>NC_064641.1:257717011-262717011 GCF_023864345.2 Schistocerca serialis cubense
GCAAATTCTGTTACTGTTTCATTTGCTGAAATCACGCACGTCGCCTTTCGCTGCCATGATAATTATCTCAGAATTTTTATTTTCTGCGGGTTATTGTTTTATAATAGATATCCTTTCACATGTTTAGTGGATTCAATAGTAACAGTGTATTTTTACTATTTATGGTTATTAATGCAAAGTCCACTTTAAATGTGTAATCGTTTGCCAGTTCCTTCACTAGTGGTCACAGCTGAAACGCATCTGAAAAATTACTGACTTCGTGCCAGTCCACTTCCCAGAGAAATTGTAGATCATGTGGTATGCAGCTACTATGAGGTTTAATTGCAAACGTCTGTAGGGAAATGAGGCTGCACCTCCACTTTGCTTAGCAGTCGTTACGACAGGCTCAAGGTTCAAGACATGACGGCCGCTGGAGAATGTAAATTTCATCTGTCGCAGTTAATAGAAGTTGCTCGTTAGCATGCCCTCGTCAGGACAGTCTCTCATTCGGGAGCAGCAGTGCTCCCGGAGACGCCTGCGGGGCTCATTTCTAGCGGGCAGGCTGCTACTTGCTGTCCGCCTCTTAAATAAACAACCCGGCCGTCCGTGACGTCTTCATACCTCAGCGCACATAATCACCTGTCCGGTGTCCGGCACTCGCTCCTGAGAACAAGTGAACGCTTTCCGCGGCACGCGTGAAATATAACCACAACCACAATGGGGGCACCTCGGCAGTAATTATTCCACAGTGGGAAACCAGAGAAGACCGCCGAAAGTGCGCCGTGATGTGTTTCACCCTGCGATGATGTGAATCGAGGTGGACTGTAAAGTGTCCATGATGTGTGTTGTTATCTCGTGACTAATGTTCACTTCTTAAGTGACGCATGCGTGATGACAGCTTTCAGTAGGTATGGCCACCGGTGAAGGAGTGGTGTCATTAATTCTTGGCTAATTGCCGTGCCCCGCGCATTAACCCTCTGTTCTCAGGAGGCTGCTCAGTACGTTCTCTCGACGAGGGCCCGAAACGGACGTGTTAGGGTACACAAACAGCAGAGCTACATTCCTCAGGCGGGTGGTTAGTAATGTTTGGCAGGCTGCATCCCTAGTGATGTGTCAATAATTTCTTCGTGAAATTCATTAAATAACGAAACGGGAAGGGATGTCCTGTCACAGCATTTCGCACCGTCGTGGCCCCGGCTTGACACACTCGCAGCAAAAGTCGCTGTATTCCTAAAGGACGAATCCCTCCAGTCTTTGAGGCATAACACACCTTTTATCATCAGGCGACACAAGAGGGCAGTCTAACTGTTTTCGGCAGGGTCGAAAAGAAGAAGGCATCTCCCCGCAGCCAGATTCCGCACATTCGGAAAAAAAAGAGTTGGTGAAACGATTACAGCTGCTCAACCATTGCTTCACAGAAATTCATCTTAACTTCAGAGAAAATGGAATGTTGTAATGGGTTATTCATCGAACATGTGCAGTTGTTTGTCATTTGTGATAACTGTTCTCATCATTTCCCTTCCAGGATAGCCTAAGAACCAATAAATGAGACCAGTTGGCCAGTTAATTGAAAGACTTTAACAGATCAACTTGTTTCATAAGCTATGAGTTTTTCCTAGGAGAGGTTAAGTGAGACCGACATGAGATGTACAACAAACATTCTGGTGCAAGACTCCGAGTGAAGCAGTAGGGGCGCTAGCGCTGAGACTTTTTGATCTTGGCGGCCATCTCGAGTGGCGCAAACTCCGAGTCTGTGGGAGTAGAGACCGTCGGCTGCTGAAGCTGCCTCCACTCTACCATGGCGGGCGTTAAATTTCGTAAGCGTGGCACAGTCAGATAGGACACGAGGCGAATTGGCAAGCCTAGCGATTGCCACTTAGTTTTACTTCCTTAATTCAAACAGCTTCTTTTCTTCAGCTCATGAGTGGACGACAGATCCGTGATTGCTTATCCATTACCAAGCAGATGAAATTTCACTTCACGCCTGCGTAGCTAAGATTTCTGCAGAACAATATGATCAGAGAAATTGTTTTTGACCCGTCAGGTCGCATAGCTTTTGGTGGAACTCATTCCAAGTGACGTGTTTCATTCCGTCTTGCTAGTTTTCCCAGGGGGCCAACCACCAATGTACAATGAAAATTTCTTATGTTCTTTGAAGATGTTAATTGGTATTCAGATGTCTCTTTGAGCTGTAAATACCATTTACGATTAAACCCTTCTGACTCTGTGATATTCATGAAAAATATTAAATAATGTAATGTATCCTGGATTCACAGTTTCCCTTAAGTTGTTAGAATGTGCAAACACGTCCCTTCTTCTGTCGACCTGCCCAGGAGTTTCGTTAGCGTGTTAATCTCCTGAAATGTATTCAGACTGCAACATAATTTAGTCAGACTATGAAGTGTTGAAGCTTTAGAAATGATGGCGATCACGGTAGTGGTTTAGCAAGAAATTCCTCCAGTAGCAGCGACCTTCCGCATTCGCCGTAGGGTAATGAGTTTCCGACGCTTGTTGTTTTCAAGCAGAAGAGGATTGGTCGAAAAGTTGCACGACGAAAAAGCCAAGAGCAGACCGTTTTGCCTTCTGGCGCGTACAGAATTTAGTGTCAGATAATGCAGAGAGAATTCCAGTTCTTCAGTCTGGGTTCGGTACCGTGTAGACGCTATTAAAAATGCTGAGTATTTTAAAACAGGACAATTAAAGTCACGGCGGCAGAATAAGGAAATGTTTAGTAGTTTAAAACAGTAAAATGAAAACGCACAGTGTCCAAGACCAATGAGGAAATGACCAGAGATGACCAAGAAACAGGAGTGAGTGTGAAAGGAATAGGTAATGGCGAGAACACGGGACAGCGCTTCTAAGTACTCTAAACAAACTACGGGATAGTTAGGAAATATAATTCATAAATGAGGAATCTGGATTTTTTTTTTATTTCGTTCGTCTCAGTTGCACTGATTTATAATTTTTGCTACAGTGGTTACCCCTTTCTGGCTGACACACCCATTCACAGACACCACACGGAAAAATACAAAGTACATGTACAATAATGTTCACATACAGTATTCATGTAGACATAGGCTACGTCGTCATTAGTGCAAGTGAGGCGGGTGAAATAAAAAATTATCCAATTTCCTCAGTGTAGAACAGTTACAAACCTGTCATCCCGCGGCGCCATTACCCAAATCAGCAAGAATTCAGAAAGTTGAAGAGGAATAGGAGTGGCACGGTCATGCACATGAAGAATCGCACCAACAATTGCAAAAATGGATAGAGAACCTAGAAGCGAGGGCCAGGAATGATAAAGAAAAATTGTTACAAAAAGTGTCGGCCGTGGTGCAAGAGTAGCATTTGCGAGAAATTAAGGAACGGTTATTCCAGCGCAAAATCAATAGTGTGACATGATAATCAACGAAAAGGATAGCTTGTGTGAAGAATGTGGGTAAGTCCTGCGAAATCAGCAGATCAGTAAAATAACAACGAAAATTGCGGGGTGCATGATTACGTTAAAGTGAACTGCATTTCGGATCACACAGTATCGCTTGGTATAGTGGAATTGGACGAAATTAATTCTCGTCGACTGGCCCAGGATGGACGGTGTGCAGTCTCTCGTTGTCGTGAGAAAGCGATCCATGACATGCAAGAAAGGAATGGTTGCATCTGAGGGCGTTGCGTGGAGCATGATTCTAGTGACAGTTTCTCACGAGGACCCTGCTGAGACGATTACTGAACTATGCACGCTCGTAATTTAGGACAGAGCAGAAGAGACAGGTTTAAAGAAACCGAGGAAGCTTGGTGGTGGACCAGACAACAGCTCGGTGTGAGTTAACGATCATTGCGCTCTCATTTAAATATATGGGCGGAAGGGTCAGCCTACAGGAATTGTGAAACGAAACCGGTCGTCCAGGACCGTGTGCCACAAAGGGCTCAGATTCACCACGAGATGGGGAAACTCACAGGCGCCTATTGTCTACTGGTGCGTAAGCACTGTAGTGAGCGAGTGAGACAGACGGAGAACTTATGTCATAGGGAAACCCAGTAGAAGACCAGGGAGACGCAGCAGTGTTCAATACGGCGGATCTAAGATCGGGCACAAAGGAAAACATGGAAACTAAATCATTAATGTGTTCCCGATATTATTATTAGTGTTATTATATGTTACATTAACATTAACAAATTTCGCAAATTTGGCATCTTAATCAAAGGGTCACAAGTGTCTAATCTAGGGCGTGTAATGTGACACGTGCGATTCAACCCCTAGACGAGTTTGAGCAAAGACATTTCGACGAAGGGGAACCGCACGTGAGCCCGAACATCTTGGGATGTTAGCTCGCAGTGGAAAGACTTTGATCATTAATATTTCTTATCCTTGAGAATTCTTTACAGACGAATGGAAAAACTAGTAGAAGCCGACCTCGGGGAAGATCAGTTTGGATTCCGTAGAAACACTGGAACACGTGAGGCAATACTCACCTTACGACTAATCTTAGAAGAAAGATTAAGGAAAGGCAAACCTACGTTTCTAGCATTTGCAGACTTAGAGAAAGCTTTTGACAATGTTGACTGGAATACTCTCTTTCAAATTCTAAAGGTGGCAGGGGTAAAATACAGGGAGCGAAAGGCTATTTACAATTTGTACAGAAACCAGATGGCAGTTATAAGAGTCGAGGGACATGAAAGGGAAGCAGTGGTTGGGAAGGGAGTAAGACAGGGTTGTAGCCTCTCCCCGATGTTATTCAATCTGTATATTGAGCAAGCAGTAAAGGAAACAAAAGAAAAATTCGGAGTAGGTATTAAAATTCATGGAGAAGAAATAAAAACTTTGAGGTTCGCCGATGACATTGTAATTCTGTCAGAGACAGCAAAGGACTTGGAAGAGCAGTTGAATGGAATGGACAGTGTCTTGAAAGGAGGATATAAGATGAACATCAACAAAAGCAAAACAAGGATAATGGAATGTAATCTAATTAAGTCAGGTGATGCTGAGGGAATTAGATTAGGAAATGAGACACTTGAAGTAGTAAAGGAGTTTTGCTATTTGGGGAGCAAAATAACTGATGATGGTCGAAGTAGAGAGGATATAAAATGTAGACTGGCAATGGCAAGGAAAGCGTTTCTGAAGAAGAGAAATTTGTTGACATCGAGTATAGATTTAAGTGTCAGAAAGTCGTTTCTGAAAGTATTTGTATGGAGTGTAGCCATGTATGGAAGTAAAACATGGACGATAAATAGTTTGGACAAGAAGAGAATAGAAGCTTTCTAAATGTGGTGCCACAGAAGAATGGTGAAGATTAGATGGGTAGATCACATAACTAATGAGGAAGTATTGAATAGAATTGGGGAGAAGAGAAGTTTGTGGCACAACTTGACCAGAAGAAGGGATCGGTTGGTAGGACATGTTCTGAGGCATCAAGGGATCACCAATTTAGTATTGGAGGGCAGCGTGGAGGGTAAAAATCGTAGAGGGAGACCAAGAGATGAATACACTAAGCAGATTCAGAAGGATGTAGGTTGCAGTAGGTACTGGGAGATGAAAAAGCTTGCACAGGATAGAGTAGCATGGAGAGCTGCATCAAACCAGTCTCAGGACTGAAGACCACAACAACAACAACATCCTTGAGAAAGGTCCATGTGCTTCGTAACGCTGCCAACAGAATTCACTCTCGTGCCCGGCTTGATGAATTTGAATTCTCTTTACCACTTACCTACCCAAAAATGAGAACAGGCTTGAGTACATGTGCGATTATCTAGAAGGAGAACTGGCCACCGGAATGTTTTTAGCAGCACGGGAATGCCACTCACGTGATGACTTTTGCTACGGGGTTTCTCAGCAAGCAGTTGGCCACAAGCTATGCAAGACAGAGTGAAACACAGTATAATAATATTAAAGAGCTTTGAAATTTCTGAATTATCCACTTGGACGAGGTACTTTGAAACAGCGGTTCGAAAAAAACAGTTTCTCGAAAATCCGTACATCCCGACATAGTTGATCAGAATATATCTTGTGAAACTGCATGTTTTTCTGCAGCCCGTCATCCTAGTTGGAAAGTGCGAGAATGTCCTCTATGTCTTTCAAGCTCTTTTACCTGAACTTGAATATGAAAAGGTAGAAAGGCGACCCCGCAATGAAGTAAGGGTGTAAGTAGGCTGTTTTTTTTTTTCTTATTGGCAACGTTACGTAGCGCTCTGTATGAAAATCACTGGCTGTGCTGTGTGCAGTCTGTGCCCAGTTTGCATTGTTGTCTGCCATTGTAGTGTTGGGCAGCTGGATGTTAACAGCACGTAGCGTTGCGCAGTTGGAGGTGAACCGCCAGCAGTGGTGGATGTGGGGAGAGAGATGGCGGAGTTTTGAAATTTGTAATACTGGATGTATATTATGTATATTATGAGTTTTCAACACTATTAAGGTAAATACATTGTTTGTTCTCTATTAAAATCTTTCATTTGCTAACTATGCCTATCAGTAGTTAGTGCCTTCCGTAGTTTGAATCTTTTATTTAGCTGGCAGTAGTGGCGCTCGCTGTATTACAGTAGTTCGAGTAACGAAGATTTTTGTGAGGTAAGTGATTTGTGAAAGGTATAGGTTAATGTTAGTCAGGGCCATTCTTTTGTAGCGATTTTTGAAAGTCAGATTGCGTTGCGCTAAAAATATTGTGTGTCAGTTTAAGCACAGTCATGTTTAATTTTTCTAAGGGGACGTTTCATACACTCCTGGAAATGGAAAAAAGAACACATTGACACCGGTGTGTCAGGCCCACCATACTTGCTCCGGACACTGCGAGAGGGCTGTACAAGCAATGATCACACGCACGGCACAGCGGACACACCAGGAACCGCGGTTTTGGCCGTCGAATGGCGCTAGCTGCGCAGCATTTGTGCACCGCCGCCGTCAGTGTCAGCCAGTTTGCCGTGGCATACGGAGCTCCATCGCAGTCTTTAACACTGGTAGCATGCAGCGACAGCGTGGACGTGAACCGTATGTGCAGTTGACGGACTTTGAGCGAGGGCATATAGTGGGCATGCGGGAGGCCGGGTGGACGTACCGCCGAATTGCTCAACACGTGGGGCGTGAGGTCTCCACAGTACATCGATGTTGTCGCCAGTGGTCGGCGGAAGGTGCACGTGCCCGTCGACCTGGGACCGGACCGCAGCGACGCACGGATGCACGCCAAGACCGTAGGATCCTACGCAGTGGCGTAGGGGACCGCACCGCCACTTCCCAGCAAATTAGGGACACTGTTGCTCCTGGGGTATCGGCGAGGACCATTCGCAACCGTCTCCATGAAGCTGGGCTACGGTCCCGCACACCGTTAGGCCGTCTTCCGCTCACGCCCCAACATCGTGCAGCCCGCCTCCAGTGGTGTCGCGACAGGCGTGAATGGAGGGACGAATTGAGACGTGTCGTCTTCAGCGATGAGAGTCGCTTCTGCCTTGGTGCGAATGATGGTCGTATGCGTGTTTGGCGCCGTGCAGGTGAGCGCCACAATCAGGACTGCATACGACCGAGGCACACAGGGCCATCACCCGGCATCATGGTGTGGGGAGCGATCTCCTACACTGGCCGTACACCACTGGTGATCGTCGAGGGGACACTGAATAGTGCACGGTACATCCAAACCGTCATCGAACCCATCGTTCTACCATTCCTAGACCGGCAAGGGAACTTGCTGTTCCAACAGGACAATGCACGTCCGCATGTATCCCGTGCAACCCAACGTGCTCTAGAAGGTGTAAGTCAACTACCCTGGCCAGCAAGATCTCCGGATCTGTCCACCATTGAGCATGTTTGGGACTGGATGAAGCGTCGTCTCACGCGGTCTGCACGTCCAGCACGAACGCTGGTCCAACTGAGGCGCCAGGTGGAAATGGCATGGCAAGCCGTTCCACAGGACTACATCCAGCATCTCTACGATCGTCTCCATGGGAGAATAGCAGCCTGCATTGCTGCGAAAGGTGGATATACACTGTACTAGTGCCGACATTGTGCATGCTCTGTTGCCTGTGTCTATGTGCCTGTGGTTCTGTTAGTGTGATCATGTGATGTATCTGACCCCAGGAATGTGTCAAAAAAGTTTCCCCTTCCTGGGACAATGAATTCACGGTGTTCTTATTTCAATTTCCAGGAGTGTATGTCGATCCATAGCCGAGGATACCTCACTGGAATCTTCTGATTTTTTCTTGTAGTTTTTGCAGTTAGTGTAGCTATTGTTTATTGCTAGAGCGTAATTGTAGAGAGAATCTCCTTTGTAGTCGCAGTCTTTCATTGTTGTTGTGGCATGCATGTAGATTTGCACCAAGTATTTCGCAGCTGCGCTTGCAATTAACTAGATATTATTTTCAGTGCTATGTAAATGTGTTTTCTTATTTTGCTCTTCAAATTGTGGTTTTCTGTGTTATTGTGACAAGAATGGCGTGTGAAAAACGTAATACTAGGCTCCAAAGTAAACTGAGAAATGACAGTGAAGACATCTACATCTACATCTACACACGAAAGCAGTGTGTTAGCGCCACCGAGTAATGAATTAACTAATGTTCAAAGTAGTAATTTGGTAATTGTGCATAGGGAAATGGAGCGGGCGGCAAATAATGGTGTAGACAGTGAAACATTTAGTGAACAGGGAAGCATTATCGATCGATCGTTCGGCAATAGCTCGCCTCAGGAATCCGAAATGACAGGACACAATCTCGCAAATACTGTAGATTCAGGTTTTGCGTCCTCACCGTTTTCTGCTTATCAAAATGTGAATATTGCTGGTGCAACTTCACTGCCGAAAAGCACTGAGGAACATGTTTCAGACACCAGTGCGTTGTTATTACAGTTAATGCAACAAGTGGGACAAAGGCTACAAAAGTTAGACACAACGCTTGAACAAGATCAGAAAGAAATGGGACAAAATCTTCAAAAGTTAGACACAATGGAACAACACCAGAGACAAACACAGCAACAGTTAGACGCAATGGAACAAAATCTTCACACCACGCTTGAAAAACACGTGAAGATTTAACTGCTGAGATACATAAAATCGAATCGAAATGTCAAAAAGTCTGTAATGACGTAAAAACACAAATTTGTGAGCATTTCCAACCTATTTTTTCGCGTCATGAAAATGCATTACAGAATCACGAAGCAGCCATAAAAGAACTGCAAACTATTGTTCATGAAAATCATGAGACCTTGCAAGATAAAATTGACTCAGTTGCATGTACCGATTCGGTTACGCAACTTGCAAAAACTCAGGAAAACTTAAAGGACACAGTAGATACTCTCAAAATTGGTTCAAAAAGACACATGGAGGAAATTAGTTCATTATCAGAGAAAGTAGTTGAACTTTCGGATCAGCTAAATAATTTATCTACGAAGGTAGATGATAATCTGAATGACACAAAACCGGTAGTCTTTAATGACACAGAAGAGTGTGAACAAATTAGGAAATTCAAACAAAATCAGAATCAAATTAATACGCAACACCAAAGAGAAATCTGGGAAGTACAAGATCAGCTGACACAGGTAATACAGGAATTACGTATTTCAGAGGACACTCGCGCCCCAATACGGGAACAGGGACATAGAAATACGGAACAGCCACAAAATAATAACACAGGGCATTTCGGAAGTTATGAAAGAAATTGGCAAGGCACACCGAATTTTGAGATGGAACCGCCGAAACGACGTAACAATGACCGATATGCGACTCGTGGACATGATGATTTTGACTATAAGCTGTTCATTACTACACGTAAATTTAAAACATTTAAGAATTCTGGCAACGACATTCATCCACAAGCGTGGCTCCATCAATTCTCTCATTGTTTTCCTCCCAACTGGTCATTAGAGCACAGATTAGAATTTATGTGTGGCTATTTAGACAATGATCCAGCTGTAAGAATGCGATCGGTCATTCACGATTGTCACAGTGAAAGAGAATTTTACCATGCCCTCCTCTCAGCATATTGGTCTCAAGCTACACAAGACCGACTAAAACATAGCATCATAATGATGAAACATTTCGAACAATCTGAATTATCCAGTCTTGTGAAATATTTTGAAGACATGTTGCACAAGAATCAGTACCTGTCAAACCCATACAGCCCCTCAGAACTCATCCGCATTTGCTTAATCAAATTACCTGAACATTTACGTCATATTATTTTGGCAGGACATTGCAAAGACGACATTGAAGCTTTTCAGGGACCCTTACAAGAATTAGAAATTGACACAGACAGTCGCAGGATGCGAAAACAGGAAAACAATCACTACAGGTCAGATCCGTCGCAATTCCGCGATGAAAGAAATAATAACTGGACACGACAAGACTATTCTCACAACACAAATAGTGACCAAAACAGACACCACCAGTATGACAACCGTTGGCAGAATAATAGTTACAGAGAAAGATCGCATTTCCGTAGTAATGAATATGACAGAGACAATCATAGAAACAGACAATTTGGCAACCAGAACTATTATTATCACGGGAGACAGAATAACTTCGGACGCAACGGTCCATCGTGCAGTGACAATTCAGGGAGAAATTCTCCAACATTTAACCGACAAGAAAGAAACTATGGAATCTACCGACATGACGACAGACGATGTGATCGTAACGACAGACCTGAATTGCATCAGAACTGGCGGGATTCAAACAGAGCAGGGCCCTCTCAACAAGGTGAATTTGTAGAAGTTAGGTCTCCTAATCCCAATAACGACGCGCGACAACAAAGGAACAGACAATCACTCGCTCTGCAGGCAGCCGCGTGCGCCGGCTGGCTCAGAGAAAAATAACATAAGACGCTACTAGCCTTGAGAAAAATTTTAGCATTCCTTACCGACGTATACAACATGATAATTGCTTTGAAGTTGAAACTCTGCTCACTAGAGAGTGAAGGATTGCACCACATTTCACATGTAAAACCGTTTATTGAAAGATAATCTGCTTTTTAACTTTGTCTTTGCCATAAAACTCTTCACTTCACATTTGTAGTATGCATTGTCAGACTTAGAAACTGTTACCACGCAACAATGTTTGAAGTTAAATATCCAATCAAGAACCAAGAGAACTTATTTAAACAGAAATTACGAATGCATTGTTATAGTGAACAGACATCACAGTATTATTGTGTGTGTACATTCTTGCTTGTTAGTTGCACGATTACGTAACGGCTATAAGGCTTACATACTTAGAACATATACTGGTACTGCTAATGAGATTTTAATGCAACATTTTGGTTTACTTGAAAATACATTCTGGATTTAAAGTACTTTCTGTGAGATACCAGATGACACAATGGTTAGTTTATGTGACAGCTACACGATTTTATCACGACACTACTAATGAGTGACAATTTACAATGTTGCTTTTGCAGTGTTTCTGTTTTATTTGTGCACAGTTTTTCTGTATTATTCTGAAAAGTAAAACATGTTTTAGTAGTACCTTTTGTGGTATAGCTACAATGAGACAGCCTTTTTTGTAGCACAACAATACGTTACATTATAGTACTTTCTTGATCACGGTAAGGTACGTAATAACTACGGTATCCATACGCAAAGCATTTCACTTTCGTTTATGATGAGGTAAGTATATTGACTTCAGCAGAACTTTACTCACAGAGGCTGATAACTACAACACTTCCACAGAATTATCTTACAGCAAGACGCACATTTAGCGCTACAGGACACACATTTGAGAGATTAATTTTGTACTTAAGCCATTTATTTTTCAAGATTTTTGAATTACAAAGAAAGTTTTCCATGATACATTTCATTCCATTGCTGTAATCTGTAACACCTGAGGGTATAATTACATCAATCCTCAGGGGGGTGGACACTTACTTTGTGTACCATGTGTTTGGCAAGCACAAGGAGCCCTAGCTAATATGGTATTTGCTTATACAACTTGACACACCGGTACCATATTTCTCTAACACATAAATTACACAGCTATCTGATTATTTAATAGAGAAATAAACATTTTTTTTACTACGTTAGTGACAGATGTTTACACAATTACACAGTTGGATAACTTCACACTTATGAAATTGTATTTTGTATGTACTTTGTGAACTCTTCATATTTTTTCAGAACCATTGTGACACTATGAGAGCTTTGAATGATAACTTCACTCTTATGAAATTGTATTTCATCTGTACTTTGTGAACTGTTCATATTTTGTCGGAACCATTGTGATACTATAAGAGCTTTGAATGATGTATTTGGTATGGGATCATGATTTTTATAGTACGTTTGAGGTAGATGACTTTATTGAAGGTCTTGAAATTATTGAAAGAAGCTGCAATGATTCTGAGATGTGATTGATCTGTTATGATGTTATTATTACGATGACGATGTGTATTATGCTGTTGACGTATGTTTATGATCAATAAGCTGATGCTATATGAGGGATTTGATTATGCTATGTATTTATTATGATGAAATATTGAAGAAGTGTCGGCAAATATGTATTTGTGTAATAAGGTAAGGAATAATGTGTAGTGGTTAGGGACTCTGATTTGTGAAAAAGGTTGTTGGAAACCAAGAATCGTACTTTAAGAGTTATGAAATGTGTGTAAATGCGTGAATGTATCACAATGCTGGCGAAAATTTTTGGACACTGGTATATTCATAGGATTTTGTTTCTACAGATTTGCAACGCAAACTCTCGACCTGTGAAATTTTTATATGAGACTGTCACTGTAGTGCAAACTGGTGTCATAAATATTTCGGTAAGAAAGTTAAGTGACCACATTCATGTAATGCGTCATGGGCACCCAGCTGCGCGACAGTCGCCTGGAAAAAAGCCATTGGTATGAGTCTATCAGAGGCAGAGGTGGAGAAAAAAAAGAGGCCATTTTCTCGCTATTGACATTCCTTTGTAGAAAGCATCGCAAATACGACACGCTCAAACTTGAAAACATATGATTACACTGTGGAGCTCTTAATTTATGATATTTACTAAAATGCCTAATGAAATGATGAGAAACATTTTATATCTATTGTCTTTCTAGTTGAGAGATTTTTTACTACCTTTGGAGACGCCATTTGCCTAGTGAATGACGTTTCGCGCCTTGCCTTATGTATTTAATTGCTCATTTTGTTTAATATCTAGTTTCTAGCTGCACTGCAGCATTGGTTAAAATAAAATTTTATAGATGTACTAATATAAATATTTTATGCCTACAGATCCAGTAAATAATTTTATGATCTATTCAAAAAAAACGAAGGAGCATAAAAAGACCTTTCCCTTCACAGGAATTGCATACGGAATTTTCTTTTCAACTACTTGGTAATTTTTTTGGTAGAATAACTTCTTGTGGTGCACCACTTTAATTACATAGACATTAAGATGTGAATAGACATTTCCCTTGTCTGCATTTTTGTCTTTAGTGTAATATTT
Organism: Schistocerca serialis cubense; assembly: GCF_023864345.2. Lineage (NCBI taxonomy): Eukaryota > Metazoa > Arthropoda > Insecta > Orthoptera > Acrididae > Schistocerca > Schistocerca serialis. The sequence continues at coordinate 257,730,379 of NC_064641.1, forward strand.
TTTTGCTTGAGGTATGTCATGTTTAGATATAAGTTATTTCATTTGCTGCTGCTGTTTGCCAGGCATAGCGTTACTGAATTTGACTTTATGTTACTCTGCTAAGCCAGTTTTACTACGGATTTATTTTTCTTGTTTGCTGCATAGTGCCTTATATTAGTTGTAATTTATGCTCCTTGCTTTGCCTTTTGTATTTTTTTATCATTACTGTTTGTGTTAATTGTTTTGTGCTGCTGCATTGCCTCGTTCCTTAGTTTAGCATCTGAGCTCAGTAGATTTAAGTTAGCTTAAGATGGGGTAGGCTATATGAGAGAACGAGTTGTGATGAATTGGAAGAAATGCATTGAGAAGCTATAAGAAAATGGTTTGGCCAAAAAAAAAGAATTTTGAAAGGGGATATGAACCAAAAAAGTAGGGTTTAGGGACAACAGGTTTAGGTAGGATTTTCTTGGCAATAAATGATGAGGTAAGATAACGGAAAATAAATAATGAGGTAAGAAATATGTTAACATATAAATACAGAAAGCATGCTTAGATAGGATTTTTTTGGTGGAAACAAATGTTGAAATAAGACGAAAGATCTATGGAATGAAGTTTTAGGTTGGACTGCCGTACCAAATGTTTCACTGAAAACAAACCTTGCCCTTTCCTCTTGTGTTATTCTGCTATGTGTTTGTGTACTCTTGTATATTTGTGTTTTTCCTGTCTTTATGTGTTTAGCTGATATGAGTTATGTTGCGGAATTTTTCTAATAATATGTTATATTCTTTGTAAAGATGTTTAGACATTATTTATCTATTCTGTTTTGTTGCTCATATATGAAGGTGATGTTTCAAAAGTTATTCTGATCTTTATGTATGTACTTATGTCATAATTCTTGTAACACTGATGTGCATTTTTATTTCTATTCTTTTGTAAAGTCTGTTTTACTACAAATGTTATCTGTACTATTATGTTCTTTAATGATGTATTTTGTACCATTGTTATTGTATTCTTATGTTATAAAATTGTAATTGACACCATTTCATCAAACTAAGTAACTTGTAAGTTACATTTCACTGCACACGTTTCTGTTGGTCATAGTATGTGGACAATATGTGAGAAGTAGGGACTGTTAGTGTTTGCACGTGTGTTAAAAATTCAGCAAGGGACTGGATAACAGCTTTGCTGGTTCTAAGGACAATTCCAAAAACTGTGTGAGTGCACAAGTGGTGGTTTGTGGACTTGCTATATTATCCACAAGACTCTTCAATGGTGATTGTGCACCTGCACAGTCACAACAGATGGCTGCTGGCCATCTCTACAAGGACTACAGTGGGTCTGCATCTTTGATGACTCACTAATACCATTATTTCTACAAGGACTACAGTGGGTCTACACCTTTGCTGACTCACCAATACCATTATTTCTACAAGGACTGCAGTGGGTCTGCACCTCTGGTGGCCCACCAATACTGTAATCTCTACCAGGACTACAGTGGGTCTACTCTGTGATGACCTACCTACCAATATTCTTCAAAACGTCGAATGACTCTGCTGTGGATTCGCTCTGTTGTGGCCCATTACCTGTCACCATGTCAAGAGTCAGCACTGTCTTTCCGTTGGAAGGACAGCACTACTTCTTCAAGATGGCATGGAAATCCACTACTTCCGTGTGCATTGTCTTTTACTACTCAGACTTTGAGAAAAAAAACACTGTAATTTTACTGTGATGAATGATCAGGACTGTCTTTATGGGACTGTGAGACAATTTTAGCTTTTGACCAAAATTGTAGCAATAAGTGTGTGCATTTAATATCTTTGTTATTGTAATTATGATAAATTTTATCAAATCATTAATGGCCACTGCCCAAAACAATTTGTAAAATTTTTTGTGGGGAGCATGGGGGCTATGTAAGTAGGCTGTTTATGTTTTCTTATTGGCAACATTACGTAGCGCTCTGTATGAAAATCACTGGCTGTGCTGTGTGCAGTCTGTGCCCAGTTTGCATTGTTGTCTGCCATTGTAGTGTTGGGCAGCTGGATATTAACTGCACGTAGCGTTGTGCAGTTGGAGGTGAGCCGCCAGCAGTGGTGGATGTGGGGAGAGAGACGGCGGAGTTTTGAAATTTGTAAGACTGGATGTCATGAACTGCTATGTATATTATGAGTTTTCAACACTATTAAGGTAAATACATTGTTTGTTCTCTATTAAAATCTTTCATTTGCTAACTACGCCTATCAGTAGTTAGTGCCTTCCGTAGTTTGAATCTTTTATTTAGCTGGCAGTAGTGGCGCTCGCTGTATTGCAGTAGTTCGAGTAACGAAGATTTTTGTGAGGTAAGTGATTTGTGAAAGGTATAGGTTAATGTTAGTCAGGGCCATTCTTTTGTAGGGATTTTTGAAAGTCAGATTGCGTTGCGCTAAAAATATTGTGTGTCAGTTTAAGCACAGTCATGTTTAATTTTTCTAAGGGGACGTTTCATAAGGGTAGCTGCAAGTTGGAATACGATCAGCAGCCTTGCAATAGCAATGGTTTCTGGCTTTGCAGAGATTATGGTAGAGAATGAAACAAGTTAAATTATGGGAACAAGAACCACTACAAGTGGAATCTAAGGAGCTTTAATGACCGAGACAAAATTTAGCGATATCTGAAGAGAGCATCTGCACAAATTAAGAAAATCAGATCGCTCAACCCAAGAACTAACGACAGGGGCGAAGAACATCCACAACGATGACAGAACGTGAGATTACTGATGCGAGTAGTGAGATAGTGGAGTCAATGATGGCTAACTTTTATCTGATAAATTTCGAAAATATCAGGAGGGTGCTATTAGCTGAGGAAGACAGCCCAGTTCTCCACTCAGTACAAAATGTTGTAAAGATTGGCAAGTTTCAAACGTCATGCATCTTGGACGCAGGTTTTCCAGTTTCGGTTTTGAGTGAAGTAACCATCAGCAAGTGTGAACAGGAGAGTGCATGGTCTGTATTGCTGCTGCAGAGAACGAAACTGAAGGGAGCAATTTCTGGTAAGAGTGTAGTAATCACGAAGTAATCTAGGATCGATTTTGAGTGACAAGATCATATGTTCAGTTTGAAGTTTCTAATGACACCTTTGCTGAACACATAAGAAATCATTTTGGGCTAAAATTCACGACTGCTTATCACGCAGTACCAAGAGGGAGTAGCGGGGTGGTTGTTCTAACGTTACAATGCAGTCTTGTGAGACTGACATTTGATGATTGTGTCCCTAAGCAGGAGAATGAACCTAGATGCCTGAGAATAACCAGTCAACCTGGAACTTGAGCAGAGCCTGAATTTTCATCTGCTAGCGTCAGAGAGGACACTGTAGCTGACTCGGATCGCGCTTAGGGATTGCTTTCCATCACATAATTAGGAACAAGATAGGTAGATTCCAATGTGAAGAACATAAGAACGTGCTGAACTGGGCGAAATCTTTACATGGTAAGCACAAGTGTTTTAGCGACCGGAGCTGAGCTCGACAAGTCTCGCGGAAATTATGGAAGAATGGTTTCGCTTGGTTCTGCTACGTTATTTGAACTAGCTGCTTCTCTTTAACTCTTGAGTAGACAACAGATTCATGACTGCTTGTCCATTGCCAAGCAGGTGAAATTTCACCTCATCCAAGCCTAACATTTCTGTAGAAATACTGCTTTCCGGCTTCTTAGTTTCTCCTAGGGCCCAGCCAACCATGTTCATTTCATACATGTTTTGGATATATCGCAGTCAGATGTCCCTTTGACCTGTAAATGTACAATCCTAGTTAGAATGAGCAAATAGACCCCTTTCGCATGTATTAATTTGCTTTTACTAAGATATACTTCTCTACGATTCCTATCCAATGGCGGCGGTTCTACAGTTATTGGGTATGTGCAAGACTACTTTTTGCCACAGCTAGTGGCAGTTGATGTGCGTGTATTATCTGCATATAGCAGTTAGCTGGAATCCTAAAGTCCGCCTTCTTAGAAGAGACTACCGCAAAGCGGGCCCGAGTTCAATACCGGTCCGGATTCGAGATTTCCTAAATTCGTGGAGTGGAGGTTGTGTTCTCCTTACCATCATTTCATCATCATCGGCACGCAGGTCACCCACTATGGCGTCAACTGGAAATGCTTGCAAATCGGCGGCCAAATTTCCCTAGGTGGGGACTCTGAGCCACCAATGCCACACGATAATTTCATTTTATTTTATTCATTTTTTTTTTTTTGTTCGAGTCAGTATTTACGTATTTGAGGGAGAATCGATAAAATTGTGGTTAGTAATGGAGGGTTGAGATGTTCATCAGTGTATGCTTAAAGAAGGTACGATCAAATATGTATTTCTTGTTAAGTAATGCGTTGCAGAAATCGACCAATTTTCTTAAAATAATGTGCTGTGGTACTTTTTTGTAGAAATGTGTTGTAAGTGTAGATATTTGGATTTTTCCTTAGTTATCTAAGAACCTTATGATGACGTCGTTCACTAATAGTGTAAGGGTGTAGGAAGAGTTTATTTATTTAAATATCGTGTTGTGGTAGTTTAGTTGTAATTACGTGCCCTATTATTCTAGCTGCGAACCCTGGCTGACCAAAAATTACGTCGCCCACACGTTAATTCTTGTATTGAAAGTGGGATGGTTGGAGAAGGAAAGGAAGCTTGTTTCTTATTGGTCCAGGAAGGAGAGGCGAGCGCTTGGCGCTTGAACTGTTACTAACGATTATATGCCAATCGCCCACAAATTTCCATTGCTAAATGCGTAGTCACCTTCATGTTACAAAAGATTTCCTGTTAATAACGTGGGCTGGATGCCACTCCCCGAATGTTTGATTTAGTATCTGTGTCTTTTCCGCCAGCAATGTAGGTCGTTTTGAACATACATTGTTTAAATAATGCAAATTTCTCTACTATTGCCGGATAGAAAGAGCAAGCATAGTGTTAGCTGCTCGATTTGGTTCGGTCGCGGCCGGAATCCAAGCACTTTAGGTGGTATTGGTCTCTTGTCTAGGTACATATTTTATAAAACTTTGCTAAATTTTATACATACTGTATTTAAACGCATTTTGGGTTGATGATCTTGGAAATCACTAAAACTGCAGTACTCATGCTATGATGTCACAGACTAGCTTCTTACACCATACATTTTATTGATATTCACCAAAATCCTGCAGAATATGCTGTGACATCATTATTTGTACCAGTAGGAGAACGCACTCGTTTTAATACATACACTATGGCGTCACAATTCTAATGTAGGGATGACTTAGCAAGAACTTATTTGTTCATATATCATGCTGTGGTATTTTTTTAACATTTAAAGACTGTGCAGGAGCGTATTTGTTGTTAAATAATGCACTGCAGTAAATTTTTAACATCGCATTTAGAATAGCGTTGTCGTTATTTGGAAAAAAATCAGTAAAACTTGCAACAAAACAACTCAAAGTAACAGATAATTATGAGATCACTTACACGTCTTCTTATTCTGCCTGGGGTTGGTGGTTGCTCTCTGCTGGCGACTCAAATGACGAAATTTGCGTGACTGGAATACTAATACAATTAATTTTTAACTATAGCAAATACCCACACTCTTATCCTCTCGTTACAGAGCACATAGCCCAATGGCAAGCAACAGCACACAACTGATTAATAATTCAGATTGTTTGAATAATTTTGGGCAAAAACAGCGTTGTGGTGGCTTGAGGCTATCCTGAGATCGACGTAACGCACGTTGACGTGACGTAGCGAGACGTTGATATGACTTAACGTTGACTCGACGTTGAGAGCTGTGGGACGAAACTCACATAAATAATTAATTTGTTGTTATTACTGGGTTGTACGTAAACGTAAAAAGAGTTGCATACAGACAACCAAGGAAGTGATGGGTACTGCAACACGCAAAACAAAATAAAAGCCTTCTGTGTTAATAAAGATGATGATGATGATTAATTATAAGAAATAACCACACCCTGATTCCAAACATATCTGATCCTCTCGCTAAAGTGCAAGACTCTGAATGACGATACTTGTGTGGTTGGAGTGAGTAACTAGTAAATGTAATTTGTTATTATTACTATTTATAACAAATACCCACCCACTGACCCCAGATAAACCTGGCCTTCTCTCTATGGTGCGCTGAAGATGACTTCTGTTATCCACTCACTTACTCTAGTTGCAAAGGATGAGGAGGGAGGGGGTTGGAATCCCATTGGTCCAGGAGTGAGGAAGAGGGGGAGGGATGTGTGGGTAGGATGTTGGGTCCTCGGGGTAAGGGGTGGGATGGAGAAGCGGCCATTACGTAGACCAGTTGCCTTAGGTGTAACCTGATATCCTCTTATCTTATAACTAAAAGTCCTTCCCTAGAGATAAGAAAATGATTTTGTCCCAGAACCCGCCTTACTTTACTACTGCAGACCATTATAAATTTCAGAAATATTAAAGAAAGTCTCTTACGTCTCTCGGCAATCAAAAACACACGTTGAAACATCTGTATCTCTCGTCGCACTGCCTCTGATTACGTTAAAAGCTGTTTCGTAAAGACTGTCGACTGGAAACTAACCTACGAAGCCTGAATAGGGTGTCGAACCACGTGCATCACTTGAGATGCTCCTTTATTTGGTGTGACACCATACTAAGGCCATCGCTTGTGGTTGGTATTATGCCGGCGTCGTCGCTACAAAAGGAACATCCGCAACACTCCCAGACGGCCAGAGAAGTTATAATTCATTTATGGCGCGTAAACCCTTCAATACATCGTCTCGGCACCTCCTTTACGACAATGGGAGAATTTTAATGGCTGGCTATCAAAGCGAGGCGCCCGAAAACATGAAAAGCAAGAAGACGCGACGGCGTCCAAGAGGAAACACGTAAGCATTTCGTCACGGAGACATCAAGAGTATAATTTATGGACGCTGTCCTTGTGCGGCTTGCTGGCCCTTCTTCCTCTGTGCGCGTAATGGAGGATAGGTGGAAGGCTCCTGGCACAAGGACAAATGACAGCCACAGAAGGTAACAAAGAGGAAACCTGGTGCTGGCTTGTGAAGGGAAAGTGATTGCTGTTCCGAAGATTTTTAGTCTCGCTTTATGCGAGGGGATTTCAGTAAATAATGCAACACTTCTTTTTCTCTGCCAGTTTCTTGAAAAAATGCAGAATTTGTTGCAGGGCATCGTGGAATATTCCTGCATCAGCCCTTATAGTTTTATGTAGTTCCGATAGCTGGCAGCGCTATACGTTGCCTTCAAAATGGTGTCTGTAATGGAGGTGCGTTCCGAGAAAAGTGCTGTAATTGAACTTCTTTTGGCGAAAAACCAGGGCATAGCAGATTTACACAGTCGCTTGCAGAAGTCTACGGACACTTTGCTGTCAACACTTGCACCGTGAGTCATTTGAGTCGTTAGGCGGAGCGTCTCTGATCATCGCAACAAGATCGCACTAACCTATCCGATCTCCTGAGTACTGGCTGGCCGCATACAGTTTTGGCATCTGCACTGTTGGAACGTGCGGACACTCTCATTCGAGTTGATCGACGGATCAAAAGCATCTCGCTGCTCAACTGGACATCTCTGTCGGTGGTGCTGACACACTTGTCCATCAGTTGGGGTACTCAAAGGGGTGTGGTACCACGTGAACATACAAGCCCTCCCAGTAGGTTGGCATAAGGCTGTCGCACTGAATGAAGATTATGTAGCCAAAAGAGTGGGGAACAATATAGTGTTTTCAAATCTACGTCTACATCTACATGGCTACTCAGAAATTCACACTTAAGTGCCTGGCAGAGGGTTCATCGAACTATTTTCATACTACTCCTCTACCATTCCACTCTCAAATGGCGCGTGAGAAAAAGGGACACCTAAATCTTTCCGTTCGAACTCTGATTTCTCTAATTTTATTATGATGATCATTTCTCCATACGTAGGTGGGTGTCAACAAAATGTTTTCGCATTCGGAAGAGAAAGTTGGTGCCGGCCGGAGTGGCCGAGCGGTTCTAGGCGCTACGGTCTGGAACCGCGCGACCGCTACGGTCGCAGGTTGGAATCCTGCCTCGGGCATGTATGTGTGTGAAGTCCTTAGGTTAGTTAGGTTTAAGTAGTTATAAGTTCTAGGGGACTGATGACCTTAGAAGTTAAGTCCCGTAGTGGTCAGAGCCATATGAACCAATTTTTTGAGAAAGTTGGTGATTGAAATTTCGTAAATAGATCTCGCCGCAAAGAAAACCACCTTTGTTTCAGTGACTGCCACCCCAACTCGAGTATCATATCAGTGACACTCTCACCCCTTGTGCGCGATAACACGAAACGAGCTGCCCTCCTTTGCACTTTTTCGACGTCCTCCGTCAATCCAACCACGTAAGGATCCCACACCGCGCGGCAGTATTCCAGCAGAGGACGGACAAGTGTAATGTAGGCTGTCTTTTTAGTGGGTCCGTCGCATCTTCAAAGTGTTCTGCCAATAAACCGCAGTCTTTGCTTCACCTTCCCCGAAAATTATCTATGTGGTCTTTCCAAATTAAGTTGTTCGTAATTGTAATTCCTAGGTATATAGTCGAATTGACAGCCCTTAGATTTGTGCGATTTGTCGTATAACCAAGATTTATCGGATTTCTTTTAGTACCCATGTGGATGACCTCGCACTTTTCTTTGTTTAGTGCCAATTGCCACTTTTCGCACCATACAGAAATTTTCTCTAGATCGTTTTGTAATTGGAATTGATCGTCTGATGATTTTATTAGACGGTAAATTACAGCGTCATCTGCAAACAATTTAATGGGGCTGCTCAGATTATCACCTAGATCATTTATGTAATTCAGGAACAGTAGAGGGCCTATGACATTACCTTGCGAAACGCCAGATATCACTTTTGTTCTACTCGATGATTTACCGTCTATCACTACTAATTGTGAGTTATCTGAGAGGAAATCACGAATCCAGTCATACAAATAAGATGATACGCCATATGCACGCAATTTGATTAATGGTCGCTTGTCAGGAACGGTATCAAAAGCCTTCTGGAAATCTAGGAACATTGAATCGATCTGATCAACATGCTTTCAGAAAAAATGTGTTACATTACTTATTGAGCGTTCCTGGTTATAATACCCATAGTAAGTACTCATTGTGAACTAATACTAAAGAAGTTGGAGACAGAAGATAGTTCCCCATCTTCCCACTTATAAAACCATAATCAAATGATGCAGTAATAAAAGAAAAACCTCTCATTTAACAATATTTTCTGGAAAATACGTAAAGAATAAAAGAAATCAAAAGAATTATCTATGTTAGTCACTTTTATTTTCTTGCACGATACGTTCTCAGGGATTATGCCAACATCTTCAGCTGGATCGGTGGATTACACTAGCATACATTTTGACGGATTACCCCTTCATCTTCTGGTGGGTCAATGGGTTACGTTAGCATTTATTTTCCTGGATGTAATCATTTCTCTTTCTTGACCTTCATTTAAAAGGCGTTCCACCAGAAAGAACAGCGAGGCCGTTGTAAGTACTCATTTGTAGCGATCAATAGCAAGTGAGTAAAGTTCCTCAAATTGCTGCAAGTAAACTGTGTGCAAAGGTGAGCAATGTTACTGCAAATGCAACAAGTGTACTCCACTTCAGATATATTGTGCAACTTCCGTCCCTGTTACAACTACCAGTACATCTCATTACCGGTAGAGCAAGAGGAAAATCTGTCTAGAAGTTCGTAAATGTCAAATTAGTTCGCGCATTAAAAATTAATCGTTACTACTTTAATCCACACAGACATTTGGATCTGACGCCTTTTTTATGGCCTTGTATTAATAACAAAACAGGTTATTTCATGTGTCGCCCCTAAAAATGCTTTCCTTGCATTTTCACTGCTATGAAATGAAATAAATAACCACAATATTTGATATTTCGCAACATTACAAATTTCTTAATGCAGTCTTTTCTTTAATCTTCACTATGTATTTTCTTTCCCTGGATAACACATCAGTATTAACATCCCATCAAAGCACACATCTCGTGCTACTGGCTGAGTGGTGAAATGATATAACTCGACAGTGTAGCTTATATATCCTGCATCTACATCTGCATCTACACTCCTCAAGCTTACTTACGGTGGGTGACAAATGGTACTTTGTGTACCACTCTCACTTCCGCCTATTCCTGTTCCAGTCGCATATGATTCGAAGGAAGAACGATTACTGGAAAACGTTCGTCTAGGCTCAAATTTCTCTCATTTTATCTTCACGCTATTTTCGTGGGATAAACGTAGGAATGGGCAATATATTGGCTGACTCTTCTAGGCAGGTACGCTCTCGGATCTTTAAGAAGAACATAACATGACGCAGAACACCTCTCTTGAAGCGTCTGCCACTGAAGTGGGCTGAGTATCTCCGTGACGCTTACTAAATGAACCTGTAACGGAACGTGCTGCTCTTCTTTGGATTTTCTCCATTTTCTCCATCACTCCTCTCTAATGTTGATCCCATATTGACCAGCAATGTCTCCGTAGTGGCTACGTCCTTTGTTGGTGGACTACATTTCCTGAGGAGTCTTCCAATGAATCTCCGACTGGAAGCTTCTTTAGTCGAGATTAATTTTATATAGTCGCTCCACTCAAATCATTCCATAGGAATTCTCTTATACACTACTGGCCATTAAAATTGCTACACCACGAAGATGACGTGCTACAGACCCGAAATTTAACCGACAGGATTAAAATGCTGTGATATACAAATGATTAGCTTTTCACAGCACTCACACAAGGTTGGCGCCGGTGGCGACACCTACAACGTGCTGACATGAGGAAAGTTTCCAACCGATTTCTCATACACAAACAGCACCCGGATTCCCGGGTTCGATTCCCGGCGGGGTCAGGGATTTTCTCTGCCTCGTGATGGCTGGGTGTTGTGTGCTGTCCTTCGGTTAGTTAGGTTTAAGTAGTTCTAAGTTCTAGGGGACTGATGACCATAGATGTTAAGTTCCATAGTGCTCAGAGCCATACACAAACAGCAGTTGACCGGCGTTGTCTGGTGAAACGTTGTTGGGAGGCCTCGTGTAAGGAGGAGAAGTGCGTACCATCACGTTTCCGACTTTGATAAAGGTCGGATTGTAGCCTATCGCGATTGCGGTTTATCGTATCGCGACATTGCTGCTCGCGTTGGTCGAGATCCAATGACTGTTAGCAGAATATGGAATCGGTTGGTTCAGGAGGATAATACGGAACGCCGTGCTGCATCCCAACGGCCTCGTATCACTAGCAGTCGAGATGACAGGCATCTTATCCGCATGGCTGTAACGGATCTTGCAGCCACATCTCGATCCCTGAGTCAACAGGTGGGGCCGTTTGCATGAAAACAACCACCTGCACGAACGGTTCGATGACGTTTGCAGCAGCATGGACTATCAGCTCGGAGACCATGGCTGAGGTTCCTCTTGTCGCTGCAACACAGACAGGAGCGCCTGCGATGTGTACTCGATGACGAACCTGGGTGCACGAATGGCAAAACTTCATTTTTTGGGATGAAAGCAGGTTCTGTTTTCAGCATCATGATGATCGCATCCTTGTTTGGCGACATCGCGGAGAACGCATATTGGAAGCGTGTATTCGTCATCGCCATACTGGCATATCACCCGGCGTGATGGCCATTGGTCACACGTCTCGGTCACCTCTTGTTCGGATTGATGGCACTTTGAACAGTGGATGTTACATTTCAGATGTGTTACGACCCGTGGCTCTACCCTTCAATCGATCCCTGCGAAACCCTACATATCAGCAGGATAATGCACGACCTCATGTTGCAGGTCCTGTACGGGCCTTTCTGGATACAGAAAATATTCGACTGCTGCCCTGGCCAGCACATTCTCCAGATCTTTCACCAATTGAAAACGTCTAATCAATGGTGCCAACGCCACTGGCTCGTCACAATACGCCAGTCACTTCTCTTGATGAACAGTAGTATCGTGTTGAAGCTGCATGGACAGCTGTACCTGTACACGCCATCCATGCTCTGTCTGACTCAATGCCCAGGCATATCAAGGCCGTTATTACGGCCAGAGGTGGTTGTTCTGGGTGCTGATTTCTCAGGATCTATGCACCCAAACTGCGTGAAAATGTAATCACATGTCAGTTCTAGTATAATATATTTGTCCAATGAATACCCGTTTATCATCTACATTTCTTCTTGGTGTAGCAATTTTGATGGTCAGTATTGTATATTTTATGGAAGTAACTGCTTCCCGTGGTTGTTCTGTAATCTTGTATTCATGCAGTAAAGGATCTTTCTGTGTTTTTACTTGTACTCGCAATACGTTACATTTGTTTATGTTGAGGATGAGTTGCCACTCCTTGTACCAACCGTCGATCCTCTGCAGCTCTTCATATATGTTACTATTCTCCAGCGTTGCGATTCTCCGTATACAACAGCGTCATCTGCAAAAAGCCTCGTGGAACGACGGACATTAACTACCGGTCATTTCTGTATGTTGTGAAAAGTAATGGTTGTATAACACTCCCCTAGGCCACGCCCGAAGTTACTTTTACGTCTGAAGACTTTTCTCGTTGGGAATGACATGCTATGTTCTGTTTGTTATAAACACTTCAATCCAGTCACATTGTTGGTCTGATATACGCTCGTTTTTTGTTTTCTCGGTGGCAGTGCGGAACTGTTTCAAATATCTTTCGGAAATCAAAGAACACACTATCTGTTCATACGTCGGCGCCTATTATCCACTGATTCCAATGTCTCGTGGACGAACAAAGCGAGTTGGGCTTGACGCGATCTTTGTTTTCGGAACCCTTGTTGGTTCCTATAGAGGAGATTTTCGGTTTCTAAGAATTTTGTAATACGAGAGCGTAAAACGTGCTCCAAAATTCTACAACAGACTGACGTCAGAGGTACAGGCCTATTGCTTTGTGCGTCTGTTCGATGACCCTTCTTGGTGCTTCTTTTTCCAGTCATTAGGAACGCTTCGCTCCTATGAAGCGCTACGGTATAGTGCTGCAAGAAGAGGGGCAAGTTGTACAGGATGGCAGCCAGTCAAGGAATATTTTAGGGAATTAGTTTAAAAAATTTATTTCAAAGCCCAGTGGAATCTTTACAAGTTTCCTGCAAGAATAATTCACGCTGTTCCTACGTAACACAAGTCGCTTGCCTTTCAAAGCCGAGGCAGTTCTGTCGAGTTAAAGCTGCTGACAGAAGACGCCCTGAGACCTCTGCTGAAACTGCTAGCGAATTCACGCCAGTGACTTTAGCTAATAGCGTGCACGGGATACCGATCACGTGTGTGGACGCCGGAGTTTCCTGCGGGGCAAAATACAGTTGCCTCTCTCTCTTGTAATCCAGACCTCGAGCAGAACAGACGTCTCTTTGGAAGGCAGGGCCTTTGGCTCTGCTTTCACGACCGGCCACCAACGTAAGTTAACATGAACCGTTTCCCCTTGTGTTGCCCATTTTAATTAATTGTTCGACCTCCTAGACTGGCTTAAACCTGGTAACATCCGACCCTAGGCGCGCCCCTTGTGCACTGTACATTGAAATATATCCTCTTTACTGTACCTAATTTCCTGTTTTGCCATTTAACGGCAGCCCTGGATGCCCACTCTCAAATCCTGACCGCTCGACCTTCTGCACACTGCCGCCACGAGGCATATTTAACAGCCTTCTTCCCCCTACCCTGCCATTTTATACATTTAACATTGGTGTCAGAAGTTTCTCTCCCCATCCCCAAACCACGTACTCTTTTTAATATTGGTGACCAGAAGTGGGACGTTAGCTTCCGAATAACTTTATATTGGTTGTAGAACTCCCTCGTAAGCTTCCCCTAACTGTACAAAGTTCTATCGAATGCTCTGTGTAGAATCGAACTCGTATCCAGTCAGATCCAGTGGGCTTTCCTCTGGTGAGCGAATTCTGCTGTTTTTGTATCCCTTGGTCACTTATTTCGGTATCTGTAATATTTAATAGTAAAAATTCGCCTCCTTCTTCGAAAATAGTAGTTGACACTTACATGTATAAGTTTTGTAGTTCGCTAGTACAACGAAGAGATTAATTAAGATTTCTTAATCAGGATGCTTGGAGAACGAATGGAGAGGCCAATTTCTTCCAGGTTGGGGAATGAGTTTGGTCGTGATCCACACATTGCAGCAGAAGTGAAGCAAACGTGATTAAATTGACATCCGCTCCAGTTATAACAGCCTACACTCCATTCATTCAAACAGAAACTTTTTCGGAGTACAGATTCTGTCTTGCACTTAATGCGAAAAAATATTCCAGTTACACAATTTACTGTCATTTGAAAATGATTGTTTCTACTTTATTAAATCCTTGCAAAATGCGCTGTAACATTTGATAAAGTGAAACATCAGATTAGACTATCCAAATGCATGTAGCCAACTTTTTTTATTAGAGAACTGTTGAAGAACACTTAGTTTCTTTATCGATTTATAAAGTTTGTACTGATAAACTTTTCGAAGATAAGTGACGTTCAATAATTGTTTAGTGGTGGGTGTTTAAATAAGTTATTTACGTTTATGCACCATTTGACAGACGAAATCCGAGAGCTGAAAAGAAAAGAGTAGAAATCGATGCTCACAATGACTAACACTCTTGTCCCATGTAGAAGCTAAGATTTATTTTTCGTTTTGTTGTTTCGTAAAGTAGAAATAGTAGGAAGGAGCATGTTACTTGCAATACTTAGCGGAAGCGTTCCATTATAAGACAAAAATTGCTATGTTCTGTAAAGCATAGTTCACTACAGTGTGATTCAATAGAACGCAGCTACTAAGATATTTGGAACAGAATATTTACGCAAACCTCAGTGGACATCACTTCGTCGGGCTACACGTCCGAAGTGTCAGATGTGTTACGGCGTAATTGCTGAAATGGTAGATGTTGTTGATGAGAGTAGCGAGAGGATGAAGCCAAGTGCCGGTACATTGTCTAGCCTTGCAATACTGTGGATTTGCGCCAAGATGGCAGTCGGGTGTAACATATTACGCCCAATGGCTATCAAACGTGCGACACGACCTCATTGCAGTAGTAAAAGCAGACCTGTTTGATAATTGCGAATAAAACTATCTATATGGCTTAATATGTTTACATTTATTACGACATTTCCGCTACTGCCGGATTAAAACTTAAAAGTGCTTAATTAAGCGGTAGAGACTTACAGCAGAGACATCTTTCTCTACAAAAATCTATTATGATCCCAGAATCTTTTAGGAAACTTGTTTCTTTTATTAATAATGTTTGATATTTAACTTATGATATCGATGATGAAAATCCTGACGCCCACCTATCCGCTAGCCTGTCGGTCAGATATACACTCCTGGAAATGGAAAAAAGAACACATTGACACCGGTGTGTCAGACCCACCATACTTGCTCCGGACACTGCGAGAGGGCTGTACAAGCAATGATCACACGCACGGCACAGCGGACACACCACGAACCGCGGTGTTGGCCGTCGAATGGCGCTAGCTGCGCAGCATTTGTGCACCGCCGCCGTCAGTGTCAGCCAGTTTGCCGTGGCATACGGAGCTCCATCGCAGTCTTTAACACTGGTAGCATGCCGCGACAGCGTGGACGTGAACCGTATGTGCAGTTGACGGACTTTGAGCGAGGACGTATAGTGGGCATGCGGGAGGCCGGGTGGACGTACCGCCGAATTGCTCAACACGTGGGGCGTGAGGTCTCCACAGTACATCGATGTTGTCGCCAGTGGTCGGCGGAAGGTGCACGTGCCCGTCGACCTGGGACCGGACCGCAGCGACGCACGGATGCACGCCAAGACCGTAGGATCCTACGCAGTGCCGTAGGGGACCGCACCGCCACTTCCCAACAAATTAGGGACATTGTTGCTCCTGGGGTATCGGCGAGGACCATTCGCAACCGTCTCCATGAAGCTGGGCTACGGTCCCGCACACCGTTAGGCCGTCTTCCGCTCACGCCCCAACATCGTGCAGCCCGCCTCCAGTGGTATCGCGACAGGCGTGAATGGAGGGACGAATGGAGACGTGTCGTCTTCAGCGATGAGAGTCGCTTCTGCCTTGGTGCCAATGATGGTCGTATGCGTGTTTGGCGCCGTGCAGGTGAGCGCCACAATCAGGACTGCATACGACCGAGGCACACAGGGCCAACACCCGGCATCATGGTGTGGGGAGCGATCTCCTACACTGGCCGTACACCACTGGTGATCGTCGAGGAGACACTGAATAGTGCACGGTACATCCAAACCGTCATCGAACCCATCGTTCTACCATTCCTAGACCGGCAAGGGAACTTGCTGTTCCAACAGGACAATGCACGTCCGCATGTATCCCGTGCCACCCAACGTGCTCTAGAAGGTGTAAGTCAACTACCCTGGCCAGCAAGATCTCCGGATCTGTCCCCCATTGAGCATGTTTGGGACTGGATGAAGCGTCGTCTCACGCGGTCTGCACGTCCAGCACGAACGCTGGTCCAACTGAGGCGCCAGGTGGAAATGGCATGGCAAGCCGTTCCACAGGACTACATCCAGCATCTCTACGATCGTCTCCATGGGAGAATAGCAGCCTGCATTGCTGCGAAAGGTGGATATACACTGTACTAGTGCCGACATTGTGCATGCTCTGTTGCCTGTGTCTATGTGCCTGTGGTTCTGTCAGTGTGATCATGTGATGTATCTGACCCCAGGAATGTGTCAATAAAGTTTCCCCTTCCTGGGACAATGAATTCACGGTGTTCTTATTTCAATTTCCAGGAGTGTAGATGACAGTTTCTTCCACCTCAGAATGCGATGCAAAATTTCCCTCACCACTTTTAATTTACTTTCGTCATTATTTGTATTTGTGTTTCTAGAAGTAATATTATAGTCGACTTCCACCAAAGCGTTATCTCGTTCCTTCCTATTGCCAGAATTGTTCCTATGACCATTTCTTTATACTTTACCATTACTTCGTAGTGACGTAAAAGTGAAGGTATCGGAATCAGTGTGGCTGATAGTGGTTCATTTCCCCGTCTAGCTATCTTCGATTAGGTTTCCCACGGTTTAGCTATCACGTAAGGCAAATGTCGGGTGATTACTTTAAAAAAGACATGGTTAAATCCGGCATGAATTTCGTTTCTAGTAACCTCCTTGTCGACGGTACGTTTAACCCTAATCTCCGTCCCTGTCAGTTTACAAAACTGCTGTACCGCTACACACGATATCAGTCATTTGCTTTTTGGAGTAAATCGAGCTCGGAGTAATCAGTTGCAGGGTAGTGAGTTACGTTTCTGCCATTTATTCTGGTAAAGACTGTTGTTCGAATCCCTATAGCACTATATATTTCAGAAGTAAAAATGGCGTATTATGTATCAGTTATTCTGTATTCGACACATGTACTTCAGTTATTTATTTATATTGAGTGCAGAGTTTAGATGACAAGCCAGAACTGAGCAAATAAATAAAAGTTGATAGCGGAAAGAAATTTATAGAAAGGCTATATAAAGGAAGCGAACTCCAAGATAATGTTTTGGGAAAGGGAGATGAAGTATGTGGAGAGGGGATGGAAGTTATGATACTGATTGCGGTGGTAAGTCCCTATGGGACCAAATTACTGAGGTTGTCCGTCCCTAGGCTTACACACTACATAATCTAACTTAAACTATCTTACGCTAAGTACAACACACAACTCATGCCCGAGAGGACTCGAACCTCCGACGGGGAAAGCCGCTCGAACCGTGGCAAGCCACCTAGACAACGCGGCTACCCCACGCGGCTACGATACTGAAAGCAGAATTTGACAGAACACTGAAAAACCCATCTCGAAACAAGGAACTTGAAAATTGACGACATTCTCTCATAATTATTGAGATCCTCGGGAGAACATACCACGACAGTACTATTCCAGCTGGTATGCAAGGTATATGCAACGACCGAAATTTCCCGGACTTCAAAAAATGTAATAATTTCAACGTCAAGGAAGGCAGGTAACGACAGATGTTAATACAGAACAATCACTTTGGGAAGTCATGGTTACAAAATACGGGTACGAATTATACATATAGAAAAATGGAAAGCCTTGTAGAAGCTGACCTCAAGGAGTATAAATTTGG
The DNA here is from genome assembly GCF_023864345.2 of Schistocerca serialis cubense. Taxonomy (NCBI): domain Eukaryota; kingdom Metazoa; phylum Arthropoda; class Insecta; order Orthoptera; family Acrididae; genus Schistocerca; species Schistocerca serialis. The sequence goes on from NC_064641.1 coordinate 257,748,408, forward strand.
GTTTCCGGTAAGTGCAGAAACACGCAAGGCAATACTGACCCTACGACTTATCTTAGAAGACAGGTTGCAGAAATGCCATTTGATTTTTGTAACATTTGTAATTTTAGGGAAGATTTTGAAAGTGTTGATTAGAATACGCTCTCTGAAATTCTGAAGGTAACAGGGATAAAAAACAGTTAGCGAAGGATTACTTACAGCATGAATGGAAACTAAAGTGCAGTTATGTGACTCGGATGACATTACTCAGTCTGTACATTGAGCAAGTAGTACAGGAAACAAAGGAAATATGCGAAAGGAACTCTCTCAGGAAGAACAAATAAAGCTTTGGGGATTGCAGATGACATTGTAATTATGTCACACAGTACCGAGGACTTCGATGATCAACTGAACGGATTAATATCAACGGAAGTATTAAAAGGGGAAAGGGAATGTGGAAAAAATTAAAAGCTAGGTGATTGTAGGATACTACATTACGAAATGAGACAGTAAACTTTGGTCAACAAGATAGTACGAAATGAGATAGTGAACGTCGTAAGTTAGTTTTGATATTTGGTCAACAATATAAGCGAAGATTGCTACCGGCCGGAGTGGCCAAGCGGTTCTAGACGCTACAGTCTGGAACCGCACGACTGCTACGGTCGCAGGTTCGAATCCTGCCTCGGGTATAGATGTGTGTAGTATCCTTAGATTAGTTAGGTTTAAGTAGTTCTAAGTTCTAGAGGACTGATGACCTCAGAAGTTAAGTCACATAATACTCAGAGCAATTTGAACCATTTTTTGAAGATTGCTGAAAGAGACAATATACGAAACGCAGACTATCAGTAGCAACAGAAGTGCTTTTCGATAGCAAAAAGGAATTGAAGATTTCCGCAAAAAATGAAATGGGTGCTGATACAGACAGTGAATCAGAAAGTCTATCATAACGTATGCTGAATCTGAGGCAAATGTATGTTGTAAAAGAGAAGATGATGAAACCCAAACCTTGCAAAAGTTGGAAGATGATGAAGAAGTGAGGTCTAGTGATTTTGTTATGATGCGTTTCTCCATCACGAAGATTTTTAAGTATTATGTTGGCCAAGTTAGTAATACAATTGGGAAAGGGGAAGTGTATGTTTCCTGTCTGTGGAAAAAAGGCTCTCGATCTTTGTGCCCTATTATCCCAAACGGGTCAGTATTGGAAAGATCTGACATTATTTGTCTCCTACCTTAAGCAAAAACAAGCGGGATCTGAAGGAAATCGAGGATGTTGCAGTTTAATGTTAATCTCGAAATGTATAACATTTGTTAGAATGATTCTTTATTTAATTGTGATATGTGTGACATTTATAAAACTTCTTTGGGATACTTGGCTTTATTTATATCAAAAACATACTGTCTAGTTTTGCCCCATGAAATGACAGCCAATGACCACACTTACCCCACCATGGAGTAAGATATCCTTTTTCTTCAGCTGGTGCTTAAATTGTTGAAAATACGAGTACAAAAGATTGTTTTAATGCTTCTCTCAGTGTGGAAACTGGATAATCTAAAGATATTAAATTCCAAAAATCTGCCTCAAATAGTTCTCTGATAAAAAAAGAAAAATAAAAAGTGTCCCCACCCTCCACTAAGTCTTTCTGGGAGTATTTGTCCGGAGTGTTGCCTTATATGAAAGTGAAAAGTCGTCTACAAGCAGTATAAACAAGACAAGCATAGAAGTGTTGGAAATCTGCTGCTACAGAAGACTTGCTAGAATTAGATGGGTAGTTCGAATAATTAACGAAGTACCGAGCCGAAATGGAATAAAAGAACATTAAGGCAGCCCTTCATCAAAGAAGGGATAAGTTTGCTACGCCACATCCTGAGGCATGAAAGAATAGTCGGTTTGGTTATGAAGGAAAGTATGAGAGGTGAAAAATGTAGAAGGCTACCAATGATTGAGTACAAAAGGCGTACTGTAATGGATGCGGGCTACATCAGTTACGAAGAGATGCAGCGACTTGCACTAGGCTAGGGTTCAAATGGTTCAAATGACTCTGAGCACTATGGGACTCAACTTCTGAGGTCATTAGTCCCCTAGAACTAAGAACTAGTTAAACCTAACCAACCTAAGGACATCACACACATCCATGCCCGAGGCAGGATTCGAACCTGCGACCGTAGCGGTCTCGCGTTTCCAGACTGCAGCGCCTAGAACCGCACGGCCACATCGGCCGGCACTAGGCTAGGGTGGAGAGCTTTTATCAAAACAGTCTTTTGACTTCACAACTGTAACAACAACTAAAGATACAACGATTCAATATTCAAAATTTTTGGAATTGTAAACAGTCCACGATTGCAATTTTTTTCTTCATTTTATGACCTGTTTCGACCTTTGAGATCATTTTCACAAGCGGACCGTAGAAACTTCCCTTCACCGATTTGATTAATATTAACACAGCCTGTAGATCACGACTAGGACTTGAACATATGTTAAGACGAGGGAGCAACTGTCAATCGTTTTCGAGAAAATCGAGTTTGACAATTTTAGGCGTGATTATGTACTTGCTTGTAGGTTTTGAATGGTCGCTGGTTTTCTGGGAGTTGGCAACCGAGCGAGTAAGCTCTTAGTTTCATAATCGCAAGGTCTTTGGATCGAATATCGCTACTGATGCTTCATATTTCATTCACACGTAATTCTACCCATGGGCAATATTAAAGTGATTCCTCCAAAATGAACTCCGCTCGAGCATCCTCCCGACTTTTATTTTTACAGGCAGGTGAAGAACATAAAAAAAAACTTTTCGCCAAGGCAGACGCCATAAAAAGTGATAAAAATATAGTACAACTCCGACAAAACAAAACTGAACCATAGCATAAAGCCATCGTCACCATCACCAAATTAAATACGTTTTATCACAGTTTTTTGTGTTTTACCACTTCTGATGGTGACTATGTTGGGTAAAAGTTTTCCACGTTAAGGAACACAGACCCGTTTGACGATGACCTAATCCGATGATCTAAACCGATCACAAAATAAAGAACGAACTTGCGATCGACTGTTTCCAATTTCACAAAAGCCCTCTACCCTTTGAATGTAAAAACGATCTATTATGTATCAATTAATTTGCGTTCGAAACACGTTTCCATTACTACTTATGACTGTAAAGGAGGGTTTTTACTCTGTCCACGTGTCGAAATCCAGACTAAGCTCCTTTTGCAGCGCAGACCGCTGCGGGTCATACGAGGTGTGGCTAGAAAAAAACCGGACTAGTACTGGTGAAACAATAAAACGAATGCAATAAGGCTGAAAGTCGCGTGGCCTGTCACGTGACTCTCGCTCCGCCTCCTGCTCGAGTTTCATCTGCCTCCTGCACTCAGTCTGCCCGTGGCGTCTGTTTTAAGTAATTGACGTTTTGTCTGAGCGTCGGAAAATGTTGAGTGTACAGGAAGAACAGCGTGTTAACATCAAATTTTGTTTCAAACTAGGAAAATCTGCAAGTGAAACGTTTGTAATGTTACAACAAGTGTACGGCGATGATTGTTTATCACGAACACAAGTGTTTGAGTGGTTTAAACGATTTAAAGATGGCCGCGAAGACACCAGTGATGACACTCGCACTGGCAGACCATTGTCAGCAAAAACTGATGCAAACATTGAAAAAATCGGTAAACTTGTTCGACAAGATCGCCGTTTAACAATCACAGCAGTGTCTGAGCTAACAGGAGTTCACAAGGAAAGTGTTAGGTAGATTCTTCATGAAAGTTTCAACATGAACAAAGTGTGTTCAAAAATGGTTCCAAAGTGTCTCACAATTGAACAGAAGGAACGCCGAAGAATGATTTGTTCTGACATCCTGGAAAACATTGAAAGTGATCCCACCTTCTTACAAAATGTTATTACTTGCGATGAATCGTGGTTTTTTACTTACGATCCCGAAACTAAACGCCAATCGATGCATTGGAAAACTCCTGGTTCTCCACGAAAAAAAAAGCACGAATGTCAAAATCGAAATTCAAGGCAATGATGATTGTTTTTTTTGACATCAAAGGGATTGTGCACATTGATTGGGTACCAGAGGGACAAACAGTGAATCAGCATTACTACATTAGCGTCCTGGCTACCCTACGTGAGCGAGTACGGAGAAAACGGAACGATTTGTGGAGAAAAAAGTCATGGATCCTTCACCAAGACAATGCCCCAGCTCACAGTGCGTTGTCAGTGAAGACGTTTTTGGCAAAACACAACATTCCCATCTTAGCTCATCCACCCTACTCACCTGATTTGGCCCACTGTGACTTTTTTCTTTTCCCTAAAGTCAAGTCAGCTTTGAAAGGAACTAGATTTGAGACTGTTGAAGCAGTAAAAGAAAAAGCGACGGAAGTAATGTATGGACTTACCGAAAATGATCTGCAGCATTGCTATGAACAGTGGAAAATTCGTATGGAGCGGTGTAGAGACCGAGGAGGAGAGTACATTGAAGGAGATAACATGAAGTTGTAAATAATTGTAAATAAATGTTTTTTCCAGCATCAGTCCGGTTTTTTTCTAGCCGCACCTCGTACAGTAAGAGAGTTAGTGATGTTCTGAAAGGTACCGACACGGATTTGAATCCATGCCGACTCCAGTGCCGTGGCCAGCTGCGCAAAGTTTCCCGGTTGAGGATCCATAGTGCGTACAGCATGATCGAGGTGGTCTGACAGATTCTCGATTGGGTATAAATCCGGGGAGTTTGGTGGCCAGGGGAGTATGGTAAACTCATCCCCGTGCTACCAGGGAATGCCAAGAACACGTTCCCCAAACCATAATACTCTCTCCTCTGGCCTTAACCCTTCCGACCATTGTTGCAGGGCCGTACATGCCGACGGCCGTCCTGAATGTGGACCATAAAACGTGATTTATCGGAAACGGCCACCTTTCGCCATTCAGTCGACGACTAGTTGCGGTTCTGGCGTACTGATTTCACCTTGCGTTGCCAATGAACAGGAGTCAGCATGGTTGCCTGCTGTGTAGACCCATATGCAGCAACGTTCGCTGAACGGTCGTTGAGGAGACGCAGTAGGTAGCCTCTTGGTTCATCTGAGCGGCGATTGCCCAACAGCTGCACTTCTATTCACCCGTACACAACCCCGGAACCCTGTCTCTATGACCCGTGGCGCACCACAGTTGGTTGCGCCGGTTTTGGATACAGTCATTTTGCCATGTATGGTATACTTGAACGACGGGGGTATTCGAATACACTACTGGCCATTAAAATTGCTTCACCAAGAAGAAATGCAGATGATAAACAGACATTCATTGGACAAATATACTAGAACTGACATGTGATTACATTTTCACGCAATTTGGGTGCATAGATCCTGAGAAATCAGTACCCAGAACAACCACCTCTGGCCGTAATAACGGCCTTGATATGCCTGGGCATTGAGTCAAACAGAGCTTGGATGGCGTGTACAGGTACAGCTGCCCATTCAGCTTCAACACGATACCACAGTTCATCAATAGTGACTGGCGTATTGTGACGAGCCAGTTTCTCGGCCACCATTGGCCAGACGTTTTCAATTGGTGAGAGATCTGGAGAATGTGCTGGCCAGGGCAGCAGTCGAACATTTTCTGTATCCAGAAAGGCCCCTACAGGACCTGCAACATGCGGTCGTGCATTATCCTGCTGATATGTAGGGTTTCGCAGGGACCGAATGAAGGGTAGAGCCACAGGTCGTAACACATCTGAAATGTAACGTCACTGTTCAAAGTTCCGTCAATACGAACAAGAGATGACCGAGACGTGTAACCAGTGGTACCCCATACCATCACGCCGGGTGATACGCCACTATGACGATGACGAATACACGCTTCCAATGTGCGTTCACTGCGATGTCGCCAAACACGGATGCGACCATCATGATGCTGTAAACAGAACCTGGATTCATCCGAAAAAATTAGGTTTTACCATTCGTGCACCCAGTTTCGTCGGTGAGTACATTATCGCAGGCGCTCCTGTCTGTGATGCAGCGTCAAGGGTAAACGCAGCCATGGTCTCCGAGATGACAGTCCATGCTTCTGCAAACGTCGTCGAGCTGTTCGTGTAGATGGTTGCTGTCTTGCAAACGCCCCCATCTGTTGACTCAGGGATCGAGACGTGGCTGCACGATCCATGCGGATAACATGCCTGTCATCTCGAATGCTAGTGATATGAGGCCGTTGGGATGCAGCACGGCGTTCCGTATTACCCTCCTGAACCCAACGATTCCATATTCTGCTAACAGTCATTGGATCTCGACCAATGCGAGCAGCAATGTCGCGATACTATAAACCGCAATCGCGATAGGCTACAATCCGACCTTTATCAAAGTCGGAAACGTGATGGTACGCATATCTTCTCCTTAACGAGGCATCACAACAACGTTTCACCAGGCAACGCCGGTCAACTGCTGTTTGTGTATGAGAAATCGGTTGGAAAGTTTCCTCATGTCAGCAAGTTGTAGGTGTCGCCACCGGCGCCAACCTTGTGTGAATGCTCTGAAAAGCTAATCATTTGCATATCACAGCATCTTCTTCCTGTCGGTTAAATTTCGCGTGAGCAGAACGTCATCTTCGTGGTGTAGCAATTTTAATGGCCAGTAGTGTAGTTTACAAACTTAGCATTTTCTGAAATGCTTCCACCCTTGGCCTGGGCCGAGAACCAATGATCATGGGATATTTGGAATTCAGATAAATCGCTCCTTTTCCGCATGATAACAACGACTGCACTGTTTTCTGTATCTTCTCGACACGCTTCATATATCCTCCGCTGCTAGTGCTGTCACCTACAGTCTCTGAGTGGGTATTGCACGTTGAAGCTGAACATGGGCGTTGGTTATATTAATGTGACTGGGTTGTTTAGATAAGGATATCTCTCGTGTACAACGCCGTCTGTCTGCAACGCAACACGGAATTACAACACTGAATTATGTCCGTCAGAGCAGGTTAATGGTTCGCGTCTGGGAGGAAACGTTCTGAAGTTTCTTCACAAGCTGTACGAGACTGGTGGAGAGGCCGCGACGGGGACTAATCGCTGGCTAGCCTCCTTTCTCGTGCGCAGTCGGCGCGCCGGCCGGTGGGACGTGAACGCGTCCTCGGCACGCCGCAAAGCGTGACAATTACCGCCGCCGTGCCGCAGGATATTAGCTCGCGCTGTGGCAGTCCGCGCACATAAAAACGCTGACGCCTGGCTGGCGCGCTGCCGAGCCTGCTTCATTTGAGTGGGCAGATTACACTCGTCTATTTTCGAGAATTAACACGCACCTGTCCGCCTGTGGCTTTGCTCGAAGCTCGCTACCTTTACGCTGCCTTTTTTTGCTCGGGTTCTGAGTTATGGCGTGATTACTCCTCTGTCTGTCAGTCATAAAGGGAGGCTTGTAATATATTTCCGAGGAGAGTTTCAGCTTAACCTGTAACCTTGACTGAGAGATAACGCCATGACGTTTCCATGACGATTGACGGAATACATACCTGGTTAAAGGAAGTGGAGCACCCAGAAGGGGAGGCTGTATTGAAGGCGGTCTTTGAATCTAAACGCGGTGGTTCTTATTTCATAAGTTTATTCGCCCAGATCGCATTAACATATGCAATGATTATTAGTTTTAGCGAAATTAAATCGCCATCTTTAGATTATTCGCGTAGGAAAAAATTTTAAACAGCCAATCCATTTCGTCGACTGTTCATATTAATTGGACACAACTTATCGTCTTTATAAGTTGGGCCCAATTAATGAACAGCTGTCGAAATGGATTGGCCCTATGAATTTTTTTTTTCCATACAAATGGGTAGCCCAGATACAAAATCCGCTAACTGCATGATAAGCGAAACTGAGATGGTCGCGAAAAACTCGTTCCATCCAAACTATTACAGCTAAAGACTTCTTTTCTTTCTAAAAACAAGTAAAAAATAATTAATTATTCGGTATTAACGGCTGAAATCTGCGATTACGTTCTATATTTTAAAATCAAAGTGAAACTTTGATTTAGCATTTTTGCAGCCGATTTATACAGTTAGCAGAGTTTGAAAACGTATCGATCCAAATACAAAACAAAAATTCGGCTGCTACACCCGCTATTCGGTGATGTTTGGGGTGACAGAAATGTGGAATTTAATTATTGCGAATATAAACATAACAAATTTTATTTCAAAGACAAGTTGGAAAATTCTACAAAACTGGCATGTAAAAATACAAAGATGACATTATTCTCCAGGAAAAACATACTTTGCTGGCCGCTGTGGCCGAGCGGTTCTAGGCGCTTCAGTCCGGAATCGTGCTGCTGCTACGGTCGCAGGTTCGAATGCTGCCTCGGGCATGGATGTGTGTGGTGTCCTTAGGTTAGTTAGGTCTAAGTACTTCTAAGGCTAGGGGACTGATAACCTCAGATGTTAAGTCCCATGGTGCTTAGAGCCATTTGAACCATTTTGACTTACTTTACGTCGAAAAGATAACAAATTTGAACGTTAAATATTAGGTTTTTTTAAAGAAAAACAGTATCGCGTTTTTGACATCACAAGATATTGTAGAAAATAAAATAAACTAAACTTAGCAAAACATCGACACAGTTTTGGAAAATAACAAAACTGGCGGAAAGTTGCATCTTAGTTAAAGCACCAAAAAATTTCTAGAAAATGAAATTAGCTGAAAATTGCTTTTAAATGACATCGACCTCAACACCGCACATCAACTCAAAATCGCTTCCGGCGTCTTCTGTAGATGGCAGTGGCAGGAGAAACTCTAGGAGTGCCTTCCTGCTAGTCTAACACGTCGGTGTGGAATTTGAGTTTGTCGTTGCTCGCCCGGTCTTCCAAAAGCTTTTTGACGTCTCCGAGTTTGGCTTCTGAAAGTTCTACACTAGTTGTTATTGGTCTTGGGCCGTTTCCTTTGCTGAAATTTTTTCCCCTCTTCAGTATGCTCTTCAAAGTTGTAGAAGAGCTCTCCACGAACTAGACAAAGCTCCTTGTTTTTACACTGGAGGTATGAATTAAAAAACACCTTCAGTAACTACTTTTCGTGTTTTAGTAAATACACGATGGATTTAGGACACTGTGGGTCCATCATCAGGTGTAATTTGTCTTAATATATGTTTTATTTCTTCTCTTGAATGAGGTGAAATGCATAAGCCTTTTCATGACAGGAATAGGCATTTCACCTTATTCAAGAGAAGAAATAAAACATGTATTAAGAAAAATTACAGCTGATGATGGACCTACATGGTCCGAAATGCATCGTGTATTTAATAAAACACGAAAAGTTGTGACTGAAGGCGTTTTTTAATTCATACTTCCGGTGTATTGAATACAGTCATGTTTGAAACTGCAAAATATGGATAAAATTAAACTTCTTGTTTTTACTTTTCGTGAACAAAATTTTCTGGCTTCTTGACTCTAGAAATGCCAGTTACCAGTAACGGTCAATAATCCTTCGGCGTATGTCATAACAATTAATGTCCATACAGTTCTCACTGCATAACATTGCTTTAATAATACTTTTCATGTTCTTACCTTTCTGTTTTGGAAAACTTTTTTTTTCCACTGATCACGAAGCTTCTTCCTTTTCTGATAGAGACCGTTGCCCTCGGTCTCGTTCTGGTAATTTGCAACTACAACGATGGGTTCGACTTCCTGCAGATTTTCTACTACAAGTACTCCCACCTCTTTGTATCATCTTCTGCATTTAAACCGTCCAAAGAATCACTTAATTTCTACTGATGAGCTGAACTGTGCTTACCGGCGTATATTTCGACAACGCATCGGCAGCGAGAGCTCATTGTTGCGTACGTGTTCGCTACAGCGCATCCAATCTTACTCTGAATAAGAAAGATATTCCTTCTAATGATAACAAACCTAAAGTTAGCTTTGCATGTCTGGCGTGCTGTTTAACTTGGCGCGTTTTGCAGACGTTGGACATTTAGAGGGCTTTGCACCCGAAGACAACAAGCAGTTAGCGCCTTTTCCAACCGAACAGCATTTTCTACAGCCATTTTCAACGGTTTATAGCAGCTTTTGCACCCTGAAACCTAATCCACCGTGTAGGCAGTGAAAAAATCCATATGGTAGTGTGCTCAACACAAAATCGAGAAAAAATGCGTTTGGCAGCTTTTGCATATGGGCTACTCAAATGGTCTGAAGATGGTGATTTAATTTCGCTGAAACTAGTAATCATCGTGTATACTTATGCGACCTGGACGAATAAACTTCTGCAATAGGACAATAACAGTGAAAAGGAAAGTTCTCTGTTTGAGAGTCAATTTGATGTTACTGCCATCGAGTCGGACTGTAAGGGACTGGTAGCATGAGCTGATTTATAGCTGTGATGTTGCACCCTGTCTGACATGAATGCATGAATTCGATAGGGAAGAGGGTTATAAAGCCGTCTTTCATGTATCAGAATGGGTTAATAGGCATAATGTTCGCATTTGTAGTTCGTAAAATCCGCAAGTTGTCATTGAACATGTTCCTGATAGCCCTAAACTAAATGTCTGGTGCGGTCTAATGCACGACAGCAGTGTTCGACTGTTCTTGTTTGCGGAACAAACAATGAATGGATCAGTGTATCTGGACATGATGGAGCAGTTTGTGTATCCTCAGATACAAGTCTTGCAAACCAACATCGTTTTTCAACAAGATGGAGCTCCGCCGCATTGGTCAACGGCTGTTCGCAAGCCCCTGGATAGGAAATTTCCCAGTCGTCGGATCGGACGCGGAGGAACCATTGCCTGGCCACCACGTTCACCCAGCATTACGCCGCTTGATTTCTTCATGTGGGGATTCGTGACAAACCGCTTATATGCGACCAAAGTGGACGATATTCCTACGTTGCGACATCATATCACTAATGTGATTGCACCAATAACAGAGGAAATGTTACAAAGAACTTGGCAATAATTTGAATATAGATTCGATATTCTTCGTGCTACAAATGGCTCACTTGTAGAGGTGTACTGATGATAAATAAATGAATTGTTTGAGATGCTCTACAATATGGTGTATTTTTCATTGTCGTATTTACTGCGTTTTTTTTTCCTGGGTCTTTGAAATCAAGGAGGTTTCAGTGGGACACCCTGTATTTTGCCATACTATTAACGTACAGAACTACCTCATCTACGCCGATATAGCGAAGCTTAAGTTTTTATTTAATTTTTTCAATCCAGTACTGTAATTTTTAAGAAGTCGTTGTTAGCCAGTAAAAAGAGAATTTGGTAGCACGAAAATAAACATGGAATTTCTTCTCGTATCTTAATACAAACCAACAAAATAAGGTATTTCATCTGGTATTGTCCTCTCTGCTTGCCTGGTGCTTGTTTGATAAGACACTCTGTTTCAAGATTCTGTCGCAATAGCTAATGATTTTTGATCTGTTTGTTGAGATTTTAAGTAATTAACTAAGATTTTTGCTATATGTTGCTGCACAACTGTCAATCTGGTACCACAACTCCTAACTGCCACAATAGCATCCGAATTTTCAGTAGGTGGAAACTGTGTTCCGATTCTAAATGTCGAAAGTATGAGAGTTAAGTTTATGATATTTTCGAATACTTATCTGAATGAACATCGTATTCTTGAACACAGCTGAAGAACACCTACCTGCCCACCTGCCCCCCCCCCACCCCATATATATATATATATATATATATATATATATATATATATATATATATATATATATATGAAAAGTGAGACGTATCTGTCCAGAAATAGACTGTGATGTATCAACAACACTGAACATCAAAAACATTAATGATCTGTAGTGGCTCTTTATCTGCGTCAGATATTTACCACTCCAATCATTTACATGCCTGCCAATGATGTGCACGCGTACAAAACTACAATGACATCTGACCATGTCTCTAAGGTGCTTCATTTTATTTTGTCAGACAGTGGATTTTACGATCTGCCTCTGACGATATGAAACTCTCGTTTGAACAGTAATGTGAAGGAATAGCTTCGTTCAACGAAATATTGACAAATTTGGCATTTTCTCAGCGTTCGGGATGAAACCTTCGTTAACCTAAGGGCAGAAAATGAGTTACATTTGGTTTACGGTTTGTGCTATATGACAATCGTTGCTTCACTCTATGATATCTGATGTCAGGACAGCCAGCAGTTTTGCGCAGTGGGAAATATTTACGCTAAGCACATGTCATGTATGATTGTACTATAATGATACGAAAACAACTTGATTTAAATTTCAGTTAACAGGAATCTAACGTGTAGCGTCCTCAGACGGACTTCTCTAAAACTGTAAAAATAAAATCAATGTACAAATATTTACACTTCAGGGTAAATATATCTGAAAAATGTTATTATTTGTCTTCTGGACTTGAAAAATCTTGCTATTGCATTGATCCTAAGAATATGTTGCAAGCATTGAATTCGTTTGCATCAGCCAGTAATAGCAAATGTCCAAGGAGACATAGCCCCTGTGATCATCAACTTTTTAATTCCTGATATCTTGCGTATCATTACAGTCATTGCAGGAGACATGAAAGATCGAGTTCTGATACTACAACAGCTATGCGTGAAACATTGGATTTAATTGTTGTAAACTGAATACAGCAGGGGAAGGGGTCGCTATTGACGACATGTAGGATGCATTTCGAGGGGATCAACTTCAAAATGCACATAAAAGAACAATTCATACCACATAAAAAATAAGTGGTTTGTGTAAACATGCAATTGGTTGTTTTATGCTTGTATATACACGGAAAAGGACGAAAGAAACCTAGAGCTGTCGAGCTTCAGTGACCACGAGGACCATTAATAGGGGGTTCACAGCAAGGGGGTTGAGCTCACGGCTCCCCTTGCGCCAACTATCATGTTTGCAGTGGTGTCGGGTGGAACCTCATTGAATGGAGTGGAATGCCCTTCTGTGCTGAGTCCCGCTTCAAACCGAACTCCGATGACCGGCGAAGACGTTTGGAAATTGGAAAGGGACAAAACTGCTGAGGTCATCGGTCCCTAGGCTTACACTAAGGACAACACACACACCCAAGCCCAAGGGAGGACTCGAACCTCCGACGGGGGGAGCCGCGTGAACCGTGGCAAGGCGCCTAGACCGCACGGCTACCCCGCGCGGCCACGCGAAGACGTGTCTGGAGAGTCTCTGGACAGTGGTGGTATAGAAACTGGACTGTGACCGCCCATACGGCCGACAACTAGGAGTGAGTCTGGGATGCCACTCATTTCATAGCAGGATCCCTTGGGTTGTCATCCGCGGTGATCTTACAACCAGCGATACATCGACGATATCCTACGCCCCGTTTTCTTGCCCTACGTGGCAACTAATCCTGGGTTCACATTTCAGTGAGATAAAGCCCGTCCGCACACAACGAGAGTTTCTGCTGCTTGTCTTTGTGCTTGTCAAATCATATCTTGATCATCAAGGTCGCCGGATCTCTGCCAAACTAAGGACGTTTGGACCATTAACGTAGGATACTTCAACCAGCTTAAGATTATGACAAGCCGGCCGTGGTGGCCGAGTGGTTCTGGGCGCTACAGCCTGCAACCGCGCGACCGCTACGGTCGCAGGTTCGAATCCTGCCTCGGGCATGGATGTGTGTGATGTCTTTAGGTTAGTTAGGTTGAAAGGTGGCTACACTGAGCCACTGCGCCAGAGATTGCGCCAAAGAGTATTATTCAGCCGCCTCCACTGGCAGTGCTTGGGGAGAACTCGTGGTAGTCAGTGCTTGTTGAGATGTGCTAGTGAAGTGTGCTTGTCGAGAGGTCGTGGTGGAGAGTTCTTGTTGAGATGTGGTAGTAGAGAGTCGGTGTGGAGATATATTGTAATGATTAGAGTGATTTTGGTCAATATATGAAGGTAAAAGAAAAAAAATTTTTCCTTTTCTTTTTATTGTCTCAATGTCTTAAATAATGCAGCATTACAGGTTCAGTCAACAAAGCATCTGGCTTGTGTTTGGTATTAGAGTGTAATTCTGCTTTCCTTACGCAATTATAGTATTTCTATTTTTTAATTACTTCAGTATAAATGATATATAAAATTTCTTGTCTTAGCGAAGAGAACCGAGCCAGATGTGTACGTTGAGTCATACTTCCACACACAGAACAGTTATACTTGTGCTTTGGTTTCGTAGGTTTTATAGTTGCTGGGGACTTAATTAATTAATTGTGTTAACGAAAATTTTCATTTCATTCTTTGTTGTTGTTCTATGCAGTCAGATTGCGTAATAATACTAGTCAGGGCCAACCGTTTACGAGACACAGCGTAATCGGACATACAGTCACCAAAATTAAAAATTATTTTCATCATAATAATAATTAAGCCCCCATGCAAGGTTTAAGTAGTTCTAAGTTTTAGTGGACTGATGACCTTCGAAGTTAAGTCCCATAGTGCTCAGAGCCATTTGAACCATTTGATTATGACGATCTAACCGGCCGATTGGACAGAATTTGGCACTATATGCCTCGGGAGGACATCCAACAATTCAATCAATGGCCAGTCGAATAACTGCTCGCTGAAGGTTCAGAGGTGGACCAACGCACTACTGACTTACCCAATTTGTGAAGGTCTTTCCGACACCCCCGGGATAACAAGGCCGTCCAGCAGTGTTAGTGACGTCACACTAAGCGGCCCATAGCCGACGCAGCAGTCCACGGACACCTCCGTACAGACGCGCCTGATACTAACGATCTTCATTCCGTCATACAGAAATGAGCGAACTATAATTCGAACCAAAGGCCAAATTATATATATTCTTGTAAACAGCATAAAGGTTTATACCGAAATACCGATTACATATATGGGCAGGAATAGGTTCTAGAACTCCTCTGAAAAGTGTTTATCTTCAGTACCAGAATGAACATCAAATTGTCAGGTTTTCTAAATAGAAAAGCACTTTGTTAGTAACAGACAGCAATAATGAGACTTGCAGTTGGTGATTTGTACGTGGAAAAGGAAATAAGCTGTAGAGAGATTGAAAATGGTAAGTGAAGAGAGCCTCAGCCTTTTGCTCACATTCTTACATGTAATGCACTTGGTTGTTTTTCATTTCCGTACCTTTCATAACATTTGTAATATTGTTTCAAGAAGTGTATCTTCAATAGCAGAGTGAACTTCAAATTGTCAGGCATTTCTTAAAGGAAAAAGCAGTCCCTTAATATCACAGTGCAAGACAGAATCTTGTGTTCAGTGATGTCTATGTTAAAAGGAGAATATTTGATATCTATCTTTTGTTTTCATTCTTTATTACTGGGGATACGTTTGTAAAAATTCTTGAAAAGAACTGTCACCATGAACATATGAGTAAATTCACAATAGTCATGTGTTTTATGAGATAAAGCGAACTCTTGTTACCTTATTGTAAACGAAAGTTGTGAGGGTTTTGCTATGTATGACAGTGTTTAAGATAACTTACTTTCAGTGTAATAGCTTGAAAATGTTAAGTCCTGCTGTCAGTTGGCATTTGCCACCACCTGTATGCGAGTTTTAAAGCTAAATAGTGTTCTGACAATTATAAAATAGTGGCAAAGTTCTTCAATCGATTAAACTTATTCCTGCCCGTATATGTAATCGGTATTTCGTTATGAACCTTTATTCTGTTTACAAGAATATATATAATTTGGTCTTTGGTTCGAATTATAGTTCGCTCCTTTCTGTATGACGGACAGAAGATCGTTAGCATCAGGCGCGTCTGTACGGAGGTGTCCGTGGACTGCTGCGTCGGCTATGGGCCGCTTAGTGTGACGTCACTAACACTGCTGGACGGCCTTGTTGTCCCGGGGGTGTCGGTCTTTCTCGCCAATAAATCATCCAGTTTTTCTAAAATTGTAGTCGTTTGTTTGTCTGTACATATACGTTACAGTTACCGATTTCCATCCCATTTTGATAATTCCCTTGTCGGTTTCGTCTGTTATCTCTGGCGTTCACGTCCATTCTCATTGGTATAATACTGTCTCCTGCCTGTCAAGAATTGCATTCTCGGTGTTTGTTTCCAAGTAAGTGAGTGTATACTACGCCGTTAACGTCATGGTGATGAAGACGCTTATTCGAACTTCATGGATGAGTTGTTTATTACTTCATTAAGAGTCACAATTGAAAACAATGTTTACCAGTTATTGCAGTAACAAGAAATGGTACAGTGAGCACCTCTAATCAACTGACATTCCAGCGGCGGCGTACGCAAGAGATACATTACGTCAAACAAAGGGTGGAGAACACAGCACGGCTGTTAAGATGAGGAACAAAGAGGGCGGTCCAAGAGCCGAGAAAGCTCATCAAAGAGCACCGCTAAGTAGCAGGGATGCACGTCTTTTATTACTGCTCTGTCTCGTTCAACAGCAAAGCAGCCAGTGTGGAAATTAGACACGACCTGAATAACGGCGATAAAAAGTTGTTCATAAGTTCGCCACAAAGGCCGCACCTCCATTTAAGTACGTCTTCATTCGACTTTAATGCTGGCAGCCCAACCTTTTGGACACGGTGTTCTTGCTCGTACCGCTAAGCCTCCTGAATCCAGAGCAGAGCAGTGGGCCTAATGGAGTGGAAACTGGTCGCTTCCGCAAGCAATGGACAGCACGCAGCCACAAACGCACGGCGAAAGCAGGGGACTTGTGCGGACATTCTGCAGTTCCACGATCTGCAACGGTGCGGTGCGGCTGTAGACGCGTGTGGGTTAGAGCGTAGCTTAAACTGTTCAAAACCAGTTTGCAACACCCTTGCTTACTGTCACTTGTGCACTGGAGATAACACTAAAAACGCATTCTCTGTGATATTCTGTAGAGCTCGCGTAGTTTCCAAAAGTGAAGTCTACACTGATGCATATCCATGACGTCAACATGCCTCGAAATTCATTTCTAGCTTACAAACGATATTATCCACACATATTATAGAAAAGGATGTATATATGTAAGTATTTGTGTGTGTGTGTGTGTGTGTGTGTGTGTGTGTGTGTGTGTGTATTCCACATCTCTTTCCACTTTGTATGTATATACCTTAGTGTCAGGCAACAATCGCTGTGGGGATAAGAACCACCTGCCTATCAGAGGGGTGGGGGTGGGGCTGGAGAAACAAAGCGTAGCCCGCGAAGTATAAATTCCCTAACTGTATTCATCTATTATTTGAGAATGAGCGCATTTAGCGACTTGCAACAAACATTACGCACAATTCTAAAAACAAAAATTATATGTAATTTCAAAGCTTTACGAATTTATTTCTCGCTGGCAACCACTACAAAATGATGCAAGAAAAAAGTTTACGCTTACGACATTCCGCTGTTCACGCATGAGGCATGGCGTTATAATTTTTTACTTCTTTACCGCAATCTGTATTCGTGGCACACTTTGCACATAGCATGGATACAAATCGATGAATGTGCAAAGTTATATGATTGTACGACGTCTGGTTAAGGAAATATAAACAATGAGTTGCGAGAAAAGATGGTTCAAATGGCTCTGAGCACTATGGGACTCAACTGCTGAGGTCATTAGTCCCCTAGAACTTAGAACTAGTTAAACCTAACTAACCTAAGGACATCACAGACATCCATGCCCGAGGCAGGATTCGAACCTGCGACCGTAGCGGTCTTGCGGTTCCAGACTGCAGCGCCTTTAACCGCACGGCCACTTCGGCCGGCTGCGAGAAAAACTGCCGCATCATGCATCTCAAATTCAATACTTCCCTGCTGTTAACTCTATTCGCAGTAAATTTCGCAGACCGTGTCCACATATGTAGCTGAATGTACCTACCACATTATATTATTGCACGACAGTAGTTCAGGAGACATGACGCCATTAACAGTGAGATGCTTGAAAAACTGCCACATCGTGCATATTTAAATTTATTGCTCCATTGATACTAATTCCATTCGCAACTCCTTTTTCAGACAGCAGTCATATAAACCGCTAAATGTATCTACAAACTTATATGAGTGTACAACACATAGTTCAGGAGATACTGTATTATTAAGCACAAGGCCGGGCCCTGTGTGGTACGTGTGTGGGCGCACGGCTATGAATAAGTACCTAGGCAACCCTGGGTTTATCTGCAGGTTTTTATATATAGATAAGACTTCTTGTTTCTTATTTTTTTTATTTTTTCGGACAGGTATCGAGGTACACACTCACGCCTGCCTTTGACACCACTGAACTCCTCTTGAGCGTGAATCCCCTCTTCGCCTGTGCTAGTCGGCTTTTTCTGTCCTTGCTTCGTCCGCCATGTGTTATTTCGCTCCCAAGGTAGGAGGATTCCTTAACTTCACCTACTTCGTGACCACCAGTTTTCATATTAAGTTTCTCGCTGTTCTCTGCCACTTCTCATAGCTTTCTTCTCTTTCCGTTTATTCTCAATCCGTATTCTGTACTTATTAAGCTGTTCAATCAGTTCAATAGACCCAGTAATTCTTCTTCAGCTTCACTATGGACATCAGTGTCATCAGCGAATATTATCACTGAAATTCTTATCTTCGAATTTTAATTCCACTTTTGAACCTATCTTTTATTTATGGCATTACGTTTTCGATATATAGATTGAGCATTACGGCCGAGACACTGCATCCCCGTCTTACAGCCTCTTTCAATCCGAGTGCTTCGTTCTTGGTCTTCCATACGTATTTTTCCCTCTTGGTTCTTGTACAGAGTGCATATTAGCCGTTGCGACGGGGTGAGTTCTTTGCTCCTACTCCCCACACGTACTTCAGTCCAGCCAAAAAGTCTACGCTTTAGTTTCGATGCAGAAAATTCAGTCTGCCTACCTCGATAGGCTTCTTGAAGCCCGTCCTCTTCTCTCTGCTAGAGTAAATAGTATTTCAATCAACGAAAAGTAGCGTTAAAGAAACGTTGACTAATACCTTCCAAAAAGAGGCCGTATTAATTCCAGCAGCGTGACAGCATCATTAAGTTCGCAAGAAAATAAATTAGATTTTCACTCTGCAGCGGAGTGTGCGCTGATATGAAACTTTCTGGTAGATTAAAACTGTGTGTCGGACCGAGACTCGAACTCTGGACCTTTGCCTTTCGCGGGCAAGTGCTCTACCACTTGGTAGAGCACTTGATAGCGCACTTGTCCGCGAAAGGCAAGGATCCCGAGTTCGAATCTCGGTCCGGCAGACAGTTTTAAACTGCCATGAAGTTTCAAAATACATGGTGTTTGCGATTCTATCTATTTACATTAAAGGGATTAAAGTTCAATTAATTCTCATTTATTGTCTCTCAGACGAATTAAATGGCTATCAATTTCTCTAGTAATTACGCAAACTATTATCAGTCTAATTTCACTTCTATGCTGTACTGCTACAAATCTTTACAGGCAAAGCAGTCAGAACTACTCTTTCAACCTGAATATCCAAACAGTTATTGATCCAGAACTAAACGAGAGTTACTAGAGGGGCTTTGAATAAGTAATGCAACACACTGTTTTCTAAAAGCAGGTTAGCTTTATTCAGGATTCCAGTACACCACGTTTTTCCCCACTCTTTCGGCTACAAAATCCTATTTTTTCAACATAATCTCCGTTCACACGACGGCCTTACGCCACCTCACTGGGAGGGCCTGTACGCACGCATTGCGCCAATCTGCTGGTCGGCGTCAGAGAAAGCGTCTTGCTGCTTCACTGATTTCCCCATCATCTACGTACTGCTTCCCGCAGAGTGCATCCGTCATTACGCCGAACAAATGAAAGCTTTTATGGTGTCCTGTTAGGGGGCGAGGAATCCAGCGGGCTCACATCTGGTGCACGAGTGTGTCAGCGCTGCCGACAGAGAAATTCAGTTCAGGAGCGAGGTATTTGATTGTGACGTGTCGATCACCTCGAATGAGAGTGTCCGCACGTTCCAACACTGCAGGAGTCACAGCAGTGCGCGGCCAGCAGACACTTGGGACATGGTACAGGTTTCCGCAACGCTGTTGCGGCGATGACAGAGGCCTCGCGCCAAACGACTCAAAGTGCTTTGTTTCACTTCAGGTCTGCGTAGACATTCTTCAAGCGCCTATGAATATGTGCGTTACACTGGTTTACCTAAAAAGAAACCCAATGTCGGCTCTCTGCTTAAAATGCATCCCGTTACAGACGCCATTTTGAAGGTTATGTATGGCGCCGCCATCAATCGAAACTTCATAAAACTATAGTGGACGAAGAGGTAATATACCGCGAAGTCCCGCAACAAAGCCCGCATTTTCCGAGCGAAAGTGGCCGTGAGAGAAATATGTTGGCCGGCCGAGGTGGCCGAGCGGTTCTAGGCGCTACAGTCTGGAACCGCGCGACCGCTACGTTCGCAGGTTCGAATCCTGCCTCGGGCATGTATGTGTGTATGATGTCCTTAGGTTAGTTAGGTTTAAGTAGTTCTAAGTCTAGGGGACTGATGACCGCAGATGTTAAGTCCCATAGTGCTCAGAGCCATTTGAACCATTTTGAAATATGTTGCATTAATTACTGAACGCCCCTCGTACATTCAGTTGTTGAGTGGTCTTCTTGAAAACAATTGCCGGCCATAGTCTTTCGTAATATTAACGTAACACGCCACGCGGAGCTGTTAATCTACCAGAAATTTCACACGCAAATAACTTCCAAACTATTCCGCTTAAAAATCTCAAAACTTTACCAAATGATTTCAGACTTTAGCAGCTTGACTTTTTGGTAAAATAGTTGAAAGAGTGGATAAGTTTCTACATCTTAGCTGAAATTTGTTTAGACAGGCTACATAAGTACTAGCCTGTGAGACGGCTACCGAGTGACTCCCAGACTCACTAATTGGAAGCATAAAGCAACGCACTAAACGCGGTAATTCCTGTATTGTCATTGACTGATAAACTGAAGGCCAATACGAAGGACTCCTCGTCTCAAATACCAATTGAATTAAAGAAATTAAAGACGGTATGAAATCTTAAATTTACAACACAAAATTTAAACAAAAACGTCAGAAGTATCCCCAGAAACAAAATATTAAATAATTTAGTTCGTAACAGTTATTCTGGCTGTTTTTATACAAAAACGTTCACATGGGACATACGTAACACAAACTTCGAGACTCCACAATATTTTCTCATGCATATTTTTACTTAGCTTCCAATAAAAACAAAGATCCATACTTCATATATACCCTCCATACATACTCTCACTCTTTCCAAACATTCACGGAACGAAATTTAATCAAGCCACAATTTAGAAATGATTTATTTTACTTCGTCAAATTAATGTAGTCAGAAATAAAATAGATCCTAGATAAGAAATTTCTATGGACTCAGAATACAATCATAGTTTCAGATGAGGTTGTAAGTAAATATATTACAATCGCTATGTGTGCCGTATTACAAGCAAAGTTATAATTGTTTTTATGCTACCTTTCATATAGTCGAAAGTATCGTAGTTAATGGTGTGAAATTTAAACAGTACAGTTTTAGGAGCAACTTAAAACTATGTCTGAAACATTAAATAAATCGGAGAAGAATTAACAGTATTCCTTTACATTCATACGCTTCGATCACAGGCTAGACGGGTCCATTGCCCAGATGCATAGTGTCAGCTGCACATCTGCCTAACAATTAAAATAATAAAAAAGAAAATCTCCCTCCCGGCAGCAGGGCGAGACAAACTCTATGACTGTGCGCATCACTGCAAGTAATAGTAACCCGGAATAATCTGCTACGGTACATCATATTTCTCCTAAAGCTTACTCCTGTTTTTCTCAGAATTTCTAGTACCTTCTGCCATTTTACTGCCGAACGCTTTTCTCAGATTGAAAGCCATATGAAAGTGTCTCTACTTTTCTTCAGTCTTGCTTGCACTAACATGCGCGAAGTCGGAACTGCCTCTCTGATGCCTTCACATTTTCTAAAACCAAAGTGATCATCATGAAACAGATTCTCATTTTTTTCCATTCTTCTGTGTATTATTCTTGTCTGCAGCTTGGATGCATCAACTGTTAAGCTGACTGTGCAATAGTTCTCGCACTTTTCTGGTGTCACTAGAATCGGCATTGTGTGGATGATATTTTTCCGGAAGTCTGATGGTACGTCGCTAGTCTCATAGATTCCACACGCCAACTAGGATAGTCGTTCTCCCAGTGATTTCAGAAATTGCAATGGAATCTTATCTAGCCCTTCTGCCCTATTAGGTCTTAAGTCGTCCAAAGCTCTTTTTAAATTCTGGCGCTAATATTGGATACTCTATGTCTTCCATATCGATTCCAATTTCTTCTTCTATCACATCATCAGACAAAACCTTCCCTCATAGAGGCCTTCAGTGCACTCTTTCCAACTATTGGGTCTCTCCTCTGCGTTTAACAGTGGAATTCTCATTAACTTATAGTGTGTCCATCACTGCTTTTAATTTCAGCGAAAGTTGTTTTGACTTTTCCGAAGATCGTTTCTTTTTCTATTTCTTTCATCTTTCCTGCAGCCATTTCGCCTTGGATTCCCTGCTCTTCGTATTTATTTCATTTCTATGGGATTTGTATTGTTGTAGTCTGGTCTTTCCCTGAACATTTTTGTGGTTCCTTTCCTCGTCGATCAGTTGAAGTACTTTATCTGTTACCCAAGATTTCTTCGCAGTTGCCTTCCTAATGAAAATTCTGTCCGTAAGAAACAGCATTACGAGGGCTGCGACTATTGATAAATACAAATAAAACAGTTTATGCGTCAGTCACTTGTTTAGTTTGCCACTATGCGTTTCGATGGTTCACACCATCATCTTCAGGTGGAAAATTGTTTATTTACATGGCTGGTGTTGACGAAGAATGCATACGTCTTTTCACAGTAGCAGACCAAGTCCAGTGTAGGCTACTTTGCGTCTTTTGTTACCGATAAAAATTGTTTATTTACAAAAGGTACTTTAGAGGTTAAAATACATGAATTTCTGACAGCGAATTGTACTTACAGGGACGGTAGAATTGTAGAAGGTCTGTATACTGTTGTCTGCTGCATGTCCTCACCCCTGCACATTGTATTTACACTGTCACTTCAGAATGATGTACATGTTACATTGCTTACATTGGATACAGAGATAAAAAAAATTAAGTGATTCCTACATAAATATCTTCCTTTTGTTTTAAAAATGGGTATGAGCTTCATTTCAATACAGATATGTGCACACTTCAATTATTATATTAATTTCTTATATACATAAAGATTGCAACAGATCATGCATATGTATAGTAGGTTGCACATATTGAGGGATGAATGGAAGTGGTTACATTAATTGCTATGCATTGAAACTGTAAATTATGAGACTGCTTCAAGTACTTTGGCAAAGTTTTAGTAAAGTTGGTTGAACCTATTTCACTAATGCCGATGAGCGGATGTTCCCCAAGCTTCTTTCTGTGCGTATAGATTTTTAGTTATTCATATAGAGACATCCTGTGTCCTTTGTTACGTGCCTGTATTATTTCAAGGTTGCTTTCTACATTGTCAAATGAATGTTCTGTATCTTTTATACGGGAGGCTGTTGCAAATTTGTAATGATGTGTTCATTGCGTCTAGTGCGGAAAACACGAACTGTTTGACCTATGTACAATTATTGTTTGTTTAGGATGGCGTCGCTTGAGGATATTGGCTGTTTGGGAGATATTACCAAGTAGAGGGATGCATGTTGTTAATGTATTTTCTTGTTCTTTGCGGTTATTTTTCCATTTTCTTTTTCATTTTTTTAAACTAAATCGACTGTTAGTGTAGGTTATACCCATTAGTTTATAGCTATTTGTTTTATGATTTTTATTTCATTTTTAGGCCTCTCCCCACTCAGTGGAATTTTTAGAGCTCTATGGATCGCTGACCAGTAACCTGCTAATTTGTGCATGTTGGGTTGGCAGGAGGAAGCATGTATGTTTTAGTCTGTGCTGATTGGTTTCCTGTAAATTTGGAAGACATATTTGTTATCTTGCTCGCAGATAGTTAAACCGAGGAAGTTAAATAATATCATTAACTTTCTGATGAATTTAATATTCCTATGCACTTTGTTGAACGTTTGGAGGATGTCTTGGACTTTATCTTTGTTTTCCCCATCAATGATCAGAATTGGATCATCTACGTATCTTCTGTAGAACTGATGTTTTTGAATGCTCGTTGCCTTTTTGTGAAAAGTTTTTGCTCTAGGTGGCTGAGGAATATTTCGGTTATAGTTCCTGATATGCTAGCACCCATAGCCAGCCCATTTGCTTGTTTGTAGATTTTTTACATTGACAGAGAAGTAATTATATTTCAATACCAGTTCCTGAACGTTAATGAATTCAGTGATTTCTGCTGGGGAGAGCTTCTTGTATTTTATTAGGTTTTGTTTAATAACAGCTAAAGCTTAATGAATTGGGATGTTAGTATAAAGATTTGCTGCAAATAGAAAGATAATTTGGCATTTGGTAGGACAGTGTACGTCTTTCAGACGTACTGCAATGTTATAAACACCACCGAAATCGAATTCAATGATGAACTTGAGCGGTTTGCAAAAGTATGTACTGTCAAACACTTCCCTTAACTGCATTACTGTTTCGTTTCTAATTCTGAATAAAGTTATTCGTTTAGTTTCATATGAATTACTCCTTCAGTCTTTGATCTCTTTAAATCTAAACTCGTAAGTGTTTGCAGATATTCAGATGGTGCTAAACTTTTGTTGATAATTTTTCTTGTCCAGTTCCCTCCCTTCATTTTTCAATTACTTTAAAAAGAGAGCACCAAAAACATATTGGTGTTGTCAACCATTAGCGTCCCACTGATGGACAAGGCTTCTTCCATCTTCCTGCTATCGTCTTGTACTGTGCGGTCGTTGGGCGTGATGATCCTCCAAACGCTCGCAGCTCACCACGCTGTCTCCATCTTTCTCTGCCCCTACTCGTTTTTTCTGCTGGCGACAGTCATTCTGTTGTTAAACTGTACCGTATGTCAAGATATCTTCTCGACACATAAGGCAGCTATTGTATTTTAGTGTTTTAAACTGACTCTGGTTTATTTTTTAACTCTTTATTTCTAAATGTGTCTCATCATATTACATTTAATGAACTGTGTTTCTGACCCCTCTGTGTCACTCAGATTTTATTTTTCTACATGTATGTGAGAAACCATGTCTGAGAGCCATATGCGAGGGGAGAAGAACGGGCAGGATGACGGGACACGTGTTAAATTAAGGAATAACCTCTATTGTACTAGAGGCAGCTGTAGAGGATAAAAACTGTAGCGACAGACACTAGACTGGATAACATGCAGCAAATGGGGACGTATGGTGCAGGTGCGGGGGAAGGAATTCATAGTGGGTGGCATCAAATTAAAACCAGTCAGAAGATAGGTGACTAAAAAGAACTGATGGACGAGTTCAAGATTTTTCTTTTTTAGGTATACTTGCACGTTTCCCTTTATAAGAGACCTCAAATTCCAAAACTTGCTTTGTGTACTCCTATCATCTAGTTTATAACTGTTGCTGGATGAACCTTTCCAAAGCATGCGTTTGCTCGGATTGTATGCTATTTAGAGGAGCGACAGTCTTACTATCTCCTTAGTCATGATACTTATTTTTGACAGATATAAAACTTCAATAAATGATATCCACCCTACCCCATATACAGCAATGAAAAATTACAAAAAGTGATTAACGTTCTAAAAATTAATGTCTCGAACGCTACTATATGAAACTGAATGAAACAAACACGAAAATTTAGTGAAACACAAACAGTATATACATCCTAACATACAAAGTAAAGCGCGAAGGAGAAAACGAAATTAAGCTTCATGGGTTCAGAGGATATGTGATTTTCTTTCAGAGATTACAAAATCGAGTCAAATTTACAAACGGCTCGACAGTATCAGACCTTTTAACAATATGACGTTGCCCCCCCCCCCCCCCCCCCCCACTTCCAGCCTGGAGGCATGCACTGATAGGGTTGGTAGCTATTATTTTCTCTCCCTAGGCAAGCTGGCCAACGACCGATGTAACTGGTCCATGATATCCCAGATACTCACACTAGGATGAAGTGACATCCAAGCTGGCCCCGTACATGTTTTATCCAGAACGGAACTGGTGATTTTGCTGTTGTGGGAGTACCTAAACATTATGCAGACAGTTTACAGAGACAAGCTCCACTTGTGGACAATGTTGTGCTGTTGAAAAATGGCATGGGAGATAACGTATGAGGACACACGATGTCTGCAACATATTGTTGTGCCATCAGAGTTCTCTCAGTCACTACCAGCCGTGACATGACGTCATACGAAATGACTGCCTACACCATAACACTAGGAGTGACACCCAATTGAATTTTTCAATTCAAGAGCTCAGTTCATGGGATCATTGATACAAATAACCATAATCTGCACAAATATTTAAACTCTCTTACTTTGATCCAGAAAGTTGTACATTATTCAGGAACATATGATTTCAACAATTTGCCAGTAGCTGTAAAAAGTTAAGTTAGCAATGAAGTACAATTTAACAGAACCCAAAAGGACCTGTTGATGAGCAACTGCTTCTACTTCGCTGACGAATTTCTTAGTAGAATCAAATGATATAATTTTTAGAACGTTCATCACTTTTTGTAATTTTTCATTGCTGTATATATATAATTAAATCTACTGCTAATTCTGTTGCTTATATGAATGTTACATAAAATCTGATTTCTACGCATTTTCAGCGCAATAATACGGTCTGTGTAAGTTTTAAGAGTTGTAGAAATATTTTATGAATTACTGTGGATATACATATTTATATGATGCGGACTTCCGAGACGATTCCTTCGCCTGGTGTACAGCCGCCTATTTCGCCATTTCGCCTCCTGTCCGCACACTCGCAAAGGCACTGCGGCGGCGTCGTGCACGCGGCCATCCGCTGCTTTGGAGAAGCCCACTCTGCTTGTCCGCGCTCCAGTGTCCAGCTGGAATCTTCTTTCTTGACCATCCGAGAAATCCCTCTCCGCAAACCTGGTATGAGTGTAAGAGTCTCAGAAGACGCCGGACATGACCTCTCGAACACTACGCACGAACCTGTTGCTGGGTAACAGCCCAACAGCGTAATCGCGCGCAGTATCGACGAGAGCCAGCAGGACTCAGTGAAAAGTCGGGTATTAATCTTCAAATGTTTCTGATTTTTTACTTATTCCACTTCCTTCAGGACTGCTTCACTTAAGTATATGTGGACGGTACATTCGCGTATCTCTTCTTTTGAAAATAAGAGGCCCTTGTGAAAAGTAAAGCCCCCGAATTTTTTGCGTGAAAACTCTCGAAGGTCTTTAAACAAAGCGCGCGTTATTGACATCACCATCTTTATTCCTCATTTCTGCATATTTATTTCACAACTTAGCCAGCCTGGCGACCTACACATTTCTCCCAAAATGAGACCAGCCGCACAGTCCACGACTACAGCGCCTCAGACCGCGGTTGTACAGTTGCGTCATACTTCGCCAAGTTGCACGCTACAGTTCGGAGCCCTACAGCGACAGGGGGCTGGAAATGTGTAGACATATAAAATAAAGGCGTAGACAGTTAATAGCATTTGTTTTATGTAAAAAGCTTCACGAGTCTTCACACAAAAAATTTGGAGCGATTACTTTTCAGCACTCCCTTATACGTACTATTACTTGAGATATTCTTCATTCTTGAGGCTATCCTCAGTGTGGATATAAGCAGTGAAAATATGTTTATCTATTTCCCTATTTAATCTGCCATCGCCAACGACGCTTATAAAAGGGGAGGCAACGTGATGCGTAGCTGCGTTGTGAAGCCATTTCGCATAAAACGTGTCTGCTCTCTGTTGTTGCACCCTCGTTATCATTACAGTTCTGCCGATTGTATGTATTCGCTATACCGTTCCTCGGCATATTTACTTTTACTGTTCAGGTAGTATATTTCGCTTTTACAATGAGCTATTGTTTGTCCCCGTTCCTAATTAAGTTTCTTGGTGTTATATTTTAGTAACCAAGCATTCAGAAAACGATTTCTTGTGTACCCTACACTCATTCAACTCACACATCTGCAAGATATCTAGATTGTGTCTAAGTATTGCAACTAGAATCAGTTATCGTTGACTCTTTGAAACTCCACTTATTAGTTTCGCAATGTTTGAACACAGTTCAGCAGAATTCTGTCGGTGCGGAATGTGGTTATCCCGAGCTATAATGGAACTCTTACTGGCATTCTTGATGATACGGTATGATGAACATTCCCAAGCTGTCCTGGCTGGCTGGTCCTAAGTCGAACTATAAAAGGAAAGGAAATGAATCAGAGCAGAACAGAAAGGTGTCTCGCTTTGGACGGGTGACAAAGGGTCTGAGTTTCCCGTCCTTGGACATTCTTGGTTGGTATTTCTGAATGCTGAACCTATGCTTAGACGCTGTTGGCACGGCTACGACCTACAAAAGAACGAACGTTTGGCCACCAGATTACCGCTGACTACGTTTAACTACTCCCAGTTTGTTAATGGCCTTCCATCGCATGCTGAGTCGTAAAAGACACACCTAGCCCAGTCTCCTATTCTAGTTGCTTTCTCTCACCAAACTTGTTTCAGCAACTGCGCTTCTCTGAAAGATATATCTGCTTCGTGCAGATGACGCAAGCACATTACTGGGGGCTTGGTTTGCATCTGACAACTTTGTGCAGCACAAGCACAGTCCTAACACGTAAAATAGCGACTACTACTGTTGAGAAAGGCCGTGTCTTAACTCATAATAATAAAGTTTGTTTACCATTTCTGGTTACTATACATCGTCTAAAACGATTCGTGCACTTTTATAAGATTGCATCTAGATAAATCAAAATAAAACCACTTTTTGCGAGCAGGTTTGGACTGTTGCTTCAATGTGGTGTCGCAACTCGCCCAAAGTTGAGCGAAAAGGGGTGGGGGCAGGGGAGCCTTTCATGGACTCCCACAAAGAAAGTCACATACGTTAAGACCATCTTGCACGCCAATGGCGCAATTCGAGGTCCTTACGCCCGTTACAACCAGTCTCATTTGCTAACAAATGCTCTTGCATGTAGATTTCACGTGAGTGGCGCGCTCCGTCGTGTCAGAAAATCACGTTTTAGGCATGTAGCCCCTACTGTTTAAAAATCCAGTTATCCAACATAACCAAATCGTTTTTTCCGCATTAAACAACCGGCTGTAAATTGTTTTGGGGAAACAATGCAAAACAAACGAATATTTGGAAAGGTTCTGTATTGATCGATCATGGTACATGACATGTAAGTTTGTGAAGTTCCTCCTGTTTTGGATGGTATTTTATTTTCTAAAATTTACCTTTACTAGAATGCTGCAGGTGGAAGAACTAATTAGCTGCCTTAAGCAGCGCTGGAGAATAGGATGGCAGCATGTAGGAAGCTCGTTGCCATGAAGGTAGTGTTGATGAGCGGACTGTATGGTGTGGCAGTGAATCACGGCAGTGGGAAGAAGTATGCTCGTCTTGACAGAGAATCTAGTTTGACAGTCAATACATGGAGGAACCGCAAGTGTTCTGACGCTACACTTTCATAATTTTCTTTATTAAATATTACTTACTGAAGTGTACCTTTGACATAGCAAATATTGGGAGGAGCCTACGTCTCATCAGGGCATTAATAATAGAATATCGCTTGCAGTAAACCAGTTAATTCAGTGTGCAAGTGAATATTATAAAATTTCCGATGATGTACAAAGCTTTACGATGTAAGCAAGAGAGTTCGGCCGTGTGCCTATCTCACTAGGTGGCAATAGGATGTACTCGGGGCCTGTTCTTAAGTGGTAGTCGGCTTTACGATGCTCTTGTCATTAACTTTTTGAGATCAATAGTTTCAGACTATTAAATCTTTGATGTTTTATGGTGTTTGCCAAATTTCAGGTAAATTAGCCATCCGCATCACCTTTAATAACCACAGGTTGCCTGGTCGCATCGTCTGAAGAATGCTGATTGATGTCCCCCTGACAGCTAAAGAACATTTGCTTGAAACGTTTCGTAATTTGCATCTGGACAAACAGTTATTTAGGGTGGTCAAGATAAATTGGACAATATATATATATATATATATATATATATATATATATATATATATATATATATATATAAACGAAATAATGATGTATATGTGGAGACCACTGAAGATGCCTCGCAAAGAATAAAGCTGAAACGCGTATGGCACGAAAATTGTCTTTGTTCAGTAGTAATTAGACGGTACATAAGTAAAAATTATCAACCTACCGTTTGCAATTGGGGACGACAACACTACACATCTTGAAGATGTTTCAGCTTAGCCAGCCGAAACCAAGAAGATACTGACCCACTTACTTCTCTTGTAAGAAGCATGTAGACACTATTAGACATGTCGAAAGGGGAGAGCACGACACATTCCGTTGTGAGCTCTCGTATCTCCTTCGACTGTCAAAATTGCTGTTAAAAGTTGTGGTCGAAATATAGGAGGGTTGGGTAAATATGCAACCTAGTAGAATCATTGGCTCGAACGCAAGTCTTATGGGTGGTTACACAACGCTTCATTGATCACCCTTTGGCCAATTTCTATACAGAATTTGATTTTTTCTTAGTTTCCTAGCAGTTGATGAGAACTGCAAAATATAGCGAGATTCGAAAATAAAACCGTAAACACAGGATAATTCGGTAATTGAAGGTGACACATGTTTATGATTGAATGGTTCAAATGGCTCTGAGCGCTAGAACTTAGAACTACTTAAACCTAACTAACCTAAGGACATCACACACATCCATGCCCGAGGCAGGATTCGAACCTCTGACCGTAGCAGTCCCGCGGTTCCGGGCTGCAGCGCCTAGAACCGCACGGCCACCGCGGCCGGCATTTATGATTGAAACTGAACAAAGTTTGCTGCAGTGGTAATACTGATAGAGAAATACTGAATAGAATTGGGAAAAAAAGAAATGTGTCGTACAATATAACGATAGTAACAAATCTTTAATTTTGATAATTAAGGGAAGTATGGAAGGTAATAGCTGAAGAAGGAGACCAAGTTTTGAATACAGGAGGAGTTTCAAATCGACTTAGTAGTTTTACAGAGAGACAGAGGCTTGGACAGGACAAGATAGTGTGGAGAAAGGAATCGTTAGCGCTAGGATTTGACCCGGAACAAGTCCCGTCCACTCACCCCCGCTTTTCCCGGTCTTTGTTCGGCGCCTGGGCATCGTTTCAGTTGACCCACGTCGTTTACCGCGTTCGGCTGCACTTGGAGTGAATTAATATCTTGCTAGGTCTTAAATTTTGCCAGATAGTTAAAAGACACGTTACAAGAAACGTGCTCAATTGGCATGAGCTGTGCCGGTACTTCAACAGCAAACATAAGAGAAAACAATTTAGCACTGAATTCTTTAAATACGAGAACTCAGCATTCAGATGAATAGCCTATGAAGAAACACTTCTATGTGAGAGAAAGCACCCTCAAAGAATAATTTGCTCGGAGAAAGAGGAACCACAGTATACTTGACACTTGAGTTTCAGAACTCAGACAGTATATGTGAAACAAGCACCAATGATCACTATGCTTCCTGAGGCCATCAAAATTACTTTGTCCTTGCTAGAACGATCCAAGCCGTTTTGGCGTGTTATTCACTGAATAGTTTTGCTGAAAAGTTTTAGGGGTGGAAGAAGACGTTTTACAGCCGTGAAAGATTGCAGCATTTATTTCCTCCATAACTGCTCTGTGACAAACATACACATCATCATCATTATTTTTTAAAAATGGTTTGAATGACATTTACAAAATTAATAAATGTTTTGGTCGAAAACAGACAGGACAAAGAATAACAACAGATTATTTTTCTGAGACGTTTGCAACAGAATATAGGGCACTAGTCACACAGAAACAGCCACAATTATTTAGAACCTCGTTTATAATGCGCATGTATGGCACTGGAAGAATTTACAAGTTAAAATTTACACATTACCCATACAAATACTAACGAAATATGTCATATAAGCAAATATCTTCCGGGTGAAATCTTTCTACTTTATGGCATCCTTATATTGTTTAATTATTGTGAGCTGCTATGAGGGCCTACATAAACAAAACGACTTTTACTTATTTCTGTATAACGTTGATTTTAGACAACAGAGTTATTCGACTGCATTCGTGGCTTTACTACCGACATGACAGATTCAAGACCATTGTTTTCGCATTGTATGTTTGCTCTGCTGTTTCCCTCAAATAAACGTATTATGATAAGTGAATTAGTTAATGAAAATTTTTCCTTATTGCCCTTAAAGAGCATCACGTTATTTTTTCTTTTCTATTGCTGGCGATGCTTTCAATTCTATATAAATATTTTTATTTCTTTAATAATGCACGTTCATATTATATTACTATCCAGAAAAACTTAAATTTCTTATCATTACTGAATTTCATCACAGTGTAACATGTGTTGGACAGTGACGATAACAACTTTGATGTAGCTTCCAGTTTGCGGAACTGGCGGCTGTTTAGGGGAGGGTTTTGACGCTATGGTTAGGCATGGAGGGGGGGTGAAGGGGCGGGACTTGTTCCGGGTGAAATCTTAGCGCTAAGGGCACGTTGTGCAGAGCTTCCTCAAACGTCTTTGGACTGAAGACCACAACAACAGCAACAACATGTACGCCCTGCTTTTCAGTACATCATCAATTGAAGTAAGGAATGATTAAGTTCTGTTTGTGGGAAAGTCCTGACTGTCACGACAGCTGCTCACATGTTCCTCTTCCATTTTCTTTTTTTCACAGTTTTGCTCAACCATGGGGGGCATCTAAGCGACCCAGACAGTTGTTGAGTACCTGTTCATTCCTGATGGCCACGCCGCGGAGCAGGCAACCCCGCAGAGGGGAGCCGCGTGATGTATGCCGGGAAGCTGCGACGAGAGGCGGTCGCCGCCCCCGGCGTGCTCCGTATCAGCCGGGGCCCGCGCACTCCCACAACCATCAGGCCGCTCCCCTGGGAGCTCGGCTCGCTTCCCAGAAGTCCATCTGGTGTCGCCGCCCTCCCAGGCCGTCTCACACCGTTTGCTACCAACAACGGCGACCGTAACCTAAACGGGGAACAAAAAACGAGACATGTGCTAATGACGCGTAACGCATCTGTTGTGTGTGTGTGAAGGGCAACGGAGATCAAAAGCAACGCGGTATCTTCAACAGAAGGACGATCATGCGAAAGCCAACTCGGCGTAGAATCGATTGGGCTATTGTAAGTAGGCTGTTTAGGTTTTTATGTTGGTAACGCCACGTAGCGCTCTGTATGTAAACACTGACTGGGCTGTGTGCAGTCTGTGACTGATTTGCATTGTTGAAATATTTGCTATTGTGTTGCACAGTTGGATGTGAACAGCGCGCAGCGTTGCGCAGTTGGAGGTGAGCTGCCAGCAGTGGTGGATGTGGGGAGAGAGATGGCAGAGTTTTGAGAGCGGATGATCTGGACGCGTGTCTGTCAGAAAAAGGAAATTTATAAGACTGGATGTCATGAACTGATATATATAATGACTTTTGAACACTATTAAGGTAAATAAATTGTTTGTCCTCTATCAAAATCTTTCATTGCTAACTACACCTATCAGTAGTTAGTGCCTTCCGTAGTTTGAATCTTTTATTTAGCTGGTAGTAGTGGCGCTCGCTGTGTTGCAGTAGTTCGAGTAACGAAGATTTTTGTGAAGTAAGTGATTCATGAAAGGTATAGGTTATTGTTATTCAGGGCCATTCTTTCGTAGAGATTATTAAAGGTCAGTTGCGCTAAAAATATTGTGTGTCAATTTTGTGTTGATCAGGAAAGTAAAGAGAGAAATGTCTTGAGTACGTTCAGTTTTGCTCAGCTGTTTGAAAATCAAATAACGTAGAGGTTTTCCAGCTGTGTCATTTATAAATTTTTTCGAACAGGATGTTTCAGTATTTATTATATTGTTGAGTGCTGGACGTATCAACACAGTCTGCGAAGTAACACTAAATGCCTTCTCTGAAAACTAACTAGAACATAGTTTCCAAGCCCACTCATTACGGAAATATGCTAGACGTAAAGGCAGCCAATGAACGTGACCTCTTTGAGGTAATCCTTGTTGAAACTGGTATTAGTGAGTACGAGGCGCTTGTGGCAATAATGATTACCAATATATAAAGCACATCTAAGACAAGCAGAAAGATTTACATGTTCGATATGCTAGAGAAAGACCTATTGGTGTCAAACCTCAAGGAGGAAATTTAAACGTTTGACCCTGGGGCAGCAGTGCTGAATCTCAAGAAGGGTTGTTATAAATTTTACTCTGTACATGTACAAGTATAAGAACTGTGGTTCACTTTTAGGAGAATAATTGACCAAGCAGTGAATGGATATCTACTTGTGATAAAGTTCCTGATGTCAAAAACTCTCATCGATACAACGTAGCTTTAAAGGAACCCTTGAGGAAGCTGTTGTACAAAAGATGTAGAACAAAAATAATGGTTAGAGATAGAGAGATCTTAAAGGAAACTCATTTGGCTGTCAAAAAGGGCAAAGCATGCTGCCGTTAATGACTCCTATGGCCGAATGTTTCGAAAGACCTCTCACAACACCTATAGAAATTTTTCCCATATGTGAACGCTGCCTGGAGGCACCTAACTTAATGTCCAAAAACTGTGGATGA
The DNA here is from genome assembly GCF_023864345.2 of Schistocerca serialis cubense. NCBI lineage: Eukaryota > Metazoa > Arthropoda > Insecta > Orthoptera > Acrididae > Schistocerca > Schistocerca serialis. The sequence goes on from NC_064641.1 coordinate 257,782,869, forward strand.
CATAGAAACTGAAATGAAGGCTGACAAAGCGGAAATGAAAATGCTGAACTTTATTTCGAGATGTTCTTTTACAAAGGAAAACCCGACCGTACTGCACGAGTTTCCTTCCCGTGTGTCTGTAAAGATGTCAGTGGCACTGAGAAACGGCTGAAACTGAACAAAGCTCCAGGAGCCAGTGGAATCTCTATAAAGGAATCTGCCGTTGAGTTAGCCCCTCTTTCAACCGTAATATACAGTAGATGCTTCAAACAAAACACTTTGCCCAGTTCTTGGAAGAAAGCACAGGTGATACTAATCTACAAGATGGGTGGCAGAACTGATTCATCAAACTAGCGTCCAGTACCACTGCCATTCATCTGTTGTAGAGTCTTAGAACATATTCTGAGATCACACTTAATGAGATATGATGAACAGAATGAGCTCTTCCACGCCAGCCTGCACGGATTCCGTAAACTTCAGGCATGAGAAAAAAAATTATTGCTTTTCTCACACAGCATCCTTGAAGCTATGAATGAAGGTGGTTACGTATGTGCAGCATTTTATTGTCCCAGTACCTCATTAACGCTTGAGAACAAATGTGGATCATATGTCGACTCGAAGGATATCTGTGACGGGATTGAGCATTTATTGGTAAGGCGGACGCCGCCCGTGATCTTGGATCGAGATTGATCGACAAATGTAGAAGTAATTTCAGGGATGCCCCAGGGATGTGTGTTGGTACTCTTGCTGTTCATCTCATATGTAAATGACCTGGCAAGACAAAATTAACAGAACACGAAACCTTCTGCAAATCAAGCATTTAACTGCAATGAACTACTAATTAAAAAGAGGGTGGTAGATATTTAATCAGATCTTGATAAAATTTCAAATAGGTGCACATATTGGCAACTTCCTGTAAATGTTCAGAAACGTAAAACTGTGCAGTTCACAAAACGGAAAAAAATTGTATCCAATCACCAAAAAGCCAGTGAGACATAATAGGAACCTGTCAAAGCTACTAGCACCTGGATGTAACAATTTGTAGGGATATGAGCTGTACAGATCACATACCCTCATTAGCTGCTAAAGCAAGTTGCATTCCGGTATACTGGTCGGATACTAGAAAAATGCAGTCAGTCTACGAAGGAGATTGCTTTCAAAACACTCGTGCGACACATCCTAAAATATTGCACAAGTGTGTGGGATCTATACGAAATAGGACTGCCAGGCGAGATTGAAAGTATACAGAGAAGGGCAACACATATGGTCACAGGTGTTTCTGATCCATAGGAAAGCAGATCTGAAGGACTTGACGTGGCAAATACTTGAAGGCAGACGCCAGCGTTCGGCGAAAGTCTAGTTCAGAGTTTCAAGAATCAGCCTGAAGTGGAATATCTCTTACTATATGTACTACAGCCACCTATGAATCACTACGGTAGGGGGCACGAAGACAAAATTAAACTAATTCCATCCCGCACATACACATTTAAACAATGTTTTTCCCCTCTGTCCACGCACTTCAGAGTGGTTGGCAGTGTATAGTTGAAGATGTAGAGGCAAAGGAAAATAAGAAGTGGATAAGACAGAGGACCAAAATAATATCATAGATTCCTCGGGAGTAGGTGAGATAGGAACTGCAACAGAAGAGGAAACTGTTTTTATCATGAAGGTTACAAACCAATGTTTGTAAAGCAGCAGCTTAAGAAATGTACGTGGAATATTTATATAAAGCCACACATTACTAGAGATCTCGTCAGTTGCCTACAATTGAAAGAAACATACATCTGCTACTTTGTCCAAAATTGACGTGGTGAGATCATAGCTGCGTAAAAACACAGCTTAAATCTAACAAAAAATTGAAGACAGCAACCGGCCACTGTTAATAATGCTTTCGGTTTGAATCATATAGCGCCTCTGCCGGTTTCAAACCAACAGCTTCTCCGTCATATAACTGTTCACGGCTTTAAAAAAATTACTTCTGTTTTATACTGTACATGCGATGTTGACTACTTACTACAAGGAACTTTCTCCGTCACAGCGTAAAACTGCTGAGATCGCATGTAAAACATAAGCTGTATCTAATTTCAAAGGTGAAAAGGAGTCTGAAAATGGACCTGTCCGTTCGAAACTGTTTTTTTTTTTTCAATAAATAGCTGTATTCACAGAGACAGGTGTCTGTTTTTTAAGCAATATCCTGTAAATATGAAGTTCGTCGAACTTGTACTGTAAGGATCCGCAAATCACTTGTTCTTTTATACTACAAACATGTTCCGATGCTTTTGAGGGCTACTGAAAAGTAATGCCTCCGAATTTTTACTGTGAAAACTCTTAAACCTTTTTTAATAACACAAACATTATTAACATTCTACAGATTTACTTTTCACGTCTACATTTCTTAACCCTCTTCTGCTAGAGGGCTCCAAATTGTAGAATGTAACACGCCAGTGTGTAACTCAACTATGTTGGTGCGTGACACACAGTGAGCTGTAATCGAGTTTCAGCTCGAAGAGCTCGTCCGCACATGGAGCACCCTCTTCTTCATGACAATGCCAGACCACACACCGCTACGACATCTGCAACAATCCGACGCCTTGGGTTCACCGTCGTCGATCATTCTTCATACATTCCCGACTTGGCCCCATCCGATTTTCATCTGTATCCAAAACTTAGAGAACGGTTCAAAATGGCTCTGAGCACTATGGGACTCAACTGCTGAGGTCATTAGTCCCCTAGAACTTAGAACTAGTTAAACCTAACTAACCTAAGGACATCACAAACATCCATGCCCGAGGCAGGATTCGAACCTGCGACCGTAGCGGTTCCAGACTGCAGCGCCTTTAACTCTTAGAGAACGCCTTGGAGCAGGCCGGAGTGGCCGAGCGGTTAAAGGCACTACAGTCTGGAACCACACGACCGCTACGGTCGCAGGTTCGAATCCTGCCTCGGGCATGGATGTGTGTGATGTCCTTAGGTTAGTTAGGTTTAAGTAGTTCTAAGTTCTAGGGGACTTATGACCACAGCAGTTGAGTCCCATAGTGCTCAGAGCCATTTTTGAACGCCTTCGACGACTTCACTTTGAAAGTAATGAAGCGGAGCAAACAGATGAGGTAGTTACTGCGTCAACAAACTCAAACTTTCTACAGTGACGGTATCGACAAACTAGTTTCTCGTTGGGAGAAATGTGTTCGTGGCTAGTGTGACTATGATGAGGAATAAGTACGTAGACGTGAAGAATAAAGTTGTAGAATGTTAATAACGTTTGTTTTGTTTAAAAGGCTTTAAGAGCTTTTACACAAAAAATTTGGAGCCACTACTTTTCAGTACGCTCTTGTAACTAGATGTCCGGTGAGGCTCAAAATGGCTCTGAGCACTATGGACTTAACATCTATGGTCATCAGTCCAGTAGAACTTAGAACTACTTAAACCTAACTAACCTAAGGACATCACACAACACCCAGTCATCACGAGGCAGAGAAAATCCCTGACCCCGCCGGGAATCGAACCCGGGAACCCGGGCGTGGGAAGCGAGAACGCTACCGCACGACCACGAGCTGCGGACTCCGGTGAGGCATCATATAGTCAGCAGTATGATTCAGCTGGAGCAAAAATCGAGAGTAAATATTAGAAATATGCACAAGAAGAACTTTAATGCTTTTGGGTTTTATTCGGATCTGTTTGAATATTTATGCCTCGGCGCCAACTGTTCCATCTCAGAATTTGTCTGTAACGCAACACGTTTCTTGACCGTGTTCAACTGCTGTACTATAAATATAATGTTTAAAGACCTTCTGATTTAAAGAGCAGCTGACTTCACAGACATATGAGGTGATGCGAGACCACCACCTACGTATCAACACTTCAGGCCGTATGCACAACGTTTGCTATAAATAGTGCTCTGGAGCCTGCCGTTTGATTAAGGTGTAGCTGGAAGTAAAATTACATTAGCAAGCTTAGATCGAATTCCAGCAACGTGTTACGCAGTGCGCATCACTACCGCAACGTTGTGCGAGGCAAGTTGCAGTGCTGTTCCTTGGAGCCGGCTAGTTAATTGGTTGTCGAGTTCTGCAGTTGAGCACGGGTCCCTCGAGAGCCATCGTAAACAAACGCTCTGGGAGAATGCCGACGACATCTGCCAGCGAAACTAGATTCCCCGTGGCACCCTCACCTTAATGCTTCCCAGCTGGTGAGGGGCGACGCTCCTAAAATGGAAGACATGAATCATGTGAAGCGAGGAAGGAAAAGCGACGACATAGTTCCTTCAGTTCTAATTAGTGAAACTACAGGGTTATTACAAATGATTGAAGGGATTTCACAGCTCTACAATAACTTGATTATTTGAGATATTTTCACAATGTTTTGCGCACACATACAAAAACTCAAAAAGTTTTTTTAGGCATTCACAAATGTTCGATATGTGCCCCTTTAGTAATTCGGCAGACATCAAGCCGATAATCAAGTTCCTCCCACACTCGGCGCAGCATGTCCCCATCAATGAGTTCGAAAGCATCATTGATGCGAGCTCGCAGTTCTGGCACGTTTCTTGGTAGAGGAGGTTTAAACACTGAATCTTTCACATAACCCCACAGAAAGAAATCGCATGGGGTTAAGTCGGGAGAGCGTGGAGGCCATGACATGAATTGCTGATCATGATGTTTACCGCGACCGATCCATCGGTTTTCCAATCTCCTGTTTAAGAAACGCCGAACATCACGATGGAAGTGCGGTGGAGAACCATCCTGTTGAAAGATGAAGTCGGCGCTGTCGGTCTCCAGTTGTGGCATGAGCCAATTTTCCAGCATGTGCAGATACACGTGCCCTGTAACGTCTTTTTCGCAGAAGAAAAAGGGGCTGTAAACTTTAAACCGTGAGATTGCACAAAACACGTTAACTTTTGGTGAATTGCGAATTTGCTGAACGAATGCGTGAGGATTCTCTACCGCCCAGATTCGCACATTGTGTCTGTTCACTTCACCATTAAGAAAAAATGTTGCTTCATCACTGAAAACAAGTTTCGCACTGAACGCATCCTCTTCCATGAGCTGTTCCAACCGCGCCGAAAATTCAAAGCGTTTGACTTTGTCATCGGGTGTCGGGGCTTGTATCAATTGTAAACGGCAAGGCTTCTGCTTTAGCCTTTTCCGTAAGATTTTCCAAACCGTCGGCTGTGGTACGTTTAGCTCCCTGCTTGCTTTATTCGTCGACTTCCGCGGGCTACGCGTGAAACTTGCCCGCACGCGTTCAACCGTTTCTTCGCTCACTGCAGGCCGACCCGTTGATTTCCCCTTACAGAGGCATTCAGAAGCTTTAAATTGCGCATACGATCGCCGAATGGAGTTAGCAGTTGGTGGATCTTTGTTGAACTTCGTCCTGAAGTGTCGTTGCACTGTTATGACTGACTGTTGTGAGTGCATTTCAAACACGACATACGCTTTCTCGGCTCCTGTCGCCATTTTGTCTCACTGCGCTCTCGAGCGCTCTGGCGGCAGAAACCTGAAGTGCGGCTTCAGCCGAACAAAACTTTATGAGTTTTTCTACGTATCTGTAGTGTGTCGTGACCATATGTCAATGTATGGAGCTACACTGAATTTATGAAATCGCTTCAATAATTTGTAATAGCCCTGTACAACGCTTCCGAAGGTATCTGTACCTTTTCTCTATAAATCTGTGTTCCGTTTGTGGCAGGGGTATTTTAATTTTTTCGTTCCTGAAGGTTTCGTGCAACTCCACCCACAGTTGAGGTGTCGTGGGATATTTGCAATAAATAGTGCTCTAGAGACTGCCGTTTGATTAAGGTGTAGCTGGAAGTAAAATTACATTAGCCAGCTTAGATCGAATTCCAGCAACGTGTTATGCAGTGCGCATCACTAACGCAACGTTGTACGAGGCAAGCTGCAGTGCTGTTCCTTGGAGCCGCCTAGTTAATTGGTTGTCGAGTTCCTGTACGCCTCTGAGCGAGCTGTGATTGTGCCATTCTTGTCTTCACAGTCCGCACTGGTGTTCAATGGATTCCAGGATAATCCCAGTTCATGAGGTTCTGAAAATAGATTCGACTAAAATAATAAATACCTTCTTGCAGGCAGCTAGCTACTCTAATACCATGTGTTTCAAAAAGAACGACTTGATTTAAAAACTCCAAATTTATTGATAAAAACATACAACAAACATCGAGGAAGTCTCACAAAATACTCCATATGTCCCCTAGCAGCAGCACGAACAACATCAAGGCGATAACACAATTTATCTGCCTTTACAGAATGTCTTCACTTCTCCTCTGTCACGAGGTAAAGGGGAGATGAAAATACTTTCCCTCGTACATCGACACAAGAAAAAATCACATGGGGTCATGTCTGCTGATCTTGGAGACCAAGAATGCAGGGCAGTATCTAGGGCTCCCGTGAGTGTCATTGAGAAACTGACGAACGTTGTTGTGCCAGTGCGGTGGAGCTCCATCCCGTCAGAAAAGGAAGACACGGGTGCCTCCTGAAGTTGCGGAAAAAGCAGCATTTGAGGACAGCTCATTCCAGTCAATGTGTTTTCCTCAAGAAAGAAGGGACAGTGCACTTCGACGTATATTTATTGCATGTTTACATTTTGGTCATGGTGTGGACATCCTCAGCCCAGTTCAGACATCAAAACCAAGCGTGAACTCAATCTTTGACATATTCACTATTCAGTTTAGTTGGGATTCTATGTATACGTGGTGTTTCAAAGCATTCGGGTCAAATTGAAATAGGTGATAGTGGGCTCGCAACCGATTATATTGAGATAGGGAACCAATGGTCGGAAATGCATATTTGTGTTATGGACATACTCAGCGTACACCGCATAACAACAACATAGCTCATAGTTATTGTTCAAAGCGATAATCAGCAGTCTCAAGACACTTATTGCAACTTTGCAAACGGCGCATGCTGTTCTGCCGCACTCTCGCAGCAATCCCAGGTGTCTGTTGTATACTGGACAACGCATCAGGTGACAAATAGTGTACGCCCCTGTACACCAAACAAACAGGTTGACTCAATTCACAGCACATGCTGTGCTGCACGCATACCATTATCCCTGATGCCAGACAGCGTCAGACAACTAGTGATGTGTCCGCGGTAAGATGTGTTACTGTTTACAGTGCAAGACGCTTAGTCAAAGATGGAATGTTACTCACCAAGAGAGTTGGCAGACATGCACTTAAGGGGAGTTAGAACGGAAAAAATTTTTTTCATTATTTTCGAATTTTTATCTCGTTATAAAATTTGCAATTTTCCGATTAAAATATATATATATATCACTTATAAACTCACATGGGAAGTATTTTATTTTACTTTTTAAATATAATCTTCACTGGTTGAAAATGTTAAAACTTTTGCATACATTACTTCAACATCTAATAAAATTGGTAATTTTTTATACAGAAGGATGTGGATTGCTGTGGGCAGCAGGTTGAGGAAGTTGAAACAGAGTATGAGAGACAAGAAACTTTCCGATGGTAAAACCCTAAGAGGCCGGCTGACAGCAGTATTATGGGATGGCCATTAGAAATAACACTGAGGATTCGTTGAAAATTAAGCAGGCAGTATGGGCTACCTTCTTCCACAGACTATCAACTGATGAAAAACCAGTACACCACCTTTGCCCTCCTGGACATGATTCCTGGTGCATTAACCGCTATGCCCACTACTCAAACAGTTCATACAGCCATAAACATTCCATCGCAGCAGCAGTCACGGAAATCATAAAACTTATTTACACAGGCCTGGCAAATCCTGTGTTACTGAAGAAGTGTCTGCATGGTCAGACTCAAAATCCCAAAAAATGGTTCAAATGGCTCTGAGCACTATGGGACTTAACTGAGGTCATCAGTCCGCTAGAACTTAGAACTACTTAAACCTAACTAACCTAAGGACATCCCACACATCCACGTCCGAGGCAGGATTCGAACCTGCGACCGTAGTGGTCACGCGGTTCCACACTATAGCGCCTAGAACCGCTCGGCCACTCCGGCCGGCTCAAAATCCCAATGAGTCGTTCAATATCTTATAAGGACTCGCTTGCCAAAAAATGTTTTTGTTGGAATGAAGACACTAGGAGAAGTTGGGGAGTCAGAGATGCGACCGATGACCTGAGCTGTTTGGCCCCTCAGTCCTTACCACAAATTTCCAATTTCCAGAAAAAATACAAACAGACATAAACGCAATGAAAACAAAGATAAATTCAAAAATTTTAGGTTTAGAGACCATTATGAACGCAGTAAATTCAAAAATGTCGAATTCAGAGACCAATTTGAACACAGTAAATTCAAAATTGTCGAATTTAGAAAAAATACGAGCAGACACAAGCACAGTAAAGTCCGAGATCGGGAAGGTAAATACAGGAAGGTAAATACAGACATGACACACATATAAGGCGAAATAAAAAATTTTCGCACAGTACTCAATAATCCGGATTCGAAGTTCACACAGCACATTTCGCAAATCTCCACGGAGGTGGACAGGAAAATTGACGAACAAGTACAGACTGCAGTTCACGATATGAGTGACAAATTAAAAGGCACAGTGGAAGAAAAATTTGAAGCGCTCACAGGCACATATGGACAGGGGCTATCCGGAATCAGAGGAACTCAGGATAATTTACAGGTAATGCTGTAAGTAGGCTGTTTAGGTTTTTTTATTGGCAACGCATGAAAATCACCGGCTGTGCTGTGTGCAGTCTGTGGCTGCTTTGCATTGTTGTAATACTCGCCCTTGTAGTGTTAGGCAGCTGGCTGTGAACAGCGCGTAGCGTTGCGCAGTTGGAGGTGAGCCGCCAGCAGTTGTGGATGTGGGGAGAGAGATGGCGGAGTTTTGTAATTTGTGATGAACTGCTATATATATTATGACTTTTGATGATATTAAGGTAAATACATTGTTTGTTCTCTATTAATATCTTTCATTTGCTAACTATCCCTATCAGTAGTTAGTGCCTTCAGTAGTTTGAATCTTTTATTTAGCTGGCAGTAGTGGCGCTCGCTGTATTGCAGTAGCTTGAGTAGCGAAGATTTTTGTGAGGTAAGTGATTTGTGAAAGGTATAGTTTAATGTTACTCAGGGCCATTCTTTTGCAGGGATTTTTGAAAGTCAGATTACGTTGCGCTAAAAATATTGTATGTCAGTTTAAGGACAGTCATGTATAATTGTTCAAAGGGGTCGTTTCATATGTCGACCCTTAGCCGAGGATACCTCACTGGAATCTTCTGATTTTTTTCTTGTAGTTTGTATAATTAGTGTAGCTATTGTTTATTGATAGCGCGTAATCATAGAGAGAATTTCCTTTGTAGTTGTAGTTTTTCATTGTTGTACAGTAAAACAGTTGTGGCATGCATGTAGATTTGCACCAAGTATTTCGCAGCTGCGCTGGCAATTAAGTAGACATTATTTCCATTGCTATGTTATTTTATTTTGCTCTTCAAATTGCGCTTTTCTGCTATTTTACTGTGATGAATGATCAGGACTGTCTTTATGGACTGTGAGGAAGTTTAGCTTTTGACCAACATTGTATCAATAAGTGTGTGCATTTGATATCTTTGTTATTGTAATTACGAAAAATTTTATCAAATCATTATTGGCCACTGCCCAAAACAATTTGTAAAATTTTTTGTGGGGAGCATGGGGGCTAAGTAAGTAGGCTGTTTAGGTTTTTTTATTGGTAACGCCACCTCTGCATGAAAATCACCGGCTGTGCTGTGTGCAGTCTGTGGCTGCTTTGCATTGTTGTAATACTCGCCCTTGTAGTGTTAGGCAGCTGGCTGTGAACAGCGCGTAGCGTTGCGCAGTTGGAGGTGAGCCGCCAGCAGTTGTGGATGTGGGGAGAGAGATGGCGGAGTTTTGTAATTTGTGATGAACTGCTATATATATTATGACTTTTGATGATATTAAGGTAAATACATTGTTTGTTCTCTATTAATATCTTTCATTTGCTAACTATCCCTATCAGTAGTTAGTGCCTTCAGTAGTTTGAATCTTTTATTTAGCTGGCAGTAGTGGCGCTCGCTGTATTGCAGTAGCTTGAGTAGCGAAGATTTTTGTGAGGTAAATGATTTGTGAAAGGTATAGTTTAATGTTACTCAGGGCCATTCTTTTGCAGGGATTTTTGAAAGTCAGATTGCGTTGCGCTAAAAACATTGTATGTCAGTTTAAGGACAGTCATGTATAATTGTTCAAAGGGGACGTTTCAATGCAAAAGAATACGCAGGTTAACATAGATAACGTGCAATCGGAAGTAGCAAAGCTGCATTCGTTCTGTGACGACCTATCACTTTTTTAGAGGTGGAGCCTCTCCACGCCCACACCGGCATGATGGCCAACTCAAAGGGTCTACTGCCATCTCTGCGTAAGGGTTAATTTTCACTACAGTGAGGTGTCGCAGGATGTACACCCAGGTTCTGGGATGTTTGCGTACGTTTGGTTAAGGTTAACCATTTATACGCGCTCATCTGGAGATAGATTGGGTCGAAAGTCGAACGAAGGGTAGCGGTTTGAAGGGCAGAGGGGGGAAAAAAAGCGCCAAGGCAAGCGGCAAGGGAAAAAAAACCTCTGCGATAGTTAGGTCGGGTACTAAGAGCAGTTGCAGAAGTCTTGCTGACTGCGATAGGTCATTAAAAGGGTGGGTTAAGCTAGAAGTGGGTATCATGCAAGCGGATACCATGTCAAGCCTTACGTTCGTCGTAAGAGATCAGTCCGTGACGGTGCTGCAGCACGGTGTGCTGTAGTTCAGGTTGTTAGAGCCGCCTGCCGCGCTGCGTCAGTTGCGACTTGGCGCGCAGGAAGGCTCAGGTCGCCCATCTGGTGGGCGATAGTCGAAGTCAAGTTCTCGGAGATGTGTGGTCGCGTAGCGGCACCACTCCTCACTCGTTGGCTGCGCTGACAGCCTCAGTGAGGGCCGAGGTTGAGTCTTCCCTGTGTAGCGGACGACATAGCCCATGCCCCTGAGCGTCCTGATCGCTCTGGTAGTCCACTCGTAGGAGCATAGCTGCTCGGAACCGATGGACGTTGGCGTTGTTGCGACGGCTTCCTTCTTCTTCTTCGGTGTGTCCACCGCAGTGTGTCCTCCCGCCGGCTGCTCGATAAGGGGGGGCGGCGGTAGGCGTCTTCTCTTCGCCTGAGGCGTCTGCACAGACGTCTTGCGCCATCTGCGAGCTAAATTGTCGCAGTTGGCTGTATGCCTCCTCCGTCTCTGCAGTCAGGCTGGCCTTAAAAGCTGTCTTCTCTGCGTCCATGGCAGCTTTGGAGGCCGCAATCGCCTTCGTCGCTGCCGCCAGCATGGCGCGCATCGGCCGGGCCCCCGGGCCACTCTCTCTGGCGCGATATTCCGGCCGCCTGTGGGCAGTGGGAGCTGTCTTCTATCCTTCCGGTTGCGTCTTCGTTCCGCGGCGCTTACGGCGCAGTCGTGGCTTCTCGGTTTGCGCCTTGTCGCCAGCGCAGCCGTCGCTGGCGAAAGCCGGGCAGCCACGCCACTTTGCGACATGTGGCCCGCCGCAGCGAGCCCGAGTTGGCGCCTCTTCTCGTCGTCTGTCACAGTCGCGGGTGTCGTGCGGGCCGGCGCACTTAACCCATCGCGGCGAGTGGCGGCAGTATTTAGCCACATGCCCTTCAGCTTGGCACCTGAAGCCCTGTGGCTTAGGGTCCATGCTTAGGGGGAGAGCTTCGGCGGTCACAAGAAAGCGTGAGAGTTTCCTTAACCCGAAGATGTCGCTTCCATCCGTCGCAGTTCCCACTACGACGATGTACAGCGACGGCCTCTTCTTATTCGTCCGGTTGTGCAGCTTAATAGTTGCATCCCAGAATCCGGCACGTGACAGCCCCTCTTGGGCCGTATTTTCATCACAGATCCAAGGCAGGCCACTGATCAGGGCCTTGAATTGCTTCTCGCACTATTTCGGCGCGTTCGTCTTCTCCATAGTAGGTGGGTCAACAGTGTGGGTGGCCACAGCCTCTTCAGTGCGCCGTGGTCGGCCATGCTCGCTGCTTGCAGCTGGGCGATTTCGTCTGAGTCCAGAACTCTACGCCTACTTCTTCCCTGCAGCAGTTGACCATGACATCACTGTCCACTACCCTCTACTGCACTGAATATACAGAGGGGGGACAGGTACATGATGCTCGTCGCGCTTCCGTTCCGCATTCCCAGTGGGTTGCAGTTTCGAAGGCTGCTTTCTTCTTCTTCTGCCCGTTTCTGCCGATTCTGTGGCGCGAGAACACTACAATTTTACTGTGTCGTAATAACGACGCACGACGATTTGTTCAGCATCACGCCACAGTCGGAGCACAGGTGCATGGCTCCGCTGCTCGAGCGCAACTGCTGGTGACGACTTACCAGAAAATGTACAGAGAATCGCAGTGGAGTTAGGATTACTTAAGTTAGAACATGAAAGAATCAACTCTGACATTGCGCAATTTATTAAACAGTAAAGGATAATACGAAAGATGAGAACACAAAGTTAGTGGAAAATTGCGTACGCGAACAGCGTACTTCTGTGGAAGCGGTAAAGGAATTAATGGGGGACAAGGAAGAAGAACTTTGAAAACGCGTAGATGATGCTTATGGGGTCCTATACTCCGAAGAGCGTAGGGGACGATGTGTAAGACCCGCACCACCGACTAGGTGAGGTCCTCGAGGGGGTGGTTTGCCATTGCCTCCCTCCGAACGTCATGGGACTGAATGATGATGAAGACGACACAACAACACCCAGTCATCTCGGGGCAGGGAAAATCTCTAACCCCGCCGGGAATCGAACCCAGGACCCCGGGCGCGGGAAGCGAGAACGCTACAGCAAGACCACGAGCTGCGGACAAACGTAGAAAATTATATCAATCAGGCAAAACAAAGATCAGTGGACAAAATAGTTAGCAAACAAAGTACGATAATATCATCGCCGAGAGCAGTAAGCGGTACTATAAACAGCCTTCCGCTGGTGTGAGAAATCAGTGGCGCGTACAACAATGCCCAAATCACTTTTCCTCATGGGTCCTTCTATTCTGTCGAGGAGTTCTTTGAAAAATTAAGCTGATTCTTGTTGTATTGTCGACTGCGTTTACTTGAACTTATGGCTTGACTTTTTTCGGGTTTATAAATATTTTATTTTTATCGGTTATTACTTTTATGTTGTAATTTCATGTCCTGACATGTTCAATGGCCTCGGAGATTTGCTCCTCAATTTGGTGCTATGGAACTTGACGTGTAAATAAAGTAAATAAAACGCCCGACGCGAGCAATGGACAAAAGTTGTATGAGACATTTCATCACCACATTAAATGCTGTTCCGTCCTGCTGGACAGCGTTGTTAATGGATGAGAGTTTAATAAAACACCGACAGTTTCCTGTATTTTCGAATGAAACAAAGCGAACTTACCCGGTGGTGCTTGTCAGAGCCTTTAGGAATGTACTGCCTAGGACGTGGACAGAAGCTCAAAAGATCAAATATGTGGTAGGACACACAGAAGGCGACGCCCTTTTGTGGGCTACAGAGATGTCGGAACTCGACGAGACATATGATCAATTTGAGAATGCATTTTTAGATAAACACTGGTTAACAGCTGTTGGCTCTGAGCACTATGGGACTCAATATATGAGGTCATCAGTCCCCTAGAACTTAGAACTACTTAAACCTAACTAACCTAAGGACATCACACACATCCATGTCCGAGGCAGGATTCGAACCTGCGACCGTAGCGGTCACGCGGTTCCAGACTGTAGCGCCTAGAACCGCACGGCCACACCGGCCGGCGGTTAACAGCTATTCAGGAGAGATTAAGACGAGAGTTATTTAACCTATTATCACTTCATCCAAAATTCGAGGGACTAAGAAACTATTTCCAAACATAACTAAACTAGACCCGCTACTGGAATAATCCGATATCTCAATTATATGTATTGAAAATCTTAAATAACAAGTTGTCTGGAAATGTTAGGGAAAAATTAATAACCATTCCCGAATATGATCTCAAGTATTCTCTCTCAGTTCTCGATTCAATAGATCTAATTCATGAGAATGAGCAAGCCATGCCTAATTATCGTAACGGTAATGAACACAACCCAGATGGGAGGAACAACTACGGTAACGGCAAAGCCTTTGGAATCTGTAATAGTCGTGTGCGTATGAATGAATGGCATCCCTATGCACCACCACGCCGCAACGGAAACCAGTACAATCGCTTTACTTATCAGCCACAGGGCGACCGAAGGTACGAAAATAAATATCAGCCCCACTGCTACGGCAATTGCCAAGATAGGAGAATAGATACAAGGCGACAAGGAAATGCAAATTACAGGATCGGAATGTGGAACACAGGGATCAAAGAGAGAACCGGCAGTCCGTACAGTCAAACTGAAACAACCGGGACACAAACTGACGAGCACGCGAACATACGGTGAACATTGTAGAAGTGACGGCAGAAAATGAAACAATACCTTTTCCGCCCCCAGGAAATAACAATTATCGGGCATGACTAGAGGAAGAAGGTAATGAACTGCCTGTGCGCCACGGCAATAATATTAGCGACATAAACACTAACATGAGCAGAAGTACGAAAGAGGGATGGAAGTAGACACTGAAACAAACTTACACATACAGCACAATCTATTTTTAAGATATGATAAGGAAGCAGAGAAATGAAAAAAGATTTGTTCACTGAAGAGAAAAAAACAACACACAAGATAAGTGAAATTATTCAAACAACAATAAAGGTAAAGTTGGGAAACATAGATATACCAGTTGTTTTGGATACTGGGGCGTCAACAAGCCTGATGTCAACCAACTTGTTTAAAGAGATAGCGCGGAAGTAATGTACCTACGCTACCCTAGAGAACTGTAAGATAGAAACGGCGATGGGAAGTAAATTTAAAGTTATAAAATTACAGGCCAGCATACCCGTTAGCATATATGGTGTAATTTTTCAGTGTACTTTCGTGTTGGTAGACAAACTTATAGTGAACTGTATACTTGATATGAAGGTGTTCTGCCGCGCGGGATTAGCCGAGCGGTCTCAGGCGCTACAGTCATGGACTGTGCGGCTGGTCCCGGCGGAGGTTCGAGTCCTCCCTCGGGCATGGGTGTGTGTGTTTGTCCTTAAGATAATTTAGGTTAAGTAGTGGGTAAGCTTAGGGACTGATGACCTTAGCAGTTAAGTCCCATAAGATTTCACACACATTTGAACTTTTTTTTTTTTAAGGTGTTCTGATGGTACAAGGTTTATCGCTCTTTGACGACTGAACCGACTGGCGCTCGGTTCCTCTTCAGCTTGGGGGTACAATACTTACGTTTCCGATACCCTCTCTCTCTTCTACTATCCCGTTTAGCCAATAAGGAATGTTCAATTTTCATCTACTATCTAACATGCAAAGATTGACATGCAGCCTAGTGAATAGAAATTTTCCTTGTATTTTGATTTTGTACTTTCTTAAGACTGAAATATTCATAAAAACAAAGGAAACCTTTTGATATTTCTTAAGGAAACACGGAATACACAACAAGAACTAAAACCATTATACATAATACTGAACGTGTGAAAACCATTAGATGGCGTAGTCATGCTACATCGTGCGCAAAGACTTGAATAAGAGTGATGGAAAAGGAAGGAATTCTCAGCGCGCGAGATTTAAGCGAGGGCAAAAAATGGTGAAATGTATTGAGACGCGCAGCGGCGATTGCTTAAAGCTGAGCGTACGGTAACAACTATATGCGGAGCGGCTAACAGCTGATCGTAGGGGCAGATTAGGCAAAATACAACGTCAATATCAGTGTCACCTTTAAGGACAGCCGGCTACTGCCGAGATGTGGAAAGATACACTGCGCACGACGACGGAAGCCACTTTGGAATCTAAGCAAATCAGCATCGACGGTGCGCATCCAACTGGACAAAACAGAAGCGATACGAAATGGAGTACCTACCAGCTAAGCCCGCCCGGTTGGCCGTGGCGGTCTAACGCACGGCTTTCCGGTCGGGAAGGAGCGCCGGTCCCCGGCACGAATCCTCCCGGCGGATTTGTGTCGAGGTCCGGTGAGCTGGCCAGTCTGTGGACGGCTTTTAGGCGGTTTTCCATCTGCCTCGGCGAATGCGGACTGGTTCCCCTCATTCCGCCTCAGCTACACTATGTCGGCGATTGCTGCGCAAACAAGTTCTCCACGTACGCGTACACCACCATTACTCTACCACGCAAACACAGGGGCTACACTCGTCTGGTGTGAGACATACCCTGGGGGGGGGGGGGGCCGAACCACCCTGAGTTCGGTGTGGGGCGGCGGAGGGGTGAAGTGGACTGCGGTAGTCGTCGTGGGGTTGTGGACTACTGCGGCTGCGGCGGGGACGGAGCCTCTCCGTCATTTCTAGGTTCCCAGTTAACATAACATAACATAATCTACCAGCTGATTACTATAACGTAAATCTGCTACACAAACAAAACGAATAGAGACATTTATTCCCAGGTCGGAGACTATACTGTAAAGAGCACTAATTTTAAGAGTATATCATTAGGTTAAGCATATGTAGTTTTAAGAAAAGGAACAAATCGACGCCAGTAAACTATAAGAAGCGTAGAATACGCTAAATTCGTGAACTTAACATATTCTACAGAATGTACATAGTTAGAAATAAGTATAAGGATACACAGTAGAAGAGAATATACACAGGAAATGACCTATCCGACTATATACAATAGGATTAAGAGAAGTAATAACATGTATACTTAAAAATAAACGATTAGCACAGAACTTGAGAACAAAGCGATTTACATACAGCAAGCAAGTAAGCGACCATGAAAAAGGTAGGATGAAATATACAAATAGAAAAATGCGTGTGACTGCGACATAAACTATAAAATAACATATCGTACAAGATATAGCGAGAGGAGCAGTTGTGCACTTACAGAACTACACATCCTTAAAGGCAACAGTAGAAGCAGCGAGCTTAATGTCCAGGGAGAATATATACCCACAAATTTGCTATTACAGAACTCACTTATGTTAATTGCTATTAATTACATACCACCTTACAGGAAGAGCAAAATAAAACTGTAAACATCGATAGTACAACACGCAGGAGATAAGCCAACTAAAGACGAAAACAAACCGATACGCACACAACGTAATTACATAACGTTTAAGAAAATGATTGAGGTAAGTGTTGCGTGTTTAAAAAGCAATATGGAGAAATAAACTATATTTCACTGCTGGTTAATGCTTGGAAGTAGAGAGAGTTTGAAAGATTTTAGATGCAACTCGAGGTATTAACTAGTTAATCTACGTTTACGGTGTCGTATCGTCCATGGAGTGAAACAAGGAAGAGAATGAAAGTGTATTAGAGTAATATCAGTTTATTTAAATTTGTGGGAAGAAATAAGTAGGGCGGCGGCACCAGCATGAGAACCCCAGAGGTAATATATGGGTATAAATGGACATTCATGCTGAAGATTTTTAATGCATAATTATATGGGTATAGGGTGATGAATATGAAGATGAATGTTACATGGGTACCTAGGAAAAGGCCACTACATCGACGTAAGAAAGAATAGATTATATAGTGCTAAGTCTTAGAATGAATGAATGTATGAGTGCGGAAAGCGAAGTATGATAAACATGTAAGGCAAATAATTGTGAAAACAAACATCTTGAAGAAGCAGTGAAGAATAAAGAAGAGACAGTGAAGTCAGTAGTGCAAAGGTACACCACAGCACAGTAATTTGCCACACATACATCAGAATGAAAAACAGCTTGATATGAAAACTATCTCCTTAGCGACTGTTACGGCTTGAGCAATTGTAAGGTGAATATAAATGAAAATATGATATACAATTCGTACGATGAATGAACACAAAATGCAGTGAAACAAAATTTTTTACACTGGGTTCTTGACACACGCAGAAGCGAAAGCAGCATGTAACCTCCCCCTCACTTATCGACCTTAATGACAGTGAAAAATGAAACCGCGTGTACCTAATTGGAATTTTGGAAAAGCAATCGTCACCGAAGTTAACCTGTCGATAAAGAGGGAGGAAAGGGTCACATCTAAATGAAAGGAAAAATGCAAGTGAAACTGGTGGAAATTAATTTTGAAATAGGGGTAAAGTTAATGAAAAAAGTAAATGTGCGGCCGTTACGTTAACAATTAACTAGCGGTAATTAGATATTTGAGATTTGGGGGAAATTACGGTCGCCAGTCCTATGGACAATTACTATAATAACTGAAAAGGAAAGGTTATTGCACATATAATTAGCACTAGAAGCGTGGCAACTGAAGGTTGACACGTGTAGTGTGAAAACTGAAAGTTTGTCAGAAGTAATAAATTTCGCTACACTTAATTTAGCAAAAGAATTAATGAAACTGGAAAATCGAAAGTTAATTTAGTGACTGAAGTTAATAGTGAGCTTTCTTTCTGAAGCACATCGAAATACAGTTAGTCTTGGACTACCTCAACAATCATTTCTAAAGCTACTTGAATCTACGCAATTTAGAAAGAAGAGATTTAACTTTGAACTTGAATTAAACGATTCTGAACAATTAACAATAGTAAAATTTAGTACGTACCAAGCTGAGCTGCAGTCACAGGTAAGCTAAAATACGGTAACAAAACTCGCACTCTTAATCTGTGCTTGTGTAATCTAACTATTGTAGCCAGCTAATGCTTAAATTGAACTTTGAAATTAAAGCAGTGAAATGGAATTATGCTGGCGTTTGAATTTCAACGACACTCGGGTTCATTTCGGAAAAGGAAGGGACCCTGCTTGGCAATGCAATTGGGACAATGAGCAACAAAGGTTCATGCTAAGTTGCTGTAATTTTGCGAGGCAAATGGAACAATTTGAAAAATTGAGGTCTGCCATACAATTCTGAAACTTTACGTGCTTTTAGTCTTCCTTGTTGGTTGATTGAAGGTTTGAAGCCGTCGATCGAGGAGGTGGCGACAGTCACTCATTGTCGGCCGTCGCTGTTGCAGAAGCTGGATGTTGGCGCGCCTTCTTCTCGACACGGTCACCAGGCGAAACGGGCTCTTGATGTGCGCCAGCTAATGCTTCCCGTCCGCGACACCATGTCAGAAACTATCATCGCGAGTCGAGCGCAATTACATGCTGCCAAACCCCGAAAGCGCGGCAACTCGCGGGAGCGTCACACAACACACCTGCTCCACTCGCTACTCCCGGCAGACTCCCACCATGCTCTGCCCGCGCTCCACGCGACAGAGTTAACACTACCAAAGATCCTACACACTTTGAGTCTTCACACGACCTATCGATGTAATCGTTCGATAGCAGTTTTCCCTAGGCCAGACCCAGCGTAAAAATACAAATAATATTTACGAAACAAACCAATTATACATCGACATAAATGCATAAATATATATATACAAATAGTAAAACAATTACAATATGTAAAGACACAGAAATGTCATATATTCAGGTAACAAAAATAAGGAAAACAAATTATAGTACAATAGATGGAAATAGGAGGATATGCATTTCCGGCGTTACAAGCATTTCAGCATAAGCACTCTATAGCGGGAATAAATTATGAGTGGAATTGCGCATGACAGAAATACAGTAAAATTACCGGTCACACGTGACGAAGGTAAACCTGTATATGTCGTCGCACCAATAAGGCAGATATGCAGCTCGAAATGTGTGTACATGAATGTGAAATATTACAACGATTAACAAGCAGTGATGAAGTCAGCATTGTCAAGGGATAAAACATTCCCAATACTCGCTCACAAAAGAGCACTTCTAAATATTGTACTCGTATGAAGGTTTATCAAATGCCAAGGATAGAATTAGTACACTAACGACGCACTACAAGTAGCAATCCCACAAGTTGCTTGACCTCTGAAGCAGACCCTAGAAAATCCTCTTTTTTCCATATAGTGAGTAGTGCTGGAAATTATTTTCTATTTGTAGTTGTGAAGGTTAAAATGCGCAAGAGGTAGTTCCTGCAAAACAAGAAAGGAAAATGCAAATATTCAGAATAGATGAAAGATCCATTTTAATTTACATGTCAGTGTGTAATATGCTGCATGTCATTGAGTCCATATATGAAATTTGAATGTGAATTGTACATTTATTTGCGAACTTCACAGTTGTCTATGTCTATGTGGAATGTATGCACTATTGTCAATTTTATACGAAATTTTCTTCTTTAAGGAGAACCATTTACGTACGTATGTGAAGTGCAACGCGACTGACGAGTAAAATACCGGCACGTGTGAAATGATACAAAAATAGTAGGGCCTGATGATAGTGAAAATAACAGCTGAGCCATGATAAGAGTAAACGCTTGAAAAGGAACTAAAAAATGTTGTAATTTAATCTCAAAGATACAAGAAGAAAATTTGTTCGACTGTCATACCAGAGGAATACTCTAAAAAACTTTTTTATCATTGAGCGACAAAGGACTAATTTCGAGAGTCTTTTATTACTTCGAGTATTAACTACCTTCTTTGTTCTGATGTGCTGGCGTAAAGACGTACTGTATAGTTTCATGTCTATGTGTGTGTTAAATGAAGGTGTTAAATGATGAAAAATGTGTTATAATTTCTGTCAAGATCAAGCCTAAATCCCATACCAATGGAGTACAAATTATTCTGTTAATTCGAGAAGGCGAATTTTACATGGAGGCGACGATCTTTACGACGGCGCTGCTCAACAATAGAGGTACGTGACTGTGCTCACCACTTTCCTTTGGTGGCCGCTAAGATTAATTTCGATGTGTTTTTGCCGAGACATTCAGAACCCGCAATCTTCCTTTTCGTATAAAAATAGGAGTCCGATTGAAAAAGAAATATTCTTAAATTTAAATAATTGCAATTCTTTTACCCAGGCCACGGGGAATGATAACGTGCCTCTACCCTGATTGTACGTTCGCAATCTCCGAGTGTGTTACGACGTAATTATTTTACACAAAAAAATTTAAGATAGATCTTTCTCATCAGATCGCAACCACTCGTACGCGAATGTAAGTACCCTCTGAATGTATCTAGTCAGTCGTGCGCATTGTTCTAAAACTTTCTTGTTAATATTCTGTGGATTGCATCTCCGCAATTAATTTTTGTTTATGCCGCAAATCGCACTTCACGCGAAGTATTTATTACGCAAGTTTCAGGCTCCATTTAATGTCAAAAAATTCCGAAGTACGGCTGACTAAGCAAACCGCTACAATAATTTCATATCTCTACAACTACAATAACAAAAAAACAATAACAAAAACAATAACACAAAACAACAAAAACGTAACAGAGAGGTTACGTTACACGCTACAGCCTAGAGAATTGAATGAAGTGAATGTGATGCGTGTGCGATGGATAAAGCAGAGAAGTTCCGTATAACCACTGACTATGTGTGAGGTCCGCCGAACTACAATTTACAACAGAAGACAATGCCGAATCGTGCAATGCGGGCCTTGCCTTCAATTTCATTGGCAGAAAACTTCGTCCAGGTGCGAGATGAAGTATTGGTGTTCTTCGGGTTGAGCGTTGGAGCTGAATCTGTCATATCGTCTCCGGACTGGAGGGCGTACACAACATCGACTTCATAAGCCTGGAGCGACATTACAACGGATTGGCGCGGTCAGCGCTACTGCTCACGTGGCACTTGCGTCACTGCGACGGGCGCGTTAAACAATGAGCTGCTGCTGCTGGCGATAAGTACAGCGGACAATGAGGTAGAGTGTGCCGAAAGGACGCCTTCTCAGTATTGCCAATAAACCGAAAGCAAATGAGAAAAAGTGTTTTTAAAACAGGGTGGAAGGAAAGTTTCAGAAATTTAAATTTTTTCCCCTGTTCGCACCTCACAGCTAAACAATTTTAAGGATAAATAACAAACTAAGACGATAGCACAACATGGACGGGCAATTATGTAATATAAATATATGTGAATGTATTTACGAGGGCACTCAAAAAGAAATGCACATTATTTTTAAAAAAAATCGATCTTTTATTCTACATGTTTGAATGTTTTACAGTGTGTAGATGCATACTTTAGAAACAATATTTTCATTTCTCCACATAATTTACATCCCCCTCAACTGTCTCACGCCATCTTGGAACCAGCGCCTGTATACCAGCACGGTAAAATTCTGGACCAACCTGTTGGAGCCACTGTTTGGCAGCGTGCACAAGGGAGTTATTACCTTCAAACCTTGTTCAACGAAAAGAGTCTTTCAGTATCCTTACTTTTCAGTTCGTTCACTGCAATGCGTCTGTCACCAGTCAGCAATTCGTTAACTCTTTGCACATTGTCTGGAGTGTGTGCAGTACGAGGCCTGCCGCTGCGAGGGCAATATTGCCGTGCCCGCTCTCATCACGTAACAAGCTTGCCCACCGACTAACTGTACTGCGATCGACAGCATCTCCATCCACCTTTTTCAACCTCTTGTGGATGTTTCCCACTGTCTCGTTTTCACAGCACAGGAATTCTATGACAGTACGTTGCCTCTGACGAACGTCAAGTGTAGCAGCCACCTTGAAGGCATGCTGTGACGACGTCACTCACGGGAATGGAAACTGTATTTTTTAAAAAATAGTGTGCATTTCTTTTGGAGTGACCCTCCCATGGGCATGAATTTGCAATGGACGAAGAAATGAAGCTTTGTAAATATAAGGGTATTAAAACTCCATTGACTTGCACCAAGTGACTAAACTATAAGCCCCAATGTAAGTAAGGCTACTGTATACTGTGTCCCTAAATAAAGAGACTTATTTCCGACAGTATACAGTGGGTACCAAGATAGGGTCGTTCACACCACAGAGAGCTGGCCAAGCTTCCTGCCAGTCTCAACATCAAACTCTTAAGAGAAGGTGTTCGATCACGTTGTCGACCACCCAGCAAAAAGCACCCATCAACTGGCCCGTGATTAGCACACTTCGAAGGATACCCTGTGAAGAGTACTGGTGGAATAGGCACTATACGCCTAGCGTAAGTAACGTGTCCGAGCACTGGATCAACGTATTTTGAGACCCGCTTTTACTTCTGCCAATGTATTATCTACGGCTGTGCAGTAGTGCCGAACATCGTATAGTTTGTATTGTTCACAGACGAGGCTTCATTCACCCGTCATGGCGTTTTCAAAAACCACAACAGCCATGTCTGGAGTGAGGACAATCTGCACGCCACCCACATCGGTGGCCACAAGGAACTCTGTCAACGTAAGGCAGGGCATTGTCGAAGATCACCTAAAAGGACCTTATTTGCTGCCTCCCTGTCTGAATGGACCACGTTACCTGTTGTTCCTGTGAGATGTGCTGCCAACGACGAAGCACCAGCGCACTTCGATGTTAGAGCCGCTGGCCGCCTGAACAACACGTATCCTCATCGTTGGATTGGAAGGGAAGGTCCTGCGCGATCCCCGGAACTAACATCTCTGGAGTTTTTCCTGTGGGGTTTTGACAAGACGTTGCTGTACGAAAACCCGTAGAAAGTGATGAAGACCTACTTGCTAGAGTGCAAGCTACCTGTCTCCCAGTAGAACGGACACCATGCTTCTTTGAGAGAGTACAGCAGAGTTTCGTGCGCCGTTGACATGCAAGCATTGAGACTGGTGGTCGTCACTTTCAGCAATTTCTGTGAGCTAAGTGTTGTTATACGGTGACGCTGTGTACGTCTGTATCACAAAAAATACGCATTGCCGTCCATTGGTTCCCTATCTCAATATAATCGGTTGTGGACCCGCTACCACCTGTTTCAATTTGACCCAAAAAGTTAGAAACACACTGTATACATATGGTTTTAATGTTTTAATTAACAGTTACTTAACTGAAGATGGACACACAGTGACTGAAATCTGGATAAGCGACAAATATTATTTGCGTCTGACTCCTGGCCCCTTAGTACTTGATGTTAATGAAAATTTTTTTACTCCCATAATCCTTATCAAACGATATTCAGAACAGACATTAAAGACATGGCGTGGAGGGCAACGAGTATATGAATAATAAGTGTGCATAAATCCAACAGTTCATCAGACGGTTTCCATTGCAATATTGTCTTCATTCAAACAGTACCCCACGATAGACGTTTATAAGCGTCCCGAATGTAATAAGAAGTATCATTTCAACAGCAATAGACCTAGTTTGTATAATTACGGGAAGCTCTACGTTCTCCGATTGAACATTTGGGAAGAATTTTTCCACAAAACTCACAGCCGAACTTCAGTTACATTCGCCTGCGGGGGGAACGCATTCAGCGAGCAATGCTGTGGTCAGCTACCGCTAATCACAGCAAAAACTCCCTCACGACATTTCGCCGAAATAAACAACAGTGTTGCCAATAGCAAGATCAACCTACACCGTAGCGTTGCCTGTAACATCTTTCTCTTCCCAGACGGAAAAATTATTTATGCAGTTACCCGTGTCACTGTAAGAGCAGCAATCTGTTTATTACGTGATCCAGTTTGTCACAGAAAAACGAGCAGAAGTTGTAACACACACACACACAAACAAGTGGTAATGTCACGTTAATCCTTTTCTCTTCTCTGCCTTATCTTCCCCGAAACTGTGGGCTAAAAATCTCAATTTTCTCCTCTTCCGCTGCCTGAATAAAAAACTGTTATGAAAATTTACTGAGCATTGTGCAGTGTTTTAGACAATGAATACCGTAAGTTATGTCAGTTAAGTGTGGGTAAGATACTTCTTACTGACTGTTTCACCTGTTACACGAAAGCCAATAATGGAAAATATACAATTTCTGTATTGTGTGTGCCGTGATGTTAAGAAATTCTTCCGCATTGAGACTTCAACACATCCATGTCACATGGCACAAATGATGAAACTAGCATCAAGCATTCCATCTAAACAGTAACTGATATGTCAGTGTACCATGGTACACACTTGCATGCGCCATAGCTCATGAACGCTACCGGCCACTGCAACTCATACCTCACCCACAATGCAACCATCACCATGACGCTCAGAACATCGTCCAGTGGCGACCTGGCACAGATTCTTGTCCTGTCGCGTGCTGGTACAGATTCTATCGTAAGCTTGGTTGAAGGTGCGTCATGCGTAACGCAGTAAGAACGTTGGAAAAATAATTTTTATCATAGACTGCCACTAAGTCTCCTTAGCCGGCTTAGCGCAGGTGTTTTTTTTTTTTTCGATGGAAAGAAGAAACTGTGTTTCACAAGATTTGGAGAGGTGTCTTACAGTGGTTGTATATCTTTGCGGATGAGTACACCCTCTCACACTATACGCTACACCCTGCCAGCATCTCCCAGTTTCTGAGTTCGGCTTTGCTATCAGAGACAAACGCTTTGCTTGCAACTCGTTCTGACAATACACAATCAAATACCTTAACCACAATTTGGGGAAAAGTTCAAGACAGCCTTATATTCTGACAGACACAAAATACCAACTATTGGTTCAAATGGCTCTGAGCACTATGGGACTTAACTACTGTGGTCACCAGTCCCCTAGAACTTAGAACTACTTAAACCTAACTAACCTAAGGACATAACACACATAGATGCCCGAGACAGGATTCGAACCTGCGACCGTAGCAGTCGCGCAGTTCCGGACTGCGCGCCTAGAACCGCTAGATCACCGCGGCCGGCACCAACTATTACTCGTTGTTACTATGCGTAGTCAGATAACACGTCAGAATCTCGGGTGCCCAGTTATTCATCAATTCTGATGAGGAAGTTATGAGATTACTAGCTTGTCAATGTGCACATCTCTCAATCGTCGCATAACAGATCACGTACCCAACATCTTATCACAAAAACAAAACAATACCTCAATTACAAAAAAAAAAAAAGGTTCAAATGACTCTGAACATTATGGGACTTAACATCTGAGGTCTTCAGTGCCCTAGACCTAGAACTACTTAAACCTAACTAAACTAAGGACATCACACACTACCATGCCCGAGGCAGGTTTCGAACTCGCGACCGTAGCAGCAGCGCGGTTCCGGACTGAAGCGCCTAGAGCCGCTCGTCCACAGCGGCCGGCACCTCAGTTACAGGTTGACAGTTATTGAGCAATATGAAAAAAAAGTAAATTAATTATAACCTACGGCGTGCACAAACTTTATTCAACATGTAAACGACACTACAAATATTCAGATTTAGGTTAGGACATATATTTGATATGCCTGGCATCCTTAGCGACGATGTGGCGCAGACGATTGCGAAATTCTGCATGAGCCACTGAAGTGTTGGAGGATCGATGCTGTCTATGACCTCCTGAGTGCCTGTTTTCAGCTCAGTAATGGTTTTGAGGTTATTGCTGCACATCTTGTCTTTAACAGAGCCCCACAAAAAGGAGTCGCATGTGCTCAGATCCGGAGAATATGGCGGCCAATCGAGGCCCATGCCAGTGGTCTCTGAGTACCTCAGAGCCAGAATGCGGTCCCCAAAGTGCTCCTACAGGACATCAAACACTATCCTGCGCTCAATGGGTTCGAGCTCCGTCCTGCATGAACCACATGTTGCCGAAATCAGGGTCACTTTGGATAATGGGGATGAAATAATTTTTCAGAACGTTCACGTACCGTTCGGTAGTGAGCGTGCCATCAAGGAATATCGCACCGATTATTCAGTGACTGGACATTGCACAGCAGACAATCACCCGTTGAGGGTGAAGAGACTTCTGGATTGCGGAAATGCGGATTCTCCGTTGCCCCAAAGGGGCATTTTTGCTTATTGACGAGCCCAACGGAATGAAAATGGTCGACAGCTACAAGGCGCTTGCGCATGCCCGTACTAACTCCCACCATACCCCGTGGCCAACGGTGCATTTGGAACGCTCTAACGCTAACCGTTCAGAGGTTATGAAGATTTTATTTCATGTAGTTCAATGATTGTCACCCTGTATGTAGTACGAACGTTGCCCTCTGTCAGACACTGAAGCCAACGTTCACTTACTCCATTTGGGCATCTTTCTCATTCTGACTTACAGCGTCTCACCTTGTCTTGTTTTACAATTATTATTATTATTATTACTTCCTTCACTTTCTCAGACGTTAAGTCCGGTTAAAAATGGAGTGACGCGGACCTTGATCAAGCGTCACTTCCTTTTAACTGTACGGTATGTGTTATATTGCATTTAGGAACTTTCGGGTAATTGAACATGTATCAATAATTACGGATTTCTGTAGTTGTATATATATGTTAGGATGTAGCTGTATTGCATTGATGTACTGGTGGATATTGTGTGGTATGACTCCTGTAATTGATAGTATAATTGGTATGATGTCAACTTTATCCTGATGCCACATGTCTTTGACTTCCTCAGTCAGTTGGATGTATTTTTCAATTTTTTCTCCTGTTTTCTTTTGTATATTTGTTGTATTGGGTATGGATATTTCGATTAGTTGTGTTAATTTCTTCTTTTTATTGGTGAGTATGATGTCAGGTTTGTTATGTGGTGTTGTTTTATCTGTTATAATGGTTCTGTTCCAGTATAATTTGTATTCATCATTCTCCAGTACATTTTGTGGTGTATACTTGTATGTAGGTACGTGTTGTTTTAAAAGTTTATGTTGTAAGGCAAGCTGTTGACGTATTATTTTTGCGACATTGTCATGTCTTCTGGGGTATTCTGTATTTGCTAGTATTGTACATCCGCTTGTGATGTGATCTACTGTTTCTATTTGTTGTTTACAAAGTCTGCATTTATCCGTTGTGGTATTGGGATCTTTAATAATATGCTTGCTGTAATACCTGGTGTTTATTGTTTGATCCTGTATTGCAATCATGAATCCTTCTGTCTCACTGTATATATTCCCTTTTCTTAGCCATGTGTTGGATGCGTCTTGATCGATGTGTGGCTGTGTTAGGTGATACGGGTGCTTGCCATGAAATGTTTTCTTTTTCCAATTTACTTTCTTCGTATCTGTTGATGTTATGTGATCTAAAGGGTTGTAGAAGTGGTTATGAAATTGCATTGGTGTAGCCGATATATTTATATGAGTGATTGCCTTGTGTATTTTGCTAGTTTCTGCTCGTTCTAGAAAGAATTTTCTTAAATTGTCTACCTGTCCATAATGTAGGTTTTTTATGTCGATAAATCCCCTTCCTCCTTCCTTTCTGCTTAATGTGAATCTTTCTGTTGCTGAATGTATGTGATGTATTCTATATTTGTGGCATTGTCATCGTGTAAGTGTATTGAGTGCTTCTAGGTCTGTGTTACTCCATTTCACTACTCCAAATGAGTAGGTCAATATTGGTATGGCATAAGTATTTATAGCTTTTGTCTTGTTTCTTGCTGTCAATTCTGTTTTCAGTATTTTTGTTAGTCTTTGTCTATATTTTTCTTTTAGTTCTTCTTTAATATTTGTATTATCTATTCCTATTTTTTGTCTGTATCCTAGATATTTATAGGCATCCGTTTTTTCCATCGCTTCTATGCAGTCGCTGTGGTTATCCAATATGTAATCTTCTTGTTTAGTGTGTTTTCCCTTGACTATGCTATTTTTCTTACATTTGTCTGTTCCAAAAGCCATACCTATATCATTGCTGAATCTTATTATTATTATTATTATTTCTTTACTTTCTCAGACGTTAAGTCTGGTTAAAAATCGGACGTGACGCGGACCTTGATCAAGCGTCACTTCCTTTTAACTGTACGGTATATGTTATATTGCATTTAGGAACTTTCGGGTAATTGAACATGTATCAATAATTACGGATTTCTGTAATTGTATATATAAGTTTGGATGTAGCTGTATTGTATTGATGTAATGGTGGATATTGTGTGGTATGACTCCTGTAGTTGATAGTATGATTGGTATGATGTCAACTTTATTCTGATGCCACATGTCCTTGACTTCCTCAGCCAGTTGGATGTATTTTTCAATTTTTTCTCCTGTTTTCTTTTGTACATTTGTTGTATTGGGTATGGATATTTCGATTAGTTGTGTTAATTTCTTCTTTTTATTGGTGAGTATGATGTCAGGTTTGTTATGTGGTGTTGTTTTATCTGTTATAATGGTTCTGTTTCAGTATAATTTGTATTCATCATTCTCCAGTACATTTTGTGGTGCATACTTGTATGTAGGAACATGTTGTTTTATTAGTTCATGTTGTATGGCAAGTTGTTGATGTATTATTTTTGCTACATTGTCATGTCTTCTGGGGTATTCTGTATTTGCTAGTATTGTACATCCGCTTGTTATGTGATCTACTGTTTCTATTTG
The DNA here is from genome assembly GCF_023864345.2 of Schistocerca serialis cubense. Classification (NCBI taxonomy): domain Eukaryota; kingdom Metazoa; phylum Arthropoda; class Insecta; order Orthoptera; family Acrididae; genus Schistocerca; species Schistocerca serialis. Next base: position 257,811,984 of record NC_064641.1, read on the forward strand.
TTGTTTGCAAAGTCTGCATTTATCTGTTGTGGTATTGGGATCTTTAATAATATGCTTGCTGTAATATCTGGTGTTTATTGTTTGATCCTGTATTGCAATCATGAATCCTTCCGTCTCACTGTATATATTGCCTTTTCTTAGCCATGTGTTGGATGCGTCTTGATCGATGTGTGGCTGTGTTAGATGATACGGGTGCTTGCCATGTAGTGTTTTCTTTTTCCAATTTACTTTCTTCGTATCTGCTGATGTTACATGATCTAAAGGGTTGTAAAGGTGGTTATGAAATTGCAGTGGTGTAGCCGATGTATTTATGTGAGTGATTGCTTTGTGTATTTTGCTAGTTTCTGCTCGTTCTAGAAAGAATTTTCTTAAATTGTCTACCTGTCCATAATGTAGGTTTTTTATGTCGATGAATCCCCGTCCTCCTTCCTTTCTGCTTAATGTGAATCTTTCTGTTGCTGAATGTATGTGATGTATTCTATATTTGTGGCATTGTCATCGTGTAAGTGTATTGAGTGCTTCTAGGTCTGTGTTACTCCATTTCACTACTCCAAATGAGTAGGTCAATATTGGTATTATTATTATTATTATTATTATTATTACTATTATTACTTGCATGAGGCCGGAGTGGCCGAGCGGTTCTAAACGCTACAGTCTCGAACCGCGCGACCGCTACGCTCGTAGGTTCGAATCCTGCCTCGGTCACGGATGTGTGTGATGTCCTTAGGTTAGTTAGATTTAATTAGTTTAAGTTCTAGGGGACTGATGACCTCAGAAGTTAAGTCCCATAGCGCTCAGAGCCATTTTTTGAACTTGCATAGGACCAGTACCCCACACTTGTCTCCTCTCCTTCTCTCATCATTTCGGTCGTATTCATCTCTGCCACACACCACATAGTAACTCGGTCAGCTTCTAGTTTATCAAAATAATTCTATTCGTCACAAATATAAACTGTGTTTCTTTTTTAGCTACAGTTAATACTGTCGTTACGATTAATATTACTACTATTTCCAGTTGTTACATCGCACACTAAAACATGATCCTTTACAATAAAGATGATGAATAGCAAGCTAGGCGAAGAGAGAGCCTTTTTAATCCTAAACTTTCCATGATGAATAAATAATTTAACTAGGATTAACAAAACTGATTAAGTGGGGTGTGATAGCCCGTAACTGTGTTCCACCGAAGGGCACAATTTTGAAATTTGGCTCGAAGATGCTTACAATCTTCGTTTGAAATGATGCAAAAGGGTGGCACCCCTTGACATCACCCTCGGACTCGGAGATGGTTCAAGCAGCAAAACGTCGACAGATGCGAAAAACAGGCCACGCCTCAGAAGCTCAATTTGAGTTGTAAGGCGGATGAATGACGGCATATTGGCATCAAATTTCACCGCAGTTTGGGCCAGCGTCACCATGGAAGTGTCACACAGGCTCTTACCAAAATATCACCTTTTCTCCTTACGCAATGAAGGTAAGAACCATGACACCCAGCGTTGAAACCACGACGTATTCGTGCGGGTGGCAGAGGAAAATATTTCAGACACACCGTCGCACACAATCGACACGAAACTGTCTCTGGGAATAACATAAATGACTTCAATGAAACCACCCCTTCCCTTGGCTTGTTAATTCCCACACATTTCGTGGTCGAAAACGACAGTTCGCAGTGCGATCAGCAGCAGGACGACATCCTTGACGAATCTGGTCAGTGCTGCTAGCCGCTGTGGATTTTAGCCCTACCACAAGAACATCGCGGGGCTGTAGACACGCTGAACGAGATTTCAACCCTTTGCAGTGTAGTGTGACAGCAATTTTTTGCTGTTACACCCTGTGTGGAAGAACTAGAGACCGTTCAAAACCATTCGACAGAATCAGAACGTGATCCGAAGCAGCAGTGTGCTTTTATGTTTTTTTCATCCTTCCTTTTCCACGCCTTCCTGTCGCGTGATCACGGAAAGGTTTTACATTGAGATCTGTGTAAGCAAAATGGCGAAGTACGCCCCTAAGACTGCCCTCGGTGTTACAAATGCACATTTCTTGAGCAAGTCTTCTTTTTTTACGTGCTTAAGAAAGGTGCGTTCGTGGCACCAATAGTCTTTCCGAACTGCGTAATCTTAGAGGTATATTTTGCCATTCTATTCACGCATGTGTCAATGTCGAACACTTCCCTCATCACGTCACAGGACGACGCGAAAGAGGATGAAAAGGCATAAAAAAACGCTGCTGCTTCGGATCACGTGCACATTTCGTAGAATGATTTTGAAATCTCTCTAATGGCTCCACCCTGGATGGAACAGTAAAAGTTGCTGTCACTCTACATTCAAGGGATGAGATCGCGCTCAGTGAAGTTGCAGCGCTGCGTTGACCTTAGAGTGGGGTTGAAAGGCATAGGGGATGGCAGCAATGGCCAACTTTGTCGAGAATGTCGTTTTCCATCACGCTAAGAGCTGTCGTTATTTACCACGAAAAGTGGGAATTCACGCGCCAAGAGAAGAGGTGGTTTTACTGACCCCCTTTATGCCACCCCTGTTGCCTTTTCGTATCGATTCTGAGCGGTGGTGTGGCTTAAATGTCTTCCTCTGCTCCCTGCCGCGTGTCGCTGTTCTGACCACCATCACAGAAGCGTGAAGAAAAGGGTTGAAATGCGGATAAGCGGGCGAGTGACGATCTTCCCATCCTGTGGCACTTCCTTGATGGCGTTGATCAAAATTGTGATGAAACTTGCTGCCAATGTGACAACATTAACCCACCTTCCAGCTCACATGAAATTCTGTGTGGTCTTTTTCGGCATGTGTCTACATCTTTTTTTTGAAGCGTCGCCGTGCCGGTTGATGAAGTCCAAGAGCACCACTCTTTTGCATTGTTGCAGAGGAATGTGTCTCCTACCTTTGAACCTAATTTCAAACTTATGCGTTGTAATTTTAAAGGAACGTACACTTCGTAAAATTACATGTTCCAAAGCACAGATTAACCGGATTAGGAAGTTTAGTTACTTTGCTGCAGGCTGAAACATCATTCGGAAATCAAATCATAAGTTTCAGCTAATCCAACGTCCACAACACCATTCCTCCAAGGACCTTAGTCTCCGAGATACCCATAATTACTTTGGAGTTCGGTGTAAGTAGGCTGTTTAGGTTTTTATGTTGATAACGCCACGTAGCGCTCTGTACGTAAATCATTGACTGTGCTGTGTGCAGTCTGTGGCTGGTTGGACTCATTGTTAGAATATTCGCTTGGGTAGTGTTGGGCAGTTGGATGTGAACAGCGCGTAGCGTTGGGCAGTTGGAGGTGAGCTGCCTGCAGTGGTGGATGTGGAGAGAGAGATGCCAGAGTTTTGAGCGGACGATCTGGACGTGTGTCCGTCATCCATCTTTTATTTAGCTGGCAGTATTGGCGCTCGTTGTATTGCAGTAGTTCGAGTGACGAAGATTTTTGTGAGGTAAGTGATTCATGAAAGATATAGCTTATTGTTAGTGAGGGCCATTCTTTTGTGGGGATTATTGAAATATATAAAAAAAATATTGTGTGTCAGTTTAGTGATGATCAGAATAAGGAAAGAGAGAACTATCGGAGTACGTTCGGGTTTACTCAGCTGTCTTTGTATCAAATGACGTAGAAGTTTACCAGCACAGTTCAAAATAGCTCTGAGCACTACGGGACTTAACTTCTGAGTTCACCAGTCCCCTAGAACTTAGAACTACTTAAACCTGACTAACCTAAGGACATCACACACATCCATGCCCGAGGCAGGATTCGAGCCTGCGACCGTAGCGGTCGTGCGGTTCCAGACTGTAGCGCCACGAACCGCTCGGCCACCCCGGCCGTCTTAACAGCACAGTAATTCATAATTTTCCTAAGGGGACGTTTCACCGGAAAGTGGAAGAGGACTACTGGTAAATTAAAGACTTGAGGTGAACAATGTGCAAGCATAATTTATTTAATAGCGTTAAAATGATCTTCTGCCTGGAGCAGACGGTTGCGTTGTGTATCTTCGGTGTGTCAGCAATGCTGTAAGTAGGCTGTTAGGCGGTTTAGGTTTTTTTATTGGTAACGCCACCTCTGTATGAAAATCACTGGCTGTGCTGTGTGCAGTCTGTGGCTAGTTTGCATTGTTGTCTGCCATTGTAGTGTTGGGCAGCGGCAGCTGGTTGTGAACAGCGTGTAGCGTTGCGCAGTTGGAGGTGAGCCGCCAGCAGTGGTGGATGTGGGGAGAGAGATGGCGGAGATTTGTAATTTGTCATGAACTGCTATATTTATACATGATGATATCAAGGTAAATACATTGTTTGTTCTCTATTAATATCTTTCATTTGCTAACTATCCCTATCAGTAGTTAGTGCCTTCCATAGTTTGAATCTTTTATTTAGCTGGCAGTAGTGGCGCTCGCTGTATTGCAGTAGCTTGAGCAGCGAAGATTTTTGTGAGATAAGTGATTTGTGAAAGGTATAGTTTAATGTTAGTCAGGGCCATTCTTTTGTAGGGAATTTTGAAGGTCAGATTGCGTTGCGCTAAAAATATTTTATGTCAGTTTAAGCACAGTCATATATAAATTGTTCAAAGGGGACGTTTCATATGTCGACCCTTAGCCTAGGATACCTCACTGGAATCTTCTGATTTTTCTTGTAGTTTGTGTAATTAGTGTAGATTTTGTTTATTGCTAGCGCGTAATTGTAGAGAGAATCTCTTTTGTAGTTGTAGCCTTTCATTGTTGTACAGTAAAACAGTTGTGGAATGCATGTAGATTTGCACCAAGTATTTCGCAGCTGCGCTGGCAATTAAGTAGACATTATTTCCATTGCTATGTTATTTTATTTTGCTCTTCAAATTGTGCTTTTCTGTGTTATCGTGTGAAATATTGTGACAATTATGGCGTGTGAAAAACGTAATACTAGGCTCCAAAGTAAACTGAGAAATGACAGTGAAGATGAAGGCAGTGTGTTAGCGCCGCAGAGTAATGAATTAACTAATGTTCAAAGTAGTAATTTGGTAATTGCGCATAGGGAAATGGAGCGGGCGGCAAACAATGGCGTAGGCAGTGAAACAGTTAGTGAACAGGGAAGCGTTATCGATCGATCGGTCGGCAAGAGCTCGTCTCAGGAATCGGGAGTGACAGGACACAATTTTACAAATACTGTAGATTTAGGTTTTGCGTCCTCACCGTTTTCTCAAATAAGTCAAGACACATTTTCTGCTTGTCAAAATGTGAATGTTGCCGGTGCAAATGCACTGCCGAAAGGCGTAGAGAAACAGATTCCAGACACTAATACATTATTATTGCAATTAATGCAACAAATGGAACAAAATCAGAGACAAATGGGACAAAATCTTAAAAAGTTAGACACAGTGGGACAAAATCTTAAAAAGTTAGACACAATGGAACAACACCAGAGACAAACACAGCAACAGTTAGACGCAATGGAACAAAATCTTCACACCACGCTTGAACAAACACGTGAAGATTTAACTACTGAGTTACATAACATTGAATCGAAATGTCAAAAAGTCTGTAATGACGTAAAAACACAAATTTGTGAGCATTTTCAACCTATTTTTTCGCGGCATGAAAATGCATTACAGAATCACGAAGCAGCCATAAAAGAACTGCAAGCCATTGTTCATGAAAATCATGAGACCTTGTGGGCTAAAATTGACTCAGTTGCATCTACCGATTCGGTTATGCAACTTGCAATAACTCAGGAAAACTTAAAGGACACAGTAGATTCGATTTCAACACAAATGGACACTCTGAAACTTGGTTCAGAAAAACACACTGAGGAAATGTGTTCACTATCGGAGAAAGTAGCCGAACTTTCGGATCAGGTCACTAACTTATCTACAAAGGTAGATGATGATCTGAATGACACAAGACCTGTAGCCTTCACTGACACTGAAGAGTGCGAACAAATTAGGAAATTCAAACAAAATCAGAATCAGATTAATACGCAACACCAAAGAGAAATCCGGGAAGTACAAGATCAGCTGACACAGTTAATACAAGAATTACGTATTTCAGAGGATACTCGCGCCCCAGTACGGGAAGAGGGACACAGAAATACGGAACAGCCACAAAATAATAACACAGGGCATTTCGGAAGTTATGAAAGAAATTGGCAATGTGCACCGAATTTTGAGATTGAACAGCCGACACGACGTAACAATGACCGATATGCGATTCGCCGACATGATGATTTTGACTATAAGCTGTTCGTTACTACACGTAAATTCAAAACATTTAAGAATTCTGGCAACGACATTCATCCACAAGCTTGGCTCCATCAATTCTCTCATTGTTTTCCTCCCAACTGGTCGTTAGAACACAGATTAGAATTTATGTGTGGCTGCTTAGAGAATGAACCAGCTGTAAGATTGCGATCGGTCATTCATGATTGCCACAGTGAAGGAGAGTTTTACCATGCCTTCCTCTCAGCATATTGGTCTCAAGCCACACAAGACCGTGTAAAACATAGCATCATAATGATGAAACGTTTCGAACAATCTGAATTTTCCAGTCTTATGAAATATTTTGAAGACATGTTGCATAAGAATCAGTATCTTTCAAACCCATACAGCCCCTCAGAACTCATCCGCATTTGCTTAATCAAACTGCCTGAACATTTACGACATATTATTTTGGCAGGACGTTGCAAAGACGACATTGAAGCATTTCAGGGACTCTTACAAGAATTAGAAATTGACACTGACAGTCGCCGGATGCGAAAACAGGAAAACAATCACTACAGGTCACATACGTCACAATTCTGTGACGACAGAAACAATAACTGGACATGACAAGGCTATTCTTACAACGCAAATCGTGACCAAAACAGACACCACCCATATGACAACCACTGGCAGAGTAATAATAGTTACAGAGAAAGATCGCATTTCCATAGTAATGAATATGACAGAGATAACCACAGAAACAGACAATATGGGAACCAAAACAATTATTATCAAGGGAGACAAAATAACTTCAGACGCAACAGTACAGCGCGCAGTTACGATTCCGGGAGAAATTCTCCACCACATGACCGACAAGAAAGAAACTACAGGAACTACCGACATGACGACAGACGATATGATCGTAACGACAGATCTGAATTGCATCAGAACTGGCGGGATTCGAACAGAGCAGGGCCTTCTCGTCAGAGTGAATTTGTAGAAGTTAGGTCTCCTAATCCCAATAACGACGCGCGCCAACAAAGAGACAGACAATGACTCGCACAGCAGGCAGCTGCGTGCGGCCGCTGGCTCAGGGAAAAATAACAAAGACACTAGCCTTGAGAAAAGATTTAGCATTCTTTACCGATGTAAACAACATGATAATTGCTTTGAAGTTGAAAGTCTGCGTACTAGGAAGAGCAAAGGATTGCACCACACTTCACATGTAAAACCGCTTACTGAGAGATAATATGCTTTTTAACTTTGTCTTTGCCATAAAACTTTTCACTTTACATTACTAGTATGCTTTGAAAGACTTAAGAAACTGTTAACATGCAACAATGTTTGAAGTTAAATATCCAGTCTAGAACCAAGAGAACTTATTTAAATAGAAATTACGAATGCATTGTTATAGTGAACAGACTACACAGCGTTGCATTTGTACATTCTTGCTTGTTAGTTGCACGATTACGTAACGACTATCAGGCTTACCTACTTAGGACACATACTGGTACTGCTAATGAGATTTTAATGCAACATTTTGGTTTACTTGCAAATACATTATGGATTCAAGGTGCTTTCTGAGAGATACCAGGTGACACAGTGGTTAGTTTATTTGACAGCTACACGACTATATCACGACGCTACTAATGAGTGACAATTTACAAAGTTGCTTTTGCGGTGTATGTGTTTTATATCTGCACAGTTTTCTGAATTCTTCTGGAAAGAAAAACATGTTTTAGTAGTAACTTTTGTGGTATAGCAACAATGAGACAGCCTTTTTCGTAGCACAACAATACGTTACAGTACAGTACTTTCCTCATCACGGCAATAAGCGTAATAACTAAGATATCTATACGCAAAGCATTTCACTTTTGTGTATCATGAGGTAAGTACATTGACTTTAGCAGAACTTTGCTTACAGAGGACGATAACTACGACACTTCCACAGAGATTATGTTGCGACAAGATGCACAGTTTAGCGCTACAGGACACGCATTTGAGTGATTAATTTTGTACTTAAAACATTTATTTTTAAAGATATTTGAAGTACAATGATACAAAGGTTTTCAGTGATACATTTCATTTCATTGCTGTAATCTGTAACACCTGAGGGTATAATTACATTAATCCTCAGGGGGGTACACGCTTACTTTGTGTACCATGTGTGTGGCAACCACAAGGAACCCTAGCTAATATGGTATTTGCTTATACAACTTTACACATCGGTACCATATTTCTCTAACACACAAATTACACAGCTATCTGATCATTTAACTGAGAGATAAAAATTTTTTTACTACATCAGTGACACATGTTTACGCAATACACAGTTGGGTAACTTCACACTTATGAAACTGTATTTTGTCTGTACTTTGTAAACTGTTCATATTTTTTCGGAATCATTGTGATACTATGAGAGCTTTGAATGATGTATTTGGTAAGGGAGCATGATTTTAAAGTACGTTTGAGGTAGATGACACTATTGAAATGAGCAGAGAATTTTTTTTAGGTTTTGAAATTATTGCAGAAAGCTACGACGTTTTTGAGATTTGACTGAAGTGTTATGATGTTATTATTACGACGACGATGTGTACTATGCTGTTGAGATATGTTTATCATCAATAAGATGTTGCTACCGTATATGAGGAATAAGAAGTATGTTGGAAACCAAGAATCGTACTTTAAGAGTTATGAAATGTGCGTAAATGCGTGACTGTATCACAATGCTGACGAATATTTTATTTGGACACTTATATTTATAGGATTTTCTTTCTACAGATTTGCAACGCTAATTCTTGACCTGTGAAATATTTTTATGTGAGACTGTCACTGTAGCAGAAACTGCTGTCGTAAATATTTCCGTAAGAAAGTTAAGTGACCACCTGCACGTAATGCGTCGTGGGCACCCAGCTGTGTCGGACGCCTGGAGAGAGGGCCATTGGCGCGTGCCTTTCAGAGCACAGGAAGGAAAAAAAAAAATGCGTCGTGGGCACCCAGCTGTGTCGGATGCCTGGAGAGAGGGCCATTGGCGCGTGCCTTTCAGAGCACAGGAAGGAAAAAAAAAGGGAGGCCATTATCCTGGCCATTGTCATTCCTTTAGAGAAAGCATCGCAAATCCGACACGCTAATTACTTGGAAACATATCATACTTTCTGATATTTACTGAAATGCCTAATGAAATGACAAGAAATAGTTTGTCTACACACCTGACTATGACTACTGTCTTTCTAGATGAGAGATTTTTTTTACTACTTATGAAATGCCACATGACTATTGAGCGATGTTCTTACGCTTTGCTTTGTACATAGTTGCTTATTTCATTTGATATCTAGTTTCTAGCTGCACTGCAGCATTGGTTAAAATAAAATTTTATAGATGTACTAATATAAATATTTTCTGTCTACAGATCGAGTATATAATAATTTTTTTCAAAAAAATGAGGGAGCACAAAGCGACATTTACCTTCACAGGAACTGCATTCATAATTTTCTTTTCAAGTACTTGGTAATTTCTTTTGTAGAATAAATTGTGATGCATCACTCTAGTGTTAAGATGTGACATAGGTATTAGACATGGCCATTTTTAGTGTAATATTTTTTTCTGCTTGAGCTATGTCATGTTTAGATATCTGCTGTTTGCCAGGCATAGTGTTACTGAATTTGACTTTGTGTTACTCTGCTAAGCCAGTTTTACTACTCATTTATTTTTATTGTTGCTGCACATTGGCTCATATTAGTTGCAATGTTGCATTGCTTGGTAATTTAGATTTACTGTAGCTTGCATTGCAATTTTCCATTTTTTTGGTCATTGCTGTTTGTGTTACTTATTTTGTGCTGCTGCATTGCCTCGTCCCTTAGTTTAGCATCTGAGCTCAGTAGATTTAAGTTATCTTAAGAGGGGGTAGCCTCTAAGAGAATGAGTTGCGATGAATTGGAAGAAATGCATTCAGAAGTTATACAAAAAAAAGTACAGAAAACAGGTTTAGGTAGGATTTTCTTGGAAATAAATGTTGAGGTAAGAAATGTGTGAACATATAAATACAGAAAGCATGCTTAGATAGAATTTTTTTGGTGGAAACAAAGGATGAAATAAGAGGAAAGATATATGAAGTTTTGGGTTGGACTGCAGTACCAAATGTTACACTGAAAACGAACCCTGTCCTTTCCTATTGGTGTTATCCCACTATGTGTTTGTGTACCCTTGTGTATTTGTTTTCTTCCTGTCTCTGTGTAGTTTCATAGAATTTTTTTCTTCTTCTAATACTAAGTTACATTCACTATGATGAGGAATACTGTTATCCTCAAATACAATTGGCATTAATAATGTGTTATTTACTTTGTAAAGATGTTTAGACATTATTTATTCTGTTTTGTGTTAATGCTTATGTGTGAAGTTGATGTTTCGAAAGTTACTCTGATCTTTTATGTATGTACTTATGTCATAATTCCTGTAACACTGATGTATATGTTATTTCGATTCTTTTGTAAAGCTCATATTACTACAAATGTTATCTGTATTATTATGTTTTTAATGATGTATTTTGTACCTTTGTAATTGTATTCATATGTTATAAAATTGTAATTGTCACCAGTTCATGATATTATTAACTTGTAAGTTACATTTCACTGCACACGTTTCTGTTGGTCATAGTATATGGACAATATGTGAGAAGTAGGGACTGTTAGTGTTTGCACGTGTGTTAATAATTCAGCAAGGGACTGGATAACAGCATTGCTGGTTCTAAGGACAATTCCAAAAACTTTGTGAGTGCACAAGTGGTGGTTTATGGACTTGCTATATTCTCCACAAGACTCTTTGATGGTGAATGTGCACCTGCACAATCGCAACAGATGGCTGCTGGCCATCTCTACAAGGACTACAGTGGGTCTGCATCTTTGATGGCCCACCATTACCATTATCTCTACAAGGACTACAGTGGGTCTGCATCTTTGATGGCCTACCAATACCGTAATCTCTACCAGGACTACAGTGGGTCTGCTCTGTGATGACCTACCTACCAATATTCTTCCAAACTTCGAATGACTCTGCTGTGGGTTTGCTCTGTTGTGGCCCATTACCTGTATGCATGTCAAGAGTCAGCACTGTCTTTCCGTTGGAAGGACAACACTACTTCTTCAAGACTGCATGGAAATCCACTACTTCTGTGTGCAATTTATTTTACTAATGAGACTTTGTGAAAAAAAACCTGTAATTACTGTTATGATGAATGATCAGGACTATCTTTATGGACTGTGAGAAAATTTTAGCTTTTGACCAACATTGTATCAATAAGTGTGTGCATTTGATTTCTTTGTTATTGTAATTATGAAAAATTTTATCAAATCATTATTGGCCACTGCCCAAAAAAAATTTGTAAAATTTTTTGTGGGGAGCATGGGGGCTATGTAAGTAGGCTGTTAGGCTGTTTAGGTTTTTTTATTGGTAACGCCACCTCTGTATGAAAATCACTGGCTGTGCTGTGTGCAGTCTGTGGCTAGTTTGCATTGTTGTCTGCCATTGTAGTGTTGGGCAGCGGCAGCTGGTTGTGAACAGCGCGTAGCGTTGCGCAGTTGGAGGTGAGCCGCCAGCAGTGGTGGATGTGGGGAGAGAGATGGCGGAGATTTGTAATTTGTCATGAACTGCTATATTTATACATGATGATATCAAGGTAAATACATTGTTTGTTCTCTATTAATATCTTTCATTTGCTAACTATCCCTACCAGTAGTTAGTGCCTTCCATAGTTTGAATCTTTTATTTAGCTGGCAGTAGTGGCGCTCGCTGTATTGCAGTAGCTTGAGCAGCGAAGATTTTTGTGAGGTAAGTGATTTGTGAAAGGTATAGTTTAATGTTAGTCAGGGCCATTCTTTTGTAGGGAATTTTGAAGGTCAGATTGCGTTGCGCTAAAAATATTTTATGTCAGTTTAAGCACAGTCATGTATAAATTGTTCAAAGGGGACGTTTCAATGCGTTGCAAACGTTGACTTAGGCAAGTTAGCTGTGAAAGCGCTGCTAAGCGTTATACTATGAAGAAACATGATAAAGGAGCCGTAAATAGTAACAACTAGTGGATCTAAAACAGTAAAGTTCAGTTAGATTGCCTTCAAAAGTAAAGTACTGGATGGTTGTATCTAAAATTTCGCTACCTGAGAGATCTCATGAAAAACGAGCGAATAGTAGGACACTGAAGCTTTGTGGAAACGTTCCTAAGGATACGCGAAAGAGAAATAACGAATAAACTATTGAAAGAAACACATTTCAATTTACTCTTGAGAGGGTAACATTTGTTAATCACGTGCCACGTTTACAAATGCTGTTCAGTGCGACTAGAAGCTGCATCCAAGACAGCCTGGAACCCCACCCACTAGAGATACCATTTCAAAATTTCTCTCAGCAGTTTTCGAACGGTGAACCATGTGGATGATCAGCTGTCGCGACGCATTTCGTACATTGTTGGAAGATCGTACATTGCGTCCAGAATTCTCAACCTTGGTGCCAGTAACTCCGTCAGCAATTTTCGGCGCAGTTGGGCGTCGGCCTCTCGCAGGAGCAAATTCCTAAACGCCTGTTAATTCGAACTTTCTAATCATGTTCTTCAGTCCTGGTGCGGAAAGAGGACCTCTCCGTCTTCCTGTAATGTGTCGATACTCGAGAAGAGCGGCAGCGCTATTGTTTTGATAAAACAGCTTTTTCTAGTAAAGCCCTGCTCACCTTGTCCAGATTCATGTTGGCTGTCTGCAACATTAATCCCTACGTCGCCGTACATTTGAAAGTCATTCCCATAAATGTGACCATACGGTAAATAGCTCTCCATCTACGCTTGGTCAAGTATCGAAAATTTAATCATAAGCACCCTGTACACGCAGCACTATAAAGATATTCCCCACATGAAGAAAGCATTTTGCATCAGCAATAACGTTCTTTGTGACTGGATGTTGTTTTTATTTACAACAGATGTGAGTGACAGAATTGGAAACACTACCGTTATCAAAGAAAATAAGTGAACTTCAAATGTTTATGCCACGTTTCACGCGACACATAATTCTTCTTAGTTTGATTCATTTATACCTACATCACTCCACTGGAATTAATTTTATTAGAAGTTTTCAGTAGTTTCAGGATTCTAACATGCCACCTCACGATTGTAATTGACCAAGAATGTTTATTACGTGTCTGCAGTAATTTATTTTTTGTTGGTCTTTAGTCCTAGTCCTTTGTTACCCATCGTCAGACTTCTACAAGAAAAGCGCGTTTACATTAAATTAACTTTTTTGTGGGAGATATGTTATTAAAATGCAGACAAAATTCGTTAGAAACGTGTTAATCTAACCCATACAATTAATTTTTTTACACGAAGCCTGTAGTTAATATGTAAATGAGATATCCCGTGGGTCGATAGCTGTAAACTGGTTGCTTCACGTTTGACACCAGTTATTTGCTTAGCTCTATTCAGACTACAACAGAAAATCTAAAAATGGGCAGCTGCAGACTTTGGTTTAGTACAGAACGAACAACAGCTTAAGCTCCCTGTTACTCGACTGAAGACGGCACATGTCGCATGTGGCCTCCGACGTTGTCTCAAGTTGACCATGTAGTTAAATCACTGACTCTTTAAAATCAACCCCGACACATTAAATATATAGCCTAACAGATAAAGATCCACGTCAAATTTGAGCGTGCAGTGCCGGCCGAAGTGGCCGTGCGGTTAAAGGCGCTGCAGTCTGGAACCGCAAGACCGCTACGGTCGCAGGTTCGAATCCAGCCTCGGGCATGGATGTTTGTGATGTCCTTAGGTTAGTTAGGTTTAACTAGTTCTAAGTTCTAGGGGACTAATGACCTCAGCAGTTGAGTCCCATAGTGCTCAGAGCCATTTGAACCATTTTTTTGAGCGTGCAGTAACTACGGAGGAGTTAAAATTTTCAATCTCCCGTGATAATGTCTTCCAAGGACACTGTCTGCTACCGCTTCGACTAAGTCCTGAATCAGTTTAGCACAGTCAAAACGCTACTTAAGCCTGGCAGCAAATTACACATTTAAGCGTAACGTGTAAATCTTGAAGTAAAATTGCCTCCTGGGCACGATAAACATCAGCTATATGGAAACCACTTAACAGGTTACGACTGGGAACAGCGAACTGCAAGACCAACTTGAATAAGTGTAAAAGGAAGGGACCTGTTGTGGATGTGGCGAGCGTCAGTTTGCGGCATTGTCCACTATAGTGAAACACTTGCAGTTCTACCCACTTCGACGTACCCCCTAGCTGCTACCATTAGCGGCATTAAGGTGCCAAACGTTGGACTGAATTCAGTTCAAATACACCGCAAAGATTCATCATTCACTCGCACCTTTAACTGCGATTGCAGTAGTGAGATGAGAGCTTGTTTATACAAAAAATCTTCAGTTTTGCGACTGCTGAAGTTTTCATATTTTTTAGAAACAACCTAAAAACAGCCGAAAACCTGTAATTTAGAAACAAATATGTAATTATTTAATCACGTATCTAATTTATAAACGCAGAAAGAAATATTTATTGGGGTCTACTAAGATTCTTCGAAAATAAAAGAAGCGAGACGCATCTAACCACCAAATAAACAGCCTTCCATTTAGTGGCAAAGACGTAGTTTGTATTCTAAACTTATACCAATATATCACTTCCAACGAGCGAAGAGCACGCAGCCGCTGCATCTGGTTTTTCGTCATGAATCACAACTACCGCCGGAAGTCTCTCTCATGAGTCATTTAGGATACCACTTGGATATCGATGGAAACATATAATACTAAGTCACATATTTGGCTGAAAGGTTAAGAGGAATATACACCGTCCAGTTTAGTAACTGATGATGACTAAGACTATGATTTTTAGCTTACGGCTGTCAAAATCGCGCTTATCGCCAAGTAATTATCTAAGAGCTGGGTAGGCAGTTGGGAAGGGCAGGACTCGATGACTACGGGTGTGACACGACATTTTAAGCAAAGTAAGAAAACGTTTCACTTGATAGGGTACAATCTGCAGAGGTTGTCTGTAGTCAATATCGAATCACGGAAAGATATAGGTGTTCGTTTTTTCCGCGCGCTGTTCGAGAGTGAAATAATAGAGAATTATTGTAAAGATGGTTCGATGAATCCTCTGGCAGGCACGTAAGTGTGATTCGCAGAGTACCCATGTGGATGTAGAATATTAATTCCTAAGGACGGAGATAGGTAAATATCAAAACCATTGTGCAATGCCCATACACCAGCATGTGCCGAACAAGGTTGAGAAGGGTGAGAAAGATCCATTGTGGTTTAATAGTCGTGTTAGAAAGTTACAACGAAAGAAACGAAAAGGTCCATCGCATATTTACGAGAAGTGAAAGGTGATTTGGGAAACAAAAGTGAACGTAACGCAAAATGAGCCTAAGAGAGGCAATACAAGAAGCGATTACTGAATTGGGAACATTTTGCCAACATGTTTAACAAGAATCATAAGAAGATTTCGTCATACGTAAAGCCAGTAAGCAGAAATAAATAAGCTACTCAGTAAAAAATGGTTCAAATGGCTCTGAGCACTGTGGGACTCAACTGCTAAGGTCATTAGTCCCCTAGAACTTAGAACTAGTTAAACCTAACTAACATAAGGACATCACAAACATCCATGCCCGAGGCAGGATTCGAACCTGCGACCGTAGCGGTCTTGCGGTGCCAGACTGCAGCGCCTTTAACCGCACGGCCACTTCGGCCGGCTAGCTACTCAGTAGCTCAGTAACCGAACTGGCACCAAGACGGGGGTTGACGAAGAGACCGCAGCAATTCTCGTTTCCAAGAAAGCTCGACAGACAGATGCATATAAATGTAGGTACATCTTGGTCAAAAATACTGTGTAGCTCATGGCTAATCCTTACTTGTATTTTTTACAGTATGATTCCCTTTGCTAACTGTCGCCCAAGGATCTGATGGGGAACATATATCAATTACACGGCTGTCGCCTATCTGGATACATTTCCTGATGCAGACGTAGTGTGAGTTGCATGAAACAAATAGGCAGGGGCAGCTGTTTTACACTCTATAGAAATAATCCAGACGATAAATAGTTTAGACAAGAAGAGAATAGAAGCTTTCGAAATGTGATGCTACAGAAGAATGCTGAAGATTAGATGCGTAGATCACATAACTAATGAGGAGGTATTGAATAGGATTGGGGAGAAGAGAAGTTTGTTGCACAACTTGACTAGAAGAAGGGATCGGTTGGTAGGACATGTTCTGGGGCATCAAGGGACCACCAATTTAGGGTTGGAGGGCAGCGTGGAGGGTAAAAATCGTAGAGGGAGACCAAGAGATGAATACACCAAGCAGATTCAGAAGGATGTAGGTTGCAGTAGGTACTGGGAGATGAAGAAGCTTGCACAGGATAGAGTAGCATGTAGAGCTGCATCAAACCATTCTCAGGACTGAAGACCACAACAACAACAGAAATAATCCAGTAGATAGATACGGACGATCCACGACGATGTTCTTCTCTAAAGGACGCATGCGAATGCAGCATTTGTGACTGCGAGCGCCTCTGTCACCACGAGCGGAAAAATTACTAATGAGACCGAGGTCAGCTGTATTCCAGTGCATGTCTTGAGTGTGACGTCCGATATTAAAACATTAACTCTTGTTGGCTTCCATAATGTAAAGTGGGAATGCAGAAAATGGCACAGACCTTCAAAACAATAGCCATGTTTTTCAAGTTAAGGAAATGTCGAGCGAGAAAAGGTGCAGCAGTAGTCAGACTTATTAATTAGCAACCTTATGCGGTTAAAATCAAGGTAAGTTACGTAAATATGTTTATTGCAATTTTGTAACATGAGAATGTTAAAAGTATACCAAATTTTTTTCTGATTGGCTGTGACAGAAAGGTGAACCAAGGTGAATCTGAGTATAAAGCAAACCTGCCGGCACAGGGTAAACAAAAAATGGTTCAAATGGCTCTGAGCACTATGGGACTTAACATCTGAGGTCATCTGTCCCCTAGAACTTAGAACTACTTAAACCTAACTATCCTAAGGCCATCACACACATCCATGCCCGAGGCAGGATTCGAACCTGCGAGCGCAGCGGTCACACGGTTCCAGACTGAAGCGCCTAGAACCGCTAGGTCACAGTGGCCGGCTGTGTAAACATACTGTTCCATTGCGTTGCTTCTTCAATAGTGAAAGAGAATTTATTAAAAAAAACTTTTTTGCAACAACGATAAAATCTAGGTCATCTCGTTCTGTCCTGTACTATGAAGGTGAAACCATTGAAGAAATTTCTTGAGGTAAAACTCACAGACATTCTGTTAAAGTTGCAGCAACAGATCACCGATCACTTTGAGAGGCACCCACATGCCTTGCTCATACTGTGGCATCAAGCAGTCAGGCCTGCAAGATGAGTGGTCTGCCAAGCGAGTGGATTCATTCTTATTTATCGAGTAACATGAACTCTCGTACTCACAATTAAGTTACAAATTATCCTCCTGTATGAATAATACGCAACGGAAACGCACATCTGACTATCAGTGATTTACAGAACTCTGACTGTTCACTACCCACTGGCAATACCACATTTTCTTTTTGTCTTTTATTTAACGGCTTTTATCAACACGTGGCCACTGCACTGAATATGAATGGCGCACACATTAAAAATTCGGGACATCATGACAACATACAATTCGAAGGAAAAGTCCACCAATCTTTTTCTTTTCACTATCTTATTTATTCCGATAAATTCTATAACCTAAACACACAAATTCTATAACCTACAACAATAACACATGAGAAATTCCGCCCAGTGGGCATGGCTTTACATTGGTGAATCTCTATATTATGGTCTCGTAATTATTTAACGCTACAGTGCACTTTCTGGATAGGATGGTGGATCTTTTATTATACCTCACACTTCGACTCTCACAATCATCATCACGAAAATTTCCTCCAGACCGAGCGGTACCGAAGAAACAAGCATAACCCACTAATCTTTTGAAACTACCTTGCTACTCTCCCATGCAAACCACACATACCCAAATTACATGACATACATCACACTACAATACGAAATACAAAACACTAAATAGTCACAACACTATCACTTTCAGCTTTCCCACTTCAATTAATATTTATCCCAGTTTCACACGACACTGCCCCACTTCGTAATTCTACTTTCCTACTATGAACTCTGTAGATATTTGCACGTCTTCCTGTGCAATGCAAGCCAAGTGGCGTTGCTGGATAGACAGCTGACTCACCTTGCTTCTCTCTCAGAGTCTGAATCTAGCGTCACACGGAATCATATCACGCAAAGTAATATTAAGAACGTATTCATCACACACGCGAGTCCTCAACTGGTACCATGGACGAGTACTTCTCTTTATCTTTTGTCTCATACACAGTTTGAGACTCACACAGTACTCGCCACGTGGAAGTACTCGTCTCTAATTTCAAGTCCTGCACACGCCATTTCTTAAATATTTCAACTTATTGTACACACGCTAGTAATTCAGCTTAACTTAAGCACACGGAAGTATTTCAACTTATTGCTGCACGTGGTTTCATTGTGACCGTTGGTCACTTCCGAAGATTACTACAATCCCATTAATATTACCTGCCTGACATTTAATTCTCCCCACAAAAGTTCCTGAAATAGAGAAATTATTATTTCAAACTACTCTTAAATATTCCACATGCATACCATGTCTCCACTCTTTCGTCATTACGGAGCACAACTAAAACAGGTTTTAACAGCACAAGATCCAGCGGCAGAGTGCTGAAACATGGCCGTTCTCCAGGTCCTCTCACACCTCTGTCGAAGTGGGGGAGCACCTTGCTATCGTATTGGTCAGCCACATTTCAGGCACTCAAAGCTCAGGTAAATTTCATCTCTTTGGTCCCACCAAAGGTGGCCAAGGGATCGTCTCAAAGATGATAATATGTTCACATTCACTATCTGTGGTTAGCAGACGACCATACATTCATTCACTTCACAGATCTCACCAAATTGGATGCAGGGATTTACTTTGTGGGAGTGCACATGTGATCAATTGAATAAGTAAATTGTCATTCTTTCCCACACTGGTATCCGGCTTCGCTGTATTAATTGAAATTGAGTTATTTTACAAAAAAAAATGTGTTCTTCTGACAAAAATAATGAAGTATGTTGTACCTATTTTCAATGTCAGGCGGTACTGTACCCTTTCAACTTAATAAACATGGGATATTTGGGAAAGTTAAAGAGCTTGAGTGTGCCATTTCTCACATATTAAGACAATAATGTGGTAGTTAACGTTATATCCAACTTAACTGTGAAACAGCTCATAACAGATGCTGTTGAAGAAAGTGAATATAATACATTTATCTGTTATTGGACTTCTTTTGGAAGACAGTGTAATTAAGACATTCATAGATGCCATGTGTCCCTGCTGTGACTCCCTTCTTTCATACATTGCCGTAATATCATCTGTTGCAAACTCAGGCCAAGGTAATTTTGCTCTCATGTGTTATTTTGGTACATATATTTGCTGTCAGGTTCTCTTGAGGGTACATCATTAATGAAATGAAGACTAAAAACGCGAGAATGTTTCGCAGGAGTCCATTGCTTACCATCAGCTGTATTCCTGCTCAGTGCCGAGTTGCTTTTCATTTGAAAAGATGGAGAACTTCGTTTGACGAAGGGAGATGCTATATGCACGGTCGCAAGCAACGAAAGAAGGACTGAAATTATCCTTCCTAAAACCGGAGTCCCTAAGTTCAGTCGTCTTCACACTAGCACGCTGTTTTATGCGTAACTGTTTACTTCATCAAGACTGTTTCAAGGCTATCCGCTACAGTGTAACGCTTCCATTTCGCATGCTCACTATACGAAGATAGCAACGCCAAAAGACGACATCTAAATGCAGACACCTGCAGAGAATGGATGATTGATACCGAACCTGGCAGTTGACTGTGAACCTAAATAAACATAAAATACTGTGTATAAATACAGGTAGAGATCCTGTTGTGTTCGATTACTCTATTGGCGAAAAATCATTGGAACCTGTAACGAATGTATAGTACTTGAGAGAGACCTTCCAGGGCGATCTGAAGTGGAATGACCACTTAAGAAACTGTAGAGAAGGCAGATGCCAAACTGAATCAAACAATAGAAAATCCAGGATGAAATGTAAAAATACTGTCGGATGCCAAACTGAGATTCATTTTAAGAATTTCTTTATGAGTTTGATTTGATGTAGCCTGCCGCGATTTCCTCACATGTATCAACCACGTCGGAGAGTAGCGCTTACACACCATGTACTCTTTTATTTATTGCACATATTCCAGTACGTCTCTCTTTATAGTATTTGTCCTCTGGAGTGCCATCTAGTACAATGGCAGTTAATCCCTGATATCACATCACTCTTTTGCTCGCCGATTATCCTATCTTATCGTTATCTTTTTGCTGGGATTTTAAGCTCCTGTCCTCGTTTCTTTTTCCTTGTGTTCGTGAATTGAGTTCGAGTTTTTTAAACTCTACGTGTTGCAAAACATAATATGTTTATTTCTTTTATTTACCAAAATATATTTCGATATACGACTTTCGTCTTCAGTGTTCAGCCACCTGGGACAGCAGGAAACTCAGGAAGGATTATCCCAGCATCCGGTAACACGTCAGTAACTTTCATCATAAGTGACAACTGGCATGAAAGTCTGCTAACTAACACGTATAGAGTTTCCTCCCATGTACAGCCCGAGAAATGACCGCGCCGTAAAAATTAGAGAAATTGTGGAACATAGAACTATTACCAGTAGTCGTTGCTACCAAGCACCGTTCGTGAGGCTGGAAAACATAATAGTGGTATCAGAACAAAACACTTGTCACATACTTTCCGATGGTCTGAAGAATAGTGATGTAGATATAGAACAACTACCTGTCCTCCAACTACAAGGTGATTCAGAATGAAAGGACAGATTTCAATTGTTTATTACAGACAAACTATAAAAGATAGAAACACATTCCTCGTATTACTGGACAGAGGGACGTTCAAAGTTTTGACACAGCTGAGTTGTTATTTATAGCAACAGGACGACCATAGGAAAAGAGAAATCATTACTTTTGTGCGTTCAAATTTGCGTGAAGTCAACCAATTGTACAAGTGCAACGTGCATGTCGCCATCGTTTCTGCAAGAAACCGCCTCTGGCACAAAAAATTCTTGAAAGTTGGTTGCGTAAACAAAGAGAAGAGCCCTGATCGGCCTCACACGTCTGATGAAAATGTCGAGTATATTCGAGATGCGTTCACATGAAGCCCTCGGAAGTCCACAAGGCGGGCAGGCCAAGAACTTCATCTTCCCAAAAAACGGTGCGGAGTGTTCTGAAACGACGCCTGCATGTGCAGCCTTACAAGTTGCAGGTACTGCAGCACATGCTTCCCGGAAACTATAGCAGAAGTTAAGAATTTTACATTTCAGTTCTCCAGAATGTGACAGAGGACACTTTTCGGACGAATCGACGTTTCGTCCATCGGGTGAAGTAAACCACCACAATGTAAGAATTTGGGTGTCACAGAATCCTGGCGGCGTCGTCGAACATGAAGAAGACCCACCGAAACCGAATGTGTTTTCCGTCGTTTCTGTTCACGAAGTTTATGGACCTTTCTGTTTTGTGGAGGAGACCATGACAGGAATATCACAAGCAAATGTGCTGCAAAATTCGTTGTTTCCTCAACTTCACGAAGTTTCCAATGATTTCTGTGCAAGACGGTGACCTCCCGTCTCACTTTCACAGTGAGGTGCAGCGTATTCCTAACACCATCGCACAACGTTGGGTTGGGACAGGCGGACAAGACCTTCTTTATTGTTTTTGGCCTCCCAGTTCACCAGACCTCACAACCTGCGACTTTTTTTCTGTAGGGGTACATGAAAGATAATTTTTATCGCAACTACGGCAGCTACAGATCTGAGAAATCGAACTGTTGAAGTTGTCGATTCGATAAAGAGAGACCTGTCGATGCATATGTGGAAGGAAATGGACTACCGTTTCGATGTTTTCGAGCAAGCATGGCGCTCATGTGGAGAATATGGAATAATAGGGGAGAATCAAGATGTATTGGCCTGCCTACAGTACGGGCCGCTACTGTGAATTCTCTTCCCACCTCCAGATGGCGGAAATGTACGGAAACAGTAAAAGTTTTTGTATCCATGTGCATTGGATTTAGATATCTTCTCTCTTCAGTGCTTTGTCTCTTCTGAGTGCCTGATGGTCGTTGTTGTAGTAATTTGTGACCTCTGGTACCCGTTTTCAATGTTTTAATTCTACATCTACATCTACATTTATACTCCGCAAGCCACCCAACGGTGTGTGGCGGAGGGCACTTTACGTGCCACTGTCATTACCTCCCTTTCCTGTTCCAGTCACGTATGGTTCGCGGGAAGAACGACTGTCTGAAAGCCTCCGTGCGCGCTCTAATCTCTCTAATTTTACATTCGTGATCTCCTCGGGAGGTATAAGTAGGGGGAAGCAATATATTCGATACCTCATCCAGAAACGCACCCTCTAGAAACCTGGCGAGCAAGCTACACCGCGATGCAGAGCGCCTCTCTTACAGAGTCTGCCACTTGAGTTTATTAAACATCTCCGTAACGCTATCACGGTTATCAAATAACCCTGTAACGAAACGCGCCGCTCTTCTTTGGATCTTCTCTATCTCCTCCGTCAGACCGATCTGGTACGGATCCCACACTGATGAGCAATACTCAAGTATAGGTCGAACGAGTGTTTTGTAAGCCACCTCCTTTGTTGATGGACTACATTTTCTAAGCACTCTCCCAATGAATCTCAACCTGGTACCCGCCTTACCAACAATTAATTTTATATGATCATTCCACTTCAAATCGTTCCGCACGCATACTCCCAGATATTTTACAGAAGTAACTGCTACCAGTGTTTGTTCCGCTATCATATAATCATACAATGAAGGATCCTTCTTTCTATGTATTCGCAATACATTACATTTGTCTATGTTAAGGGACAGTTGCCACTCCCTGCACCAAGTGTCTATCCGCTGCAGATCTTCCTGCATTTCGCTACAATTTTCTAATGCTGCAACTTCTCTGTATACTACAGCATCATCCGCGAAAAGCCGCATGGAACTTCCGACACTATCTACTAGGTCATTTATATATATTGTGAAAAGCAATGGTCCCATAACACTCCCCTGTGGCACGCCGGAGGTTACTTTAACGTCTGTAGACGTCTCTCCATTGATAACAACATGCTGTATTCTGTTTGCTAAAAACTCTTCAATCCAGCCACACAGTTGGTCTGATATTCCGTAGGCTCTTACTTTGTTTATCAGGCGACAGTGCGGAACTGTATCGAACGCCTTCCGGAAGTCAAGAAAAATAGCATCTACCTGGGAGCCTGTATCTAATATTTTCTGGGTCTCATGAACAAATAAAGCGAGTTGGATCTCACACGATCGCTGTTTCCGGAATCCATGTTGATTCCTACATAGTAGATTCTGGCTTTCCAAAAACGACATGATACTCGAGCAAAAAACATGTTCTAAAATTCTACAACAGATCGACGTCAGAGATATAGGTCTATAGTTTTGCGCATCTGCTCGACGACCCTTCTTGAAGACTGGGACTATCTGTGCTCTTTTCCAATCATTTGGAACCCTCCGTTCCTCTAGAGACTTGCGGTACACGGCTGTTAGAAGGGGGGCAAGTTCTTTCGCGTACTCTGTGTAGAATCGAATTGATATCCCGTCAGATCCAGTGGACTTTCCTCTATTGAGTGATTCCAGTTGCTTTTCTATTCCTTGGACACTTATTTCGATGTCAGCCATTTTTTCGTTTGTGCGAGGATTTAGAGAAGGAACTGCAGTGCGGTCTTCCTCTGTGAAACAGCTTTGGAAAAAGGTGTTTAGTATTTCAGCTTTACGCGTGTCATCCTCTGTTTCAATGCCATCATCATCCCGGAGTGTCTGGATATGCTGTTTCGAGCCACTTACTGATTTAACGTAAGACCAGAACTTCCTAGGATTTTCTGTCAAGTCGGTACATAGAATTTTACTTTCGAATTCACTGAACGCTTCACGCATAGCCCTCCTTACGCTAACTTTGACATCGTTTAGCTTCTTTTTGTCTGAGAGGTTTTGGCTGCGTTTAAACTTGGAGTGGAGCTCTCTTTGCTTTCGCAGTAGTTTCCTAACTTTGTTGTTGTACCACGGTGGGTTTTTCCCGTCCCTCACAGTTTTCGTTGCTATAATTCCGTTATCTATATTATGCAAGGAATGTCATGCAACAAAAGTTTCATAATAATTTCTATAAGGTAGCTTACAGTAACAATAGATCCTACGGCACGTTTGTCATGCTGTTCCGGCCACCCGATTGTCTTTCAGTATAGGGCAACAGTAATTTCAATTTTTAAGCTTTATTTTCTTCTTCTTACTTCTTTCAGACTGACATGGCGGAAGAAGACAAAAATGTTAGAGCGAAATGGAATGAAATGTGAATGGAAATGAATGTGAATAAGGTTATGTGAAACGAAGTGACTGCGTGGGCAGCAGCTGAAACACTTGCTGTACGTCGACGCTCACATGGGGACAGGATAAGAATAGTTAAGCAAAGTAATTTTGCATAAAATTAACTCTTCAAATGGAAGATTCAAGAAAACTATAGATGAAAAAATGGAAAGACAACCAGTATATTACATAGAACATTTAGATAGTAAGTTCATGCCCCCTCAATAAAAAGGAATTCTTGCGAGTTGTATTTGAGCATCTGGTGGTGCTTCACCTGTTCAATAAACAGAGTTGCTGGAAAGCAATTTTACTATCATTTGATGTCGAGATATCCTGATCCCTCTCTAAAGAAGCCAGAATCTACAAGTCCCCAAAGAGCTAAAGGTTTGATCAGGACCCAAGTGAGTTAAACGTTGATGACATGATCTGAAACAGTAAGTTTCCGTGTTTATGTGTTCTGTTATTATTCAGTAAGTATTAGTACAGTATACCATTAACAACCGAGATTATCAAAGAAAAGACAATGGCCGATACTACAAGACGCTTTCTACATCCTTGTCATTATAGCTGTTTTACTTTCCATGTAGTTAAACACATCAAATAAAAAATTCAAGGGTGTAATTCCTGCTTAGTTTATAGAAAATGTCTTCGGGTAAAACAATAGTACATTAATATACTGATTGACCACCCCAATTACACAGTAAAGTCAAATAACTTCAGTCGGCCAATATTGCACTACTCTCCTCTATCTGTGCGAATATAAAACTACGAACCTTATACAATGAAGCGCCAAAGAAACTAGAATAGGCATGAGTGTTCAAATAGAGAGACACGTAAACAGGCAGAATACGGCGCTGAGGTCGGCAACGCCTATGGACAGCAGGTGTCTGGAGGATTTGTGAGATCGGTTACTGCTGCTACAATGGTAGGTTATCAAGGTTTAAGTGAGTATGAACGGAATGTTATAGTTGACGCACGAACGATGGGACACAGCATCTCCGAAGTAGCGGTGAAGTGCGGATTTTCCCGTACGGCCATTTCACGAGTGTACCGTGAATATTAGGAATCCGGTAAAACATCAAATCTCCAATATCACAGCGGGAGGAAAAAGATCCTGCAAGAACGGGACCAACAACGACTGAAGAGAATCGTTCAGCGGACAGAAGTGCAACCCTTCCGCAAATTGCTGCTGATTACAATGCTGGGTCATCAACAAGTGTCAGCGTGCGACCACTCAACGCAAAGTTATAGATATGGACTCTCGGAGCCGAAGGCCCACTCGTTTACCCTTGATGACTGCAAGCCACAGAGCCTTACGTCTTGCCGGGCCTGTCAACGCCGACATTTGGCTGTTCATGACTGGAAACTGGTTGCCTGGTCGGACGAGTCTTGCTTCAAATTGTATCGAGCGGATGGGAGTGTATGGGTATGGAGACAACCTCATGAATCCATGGACCCTGCATGTCAGCAAGGGACTGTTCAAGCTTATGGAGCCTCTGTGATGGTGTGGGGCATGTGCAGTTGGAGTGATATGGGTCCCATGATACGTCTAGATACGGCTCTGACAGGTGACACATACGTAAGCATCCTGTCTCATCACTTGCATCCATTCATGTCCATTGTGCATTCCGACGGACATGGGCAATTCCAACAGCACAATGCGACAGCCGCCGGCCGGAGTGGCCGAGCGGTTCTAGGCACTACAGTCTGGAACCGCGCGACAGCTACGGTCGCAGGTTCGAATTCTGCCTCGGGCATGGATGTGTGTGATGTCCTTAGGTTAGTTAGGTTTAAGTAGTTCTAAGTTCTAGGGGACTGATGACCTCAGCAGTTAAGTCCCATAGTTCTCAGAGCCATTTGAACCAATGCGACAGCCCACACGTCCAGAATTGCTACAGAATGGCCCAGAAATATTCTTCTGAATTTAAACCCTTCCGCTGGCCACCAAACTCCCCAGACATCATTATCGAGCAAATCTGGGACACCTTGTAATGTGCTGTTCATAAGAGATTTCCACCCCCACGTTCTCTTATGGATTTATGGGCAGACCAGCAGGATCATGGTGTCAATTCCCTCCAGAACTACTTCAGACGCTAGTCGAGTCCATGCCATGTCGTATGGCGGCACTTCTGCGTGCTCGAGGGAGCCTTACATAATGTTAGGCAGGTGTATCAATTTCTTTGGCTATTCAGTGTGTTATTGAGTGACACGTGTAATAGGTTTCTATCTTTTATAGTTAGTTTGTAATAAACAACTGAAATCTCTTTTTTCTTTTTGAATCGTCCTGTACAGTAGCTCAAAACAACAAGTTTGTTTGTATGGCCATCCTCCGGAGCAAACATATAAATACTTGTTTTGTAAATAAACCTGCCTTTTCCTGGTGTTAGTTACTTTATTTATCCCATACGCATTTCGCCTTCTCCTGCTCTAAGGCATCATCAGAGGGTTCTATAACGATACAGTTTTGTTAGTTATAGATTATCAAACAGTTCACTTCGCGAATTTTTGTAAAAAAATAATTACTTACGATTTGCTGATCTGCGTTTCCTCACATCTGGTCTCGATGTCGCACGACCACTTTTATCACTGCCATATAATCACATCTTTGTGTTCTCGCCTTCCACACACTGTTCACCATGTTTCTCATTCTTTTTTGTGGTGGACTATTGTTCTTTTGTCACTCGATACAACTATTTCGTCGTGCACTTCTTTTCAGAGCGTAGATACCATTACGTGTTCCATCTTCTTTGGTATGTTTACCTATTTGTTGCCAAGCTAACGAAGTATATGTTCGTTAATAATCTTTATTTATGATGTTTATGCCGTGTGTGTATGTATGAGTGAGAGAGAGAGAGGGGGGGGGGGACAGAGCCGAACATTTTTTTTGGGGTGGGGGAGTGGAGGGGGTGGCGGGTGTAGTAGCTGTTAGCGAGTGGCTGAAAACTTTGGTGACAGCTGTTCTGACTTATCATTTCAATATTCTGTGGAGGGGTTCATGGATGAGTGAGTGTACATTGTTGTTCTATTATTATTACTTTGGACAGTATTATTACATTAATACTTTTTGTGAACGTTATTATATTATTTTATCTATAAGTGTAAATAATGAATTGCTTGGCATGTGCACTTGGTCATTCAACAGGATTTTCCCCTCTGCTTTCGTTTTATGTATGTGGTAATTTTCTTGCATGGTCAGGAGGTGTTTTTTAATTGTTGATTTTTTTTGCAAAAAATCGCGAAGTGAACTGTTGGATAATCTATAACTAACAAAACTGTATCGTTATAGATCCCACTGATGATGCCTTAGAACAGGAGAAGGCGAAACGCACAAAGTGACTAGCAGCTGGAAAAGGCAGTTTTATTTACAAAACAAGTAGCTCAAATAATGGTTCAAATGGCTCTGAGCACTATGGCACTTAACATCCGAGGTCATCAGTCCCCTAGAACTTAGAACTACTTAAACCTAACTAACCTAAGGACATCACACAAATCCATGCCCGAGGCAGGATTCGAACGTGCGACCTTAGCGGTCGCACAGTTCCAGACTGAAGCGGTCAAGAACCGCTCGGCCACACCGGCCGGCCTTGTACAGTAGCCCCCACAAGGCATTTCTTCGTTGTGGAATGCATCGGCTTTCGTTGTTGACAAGTACAAGGAACCAGATGAACGGTAGTTTCGCGATGGCCTTGCGGTCCATTAGTGAAGAGGGGACGGAAGCCGCGGCGAAGACGATCTGTGGACAAAGCGGTGAGTCGGTGTTTGCAGACAGCGCCGCCTGTCAAGCGGCGACGCACTGACACAAAGGCTGCCGCCCGCAGGCCTGGGCTCTCCGCCGGTGGTCTGCGGCCAGTGGCGGCCGGCTGGCGCCCTTCAAAGTCGCACATGGTTGCCCAGCCCGCCACAGCGCAGCGCCGCGTTGAAGCCGGATTGTTTTTCCTGAGAGGCCGGCGGGAGACAGCAGGCGGCAGGGACACGTGTTTCGCAAGGGCCTCGCCCTCAGCGGCGCCGAAGGGACGGCGCTGCAGCCAGACTCGCATATGTCGCCCCACCGCTGGGCCAACACCAGGGATGAGCGATATCTAACGTAAACATTAATACCGTTGCCGAAGCAAATTACGAGCGGCGTTCAGTAAGTAATGCAACACTTTTTTCTGACAGCAAGTTGATTTTATTCAGGATTCCAGTACGCACCATGGTTTCCAACTCTTCTGGCTGCAAACCCCAACTTTTCGACGTAATTTCCGTTCAATGCGACAGCCTTACGCCAACTTACTGGAAAGGGCTATATGCCCGCATGGACCACCCTACTGGTCGGCGTCGGACCGAACGTCTCGCTGAGTCAATAACCTCCTCGTCATCCAAATACTTCTTCTCGCGGAGTTCCGCCGTCATTGAGCCAAACAGATGAAAGTCGGAAGCTGCGAGATCCGGGATGTAGGATGGATGAGGAGGAACACTCGAATGCAGTGAGACCTTCCGTTGTCACGGAGAAGTTCGTCTGCATTAGACTTAGCCACTGTTTCTATGTTTCGATACAGTGTATCGATACGTGGAACTGTTTCAGTGTTTCGGAACGGCTGTGGTTCACTGTTTCGAAACAGCAGTGTTTCATTCCGCCCTTGTCTCGATCTCGAGCCAGACACAGAAACTGTATCGTTGTTTCAAAATAAGGCTGTTTCAGTCCACCTGTGCTTGGAACGGACTGATTGTATCGAAACAGTGATGTTTCATTCCGCTCTGTGTCGGACGAGATTCGGGCTCGGCACAGGTACTGAAACACAGCATAACACTTCGTGAAACACTTTCAAGAGTGTCGAAATCTTTTTGACAAGCAATAGCATGAAGCTTAAGATGTCCGAAAATAAAGCTTCGTTTCTAGCTGACTATCCTACTCCGGAATGGCGTAACATCTGCTTTATAAACACTAACTAAACAATAAAACAACGCATACTATTCACATTCAAAATAATAAATATGTGAAAATCATTCAGTTAAATTACACTTTTTTATAACATATTCTTCTCTGTTCATGTACTGTAATCATATTAAGAAACGCAAGTAAGCCTGCAACATTTTGAATAAAAAAGGCGTAGAGTGACAGTTATTAGACATATACATAAATTTGATGTTGGTATAATTGCAAGCATCTGTTTGACATATCACTGATAGTGTAATGGTGAACGGGAAGGACTAGGAAGCATGGTGAATGTATAGTAACGGTCCGAAACACCTTGAAAGAAAAAATTTTTTTGTTATATTTTGTTATTTATTCGAATTATTTGGCGTTATTTGTGAGTCTATAGTGACTGTGCCTATTATCCTCAATGATTCCCTTTGTGTGCATGGAAAGAAGCAGGATGGGTATATTACCCATACTAATGGAATGTGGGAACCCCAGTAGCATATCCGTTGTTTCTGCAGTTTGCTCCCACCTCCAGTTCCGTTCGTGGTGGTTCTTCTGTCTTCAGCTATGGCTGTCCTCAGCCAATTGAAAAGTATGAAAGTCACACGACACGAAAGCAGTGCATTCTGCAGGAAATACGAAACTGCCAAGACGCCTAAGTGATAGTTTCATACTTTCTGCGACATGATTAGTGCTCTCGCACCTCATTTGTGTTTATATGGACATACTTATACAGTAGACATTCAAGGTGATAAAATGTGTAGGTTTATTAGATTACAAAACACAAATTGTTTCACTGTTTCGAAACAGCGTATCGAAACATTACATTGTACTGTTTCATTTGTTTCGAAACAGTTACGTGTTTCAGTTTGCCCATCTCTAGTCTGCAGTTTTGTGGCAACGAACAAGGCGAAATTGTTTTTCCAATTCCCTGAGGGCACCACTATACAGTTAAGAGTTGATCATTGCATGACGAGCGAGGACGTCAGACAGAATAACCCGTTCAGAGTCCCAGACGGCTGTCGCCATTACTTTACTGGCTGAAAGTACTGTTTTGAATATTTTCTTCCGAGGAGGGTAGGTGTGGCGCCACTCCAAAGTCTACGGTTTTGTTTCGGGCTCGAAGTAATGAACCCATCTTTCATCACCTGTAGCGATATACGACAAAAAATTGTCACGATCAGGCTCATAATGCGGAAGCAATTCCGCGCAGATGGTCCTACGCTGCTGCTTATGGTCTTCCGTAAGGCGGCGAAGAATCCAGCGGGCACATACCATTCAGTAGCCCAACTGGTGGACGCGTGTGTCAGCGCTACAAGCAGCGACGTTCACCTGAACAGCGAGATGTTTGAGTGTGATCCGACAATCACCTCGAATGAGTATCCTCACGGTCCTGCACTGCAAGAGTCACACTTCTATGCGACTGGCTGGCACGCCGGAGATCAGACAGATTTGCGCGGCCTTGTTGCGACAATGACGGCTATGTCGCCCAACGACTCACCAAGCTTTCTTCCATTGCCAGGTTTCCGTAGACATTCTTTTGTATATCTGTTATCCTCTGGTTTCCCACCAAAAGAAACTTAGTGACAGTTCTCTGCTTGGAACGCACCTCCGTTACAGACGCCATTTTGAAGGCTACGTATAGTGCCACCAAAGATCGTAACTTCATGAAGCCATGGGGGCTGAAGCGAGAATGTTCCTCGACGCCCCACAATTCCACGCCGAGCGGGATTAGCCGAGCGGTTCATCCTTATTCACTCGCAAGTCGCCGTAGTGGCGTTAAAGAAATTGTGCAGCGGCGGCCGAACCGCCCCGCGAGGGATCTCCCGGCCACCAATGCCATACGCTCATTATTATTATGCCGACACGGTAGCTCAGCGTGTTCGGACAGAGAGCCAGTTGGCCTCTGTAATAAAAAAAACTGAGTGGAAAGATCAAGAAACGAACTTGAACGAAAGTCATGTGACGTCCGCAACCACCAAACACAACGATCAACAACGAACAAAACGAAAAAAAAAAAAAACAGCGGTCTAGGGCGCTGCAGTCATGGACTGTGCAGTTGGTCCCGGCGGAGGTTCGAGCCCTCCCTCGGGCATGGGTGTGTGTGTTTGTCCTTAGGATAGTTTAGGTTAAGTAGTGTGTAAACTTAGGGACTGATGACCTTAGCAGTTAAGTCCCTTAAGATCTCACACACTTTTGAACAACAATTTCACATTTTTTCAACCGAAATTGGTTGAGGCAGAATTAGTTGCATTACTTATTGCACGTCCCTCGTAAGAAAATGAATCCAGCAAATATTGTTAACCTACCAGGAAGTCATTAAACAGAACGATTACCTCTCTCCTTTCGTTACGAAGATATGAATAACATTACGTCTTTCTTGAATAGTCTCTTTTCTCTTTTTGTTCGGAAATCCGCTTCCTGTTCTCAAGATCTCTTAAAAAATGTAGCAAAGTGTACCATTCACGTAAACATGATGTTGTTAGAAACTTAACACAAAGTTTAATTTGTTTCTCCTGTCCTAACACACAGTGCAGGTACTTCAGTAAACACAAGTCGTCCACCTGCTCGAGCTGATATTAAAGAAATGAAAACACAACGAAAATGAACACCTTTCATTCAGTTAACCGTCTTCAGAACAATGTTTGTGTGAGTACAATGTACATCAACAAAGAGAAGGTAGAAACGCTACTCGTCTATAGAGAATGGAAGTTAGCAGAACAGTAGTTGCAAGAATGTTTTCTTACTTACGAGACGGGTTCTCGGGGTCCAGCAAAGTAGTATATTTAAACGATATGTTGCGTACAATAAAGGCAGTTCTTAACTAAAATCTGCACATTGCATTTTTTATTCTGGTTGACTATACTGGCCGGCCAGTGTGGTCGAGCGGTTCTAGGTGCTTCAGTCTGGAACCGCGCGATCGCTACGGTCGCAGGTTCGAATCCTGCTTTGGGCATGGATGTGTGTGATGTCCTTAGGTTTTACTTACGAGACGGGTTCTCGGGGTCCAGTAAAGTAGTATATTTAAACGATATGTTGCGTACAATAAAGGCAGTTCTTAACTAAAATCTGCACAT
Organism: Schistocerca serialis cubense; assembly: GCF_023864345.2. Taxonomy (NCBI): domain Eukaryota; kingdom Metazoa; phylum Arthropoda; class Insecta; order Orthoptera; family Acrididae; genus Schistocerca; species Schistocerca serialis. Next base: position 257,844,633 of record NC_064641.1, read on the forward strand.
TGCATTTTTTATTCTGGTTGACTATACTGGCCGGCCAGTGTGGTCGAGCGGTTCTAGGCGCTTCAGTCTGGAACCGCGCGATCGCTACGGTCGCAGGTTCGAATCCTGCTTTGGGCATGGATGTGTGTGATGTCCTTAGGTTAGTTAGGTTTAAGTAGTTCTAAGTTCTAGGGGACTGATGACCTCAGATGTTAAGTCCCATAATTCTCAGAGCTATTTTTTTGACTATACTGCTACTCATGTAGAGACTGGTTTATCGTTTAACCAAAGTTTAACGGATTCATTTTAATACATGTGGATGACTTCACACTTTTCGTTATTTAGGGTCAATTGCCAATTTTCGCACCATACAGATATCTGTTCTAAATAGTTTCGCAATTTGTTTTGATCTTCTGATGACGTTACTAGACGATAAACGACAGCATTATCTCAAACAACCTAAGACGGCTGCTCAGATTGTCTCCTGCATCATTTATATAGATAAAGAGCAGCAAACGGCCTATAAGACTACCTTGGGGAATGCCAGAAATCACTTCTGTTTAACTCGATGGCTTCCCGTCAATTACTACTAACTGTGACATCTCTGACAGGAAATCACGACTCCAGTCACAATTTATTTGTGCTTATGACACAAAAAGTGAAGTACCCTGAAGGGTAGGAAAAAACTAAATGAAACTGCACTGCCTGCGTAGGGATGTGATGTTACTGTTACTTCAGTGATAACAAAATCGAGTCAAATTCACAAGTATCTCGGCAGTGCGAGCCCACTTAACAAAATGGCGTTGCATCCCTGGCGGTCTGGATGCATGGAATGATTCGGTTGGAAAGGATGTCATAATGCCGATGTACTCGTATCTTCTCCTGAGGCAGTCTAGCCCACAACTGTTGCAACTGCTCCTTGATATCCAGGATATTGCAACTGGGACAGAGTTAACATCCGAGCTGGTCTCACACGTGTTCTGTCACGGACTGATCTTAAGCTCTTGCTGTCCACAGTAATAACAACTCATAGACACACGCGTTCTGTGTTGACGAGCATTGTCCTATCGTAAAATGGCACCACGATACTATCGCATGACAGGTAACATCTGAGATCTCAGTATGTCCGTGACGTACAGTTGCACCGCCAGACTACCCTCAGTCACTAACAGCCATAACCTGAGTTTTACAGCGAGAAACTTTACCCTTTGCAGTCTTCTGTCACTGTTCCGCTGATGGTGTTAATGTGCTGCTACTGTAAGCCATGTAAAAGATCAAAGAACGCAGGATTTTTTCCTCACATTAAATGCTCCTGCTGCTTTTCCTTTCAGATCTACAAAAAATATCAGGACTAGAGGTTAAGACGTAAAGAAACGGATTCCTAAAGTATGGTGTCCTCATCTGAGAAAACGGTATATGAATATCGCAATAAAATAGTTTCATTTGCTAAAAAGAAAATAGATCCAGATGAGAAGTGGGATTTGAAATCACGATGCCAGATGTAAGTTTCTTTAGCAGAGGTTTTCCCTCTCAATGGCACGTCATTTGATATATTCGATGCCCGAGCTTCGGACATTGGCTATTTTGCAACAAAAATTAATGAGTTCAAAGAAAAGTGACATATATGAAAAAAAACTAGGAAGCAGTAATTCATGGACAACATATCAATGAACGAGTCAGAATAATCAACAGCGAAATTTGGAACACAGTGATGGGAGAGTTACAATATTGGTTCAGTAACTTGGAATCTCTTTTACTTTTAGAGCTTTTAAATGTACGTAATTGTGATCAATCATTAAAAGACTGCTATGAATCAGTTTTTGATTGTTTTACTTCTTAACATCAAAGCTAGTGGTTACGTATATGTCAAGAGAAATGGAACATAAAAGTGTTAGTGATTTGTTGAGGTTTATTAAATCAAATGCACTCCAAACAGCATGATGTAGAATTGTAAAACTCGACGAATTTATTTGCACTTTTCTGCAACCAGTGCCACCGTTGCGAGAAAATTTTCTGTTCTATGATGGATAACAATCTATGTACATTGTTCACAAACTCAAGAACGGTTTACAGATTTAGCTCTGTAATCAATGGAAATGAATCTCCTGACGTCTGAACCTGAATCGACGAATTTATCGAGAAGAAGGGGACTATAAATTTTTTATACGTTATGCATTTACAGGCCAACTTCTCTTAGAGCTATCGTATATTTCATTGCTTTATGGAGACAGTTTAATTATTAAATATTTTGTTTTGTAAACTTTTATTCCTGTGACTGGCAAGGTACCACGCCGACTGCAGTACTTAAAAGTCCATGGCGAGCTAACGGTTATCAACAAGATTTTTTCGCTTACGGTGAGTAGAGAATGAAGAATTTACTACGAAGATTAATGTCTGTATTTTGCATTTCCATCAACTTGACAAACAATGGCCATATCACACGTAATGGCAGACATACATAATGTGGATGAGAATATGAAACCATGATACCTGTCCAAAATAATAAGTGTGTGTTTTGAAAATCTCACCAGTAATCCTTTAGTAACTTTTAGACAACGATACAAGTATCCAGTCCACTGATCAGTATCATGTCCACTGATACTTCGTCAGGTCCTGGGGCTTTCCCCCATTCGTCTTCTTCACAGCTTTTTCCATTTCTTCCCGTCTAATTTGTTCTAATTCTGTTTCTCAACTTCTCTCAATTTCTCCATTATTTGTTGTTTCCTCACGTACCTGCTCCTCAGCGTTTAACAGCTTCTTAAAATCTTCTTTCCTGAGATCTTTTATATTCCCATTATTGAAGATCCAGGGAATATAAAAGATCACTGGAAAGAACATTTTAAGAAGCTGTTAAACGCTGAGGAGCAGGTACATGAGGAAACAACAAATAATGGAGAAATTGAGAGAAGTCGGGAAACAGAATTAGAACAAATTACACGGGAAGAAATGGAAAAAGCTGTGAAGAAGACGAATGGGGGGAAAGCCCCAGGACCTGATGAAGTATCAGTGGACATGATAAGAGCAGCAGATCCAGTGGGAATGCAGTGGCTGTGTAGAGTATTATCAAGCGTGTGGAGAAATAGTACAATACCTGACGACTGGAGAACAGGAGACATTGTCCCCATCTTCAAGAAAGGCAATAAAAGACTTTGTAAAAACTATAGAGGAATAACCCTTATGAGTCATACAGCCAAGATTTTTGAAGAATTTTACTAAATCGAATAATTGAAAAGATAGAAAGGGAGCTGAATGAAGAACAGCATGGGCTTAGGAAAGGAAGAAGCACAATCGACCTGATATTTTCTATCCGTCAACTGATGGAGAAAAGTTGGGAGTATAACAAAAGGATGATAATGATTTTTATAGACATAGAAAAGGCATATGACTCAGTTAACAGGGAAAGACTCTGAAAAGAAATGAAGAAGATAGATATAGAAGATGGTTACATTAATATAATAAAGACAATGTACAGAGGACACAATTGTAGAATTAGAACACCATTGGGGAACTCTGAATACTTCGAAATAAGACAACGACTTAAGCAAGGAAGTATTCTACTTCCTGCACTTTTTAATGTTGTGATGGAGGGAATGAATAGGGCAGTTAAAGATATAGTAAAAGAAAAAGACGAAAAGATGATTTTTGCAGATGATATGGTAATATGGGGTGATAAAGAGGTACATGTACAGTTACAGCTTGATGCGTGGAAGGAAATAATGAAAAGATATGGATTAAAAATAGATAAAGATAAGAGTGAAGTAATGGTATTTGGAAGAGAGAAAGGGATCAACGGAAAAATTACCTTGAATGGAGAACCACTCAAAGTGGTAGAAAGTTTCACTTATTTAGGGAGTGAAATATCTATGGATGGAAGAATAACTAACGAAATTAATAGGAGGTTATAGAAGGGAGGCAATTTCTAGCAAACAATAAAACACCTGATTCGGAGTAATGAAGTTTCAGAAAGAGCAATTATTACATCCCTGTTCTCACCCATGGTGGAGAAACATGGACAGTGACAGAAAGGGACTGGAGCAGACTGCAATCAGGGGAAATGAAATTTCTCAGAGCAGTTAAGGGAAAAACAAGAATGGACAGGGTAAGGAATGTAGAGATTAGAAAGGACCTTAAACAAGAAAGTATGAGAGAAGAAATTGAAAGAAAGAGATTAAGATGGTATGGGCATGTTAAGAGGATGTATGGGCAGAGACTCCCCAAAATTATGGAAGAACTAAAGATGGATGGGAAAAGACCCAGAGGGGGCCCAAGAACACGGTGGAAAATGGGAGCGAGAATATCTGTAGAAAGGAGAGGTGTGACCTAGCAGCAAGTGGAGGAAGGAAAGTGGTGGGAGGACCGTGCCAAATGGAGAGGACTCATCAGCACCCAGACCCGGCAGTAGCTGGAGCGGTATTCGGATATAGATAGATAGATAGATAGACAAGCATCTAGATGTGGCCAAGTGTTGTTTGTGATAAGGCCTCTGACATTGCGTCCAGTCTTCTGAGAAACGGAGTTTCCTACCAGTTCATCATTTTCAGAAAGTCGTGGAATAGTTGAAGCGATAACAATATGCCTTTGACTGAACCTTCTGCACAACTGCTACTCTGAATTTATCTACAGCTACTCATTGCTTAGGAGATATTACAGAAGAATCCAGCTTCAAACGTAGGAGGTAGTTCCACATACAAAAATGGCGTTTTCTTATTTTTCAACTACTTACCTTAACGAAAAGTTCAGTACACGCCACTGCTCTAAATTGCAAGACACGGCAAATCAAGCGGCAGCTGCAGTAATACACTGATGTGGCGGAAGTCATCTGATAGCGAAATGCAGTTATACAGTTGGCAGTAGCATCGCATACACAAGTTACAAAATGGCAGTGCTTTGGTTCAAATGGTTCAAATGGCTCTGAGCACTATAGGACTCAACTTCTGAGGTCATTAGTCCCCTAGAACTTAGAACTAGTTAAACCTAACTAACCTAAGGACGTCACACACATCCATGCCCGAGGCAGGATTCGAACCTGCGACCGCAGCGGTCTCGCGGGGCAGTGCTTTGGTTGAGTTGTCATTTGTACTCAGGTGATTCAAGTGAAAAGGTGTCCGACGGGAATTAACAGACTTTGAATGCAGAATGGTAGTTGGAGCTAGACACATGGGACATTCAGTTTTGTAAATAGTTACGGAATTCAATATTCCGCAATCCACGGTGTCAAGAGTGTGTCGACAATAAGAAATTTCAGGATAATCTGTCACCACAGACAACACAGTGGCCGACGCCCTTCACCTAACGATCGAGAGTGGCGGCGTTTTCCTAGAGTTGTCAGTGCTAATCAGACAAGCAACACTGTCCGAAATAGCCGCAGAAATCAATGTGGGACGTGCGGCGAACGTGCCGATAGGACAGTGCCGCGAAATTTGGCGTTAATGAGCTACGGCAGCAAACGACCGACACGAGTGTCATTGCTAACAGCACGACAGGGTCTGGTTCGGTGCTCCACAGTCAGGGCTTGAGGTGAGATTAGTTTTGCCATATCTAGCTGGGACCTCGTCGGGACACGCTGAGATGGAGGTGTAGAAATAAAAAAAATATTTAATATAATTACTTTTTATTTAGAACATAATTATATTGGAATTATTGCGGCAGAAGTAGTTTGTCAACTATATTTTTTGGAACACCATCTTTTCCAGCAAGTTTATTTTCCATCTTACGTATTTATAAAACTTCGTGCTAGTTAGCTCGTAGCTAAACTGGCACTGTAAGAAAGATTCTACAGTCCCTGTCAGCAGTCGATTTCTTTCATCAGTCCACTGTGCCGATATCAGAGAAAATACTCGTTCCACGGTTGGCATTTCCGTTCAGGATTTTCGGTTTCCTAAAGAAAGTAAATCTACGTTTCTTCCATGGAGTGTTCAGACTTCCGGTCTCGCTTAGTTTCTGAGAAGCTCTTGAGATACGCATTTTCCTCAAAACAATTGTTGCCCTAAATCTTCACACCATTTTTAGTCGGGTGTATAAAAGTGTTTCCAATCATCACGCAATCTGAGGTTTCAGATAGCATCATCGAATCAGATACAAGATATTCATTAAAAGAAATAGCCTATTTCTCTAAGAAATCAAATGGTATGCCATAGAAAGCCATTGTCTCTTCCTCAAATTTCTAAATCAAATTAATTATTTCTTGGGTTGGTTATCCTTCTTTAATTTGTTCAAATTTATCCTAGTTTGGTGCCCATAAAGTGGTGGTCTTAGTTTCAGACATCTTTCAATGTCTATAAATTTAATTTATATCTTACGAGTATTTCAATTATCGAGATTTTATTCTTATCCACGCTTTTTATATATATTTTTTCAAACATAGCCAAGTTTGACTACAGATACAAGAAACATATTTCATCGGTAGTTTCACTGATAGGACTGCTGAAAAAATCTGAAACTATTTTAGGCGACCTGTCTTCGGCGTCAAGAAATTGTTTTAGTGGAATCCAAAGCTGAAGGATTCTCTCTGCGGTCATTAACGACAGTCATCCTGTTTTTAAGTGAGATAGAGGAGTCTGATGATTGACATCAACGTACGAGGGTTGGAACTTTAATAGTGGCAACTATTTATTTACAGCTCATACAAAATAGGTACTTGTTTCAAAGTTTTACTGACCTTCAAAGTTGTCACCAGCATTGAGTATAACCCGTATCCAGCGATGTGGAAGTCGTAGGATATTCCTAGCAGTGCTAGTTGTGTTGACAGTTCGAGCGGCGCGGTCTATCGCTCGGCGAATTTGTAGCAGTTCTGAAGCGAATGCCGTGAAGTTTTTGCTTCAGTTTAGAAATAGAGTTGAACTCACGAAGGCTTAAGTCAGGGGAGGTATAGGTGGTATAGTACTTAGCAGCCTCATCAGTCAAAAAAATCAGTAACAGCTTGCACTGTACGTGCTTGAGATTGTTCTGCAAACTGATGGTGAGGTCCTGCAGAAAGTGTCATCACTTACGTCTCTATGCTGTTCATTTTTGGAAGACAACCTACGACCAGCTTGTTTCTGAAATCCAGCTTCGTTCTGCGTAGTTATACTTCGTTCATCATAAGAATAAATCTGCTACAATTACACACAAACGTGATTATTGGTCAGCAGCCATAGCAACGTAACCTGGTGTTGTTATGCTCTTGGAAGTAGGTCCTATCCGTGCAATAGATATCTTGTTACTGTGTTCTGGTAAATGAAACTGTAAGATATTCTAATGTATTAAAGCGATCAAAGTTTTTCTTAATTATACTTTAGCTGTGTAGTTTTTATCTAAAATATCGTTTGCAGTGGCACTGCCTGTACTGTTGTGCTCTGATAGGCGCGCTGTTGATATATAGTGTGAAAATGGCTGACGCTGCTTCCTGCTCCGTAGTGAAACGCGCTTGAAACACCGTTGAAAAGTGATTTTAAACGGACAGTTCTCAAAATTTTCAGAATTTTCACAGGAAAGAAAATCGTATTGAAGTGTTCTGTGGACTTTATTTACTAAATTTAAGGTAATTTGCAAACGTAATTCATAGCCCCGGGAGTAGACAACATTCCATTAGAACTACTGACAGCCTTGGGAGAGTCAGTCCTGACAAAACTCTACCATCTGGTGAGCAAGATGTATGAGACAGGCGAAATACCCTCAGACTTCAAGAAGAATATAATAATTCCAATCCCAAAGAAAGCAGGTGCTGACAGATGTGAAAATTACCGAACAATCAGTTTAATAAGTCACGGATGCAAAATACTAACACTAATTCTCTACAGAGACGAATGGAAAAACTGGTAGAAGCGGACCTCGGGGAAGGTCAGTTTGCATTCCGTAGCAAGCTAGATTAAGGAAAGGCAAACCTACGTTTCTAGCATTTAAAGACTTAGAGAAAGCTTTTGACAATGTTGACTGGAATACTCTCTTTCAAATTCTGAAGGTGGCGGGGGTAAAATACAGGGAGCGAAAGGCTATTTATAATTTGTACAGAAACCAGATGGCAGTTATAAGAGTCGGGGGGTATGAAAGAGAAGCAGTGGTGGGGAAGGGAGTGAGACAGGGTTGTAGCCTATCCCCGATGTTATTCAATCTGTATATTGAGCTTCAGTGAAGGAAACAAAAGAAAAATTCGGAGTAGGTATTAAAATCCATGGAAAAGAAATAAAAACTTTGAGGTTCGCCGATGACATTGTAATTCTGTCAGAGACAGCAAAATACTTGGAAGAGCAGTTGAACGGAATGGACAGTGTCATGAAAGGAGGCTATAAAATGAACATCAACAAAAGCAAAACGAGGATAATGGAATGTAGTCGAATTAAGTCGGGTGATGCTGAGGGAATTAGATTAGGAAATGAGACACTTAAAGTAGTAAAGGAGTTTTGCTATTTGGGGAGCAAAATAACTGATGATGGTCGAAGTAGAGAGGATATAAAATGTAGACTGGCAATGGCAAGGAAAGCGTTTCTCAAGAAGAGACATTTGTTAACATCGAGTATAGATTTCAGTGTCAGGAAGTCATTTCTGAAATTATTTGTATGGAGCGTAGCCATGTATGGAAGTGAAACATGGACGATAACTAGTTTGGACAAGAAGAGAATAGAAGCTTTCGAAATGTGGTGCTACAGAAGAATGCTGAAGATTAGATGGGTAGATCACATAACTAATGAGGAGGTATTGAACAGGATTGGGGAGAAGAGAAGTTTGTGGCACAACTTGACTAGAAGAAGGGATCGGTTGGTAGGACATGTTCTGAGGCATCAAGGGATCACCAATTTAGTATTGGAGGGCAGCGTGGAGGGTAAAAATCGTAGAGGGAGACCAAGAGATGAATACACTAAACAGGTTCAGAAGGATGTAGGTTGCAGTAAGTACTGGGAGATGAAGAAGCTTGCACAGGATGGAGTAGCATGGGGAGCTGCATCAAACCAGTCTCAGGACTGATGACCACAACAACAACAACAACAGTTCATAGCTAAATCGATAGCGTTATAGAATCGTGATCTGAGATTAGTCAATAGGGCGCTGATTCAGCTCTCAGTTTGGTCTTCTTATTTTTATTGGTTCAGTTTGGAATACTTACAGTGTTTAAATATAAAATTCATCAATGTATGCCAATTAATACATATCTAATCATCATTTTTATGAAAAATGCACGTATTTTTGTTTCTCAGCACATATTGCACGCGAAATTCCAGTTTTCATTCCCAATATAAATTCATGATTATCCAAGACTGATCAAATTAAGAAAGCATAAGAAAATAATATTTTAGGCCAAAAATGAAAAATCAGACACTCTTCAATTGGTCTGTGTCAATTGTTTTATACCACAGATATGGTCTCACGCGAGCCAGAATGATAAGCGTCTTAGAAATGTGGAAATTAACAATTTTGAAGGCATCAAGCATACGGTATAAACGCTGCATTTTCGCAGTTGCCACCATACCACTACGATATGAACCCAACAGAACAAATCTGGAGCCAAGTTAAAGGATTTGTCGAGAGAGATAATGAGACATTTAAGTTGCCAGAAGTACTGAAACCAATGCATGGAACTTTTTTTTGGGGGGGGGGGGGGGGGGATACAGAACGGCACTTCACAAAAGAAGAGGAGAAAATGTGGCGCCTGGATGGTTGGGTGGTTTCTGCCGAGGGAGTCGTTGTCAACGTAGCAGATCACAGTTCCGGCACTGAAATATATTTCTCAGATTCGGTTGTGGAAAGAGTTCAGAATTACCAGATACTGACTGCAAGTAATACCTTAAGTGTCTTCAGTATTCAACTGTAGGATGAAATCCCTGAAATACGCTTTTGAGTCACACATAGCTTGCGGTAGAAAAATTAGCCTGTGTTTAAGTTAGGAATTTTCATTACTCTTGTTATTAATTACATTGCTATGTTAGCTAAGAACGAGAGCCTTTTATGCTTTCCGTCTGGTGCCCGAAGAAGTTTGCATTATTGCTGTAATTTCGTGGAATATTGTTTCATTCCCTTTGAAAATTAAGTGACATTCGAAGTTATTTGTTTCTTTGCTCGTCTCTTTTTACGTCTTAACTGCAACTGCTCGGGGCGTTGCAGGTTAGTTGCACCAGTTACCTGGCCTGTGCTATCCAAGTTGCGCCAGAAAAACTGTTGTCCGGTTATCGCTCAGTTGAATGCGCCTAACGCACAGCACAAAACGTAACCCTATTATCGTACTTGACTGTACTCGAGACAGCTTGGTTTCCACTCGACGTGAAGGGAAATACAGTGAGATTCCGGCAAAACTGAAAAATACAGTGAAGAGCCAAAGAAACTGGTACACTTGCCCAATATGGGGTAGGGCCCCAGCAAGCACGCAGAAGTGCCACTACACGACGTGGCGTCGACTCGACTGAAGTAGTGCTGGAGGGAATTGTGGTGTCACCGCCAGACACCACACTTGCTAGGTGGTAGCTTAAATCGGCCGCGGTCCATTTAGTACATGTCGGACCCGCGTGTCGCCACTGTGTGATCGCAGACCGAGCGCCACCACAAGGCAGGTCTGGAGATACGATAGAGCACTCGACCCTCAGTTGTACGGACGACATTGCTAGCGACAATACGGACGAAGCCTTCCTCTCATTAGCCGAGATACAGTTACAATAGCCTCCTGCTAAGTCCATGGCTACAACCTAGCAAGGCGCCATTAGCCTTACCTAGTTTGAGAGTTATCGTATAAATGTCTCAAGAAGAACGTGTAAACCAACAAAGATTAAAAGTTAAGTATATTCCAAAGCTACGTATTTTCTTGATAGCAGTCATAACGTATCTTGTTCCAGACTTGACGCCAGTCGGCGTGTGTGTACGCGTGCCTTTCGGCTCCCGTCTCAGTGTGGCGTAGCTAGCTTGTTACGCCACAACAGGAATTAACACCATCAATCCTGCGGGTCTGTCCATAAATCTGTAAGAGTTCGAGGGGGTGGAGATCTCTTCTGAACAGAACATTGCAAAGTATCCCACATATACTCAATAAAGTTCATGTCTGGTTCATAAGAGTGTTAATGGAGCCACTCTCTCTGAATTGACAAATTCCGTCGGAATGCACAATGGACATCAATGGATGCAAGTGATCACACAGGATGCTTACGAACGTGCCACCTATCAGAGTCGTATCTAGAAGGTTGTACCCGTGGTCTTTGATTCGTGTTCAAAATGTCTTCGGTACCGGGTTCGATCCCCGCCACCGCCTAAATTTTGATAAATAGTCAGCATTGGCGGCCGAAGACTTCCGGCATAAGAAGTCAGCCCCATTCTCCCAACGGCCTTGTCAAAGAGGGCGGAGGAGCGGATAGAGGTTCAGGGCACTCTCTTGTCCTAGGGGTGAGAAATTGCCCCTAAAGGCGGAAGAATCAGCAATGATCAACGACATGAGGATGCAGAAGGCAATCGAAACCACTGCATTAAAGACACGTAACGTGTATCCACAGGACATGTGGCCTGTAATTGAAGAAGTATCATGATGATCTCTCCATTGACAAAAGATTCCGGAATAGTCCCCCATTCGGATCTCCGGGAGGGGGCTGCCAAGGGGGAGGTTACCATGAGAAAAAGATTGAATAATCAACGAAAGGATAACGTTCTACGAGTCGGGGCGTGGAATGTCAGAAGCTTGAACGTGGTAGGGAAACTAGAAAGTCTGAAAAGGGAAATGCAAAGGCTCAATCTAGATATAGTAGGGGTCAGTGAAGTGAAGTGGAAGGAAGACAAGGATTTCTGGTCAGATGAGTATCGGGTAATAACAACAGCAGCAGAAAATGGTATAACAGATGTAGGATTTGTTATGAATAGGAAGGTAGGATAGAGGGCGTGTCACTGTGAACAGTTCAGTGACCGGGTTGTTCTAATCAGAATCGACAGCAGACCAACACCGACAACGATAGTTCAGGTATACATGCCGACGTCGCAAGCTGAAGATGAACAGATAGAGAAAGTGTATGAGGATATTGAAAGGGTAATGCAGTATGTAAAGGGGGATGAAAATCTAATAGTCATGGGCGGCTGCAATGCAGTTGTAGGGGAAGGAGTAGAAGAAAAGGTTACAGGAGAATATAGGCTTGGGACTAGGAATGAAAGAGGAGAAAGACTAATTGAGTTCTGTAACAAGTTTCAGCTAGTAATAGCGAATACCCTGTTCAAGAATCACAAGAGGAGGAGGTATACTTGGAAAAGGCCGGGAGATACGGGAAGATTTCAATTAGATTACATCATGGTCAGACAGAGATTCCGAAATCAGATACTGGATTGTAAGGCGTACCCAGGAGCAGATATAGACTCAGACCACAGTATAGTAGTGATGAAGAGTAGGCTGAAGTTCAAGACATTAGTCAGGAAGAATCAATACGCAAAGAAGTGGGATACGGAAGTACTAAGGAATGACGAGATACGTTTGAAGTTCTCTAACGCTATAGATACAGAAATAAGGAATAGCGCAGTAGGCAGTACAGTTGAAGAGGAATGGACATCTCTAAAAAGGGCCATCACAGAATTTGGGAAGGAAAACATAGGTACAAAGAAGGTAGCTGCGAAGAAACCATGGGTAACAGAAGAAATACTTCAGTTGATTGATGAAAGGAGGAAGTACAAACATGTTCCGGGAAAATCAGGAATACAGAAATACAAGTCGCTGAGGAATGAAATAAATAGGAAGTGCAGGGAAGCTAAGACGAAATGGCTGTAGGAAAAATGTGAAGACATCGAAAAACATATGATTGTCGGAAGGACCGACTCAGCATACAGGAAAGTCAAAACAACCTATGGCGGTAACATTAAGAGTGCAACGGGAATTACACTGTTAAATGCAGAGGAGAAAGCATATAGGTGGAAAGAATACATTGAAAGCCTCTATGAGGGTGAAGATTTGTCTGATGTGATAGAAGAAGAAACAGGAGTCGATTTAGAAGAGATAGGGGATCCAGTACTAGAATCGGAATTTAAAAGAGCTTTGGAGGACTTACGGTAACATAAGGCAGAAGGGATAGATAACATTCCATCAGAATTTCTATAATCATTGGGGGAAGTGGCAACAAAACGACTATTCACGTTGGTGTGTAGAATATATGAGTCTGGCTACATACCATCTGACTTTCGGAAAAGCATCATCCACACAATTCCGAAGACGGCAAGAGCTGACAAGTGCGAGAATTATCGCACAATCAGCTTAACAGCTCATGCATCGAAGCTGCTTACAAGAATAATATACAGAAGAATGGAAAAGAAAATTGAGAATGCGCTAGGTGACGATCAGTTTGGCTTTAGGAAAAGTAAAGGGACGAGAGAGGCAATTCTGACGTTACGGCTAATAATGGAAGCAAGGCTAAAGAAACATCAAGACACTTTCATAGGATCTGTCGACTTGGAAAAAGCGTTCGACAATATAAAATGGTGCAAGCTGTTCGAGATTCTGAAAAAAATAGGGGTAAGCTATAGGGAGAGACGGGTCATATACAATATGTACAACAACCAAGAGGGAATAATAAGAGTGGACGATCAAGAACGAAGTGCTCGTATTAAGAAGGGTATAAGACAAGGCTGTAGCCTTTCGCCCCTACTCTTCAATCTGTACATCGAGGAAGCAATGATGGAAATAAAAGAAAGGTTCAGGAGAGGAATTAAAATACAAAGTGAAAGGATATCAATGATACGATTCGCTGAAGACATTGCTATGCTGAGTGAAAGTGAAAAAGAATTAAATGATCTAAAAAAATGGTTCAAATGGCTCTGAGCACTATGGGACTTAACATCTCTGGTCATCAGTCCCCTAGAACTTAGAACTACTTAAACCTAACTAACCTAAGGACATCACACAACACCCAGTCATCATGAGGCAGAGAAAATCCCTGACCCCGCCTGGAATCGAACCCGGGAACCCGGGTGCGGGAAGCGAGAACGCTACCGCACGACCGCGAGGTGCGGGAAATTAAATGATCTGCTGAACGGAATGAACAGGCTAATGAGTACACAGTATGGTTTGAGAGTAAATCGGAGAAAGACGAAGGTAATGACAAGTAGTAGAAATGAGAACAGCGAGAAACTTAACATCAGGATTGATGGTCACGAACTCAATGAAGTTAAGGAATTCTGCTACCTAGGCAGTAAAATAACCAATGACGGACGGAGCAAGGAGGACATCAAAAGCAGACTCGCTATGGCAAAAAAGGCATTTCTGGCCAAGAGAAGTCTACTAATATCAAATACCGGCCTTAATTTGAGGAAGAAATTTCTGAGGAAGTACGTCTGGAGTACAGCATTGTAATTAGTGAAACATGGACTGTGGGAAACCGGAACAGAAGCGAATCGAAGCATTTGAGATGTGGTGCTATAGAGGAATGTTGAAAATTAGATGGGCTGATAAGGTAAGGAATGAGGAGGTTCTACGCAGAATCGGAGAGGAAAGGAATATGTGGAAAACACTGATGAGGAGAAGGGACAGGATGATAGGACATCTGCTAAGACATGAGGGAATGACTTCCATGGTACTAGAGGGTGCTGTAGAGGGCAAAAACTGTAGAGGAAGACAGAGATTGGAATACGTCAAGCAAATAATTGAGGACGTAGGTTGCAAGTGCTACTCTGAGATGATGAGGTTAGCACAGGAAAGGAATTCGTGGCGGGCCGCATCAAACCAGTCAGTAGACTGATGACCAAAAAAAAAATATCTAGACATATCGGGGGTCTCATATCACTGCAACTGCACACGCTCCACACCATTACAGAGCCTCCATCAACTTGAACAGCCCACTGCTGACATGCAGGGTCCATGGATTCATGAAGTTGTCTCCATATCCGTACACGTCCATCCGCTAGATACAATTTGAAACGAGACTCGTTCGACCAGGCAACACGTTTCCAGTTATCAACAGTCCAATGTCGGTGTTGACAGGCCCAGGCGACGCATAAAGCTTTGCGTCGTGCTGTTGTCAATGGTACACGTGTGGGCGTTCGCCTCCGAAAGCCCATATCGATGATAGTTCCTCGAATGGTTCGTACCCTGACGCTTGTTGATGGCCCAACGTTGAAATCTGCAGCAGTTTGCGGAAGGGCTACAGTTCTGTCACGTTGAACGATTCTCCTCAGTCGTCGTTGGACCCATTCTTGCAGGATATTTTCTCGGCAGTAGTGATGCGGAGACTTGATGTTTTACCGTATTCATGATATTCACGGTACACTCATGAAATAGTCGTACGAGAAAATCTCCACATCATCGCTGCCTCGGAAAAGCTATGTCCTATCGCTCGTGCGCCGACCTTAACAGCACTCTCAAAGTCACTTAAATCTTGATAACCTGCCATTGTAGCAGCAGTAACCGATCTAACAACTGCGCCAGACACTTTTTATCTTATATGGGCGTTGCCGACCGCAGCGCCATATTCTGCCTGTTTGCATGTCTCTGTATTTGAATACGCATTTCTATACCAGTTTGGCGCTTCAGTGTATATAGTGTAATTTTTACGTTAGGTTTATTCTTACGATGAAAAAAGTACAGGCTTGGCACCAGATGTGTGTGATTCCTATTCTGTCAGAAACTTTCTTGCTCTACAGGAATGTTTCCCAAGATCCTTTGCCGACCCCTGTTTAATAGAACGCTCTCCAGATCTTTGAGAGTGGGAAGTTGGCTGCAATAGCTGCCCGCGGTGAGCTTCGTTACCTCGGCAGCGGGCGGCCGGTGCCGACTTGCCGGTACAGAGAACGCTGCCGGCAGGTGCGGACACGCCCCGGGCTTTCACGCTGCGCTCGCGACCCAAATGCGGAGCTAACTAGCAGAAAAGTTCTGAGGCGTACCGCCGGGCCGCGCGCGCAATCTGCCTGCGACAAAGCCGCCCCTAATGGCCTCGCGGAGGCGGGGGCGTGGCGCCCGGCCAGCCGCGTCGGCGGCGTCCTTTGGCGGCGCACGCCCTGCGCCCTACTCCCTAGGCCCTGTGTCTCGCCCTGGGCTGGGCTGGGTTGGGCCGAGGACCGCTAACGGCTCGTGACCGCTGGCGCCTCTCTGAATGCGCCGCTGCTAAAGCGGGAGGAGTGGCCAATTAGCAGCCGTCTTCCGCGGGACGTTTGTGAGGCTTGCCGAAGGGACAGGGCGCTACGTGCCGCAGCAAGATGCTGAAGACCCTCACATCCAGAGAATTTCTTTCAGCGTTTACGAACGCAGGAAAAATGAAATGATCTTGTGGCATATTTTGATGGCCTGTAGGTCCCACTTGGGGAAATTCGGCCGCCGGGAGACTTGCTTGTCGCGATGAAGAAAGGATGATGAGGACAACAGTGCACGAGGGGAGAAATTCTCCAACCCTGCCGGGAATCGAAACAGAGTCCTGTGCGTGGTGAGCTGACATGTTACAAGCTCAGCTAAGTAGGCGGACTTCTGAAAAGTCTCAAAGCGCATTAAGAGAATATGAAAATGTTGTTCGTTAGGTTTTGTCTCCTCTTCTTTGCGTTTTAACAGTAAGATGGATACACACAAGACCAACGAAAGCTAAGCAAAGGCAACTAAGCCCTTCGTTGGCCGAAATTTGCTTAGTGTGTACGGGTGGAAGATCGGGGCCAAAGAAGCGGTTGGCCGTGGTCGCGGATCGGAGTACCGGCGGTAACATCAGAGCTTTGGCATTGAGTTGGGCCTGGGACCCACCACTTAGTGTGGACGACAGGTGGGATGTTCGTTGGTTCAGTAGCGATTTGCTGTTTCTGTTTCACGGATAATGTATTTATTTTGTCTAAAAATGTTGAAATATTGAGTGGAGTGCGGAGGCAGCACTAAAGCTGGTAGTTTTATTGTGGGCGATAATGTTTGAGGGTCCCTACGGACTGTGACTGCAAGAACACATTCATATGATTAGGCGCTTGAAGGTAAATAAGTGAGCTGTTAGAAAATAATGTGCACCATGTGAAAAAGTGGTATTTATATTTTTACTGCAGGTACAGGTCTCCGAAAAAAGGGTATCATATTTGGAGATCTTAGGGTCTACACGGAGAACACCCTTACCCGGAGACAACAAGGAGGGGCCGTCCCCCCCCTTCCTTCCCCCAACCGCACCCGGCTAACTCTCAGGGAAAGGTACTAAGCAGATTTTTATCAGGGTCGGAAGCAGAACTTTTTTATGGCCACTTACAAGTTGCCATTCGTCTTCCAAAATATTAAAAATATTTTATACTCCCTGTTTGTCCCCCTTCCCTACAAACTATCGTATGGGCGCTTTGGCCTACACAATTCAACAATTCCAAGTCTATTGTTCTTATTCGCAAAAAAGATTTTGAAACAGCCCATATTACAATTCAGCTTGAAGGTCAGACATTAATTTTGTCCAAACACGCTGCTCTGTACATTTGAGAAGAGAGAACGTTTACTCTTCTTCTACTTTTTTTCTGATGACCACCTCCTTACAGCAAAATAAATGCTGCACATGCGACGACTGTTATATCGTCTTCTTCTAGTATTGGAATATTGACCGGAGAAACTGTTACTGAAACACTACTTTAAAACTACACAGAAATGGTAGCAACCTCGACAACTTTTCAGAGCTAATTGAGATTCCACATGGCCGAATCCCTTGGTCCCCTGATGGAGATGACAGGCGGAACACCAATGCGTTGGAGACGAACGCTTGGCCGAATCTATTGGCTTTCTTTCGTTTGTCTTCGTCGGGATATGGTGTGCGTGCTTTTACTTTACGGCAGTGGTTCCCAACCCGGGAGGCAACTACCGCCTGAGGGATAAAATGAAATTTTCTGAAGAGTAAAAACAAATGAGATCCCCTCCGTAGCTGAGTGGTCAGCATGCATGGCTGCCATGCAGAGGATTCTATTCCCAGTGCCGCCAAGGATCTTTCCTCGGTGGAAGGAATAGTATGGGGCCCATTCAGCTTTGTGTTGCCAATTGAGGAGCTACTTGACCGACCAGTAGCGGCCCTACGGTCTGGAAACTCTGCAGAACACCTGGGAGAGCGGTGTGCAGACAACTTGCCACTCCATATCACATCTGCATGACACCGCAAGGCACAGGATGACATGGCGGCCGGTAAACATCCCTTACGCCTGGACGACCTGGCGAGGAGTTTTTTAACTAAATGGGTTCAATTACGTTCTGCCAGAACAACTTCGTAACACTGTGACACCGATTACTTAAGTTGGAGTTATGCTTGTGAAACGAATGTGTGAACAAAATCTTCCTTCCATAGTACTTCGACAACGCACGTACTTTCTGCTTTGTACACTGGATGTATGTCAGTAAAACTGAGATATAAACGTCTCACATGCTTGTGTATTTCATGAAATTGTCTTCTCCAAATAGTGGATGGTACAACACAAGTGTTACTAAGCAATGGCTAGTGGTCGGATTCAAAGCACGGTCAGCCTGAAGTCTTCAATTTCTGTCAGTTCCGGAGTAAGGAATCCAGCAATCAACTGATTTATAAACAATATGCATAGTACACGTATTTGAACTTGGTTGGTAATAAACGCAAGTGCGAGGTATATGTGAAGTAAGTATCTTTAGGGACAGGAGCCGTGCAGAAGAAGCATGTCTCGTAACACGTGTCGAAGTGCATGGTTAGCTTTCTTTGATGAGAAGGAGTTGTAAGCAGCACGCACGATACGCTGAGAATTACTTCATAGCTCTGTAAACACATTTTATTGCACAGAAGCACTACCAACTGACACATTATCTCCTGCTTTTACAAAGCACATGCTAAACTAAATATCGTTTATCTTACGTCGATTTAAAAATAGTGTTCAAGCGAAATTCTTTTTCGTTCCAAATTTTAGTTGGTCGCTAATGTTGATGATGGTGTAGAGAAGGCGATACTAGCTAATATCTGATCGAACGCAGGGATAAAGGTCTCAGAGAAGATGGGAACCGCTGGGCATCATTGTTTATAAGGGAGGAGGAGGAGATGGAGATTACTGTTTAACGTCCCGTCGACAACGAGGTCATTAGAGACGGAGCGCAAGCTCGGGATGAGGGAAGGATGGGGAAGGAAATCGGCCGTGCCCTTTCAAAGGAACCATCCCGGCATTTGCCTGAAGCGATTTAGGGAAATCACGGAAAACCTAAATCAGGATGGCCGGAGACGGGATTGAACCGTCGACCTCCCGAATGCGAGTCCAGTGTGCTAACCACTGAGCCACCTCGCTCGGTTTTTATAAGGGACGTGGCAATGTTGGTGGCAGATGATGGCCGGAACCTCTTCCTCACACTGACTCTGCCCGAAGGACGGAATTGGTTACCTTCAACAGTTTACTCGTCATTTCTCTTCTGCATGTCCTTACAAATGTATTAACTGGTTTTCGTTGTCCTAAAATTACTCGTTTGTCATGTGGGCCTTTCTCAAGTAGCGAAAGTCTCATTATAACCACCTCGTATTAATTTCCATTTTAGACACGGGTTTAGCTTTGTACAGGTTGAGGGGGAAATGATGATATACGGTACCAGATTATAGACCAGGCATGGCGGCTGCGGTAACCAAATATATTTGTCGTCAATAGTATATATTAAATCGCATCTAAATGGCACGGAACTTCTACTCGTGTTTCAGAAATATTAAATCGAATTCTTCTCTCTTAAAGCTAGATTTACATGTCTAAACAATTCATCAACATTTTTTCGTGCTTTCCCTCAAGTACTATCCCTTCGCCAGCATATAATACAAATTAAAAGAAATTATTCCAAAAAAATAATTTCCGTCTCATCCATAAAATTCAATACATTCAAATTCAGAGTAAATGCAGATTCATCGGTTTAACTGCAAGGAAGAATATTGGTCGGAATATCGGGCGCAACTGGAAGCCCATTTCACCGCCTACAGCATTAACAGTATGGAGCGCAGTGCATTCTTTCTGTCCACTGACGGAGCCGACATCTGTCATCTGTGTCTGAAATTGTTTTCCGACTCTCTTTCGATAGATTTTGATTATCAAGAACTCGTTAAGAAATTCGGCGACCATTACAGGGTGCAGATCCATGTAACTGTGGCGACATTTAAGTTTTTTCATTTTAAGAAACACGCTCAAAAGTCATTTAAACAGTGGATTACTGAACTTGACTCTGCAGGTTCAAGCGCTCTTGAGGACAAGGCTATAGTGGTGTTATGCTATGCGATGCATTCACATAAAACGTATCAGATGCACGCATACGCGGTGCTATCCTAAATGTCCAGAGCCGGACTTGACAACAGGTCTATCAACTGTAGAATTTCAAAGAAATGTGAACGCAATTGAAGCTGATTTTGAGGTTCCATCTATTTCTCTTGTTCGTAATACATAAGACACTCAGTCTAAATTTAATGCCAGAGTGAATAAAAACGTTATTCAAATTAAAAGTAAAGGTAAAGCCTTTCAGTCACGTTGTACATGAGGTGTACTTCAGGATAAGATGAGGAGGTCTTGACCCCCACTGTTTTCTACTCATGTTCTTGTTGTGAAAGACTGTGCTTCGCATGTGGTAAGTAAGACCATATTAAGAACATTTGTTTACACCAATGCCAGGAATGTCGCCAGCACAAAGCACAGAGTGGCTATCAGCAATTTCACGTTGTGAAAGCTAAACCAGTGTGAAAAGCTTCGTAGAAACCTTCTGCCGCAGTTCACAGTCAGAAGAGCAAACTTACTCTCCAGTTAAGGGTGGCTAATAAGACAGTTAAATTCCAACTGGATACATGTCAATCCGTGTCCTTATTGAATAAAGACATCTGTGATATGATCGGTAGCCCACAGTTATAAAACGCTATTTTGTCTGTTTAAGACGAACATGAAATACCGGGACTTGGCTTTCACGGTTTGCTGGAAACTTTTCGTTATGTAACGAAGTATGTTTCATTCCATGTCCTATGTTCTATAAGGAGGGTGGGCTTTCCTCGCTTAGACTTGTTTGATTTTTTCAACCTGTGCAACAAGACAATGTGCTACAAATCAGATTCTGAGGCGTCCATTTCTGTTAAAGACAACGCAGAACCACGATTTTATCAGGCTAGGCACGTTCCCCATGTAACACATGACCAGGTTGCAAAGAACTGCAATTACTGAAAGAAAATGGGTGATACGACCCATTTCTGCAAGCCAGTGGGCTTCCCCTCCGATGTTGTTGTGGTCTTCAGTCCTGAGACTGGTTTGATGCAGCTCTCCATGCTACTCTATCCTGTGCAAGCTTCTTCATCTCCCAGTACCTAGTGCAACCTACATCCTTCTGAATCTGCTTACTGTATTCATCTCTTGGTCTCCCTCTACGATTTTTACCCTCCACGGTGCCCTCCAATGCTAAATTTGTGATCCCTCGATGCCTCAAAACATGTCCTACCAACCGATCCCTTCTTCTAGTCAAGTTGTGCCACAAACTTCTCTTCTCCCCCATCCTATCCAATACCTCCTCATTAGTTACGTGATCTACCCACCTTATCTTCAGCATTCTTCTGTAGCACCACATTTCGAAAGCTTCTATTCTCTTCTTGTCCAAACTAGTTATCGTCCATGTTTCACTTCCGTACATGGCTACACTCCATACGAATACTTTCAGAAACGACTTCCTGACACTTAAATCTATACTGGATGTTAACAAATTTCTCTTCTTGAGAAACGCTTTCCTCGCCATTGCCAGTCTACATTTTATATCCTCTCTACTTCGACCATCATCGGTTATTTTACTCCCTAAATAGGAAAACTCCTTTACTACTTTAAGTGTCTCATTTCCTAATCTAATTCCCTCATTCCATTATCCTCGTTTTGCTTTTGTTGATGTTCATTTTATATCCTCCTTTCAAGACACTGTCCATTCCATTCAACTGCTCTTCTAAGTCCTTTGCTGTCTCTGACAGAATTACAATGTCATCGGCGAACCTCAAAGTTTTTACTTCTTCTCCATGAATTTTAATACCTACTCCGAATTTTTCTTTTGTTTCCTTTACTGCTTGCTCAATATACAGATTGAATAACATCGGGGAAAGACTACAACCCTGTCTCACTCCTTTCTGAACCACTGCTTCCCTTTCATGCCCCTCGACTCTTATAACTGCCATCTGGTTTCTGTACAAATTGTAAATAGCCTTTCGCTCCCTGAATTTTACCCCTGCCACCTTCAGAATTTGAAAGAGAGTATTCCCGTTAACATTGTCAAAAGCTTTCTCTAAGTCTTCAAATGCTAGAAACGTAGGTTTGCCTTTTCTTAATCTTTCTTCTAAGATAAGTCGTAAGGTCAGTATTGCCTCACGTGTTCCAACATTTCTACGGAATCCAAACTGATCTTTCCCGAGGTCGGCTTCTACCAGTTTTTCCATTCGTCTGTAAAGAATTCGCGTTAGTATTTTGCAGCTGTGACTTATTAAACTGATAGTTCGGTAATTTTCACATCTGTCAACACCTGCTTTCTTTGGGATTGGAATTATTATATTCTTCTTGAAGTCTGAGGGTATTTCGCCTGTCTCATACATCGTGAGATGGTACAGTTTTGTCATGACTGGCTCTCCCGAGGTCATCAGTAGTTCTAATGGAATGTTGTCTACTCCTGGGGCCTTGTTTCGACTCAGGTCTTTCAGTGCTCTGTCGAACTCTTCACGCAGTATCTTATCTCCCATTTCGTCTTCATCTACATCCTCTTCCATTTCCATAATATTGTCCTCAAGTACATCGCCCTTGTATAAACCCTCTATATACTCCTTCCACATTTCTGCCTTCCCTTCTTTGCTTAGAACTGGGTTGCCATCTGAGCTCTTGATATTCATACAAGTGGTTCTCTTCTCTCCAAAGGTCTCTTTAATTTTCCTGTAGGCAGTATCTATCTTACCCCTAGTGAGACAAGCCTCTACATCCTTAAATTTGTCCTCTAGCCCTCCCTGCTTAGCCATTTTGCACTTCCTGTCGATATCATTTTTGAGACGTTTGTATTCCTTTTTGCCTGCTTCATTTACTGCATTTTTATATTTTCTCCTTTCATCAATTAAATTCAATATTTCTTCTGTTACCCAAGGATTTCTATTAGCCCTCGTCTTTTTACCTACTTGATCGTCTGCTGCCTTCACTACGTCATCCCTCAGAGCTACCCATTCTTCTTCTACTGTATTTCTTTCCCCCATTCCTGTCAATTGTTCCCTTATGCTCTCCCTGAAACTCTCTACAACCTCTGGTTCTTTCAGTTTATCCAGGTCCCATCTCCTTAAATTCCCACCTTTTTGCAGTTTCTTCAGTTTCAATCTGCAGTTCATAACCAATAGATTGTGGTCATAATCCACATCTGCCCCAGGAAATGTCTTACATTTTAATACCTGGTTCCTAAATCTCTGTCTTACCATTATATAATCTATCTGATACCTTTTAGTATCTCCAGGATTCTTCCAGGCGGCTTCCTCTCTCATTCCTTCCCCCCAATCCATATTCACCTACTATGTTTCCTTCTCTCCCTTTTCCTACTGACGAATTCCAGTCACCCACGACTATCAAATTTTCGTCTCCCTTCACTACCTGAATAATTTCTTTTATCTCGTCATCTATTTTTTCATCATCTGCAGAGCTAGTTGGCATATAAACTTGTACTATTGTAGTAGACATGGGCTTTGTGTCTATCTTGGCCACAATAATGCGTTCACTATGCTGTTTGTAGTAGCTAACCCGCACTCCTATTTTTTTATTCATTATTAAACCTACTCCTGCATTACCCCTATTTGATTTTGTATTTATAACCCTGTAATCACCTGACCAAAAGTCTTGTTCCTCCTGCCACCGAACTTCACTAATTCCCACTATATCTAACTTTAACCTATCCATTTCCCTTTTTAAATTTTCTAACCTGCCTGCCCGATTAAGGGATCTGACATTCCACGCTCCGATCCGCAGAATGCCAGTTTTCTTTCTCCTGATAACGACGTTCTCTTGAGTAGTCCCCGCCCGGAGATCCGAATGGGGGACTATTTTACCTCCGGAATATTTTACCCAAGAGGACGCCATCATCATTTAATCATACAGTAAAGCTGCATGTCCTCGGGAAACATTACGGCTGTAGTCTCCCTTTGCTTTCAGCCGCTCGCAGTACCAGCACAGCAAGGCCGTTTTGGTTAATGTTACAAGGCCAGATCAGTCAATCATCCAGACTGTTGCCCCTGCAACTACTGAAAAGGCTGCTGCCCCTCTTCAGGAACCACATGTTTGTCTGGCCTCTCAACAGATACCCCTCCGTTGTGGTTGCACCTACGATACGGCCATCTGTATCGCTGAGGCACGCAAGCCTCCTCACCAACGGCAAGGTCCATGGTTCATGTGGGGGGTCCCCTCTGATAATACTTAAGAAACCATCAGGAGATTTACGTCAGTGTGCTGTTTTTAAAGCCACGGTAAACCCACGAACTGTTGTGGATTCTGTTCCTCTGCAATGGCCTGAGGAATTAGTGAACAGGATGGGACAGGTGGGATTCTTTTGAAGAATGTTTTGTGTGAGGCATACTTAACAGGTACAGCTGGACGCGTAGCACAAGGAATATTTTGTGATCAATACTCACCTGGAATTGTTCGAGTTTCAAAGCCTACCATTCGGAAGTGCTTCAGCTCCTGCTATTTTTCGTTTCTTG
Organism: Schistocerca serialis cubense; assembly: GCF_023864345.2. Taxonomy (NCBI): domain Eukaryota; kingdom Metazoa; phylum Arthropoda; class Insecta; order Orthoptera; family Acrididae; genus Schistocerca; species Schistocerca serialis. The sequence continues at coordinate 257,869,160 of NC_064641.1, forward strand.
GGACAATTAAAAGGCAAAATCCATTCATGTACAAACTATCTGGATGATATAATTTGTTGTTGCAGATCATATGCCTGCTGAATATTTGACAAATTTAGGGTGTTTATTTCAAACACTCACCAACAACGGTTGTTACTTCTTATTCCACAAAGAACTTGAATATTTAGGACATCTCATAAATTTGCAGGGTATTCATTCTTCTCATTCTTATTTGTCTGTGATTAAACAGTTCTCCCATATCAGCATGGAGTTATAGGCCCTCATGGGAAAATTAACATATGACTTTAAACTTCTTACAGATAGTGTGCAAAGTGCTGGTCCGATGTACCGGCTGTGATGGAAAGATGTTCCCTTTGAGTTGTTCCAAGAATGCCAGGGCGCATTTCAGCAGTTAAAGAACGTTTTATTAAGTCTTCGTTGTCTGATTCATTTTGATCCACCGAAGCCTGTTGTGTTATCTGTGGATGCATCTTCTTATGGGATTGGAGCGGTGCTCTTCCATAGAACAGGTCTGATAGGCCCATTGCTTTTGCCTCAAAAACTCTCAACAAAAGCCATTGCAATTATAGTCAGCTTGAAAAAGGGGCGCTCGCTATTGTCTGCGGTGTAACCGAGTACCAACAATATTCGTATGGCCGAAAGTTCTTTTTGATTGCAAATCATCAACCTCTGACAGCTTTGTTCAGTCCTTCAAACCCTGTCCCACCACAGACAGTGCAAAGATTCTAACGTTTGGCTCGTCTGTACGAGTTGTAGTACAGCCCCCTACTCATCATTCAAATACTGACGCGTCTCAGTTATCGGTCAGTACCCACAAAGCATCTGATTCGTCTGAGGAATCATGTTATCAAACTAACACTCTAGATTTTGAAATTCTTCAAAATTTTCCTCTTGAGTTTTGGCTTATTGCTGGAATAACTGCTGCCAACCCAGTTCTTCAGGTAGTTTCGCAACATGTGCACCATGGGTGGACTCATAGTTCGAAAGAACGTCCAATGGTGTGTCGCTACTTTTCGCATCGTAAACACTATACTAGCAGTCGGGTGTTTTGCTGCTGCATGCAGAGAATGAAGATGTAGGATTGTGGTTCCTCACTTCCTCTGGCAGAAAGCTTTGTCTTTGGTGTACCGAGGTCACTGTGGCGTGCTTCACACCACAAACGAACTCGGCCGACATCATTGCACTTGGCATGTCGTAGACGCCCAGACTCAGCAATTAGCTTCTAGTTACACAGCTTGTGCAGATCATGAGTCACTCCACCGCAACACTTTTTTTAATGGACAGACCCCAGCTGTGGACATGCTTGCATAGTTATTTCGTGGGTCTATTCTGGAACACGTGAGGATTGTCGGTGGTATATGTGTACAGTAAATTTCCTTTTGTAGTCCCCATGACTGCTGTATACGCTTTGTCCTGTATTTTTTTGTCTCGAAGATCTTCCTGAAAGTCTTGTCTCAAACAATGGGCAGCAGTTCACGTCAGCAGTTCTCAAAATTTTTGTGCGGTCGATAGAAAACGCCTTGTCACTGCTACTCGTTTTCACCATCAGTCTAACGGTGAAGCTCAATGGTTTGTCCTACCGCTCCTTGTTACATGGAAGTCTCTAACAGAATTATTACTCTGTTATCATCGTCGTACCCTGTTGCAACTTCTGCGGTCGACTTGGAAAACAATTCGTGCCACCTGATCAGCTAAAATTTCAGTTTACTTCAAAGCTTTTGTCCCGAAACAGGGTTGGGAGCACAGTGCCATCGCACAAGAATTGGGTCGTTGGTCTTACGTCGTTCTAGGCTCCTCTGGGTTCCACTAGCGTGACCATAGTCAACTGCGGTGCTCGTATGGAAGTTGTTCTGCTCAGAATTTTTTTTCTCAGAGACGCAGCATGCCACTGTAGTGCGCAGTAGGAGTTATCTCCGCCTCTCCGTCTGTCACGGTCGCTGTGGTGCAGCGACGTACCGGTAGAGATCGATTCACGCCGCCACCGCCTTTCCCACAGCCAGAGGCGATTCCGTTGGGGCACCGCCTCCAGAAGGCAACCAAGACGCCCCTGGAGTTCGCTTGCTATCTTCCCGAACACAGCGCCTGCGTCCCAGAATGCAGGAACGCACATTGTGGCTGGTTTTTCGGTCTGTGATTCCGGTCACTCGCAAGGTAGAGACCGGGGTGCGGACAAGGAGCTGGCAATGGCCATCGCTGCACTTCATTAAGTGTGGAGTTATCACCAAGTGTGCACTATTGTAATTGTGCCAAGGGAAAGAGCGTTGATAAGGACAGTGTTGAGATAGACTATTATGACAGTTATGTATGGTCTACATTTGGTTGGGTTGACCTCGATTTTCACGGAAACGTATTTTTGTTCCAGTGATTTACACTGTTTGTCTCCTGTGAAGATGACTGTAATAACCGAAATCGCTGGAAAAAAATCGTGCAATTGTACAGCTGATGTCACATATATTCTGTTTTCAAATTCTCTAACACCTGCAGACAGTCACCTGCGAAAAGCTCTTTTACTTCATTTTGGTGAAAGTTACATTATGCACTGTATATCAGTAATGGCTGTATGAAATGTGAGAAAAAATATTTATGTTTCTGGATAAGCATATACTTTTACAATATTCCCCAACATTAAAATTCGTCACAATGAAATCGAATTTATCCAATTATTACATTTTGGTTTTCCCTAAGCAAGCAGCTAGTATAATTTCTGCATTATTTCTTAAAGTCTAACTTACAATTTAAGTGTACTCCATTTCATTCTGAAAGTGAATGTACCATAAGTGTAAATTAGACTTGAATGAGAGGCTCACTAAGGAGAATGATTTGCTTCACAAGATAACAGCAGCATTCAAACTGTCAAACGCAACAAACTCATACTAACGATAAATATTTGAAGGTATTAAAGTTCGAGAGGCGCATTGCCATTATTAAAGTCAAAAAAGGCGCTTTTTTCGGCTTTATTTCAAGTACTGGGTTTCTATCACTGTCACTTCGCAAAAGAGCTCCTGTATCAGACTTTCGGCATATTTTGTCATCTACCTGTCCTTTCTTGCCCACTCAACTGAAGCTCTAACCTTCTGCAAACTGTAGGTTACCACTTTTGCTTTACTTTCCCATGACGGAGTGTAGAGATGTCTACGCTGTATCACTTTCGAAATTTAATTTATTAGATTTAATTTAGTGTAGCCAAACACTAGGCCACGAAATTATTTAAACTCCTGATTTGCTGGAGGTTGTAAGTGGTATGTGATTTAAACAGTGGAAATTCGGAGAAAAAAACACGCTACACTAATTTTCTAAACATCTGCGCGCATAAAGTATGTAACAGTCTAAGTTTAAAGAAATGACTATTTCCAGGCACTGCAATGTAACTTTTTCCCTCGTGTAGCCCCCCCCCCCCCCAACATACTTTACGTGAATCCAAATTTTGCGTTTAATGCATTTTATCGTTTCTTCCTTTCGATCTTCCTCGCACAACTTGCTACGCTGTTTCTCTGTTTTACGAATGAGTTTCCGTAGCGGCTTTCCCTCAGAGTCTCCAAAACACATTTCACACGTGCAGACGTGGAGCTGTGGTTATAGATATCTTCTTCTAGCTTCGGCTAGTGATTTTTTTTCTTTCTTTCCTTTTTTTCATGGGCTGCTCGTCAGGTTGCATCCTCCTCGACTGTTTTGGCTGACATTCCAGCTTCGAGCTTTCACATTTCCCTTGGATTCGGTGACATTTCTTGAATGAAAACCTTCAGCTCACTTTTTACCTGCCATAGCTTCTGCACTGAAATTATGGGACAACCCGTTTCGTACTTAAACTGAACGTCATCCCTTAAAATTTAAGAATATACTCTTCCAATTCATTTCTAGCTTGATTCGAAAATACTTTAGTGGAAACAAAAATTTTTACATCCCAGTTTGCATTTTCGTTTCTGTCATGCCTCGTAATTGTTGGCTTAGGCACATTTTATAAGCATGAAAATTCATTTAAACCATGACCCCAGTTAGATATACTGTTACAGCTAATGCACTTTATTTGTCCTCCATTTTCCAAAACGCTTTTCTTTTGCCGTACAGTAATACAAAATAATTATTGAATTAATAACTTTGGATAAAGAACGCACCAGAAAATTCACCATCATTTTCAAGCATTGCATTGCGCTAACAAAACTAAGCCCATATTTAAAGGTGGCTATACGAGGAAGTTTCTTAAACTGTACCGGTAGAATATCGGAAACTTATGGTGGTAAATTACGGGCATCGTTGCCATTTTTTCTTCGTCAGTTTCGTGCAAACGAACCACAACGAACATAGATTCATCACTGCTTAAGGTTGAAGGGTATTTCATGTACGTTCACTCACAAATTGAACATCATTTTGCCACTACCTTATAACAGTATTCTCTTTGCCACGTACACAAAAACTCGATGACAACTAAAACGAAATCAACACTGTCTTCAAACGATCTGTTCGTCAGTACGCAAAACTTTGGGCTGATAGTATGGCTCCAAGAAGCACGCGGTTCATGCTGACCACAATAAATGTCGGACGGTTACGAATTTTGTAGTAGTGATACAAATTAGGAGCCAGTTCAGTATATGCAACTCTCTCCTACATCTGAACATCCTGTATACTGTATAATTTTTGTTATGATGATTTCTTCACAAATTACGTTACCTATTGTCATTTTCCTTTCACATTTTGTAAAAATAATACCGCCACAGGAAAAAAGCCCACGATAGTTTATGAAATAACCCTAGTCCTTTGACTGCACTATGGCTCTACCTCCAGGCTTAATTACCACCTTCTGCATTATAACCCACTACACTCGTGCATTTTCAATGCTTGTTTTAGCCTAGCGGACATTTTCTTAAGGAATTACGACTTTTCCTCTTATTCTTTCTTTAATTTTTTCTTCACTGATCCGAAATACAACTTACGTGTTGCCACTTTATTCTTTAAAATCTTCTGTTCCTCCATAAGGTACACACTTCATACTTTGAAGCTGTTACTTGTAGAGCGTTAGCAATATTTCTGCACCTAAGTGGCTCCCCCCTAGGAGGTCCTTTGGAAAAGATTACTTACGAAATAAGAGATCTTCCCAATTTTTTGTTATTGTACACAATGCCATATGCGTGAGAGATAAGTCTGTGAGTATATGCTCAGTCACTGAAGCAACAAAAACACTGTAAGCATCCACTAAACGCTGTATTTATCCACCACGACGTACTGTGGGGCTGTAACTCCATCTTCAGATGTAGATCGATTATTTGCATTTCTAAACAGAAAACTGCATGCCCTATGAATTCCGTCCGCTCCTTGACCTCTTTTCAGATGGCAGTTGGTAGAACACGGATCAACAGTTAAATCCTTTGGCATGTTGGTTGGGAGACCTTGTAAGGAACCCCTTAGTTGCAGATAACAACGCATTTTATTTTATTTCCAGTTTTGATATTTCACGTGTGTGAAGTGAATGTATCAGTGCTGCAGTATATACGGAGTAGGAAGCAAGAGATAGGTTCCCATGCTGTTTAGCAGAGGCAGTTTCTCATATAGCGCTTTCCTTCGTTTACTCTAAAAACATATTAAAGCACAGACCCCACTTTTGCGAAGGGGAAGAAGTGTGACTACAGAGCAGATCTCTTTCGTACAGAGCGGGCGAATTTCATTGTCTATGGAGGACAACTTTTGCGGGATTCTTTGCATCACGTCTCGTGGTTTCCCTGCGTGCCTGGAAAAGAGTAACTTACGTGGGAAGAAAACAACGGCGTCGCTATTAGCGCAGACGCGAATTAGGACTCAGAGCAAGTCTGTGATCATACAAGTCTGTTAAGGTACCCTCTCAGCACCTTGGAAGTGAAAGGAAATCCACAAATCTTACACCAGAAGCCACTAATAATGTATTCCCCTCCAGAACAACCAAGAACATTAACCCGCCAATTTTACTTACTACCGAAAAGCGAAGTATGTGATGGTACTGTCACAACCTGCTGGATTGTCCCCTATGCCCTGCATCTTCACAGAAGATTTTCTGCATGTGATAACTGACGCAGCTGAAGTTGCAAGATTTCGGTCAAGAGCAGTGTGGCTTGATAATTCTTTCTTTCATTTGTTTGTAATGATAATTACCATGTGTTCCATTTGTTTCTGTCTCAAATAGTTAATAGATTCAGGGTACAGGGTTATACAGTCATAAAAGCTGTTTATCGCACTTTTCTACACTTTTTGGTCTTTGGTGGTGGTCCATCTCCTAGCTAATTAAATGGAACTGTTTCATTATTACGATGTAGAAAAAAATATATATCCACAGGTAAATTATTATTTTTTAAATTACTGGTATAGCAGCAATATCGGCATTGAGTGCGCCTTGATGCAAAATTTCGGCGACAAATATCATCATCATCATTATCAGTGGGTTTTTAAAAATCTGTATGCTATGGCATGATTCTGAGAATTGTTGTCGCTGTTTTTGGCATATTTTCTGTGGTTTTTTTTGTGTTGCCATTTTTCGCCAGAGTACATCATGTCATCTGTAACAAGTTATAGACGGGAGACCTCGTTACTTGCAGGTGGACAGCTGTTCCGACAATGAGGGTTCTTATGCATTCGTCCCTTATAGGAACTAACGTACAAGGTGAACATTAATTAAACGACAAACTGCTGGGACGGATTCCTGACTGGAAACGAGGTAAAAAGGTCCTATGAACGTGTGTCCGGAAATGCATCGTTGCCAAGGTAGATGGCACTGACGAATGAAAGTTTCTCTGACCACGTGCTGTGTGTTCCTTGCGAGTTGCAGGCTGTCCGATTGACGCAGCTTACTGTAAGCAGCAGAATGATCCGGTATTCATGTCGGGAACAAGTCGAATTTGTGTTCGGCCAAGAAGATGGAAACGGCCGGGAGGCAGCACGGCTATACCATTACAAGTACCATCAAAGACACCAACCGCATCACGTAACATTTCAAGCCCTTTTCGGGCGTCTGAGCGATCATGAGTCTTTTCAGACAGACAAAGTGCAGGGAGGTGGCGGTCTGTGCGTACACCAGATTTGGAGGACCGGTTTCTGCTGGATATTGAGAGGAACTGTAGTACAAGCTCCAGGCCAGTGGCCCACCAACATGGTGTAAGCCAAAGTGCGGTGTGACGTGTAAATGTTTGCACTGTATTCAATGGAGGCCACTTTCACCATCTGTTGCAGCTTGGATGCGGCGCAACTCTCTACTGTGTTCCGAGATGATTTGTTGTTGTAGCACGCACAGCGTTTTTTTCCGCACACAAGTTCATAGAACCTCTCTTCCTCCATTTCCGGTCAGGAATCCGTTCCTGCAGTTTTTTCTGTATTATTAATGATCACCCTGTATAAATAAGAGTCTCTTCCAGACAACTGCAAGCCTTATGGCCTTCAGTCATACCTAGCCCCGTCGTTTCTGTCTGTTTCTTTATGTCAACCACACAGCTGGCATTGATCGGCATCTCGGTCTTTTTATATATTGGTTTTAGAGATGTGCAATGTGGCCAAAACGTCGATACCACACGACAGACGTGAACACATAGCCCCAAGCTCGATGTTGGCGTGGCCGAATGAACGATGGGGTGGTAAGCCCAATTTTCTTCGCAGAGGAAACCATAACGGAAATATTTACCTGAACATGCTCGAACAGCTCCTCTGGAATCGCAAAGTGCCAGATGTTCTGAATGACACTTTTCCTGAGAGAGGGATGTCGCGATGGTCTCATCGCATGGGCGCTGCCCTCCCTATGTCACGCCTTTAGACTTCCTTTTGTGGGGTTACCTCAAGGATCGCGTGTGTACAGTGTGACTTTGCTGTCATTTGTGCACACATCAGTGCTGTTCTGCGAGCGACGAATGAACCGCACGTTGAAATTCTAACATAAGAGAAAAGAAATTTACAAGATGCTAAACGTTTTGCCACAAACCATGACGCTTTATCTGTAATAGTTTCAAAGTTACGATTTTTGTGAAATTATAGCGGGACTTGTGGACACCCTCTTTAAATTCTTCATTACCTGCTACAGGTTCCATCAGTGCCTCGTTGATCAATAACTGTTAGAACATTTAAAAAAAAAATCAGGACTTGGCCCAACAGCTGTTTGTCGCTTTATTAAAAATACTAGTTTCTGTTGATCAACAGACCATCCATGATATGTCTTTTTTTTATACCTACGAATGCTTTGTTGTTTGAGCAAAACTGGTAGCTATGTTAAGGTTTTTTTTGGGAGAATAACCGCCATCTGACTGAGCATTACTGTATTTATCTTCTCTATTGTGGTTCATGGTGTGGGTTCCTGTAGTCATGTCCTAGTTCATGAACCACGGGCAACGTATGAGTGGCCAAGTAAGTGGTCCCGACAGTCGGGATACCAGTTACTTTGGAATAAGGCTGAGCACCTCGGACATATTCTCAGTCGTGGTCACCTTTGTGCTCATACGGGAAAGACTACCAAATCCACCGGTTTGTCTCTCAATCGTCAGGGGTGAAACTCAATGGGACTACGGGCAAGTAAGGCTAGCAACCTGTTTCCCTGGTACTTTAAATACGATGTTGGCAACAATCAGAGCAAAATGCCTCGGACCTTTGAAGGTGACGGAGTCCCACCTCTAACTGACAAACCAGGGACTCCCAACATACGACTTGGCAAACAAATGGTAATGAGATGGGGAGATATTAATATCAATGGGGGCTACTCTGGGAAAAAGGTAGAGCTGGCAGAGGCTGCAAGTAAGATGGGGCTGGATGTTTTAGCTGTTAGTGACATTCGGGTAAGGGGTGAGAAAGAAGAGTAACTGGGAAAATACAAGGTCTACCTGTCAGGAGTCAAAGCAGGAATAGCACAATGGGGTGTAGGGCTTTACATCAGGAAAGAAATGGAACCCAGCGTAGTTGCAATAAGGTATGTAAAAGAACGACTGATGTGGATAGATTTGACAGTGTCTAGCAAGAAAATTAGGATTGTGTCAGTATATTCGCATTGTGAAGGGACAGATCAAGATAAGATGGATAGTTTTTATGAGTCACTCAGTGATGTAGTTGTTAGAGTAAAGGACAAGGACAGTGTTCTGCTCATGGGTGAATTCCAGGATTGGAAATCGAACAGAAGGGTATGAAAAGGTTATGGGTAAATTTGGAGAGGATATGAAGGCCAACAGGAACGGGAAACAACTCTTGGATTTCTGTGCCAGTATGGGCTTAGTAATCACAAACTCCTTTTTTAAACATAAGAACATTCACCGGTATACTTGGGAAGTCAGGGGAACCAGATCTGTCATTGACTATATAATAACAGATCAGGAACTCAGGAAGGCTGTGAGGGACACACGTGTATTCAGGGGATTCTTTGATGACACTGATCATTATTTAATCTGCAGTGAAATTGGGATTGTGAGGCCGAAAGTGCAGGAGGTCAGGTCCATATGTGGGAGGATAAGAGTGGAAAAACTTCAGGATGAAGAAATCAGGCACAAGTACATAACAGCGATCTCAGAAAGGTACCGGTTAGTTGAATGTAGTCAATTATAGTCATTGGAAAAGGAATGGACAAGGTACAGGGACACAGTACTAGAAGTGGCTAAAAAATGTCTTGGAACAGTAGTGTGTAAACGAAGGATGAAGCAAACAGCTTGGTGGAATGACACAGTCAAGGCAGCCTGTAAAAGGAAAAAGAAGGCGTATCAAAAATGGCTACATACTAGAAGTCAGGTAGACAGAGAAAGTTATGTTGAAGAAAGAAACAAAGCCAAAAGGATAATTGCAGCATCCAAGAAGATATCTTGGGAAGACTTTGGAAACAGGTTGGAGACTATGGGTCAAGCTGCTGGAAAACCATTCTGGAGTGTAATTAACAGTCTTCGAAAGGGAGGTAAGAAGGAAATGATAAGTATTTTGGACAGGTCAGGAAAACTGCTGGTGAATCCTGTTGATGCCTTGGGCAGATGGAGGGAATATTTTGAAGAGTTGCTCAATGTAGGAGAAAATACTATCAGTAATGTTTCAGATTTCGAGGTAGAATGGGATAGAAATGATGATGGAAATAGGATCACATTTTAGGAAGTGGAGAAAATGGTCAATAGATTGCAGTGCAATAAAGCAGCTGGGGTGGATGAAATTAAGTCGGAACTCATCAAATACAGTGGAATGTCAGGTCTTAAATGGCTACACAGAATAACTGAAATGGTCTGAGAGTCGGGACAGGTTCCATCAGACTGGACAAAAGCAGTAATCACACCAATCTTTAAAGGGGTAAGACAAGGCTGCAACCTGTCTCCACTGTTGTTCATATTATTTATGGATCATATGTTGAAAACAATAGACTGGCTGGGTGAGATTAAGATATGTGAACACAAAATAAGTAGTCTTGCATATGCGGATGACTTAGTTGTGATGGCAGATTCGATTGAAAGTTTGCAAAGTAATATTTCAGAGCTAGATCAGAAATTTAAGGACTATGGTATGAAGATTAGCATCTCCAAAACAGAAGTAATGTCGGTGGGAAAGAAATATAAACGGATTGAGTGCCAATTAGGAGCAAAAAAGTTAGAACAGGTGGACGGTTTCAAGTACTTAGGATGCATATTCTCACAGGGTGGCAACACAGTGAAAGAACTGGAAGCGAGGTGTAGCAAAGTTAATGCAGTGAGCGCTCAGCTACGATCTACTCTCTTCTGCAAGAAGGAAGTCAGTATCAAGACTAAGTTATCTGTGCACCGTTCAATCTTTCGACCAACTTTGTTGTATGGGAGCGAAAGCTGGGTGGATTCAGGTTACCTTATCACTAAGGTGGAGGTTACGGATATGAAAGTAGCTAGGATGATTGCAGGTACTAGTAGATGGGAACAATGGCAGGAGGGTGTCCACAATGAGGAAATCAAAGAAAAACTGGGAATGAACTCTATAGATGTAGCAGTCAGGGCAAACAGGCTTAGATGGTGGGGTCATGTTACACGCATGGGAGAAGCAAGGTTACCGAAGAGACTCATGGGCTCAGCAGTAGAGGGTAGGAGGAGTCGGGGCAGACCAAGGAGAAGGTACCTGGATTCGGTTAAGAATGATTTTGAAGTTATAGGTTTAACATCAGAAGAGGCACCAATGTGAGCACTGAATAGGGGATCATGGAGCAATTTTTTAAGGGGGGCTATGCTCCAGACTGAACGCTGAAAGGCATAATCAGTCTTAAATGATGATGATGATGATGACCATTTAGATTTCGGCTCTTATGCAGGTCCACCTGCTTTGGACCGCCTTAACAGATACGGCATGTTAATTGTCTAAGAACTTTTAGCATTGTACTTGATAATGGCGTAAAGGACAGTAATATAATGTCAAATGGCGATTTCTTTTCTCAAAAAATATTGCATGACAGTGGCTCAGCACCATCGAAAACTTTTTATTGACATATACACTCCTGGAAATGGAAAAAAGAACACGTTGACACCGGTGTGTCAGACCCACCATACTTGCTCCGGACACTGCGAGAGGGCTGTACAAGCAATGATCACACGCACGGCACAGCGGCCACACCAGGAACCGCGGTGTTGGCCGTCGAATGGCGCTAGCTGCGCAGCATTTGTGCACCGCCGCCGTCAGTGTCAGCCAGTTTGCCGTGGCATACGGAGCTCCATCGCAGTCTTTAACACTGGTAGCATGCCGCGACAGCGTGGACGTGAACCGTATGTGCAGTTGACGGACTTTGAGCGAGGGCGTATAGTGGGCATGCGGGAGGCCGGGTGGACGTACCGCCGAATTGCTCAACATGTGGGGCGTGAGGTCTCCACAGTACATCGATGTTGTCGCCAGTGGTCGGCGGAAGGTGCACGTGCCCGTCGACCTGGGACCGGACCGCAGCGACGCACGGATGCACGCCAAGACCGTAGGATCCTACGCAGTGCCGTAGGGGACCGCACCGCCACTTCCCAGCAAATTAGGGACACTGTTGCTCCTGGGGTATCGGCGAGGACGATTCGCAACCGTCTCCATGAAGCTGGGCTACGGTCCCGCACACCGTTAGGCCGTCTTCCGCTCACGCCCCAACATCGTGCAGCCCGCCTCCAGTGGTGTCGCGACAGGCGTGAATGGAGGGACGAATGGAGACGTGTCGTCTTCAGCGATGAGAGTCGCTTCTGCCTTGGTGCCAATGATGGTCGTATGCGTGTTTGGCGCCGTGCAGGTGAGCGCCACAATCAGGACTGCATACGACCGAGGCACACAGGGCCAACACCCGGCATCATGGTGTGGGGAGCGATCTCCTACACTGGCCGTACACCACTGGTGATCGTCGAGGGGACACTGAATAGTGCACGGTACATCCAAACCGTCATCGAACCCATCGTTCTACCATTCCTAGACCGGCAAGGGAACTTGCTGTTCCAACAGGACAATGCACGTCCGCATGTATCCCGTGCCACCCAACGTGCTCTAGAAGGTGTAAGTCAACTACCCCGGCCAGCTAGATCTCCGGATCTGTCCCCCATTGAGCATGTTTGGGACTGGATGAAGCGTCGTCTCACGCGGTCTGCACGTCCAGCACGAACGCTGGTCCAACTGAGGCGCCAGGTGGAAATGTCATGGCAAGCCATTCCACAGGACAACATCCAGCATCTCTACGATCGTCTCCATGGGAGAATAGCAGCCTGCATTGCTGCGAAAGGTGCAGATACACTGTACTAGTGCCGACATTGTGCATGCTCTGTTGCCTGTGTCTATGTGACTGTGGTTCTGTCAGTGTGATCATGTGATGTATCTGACCCCAGGAATGTGTCAATAAAGTTTCCCCTTCCTGGGACAATGAATTCATGGTGTTCTTATTTCAATTTCCAGGAGTGTATGTTTGTGCCTCATCACGATAGCGGACGAGGTGGCGCAGTGGTTAGCAATATGAAGTCGCATTCGGAGGACGACAGCTCAGATACGCGTTCGGCCATCCAGATTTAGGTTTCTCGTGATTTCCCTAATTCGCTCCAAGCACATAGCTGATTTCCTTCGGCGGCCTTGGAACAGGGCGAGCTTGTGTTTCGTCACCAATTGCTTTGATGTCGACGGGAAGTTAAAATATAATCTCCCGCCCACCCCCCCCCTTCTTCCTTCCAAATAATGATTTTCAAAGTTGTTTAAAAGCTGTAAATTATGCCCCTTATAATAAGGACAAATTTTGTCAAAAGTGAGTTAGTCAAGGGCTTCCTCAAATTCTATGAAATCACAGATGTAGAGGTAATTCAAAATGCGTGCGGTGCATGGCGGACAGTCCACGTACCACTATTAGTCATTTCCTTTCGCAAACGGAGCGAGGAGAAAACGACTATCTATAAGCCTCCTTAGCAGCCGTAGTTTCTCTCATCTTATCTTCGTGGTCCTTCCGTGGAATGTACGTTGGTGGCAATAGAACCAATCTGCAGCCGGCTTCAAATGCCGATTCTTTAAATTTCCTCAATAGTGCATTGCGAAAAGAGCGTTGTCTTCCCTTCAGGGATTCCCATTGTGCTTGTGTGTTGGCAGCGCTGTGTAGCGCTTTGCTTTGGATCTCTGACTGCGCTTTCTTTGAAAGAGACTCTGTGGCTGGTTGGACTCGGAAGTTAATCGCCAGTGGTGTTGGGCAGCAGGAAGTTAGTCGCCAGCAGTGATGGAAGTACTGCTGGGCAGTTGAAAGTGAACTGCCAGCAGTGATGGACGTTAAATGTGAGAAGTTAGCGTTGATGGAGGGTAGAGGTCTGAAGCGTTAGCGTAGGCTAGCGGTCTGTACATGTTCGACTTGGAGATTAAATATTATTCATGATTATATACCTTTGTACTAGATGTCAATGAGATTTATATTCGTGTTTGAACTGGATGTGGCTGCGGTCGCAGGTTCGAATCCTGCCTCGGGCATGGATGTGTGTGATGTCCTTAGGTTAATTAGGTTTAAGTAGTTCTAAGTTCTAGGGGACTGATGACCACAGCAGTTAAGTCTCATAGTGCTCAGAGCCATTTGAAGCATTTTTTTAAACTGGATGTGACATTATTAAGGTAAAAAAAAATACATTATTTCGTTTGCAACAAAAACTTTCCTTTGCCAACCAGTAGTTAGTGGCTTTAGTAGTTAGAATCTTTTATTTAGCAGCAGTATTGACGCTCGCTGTATTGCAGGAGTTCGCGTAATGAAGATTTTTGTGAGGTAAGTGCTTAATGAAATGTAAAGGTTATTTTTAAGATTTCTTTTCAGTCAGGGCCATTCTTTAGAATTAATTATTTGAAGTCAGGTTGTAATTTTTTTGAACAGTCAGATTGCGTTGAGCTAGAATTTTGTGAGTCATTGTTGACATGATAAGAAAAAGTAAAGAGAAAGTAGGCTCAGTACGTTCAGTTTTACTCAACTGCTTCAGAATCAGATAACGTAGAAGTGTCATCTACTCAGTCATTCTGCAATTTAAGTACAGACACACTCATTTAAATAAAGAAGTTTCACCATTTGAGCGTACGAAGCATTTCCGTAACACTTGCCTCTTGATTGAACCTACAGGTAACAAATCTAGCAGCATGCCTCTGAATTGCATTCATGTCTTTCTTAAATCCAATATGTGAGCATGCCAAACATTTGAGCGGTACTCAAGAATGGGTCGCTCTAGCGTGCTATATACCGTTTCCTTTAGAGATGAGCTATACTTACCCAAAATTCTCCGAGTCAAAAGCAGTCGATCATTCGCCTTCCCGACTATCAACCTGAAGGGCTCTTCCCATTTCATGTGGCTCTGCAACATCACAGGATTATTTTCGTAATCATCTTTATTAACTTACATTTTTCTACATTTAGAGCGAGCTACCACTCATCACACCAACAAGTAATTCTCTCAAGTCACCTTGTATCCTCCTACAGTCACTCAACGACGGCACTTTTTCATACACCACTGCGTCATCAGCAAACAGCCGCAAACTACTGATCACCCTGTCGCCACATCATTTAGTTTATAGAGAACAAGGGCGTTTCTATCACATTTCGCGGGGAATTCCTGACGATACCCCTGTATCTACAGAACACTCGCCGTCGAGGACAACGTACTAGCTTCTGTTGTTGTTTTTGTGGTCTTCAGTCCGGAGACTGGTTTGACGCAGCTCTCTATGCTACTCTATCCTGTGCAAGGCTATTACTGTCGGAATAACTACTGTAGCTTACGCCCTTCTGATTTTGCTTACCGTATTTGTCTCTTGGTCTCCCTCCACGCTTCCCTCCAATTCTATACCGGTGATCCTCTGATGTCCCAGACTGTGTCCTATCAGTCGATCTGTTCATCTACTCAGGCTGTGCCACAAATTTATGTTCTCTCCAGTTTTATTCAATACCTCCTCATTTGTTACGTGATCTAACCATCTACCATTCAGCATTCTTCTATAGCACCACATTTCAAAAGCGTCTATTCTCTTCTTGCCTGAAGATTTTAACGTCCATGTTTCACTTCCGTACGTAGCTACAACCCATATAAATATTAAAAGAAAACTTTCTAACAGTTAAATCTATGTTGGATGATAACAAAGTTCTCTTCTTCTAAAACACTATTCTTGCCATTTCGGATCTATATTTTGTATCTTCTATATTTCGGTCATCCTCAGTTATTGTGCTGCCCCAGCAGCAAAACTCATCAACTGCTTTAAATGCCTCGTTTGCTAATCTATTTTCTGGGTTCCTTCCATTCACCCTTTCCCCCATAAACCATTGACTTTGCCGTTGGTGGAGTGGCTTGTGTGCCTCAGCGATACGGATAGCCGTACCGTAGGTGCAACCGCAAGAGCGGGGTATCTGTTGAGGGGTCAGACAAAAGTGTCGTTCCTGAAGAAGGTAGCAGCCTTTCCAGTAGTAGCAAGAGCAACGCTCTGGGTGACTGAGTGATCTGGCCTTTTAACATCAACCAAAACTGTATTGCTGGATTGGTACTGCAAACGGCTGAAAGCATGGGCAAACTACAGCGGTAGTTTTTCCCGAAGACATACAGCTCTATTCTATGGTTAAATGATGATGGCATCCTCTGGGGTAAAATATTCCGAAAGTAAAATAGTCCCCCGTTTGCATCTCCAGGCGGGGATTGCTCAGGAAGATGTCGCCATGTGGAGGAAGAAAGCTGCAGTTCTATAGATCGGACGTGGAATGTTAGATCTGTTAATCGAGCAGGTGAGTTCTATTACTTAAAAAGACTTAGAGCCACTCACATGTTTGGAAACTGATCCGTATGCTTGGTCCTTCGTCTGCAGTATGCACTGGGGCACCGTGTCAAACGCTTTCCGGAAATCTAGGAATATGGAACCTACGTTTGCCGTCGATTCAAGGTTTGTGGGATATTGTGTGAGAAAAGGGCAAGCTTTTCGCACTAGCGATGCTTTCTGAATCAGACGTGCCTTTAGCGCTAGAATTTCACCCGGAACAAATCACGCCCCTTCACCCTCCTCCATGCCTATCCATAGCGTAAAACCCTCCCCTAAACAGGCGCCAGTTCCGCAAACTGGAAGCTACATCAAACTTGTTATCGTTACTGTCCAACGCATGTTACACTGTGATGAAATTCAGTAATGATAAGAAATTTAAGTTTTTCTGGATAGTAATATAATATGAATGTGCATTATTAAAGAAATAAAAATATTTATAGAGAACTGAAAGCATCGACAGCAATAGAAAAGAAAAATAACGTGATAATCTTTAAGGGCAATAAGGACAAATTTTCATAAACTAATTCCCTTATTATAATAAGTTTATTTGAGGGAAACAGAAGAGCAAACATACAATGCGAAAACAATGGTCTTGAATCTGTCATGTCGGTAGTAAAGCCACGGTTGCAGTCGAATAACTCTGTTGTCTAAAATCAACGTTATATAGAAATAAGTCAAGGTCGTTTTGTTTATGTTGCCCCTTATAGTAGCTTACGGAAATTAAAGAATATAAAAATGCCATAAGTTAGAAATGCCTAATGAAAGCAATAAGATATTTGCTTATATGACATATTTCGTTAGTATTGCATGGGTAATGGGTGAATTTAACTTGTAAATTCTTCCAATGCCATACCTGCTCATTATAAACGAGGTTATAAAGGACTGTGAGTGTTTCTGTGTGATTAGTGTCCTATATACTGTTGCATACGTCTCAGAAAAATAATCTGTCGTTACTCTTTGTCCTGTCTGTTTTTAACCAAAAGATTTATTAATTTCGTAAATGTCATTCAAACCATTTTTTTAAAATAATAATGATGATGTGTATGTTGTCACGGAGTAGTTATGGAGGAAACAAATGCTGCAGTGTTTCACGGCTGTAAAACGTCCTTCATACTGTGCTAGCTCTTCTTCCACCCCTAAAACCTTTCACCAAAACTATTCAGTGAATAACACGCAAAACACCTTGGATGGATGTAGCAAGAAGAAAATAATTTTGATGCCCTCTGGAAGTATAGTGAACATTGGTGCTTGTTTCACATATACTGTCTGAGTTCTGAAACTCAAGTGTCAAGTATACTGTGGTTCCTCTTTCTCCAAGCAAATTATTCTTTGAGGGTGCTTTTTCTCACATAGAAGTATGTTTCTTCATAGGCTACTGATCTGAATACTGAGCTCTCGTATTTAAAGAATTCAGTGCTAAATTGTTTTCTCTTATGTTTACTGTGGAAGTACCTGGCACAGCCGAGGCCAATTGTGCACGTTTCGTGTAACGTGTCTTTTAAGTATCCGGCAAAATTTAAGACCTAGCAGGATATTAATTTAATATTCACTCCAAGCGCAGCCGAACGCGGTAAACCACGTGGGTCGACTGAAACGATGCCCAGGCGCCGAACAAAGACCGTGAAAACCGGGGGTGAGTGGGCGGGACTTAGTTCCGGGTGAAATGCTAGCGCTAACGATTCCTCTGTTACATTGGAACAAATAAGCCCTCGTTCTTGTTGCAACCCTTGTTCACAGTACGAGCAGCCCTTAGCGGTTCGCCATCTCACAACTATTCATGACGTCGCCTTTCCGGTCTAGATCTTTTGTAATATGTGACTTGTAAGTACTGCATCTTTTCCAGTCAGAACAAACTTTAATTTTATTAATGTACTATATACCTAATATGTTTTAGGACGGTTAGTCTAATTCTGAAGACGATGCTCATAGTAGCGTCGAAACCAGGTCAATTTTGACTTAATATTTGTTCCAATATAATTCTGACACGGTCACTGAACCATAGCAGCTATGTTCAAAGTTTTAGATTCCTCTGTGAGTTAAGTGTTCCAGTGAGTAAATAAGTTTTTTTTATTTTTTTATTTTTTTAATTTTTTTTTAAATATATCAGTGCTTGCGGACAAAATCTTTTCTGTCGCAAAGAAATGTAATATGTTCGAAATGAGCATGTTTTCAAGAATTCTGCAGCATTAGACAGAAGTGAACAGTGGAAAGACGGAAAAGAGGACTGGGAGTAGGGTCCGGGAAAATAAGATAAACGTACAGGGTCAAATCTGAAGTGAGTACCCCAGGACATAGGTACTGAAGTTTCGCTACAGTGCTCCACGTGCCTTCAAGTCGAGCGTCGTCAGAAGCAGCGCATCAAATGCAGAAGCGATCCCTTGTGGGACAGAAGAGCGCGTGGCTCCGGGCAGGAAGAGCACAGAAATAAGGGGCTACTTTACTGCCGGCCGGCGCTCATTGTGCGCCGCGTAGGGCACTTCCGGTAGAGTCAGGTCTGTCCTGTCAGCGGGCCCTCCTGCCCAGCTGCGAGCCGCCCTCAGGCGAGGACAATGGCCGCACACGCAGCTGGTGTCGCGGAGCGCGTCGAATCGCCGCGACCTCCCGGCGTCACGGAGATGGCCGCCCAATAAATACGGCCGTCTGCGAGGCCTGGCCGCTGCTGCGAGGTGCCGCCACTGTTCGCGCCGATGGACAGCGATAGGTACAGAGGTGGAGGCGGCGGCGGCGGCGGCGGCGGCGGCACGCGATTCGATACGCACCGTGCCGACAGAATGGCACGCCAAGCCTCAATGGCTCGTTCGCGCCGCCTGTTCCCCAGTCGCGTCACCTGCTGCGAACACGGCACTTTGTGCGAGCGACATGCGACGCCGTCTTTGGTCTGAAAGCGGCAGGATGCTGTCTGTGTGTCTCCTGCTACAGTCACCGAATACTTACCTGCGTAGGAAGCAAGCACAGATAGCAGATGGTTCAAATGGCTCTGAGCACTACGGGACTTAACATCTGAGGCCATCAGTCCCCTAGAACTTAGAACTACTTAAACCTAAGGACATCACACACATCCATGCCCGAGGCAGGATTCGAACCTGTGACCGTAGCAGGCGCACGGTTCCGGGCTGAAGCGCCTAGAACCGTTCGGCCACCGCTACCGCCCTTAGATAGCTACCCGCCTGCAAGAACAGTGGTTGAAGTAAGAGATTACACTGCCGCTCAATATTGTCTAAATGACAATGCTCGGCCGGCCGGAGTGGCGCTTCAGTCTGGGATCGCGCGACCGCTGTGGTCGCAGGTGCGAATCCTGCCTCGGGCATAGATGTGTGTGATGTCCTTAGTTTAGTTAGGTTTAAAGTAGTTGTAAGTTCTGGGGGACTGATGACCTAAGATGTTAAGTCCCATAGTGCTCAGAACCATTTGAACCATTTGACAATGCTGTCGCCATTTCTCTCTTCCAGACACACTATAAAAATTTTGGATTTGTAGCCATTTTGAGGTGATTCGTAATTTCCCTTTCGGCATTAGTACACTACTGGCCATTAAAATTGCTACACCACGAAGATGACGTGCTACAGACGGGAAATTTAACCGACAGGAAGGAGATGCTGCGATATGCATATGATCAGCTTTTCAGAGCATTCACACAAGGTTGGCGCCGGTGGCGACACCTACAACGTGCTGACATTAGGAAAGTTTGCAATCGATTTCTCATACACAAACAGCAGTTGACCGGCGTTGCCTGGTGAAACGTTGTTGTGATGCCTCGTGTAAGGAGGAGAAATGGGTACCATCACGTTTCCGACTTTGATAATGGTCGGGTTGTGGACTATCGCGATTGCGCTTTATCGTATCGCGAGATTGCTTCTCGCGTTGGTCGAGATCGAATGACTGTTAGCAGAATATGGAATCGCTGGGTTCAGGAGGGTGATACGGAACGCCGTGCTGGATCCCAACGGCCTCGTATCACTAGCAGTCGAGATGACAGGCATCTTATCCGCATGGCTGTAACGGATCTTGCAGCCACGTCTCGATCCCTGAGTCAACAGATGGGGACGTTTCGAAGACAACAATAATCAGCATGATCAGTTCGACGACGTTTGCAGAAGCATGGACTATCAGCTCGGAGACCATGGCTGCGGTTACCCTTGACGCTGCATCACAGACAGGAGCGCCTGCGATTGTGTACTCAACGACGAACCTGGGAACACGAATGGCAAAACATCATTTTTTCGGATGAATCCAGGTTCTGTTTACAGCATCATGATGGTCGCATCCGTGTTTGGAGACATCACGATGAACGTACATTGAAAGCGTGTATTCGTCATCGCCATACTAGCATATCACCCGGCGCTATTGTATGGGGTGTCATTGGTTACACGCCTCGGTCACCTCTTGTTCACATTGACGGCAGTTTGAACAGTGGACGTTACATTTCAGATGTGTTACCACCCGTGGCTCTGCCCTTCATTCGATCCCTGCGAAATCCTACATTTCAGCAGAATAATGCACGACCGCATGTTGCAGATCCTGTACGGGTCTTCCTGTATACAGAAAATGTTCGACTGCTGCCCTGGCCAGCACATTCTCCAGATCTGTCACCAATTGAAAACGTCTGGTCAATGGTGGCCGAGCAACTGGCTCGTCACAATACGCCAGTCACTACTCTTGATGAACCGTGGTAACGTGTTGAAGCTGCATGGGCAGGTGTACCTGTACACGCCATCCAAGCTCAGTTTGACTCAATGCCCAGGCCTATCAAGGCCGTTATTACGGCCAGAGGTGGTTGTTCCGGGTACTGATTTCTCAGGATCTATACAGCCAAATTGCGTGAAAATGTAATCACATGTCAGTTCTAGTATAATATATTTGTCCAATGAATACCCGTTTATCATCTGCATTTCTTCTTGGTGTAGCAATTTTAATGGCGAGTAGTGTAACATTGCATGTTGTAATACTTCGTTAAAAATTGTATTCATTATTTAACCGCACGGAATTTGTTGACAACTTACATGGTACATTCACTTTGTACTCTACCACAGCATATTAAAAGGCGTTAACATGACGATTCACAGTAGCCTTAGAATTTGCAGATGATGCAATTATCTTTAATTTAGCACTATCTAGATCTACAGCTTTACTCTGCAGTTCACAGTTAAGTGCCTGGCAGAGGGTTCATCGAACCAGCTTCAAGCTACTTCTCTATCGTTCCACTCTCGAACAGCGCGCGGGAAAAACCAACACTTTCATCCTCCCGTGCGACTTCTGATTTCCTCTATTTTATTATGACCATCTTTCTGCCTCTGTACGTTGACCTAACAAAATATTTTTGCATTCGCAGGAGAAGGGGAATGAAATTTCGTGAGGAGATCCTGCAGCAAAGGAAAGCACCTTTGTCTTAATGACTGCCAACCCAATTCGCGCTTCATATCCGTGGCACTGTCTTCCCTATTTGGGGATAGTTAAACGAGTTGCCCTTCTTTGAACTTCTTCGATGTCCTTTCTCGATGCTATCTGTTGAGGATACCACACCGCACAGCTGTACTCCAGAAGAGGACGGACAAACTCAAGGTAGGCAGTCTCTTTCGCAGACCTGTTGCATTTTCTAAGTGTTCTGTCAATAAATCGTAGTCCTCGGTTCGCTTTCCCCACAACATTATCTACGAGCGTAACCCAGAAAATAATGCACCGCATTTTTTTTCTCAGCCGAAAACAGTGCTACGAATACGAAACGTTGCGTTATGTATTATTTGAAGTCTCCTGAGAGAGCGCACCAAGTTTCCGTCACTTCCGACAGATAGCGTAGCTGCAGGACAGTTTCAAAATGGTACCTGTAGGCAATGTACGTTACAAGCAACGTGCCGGCATTGAATTCCTCGCTGCAGAGATAGAAACTGTGGGGAATATTAACAAAAGCTTGTGCAAAGTCTATGGAGCATCTGCTGTCGGCAGAAGAACAGTTAGTCGCTGGACACGGAGGATGAGGTTATCAAAAGTCGGTTTGGCGGAGCTCCAAGATTTGCAGCGGTCGGGGAGACAATCCACAGCTGTCACACCTGGTATGTTGCAGCAAGTGATATTGTCATTCACGAGGACAGATGCATTACTACTCAGCAGTTGACGCTGCATCTGTCCATCAGCAAAGGAAGTTCAACAGTGAAGCATTCGCTCCGCCACGAGGACACGGATTGGTAGCGGCAAGGCATACACGCCCGCGTTTCGCGCTGGAGGAAGGCCATAGAACGTGATGGAGATTACGTGGAGACATAGGGAGTGTAGATAAAACACCACTCTCTCGTGTGCGTAATTATCATTACGTTCAATAAAGAACTGTTGAAGAGAAAAATGTGATGCATTATTTTCTGGGCAACCCTCGCATGTGATCGTTCCAGTTCAGCTTGTTCGTAATTGTAGTCCCTAAGTATTTGACAGCCTTTAGATTTGTGTGATTTATTCTTTATCCGAAATTTAGCCGACTCCTTTTAGTACTCAAGTGAATCTCTTCACGCTATTCATTATTTAGAGCCAGCTGCCACTTTTCGCAAAATACAGATGTCTTGTTTAAATCATGTTCCAATACGTTTTTATCATCTGATGACTTTACAAGACGGTAAATGACAGTATCATCTGCAAAACAATCTGAGAGCACTGCTCAGATTATCTCCTAAATTGCTTATATAGATCAGGAATAGCAGAGGGCCTGTATCACTTTCTTGGGGAGCGCCAGATATCACTTCTGTTTCACTCGATGACTTTCGTCAGTATGAACTGTGACCTTTCTGACAGGAAACCAGAAATCCAGTTGCTCAACTGAGACATACTCCGTAGGCTCGTAATTTGATTAGAAGTCGCTTGTGAGGAGCGGAGTCAAAATCCTTCTGGAAAACTAAAAATATCGAATCAATTGGACGTCCCCTGCCGATAGCACTAATTACTTTGTGAGAATAAAGAGCTAGTTACGTTTCACAAGAACGATATTTTCTGAATCCTTATTGGTTGCTTGTCAATAAATCGTTCTATTCGAGATAATTCATAATGTTCGAACGCAGTAAATGTTCCAAAATTCCACCGAAAAACGACATTAGTAATATGGACTTGTAACTCAACGGATTGCTCTTATTTTCTTTCTTGAGTAATGGTGTGACCTGTGCGACTTTCGAATCTTTAGGTACGGATCTTTCGACTAGCGAGCGGTACATTGGTAGAGTTCTAAAGATATACAATTAGTCAACAAAGTTGCAAAACACACATGCAACCCAACCCGAAACACTCGAATTAATCGCCTGTGTGGAAACCATACCAAATGGGACCAATGGGGGGGGGGGGGGAATATTGGAAATATAGTAGGAAGAACAGTGCGTTTATTTGACCCACGAGAGTTGTCACGAAAATGCTGAAGAAACTGAACCGACTTGGGGCAAACACCAACTATCCCCAGAAAGCCAGCTTTAAAAGTTTCAAGGCCGAGCTTCAAGTGACGAATCTAGGAGTATACTACAACCTCCTGTATATCTCTTTGGTAGGGATTGCAACAACAGGACTAATTAAAGAGTACAGATAGCCGTGTAAGAAATCATTCTTGCCGCGCTCCATTCGTGAATAGAAAGGGAAGAAGCTCTAGTAACTGATGGAATGGGAAGTACCCTCTGGCATGCTCTTCAGAGTGGTTTGGAGAATGTGGCTGTATATATACGGTCAAGTAATGAGACGTTCTATGGCATTCCCGATGTGCAACACTGAATCACTTGACAGTGACTACAGAGCCGATACTACAATAGCGTGTTTATAAGAAATGAAATAAGAGTGAAATGGCGAAATCATGATCGTTTAGAGAATGCTAATCACCGTGCCTTTGTACGATAAGAAAATTACCGTCCAAAATAGTACTGAACGAAATTTATAAGTGGGCTGAGGATTTACAAGCATGGAGGGCACGGCAGGTAATGTTGGGCAGAGAGTCGTCGAGAAACGTAGAAGTAACTTCAGGCGTGTGCCAGAGCAGTGTGTTGCAGCCCTTGCTGTTTATGTTTTATATTGAGGACCTGGAATGCAGTATTAATACTAACCCCATATTTTAAGCAGATGATGCAGATGGGGTTAAATTGATTACAACGCTCACAGAGCCATTCAAGGAGTTATTCTTCCAGAACTATATACCAAAGTGGAACTGGAGGAAATCTTAATACGTGGTATGATGGGATGTAGCCCATCTCAAGCACTTCACAGCGGTTTGCAGAGTATAAACGCAGCTGTAGATAGGTGATACTGTAGTTGAAGATCTGGAAGAAACAGTGTTCCAACATCCATGTAATATCATCCTGATTTCAATTTTACAGTGACCTAGTGTCACTTTTTACAGTGACCTAGTGTCACTGTGTCACCTGAGCCGCACGCCACGATGGTGCCATCAAACTGTCGGCCCCGAAATTCTGCGCCATATTTTCCGCGCGTTACAATATTTGTTTTGCAGAAGAAACCTACTTCTCAGAAATGTTTTAACGTCACGTATTGGATGTGCCGGTTTATTCATTTATTTTTGGAGTCGCTAGTCTTCTGACTAGTTTGAGCTGGACCGCCCGTCTCTTCATTTCGAAGTAGTACTTGTAATCTACGACCTCAATTATTTGCTGGATGTATTACAATCTCTGCCTTCCTCGACAGTTTCTACCCTCTGCAGATCCCTTTAGTACCATGGAAGTTATTCCCTGATATCTTAACAGGCGTCCTATCGTCCTCGCGTTCCTTCTTGTCGGTGTATTACGCACATTCCTTTTCTCGCCGTTTCTCCGGAGAATCTCCTCATTCCTCACATTATCAGTCCACCTAATTGCCGTACCGTCGCGCAAAGTCTCACTTTTGTCTTCAGAAGAAATTCATGTGCTGTTTGCAACGTGCGATGTGCGAAACAAAGTACGCGAGTTATTGCAACACCCAATACACCGCAGTTACGTAATTACTTTTGGAAAGACTTCAAGATTCGAGCACTGACCTCGAAAACGTGTACTGCTAATATTCAGTACATCGCTTTCCGTTAGTTGCTTGCAACTTCGGTTGATAATCTCCATAAAGATACTTGTAAAACATTGCTAATATTATCAAATTCTCGGTTTAATAATTCTTGGTTTGCAAAATACTGATACGAATTACTTGCAGAAGAATGGAGACATGCTAAAGGCAAACTTGACACAGATTAGTTTGGATTCTGGAGAAATGTATGAACACATTAGGCAATAATGACCTTATGACTAATCTTATGAATTGGTTAAGGAAAGGCAAGCCGGCAAGCCTGCGTTTATAGCATTTACAGACAGAGAAAGCTTTTGACAGTGTTGACTGGAATACTCTCTTTGAAGTTTTGAAAGTAGCAGGAGAAAATACAGAGAGCGAACGGCTATTTACAAATTGTGCAGATACCAGACTGCAGTTATAAAGAGTCGAAGGACATCAAAGGGAAGCAGTGCTTGAGAAGGGAGTGAGACTCAGCTCTCTGGCGTTACTCGTTCTATCCATTCAGAAAGCAGAAAAGAAAACCAAAGATAAATTTTGAAAGACAACTGAAATTCCGGAAGACGAAATAAAAAGTTCGGTATTTACCAATGATACTGTAATTCTGTCAGAGACGGCAAAGTATTTGGAAGAGTAGTTGAATGGAACGCATAGTGCTTTGAAAGGAGATTATATGATGAACATTAACAAAAGTAAATCAAGGGTAATGGAACGCAGTCGAATTAATTCACGAGTTGTTCGGGGTATTACACCAGCAAATAAGATACTAAAATTCATACATGAGGTTTTTTAACTGGACAGCGGAATATACACTCCTGGAAATGGAAAAAAGAACACATTGACACCGGTGTGTCAGACCCACCATACTTGCTCCGGACACTGCGAGAGGGCTGTACAAGCAATGATCACACGCACGGCACAGCGGACACACCAGAAACCGCGGTGTTGGCCGTCGAATGGCGATAGCTGCGCAGCATTTGTGCACCGCCGCCGTCAGTGTCAGCCAGTTTGCCGTGGCATACGGAGCTCCATCGCAGTCTTTAACACTGGTAGCATGCCGCGATAGCGTGGACGTGAACCGTATGTGCAGTTGACGGACTTTGAGCGAGGGCGTATAGTGGGCATGCGGGAGGCCGGGTGGACGTACCGCCGAATTGCTCAACATGTGGGGCGTGAGGTCTCCACAGTACATCGATGTTGTCGCCAGTGGTCGGCGGAAGGTGCACGTGCCCGTCGACCTGGGACCGGACCGCAGCGACGCACGGATGCACGCCAAGACCGTAGGATCCTACGCAGTGCCGTAGGGGACCGCACCGCCACTTCCCAGCAAATTAGGGACACTCTTGCTCCTGGGGTATCGGCGAGGACCATTCGCAACCGTCCTCATGGAGCTGGGCTACGGTCCCGCACACCGTTAGGCCGTCTTCCGCTCACGCCCCAACATCGTGCAGCCCGCCTCCAGTGGTGTCGCGACAGGCGTGAATGGAGGGACGAATGGAGACGCGTCGTCTTCAGCGATGAGATTCGCTTCTGCCTTGGTGCCAATGATGGTCGTATGCGTGTTTGGCGCCGTGCAGGTGAGCGCCACAATCAGGACTGCATACGACCGAGGCTCACAGGGCCAACACCCGGCATCATGGTGTGGGGAGTGATCTCCTACACTGGCCGTACATCACTGGTGATCGTCGAGGGGACACTGAATAGTGCACGGTACATCCAAACCGTCATCGAACCCATCGTTCTACCATTCCTAGACCGGCAAGGGAACTTGCTGTTCCAACAGGACAATGCACGTCCGCATGTATCCCGTGCCACCCAACGTGCTCTAGAAGGTGTAAGTCAACTACCCTGGCCAGCAAGATCTCCGGATCTGTCCCCCATTGAGCATGTTTGGGACTGGATGAAGCGTCGTCTCACGCGGTCTGCACGTCCAGTACGAACGCTGGTCCAACTGAGGCGCCAGGTGGAAATGGCATGGCAAGCCGTTCCACAGGACTACATCCAGCATCTCTACGATCGTCTCCATGGGAGAACAGCAGCCTGCATTGCTGCGAAAGGTGGATATACACTGTACTAGTGCCGACATTGTGCATGCTCTGTTGCCTGTGTCTATGTGCCTGTGGTTCAGTCAGTGTGATCATGTGACGTATCTGACCCCATGAATGTGTCAATAAAGTTTCCCCTTCCTGGGACAATGAATTCACGGTGTTCTTATTTCAATTTCCAGGAGTGTATGATGAGGACCGAGGTAGCGAAGATATAAAACGCAGGCTGCTAAAATATTTGTGATAAAGAGAAATTTGTTAACGTCGAATATAAATTTAAATGTTAGGATTTCCGAAGGTCTTCATCCGTATTATTTCCTTGCACCGAAATAACAAATAAAAGTAAAGAATAGAATGGTTTGAATTGTGGTACTGCAGAAGAATGTTGAAAATTAGATAGGTCGATCGAGTTGCTAATTAGGAGGTACTGAAGAGAAATGGAGGCAGAAAAATCGTGGCACAGTCTCATTAAAAGAAAGTATTGGTTGAGAGGAAAGGTCCTGAGACGTCAAGAAATTGTCAATTCGGTAATGGAGGGAAGTGTGGGTAGTAAAAATTGTACAGGGTGACCAAGGTTCGAATAGAGTAAGTAGGTTCATATGAATGAAGATTGTAGTAATTATACAGAGAGGAGGAGAATTGCACAGGGTCAACTAGCGTCTTCCGACAGAAGACCACAACAACAACAATCGAAACAGCACGTCCGCCCCAGAGGGCAATACTTCCACGTGCAATAAAGTTGCCGACTGACTGATTTTGCGAGCTACGAACAACTCTCAAAACGGTTTAGACATTCAAGATTTTCCGGCAAATGCCGTCAAAAAAAGAATGCAGGCATTCTTAGTGCTCACTCCCCTCTACTTCTAACAGCACTTCTTCGAAAAGTATTATTTCCTGCCAAGACTTTGCACAAGTTTACTTCCATTCTTATAAAGTGTCGGAAAAACAACGTGAATTTCCCTAGACCACAGCACTCAACGTATATTGTGAATTTCTTGTACAGTATTATGGAAAAGCGAACCAATCAGCTCCTGGCTGAAAAGAGAAAAAGGCCACCAGATGCCAAAGTCAGCTGTTGCTTCCCTAACAGTCAAGAAGACAACTCTATG
The DNA here is from genome assembly GCF_023864345.2 of Schistocerca serialis cubense. Classification (NCBI taxonomy): domain Eukaryota; kingdom Metazoa; phylum Arthropoda; class Insecta; order Orthoptera; family Acrididae; genus Schistocerca; species Schistocerca serialis. The sequence continues at coordinate 257,897,478 of NC_064641.1, forward strand.
GAGAAGTCGCCTATCGAAACACACCATCGAGCTAGACTCTAAAGATAGAACAATCCCGTCCTGTGTCAAAAATTCAAATGGAATAGTTATTCCTCCGTCAGCTTGTCTCAAGAAATTCGTCATTGATATGCTACAATATAAATGCAAATTCTGGAAACCTTGACAGGAAGAAATTCAGTTCATTAGAATCAGAAGGTTGTTTGATTGTGAAGTCCAAGTTGGTACCGTACTTTTAGACATCTGGAAAGACTCAATTATGGTCCAGTGCCGCGGCTTATTAAACAGATCATTTGCTTACAAAGTACGATTCCAGGTATGTGGCTGGATATACGACTTCATATCAAGCAAAAAGAACTTATTTTCCAATGGAGGATAGCATCAAAAACGAAAGCAAATCTAATCGGATCGTTAGTGTTCTCTACACAGAGAAAGAAAAATAAAAATCAGATAGGAGGTACGATAATGTGAGAAGTATTTGGCAGAGCTCTGAAAGACCTAACTTCAAACACATTCCGTGGAGTAGACGACATTCTCTCAGAATCATTAAGACCATTGAAAGAATCACTCATGACAAAACAATCCCATCTTGTATAAAAAATATGTACCACACAGGCGAAATACCCACTGATTTCAAGAAAAACCTAATACCCTCTATTTCAAAGAAAGCTGATGTTAATAGGAGCGAATATTAACGAACTATCAGTTTAATAATTCAGGGTTGCAGAACAGTTACACAAATCATTTGCAGAAGAATAAGAAAAGAAGAATTATCAGAAGCCGACCTGGGGAACATGACTTTTGGTTCTGGAGAAGTAAAGAAAATACGAGGCGAGGCCATATTGCCCTTACGGATCATCTTAAAGGATAGACCGAAAAAGGCAAACCTCCGTTTATAGATTTCTGGTGTTAGAGAGAGATTCGGACGATTTTGACTGGAATACACTCTCCGGAATTCTGAAGTTAGAGGGGATACAAGAGAGGTACCTGAAAGTTATTCACAGCTTGTAGCGAAACCAGTTTGCTGTTATAGGAGTCCATCGCAGGTGCAAATGTCTCGCACTGAAAGGTGAATATGTAGAGGAAGAATAACATCAAACTTCAAATCGCAGCTTGATTTTTTCGAGATGATAATTAAAACCTTATGATTAACCCTCGTTACAAAACAGGTTGTTAAATTATTGCAGTTTTGAGATTGCCAATAATTGTAAAGGGCGACGTTGTCCTACAAATCACTGAAATACACCAAAATGTTTACATGAAAGACTCCTACGGTGCAGCCGTTGAAGGATGAACTGATGCAGTGGCGCCGGCTGCTGTGGCCGAGGGTTCTAGGCGCTCCAGTCTGGAACTTCGCTGCTGCTACGGTCGCAGGTTCGAATCCTGCCACGGGCATGGATGTGTGTGATGTCCTTAGGTAAGTTAGCTTTAAGTAGTTCTAAGTCTAGGGGACTGATGTCCTCAGATGTTATGTCCCATAGTGCTTGGAGCCATTTGAACCATTTTTGATGCAGTGGCAACACAGAAAATTTCTCAATGCTCCACTTACAGTGGAAAAACGATATCGCGGTAACATATATTTACTGTGATTGTATTATATGTTGTATATATTATTATTTATGGTTTATTGGCTGGGGTGTCTTTAAATATCGTGGGCTAGCATGAGACTTTTAATTAACTTATACCACGATAACACTCTTACGGGCATCGGTTGCCCCGAAGTACATACGATATAATATTTTTAAACATAACGCACGACTCACCGCCTTCTAATAAATAGTTTGTGTGAGCACTGCTATTTATAAAAGAACATTTGCGTATTCTTACGCAAACTGTAATTATTAACATGGGTCTCAGGGGCTACTGGTTATTTATGTACCAAATTTCACAAAGATGAACTGCGATATAGCGGTGGTTATTGAATGGAATGATTTTCAGTATTTCTTGTTCATTATTTGCAAGGCAAAACTGGAGAGAATCTCATCTGCCGTTAAGCCGCCAAAATGAAACACGTTGAACTCATTCAGTACTGTGAATTTTAGTAAATGAAATCTGTCACTACTCTTTTTAGCTTTGAAATTAATGAAAGATCAAAACTGAGAAGCCTCTCGCATTTACATTTAATATTATAACATGAATTATTAATTATAAAAGATCGTCAGCCTAATAGCCGACCAAATGCTGCTAGGGAAGAAGAGCTCCCCGCAACTCGAACTTCTGAAAAAAACTTGGTTAATGATAGTTAATGGTTGCGACCATGAGAGGTGACAACTAAGTCAATAGTACACACTTTATAGTAACAATTTCTATTATATTTTCCTAAAATAAAAAAAAACGTACATTAATTATCAGACAGCGCTACAATGGCGGCCTACCGCTAGACGAAACAAAACAGGAGAGAAGGTTCAATCAAAGCATTGTATCTGATCTTCAAGGCATATGTTACACAGAGATTATACAAAGAACTGTTCTTTGTTAATTACATCGATAATTGTGAGTTTTGATAGTAATAATTTACATTCTTTACTATTTGTTATACATCGAGCAGACGTACTTAGTCTTCAGATAATCTATGGTTCACACGTCTCATAACAAAAACTTCTTTTCCCTTTCTCCAAATGTCCATTTATGTGACGTACCGTCACAACGTCCGACAGTTGATGATAAAAGCTTATCCAAAACAGATCAGTATAAAGTCTAGCAAGGTCATCCGAAGACCAGTATCAGTTGCAAAGCGGTTTAGAAAAGATTGCTGTATGGTGTGGCAGGTGGCAGTTGACGCTAAATAACGAAAAGTGTGAGGTGATCTACATGAGTTCCAAAAAAAATCCGTTGGAATTCGATTACTCAATAAATAGTACAATTCTCAAGGTTGCCAATTCAACCAAGTACCTAGGTGTTAAAATTACGAACAACTTCAGTTGGAAAGACCACATAGATAATGTCGTGGGGAAGGCGAGCCAAAGGTTGCGTTTCATTGGCAGGACACTTAGAAGATTCAACAAGTCCACTAAAAAGACAGCTTATACTACACTCGTTCGCCCTTTGTTAGAATATTGCTGCGCGGTGTGGGATCCTTACCAGGTGGGATTGACGGAGGACATCGAAAGGGTGCAAAAAAAGGCAGCTCGTTTTGTATTAACACGTAATGGGGAAGAGAGTGTGGCAGATATGATACGCGAGTTGGGATGGAAGTCATTAAAGCAAAGACGTTTTTCGTCGCAGCGAGATCTATTTACGAAATTTCAGTCACCAACTTTCTCTTCCGAATGCGAAAATATTTTGTAGAGCCCAGTCTACATAGGTAGGAATGATCATCAAAATAAAATAAGAGAAATCAGAGCTCGAACAGAAAGGTTTAGGTGTTCGTTTTTCCCGCGCGCTGTTCGGGAGTGGAATGGTAGAGAGATAGTTCGATGAACCCTCTGCCAAGAACTTAAATGTGAATTGCAGAGTAATCATTTAGATGTAGATGTAGATGCAGTTGGTGTAGAAATGAATTTTAATTATCTGTTTCTCCACTATGGAACGTTTCCCTCCATTTACCCCATGCTGTACTGCCGTGAATACACTGTGGCCAAAAGTAATGGGACTTCAAAAAAAAAACTATGTGGTGAATTCGTTTCTGCACAGTCCCAGTAGAGAAGGGTCTCTTACACCACAGACTGAAATCAGCAGTGATCTGATTCACAGCAGCACGTCGACCGCAAAGGAAACTTCTGCGGAAGCGACGTGACGTCCGTTTATCAAACATGTGTGATGTCTGTGTAGCGGGGTTTCGTCTGTGGAAGCGTTGTCTCTGTGATAATGAAGATCCATGTTACGTTGTTGACCTCGAAAACCAGACCTCTAGTATCATCTCCGATAAGTTGTGACTCATGCGCCTTATCATCCCATTTTGAAAGACGGTTAACCCGCGATGTGCTGCCATGTTCACTGTACATCAGCCTGCGATTGACTGTCCTAATATTGTACATATACTCGCGCTGTATGATGTATCATTCGGATGTCATACCTGGCAGATCTTCAAATGGAACAACCCTTCTCGAGACTTTTACCAATTATCTCAAATGATACATATTATATTTATAAAAAAAATCGCATTAAAATTTGAAACGTTTTTATTCCGTTTCAGTGTCCCACTTACTGGGAAGACAACCCTGAAGTTGTAGCAGTTTTATCTGTAAAAATGAGTATCTACTTAGTAAACAGATATCACTATAACTGCACAGGTGGATGAAAATGAGAAAGACTCTTGAATGCTTCGAGGCATTTAAACGTAATAGTCTGACAGTTAGGTATAACAAATGTTTAAAGCTAAAGACCTGAAACGCACGACAACTAAAAAGGAGAAAAGTACAGACAGACACAGAGGGCAAGAAACCTGGGCTGACAGTCTGTCGAGCAGGCACGTCTATTGCCCTGTGGATTACCGAGTCCAAGTACCTTGTAGTTCCACGTCCAAGATTTTATTCGAGAATTCTTTTTTTTTAACAAGAATCAGCAGGGGAAAGACAGCATCGTGCTGAGGCAGAGAGCCAAGTTGACAGTTCGACGAGAGGACGCGTTCACTGCCGCGAAGATTACTACGTCCACGCTGTTTACGGGCCGTTTGTGAGATTTTACATGCGGATGCTTGCTGCAAACCGTTCTTGTTAAAGTAGTCAGGGGATGGTTACCAGGCAGCTTCTAAAACAGTGCTGGGCTCGAGGCCCTTTGTGGACTGACAGAGTTCAAGTGCAATACTGCGAAATTCGAAAACTCACCACGACAGCTGTTTCAATTACTTGGACTTAAACACTCCCCACAGATAAATTACATAAATGAAAAGATTCTTGATTTAACTGTCCGGAAAGGGTCCCGAACAGTTCTGCAGTGCCTAGGAAACAAAACACGTTACTAACGGACGTCGTTAGACTTCCTGGTGAATTCGTTGCACCACTTTTTGAAGAGACAGAAGTGAAAGTAACGGCAAGTTTACTCATGGAGATGTAATAAGGCACTTACTATTCATGAAAGCGCATAAAACTCCTGATAAGTAACGTCGGTTGCTTTCTAAGACTTTCAGAATGTCTCTATGTATAAGACAGTCGCACCTTATAAAACTGTAGCGAAGTGTAGGGAGGCCTAGTGATGAAAGCATTTAGATCAGTTACTTCTCTTTCTTTGTATTAATTGGCCTAATTATATTCCTTGTTCTGTTTTAAGTCCCCTGGGCAGGAAAGAGTAACTACAAATAAAAGATCTTTTAATTATCATCTCGAAAAAATCAAGATGCGAATTTGAAATTTGATGTTATTCTTCCTCTACATGTTCACCTTTCAGTGCGAGACATTTGACCCAAGAAAAACAAATGAACTGCAACTCTTCATACATTGGCGCCTATCTATGCCTAACCCAAAAGAACTAACCTAATATTAAAGGGGCTAGGAAATGAAGGAAGTAGTGGGAGAGTGCACACAGGGAAGAGATCAAAATAAATGGAGTTGTGTAGAGGAATTTTTTTAATGTTTTAAATTTTTATTAGCATTATATACTAGTATTCCACGAGTCGCTCGCAACTTCGAATGGTGGGTCATCCAAACATGTCTCCTCGAAATTTTTATGGCGTTTTCGATTGCAGTTCGTTCAGAATATCATGCCGGTAAGATAAGCAACGGCATCTCAAGGCTTGGACGTTCTAGCTGGAAGGCAGCTCATGAAAGGAGCCCTGTAGAAAATTTGAAAATAAGTAATTATTTTCAGCCATAATGGCTATGTTTGTGAACCGTGACTGTGTGGGATAATTATTTATTTCAAGTTTCTGTTACCAGCCATTGAAAAGAAGTGCTTGTATCTGGGGTTACGAACCATTGCATATTGTCGATCATTAAGGTACGTCCAACAACCCAGTTTCGATTTCTCGTCGGTGCCAAAAAGGTAGCGAGCCGTGTGACCGCATATCCAGTTCACAGGGTAGATTCAACGTCCCTTAAAAATAATTAATTTTTGATTACGTTGACTGTATGTCTGAACTGTGGAATGGATGTTAAACTCGAATTATCGTATAGCGTGTTGTAACCGCAAGTGGTGTGCTTACTATGTGTTATTGATAGCAAAAGCTTTATACGCGTTGATTAGGCAATGCAACTCGCAATACTAATAAAGAAATACAGTCGCAACAAAATACATTCAGCCCCTTAGGCACTGAATCCTGTGGCCCTGTTCGAAATTTGGTCCCTTTGCACATAATAAATAAAATGAATAATTTTACCTCTAAAGCAGCAACGGTGGAAAGCGTTATATTCTGGTCTCCCATGAAAAAATAAAAATATGCTAACTACAGGTTCAGCGGTGTGTGATGCTGGCAGTAACACTTTGAAATGTACATGACATTATTTTGACTGATAAATGAAAACATTTAAGAAAAATCCAACTTCTTTGAAAAACATATATCCTGGACAGGCAGGCGAATTACTGAGTTTTTTTAGTAAAATTATATTGCAAGTTAAGTTTGGCTTTTCAAAACATCTGACAATTGAAATTGCATTGCTCAGAAAATTACATCATATTTACCAAATGACCCATAAACAATAAGATTTATGCAGCAAGTATTATCTAACCTCACTAAAAAGGCATAGCTACAAATCATCAGATGACATGTACCTGTGTTAACAAATATTAGAAACATTAGAAAAGGGAAATATCTAACTAGCCACTTCATAAAATCAGTTTACATGCATTCTGGGGTTACTCAACAATTACAAATTATCAGCCAACTCATCTACACTAACACGCTGGGAAAAGTTATAAATATTTAACATCTTTACTTTGCTTGCGAGAAAACTTGTGCTTACATGTTCTCGTTTCCTACATTAATCTAACACTTGGTGGCGTCACAGAGCACACCACAAAAACGGCCTGCCCACTACTGTGGGCCAAGTGCTCTCTTACTCCAGCACCACAATCTCAGACCAGAAGCAGTATTTTTGGCTCTGTGGTTGAGCACAGTCAGCGATCAGCTTTGTAGAGCCGATCAGAGACATACATCGTCTACAATACAATAGTTTAATTTTAGTTAACATTAACATTATTATCATATTGGGGCGCCACATACGTGTGTACCCCAGTAGGCTCCTTTCATAATGAATCATGTCCGGGAATAAAAGCGCCTGGAAGGCGATCTGAGAGGGTGTCTGTCGGGTAACGAAAGACAAGGTACGCTGCGCGAGCCTCCAACGTCAGACAACGGACCAAATGAGAACTGGTGGACGACTGTATCTTCCACACCACAGTGGACACATAGTGGTGTGTTAGCGAGCAGATGCGGTGCAAACGACACTGGTTGATCTGCTTGCCGTTAACGACGATATATAAGGCGTGTTGGACGCTGGTGTCGAGAAAGCCTACATGCATCGCCTTCTATACACGACCCCATATGATCTGGAGAAACTTGTATTTTATGGTATTGGGGAGCCGCTAGATTTGTAATGCATCGAGTACAGTCTTTGTCCGGAGTATTCATGGAAATGATAAGGAATAGAGGATGTAGTGTAGCACCAGAAAGAAATGCCGAAATCGATAAAAGGTTGGTGGAATGTCTGATAACACGACTGAGGCTGATAAGGGGACTGGCGCTTATTCATGTAAAGCAGTCTGATGAGGCTCATCAGGTAATGGCGCTAGACTTTCAGTTGGGAGCTAACAAACAGAGTCGTAGCTTCGTCCAGTTCATGGAATAATCCAACCCCACGATACTCTTGTGGGAGGGCAAGAGTGGCATATTGACTTTGAACAACATTCCAGTACTGACAAATGATCCCATCTCCATCAACGTATGACAAGCAAGGGTAACTGGGATTGGGAACACATGTGCCCTGTGACGGACGCGAGAAGCATGGTGGATACTCATGTATCGTGCACACTTTACGATGTTGAGGGGTTGTTCAACGAGACCAGCTCTGAGCGTTTGGAGCAGACGTCTGCTGTTTGTTGCCACCGAACAACGAAGATCATTCGTAAAGTCAGTGCTCAAACAGGGGATGGTAGTGGCTACTTTTTGAGGAGTGACACATCTCTCAGGCAGCCCTCACCAATGAAAAGTACCTGCGATTTGGAAACGTTAAGAGAACTGCCTGCTGCCTCACCATATGTCGCCGACCATGTCAGAGACAAGGAGATCTCATCTTCACTGCGTAGGTAGAGGACGAAATCGTCAACTTAGGGCATACGACAGAAGCGGTGTCCGAGCAATGGCAGGCCAATTAGGCGTTAGCGAAGTACCTGGAGAATGCTTTCAACGCCAAAGCATACAGTATCGTGGAAAGTGGGCAACCCTGTCGGACGAAGCGCTCGATGGCTAGAGGCGTGGGTGAGGTGTCCGTACTCTTAAAATCGCGCCACTCAAGAGGAGTATTACCACTGTTGCTATGTGAGCTGGAAATCCCATGTATTGCAGGAACATCTTCAAAGCCGGCCGGTGTGGCCGAGCGGTTGTAGGCGCTTCAGTCTGGAACCGCGCGACCGCTTCGGTCGCAGGTTCGAATCCTGCCTCGGGCATGGATGTGTGTGATGTCCTTAGCTTTAAGTAGTTCTAAGTTATCGGGGACTGATGACCTCAGATGTTAAGTCCCATAGTGCTCAGAGCCATCTTCAAAGAGATGTGATTGACTCGGTCGACCGAAGTCAAGCAATGCCAATGCACCAGGCAAATGTCGCGACATGATGAGAGCGATTATGTCCCCCTAATGGCAGAGGGCCATATGATAGTGTTGTCACGACCCAGGAAGTCTGATCAAGGGACGTGAATTATCGTGTTGCCTCCATCAGTTGTGAACAGTAGAAAATTTTCGTGTCACTGTTGAGCAGAGTGATGAGCAAATCACAAATTTGTTATTGCCAATGCGGTTCAACGACTGGAAGGTGTCTGGGATCGTAGTTGTTGGAGACGTAAGTTCACGACAAATGGTCGTCCAAGTAGATACCAACAGGTAGCCGAAACATTAAAAAATCGAGGGGAGACCGTCAGGTCAAGGGGACTTATTGGCGGCTCCTGCCCTGATAGAGTCTAGGACATCATCTATGGTCACGTCTTCCCGAAGTTCTTGAGCCATATCCTCCGGTACACCGCACTGTTGATGGTGAGTGCCGCCATCTCCTCAGTTAAAATTGGGTGACATGGGACAGCAGCATACAGCCAGGTGAAATGGGAATGTAAAGCATAATCAATGTCACACTGCATAGTGTATCGTCGTCCTTCTGCATCACTGAGGTTGTGTATGAGAGCTCGACGACGATGCTGGAGTTCTGTGAGGAGGTGGTATATCGACGGCGTTTGGTGAGGCACACGGTCATGAGTGCAGGACCTGACAAGGGTCCCTTCCAAGTGTCTACGTATGAGTGAAGTGATCCGTGGTTTAGCATGATGCACCGTCACCTGATGAGCAGGAGAGACTGCCATCGAAATGCAGTCATGTAAGATCTCGTGATAAAAGTCCATGGTGCTCATTTCTACAGAGCGACGTGTGCACAGTCATCATTCTTGCAATACAACCATTTTGTATTGAGATAGTCATGGCGAACGCCGCAGACGCGAAAGAAGGAAAAGCCGTGTACCCAGCGTGTTTATACCAACTTCAGTCGGTCATGTGCATAACAGGTGTGTTCATTTACGTATTCTGATACATACAGCGCCATCTATTGATCCATTTTCACACTATTTCTTTTTCTTGTGCCATACGTTTTCTCCTTCCTTCGATAATATTCCGTTGCAACTTTGACATGATTCTGACCAGTGCCGTTATTTCTACAGCGTTTTGAAAGTTTAACTTTTAATTATAATCACCCTGTATCTATATTTCCTTTCTGATCATTCTATATACACACTGGACTCGCATTCGGGAGGACGGCGGTTCAATCCCGCGTCCGGCCATCCTGATTTAGGTTTTCCGTGATGTCCCTAAATCATTCCAGGCAAATGCCGGGATGGTTCCTCTGAAAGGGCACGGCCGACTTCCTTCCCCATCCTTCCCTAATCCGATGAGATCGATGACCACGCTGTCTGGTCTCCTTCCCCAAGCAACCAACCATTCTATATACAATATGTACATCTTAGTCTTACGTTTCTGATCATTTTCTTCTGTACGGAACATATAAATGGAAAATAAGGACTAGTAGTAATGAAGAAGAAAAACCACACGCACATACACATAAACACAAATGGATATAATATTTGTGTGTGCACATTGTGTGCTATATACGCACAAATAGAGTGCAATTAGGCATACACACAGACATACACACACGCACGCACACACATCATAACAAGCGGCTCAACCAACTATTCCCAACATATGGCATCTCTATGTACAAATAGCAATGTCCTGAATAACTAGCTGACTGGATTATCATCGCCGAGCTAAAACCGCAGAGGGTAGAAACTTGAAATTTGGAGAAGGTTTGGATCTAATACTGTGGGCGATGTTTAAGAAGGGATATTTCGAAATTCCAACCCTATGGGGGTGAAATAGAGGATGATGTGTTTTTTGAAAAATGTCGCTAATATGGCAATTTTGTAGTTAGATCTACTAAAATCGGTATTTGGTTTCTAGGTCAAAAATAAAGACATATGAGTTTCAGCATTTCTGGAAACTGAACGCTAGGTGAATTAGTGTGTGAAAGCTTTTCTTTGAAAATATACCATCATCAAAGAACTACTAAAGTATTTTTAAAGCTGCATCTATGAACACTGGTAACTAACTGCCTTCTCTGTTACAAATAAGAAAATACATGTTTCATTGTTTATGGAAACTGAACTTCTAAGGGGATGAAATAGGGGACGAGATTTTTTATGAAAATATTTTATTATGAAATCATTTTAAAGCAAAACCTATGACAATTAAAATTTGATTTCTCAGTTACAAATAAGAAATATGTGTTTCACTGTTTATGGAAATTATACCCCTATAGGGGTGAAACGGGGTATGAAAGTTTTCATAGAAATACTTCATCGTGCAAGCATTTTTGAAGCTAAATCTATGAAAATTTGTATTTGGTTTCTCTGTTAGAAACAAAACATATGCATGTTACTGTTCTTGAAAATTCAACCCCTGAGGGGGTGAAATAGGGGTGAAACGATCTATGAAAATATTTCACTGCAAAAGCAATTTTAAAGCTAAATCTTTGAAAATTGGTGTTTGACTTCTCGATTATAGATGAAAAAATACGTGTTTCACTTTTTTTGGGAATTGAGTTCTTAAGGGGTTGAAATATGGTCAGAATTAATCACTGATTCATCGCCCAGCCCAAACCGCTAAGGATAGAAACTTAAAGCGGGTGTGGAACTTATACTCTAGGCGTCGTGTAAGACGGGATTTTTCCGAAATTTCACTCCTAAGTTGGTGAAATAGGGAATGAAAGACTTTTTAGAAGTATGTCGCTATTAAGGGAAATTTGAAGCTAGAACTACGGAAACTGGTATTTGGTTTCTCAGTCAGAAAATAAAAAATACCTGTTTCAACATTTTTGGAAATTCAACCACTATGGGCGTAATACAGCGAGTGAGAGTTTTTTGAAAGTAAGTAATTACTAAAGAGCTACTAAGGAATTTTTAAAGCTACATCTACGACAATTGGTATTTGGTTTTTTGGTTAGAAATTAAAAAAAAAAGTATTACAGTGTTTCTGGATTGCAATAGGGGATGCAAATTTTAAGAAAATATTACGTCACATTAAAAAATTTTAAATCTAAATTTGTATTTCATCTCTCAGTTAGATACAAGGAAATATTTGTTAGGCGATGGAAGTTGCTATGGAAATACCTCCACAAGAACGCAAAAGGCATGATTAAAAAAAAACTTTGGACTCCACCTACTGGAATCGCCTTTTGGTCAGAAGTACATTCGGCAAAGACCATCTTTATGTATTCTTAATTAGAGTGAAAAGCTTAAAAGGTATTGCAATTTGTGAATAACATAAAAATTCGATTAAACAAAAACAAAAAAAAGTCTATCGGCTATACAGTCTATGCGAGCGAAGCAGCGGTCGCTAAGCTAGCGACACAATCACTCTATGAATAATGTGAATACGGGACGATCCCGACACCGTCCCATAGATGAAGTGTTTGTCGTCATGGTGCGACAGCCCTACTTTCAGCCGCAGTGCAGTAGGTAACTCATGGCCTCTCCATAGAAAGACTGCTCGGTGCACCGTATGTGCAACAGTGCCAATGCCGGAGAGTAGGTACCTTTTATAATTCTTTACCTAGACAGCTTTTGAGGCAGCACAATGCACACCGTCAGCCCACCTCCAGGTGGTAACTGTAACTATGCGATATGTGTGCTTTTTCGATCTGAGCCCTCCAAATTCCATAATCTACGGACCATTCGCCTCGAATTTTATCAGGCCGAAAGTGCCGGTAATTGCTTATGGCAGTTTTTAGTATGCGGTGCTTTATGTGATTCTAAAATCGGTTATTAGATTGAAACGTCGGCCAGAAATATCATCTATTCCTAGGTACACTATTCCCCAGGTATAACAGTCAGGTATAGTATGGAAATTAGTCCCTGATGTCATGACACATGTCCGATCACTTCGTCAGTGTTCTTCATATGTTCCTTTCAACGCCTATTCAGCGGAGAACTTTCTTACCAGTCCGCTTGATTTTCAATAGCCTTCTATGGCATTGGCAAAGGCCTTGTCGCAGTGGATACACCGGTTCCTGCCGCGCGGGTTTAGCCGAGCGGTCTGAGGCGCTGCAGTCATGGACTGTGCGGCTGGTCCCGGTGGAGGTTCGAGTCCTCCCTCGGACATGAGTGTGTGTGTTTGTTCTTAGGATAATTTAGGTTAAGTAGTGTGTAAGCTTAGGGACTAATGACCTTAGCAGTTAAGTCCCATAAGATGTCACACACATTTGAAGATACACCGGTTCCCGTCGGATCACCGAAGTTAAGCGGCGTCGGGCGTGGCGTGCACTTGGATGGGTAACCATCCGGGCCGCCATGCGCTGTTGCCATTTTTCGAGGTGCACTCAGCCTCGTGATGCCAATTGAGGAGCTACTCGACCGAATAGTAGCGGCTCCGGTCACAGAAAACCATCATAACGACCGGCAGAGCAGCGTGCTGGCCGCACGCCCCTCCTATTCGCACCCTCTTGTGAGGACGACATGGCGGTCGGATGGTCCCGATGGGCCACTTGTGGCCTGAAGACGGGGTGCTGCTTTTCTATGGCATTAGACAACGGCCCTGCCGCAGTGGTAATACCGGTTCCTGTCAAACCACCGAAGTTAAGCGCTGTTGGACTTGGCTAGCACTTGGAGGAATGACCGTCCGGGTCTGTTGAGCAGTTTGGGCAAATAGGATTCATTTAGCCGTTGTGGAGGCAATTGGGAAGCCATTTGATTGAGAAGTAGCGTCTCCAGTCACTAAAATTGACAACGGCCGGGAGGGCGGTGTATTGACCACATGTCCTACCATATCCGCATTGAGTGATGCTCGGCTGACGATGACACTGCTGTCGGCCTTTAGCGCTGGGTTTTCCTAGGCCTGTTCAGATGGACAGTTTTTTTTTTTCTACAGCACTTCACCTCAAACGCGTCAATTTTTTTCTGTTCCGGTTTTCTCACAGTCCATAATTCACTACAATATAACACTATGATCATATACATTCTCAGAAATGTCTTCCTCAAAATAAGGTCATTGTTTCTGTAGCGCCAGATACTCAATGGATACGACTGTTTCCAAAGGGCGTTAGGCTTACTTATGAGCAGTACGTAACATTTGTTTACGTTGGGGGTCAACTGCCAAGCCAGGCACCACGCTTTGATCCCCTGATGGTCCTCCGGCATTTCCTTAAAGTCTTCCGGCGTTGCTTTCTAATGCAACTCATTTTTTTCTGAAAACTGGGTGTTTTTATTCAGGATTCCAATACACCAAATTATTCCACACTTTTTCGGCTACAAAACGCTCCGTTCAGGGCGACGATCTTACGCCACCTTACTGGGAGAGCCTGTATGGCGGCATTGTACCACTCTATTGGTCGACGCCGGAGCCAACGTCTCGCTGCGTGAAAACCTTCTCTTCATCCAAGTACTGCTTCTCGCGGAGTGCATCCTTCATTGGGCCAAAATGATGAAGGCGCGAGATCCGGGATGTGGGGTGGATGAGGGAGGCTTTGTGAGCTCCTGCCGGGTGCGGAGGCTCGTATGAGGCCTTGCCCTGTCATGCAGGATAAGTTTATTGGTATTTTTGTGGCGATGAACACGCTGAGGTCATTTCTTTAGTTTCCTGAAGATAGCACAATACATTTCAGAATTTCTCGCGTCCGTCGGCCGTCGTAATTTAATATATATATATTATTATTGTAATTATTATTTTTTGATTGTTGCCGACTTACGTGGTGGGCCTTAATAAAAATGACATTTAAGTTGAACAATGTAATAAACTTTTCATATTAATTTCCTCGGCTAGTCAGTTCACTTTAAAGCAAGAAATCTTTAGTTATTAATTAAAATTGCGGCCCACACACGCGCGAGAGTATTTTTCTTACCTCCGTTAACCATTGTATTGTAGTCGGAGTCCAGGCTCTGGGTCTCCGCTATGGTATTGAGAATAAGAATCTTAAACCTAAGTATTTCTGCAACTTCGTGCGGCTGTGGAGAAATATTAATATTATGCTAATAGCGGGCGAGTTTTCCGCTTCCGCTAATTTTTCATAAGTTAATATCGCCACGTAATGGCGTCGTTGGCTGCATCGGCCGCTGCGATTGTTGAGCTGTAAATTACTTGAATGCAGGTTAATTCAAGGAAGGCGGACATGAAATCGGGATCACCTCTTACAAATTAAAAGTGCACAATAATATTAAATCAGTATATTATATGCTTAACTCATACAAATATGCTTACATTTGCCAGCACTCGCAAGATGTCCGTCTGTACACAATAAAGACAAGGGAAGAAGTAATGAAGACGACTAAAAAATTAACAAAAGAGTGTATCTTGTCACCTCTTTAGATCATTTTGTCATAAATTATTTCTTTGCATTTGAAACTTGGTCAGAGAAATTATTATTTTACGGCTACATGAAGAAAAATCTCTTACAAATTATGAATGTCTTCTTTATAAATATTGTTTTTAAGTCTTTTCGTAATATGGCACTGGGGACGCTATAAATTGATCGTTGTACCACGAGGGAGCACATAAAACAGAATAGCCCCTTCAGAGTAGCAGGAGACCGTCGCCATGACTACCGGCTGAAGGCGCTGCTTTGAACTTTTTCTTCGAAGGACAGATGTTGCGGCGCTTCTCTGTGGATTGCCATATTGTTTCCGGTTCGACGTGATGAACCCACGTCTCATCACCTGTGACGATGTTCGGCAAAAAATTATCATGATCAGACTCATAACAACAAGCTGTTCCACACACTAGCGTCCTTCGTTGCTCTTTATAGTCTTCCATTAGACGGCGAACAACCCAGCGGGCACACACCTTTGGGTACACCAGCTGGTGGACAAGTGTGTCTGCACTACCAGCAGAGACGTCCAATTGTGCAGAGAGGTGTTTGACTGCGATCTGTCGATTGCCTAGAATGCGAGTGTCTGCACGTTCCAACATTGCAGGAGGCGCAGCTGTGTGCGGCCGATCTACACGCGGGAGATTGGGCAGGTCTGGGAGATCTTGTTGCGATGATGACAAGGCGTCCCGCCCAACGACTCACAGTGTTTTCGTTCAATGCCCGGTCTCCATAAGCATTCTGCAAGCACCTGTGAATATCTTCGATGCCCTGATCGTCCGCCAAAAGAAACTCAGTGACAGCTGTCTGCTTGTGCCGCACGTGTTACAGATGTCATTTAAAGCTCAACTGGCAGAAAAGAAAAAAAAAACATGTTGCATTACTTACTGCAAGCTAGTCGAACGTATACAACAGCAGCAAACACAAACAGCCTCATGGAACCTCGCGACATTATGCAGTTAACACACTGCAGAACTACGTGCAGCCTGCAGGCCCGTAGGCTGCTGCTCCTCCGGTGAACCGCGGCCTGCCTGACCGCAGCTCGGCGCCCCGCTGACCTTGACCTGTGACCCGGGCGGTCATCGCCCCTGGCGCCGACCGTGCAGGCGCCGCACCTGCCTGGCCGCTTATCTCAGCGCAGCCTCCTCTGCCGCCGGCTCTGGCGCACGCTCCGCTGCAGGCACTGGCCGTAGCGAACGTCCGACGCCACCGCAGCGTAAAGCACACACGGCCAGAGGACGACGTTGCGTCGCCGCGGGCACCTGCCGCCCCACTGAGAGGACCACTCCCCACACTAGGGAAACCCGGGGGCGTCCACAGATATTTATTCAAAATGCGGCAAACTTCCAAAAACATTTTAGATACAACTGATCAACTGAGTTTCAAAACGTATCACACCTAAAGAAATAATGTTGACAGAAAGTACAGACGGCTCATTGCATCTTAAACGTTTGACAGTTACCCAGTCAATATTTTTTGAAGAGAGATTACTACACTGAAGAGCCAAAGAAACTGGCACACCTGCCCAATATTGTGTAGGGCCCCCGCGAGCACGCAGAAGGGCCGCAACACGACGTGGCATGGACTCAACTAATGTCTGAAGTAGTGTTGGAAGGGACTGACACCATGAATCCTGCAGGGCTATCCATAAATCCGTAAGAGTACGACAGGTGGAGGTCTCTTCTGAACAGCACCTTGCAAGATATCCCAGATATGTTCAATAATGTTCATGTCTGGGGAGTTTGGCGGCTGCGGAAGTGTTTAAACTCTGAACAGTGTTCCTGGAGTCATTCTGAAGCAATTCTGGACGTGTGGGGTGTCGCATTGTCCTGCTGGAATTGTCCAAGTCCGTCGGAATGTACAGTAGACATGAATGGGTGAAGGTGACCAGACAGGACGCTCACATACGTGTCACTGGTCACAGTCATACCACATCAACTGCACACACCCCACACCTTTACAGAGACTCCACCAGCTTCAACAGTCCCCTGCTGACATGCAGGTTCCATGAATTCATGAGATTGTCTCCACACCCGTACACGTCCCTCTGCTCGATAAAATTTGAATCGAAACTCGTCCGACCAGGCATCATGTTTCTAATCATCAACCAGACAATGTCGATGTTGACGGGCCCAGACGAGGCTTAAAGCTAGGTGCCGTGGGTACACGAGTCGGACATCGGCACCAAAAACCAATATCGATGCTGTTTCGTTGAATGGTTCGCACGCTGACCCTTGTTGATGGCCCAGCATTGAAATCTGCAGCAATTTGCGGAAGGGTTGCACTTCTGTCACGTTGAACGATTCTCTTCAATCGTCGTTGGTCCCGTTCTTGCAGGATCTATTTCAGGCCACAGCGATATCGGAGATTTGATGTTTTACCGTATTCTTGGTGGTGGTGGTTAGTGTTTAACGTCCCGTCGACAACGAGGTCATTAGAGACGGAGCGCAAGCTCGGGTGAGGGAAGGATGGGGAAGGAAATCGGCCGTGCCCTTTCAAAGGAACCATCGCGGCATTTGCCTGAAGCGATTTAGGGAAATCACGGAAAACCTAAATCAGGATGGCCGGAGACGGGATTGAACCGTCGTCCTGCCGAATGCTAGTCCAGTGTGCTAACCACTGCGCCACCTCGCTCGGTCCGTATTCTTGGTATTCACAGTACACTCATAAACGGTCGTACTGGAAAATCCGCACTCCATCGCTACCTCAGAGATGCTTTGTCCTGTCGCTCGTGCGCCGACTAGAACACTCACTTAAATTTTGAAAACCTGTCGTTGTAGCAGCTGTGACCAATCTAACAACTGCGCTAGGCACTTGTCTTATATAGATGTTGCCGAATGGTTCAAATGGTTCAAATGGCTCTGAGCACTATGGAACTCAACTACTGAGGTCATTAGTCCCCTAGAACTTAGAACTAGTTAAACCTAACTAACCTAAGGACATCACACACATCCATGCCCGAGGCAGGATTCGAACCTGCGACCGTAGCGGTCTCACGGTTCCAGACTGCAGCGCCTAGAACCGCACGGCCACTTCGGCCGGCGACGTTGCCGACCTCAGCGCCGTATCCTGCCTGTTAATATATCTCTGTATTTGAATCCGCATGCCTATACCAGTTTCTTTGTCGCTTCAGTGTATTATATTTTAAACATAAGCATATTTCAATACCGTACCCTCCTTCTTCTTGGTTTGCCATCTTGCTGTGTAGACGTGGGAAAGTGACGAGAGAACTCTTAAGTCTACGGTTAGATGCCGCATATGATCGCACACCGTTTAGTTTAAGAGCCCCATTGTGTAAGAAGAGCCAAACAACTTTTCATTCGTGATGTTCTCTCCTCTCGTTTAGTACAGAAGTGTGTATTTTTTTTCCTATATTTGACCCTGCAGATGAAGAATATGCGAATACACGAACATGTTCTTCATGCTCAACTACAATCGCTGTACCGTGCAAAGCTGGACGAAGATTCAGCAAGCCTTAACTGGTCAAACGCATGTCTACTACTGAGATTAAAATCTTCTTGTGCAAACAGGGGACGGGTGTCAGGCAGGCATAATTCAGCCATGTTTATTCTGCGCTAGCAATTGTGTGGGTCACTTTCTATAGCTCATTAAGGGCTGTCCATGTAAGCGAAAGGAAAAAGATAGAGTAACATGTATTGTCAATGTTCTGTAGAGGTTTGCATGTCCCAAGACTGCAAAGCAACACCGAAACCGCCGACACGATAAGAAAACGATATAATTTCTCACGAACAGTCTGACAATGTTTGGGACACACTGTTTACCGCCCTGCTCACTTCGCTCTCGCTGTAACGAACCACTGACGGTGCGCCAGTTACACTACTGGCCATTAAAATTGCTACACCAAGAGGAAATGCAGCTGATAAACGGGTATTCATTGCACAAATATATTAACCAGAACTGACATGTGATTTTCACGCAGTTTGGGTGCACAGACCCTGAGAAATCAGTACCCAGAACAACCACCTCTGGCCGTAATAACGGCCTTGATACGCCTGGGCATTGAGTCAAACAGAGCTTGGATGGCGTGTACAGGTACAGCTGCCCATGCATCTCCAACAGGATACCGCAGTTCATCAAGAGTAGTGACTGGCGTATTGTGACGAGCCAGTTGTCGGCCACCATTGACCAGACGTTTTCAATTGGTGAGAGATCTGGAGAATGTGCTGGGCAGGGCAGCAATCGAACATTTTCTGTATCCGGAAAGGCCCGTACAGGACCTGCAACATGCGGTCGTGCATTATCCTACTGAAATGTAGGGCTTCGCAGGGATCGAATGAAGAGTAGATCAACGGGTCGTAAAACATCTGAAATGTAACGTCCACTGTTCAAAGTGCCGTCAATGTGAACAAGAGGTGACGGAGACGTGTAACCAATGGCAGCCCATACCATCACGCCGGGTGATACGCCAGTATGGCGATGACGAATACACGCTTCCAACATGCGTTTACCGCAATGTCGCCAAACACGGATGCGACCATCATGATGCTGTAAACAGAACCTGGATTCATCCGAAAAAATGACGTTTTGCCATTCGTGCACCCAGGTTCGTCGTTGAGTACACCATCGCAGGCGCTCCTGTCTGTGATGCAGCGTCAAGGGTATCTACACCCATAGTCTCCGAGCTGATAGTCCATGCTTCTGCAAACGTCGTCGAACTGATCATGCTGATGGTTGTTGTCTTCGAAACGTCCCCATCTGTTGACTCAGGGATCGAGACGTGACTGCACGATCCGTTACAGCCATGCGGATAAGTTGCCTGTCATCTCGACTGCTAGTGATGGGAGGCCGTTGGGATCCAGCACGGCGTTCCGTATTACCCTCCTGAACCCACCGATTCCATATTCTGCTGACAGTCATTGGATCTCGACCAACGCGAGCAGCAATGTCGCGATATGATGAACCGCAATCGCGATAGGCTACAATCCGACCTTTATCAAAGTCGGAAACGTGATGGTACGAATTTCTCCTCCTTATACGAGGCATCACAACCATGTTTCACCAGGGGACGCCGGTCAACTGCTGTTTGTGTGTGAGAAATCGGTTGGAAACTTTCCTCATGTCAGCACGTTGTAGGTGTCGCCACCGGCTCCAACCTTGCGTGAATCCTCTGAAAAGCTAATCATTTGCATATCACAGCATCTTCTTCCTGTCGGTTAAATTTCGCCTCTGTAGCACGTTATCTTCGTGGTGTAGCAATTTTAATGGCCAGTAGTGTATTATTCCTAGACGATCCTAAAACAGAGAGAGATCTCTGTATTCCTCATTGTCGCTAATCTCCTAGTTCGTGCTCTTGTGAACTATGGAATGTGCTAATAGAAATCTCTAACCTCAATACTCCCAACGTTTGAATAACGTTAACAAACCTTCAAGAAACTACTCAGAACACACACACAACTAAAATTCACAATCCGCCTAACAAGTCAGACACAAAAGTACACATAAAGTAGAAAAGTAAATACAATCCACTACAAAAGTGGGCAGTGGTCATCTGCTGGACAACGATCGACATTTGCTAACCTCGTATTCTTCTGGAATAAAGCTCGTGATATGGTTACTCACCAGCTATATAAAAGTATTTTATTGTAGTTAATTTGATGTTTATAAAGATGACATATGCAAATACTTTTTAAAAAATAAGCCTTAACTCGAAAATTTATTTTCGCATTAATCTAACTATGTCATCAAAAGTTTGCAAGCAAATTTAACCCGTCAGAGTCGCCAGTTTGTAAGTTCACATTGTTTTTGTAGCACTGACCTTCTGATTGTGGAATTCTTTTATTGGAATGTTTAATTAACTACTTTAATTTCGCCCTGAATTATCTGATACAACTAAGTCAACGACGAAGGAATCCGTTTGACTACGAATTTAAACAAAAATCTCAATGAACTGAGTTTATTACATGTCAATGTACGATTTAAATTTCGCCTTGGAAGACTTGAAACTAATTTTAGTCCTTGGACCAGGTTTGTATGTAATCATATTCACAAGAAATGTGGTTAACAATAATTGAAATCAATAAACTAATGCTTTGACACTTGAATAGCGGAACTGGAAATGTCATTCAGGAAAACAATTATGTGGACAAATAGTGCATTTGCAATAGTCTTAGGTTACTGCATATGTATGGAAAATTCTCCAGAAGGATATGTACGTACAATTTACTGCCAGAGTTGAACAGTGTTAAGCTTATAAGTACAACTAAATCTTCGAAATCAAGATTGGAATTACTGAACACAGTTGTGAATGAGTTGCCTTTTCCTACATTTTGCTTCGTTGTTGCAACTGATTTCGCAGTACTTATTATTTTGAGCTAGTGGCTGAAGTGGCTGAAAAATCAGTCATTGGCTCGACGCCAACAAATTCTCCATCTGCGTGTAAGTTAATATCAGCCGGAAATGAGCCTCTCGTTCTCTGCTCGAGAAGTCGTCTAGAAGTGTCGTCCAGAAGTGAAGAAGACTGTCCGAGAAGTGACTATTACCAGAGCTTCTGACAAGAGTAACCTTAAGCTTCTGTTTTTCGGCATCATATGTTTTTGATTCTTGTGAGTGCCAACTAGTAAGATATTGTTTTACAAGACACAAGTCTCCCTCCTTTACTCTTGTGTCAGTTGGTGAACAGTTAAGAAACTTGTTATCTTGGCGCTCCAGAATGGATCTGACTTACTTCTTCTATCTGTCTACATTCATGCACTGGGGAATGTGAAATAAGCTCTGTAATCACAGTCACAGTCCTTACTCCCGCTTCTAAATTAATTATATGAGCCAATGATAGCCACCTTTACATTTCTTTAAACATTCAGTTTCATGGCAACTAGGAATGCGATGGCGTCCCACGCCCTACAAAGAAGTCCTAAATTTTCTTTGCCCGTTCCTCTTGCTAAAATGTTATCTCAACAGCCCATGTCTTTTTGGTACTGTGCACACATTCTATGAGCACACATTCTACGGGCACAGCTCGTGAAAAAGCCGGACGGAGTGGCCGAGCGGTTAAAGGCGCTACAGTCTGGAACTGCACAACCGCTACGGTCGCAGGTTCGAATCCTGCCTCGGGCATGGATGTGAGTGATATCCTTAGGTTAGTTAGGTTTAAGTAGTTCTAAGTTCTAGGGGACTGATGAGCTCAGATGTTAAGTCCCATAGCGCTCAGAGCCATGTTTTTTAGCTCGTGAAAAACAGACCCTGTTGTCCTGCACATTATGGAGATGTCTGAGTTGAGATGCTGGACGCTGGAGCAGCTTCGTTTCTGACTCCCATTCCAAAAAACACAGCTTGGCTCGACAACATACCTGTCTCGCGTTTCCTGTCCCACGAGAGGCGAGCAGCAATTCTGCGAATAGGGCTGGGGGCTGACTTCCCGCGGTTTTATGATCCTACAGGGCTCCGCTCGTACTCAGCAGAGTCCAACATGCTTTCACTGTCGCTTCTCGTTTAGCTACGCATGCAGTAGAACACAAGAAATCATAATGTAAGCAGTTACGTGTTGGCAGTCACTGGTGCTAATTCACATTTCGTTATCTGGTGGAGATTAATTTAAATCGATTTAATTAGCCTCCCTCTTACGGATTTTACGCAAGTCAGGAGACAGTCTGGTAAAACTGCTGCGTAAAAATTTCTCTGGAAAAAAAACTATACACCATCATTTATTTATCACATTCGAATGGTATGATTTACTGATTTTGTCAAATGGTTCAAATGGCTCTGAGCACTATGGGACTTAACTTCTGAGGTCATCAGTTCCCTAGAACTTAGAACTACTTAAACCTAACTAACCTAAGGACATCACACACATCCATGCCCGAGGCAGGATTCGAACCTGTGACCGTAGCGGTCGCGCGCTTCCAGACTGTAGCGTCTAGAACCGCTCGCACTGATTTTGTCGCCAGAAGCAAATGACTCAGCTAATAAATCTGTAAGAGAATAAGATTGACGAACAAAAATCACACATATCAAAGGATTTACAAATTCCTTAATATATCAGCTTTCAGTAGCGACCTATCAAGGGGACTAACAATGGTGGGATCCGAATGTAAGTACAGTGACGCAATGGAATTCTTTGTACTACAGACATCCCGACACTTTTCACGGAACGTTTGCGTAGTAGGGTTACCGTGCATCCACGAATCAAACAGGTGAGGTCTTCAAGCAGAGGCGACAAATCTCTCTTCAGTCTGCGACAGGTGGCGTTTGTGGAAAATTGGGCGGTGTTATTTGTGCAGCAGTCACTCTATCTCCTTTCCAACTTCTGTCAATAAACTTTCATACACGTTCTAAATTCTAATATATTCTGCAAGGCATTTTTTGGAAGAAGCAAAATGCTTCCGCCGCTTCTTGAAACAAATGCTCACGGAATTTCAAAATTTAATCTCCCATGATATACTGTCGGGTAAAATGTCCAACTGTGGCGTCACTTAATTGTATCTTTACTTTTTTATGGAAATTTTATTCAGCCTCTTATGCTGGTAAACTGCAATATGTTCTTTGAGGATTTCTTTGGTATAGTCCTCCCTCTCAGACGTCTCCGCACCCCTAAATAACTAACACGGCCTCATGCCGCATGACATGCACTTGTAAGCTTCCGGTTCTAGCGATTGTAACCAAGACTTTAATAAAATAGCAAAGGTAATGTAAATCAGGATACTGGGAGAAGTTGTGGTCTAAATAACAATTGATTTATTCGTTCTTAACATCATATGACAAAAGATGGCAAAAGAAACGCCACACAAACATTTTTATCTGACAAATGCTTTCAATAATATACAGTCTATGGTTATCAAAGTGGTCAGCCGGGGATCAACACACCACAATAATCAGAACTAATCGTTTTATCTGACTACATAAATGTGAATCTGTGGTATGGCCCAAAAACTACACTACTTTCGAGCATCTACAGCCTACTATTCCATAAAGAAAAATATGGTTCCTAAGAACAGGGTTCTGAGAAGCATATAGTAGAGCCCTACGCAATAGCAGCGAATACTTTAGCCTTCTGCAGGTGAGGGCGGCACAGCATGACGCACTCGCCGACTGCAGTCACGGACAGCGGCAATCTGTTAGCAACAGCGCGCGCCCGGAAATATGCAAGTACGCGGTCTCTGCCAGTCAACAGACGAGGTCGGCCTATATGCTTTTGTGCTGTGTGTGTCCCTTAACGTTTCCACTTCACTATCGCATCAGAAACAGTGGACCTAGGGATATTAATTAGTGTGGAAATCTCACGCACAAATGTATGGCACAAGTGACACCCAATCATCTGACCACGTTCGAAGTCCTTGAGTTCCGCAGAGTGCCCCATTCTGCTCTCTCACGTTCTCTAATGGCTACTGCTGATTCAGAATGCAGATACTTCCCCGTGAGCCTCTGAAACCCTGGTGGATTCTAGTGTGTAGGTGGAGTGGTTTGCTGGTTTGCCAAACCAATTCGACTCCGTGACATGACTATGCACGACGGAATATGTCAAACATTTAGACGGCTGACTCAAAACAAATAAGTACACCCACGCATAATTCGTTGTGTGCGTGATGCAAGAAGCAGTACCTCTGACGGTTCAGATGGTGACTGGCACAGGCTCTAAGAGACACACTAGCAAAGGACACAAGTCTCACCGTTTAGGTAAAGACGTGTCGGTTTTTTACTAACGAATCGCCAGTACAAGAGTGATTTCTTTCTCTACAGCTTTCCTCCACAGCTCGGTAGCATAGCGCATCTGCATGCTTAGACTACATCCACTTTAGTACAAACCAATCACGAGCTGGAGCTCGGCAATAGAAGCTGGGAGACCGTCCCCTGCTCTGCATGTACAGATTTGACTAACCAGCGACTTTAAAAATTAGTTGGGAGATAAGGAAAAAAGATTCAGCTTCGCGCCCCCTTTCCCACATCTTTACGCCGTGTCTTTGCTAAAAGCATGACACGGATGGAACCAAAGCTCTCCATAAAAAGATCGTTATCTCCCCTGTTGCGTCCAATTCGAACTTTCCAAAAAGTGGCCATAAACACGTTAAAAGCCTCGTGCTATCACAAATATGGTTTTTAGCAGAGTCTGGACGCCTGGGCGCCGCAGCCCTGTCCCACAAAATTCGCAGAAACTCTCACCCATCTCATCCGCTTTCTACCTAACAAGGGCCCATACCCTGCTTTATTGCCAGCCATCAATGCGCCACTCGTAGCTGCAGCGACTCCTCCGAGCTAGTGTCTACCTGGACGTGGCTGTCAACCGACCGGCGCCACCTGTGTCTGCACAATGAGACATGGGGGACTTGGCTGTCAGCAAACGTTTTCACCAGGTTCCACAGAAAAAAGGTCCCCTTGGCTCTCAGCTGCCATATGCTGCCGTCAGTTAACTCGGCAGTCTCTTCCATCGAACACAGGTAAAGCCTACCGCTATGCCTTCACTAGAGCACACAAGCAGGAGCGTTAACTACTGCCAAATATTTCATCATATGAATGAAGTCAGATCGTATCAAATATAGCTACCAAATAATAAACATCTCCTTCTCTATGAACACTAAGTAGCATGACACCGTATCAAAAGTGAGAGTGCCTCACAATCTCTCACACTATGTGATCAAAAGCGTCCGAACACCCCAAAAAACATAAGTTTTTCGTATTAGGTGCATTGTGCTGCCACCTACTGCCAGGTACTCCATATCAGTGACCTCAGTAGCAGTTAAACATAGTGAGACAGAAGAATGGGACACTCTGCGGAACTAACAGACTTCGAACGTGGTCAGATGATTGGGTGTCACTTGAGTCATACATCTGTGTACGAGATTTCCACACTCCTAAATACCCCTAGGTTCACTGTTTCTGGTGTGATAGCGAAGTGGAAACGTGAAGGGACACATACAGCACAAAAGCGTACAGGCCGACCTCGTCTATTGATTGGCAGAGACCGCCGACAGTTGAAGATGGTCATAATGTGTAATAGGCAGACATCTATCTAGACCATCACACAGGAACTCCAGACCGCATCAGGATCCACTGCAAGTGCTATGACAGTTAGGCGGGACGTGAGAAAACGGATTTCAAGGTCGATCGGCTGCTCATAAGCCACACATCACACCGGTAAATGCCAAGCGACGTCTCGCTTGGTGTAAGGAGCGTAAACATTGGACGACTGAATAGTCGAAAAATGTTGTGTGGAGTGACGAATCACGGAACACAATGTGGCAGGGTGTGGGTATGACAAATGCCCGGTGAACGTTGTCTACCAGGGTGTGTAATGCCAACAGTAAAATTTGGAGGATGTGGTGTTATGGTGTGGTCGTGTTCTTCATGGAGGGGGCTTACACCCCTTGTTGTTTTGCGTGGAACTATAACAGCACAAGCCTACATTGATGTTTTAAGCACCTCCTTGCTTCCTACTGTTGAAGAGCAAATCAGGGATGGTGATTGCATCTTTCAACACGATCGAGCACCTGTTTATAATGCACAGCCTGTGGCGGAGTGGTTACACGACAATAACATCTCCATAATGGACTGACGTGCACAGATTCCTGACCTGAATCCTACAGAACACCTTTGGGATGTTTTGGAACGCCTCACTGACTGACATCAATACCTCTCATCATTGCAGGACTCCGTGAAGAGTGGGCTACCATTCCCCAAGAAACATTCCAGCATCTGATTGAACGTATGTCTGTGAGAGTGGAAGCAGTCACCAAGGCTAAGGTTGGGTCAACACCATACTGAATTCCAGCATTACCGAAGGAGGGCGCCACGTATTTGTAAGTCATTTTCAGGCAGGTGTACGGATACTTTTGATCACGTAGTGTATCTCAGATTGGTTTGTAGCTTCAATAAACAATTGAAATAAACATTGTCCAGTTGTAACTACTTTCTCATTAGGTAAGGCGTTTGTTTTCAGTTTTTCTTGTAGCTCTGTGATATCTTTGAACCACCACTTCGCAAACACTCTGTGCACCTATTCATCAAATATGGGGTTAAAGGTTCTTCCAGTAGCGATCAGTGCTATCAAGACAGGACACTGTTTATTTCTGTAAAACCATGCTTTCGCTACAAATACAACCAATGAATGTTTTTTCTGAACGATCATTTGTTGTTAGCACACCACACTGTAAAAAAGAAAAAAGAATTGGTGATCTGTTGCATCTCATGCAGTGGCAGTTGTCCGTAAAGTCTTGGGATAACAAAGGTTCTACATCTACATTTATACTTTTTCAGCCACTGTGAAATGCACTACACCATCTAACAAGGTTTCTTTCAATTCCTTTCTCAATTCATTTACTTGTGTACAAGTTCGCTCTTTCGTCACATTGCACTGTTATCTAAGAATTTCAGAATTATTGCAAAAATGGGAAAGTGAACAGGCAGTGGTGAAAATTCAGGAAATTATAGTGTATTTTGGCACTGTTTGACGATAAGGAGGTTAATTTGTGGCAGTGTTATGTCATCTCGTCGTACACACTCATTTCAGAGTTCCTAAGTTTTCGGATTACAGTGATGATTAACATGAGGAGTGACGTAGGATCTTGCGTAAATTGATGCCGAACTTTATTAAACTGAGATTGTTGTAAACCGCTTCGTCATCCGAGCTTGGGGTCATGAGATATTTGAATTTTTACTGAGCATGTTAATCAGAGTTCACGGAAGCTGACAGCAGCCACAAGATGCCATCGTCACTCACGAGGGAAAAGGCGTGCACAAGAAACACAAGTCAGCTTCGAGTTCCGAGTGCGGCTTCAGTAAGCGTGGAAACTTGGTGTGAGGACACTAGCAGCTGCAAAAACAAAAATACGGCGTAGTTTTGGAGGATGGACACCTGTCAGCGAAGGCAGCGCAAAACAGAAAGGAGAAGTACTTCATCATAAAGTTGCATGTTGTCAGAATTAGGTTTTAGGGGAAACTATTTCATGTATCACTCTGAGAGTCTCTACACTGGCCGAATCGAATTAGGTCATTAAATTGTGAGAAGGATTAATATTTCTGAAGTAGATTGTCTGGCGTCACTGCAGCTCAGTAAGGTTCTCAGAGTGGCCGAAAAGCGATTGTTCAGTGAGAACGCGCTGGGTGTTGTAAGAGCTCGGACATGTGAAGAATGGCAGCTCCATCCCTAAGGCATAATACAGTATATTTTGGATCATGGAAAGTTAACAACTACTACTCAAGTACAGTCGCATAGGCAATGCATTTGATTCGCGCTGATTAAGCACATTATAATTGCAACCATCTACACAGGTTTGGAAAGTGACAGATAATGAGCAAAGCTTTTGCAAAGGATGCGACCTACCACGGATTCCTCTCTTGTGCCAACTTTTTCATATCACAGTAGCACTTGCAACCTACAGCCTCAATTATTTGCTGGATGTATTCCAGTCTATGTCTTCCTATACGGTGTTTACCCTCTACAGCTCCCTCTAGTACTATGGGAGATATTCTTGATGTCTTAACAGATGCCCTACCATACTGTCACTTCTTCTTCTCCGTCTTTCCGTGCATTCATTTCCTCGCCGTTTCCTTACCTTATCAGTCCACAAAATTTTCAACATTCATCTGTAGCATCACATCTCAAATGTTACCGCCCTTGCTTCGACTCTGTTCGTTAAGTTTTTCCCACAGTCTAAGTCTCACTGCCCCACAACGAAGTGCTGCAATCGTGTAGCATCGGAAATTTCTGCCTCAAAATAAGACTTATCTCTGATACGAGAACACTTTTCTTTGATAGGAATTCCCCTCTTGCCAGTACTAGTCTGCTTTTTATGCCCTCCTTCTCCATCTGACATGAGTTATTTTTTTTGCCTCTGTAGTAGAATTCCTTAACTTCATTACTTCGTGATCCACAATTCTGATGTTAAATTTTTCGCAGTTCTCATTTCTCCTGCTTCTTACTACTTTCGTCTTTCTTCAGTTTATTCTCAATCCATATTCTACACTCAGATCCTGTCATTCTTCTTCACTTCCACTGAGGATACGAATGTCATTTAGTGAATCTCATCATTATTATCCTTTCACCTTGAATTTTAAACTCACTTTTGAACCTTTCATTTATTTTCGACATTGTTTCTTCGATGTAAAGACTGGACAAGAGGGGTGAAAGACTATATCCCTGTCTTACACCCCTTTCAATGCGATCACTTCGTTCTTGGTCTTTCCCTTTATTGTTCCCTCTTGGTTCCTGTACATTGTATATTACCAGTCTTTCCCCAAAGCTTACTCCTGTTTTTCTCAGGATTTCGAATGTCTTGCACCTTTCGACACTGTCGAACGCTTTTTCCATGTCGACAGATACTATGAACGTGCCTTTATTTTTCTTCAGTCTTCCTTTCATTATCAACTACAACGTCTGAACCGCTTCTCTGACGGATTTACCTTTCCTAAAACCAAATTGGTCACCGTCTAACATCCTGAATTTTCTTTTCCATTCTTCGGTACATTATTCTTGTCAGCAACTTGTATGTATGAGCTGTTAAGCTGATTGTGCTGTAATTCTCGCACTTGCCGGCTCTTCCTGGATTTGGAATTGTGTGGATGATGTTTTTCTGTAAGTCTGGTGGTACATCACCAGTCTCGTACATTCTGCTCACCAATGTGAATAGTCGATTTGATGCCACTCCCCTCAATGATATCCGAAATTTCGATGGAACGTTATCTAAACCTTCTGCCTTATTTAATCCTAAGTCGTGCAAAGCTCTTTCAGATTTCGATTCTAACACTGGATCCCATATCTATTCCCTGTCGATTCCTGTTTCTTCTTCTATCACGTCATCAGACCAATCCACCCTCTTATAGGGGGCTTCAGTGTACTCTTTTCACCTGTCCGCTCTCTCCTCTGCATTTAACAGTGGAATTACAACTGCAGTCTTAATGTTACCACCCTTGTTTTTAATTTCACCAAAGGTTGTTTTGACTTCTCTATATGCTGACTCAGTTTTTCCGATAATCATTTCTTTTCCTATTTCTTCACTTTTTTCAAGCAGACGTTTTGTCTGAGCTCCCTTGCAGTGCCTGTTTATTTTATTCATAAGTATTCCTGTATTCCTGAATTTCTCTGAACATTTTTGTACTTCCTTCTTTCATCAGTCAATTGAACTATTTCTTCTGTTACGCGTAGTTTCTTCGCAATTACCTTATTCGTACCTACTTTTTCCTTTCCAACTTGTGTCATTGCCCTTTTTAGAGATTCATTCCTCTTCAACTGAATTGCCTACTGAGCTATTCCTTATTGCAGTATCTACAGCCTTAGGGAACGTCAAGCATATCGCTTAAGTCCTTAGTAGTTCCGTATCCCACATCTTTGCCCATTGAATATTTCTAAATAATCTCTTAAACTTCAGCCTACTCTTCATTACCACTAAATTGTACTCTAACTCTATATCTGTCGCTGCGTGCTCTTTACAATTCAATACTTGATTTCGGAGTCTCTGTCTGACCATGATGTAGTCCAACTAAAATCTTCCCGTATTTCCCGCTCTTTTCTCAGTATACTTCCTCCTCCTGTGATTCTTGAACAGCATGTTTCCTATTGCTACCTGAAATTTGTTGTGGAGTTCGATTCATATTTCCTCTCTCATTCCTACTATCAAGCCCAAATTCTCTGGTGAGCCTTTCTTCTGCTACAGCCGCGTTCCAATTCCCTATGACCATTAGATTTTCATCTCCCTTTACGTACTGAAATACGCGTTCAATATCTTCATATGCTTTTCTATCTCTCTATCTTTTGCTTGCACGTTGACATGTGTAACTGTTGTTGTAGGTTGATTTACTATCGATTCTGCTGAGAGCAGCCGCGTCGCTGAACTGTTCACAGTAACATACATTCAGCCCTACCATCCTATTCATAACGAATCCTACTCCATATACACCATTTGTGTTCTTTCGATTTCACTTCTCTTACTCCCACTATATCTAGATTGACCCTTAGCATTTCCGTTTTCAGATTTTCCAGCTTCCTTACTATGTTCCAACTTTTGACTTTCTACGCCCCGACCCGTAGAACGTTATCCTTTCGTTGGTAATTCAATGTTTTTGTAATGTTCATGTCCCCGTTGGCAGTCCTCTGGGAGATCCGTATGGGGTACTACTCTGGAGCTTTTGCCAGTGGAGAGATCATCATGACACTTTAGAATTACAGGCCTCATGTCCTGTGTATAGTCGTTAGATGTTTTTAAGGCAATGATTTCCAGTACCTTCTGCCTCTTCATGCCGTTGGTCATTGGGTCATTGTCAGTTCTTCCTCCATTTACGCGCAGTTTCCCACCCCAAGGGCAGGAGAGTGTCCTGAACCTATGTCCGTTCCTCCACCCTCTTTGACAAGACAGTTGGCGGTATGAGGGTGACTTCTAATGCAGAAAGTCTTCGGTTGCCATTGTTGATGATTTTTTATTCTATATTTAAGCAGTGGGGTGGTTCTAAGCGGGAGCATGGGCTTTTCGGTCACTAGTCAAAGACGTTACCTCTACAACACATGTGCTGCCGGGAGTTGTATATTCATATGTGAATAACTGTTTCGTGACTGTAGCACCGTGTCAATCAGAGGTAGTTGCGGTCGTATGAATTCGGTGAATTCTGATAAACGCTCTTGCATTTGTACAGTTGCTGTAACAAATGTGCATCAGCCAACTTGGAGCACACTTGGTCTCAACAATATATTAAGATTTTACGAGATTTGTTTGCTTTTATTTAGTGATGTACTAATCTCTGCCATAGCTTTACTGAGGTAGATGAATTTGTCATCGAATCCTTATGCTGGAGCGCAGCGTACAAACTCCTGCACTGCAGGTAATGTCAGGGTTGGTTAACAGGTCGAATATGTGCAGATGGACTTCGAAGATGCAGGGGCAACACGTATTTATGCATTGCGGGAGTCACGCAACCCTGTTACGCTTCCGCTTTCTGGTACAGTTTGCTCCGCGGTACGTTGTAGGGTAGTATTTGGCGTTTAGTTTCTCTCGATGTAGACGGACGTGTTTTGGCCTGATACATACCAAAAGGGGCTAAATCACATTAAAGTATAACACGAGAGGGTTTAACAGTGTACAACGGTGTGCTTAATTTACGATGATGGTGTTGCAATCTTCTAAAAGTGTAATCAGGTATGGCATTTTAACGCAAAGCATTCTAGGTACCACAGTGAACTTTCTGCCGACGCAAGGGCGTAAAAGTCATATCGAATAATGAAGAAATAGCAAACTATTTTGACCAAATGGAGTAAAAATAACCAGGAGATGAACAGAGCTAGTTTTGTTGTAGTGTATAATATCGTAATAGACTAACATTTCCATTGAACTCCATGATTACTATAGGAAAAGATTTAGTTATGAAAGTTAAGGGATGCAATGAGTAGAGTGACCTCCCCTGGAGAAAGTTGGGGAGCATTACTACTGATGAACCTCCAGATCTAAACGACAGGGCTGTTACACTCTGAACAGAGTTCTGGTAACTGTTCATGAAATATTTTCCGACCACGAAGCTACATTTATTTTTTGTATTATGCATCTGGAAGCACTACGAAAAACTATATTACACTTATTACATCCAAACCACATGATAATAACTCTGATAAAAGGCGGGAACTTTTTTAGAGCTAGAGCGCTCAATCATCACCAGAAGTCAACTCGGTGGAGGATATAGACGCCAATGGTTAATATAATCCTTCTCACACAAGTGTTCGGTGGCTCACGCTGGGAAAAACTGGAAAGTTGTTAACCGAATGCGGGAGAAAAAATAATTGTTTTTGAGACTGAAGGAAAACGCAAACGCTTTATATAACACTGTACCAGTTACAGTCTTTTCAAGCGTAACTGCATTTCTGGAATTTACTCCCATTTTCAGGTGCAGAGGGAGTGTAATACTGGATATTATGTCTACTTGTGCTTTGTTCTGTGTCTCTTTTCCTGGTGTCGTATTTTTATTTTCTCGTACTGTTGAGCCTCATTCATATTTGGATATTTGCACAAACTCAAATGTCGCAATAGATTTGTGATATATTACGGTTATACGTAAAAAAATACTGAGAATGATGTTTTGCATGTCCTTGGCTTTTGTCTGATGAAAGATGCGGAACATATAGAGAATGTAAAAAGTCGACTCCAGAGTAACAGACCCAGAACACCATACATGCAGACATAAAATCCTGTACCTACGTACAGACTTGCAGCACTTTAAAATGGGTGTAAAGCCTTGGAACGTGTTGTTCTACGCATGAAAAAATAGTAACTGTTGCAGAAATCTCTTATGTAAATCACTACTGACACAGCTGTAACCTTTCGAGAATCATCGTTTATAACGGATAAATTTGATTTTCTTATGTCTACTTAAGAAACGATTTTCGCTTTCTTGTTGTCATCACCGAATGTGAGTAAGCTGAAAATCACCATGTAAGAGAAAAATATTCGTATCGATGAATTAAATTTCGCCATAGAGACGTCTGAAGAATATTTGGGCTGTTTTCAAAGAAAGTGATGGAAAACAAATTTCAAGCATTTCCAGGTGAAGAACAGTATGTGATATTACTGTAACCTTCGCTTTGGGCAGTAACGTAATTGTAATGTCTGCTGTGACGTCACTTCTTTTTGGGTATTTTCAATTTAACTTCTTTATAGAGTAACCTTTTCGTTAGTTTCATGAGAATTTTTGCTATGTATGAGAAACATAAAATTTTTTCTGCTGAGTCTAATACTTCGTCGAGTTAGCTGTTTTTTTTCTATACGGTAAGTACGTTACGGTTTTTCTTAATTCTTTCTGTGTATCATGGTCACTACTACATCTGTAGAGCTATTATTAAAAAAAACTTCTCAGCTCGAGTGTCTTTCTAATAAATAGTTAAAGTTCTCATGATAACAGTTTCGATTTGCGTCTGATACATTCGTGTATTCGCATTTGGTTATTGCAATCTGCACTTGAGATATGTTCGTAAAGTGTACTTTTCGATACTATCCACGACTGCTTCACGATACTTTTATTTACTTTCATATTTCTTACAGTGTATCATGTTCTTTCATCTCTGGAACTTCTTTTTTACAATAAAGCCGGAAGAGGAAGAATAAGTGGCACAACTTGACTAGAAGAAGGTATTGTTTGGTAGGCCACGTTCTGAGACATGAAGGGATCATGAATTTATTACTGGAGGGAAGCGTGAAGGGTAAAAATCGTAGAGGGAGACCAAGACATGAATACAATAAGCAGATTCAGAAGGATGCAGGTTGCAGTAGTTACTCGGAGATGAAGAGGCTTGTACAGGATAAAGTAGGATGGAGAGCTGCATCAAACCAGTCTTTGGACTGAAGACCACAACAACAAACAACAGCTTGAGAATCGTCTTAATAGCGACATTAAAAAAAAACCTTCACCTCCTGTTTCAACCCTTTAGGGATGGAATATCGAAAATCGCTTCCTTAACGATGCCTACAGTATAAGACCTGCACCTTCTCCAAATTTCAAGTTTCTGTCGTTAGTGGTTTGAGCTGGGCGACGATGTGCCAGTCAGTCAGTGCATTGTTTTTTATGCATAGAGACTAAGGCCTACGGTCCCTTGGCGGTGTCAAAATTTTAACTTATAAATCAGTGCGATAAAAAGATACGGCCATTTATGTCACACATTTCGATAATTGCGAAGTCAGTCATTAAAACCTATAGGATAATTGCCGTTGACATAGATGCATGAAATTTGATTAGAAGCAAGGTTTCACAGCGAAAGTTAAGTAAAAAATTCGAGAACTGTTAATTTGTCACTGTAGCACACAAAATAATATGTTTTCGGTATTGTTGTCGTCCGCCTGTCTTTCTGTCCGTCTGTTAAGACCCCTTTTCTCAGGAACGAGTGGAGGTATCTACTTGAAGCTTATGTCAGGTATTAAAGTGTAAATCCCCTTGGTAGTGTAACAAAGTAAAGCTTGTAAAGCGCGCTAGGTAAAAGGCACGTCAATTGTTTTGATGCCCACAAACCCATTAAGAAAACCTATAAATGCAACGTGTGCACGCAGTGGTCAGTCAAAACATTATTACCACTATCCTCAGCGACGTTGCGGGCCCGTGACGCCGTAAGAGACGCATGTACGAGGGCAGTTCAATAAGTAATGCAACACATTTTTTTTCTCGGCCAATTTTGGTTGAAAAAACCGGAAATTTCTTGTGGAATATTTTCAAACATTCCCGCTTCGTCTCGTATAGTTTCATAGACTTCCGACAGGTGGCAGCGCTGTACGGAGCTGTTAAAATGGCGTCTGTAACGGATGTGCGTTGCAAACAACGGGCAGTGATCGATTTTCTGTTGGCGGAAAACCAGGGCATCTCAGATATTCATAGGCGCTTGCAGAATGTCTACGGTGATCTGGCAGTGGACAAAAGCACGGTGAGTCGTTGGGCAAAGCGTATGTCATCATCGCCGCAAGGTCAAGCAAGACTGTCAGATCTCCCACGTGCGGGCCGGCCGTGCACAGCTGTGACTCCTGCAATGGCGCAGCGTGCGAACACTCGTTTGAGATGATCGACAGATCACCATCAAACAACTCAGTGCTCAACTTGACATCTCTGTTGGTAGTGTTGTCACAATTGTTGGGATATTCAAAGGTTTGTTCCCGCTGGGTCCCTCGTTGTCTAACCGAACACCATAAAGAGCAAAGGAGAACCATCTGTGCGGAATTGCTTGCTCGTCATGTGGCTGAGGGTGACAATTTCTTGTCAAAGATTGTTACAGGCGATGAAACATGGGTTCATCACTTCGAACCTGAAACAAAACGGCAATCAATGGAGTGGCGCCACACCCACTCCCGTACCAAGAAAAAGTTTAAAGCCATACCCTCAGCCGGTAAAGTCATGGTTACAGTCTTCTGGGACGCTGAAGGGGTTATTCTGTTCGATGTTCTTCCCCATGGTCAAACGATCAACTCTGAAGTGTATTGTGCTACTCTTCAGAAATTGAAGAAACGACTTCAGCGTGTTCGTAGGCACAAAAATCTGAACGAACTTCTCCTTCTTCATGACAACGCAAGACCTCACACAAGTCTTCGCACCCGAGAGGGGCTCACAAAACTTCAGTAGACTGTTCTTCCTCATGCACCCTACAGCCCCGATCTCGCACCGTCGGATTTCCATATGTTTGGCCCAATGAAGGACGCAATCCGTGGGAGGCACTACGCGGATGATGAAGAAGTTATTGATGCAGTACGACGTTGGCTCCGACATCGACCAGTGGAATGGTACCGCGCAGGCATACAGGCCCTCATTTCAAGGTGGCGTAAGGCCGTAGCATTGAATGGAGATTACGTTGAAAAATAGTGTTGTGTAGCTAAAAGATTGGGGAATAACCTGGTGTATTTCAATGCTGAATAAAACAACCCCTGTTTCAGAAAAAAAATGTGTTGCATTACTTATTGAACTGCCCTCGTAATACGAGCAGACACGTACGAGGGATCATCCTAGCGAAGATAAGGGCTGCAAATGGGGAAATCCATTGAGATAAGCGTCTTTGACAAAGGGCAGATTATTATTACGCAGAGACTGTGAACGAGTGCCTCGGAAACGGCGAATTTGTTCGAATGTTGAAGTGCTACTGCCATGAGCATCTACGGTAAGAGGCAGAAGAACAATGAAACTACTGCTAGGCGCTAAATGATTGGACTTCCACCTTCCACGGGTCTTCATAGAACGTGGGGTTCGGAGGTTTTCTGCTCTGTTAAGTAGAACAGATGGTGCCGAAAGATCAAAATTCTTGTGTAGCACAAGTGTACGTCGTTCATCGTATATTGTTGAACATGGAGCTCCGCAGCAGACCACCCTTGTGTGTTCACATGTTGACCCAACGACATTGTAAATTGCGATTCCAGTGAGCGGGGGACCATCGGGATTCGACCGACGTTCAATGGAAACGTGTCGGCTTTTCGGATGAATCTCATTTTTTCTACACTAGGTCGATGTCGTCTCCACAAACTCCGTCATCGAGATGAACGGTGGCTCGAAACTTGCAGCGCGCCACGGCTTCAGGCTGGTGTGAGGAGTATAATGCTGTGGGGTACATTATCCCGGGTTGGCATGGGACCTGTGGCAGTAATCGAAGACAAGCTGACAGCTACAAACCACCTGCATCTCTTCATGCTTGATGTCATCCCCTATGGCGATGTCATGTTTCATCAGTA
Organism: Schistocerca serialis cubense; assembly: GCF_023864345.2. NCBI lineage: Eukaryota > Metazoa > Arthropoda > Insecta > Orthoptera > Acrididae > Schistocerca > Schistocerca serialis. The sequence continues at coordinate 257,934,572 of NC_064641.1, forward strand.
TCATTGTCCTTTCCTGGAGGCCAGAATGATGCTACAGTGATTTGAGCAGCATTATAGTGAACTCATGTTGACGTCTCAGAGATCAAATCCGCCTGATGCAAATCCTATCTAACTCATCTGGTTCGCTACCGGGCGCCGTCACCACGTAAGCAAATCAGCGACCCGTTATTTACTCGAATTACATGACCTGTGTGTAGACACCTAAAACTACACACCTCCACAAACATGGCAATGAACTGTCGGATTCCTGATACGCAAAATCAGTGATGTATTTCGTTCCAAAGACTGAGAAACAAGCTATTAAACAGGTGGCCATGATGTTTTGTTTCATCAGAGTATACGTTGGGCCTAGTGGTCTAGCAGCAAAAAACTATGCGTATCGGAACCGAGAGGTCGCTGGATCGAATCTCGGTTGAACCACGAACTTTTCAGCCTTCATTCTAGCATAGCCTTCACCTCTCGAGGAGTTACCAGAAACAACGCATAGGTCAGATTCTCCGTTATACTTTAGGTCCCCCTATATCCGGTTGGATAACTGGGATAGGTTAGGGACACGCAAGTCGCAAATTGCGTCCAATAGAAAGACTTTAGCCAGGCCATTGAGCTACCGAAATTATTACAACCAGCATCTTAATATCATGGAGGCTGAAGACTGCCGGCATAAGTAGTCACCCTAATTCTGCAAACGGCCTTGTCAAAGAGGGCGGAGGAGCGGACAGAGGTGGGAAACTGCCCATAAAGGCGGAAGAATCAGCAATGATCAAGGGAATGAGGATGCAGAAGGCAATGGAAACCACTGCATTAAAGACACGTAATGTGTATCCACAGGACATGTGGCCTGTAATTGAAGAAGAGTCATGATAATCTCTCCATTGGCAAAAGATTCCGGAATAGATCCCATTACGATCTCAGGGAGGGGACTGCCACGGGGCAGGTTACCATGAGAAAAAGATTGAATAATCAACGGAAGGATAACGTTCCACGAGTCGGGAATGTCAAAAGCTTGAACGTGGTACGGAAACTAGAAATACAAAGGCTCAATCTAGATATAGTAGGGGTCAGTGAAGTGAAGTGGAAAGAAGACAAGCACAGCCTGTCAGACGAGTATAGGGTAACATCAACAGCAACAGAAAGTGGTATAACAGGAGTAGGATTCGTTATGAATAGCGAGGTAGGGCAGAGATTGTGTTTCTGTGAACAGTTCAGTGACAGGGTCGTTCTTATCAGAATCGACAGCAAACTAACACCGACAACGATAGTTCAGGTATGCATGCCGACGTCGCAAGCTGAAGATGAACAGATAGAGAAAGTTTATGAGGATATGAAAGGGTAATACAGTATGAAAAGGGGGATGAAAATCTAATACTCATGGGGGTCTGGAATGCAGTTGTAGGGGAAGGAGTAGGAGAAAAGGTTAGACGAGAATATTCGCTTGGGACAAAGAATAAGAGAGGAGAAAGACTAATTGAGTTCTGTAACAAGTTTCAGCTGGTGATAACGAATACCCTGTTCAAGAATCACAAGAGGAGGAGGTATACTTGGAAAAGGCCGAGTGATACGAGAAGATTTCAGTTGGATTACACATGGTCAGACAATCAGATACTGGATTGTAAGGCGTACCTAGGAGCAGATACAGACTCAGATCGCAATATAGTATTGATGAAGAGTAGGTTGAACTTTAAGACATTAGTCAGGAAGAATTAATACGCAAAGAAAAGCCGTACGGAAGTACTAAGGAATGACGAGATACGGTTGAAGTTCTGAAAGGCTATAGATACAGCAATAAGGAATAGCTCAGTAGGCAGTACAGTTGAAGAGGAATGGACATCTCTAAAAAGGGCCATCACAGAAGTTGGGAAGGAAAACACAGCTACAAAGAAGGTAACTGCGAAGAAACCATGGGTAACAGAAGAAATACTTCAGTTGATTGACGAAAAGTACAAAAATGTTCCGGGAAACTCACGAATATAGAAATACAAGTCGCTGAGGAATGAAATAAATAGGAAGTGCAGGGAAGCTAAGATGAAATGGCTGCAGGAAAAATGTGAAGACTTCGAAAAAGAAATGACTGTCGGAAGGACACACTCAGCATACATGAAAGTCAAAACAACCTTCTTTGATATTGTGCAATAACATTAAGAATGCAACGGGAATTCAACTGTTAATTGCAGAGGAGAGAGCGGATAGGTGGAAAGAAAACATTGAAAGCCTCTAGGAGGGGGAAGATTTACCTGATGTGACAGAAGACGAAACAGGAGTCGATTTAGGAGAGACAGGAGATCCAGTATTAGAATCAGAATGTAAAAGAGCTTTGGAGGACTTAAGGTGAAATAAGGCAGAAGGGATGGATAATATTTCATCAGAATTTCTAAAATCAGTGGGGGAATTGCCAACAATGGTGTGTAGAATGTATGAGTCTGGCGACATACGACTTTCGGAAAAGCATCGTCCACACAATTCCGAAGACGGCAAGAGCTGACAAGTGCGAGAATTACCGCACAATCAGCTTAACAGCTCATGCATCCAAGTTGGTTACAAGAATGATATAGAGAAGAGTGGAAATGAAAATTGACGATGCGCTAGATGACGATCAGTTTGGCTTTAGGAATAGCAAAGGCACGAGAGAGGCAATTCTGACGTCGCGGTCAATAGTGCAAGCAAGACTAAAGAAAAATCAAGACACGTTCATAGGATTTGTCGACCCGGAAAAAGCGTTGGACAATGTAAAATGATGCAAGATGTTGGAAATTTTGAAAAAAGTAGGGATAAGCTATAGGGAGAGACGGCTCATATACCATATGTGCAGCAGTCAAGAGGGAATAATAAGAGTAGATGACCAAGAACGAAGTTCTCGTATTAAAATGGGTGTAAGACAAGGATGTATCCATTTGCCGATAATGTTCAATCTGTACATCGAGGAAGCGATGATGGAAAGGATCCTCATGAGGGGAATTGAAATTCAAAGTGAATGGATATCAATGATATTTTCCGCTGTTGGCATTGATATCCTGAGTGAAAGTGAAGAAGAATTACACGATCTGCTGAACGGAATGAGCAGTCTAATGAGTACAGAGTATGAGCTGAGAGTAAATCGAAGACACACGAAGGTAATGAGAAGTAGTAGAAACGAGAACAGCGAGAAACTTAACATCAGGATTGATGGTCACGAAGTAGATGAAGTTAAGGAATTCTACTACCTAGGCAGTAAAATAAACAATGGCGGCAGGAGTAAGGAGGACACCAAAAGAAGACTAGCAATGTCAAAAAAGGCATTCCTGGCCAAGAGAAGTCTACTAACATCAAATATCGGCCTTAATTTGAGGAAGAAATTCCTGAGAATGTACGTCTGGAGTACAGCATGGACTGTGGGAAAACCAGAACAGAAGAGAATGGAAGCATTTGATACGTGGTACTACAGACGAATGTTTAAAATTAGGTGGGCTGATAACGTAAGGAATAAGGAGGTTCTACACAAAATCGGAGAGGAAAGGAATATGTGGAAAACACTGATAAGGAGAAGCGGCAGGATGATAGGACATCTGTTAAGGCATGGGGTAATGACTTCCATGGTACTAGAGGGAGCAGTAGAGGGCAAAAACTGTAGAGGAAGACAGAGATTGGAATACATCCAGCAAATAATTGAGGACATAGGTTGCAAGTGCTACTCTGAGATGAAGTGCTTGGCACAGGAGAGGAATTCGTGGCGGGTCGCATCAGACCAGTCAGAAGACTGATGACAAAAAAATAAAAAATAAAAAAATTCATAACTAAAGTTGTACGGAACCCCCAGGGCGTGAGTCCTATTCGCACTTGTCCGATTTTTATTTTGTGTATTCTGTCTTTCCTGGAGTTGCCCCCCCCCCCCCTCCACCCATAGTTTGGGTCCTGTGTATGTGTTCATACCGGCCCTCCGCTTAGTCGAGAACTCTTAAGCTAGTCAGTAAACAGGAAAGTTGGCTTACCCCTGAATTACCCCATGAACGGCTACGAGAGAACTGAACTGGAGTAATTCAATATATTTTATCTGGAATGGTGTCTCAAGTATGTTACGTGACAAATAACTCAAGAGTAGCTTCAAGTGCTGACACACGCATCTTCTTTGTTACGCACCATCTTAGCAGTAACGGTAGAGGTAAAGTAGGCTTAAAAGACAATTTGAAACAATCACTTGGGTCAGTAACTTTTGTTTTCTTCCGCGACGCCATCTTCAGGTTTTTCAGCGGTTTAAATGATTTCTTTCTTTTTTTTGGATGTTGCGAGGTGTTTCACGCTTACACAGATATTTCGGGCTATTATTTTGTGGTAGATTTATTTTCTGGGAGAAACCCAAAATTTCTTCCACGGTGTTTTAGCGTCTATGAATGTCCGATTCACACCCTAGCCGCTATTAACGATGTTCACCTCTAATGAGGACAAATTGCTGGGTTCCTCCAAGAAATTCATTCAAACACGTCATAGCCCAGAAACATTTATAAAAAAATTGATGTACGTATATAAACTTGTGTACAAAATTAAAACAACAAACTGAAATTTTCCTGTATTGGGATTATTTTGTTACAGAACACTATAAACAGGTGATAGTAAAGTAGAAACAATGCAAAGAATACAGAGAGAAAACAATTGCAACATGCATAACGGTAGACAAAAGTATTCTTCATTTTTCCCAACTAAACCGATTTGCGCACACATTCCAATAACTAGTTAATGTGCTCAGTATGGGGTATGACCACCTCTGAGAACGACGGGGCATGCTGTGAATGATGATATAAATCTCATGTTAAGGAAGTAACGCCCATTCTTCACGCAGAGCTGTTCGCAATTCTTGGATAGTGGTTGGTGGATGCTGTCGTGATGCAACTCGTCTCCCTAGAGCATCCCAGACATGCTCAATGGTCTTCAAATCTGGAGAGCGAGGAGGTCACCCGTGCATGCAATATCTTCCGTTTCCAAGAAAACCTTAGCCGCCCGTACTCTATGAGGTCGAGCATTATCGTCCTCCAATAAGAAATTTGGGCCCACAGCACCTCGCAACAACAGCAAATGATGTCCGAAGACCTGGTCACGACACCTGGTAGCAGTTGAGCATTGCCGATTCACCCATACAATTCCATGAAGAGGTATCCAAGTGGTCAACATCATCGATACTCACATCATTAGGGATCCCCCTCGATACGCCCTCTTTCCACAATGTTTGGGTCCTGAAATCGTGTTCCACTTTCCCTCCAGCTTCAGATCCGTCAAGAATCACTCTCCAAACCGAATCAGGACTTATCCGCGAAAAGAACATTGATCCACTATTTGACTGTTCAGGTGGCATATTGGCGACTCCTCTCTGGACGGACCCTTCTGTAAACACTTGGTAGAGGTACACATAGAGCAGGTCTCCAACAATAATGGCCACTCTGCCGAAGCTTTCTGTACGCCGTTTGCTTCGATACAATACGTCTGGTTAATGCGCGAGATCAAATGCCAATTGCCGAGCAGTACCAAGGCGGTACTGTCGTACCCTTACAGCAAACAATGGTCGTCTCTTTCTGACGTTACACGTGGTCTGCCCCACCCTGGTCTCTGGGATACAGTTTCGACCTCTATAAACTGTCACCACATCCGAAAAACAACAGGAAGATTCACATTAAGCCATCGGGTCACATCAGTTTGCGACTGTCCTGCTTCCATTCTCCCTATGACCCTCCACCACTGAGAGTCTGGAAGGCATCTTCTCTGTGCAATTGCACCGTCTGTAACTGTGTACACAACGATTGGGGGTGTGGGACTACCCCGCAAACATTAACCCGTGTGATAGGTGCCCTGACCTCATCGCTGGCGTGGTTGTACGTTGACTGGAATGCCATCTTCCGTACAGAACAGGATCGCACTGACATCTGTTGACAGTTTGTATGATTATATCGTTAGTTAGACACAAGACAGGGAAATCGCAGTTTACTGCTTTAATTTTGGACACCAGTGTTTGTATGAATGGATAGTCCACATCTACTCCTAAACCGCTGGACCTATTTCAACCAAATCTCGTATACTTATCATTTACTATCTTGGACGAATCGCCGCGGGAAGGGGGACTAGGGGTGGAGGGCTACAACCAGCCTGTCAGAGGGTGAGGGTGAAAAAGTACCGTAGCTGATAACACGCAAAAAGCCAGACTATATTCGTCCATTGTTTGAGAATGAGAGCACTTAGTGGCTTGCAACAAACTTAACACCTCATTTCAAGCGTACAGACAAGTTTATCGCTTACTACACTTTCGCTTTTCATGCAGTAAACCCGCCGCATCAGGCATGCTGTTTTAGTTTATTACTTCTTTAACACTAACTGTATTCGTGAGCCCATTTGCAGACTGCATTCATGTATACCATTGAATGTACCAGCAAAATTATATAGTTGTACAACATATAGTTGAGGTACGACGGCTAACACTGATAAGAGTGAAAATTGCCGCATCGTTCACAACGTTTTAATTTATTACTTTTTTACTACTTACTCCATTTGCAAAACATTCCGCAGATAGTACCTACATACACCATTGGATGCACCTGCAAAATTATATCGTTGTACGACAGAAAATTCACGAAGTATGACGCCATCAATATTGAGCTGCTCTAAAATGAAACTACAGTGTGACACTCGATACAAATAAGAGTGAACCATGTTAAATATATGTGAATTAAACGTGGCGTGCGTACGCGGGCAAATCCAAGTTTAGAAAGCTTCTCCTAAACTCCTGGGTCGATTTCAATAAAATTATTTACCATCCAGAAAGAAGTACTGTGGTGGTTGAGAACCACCAACTTCCTTAATAGGACAGGTGACAACTTCGAGGATGAAATAGGGTGCAAGTGATGGACAGACAGAGAGGAGAAGGAAAGGATAACGAGAGAGTGGGGGAGGGGAAATGACAGATATGAAAGAGGAGGAATTGGACAGAGGGAGATGGACAGAGAAACGGAAGAGCAGGAGATAGACAGTGTGAAGAGGTAGAAGTAGATGAACATTGGGAATGGGGAGGAGGACATAGTCTGGTAGAGGGGAATGAGGAGATGGATACACAGCGGAGAAGACGAGCAAAGAGAGAGGGGAGGAGGAGATGGGACTTAGAGATGCGGAGGTGGAGATAGACAGAAGGGGGGAGTAGTCGAGGAATGAAGGAGGAGGAGCAGATGGAGAAATAGAGGGGCAGGAGATGATGGACGAAGAATGGGACAAGAAGAAATGGAAGAGAATGGGAGGAAGTGGGCAGAGGTGATGGAGGAAACGGATGGAGAGGAATGGAGGAGTTGGACAGAGGGTGGGGTGGAGGAAAAGTACAGAGAAAGGGAAGAGAAGGAGATGGACATGGAGAGAGGAGAAACGTTGATGGTCAGATGAAGGGAGGAGATGGGCAGAGGGAGGAGAGAGGAGGACAGGAGGAGGGGGAACAGGAGAGATTGGGAGAGGGGAGGAAGAAATAGACAGAGAGAAGGGGATATGCAGAAAGGGGTGTGAGGAAGAGGTGGACAAAGGAGGGAACAGGGGATAGATTTAGAGGGCGCAGAAGAAATATGGACAGTGGGGAAAGGAGCAGATGGGCAGAGGAGGAGGAACAGATGGGCGGAGGGAATGGAAGAAGGAGATGGACAGAGATAGGGGTAGGAACAGATGGACAGAGAATTGGAGGTGGACAGAGAGAGCAGGTGATGTTGATGTACACATAGGAGGGAGGAGGAGGAGATGCGCAGAGAGAGGAAAAGCAGGATATGGACTAATAGAAGACAGTCAGAAATACATGCCCAATAACGTCGGGTACTAAGATGGTATTTTAATATTCGAGACATATTTGCCTGTAAAACTTTACATTTTACATGCAGTTGTCTGTCTCACATTTTGTTTCGAAGACAAAAAAATGGTTCAAATGGCTCTGAGCAATATGGGACTTAACTTCTGAGGTCATCAGTCCCCTAGAACTTAGAACTACTTAAACCTAACTAACCTAAGGACATCACACACATCCATGACCGAGGCAGGATTCGAACCTGCAACCGTAGCGTTCGCACGGTTCCAGACTGTAGCACCTAGAACCGCTCGTCCACCCCGGCCGGCTTTCGAAGACACTCCAGCAACAAGAAGCTGCAGGTTATGTGCGAAACACATTTATATATCTGAATATCTTTCATAAATACAAAACGAAAAATGATGCAGATAACTTTTAATTCATATTTTATATCATAAATTGTCGCAGTTTCCAAATTACAGTCGAACATGTAGGAAACAAGGTTACATTCATTTTACTGTCATTTGGTCGAAGAAATGGTCAATTGTCACTCAAGTGCAGTAGTAGTCGTCAGAGGAATATAACATTGTATTTCGTAAAATAAAAAAAATATATACTTGATAGCTCGATCTTCATCAGTTTATTAAGCATAGTCATTGTTCATAATAAAGTAAATCAACAATATTAATTACCAGTTCATTTTAACGCTATAATTTCCATTCCGTATTGATTTATAATTACCACGTTACTAGTTTGCCGTCTGCTTCGTGCAATGGCCGGAGAACGTAACAGTGCAGCTTATTTCAGTCCTAATCTCGGAACGAATAACTCGTTTACGGCTGTAAATTATATCACTGCTCAACTGTTTATTCCTTACTGTCAAGCGAATGAAAATATTAATTAATGGAACACTGGGACACTGAGAGGTTCATTAATCATTTTTATGGCTATCCAGTTTTATAGACATAAGTTATAGCTTTCAATGACTGAGGGATTCGTTCCGCGTAAAATATCAACTTCGGCACATGCTTCTCCGTCGACGAGATTAGAGACAGTTCTGGTGACGCACACACTTCAATACTAAACCATCTAAATAATTCAGTATCCACACGCTGCAGCAAATGCCAACAGCAAAGGGCCAAATTTTCAGTTGCGAGACAGATCAGTTGGAATGAAATCCATTTTACAAATAACTACTGTGTTGTCAAAGGAAAAGAAATATCATCATTTCACGCGTATTCCACCCCTTTTTGACGCTGTCTAACATCAATACTTCGCCGTTTTCACACACGGTTAACAATGAAGAATTTAATCTGGACAAGTTTTGATCCGTTCGTACGCAGGTGACTAAATGGTATTCATATTCAATCTGAGATATTGAGACAGTATATCAACAGCGCGAATATCCAATAGTCCGATATCAAGACCAGATGATATTCACTAAATAATTTTCACAAATTCAATTTTATCCACGCCCAATATATTTACCTACTATTTCGTTCGTTGATTAGTTAGACTGTACGGGTAATATCATTATTTCCATATTATGTAGTAGGATTTTTGTTTCCTTTTCTGTGATTTACCTAAATCAAGCAGAGTGAATCTGGGATGATTCCTTTGAAAAGACATTCCTCTTCTGGGGCCTATCCTCGTTTTGTAGATCTCCGGCTATACTCGGTCCGTTTTTGCTGAATTATGGATAATGGCGAGTATAGCGCTCGTTTCTCGCTAGGGCGAACCACATGACGGCACACCAACTTGAAATTGGAGATCGCGCGTAAAACGTTAGTCTTCATATCATGTACACCATTCTGCGTTGTTTTCATGTGCAGGTAACTGTCTGTTGTGTGTCGCAGACTTTGTTTGAGAATCGTTTCCGAATTCGCCTAAGTGAGCCAGACATATTTTCAAGAGCATATTAATCGTTAAAAACTCGTGTTGTTTCGAGCCTGTTCTCACTCATCTCCGCCTCACATAAGCATTATCCAACCTGAAGCGATGCGCAATATACAGGGTTCATAAAAGAAATCCGATTAAAAAAAAAAAGAAAGACATAATATTATGTTATTTGAGATACGTGCGTGAACAACGTTATGTTGGAAAGTACAAACTCCCGAGTTTTACGTGGTTCCCGCTAGGTAACAGCAGTGTGTGCCCACCTCAGTCTAGTAAATATGGTGTCGGGACAACAGAGAGCGTTTCGTGAGGAGGAGGAGGAGGAGATTAGTGTTTAACGTCCCGTCGACAACGAGGTCATTAGAGATGGAGCGCAAGCTCGGGTTAGGGAAGGATGGGGAAGGAAATCGGCCGTGCCCTTTCAAAGGAACCATCCCGGCATTTGCCTGAAGCGATTTAGGGAAATCACGGAAAACCTAAATCAGGATGGCCGGAGACGGGATTGAACCGTCGTCCTCCCGAATGCGAGTCCAGTGTGCTAACCACTGCGCCACCTCGCTCGGTTGAGAGAGAGCGTTTCGTGTTCTACGCCTTGCGCATTGCGGACCAGTAACAACTGTTCAGCGTGACTTTCGTGCCAAGTATGCTGTGGATCCTCTTACAGCACAGAGCATTAGACGATGGCGTGAACAATTCCGAGAAACATGTTGTCTGTGTAAAGGCAAATCGCCGGGCCGTCTCCGAATGCCTGACAAAGACGGTGGAAGCATCCGCCATAGTTTCACAAGGAGTTCCTAGAAATCCGTTGGGCGTGCAGCTCGACAGCTCAATATGTCCCCGATGACCATCTGGCGTGTGTTGCGTCGACCTTTACGCTTAAAACCATACAAAATTCAGCTACTGCAAGCCCTTCGTGAAGGTGACAAACAACAACGTGTGGAGTTCTGTAATTTCGTTCTTGGCAAGAGGGAGGATGACAATTTTCTTCCAAGATTACATTTAGTGACGAGGCTACATTCCATTTAAATGGAAAGGTGAAGCGCCATAATCTGAGAATACGGGGTGCGGAAAAACCACATGAAGTTGTACAACATGAGAGAGGCTTTCCAAAATTTAATGTGTTTTGTGCAGTTCCACTGGAAAAGGTGTATGCTCCATGTTTCTTTGTCGAGAACACTGTTACAGAAAGCACATGTCTCGATGTACTTGAGAACTTTCTTTTCCTACAGTTGCGGACTGATTCGAACGACTTCATTTACCAACAGGATTGGGTACCGCCACACTGGCATCTGGAAGTGCGGGAATTTTTAAATCAAAGGATTACTGAACGGTGGATAGGTCGCACTGGACCAAATGATTCAGTCTTACATTGCTGGCCTTCAAGGTCTCCGGACCTGACTGTATGTGATTATTTCTTGTAGGGGTTTATAAAAGACTCTGTTTATGTGCCTCCGTTACCAACAACAATGAATGAACTGAGACACTGCATAACAGCAGCTGTGGAAGGCGTAACTCAAGACATACTTGTTGCAGTGTGGGAACAATTTGAATACAGCATTGACATATTCCGTGCTTCTCAGGGGAGCATATTGAACACCTATGAAAAGGTATGAAGAAAAGGAGTTTCTCGTTCATCAAAAAACAAAATTCGTTTTATATGTTTATTATTTTCAGAAATATAGACGTGCTGAGTCGGATGATTCTTTTTGATATACCCTGTATACTACGGGCTGCTTACACGGCTAGCCATTAAAACTGCAACGACGGAAATCATTGCAAGTAACGAAATTTTGTTTGTTTTATCTATGCGGTATATCAGGCCAAATACGTAATTATATTTTTAGATGAGTTTGTGGTACATGTGAGTGGTGCCATGTCAGTCTCCCTATATTTCATGCCAAGAAATTCTCAGTGGGTGTCTGCGGCAAGAGCAGAACGTGTCGAGGTAGGTTACAATCATCAAATCTTCTTCCGTTACCTTAAATGAAACAACAAGTTTACTGTTACCATCACCGTTTTATTTATTTCCACGAAGCGTTTCGAAGGATTAAAACCTCCAACCTTCGAAACGCGTCGTGGAAATAAATAAAACGGTGATGGTAACAGTAAACTTGTTGTTTCATTTAATGTCAGTAACAGTCACGGTAAAGCCTAACCTAAAAGTGTTCGCATTCCGTTATCTTGTTGAAACATAAAGTCGAGGCGACCTGGAAGACAGGGAACAGCCACCAGTCTAAACAAGTCAGAAATGTAACACGATCTATGTAAATTAGCAACTGTTCGAACCAAAAAATGATCGTGCAGTGTATCCATTGGCACCCCATACCATTACCGCAGATGCAGAGGCCATATGACGGCAGTAAATGCAGCCTTACGACGTTAGTTCTCCATGAGCCTTCCACGCATGGATACCTCCAGCATGATGATGTGCACAGAACTAGGGCTCATCTGAAATGACGACTCTGCACCACTGTAGACTGTCGTAGGCTGCACCACCGTTGTGTCTTCCTGCGTACAAGCACGATTCCTCACCCAGGCTATATGACGTAGCTGTATACTCTTGCACAGCCGGACGGACACTCGGGCGCTAGTCGCTTGGGGCTGCTGAGATGCCGAATAGCGCGGAGTACACCCTCCTGATTCCACTGATTTCATACTCGCACGATTGCCGCAGGATCTCAGTCTTCCGACTGGTTTGATGCAGTACTGTGCCAACCTCTTCAGCTCAGAGGAGCGGTTGCAACCTCAATTATTTGTACAGACTCTGTCTTCCTCTACAATTTTTTTACCCTCTACAGCTCCCTCTGGGACCTCGGAAGTTGTTCCCTGAAGTCTTAACAGATGTCCCATCATCCTGTCCCTTCTTCTTCTCTGTGCTTTCCACATATTCCGTTCCTCTCCGATTCTACGCAGGACCACCTCAACACTTACCGTATCAGTCCACCTAATCTCATCATTCGTCTGGAGGACCACATCTCAAACACTTCGATTCTCTTCTGTACCGGTGTTCCCACGGTCCATGTTTCACTACAATCCTGTACTCCAAACGCACATTCTCAGAAGTTTCTTCCTCAAATTAAGGCCTATGTTTGATACTAATAGACTTCTCTTGGCCAGGAATGTCCTTTTTGCCAGTGCTAATCTGCTCTTGATGTCCTCCTTGCTCCGTCCGTCATTGGTTACTTTGCTGCCTGGGTAGCAGAATTCCATAACTTCATCTACTTCGTGACCATCAACTTGATGTTAAGTTTCTCACTGTTCTCTTTTCTGCTACTTCGCATTGCTTTCGTCTTTCTTCGATTTACTCTCAATCCATATTCTGTACTCATTACGTTGTTCATTATATTTAGCAGTTCCTGTACTTCTTCTTCACTTTCACTGCCACACAGTCTGAGGCGCCTTGTCACAGTTAACGCGGCTCCCCCCGTCGAGGTTCGAGTCCTCCCTCGGGAATGGGTGTTGTCCTCAGTGTAAGCTAGTTTAAGTTAGATTAAGTACTGTGTGAGCCTAGAGACCGACGTCCTCAGCAGTTTGGTCCCACCACCAACATCACCACTCACTTTCACGCAAGATGGCAATGTCATCAGCGAATCGTACCATTGCTATTCTTTCACCTTGAATTTTAATCCCACTCTCGAACCTTTCTTTTATTCCCGTCATTGCTTCTACAGTTGGGGCGAAAGACTACATTCCTGTCTTATACCCTTCTTAATCTACGCACTTCGTTCTTGGTCGGTATATCGCCAGACTCATCCATTCCACACACCAACAGGAATAGTCGTTTTGTTGCTATTGTCCCGATGATTTTAGAAATTCTGATGCAATGTTATCTATCTCTTCTGCTTTATTTGGTTTTAAGTCTTCCAAAGCTCTATTAAATTCTGCTTCTAATTCTGGATCCCATATGTCTTGTAAATCGACTCCTGTTTTCTGTTCTATCACCTCAGACAAATCTTCCCTCCCATAGAGGCCTTCAACGTACTCTTTCCACCTATCCGCTCTCTCTACTGCATTTAACAGTGGAATTCCCATTCCGCTCTTAATATTACAAGCCGTGCTTATAATGTTAACGAAGGCTGTTTTGACTTTTCTATATGCTGAGTCAGTCCTTCCGACAACCGTTTCTTTCCCGGTTATTTCACAGTTTTCATGCGGCCATTTCGTTTCAGCGCCCATGCATTTCCTATTTACTTCATTCCTCAGCGACTTATATTTCTGTGCCCTGAATTTCCCTGAACATTTTTCTACTTTCCTCTTTCATCGAGCAATTGAAGCATTTCTATATTACCCATGGTTTCTTCACAGTTAACTTCTTTGTACCTATGTTTTTCTTTCCGATTTCTGTGATTGTCCTTTTTAGAGATGTTCATTGTTCTTCAACGGAATTGTCTACTCAAGCGTATTTCTTCATTAGTTAGTAATTCCGTATCACACTTCTTTGTGTACTGAATCTTCCTGACTAATGTCTTAAACTTCACTCTACTCTTCATCACTACTGAATTGTGAGCTGAATTTATTTATTCTAATGTGTGCGCCTTACAATCCAGTATTTGATTTCGGAGTCTCTGCCTGAGCATGATGTAACCCAACTAAAATCTTTCAGTATCTCCCAGCCTTCTCCAAGTATAACTCCTCCTCTTGTGTTTCTTGAACAGAATATTCGCCATTACTAGATGAAATTATTGCAGAATTCAAGCAGTCTCTCCTTTCTCATTTCTAGTACCAAGCCCATGTTATTCCAGTCCCCATAACTATTAGATTTTCATCTCCCTATACGTACTGAATCACCCGTTCAATATCGTATACTTTATCTCTTCATCTTCAGCTTGCGACATTCCCGATCACAGATTACGTGGAGCTGACAACCCAAGTCTGGATAGGTACGATCATGCCACTGTTGAATTCTGACACACACTGGTAGAGGTTTCTTTTTCTTACATAAGGGTGAAACAATCTCCTCACATACAAACCAATACTCAAGTGTGAGTTCTGAAGGACGACCCTACTACATAATGTTCCAAATAAAAAACAGTGCCGTTTGTAACTCTTATTGATTAATAACGCGCTTTTCACTCTTAGCGCATCATCAGATTAACTGCAAAACGTGGCAAAGTAACTACTACATAAATTTTTTGATTCACTAACCTGTCTAAACCACTAAGTGGCAAATTGAGCTAACGGTGTGAGGATGCAAACATACCTTTAAAAGGCAGCAGAACCCGCATTAGTCAGAATTAAAAGCCATGGTGGCAGTCACGTTAGTCCATATTAAAACCATGGAATAAACGATTGAAGCGAAAACGCAGTCTTCACACTGAAGGTAAAAATCTTGTAATGATAAAAACAGTTACCATATAGGAACGGAAAACCTCGAAATAAATCTGAAATCGAGTATTCTGGATAAGGGAAGCAAATAACGTCATCAAGAAGCAGAATCAAACTGTGTAAAGAGGCCGGCGTTCACGGGCATTTGTCTCACTAATAAATAAGTAGCCGATGCAGTGAGTGCTGAGGCGTGGAGGACGTGGCGTCAAGTGAGGTAAAAGCAGAAGTCGATTTGAAAGACCGAGTACGGGCACTAGTAGCGAGGGTATGACGAATGAACAGTCTTTGTAAGCTGATAAATTGAAATAAAAAATACACAATAGAAATGACATAAAAATGACAACTTAAGTAGAGAGCCTATAATAGCAGGTCGTCTTACGTATGCAAGAAATCAAAAATAATATGATTTATAAAATGTAGGAGACAAGAGAATATTGATTGATAAAATATAAGTAAAGTAATTAAAATAGTCATTAGCAAAATAGTGATAAAGTTAGCAAATCTTCTCATAAATGAGTAAAAAGAGATAGAAAAAAAGAAGGAAGCGAAAATTATGAAACAAGGATGGGAAAGGGAATAAAGCATTGGAGGGAAGGAACGAGAGAGGGAAGAGGAGTGAAAGACGAAGGAAAAATAGGTGGGTGGGTATACGACACACGTAGAGGAAAAGGGAGACGGGAAAAAAAAGCCAGTTTGGGGAACAAACATGAGAGAATACGAAAACGTAGTGACGGGGGACAAACACATGAGAGGCACGTTATTGTGTAATCTTTTCGTTTACAAAGAATGTGGATAGCATTGCTCCGACCTGGTTTATACAGTTGTGCTGAGATTCTGATCATTTACATATCGAAGCATGTAGTAGACTTCACAACAGTTTGACGTTTGTTTTTGCATACCGCTTTCATTGTGTTAGAGTTTCAACGACCAGCTGTGTAGAAAAAACATTCTATGATAATCAAGCAGACGGGCTAACATGCTTCAGTGGTGGATAAATCACAATGCACCAGTTCCTGGTTGTATGAGAAATTATACAACGGAGTGACAGTTACCTCTCTGGTGGGAGATCGCATATTTCCATTACAATCGGTACTAACTGTCCTTGGGAAACAAGCCATGAACAGTTTATGTCAGTAAATTATTGCATCACCTTCTGCTCATCTTTAACATGAGCGCCCAGAGGAATTTTTCCAAGAGGCGAAAAATTCTGATTTGGTGAGTTTGTAAACTTTTTGTGTCTCAGAAACAAAATTTGATAAGAATTTAACAAAAATTATTCTACTTCAAAAGATTGATAGCTATCCAATTAGTATTTACAGGATAGATTACATTGGTATCCAAACGGTAAGCTTATTCAATCGTATACACAAAGTGAAACATTGTTTCTTAAATATTTTGTCACCCTATATTCCTGTGTAGAGAACTAGCAGTTTAGCAACCGAATGGATGCCTACCAGTTTACGCCACAATATTATAGTTTATGCCGCAAAACAATACCGAGTTCGTAATTTATGCAGAGGGGTAGCCGAAATTTGCGGCGCAGGCACTAGATACATAAATAACAATAGGAGAGGCATGACTGGTTTGATGCATTCCGCCACGAATTCCTGTCCCGTGTCAACCTCTTCATCACAGGGTAGTACTTGCAATCTACGTCCTCAATTGTTTGCTGGATGTATTCCAATCTCTGTCTTCCTCAACAGTTTTTGCCCTCTACAGCTCCCTCTAGTACCACGAAAGACATTCCCTGATGTCTTGACAGATGTCCTATCATCCTGACCCTTCTCCTTGTCACAGTTTTCCATATATTCCTTTCTTCTCCGATTCTGAGCAGAACAACCTCATTCCTTACCTTATGAGTCCACCTAATTTTCAACATTCGTCTGTAGCACCATATCTCAAATGTTTCGATTCTCTTCTGTTTCGGTTTTCCCACAGTCCATGTTTCACAATCAAACAATGCTGTACTCCATACGTACATTCTCAGAAATTTCTTCCACGAGGTAAAGCCTATGTTTGATACTTGAAGACTTCTCTTGGACAGGAATTCCCTATTTTGTCATTGCTATCCTGCTTTTGATGCCCTCCTTACTCCGTCCGTCAATAGTTATTTTGCTACCTAAGCAGCAGAATTCCTTAACTTCATCTACTTCGTGACCATCAATCATGATGTTAAGTTTCTCGCTGTTCTCATTTCTGCTACTTCTCATTACTTTCGTATTTCTTCGATTTACTCTCAGTCCATATTCTGTACTGGTTAGATTGTTCATTCCGTTGAACAGATCGTGTAATTCTTCTTCACTTTCACTCAGGATAGCAATGTCATAAGCGAATCGTATCATTGATATCCTTTCACTTTGTATTTTGATTCCACTCCTGAATCTTTCTTTTATTTACATCATTGCTTCTTCGATGTACGGACTGAACAGTACGAGCGAAAGTCTGCATACCTATCTTGCACTCTTTTTAACCCGAGAATTTATTTTATATTATTCCCTCTTGGCTCTTGTACATATTGTATGTTACCCGTCTCTCCCTATGGCTTGCCCTTTTTTTCAGAATTTCGAAATTTACAGTTAGAAATAAAAAAAAGAAAACTAAAACGTTATACACAGAGAGTAATAGGAGTATGTGATAGAGAGGGGTTACAGATCCTTAACGTAACGGCTAGGCATAGAAGACGATATGACACTACATGTATTTTAATAATGAGAAGACGGTGCATTCTAGAGATACACGTTGACAAGACGAAATTGTCGTATCCGTCTTGGGGTTGAAGCTATTTTTTTCCGTGTTTGCTATAACAATACGTATGTTTTTGGATAGGGTCCGACTTTAGCAAAATAGAATTATATTTTATTTTTTGTTCCATTTGAAAATTCTCAAATGCAGAAACTGCCTCCCACAAAAACAAATAATTGAAGAAAATTGTCAGATACAATGCCTCTATATGATTCCCAGGGAGCGTCTCAGAGAACGCTTCGTCGCCGCCGCTGGGGTATTTTACCGGAGACGTGGTGCGCCAGCTAGGTATGTGTGTGTCTTTGAAGAATTGGTAAAAAATGTTGTTGGTAATAGAGGGATGACATCAACTTCAGAGTGCTTACAGGAGGCACAAGCAGATATATTTTTTTTTTTTTTTTGTGTACTACATCGTCGAAAATGTATTTTTTCCAACTAACGAGCTGTGGTATTTGATTTAGCGATGTGTTGTAAGTGCACATACTCGTATTTTTGCATAAGGCGTCTCATATGTGGCGTCAACAGGATGTGAACAGTATTGGCTAAGTCGTTTCGGCTTAACGAGAGGCGGCACGCGAACACTGAATATATTTCCGGTTGCATTTATCTTACATCCGTAGAGGTGCCGTGAGGTTGCTGAGTCGATGACTTGGCATGTAGGAATGCTTAGTTTCTACTATACTGTGGCCATTGCTCAGTCTGAGTTGTGGAGCGGGGACGTGTACATATTTCGCATTTTTCCGCACCTATTTACGAGTGTTATAGTGGCATGATACATTAATAGAGCATGGTTTATTTGCTTGAAATATTGTGCTGTGGTAGGTTAACTGTCTTCTTATTCTTTTTTATTCAGTCTGGGAGCGCGGGAAGACCGAGACGGATCTGGCCCACGCTGTTTCTCTCTCATTAAAAGCAGGATGGCTGACAGAGCTTGCTTCCTACTGGACCACAAAGGAAGGGGGAGGGGAGGGGAGTGGTTGGTGGTGGTTATGCTTGTCTGCAAAACCGCCCACATACTTCCGCTGTCGTGTCAGGGCGTGTTTGGTGGTATTCACCTGAGCGGGATGGTGCTCCGTGAGTTTCTGCTATTGGACCAGTGACTTTTACGTCGGCAGCCAGGTCAGTCACGCCAGGTACGACCACACATACATTGATAAATGTTGCAAATTTCTTTGAGCTAGCGATTGTTAGATGTCCTGGTTCGCTCACTGACAGACTCTAATCCATTGTTCATCAACCTCTTTTGTTCAAGAGTCAATATATAAGTTAGTATGTTATCAGCCCCCAATACACTAGCTATAGTAAGGGCGCGATAAGTTGGCCGCCGGCCTCCAAGTGCTGTTAGTTGAAAGTCTTCATCATTCGGTAATCTTCGTATCGAATGTTTTCTATTTCACATGACTACCACTCTCATCGACCCGAAAGTCGTGACAGTGTAATAGCCTGACCAAGTGTTGTTGTGTTGTCTGTGTGAGAGGGTGATTAATTCAAAAAATGGTTCAAATGGCTCTGAGCACTATGGGACTTAACATCTGTGGTCATCAGTCCCCTAGATTTTAGAACTACTTAAACCTAACTAACCTAAGGACACCACACATATCCATGCCCGAGGCAGGATTCGAACCTGCGACCGTAGCAGTCGCGCGGTTCCGGACTGAGCGCCTAGAACCGCTAGACCACTGCGGCCGGCGGTGATTAATTGATCAGTAACAGTAATAATACATTTAAATACATTACGCACTATGATACACGATCAAAAATGTTTTGGAAGTCATTTTTCTTCTATTCATGGCATTGTATTACAACAGCCTTGATTTACTTTCACATTCCCTGCTACAAATAAAAACAGTAGTGAAGATGACCACCACTGTAATGCGCATTCACGAATCAATGTTACTTCCGTGTCAAAATTTGTACCATAGTAGTAGATCAGTACGAATCGTGCACACCCGTGAGTTGCCACTACTGGAAGAAGAGCAATAAAACATTCCCCCTCTCACATCCTCTAACTCTGCAGCGACCGCACTACTTACTCCTCTGCCTCTGAGGTACATAGCCAACTTTATGTAACTCATGCCTGAACTCAACTTCAGTTAAAATAGAGTGTGTCTTTATACCATATATTACTGCCTCTGTAAGAAATTTTTTTTGTTACCGAGCAGACTCACAAGCAGCTTGTAGCGTTAGTCTTTTCTATATTCGGCTGTTAGTTGCTGGATGCATATTGTAACAAAATGCGGCTAAGAACTGCGAGCCGCACGAATGCTTGATTTGGTCTCCTCTAACCTCTCCACGCGCCAGTGTTCCGAGTGTTGCATATCCTACAGGCAGTGCATTGCCACGATCGAGTCGTAGCAGCTCCTGTGGTTGGTGGCGACGGTACATTTTGTAGCTACGTGCATCTTGGAACTTGCTAAGCCTCATAGTTTTGGTACTAAATCAAAAATTGTATTAATATTTGAACAATCTGTCATGACGTCATTGTTTTCACCAGTAGGAGAAGACACTCGTTTTAACATGTACACTATGATGACTATGACATCACATACTCACTGATAATATAGGGATGATGTAGCAAGCGTTTATTTGTTTCTGTATAGCCCAGTAATATTTGATCAACATTTAAAGTCTTTGCAAGAGCAATTTAAAGTCTCTGCAACTCTCCTCTCACTTTCAGTGATGCTTTTTGATTTAAATGTAATGAGTTTACAAGTGGTCTGGTTCTCCAGTCTGCTCTCTTTTCCCTCGTCATAGTTGCAAGCTTATGCCAAACCACATTATCAATGGCCTTTTCTGTGGTTATAACACACAAGATATGTAGGACTCTTCCATTTTCAGTAAACCTCTCTCCCAAAATGTGCAAGAGTCCTATTGCCTCTCTTGTGCCTGTATTCCGTCTAAATACGAACTGCTACTCAGCCAGATTCTCTTCCCTCACTTTTTCCAATCCTTTATTAAGAATTCTTAACATAACTTTGGCCACATGTGAAATGAGGGTAACACTCCTACGCGAACTGCATTTCTCTGTTCCTTGTTTCTTGGACTGAGCAAAGGTTGGGAATTTGTATGGGCGCTGATAACCGCGCAGTTGAGCGCCTCACAAACCAATCATTATCATCATCATAATCATCATCATCCTTGTTGCTTTAGTGCTAGAATCATTACTGTTGTCAGAAAGTCCTCTGACCATTCACCCCTGTCATATATTTTTTAATAACCCCAGTATTTCTCTTATTCCTTCTTGGCTGAAACATTTTGGTATTTCTCTTCGTATCTGTACCTACCCCTTTCACATTTTTTTCACGTCCCTTTACTTCTTCCAATATGAATGTTTCGTCTTCTCTCATCGTCGTTCTCACAGTTTAAGGATACATGTACCAGAGTTCTTGTTTGTGACCTGTTTCATATGGCTTTTTTTAGATAGCCATCCTACCTCTGGAGGACGTCTCGTGATCTTTGTACACTACACTTTCGTCTGTTTCCCATGTTGTCATCTTTACTCTGTTGTACAGCAGATCATGTGTTCCCTTCCTCTCCAGTTCCTCAAATGCGTCATATTTCTCTTTTAGCAATTTCTTACCGGGCTACTGAGTTTCTCTACACAGTTTGTTATTCAACCATCGGTCCGTCTTTCTCGCTTATAGATTGTTCTTGTTTTTTAATTTTCTTGTCTCCTCTATCGTCAAAATCGGTTCCTGTGTAACCATGCCTTTTTGCCATTTTCCCGTTTATATATTCTATACTTTCCTGCCCTGCTTTTATGATAACTTCTTTCAGCATACACCAATACTATAATCCGTTCATCATAAGAATAAACCTGATGTAAACATTGGACTATGTATTCCTCCGCGATTGCTGGGACCTCATGGATTTCCGTTTCACGTGGGACTGCAGTTGTCTCGAATACTGTCAAGTACTATAATAAGGGTACGTTTCGCGCTGTGCGCTACGTGCACATCGTCTTAGCGATAATACGAGACAACAGCATTACCGGCGCATTTAACTTGGACAGCACTGGCCGGTCAGCTGTTACAGCTAGCCTGCAGTGGCATGGCCAGCTGCAGTTCACACGTAAAATGAGACAATCAGAGGAGCAATACAATGTCATTTAATTTTCAAGCAGAATGAAATAATACACTGTACATCTCCAACAATACTCTCCTGAGGCGACTAGACGAAAACCGCAATACGTTATCGTTTTTAGGTAATTGTAATTAAAAACAACAATGATGAAAATTCCTGTCTTAACCACACGGCAATTTTTCTGCAGAAGCTGTGTGTAACGCAGGAGAGTACTGAAGGATTTCACTGTACAGTTAAATATTGAAGCCACTGCAGGTATTTTCTAACAGTCAGTTGTTCTCTTAGCTCCTTCGTTACCCGAAACCGAGAAACACATTTCAGTTCTGGAAGTGTTACCTGCTACGCTGAAAACGAGCCGTCCACAACAGAATCCACGAAGCCAACCAGGTGCAGCATTTTCTCTTCGTCTTTTATGACGAGCCGTTCTACATCCCGCCAGCGTTCGGCGGTGACGTGTGAAAAAGCTGCGTGCGTTGCTTCTCGGGCCAAATCCTGCAGCTTGGCTCCAGATCAGTTCTGTTTGATTCATATTGTAATGGAACAGTAGCAAATGTAAAAATGCAACATCTGTATGATGTGCTCGATGCTGTGAAAATGATTGTTCTTCATGTTTCTGCAATACTTATCTACCTCTGTGGTATAAAACGATGGACATAGTCCAAATAAAGAGGATTTTGTTTTTCATTTTTGCCTTAAAAAATTAAATTGTTATGTTTTCTTTATTTAAACAACTTTTATGAACAATCTTTCATAAAACATCGATAGTTAAGAATTTGCTTTTGAAAGGAAACAGAAATTACGCGTGCAACAAGTAATCAGAAACAAGAAGACGTGCATTATTCATAAAAAATGATGAAGAGTTTAAAATTACGAATGTAGGTATCTCAAATTGAACGAGGAAGAAAGATGATGGTGAGGAACAATCTTTCATAAAACATCGATAGTTAAGAATTTGCTTTTGAAAGGAAACAGAAATTACGCGTGCAACAAGTAATCAGAAACAAGAAGACGTGCATTATTCATAAAAAATGATGAAGAGTTTAAAATTACGAATGTAGGTATCTCAAATTGAACGAGGAAGAAAGATGATGGTGAGGAGATTTGAACCAATGCACGAATAACCACATTTAGTCCACAGGTCATTTCGCTTCCAACGGCGCTACACGTTCAATGTAGATATCTTTAGCAACTGCAGTAGCGGTATATAAACCGCCGGAAAAATTTCAGATCCGATTATCTCTGTAAATTTATGAAAAACATTAAAAACCTATTTCTCGGCACTTTTTAACCGTGTTCCACGCGCGTGTTTCGCTACGGAACAGAAAGCAGCCTCAGCCATTTTCATACTGCTCACTGGAAATGAAATGAAAATGAACGTTTGGCAGCATTGGCCGGAAGGCCGGCCCCTTACGTGGCAGTTCCGGCCGCCTTGGTGCCGGTCTTATTACATTCGACGCCACATTGGGCGACCTGATACTGCGCATTAACAGCGCGACAACCAGAGCACATAACTGCAGAGGCTGTGATTGTACACGATTTCTGAAATAAAAACTACGTTGCTAAAGCCTGATTAAGAAAAACTTTGATGGCTGTTAATATATTTGAATGTATTAAAGTTTCTTTTAATGTGACCTAGTAATAAGATATCTAATACATAAGTAGGATCTACTTCCAAGAGCGTAACAACACCAGTGTGTGTGGGCTGCAGCTTCTTACCAATCATCGCGTTTGTGTTTGTTTACATCAGGTTTATTCTTATGATGAATGGAGTATAGCTGACGTTAGCAGGTGGTTATTTGTGTCGTAACTTGTTAGTAAGTTTAAGTGGTAGCTTTTCTGTAATATTCTTTTTTTCTCAAATTCATCTTCAATAGGTCCCACTTCTTCACCAGAGCAGCCTTCTTCTGTAAAATTATGGTTACTATTAATACCCCAACTACTAAGGTGTGCACTTACCGATTCCACTTGAGTACCCTTTTTTCCACCGATATTAAATCAGTTTGGTTTTTGTATTTATCCTCTAGTGATTTCCAAGTGTAAATTCTCTTCCTGTTCTTTTTGAACAATACATTTTCCACTACTAGCTGGTTTTCCCTGCAGAAGCCAATAAGCCATTCATCTTCATCATGACTACATACTATGGTTCACCACATTTCTTCTTTCACAATGCCATAGGAGTGTCTTCCATTACTGTCCACGTTCATCATGTTAATTTATGTATACATCTGGAACAACACTATATCTGTTTGTACTCCTTTCAGCTGCACACCAATAACGCTGTCTCTTTCCTAGCCTACATTATCCACAAATTTTGCGAGTTCCTTTGTAATAATCATTCCTACTCCAGTCCTTCCTTTCACTTGTCCTCCTGAGTAGTAGGAGAGAGCGTTGTACCTTAAGATACTTTTCAAGCTTCCGCCCTAGACAGCTCAGTATTGAAGTTTAATATATTTTCTTATTCCATTTTTAAATCATGCCATTCACTTTTTACATACTACATTCATTTTTACATAATTTTTCTGAAATAACAAAAATTACTCAGGATAAATTAACGTTTTTCCAAATGTGAAAACATTATCCTACAGTGTCCATGTATATACTGCATATTCATCTGACTGCAGTTCGTCACGTCCATTTCATCTTACCTCACTTAACTCAGCAACTCGTGTTGCTTACATACTATTCTTTTCAGTCTGTCTTTTGAACTTTCCTAGTTTTCCTGTATGCGACAGTGTTTTGAAATTTCAATTAGCAAAGATTGTTTTCCCATTAAAATAAGTTTGGATCATGACTAGCTTACAGTTCCAGCGTCATAAAACTTCCTACAATATTGGTGTGAAGAAGTTCGTCTGATTAAAAGAATAATATTTATATGTGCTTAAGAATAAGTCATCATCTTTATGCCACGCAATGGAGTTTTTACTAGCTTATCTGCCTCTTTACAGTTTTGGAAAATTATTATATTTCTCGAAGTTCTTTGAATTATTCTGCTATATCCTCTTGAAAAGATCTATCTTCAACTTTAATCATTTCTGGTAACACAGTATCATATCTCTCTCAGCTTCGACCGCTAACATTGTTTTTTGTCTCTTGTTAGCCATTGTGTCATCTGTCCATTTAACTAACGAAACGTTGAGACTACCCAGCACAATTTCCTCTGTTGTTCTCTTTCTACTTTTACTGCTTTCCTTTTACTTTCATAGACACATATTTATAGTCTGTATTTCTGTCTTCCTGCCTGGGGGATTTATTCATAATTGCTTCTTATGTCTATGCGTGTGTAGTCTGCGTTCTTTATGAAAAAGAACCTCTGGACCGTAAGAGCCATTGAGACATATTTATCATCAAATGATGAACCCTTCACATCCGAAATTATGTGTTCACCCCTGTTCGTATTTGCACAAATTAGTGCTCTTTGGCATCAGTGTGAACTGACTTGTTCTGAACGTCAGCTGTCAGTGGAACACACAGCATTTGCTAATAACGTCACCATACTAAAATATTGCACTCGGTGTGTTGATAACGTACAGTCTAAATATATACAAAACTGTGTTTCTGATAAAATTTCCCATTCCAGTGACAGAACGTCTCAAACAACGGACAGTATTATACAGGTATATTCATTCCTCTCAGTAGTAGGCACCGTACTGCGCCGGCTGCTCATGAAAACCAGTGGAATACAGAACGCAGCTCTTGAACGTACAATATCGTTTCGAATAATGTGCGACTCTGTACCCACAATCTTCTTTCAGATTTATTCCCCTAAACTATGTGAAAGGAATACTCCTAAATATCACTCCTTTTTGCTGAATTTGCTGAGCCAAATCTTAATCAACGGCTCCAGTCATCTATGGAACATTTCGTAGACGATGCTCAATGTTAAGTAAACCATCAGCGCGAAATAATTTCAACGCCCGAGAATCTTCCCAGAGTAATAGCCGTATGTGATTTTAGAACGTTCCAGAAAGAAAAGTCTTTGGAGACGATACTGTGTGTCGACACGACCATAGATGGAGAGGAAATACAGACATTTCTCTCTTTTTTCGGTCTCCCCCAAGACGACTTTAAAATTTGTCGGTGAAGCTGTGTTTTATGGATCGTAAAACGGTTCGGGGAAATCAAGAAAGTCTGTTTCTCGCTGTGCTGTGGTTTTCCGCTGCGTGTGTTTGAGCTTTACGGTCCGGTGAGCTGGTGGCTGTAATAAGACGGGCATTTCTGTTTAATTGCGTGCAGGACAGTATCCACAGAGAATGGATGATTATTTCCTAACGAAACCCGTTAGATATAACCTTTAACATAAAAAGGTAATTCCTCAGTGACTGCCACTGCCAGGAAACAAAAACTAAAATATTAAAAAACAATGGGATATAATGTAACTGCCAGAAATCCTATGTTTCTTTTTTTTTCCTGAAGTGACAGAATGAGATTTTGATGTAAGCGATAACAATTTAGTTCGCAAAACAGTATAAAGCAATTTTGCGAAGGAAGCAAATGTACTAAAAATGAATGAACGTAAGAAAGCACACGTAGGACACAAAGTACAACTGAGAGCATTCTGACTGTGATGATAACGATGCCAGAAGCATCGAGGTCTTCTCAAGCACGTGTCTTGAAGTTCAACAGAAACACGAACTTGCTCGGATAGTTGAAAATTTAATTTAAATAAAAATCTCGTCACTGCTCAAGTCAAATTATTATCTGTTGGCTCTGTGATTACAGCAAACGTAGTACGCTCAAGAATGTCATTCTTAAATGAATTCATGTAGATATTTGTATAAAGGTCAGGGTTGTTAATATACCGGGTGATCAAAAATTCAATATAAATCTGGAAACTTAATAAACCACGGAATAATGTAGATAGAGAGGTAAAAATTGACACACACGCTTGGAATGACATGGGGTTTTATTAGAACCAAAAAAAAAAAAAAAACAAAGTTCACAAAATGTCCGATAGATGGCGCTGGACAGCAAAACGTCAGTAACTGCGCATGACAATCGTGTATAAAAGGAGCTGAAATGAGAGAGAGAATCAGATGCGCCAGCAGTCGCAGCATGTTGACGTTACCTGAAAAGGCGCTTTTAGTGAAGCTGTATTATCGGAATGGGGAATGTGCTAGATCAGCGTTACGATCCTATCGCCATAGAAAGGGGATTCGAACGGGTAAAGATCCGTTGACAAGTGCAGCCGTGGCGAGAATGATTTCGAAGTTGGAAGCCACGGGTTGTTTAGACGGTAGACCCCGTAGTGGCCGACCGAGCACAAGGTGTAATGCTGTTGAGACAGTTCAGGAAGAAATGGAGACTGTAGCGGGTTCGTTTATGCACGGGGAAGTCAGCGCTCGTGCAGTCGCACGTCGCATCGGCATTCCATACACTGCTGTTTGGTTGGCACTGAGGCGTACCCTCCGATGCTATCCGTACAAAATCCAAAGGCATCATGAAATGTTACCTAGCGGTTTAATGACGCGGAGGGCATTTGCGGTGTGGGCGTTTCAAAAGATGGCGGAAGATGACGATTGGTTGAGTAACGTGTTGTGGACCGACGAAGCTCATTTCACACTCCGAGGGTCTGTCGACGCCCACAACTGCAGAATTTGGGCTCCCGGAAATCCTAGAACTGTCGTGGAAACTCCATTGCACGACGAGAAAGTCACGGTATGGGTTGGATTTACCACATCTACCGTTATCGGTCCTTTTTTCTCCGAGGAAATGCGTGTTTCTGGTTTTGTAACTGCTTCCGTGAAGGGTGAGAGGTACGCCAATATGTTACAGAATCGCATCATCCCCAGCCTGGCTGATAAACACCTGCTGGAACGTACGATGTTTATGCAGGATGGCGCTCCACCCCATATTGCTAGACGCGTGAAAGATCTCTTGTGCGCGTCGTTTGGTGATGATCATGTGCTCAGCCGCCACTTTCGTCATGCTTGGCCTCCCAGGTTCCCAGACCTCAGTCCGTGCGATTATTGGCTTTGGGGTTACATGAAGTTGCAAGTGTATCGTGATCGACCGACATCTCTAGGGATGCTGGAAGACAACATCCGACGCCAATGCCTCACCGTAACTCCGGACATGCTTTACAGTGCTGTTCACAACATTATTCCACGACTAGAGCTATTGTTGAGGAATGATGGTGGACATATTGAGTATTTCCTGTAAACAACATCATCTTTGCTTTGTCTTACTTTGTTATGTGAATTATTGCTATTCTGATCAGATGAAGCGCCATCTGTCGGACATTTTTTGAACTTTTGTAATTTTTTTGGTTCTAATAAAACCCCATGTCATTCCAAGCACGTGTGTCAACTTGAACCTCTCTGTCTACATTATTCCGTGATTTATTCAGTTTTCAAATTTATACTGACTTTTTGATCACCCGGTATTATTCACTTATCTTAACAAGGCCATCCACATACGAAAGAAAGAGAAAAGCACCTTATATCCGTATTAACCCCCAAAATACAATGTAATGAATCGAAGAGTAACGGGATAAATAACCTGAAAGTTCCAATGACTGAATGATAATTGGATACTGATTCTTATATGTTCTAACCAGTTTGTGAACTCGAACAAAGAAATGATGTTTGTCACAACACAACTGCAGAATACCTCGCGGAAATCAATTAGTATTATCACATCTGGAAGGACACGTGTCTTACAATCGTTTAAATACAGTGCGAGCAGCAACCAGTAACTATCTCACCAAAATCCAGAACTAACTCGCTTCAGTCTAGCCATTTCATCACATGACAAATTGTCTGTACTATACAGATCAGCACGTTCTTACGGTACGAGAGACAGGAAGTGAGGATCCTATCGTCCACTGGCCATGCGCCTAAGCTAACCGATTCTGTCACTTAGAGCTCCCAGTGGCTGGCTCACGTCAAAGGGCACACGACTCACAATCTTACCTCAAACAAAGCAGTGATCTATAAAACCCTTCGTAGACGGTGCTTAGTGCTAAGTAAATCAATGCCAAATGACATCAATGCAGAAATCTTCACAGGGTAACGGTATTCACCCAAAGATATGCTAACTTCACCGACGGTGAAGTGTCTACAGATTCTGTCATACAGAGACGTGCCTGTTGACGCATACGTGAAAACACGATATGAAATTGGTCTGACAGCACACGAGTTTTACCAGGACCAGATTTTTTTGTAGTGAGTGAGAGGTTCGCAGAATGTGCTGGCCAGGGAAACAGATCAGCACGGACGACATACGGTCTTGCGTTATATCGTTGAAAGACGACGTCGCCGATACCTTGAATGTAGGACATAGCCACTGGCCTTAACCCGTAAAAAAGGTTACAGATGCTGTCCAGATCATCAGCAATGCGAACTAAACGTAATTGTTTTGCACAAGATGCTAAGCCCAATGGCGATACAGTATACTGTGTTGCAACGTTCGTTGTCTTCCTAGCCTACTACAACATGGACCCCTCTATCGTGCTGCTGTATACAGAAGTGTGACGCATCTCAAATACGGTGTGGCCCCATTTAAAGCGTCTTTTGTTGTTGGATGCACCAATGTTGACGCTCCTCTTTGCAGCCACGCCATAGGGAACAGCAACAATGGTTGTCGTTCTTACAGTCTATGGTCTTCCAGACAACGCCGCAGTGTTCGTTTAGATACTCGTCGCGCCGGAAACATTCCCGCTTCCGGACTTAACGGCACCTACGGCCGTACTTTTTTGCAAGGCCAAGCGAATATACTTTTACCGTATTTATGTCAACTCGGGCGCTGATGTCTTGCATGGCGTTGGATGACCTTACTGAATCCGTAGATTCTAAATTCTCGGGAGAGCCTTGGGATGTAAACTTACATCTACAACACTACAATTCACACTTAATTACCTGGCAGAGTGTTCATCGAACCACTTTCTCGCTATTTCTTTACCGTTCTCTAACAGTGCGCGGAAGAAAAGAATACTTAAATGGCCGGCCGAAGTGGCCGAGCGGTTCTAGGCGCTTCAGTCTGGGACCGCGCGACCGCTACGGTCGCAGGTTCGAATCCTGCTTCGGGCATGGATGTGTGTGATGCACATAGCTTAGTTAGGTTTAAGTAGTTCTAAGTTCTAAGGGACTCATGACCTCCGATGTTAAGTCTCATAGTGCTCAGAGCCATTTGAACCATTTAAACCAATACTTGAATCTTTCCGTGCGCATTCTGATTTCTCTCATTTTATTATGATGGTGTTTTCTTCCTATGCACGCGGGCCAACAAAATAACTACAAAATAATTTCGCATTCTGGGAGAAAGCTGAAGATTGAAATTGTGTGAAACTATCTCACCGCAACGGGGAACTCCCACGTTTTAATGATTACCAAGTCAACTCGTGTAGCATTATCCCAGACACTCTCTCCCCTATTTCGCTATAATACAAAACGAGCTGCCTTCATTTAACCTTTCCGATGTCCTCCATCAATCCTATCTGATAAGGATACCGTACTGTACAGGACTACAGCAGCAGAGGATGGACAACCGTAGAGTAGGTAGTGTCTTTACAAGACCTGTTGCATCTTCTAACTGTTCTGACAGTAAAACGCCGACTTTGGTTCGCTTTCCCCAAAACATCCGTCTAGTTTATGTTGCTCGTAATTGTTATCCCTAAGTATTTGGTTGCATTGACAGCCTTCTGATTTGTATGATTTATCGTGTAACCATAAATTAACAGATTCCTTTTAGTACTCATGTGGATCAACTCACAATTTTCGTTATTTATGGTCAATTGCCACTTTTCTCATCATACAGGTATTTTCTCTCAATCAATTTGCACATGGTTTTGATCTTCTGATGACTTTACAAGACTGTAAATGACAGCATCATCTGCAAAGAGTCTAAGATGATTGCTCATATTGTCTCCTAAATCATTTATAGAGATTAGAATCGGCCAGGGCCTGTAACATTTCCTTGAGGAATACTACTGTTTTAGTAGATGACTCTCCGTCAGTAACAACGAACTGTGACCTTTCTGACAGGAAATCCCGAACCTACTCGCACAACTGAAACCATACTCCCTAGAGGCGCAATTTGGTTTCAGTTCACTTGTCAAGAAGAAAATCCAGTAATACAGAATCAATTTTAGTTCTCATGCCGATAGTGTTCATTAATTTTGAAAATAAAAGAACGATATTTTATGAATCCGCATTGGATGTTTGTCGATAAATCGTTTTCTTCGAGGTAACCCATAATGCTCGAACAGAATACGCGTTCCAAAATCCTACTGCAAATCGACATTAGCGATATGGGTGTGTAATTCAACGGATTATTGCTACTTCCTTTCTTTGGTATTGATGTGACCTATGCAACATTCTTTCCTTGAGGTTTCGGATCTTTCGTTGAATGAGCGATTGTTTATGATTGCTAAATATGGAGCTACTACATCAGCATATTCTGAAAGGAATCTACTTGTTCCGCAGTCTTGACCGGAAGACTTTATTAATTTATTTGAGTTGCTTCGTTACACCAAGGGTATCTACTTTTAAATCACTCATGTTGGCATCAGTTCCTGATTCGAAGCCGGCCGCTGTGGCCGAGAGGTACTAGGCGCTTCAGTCTAGAACCGCGCTGCTGCTACGGTCGCAGGATCGAATCCTGCCTCGGGCATGAATGTGTGTGATGTCCTTAGGTTGGTTAGGTTTAGGTAGTTCAAAGTATAGGGACTGATGATCTCAGATGTTAAGTCCCATAGTGCTTAGAGCCATTCGAACAATTTTGAACCTGATTCGAATTCTGGAATATTTACTTCTACTTCTTTGGTGAACGAATTTTGGAAAACCGTATTTAGTAACTCCGCGTTAGTGACACTGTCATCTACAACTCCACAATTGTTGTCGCTCAGCGAAGCTATTGATTGTGTCTAACCACGGGTGTACTTTATATACGAGCAGAATCCGTTTGAATTTTCTGCCAAATTTCGAGACAGAGTTTTGATGTACCAATTATAAAACAATCTCGCACTGAAATCCACAAAAAAATTCGATCTTCTGTAAAACTTCGCCAATTTCGGGGATTTTCCTGCTGATGTCTGAGCTGTAAACTCCCCATGTATGCCGAGCAGTAGAGGCCTGTCTTCCTGGGGCATAAGGACTCCCGGCAACAGCCGTCATGCCAGTTGGCCTTTGCTGTGGCTGGGTGGCGCCCGTGGGGAGAGCCCCTAATCGGAGTGGGTGGCATCAACGCAGATAACCCGCAATGAAGCGGACTAAGTCATCTCTTGCTAGTGACCGTCCGGCACCAGCAGTCTCTAAGAACGGCAAGATCGAGTACAATGCCGACAGATATGACCCTAATTCGTTTCCCTCGCTCGCTACACCATGGGAGGGACGTAGGGCTACAGAACGGAGAGAGCCACATTCACTTCCAAGTTTTAGTCTGTAGCAGAACTGATGGGGACTCCTTTCTATCTATGAAGCCTCAGTTTTTCGTTGAACATCTTGAGGATAAGTTTGGCGAAGTGACAGCACTGTCCAAGACGCGAAACGGCGCAGTCTTGATTCAGACAGCATCCCCAACCCAGTCCCGAGCGTTACTCGCCTGTGACTAGCTGGGTGATATTCCTGTTTCCGTCACCCCCCATAAAAGCCTCAACGTCGTCCAGGGGATCATTTTCCATCGCGATCATCTCTTGCAGTCTGACGACGAGCTCCTCTCTAATTTAGAACGGCTGGGTGTTCATTTCAACAGGCACGTTTACAGGGGACCCAAAGACAACAGGATTGATACCAGTGGCATCATCTTTGCCTTTGAGGGTGATTCATTGCCTGGAAAGGTCAAGGTGATGGTTTACTTCTGTGACGTTAAACCACATGTGGTGCGTTAAGTGCTGTAAGTTTGGGCACGTCTTCCCGCTGCACTTCCAGCGCCACATGTCGAGACAGTGGACATCTACTGCACCCAGATACTCTATGTGTGCCTCCTCAACTGTGGAGAGCATCACTCCCCCTGTTAACCAGACGGCCCACTACTCCTAAAGGAGCAGAAAATCATGGAGTATAAGACAGAGGCTAAACGCAAATTTGAAAGATTACATCCCATTCGGTTGACATCGGCATATGCTGCAGCTATGTCACCATCCCAAGCGCCAGTGGTTCCTCACTCTGTGCCACGAAGAGTGGGCCACCAGAATACATCCGCCTCCTTGGTGGTAAGGGGCAAATCTTCCTCCATTGTTCCCAAAGCACCTACTTTGGGAGCAAGTCCCCCTCCTTCAAACGCTGGGGACATCGGTCCCCTTCCCCCCCCCCCCCCCCCCCTGCTAGAGAAGCAACAGCCTCCTCCATCTCCTCTCGTGTAGAAAGGGTCCCTTGGGGCCCTTTCTACCGAGGTTTTCACTAACGCCACAGTGGACACTCGCCAGTGGCTCAAGGAGCCAAAAGCTGCTGTACAAAGAGCTTCACGGTCTTCCTCCATGCCTGAAGCTGCTTCAGAGAAATCTTGCCAGCAAGCCCCAAAAGAGAAGTGAGAGAGCAAGCAAACTAAGAAGAAGTCTGCTAAGAAAAAGGACCCTCTGGTGGCCCCAACACCATCACTCCCTATCAATTCTGCATCTGAGGATGCGGTAGAGATCTCAGCGGCTCCTGCGGACCTGGATCTCACTGATGCCTCGCCCACCATAGAAATGGTTACAAATACATAATCGGTTGCAGCAAGTGACCCTGAGGTATAACCTGCCTCCTTGCGCTTTCCATGCCTTCACAACCACACGATAACGTCTTCGTCTAGTGGAATTGCGGCGGTTTTTTCCACCACCTGGCTGAGCTACTACGGCAACTCAAGCTTTATACCTGTTTTCTGCATTGCCCTTCAGGAAACCTGGTTCCTGGAAATGCCGACCCCTGCACTCCCTGGCTATAGGGGATATTGCAAGAATCGTAGTGACTGTAATAGAGTGCCAGGTAGAGTTTGTGTCTACGTCCTGAACTCAGTATGCTGTGAATCTGTGCCCCTTCAAACCCCTCTTGAAGCTGTGGCTGTCAGGATAAGGACGACGCAGGAAATAACTGTCGGCAATGTATATCTTCCTCCAGATGGTGCAGTACCCCTCAACGCATTGGCTACACTGATTGATCAACTCCCTAAACCTTTCCTACTTTTGGGAGATTTTAATGCTTATAAGCCCTTGTAGAGTGGCACCATGCATACTGGCCGAGGCAGAGATGTCGAAAATTTACTGTCATGACCTCTGCCTCTTAAATACATGTGCCCCCACACATTTCAGTGTGGCACATGGCTCATATTCGGCCATTGATCTCGCGGTTTGCAGTCCTGGCCTTCATCTATCTATTCACTGGAGAGCACATGACGACCTGTGGATAGTGACCAATTACCCAACTTCCTGTCACTGCTCCAGCGTCAGGCCCACGGTCGCCTGCCCAGATGGGCTTTAAACAAGGCAGACTGGGACGCTTTTACCTCTGCTGTCACTGTTGAATCGCCCCCACATGGTAACATCGATGTGTTGGTTGAGCAGATAACCAAAACGATCGTTTCAGCGGTTGAAAACGCGATCCCTCGTCCTTTAGGGTGCCCCTGGCGAAAGACAGTCCCTTGGTGGTCACCGGAAGTCGCTGAGGCAATTAAGGAGAGTCGGCAAGCTCTACAGCAGCATAAGCGGCACCCTTCCCTGGAGCACCTCGTCGCCTTGGAACGGCTCCGTGCCCACGTCCCCCAGCTTATCAAAAGGCGGAAACAGGAGTGTTGGGAGACATGCGTCTCGACCATTGGGTGCCATACGTCACCTTCCCAAGTCTGGGCGAAGATCTAACGAGTTTTTGGTTACCAGACCCGACCAGCTGTTCCCAGTGTTAATGTAAATGGCGTGTTATCTACCGACGCAAACGCGATTGCCGAGCACTTTACTGAGCACTATGATCGCGCCTCTGCATCGAAGAATTAACCACCAACGTTTCGCACTCTCAAACGGTGATTGGAAGTGAACGTCCTCTCGTTCACTACACGACACAGTGAACCCTATAACGCCCCATTTACAGAGTGGGAGATCCTCAGTGCCCTTGAGCATTACCCCGACACAGCTCCTGGGCCAGATATGATCCACAGCCAGATGATTAAATATCTCTCGTCTGACTACCAGTGACATCTCCTCGTAATATTCAACCGGATCTGGTGCAATGGCGTCTTTCCATCACACGGGTAGGAGAGCACCGTCATATCAGTGCTCAAACCCGGCAAAAACCCGCTTGATGTGCATAGTCATCGGCCCA
Source organism: Schistocerca serialis cubense (assembly GCF_023864345.2). Lineage (NCBI taxonomy): Eukaryota > Metazoa > Arthropoda > Insecta > Orthoptera > Acrididae > Schistocerca > Schistocerca serialis. The sequence continues at coordinate 257,969,606 of NC_064641.1, forward strand.
TCAGCCTCACCAACAATCTTCGCAAGTTGCTGGAACGTATGGTGTGTCGGCGGATGGGTTGGGTCCTGGAGTCAAATGGCCTACTGGCTCCGTGCCAGGGCGGTTTCCACCTGGGTCGCTCTACCACTGGTAATCTTGTGCTCCTCGAGTCTGCCATCCGAACAGCCTTTTCCAGACGGCAACACCTTGTTGCCGTCTTTTTTGATTTACGAAAAGCGTATGACACCACCTGGCGACATTATATCCTTGCCACATTATACGAGTGTGGACCCCAAGGCCTGCTCCCGATTTTTATCCACAATTTCCTGTCGCTTCGTACTTTTCGTATCCAAGTTGGTGTCCCCATATTCTTGAGAATGGGAGTGTACTCTGCTTTTAGTGGCCATTAACTGTCTAGCAGCCACTGTAGGACCGTCCGTCTCACCCTCTCTGCATGCAGACGGCTTCTGCATTGCGTACTGCTCCACCAGTACTGGTGCTGCTGAGCGGCGCATACAGGGAACCATCCACAAGGCGCAGTCATGGGCTCTAGTCCACGGCTTCCTGTTTTCGGCCGCAAAGTCATGTGTTATGCACTTCTGTCGGCGTCGTACCGTTCATCTGGAACCAGAACTTTTCTTACTGTAGTGGAGATATATCGATACTTAGGACTGGTTTTTGACGCCCGATTGACTTGGCTTCCTCACCTTCGTCAGCTTAAGCCGAATTGCTGGCAGTACCTCAGTGCCCTCCGCTGCCTGAGCAACACCCACTGGGTAGCTGATCGCTCTATGCTGCTGCAGTTCTACAGAGTGCTTGTTCAGTCCTGCCTTGACTATGGGAGTCTGGGGTATGGTTCGGGGGCGCCCTCAAAGTTGCGTTTATTCGGCCCATTGCACCACTGTTGCGTTCGACTAGCGACGAGAGCTTTTAGGACGAGTCCAGTGACCAGCGTACTAGTGGAGGCTGGAGTCCCTCCATTGCTGGTCAGGCTTGCGCAATTGCTCGCCAGTTAAGTTGCACACGTTCGTAGTTCTCCTGAGCATCCGATTTACCGTCTCCTTTCCCCACCCACGGCGGTTCATCTCCCGTATTGGCGGCCTAGTTCAGGGCTTACAATTGCAGTTCGCGTCCGATCCCATCTATCTGAACTGGACTCCTCACCTTTACCATCTATACTCGAGGTCCATTGGAGTATACCCACATGATGTACACCTAGGCCGTGGCTTCGCCTGGACGTTTCTCATGGCCCAAAGGAGTCAGTTCACCCCACGGCTCTCCACTGTCACTTCCTCTCGATTCGTGACATGTACCGAGGCCATGAAGTGGTTTACACCGACGGCTCGATGGCTAATGGTCACGTCGGCTTCGCGTATGTCCATGGAGGACATATTGAACAGCATTCCTTGTCCGATGGCTACAGTGCTTTCACTGCAGAGCTGGTAGCTATATCTCGTGCTCTTGAGCACATCCGTTCATGCAGTGGGGAGCCGTTTCTTCTGTGTATTGACTCCTTGAGAAGCCTACAAGCTATCAACCAATGCTATCCCTGCCATCTACATCTACATCTACATTGATACTCCGCAAGCCACCCAACGGTGTGTGGCGGAGGGCACTTTACGTGCCACTGTCATTACCTCCCTTTCCTGTTCCAGTCGCGTATGGTTCGCGGGAAGAACGACTGTCTGAAAGCCTCCGTGCGCGCTCTAATCTCTCTAATTTTACATTCGTGATCTCCTCGGGAGGTATAAGTAGGGGGAAGCAATATATTCGATACCTCATCCAGAAACGCACTCTCTCGAAACCTGGCGAGCAAGCTACACCGCGATGCAGAGCGCCTCTCTTGCAGAGTCTGCCACTTGAGTTTATTAAACATCTCCGTAACGCTATCACGGTTACCAAATAACCCGGTGACAAAACGCGCCGCTCTTCTTTGGATCTTCTCTATCTCCTCCGTCAACCCGACCTGGTATGGATCCCACACTGATGAGCAATACTCAAGTATAGGTCGAACGAGTGTTTTGTAAGCCACCTCCTTTGTTGATGGACTACATTTTCTAAGCACTCTCCCAATGAATCTCAACCTGGTACCCGCCTTACCAACAATTAATTTTATATGATCATTCCACTTCAAATCGTTCCGTACGCACACTCCCAGATATTTTACAGAAGTAACTGTTACCAGTGTTTGTCCCGCTATCATATAATCATACAATAAAGGATCCTTCTTTCTATGTATTCGCAATACATTACATTTGTCTATGTTAAGGGTCAGTTGCCACTCCCTGCACCAAGTGCCTATCCGCTGCAGATCTTCCTGTATTTCGCTACAATTTTCTAATGCAGCAACTTCTCTGTATACTACAGCATCATCCGCGAAAAGCCGCATGGAACTTCCGACACTATCTACTAGGTCATTTATATATATTGTGAAAAGCAATGGTCCCATAACACTCCCCTGTGGCACGCCAGAGGTTACTTTAACGTCTGTAGACGTCTCTCCATTGATAACAACATGCTGTGTTCTGTTTGCTAAAAACTCTTCAATCCAGCCACACAGCTGGTCTGATATTCCGTAGGCTCTTACTTTGTTTATCAGGCGACAGTGCGGAACTGTATCGAACGCCTTCCGGAAGTCAAGAAAAATAGCATCTACCTGGGAGCCTGTATCTAATATTTTCTGGGTCTCATGAACAAATAAGGCGAGTTGGGTCTCACACGATCGCTGTTTCCGGAATCCATGTTGATTCCTACATAGTAGATTCTGGGTTTCCAGAAATGACATGATACGCGAGCAAAAAACATGTTCTAAAATTCTACAAGAGATCGACGTAAGAGATATAGGTCTATAGTTTTGCGCATCTGCTCGACGACCCATCTTGAAGACTGGGACTATCTGTGCTCTTTTCCAATCATTTGGAACCCTCCGTTCCTCTAGAGACTTGCGGTACACGGCTGTTAGAAGGGGGCAAGTTCTTTCGCGTACTCTGTGTAGAATCGAATTGGTATCCCGTCAGGTCCAATGGACCTTCCTCTGTTGAGTGATTCCAGTTGCTTTGGTAGCGACCATCCAGGAGTCCATCTATGCCCTGGAACGGTCCGGTCGTTCAGTGGTGTTTGTGTGGACCCCAGGACACGCCGTGGTCGTGCGGTAGCGTTCTCGCTTCCCGCGCTCGGGTTCCCGGGTTCGATTCCCGGCGGGGTCAGGGTTTTTCTCTGCCTTGTGATGACTGGGTGTTGTGTGATGTCCTTAGGTTAGTTAGGTTTAAGTAGTTCTAAGTTCTAGGGGACTGATGACCATAGCTGTTACGTTCCATAGTGCTCAGAGCCATTTTTGAACCAGGACACGTCGAAATTCCAGACAACGAACTTGCTGACAGGCTGGCCACACAGGCTACAAGGAAACTGCTTATGGAGATCGGCATTTCAATAACTGACCTGCGTTCGCTTTTTACGCCGCCAAAGTTTTCGGCTTTGGGAGACGGAATGGCTTAGTCTCAGTAAGCACAACAAACTGTGTGCCATTAAGGAGACTACGAATGTGTGGCAGTCCTTTATGCGGGACTCTCGCAGGAACTCTGTGGTTCTCTGCGGGCTCCTCATTGGCCACGCTTGGGCAAACCATGGTTACCTCGTGCGCCATGAAGGCCCGTCTCAGAGTCGATACGGCGCCCAGTTGACAGTGGCTCACATTCTGGTGCACTGTCCCACTTTGATTGCCCTGCGACGAAATCTTCGGTTACCGGACGCGTCGCCGCTAATTTTATCTGACAACGCCTCATCGGCTGACTTAGTTTTACGTTTTATTTGTGAGGGCGGGTTTTATCATTTGACCTAAGTTTTAGCGCATGTCCTTTGTCCCTCTGTGTTCTCCACCCAAGTGCTTTTAGGGTGGAGGTTTTAATGTATTGCAGAGTGACTGGCTTCTCCTTTTTACTCTCATGGTCTGCCAGCCATGGTAACTTGTTTTGTCATTTTTATCTCTTCTACCTGTTTCTTGCGTTTCTGTGGTTTTCATCTCCTCTTTTGTCCATTTAAGGGTTTGTTGCCCTTCCGTCGTTCTCGTAGTTTTTCCTTTCTCTCTGTTTTGTGTTGTCAGTGTCGCTTGTATTATTCTCACCCTTGTGGCATTGATTTTTTGGGAGCAAGGGACCAATGACCTAGCAGTTTGGTCCCTTCCCCCCCTCTTTTAAACCAACCAACCAACCATAACTGCAGTTCCTGCAATGTGCTAGTGGAGTGAAAGAAGAACTGTACCACCAACAACGTTTCCATAGCCCAGCTGTGAATGCTTAATCTTTCATTCAAGCAACGACGGACATTTCTAATTATCACCATTACATCTGTTGCCCACGAAACATTAAAAGTTCAAACAACAAATTATCGGCGATGATGACTCATTTCCAGGAGGAGAAATGTGAGAATAACTTTGATGTTATTTGAAACAGTATGACTTTCATCTCTCTAAATAACGTCAAAGCTCTAAAACGCCGGGTCCCGTATTTCCGTATACCTCTGCTCACTTTCTCCAAAACCCTTGCTGCAGTAGACTGTGTGTCGTCAGAGGCAACAGAATTGAACGCCGCGTTTCAGGCTGGAGGGGATTGCTACGACGAGATGCCCTCCGACTTTTTATTGCTTAGCAGTGGAGCCGTTTCATAATATTACTACGTGTGGAGACACCTGTAAGTACCGAGGCGAATGTTAATGTATTAGCGGACCGAATCGAAAAGAATTAGCGCAGCACAAGAACACTGTGTTACTCGTATATCAAGGCAGGCGCGAACTGGCAGGGGTGGAGCTGCTCATTACTGCCCAGCCATTAATTCACCTCGGTTAACTGCCGGAGGAGACAGGAGCCCACGACGCCCACTGGGAGCCGCTGGAAGACGGCAGCCTGCCATCTGACTGACGCTTCACAACGTTTAACATTTCAGACGTTCATTATTTGCATAACTAACTACTGCACTAGTTCCGTTTTTTCAGACATATGCGAAAAGTCTCAAAAATTTAATCCAATTTCAAGCGCTGTGAAGGTTTCTATTACTAAGGGATGTGGTATATTCGGGTGTGTTATTCGGTTTCTCTTTCTCTTTCGTCATCCCCATCCACATATCCTCACGAGGACATAAATCAGCTAAAATAGTTCACTGTACAGCAGTCCGCGAGATTTGGGTAATTTTTTTTCAAAAAAACTATCAGCTCAATAGTTGGAATTAAAGCATTACAGTCTCGTGCCAGAGAAGTAAATCTTAATATAATTTTAATTAACATTGTGTTGATACAGGTTGCTGATGAGGAGGAAAGTTAGTTATTAGTGTTTTATTAATGATCTCATTCATAAGCAGCCATATCACAGTCATCACAATCGCTCAGGAAAGTTATAATTAGCTTTACTTGTTTAATCAGAATCGGACGATGACTCCCCTTGTCCGCAGTCTCGATGATTCGAAGCGATCTGCAATCCTGTGTAAATAAAATGTCTTGGTTTTTGTTGCGTTGCGTAGTCAGTCGGGAAACCTCAGATGAAGCGGAAAGTTTGCTTTGATAGAGTTTAATTATCCGATGAAATAATGGAGCGCTTGGATCTAATAATTGCAGGTTCGTTTCCAATTTATCGGAAGTTCCCTTCTCATTACCAACGAAACGACACCTCCGAGCAAATTTCCAATTAGGGAATACATATATAATGAAATTCATTACACACCTGTGATGTAAAGGCTCAGTATGTACTCTCTTTGTTGTGGTTGGCAAGAGAGCCAACACCGTTTTACTAAAGGAGGCCGAAATACACGCGTTTTAGCTCACGCAGGCTGGCGTGAGGTCTGGAACATGACAAGGAAATTAGAATTTAGAAAAACGGACGTAGCTGGTGGAATACTTAACTTTAATCTATTAATTATGAACGTCGGTCTTGACGGTACATGATTCACAATATCAATAGTAACTGATAATGGCGCCTTGCTAGGTCATAGCAAATGACGTAGCTGAAGGCTATGCTAAACTATCGTCTCGGCAAATGAGAGCGTATTTTGTCAGTGAACCGTCGCTAGGAAAGTCGGTTGTACAACTGGGCCGAGTGCTAGGAAATCTCTCTAGACCTTGCCGTGTGGCGGCGCTCGCTCTGCAATCACTGATAGTGGCGACACGCGGGTCCGACGTATACTAACGGACCGCGGCCGATTTAAAGGCTACCACCTAGCAAGTTTGGTGTCTGGCGGTGACACCACATTCCTGCCCCGCAAATCGGCGTTGGTTGTGGCATAAGGCTTCCGCTCGCCGTGGGGAGGACTCCATGTGGGGAGCCTAACAACAGGCGAGGCTGTGCCACCCGCACCCTGCCATTCGGACCGCGGGGAGCTAGGAAACGTCTGAAAACCTGCTGCAGGGTGCACGCCAACATGCGGTGTATGCGCCCACAGAGAGACAGGAGGGGCCGAAGTGTCGACCTCCATCGGGCCAGGGCACCCGCCGGGCGAAGACGACATATGGTCCGGAGCGGGCAAGAGTTCCATGTCGGAGGACAACTGGTCACGGGAAGCGATCGGCGGCGCGTGACCCAGGGAGGCGCCCGGCGGTTGCAGAGAAACGTCCACCGCGGGCGTCGCCGGCGGGAGAACAGGCGGCGGCGGTGATGGCGGCGGCGGCGTGTCGCCATGGGGCAAAATGGAAGGCAGCGTCGGTAACACCTGGGGCTGAGGCGAGCCAGTAGATGGGTCCCCAGGGCGCTGACCGGACGGCACCGTCGCTGAAAGCAGGCGGCGAGCAGCAGATCCCGTGCGACGACAGAGGCGCAGCTGGTTGAGATGCCGGCGCACCTCACCAGAGGCCCCCAAACCCAGATACATAGCGCGTCCGAGGCAGCGAAAAATGCGCCCTTCGAGCCAACGCCGTGAACCTCGGTAGTGACGGTAGTAGACAACGTAGCCTGGGGCAAAAGCAGTTGTCTGCCGCTGCACAGGAACCTGATGCGGCGGATGTAGCAAAGACATCAAGGATCGGCGAGGGCGACCGTGGAGCAACTCAGCCGGCGACCGACCATCTCGGGGCTGAGAGCGATACGAGGACAAAAAGAACAATAACGCGTCCTCCGGAGAATGCGACTTTTTTAACTTCAACATCTGTGACTTGAAAGTCCTGACCAAACGTTCAGCGGCACCGTTTGACTGTGGCGAAAACGGCGCGGACGTCAGATGTTGAATACCGTTGGCCTTGCAGAATGACTGAAATGAATTGTGGGCCATTGTCGGAAACAGTAGTCTGTGGAAGACCTTCAGTGCAAAAGATAGCAGATAACGCTTGGATGGTGGCAGATGACGTCGTGGAAGACATCCGGACAACAAAAGGAAAATTACTGAATGGATCTACCACAGCCAACCATCGAGCATTCCAGAATGGACCAGCAAAATCGATGTGTAAGCGTTGCCAAGGGGAAGTGGCTTTTGGCCATGCAAAGAATTTCTGCGGTGGTGCTGATTGTTGTTCGGCACACACCATGCAAGAAGAGCACATATTCGTAATCGCGGCATCGATTTCGAACCAAGTACAGTGCTGACGAGCAAGTTGTTTGGTTCTCACTACACCTCAATGTCCTCGGTGGAGAAGCTGTGAGACAGAGGACTGTAACGAACGTGGGACCACGACCCTGGACTGATCATTATCAGAAAGCAACAGCAAAACACCACGTCGAACAAAAAATCTCTCCTTGAGAGCAAAAAATCGGCGAACCAACGGGTCCCCGATCCGTGACTTTGACAAGGACCATTGCGTAGCAACAAAATGCAGAAAGGTAGCAAGGACAGGGTCTGCAGCTGTGGCCGTAGTTACACGACGAAAATCAATCGGAAAGGATTCGACCACGTCATCGGTTTCTGCATCAATGAACATGCAAGCAAGTTCGGAGGAATCGAATGCCCTATCCTCAGCAACAGGCAAGCGGGACAACGCATCGGCGTTTCCGTGCTTAGCAGTCGACCGATACAAGATATCGTAGCGGTACTGCGAGAGGAAAATAGACCAGCGAATGAATTTCTGCCCTGTACGTCGAGGTACAGGCTTGGTGGGATGAAAAAGCAATGTCAAAGGTTTGTGGTCTGTGATTATGGTAAAGTGACGACCATACAAAAAGTCATGAAACTTTGTAACACCAAATACGAGAGCCAATGCTTCTTTCTCGATCTGTGAATAATTTCTTTGCGCAGACGAGAGCAATAGGGCGATCGTGCGATCCATCTTTGTTCGCAAGCACGGCACCGATCCCGAAATCCGATGCATCCACCATCAACAAAAGGGGCTTCTGGGGATCAAATGGCGTAAGGCAAGTATTGGAAAGCAACGCCGATGTCAACTGGCGTAAGGCGCGTTCGCATTCCGTCGTCCAGACGAACAGAACACCTTTACGGCGTAAGCGATGAAGCGGAGCTGAAATGGAAGAGGCATGTGGCACATATCTGTTATAGTAATTTATTTTTCCCAGTACACTCCGTAGCTGCTTCAAATTCTGCGGTAAAGGCAAGTCTTGTATGGCACGAAGGTGCGTGGGACTGGGATGTATGCCTTGGGCATTGAGTACATGTCCCAGGTATAGCAAATCACGAGCAAAAAACACACATTTGTCCTTCCGCAAGCGAAGACCATTTTGTCGCAAGACCTGAGATAATGTTCTGAGAGTGGCCAAATGTTCTTCTTCCGTCTTTCCGGAGATCATAATATCGTCCAGATAATTTGCTGCATTAGGGAGCAACGCACAAACAGTTTCTAGATATGGCTGAAACAATGCAGGGGCGGATGCACACCCTAATGGCAGTCGTTTGAATTGATACAACCCAATATGCGTGTGAACCACCAAAACGCGCTCGGATTCTTCGTCCACCGGTATTTGCAAGTACGCATCTGCGAGGTCCAACCTTGAAAAATATTTCCCCGGGCACAGTTTGTCAAAAAGATCTTGCGGGCGGTGTAAAGGAAAAGTTGTAATCACTAGTTGTGGATTCACTGTTGCCTTGAAGTCCACACAAAGTCTCAATTTTCCCGAAGGTTTTGGCAAAATTACTAAGGGTGATGCCCAGAGAGAAGCCTGTACACGTTCAATTACACCTTGTGATTCCAAATCGTGTAACGTTTTTGGCGACCTCATCACGCAATGCGTGGGGAACATTGCGCACTCCGAAAAATTTCGGTTGCGCATTTACTTTCAGTTCCAAATGTGCTTTATAGTTCTTAGCGCAACCAAGGCCCGGTGCAAAAATGTCTGCAAATTCTTCACATAGATGAGAAACACTGTTAGAAGGCACAGTCTGGTTCACTGATAGGACCTGATTTACTATAGACAAGTTAAACAACTGAAATAAATCGAAACCAAACAAGTTCACTGCACAAGAAGAACGAAGGATGTAAAATTACACAAGTTTTGTTTGTCCTTTGTATGGTGCAAGAAGGCTGCACTGTCCTAACACGGGGATCTCTTGACCTGAATAGCTAGTTAACTTAACATTTGCGGCACGCCACGGAGGAGTGCCCAGCAGTTTGTAAGTGTCTTGATTGATCAGTGAAACTGCAACCCCGGTATCGAGCTGGAATGGTATCACTTTGCCGTTAATGTCCAAGTCCACAAAAAGTTTATTGTCCTGCTGACGACAAGAGCGATTGTTTCGTGCAACGTGAACTGACACTGGTACAAAATCACTTGCGACTTGACAGGAGTTCCAGCGATGTCGACGCACACTATTTGTGGGACGAACCGACACTGTTAGAGAGAGTGGCACTGGGCGGAGTGGAATGAACTACATGAATTTCCATGGGCAAAGTTTCGCGAGCCTGAGTATCCTTGGTTCGATTCTGATTCCGGCGCGAAGCAAAGGGCCTGGAATGGTTTTCAGCTCCCGATCTGACCTTTTTCTGGCAAAAACTCTGAACATGTCCTTTTTTATTACAGAAAAAGCAAATAGCTTGGCGTGATGGGCAGTTCTCACGCAAATGTCTAGCAGCGCACCGCGGGCATGATTTTAGCACTGCATTTGCTTGCCGACGCAGCACACATGGCTGAAATCCTGGCGGCAGTGGCACGCCGGGCGCGAGGACTGTTTACTGTTCCGTGCAGCTCGCCCGGCGGGACGGTTAACCTGACACACGGGTGGCGAAGTTTCAAATGATTCCTGAGCAAAGTCAAGTGTGTCCTGCCGATCCAATATGTCCATCACTTGTTGAATGGAGGGATTGACTAGTTTCAAAATCTGTTCCCTTATACGAACATCAGAAACGTTTTGTGCAATTGCATCATGTACCATAGTATCTGAATAAGGGAGTCCACATTGACACTCAAAAGCACAATCCCTAGTAAGGCCTTGCAAGGTTGCAACCCACTCCCGATTAGTCTGACCTGCTGTACGTTTTGTACGAAAGAAAGTATACCTTTTCGCAACTACATTGACTGATTCGTTGAAATAAGCATCTAATGCAGACAAAATTTCTTCGTAGGACAGATTTGCTACGTCGCGGCAGGGAAATAATTAGACTATCACATGGTACGTTTGTACACTGACCGATGATAAGAGATAAGGCTGCTGCTCGTTACCTTGAATTCTGTAGGAGGCGATATGGAATCCAAATTGGCGTGACCACTCCACTTCCAGTGCAGCATCAAAAGGTCAAAACGTTGGTGCAACAGCATGTTGTGGCTGCGTTAGCAGTGGAGCGGCGGCTGCCGCATCGTTTTGCATTGCACATTGACCCTGGACGAGCTGTCCATGGGCCTGCATCTGCTGATTCTGTAAGCGATAAAATTCGGACAGTACATCTGGAGATGGTGGCGAAGCCATTACACAAGTAAATCTGGGCAGTATCGATAAGAACGCGGTTTTGCCTCGTCGCCAATGTTGTGGTTGGCAAGTGAGCCAACACCGTTTTACTAAAGGAGGCCGAAATGCACGCGTTTTAGCTCACGCAGGCTGGCGTGAGGTCTGGAACATGACAAGGAAATTAGAATTTAGAAAAACGGACGTAGCTGGTGGAATACTTAACTTTAATCTATTAATTATGAACGTCTGTCTTGACGGTACATGATTCACAATATCAATAATAACTGATAATGGCGCCTTGCTAGGTCGTAGCAAATGACGTAGCTGAAGGCTATGCTAAACTATCGTCTCGGCAAATGAGAGCGTATTTTGTCAGTGAACCGTCGCTAGGAAAGTCGGTTGTACAACTGGGCCGAGTGCTAGGAAGTCTCTCTAGACCTTGCCGTGTGGCGGCGCTCGGTCTGCAATCACTGATAGTGGCGACACGCGGGTCCGACGTATACTAACGGACCGCGGCCGATTTAAAGGCTACCACCTAGCAAGTTGTTATGTCTGGCGGTGACACCACACTCTTGATTAGCATACATCATATTTCCAATCTCTTTCTTCCAGTAATCTGGATAGCAAAGTTACAATTATTCAATGCGGCTATTCGGCACGGAGAACATCCTAGAAGGTCCCCCAACACACACCAGAGAGAATATTACAAAGAGTAATTATGCGCTCATGGAATAGTAATATTACTGTACTACTTTGCTCATCGATTCTGCGAGTATATAGATGGTCAAGTAGGAAACGTAACTCACTCATATAATTGTGCAGGGATGATTAGTAGAATATAAAGAGATATTACATTAACTTCGTCCATCATTTGTTTTATAAAACGAATAGGTACAATTCTATTGCTGACGTGAATCTCGACCATTGTAGAATTAACCACTATTTAGTTGTGATTAATCACTGACACACTGTCCTTAAATTCAATAAATAAAGCAAACTTGGCGAAGTCCGTATTCAAAAGAACGCCGTGAATTATTTAAGAAGAACATTTATTATCTAGACGCAGTGCCCATTATACATGGTCCAGTCACGTTAATGTGACAATCTGTCAAATGCCTGAATAGCCACCTTCTGCAGTGCGCACGTCGGGGAAGAGAATCAACGAGATTCTGGAAGATACCGACATAAAATTAATTGTTGGTAAGGCGGGTACCAGGTTGAGATTCATTGGGAGAGTGCTTAGAAAATGTAGTCCATCAACAAAGGAGGTGGCTTACAAAACACTCGTTCGACCTATACTTGAGTATTGCTCATCAGTGTGGGATCCGTACCAGGTCGGGTTGACGGAGGAGATAGAGAAGATCCAAAGAAGAGCGGCGCGTTTCGTCACCGGGTTATTTGGTAACCGTGATAGCGTTACGGAGATGTTTAATAAACTCAAGTGGCAGACTCTGCAAGAGAGGCGCTCTGCATCGCGGTGTAGCTTGCTGTCCAGGTTTCGAGAGGGTGCGTTTCTGGATGAGGTATCGAATATATTGCTTCCCCCTACTTATACCTCCCGAGGAGATCACGAATGTAAAATTAGAGAGATTAGAGCGCGCACGGAGGCTTTCAGACAGTCGTTCTTCCCGCGAACCATACGCGACTGGAACAGGAAAGGGAGGTAATGACAGTGGCACATAAAGTGCCCTCCGCCACACACCGTTAGGTGGCTTGCGGAGTATCAATGTAGATGTAGATGTAGATGTAGATATGAAGCCATATAAACTCCAATGCCGTGGTCAGCTGCGCTACGTTTCTCGTTTGAAGATCCATGGCGCGAACAGCCCAATCGAGGTGGTCTCACAGATTCTCGATTGGGTTTAAATCGGAATAGTTTGGTGGCCAGGGCAGTACAGTAATCTTATCGTGTTCCTCTTCGAACTACGTACGTGCGCTGCGTGCTGTATGACATGTTGCATTGCCCTGCGAGTGGCTGGCATCGTGCCGAGGAAGAGACAAACTACATGTATGAGTGGAGACGGTACGCAATGATAGATGCATACTTGAGTTGATCCACTGGGATTTCCAGAATGACGAGATCTCCGAAGGAATGCCCTCTGGGTGGGGCCCCTCCGACGATATTTGCCAGCTCTTCGCCGAACGATCGTTGAGGAGACACTGTAGGCAGCCTCTTGGTTCATCTGGACGGTCACTTGATCAACAGTCGGACGTCTGTTCGTCCATACACATCTCCGCAGCCGTCGTTACCCCTGTCATCCAAGTTGCACAGTTGCCCCAGCGCTGGTTCTGGATAGCACCATTTTGCCATGCACGGTACACTTCAACCATGCGGGACACCAAGAGTGTCCAATTTTAGCCGTTTGGGAAATGCTTTCCACAAGCAAATTATCATGCTCTTTTGGACTCTCCGTTTCCGCATTACGACAACGACTGAACTGTTTCCCGCGTCCCTCCGACAGGCTTTTTGTACCCTGAACTGGTAATATTGCCACCTTACGTCTGTGAGTGATAACTGCAAGTTGACATTGAACACAGGCAGTGGTCACATTATTGTGACTGGACGGTTAACTACAGAAGTACAGACGCGGCAACGATTTTCTTAAGAACTCAGTAAAAAAGTCAACGAAAAGGAATGCAACACCTTGCAGTCCTCTTTTTAACCCAAAGTATTGTGCCTCCCTCATTACACATATGAATGGCTTATTTCAATAGTGGTACAAGTCCATTACCTCCACTTTTCTGTCTATAATGCTTCTGACATTAATGGTCCAAACAAACAGAAAGAAAGGTTCATCTCTAGCAAGAAGCCATATACTTGAATATTTCTGGTATCTCAACTGCAGATTTTTCAGCGCTCATTTAACTTTAGGACTCTGTATCTCAGAATGAACAAAAGTGAACTTTGTACCACTATTGAAATAAGCTCTTCATATATTCACACACATGCTAAACATCATTTTAAGTCTGCTTACGTTAATGTAATTATTAGAGTGGTACAGGTAGCAGTGTTCCGTACAATAACCGTTCCACAAGCATCTTTACTTTGAACTGTCCATTGACGATCCAGGAGAGTGACGTCGGTTCTCACATGACAAATATGAATAACCTCAAAGCAGCAGCTTACTCGCTATAACGTTTACCACTGCAAAGGCAGTCGGATCATCGGTTTCATTAGTTGCTTTTAATATTAAAATCCTACAGCCTAATGCCCAAAAAGATTTCATTCATACCTCTATTTAGTGATGTCGACAAGAATCATCTCTCAACAGTCACCCAGTATATGCTGTCAATATAAATTGTGCTTTTTTCAGAACTGTTCTACCTTGGCCACAACTGTCTTCCCAAAAATTGAAGGGCACCTGCAACAGCATATTCCAGTTCATTACATTTTACCTGCGAGTTAAGGTTTAAACATGTCACTTAAAAACTTAGTTCAGTATAGCAATACTTAATACTTCGTCATTTGGTGCTGAGGACAAGAGAGTCACTTTGCAACAAGGCGTGTGAGACTTTTCCAAAAGACAGACAGGGCCAACTTGACCGAAATGTTTGACTGCCCAGACACATTCGTTTGTTCGTGGGCGATCTTATAGTGGTCGGATCAATTGTCTGGGTGCACTGTTTTGCCGGTGGACCACTTTGTGATAGCGCCGACCGATACCTCCCACCCCACACTCCGTTAGTGAAGGCAGTTTGGGTCTGCCAAGCGGTCGTCATTGTCCAAACACAGTGAGACGGGTTGGCGAGCGGGTTAACGGGCAAGTGGCGCACCGGTTATGCTGTGAATGGGCAGCTTGACAGACAGAAGGGGATGTCACTAAGCCACGAGCACTTGCAGACGCTTGATTGAAGCATGGACATTCCTATAAGAAACAAGTGGTTTGTCGTTGTGAGGCTGCTTTCTTAACACGACAGGAATACAGACAAACAGTTGTAACGATTCGCTGGCGAGATCGCAACCAGTGCTGGGGACTGCCACAATTTGGAACGATATGAGTCGAAGATGGGAATTCCTGTGTTATTTGTCAGCCACCACAAGATCGGAAATTTTCATTTTGCACTGCAAGGCATGGCTACGCCATGAAGTCAATCATTGTGTCGGATTGCAAATTGGGTCTCCTTATTATAGGGGTGATATGAAAGAAAATTTTGTTCCCTGGAGGACAAAATGAGAAACACATGTAACAAAACTGCGAAACAGGAGCATCTAACGAATCAATCGTTGGAGTAGCGAGACAGTGACAGGATTAGAGATGTCTGACAGTGAAAGGGAGGTGGTGAGGCACACCCTACCCTTGAAGTGTGCAAGTTTCTGGGGTTCACCTAAGCTGGGCACCTGTTTGATTTAACCTCTGCATCCGTCAGCCACCTCTTGACCAGTTGAGTTATTCTGGGTCTTCATAAGGTCTCACTTGTGTTTTGGTTCGATATGGCCACATGGGAGTTGTGGGCCTTGTTTTCTGAACCCGGGAGGTCAGTGCTTCCGTATTGACTGTGTTTTCAGAATGGCACTATGCTATTAAGTAACTGACTTATAGTCCCCTCCTGATAAGTGGTGTGGAACCGACGATTAACAAGCATCTTAATGCGTTGTAGTTTTGCCAGTGTGAGGTCCACGAAGCAATATACAGTGGAGTGGGGGAGAAACCAGTGGGTTCTGTATAGTGCATAAAAGAAGGGAGGCGCGTGTCCACGCGCGTACTCCACTGTGGGTTACAATATAGAAAGTGGCGCGGGGAGTCTCAGATGTCAGCAGGAGGGGGCGGGAGTGCTGACGGCGTGTGCCAACATCCAACTGAGCGGGGGTGACGTAAAGATCGCGTGTAGGTAATTGGCGAAGAAGGCGCGGTAGCGCGGTCGGTGCTCGACTTCACTGTGGGTGGTTTGTAAGTACTGCCAGAAATAAAGGCGTGATTTGTCGCCATTATTATACATGTAGGTGATCGTCCATCCCTTGACCGATACAATCGCATGGTTTTTGTTGGTGGGGAAATAAGTATCCTCAGGATGGAGAAAATTCCATAGGTCAATCGAGTGCCGCGCAATGCGGAGGTAACAGGCAACGAACCGTCGATTAAGTTTCCTGACGTCACTGGTGGCAGCACAAGTTAGTTGATGGACATCGTCATCCATGAGGCGGCAAATGGAACAAAGTGGAGAGTCCGTTAGTCCGATGGCGTGAAGACGTTGATTTGTGGCGAATTTTCCATTTGCGACTTGGTACCATGCTGCTCGGACGTTGGAGGCAAGAAAATGCTGGTGGATATGACGCCAAATCGTGGGCCACCGCTTGGAGGGATGTGTGAGTTCGATATTGTTGCTGGATATGAAACGTAGCAGTGGGGTGTAAAAATTTGTAGGTCGAGGAGAACGCGTGGTCGGTAAGTGTGGGTGAGCATAATTGAAGTCGACGATGAAATCAGACATGTGCGTCAGGTGGTGCTTGATGTGTCCGATTGGTACTGGTGGTGTTATGGTCGCGGGCACAAGAATTTCCAGCAAGCTGCGCGTAAGCGAGGGGCCCCCGTGCCACTGCTTGTGCATGGTGGACATGTACAAGGACGCCGCTCGGAGTCGCACATTGACAAGGCCGTGGCCTCCCTCTCGCGGGGGAAGGGTGAGCGTGTCGTAGCGGACCTTAAAGAGCGTACCGGGCATAAGAAAGTATCCGAAGTCAGCCTGGAGGCTGCGTCCAATAGTTGATGGCAGCGGGAGGACCTGTGCGATGTGGACCATTCTGGACGCCACATGTTGATTGAGGTATTGGACACGTTGTAAGCAGAAGATTTTGTCGCACCGTCGTGCGAATAGATTGGAGTGCACGCCGAAAATTGATGGCAGCGGAGCGGCGCACGGTGGAGGTGAAAATGATACCAAGGTATCGTAGTTTTTGTACACACGAGAGAGGTGCTAAGTCGTCGTGTGAGAGGCCGCGTCCAATGAACATCGCGGCGGATTTAGCCACATTCATGTTACTGCCCGCTGCAGTTCCATACGTCGATATCAAATCATGTACCGTTTGTATTTCACTCCGTGAGCGGATCAAGAGGAGGAGGACGTCCGCATACGCACGACATCGAAAACTGTGCTGTCGCAAAGTGAGACCAGAAAGGTGGCTCGTCGGACCCCCCACGAGAGGCTCCAGGTTTATGGCATACAGTAGGGTCGAAAGTGGGCAGCTTTGCCGTACGGAACGCCGGATCACAGTTGGTCCGCCGGCCGGTCTGGCCGTGCGGTTCTAGGCACTTCAGTCTGGAACCGCGTGACCGCTACTGTCGCAGGTTCGAATCCTGCCTCGGGCATGGATGTGTGTGATGTCCTTAGGTTAGTTAGGTTTAAGTAGTTCTAAGTTCTAGGGGACTGATGACCTCAGATGTTAAGTCCCATAGTGCTCAGGGCCATTTGAACCATTTCTGAACCACTGGTCCCACCACACGACTTGACCTGAATCAACGATTCAGCGGAGCCGTACAGACGCCGGATGACGTCGATAAAGGCTGGTGGAAAACGCACACGATTCATCACTGAGAACAGAAAAAGATGCCGCACTTTGTCGAATGCGCTGTCAAAATCAATGGCAACCACCGCGGCGAGGAGTCTGCATGCCGCTGCCATTGCAATTAAATCGCGGCATTCTCCTGTGGCCGTTTGTATATTAACTGAGCCGCCCGGAGTTGTCCGTTCTGGGGATAGAATGCTAGGCAGGACCTTGCGGCATCGCGTTGCCAGTAGGCGTGTGAAAATTTTATAGTCTGCGTTAAGCAGAGTCAGGGGATGGTAATGTGCTGTCGTCACACCTGGTGTCGGTTTGTGGATGGGTATAATAATTCCCGAGACAAAGGACAGCGGTACGGCGTTCCCCATCGTCATCAGTTCATGAAACATCGTCGTCCACCGTGACGCCATTAGTGTGAGGAAAGCGCGATAAAATTCTATCGGCAATCCGTCGACACCAGGTGACTTATTCAAAGCACCTTTGTTGATTGCGTTGTGGATTTCGTCACGCGTAATTGGCTTCATCAGCTCGACCGCTTCGTAGCTGGTGAGGGTGCGAGTTACGTGTGGTAACACAGACTCCTCAGCGTGGTTGTTGGTAGTCTCCTCCTGGTACATTGTGCGGTAGTGGTCGACAAAGGCACTGACGATTTCGGCCTGGCAAGTGACGTGCTGGCCGCGACAGGTGTCGATCTCGGTGATGAGTCGTTGTCGTCGATGTTTCCTATCGCAGGCGATATGCTGCATGGTGGGATGTTCTTGTTCCGCCGAATCTTGACATCGGGTTCGCACCATAGCCACCTGCAGCCTACGGCGTGTCAACGCTACAATTTGTGCCTTAATCCTGCTGCGTTCCCACTGGGTGTCGGGGGTGGGCGGTTGAGCGTCCAAGACGCGGAGAACGGCGTAGAAATAGTCGGTAGTGTGCTGGCGCCACAGAGCAACTTCCTTGCCATACTAAATCAGGGTACGTCGAATGGCAGGTTTGGCACATTCCAGCCACCAGGTCAAGGTATTGCAGTACTTAGGTAAGCGACTTTCACAGATGGCCCATGTCTCGGTAACACGTTGAAGACATTCAGGATTATGAAGATGGGAGGTGTTTAGCTTCCACGGTGCACGACTACGCCAGACCACTTGCTGGGGGAGGAGAATGTTGCAGGTGTAGGCACAGTGGTCCGAAAAGGCCAAGGGCCAAAGTCCTGCACCTTGGACTGCAGGTGTGAGTTCCCGAGAGACGTAAATCCTATCGAGGCGACTCGCGGACTGACTCGTCTGGTAAGTATGTCCAGGCGCGTCGCCGTGCCGAACTTCCCAAGTGTCGGGAGCAACAGATTGCGGACGACAAGACGTAGTTCTTGACAGCTGTTGTAGTGCGGCACTTGATCTTTAGGGTGCAAGACACAATTAAAATCACCCTGAAGGAAGTAATGGTCGCAGCGTCCAAGAAACAAAGGAGCGATTTCTTCTGAATAGAAGAGTGCCCTGTCACGTCTGCGGGTGGAGCCTGAGGGAGCGTAAATGTTGACAATACGCGTCCCCATGACGGTGACGGCCATGCCTCTGGAAGATGGAAGGTATGTGATATCGGCCACTGGAATTCCTTCTCGTGCGTAGATGGCTACGCCGCGTCCCAGGTGGTCATTAGGAAAAGGATAAGTGTTATATCCCGCGACGTCTGGAAGTGTGACAAAGTGTACTTCTTGTAGTAGTGCGATGTCGACTTCCGACGCCCACATCATCTCTCGCAGCAGTTGAAGTTTCACGGGTCAGCTAATGGTGTTAGTGTTGATCGTCGCTACTCGGTAGGTTTGGAGCCGTACCCCGCCGTGGAGGGGAACTCCACCGGCGGAGGATGAAGAGGGGCGAGGCAGGGGCGAGTCGTGCCGTACGCCACCTGACGGCGTTATCAGCGGCGTAACGATGCTTCCCTCTGTGGTAACTCTGTCCCCAGTGTGTGGTCCGGGTCTTCATCGACGTCCTCACTCCACGCCATTGAAGGCGCTATCGTTGTGATGGTTGTACGTTCCACTTTGGTCATAGGGGCGGAGGACGTCTCGGTGGCAGTCGCAATGGTTCAGGAGGGCCTGGGCGAGCCAGTAGAGTAGTTACCGACACAGTTTCACGTCCAACTCTCTCGCGGATTGTAAAATTGTTGCTCTTTGGTTTATTTATTCTCTTTGTAACAACACATTTACGAAAAGAGTTACGTGAAATACTTTTAGCAATGCTGTGCTTTGCTTTTCTTAATCATCATTACCTTTTAGCGGAATAAAATGTATATATGGAAGTCTTATTGTTCTGCATCTGGCCTACAATTTAAGGAACGATTTTTCATAACTGCAACTCATGCTAAGAATCAATATATCTTCCCTACTTCATAGTGATTAAAGGTTGAAATTACTTTGTTATGAACACTGATGTTACAGTTCGTGTGATCGTTCAAAAACACAAGTTCGCAGTGGATTTTATTTCTCGTTAAAATGCTATTTCATACCACGACTAGCCCAAGAACATGAGACTCTCATTAAAAAATACGTTGTCACTATAAAGTTTGCCAGATCAGAACGGAGCACAGCAAGATTACTATCAGATTCTAAAGGTACATTGAATTATTTGCACTGTAAATTATATCCTATCAGCAGCCCGCGTCAATCTGCAACACATCATAAAATCTGCTGATCTTCACTGCCAGTCTGGGAGCTAAAAGAAATAATATTATTTTACTATTATTTTACCGCTTCCTTGCGGTATGCTCGACTATATTGTAAGTCGTTTAAATACGCCGCGGCAGCGGCTCTTCGTTTTCCACGCAGCTCAGCACCACAGATAATATTTATATAACTGAAAAATGTCTCAACAGGATGGGATAATATGCAAGCAAGCTTAATAATAAATAATACAAGTTTTCATTTAAAACCTTTAAATATCTCAGTGATTACAGACCTTTGTGAATTCACACGTAATGGCGTACATTGCTTAGTCTCGACAAAAGAATGCTACATTGGCGTCCTCTACGACAACAACAGGAGATCTTACTCGCACAACTTCCAAATTAAGACGACAAAGACATTCATATTCAACACGTATTATATACTAGTTCCTTTTTTAATCTCTGTTTAACATTTATCTTCTGTGTCGGTTTTATTACTCGCCGACGCAGACGTTTTCAGAAATAAATAATAAAAAAAATACATAATTTTATACAATGACACAATATGATACATCTAATTCTCTAATTACTACATAATATATTGTTTTTGTTTCTCTAGACGTTACAATGCCCCCTGGCAGCAATTGACTAACGTTGGAAATGTTCGGCAATATCCTGCCACTAACGTCTGTTTGGTTATTGTCTGTTACCTTGGTTGGATCATTCACTTTACACTTTTTAGTTCTTTTACACTGTAGGTTTAATTACACTTTTTATACTGTTCTTTCACTTTGCGAGGTGACCGTCAACCTAGTCCCAGGGTCATTACATTTATTTGGCTCCCCCATTCGGGCTACGTGCGATCAGAAAACCTGGGAAAACTGCGCCGGAGCCATGGTCATCTCGTCTGGTTTGTTTTAATACCCAGTTTGATCACAAAAAGTTCAGATTCTATCCAATGTTCACATATAACAAAGGCTATTTGTGAGAGCATGTTAAACCTTTAGTCTCTTTGTTACCCATATAATATTTGTGTTTTGGATTGTAATGAAAGTCACTTGTTACACATTTTTACAGTAGTATCATGAATCGTCCTTGCATTTACTCGCGACAATTGGTTTAAAATGTCCAGCATTCATACGAGTATACTCCATTAACATGACGAAAACATATTATATCTATATATCACTGAACCAATGAATACTTTGAGTCCGTATTGAATAACTCAAGGAAAAAACAAATGTTTGTCACGTCATTTCGTGTCCACTAAACCCTATTCATGTTAGTGCATTAAACACATATTTGATAGTTCATTTGAATGACAACAATGTTGTACGGAGCTGGCGGCGCGAAGCAATTGTTGAGTAGCGCCGTCTGGAACGCCGCGTGCCGACGGCCGCTGGGTTCGACGACCGGCTCTCAGTAACAGCGACGTCGTGCTGACGTGGCGCCCAAGCAGTCGCGAACCGCGGCGAACCATTCGCCGATGTCGGCGAGTGGCAGTGGTTTACCGCGACCGGCTGGCTGGCGGCACGGCACTCGTCTCGGCTTCTCCGCATGGCTCCCCGTTGTAGCGCATGAAACAAACATTCCACAACGGTGTTCTGTCTTTAAGGGCACAGATTACTAGCTGTGGAAGAAGATGCAACTTGTTAAAAGCGTTTATTGTTCAGTAAGCCGTCGCTTCACTGGTATGCACCGGATGGTTTGGCGTGATAACAGGTTTCTTGTGGCATTGTGACACTGGTATTCAAGGTTCGTCACACGCACATTGTACTACACATTTTCACTCACTCCACGGTTGGTACACTGCCAGAGCGTCTTCCAACACGTGAAAATGTTTCGTAACACACATACTAAATGTCCCCGTCGAGCGATGTTCGTTTAACTCGACTCCGAACGGATCAATAACTACTGTTTTTATACACTGTCTATTGTTCGTTGAGCACTGCACTAGGACAGTCTGTCACTCAACACTAGACTTATCGACGTATATATTGGTGCAGATACAACAGTCATTTTCTGTCCCTGCTACACACAATATTCCGTCCTTTCCTCCATTGTTTATGCACACAGTTTATTTTTTAATACCTTTTAACTGTTCTTCGCATACTCACTCTCATCTACATGGCGTCTATTTGTTTTTACCTTATCACAACACATTTTTCATATTGTTACTAGGCGTATACAGCCCTTTTGTAAAATTTTTTTAATTTTCTTATCAGTGTAGCTTGCCTGGTTATCACCCATCTATCAAACAAATTTTACCATGTGCATGACAGCTTGACTTGGGCATATTGATCAATAAATTCTTCATTTAGCACTAGCATTATTTTTGATAATTTTTCCTATATGACTACAGTGTAGGTTCCACATTGGTTGACTTAATTCGCGTATCGCGTAATGAATATTCAAGGGCGTGTACCAAGTACACAGGCTTCAATTGAAGCATTGTTATATACAAAGCGGATTTTCCACGGAACGGGCTTGTTTTTAGCTTATGCTCCAGTGTCGTTCTCATATCACTACTGGCAGCAAACATCACATAATTGTTGCATATTACAGAGTCCATGTTTGGCTAGTCAAGACTCTCTCTCTCAGGGTTCCTTATACTAATACAATTACAACAGTTACCTTACTATATTAGATTGCATCATTAATTGCACTTACATACTACACACAGAAAATGGTTCAAGAAATTAATCCTTTGTATAATGATTCAAGAAATTAATCCTCACTTTATCAACAAGAAGATTGTTCGTTGCTTAATGAGCCTATAATTTTTAAATGGCTCTAATTGTCTGTAAACAAAATCTTTCCTGTGTAAGCTATTGCCTACTTTCTGAATCCACTTCCTCCAAGTTTCATTACACACAAATTTCTTTCTTAATACT
Organism: Schistocerca serialis cubense; assembly: GCF_023864345.2. NCBI lineage: Eukaryota > Metazoa > Arthropoda > Insecta > Orthoptera > Acrididae > Schistocerca > Schistocerca serialis. The sequence continues at coordinate 257,992,426 of NC_064641.1, forward strand.
AACATACTTATATTCTAAAACACAATTAAAATCTTCTTACAACTATTACTCTTTATATGTGATATGTCACTGAATAAATAATTTCACATCTTTACGTGGATACAATCCTTTGATCTTCCCCGTATGGGGATGTGTTAACAAATAGCTACATTCGTGTGGCACGCTTATTACTTCAAAAGGCCCTGAATATAGCAATTGCCACTTACTATTCTGTTTTAAGGTGGCTGAGGATTTAGCGTGGTTACGAATAAGTACTAGATCTCCTACATTATCAAGTGGTGTAATAAGATGGCCTAAAAATTTAATTTTATTTCGTCCAAATTTTGACTTTTCTAGGTTTGCTGTCACACCTGCTTGCTTAAATCTCTCTAGTACTCTACGCAACAATTCCATATGTTCGTCCCAAGTAGCATTAGCGATTACCAGATCATCAACATATACAGTGATTTTTTCTAATAAGTCTGAACCCAGTACCGTATCTAGTGCAGTAATAAATACTCCAGCACTCACATTCAATCCGAAGGGAAGTACCTTGAATTGGTAACTCCGCCCTCCGAATATGAAAGCTGTGTACTTCCTGGATTCCGGTGTAAGGGGAATTTGCCAATATGAACTTTTCAGATCGACCGATGTCAAGTACTGTGCTCCATGAAATCGTTGTATCTGCTCATCTAAATTCTCAGGGCGAGTCCGGACAGGTATGATAATTTTGTTAATGTCCCTCGCATCTAACACTAGCCTGATTTTTCCATTGGCTTTCGCCACTGCTACAAGAGGACTACTGTATGGAGAGAAGGAGGGCTCAATGATATCCCAATCTAACATCTTCCGAATCTCTTTAGCTACTAATTCCCTCCTCGACCAAGGGATGGAGTAAGTTGCGCGACAGTATGTTTTGTGGGGCATCACCTCTATGTGGTAGTGGTACCCTTTGACTATTCCTGGTCGGTCGGTAAATACCATAGTGTATTCCGATAGCAGCTGCGTCAACTGTTGCTTTTGTTTATCGCTTAAACCTTCAGATTCCTGCACTTTGGTTTGAAATGTCTCAACATTTGTTTCAAAATTTCGATCCTCTAAATTCGGGTAATAGAGGTCTGCTGCATGTGACAAATCATCAAGGTGTAGTACCCAAGGGTTCCTACCCTTGATATTGATTCGATTACAACACGGCACAAGTACCTCCTTCGATTTCATCATAGATAACTCAATCCTTCTACCCCTATTAACTATGCTTAATTTCCCCAAGGAGAGGTCGACCAATGCATCCCTCTCACGGAGAAAATCTACTCCCAGAATGCAGGCCACCTTCAATCCTTTAACAACGAGGAACGAGCTCACTATGGCTTCGCCCTCCTTACAAATCTCCACCTGCACCTGGTACTTAACTGATTGGCTCTGTGCACCAATGGCTCCAGACACCTTACAATTATTAACCGGGAAAGTCGGAATGCTATGTCCTTTTCCCAGTGCCTTAAATAACTCCATACTCATTACACTTACTGAGGCACCTGTGTCGATGATTATATTCACTGCAACATCATTGATTTTCGCTTCGATAATAGCTTGCACATTTTCGTTATTACCCTTCTTGCATTCGTGTGGTTCGTTCAGTAGATCTTTATCCATACTGACACCATCGTTGTATCGCAGCATACGTATCCCAGGTATATTATTATCACTCGTGTTGCTCTCACTCCATCCCTCGGCCATCGATGGAGAGCATATCGAGGCCGATTCTAGTTTGTTGAATTAGTTACTTGTGAAGTACTTGGAAGGCTATTGTCCGTCTCCACTATATGTACACTCTGATTTGTCGGCCGCCACGGCTGCGCAATAGGCGCGTTTTGCGGCGGTGGTCTATTGTTGTCATACCGGTCATTACCCTGTCGCTCTGGGCTTCTTCGCTGATTTTACTGCCAATTTCGATTACTATCACTATAATTGCTCTGCCACTGACCTCGCGCATTTTTCCCGCGGTTGGTCCCTGACATTCCAGATTCGTACCGGTCGTCAAATCGACGCCTTTTGTTATAGGTTGTTTGTCTATACCCGTTATGGCCTCTACCATTACTACCATTTTGCGAATGTTCTTGCCGCTTGTTACCACCCCCACCATTTCCATGGTTGTGGTTTTGTGCACTACTATTTCTGTCATGTTTACATCCTGACCCATTATTCCGCGAGTGATCACACGCTGATTTTGCGTCTTCCTGTATCAAGTCTATAGAATCTAGAACAGACAGGAAGTTTTCCATATCGCTTTCTGGTACATGTATTAATTTCTCTTTGATATGAATGGGTAAATGTGATTTTAGTAGTCTTATTATGTCTCTTGGTGATATAGGCTCGTCCCAGTAGCGTGTTTTGTTTATATATTTTTCAAAATACCGTCTCAAATTCCCCAGACGAGGTGAGTACGGTTCGGGATTATATACTTCTTTTCTTAGCCGCTCTTGTATACAAGGCGACCAATATTTCGATAGAAATGCCCTTTCGAACTGTTCATATGTCATGCAGCTGTCTGCTACTTCTGTAGCCCACAACGCTGCATCACCTTGAATGTACGACATTACGTATTGAATTTTCTGTGTTTCGTTCCACACACTGGGCAAGATATTTTTAAAGCTTTTTATTAATACTACTGGGTGTACTGATTTCCGTTCAGTAGTAAACGTTTGAAATTGTCTATTTTTGATTAAACTTTCTTCCACTAATATTTTTGAACTACATGGTCTTGCTCCTTGGACATATGCTGTGTGCTCCGAACCGAAGCTACAGCTCTTCGCATTATCGACTACAGATTCCCCATTGTTGTATCGCGTATAAGTTTGTGCGTTGCCAAAACCATGGGCTGTTGGCGACAGAGGTTCCTGTTCCAAATGTTTTCTGCTTTGTGCTAAACCCTTCTCCAGGTCGGATATCCGTTTGTTCATATTCACTTGCCACTGCGGAATATCCTCACTGAGTATTTGTTTGATGGTTTGCACGTCGTTCTGTACCTGACTATTCACTGCGGTACTGAACGATTCGGATCCTCTATTTGCTATGGCTGCTTGTACTTTGGAATTAATGTTCTTGTCAATCTCACACTCCTTCACTTCTAGCCATGAGTTGAATTCTGTTTCAATTTTAGTTGCTTGTTCGTTCCACTTCTGCTCTACAAGCTGCGTGGAATCTGTTTCTAGCTTTTCTACTCGATTGGCTAATACACCTATTTCGTCTACCCTGTTAGTGTTGGCTACTTGCAGGTTGTTGACCTGTTCAGTCAGCTCCTGCACGGCCTTAGGTATCGACTCATAATTCTGTTTCTTATCTGCAATCTCTTTTTTCATGTTTTCTAACGATTGCACAAGTGCTTGGTCCCGCTCAGCTTGCCGGCGATCTCGCTCAGCTTGCTGGGCAAGGAAACTTTCTGTTAACTGGCGATCTCGCTCAGCTTGCTGGGCAAGTAAATTTTCTGCTAGCCTACGATCTCGCTCAGCTTGCTGGCGGTCTCGCTCGACTTGCTGTTGCGCAAATTCTGCCTGGTAATTCAGCACGCGCTCTAATATAGCCTGAAGCGAATACCCACCAGGCAGATTACCACTCTCTGGTTCCTGCTTTTCTGGTGGTGGTACAACTTCTTTCTCTACATCCCCTTGAGGACTAATGGGCGGTGGCACCACTTCCTGTGCCCCTGCCCCCACATTCTCACATGTTATATCCCCAAAGAGAGTACTAGTACTACTTGAGGTACCCGGTTCCACATTTCCTGCACTAACTAATTGTTGTTCCTCAGTATCCATATTGCTCGGACGTTGACTACGCAACTTAACCATATTCATAAATTGCTTACTAAACCACAAAGTCTGACAATTTTGCCCCTTGCACACAGAAGACGTTAATTTATCTACACTAACTGCACACTAAAAATTACTATCTACCATCAACTTTGTCCTGTCACAAACACTAACATCAAACTACGCACAATATGCACACCACTAGCGAAATGAGATCACTTCACTGGAGCTCGACTTCTACAAACAGGACAACTACACTGTAGTCTTACCTTTAGCTTATCTTATCTCGGGGTTCGGCTGCCCCCGGATTACGAAGTCGTTACAGCTTCTCAGTACTATCAGGATCGTCTTCTCAGACTCGTTTGCAGTAGTACGGTTTGTCATGAAAGAGTATTTACACATTCATTAAAACATAGCATTGATCATGATATACATACATACATTTATCACTAAATACATATACACTCCTGGAAATTGAAATAAGAACACCGTGAATTCATTGTCCCAGGAAGGGGAAACTTTATTGACACATTCCTGGGGTCAGATACATCACATGATCACACTGACAGAACCACAGGCACATAGACACAGGCAACAGAGCATGCACAATGTCGGCACTAGTACAGTGTATATCCACCTTTCGCAGCAATGCAGGCTGCTATTCTCCCATGGAGACGATCGTAGAGATGCTGGATGTAGTCCTGTGGAACGGCTTGCCATGCCATTTCCACCTGGCGCCTCCGTTGGACCAGCGTTCGTGCTGGACGTGCAGACCGCGTGAGACGACGCTTCATCCAGTCCCAAACATGCTCAATGGGGGACAGATCCGGAGATCTTGCTGGCCAGGGTAGTTGAAGTACACCTTCTAGAGCACGTTGGGTGGCACGGGATTACATGCGGACGTGCATTGTCCTGTTGGAACAGCAAGTTCCCTTGCCGGTCTAGGAATGGTAGAACGATGGGTTCGATGACGGTTTGGATGTACCGTGCACTATTCAGTGTCCCCTCGACGATCACCAGTGGTGTACGGCCAGTGTAGGAGATCGCTCCCCACACCATGATGCCGGGTGTTGGCCCTGTGTGCCTCGGTCGTATGCAGTCCTGATTGTGGCGCTCACCTGCACGGCGCCAAACACGCATACGACCATCATTGGCACCAAGGCAGAAGCGACTCTCATCGCTGAAGACGACACGTCTCCATTCGTCCCTCCATTCACGCCTGTCGCGACACCACTGGAGGCGGGCTGCAGGATGTTGGGGCGTGAGCGGAAGACGGCCTAACGGTGTGCGGGACCGTAGCCCAGCTTCATGGAGACGGTTGCGAATGGTCCTCGCCGATACCCCAGGAGCAACAGTGTCCCTAATTTGCTGGGAAGTGGCGGTGCGGTCCCCTACGGCACTGCGTAGGATCCTACGGTCTTGGCGTGCATCCGTGCGTCGCTGCGGTCCGGTCCCAGGTCGACGGGCACGTGCACCTTCCGCCGACCACTGGCGACAACATCGATGTACTGTGGAGACCTCACGCCCCACGTGTTGAGCAATTCGGCGGTACGTCCACGCGGCCTCCCGCATGCCCACTTTACGCCCTCGCTCAAAGTCCGTCAACTGCACATACAGTTCACGTCCACGCTGTCGCGGCATGCTACCAGTGTTAAAGACTGCGATGGAGCTCCGTATGCCACGGCAAACTGGCTGACACTGACGGCGGCGGTGCACAAATGCTGCGCAGCTAGCGCCATTCGACGGCCAACACCGCGGTTCCTGGTGTGTCCGCTGTGCCGTGCGTGTGATCATTGCTTGTACAGCCCTCTCGCAGTGTCCGGAGCAAGTATGGTGAGTCTGACACACCGGTGTCAAAGTGTTCTTTTTTCCATTTCCAGGAGTGTATATCTACACATACATAACAATCAACACTGAAAGAAAAATACATAAAATTTTATATTTGTGGCCACTGCAAATTCGGGCCCCGCGTTTTTGGGCGACAGTTTCACGTATAACACTCTCGCGGATTGTAAAATTGTTGTTCTTTGGTTTATTTATTCTCTTTTGTAACAACACATTTACGAAAAGAATTACGTGAAATACTTTTAGCAATGCTGTATAACACTCTCGCGGATTGTAAAATTGTTGTTCTTTGGTTTATTTATTCTCTTTTGTAACAACACATTTACGAAAAGAGTTACGTGAAATACTTTTAGCAATGCTGTGCTTTGCTTTTCTTTATCATCATTACCTTTTAGCGGAATAAAATGTATATATGGAAGTCTTATTGTTCTGCATCTGGCCTACAATTTAAGGAACGATTTTTCATAACTGCAACTCATGCTAAGAATCAATATATCTTCCCTACTTCATAGTGATTAAAAGTTGAAATTACTTTGTTATGAACACTGATGTTACAGTTCGTGTGATCGTTCAAAAACACAAGTTCGCAGTGGATTTTATTTCTCGTTAAAATGCTATTTCATACCACGACTAGCCCAAGAACATGAGACTCTCATTAAAAAATACGTTGTCACTATAAAGTTTGCCAGATCAGAACGGAGCACAGCAAGATTACTATCAGATTCTAAAGGTACATTGAATTATTTGCACTGTAAATTATATCCTATCAGCAGCCCGCGTCAATCTGCAACACATCATAAAATCTGCTGATCTTCACTGCCAGTCTGGGAGCTAAAAGAAATAATATTATTTTACTATTATTTTACCGCTTCCTTGCGGTATGCTCGACTATATTGTAAGTCGTTTAAATACGCCGCGGCAGCGGCTCTTCGTTCTCCACGCAGCTCAGCACCACAGATAATATTTATATAACTGAAAAATGTCTCAACAGGATGGGATAATATGCAAGCAAGCTTAACAATAAATAATACAAGTTTTCATTTAAAACCTTTAAATATCTCAGTGATTACAGACCTTTGTGAATTCACACGTAATGGCGTACATTGCTTAGTCTCGACGAAAGAATGCTACATTGGCGTCCTCTACGACAACAACAGGAGATCTTACTCGCACAACTTCCAAATTAAGACGACAAAGACATTCATATTCAACACGTATTATATACTAGTTCCTTTTTTAATCTCTGTTTAACATTTATCTTCTGTGTCGGTTTTATTACTCGCCGACGCAGACGTTTTCAGAAATAAATAATAAAAAAAAATACATAATTTTATACAATGACACAATATGATACATCTAATTCTCTAATTACTACATAATATATTGTTTTTGTTTCTCTAGACGTTACAACAGCCACAGTCGACGTCATGTTGTCGTCATTCGTATCGTCGTGCAGGTTCTCCGAGGCTTCATCCCTCTTTGTCGGAAGATGGAAGGGAGTCGCGTCGTTGTGGGAGGAAGGCCGTCGCGGGAACGGCAAATGAAGGGGCGTCCATATGATCGGGAGTGTGGTGGTCGGAAGTCGTCGCTGTTGGTAGTGGCGCCGGAGTAGCGTCAGCCTGTGAGCGCGACGTGTCGGCCCCGGCGTTATCCATAGCAGCTGGAAGGGTCACCGGCACATGGTCCGTCGGGCGGCGGCCGGTGGGAGGAGAAGAGAGCGCCGATGCGTAGGTGATAGGTAAAACCGTCGTCGGAGCCGGAGGTGCCACGGTAGCGGCTGGCAGTTGGGTGATTCGTGGCTGAAGACACTCAGATCTGAGGTGGCCTTCTTTGCCGCACCCGGAACAGGTCTTGGTTTGGCCGTCGTATATGACAACCGCGCGGCACCCGCTAATTTTCAGGTAAGATGGCACGTGGCGATGGAGATCGATGGTGATCTGTCGTACACCGTTAAGAACGGGGTACATTTGGAATTGCGCCCAGCGTTCGGCAGTGTGGCCATGTACAGTGCCATAGGGGCGGAAAGCCGCGATAACGTCTTCCGCCGGGAGCTCGAACGAGAGTTCGAAAACTCGTATGGTGCGCATTCCTAAGCCTGCGTGGTCGACAGTGACCGCACCGACATTGCCGTCTGCGTGGCAAAAGCGTAGTCCGTGTTTGGTGTCACAAAGTATTCTTTCACATGTCACGTCATTGACGACTTTGACATACACCGTACTGCTTAATATGGACAAATGGATGCCCAAGATGTCGGAAGCTGTGATCTTAGCAACGTCGCGTAGGAAGCGTTCCACTTCCAAGGCCTTTGGTCGTGTGTAGTCGTTGCAGAAGTTGAATAGTAATGTTGATTTTCTAAAATGGTTGGCCATGGTTCTACTGCACGTAAGCGACACGTAAGTGACGCCCGCTGAAATGTAAACAACAGCGAGCGCTAGCGCTCCGCGGGTGGAAACAACAACACGTCCGCACTGCACGGCGGCGAAAGCCGGACTGACCAACTGAGCTACCCAAGCACGACTCACGTCCCGTCCTCACAGCTTTACTTCTGCCAGTATCTCGTCTCCTACCTCCCAAACTTCACATAAGCTCTTCTGCGAAACTTGCAGAACCAGAACTCCTGGAAGTAACGATATTACTGATACTTAGCCACAGCCTGGGGGATGTGTCCAGAATGAGAATTTCACTCTGCAGCGGAGGGATAATGTCACTGGAAGAGTGCTGTATGCTGCCATCAGCAGTTCTGGGAAATATGATAATGATGTCATCAATTCCAGGAATACTGAAAGTAATATCAGCGATTTGAGTCAGAATGCCTATTGAGCCTCTGCTGCTGTCTTCTGAAATATTATTGGCCATTTGTTGAAAATATATTCTTATCCGTGACATGGAGCACAAAAAAAGTCACAGGATCATACTTAACACTTTCTGGTGCAGTTGTTCACTGTGCATTACAGAAGAATGTGGGGCGATTATACTGTGACTGCCCTTGGGATCGACGTTCCAGATTGTAATTTACTGGAACCAGTAATTAAAAATTGATCTACAAATCATATTGATGCTTCTAATGACTACCACACGCTTCAAAAATGCGTTGTGCCAATAAATATTGGGAAAAGAACGTGAATGAAGCTGGAAAAACACTATTTCGTACAATTTTGTGATAGAATTGCAGACCTCCACGACTTTCATGCAACACAGAAAAATATAATAAAATATCAGAAGTGACATTAAAATTCAGTGTGTAAGAACATCAATGAGAAAATTTATTGATGACATTCGAACCCTATGTGAAACGAAGGAAGGCTTATAGGACCTACTCAACGGAATGGCCTACTGAACGTAGAAAACATATTTAAAATTAAGAACAGAAGGGAAAAAATATAAAGCAACATCTGAAATGATATTGGAGACAGAAGTTTTAAACATGACTGCGTGAGCAGCGACAGTTTACAGATTAAAGTTGAAGGAATTACAGCCCCCGGTCACAAAAATTAAGTCTTTTGCCCAGGTTTCGACACTTCTATGAGTGCCTTCATCAGAAAACTAAACATCTAAATTGGTCTATAACATAAGATAATGGGATTTTTTTTATAAAAGTGCAAGTATTGACTAACAGCACAAGAAAGAAACAGTACTTACATGTCCCTATAAAAATAAATATCAAACGATAAAGCGTTAGTCACAAAATATTTAAAAAAGAATACATGGAAGGCAAGCCACTACACTCTGCTCAAATATGTCATGCCACAGGTAGCAATGGACTGAGGCGCCCGCGTTAGCAACCGCGAGCAGGTAAACATTACACCAGGAGTACCATCTAGTAGCCGAAAATATAAGTAGCCTACTTAACATTTAAAATATATACAGATGAATGGTAAGATAAACATTATTTAGTACATGAAGTAACACGCAATGTTATATTTGACAGCAGCAGACAAGGTAACATCTTTTCTGAATAAGAGCTTAGAAGTACAGCTTAAGGGATGGAAACGCCATTATAGAATTACAAAGAGGGCTGAGTGACAAAGCCCGTAGAAAACCAAGAAAACATGAAATGCAGCCAATGTAAATCATTTAATAAACGAAAAATTATACGTCGACTTAGACAGAAAAAACATTTCGGGAACTGCACGAGGGATCCGTAATCAAATATCAAGTAACGGCTTTATAACTTTGAAGAAGTTCTTATTACTTAATTGAAGCTTCTCATTAAGAATGACACTATCATTTGAACACTTCTAATTCTTCGAGAATAGCTAATGTATGCCCTTTCTTCTCGGTGTGAAAAATTTTAATATTGTGAACAGCTTTAGGCATGTGATCTGCAATCAAAAGATGGTCGGCAAAAGACAAATTTTGGGTGCTAGTGCAAAACTCTGAAAAAATAATTTTTCTTCGAGAGCAATTATTCCGTCCCCAATAGTCACGCAGTAATCCATAAAATAAAAGATTTAGAATGCAGTCCAGATACCTAGTTGTTTACACTAGACATCAAAAATCTTTATACTTACGTTCCCGTACAAGAAACGCTAAAGATCGTAAAAAAAAATTGACGTCATTTCAGAAAGACCTTTCAGACGAACAAATCACCGACTTTATGAATCTAATCAGAGTCGTAGTCAAATACAGTTATTTTGAATTTAATGAGCAATTGTATCAGCAATCCGACGGTCTAGCTATGGGAAATCCGTTAGCTGGTATCAAAAATGGCTCTGAGAACTACGGTACTTAACTTCTGAGGTCATCAGTCCCCTAGAACTTAGAAGTACTTAAACCTAACTAGCCTAAGGACATCACACACATCCATGCCCAAGGCAGGATTCGAACCTGCGACCGTAGCAGTCGCGCGGTTCCAGATTGTAGCGCCTAGAACCGGTCGGCCACCCCGGGCGGCTAGCTGGTATCCTTTCTGGTATTTTCATTCAAGCTCTGAAAAAAGAAAAGTTTTCAACTGCTTCTCAGCTACAGCACTTGGCATCCTCTCCTATTTCAGATGTGTTGAGGATATTTGAGTCATCTGCAAAAGACCTGCTGATGGCGTTGACCGTATTTTCACTCTCTTTAATGAACTTTGCGAGAAAGCAGTCTTCACCAGCGAACTCGAAAACGAGGCCCGTCAAATACACTTTCTTCACTTTACGCTTGAAGTAAACGAAAATAAAATCTCATTCAATGTTTTTCGTAAAGAAACATATTCTGATCAGACCGTACCTGCGTCTTCCATGCAGCCACAATCTCATAAAAACACTTTCTTTCACTCTGCGATTTACAGAGCTACTTCTATTCCACTCTCGAAAGAAAAATTCAATGAAGAAATTAATTTAATCAAAATGATTGCAGTTAATAACGAATATGAACCTGGCAGAGTGGATGACATCCTTAAAAAGAAAACTGTTGAAAGAGTTACTAGACTCGGCACTTCAATGACTGAATCTAACCCAAAAAAAGTTTTTTCTAATCCTTTATGGGGCCCATCTCCTACCAGATTCAACGCCTTCTTCGTAATAAATACAACTGTAATGTTGCCTTTTCTACGAATAAAAATTTGAAGAAAAGCTTTAATCATAATTAAAATCGACTCAATCCCCTTTGGAAAACTTTGGCGTCCATAACATTTTCTGTGACACCTGCTCTTCTTACTGCGTAGGACTAACAGGACGTGCCTTTACAACCAGATACAAAGAACATCTCTTACAAAAAATTGGCACTAGCACCCAAAATTTGTCTTTTGCCGACCACCTTTTGATTACAGGTGACGCGCCTAAAGCTGTTCACCATATTAACATTTTTCACACTGAGAAGGAACGGCCTAGATTAGATATTCTCGAAGAATTAGAAATCTTTAAACATCTTCCTCGAAATGATAGCATCTTTCTCAATGAGAAGCTACAATTACGTAGCAAAAACTTCTTCAACTTTATAAAGCCGTTACTTGATATTTGATTACGGGTTCCCTCCCGCAGTTCCCGAAATGCTTTTTCTGTCTAAGTCGACTGATAATTTTTCGTTTATTAAATGATTTGTATTGGCTGCGTTTCATGTTTTCTTGGTTTTCTACGGGCTTTGTCATTCAGCCGTTAAGCTGTACTTCTGAGCTCTTATACAGACAAAATGTTACCTTGTCTGCTGCTGTCAAATATAACATTGCCTGTTACCTCACGTACTAAATGATGTTTATCTTAACATTCATCTGTCTATATTTTAAGTTTTCAGTAGGCTACTTATATTTGCGGCTACTAGATGGCACTCTTGGTGTAGTATTCACCTGCCCTCGGTTGCTAACGCGGGCGCCTCAGTCCGTTGCTACGTGTGGCTTGACATATTTGAGCAGCCTGTAGTGGCTTGCCTTTCATGTATTCTTTTTTAAACATTTCGTGACTAAGGCTTTATCGTTTGATATTTATTTTTACATGGACATCTAAGTACTGTATCTTTCTTGTGCTGTTAGTCAGTACTTACACTTTACAAAAAAATTTCCCGTAATCTTTGTACTTATGTTATAGGCCAATTTGAATGTTTAGTTTTCTGATGAAGGCAATCGTAGATGTGTCGAAACCTGGTCAAAAGACTTAATTTTTGCCACTGTGGGCTGGAATTGCTTCAGCTTTAATTAGTGACAAACTTAACATCAAAACTGATGATCACTCAACATCCAAAATGGAAGACATCTGATTTTTTACAAGTAGAATACAGAATGATACCGAACCAAGCAGCCCATTACAATATTGTTGTAACGTATTAGTCTCCTCTGAAGATTTCAAAGATTTTATTTGCATATCTCATTTCACAACATCTCATTTCCTCGTTGTTCCTATGCGTTTGCCCTGTGACTATTGTTTACAACAGCATTGGAATCTCTGGGAAGGAAGCTTTCTTCAGTATGGAGTTGAAGGACTGAATATTTCCTTACGCTTTTCAATTGATGAAGTTGTAGCCGACTACCCTGATCTCAAGTAATTCCTGTGGCGGTCGCTGTCTTTCCAACAGCCATTACAAAATTTCTCTAGAAGGCAACACATGGAGCAGCACCTTGCAGGAGCTCTACAAGTGGACGCAGGGAATGGCCAGTAATAGTGGCTACATTGTGCTCCTGATTCTGATTAACTGAAAGACCTAAATGTTAAATAATTTCCTGTTGTGGTTTGGAACTGGCGAAAATCTGGAGTCGACCTGCAGAGATTGTGGACTGTAGGAGTCATGTGACCTCTGGCGCAAAGCTTGTGTTTTCATAGTGAATTTCGGAATTCCAGACTTAGTGACCGTGAGAGATTAACGAAGTTAGTTAGTTTTTAACTTAATGTAAGTAATTATGTATGTATGTCTGTAATCTCCTTCCAAACATGTGGATCGATTTTAATCAAATTTGGCAGAAACAACAGGCCTGACTATTAACAGCACTGTGGGATTTAGAACCATCTTGCTCCAGTAGTTGCAGAAATATGTTCAAGCCATGTTTTGTCCATCCCATAGTGTGCAGGATTCACTGCATGGCAAGCATGTTATGTGCAACAGTATCAGCCTGCAAAATGCATCTGCTTTTGCAGGGCTGGGTATATGTCCACAGCAAGAAACAGTAGGCTGCCCTGCATGACAGGTGTTTGTGTAGGAAAAGCATCCAGCCTGCTTTATCGACCTGCTTTGCACGGAGGCCTGTACATCAGGGGCGAATAAACAATTTTCAATCCTCTGACGTGTAACCTGCCCTGTATGACAGGTGTGTTGTGGGAGTAGTGTCAGCCTGTACTATATTGTAAGGGCTATAGGTGCCGATGAGTGTGGCTGGAGACAGGTTAAGATGGATAGTGAGCAGGGGATGGAGAGAGTGAGTGGGAGAGGAGGAAATGGGTAGAGAGAGAGTGGGATGCTTGACGCAGGTGGAAAGTGTCGAGAGGCAGTGGAGAGGTGGATAAGGTAAAAAGGGGGGAGGTGGTAGTAAGAGAGTGGATACAGTTAGAATAAGGAGGGGTAGGAGAGTACGGTCATTGCAGGGGGGGGAGGAGGAAATGGACAAACATGAGAGGAGATGAAGAGACATAGATTACAGGGAGGAGGAGGCAGATAGAGCTGAGAGAACGAGGTGGACAGAGGCAGGAAGAGGTGGACAGAGGCAGGAAGAGATGGATACGGAGAGGGAAGGGAGGAGGTGTATTCAGTGTGTGTCGAACGTATATACATGTGACGATGGGGGAAAAGAGTAGTTGTTCGACAACTTAAAAAAAGTGAAAACTATCCAAGTGCATATAAATGTGGAACTGCTCACTAAGGTTAATTCAATACAGTAAATATGTTTCCATGCATTTGATATTTATGTGCATTTTCAATAACTTTGCTTCTACATCTACATACTCCGCAAGCCACCCAACGGTGTGTGGCGGAGGGCACCTTACGTGCCACTGTCATTACCTCCCTTTTCTGTTCCAGTCGCGTATGGTTCGCGGGAAGAACGACTGTCGGAAAGCCTCCGTGCGCGCTCGAATCTCTGTAATTTTACATTCGTGATCTCCTCGGGAGGCATAAGTAGGGGGAAGCAATATATTCGATACCTCATCCAGAAACGCACCCTTTCGAAACCTGGCGAGCAAGCTACACCGCGATGCAGAGCGCCTCTCTTGCAGAGTCTGCTACTTGAGTTTGTTAAACATCTCCGTAACGCTATCACGGTTACCAAATAACCCTGTGACGAAACGCGCCGCTCTTCTTTGGATCTTCTCTATCTCCTCCGTCAACACGATCTGGTACGGATCCCACACTGATTAGCAATACTCATGTATAGGTCGAACGAGTGTTTTGTAAGCCACCTCCTTTGTTGATGGACTCCATTTGCTGAGGACTCTCCCAATGAATCTCAACCTGGTACCCGCCTTACCAACAATTAATTTTATATGATCATTCCACTTCAAATCGTTCCGTACGCATACTCCCAGATATTTTACAGAAGTAACTGCTACCAGTGTTTGTTCCGCTATCATATAATCATACACTAAAGGATCCTTCTTTCTATTTATTCGCAATACATTACATTTGTCTATGTTAAGGGTCAGTTGCCACTCCCTGCACCAAGTGCCTATCTGCTGCAGATCTTCCCGCATTTCGCTACAATTTTCTAATGCTGCAACTTCTCTGTATACTACAGCATCATCCTCGAAAAGCCGCATGGAACTTCCGACACTATCTACTAGGTCATTTATATATATTGTGAAAAGCAATGGTCCCATAACACTCCCCTGTGGCACGCCAGAGGTTACTTTAACGTCTGTAGACGTCTCTCCATTGATAACAACATGCTGTGTTCTGTTTGCTAAAAACTCTTCAATCCAGCCACACAGCTGGTCTGATATTCCGTACGCTCTTACTTTATCAGGCGACAGTGCGGAACTGTATCGAACGCCTTCCGGAAGTCAAGGAAAATAGCATCTACCTGGGAGCCTGTATCTAATATTTTCTGGGTCTCATGAAGAAATAAAGCGAGTTGGGTCTCACACGATCGCTGTTTCCGGAATCCATGTTGATTCCTACAGAGTAGATTCTAGGTTTCCAAAAACGACATTTTCTAAAAGTCTACAACAGATCGACGTCAGAGATATAGGTCTATAGTTTTGCGCATCTGCTCGACGACCCTTCTTGAAGACTGGGACTACCTGTGCTCTTTTCCAATCATTTGGAACCTTCCGTTCCTCTAGAGACTTGCGGTACACGGCTGTTAGAAGGGGGTCAAGTTCTTTCGCGTACTCTGTGTAGAATCGAATTGGTATCCCGTCAAGTCCAGTGGACCTTCCTCTGTTGAGTGATTCCAGTTGCTTTTCTATTCCTTGGACATTTATGTGTGGTCAAGACATAAGTAAAGTTATTAAAAGTAAATCCACATGGCCACGACGTCTCACAGCATTTTTATGCAAACTGCAGCTGATATTTATGTATGATTCTTTCTCTATTGAACTTGGACTGTATTTCAGTTTCGTTGTTGTTTTAATCATCGAGAGATGCTAATGGGCAATTGGACGCTGTGTGTACTAAACTGTTAGCGGTGACCACTCCCCAGTCCAGTGATCGGATATAGGCATTTTTCCTCAAAGCCGTGAGATAGCTGCTGGGTTTTAACTGTCGGCTTTGGAGTTGTCAGAAGTTTAACCCTGTCTTGCGGTTTGAAGTGGGGCTGGTGGCACTTATTTACTTGATCGATAGAATTGTAGTGCAAAAAATTAAACCGGGTCCACTAATAAACTTTTCAAACCCACGGAGCAGTGACTGGCGTAGTCTGTCTCGCGAGCCGCACGTCGACGAGAGAGTATGTGTTCTGGCCGTGGCCGTGAGTCTGCTACCGCGCGACGCTACGGAGGCTCCGGGGCACGGACGACAGCAACGTTTCAAGTTCTCTCCGCCGGAAGTTTCCAACTCTTTGGCACTGCGAGCTTGATTGTATCCATGCGCTACATATTGTGGAGAACTTCCCTTAGCACCAGAAAAGAATAACTGCAGATAATTGACGACAACTGAATTTAGGGTATAGGAATACGTTACAATACGAGAATACGAGAAATGAAGATAGTTATTGTACTGTAGAAGTGAACTGCTTTCTGCGTTTGGATTGTGATTCAAGTGGCTCGGGTTTAGGGGAGACCAGACTCTGGTTGTCTTTCCGCAGGGAGCAATTCTGAATTGCACATTTCCAACGAATTTGTTTTAACTGTGGTCTTCTTTTGGTCGAACTAGCTGCATAGACTTCAAAAAGCACGAAGTAACGCTATAACTGGCACTGCCGAGTAACAAATTACGGAGCATCAGATCATGTCCTAGACAACATGAGCAAGTGAAGCGTACCTTCTGTTATTTATGTAAAAAATTTGTAGATAGCGAGTGACAGGTAACGTTATAAGAAGCAGACTAGCACGGGCAAAGAGAGCGTTCCTCGCTAGAAAGTATTTGCTACCATCAAATTAACCTTAAGGGGAGATTCTTAGTTTTGGCTTAAAATGTTCACTGGGATGTTTACTTTATTACAGTTTTCATACCACGGTCGCCAGAAACTCTGTTACCGAGTTACAATCAGACATGTGAAAAAGTGTCTCCAAAAATCATTGATAGAGCGGGGAAAACCTCCACATGTAGTATCAATGACGGCAGACATGCATTATGGAAACTATGAACGTGCTTAAACTTGAGATGGGACCACCCTGTTACAACTTCTGCACAAAAGCGGACGGAAAGCGTATTGACCGAACAGAGCAGCGGGTGACAAAAGCTGCCAAAGAGGTCTGCAGGATCAACATGGCCACGAAGAAAATAAAAAAGGACCTCCTCTTGGATCTGGAAGGATTATTGTACGGTCGAGGGATCGCTGCCTAGATGTATAATTTTATAACAAAAAGTGTAAGCCTAAACTTTAAACGCGTTTATCTTGAAATCGTGTTTGTTTAAATTGACTGGACACATAATCTGAGAGCGTTAAATTCGATTTCGATCGGCATTTGATGTCGACAGTCTAAATTGAATTCTCTATCCGCGTAAGCAGCCGTTTTGGGATAACTTGGAAAGTCTATTTTCAGTGCACGCTTTGTCTTCATTTTGTGAGCGAAAAAAACAACATTTATTTCAACACGTCACCATTTTGTTATAAGTTAATATTTTTGAATTTTCGAATGTATGCTGATAGAAAATATACTGAAAATAACTTACACGAAACAATTTTGTTACAGTCCCAGTACGAGGGCTTCGAGAATTCCCGCCGGCTACCAATGTTCCGGCTGCAAGTGATCTGGTGCAGTTGTTATTGGGAGTGTCCTATGTGTGCACAGAAATGATTTCTCAAAACAAAAGTGTAAGGGATAAAACTGTGAAATTAGATTTTTAATTTTTGTTTTAGCTGCAAAAAGTCACGAAATCACCCATTTTTCATGCGTTCAAAGAGTCTACTCCTTAATTCGAGAAAGAAATCTCCGAGAATAAGCGTCTGGACAACAGCACTGTGCGGAAGTCAATGACTGAGGGGGGGATAAAAGCAAAAGAAGAGAATCCTTGAGTTTGAAATGTGATGTTACAGAATTACGTTGAAAATAAAGTGGACTGACTTAGCAAGAAATGTTGAAAGTCTCAGCAGAATAGTTCAGGAAAGGTTTAAGTGATAATCAGAGACAGAATGATGGAACTTATATTAATGCGTCAGAGAGTGTCCTCCATGGGACTAGAGGGAGCAGTCGAGGGAAAATATTGAAGAAAAGGCGGACATTCGATGATATGCAATAAACGAGTACGTGAGGATGTAAGTATACAGAGAAGGGTGGCACAAACGGTCAACATTTCGGCGGGAACCATCAAACTCATCGGGAAACCCATGACACTAAACAAAGGTCACCCGTCTCATTGCAGTCGAGAAGCCTGAGGAGCTAACTACGTTTATTTGTTTATTTCTGTGCATCTGATACTGCCATCTTTTATACTAAGGTGGGCCGCTAAATTCGGTACATTCCATGTTTCTTTCAGCTTGACATTGAAAATACGATATTAAAAATTGCAGCTAAATTCTATGGCTACACTAACAGAAAAAAGTAGAAATGAAAAAAAGTAAGATGAATGCAGTAAAAGATGTGTCCACTACCACAGGACCGTCTACCCATATTCCGTTACAATGGTAATCAGCAATTTTTGAATTGCTCAAGATTGCTGACCATGCAATATACTACATCTGATTTTATTCCTACGTTAAATTACTACCAAATGATACTGAGTGACTCGATAGCATTTGAATCTGCGCATAGTCATTTGGGTTCCTATTGTAACATCCTGCCTTACAAATCGGTCAATGCGATAATCTGACGGTTGACCCATATGCCAAATGAACTTGATTTTGGATGAGGCTATCGTCTCCGAAGAAAATCAGACCGATTGGTGGACAGAAGTGTACAATAATCGTTCTAAAGAACAATCTTTCTTACTCCAGCACTTTCTGCTTATATGGATTTTCTTTGATACTTAAAACATCGCCATTGCTCACATAAGATACGAATCGAAAATAACTACCACCTGACGCAAAAAGACCAGTACAAAAGTAATTGAAATAACGCTGGAAGTAACAAATACAGTCGCCAGTCTAATCGTGTAGCGTCTGTCCAATTCCTGATCAATAACGAGGACCGCAGTGAATATGTAACCGTTTGACTGTACGTGTAGCAACAGAAGGTTCCTGACAACATAATAAATTACGAAATAATAATGAATAAGGAAAGCAATCATCTTATATCGCTAATGCTTAACTATCTTAATTTGGGAAAAGATAGTTAAACTAGTTAATCTCACTATTAAAAGGTAAATGCCTGACTGGACGAAACTCTTTTGTTACGACAGTAATTTACGTATCGTCAGATTAATATGTACTTACGTGCACTAGTTTCCCGGATAGTAAGATAGTACTTACTGTTAAAATTTACTGGCTCGAATAAGTTAATGTTGGCTCTCAACGTATTGACAAAACCGAAATACGAACCATACCAGTACACAATAACATTATTACAATGGACACAAATATGAAATATGTGAATTTAATTTATTATTGTCTGTAATTTGCAAGTGCCACAATTACTTTCATTTTAAGTTACTTTACTTTACTTTGTCTTCACTCAATTACGAAGAACTACTTTGCCTCTAAATATTATTGAACAACACTAATATTTTTTTGGCTTCATTGTTAACAACTTTCAGTTATCATTTTGGCAAACAAAAAAGCTCGCAATTATTCTGATACTTTTCTCTTAGCTATTTAAACAACGACACTCGGGTATTCAATAACTGGAAAGGAATAGTTTTCTAAATAGGTGACAGTGATTAAGGATAATGACAGATCAGGTACCTACAGTTTTTACGTACAAAATTTATTATTACAATAAATTTCACTGAGAATATCACTGGGTAAAGGCCTCACAAGCTTTCTAATGTGTACGAAAATAAAACAATCTTACAGTTAGTTGCATAAGTTAAGGCATCGTCTTCCTTGTCGTCTACACTGCTCCCGTTGCTCCATGTAATATTGTGGGAAGACCTAAGACGAAACAAGGCCCCGGGAGTAGACAACATTCCATTAAAACTACTGACAGCCTTGGGATAGCCAGTCCTGACAAAACTCTACCACCTGGTGAGCAAGATGTATGAGACAGGCGAAATACCCTCAGACTGCAAGAAAAATATAATAATTCCAATCCCAAAGAAAGCAGGTGTGACAGATGTGAAAATTACCGAACTATCAGTTTAATAAGTCACAGCTGCAAAATACTTAAGCGAATTCTTTACAGATGAATGGAAACACTGACAGAAGCCGACCTAGGGGAAGATCAGTTTGGATTCCGTAGAAATGTTGCAACACGTGAGGCAATACTGACCCTATGACTTATCTTATAAGAAAGATTAAGGAAAGGCAAACCTACGTTTCTAGCATTTGTAGACTTAGAGAAAGCTTTTGACAATGTTCATTGGAATACTCTCACTCAAATTCTGAAGGTGGCAGGGGTAAAACACAGGGAGCGAAAGGCTATTTACAATTTGTACATAAAGCAGATGGCAGTTATAAGAATCGAGGGGTATGAAAGGGAAGCAGCGGTTGGGAAGGGAGTGATACAGGGTTGTAGCCTATCCCCGATGTTATTCAATCTGTATATTGAGCAAGCAGTAAAGGAAACAAAAGAAAAATTCGGAGTAGGTATTAAAATCCATGGAGAAGAAATAAAAACTTTGAGGTTCGCCTATGACATTGTAATTCTGTCAGAGACAGCAAAGGACCGGTAGAGCAGTTTAACGGAATGGACAGTGTCTTGAAAGGAGGATATAAGATGAACATCAACGAAAGCAAAACGAGGATAATGGAATGTAGTCGAATTAAGGCGGGCGATGCTGAGGGAATTAGATTAGGAAATGAGACACTTAAAGTAGTAAAGGAGTTTTGCTATTTGGGGAGCAAAATAACTGATGATGGTCGAAGTAGAGAGGATATAAAATGTAGACTGGCTATGGCAAGGAAAGCGTTTCTGAAGAAGAGAAATTTGTTAACATCGAGTATAGATTTAAGTGTCAGGAAGTCGTTTCTGAAAGTATTTGTATGGAGTGTATCCATGTATGGAAGTGAAACATGGACGATAAATAGTTTGGACAAGAAGAAAATAAAAGTTTTCGAAATGTGGTGCTATAGAAGAATGCTGAAGATTAGATGGGTAGATCACATAACTAATGAGGAGGCATTGAATAGAATTGGGGAGAAGAGGAGTTTGTGGCACAATTTGACTAGAAGAAGGGATCGGTTGGTAGGACATGTTCTGAGGCATCAAGGCATCACCAATTTAGTATTGGAGGGCAGCGTGGAGGGTAAAAATCGAAGAGGGAGACCAAGAGATGAATACACTAAGAGATTCAGAAGGATGTAGGCTGCAGTAGGTACTGGGAGATGAAGAAGCTTGCACAGGATAGAGTAGCACGGAGAGCTGCATCAAACCAGTCTCAGGACTGAAGACCACAACAACAACATATTTCCCTAACGTCATTAACTCAGAATAAATACAACACAATGCAAAATAATTTATAGAGGTTATAACACTTAGCAGATTTCGAATTAACACTTACGATTAGTATTTAAAGATTTACAGAATAAAATAAGTACAGTACATGATATTTGCAGTTAACAAAACGGGAAAAAATTTTAGGTAGCACATCTGTATTATAGTGTCACACTATGCCTAAATCTTTGGTGAATTGTGAATGAACATAGTATTACATAAATGATTAAGCCACTTATCAGCACCTTCTTCTGACTTATCATCATTATCTTCTTCTGAACTTAGAAACTCCGATTAACTTCTCTCCTCACTGTTTGATTGTTGAACTCATTCTAGAGGTTGTACTGCTGCTGCTGTTGTTCTTGTCCACATACGCTCCAAACCTCGTCGATATCGACCCATTTGGTTATCAGGTATATTAGACCGTAATTTGTCATCAGTATCCTTCTGTTTCCTAAACTTGTACTTCAGTACCCTTGTTATTCTATTTAGAATAAGTTTATTTCTATTTCTTTCTATTTAGAATAAGTTTAGAATAAGTTTTCATCCTTCAGTACCTTCACGTGTTGTGTCTAAGTTCAAATAATCGCCGTCATTCCCTTTCCTAGGTGGTGTAAGAATTGCAATGAAGCATTATACGTTCAGGATTCCCTGCTTCTTTGGAGTGGCAGAGAGCTGTCGCCCGTTACGAGGTAACTGCAGCAAAGACGTGACGACCTAAGCCTCGGTGCAGTGTGTCGGGTAACAAGGGCCCTAGCAAGCAACTGCACAGGAGACAAAACACAGCAGTCAGCGCTACCCTTCCGGTGGGTCGCTGCCATCGCCGGGGCGAGTGAGTGCTCTGTCGTTAAGATAAGGCGGCACCTGCTCTGCACTCGGCTGCCTGCACGAAAGCTTCAGCTAGCGAGCCAGCCAGCGTCCAGCAACCAGCGACGGCTCCCAGTCCGTGCAGAGTCGTAAACAAGCCACTTACCTGGTCGCGCTAGCAGCTGCCGCAGACTTTACGCGTTCCTCTTTCTAAAGGTCCGCATCCCAAAGTCCGACCTTCTATATTACGACCCCTTTTTATGGCTGCAATCGCTTTAATGCTTTGTGTGCCCCTGCGCCACTGCTTATCCCAGACGGTGGTGGACGTTGGTCTATAGGCGATTTCAAACGGCGCAATGCTGTCGTCGTAATATGTGAAACCTTTACGAGACATTTTCCCTTCCGATATCCTTTGTTAGAGTAAGTGTTGACAGCTGCTATACATTGTGGGTTTGCCAACGCTTTCTGAGGTGATAAGGGCAAAGCAGGTCCTATGGTCCGAAATGTGCATGATATATCTGCTGCAGGCTATTTATTAATCCATACTCATCTAGTCTGGTTCCATGTGAATAACTGTTGTCCCATGACCGCGTACTCCAGGACAGCAAGGTCAGCATCGATCGCAATATCATCTGCATTTCATTGCAGACCACCGTTTCAGTTAACAGCGCAGCTATTATCAGTGCATTATAGGTAGTCATGCAGGCACAGCATAGTTGATTGATGTTTCTAAATGCCAAAGTTATGCTATAGTATGTGTCACTATAACTTCGGGGAGTCTACACGACTACTTATAATATACTGCGATACCTGTGCTGTTAGCTGGAATAAAACGGCGATGATATTAAGACCGAGCCTGACCTTCTTCCTTTCATTAATGCATAATGCCTTTTTAGTACAACGCAGTGCACGACATCCTGTGATGAGAGCACCGCTGGACAAGGTGTTGGTAGTGGCCCCCAGCGGTCTCCAAGCATGTTCGAACTCGACGCAGCAGCGACTGACGTCCAGGTTCAAATGTGACATCCAGCAAACCGAACTGCTTCAAAAGCAGTGTGACTGCATTCTTCCAGCGTCCGCATGTTCGGAATTGGCTACGCATACATGACTTCTTTCAGTTTCCCCCACAGGTAAAATCTAAGAATTTTTTTGAAACATTGTACAGGTTAACGGCAGCGGTGCAAAAACACCACTGAAAATTTTAAATTAATTATAGTCTTAACCACATAAATGTTTGGACAACATGATTGTGGAGTGACAGTGATTGATATAAATTAACTTAGTATTAAGAAAACAGTCCTATAGTGTTTTTTTATTAATTTAGTGCCGACCGGTTTCAGCCCATCGCAGGAGCCATCTTCAGGGCGAACATATGGTCGACTGCTGGTGGCGTCACGTCTACCAAAGTGTGCCACATCTTTACTTTCTAAAGTCAATAATTTGGGCATTACTGAACTGTAACGTCTTTATGGGGCAGAAACTTTAATTTTAAGTAGAAACAAGGATACTGAAGAAATTCAAAAGAAAGAAGATTATTAGCCAAATATTAGCCCCCAAAATTACTGATGGAGAAACTTACAGGCTGAGAAGTAATAAGGAAATAAAAGAATACGCAGACGTACAGGGTGACATGAGAAAACGAAGACTTAAATTTTATGGGCACATTTAAGGAATGGCACCCACTAGGTAGTAGAATTCTACGAAAACCGAAATAAGGCCAAAACTGAGACAATCAAACGGTTCGCGGTGATTAAGCAGGATCTTAAGGTAGCCGGTATAGTTCACGCAGACGTTACAGATAGAAAAACATTCAAACAAAAGACATTTGCTTGAAAATTTGATCAGATGGCAAATTAGAAAACAGGCTGGAAGACCGTGGTCTGATGAAAGAAAGAGACTTCGTTCTCAAAGGATGAAACAAATTTGGACACAAGAAAACGCCAAGCATCAAAAGTGACATTGATGGATTGTACCTGGAGTGGTCCTACTGGGCACCTATACGACTCTGTTCACTGAGCGGTAGATTTTTTGTTTAAGTTGACCTCTCAGATTACTACTTCGGCATTCTACAGGTACCTCAAGGCTGAAGCTGGCCCAGAACACATCGTCGGAGCCCAGCTACAGTGATAACCTAACCAATCGCAGCACCGCTGCATGAGCTGTCGGTACTGGCAGCATAAATCTGCCAGTAACCATGCCACCCGCCCAGACTGTCGCAGAGATTTTCTTTCCCGCGATTTTTGTTGTGACACTTTTTTCCTTTGCTGCAAAACCACTACTTTTCTATGACTTTCTGTTGCTGATTCATACACTATGTGATCAAAAGTACCCGGACACCTGACTGAAAATGACTTACAACTTTGTGGTGTCCTACATCGTTAATGCTGGAATTAAATATGGTGTTGGCCCATCTTAGCCTTGATGACAGTTTCCATTCTCGCAGGCATACGTTCAATCAGGTGCTGGAAGGTTTCCTGGGAAATGGCAGCCCATTCTTCACGGAGTGCTGCACTGAGGAGAGGTATCGATGTCGGTCGGTGAGGCCTGGCCCGAAGTCGGCGTTCCCAAAGGTGTTCTATAGGATTCGGGGCAGGACTCTGTGCAGGCCAGTCCATTACAGAGACGTTATTGTCGTGTAACCACTCCACCACAGGCCGTGAATTATGAACAGGTGCTCGATCTTGTTGAAAGATGCAGTCGCTATCCCCAAATTGCTCTTCAACAGTGGGAAGTAAGAAGGTGCTTAAAACATCAATATAGGCCTGTGCTGTGATAGTGCCACGCAAAACAACAAGGGGTGCAACATTACACTTCACCACCATGGCAGGCTGCCAGTTCTGAACATAGTTCAACTCAACGTGCTCATAGTAATTAGCACCGGGCGAGTTAAATTGACGGAATGTCTACGGATTATTATTTGTAAGACATGATATTTTATTGGCTTGGCTTCGTATTTTTATGACCGCGTATATTTGGAGTATCTCAAGTGCGCTAATTTGATTCGCACTGGGCACTCTGACTTTTTTAAATGATATGCGGGTCCTAAGCAATTACTACAAATCGTAGTTATCTGGGTGAGATGGTCGCAATGGCAGCTAAACAAAAATTGCCCAAGCCAGTTATCTTTCCTCATGAAATAAGAGATATCCACATTTCCACTTCGGAACGTGTCAGCGACGTATTAAGGAGATTAATTGCAAGGAAAAATAAAATAAGAATCATTACTTGAAGGAAATAAATAGTTGTCCCACTTAATATGAGTCTATGATGGTATATACATCTTAACAGACCTAGGCCAGGAGGAAGAACGCTAACCAAGAAAGTGAGAGATGAACAACGACAGACAATAGCTAGAGACCGCATCACAAAGATACTGTATTTTATACCCCTTTCTCCAGATTTTGAAACACTATGGATCCATATTTCATAAGTAAGACTCCTTTCTTTGACGTTAATGGCTCAGAGCAAATTAAATCATTATATTTCGTCAAAGTAATTTTACTAACGCAAGAGGAACAAGAAAAAATACTGATATATCGTTACACTGCTCCCTTTGATTGAGACAACGAAATTATATTTACTTTGTCGCGTAATCCCCACCGCGGTTTTGGCTTTATATGCAGTTTATATGGCATAATATTTTAATTAACTGTATATTGCTTATTGTTGCGATCACAACAGATAAAGTGCGATTCTCAATATTAGTTTCTGTAGTTGAAAATATTTTAACTTTGTGCATCTTGATCTATTACGTGGGGATTCGCACAACACTAAAAGATTTCCTGCTGTGCACATATGATCTTTAATTTGCAAATTATTTTTATGTAACCATGATCTGGCTTGTTAGAAATGGAACACGGTATCATTACTGTAACTAACTGAGAAATTAAACATGTCCTTCGCTACTTTCATCTCTGAAATACACTGAAATTTACTCTTATTATACGTACAAAAGTTACAGTATGCTACGTTCGCTAAACGTAAAAGCTGCAGTGGATTTTTTTAATATATGAACACCATTGATTGCCACAACTAACACGAGGACATGAAACTGAAAATAAAATTTAGTTTTTGTATTACTGGCCAGAACAGGTTTCATCACAGTAGTCTTTGATATCATACAAGTAAAATTTTGTTGATCTGATTTACGTAAATTATTTATGTGTCTGATATTGTAATATCAGTTGCCCATGTCCACCTGAAAATGAAAAAATGAAATCCACCATTCACCTCTGAGGTCTCCGGGAAGCTGAAAGAAATAATTTTAATCCACCATTGCCTACCCGCTTAATTGCGGGAAAACTGCTTTCATTCAATTTAATTTGAATTTGCCGGGACAGTGGCTCCCGCGATCTCTGCAAAGCTCTGCGTCATGAAAAATTCTAAATTTGCTGAAAACGGCTAAAAATGTGGAAGGAAATACTGGGAAAGCTAGCAATAAATTATTGCAAGTGTTTTTAACAATTTCTATATTCAAAAATCAACATAAATTTAAAGTAAACACCTTTTTCATTCATCAGCCTCTAATGGCGTCTTTCTCGAATAAGGAACAAAAGAAAGCTAACCAAGCATTCAATCGAGCGTTACAGGCTCTTACAACTTTAACGGCTACAAGGAGACAGAGAGAGTAATGTTTTAACTTCCACTATTTATAGGCAATTTAATATACATCTTTGTTATCTTTTTTAATTATCACTGTCTGCTTTGAATTCTACACTCGCCGACCACAGCCGTTATTTGCAAAATATTGATACATAATTACTGCACAAACATAAAAATGAAAAAAGATTATTTCTGTTTTTACAGAGTCTACGTAATTGACAAACGTTCATACAGAAATGGAATAACAATAATACAGATAAATGTTTCTTTTTTTCACGTATATTACAACGATTTTGTGGATGTTTTGCCAGGGGACGTCACAACTTGTCGTAATCAAATTTAAAAATCTTTCACTAGTTTCGAACGTCCAGGAATGACAAATATTTAGTACCTTAAATAGAACAGAAGTTCAAATGAGTACTTATCTGAGTGCAGAAAAAAGTTTTTCACTACTTCGTTATCAAGCTAATATATTGTTCAAATACACATAGATGAAACGTTAAACTGTCTTTCATTACGATGAATCGTTACGTTCAGTAGTCTTAAATTTCACGAGGACACAGTAGCTAGGTAATTTATTATCATAAAGTACACAACACTTGGTCCTTCTGCTTGTTTAATGTGTAGCACCAAGAGACGAATGGTTTGATTGCATTTATAGTCTTTTATTTTATTCATTAAAATTTTTATTTTAAGTTTCGACTGGATAGGACCGTTGACATGGGCGTTGCAGACGACTGACCAGGTGTGTAGACCGCAGTCGCGGTGGTGTGATTTCCCAGGACCTATAATCAAAGCCAGGATCATTCAAGAATATTACTCGGAATTCTTGGACAAGGTGCTGCGAGATCGTTCAGAATAGTGTTCCATGGAAATTATGATGCCGTCCACATTAGGTGGAGTACTTGAAAAAACAGTCATTCGTATTAGGACAGCTGTGCACACGAAATACTCACGTGCATGAGAAGAAAAACTTGTGTTTAGAGTAATAATAGTTATAACTTGGATCAGGATTTAATTGTAAGAAACTCTCGTGAGTGTAGCTTGAGGACACAATATTATAGTGTGAGCATGACAGTCTTGACTGTAGCACGACTTATTTACAAACTAACGTACACAGTTTTAAATCATCAATGCCACTGCAGTTGTAAAAATTTATTGTTTCTAAAAAGCACAGCATTAACCGTTTTCACGTAACGTGAGTTTATAAACCGTTTTTATTACTTGCGGAACAATCTATAACTAAGCAAACACAGCCACAGTGTACAGTGTCTCAGCGCATCGTTTGCATCATTCTGTCAACTTTAAAAATGCATTTTTTTGTCTCCGTAGGACTTAATAATGCAGGCATCAGAGGTAACATACCGACACCAATTGAGTTTAAAGCCACCACACCCTGCAAGTCACAGTTTGAATCGCGCTATGTTGCTAGAGTGATCGGTGCTCACATACGGTGTCGATTGACTGAACGTTCTGATTGCGTGTGTGCCCGGTGATTTTACAGCATTTGGCACGATTCTCTGGTTGAAGCGACGATTACTTTTGTAACTGGAATTGGCGTCTCCCTCCATAACATATCGGCATTTGTAAGCGAAACACACTGTCATTTTCACGTAGTTTATTCAGTAGGGGACACAAATACTTCACACCACCACCTAGTATTACTGTTTCAAATTTCTTGACCACAAACAATCTTAGATGCACATTCAACAAACAACTGCTTAGACTGGGTAAAGAAATGTATTATTCCCACCTTGCTTACTTGCAGTACACTTTATATGCATTAGCCCCTAATTCACGAGTAGTTTTACTTAGTACTCACGTAGGGATTCATCTGATGCCATTACATTGCATTACACAGTTTAATTACAACGTCCTTTCTCTAGAGTGGCAGGTGATTCGATTAATTTAAGGGATAATATTTTGTGTCTCACTTCTGCTCAGACGTAAGCACGATACATGTAGTGTTCTCATCACATAGACAATTACTAAGACAATGCCACTCATTCATATGTTGAAAAGTAAAGGTAAGAAATGCCAATATGCAAACGAAATCACTGCGAGCAATAATGGGCGCAAAAAAAGGTCTCATAAAAGGAGACGGAGAATGAAAACACTAATCATGGAGCTCACAGAAAGATGAAGTCGGAATACAATTTATTTGAGACTTGTACATAGAATTCTATAGAATCTCTCTTTTACTTGTTTACGGACGGAAATAATTCTAGCACATTAGTATAAATGTACATTTCCTATTTACTGGCTTATCTCTGTTGGCATTTAAAAGCCGTAACTTTGTTCCTTCACTTTCTCATATGTTAGATAACGTTCTGATAACTATCCTGGTGTGAACCTACTCTCTTACTGTCTACACATGTACAAAAATTCGTAGAAGAAACAGAAATAGTTCAATCATTATGTGCTATTTAAAATTTCGCACTTTCTTTCAATTTCAACCAGAAGCAAATTCTGTCATACCAAGTGTCTTATTATTACATTCCAATTAACTCTAATTTATAAGTTTATTATCAGCTACTATATATTGGGCTGATGGTCACATTACCTGTTGAGGCTATCTCTATATATTTCAACAGACAGTTTTGTGGCCAAGATTTTCACTAGCATGTAATCATTTTACCTTCATAGCATAGACTTCTATAATTTTATCCTTCTAGGAAGAGTGTAGCTCTTTCCTAGTGACTAAAATCTCTTTACATTGCTAATTCAAATGGCTTATGGTGAAACTCCTTTACCATTATTTTAACATCTTCCAGTCACTGACTTGAGAAAATACTCATGAGACTGCATTTCATAAGTTAAACGGTTTCCAGGTACTTAACTTTCTTTTTCTTACTCTTACTATCATAAGGCGAAAAATTTACTTTAATTTATAGAAAATCATTGGAATATTGTCGCACAATGACTGTAAATAAACATCGCTTGAAAGTTTTTAAGTACTGCTTCAGGCCAGAATGTACATTGTAACATAGCTATAACAAATATTTCCTATGTTTGTCTGTGAAAATGGACTCGATAAGCAACCTGAGCTATCAATAAACAGAATTTAACCTGTATAACACCGCGTGCGTGTTGTATGAGTGTCAGTTTCACTGTCCTTTAAGCCCTCAACAGATCATTACATGAAGAACTTATAACTAACATTTGGATAAGCTATCTGACGGCGTATTTGAATACGAAAAACCACAGGAACAAATGAACCTGTAACAATGAATATCTAAACTATCTGACAGCGTGTTTGAATTAGAATTTACATGTGATACAGAATTTGGCTTGTGCAATGGAATTTGCTGGATTAGAGTACATGACATGTTGCGGTGTGTCTGTGTCTCTGGTTGGCCCTAAGTTTTGCACTCACCTATTTAGATGATTGCCTTTTTCCATGTCGTGTACAGCTTTTCGCAGCACCATGCAGCAGTAGCGGCTAAAGCTTATTGTTACTGAGAATGAATTTAATAAAAAGGGAGTTTGCTTGGGTCCTGATAACTACTAAATAACTTGTGAGAAGGGATTTCATTAATTAAATCTATTTAAAACTTCAGGAACCAATAATAGACAATGACAATAATAATGACATAGGTGTCAATGAAGCCTGAGTGCCAGATTAACAAATTATTTCAGTTTCAAAGTTACATTAACATTTAATAAGCATTTGGAGCATAAGGAGGCTTCTTTAACTGACAAGCAAAACATGGTATTATTGCGAACTTGGGCTAACAATCACGAGCCTAACCCCGCAATTGCTTTTGCGTTATGCTTGCTAATTTTACCTTGAATTCTATCTTTAAGCGTAATTAAGCCATCTAAATCTCTCCTGGCTACATAAATGAAATCACGCCTTGAGTTGGGCAAGATCTGCCATCACCGACGTGAGGGCAGCGTCACACGTCTTCTGTCTTCTAGCTCTCGACCGACACTACTATTTCCGGTCTTGCAGACAGACCTCGTTTCAAAACAATGCTCAGAATCGCGCTCCATTGTTTCTCCCTGAGATTGTTAGTATCGATATCAGAGTGCTTACACAATGCAAAGAATAGCGTTAAGTTGACTATATTGGCTGCAATGTAATGGAGAGTTCTGACACACACCTTACAACATACATAATTCTATTACTTAGCACAATTAAATTTCCGTTTTCATAGGTGTTTGCCACGCAATTACCCCTTCATTCAGATCTCTGAAAATACTACGACTTCTTTTTTAGCTACTGTAGCTAATATTACTCTTCTTTCTCTTTGTTCCACAGAAGGCAACGTCTTCTCTGTCTCATACCGATTTCACAAAATTCTTACACACTTGTTTACTTTCACATCAATTAAATTCCATCCCCTATTAAAGGTCGATTCTTTCGTCCTCTGCAAAAATTCCATACTTCAGTCAAACTGCATCTGATTACTTACTCGGGTCGTGTCCTTTGACACTGATTCCCTTTTATGAACCTATCCTAAATCTACAGCGGTTGTTGTACAAGTCTTCGTTCACCACAAGAAGTGTGTACCTACAGAATGATAGCAACTTGCCACTAATGTATCCCAGTCACTTAGAGAATAGCATTAATACTAACATAGTGAAATACGACCTGAGTATGTCGGAGATAAACAGGATGTCATTCATTTTATTGCAGTTAGACAATAGTTGTTCGCTTTTATTTTACCTTAGTTCAGGCGTAGTTTGAATGGATTCACTGGTACCTAACTGAGCAGACAGCGAAGTGTCATTCCTGAGCCTGTGGTTTGAGTTTCACGTTTTATGACTTATTCTCACTAGGGGTAAATGTATTTTAAGGTCTCGGAGCGAATAAAGTCCTTTAATCTTTGGGCAGTGGGATATGCTAGCAAGTAACTGATTTACAGTTAAATTGCCCCCACCCGTTCTGGTAATTCGTTGTCTGTGTTACGTGTCATAGCATGTATAATATGACACGTATCGTGTATCCGTCATAATCACGTGGACGGTAACTTTCGAGTTTCCGTCAGTCTTATTTCAGTAACACAATGCGGGCCGCGCTGTACATGTCGAGTGTAAGATGGCGGGTGCGTCATCGTTTGCGTCATGGAACTGACGTTCTGTCTTGTAACGTAGTGTGCCAACAAAACTTTACATGCAACTGCGAGAAATAATTCCCACCGCTACTGTTGTCGTATTTTCTGTCATTGTCATTGTTACTGCTTGTCATGAAGGTGAACTTCCTGACAAAACCGGAGAAAGAGTGTGGTTTTGTGGCGACGTATCACTACAGCTCATTTCATCAACATAACTGTTTTCATTAGGTACTGGACTATGATAAACATCATGATGTTTCAGCTACCTGAGCTGCCTGTGATTTATCATTCCTAAACTGTTGCTTTAGTGAGTTTAATTCTTTTTCTGTGTTAACTGTCTGATCATTAAGGTGAGTATGCACATTTTCTTAGCATTTAGGCAAATCTTGTGTCAAAGTTTTTTGCGTAAGTCGTAATTTATCTTTAAAAGTCTGCGCAAAAATGCTGTTTTCGAAATATGCTTCTCTCATAATTAGTTGGACGACTTTCTGTAATTCTGATTCTAATTTTTTTGTAATTTCTTCGTCCTTTTCCTTTAAAGATTCATCTAATCTTCTTTCATGGTCAGTGGAGAGGTCCTGTTTTTGGGTTACTATCTTCTGGAGGGTGGATTTCAAAGTTTCTTGCTCCAGTTGCAAAGTTCTAAGGTTTCCACTCAATTTTTTACGCGATCAGGAGTACCTGTAATGGAGGTTTTCTGGTCTGAGATCTCGTTAATTATGGTTTCTAGATCAGCTCGCAACTTGTTCGTCACGTGACTAACGACCTCGGTTGTTCACTGTTCATACTGATTTTTGACCTGTTCATTAATTTTGCGACCTGACAAGTCAAATCGTCGTTTTGCTGCTTCTTGTCTTCCTGTCTCTGATTCAGTTTGGTTACATTACTAGCCATGAAATCTGGTTTTTGTAAAATTAACGTGATAGTATCTGGTTCAGCAATACTCTCGTCTATAGCTGGCGATGTAATTTCACTCGTGGCAGCTATCACTTTATTTAAATTTTTAGTGGCGACTTCGCTCGCTACTACCTGATTAGGATCAGTTTCTGGATGTGCAAAAGCCATTATCCTGAAGTGCTGACAGGCTATCATTAGGCTACCGTACAATACTTGTTCAAATGGCTCTGAGCACTACGGGACTCAACTGCTGAGGTCATTAGTCCCCTAGAACTTAGAACTAGTTAAAACTAACTAACATAAGGACATCACAAAGATCCATGCCCGAGGCAGGAGTCGAACCTGCGACCGTAGCGGTCTTGCGGTTCCAGACTGCAGCGCCTTTAACCGCACGGCCACTTCGGCCGGCCCGTACAATACTGTTTGTCGAATCTGTTACTTATGGTAATGCAGATAACGTACAAGAGCAGCTCAACACTACAAAATACTTATTTATAAGATAAATTCTAATCGTAACTACAAGCTGCGCGCTGAATTATTAATATACTCTGACTCAAGTTTGAAAGAATAGTTGACAATGTACCAGTAGAGCAGTTCATAATGAGAGGAAACGTCCGTCGTATACAGTCACCGTAAAGAAACTTCTAAAGAAACAGAGATTACTGCATAGTAGGTGTAAAACACAGCTTAGGGCTATAGATTGAGAGATGAAACTCTCACAGTGAGAGATGCCGAATGAAACACATTTGGCTGTCGAGAGAGCAATGGGTGAGGCCTTCAGTGACTTCCTAACACAATATTGTCAACTAATCTTTCACAGAAATCTAACAAAATATTGTCAACTGATCTTTCACAGAATCCAAAGAAATTCTTGTCGTACGTAAAGGCTGTTAGCGGTGCCAAAGTTAGTGCCCAGTCCCTACTGAATGACACTGGAACTGAAATTGAGGGTATCAAAGCAAAAGCTGAAGTACTTAAATACGTTTTCAAATGTTCCTTTACGGGGGAAAACGCAGAACTTCCCCAATTTAATACTCGTACAACTGAAACGATGAATCAAATAAATATTAGAGTCATAGTGGGGTTGAGAAACAGCTGTAATCGTTAAAACTGAACGAAGTTCCAAGGCCAGATGGATTCCCTGTCAGCTTCTGTACTGAAAATGCTGCTGAGTTAGCCCTCCTCTAACTATATCTATCGTAGATCCCTCGAACAAAAACCTGTGCCCAGTTCTTGGAAGAAAGCACAGGTCTCACCCTTCCACTAGAACTGTAGTAGAAGTGAACCACAAAACTACCGTCCATTGTCCTTGACAT
This sequence comes from Schistocerca serialis cubense, assembly GCF_023864345.2. Classification (NCBI taxonomy): domain Eukaryota; kingdom Metazoa; phylum Arthropoda; class Insecta; order Orthoptera; family Acrididae; genus Schistocerca; species Schistocerca serialis. The sequence goes on from NC_064641.1 coordinate 258,026,265, forward strand.
CTATTTGTCGTAGAATCTTAGAACATATTCTGACCTCATACATAACGAGGTATCTTAACACAATAACTTTCTCGGTGCTAACCAGCAGGTGGGTTTTGAAAACAGCGATCATGTGAAACTCAACTCGCACTTTTCTCACATGACATTCTGACAGATTTGGATCAAGACAGTCATGTGTAAACGCTGTATTTCCGAAAATCATTTGACACTTATTGTGAAAAGTAGTATCAAGTGAAAATTGTGACTAAACTGGTGACTTTTTTGATAGGGAGGACGCAGCGTTTTATCTTGGATGGAGAGTCATTGTCAGATGTAGATGTGAATTCGGGTGTGCCCCAAGGTAGTGTTTTGGGATCCTTGCCGTTCATGTTGTATATTAATGACCTTGCAGATGATATCAACAGAAAAATCGGGCTTTTTGCAGAAGGTGCATTTATCTATAATGAAAGACCATCTGAAAGAAGTTGTGTAAACATTCAGTCACATCTTGATAAAATTTCAGAGTTGTGCAGAGATTGGCCCCTTGCTTTGAATATTCAAAAATCTTAAATTTTGGGCTTCACAAAACACAAAAACGTAGTATCCTATGACTATAATATAAATGAGTCGCTACTGGAGTCGGACAACTCATACAAATACCTGGGTTAACACTTTGTGGGGATGTGAAGTGGAATAGTCACTTAGGTCCAATCGTGGCGGACTTCGGTTTATTGGTAGGTTACAGAGGAAGTGCAATCAGTCTACAAAAGAGATTGCTTACAAATCACTCGTGCGACGGTTCTAGAATATTGCTCAAGTGTATGGGACCCGTATCAGAGAAGCTTAACAAGGGATACTGAACATATACAGCGAAGGGCAGTACGAATGATCACAGGTTGGTTTGTTTAATCCCTGGGAGAGTGTCACAGAGATACAGAAGGAACTGAACTGGGAGACACATTTGAAGTCAGACGTAAGCTGTTCTGCGAAAGTCTATTAACAAGAACCGGCTTTAAAGATTACTCTAGGAATATACTACAACACCATACGTACTGCTCACATAGGGATCGTGGGGATAAGGTTAGAATAATTACTGCACGTACAGAGGCACTCAATCACTCTTCCCGTGCTCCATACGCCAATGGAACAAGAAGAAACCCGAATAACTGTGCCATGCACCTCAGAGGGTTTGCAGAGTAGAGATGTATATGTAGATGCAGAATATCCTCCATCTTGTGGCCTTGTTTTACAGTGCGTCCAAAAATTATGCAATGATTACAAATTTTACCTTTGACTTAATTCTCTGTTCTTAATGCCTCGCGAAATAAGTCGTGTATCAACTTGCCTTGTGTTGTAGTCACTAACAATGAAGTATTCGCAAGAATTTATTAATTGTATTTTTTCCTTATTTTATATCCCCCTCTTCTAATTCGTTGCTAATTTTCATTAAATTAGTTTCCTTTTAATTTTATGAGCTTTTCAGTATTACTTTGTACGTCTCGTTAGGGTTACATAACATGAAACAGTAACGAAATATACGTATTCTGAAATAAAATTAGACATACAGCTCATTAATGATCCATTTTGATAATCCTACGAGCGGTCACCAGCGTAATTCGCCCTACTCACCGTAATGGAAACTGGGCAGAGATGTTGATGTACACGTTTTAACAGAAGACGATTTGAAAGTTGAGATAATGACTAGCTGTTACAGAATACTTGCAAGTAAGTAAGACAACTGTTGCCATGTATGTCAGATTGTCAGATCCCCCAGATACTATGACCAAGTAAGCAACAATCTAACAATTAAAATAGTGGTACATTATACCAAACGCATAAAATATCGAGGGAAGACTACGACACAAAATATGGATCCAGCAAGGTAGTCAAAACATAAAACAAAAAGCAGAAGCAAAAACTTTAGAAGATACTGCGAACATAGTTGTTTACAATCATCAATATTCCATGAAATTCCATAAAATAGGCGTATATAATGTCAAATGTACTGAAATACATCATAGACCCATATAGGAAGTCATAAGGGTAGAACAATCGCACAAGCTGTCAAAATGTAAAAGATATTTTGAATGTAGTTGCTTATAGTCATGAAGTCAAAAGTATTATTTGGAGAAATAAAACTAGGAATGTAAAAGAACTCAAGGGAAATAGTATCGTATAGTAAACACAGAACACGATCATCAGGTTATATCAAAGGAGTACTGTGACAGTAATTGTCACAGAAGCACATGGGCCTAACAGGGTAGTCGTATAGTTGTTTACAGTCAAAAAATAACAATCATGAAATCAAAACTATTATTTGAAGAAATAAAAAGAAGAATAAAAACGAATGCAAAAGAAATAGCGTTCTTTAATTATCATAAAGAAAGATGATCAGATATATCAAGCGAGGTTCAAATGGTTCCAATGGCTCTGAGCACTATGGGACTTAACATCTGAAGTCATCAGTCCCCTAGTACTTAGAACTACTTAAACCTAACTAACCTAAGGACACCACACACATCAATGCCCGAGGTAGGATTCGAACCACCGTCCGTAGCGGTCGCCCGGTTCCAGACTGAAGCGCCTAGAATCGCTCGGCCACATCGGACGTCTATCAAGCGATGCACTGCAACATTAACCATCATAATTTAAACTTGGTCTATTAAGGAAATCATGGATTAAAAAATCATAAGTAGCCAGGAGTTTGAATAAGGTGAACAAAGTTGTTTATAATCGTGAACACATTCCATGGAAATAGCAATAAGAATAAAAGGAAGAATAAGTAACACAGAAGGGTAAAAACATTCTATAGTAAGTCTCCGAAAAGATCATAGAAATATTTTTCTCGGAAATCTAATTGATTATTAAGTATGGAGAAGAGTTTATATTTCTGTCTCTTCCAATGTGATAACTAACAATCTTTGAAGTGGATTATAAAGAACTTTTTTAAGTTCTTCGTAATTGATCATTCGGAGTGATTTGTCATAACCTTCACGTAATATTTTACGAACACTGAAATTTAGATTTATGTTTTTGCAGTTTTAAGTTGTAAATTACAGCTTGTTCTGCAAAAGGCTGTTGTCAAATCGGTGCTCTTGAACAGGTTGTTAATTTTGTCAGAAATTAAGTCCGTGTGTGGCATACTGGATATTTGCTACTCGAAGTAATCGTCAGATTCTTCGAATTGACGAAGCAAATGCCGAAATTTCTTCGGATTTAAAATAGGTTGCTTTGGAATGTTGCTTTAAAATGTTTAGTTGTTTCTGGGTTGTACATGGTTTCAGTCTTTACTACGAATAACATTCTGCAGAATATGCTGAAATGTACAGCTGAAACTGTAATAATATCAATCTAAACTCCAGTGTTTATAAAATATGATTTGGCGATTGTGAAAAGCAGTATATCGGTCACACAGGTCGAAACTTCACTATTCTTTGTAAGGAACACACTTCAGGTGCACGCCATAATAAATTGGCATTTGGCCAACAGCTAACACATTATAAGCACGCTGCGTGATCTATTATGAACAGCGTAAACGTTCTTCTCAACGTACGTAAAAGTATTGTCTCTTGTCACATTGAAGTACAAACCCTTGTTCATGCTCAACAACCAGTTACATCAGAATGAAATATTTCTATGATCTGTTTGAAGACTTACTATAAAATGCTCCTGCTCATCTGTTATTCTCTTATTCCTCCATTTATTTTTATGCTATTTCCATGTAATGTCTTCATGGTTATGAAAAGCTTTGTTCACTTTATTTTAAACTCTTGATTGCTTATGTTTTTTTCCTTAATTTTTACTTTTTATTTCTGATTACCTTAATGGGGCCAGCTTTTTAAAGATAATTACTGTTGTAGTGCCTTCCTTGGTGGAATTTGATGAATTTGATCTAAGCTAGATCAAGAACGCTGTTTCTTTTGCGGCGGTTTTTTTATTTCCCCAAATAATGATTTTTAATTTCATGTTTGTTGTTATTTTACGGCATTTTCATTACTGTAAACAACTATGTTTAGAATATCTTTGAAATTTCGACTGCTTATGCGATTGTTCTACATTTATGACTCCCTAGTTGGGTTCACGACATAATGTATCGTAGTCATTAATCCTATATTTCCGTACATCTGACGTTATCTATGACAATTTTATGGAATTCAGAGGAATGCTGATGACTGTAGACAACTATTTTCCCAGTATTTTTTTTAGATTTTGATTGTTTATGCTTGTTGTTTTATGTTGTACCGACAGGCTCATGATATTTTGTGTTGTAGTGTTCCTTTGATGTAACCTGTTTTTTATGCACTGGATGTTATGTAAGAGTATCTTACTTGTTATCTTGTTGCTTTCTTGATCATTGTATTTTGGAGATCAGACATACATTGTGACAGGTGTCTTACTTGCATGTGAGTGTTCTGTAACAGCTAGTTGGTGTCACAACTTTGAATTCATTTTCTGTTAAAACGCGCATATTGACGTCACCAAGCCTTTTCCATGGTAAATAATAGCATCAATCAAGTAGTATTCTCACTAGCCCTGCGATCTAGTAGCAGATTACAATATATGACGTGCAAACAATGGAAACTACAGGTAGGAATATCAACAACGTCGGAAAAGACCCCATGCACAGTAATCATATCCCAGGTACAACACTTGCCCAATCCACCCACGTACCACTTCCTGTTCTACTCCAGTCACAGGCTTATTCTACCCCATCAGGGGCCAGGCCACCAGTGAAGGCAACCATATCATTTACCAGCTGTGCTGCAATCATTGCACACCTTTTTATATTGGTGTGACCATCAATCAGCTGTCCACTAGGACAAATGGCCATTACCAAACTGTGGCCAAGAGCAAGGTGTACCACCCTGTGGTACAACGTGCAGCTGATTATAACATACTTGATTTGAGTGGCTGCTTCACTACCTGAACCATCTGGATTCTTCCCTCCAACACGTTTTTTCTGAACAGCACAGATACTAGTTACCCTTACAACATATTCTCCACTCCCATAACTATCCTTGCCTCAACCTACGGTAACATACTGACCCCACAACCTCCATTCAACGGTTTCCACCCCCTCTGTCCTATCATCTGCTCGCTATTCTCATCTCCCACCCTGTTTATTTGCAGCCCTCTGCCAACGCGCTTGGCCATCTTTACCCACTCTTCTTCTTTCTCGCTCTTTTTTCCCCACCTCACGTTCCACAACCTCCTGACGCTACCCTGTTGTCATTCTAGTCCCAGCACACTCAAATAGACAGTATTCGTCTCTCTCCCCACCCGTACACTACTATCTCTTCCCCTTACTGCCCTCTCCGGGTTGCTGCTTGCATCCTAAGTGATAGTTGCGTTCTGGACCGAGATGCTGGAGTTGGTTGTTACGTGTGTGCTTGCTTGTATGTATGAATGGTGTGTGCATCTTTTTTGCTGATGCAGGCTGTGGCGGAAAGCTTTATGTAAGTGTCTTTTAATTGTGCCTGTCTGCAACTTAACGTTTTTCCTTTACCGTAAGTAGCTGTCTGTCTTTTCCTACAATGTCGATATGTGGCATACATTTGTACATGCCTACGTGCATCCTACTATGTTTTTAACATCAGTCGCAGTCACAGCTCTGAAATCATCTTCCGCTGGATAGCGCAAACCGATACATCAATGCCATCTCCAGGGAATCATCGGTGTCGCTTAACCACTAACTATCTTTATTGGCATATGGTCCACGAGTTTTCGGCAAGTCCCCAGAGATGGCTATTGGTATTCTCACAACTGATTACTGTTGGTTGTCTCGTCTATATATATTCATAACACATATTGACGAAATGCTGTTTATAGCAGTTATTTTACAGAAAGTAATGCATTTATTTCTTCATTTGTTATTAGCGCTTGTGTAAGTATTCTGTATATATTCTGTAAAATATTGTGTTGCGGTCAATACTGTTTTTAATCCATTTTTAAAGTATTTTACCTTGACCACTGTTTTTCTCCACGAAAAATGCTCTAAAAATTACAAATTAAAGAGTTTAATGTCAATAAATAATAAAACAAGAGTCATTACTTGAACGAAATAAATAATTATTCTCACGTATAAGAGTTATCAATGATACATCTTAACAGATCAAGGCCAGGAGGAGGAAAGGGAAGGAAGGAAGTGACAGAAGAGGAAAGTCAGGCAAAAGGTATATATCACATCACAAAAATATTGCAATTTATACCCCTTCCTCCAGATCTTAAAACACTATGAGTTCATATCTTATAAATAAAACCTCTTTCTTTGTCATTAATGGCTCAGTGCATAATTAATTCGTTATATTTTATGTAAGTAATTTTACTAGCACAAGAAAAACAACAAACAATAATAATGTATTGTTATAATATGGATGACTCACCCATCGCTCATGAAGGGAATGCATTTCAAGCAGGTTGCATGTTACTTTGTGCTACCTGTGCCAGCGAACCGTGTTCTGGTGCACGCTCTCCATCACTCCTGATGGCTCGCAAATTTGTCGTGCAACGAACAGAACTCATAACATCCTGACTTTCTCCATCCCTACAGAAGTTTCGGAAATTAAACTCTTCAGACGTCCCCTCAAGAAAAAGACGAATGAAATTTAATCTGCTAATCGTTGGGACCATGCTGTGGGATTTGAAATGGTTGCAGACCGGAAATAGAAAAGGAAGCAATGGGTTTCTATCCAAAAAGAATATGTTCTCTGTCCTCTCAGCAAATCCCCCAGATTTATATTTTGTATACCAAGGACTGTTTTAGCCAACGATCTCAACGGATTTCCGGAGCTTTATAAGCATTTGCACACACGCAGCGCTCTACGATACCCGTCCTCAAATGCTTCGGCGGTCTCGCGGCGGTTGTATCGTGAGGCCTCGCCGTTCCGCGGCGTTTATCGTCAAAGTCGACAAGCGTGGAGCCAGCGGTCAGAGATAAAACTAAACGCAGCTCTGGCAGCGCGACGGACCATGAATCACAAGCAGGCGGGCTGGCTGCGCCGGAGCGTGGAATCTCTTCCTCGCCCTCTCTGGCCGCTCGATCTGTCTCCCCGAGCGACGCACTGCGTAATAAATCATAGGCAATCCTTTGTGCGCGAGCGGCACATTCTCGTTATTAGATCGGATAAGTAGTTTTTATATATAGATTACAGCCATACATTATGCATGTAAATCCGGCCGTCTCGAAGTGACGTCAGTGGCTCCGGCGAGGGCGACCGCGACCGCCGCGAGTTGCGGTATCATTTGTCACAGCGGATAACACCCGCCAGAAAAAACAAGTTCCGCTTTGAGGCGAGTTCCGCCAAGCATTTGCATAACGACGGCAGGAGGAATCGTAAGTGACAATGGCATGTTTAATTGACGCTGGAGATGGACAAAAAACGGAGGAGGGAAAAAGCGAGAAATGTTGACGCGAACGGTTGAATGTTCAGTGTATTTGTTTAATTAGGTTTCATTGTGTCAGCACGCTGCGAAAACGAGTCGGATCGGTCGCAGGAGGTTAGCAAATCCAAACAGTCCGCCCTGGGTAGTGAGGGAAGGCTGGGGCTGCCGGATGGAGGAGCGATAATTGTGTATGCGTATTCTTATTAGCATCTCTCGTTCATTATTGTCTTTTTTTCCACTTGTGTGCCAACGCTCTTGTGTTGTCCTTGGGATTCAGTTTTAAAAATAGCGTCGGTAATAGCAAATGCAAATAGACACAGTGCGGCCGTTGGTGTCTTTCGTACTTAACGAACTGCTGAATACACGAGAACACGTGTTCTAGGATTTAGCATTAATTTGCCGGCGAGTGAAGTAGGCCTACCCGCTAACGGCCAGGATCTCGCATCCTCTCATACGGCGCTGGAGGCACCGATGTGAAAATGGCTGCCGGTTTCCCGTGAAGCACGATGTAGGACCCTAATTCCGCCAAATAGATGGCTTCCTCAAACGTAGAAGTTCATCTCGGGCTATATCATCTAATTGTGTCCCGAAATTATTGTCCGTCTGGAAGACAATCATTGCTTTATATGAATGATCATTGATTACGCTTGTTACTGAGGCAAGGACACTATTTTTTGATGTTGGTCCGCTATTACATTGCTACTTGTGTTTTAGTTGCGAAGGTACATCGACATCTACATCCATACTCTGCAAACCATTGCAAAGTGCATGGCAGAGGATACTTTCCATTCTACCAGTTATTAGGGCTTCTTCGTCTTACTTTGACGTATGTATTGCAGAAAGAATGATTCCTTAAATGTCTCTGTAGACGATATAATAACATCTGGTCTTAACCTCACGATCCCCATGAGAGCAATACGTAGAAGGTTGTGGTATACTCCTTGATACGTAACTGAAAGCTGGTACTTGAAACTTTGTAAGCAGCCTTCCCCAGGACAGTTTACGTTTATCTTCAAGCGTGTGCCAGTACAGTTTTTTCAGCACCTCCATCACATTTTCCATGGGTCAAACATACCTGTGCCCATTCATGCAGCCATTATTTGCTTTTGTTCACTATTCCTGCTAGTCCTGTTTTGTATGCGGCCAATAAAGGTGAAGAATATCCTAGGATGATTAAATGAGTGCCTTGTAAGCAATCTCCTTTGTAGACTAATTGCACCCGCTTTAACTATGGCTGAGCCTGTGTGACTGTTCTGTATCATGTCCCTACAAACATTTACACCCGTAGTGACTGAATAACGGTTGCCTGGGCAAAACTGATGGCCTTAATTTGTTTTCTGTATCTCCAGCCATTCGTTCACCCAGTGACACATAGCTCACCTCTCCAATAACTAGGTAATAGCACCAAAAGGGACAGCATATGGTAGCATATTATTCACGTTGCAATCATCCTTTGCTGCTATTTCAGCTTGTCCATTTCTCTGGTTTCCCACATAGTCCAGTACTCAGCATAAAGAAATGTCTTTCCCTTGTCGTCGTAGTACGAGATGAGCCTCTTTTATGCTTTGTATCATTTTGCCTGCCTGGTACATTTGTTGGATGACCGTTGGGGAATCAGAGAGATGAGAAAATTATTCTGTCGATTGCACCAATGTGTTCCAGCGCATTAACGATTGCATTTGATTTGATTATTTTTAATTTGGTTTAATGGTGTACTAATAATATACAAGAAAACAATGTCACATAAACAGTAGGATGAAATGAGAATTTTAGATGTCTTATAGAAACTAGTGTACCTATTTTCTTATCACAATTCACTGCCTTTAATATTAAACCCAGTAATCCACTGGCACAAATTTATGCGAATGCTTAAAAATAGAGAATAAATAAACGTAAATATATTTTTACCTTCACGACATAAATAAAGGTGCCATATTATATTTAAGAACTTTTTACAACTGCATTGTGTTTCATTATATAGGCTTCCAAGTGTGCGGGAAATAATTTGCAGAGTGAATTGAATTTCTCATCCACTGTATCTGCCTGGTCAGTTTCCTCCCATTGTTCCTTTTGTTCATTATTTTTAAACAAACTAGCATCTACATGTGTATTTACATCTACATATATACTCCGCAAGCCACCGTTTGGTGCACAGCGGAGGGTAACTTGTACCACTACTTGGCATTTCCTTTCCTGTTCCAATCGCAAATAAAGCGATAGGAAACGACTTTCGTATGAGACCCAATTTCTCTTATCTTTGTGGGCCTTGCGCCAAATGTACCTTGGTTATGGATTAACGTACGCCTCCCTTCAACTTTATTTTAAGGATTGTATTAATTAATAGCTTTTTAAAGTACCTGTCTTATATTTCATTCACATGGATGGACTCAAACACTTCGTCCCAAAAGGAATATTGATATCAGAGATAAAATATCGACCCTCGATGCTGAAGAAAAAATTATTGGCGTTCATAACATTCTTTCAGCGCCCTATACGAGATTGGAATAATAAAGAATTGTGGAGGTGATTCGATGAACCCTCTGCCATGCACTTGAATGTGATTTGGAGAGTATTCACGCAGATGTAGATGTAGCCTGTTTTTTTACCACTTAAATGAATGTTTTTCTGAAAATGTCTGTAAACGACGTCAATGCAACATATCTGTGAGCTGTCAAAGATGGGAATGAGGATAGGGAAGGAACGGATGAAATATTTTTAGAGATAGTGAATCAGATCAAAGTAGTATTTCATATTCAGTGTCTACAAAATTTTTCTTAGTGCAACATTCAGCTTAATTTTGCGAATTATTTCAGAACACATTTCAGAAACTGGATCAAAACATCTACGCTTTTCTGCAGCAACTTTGTACATGATTTATAAAGATGCACAACATTTTCAGATTGTTGGAAAAGAAGGCTTTTTGAACCTATTGAGTATTGCACCGTTGTTGAAACCACCACATAAACAAACATTAAAAAGGATGAACGAAAACCAAATTGAAGTCACTTAGAACTGCTTCGGAAGTAAAATTCCGAACATGCAGAGCTTAACATCCATTACAGATATTTGGAAAGGTATAAACCCATGTACGAATTTTCTGGGAGTTTCCGTTCGTAATTTTGATGGCGATAGAATGGGAATGGCTATTCTTCATATCTATGAGTCATCAGAAACACACACGGGTGAATATATATCTAGCATGTTATAACAGTGTTGTAACGAGTAGGGAATACAGGCCAACAAAATACTGGCAATGCTTACTGATGTAGGAGCAAAGGTAGTTAAAGGAGGAGAAATAGCAGTTGGAAGAAATCGTACATTATTTTTGCCCCTTGATAATTTGGCTACCGAAAAGATTGACAAATTGTCTGATGAGATTACTGCTATGAGAAGGATTCTAACTGGATTAATACAAAGAGTAGTTGCAAATGATGAGCTAAAAAAAGATGCAGACCTCAAAGTAATTCAAGAAGAACCCTAGACCGAATTCAACGTTCTACTTCAGTGAAAGATTTTTGCAGCAGTGTCCAGGGATAAATAATAACGTTAACTCTCATGCTAATGGACGACCCATGGTAACAGCCGTATATATTGTAGACCTGGCAGATGTTTTGGAGATTCTGAGGCCTACAGATGCGAAATTTTCATGTAAAAGTTTGTTGTAAGTAATAAACTAATCCCAGTACTTGATATGCTGAATCAAAATATCTCGCACACAATCAGTACTGACTGTTGCTGAGAATCTGACAAATGTCATCATAACAGAAATGAGATCCGCTCACTACCTACTACACACGTGAACTTATTAGCTATATCAATGTTGCTGCAACATCACGAACACGCTCAAACATAAATATAGATCCTTGCCAAGCTTCAGGCTGCGCTGTTATACACTACTGGCCATTAAAATTGCTACACCAAGAAGAAATGCAGATGATAAACGGGTATTCATTGGACAAATATATTATACTAGAACTGACAAGTTACACATGCCGAGCGGTTCAAGGCGCTGCAGTCTGGAACCGCGCGACCACTACTGTCGCAGGTTCGAATCCTGCCTCGGCCATGGATGTGTGTGATGTCCTTAGGTTAGTTAGGTTCAAGTAGGTCTAAGTTCTAGGGGACTGATGACCTCAGCAGTTAAGTCCCATAGTGCTCAGAGTCATTTGAACCATTTCATTACATTTTCACGCAATTTGAGTGCATAAGTCCTCAGAAATAAGTACCCAGAACAATCACCTCTGGTCGTAATAACGGCCTTGATACGCCTGGGCATTTGGTCAAACAGAGCTTGGATGGCGTGTACAGGTACAGCTGCCCATGCAGCTTCAACACGATACCACAGTTCATCAAAAGTAGTGACTGGTGTATTGTGACGAGCCAGTTGCTCGGCCACCGTTGATCAGACGTTTTCAGTTTGTGAGAGATCTGGAGAATGGGATGGCCTGGGCAGCAATCGAACATTTTCTATATCCAGAAAGGCCCGTACAGGACTTGCAACATGCGGTAGTGCATTATCCTGCTGAAATGTAGGATTTCGCAGGGATCGAATGAAGGGCAGAGCCACGGGTCGTAACACATCTGAAATGTAACGTCCACTATTCAAAATGCCGTCAATGCCAACAAGAGGTGACCGAGACGTGTAACCAATGGCACCCCATACCATCACGCCGGGTGATATGACAGTATGGCGATGACGAATACAAACTTCCAATGTGCATTCACCGCGATTTCGCCAAACAAGGATGCGACCATCATGATGCTGTAAACAGAACCTGGATTCATCCGAAAAAATGACGTTTTGCCATTGGTGCACCCTGGTTCGTCGTTGAGTACATATCGCAGGCGCTCCTGTCTGTGATGCAGCGTCAAGGGTAACCGCAGCCATCGTCTCCGAGCTGATAGGCCATGCTGCTGCAAACGTCATAGAACTGTTGGTGCCGATTGTTATTGTCTTGCAAACATCCCCATCTGTTGACTCAGGGATAGAGATGTGGCTGCACGATCCGTTACAGCCATGCGGATAAGATGCCTGTCATCTCGACTGCTAGTGATACGAGGCGCTCCGTATTACCATCCTGAACCCACCGATTCCATATTCTGCTAACAGTCATTGGATCTCGACCAACGCGAGTAGTAATGTCGCGATACGATAAACCGCAGTCGCGATAGGCTATAATCCGACCTTTATGAAAGTCGGAAACGTGATGGTACGCATTTCTCCTCCTTACACGAGGCATCACAGCAACGTTTCACCAGGCAATGCCGGTCAACTGCTGTTTGTGTATGAGAAATCGGTTGTAAACTTTCCTCATGTCAGCACGTTGTAGGTGTCGCCACCGGCGCCAACTTTGTGCGAGTGCTCTGAAAAGCTAATGATTTGCATATCACAGCATCTTCTTCCTGTCGGTTAAATTTAGTGTCTGTAGCACGTCATCTTCGTGGTGTAGCAATTTTAATGGTCAGTAGTGTATTTGACCACGAATGGCACTGTGTGATGTTCTCCCGGGTGCGATTCCCGTTGTGTGTGCATCATCATTTTCATCATTGACAAGCTAGTGGTCGAAGTGGCGTCAACTAAAAGGACTTGCAATACTGCAGCCGAACCCCGAAGGGGATGTCCCGGCCAATAAATGCCATACGACCATTTCATTACCACGGTGCAAGTGTCGGTCGTGGTCAGAGCAGTAGTTTGTGTATCTGCAAGGCAATTACGTCGGAGTTTAGTGAATTGGAACGTGGGCAAATTGCTGGTGATCGTCATGAAGGTAACCGAAGTGTTTGGTGCTTCAAGAGGCACCGTGTCGAAGATTTATAACCAATACAGAGAAAATGGAAAAACACCACCCACTACACCACAACGCGGGCGGAAGTGTGTGCCGAGCGACTGTGACGGACAGTCATTGAGGAGGATTGTGACGAAAAATAAGAGGACTGTCGCTTAATCCCCACCGCACACCACTTTTACTTTATATGCAGTTTATATGGCATAATATTTTAATTAATTCTATATTGCTTATTGTTGCGAACACGACAGATAAAATACAATTTTCACTATTAGTTTCTGCAGTTTAAAATATTTTAACTTCACGCACTTTGACCTATTGTGTGGGGATACGCACAGCACTGAAAGATTTCCTGCTGTGGACGTACGATCTTTAATTTGCAAACTATTTTTATATAACACTGATCTGGATTGTTAGATACGGAACATGGTATCATTACTGTAACTAATTATGAAAAAAATGCTCTTCGCTACTTTCATCTCTTGAATGCACAAAAAATTGAGCTTATTGCCTGTACGGAAGTTACAGTATGTTATGTTCACTAAACGTAAACGTTGCAGTGGATTTTTTTAAATATATGAAGACTGCCACGACTAACATGAGAGCATGAAACAAAAAAAATGAAATTTAATTATTATGTTATTAGCCAGAACAAGTTTTGCACAGCAGTCTTTGATCACACACAAGTAAAACTTTATCATTCATGAATCATTTACGAAACTCATAACATAATAGCAGCTGCTCAAGTCCATCTGAAAATGACATAATAAAATTCACAATTTCCCTCTGAAGTCTCCAGGAAGTTGAAAGAGATAATTTTAATATACCGTTACCTACCCGCTATATTTCGGGAAAACTGCTTTCATTCAATTTAATTTGAATTTGCCGCGGCAGCGGCTCCCGCCATCGCTGCACGGCTCTGCGTCATGAAAAATTCCTAATATGCTGAAAACTGCTGAGAATATGGAATGAAATCTTGGGCAAGATAGCAATAAATTATTACAGGTAATAATTTTAACAATTTCTATATTTAAAAAAATCAACATAAATTGAAAGTAAACACCTGTTACAAATATCAACCTCCAATGGCGTCTTTCTCGATCAAAGGACAAACGAAGGCTACGTACGCATTCAAGCGAGCGTCACAGGCTCTTACAACTTTAACGGCTACAAGAAGACAGAGAGAGTAATGTTTTAACCTCCACTATTTATAGGCAATTTAATAAGCATCTTCGTAATTATTTTTCATTATCTGCTTTGAGACATAAATTCGCCGACCACAGATGTTATTTGTGAAATATAGATACATAAATATTGTACAAACATTAAAAAGAAAAATTGTAATTTCCTTTTATACATAATCTACAACCATTCATACAGTAATGAAATGATAATAATAATAATAATAATAATACAGATACATGTTTATTTTTATTATTTTTTGTATATTATAACGATTTTGTAAATGTCTTGCCAGGAGACGTCACAGTACTGAGGCGGAAAAAATCTCTGCAGAACTGAATGTCGTACTCGCGAACCCTGTCAGCACTAAAATAACACGAAGGGAGCTCCAGAAGCAGCGAACTGTAAGGCGAGCTGAATTCCAAAAATACTCATCACTGATTCAAATACCTGTAACATGAAAATTTGATGCCGAAGGTATAAACAATGGAAGAATGTCATTTGATCAGATGAGTCTTGTTTCACACTGTTTCCAACTTCTGACCGACTTTACCTTCCAAAATTGGAGCATGGAGGTGGTTCAGTGATGATTTGGCCAGCCATATCGTGGTATTCCGGCGACCACGTGTTTGATGCATCGCACTATTGCCAACGATTATGTACCCATTTCAGCTGATCATGACCATCTCATGCTACAGTGTTTGTTCCCCAATGGTGATGCTGTGTTTCAAGACGACGGGATCCAGTTCACACAGTTTTGTGAGCACCAGAATAAGTTGTCACATCTTCTCTGACCACCACAGTCACAAGATATCAGTATTATTGAACTATTGTAGCCCACTTTGAAGAGAAGGTGAATTATCACTGTCTACTTTCATCAACGTCACCTGACCTTGCCACTACTTTTCAGGAAGAATGCTATAAGATTCCATTGTAAACCACACAGGACCCATATTTATCCATTCAAGAGCGACTTTAAGCTGTTTTTGAACGCCGACGGTTAGCCTACGCCGTCTTGGTCATGGTCGTGTGTTGTATTTTTTGTGTTTCAGTATTTTTGTCCACCTCTGTACAATTTGGAAGACGCTATAGTATGTCAGATAGTAGTGAACACCTTGAGGGATTTGCAAGGACTTGTTAATGAGGATAAGCAGTAACTTGATACATTATAGGATGACAGAGAAACCAAATTCGATTAATGAGATGAACGTAAAATATCACAAGGAAAGGAATACTTTGCAAATTGGTACAAAAACGGACCTACAGTCACAGTTAAGTTGTTACTTGAAAGGTCGCCTGCTAACTCTTAAACACGGTCCATTATAAGTATCAAATGGCTTCGCCGATACAAGCTATCCAACGCCACAAAAAATGCACGTAGATAAGTATTTGAGCTGTATAGCTTCTGGAAGGTTGTTCTAGAGAGAAGAATGTGCTCCCTCTGTCAACAACACAATAGACTGAACGGAAGTCTCTCAGAACTGCTTTTCGTTCCGTTTGTAGACAAAAGTTGTTGCACATGTAATGTTATTAATTATTGTATTCATTGACTAATAATTATGATGTTAGATATATTAATTGTATGTTGTATTTAGGTAATTCAATAAATTAATCATTTAACATCGATGCTAAAAGCATTTGTCTTTAGGCGTCGATTACTATCGGCATCGATGCCTCAGATACCGTTTCTTTTTTTTATTTTTACTGATACCACGTAACGTGGCAGTGACGACTACCGTTACACAGGTCGCAGGAGTGTCTGTATTGCTCTCTGGCCTGTATAGTCTGAAAGGGGTGGTATCTGATACATCCTCTGAGGCTAATGTAATAGTAGCCAGTTAATATAATAGTTTCCTAAGATCCAGCGGATTTCAATTGCTGGAAGGTATTATGACCAATCACTCCAATTAACATTTTCTATTTGACGAGGTACGCCGAGTGCAATGCGTTCTTATTGAAGCTATTATCAACTCTGAATTCTATCTCTAAAGGTGTACAGATCGTAAATTTTAACTTCAAAAAGAGTAGTCGGAGTTTAAATGGTAATAATGTTTTAATAAACGTCTAGCTGCCCATGCATTAATTTTGCTTCATAAATTTCGCAGCGTTGTCAATTGCACAAAGATGAGTAGTCTACTTTTATTACTTCACCAAAAAAATAAAGCCTTGGCTTATGCATTAAAGTTTGTTTTCCGTCTAACTCTTTATGTTTTAATGATGTTGTTCGACTTTTTCCCATTTAAATACTTTTTTCTCCTTAGAAAAAAATTTACGAGATTAGAATTGCACTGGTGGTAAGGAATATAATTTTTTCTGTATATGGACATTAAAATGGTGTACTAGACCACTGATCATCATTTATGCATCACAATTCGTTCATTGTTTGGCATGGTGTTGAGTTACTCACAGTACTTAATAGTCTCAATATTTCTCTAGCATTTCCAGCTTACCGTTCCTACACAAAAAAGAATAAAACCAAAATCTGTGCTAATCGTACGTGACACCGCCAGTTTTACACCTTTAACCCTACCACCCAAAAATGGAAAAAAAAATCTCTTTTGAGGCGTTGCCTTCTAGCATGCATTCAAGTCTTTCATTGTTATTTACACAATATTATGCGAATAATACTCAAATACCCACATCAAAGCGTGAGAGTCAAAACACGGTCTTTTTTGTACCTTACCGGGTAGTAACTTAAAAGTTCGGAACATTACACATCACCGTGTTCGATGCGCCGACTCGGGCTTAGCTGATTCAAAATAGTCTTATATTGTCACTGAAACGTATGAAGGAAAAGTGCTTTGTCTCTTCACAGAAGTTACAATAACAGCGGCCTTCAAGTTTATGAAACGTCCCCTTAGAAAAATTTCTGAATTACTGTGCTGATAAACCTCTTACATTATTTGCTTTTCAAACAGCTGAGCAAAACTGAACGTACTCAAACATTCACTAAAGTGAAACACAATACTTTTAGCGCAACGCAGTCTGACTTTCAGTAATCGCTACAAAGAATGGCCCTGACTAACATTAACCTATACCTTTCACAAATCACTTACCCCACAAATATCTTCGTTACTCGAACTACTGCAATACAGCGAGCGCCACTACTGCCAGCTAAATAAAAGATTCAAACTACGGAAGGCACTAATTACTGATAGGCATAGTTAGCAAACGAAAGATTTTGATAGAGAACAAACAATGTATTTACCTTAATAGTGCTGAAAAGTCATAATATACATAGCAGTTCCTGACATCCAGTCTTAGAAATTTCAAAACTCCGCCATCTCTCTACCCACATCCACCACTGCTGGCGGCTCACCTCCAACTGCGCAACGCTACGCGCTGTTAACAGCCACTGCCCAACACTACAATAGCCAACAACAATGCAAACCAGCCACAGACTGCACACAGCACAGCCAGTGATTTTCATACAGAGCGCTATGTGGCGTTATCAATAAAAAAACCTATACAGTCTACTTACATAGCCCCCATGCTCCCCACAAAAAATTTTACTAATTGCTTTGGGCAGTGGCCAATACAGATTTGAAAAAATTTTTCATAATTACAATAACAAAGAAATCAAATGCACACACTTATTGATGCAATATTGGTCAAAAGCTAAAATTTTCTCACAGTCTGTAAAGACAGTCCTGATCGTTCATCACAGTAGAATTGCTGTGTTTTTCTCAAAGTCTGAGCAGTAAAAGAAAATGCACACGGAAGTAGTGGATTTCCATGCAGTCTTGAAGACGTAGTATTGTCCTTCCAATGGAAATACAGTGCTGACTCTTGACATGCGGACAGGTAATGGGCCACAACAGAGCAAACCCACAGCAGAGTCGAAGTTTTGAAGAATATTGGTAGGTAGGTCATCACAGAGTAGACCCACTGTAGTCCTGGTAGAGGTTACGGTATTGGTGGGCCACCAGAGGTGCAGACCCGCTCTAGTCCTTGTAGAAATAATGGTATTGGTGGGTCATCAAAGGTGCAGACCCACTGCAGTCCTTGTAGAGACGGCCAGCAGCCATCTGTTGCGACTGTGCAGGTGCACAATCACCATCGAAGAGTCTTGCGGAGATTATAGCAAGGCCACCACTTGTGCACTCACAAAGTTTTTGGAATTGTCCTTAGAACCAGCAATGCTGTTATCCAGTGCCTTGCTGAATTATTAATACACGTGCAAACACTATCAGTCCCTACTTCTCACATATTGTCCATATACTATGACCAACAGAAACGTGTGCAGTGAAATGTAACTTACAAGTTACTTAATTTGATGAACTGGTGTCAATTACAATTTTATAACATAAGAATACAATAACAAAGGTACAAAATACATAATTAAAAACATAATAATACAGATAACATTTGTAGTAATACAGGCTTTACAAAACAATAGAAGTAAACATATACATCAGTGTTACAGGAATTATGACATAAGTAAATACATAAAAGATCAGAATAACTTTTAAGACATCAACGTCACACATGAGCATTAAAATAAAACACAATAAATAATGTGTAAACATCTTTACAAAGTAAATAACATATTATTAATGCCAATATATTATATTTGAGGATAACAGTATTCCTCATCATAGTGAATGTAGCTTAGTATAAGAAGAGAAAAAAATTCTATGAAACAGTACACAGAGACAGGAAGAAAACAAATACACAAGGGTACACAAACACATAGTGGGATAACACAAAAGGAAAGGACAGGGTTTGTTTACAGTGTAACATTTGGGACTGCAGTCCTACCCAAAACTTCATTCCATAGGTCATCCCTCTTATTTCGACATTTGCTCCAGCCAAAAAAAAAATACGATCTAAGCATGCTTTCTGTATTCTGTTCACATCCTCTTTCAAAAATAGTTTTTCTCCACTGTACACTACTTTTTTGGCCAAACCATTTTGTTATAGCTTCTCAATGCATTTCATCCAATCCATCATAGTTAGTTTCTTATATAGTCTACCCCCTCTTAAGCTAACTTAAATCTACTGAGCTCAGGTGCTAAACTAAGGGAGGAGGCAATGCAGCAGCACAAAACAATTAATACAAACAGCAATGAAAAAAAAATGGAAATTGTCAAAGCAAGCTACAGTAAATCTAAATTACCAAGCAAATGCAACATTACAATTAATATGAGCCAATGTGCAGCAACAAGAAAAATAAATCAGTAGTAAAACTGGGTTAACAGAGTAATACAAAGTGACATTTAGTAGCACTATGCCTGGCAGACAGCAGCAACAAATGCAATAATTTATATCTAAACATGACATAGCTCAAGCAGAAAAAATATTACAGTAAAAATGGCCATGTTTAATACCTATGTCACATCTTAACACTAGGGAGATGCATCACCTTAACTTACACTACTAAATAAGTTACCCAGTCATTGACAAAAATTATGTATGCAATACCAGTGAAGGGAAATGTCTTTTTGTACTCGCTCGTTTTCTTTATGCAGATTTTAAAATTGTTATTTACTGGATCTGTAGGCATAAAGTATCTATATTAGTACATCTATTAAATGTTATTTTAACCAATGCTGCAGTGCAGCTAGAAACTAGATATTAAACGAAATGAGCAAATATATATATAAAGCAACATATGAAACGTCATTCACTAGGCAAATGGCGTCTCCAAAGCCAAAAAAAATCTCTCAACTAGAAAGACAATAGATCTAAAATGTTTCTCATCATTTCATTAGGCATTTTAGTAAATATCATAAATTAAGAGCTCCACAGTGTAATCATATATTTTCAAGTTTGAGTGTGTCGTATTTGCGATGCTTTCTACAAAGAAATGTCAATACCGAGGATAATGGCCTCTTTTTTTCCACCTGTGCCTCTGAAAGAAACACACTAATTGCTTTTTTCCAGGTGTCTGTCATGCAGCTGCCCACGTAATGCGTCGTGCCCATGACGCATTACGTGAAGGTCACTTAACTTCCTTACTGAAATATTTGCAACACCAGTTTGCACTACAGTGGCAGTCTCATATACAAAATTTCACGGGTCGGGAATTTGCGTTGCAAATGTGTAGAAACAAAATCTTATGAATAGAACAGTGTCCAAAAAATTTTCGTCGGCATTGTGATACATTCACGCATTTACACACATTTCATAACTCTTAAAGTACGATTCTTGGTTTCCAACATCCTTTTTCACAAACCAGAGTCGCTAACCACTACTCATTATTTCTTACCTTATTACACATATACATATTCGTCGACACGACTTCAGTATT
This sequence comes from Schistocerca serialis cubense, assembly GCF_023864345.2. Taxonomy (NCBI): domain Eukaryota; kingdom Metazoa; phylum Arthropoda; class Insecta; order Orthoptera; family Acrididae; genus Schistocerca; species Schistocerca serialis. Next base: position 258,046,848 of record NC_064641.1, read on the forward strand.
TCATCATAATAAACATTCCTCAACAGCATAATACACATCGTCGTCGATATAATAACATCATAACACCTCAGTCTAATCTTAAAAACGTCGTAGCTTTCTGCAATAATGTCAAAACCTAAATAAAAAACCTCTGCTCATTTCAACAGTGTCATCTACCTCCAACGTACTTTAAAAATCATGATCCCATACCAAATACATCATTCAAAGCTCTCATAGTATCACAATGGTTCTGAAAAAATATGAAGAGTTCACAAAGTACAGTTAAAATAGAATTTCATAAGTGTGAAGTTATCCAACGGTGTAATTGCGTAAACATGTGTCACTGATGTAGTAAAATAAATGTTGGTCTCCCTGAGTTAAATGATCAGATAGCTGTGTAATTATGTGTTAGAGAAATATGGTACCGATGTGTAAAGTTGTATAAGCAAATACCATATTAGCTAGGGCTCCTTGTGCTTGCCAAACACATGGTACACAAAGTAGGCGTGTACCCCCTGAGGATTCATGTAATTATACCCCTCAGGTGTTACAGATTACAGCAATGGAATGAAATGTATCACGGAAAACCTTTGTATCATTGTACTTCAAATATCATTAAAAATAAATGATTTAAGTACAAAATTAATCACTCAAATACGTGTACTATAGCGCTAAACTGTGCGTCTTGTTGTAAGATAATCTCTGTGGAACTGTCGTAGTTATCGTCCTCCGAAAGCTAAGTTCTGCAGAAGCCAATGTACTTACCTCACGATAAACAAAAGTGAAATGCTTTACGTATAGATATCTTAGTTATTATGCTTATTGCCGTGATGAAGAAAGTACTGTGCTGTAACGTATTGTTGTGCTACAGAAAAGGCTGTCTCATTGTAGCTATACCACAAAAGTTACTACTAAAACATGTTTTACTACCCAGAATAATACAGAAAAACTGTGCAGATATAAAACAGAAACACTGCAAAAGCAACATTGTAAATTGTCACTCATTAGTAGTGTCGTGATAAAATCGTGTAGCTGTCACATAAACTAACCACTGGGTCATCTGGTATGTCACAGAAAGTACTTTAAATCCAGAATGTATTTTCAAGTAAACCAAAATGTTGCATTAAAATCTCATTAGCAGTATCAGTATATGTTCTAAGTATGTAAGCCTTATAGTCGTTACGTAATCGTGCAGCTAACAAGCAAGAATGTACACACACAATAATACTGTGATGTCTGTTCACTATAACAATGCATTCGTAATTTATGTTTAAATAAGTTCTCTTGGTTCTTGATTGGATATTTAACTTCAAACATTGTTGCATGGTAACAGTTTCAAAGTCTGACAATGCATACTAGAAATGTGAAGTGAAAAGTTTTGTGGCAAAGACAAAGTTAAAAAGCAGACTATCTTTCAATAAACAGTTTTACATGTGAAATGTGGTGTAAACCTTTACTCTTCCTAGTACGCTGAGTTTCAACTTCAACGCAATCATCATGTGGTATACGTCGGATTCTGCAAGGTCCATTGTAAACTTGAAAGAATTTGTGACTGAAGTGTTTCTTCTTATGTGACAATGAGTGAACTTTAATGAGAACTTTCTGATCAATATATAATTTCTTTGGATTTGCTTTACCGTGTAGTTTTCTTCTTTTGTCTGCTGCAGATTTTATATTTTTAAGAGCCAAATCAATTATGTCTTTGTGTCGAAGTTTACGTGTATTCGGGAAAGGTACAAGCTCCCTGATTCTGTTTGGTGGTTCTTCATTCTTCAGTACAAGAGTAGGAGGTAAAGCAGTGGAATCATGAGGCATTTCATTCAGCACATTTTGAAATAAGTGTAAATATCTGTCCCAATGCTGATGCTTTCTGTGACAATAAAGTCTGCAAAGCTTATTGATTTCTTTCATAATCCGTTCAGACGGGTTACAATGTGGTGAGTACAATGAAATAAAAAGAGGTTTGATTTTATGATTCCGAAGCATGCGTGACCAAACAGCAGATCTGAATTGAGGTCCGTTATCTGAAATGACTTTAGCAACGTGGCCAACTTCACGTAAGAAATTTTTAACAAAGGCACTGGATACAGACCGTTCAGTAGCTTTACGTAACGGAGTGAAAGAAACAATTTTGAAGTAAGTTCAACAGCGACTAGAACGTACGAAAATCCATTTGATGTTCTGACAAGGTGTCCCAAGAGATCAACAGCAGCAAATTCTTTTAATTTAGAAGGAATAATTGGAAACAACGGAGCACGATGTGAGATAGCAGATGGTTTCGCCTTTTGACAAAGTTTACAAATAGACAAGACTCTTCGAATTCTCTTTTCCATATTGTTAAAATAACAAGTCGTCCGAAGAATATGATAACATTTTCGTGGACCAAAATGCTCGTCGCTGAAATGAATGTACCAAATGAGCTTATTAACAAAATCGTCTCGAATGCAAAGTACTCATAGCTTGTCATCAACAGTGCAGCGTTTGAACAGTATGTTGTTTCTAACCAGATAATAATGCCGAATATGAGTGTGTGTCTTTTCATGCCATTTACTTTTTATGTCTTTCCAAATCGGATTTTTATCTTGTTCGTGGGCAACGTCCTTTAACGATGTGGCGATGAAGTTTTCAAAGGCGACTTTCTGAATGTAAAGAATATTGAAATTTTTCTCGAGGTTGCCTTCTGTGTTACTTTTCTCAAGCCCAGCCGGTGCGCGTGACAGTGCGTCAGCAACAATGTTGTCCTTGCCGGGAATGTAGACTACTGTGAAGTGGAATTCTTGCAGAAACAATGCCCAACGTTTTAACCTGTCATGATTTAATTTTGAAGACATAAGAAATTGTAATGCACGATGATCACTGTATACTTTTACGTGCTTACCAGAAAGAAAGAAACGGAATTTGTTGAGTGCCCAAACGATAGCTAAAGCTTCTAATTCAATAACGGAATAATTTTTTTCAGATTTTGTTAGCATACGGCTAGCAAAATCAATGGTTTTTTGAACAGTAGTGTCATTTTCTGTGGCTTCTTGAAATAAATGGGCACCAAGACCGACTTTAGAAGAATCCGTGATAAGGCAGAAATCTTGAGACAGATCTGGATGAGCTAGTATTGGCGCGTTAAGTAGCGATTCTTTCAAAGAATTGAATTCCAACTGTGCTTGTTCGTCCCAGTTCCAAATAGTATTTTTTCCAGTGAGAGAACAAAGTTTTGGTGTAACTAGAATTTGCATATTCAGAAAACGACGGTAAAAATTTACGAGACCTAGAAAACTGCGGACTTGTTTTTTTGTGGATGGAACTGGAATGGCTCTGATTGCTTCTAACTTTTCAGGATCCGGCTGAACGCCTTCAGAAGAAATAATATGTCCAAAAACTTCACCTTTATCCTACCGAATTCAGACTTTTCCAAGTTAAATGTAATTCCAGATTCTGCAAACATATATAACACGCTGTTGAGGATGCGATTGTGTTGTTCCCATGAGGCTTCTGCTATCAGAATATCGTCCACATATAAGGTGATGTGACGATTTAAGAACTCAGGTAATATGGAATTTAGCCCGTGAATGAATGCTGCCGAAGAAATGTTCAAACCAAAAGGAAGTTTCCGAAACTGATAACAAACGCCGAAACAAAGGAAAGCTGTGTATTTTCTACATTCTGGATGAAGTTCGATCCGATAGAAGCTGGATCTGAGATCAATAGAAGACCACACTTTCACACCATTAAAATTTTGAAGAAGTTCTTCTAACGTTTTCGGCCTGTCTGTTTCAGGAATGATGATAGTATTGATTTGTCTCGAATCTAAGAGAAGCCTGATCAATCCATTTTTCTTCTCAACAACATGTAATGGATTGTTGTATGAGCTTACTGCAGGCTCAATAATGCCCTCGTCAAGCATAGATTGTATTTCTGTTCTAGCACCGTCCCTATAATGTGCTGGAATTACGTATGGTCTAACACAGAATTTAGTATGCTCACGAACACGAAATTGGTACTGAAATCCCTTGATTGTTCCTGTTTTGTGAGTAAAAACTGAGGAATGTGCTTGTAAAATCTCAAAAAGGTCTTGCCTATCACTATCATTACAATTCTCAATTGTTTGAATTTTATTCTGAATTAACTCATTGGTATAACATGCGCCGTCGATATCATCCCTGTCATTACTTGCAGAGTGATTGTTAGTCTCAAGTTCCGTCGAAAATTCCGAACTGTTGTCTAACAGGAGGTAAAGCCGATTAATTTCTTCGTCATGGTTTGAGAGCCAATCTTCAAATTTCAAAGCTATTGACCTACCTTCTTTCTCTAAACTTATTTCAGCATCGTGAAAGTTTAAGATTACTTTGTATTCATTCAAAAAGTCTACTCCCAATATAATTTCTGTTGACAATAATGGAACAATAAGAAAGTTCATAGAGAAGCTGTGGCTTTGACAAAAGAATTCTAAGTTGGTTTGTTGGCGTACATCTACACGTTTTCCAAAGATTGCACCTTGTAATTTAATCTTACGTAACGGAAATGTGGGACAATAGTTCGATTTATTGCATTTGCTAAAGGCTGTTTCACTAATTACTGAAATCACAGCATATGCAACGTTGTTATGTTTTACGTCATGCTCCTGGAGTAAGATGTCCCTAATATCTTCCATTTTTTACGTAATTACAAGCTACGGCAGCTGTGTCGTCAGTTTCAGAAGTACGTTTTGTGGCTGCCAGCGGTATGAGTCATTGCCTATTGTGTCTTTGTTGGCGAACATCGTTATTGGGATTAGGAGACCTAACTTCTACAAATTCACCTTGTCGAGAGGACCCCGCCCTGTTTGAATCCCGCCAGTTCTGATGCAATTCAGGTCTGTCGTTCGATCATATCGTCTGTCGTCATGTCGGTAGATTCCATAGTTTCTTTCTTGTCGGTCACGTGGTGAAGAATTTCTCCCTGAATCATAACTGCGCGCTGGACCGTTGCTTCTAAAGTTATTCTGTCTCCCTTGATAAGAATTATTTTGGTTCCCATATTGTCTGTTTCTCTGATTGTCTCTGTGATAGTCACTACTGCGGAGAGGTGATCTTTCCCTGTAATTATTACTACTCTGCCGACGGTTGCCATACGGGTGGTGTCTGTTTTGGTCACGATTTGTGTTGTGAGAATAGCCTTGTCGTGTCCAGTTATTATTTCTTTCATCGCGGAATTGGGATGGATGTGACCTGTAATTGTTGTGTTCCTGTTTTCGCGTTCCGCGATTGTCAGTGTCAATTTCTAATTCTTGTAAGAGTCCCTGAAAAGCTTCAATGTCGTCTTTGCAACGTCCTGCCAAAATAATATGTTGTAAATGTTCAGGTAATTTGATTAAGCAAATGTGGATGAGTTCTGAGGGGCTGTATGGGTTTGGCAGGTACTGATTCTTGTGCAACATGTCTTCAAAATATTTCACAAGACTGGAAAATTCAGATTGTTCGAAATGTTTCATCATTATGATGCTATGTTTTACTCAGTCTTGTGTAGTTTGAGACCAATATGCTGAGAGGAAGGCATGGTAAAATTCTCCTTCACTGTGACAATCGTGAATGACCGATCACATTCTTACAGCTGGTTCATTCTCTAAATAGCCACACATAAATTCTAATCGATGCTCTAATGACCTGTTGGGAGGCAAACAATGAGAGACTTGATGGAGCCACGCTTGTGGATGAATGTCGTTGCCAGAATTCTTAAATGTTTTAAATTTGCGTGTGGTAATGAACAGCTTATAGTCAAAATCATCATGTCGGCGAGTCGCATATCGGCCATTGTTACTCGTTTCGGCGGTTCCATTTCACAATTCGTTCCACCTTGCCAATTTCTTTCATAATTTCCGAAATGCGCTATGTTATTATTTTGTGGCTGTTCCGTATTTCTATGTCCCTCTTCCCGTATTGGAGCGCGAGTGTCCTCTGAAATATGTAATTCTTGTATTACCCGTGTCAGCTGATCTTGTACTTCCCGGATTTCTCTTTGGTGTTGCGTATTAATTTGATTCTGATTTTGTTTGAATTTCCTAATTTGTTCGCACTCTTCTGTGTCATTAAAGACTACCGGTTTTGTGTCATTCAGATTATCATCTACCTTCGCAGATAAATTATTTAGCTGTTCCAAAAGTTCAACTACTTTCTCTGATAATGAACTAATTTCCTCCATGTGTCTTTCTGAACCAATTTTCAGAGTATCTACTGTGTCCATTAAGTTTTCCTGAGTTTTGCAAGTTGCGTAACCGAATCGGTAGATGTAACTGAGTCAATTTTAGCTCGCAAGGTCTCATGATTCTCATGAACAATGGTTTGCAGTTCTTTTATGGCTGCTTCGTGATTCTGTAATGCATTTTCATGCCGCGAAAAAATAGGTTGAAAATGCTCACAGATTTGTGTTTTTATGTCATTACAGACTTTTTGACATTTCAATTCAATGGTATGTAACTCAGTAGTTAAATCTTCACGTGTTTGTTCAAGCTTATGTTCCACTGAGTCTTTTGTTCCATTGCGTCTAACTGTTGCTGTGTTTGTCTCTGGTGTTGTTCCATTGTATCTAACTTCTGAAGATTTTCTTCCATTGTGTGTAACTTTTGAAGATTTTGTTCCATTGTGTCTAACTTTTGAAGATTTTGTTCCATTGTGTCTAACTTTTGTAGCCTTTGTCCCATTTGTTGCATTAACTGTAATAACAATGCATTGGTGCCTGAAACATGTTCCTCAGTGCTTTTCGGCAGTGAATTTGCGATGGCAACATTCACATTTTGACAAGCACAAAATGTGTCTTGACTTATTTGAGAAAACTGTGATTACCCAAAACCTGAATCTACAGTATTTGCAAGATTGTGTCCTGTCATTTCGGATTCCTGGGGCGAGCTGTTGCCAACCGATCGATCGATAATGCTTCCCTGTTCACTAATTGTTTCACTGCCTACACCATTATTTGACGCCCGCTCCATTTCCCTATGCACAATTACCAAATTACTATGTTGAACATTAGTTAATTCATTACACGGTGGCGCTAACACTCTGCTTTCGTCTGCACTGTCATTTCTCAGTTTACTTTGGAGCCTAGTATTACGTTTTTGACACGCCATTATTGTCACAATATTTCACACGACAACACAGACAAGCACAATTTGAAGAGCAAAATAAGAAAACACATTAACATAGCACTGAAAATAATATCCAGTTAATTGCAAGCACAGCTGCGAAATACTTGATGCAAATCTACATGCATGCCACAACTGTTTTACTGTACAACAGTGAAAGACTGCAACTACAAAGGAGATTATCTCTACAATTACGCGCTAGCAATAAACAATAGCTACACTACTTACACAAACTACAAGAAAAAATCAGAAGATTCCAGTGAGGTATCCTCGGCTAAGGGTCGACATATGAAACGTCCCCACAGAAAAATTTCTGAATTACTGTGCTGATAAACCTCTTACATTATTTGCTTTTCAAACAGCTGAGCAAAACTGAACGTACTCAAACATTCACTAAAGTGAAACACAATACTTTTAGCGCAACGCAATCTGACTTTCAGTAATCGCTACAAAGAATGGCCCTGACTAACATTAACCTATACCTTTCACAAATCACTTACCTCACAAAAATCTTCGTCACTCGAACTACTGCAATACAGCGAGCGCCACTACTGCCAGCTAAATAAAAGATTCAAACTACTGAAGGCACTAACTGCTGATAGGCATAGTCAGCAAACGAAAGATTTTGATAGAGAACAAACAATGTATTTACCTTAATAGTGTTGAAAAGTCATAATATACATAGCAGTTCCTGACATCCAGTCTTAGAAATTTCAAAACTCCGCCATCTCTCTCCCCACATCCACCACTGCTGGCGGCTCACCTCCAACTGCGCAACGCTACGCGCTGTTAACAGCCAACTGCCCAACACTACAATAGCCAACAACAATGCAAACCGGCCACAGACAGCCGGTGATTTTCATACAGAGCGCTATGTGGCGCTACCAATAAAAAAACCTTTACAGTCTACTTACAAGTTTCACTTCGAGATCGGCGGCCAACGATGGCGTCGACGTCCAGTAGCACCTGTGCTCCATTTCCTCGTTGGTACATGGCTCTGCTGTCACCTCCTATCTCTCAAGCGGTGTGATATACATGCCACATAACACAACATACCCCACTAACAGACACACGCAAATAAAAAACCACTTAATCAGCTGCTCGGTACTTCGACGCTTTATATATTAGGGTGGCCCTTATTTTTCAACTTTCTAAAAGTTTAGACTCCATCCCCCAGTTTGATACCGAACAGTAAACAAGAGATACTTACAAAATTTTAGTTCAGTCCGACAACTACATGACGACCGTCATCGATGCTGTGTGAATTTTGTTACAGTTTCTGATTATTATTAAATAAACTCTTTGTATTGTAAATACTTACTTTCAACAATCCTTATTTAAGACTTTAATCCTAATAAATAATAATATTTCATCCTAATACATAGTAAATAGAATTCAACATCAAGAGGGGAAAAAAGTGAATCTAATTAAGACAGAGAAAATTCCTTTGTTGTCATTCAGTAAATATCACCAAGAGTAAAAACTGCAACAGTAAAAAGAAACTCGAAGTACACTGCAGTTTCTTTACTCACTGACCCTCTGTAGCTTTTGAGAGATGAAAAGTCAGTGATAGTAATGGGATTTACGTGTTAATGACTACTGCAAAAGTTTTCGGGCATGAAACAGGAAACCTGCTTACAAATCGAACTACTTTTCAATGACTCAGAAGAAAAATGTTGAGAATCGAAATATGCAGAAATTCAAAATAAATTTAATTTAAGTGACTGCCAAGAATAAGTGTTGTACTTAGATGGAAAGTTGCTCCAAGCACTCAAAGGTGTTGAAAAGGTAGTGGACTGGCAGTATTACTTACCTTTCGAGACAAGGAACAGTTGTTGAGAGCCCCTGAAATCCCAACATCTTATGGAGAAGATCAAGCCATGGCCGTTTTCCGGGCAGTAGAGAAATGGGGTCTAGCTGACAAAAGCCACGGATATGACAGCAAACGATACTGGACGAGTAAATGGCGACTGTAAAAATTGCTAAAAATTCTTCAGACGTGACCTGTTACACCTCCACTGGCATGATCAAATTTTTCAATTAGTGTTTCCAGCCTGTTTCGATTCACTGATCGCGATATTTCTGGTCGAAACTCTATAAGAACGATTATATGATCAGTAGCCGTGAAGTATCTGATGATGAAGGGTCTGTTGTTTTCGGATTTCTTTAAAACGAACTTCCTACACAGAAACAACCATGAAAAGATTGCCAAGAAATGCTGGAGTTAACGATGAGCCTTCTAGGAATCGAATGTCGATTCACATCCCAGGAGGTATAACCCATTCTAGGTAAATACCATAGGCCATTTATCCATTCAAGTCAGTCATACATATTTTAAGATCAGTTTAAATCAGTTTCGCGGTGGCCGTGCGGTTCTAGGCGCTTCAGTCCGGTTGCAGGTTCGAATCCGGCCTCGGGCATGGATGTGTGTGATGCCCTTAGGTTAGTTAGGTTTACGTAATTCTAAGTTCTAGGGGGCTGATGACCTCAGATGTTAAGTCCCATAGTGCTCAGAGCCATTTGAAACATTTTTGACAATTACCGATTGGCTTTGTCAGCTGGAACGCCAGCATTCATGGAGTGTATATGTGTGGTGTGGGATAGTGAACAATCAGCTCATAGGCCCGTTTTTCTTACACGGAACACTGAATGTACACAAGTATCATAGCCTCCTAGCGACCATACTCCACAGATACAAGAAGACGTTCCTCTGCAGACTAGGAGAAGCCTGTGGCACCAACATGTTGCCTGTGCATGTCCACCCCATAGAGCATGAAGTACTGCAGCACGTCTTCACGAATTGTGGCCAAATCGGTGATTGGACACAGGGCACCTGTACCTTAGCCAGCCCGTTCCCCGGATTTGGCTGCTGGGAGACCCTGTCTACAAGGACATACTAACTACATTCGATAATATGCAAAAACGTATTAGTGCAGCTTGCTCGGAAGTCTTCGCTGAAATGCTAGCATTAGACTGATAGCGTGTATTGCTGCTGTCCGTGGTCATTTTGAACACAGACTTCGATGGTCAGTTGTCTCGTTACTGGTCAGAATCCGCATAATTAGTGTATGCAGATGTGTTGTTCTTTAGCATATGTTGCCACAGGTATTGTACAACTGTCGGTGCGGAAACTTTTCAAAATACGATATCTCGTAAACGACTTGCACTAGAATCCTGCAACAAACATCACTGACATTCTCATTTACGCTACTTTTAGTCTGTTAATGGTAATATGTATTATTGCATTTAAGGTGATTCATGTAGGCACAAAAAATGCACTTTTTAAGCGCTCTTACATTCTGCTGATTGGCTCACAATACCAGCCCCTGACTACCACCCTACACTTTGAAAACCGCACATCTATAACATTTTCCGTTTCCGCAATATTTGGGGTGCATGTCTTAGGTGATTCACCCTGTGTATACACTACTGGCCATTAAAATTGCTACACCAAGAAGAAATGCAGATGATAAACGGGTATTCGTTGGACAAATATATTATACTAGAACTGACATGTGATTACAATTTCACGCAATTTGGGTGCGTAGATCCTGAGAAATCAGTACTCAGAACAACCACCTCTGGCTGTAATAACGGCCTTGATACGCCTGGGCATTGAGTCAAACAGAGCTTGGATGGCGTGTACAGGTACAGCTGCCCATGCAGCTTCAACACGATACTACAGTTCATCAACAGTAGTGACTGGCATATTGTGACTAGCCAGTTGCTCGGCCACCATTGACCAGAAGTTTTCAATTGGTGAGATATTTGGAGAATGTGCTGGCCAGGGCAGCAGTCGAACATTTTCTGTATCCAGAAAGGCCCGTACAGGACTTGCAACATATAGTCGTGCATTATCCTGCTGACATGTAGGGTTTCGCAGGGATCGAATGAAGGGTAGAGCTACGGTCGTAACACATCTGAAATGTAACGTCCACTGTTCAAAGTGCCGTCAATGCCAACAAGAGGTGACCCAGACGTGTAACCAAAGGCAACCCACACCATCACGCCAGTATGGCGATGACGAATACACGCTACCAATGTGCGTTCACCGCGATGTCGCCAAACAAGGATGCGACCATCATGATGCTGTAAAAAGAACCTGGATTCATCTGAAAAAATGACGTTTTGCCATTCGTGCGCCCAGGTCCGTCGTTGAGTACACCATCGCAGACGCTCCTGTCTGTGATGCAGCGTCGAGGGTAACCGCAGCCATGGTCTCCGAGCTAGTAGTCCATGCTGCTGCAGACGTCATCTAACTGCTGGTGCAGATGGTTGTTGTCTTTCAAGCGTCCCCATCTGTTGACTCAGGGATCGAGACGTGGCTGCACGATCCGTTACAGCCATGCGGATAAGATGCCTCTCATCTCGACTGCTAGTGATACGAGGCCGTTGGGATCCAGCACGGCGTTCCGTATTACCCTCCTGAACCCACAGATTCCACATTCCGCTAAGAGTCATTGGATCTCGACCAATGCGAGCAACAATGTCGCGATACGATAAACCGCAATCGCGATAGGCTACAATCAGACCTTTATCAAAGTCGGAAAAGTGATGGTACGCATTGCTCCTCCTTACACGCAGCATCACAACAACGTTTCACCAGGAAACGCCGGTCAACTGCTGTTTGTGTATGAGAAATCGGTTGGAAACTTTCCTCATGTCAGCACATTGTAGGTGTCGCCACCGGCGCCAACCTTGTGTGAATGCTCTGAAAAGCTAGTGATTTGCATATCACAGCATCTTCTTCCTGTCGGTTAAATTTTACGTCTGTAGCACGTCATCTTCGTGGTGCTGCAGTTTTAATGGCCAGTAGTGTAATCACTGAGGCCCAAAGATCAAAGTGGTATCGCACAGATGTTTAGACATCGATGATGCAATGGAAATCAATATCGATGTTTTTTCAGCATCTCATCTACATCTACATCTACATCTACATCTACATCCATACTCCGCAAGCCACCTGACGGTGTGTGGCGGAGGGTACCTTGAGTACCTCTATCGGTTCTCCCTTCTATTCCATTCTCGTATTGTTCGTGGAAAGAAGGATTGTCGGTATGCCTCTGTGTGGGCTCTAATCTCTCTGATTTTATCCTCATGGTCTCTTCGCGAGATATACGTAGGAGGGAGCAAATATCTTGAAATGAAAATGTCTGTAATAACAGGTTACAAACTGCCCTTTGAGGAACGAATCCAGACTTGAGTGGTTTCAAATGGGTCTTACTTTATAATGTGTCACGTGTAATCAAATATATCTGGTAAGTAAATATAGACGGCCGGTGTGGCCGAGCGGTTCTATGCGCTACAGTCTGGAACCGCGCGACCACTACGGTCACAGATTCGAATCCTGAGGTTAGTTAGTGATGTCCCTAGGTTAGTTAGTTTCAAGTATTTCTAGGTTCTAGGGGACTGATGACCTCAGAAGTTAAGCCCCATAGTGCTCAGAACCACTTGAACCATTTTTGAAGTAAATATATTTGTGCAAAGAATATTTATCCTTTTGCGTCTGACATTATGCGTAACAACTCCCGACGAAGTGCTACGTCAAGTGTGTGGCGTAGCACGAGTGTGCCACACTGTTCCTTCACTGCTACTGAATCCATATATTTTAATGAAACTGGTCGCAGCATAAGGTCACAATTCAAACTCGACAAATGTCGCGCACTAATCGGCCACGACAAAAGGGTTTCTTAGCAATGTGAGCAGTCTCGTCTCTTTATCGTTCAGAAAATACTTTACTGTCATAAAAGTCCTTGTTTTACACACCTTTCACAAACCGAAATTCATCCAAGGATTTTAGTCGTCTTAAACCACCGACGTGCTATCAGACGGCGTTTCCTGATGTAGGCGAAAGTCAAAACAGAAATTACAACCACTGATGATGCCTTACTTCAATAAATCGAAAGACGTCTGGTGAGAAAAATACGCGTTTTCTTGTAGTTCTAAGAACAGAACCAAACTACCCTCAGGAACTGCAGAACATTTACACAAATGAAGAATTTAATTGGTTGTATATATTGTATGTGCAAGACGTTTACAAACTAGAGCCACAGATGGAAACGCAAGTACACGGTGATGAATAAAGGTGAATAGGAAGCTGAACTATCATTAATGTAGATGAAAAAATTAACTCCGAGAAAGGTTTGTGTGTAATCTACTTATTGTCCTCGGGCGTGCACTGTCATGTAATAAACACTAAAAATGTGGCTGTAACAAAAAAGCGACATCTGATGGTTGCATTTGTCGCAAACAAATCAAGTCCCCTTGCGGTTATCTCTTCAAAGCCTTAAGCCATGCTCATTCCAGATGTTGAATGCTGATTGTTAAGATGCCTTTGAACCACGTGTGCAAAACGCGTGAATCTTTTGAACGGTGTCTGTGTACTGGCGGTATAGTGACATTCAAAGTCTGCGGAGCCCTTACTGCAAAATTTTGCACCGTATCATACTCACATGACTTTGGAGCCAATTTACGGTACTTCGCGACAAGCATTCTATCCTAATTATTTTCAGCCATAATGGCTATGTTTGTGGAGCGTGACTGTGTGGGATAATTATTTAGTTCAAGTTTCTGCTACCAGTCACTTTTTATTTTAGTTTATGTTTAATCTAACATAAAGCAACGCGTTTCGAACATGTTCTGTTCATTTTCAAGCATTGATACATACATAGATAAATGCATCTGTCTGCTCACCCACAGATACTCTTAATTTATGCTTGCGCTCAGCTTGATTTATCATTCGAGACGTAGGCTGGTGAAAACTGTATCATTGTCTGCTGGAACCAGTACTTACTGTTAATCGTTAATGAAGAGCAGACGCCCTTCTGCGGGCGCATTTTAATATATGAAGACTCTGTAAATCAAGGGGAAAAGTTTAGTGAAATGAGTCGCTTTCATTGTCATGTATAGTTAACCTGCCTTTACAAGTTACAATAAATGCAGCATATAGTGCTGCAACACTCGAATTATCAGAGCTGATTTACGAAACTAATAAAAATTTGATACAAAATGGAAAGGCGAGAGATGGGAAGAAGCCAACAAAACACATAAAAAACAAGAAATTCTCGACTATTGGAAATTTTCACCTTACGTATGCCATAAGTGAAGGTCATTGGCTGTAGTTATACAGGGTGATTCGATAACGACGTTACAAACTTTCAGGAGTAATGGAACAAGGTAGTGTATCAAAAACGTCTTGTAAACATTGTTCTAAAATGCAAGCCTTAAGAAGTGTGAGTACTTCTCGCGGGAGACGATTACCATTGAAGTTGACCCCTTGAAGTGAGCTCTATGTCGAAACTTTTGTTGAGAAAATCACTCTTTTGAAATGGATAACAGCCACAGAGATAAAAAAGATCCATCACTTATTATTTAAATTTCAGAGGAATTTGTTACACACTTTGAAACCCTTTTTTTCTCTAGTGTACTTCCATAAGCTTAGTATACGCCGGTATCCGAACAGTTACAATGTTATCTTTCTCTAACGTACTTTTTGATACAAAATAATTTCATGTAGGATGCTTTTTGTGACGAGATGCCTTGCTTTTATTCTACAACTGTTAATAATTATTCGTGGATTCTATATTACATCCATAGTTATCCTTCCCTGATTAAAACTTAACCGAGTCTCTTCTTCATTTGCTTTAGTGCTACTTTCGACATGGTTATGTAGGTACAATCTACCAGTGTATAGCTGTCAAGGGAAGCTTCGCTCAAATTGTGTGCCTTGCGAATTTCGCAGGAGAGTTAAACATACAGTTTAGCGTTGTATGGCATAACTGTGGGATAAACTCAGCGCTAAGTGTCACTGGTAAGACAGCTATAATTTACAGACCTAAATGTTTTGAACATTACGTCTCGTTCTGCACGGCTCTGATTCCGCAATATTTTCAGAGTATTCCGTGTACAAAAGATGACGCAACAAAGTTTGTGTATTCAATCGATATTACAGAATACTATAGAAAGGGAAGAGGAAGTAAATGAAGATGAGTTGGAAGATATGATACTTACTTAATTATCCAGCTGTTACCAGCCCTACAGGTCGTGCACTGCGTCAACCCCCAATCTCTATTGCATTCTGTTTGCTGCTCTTTCCTCGCATTTCACTACATTCAACGCTACCGAGACTTTCCTTACGTCATCTTCTCATGTTTCTAGAATTACATTTTGACACTGCAGAGGAGTGTGAGCTGATGTGAAACTTCCTGTCAAATTAAAACTGTGTGCCGAACCGAGACTCGAACTCGGGACCTTTACCTTTGGTACAGCACTTGCCTGTTCAAGGAGCTAGGCATTTTAACTACGCCGTCACTATCCATATGTCCGCTAATGAAGTTCATCGTATATAAACAATGACAATTTGAAAAGAACATTGACGTCCATACGTACAACACTAGAGGGAAATGATCTTTATTACCCATTATTAAAACTACCAGTCACTCAGAAACGAGTTCCAGGTGCAGCAACAAAAGTTTTCGAACGTTTGACCAATAAAAAGTAATATTTGACAGATAGCAAAGTAAGCTTTAAATCTAGTTTAAAATCACTTCTCCTAGACAACTCCTTGTATTCGATTGACGGATTTCTGCTCAGAAACTGGTAGCCAGAAAAAACATGTTTTTAAGTTTAGTTGTGTGAGTAGGGCCAAAATAACAATGTATTCTTTTGTTAACACTGATCATCCGTACGTATCCTGTAAACTGACTCGTTCCAAGTCATTTCCATAAAACAGTCGTTCAGTTATCTATGGACTATATAATTAACTAACTACATTTGGAGCCAGCACAAATTCTTTCATTTACATCTATGGATATTTTATTATAACAATTGTACCAACTTCCCAGATACTTTAACTGAACAACAGATGTGAAAGCGCTTCGTCAACTGTGAAGTACTCTTGTGCATATTCAGTTCTGCCTACTTGCATATCTTCTGTTTATAGTTTATTGATTAGTTGTCATACTTGCTGCTACGGTGACCCTTTTGTACATCTCCCCAAGATATTGTTCACCCTCACTCACTGATGCTACGTCGCCTGCATAAGCAAATATCTTAAGCCTGCATTATTTCATTCGTAGCCCATTACTCTCTTCAACGTCACTCTGCCTTATGACATTCTCAAGGTTGAGATTAAACGGTAGGCATGATAGTGCGTCTTCCTGCCTTAATCCAATTTTTATGGGGAAGGTTGTTGAGTATGCACCTCCTGTTCTTACTGTCACTCTTGACTCACTCATACAAAAACCAATCATTTCAAAGCAAAACAAATTAAATTTGACGGGGTCCTGAAAGACCTAAATCTAAACTTATTTCGCGCAGTATGCAACATTGCCTCAGAATTATTACCACCCTTGGGAGAGCCAGAGCCTGATGTACAAGATATGTTAGGCAGGAAAAACGTCTCCAGACATAAAAAAGAATGTAATAATCCCCATTCCAAGAAGACAGGTGCTGACAGATATCACCTTTATCAGTTATGAGGGCTAATAAATAAGAGTATATGTCCTCCCATTTACAGATTAAGAGTCTTCAGTTGAAAAAGATTTTATCTTTGGCGTATTTAAACCTTGACATGTCGTTTTATGATAGACCTCTAACAGGTGTAAAAGAACACGATGTTAAAAGGTCTTCATTTTGTTTTACACATACTGCAGAAAGAAATAATTTCGAGAAAGATAAATGATTATTGTTAGTCATTACTATATGCTTGCTTCAACCTTTCAAAAGAAGCTAAGGTGTCGGCTGTGGAACGAATACATTACGTATAGGTCTCTTAGTAGTGAGCTGTTTTGCACTTTACTGTAGACGTACTTGTCTCTCACTGTAGGCCACAGATGCAGATTTTTCTGTACTTCAATGTAGTTCTGAATAAGTAGCTACAAGCTCCATGAGACTGCACCATAGACACTGGCATTAGAATACAATTAAACAAAAATGGAATAAAACTAAAAATCACATAGATATGCAATAGAATTTTATGAAGTACTCCTTTTTTAATAGATATTAAGATTTACTCCTTTCTTAGCTGAAACACTGTTTTCTGTTTTGAAATTGCCTTTTCTTAAACGTACTTACCATTGAAAAAAATTACGGTGAGATCGTGGCCTCCAGCAATTTTCTCAAGAGTCATCAGGTTTTATCATTGAAACGTTTAGCAGTAGTAGTTCGCTTTCTAATGCGTGATATAAGCTAAAATTAGAAACGCTCATAAGTTGTGTTGACATAATTGAGACCTGAAAACTGTACACTGCTGCGCTCCACTCCAACCACATCGTAAAGATTCTTTCTAAAGTGAATTTACCTTGATGAAGGCTGCTCTGTGACTCTGCCACTGTGCTATTCTCAACTCTCAGTACTAGACCTCTTCGAGTTATTACAACAGCTGTCTCAGCTGGCCTGCATTGTATGATGGCACGCCGTCCATCCACAGGATGTTGAACCGTCTCGCATGAAAACGTCTATGCAGTTTGAGGTCTAATTTTTCTATATATTTTCTATTTTTATGTTTCTATTGCACTGATATGGCTCTAATGATACATATAGTGTATTTTTGCCATCTCTGTTTTTGAACTCAAAGATATGTAGAAATGTGAAAATAGTTTTTGTCCAGTTTCCTCTTTCTATGTAAACTAGCTATTTGAGGAATAGAGCGTGTTTGTGTCAGAAAATGCATATAAAGATGGAGAGAAGAGACGCGGATGCTGTCTTTATTGTATTCTGTCACAAACCATCATTTGAATGGGATTCTGTGGCATAGATCAGGGATCTTTGGCAACGTCTTTTTCTGACTTGAGAAGAAACAAAAACTCTCTGTACGCTTTGGAGCACCTGAAGAAGACGATCTCGGCTGGGAAACTGGAATAATTATCAGTGCATTTTTAGCTGATTAACCTCCTTGAGAGTAGTACAACAATTAGCGGTACACAGTCGTACTGATGTCAGCGTTAACGTAAGCTCCGTCCACAGGCTTTGGCAGGCACATCGGTGCCAGCCGATCGCTGGTCATCCTCTGCCAATGGCGTCACTAGATGCGATACGGAGGGGTGTGCGGTCAGCACGTCGTTCTCTTGGCCATTGCCAGTTTTCGCCCCCTGGAGCAGCTACTACTCGGTCAATTACAGCAGTGGAAATCAATATAACAGCAGTAATAGTACAATGTCTGCAGCATACCTGTATCGACTTTTTATGAAATTAGTAGATACATGTAAGCCATAAACAGTTATGACGGAATTATATAGTTTCTTTCATAGCGCGAGCAACAAATTGAGGCATTTACTTTTCCTAGGTGGCAACTGGTGTAAAGGCAGTCACTGCTCTGTTGTGTTATTGCAATATTAGTGCTTTTTCCAACCTCCGTTCTTCCTACTTACCTCTAAAATTCTCTTCGTTATTGATTTTGTTCGAGTTTGTAGTTCTTCCAGTGAAATTATTGTCCACTCTTTTGTTACTGTTGTATTCAGCACACATACAGTCTCAACTTGTCCTCTATTGCAAAAAAAACGCTTTTCACGTGCTCTCCGAAGATTTTCCACCGGGTTCAAACCATGGATACGTGCAAGCAAGGGCTAGAGATCGTTAACTTTACCCTCAAGCAGCTTTTTGGTTGAAGCAGAAAGGTGGACAAATGCCTTACTTGTCGGAACGTGAGACCTTCGTCTCCTAGGTTCTCCTACATTCTAATCAATTCTGTCTCTAGCATCTGAGTGTACAAGTTACAATTCATTCTAGTACTCAACCAACATGGCTGCTGAACTCACAACAATTCCTCCATCAAAATTTCTGCTCACTCTTCCCTACTGCTCTGTTCTCAGGTCATACTAATAATACTGTAATCCGTCCGGCCCATCTACAATAAATTTCTTCTCGTCACTGAAGATAACTTTCTTATGCTTTGAAGTCCATGACATATGTTTTTTCAGCAAACTACAATTTAGCCTGTTTATATTTAGGTGTTAGCGCAGGTTTCAGCAGTCGTTTCTTGAATGCAATATGTTTGTCATGTGGCAAAATGCGTCGCACACATCTGGCAGTTACTGGCAGCTGTAAATCAGCAGCAACTTGAGAACAGTTTGTGGCCTTTGCTCGCGCAGAAGTAACCATTTTGATTCCTCTAAAAATTTTCTATTTTGTCCATATCGTGCGCCCACTTAAACGAAATTATCAGTGTACTTGAATGGATCAACTTCCTCCTGATTTGATGATTAGAGAGTTGTTTCATCACGAGATAGCTGTTAGTATTGGGACTAGCCTGGTACGGCCGAAAAGTACCGTTGTCCAAGATGGTGGCGACGACGTCATCCAACATGGCGGATTTTGGCGGGAACTTTGAATTTTGGCGAGAAAGTGTGACGCCGCCCTCGCCCAGAAAAATGGCCCACTGTTCAAATTCCAAAATAATAATGTGTCACACACTGGTTATCTCTACTAAGCGAAGAAAATGGCGGGAAACAGGACTTATCTTTATTATTTAACCAATTTCAAGCCGGTGTGTTCTCTAAAAATGGTTCAAATGGCTCTGAGCACTATGGGACTTAACATCTGTGGTCATCAGTCCCCTAGAACTTAGAACTACTTAAACCTAACTAACATAAGGACATCATACACATCCATGATCGAGGCAGGATTCGAACCTGCGACCGTAGCAGTCTCGCGGTTCCGGACTGAGCGCCTAGAACCGCGAGACCACCGCGGCAGGCGGTGTGTTCTCTACTGGGTCTGAATTCCAACTCGCCTAGTTCATATCGGTGCCACCAGAGGGTGCTCTCCTGACGTCAGGTGATGACGCAAGTACCGTCATTCTAGATGGCGGCACCCAATGTATCCACCACGAGCTCCAGAGCCCAACTGGCTTAGTTCATATCGGTGCCACCAGAGGATGCCAATGCGACGTCGGATGATGACGCAAGTACTGGTATTCTAGATGGCAGTATAAAGTGTGTTCACCACGAGCTCCAGAGCCCAACTGGCTTAGTTCATATCGTGGCCACCAGAGGACGCTACCATGACGTCGGTTGATGACACAAGATCGTCCGCTCTCCCTCGCACCACGCCACCGGCGCGCAGGTGTCCGACCGCTTACGTCAAACACCGTCGGCCGCCACCTCCATACACACACCGTACATACTCTCCTCTAAAGATGCTAACTAAACTAACACCCACATAGTGAAGCTAACCAATCAATTACCTAAGTACTTTATTCCATTTCAATTTTAATCATATTCAATACGTCAATTTAAAATCTCGCATTCATGACATAGCATCCCCCCCCCCCCCCAGCCCTAGAATGCGGCTCTCCTATTGGCTGCTGCATTAAATCACATGATTCGACATCGTTGAACCTAGGACTTGGAATCAATTTTCACCAATGCCACGCCTACGTGGCATTGGACTCAAATAGTTGAAGTCTCCACCACGATCCTCAACACAGCACCACACCCTCTTACCGACCCATGTTGACGGGCTAACGTGTACTAACCTGCACTAATGAGCACTAACCTGCACTAACGTGCACAGCAGAATGACTTCATCCCTTCATCCAGAATGGTGGGGCAAAATGACGGGAAAACATATCTGAACTCAAGTCATTATTTTGCACGCCGTGTCTCAATCACAAAGTTTACTGTCCAACTGACACAATACATATTACTGCCATCAGATCGTTCTGTCATCCCTCCTACGACCTAATCCCAGATTGTGATCTGTAGGGGCGAGAATTATGCTAAAATTACTCAGGCAGCGCTACGTTGCTGGGGAGAATAAGGAAGGCATCCATTCAATTTACTTTCGAACATTTTATATAGAGATCACCAGATGCTGTGGCCAAGCGGTTCTAGGCACTTCAGTCCGGAACCGCGCTGCTGCTACAGTCGCAGGTTCGAATCCTGGCTCGAGCATGGATGTGTGTGATGTCCTTAGGTTCGTTAGGTTTAGATTGTTCTAAGTATAGGGGCCTGATGACCTCAGATGTTAAGTCCCATTGAACTCAGAACCATTTGAACCATTTGATTTAGACATCTAATATATTTATCACACTGAGGCAAAATACTCTCCGTCTCATCCTTGCGCTCACAACACACACTGTACAGACACGCAAACAGCTCGTAATTTAAGCAAATAGTTAAATTACAGACATTCACACTCCTCCTAAATAATTCAGCACAGGTATGTGTAGACACCCTCAGTAGTCGTAAACTGTACAAATAACTCATAGCACAGCCTACACACCTGCTTGCAAAATAATTCAATCAACGCCTGCAAGCAACCTCCGAGAACCCCTGTCCAGTATAGTGCACAGACAGCCCCAACGATGTGGCGCAGCCGTCAACTGTCAAACCACGCACTGGCCCCCGCCCGCGTCCCGCAAGCGGCGGCATCTCATTCATTCTTCATTTCTGAGAAATTCCTATCCAAATACGTGTTCACCTAAACACACATGCTGATACGATCGGGCGTGAGCGCAGAAGCGAGCTGCCCCGAACCCAGGCGAAAGTTGCGTCTGTACAGTGCCCCTTATACTCTCGTCACAGAACTCCAAGGCGCAGCCCCATACTCGTGACATCTCAGGCCAGCATTGTCTTTACCGCGGATGGCAGAATAGCGCAGCAAGATTCCATCTAACGGAACATACATGACGTGTTCAGCAGTGTTTGCCCGCTGCAGCATTACACACTACCCATCTCCCGGTGAAACGTGTGCGTCGCGGCTCGTCATGTAACAACATTCCCAATCTTATTCTTACCTCATCAGGTTTTTTTTTAAAAAATAGTAACCAACTCGACCTCTCCGGCATTGTATATTCTCCCAGAAATAGTTAACGCTAGCTTTCTACATGTCCCAGCTTGTATGCACGGAAATTCCTACTCTAACAGAACCTCCTTACGAAAATAACATCTAATGCACTCACCCCAGCACTCCTAACGTCTTTCCCCTCCAGACTTCAACATACGCAAGCATTCCTTCCGCTATGTACAGACCCTTATAATCCAGCAAAAACGATGGAGCATACTGATTTGCTCTTATCGAATTTACACGCCCAATTACTTATGCAGCCGGTATCGAAGCACGATCCACCTATTCTTTCTGGTGCTTTCAGCCATTATATTACACAGAACGCTACATTGCATTCACAGTTAAACCCGCAAAATTGTCTCCCCATTATCAAATACATACCAGACTCACAAGAATATTGCAAGCCCAAAACCTATTTGCGACCCTAACTACAATTAAATATTACTATTCCTCCTAGAGTCTGACACCAATCGATGTACACGTAATGTCTCCTCTTGACGATAGTACTTCAGTATTTATGGCGAACGTAATTTTCTACTAAAAAATTCTTACTCATACCCTAGTTGTTATCAAACTGTTCAAGCTATACATCCCTCACCATAGGACACACAGTCATCATCTCTAGTTGTGCCATAAGATAAAAAATAACTATCTGTACAATGCAATACATACACAGTTTACACGGATTAAGCCAAAGTAACTTTACAATACGATATATACACATTTTAGACAAACAGTGCACTTATCTTTTATATCTGTACAGCAGGCGAAACAAAATTTTCTACAGATAATGAAATGCATACCAGACTAGCAAGAATATTGGATCGTGAAACCGATCATCATCACAGCAATATATCACCGAGTACCTTGTCGATCTGGTAACCACACAGTTCACATCCCACATCATACAAAATCACCCCTTTTACATCAGCGAACCGAAGTCATTCTCAGACCTGTTCTGCAAATTAGCGATCGTTTCACCTCGACACAAACGTTTACAGTCTCTGCTTCCTTGCCTCCTCGCTTTTCTATGCACGTCTCCAAACTCCTGGATTACAAGAACACGCGTATTTTCGCCTTAGTATTATACCATTTTCCCTATTCTTCTTGATACCAAGCACACAGCATTAACCTCCCGATAGCTAACGCAACATAATTCCCGACATATAGACTCGGAATCATTTGTCTACAAACACGAAACTTTAGCTACGTGGAGCATCCTCTAGACCACTGAGTAACTAGAAACAAACATTTGAAAAATCATATTCCCAACAGCGAATACCGATCTCACTGAGCTAACATAGTCCAAATCTTCCATATAATTTACAAGCCAACTAAGGTCCTTCCCATGTATAGTGAACAGGCAAACGTATCTTCTACACACCAGATTCGACCTTCTCTCAACTAAATAAAGACGCGTAATGTGCACAAACAGTCAACTGAACAGTTTACATGGGCGGAAATAACAGTCCATCCCAGTCTTACCATGTTCTCAAAGTTCCACTCGATCACGAAAGCATAACACACACTAAGTATTAGTTCGCTACTTGGCCGTCTAGACAAGGGCAAAGTTAACTCATATACATTCCTACAATCCAACAGACCTCTACATTCACACGGTTGCTTCTGTTAACATGAAACGTGAATCATTATCACAACGGACTTTTCATACACGGATTCAATTCGGAAACTGGTCGCATATATGTTTATCATTATACTTACAATTAAATGTTACGATCAGTCTCAACTGAACGGTATTCGGCAATGAGCCAAGTATGGTACATACACTCTGTTGACCGCTGTGGCTTTGGAAACACCCGTATCTTCCTTACGACTAGACGTACTCTTCCCTTCGCTATCACAGTACTCCAAGTCAAATCCATACCCTTCCTACAACAGGACATAGACATATCCTTTACACAAATACTTTATAAACCTGATGCTCAAATGCGAACATATCAAACACCCAGCAATGATCGAAAATGAACGATGGGTGTGCACGTCTCTTACGTCCTTCCTGCGAGTCCTACGACTGTGTCATAGACGTAATCGGCGAGATGTTAAAGAAAAAACCGATCCCAGCAACTACCGCATCTTACTTTCACAATCAATCATGGTTCCTCTGTAACAGGTGCTTTTTTTCTGGGCAAGTACCATGATGCTGATCGTAGGAATACGTAATATCAGCCAACAATGCAGCCTAGGGATAAAATAACTAGATAATTCTTTAGTATTTATAATGCACTCTGTCTCGACATTATATCAGAGGTTCTGCGATATATCCACATAGTTATTGGCGATGACTGATTGAGAAGGAACACAAACAGTAGTAGTAGATGATGTGCTGACTGAGTTCGTAAGAAGAAAAATGTACACTAGCTTCTCAGATTTCTAGTGTTACGCTATATGTTCGAAAAGATGTCAATCATTCGGAATTACCTCTCTCCATTCAAACACATAGCTGCATCGGATTACAACTACTACTCAGTCATATTTGTCGCACTCTCATATCTCGAAACGAGTCGCCTTTCCCGAACCTAGCTTCTACAGTAAAATTCCAACGTGGTTTTAGTGACCCCCTACATGTCGTGCAACTGATCCCATTTCTACAGCTTCGCGCATGCGATCGGTCCAATTTAAGTCTTAACTGAGCAGCAATTGGAAAAAGACATATCCACCATCTTCAGCAACCTCTGTAGAAACAGAACGATCTGAATTACTGCAACAGGACCGAGTTTTGACCATTCGGCGGAAATGCATGCAATGTAGTAAGTCCCCTACCTAGATACAAGTACGAGTACTACAGATACAGGTCCATTCAAATCAGTCCCCTACCTAGATACAAGTATGAGTACTACAGATACAGGCCCATTCAAATCAATCAGCCCAGCAGATGCAAATTACGTACTATTAAAGCTCATACGAATTAGAAGTCCCCAACTCACCAATGCGGGCGCATTGACACATAGCTGCGGTCGGCCTCCAGCGTGGGGAAACTGATTTCACAATACTTCCCACAATAGTGTAGTGTGCAGCCATCCAAGCTTTCCTCGCCATATAACCCCTTCCTCACCGGCTCGCACCTCAAACTGCTACTTATACTGTTGACGTATTTATGACAGGATTCTGTTAAATATACAGACACTGCCGAGGCCACTTTGAGGTTTGCACATCTGAACTTCAGCAAGATAATGTAGTCCTGATATTAGCAACGGTGTACAGGTCACCATTAGGAGCCTGGGAGCTGTTCATAAAAAATTCTAACTCCCTATGCTGCTGTCTGTCAGACAAAAAGAAGAAGTTACTAATCTGTAGTGACTTCAATGAAAACTTTGTAAGTAATTCTGATAGAAAAAGTGAACTAGAAGTGTTTTTAATAACACATAACTTAGAATCAGTGATCAATTTCCCTAGACATATAGCTGAAGACAGTAGCACACTAATAGATAATGCATTTGTACAGAAAGAGGATGTAAAACAAACACATGCTTTCCTTGTGCTAAATGGATTATCAGACCATAATGCACAACTGATTAACTTACAAAACCTAACATGGTGTACAGTTCGGAAACCATTAAGTAAAAGGGTGAGGTCGCTCAACCCAGTATCTGCAGAACACTTCAGAGAAAGCTTAAGAAATATTAATTTGGGAGATGTATATAAAGAACCAAATGCTAATGATAAATGCAACATATTCCTTGATAAATTTATATACCTTTTTGAACATTATTTCCCAAAGAAAATTACTAATTTTAACACCACACACTGTTCAAGGAAACCTTGGATTACTACAGGTATTAAAGTGTCTTCAGAAAGAAAAAGAGAACTGTATCAGACAGCAAGAACTAGCAAAAATCCAGAATTAGTTATACTCTATAAAAATTATTGTAACATATTGAGAAAAGTTGTAAGAAAATCAAGAAATATGTATGTCAGAGAAGAAATTAACAACTCTGGTAATAAAATTAAATCATTATAGAATGTTGTTAGAAGGGAGACAGGAAAAGTAACCACTGGTGAAGGTAGTAGTACTATTTAATAGAATGAGATCATTCTAACCAACAGTACACTAGTAGCTAATGTATTTAACAACCATTTCTTAAGTGTAAGACAGAAAATTGGTGAGAATAGTTCAAAAGAAAGAGCCAGGCAGTACATGAAAGAGTCTGTTTGGAAAAAAATTTGTCAGATTAAGTTTCACCTAACAACATCTTGTGAAATAAGTAAAATTATTAAATCTTTGAAAAATAAATGCTCTGTTGGAGTAGACGACATCTCTAATAAGATATTAAAACGATTTGGAGCAAATACAGCTGACTTTCTGAGGCACATATGTAATGCATCACTAACTCAAGGTATTTTCCCAGACAGGATAAAATATGCCATTGTCAGGCCTCTCTACAAAAGGGGGGACACCACAGATGTTAATAATTGTTGGTCAGTATCCTTGCTTACAGCATTTTCAAAAATCTTCGAGAAAGTAATGTATATCAACAGTAATGGGATACTTAGCAATCTCAATTTTGAATTCAAAAATGCTGTTACACTGAGACAGCAATACACAATTTCACTGTCCACATAACAGTGTCTTTAAATAGTAAAACGTCACCAATAGGAATTTTCTGTGACTTGTCCAAAACATTTGATTGTGTGAACCATGACATTATATTACAGAAATTACAATTCTATGTCATAAATGGAATAGCATATGAGTGGTTTAAGTCATACCTACAGAACAGGAAGCAAAAAGTTTCCTTATATGGATCAAGTGATTTAAATAAGTTTGCCACTTCATCTGACTGGGGTGAAATTACATTAGATGTTCCAGAGGGTTCAATCATGGGTCCCATTCTGTTCTTGATATATGTGAACGACCTCCCTTCCTATCTAAAACAGTAAGCAGAACTGGCACTGTTTGCTGATGATACAAGCATAATTATTAATGCAGTAAATGAAACTCCTGTTGAAAATTATTCAATTAAGGTCTTTGGAAAAGTCATTAATTGGTTTTCTGAAAATGGGCTTGCTCTAAGCTTTGAAAAAACATAATAAATCCAATTTTCTGCTGCAAAGAGTACAGCTCCTTCAATAAATATAACACACCAACAGAAGTCGGTAGACAGGGTAGAGCATACTAAGTTATTGGGTGTACATATAGATGAGAATCTTAACTTGAAAATTCATATTTTGGACCTACTAAAGCTACTATGTTCAGCAACTTTTGCAATTAGAATAATTGTCAATTGTGAGGATATAAAAATTAGTAAGCTAACATACTTTGCATACAACCACCTTCTGATGTCATATGGAATAATATTTTGGGGTAACTCAACATTTAGACAAAAAGTATTCACTGCTCAAAAGAAAGTGCTTTGGATAATGTGTGGCGTTTATGGTTCATCTACATCTACATTTATACTCCGCAAGCCACCCAACGGTGTGTGGGGGAGGGCACTTTACGAGCCACTATCATTACCTCCCTTTTCTGTTCCAGTCGCATATGGTTCGCGGGAAGAACGACTGTCTGAAAGCCTCCGTGCGCGCTCTAATCTCTCTAATTTTACATTCATGATCTCCTCGGGAGGTATAAGTAGGGGGAAGCAACATATTCGATACCTCATCCAGAAACGCACCCTCTCGAAACCTGGCGAGCAAGCTACACCGCGATGCAGAGCGCCTCTCTTGCAGAGTCTGCCACTTGAGTTTGTTAAACATCTCCGTAACGCTATCACGGTTAGCAAATAACCCTGTGACGAAACGCGCCGCTCTTCTTTGGATCTTCTCTATCTCCTCCGTCAACCCGATCTGGTACGGATCCCACACTGATTAGCAATACTCATGTATAGGTCGAACGAGTGTTTTGTAAGCCACCTCCTTTGTTGATGGACTCCATTTGATGAGGACTCTCCCAATGAATCTCAACCTGGTACCCGCCTTACCAACAATTAATTTTATATGATCATTCCACTTCAAATCGTTCCGCATGCATACTCCCAGATATTTTACAGAAGTAACTGCTACCAGTGTTTGTTCTGCAATCATATAATCATACAATAAAGGATCCTTCTTTCTATGTCTGCGCAATACATTACAATTGTCTATGTTAAGGGTCAGTTGCCACTCCCTGCACCAAGTGCTCATCCGCTGCAGATCTTCCTGCATTTCGCTACAATTTTCTAATGCTGCAACTTCTCTGTATACTACAGCATCATCCGCGAAAAGCCGCATGGAACTTCCTACACTATCTACTAGGTCATTTATATATATTGTGAAAAGCAATGGTCCCATAACACTCCCCTGTGGCACGCCAGAGGTTACTTTAACGTCTGTAGACGTCTTTCCATTGATAACAACATGCTATGTTCTGTTTGCTAAAAACTCTTCAATCTAGCCACACAGCTGGTCTGACATTCCGTAGGCTCTTATTTTGTTTGTCAGGCGACAGTGCGAAACTGTATCGAACGCCTTCCGGAAGTCAAGGAAAATAGCATCTACCTGGGAGCCTGTATCTAATATTTTCTGGGTCTCATGAACAAATAAAGCGAGTTGGGTCTCACACGATCGCTGTTTCCGGAATCCATGTTGATTCCTACATAGTAGATCCTGGGTTTCCAAAAACGACATGATACTCGAGCAAAAAACATGTTCTAAAATTCTACAACAGATCGACGTTAGAGATATAGGTCTATAGTTTTGCGCACCTGCTCGACGACCCTTCTTGAAGACTGGGACTACCTGTGCTCTTTTCCAATCATTTGGAACCTTCCATTCCTCTAGAGACTTGCGGTGCACGGCTGTCAGAAGAGGGGGCAAGTTCTTTCGTGTACTCTGTGTAGAAACGAATTGGTATCCTGTCAGGTCCAGTGCACTTTCCTCTGTTGAGTGATTCCAGTTGCTTTTCTATTCCTTGGACACTTATTTCGATGTCAGCCATTTTTTCGTTTGTGTGAGGATTTAGAGAAAGAACTGCAGTGCGGTCTTCCTCTGTGAAACAGCTTTGGAAAAAGGTGTTTAGTATTTCAGCTTTATGCGTGTCATCCTCTGTTTCAATGCCATCATCATCCCGGAGTGTCTGGGTATACTGTTTCGAGCCACTTACTGATTTAACGTAAGACCAAAACTTCCTAGGATTTTCTGTCAAGTCGGTAAATAGAATTTTACTTTCGAATTCACTGTACGCTTCACGCATAGCCCTCCTTACGCTAACTTTGACATCATTTAGCTTCTGTTTGTCTGAGAGGTTTTTGCTGCATTTAAACTTGGAGTGAAGCTCTCTTTGCTTTCGCAGTAGTTTCCTAACTTTGTTGTGGTACCACGGTGGGTTTTTCCCGTCCCTCACAGCTTTACTCGGCACGTACCTGTCTGAAACGCATTTTACGATTGCCTTGAACTTTTTCCATAAACACTCAACATTGTCAGTGTCGGAACAGAAATTTTCGTTTTGATCTGTTAGGCAGTCTGAAATCTGCCTTCTATTACCCTTGCTAAACAGATAAACCTTCCTCCCTTTTTTTATATTCCTATTAACTTCAATATTCAGGGATGCTGCAACGGCCTTATGATCACTGATTCCCTGTTCTGCACATACAGAGTCGAAAAGTTCGGGTCTGTTTGTTATCAGTAAGTCCAAGATGTTATCTCCACGAGTCAGTTCTCTGTTTAATTGCTCAAGGTAATTTTCGGATAGTGCACTCAGTATAATGTCACTCGATGCTCTGTCCCTACCACCCGTCCTAAACATCTGAGTGTCCCAGTCTTTATCTGGTAAAATGAAATCTCCACCTAAGACTATAACATGCTGAGAAAATTTATGTGAAATGTATTCCAAAATTTTCTCTCAGTTGTTCTGCCACTATTGCTGCTGAGTTGGGAGGTCGGTAAAAGGAGCCAATTATTAGCTCAGTTGTTGAGTATAACCTCCACCCATAATAATTCACAGGAACTATCCACTTCTACTTCACTACAGGATAAACTACTACTAACAGCGACGAACACTCCACCACCGGTTGCATGCACTCTATCCTTTCTAAACACCGTCTGTACCTTTGTAAAAATTTCGGCAGAATTTATCTCTGGCTTTCTGTACCTATAACGATTTCAGCTTCGGTGCTTTCTATCAGCGCTTGAAGTTCCGGTACTTTACCAACGCAGCTTCGACAGTTTACAATTACAATTCCGATTGCTGCTTGGTCCCCGCATGTCCTGACTTTGCCCCGCACCCATTGAAGCTGTTGCCCTTTCTGTACTTGCCCAAGGCCATCTAACCTAAAAAACCGCCCAGCCCACGCCACACAACCCCTGCTACCCGTGTAGCCGCTTGTTGCGTGTAGTGGACTCCTGACCTATCCAGCAGAACCCGAAACCCCACCACCCTATGGCGCAAGTCGAGGAATCTGCAGCCCACACGCATCGCAGAACCGTCTGAGCCTCTGATTCAGACCCTCCACTCGGCTCTGTACCAAAGGTCCGCAGTCAGTCCTGTCGACGATGCTGCAGATGGTGAGCTCTGCTTTCATCCTGCTAGCGAGACTGGCAGTCTTCACCAAATCAGATAGCCGCCGGAAGCCAGAGAGGATTTCCTCCGATCCATAGCGACACACATCATTGGCGCCGACATGAGCGACCACCTGCAGATGGGTGCACCCTGTACCCTTCATGGCATCCGGAAGGACCCTTCCCACATCTGGAATGACTCCCCCTGGTATGCACACGGAGTGCACATTGGTTTTCTTCCCCTCTCTTGCTGCCATATCCCTAAGGGGCCCCATTACGCGCCTGACGTTAGAGTTCCCAACTACCAGTAAGCCCACCCTCTGCGACCGCCCGGATCTTGCAGACTGAGGGGCAACCTCTGGAACAGGACAAGCAGCCATGTCAGGCCGAAGATCAGTATCAGCCTGAGACAGAGCCTGAAACCGGTTCGTCAGACAAACTGGAGAGGCCTTCCATTCAGCCCTCCGGAATGTCTTTCGCCCACTGCCACACCTTGAGACGACCTCCCACTCTACCACAGGTGAGGGATCAGCCTCAATGCGGTCAGTATCCCGGGCAACCACAGTCGTAGTCCGATCAGGGGATGCGTGGGACGAGATGGCCATCCCCGACAAACCCCCATCTGGACCCCCACAGTGATGCCCATTGGCAACAGTCTCAAGCTGTGTGACTGAAGCCAACACTGCCTGAAGCTGGGAGTACAGGGATGCCAACTCAGCCTGCATCCGAACACAGCAGTTTCAGTCCCTATCCATGCTAAAAACTGTTGTGCAAAGAACGTCTAAACTAATCTATGGAGAGCGCAAACAAATCGACACAAAATTTAAATGGTTATTAAAATACAAGATTGCCTAATAAATGCAGTAATGCTGCTACTTGTGCACTGCTGACACACTGCTCGGCGGCGGAAGGAGACTACGCGATTTTACACTATTCAGGTACTAAAACGCGATGCTACAACTCTCAAATACTATAATACACCCTAAATTTATGAATTAAACAATGCAAGTACCAAAAACACGCAAAGAAATTAAGAATTAAACTATGTAACAAATGAGTGAGCTAGGAGTATACGACTTGCTGCTGCAGCTGCTTATCCAACGGCGGCAGGGAGCACACTCACATCTTGTAGGCATCTTTTTAAAAGATTGGGGGTTTTTCCAACAGCCCCACAGTACATTTACTCACTAATGAAATTTCTTCTCAACAACATAGAGCAGTTTAAAAACAACAGCGATATTCATGATTATAATACCAGAAAAAAGAGAGACTTACACTATCCTTTACTCAACCTATCTTTGGCACAGAAAGGGGTAAAATATATTGCTATAAAAATTATTGACAAATTATCAGATGAAATGAAATGTCCGACAGAGAGCAGTAATAGCTTCAAAAATAAATTGAAAACATGTGTCCTTGACAACTCCTTCTATACCATAGATGAATTCTTGAATAGAAATAAATAAATCTATAGAAATAGTATATGCATTTTATGCCATTTAAGGGAATGGGGTAAATAATAGAAGTATAAATCTTTAACACTGTATTGTACACTGCACACACACACACACACACACACACACACACACCCACACAAACACACCCACACCCACACACACGCGCACACTCACACACACACACACACACACACACATATATATATATATATATATATATATATATATATATATATATATATATATATATATATAGGGTTATTACAAATGATTGAAGCGATTTCACAGCTCTACAATAACTTTATTATTTGAGATATTTTCACAATGCTTTGCACACACACACAAAAACTCAAAAAGTTTTTTTAGGCATTCATAAATGTTCGATATGTGCCCCTTTAGTGATTCAGCAGACATCAAGCTGATAATCAAGTTCTTCCCACACTCGGTGCAGCATGTCTCCATCAATGAATTCGAAAGCATCGTTGATGCGAGCTCACAGTTCTGGCACGTTTCTTGGTAGAGAAGGTTTAAACACTGAATCTTTCACATAACCCCACAGAAAGAAATCGCATGGGGTTAAGTCAGGAGAGCGTGGAGGCCATGACATGAATTGCTGATCATGATCTCCACCACGACCGATCCATCGGTTTTCCAATCTCCTGTTTAAGAAATGCCGAACATCATGATGGAAGTTCGGTGGAGCACCATCCTGTTGAAAGATGAAGTCGGAGCTGTCGGTCTCCAGTTGTGGCATGAGCCAATTTTCCAGCATGTCCAGATACACGTGTCCTGTAACGTTTTTTTTGCAGAAGAAAAAGGCGAAGTAAACTTTAAACCGCGAGATTGCACAAAACACGTTAACTTTTGGTGAATTGCGAATTTGCTGCACGAATGTGTGAGGATTCTCTACCGCCCAGATTCGCACATTGTGTCTGTTCACTTCACCATTAAGAAAAAATGTTGATTCATCACTGAAAACAAGTTTCGCACTGAATGCATCCTCTTCCATGAGCTGTTGCAACCACGCCGAAAATTCAAAGCGTTTGACTTTGTCATCGGGTGTCAGGGCTTGCAGCAATTGTAAACGGTAAGGCTTCTGCTTTAGCCTTTTCCGTAAGATTTTCCAAACCGTCGGCTGTGGTACTTTTAGCTCCCTGCTTGCTTTGTTCGCCGACTTCCGCGGGCTACGCGTGAAACTTGCCCGCACGCGTTCAACCGTTTCTTCGCTCACTGCAGGCCGACCCGTTGATTTCCCCTTACAGAGGCATCCAGAAGCTTTAAACTGCTCATACCATCGCCGAATGGAGTTAGCAGTTGGTGGATCTTTGTTAAACTTCGTCCTGAAGTGTCGTTGCACTGTTATGACTGACTGATGTGAGTGCATTTCAAGCACGACATACGCTTTCTCGGCTCCTTCGCCATTTTGTCTCACTGCGCTCTCGAGCGCTCTGGCGGCAGAAACCTGAAGTGCGGCTTCAGCCGAACAAAACTTTATGAGTTTTTCTACGTATCTGTAGTGTGTCGTGACCATATGTCAATGAATGGAGCTACAGTGAATTTATGAAATCGCTTCAATCATTTGTAATAGCCCTATATATATATATATATATATATATATATATATATATATATATATATATATATATATAATCTTGTTTCATATGTGCATTTCTTGTGTGCTTGACACATTTCACATCATAACAACTACCGTACTGTGCGATTGTTCTATGGAACATGCAACCAACTAACTAACTCAGGTTTGATCACCTATCCTCTAGGCGAATTATCGTATCACACGCTCCCTCTGGTCCTGTTTAGTTGCCTGTTTTCTAACACGCTTTTGTACAACGCCAAACATTTCGTTTCTCTGCCACGAGTTCGATGCCTGCCTCATGTTCTGAACTAACATTAAGACGCCATGATACACGGCCTCACACAGAAAACTAGACATCGCATGGTATAAATCATTTTCTTACTGCAACTGCCCTAACACGCCACACATCTGTTTATTTTAAATAAAAGCCCACTTACAACATAACGAAAGTAAAAGACTTTTACGACGTTGACGTGGGTCTCCGAATAGAATTTTCCTAGTCCTAATCATTCCAAGTGCGTGAGATTTCTCGAGATGTGGCCATGTCAAGGAGCTTAGCACTCCTTATCGATGTATAGTAACAGATTTCAAAGTGCCGTAATGTAATAGCATACAGTTAAGAAGAACAAGAAAAGACTTATTTTTATACGTGATGGAGTTCGAGACTAATCGAGTAGGACACATTTTTACCTAAATCAACGAAGCCATCAACTCTAAATTACTGTTCTATAGTCTAGGAGCTGTACGTGGAAGGTATTGGTAAGAGTGAGAACACAAACACATGCACTCCTAAGACTACAACGTTCTGCACATAAAACTGGCTATAATGTTAGATCGAATACCTTTCCGGCCTATCAGACATACATCCTTCTTCACAGGTTTAAATGGCTCTGAGCACTATGCGACTTAACTTCTGAGGTCATCAGTCGCCTAGAACTTAGAACTAATTAAACCTAACTGACCTAAGGACATCATACACATCCATGCCCGAGGCAAAATTCGAACCTGCGACCGTAGCGGTCGCTCGGCTCCAGACTGTAGCGCCCAGAACCGCACGGCCACTCCAGCCGGCCTTCTTCACTGTTTCTCTACGCTGAACTACCTTATCCAAACGTAAAATGAAAAAAATACTTTCGTAAAACATTTACTTTGTATCATAAGAGCCCAATGTAGCTTTGCAGAGACGTATAGTGTCCACTGTTCACATCCAATCACAGTTCAGAAATTACACCATGAATGCATCAGGCTTACATAAAACGATAGTTAGTAGTGGAGGATAGATCCTACAAGGAAACAGATAGAGGCATACCTGCGCGGCCGATGTGTGAAAATTACAAGTCATTCCACCACTAACTCTGTAACCAAAACATCTATCGATCAGATAGGGTAGGCGTTGGCAGCTGTGCTACATTTACAATCAATTTTAGAACACAGAACTAGATGTTATATCATGATCGCATGGGTAGTTCTGACCTACAATCGATTGAATTGCGAAAAATGAGGAACTAATAGATATAAATTGACCGAATGTAGACCCACATGCGATGAAATTGAGGAAGTACTTTGCTTTCTTTTGGTTGGTCTCACATACAATTTGTATGTGAGACCAAGAACGCGGCAACAGGAGGAATCTGGGAAAATGTGAACATCGAAATGAAGGAAATAAAGAAGGCAGTCAATTTTGTCCCATTGAGGCAGCATTATACTGTGTGTCTACTGAGGTACCAGTGATACACGCGAGTTGACTACTGTATTTGATGGTTTTTGGGATGGCTGAGAACGATTCGTTTCGAACCTTACTTCCATCTGCGTTAAAGGATAACAGAGAGTGGATGGGGTAATCGATTGAGATGGAGTTGTAACGAGGTATGATTTAATGGCTGACCGATTCAATCTGGAGAAGAATGAGTGATGGAGGTCACTTTTTTTCCCAGTGTTCTGTCCGGATCCATCAGTCGCGTGACGTAGCCTGCGTTCTACTCGTGTACAGCTACGCATTCCGTATTCCGCATGTGTTTTAAAGCACAGTCTAGTTGCGATCGTTAACGGTAAACCTGTAGGATATCAGAGGACCCATCTCATGTGTGAAGAAACTTGACACACTCCTCTAAACGAGCTTCGATTTATGCGATCGCCCCTGTCGCATCTTGTGTGTAAGATCGAGACTTCAGGGTCGTAACAAACTTAGTAGTAAGAGCTTGTGACGCGCTACAATCCTCGTATGCACATTTGCCAGATAGATGTGATATTTACAGAGTTAGTGGAGGAATGACTTGTAATTTTCACATGTCGGCCGTTGCTGCTATGCGTTTATCAGTTTCCTTGTAGGATGTATCCCCTGCTACTAACTGTTATTTTATATAGGCCTGATGCATTCATGGAATAATTTCTGAACTGTGAGCAGATGTGAACAGTGGACACTATACATCTCCACAAAGCTATATTGGGCACGTATGATGCAAAGTAAATGTTTAACGGAAGTAGTTTTTTTCCTTTTACGATTGGATAAGATAATTCAGTGTAGAGAAACTGTGAAGAAGGATGTATGTCTGGTAGGCCGGAAAGGTATTTGATCTAACATTATAGACCGTTTTTGTCCAGAACGTTGTTGTCTTAGGAGTGCATGTGTTATGTTCTCTCTCGTACCATTACCTTCCACGTACAGATCATAGAGTATAGAACAGTAATTTAGAGTTGATGGCTTCGTAGATTTAGGTAAAAATGTGCCCTACTCGATTAGTCTTGATCTCCATCATGTATAAAAATAAGTCTTTTCTTGTTATTCTTAACTGTATGTTATTACATTACGGCACTTTGAAATCTGTTACCATACATTGATAAGGAGTGCTAAGATCCTTGACATGGTCACATCTCGAGAAATCACGCGCACTTGGAGGGGTTGTGACTAAGTAAGCTCTATTCATTAACGAGACGAGGAGTGTAGCGGTCTTCTTCTGATTGGTTGGAGATTGATTCCCTAACGGTGCGGCAGGGTGGGTTAGTCAATGACTATGTGAGGATGATCTTTTATCCTAAGACGGGGAGAATGCTCTGTGACTCCCAGACGCAGAGAGATGGATCGTAAATTAAGTACTATGCTCGAGGTCTTAGAAATATGCAGAGCGCTGTCTCGTATACTTTGATGATTTAAGGGTTCGAGAATTAACTGTGAATGGGCATGCTAAGTATACATGTATCCATGTTAGCAATGATACTCGCAAAGTAGATAATGAATGGTTTAGCTATGATACTGAAATTGAGGGAACATGGTGTCACACATTTGGCCAGTGTTGAATTTAGTGTAAAATTGTTCGCCCTATCAAGTTTCATGTTTATTATTAGAGCACATGGACGGTATCTTTTCCATTCTATCCCTGCGTTGGTTAGTAGATAATGGTTGACTGATATGGCTTGTTTGAGTTGGCAAAAAAGTTTTTGTGGAAAGAAGGTAACTCACGGAGTATGCTTAGCAGCGAAACATTGATCGCGTACATGAGTGCAATATGAGGAATGAGTCGAAAGGGAACACACAGTCGTCAGCTATTCCGTCAGACGAGTCTAATGTATAGGTTGTCATTCGCATTCGGACATAAGTTTGGAGACCTACGCCAACGTCGTAAAAGTCTTCTACTTTCGTTATGTTGTAAGTGGGTTTTTCTTTAAAATAAACAGGTGTGTAGCGTATTATGAAAGATGCAATAAGAAAATGATTTACACCATGCGATGTCTAGTTTTCTGTGAGACGTCGTATATCAGGGCGTCTGAATGTTAGTTTAGAACATGAGACAGGCATCGAACTCGTGGCAGATAAACGAGATTTTTGGCGTTGTACAAAAGCTTGTTGGACAACAGTGCTTGAGACAATTAAACAGGACCAGAGGGATCGTGTTATACGATAATTAGCCTAGAGTATAGGTGATCAAAGTTTAAAGTGGCCTCGGTGGTGTTTGTATATCTAATAGAATCCTGTCATAAATACAGCAGCAGTACCAGTAGCAGTTTGAGGAGAGAACTGGTGAGGAAGAGGCTATAGCGCTAGGAATGCTTGGACAGCTGCATGCTACGCTGTTGTGGGAAGTGTAACGTCCCCATAGAAAAATTATAAATGACTCTGCTTAAACTGACACACAATATTACTAGCGCTAAGCAGTCTGACTTTCAAAAATCCCTACAAAAGAATGGCCCTGACTAACAATAACCTATACATTTCATGAATCACTTACCTCACAAAAATCTTCATTACTCCAACTACTGCAATACAGCGTGCACCAATACTGCAAGCTGAATAAAAGATTCAAACTACTGAAGGCACTAACTACTGATAGGCATAGTTAGCAAATGAAATATTTTGAAAGAGGACAAACAATGTATTTATCTTAATAGTGTTAAAAAGTTATAATATATATATATATATATATCATTTCACGACATCCAGTCTTACAAATTTACTGTCTCTGATGGACACACATCCACATCATCCACTCTCAAAACTCCGCCATCTCTCTCCCCACATCCACCACTGCTGGCGGCTCACCTCCAACTGCGCACCACTACGCGCTGCTAAAGGCCAACTGCCCATCACTACAATAGCAAATTCCAACAATGCAAACCAGCCACAAACTGCACACAGCACAGTCAGTGACTTTCATATAGAGCGCAACGTAGGTTACCAATATAAAAACCTAAACAGCCTACTTACATAGCCCCCATGCTCACCACAAAAAATTTTGCAAATTGCTTTGGGCAGTGGCCAATACAGATTTGAAAAAAAAATTTCATAATTACAATAACAACGAAATCAAATGCACACACTTACTGATACAATGTTGGTCAAAAGCTAAAATTTTCTCACAGTCAATAAGGACAGTCCTGATCATTCATTACAGTAAAATTGCAGTGTTTTTTTTTTCAGTGTCTGAGCAGTGAAAGAAAATGCACACAGAAGTAGTGAATTTCCATGCAGTCTTGAAGAAGTAGTGTTGTCCTTCCAACGGAAAGACAGTGCTGACTCTTGACATGCAGACAGGTAATGGGCCACAACAGAGCAAACCCACTGCATAGTCAGTCGAAGTTTTGAAGAATATTGGTAGGTAGATCATCACAGAGCAGACCCACCGTAGCCCTGATAGACATTACGGTATTGGTGGGCCACCAGAGGTGCAGACCCACTACAGTCCTTATAGAGACAGCAGCAGCCATCTGTTGCAACTGTGCAGGTGCACAATCACCATCAAAGACTCTTGCATAAAATATAGCAAGTCCATGAACCACCACTTGTGCACTCACAAAAATTTTTTTTGAAATGTCCTTAGAACCAGCAATGCTGTTAACCAGTCCCTCACTGAATTATTAACACAGGTGCAAATACTAACAGCCCCTTTTTTTCACATATTGTGCATATACTATGACCAACAGAAACGTGTGCAGTGAAATGAAACTTAATTTGAAGAACTGGTGTCCATACAATTATAAATTTACGACATGAGAATACAATTACAAAGGTACAAAATACATCATTAAAGAACATAACAATACAGATAACATTTTTGGTAATACAGGCTTTATAGAAGAATCGAAATAACATATACATCAGTGTTACAGGAATTATGACATAAGTAAATACGTAAAAGGTCAGAATAACTTTCGAAACATCAAGTTCACATGTGAACATTAAAACAAAACAGAGTAAATAATGTCTAAACATCTTTACAAAGTAAATAAATTATAAATGCAACTTATATTTGAGGATAACACTAATCCTCAACATAGTGAATGTAGCTGAGTATTAGAAAAAGTGTACAACATAACTCTCATCAGATAAACACATAAAGACAGAAGAAGACAAATACACAAGGGTACACAAAAACATAGCAGAATAAACACAAAAGGAAAGGAGAGGGTTTGTTTTAGTGCAGTATTTTGCAAACAAAACTTTCTTTACTTCTTGGAGATCTCCCTTTGTTCTTCATTATTTCGAAAAAGTCCTATCTATACCTGCTTCCTGTATTTTTTTGTATAACTTCTCAATGCATTTCTTCCAATTCATCACAACCCGTCTCTTATATAGTCTACCCCCTCTTAAGCTAACTTAAATCTGCTGAGCTCTGATATATACTAAGGGATGAAGAAATGCAGCAACACACAACAAATTAACACAAACAGCAATGACAGAAAATACAAATTGGCAAAGCTAGCTGCAGTAAATCTAAATTAGCAAAGCAATTGCAATATTACAACTAATATAAGGCACTGTGCAGCAAACAAGAAAAATAAATCAGTAGTAAAACTGGCTTAACAGAGTAATACAAAGTGAAATTCAGTAGCACTATGCCTGGCAAATAGCAGCAGCAAATACTATAACTTATATCCAAACATGACAAAGCTCAAGCAGAACAAAATAGTACACTAATGACAACAATGCAGATAAGGGAAATGTCTATTCACATCTTAATGTCTATGTAATTAAAGTGGTGCACCACAACTTATTCTACAAAAGAAATTACCAAGTACTTGAAAAGTAAATTATGTATGCAGTTATTGTTATTAGTCCCTTCCTCTTCTTCTTTCCTTTCCAAGTGCTCCTTTTTCAAAGAATGTGGGTCATAAAATTATTATTTGACAGATCTGTTGACAGAAAGTTTTCACATTAGCAAATGCATTTAATTTTATTTTAGAAAACCAATGCTGTAACACAGCTGGAAACCTGATACCAAATGAAATAAGCAATTATGTAAAGCAAAGCATAAAAACATCATTCAATAGCTATGTAGCATTTCGTAAGTCAGTAGAAGTTTTCTCATCTCTTGTAGAAAGACACTTGTCATAATCAGGGGTGCAGATGTAAGAATATTTCCCATCAATTCGTAAGCATTTCAGTAAGTAGCACAAAGTACGAGTTCCACAGTATAATCTGCGAGGTGCCGGGGCTAGAAGTGTATTTAACACTAAATTCTTCTAGAATCTACATATGTAAATGATGCTCTAAGCCCCCCCCTATTCTAACTTCGACTTTTGCTGTTGCACATGGATTAAAAAATATACGCGAACTGACTGTAATCAACCCTGCAAGAGGAGTAGAAAAGAGTTTGGCACCTGCAATAATTTAATTTGATAAATAAGTTAAATAAAGGAAGGTTTCATTAATGTAGGGAGAAATGATGGGTTGCTCTACCGATTAACAGAATGAAAGTTCTGTCCAAAATAACAATATGATTTATTAAGACTAAACACAAAATAATAAACAAAAACACATGAAACATTTATAATACATCAAATTGGCTCAAATTGGATACTCAAACAAACTCTGTGAAGCTGAAGTTGTCCCTAAACTAGATTGTGAGGTTTATGGCGAACTGGTATGTGGAGCCAATTCCTTGCCACTCAAATCTTAAGAGAGACACACTGCTAACCCAAC
This sequence comes from Schistocerca serialis cubense, assembly GCF_023864345.2. Taxonomy (NCBI): domain Eukaryota; kingdom Metazoa; phylum Arthropoda; class Insecta; order Orthoptera; family Acrididae; genus Schistocerca; species Schistocerca serialis. The sequence goes on from NC_064641.1 coordinate 258,087,683, forward strand.
ATTAATTGCTGCTACCCAGGACAGAACAAAGTTAGAAAAAGACGAACAGGCGCGCTCTGCTGAGCTCTGATTATCACCTAGGAAAATCCCTATCTGCCGGTGCTGCGGACATACATTACCAAACTGTCTTCTTAACTGCCAGAACACGATCTGGAGTACCGGAGGCGATGGCTGGTTGCTTCGACGTCCTGTCGTGGTGATGATAATGTCGCGAGTATAGCCCGAAACGAATTATTCTGGTTTGGTTGTTCCAGACTTAAGACATCCTAGCAATACAAATGTGCCTCTGAGGGAGACGAAGAAGGTTCGCCACACAATCACTGACAGTACGGTGATTGATTTTAACAAGTGAAATCACACTGTAACTCTGATACAGTCAACTTTAGCCAAAACTGCTCAAAACAGACAACATAGGCCGCTTGTACGCGGAACGCACAATTGCCAACTGTACTCGGAAAGTTACGTTGAAGTCGAAACTTCAGCAACTTCGTCAAACTGTTACAATTAAATAAAAGTATATTAGACAGCCAACGGAAAGTAGGCTGTCCAGAGCAGCGAGAGCTCAGTCTTGTAACCTACTTCGACCGAAAGGTGAGAGCCGACTACCCAGAGCACCCGTACAGGCCGAACACAGAACATTCCCGCCCCCACAACAGTGGCCGTGGTTAAACGTTCCAATCAGCAACTCGAAAACCGGCGGAAAATTCCACTCTGTTGCCGGAGCACTACCATTCTACCAATGGAGATTCTTGGCGCCAATTTCTGCGCTGATTTTGCTACTTCACGGAGCTATGCCCTGAGCAAGCCAATCACAGTTACTATTTTGCAGAAAGCGCGGGAATTTTCCCGCCACAACTACATGGGTACACAAGTCATTCCCACGCCTTGCTGGTAGCCCGCCAGAAAGTGTTTTCGCTAAGTTTCTGCGAAGTAACGGAACCTCTAGCCCAGCCGCTACTTCAGGCCCCTGCAGGCGTGTCTCTTGACAATGTCAGCATCTGGAAAGCATTCACTCGACTCCCTCACACCCGTCGGCTTAACCCTCTCGAGACCAGCAGAGCCCACCTGCCACCGGACAGCCTGGGTGACGAGAGACGCTGCGTGGGAAGTCCGCGTGTGAAGGAATAGCAACTTTTCACCGCATGCAATTAGAGAGGAAAATCGTAAGATAGAAATATGAGAGGGGGCTCATGCCACCTCTCAAATCATATGCTTCCAAGTAATGAGCGTGTCGTATTTGCGATGCTTTCTACAAAGGAATGTCAATAGCGAGGTTAATGGTCTCTTTTTCCCCCACCTAATGGCTTTTTCTCCAGGGGGCTGGCGCTGCTGGGTGCCCATAACGCATTACATCAAGGTCACTTAGCTTTCTTACCGAAATATTTACGACAGCAGTTTGCACTACAGTACAGACTCATAGAAAAAATTTCACAGGTCGAGAATTTGCGTTACAAATGTGTAGAAACAAAAACCTATAAATATAACAGTGTCCAAAAATTGTCATTGACATTGTGATACATTCACGTATTTACACACATAATACGTAGTGTAAGTAGGCTGTTTATGTTTCCTTATTGGAAACGTTACGTAGCGCTCTGTATGAAAATCACTGGCTGTGCTGTGTGCAGTCTGTGGCTAGTTTGCATTGTTGTCTGCCATTGTAGTGTTGGGCAGTGGCAGGTGGATGTGAACAGCGCATAGCGTTGCGCAGTTGGAGGTGAGCCGCCAGCAGTGGTGTATGTGGGGAGAGAGATGGTGGAGTTTTGAAATTTGTAAGACTGTCATGAACTGCTATATATATTATGACTTTTAAGGTAAATACATTGTTTGTTCTCTATTAAAATCTTTCATTTGCTAACTATGCCTATCAGTAGTTAGTGCCTTCCGTAGTTTGAATCTTTTATTTAGCTGGCAGTAGTGGAGCTCGCTGTATTGCAGTAGTTCCAGTAACGAAGATTTTTGTGAGGTAAGTGATTTGTGAAAGTTATAGGTTAATGTTAGTGAGGGCCATTCTTTTGTAGGGATTTTTGAAAGTCAGATTGCGTTGCGCTAAAAATATTGTGTGTCAGGATAAGCACAGTCATGTATAATTTTTCTAAGGGGACATTTCATATGGCGACCCTGCCAGGATATCTCACTGGAATCTTCTGATTTTTACTTGTAGTTTGTATAATTAGTGTAGCTTTTGTTTATTGCTAGCTCGTAATTGTAGAGAAAATCTCCTTTGTAGTTGCAGTCTTTCTTTGTTGTACAGTAAAACCGTTGTGGCATACATGTAGATTTGCACCAAGTATTTCGCAGCTGCAATTAACTAGATATTATTTTCAGTGTTATGTTAATGTGTTCTCTTATTTTTGAACTTCAAATTGTGCTTTTCTGTGTTATCGTGTGAAATATTGTGACAATAATGGCATGTGAAAAACGTAACACTAGGCTCCAAAGTAAACTGAGAAATAATAGTGACTACGAGCGTAGCTTATCAGCACCACTGTGTAATGAAGTAACAGACATTCAAAGTAGTAATTTGGTAACTGTGCATAGGGAAATGGAGCAGGCGTCAAATAATGGTGTAGACAGTGAAACAGGTAGTGAACAGGGAAGCGTTGTCAATCGATCGGTCGGCAACAGCTCGCCTCATGAATCAGGAATGACAGAACACAATATTGCAAATACTGTAGACTCAGGTTTTGGGTTCTCACCGTTTTCTCAAATAAGTCAAGACACATTTTCCGCTTGTCAAAATGTGAATGTTGCCAGTGCAAATTCACTGCCGAAAAGCACTGAGGAACATGTTTCAGACACCAGTGCATTGTTATTACAATTAATGCAACAAATGGGACAAAAGATTCAAAAGTTAGACACAATAGAACAAAATCTTCAAAAGTTGGACACGTTAGTAAAGTCATTTCAGATAACGGACCTCAATTCAGATCTGCTGTTTGGTCACATATGATTCGGAATCATAAAATCAAACCTGTTTTCATTTCATTGTACTCACCACATTGTAACCCCTCCGAACGGATTATGAAAGAAATCAATAAGCTTAGCAGACTTTATTGTCACAGAAAGCATCAGCATTGGAACAGATATTTACACTTATTTCAAAACGTGCTGAATGAAATGCCTCGACTCCACTGCTTTACCACCTATTCTTGTACTGAAGAATGAAGAACCATCGAACAGAATCAGAGAACTTGTACCTTTCCCAAATACAAGTAAACTTCGACACAAAGACATATTTGATTTGGCTATTAAAAATATAAAATCTGCAGCAGACAAAAGGAGAAAACTACACGGTAAAGCAAATGCAAAGAAATTATATATTGGTCAGAAAGTCCTCATTAAAACTCATTCATTGTCACATAAGAAGAAAGACTTGAGTTACAAATTCTTTCTAGTTTACAATGGACCTTACAGAATCCGACGTATACCACATGATAATTGCGTTGAAGTTGAAACTCTGCGTACTAGGAAGGGCAAAGGATTGCACCACATTTCACATGTAAAACCGTTTATTGAAAGATAAATCTGCTTTTTAACTTAGTCTTTGCCATAAAATTTTTCACACCACATTTCTAGTATGCTTTGTCAGTCTTAAGAAACTGTTAACATGCAGCACTGTTTGAAGTTAAATATCCAGTCAAGAACCAAGAGAATTTATTTAAATAGAAAATACAAATGCATTGTTATTGTGAACAGATGACACAGTGTTATTGTGTGTGTACATTCTTGCTTGGTAGTTGCACTAATACGTAATGACTATAAGGCTCACATACTTAGAACATATACTGGTACTGCTAATGAGATTTTAATGCAACATTTTGGTTTACTTGAAAATACATTCTGGATTTAAAGTACTTTCTGAGAGATATCAGATGACACAGTGGTTAGTTTATTTGACAGCTACACGATTATATCACGTCGCTACTAATGAGTGACACAATTTATATTATTGCTTTTGCGCTGTATCTGTTTTATATCTGCACAGTTTTTCTGAATTATTCTGGAAAGTAAAACATGTTTTAGTAGTAACTTTTGTGGTATAGCTACAATGAGACAGCCGTTTCTGTAGCACAACAATACGTTACAGCACAGAACTTCCTTCATCACGGAAATAAGCATAATAACTAAGATATCTATACGCAAAGCATTTCACTTTTGTTTATCGTGAGGTAAGCACATTGACTTCTGCAGAACTTAGCTTTCGGAGGACGATAACTACGACACTTCCACAGAGATTATCTTACAACGAGACGCACAGTTTAGCGCTACAGTACACATATTTGAGTGATTAATTTTGTACTTAAAACACTTATTTTTTAAAAATATTTGAAGTACAATGATACAAAGTTTTTCCGTGACACATTTCATTCCATTGCTGTAATCTGTAACACCTGAGGGTATAATTACATTAATCCTCAGGGGGGTACACGCTTACTTTGTGTACCATGTGTTTTGCAAGCACAAGGAGCCCTAGCTAATATGGTATTTGCTTATACAACTTTACACATCGGTACCATATTTCTCTAACACAGAATTACACAGCTATCTGATCATTTAACTGAGAGAGACAAACTTCTTTACTACGGCAGTGACAGATGTTTACGTAATTAGACCGTTGGATAACTTCACACTAACGAAATTGTATTTTGTCTGTACTTTGTGAACTGTTCATATTTTTTCGGAACCATTGTGATACTATGAGAGCTTTGAATGATGTATTTGGTATGGGATCATGATTTTTAAAGTACGTTTGAGGCAGATGACACTATTGAAGTGGCAGAGATTTTTTTTAGGTTTTGAAATTATTGGTGGATGCTACGACGATTTCAAGATTTGACTGAGGTGTTATGATGTTATTATTACGACGACGATGTGTATTACGCTATTGAGGTATGTTTATGATCAATAAGATGATGCTACCATATATGAGTTATTTGATTATGCTACGTATCTGTTATGATGAAATACTGAAGAAGTGTTGACGAATAAGATAAGGAATAATGAGTAGTGGTTAGGGACTCTGGTTTGTGAAAAAGGTTGTTGGAAACCAAGAATCGTACTTTAAGAGTTATGCAACGTATGTAAATGCGTGAATGTATCACAATGCCGACAAAAATTTTTTTGGACACTGTTATATCAATAGGATTTTGTTTCTACAGATTTGTAATGCAAATTCTTGACCTGTGAAATATTTTTATATGAGACTGTCACTGTAGCGGAAACTGCTGTCGTAAATATTTCAGTAAGAAAGGTAAGTGACCTTGACGTAATGCATTTTGGGCACCCAGCTAAGAGGTTGTCGCCTGACAAAAGAAAGCCATTAGGTGGAGAAAAAAAAAAAGGAGGCCATTATCCTCGCTATTGACATTCCTTTGTAGAAAGCATCAGAAATACGACATGCTCAAACTTGAAAACATATGATTACACTGTGGAGCTCGTAATTTATGATGTTTACTAAAATGCCTAATGAAATGATGAGAAACATTTCACATCTATTGCCTTGCTAGTTGAAAGACTGTTTACTGCATTATGAAAGACAATATGGCTAATGAATGATGTTTCATGCCTTCCTGTGTACATATTTGCTCATTTTGTTTATATCTAGTTTCTAGCTGCACTGCAGTATTGGTTAAAACAAAATTTTATAGATATACTAATATAAATATTTTATGAATACAATAAATAATAAAATTTATGATCTACTTATAAAAAAAACCGAAGGAGCACAAAAAGACATTTCCCGTCACAGGACTTGCATATATAATTTTCTTTTCAAGTATTTGGTAATTTATTTTGTAGCATAAGTTGTGGTGCACCACTTTAATGACATAGATATTAAGATGTGAATAGTCATTTCCCTTTTTCCTGCATTGTTGTCTTTAGTGTAATATTTTTTCTGCTTGAACTTTGCCATGCTTAGGTATTAGTTATAGCATTTGCTGCTGCTGTTTGCCACACATAGTGTTACTGAATTTGACTTTGTATTACTCTGTTAAGCCAGTTTTACTACTGATTTATTTTTATTGTTTGCTGCACATTGCCTTATATTAGTTGTAATATTGCAATTGCTCTGCTAATTTATGCTGCTTGCTTTGGCATTTGTATTTTTTATCATTGCTGTTTGTGTTAATTTGTTATGTGCTGCTGCATTGCCTCGTACCTTGGTATATATATCTGAGCTCAGTAGATTTAAGTTAGCTTAAGAGGGGGTAGACTATATAACAAACTAACTATGATGAATGGGAAGAAATGCATTGAGAAGCTATAAGAACATGGTTTGGCCAAAAAAGTAGTGTACAGTGGAGAAAAACAATTTTTGAAAGAGGATGTGAACAGAATACAGAAAGCATGCTTGGATAGGATTTTTTTTTGGCTGGAGCAAATGTTGAAATAAGAGGGACGATCTATGGAATGAAGTTTTGGGTTGGACTGCAGTACCAAATGTTACACTGAAAACAAACCCTGTCCTTTCCTTTTGTGTTATCCCACTATGTGTTTGTGTACTCTTATATATTTGTGATTTTCCTGTCTTTATGTGTTTAGCTAATAAGAGTTATGCTGTAGAATTTTTCTAATAATATGTTATTTACTTTGTAAAGATGTTTAGACATTATTTATCTGTTCTGTTCTGTTGCTCATATGTGAAGTTGATGTTTCGAAAGTTATTCTGATATTTTATGTATGTACTTATAATTCTTGTAACACTGATGTACATGTTTATTTCTATTCTTATGTAAAGCCTGCATTACCACAAATGTTATCTATATTGTTATGTTCTTTAATGATGTATTTTGTACCTTTGTTATTGTATTCTTATGTTATAAAATTGTAATTGACACCAGTTCATCAAATTAAGTAACTTGTAAGTTACATTTCACTGCACATGTTTCTGTTGGTCATAGTATATGGACAATATGTGAGAAGTAGGGACTGTTAGTGTTTGCATGTGTGGTGATAATTCAGCAAGGAACTGGATAACAGCATTGCTGGTTCTAAGGACATTCCAAATAGTTTTGTGAGTACACAAGTGGTGGTTTATGGACTTGCTATATTGTCCGCAAGACTCTTCGATGGTGATTGTGCACCTGCACAGTCGCAACAGATGGCTGCTGGCCGTCTCTACATGAACTACAGTGGGTCTGCATCTTTGATGGCCCACCAATACCATTATCTCTACAAGGGCTATAGTGGGTCTGCATCTTTGGTGGCCCACCAATACCATAATCTCTACCAGGACTACAGTGGGTCTGCTCTGTGATGACCTACCTACCAATATTCTTCAAAATGTCGAATGACTCTGCTGTGGGTTTGCTCTGTTGTGGCCCATTACCTGTCTGCATGTCAAGAGTCAGCACTGTTTTTCCGTTGGAAGGACAACATTACTTCTTCAAGACTGCTTGGAAATCCACTACTTCCGTGTGCATTTTCTTTTACTGCTTAGACTTTGAGAAAAACACTGCAATTTTACTGTGATGAATGATCAGGACTGTCTTAATGGACTGTGAGAAAATTTTAGCTTTTGACCAACATTATATTAATAAGTGTGTGCATTTGATATCTTTCTTACTGTAATTATGAAAATTTTTTTCAAATCTGTTTTGAACAGTGCCCAAAACAATTTGTAAAATTTTTTGTGGGGAGCATGGGGGCTATGTAAGTAGGCTGTTTATGTTTTCATATTGGAAACGTTATGTAGCGCTCTGTATGAAAATCACTGGCTGTGCTGTGTGCAGTCTGTGGCTAGTTTGCATTGTTGTCTGCCATTGTAGTGTTGGGCAGCGGCAGGTGGATGTGAACAGCACGTAGTGTTGTGCAGTTGGAGGTGAGCCACCAGCAGTGGTGGATGTGGCGAGAGAGATGGCGGAGTTTTGAAATTTGTAAGACTGTCATGAACTGCTATATATATTATGACTTTTAAGGTAAATACATTGTTTGTTCTCTATTAAAATCTTTCATTTGCTAACTATGCCTATCAGTAGTTAGTGCCTTCCATAGTTTGAATCTTTTATTTAGCTGGCAGTAGTGGAGCTCGCTTTATTGCAGTAGTTCCAGTAACGAAAATTTTTGTGAGGTAAGTGATTTGTAAAAGGTATAGGTTAATGTTAGTCATGGCCATTCTTTTGTAGGGATTTTTTGAAAGTCAGATTGCGTTGCGCTAAAAATATTGTGTGTCAGGATAAGCACAGTCATGTATAATTTTTCTAAGGGACGTTTCAGTAGCATAATCAAATTCCTCATATATCACCAGCTTACTGATCATAAACATACCTCAACAGCTTAATACACATAGTCATCGTAATAATAATATCATAGCACCTCAATCAAATCTCAAAAATGTCGTAGCTTTCTGCAATCATGTCAAAACCTAAAAAAATTCTCTGCTCATTTCAATAGTGTCATCTACCTCAAACGTATTTTAAAATCATGATCCCATACCAAACACATCATTCAGAGTTCTCATAGTATCACAATGGTTCCGAAAAATTTTATCAGTTCACACAGTACAGACAAAATACAATTTCATAAGTGTGAAGTTATCCAACTGTGTAATTGCGTAAACATGTGTCACTGACGTAGTAAAAAAAATGTTTGTCTCTCTCGGTTAAATGATCAGATAGCTGTGTAATTTATGTGTTATGGAAACATGGTACCGATGTGTAAAGTTGTATAAGCAAATACCATATTAGCTAGGGATCCTTGTGCTTGCCAGACACATGATACACAAAGAAGGTGTGTACCCCCTGAGGATTAATGTAATTATACCCTGAGGTGTTACAGATCACAGCAATGGAATGAAATGTATCACGGAAAACCTTTGTATCCTTGTAATTCAAAAATCTTTAAAAATAAATGTTTTAAGTACAAAATTAATCACTCAAATACGTGTACTGTAGCGCTAAGCTGTGCGTCTTGTTCTGAGATAAACTCTGTCATTACTTAAGGGTAAAAATATAGCAAGTGTCGTAATTATCGTCGTCCATAAGCAAAGTTGTGTAGAAGTCAATGTACTTACCTCGTAATAAACAAAAGTAAAATGCTATGCGTGTAGATATTGTAGTTATTATGTACAGTACAGTGATCAAGAAAGTACTATACTGTTGCGTATTATTGTGCTACGAAAAAAGCTGTCTCATTGTAGCTATACCACAAAAGTTACTACTAAAAATGTTTTACTATCCAGAAGAATTCAGAAAAACTGTGCAGATATAAAACAGATACAGCACAAAAGCAACAATGTAAATTGTCTCATCGTGATATAAAATGTAGCTGTCAAAGAAACCAAATGCTAAGTCATCTTTAATCTCACAGAATGTACGTCAAATAAAGAATGTCTTTTCAAGTAAACCAAAATGTTACATTAAAATCTCATTAGCAGTATATGTTCTAAGAATGTAAGCCATATATTCGTTACGTAATCGTGCAACTAACAAGCAAGAATGTACAAATAACAACACTGTGTTTTCTGTTCACTATAACAATGCATTCGTAATTACTGTCTACATATGTTCCTAAGGTTCGAGACTGGATAGTTAACTTCAAAACATTGTTGCATGTTAACAGTTTCTAAGTGTGACAAAGTGTACTAGTAACGTGAAGTGAAAGATTTCATGGAAAAGACTAAGGTAAAAAACAGATTATCTCTCAATAAACGGTTTTACATGTGAAATGTAGTGCAATCTTTTACCCTTTCTACCACGCAGAATTTCAACTTCGAAGCAATTATCATGTTTTATACATCGGTAAGTAATGCTAAAGTTTTTCTCAAGGTTAGGATCTACGCAATTTTTCTCTGAGCCAGACGGCGCATGTGGCTGCCTGCAGTGCGAGTCATTGTCTGTCTCTTTGTTGGCGCGCATCGTTATTAGGATTAGGAGACCTAGCTTCTACAAATTCACCTTATTGAGAGGGCCCTGCCCTGTTTGAATCTCGCCAGTTTTGATGAAATTCAGGTCTGTCGTTACGATTATATCGTCTGTCGTCATGTCGGTAGATTCCATAGTTTCTCTTTTGTCGATCATGTGGTGGAGAATTTCTCCCAGAATCGTAACTGGGCGGTGGACCGTTGCATCTGAAGTTATTCTGACTCCCTTGATAATAATTGTTTTGGTTCCTATGTTGTCTGCTTCTCTGATTGTCTCTGTGATAGTCATTACTGCAGAGATGTGATCTTTCCCTGTAATTATTACTACTCTGCCAACGGTTGTCATACAGTTGGTGTCTGTTTTGGTTACGATGTACATTGTAAGAATAGCCTTGTCGTGCCAGTTATTATTTCTGTCATCGCAGAATTGTGATGGATGTGACCTGTAATTGTTGTGCTCCTGTTTTCGCGGCCCGCGATTGTCAGTGTCAATTTCCAATGCTTGTAACAGTCCCTGAAAAGCTTTAATGTCGTCTTTGCAACGTCCTGCCAAAATAATATGTCGTAAATATTCAGGCAATTTGATTAAGCAAATGCGGATGAGTTATAAGGGGCTCTATGGGTTTGAATTATACTGATTCTTATGTAACATGTCTTCGAAATATTTGACAAGACTGGAAAATTCAGATTGTTCGAAATGTTTCATCATTATGATGCTATGTTTTACTCGGTCTTGTGCAGCTTGAGACCAATATGCTGAGAGGAAGGCATGATAAAATTCTCCATCACTGTAACAATTCTTAAATGTTTTGAATTTACATGTAGTAATAAACAGCTTATAGTCAAAATAATCATGTCGCGAGTCGCATGTCGGTCATTGTTACGTTGTTTCGACGGTTCCATCTAAAAAATTCGGTGTACCTTGCCAATTTCTTTCATAATTTCCGAAATACCCTGTGTTATTATTTTGTGGCTTTTCCATATTTCTAAGTCCCTCTTCCCGTATTGGAGCGCGAGTGTCCTCTGAAGTATGTAATTCTTGTATTACCTGTGTCAACTGATCTTGTACTTCCCGGATTTCTCTTTTGTACTGTGTATTGATTTGATTTTGATTTTGTTTGAATTTTCTAATTTGTTCATACTCTTCTGTGTCAGTGAAGGCTACTGGTCTTGTGTCATTCAGATCATCATCTACCTTTGTAGATAAGTTAGTGAACTGATCCTAAAGTTTGGCTACTTTCTCCGATAGTGCACTGATTTCCTCAGTGTGTTTTTCTGAACTAAGTTTCAGAGTGTCCATTTGTGTTGAAATCGTATCTACTGTGTCCTTTAAGTTTTCCTAAGTTTTTGCAAGTTGCATAACCGAATTGGTAGATGCAACTGAGTCAATTTTAACTTGCAGGTTGCCGTGATTTTCATGAACAACAGTTTACAGTTCTTTTATGGCTGCTTCGTGCTTCTGTAATGCATTTTCATGACGCGAAAAAAATAGGCTGAAAATGCTCACAAATTTGTGTTTTTACGTCATTACAGACTTTTTGATGTTTCGATTCGATTTTAAGTAACTCAGCAGTTAAACCTTCAAGTGTTTGTTCTAATGTTTGTTCAGTTGAGTCTAACTTTTGAAGCTGTTGCTGTGTTTCTCTCTGTATTTGGTCCATCATCTCTAACTTTTGCTGTGTTTGTCTCTGGTTTTGTTCCATTTCTTCTAACTTTTGAAGATTTTGTTCCATTGTGTCTAACATTTGAAGCTTTTATCCCATTTGTTGCATTAATTGCAATAACAATGCACTGATGTCTGAAACAAGTTCCTCAGTGCTATTCAGCAGTGCTTTGAACCGCCAATATTCGCATTTTGAATAGCACAAAATGTGTCTTGACTTATTTGAGGAAACGGTGACGACGCAAAACCTGAATCTACAGTATTTGCAAGATTGTGTCCTGTCATTTCGGATTCCTGAGGCGAGCTGTAGCCGACCGATCGATCGATAATGCTTCCCTGTTCATTAATTGTTTTACTGTCTCCACCATTATTTGCAGCCCGCTCCATTTCCCTAAGCACAATTACCAAATTACTAGTTTGAACTTTAGTTAATTAATTACACAGTGGCGCTAACACAGTACTTTCATCTACACTGCTATTTCTCAGTTTACTTTGGAGCCTAGTATTACGTTTTTCACACGCCATTATTGTCACAATATTTCACACAATAACACAGAAAACACATTAACATAGCATTGAAAATGATACATCGTTAATTGCAAGCGCAGCTGCAAAATACTTGGTGCAGATCTACATGCATGCCACAACTATTTTACTGTACAGCAATGAAAAACTACATCTACAAAGGAAATTCTCTGTATAGTTATGTGCTAGCAGTAAACAATAGCTACACTAATTACAGAAACTACAAAAAATATCAGAAGATTCCAGTGAGGTATCCTGGCAGGGTCGCCATATGTAACGTCCCCTTAGAAAAATTATAAATGACTGTGCTTAAACTGACACACAATATCTTTAGCGCTATGAATCTGACTTTCAAAAATCCCTACAAAAGAATGGCTCTGACTAACAATAACCTATATATTTCATGAATCACTTACCTCACAAAAATTTTCGTTACTCGAACTACTGCAATACAGCGTGCACCAATACTGCCAGCTGAATAAAAGATACTAACTACTGAAAGCACTAACTACTGATAGGCATAGTTAGCAAATGAAAGATTTTGATAGAGAACAAACAATGTATTTACCTTAATAGTGTCCAAAAGTCATAATATATATATATATCAGTTCTGACATCCAGTCTTACAAATTTACTGTCTCTGATGGACACACGTCCAGATCATCTGCTCTCAAAACTCCGCCATCTCTCTCCCCACATCCACTACTTCTGGCGGCTCACCTCCAACTGTGCAGCACTACCCACTGTTAACAGCCAACTGCACAATACTACAACAGCAAATTCAACAATGCAAACCAGCCACAGACTGCACACAGCACAGTCAGTGATTTTCATACAGAGCGCTACATGGCGTTACCAACATAAAAACCTAAACAGCCTACTTACAGAAGGATCGTGAAATCTGTTTCCCCGCGCTGGAGGCGGGCAACGTTAGCTGGGGGACTTCTAATTGGTATGAACTTTTATAGTTCGTAATTTTTATCTGCTGGGTTGATTGATTTAAATGGACCTGGATCTGTAGTACTTGTATCTAGGTTGGGGACTTACTACATTGCATGCACGGTCCTGTTGCAGTAATTCAGATCGTTCTGTTTGTACAGAGGTTGCTGAAAATGGTGGATATATCTTTCTCCAATTGCTGCTCAGTTCAGACTTAAATTGGACCAATCACATGCGCGACCCTGTAGAAATGGGATCAATTGCAGGACATGTAGGGGGTGACTAAAACCACGTTGGAATTTTACTGTAGAAGCTAGGTTCGGGAAAGGTGACTCGTTTCGAGATATGAGAGTGCGACAAATATGACTGAGTAGTAGTTGTAATCCGATGCAGCTATGTGTTTGAATGGAGAGAGGTGATTCCAAATGATTGACATCATTTCGAACACATAGCGTAACACTAGAGAAGCTAGTGTACATTTTTCTTCTTACGAACTCAGTCAGCACATCATCTGCTACTACTGTTTATGTTCCTTCTCAATCAGTCATCGCCAATAACTATTTGGATATATCGCAGAACCTCTGATATAATGTCGAGACAGAGTGCATTATAAATACTAAAGAATTATCTAGTTATTTTATCCCTATGCTGCATTGTTGGCTGATATTACGTATTCCTACGATCAGCATCATGGTACTTGCCCAGAAAAAAAGCACCTGTTACAGAGGAACCATGATTGATTGTGAAAGTAAGATGCCCCGATTACGTCTATGACACAGTCGTAGGACTCGCAGGAAGAACGTAAGAGACGTGCACACCCATCGTTCATTTTCGATCATTGCTGGGTGTTTGATGTGTTCGCATTTGAGCATCAGGTTTATAAAGTATTTGTGTTTGTGTAAAGGATATGTCTATATCCTGTTGTAGGAAGGCTATGGATTTGACTTGGAGTACTGTGATAGCGAAGGGAAGAGTATGTCTAGTCGTAAGGAAGATACAGGTGTTTCCAGAGCCACAGTGGTCAACAGAGTGTATGTACCATACTTGGCTCATTGCCGAATACCGTTCAGTTGAGACTGTGATCGTAACATTTAATTGTAAGTATAATGATAAACATATATGCGACCAGTTTCCGAATTGAATACGTGTATGAAAAGTCCGTTGTGATAATGATTCACGTTTCATGTTAACAGAAGCAACCGTGTGAATGTAGAGGTCTGTTGGATTGTAGGAATGTATATGAGTTAACTTTGCCCTTGTCTAGACGGCCAAGTAGCGAACTAATACTTAGTGTGTGTTATGCTTTCGTGATCGAGTGGAACTTTGAGAAGATGGTTTGATTGGGATGGACTGTTATTCCCGCCCATGTAAACTGTTCAGTTGACTGTTTGTGCACATTACGCGTCTTTATTTAGTTGAGAGAATGTCGAATGTGGTGTGTAGAAGATACGTTTGCCTGTTCTCTAGACATGGGGAGGACCTTAGTGGGCTTGTAAATTATATGGAAGATTTGGAGTATGTTAGCTCAGTGAGATCGGTACTCGCTGTTGGGAATATGATTTTTCATATGTTTGTTTCTAGTTACTCAGTGGTCTAGAGGATGCTCCAAGTTTCGTGTTTGTAGACAAATGATTCCGAGTCTATATGTCGGAAATTACGTTGCGTTAGCTATCGGGAGGTTAGTGCTGTGTGCTTGGTATCAAGAAGAATAGGGAAAAAGGTATAATACGAAGGCGAAAATACGCGTGTTCTTGTAACCCAGGAGTCTGGAGACGTGTATAGAAAAGCGAGGAGGCAAGGAAGCAGAGACTGTAAACGTTTGTGTCGAGGTGAAACGATCGCTAATTTGTAGAACAGGTCTGAGAATGACATCGGTTCGCTGATGTAAAAGGGGTGATTTTGTATGATGTGGGATGTGAACTGTGTGGTTACCAGATCGACAAGGTACTCGGTGATATATTGCTGTGATGATGAACGGTTTCACGCTCCCATATTCTTGCTAGTCTGGTATGCATTTCATTATCTGTAGAAAAATTTTTTTCGCGTGCTGTACAGATATAAAAGATAAGTGCACTGTTTGTCTAAAATGTGTAAATATCGTATTGTAAAGTTACTTTGGCTTAAACCGTGTAAACTGTGTATGTATTGCATTGTACAGATAGTTATTTTTTTATCTTACGGCACAACTAGAGATGATGACTGTGTGTCTTATGGTGAGGGATGTATAGATTGAACAGTTTGATAACTACGTGGGTATGAGTAAGAATTTTTTAGTAGAAAATTATGTTCGTCATAAATACTGAAGTACTATCGTCAAGAGGAGAGATTACGTGTACATCGATTGGTGTCAGACTCTAGCAGGAATAGTAATATATAATTGTAGTTAGAGTCGCAAATATGTTCTCGGTTTGCAATATTCTTGTGAGTCTGGTATGTATTTGATAATGGGGAGACAATTTTGCGGGTTTAACTGTGAATGCAATGTAGCGTTCTGTGTAATATAACGGCTGAAAGCACCAGAAAGAATAGGTGGATCGTGCTTCGATACCGGCTGCATAAGTAATTGGGCGTGTAAATTCGATAAGAGCAAATCAGTATGCTCCATCGTTTTTGCTGGATTATAAGGGTCTGTACATAGCGGAGGGAACGCTTGCGTATGTTGAAGTCTGGAGGGGAAAGACGTTAGGAGTGCTGGGGTGAGTGCATTAGATGTTATTTTCGTAAGGAGGTTCTGTTAGAGTAGGAATTTCCGTGCATACAAGCTAGCGTTAACTATTTCTGGGAGAATATACAATTCCGGAGAGGTCGAGTTGGTTACTATTTTTTTTATAAAAAAAAGCGTGGTGAGGTAAGAATAAGATTGGGAACGTTGTTACATGACGAGCCGCGCGCGGACGTTTCACCGGGAAATGCGTCGTGAGTAATGCTGTGGCGGGCAAACACTGCTGAACACGTCACGTATGTTCCGCTAGATGGAACCTTGCTGCGCTCTTCTGCCATCCGCGGTAAAGACAATGCTGGCCTGAGATGTCTCGAGTATGGGCCTGCGCCCTGGAGTTCTGTGACGAGAATATAAGGGGCACTGTACAGACGCAACTTTCGCCTGCGATCGGGGCAGCTCGCTTCTGCGCTCACACCCGATCGTATCAGCATGTGTGTTTAGGTGAACACGTATTTGGATAGGAATTTCTCAGAAATGAAGAATGAATGAGATGCCGCCGCTTGCGGGACGCGGGCGGGAGCCAGTGCGTGGTTTGACAGTTGACGGCTGCGCCACATCATTGGGGCTGTTTGCAAGCAGGTGTGTAGGCTCTGCTATGAGTTATTTGTGCAGTTTACGTCTACTGAGCGTGTCTGGACATACCCGTGCTGAATTATTTAGGAGGAGTGTGAATGTCTGTAATTAAATTATTTGCGTGAATTAGGATTTGTTTGTGTGCCTGTAGAGTGTGCATTGTGAGCGCAAGGATAAGATGGAGAGTGTTTTGCCTCATTGTGATACATATATTAGATCTCTAAATAAAATATTCGAAAGTAAATAGAGTGGAATCCTTCCTTACTCTTCGCGGCAACGTAGCGTAGCCTGAGTAATTTTAACATAATTCTCGCCACAATCTAGGATTAGGACATAGGAGGGATGACAGTACGATCTGATGGCAGTAATATGTACTATGTCAGTTGGACAGTAAACTTCGTGGTTGAGACCTGGTCTGCAAAATAAAATTTCAGGTCTGTTTTCGCGTCATTTCGCACCACCATCTTGGATGAAGTCATTGTGCTGTGCATGTTAGTACACGTTAGTACAGGTTAGTGCACACTAGTGCAGGTTAGTACACGTTAGCCCTTTAACATGGGTCAGTAAGGAGGCGTGGTGCTGTGTTGAGGATCGTGGTGGAGACTTTTACTATTTGATTCCACCCAGGTGGGTGTGACACTGGTGAAAATTGATTTCAAGTCCTAGGTTCAATGAAGTCGTATCACGTGACTAATGTAGCAATCAATAGGTGTGGAGAATTCTAGGGATGGAGGGTGGGGGTGCTATGTCATGAATGAACACTGCACTGATAGTGGGAACATGTTGAACTTCTCATTTAATAATTGAATGTTGAAACTTTAATTTGAATTATTGAATATGATTAATATTGAAATAGAATTAAGTACTTAGGTTATTGATTGGTTAGAAGTGCGATGTGGGTGTTAGTTTAGGTAGCATCTTTACAGAAGATTATATACGGTGCGTGTATGGAGCTACAGCCGAGGGTGTTTGACGTAAGCGGTCTGACACCCACGGGCCGGTGGCGTGGCGCAAGAGAGAGCGGATGATCTTGTGTCATCAACCGACGTCACGGTAGCGTCCTCTGGTGGCCACGATATGAACTAAGGCAGTTGGGCTCTGGAGCTCGTGGTGAACACACTGTAATTGGCCATCTAGAATACCGGTACTTGCGTCATCACCCCACGTCGCGGTGGCGTCCTCTGGTGCCACCGATATGAACTAAGCCAGTTGGGCTCTGGAGCTCGTGGTGGATACATCGGGTGCACCCATCTTGAATGACGGTACTTGCGTCATCACCTGACGTCAGGAGAGCGCCCTTTGGTGGCACCGATATGAACTAAGCCAGTAGGAGTCCAGTCCCAGTGGAGAACACACCTGCTATAAGTTCGTTAAATAATAAAGATAAATCCTTTTTCCCGCCATTTTCTTTGCTTAGTAGAGATGACCGGTGTGTGACTCATTATTGTGTTGGAATTTGAACTTCGCGCCATTTTTCTGGGCGAGGGGGGACTGGAACTTTCCTGCCAAAATTCAAACTTCCCGCCAAAATCCGCAATATTGAATGACGGCATCACCGCCATCTTTGATAATGGTACTTTGGGGCTGTACCCACCTAGCTCCAATACTACTGTTTTCCGCATGGCGGTGTCACAATCGTGGTTTATGTGCAGAACACCCTCTGACACCTGTAATGTTTGGTTCCGATTTGCAGTAAAGGCACGTACACTCACACTAACACTGTAAAGAGCCGAATGGCTTTATGCGGAGTTCCACACTCTATCACCTGCATCGTTGATGTCTAGTGACATATTGTACTATTGACATCAAATGTGGTATCATTTGTCAGAGGCACTTATCAGTGTACTGGATCTCATACTATTGCGCAACTATTCCAGCCCACAACGTTAATTTCCCCATTATTATCCATACCTTTCTACTGATTTGCATTACTGTAGCACAACAGGCGTCACAAGGCTGAGTGCATCCCGGTCGAGTCCTCCAAGGAAAGACCCCTGCCAGTACAGGGAATCGAACCTTTGTCCTATACACGGGATTCAGTCGTGCTGATCGCTCTGCAATGGAGGCCGATAGGTTATTGACCTACATGGGAAATTAACTGGTCCAATTATGGTACGCTCGAGAACATCTACAGTTAGTACATTCCACTTAGATCAAGTTTCAGTTACTGCTTGAAATTGTGGTTATTTTCTATGTTCTGTTATTTTTTTCTGTGTACTGCTACTCAGATGAGAATAAAAGCAAATTTATGCCTTCCCAGAAATTAATAATGATTTTTAAGAAATTATCCCGGTACTAAAACTGTAGTAAATTTCAAATTTTTCATCCACAAGAAACAGTCATCATACATTTTGAACAAATTGGTGGAAGGTCTCCATTTCCCTAAATACTTTAATGGTCTTTAGAGAACCCTTTTCGCACTAAGGTCAACGGTGCAAAAAGGAAAAAAGGCTCTTGCTTCGTTACCCGGCCATTGGTGTTCATAACGACGATCGAGGCACTGATTGTATTTTATTACCACTGTCGAATCGCCGTTAATAACGCCGTTATTACCATGCAGCCATAGAGGTTCTGATTCAGTTTCGAATCGTCGTAAAGCTGCGTTTGTGTTTATCGTCCGCACTAATCCATGCCTCCGAGGTCGGCTCGCTTGTTAGCAACGCACCTTCCTTCTAATTGGCTGTATTCAATTTACGAAGAGTGCTTAAGGTATTAGGCCCCGTCCACGCTGAATAGCTAGTGCGGGGCCGCTTGATAGTACCACGTGGTGAGGCTGCAGCCTCGGCGGAGGGACGTCAGCGACAAATCATCCTGGTTGATTAATCGACGTCGGCCCTTTACAATGGACAGCCCTGTACACTGAGTACCTCATCCACACTCCTCACTATCTTTTTCCATTGAATTTAACTCTGGCATCTGAGGATTAGAGTCCAATCTAAATTAGGGAGAAAGTAAGATTCAACACGACTCGGGAAGGGATCATCTGCACAGTCTGTCATTAACGTTTGGTCCCTTCTCTGTTTCTATTGGCATGTGTCTTTTTTCACGTAGACATTTAACTTACAAAAGAAATATCAATAAATGAAAAGTAAATCATTTTAACAAAAGTGTACTGAGGTGTTGAAAGTCAGAGGGTATCTCCTAATACCATGTCTGACCCCATTTTTCCCGGAGTAGTGTAGAAACTCGATATGTCATGGACTCACGTTGCTGGAAGTCCCCTGCAGAAATATTGACCCACGCTGAATCTACAGCAGACCATAATTGCGAAAGTGTTGGCGGTGCAGGATTTTGTGCGAACTGACCCCTCGATGATGTCCTATAAATGTTCTATGGGATTCATCTCGTTCGATCTGGGTGGCCAGATTATTCGCTCGAATCGTCCAGAATGTTCTACAAACCAATCGTGAACAATTCTGGCCGGGTGACACTGTCATCCACAAAAATTCCATCGTTGTTTGAGAACACGAAGTCCGTGAATGGCTGCAAATGGTCTCATTTGGTTCAGTTAGACCAGAGGACACAGTCCATTCCATGTAAACATAGCCCACATTATTATTGAGTCACTACCAGCTTGCACGATGCCTTGTTGATAACGTGAGTCCATGACTTCGTGAGAACTGCGCCACAATCGAAACCTACCATCACCTCTTACAAACTTTATTTGGGACTCATCTGACAAGGTCACGATTTTCCAGCCGTCTAGGGTCCAACCGATATGGTCACGAGCCTAGGAAAGGGGCTGTAGGTGGTGTCGTGATGTAAGCAAAGGCAGTCACGTCTGTGGTCTGGTGCCTCAGCCCATTAACGGCAGATTTCGCCGCACTGTTCTAACGCATACGTTCTTCGTACGTCCCGCGTTGATTTCTGCGGTTGTTTCACGCATTGTTATTTATCTGTTAGCAATGACAATTCTACGCAAGCGCCGCTGCTTTCGGTCGTTAAGTGAAGGCCGTCGACCACTGTGCTGTCCGTGGTGGGAGGTAATATCAGAAATTTGGTGTTCCTGGCGCGCTCTTGACAGTGTGGATCGCGGAATATTGAATTCCTTAACGATTTTCGAAATGGAATATCCCACGCGTCTAGCTCCAACTACCTTTCCGCGTTGTTCAAAGTCTGTCAATTCCCGTCCTGCGACCGTAATCATGTCGAAAATATTTTCACATGGATCACCTGGGTACAGCTCCGTTAATGCATTGGCCTTTTATACCTTGTGTACTCAACACTAGCTCCATCTGTATACGTGCATGCCGCCATCCCACAACTTCTGTCGCCTTAGTATATAATTTCTTAAGTGACACGATAAGACTATTTTCTTAACTGCTGGTACAGTGTCATTACTTAGTGCTACAATGTTTTTAATTTACGGTCACAATGTAACTGTTCTTCAGCATAGACAATCAATCTTTCTTAGAATATTCCTTCTACTTTAAAATTACTTCCACATGTTGTTGCGTGCTGCCAGTGACTTCTCCAGTGTACTCAGGCTCAATTAGGTATTCTTCATCCTACAGCTCCTTTTTCAAATCTTGGCCCGTCTATCGAGTTTTTCTTACCAATTCCCTATTAGATCAATATCTGACGACTGATGTGGCACCTAACTAGTTTTGGGAAATTTGTAAGAAAGCCATTCGGCTACAAGATTTAATGTGTGCTTCAAGTCATTATCTTGGGAAAATATGAACGTAGAAGTAGGTGGTGTAAAGTGACCAGGGCGAGAAAAGAGGCCATAACATATTTTTTGTCTTGAATAAAACTGCTGTCTGCCGAGAAATTGTCAAAATAGATATAATAGCGAATTGTACCTGTTCCTTTCAAAACTCAGAGTTACCGGGAAAATCCAATTTCTGAATGAAACTTGTAAATAACTTTAAATACCAACTACCACCATGTAATGCAGGGCTTACTTGGTCAAGATTTGAAATAAATTGTGCGCACGACTGTCTTATTCTTGTATAATAGTCGCATTGACATAATGGTTTACGTTGCAACGGGCCAGATTATTTATTGAATTGAATTTTAAAATTAACAGAATACTTAAATATACTTAGGAAACACTAGGTGCCTTACGTGTATGTGGAAAATTTTCAGAATGGGCTCGTAGTTGTGTTTTCCCAGTACTTTTAGTTATGCGGCGCTTAGATTTCGCCGCAATTCATATGTAGGTTCCTTTGGGCTTCTTTGTTGTTTAGCATTCCATTCAAATAATTAAGAAGCCCAAAGGGAACTGCATGTGATTTTCGAAGGAATCGAAGTACCACGTAATTACAATACAACATATATAGCAAACACTATGGATCAGTCCTTGACATTCAAACAATAATGTATGAAGTACTTAAGGAACATGGCTCAAGAGGGATTGCCGGAAGCAGTTGGGGTGCGGACGCCGATACTCTGCGTTCTGCCTCACTTGCTTTCTATATTTTTCTGGAGCAAATTGCGCCAACACAACAAAAGTCATGTACAGCTTGATTAAACCATAAGAACTGCTTCTGTTAGATCTACTTCCATTCAGTAGTTACACTACTGGCCATTAAAACTGCAACTCCATGAAGATGACGTGCTACAGACGTGAAATTTAACCGACAGGAAGAAGATGCTGTGATATGCAAATCATTAGCTTTTCAGAGCATTCATACAAGGCTGGCGCCGGTGGCGACACCAACAACGTGCTGCCATGAGGGAAGTTTCCAACCGATTTCTCATACACAGACAGCAGTTGACCGGCGTTGCCTGGTGAAACTTTGTTGTGATGTCTCGAATAAGGAGGAGAAATGTGTACCATCACGTTTCCGACTTTGATAAAGGTCGGATTGTAGCCTATCGCGATTGCGGTTTATCGTGTCGCCACATTGCTGCTCTCGTTGGTCGAAATACAATGACTGTTAGCAGAATATGGAATCGGTGGGTTCAGGATGGTAATACGGAACGCCTCGTATCACTAGCAGTCGAGATGACAGGCATCTTATCCGCGTGGCTGTAACGGATCGTGCAGCCACGTCTCTACCCCTGAGTCAACAGATGGGAACATTTGCAAGGCAACCACCATCTGCACGAACAGTTAGACGACGTTTGCAGCAGTATGGACTATCTGCTCGGAGACCATGGCTGCGGTTACCCTTGACGCTGCATCACAGATAGGAGCGCCTGCGATGGTGTACTCAACGACGAACCTGGGTGCACGAATGGCAAAACGTCATTTTTTCGGATGAATCCAGGTTCTGTTTACAGCATCATGATGGTCACGTCCGTGTTTGGCGACATCGTGGTGAACGCACATTAGAAGCATGTATTCTTCATCGCCGTACTGGCGTATCACCCGGCGTGATGGTATGGGGTGTCATTGGTTACACGTCTAGGTCACCTCTTGTTCGCTTTCACGGCACTTTGAACAGTGGACGTTACATTTCAGATGTGTTACGACCCGTGGCTCTACCCGTCATTCGATCCCTGCGAAACCCTACATTTCAGCAGGATAATGCACGACCGCATGTTGCAGGTCATGTACGGGCCTTTCGGAATACAGAAAATGTTCGACTGCTGCCCTGGCCAGCACATTCTCCAGATCTCTCACCAATTGAAAACGTCTGGTCAACGGTGGCCGAGCAACTGGCTCGTCACAATAAGCCAATCACTACTCTTGATGAACTGTGGTATCGTGTTGAAGCTGCATGGGCAGCTGTACCTGTACACGCCATCCAAGCTCTGTTTGACTCAATGCCCAGGCGTATCAAGTCCGTTATTGCGACCAGAGGTGGTTGCTCTGGATACTGATTTCTCAGGATCTATGCCCCCAAATTGTGTGAAAATGTAATCACATGTCAGTTCTAATAAAATATACGTGTCCAACGAATACCCGTTTATCATCTGCATTTCTTCTTGGTGTAACAATTTTAATGGCCAGTAGTGTAGTTGTCCTAGATGATACTATTCTTCATGATCAAATGAGGAAAGCAACTAACAAGGTAAACTTGCTCAAGAAAATCTCACAAGAATTCTTCCTTGTACGAAGCCTTATAAGACCCATAACCAACTCGTCTGAAATCACGCAAACCACCCTTGTTTGTATCAGAAAGTACCAGTTCTTCCTACGTGACCTCCGAGTGGCGACAACGCTGTAACGAACATCCATCCGACAATTCTCACCTGGTTCAAGATGCAACAAAGGAGTCTGAGGGATTCTAACTACTTCGTGAAAGCTGGTGGAGGCTGAACATCACGGGGGCGGTTCAAGAGACGTGTTGTTTCAGCTTGAAGAAATGGAAATTTCGTTCATCTGCTAACGCGTCTGTAGAATGAAGGAGATAAATATAGGACACATTCTTAATTACCCACTTCAGGCATTTGACAATAGTCTGAGAATTCGGAGCTTGGGGCTCTCCCTGGAATAAGCCGTGCCTCATAGGTACAGGCACACTAAAAACTCTAGCAGTGTGGCACAGCGTGTTGTAGAGTGGTCTACGACAGACGGAAGTAATATAAATGGGTGAAGTTGTGTGTCGTTTGCCTAAGTTTCTGCTGCAATTTACATAATTCCCAATGGTTTCTTCTGCACTGCAATTTATGGATACAGGTCACACAAGGCCGAAATGATTTTAAATTGCGCTCAATCTGGAGTCTCTTTAAAGTCTTTGCAATAGTCTTCTTACTGTTAATTGCTTTCATCTTTCTTCTTTTCCCACAGAAATTTAAAATTAATCGGTCGAACTGGTGGCCTTCACGTACTTTTTCTGATGGGTAAAAATTTCCATGGTCTTTTGATATTCATATATTTATCACTAGGTTCCATCCTTCAGAAGCGCTGTTACTGGTATGGCGTTTCTTTGCAGTCCCACATATCTCCATATGCTGGTCATCAAGCCAGTGCTCCAGAAATAATCGTGTACCTGATGATTTTGGTTTTCAGACGTGCTCTCAATAGACAGCGAGCCACCATCAAATATTTCCAGGGGAAGATTTGCTGGAGCTGACTTGTGCAGCAACCATATCAAGATGGATTTTTGAGAAAGTCGAACCGTTCATGGTTTGATCTAAATAAAACTTGTTAAACCATATTTGTGGCCGGTTGCTCTTTCAGTCGTAAAGCTGAACACGTTCTTAAGCAAAAATGTATTTCTACGTTTTCCTCATAGACAGAAACAAGGCTGCAACACAGAACTTGTTTCCGCGAACATTGATTGAAATGAAAATTGCAACTCAAAATCACTGTTTAAGAATAAATTTCTATGTGATTGAACTAGCACTTTGGTTGTAATGGTTAAATAAGAAGATCATATGTATTTCGCTTCTTTGCTCGGCAGCAAAACATAGACAGCTGGGAAAGAATTTGTTTCCTCCCAAGAAGTTGTAGTATCGGTGCGTTGTTCAAACAACTGTTCGTACTATTTGTTCGAACATTTGAACATTCCATCTAGCTTGGTACGCATGATTTTTCCCTTTTCGCTGGCAGAGCCCGTTATCCTCTCAATCCGTCCCCTGTAGTCATGAACAAAAAGTCGTTGTCCTAATTCAAAATTAAATTATTTTCTTGAAAGAATGTTCTTCCAGAATTGATCGAATCCCCCATTCATTTTTCCTAATACGATGCAGTTACTGTTTCCCTCTTCTCTGTGACGGTAAGGATGTTACTAACCCAAAGCCGCGAAAGCCCTACTTCTTCAACGTAAATTGATGAAATTGTACCATCGGTTTCTTTTGCACGCTTTCCGCCCCAGCAAAATGTTCTTGCACTTCATTTGCTGCTTCATCCGGAATAGGAACATGACTACCTTCGCCTAAAACTGTGTCTTTTTAGTGGGTAGTCTTCCTTAGCACTTATTCTTTATTAGCTGACAAACTCGTCATTGCCCGGGTATTCATTTTGTCAGTTTTCTATTAGAAACCGGGTCGGGGCTGAATTATTGTTTTAGCGGAAATGTGGAAAAAATAGTTCAAATGGCTCTGAGCACTATGGACTTAACATCTGAGGTTATCAGTCCCCTAGAACTTAGAACTAGTTAAACCTAACTAACCTAAAGACATCACACACATCCATGCCCGAGGCAGGATTCGAACCTGCGACCGTATCGGTCGCTCGGTTCCAGACTGAAGCGCCCAGAACCCCTCGACCGCACCGGCCGGCTGAAATGTGGAACAGAAAGAAGTTATTTCGGAGTTATTGCGCTTGCAGATACGAGAACGTCATACTACATACTTATGTGCGATAACATCCGCATCGGAAACGAAGATGTGTTTAAGCGTTTCAGCGTCTTTGTGGTACGCTCTATAATATTCGCCAACTCAAACATTTTCGACGCTGGGGTGGAGCCGCCAAATATGTGAGCGTGAAGTCTCTTGACGTGGGAGCGGAGTGGTGAAGGGCGCGGCCGAGTCGCCTTAGGAGACAGGAGGGGGCGCGCGCTGCCGTGCACCTGCTATCGGCAGTAAAACACGGCGACCGGCCCTCTCCCCTCGCCACTCGGGCCAGAGTAAAAAACGGGACGGCGCGAGGGGGAGAACAGAAAAGCCGGCCGTAAAACCAGGCACAGCGCTCCGCTCCACAGCGCATGAGCGCGCGCGCCGTCAAAGAAACAATTATGATGCACACCGAATGGTAAGGCTCTCTCTCTCTGTCTCTCTCTCTCTCTCTCTCTCTCTCTCTCTCTCTCTGCGTGGCCTTGGGGAGACTGGATTCTTCCCGAAAAGCGGGAAGGAGTACCCGAAGAGATGTCGGCGAGGTGCGGTGGTGCAGTATAGGTCGCGACAGGCTCGGAGCGAGGGTGCAGGAGGAGACTGGGGGACAACAACAGGACGGTGGCAGCCTCTCCGCGCTAGCAAAAAATGGTTAGTTTCGTGTGAAATTACATTTTCTGCACAAAGGGTACAATTAAGCGGGAGCATCCCCGTGCCGTCGTGGCCGGACCGCTGGCCTCGCTAATGCTGTTAGGACGGCTGCCACTGCGGGCGGTCCCCCGGTTTAATCTTTGTCGGGTGTCTCGATCTTCCGCCCGCGCGACGCCGCTCCGTGCCGCCACTGAGCCGGCAGAATATCCGCAGTGCCGCCTTCAAAGGACCCGCACCTCCCTGCGAGTGTTCACTCGCGTGGCGCGCCGCCCTGCGACGCCCTCTCGCGTTTGCTGCCTCCTCCCAGCTGCTTTCTTTTTATTTTCAGGGTGCCCCCTCCCCCCCCCCCCTCCCTAGTCCCCGGCTTTACGCTCGTTTTCTTTTCCACTTCCCTGGCACAGAAGCGGCGTCTCGGACCGCTTTGGCGATTCGATTCGATTTCCTGGTCGGCTGAGTGTCGCGCGACACGAGATGCGGTCCCGCCCTCCCGCACTTCGCTCGTCGTGTCCTTTCGAGCGGCTCTTGACGTACGCCGCGTTCTTTCCTCCACAAGTGTTCAGTGAACGGCCGTTATTGAGCGAAAGGGTTTTTAGCCGCCGGTGGGAGCCAAACCCGAGCCAATGCTCTCAGCATTAGCAAAAAAGGTCACAACAGGCGAATGTAAGTACCAGACCGATTAAAGCTGTGTACCCGATCGGCACTTGTATCAAGGCCCTTCTCTCTTGTGGGCAAGTGAGCAATCCGGGCCCTATTCGCATCCCGGATTAAGGTTTGAGTCCTCAAAATGTTTCAAATGGTTCTGAGCACTATCGGACTTAACATCTGAGGTCATCAGTGCCCTAGAACTCAGAACTACTTAAACCTAACTAACTAAAGGCCATCACACACATCCGAGCCCGAGGCAGGACTCGAACCTGCGACCGTAGCGGTCGCGCGGATCCAGACTGAAGCGCCTAGAACCGCTCGGCCACAACGGCCGGCGATTGAGTCCTCTTTTCTGCATACTTGCTATACTATCGCAATGGGAAAAACTGGGAGAACGTTACGCCTCACAGTCGCTTAGCCACGGACATGTATTTGCAGGAAACTATATTTATTTTCCTTTTTTTGTATACTGCAATCCATTCTGTTACAAAATTTCTTGTCCACTTCAAATTTGACCTTATATATGCAGTACTTTACAAGGAATTCTAATGCAAAAGTAGAACAGATACTAAAAAAACACTTACTCATTAAGATACTTCCAGTATGACAGCATAAGTGTACAGAATTTACTGAGAGCTATTTGTATCCTTACTATACCCAGAATCAACTGAAATTGAATGTAACTGTGTATTTTTAAGGGGTATTGAAAACTTGTCCGAGATATGACGATGTTAAAACACTTCAGAATTTGAGGTGAGATCGAAAGTACCAAGATACAAAGAAACAAACTCTTCAAGACGGAAGCAAGATACATCCGTCATGAAATTGGAAATTTGTGGTAAGGACTATGGGGCCAAACTGCTGAGGTCATGGGTCCCTAGGCTTACGCACTACTTAATCTAACTTAAACAAACTTATGCTAAGGACAACACACACACGCCCATGCCCGTGGGTGGACTCGTACCTCCGACGGGGCAGCCGATCGAACCGCGACAAGGCGCCTAAGACCGCAAGGCTATCCCGCGCGGCCGTCCGTCATGGGAGTTAACAGTATAGTTGTCTATCAGGTCAAATTTAAGGCCATGTGCAGCAGTTTTACAAAAAGAACGCTACACTGACGTGGACTACAGAATTAATAATTTAATGAAGGAACTTAGACAAAAAGTAAAACATTTTCCGGGATGTATTTTTATTTATTCATTCATTTGTTTAACCTGACAGGAACAGGGCCATGTTTTTCCCTTCTGCGTATAACCAGGTATTTTATACATATTTCAGACCACATACTTTACCATAAGCATCCTATAAGTTACACCTAATGCAGAGTTCAACAGTTAGAAATCACCGCCGGCCTGGGGGGCCGAGCTGGCACGGTAGCTTAGCGTGTTCGGCCAGAGAGCCGGTTGGCCTCTGTAATAAAAAAACTCAGTGGAAGGATCAACAAACGAACTTCAACGGATGTCATGTCACGTCCGCAAGGGCCAAACCCAACGATCAACAACGAAAAGAAAAAAGAAAAAAAGCAGTTCTAGGCGCTGCAGTCTGGAACCGCGCGACCGCTACGGTTGCAGGTTCGAGTCCTGCCTCGGGCATGGATGTGTGTGATATCCTTAAGTTGGTTGGGTTTAAGTAGTTCTAAGTTCTAGGGGACTGATGACCTCAGAAGTTAAGCCCCATAGTGCTCAGAGCCGTTTTTTTAGAAACCATAGTGCATAAAAATTCCCTCTTTATATTCGTTCTTGTGAAGTATAACAATAAAGACAAATTACAGGAGACAGGTAGATATAAACTATGAATGATGTCAGCAGTGGATGCGGAAGAGGCAGAAGAAGAGTAACATGATAAAACGAAATTAATGTAGTAGGAGAATAAAAAATGACGTGACTGAGTGGGAAACGAAAAGTAAAAGAGACGTAACTGGCGGATGAAGGGAGTATTTGCTTTACTGTTTGAAAGAGGGTAAAACTGCCATGTACGTTAATTTTTGGGAACATATTATGACGTTGAAAGAAAGAATAGCGTTAGCTACTTCTTAAAGGCAACAAGCATTAAACTGTGCCGAAAATGCAGGATAGCTCGTTCCTGAGGCGGACGACAACAAGAAAGAGGGAGTAAGCGGATATATTTGTTTTATGAATGGGCGCAGTTAGTATGCTAGATAAGCAGACCTTGTTTTTCGAGTGAAGTGAGATGACAGGTATCAAATCTCTGATGGGAGGTAGTGGGTGCATGCGCATGACGATCCGATGAAGCAGACGTAGCGTGTGGAAAGTATACGATTCCTAGTTTTAATTTATGACACTGAGACGTGGATTCTAAAACGAAAAAAGAAAACATTCAAAAACTGTGAGTTGCTCAGCGAGCAATGGACAGATATATGCGCCTTGAGAGTGAGTAGGAGAGGCAAGAAGACAGAACCATTGGGCCACGTAACAGACTGGAGTGGAATTTGTAACTGTGCCTATCATGAGAATGTAACGCAGGTCAGCAGCATATACAGGATGTTAAAGAAAAGGTTTTCTATAGTTTGAGAGGTGGTAACACGGACCACAACAAGAAAAAATAATGCAGTAAATACGCGCACTAAGGTGCATAACTTAAGAATGAAACATACCTCTTCTAGTGCAAGCTCTTTGCTGTTTCGCGCGACCTACACAATACAGTACACAAATGGGTATACATTAACTATATTACTGTGAAACAGTAGTGCTTATCATGAAACGTGCTTGGAATTATGTACAAGGGCTCAAAGATTGTTTCCATTTCCAATACCATAACAGAAGACCGTTTCTGTCATTTGCCGTGGGGAATAATGGCCTTCCAGTATGCTGGTAAGCGCAAAGATAAAACTACAGTGTAAAAGCATTTCACAAACTTATCAAAACACAAATTGTTTCCAGCCTAAATAATGTATGCACTGATCATACAAGGTAGTCTGTCATGACCGGTATTCACTTCACTTAATACTTCCGGGTTGATGGACCGTGGTCGATATGTAAAACTTTCCCATAACGTTTGTCTCTGCCTGCGAGAGACATTCTCAGAGACGAAGCGATCGACCTCTCGATGTGTCTGTAATCGAACGTGTGGACGGGACGATGGGTCAGGTGATATAGGGCAGGCACGCATACTGATTGTTACCTTCATGATGAGTGTAACTAGTACACCAGACAAAAAGGATGAATTATAAGAACCTTGGTGTACAGGGCTACGAAAATTTGTGAACCGTTTTATTTAAAGGACGAGGTGAACCTCATACGCTCGGCCTTCAAAAAGTTTGGTTATTCCAACGAGACAGATAGAGCTCTTCACTCTAAGGAGAGAATCATGATCAACGGCGACAACGGCCGCCCAACAGGAAAGCTTTAGTATTAGTAAAATTACAGAACGCGCTGGGAATTGAAAATATTTTCAGAACCACCAGGAAGATAAAAAAATGTTTAGGAATGACAATACAGGGTTATTACAAATGATTGAAGCGATTTCACATCACTACAATAACTTTATTATTTGAGATATTTTCACAATGCTTTGCACACACATACAAAAACTCAAAAAGTTTTTTTAGGCATTTACAAATGTTCGATATGTGCCCCTTTAGTGATTCGGCAGACATCAAGCCGATAATCAAGTTCCTCCCACACTCGGCGCAGCATGTCCCCATCAATGAGTTGGAAAGCATCGTTGATGCGAGCTCGCAGTTCTGGCACGTTTCTTGGTAGGAGGAGGTTTAAATACTGAATCTTTCACATAACCCTGAGAGGTGGCATGAGCCCCCTCTCATATTTCTATCTTACGATTTTCGTCTCTAATTGCATGCGGTGAAAAGTTGCTATTCCTTCACACGCGGACTTCCCACGCAGCGTCTCTCCTCACCCAGGTGGTCCGGTGACAGGCGGGCTCTGCGGATCTCGAGAGGGTTAAGCCGACGAGTGTGAGGGAGTCGAGTGAATGCTGTCCAGACGCCGACATGGTCAAGAGACACACCAGCAGGGGCCTGAAGTAGCGGCTGGGGTAGAGGTTCCGTTACTTCGCAGAAACTTAGCGAAAACACTTTCTGGCGGGCTACCAGCGAGGCGTGGGAATGACTTGTGTACCCAGGCAGTTGTGGCGGGAAAATTCCCGCGCTTTCTGCAAAACAGTAACTGTGATTGGCTTGCTCAGGGCATAGCTCCGTGACGTAGCAAAATCAGCGCAGAAATTGGCGCCAAGAATCTCCATTGGTGGAATGGTAGTGCTCCAGCAATGGAGTGGAATTTTCCGCCGGTTTTCGAGTTGCTGATTGGAACGTTTAACCACGGACACTGTCATGGGGGCGGGAATGTTCTGTATTCGGCCTGTACGGGTGCTCTAGGTAGTCGGCTCTCACCTTTCGGTCAAGGACGTCGAAACAACCAGCCATCGCCTCCGGTACGCCAAATCGTGTTCTGGCAGTTAAGAAGACAATTTGGTAATGTATGTCCGCAGCACCGGCAGATAGGGATTTTCCTAGGTGATAATCAGAGCTCAGCAGAGCGCGCCTGTTCGTCTTTTTTTAACTTTGTTCTGTCTTGGGTAGCAGCAATTAATGTTAGGTTAGCTGTGTGTCTCTCTTAAGATTTGAGTGGCAAGGAATTGGCTCCACATACCACTTCGTCATAAACCTCACAATCTAGTTTAGGGACAACTTCACTTTCACAGCGTTTGTTTGAGTATCCAATTTGAGCCAATTTGATGTATTATAAATGTTTCATGTGTTTTTGTTTATTATTTTGTGTTTAGTCTTAATAAATCATATTGTTATTTTGGACAGAACTTTCATTCTGTTAATCGGTAGAGCAACCCATCATTTCTCACTACGTCAATGAAACCTTCCTTTATTTAACTTATTTATCAAATTAAATTATTGCAGGTGCCAAACTCTTTTCTACTCCACTTGCAGGGTTGAATACAGTCAGTTCGCGTATATTTTTTAATCCTTGTGCAACAGCAAAGGTCGGAGTTAGAATAGGTGGGGGGGGGGGGGGCCTTAGAGCATCATTTACATATGTAGATTCTAGAATTTAGTGTTAAATACACTGCTAGCCCCGGCACCTCGCATAAAATGGCGACCCTTAGCATCGGATCTTTCCTGTGAATCGCTGATAAGCAAGTATTATTAGTAGTAGGGACACTCAGAATTTTTTTTTTGCTTAATTTTTTTTATTGATTAATACCCAAGTTTTTTTCTGGTAGTTCCGCGTTTAGTTTTAAGTAGCGGCGCATGATTACAGTTTTTGTTTTCGGTGTATATATTCTTTTGTTCATTGTTTTTGTGTTCCTTTGATGGTGTGTCCGTATCACATCACACTTTATCGGGTTTGTGTGCGGTTTCTATACCACAAGAAATGTGCGTATAATTACAGCGTTGGAGAGGCGTTGTTGAAAT
Organism: Schistocerca serialis cubense; assembly: GCF_023864345.2. Taxonomy (NCBI): domain Eukaryota; kingdom Metazoa; phylum Arthropoda; class Insecta; order Orthoptera; family Acrididae; genus Schistocerca; species Schistocerca serialis. Next base: position 258,119,844 of record NC_064641.1, read on the forward strand.
TTTATGTCTATGTGTAAAAATATATGGAGTAGATTAATTTTATTGTGCATTTTAGATAAATTTGTTTTTCATGAATGATAACGAGAAGTAAGGCAAGACTGTTATCGAGTGAAGCTAAAACAAAAGAAGATAGCATAATGGGTAAGGGGCAGTTTACTGACAGGAATAGGTTCGGAGATGAGATGAGATGGGCACATTTTTAGCAGGACAGGACGCCAGGGTCATTGATGAGGAAGGTGATTTGGACACGATCTCAGAGCAGCGTTGCGGCCGTGATTATGATAGTGAAGTAGAGGATGAAACAGAGGCAGGCACACAAGTCGAGATGGTAGCAGAAGTCTATAATCAAACGAACGAGAGCAGACAGGGGCTAGCTCGGCCACGTCAGAGCTCTAGCGCCCAGGTGTCCAGAGTTACATCTCCCACATTTGAAGAGGATCAAAAAGATGACGTAAACCCAATACTGAGCTTCCTACGATCAATGAAAGAAGAAGCTGACGAACAACGTAAGAAGGAAAAGGAAGAAGATGAGAAACAACGTAAGAAGGAGAAGGAAGAAGATGAGAAACAACGTAAGAAGGAGAAGGAAGAAGCTGACGAACAGCATAAGAAGGAGAAGGAAGAAGCTGAGAAACAGCGTAAGAAGGAGAAGGAAGAAGCTGACGAACAGCGTAAGAAGGAGAAGGAAGAAGATGAGAAACAACGTAAGAAGGAGAAGGAAGAAGATGAGAAACAGCGTAAGAAGGACACAGAGGAAATAATTTCGCATATAGGGGAAATTCGTTGGGGAATTACTAACAATAAAGAAAGAATGTGGAGAAGCAAAACAAATGTCAATGGTAGCACAAAAAGTAGCAGGCCTAGCCAAAACGGCAGCAACAGGGGCAATGAAAATCGCAAAAGTAACTTCTCAAATTGCAGGTCGCTTGCGACGTGCGACACAAGCCCACGCAAAATCCCTAGCGTTCTTAAAAACAAAAGGTAATATTGCGGTTACGAACATCACGAAACGAATTAAAGAAGTAGAGAGTCGGACAGCAAAACTAGAGCGTAACGGGCACATGAGCACTGCGCGTTCGGATACCAATGATGGAGTACACAGAATTGTGTCTCCGAGGAAAAGCCCGCCGTGCTCTAGCCCAGTGACAGAGTGCAGAACTAACAAGGTACACGCAGAAACGCCTACTAATAGCTCCAATAATTGTAGCCCAGTTAGGAGAGTGAATTGGAAGTGCCACTTCCACTGCGATACAGATGTAGCACATCACAGTTATCAGCAAGATAGATCAGGACACTCAGCAGACGTGCAAGTATCGGAAACGAGTGACAGCACCAGTGCGAGGATCGGACAGGATTTTGATCACAATCACTTCCTGTCGATACTAAAATTCCAAAAGTTCAGAGATAATGGAGGGTCGATGCATCCGAAGAGCTGGGTGATGCAGTTTACAAATTCATTACCGTCATCATGGCCAACCCTGGCAAAATTACAATTCATGTGTGGACACATCGAAGGCCAAGCCGCGGAAAAGATGCGGGGTGTGGCAGCGACGTGTCAGACTTATCAGGAATTTGTTGATGCGTTCCTGGGGATCTACTGGTCAAAGGAAACGCAAGACAGGATTAAAGAGGAAATAATATTTTTGTCCCGAACTGGAAGTGTCCGGGCAAAGGAGCGCAACCAAATTTTTTAATGATTTATTCGAGAAGAATCAATTTTTAGATAGTCCATATAGCAAGGGAGAAATCATCAAATTTTGTTTTTCCAAATTGCCTGTTAGGTATCAACAGACACTTGTCGGCAAGTGTGGATCTGACATAGAAGCATTCAAGAGTCTATTGCGCGAACTCGAAGTAGTCTTCTATAAACAAGACGCAAAGGACAGGAAGAAGGCGCAAAATAACAAATACCACGGGCCAGCAAGGGCAGACGACAACAGATCGCATAATCGCGTTCGTCAGTTAGGAAACCAGGGTTACGGAAATCAAGGTTACGCTATTCAAGGTTATGGAAACCAGAGACACGGAAACCAGAACGTCAGGGAACAGGGTCATGCTAGACAAGGAATCTGGGAGAGGAGGAATAACGAACGGCAAAGCGACCGTAATTGGAGAGAGCGAAACCAAGGACAACAGGAGAATCAGGGGATTGAAATTAGACCTGCAAATCCTAATGCACGTCAGAGGAGGGGGAGTCTAAGAAGGGATTGACGCTAGTCCATAGTACTCCACCACATCTCTCACACAAAGAAGTTCGTGGAATAATAGTAGTTTAAGTGGTGTACATAGTAGAATAGGCAAATATATGAACCTTTCTTCGGGGAACAATAATCGTTGCATTAATACATTAAGATTGTTTATTAACACGCTGCGTTTTCTCGCATAAGAATTTACTGCTCTTAACTTTTTTTTTTTTGTCTATGTTCGCGATCTCCTCTGCCGTTGCGATAACAGGCACTACCTTTCCATGAGCAATGTTTTTGTGCTTTCCTATCTGATGTCCATGTTAAGGGATAAAGATGAGTGACGAGACGTCGCACAAACGGGCGCATACAAGAACGTGCTCTTAGAAGCGTTCTGAGAAGTCGTGCTACGCTCCATAGCGGCCACAACCAGTTCGTGATACGTTCATACCAATGCTTGCAGGCACGCGTCAGTGCACTGCAAGATTGTGGTATATTGCGTGATTTCGAGGATGAATATGGGCAGTATAGTTTTTGCAGAGCTGCGCCAGCATCGTTGTCTTGCAAGTCGGGGTGAACCTGTGAGCGTTTGACTCCAATGGTGCCCTAGACGAGAGAAATGCGGGCATAAAGCCTACCATGCCAATGTGCTGGTTGGGGATTTAGCGTGCTGCTCGTGACTGTCACAGATGAATAACCAAGGAATTATACTTGGAGATTCGTGACATACTCTGTAGCTGGCGTGTATTGGGCGACGGAATCCTCAACAGGAACCAGTCCTGGCTTGGTCATATTACATTGCCTCTGGAAAGGTGTGCTTTGATCGCGAAAACTGCATCACATAGAGAAGGAAGTTGCAACTATAAATTTATTGTCGTGTATAGCCATGGCTAACCCAGTCTCTGGAGTTTCAGTGAGGCGTAATGAAAACTCGGAGGTCATGTCGTACAGCGCGCACATCACTGTCGTCAATAGCGGCGAGCAGCGAGACATCTCAACGTAACAGGAATTATGTAAGAGTATTGTATAAGGTAAACAAACAAGAAAAATAAAGGTACGATATACTAGGATAAGTTAAACTGTAGGATTTAACAATAACTAGATTAATATTGTGGGGGTTTTCTACAAGAAGTGTTTGGCGCGCGCCTGTTGGGATGTTATTTTTCAGGTCATCAAATCACAGACCCAAGATGGAGGGACGACCGGCGAGCGGACGTAGAATAGTTGCTTGTTCTTTATAAGCTCAGTAAAACTTCGACCTGCATAATAACATAATTTATTCAAAAGACATAGAATGTAGATCGTTGGCAAATGGTAGTTAATTCTTGAGCATGTCTACTGTCGATCTATATAATTAATAGTAATATTAGTGCGGGCCCACACATTTAGTTGTTCATCCATTACATAGCATCAGTTATCACACACCATGTACAATACTAAGATCGGTCTCTACACAAATATCAAAATAAATTATTTCCATGTCTAGATTAGATACACCAAGATAGCTACAGATAAATAACTATAAAATTAAAATTAGAGTGTCTGAAATGACAGACAATCAATGTATCGTTATGTAAATTTATTATAACATAGAAGGTCATGGGGAAAAGTTAGGCATAAGATTTTTGTAAGAATTGTGCAGATGATGGGGATCGTGGCAATGCAGAGGCCAGCTGGAGCAAAAACAAGAGGCCATCGGCTACCTGCAAGAAGAGAGCGTCAGCGCGCCACCTGACGTGAAGGGCGCAAGAGCATCTGGTCCGACAAGCTGACAGTCACCGGGCCGTATACCTGAGGGATTAGGCGGCAGACAGCCCTCGCCGGGCCACAAGCGAAAGTGAGGCTGGCCGTTGACAATGACACGCAACCCACACGCGACAGCCTGCTAGCTCTCCGGACGCGGCAGCCGTTTGGAGGGATTCCCTGCGGCGGACCACGTTGTCGTCAGTACACGAAGAAGATCACATATCGTGTCAGAACCTGTGCCTCATGTGCCTCAGGACAGAAAGGGACGCTATATACTCACCTGTTTGGGTTTTTACAACTCACTAGCATTGGCCGATCTGCATACACAAAGCAATATCGTACCACACTAACAAATGAATGGTCTCATTTCTAACTTCTTCTGTCTATTAGAGAGCAGTTGTAGCAATTGTCGCTCTTAGTTCGATCCTGTATGGATGACCTCACACACTTGTGGAGTCACTCCACGTGCCATCATCCCTCGTCGGACTGCAATATTGGGAAACGTAAAAACTGTCCAGCAAGAGAAGAGACCTAGACTAGTGATGTATCCCAACAAGTAGACCTCAGAGACAATTAATCGACGTGAGGAGAGCGTATCACTGTGTCTTCCTACCGTACTGCCGTGATCATATGCATGGGTCTTGGTGCAATCTCAACAGAGTACTGCAGATGCTCCAGCACACCCAATTGCCATTGCAACAACGTAGCAACAACACCCAACGTTTAGCCCTATGTGATGTCAGTACTGTGGAATTTGTGAAGAGCTTCGAATATTTCTAACAATGTGATTTAGTGCCTCATTCTCAGCACAGTCGTGAACTCTGTGCAATGTGCACGCACAACTTGATGCCCCATGAACCTTGTTTTTTTTCTTAAATTTCTATCTCTAGTGTTGTTTTTGTAATGTATGTTATACCTTGTATGTATTTGTGTTTTACACTGTAATTCTTATTACAAATTACTGTATTGTTCTCCACACCATGTTTTTTTTTGTATTCTATATTTATTGTTGTGTGTATGCAAACAGTGTGCCTGAAGTCCCCATAAACTGAAGCAGATACCACCACTGTCATTGTGAATGGACCATCAGTTCAGGGAACATTTAGTAAAGGTTATTCTTGCTGCAGGGAGACAGAATGAATCGGAGGTTGTAACTAGATTCTGAAAGCTCACAAAGAGATTGTTAACTTAAATAGTATCATTGGTGAGTGAGGTCAGGTTAGTTTCATGATTCAAATTGTTGTAAAATCTTGGGCATTTAATTGCGGAGCACTCCAACTCTGATTGTAAAGAATAAACTGCTCCATATTTGGCTCACATGCCTGGGCCATATTAAGAGCGTGAATGTCTGTGTGAATCGGTGTTTGGAAGGGGCTCCCTGGGTATGGATGTGTGATGTGAGTGTTAGTGTTCCATATTAAGAAGGTGAAGTTGGCTACATCATAAATAATCCTCCCTCTATGAGCTGCATTTTTCAGTTGCAATGATTTTTTTTATAGAGTGCGACATGTGGAGTCAGTTTGTAAGATTGTTCTTGGGCGATTGACTCACTACCTTACTCCTAAGTGAGCCAACCGCTCACCAATTACAATCTAAAATGGCGTAGGGGCTATGAGAGGTGGCATGAGCCCCCTCTCATATTTCTATCTTACGATTTTCCTCTCTAATTGCGTGCGGTGAAAAATTGCTATTCCTTCACACGCGGACTTCCCACGCAGCGTCTCTCGTCACCCAGGTGGTCCGGTGACAGGAGGGCTATGCGGATCTCGAGAGGGTTAAGCCAACGAGTGTGAGGGAGTCGAGTGAATGCTTTCCAGACGCCGACATTGTCAAGAGACACGCCAGCAGGGGCCTGAAGTAGCGGCTGGGCTAGAGGTTCTGTTTCTTTGCAGAAACTTAGCGAAAACACTTTCTGGCGGGCTACCAGCGAGGCGTGGGAACGACTTGTGTACCCAGGCAGTTGTGGCGGGGAAAATTCCCGCGCTTTCTGCAAAATAGTAACTGTGATTGGCTTGCCCAGGGCATAGCATCGTGACGTAGCAAAATCAGCACAGAAATTGGCGCCAAGAATCTCCATTGGTGGAATGGTAGTGCTCCGGCAATGGAGTGGAATTTTCCGCCGGTTTTCGAGTTGCTGATTGGAACGTTTAACCACGGACACTGTCGTGGGGGCGGGAATGTTCTGTGTTCGGCTTGTATGGGTGCTCTAGGTAGTCGGCTCTCGCCTTTCGGTCGAGGACGTCGAAGCAACCAGCCATCGCCTCCGGTACACCAGATCGTGTTCTGGCAGTTAAGAAGACAGTTTAGTAATGTATGTCCGCAGCACCGGCAGATAGGGATTTTCCTAGGTGATAATCAGAGCTCAGCAGAGCGCGCCTGTTCGTCTTTTTCTATCTTTGTTCTGTCTTGAGTAGCAGCAATTAATGTGGGGTTAGCTGTGTGTCTCTCTTAAGATTTGAGTGGCAAGGAATTGGCTCCACATACCACTTCGTCATAAACCTCACAATCTAGTTTAGGGACAACTTCACCTTCACAGCGTTTGTTTGAGTATCCAATTTGAGCCAATTTGATGTATTATAAATGTTTTTGTGTTTTTGTTTATTATTTTGTGTTTAGTCTTAATAAATCATACTGTTATTTTGGACAGAACTTTCATTCTGTGAATTGGTAGAGCAACCCATCATTTCTCACTACGTTAATGAAACCTTCCTTTATTTAACTTATTTATCAAATTAAATTATTGCAGGTGCCAAACTCTTTTCTACTCCACTTGCAGGGTTGATTACAGTCAGTTCACGTATATTTTTAATCCTTGTGCAACAGCAAAAGTCGGAGTTAGAATAGGGGGGGCTTAGAGCATCACTTACATATGTAGATTCTAGAATTTAGTGTTAAATACACTGCTAGCCCCGGCACCTCGCAACCCCACAGAAAGAAATCCCATGGGGTTAAGTCGGCAGAGCGTGGAGGCCATAACATGAATTGTTGACCATGATCCTCACCTCGATCGATCCATCGGTTTTCCAATCTCCTGTTTAAGAAATGCTTCTGCTTTAGCCTTTTCCGTAAGATTTTCCAAACCGTCGGCTGTGGTACGTTTAGCTCCCTGCTTGCTTTATTCGTCGACTTCCGCGGGCTACGCGTGAAACTTGCCCGCACGCGTTCAACCGTTTCTTCGCTCACTGCAGGCCGACCCGTTGATTTCTCCTTACAGAGGCATCCAGAAGCTTTAAACTGCGCATACCATCGCCGAATGGAGTTAGCAGTTGGTGGATCTTTGTTGAACTTCGTCCTGAAGTGTCATTGCACTGTTATGACTGACTGATGTGAGTGCATTTGAAGCACGACATACGCTTTCTCGGCTCCTGTCGCCATTTTGTCTCACTGCGCTCTCGAGCGCTCTGGCGGCAGAAACCTGAAGTGCGGCTTCAGCCGAACAAAACTTATGAGGTTTTCTACGTATCTGTAGTATGTCGTGACCATATGTCAATGAATGGAGCTACAGTGAATTTATGAAATCGCTTCAATCATTTGTAATAACCCTGTAGATATACTATGTCCTTTAACTACGCCGGGGGTGTATATAAAATTCCTTGTAGTTGTGGACTAGCGCATATTGGTGCAACGAAAAGAAGTGTTAACACCTGTTTAGCTGAAAATAATAGGAATGGTCGTCTGTGACATACAAATGTATCTGTCGTAGCGGAACACGTGTACCAAGAGGGTAATCATGAAATACAATTCAGTGACGCGAGAGTCATGTCGAAAACAGCGCACTAGCATGCACGTGTATGGAGAGACAATTGAGATTTATAAACACCGTAATAATTTTAACAGAAAAGAGGAAGGTGTCAAATTAGATAAAATATGGATATCGACTTTGCACCGACAAAATGACTATCGATTACTTTCAATCTAGAATGTTGTCACCACCATAGATACTACCGGCTTCACGTGATGGACTATGGTGCCCTTTATACTGCCTATTTATTAGGCGCTCTCTCAAGTTCTGATTGCAGTTCGCCACTTCACCTCTGAGGATGCCTCCAGCAGTTGGAAACGAAACATTAGAGGAAAGTTTGATACATCGACCACGCCCTGTCGACCTGGAAGTTTTAAGTGAAGGCTATGAGTGCACTGCACTTATCCACAACTGGGAACACGGTGTACAGTAACAGCACAAACAGACGCTTAGTGCATGGAGTACCGCAACCACGGACAATAACAGAGAGGAATGTGTCTCTCTCTCTCTCTCTCTCCATTTTTTTTTTTTTTTTTTCGCATCCTAAACGTCTATCTTGAGACTGGAAACTCTGAACTGCATAACAAAATGGGCCAAACATGATGCAGCTACTCACCCTAGAAAATATACATAAAAACAACTCATTAGAAAACAGACTGATGTCTTATGCCGTGCCAGACGCCAATGGTTGCCATAGGGACGGACATTCACTAGTACCGCTATAGCCAGTAAAACGATGTACGTCAGCATAGCATCCATTGACCTCTGGCACAGCGTTCTCTTTGCTTGGGTAAATGTATCGTAAGGGGCTAGGCACTGTCAGTAAGCTCAAAATGAAATGGTTCTGTATAATACACCAAAGGGTACAGCGTTTTCTATTCTGGCCGCTGCTATCGGATTTTTAATTCTTTTTAATGTCTTTGCAAATGTTGTACAGGTATTTGTGCATTTCAGTCAACTGTGTATTATGATTCCATGTATAGTATGATTTTTCTGATTAGTATATACGCTATTTGTGAATATTATTGCTTATTGGTTTATTCTACCGATCATGTGTGGAACGGTGGGCGAAGCTACTATCCCTTTATAATATTCTCTGGCTATGCAGTTGTTGTTGACTCGTGTTTCTTGGTACGTACAGCAGCTCCGTGTAGCGGCTCCACGCGTCATAGAGGATAAACACATCATTTTATTTTATAGCTATGTTGCTTGTATATTAGTCTGTAAGGCGCATGGCCGTATCATACTTGCCCCCCTCCCCCCCTTTTTTTTTCTTCGATAGGGCCTGCATCAAGAACTACGTTGAAATGCAACATTTTACAAGAAGTCAGTTCCAGTAGCTGCAATAAAAAGTTTATTTTCTTGTCTCTAGATATTTCTGCACAACAAGCTTGTCTGTTTCGATTTTCAATGCTATTTTCAAGAGCACCTGCAGGTGTTGCAAATAGGGAAACTGATTTACATCTTACGTGTGATCAAGAACGTAGTTTTACAAATTACATTTCTACTTACGTCTAGGTGGAGAATACGATCATATGGCATCCAGGAACTATGAGTTTTCTGTTGTGAAATATTGTTATTATAATCACGTAGCTGTATAATATGAATTTTTTTGTCATAATAATGATTTGACAGCTGTTTCCCTGTGTCCTGAGATGCTATTTGCTTATCGATTTTTTGCCGCTGGAAATAAGGTATGGTGTATTTGTTGCATAGATATTATATAGTTAAATTTTTTGTGTGTTTTACCTGTGATTTCGTGTGTTTATCCTTTCTCGCGGTCAAAAAATTCAATACAACTTTTTGAGTAGGGCTTGTACTTGAGGTAAGTTTGTTCATTGAGTAAGTAATTGGAGATATACACTCGAACAAAAAATTTTCCAAAGAACAAGCAAATAAATATTGCGTTACAGCTACTTGAATTCACTTCTTCCAAAACTGCCCCATTTTGTTACACATTTCAGAGCTTCTAGTCTTAAGATCATCGTTTAGTCTGAAACCGATAACTAACGCTCTTTGTTGCTCTTTCTGCAAAGTCCTAGATGCAAGTGAGACTTTTCCAAAAGAAACAGCCAATTAGGCTAATACAACAAAAATAAAAGAAGGGGCGAACGTCTTACAAGTAGCGGCCCTTCGCTAGTTGATTAATTTACTTTTCAAACGCCTCGCCTTAGAAATAGTCATAAGAGCAAAAGCTGAACAAAGTAACTGACTCACGGCGAAAGATAACTCGAATACTCTTCCTGGGGTACCCGCGTGGCATCGTTAAGCGTTACGTACGATGGAGCTCTCGCCCGATCTTACTCGGACGACGTGGACACTAAATTAGGGCGAGGCTGGAAGCGAGCCTCTACTTATTGCCAGGCACTAAATGACGCTGATGGGCCTCCGGTCACCGGTAAGTGAAGACGACCCACAGAATCTGGGCCACAAGAGAACGAGTTTCTATCAACGACCACCGTCTATCTTTATTTATCCGAACAACTATTGGCTGGGGCGTAATTACTACTTTTCCATTAATTTATCTGCTTGTACTTCATCTCTCCGCTGGCAGTATGCTCCATCTCATCTGGTCCTTACCAAGTGCCTAGTGATAAAGGAAAGGAGTAGCTGGGAAGTTATTTGCCCAACTACTGGATGGAAAATACAGCGTACATCAACTGCATACGAAATTTTTCCACCATACACGAAGCGTTTTCGATATTACTGGCAATGTCTGTAGTTTATCGTATGGTTTTAAAATGTAACGTAACAAACTCTTGCTTAACGATCTTAATGGGATTTCGAATGTCTTCATTGACGATAAAGTGAACAGTTTGACTTTACCAGCGTTGATTAACAGTTTGGAGTCCGCAAATCATGTTGTAGTGGATAGCATTGCTGGTTCTAGATCGCGGAGTACCAGGTTCGATTTCTGGCCGGATGGCATATTTTCTTCGTTCGGGAATGGGTGTTGCCCCAATCGTTTTGCCTCATCTTCATCGGAGAACAAGCTACCGAAGAGGCGTCAAATGAATGACTTCTACCATGCGGCCGAAAAATCCCAGGCGGAGTCTCCCGACCAGTAAATGCCAAAAGATTATTTCATTTCAACAACGTGCAATTAAGTAAGTCGCCTTACGTACTAATTTTCCTATCAAGGCATCGCATAGAATTTCAGTCAGGTTTTGGATCATGGCATCCTTACGTTGACATATTAAAAGATTTCTCAAGAAAGACGTAGATTTATTTCCATACTAGCTGAGTACCCGGCTTTGCCCGGGTATGTGTTTATTCCAATTCTATTAATCCTTCTCCTCCTTCCCCTCCCCTTCTCCCATTCTCTGTCCGTTCAAACCTTCCCATCTCCTCTATACCTCTAGTGTTAATGATAACCTTCAAAAATTGTTCAAATGGCTCTGAGCACTATGGGACTTAACATCTGTGGTCATCAGTCTCCTAGAACTTAGAACTACTTAAACCTAACTAACCTAAGGACATCACACACATCCATGCCTGAGGCAGGATTCGAACCTGCGACCGTAGCAGTCGCGCGGTTCCGGACTGAGCGCCTTAACCGCGAGACCACCGCGGCCGGCTAATGATAACCTTCCCTTTTACAATAACCTATGTAACCTTCCCTTAGGATTCCTGTCTCTTGCTTAATAATAACAAATGAAATCTTCCCTTTGAAATTTATTCTCTTTCTCAATCTTCGCATACAAATTTAATTGCTGTTTATTAAGAGTGATGTTCAGATTATTTCGACGAAACATAGAATGCGTCGTCGTCGTGGACCTCAGTCGTTATCTGCAATAACCCAAAACTGTTCCCTACCTTTTTTTACTGTTACTGGGTCACCATCTGACTGCTACATCGAACTGCGACATGGATATACTTACTCTGGTTTACTATACTCTATTGTAAGTGGGCGGTTTAGGTTTTTATATTGGTAACGACATCTAGCGCTCTATATGAAAATCACTGACTGTGCTATGTGCAGTCTGAGGCTGGTCGGCATTGTTGCAATATTCGCCATTGTAGTGTTGGGCAGTTGGCTGTTAACAGCGCATAGCGTTGCGCAGTTGGAGGTGAGCCGCCAGCAGTGGTGGATGTGGGGAAGTGAGATGGCGGATTTTTGAGAGCGGATGATCTGGACATATGTCTGTCAGAAACAGTACATTTGTAAGAATGGATGTCATGAACTGCTGTATATATTATAACTTTTGAACACTTTTAAGGTAAATACATTGTTTGTTCTGTATCAAAATCTTTCATTTGCTAACTATGCCTATCAAAAATGGTTCAAATGGCTCTGAGCACTATGGGACTCAACTGCCGTGGTCATTAGTCCCCTAGAACTTAGAACTAGTTAAACCTAACTAACCTAAGGACATCACAAACATCCATGCCCGAGGCAGGATTCGAACCTGCGACCGTAGCGGTCTTGCGGTTCCAGACTGCAGCGCCTTTAACCGCACGGCCACTTCGGCCGGCTAAGCACAGTCATCTATAATTTTTCAAAGGGGACGTTTCACATGTCGACCCTTAGCCGAGGATACCTCACTGGATTCTTCTAATTTTTTCTTGTAGTTTGTGTAATTAGTGTAGCTTTCGTTTACTGCTAGCGCGTAATGGTGGAGAGAATCTTCTTTGTAGTTGTAGTTTTTCATTGTTGTGCAGTAAAACAGTTGTGGCATGCATGCAGATTTGCACCCAGTATTTCGCAGCTGCGCTTGCAATTAACTATATATTATTTTCAATGCTATATTAATGTGTTTTCTTATTTTGCTCTTCAAATTGAGCTTTTCTGTGTTATCGTGTGAAATAAGTGATAATTATGCCGTGTGAAAAACCCAACACTAGGCTGCAAAGTAAACTGACAAATAATAGTGACGACGAGCGTAGCACCACTGTGTAATGAATTAACAGACATTCAAAGTAGTAATTTGGTTATTGTGCATAGGGAAATGGAGCGGGTGGCAAATAATGGCATGGACAGTGAAACAAATAGTGAACAGGGAAGCATTATCGATCGATCGGTCGGCAACAGCTCGCCTCAGGAATCCGAAATGACAGGACACAATCTTGCAAATACTGTAGATTCAGGTTTTGCGTCCTCACCGTTTTCTCCAATAAGTCAAGACACATTTTCTGCTTTTCAAAATGCTAATATTGCCGTTTCAAATGCACTGCCGAATAGCACTGAGGGACATGTTTCAGACACCAGTGCATTGTTATTACAGTTAATGCAACAAATGGGAAAAAGGCTACGAAAGTTAGACACAACACTAGAACAAAATCAGAAACAAATGGGACAAAATCTTCAAAAGTTAGACGCAATGGAACAAAATCTTCACACCACGCTTGAACAAACACGTGAAGATTTAACTACTGAGTTACATAAAATCGAATCGAAATGTTAAAAAGTCTGTAATGACGTAAAAACACAAATTTGTGAGCATTTCCAACCTATTTTTTCGCGGCATGAAAATACATTACAGAATCATGAAGCAGCCATAAAAGAACTGCAAACTATTGTTCATGAAAATCATGAGACCTTGCCAGCTAAAATTGACTCAGTTGCATCTACCGATTTGGTTACACAAGTTGCAAAAACTCAGGAAAACTTAAAGGACACAGTAGATACGATTTCAACATAAATGGACACTCTGAAACTTGGTTCAGAAAAACACACTGAGGAAATAAGTACAGTATAAGAGAAAGTAGCTGAACTTTTGGATCAGTCCACTAACTTATCTGCAAAGGCAGATGATGATCTGAGTCATACAAGACATGTAGCCATCACTGACACAGTAGAGTATGAACAAATTAAGAAATTCAAACAAAATCAGAATCAAATTAATACGCAACACAATAGAGAAATCCGGGAAGTACAAGATCAGTTGGCACAAGTAATACAAAAATTACATATTTCAGAGTAACTAACGCTCCAACACGGGAAGAGGTACTTAGAAATACGGAAAAGCTGCAAAAAAAATACACAGGGCATTTCGGAAATTATGAAAGAAATTGGCAAGGTGCACCGAATTTTGAGATGGAACCGCCGACACGACGTAACAATGACCGATATGCGACTCGCCGACACGATGATTTTGACTATAAGCTGTTTATTACTACACGTAAATTCAAAACATTTAAGAATTCCGGCAACGACATTCATCCACAAACGTGGCTTCATCAATTCTCTCATTGTTTTCCTCCCAACTGGTCATTAGTGCACAGATTAGAATTTATGTGTGGTTACTTAGAGAATGAACCAGCTGAAAGAATGCGATCGGTCATTCACGATTGTCACAGTGAAGGAGAATTTTATCATGCCTTCCTTTCAGCATATTTGTCTCAAGCTACACAAGACCAAGTAAAACATAGCATCATAATGATGAAACATTTCGAACAATCTTAATTTTCCAGTCTTGTCAAATATTTTGAAGACGTGTTGCACAAGAATCAGTACCTGTCAAACCCTTACAGCCCCTCGGAACTCATCTGCATTTGCTTAATCAAATTGCCTGAACATTTACGACATATTATTTTTGCAGGACGTTGCAAAGACGACATTGAAGCTTTTCAGGGACTCTTACAAGAATTGGAAATTGACACTGACAATCGCGGGACGCGAAAACAGGAACACAACAATTATAGGTCACATACGTCACAATTCCGTGACGACAGAAATAATAACTGGACATGACAAGGCTATTCTTACAATGTAAATCGTGACCAAAACAGACACCACCCGTATGACAACAGTTGGCAGAGTAGTAATAATTACAGGGAAAGATCACCTCTCCGCAGTACTGACTATCACAGAGAAAATCAGAGAAACAGACAATATGGGAACCAAAATAATTATTATCAAGGAAGACAGAATGACTTCAGACGCAATGGTGCACCCGGCAGTTATGATTCTGGGAGAAATTCTCCACCATATGACCGACAAACAAGAAACTATGTAAACTACCGACAATACGACAGACCTGAATTACATCAGAACTGGCAGGATTCAAACAGGGCAGGGCCCTCTCGACAAGGTGAATTTGTAGAAGTTAGATCTCCAAATCCCAGTAACGATACGCGCCAACAAAGAGACAATAGACAATGACTCACACCGCTGGCAGCCACAAAACGTACTTATCAAGCTGATGACGTAGCTGCCGTGGCTAGTAATTACGTAAAAATGGAAGACATTATGGACATCTTACTCCAGGAACGCGACGTAAAACGTAACAACATTGCATATCCTGTGATTCACATTACAGTAAATGACGTAAAATTTACGGCAGTACTTGACTACTTGACTCTGGCATTCCCATTTCAGTACTTAATGAAACAGCCTTTAGCAAATGCAACAAATCGAACGATTGCCCCGCACCTACTTTACATAAGATAAAATTACAAGGGGCAATTTTTGGAAAAAGTGTAGATGTACGCCAATAAACCATCTTAGAATTCTTCTGTCAAAGTCACAGATTCTCTACGAACTTTCTTATTGTTCCATTATTGTCGACGGAAATTATATTGGGAGCAGACTTCTTGAATGAATACAAAGCAATCTTAAACTTTCACGATGCTGAAATAAGTTTAGAGAAAGAAGGTAAGTCAATTGCTTTGAAATTTGAAGATTGGCTCTCAAACCATGACGAAGAAATTAATCGGCTTTACCTTCTGTTAGACAACAGTTCGGAATTTTCGACGAAACTTGACACTAACAATCACTCTGCAAGTACTGACAGGGATGATATCGATGGCGTATTTGATACTGATGAGTTAATTCAGAATAAAATTCAAACAATTGAGAACTGTAATGACATTGATAGGCAGGACCTTTTTGAGATTTTACAAGCACATTCCACACTTTTTACTCACAAAACAGGAACAATCAAGGGATTTCAATACCAATTTCGTGTTCGTGAGCATACTAAATTTTGTGTTAGACCATACGTAATTCCAGCACATTATAGGGACGGTGTTAGAACAGAAATACAATCTATGCTTGACGAGGGCATTATTGAGCCTGCAGTAAGCTCATACAACAATCCATTAGATGTTGTTGAGAAGAAAAATGGATCGATCAGACTTGTCTTAGATTCGAGACAAGTCAGTACTATCATCATTCCTGAAACAGACAGGCCGCAAACAATGGAAGAACTTCTTCAAAATTTTAATGGCGTAAAAGTGTTGTCTTCTATTGATCTCAGATCCAGCTTTTATCAGATCGAACTTCATCCAGAATGTAGAAAATACACAGCTTTCCTTTGGTTCGGCGTTTGTTATCAATTTCGGAAACTTCCTTTTGGTTTGAACATTTCTTCGGCAGTGTTCATTCGCGGACTAAATTCCGTATTACCTGAGTTCTTAAAACGTCACGTCACCATATATGTGGATGATATTCTAATAGCAGAAGCCTCATGGGAACAACATAATCGCATCCTTAACAGTTTGTTACGTATTTTTGCAGAATCTGGAATTACAGTTAACTTGGAAAAGTCTGAATTTGGTAGGTCAAAGGTGAGGTTTTTAGGACATATTATTTATTCTGAAAATATTCAGCTGGATCCTGGAACGTTAGAAGCAATCAGAGCCATTCCAGTTCCATCCACACAAAAAAAGTCCGCAGTTTTCTAGGTCTCGTAAATTTTTACCGTCGTTTTCTGAATATGGAAATTCTAGTTACACCAAAACTTTGTTCTCTCACTGGAAAAAATACTATTTGGAACTGGGACGAACAAGCACAGTTGAATTCAGTTCTTTGAAAGAATCGCTACTTAACGCGCTAATACTAGCTCATCCAGATGCGTCACAAGATTTCTGCCTTAGCACGGATTCTTCTAAAGTCGGTCTTGGTGCCCATTTATTTCAAGAAACCATAGAAAATGACACTACTGTTGAGAAAACCATTGCTTTTGCTAGCCGAGTGCTAACAAAATCTGAAAAAATTTATTCCGTTACTGAATTAGAAGCTTTAGCTTTCGTTTTGGCATTTAACAAATTCCGTTTCTTTCTTTCTGGTAAGCACGTAAAAGTATACAGTGATCGTCGTGCATTACAATTTCTTATGCTTCAAAATTAAATCATGACAGGTTAAAACGTTGGGCATTGTTTCTGCAAGAATTCCACTTCACAATAGTCTACATTCCCGGCAAGGAGGACATTGTTGCGGACGCACTGTCACGCGCACCGGCTGGGCTTGAGAAAAGTAACACAGAAGGCAACCTCGAGAAAAATTTCAGTCTTCTTTACATTCAGAAAGTCGCCTTTCAAAACTTCATTACCACATCGTTAAAGGACATTGCTCATGAACAAGATAAAGATCCGATTTGGAAAGACATCAAAAGTAAATGGCATGAAAAGACACACACTCAGATGAACATCTGGTAAGAAACAACATACTGTTCAAACGCTGCACTGTTGATGACAAGCTATGGGTACTTTGCAGTCCTGACGATTTTGTTAATAAACTCATTTGGTACATTCATTTCAGCCATGCACATTTTGGTCCACGAAAATGTTATCATATTCTTCGGACGACTTGTTATTTTAACAATATGGAAAAGAGAATTCGAAGAGTCTTGTCTATTTGTAAACTTTGTCAAAAAGCGAAACCATCTACTATCTCACATCGTGCTCCGTTGTTTCCAATTATTCCTTCTAAATTAAAACAATTTGCTGCTGTTAATCTCTTGGGACCCCTTGTCAGAACATCGAATGGATTTTCGTACGTTCTAGTAGCTGTTGAACTTACTTCAAAATTTGTTTCTTTCACTCCATTACGTAAAGCCACTGGACGGTCTGTATCCAACGCCTATGTTAAAAATTTCTTACGTGACGTTGGACACGTTAGTAAGGTCATTTCAGATAACGGACCGCAATTCATATCTGCTGTTTGGTCACGCATGCTTCGGAACCATAAAATCAAACCTGTTTTTATTTCATTGTACTCACCACATTGTAACCCGTCTGAACGGATTATGAAAGAAATCAATAAGCTTTGCAGACTTTATTGTCACAGAAAGAATCAGCATTGGGACAGATATTTAGACTTATTTCAAAACGTGCTGAATGAAATGCCTCATGACTCTACTGCTTTACCACCTATTCTTGTACTGAAGGATAAAGAACCACCGAACAGAATCAGAGAGCTTGTACCTTTTCCGAATACACATAAACTTCGACACAAAGACATAATTGATTTGGCTATTAAAAATATAAAATCTGCAGCAGATAAAAGAAGAAAAATAAACGGTAAAGCAAATGCAAAGAAATTATATATTGTTCAGAAAGTTCTCATTAAAGCTCATTCATTGTCACATAAGAAGAAACACTAGTCACAAATTCTTTCTAGTTTACAATGGACCTTACAGAATGCGACGTATACCACATGATAAGTGCATTGAAGTTGAAACTCTGTGTACTAGGAAGAGTAAAGGTTTACACCACATTTCACATGTAAAACCGTTTATTGAAAGATAATCTGCAATGTTTGAAGTTAAATATCCAGTCAAGAACCAAGAGAACTTATTTAAACAGAAATTACGAATGCATTGTTATAGTGAACAGACGGCACAGTGTTGTTATTTGTACACTCTTGCTTGTTAGTTGCACGAACACGTAACGACTATAAGGCTCACATACTTAGTACATTTACCAGTACTGCTAATGAGATTTTCATGCAACATTTTGGTTCACTTGAAAAGACATTCTTTATTTGAAGTACTTTCTGTGGGATTAAAGATGACTTACCATTTGGTTTCTTTGACAGCTACACAATTATATCATGACGATACTAATGTGTGACACAATTTACATTGTTGCTTTTGTGCTGTACCTGCTTTATATCTGCACAGTTTTTCTGAATTCTTCTGGAAAGTAAAACAAGTTTCAGTAGTAACTTTGTGGTATAGCTACAATAAGACAGCCTTTTTTGTAGCACAACAATACGTTACAGTGTAGTACTTTCTTGATCACGGTACTGTACGTAATAACTACGATATCTATATGCATAGCATTTCGCTTTTGTTTATTACGAGGTAGGTACATTGACTTCCACAGAACTTTGCTTACGGACGACGATAATTACGACATTTGGCACATTTTTTACCCTTAAGTAATGACAGAGATTATGTTACAACAAGACGCACAATTTAGCGCTACAGGACACGCATTTGAGTGATTAATTTTGTACTTAAAATATTTATTTTTAAAGATTTTTGAATTACAAGGATACAATGGTTTTCCGTGATACATTTCATTCCATTGCTGTAATTTGTAACACCTGAGGGTATAATTACATTGATCCTCAGGGGGGTACACGCTTACTTTGTGTATCATGTGTTTGGCAAGCACAAGTGAGAGGTTGCATGAGCCCCCTCTCATATTTCTATCTTACGATTTTCCTCTCTAATTACATGCGGTGAAAAGTTGCTATTCCTTCACACGCGGACTTCCCACGCAGTGTCTCTCGTCACCCGGGTGGTCCGGTGACAGGCGGGCACTGCTGATCTTGAAAGGGTAAGCCGACGGGTGCGAGGGAGTCGACTGAATGCTTTCCAGACGCCGACATTGTAGAATAGCGGCAGACACACTTGCAGGGGCCTGAAGTAGCGGCTGGGCTAGAGGTTCCGTTACTTTGCAGAAACTTAGTGAAAACACTTTCTGGCGGGCTACCAGCGAGGCGTGGGAACGACTTATGTACCCAGGCAGTTGTGGCAGGCAAATTCCCGCGCTTTCTGCAAAATCCTAACTGTGATTGGCTTGCTCAGGGCATAGCTCCGTGACGTAGCGAAATCGGCGCAGAAATTGGCGCCAAGAATTTCCATTGGTGGAATGGTAGTGCTCCGGCAGTAGAGTGGAATTTTCCGCCGGTTTTCGAGTTGCTGATTGGAACGGTTAACCACGGCCGTAGGGGCGGGAATGTTCTGTTTGGTTTGTACGGGTGCTCTCGTGAGTAGTCGGCTCTCGCCTTTCAGTTGGAGTAGGTTACAACACTGAGCTCTTGCTGCTCTGGACAGCCTGCCTTCTGTTGGCTGTCTAATATACTTTTATTTGATTATAACTGTTTAACGAAGTTGCTGAAGTTTCGACTTCAACGTAACTTTCTGAGTACAGTTGGCAATTGAGCGTTCTGCGTACAAGCGGCCTATGTTGTCTGTCTTGGGCAGTTTTGGCTAAAGTTGACTGTATCAGAGTTAGTGTGTGACTTCACTTGTGAAAATCAATCACTGTACCATCAGTGATTGTGTGGTGAGCCTTCTTCATCTCCCTCAGAGGCGCATTTGTATTGGTAGGAAGTCTTTAGTCTGGAACAAGCAGACCAGGACAGTTTGTTTCAGGCTATACTCGCGACATTATCATCACCACGACGGAACGTCGAAGCAACCAGCCATCGCTTCCAGTACGCCAGATCGTGTCCTTGCAGCTAAGAAGACAGCTTGGTAATGTACGTCGGTAGCACCGGCAAAGCAGACATTTTTGCTAGGCGATAATCAGAGCTCAGCAGAGTGCGCCTGTTCGTCTTTTCCAACTTTGTTCTATCTTGTCTGAGTTCTCACTAATGTAGCAGCAATTAATGTTGCGTTAGCTGTGTGTCTCTCTTAAGATTTGAGTTGCAAGAAATTGGCTCCACATACCACTTCGTCATAAATGTCACAATCTAGTTTAGGGACAACTTCACCTTCACAGCATTTATTTGAGTATCCAATTTGAGCCGATTTGATGTATTGTAAATGTTTCATGTGTTTTTGTTTATTATTTTGTGTTTAGTCTTAATAAATCATATTGTTATTTTGGACAGAACTTTCATTCTGTTGATTGGTAGAGCAACCCTATCATTTCTCACTACGTTAATGAAACCTTCCTTTATTTAACTTATTTATCAAATTAAATTATTGCAGGTGCCAAACTCTTTTCTACTTCACTTGCAGGGTTGATTGCAGTCAGTTTGCATATCTTATTAATCCATGTGCAACAGCAAAAGTCGGAGTTAGAATAGGGGGGGGGGGGGGGCTTAGAGCATCATTTACATATGTAGATTCTAGAAGAATTTAGTGTTAAATACACTGCTAGGCCCCGCACCTCACACAAGGAGCCCTAGCTAATATGGTATTTGCTTATACAACTTTACACATCGTTACCATGTTTCTCTAACACAGAATTACACAGCTATATGATTATTTAACTGAGAGAGACAAACATTTATTTTACTACATCAGTGACAGATGTTTACATAATTACACTGTTGGATAACTTCAGACTTATGAAATTGCATTTGTCTGTACTTTGTGAACTGTTCATATGTTTTCGGAACTATTGTGATACTATGAGAGCTTTGAATGTCGTATTTGGTATGGGATCATGATTTTTAAAGTACGTTTGAGGTAGATGACACTTTTGATATGAGCAGAGAATTGTTTTATATGTTTTAAAATATTCAGAAAGCTACAACGATTTTGAGATGTGATTGATCTGTTATGATGTTATTATTACAACAACAATGTGTATTATGCTGTTGAGGTATGTTTATGATCAATGAGATGATGCTATATGAGGAATCTGATTATGCTATGTATTTATTATGATGAAATATTGAAGATGTGTTGATGAATAAGTATATGTGTAATAAGGTAAGGAATAAGGAGCAGTGGTTAGGGACTCTGACTTGTGAAAAAGGATGATGGGAACCAAGAATCGATCTTTAAAGAGTTATGAAATATGTGTAAATGTGTGAATGTATCACAATGCCGACGAAAATTTGTTGGACACTATTATATTTAAAGGATTTTGTTTCTACATACACTCCTGGAAATGGAAAAAAGAACACATTGACACCGGTGTGTCAGACCCACCATACTTGCTCCGGACACTGCGAGAGGGCTGTACAAGCAATGATCACACACACGGCACAGCGGACACACCAGGAACCGCGGTGTTGGCCGTCGAGTGGCGCTAGCTGCGCAGCATTTGTGCACTGCCGCCATCAGTGTCAGCCAGTTTGCCGTGGCATACGGAGCTCCATCGCAGTCTTTAACACTGGTAGCATGCCGCGACAGCGTGGACGTGAACCGTATGTGCAGTTGACGGACTTTGAGCGAGGGCGTATAGTGGGCATGCGGGAGGCCGGGTGGACGTACCGCCGAATTGCTCAACACGTGGGGCGTGAGGTCTCCACAGTACATCGATGTTGTCGCCAGTGGTCGGCGGAAGGTGCACGTGCCCGTCGACCTGGGACCGGACCGCAGCGATGTACGGATGCACGCCAAGACCGTAGGATCCTACGCAGTGCCGTAGGGGACCGCACCGCCACTTCCCAGCAAATTAGGGACACTGTTGCTCCTGGGGTACCGGCGAGGACCATTCGCAACCGTCTCCATGAAGCTGGGCTACGGT
Organism: Schistocerca serialis cubense; assembly: GCF_023864345.2. Classification (NCBI taxonomy): domain Eukaryota; kingdom Metazoa; phylum Arthropoda; class Insecta; order Orthoptera; family Acrididae; genus Schistocerca; species Schistocerca serialis. The sequence goes on from NC_064641.1 coordinate 258,141,900, forward strand.
CCCGGACACCGTTAGGCCATCTTCCGCTCACGCCCCAACATCGTGCAGCCCGCCTCCAGTGGTGTCGCGACAGGCGTGAATGGAGGGACGAATAGAGACGTGTCGTCTTCAGCGATGAGAGTCGCTTCTGCCTTGGTGCCAATGATGGTCGTATGCATGTTTGGTGCCGTGCAGGTGAGCGCCACAATCAGGACTGCATACGACCGAGGCACACAGGGCCAACACCCGGCATCATGGTGTGGGGAGCGATCTCCTACACTGGCCGTACACCACTGGTGATCGTCGAGGGGACACTGAATAGTGCACGGTACATCCAAACCGTCATCGAACCCATCGTTCTACCATTCCTAGACCGGCAAGGGAACTTGCTGTTCCAACAGGACAATGCACGTCCGGATGTATCCCGTGCCACCCAACGTGCTCTAGAAGGTGTAAGTCAACTACCCTGGCCAGCAAGATCTCCGGATCTGTCCCCCATTGAGCATGTTTGGGACTGGATGAAGCGTCGTCTCACGCGGTCTGCACGTCCAGCACGAACGCTGGTCCAAGTGAGGCGCCAGGTGGAAATGGCATGGCAAGCCGTTCCACAGGACTACATCCAGCATCTCTACGATCGTCTCCATGGGAGAATAGCAGCCTGCATTGCTGCGAAAGGTGGATATACACTGTACTAGTGCCGACATTGTGCATGCTCTGTTGCCTGTGTCTATGTGCCTGTGGTTCTGTCAGTGTGATCATGTGATGTATCTGACCCCAGGAATGTGTCAATAAAGTTTCCCCTTCCTGGGACAATGAATTCACGGTGTTCTTATTTCAATTTCCAGGAGTGTATTTGTAAGGAAATTCTCGACCTGTGAAATTTTATATGAGACTGTCACTGTAGTGCAAACTGGTGTCATAAATATTTTGGTAAGAACATTAAGTGACCACCTTCACGTAATGTGTCGTGGGCACCCTGCTGCGCAACAGTCGCCTGGAAAAAAGCCATTAGTGTGTGCCTTTCAGAGGCACAGGTGGAGAAAAAAGGGGGCCATTATCCTCGCTATTGACATATCTTTGTAGAAAGCATCTCAAATACGACTTGAAAACATATTATTACACTGTGGTGCTCGTAATTTATGATATTTACTAAAATGCCTAATGAAATGATGAGAAACATTTTATATCTATTGTCTGTGTAGTTGAGAGATTGCTCATTTTGTTTAATATCTAGTATCTAGCTCCACTGCAGCATTGGTTAAAATAAAATTTTATAGATGTGCTAATATAAATATTTTATGCCTACAGATCCAGTAAATAATAACTTTATGATCTACTTCAAACAAACGAAGGAACACAAAAAGACATTTCCCTTCACAGGAATTGCATACGGAATTTTCTTTTCAACTACTTGGTAATTTTTTTGATAGAATAACTTCTTGTGGTGCACCACTTTAATGACATAGATATTAAGATGTGAACAGACATTTCCCTTATCTGCATTGTTGTCCTTAGTGTACTATTTTTTCTGCTTGAACTTTGTCATGTTTAGGTATAAGTTATTGCATTTGCTGCTGCTGCTTGCCAGGCATAGTGCTACTAAATTTCACTTTGTATTACTCTGTGAAGCCAGTTTTACTACTGATTTATTTTTCTTTTTGCTGCACATTGGCTCATATTGGTGATAATACTGCATTTGCTCTGCAAATTTCTTTGCCATTTTGCATTTTTTTGTCATTGCTGTTTGTGTTAATTGTTTTGTGCTGCTGCATTGCCTCATCCCTTAGTATATATATCTGAGCTCAGTAGATTTAAGTTAGCTTAAGAGGGGGTAGACTATACAAGAACCTAACTATGAAGAATAGGGAAAGAATGCATTGAGCAGTTATATGAAAAAGATTTGGGCCAAAATGAGTATTGTACAATGAGCAATAATTATTTAATTATTTTGAAAGAAATATGGTTAGAATACTGAAAGGAGGTATAGATAGGACTTTTTGGGAATAATGATGAATGAAGGGAGATCTCCAAGAACAAAAAAAGGTTTTGTTTGCAAAATACTGCAGTACCAAATGTTATGCTGAAAAAGAACACTGTCCTTTCCATTGTGTTATCCCCCTATGTGTTTGTGTATCCTTGTGTATTTGTGTTTTTCCTGTCTTTATGTGTTTAGATAATAAGATTTATGTTGTAGAATTTTTCTAGTACTAAGCTACATTCACTATGATGAGGAATACTGTTACCCTCAAATATAATTTGCATTTATAATATGTTATTTTCTTTGTAAAGATGTTTAGACATTATTTATTCTGTTCTGTTTCAATGTCATGTGTGAAATTAATGTTTCAAAAACTATTCTCATTATTTTATATATTTACTTATGTCATAATTCCTGTAACACTGATGTATATGTTTATTTCTATTCTTTTGTAAAGCCTGTATTATTACAAATGTTATCTGTATTATTATGTTTTAATGATATTTTCTGTATCTTTGTTATTGTATTCTTATGTTATAAAATTGTAATTGACACCAGTTCATCAAATTAAGTCACTTGTAAGTTACATTTCACTGCACACATTTCTGTTGGTCATAGTATATGGACAATATGTGAGAAGTAGGGACTGTTAGTGTTTGCACGTGTGTTCATAATTCAGTAAGGGACTGGATAACAGCATTGCTGGTTCTAAGGACAATTCCAAAAACTTTGTGAGTGCACAAGTGGTGGTTATGGACTTGCTATATTATCCACAAGGCTCTTCAGTGGTGATTGTGCACCCACACAGTCACAACAGATGGCTGCTGGCCATCTCTATAAGGACTACAGTGGGTCTGCATCTTTGATGACCCACCAATACCATTATTTCTACAAGGACTACAGTGGGCCTACATCTTTGATGACTCACCAGAACCATTATTTCTACAAGGACTGCAGTGGGTCTGCACCTCTGGTGGCCCACCAATAACATAATCTCTACCAGGACTACAGTGGGTCTGCTCTGTGATGACCTACAAAAATGCTTCAAAACTTCGACTGACTCTGCTGTGGGTTTGCTCTGTTGTGGCCCATTACCTGTCTGCATGTTAAGAGTCAGCATTGTCTTTCTGTTGGAAGGACAACACTACTTCTCCAAGACTGCATGGAAATCCAATACTTCCGTGTGCATTTTCTTTTACTGCTCAGATTTTGAGAAAAAACATAACTGCAATTTTACTATGATGGATGATCATGACTGTCTTTATGGACTGTGAGAAAATTTTAGCTTTTGGCCAACATTGTATCAATAAGTGTGTGCCTTTGATATATTTGTTATTGTAATTATGAAAAATTTTATCAAATCGTTATTGGCCACTGGCCAAAACAATTTGTAAATTTTTTTGTGGGAAGCATGGGGGCTATGTAAGTAGGCTGTTTAGGTTTATATTGGTAACGACATGTAGCGCTCTATATGAAAATCACTGACTGTGCTATGTGCAGTCTGAGGCTTGTCGGCATTGTTGCAATATTTGCCATTGTAGTGTTGGGCACTTGGCTGTTAATAGTGCATAGCGTTGCGCAGTTGGAGGTGAGCCGCCAGCAGTGGTGGATGTGGGGAAATGACATGGCGGATTTTTGAGAGCGGATAAGTCTGATTGCGTTGCGCTAAAAATATTGTATGTCAGTTTAAGCACAGTCATGTATACTTTTTCTAAGGGGACGTTTCACTATTAACAGCTGGTGAGCTGTCATAATAAGTGGCTTTATTTATTGCCAAAGCTGACGTTATTCTTTAATAGCAAAGTTGACATTATTCCTTAATTAATTTGACTGAAGTTACGTAATTCATAGTTACACTTTTTCTTGACAACATTAAAATTTTTGCAGAGTTTTATGTTGATGGTTTTTAGGATGGATTATAATTAATAATGCAACATTGCTGGCAAAAATTAATTATATTCTGATAACGCTTCAAATATTTACTGTTGGTAATGGAATGATTTCACAAACGTTCAGATGGGACTTACTTTTTACAATAATGTTACAACTAGCATTGCGCAAACATACCTTCAGTAGTCTTGAATTTCTCAAAAAAATAATTCATTAATATCAGTTCCTCTTATGATAATAGTTAGCTGATGTCTCTGTACATCCGTTTATAATCTCTTGTAAATCATAGCTGGTGGCTGGCAGGCACATCGCTTCTCTCAACCTCTCGCTTCAGACCTGCTACCGACTCGCTTCACTCCTCTCTTACTACTGACTTCCTACGAACGCTAAAGTGCGGTCTCTCCTGCCAACAACGCTTTCTGGTGCAGGAAATCCCTGCTAGCATTACAAAATTTATCAATGCGCGGTCTTTCCCGCTCTTTTCTTAAAATGTATCCATACGCGGTCTCCCCCGCCCTTTTTAAAATTATATCAATTTGCGGTCTCTCTTGTCAACAATACTTTGGTGCAGATATTCCCTGCTACCACAATTATTTCCAACATGACAAATATTGATTATTCCTACTCAATCCTATTAACAATATATAAACATCTTTCATAAATTGTGATTTGACAATAGACAATAGAAATCTACACGTCTTACACCGTCTGATACTCCACCCTCTCTCTGTCCATCGGCTACCTACTACTCTCTCTTCCATCTGCTCCCTATTCCCTCCGTCCATCTTCTCCTTCCCCCTTCTAACTCCATCTCCTCACTTCCTCCTCACCATCTCTATCCCCTCCTCCACACCCTCTCTGTCCAACACTTTTTCCCCCTCTCTCTGTGACCTCTTCCTTTCTCCATTTTCTCTTCCACCTCTCGTCACTAACCATTTCCTCCTTTTCCTCTCTCCCTCTCTGCTCATTTCCTCCTCCTCCCTCTGTCTCCCTCCTCCTCTTTTCTTTTTTAGCCCAACTTTACCCACTTTCTGTCCATCTCTCCTTCTTCCCTTTTTCTTCATTTCCCTCTCTCTCTCTCTCTTAATGTCCGCCTGCTGCTCTTCCCTATCTGTTTCCAACTCCTCCTCACCCTCTCTGTCCATCTCCTCCTTCCCCTTCTCTCTCCATGTCATCACCTCCACCCCAATAGGCTGCTGGTTCTTACTCCCACTGTATTAATTTCCAGATAAGAATGAACTCGCAATTGCTTTCCGGATAGTAAGCAACTTATGTACCAAGTTCAGCTGAAATCGATCCAGGCGTTTAGGAGGAGCTTTTTGCAGGCATATACACGTGTCACACATATTTAACGTATTTCACATATATTTGTACACGTATTTCACCCGTATGTACAGCGAATGTCGCCCTGCTGTTCCGTTTTCACACAGCTCATTGTTTATTATGTAATAAACTTAAACGTCACACATAATGTGGCATTTTTACTGCACGAACAGTGAAAAAGTAGTAAACAATAAACAGTTTTCTTTTCAGTTTTCTTGAGGTTGTCAGTGACAAAAAATTTCATGAATGCTTCAAATTATGCGTAAATTTCGTTGCAGGTCACTAAGTGCTCTCATTCTCAAATGCTGGATGAATAAATTCTAGGTAATTTTTAATACTCTGACCACTGGAAATCAGGCGTGCAGTCACCTGTATGATACAGGTACGAAAATCAAATGATCGTTGGGTATTAATGGCCGGGAGACTTCGTCTGCAGCTGTTTGGTTACCTAGTGCAAGTCTTTGTATTTGACGCAACTGCCGAACTTGCACGTCGGTGAAGACAGGATTAGATGATAGAACACAAGCTCCCACTGCTTGAGCCACGAAAATTTCCTTTCCATCTTTATACAAGATGACTGGGGGGACTTCGGCTATTCAGAATAAAATTTCAAATCAAAAAGACCTGCAGCTGTCTATATTCCTAATTTTATTTTATTTTTGCTACCAGTTTCGGCTTCCCTGACCGATGTCTAGGGAGAACATGACAGTCGAAATAGGAGCCAGCATACGGTCAGTGGCAGCCGACTCCCTTTCTTGACAACGCTATCTCTCCACGCATCAGTTGCATAAAATTGGTAATATGGACGGTTGAAATTGTTTTTGATATGACATTTTCATTTCTGTCCCAATCGGAGATCGAATCTGGTGAGATTTCACTCTCTTCCCATCGTACTTGTGACTATCTCCATATGAGACGTTAAGTGTATGTCGTGCTGGGACTCGGCTGTTGTGTGTGCTACCTACCACACCTACAAGTAACATCAAAATGCTATACGGGCGAATACAATGCTAGTTATATTTCATTTCAAGAAATTCAACAATGTCTGAGGCACGGGTAACTGTGTTGTAACAGAAACACCGTCGCAGTCAGGCAACAAATTAGATATGGAAATAACTGAGGGTATCTCTTGTTCTAGGGTAGTCGAGACATGATTAGCTGTAGCACAATCGAGGTTATAATTACAATGCAAACTTGCACTGGACATATTAATTTGTTTTGATCAAAATTCTACATGAATCAATGAAAATGACTATCAGTTCTCTGAACATCAACAACAAACAGTGAGTCAGTAGAAGCTTAATCGAATCTATATGTTCCACTTACATATTGCAGGATACCTGAAAACTAATTGTGAAACTACTTGGAAAGTGCTATTAGCTTTTGTAATGTGCGCATCTCGCTAATACAAAGTAAGCAAGTGCAAGACACACAAGTAAACACAGTTAATAAACTAAGCCAAGTTTCACAGCAAATCCTTCTAACTGTGAGCTGCTCGGATAAAGGACAGCGCTAAACGTGAAATGCGAAATTTACTTAGAACTAACGAAAGGTGCGTCACATTGCAAAATCCAGCACTAATGAAAACGGTACAGATCGCAGCAAAGATAGTCTGCCACCGTCGTCTTACGGATTAGGAGAGACCCAGACAACTTCCCTACGGCAAGTTCCAAAACATATACATATCCCTCTGAAACGTTTCGAAAAGTTCAGCATGGTGAAGAGAACTTCCAGCTATTGCCCCTGTGACCAGGGAATATTTCGCTTTCTTTTCCAAAATACAAGGGAACCCTGTACAAATTTCCAATTCCTGGCTCACTGAAAACCTTTTAAAATGCAGAAGTTTAGTAATGGTTCCTAGCCATGTTCCACTCATTGGTCGAGCCCTTCGCCCTAAATCATGGTATCAGACAAGATCAATATGATTGGATAATAAGATTTTGGAGTGAAGGCAATAAACTTTCGCATGGTGGGCCAACAGCGCGGGTCGGCGTATTCTGCGATCTTCGTGCAGGAAGGTGAATCCCTCATCCACACCTACACTCTGGGGCTTATCAGCATTTCCTATCAAAGGAGAAAATCGCATTCACAGCCGAAGCAGTGGACCGGGGGCTTACTGCAAACTCTTCTGCGAAAAGCAGCGCCCACGAGCCCTACTTTTTTTCACCACAGCCTTTGTAACCACCTGGGCCGCTCTCTTCTCACCAGAACAAACAGAAATCTTTCTTCAGACCCGCCCAGCGTTGTGCTTTCCTCAAACATAGCAGAAAAAAAACATTAAAAAGAGTAAAGAACACATAGAGATATGTGACTGCTAGTAGACCACGAGCAGCAGACAATACAGGCACAAGTAGATCTGCATTTTAGGGGCATTTCAGTAGACTGCGTTGTGTCTCTCATCGAGAATGTACGTTTCCCACGCTGTTCAGCCTATTAATACGCTTCGGAGACTCATTTCAAACTTAGACTGTCACTGAATATCCACATTACGGCAAGAAGGATTCTCAGCAAGGGACAATGCATCCTGAATCGCTGCACCCCACATCGACATCATTCGAACATTCAGCTGCTATTGTGAGACACAAAATATTGACGGTTTAACTCTCGGCGGCAGCCCAATGTCAACAAATCAGCCAATGAACGCGACCACCAAAATCAATGGAACAAAAGTATTCACTGAAGTCTTTCAGGCAACTGGACCTACTTGTCAACCCAGACAGTACGCTACCGACTACACGGATCAGTTTGGTGTCTGGATGTCCACTGACATGTGGAGAAGGAAATACCTGTAATGAATTCTATAGCAACGACAACGGGTTCATCTCAACGATGAGGATATACTTTCTCTGATGTCTGATAGTAGTGGTGGAAGGATGTGGCCAGGTACTAACATGCAGTCTCACAGAGCAGGATCAGTCGTCTTTTGATATGTATCAGGTACGGGAGAGTGCTTCCTGGCCGGTGCTCCAATCAAGTGATCGATTTTAGGGTCTCATGAAAGAACGCCAACTAGAGACCGCCAAAAGCAGTTTATAACATTTTCTACTGTTTTTGATGGTGTGAGAGATGAGGTTTTATTTTGAGCAACGTTTGCAAGAATTAAGAATTCTGTACAATATATTTAACGGGACAATGTACGTGAAATTAATTGAAATTTGACGTTTTCTGTTTCCTACTCCATAATGTACTTTGGACTTTCCTGAACGTTTTGGTGTGTAATACATTAAAATCAGACAATGATTGTGAGAGTGCCGGCCGTAGTGTGCCGAGCGGTTCTAGGCGCTCCAGTCTGGAACCTCGCGACCGCTACGATCGCAGGTTCGAATCCTGCCTCGGGCATGGATGTGTGTGGTGTCCTTAGGTTAGTTAGGTTTAAGTAGTTCTAAGTTCTAGGGGACTGATGACCTCAGCAGTTAAGTCCCATAGTGCTCAGAGCCATTTGAACCATTTTAACTGTGAGAGCTTCAAATAATGTTTTGAATATTGACGTGTGACTCTCAAATTTCGCTGCTACGCATGTACTATCACAGTTGAGTAGTCATATCTTGGGAACTACACAGTCTAGAAGGCTGTGAATTGCTTTGTTTGGTGCCTACTGCTACGTCTCAGAAGTTGGCATTTCGAAGAAACAAATCAGTCCTTCGATTCTGATACTCGTTTTCGTTAAAAGTTGTGTGATTATCGGCTATTTTTGTAGTAAGCTAACTTCTATTGGTTTTTATACGTAAATAAAATGACTAAGCGTAAAAGTAACTTCAAGAAACGCAAATTTGCGGGTAACAGGTATGCAGCACTTTCTTTCATCGAATGTCAACCGATGAAAAGCCATGTCATGCTTTGTGTCCACCTCCACCGAGCACTTGCTGAATTTTCTGGCGCTCTGCATGAAGTTATACATAAATATTCTCTTCCTTTGACAATAATTGAGGCAAATCCTGAGCTACTAAAGAAGTGTTTTACATGGGAAGACCCAGAATGTGAGTGAGTCCTTCAATAACGTTGTGTGTTGCCATGTGCCTAAAAATAATTTTGTTGGTCTTATGACTCTAAAGTTAGCAGTGTCTGATGCTGTAATAACTTTTAATGGTGGGAACTATGAAAGACTTAAGGTTCTGGAGAAGTTAGGGGTAAGATTTGGACAGTATACAGCTAAAGGACTGCGGGAGCTGGATGAGCTCTGTGTACATGAAGCAGAGTTAGCTGCTCAGCAAATTACAGAAGAAGCAAGAATGTAAAGGAGGAGACAAACACTGGGCTGTTGTGACACTGAAGAAGACACAGGCTATGGGCCAGGACAATTCTAGTGCATAAAAGACGCAGAAATATAAGTCTGTATAAGAATTTGTAATAAAAAAGTTTTAAACCTCAATATCTCTCAACTACATTTTTTGCAATAAATGGCCCGTTTTCTAAAAAAGTTCTGATGGTAGAGACATGAAATCTTCACAATATGCCAGGTGTGAGATTCAACAAATATGGAACTAGAATAATTAAAATATCCTGAGTTGTTTTGTTTTTATGTTTATTTATTTACAAAATTCTGTCAAAAAATTGAGTGTTTGAAAGAAAACGATAACATGCCCCACAGTACAATTTTAGTAATAATTCTAGTTCAGTGTATCTAGAAATCTGCATTCAATAATTATGGAAAATTTTAGGTTGGTGTCTCAAAAAGTTTCCAAGATAATGGGTCATAAAATTCGATAATTTAACATTGGCGGTATAGGACATACAATGTACCCTTAAGCCATTTGGAGAACACTGTTAGTTGTTCAGTTGCAGAGTTTTACAGTGACTTAAATTGTTTCCATTTTTAAAACCAGTTAAAACACAGGTGAAAGATTGAGCCACACTTCATAGGCCGAGTACCATCTTATGCCTCGAAACAGAAGAATGTCTTCTACTATGTAATATGTGATATTTGCTAATGAACTGAGTTTCATTAATGTCTTATCAATTTTTCCTGTCTTGAAAATGCTAATAGCTTCTATTTCAAAACTTTTTACCTTGTAACTAGTTTTTGGTAATACTTCTTCTTCATTTCGTTTTACTTACTAAATATGGGTGTTAGTAGAGTAATAAAGTAAAACGTAGACTATGAAATACAATACTGACATGACTTTTTCGATTGTAGTATTTTTAAATTTGACTAAAATATTGGTTCCTAGGTACTGTAAATTCCAATGTAGCTTGCGAATTTTTTATGTAAAAACACTACTAAAGGCCATTCTAAAATAAAACAAACGCTAATAACATTCTACACTTTTATTCTTGATACCCTCTGCCGACAGAGGGCTCCGAATTGTAGCGTGCAACATGGCACAGTGTAAAGTAACTATGTCGTTGCGTGAGAAACAGCGTGCTTCCATTGAGTTTCGAACTGGAAGAGTTCGTCTGCCCATGGAGCACCCTTTCCTCCAGCACGACAATGTCAGACCATACACCAGCGCTGCGATACCTGCAACAATCCGACGCCTTGTGTCCACTGTCGTCGAACATCCTTCGTACAGTCCCGACTTGGCCCCTACCTGATTTTCGTGTTTCCAAAACTTAAAGAACACATTCGAGGATTTCATTTTGACAAGATAAAGCGATGCAAGCAGAGGTGGGGTTGCCACTCCGACATCAAAGTCAAACATTCTACAGTGACGGTATCAAGAAACTGGTCTCTCGTTGGAAGAAATGTGTTCGTCACCAGGGTGACTATGTTGAGAAATAATTATGTAGACATGAAGAATAAAGACGTAGAATATTAATCAAGTTTGTTTTATTTAAAAAATCCTTAAGAAGTTTCACATAAAATGTCCGGAGGCATTGCTTTTCAGCACGCCCTCGCACCTTGAGATTGCTTATCACATTTGATAAAACGTCGTTGTTCACGAGCAAATTACTTAATTTCATTAAAATACTGTAGCACATATAAAACGAATGCAGTCTACTCAAAATGGAGTTAGAAAATATGTTATATTTCTATTACAGGCGTTCCTAGAGGCGGAAATCTGGAAAGTCTTGCAAGTCACAGCACTCTCTCCTACTGATTTCAGACACCTCTGATAGCTATTTGAGCGCTACGCAATATCGGGCACAAGATCCTCCAATGTATTATCCAGCCGTGCAGTCAAGATTTCGGCGTTTGGTCACTCTTTCATGATGATAATGCACGAGTTCACTGCTCCCATTTGGAGGACACCTTCCTCAATGAGACACGAATTGACTGAATAGAAATGAGCTGTAGTATTCCTTGACATGAACGTCGTTAAGCATACCTGGGTCCACTGTATACTTGCAATGCGTCGTCGCAATAACCTGCGTCACACACTGGATGGTCGCCACCGCCGAAGAGCGAGAGCCTCAGCAGCAACGTGCTGAGAGCGTGCCAAGGAGGATCGAAGGCGTATGGGGCGCAACAAAATTGTTTTTCATGTTAACCAAGCACATTTTGATTTCATATATATACCAATGTGTGCAGTTTAGACTAGGCAGGCTTTATTTTGTGATTAAAATCTGGAAGTGACATCGCATCATATTAGGTTCGTGCCTAAGTTCGTAGCGTTTTTGTTTTGCCTATTGGCATTCCGGTTGCCATGAGTTCATTTATCGATCGTCACTTTTCAGATGTAGTTCACTAGTGCTATGTGAGTTTACACGTTGTAATTCTGTCATCTGGAGGTAGAGAGTGGAGCTGTGGACGCTAGAAAATGATGTGCCAAGTGGAGAAATCGGAACATTTATCGACGTACTCGTATCCTTATGTTTGTGTTCAGTAGAGCAGTGACAGCAACGGAGACAACCAAAAACGTTTGCGCCGTGTGGGGGGATAATTCCGTTGAGCAGAACGCGGAAAGAAAATAGTTTTTTCGTTCTAAGGAGGATCCTTTTGACGTTAGTGACTCTCCACGTCCAGGAAGACCTTCAGGGTCTGACAAAGATGGTTTAAAAGCATTATTCCACAATGATTCTTGTCAGTGGAGAACTGCCAAAATGTGATGAACTGTGATCATTCCACGACGTGCGTCATCTGCACGCAGTGGAGAAGGTTCAGAAGTCGGGTTGTGTATATTTCTGTTGTCTATTGTCAAACCACAATTTATGAAAGATGTTTATATTTTGTTAATAGGATTAAGTAGGAATAATTAAATTTGTCATGTTGGAAATAATTGTGGTAGCAGGGAATGTCTGCACCAAAGTATTATTGGCAGGAGAGGCAGCAGATTGATATAATTGTAGAAACGGCGGGAGAGACAGCGTATGGATACATTTTAACAAAAGAGCGGGAAAGACAGCGCATTGATACATTTTGTAATGGTAGCAGGGATTGTCTGCACCAGAAAGCATTGTTGGCGGGAGAGACCGCACTTGAGAAGTGAAGCGAGTCGGTAGCAGGTCTGAAGCGAGAGGTTGAGAGGAGCGGTGTGCCTGCCAGCCACAAGCTATGATTTACAAGAGATTGTAAACGGATGTACAGAGACATCAGCTAACTATTATCATAAGAGGAACTAATGTCACTGAATCATTTTTTTGAGAAACTCAAGACTACTGAAGGTATGTTCGCACAAAGCTAGTTGTAAGATTGTTGTAAAAAGTAAGTCCCACTTGAACGTTTGTAAAACCATTTCATTCAGAATATAATTAATTTTGATTCTTGTCAGTGGAGAACTGCCAAACTGTGATGAACTGTGATCATTCGACGACCGTGCGACATCTGCATGCAGTGGGGAAGTTTCAGAAGTCGGGTGTAGGGGTACCGCAAGCTCTAGGCCAAAACCACAAAAATCAGTATGTGGCCAAATGTGCACGTCTGCTTGTCGTCATCATTTGGCCCTTGAACAACACTGACTATTCCTGTCCTGTATCGTTACTGGTACGACAGATAGTGTTTTTATGCTAAGAAAAGGAAAAGGAAGGAATCATTGAGCTCAAACAAAGCAGCAACTCCCCATGCAAAGATCTAACCGCATCCACAAAAGATAATGTTATACATGTGTTGGAACAGCTACGGTGTGGTGCACTACAAATTGCTTTCCCCAGGTGTAACAATCACTGCTGACATTTACTGTCTACAACTGAGACGTCTTGCACACGCAGTCCAAGAACAGCGACCAGGACGACCGCCTGAAGCGATACTAGTCCACGATGGCGCCCGCCTCCACCCACGTTTTTCACCTGACATTGCACCCTCGCATTTTCACCTTTCCCGCTCTCTATCGAACAACGTTCAAGGAACTTTCTTTCCGGATGGAAATGCGCTGCGAGCAGGGCTCGACGAATTCTTCGCCTCAAAACCACGTCATTTCTACAGTCGCGGTATCGAAAAGTTACCCCAGCGTTGGCAGACTGTTGTGATGACTAAAATCTCTGTTACGTGTATCTGTTGTATTTATTAAATTTACGAAAAACGCTACGAGCCTATGCACCAACCGGAAAAACGCTACGAACTCATACACAAACCCACTATTACTATATTACTAAACGGATAAACTTGAAGGTTGCCTATCTAGCGACTTCCGGGAACAGCAACAATTAGCAACTAAATTTAAAAATTTAAAATGCTACCATAATCCAATCATTAAAAGATATAATCTTACGTTAAAGGTTCAATACAATAAGACAAGTTTTACAGTTAGAAAATATGTATATGTCTGGCGGCAGCCCAGCTCACCGCTCGCAAATTACCCAGAATTTATTCGTCCAGTATTGGAGAAGAGAGCACTTAGCAACTTCCAACAAACTTTTCACACAGTTTGAAACATTTTAGAAACTTTTTCTCTTTAACACACACCACAAAATTATGAAACGAGAAAAGTTTATCGCTTAAAATTCCAGCATCAGGCACGACATTTTAATTTAGTATTTCTTCACTACTGATTCTATTCGCAACACTTTTTGCAAAAAGTATCCACATATCCCATTGAAAACACCTGCAAAATTATGTTATTGTGCGAGGCATAGGTCAGGAGATATAACGTCATAAACATCAGCGTGTCTCAAAAACCTTTGCGTAAAACAGACCACAAATCATCCGCACTATACTCATCCAGTGTCCGGTAGTGAGAGCACCCTTAGCGACGTCCAGCAAACTTTAAACATCATTTAAAACTTCCTCTAAAATTTTTCTCGCTTTCATGATTAACGTCAAATGTCTACCACAATCGCTCATTTGTAGTGTAATCTGACGTTTGGAGCTGTTTTGTACGTGGGATTTCGATTCTTTAAAGAATCGGAAGTTCACTTGTAAAATAATAAAATGCAAAACACTAAAATATGCAATTATTCTGCTGCGTTGCAGTGGCCTTCCTCAGAGCTTAAACAACTTGGGGTGTGGGTGTGTCAAGACGCCTGGTGACGAAGTCTGGAAACGTGTAGGTCCCCATATCGAACACCGGCCGGACAACGGAAATTTTCAGTTTTACTTTAATCTCACCTCTCCTTGATGGCAGGAGTCACCAGTAACGACAAGTTGTTGCAATCCCACGTTAAACTATAAGTACTCCCACGCGAATCGGATAACTGAGGTAGGCGCTCAGTTAAAATACTTGCACAGGGACACTGAGCCAAACGGATTGCCTATAACTTATTTTAACAATTTTAGACACTGTAATGTCTCTTGCAGCGGTATCTCCGCGATATTTTCAGAAATTTTATAAATTATATAACTCAGTACATATCTCGAAATATCTCTTCTTATCTTACCGATTATCAATGCAAAGTAGTTTCAAGCCCAATTATTCCTTGGAGCGTCCATTTACTCCATGGAATAGCTTCTCTGCTATCTATGTTTTCTCTTATGAAAAGAATAAAAACTTCTTGCCGATTAGTCGTAAAAGAAGGATCTATATGTACGTATTGTGGAGCGAGTCGCTATCTTGATGAGATTCTGTATCAGAAGGAATTTAATACACGAACTAAACTAAAGTAAGTGTGTTCGCGTATTATTTAACGGATTATTATTATTGACAGTGTCTGCTTACTACGTTGTGTTGCACGGGATAAGTGGGGAACGTCTGATTTACACTGGACGAACCTGCCGTTTTGAATGCTCAAGATATCCAGTTACTTCAAATAAATAGGCTAACACGGTCTTACCAGCAGATCTCCGGTCTTCCCCATGTGATCACCGAAAGTTAATAATTATTACAAATGTTTCCAGGAGATCGACTCACAATTTCGAAATTGCTTCACTGCCTTATGGAATTTAAGTTAAGCTTAATTTAATCAGGACAGAACAGTATTGAACTGTGTGAATGTGATAAGCCTGCTTTGTCAATGAAAATTCCCTTAATATACGCATGTTTTCACTATCCTGATCAGTGAAGCTAAATCAGGCCGGTGTGAGAGAGGTTCTTTAAATTTAAGAAATATTAAAACACAAATGACTTTAAAGCTAGCTAGTAATAACTGGATTTAAACATTATCATTAAGTTTTTTGTTTATAATCTAGGTGCTGCAGATTTGACGAAAAATATTGACACCACAGGAGGAAAATCAATGTGTAGCCTTGTTCACAGAGAAGATATCCGATATTGAAGCGCATCTAAACTTTCGGACACGCGTCGACTAACTGTTGGTGCATGGCATGCGACGTTTGCGGAAACAGTGTACTCCTTAAACGTAAGGCAGGGCTCCAATCTCTTTCAGACGCCAACGTGGGCATTTTACGGCAGGCATTAGCTAAGAGTCCAACAAAATCATTTCATACGGCGGCGAAAGAGTTGAAAATGCCACGAACGAAGTGCACAAAATCTTTCACAACAGGTTACGTTTTTATGTCTACGATGCGCAGCTACTTCAAACAATAAAATTGACGAACAGGACTCACTGGGCGAAATTTGTGGTTGGTGTGCTATCCCAGACTGACGCAAACAGTAACTTTTTGAAAAAGATTTGTATCTCCGATGCGTCAAGTTCTCATGTATCCCTCAAAGTGAACTGTTGTAAACTTCACATGTGGGGATCAGTGAGTTCGCATGTTGCACCTGAATTGGAAAAATACGGGTCGAATTTTGTGTGTCTTGAGGATTTAGGCACAATTGCATCATTCATCCGTTCTTTTTCAGCGAGTCCACCGTCGACAGTGATGTTTATCTTGTACGTGGTACAAATGGGACACCTGTAGTTTGACTCATATTCCAATAGGATGGCGCTTAACCTCACTGGCCCGTAAATGTCGGTCATTTTTTTGGATGAAAAGTTCCCAAGTATGTGGACTGGGCGTGACGGTACGATTCGATGGCCGCCACAATCCCCTATTGTCATACCACCATACTTCTTTCTATGACGCTTGTAATGGAGCAAGTGTACAGAACCAAGGTTACAAGAATACAGAAAATAAAGACACACATTGGTAATACATTTAAACGTGTCACTGTGGAGTACCTGCCAGGTAGGTGTAGAAAAGTTGGTTACTGACTGGTGGTTGTCTGTGCCACTAGTGGTGCATCCATTGACGTGTATAAATAAGGAAACTATTTGAGTTACCTCGTTACATTCTGAGAACCGGTTGTTGTTATTTAGAGGAGATTTAAAGCTGTTTAATCTAAAGTTGAAAAGATAATTCATCCACTGCATGCATTTCTAATGCCTGCTCGTAAAGTGTAAGGCGAAGCGCACGACAGAAGGGTGTGAGCCTGACCCAGATCGAACCCGTGCGAGGGAGTAACGACCGTTGCTGTGGCCCATCGGCCAGAATGAGTGTGATTTTTCGGTCGTTTCCCGCGCACGTTTCAGCAAATGATGGGCTGGTCTCGATTTTCCGCCTTATTTCTAACGGTGTCATAACATCACCGACGTCCGAATTCTTAGATTTTAGTGGCGCTAAAGGACCTTTAGTCGGAGTTATAAGAGAGAGACGGTCTGTGTGACAAACCATCCGTGGACTATACAACTTGTTCCAGCTAAACTAGTTCATGCTCTGCGGGAGGCTGCTGCAAAACTGTCAAAACGTCGTATATTTCAGGAAATTTGTCAATCTAAATATTTTGTAAGATGACACGACAGAGCACGAAGAAGGACTTAATGAGGTACACACCTGATGCGGAGGCCTACGTATTTGTATCACATTTTTTTTTAGTCTTTTCTTTTGAAATAACACTAAAATTATTGTTCTTTACTTTTTCATAGTTTCATAAGACTTATTCCGTCGTTCCCTGCTTCCCTTAAATCAAAGTCTACATACGTTCACAGATATTCCGGTGCTTCGAATCACATTACAGGCTGCTACAATTCTGGCAGTTAAATCCATCTCCGTTTCCACTAGGGTCTCATACACAGGTGACTTTAGACATACTCTTAGGAAATAATCTAAGGGGATTCAGGTCAAGTGACCTCGCAGGCCATGGAATACGACCTCCCCTACCAAGGCAGGGACCAGGAAATACACCACTGAGATGGTTGCGTACATCCACACTGAAGCGAGGCGGCGCACCGTCATGATGTATCCACATCCCCTCTTGAACAGCCAAGGGTACTTTCTCCAACAACTCAGGTTGAACTTTTTGCACGAACTTCAGGCCCAGGTGGCCATTCAGAGGGGCAGATAGAAGATATGGACCAATTAGATTGTCGCCTACAATGCCGGCCCAGATATTCACAGCAAAACGTAGGTGATTGTTCGACTCTACAAACATCGCTATTCCTGCCGTTCGAAACATCACGATCAAATGAGGCCTCGTCGATAAACAGAACAATTTGGAGGAAACCTGGTCGATCAATCCATTGTTGGAGCAACCACTGATACAGTGCGACTACTGGTGCAAAGTCAGTCACAAGCATTCCATGGACTCGTTGTGGGTGTTATGGGTGTGATTGTTGTTCGTGGAGTACTCGCCACACGCTAGATTGTGTAGCGCCCATTTCACGTGCAATACGAAGAGTACTTTTAGTTAGTTCCGCTCAACGCTTTCCGGCACCTCCTCTTCAAATTCGGGTGTGCAAGTGATCCTCATGTCAAAATAAGGTCCAAATGGCTCTGAGCACTATGGGACTTAACATCTGAGGTCATCAGTCCCCCAGAACTTAGAACTACATAAACCTAACTAACTTAAGGACATCACACACACCCATTCCCGAGGCAGGATTCGAGCCTGCGACCGTAGCAGTCGCGCGGTTCCGGACTGAAGCACCTAGAACCGCTCGGCCATCCTCATGTCGCCAGGTCCCTCGTTTCGTCTGTACAATGAACTATTCTCCCGCATTCGTTGATTGTGTCGTGGGGGATGATGCCTGTTGGGAAATTGTTCCCTGTACAGTCTTTCAGCAGCGAGAGCATTGCAACCTACTTCCCCACACACAAAGTGCATGTCAGTGAGTTCTGCGAAAGTGTTTGTGTCTGTCTGTCTGTCTGTCGTTGATTCATAGTACATCCTGTCATGGGACATCGTAAATACGATACAGCAGAACGACCTTACAAGTGAAGTAAACAAAACCTGCATCACGACTTCCTAGTAATCAGGCTCGTCTTACTTGTTTCCTTGCAGGAAATAAAGAACGTACATGTAAATAAACATCACAGTACGCGGAAACCTGCATGCGTGTTAGTTGTAAATAAGGCAGAAAACAGTAATGCTAGACAAAGTGGTTGACACCTTTACATCCATATCTCCTTAAGCGGGCTTCCCAAACTCAAATTATTCAATGGACCATTCTCCATGTGCCATTACATTTTTGCCCGCTGTTACGTAAACAGCCTGCATGTGTAGATAATTCTGTGTAAGAAGTAAATTTTCCAAAAATCTTCTTCAGCCAGTGGAAAGCAAAAATAGTTACTTCCTTAGAATGTAGGGGTAACTTTGTGGCAGCACACAAAGCTGCAGAAGCAACAACTGAAATTGTAGATTACAAGTCTTATTAATGAAATTAGGACAGTCGTGAACAGTCTGGTAAAAAACATAACGTATTGTGTCGTTTTATTACTTTGTTTCTAAATGTAAGATACATTAATTCAGAATACTGTATTCAGTGTGTCATGACATTGTTGTTTCACATATAACTGAAGTTGTAACTAAGTGCCCAACAATTACTAATTACATTGCTTAGAGTTCTTTATGTTAAATGCCAGTTTTTTTCCTTCCCTACATGTACGATTTCACTGAACAGATGGGTAATTATGTGCGTGAAACTTTTGTTTTGTTACCTTCCTTAATGCCGTTTACTTTTTTCCACCTTTATTTTGTTCCGATGTGGATAAGCCTATAATTATCCGAATTTTAAGAAAATTAGAAAAAAAAACTTTGTGGCAAATATTTTTCTGTGTATAGAAAAAGCAAAACTCATAGGAAATTGCCAATTTGTAGCAAAGCTATAACTATGTGTCAAAAAGAAACAAAAGGTCAGCTTATCTTTGTGACAGATGAATTTAACTCTCCCTTCCCTGTCTTAGATTTCATGCCGAAATGTCATCTTGACCTGGACGTTACAATTAATATTCCATATTCTGAATACGTCATTGGATATAAAAGCTTTTTGTTGTTGTTGTTGTGATCTTCAGTCAGAATCTCTCCTTGCTACTCTATGTACCACATCCAACTGTATCTGTTTTGTATCTGTTTACTGTATTTATCTCTTGATCTCACTGTACAATTTTTACCCCTCACACTTCCCTTCAGTACTAAATCGGTGATCCTTGATGTCTCTGAATGTGTACTATCAATCGATCCCTTCCTCTAGTCGGGTTCCGCCACAAATTATATTCAGTACCTCCTCATTAGTTACGTGATGTACCCATTTAATCTTCAGCGTTCTTCAGTAGCACCACATTCCAAAACCTATTCTCTTCTTGTCTGAACTGTTTATCACCCCGTGTTTCACTTCGACACATGACTAAACTCCATACAAATACTTTCAGAAAAGACTTCCTGTTTCTTAAATCTATATTCGATCTCGACAAATTTCTCTTATTCGAAAATGTTTTCCTTGCCACCGCCTGTCTACATTTTGTATTCTCTCCACATCGGCCATCAGCAGTTATTTTGCTGCAGAAATAGCGAAACTCATATACTACTTTAAGGGTCTCGTTTCCTAATCTAATTCCTATAGTATCTCCGGACTTAATTCGTCTACACTCCATTATTATTGTTCTGCTTTCGTGGATGGTAATCTTATATCCTCCTTTCAGTACAATGTCGATTCCATTCAATTGCTCGTCCAACCTCTTTGCTGTTGAATTGCAGTTCATCAGCGAACCTCAAAAGTTTTTATTTCTTCTACCTGAACTTCAATAGGAACATTATATATGTCAAAATTGAAGGATAAAAGTTATAAAATTTTAACATAATACACATACATATGTAGTGCTACACGTGATTTTCATGTATGGAAATTACGTGTACAGCACATAAGTACGTGTGTTACGTTAAAAAAGTGGTAAAAGTTTCCCAAAGCTTACCAATTTTACGGTATTTCTTTTTAGTGGTAATTACATTTAAAAAGCTATTTAAAATCTACTGTCTAGGGACTGAGCAGTTAACACTACGATACGTAACGCTTGATGCAAGCAGAGTGCCGCTGGAACAAGGAAGATGGCTCAGTAACGCTACCGCGGCCTACTCAAGAGGACGACCACCTCCTGTTTGTGCGGCGCGGCTGGGCTGCTGGGCGCACAAGGTCAACAGTTGACAGAACCAGCCGCCACGCCCCCGCTCTCCTCACTCACCCGCCTCACACACACACACACACACACACACACACTGAAAGCGACTTCCGGGCGGAGGGCCGACGTCAAAGCGCTCGCCGCTCCCACAGCCTCCCTACAGACTCACACCGACACACAGGCAGACAACGCCTATCCTTCATCCAGACAGATTTCTGTGCTGCACTCGGCTCTCCAATCTGTAAGTCGTACATCAAGTTACGGCGTCACACGTATTTCTTTCTCACTTTCCTTTCGTTCTACCAGTCGGCGCTAAGGCGGGAAACAGAACTCGAAATCCGCTGCTGTGTTGCAGGATCAGAGATCATGTTGCCACACCAAAGTTGGCAACGCAAATCGATATCACAGCCATTGACGGGGCATCGCTGCAATCCCACCAACGCATGGTAGGAATTCCTGAAGACCATCCTCTCTATCAGTTCTGCAGCGCTCTCCCTTTGAGGTCAACATAGTGTCGAGGTAGCAGGAGCTCTGCCCAGTTTGTGACCTCATCTGAAGGAGTCAACACTGATGTGTTGGCAAATGTGCCAACACCTTGTAGATAGAGGAGGCCGAAATGCACGCTATCTAACGCAGACGGGCGTGAATTCTGGAACAGGATAAGTAGTGAATTCTAACAAGAAAAGTATGCAGCTCCTCGAATACTTATCTTTATTCCATCCTTGTGGTACATCGCTCTTGATAATACAAATAAGACTATCTTCAGATACGGTTAATGGCGCCTTGCTAGGTCGTAGTCATGGACTTAGCTGAAGGCTATTCTAACTGTCTCTCAGCAAATGAGAGAAAGGCTTCGTCAGTGTAGTCGCTAGCAAAGTCGTCGTACAACTGGGGCGAGTGCTATTCCGTAACTCGAGACCTGCCTTGCGGTGGCGCTCGGTCTGCGATCACACAGTGGCGACACGCGGGTCCGACATGTACTAAATGGACCGCGGCCGATTTAAGCTACCACCTAGCAAGTGTGGTGTCTGGCGGTGACACCACAAACACCATAGTATAGGACCAACGTGGTAGTTGAAGTTTCTGATGGACTTGTTCATTTAAGTGTGGAAAACTGTACTGCTAGAGAACAGTTCGTTAATCTGTGCGTCAAGTGATGCTTTGACAGTCAATAAAAATTGTAACTTATCAAGCAAAGATAGGAGTCAAAGTTAGCTAAATCTTAAATTCATTTATATAAGAAAGGAGCTTCTACAGAACGTTCAGAGAAAATATGGCTGGATACCAACCAACCAACTAGTGATTCAGAAGACCGAATGGAACCTTAGAAACCAATACCAAAAACAATTATTACATTCTGGCAAAGTACTTTGAAAAACTCCTCAACACGGACCCCCCTATGGAAGAACTAATGACAGAAACGAGTAGGTACAATCCAGATAGTGAACCTCCAACTGTAGAAGAAGTTAAAGAAATAAGAAAGTCACTCAAGAATCGTAGAGCACCAGGAGAAGACGGCATCATCGTGGAAGTCTGGAAGGTACAAGACCCAGAACGCACCAAAGACATCCACAGGCTCTTGGATGATATCTGGGAGACCATGAAAATTCCTGACGACTGGAAAACTGCCCTGATACACTCACTACACAAAAAAGGTGACAAGACTGGCCCGAACAACTACAGAGGAATATCCCTACTACCGGTCACATACAAGATCCTCTCCAAAGCTTTATTAAACAGACTAGAATGCCAGACCGACCACTTGACTGGGGAATACCAAGCAGGCTTCCGTAAAGGGTGGTCTTGTGCGGAACGAATTTGGAACCTGAAAATGATTTTACAACACAAACAGTACCTGATCATTACGTTTGTCGTCTTAAAAAAAGCGTACGACTCTATGGAACAGAAAACTCTCTTCAAAATTCTAGCTGAATACAAAGTAGAAAATAAAAAAAGGACTATCATAGAGCAAACCTCGACCAACACGACCTCTAAAGTAAAGTTCTGTGAGGAAGTATCAGAGCTCTTTGAAATTCGCACAGGTGTCCGACAAGGCGTTGGTCTCTCACCTCTCCTTTTCAATCTAGTGTTAGATAAGGTAATAAAAGAATAGGAAAGATCAGAACAGGAGATAACCTTAGGAACCCTACAGATTAAATGCCTAGCTTTTGTAGACGATTTGGCGATTGTCACGAAAGGTATAAACGAAACAAAAGAAGCTATTGAAAAACTACACGAAATCGCTTCCAAAACTAGACTACAGATATCTTACGAAAAGACACAGTTTATTAGCACAAAGAAACTCTCATCCCTGAACACAAATTACGGCACTATTTACAAAACGGCAAACTTCAAATACCTCGGTGAAACACTACAAATGAGCGGACATAACAGAGACTCAAACTAAGAAAGAAAAACTAAAATGGCAAAGGCATACAAAGTAGTGTAGAATCATTACAACAAGAAGTCTACCTCACAAAAAGCCAAATTACGCCACTACGACACGGTGGTGCTCTCCGAAGCACTGTATGCAGCAGAGACCACACTAATCCTAGGGCATACACGTATCAGACAACTAGAAAAAGTAAAACGGAAAATACTTAGGAAAATACACTCCTGGAAATAGAAAAAAGAACACATTGACACCGGTCTGTCAGACCCACCATACTTGCTCCGGACACTGCGAGAGGGCTGTACAAGCAATGATCACACGCACGGCACAGCGGACACACCAGGAACCGCGGTGTTGGCCGTCGAATGGCGCTAGCTGCGCAGCATTTGTGCACCGCCGCCGTCAGTGTCAGCCAGTTTGCCGTGGCATACGGAGCTCCATCGCAGTCTTTAACACTGGTAGCATGCCGCGACAGCGTGGACGTGAACCGTATGTGCAGTTGACGGACTTTGAGCGAGGGCGTATAGTGGGCATGCGGGAGGCCGGGTGGACGTACCGCCGAATTGCTCAACACGTGGGGCGTGAGGTCTCCACAGTACATCGATGTTGTCGCCAGTGGTCGGCGGAAGGTGCACGTGCCCGTCGACCTGGGACCGGACCGCAGCGACGCACGAATGCACGCCAAGACCGTAGGATCCTACGCAGTACCGTAGGGGACCGCACCGCCACTTCCCAGCAAATTAGGGACACTGTTGCTCCTGGGGTATCGGCGAGGACCATTCGCAACCGTCTCCATGAAGCTGGGCTACGGTCTCGCACACCGTTAGGCCGTCTTCCGCTCACGCCCCAACATCGTGCAGCCCGCCTCCAGTGGTGTCGCGACAGGCGTGAATGGAGGGACGAATGGAGACGTGTCGTCTTCAGCGATGAGAGTCGCTTCTGCCTTGGTGCCAATGATGGTCGTATGCGTGTTTAGCGCCATGCAGGTGAGCGCCACAATCAGGACTGCATACGACCGAGGCACACAGGGCCAACACCCGACATCATGGTGTGGGGAGCGATCTCCTACTCTGGCTGTACACCACTGGTGATCGTCGAGGGGACACTGAATAGTGCACGGTACACCCAAACCGTCATCGAACCCATCGTTCTACCATTCCTAGACCGGCAAGGGAACTTGCTGTTCCAACAGGACAATGCACGTCCGCATGTATCCCGTGCCACCCAACGTGCTCTAGAAGGTGTAAGTCAACTACCCTGGCCAGCAAGATCTCCGGATCTGTCCCCCATTGAGCATGTTTGGGACTGGATGAAGCGTCGTCTCACGCGGTCTGCACGTCCAGCACGAACGCTGGTCCAACTGAGGCGTCAGGTGGAAATGGCATGGCAAGCCGTTGCACAGGACTACATCCAGCATCTCTACGATCGTCTCCATGGGAGAATTGCAGCCTGCATTGCTGCGAAAGGTGGATATACACTGTACTAGTGCCGACATTGTGCATGCTCTGTTGCCTGTGTCTATGTGCCTGTGGTTCTGTCAGTGTGATCATGTGATGTATCTGACCCCAGGAATGTGTCAATAAAGTTTCCCCTTCCTGGGACAATGAATTCACGGTGTTCTTATTTCAATTTCCAGGAGTGTATTTGGCGCAACTAACAGCAATGGAATATGGATCAAGAAACCTACAGAGGAACTATACAAATATGCGGAGACAATCACAGAAATGATTAGAAAACTCAGACTACAACTCCATGGACACATATACAGAATGCCATCACACAGACTGACCAAAGAGATTTTTGACTGCGTAACCACTAGAAACAACAAATGGGTAGCAGAGGTAAAAAACGACCTGAGCCAACTCGACATCACACCAGACACAATAAACGACAGAATAAAATTCAGAAACGTCATTAAGAAAAGTAAACTACATGAGATACACTAAGACAAAAGAACAGGCGTAAAATGGACCGAAGAACGCAAACAAGATCACAGCTGGAAGATGAAAGAAATATGGGCAACCAAAAAGGCAACCAAGATGAAGTCGAAGACACGAAGCCGACAAGAAGCATAGACAGAGGACCGGAAACAGAAACACAGCGAGAGAATGAGGGAAGTTTGGGCAGCAAGGAAGGCAGCAAAAGGAATTGGGCAAGTAGTTTAGTCCAACTGCGCTCTTTAAGGGCAAAACACCAATAATAATAACAATAATAATAGAGTGAACTAATTTTTTATGTGTTCTGGTTTAATATGCCACCTCACCGAGTAATCAAAGTACCTACAGTTATGGCCAGACGATTGTCGTTTCGTCTGTTCGCAACACGTGACATGTCAGACACAGACCTTTTGAAAATCCATTATGCAGACGACCTAGAATTAATCTTCCAGAGTAAAGATCTTATGCACTGTAAGCATTTACTGTCAGGTCATGTGATAAAACTGAGTGCAGGCCTCAGACTAGCCCAAACGATATTGAGGTTATTGCGTTCCATCCAAGTAATAAAGATGCCCAAATGACTCTACATATGACTTTTGATGGAATCGAAGTACCGGATACCTAGAATCAAATATATCTAGCAATCAGTCTGAATCGATTCTTAAAATTCAAGCAACAATGCATCAAATTATCTGATAAGGGGATCCCGCCATAAGTCGCTCTCTCATGTAGTCGAAACTTGGTATGGTGGAAGAGGTGTGAAAATGAAGTGGGCATCTGGTTCGGCTTTTGTGTCAACTCTCAACAGTTATCAAAAAAATGACGGTCAATCTTTCGACGCGACTGTATCAGTCCACTAGCTCACCGTAAACATAACATCGTAGAGCAGTTTCGAAATTTCGCATCCAAATCCAATATTATGTTTTTTTTTTGTATCTATAAATATCAAAGATTATAGAGAAACAGGTCAGACAGGAACTACTTGTTGAAAATAATAAATTTTCGGTATGTGGTACCCCACAAATTGCTAATTCTCGACGAAAACCATATTGCATTATCATCATGCTGATTTGTGATTAATACGATTGTAATAAAAGGAGTTTTCTATCTAATGGTGCTATGATATAATTTCCGAGAGCAAAATAATTAAATAGATTGTTGTAGTTATTAAAAAGCAAATATTTATGTAAAAATTCAGAGAGGTGACAAAAGTCACGGGGAGGTGATATGCACATATACAGATGGCGATAGTATCGCGTACACTGAGTAAAAAAAGGACAGTGCATTGGGGGACCTGTCCTATGTACTCAGGAGATTCGTGCGTAAAGGTTTCCCATGTGATTATGGTCGCACGAAGGGAATTCAGAGAATTTGAACGCGTAATGGTATTAGGAGCTAAATGGATGGGATATTTCATTTCAGAAATCGTTAGGGGATTCAGTACTCCGAGATTCATGGTGTCAAGTGTGCCAGGAGCACCAACATTCAGGCACTATCTCTCACCACGGACAACGCAGTGGCCGACGGCCTTCACTTAACGAGCGAGGGTAGCGGCGTTTGCGTAGTTTGTCAGTGCTGACAATCGACATTGCGCGAAATAACCGCAGAAATCAATCTGAGACGTACGAGGAACATATCCGTTAGAGCAGTGCGGCGAAATTTGGCGTTAATGGAGTACGGCAGCAGTCAACCGACGAGAGTGCCTCGCTAACAGCAGGACATCACCTGCAACGCCTCTCCGGAGCTCGTGATCATTTCGGCTGCATTCTAGACGACTGGAGGACCGTAATCTGGTCAGATGAGTGTCGCTTTCAGTTGGTAAGAATTGGGTTCAAAAATGGTTCAAATGGCTCTGAGCACTATGGGACTTCTGAGGTCATCAGTCCCCTAGCACTTAGAACTACTTAAACCTAACTAACCTAAGGACATCACACACATCCATGCCCGAGGCAGGATTCGAACCTGCGACCGTAGCGGTCGCGCGGTTCTAGACAAGAATAGGGTTCGAGTGTTGCGCAGACCCCATGGAGTTATGGACCCAAGTTGTCAACAACGCACTGCGCTAGCTGGTGGTCGCTCCATAATGGTTTGGGTTGTGTGTACATGGAATAGACCAGGGCCTCTGGACGTTCGGCTGCTTGAAGACCATTTGCAGCCTTTCATGGATGTCATGTTCCCAACCAACGACGGAATTTTTATGAATGACAATGCCCATGTCAATTTGCCACAGTTATTCCGACTGGTTTGAAGCACATTCTGGACATTTCGAGCGAGTGATTTGGCAATCAAGATGGTTCGACGTGAATCCCACTGAGCTTTCATGGGACGTAAACGACAGATCAGTTCGCGCACTAAATCCTGCACCGGCAATGCCATCGGAATTATGAACGTCTGTAGACGCAGCATGGCTCAATATTTCTGCAGCGGAATTTCCAAGACTTGCGTTAATACTGGGCCGAGTTGCTGCACTACGCCGGGCAAAAGGAGGCCCGGCACGATATTAGGAGGTATCGCATGACTTTTGACATATCAGTGTAAACAAAACCTATTCCACTGGAATCAATCAAGTCCATACAGCAATGTGCACTTATTCAGATGAGACCACCACCGGAATATTAGAAAATAATACATCACAGCAATTTCTAGTTCAAGAAATCAGAAGGAAATCCGAACTCCAAATTAAGGCGAAAACTGATTACTTTTGACAGGAAAGATTGAATATGACGCTATTAGACCCCCTTTAGAACTGTAAATGACCTGTAAGATGCTGCCTTCAAACAGATAAAAAACTGTAAGATGACCAGATAGGAAGTCAGAAAAATAAATTTGGAGATCTTATTTCAGAATAGGAAGTATATCAAATTAAGTCAAGTAACAAGATAAGCATCTTCGAAAATAAAGATTACAAAAGTGGTAATAATTTAAGAAATATACAAAGACAGTCACCTAAAATTGTTGCAGGTAGGAAGAAATCAGAAAAAAGTTTGTGATCGAAGAAAATAAAGAAACGTATTCTACACTTTCTGGATGATAGCTATTCGCAACCACATCGCAGCTTGTGAAACTAGTGCCTTGCCTAGCTTACGACGGAGTCAAAAGGCTCTGTAAACTGAAGCAGCAAATGAGTAAAGAGATCTGAAGATGATTATTGCTGACCGAAACCGGTAGTCTGAGGATCTAACAAGTTCGTCATTGTAGGTGGAAATAAAGAAATTCTCTAAAATAACGTTCCAAATGTAACGTGGCAGATATAAAAGAGAAACTGTAAGTTCAAAACAATCGATTATAGAAACATGGATGATATGATGAACTAAACAGAACTGTTGGGAAAAGTGTGAGTGAATGTATGAGAGAAAATCAAACTTTGATTAGAAAAACAAATAAAAAATAAAATAATGAGTGAAATAAAACAAGAAAGTATCACATTTCATCTGCACATTGTCTAACAAAGAATAGAGAGAAAATTGCAGATTTCAAAGATTTCTTTTTAGTGTTGTACAGCCCAATACATGAATCACAGAAAGGTAAGGCTATTAACGAAAGTAATGATATTCAGCAAACAATTATAGATGAGTTTTATGGAGACATTTGAGATATGAAGAATGAAAGGTGATTGGAGACGATCATGTTTCAACAGAAATGATTAAGACTGGAAGAAACATATTTCGAAAGGGACATGTAAAACAGTCGTTAGCGACAACTATTAACAGAATATGGAGAAAGCCAATTCACCCCACCTGCAGCAATGCTGCAATATTTTTCCATCGTAAGAGTGGAGATAAGCAAGACATAAAAAAACTATTGACCCGTCAATATCATCTTGATAATGCATAAGATAATAAGGAAATTTGTTTCATCTAATAAAAATTCATTGTATAGTCAACCAAGGGTACAATCTGTCTTTGGAAGCGAATAAAGTTGGCCAGGCACTACTAATACGCGTGCTCTGAGAGTTACTTGCAAACCCTCTAATTATGTGTATAGACAGTTTACCCATTCCAGGAATTGAGAACCTCGACGGTTTTTCCTGTTTTCGACAATGATAATGGCAAGATATCGGTCTCGGGCATTCGAAGACTTACGAGAATGTTTTAATTTCAAGTGTAAGGTCGGATAAAAAAATTAAAAGAAACATTTTTTCGTTTGAAGTGATTACAAATTAATAATTTTCTGATTCTTTTGCTTTACTTGTACTGTGAAACCTTGCTTATTGCCAAATTTCGTGATCCTAGGTCAAGAGGAAATGCCCTACAACTTTTGATGAAAGAGTTTGCGAATATCAAAAGAAAGTGACATAAATGGCTGTGTCTTTTGGTTCCATTGCCGTAGAAACTTAGGCTTTCTACACGGCGAAGAGACCATAGACCATGGTTTGTGACATAAATTTCAATTTCATACGTCTGCCCACTCCGAGAAAAAGGGGTTTTAAGGGACGTACGGTCAGACAGACAGACAGTCGGATAACGAATGACAAAAAACTTTTTCGTGCGTAATAATTACGCATTAACAGTTTTCGGATTTTTTCTTTTGGTTGTCCTGTGATTCTAGGTCAATGAAAAGTACGCTATTGGTTGTGATGAGTGAATTCGCGAGTATCAAAATGTTTGATATAAATGGCCATGTCTTTTAAGGCCATTGTTTTAAAACCTTGCATTTATTACAGCAGCAAGAGACTATAGACCTTGTGGCATAAATTTCAACTTGATACATCTATTGGCTTCTGAGAAAAATTAATTTTAACACTCGGGCAGACAAAGACACTGACGACGGACAACAGACTGATCCTAAAAGGTTTCCTTTTTTTATCGACTGAGGTACGGAACCCAATACCGAAGTTGAACAGCGGGAATACGGATTTTCAATGCTGTCTGCAGTTCACTTGTTTTAAGGGACTTCTTACTCATTTTCAACAAAACGTTTACTGAGAACCCTTGATGAACTAAGTATACCGTCATCAGTGCTAGTATACGGAAGAAAACATTCATCAGTGCTACAGTTTTTATTACACTTTCTTGAAATAGTTGGAAATAAAAAAAGATGAAAGACGAATTAGACAAAAATAGTTTCCACTTTATTCAAACTGCTGTGTCCTGGATGAAGGTGCCGAATCCCTAAAGAGGCAGAAACTGGAAGAATTATGTGTGAACTGAATGTACATAAACCAGCTTCTTACTGATTGGCCACTGTTCCTCTAAGCCGCTTAGGATGAATGCTACACGTAGGCGTATGCTTGACCCACCCACCTCCTGCTGACCTCTTGTAGATATTGTTGCGACCTGACCTTCGACATTAGGTAAAATTCAGCCTTTCTTCCTAGAAGAACGATCTGCACCCTTCTCTGGACATCCTGGTAGACATTTCTGTGGTTCCACGCGAAAACCTAGATACAACTGACAGCGTAATTGCGACAGTGTTGCTTTCAGCGTGTCCTTCCTTCGGCCTTGGCCCTCTGAGCTTGTATCACGTCTCTAATCAGACCACGTCGATGAAATTGAGACCGCTAGCCCACTCTACTCGGCTGCTTATTAGTGCGTGATCTCACCGCACCCATGCTGTAGCCGCTATAGCGGAGCGTAAAGCGGCATGAACTGGAGGCTGGACCAGGTGCGGCAGCCGCCGCCACGCGCCCGCCTTGAGGACTCCATCAGGAGGACTGGAAGAAGCCGATGCTGTCATTAGAGCCGCCTCATTAGAAGCTGTGTCTGCTTTATCCCGCTACGGATCTCGCGTCTCTACTCCCCGCAACACCGCTAGCAAAGGTCGTAAATTCTGTTCGAGGGGAAACGACTGACCGGTGAACAGAGCCGTAAGGGGAGAGCCGTAAGGGGACAGCCGGCCCGTATGCCGCTGTTTCCTGTCCCTAGCTGCAGACAGGTGGAACTCGGAAGGAACGCTGCGCTAGCTAAGACAAGTATGACGTTGTAGCAGAGTGCTCTCGTTCCAATTCAGATGCGCTAAGGCCAGTTTACACTGAACGCGAACGGAAGAGAGCGGAACGGTAGGCGACCTCACTATCAGATGCTCACAATACACGGAACGTCAACAAAACGTCAAACGAGTTGGAGTGTCGGTCCGGCACACAGTTTTAATCTGCCAAGAAGATTCATATCAGTGCACATCCCGCTGCAGAGTGAAAATCTCATTCTGAAAACAAAACGTCACTTCGCTTAACTAAATACCGAAAGCTGAAAATAAGGTTACGAAATATTACCGGTGATACAAATCGGAATATATAAGGGGTAGTCAAATGAAAATCGTAAACATCTTTTTAAATTTTTGTATTGAAAAACTGGATTTCAGGTGTATCATTTTTCGACAGTCTCCCTGTTGTTCAACGCTCTTCCTCCAGCGAGTAGAAAGACCACGGATTCCTTTGAAAAAAGAAACAAAAATATTTTGGTCGTGTACGTAGCTACTCCTGCACTGCCTGCAGCACCTCCTCATTGCAACGATATTTCTTTCCTCCCATCGTCTCTTTGAGTGGTCCAAACATGTGATACTCACTAGGTGCGAAATCTGATGAGAATGGTGGATATTATCGGAACAGACATCAACGTCTCGGTCTTTCAGTTCGGGAGTGAGCTGCCGTGATATCCACTTGCACACACTTTGAGAAACTTAAGCACATTGTGAATGGTGAGATGTGCTGAGCAGTGACTAACGTTCAGATCTGCGGCTATTTCATCGATCGTCACTCGGAAATTTTTCATCAAACTCACACACTTGTTGCAGTGACATGCACCACCATAGTGGACTATCATTCGCCCATAGATTTCAATAGGCTTCGTACATTCACTGTTCAGAAAACGTATGATGCATGTTGCAAGTGAGGCAGCCATTTTGAACTGCTATATGGCCGCGTTTCGCTTGTATGTACACTACTGGCCATTAAAATTTAACCGACAGGAGGAAGATGCTGTGATATGCAACTGATTAGCTTTTCAGAGCATTCACACAGGTTTGGCGCAGGTGGCGACACCTACAACGTGCTGACATGAGGAAAGTTTCCAACCGATTTCTCATAGACAGCAGATGACCGGTGTTGCCTGGTGAAACGTTGTTGTGATGTCTCATGTAAGGAGGAGATATGCGTACCATCACGTTTCCGACTTTCATAAAGGTCGGATTGTAGCCTATGGCGATTGCGGTTTATCGTATCGCGATATTGCTGCTCGCGTTGGTCGAGATTCAGTGACTGTTAGCAGAATATGAAATCGGTGGTTTCAGGAGGGTAATACGAAACGCCGTGCTGGATCCCAACGGCCTCGTATCACTAGCAGTCGAGATGACAGGCATCGTATCCGCATGGCTGTAACGGATCGTGCAGCCACGTCTCGATCACTGAGTCAACAGATGGGGACGTTTGCAAGACAACAACCATCTGCACGAACAGTTCGACGACGTTTGCAGCAGCATGGACTATCAGCTCGGAGACCATGGCTGCGGTTACCCTTGACGCTGCATCACAGACAGGAGCGCCTGCGATGGTGTACTCGACGGCGAACCTGGGTGCACGAATGGCAAAACGTCATTTTTTCGGCTGAATCCCGGTTCTGTTTACAGCATCATGATCGTCGCACCTGTGTTTAGCGGCATCGCGGTGAACGCACATTGGATGCATGTATTCGTCATCGCCATATTGGCGTATCACCCGGCGTGATGGTATGGGGTGCCATTGGTTAGACGTGTAGGTCACCTCTTGTTCGCATTGACGGCACTTTGAACAGGGGACGTTACATTTCAGATGTGTTACGAACCGTGGCTTGCCCATTATTCGATCCCTGCGAAACCCTACATTTCAGCAGGATAATGCACGACCGCATGTTGCAGGTCCTTACGGGCTTTTCTGGATACAGAAAATGTTCGACTGCTGCCCTGGCCAGCACATTCTCCAGATCTCTCGTCAATTGAAAACGTCCGGTCAATGGTGGCCGAGGAACTGGCTCGTCACAATACGCCAGTCACTACTGTTGATGAACTGTGGTATCGTGTTGAAGCTGCATGGGCAGCTGTGCCTGTACACGCCATCCAAGCTCTGTTTGACTCAATGCCCAGGCGTATCAATACCGTTATTACAGCCAGAGGTGGCTATTTTGGCTACTGATTTCTCAGGTTCTATACACCCAAATTGCGTGAAAATGTAATCACATGTCAGTTCTAGTATAATATATTTGTCCAATGAATACCCGTTTATCATCTGCATTTCTTCGAGGTGTAGCAATTTTAATGGCCAGTACTGTAGTATGCTGCCGCCTGTAGGGCATCCATGATCAGCACTCTCAACTTACAGAACAACAGTCTGGAACCGCATGACAGCTGCGGTAGCAGGTTCGAATCCTGCCTCGGGCATGGATGTGTGTGATGTCCTTAGGTTAGTTAGGTTTAAGTGTTCTAAGTTCTAGGGGACTGATGACCTCAGAAGTAAAGTCCCGTAGTGCTCAGAGCCATTTGGACCATTTTTTGTATGTACATGTATGAAGTCACGTTGACGTCCAACCATGTCTTCTGGATGATTCACATTTTGTGACAGTTTATGTACGTACGTGCAAATACATCAAACCATATTTAGAAGACCAAAGAGTCTTTTACCTCATGCATTTGTTTCAAAATATAAAACAAACATTTCTCCTTCAATAGAGCTGACTTTACCACTGTTAGAACATACTATTTAATGAAAATTGTTTCTTTAGTTTCTACTTTTATTTTGTACACTGTTGAATTTTTTCTCTCTGGATACTGCAAAACCTAAATCATTTTTGGCTTTCAGATATCTGGCCTCTTTTGTGGATGAACATTCATTCCAAAAATGTTGAAGACCTCATGGAACAATCGCAATGGGTCACAAAATCAAAACAATCAAATAAATAAAGGCTAAATGCATACATAAGCACAAAATCAACTATTACAGCATCAGTGTACCTTGCGAGAGTAGGTTAACTTCCCATGTTAGTAGACGACGCTGCTGTCACCCTACTGACGTCACTGTCAAAAGTTCCTTCCCTGCCAAGCTTGATGTTGACGTCCCGTTGCGTTACCCTTATTTCACCTGTGTAAATACCTTCTTTTGAAATGCATTGTGGAATGTTTTGACTTTCCATTCCGTCAGATATGAATCTACCGCTGACGCAGTAACAGCAATACCGTATGTACACGCCTCAGCTACGTAGCAGCTCAAGTTAGCAATTTTAGGGGAGACCTGTCCTCGATTTACTCGGATTTATTTTCAGAATTTTAAAAATTCTTTGGGTTAAGTGTATCGGCTTTAAAGTTGTTTAGTTTTATGACGTGGTTATTAAAGTATAACTTGGTGTATGTTATTCTAGCTCAGCATTACATTTCAGAGTGCAAAATACTTTCATGCAGACTCAAGTAAAGTGAGTTAATGTGCCCCGGGTATGGAGACAGGTTTACGCTCCTATGGGGGCACATTCGCGTATGTCATGGAACACAACAATACGTAAAAAAACACACTACTAAAAATTTCAAAACATGTTTTGCTGGCAGGATGAGAGAAATTACATGCTTACTTACGCCCTGGCAAAATACAAAAAGTTTACTGCCAGTAAACAAATTTTTGGTGAACTTACATCTGTTAGAATTGTATGGCCTGCTTAGAACATTGAATGTAAATTAAAAGCCTATTTAACATCACTCTCCGAGATCCAATTCATGCACACTAAATATAATGTCTTTCCTGTGGCACGAAATTAAAATGAACCAAGTGTAACCTCCCCACAGAAATAATAATTAAATGAATTTTAAATATTGTTAACCTCTGAACAAAATTGGTTCCCATTTATGATCTCTGTGCAGAAATGCATGCACTTTCAGCTCCCTAGAAGCTTAGATATTTAACAAAATTTACTCATATTGCACAGAAACACAAATATGTTCTACGTAAATTTAAGGGGTAGAGGGGGGGGGGGGAAGAAAGGAGTGGAAAGATAAGGTGATCACTGTTGTCAGCTGCATCGGGACATTACGCGGAATCAGCGGCGACGAGGGACAATGTTTACCGGACTGGAACTCGACGATGATGATGATAATGATGATGATGTTTGGTTTGTGGGGCGCTCAACTACGCGGTCAACAGCGCCTGTACAGCTTCCCAGTCTGTACACAGTACAGTCTAGCTACTTTCATGAATGATGATGGAATGATGAGAACAACACAAGCACCCAGTCGCCGGGCAGAGAAAATCCCCAACCCGGCCGGGAATCGAACCCGGGACTGGAACTCGAACCCGGGCAGATGTGTTAACCACTGCGCCATCCGACACACAGAGGTATGGCAACTGCGCGGATTACGTCGGCATACTTCACGGCCGGTCCACACTCCCATCGAGCGCCACCTAGCAGCAGTCACTGTCCATTTCCTCTGTGTTCGCTACTCTGAGATTCCCGCAGGAAGTCGGACGTATTTGTGCATCCTCAATGAAGAGGGTGGATCCATTGTCCAGCAAAACGTAACAATTATACGATTGCGTGGGTGTCTGTTCTTTTGGACATGTCACCACGCATACAGTTGACAAATACGTTGTTTGCACTAACGGTAACGCACTAGCAAGAATGGTTCTCGAGAAAAGTGCTCTGCGGACTGCATCACTCCGCTCGGTAACGACTTTGAAAGTGAGATAATAATCGGTGCAAGAAGCATGGTGCACAGCATTTAGAAAATTTCATAAGAATTTAGGTTTCCGAGACCATCAATGTCTAGATACGAGCTTCAGTATCACATACACAATACTCTCACTAGTCTAAAAAAATGAAAAGAAAAGAAAAACGACACACCCCAAGGAATTATACGAATGGGACGAAACAGTTGTATGTGATGCACATATAGAGACAAAAAATGATAACAATTTCAGAAAAATAGGATTATTTATTCAAGATAAAGATCTTCACAGACCGAGCAAATCAATTAAGCATTTTTCCACCTCTGTCCCTTATGCAATCAATTATTCAGCTTGGTATTGATTGGTAGGGTTGTTGTATGTCCATCTGAGGGATATCGTGGAAAATTCTGTACAATTGGAGCGTTAAATCGTCAATATCCTGAGATGGCTGGAGAGCCCTACCTATACTGCTCCAAACGTTCTCAGTAGAGGAGGGAATCGGTGAGCTTGAGGCCCAAGATAGGGTTTGGAAAGCACGAAGACAAGCAACAGAAAGTCTCGCCAAGTGCAGTCGGGTATTATATTGCTGAAGTGTAAGCCCAGGATAGCTTCCCATGATGGGCAGCAAAACGGAGCGTAAAATATCGCCGACGTACAGCTGTGCTGCAAGGCTGCCGTGGATGACAACCAGAGGGTAGTACTATGAAAGGAAATGGCGTCCCAGACCATCATACCTGGTTGCCGTTCCGTATGGCAGGCGACAGTCGGTTTGATATCCCACTGTTCTCCAGGGCGTCTTCGAACATGTTTCCTCTAGTAATCTGGGCTCAGTTCGAAGATGCACTCGACACTGAAGACACTTCTACTCCAGTCAGGGAGATTCCAGGCCGAAACAAAAAGATTGCATAACCAATGAAAGAGTAACTTTCTACGAGTGGTAGCGTGGAATTTGAGAAACCTCAGTGTGGGAGGCAATCTGAAAAAGGAAATGAAAACGCTTAATCTAGATATAGTGTGGACAAGTGAAGTGGAAAGAAGATAAAGTTTTTCGATTTTTCTCAGTTTTGCTTAAGCCATTTCGCTTTGCCTTCCCCGCACATCTAGAATACTGATAAGTCGTACTGGGACACCCTGTAGAAAATCAAGAGCAACTTTCTGTGAAGTTAACAGCAGCTTCAAGTTAGTTACGGAAATTCCACTGGTAAGCACAGAGGAGAGATCGGATAGCAGCAGACGGTAATTTTGATAGTGATAGGAGTTGAATTCTTAAGGGAAACCATTGTTAGGAGAATAGATTAAGTATTGATTTTTGTCATTGATTTCTTTTATAATTGTCAGGGAATTGTTTCACTATGTATTTAATTGAGAAGTATTTCAGTCTGCCTCAAGAGTTTGAGTAATTTGTAATACTGCTTTAATACCACACAAGGCAGATTTACATACGAAGCGATTGTTCAAAGAGCTTCTAGCGTTTTGTTAATTGAATGAGAAAGAATCGCTTTCAGAATATAGTATTTGAAAAAAGGAATTACTTGTTTGGGTTATCATTGACAGAGTTTAGATTTGACGAAACCCTTTCTCTTGAATTATATGTAGTTGTAGTAAGCAGCAGCAGCCGCAGCAACAGCAGGAGACGCCATACAGAACATGCATTGCACTCAGCATGAATAATAGGTTCTTTTATGTTTTTGTTAAATAATGGAATGCAGCAGATCACGCAGTAGCAGCAGAAAGAACAAGTAAGTTATTTGTTGCGCACAGGACCAATTTAAAAAAAAGTTTAGGCGATCTCTGTAATAGTAAAGTTAACAAGAGTACAAGCACGAGATTTTCAGTAGAAAACACGAGATAAGAAGAAAGAGCTCGCGACTTTCAATACAGGCAAAGATGCCAACTTGTATCAAGCATAGTTCTGGATTCAGGGAAGAATTTCTGAGAACGTACCTTTGAACCATAGCATTGTATGTTAGCAGTCATGAACTATGGGTGTAAGCTGAGAAGAAGAGATTCGAAAGCGTCTGAGATATGGTAGAGTGGTAGGTGTAATGAGAAGAAAGCAGGATCGGCGACGAGACGAACCTAACGAAAACACTGAGACGAAGAATGGCCAGGATGATAGGACAACGGTAAGAAAGCAGGGAATAACTTCCGTGGTATCAGAGGGAGCTGTAGAGGGTAAAAACTGTGGGGGAAGATACACATCGGCCAAATATTTAAGAAATAATTAAAATGAGGACGTTGGATGCAAACGTCACCTTTAGAAGATGTTAGCAGTGTACAGGAAGAGAAAGCCGTGACGTACTGCTATCAGCTAGTAAGAAACTGAACTACTCTCAAAAGAGCTTTGCTCACTAAAGCTGAAATGCACGTATTCAGTGGGCCAAAATACACAGAAACTGGATATTAGCGGGCTGGAGACGTCTAGTGTCGTGCAACGGCTCGTGATATACCCTCTTGTCAAACGACCCAGTGAGGCTTTTATCTGCATATCTGCAGAGTGTAGAGAGTGTACTTCAGGCCAGATGTGATTTTGTGTTATTTTAGGAGTGTACCACTGCCCGTACGCAGTCAGTTTGCTGTGAACATGAACCAGGGTGTTAATTTCAGCATTATGGGCGTGTAAGTGTCGCATTTTATCTGCATCTGCGTGATGAATACACCATGGACACTGCTACTCGTACTGCGCAGTACACATATCTACATAGGCGAACACTCTGACACTCTGCCGCACCTTGACTGGCTCTCTAAACCACCAGATGTTAATCCCATAGAAAATGCGACTACTGTTGGGAAGGGCTAGTGAAACTTCGCAATCAGTCTCCTCGCAGTCTGATAGCTCTATCCGGTATAGTCGTGAGTGGCTACAACTTGTAAGTAGGCTATCTAGGTTTTCTTATTAGTAACGCCACGTAGCGCTCTGTATGAAAATCACTGGCTGTGCTGTGTGCAGTCTGTGGCTAGTTTGCATTGTTGTCTGCCATTGTAGTGTTGGACAGCTGGATGTGAACAGCTCGTAGCGTTGTGCAGTTGGAGGTGAGCCGCCAGCAGTGGTGGATGTGGGGAGAGAAATGGAGGAATTTTGAGAGCGGATGATCTGGACGTGTGTCCATCAGAAACAGTACATTTGTAAGACTGGATGTCATGAACTGCTATATATATATTATGACTGTTAAGGTAAATACATTGTTTGTACTCCATCAAAATCTTTCATTTGCTAACTATGCCTATCAGTAGTTAGTGCCTTCCGTAGTTTGAATCTTTCATTTAGCTGGCAGTAGTGGCACTCGCTGTATTGCGAAGATCTTTGTGAGGTAAGTGATTTGTGAAAGGTATAGGTTAATGTTAGTCAGGGCCATTCTTTTGTAGGGATTATCGAAAGTCAGATTGCGTTGCGCTAAAAAAAAAAAAAAAAAAAAAAGGAATTGTGTTTCAGTTTAAGCACAGTCATTTACAATTTTTCCAAGGGGACGTTTCAAACTGGATATGAGATACCAGCAGAAACTTATGGATTGATTTAAGGCCCTTAGTAAGGCTAGATACAGCGTTGCTTGGTACTAGACTGATGTCTCCCGGAAGAGACAGTTCTTTGTCTATTGTACTTATTTTTCACGAAAATTTGTTCTGCTTCGAGGACTAGACAAGTCTCGCTTCAGTGGCGAATATGATGGTCTGACTTTACAGGCTGTTAGGGGTTTAAGTACAGATATATTGTTATTGGTGACGGAGGACAGTGTACTGAACAACATTACGTTAGTGTTTAACTCATTTGCAAACTAGTAATTACAGCTGTTTGGAGTAGTACGTTTTTAGGTTGATTAGTACCTCCAAGTGCATGTGTCAAGAACAATTCATTAATGCTTATTTTTCCTGGAGCAGTAGGTCAGAGGTTGAAATGTAGACACATGGCTGCAAACGGCTAGTTTATACTGACAGGTGGAGTCCACTTACTATTAGTGGTGCAGTTACGATCATGCACAAAGCATCAGGTAAGAAATTATGTGACGTGTTTACGGGAAGATTGTTGACGCAGAGCAAAATCAACCGACACAATGAAGCGGGTACATATTACGGTACCAACGATCGCAATATCTGCACATATACCCTAACACCATGTATTAGCCACTCATGAACCTTCCTTTATACCCTCCTAGTAAGTGGCGATTTGGAAAAATGTTACAGAACGACAGATGTAAGCTCCAAGTGGGTGGATAAAGTTTATGTTAATATTTTTGAAAAAATTTTAATAAAACAACTTGGCACCGCACAGCAATTCGACTAGCTGGGCAAAATATGACGGGCAGTCAAATGAACACGAGACAGGTGGAAAAATGTAGACAAACTGTTAATTATTTCAAAACTAATACCTATAAATGTTAAACATTTACCCCATTGTAAGGCAAGACATGAATACCGTCGTCGAAAAATTGCGGCTGCCTACGGAACCATGATCCTACCGAGACGTGGTTCTCTTCGTCCAAAGAAAATCGACGGCGACGATTGTCTTTCCTCAGCGTTCCAAAAATATGGAAATGTACGGGAAGAGATTGGGATTGGATGGAAAATTTGGAAGGGCTTTCCAGCGAAACTCCTGCACCGTAGTCAAACAACAGGCATGCCAGCTCCGAGAAAGTCATGATAACATTTTTCTTTCATTGCAAGTATCCAATGTTCGTTGACTTTCTGGCACACGATGCCTCAATTAACGCACAATAGTACCTGGACACCTTGCAAATATTGAAGTGCGGCATCGAGTATGCTGAAGAAGTTTCGCTGAGAAGCCCCTACGCATCTCCAATACAGTTCGGATCCCTCAGAATGCGATTTCCACATTTTTGGAGTCCTGAAGAAAGACATTCGTGGCCATCGATATGCTGTAGAGGAAGAGGTGCATGCCTGGGAACAATCATGCAAATATTTTTCCATGAAGGCATTGCCCGTCTTGTCTCACAATGGGATAAATATTTTAACTGTCACGTGCGACATTTGAAATAATAAACAGTTTACTTTTTTCCAATCTGCCTCAGTTTCACTAGACCGGCCCTTATAGTACCTGGCCGTTGCTTCCGCGGTGACGGCAGCACAACAGCGTCTCTATAGGCATAAAGCGTCGGGAGTTCAACACCATTTTATGAAGATTTGATTTAAACTACTGCATGTGTGAGTCAGACTTTCAATGTATAATTACCGGACTGACGTAATGTTGTTGGTTGCTCCTAACTAGTTTATTTGAAAGAAATTACTTTTAATATTGGTTGGATTACGTAAATCATAGCTAGGGAATTACGGTGCATACTGCGCGTATTTGAAAGTTTTCAGAATATGTGTTAGAAGTTTGTTTCAAGAGGAGACGTTTATCGCATGAATGTATACGTGGCCGGTTCAAAAAATTCCGGAACATTCGTAATTTCGCCCCAGTGGTATGTTGCGGCGAAATGCGATTGGCATCCCTTAACATGTAAGTGAAGACCAGAAAGACCTTCGCCTCGCAATCTGTGAAAACCTTCTGTTCCTTAAGAGAATCATAACTGGTGAAGACACATGATGTTGCGACCAAGGTTCATCAAGTCGGGTTAAATGTCAAAGACATATTGATAGTTTTCTATGATTTTCAAGGATTAGTTCATGAATACGTGCCACAGGGACAAACCGTTAATCGGTGGTACTATCGGGACGTGCTGCGACCCCAGCAAGAAAATGTGAGAAGGAAATGGCCTGAAATGTGGCGAGACAATTGATGGCTTTTGCATCACAATAACACACCCGCACATTCATCCTTGTTGGTGCGTGACTATTGCACGATAAACGAGATTACTGTGCTGCCTCATCCTCTGTACTCTCCAGATCCAGCCCCTGCGGCCTTTTTTTTTTATTTTCAAAATTGAAAGCCCTACTGAAAAGACGAAGGTTTGCAACGAGAGACGAGATAAAAGAAAATTCGTAGACGGCGCTTCGCGTGATCCAGCAAGAAGCGTACTAAGACTGCTTTCGGAAGTGGAAATGGCTTTGGGAGCTTGTGGAGGAGATTATTTCGAAGGAGACCATGCACAATAAGTAAAAGGTATGCGTAGAAAAATTTTGTGTACAAAGTTTCGGAATATTTTGAACAGACCCTCATATACGAGTGATAATGCTAAAATGTATTGACTGATTTAGCTCCGTAGCTGATGGGTCAGCAGGGCTGCGTGCCATGCAGAGGACTCAGGTTCGATTCCGGTACTGCCAGGTATTTTTCCTTTGTGGGAGGACTGGACCGGGGTGCTCTCATCCTAGTGAGGCCAACTGACGAGCTTAGTGAAGTAGCGGCTCCAGGTCACGAAAACCGAAAGCACTGTGCTTACTCCATGCCCCTCCATACTGCATGCATTGACATCAGCGGCAGAGGATGACACGGAGGCCAGTAGGTACCGATGAGCCAGACAGGGCCTGGCAAGTGAGTGAAATGTAATTTAAAATACAGTGATTCTTTGGTCTTTAACCTTTTATGTACTGAACAGCTTCGTTACATACAGATGGAACTCAGGGCCACAAATAGACAGTTTAATGGATTATCCATTGTGTATTTTCTGTGAATTTTGATATTAGACCCCTGTTGCTGCATGATTGATCTAAGCAACGCTCAGGAACAGCAGGTCGGGACAGTCAGCTATCACGCAATGTTTCCAGCCTCATGAAATAAACAGAAAAGACACACAGGAAACAAAGGAAAATATGGTGAGAGCTGCACAGCGAAGGAGGAAATAAAGTGCACGGGAATGCTATTAACCGTCTAGAGCCAGCGGTCACGCTGGCCGGCTTCCTGCCGCGGTGAGTTATTCCGTCGGAATTTGCGAGCAGCGATCCCTCCCGGGGTTTTTTCCCAGCAAACCAGCTCCAGCGGCAGCGAGGGAGGGAGGGGCGGCCGGATGCGCCCGCCCCCACCCGCCGCCCCTGCCGCCAGCAGCGCCGCCCATCCATCACCGCAGAGTCCGGGGATGACTAGTCGCCCCTCGCCGCCCCGGTTCTTGTGCCGGCGACGCGGCCAGTTTCTGATCCAGCGAGCGGCAAAGGGCGTTGCCGAAATATTTGGTGCGCTGCCCTCGCGCGCCCTTTTGTGGTGGACCCCGCACTTCGTCGTAAATAATTTCCGATCGGTTAACGACGCAGCTGCAGCCCGGCGGGCAAAGAGTTGGAGCGGAAGGCGCGACAATGGGCGGCGCGGCCTGACCTGGCCGGAGGGGCACCGGCTCAGCGTCCGGCCGCGGCCTCTGCAGCGACCACTAGTCTGCGGTGGGCCGGCACACTCGAGTGGAATCGATGAATCGGCGCAGCTATCAATTTATAAATAAATAGTACCACACTCGGGGAGTGAGCGTAGGTGGAGCAGATGCGGGAATGGTGTACCGCCACTCGTGGCAAGGTCCTAGTGGAAGTGGTTTGGCGTTTCCTTCCTCCGATCTGTTATGAAGCGTTAAGCGTGCATGTGCGTCGTGTGGATGACCGTGATAAGTGCTCTCTCAGTGTTGAGTTTGTGTTATTATGGGTGATGGGAAGGCAGAGGGTGTACCTGGTGCCGGCAGATATCCTACTACTTGTAACCTCCCCACAAAAATTATTAAAAATTAAAATGAACCAAGTGTAACCTCCCCACAGAAATAATAATTAAATGAGTTTTAAATATTGTTAACCTCTGAACAAAATTGGTTCCCATTTATGATCTCCGTGTTTGCACCTATTACTGCCTTTCAAAGTAGTCACTAGCGCTGTGTAGAACCCGTTGCCAGCGACGTGGAAGACGTAGTATACCGTTAGCAGAGCCTGTTCTGTTGATGGTGCGAATGGAGCTGTCTATTGCCTTCCACATCGCTGGCAACGGGTTCTACAGGACGCTGGTGGCTACTTTGAAGGGCAGTAACAGGTGCAAACATGTAACTCTTTTGTTCGGTTGTGAATAAGTAGCTACCACTATTTAAGCTCCAACCCTCATACATCACAAATATTTGAGAATTGAAAAGGTCCCTGGAACCATATAGTTTCAGTTTATACCCTCAACTCGCAACATTCGGACGTCTCGAGGAAAAGATATCACACTGCGTGAAGCAAGAAAAGCTTTTCAAATTAAGCAGCTGAATCCACAACACGAGTCTACCAGCCAAGTACACCGTACGACTTTACTTTTTACCTCTCTCTTTAGCTTCTACACCAAGTAAGAATAACCTTACAGACTTCGTATTTACATAAGTCGTTCACAGAGGAAAGTAGGCCTAATTCAGATCTTGATATACGCGGAGCAGCAACCATGTACTGAGTGTGTGAACTCTGCCTCTATAATAACACACTCAGCCAGCAAGTAAGGATCTACAGAACAAGTGATTCAAGAATGTAGTTTGTTCAGTACTACAACAGGAACGCCCCATCAGAAACAACTGTTATTCGTCCAAAGGAGAATCCAACACATCGAGCGAGATCGGCGGAGTAGTTAACACGATTTCAAGTTGTCTGCTGTAGGGGTGGAAGAAATTTGCCTCAGCTCACTAATAAGTCCGTTACCTGACAGGGAGTAGTTGTAAAGTATAGACCGTGATGGGAAGAAGAAAACCAAGAGAAAGTTGC
The DNA here is from genome assembly GCF_023864345.2 of Schistocerca serialis cubense. Lineage (NCBI taxonomy): Eukaryota > Metazoa > Arthropoda > Insecta > Orthoptera > Acrididae > Schistocerca > Schistocerca serialis. Next base: position 258,186,186 of record NC_064641.1, read on the forward strand.
ACGCCGTGAGATTGTTGAACTCACTGTAAGGAGAGCTTGACTGGCTACTATATCCTCCGGCAACTGGCGGCTGACACCTTGCTGTTACGAACCCGTAAAACTAAACACCGTCTCTTCAATAAGCTACAAGCAATATTACATACCATACATCAGACAAGTGGTGTTATATTCCTGCTGGAAGAACTTGAGATCAATGAACATGTATGCTAGCTTGGTATGTGACTAGCAAACACCATTTAGTTATTCCCTACTGTTAAATCACGTTTGAATTACACACTTCTCAGACCGCAACAGTAGAATGAATTTTATTATTAATTTTGTAAATCTAACGATATATTTTGGATTCTTTTTAAGTTTACATTTTCTATCGTAAAACCTTTTTATCTATATCACTAATGCCTCTGCAACTTGCGAGGTGCCGGGGCTAGCAGTGTATTTAACACTAAATTCTTCTAGAATCTACATATGTAAATGATGCTCTAAGCCCCCCCCCCCCCCTATTCTAACTCCGACTTTTGCTGTTGCACAAGGATTAAAAAAAAAAAAACGCGAACTGACTCTAATCAACCCTGCCAGTGGAGTAGAAGAGAGTTTGGCACCTGCAATAATTTAATTTGATAAATAAGTTAAATAAACGAAGGTTTCATTAACATAGTGAGGAATGATAGAGTTGCTCTACCAATTAACAGAATGAAAGTTCTGTCCAAAATAACAATATGATTTATTAAGACTAAACACAAAATAATAAACAAAAACACATGAAACATTTACAATACATCAAATGGGCTCATATTGGATACTCAAACAAACGCTGTGAATGTGAAGTTGTCCCTAAACTAGATTGTGAGGATTATGATGAAGTGGTATGTGGAGCCAATTCCTTGCCACTCAAATCTTAAGAGAGACACACAGCTAACCCAACATTAATTGCTGCTACTCAAGACAGAACAAAGTTAGAACAAGACGAACAGGCGCGCTCTGCTGAGCTCTGATTATCACCTAGGAAAATCCCTGTCTGCCGGTGCTGCGGACATACATTACCAATCTGTCTTCTTAACTGCAAGAACACGATTTGGCGTACCGGAGGCGATGGCTGGTTGCTTCGACGTCCTCGACCGAAAGGCGAGAGCCGACTCCCCTGAGCACCCGTACACGCCAAACACAGAACATTCCCGCCCCCACGACAGTGGCCGTGGTTAAACGTTCCAATCAGCAACTCGAAAACCGGCGGAAAATTCCACTCCATTGCCGGAGCACTACCATTCCATTAATGGAGATTCTTGGCGCCAATTTCTGCGCTGATTTTGCTACGTCACGGAGCTATGCCCTGAGCAAGCCAATCACAGATACTGTTTTGCAGAAAGCGCGGGAATTTTCCCGCCACAACTGCCTGGGTACACAATCATTCCCACGCCTCGCTGGCAGCCCGCCAGAAAGTGTTTTCGCTAAGTTTCGGCGAAGTAACGGAACCTCTAGCCCAGCCGCTACTTTAGGCCCCTCCGGGCGTGTCTTTTGACAATGTCGGTGTCTGGAAAGCATTCACTCGACTCCCTCACACCCTTTCAAAATCAGCAGAGCCCGCCTGTCACCGGCAGTGTTGCCAATTTAGCGACTTTGTCGCTAGAAATGGCGACTTTTGCCTTCGTCTTAGCGACAAAAAAAACTTTTTAGCGACAAAAATTATTTAGCGACTTATCTGGCGACTTTTGGAGTACTGACGACTTTTGAAGTACAAATCAAAACTATTTTGGGCCGGTATTTTCATTAACAAAACTATTATTTTAACTATAGAATGGTTACTACACTGACTTTGTTCTAGATTTACTAAGTTAAATTAAGTTCTTAGCAGATCATGAAGCATTGTTCAGCATTTAGTTAACCTGGATGTGGGAATTGCCTACAGAGTAAGAAAACCTTGACTATAGAACAATTCATTATTCATTACCCACTAGCCTGTTATCGTCGATAGTGTATCGATCTATAATTCTTCAACTTTTGAACTCCCTTTATTTTTCGAATTGACAAAAAAAATACGTAATATTAAGTATAATAAAATACATTTCTGTCCAGCGACCTCTAATTTTTCGAAATGTTAACTCGCATTCAAATTATTACCACATGCACAGTGGTAACGCAAGAACGATTCGGTGGGGGTGTCTCAGACACTATTACGTTTTAAACAATGAACAATAGGACTGATATCGAGTTACCGAGTGAGTAGATTGTTTCATGACCTCTAGTTCGCCTGAGTTTTAATGTATTTTCAGTGATTATAAATTGGTGAAACTTATGTTGTGCTGGCTTACATAATGGATTTACCGCAGAAGAAGAAGCAGTATGCTCAAAAATATCGGGTTGCGTGGGAAGCAGAACCTGAATTCAATGGGTGGCTGAAACCAGTCGTTGGAGACTTATCCAAGGCAAGATGTCAAGTATGTGCAACAGAGTTTTATGCTAAATTGTGTGATATTAAAAAGCATTCGAAAACTATTAAGCATAAACAAAAAATTGATTTAAAAAAAACACTAACCACCTTACCTGTGAAAATTGTTCCGAAAACTACAGTTAGAATAGCAAGCAGAGCGCAAAGCGCCCTTTCTTTATTTATTGCTAAACATTGTTCTATTTTAGCTGTAGAACATTTAGGAATACTGTGCAAGAAGGTGTGTTCCGGTGATGAGGGCGCTAAAAACATGCAATTACATCATACAAAGTGCACTAACATTATAACTGAAGTTTTGGCTCCATATTTTACACAATCATTGGTTGAAGACATAGGTAACCAAAAATACGGTGCACTAATAGATGAATCCGCCGATGTATCAATGTCTAAAATGCTAGGTATCATTATACGGTACTATAGTGTAAACAACCAAACCATTAAATCAGCATTTCTCAAACTCGCTGTAGTATAAACTGCAGATTCAAGAAATCTGGCTGCTGTTCTTGTGAATTCTTTGAAAGATCTCAAACTTCCAATCGCTAATATGGAAGGAATTGGCACAGATAATGCTTCTGCAATGGTTGGAATAAACAATGGACCTTTCGAACAACTCAAGAGAGAATATGGTTTGAAGCATTTGGTATTGATCCGTTGCATTTGTCACTCTCTTCAGCTTGCAGTTTCACATGCCTCAGTTAATACCATACCTAGAAACATAGAGTTTCTTGTATGGGAAACCTACCATTGGTTCTCCATTTCACCCAAAAGACAAGAGGAATATAAAAAGGTTTATGAGACAATAAATTGTGGAAAACAGCCACTAACGATTTTGAAGGTCTGTGCAACACGTTGGCTTTCAATTGAACCAGCAATACGAAGAATTCTGGAGCAGTGGGAAGAACTAAAGCTACATTTTTCACTTGCCGTGGTTCAAGACAATTGTTACACTGCCGATCTTTTGTACAAGATGTATTGTGACGACTCGAATCATCTTTACATGTTTTACCTTAAACATGCTTTAAAAGACGTACAAATAGCAATAAAAGCTTTTGAAGGAGGAGACAATGACCCCACTAAATTTCTAGATACACTTATATTTCCCATGCAGTCACTCGGACAAAACATAGTTTTTCCAACTGTTGATTTGTTGACAACACCAGTTCCAAGCGAATGTATGTACGCAAATCCGAACCTTGGCTTTATGTTTGAACAGAAATTGTCTAAGTCAAGTTTGTCTGAAGAAAATAAAGTTTATTTGAAGGAGAGATGCATTCAGTTTAGTCTGAAACTCATAAAAGAAACTCAACAAAGACTGTCAAGTAACGTTACGATCCTGAAAAAAATGTGAATGCTGAATGTTGAAGAAACACTAAAAGTGAATAAAAATAATGCTGTAGCGGATGTAGCCAAAGAATTGGGTTTTAGTGGCGATTTCATAGATGGTATGCTGCAAGAATGGCATAATATCAACTTCATTAGGTGGAATAACACTACTAACACTGTTCGATTTTGGAGTGGGGCTTCGCAGTATAAAAATGCCGCAGGGGAGAATCCTTTTTCTTTGATTTCATAGCTAGCAATGACTGTTCTATGCCTACCGCATTCAAATGCAGTAGTGGAAAGAATATTCAGTTCTATGAACATTATAAAAACTAAACAACGTAACAGATTATCGTTAAAGACAATTAATGCTTTGATCATATTGAGAGACCAGCTGAAGAAACAAAATAAAGATTGTGCATCTTTTGACATGCTGTCAGACGTATTGGAGCTTATTGGAACGAACAAAAGTTACTCTCTTGCGACAAAACCAGTCGAACTGCAACATCATCTTTTGAGCGACGTTCAACCCTCTACATCAACTACAGTTCTGTCAGAGCATGAAACAGAGGAGTTATTCGATCTTCTGAGTGACGACGATGAATACCTCACATACTGGTATGTATATATTTTGTAACCTAATTTGAGTTCTTGCTATCTTTTGTTACAAATATACTGGTATATTTCTAGTATATTTGACTACTGTGATTCAAACAACAATTTATGTGCTGCGTCAATTATGATAACATGTTTAATTAAACGTTAGCGTATTTTATATGTATGTTGTTGCTAGCGATGCATCATTTAATTAAGACAATATAGCAATTACGTACGAGACAATTTTTATTAATATTTTATAACCCCCCCCCCCCCTCCCCCCCGCACCACCACCACTGGCTTATTGCACCATTCACATCACTAAATTTTCAGTACACCCCTAGTAAAATCAGTTTTAGCGACTTTCTAGCGACTTTTGATATTGAATCTAGCGACTCGGGTTTTTTAGAGTTGGCAACACTGGTCACCGGACCACGCGGCTGACGAGAGACACTGCGTGGGAAATCCGCGTGTGAAGGAATAGCAACTTTCCACCGCATGCAATTAGAGAGGAAAATCGTAAGATAGAAATATGAGAGGGGACTCATGCCACCTCTCAAACTAACATTTAATTTTATCTGTGGTTGCGAAATTCAGTTATCACCGAATACGCACTAGTCTAGCCCTGTATATTTACTGGATCGGCATATTGTTCTGGATCTGACAATGTTAAGTGGTACAGCGCTACATAACCTCTGTTCTTCTTGGAAAGTGAGTATACAAAGCAAGGTGCTTTCACTTTATACCTTCGCAACTTCTTAGACGTTAGCAATTACGGAAATTCATGTGCACCTATTATGTGCCATAGTCAGTGTGTATTTCTATTCGCTTCTGTAAAATGCAAACGTATTTTAAGTTCCAATTATTTTTACGAAATTAGGCCTAAAGCTATTTATGTTACTTTAAACATAATCGTGATTTCGTTGCTCTTCTTTGGCTTTGGTAAACAACTGATGTTTGCATAATGGGCGGAACTGTATTCTCATTATTCAGTCTCCAGGAATGGCTGCTGTTACAGCTTCAAAACAAAGGTTATCGTTAGTAATTTAATACTAGGAACTTCCTGCTGTACAGTCTGGCGTACGAGGACACCTAATAAGAGATTATACCGAGTCGTCTCTCACATTCGGGTCGCCTATTTACCGTAATGTATTTGTGGCGTTCTTACGCGTCAATGGACACGAGGTCAAACAATGATCATATACTGCACAGAGTTCTCTGCCATGGAAATTGCAGTGGAACTGATCAATTGCTCATTTTCGCCACCTGTTGGACTTGACGATACACACAGATAATCAGATGACCACAGCGTGCTGAGACAAATATCCGCTTTCTTAACTCTTCTGATACAAAGTAAAGGGCAAATATTTAGGAATGAAACATTACTCTTTCATTTGGAACCAGGTTGAGTTTAATACAGCTTCACGCATAACTTCAATAAGACGATTCCGGTTATGTGGCCCACTTGTCGTGATGTTTATCAGCCGTTTGCTACAATGTGTTCCGCGACAATGTCGATTCCTTCCCTGATGTAGGAATCGTCTCTAGGACAGCTTTTTCGAGAGGGCGTTACCATGAACGAAAGAAAGAAGATAAAGTGTGTAAACGGAATACGATATATCCGCGTGTGGTGGCAGAGACTGCTTCTGCTGTTGCTGACGGCACCCTCTGTCAGTGGAAGCTGGGGACGCGCCCCCAGCAGTGTGTCGACTCCACAGCACAAACGATCGGCTTTCACAGCCCAGCTGCCGGCAGGAGCTCCCTCTCCCTTAATTAGCAGAGTCGTAGAGTCGTTGGGAGGGACGCATCTGCTCCCTCAGCAGCTCACAGCTCACACACTGTCTCGACTCATTCACGAGATGCCTCTATTTACTCTCTCGCCTCCCAGAAGCACAACTAAAGCCTCAGTCAGTTGCCGCTAGTGCCTTACTGCACCTGCGAGAACCAAGCCCACATCCATCTAAGACAACCCATTCTGTGATAATCAATATAAGGTTGATAATTCCCTTGCATCAAAATTTTACCTTAAGCGTTGCTTATCTTTCATCCAACTCATATGGACAGATTTTTTATCGAGATACTGTTAACCACATTTTTCTTCTTCTAACTTTCCGCCATCTGTGCTCAGAAAACCTCCAGATGATTTTTTGCGTAGGGTACCTTTTGAACGAACGTCATTTCCCCGTTTCCTTTTCCTGTCACGATTGATGGCAAGTCTCCATGTAACATCGCATCTCTTCAATATAACCTCCATGGTCCTTCCGCGAGAGATACGTAGCAGCATTGATAGAAGGAATGGGTTCCAGAAAATCCAAATAAGGACAACTTGTGTTGTCTCACGTCGCTTTAGTGAGAGAGGTAGTGCCACGAAGGTGCTCGTTCAATTTCAGTGGGAGACACTACAAGAAAAGCGTCGTGCATCATGATATAATGTACTATTGAAATTCCGAGACCGTACATTCCTATAAAGGTCAGCCAATGTATTGCTTCCTCCCACGTCTATCACGCGAAAAATCCATGAAGGTAAAATTAGAGGGATTCGAATTCATACAGAGGCTTAATAACAATTATTCTTCCCGCTCAGCTTTCACGTCTGGGAAAGGAAATGAGTAGGTGTTCACGTAATATCCTCCGCTAGACGCTTAAAAGATGGCTTGTATTGTAACAGACGAAGTTGCGGCGTAGACGTCCCAGTTAAGTTCCATCCGTTTCAAGTCAAGGAATCGTGTTCTTTATAACGGAATGTTTATTTTTTTATAATCAAATGTTTCTCCTTTACATGCTAGGCATTATCAGTAGTCTGCAATGTAAATAAAATTGTGTAATTACACATATTATGTTCCGAGAGCTTCAGTGATTGTTGGGAGCGCATTTAAATTATCTTAATTCAAAACAGAAATAAACGTTCATTTGGAAAGAACATGGTAAACGTAACTGAAGTAGAGCTAAAGGAGAATGGTGGCAAAATTATCGTTAGCATCAACGTAAGTTCAGTAAACCACTGTGGCGCAATTCTTGCTTCGTGGCACGGACGTTCATCCAGCTGGAAGGTGCCACGGCTGTCGGGAAAGACAAAAAGCATGAAAGGGTGCAGGATGCCCGCAATAATGTTCACGTGGCGCACAGTTGTCATTGTGCCTTTCTACCACAGATCCTATGGAACCCCAGGCGAATATCATCCATAACACAAAGCTGGTCCCACCAGCCTGCGTCCTTGATGCGTTGCGGGTTTCTAGCAGGCTTTTAGCCTTCGATGACGGCGTATCCAGACGTGGCCATCCGCCTGGTATAACAGGAAGCGTGGTTCATCTGACCAGACAACACGTTTCCATCGATCCTTTGTAAAATATCGCCGAGCCCGTGCTGACTGCGACAGTAAATTATGTCGTTGGGCCAACGAGGGAATTCGTAGGGGTCGTCTGCTAGCGGCGCCTCATGCTGAACGGTGTGTTCCGAAACACGTACATGCACCAAAATGTACCCTGTCGTCGCATGTGAAGAAACGTGGACGTGCAACCCCTGGTCGTCTGCTCGTGGTTTCACCGACGTTCAACAATTTACGTAGATACACTTGACAATAGCCGGCGAATAGCCGCCCAGCCTCGCTGTTTCCGAGACCCTCATTTCCGGATGCCGGGCTGTAATAATCTGACCTTTGTCAGAGTCACACGTATCAGTGAATTTTCTCATTCACGGCCAGTGACGTTGCTGATGCGAAGTGTGGTCCTAACGTTCTAGCTCATCGTTGTATGCAGGGTATTAAAAAAAGTATTCCGTATTTTTAGAGATGGCAGTACGACCAAAACAGGAAAAAAGTCCAGTAAACATGAGCTCTGACAGTAATACTGCTGCACTTGTTCATCTTTGCCGCTGTGAAACACTTTTCTTCTACTGCAAGGTCTTAGCTGTTACGAATGACTTGCAGAATTCAATAAACAAACCAGTAAACAAATGAGAACACGTCATTCCGTTACTGTGAAAAATGGTTCAAATGGCTCTGAGCACTATGGGACTCAACTGCTGTGGTCATAAGTCCCCTAGAACTTAGAACTACTTAAACCGAACTAACCTAAGGACATCACACACATCCATGCCCGAGGCAGGATTCGAACCTGCGACCGTAGCGGTCGTGCGGTTCCAGACTGTAGCGCCTTTAACCGCTCGGCCACACCGGCCGGCCGTTACTGTGAAACAGAAGACCTTCTAATGTAATGTGGTTACTATTACATTCTACCTGAAAACGCGAACCATCGGTAAATGAGGTGTTCAATACGATGTCCATTCATAGTTAAGACATACTTCTGTCCATCGTCTTATGTAATTACGCGCTATCTGATGAATTCCAGGTTGGTTGTAGATACCTTGGCATGCACTGATGACACGTTCCCGTGGTGTTAGTATATCATTAATGGGGCTTCCATACAACAAAGGTTTCAAGTGTCCCCACAAACCAAGATCAGGGGAATAAACTGACCAACGTCCTGGACATTCACTAAATGTCTATGTGAGGCGTTCCCGGACTGGTGCTCCATCATGCATGAACCACAACTCCAGCCGTTGTTGGAATGGTATCTTCTCTAACAGAACAGGTAAGCCGTCTCGTAGGGACTGACGATACTTTGTACCCATCAACCTATTTGGTAGTATGCAGGCTCCTATTAGTCTATTCCTGCTCATACATTAACCGAAAATAGACGATGATGCCTTGTTTCTTCAAATGCGTGTCCATTAGCGTGAGACCACACAAGTTCTTTATGAAAATCGATAAGCCCATCTTGGAGGAAACCAGCCTCGTCCGTGAACTTTATCTTTGTTCGAAAAAGTGGATTTTCACCACATTTTTGCAACAGCATTGACAGAACTGCATTGTGGCAAGCTGATCTTATGCGCGAAGGGCCTGAACACGTTTTACAAGATACTGCTACGGGAACTATTCGTGCAGAGTCGGCCAGACTAGAAGATGGCTAACAGTGATACATGCTGGTTCCAGGATTTTCTTCCACTCGTTGCAGTACCCGTTCCTCCACGACACGAGTAGAAATGGTGCCAGGACTGCCACGATCCACCTTTATTGGAACTTTGAAGCCAGCCAGAGTCTGCTAGTCCGAGGGTGCTCAATACAAAAGGCATCGTGCAATAAAAATAAGAAGCACCTATATCCCTACTGAAAACTTCACCAACATTAAAGGTGCGGTAAATAATGAGGTAACAGTTTCACAGAGGAAGACTGCACTGTAGTTCCTTCTCTAGATTGTCGCACAGATGACAAAATGACAGATATCGAGATAGATGACAGAGGGATAGAGATACAATTAAAATCGCTCAAAAGAGGAAAGGCCGCTGGACCTGATGGGATACCAGTTCGATTTTACTCAGAGTACGCGAAGGAACTTGCCCCCCTTCTTGCAGCGATGTACCGTAGGTCTCTAGAGGAGTGTAGCGTTCCAAAAGATTGGAAAAGGGCACAGGTCATCCACGTTTTCAAGAAGGGACGCCGAACAGATGTGCAGAACTATAGACCTATATCTCTAACGTCGATCAGTAGTAGAATTTTGGAACACGTATTATGTTCGAGTACAATGACTTTTCTGGAGACTAGAAATCTACTCTGTAGGAATCAGCATGGGTTTCGAAAAAGACGATCGTGTGAAACCCAGCTCGCGCTATTCGTCCACGAGACTCAGAGGGCCATACGCATGGGTTCCCATGTAGATGCCGTGTTTCTTGACTTCCGCAAGGCGTTCGATACAGTTCCCCACAGTCGTTTAATGAACAAAGTAAGAGAATGTGGACTATCAGACCAATTGTGTGATTGGATTGAAGAGTTCCTAGATGACAGAACGCAGCATGTCCTTCTCAATGGAGAGAAGTCTTCCGAAGTAAGAGTGATTTCAGGTGTGCCGCAGGGAGTGTCGTAGGACCGTTGCTATTCACAATATACATAAATGACAATGTGGATGACATCGGAAGTTCACTGAGGTTTTTTGCGGATGATGCTGTGGTATATCGAGAGGTTGTAACAATGGAAAATTGTACTGAAATGCAGGAGGATCTGCAACGAATTCACGGATGGTGCAGGCAATGGCAACTGAATCTCAATCTAGACAAGTGTAATGTGCTGCTAATACATAGAAAGAAAGATCCTTTATCATTTAGCTACAATATAGATGGTCAGCAACTGGAAGCAGATAATTCCATAAATTATCTGGGAGTAGGCATTAGGAGTAATTTGAAATGGACTGACCAAATAAAATTAATCTTCTGTAAAGCAGATGCCACACTGAGATTCATTAGAAGAATCCTAAGGAAATGTAGTCCGAAAACAAAGGAAGTAGGTTACAGTACGCTTGTTCGCCCACTGCTTGAATACTGCTCAGCAGTGTGGGATCCATACCAGATAGGGTTGATAGAAGAGATAGAGAAGATCCAATGGATAGCAGCGCGCTTCGTTACAGAATCATTTAGTAATCGCGAAAGCGTTAAGAAGATGATAGATAAACTCATAAACTCCAGTGGAAGACTCTGCAGGAGAGACGGTCAGTAGCTCGGTACGGACTTTTGTTGAAGTTTCGAGAACATGCCTTCACCGGGGAGTCAAGCAGTATATTGCTCCCTCCTATGTATATCTCGCGAAGAGACCATGAGGATAAAATCAGAAAGATTAGAGCCCACACACTGGCATACCGACAATCCTTCTTTCCACGAACAATACGAGACTGGAATAGAAGGGAGAACCGATAGAGGTACTCAAGGTACCCTCCGCCACACACCGTCAGGTAGCTTGCGGAGTATGGATGTAGATGTAAAACTTTCAAAGCCTCAATACACTCAATTCTTCCACAGCAGATAGTAGCCACAGTAAGCCATGTAGTACCATTGTTACATTTATCATCCTTTACAAGCGAAAAAATCAAAATACCAACTGCAAAAACACAAGGAGCATCAAACACAGCACGAGTAGCAATGCCTTCCACCTTCAATTTATTTTTTTCGTTCGGTCCCAGTAGCGATTTCAATATTATCCATGGCCTTGTAAACGGTAGCACGTGAGCGCCGATCACGCCTAAAGTGACGCATCTCATGAGCCTTTCAAAACAACTGCCTGTGCAGTAGCTCGGTTGAAGAACCGTGCAGATGATACCCGCGTTCTGTTTATTTTTCAGCGTACGGGACACGCAGTCGACTATTGATTTCATTAACGAGACCATAACAGAAGGTCATGTCTGTCGTTTCAGGTGTGAAATAATAGGCTTCGATTATGCTGGCATGTGCAAAGACAAAACTGTGATGTAAATGCATTTCACAAATTCGTGTGAAATAATAGGTTCCATTATGCTGGCATGTGCAAAGACAAAACTGCGATGTAAAAGCATTTCACAGATTTACAACACAATCTGGTTCCATAATTATTCGTATATATGCTACACTTCCGCGGAACCATTAAAACAGCTAACAGTATCATCACAGCCGCGCGGGGTTGCCGTATCAACACTAACAGATGTTTAATGCATGCTGTATCCATGGAAAAGAATAGAGGAATGTGTCCTTATTTGTTTATGAATTATATGGGTCGTTGGTAATAACAGATATCTTGCTGGAGAAGAGAAGTGTTTTGCAGCAGCGAAGATGAGCAAGTGGTCACAACACTTCAGGAATATAAATAAAAGCCCATCTTTATTGGACATTTTTGTCTTGTTTTGGTCCATACCACCACATATAATACGGAATACTTTTTTTAAATACTATAGCTGCGTTCTACCAAAGCTACAATTCGGTAGTTTTGGGAGAGTACACAAATCACCGGCAGTGGTTGGTAGCGTTAGTATGGAAAGAAACATAAATGAATGGGGGAAACTGCCACCCATCGACTTCTCTGTTTTTCTCTTTGCTTATTATGCACATAATTTGACGCGCGCGTCGTTCTGTGTTACTCCGCTGTATTTTTGAAGAAATTGCGTTAGTTAGCGCTATATGGTAAATCTGTTTTTTTTTTAAATTATTGTTTTTACTGCAACATCCCTCTGTGTCATGCTACAAATCAACAATTTTCGAATAAAACCTGAATTAAACGTTGATTATTTGAATTTTGGTAGTGTTGTGGTTTGGTAAGACAGCCAATCCACTATAAGGAAGCCGAAAGGCTCGCGTTTAAGCTCACGCAGGCTGGCGTGAGGTCTGGAACAAGACAAGGGATTGAGACTAGCAAAAAAGGTACGTAGCTTCTGGAATACTTAACTTTAATCCATAATTGGTGAACATCGCTCTTGACGGTACATGTTTTACAGCATCAATAGTAACTGGTGATGGCGCCTTGCTAGGTCGTAGCAAATGACGTAGCTGAAGGCTATGCTAACTATTGTCTCCGCAAATGAGAGCGTAATTTGTCAGTGAACCATCGCTAGCAAAGTCGGCTGTTCAACTGGGGCGAGAACGAGGAAGTGTCTCTAGACCTGCCGTGTGGCGGCGCTCGGTCTGCAATCACTGATAGTGGCGACACACGGGTCCGACGTATACTAACGGACCGCGGCCGATTTAAAGGCTACCACCTAGCAAGTGTGGTGTCTGGCGGTGACACCACAGGTATAGTTACTGTTTATTTTTAAGTATCAGACAGTAGGGTAATTACGTAGAACAAAAATTTTACCGAGCGAGGTGGTGCAGTGGCTATGACACTGGACTCGCATTCGGGAGGACGACCTTTCAATCAAAAAAATGGCTCTGAGCACTATGGGACTCAACTGCTGAGGTCATTAGTCCCCCAGAACTTAGAACTAGTTAAACCTAACTAACCTAAGGACATCACACACATCCATGCCCGAGGCAGGATTCGAACCTGCGACCGTAGAGGTCTCGCGGTTCCAGACTGCAGCGCCAGAACCGCGCGGCCACTTCGGTCGGCGACGGTTCTATCCCGCGTCTGGCCATCCTGATTAAGGTTGTCCGTGATTTCCCCAAAATCGCTCCAGGCAAATGCCGGTTTAGTTCCTGTGAAACGGCACGGCCGACTTCCTTCCCCGTCCTTCCCTAATCCTATGAGACGGATGACTTCGCTGTCTGGTCTCCGCCCCCCCCCCCCCCCCACGCCAAACAACCCAACCCCCAGAAATGTTCCCTAGGTTACGGGGCCCTTTATATACCCTCACTCAGCCTCTAGACAGTTCACCACTTTCGGTTTCCAGAGGAATCTAGTAAGACACTGATCGCATATGCAAGCAAAACGAACGATATTAGCTAACGTCTGATAGGCTCGCAACGTACGTAACGTACAGATACTGTGGTCACAATATTAACTGACCGAGGTTACTACTAAAACTACCATAGCCCAGATATACTTACGATAGTGTATGGTAGCCTACGACAGTCTTAAACTTTATTAAAATCCCTTTACATGAATCAGAATATGTAAGTTTAATATTTAGAAGACACCTACCACAGCATAAAATTAAGAGAAAGGCAGCAATGAATCTCTTTATTGAGGTAACGCAGTAGCGCAGCCATTTGTCGGCGCAACGCCCTTCTGACAGCAGTATTTCGCGGGCAACCGAAGCCGCTGCACGTGAGCTTGAATGCGACCCGCACTTTGTCCGGCAACGTGAAAAGTGACGGTCGCTATTCTGGCACCGGGGGCGCAGCGGCGGGCAGTTAGCAGCTGCGAGGGGTGTGGGCCCCAAATATTGTGGGCTACGTTTCGAGGCCGACTCGCGTGTTTCCCGGGGCGTGCCGGGCTCTCGTCCTGAGATGGGACCGGCCTCCATCTCGCGTCTCCCGTTGCCAGCGGCGTCATTGTGAGGCGCGAAGGAATGGAGAGACGGCGGCGGCGTGTGTCGCGGCATTGTGCGGCCTTGTTGACATAGGGCCAGTCCCGGGACCCTGACCGCGCGCGCTCGCATTCAGCCCCGCGGGAACCCCTGCCGCTCTTGTCGACCTGTGGGCTGATCGATTGGTCGACCGGTCGACGGACGAAAACTGCTTGGCACGGCACCACTCTGCACAATATGTAGCACAACTGTGGCAACTTACCAGAATGCGCCGCTGCTCTCGGTACGGATGCGCTGCCTAGTGCTCCAAATCGCCGGGCACAGAAATGGGATTTTTCCGGGGCTCGTACCTCAGGTTCTATTGGTGATAGAAAGATAGGGCTAAGTGTTTTGGTTAGTCCTTGGGCTAGAGACGATTTGTATACCCAGCAGAAGGATAGTCTTACTATAATTCTCCTATAGTACAGGGTCAAAATCTGAACATCACATGCTTCCCCCAGCTTAGGCAAATGGAGCAAACCAGTTGGTTATTTTTGCACTGTATGTGGTCTCTTCTGTGTATTATGTGACTTATGGAAGCACCATTTGCTTCAGTCGGTTCCTGAGAAAACCTGAAAGACATGGTTTTTGGATACCAAAACTGACCGTAGATTCCAAAACGTTTATACACAGCAAATAGCTGTATTTTTTTTTACAATATAATCCTAAGATCCCGATCTCGAGCAATCTTGAAAATTCTTAATTTTACCAGTGGAATACGCACGTAAAATCTGGAGGCGAAAACGTACATTACAAAGCGACGTAGCACTACGAAATATTTTGTAAAGTGTCTCCATTATCATCAGAAGGGTTTTGGGAATCCCATGTTGTAGTACTGAAGCACATGCAAAATTTATGTGCGCATAAAATCCGATCTGAAGTCTGTTTCGATTTCACATAAGTAAACTACCAAAATTTTGCTGACCCTTAAAGTTATTTTCATGTGAGTGACACGCCATGCTGTAGCAGATAAAAGAGAGGGACCAGCCGAAACGTTTTCCCATAGGAGCTCAAAAAAGGCGAATATGCTCCTGTTTTAAAAAATCTGACTTAAAAGTGGGGTATCAGTTGCCTCATACTACCTTCCTCAACCCTTCTAAAATTTTTCGCTAAAATGTTCGCATACGAACATATTCGCTCTTTTTATGGTGAGGGAGAAGAGACAGTGTATAAAATGAATAAATAAATAAAATATAATATTGGTTATTGTATATGTATGATAATGATTGGTTGTAATTAATATTTGCTTATCTGGAACGTGGACGTTTAATTATTTGGTATCAGACGTTTGACAATGGCTTTTTCGTAAATGCAATGTTATTCGTAGTTGACCGTGAAATAAGACTCAAATAATCGGACTTCGTATTTAAATCATTTCCAAAGACTGCTGCGGTAGGTGCGGATTCAAAATCTAAATCTCAATATTAGAATAATTTGCCAGCCATGTCAATACGTCGTACAGAGGTGACTGTCTAATAAACATAAAAAAGTTTACACAGTTAGTTAAATCAGATATATTCAACTAATAAGCCTACAGTTAAATAATTAAACTTACTTTCATAAATATAGAATCTTTACAGAGTCGAGTGCCAAGTGAGATTGCAACTCGCAGTGCTCTTATATAACATCAAATATGGCTGTGAGCCAGTTAATAAAGTATACGTGTTTCCAGCCTCAGCTATTCTACAAGACCTCCTCCTTCTTAAAGAAACATAAGAGTGTCATAATTGTATTTTGTTTTATCAGCGGCGTAGCGCTGTAGTTCTGTGCCATAGGCTTTATTTATTTGTCACAGATTAATTATTTAATTAAGATTTCGCGTTTCCGAGGAAACTCACGCACGGCATGCAAATGTGCCTTTATATTGCCCCCTGAATTGCGAGGCGAAAGGACACACATGCATGCGAGCAATTCACCTAAAGGCACAAGAAAATCTAAGTTATTTACAACTATTTACATGACATACATTATATAGTATATTATATACAAAATTTGAATGACGCGCGTGCGCCATAAAAGTTCTTATGTTGGCAAAATAGAGTGCGCGCATGCGCAGAAGCGTCTATGTGATACCGGCACTGCCGTTATATCGTCAATTTACATCAAGCGGCGCAGTATTACAGTTCATATTGTTCGTGTGCGCGCGCGTTTCTTAGTCGTCGAACAAAGAAAATATTCCACCAAGATTACATATGAAGAGTACATTCTATGACAGGTAACTTAATTTTAAAAGTACAATATTTATTATAATACAATACAACTTTAGATTGTTGAATGTTCTTAGTTACATAGTATTGCATTGTAATGCTTCAAAGAAAAATATCTTTTTGTTTCAGGTGCGTTGACCTATACACATCGTGACGTTATTACAGTATATATTCATCTACTGCACAGTAATGTTTCGCAGCTTAGTGTCGTCGTGGTAAAGTTTTTTTGATCACAGTAACATCTCTGTATAACAACGTAATTGATACAGAAACATGTCCATTTCCTATTTCCATTATATTCGTTGTGATGCAGTTCGTTGTGACAAAAAGCATTGTTTATTACGGATCGGACGTGACCCGTCGAGTAATTGGTCCATATGCAGTTTGTTTTCGATATTCCGTGGAAGCTTGGTTGCAGAACCTTGGACAGACCAGGTAAGTGTGTCCGTCACATTTCGAGAACATTCCATTCCCTTAAGTTCCAACCAAAATTCTTCCACTCGTCGTGTTGTTGTCTGGACAGGCACGTTGTGACCATTTAATCCAGTTAACATCTTGAATTTAGGTACTGTAGTAATGTCACTAGACGATGCACCAATTATGCACTTCACATTTTCAGTTTATTTTCTTAAAATATAGCACAGCTAAATGTTCGTAGTTACTTATCAAAGAAATCGTTCATCGCGTTTACAAAGGTACGATGCATGATGAATGTCATTAACAGTTTCTTTCACATAGGTTTCTGCGTACTTGCAGACTTGGTAATGTACGTTAATGTCCGTGAACAGTGGTTCACTATGCAATTTTTTTAAAAGTTTTTCACATTTTGGCACTCGTTATCGTTCAAATTTTCACGTAGTAACAGTTACATTATACATAATTTTTTTAAAAAAAACATAAGTAATCATACATATACAAGTCACATATTTTCTTCGCATAAACATAATACAGTTACACATAAACATGTTTACATCATCATTACATAGCTATAAATTATTACATTATGTCACATTTGATTACATGAATTGCAGATATTTACTTTCTCTTTAACGGTTTTGCTGGGATTTTATCGATGTTTTTTGTGATGTCATCTGAAATTAAGGTAGGTTAGACACAACATTCATTACATCAGTAGGCAAGACAAGGTGTTTTCACTACTCAATAAATATTCAAAATAATAAGAGACGGAAAACTGGTAAATTCCTCGCGTTTTGTGCGTGTGTGTATAGTGTCTGTGTGGCCTTGGCTACTAGTAAATGCTTTTCTTGCTGAGAGATGTGCGTCTAATCTATTTCTCGAAGTAAAAGATCCCTTCACAGATGACGTCTGTCGGTTCGTCAGGTGTCATACCAAGTCAGTGGTACCTACAGTCACAAATGTTCCGTGAAAAATTAATATATCATTCACTGCTACGTAATCATAAATTTTAACTTAATATTCAGTCTTCTTGGTAGTGCCGCGGCGTTGAAAGAAAAGTTCTTCTGTCTTCAACTGCGTCACTGGTACAGCTGAAATGAAAATTTCTATACTACTTATTATCTATGTTGTAATTTGTTTTAGTTCTTGCCACACAGCAGGTCGTTGAGATAACGGTACGTTATATGTCTTGTGGTAGAAGTTCTTGTGAGGCTTAACTTCAATCTTGTACACATACGTGTTGATAACACCTAATCGTTTGGTAAAAACTTGTAAATATTTGGATAACACTTCCTGTAGCTTCATACGTTCATGTACACTGAGAGCTGTAGCTTCATTTATCTTGTGATCAAGCAATGTTTTCAAGTCCATTAGCTCTGTGTCAGATGAGTGCGTGTGCGTGTCTTGAATGTCTTTGTCAAGTACTAACTGAATCTTGTACCCTGTACAGTGTTTGTCATGCTTTAGAGTTCTCCTGTCCTAATCAATAATAATTACACCGCCTTTATTATTTAAAATACATTTACCTTTGGAGAAGTCTATAATGCAGTCCTTCTCGCTCATGATATCTAATCCTAGAAGTCTATAATGCACTCCTTCTCGCTCATAATATCTAATCCTAATATGCAATTTGTCACAAGGTTTTGTACAACCAGGAATGGCCATTGTACTGTACCATTACCTATTTTAATGTTTACAAAAACTTGCTTCTTAACCCTACATGACTTATTACCTAGAGCAGTAGTTATTTTACAGTTTTGGGCGGGAAACTCAGGCACAGGCTCCAATTCACACATCTTTTTATAGAAATTAAAAGGCAAAACGCTCACAGCTGCACCTCTATCTAAGATAATAGTAGTTGGAATCCCACCTACTACACCAGTAGTAGATGCTAAAACAATATCATTTGTGTTTGAACGACATTGTGTACTGTCTTGCAAAAGTTCTTCTGATATATTCTCATTGTGGTTGTATCTTATAAATAAAACAGGAGTTTTTGTTTAGAATCATTAGGCATATCAATATTTTGTTGTTCAATGGTGGTGTCAAATAACTGATTAACATTGAAGTCGCCCCCCCAAGAATTCTTCAGCCACGACCCGGGGCACAGAAGTGACTGTTTCTAGTTTGCTGGATTAGCATTTGTATCAGGTACTGACACAGATTGAGGTTGTGTATCAGGTGTCACTTCTATTTTATTCACATTCGGATATTGCCTGTTGTGATCTCCAAACTTTTGCAGTTGTTGTTGCTGTTGCACATAATGACTTACCTGTCGGTCGTAAGGTATGCTCCAATTTTGTCCTGTTGGCTGCTGTGGTATAGCAGTGTTTGAATGAAAGTATTGATCGCTACGAGTCCAGCCTTGATGCTGTCTTGGCTCGTAGTTATTATTATTTCTATTTCTGTTTGTGTTTTTGTTGTTATATTTGTATCAAAAATGGTTCAAATGGCTCTGAGCACTATGGGACTCAACTGCTGTGGTCATCAGTCCCCTAGAACTTAGAACTAATTAAACGTAACTAACCTAAGGACATCACACACATCCATGCCCGAGGCAGGATTCGAACCTGCTGTGGTGTCACCGCCAGACACCACACTTGCCAGGTGGTAGCCTTTAAATCGGCCTCCTCTAGCAACACAGTGTTGGCTC
Organism: Schistocerca serialis cubense; assembly: GCF_023864345.2. Classification (NCBI taxonomy): domain Eukaryota; kingdom Metazoa; phylum Arthropoda; class Insecta; order Orthoptera; family Acrididae; genus Schistocerca; species Schistocerca serialis. The sequence goes on from NC_064641.1 coordinate 258,205,620, forward strand.
TTCTGCCAACACTTCATATGGCGACGAGTATCAAAAGGGTCTTCTTCTTTCTACTTGCTTAATTTACTTGTCATGGCTTCGCCACAATCTCCAGATGTACTGTTCGAATTTTATCGCTTGCAGAATCAGCAGACGCAGGCGTTATTGGATGCCCTTGGACAGCTCGTCCAGGGTCAATGTGCAATGCAAAACGATGCGCAGCCGCCGCTCCACCGCTACCGCAGCCACAACATGCAGTTGCACCACCTTTTCGTCATTTTGATGCGGCACTGGAAAGCTGGACGGAGTGGTCACGCCAATTTCGATTCCATTTCGCCGCCTACAGATTTCAAGGTAACGAGAGGCAGCCTTTTTTGTTAGCATCCATCGGGGTGCACACGTACCGAGTGATAGTGAAATTATTTCCCCGATGCGACGTAGCAACTCTGTCCTACGACGAAATTTTGTCTGCATTGGATGCATATTTCAAGGAATCAGTCAATGTAGTTGCAAAACGGTATACGTTCTTTCGTACAAAACGTGCGGCCGGTCAAACTAATTGGGAGTGGGTTGCAACTTTGCAAGGCCTTACTAGGGATTGTGCTTTTGAGTGTGAATGTGGACTCCCTTAGTCAGATACAATGGTACGTTATGCAATTGCACAGAACGTTTCTGATGTTCGTATACGGGAGCAAATTTTGAAACTAGTCAATCCCTCCCTTCAACAAGTGATGGACATATTGGATAGGCAGGACACACTTGACTTTGCTCAGGAATCATTTGCAACTTCGCCAGCTGTGTGTCACATTAACCGGCCCACCGGGCGAGCTGCACGGAACAGTAAACAGCCCTCGCGCCCGTCCGCGCAGCTTCCACCAAGCTCTTCGCTAAGTGTGCCACGCAAGCATGACAATGCAGTACTAAAATCATGCCCGCGGTGTGCTACTAGACATTCGCGTGAGAATTGCCCATCATGCCAAGCTATTTGCTTTTTCTGTAATAAAAAAGGACATGTTCAAAGTGTTTGCCAGAAAAAGCTCAGAACAGACACTCACAACCATTCCAGGCCCTTTGCTTCGCGCCGGATTCGGAATCGAACCAAGAATACTCAGGCTCGTGAACCTTCACCCATGGAAATTCGTGCAGTTAATTCCACTCCGCCCAGTGCCACTCTCTCTAACAGTGTCTATGTTCGTCCCACAAATAGTGTGCGTCGACATCGACGGAATTCCCGTCACGTCGCAAGTGCTTCTGTACCAGTGTCAGTTCACGTTGCACGAGACAGTCGCTCTTGTCGTCAGCAGGACAATAAACTTTTTGTAGATTTGGACATTCACGGCAACGTGATACCATTCCAGCTCGATACCGGAGCTGCAGTTTCACTAATCAATCACGACACGTATAAACAACTGGGCACACCTCCCTTGTGTGCCGCAAATGTTAAGTTAAATAGTTATTCCGGTCAGAATATCTCTGTGTTAGGACAGTGCAGCCTTCTTGCAACATACAAGGGACAAACAAAACTTGTGTTGTTTTACGTTCTTCGTTCTTCTTCTGCTGTGAACTTGTTTGGTTTAGATTTATTTCAGTTGTTTAACTTGTCTATAGTAAATCAGGTCCTATCAGTGAACCAGACTGTGCCTTCAGCCAGTGTTTCTCGTCTATGTGAAGAATTTGCAGACATTTTTGCACCGGGGCTTGGTTGCGCTAAGAACTATGAAGCACATTTGGAACTGAAAGTAAACGCGCAACCGAAATTTTTCAGAGCGCGCAATGTTCCTCACGCATTGCGTGATGAGGTCGCGAGAACATTACACGATTTAGAATCACAAGGTGTGATTGAACGTGTGCAGGCTTCTCTCTGGGCATCAACCTTAGTAATTTTGCAAAAACCTTCTGGAAAATTGAGACTTTGTGTGGACTTCAAGGCAACGGTGAATCCACAACTAGTGATTGCAACTTATCCTTTACCCTGCCCGGAAGATCTTTTTGACAAACTGTGCCCGGGTAAATATTTTTCGAAGTTGGACCTAGCAGATGCGTACTTGCAAATACCAGTGGACGAAGAATCCCAGCGCGTTTTGGTGGTTAACACGCATCTTGGTTTGTATCGATTCAAAAGACTGCCATTCGGGTGTGCATCCGCCTCTGCATTGTTTCAGCAATATCTGCAAACTGTTTGTGCGTCGGTCCCTACTGCAGCAAACTATCTGGACGATATTGTGATCTCCGGAAAGACGGAAGAAGAACATTTAGCCAATCTCAGAACATTACTTCAGGTCTTGCGACAAAATGGTCTTCGCTTGCGGAAGGACAAATGTGTGTTTTTTGCTCGTGACTTATCCTATCTGGACCATGTACTCAATGCCCAAGGCATACATCCCAGTCCAGAGCACCTCCGTGCCATACAAGACTTGCCTTCGCCACAGAATTTGAAGCAGCTACAGAGTGTGTTGGGGAAAAATGAATTATTACCATCGCTATGTGCGCCACGCCTCTTCCATTTCAGCTCCGCTTCATCGCTTACGCCGTAAAGGTGTTCCGTTCGTCTGGACGACGGAATGCGAACGCGCCTTTCGCCAGTTGAAATCGGCGTTGCTTTCCAATACTTGCCTTACGCCATTCGATCCCCAGAAACCCCTTTTGTTGATGGTAGATGCATCGGATTTCGGGATCGGTGCTGTGCTTGCGCACAAAGATGGATCGCACGATCGCCCTCTTGCCTTTGCGTCCAAATTGCTCTCGTCTGCGCAAAGAAATTATTCACAGATCGAGAAAGAAGCTTTGGCTCTCGTATTTGGTGTTACAAAGTTTCATGATTTCTTGTATGGTCGTCACTTTACCATCATCACAGACCACAAGCCTTTGACGTCGCTTTTTCATCCGAACAAGCCTGTACCTCCACGTACAGCGCAGAAATTCATTCGCTGGTCTATTTTCCTCTCGCAGTACCGCTACGATATCTTGTATCGGTCCACTGCTAAGCACGGAAACGCCGATGCGTTGTCCCGTTTGCCTGTTGCTGAGGATAGAGCATTCGATTCTTCCGAACTTGCTTGCATGTTCATTGATGCGGAATCCGATGACGTGGTCGAATCGTTTCCGATTGATTTTCGTCGTGTAGCTACAGACACAGCTGCTGACCCTGTCATTGCTACCGTTTTGCGTTTTGTTGCTATGCAATGGCCCTTGTCAAAGTCACGGATCGAGGATCCGTTGGTTCGCCGATTTTTTGCTCACAAGGAGAGACTTTTTGTACGACGTGGTGTATTGCTGTTGCGTTCTGATAATGATCAGTCCAGGGTCGTGGTCCCACGTTCGTTGCAGTCCTCTGTCTTACGGCTTCTCCACCAAGGACATTGGGGTATCGTGAGAACGAAACAACTTGCTCGTCAGCACTGTACTTGGTTCGGAATCGATGCTGCGATTACGAATATTTGCTCTTCTTGCATGGCGTGTGCCGATCAACAATCCACACCACCGCGGAAATTCTTTGCATGGCCGAAAGCCACTTCCCCTTGGCAACGATTACACATCTATTTTGCTGGTCCATTCTGGAATGCTCGATGGTTGGTTGTGGTCGATTCTTTCAGTAATTTTCCTTTTGTTGTCCGGATGTCTTCCACGACGTCATCTGCCACCATCCAAGCATTATCCGCTATCTTTTGCATTGAAGGTCTTCCACGGACTATTGTTTCCGACAATGGCACACAATTCATGTCCGCAGAATTTCAGTCATTCTGCAAGGCCAATGGTATTCAACATCTGACATCCGCGCCGTTTTCGCCTCAGTCAAACGGTGCCGCTGAACGATTGGTCAGGACTTTCAAGTCACAGATGTTGAAGTTAAAAGAGTCGCATTCTCGGGAGGACGCGTTGTTGCTCTTTTTGTCTTCGTATCGCTCTCAGCCCCGAGATGGTCGCTCGCCGGCTGAGTTGCTCCACGGTCGTCCTCATCGAACCTTGATGTCTTTGCTACATCCGCCGCATCAGGTTCCTGTGCAGCGGCAGCCACCTGCTTTTGCTCCAGGCGACGTTGTATACTATCGCAACTATCGCGGTTCACGGCGTTGGCTCGCAGGGCGCATTCTTCGCTGCCTCGGTCGCGCTATGTATTTAGTTTTGGGGGCCTCTGGTGAGGTGCGTCGGCATCTCAATCAGCTGCGCCTCTGTCGTCTCACGGGTTCTGCCGCTCCCCGTCTGCTTTCAGCGACGGTGCCGTCCGGTCAGCGCCCTGGGGACCCATCTACTGGCTCGCCTCATCCCCAGGTGTTACCGACGCTGCCTTCCATTTTGCCCCATGGCGACGCGCCGCCGCCGCCGCCTGTTCTCCCGCCGGCGACGCCCGCAGTGGACGCTTCGCTGCAGCCGCCAAGCGCCTCCCTTGGTCACGCGCCGCCGATCGCTTCCCGTGACCAGCTGTCCTCCGACATGGACCTCTTGCCCGCTCCGGACCAGATGTCGTCTTCGCCCGTCGGCTGCCCCGCCCCGATGGAGGTCGAATCTTCGGCCCCTCCTGTCTCTTTACGGGTGCATACACCGCATGTTGGCGTGCACCCTGGACTAGGTTTTCAGGAGTTTCCTAGCCCTCCTCGGACCGAATGGCCGGGTGCGGGTGGCACAGCCTCGCCTGTTGTTAGGCTCCCCACCTCGTCGCATACGTGAACATGGGGTCCTCCCCACGGCGGGCGGAAGCCTTATAACACAACCGTTCGCCGATTTGCGGGGGAGGAATGTGGTGTCACCGCCAGACACCACACTTGCTAGGTGGTAGCCTTTAAATCGGCCGCGGTCCATTAGTATACGCCGGACCCCCGTGTCGCCACTGTCAGTGATTGCAGACCGAGCGCCACCACACGGCAGGTCTAGAGAGACTTACTAGCACTCGCCCCAGTTGTACAGCCGACTTTGCCAGAGATGGATCACTGACAACTACGCTCTCATTTGCCGAGACGATAGTTAGCATAGCCTTCAGCTACGTCATTTGCTACGACCTAGCAAGGCGCCATAGCATTTGATATTGAGATTATAACATGTACCGTCAAGAGCGATTTACACCAATTGTGAATTAAAGTTAAGTATTATATCAACTACGTACTTTATTTGCTACTATTAATTCCCTTAACTGTTCCAGACCTCGCGCCAGCCTGCGTGAGCTTAAGGGCGTGCCTTTCGGCTTCCTCTCATTGTGACTTGGCTGTCTTGCCAAGTCACAACACCTGCGACCGTAGCAGCAGCGCGGCTCCGGACTGGAGCGCCTAGAACCGCACGACCACCGCGGCCGGCTATATTTGTATCCGTTGTTACCGTTGTTGTTGTTGTTGTTATTACCACGATGCCTTTTGTATGGATTGCCGCATGAAGTGTTATTACTGTTGTAACTGTTGTTTGTGTTGGAATACGCTTGTTGATTTTGATTTCCGTATTGAGACGGCACGGGAGTTTGCTGTTTTTGCTGTACCGCGTATCCAGCTGTCGGCGAGCCAGAATTGAGTTGGCAAGCCTGCATGTGTTGCATACCACTAATATAAACATTGTGGCTGCTGTTTTGCCGCGCGAAGCGCTGATCTTCTAGTAACATGTCAACCGAATCTAAAGCTGTTAAAAAATAATCTGGATCGTCATCCGGAATATGTAAGAGTTTTTCTTTAACGTTGAAAGGCAATTTGGCCCTCAACGCACGGAGTATATCACGTGTTGCGACTGGTTCGTCCAAAAAATGTCCCATGTTCGAGTATTTTTCAAAATATCTGCGTAAGTTACCATTTTTACTGTTAAAAGTTTCAGGTTCTAAAATTTGTCTTCTGAGTCGCTCCTGGACGGAATGCGACCAGAATTTGTTCAGAAAGGCACGCTCAAACTCACTGTACGTGGTACGTACGTCAGCTTGACTGTATGCCCAGACAGCTGCATCGCCTTGGATGTAACCGACAATATATGAAATCCTTTTCCGGTCACTCCAAGTGCGTGGAAATGCGTTACTAAAAGATTTAAGAAAAATCACCGGATGAATGGTTCGTTTTTCTGGGATAAAAGTCTGAAATTGCCTGTGTTTTATTAAGCTTCCTTCTTCTTTTGCAGTATGATATGGATTTGTTCCACTGTAATTACTGTAATGTTCAGATGGCGAGTAATTACGATAATGTTGCTGTGGTGTACCATGATAATAGCTTGTGTTTGTGTTTGCACGTCGTGGTATGTGTTGTTGTCGTGGTGTGTTTTGTTCTTGTCTGTTTGTCGTGTGCGGTATGTGTGCGTCATACTCGTATGTACGAGGTGCGGCTAGAAAAAAACCGGACTGATGCTGGAAAAAAAATTTATTTACAATTATTTACAATTTCATGTTATCTCCTTCAATGTACTCTCCTCCTCGGTCTCTACACCGCTCCATACGAATTTTCCACTGTTCATAGCAATGCTGCAGATAATTTTCGGTAAGTCCATACATTACTTCCGTTGCTTTTTCTTTTACTGCTTCAACAGTCTCAAATTTAGTTCCTTTCAAAGCTGACTTGACTTTAGGGAAAAGAAAAAAGTCACAGGGGGCCAAATCAGGTGAGTAGGGTGGATGATCTAAGATGGGAATGTTGTGTTTTGCCAAAAACGTCTTCACTGACAACGCACTGTGAGCTGGGGCATTGTCTTGGTGAAGGATCCATGACTTTTTTCTCCACAAATCGTTCCGTTTTCTCCGTACTCGCTCACGTAGGGTAGCCAGGACGCTAATGTAGTAATGCTGATTTACTGTTTGTCCCTCTGGTACCCAATCAATGTGCACAATCCCTTTGATGTCAAAAAAAACAATCATCATTGCCTTGAATTTCGATTTTGACAATCGTGCCTTTTTTTGTCGTGGAGAACCAGGAGTTTTCCAATGCATCGATTGGCGTTTAATTTCGGGATCGTAAGTAAAAAACCACGATTCATCGCAAGTAATAACATTTTGTAAGAAGGTGGGATCACTTTCAATGTTTTCCAGGATGTCAGAACAAATCATTCTTCGGCGTTCCTTCTGTTCAATTGTGAGACACTTTGGAACCGTTTTTGAACACACTTTGTTCATGTTGAAACTTTCATGAAGAATCTGCCTAACACTTTCCTTGTCAACTCCTGTTAACTCAGACACTGCTCTTATTGTTAAACGGCGATCTTGTCGAACAAGTTTACCGATTTTTTCAATGTTTGCATCAGTTTTTGCTGAAAATGGTCTGCCAGTGCGAGTGTCATCACTGGTGTCTTCGCGGCCATCTTTAAATCGTTTAAACCACACAAACACTTGTGTTCGCGATAAACAATCATCGCCATACACTTGTTGTAACATTACAAACGTTTCACTTGCAGATTTTCCTAGTTTGAAACAAAATTTGATGTTAACACGCTGTTGTTTCTGTACACTCAATATTTTCCGACGCACAGACAAAAGTCAACTACTTAAAACAGACGCCACGGGCAGACTGAGTGCAGGAGGCAGTTGAAACTCGAGCAGTAGGCGGAGCGAGAGTCACGTGACAGGCCACGCGACTTTCAGCCTTATTGCATTCGTTTTATTGTTTCACCAGTACTAGTCCGGTTTTTTTCTAGCCACACCTCGTATATTGGTTTCTGAACTGTACATTTTGACTGATATTTTCGTTACATTCAGACTGTGGTTGATCGGTGAATTGTGTCATTGGTGCAGTGACAGAATGTACTGCGTCACTAATCAGCTGTTTGTTATTAGTGATGTATTCCGCTACGGAGTCGTGCACAATTGTTGGTAAATTTTCACGTATGCATCTATCAAAACGTTTGTCTTTGTTCTCTACCCAATCATGAAATTCTTTATTAATATTCTGAAAATGAGCTGTGGCATCAGATTGTAAGTTGTCGGTCAGGTGTTGTTCAACATCGTCAAATTTATTCTGCACGTCAGTAATTCGTTTTTCAAGGTTGTCGTGTACTGAAGGATATGTTTGAATTTGTTCAGTAAGAGCTTCACACGTGAAATTAAGGTTTTTTACTTGTGTCTGTAAAAGTGCTACGTCATTTGTAGTCTTTTCTTGTATCGTATTAAGCTTGGAAAATTTCGTGCTGAGTTCAGTCATCTGATTGGTCAATGTGGCGTCTATAAGTTCCACACGTTTACATAGTCATTACCTGTCTTGATTGCTATGAGATCAGATTTAATTTCGTCATTTTGTGTCTTTAACTGTTCATTTTGTGTCTTTAACTGTTCATTTAGTGTCTTTAAGGTTGCCATATTTTCTGCGTTTTGTTTCATTAGCATTTGTAACATTTTGGCAATGTTTACTGTTTGCAAGGTCTCTGCCCCCGCCGCGTCATTAGACGTGACGTCATGTATTAACATGGGCTCTGACTGAGACTTTGAAATTTTTGTGGTGGACGGCCTATTGTCAAAATTTCCGTTAACACTTGCGTCAATATTTGATGAATCGTCACTACCAGTTGCTGTCGTAAAGTCATTTTCTAACATTTGTCTCTCGTCCGAGTCGGATTGCGTCTGAATAGTATGTCTTTGCTGTGGCACCTTCGCGTATTGTTTCTAGTTATGACCATGCCACAGGTAAGATATGCTTCAAGAAAATAAAGTTTGACACTGGTTTTAAAATAAAATGCGGTTGAACATAACTGTTTGTTAATTTAAAAATGTAAACTGAATATCGGATTATTCTTTATGGCTGTTGGCCATGTTACAACGTATCGTACAGAAGTCGGCCATATTGTACACTCGTGTATTGGTATTGTTGCAGAAGTTATTGTTTAAGGAAAAGTACTGAGAATGAAGTTTATCACTAAAACTGCTACGAGCGAAAGAAATACTACAGAATCTACTGAAAAGCTAGTGCACTGAATTATGCATCTGGTCAAGCCTGCCAATGCAAAGATGCTGCGTCTTACCTTATTTTGCTGGAAGCTTCGTAGCGTCTTCCCGCAAAATTTTAGAATCGGAAAATATCTTCAGATTTTTGTTATTTCTCATATATTCAAGTCCATGTCCAGAAAGTTGATTTTTCACATGAAACAAAGAGAAAAATGTAACAAATGACAAAATAACAAGTCCGACACGTAGTCGCCAATATAAAATACATAAATAAAATATAATATTGGTTATTGTATATGTATGATAGTGATTGTAATTAATATTTGCTTATCTGGAACGTGGACGTTTAATTATTTGGTATCAGACGCTTGACAATGGCTTTTTCGTAAATGCAATGTTATTCGTAGTTGACCGTGAAATAAGACTCAAATAATCGGACTTCGTATTTAAATCATTTCCAAAGACTGCTGCGGTAGGTGCGGACTCAAAATCCAAATCTCAATATCAGAATAATTTGCCAGCCATGTCAATACGTCGTACAGAGGTGACTGTCTAATAAACATAAAAAAGTTTACACAGTTAGTTAAATCAGATATATTCAACTAATAAGCCTACAGTTAAATAATTCAACTTACTTTCATAAATATAGAATCTTTACAGAGTCGAGTGCCAAGTGAGATTGCAACTCGCAGTGCTCTTATATAACATCAAATATGGCGGTGAGCCAGTTAATAAAGTATACGTGCTTCCAGCCTCAGCTATTCTACAAGACCTCCTGCTTCTTAATGAAACATAAGAGTGTCATAATTGTATTTTGTTTTATCAGCGGCGTAGCGCTGTAGTTCTGTGCCATAGGCTTTATTTATTTGTCAGAGATTAATTATTTAATTAAGATTTCGCGTTTCCGAGGAAACTCACGCACGGCATGCAAATGTGCCTTTATAAGTGGCTGAGAGGAAACGACGGAAAAGTAATAAATACGGAAATATTGTAGACAGCGATTGTGGTATAGAAACAGCGAAGGAGATAATGGTAGCGTGAGAAAAAGAGAGCGACACAGTGGCAGTGGAAAATAGTTGGCAGTGGCAGAACAGTGCTGGAAAAAGAGTGAAGGGGGCAGCGCCAGTGGGGGAGGAATAAAGAGAAGGAGAAAGTGGAATTGGGTGAGAGCCTGAGATAATGAGAGACTGAATCTATGACAGCGAGGAAGATGGAATAGTGACATTGAGAAGAGAGAGCAGCAGTGGGAAGAAATGGATGAGAAAGTAGTAGTAAGAGTGAGCAAGATGGAAACAGTGACAGTGAGAGGAGATAACAGTAGTAGGACAGGACGAAGAAGATTATGGCTATGAGGCAGGAGACAGTGACAGGGAGACACAAAGGGATAATGACAATGAGTTGGGCTGAATGAGTGAGGTGAGAATGGGTAAGTGGGAGTGGATGGGTGTGAGTGACTTACAGTGGTGGACTAGTTGGTGTGAGTGTGCTACGTTTGGGGGATCTTGTGGGAGAGATAGGTGAGTTGCATGTGAAAAAGAGTGCAAATATGTTCCCAGGCCACAGTTTTCTGGGAATTGTTTTCAAGATGCTAAGGAATGAGGCAGCTGGTACCGCACTTTTCACAATCTTTAAATAGGAACATATTCGTGTTTTTTTGTGCTACAACAAGAGTATATATTGCTTTGTGATCACGTTACACAGTCGCTGTCATAGGGCTTAATGCGTGTTTCAACAATGTAATGATGTACAACCACAACCGAGGAATATCTGTGATGAGATCACACTAACGTATGGTTCCTGAAGCAGCACCATTTCCGGTAGGGCAACAGTGTAGGTGATTGACTGATTTTGCTTTGCAGCGATAGCCAAAATGGCCTTGCTATGAGGGACCTGCGAACGGCTTAAAACAAGGGGTAGCTACAGCCATTATCTTCCAGGGCACTTGCAGCTCTACTGTTTGACATAAAGCTCGTGGTACCCTCTTGGATAAAATGTAAAGAAGTTAAAATAGTTGCTCCATTTGGGTCTCCGGAACAGGATCTACTCAGGAGGATATCACCTTCAGGAAAAACAAAAGTGGCTTTTCTAAGATGTGACATTTAGACACGTAAGAAGCCTGCGATCAATTTATGAAATTATAATTTTCAATTAAATCCTGTAAACAAAAGAAAAAGAGAAAATTTGATAAAACGGGTTTGCAGAACATCAAGTGACTAAACTTTTTCTTCAGTGACCATCATAGCAGTGTTTAAAATTTATAAAACTGGCTTCCAATGTCTATAAAATGCGGATTGGCAGTAGTAAGATTAATATTTGATCTTAGATATCAGTTATTGTAATTTCACGTGTAGTCTGACTTCAGCAAAAGAACTTTAACCTCATAATACGACCAGCGGGCTTCACAATTTGTTATGTATAATTTGCACTGAAGTAAAGTAATTTTTGGAAAATTTTGCTGTTTACGCAGGAGCATCTGATAATGAGACCTGTGGTCCTGAAATTGACCATGTAACAAAAAATTTATGAAACCAACGTTGCAGTCAGAGGTCATTTCATTTATGGTTAGTAAGCAAGAAAAACATTTGCGATAAAGAGAAATTTCTTAATACTGAACATGAATTTCTATGGTAGGAAGACTTCACCGAAGTTATTGTTATGGATTGTAGCCTTATACTGAAGTGATACGTTGACGATTTACTTTTCAGACAAGAGAATAGAATCTTCCGAAACGTAGTGTTGCAGTAAAATGCTGAAGGTCAGATAGATAGATCGAATAACTAATGGCGAGGTACTCTATCGAATTAGAAAGACAAGAAATTTATGGTAGAAGTTGACTGAAAGGAACTAGCTTTTGATAGGACGGACCCTGTGACATCAAGGAGTCGTCATATTTGGAATGCAGGGAAACATGGGGGTTAAATGTTGTGGAGGGAGCCCATTGATCAACTACAATAAGTAGGGCCAAACGTGTGTACGTTAATGAACGTTACAGTAGTTACGCAGGGATGAAAAGACTTGCACAGAATAGTTTAGCGTGGAGAGCTTCCTCGAAGCAGCCTTTGGATTCAAGACCCGAACGACGACAATAACCTTCATGATACACCACGATTAATTATTAAAACTGGAGAAAAAAGTGTATTGTTATGGTTATCAACCTTACGATTGGTTTTATACAGTTCTCCATTTTTGTATCACGTCATCCGTCTTTATTTCAGCATAACTACCGAATCTCTCACTAACAACGATCTGTGTGGTATAACTGCCCCTGCACTTCTTCCCGTACATCATCCATTCAAATATTCTTTTCCGCAACGACTCATATTATTTTACATTAATATATAAGTTCGTAGGGTTTTTGTTTTGCATGTTGGTTTTCCCGTTGCTATGGGTTTATTTATCGATTATCATTTTTCATTCGTTGTTAAGTGTTGCTATTTGAGTTTACATGTTACATTTTGTCTTCTGGAGATAGCGAGTGGAGATGTGGACGGCAGAAAATGGAGTCCCAAGTGAAAAAATTGGAACATTTCCGACATATTCTTCTGGTTGAGTCAATAGAGGGCTATCAGCAGCGGAGGCAGCCAGGAACATTTGTGCCATAAATGGGGATAATGCCATTGGACAGAATATGACAAGAACATGGTTTTCTCTATTTAAGGACGATCGTTTTGAAATGCGTCTGGACGTCGAGGAAGACTTTCGGGGTTTGCTGAAGATCGTTTAAACGCGTTAGTCCACAATTATCCACGTCTTTGTACTCGAGAACAAGCAAACGTGATGAACTGTGATCATTCCAGCATTGTGCGACATTTTCATGCAATGGGGAATGTTCGAAAATCGGTTGTATGGGTACCGCATGCTTTAAGCCAAAATCATCAAAATCAGTAGGTGGCCATTGTGCATCTCTGCTTGCTCGTCATCAGTTGGCTAGTGAACAACACCGACCATTCCTACCCAGTATCGTCATCGGTGACGAGAAATGGTGTGTGTTTATGCTGACATAAGGAAAAGAAAGGAATAGTTGAGCCTTGTACAAAGACCCAAAGACCTGTGCGCATCCACAGAAGATAATATTATGCATCTGGTGGAACTACGAATTGCTTCTCCGACGTGTAGCCATCGCTGCGGACGTTTATTGTCAACAACTGAGATGTCTAGCAGACGCACTCCCAGAACAACGACCAGGAAAACTGCGTGAATTGACGCTATCCCACGATAACGCCAGCCGCCATTGTGCTAGACTAGAAAAAAAGGAAAAAAAAAGAAAACGGAACATAGGGATAGGGTTCGGAAGACATATATTATTCACCTGATCTTGTACCCTCAGATTTTTCACCATTTGTGCTCTCTATAGAACAAACTTCAAGGAACTTCCTTTCCCAATGAAAATGCGCTCGAAACACGGCTCGACGAATTCTTCGTCTCAAAGACACGTGATTCTACAGTCACGGAATCGAAAAGTTACCCCAGTGTTGGCACATTGCCGTAGATAGTGAAGGAAGATATGTGACTAAAGTCTCTGTTATGTGTATCTGTTGTGTTTACGAAACTTATGGAAAAACACCACGAAGTATTTCACCATCCCAATAGAACGTACCAATCATTTTTTCTCTTGTTTTGTGAGTAAAACCGCCTTCTCTTCCTGCAACTTAATTTATTTTTCCCAGACGACTTTCGCCTTTTTCTTACTCTAAGGCATCTACAGTGGGATCTATAAAGATAAGAGTTTTGTTGTTTTTAGATCATCAAACAGTTCATTTCGCGATTTTTGTGTAAATAATTAATTTCTCACAATTTACTGAGATATGGGTTTCCTCTCATCTGGTCTGGAGATCGCACTACTACTGTATTTCCGACACATGAGCACAATTTTGTATTGCGAACTTTTTCATCCTGTTCACCATGTTCCTCCTCCTTTTTTGTGGCGTACTATTATTATTTTGCCTCTCGATATAGGTGTTTGTTCAAACACTGTGCTTTTAACTACGTAAATATTGTAACTTCATTACATGTTTTCTCCTCTTTGGTTTGTTTATCTACATGTTGCCAACCTAACGAAGTATATGTTCATATGTTCACAACCAACTTCTACTCATTATGTTAATATCTGTGTGTGTGTGTGTGCGTGAGTGTGTGATGGGGGGAGGGGGCGGGGGAGGGTTGATGGTTTGAGTTGCAGCGTGTAATAGCTGTTAGAGAGCTTTGGTGACAGCTGATCTGACTTCTCGTTTCAATGTTCTGTGTTGGGGTTCATGGACAAGTGAGTGAAAAGTGTGGTATTATTATTATTATTATGTTCATCCTCTTTGGGAACGTTACTCATTATTTTATATATTAGTGTAAACAGTTAATTGTCTGGCATGTGTACTTAATCATTCAACAGGGTTTTCCTCTCCGCTTTGGTTTTTTGTAATGATAATTTTCTTGCAAGGTTAGGATATGTTTTTATTGCTGATTCTAATTATTTTCACGGACCAACCACTAGAGAAGAAGACATGAAAATAATTAGAATCAACAATAAAAACACCTCCCAACCTTGCAAGAAAATTACCATATGCAGAAAACCAAAGCGGAGAGGAAAACCCTGTTGAATGATTAAGTACACATGCCAAACAATTAATTGTGCACACTAATAGATAAAATAATGGAATAAAGCTCCCAAAGAGGATTAATACTATAATTACACTCCTGGAAATTGAAATAAGAACACCGTGAATTCATTGTCCCAGGAAGGGGAAACTTTATTGACACATTCCTGGGGTCAGATACATCACATGATCACACTGACAGAACCACAGGCACATAGACACAGGCAACAGATCATGCACAATGTCGGCACTAGTACAGTGTATATCCACCTTTCGCAGCAATGCAGGCTGCTATTCTCCCATGGAGACGATCGTAGAGATGCTGGATGTAGTCCTGTGGAACGGCTTGCCATGCCATTTCCACCTGGCGCCTCAGTTGGACCAGCGTTCGTGCTGGACGTGCAGACCGCGTGAGACGACGCTTCATCCAGTCCCAAACATGCTCAATGGGGGACAGATCCGGAGATCTTGCTGGCCAGGGTAGTTGACTTACACCTTCTAGAGCACGTTGGGTGGCACGGGATACATGCGGACGTGCATTGTCCTGTTGGAACAGCAAGTTCCCTTGCCGGTCTAGGAATGGTAGAACGATGGGTTCGATGACGGTTTGGATGTACCGTGCACTATTCAGTGTCCCCTCGACGATCACCAGTGGTGTACGGCCAGTGTAGGAGATCGCTCCCCACACCATGATGCCGGGTGTTGGCCCTGTGTGCCTCGGTCGTATGCAGTCCTGATTGTGGCGCTCACCTGCACGGCGCCAAACACGCATACGACCATCATTGGCACCAAGGCAGAAGCGACTCTCATCGCTGAAGACGACACGTCTCCATTCGTCCCTCCATTCACGCCTGTCGCGACACCACTGGAGGCGGGCTGCACGGTGTTGGGGTGTGAGCGGAAGACGGCCTAACGGTGTGCGAGACCGTAGCCCAGCTTCATGGAGACGGTTGGGAATGGTCCTCGCCGATACCCCAGGAGCAGCAGTGTCCCTAATTTACTGGGAAGTGGCGGTGCGGTCCCCTACACGGCACTGCGTAGGATCCTACGGTCTTGGCGTGCATCCGTGTGTCGCTGCGGTCCGGTCCCAGGTCGACGGGCACGTGCACCTTCCGCCGACCACTGGCGACAACATCGATGTACTGTGGAGACCTCACGCCCCACGTGTTGAGCAATTCGGCGGTACGTCCACCCGGCCTCCCGCATGCCCACTATACGCCCTCGCTCAAAGTCCGTCAACTGCACATACGGTTCACGTCCACGCTGTCGCGGCATGCTACCAGTGTTAAAGACTGCGATGGAGCTCCGTATGCCACGGCAAACTGGCTGACACTGACGGCGGCGGTGCACAAATGCTGCGCAGCTAGCGCCATTCGACGGCCAACACCGCGGCTCCTGGTGTGTCCGCTGTGCCGTGCGTGTGATCGTTGCTTGTACAGCCCTCTCGCAGTGTCCGGAGCAAGTATGGTGGGTCTGACACACCGGTGTCAATGTGTTCTTTTTTCCATTTCCAGGAGTGTATAATACCAAACAACATCTTTTTACTCACTTATCCATGAATCCCTCCACAGAAAACTGAAACGAAAAGTCAAATCAGCTGTCACCAAAGCTTTCAACCACTCTCTAACAGATATTACATTCATATTCAGCACCCTACAACTCAAATCACCAACCTACTCCAACTCATACACACACTACAAAAGAAAGCCCCCCCCCCCCCACACACACACACCCTACAAAAAAAGAAACATATACACACTCTTCAGCTCACTCTCTCTCCCTCATACACACACACACACACACACACACACACACACACACACATACTCGCTCCTTTCTCATGAAACATGCTCAGGATCTGAAACTTCCTTTTCTTGCAGAGACTACTCCGAATTCCTGATTACGTTCAGCTTATAAATCAGTTTTTATTTGCCTCAAAGTGCAAGCAAGACAGCCAGTACAAAACCTCAGAGTGTATAACAATGTAAAGAATTTCAGAGAGTAGTAATTTTGTCCATACATAACTTAGACTGCAACTACTCTCCTCTTTGGAGGGCATTGAAAGAAAAGAAACTGAGGTCGCGCATTGATGTCTGATCCTATTGACTTGCTGAAGATGTAGCACTTGTATCATAGAAAAATGTCTCGAAAAACAATCTTTCGAATGAAGACTTGTATTACGGCGTGAGACGCCGATGGAAAAATTTTGATAGCGTTACTTTCATCTGCCGTTGATGAATTGCACGATTGCTAAGTGATTTCCATTGCTACGAGTTCGCTAGTTCGAGCAGCATCTTCTGTTATCTAATCTACTTTCGTATTGTCACAAGACATCCCAGTTTATGTGATCCGATATCATTCAACGACGCGATAAATCATTAGAATTATCCTTAAATAAAGGATTCCGTCGGTGATTCGGTTGGTTGATTCGGGGGAGGGAACCAAACAGCGAGGTCATCGGTCCCGTCGCATTAGGGAAGGATGGGGGAGGAAGTCGGCCATGCCCTTTCAAAGGAACGACCCCGGTGTTTGCCTGAAGCGATTTAGTGAAATCACGGAAAACTTAAATTAGGATGGCCTGATGCGGGTTCAAACTGTCGTCCTCGTAATGAAAGTCCAACATACTAACCTATGCGCCATCTCGCTTGGTCGATGTTTCGAATTTTTCCTCACTTTTTCTATGTTAACGAGCTTCTCGCCAAGCCATGAAGGTCCAAAGAATATCGTCTGGCAGCTGTGTCATTCCCTGCTTTGCGGCCTCGTGCGGGTGTGGTATGGAGGGGCATGTATACAGCACATCTATCTCCTAGCCATTTGCAGCCTCTCCAGACCGTGGAGCCACTAGTTCTCGGTCAAGTAGTTCCTCAGCTGGCATCATCATGCTGAGTGCACCCCTTAACAGTCCCCCACCAATGGAAAAGCCTTGACAGTACCGGGAATCGAACCAGGGTCTCCGCATGGCAGCCATCTAAGCTGACCACGGGAACTGACATTGTTGGTGTTAAGGGACTAAAGAAAAGATTAGAGCATTTTATAATAATTTTCCGATCAGTCCCTACATATAGACACAATCTGATCAAGTGCACAGTAAGCAAGACGACACAGAAAGCTGCAGTGATCTTCTTGAAGACTGGATCAGTCAATCTTAATTACGAGTTTATCACTCTGTGAGCTTTTCCTTGCGCTTCCTTCGGCTGTTACACGCAAGACTGTTTCTTGCCTACAGTAAATTATGTTCTAGGTAACAATGTGATAGTGTTATTCGCAGCATATCAGGGGTAGTTGCTAAATAACGTCGTGTGTATAGACATAATTGGCAATTACAGCTTACACTCTTTGAGGTTAAGGAAAATCTATGCAAATAACTGTTTAATTATCCCACAGAATTATCGACAGTCCTTCTCTTCTTGAGACTTTATTGCACCCTGGCGACAGAGAAATGATGTGCGACACAGGCTTACTGGGAACTATTTCCATCGACATTCTGAAAGTGTAAACTGCAAGAATGCAAACGAAGTCCTTTGACGTGAAAAATGTATCGCGCGATGTGCGGTGTACGGCAGTAAGTTTTAAAAAAGTCTTGTCTGGAAAGCTGGCTTTTCGAGGTCTGTCCATGTAGCACATACGAGAATGGCAGTCGTAAAGTTTCTTTGCTAATGTCATTTCGAAACTCGTTTCTTTTTGTTCAGGTTGGCAATTCTGGCTCGACAGCGGACGCTTTGGAAATACCAATGAAAAGAAACGAACGACTGTTCGGATACACTGATAGAAGGACGATAGCTGAAAAATGATGTAACCAGAGTCCGGTGACTGAGTTATCCCGCCAAGCAGGAGAGCTGGTGCATGTAAGGCGAGAATTACGGAACGCAGTCTAGAGTGAGCGCAGATACTTGTTCGCGGAGCTGAGTGTGGATCAGCTCCGGGCTGTGTTAACTGCCGGAGCTTATCGCATAATCGCAGCGGTCAGATATCGAGCCGCGTGCCTCAGCCCTTAAGACTGGGCGGACAAGTGGGGCGGGAACGGAGAGGCGGCGGGGCCGCCGCGTAACTTGTTCTGCATTGGCACCCTTTTCACGCGCAAAGCGGGCTTCCCCGAGGGGAGAAATTATTTAAAGAACGCGTTTCAGATTACTTCTAAAATTACGATTCCAGCTGAAAACTTCTAGCCTGCAGTAAGAATGAGTGACGAAAGTTAGTCATCCTTTTCTTTATTGTTGGTGTCAGTTTCCCTTGTCGTGAGATGGACTAAGAACACTTAAATGTATTCACTTCTCCTATACAACGACAAGTCGTGTCTGAAATAACAGATGAATGGATCTATAGCTTACGAGAAGAATACGGGGAGTGTCATAATCCGATTTCCCCGTAACTGTGATCAGTCGAAGATGGGTGCAAATAAGGGAACACATGTCTCGGGGTATCTGTATATACTCGATTGTGTCTCAGAAAACGCAGTTCAAAATTTTAGAGGTTAGCGAGTAAGTAATACAGCCGACTTCGTGGTACAGTGGCTAACGCCACTGTTTTACACATTTACGCCCTTTTGTTTTTGTATTTCATGTATCTGCTCGTGTCCATAGACGATAACTACACGAATGTTTTCCGTTGTATATTGAAATAAAATTGTCTTTATTTGTCTGCTAATTGTATGTCTGGCGAGTGAATTAAAAAAAAGAAAACAATAAATGAGTGAGAAAATTATTTGAAACTGTTTTCGGTGTGTTTCCTGTAGTGTATCTTGATTCATAATCAGATGCAAGCGGCAGTTTTCGGTAAAGTCATTCGTTACGCGTGGTTTGGCGCAAAATTATTGCCAACTCTTGAAATCTTCAGCACTGTTGACGACGCTTCTTTCCTGATGGAGACTCATGTGAAGAAATGTTGCTGTGGCAAACCTGACTTCGAGCAATGCACGTTGTGTTCGGAATGTCTACGTTTCTATGACCGCTACTATCCAAGTTATTGCACCATACCTACCTGAATGATAACTATGAGAATAAAGTAAAATAATAATATAAAAACTATACAATAAAGACATAGAAGAATATGAGATTTTGAAAAGAGTGTAACCCCTTACAATGCCACAGAACAAAGTATAATAACTAATATAAAAATTAATATAATAAAGAAATAGAAGAATATGAGAATTTGAAAAGATTCTAACATCTCAAAGTGCCACACGTATGTATTGTATGTTAAATGTATGACATCGTGAAACCCACTTGTAATTTTACAATTAATATAACGATCTTGTATCCCCTAACTTGATATGAAACATTCGGTAATAACGTTTTGCGGAAACGGGTATATGACTGAAAAAAATGAAATAAATAAAAACAACAATCATGTTTCGTACACGGGGCACAAAAGTGAGACGCCGCGACACAAGCCACTGTGGTATCATTTCGGGCGAGATGGGGGCGCGTTACAAGGCACTTACATCACGTCGAAAACTTTGACCGTCGTTTCCTCAGAAACAGTCGACTGTCTACAGATAAGTCGAGATGTGTGTTCATGTTTGACCCTTCTTACACTGAACGAAGTTTCTGGGAATTCGGGATATGGCTCTTGCCGTGTTCTCCTAGTTTCTGGCAATGCGTGCTTGTATATGCAGACAGACGTGAACAAGCGTCACATAACATCCCACATACTAAATTGAGTCCAGTACTTTCTAATACTGGTAATCGTGCGTAGTGGTGTGAGTAATAGTATGTTAGAGCAATGGAGCGTTGTATGAATCCTAAGTTCTGTTTCGAAAATTTTACTAATCGGGCTAGAAACAACACCTGATGGTCATTTAGATAAATCAAAGCGGTTTTAGTAAGGGCAGATCATATTCTGAACAAATATTTCATCTGAAATGTATCATTCGCTACAGATTACTGAATTTAAAAGAAACTGCACTCATGTTTGTTGATTTCGAAGTCATCTTTAATTCCGATGATAGACGAACTATAGAAAAAATAATCCGAGAATTTGGTGTAAAGTCTAAAGTAGCAAATCTAATTGGTCAAATCTAATTATGGATGGTGTATCAAAGCCTTTCGAAATAAACACAGGTGTGTGGCAAGGTGACGGCCTATCACCAATTCCTTTTCAATTATGCCCTAGAAAAATAGTAAGAATTTGGAATGAAAAACTGAATGAACATAAAATGTCACCAACTTGCTTCGTAGTAAGAGGAAACAAAAATACGGGAATAAGTTGTCCCGCATTTGCAAATGATTTTGCTGTACTTTTTGAAAATATGACATCTACTTAGAAAAAAAGTCCTTAAGACCGGCTTAAGAATTTCTACGAAGGAATGCAGTTTTCTGTACAAACATTAAAAATGCACCGAAATTTATGAAAACAGATATTGGCCAATTTAAGAAGGTTAAAAACTTGAAATGTCTTTGGGAGGTAATCCAAGAAAATTGTTTGGAAAAACCTGATGTAGTGGAAAGGTTGGAAAAATGCGAGACGCATATGATATACCCACACACTTTTACAACAAAAAATACCTGTCTAAAAATGCAACAATAGAGCATAACAATACTGTGCTGATGCCAGAATGTCTAGCATTAAACTGTAATTTAGATTAATTAGAAATACAAGAAAGGCTCATCGTTAGAAAACTATTAGGCCCACGAAAAGCTATGGAAGGTTACGTAATAATGATGAAATTTATCGAAACAGGGGAAACGTATCATAAGTAATGAGAAAGAACAGACCTGTATTTTTGGACATTTGCATCGATTGCAAGACTGTAGATTAATCAAGAAGATCTTCAAATATTTGTAAAATAAGATGTCTACAACAAGCTGAATCCACGATTAAACAAGGATTAGGGGAAAAAAAAGGTGCCCGCATCTCGTGGTCGTGCGGTAGCGTTCTCGCTTCCCACGCCCGGGTTCAAATGGTTCAAATGGCTCTGAGCACTATGGGACTTAACCGCTGTGGTCATCAGTCCCCTAGAACTTAGAACTACTTAAACCTAACTAACCTAAGGACATCACACACATTCATGCCCGAGGCAGGATTCGAACCTGCAACCGTATCGGTCGCGCGGTTCCAGACTGTAGCGCCTAGAACCGCTCGGCCACTCCGGCCGGCTCCACGCCCGGGTTCCCGGGTTCGATTCCCGGCGGGGTCAGGGATTTTCTCTGCCTCGTAATGGCTGGGTGTTGTGTGATGTCCTTAGGTTAGTTAGGTTTAAGTAGTTCTAAGTTCTAGGGGACTGATGCCCATAGATGTTAAGTCTCATAGTGTTCAGAGCCATTTGAACCATTTTTTTGAAAAAAAGGTAGAAGCTGAAGAAACGACGGACAGAGATGTGTTTAGATAAAAAGTATTAAATGTGGAAGGATATCAAGGTAGAAGACAGGAAGAAGAAACATAGTGAACAAATGAAAGAGTAGGAAGACAAGAGGTCAACAACGAATAAGGAATTGAAATTCGCACATCATCCTTAATTAGCCCATCTTACAAGAAGAACAGCAGAAGGAAGTACCTGGAAAAATGTAGGAACAAAAAGTAAAAGACTGAATATTGCAATGTTAAGAAATTGTTGGTGACACTTGCTACCGGGAATCGCCGACCTAATGTACGCACAAGCCGTCTTAAAAGTTGTTTTATATGTTAAAATATGTGTTATGTGACTACGCAAATAGTATTTTTTCCCATGTAACGACTGATCACTGCGAGAATGTGTGACGTCTATGAAGACGAGCCACGCTGTCGAATATCTGGTCACAAGTTACTCGCACAACGTGCCGGAACCCATCGTCCCTCGGAGAAACGATCACATATTGTCCCTGGTTTTTCTTTTTTTTTTCTCTCGAGACATGTATCTAATTTTTGGAACTGCTGCTTAAATGGAACATTATGAATGGAGTCTAGTTTTATCAGACTGGATTGTTCATTCAAACGCACAGATCCTATAGTATTGATATAATAAATGGTTATTGAAGCTGGCAAGAAAATTCAATGGTTGCATTGGATTTCTTATTCTGAATGTTGAGAAGGAGTCGAATATTTTTATCAGAAGAACACATTATAATTTTACGAGTAATTATATGCTGGAGCTTGGAGAGGTGCTTTTTAGGATCGTACGACAGAAATTTAGTGAACTATTTAGGAATTCGAAGATCCGCTTCAAGACTGAAGAATTTCATTTCTTATTTTTGAACATCATTTAGAACTTCCGTCTCGCATAGCAGCGATTTAATGAATGCTACGGACGACAGATATAATTATCTTTTCCTTCTCATGGTGTAGAAAGGCAAATGTGCAAACGAATGCAAAGTAATATCATCAGTTAAGGACGACGAAACACGACAACGTGAAATGTGTTGCCTTCGCCGATAACCTAGCATCAATTAACGTGCATCCGTTTCCACTGAAGCCGGAAAAGTATAAGAGAGGCTTCATGAGTTACCTTTCAAACCGGCCTCCAAATTTCTTATGAGAATACGCAGTACATGGACACCAAACACACAGGACAGGACTCCTCACGATTAACCAATAAAATCTTCATCATCAAAAGAGAATCAAAAAGCCCAAGTTAGCCTACACGAAGAAGGATCTGAGAGAAGTCGCTGCTTACCCACTGGCAATTTCAAGGACGACATAGAGACAGGAGATCGACTCTCATGAATATACAACCAAGTAACTAACAGAACGATATCTGGAGCTGAAGAACGATTTGTTATAGAACGGCAACAGACTCACGGTGCCAGGCTGAAGCATTTTTAGGAAGAGAAGAAGAATATGACTAAATCTTATTCTGGTTCTGTGTGCTTTTTAAAGAACAAAATTGAACAATAATAAAGGGCAAGACTGATGCGTGCGATGTTGTTACAAATGTTCTGGATCAATCTCTTGATCATGTAATGCTTTTACAACTAGTTTAAATGTTTCCCAGCATGAAAGAAACTTGTTGATGACGTGCCACGTTCAGCTTGGTCGTCGGTAGGTACGATAATGACTAAGTGAGACATACGCAGATACAAAATCAATGACTGTCTCTGACAGAATTGATGTTCAAGAAATAAAATGGTAATGCATCCCTCACAAAAATTTAGGATTAGCGAAAGATCCTATCTACGCATGTGCTACTCAAATTGACCCACGGGGAGGTAATACCACAGATGGAAGTTGATGGAGTTTTCAATGCCATGCGAAATCGAGATCTAACTTTTCGGCATCCGTCACTACGGGAGATTAGTTCAAAGTACTATTAATTCAGTGCATAGTACAGCACGAAACCATCTAGGTCACGCGGAGCAGCTGTGTACTTCACATATCGATTACCATTTCCAGATGTCTGACGTGAACGCTTAAGTCGAGTCCAAAGAAGGACGACTGCAGGAAATTTCTAAACAACGTCAAAGTGAAAGAAACTTCAGTACTCCATAGCAAAATGTCGTCGAAAGTGACTGGAGCTTCAGCTCCGCCGCCGTAGGTGACACAATTGGCACTACTCACTTAACATCGGAAGTTCTCTTTGCTACTTGAGGATGACACTACTCGCTAATGATACAGGGACTTGGCTGCATTCGAAAACGCGTGAAGACCTGCACAACACTGTTGACCTGCATAACACTGACGGTTTGCGCAAAAAATAGGATGTTTATAAAGTAGTTATACGAAGTAACCTTAAATTATAAAAAGAGTACATAACTTACACAAATGTTTGATACAGCGCTGAGTGCAGTATATCTTCAAGTTTTATTCTTGCCTCACACTGTTAATTCCCGACGTTCCCTCTAGGCGGCATCCGTGAATGAGTTATCATGGAGTCGTATAACAGAGCAGAGCATGCACAGTGTTTCTTATGGTTTCGTGAATCTAAATCCACTACTACAACTCAGAGACAATTCAAGACTAAACATCGCAAGCCGTCACCTGAAAGACAAACTGTTATTAGCTGTTTCACCAAAACTGGCCGTGTGTCACACAGGACGCCGCGTCAGGGTAGGCCAGCAGTCTCTGACACAGCAATTGAACAAGTACATCGGTAGTCCTGGTAAACAACGAAACGTGCCAGCTTAGAATTGAATGTGTCTAGTGTTGCAGTGTGGAATGTATTAAGCAAACGCCTGTCATTCAAACCCCACGAACTGTAATTGTTGCAGGCTTTAAACGAAAATGACAAGAGAAATGAGTTGAGTTTGGTGTAGAAATGTTTAACAAAATACAGACTGAAGATCATTTTCTTAATAAAACTGTGTTCAGTGATGAAGCCACCCTCCATACCAGCGGTAAAGTGAACATGTACGAGACTCCCTAAAGTAAATATTCCTTGTACTGTAAGCTGTAACAAGATTTATCCTCTCTTTATTTTTTGCCGAGTCAACTATAACTTGTACATTGTATCTGGGCATGCTTGAAGATTATATAACACCTCAATTACAACAGGATATGGACACAAAACTCATTTTCCGGCAAGATGACGCGCCCCCATATCGTCATCCCGAAGTTGTATCTCTGTAGGAATGTCCCGTCTTGGATCGGCCGCAGTTGAACAATATTCTGGTCACCACGATCACCTGATTTAACCGCAGTGGACTTCTGTGTTTGGATTACTTTAGAGACAGAGTGCTTGTGACTCCGCATCTGGGAAACGTCGACGAGCTGAGACAACAGATAACACAAGCATTTGCCACCACACATCAAGAATTGCTTCACTGGATCTGACTGAAAATTAATTATAGTTGGAACTTTTGTCGTGTTCCAAAAGGTTGTCACACTGAACATTTGCTAATAAAATTTGAAGATATACTGCACTCAGTGCTGTATCAAATATTTATGTAAGTTATTTCCTTTTTCACGATTAAAGTTTACTTTTGCACAGCTAATCTGTAAACATCCTGTATTTACATCTCGGTCTCTATGTGACCGAATGGAAGGCAGTCCGTCCATACATACGCGAGAGACATTTGTCAATCGTAATTTACCACGAGGACGTTCCGAAGCTAATCAATAGAAATTTTTGCTTCCGCCCACGTACATTCGCAAGTCAACGACGGTGAATTTAATTTTATGAACGTGTTCCGCTAGTGGTTCTCTTCACACATCATCCATTGATGAAATAAGAAGTGAGAAGAAAAATCAGCATGTTATATACTGCCCATCACACACGGTAAGTACAGAAATAGGTGTAACTATAAATGATAGTTGAACAGGTAGCTGCGTAATCTCTAAATTCAACAAAGAAGAATGTTATAGGAGTGTAATAATGTTGTGGTGGGCCTCGATCCGAAGTCTAGTTTGATGAGTTTTCTACGTGCAGGCAAGCCTGATGTGCCGTATGACGCTAGCTGCGAGCGTATCTCTCGCCTTTCGGCTCGGATCGGCTAGAGATTTAGTTTGAAAGACGCACTGGTTCGATCTGTCGTGCGCGGGGTAAAAAGTCGATGTCCTCTTGCATAGGGCAGGCGACGTGGGGAGTTCCGGCGGCAGCACTGAGGCGGAAGCTTGTTGGCGAGAGTGCTCCGGTAAGCTGTGCTGTGGGTCATCTCGTATTTGTTGCACTGGCTTTTTTCTTCCTTGGAGGGAATTCTTTGACGGTTTGTCTTGAGCGCCTCTGGACTTGTGTTCAACTATTGATGCCGTTTTAAGTGTTGCAAGAATCATCTGGGTTGTTATTGAATTCATATGGGTTCCTGCAGTTGCTGATTAAATTTTCAAGTGGTTTTAAGTGCTGCACGGATCAGCTTGACAGACACTGTGTTCGTTATCTTGGTAGCAGATTATTGTTTAAATTTGCCTGTGGTATTAGGTGCTGCTCATATCAGTTGGTCAACTGTTGAGTTCATTTAAGTTGTTGTTGTGGTTGATTGAATTTTCGGGGATGTCAACTGTTACACAGTTTAGCCAGGCAGCTGTTGGCATGGTTGATGTTGCTGCAGATTTTGCTTGTTATATATTAATGTGGAATTAATTGCTGCGCACCGGGGGCTAGTAGTTTTTGAGTTGATTAACGAGGCTGCAGGTTCAGGTTGGTGGTCCTCAAGTCACTTGTGAACTAAAGGGAACATTTATCATTTCTGTTAAGGCAGCAGTAGTAGCCGTTGGAGTCCAAGGAGATTATACTTTAGTGATTACGAAATTGTCCCTTATTAGCAGATTGAAATCCGTTTGCGTCGGGAGGCATGGGTACCTTCAGCCTTGCATATCAGCCCTAGTAGTCCAAGCACCTTGACCGTTCTGGCCGCTCATTATGTTGTTGAAATACAGTAAGTGGTTATTAAGGTACTGTGATTGGCATGATTCCCCAGCTCACCCGCAAGAATTTCTTGTGGAATAGAGCTCGGGTTACACTGCTTGCTGTACTCAAGCCTCTGTCTCCCTCTACAATTCTCTCTTCTCCCACTTCTCCATCCCTGCAGCCCCAACCCCGTTTCATAAACCACACACACTTCCTTCCCTTACCAACCTGACGATTCCTTCGAACCTCAGGAGATACATCCTGTCCAACGATCCCTTCTTTTGGTCAAGCTGTGGTACAACTTTATTTTCTCCCCAATTGTATTCAGTACCACCTCATTAGTTATGCCATCCACCCATCCAATTTTCAGGATCCTCCTACAGTACGTATTACCTTATTGTCTGTGCTACTAATTGTCCACGTTTCAAGTGCGTTAATAAACGGTGGAATGTTGCTGATTTGATAATATTGAGCTCGAGGGAGCATATTATCAAAAATAAATCTGTCAGTGAGAATGCGTACTCTGACATGAGGTACATTGACATGCTGTTCCAGTGGTAGAACTGAAACACGTATTTTTGGTTTAGGCCAAAACTTCCAGGACGATTCTCTGTGGAGTTAACTGTTCAGCCTTGTCGATTAATAATGTATTTGTGATTTCTGCTACCAGTCACTCTTTTATTTCATGTTTCATGTTCAATCTAACATAATAAAATGCGTTTCGATTATATTCTGTTCATTTTCAGGCGTTTATACATACATACAGAGAAATGTTACTTAAAAATAAACTGTCTTAAACTAGATTAACCTAGAACATTTTGTTCATTGTTTGTTACTGTAGTGGCTGGTGTGGCATTTGGGGGCGGGGGAGAGGGGGGGCAGTGGATGGCCAGAAATGGTGTCAGTGATGTCTTCTACTGGTTTTTTCTTGTGGTTGATTATATATGATATCACAGCCTGTATAGGATGCAAATAGTTTTACATCAGTTATGTGTTGCGAAAATAGCGTGAAAGACTTTTATATGATAGTTGATAGGATTTCATCGCCTTGTAGTTTCACTTGTGTCACTGGTATAATGGCGGAGCTGTTGAGTAACATTACACTATTGTACTTTATATTTTGTCACTGTTTTCCGACGATACTGACTGCACAGATTGTTTCGACATACATGTAAACATCATGCACTTAACACTAGATGGCGGAATTGTAGCATAGAAGTCAGTATCGATTATCGAGGTTTTGTATCGATATTCGTGGCACTGACAGATTTGTAGTTGTTTACTTACATCTTTAATCTATTGAGTTAGAACTGCCTGAAGACTGTTGAAGGATTTTGAGTTTTTGAATTCATTTATCTCATTAAGAATGTTATCTCCATGTTTTGTATTATGTATGAAAATTTCCATTGCTTCCATGATATACATTCTTTTACCTTTTCCTATTTTGTGTAAAATTTCGAGGTTGCTTTCGATTTTCAAATGGTGACCTGTGTCTTTAATGTGAGTTGCTAGTGCTGATTTGTTACATTTATCAAGTCTGTAACAGTCTAAATGTTTTTTGAATCGAGTTCTGAAACTTCTGTCTGTTTGGCCGATATAATATTTATTACATTGGCTGCAGGTAATTTTGTAAATGCTAGATGCATCAAGACTTGTATCAGGTGGTTTTATATTGTGAATAACATTCCTACTTAGGTTATCGTTGGTGCTGAAGCTGATTTTTAGTTCTATGTTTTTGAACAGTCTTGTCAATTTGCCGGATACTATTCCAAAATATGGCATTATTACGTATTTGACTGCTGGGGCGCTGTCAGTTGTGAGAGAAGTTTGATGTTGTATGTTCAGTTTATTTCTTATCTGTTGTGACATGGTATTAATTACAGAAGGATCATATCCATTGTTTATTGCGATATATGTTATGGTTTATATTTCTTGTTGGAGTTCTGTATGTTGAAGTGGAAATTTGAGTGCTCTATACAGCACTGATCTATAAGCAACTTTTTTGGGGGGAGGAGGGATGCGTAGAGGAGTGTGGTATAGTGGTGTCAGTGCCAGCAGGTTTTCTGTGAACATTGAAAGCTACCTTTTGGTTCTTTCGTGTCAAGACAAGGTATGGTGTTGCTCTCTTCCTGTTCAAGCGTGAATGGAATATTTTTATGTAGGCTACTGAAATTGTTAAAAAGGTTTGACACTTCATGCTCTGTGCCACCAAATAGAATAAGGGTGTCTTCTACATATCTCTTATAGAATTTGGCTTTGGTTGTGATGTTATCATTTAGTGTCAGTATTTTATTGTCTGTATGGTTGATAAATAGTTCAGCTGTTAGGTTACTGAGAGGGCTTCCCATTGCTAGTCCTAGGTCCTGCTTATAAATATTATTGTTAAAGGAGAAGTAATTACTTGAGAGTATTAAATTAAGTACACCGATAAGTCCTATGATTTCTGGTTTGCTCTTTCTCTTGTTTCTCGATAGGTTCATTCTTATTATCTCAACTGTTTCATCTACAGGTATACTACTGTAAAAGTTTACAATATCTAGGGATAGAAGCTTAGCTTGAGGTGGTACTGTCAAAGCTTTCAAACTGTTAATGCGTTCATAGCTGTTCTTTATGAAATACGATTTTTCAGATGTGTATTTTCCTACAAGTATGTCATTTAGTTCTCTCATCAATTTGTAGGCTGGGCTATTAATTGAGTTCACAGTAGACTCGATAGGTGTTTTGGTTTTATGGACTTTTGGTTGTGCTCTCAGTTTAGGTGCTATTGGGTTCATCACAATAAGGTCTCGTACTTCGTTAATAGCGAAAAGGAAATTACTGTCGTTGAGGCATTTTCTTATTTTAGCTTGAAACTTTGGTGTGGAGTCAGCCAGTCGATTAAGCTCTCAGTCGCCACCGGTCGCACTGTACACGTCACGGGCGCAAAGGGCAGGCCGAGTGCAGCGGCCGGAGGATGGTGGGTGGTGGGCGGCGGCCTGTGCTCGCTCGTTTGTCGAACGCCGGCGACAGCAGCTGGCCAAACAGCCGGTAGCGGGGCCCTCACAGGCGTCAGACTGTGGGCACTCCGCGACGCAAATATTGGCGCTGCGAGGGCAAGGGTTCTGTGTGCGCGCCGCCGCCGGCTGCCGGCACCATTACGTTTCTGCAGCCTGTTGCTCTCGGGCGTAAATGACGTCTTCATCCGACTGCTGTGTGTTGGAACCACGGATTTCCAAACCTCCTAAAACATTCCATTTCCTTTCGGTCAGCAAGCGCGATACAGGCACGTCACATTCCACACTGAGGTTGTCCATTCCTTCACGCTCATCTTCTGCCTCTTGATGTTTCTTTCTTTTTTAAAAATTTATTCATTGTCTATACAAGCAAGCCTGTTCACCGAGCCGGCCGCTGTGGTCGAGCGGTTCTAGGCGCTTCAGTCCGGAACCACGTGGCTGCTACGGTCGCAGGTTCGAATCCTGCCGCAGGCATGGACTTCTGTGATGTCCTTAGGTTAGTTAGATTTAAGTAGTTCTAAGTCTAGGGGACTGGTGACCGCAGATGTTAAGTCCCATAGTGCTCAGAGAATTTCGAACCTGTTCACCGATCTGCTCGTGCGAGCTGACTCGCTCTCAAGCATCAGCAATGACCAACCGACCAGCTCATGGCGAGCAGTTGAAGGTGAAGGAGGGGAGGAGGAATTGGAACAAGGCAACTGGGCGCGATGAACTGTCTATTCTATGGCTACTAAAAGTTCTACGGACACATATCGCTTCACAGTGTATAATAAATGCCTTTCGTGGCAGATTTATTTCCTAAAATTGTTGGATCGGTGAAAAATTATCACTGAAATAAACTTACATTTCTCTTAATTCCTGAGGCGTAGACAAATGCGAAGCTAAGTACGAAGTATTTGTTACGAGTGATGCTGCCCTATGATAAATCTCGTCTTCGGACGAAGCCTAAATGGACATCAACCTACGTTTCGTAATATTTTATTCACACGTTACACATGTAAATATTGCATGTTTATGAACACTATTTATTTTGCTTTTCACTGAAGCAACAGTATCTGGCATCACTTTCTCAGCACTGCTGATTCCAAGACAAGCTTTTCAATTGATGTCCGTCAGTGAGGTTCTGTGGGTAGTTTTCACTGTAAAAATGGTTCAAATGGCTCTGAGCACTATGGGACTTAACTTCTGAGGTCATCAGTCCCCTAGAACTACTTAAACCTAACTAACCTAAGGATATCACACACATCCATGCCCGAGCCAGGATTCGAACGAGCGACCGTAGCGGTCGCGCGGCTGCAGACTATAGCGCCTAGAGCCGCTCGGCCACTCCGGCCGGCTTTTCATTGTACTCACTGCGGAGAAAAGTTTCTCGTACAAATATGTAGGTCCATACATCGACATAATCGTAGCTGCATCCTTGTGAAATCGTGGAAATGTATGTTGAAAAAAAGGTACGCTAACCTACAAGACCTATTTTAATATGAAATTTACCACGCAATTGCCTGCCAGACAGGAGGTCCTCCTCTGACGTATTACAAATTGACACTGGCATGTCTGACTTTTGTCTTGCAGTGCCTAACTTTTTTCATCGATTTTAAAGGAGCTACTCTCGTGTTTAAGTACTACGTCATTAACTATATACGGCTACTTTAAAACTAGGTCGAATTAAACTTATTATCATCCCTGTAAAGACAGCGCACAGTTTGCAGTTCCTCTGCGCCACATAACGACGTTTGACAGGCTCGTTACACCGCAGGCGCTTACTACTCAGGCGGCGAACGGGGAAGAGCGCTCGTGGTCGTCTTGCCGTCTCCTGGACAGGCCTCAGTGGTAATACAACCGCCATACAGCAAATCTGCGTAAGTGGATAAAGAGCACATGATAGCTATTGTAAGATCACGACAGAAAATTGTGGCAACACTCGACAAATTGATTTCTTGTGGATTATCAAGAGCCGGCCGCGGTGTCCGTGCGGTTCTAGGCGCTACAGTCCGGAACCGCGGGACTGCTACGGTCGCAGGTTCGAATCCTGCCTCGGGCATGGATGTGTGTGATGTCCTTAGGTTAGTTAGGTTTAAGTAGTTCTAAGTTCTAGGGGACTGATGACCTAAGATGTTAAGTACCAAAGTGCTCAGAGCCATTTGAACCATTTGATTATCAAGAAAAAATTGAACACAAGAACTGTCTTCCGACTAGTTTTATGCGCTTTCCACGATTTCCTATCTTGCGCCAATATCTTCAGCACAAGTAACATCAGCATTTTCAGTTACCCTCTTTATATATTCTAATCGCAACAACCATGCGTCTTAATTTGAGGAATCAATTTATGAAGGAGTCCTTTTGGAGCACAACATTGTATGGAAGTGAGTCGTGGATTCATTTGTGGTGCATTAAACAGTTACTGAAAACCACCGAGGAAACGGATGTGTGGTAACCACTATCAAGAAGAAACGACAGGATGATAGGACTTTCGTTAAAACATCAGGGCACGAACTGCATGGAAGAAGAGGAAGAGCTGCAGAGGGTAAAAACTGTAGGGGAAGGCAGAGCTTGGAATACATACAACAAATAATAGAGAATTTTGAGCTTAAAATCTACACTCAGATGAAGAAGCCGACACTTCAGAAACTATGGCAAGACGCATTAGACCAGTTAGAGGTCTGATGACAAAAAAAAGATCTAATGACAAAAAGTCTGTGTTTCCAAGAATATTTCCTGCCTATTGCTCCCCCTAGCGCAATTCAAGCTATTCTCACAAACGGTCATGCATGTATTATTATCCTAATCCTTCTGCATGCTAATGTTTCCCATTTACTCCGTTCCTCGCCGATGCAGCGGAGAACCCCCTCGTTTCTTATCAGTCAACCTAATTTTTAGCATCCTCTTGCGACATGACGTCTCAAACACTTCGAGTCTCCTCTTTTGCGGTTTTCTCGCTGTCTACGAGACACTTCTTTACAATTGTGTTCATCAGGCATACATTCTCAGAAATTTGTTCCTTTAGTTACATTCAATGTTCGAGACTGCTCTGCAAAACGTAAGGCAGAGATAAATAAAGCAACATAAGATGTCAAGAACTCAGTCGAAATGAACGAAACTGCGGGAGCTTGTTGCTAGAGGTCTCCCAGTCGTGCACACAAAGCTGAACGTCACTCGGGTAGAGGTCAGCGTGATTATAGCGCCTAATGGGGTTGGTCGAGTAACATGAGGCACCTGAAGGAACGGGAAAAGGCAGTGTATAACAATCAGCGAGCAGTTACGCTGCATTTTGGTGGTATCCTTCATTACAAAATGTCCCGGACACATTCCAGCGACTTCACACAGGGAGTAATCATGGGAAGCCGGAAGAAGGAGATACTGTAACAAGTGTATCCCAACAGCTTGGTATTGCTCACAGCAGTGTTTTATGTCTTGGGAAGCCACATGCACTGGTGCCCGAAGGAGGGGAAGTGGTCAACCTTAATCAACTAAGACAGTAGACAACTATTACCTTCTGGAACAAGCAAGAATGCACCCACGTCAAACAGCGGGTGGGCAGATGATCAAAACGAATTGCAAACGTTTTACGCAAAATAAGCGTTAAAAAACTGGCAGTTGGTTCTAAATCGTAAAAATGGAAAGTCATACACATGGACACTAAAAAGAATCCGCCAAATTTCAGTTACTCGATAAATCGCACAAATCGAAAGGCTACAAACTCAAACTAAAAACTTACGGACTACAATAACGAGTAACTTAAATTGGAATGATTACACAGATAATGTTGAGGGGAAAGTAAACCAAAGACTGGTATTTATTGGCAAAACACTTAGAAAATTTAACAGGTCTACTAAACAGACTGCTTACACTACACTCCTCTAGAGTACTGCTGTGCCGTGTGGGATTCACATCAGATTGGATTGACGAATGACATTGAAAAAGTTCAAAGAAGGGCAGTTCGTTTTGTATTATCGTAAGCTAAGGAAGAGAGTGCCACGGATATGATACGAAATTGGCGACTCATTTATTAAAAGAAAGACTTTTTTCGCTGCGGCACGGCCTTCTCATGAAATCTCCAGCTTTCCCCTTAGAGTGTGAAAGTATTTTGTTGACGCCCATCTGCTGATGGAGGAATGATCATCATAAGAAAATAAGAGAAATCAGAGCTTCCACGGAAAGTTCAAGTGTTCGTTTTTCCCGCGCTCACTTCGTGGTTGTAACGGTAGAGAAGCACCTTAAAGGTGGTTCGATGAACCCTCTGCCAGGCACTTAATTGTGAAATGCTGAGTAATCATGTGGATGTAGATGTAATGCGTGAGGATATCGAAGACCAACTGGAGCCAAATACTACTCCATTAATTTGAGATAGAATATCCTTAATAGTGTCATTTAACAGAGAACAGTCTTCTGCTACAGTGCGTAGCATCCATCCATAGTATTTGAAATAGTAAAGACATAGTTGAAACCTGAATGGTAGGATAAATTCTCCAGTTATAATATAATTCGAGAAGCCTGGGTTGACAGGAAGAGTGTATGAAACTATGGTAGTATATCGCTCGAGTTAACAACATTGCTTCAGCTTGTGGCAGCATTTAAAAACTACCAGGGCTCAGAATCATGGAGCTTTACTGCCTAGCGAGATCAGTATAATGAATTACGAGTAAGAGAAGTTTTGTTTTTAGCCCTGCCATATTACATATTTTGCGGCGACCTTAATTCTCATGCTGCAGCACTGAATTGTGAAGCAACAGATCAAAATGGTGCAATTATCCTCGCATTAATAGACGAGCAAATCCTTGGATTGTTAAACTGTCCTGAGCTCCCTAAGACTTTCATCTCATCAGAAACATTCAGCTGTTGGTACTTCCATCTGTTCTTCATCTCTCGCTCTCACATGCAGCTGGAAAGCCTTGAAAGACTCCCTGGTGTCCGATCACTATTATAACAAACACTACTTCTCCGCTGTAGATCTCAGGGCCAAGGGAATAGAATTTTAACAAAGCAAGACGAGAAAGTTTTTGTACACGGCTAAAAGATGAATTTTCTAACCACATCTTATTGGATGCTTTCCATATGTTTAATGGGCGCGCTGGAGACAACAGATTCTACAACCATATCAAGGACAAATCATCACCGCCACTGCATTTTCTTTATTTTAAAAACTATAAAATAATCTCAATTTCTTTTTCTCATTCATATACATCTGAGAAATTATTGTTAGAAAAACTGTAATAATGAACTCAAACAATAATAGAGAATAATAATAATAATAATAATAATAAAGGAAGGAGGAAGGGGATTTATCG
Organism: Schistocerca serialis cubense; assembly: GCF_023864345.2. Taxonomy (NCBI): domain Eukaryota; kingdom Metazoa; phylum Arthropoda; class Insecta; order Orthoptera; family Acrididae; genus Schistocerca; species Schistocerca serialis. Next base: position 258,240,479 of record NC_064641.1, read on the forward strand.
ACATAAAAAACCTACATTATGGACAGGTAGACAATTAAAGAAAATTCTTTATAGAACGAGCAGAAACTAGCAAAATACACAAAGCAATCACTCATATAAATACATCAGCTACAACATTGCAATTTCATAACCACTTCTACAACCCTTTAGATCACATAACATCAACATAGAAAGTAAATTGGAAAAAGAAAACACTATATGGCAAGCACCTGTATCATCTAACACAGCCACACATCGATCAAGACGCATCCAACACATGGCTAAGAAAAGGCAATATATACAGGAGACGGAAGGATTCATGATTGCAATACAGGATCAAACAATAAACACCAGATATTACAGCAAGCATATTATTAAAGATCCCAATACCACAACAGATAAATGCAGACTTTGCAAACAACAAATAGAAACAGTGGATCACATCACAAGCGGATGTACAATACTAGCAAATACAGAATACCCCAGAAGAGATGACAATGTAGCAAAAATAATACATCAACAACTTTCCATACAACATAAACTAATAACACAACACGTTCCCACATACAAGTATGCACCACAAAATGTACTGGAGAACGATGAATACAAATTATACTGGAACAGAGCCATTATAACAGATAAAACAACACCACATAACAAACCTGACATCATACTCACCAATAAAAAGAAGAAATTAACACAACTAATCGAAATATCCATACCTAATACAACAAATATACAGAAGAAAACAGGAGAAAAAATTGAAAGATACATCCAACTGGCTGAGGAAGTCAAGGACATGTGGCATTAGGATAAAGTTGACATCATACCAATTATACTATCAACTACAGGAGTCATACCACACAATATCCACCAGTACATCAACGCAATACAGCTACATCCAAACATATATATACAACTACAGAAATCTGTAATTATTGATACATGTTCAATTACCCGAAAGTTCCTAAATGCAGTGTAACATATACCGTACAGTTAAAAGGAAGTCACGCTTGATCAAGGTCCGCGTCACTTTCCATTTTTAACCAGACATAACGTCTGAGAAAGGAAAAAAGAATAATAATACTACTTGGCATTAATAAGAATAATAAAAAGTATTAAAAATAACTCTAACATTTATTAGTTTATTACGTTTGAAGCGTGCAGTATTACAGAAATAGAAGGTATAATGAAAGAGGAAGTGGTTCGCTGAATGTGGGGGAACAAGACTTGTGTGAGCGACAAAGACAACAGCTGTTAAGAAAGAACAGATTTTCAGCAGAGGTTTTTGTAGACAATGGGGAGGAAAAAGTGGTGGGAGAGGGGGGGGGGGAGTATGTGTGAGCTGCAGGCAAGTATATGGAATAAATAGTTGTTGTGATAAGTAGAAAATTGTTTTTTGAAAGAGTTAAATTGCTCTGATATTTTGAGGCAGATCGTTCCATAGTGGGTTTCTTATACACAGCGTGATTTCGACAAGAGGATTGTGTTATGTAGTGGTACACAGGGGAGTTTACCTTGTTGAGAACAAGTATTTCTGATGGGGTGTAAAAACAGTAGTATAATAGCTGGAGATAAATAAGGGTAAGACCAATGATAGAAAAGATGATAGAGAAAACACAGGAGATGATAGTGTCTACGCTTATCAGCACGTAGCCATGATAATTGTTCGTAAGCAAGAGTAATGTGATGGAAACAGCGCATGTCACAAACGTACCGCACGGAGGCACTCAACGACAGTTCCAGTCGGGCTCTCATACGAAATTCGTTGGAGAATAGGACCACAAAAATAAATATCTGGCGTATTAGTGACTCTACGAGTTTCTTTTTAAGCTCGGGAGAAATTACTTTTTTTATGTTTCTGTAGTCAACGAAGTCATGCTGACATCTTCTAGACTGCAGTTCTGCGTACAGTCCAGCCAAACTGATGGTCCAGAATGATCCTCAAGTTCTTTGCAGAAGAGGGAAAGGTTATTCCTGTGCTGTTAAGCGTGGAAGAGATTCATTGAATGAGGGGTAACAAGAATTGTGTGAGCGACTAAGATTGCTTTCGTTTTAGATGAGTTAAGTTTCAAACCTATGTTCTGTGCCCACTCTGATAAGGCAAATAAGTCAGCATTTCATACATTGCACTGGTCTGCTGAACTTTCGCTTCGACACAATGGAAGGATGTCAGCGTATAAGTGATATCTGCGACGGGGCTGAATGGTCGGCACATCCTTATGATATAGCGAGAACAATAATTTTCGGAAGCCTGAAACGCACTCAAACTGCTGCTCTAAGAATAAAGGCTGGCTCTTACAGAGAAGACAACGCAACCAGGCACTTTTTACGATGCTATTTATTTATTTAAATAGCGTCGTAACCAGTTTCGATCCGAAAAATTCATCTTCAGACGGCTAATTCACGTTAAGATACATTTTACATTAGCTTCCACTTTTTGTTTTCCCAAATGATGAAGTTACCTTGAGGTGGTGGTGCTGAAAAAACCGCGCCAGTACGTTCCTGTGATGACTACTAGTGATCATGCAGGTCCAAGAAGATCAACAAACAAAAATTTAGACAACAGTCTCCAAAGAAAATATGTCTAAAACAGAAATGTGTGGACGTCGCTGTCAAGATGTTCGTGAAACAATGCTAGAGTCACACTTGGCAGTTCTTCGACACGTCATTGACGCGTGATGCTAACGAGCCGCACGTAGACAGAAGGTTAAGGTGTTTAGGAAAAGAGAATGTCGACAGAGTTTCCACTTCCGCAACGACATTTTGAACACCTCTGGAAACTACGATTCTTTCGCTAACCCGATGTATTAGGATACTATTGTGGTCTCCATCTGTGCGTAGAGCGCAACAGCCAGGGTTAACACTACTGTCTCGCATGTTTCTTCTAGGTCTCCTGACTTGTGTTTCCTCAAGTTAGCCTTTGTAACAAAGCCAAATGTTGCGACAGCGTTTTCAGTGAGAACACAACTGCAGTCTATATTTTCCCAGCTAAAAGGCTTGGATTGTTGAAGAACACGAAACGCTCTCTACGGATGTGGTCAACTGTAGACAAACTCTTTATTGTGTGCAGGAACCTATTTGAATTTTGAGCGATAGACGACCTATCAGACCCAACGTATCAACAATTCAAGCTGCAGAGCGTTGAGTTCTGCCCTCAGCGTGTAGGTAAAGTGCTTTTCCCATTGTGCAACGGAGTGTGCGACGATTTGATACATCCTGGCTGTAAAAACCGAGTGTTTCTTTCCTTACATTTGTCCTTGTGTATATATCTAATGTATAACTACGATGCCCTGAAAACAGGTATTACACGGAAAGTGTAAGCAGTCACAAAATAATGTTATAATTTCGAAAGACATGTTTCGATGTTTAAAACCTCATAATCAAGTAAACTTTTACATCTTCCAGTGTACGGTTAACTTGAACGATTTATTGCTGTGTTCGAAATTATTGCATTAACCCTGGATTAGCAAACCCTCGTAAAATTTATGATTGCATCTGGTACCATTTCGCGGTTCTCGCCAATCTGCTATTGTCAGTACAGAGTGTAAAACATAACATTTTGAACTTTTTTAATATGTATCATACCGTTAAAGGCCTTATAACTGTAATTAACTAGTGCGTAAACTACACTCCTGGAAATGGAAAAAAGAACACATTGACACCGGTGTGTCAGACCCACCATACTTGCTCCGGACACTGCGAGAGGGCTGTACAAGCAATGATCACACGCACGGCACAGCGGACACACCAGGAACCGCGGTGTTGGCCGTCGAATGGCGCTAGCTGCGCAGCATTTGTGCACCGCCGCCGTCAGTGTCAGCCAGTTTGCCGTGGCATAGGGAGCTCCATCGCAGTCTTTAACACTGGTAGCATGCCGCGACAGCGTGGACGTGAACCGTATGTGCAGTTGACGGACTTTGAGCGAGGGCGTATAGTGGGCATGCGGGAGGCCGGGTGGACGTACCGCCGAATTGCTCAACACGTGGGGCGTGACGTCTCCACAGTACATCGATGTTGTCGCCAGTGGTCGGCGGAAGGTGCACGTGCCCGTCGACCTGGGACCGGACCGCAGCGACGCACGGATGCACGCCAAGACCGTAGGATCCTACGCAGTGCCGTAGGGGACCGCACCGCCACTTCCCAGCAAATTAGGGACACTGTTGCTCCTGGGGTATCGGCGAGGACCATTCGCAACCGTCTCCATGAAGCTGGGCTACGGTCCCGCACACCGTTAGGCCGTCTTCCGCTCACGCCCCAACATCGTGCAGCCCGCCTCCAGTGGTGTCGCGACAGGCGTGAATGGAGGGACGAATGGAGACGTGTCGTCTTCAGCGATGAGAGTCGCTTCTGCCTTGGTGCCAATGATGGTCGTATGCGTGTTTGGCGCCGTGCAGGTGAGCGCCACAATCAGGACTGCATACGACCGAGGCACACAGGGCCAACACCCGGCATCATGGTGTGGGGAGCGATCTCCTACACTGGCCGTACACCACTGGTGATCGTCGAGGGGACACTGAATAGTGCACGGTACATCCAAACCGTCATCGAACCCATCGTTCTACCATTCCTAAACCGGCAAGGGAACTTGCTGTTCCAACAGGACAGTGCACGTCCGCATGTATCCCGTGCCACCCAACGTGCTCTAGAAGGTGTAAGTCAACTACCCTGGCCAGCAAGATCTCCGGATCTGTCCCCCATTGAGCGTGTTTGGGACTGGATGAAGCGTCGTCTCACGCGGTCTGCACGTCCAGCACGAACGCTGGTCCAACTGAGGCGCCAGGTGGCATGGCAAGCCGTTCCACAGGACTACATCCAGCATCTCTACGATCGTCTCCATGGGAGAATAGCAGCCTGCATTGCTGCGAAAGGTGGATATACACTGTACTATTGCCGACATTGTGCATGCTCTGTTGCCTGTGTCTATGTGCCTGTGGTTCTGTCAGTGTGATCATGTGATGTATCTGACCCCAGGAATGTGTCAATAAAGTTTCCCCTTCCTGGGACAATGAATTCACGGTGTTCTTATTTCAATTTCCAGGAGTGTATAAAGTCTGACTTTCTTTGAATAAAATATGGAGTAGTAAAATTTACGATGATTTAGTAACAACGTAACATTTTCCCCTGTCCAATGTTCTATGGCCGAATGATGGCTGTCTACGTACAAAATTATTCCTACGCAGCCTTGGTAGGTTCAGCTACAGGGACAGGTCGAAAAGCAATAGCAATTTAAAAAATTATTGGAAGAATAAAATAGTAGGTAACACTACTTCCCTATATAATCTCCAACGACTCTTTGCATTCGGTGTCTATTTCTTGACAGGTTTCCTAATTCATTTCTGTAATAAGCTGTGTCACGGCGCACATCCATTCTCCCATCGCTTCCATAGCTCGTCATTCAACGAAAACTTGAATTTACCAAAATGCTGCTCGACATAACAAAAAAAAATCTGTTGGAGCAAGGACAAGACTGTACGGATGTTTCTCCAGCAGCTCAGAGCAGGATTTCGTATGCTGTGGATTTTTTCCCAACTGAAGCTACTCGCGCCCTCTGTAATCTTCTTTTTCTTCTCCTTTTTGGTTTCGGATTTCAAATCTCACAGTAGTTCACAGTAGCTGTCGCTTTTCACTGTTTGAGATTTAGTAGCTTATAAAATAAGCAGTGGAGTTTCCGTATTCCAAAACACTGCCATCATTGGCAATTGTGTAGAAACTTGACTTCAGATGTTCTTTGCTGTTTTCACAAGATGCCCTGCCGCATTCTCTGTAGTTCGTGAAGGTGGACCCACGTCTCAACAACTCGAGGCCCGAGAGAAAGACAGGCCGTTTGGAGTACGGCACAGCGCGTGACACTGCAGGTCCTACGAGTGCCAGCTGCCGTTTCCAGCGGGGAGCGAGTAACTATTTCAAAGGAGTCTGATGATTCTTGACTTCGTGTTTAAATACGTGCTATTTCTCGGTAGCACAGGACATAATTAAGACCTTTAGTGGGTACCTTTTGAAACAAATATTGATTTCCTGTGGTATCTGCACGGAGCCGACTGTTCGCGAAGTGTGGCGGGCAAGCCAACTAGTATGACGTCACAAGTTCCTTACAAGGCACGTATTTCTCATTTGCTCCGTCACAGACAGTTACTACGCCACTGAGAATGTCTTGTATACTCTCGTCAAAAAGCTGTAAATCTAATTTAGACATTTTCAAACGTTATTGTTTGTATTTGTCAGTTGACGTTTTACCGTACTTTGCAATATTTCTACCCATAGATTCGTGGACGATTGCAAGTGCTGAGCCCTGGTTATTGTTCAACTCATGCACAATATCATCAGTTACGGAACGACAATCGTCGCGGATCATCCTTACGTTTAGAAATTCCTGTCCGTTTTTGAAGTGGGTGCGCTACCCGAACGCTTTTCGTCGCAGACAGACGACTACTTTTAAATCAAAGTATCCGCTCGTAAATTTTCGTTGACTAGGACAACTACCACCAAACTGCAACTGCAACTCCCCTGTTTTTTTCTTCTTTTTTTCCCTTGGTGTAGAGGGACAACAGTGCACTAATAACAAACTGCTCTTAATTCACTGCAAATTAACTTCACCGACAAGGCTAAAGGACAAGAACAGCTGAGTGAGCCTGCTTGTCAACTCAGTGTCTGTATCACCAGGTCTTAGGTTTTTTACCGAACTGTTCGATCTTTTCGCACTTTGTTCGGTGTTCGATACATAAGTAAGAGTGGTTCGGAATTTTTAGCATTCCTTTCGTATCATTAATTTACTTATTAATTTGTAAAATCAAGTCATTAGACTGATGCGCTGATGGCAGCAGGCTGCATTCGCGATCCTGACTCATCGCTGTCCGCGTCCTTCTTTCTCTGCATTCGTCTGTCGCCACTCTCGGCCTCCAGCCTACGCCGTGCTCCGGTTAATCAGTCGGATCTCAAGTTGAACACTGTTGCGTTTTGACTTTATTGTGTGCAGTGTTTCGTACGCATATCGAACATACTTGTGAATTAATGTAAATATCTAAATAAGAGTGTCCGTTTGTTTGTTTGTAATTCACACAAATCTACAGTTTGTTCCGATTCTGATGAAATTTTGCACGCTTTACCTTGATGAGAAGAGGAAGATCACTGTTCATATAAGATTTCATAATACGACTTGAAACATGTATGTATGTAATATACAGTGCAGAGCCAATGAAACTGGTACACCTGCCTAATATCGTGTAGGGCCCCCTCGAGCGCGCAGAAGTGCCGTAGCACTACGTGGCATGGACTCGACTAATGTCTGAAGTAATGCTGGAGGGAGCTGACACCATGAATCCGTAAGAGTACGAGGGTGTGGAGATTTCTTGCGAACTGCACGTTGCAAGGCATCCCAGATGTACTCAATAATATTCATGTCTGGGATTTTGGTGGCCATCGGAAGAGTTCAAATTCAGAAGAGTGTTCCTGGAGCCACTGTGTAGGAATTCTGGACTTGTGGGGTGTCGCATTGTCCTGCTGGATTTGCCCAAGTCCGTCGGAATGCACAATGGACATCAATGGATGTAGGTGGTCAGACAGGATGCTTATGTACGAGTCACCTGTCAGAGTCGTATCTAGACATATCAGAGGTCCCATAACATTCCAACTGCACACGCCCCACACCATTAGAGCCTCCACCAGCTTCAACAGTCCCCTGCTGACATGCAGGGTCCATCAAAAAATGGCTCTGAGCACTATGGGACTTAACTTCTGAGGTCATCAGTCCCCTAGAACTTAGAACTACTTAAACCTAACTAACCTAAGGACATCACACACATCCATGCCCGAGTCAGGATTCGAACCTGCGACCGTAGCGGTCGCGCGGTTCCAGACTGTACTGCCTAGAACCGTTCGGTCACTCCGGCCGGCCAGGGCACATCGATTCATGAGATTGTCTCCACACCCGTACACGTCCATCCGCTCAATACAATTTGAAACGAGACTTGTCCACTCAGGCAACGTGTTCCAAGACTTCAGCAGTCCAATGTCTGAGTTGACCGGCCCAGGTGAGGCGTAAAGCTGTGTGTCGTGCAGTCATCATGGATACAAGAGTGAGCCTTCGGCTCCGAAAGCCCATATCGATGATGTTCCATTGAATAGTTCGCACGCTGACACTTGTTGATCGCCCAGCATTGAAATCTGCAGCAATTTGCGGAAGGGTTGTACTTCCGTCACGTTCAACGATTCTCTTCAGTCGTTGTTGGTGCCGTTCTTGGAGGATCTTTTTCCGGCACAGCGATGTCGGAGATATGATGCTTTACTGGATTCCTGATATTCACGGTGCACTCGTGAAATTGTCGTAAGGGAAAATCCCCACTTCATCGCTACCTCGGAGATGCTGTGTCCATCGCTCTTGCGCCGCCTATAGCACCACATTCAAACTCAAATCTTGACACCTGCCATTGTAGTAGCAGTAACCGAGGTAACATCTATGCCAGAAACTTGCTGTCGTATACAGCCATTGCCGACAGCAGCACCGTATTCTGCCTTTTTACGTATCTCTGTATTTTAATACGCATGCCTACACTAGTTTCTTTGGCACTTCAGTGTATGAAGGGGACATTATCAAACATCTAGAAATATAATTGACCGATTTGCTTTAAAGCTCTTGGCCAGTTTACTTCACATTTCTACGTTCAGATGAAACTATGAAGAAAATGAATAAAAAATTAAATGTCTAACAAACGAAATACAAACTGAATGTAATTCCTATCGCGAGAGTACATTGCAGTGGCAATACCCGTCTTGGAGACAGTACCACCGGCCGACACTAGATGGCGGTTAGAGTGGAAGTTGGAGAATTTGATAGAAACATGATTGCAACACTTATTTATTGATTAGTTGCTGTTAATACATATGATATATACCCTGGAAGATATTTTAGTTCGTGTTCCACAGTTATTTTTATTATTAAAATCCACAGTACTGTACAAACGCTAAGACAGGTCGTGGATATAGAACCAACAAGTCACTAGGTCGGACCGACTAAAAGATCGAACAGAACCGATAATTTCCCGAAGTGTGACGTAAGCTGTTCGAACAGTTCGAGTCGTGCTGAAGCACAGCCCTATTTGAAATAGGGAAAACTGAGCTGAAACAATAGAAGTCGAATTCTCCGTAACACAATGAGGTACTTATCGCAAAATGTAACAACAGATGGCGCAGCTAAAAATCTTCTCATACAAGTGAAGCCTTATTCAATCGTCGCGTTTTGTTGAGACTCAGTGAGTCAAACACGCTCTTCGATTTAAAGCGACTGCAATTTCCCATGTGGTTTGCATTCGCTATTCCTATACTGAAGAAGGTACGGGGCCAAAGAGTATGTGTGGCAAATATTAAACATCCTGGGCAACGCCGGGCACTGAACTAGTAGAATATAATAGGAAGGAATATTCCTGCTGATTTGGTGACTTATTATTACTGTATGAAAAGATAATGGCGGTTCCACAGAAGAATGCTTATATGGAAAGAGCCTTCGGTTACATAAATCATTTATGTTCTGACGCTAGAAACAAATCGTCCGATATGATCAAAGCAGGATTACGCATTCGTTGGTATTTGATGTGTGAAACATGCATCAACTTTTGCAAGTACATTAAAGGTAACAAAAATTCGCTGAAAGCTGTAAATAGCAATGATACATATTATTACTAATGTTTACTAAGTGTTTTTTGTGTTCACCTGCAACTAAGCACATCCTTTCGCCAGAGAATATTCGGTTATTTTGCCAATTTACTCTGGCAATGCTAGTAAATGCTGTCAACCCGTAGAGCAGAAAAATTGTCTCTATTAACCGACATGCACTTAAAAAACTGTAAAACGCATCATGAAACATACTAAGGTATTTATTCAGATTTCTACCACAGGCGTAATACTGGTGTTTCACTCTGTATTTTCCCGTTCACTGATACGTGTCTGGCATCAGGTGAAGGTATTAAAGCTCAAATCTATACCGGATAACACAGCTCAGAATGCAACGACACCCTTTCGAGTGATTCAGCAGCCACCTTGGACGGTCACTAAATCTGGCAACCCTCATTACCTGATATTTTTCCAATCTCGCGCGTCTCCCCCATTACGGCCACTGTTTAATTATCCCGGTGGCGGAACTGCCGCCAGTAATAATAAGGCACGTGTTGTAATTCGGTGCGCGCTCGTTACACGTTATCGCGACAGCTGCGGCGGCAGTAAACAGACGTCGTTCACGAGTGAGCCTGCGGCCATTCCAGCGCCGATTAAACGCGCTCGGCGATAGACTGACGAGTAAACAAAAAGCGACGAGGCAGGGAAAAATTAATTTCGTTTCCGACATTAGCCGGTGTCGAAGTGTCGGGAGGACTCAATGGGGCAATGCACTCACCCGTCTGCGCATGCGCGCTCGCGCTCGGCTCCGCAACGTTTCGGCCTTTGTCCTCTTCCTCGGGACAATAGAGGCGGATGCCAAGTCCCAATGGAGCGCCCGCCGTCTCTCGGGTTATTCATTACCCACCCGGACGAAGTTAATTCCTCGTGGCGCTCCTCCTCGCGGAGAATGTGGCGAGATTGGGAGTCCCCTTTTGTAGTAAGTGCCGCTTAAACCAACACGACGTCCTGTAATTACACGAGCACCTCCTATTTTTTACCCTTCTGGTAGACGTTAACGGGGGCGTGCGCATAATGAAATGCGATGGCAGGTCGGTGGGAAGAGACCAGCTCCGCGTCGTTCATTATTCTATCTCCGAATTTCATCTAACGCTTTATGGCAGGAGGCAGCGGCGTGCTCCAGTTTCTCTAGAAAATTTAATAACATAAGCCGCGAAGAAGAGTTCCTCCGGCCGGCACGTCGACCAATTTGCCTTCCATCTATAAATTCATCAACACTTAATTCCTGAGCGATTTAAGAGGGTTACGCTCTAAAATGTTGAAGGTGCTGCTCCTTCTAGTCACACAGGGCGCCGCCTTGCCGTCCAAAGCATTCTCTCCTAGCCGTCCTTTTATTTTCTGTAGGCATCAGCAAACAGACAAATTCTGTAAACTTGCGTCTGTTTTTTTTTTTTTTTTTATGGAGAATTCGTTTACTGAGGCAATGTGTAGTGGAAAGAAGTAAATTTATTGCTGCGTCAGACGTAGATGCTCTTGAGATTACTTTACGGTTTAACTTTCGTAACGCTTTTATCTCATAAATGTGTACTTTCAGAAGAAGAAACCGGAGTCTTTTGAAATACGGTGCTACAAAAGTAATTTTATAGGTAAATGGTCAGATTAAGTAAGAAATCCAGAGAAAAATCGAGGGATACTGTATGGAAAACACTCACCACAGAAAGTAACAAGTTAGCTAAGGTGCACATGAAAGCCGGCCGCTGTGGCCGAGGGGTTCTAGGCCCTACAGTCCAGAACCGGGCGACTGCTACGGTCGCAGGTTCGAATCCTGCCTCGGGTATGGAGGTATGTGATGTCCTTAGGTTAGTTAGGTTTAAGTAGTTCTGAGTTCTAGTGGACTGATGACCTCAGAAGTTAAGTCGCGTAGTGCTCAGAGCCATTTGAACCTTCTTTTTTTTTTTTTTTTTTTGCACATGAAAGGTTGATTAGCAGGAGAGGGAAATTAACACTAGAAGAAAAGAGGGTGGGAGGAAATATTGTTAGTGTGAACGAAGAAAGATAGACTGAGGCGACGAAAGTCATTGAATTGCTATAATGGCGTGTCGGATCTCCTTTCGTCCGACGCAGTGCAGCAACTCAACGTGGCATGGACTCAACAAGTCGTTGGAAGTTCCCTGCAGAAGTAGTGAGCAATGCAGCCTCGGTACCCGTGTATAATTGCAAAACTGTTGCCGGTCAGGATTTCGTGCACGAACTGAACTCTCGTTTCGATGGAATTCATGTCGGGCGATCTGAGTGGCCAATTCTTTTGCTCGAATTGTCCAGAATGTACTTCAAACCAAACAACAATTGTGACATGGTGACATGGTGCACTGTCATTCACAAAAATTCCATCGTAGTTCGGGAACGTGAAGTCTATGAATAGCTGCAAATAGTCTCCAAGAAGCCTGACATAACAATTCCCAGCCAAGAGTGGTTCAGTTTGCCCAGAGGACTGATCCATTCCATGTAAACACAGCCCACACGATTATATAGCCATCACCACCTTACATAGTGCCTTCTGACAACTTGGGTCCGTGGCTGCGTTGGTTCTGCGCCACACTCGAAACCTACCATCAGCTCTTACCAACTGAAATCGGGGCTCATCTGAACAGCCATGGTTTTACAGTTGTCAAGGGTCCAGCCGGTATCGTCATGAGCCCAAGAGAGGCACTGGAGGCGATGTCGTGCTGTCAAAAAACATTCGCGTCGGTCGTCTGCTGCCATAGGCCATTAACTTCAAACTTCGCTGCACTGTCGTAGCGGATACATTCATCGTATGTCCGTTGATGATTTCTGCGGTTATTTCACACAGTGATACTTGTCTGTTAGCACTGACATCTCTACGCTAACGCCGCTACTCTCGGCTGTTAAGTGAAGGCCATCGGCCATTGCATTCTCCGCTGTGAGAGGTAATGCCTGAAATGTATTCTCGGCACGCTCTTGACACTGTGGATATCAGAATACTGAATTTCCTAACGATTTCCGAACGGGACTGTCCCATGCATCTAGCTCCAACTATCATTCAACGTTCAAAGTCTGTCTATTCCCGTCGTGCTACAAAACCTTTTCTGATGAATCACCAGAGTACAAATGACAGCTGCCCCAGTGCACTGCTCTTTTATATCTTGTGTACGTCACATTAGCGCCATCTGTGTCTGTGTGGTATCGCCATCCTATCACTTTTGTCACGCCGTTGTATTATCGAAAATGTTGGCTGCAGTATATACCCACAATCCAATTCGCAAGCCAAAGTCAGAAGTGTATCAAAGGACTAATGACTTAAACAGTCTTAAATTTCTTATCACTGTCATTTTAAGGGCAACAGTCATTGTGTTGTAAAAACACCTCGAAAAAATAAAGTTACGCAATTATTTTTTGGTTTGCTTGTGTAGATATATGACAGCTCTTGCGGTACACATTGCCACTGTACCGCAGCACCCAGCCGATAGATGAGGCAAACTAACTAGCATAACCGATCGATAAAATGGAGACGGGCTACACTATTTTGCTGTGGTTCCTCTAGCAGTGTGCTACGGTAGTGTGTCGCGTTGATATCAGTGTGTACCGTAACTCGGACATGTATCAGCACAAACATACCATAAATCAATTACGCATCTTTATTCTTTCGAACTGATAATTAATGCTTTATGAGTAGCCCTCGTATTTCTCCATTGTCTGATTATTTTGTACTGTTGTATTGACACGTCTCATCGTGAATAACTGCATAATGTACCCATAACGCAAAAAAATACAGTCATGCATCGGAAAGAATAATTTAATGCGCTAAAAAACTGCTGGTCTATCAGTAAACCATCATTATCAATTTTTCTAATATCTGATGATGAAATATGGTCAAAAGGTCGAACATCATAGATATATAGATCTCAGGTGTTCTCCACCAATTTCAGGCCCCATGAGCTTTCCTGAGGATGACCTTGCAGACTAGCATCACTGTTATCTTATCAACAACTGGGAATACAGGCGTTTGCACAGCTCTCTTTTCAGCTCAAAAGGGAAGAGCTTTCGGTTTTTTTTTTTTTTTTTTTTTTTTTTTTTGCATGTAGGTATTCTGATGGTATCCTTGGACAGTGAAGCTATGTGCTCAGTACAACTTAACTTCGCCTGTATTATTACTCTCAAGTTCTTTGCTGGGGGAGAGAAGTTGATATCTGTCCTGCTTAGACTCAACAACTCAACAATTGTAGGGATTCTCGATATTTGGGGGTGATGAGCTAGAGTAACAAATCAGGACCGCTTGAGGTTTGCATCAGTGGAGCTTTAACGCTGTATTCTGTACGCATTTTGATACTGAATGCAAGACAGCAGTGAAAGTCTCGAGAGCTGTCTTTTTGTTCATCGGCTTTGCACTTATATACAACTGGAGGTCATCATCGTACAGATTCATTTAGTAAGCACGAAAGCGTCACGGCGACAGTTAATTTTGCAAAAAGGGGTTCTGCATCACCTTGTGGTTTACTGTTGAATGGCCACATGCTAAAAGGGCCTTAGTGATTCCATAACAGTTTCGAGAAAACTAATAAAAACGTAATTACATCTAAACCATTCTTTCTTTTCTCCTGAAAAGAAAACATCACTAATGCATAATATTGATGTGAGTATCAGGATTCGTTTCAGACTACGAACAAAATTAAAATCGTGGACATAAGCAAACAAAGGAATGCCCTCTGACAGGCAAATAGTGTTCAATTTTCTGAAACCTATTACGGTCAGTAATGCCAGTAGCATTCTCGACACAATATGACTTTTGTTCCGTCTTCCACAGCTGTCGGAATATGTGTAATTCAGTGACTGATGGAGGAACATTCTACAAAAATTTGTAGAGGAAATTGCTTACCTCATTGCACCCTTGTTTTCCATTGCCTTCATGATATGTATACATAAGTGCATTGTTTTTTAATGTCATGAATACAAAATGTATCAGTTGTCAATTGTATGCAAAATGTATCCTGGAGAGGACTCTGTGGAATTTGGACATTTTTCATGTAGACAAAACTGTAAGCAAGTACATCGAGTTCGTTTGTCCTTTTAGCTTCATCAGTAAGCTTAGTAAAAAGCCGTTATCTTTCCAGTGGCGACATCGTTAATGCGAGGGTTTCTCATTTTCACCTTCAGCTCTTCACATGTGGAACAGCAATCTGTTTCAGGACGTCCAAAGTGCAAAATGAAATTTTCCTTTAAAAATATTACTTAAGGTAGTCTTTATCAGGGAATTTCTCTCCTTAAACAACAAATGCTTCACTAGAATGTTAAGTCTGGCATCTAAATATTTGGTATCTTTGTTAGCATGATGACTCTCTTTTACTGGAAAACTTTCAATATGTTTCCGGGTATCTTCTCCTGTTCCTTTTGGAAGGACTCCCTTGACATGCTAAGAGAGCTTCAGTCACTGACTAAAGACCTTATAGGATGTTATATCTGTAGCATCTTTCCTAAACTAGCCAACCTTCTGTCTGCGTGCCTACTAACATCAGTAACACGCTCCATTTTGCATATTTTCAGTTTGAGGCCCTTTTAGTAGATGGCGATCTTGTTAACTCTAAGGGCTCGGAGAATGCTTTAAGAGTTCTCAGTAACGGCAAGATGCTACAGCAATGTCCGTTTAAGATAGTGGTTTGACAAGTCCTTATTTCAAGGACTCAGAAGAAACACTTGTGGTTAAGCAGTGATAGTCACCAAAAAATATTAACTGATTTCAGGCTGGCTGTGCATCTGTTATTCAACATGAAATCAAAGAAATTACGATATAAAGCCAGTTCGTAGTAAAGATATTTCTGTTACTGATAAATCAAATATATGTACAGTATTTAACAATCATTTTCTGAGCATTGCTGGTGAATTAAATTAAAATATAGTTTCTACAGGGAATCATATAACTTTCTTGCTAAATGCCTTTCCGAGATTGATGCCTGTAATACTCCTCTGTCATACAGACAAGGGGGAGATTGAGTCAATAATTAAGTCACTGAAGACTAAGGACTCTCTTGGTTGTGATGGAGTGCCCAGCAGAATATTAAAGTACTGCATTGCACCTGTTATCCCTGTATTTAGCCACATTTGTAATTTTTCCTTTAGGAATGGTCAGTTTCCTGAACAATTAAAGTGCTCAGTAGTAAAGCCGCTTTATAAAAATGGAGAAAGGGATAATGTAGATAATTTTAGACCTATTTCTATGCCATCAGTGTCTACTAAAGTTATTGAAAAGGTTGTGTATGTAAGGATATTTGATGATTAAATATCACCCTATTTGCTATCGAATGTACAGTTCGGCTTTAAAATTCGTTTAACATCTGAAAATGCTGTATTATCTTTTCTCTGTGAGGTACTGGATGGGTTAAACGAAAGATTTCGAACGCTAGGCATATTTTTTGATTCAACTAAGGGGTTTGATTGTGTTGATCATAAAATGTTGCTCCAGAAGTTGGACCATCATTGAATACGGGGAGTAATTCACAATTGGTTTACCTCTTACTTTAGCAAGAGACAGCAAAAGGTCATTATTAAAAATGTTGAGAATGGCTGTGATGTGGAGCCTGAGTGGGGTACGGTCAAGTGGGGGGTGCCCAAGGGATCAGTGTTGAGGCCACACCTGTTCCTTGTTTATATAACTGATATGCCCTCTAGTATTACGAGTAACTCAAGAACACTTCTGTTTACTGATGACACTAGCTTGGTAGTAAAGGATGTTGTGGGCAACATAGGCTTGGTTTCAAATAGTGCAGGTCATGACCTAAGTTCTTGGCTTGTAGGAAATAAACTAATGATAAATCACAGTAAGACTCAGTTTCTAACACACAATTCAACAAACCCGGACTTTTCAGTTTCACAGAATGGGCATACGATTAGTGAAACTGGACTGTTCAAGTTTCTAGGTGTTCAGATAGGTGGAAAGCCCACGTTCAGATCTTGTTCAGTGACTTAAAGCTGCCATTTTTACTATTCAAACGTTATCTGAAGTGTGTGATCATCCGATATGAAAATTAAACTACTTTGCTTATTTTCGTTCACTTGTGTCGTATTCCCATTCTAAAAGGATATTTTTGGCTGAGAAACGGGCGGTTCGGGCAATAAGTGGTGTAAGTTCACGAACCTCTTGTCGACCCCTGTTCACGAGTCTGGGTATTTTGATATTGGCCTCTCAGTATATATGTATTCCGTATTCTCATTTCTTGTTAAGAGTGTTAGTTTATTCTCAAGAATAAGCAGCTTTCACTCACTTAATACTCGGCAGAAATCAAACCTACATATGGGTCGGACTTCCTTAACCCTTGTGCAGAAACGCGTGCAGTAGACTGCTGCATCCATTTTCAATAAGCTACCACTCGAATTCAAAAATCTTAGCAGTAATCCACGTGCTGTCAAATCGAAACTGAAGAGTTTCCTCATGGGTCATTCTTCTATTCTGTCGAGGAGTTCCTTGAAAAATTAAGCTGATTCTTGTTGTATTGTTAATTGCGTTTACTTAAACTTATGGACTTGCTATTTTCGGTTTCATAAACATTTTATTTTCATCTGTTATTACTTTTATGTTGTAATTTCATGTACTGACACGTTCCATGACCTCAGTTTGATCCTACGGAATTTGACGTGAAAATAAATAAATAAATAACCTATTCTTAGCAACCTGTCAGGAAGTTTTCGGTTCCCTATCCCGAGAAGGGAATGTCTTAGCACACCATACGTTGACTCGTGAAATATTTGATTATTTAAACCATTTCTCAACAACCTACGTTTTGCTGATGTGCTTTTTGGTTCTAGTTCAGATAATATGCAACTACTAATGAAAGACTATAACAGAGCTCCAAGATTCGTCTAAAGTAAGACCAAATAATGCATAAGCGATACATCGATAAGACAGAATTAGCTGATGCGTTTTTAAACAGGGTGTTCATTTTAACTTATCACACTGAAATACCTGGAAAACTATAAGTTGGATGAAAAAATTTTATAATTACAATTTGTTTGTCTGGTTGGGTGATATCCGACGATACCACACTCGACCCGCAGCCCCACCCCCTGCATGGGTGGCGGGGTAACTTTAAAATCTTGAAATGGTACTCCCGTTTTTTACTGCAGATTACGACTCTATGGCAAAATATACATACGTTTTGTTTGAAGCATTGTCTTGGTTTCACCATAGATGGTGCTGTAAACGGAGGAATAGAGGTGGGTAACAATCTTGATTTACAATATGCTACTCAATGGCCCTTGAATATCCAGTTGCACGTGGGAACCCACGACCTCCCTGCGAGGGTAAGACAGGCCAGTATTCCACAACTTCTAACTGGAAACCCCATTCGCAACGTTGTATTCCTCCTACATATCGAACGGGTGACTACTCGACGCGCCACCGTTGTCGTGTAACAAACTGCTACGTGTCATAACAGGCAATAGACTACAACCGGAGCTCCCGTGTCGTGCAGACGTAGGTTAGCGGCTTTAAACATTACAATACTTACGAAGTGTTTATTGCCTGCACATCTGTCTATCACTTAGAGAACGGACGTGCAAGTGGATGATTAATGTTGCAACCATAGAAGAAAAATTGAAATGGTCCTGATTTTAGGAGAATGTCGGAGAAACGTTGAGGCTGCTGTTGCCTTGTATGCCGAGCGTTTCCCAGAAAGATCGCTCTCGTTCGTTCTTTTACAATGTTGTGAACTTCTTTATGTCTGATAACAGCATACAGACCGGTAAAAGGCAGCGAAGCGAACGTGTTACAGAAGAAGCTACGGAAATAGCTGTACTGTCGACACTGCACAACAACCCACGGATAAGCGTCCGGCAATTAAACCACGATTGTAGTATTTACATAGGTAGTAATTTCACAATACTGCGTCGTCTTAAGTATCGTTCATACCAATTGTCACTATGTCAAGAACTTCATGGCACCGATTTTCATACCCAGGTAGTGTATCGTGAATGGGCACGTCAACAAATGCAGACGAAACCCACGTTCCTTGCGGAGGTACTGTTTTCCTATGAGTCTACATCCACAAACCATGGTAGCGTTAACCGGTGAAACATGTACACTACTAGTCATTAAAATTGCTACACCATGAAGATGACGTGCTACAGACGCGAAATTTAACCGACAGGAAGAAGATGCTGTGATATGCAAATCATTAGCTTTTCAGAGCATTCACACTAGGTTGGCGCCGATGGCGACACCTACAACGTGCTGACACGAGGAAAGTTTCCAACTGATTTCTCATACACAAACAGCAGTTGACCGAAGTTTCCTGGTAAAACGTTGTTGTGATGCCTCGCGTAAGGAGGAGAAATGCGTACCATCACGTTTCCGACTTTGATAAAGGTCGGGCTGTAGCCTATCGCGATTGCGGTTTATCGTATCGCGACATTTCTGCTCGCGTTGGTCGAGATCCAATGACTGTTAGCAGAATATGGAATCGGTCGGTTCAGGAGGGTAATACGGAACGCCGTGCTGGATCCCAACGGCGTCGTATCACTAGCAGTCGAGATGACACGCATCTTATCTGCATGGCTGTAACGGATCGTGCAGCCACATCTCGATCCCTGAGTCAACAGATGGGGACGTTTGCAAGACAACAACCACGTGCACGAACAGTTCGACGACGTTTGCAGCAGCATGGACTATCAGCGCGGAGACCACGGCTGCGGTTACCCTTGACGCTGTATCACAGACAGGAGCGCCTGCGATGGTCTATTCACCGACGAACCTGGGTGCACGAATGGCAAAACGTAATTTTTGCAGATGAATCCAGGTTCTGTTTACAGCATCATGATGGTCGCACCCGCGTTTGGCGACATCGCGGTGAACGCACATTGGAAGCGTGTATCCGTCATCGCCATACTGGCGTAATACCCTCCGTGATGGTATGGAGTGCCATTGGTTAGACGTGTAGGTCACCTCTTGTTCGCATTGACGGCACTTTGAACAGTGGACGTTACATTTCAGATGTGTTTCGACCCGTGGCTCTACCCTTCATTCGATCCCTGCGAAACCCTACATTTCAGCAGGATAATGCACCACCGCATGTTGCAGGATCTGTACAGGCCCTTCTGGATAGAGCAAATGTTCGACTGCTGCCCTGGCCAGCACATTCTCCAGATCTCTCACCAACTGAAAACGTCTGGTCAATGGTGGCCGAGCAACTGGCACGTCACAATACGCCAGCCACTAGTCTTGATGAACTGTGGTATCGTGTTGAAGGTGCATGGGCAGCTGTACCTGTACACGCCATCCAAGCTCTGTTTGACTCAATGCCCTTGCGTATCAAGGCCGTTATTACGGCCAGAGGTGGTTGTTCTGGGTACTGATTTCTCAGGATCTATGCACCCAAATTGCGTGAAAATGTAATCACATTTCAGCTCCAGTATAATATATTTGTCCAAAGAATACCCGTTTATCATCTGCATTTCTTCTTGGTGTAGCAATTTTAATGGCCAGTGGTGTATAAATGGAGCGTAGACAATCCCCACTGGCAGCCCCCCACTGGTTACGGCACATTGACCATCAACGCTCTTGGTCGATTAACGTGTGGTGTGTCATCATGGGGAACAAACTCATTGGTTCGTATTTTACCGACGGCACGCTGAATGGACAGAAATGTTGAGCGTTTCTGGAACGGAAACTACCGGTACTACTGAAGGATGTTGCCCTGGGCGTTCGATAACGCATGTGGTTTCAGCATGTTGGTTGCCCACTATCTACAGAACTGAAGCACACACGACGTATTAGACACTATTTGCACGGTTCGGTGAATCGGCGGATGTGGCTCTATTAAGTGGATGGCTAGGTCGCCGGATTTGACAACGCCGGGTTTCTTTTTTCTGTGGATATATTTAAAATATAACAGAAACGCCTGTGCTGACTTTCCTGCAGATATGCTTCTGTCCTGTGTACAGTCATTTGACAAGCGGATCACTAAATGTGTTGATGTTGGTGTTACTACGTTGAAACGCTTACCCTAATTGGAAAAGTAGGGTAGGTTTCACCTCGATCCACGACCAAGGTGTCGCGTCGAGTAGTCCCCTGTTCGATATGTCGGAGGAATACGGCGTCGCGAATGGGGTTTCCAATTAGAAGTTGTGGAATACTGGCCTGTCCTACCCTCGCAGCTTGGAGGTGGAATCCGAGGTGCCATTGGATATTCAAGGGCCACTAAGTAGCATGTCGTAAATTACGATTATGCACCCACTTCTATTCCTCCGATTATTGCGTTATCTGCGGCGAAACGAAGAAATTGCTTCAGACAAAACATATGTAGATTTTGCCGTAGAAGCGTAATCTGTAATTAAAAACGAAGGTTCCCATTGAAGATTTCCAAGTTACCCTCACCACCCACGCACAGGGTGGGGTGAGAGGGTATCGCTGGATGTTTCTATCCGAGACAAAAAATTGGAAGTACTACTTTGTTTGACTTGATGTGTAGTTTCCGAGATGTTTCAATGTCTTCAGTTAAAATGAACACTCCGTATAGAGCGCAGTTCCAAAAAGGACTGAAGAGATATCTAAAAACAAGATTCCGATGTGAATGAAACGGAAAAACCACCCGTTTTCATTTACAACAATGATAAAGCGACTTTTAATTACAAAATGATTTAGGAACTTGCAACTGTCACGCAAGCAATGAAAAGATGCATTTTGCGAGTTAGTATAGGAGAGACTGGAAAAAAGTTTGATAAGGAAGAAAACTCACTTGTAAGACGTGATTATGTTTGGAAAACTAAATGGCGGTGAGTGTGACATATCTCACGACGAATGGATGAAGTGTGAACAAAGGCATTTTTTGATGTTTTCAAAGGGATACAGAAGTCTGGTAGGATACCGCAATGGACGATAGAGCAACACAACAAGAACGAGCAACACGGCTGTGTAAAGCTGAAAACTGTATTGCACGGAGATACCTATGAAAGGTCTTTACCCAGTAGTTGATGTCAAATGGCTGATGATGAAAATGAAATGAGTTTCTAAATTAAAAAAGTAGTTAATACCATACTCGCCAACGGCCTTGCAGCAGTGGTAACACCGGTTCACGTCAGATCACCAAAGTTAAGCGCTGTCGGGCTGGGCTAGCACTTGAATGGGTGACCATCCGGTCTGCCCAGCGCTGTTGGCAAGCGGGGTGCACTCAGTCTTTGTGAGGCAAACTGAGGAGGTACCTGATTGAGAAGTAGCGGCTCCGGTCTCAGAAACTGACATGCGGCCGAGAGAGCGGTGTGCTGACCACATGCCCCTCCCTATCCTCATCCAGTGACGCCTGTGGGGGGAGGATGACATGGTTTTACGACAGAATCCCAGTAACAAGATAGAACTGCCGGAGTCTATGGTCAGTTCCATGGTTCAGAGTGGTCAAACCAGAGTATTTGCAACATTTGGTGTGCTTGATGCTGCGCAAAACTGAGGCAGTGATTAATGAAAGAATATCACACTCATGGTCGTCCGTGTAGAAATGTTTTTCACATAAATTACTTGATCAGTTTTGAGACGTATTATGTTACAAAACTAAATTTTCTGGGTGACAAAAATTATTATATTCCAGAGAATTTATGCTTATCAACTCAGTAGTTATATATTTTATAGACAATAGGTAAGCATGATTCATGATTACCTTCAAAATATCATTTTTGTATTTTAAAAATGATTATGGACGTGACTCTTTATTGTTGTTGACAGTCAACAAAGATATCGTTTTATAATTAAATTATAAATTTATATCCAATAAAATTATCAATAATTTAGGGAATAAAGCAATGGCATATTAAAAAAAATATTTTTATTCATGTACCGGTAACAACAGTGATAAAATGATACTGAATGTAAAAATGCTGAATTAAAATAATTAGAAATGAGAATACTGTTGGTTATAAACAAAGTTAATCCATTATAAAGTGCTTTTGGCTAATCTTCCTTGAAAGTGATAATGTAGAGAACAAATTTTAAGGCATAGAGTTATGCATACCATACCACTGATGGCTTTCTGCGAAACCAAACAACGCTTAAAAGAAGCGCTGCGTTTAGATGTTGTTGATTACGTTAAGGAGACTCTGACGGGGAACTTGATTCCACAAGTGGGAAACGCCTCGTAGTCAACTTGACAACAACATTTCGAGGGAGGATATAAAAAAGTCGTCGTGGAACACAAGATCGAACTTTTGCCTCTCCTTTTGATCCGCGGAGCAGCAGTGTGCTTATTGTTATGGAAGGCAGAGCGACAGACAAATGACTGAAGCCGTTGCTCCTTAACATTTTCTGAAGAGAAGACAATAACAGCCATTGTACTATCTCAATGCGATCAGCCAAGTAATGCTATCACTGGCTAAACGAGAGGTTTTGCGAAATCACGGAAATGCTTCCAGAAACGTAAGAGCATTCTGTAAGGAATAAGAAGTCTCTACTCGAGATTATACGGGGGATGAGGTCGTGCCATGTCTTGAACCTCCCCACCCCCCCTCCCCGCCCCCTGCAGACACCACTGGTCACACGAAAACTGAGAAACATTGCAATACCTTTTTTATCAAATAATTTGTAACCTTCTGAAATTGTTGGGTTGTGAGTATTTGGTTTCATTTTTAATTAAATATTTATATTTTAACTCAGAGCTCAAACAGCAGACAGGTCACGTTTCTTCCAAATTTGTTATAAATTATGATGCGCATTTCAGTTAAAATAAACTTTTGAATGCAACATTCAATGAATTTTTGCGAAGCGCCCAAATCTATACCACTACTGCAATTATTTTGTGGAGGATTTCCTAACCGTTAAGCACAAACAACGGAAAATTCAATAACGAGCGACATAGGTTTTCAGACGCATCGTATCTTATTAGGAAGGTCCATCGTTAAGACCTCTTCGGCCTCAGCTGTGTGTATTGTAGCAAAAGATTGGTGTGGCACTTCAAGTTTTGTTCTCATATCACAAACTTTTTAATCCGTGACACGTTGTTTATAGTAACCCCTTCATTATCCCTTTCTTCTGTAGCCATGATACTCGCCGTGTAAACAAAAATAATGCCTCGGCCACAAAAATTTACAAATTATTATCACACCAAGCCACTTAACGTGGTCCGTAAGTGATTACTCTCTTTTTGTTGTCCAGCTCCGGCTCGTAAAGAAAGGGGGAAATTCTTGAGTTAACACGTTAAGTGTTGGAACGGACGCTGGAGGTGAATTTATAGCGTTCTCCTTCAACACCTGCTGCAGAATTGCAGCGACGAAATAGCCAGCAGGAGGGCAGTATCAAGAAGTTTACTGCCGACCTGATTTACGAAACAAGGCGAAGACTGGCACAATAATACGCTTGTGGTTAAAGTGGTTCTTATCCAGAGAAACGCCTCAGGCCTTCGAAACTGTGGTAGATTGACGAGATCACTTTCACAGTCTCTGATGCAACAGTTTACGTTCGCAAACAGCAGTTCCGTTTTAATGATGTAGATGTGCATGGCTCAACGCTGGAATAATGATGAGATACGGCAGTCAGCTACAGTTTCCTCAGTATAGGCCAACCCTATTATGTTTATCTGTCATCTTTCAATAACGTCACTTCCAGAGATGTTTGTTAATGGAAAAAGTGGCAAGTTGCATGATGGATTGGAGTCCATGTCTAAGAATAGGCCCCTGCAAATGGCTGAGTAAGTCAATTCAAAGGTAGGAGGAAGGCTACGGCTTACCACCGTGAAAATGACAATACCTATCAAAACACTGTGGAGTTCAAATCAACTTACAGGTTGATTACAGCATTACCTTATACCTATTTGTTTTTGGGGACTTTATTTCCCATGACATGTTTGGAGGAAAGATCGCTTCAGACTCCATCAAAAAGTTCGAAATGTTGCAAGGGCTCATTTAATATGTCTTTATCATTGTGCTTTTCTTCCACACGCGAAACAAGGCACTGAAGAATAGGAAAATTAAGTACGTCAAGAAAACTGAAGATTTAATAAGCTTCAAGAAAGAAAATATGCGACGTGCGAGTAGGAATCGCGCACTGACGGTTCCGTACAAGCCGTTCTGGGAATCAAGACGGTCGGCCATTTTTGCCTGCTGTCGGCGTTGATACCCGTAAGCTATCGATCCCTGAGACTCCAAGAGTTTCGAGAATATTTAAGTTAAAATAATATAAATGTGGCATAAAGTCTTTCAGGAGATACGCGACCATTATTACAATAATCAATAGCTCTCCATTGAGACTGACTGGGGCGCAATGGTAAAAATCAACCATCAGGCAAGGAATGACTTCACTGCTCATATGACACGCTTTGGAATTTGTCCATCATCACCAGGTTTGACATCGGATAACAAATAACAAATAAATGGCTCTGAGCACTATGGGACTTAACATCTGAGGTCATCAGTCCCCTAAAACCTAGAGTTACTTAAACCTAACTAACCTAAGGACATCACACACATCCATGCCCGAGGCAGGATTAGAACCTGCGACCGTAGCGGTCTCGCGGTTCCGGACACAGCTGAAGTAGTTGAACTAACATAATTGCTAGAGCTTGACCTCTCCCACAATTATTTCAAAATAAACGTTAGAATGTACAAACGGAATGTGGGTCTACCAAGGGGAGTCCTCTCAGTGGGACCTTTGTAGAAATTTCTATTAATCACCTCAAAAATAAACTTCCGAACAACTAGGACAAAACTATCCAGAAAATTGTACGCTACTGCAGATATGTAGAGGACACAATCATTGTATATAATGGAACCAATGAAGAAACAGCAACTCTGTTAAAAAAGTTCAAT
Organism: Schistocerca serialis cubense; assembly: GCF_023864345.2. Classification (NCBI taxonomy): domain Eukaryota; kingdom Metazoa; phylum Arthropoda; class Insecta; order Orthoptera; family Acrididae; genus Schistocerca; species Schistocerca serialis. The sequence continues at coordinate 258,265,853 of NC_064641.1, forward strand.
AACTTTTGCACTAACATCCATTTCTCCATAGAACACTAGAAAGATGGCAAAATAATATTTTAGACATGACCATAACCAACTCAAACCAGACCCTGAGCATTAACGTACACAGAAAACCAAAAATCACAGACATTTTCATTAATAAATCTTCCACATACCCAAACTCACATAAATAAGCTGCATTCAGAACTTTCTTAAGCAGAGCACAGGAAGTTTTATTTAATTCTGCTGTGAGACAGAAATAAACATTATCAAATACACTGCACACAGCAATGGCTATCATGAAATAAGCTGCATTCAGAACCTTCTTAAGCAGAGCACAGGAAGTTTTATTTTATTCTGCTGTGAGACAGAAATAAACATTATCAAATACACTGCACACAGCAATGGCTGTCATGAACATGAAATAGATGCACTTTCACAAAGCATAACTAAAATCAAAACGAAACAAACGTACATGGCTACTCCTTCCCCCTCCCCCTCCCCCTCCCACCCCCCAAACATACACAGCATGCAAGAACTTAAGTATATAACGATATCATAGTTAGGAGCCATCTGAGATAAAATAGCAAAGTTGTTTAAAAACGCAGATAACAGGATCACTTTTCCCACCAACAACAAGATAAGAAAAAAAATTAGTCCAAGACATCGTTCAGTCTACAGACAAACAGAGCAAACCAGAAATTTATTAAATTACATACAGTCGTTGCAACAAACACTAAACTGGCCAAACATGAAGAAATTTTTAAAATCCGTTTTAAGGAACACATTGACTGTTTCAGACTGGATAAAGCTAACAAGTCAGCCACAGCAAAACATATAAATGAAACAGCACTCATTGTTACAATAGATAACGACCTCAAAGTGCTATGAACTTTGGAAAAAAAGCTGGAGAAAGTCACCTTGGAAGGAATGAAAATATTCATCCATGGCCTTAAATCGAAAAACGAGAGCCTAAATGAAATGACAGAGTTCAAAAATTCACATTCTTGACGCATTTCAATCCAGCAATCTCAAAATAGTAAGTACAGATGCCAGAAATATCTTTGTAATTCTGAAAATAAAAAAAAATATTTATACTGTGATTTGTATTACAGAATTGGCACAGTTGCTCATTTTGCAATATATTACGCCAAACCATCATCGGTGATATGACAGCAACACGTGCAAAGGACACTGCTACTGACAACATGAGGATCCACATATCGATAGTCAAATCGAAACTAGCCTTGTTTTGACCACCGTACTGTGTTCTGCATTGCTGATTTTGTTTTTTATATCATGCCTCAAAGACACCGTTGTGAAGTCTGTGAACAATGATGACGAAGTCCAGAAGAGCCATGGAGATCGTGACGCCTCAACACATCACAAGAAAACTGCCACTTCACGAGAATAAATTGAGTGATTGTTTTACCAAATTTTCATGTGAACAGAAGACGAACACAGAAATTGACGTTCACTCTTACTAGGTTATCCTTCTCTCTCTCCATAGGATAATCACTGCAGTCATATAAAGAAGCTTCAGTATCTGTATAAACATGAGTTAAATATTTTTGTCATGCCAGTAAAGCTTGATGATGAGGTATCACCTCAAAATATGTTGATAAACAAATGAATTAGTTATCAACAAGTTTTGTGACTGGTAGCGGCATTTTAAGCCTTTTCTTATTAAATGGTATCTTCTAGGCCGGCACATATCCAGGAGAACAAAGAAAGTAGTTTTAGGTGCTGCGGTTGAAAGCATTCTGAGATACAACTCAGCACGTTGGACGTTGGACGAGAGGAAAGGGGGGGGGGGGAAATTGAGGGTGCCAAAAGTGAGGTTTTACTGTGGAGTATGAGAGCGATCCGCTTGGAAGGACTGAGGAATTAATGTGCAAGAATGGAGATGGATGCTGTTGAACCAGTCGGAGGTAGGACTGATGCCCGAGTGCAGAGACGGTATGGGCACGTCCGACGGGTGTAAGACCAACGACGGTCACAGTGGTTGCTCAACTGGTCTCCACCAGGAAGAAGGTGACGAGGGAGGCCGAGGGCAACGTGGAGTTGAACGATAGCCAAAACCACTGAAAAGAAGGGTGGCGAGATAGAAATTTGTAGCATCTGAGAAAAGGCAACTGCTTATAAGTGGAAACGCCTGCTAAAAGTAAGTGACAAACAATACATTTTGCAAAAATTTCAACAGTTAATAGGTACTATAGCTCGCACTGTCCTCGAGAAACTGTCCTCGAGAAAGTTAGGAAAGAGAGAGTATTGAAATATTCTAATGCTAAGGCAGTACCAGTTATAATGTAAGAGTCAGAGATTTGGACTCTAACCACCAGTCCATGTAGGAGGGTAAAAGCAGCAGTGAGGAGGCTACTAAGACCACTAGCTGGCTAAAAAGTATTAGATCGGATTACGATGTCCCCACAGGGCCATGAAGGTCCAAAGGACCTCGCCATGTCATCCCTCGCCTTGTGGCGTTTTGCGGATGTGGTATGTAGGGGCATGTGGCCAGCGGACCGCTGCGAGGGGTCATGGTCCGTGCGGCTTCCCCCGTCGGAGGTTCGAGTCCTCCCTCGGGCTTGGGTATGTGTTGTCAATAGCGTAAATTAGTTTAAGTTAGATTAAGTAGTGTGTAGGCTTAGGGACTGATGACCTCAGTAGTTTGGTCCCATAAAACCCTACCACAAATTTCCAAAATTTGCCAGAACACCGCGTTCCCGGCCGTTTTGCGAACTTTCCAGACAGTGAAGCCGCAACTTATCGGTCAAGTACATCCTCGGTGGCATCACGAGAATGAGTGCATCCCATGCAAGTCCTCTACCAAGGAAAAGTCTTTGCGAATATCGAGAATCAAACTCAGGTCCTCCACGTGGCAACTATCTTCGCTTACCACTCAGCTACGGAGGTAAACTAGACAGAATTAAGAGTGGTGAAATTAGAAAGGAAGAGGGCGTCAAAAGTATTATTCGTAAAATAGAGGAGTACAGAAGGAAGTGGGATGAACACAATAAAAGGATGTCAGAAGAATTAATATACAAATTTAAATTAACATAAAAACATGCACCTGAAAGTAAAAGAAACTCTGGCGCAACCGCGCTAGCAGCAGGCTCGGCCCTTAAAATTACTAGGGCCGAGCCGCCGAGTTTGCCTATAGAGATTAACACGGGCAGCGGGACGCGTGGGGACGAGTTCACACTGGCAGCGTGCGCGGAGCGCCTTATCGCGCTGTTACATAAGCGAGCGTTCGCTGCGCAGCGGCTCATACGCGCTGCTGCTGTCGCACAGGCAACTGCATTGAACGCTGCCAAGATGAGATATAGAAGGCTACGACGTCGTGCAAGACAGACAATATATAAATCAACTGAAGACATCGAAATGACAACAACAATCGCAGACAAGAAGAAGAATACAATAAAATCTGTGGCTGCACATTCGCATCTAGATGGACCAGCAGTGTTTTGTGGATGTAAACTTAATTTCAGTATCGACACGAACGATACATTTACCCACGGCAATGGATGGCTTACAGTAGCCATTGTACGAGGTGGGACAGGCGTTCCAAACGTCGCAGGACTGGAAAGCTTCGTGGACAGAGACATCATCGCCTACAAGACGTATCATGTTACTGAAAATGCAAATAAAGATTTTGGAAAGTCAGCACATATGTCACCCTCACCCTTCTTCCTTTATACACGTAATAGACGTAAAATATCTGTAAATGAAACTGTATTTATTTGCACAGGCAACTGCATTGAACGCTGCCAAGATGAGATATAGAAGGCTACGACGTCGTGCAAGACAGACAATATATAAATCAACTGAAGACATCGAAATGACAACAACAATCGCAGACAAGAAGAAGAATACAATAAAATCTGTGGCTGCACATTCGCATCTAGATGGACCAGCAGTGTTTTGTGGATGTAAACTTAATTTCAGTATCGACACGAACGATACATTTACCCACGGCAATGGATGGCTTACAGTAGCCATTGTACGAGGTGGGACAGGCGTTCCAAACGTCGCAGGACTGGAAAGCTTCGTGGACAGAGACATCATCGCCTACAAGACGTATCATGTTACTGAAAATGCAAATAAAGATTTTGGAAAGTCAGCATATATGTCACCCTCACCCTTCTTCCTTTATACACGTAATAGACGTAAAATATCTGTAAATGAAACTGTATTTATTTGCACAGGCAACTGCATTGAACGCTGCCAAGATGAGATATAGAAGGCTACGACGTCGTGCAAGACAGACAATATATAAATCAATTGAAGACATCGAAATGACAACAACAATCGCAGACGAGAAGAAGAATACAATAAAATCTGTGGCTGCACATTCGCTTCTAGATGGACCAGCAGTGTTTTGTGGATGTAAACTTAATTTCAGTATCGACACGAACGATACATTTACCCACGGCAATGGATGGCTTACAGTAGCCATTGTACGAGGTGGGACAGGTGTTCCAAACGTCGCAGGACTGGGAAGCTTCGTGGACAGAGACATCATCGCCTACAAGACGTATCATGTTACGGAAAATGCAAATAAAGATTTTGGAAAGTCAGCATATATGTCACCCTCACCCTTCTTCCTTTATACACGTAATAGACGTAAAATATCTGTAAATGAAACTGTATTTATTTGCACAGCCAACTACATTGAACGCTGCCAAGATGAGATATAGAAAGCTACGATGTCGTGCAAGACAGGCAATATATAAATCAATTCAAGACATCGAAATGACACCAACAATCGCAGACAAGAAGAAGAATACAATAAAATCTGTGGCTGCACTTTCGCTTCTAGATGGACCAGCAGTGTTTTGTGGATGTAAACTTAATTTCAGTATCGACACGAACGATACATTTACCCACGGCAATGGATGGCTTACAGTAGTCATTGTACGAGGTGGGACAGGTGTTCCAAACGTCGCAGGACTGGGAAGCTTCGTGGACAGAGACATCATCGCCTACAAGACGTATCATGTTACTGAAAATGCAAATAAAGATTTTGGAAAGTCAGCATATATGTCACCCTCACCCTTCTTCCTTTATACACGTAATAGACGTAAAATATCTGTAAATGAAACTGTATTTATTTGCACAGGCAACAGCATTGAACGCTGCCAAGATGAGATATAGAAGGCTACGACGTCGTGCAAGACAGACAATATATAAATCAACTGAAGACATCGAAATGACAACAACAATCGCAGACAAGAAGAAGAATACAATAAAATCTGTGGCTGCACATTCGCATCTAGATGGACCAGCAGTGTTTTGTGGATGTAAACTTAATTTCAGTATCGACACGATCGATACATTTACCCACGGCAATGGATGGCTTACAGTAGCCATTGTACGAGGTGGGACAGGCGTTCCAAACGTCGCAGGACTGGGAAGCTTCGTGGACAGAGACATCATCGCCTACAAGACGTATCATGTTACTGAAAATGCAAATAAAGATTTTGGAAAGTCAGCATATATGTCACCCTCACCCTTCTTCCTTTATACACGTAATAGACGTAAAATATCTGTAAATGAAACTGTATTTATTTGGTGTAAGGGAAAAGGTGTATGTGAATATATTAAATTTGTTGGTGATTGTACACTGTATTTTCATAAATAAATATAGAAGGCTACGACGTCGTGCAAGACAGACAATATATAAATCAATTGAAGACATCGAAATGACAACAACAATCGCAGACAAGAAGAAGAATACAATAAAATCTGTGGCTTCACATTCGCTTCTAGATGGACCAGCAGTGTTTTGTGGATGTAAACTTAATTTCAGTATCGACACGAACGATACATTTACCCACGGCAATGGATGGCTTACAGTAGCCATTGTACGAGGTGGGACAGGTGTTCCAAACGTCGCAGGTTAAAATCAGAGCAGGCTACTTGAAACTGGAAAAGGCAAGGGTGCCTAAGTCAAAAATTGGTGATAATAAATTAATCGAGCAACTTTATTCACGCTGCCATGACTGGTATTTTCAAACACGATAACTCCTTTACGACATTCTGTCATGTCTGCACGATGTGTCTTCTTACTAGGCTATTAGTCGGCCATATTATTGTTGCACGTGGGCGTGAGGGCGCTTCGGTCGGCTCGTGTGTTTCCTGTGCGCCTGAAGTCAGTCTGATATATGCTCTGGTGTTTTGGCGACCAGGCAACTTGCTCCTGAAACTATTGAAACTTCGCAGTGTGAAAGACTGTCGAAAAAACTGATGTGGTTTTTGTTTACTGTAATGCCACCGTGCATTCCCGATAGCGACCACGGGCGGCCAAGTGCAACAATAGTTCGATAGGGTAATTTCATACGACTGACTAGCACACACATACACATCTTCGCCCTCATGATTTACGTCAGCAGAGAAGGATCGTATGGGGGTCTGGTACCGATACCAGTTTTACACCACCTACAGTGCTCTAAAGCCAAAAGCGAGCTTCCTAATTGACAGTAGTGAGCCTCCGGCCGTTTAGCCAAGTGACTGATTCCATTTTCTGCACAGTATTTCGATGAGGGGGTTAGTGAAATCTTGGCGATGGCTGTGACTATGATTATGATACAAGGTTGCCATTACGATCTTCTGCCGGTATCTGATGAATGAAGAAGAGTGAGAGCAGTGATAACACACGGAAGAACTGAAAGGAAGAAAAGATGTTAACGTCGCGTCGATGGTGCGGTCATTAGGGACGGTGCACAAGCTTGGATTACGGAAAGATGGGAAAGGAAATCGGCAGTGTCACTTCCAAAGGAATTGTTGCGATGAGGCGAAACTACTTTCGTCCAGCCACAACTGTGGGTTCTTTGATTGCTCTGGGAGGAGACTCATCAAACTAGAACACGTGGCCGGCCGCTGTGGCCGAGTGGTTCTAGCCACTTCAGTCCGGAACCGCGCGACTGCTACGGCCGCAGGTTCGAATCCTGCCTCGTGTATGGATGTGTATGATGTCTTTAGGTCAGTTAGGTTTGAGTAGCTCTAAGTTCTAGGGGCTGATGACCTCAGATATTAAGTCCCATAGTGCTCAGAGCCTAGAACACGTGAAATGCTACGTCACTTTATTACGTTAATGATTAAAATATTTACTTAACTTTGACACACTTCTTTGCCCCAGGAATTTGGATGGATAGTGTTGTGTTGGCAGAAGAGCCAACACCGTGTTACAAGAGGAGGCCGAAATGCACGCGTTTTAGCTCACGCAGGCTGGCGTGAGGAGTGAAGAACTATACTGATGTGAGGTCTGGAACATGACAAGGAATTAGAATTCAGAAAACGGACGTAATTAGTTTGATACTTAACTTTAATCCATTAATGATGAACGTCGCTCTTGACGGTACATGATTCACAATATCAATATCAATAGTAACTGAATATGGCGCCTTGCTAGGTCGTAGCAAATGACGTAGCTGAAGGCTATGCTAAACTGTCGTCTCTGCAAATGAGAGCGTATTTTGTCAGTGAACCATCACTAGCAAAGTCGGTTGTACAACTGGGGCGAGTGCTAGGAAGTCTCTCTAGACCTGCCGTGTGGCGGTGCTCGGTCTGCAATCACTGATAGTGGCGACACGCGGGTCCGACGTATACTAACGGACCGCGGCCGATTTAAAGGCTACCACCTAGCAAGTGTGGTGTCTGGCGGTGACACCACAGATAGCAAAGCATCACTTTGTGCACTAATTAACAACTGTTTTTTTGGAATTACAATGTTCAACACTACGAAGTACATTTCACCAGAAAATTTAAAACTGTCACTTCCCTATACGATGATGTTGCCTGCTTTAGTGGAGGTCTCGAACTGGGGCAGAATTCCTGCTAGCTCGACACTATATTGACCTCAGCGTCAGGGCGCTGTTGTGCTGAGATGGCAGGCGTGTTCTTCAGCGGCGCCTACCACACATCGTTGTGGATTCCACCGAGCTCTCGCTAATGTCTGTACTACTCATTTGCGTTGCCAGCTTTGATGTACAACACGATCTCTGTACTATACATCTGGAACCATCCCAACATTTGTCTCGAGCGATTTAGGGGAAGCACGAGAAACCTAAATGCGGATAGCTAGATGGGGCTTTGAACCTTCATCTTCCCGGGTGAGAGATCATTGTGTTAACCACTGAGCTACCCTGCACGGAGCTGTGCAGAAGAGATAAAACTACATCTCCTACAGCTTTTCTGTAACGCAAATCGCAGTCTTGCAAATACCCAAGGCTTACCAGAGATTAAGCAGGCGAACACATTTAAGTGGATGCATTCCGTCTAAGCCGTCCAAGTGCAACAACAACGGCCAGCTGTTGAGACCCTTGGCAAGGAGACGGGGATGAAGTTGGGAACAGCCTGGAACAGGAACGGTTTCGGCGGCATGTGGACCAGGAGCTGATTGATGCGGCCTCATTACGGGATAGGGCTCATTAGCTGCGACGAGGAGGCCAATCAGCGGCTGATGAAGCCGTCAGCAGCGCCGGCGCCACCGCTGTCTCATTAGACGCGACGCATGGCCTTCCGCATCGGGCACCGTTCTGGAAGGGCCGGCGTTTCTAATTACCGGCTTCTCACCTGGCCACGCCGCGAAGACCTTGTTACCAGACATCAGTGACAATGCGGCGAGGGTCTCAGCCGCCAGCACTGGATGGGGTATATGTCTCTGTCACGATTACAAAACGCTCTATATTGCCCATACGTAAACCGCTGGCCATTAAAATGGCAACACAAGAAAGCGTAGAGATATCAGAATTTGCACAGTCTAGACACATTAATTTGACCACCTGTCAATAGTCTGAATAGTAACCTTTTACATCGCGGACCGCTGAGAGACGTGCAGAGAATGTCCACAAGGAGCTGACTGGGATGTGAAGCCACGTCGACTCCAGTGCAGCGGACAACTCCGGTAGGTTTCTCGGTTGAGGATCCATTCCGTGAATAATCCGATCGAGGTGCTGACACAGATTCTCGATTGTGTTTAAGTCCAGGATGTTTCGTGGCCAAAGAAGTATGATAAACTCATCTTCATGCTCTCTGATCCAGGAATATACACTGTCAGCTGTATGACACGTTGAATTGTCCTGCTGGTATATGCCATCGTGTTGAGGGGAAACACACTGCCTGTAAGGGTGGGTATGGTACGCAATGCGAGATGCATACTTCTGTCGATCCATTGTGCCTTCCAGAGTGACGAAGTCACCCAGGGAAGGCTACAACAACGTACTCCAGACCATAACATTCCCTCGTCCGACCTGGACTATTCTGACGATAGTTGCAGGGTTTTGCCATCTGTACGATGGAGCATAAAACGTGATTCATTTGAAAAGGATACCTGTCACCACTCAGGGGACGTCCAGTTGCGGTATCGGTGTGCTTTTGTCCCACAGTTTTCTCAGCGTTGGTATAGTTACAGTCGGATTTGGCATGGTTAAAAGAAGGGGTGGCTGGATGGCCTTCTTGTCGCCACCCCATAACCCCCATGACAGAACTAGTGTACCTCAGCTGTCTGTGTCTAGTGTAAACCATGAAACAGTGCAATCGTGTTTCAAATGTCTGCGAGTTATGTAACTGAGGTGGGATGTGGGGACCAGCCTGGTATTCAGCTAGTGGGATGTGGGAAACCGCCAAAAAACCGCATCCAGGCTGGCTGGCGCACCGGTCCTCGTCGTTAATCCGCCGTGAGGATTCGATCCAGGGCTGGCGCGCCCACCCGAGTCCAGGAAGCAGCGCATTAGCGCTCTCGACTATACTGGCAGGTCAATGAATAGCAGCCAGTATGAATGTGTAAACCAGGTGCCTGCCGTGGAGGCCAAAACGCAGCAATGTTCGCTGAACGCTCGTTCAACAGGCACTGTTGGTAGCCCCTTGGTTCATCTAGGTGGTCAACTGCTCAACAGTTGCACTTCTGTTCACCCGTACACGTCGTTCAATCATGGCATCTACTTCCCATGGTGCACCTAGTTGCCTCGGCGCCAGTTTTGGATAGCACCAGTTTGCCATGCATGGTAGCGGCACACCAGTAGGTTGAAAACTCAACAGTTTCGGAAATATTTCCACCCTTGACCCGAAAGACGATGATCATGCCCTTTAAGACGACACATAAATCACTCCCTTACCGCATTACGACAACTGCTCTGCTTTCCGCGTCCCCTTGACACACTTTATACACCGTTCACTACTGGAGCTGTCATATGCCTTTTGCGAGTAGCTGTTGCGCGTTGTCGTCTAACAAAGGCGTTGGTCCGAATACTACGACTGGGCTGCCTATTTATTGTGCGTATGCAGTATAGTGGAAGTTTACGGTGACAAATTTGTTGGTGATTTCGGGTGGTACAGGGTACAATTTGCAGTACACAGAGCTGGTATCTATGTCACTAATCTGGCTGTGTATCGACGCGGACCGAGCTTAGATGATGCTTGATATCCAGGGTTTGTCAATCATAGTGGCTGGTGAGTGGTGAAGACGCCAGTATTTCGGCAACCCATTATCAGGTGAGAGATATGGAGAACGTACTGGCGAGAACAACAGTTGATAACCCTGTCGAGGAGGATTAGGACTGGACAGGCACCATGAAGTCTTGCGTTACTTTGTTGATCCCTAACATCACCGAGCGAGATGGCGCAGTGGTTAGCACACTAGACTCGCATTCGGGAGGGCGACGGTTCAATCCCGTGTCCGACCATTCTGATTTCGGTTTTCTGTGATTTCTCTAAATCGCTCCAGGCAAATGCTCTGGCATGGTTCCTTTGAAAGGGTTCAAATGCTTCAAATGGCTCTGAGCACTATGGGACTTAACATCTGAGGTCATCAGTCCCCTAGAACTTAGAACTACTTAAACCTAAGGACATCACACACATCCATGCCCGAGGCAGGATTCGAACCTGCGACGTAGCGGTCACGCGGTTCCAGACTGAAGCGCCTAGAACCGCACGGTCACACAAGCCGGCCTTTGAAAGGGCATGGCCCACTTCCTTCCCCGTCCTTCCCTAATCCGATGAGGCCGATGACCTTGCAGTTTGGTCTCTTCCCCCAAATAACCCAAACCCAACCCTAACATTGCAGAGACCACGACACCTCATCTCCTATCTTCCAAACATCCTTTCTTCCAGACGTGCTAGTCCCGCGAGGTACGCGGGAAGCGCAGCTGTTAGAGCAGGTCGTAGGTCATGCTTGGATAGCGAACCGGCACGGTAATTCAGCGTGTTCGTTCAGAAGTATAGCCACTCTCTTTAATGAAAAAATTTAAAACTGAGTTACGTTCTCATAGACTGAACTTGAAAGATGTCAGGCGACATCCGCACAGGACCACTGACGAAAAACCAATGAAGAAACAGATCGGAAAAGAAAGCTGAGTTGGTTAAGAACTTGCCTGTGGAAGGCGAAAGTCCCGCTTCGAGTCACCGTCCAGCTATCAGTTTTAATCTTCCAGGAAGCTGCAAATCAGCGCAGACTCCGCTGTACAGTTCAAATGGCTCTGAGCACTATGGGACTTAACATCTGAGGTCATCAGTCCCCTAGAACTTAGAACTACTTAAACCTAACTAACCTAAGGACATCACACACATCCATGCCCGAGGCAGGATTTGAACCTGCGACCGTAGCAGTCGTGCAGTTCCGAACTGAAGCGCCTAGAGCCGCTCTGCCACCACGGCCGGCGCTGTACAGTTAATATTCATTCTGGACAGTAGAGGATCCTGTTGTATCCATGACGCTGGATATTAAACTTCAGTTGTGAATTATTTTCTTATAGAACGCAAATGGCTATTTTCACTCTATTTTCGTCTCGGCTCCTTTTGTTGCTTACTTTATTTGGAATAAATGTCGAAGTCTTTTACGGGTTTGTCTTTAGGCACTTCGCCACGGGTATCAAAATGGTACAGCAACGTGATATAGGTATACCATTGCGATAACATTGCATCGAGATAAGGCCGTAAAAGACACGAAATCGATTGCAAATTAACAACGAAGACAGCTGAAAAGCTCGATTGCAAATTAACAACGAAGACAGCTGAAAAGACCACGAGCGTGAAAACAACCTTTGTACTTCATAATATAACGGTGGAGACGTCAGGCACGAGAGGAGGTCCCGCTGGTAAACCGAAACTTGCCGGCTGTGCCTGCTGTGTTGCTACTGGGTCACATTTTCTCGGAGACAGTCCTCCTGTCCAAACGAACACGTGCGCTCATTTCCAGCAACGACGTAGCCCTCCTGGCAACGGGCGTGGCGGTCAATGTAGCCTTTAACAGAGGTCACAAATAACAAAACAAACGAGGGGTGGCCCAGACCGGGTGCAGTCCCTAGGTGAAGGCGCTGGTAGTTAACGTTCCCTGCAGATCGGGCGTGACTCGGCGAGCGCAGAAGTACCGCCGAACCTTAATGGTATTGCGGCAGGTGTATGGCTGCACAAAGGACACCGGTTTTAACATAACATTATACGACTGAGCGTCTCATCTCCTCGTCTATTCTCTCCCGGAGTTTCCGCCGAAGGGCAAGGCGGCACGCAACCCCCTGTCCCCGAATTGGAGAGTGGCGCTGCCGGCATAATGCGTCGCCGTATTTGCATGTGTGATGAGGCGGCCCGGCCCACACCCTGCGCCCCGTTCTCCCCAGCCGGCGAGTTGTCGCTCCGGGACATCCGCTGCCCGTCTGGCGTAGCTGCTGCCTCCTCATGGTCCACCCAGCTCTGGCTCTACAATGACCCGCCTGTGGTAATGTGCTGCTACTGAATGCGGAAAAATGTCAGAAGGTGAAAGGTAGAATATTGCATTATAATCGATCAAGCTAAACGCACAAGGTGTCCAACAAAGAACTTCTCGACCTTCAAACTGAGTAACACTAAAACGAAGATGGACAGCAGGATGCAATAAACGCTACGTTGATTCTGAACGCTGAAAACATTTTATACAGAAGTTTCGAAGTTGTAGTTATGAAAACCTGCTAACAGATGGCACTGTAATCACAGTACGTAGTGCTCAGAGTCACCACTACGACCGTTGAAACGTGATAGTGAGACATCCAGAACGAAATTTTCACTCTGAAGCGGAGTGTGCGCTAATATGAAACATCCTGGGAGATTAAAACTGTGTGCCGGACCGAGACTCGAACTCGGGACCTCAGTCCGGCACACAGTTTTAATCTGACAGGTATTTTTATACTGAGATACACTTATTGTTAATTTTAAATGGCATTTTCCGGCCGGAGTGGCCGAGCGGATCTAGGCGCTACAGTCTGGAACTGCGTGACCGCTACGGTCGCAGGTTCGAATCCTGCCTCGGGCATGGATGTGTGTGATGTCCTTAGGTTAGTTAGGTTTAAGTGGTTCTAAGTTCTAGGGTACTTATGACTTCACAAGGGAACCTCCCCATCGCACCCCCCTCAGATTTAGTTATAAGTTGGCACAGTGGATAGGCCTTGATAAACTGAACACAGATCAATTGAGAAAACAGGAAGAAGTTGTGTGGAACTGTGAAAAAATAAGCAAAATATACAAACTGAGTAGTCCATGGGCCATATAAGCAACATCATGGAAGAAGTGTGCTTAGAAACGCCGTGGTCCCGTGGTAACGTGAGCAGCTGCTACATAAGAGATCCTTGGTTCAAGTCTTCCCTCAACTGAAAATTTTACTTTCTTTATTTTTGCATAGTTATTATCTGTCCGTTCGTTCATTGACATCTCTGTTCACTGTAATAAGTTTAGTGTCTGTGTTTTGCGACCGCACTGCAAAACCGTGCGATTAGTAGACGAAAGGTCGTGCCTCTCCAATGGGAACAGAAAACATTTGATCGTAAGGTCATAGGTCAACCGATTCCTCAACAGGAAAACACAAATGATATATTCTATACGACACTGGTGACGGCATGTGCGTCACATGACAGGAATATGTTGTCGACCCACCTAACTTGTACACTTGGCGAATGGGTATAAAGATTCTTCTACCTTGCCCAATTTAGGTTTTCTTGTGGATGTGATAATCACTCCCAAAAAAGTAATGAAAACATAAGAGTTTGTCACATAAACTGAAAATAAAAAATTAAAATTTACACTTGATAGAAGATTTGAACCTAGGACCTTTCGTTCCGCAGCTGCTCACGTTACCACGGGACCACGGCGCTCCTGCGTTCCTACTGTCCTTGTTGTTGCTTATCTTCCCTTGAACTACTCAGTTTGTATATTTTGCTTTTTTTTCACAGTTCTACATAACTTCTTCCTGTTTTCTCAATTGATCTGTGTTCAGTTTTTCAAGGCCTATCCACTGTGCCAACTTGTAACTAAATCTGAGGGGGGCTGCGATGGGGAGGTTCCCTTGTCAGCAGTTGAGTCCCATAGTGCTCAGAGCCATTTTAAATGGCATTAATCAATTGAAACTATAAGGTTCCAGAGAGCTCCTAAAGGCTTATATAATAATGCAGACTGAAGCGATAAATGAAAATTTTTAGCAAGAGCTACGTTCGAACCCAGGACCGCTGTTCACTAGGTAGATAAGCTAACCCTCACACGACGGTGGCACAGTGTCCAGGCAGACTTGCACGAAGTGCCCTATCACGCCGCCCTGTTCAATCCAAGTTCTTTTCACCTGTGTCGAGATGACTGCGTGTTTGTGTTGTCCTCGTCATTTCATCAAATGGTTCAATTGGCTCTAAGCACTATGGGACTTAACTTCTGAGGTCATCAGTCCCATAGACTTAGAAACTACTTAAACCTAACTTAAGGGCGTCACACACATCCATGCCCGAGGCAGGATTCGAACCTGTGACCGTAGTAGCAGCGCGGTTACGGATTGAAGTGCCTAGAACTGCTCGGCCACAGCGGCTGGCATCATTTCATCATCCTTCATGAAAGTGGCGAGGTTGGACTGAGCAAGGGTTTTGAATCTGTACGGGCGCTGATAACCGCGCGGTTGAGCTCCCCACAAACAAAACATCATTAGTCCAAGTTCACATTCACATCTCAGCCAAGGTAGGATCCCCCGTCTCGTGCGATGCTGAGGTGCTACTTGCCAGTATAGCTGGAGAGCCTCTGCAATGCTGTTCGAGTTTAGGGGGAATATCAAGTGGACTGAGTCGTGAACGGGAATTTGGAGTGAGGAGGAAGACTTGCTACGGTAATCTGTGGAGTTGTGCAAAGCGAGGGAGGCGTAGTGGTTAGAGCATAAGCCTAGTGAGGAAGAGATTCGGCATCGAATCTTGACCCAGATACAAATTTTCATTCTTCGCTTCGATCTATCTGTATACATCACTAAATGGCATTAATTCGAGCGCCCCCCCCCCCCCCCAGCCACTAATAACGTAGATTCAAAAATCCACAACTCCCGTGTATAAACTTCCCTTTAAGTCGTTTGTCGTCCGCAGTTGCAGGACCATTGATTCATATGTATGTCTGACGTGATCTTTTAACTTTATTTACGACATAGAAAAACTAAGAATTATCTTGCTCTATTATTGTTCTGAACGTGATCAGCCTGAGATCGAAGCAGTTTTTATTGTTCTGAACGTGATCAGCCTGAGATCGAAGCAGTGAAATATCTTGATGCTACAGTGAGTCAATGCTACCACACTGACCCTAGGCAAATGCAATGCTTCACCTATATTTTATTAAAACGCCTACGAAGACTGTCACCAACCTCCCTCGACTATTCTTCCTAGTCGAATGTTGTGTTCTTCTACATTTAGTAGAATGGAGATGGAAACAAACTTGGACTGGGAAGGAGACTCAGAAAAGGCGGCGATAGTATCATAAATTTGAGAAAAAACAATTTAAGGACAAGTAGTCACATAATCTATGATAACGAATGTCCCTAAGATCGCCTCCAGGTTATATAGTGTACGTGTTGATGGGATATATTAAGCACACAATTTAGTTATTGTATTCTCCCTAAAACGGGAGTTGGAGTTCTTTTCTTTTCCTTTTTTTTTTTTTTTTTTTTTGCAAACTTTTATGCGGAACACTCTATCAAATTGTAGAAGAAGAAATAAGTTTGAGTAGTGTATATGTGATTGTTCCTCAGTCGTAAGGGAGATCAGAATAATGATTAATAAGGTTATAGAACTTCCAACTCCATCAATATCTTGTACACCAAGAAGAAGTTCTATGGTGCCGTCTGGAGGTCCGCGAAGCTAATCGCGTTAAATCATAGTGGCTTGCACACTGCCCTCAGAATAGGCGTCCACTATAGACAGCCTTCCTTTAGCAGTACCACTCCGCTTGTATTTTTACTCTCGTTAGGCTCAACTCTTCGGCCAACTTGATCGTCGACAGATCGACCGTAGCAAACCCTTCTCACTTTCCGCTATCGCAAATAAAATCTTATCGTGACATACCGTTGATTAATTCTTTTTTGCACATTATTATTATTTCAAGTCGCAGTACAAGTTTGGGGTGCGTTCTGTACATGGGATAGTGACCAGAAAGAGAGTGAGAAGCCTTCCAGAGACGCTGCACGTAAATCACTCAAAATCGAACTGGAGTAAGGTGACTAGTCGATATTGGATGCATACGAATGCTATGAATAGCGTACCTCCATTACAACTGACGCTGTGTGTTACTGTGCATAAACCAGGACATAGGAATTGTCTTTATTATTTACGAACGCGCGCAGAGAAGTAATGCCTTTTTATGTGAACACTCTTAAAGCTCTTTAAAAAAGGTTACTAGCGTGTCCCGGACCGAAACTCGACTCGAGA
Organism: Schistocerca serialis cubense; assembly: GCF_023864345.2. NCBI lineage: Eukaryota > Metazoa > Arthropoda > Insecta > Orthoptera > Acrididae > Schistocerca > Schistocerca serialis. Next base: position 258,282,517 of record NC_064641.1, read on the forward strand.
CCTTTTGCCTTTCGTGGGAAAGTAATAAATCAGAATGTTATTAACGTTTGTTTTATTTAAACACCTTTAAGCGTTCTGACATAAAAATTTGGAGGAATTACTTCTCAGACCACCCTCATATAATAGGAAAGATGAGAAAGTTCCGTAACGTTCTAGTTGGTTTCTCTTTTTTTAATCCCTAACACCATCTGGATAAATACCGGTTTGAAGAATCAACGAGATGAGAGGTAAGGCTTTAATCAATCTGTAGCGGCGTCCAATACCATGATGAAGAATAGGAATCCTGATGCCGACCGCGGTGGCCGAGCGGTTCTAGACGCTACAGTCTGGATCCGCGCGACTGTTACGGTCGCAGGTTCGAATCCTGCCTCGGACATGGATGTGTGTGATGTCCTTAGTTTAGTTAGGCTTAAATAGTTCTAAGTTCTAGGGGACTGATGACCTTAGAAGTTAAGTCCCATAGTGCTCAGATCCATTTGAACCATTTTGAACCACCAGCCCCACACAGTTGTGATTCTTGCAGTGCTAGAAAGTGCAGACTCTCTCAGTCGAGTTGATCAACGGATCTCAATCAGACACCTCGCTGCTCAACCGGACGTATCTGTTGGTAGTGCTGACACACCCATCCACCAGTTGGAGTACTCAGAGGTGTGTGCCTGCTGGTTTCAAAAAATGGTTCAAATGGCTCTGAGCACTATGGGACTGAACTTCTGAGGTCATCAGTCCCCTAGAACTTAGAACTACTTAAACCTAACTGACCTAAGGACATCACAAACATCCATGCCCGAGGCAGGATTCGAACCTGCGACCGCAGGGGTCTCGCGGTTCCAGACTGTAGCGCCTAGAACCGCTCGGCCAATCCGGCCGGCCTGCTGGGTTCCTCGTCACCTAAGAGAAGACAATGAATGATGAAAGACGGACTTCGGGATAAGCAGTACGTGGATGATGGGAAGGTTATTGATCAGCAAGACATTGACTCCGACGTCTGCCAGTAGTCTGGTACCATGCAGGCATAAGGGCCGTCCTAGTAAGCAGGCTTAAGGCCGTCGCATTGAACAGAGATTATGTTGAAAACAGGGTATTGTTGCCGGAAATAGTGGAGAATAATATGGTGTACTGGAATCCTAATAAAACTAATCTGTTTTTAGAAGAAAAGTCAGTATTTCATATCGAACGGCCCCTGCTTCATGTGTAAACGATGGCCTTAGTTCAAAAAGTGATCTGAAACTGATCAGTCACTTAAAGACGAGTGCACAAGGTTCGATATGAATCGTGCAGTGAAAGTGATTGAAAGTAGTTTATTTTCTTTTCTGCGAGACTGTAAAATATTATAATTTTGTTACCAAACGTTGTACTCGCACACAAGTCATCCGACTGAAGATTGCTGGCTTCCAATATGCAGGAAATTCAGCTGCTCGTTTATGAAACTGGAAACTAACACAGCAGGCGCACCGGCAGCGCGACGGCGTGTTCCCGTGTGTGCGATGGGAGGGTCGCAGAGGCGTCTGCGCAGGCGCGAAGCCGACACCTGCCGCAGCCCCACATTCCCTGCGGCTCGCCTCGCCGTGGCGTCCCACAAAAACCAACAGAGCTGCCCACCACATTACCCTGTCACGACGCGCGCCCCAACGTATCATTTGCCGGCTACGCGCTACCTCCGCCTTAATACTTTACACGTTATTTTTTTTACCAACCCCCCGACGCACACCTCATTCCCCGGACGCTTCTTGCAGCGGCCGGCGGCCGGCGCTGCCTCACAAATTACATCCTGAAGAGCAAACACCGCGCCGCCTCTAATCTGAGGCCGTACCGTGCGCCGCGCCGCGCCGCGCCGGCCGGGCCCCTTCCGCGCTTAACAAATACTACAAACATCGCCGGACAATTTCCGATTCCCCCGGCCCCCGCTGCCCGCGAGTGCTTCGCGGACGATCAGCCAGCCCCGCTCGTTATCTGGCCGCAGGCGCCTCTGTTTGGCCTTTTTACTCGCTTTTCGAGGGTTTTCATACCTTTTTGCCCCACCGGTTTGCCTCGCGCCTTCGATCTGCCTGCTGCCACTAATCAGCTCGGCGCAGCGTGGAACGAGACACCTATCTATCCCTCCCTGCCCATTCCGAAAGCAAACAACCACGCCTTAAGGGCCACTCCGACCGTAGTCCAGCGCCCCAGCCGTCGCCGCAACATTCCAGACACACCCGGCAAAGAAATTACACGTACGTTCCCGCCTTGTACATAAAAACCCCTTCATAACAACTGTACAGCTTTCTGCACTGGAAGTCACGACGTCTTCAAATTGATAAAGTTCGTGTGGGGCTAAATTAACTTGTGGTGATTTATGTTGGTTGGCTGGTTGATTCGAGGGAGGGGACCAGACAGTGAGGTCATCGGTCCCATCGGATTAGGGAAGAGCGGGGAAGAAAGTCGGCCGTGCCCTTTCAAAGGTACCATCCCGGCATTTGCCTGTAGCGATCTAGGGAAAACACGGAAAACCTAAATCAGGATGGCTGTATGCGAGTTTGAACCGTCGTTCTCCCAAATGCATTTTCTATTTCCTTCCTCATAAGTATTACTCCTACGGGTCATATATGCGAATAGCCTTCCACTCCACATTCGTAAAGAAGCATTGGTACTTTTTGCGGAAGATACTGGTGTTACTGCACAACAAATAGAATCATTTCAACTAGTGACGTAGTACATGAAAAGGAAGCAGTAAACAGGACCGACAGAGCCAAACCTTTGGTTGTACGTAGCGATGAAAAGTAGAACTGGAAGAAGAATATTCCTGAGATCCTGAAACAATTAAGCTCAGCTACTTTTTGCTCTTCGTATAACTGCTATTCTTGGAAATACACGAATCAACCTCCTTATATACTACGGATATTTTCACTCAATAATGTGTTATGAAATAATTTTCTGTGGTACTCATCAGTTAAAGGAGTTCAACATGTAGGAAAAAAAATTGAGATTGTTTGCCAAGTAATATAAAACATCTGACTGTTATCGAAATATGTTTTAAACGTAACCAAAAATTATTGCTCGTAGACAACTGCCCTATTACATAGACTAATTTTTATTAAATAACTAGTAGCCCATAAAAATAGTTTTTAAGCATAATTGCATGAATATGATTAGAAAACAATAAATGCATTAAAGTTAACACTAATGATACACAAACACACACACACACAAAGGTATATCGTATGCATTTTTAAAATTCAGCAGATTTATTCTACACCACCTTAATCTGTAACTCATCTTACGGAGTGCTACGAAGGATACTCCTTGTACCACTACCATTCCACTACAACGCAGAGTATTATGTTCCTTGCACATTCTGCTGGTTGTGTTTGTGTCACTTCCAGAACGTGCGTTTTAGCCTAATGAACTAGATTTGTTTTATGAGGAATGAGTTCACAGCCGTCGTGAAAATCTTGAATGAGGTTATTCCGTTTCAGGCTGTTAAGATATTATTTATTACGATTTTGAGAAATTGTCATTGTAAATCATTGTACTATGTTGTGAATTGCTGGAACACGGGTCTCTGCAGTATAACAGAACTTTTTTTCTCTATTGTTGTTTCATTCCCTCTCGCCTCATACGGGGAGGAGGGGGGGGGGGGGGGGAGATCTGCCAGCAATAGTCACCCCACTCTTCAGCCAATTTGACAAGTAAACTACATTAGACAAAAAAAAAAACACATAAAGATGATATGTTAAGAAGGATCTAACTAGTTCTGAAGGCTGAAATTAGTGGAAGTATACAGAAGAAAAAGGCGTTCTTCGTGTTGTAATTATTAATGATAAAAGGTGAAACGAAAAACAGCGAAGCACCATATTTGATGTACTGTTGAGTACCTGTCCGCGCTATATGTTAAACCATGTGCATCTAACTGCTGTATTTCCTTTCTGGTAGTCACGAATCCTTTTAAAGTGCAATGCACAAAACATCTTGGATTATATGACGCACGGGTTACCCAATAAAGGTGTCTTACGTTGTCCACCATTCGGAAGAATGAGTCCAAGTATTTTAACCAGGACGATAATTCCAGGGACTAGATACACGTGGCATGCTGTATGAAGTGCTTGTGGTGACACGCCTACAATTGCCTAATGTGGAAATAAAAATGTTTAAAATATTATAAAGCGACTGGTTGCAGGTTCCACAAAAACCAACTACCAAACTGATTCATTATTAAACTAAATACGTCAAAATCTATGTTTAAGTTTGTACACGGTTAAAAGGATGCTATGTCAGTGCAAGAACTGAATAAAGACAAACACCTATGTACGTACCAGTTCGGGTCGTATTTCGATTGGCTGTCTAAAATTACTTATGGTTCTCGATTTGTTACGTGTATTTTTCGATGGTTATGTAATACTTTTTCACTGACAACGAATTGCCTAACTGTGTGTGTTCATTCTCTGTTCATTTTTGTTTTTGAATGCATTCTGTGGTATAAAATGTGTGTATAACAACAGCCTACAGTATGCGGGATACTGGAACAAGCTGTAATTAATTTACTGATTATTATAAGGTAAGATTCGGGCCAGATCCTCAGTAGCAAATGACATACAAACGTTTTATTACAAAATTAAACGTAAAGCAGATACGTACCTGCAGCAAAGAAAACGTGCACACGTAATCCAGTGTACCAACTGATGACCTGTGAAACTCCTGTACACACGCAGAAGTTAACAAGATGTGTCACTGACGACGCGGACTAATTTTAATTCTTGTTGCAAGGTAAACAAAATATAGGACACACAGAGACATATAAGCCCATCCTCTCCAAGCTAGGTTCGCAAATAGAACAAGAAGGAACCCTAACAGTAAGACGGGATAAGTGCCGTCTAACATGCACTTCGAGATTTGCAAATTATAGATGCAACATCAGATTTAAAAAAAAAAACAGTCCTTGATGGATGACATAAAGTTAGGATCTACTCATGATACAATAATGTTAAGGAGTTCACCGTATTAGAAAAGAGTTCAACATATTAGAGACGATTATTTGAAACGTGCTGTGGCCTCAACGGTATCTTTAGCTTTAAGGGAATTTTTGCGCACTGTGGAGTTGAGTTTGGTAATTCTATAGTGAGATATGTGTTTCATCGGTGATCCTGTTATGAATCAGATCTTTTTAGTTTGGACTCAAAGTCATGAAGAACGAGTCTTGCATTAAAATAAGCTTCTAAGCCGATATTCACTACGACTATCATTTTTCAAACAGAACTAAATTCTGTGGTAAACATCTGCTCTGAAGCTGTTAGGTACATAAAATCTGAATCAACATCGTGTTACTCTGCAGTAAGGCACACATGTGGTCGTAATCCAACATTATCCACCTTCTGTTGGCAGCACGGATCTATGGAAAGTGTGCAGCCATCTGTCTTCGAACGATTTAGCGCCCCACTGGTCAATCGCTCCTCCGACCAGAAGTAATCTCGATAATACCTGCTGGGCACTGCAGCTTGTCAAATATTTGCCCGATCCAGGTGCAGGGGCAGGCGCTGGGGGTTCGGGTCGGCCCCGAATACAGCAGCACACTCTCAGAAATTCTCTGCAAGAAGCAGCCTGAACGCGATCGGCGACATGCAGGACGAAACACAAAACTTCCACTGTGTCAGATCTGTAACTCGGCTCTCTTGTGCAACGTTTTCTGACAGATCATCCACAAACATATCTTGTTTGTAAATAAACGACGCCATGAAGATTCTGGTACTTCCCTCTTAACCCACCCCTCGCTCCTTCACGTCTTACCGAACAGGGAAAGGATTTGCGCCTTATTCCTTTGTAAATCCATAAGCTGGTTCCTTATTCATTCACACAGTAAGAAAAGTAAGGGATTTTGATATATATTTAGAATCACTACAGTTAACGTAACATTTTCGTTACTATCCGCTTGCTTAGCTGGGTGGTAACGTGCTTGTCTCCGATGCAAGCGGGCCCGGGGTTCGATTCCCGTCCGGGTTGGAGATTTTCTCCGCTCGGGTGTTGTATTCTCATCATCATCTCATTCTCGTCACCGGCGCGCAAGTCGCCCAATGTGGCGTCGAATAAAATCAGTCTTGCACTTGGGCGGCCGAACTTCTCCGAATGGGGGCCTCCCGGCGAACGATGCCATCCGCTCATTTCCATTTCCATTTTTCCTTCCTATATAAAGAGAGCCGGTTTTCTACCATCAAAGGAACTGTCATATGTCAAAGTATTTGCATATATTTCGTGCTCTACAGATGTAATGTAATGTATAAAGAACAAATTTCCTTAGCAACCGCAGACATAGCCTGCAAGGGATAAAGCGACTGTAGGAATTAAATACAATTTGTGTTGTGATGCAGCCGAGCGAGCTTTACGGTTTCAACGTGTTGCCATCAGAGTGATGAACATCTGAAGACGGTGACATCTGATGAGTAAAACCATTAATAAATCAAATACTATGCGACCGGTGGCGCTTTATCTCTTCATTAACATACTTTGTATGCAACACAATTCGTACAAAAAATTCTTCATAGCGATGCTAGTTACTTTATCATCAGGTCGTGAAACCATACGGAGGTTCGACAAAAATATGGAAAAAAATCCAGAAACGCACGCATAAACGTGAATGCAGATGCGAGGCGAGCCTGCATGAGCGGACATGCGCGTCGTTCTCAACGCTTTGCAAGTGTCAGTCTTAATAGGCGTTTCTGTGTAGCTGTGAGTGCATTATGTTGGAGATAAGTGAATTAGAACGTGGCCATATTCCTGGTGCTCGTACTGTGGGAGCTCCTATAACCGAGATAGCCAATGTGTTTGGTGTTTCAAATGCCACCGTTTCGAAGATTTATAGCACAGGGCACAGGGACACTGAAAAAAAAACATCATCCACTGTTACAACGCGGACGAAACCGTGTGTCGAGTTGTAATGACAGACGACTATTGAAGAGGATTGTGATATAATGAAATGTCGTGTGGCTAGAGCCTCCTGTTTTGAAGACCGGTCGCCTGGTGCAAGTCTTTTGATTTGACGCCACTTCGGCGACTTGGATGAAAAATAAGAGGATGACAGCTGTAAAAGTCGCTGTAGAGCTGAATGTCACACTCTGGAACCCTGTGAACATTAAAACAACACAAAGGGCGTTCTGTAAGCAGTGGACTACAGGGCGAACTGGAATTCCAAAACCACTCATCAGTGATGCAAATGCCCGTAACAGGAGAACGGCGCGTCGAAGCCATAAAACCGGGACTGTGGGGCAATGACAGAAAGTCTTTGGTGGGATGTTTCTTATTTTACACTGTTTCCAACATCTGGCCGAGGCTCAGTGATGATTGGTGTTTTGTGGGGAGGGGGGGAGAGGGGGGGGAGTAAGAGGGTTCAGTGAAAGTTTTGTGATCATTTTGGTGATGCTATGTTTTAAGACGACAGGACGCATGTTCACAGCTCGTATCACCAAGACCCTCCCCCTCCCTTTTTTTTTGTGCACGAAGATTAAGACTTGCATCTCTCTTGGCCATCACAGTCAATGACCGTACTTTGGAGAGAAGGGTGCTTGATCACTATCCATGCTCATTACCGCTCCCTGAACTTAAAACTACTTTTGAAAACCATACAGAGCCTTTGTTTAACTATTCCGAGTCTGCTGGAAGCTGCTTTTAAGGCCAGCGGTTATGCTACACCGTATCAGGCATGTGCGACATGTAGTGTGATTGTGTATGTGTTGTGTTGTACAATTTCGGCAAGATTACAATAAAACTAGTTACTTATAATTAATATAACATGAGGTTTTATTCAATCACTGCTGTTCCCAGCTAATGATCTTTATTTTGTTAAAGGAATCTCCACCTGGGAACGTGTAGCAATGTTGTCTGTCAAACAGTGCAAATGCCACGACGTTCATTCACAAAAGTAATTATATATAGGCTAACCAGAAAACAAGCTAAATGTATGTCACGTAATCTGAACTAAACAAGAGTAATGATTTTTACTAATTCCAGTGCTGTTGTTTAAAAGACCCTTTGCCAGATGCAGATCGCTTATCGGATTTAACGCTACTGTTATTCGAGGTGGCAACACTTTTCTTTAAGCAAAATGAACAATTTTGTAACACAATACACGTACACAACACTAATGTATTTTCCTGTCAAAATATTTTATAAAAGCTGTTACGAAACAACCAGGCTTCATACATCAGCAGATATGAAATTATATGTAAGATGCTGTTTGCATTCATAGTTCATGTATTCATAGTCTAGATGGAATTTATTATCTTCTCAGAGTGAGTCCTCGGCCACCAATACACAATTATTATGGCAATTATGACCAACAACATTTATATCTGTATAGAAAATCAATTTAAAACTGCCACTGCACTATTTCACTAAGATGGCGGCTGACATAAGACAATCGCTTATCGATTCTGATTGAGGCTGTGTTTTGCTCCTAGTAAATTATATATATATATATATATATATATATATATATATATATATATATATATATATAATTTACTAGAACTACTATAGGAACGCATAATGGACAGTTAACCACACTGCTTGTTCTGCAGCGTCAGTAAACGCTGCATACAAGACGCAAATGTGCTCTGTGTAAGCTGTGGAAATGGAAATGAGCGTTTGGCGTCATTGGCCGGGAGGCCCCTCGCGGGGCAGGTCCGGCCGCCATATCGCAGGTCTTATTACAGTCGGCGCCACATTGGGCGACCTGCACGCCGGATGGGGATGAAATGATGATGATCACAACACAACACCCAGTCCCTGAGCGGAGAAAATCTCCGACCCAGCCGGGAATCGAACCCGGGCCCAGAGGACGGCAATCCGTCACGCTGACCACTCAGCTACTGGGGCGGACTGTGTAAGCTGTATATTATCGCATAGAAAATGAAGACTACACATTTTACAGTAGTTTGAGAACTAACGTCACAGGCTCTGGTTTGCCATAGACAAGAGAATAGCTTCCTTAACACGCCAAATAGTCTGTCTTCTGACCGCTCAATTTTCCTAAACTATTCCACTGTCCTTTGGTAATAAACTGTGTACGTGGAATACTTGCTTGTCATGTAAGCAATAAATACTGACACTTCGGCAGGAATATTACAATTTAGTATGCGTCCCTCACGCGTATCAATGAGTGTCATCATCCGAATGTGTAACTGTGATCGTGGTATATTACATTTCTGACGTCATATCTACTGTTTTGAGAAAACAATGACGTTTACTTCTGCTTATCTTCAAATATTTCGAATCGCATATTATTATTTCAAGTGGTATCCAGAGCTATCTCCAGACCAGTTAAATACCCATGGTGATGTGGTAACATAGATGAAGTAATGCCGGCCATTGTGGTCGAGCGGTTCTAGGCGCTTCAGTCCGGAACCACACGGCTGATGCGGTCGCAGGTTCAAATATTTCCTCGGGCATGGATGTGTGTGCTGTCCTTAGGGTAGTTAGGTTTAAGTAGTTCTAAGTCTAGGGGACTGATGACTTCAGATGTTAAGTCCCATAGTGCTTAGAGCCATTTGAACGATTTTATGAAGCAATACTTTCAGTGGGGTATCAACCACTTATGAAAGCTAGGTCAAAATATCTCAGTTCAGAAACATAGCTCCCCTCCCCCCCTCAATGCGATATTTTAATATTATAAATAAATAAAATGCAACATAGAAACATTGAGTGCTTTCATACATACTGCCAAGACAAAATATGTTTAAATATGTTTAAATATTCCCTTCCTTGAGATCAAATGCTGTCGTTTGAGATGCGTTGCAATGGCATACCACTTAATTTTTATTTCAACAGTTTTCTGTTTTGTTTTTTTTTTCTAAATTTATAGTACTGTTATTATCACGTCAGTTCGGCTGAGTCATTTTCTTCTTAACATGGTTTCCGTAACTATCCAACCGGCATCCTGTAAGGATGCTACTGTTAGTTACTGAAAGGTATAATTTAGCCTGCAGTAACAACATTCTTCACATTAATTAATGAGTAATATCGTCTATCTAAAGTATAAGAATCTCGACGCTTGAACAGTGACGTTGCGAGGTACAGCTGTAAAAGAACTTGGCTGAACTCATGTACGAGTTCGAATGATGAGACACTATGTGCGTCGGGAGCGTAACTCCCATAGCTATCTGTGTGTCCGTGTGACAGAGTCTTTAGAAATAGTTTTTCTGATATCAGTCATATTTATTTTTCAGAAAATGGCAGGCCTAATGAATGTTTTTCTTATGGATCTGTAAATAAGACCATATGAATTGTTCAAAGGCTGTCGATTGTTTTACCTATTGGCCACATAATCCGAAGAGAATACTAGGACCTGCTGTCCTGTACGAAACTTCCAGCGATCACATTTGAAACAAAACAGCCCTCGCTCACTATTATTTTTAGTCTTAGTGAGCAGGTTTCAACGCTTCTAAGAGTGCCTTCATCAGAATTAAAACAATTAAAATGGCCTATAACATAGTTACAAATTTATAGGAAAAGTTATTTTTTATTGAAAAAGTGTAAGTACTGACTAACAATAAAAGGCAGAGGCTGTACTTACATGTCACATATAAAATAATTAACAGGCCAGAAGGGCTTCAGTCACAAAAGATATAAAAAGGAATGCCTGAAGGCGAGCCACTACGGGCTTCTCGCACCTGTACAGCCACAGGTTGCAACGGACTGAGGCGCCCGCCTTAACAAGCGCGTGTAGGTGAACATGACATTGCATCGAAAGTGCCATCTAGTAGCCGCAGGTACAACTCGGCTACTTAACATTCAAGTGTAGACAGACTGTAATGAATATTGTTCAGTATATAATGTAAAAAGCAATATTTTGTTTAACAGCGACAGAAAAAGTAACATTCTGTCTGCGTCAGAGCTTAGAAGTAAAGTTTGAAGTATAAAAACGTCATTATAGAAAATGCAGGAAGGGCTGAATGACACAGCTTGTAGAAAGCGATATAATGTGAAATACAGCCAATAAACCATACAATGAATGAAAAATTATGAGTTGAATTAGATGAAATAAAAAAACATTTCGGTAAACTGCAGAAGGAGACCCGAAATTAAATGTCAAGTAACGGATTTATACCGTTGAAGAAATTTTTATTACGCAACTGCAGCTGTTCAATGAGAATGAGACTATCACTTCGAGAAAGATGTTTAAAAATCTCTGATTCTGCCAGAATATCTTATCTACGTCCTTTCTTCTCGGTGTGCAAAATGTTTATATCGCAAATAGCTTTAGGCGCGTGATATGTTATCTGAGGATGATCGGCAAAAGAGGAATTTTGGGAGCTAGTGCCACTTTTTCTTAAAAGGTGTTCTTTATATCTGGTTGTAAAGGCATGTCCTGTCTGTCCTATGTAGTAAGAAGAGCAGGTATCACAGACAATCTTTTAGACGCCAGAACTTTCTAAAGGGGAACGAATCGATTTTAAATTATGAACGAAATTTTTTGTCAAATTGTTATTGGTAGGAAATGCAACGTTGCAGTTGTATTTATTACGAAGGCGTTGGATCTGATAGGAGATGGGCCCCACGAAAAGAATAGAGAAATATTTTTTTTGTTTGGATTCAATGGTAGAGGTGCCGAGCGTAATAGCTTCTTTAGTAGTTTTCTTTTTAAGGATGCCATCTACTATGCTAGGTTTATACTCGTTATTAACTGCTATCGTTTTGAGTAAATTGATTTCGTCGTTAAACTTTTCATTCTGAAGTAGAATGAAAGTAGCTCGGTGAATAGCAGAATGAAAGAAGGCCGTTTTACGAGACTGTGGATAAATGGAAGACGCAGGTACCATCTGATCAGTATATGTTTCCTTACGAAAAATATTGATGTGATTTTATTACCTTCTATTGTAAGCTTCAAGTCAAGAAAGTTTAATTGACGGGCCTCGTTTTCCAGTTCGATGGTGAAAGATATTTTCTCATGAAGATCACTGAAGAGATTAAAAATACGGTCAATGCCATTAGCAGGTCCTTGTAGACGATTAAAATATCATCAACGTATCTGAAATAGGAGATAAGGCCTAGTGATGTAGCTGAAAAACAGTTAAAAAACTTTTCTTCTAGAGTGTTGATGAAAATATCGGCAAGGATATCAGCTAAGGGATTTCCCATAGCGAGACCGTTTTAGGGAATCTTCACATTTTAATTGTAGCTGAAATTTTATTATTCAGCTACCTTTACCCACACTCGTCTGCCAGAATTTTGACACACATTTGACACACGTGCTGAAGACCTTGCTGTCGTGTGCCCAAAACAGAGAGGCCAATCATAATCTATACGAGAAGCCGATGTTAAATAGAGAAAGGTAAATATTGTTCTCAAAAAATTCATGAATTCCACGTTCTGCTTATTTACATATGAGGATGTTTTTGAAAATTTTTCAGATAAGTGATAAATGATTCAACAAAGCTAGGTAGATCTGAATCTCCACCACGCCGGGAGTTCCAGGCTTCTCGTATTTCGAGACCGTTTAACAGTTCAGCTTTTCAGTGCTGCAGAGTGATCGACATTTGAGGCAACCATAGGCATACTGTTCGTTCTACTCTCACTGCTACTAATTAATATTCTCTGCAGAGGGTTGCTTTCTTTCATGGTCTCCTCTAAATGTATTTTCCCAAATAGCGTTCAGAGATAACTCCCTGGCCCCCTGGAGTAACCTGTTTGCACTTTGACTATCCCACAGGCTACGTATACAGCATTAATCGTGCTTTGTTAATATTCCTGGAAATAAACTATGCTCCATTTCAACTACTTTGTATGCTAACGAAGATGAGCTTAGACATACGTTAACAGGCCGATCGCATACGTCGCTGAAATTTCCGCACAGATGTCTTGTTTCTCTGCCAGGTATTACCTAGCGCCAAGCTGAGACGGTCTGTCACTCCGCACTTAAGATAAACAAAACCACTATCTAAACATTGGGATCGAACACTTAATAGTATGAGAGAGCATCTCTATGTGCTCCAGAAGTAACATATTGCACGACATTTCTAACTGAATTTTTCCTAAGACAGTTCAGTTCGCCTGTACTTCACCACAGAAGCTAATGATCGTTGTCGAACACCCAGAGAGACGTGCCTGTTTAATGCTACATGATATTCTTTATGTGAATGGAGATAATATAGCCAGGTTTTCACCTCCATAGCTGAGTGCTCAGCGTGGCTGAAAGTCACGTGAGGGGCCCGGGTTCGATTCTCGGCTGAGTCAGAGACATTATCTACTACGGGACTTGGTGTCGTGTTGTCTTTATCATCATTTCATCATCGTCGAAGTGCATGTTGTCGTAGTGGCGTGAAATAAACCAGGTGGTCGAACTACCCAAAACGGGACTCCCGACCAAAATATATCATACGCACGTGTCACTTCATCTAGCTAGGCCCTAAAAAGGAGTAGAGAGACCTTAAAAGAAACAATTATGACATACTCTGTCAGGCCAAAAAGCTTCGAGACTGGATTCATGAAAAATAGAGAAAAGTTAAGATGATGATTTTAATGCTTCGCATGTTCTACACAGTGTCTCTCCACTTGAGCACGGAGCACAGCACGTTCATACGATTATGTGAAACTGTCGGAAAGGCCCTTTTTTTGGGATGTTGCTCAATTCGCACGTCAAATTGAGTTGAATTTCGATTATGTCGTCAAAGTGCTGACCATTTATCTGCCTTTTTTTTTAAATAAAAAAGGACACTCGGCGATAAATACAATGAATGTGAAGTGTGGTTGAAAACTGGCACTTGTTTCTACGATACAGACTGTACTACAACTGCACCCGCTGCACTAGCGCATTGCTGTGCTGCAAGAGAGAATACCTTCCTTTCCATTCTTGCACTCGAACGTTTTCAATCCTTCTGCACAACTTATCCATGGCACCCAAATGATACTGTGAATCTACAGTGGTGCTGGTGGGAACAAATTCCCTGTGGATAACGCCATGAGCATCAAATAACTCAGTGATCAATGTCGTCACTTGAGAGATTGCAGGGCACTCTCCCTTATGATACGGTGTTATGCTGTGTAATGAAGTCAGATCATATCCAGGTATAGCAACCAAGTAAACGGAAATGCCGTGTGGCTAGGGCCTCCCGTCGGGTAGACAGTTCGCCTGGTGCAAGTCTTTCGTGTTGACGCCACTTCGGCGACATGTGTCGCTGGTGTTGTGTTGTCCTTATCATCGTCATTTCATCCCCATCGACACACATGTCGCCGAAGTGGCGTCAACACGAAAGACTTGCACCAGGCGAACTGTCTACCCGACGGGAGGCCCTAGCCACATGGCATTTCCGTTTACTTAGTTGCTATACCTGGATATGATCTGACTTCATTCATATGATGAAATGGTTAGCAGTAGTTAACGCTCTTGCTTGTGTGCTCTAGTGGAGGAATAGTGGTAAGCTTCACCTGAGTCCAAAGGAAGAGGGTGCCGATTTAAACAACCACAGTGAAAGCATATGATGGCTGAAGGCTGAGAGGAGCGTTTCTCCAGCAGAACCTGGGTGAAGACATTTGTGGACGGTCCAGTCCCTCAGTCTCATTGTACAGACATGTTAGATGGCGCCGGTCGGTCGGCGGCCGCATCCAGGTAGACTGACTAGCGCCAAGGAGTCACCACTGGGTATTGGCAGAGCATTGATGACAGGGAATAAAGCAAAGAATGGGCCTTTGTTAGGCAGGAAGCCGATGAGACGACCGTGTATTTCTGCGAATTTCCATGGGACAGGTCAGTGGCGTCCAGACGTCCAGACACTGCTATAAAACATATTTGTGAATCCAGGAGGCTTTTGGTGAGTTAATGGCCATTCTTAGGAAAGTTCGAAATGAACGCAACAGGGGAGGTAACAATCTATTTATGTAGGGCTGCGGTTCTATCAAGGTCATGCTTTTAGCAAAAGACATGGCGTAAGCACGTGGGAAAGAGGCCGAAAAGCTGAATCTTTTTTTCCTTTTCTCCCAGTTATTTTTTAAAGTTGCTGATTGGTCAAATCTGTGTATGCAGAGCAAGGGGCGGTCTCCCAACCTCGAGTGCAGCACTCCTGCTCGTGAGTGGCTTGGGCTAAAGTGGGAGTAGTCTAAGATGTAAATGTGCTATGCTACTGAACTGGCGACGAAACCTGAGAAAAAGAGAAGAGGACACTCTTGTACTGGCAATTCGCTAGTAAAGAACTACTGGTCTTTATCTAAACGGTGGGACTTGTGTCCTCTGCTAGTGTGCCATTTAGAGCCTGTGTCAGCCACCATCTGAACTGTCAGAGGTACTATTTATAGCATCATGCACACAATGAGTGATGAGTGGGTGTACTTATTTGTTTTGAATCGGCCAACTAACATTTGACACATTTCGCATCCTCATCTGAGGATGACTCGGCGGTCGGATGGTCCCGATGGGCCACTTGTGACCTTAAGACGGAGAGCCTTGTAGCGAATTTCGTCCTGCAGCTTCGTTTTCATGCAGCTGAATCCATATGACGGTGGGAATACTGTCTGCAACATGTGCCGTGATGCACTTAGTAGATAATAAATTAATACTTCTTGCTGAGTGAGGCGGTTTTACTACATGAACAGTGAAAGTGTAGTAACCAACAAACTTTTTTCGTTTGATCATTTTATGGGGGTTGTCAGCGAGAAAAGTTTCACAAAGGTTTGAAATTATGTGTAATGCTTGTAAGTAGATAAGTGCTCTCATTCTCAAATAAAGGATGAATGAAATCTGCGAATTCGTACTTTGTGAGCTACACCCTAACCCTCGCCCCTTTGATAGGTACGTGGACCTTATCACTACTGCGATTCTGTTCAGACTGTAAGAGATACGTGTGCCGAGTTTGGTTCAAGTCGGTCCAGTGATTTAAAAGAAGATTCAAATGGTTCAAATGGCTCTAAGCACTATGGGACTTAACATCTGAGGTCATCAATCCGCTAGACTTAGAACTATTTAAACCTAACTAACCTAAGTACATCACACACATCCATGTCCGAGGCAGGATTCGAACCTGCGACCGCAGCAGCAGCGGTATTCCGGACTGAAGCGCATAGAACCGCTCGGCCACAGCGGCCGGCTTAGAAGATGTGGAACATACATACATATGTATCTACTCGTACATCCATTTTTATAATATGTGTGGATACAATATATAGCCAGAGGTAGTCGAACAATGGATGAGAAGAGGGGAAGTAACCAAGTAAGGCAGTCATGGACTGTGTGGCTGGTCACGGCGGAGGTCCGAGCCCTCCCTCGGGCATGGGTGTGTGTGTTTGTCCTTACCATAATTTAGGCTTAAGGACCGATGACCTTAGCAGTTAAGTCCCATATGATTTCACACATACAACTAAGTAAGGAGCCCGTGACGAAGAGATAATTTTCTGGTACTTTGATTAATACGAGAGGACTAAGAAAACTGCTTGGCCTCTTATATCATGTTCTCCGTCGGCATCTGTGGAAAGTAACAAGTAATGGAATGTTTTATAACTGCGCTAGGTACTGGCAGGTTTACGTTGTTTCCTCGGTCGTGAGTGGATAGACTATTGTCTGCGAAAGGCCAGAATCAGGGTTCGAGATTTGGTGCTGGATGCGGTTACCATCTATAATAACACAGGCCACTATCCGTGACATTTTTAACATCTGCTCTCCTAATGAAGGGAACATTTCAAATTGTCTTCACTCGACTTCCAGCACGTAGTGTATTAAGGAAATTCCGCGCTGCAGTCTGTATCCAGATGCGTTCTTAAGCCGTAACCTCAATTCGCCGCAGTTATTAGCCGGTTTTTACGATCCGCCCCCGAGACGGATTTTCGCTCCGCGAACGGCGCGCCTTTCGATCGTGTAAATCCGGCACGCCCGATGCCGCGAAATCCTCTGGCAACGCACACAAACAAGTATTCCAATTACGGGGCCGTGCGGCTGGGGGATCCACCGCAGCCAGGCCCGGCGCACAGTAATAATAATACGTGTTATATACGCGGGGCCCTTCTCCTCCCGGGCGCGGGACAATGGAGTGCGGGAATCGGGCCCCGATATCCGGGCCGGCTAGCCTTTCACGGCGTCGGCCGCGACCTAATCTCATAAATATAATCGAATCAAGATGGGCGAGCGCGGCGCGGGCGAGCCGAGGCCTGCATTGTGCCGGCAGCGGGGGCGGGGGCGGCGGCTGGGGCGGCGGCGGGGGCGGGCGTCGAGGGCCCTCGAGCAGCGAGCGCTGCCGCGGGCGACGCAGGGCTCAGCCCGACCCTCCTACCTGGCCGAGCAGGTGGCCGCTGTCGGCCCGTCCTCGGCGCTCGCCGCATTCTGCCCCGCGGAATCGCTGCCCGCTGATTGACAACGTCTATTTGTTGGGCTGACGCGCAACTTCGTTTTGTTGTTAGTCACCTCACTAATGCGCTACTAGTGCCACAAGCTGACGTCGATACCTGGAAGAGGGGACTGTTACCAGCAATTCCTCTACGGCTGCAGTTGTACTTCGCGAACCAAGGTAGGGTACTTTGTCTCCATGATATGCTTCACTATCTTTACATATGGAACAAGGGATTAAAGAAGGTGTAAGGCAGGAATGTAGTCTTTCCACTCTAATGTTCAATCTATTCACCGAAGAAGCAATGGTCGAAACAGAACGAAGGTTCATACACTACTGGCCATTAAAATTGCTACACTAAGAAGAAATGCAGATGATAAACGGGTATTCATTGGACAAATATATTACACTAGAACTGACATGTGATTACATTTTCACGCAATTTGGGTGCATAGGCCCTAAGAAATAAGTACCCTAAACAATCACCTCTGGCCATTATAACGGCCTTGACACGCCTGGGCAATGAGTCAAACAGAGCATGGATGGCGTGTACAGCTACAGCTGCCCAAGCAGCTTCAACACGATACCACAGTTCATCAAGAGCAGTGACTCGCGTATTGTGACGAGTCAGTTGCTCGGCCACCACTGACCAGACGTTTTCAGTTGGTGAGAGATCTGGAGAATGTGCTGGCCGGTGCAGCAGTCGAACATTTTCTGTATGCAGAAAGGCTCGTACAAGACCTGCAACATACGGTCGTGCATTATCCTGCTGAAATATAAGGTTTCGCAGGGATCGAATGAAGGGTAGAGCCACGGGTCGTAACACATCTGAAATATAACGTCCACTTTTCAAAGTGCCGTTAATGCGAACAAGAGGTAACCGAGACGTGTAACCAATGGCACCCATCCGTCACGCAGTGTGATACGCCACTATGGTGAGGACGAATACACGCTTCCACTGTGCGTTCACAGCGATGTCGCCAAACACGGATGCGATCATCATGATGCTGTAAACAGAACCTGGATTCATCCGAAAAAATGACGTTTTGCCATTCGTGCACCAGGTTCGTCGTTGAGTACACCATCGCAGGCGCTCCTGTCTATGATGCAGCGTCAAGGGTAACCGCAGCCATGGTCTCCGAGCTGATAGTCCATGCTCCTGCAAACGTCGTCGGACTGTTCGTGCAGATGGTTGTTGTCTTACAAACGTCCCCATCTGTTGACTCTGGGATCGACACGTAGCTGCACGATCCGTTACAGCCATGCGGATAAGATGTCTGTCATCTCGACTTCTACCGATACGAGGCCGTTGGGATCCAGCACGGCGTTCCGTATTACCCTCCTGAACCCACCGATTCCATATTCTGCTAACAGTCATTGGATCTCGACCAACGCGAGCAGCAATGTCGGCTATACGATGAACCGCAATCGCGATAGGCTACAATCCGACCTGTATCAAAGTCGGAAACGTGATGGTGCGCATTTCTCCTTGAACGAGGCATCACAACGACGTTTCACCAGGCAACGGCGGTCAACTGCTGTTTGCGTATGAGAAATCGGTTGGAAACTTTCCTCATGTCAGCACGTTGTAGGTGTCGCCACCGGCGCCAACCTTGTGTGAATGCTCTGAAAAGCTAATCATTTGCATATCACAGCATCTTCTTCCTGTCGGTTAAATTTCGCGTCTGTAGCACGTCATCTTCGTGATGTAGCAATTTTAATGGCCAGTAGTGTAAGTGAATTAAAATTCAAGGTGAAAGAATAAGATTCGCTAATGACAGTGGTACTCTTACTGAAAGTGAAGAAGAATTGCATGATGTATTGAACAGAATGAACTCTCTAATGAGTACAGAATATTGATTAAAAGTAAGCTGAAGAAAGAAAAAGGTAATGAGAAGTATTTGAAATAAGAACAGCGAGACACTTAACACCAGGACTGGTGATCACGAAGTAGATGAAGTTAAGGAACTATGTTACCTAGCCAGAAAAATAGCCTATGGCGGACGGAGCAAGGAGGACAGAAATAGTCGACTGGCTACTGGCAAAAAGGGCGTTCCTCACCAAGAGTAGTCTACTAATGTCAAATACAGGCCTTAATTTCAGGAAGAGATTTCTGAGAATGTACAGGGTGGCGCAGGGAAACGGGAAATTTCGAAATAACGTCATTTCCATGAACAAATTCATAAAACTAGTAATTTATTAACGAAAGTGAATGTATTCAGTACGTCTTTTCAATCAAAATGTCCAAAAGCGTCTCCTTACTTTTTAAAGATGACATCGGAAAAATGTGCTCCCTGTTGTGGCGTAACAAGCTAGTTACGCCACACTGTGAAGGGAGCTGAAAGGCACGCGTACACACACGCCGACTGGCGTCAAGTCTGGAACAAGATACGTTATGACTGCTATAAATAAAATACGTAGCTTTGGAATATACTTAACTTTATTCTTTGTTGGTTTACAAAGTTGAGACATTTATACGATAACTCTCAAACTAGGTAAGGCTAATGGCGCCTTGCTAGGTCGTAGCCATGGACTTAGCAGAAGGCTATTCTAACTGTCTCTCGGCAAATGAGAGGAAGGCTTCGTCCGTATTGTCGCTAGCAATGTCGTCCGTACAACTGGGGGCGAGTGCTCGTCCGTATCTCGAGACCTGCCTTGTGGTGGCGCTCGGTCTGCGATCACACAGTGGCGACACGCGGGTCCGACATGTACTAAATGGACCGCGGCCGATTTAAGCTACCATCTAGCAAGTGTGGTGTCTGGCGGTGGCACCACACTCCCATTCTGCGTTCACACTCTAACAGCCTGTTATGAAAACTCTGGAATGCGCGGTGTAGCAAATCTTGGGGAATGGCAGTGATTTCGTTTTCAATGTTCTCCTTCAGTTCATGGATTGTTGCAGAACGTGTACGGTACACCTTGCCTTTAAGATATCCCCACAGGAAGAAGTGGCACACACTAAGATCAGGGGATCTCGCAGGCCATGCAATGTCACGTTACGTGAAATAATGCGTCATCCAAACAATTGACGAACTGCTGCCATTGACTGTCGAGCAGTGTGTGACGTGGCTCCGTCCTGCTGAAACCACATGTTTTCGACGTTAAGATTAAGCTCGTACAGTCTCGGTGTAAAGAATGTTTGAAGCATTTCAACAAATCGAACGGATGTTACTGTCACTGCACTACCATCCTCACGTTAAAAAAAATAAGGGCCGATAACACCATGACATGATACAGCACACCATATTGTGACCTTGGCGCTATGTAGTGGTCGTTGGTGAAACTGACAAGGATTGTCCTGTGCCCAATAACGAAAATTCTTTTTGTTCACGAATCCGTTCAGGTGGAAATGGGCTTCGTCTGATATCCATAAGTTACCAAGGAAATTCGCGTCCTCGTTGATTTTAGCCAATATCTGGCTACTAAACTCTTTACGTGACGCTGGGTCTCGTTCATGTAAGTGTTGCACAATCTGCAACTTATAGAGATGGAAGTCTGATCCGTGCAGTATTCTTTGTAAGCTTCGTCGCTTAATCCCTAGCGAAGATGCATGCTGTCGAACGGAGCGGCGAGGACTTCTCTCGATTGCAGCTCTAGCAGCTGCAATGTTCTTTGGGGTATGTACCGTTGGAATGCCACCTGGAGGTTTCTTTTTCAAGGCAGATCCTGTTTCTTCAAAATTACGCACCCACGTTGTAATCGCATGCGCAGATGGGACACGTCCATGACGTCCAAGCTGGTAATGCTGTCGAAATGTTCTCTGCGCGGCAGTCGCACTATCACCATTTTTGTAAAACGCTCTCACAGCTACTGCACGTTCCGCACCAGTCCAATTCTCCATGATTACTAAATGGCAATGCGTTCACATCAAT
Organism: Schistocerca serialis cubense; assembly: GCF_023864345.2. Lineage (NCBI taxonomy): Eukaryota > Metazoa > Arthropoda > Insecta > Orthoptera > Acrididae > Schistocerca > Schistocerca serialis. The sequence goes on from NC_064641.1 coordinate 258,303,656, forward strand.
TGTGCAAAGTTTCGAATATCTGCCGGCGCTACAGTGCTGCCAATTGTAACGTTCAAAATTTCCTGTTCCCCTGCGCCACCCTGTACATTTAGAACACAACATATTATGGTAGTAAGCCATTAACTGTGAGGAAAGAGAATCGAAGCATTTGAGATGTGGTGCTACAGGCGGACTGAAAAGGTAAGGAATGAGGAGGTTCTGTGCAGGATCGGAGAGGAAAAGAATATCTGGAAAACACTTACAAGAAGAAGGAATAGGATGATAGGACCTGTTAAGACATCAATAATTAACTTCTATGGTACTACAGGGAGATTTAGAGGATACAAACTGTAGAGTAAGACAGAGATTGGGATCATCCAGCTGATAATTGAGGACGTAGGTTGTAATTACTACTCTGAAGTGAAAAGGTTGGCACAGCAGCGGAATTTGTCGTAGAAGCAATAACGCAAATGGAAACAAATTTGAGGAGTGGGTTTTAAATTCAGGATGAAAGGATATCAAAGATGACATTCACTGATGACACTGCTCTCCTCTGTGACAGTGAAGGAGAATAGCAGCAACTTTTGAATGGAATGAGAAGTATAATGAGTACAGAATACAACTTCAAAGTAAACCGAATAAAGACGAAAGTAATGAGAAGTAGCAGAAATGAGATTAGTGAAAAAATTAAAATCAAAGTTGGTGATCAAGAAGTAGACGAAGTGCAGGAATTCTGGTACCTTCGAAGCAAAATAACAGACAATGGATGAAGCAAGGTGGATACAAAAAGCAGACTAGCACAGGCAAAGAGGGTGCTCTTCACTAAAATATTTCTACAAGAATCAAACTTCGTCCTTAACTTCTTAGGAATAAACTTCTGAGAATGTGCGTTTGAAGCACGGTATTGTCTAGAAGAGAATAATGGGCAGTGAAACAAAACGGGAAAAAAAGAGATATGGTGCTACGGAAGGATGTTGAAAATAAGTGGACTGACAATAAAAGGAATGAAGTGGTTCTTGGCAGAATCGACGAGCAAAGGAACATATGGAGAATACTGACAATTAGAAAGGATATGATGATACTACATGTGATACCACCGAATAACTTCCACGGTACTACAGGGATCTGTAGAGAGGAAATACTGTAGAGGAAGACAGAGATCGGAAACTATCCAACAGAAAATTGAAGATGTTGAGTATCATACTCTGAGATGAAGAGGTTAGCGCAGTACAGGAAGTCGCTGCAAGTTGCTTCTTGCCATCCAGAAGACTGACGATGCTTAAAAAAATCAAATAAAAATAAAAGATAAATAAAATTAAACCAGATAACAATGACCGTCTACGCTGCTGGTCATTGCAACTGCATCGCCAGATATGATAACAGATAAGGAAATTTTACTTGTGGTGCGCATACGGTATTGTAGGGGGAACATATGATTAAATTTGTAGATGATTCGAGAGTAGAGAGAGAGCAGCAACAGCTTTAACCTGGCTGAGCTTCGAGTCGAAATTAGCTGGATGCCAGATACTGAATGGTCATACCATGCTGTTTCAAATCTAAAACATAGATTTTTCATTTTTTTAATGTGACCTTCGCACATTATCCGCTCAATCAGCACCCGATACGTGACCTCCTACAAATTATAATGTGCAATATAATTGTCGTATACATACACCCACACACACAATCACACTCATACACACACCAACACACACACACACACACACACACACACACACACACACACACACAAACACACATTCACTAATGATCCAATCACATCATTGAAATCTTAGATTAAAATGTCAATACCTTACGACAACAGAATCATAATTTGCTAAGCCAACATGAAATTAGACATGATCATGTCATTTCTTACAAGTAGCGTCTTCACACGAATAGATAGTTTCCCATGAAGTAATAAGAACAGCAGCAAGTTGGTAGTCGCGTATTACTGCAATGCACAAAGTAATATGGTCGGTATTCTCAGCAGTGCCACAATCATCTAGGAGTGCAAATCCATTGTAGACGATAAAGGTGCAGTGTGAACCTTCCGTAGCTAAGGCAGAAACTTCCTACGGTGCATTCCAAGAAATTGCCACGGTCGTGCAGGGATGTCATGGATGTTATACACTACGTACAATGTTTCCCGGAAGAAATGATCAATATTCAGATATCTACATCTACATCACACTCCGCAATCCACCTAATGGTGTGTGGAGGAGCATACTTTCGGTACCACTATCTGATCCCTTCAACCCTGTTCCACTCGCGAGTTGTGCGTGGGCAGAATGATTGTAGGTAAGCCTCTGTATTGGCTCTAATTTCTCGGATTTTCTCCTAGTGGTGAATACACGAGATATATGTGGAGGGGGGCGGGAGGGAAGAAATATGTTGTCCGACTCCTCCTGAAAAGCGCTGTCCTGAAATTTCAATAGTAAATCTCTCCGAGATGCGCAACGCCTCTCTTGTAACGTCTGCCAGTGGAGTTTGTTTAGCATCTCCGCAACGTCCTCTCGCCAGCTAAACGATCCCGTGATGAAACGCGCCGCTCTTCATTGGATCTTCTCTATCTCCTCTATCAGTCCTAACTGATAGGGATCCCAGACAGATGAACAACACTCAAGGATCGGGCAAACAAGCGCCTTATAAGCCATGTGACAGGAACAACCATTCGAAGCAAAACAGTTTCATAAGCCTGGGCTCTAAGATGCTCATCTCAAGAGTTATGAACACTTGTTATATTTTAGCATTTTGTGAATAATTTCCGTGTTCTTTGTTCAGGAAGAGCGCAGCAGCCGTATCTGTTAAGTTTCTTTGCTAGTTAGTCTTAATAACGCATCAGCGGTACTGTTACTATTTCTGAAACAAGCTTCTTCATGAGTTATACCATAACACTGTTATCTTCTGCAGACTGTTGTAGTCTGTTGTTGATCATTGCTTCAAAGGTTTTGCCAATTATTGGAAGTATGAGTTAAGTTTGTTTTTGGGTTTTCCATGTTACGGAATCATTCCAATATGTGCATGTTTCCATTGGGATGTTGCAGTTTTTTGAGTTAAAGCTGCATTAAATAAAGGTTTTAGTGTTTCAGCAAGTCCTTGCGGTAGAAGCAGTCTGAGATGAAATCGTCCAATGCCTTCACTTCCAGGAGCTATATTTTTACTGTTTTGTATAGCAGAGGCTATCCATTTTTTACTCATTCTTTAGGTTGTCGTCTAATTGGTCTACATAATTTTCTTTTTCCTTTAATTAGGTTAAGAGTATGTGTAGGAAGCCTGTCCTTATGTCCTATGACGGTGCATTGTTAGTGACAGCAGATTGTATCGTTTGGAAAATTAGCTGGTTATAGTCGTCAAGATCTTCTGCAGTATTAATGGCTGTCATGTTGAGCTTTTTCCTTAAAATTCTGTTCCGAAGTTTCATATGTTAAGGTTTTTGGACTCAAAGAAAGTTTCCCTATTGTGGTTGTCATTTGAAGCTGGTAATATACGTTGCTTTTGTGATGACGGGGAGGTGGTCACTGGAAATGCTATCACCTGTTTCCACTCCAATGCAGGTATTAGCAATTTGCGCTGTGAAAATAATGTGATCAGCTGTAGAGGTTCCAGTGTTATTGATGAAAGTAGGTGAGTTATTTTCTAATTGGATCTGATTGTCGTTTAGAGCTGCAATGAGGAGATCGCCGTCTTTTTTTTCCGAAAAGAACAGTAGATCTGGCACTGAGGTCTCCTCTGATGATTGGTAGATCAAGTGTAGAGATGCAAGCAAAGTGAACTATTGGCAGATCCTCAGTGGGACGTACATATCCCCAGTTGCCAAGAAGATCGGTTTCCTATATTTCCTTAGTATTTTTTAGGACGATAGCTCGGTGAGCGTTGAGTTTTTCTGGTAAATCAAGTCTTATAGCGGCCAGTTGTTTTGTAGGAACATGGCGACTCTTCGTTGTGAACATCTTCCCGTACCTGTTTCGGATTTGTCTAACCTGTGGCATACATGACAGAGAAGGCTTATGTCTTTGCCGAAGCAGTTGGTTTCGGCAAATTGTAATGTTTTATTCTCTAACCAGTTTTCCAGAAGCTCCTTTTTAGCACAGAAACCATTTGCATTGAATGTGAAAAGATTACAAATTTATACAGTATAGCAGACCCTGGCAGATGAATGTGGCGGGTTGCTAATGTAGATGCGTATGTTGTTTGAAGTGTGTGTAATTTCCTTATCCCACCGGACGTACTATCTGGAAACCGATATCATCGTTTCAGTAACGAGAGATCTGCAAGAATGTTGAAGAGTACAGTGGTGAAAGCTTGCAGAAAGTTTTTAGTTTTGAGCAGTCCTGCGTGGAGTAAATTGGTTCATTAGTGCACTGGATCCTCTCTATTCTCTGTGGGGATGGGTTGCTTCGGCCTTTCAGAGCAATTTGGATCGGTAGCGATGTGAACACCATTGCATTTGTTATATTGAGATGTTTCTTTTTTAGAATCTGTTTTGCTGTTGAAAATCAGGTGACGTCCACTGAATTTCCCATATTTGAATTCATTGCGACAATTTTTGGAGATGTGATGAAAATTGTTGAATTTTTCACATTGTGTGGGTTGGATGGTTCAACCGGGTGTAGTACGCAATGCATCCTGAAGCGGCGTGGAAGAAGTTTGTCGGTGGTGTTCTTCTGATTAGAGATGACATGCCTTTTTTGATGGGTCGTTTTGTGAGTCGCGAGTAGTTGCACGGTTTTTTTTTTTTTTTAAATTGGTATTCGTGCATCTTTAGTTCCTCTTCGGCTTCCTTAATGGCGACGTCGTGATCGACATTAGTGATGACGACACTTATAAAGGGTCCACGCGGTTGCCAATCAGGTTGTGATTCATTATCTTAATAGTTGCTCCCAATGTGTAAGTGGTGCCATATTTTTATTTTACTTTATTTATTTAGTTTTTTAGTTGGGTTTCATTGTCAGTTTGATAGGTGGTGAGTTTGACACCGTCCCTTCTCAGATTCATGTCAGTCAAAAATTGTGCAAGGCAGAATTGTTTTAGTGCTGTACGGAAAGGCTTGGCTGTTTCCTTGGGGGTCCAGATTTTCAGTGATAACAATTAAAGGTTGAATGTTCAAACTTTACAGGGATCTCACCGGATTCTGTGGACGCAGTGGAGTTTCGAGTTACGCTTGTAGTGTACCTTTTGAAAACCTTCGTCGTCATCTCAAGAGATATCGTTTCATAAGGAGAAACGTCAGTTTGGCAATGAGTGCCTGGCTTTAGGTCGGACTAAGACTGTTTGAGGTTGCTGAGATTGTTGGGGATCGCTTGGTGACTGTTGGGATTCGGCTGGTGTGCTTGCGTCAGATTTTTTGTTTTTTGTCAGGTTTCTCGTTTGGGGCATAGAACGCTGATTCCGCATGGTGGAGATCGGATGATTCAATAGCCTGCAAAACGTACTCGCGTTTTCCAGTTCTGGACCCAAACTCTTTGCCTTAGCCTCGGCAGACGCGGGCCGAGAATCCTCGTACAGGGCGTGACCTTCAGTATACTCTAACTATCCGTCCCTAAGTCTGGTTGCCTAAAGTCTAGGTCTACCTCGCCCTAATAGAGGGCACAACAATTCTGCTTTTTCTTAGAGTGAGATCAGAGAGAAGCCGGTAGTCTGCGTGCCGACTCGTCGCAGTTTGCACTCATCGCAGTTTGCACTCACATACTAATGCACACACAAGGCTGGTGAGCCTGCTAGTCAAAGTGCAGCAATGCCATTACGGGTAGAACGTTACGCGCACTCCGTTGGCCCACGATTTTACATAAACTAATCGGTAAAAAATGACTTTCAGATTACTTGCAGCTTTAAATGTCAGCTTCAGGGTGAAGTGCCCAAAATTTCGATAATGGTAATACTCAACGTGTTATTCGCATCTAAGTACGACGCTGCGCGGTATTTGAAAGAGTCTGCAATGAAAAATATGGATCGCTGTGATTTTGCGTTTGGTGCATATTAGCTAAGATGTTGAATATTTCTTTACACTCAAAAGGAGATTTCTATCTGTCTCCAGTCTCGAGAAAATCAAATTTATGTAGCTCGATCACTTCCTACCGCAAGCGCACGGAAATGAAATATTCATAACATTCCTCATATCTCCCAAACAGTAAGAGATATCGACACGACATTTTGGCAAGTGACAGCATGCACAGGGGAGAGCATTTTGCTATACGGCTAACATAGGAAATTTTCTTATCTATGGCGATATAGCGGAAGCTATGGATTTTATATTATTTTTTCAACCCAATACTTTAACTTTTTTAAGAGCCTTACACAACTATTGAAAAGAGATTTTGCTAGTATGAAAGTAAACGGGAAATTTGCTATCTTATTTTACAGCAAACCGAATCAATGACGTTTTCCATAAGCTATTGACCACCCTTTTTCCCTATTGCATTTTCATGAGACATTCTGTTTCACGATTCTGTCGCAATAGGTATTGCAAGCTAAGTTTGTGCAGTTTATACCGTGACTAAAAAAAGGAAAATTGAACCTGTCAACAAGAGAAATGTAGCCGTTCCTCATAACTGATAATGTTTCTTCAAATGAGAAACAATTCAGACAAAAATAAAGGGTCACTTCTGTTACAGTTTTGGCGGAGTAGATCTTTGATATTCCTGTTTAGCTTAGCCAAAGGCTTTCTAACTATTTTTGCTCTCTTGCTTATTCCTTTTGATGTCGATGCTCTCATTGTATCCAACGTGAGTAAAAAAAACTCATCGACTGCTGCAATGTTTTCTTTCTTAATTCCATAATTTTTTTAATTTATTGTAACAGATTTTCAGACCTACCTTGGAACATGGTACACTCACTTCTTCCATTCGTTGCTGAAGTTCATCTGTACTAGCAGCAAATATTTTATCAAATAGTGTTACATATCGTATCTCATTACTCTTATTGCTACGTTTCTGGTAAACGACCCTTTACAACGAGGCACTACACAATGTTTAAATTACTGCTGGACCATAAACGTAGTAATAACATAAACACTGGGTTTTTCTAACTTCAGAAATGTAACTTGCAAGTTAGTCTCATTAAAAACAGCAGCCGGGTTTCTGTATGGATTTCTACAAGTGATGAGCATGCAGATGAGTCTAGGTACCACGAAAATAGCCTTAGGTAACTGTAAAATATTTTCGCCCAGCAAAATGGTGTCTGTAGATCAAGTGATTAGCTAACTCGCAAACCAGTCTCACATCAAATTATACCGTTTCGGGGGGGAAGCCATGAGATAATACGGTAACATTCATATAGACCCTAGAATTGCAACGAGTAAGGCCATTATCATCCTAGACATAATTTTATTTAGATGTTATTTTCATTTCCAACAACTGAAGAATGGAAATGCCAAACCTTCTTGAGTGTCATATCTCACAGTTGTCACGAGTGTCAAAAAGCAATTTATCTCTTTTTATCCATAACTTACTGGCATCCAAAAGAACTCAGAAGGTTTTCTGATACCATAAAATTATTCTACTCACCTCATCACTACAAAAAGTATTGAGGTAAATTAAGTAACAAATAATTTGTTAAGAACGTTCTAAGTGTCATATAAGGGAAATGACTGGTTCTAAGTACCAGTAAGGAAGTGATTTTTCAAGTGCTATTAATATGAGGCACAGATCTGGAGAGCAATACCCGCTGATGATGATACACATGTACTGAAACATGTTTCGGCATTGAAATGAATAGCTGCTTGCCCATTAGACGGATCGAATTCCCATGCTTTAATCTAAAAGACGACTACTGTTTCACCTTGTGAGTTGGTTCCACCTCCGATAGCTAAAATATTTCAAAACTTTTCCGAAATGGTCTCTGAAAGTGTCCCAGACTGGTGTTGGGAGAGGTGAAATAGAGGATGTGTACCGATGGAATTTCAGAAAATGTAAATTGCATATAGCATTCAGATAACCAGTTTACGCTGGATCATTGACTAAAAAATCCCCGACTTCTTCCCTGAATGACAGCAGGCTCTGGTCGTACGATAAGCAAAAATTAACATTGAAAATTAGTAATTAAATCATACCAATGGAGAATTGGTGTCACATCGATGTGTTGCGTCTTCCTCGCGAGAAAAGCTGAAACGTAGAACTAGTAGCACAATAAATATTGTTATAAACAGGTGATATTGTGAACTGATAAAGATACAACACATTAACTCAAATTCAGTTCGTCCGAGATCTGTTCAAAACATTCCGGAGCACTTGTAATTTCGCGCCAATAGTGTGTTGGAGCGAAATGCTATCGGTATCCCTGCACAAAACTGTGTTTAACGTGTAATTGCTGGAAGTTTCATTGTTGTATGTCTTTTGGTTAGTGTTCAGTAATGTATTGAGTACAAAGCTGTGTCGCATAGTGAACTTCGAGATGGCAGAGTTAAAGGTGCAACGCAGCTAAATTAAATTTGGCGCAAAACTCGAGATATCCTTTACACAGACACACCAAATGATTCAGGAATCCTACGGTGATGAGTGCTTAATCCGTCCCCGGTGTTACGAATGGTACACACAGTTTAAAAAACGGCCTGACGGAAGCTAAAGACGACCCTCGTTCTGGCCGACCTTCGACGTCTACCGATGACACTCACGTCAGGAAGGTCAACGAAATTGTGGTGGCCAATCGAAGACTGACTATCTGCGAGATTACAGAATAAAATAACATTTCAGTCGGATCACGACATGAAAATTTTGGCATAACATTTTGGAAAGCATCGTGTTGCCGCCAAGTTCGATCCACGGCTCATGAATCAAGATGAAGAGCTTCTGGTTCGCGCAAATGAGAACGAGATGTTCCTTAAGAGAACCATAACGTGGGTCTACGGTTATGATGTTGAGACCAAGGCTCAGTCTTCACAAAGAGTCAGGAAAGGTTCTCCAAGACCAAAATAAGCTCGTCAGGTCAGGTCAAATGTCAAAACCATGTCTATGGTTTTCTTTGACTTCGAAGGATTATTTCATCTTGAATTCGTGTCACAGGGACAAACTGTTAGTCATTGGTTCTATTGGTACGTTTTGCGATGCCTGTGAGAAAATGTGAGAAGGAAGCGGCCTGAAATGTGGCTTGACAATTCATGGCTCTCGTATCACGATAACGCTCCTCGTTGGTGCGTGATCATTGCGCAAAAAACGAAATCACTGTGCTGCTCATACTCCGTACTGTCCAGACCAGGCCCCTGCGGACTTCTTCTTATTATCAGAGTTAAAATCCCTGTTGAAAGTACGAAGATTTGCAACGATAGAAGAGATAAAATAAAGTACGACGAAGGCGCTTCGCGCGATCCAGCAACAGGCCTACCAAGACTGCTTCCGAAAGTGGAAACGGCGTTGGGAGCGGTGTATCAACCGTGGAGGACTGTGTTTCGAAGTAGGCCATGCACGACAAGTAAAAGGTAAGCGTAGAAACGCTTTGTGGACAAAGTTTCGGAATTCTTTGGACAGACCTCGTATGTTAGAAATCTTTAATAACTTCAGCCCACAATGCTTACATTCGGGGATGGCTGGAAAAGGAAACACAAATGTGAACAACCAGGCTTCTCGTAGCTGCTCTCAGAAAAGAAATTGAAGGCTGCACCTGCCTTTATTTGAACAGATAACGCAAATATGAACAACGACTCATTGGTCACAAATCTTTAAACACAATTTTACATATAAAAAAATTCCTTACAAAGGAATATTACAAACTCCAAAACTGAACGATTATGATGGGTGTAACAGGAGCTTGCACTAAGTTCGCCTGGATGTTTCTTCCTTGTAGCGGGCATTCCATTCATAGCCGTGGCCTTTCTAACCAGTCACAGTAGGGCTTAAGATTCCATCGATGAATGTTTTGGTAAATTCATTTTGTCGTCTGTAATTCACCTTTCCACCCACTGGGTGACTGCAAAGCTGTCGATATTCACTTCTCTATTAGACGTCGCACTGTGGCGATTCTCGAAGTATACGAGCTTATACGTGGCGGCCTTATTGGTGATTCCTGGCCGGACCGTCTGCCACAATGGCACAGCAGGCGCGGATTACCGTCTGCCGGCAGTAAAGCGGGGATTTCCCGCCGCTCACCGGCACTCGCGGCTAAACAAATACTGGCGTTCGGTCGGCGGGCTATTTGTCACGACACGAGGGCAGAGAGACAACCCGGTGGGAACAGGCGTCCACTCGGGGCAGGCCGTGTCGCGACGCCGCTAAACGCGTTTCCGATACAATTGCCGGGGCCCCGAGGAACCGCGACCGGCCCTGTCCGGGCCAAATGAGAGGCCCCGCGGAAGAAGGAGCGTTTCCGAGGCAACGGCACCGCTGAAGGATTTGTTACCGGCCAGCACAATGGCATCGGCGCAGGGACGCCGGGCTGTCGGCCGACCGATGTCCATTGTCCGCGAGCTCAGACTCCCCGCGTCCCCCACCGTCACCCCGCCCCCGCCCCGAGCAACCGCCCCAATCTCGCGGCTCCGCGGCAGCGCTATTATGGCAACAGTTGGTAGCACTGCTGCCACAAGGAACCCAAACCCACACAAACAGAAGCGGACAAAGGCGCGGCGACTGCCACTGCCGGCCTAGGCAAACATTTCGGCCCGTTCCGGGGAAGAGACGCGGTCCAGCGTTGCACGGCAGGATGGCCTGCAGATGAGACGCGATAAGACTCGGACGCTGCCCCGATAGCGCGTCACGGCTGTATTTGGGTAGGCCACTAAACGAATTATTCAGAGCGCAAACACTCGGCGAGGACAGGGGACATTCTGCTGTCGACACTACGAATCTCTAGAGGTTTGCTCGTCCTAAGCTGACCTCGTGTTGACTTCTTCCTCTTCCCGCCATTCACAGGTTGAGTGTCACGAACGTCGAATCCTCCAAGTTTTATTGGCTGGCGATCTGCGAAAACGGCTTTTCTTCCCATTGTTGTAAATCTTTCGACAACACTCTCAGCGTGGCCGTGTACATGGATAAAGTTAGCTCACCAAACATCGTATCACTCATTCCCTTACTGTTCACTTGGAGAGCAGCAGATGGTGTGGAAGTGGTACCAAGCGGTCTTATGGCTCTCCGTCACTGACGTGTCATGGCAATGCAGAGGCCCACGAGAAAGACAGGCCGTTGCGTGTACGTCACGGCACGTGACACTGCAGGTCTTACTAGTGGACGGCCGGAGTGGCCGAGCGTTTCTAGGCGTTTCAGTCTGGATCCGCGCGACCGCTGCTGTCGCAGGTTCGAATCCTGCCTCGGACATGGATGTGTGTGATGTCCTTAGGTTAGTTAGGCTTAAGTAGTTCTAAGCTCTAGGGGACTGATGACCTCAGATGTTAAGTCCCATGGTGCTCAGAGTCATTTTAACCATCTTACTAGTGCCAACAGCCGTCCCCGGCGGGGAGCGTTTAACTATTTCAGGCGAGTTTAGTAATTCTTAAGCGCGCATTTAAATGCATGCAACATCTCTATAGCACACGACGGAGTTAAGACCGGTAATGAGTACTTCTTCGTTGGCATAATAATTTCCCATGGGCCCTGCACGGAGCCGACTGTTCGCGAAATATGACGGTCAGGACTACTAGTGTCATGTCACAAGTTCATTTTCAGGTCCGTGTTTCTCGTGGGCCCAGTGGCAGTAAAGTGCTGTGTGTATGTAGCAGTTGGTTTTCGGGACCCAGCGCAGTTAACAGGGATCGATGTGGAGAAGACGTGACTGAACAGCAGAAAGGAGGTATCATATAAGGTTGATTCAAAAAGAAAAGAGCCGGAGGCTGTAAAATGAAAACCACTGAAAGGATTGTAATGTCCTTGCCTCAGAAAGAACCTGCGATCACTACCAGAGCGTTGAGGTCCCAAACTCGCCGCTAGAGGGTCACGGGGCCGTACTAACGTGACGACAGAGCGGGCACTCGCACACCTCATCCGTCCAACGCACTCAAGAGAACACGGCAAAGTGCTTAAGCCATTTTCCCAAGTTCGCTCAGTGGAAGAGGCGGGAAAATAAGCGAACCAGTGTGTCAGTTTATCTGTGGTTATTTGACCATCTCTGAGGAAATGACGGTCAAAGTTTTCGATAATTTATGTGCCTTTTAGCGAGTAAATGGCTTAACCGATGTGGTGAAAGCTGGCTACGCCCCATATTCGAAACTGGAATATTATTATACACGCAGTAGACCCTCTGTGGATCAGGTGAAGCTTCTACAGTTCCTCCTGCGGTTTTTCCATGAGACTTTCATTTTCTCGCTCATGGCTTTCTTTCTTTCATCCGTCCACTTTGTACAGGTCTTTTTGGCTCGACTTCCCACTTGCCTATTTTGCTTCTGTGGATGTTACGGTCTGCAGTGTCCTGAATGGTGAGTTGAGCGTCAGTAAGGTCTCTTCGGCCCATGTCATACCTGTAAGGTTTTCAGTGGTTGTATCTGGCGTGTGAATCTATACTTAGGGAGTCTCTGTATGTGTCCATAAAATTTTAGGCGTCTTTTTCTAATGTCAGCAGCAATATTTGAAATTTTCTCTGTAATTTTGTTGGCAAGTCTATATCAGCTTCAGTTTTTCGTGGTCCAAGGATTTTCCTAATGATCTTTCGTTCTTCTTTTTGTAGATTTTGTACATTATGGAGTGACAAGGTTTCTGTTGCGTATAGCAGATCGGGTTTAATGACAATGCTGTAATGCCTGATTTTTGCATGCATGGACAAGCACTTTTAGTTGTAAAGTTGGTGTGTCCGACCATAGGTTGTCTTTAGTTTCTGTGCTCGAGTTTCTTGAGATTTTTTTTTTCTAGTCCAGTGGGTTCCAAAATTTCCCTCATGTATTTAAAATGTGGGACTCTGTTTATACGTCCATATTTTGTGGGGAGATTCTGAATGTTTGGGAGTGTACACATCAATTCCGTTTTCTCAAAATAAATTTGCAAGCAAACCTTCTCGGCGCATTCCTTGAGTACCGGTATTTCAATTTGATGTATTGCATTTTGTCCACTGTCTGTCAAAATTGCAAGGTCATAGCCAAAGGCTAGGCAAGTGACTTCAGTTTTCGTTCCAATCCTCACTGGTTTCCATAGGCCACGTTTTCTAAGCTCACTCTGCCACTCCGTTATGACTTTGTCCAAAACTATATTGAACAGAATTGGAGATAGTCCGTCTCCTTGTCTTACTCCAGTTCCGATTATTATTATTTTTATTTTTGTTTCCCATTTATCCATCCATATCCGTAGAAGATTACTACACGACTGTTTCTAATATATATTGAAATAACGTTGTCCTAATTCGTCTACCAATTGGATGCCTGGCGAATGAATTTAATAAATAAGAAGGTAAGTAAATGGGTGAGTAAATTATTTGAGCCGCCCGGGATTAGCCGAGCGGTCTGAGGCGCTGCAGTCATGGACTGTGCGGCTGATCCCGGCGGAGGTTCGAGTCCTCCCTCGGGAATGGGTGTGTGTGTTTGTCCTTAGGATAATTTAGGTTAAGTAGTGTGTAAGCTTAGGGACTGGTGACCTTAGCAGTTAAGTCCCATAAGATTTCACACATATTTGAACATTTTTTTAAATTATTTGAAACTGTTTTCGTTTCATTCCTGTATGTATCTTAATTCACAATCAACTGCAAGTGCCAGTTTTCAGTAAAGTGATTCGTTATCCGCGAAATTATTGCCAATGGTGAAATCATCTGCAATGTTAACGGCGTTTCTTTCCCGAGTGAGATTCATACGAACAAATGTGACTGTGGCAAACCTACCTTCGTCCAGTTCGGAATTTCTATGATTCGAATGTCTCTGTCATGGGTACCATCCAAGGGAATTCTTTGAATCTTCCTGAAGAATAAACACAAGAATAACATATAAGATCTAATGTAAGAATTGCTACAAGAATATTGTTAAGTACAGTTTTAATTTTGAAATTTATATAATACTCTTGTATCTCCTAACTTGATAATAAACATTCATGTTGTAACCTTCTACGGACAAGGGAAGACAAGTAAGAAAAATCACATAAATAAAGACAATAATGAAGTTTCGAAAACGTGTCACGAAACTAAGTGATCCTGACGTTAGCCACTGTGCCCCAATTACAGCTGAGAGTGTCACGAGTCATAAGTTTCATGACACACCTCGAAACCTTCGATTGTAGTTTTCTGAAAAACAGTCGAGTATCTATAGTTAAGCCGAGACGCGTATTCGCTTTTTTAAACTCCTCTTCTAGTTAGCTAAGTTTCTGAAATATCGAGTTATGGCGTTTGCCGTATTCTTATCGTTAGTTATCCTTAACCACTGAAATGGATACTCCAAAAAAAGACCGAAATGGTCTAGTGCTTTTCCTGACAGCGGAACGAGCGCGGGGAACGGAAATGCAATGAGGAATAACGCAAATGTTTGCAGAGCACTGCATGCCCGTTGCAAGTGGCACAGGCGCTGCAGAAAAGGACGGATGTCATTGTCTATGGTGCACGGCCTGGAACCCCACACCGCATTACTGATGTCACTGTCTATTAGGTGGATACCATTATTGTTCGACACCCAGGGACTTCCGGCAGAGGTCGGACTGAGCGTAGGAATTGCAACGATTATACGGTGCTCTCCGTACACTCGACCCATTCTCGCAGTCAGGAAGCGCACCATCTCCTTTGCTCGTCTTTTGAAACCTTCATTTCACTGCCTCCAGTACGACTGATTTCAGTGGACAGCTGATGCGTGGCCACCCTCGCTCTGTCTCCTCGTGGGTGTGCACCTGTGTCCCTCTGGCAACTTGTTTAGAACATCAGCGCTCTTATAGGGACAGGAACGTCTTCCACAGGCAATGCATTGAGATCCTTCCTCTGGTTGTCACTTTACAACCTCCGGCTTATTTCTTTTTTTAGCACGCCTTATATTTCTAAGCCCTGGTGACCACATCATGGATTAAGTTGCTCGATTTGTTTGTGTATCAGCGGAAAGTGAGCAATGAATCTACCAGGAGTGGTGTACCATTCGCTTCCATGAAGGAGCAGGTTGGAACAGTGGTCATAGAAATATACACTCCTGGAAATTGAAATAAGAACACCGTGAATTCATTGTCCCAGGAAGGGCAAACTTTATTGACACATTCCTGGGGTCAAATACATCACATGATCACACTGACAGAACCACAGGCACATAGACACAGGCAACAGAGCATGCACAATGTCGGCACTAGTACAGTGTATATCCACCTTTCGCAGCAATGCAGGCTGCTATTCTCCCATGGAGACGATCGTAGAGATGCTGGATGTAGTCCTGTGGAACGGCTTGCCATGCCATTTCCACCTGGCGCCTCAGTTGGACCAGCGTTCGTGCTGGACGTGCAGACCGCGTGAGACGACGCTTCATCCAGTCCCAAACATGCTCAATGGGGGACAGATCCGGAGATCTTGCTGGCCAGGGTAGTTGACTTACACCTTCTAGAGCACGTTGGGTGGCACGGGATACATGCGGACGTGCATTGTCCTGTTGGAACAGCAAGTTCCCTTGCCGGTCTAGGAATGGTAGAACGATGGGTTCGATGACGGTTTGGATGTACCGTGTACTATTCAGTATCCCCTCGACGATCAGCAGTGGTGTACGGCCAGTGTAGGAGATCGCTCCCCACACCATGATGCCGGGTGTTGGCCCTGTGTGCCTCGGTCGTATGCAGTCCTGATTGTGGCGCTCACCTGCACGGCGCCAAACACGCATACGACCATCATTGGCACCAAGGCAGAAGCGACTCTCATCGCTGAAGACGACACGTCTCCATTCATCCCTCCATTCACGCCTGTCGCGACACCACTGGAGGCGGGCTGCACGATGTTGGGGCGTGAGCGGAAGACGGCCTAACGGTGTGCGGGACCGTAGCCCAGCTTCATGGAGACGGTTGCGAATGGTCCTCGCCGATACCCCAGGAGCAACAGTGTCCCTAATTTGCTGGGAAGTGGCGGTGCGGTCCCCTACGGCACTGCGTAGGATCCTACGGTCTTGGCGTGCATCCGTGCGTCGCTGCGGTCCGGTCCCAGGTCGACGGGCACGTGCACCTTCCGCCGAACACTGGCGACAACATCGATGTACTGTGGAGACCTCACGCCCCACGTGTTGAGCAATTCGGCGGTACGTCCACCCGGCCTCCCGCATGCCCACTATACGCCCTCGCTCAAAGTCCGTCAACTGCACATACGGTTCACGTCCACGCTGTCGCGGCATGCTACCAGTGTTAAAGACTGCGATGGAGCTCCGTATGCCACGGCAAACTGGCTGACATTGACGGCGGCAGTGCACAAATGCTGCGCAGCTAGCGCCATTCGACGGCCAACACCGCGGTTCCTGGTGTGTCCGCTGTGCCGTGCGTGTGATCATTGCTTGTACAGCCCTCTCGCAGTGTCCGGAGCAAGTATGGTGGGTCTGACACACCGGTGTCAATGTGTTCTTTTTTCCATTTCCAGGAGTGTATTAACTGACTGGAATCGGAGACTAATGTCACGCCTTGTCAAAGACAAAATCACAGAAATTGTTGCTGTCAATGAACGTAGGCCCATCCCTGTCAGTTTTCGAAAGATTATTACATAGGGAAGTGCATATTTCGACACGGGTACGACGTAAAATGCTGTAGTCAAAAGGTGCTCATAAAGCGGCAGGCTCTCAGTCGCCCAGAAAACGCGGAAACTGGACAGTGTTTGACTGGAGTCGTGTAGTGTAGTCTTGCGAGTCCCGAGTTTGCCTTTTTCCAAATGATAGAAACCGCTGAATGCACCTAAAGTCCAATGAGGCGTTTAAGATGCAATGTGTGAGGGTTTAGTTCTAATGGGTGTGGTTCCGTGACGTTCTGTAGTGTTTCCCGTATCGGAACTTGGCCCACTCGTTTAGATTACAGTGGACATTAACCTATAATTTCAACATTCTCGGTGTCCAGTTATTCCCCTTTCTTCTACATCTTCATGAGGAATATCCTGTGGACATTCTTTTAACCAAAATGAAAATCAGTTGTCATCTGCACAAAAAAATTACTTTCACTTTACGGTTTCATCACATTTATTTGTGTTTTTCAGGAGTTTGGTACAGGCCTAAGTCGTAGATACGTCGACGTCAAATAACTATCAGACGATGGTTACTTACGTTCACATTCCATCGCTCGTAATTATGTAACAAAGTCATTTTATATTATCAAGGTACGCTAATTTCTACATATGGTTACGTCCTAAACATTTCTAAGTGCTTTTTTATTTTTATTTATTTTATTTTATTTTATTTTTTGCAAAGAAAGAAGATATAATTATGTGAGTTAGTAATTCCTACCCACCACCTTTCACACATTACAATAATATAAATTCTTCTTCGGAACAGAAGGTGATATCAAGGAGAAAATTTCCCAGCGTGATGTGTGTCAGACATTTTATATCACTGGGTAAGTGATCAAAATCTTTATTGCAGCATTGTGCACTCCTTTTTTGTGCTTAAGATAACCTTAATGTGGAGTAATGAATGTCATTTTTCCTTCTGGTATTGCAACTATGTACATCATTGTTCCTTTTGAACTGTAGTGGATTATTTATAACAACTTGATGAGGGAATGAATATACTGTGAAGCAGTAGTCAGAATAACCAACTCGTCAAATAGTTGTCTACAAGATTATTGCACTTTTTTGAGCAACAAAGACTTCCTTTCTTAAAGAATTACACCAGCTCATTATTCCATATAACATTATTGAATGTAAACATGCAAAATATGGCAACTTACTGATTTTTTCCTCCCCAAGAGTAGAAGTGGTCCCAAATGCGACTGTGGCTGATTTAAGCTGTTTTAGGAGTTCCAAAATGTGCTTTTTCGAGTTTAGATTCTCATCAAGTTTCCACCCTTTTTATTATTTACTCACCACGTGTTATTCTTATAACTAGTGCAATACCCCTAGATGTGCTGAACTGAATATGTTGTGTCTTTTTAAAATTGAAGGTGAAAACTTCGCAGAAAACCAGTGATGTTTTTAAGAACTTTGTTTACCATTTCTTCTGTTTATTTATGTTTTCTTGGATTTATTATAATACTTGTGTTATCGGAAAAAGAACTAATCCTGCTTGTTGTATATTATACGAAAGAGAGTTTACATATTTGAGGACCAATACTGGACGTAAGATTGAGCCCTGGAGAACCCCGTACGTGATTTATTCGCAGTCAGAATTATATCCCCTGACTATATTTATTGAATTACTAAGTACAATTTTCTGCATCTTTTTGGTTAGATATAACATTATCCATTCGTTAGTTATTCTACCACTCCCATAAAACTTCAATTTATCTAAGAGAATATGTGATTCGTACAGTCAAATGCGTTAGCTATGTCACAGGAAATACAAACTGGCGATATGTTATTCATTAGTACTTGTAAAGACGTCCTCCGTCAAAGAAACAATAAACAGTGCCAGATCGAGAAAACTTTAGAGGGTTTCCCAGAACTGTTGCTCAATATAGTATTGTCATTAAAACGCCAGAATGTCTAAATCTGTTCAGATCTATTGCGACTCACAGACTGTGTCATTGTTGGGGTAGCTGTTAGAGGATCTGTTAGCCAACAATCTTTCCATCTGTCTCGTCCCACTAGAATAATTAGTCCAAGGAATTACTTTATGTCTCTTTGTATAAAAGAGGACCACTTGAGGGCTTACCCCTGGCGTTTTAGATCACACTGAAATTGTATCATGATAGGAGCACAACACTTTGGAAAACAATTCGAAAAGATGTCACCAAACATCAGGCTTATCAGAGGAACTACGGAGTGACGTTGTGTTGGAAACGTAGCGACCGTAGGATGACCCTCAAGCAGTTGCATGTCTAGTTTAATGTCAGTTTCGCACTAATCATTATCATCGTTACGGTATGACAAAACGAATCATTCATACTAACAGAATCGCCTTCATCCCTATTTTCGGAACCACTTGACAAAACTGACACCTTACTCATCTTTATGGGTCATCCGAACTGTAGATGCATTCCTTCACAAACTCATCCGGATCTTCATTCTCATAGGGAACATTTGAATACTTGTCGACGTGAAAGCTCAGAAAGTATTTCAGACTCGTTCTTTTCATTCAATTTTCTGAACAAGCCCATTTCTAAAAGCAGAATGAAATTCAAGAAGCAAATGGTAACTATTTGAAATATCAAAATACATTCACACTGCTAAGTAGGCAAAATGTACGTGAAGGCAATCACATTTTTTACGGTGTCTAAGAGTAAACTTCTAACCAGTCGAAGTCTCCAGGCAGTGTGTAGTAAACACGAGTTGTCTCCGGATCCTTTTCGCAACAGATGGTGCGCGAAAACGAGTAAACTCTGGATCCGTCCACGACGCGTTAAATAACGTTTCATGCGAAAGATCGTCGGCGCGATCACAGAAAATAGCATCGATCGTATTATGCGATTTCCAGCTTACCATTCACTCAAAGCGTCTGTGGCAATAAGTTCACCATACAAAAAATTAGCCACTGTGTAACACCGTCCTCTATCTTGGTAAATGTCTGACTTCGGCGAGGAAGACATTGCGCAATTTTTTTCAGGGAATGCTACAACCAGCTGAAGCCTTGGTAATTACGCTCCAGAGACCTACGAAATTGCGGGGTTATTGTCCGTTACATTTAATTCTCTCCCCTAGTCAGTCTCACACATATTCTGAGAGATCGGATGATTTAGCAAGCCAAACAGGATACAATATACAGTTGCTTGGCGGCATGTTTTCCAAACCAGGAACCCATAGGTACAACATTGTGGTCAGGGCTGTCATTATTTTGCAAGGCGAGTGTCCACAGGACTATTTTGTTCACAGCTAAAGTGCTTATTCTTTATTTTATTTTACCAGTTTCAGCAGGTTAACCTGTCATCTTCATAAGTTTTGCACAGGCTTAAATCATAGGTATGCCGTCATCAAAGAAGAGTCGGACGATAAACAAAGCTTTTTTCAGAGAAACGAAAAATAGTGTCACATCACCAAACAAACATTATATATTCGATAAACAGACACCAACAGTTTGCTGGCTGTTGTTAATCGCATGCAACGTGTTATTTGCGAGATGACATCTATTAGCTGCTATTAATCGCATATTTTACACGATGCGTTTCGGGAAATGATTCCCATTCTCAGTGTGTTTACCCTTTGTACTATGCCATTTTTACGTAACGTCTTCGATGTGTGAAGTTCTGCTTTGTTTTGTTGACTTTACTGCAGTATATAAAAAACGAGGTACTCTTAGATAGTTATCGATTTTTATATGTAGTTAATGATGAAATTTGAAAGAACTCCTACTTACTGTTTTCTTATGGTCGATTTGTGCAGAGTTTCATACATGTTAAACATCACATACAACTTTCAGTGCACATTACACATCGTAAATAACTAACATAAACAAACAGTTACAAAGATGCTTTTGGACGTAGTTGACAGAGATAACGTTATAGGTTTTTCAGAGATATGTTATTGTACAGAAGGTATTTACCTTCACAATATGGATAATAATTTGCTTACATCTGTTTCACAATGGTGCTTATTTCTATGCGTTGATACTTTTATTTTAGCATATTGTCTGACCATCTGAAGAAATTCACCGATTCACTTTCAAGTTTACGTTTAATATTTTGTCTTCATATTTTCTGTAAAGTGTGTATACATTAATGTCTGATAACAAATTCATTTTATGTCTTTTGTTTACTCTCTGGAGAACGTTGACATATTGCTCTACTTTTCCAGTTGAGTGTCCTGTATTGTGTACGTGTGTCGCTATTGGTAATGCGTGCCTATTGTGTGTGAAGGCTTTAATGTGCCCCGTGTACCTGGTGTTCAAATTTCGGCCCGTTTGTCCTAAGTAGAATGTGGTGCATTGCTGGCATGTTACTTCGTATCATCCAGAGGCTGAATATGGGTCGTGTTTACACTTTATATTATGTATTAGATTTTGTTGTAGTGTATTTTATGTAGGAAACCCAACATTTAGTTGGTGAATTTTTGAAAATATTTGCGGTCTTCAGTGATATATTTCCAGTTTATGGGATGCTGGGTACATACATATATACTTTTATCTTTCCCTTCTGTGGTGCACTTTGCATTTGGGTCTTTCTCCACTTCGTGGAGGACTGTGTCAGTCATGGATGCAGTATAATCGTTACCAACTGCAAACTCTTTCATTATATTTATTTCTTGTTACATGTTTTCTTAGTTCATAGGTATTTTAGTTGCCCTATGCAGCTCTGATCTGTATCCTGCCTGCTTGTGGATGTCAGGGAGACATAATTTTGCAGGGATTGTGGTGACTGTATTTTTCCGATAAATTCTGAATGTGCATGTGCTGTTGTTTCTTGTAAAATTAAGGTCCAGGTAACTAATGCTTTTGTTTTTCCATATTCCACTGTAAATGTAATTTCGTATGTAGATTATCGAAGCAATATAGAACGTCTTTTATATTTTTGGTATCCTCTTCCACTAACAGTAGTGTGTCATTTACATATCAGTAGATGACATGGGGGTTGTCAATTAATTATCCCCTCCCCCTCTGGGGAAGCCCTCAGCCCTCCCCATCCTCCCCCAACTGGAAATTTTCCGGAAAAGAATCAGTTGTTTGGCCATTTGAAAGGATAACGATTGCAATGTATGGAATATTATTTAAAGGATTTAGACAATATGTGGAATGTTGTTTATTTAAAGAATTATGAGATACTAGGCTGTGCATGAAATATGGTTTATTTATTTATTTATAGAATTTGCTGGGCAATCGATTGCAGTGTATGGAATATTATGCAAACAATTTAGGCAGTGTGTGAAATATTTTCATTTAAACAATTTATGGTATACAAGACGGCGTATGAAATATAGTTTATTTATTTATTTAAAGTATTTGTTGAGAAATCGACTGCAGTCTATTGTTTAAACAGTTTAGAAAATGTGTAGATATTGTACATTAAACAATTTATGGGATACAAGGTGATGTATGGAATATTTATACAACTGTGATGTTTTTTCATTCCAATCGCTTAAGGAAACATATAACTACACTGTTACAGACCTCTGAAACATATCTGAAGGACTTTCTTGCCTCTCGCCGCGCCCGCGGGCTGCCTGGAGTAGGGGCGCGGCGGAGGGATTTTGGAGGCGACAGTGGGCTCCCCACACGGCTATCGGCTGCCACCTCGTGTTCTTCATGCATTAACCTGCTTATTGTATACCACACTTGTTGCCCATGCGAGAGGCTCCTTCCTTCCAAAGCAAATATCTGACTGCGAATCGATCGTGAAATACTGCTGAAGTTAATAAATAATTAATTTACGGTCACATGATCGTGATGTAGGAATACAAGGCGAATGCGATAGCCATTCCACACACACACACACACACACACACACAGACACACACACACACACACACACACATTGACAATGTCACAAAACTAGTAGCAGGCATACTCGAAATACAATTAGTTATTAAATCTGGTGGGGAATATGACATTTTAAAGATGTCACAAGTGTTGCTTCAGATGATGTACCATGGGATACATTAGTTGAATTGCTAATAGAGCGTTTAAATAATTTGCTTCGTGCAATTTAAAACTACTCCAAATAAAGAAAGATCGACACCGCACAGTAGATTGTGTGCAGAAACATCAGTGTCATGTTTTTGACGAGAACCTATTACTATTTGACATTAATACTGGAAGAGGTGATGTATGAAATGATAGTTGAAGCTTCAAGTTTAGACGTGAATTTATACCATCACGGTTACAGGGTTCTCGACCACTATAGTTCTCATAAATGTACTTCCTTTTTAAAGTGCTATAGAATTTCAAAATTGACTAGTTCTCTCTGATGAACCAGCACGAAGAAGGAGAGAGGAAAGGGTATACCACGTGATGGGATAGTAACAACAACGACAACAACAAATACGTCTGCAAGACTGAGTCCACTGCGATGTACTGAGAAGCACAAAACACGACACTCTTAAGCTGCGATCCAGTCCGTAGCAACAGTTGTCAGGGCTAGACGCCGGAGATCTCTGAAGCACTCGTGCACCCTGCGCACTCGTGTTCCGAGATCCACATGCGGCACGCCAACACTCTCATATGGCGCCGGCGTCAACGCTCAAAGGTCGGTGAAAACTAGCACCGCTAACTCAACTACAGTCGCGAACGCACGTGTATGCCAGAGCTTACCACCCCCGGCCATGGAGGGCATCCAGGAACCACTGGAGAGGTATGAGTTCTGATGTTATCAGTACGTCCAGCGCAAACACCTGTCATTTTGAATCTTCTCTCACGCAACACACACGTCCGCTTCTGTCGTGCTCACCCAACACACTGGTCACTTCGCCCGCCTTCGCTGCCGTGTGCGAGATCAGATAGATCGGCGCATTCTTGTACCCGTCACAGGATGAGTTTATCCGCAACTTCCTATCGGCGAAGCCTCGTGTCTGCCCTTGCAGCTAACCGTGGTGCACTGCGTAACAGCCAGATGCGGCTTGGAAATATACAGCAGACCTAAGCAATTCCATCCCGAAAGAGATCGACTAGTTTAAGAAATCAACTTTTTCCCATCCGACACAGCGACATTGTTGACTATAGAGCTCGAATTTCCCACGTGAAATGTAGATTTCTCCCTATACGAGTTATTTTCAAAGACAGAAGAAATCGAGGCATTCACGCTTTCTCACATCACTAAAGTAACGTTACTTGTTGTGAAAATCCTCGGATAGTATGGCACAGACTACATTTCCTCTCCAGAATGAGATTTTCACTCTGCAGCGGAGTGTGCGCTGATATGAAACTTCCTGGCAGATTAAAACTGTGTGCCCGACCGAGACTCGAACTCGGGACCTTTGCCTTTCGCGGGCAAGTGCTCTACCAACTGAGCTACCGAAGCACGACTCACGCCCGGTACTCACAGCTTTACTTCTGCCAGCCCCATTTGAGATACCTGGTAAGTGCAATCCGATTGCTCGAAAAACCTTACTCGCCGTGCAAACTGTCTCTCACGATCTCTTTAATTGTGTAGCCTATCAATTTGATATCAAAGACATGCTACCTGGAGGGTGGAAGCGATAGCTAGGGTACAGCAGATATGGTTCTTGGCTTGGAGCGGTAAAAATGCGTTTTTTTCATTGCGGCGACATATTTTAACGATATTTCAATCTCTCACCTACACAGGAAGAGAACTATAGTATAAAAATGACAAGAGGTATAAACCTGATATTTACAGCCTCCCTGTGCTGTTGCCTTAAGAGACTTCGTATGTGCCTGGCGGAGTGTCTTTGCGGTTCTAGGCGGTACAGTGTGGAACCGCGAGACCGCTGCGGTCGCAGGTTCGAATCCTGCCTCGGGCATGGATGTGTGTGATGTCCCTAGGTTAGTTAGGTTTAAGTAGTTCTAAGTTCTAGGGGACTGATGACCTCTGAAGTTGAGTCCCATAGTGGTCAGAGCCATTTGAACCACTTCGTATGTGGCGAGACATTTGGGTACCTTAAGTGAGTTCGAAAGGTAGGAGGCGTCCTGTGATAGGAGTCGGTCTTAGTACCTTGACGTCAACCAAAAACGAGTTTAATATTCTAGTCCTATAATGCATGACATAATAGATAAGAACAGCTTTCTTTCCACCTGATGAGAAAATAGAGGAAATGTATGAAACTTCCTGGCAGATTAAAACTGTGTGCCCGACCGAGACTCGAACTCGGGACCTTTGCCTTTCGCGGGCAAGTGCTCTACCACATAGACTATGTGATCGCCGTAAGCTTATTGACACCAGTGCTTACTAATTTAAGTTATATATTACAGCACTGAAAATGGTCACTAAGTGACCGAAAATCGATTTTGCGATAATAAACAAAAATATACGAGCAATGCTGTCTCTCCTTCCAAGTATACTCTCATATCTACTACACGCCAATAATGCGCGTATCTAGATAGATTTTGTGCACTTGGATGGGTGCCATGAGTAACGCTGGTGCGGAGCAGCAGCTACAGACTCGGCTCACTCTGTTCCTTTACGAGACGTGAAATGTAGCAGTCTACTTCTGGTCAGCAGCAGATCAAATAGGTGACAGTGTTATAGGGAGGGTTGGTCGAAGACAGTGCAAGAAGATCTTTCAATCTCTAGCTTTATCCTAAGAATACAAGAATTCTCTGTGACTCCCATTTGTATATGATGATAGAAGTGCTAGAAATACGTATATCAGTATAGGACACTGTCTGGTATACTTTGGTGCACAGATATAATCGAGAATTAATAATGAATGGATGCATTGCACAGTCATTTATCTACATTTGCAATATAGTATATGGTACTCGCAAAGTAGAGGTGGAGTGGTTTAGCAATGATGCTGAAATTGGGAATCATGCTTCCATGTCATTGGTCGGTGTTGAAATTAGAGAAAAACTGGTAAAATAGCTAAAATTGAACACACTATCAACTGTGGTGCGTATTACAGTATACCAACAGTGTCTTTTCCATCCCATCTGTCCTCTGGTATGCTGTTCATTGCCAGATAATGACTGACTGACATCACTTGTTCGAGATGGAGAAAAAGTCTTGATGGAGGAGTAACACCTTTCAGGAACGACTAGGACGAAAACAGTGATCACGTACATGACCACAATATGAGGAATCAGTCAAAACAGAACACTGAGTCATCTGTTATGCCATCAATGTGAAAGATAGGTTCAACTGTAGAGGATGTCACCTTCGGACAGCTGTTCAGGAATGCCCCACAATGCCTAAAAACTCTTCCAGTTTCCATATGGCGTGATATCTTCTGCATATTTGTCAACAAGAAACACCGCCTCTCTCTTTTATTTCTATCATTCTGTGTATTATGGAACAAGCAGCATAATTTACACTGCGCAATATTCAGTTTTCTGTGAGAGACAATACAGGATCCCTTTCTTGCAGCTGATAGTCTATGGAACATGACCTCCTACAGTACAGGCGATGAAACTTTACACTCGTTTGTGACTTCGATTACTGGCCACCTGCTCCAATTGATCAATACCTGTGTATTTAAGACAGTATATATGCAGCGGATGACAAAATAATGATGATAGACACAATATTTGGGTGACAAAGTCAGACAAAAGCAGTACATTATTTGTAATGAAAGAAAAGGAGTACGTAGACAAAACACATGAATTTTTTGCTGCTAATAATACCTAACACACTAAAAGACACTTAACAAAACCGTTTCAAAGTAAAATTAAAGAACAACTAAAAACATAAATTTCCTATTGGCAGAAAGTGAAAAGAAATATCCTAAAAGCATGAATCCAAAGACACCATGCCTAAGAGCACAGCCAAAGGCGCACCAAGAAGGTAATATGATAGCCCCGGTGACAAAGTCTCTAAATAGCCCAGCGTACAAACTGACACAGAAACTGAGTAATATGCCGAGGAAAAATTATGCGTGTGAAGCAATATGTTCTATAAAAAATAGCATGATATTAGCTCAAGAACCAAAACACAAAATACTCCCCCGAGATGCTCAGCTCTTATCATCTGATACTATCTACCTTCACTCATACATAACCACTTAAAAAGCTGCAACAGTAATCCAAAATAACTCTGTGAAACATAAGAAACTTGCATACAAGAAGGTCATTGAATTCATGTAACTCCTCCAGTTAAATCCAAGTTACAACTACTTTAGCTTTAACAGCAACATTTATAAGCAACCAGATGACCTCGCAATGGGATAATGTAATCAGGTACCATACTTAAAATATATATAAATCGCTTGGAACAAAAGTTATGTAGCAGTCAAGAGCCCTGCCTAAGAAAACTGATTTTTATAGTAAACATGTAGCTGACACAATACTGCTAGTGAAAGAGGATACCAAAGATGGAAGAGAAATTCTGAATTGCTTCAGTAAACTATATAAGAAATTATATTTACAGTTGAATGTGAAAAAAGCAAGAGCATCAGTTACGTGGACCTTAATATTACTAAAATCAACAACACCTGTATATTCAAAATTTAAACGAAAAATGCAATAACCGACATCACAATTCCTGCGACCTCAAGTCACCCTGACATCCATAAGCAGGCAGCATACAGATCAGTGCTACATAGGGCAACTAAAATATATATGAACAGAGAAAACGTGCAACAAGAAATAAATATAATAAAAGAGATTGTAATTGGTAATGATAATACTGCTCCCAGGATTGACACAGTCCTGCAAAAAGTGGAGGAAGACCCAAAGTGCACCACAGAAGAAGAAGAAAAAAGTAAATGTATTTCCAGCATCCCATACATTGGCAATATATCACAGAAGACCGCAAATATTTTCAAAAATTCAAAAAATAAATATTGTGTTTTCTATATCAAATAAACTACAACAAAAACTTTTACACAATATAAAGAGTAATCATGACCCATACTCAGAGCGTGGAATATACACTCATCAAAAAAACTTTTGCATCATCTCGGTTACGAGAGTTCCGGAACCTGTACAGAAAATTGGAATAGAGATCGACATAAACATCATTTCCGCCCTTTTTAGTGTTCATGAAAATCACACACTGCATGTAGCACCACCATACAGCGAGATCTTCAGAGGTGGTGGTCCAGATTACTGTACACACCGGTACCTCTAATACCCAGGAGCACATCTTCTTGCATTGATGCATGCCTGTCTTCGTCGTGGAATAATATCCACAAGTTCATCAAGGCACTGTTGGTCCAGATTGTCCCACTCCTCAACGACGATTCGGCGTAGATCCCTCAGATCGGTTGGTGGGTTACATCGTCCATAAACAGCCCTATTCAAGATGCACAAGATGTGCACGATTCGGTCGCGAACTGTCGTCCATGAAGACGAATGCCTCGCCAACATGCTGCCGATGTGGTTGCATGGTTGGAGGATGGTACTCATGAATCGTACTGCCATTACGGCACCTTCCATGACCATCAGCGGCGTACGTCGGCCCCACATAATGCCACACCAAAACAGCAGGGAACCTTCACCTTGCTGCACTCGCTGGACAGTGTGTCTAAGGCGTTCAGTCTGGCAGGGTCGCTTCCAGAAACGTCTCCGACGATTGTCTGGTTGAAGGCATATGCGACACTTATCGGCGAAGAGACTGTGATGCCAATCCTGGGCGGTCCATTCAGCATGTTGTTGGGCCCATCTGTACCGCACTGCTTGGTGTTGTGGTTGGATAGATGGAGTTCAACATGGACGTCGGGCATGAAGTTGCGCATCATGCAGCCTATTGCGCACAGTTTGAGTCGTAACACGACGTCCTGCGGCTGCACGAAAAGCATTATTCAACATGGTGACGTTGTTGTCAGGGTTCCTCCGAGCCACAATCCGTAGGTAGCGGTCATCGACTGCAGTAGTGGCCCTTGGGCGGCCTGAGCGAGGCATGTCATCGGAAGTTCCTGGCTCTGTGTATCTCCTCCATGACGGAACAACACCGGCCAGGGTGGCCGAGCGGTTCTAGGCGCTACAGTCTGGAACCGCGCGACCGCTACGGTCGCAGGTTCGAATCCTGCCTCGGGCATGGATGTGTGTGATGTCCTTAGGTTCATTAGGTTGAAGAAGTTCTAAGTTCTAGGGGACTGATAACCTCAGAAGTTAAGTCCCATAGTGCTCAGAGCCATCTGAACCATTCTGACTAAACAACATTGCTTTGGTTCACTCCGAGATGCCTGGACACTTCCCTTGTTGAGAGCCCTTCCTGGCACAAAGTAACAATGCAAATGCGATAGAACCACAGTATTGACCGCCTAGGCATAATTGAAATACAGACAGCATGAGCAGTGTATCTCCTTCCTGGTGGAATGACTGGAACTGACTGGCTGTCGGAACGCCTCCGTCTAATAGGCCGCCGGCCGGAGTGGCCGAGTGGTTCTAGGCACTACAGTCTGGAACCGCGCGACCGATACGGTCGCAGGTTCGAATCCTGCCTCGGGCATGGATGTGTGTGATGTCCTTACGTTAGTTAGATTTAAGTAGTTCTAAGGTCTAGGGGACTGATGACCTCAGATGTTAAGTCCCATAGTGCTCAGAGCCATTTGAACCATTTTCTTCTAATGGGCCCTGTTCACGCACGATTGTTTACGTCTTTCGGCAGGTTTAGTGACATGTCTGAACAATCAAAGGGACTGTATTTTCGATACAATATCCACAGTCAACCCTGGACTTCTGGGAACTGGGGTGATGCAAAACTTTTATTGATGTGGGTTGAAACACGTATGTAACATAGCAGCGATGGCGAGGCATTGTAGCATCTGTGACCAGAGAGTATGCGCTTGACCGCGCGAGTGTTGCGAGCGGTTCTCAGTCAGTCAGTCAGTCGTTGCGAGTCTGTCAGTAGTCGTTGCGAGTCTGTAGCTCTGTCTAGTTGAGAGCAGTACTCTAGTAGTAGTCGTGCAGTGAAGTATGCTAATAGTCGTCATGCAGAGCGGTCGGTCAGTAGTAGCAGCCCAGTGCGGTTGTGTGATGTAGGCGGTCGGCAACACTGGTCAAGATGGTGAATAAGGTATACTATTAATTAATATAATCATTAGATAATGAAAAAATTTATTTATTGTAATCATTCTCCAACAAGTCCCCCAATAATAATTTTTATTTCAAAAGCATTTTCTCAAAAATTTAATTTTTTATTGAACTGAAGATCTCGTTGCACTTCCCATTTCATTCCACTTCTTTTGAAGAAAAAATTTCACTAAAATCACAAAAAAAGAGAATATTATTATTTGCAATGCAGTTCCTCCAAGTGGTGCGCAACAACAAGAGCAGATATGTGACATCCATTTATTCTGAGGTAAGACTTTAATTCTGATTGTTTTACACAGGGCCAAAGACCGATATTTCGGTTTAATTGTATTTTCTTGTCACTGAACGGACTTTAAATTTTGTGAAGAATTTATATTTGAGTCAGATTGCGAATTTCACATTTTTGTTGCCATTGTCAGTACATTTCATTGTGGGCAGGTTACGCTTAGCGCAATGTCCATTAGGATTCATAATTAAATATTGTCATATTTCTTTCTTTCAAATTTTTGTGGGGAGGTTACACTTTTTTTTCTTTTTTTTTTTTTTTTTTTTTTTTTTTTAAGTCCGTTCAGTGACAAGAAAATACAATTAAACCGAAATATCGGTCTTTGGCCCTGTGTAAAACAATCAGAATTAAAGTCTTACCTCAGAATAAATGGATGTCACATATCTGCTCTTGTTGTTGCGCACCACTTGGAGGAACTGCATTGCAAATAATAATATTTTCTTTTTTTGTGATTTTAGTGAAATTTTTTCTTCAAAAGAAGTGGAATGAAATGGGAAGTGCAACGAGATCTTCAGTTCAATAAAAAATTAAATTTTTGAGAAAATGCTTTTGAAATAAAAATTATTATTGGGGGACTTGTTGGAGAATGATTACAATAAATAAATTTTTTCATTATCTAATGATTATATTAATTAATAGTATACCTTATTCACCATCTTGACCAGTGTTGCCGACCGCCTACATCACACAACCGCACTGGGCTGCTACTACTGACCGACCGCTCTGCATGACGACTATTAGCATACTTCACTGCACGACTACTACTAGAGTACTGCTCTCAACTAGACAGAGCTACAGACTCGCAACGACTACTGACAGACTCGCAACGACTGACTGACTGACTGAGAACCGCTCGCAACACTCGCGCGGTCAAGCGCATACTCTCTGGTCACAGATGCTACAATGCCTCGCCATCGCTGCTATGTTACATACGTGTTTCAGGGTACAAAGCAGCATTGCAGGGATGCTCCACATTCTACCTATGACAAACAGGTCGAAATTGCAACAAAACATACACGGGACACATTGAAGCCTACACACTGTGAGTTAACGAGCATTTTGCTCTCATTTAAGTATATGGCCGAAAGCGTCAGCCTTCAGAAACTGTGAAATGTACCCTGTCGTCCAGGACCGTGTGCCACAATGAGCGCAGATTCGCCACGAGATGAGGAAATTCACAGGCGTCTATTGTACTTTATGAAGCCTAATCACTGTGGTGTGCAAGTGAAACAGACGAGAACCTACGTCATAGGGAAACCCTGTAGAAGCTGCTTGTGGCCAGGGAGATGTAGCTGTGTTGGCCCTAAGATCGGCCATAAAGGAAAAAAATTTACGAAAACTATTTAATTCTGTAGTAAGTCAGGGAATGAAACCACAGTAATATTAATCTACCATCCTTCATAAATTTTTATTGTGGTCCCAGTAAAACTTAAATATTGATCATATCTTTAATAGTTTAGGATTCACTGTTAAATTGAAATTAACATGTTTTGGAACAAAGACCATGAATGCTAAAATCTGAACGCTTTCGTAGATCTTAACGATCGATATTTCATATAGAAGCGAATCATTAAAATGACAAATGTTGTAAATATCAACTCTGTAACTTTATTTGTTTAAAAGATATAGTAAATCTAAATGATCAGTATTTTCAATTAAGCGTCAAAACATCATTTCCTCCACACAAATCACACTGATGATAGCATAACACCTTATTGAATCATTACGTAATAGAATATTTGTTGTAAAGTTTAGTGCATAATAGTTACTTTTGTTCTTAATTTATTTATCAGAAAGCACATTGGTGCAAAGCTACTGGCCATGGCATTCAAAGCTAAAAAGCTAAGAAGGAAGTTATATTGTTTTGTTTACTGTAGCAGATAGGGTCGAGGAAGGTGGCTCGTTTCGAGATACGAGAGGCTAGAAATATGATTCACTTGTGGCTGCAATCCTTAAAAGACTTCTCCACCAGGTACAATGCAGGTATGTGGTTGAATGGAAAGACTTGATTTCAAATCATAGACATAATTTCTACTGAAAGCGTAGCACTAGAGATCTGAAAAGCTAGCGTACATTTCTTATGACCTCAATCAGCACATCATCTACTACTGTTTGTGATCCTTCTCAATCAACCATCGCCTATAGCTCAGTCGATATAGTGCAGAACCTATGACGTGGCATCAAGACTCAATGTGTTACAAATACTGGGGAAATACATAGCGGTCGTGGAGTGAGGGGTTGCAAATTCCGGTTTCACTCCTCTCTCCTTAGCTGAAGCACTTTCAAAATTCGGTAATTTTATTACGAAGGTGCATCGTTGGTGACGTGTAACCGCACTGTTGGTCTGATAATATATACTCCAGCGATCACCGTCTATATTGTGTCGCATTATTTGTCTGAAAAAAAAAATCACAACATTCGTAGGTAATGTCATACCTTGATTTTTAAAGCCAAAAAAAAAAAAAAAATGGCTCTGAGCGCTGTGGGACTTAACTTCTGAGGTCATCAGTCACTTAGAACTACTTAAACCTAACTAACCTAAGGATATCACACACATCCATGACCGAGGCAGGATTCGAACCTGCGACCGTTGCGATCGCGCGGTTCCAGACTGCAGCGCCTAGAACCGCCTTGCAGGCTTATAAAGTATGTGTTTATGTTCCGACATGTGCAAAGGAAGTGACTATGTCCAGTCGTAAGGAAGGTATGAATTTTACATGGAATACTGTGATAGCAAAGGGAAGAGTATATCATGTCATAAGAATGGTACAGATATTTCTATTTCCAGAGCCACAGCCGTCAGCAGGGTGTTTTTTCGATACTTCGCTCATTGTCGAATGTCGTTCAATTGAGACCGCTATCGTAACATTTAATTGTCAGTATAGCGATCAAATATATATGTGACTGGTGTTTTGCTAGGACGATTCTGTCTAGGGGTGATTGGCATGCAGCGCCGGTGGCTTGTGGTGGGAATGATTCACGTTTCCCGCTAAAGGCAGGAGCTGTCCGGATGGAAAGGTCTCTTAGGAGTGTAGGAATGTAGCTGACTTAACCGTGACGTCCTCTAGACGGCCGAATAGTGAACTAATGCTTAGAATGTGTTGGGTAGCTTTCGCGATCGCGTGGATATTTGGGAAGATTCAATATGGATATGTGTTTGCGCTGGGCCATTATTCCCATCCATGTAAATTGTCAGATTGACTGCTCCTGCACATTTCGCGTCTTTATTTAGTTGAGGGAACACCGCTTGTGGCGTGTGCACCTTTCTGGTGAAATACACATTTGCTGGTTCTCTAGACATGAAAAACACCTTCGTCGACTTTGTAAATTATAGGGATGATTTGGAATCTTATACATAACCAACATCGGTATTCGCGAGAGGAAATATCAGTTTCGAGTTTTTTGACGTAAAGGTCTTCACAGACAGGATAAGTTTCTAGTTACTCAATGGCTTACAGCACGCTCAACATCGCTAAAGTTTCGGGTTTGTAGAGAAATGATTTCCAGTCTATATCTTCGGAATTATGTTGCGCAAGCGATATTGCTATGTGCTTGATATCGAAAAGTACCACGGAAATGGTATGATATTCTACTAAACCATGCGAAATTACCTATGTTCTTGTAATCCCAGAGTCTGGAGATGTGAGCAGAAAATCAAGCAAGCAAGCCAGTCCAGACCAGAAACAGTAACGCGTTTGTGCTGAGGGGAAATGAGCACGTCTTTGCACAACAGTTCTGAGAGTAACTTCGATCCCCTGAGGGCGCTCTGGTTATGCATCGGGAGTGAATGACCACCCTACCTCGTGGGAAATATCTAGTGCAGCGAGGAGTGTACCTATGGAGCATGTGCTTTTGCTGCCTGTCTTCTTGGTATATGTACAAATGATGTAAAAGGGGTGATTTGGTATGTCATAGGATACGAATTGTATGTTTACTACATCGACACAGTACACTGTGATATATTGCTGGTTTGGAGAACACTTTCACACTCTAATATTCAAGCTCCTGTCCTCAGTGGGAAAGCAGTGTAATTGAGTAAGAGTCTTTCCATATTTGACGATATCTAGGGCACTTTGCAAGGTTTAATTGTCGGTGCAGTATGGCGATCTGTGTCTAATAGATTTTTGCCACTGAAAGTCTCATCTGCAGAAAGAAAAAAAAGGTGGATGGTGCTTCCATACCGGTTACATCAGTAATTCGGGGGGCAAATTCGATAAGAGCCAATGATAATGCTCCATTCATTGACAATACATCTTTGTGTTGATATATAGGAGTCTCTACATAGCAGTGAGAATGTTTGCATATGTTGAAAGCAGGAAGTGTAACATGTGATGGATGGAGTGCCACGTTAGGACCGTGAGGAAGAATGTATTCGAAGTTATTCTGCTCTATTTTCGTAAACAGGTTGTGTTAGGGCAAGAACTTCCCTGCAGCCAAGGTGAGTCATCGCGAAAGCTCCTAGAAAACCGAGCATTAACTATTTCTTGGACACTACAATTTCTGAGAGTCGACATTGTTCTTGTTTTACATAGCCATGTGACATCAGTATAACATTGAGAGTCTTTTCAAATGCACTTGTGATGGTGTGTAGCTAAACGCACACATTTTGCGGCAATTTGGCAGCCACTTTGCTCAGGTAAGCACTGCTAGACATGGCTGGAATGTCCTGTTAGGATGCTGGGGAAGAGAAAGCAGCCTGAGCTATTCTGGAGAGCAATGGAATGGATTTCTGTAGAAAAAAAAAAAAAAACGGTTCAAATGGCTCTGAGCACTATGGGACTTAACATTTGTGGTCATCAGTCCCCTAGAACTTAGAACTACTTAAACCTAACTAACCTAAGGACATCACACACATCCATGCCCAAGGCAGGATTCGAACCTGCGACCGTAGCAGTCGCGCGGTTCCAGACTGAGCGCCTAGAACCGCTAGACCACCGCAGCCGGCTTTCTGCAGCATCTGCGAGGGTGAGTCACTCTGCAAATAGGTCTTCACTCTCATCTGGTTGCGTCAGCAATGGTGCCGAGGTGAACACATATTTCATGAGGAATTTCTCAGGCGTCAAGTATGAAAGGGGTGCCACTGCCTCATGTTTGCAGGACCCAAACAGGCACCTGTGCGTGGCTAGGCAGCTGATGCTCGTGTAGTCATTTCACGGGGGGCTGCCAGTGCACCCCAACTTCTTAGAGTGTGTGTGGTAGTCCTGTGTGGTCCAGTGGACACAGGGTGGTGGGTGGTGCGTATGCGCATTGTTTGTGTGTTTGTTGCATTATTTTGTGAGCAGCTCTGTAGGCTGTGCTAAGCGTTATATGGGCAGTTTACGAGTAGTGAGCATGTCTGCAGAGTGTTTTACATGCATTATTTTGATAATTTACTAGCTGTTTTCATGTCTACACTTCAGTGTATTGCATTATTTCCATGATTTACTGGTAGTTTACAGGTCTGTATGATGTGTGCTGCATTATTTCGTTAATTTACGAGTTGTTTCCATGTCTGTACATCAGTGTACTGCATTATTTATGAGTAGTTTGCAGGTCTGCAGACAGTGTATTATGATACCAAGCATGTCAGAGCAAGTATTTTGTATCAGTGTAATAAATGAACTACGTGAAAACTGTCCGTAAGTAAACTGTTCCAAAATAAATAAAGTACACTCCTTCCTCTCTGCAGCAGCTCAGCACAGGCTGAGTCCTTTTCCCGCCAATTCCTAGGAAGAGGTGGCCGTCGGATGACTTAGGTAAGTATAGGTAGCCCAAGTGAGCTACTTTCCCGCCATTTCCTGAGATTAGTGGAGGTAGTCATGGTGTGTTGCATTGTTCTGATGGAATCTGAACTTCCCACCAGGGTGGTGTAACAGGGGGAGTGCCACTTTCCCACCAAAAGCCGCTGTTTTGGATAACAGTACTCATGTCATCATCTGAAGGTACAGCCACCATTTTGGATGACGTCATGTACTGTTGCCAAGTCTACAGGCCGCCATCTTGGATGACGTCATCGCCGACATCTTGGATACATCTGGCAACAATGGAGAGTGTGTTGACACTGGCATTGTTCCACTACTGCCATGTTCCATGGCTTCTGGGTGCAGGGCTTGCTCACGGTATTTATTTGGACGACTCACTGTCTTGTGGATGACAGGTCTCCATGGCAGAGGAAAAAGAATTATCGTGTACTCCGTCAGATTTATGTTCCATCCCTTCGTCCTGCGGAGAGGGCTCAGTGGTCGAGTCTGATGTCTTGCGGCGTTTTCTTCGTCGTTTGGGCGACTTTTGCCTCCGGCAATGTGTTTCGGTGTCTGAGGAAGGAAGTGATTTCCATCGTTCCGATACAAAAGCTGCAGGTGGTCTTCTGTCTCCATAATAAGCTCGCTGGTGTCATTGTGATCTTCTGGCGTGGGTGTGTCCGGCTGTAAGTTATGTTCGCGGGCGGCACAGCCGGTGGCAAGGTGCTGTGACGCCTCGGGTGTCAGAGAGATACTCATGAACTGCGTCTTGTGAGGGTTGGACGTGCAGTGTCACCACGTAAGTGATTGGAAGAGCGGTTGTGGTTCGTCTGTGTTGGTATCGTCGTGCCGTAGCTGTGCGATGCGGCGTTGCAGGCATTCATTAAGGACGCGGCCTTCTTTGCCATAACCGGAACTTGTTCGAGGTTGATCCGCAGCTCGTGGTCGTGCGGTAGCGTTCTCGCTTCCCACGCCCGGGCTCCCGGGTTCGATTCCCGGCGGGGTCAGAGATTTTCTCTGCCTCGTCATGACTGGGTGTTGTGTGATGTCCTTAGGTTAGTTAGGTTTAAGTAGTTCTAAGTTCTAGGGGACTGTTAAGTCCCATAGTGCTCAGAGCCATTTGAACCATTTTTTTTGTTCGAGGTTGTCCTTCGTAACTGACCACTGCACGGCAGCCACCGATAGAAATGTACGATGGGACGTGACATTTGAGATGTACTCGGACTTGTTCAAAATGTTCAAATGTGTGAGAAATCTTACGGGGTCTTAACTGCTAAGGTCATCAGTCCCTAAGCTTGCACACTACTTAACCTAAATTATCCTAAGGACAAACACACACACCAATGCCCGAGGGAGGACTCGAACCTCCGCCGGGACCAGCCGCACAGTCCATGACTGTAGCGTCTTAGACTCGGACTTGTCTCACACTATTAAGCACCGGATACGTCGTAAACTGTGTCCATGTCTCAGCTACGTACTTCGGACTTTTCCGTACGGGCTTAGTACCGCGATGACTTAATCTTCATTCATCTCGAAAGGCCGTTCGAATTCACGGATCGTTCGAAGGCCAAGTCCTTCATGGTTGACATCCACAGGCCCTACGTTGCCGTCGGAGTGTCGGAATTTTAGTCCAAGTCACGTCCGTTGAATAATCTCGTCGCAGGCAGCGTCGGAAGTCATCTTAACATAAACGACGGTGCTAATGATCGATAGGTGTAAGGCCATCACTGGGGATCTTCACATCTTCGCGTAGGAAGCGTTCGACGGCCATTGCTTTGGGACGTGTGTATTCATTTGCAAAGGTGAACTTTAAGGCGGGTCCACACTGAGCGCCCCGCGCCGCGCTGCGCAAAACGGCCTTGCGCGGCATTGCGCGCTCAGTGTGGACCCGCCTTAAGAGTGTTCTTCCTGTAAGAGTTGGCCATTATAGCTTGTTCGACTGGGAAGCGCGGTGGCGGGGAAGTAAACAAACACTTGGCGCGTGCAGCGGGGTGGACAGCCGAGCGCGATCCGCACTGCTGACCTGCCGAAGGCAGACTGCCGACTGAGCTACCCAAGCACGACTCACGAACCCCCCATCACAGCTGAAATTCTGCAAGTACATCGTCTTCTACCTTCCAAACTTCACAGAAGCCCTCCTGCGAACCTTGCAGAACTAACACTACTGGAAGAAAGGGTATTGCGATGACATGGCTTAACAACAGCCTGGGAGACGTTTCCAGCGCACACTCCGCTGCAGAGTAAGAATTTCATTCTGGACGTATGAAACTCTGTACAAATAGACCATAAGAAATCTGGAAGTATAAGTTCTTCCAAATTTCGCCATTAACTATATATAAAAACTGACAACTAACTAAAAAATAGCACGTTTTTTATATACTGCAATAAAGTCAGCAAAACGAACTAGAACCTTACACAATGAACATTTTATGTTAGAAAGGCATAGTACAAAGGGAAATACACTTGGAAATGGGAATCATTTCCCGAAACGTGTCGTGTAAAATGTGAATGAAAGAAAATCGTGAGTGGTAGCAGAAAAGTTATTTATAAACAAACCCCTTAGAGTCCGTTCTCTCCGCCCTCGGCCTTTATGTTGCTATGTCGTGTCGTATCTACCACGATAGTTATTACAAGAGTACCTCTACTGCAACGTTGCTACTGAAAAACCAAACTGGAGTCTATGGTACTATTGGGGCGAACCGCAAACTCTGAAAACCAAAGCAGCAAGAATGAAGATAGTAATTTTCTCTAGAAAAGATTAAATTCTTCTCCTGTAGTAGAAAGACAAGAGGGTTGTCAGAATTATATAGACAATTCATTCCAATTCTGTTTGAAATAATTGAAAGACCAGTAGAGAAACCGAAGGGGTTGTACTGAAGCTTATGTACCTAAGAAAATGCAGTTCGTACATGGGAGGAGTTGATCGTGCGGATCAGTAACTTCCTTTCTATACTGTTCTAAGAAAATCGATGAAATGGAAAAAGAGTCGTTCTTTGTCTAATAAACTGTGGAATTCTCAATGCGCCTGACGCGGGAGAGAGGAACAGGGAGAGCTCCACTTCAAGATGGACCTGGAGGGCTGTCGGGTGACATGAAGCAACCTGAACCTGTGTCCATTTCAAATAATAGAAGGAAGAAAATTCCTACCAGAGCCTGCTGAGACTGTGGTGCCTGCGGAAAAAGAAGTGAAACATGGCATATTTGCAAATTTTGTACTGTCTCACTTCGTAGAGATAAATGTGTTACACAGCACAATACATTAAAAAACTAAAGGAACTTTGTAGAATCCAGGATGGGATGTAGCAGTATTATGAGAAGGAAAGTTGCTGCTCACTATATGGTGAGTAGCAACTTCCCTTCTCACAATATTATTAAAAGGAACTTTGTTTATATATAGACTCTAGCCTAAATGTAATACATGAAATCAAAGTAACTGTTAAGGATAAGGTCACATCGATAAATCAAACCAGTGATAGTATTTGTAAATTGTCTTTATGTCTCTCAATACGGTGCTGCATGTATAGTGAAGCTAGCAAATTTTATAACATAGGACCAGATCAACAAATGGACACTGCAGCAATAGCTATTTTGTAATAGTAAATGCATTTTTCTGCACACTGACATTGTGGATTCATTTTTTATAAATAGTGACTATAGTTTCTAAAAAGTGATATTTTTTGCATGTATTACATACTATTTTTTCATAATGTGGAAAACCCCCAGGAATCATGGACCTTAAAGCTTATGGGGTGGCTTCCGTGCCTCCGCGACACAGATGGCGTTACCAAAGGTGCAACCAAACGGTGCAGTATCTGTTGAGAGGCCCGACAAACGTTTGCTTGCTGGAGAAGGGTAGCAGCCTTTTCAGTGGTTGCAGGGCCAATAGTCTGGATATTGGCTGATCTGACCATATAACATCAACCAAAACGGCCTTGCTGTGTCAGTACTACGAACGGCTGAAAGCAAGCGTAAACTACAGCCGTAATTTTTCTCGAGGGTACGCAGCTCTCCTGAGCAGAGCTCAGCGAGGATGATGGCATCCTCTTCGGTAAAATATTCCGGAGGTAAAATAATCCCCCATTCGGATCTCCAGGTGGGAACTATTCAGGAGGATGTCGTCTTGAGGAGAAACAAATCCGGCGTTTTACAGTCGGAGCCTGGGATGTATGATCCCTTAATCGGGTAGGTACGTTAGGAAATTTAAAAAGATGAACTGATTAGTTGAAGTTAGATGCATTGGGAATTAGTGAAATTTGGTGGCAGGAGAAGGACTTCTGGTCAGGTGAATACAGGCTTGTAAATACAAAATACAAGAGAAGCCATGCAAGTTGGTTTAACAATGCATAGGAAAACACGAATGGGGATGAGCTACTATGAACACCATAGCGAACGTATTATTGTAGCCAAGACATACACGAAGCCCACAGCCACCACAGTAGTACAAGTTTATATGACAACTAGCTCCGAAGATGATGAAGAGATTGAAGAAATGTATCATTCAGATAAATAAGGGAGACAAAAATTTAATTGTGAGGGGGGAATGGAATTCGATAGTAGGAAAAGGGAGAGAACGAAAAATAGAAGGTGAATATGCATTGGAGGAATGGAGTGATAGAGGAAGCCGCTTGGTAGAAATCATCACTGACATTGGTTTAAGAACCTTTGAAAGAAGGGTGTACATGTGGAAGAGGCCTAGAGGTAAAGGAAGGTTTCATACTCATTATATAACAGTAAGACAGAGATTTAGAAACCAGATTTTAAATTTTAAGACATTTCCAGGGGCAGATGTGGACTCTGACCACAATTTATTGATTATGAACCTTAGATTAAAACTAATTAAATTGCAAAAACGTAGGAAATTAAGGAGATCGGCCCTGGGTAAGTTGAAAGAATCAGTGGTTGCTGAGAGCTTCAGAGGGAACATAGGCGGAATTGACTAGGGCAGGGGAAAGGAATATAGTAGAGGACGACTGAGTAGCTTCGAGAGATGAAATACTGAAGGCAGCAGAGGATCAAATAAAGACAAGGCCTAGTAGAAATCCTTGGATAACACAGAAAACACTGAATTTAATTTTGAGAGGAATAAATCTAAAAATGCAGCAAATGAAGCAAGCGAAAAGGAATACAAACGTATAAAAATGAGACTGACAGGAAGTCCAAAATGTCTAAGCAGGAACGGCAAGACGACAAATGTAAAGAGTTAGAAGCAGATGTCACTAATGGAAATATAGATACAGCACACAGGAAAATTAAAGAGGCCTTTGGGGAAAAGAGAAGCTGCTATATGACTATCGAGAGTGCAAATACGAGAAAACCAGTCCTAAGCAAAGAATGGAAAGCTGAAAGATGGAAGAAGTATGTAGAGAGTCTATAGAAAGGAGACGCACGTGAAGGCAGTATTATAGAAATGCAAGAGGATGTAGAGATATGATACTGCGACAGGAATTTGACAAAGTACTGAAAGACATAAGTCAATACAAGGCCCCGGGAGTAGACAATATTCCGTCAGAACTACTGACAGCATTGGGAAAGACAGTCATGACAGAATTCTAGCATCTGGTGAGCAAATGAAGTGCGAGGCAAGTGAAATACCCTCAGTCTTCAAGAAGAATATAATATTTACATTTCCAAAGAAAGCTGATGCTGACAGTTGTGAATATTTCCTAACTATCAATTTCATAAGTCATGGCTACAAAGTACTAACACGAATTCTTTACATAAGAATGGAAAACCTGGTAGAAGCTGACTACGGGAAAGATCAGTGTGGATTCCAGAGAAGTGCAGGAGCACAGAAGCCAGTATTGACCCTACGATTTATCTTAAAAGATAGGTTAAGGAAAGTCTAACCTACGTTTATAGTATCTGTGAACTTAGTGAAAGATTTTTGACAAAGTTGACTGGTATACTCTCTTTGAAATTCTGAAGGTAGGTGGGGTACAATACAAATAGCGAAAGTCTATTTACAACTTGTTCAGAAATCAGAAGGCAGTTATAAGAGCTAGGGGCATGAAAGGGAAGTAGTAGCTGAGAAAGGAGTGAGACAGAGTTGTAACCTATCGGAAATGTTATTCGATGTGTATGCAGAACAAGCGGTAAAGGAAACCACAGAAGAATTTGGAGCAGGAATTTAATAAAATCTTTGATGTTTGTCGACGGAACTGTAATTCTGTAGGAGACAGCAAAAGACTTCGAAGAGTAATTGAACAGAATGGACAGTGTCTTGAAACGAGAGTAAGCAGTGAACATTAACAAAAGCATAACAAGGATAATAAAAATGGAAATGCTGTGTGGATAGCGCCTCTCGTCAGGTAGACCGTTCGCCTGGTGTAAGTCTTTCGAGTTGACGCCACTTCGGGGACTTGCGTGTCGATGGGTATGAAATGATGATGATAAGAACAACACAATCGCCAGGATAATGAAATGCAGTCTTATTAAATCAGATGAGGCTGACGGAATTAGATTAAGAAACGAGACTCTCAGAGTAGTACATGAGTTTTGCTCTTTGGGCATCAAAATAACTGATGACGGCTGAAACGAGAAGATATCAAGTGTTGACTGACTGTGGCCAGGAAAGTGTTTCTGGAGAACAGAAATTTATAAACATCGCATATATTTATTAGGAAGTATTTTCTGAGAGTGTTTGTATGGACTGTAGCCACGTTTTGATGTGAATCTAAGATGATAAACAATTTAGGCAAGAACAAAATAGAGGCTTTTGACATGAGGTGCATCAGAAGGATATTGAAGATTAGGTGTGTCAATCAGGTAACTAATGAAGTACTAAATTGCACTAGTGCCATAAGAAATTTGTGACACAACCTGACGAGAAAAAGGAATCGGTTAATAGAACACATTCCGAGAAATCAAGGGGTCACCAATGTAGTACTACAATGAAGTATGGGGGATAAAAATCGAAGAGAAGAGATGGATACAGGAAGTAGATACTGAAGGATGTACGTTGCAAAAGTTATTCGGAGATGAAGAGACATGCACAGGTTGCGGTAGCGTGGAGACCACAACAACAACGTCGAAAAACGTTTTATGTTCAAACACTGAAAACTTAAAATAAAAGATAGTGAGGTGTAAATTTGTTTCTAGTTACATGCAAAAACAAAACAGCTACTCGAAAAACGTCATTTTGTGTACGGTAGTCAAACGACTCTACCAAAAGGAAATTGAGGACCTGAAAGACAGTTACGTTGTGCGGGTTGCATGAATGCAATACGTGGCCACTACGGAAGTTGGTACACAAACATTCCATCTTTAATGTGTTACGTGACTAAAGAAGTATATGAGGCGAATATAAATGAATTGGATACGGTAGTAGTGCGTATCATTCAGAAATTGTGTGGATTTTTGAGTTTTAAGCTCCTTCGTGTGGAGAACTTTGACCGCAAAATACCTCTGTGAGAGCGGTGCTAGGCGCTCCAATCTGGAACAGCGCGACCGCTACGGTCGCAGGTTCGAATCCCGCCTCGGGCATGGATGTGTTTGATGTCTTTAGGTTAGTTAGGTTTAAGTAGTTCTAGGTTCTAGGGGACTGATGACCTCAGAAATTAAGTCCCATAGTGCTCAGAGCCATTTGAACCATTTTTGAACTTCTGTGAACTCGTGTTTTGCTATGGTGTCGTCACAGCTAATACCTGGCGGCTACAAGACTCCAGTCTAGG
Organism: Schistocerca serialis cubense; assembly: GCF_023864345.2. Taxonomy (NCBI): domain Eukaryota; kingdom Metazoa; phylum Arthropoda; class Insecta; order Orthoptera; family Acrididae; genus Schistocerca; species Schistocerca serialis. The sequence continues at coordinate 258,346,796 of NC_064641.1, forward strand.
GTTGATCAACAGCTATCACAACAAAAATACGTTGCTGAATTATTTTTTGCATTACGAGATTTCATGACAGTTCTTTTAATGCATCAGTCCTCTTTTTAACTTAAATGTTACGCCTTGTCAAACATTACATGAATCTGGATGTATTTATTATCACAGTGTTAGACGTTCTTAGGACGTAACTAACGGCTCACCGTACTAAGTTAATGTATCACTGAGCCGAAAAGGAGAGATGTTTGATGGATGTAATAGCCATATAATTTGGTCTTTTAATAATCGCATTTCAAATGCATATATGTCACAGAAAAATCAAAATTTATTCATTCAAAAGAAAAATAAATGAATAATATATTTCACATCCTACACAAAACATGCACACGAAAAAGGCCTAAAAATCTAACCAGCCATTATAATTTACTTTCATCGATCACGAAACGCTTTACAGCCTTTTCTCCGTCTAGAGAATCTTTGGTTTTAATTTGTCGCCACAGCTCGCAGGTGCGCAACGTCCTTAGATATTCTGTAATTTTGTCTCATTTGTGTCTTTGTGGTCCCTTCATATAAACGTTATACTCTTCAGTTTTCATTCTCAAGCAGTAACCGTAAGTTTATAAGTACGAAATTCTGCTCCTTGATAGATAAAGAGGAATCCAATGAATGCTTTTCAACGACAACGAGAGTAACAACCTCTAATTTATTTCCTTTATACTAAATGTATTGCCGTTGAAATATAATCATTTCATGCATAATGTTATCACGCTTTTTGATGCGTTGATTGGCCCCCGACAGCGAATAGTTTACTCATTTTGTCGACTCCGGCACTAGTTAACTGTGTATCGTTTGTTTTTTAGGTTTGTGTGTGAATTGCAACTGTCTGACAACTGAAACCAATTAATAAAGGAGCATTTTCTCCGTCCATAAGTGCGCTGCATTTACAGCAATGATGAACAAAGTTGTAAAAAGCCTACTCCTGTTGCTTAATGTGCTGCGTCATAGCTTGCAAGATCAGGAGGTGCGTATGAATCCGATTGAATACACGCAGCGAATAGCAACCGTTTGTCTGATACAAGCCCTACCCGACCGTCGTTTTAGGTTCTGTCGACACTATTTTCAACAAAGTCCTAATTGGATTACCCTTTAGAAAAATCTGCATCTACATGTACATACATTATCTGTATGCCACCATAGGCGCATGGCTTAGCGTACCTGCACCGCTATTATTTCTTTCGTGTTTTACTCGCCAGTCGAGGAAAGTCGACTGTCTAAAAGTCTCCGTACGAGTTCTAATTTCTGTTATTTTGTCTTTGTTGTACTTACTCGAAAACTTCGTTGGCGGCAGTCGAATCGTTCTGCAGTCAGCTTTAAATGCAGTTAACTAAATTTTCTCAATAATGTTATTCGAAAAGAACATGCCCTTCCCCCAGGGATTTCCATTTGAGTATCCGAAACATCTCGGTAATACTTGCTTGTTGATCGAGCTACCGGTAACAAACCTAGTAACCCGCCTCTGAACAGCTTCGATGTCTCCCTTAAGCCGATCTGGTGGGGATCGCAGTACCCAAGAATGGGTCGCACTAGCGTCCTATACGCCGTCTCTGTTACAAATGGGCTACAGTTTACCAAATTTCTCCCCATAAAACCAAGTCTAGCACTCGCCTACCCTACTACCAACCTGACGTGCTCATCCCATTTCATATTACTTTGCAGTGTTACGCATAGACATTTAACCGTTGTGGCTGTGTCAACTGCACCCCGCTGATACTCTATTCGAACGTTACAAGATTTATTTTCCTTCTCATCCGTATTAACTCGCTTTTTCCTCATTTAGACAACGATTCCATACATCATATTTTTTTTTTTTTTTCATCAGTCTACTGACTGGTTTGATGCGCCCGCCACGAATTCCTTTCCTGTGCTAACCTCTTCATCTCAGAGTAGCACTTGCAACCTACGTCCTCAATTATTTGCTTGACATATTCCAATCTCTATCTTCCTCTGCAGTTTTTGCCCTCTACAGCTCCCTCTAGTACCATGGAAGTCATTCCCTCATGTCTTAGCAGATGTCCTACCATCCTGTCCCTTCTCCTTATCAGTGTTTTCCACATATTCCTTTCCTCTCCGATTCTACGTAGAACCTCCTCATTCCTTATCTTATCAGTCCACCTAATTGTCAACATTCGTCTATAGCATCACATCTCAAATGCTTCGATTCTCTTCTGTTCCGGTTTTCCCACAGTCCATGTTTCACTACCATACAATGCTGTACTCCAGACGTACATCCTCAGAAATTTCTTCCTCAAATTAAGGCCGGTATTTGATATTAGTAGACTTCTCTTGGCCAGAAATGCCTTTTTTGCTATAGCGAGTCTGGTTTTGATGTCCTCCTTGCTCCGTCTGTCATTGGTTATTTTACTGCCTAGGTAGCAGAATTCCTTAACTTCATTGTCTTCGTGACCATCAATCCTGATGATAAGTTTCTCGCTGTTCTCATTTCTACTACTTCTCATTACCTTCGTCTTTCTCTGATTTACTCTCAAACCATACTATGTACTCATTAGACCATTCCGTTCAGCAGATCATTTAATTCTTCTCCACTTTCACTCAGGATAGCAATGTCATCAGCGAATCGTATCATTGATATCCTTTCAACCTGTATTTTAATTCCACTCCTGAACTTCTCTTTTATTTCCATCATTGCTTCCTCGATGTACAGATCGAAGAGTAGGGGCGAAAGGCTACAGCCTTGTCTTACACCCTTCTTAATATGAGCACTTCGTTCTTGATCGTCCACTCTTATTATTCCCTCTTGATTGTTGTACATATTGTATATGACCCGTCTCTCTCTATAGCTTACCCCTACTTTTATCAGAATCTCGAACAGCTTGCACCATTTTACATTGTCGAACGCTTTTTCCAGGTCGACAAATCCTATGAAAGTGTCTTGATTTTTCTTTAGCCTTGCTTCCATTATTAGCCGTAACGGCAGAATTGCCTCTCTCGTCCCTTTACTTTTCCTAAAGCCAAACTGATCGTCACCTAGCGCATTCTCAATTTTCTTTTCCATTCTTCTGTATATTATTCTTGTAAGCAGCTTCGATGCATGAGCTGTTAAGCTGATTGTGCGATAATTCTCGCACTTGTCAACTCTTGCCGTCTTCGGAATTGTGTGGATGAAGCTTTTCCGAAAGTCAGATGGTATATCGCCAGACTCATATATTCTACACACCAACGTGAATAGTCGTTTTGTTGCCACTTCCCCCAATGATTTTAGGAATTCTGATGGAATGTTATCTATCCCTTCTGCCTTATTTGACCGTAAATCCTCCAAAGCTCTTTTAAATTCCGATTCTAATACTGGATCCCCTATCTCTTATAAATCTACTCCTGTTTTTTCTTCTATCACATCAGACAAATCTTCAGCCTCATAGAGGCTTTCAATGTATTCTTTCCACCTATCTGCTCTCTCCTCTGCATTTAACAGTGGAATTCCCGTTGCACTCTTAATGTTACCACCGTTGCTTTTAATGTCACCAAAGGTTGTTTTGACTTTCCTGTATGCTGAGTCGGTCCTTCCGACAATCATATCATTTTCGATGTCTCCACATTTTTCCTGCAGCCATTTCGTCTTAGCTTCCCTGCACTTCCTATTTATTTCATTCCTCAGCGACTTGTATTTCTGTATTCCTGATTTTCCCGGAACATGTTTGTACTTCCTCCTTTCATCAATCAACTGAAGTATTTCTCCTGTTAACCATGGTTTCTTCGCAGCTACCTTCTTTGTACCTATGTTTTCCTTCCCAACTTCTGTGATGGCCCTTTTTAGAGTTGTCCATTCCTCTTCAACTGTACTGCCTACTGCGCTATTCCTTATTGCTGTATCTATAGCGTTAGAGAACTTCAAACGTATCTCATCATTCCTTAGTGCTTCCGTATCCCACTTCTTTGCGTATTGATTCTTCCTGACTAATGTCTTGAACTTCAGCCTACTCTTCATCACTACTATATTGTGATCTGAGTCTATATCTGCTCCTGGGTACGCTTTACAATCCAGTATATGATTTCGGAATCTCTGTCTGACCATGATGTAATCTAATTGAAATCTTCCCGTATCTCCCGGCGTTTTCCAAGTATACCTCCTCCTCTTGTGATTCTTGGACAGGGTATTCGCTATTACTAGCTGAAACTTGTTACAGAACTCAATTAGTCTTTCTCCTCTTTCATTCCTTGTCCCAAGCCCATTTTCTCCTGTAACCTTTTCTTCTACTCCTTCCCCTGCAACTGCATTCCAGTCGCCCATGACTATTAGATTTTCGTCCCCCTTTACATACTGCATTACCCTTTCAATATCCTCATACACTTTCTCTATCTGTTCATCTTCAGCTTGCGACGTCGGCATGTATAGCTGAACTATCGTTGTCGGTGTTGGTCTGCTGTCGATTCTGATTAGAATAACCCGGTCACTGAACTGTTTACAGTAACACACCCTCTGCCCTACCTTCCTATTCATAACGAATCCTACACCTGTTATACCATTTTCTGCTGCTGTTGATATTACGCGATACTCATCTGACCAGAAATCCTTGTCTTCCTTCCACTTCACTTCACTGACCCCTACTATATCTAGATTGAGCCTTTGCATTTCCCTTTTCAGATTTTCTAGTTTCCCTACCACGTTCAAGCTTCTGACATTCCACGCCCCGACTCGTAGAACGTTATCCTTTCGTTGATTATTCAATCTTTTTCTCATGGTAACCTCCCCCTTGGCAGTCCCCTCCCGGAGATCCGAATGGGGGACTATTCCGGAATCTTTTGCCAATGGAGACATCATCATGACACTTCTTCAAATACAGGCCACATGTCCTGTGGATACACTTTACGTGTCTTTAATGCAGTGGTTTCCATTGCCTTCTGCATCCTCATGTCGTTGATCATTGCTGATTCTTCCGCCTTTAGGGGTAATTTCCCACCCCTAGGACAAGAGAGTGCCCTGAACCTCTATTCGCTCTTCCGCCCTCTTTGACAAGGCCGTTGGCAGAATGAGGCTGACTTCTTATGCTGGAAGTCTTCGGCCGCCAATGCTGATTATTTATTATTACATCATATTAATTAGAAATTCTGTCTAAGTCATCTTCTACACTCCTGCAGTCACTCAGTTGTGTGTGTAGAGAATATGTGTTACGTATCAGTTATGTGTATAGAGAATACAAGCTTTTCTATCACTCTTCCATGGGGCACTCCTGACGATACCTTAGTCTCTGACGAAAACTCTCCGTCGAGGACAACCTACTGGCTTCTATTACTTATGAAGTCTTCGAGCCACTCATTTATCTGGGAAGTTAAACCACATTCTCCACCTCCAACAGTTTGCAATTGGGCATCGTGTCAAATGTTTTCCAGGAATCTAGGATATGGAATGTGCCTGTTGTCCTTCATCCATAGTTCGCAGGATACCACGTGAGAAAAGGACAAACGATGCTTCCTAACTCCATTCTGATTTGTGGACAGGTGGTTTTTCGTCTCAAGGAATTTTATTATATTCGAAGTAAAAATGTGTTCGTGAACTCTGCAGCAAACCGATGTTGGATATTGGTCTGTAATTATGCGGTCCTTTCTTTACAAGTGTCGCCTGCGCTTTTTGCCAATCACTTGGGACTTTGCACTGGGCGAGAGATACTTTGTTTGCTTAGCATTTTCTGAATTTGGTTATTAAACCACGTAGGGTCCTTTTCATGCTTAATCCACTTACTTGGCACGTACGTCTCCAGACTGCGATTTACGATCAGTTTAAACTTTCCCATAATTCCTCTACGTCTGTCATACTGGGGCCAGATGATGTTCATTCTCTGTCTAAGTGGGATGCTAATAACTAACTGCTTATCTAATTTTTCCAGCATAAATACTCTTCCAGCCCTCCAAACGGATTTATTAACTTTAGTAAGCATCTTTGCTGTGATGACATCACGATGACTAATCCCTGTCTCTATACTGGCACTGTCGATAACGTCATGCCAATTTGTGGTTATAAGGACGAAAAGTGGAGTGTCTAGTTATTCAAGGCAGTTCTCGGAGAACGTGTTCAAAAGTACTTCACAAGACTATCTCCCATACCTCCTGCAGTGAATTCATAGACGCCCCAGTCCATACTCAGCAGATTAAAGTTGCCTCCGACTAATACGGCATGATCTGGGTATTTACGCCTGCTGAGCGCAGACTTTATTTGAATGAATATACGCTTGTTAAGACAGAATAGATGTCCGGTAAAACATTTGGTAATTAACTTGAGTTCGCTTAGGCCTACTGCTCGTTTATCTCATTCAAAAGGTTGAAATACACTACTGGCCATTAAAATTGCTACACCACGAAGATGACATGCTACAGACGCGAAATTTAACCGAGAGGAAGAAGATGTTGAAGAAGATGTTGTGATATGATAATGATTAGCTTTTCAGAGCATTCACACAAGGTTGGTGCCGGTGGCGACACCTACAACGTGCTGACATGAGGAAAGTTTCCAACCGATTACTCATACACAAACAGCAGTTGACCGGCGCTGCCTCGTGACACGTTGTTGTGAGGCCTCGTGTAAGGAGGAGAAATGCGTACCATCACGTTTCCGACTTTGATAAAGGTCGGGCTGTAGCCTATCGCGATTGCGGTTTATCGTATCGCGACATTGCTGCTCGCGTTGGTCGAGATCCAATGACTATTAGCAGAATATGGAATCGGTGGGTTCAGGAGGGTAATACGGAACGTCGTGCTGGATCCCAACGGCCTCGTATCACTAGCAGGCATCTTATCCGCATGGCTGTAACGGATCGTGCAGCCACGTTTCGATCCCTGAGTCAACAGATGGGGACGTTTGCAAGACAACAACCATCTGCACGAACAGTTCGACGACGTTTGCAGCAGCATGGACTATCAGCTCGGAGACCATGGCTGCGGTTACCCTCGACGCTGCATCGTACACAGGAGCGCCTGCGATGGTGTACTCAACGACGAACCTGGGTGCATGAATGGCAAAACGTCATTTTCTCGGATGAATCCAGGTTCTGTTTACAGCATCATGATGATCGCATCCGTGTTTGGCGACGTCGCGGTGAACGCACATTGGAAGCATTTATTCGTCATCGGCATACTGGCGTATCACCCGGCGTGATGGTATTGGGTGCCATTGGTTACACGTTTCGGTCACATCTTGTTCGCATTGACGGCAATTTGAACAGTGGACGTCACATTTCAGATGTGTTACGACCCATGTGTCTACCCTTCATTCGATCCCTACGAAACCCTACATTTCAGCAGGATAATGCACGACCGCATGTTGCAGGTCCTGCACGGGCCTTTCTGGATATAGAAAATGTTCGACTGCTGCCCTGGCCAGTACTTCCTACACATCTCTCACCAATTGAAAACGTCTGGTCGATGGTGGCCGAGTAACTGGCTCTTCACAATACGCCAGTCACTACTCTTGATGAACTGTGGTATCGTGTTGAAGCTGCATGGGCAGATGTACCTTTACATGCCATCCAAGCTCTGTTTGACTCAATGCCCAGGGGCATCAAGGCCGTTATTACAGCCTGGGGCCGGCCTGTGTGGCCGAGCGGTTTTAGGCGCTTCAGTCTGGAGCCGCACGACCGCTACGATCGCAGGTTCGAATCCTGCCTCGGGCATGGATGTGTGTGATGTCCTTAGGTTAGTTAGGTTTAAGTAGTTCTAAGTTCTAGGGGACTGATGACGTCAACTGTTAAGTCCCATAGCGCTCAGAGCCTTTATTTTATTTTATTTTTTTTTTTGAACGGCCAGGGGTGGTTGTTCTGGGTACTGATTTCTCAGGATCTATGCACCCAAATTTCGTGAAAATGTAATCACATGTCAGTTGTAGTATAATATATTTGTCTAATGAATACCCATTTATCATCTGCAATTCTTCTTGGTGTAGCAGTTTTAATGGCCAGAAGTGTACGAATACGTAGATTATGAAACAAATAAACACGAAGCACCATGAAGAAATTATCCGAATGGGACGGAAATTGGTAGATCTGATGACTAATTAAGCAAGTCAACAAAGCGTTATATCACCTCTGGCCCTTTGCAAGCAATTATTCGGCTTTGCACTGATTGATAGAGCTGCTGGATGTCCTCCTGGGATATTGTGCCAAATTCTGTCTAGTGACAGCGTTACATCCTCAAAATCCCGAAGGCTTTGTCCATAATGCTCCCAACTTTCTGAATTGGAGAGAGAGCCGGCGACCTCGCTGCCCAAGCTAGGGCTTGGCAAGCACGAAAACAAGCAATGGAAACTCTCACAACGTGCGGTCGGGCTTTATCTTGTTGAAATGCAAGTCCAGACTGGCTTTCCATGAAGGGCATTGTCTTGCTGAAATGTAAACCCAGGATGACTTTCCATGACAGGGAACAAAATGGGACGTAGAATACCTTCGACCTACCGCTGTGATGTAAGGGTGCTGCGGATGACAACTAAAGGCGTCCTGCTATGAAATGAAGTAGCACGCCAGACCATTACTCTTGGTTGTCAGGCCGTATGGTGAGCGCCAGTGCGGACGACATCCCATAGCTGTCTGGGGCGTCTCGAGACACGTCTTCACTGGTCATCGGGGCTCAGTTCGAAGTGAGATTCATCATCGAAGACAATTCTACTCCAGTCAATGATATTCCAGACCGAAGACGTGTATGGAGACGTCCCAGACAGCAATGGGATACCAATCTGAATTTAGCCCACCTTATGGCTTGACAACCAGGAGTGGGCCGGCCGGGGTGGCCGAGTGGTTCTAGGCGCTACAGTCTGGAACCGCACGACCGCTACGGTCGCACGTTCGAATCCTGCCTCGGGCATGGAAGTGTGTGATGTCCTTAGGTTAGTTAGGTTTAAGTAGTTCTATGTTCTAGGGGACTGATGACCTCAGCAGTTAAGTCCCATAGTGCTCAGAGCCATTTGAACCATTTTGAACCAGGAGTGGTGGTTAGTGGTACCATTTCATTTTATATTGGGACCCCTTTGATTGTCATCTGCGGCACCCTCACAGCACAGCAGTACGTCGACGATATTCTACGACCCATTTTATTGCCCTTCATGGCAAGCCGTCCTGTGCTTACATTTCAGCAAGGTAATGCTTGTTTTCGTGCTTGTCAAACCCCATCTAGCCAGCAAGGTCACCAGGTCTCTTCGCAGTTGAGGTCCGCCGAGATAGCTGAACGGTCAGCGTGACGGACTGCCGTCCTAAGGCGCCCGGGTTTGATTCCCGGCTGGGTCGGGGATATGCTCCGCTCAGGGACTGGATGTTGTGTTGTCTTCATCATCATTTCATCCCCATCCGGCGCGCAGCTCTCCCAATGTGGCGTCGAATGTAATAAGACCTGCACCAAGGCGACCGGACCTACCTTGTAAGGGTGTCAGTTCATGATATCCAGTATTACAAATCTACTGTTTTTGATGGACACACGTCCAGATCGTCCACTCTCAAAATTCTGCCATCTCTCTCCTTACATCCAACACTGCTGGCGGCTCACCTCCAACTGCGCAACGCTACGCGCTGCTCACATCCAACTGCCCAACACTACAATAGCGAATATTCCAATAATGTCAACCAGCCACAAACCGCACACAGCACAGCCAGTGATTTTCATACAGAGCGCTACGTGACGTTACCAACAAAAAATTTTATAAATTGTTTTGGGCAGTGGCCAATAATGATTTGATAAAATTTTTCATATTTACAATAACAAAGATATCAAATACACACACTTATTGATGCAATGTTGGTCAAAAGCAAAAATTGTTCTCATAAAGGCAGTCCTGATTATTCATCACAATAGTATCCGCCTCCGGTAGCTGAGTTGTCAGCGCGACAGAATGTCAATGCTAAGGGCCCGGGTTCGATTCTCGGCTGGGTCGGAGATATTCTCCGCTCAGGCCATGGGTGTTGTGTTGTCCTAATCATCACGCCGATGTGGCGTCAAATCTAAAGACTGGCATCAGGCAAACGGACTATCCGACGGGACGCCCTAGCCACACGACATTATTATTATTATCACAACAGTAATTACAGAAACATCCCCTCAGAAAAATTAATGAATTACTGTGGTGATAAACCTCTTACGTTATTTGATTTTCAAATAGCTGAGCAGAACTGAACGTACTCAGACATTTCTCTCTTTACTTATTCTGATCAACACTAAACTGACACACAATATTTTTAGCGCAACGCAGTCTGACTTTCAATAATCCCTAAAAAAGAATGACCCTGACGAACAATAATCTATACCTTTCATGAATCACTTACCTCACAAAAATCTTCGTTACTCGAACTACTGCAATACAGCGAGCGCAAATAGTGCCAGCTAAATAAATTAAAAATTTGTGTGTCAGTTTAGTGTTGATCAGAATAAGTGAAGAGAGAAATGTCTGAGTACGTTCAGTTCTGCTCAGCTGTTTGAAAATCAAATAACGTAGAGGTTTTCCAGCACAGTAATTCATATATTTTTCTAAGGGGAGGTTTCAAGGAGCCTCCCGGCCAATTACGCCAAACACTCATTTCCAATTCTTTTTTTTTTCTTTTTTTTTTTTAGTTGAGGATGTGCATTATGGGCAGGACCCTCCAACCAACTCGGGATTTTGAATATGTAATGCTCCCAATGGACAGAATTTATCACGATGCCCTCAGGAGGACATCTAACAATTCTATCAGCCAATTGCAATCAGAGTATCTGCTAGCATAATGCTAGAGGTGGTGCTATTGCCTTGCTCAACTTGTGATGCTCTTTTTCTTGAATAAATAATCCATTCGTCCGAAATTGTAATAAACTTTCTGTCTTTATATGTACATCACACCTATCGATTTGCGTTCGGTTCAGATAATTCCTTCGTAGAGTGTCCTTTTTTATGTTAGATGTTCAGAAATGGTTCAAATGGCTCTGAGCTCTATGGGACTTAACATCTAAGGTCATCAGTCCCCTAGAACGTAGAACTACTTAAACCTAACTAACCTAAGGACATCACACACATCCATACCCGAGGCAGGATTCGAACTTGCGACCGTTGCGGTAGCGCGGTTCCAGACTGAAGCGCCTAGAACCGCTCGGACACACAGGCCGGCTGTCTTAGATGTGTTTGTTAGAACTAACGAGGTGCAGACTGTCATTACTTTCGTTTGTGACTACAGCAAGGCCACCGGATTAAGGTATTAAATTGAGATGAATTTCCAGACGTTGGACTGTCGTGTGTCATCGGTGGACCCCGTCACAGGCGGCACGAAATGAGAAGAAAAGGAAAAGGTTCGCAGTAGTATACAATACACATTCATGTTGACGTTTATTAAAGCTTAAAGTATATCTTTCAGAAAGTTTCGAGCCTGGTGTTAACAAGGAAGAAAGAGGATGGCCGTCAAAGAAAAATTATGAGAGTCGTCTATTTCTTTTTTTGACGCCCTCCAGTGTCCATCCTTAATGATTCGTAATTCAAGTAAACACGAAAAATAGAAAACGGAATGAAGAGAAGGCAGGGGTGGGAAACCAACACGGCTAACTGCACATGGCACTATGGTACTGCAATGGCGAAAATTGAAAACTTGTGCCAGACCGGTAATCGAACCGGGAGTACCGCTTCTCAACAGCTGTTGCCTTAACAGCTTCGGGCATCTGGACACGGTCCCTGACCGACACAAATTTCTAGCTTATCGGACGCTGCAATGCAGCGTCCCTCGTCCATTAAACTCTCTGCTCCAGACCCTGATTCCCGAATCAGTTCGGACAATATTTGTACATTTGCATTGATACATACGTCGAGCAGGCGTTACCCTCTTTTGTAGATATGTATAAACATATCCGTAATTCATCGAGGGCTTGACATATGTGTGTGTGTTGAAACGTCTGTTCTTACCTCCTAACGCACATTTAGTGCACGAGCTTAAATTGTGTCCCCCAACAGTCTGCGAATCGCGGAAACTCCATTTCGTGCGTTTTCGTATACAGTATTTAGTATCTCGTTTATGAGAAAACGTTTGGAAACCATTCTTGAATTTCCGAACCGGGTAAGAGAAATTTACCAGGTGCGAGACTTACTGGCTGATCAGTGTTCCAAGTCAACGGTTAAAATCTGCCACGGAGATCCAATCTGCACTTGACTCACATCCATTGTCTTGCACTGCGCGAGCAAGTAGAAAATCAAGGAAGCGCCGGAACCACTGCTTTCTATGAGAGAATTCGCACATATGTCGCTGTAATGAATGAAGGAAAGGAGATTACATCTTACATCTTTTACATAATAAGATGTTTAGAGGCAAGAGTACCATCTCGGCAGGATCAGGATAAAAGGATATCAGCCGAGGCTTCATTGGATAAATTATCACAATATTTGGACTGGATGAGATAGGAATGTAGCATATTTTATTTGAAAAATACACAGGACGATTACCACTTGCTCTCTGTTATAAGAAATGTTTTCTGCAGTAGATTAGGGCAAGAAAAGGTACCACTGCTTGACACCTATAATACGATCGCTCAGTGGAATGTAATATGCCCAAGTGTGTGCACTGTACATTATTACATCAGCAAAATGTAACTGTGCGTGTAACAATAGAGATAATTGTCGAGACGCCATAAACTAACAACAAAACAAAAAAATGAATAGCCATTCGCCGGTTTTTAGCCTTTGTTCCCAATAATGGCTTCTGACAGGGCGCTATACTCGCCAGTTATCTTTTATTACCCTTCCGGTTCCCAGTGCAAATCCAGGGACGCAGGTGGGCAGTAGGATTACAACGTGCCACTTTGGGGGCGCCGTGATGTGACGGCCAGCGCCTCGCTTAACGACCGCAGGGAGGGGCTGTGTTTGTAGGCTAAATGGAAACGAACACGCAAGAAACAGCGCCGACTGCGCCGGCTCGCGGGCCCTCAGCCAATTACGCCGACACAGCGTCCAGGCGGGGAGCGGACCCGGCGTGCGCAAGAAAGGCGGCGGCGGCGGCGGCGGCGGAAGTGACGTGGCGCGTGTGACGTGGACAGCCGCCTCAAAGCGGACCGCGGCCACTGGGATCGTAATTGGCGTAATCACAGGACGCGGCACAGCCAACTCCAGGTAGCGTTACAATAGAAACCCCACAACAAACAAAAACTGCTGAAACTACTGGCTTGGTGCGTAATTTAGTAGCGTTTTTGTTTTGCCCGTTGCTCTTCCGGTTGTTTTGGGTTTATTCACCGATTTTCATTTTTTATGTATAGGTCACTGTTACTATTTCAGTTTACACACTGTCATTTTGTCATCTGGAGATAGTGAGTGCAGCTGTGGACGCTAGAATATGAGGTGCCAAGTGCAGAAATCGCAATACCGACACATTCTTCCATTTGAGTCCAGTACAGGTGTGACAGCAGCGAAAGCAGCTAGAACCATTTGCGCCGTGTGTGGGGTAATGCCACGGGACAGAGTACAGCAAGAAAATTGGTTTCTAGTTTTAAGGGGAATCGTTTTGACATTAGTGTCTTTCCATGCTCAGAAAGTTTCCAGGTTTGATAAAGATTGTTTGAACGCATTAATCCACAATGAGCCACGTCAGTGTGCTCGAGACCAGTCATATGTGATGAATTTCGATCATACCACCGTCGTGCGGCATTTGCATGCAATAGTGAAGTTTAAGAAATTGAGTGTACGGCTACCGCAAGCTCTGAATAAAAAAAAAAAAAAATAAAAAAAAAAAACGCAAGATGGTCACATGTGCATCTCTGCTTACTCGTTATCAACTGGTTCGTTACTTGTATCGTTACTAATGATGAGAAGATGATGGTAGCCATCTGATGGAACAGTGACGAACTGTTTCCCTGAGGGGTAACAGTCACTGCTGGCATTTATTGCAGATGCAATCCAAGAACAACGACCAGGAAGACTGCGGGAAGTGTGGCTACTCCACGATAACGCTCGCCCGCATTCTGCTAGGCTGGCAAAAAACACTATACGTGAGTTGGTTTGGGGAGTCATTCCGTACCCATCGTATTCACCTGATCTTTCGCCCTCAGATTTTCACCTTTTCCGCTCTCTACAGAACAACCTTCAAGGAGCTTTCTTCTCGGATGAAAATACGTTTCGAACATAGCTCGATGTATTCTTCGTCTCATATACAGTCGCGGAATCGAAAAGTTGTCCCACCGTTGGCAGACTGCTGTAGGTAGTGAACGAGAATATATTATTGAAGACTAAAGTGCCGGCCGGTGTGGCCGTGCGGTTAAAGGCGCTTCAGTCTGGAACCGCGTGACCGCTACGGTCGCAGGTTCGAATCCTGCCTCGGGCATGGATGTGTGTGATGTCCTTAGGTTAGTTAGGTTTAATTAGTTCTAAGTTCTAGGCGACTGATGACCTCAGAAGTTAAGTCGCATAGTGCTCAGAGCCATTTTGACTAAAGTCTCTGTTATGTGTACCTGTTACGTTTATTAAACTCATAGAAAAACTCTAAGTAATCATTCATCAACTCAATATTTACTGGCCAAACATGTAGAGTGTTGTACCTTCCCTCCAATTTCCTACTCAGCGTTAACTTGAACTTCACCGACAAAATTTAGAACGATGTACAACCTTCTGAGTAATTTCGTATAAGCAACTTCCTATCACCGGTGACACGTCACAGAGTACGACAGCATCGCCAGGAGCACCTCCGAAGATGTCCAGCGCAGCTCTGGGGAAACGCCAGGAAATGCAAAGTTTCTTCGAGCACGATCATACAGCACTGAAGCCTCATCAGCAACATCCGATCGTGAAAGCCCTCACTATGCGAGTGAATTTGTTATTTGCTTTTTTTTTTTGCCCCGGTACTTTGTTTGCCTGAAGTTACCCCCACGACAGCGATCAAACTTGTACTCGTAATACGCTTCACCAAAACTTACAATACTGGCACAGGAAAACTGCGTCCACTGAAATTTGCGGCCATACAAAACTCTGTGAAATCTGGGCATAGTATTTCTGGAAAAGACCCGCTCACTAAGTCACGGACTACCGGTGCTCCAAAAGTCCTCGCCCACTGCAGTGGATGACCCCATGAACAATCATGTCTGCACGGACAACACTAAAGACCAAATAGAAATGATGCACAAAACAGAAAGACCAGGTGAGAAGATGTATTGGAGGAACTGGAGATCTGAAAATCTACGTTGTAAAAAATGAAAACCAAGAAAGACTACTTGGTTAAGAAAATGAATTTGCTGCTACGCCTTTTTTTACCTACAACGATCTGCTTGGATGAGCCAAGTGCTATGTTTTATTTCTACTGTAAATGATCAGTAACGAATACATCTTGCTGTCAGAAAAAGAGCACCACCTGCGGCCAGCATAATCTTCCATGATACATACGTTTAGTGCTCTGGTTCTAGTTGTTTTAACATTTTCTCTTTTTTTGTCATACATACTCTGTCCTATTACGAAAAGTCAAACACCACAATCCACTTTTAAGTTCAGGGAGAAGAAATAAAAACTTCGAGGTTTGCCGATGACACTGTGATTCTCTCTGACACAACAGGGGACTTGGAAGAGCAGCTGAACGGAGAGGACAGTGCTTTTGAAAGTAGGATATAAACTGAACATCAACGAAAGCAAAACAAGGATAATGAAATGTAGTCGAATTAAATCAGGTGATGCTAAGGGAATTAGATTAGGAAACGAGACACTCAAAGAAGTAGATGAGTTATGCTATTTGGGCAACAAAATAACTGGTGATGGCTGAAGTAAAGTAGTGTATCTCAATTATATAGACCTTCTACACACTACTTCCACCTTTCAGCTTTCCCTTCTTTGCTTGGAATTGGTTTTCCATCTGCACTTCGATAATCATACACACAAGATAAACTGGTATAGGCAAGAGTATTCAAATACAGAGACATGTAAACAGGCAGAAGACGGCACTGCGGTCGTCAGTGCCTATATAAGACAACAAGTGACAGGCGCAGTTGTTAGATCGATTACTGCATCTATAATGGCAGGTTATCAAGACTGAAGTGAGTTTGAACGTGGTGTTATAGTCGGCACACGACCGATGACACACAGCATCTCCTAGGTAGCGATGAAGTGGGGATTTTCTTGTTCCGCCATTTCACGAGTGTACCGTGAATATCACGAATTCGGTAAAACATCAAATCTCCGACATCGCTGCGGCCGCAAAAAGATCCTGCAAGAACGGGACCAACGACGACTGAAAAGAATCGTTCAACATGACTGAAGTGCAACCCTTCCGCAAATTGCTGCAGATTTCAATGCTGGGCCATGAACAAGTGTCAGCGTGAGAACCATTCAACGAAACATCAGAGGCAAAGGCCCACTCGTTACTCTTGGTGACTGCACGTCACAAAGCTTTATGCCTCGCTTGGGCCCGTCAACATCGACATTGGACTGTTGACGACTGAAAACGTGTTGCCTGGTCGGACAAGTCACGTTTAAAATTGCATTGAGCAGATGGACGTGTATGGGTATGGAGACAACCTCATGAATTCATGGACTCTGGATATCAGCAGAGAACTGTCAAGCTGGTGGAGGCTCTATAATGGTGTTGGGCATTTGTAGTTGGAGTGATATGGGACCCCTGATACCTTTAGATACGACTCTGACAGTGACACGTGTGTAAGCATTTTGTCTGATCACCTGCATCCATTCATATCCATTATGCATTCCGACGGACTTGGGCAATTCCAGCAGGACAATGAGACACCCCATAAGTCCAGAAGTGCTACAGAGTGGCTCCAGGAACACTCTTCCGAGTTTAAAAACTTCCGTTGGCCACCAAACTCCCTAGACTTGAACATTAGTGAGCATGTCTTTCCCAGATATGCTCAATATGCTGTTCAGAAGAGTTCTCCACCCCCTCGTACTCTTATGGATTTATGGACACCCTGCAGGATGCATGGTGTCAGTTTCCTCCAGCACTACTTCAGACATTAGTCGAGTCCATGTCATGTTGTATTGCGGCACTTCTGCTTGCGTGTAGAGGCCGTATACAATATTAGGCAGGTGTATGAGTTTCTTTGACTCCTCAGTGTATATTGGTCATCCATGTTAAACGTTCTTTTCCAGCTGTCTTATCGCCGTCGACGGAAAATGACTATTTCCCCAGTTCCCAATACTCCCATGTCAAGTTTTTCTTACAATCCTCCTGCTGTCACATACTCTTCCCCAGGTACAAGAATTTTCCTGCACTAAGCAGAAGACCTGCAAGTACTCCCTCAATTTCCCCACATTCCCGTGTATTTTCTCTCAATTTATATAAACTTTCCGTAAATTTTCGTAATTTTATCGATTTTATTTCACTTATGCCCATGCAATCATAACATCACTTCTTATCATATATTTTAAAATTGTTTGTAAATGTATTACACCTCTCAACGCCTAGCGCAAATGCACTATTTTTCTCGCCAGACCGTATGGTGTAGCACTGTACTCGAATGCATCCAGTCACCTTCAACCACATATTCTGCAGTTACAGTACATTTCCTCTGTTTTCTGTATGGCTGCGTCAGTGTGTGTGTCGTGGATGGCTCCCATGGTCCAGTCCTCCACCTGGTGGGTCCACCTTCAGATGCAAAACACATCTCCAGATACAATGCATGAAAGATCCACCTTCAAACCCTATCCCAAACGTGGCATATTCCAATCCAGATATAATGTATCCACTCTCAAACACTAACTCGGTTATACTCTGAGTCATGGGAGCTATCCGCAACACACACACTGACACATGAACGGACACAGATAAACAGACAAAAGAACAAATGCACCGCAACTGTAGAATATCTAGTCGTAAGTGATTCTTCAGTTCCTCCCGGCGTATTTGTTGCTCGAACAGTCCACGGGTATACTGCCGGTTCATAGTTTACAACGGGCACAATATTTCGGCGATCAGACATATCGCCATCGTCAGGTACGCTGACGAACTGAGCTCCTGAGGGAGGGCTGTTAACAACTGTACTAAATTTCCGAGCAATTTCAGAATATGTGGCGAGAAGTGATGTCATAATCACATCGACAAAATTGACGTAAAATTAGGAAAATTACGAAATTTCACAGAAAATACATATAAATTGAGGGAAAATGCACTGGAATTTTTGTCACTCAAAAGTGGACAATAGGTTAAGGGCTAACATGGAGGAGAACAATGAATGCTTGCCTCTGATGTAGGCAACCCACACTAGGAAAGTGGCTTGATGCTCTCTTTACCGTACTACTAAAGGTATGGGAAACATAGTTTGTGCAGGAAAAGTCGTACACATCAAGTTCGTCGAACTTGAAGAACTACAGTCAAAGGTCACACATGTCAGTGAGAATTCTGGACAGCATCGATCGCGTTCTTGCGATCGGCATGGTTTTCCGGACATTTGCGGTCACCTCCTTCGCCAGATGGTTCGAGCAGCTTTCCCTAAGGCATGGGAAGCCCTTCCTATTACTTTTAGTGCCGCCGTCTCCGCATCTTTTTCTATACAGGCAGTACGTAAGGGGCCTCCTGCTTCGACAGCTTGCCTTCTTGAATTCATGTTGCCAAATGTAATTGTTGATGTAATTATTGATGGTGCCCCACTACTTTGATGAATTTTAGATACAGTAGCTGCATCTAATACCAATATATTTCCAACAACCGTTCCATTATGCCGAAAATCGAAATGTTTAAAACTTCTGTGGAAACGAAAGCAATACAAACAATACCATCGACTATTCAATATGTAATTAGTTCTTCCAAGAATAAATATAGCTCCATCCTTGCTCCGTCTGTACGGTAGCTTCTTTCCACACTTATTGATTGTCAGTGAAACAGCCCATCGCCATGACATGACCAGGAAAGAAACCATGTAAAAAGAATGCGAATGTTCGCTAATCATTTTGAACACTGCGTTCGTGGCTATGGTAGTTACTACAAGGAAAGAAGAAATGGGTATGTGAGTGGTTAAAAGAAGAGCGATACTCACTGAAATCCATGCATTAATAATGTCTCGACGGGCAACGTTCATGACAGAGAAAGGAGATATGGTCGCTAAATAGGAAATTACAGTTGAAAAAAGTTAGATGGAATTGTAATTTCTAGTGACAGGAAGGTCATCTGAGTGATATTTAATGCTGGCTAGGTTCAGCCAAATCCCACTGTTCAGTGATTAAACGCTAGTGAACCGAGTTGCGACCAGCTAGTTTCATCATTAAGCTATTTAGGGATACAATTGTGAGGCCTGAAATACTAGTAAAGGCTGATTCCCACCGCATTTCGTAGACACTGGACTGTCAAAGTAATAGATGATCATTTCCCATTCTGGTGTGCTTAAAGTTAGCCTAAATAGGCCTCATTATTTTTATACAACATACTTGATTTATTACTGTAACTTAATATTAGAGCCCATTATGTTGCTTCAGTACGTTTAATAATTTTAGATAAATAATCTGTGAGAACTCGGCAGTCTTCCTAGCTTTTTAATACATTATTTTTTAACATATTTTTGTGTAGCTTCTGAACATGAACAATGGTTTTAAAGGAGGACCTAGCGTTGTCATCTCTCTTAATTTTTTACGGCTCTCTCTATCCAGTCATCCAACTTCAAGTAATTCTTCTTCCTCTTCTTCTATTTCTCCTTCCTATTCTATCCTTGAAGATTCGTCTCGCATGTCAAGTACACGCATTTTCCGAGTTCCACTTCCTTAAGCAAGTACTCCACGAAATAAGTAATTCTAGATTTAGAGTTTCTACCTTATTTTGATTTACCACCCTTCAACAGCATTCTTTCTTCGGTGCCTCTTTCCGTAGCAGTTCCACATTTATATGGGGATACCTCATTCTGTAGACAGTTGTCCACGAAGAAGTTAAAAAACTGAGCGAGCCTTCAGTTACCAGAAGCTTGTGCATAAATCTCAACCCATCTGTAACTCACGTCCATCGGTTTTCCAAGTTCCAGCGCCGTACACTAGCTGACGCGGAGTCTTAAGCCTTCGTTCTCGCGGTAATCTTCAGCTAGAGCGAGATCTTGAAGTCTTCCGCACAGACTCTTCTTCATATGGAAATAATACGCCTTTATTTCACTTGAGGGGAAAACTTGTCGAAGAGCTGGTATTGCAGCTACCTCAAAATCGACGTTCACTTCTGTAGAGCACAACTGAGGCACTGCTTCGTTAATAAGGAGCACTGCAAATACTGCAGAAAGAATGTTTGTTTCGTCACTCGGGCAAAGTGTATGGAATAGATCTGTGCAAACTGCTTTCTGCAGCCATTAATTGTTCCATCCATAAAAAACACGCCGGCCGGTGGCCGAGCGGTTAAAGGCACTACAGTCTGGAACCGCACGACCGCTACGGTCGCAGGTTCGAATCCTGCCTCGGGCATGGATGTGTGTGATGTCCTTAGGTTAATTAGGTTTAAGTAGTTCTAAGTTCTACGGGACTTATGACCACAGCAGTTGAGTCCCATAGTGCTCAGAGCCATTTGAACCATTTGAACCATAAAAAACAGGAAGACGTTTTTAAGCTTTCTTTTCCTTTGTTTCTACTAAAAGTGAATATTCTCTCCTCTAATCTACGGTCTTCTGGAAGGAAACTACCGCCATCTCCCATTTTTAAGAGATCTTCTTGAGGACCAGTTTCATAAGAGGTCTTGTGCTCTTGTTGGTTCCCACGCGTTTGACTCCGCTGACGACGCAAGGTCATCTTCATAGATTCTTAGATAGGCGTCACTGTAACAAGGCCGTAACCTTTATTATGAAGGTTTCCCATTTCATCCACTTATATCCCAGATAACTGCGAAGGTTCTTCTCGATCTCTCCTCTTCGCCGTCTCCACTCGCTTCTTTACTTCCAGAAGTGCATCATCAGGAGGTCCACAGAAATAGTCTGATACGTTAAACGCTTCTCCGTTCTTAGAATCATCCTTCATTTGCAATGTTCCGATTATTGGCGTAAGCACACCCACGTAACAACAACTGTTTTAGAGTGCTTCACTTTACGATACGGTAAGCACTGTAATGAACAAAAGGCCTGCCCATGGTCTTTATAATAACTTCCACATTGAAAGTCACGCCAGGAACTTCGGAAGAAAAGTGAGAATGATAACCTGTGTTTCGACCAGCGTGGCGTTAACCCTTCGGAGCACGTAAAACCGCAAATATCTGGACATGTCCGCGGGAATCCCAGGTGCTAGGTGGTGAGGTAGGAGTAGGAGACATAGGTACCCAACTCTTCGGAGCAGGTAAAACCGCAGATGTCAGCGTTCGCAAGTGGCCGGACACCGTCAGTGGCATTTGGAGCAAATTCGCCATCAACATCTGTGGACCGTGTGATGTCTGAGGTAGGCAATGCCTGTTTGCTTTATGACACATGTAATTACTTTTTTCTCTGCATTCTGCATTAAACAGCGTTAGTAATATTGAAAAAAAAACAGTACGTTGTTGTAAGAAGTTAATACGGAAAATCTGTTATTGAGCATAGGAATGTAATTTTATTTATTTTCCATAGCACCTGCGTTTCGAACTGCATCACTCCATTCGCGATAAATTGAACTCGAAGTTCCTCTAACACATGGTACGGCAATTGGGCATACCGCTGGGCTTTTGGCAACGCAACGTAGTAGCCAATGAGAGTCCGCCTTGAACGCTCGCCACAGCCCTTACCAATGACCGACTTGAGGAAACACTTGTTCAATCATTCGCCATGACAACAGAGCACTTGCAGCTTTAATACTTAACACTAAAACGTTTGTCTCTGTTGTAGTAAAGATCTCAGCCTGTAATTGCTGTATAACATTTGACTGACAGTATTACATTACTAATCACATTCTAACAGATACGTGACAAGTAATAGCAAGAAAAGTGCTGTGCTGAGTGTGGAGCGTTACATGTTGTGGATTCGTCAAATACGATGCAAAACTATTAATAATCACATTCTAACAAATACTGTGATAAATAACAACAAGAAGACTTATGACATTGCTTATGACGAGTGTGGAGGGATACATGTCGTGAATTCGTAAAATGTGATGTAAGACTGTAGTAAATCGCAAACAAAAATAGCTGTTACTAGAAAGTAACGTTAATAACCATATTCTAACAGCTACCGTAATAAATAAAAACAAGAAAACTTATAACATTGGGTATGACGAATGCGGAAGGATAAATGTTATGAATTCGTAAAATGTGATGTAACACTGTCATAAATCACAACCAATAATACCCATCACCTAAATGTAACGTTGTTGTGGTCTTCAGTCCTGAGACTGGTTTGATGCAGCTCTCCATGCTACTCTATTCTGTGCAAGCTTCTTCATCTCCCAGTACTTACTGCAATCTACATCCTTCTGAATCTGCTTAGTGTACTCATCTCTTGGTCTCCCTCTACGATTTTTACCCTCCACGCTGCCCTCCAATGCTAAATTTGTGATCCCCTGATGCCTCAGAACATCTCCTACCAACCAGTCCCTTCTTCTTGTCAAGTCGTGCCACAAACTCCTCTTCTCCCTAGATCTGTTCAATACCTCCTCATTATTTATGTGATCTACCCATCTAATCTTCAGATTGTTCTGTAGCACCACATTTCGAAAGCTTCGATTCTCTTCTTGTCCAAACTATTTATCGTCCATGTTTCACTTCCATACATGGCTGCACTCCATACAAATACTTTCAGAAACGACTTCCTGACACTTAAATCTATACTCGATGTTAACAAATTTTTCTTCTTCAGAAACGCTTTCCTTGCCATTGCCAGTCTACATTTTATATCCTCTCTACTTCGACCATCATCAGTTATTTTGCTCCCAAAGTAGCAAAACTCCTTTGCTACTTTAAGCGTCTCATTTCCTAATCTCATTTCCTCATCATCACCTGACGTAATTCGACTACATTCCATTATCCTCGTTTTGCTTTTGTTGATGTTCATCTTATATCCTCCTTTCAAGACGCTGTCCATTCCGTTCAACTGCTCTACCAAGTCCTTTGCTGGCTCTGACAGAATTACAATGCCATCGGCGAACCTCAAAGTTTTTATTTCTTCTCCATGGATCTTAATACCTACTTCGAATTTTTCTCTTGTTTCCTTTACTACTTGTTCAATATGCAGACTGAATAACATCGGGGAGAGGCTACTACACTGTCTCACTCCCTTCCCACAGCGCTTCCCTTTCGTGCCCCTCTACTCATATAACTGCCATCTGGTTTCTGCACAAATTATAAATAGCCTCTCGCTCTCTGTATTTTACCCCTGCCACCTTTAGAATTTGAAAGAGGGTACTCCTGTCAACATTGTCAAAAGCTTTCTCTAAGTCTGCAAATGCTACAAACGTAGGTTTGCCTGTCCTTAGTCTTTCTTATACGATAAGTCGTAGGGTCGGTATTGCCTCACATGTTCCAACATTTCTATGGAATCCAAACTGATC
This sequence comes from Schistocerca serialis cubense, assembly GCF_023864345.2. Taxonomy (NCBI): domain Eukaryota; kingdom Metazoa; phylum Arthropoda; class Insecta; order Orthoptera; family Acrididae; genus Schistocerca; species Schistocerca serialis. The sequence goes on from NC_064641.1 coordinate 258,370,167, forward strand.
TTCCCCGAGGTCGGTTTCTACCATTTTTTCCATTCATCCGTAAAGAATTCGCGTTAGTGTTTTGCAGCTGTGACTTATTAAACTGGTAGTTCGGTAATTTTCACATCTGTCAACACCTGCTTTCTTTGGGATTGCAATTATTATATTCTTCTTGAAGTCTGAGGGTATTTCGCCTGTCTCATACATCTTGCTCACCAGATGGTAGAGTTTTGTCAGGACTGGCTCCTCCAAGGCCGTCAGTAGTTCTAATGGAATGTTGTCTACTCCCGGGGCCTTGTTTCGACTCAGGTCTTTCAGTGCTCTGTCAAACTCTTCACGCAGTATCGTATCTACCATTTCATCTTCATCTACATCCTTGTCCTCAAGCACATCGCCCTTGTGTAGACTCTCTATATACTCCTTTCACCTTTCTGCTTTCCCTTCTTTGCTTAGAACTGGGTTTCCATCTGAGCTCTTGATAATCATACAAGTGGCTCTCTTTTCTCCAAAGGTCTCTTTAATTTTCCTGTAGGCAGTATCTATCTTGCACCTAGTGAGATAAGCCTCTACTTCCTTATATTTGTCCTCTAGCCATCCCTTCTTAGCCACGTAACGTTAATAACTACAATCTAACAACTACCGTGATAAATAACAGCAAGGGAACTTAGAACGTAGGTTATAGCGAAGAGGGTGGATACACGTCGTAAATTCGTAAAATGTGGTGTAAGACTTTCAACCAAAAATATCTGTTACCGAAAAGTAACATTAATAATCACATTCTAAGGGCTACTGTGATAAATAAAAACAAGAAACCTTAAAACATTGGTTATGAAGAATGGGGGAGGATAAATGTGAATTTGTAAAATGTGATGAACACTGTTATAAATCACATCCAATAATACCTATAAGCAAAAAGTAACGTTATACGGAAATAACATCCAGCCCATCTGCCTGTCGAACAGTTAGTGGACGGGAGAGCTATCATGTCGTTCAGAAGATGCTGCCGGAGATCGCCGGAAGTTGTAGAACTGCCACACAGCGGAATGCATTGTTTCGCTGGCACAGTTATGGGGCAGACAACGGCCGACCCGGAGAGCGCGCGCCCGGCATTGTGTGCCCCTCCCCTCCCTTTCCCCGCCCCCGCCGGCGACTCGCGCGCGTCTACTCCCGCCCGCGACGTGAGGTGAGGTGAGGACGCGCGACCGACACGCGGGCCTCGTGACAGCGGCTGGAACGCACAAAGCGCTGTTGTGCCTCCCCCGCATCCCGCATTGAGCGCCGTTGCGTCTCCGGGGCCGCGCCCGCCGCCTCACAATGGCCTGCGATCCACGCACAGTGGCTGTCTGTTGTCCCAGCAGACGGCTGTCACGCAGCAGACGCTCCGAGAAAGCCTTCTCCTCCGCGCAGGCTTTCCTTCACCTCTGAGGGGCGACACCGCCACTCCTTCGACCTCCCACTTTACTTACTGAGGGCGATGTGATGTGGTTCGGCGGTTGACGTTGTGGATTATTTTCTAGGAGGGATTTTGATTTTGAGAAGCTGACCATGCAATGTTTGGTCTCAGTTAAATAGTTAACCTAACGTGTTTTAATGTTATGAGACTGGCACTGTGACAGAACACACAAACGTATTGCGATTTTTCCGTTTTACGCACACGGTCGCCGCTTTTGAGAGATACAGTATTTAATGGCATCCGTCCATCCTTGAGGGATGATGGTGTAACATGCTTGGTTCAGAGTCTGCAGCGTATGCTGTGGCTAAAAAGTCCCACTCGAGAGTGCCAGTCCCTACTGCAGTTTGGACATGTGAAATTTGAAGGACTTCGAACAGAAGCCGCTCTGTCTCTCCGCTTTGCCCTCTTCCTGATTTGTTCCTGTGTGCGTTCGTCCTCTGAGAGCTTGACGCCGTTGGGCACAGTTACTCGTCACTTGACACGGTCATCTGCAATGCTTTCCCAGCGACTTGGATTGATTCTGGTCTCGGTCAGGTCAGGTCTCTCTTGCAGACATCCTTGAAACGAAGATGTGGTCGTCCTACTGGCCTCACACCCTCCTGAAGTTCTCCATACAGCAGTTGTTTCGGTATCCGTTCAGGATCCATGCGCCTGACATGCCCCAACCATCTTAGACGTCGATGACTCAGGAGTGCAAAGATGCTGGTTGTGTTTGCATGATGAGAGACTTCGGTATTGGGTACTCTATCTCTCCAAGAGATCTGAAGGATCTTCCGGAGACAGCGAAGATGGAAGCTGTTGAGTCGAGATTCATGCTTAGAAAGAGTTGTCCATATCTCACAGCTATAGAGAAGGGTGCTTATAACACAAGCGTTGTAGACTTTTAATTTAGTTATATACAGTATAGCGCCAAAAGAACCCCTACTAATGGGCATTAATGTGAAGGCTGTTCACCCTTCGTGATGGCTTGAACGCTGTCGGGGACAAATCAGTGAGGTGTCTTTAAGTCTCTGGAGGAATGGCGGCTCATTACTCCTCAAGGGCCGAAAGCAGAGAAGTGACGTTGGGCCCTGGGATCTCGAGGGAAGTCGACGTTGTGACTCATCCTAAAAGATGTTAAAGTGGGTCCAAGTTGGGATTCTGGTCCATTATAGTTCATTTCAGGAATGTTACTGTCCAAAAACCACTGCTTCACAGATCCTACTTCGTGACAGAGTGCGCTGTCATGCTGAAAAAACAATCGTTCCGGAATGACATTTAGCGTTTTCCTGAGCGCAATAAGGGTACCACGACCTCACCACAGAAAATTCCCCCATGCCGGAATTCCACCTCTTCCATACTCTACTGTTGGGACAGCACGTTTCAGGGACAACGTTCTCCAGGCATTAGCCGAACCCAAACCCTTCCATCTGATTGCTGCAGGGTACAGTGTGAGTCATGACTCGAAATCATTTTCAGTTACCCACTGTACTTTCTTTATATCTGTAGTGTTGACAGATTGCCAACACTACGCACATTATTTAAGGGAGGCGGCCATTAAGCAAGCAGGCGGACTTGATGGTCTGAAACAGGATACTTCATAAATGCTATAAAGAAAAGTACGTAGCTGCTGGAATACTTAACTTTAATCCACCATTTGTATACAGCGTTCTTGATGAGACATTTCATACGATAATTATCAATTGCTATGTAAGGCTAATGGCGCCTTGCTAGGTCGTAGCCATGGACTTAGCTGAAGGCTATTCTAACTATTTGCTCGGCTATGGAGCGATGCTTCGTCAGTGTAGTCGCTAGCAATGTCGTCCGTACAACTGGGGCGAGTGCTATTCCGTATCTCGAGACCTGCCTTGTGGTGGCGCTCGGTCTGCGATCACACAGTGGCGACACGCGGGTCCGACATGTACTAATGGACCGCGGCCGATTTAAAGCTACCACCTAGCAAGTGTGGTGTCTGGCGGTGACACCACAATATCACTTCAAGCGTCGTTCAGCATTGACTACAAAAATATGTGACTAATGTAGAGCTGTTGGCCACTGTATTCCACACTTTTTAACCCCCTACGCACAGGCTTGTTAGCTGCACTCCTGGTAACACATTGGAACTCACGAGTGATCTCTTCCGCTGATTTCATGTGATTTCTTACAACCATCCTCGGCAATGGTCGATGATCTCTGTCCGTCAGTTCACGATATCTGCATGGTCTTGCTTTAGATGTGATTCTTCGTTCGCATTGCCACTTGTCAGTCACATCACCAACAGCCAATTCGGACTGGGATTTGTTACTCGGGTGACATCCAATAACTAGTCCACATTCGAAGTCAATGAGCTCTCCTGATAGACTCTTTCTCTTTTTACTGCCTCTCTGCTGGTAACACCACTGGCCCCCTTTTATTCTGACGGGTCCACTTGTGACAGGACACCATCTTCTAGCATCACTTTTCCTCAACAGTAGTTGTCGATACCAGTATTATTTTCCGAATTTTGGACAGGTCAGAATTATCTCCGTTGTCTCTCTGAAAACTTTCATATAATTTTATACACAGTATGTTACATGTCAAGCTAAAATTTATGAAAAGGAATTACTTCATAAAATATTTTAGTTTCGATGTTACTTTCGATAAATACTAGTTCTGAATGTACGGTTAAAATTATTTTTTTAGAAACATTTGAAATTATGGATTATTTGCACACTTAAAGTTTATATTATTAATCACGCAATCCTGTACCGTTTACTATGTTCATTTCTGGATTCATTTATGAAGCAATAATCGAAATTAATAATGTAACGAAAACTGGTAGGAATTCATTTGTTAAGAAAAATTGTAAACCCTTTGGAATATTGTTATTTCCGCAGCGTGACGGAACCGTAAGTTTGCCTGTGATGTGATCGGATGTATTTTTGTGCAATAGATGTGAAGAATATAATTTCAGCTTTGTTAATGTGAAAAATCAAAACACTGTATGATATACTAAAATGTGAGAAAATCAGTGGAAAATATATTTACGTGAGAAAAATCTTGCAACAAGAATGTTCCAATTTATTTGGTTCAAATCAATCGTGAGAACCTGATGTTAGATTTTCAGCTTCAAGAATCAGTCCCCTAGACAAGAAGAACAGGAACCATCTCAACACGACAAGCTAAGTAAACTTGAAAGTTTATTTTAATCTTCGCTCTCGCAAATCTTCATAAAAGACTTTGCTTATTAATTACTTGGACTGTCCAATAGACGGAAGACGGAAGGAGATAGCAGATTAGTCATTAGTTGTGGTTGTGCAGAATTTTTATTAAGGATGCCATCATATATTGCTTCCCCCCATGATTAATTGGAATATTGTGTGTTACACACACTGTATAACAATTTTTACTTGATGTAGCTCGATAATGCGCAAATTAGATAGCTTAGATATTAGGGAAATTATGAAATGAAGTATTTAAAAATAAAACAACAGCCTACGTATCATGATGACTTCCTTCAAGAAATAAGAAAACATATTTGAAAGTTGTACGCAGCTGCGCTTGAAGAAGGGGTGTTATTCGCCAGACTTCTTCACACACGTCGTTACGATATCACCTGCCTCTGATTGCATAAAGAACAGCTCGTAGCTGCGTTCAGTAATGAGAATGGATTCTCCTTACGTGTATCTGTACTCCACTAGCCACCTAAAGTTGTGAGTCGAGGGTACTTTCGGTACCGCCGTCACCTCCCCGTTTTCCAGTTCCTGTTTCGAGTGGTATGATTCTTGGCTTCATCGTCTTTTCGCAAGATATACTAATTGAGGTAGAAATATACTGGTTAAGTCTTGTAGTAAAGTGCGTTTTTGGAACTTTAACAGTAAACGAGATCATGATGCACATTATGTTTCTTGTATTATCTGCCGACTGCTTGAGCTTCTCCATGACGCTTACGCGCTTACTGCTCGAACCTGTGACGAAACGCGCTACGCTTGTTTGGACCCTTTCTATTTCCTTATCAGTTCTATGCAGTAAGGTTACCATATTAACGATCAGTACCTAGGTATAGGTCGTACGAGAGTTTTAAAAGCTGCCTCCAGCTACCTCGTGGGTATACTACACTTCCTGAGGATCCTGCTTATGAATCTCATTGTGACACCTGCCGTTCTTACGATTATTTGTATGTGGTCGTTCTATTTTAAATCGCTTCGCACGCGTACTTAATGCACGAGACTGCTTCCATTGACGGTTCGGCAATTGTATAATCGTCCTTTTACGGAGGTTTCCGCCTGTTTATGTGAAATATGTTGATATGCTTATAATGAGTCTGTAACCCACTCATTGCAGTAAGCATCGATTCCCCTGCTACATTTCACCTCAATTTTCTCGAGTTGGGAATTTACTATACACAACAGTATTATCCATGAACAGTCTCATGGAGACTTCTGCCTTATCCGCTAGGTTACAGAATAAATACGAGGGGCATTCAGTAAGTAATGTAACATATTTCTTTCCTGAAAGCAGGGTGGTTTTATTCGGAATTCCAATACACCATATTATTCCCCACTCTTTTGGCTACAAAACCCTGTTTTTCAACATCATGTCCATTCAGTGAGAAGACCTTATGCCACCTTACTGGGAGAGCTTTTATGACCACATGGTACCACTCTACTGACCGACGTCAGAGCCAGCGTCTTGCTGCATCAATAACCTCCCAATCATCCACGGACTGCTGGCCGCAGAGTGCATCGTTCATTAGGTCAAAGAGTTGGAAGTCAGAACATGCGAGATCCGCGCACTAGTATGGATAAAGAAGAGCAGCCCAATGAAATATTGTGGACGAGTGTGTCAACACTACCAACAGAGACGTCCAGTTGAGCGGTGAGGTGTTTGATCTCTTCTAAAGTGAGAGTCTGCGGGTTTTAAAATTGAAGGACTCACAGCAGTGTGCAATTGGCCAGCAAGCGCCAGATTGGACACGTTTGCGTGACCTTGTTGGGATGATGACAGTCACCTCGCCAAACGACTCACTTCATTATTAAGTCCATAGACATTCTGCAAGCGCCTATGAATACGTGCGAAGCTCTGGTTTTCCGCCAAAGGAAACTCAATGACAGCTCCCTTCTTGGAGCGCACCTCTGTTGCAGACGCCATTTTGAAGGCTACATATAGCGCCGCTAACTATCTGAACGTCATGAAACTATAGGGGCTGAAGCGGGAATATTCCACGATGTCCCACAAAAAATTCTGCAAGTTTTCAACCGAAACCGACCGAGAAAAACGTGTTGCACTACTAATTGACCGCCTTTCGTACTACTAGGTTACTACATTGGCGAAACAAGCTGCAGTCAGTCCTTGTCAAAGCCAATCGGCGTCCTCCATCTTCTTCGGTCCATGTATTCTTCTCCAGCTACTCCCTTCGTAGGCATACTCTGTCTGGGCACGCCCAGCTCAGCCGTGGTCTTCCACTTGGTCTGTTTCCTCTTTACTTCCACCACTTGCCTGGTGGTCTGGCCTTCTCGACTCGTTATATGCCCATTCCACTTAAGTCTCCTCTCTTCAATCACAGGCGCAATGTCCATCGATTTGAACAATTCCTGCAAGTCGTGATATTTCTTTCTCCTCCAGTCATCTCCATCCTTCCCCGGCCCTAAAACCTGTCTTAGAACAGCATTCCCAACTGTCACGAGCATTCTTTCTATGTTTTGTGCCAGAGTCCTGGCCTCCTTTTTGTATAGGACGATAGTTTGTATTACAGTCCTGTAAATCGTAACCTACAAGGATCTCGATAGAAGCTGGCACTTCAGCAGCTTTTTCTAGTGAGAAAATTATAAAAAACGTAGTAAACCTACAGGTAAACCCATTGATATCCATAACGACATGAAACCAACAAAAGAAATAATCTCAAAATAGAGTTCAAATACATTTCGCAAACTTAAACAGGACATATATTCAACGAACTGAACACATTACTAAAGAACACAACAGTTAAATTTTTGTACAGAACCGGACGCAAACGTCAAAACACTGATCCACTCCGATGAAGCAAAACCACCACTACACACTCAAGCAGGCATGCATAATATTAACTGTAACGACTGTGATAAACTCTATACAGGGCAAATAGGCAGAAACTTCGAAATTAGGTACAGCGAACACACAAGAAATAGCGACAAAAACCTGCCCACGTTCTTCAACCACTTAAAAAGAGATAAATGTGAGGCTGATCACATAACAAACGGAATGAAAATCTTACACATAAAACCAAACGGATCTAAAAGGAACGATTTAGAAGAAATCGATATCTTTATACAGTCATGAAAAGACCCTGAAATAATATCAAACGAGCAAACGGATCTGAAACATAAAAATTGTATAGATAAATATATTGAAATAATACAGCTCGATTTAGGATAATCGAAAATAAAATAAAGACATACACACTACGAAAACATAACAAAGATTATACTACCACGCCATAGATCATGATAATGCACAGACAAATATGACCATACAGTATCGTTGGATTGGCTACCAATCGTAGCTGTCAAAGCTATAACAGTATATACCATCGATATACAACAGTATATACTATCCCAACAACAGAAATCGTAAGTAAAGTAAATGATTACCAAATAAATTAGGCTGGAACTGAAGTCCATTAAGCAGCAATAAGATTATAAGACAGCGACAGTGCCACGATGTAATATGGATGTAAGTACCAACACACAATCAAACGAAACCGTTATTGGTTATAGTTTTGCAACTGATAACAGATGCATACCCATCTCCTGCAGGACGTTCCACACATCGGTTTCTTACCTATGGACTGTGTGTTGGTAACAGGATTGTCCTCAACTCTTTGTAAGACAGCTCCCTCAAACTGAACAGTTTGCCTATAGTGAAGACTATCAACTTCCAGGCGGTCTGGTCGAAGTAATCCTGCTTCATAACGAGAGCCATCAGATCCCTGAAATGTGACACGATTTGGTACCTTCCTCCCCAAAAATTGTTCTGCATTTAGGTGGCTTGCTGCTCGACCGTTGTATCATGATTCCCCACAAATGAGTTACACGTCAATTAACTCAGTGTTTAATCAGCCAACAAGAACCTGTAAACATAAGTAGAATTTTAATGTTAACACAACATAACATAAACAGTAATAATGTAATTATTTATTAACAGACGTCAATACTGCTAGCTGTCAGACGTAATTGTGTTGTAAGTTAGATTCCAATGTCAGTGTGTTGTATATGAAAGAGTCAAAACATCTATGAACGTTGGCCTAATAGAAGATCAGCGTTAAACCTTCAAGGACCCGTAGTCGGGAAACGGTGTGTCATGGAATAGTTTCTTCAAAACTACGGTGTAACCTGACTAATAATCTGCTATTCTAATGAGACTATCAAATCAATTCAAATTACGAGTGAAGCATGAAGGTACGTAAGTAACTGAAATCAACGCTAATAATTGTGAATATAATAGGTGCTTCTTCGTTTCTATTCATTGGTGAAATGTATGTGTAATTTTTCTGTGAGTTGAGTCCGCTGGCTGGCTGTGAGAACACGAGGCCTGCAAAGGTAGGATAACAAATGTGTCGTAAAGCTGTTCGTACGCTAAAAGGCCCAGTCTCTAACAGGTCTCCACTAGGAGATGCTTGCTCTTTAGGGCCAAGGTACTCCTATGTCGGCCACGGTATCAGAGAGTAGGCTGAACTCGGCAAGTTGCTAACTGCCGTTGTGAGACACGGTGAAAAGAACGCATCTTAAAACGATAGACTTCAGTAGGGGGATGGGAAAACATGAGCCACTCAGAGCCAGAGAGTCTTCCAGAGTAAACGAGATTAGCTGTAACTGATGTGTAAGTCCTTTAGGAGAGCCCAGGATTGGTTCACCAAATTTAATTTTGTAAAGGTGATTAAAATTCGCGAGTGCCTACGTGCAGGCACTCTCATTGGCTGCAATGTGAAACCAAACTCATAGTGGAAGTGTTTCTGATTTTTGCCTCGACTCTGTCTTGAAGCAGGCGGTGTAGTTGAGAAAAAAAACACCACTTTGCATTTTTTTATGACTGCACACAGTTACTTATGTTGTCTCAGAAAAAATAGCAGTTTTTTATTTTCCTGGATGAACAATGTGAATCTGTGCAGTTACTACGTTGTGCTGCTGCAACACTCTGGTTTTTCTATGTTACTAATTGCAGAAATAAAAAGCTTCTTTTGAGATAATACGATAACACACTTCAAAACACGATGTTTATTCCAGTAGACGATACGGAAAAATTTAACATTATTCTTGTTGCTATCACACTAAACATGTACAATTGGCATTGTATCTTCTGTCCTTATTGCATGAGTTTTGCTAGACAGATGAGAAAATCCATTATTCACTTGGTACTTTCTCACACAAATTTCATTTTTCAGCTGGGATAAACTGTCGCCTGTTATGTATGGTTTTAAGGCTTATTTTTGTCTCTCTTTACTGTCAGAAGTTTATCATACAAGATAGGGGAAGCTAAAATATTATCTAGGAGCAGATTTCTTCTCCGGATGACTCTCGGCTTCTTTCTAATGCTTTGAAAAACTCGTCGTTACTGGATGTCATGAATTTTTTCTGCCCCTTAGTGTAGTAGGGTTGTCCGGTGAAATGTGTAGTCAGACATATTAAGTAATTTCCAGTGAGCCTCTTTGCAAACCTTGGTGTAGTGCGCTAAGATACCTGAAATCCTTGCAGACAAGGAATCCGTTCTACTTGGCGTTGGTGGTGGGTGAAATCCAGTCGTCTGGGTGAAATAATTTTTTGTTTCTCTCTACAAGGCAAAGCTCTATCACATGATAGGAAATTATGCTCTGTAACGAAGAATTTCTGCTATACAACAATGATATATTTGTGGATAATTAGTTTCTGGAAAACTGTCCTAATATTTAGAACATCTCTCACAAAATCTGCAACATTTATACTTACTTTCAAATGGCCCTTGTAGGTCACTGGCCATTCGATCCGCGTATACCAATATTTCATCATCTGTTGTAACTTTCTTTACAAGTTCTGGATCTTTGTCTGCTTCATTCAGCAATTCCTGTGGGATGTCTTACGACATCGTTTTTGGTCGAAATTCAACAATTTCGAGGTAAATTTTGCTGCTCTATGTTTGATGCGCAAAGCATCCGAAAAAATTCCTTGGCGAGGGCCAGGGGATAAGCTGACATGATCAGCAACCTCTCTGATGGTGGTTCGGCGTTTTCCAGAGCCACTTTTTTACTTATTCCACATCATTGTCAGTAATTGATGTGCTGGCGCGTCCGTGCGGTAGTCATCTTCAACGTCTTCTCGACCCTCTTTGGAACATTTATACCATTCTTAAACTCCTGTCTTACTCATAGTAGATTCGTCAAAACATTTCGAATGCGATGCTGCACTTTATTCCATTTTTCAAATTTTTTAATCCCACTTTTTCGAAAGAACAAAATTCGGCGAGCACTCGAAAACACGGATAACTTTTTCGACTGTCAACTATAAAGCACGAGGGTCACTCCAGAAGAAATGCATACTATTTTTGTAAAAATACAGTTATCATTTTGCATGTGTAAAAGTTTTACATCCTTCCCGCTTGTTTTCAAACTCATTTCAACCTGTTCCCGTGAGTGGCGCCGTCACAGCATGTCTTCAAGACGGCTGCTACATTTGACGTTCGTCAGAAGCAACGTGCTGTCATAGAATTCCTGTGCTGTGAAAACGAGACAGTGGGAAACATCCACAAGAGGTTGATAAAGGTGTATGGAGATGCTGCTGTCGATCGCAGTACAGTTAGTAGGTGGGCAAGCAGGTTACGTGATGAAAGCGGGCACGGGAATATTGAGGATTGTCCTCCCAGCAGCAGGCCTCGTACTGCACACACTCCAGACAATGTGCAGAGAGTTAACGACTGCTGACAGACGGATCACAGTGAACGAATTATCACGCTACGTTGGGATAGGGGAAGGAAGTGTTTGCAGAATACTGAAAGTGTTGTCATTAAAAGAGGTTTGTGCCAGGTGGATTCCCAGGATGCTGACAGTGGCTCACAAAGAAACAAGAAAAATGGTATGCAGCGAACTTTCGGAACAGTACGAGAATGATGGAGATGAATTTCTTGGAAGAATTGTGACAGGTGATGAAACATGACTCCATCATTTTTGACCAGAGACGAAGAGGCAATCAAGGGAGTGGCATCATCCAAATTCACCAAAAAATAAAAAAAATTCAAAACCACACCTTCCGCTGGAAAAGTTATGGCTACGGTGTTTTTCGATTCCGAAGGATTCGTGCTTTTGGACATCATGCCAAGTGGAACCACCATAAATTCTGATGCATATGTGACGACACTGAAGAAGCTTCAAGCTCGACAGAGTCGTGTTCGACCACATCGGCAAAAGCAGGATGTTTTGCTGTTGCACGACAATACACGGCCACATGTCAGTCAAAAAACAATGGAAGCGATCGCAAAACTCGTATGGACAATACTGAAACACCCGCCCACAGTCCTGACTTGGCTCCATGTGACTATCATCTCTTCGGGAAACTGAAAGACTCTTCGTGGAACAAGGTTTGAAGATGATGATTCCCTTGTACACGCTGCCAAACAGTGGCTCCAACAGCTTGGTCCAGAACCTTACCGTGCGGGTATGCAGGCGCTGGTTCCAAGATGGCGTAAGGCAGTTGAGAGGGGTGGAAATTATGTGGAGAAACGAAAATGTTGTTCCTAAAGGATGTACCTACACACTGTAAAACTTTCAAAATGTAGAATAAAAGCTGGATTTAAAAAAAATAGTGTGCATTTCTTTTGGTGTGACCCTTGTACATAAAACAGCTGAAAATCCAAATATACACGGGGACAATGTGTATCAACAAAGTAAAAACACTGAAAATGTGTGTATAAAGAGACATGACATGTGGTCTTCAGTCCTGAGACTGGTTTGATGCAGCTGTCCATGCTACTCTATCCTGTGCAAGCTTCTTCATCTCCCAGTACCCACTGCAGTCTACATCCTTCTGAATCTGCTTAGCGTATTCATCTCTTGGTCTCCCTCTACGTCCGCAGCTCGTGGTCGTGCGGTAGCGTTCTCGCTTCCCATTCCCGGCGGGGTCAGGGATTTTCTCTGCCTCGTGTTGACTGGGTGTTGTGTGATGTCCTTAGGTTAGTTAGGTTTAAACAGTTCTAAGTTCTAGGGGACTGATGACCACAGCAGTTAAGTCCCATAGTGCTCAGAGTCATTTGAACCATTTTTTTCTCCCTCTACGATTTTTACCCTCGACCCTGCCCTCCAATACTAAATTGGTGATCCCTTGATGCCTCAGAACATGTCCTACCAACCGATCCCTTCTTCTAGTCAAGTTTTGCCACAAACTACTCTTATCCCCAATTCTATGGAATACCTCCTCATTAGTTATGTGATCTACCCATCTAATCTTCAGCATTCTCCTGTAGCACCACATTTCGAAATCTTCTATTCTCTTCTTGTCTAAACTATTTATCGTCCATGTTTCACTTCCATACATGCCTACACTCCATACAAATACTTTCAGAAACGACTTCCTAACACTTAAATCAATACTCGATGTTAACAAATTTCTCTTCTTCAGAAACGCTTTCCTTGCCATTGCCAGTCTACATTTCATATCCTCTCTACTTCGACCGTCATCAGTTATTTTGCTCCCCAAGTAGCAAAACTCCTTTGCTACTTTAAGTGTCTCATTTCCTAATCTAATTCCCTCAGCATCACCCGACTTAATTCGACTACATTCCATTATCGTCGTTTTGCTTTTGTTAATGTTCATCTTATACCCTCCTTTCAAGTTTTTATTTCTTCTCCACGGATTTTAATACCTACTCTGAACTTTTCTTTTGTTTCCTTCACTGCTTGCTCTATATACAGATTGAATAGCATCGGGGAGAGGCTACAACCCTGTCTCACTCCCTTCCCAACCATTGCTTCCCTTTTATGCCCCTCGACTCATAACTGCCATCTGCTTTCTGTACAAACTGTAAATAGCCTTTCGCTCCCGGTATTTTACCCCTGCCACCTTCAGAATTTGAAAGGGAGTATTCCAGTCAACATTGTCAAAAGCTTTCTCTAAATCTACAAATGCTAGAAACGTAGGCTTGCCTTTCCTTAATCTTTCTTCCAAGATAAGTCGTAGGGTCAGTATTGCCTCACGTGTTCCAACATTTCTACAGAATCCAAACTGATCTTCCCAGAGGTCGGCTTCTAGTGAAATTAAAAAAAAAAGTCCGTTGCTTTTTAATCACACCTCGTACAACAGAAAAGGCGGGAAAATGTAGTGGCACCAGAGATACCCTTCGCTCGCAGAATATGCATGTGGACGTAGGTTAGTGACGGCAAGTGACGGCACTAACTTGCGGACAGGCGTACGCTGACTCCCCGGCTGGCGGCGGCGCGCGCTGAGTGATGGACTCGTCACTTAGCGGCCGGGGACCCGCCGCGTGCTCAGGCGGCGGCGCGGAACTGGTTCCCTGCAGCAGCGCAGCCGCCCGCTGAACGAGCCGCCGGCGTCTAATTGAATGGATAACGAGTGGCGGCAGGGGACCGGCGCACAAGCAGCGCCCCTTTCTGATGCTAAACTGGAGCGCGCGGAAAAACCCGACTGTTTTCATCAGAGAAAAATTGACTAGACTCTCCGTTTTCACTACCCCGGGTCGCGACTGCACTCTGTAAACGTCTAGGGCGCCTTCTGTTAGTAAATCAGGACCCAGCAGTTTTTTTAAGAGGACATTCGCGCGTGTGTCTGCTTTTGTCATCATTCCCCGCGATGCTAGAGGATGAGTAATCTGTTGAGGCAAAGTTGGGGGAACACACGCCGAGGGGAGCAGACGCCCCTCCGTGAGACTAGGTCTGCTTGCCATTTCGTCCTCGTAATGCGAAAACTCCCAAGTTCGTCTCGGTTACAGATTACAGTCATAAGACGAGGCCAGTCAGCTTTTAACGTAACCAGTTTTCGTTTGAAGCTGAATCTTTGGCGACTTAACCATTCACTCAGTCTTTTCTTTCTCATGCTACCTACGAAATTTAAGGGTCACTACCAGTACAAATGTCACGGAACACATTGTACACTACTGGCCATTAGAACTGCTACACCAAGAAGAAATGCAGATGATAAACGGGTATTCATTGGACAAATATATTATACTAGAACTGACATATGATTACATTTTCACGCAATTTGGGTGCATAGATCCTGAGAAATCAGTACCCAGCACAACCACCTCTTGCCGTAATAACGGCCTTGATACGCCTGGGCATTGAGTCAAACAAAGCTTGGATGGCGTGTACAGGTAGAGCTGCCCATGCAGCTTCAACACGATACCTCAGTTCATCAAGAGTAGTGACTGGCGTATTGTAACGAGCCTGTTCCTCGGCCACCATTGACCAGACGTTTTCAATTGGTGAGAGATCTGGAGAATGTGCTGGCCAGGGCAGCAGTCGAACATTTTCTGTATCCAGAAAGGCACGTACAGGACTTGCAACATGCGGTTGCGCTTTATCCTGCTGAAATGTAGGGTTTCGCAGGAATCGAATGAAGGATACAGCCACGGGTCGTAACACATGTTACATGTAACGTCCACTGTTCAAAGTGCCCTCCATGCGAACAAGAGGTGACCGAGACGTGTAACCAATGCCAACCCATATCATCACGCCGAGTGATACGCCAGTATGGCAATGACGAATACGCGCTTCCAAGTGCGGCCAGCGCCATGTCGCCAACACGGATGCGACCATCATGATGCTGTAAACAGAACCGGGTTTCATCCGAAAAAATGACGTTTTGCCAATCGTGCACCCAGGTGCGTCTTTGAGTACACCATCGCAGGCGCTCCTGTCTGTGATGCAGCGTCAAGGGTAACCGCAGCCATGGTCTCCGAGCTGATAGTCCATGCTGCTGCAAACGTCGCCAAACTGATCGTGCAGATGGTTGATGTCGTGCAAACGTCCCCATCTGTGGACTCGGGGATCGAGACGTGGCTGCACGATCCGTTACAGCCATGCGGATAAGATGCCTGCTAGTGATACGAGGCCGTTGGGATCCAGCACGACGTTCCGTATTACCCTCCTGAACCCACCGACTACATATTCTGCTAACAGTCATTGGATCTCGACCAACGCGTGCAGCAATGTCGCGATACGATAAACCGCAATCGCGATAGGCTACAATCCAACCTTTATCAAAGTCGGAAACGTGATGGTACGCATTTGTCCACCTTACACGAGGCGTCACAACAACGTTTCACCAGGCAACGCCGGTCAACTGCTCTTTGTGTATGAGAAATCGGTTGGAAACTTTCCTCATGTCACCATGGTGTAGGTGTCGCCACCGGCGCCAACCTTGTGGGAATGTTCTGAAAAGCTAATCATTTGCATATCTTCTTCCTGTCGGTTAAATTTCGCGTCTGTAGCACGTCTTCTTCGTGGTGTAGCAATTTTAATGGCCAGTAGTGTATGTTGTCTGTTCGATGCCTTATACGAGGGTCGTTTGAAAAGTCCGTGCGAAAATAAAAACTGCTTACGTGTTTGAGGTAAACCTCTTTTATTTTTCGACGTAGTCTGCATTTAGATTTACACACTTCGTCCAACTCTGTTCTAATTTGTTGACCCCCTTCCGAATAAAAGGAATTGTCCAAGTCTGCAAAATAACTATTAGTTGAATAGTTTGGATAAAATCTTTGTCCTACCAGCCATTTCTTTAAATTGGGACACAAGTAGTAGTCTGAGGGAGCCTAGTCTGGAGAATAAGGGGGACGTGAAGCGAGTTGGAATCCCATTTCCATTAATTTTGCGACCACAACTGGTGAGGTGTGTGCTGGTGCATTGTTGTGATGGAAA
Source organism: Schistocerca serialis cubense (assembly GCF_023864345.2). NCBI lineage: Eukaryota > Metazoa > Arthropoda > Insecta > Orthoptera > Acrididae > Schistocerca > Schistocerca serialis. The sequence goes on from NC_064641.1 coordinate 258,386,432, forward strand.
AGGACTTTATTGCGGTCCAGTCGCCGGCGTTTTTCTTGCAGCTCGGTTTTTGAAACGGAGTGGAGACCATTCAAGTCTTTCGTCCACGGAAACAGGAGTGTCCTTTCTCATAATCATTGGTTTGTACGCCCACTATCAGCAAACCTGCCGCCAGCTAGTTCCACATCGCAGCAACAGCGGAGAAATTCTGCTTTCACGTTCCAGACTTAACAGACCTTATGCCTTTCCCCAGGAAAGTTACACATAATATTACAGCTATCAATTTATTTGCTGTCGTTTTGCGATATGTGAATAAACGTTTAAGTTGGTCATGGAGAAATGTTTTTTTGCTACGTATTTGGACCTCCCCTCGAATCACCGATCGAACGCCACTAGGTGTCCACACGAAACTGAGTGGTCTGTTATATCTTTCTATGCTATAAGAACTTTGTGTTAAATGAATGCGGCAAAAATGCTATACTTAAGATAACATTAAAATTTTATTACAATACAGTAACATCATTTCTTGCTTAAACTTACAGTTGCGGATACAGGCCTTATATTGGAAGTCTGTATACAGTGCAATGTCTTTTATCCGGCCCTCGTTAACTGGAACTCCGATTCTAAGGACATATGTTATAGTATCTGCACAGTATTTGTTACTCTGGATGTAATAGAAGCAACAATCTACGGCAAGAATCATTGAATTTAAATTCAGCTGACCGCTCTGCACAGATCCCGGCAAAGTGTCATACAACAAACTGGCGATGAGCGGCCAGAGCGGTAGTGCCACTGTTTTCGCGAGTGCAAAATAGCATCACAGAGATCGGAGGTGGCAGTGTCCATGGACATATGGATGCACTGCTGAGAATGGGTACAGGAGAATTCTTGAAAACAAAAATGCTGCTGAATTTGATGTTGTAGCTTCAACGGTATCAGACTCATAGAATAGCATTGCAGTAATCTCAAACGTATTAATGTCGTAAGTGATTGGCGGCAAAATGACAATGAAATTACCGCCGTTTGTTCGTCTGTAGACAATGACTATATTGATCATGAGTTTACTTGGTGAAACTGTTGTTCAGTCTGAAAACATTACGACACAAACAGGTGCAACAACTCAGGAGAGCAAATTAATGGTTTATTTTTGGAACCCCGGACGAAAACAATTTTGGCCCAGCTATTGCTGCTGAAATTCCCGCGTGATTCTGCTGCACATAAACGGCATAGAAACTTATCTATTATCAGAGAGAATAAAACTGCCTGATATAACGCGCATATTTGACGGGACGGCCAGACAAACGTGTGGTTCCTGAAGAGGGGCAGCAGCCTTTTCAATAGTTGCAAGGGCAACAGTCTGGATGATTGGCTGATCTGGCCTTGTAACAATAACCAAAACGGCCTTGCTGTGCTGGTACTGCGAACGGCTGAAAGCAAGGGGAAACTACAGCCGTAATTTTTCCCGAGGGCATGCAGCTTTACTGTATGATTAAATGATGATGACGTCCTTGAAATAAGAACACCGTGAATTCATTGTCCCAGGAAGGGGAAACTTTATTGACACATTCCTGGGGTCAGATACATCACATGATCACACTGACAGAACCACAGGCACATAGACACAGGCAACAGAGCATGCACAATGTCGGCACTAGTACAGTGTATATCCACCTTTCGCAGCAATGCAGGCTGCTATTCTCCCATGGAGACGATCGTAGAGATGCTGGATGTAGTCCTGTGGAACGGCTTGCCATGCCATTTCCACCTGGCGCCTCAGTTGGACCAGCGTTCGTGCTGGACGTGCAGACCGCGTGAGACGACGCTTCATCCAGTCCCAAACATGCTCAATGGGGGACAGATCCGGAGATTTTGCTGGCCAGGGTAGTTGACTTACACCTTCTAGTGCACGTTGGGTGGCACAGGATACATGCGGACGTGCATTGTCCTGTTGGAACAGCAAGTTCCCTTGCCGGTCTAGGAATGGTAGAACGGTGGGTTCGATGACGGTTTGGATGTACCGTGCACTATTCAGTGTCCCCTCGACGATCACCAGTGGTGTACGGCCAGTGTAGGAGATCGCTCACCACACCATGATGCCGGGTGTTGGCCCTGTGTGCCTCGGTCGTATGCAGTCCTGATTGTGGCGCTCACCTGCACGGCGCCAAACACGCATACGACCATCATTGGCACCAAGGCAGAAGCGACTCTCATTGCTGAAGACGACATGTCTCCATTCGTCCCTCCATTCACGCCTGTCGCGACACCACTGGAGGCGGGCTGCATGATGTTGGGGCGTGAGCGGAAGACGGCCTAACGGTGTGCGGGACCGTAGCCCAGCTTCATGGAGACGGTTGCGAATGGTCCTCGCCGATACCCCAGGAGCAACAGTGTCCCTAATTTGCTGGGAAGTGGCGGTGCGGTCCCCTACGGCACTGCGTAGGATCCTACGGTCTTGGCGTGCATCCGTGCGTCGCTGCGGTCCGGTCCCAGGTCGACGGGCACGTGCACCTTCCGCCGACCACTGGCGACAACATCGATGTACTGTGGAGACCTCACGCCCCACGTGTTGAGCAATTCGGCGGTACGTCCACCCGGCCTCCCGCATGCCCACTATACGCCCTCGCTCAAAGTCCGTCAACTGCACATACGGTTCACGTCCACGCTGTCGCGGCATGCTACCAGTGTTAAAGACTGCGATGGAGCTCCGTATGCCACGGCAAACTGGCTGACACTGACGGCGGCGGTGCACAAATGCTGCGCAGCTAGCGCCATTCGACGGCCAACACCGCGGTTCCTGGTGTGTCCGCTGTGCCGTGCGTGTGATCATTGCTTGTACAGCCCTCTCGCAGTGTCCGGAGCAAGTATGGTGGGTCTGACACACCGGTGTCAATGTGTTCTTTTTTCCATTTCCAGGAGTGTAGTTGCTAAAATGTGGGGAGCTACACCACAAACATTTGTTAACATTATATCGTTCATTTCCTTTCAACTTTCGAATCAGCCTTGATCTGCATAAATCTAAAATTCACGAGCTGTTTCGAGAATAAAGGTTGCGATATGGGATCATTCCGAAATCTTGCTTGTTTATTGCAAATAAGCAACCCAGTCTCGACATCTTCGTGTACAGCGATTCACAAATCTATTCACTCTGGCAGGTGCATACTCCAATCAAATAGTACCGTATTTTGAGCTCTGTTTTTAATTATGGTGGACAGCGTAGAGTTAACAAGGCAGAATCTTCTACAGATTTCCGTTTTCGACTTCTGTTTTTTATCAACGGTGTTAAGCGCCTGTATTTTCATTTTAAGTGAACTAGTGTTTTGTTTGTGTCTCGATTTCGCCGCCATAGCGTGTAGAATATAAATGTACAGTAGCTGTATTTAAACACGAAACGATTTTGACATAAAATGCATTTAATTCGACACACGATGTACCGACGTTGCCACATGCAACACAGAATTCAAAATGTGACGAAGTGTTTTGACAGTGGCAGTACCGAATGACAGACAATAATATAGTAACAATAGCAACTATTGTTTGCTCAGTTCCGTCTAATGAAGAAATTGAGCCAATAAATTTAGACAACGTTGCGAATACAGAAAGAAGGTATACATGTACATTCGAGAAGTGAAATTTTTCGACTCAAACGATTTTTGGAGTCAATAAAATTTTGTGGGTTTGAGGCCGCATTGTCAAATATAAAATTCCGACGTTTCGGCGATTATTGCAAGACGCCTTCCTCAGGGTGTATTGCTGTCTGCTGAATGACCACTAGTTTGGTTACTTATAGAGTGTGAGTCACTAACTGTTGCCACCAAGAATAACTCTGAAAGTATGATAGGAGCTGAAAACTTTGTGGGACAAAAGTTGCACGGGACAACGGGGGCCATAGTATGACGTTGGTTTTTTGTTGCTAGGTGGGGTCGCTTCAGAGATATGAAGGTCAACTTTGTTTCTTTAAAATAGATGCTATAGTTTGGTACTTGTTTTCTGGTAGCGGCTATCAAGATGAATCCAATGATGTGTAACAGTAAGGTGTATAAAGGTCAACGAAGGTCACGAAGGTGCCATGAAAAGGTACTATGAACGTCAATTTACAGAAGTTGTTCGAAGTGATGCAATGCTGCAATCTTCTTATCATGGATTGAGTCGTATTCCTTATCACATCAGCACTTACCGAAGTACATGCTCTGTCAATTCTCTCTAGCATATCTTCAGGTGTAGTTGGAACGTCATTATGAACAATGTCTTTCACGAATCCCCAGAAGAAAAAATCCAGAGGCGTCTAGTCTGGCGAACGTGCCGGCCACGACACATCTCCTCCGCTTCCAATCCAATGATTTGGGAATTGTCTCTGCAGCTCATTTCTAGCCATCAGCGAAAAATGTGCCAGACACCCATCTTGTTGATACCACATTCTGTTCCTTGTTCCTAAAGGCATCTTCCAATAACAGACCTACTGTTTCTTGCAGGAATGTGGTGTACTTCCTACAATTAAGATTTCCTTCGACGACATAGGGGCCTATAATTCTGTCCTCCAGAATCCCACACCGTATATACACCGTGTGGTGTCACCGCCAGACACCACACTTGCTAGGTGGTAGCTTTAAATCGGCCGCGGTCCATTAGTACATGTCGGACCCGCGTGTCGCCATTGTCAGTGATCGCAGACCGAGCGCCACCACACGGCAGGTCTCGAGAGACTTACTAGCACTCGCCCCAGTTGTACGGACGACTTAGCTAGCGATGCAACACTGACGAAGCCTCGTTTATTTGCAGAGAAGATAGTTAGAATAGCCTTCAGCTAAGTCAATGGCTACGACCTAGCAAGGCGCCATAGCAATTGATAGTTATCGTATGAAGCATGTCTCATGAAGAACGATGTATACAAATGATGGATTAAAGTTAAGTATTCCAGAATCTACGTACTTTTCTTTATAGCATTCATTACGTATCCTGTTTCAGACCTCACGCCATCCTGCGTGAGCTTATAGCGTGCATTTCGGCTTCCTCAAACAACACGGTGTTGGCACTTCTGCCGACACTTCACACCGACCACCGGTTTCAGTGTCCAACGTGCAGCAGCCAACATGGATTTTCATTTGCCCAATACTGCATGTGATGCAAATTAACATTTCCCTGGTTCGTAAATGTAGCCTCGTCAGTAAATAAAAACATAAAATCAAACTAATAAATGTCATCCCTCGGAATCTGAAGTTGAGCCCATCGGCAGAATTCAATCGACGCGTACAATCCGTACCAGCTAATTGTTAGTGGAGACTGATAAGGTAAGGCTGATATTTATGACGATGCAAAATACGAACAACACTATTCTGTCTCATGCCAGATTCCCTTGCGATTTGACGGGAAATAACACAGGATCTCGAACCACAGTGGCAAGAGTACCAATTTCCGTTTCCTCGTTTGTAACTTTCCATTGCCGGATATGTTTCCGATGCGTTAAAGATCCAGTTGTTTTCAATTTATCATACACATATTTAAATGTACGACGTGTAGGGCGAGTACGTTGAGGATATCTTTCAGCGTACAAAACTCTAGCTCTCATTGAATTTCGTTGGCATTCTTCGTAAATGAGAAGCATATCGACTTCTTCTGCGAAATAATACATCGTTTACGTACGCTTGATTCGACGCTACTAGTCTTACCGTTCCTGTTAGTGTTGTATTGCGTAACCGTCGAATGGTGTTTACATGTCAATGGTACGTTAGGTTGATACCCCGTATTCGGCGAATATTTACTATTTGTACGATATACGAGAGAGAATTATCAGAGCATGTGCTTCGATAAGTGCTGAAGTGATAAGGAATACCACTCAATCCACGATAAGAAGATTGCAGTAATGCATTGATACGCGAAGATAGCAGCAATGCATTGATACGCCTTCGAATACCTTCTGTAAATGTCACTTTTTTTACCTTCGTTGACCTTCAAAAACCTTATTGTTGACCTAGTAGATAGTGTCGGAAGTTCCATGCGGCTTTTCGCGGATGATGCTGTAGTATACAGAGAAGTTGCAGCATTAGAAAATTGTAGCGAAATGCAGGAAGATCTGCAGCGGATAGGCACTTGGTGCAGGGAGTGGCAACTGTCCCTTAACATAGACAAATGTAATGTATTGCGAATACATAGAAAGAAGGATCCTTTATTGTATGATTATATGATAGCGGAACAAACACTGGTAGCAGTTACTTCTGTAAAATATCTGGGAGTATGCATGCGGAGCGATTTGAAGTGGAATGATCATATAAAATTAATTGTTGGTAAGGCGGGTACCAGGTTGAGGTTCATTGGGAGAGTGCTTGGAAAATGTGTTCCATCAACAAAGGAGGTGGCTTACAAAACACTCGTTCGACCTATACTTGAGTATTGCTCATCAGTGTGGGATCCGTACCAGATCGGTTTGACGGAGGAGATAGAGAAGATCCAAAGAAGAGCGGCGCGTTTCGTCACAGGGTTATTTGGTAACCGTGATAGCGGTACGGAGATGTTTAATAAACTCATGTGGCAGACTCTGCAAGAGAGGCGCTCTGCATCGCGGTGTAGCTTGCTCGCCAGGTTTCGAGAGGGTGCGTTTCTGGATGAGGTATCGAATATATTGCTTCCCCCTACTTATACCTCCCGAGGAGATCACGATTGTAAAATTAGAGAGATTAGAGCGCGCACGGAGGCTTTCAGACAGTCGTTCTTCCCGCGAACCATACGCGACTGGAACAGGAAAGGGAGGTAATGACAGTGGCACGTAAAGTGCCCTCCGCCACACACCGTTGGGTGGCTTGCGGAGTATAAATGTAGATGTAGATGTAGATGTTATTGGATTCATCTTGATAGACGGTATCAGAAATTGTAGGTGTGTGACGAGTACCTCCCGTCGAGTAGACCGCTCGCCTGGTGCAAGTCTTTCGATTTGACGCAACTTCGGCGACTTGCGTGTCGATGGGGATGAAATGATGATGATTAGGACAACACAACACCCAGAAAATCTCCGACCCAGCCGGGAATCGAACCCGGGCCCTTAGGATCGACAGTCTGTCGCGCTGACCACTCAACTACCGGGGGTGACAACAGAAAGTAAGTACCAAACTATAGCAAAAAACAGTGTAAAATCTTAGGGGACTTAACTGCTAAGGTCATCAGTCCCTAAGCTTATACACTACTTAACCTCAATTATCCTAAGGACAAACACACACACCCATGCCCGAGGGAGGAATCGAACCTCCGCCGGGACCAGCCGCAATCAAACTAAAGCACCCCATTAAAAAAAAAAAAAGAAAAAAAAAAAAAAAAAAAGACAAGGAAGTTGACCTTCGTATCTCTGACGCGACCCCACCTCATATTATCATATTATGGCCCCCGTTGCCCCATGCAACCTTTGTCCCACAAAGTTTTCAGCCACTATCATATTTTCGCCGGCCGTGGTGGCCGTGCGGTTCTAGGCGCTGCAGTCCGGAACCGCATGACCGCTGCGGTCGCAGGTTCGAATCCTGCCTCGGGCATGGATGTGTGTGATGTCCTGAGGTTAGTTAGGTTTAAGTAGTTCTAAGTTCTAGGGGACTGATGACCTAAGATGTTAAGTCCCATAGTGCTCAGAGCCATTTCACCCATATCATACTTTCGGAGTTATTCTAGCTTGGCAATAGTTACTGACCCTGTATACTATGGAGGAGTGCTATCATTGGGTATGAGGGTGAGGAGGAAGGGTATTAGGTGTCTTTTATTGGTCTTTGCGTTGGGTGTTGCCATTGGCGGAAACAGGCGTTTTCCATTGCAGTTTCCTTTATTGCTTGCCATTGGTCGAAATCGGCGAGTAGGAAACTGAAGGACGACTGCAGCGTAGCGTTGTTTACCAACTGCTTACAAGGGAACCTCCCCATAGCACCCCCCTCAGATTTAGTTATAAGTTGGCACAGTGGATAGGCCTTGAAAAACTGAACACAGATCAATCGAGAAAACAGGAAGAAGTTGTGCGGAACCGTGAAAAAATTAGTAAAATATACAAACTGAGTAGTCCATGCAAGATAGGCAACATCAAGGAAAATGCGACCTCAGCAGCGCCGTGGTCCCGTGGTTAGCGTGAGTAGCTGCGGAACGAGAAGTCCTTGGTTCAAGTCTTCCTTCGACTGAAAATTTTACTTTCTTTATTGTCGCAAAGTTATGCTCTGTCCGTTCGTTCATTGACGTTTCTGTTCACTGCAATAATTTTAGTGTCTGTGTTTTGCGACCGCACCGCAAAACCGTGTGATTAGTAGACGAAAGGGTGTGCCTCTCCAATGGGAACCGGAAACATTTGATCGCAAGGTCATAGGTCAACCGATTCCTCCACGGGAAAACACGTCTGATATATTCTATACGACACTGGTGACGGCATGTGCGTCACATGACAGGAATACGTTGTCGACCCACCAAACTTGTACACTTAGCGAATTGGTAAAAAGATTCTTCTACCTTACCCGATTTAGGTTTTCTTGCAGATGTGATAATCACTCTCAAAATAGTGATGAAAACATAAGAGTTTGTCACATAAACTGAAAATAAGAAATTAAAGTTTTCACTCGAAGGAAGACTTGAACCTAGGACCTCTCGTTCCGTAGCTGCTCTCGCTATCCACGGGACCACGGCACACCTTGTCTCCCAGACTCCTTGATGTTGCCTATCTTCGCATGGACTACTCAGCTTGTATATTTTACTAATTTTTTTCATAGTTCCACACAACTTCTTCCTGTTTTCTCGATTGATCTGTGTTCAGTTTTTCAAGGCCTATCCACTGTGCCAACTTATAACTAAATCTGAGGGAGGTGCGATGGGGAGGTTCCCTTGTTAGTGTCGGCTAGGACGCATCATCACTCTGTGTACCCTCCGCCGCTGAGGTCTACCGCGCGCCTGTTGCTCTCCGAGAACTGTCCTTCAGCAAAGCTTTTACTGCTGGCAGCCAAGACGCTGGAAGTCGGTATCCGTCTTCTCTATTGATGTTGTCACGTCGCTTGACTAATTTCTATAGCCTCTCTAATCTTCCTCCTCAAACTAAACGGCTGTTTTGCCAGTACGCGGGCCTCTAGAAATTCGATCTTCACTTGCCTTGTTCCTGGTGTTCTGCCACCGCTGATTTGTTGTATTGTTTGAGACGGATAAATCTCTCGTGTTCAGATAACCTTGTGCTTATTGGTCGCCCAGTCTCAGCTACATATACCACTCCACATTCGCACTCCATTTCATAAACTCCGGCGGCATGAAACTTGTCAATTGTATCTTTTGTCGAGCCCAGAACGTCTGTTATTTTGTTGTTGCTACGAAAAATCGGCTTAATACCTGCCCGATGTAGAATTTTGCCCAGACCTTCAGTAACCCCTTGTACGTGTGGTAGCACGACGGTGTTCCGTTCTTCGTTCTGCATTTCCCTATTGCCCTCCTCCTTCAGCGCCATAGTTTTATGTACCGTCATCATGTTGTAGCCATTAGCTCCAAAAATGGACCTGAGGTTCTGTAGTTCAGCTTTGAGACGGTGTTCGTCGCTGGTACAGTAGGCCCTCTTAGTTAAAGTTTTCAGGGCCGATTTCTTTTGCGTACGATGGTGGTGGGAGGATGCATGCATACATCTGTCCTTGTTGGTGGGCTTCCTATAAACTCTGTGTCCAAGCTTCCCGTCGGGCTTACAGTAAACTTCCACGTCGAGAAAAGGCAATACCCCGTTGTTTTATATATCCATGGTAAAGTGAATTTAGCTGTTCTACTGATTGAGATGTTGGTGGAAGTTCTGACACTCTTCTTCTCCGGTGGCCAGATGACAAATGTGTCGTCAACACATTGGAACCAGCATTCTGGGCTTAATGGTGCCGACTGGAGAGCTGTTTTCTCGAACGCTTGCCTAAAAATGTCTGCCGCGACAGGTGATAGAGATGAACCCATAGCTACACCGTCCATCTGCTCATCGAAATCCCCTTTCCAACTAAAATAGGTGGTCGTCAAACAGTGCCGCACTAGCTCGCAGATATCAGGTGCCATGCGTTCCTCTAAGATATTCGTGGTGTCCGTCACGGGTACATTTGTGAATAAAGATTTCACGTCAAAACTGACCATCAGATCCTTACCCGAGACACGCTTTTCTTGAAAAAGTGCCACGAAGTGGGTGGAGTCCTTGACGTATGAATCTGTGTGGCTTACTAGACGTCTAAGCTTCGCAGCCAATTCTTTCGCTAGTTTGTAGGTCGGTGAGTTAATACTGCTCACTATCGGGCTTAAAGAAAAGGCTTCTTTGGGAACCTTTGGTACACCATATAATCTTGGTGCCTATGGCACTAGTGGAATGAGCATTTGGGCCGTATCAAAATTCATCCTAGTTTGCTTCAGCAGCGATTTCGTTGATTTCATTATCTTGGCTGTCGGATGTCCCTCAAGTTTATGGCAAATGAGTTCATTCAAAAGATCCTCCATCCGCTTGTTGTAATCTACTGTGTCCAACACTACGGTGGCATTTACCTTGTCCGCTTGTGTTAACACTATCTGAGAGTTGTTCTTCAGCTTCTTGATGGCACGACGTTCCTCCTTACTGATGTTTTGCTTCGGAGGCTTTGCGTGAGCCAAGAATTTTATTGACTGTGACAACGGCCGCGAAAGCCTACGTTTACACTCAAATGATTTTTGTTTTGTGTTAAAATAAAAGCACTTACGAAATACCGTAGTATTTTGTGAGGAGTCAGTGTTATTACGGATCTTTGTTCTGTATACTTTTTTTTCACCTTGAGCTTACCGCAGCTTAAGAGTCTTGTTCCCTGCACGTTTTTCACTTTCATTTTCAAATCGTCCTCGCCCGGTAGCTGAATGGTCACCGTGACGGATTGTCAATCCTCTGGGCCCGGGTTCGATTCCCGGCTCGGCTGGGGAATTTTCTCCGCCCAGCGACTGGGTGTTGTGCTGCCCTCATCTTCAGCCTATCAACTCATCGACTGCAGTTCGCCGAAGGGGTGTCAAATTGAAAGACCGACACCCGGTGAACGGTTCGCCCGACGGGGGAACCTAGCCATACGATTGAATAAATAAATAAATTTTCTAATCAACTTCAGTGGTCCTTCTGGAGATGGATGAATAATATATGTTTGTACATTTTGCTGTTTTTAGATTAAAACACATTTTCCTCATAAATTTGGATTGCAATTAACTTAGTGCATTTTTCGTCTTCTTGTTTGCATGTTGTTATGTCCACTGCTTATTTGGTCGTTGTTAGCACAGGATGAAGTCGGAAAATATCCGTAATTAATATTCCGAGATTCTTTGGCCTTTACGGTACTGCATTAGCTTTGCGATTTTTGCAAGTCACGGCGCCATTGTAAATTCTCAATAACTGTATTCATAGAAATAGTACCACAGTTTCACTCGTTTGACACTCATCTGAGTGGTTTTTTTATTGTTCTTTTGGTTTTCGTGTTGGTTGTGAGTCTTGCCAACCTGATTCCGACAATTTATTTTGGATTTCCATACGCATCTCTCTCTCTCTCTCTCTCTCTCTCTCTCTCTCTCTCTCTCTCTCTCTCTCTGTGTGTGTGTGTGTGTGTGTGTGTGTGTGTGTGTGTGTGTGTGTTTATTTAGAGAGAGAGAGAGATTCGAATCTGTATCAAAAGAATTTATTCCCATCTTACGGGAGAAACAGAAAGAAAAAGTGTGCTGCATGTGGAATATGTGCTGTTCCTATGAAGACATTTATGAAATTTGCTAAACTACAGTGGAAAAAACGCAGATGCATCAAAAGAGAAAGCGTGTTCATAAAAAACGAAAAATTGCGGAAGGTGTGTAAGATGTCAGACAAATAACACACTTTACATTGAATTCCTAAAACATTTCCGGTTAAATCGATGTGGCACACGCCACAGTTACATGAAAATGTGCGCATTCTATTGATATGCAGATCGAACAAGCAAGCTGACATTTCACGAATAAAAACGAATAACAACGACACTAGTAATTGCACGCTGTGTGCGATTTGCAGGGGGGGATGGGGGGGGATTCCCCCCCCCCCCCCCCCCCCCCCCTCTGCATCAGACCATCCCCTCCTCTGGTTTTAGTTTATGCATCCCAACCTGGGATGTTTATTTCCCACGCACTGGAGTAAAACTTTACTTATAATTTAAATTTGTGGAGCCGAACACTGAAAATTTTTAGTAAGTCTTACTTTTAATACTATTAATATGTTTCCGTTTTCTAACATCAGAATAAGTGCAACTTTTCACAAATGTGCCTCTACTTTTTGAATTCCTCTCGTATACCTGTATGTAGATGATTTTGTAAATAAACTTTACCTATGATGTACTTTTAAAGATATAACAAGGGATGGCTTTTCTGATAGTGCATACGCGTGAATAGTGAGTTTCGGCATTAACATATATTTATAAATAGCTGTTTAACCATGCGTAACGCCACGGTCCAAGCTAGCAACATATATAATTCTACTAACCCCCTAAGATATCCCCCCCCACTGGTAAAAGCACAAATCGCACCCTGATTGCACGCAAGTAATTTCTCAGACCCAAGCTACGAGACGTAGTTCTGAGGGAAGGAGAATTTTACAACGTCAACGCCCATCCCAATGTTAGGCCGAAACCTTCAACAGCGGGACATTAGCAGACACAGTGCGACGCCAGAGCCACTGCACAGACCGGTGGCAAAAGCCGCCCTTGTCCCTGCTTGTAATGAGGACCCTCCGGAATCCTTTGTACAGGAACACGGCTAGAGACGGCAGATAAACGTCCAGAGAAATCCAACTCAAAACACTGCTGACGCACTGTGGCTACCTGCATAAAAATCTGCATGGAAAGAAGCTGTTTATCACAGTATTACGTAGCAGGAGTTAAACTCTGCCCTACGAAAGAAACGACGCCCGTGGTAGGCTGCAGAAACTCTAGTGGGTGGAGTTATAACAGGTACGAACACTCTTGGTTGGCCATAAAGAGAGAGCGTGGCCACCAGCTGTGATATGGGCAAATTACAGACAGAGAAATTGGCCCTTTCTCTTGCACCAAACCGTCGAGTGTTCGAGCAAGGCTACTCGCGCCGCACTGAGACGTTTGCGAGAGTCTTTATGTGAACATTTATTCACAGGATCGTCATAACACGCAAGTAGTTAAGCTGCACAGTCTCCTAGTACAGAGAATTCCACCAAGCACTGACAGTTAATGCTTGCAAGCAACTGGGCAATGACGTACGCCCTATTCCAGCCAAATTACGTGTACCATGCTAGTTAACTTAGCTACGGAACAGCTAGGAGTCTCGGCTTCACCAGAAACTTAGGAAATGTATGACTGGTGTTTAACATTAGTGAGAGATTTAGAATAGATTCTCAAATTCACAGTTTGCGCCAACAGCAGCCAGTGCCGCCGCCGACGACAGGTAAACGTGCGCGCTCACGTTATGCCAGCAAGTGATATTCAGTTGACACTCAGAACTGCGTTCGTCTCCATCTCTCCTATTTTTTTCCGTACATTGAACCATGATCTGCAGCTAAACATGTTCACGATTGTTGGGTTTAACTGAAGCAGACACGTGAGATATCCGATTTAACAAAAAGAACTGATCAGCCATTGCAGAGTGCTTTGTACTCTGAAGTTATTAAATTGTTTTAATTGTGTAATTCTTTTTGATTGCTCTTTACCGATCTCCACCCATTATCTGGTTATTTCCATTGTGCACTTTTAGCTTAACTGATATCTCTGGCCCCAATTGTATTTAACTTGTTTGTATTTTATGGCCCCCCAGGCATGGTCATCAACCATCTTACTATTAAAGAACCTTAGAACAGTTTGGAATTTCACGTCACAGTTGTGAACACCCAATATCAATATTTTACCATTCTGTACGTACTACAATAATGACTGATATATCAGAAAGTCATACTTAGAATGAAAAAATAAACCTTAATAACGAAAATCTAAGATTTTTATTTTTGCTAACATGGAGTTACGCCAGAACCCGTACACTAATTTCTGTTAGTGATAACGTTTCCATTACAAGGAGTGTAGTGGAACTGACATTGAGATCGTTGTTTGATTACATCAGTGTCCGTACTGCTGCACTCTTCTGAACTCTGCATGGTGAGCTGTTATCTTCTTACCTTGCAGGTTCAACACAAATTCCTAAAACACTCGTAGAGCGTCCTTACCAACTGTGGTAAGACGATAGATCAGAATCTGTCTCACACACGTTAGAGGTGAATTTGCCATCAGTCTTTTTCCAACTTCTTTTTCCGCTGACAACGAAGGGAAAAAAGTCAGTGGACTTAAAAATATACTAACAAGAGGGAAGTCGTTTGTATGCCAAATTAATAAAGATAATCTATTGTTAATGTAAAAATAGGAAAGTCTAGAAAGATACTCTATTATGTACCCTTCGATTATATTTCGCGAATGACCAATGAAGTGTTAAGTTCCACGTTCTGGCCATAGACGCGTCAATTGGACCCGACCTATAGCCGTGTCATCCTCTGCAAATGGCAACATCGCACATCGCATGCGGTATGGAGGGGCATGTGGTCAGCGCACTGCCTCTCCCAGTCGGTCGGGTTTCATCATCTTGGAACCGTTACTGATCGGTCGACTAGCTTCCCGATTCGCCTCGCGATGCTGACTGCACGCCTTTCCAGTCCTCCCACCAAAGAAAATCCTGGTCTGTACCGGGAATCGAACCCGCGTCCCCCGCATAGCAGTCAACCGCGCTGACCACGCGGTACGTAGGCGGACAAGCCATGAAGATCATAAATAAACGAGGAACGCATCTGGTGAGAAACACTCGTAACTGTAGTAAGCCCAAGTCGGGAAAAACAATAATGATTAATATGAAACCACTGCTGTAGAAGACAGCCATGCAAAAAGACGGAGTTTATATGTTTTTGAATGTCAGTCCTTGCGGTTGATCGTCTTTGGGACTTCCACCTTTCCCTTACGTAATAAAATGAAATACCTACAGCTGTTCAAAAAATGGTTCAAATGGCTCTGAGCACTATGGTACTTAACTTCTGAGGTCATCAGTCCACTAGAACTTACAACTGCTTCAATCTAACTAACCTAAGGACATCACACACGTCCACGCCCGAGGCAGGATTGGAGCCTGCGACCGTAGCGGTGGCGCGGTTCCAGACTGTAGCGCCTAGAACCGCTCGGCCACTCCGGCCGGCACCTACAGCTGTTGTTTTGATTTAATTGTAGTATGTTGCAACCAGTTTCGACGACTCAATACACAGTCTCCGTGCCTGTATTCCTTTTTACTGCTTTACCTGTATTGACACTTAGATTTCGTTGATGCTGTTCTTTTGGAAGGGCTACTTGCACATCGATGTTTATACGTTGTTCATGCTGAACATTATATTGGGTGTTGTATATTCTGTGTATAGTATGACACAGACAGGCATTTGGTCTTTTGACTCGTTTTTGGACATTCATTTTACACCCAAATGTCGTTTTCACCTCAGCATTTTGTAACTTCTACCTGACATGTATTTATACTGTCATTTTGATAGCTTTACATATATGACTCTAAGTCATTGTTGATGCTGTCGTTTTACAAGGACTAATTGCACATTGATGCCTATATCTTTGGTTAACTTATTTCTTGTTGTAGTTTCTTTCATACATGTCATTTTCTACAGTTATTTTTGTAGTTTGGTAGGTTACTTCAGGATTTTGCAATTTATTGTATCATCTAACCGACAAATTTTTAATCATGGAGTAATTGCTTAATGATTACATCAATAAAAAGTCCATTTCTACAACGAATAGAGCAGAAATTCTTTATGGTATGCTGTACGTAATTCTATTTTAGGTATGTGACAATGGGTGTATCTGTCGGTTTTTATCAAATGACTACTGCAAAGTCTCTTATACAGTACTTTCTTGATTTTATTATGTTTTAACCTGTCTTTGTATTTCCAAGGTTACCAAGGTGATGATGCTGTCATTACTATTTGAGCATACTAGCCTTAAGATGGAATATTGAGTCACCGCACTGCATGAAATATAATAAAATAACATCAAAACGACTGCCGTAGATATTTCATTTTATTACAAGAGTTTGTATTGGATTACCATAATTAATGGAGAAAACTTGGACGAGTGAGAATATACCGTAATAGAAGCAAAAATGTTCCAGTACACATTAGTCCGCAAAGAAACCGTTTGCGAGACATTTACGAATGTGTGGTAGATGGATAGGAAGGAAAGAGAAAGAAGGAATTTCGCTACTGGACTTGTCTATCCAACTCTTTTCTTCTGCTTGACGGTGTAGCCCTGTCGCTGGGACATGCTTACTATTTGCACTTCAGCAGAAACGTTGATCCTGCGATTAATAGCCTTCGCAAACATGTGGGCGACAATCGTGTGAGGTAGTGGCAGAAAAAACCGGAGAATAATGAGAGACCGCAAGTGTTCCATTACGTAGGACGGACGGAAGACGCGACCGAGCTGCAGGACGCGCATTTATTTTCAATTGCAGAGTGGGGCCTCCCGCCGGGATAACCCGCTCACCAGCTGCGGATGCGGCGCTCAGGGGCGGGGACGCGGCGGCAGCGGCGGCGATATGCATATGAAGACGAGTGAGTAATGCGGCCAACGGCGGACCTGTCGGCCGCTTTGTCGCGCCGTCCACCTGACGGGCTCGCCTAATGAGTCGCGCCGCCGTCGTTTGCATACCCGCAGCCTCTCCACTCGTCCTCTCCTTCTGTCCATCCGTCAGCCGCGCCAAGTGTGTAGGGGGCACGCAAGCTCCCATTGAGGTGGTACTTGTGGGCTGGGAGGGTAAGCGCAGCGCGTATGCGCTCGACGTACCGCAGCCGTGGCGGCGGCGGCGATTCGAAAGTCTCGAGGGCGACACTCCAGACGCGGTCTTTGTGTCGGGAAAGCGGCCCCTCCCCGCCACAGTACCGTAATGGCGAGTGGGAGCCCTCTGCGGCGACGACGAATGTACACACACATCTGCGACGGTCTTCTTATTGCGCGGCTAGTCTTGGACCGGCCCCTCTGCGAGATCAATGAGGCGGTAGCTGTCGGCGGTTTGTGCTTCAGTATTATGAGAGGTACCAAACGGACTGGAAAAGCGAGAGACGTGTTGAATTATTAGAATCAGAAACAGACTGCTACAGCTACATTCAAACTCTGTAAACCACTGCAGAGTTAACACACCGAGTCCTGGACTTCTCTCGCTGTTCTTTAAGTACTTACCGTATCATTATCGTAACATTCTATAGATATACACTACTGGCAATTAAAATTGCTACACCAAGAAGAAATGCATATGGTAAACGGGTATTCATTGGACAAATATATACTAGAACTGACATGTGATTACATTTTCACGCAATTTGGGTGCATAGATCCTGAGAAATCAGTACCCAGAACAACCACCTCTGGCCGTAATAACGGCCTTGATACGCCTGGGCATTGAGTCAAACAGAGCTTGGACGGCGTGTACAGGTACAGCTGCCCATGCAGCTTCAACACGATACCACAGTTCATCAAGAGTAGTTGCTCGGCTACCATTGACCAGATGTTTTCAATTGCTGAGAGATCTGGAGAATGTGCGGGCCAGGGCAGCAGTCGATTATTTTCTGTATCCAGAAAGGCCCGTACAGGATCTGCAACATGCGGTCGTGCATTATCCTGTTCAAATGTAGGGTTTCGCAGGGATCGAATGAAGGATAGGGCCACGGGTCGTAACACATCTGAAACGTAACGTCAACGGTTCAAAGTGCCGTCAATGCGAACAAGAGGTGACCGAGACCTGTAACCAATGGCACCCCACACCATGACGCCGGGTGATACGCCAGTATGGCGATGAGGAATACACGCTTCCAATGTGCGTTCACCGCGATGTCGCCAACACGGATGCGACCATCATGATGCTGTAAACAGAACCTGGAGTCATCTGAAAAAAAAAGACGTTTTGCCATTCGTGCACCCAGGTTCGTCGTTGAGTACACCATCGCAGGCGCTCCTGTCTGTGATGCAGCGTCAAGGGTAACCGCAGCCATGGTCTCGGAGCTGGTAGTCCATGCTGCTACAAACGTCGTCGAACTGTTCGTGCAGATGGTTGTTGTCTTGCAAACGTCCCCATCTGTTGACTCAGGGATCGAGACGTGGCTGCACGATCCGTTACAGCCATGCGGATAAGATGCCTGTCATCTTGACTGCTAGTGATACGAGGCCATTGGGATCTAGCACGGCGTTCCGTATTACCCCCTGAACTCACCGATTCCATATTCTGCTAACAATCATTGGATCTCGACCAGCGCGAGCAGCAATGTCGCGATACGATAAACCGCAATCGCGATAGGCTACAATCCGACCTTTATCAAAGGCGGAAACGTGATGGTACGCATTTCTCCTCCTTACACGAGGCATCACAACAACGTTTCACCCGGCAACGCCGGTCAACTGCTGTCTATGAGAAATCGGTTGGAAACTTCCCTCATGTCAGCACGTTGTAGGTATCGCCACCGGCGCCAACCTTGTGTGAATGCTCTGAAAAGCTAAACATTTGCATATCACAGCATCTTCTTCCTGTCTGTAGGGCGTCATCTTCGTGGTGTAGCAGTTTTAATGGCCAGTAGTGTATTAAGTATTTCAATAATAGAAAGAATCTTATTTAACGTAGTTAAAAAATAAAATATTTTTAGAATTTTAGCACGTTTAATTTATTTAAACTTTAATCGTTCTAATCGTGAAAACATTATGCATAGTTTGTTATTACCATATCCATACATATTATAACAATGGATGTACTTATGTATGTATGTATGTATGTATGTATGTATGTACACTGACGTGACAAAAGTCATGGAATACTTCCCAACATCGTGTCGGACCTCCTCATGCACGGCGTAGTTCAGGAGCTCAACGTGACGTGGGCGGAGGTTCCTTGCAGAAATAGTGGGTTATGCTGCCTATATACCCGACCATAATCGCGAAAGTTTTACGGTGCACAATTTTGTGCACGAACTGACCTATCGAGTCCCATCAATGTTAGATGGGATTCATGTCGGGTGATCTGGGTGACCAACTCATTCGCTCGAGTTTCCCATAATTTTCTTCAAACAAATCGCGAACAATTATGGGACTATATTGCGCAATGTTGTCCATAAAAATTCCATCGTTGTTTGGAAACATGAAGTCCATGAATGCCTGCAAATGGTCTCCGACTAGCCGAACATAACCATTTCTAGTCAATGATCTATTCAGTTGGACCAGAGGACCCTATCCACTGCATGTAAACACAACCCGCACCATTATGAAGCCACCTCCTGCTTGAAAAGTACCTTGTTGACAACTTCTATGTATGGCTTCGTGGGGTCCGTACCACACTTGAACCCATTCGTCAGATCTTACCCTCTGAAATATGGACTCATCTCACCAGGCCAGTGTTTTTCAGTCATGTAGGGTCCAACCGGTATGGTCACGTGGCCAGGAGAGACGCTGCATGCGATGTCGTGCTGCTATCAAACGCAGTAGCGCTGATCATCTGCTGTCATAGCCCATTAGCGCCAGATTTCGTCACACTGTCCTAACGGACTCGTTCGTTGTACGTCCCACGCTGATTTCTGCGGTTATTTCACGCACTGCTGCTTCCCTGTTAGACCTGATAACTCTATGCAAACACCGCTGCTCTCAGTCGGTAAGCGAAGGCCGTCGGCCATTGCATTGTACCCGTTGAGATGTAATGCCTGAAATTTGGTATTCTCGACACACTGTTGACACTGTGGATCTCGGATATTGAACACCCTAATGATTTCCTTAATGGAACGTCTCATGCGGCCGGTTCCAACTGCCATTCTGCGTTCAAAGTCTATTAATTCCAGTCGTGGGGCCACAATAAGGTTGGAAGCATTTCACATGAATCAACTGAATACAAATGACAACTCCGCAAATGCACTTCCCTGTTATATCTCGTGTACGCGATACTACCTCCATATGTTCATATGAATATTGCTATCACATGACTTTTGTCACTTCAGTGTTCCACATCTCCTCCTAAGTCACTGCAATATTTTCAGCCACACTTGGTACAATTATCACTCATTGTCAGGAAATAATCGGTGTCGGTGTAAAGAACCAGCTAACTGTCAAAGGGGTAGGCGGGAGGTTGAATAAGATATGGGCATACTTGAATGATACTCTATTTAAGATTGAGAGCACTTAGTGACTTAGAACAAACTTTTTACGTAACTTAAAAGCTTTACGAAACTTTTTCTCACTGATGGCCCCCATAAAATGATGAAAGGAAAAAAAAATTATAGCTTAATACATCTTCACTGTTCATGCAGTGAAACAGCAACATGAAGCGTGAAGTTTAAATTTTACTTTTCTCTTACTAACATTATTCGCAACAAGTTTTACAGATAGTGTTCATTATACTGGATATACCTGCAACACTTTAAATTGTACAGTACATACTTCAGCAAATACGACGTCATAAATGTTAAGCTGCGTGAAAATGAAACTGCAGGGCGAAATTGTCTAGAGATACAGATGAAATATGTGTACAGATGCGTGCGAAATATGTTAAATATATTTGAAACGTACTTCACGTGAGTGTACACGGGCAAAGTCGCTGGTAAGGAGCTCATTCTAAAGCCCCATTACTAATAGTCTGGAAACTACTAGCGTCTTATTTGGGTAAACGTTATAATGTAGAGAGTGAAGGGTGGAGAAGAAGATGAACAGACAGCGAGAGGGAAGGAGGAAATGGACATAGATAGGATGGAGGAGGAGATGGACAGAGATGGGGGAAATTGACAGACAGAGGGTGGAGGAGGAGATGAGCAGGAAAAGGAAGGATGAAGGGATGAACAGAGGCATGGGGAGGAACAGTTAGGCGGAGAGAGGGGAGGGGAGGTAATAAATAGAGAGATGGAGAGGAGGAGATGGACAGAGAGAGGAAAGAGGAGGAGATGGACAGAGGGAGGAGTACGAAATGTGCAGAGAGTCGGGGAGGAGGAGAGGAGCAGAAAAAGGAAGAATGAAGGAATGAATAGAGGCATGGGGAGGAACAATTAGGCAGAGAGAGGGGAGAGGAGGAGATGGACAGAGAGAGGAAAGAGGAGGAGAGGCACAGAGGGAGGAGTATGAAATGGGCAGATAGTTGGGGAGGAGGAGATGAGGAGAGAGGGAGTGAGGAATAAAACGGATAGGGAGGGGGAACATAGAGTTGGACTAAAAGAAGACTGGAATAAGTACATACCCGAGCAACGCCGAGCACTCAGCTGGTTTATCAATAATAATTAGAAGGACTGCGCTACCATCCACTTCAACCACACATTTACTTTTTCCCTGCAATTCAGACAGTGGTGACTGATCGTGTAATATAGTCAATTTTAATTTAGCATCTGAAGATTTTACGAGAGCAGAACGTATTCTGTTTCCTGGTGGATCTGCTGAGGGAAGTTTATTTGAAGTTCTAACTTTTTAGGAGATATATTATTCGCTATTGAAAGTGGAATTGTGACGGAAAAGACTATGCAATTTTATCTAACATAATTGATCCTGCGAACAAAGTAATGTAAACAACGGAGTGTTACTATCGAAATAATTTTGTGCGACTCTGATTCAGAATCGGCTTCACTGTATTCGGCCGGTGTGGCCGTGCGGTTAAAGGCGCTTCAGTCTGGAACCGCGTGACCGCTACGGTCGCAGGTTCGAATCCTGCCTCGGGCATGGATGTATGTGATGTCCTTAGGTTAGTTAGATTTAAGTAGTTCTAAGTTCTAGGGGACTGATGACCACAGTAGTTAAGTACCATAATGCTCAGAGCCATTCACTGTATTCGTGTTCAACAGTGTCTTCTTCCTAAACAGTGTTAAATGGTTCGGTGAAAAGCTTCTTGATCTCAATATCCGTCAAAAGCTTTGGCATAGTTATTAGAGAACTCACTGCGAGCACAAAGAGAAATGGAAAAATCTACAGCACCACGTTCTTAAAGCATAAAATATCCGTGTTAATCAGACTTTCAAGTGAAGCGAAACAAAGTACTGTATCGTCTATTCAACAAATGCATGAAACCAGTCACTAGGATACTGGTCCAAAAACGTGTATACAAGTAAATAAGACGAGACTGGTGTTAGTTACGTAATGGGCAGTGAAGTTAAGATTCGTGTGTCACAAGAATATTGCTTCTAAAATTGCACTGGCGGCTTTATACTGTGACAAGCTGTAGTCCACAGAGTGCATAAAAAATATATATTGTAAAGCTTTGAAAAATGTTATTATATTACCCACGTCACGCGCTGATAGGCCAGAATGTAGATACCGTCACCGACACGATGTAAGTCATGTATTTGGTCTAAACTCGTGAAATGATGGTTTTATTTTAATTATTTAAAAATAGTTCGTCATGTTACGCCACTCTCTGCAAAAGAGTTATAATTGGCCCCACGTAACTGCAATTGTGCCGGTTCGTTTAAAGAAGTTATTACTTACGGCAGCAGTAAAATCAAGCAGTTCTTTTCTCCATCAAAGCTATAACTAATCGTATGATCTAAGAAATGGTACCAGGGCACGGTTTGCATAATTAAAAATAGAATGTTTCTTATAACTTACAGTGTATGCAAATGGCTAATCAATTACAATGTCTCTATATCTTTAAATCAAATAATCTCTTCTGCATCCCATCTCTTTCTGAAAATCTTATTTTATTCCGGAATCATTTCGGTGTCCATAGGCTAACTTATCTCTATCATTAATCTACAGTAACCCAGAACATCTCCTTCTCCAAAAGACCAGAGAAATTGCTGTAACAACATTGTTAATAGCTAAATCAAAACACATTTTTATTAATTATCGTTATACAGGCAACGCTCATTTAAAAATCGCTTATTCTGTTCCACATTTATGTCACTCACTTACGGATGTAACTCGCATCGACAAACAATGGTTTTCTCTAATGACTCGACACACCAGATGCCAACAGGTTTCTATGTCGCTGATCGTCTGTATCTCCATAGAATATAACAAACATTGTTTGCGGGATGGAAAACGAGAAAAGAGGATTACCTGCCACTCTCTCTTTTCCTAAATCAATTATAATTTCATTTGGATGTTGAGAAAACTGCGTTTTTCAGGGCACAGAAATATGCACGTACGAACTGAATTGACTAATGCTAACAATCAAAATGGACACAGAATGTGTTATCTTACATTGTCTCTCTAAATGAAAGTATTCTCTTCAGGGCGTGTGAAATTAAACAAGTTCATATTAGCTGTTATATAACTTTTTCAAACAATAATCCGTACAGAAAAAATAAAAATTTCTCTTTCTCACATATTAATACATCCCTCCACACAAGCTATCCTGCCATCCTAAGCTGACGTTAGTTAATCCAGGATACTACAGACGCCAAAAGTTTTGCCTAAGCAGAATAGTAAAAGGAGACCCCACACCAACAAAGAGGAGACCCTACTAAACGTAAGATTAGCTGTTTAAAACGAACACCTTATGGCTATGAATGGTCCTGTAGGTCGTCTCCAGAAAATTTGCTTGCTGTAGAAGGGATTCAGGGCTCGATTCCTGGGCTTGAGAAAGGGGTCTCTGTAGAAGAATGATTGTCCCTGACCGAAAAAATACGCACAAGAGTCAAAGCATATTAATTATCTGTCAAGGTATATCAACATATGATAGCTAATTTATTAACAACACTTAAAGCATCAATTCGTGCTTCACAGTTGGCAGTATTACATAAGTGTTATTATATCTATGATTGCAGTAAGAAACAATGAATATAATGAATATCGTAATGATGTTCCTTTAAACCTATGTTACAGACTGACAACATAGTTGCATTACTTATTATACAAATGTTGAAATGTATGTCCGGCTTGTTGGGTGCAGTTATGTAAGTGTCTCTCGGTATTAGCATGGACACCTCTTAGCATATCTGCAGATACTGAGGAGCAATTACATATTCGTTCTTTTAGCACATCTGAATTTTCCAGTTGTGATTCGCAAACCCTCGCTTTGACATAATACATAGGAAAACATTCAAGGATGTTAAACCAGGTGATCTCGTTGGACACTGAATGTAATCACCACGACCTATCCGTCGTTTGGGGTACACATTGTTGGGATATTTCCTAACTCCTCTACAATAATGGGGTGGTGCACCATCGTGCTGAAAGCAGTGCCTCACAGCTAACCAAAGCATTTTCTAGGAAATGCCAAAGATTCAGCTCATTCTATAGGAATAGCAAATACAGCCGGCCAGTTAGTCGAGCAAAATAAAGTGGTCCAATGGTGTGGTACTCCAGAATACCGCACCATACATTAACGCCTCAGACTGCTTGCATGTGATGTGGTTGTAACTAGTGAGGATTTGCGGGAGCGAAGAAATGTAGATTGTGTCTGTTGACAGTGGCGTTATTGGCGAAATAGCATTCATCTTTCCACAAAATCTCCCTGATGAAATTCGGATTTACCACTACTTTATTTACGAGACGCTTGCCCACAATGATACCCGATTTTGGAAATCGGTTCCATATAGCTGTTGGTCTAGGTGCAGCTTAAAGGGTTGCCATTGTCATTCCTCCTGAATCCTTTTTATCGAAGACCTCGATCTCCCTAGGTCCGCTGCAGTTCTTATTTGTCCTACATATAATGGGAAAAAGGTATTACTGGGCGAGATCTAATGACTTTCATAATATTAATAAGAATGATAATTTCAGAATGATATTTCACTGTGCAGCAGAGTGTGCGCTGATATGAAACTTTCTGGCAGATTAAAACTGTGAGCACTACCGAGACTAGAGCTCGGGACTTTTGCGTTTCGCGGGCAAGTGCTCTACCATGAGCCATCCAAACACGACTCATGACCAGTCCTCACAGCTTCAATTCTGCCACTAGAACACTCGTCCGCGAAAGGCAAAGGCCTCGAGTTCGAGTCTCGGTCCGGCACACAGTTTTAATGTGCCAGTAAGTTTCATATCAGAGCACACTCCACTGCAGAGTGAAATATCATTCTGGAAACATCCTCCAGGCTCTGTCTATGCCATATCTCTGCAATATCCTTTCTTCCAGGAGTACTAGTTCTGCAAGGTTCGCGGAAGAGCTTCTGTGAAGTTTGGAAGGTAGGAGACGAGGTACTGGCAGAATTCAAACTGTGAGGACGGGTCGTGAGTCATGCTTGGATGGCTCAGATGACAGAAAGTGTCAGAATGGTAATTATTACTATTATTATTATAGGTACAAATAATACTGCTACGTAAATGCAACAGTACGATGACACTTTCGTTTACACTACATTGTACCTACGTGTTATTTTCATTTAAGTTATGTTAACCGTGTGGGATGTAGACCAAAATACTCTATAGCGTTGCGGGCAACATCGAGTGCGCCACGGATTGGCCTTTCCGCGCCAAGACGTCGCGTTGGAAAACGTGAATACACCCTTCGAGCCTCAGCTTCATGCAATGCGTTCCCCATAGATCAGTATCATATCGGTGCAGTCCTCGCTGAAGTTGTTGACTGTTTGATTGTAAGACTTGACTCGAACTAGAAACAGACGGTCACAAGACCTTATCAGAGCAGAACCAGGAGGAAAACGCACGCAGGCAGCGACACATCTCGGTGGCGGATCTCTCGTACCTGTACTTCCCTTTTGCACAGTAGTGACGAGGCAGCCCTTCTTGCACTAACGTATGTGGGAAACATAAACCTACAGAGGACGGCTTGTGTGATCCACCGGGTATACATCTATACATGACACGACTTTCACATACCAATTATTGCCTATTGACACGAACTTCAGTTGAAAGGTCCCTGTTGGATTCCTTTCATGTTGATTTCTTAAATCTGTTGTCATTTACGGCATAAATTCCTCTTCTAAATTTACTGTGGCGTTTCTGACTATCTGGGAGGAGACTGAGCGGTGAAACGTGTTACTTTTACTCATAAACAAGAACGATCTGTCACACTACTACACTTTAAAACACAGTTTATATGTAATTCATTTCACACAGTCTCATCCGCTTTCTTTTATATACTGTATATGACAAGATAATGTCATCCCCCTTCCCTTCTGTGTGAGAGGATGAATGAGCAAATGTATTTCTAGTTGCATGCTTGAGGGTAGCAGACAAGCCTGTCTGCTAGAGAACAGTAGGACCAACGTCGGAACAGGTAGCTACGCTTTCTAAAAGCAGAGAGGTTTCCATTCCTAGTATGGTCCTGTCCGTCCCTTGTCATGTTGGTATAGGAAGCTGCCTCTCTGGCCACTTCCATTGGTATTTGTGAGCCACCCTCAGGAAGGGACCAGGGCAGTCTGTCCGCGGCGAGCGTCTGAAGTGGTAAGATCTCCGGTTAAGCGCGTGTCTGCTAAGTCTGTAGGACAATGGATTTCTTAAGTTCAGCCTAACTGAAAATTTAATCACCCTTATTTCAGGTTTAGCTCTAAAATATCAAATGTTATCTTAAATTGCAACGCAGTGTATTTCGAGTGTGAAGTTCAAAATATATTCCGGTAGTTACTTTGTGAGTAAAGTGGAACCACGTGTTGATCAGTAACTCTAACAAAGATCATCAATCTTAAATGGGAATGTTCGTGAGATTATAACGTCTCATCCTGACAATATTTTTCAATATAGCAACTTTTCTTTATGTTCAACCCACGTGGGGTGTACTTTGTGAGACCAGTACCACAATTGTTTGACCCATCAGGTTAATAGTAAGACGATAGTAATCAGTTCGAGGTTTTTCTTTTGTAAATTGCTTTTCGATCTAATTTATTTTAATTACCAAATTACTGTGGAGTTACACTCTTTGAGTAAACCAAGTTGACCACGTGAAGCATGTGGTGAAATCATCAAAGTAGCCCTCAGCTATTCTTT
Source organism: Schistocerca serialis cubense (assembly GCF_023864345.2). Classification (NCBI taxonomy): domain Eukaryota; kingdom Metazoa; phylum Arthropoda; class Insecta; order Orthoptera; family Acrididae; genus Schistocerca; species Schistocerca serialis. Next base: position 258,413,266 of record NC_064641.1, read on the forward strand.
TCGGGAAGATTTCACAGAGAGTTAGTATGAATTTAGTATACCAGTGTGTGGTAATTACGTGACGGACAGGATTGCGCTACGAACGTAACTTCTTGGGGTGAAAATTGAATCGGTTGGTTGTGGTTAATTTCCTCTTGCATATGTTTCAACGTTCTTCGTGTGTTATTTTATGAATGCAGTGTTGTATGTAGTCCCCCAATCTTGGCTCCATATTTGATGTGTTCCGTAAGATTACAATCTCACATTTTCACAATCCTAAATGAGGCACCAGTTTAGTTATATATCAAGTTTAATATGCTGAAATTTCAATGATCAATGTTAAAATAAATTTCCAAATATAAACTGATTTATTTCTTTTTATTTAAATTCTCTTTTTTATATACATATCACCGGTTGTCGTATGACTATTAAAAGATTATAATTAATGTTAGTCTGGTTGGGAATTTGGTAAATAATTAAATAATTATGACGTCCTCTTGGGTAAAATATTTTGGAGATATAATAGTCTCCCATTTGGATCTCCTGGCGGGGACTGACCAGGAGGATTTCGTCATCAGGAGAAACAAAACTGGAATTCTACACATCGAAGTGTGGAATGTGAGCTCTCTTAACCGAACAAGTAAGTTAGAAAATTTAGAAAGCGATATGCATAGGTTGTTTTTAGATATTGTGAAATTAGTGAAGTTTAATGGCAGCAGGAACAGTTCTGGTCAGATGACTTCAGGGCTATAAATACAATTTCAAATAGGGGTAATGGAGGAGTAGATTTATTAATGAATGAGGAAACAGGAATGTGAGTGAACTACTATCAACAGCATAGTGAATGCATTATCATAGCCAGGACAGGCATTAAGCTCACACCCATCGCAGTAGTTCACGTTTATATGCCAACTAGCTCTGCACATGATGAAGAGATTGAAAAAATGTATGATGAGATACAAGAAATTATTCAGATAATTAAGGGAGGCGAGAATTCAATAGTCATGGGGGTCTGCAATTTGATAGACGGCAAATGAAGAGAAGGAGAAATTGTAGGTGGATATGGACTAGCGGAAATGATTAAAAGGGGAACTCACTTGGTAGAATTTTGCACAGAGCATAATTTAATGACTACTGACACATGGTTTAAGAGCCATGACAGAAGAATGTTTATGTGGAAGAGACGAGGAGACACCAGAAGGTTTCAGACTGATTGTATAGTGATAAGAAGAGATTTCGGAACCAGATTGTAAATTGTAAGAGATGTCTAGCTGCATATGTGGACTCCGAGCACAATTTGTTTGTCATGAACTGTAGGTTAAATCTAAAGAAATTGCAAAAAACTGTAAGTAGGCTGTTTAGGTTTTTTTTATTGGTAACGCCACGTAGCGCTCTGTATGAAAATCACTGGCTGTGCTGTGTGCAGTCTGTGGCTGCTTTGCATTGCTGTTTGCTATTGTAGTGTTGGGCAATTGGCTGTTAACAGCGCGTAGCGTTGCGCAGTTGGAGGTGAGCTGCCAGCAGTGGTGGATGTGGGGAGAGAGATGGCGGAGTTTTGAGAGCAGATGATCTGGACGTGTGTCCATCAGAGACAGTAAATTTGTAAGACTGGATGTCATGAACTGCTATGTATATTATGACTTTTGAACACTATTAAGGTAAATACATTGTTTGTTCTCTATCAAAATCTTTCATTTGCTAACTATGCCTATCAGTAGTTAGTGCCTTCAGTAGTCTGAATCTTTTATTTAGATAGCAGTAGTGGCGCTCGCTGTATTGCAGTAGTTCGAATAACGAAGATTTTTGTGAGGTAAGTGATTCATGAAAGGTATAGGTTATTGTTAGTCGGGGCCATTCTTTTGTAGGGGTTATTGAAAGTCAGACTGCGTTGCGCTAAAAATATTGTGTGTCATTTGAGTGTTGATCAGAATAAGTAAAGAGCGAAATGTCCGAGTACGTTAAGTTCTGCTGAGCTGTTTGAAAATCAAATAACGTAAGGGGTTTATCAGAACAGTAATTCATTAATTTTTCTAAGGGGACGTTGCATAGTCGACCCTTAGCCGAGGATACCTGACTGGAATATTCTGATTTTTTCTTGTAGTTTGTTTAATTAGTGTAGCTATTGTTTATTTCTAGTGCGTAATTATAGAGAGAATTTCCTTTGTTGTTGTAGTTTATCATTGTTGTACAGTAACACAGTTGTGGCATGCATATAGATTTGCACCAAGTATTTCGCGGCTGCGCTTGAAATTAATGAGATATTATTTTCAGTACTATGCTAATGTGTTTTCTTGTTTTTGCTCTTCAAATTGTGCTTTCTTGTTATAGTGTGAAATACGTGATAATTATGGCGTGAGAAAAACGTAACACTAGGCTCCAAAGTAAATTGAGAAATGATGGTGACGACGATATAGCTTATCAGCACCACCGTGTAATGAATTAACAGACATTCAAAGTAGTAATTTGGTTATTGTGCATAGGGAAATGGAGTGGGTGGCAAATAATGGTGTAGACAGTGAAACAGTTAGTGAACAGGGAAGCATTATCGATAGATCGGTCGGCAACAGCTCGCCTCAGGAATCCGAAATGACAGGACACAATCTTTCAAATACTGTAGATTCAGGTTTCGGGTCCTCACCGTTTTCTCAAATAAGTCAAGACACGTTTTCTGCTTTTCAAAATGCGAATATTGCTGGTGCAAATGCACTACCGAATAGCACTGAGGAACATGTTTCAGACACCAGTGCATTGTTATTGCAATTATTGCAACAAATGGGACAAAAGCTTCTGCAGTTAGACACAATGGAACAACACTAGAGACAAACACAGCAACAGTTAGACACAATGGAACAAAATTTTCAAAAGTTAGACACAATGGAACAAAATCAAAAACAGTCAATGCAACAGCTTCAAATGTTAGACACCACTCTTGAACAAACACGTGAAGGTTTAACTGCTGAGTTACTTAAAATCGAATCGAAATGTCAAAAAGTCTGTAATGACGTAAAAATACAAATTTGTGAGCATTACAGAATCACGTAGCAGCCATAAAGGAACTGCAAACTATTGTTCATGAAAATCACGACACCTCTCAAGCTAAAATTGACTCAGTTGCATCTACCGATTCGGTTACGCAACATTCAGAAACTCAGGGAAACTTAAGGACACAGTAGATACTCTGAAAAACGATTTCAACACAAATGGACACTCTGAAACGTGTTTCAGAAAAACACACTGAGGAAATAAGTTCACTATCGGAGAAAGTAGCCGAACTTTCGGATCAGTTCACTAACTTATCTACAAAGGTAGGTGATCATCTGGATGACTCAAGACCCGTAGCCTTCACTGACACAGAAGAGTACGAACAAATTAGAAAATTCAAACAAAATCAAAATGAAATCAATACACAATACAAAAGAGAAATCCGGGGAGTACAAAATCAGTTGGCACAAGTAATACAAGAATTACATATTTCAGAGGACACTCGCGCTCCAATACAGGAAGAGGGACATAGAAATACGGAACAGCCACAAAATAATAACTCAGGGCACATCGGAAATTATGAAAGAAATTGACAAGGTGCACCGAATTTTGAGATGGAACCGCCGGAAAGAAGAAACAATATGTGACTCGCCGACATGATGAGTTTGACTATAAGCTGTTCATTACTACAAGCAAATTCAAAACATTTAAGAATTCTGGCAACGACATTCATCCACAATCATGGCTTCATCAATTCTCTCAATGTTTTCCTCCCAACTGGGCATTGGGGTACAGGTCAGAATTTATGTGTGGCTTTTTAGAGAATGAACCAGCTGTAAGAATGCGATCGGTCATTCACGATTGTAACAGTGAAGGATAATTTTATCATGCCTTCCTCTCAGCATATTGGTCTCAAGCTACACAAGACCGAGTAAAACATAGAATCATAATGATGAAACATATCTGAATTTTCCAGTCTTGTGAAACATTTTGAAGACATGTTACACAAGAATCAGTACCTGTCAAACCCATACAGCCCCTCAGAACTAATCCGCATTTGCTTAATCAAATTGCCTGAACAATTACGACATATTATTTTGGCAGTACGTTGCAAAGACGACATTGAAGCTCTTCAGGGACTGTTACAAGAATTGGAAATTGACACTGACAATCGCGGAACGCGGAAACAGGAACACAGCAATTGCAGGTCACATCCGTCGCAATACCGCGATGACAGAAATAATAACTGGAAACGACTAGTCTATTCTTACAACGCGAATCGTGACCATAACAGACACCACCCGTATGACAACTGTTGGCGAAAAATAGTTACAGAGAAAGATCGCATTTCCGTAGTAATGAATATGACAGAGATAACCATAGAAACAGAAAATATGGGAACCAAAACAATTATTATCAAGGGAGACAGAATAACTTCAGACGCGACAATTCAGCACACAGTTACGATTAAGGGAAAAATTCTCCTCCATGTGACCGACAAGAAAGTAACTATCGAATCTACCGACGTGACGACAGACGATATAATCGTAACGACAGACCTGAATATCATCAGAACTGGCGGGATTCAAACAAGGCTCAAATGGCTCTGAGCACTATGGGACTTAACTTCTGAGGTCATCAGTCGCCTAGAACTTAGAACTAATTAAACCTAACTAACCTAAGGACATCACACACATCCATGCCCGAAGCAGGATTCGAACCTGCGACCATAGCGGTCGCTCGGCTCCAGACTGTAGCGCCTAGAACAGCACGGCCACTCCGGCCAGCCTTCAAACAGGGCAGGGCCTCTCGACAAGGTGAATTTGTAGAAGTTAGGTGGTCTCCTAATCTTATTAACGACGCGCGCCAACAAAGAGACAGACAATGACTCGCACCGCAGGTACCCACGTGCGCCAGCTGGCTCAGAGAAAAATAACATTGACGCTAACCTTGAGAAATTTCCAGTATTCTTTACCGACGTATACCGCATGATAATTGCGTTCAAGTTGAAACTCTGAGTACTAGGAAGAATAAAGGTTTACACTGCATTTCACATGAAAAACCATTTATTGAGAGATAGTCTGCTTATTAACTTAGTCTTCGTCAAAAAATTTTTCACTTCACGTTACTAGTATGCTTTGTCAGACTTAGAAACTGTTAACATGCAACAATGTTTGAAGTTAAATATCCAGTCAAGAACCAAGAGAACTTATTTAGACAGTAATTACGAATGCATTGTTCCAGTGAACAGACGACACAGTGTTATTGTGTGTACATTCTTGCTCGTTAGTTGTACGATTACGTAACGACTATAAGGCTTACATACTTTGAACATATACCGGTACTGCTAATGACATTGTAATGCAACATTTTGGTTTACTTGAAAAGACATTCTTTATTTGAAGTACTTTCTGTGAGATTAAAGATGACTTAGGATTTGGTTTCTTTGACAGCTACACGATTATATCACGACGCTACTAATGTGTGACACAATTTACATTGTTGCTTTTGCGGTGTATCTGTTTTATATCTGCACAGTTTTTCTGTATTAATCTGGAAAGTAAAACATGTTTTAGTAGTAACTTTGTGGTATATCTATAACGAGACATCCTTTTCCGTAGCACAACTTTTCGTTACATTATAGTACTTTCTTGATCACGGTACTGTACGTAATAACTACGATATCTATACACATAGCATTTCACTTTTGTTTATTACGAGGTAGGTACATTGACTTCTACAGAACTTTGCTTATGGACGACGGTAATTACTACACTTGACACATTTTTACCGTTAAGTAATGACAGAGATTATCTTACAACAAGACGCACAGTTTAGCGCTACAGTAGACGTATTTGAGTGATTAATTTTGTACTTAAAACATTTATTTTTAAAGATTTTTGAATCACACAGATACAAAGAAAGTTTTAGGTGATACATTTCATTCGATTGCTGTAATCTGTAACACCTGAGGGTATAATTACATTAATCCTCAGGGGCGTACACGCTTACTTTGTGTACCATGTGTTTGGCAAGCACAAGGAGCACTAACATTAGTTGTATTTGCTTATACAACTTTACGCATTGGTACCATATTTCTCTAACACATAATTACGCAGCTATCTGATCATTTAACTGAGAGAGACAAACTTTTTCTTTTTTTACTACGTCACTGACACATGTTTACGCAATTACACAGTTGGATAACTTCACACTTATGTAATTGTATTTTGTCTGAGCTTTGTGAACTGTTCATATTTTTTCGGAACCATTGTGATACTATGAGAGCTTTTAATGATGTATTTGGTATGGGGTCATGATTTTCAAAGTACATTTGAGGTAGATGACACTATTGAAACGAGCACAGAATTCTTTTTAGGTTTTGGAATTATTGCAGAAAGCTACGACGTTTTTGAGATTTGTCTGAGGTTTTATGATGTTATTATTACGATTACGATGTGTATTATACTGTTGAGGTATGTTTATGATCAATAAGCCAAAGCTATATGAGGAATTTGATTATTATTTGATTATTATGATGAAATTTGAAGAAGTGTCGACGAATATGTATATGTGTAATAAGGTAAGGAATAATGAGTAGTGGTTAGGGACTCTGATTTGTGAAAAAGGATGGTGGAAACCAACAATCGTACTTTAAGAGTTATGAAATGTGTGTAAATGCATGAATGTATCCCAATGCCGCCGAAAATTTTTTGGACACTGTCATATTTATAGGATTTTGTTTCTACACGTTTATAACGCAAATTCTCGACCTGTGAAATTTTTTTATATCCGACTTTCACTGTAGTGCAAAGTGGTGTCGTAAATATTTCGGTAAGAAAGCTAAGTGACCATGATGTAATGCGTTATGGGCGCCCAGCTGTGCCAGTTGCCTGGAGAAAAAGCCATTAGGTGAAAAAAAAGTGGCCATTAACCTCGCTATTGGCATTCATGTGTAGAAAGCATTTATAATAAGACACGCTCATATTGGAGAAATTTTTTATGTCCATACACCTGATTATGACTACTGTCTTTCTAGTTGAGGGATTTTTTTACTGCATTATGATATGCCATATGGCTAGTGAATGACGTTTCATGCTTTGCTTTGTATATATATTTGCCTATTTTGTTTAATATCTAGTTTCTAGATGCAATGCAGCATTGGTTAAAATAAAATTTAATAGATGTACTAATGTGAATATTTTCTATCTACAGATCCATTAAACAATAATTTTATGATCTACTTTCTCAAAAAAGGGAACACAAATAGACATTTCCCTTCACAGGAATCCCATAAATAATCTTTAACGATTTGGTAACTTGTCTGCTAGAGTAAGTTATCGTGATGCATCACTCTAGTGTTAAGATGTGACATAGGTATTAGACATGGCCATCTTTACTGTAATATATTTTCTGCTTGAGTTTTGTCATGTTTAGGTATAAGTTATAGCATTTGCTGCTGCTGTTTGCCAGACATAGTTCTATTGAATTTTACGTTGTATTAAGCCAGTTTTACAACTGATTTATATTTCATGTTGCTACACATTGGCTCATATTAGTTGTAATGTTGTATTTGCCTAGTTCATTTAGATATACTGCTGCTTGCTCTGCCAATTTGCATTTTTTCTCATTGCTGTTTGTGTTAATTGTTTTATGCTGCTGCATTTCCTCGTCCCTTAGTTTATGCATCTGACCTCAGTAGATTTAGGTTAGCTTAAGATGGGGTAGGCTATATAAGAGAATGAGTTGTGATGAATTGGAAGAAATGCATTGTGAAGTTATATGAAAAAGATTTGGGCAAACTGAGTATTGTACAATGAGAAATAATTATTTACATAGAGGATATGTACAAAGCAGTAGGGTTTAGGGACAACAGGTATAGATAGGACTTTTTGGGAATAATGATGAATGAAGGGAGATCTCCAAGAAGTAAAGAAAGTTTTGTTTGCAAAATACTGCAGTAAAAGAAATCCTGTCCTTTCCTTTTGTGTTATTCCGCTAGGTGTTTGTGTACCCTTGTGTTTTTGTGTTCTTCCTGCCTTTTATGTTTATCTGATAAGAGGTATGTTGTATAATTTTTCTAATACTATGTTATTTACTTTTTTAAAGATTTTTAGACATTATTAATTCTGTTCCATTTCAATGCTCATATGTGAAATTAATGTTTCGAAAACTATTCTCATTATTTTATTTATTTACTTATGTCATAATTCCTGTAACACTGATGTATATGTTTATTTCTATTCTTTTGTAAAGCCTGTATTACCACAAATGTTATCTGTGTGCTATGTTCTCTAATGATGTTTTCTGTACCTTCGTAATTGTATTCTCATGTTATAAAATTTTAATTGACTCCAGTTCATCAAATTAAGTAACTTGTAAGCATTCATTTCAGTCGACACGTTTCTGTCGGTCATAGTATATGCATAATATGTGAGAAGTTGAGACTATTAGTGTTTGCACGTGTGTTAATAATTCAGCAAGGGACTGGTTAACAGTATTGCTGGTTCTAAGGACGATTCCAAAAACTTTGTGAGTGCACAAGTGGTGGTTTGTGGACTTCCTATATTGTCCACAAGACTCTTCGATGGTGATTGTGCACCTGCACAGTTGCAACAGATGGCTGCTGGCTGTCTCTACAAGGACTGCAGTGGGTATGCATTTTGATGACCCACCAATACCATTATTTCTACAAGGACTGCAATGGGTCTGTACCTCTGGTGGCCCACCAATACCATTATCTCTACCAGGACTACTGTGGGTCTGCTGTGTGATGACCTATCTACCAATATTCTTCAACTTCGACTGATTCTGCTGTGGGTTTGCTCTGTTGTGGCCCATGACCTGTCTGCATATCAAGAGTCAGCACTGTCTTTCCGTTGGAAAGACAAGACAACTTCTTCAAGACTGCATGGAAATCCACTACTTCCGTGTGCATTTTCTTTTACTACTCAGACGTTGAGAAAAACACTGCAGTTTTACTGTGATGAACGATCAGGACTGTCTTTATGGACTGTGAGAAAATCTGGTTTTGACCAACAGTGCATCAGTAAGTGTGTGCATTTGATATCTTTGTTATTGTAATTATGAAAAAAATTTTTAAATCATTATTGGCCTCTGCCAAAACAATTTGTAAAATATTTTGTGGGGAGCATGGGGGCTATGTAAGTAGGCTGTTTAGGTTTTTTTATTGGTATCGCCACGTAGCGCTCTTCATGAAAATCGCTGGCTGTGCTGTGTGCAGTCTGTGGCTGGTTGGCGTTGTTGGAATATTCGCCATTGCAGTGTTGGGAGTTGGATGCGAACAGTGCGTAGCACTGCACAGTTGGAGGTGAGCTGCCAGCAGTGGTGGATGTGGGGAGAGAGATGGCAGAATTTTAAGAGCGGACGATCTGGAGTGTGTTTGGCAGAAAGAGTAAATTTGTAATACATGCGAAATACAGTCAGACTTCAAGAAGAATGTAGTAATTCCAATCCCAAAGAAAGCAGCTGCTGTCAGGTGTGACTGTTATGAACTGATATATATATATATATATATATATATATATATATATATATATATATAATGACTTTTGAACACCATTAAGGTAAATACATTGTTTGCTCTCTATAAAAATCTTTCATTTGCTTATTATGCCTATCAGTAGTTAGTGCCTTCAGTAGTTAGAATCTTTTATTTAGCTGACAGTACTGGCGCTCACTGTATTGCAGTAGTTTGAGTAACGTAGATTTTTGTGAGGTAAGTGATTCATGAAAGGTATAGGTTATTGTTAGTCCGGGCCATTCTTTTGTAGGGATTATTGAAAGTCAGATTGCGTTGCGCTAAAAATATTGTGTGTCAGTTTAGTGTTGATCAGAATAAGGAAAGAGCGAAATGTCTGAGTACGTTAAGTACTGTTGAGCTGTTTGAAAATCAAATAACGTAAGGGGTTTATCAGCACAGTAATTTATTAATTTTTCTAAGGGGACGTTTCAAAACTAGGAAATTAGTAAAATGTGATCTGGATAAGTTGAAAGAACCGGGAGTTGTTGCGAGTTTCAAAGGGAGCATTAGGCAACGACTCAGTAGAACAGGGTAAAAGAATACTGAAGAAAAAGAACGGATAGCTTTAAGAGATGAAATAGTGAAGGCGGCGGGGGATCAATTACGAAAAAAGACAAGGCCTAGTAGAAATCTTTGGGTAACTCTGGAGACATTGAATATAACTGATGAAAGGAGAAAATACAAATTGCAGCAAATGATGCAGACAAAAGGGCATACAGACGTCTAAGAACTGAGATTGACAGGAAGTGCAACATGGCTCAGGAGGGATGACTAGAGGTCAAATATAAGGATACAGAAACATATGTAACAAAGAAAAAGATAGATACTGCATACAAGAATATTAAAGACGCCTTTGGAGAAAAGAGAAGCAGCTACATGAATATCAAGAGCTTAGATGTAAAACCAATTCCAAGCAAATAAGGGCCGACCGAGGTGGCCGAGCGCTTCTGGGCGATGCAGTCTGGAACTGCGCGACCGCTACGGTCGCAGGTTCGAATGCTGCCTCGGGCATGGATGTGTGTGATGTCCTTAAGTTAGTTAGGTTTAAGTAGTTCTAAGTTCTAGGGGACTGATGACCTCAGAAATTAAATCCCATAATGCTCAGAGTCATTTGAACCATTTTTGAACCAAGCAAAGAAGGAAAAGCTGAAAGGCGCTACGAATATATGGAGGGACTATATAAGGGAGATGGACTTGCAGGGAATATTAAAGAAGTGGCAGAGGACATAACTGATGAGAAAATAGGAGATGAGATACTGCGAGAAGAATTTGACAGAACACTGAAAGACCTATGTCGAAACAAGGCCCGACAGAACACTGAAAGATCTATGTCGAAACAAGGCCGTGGGAGTAGACAACATTCCTTCAGACCTACTGAGAGCCTTGGGAGAGCCAGCCACGACTATTCTCATCCATCTGGTAAGATATACATGAAACATGCGAAATACAGTCAGACTTCAAGAAGAATGTAGTAATTCCAATCCCAAAGAAAGCAGCTGCTGTCAGGTGTGACTGTTATAGAACTGCCAGTTTAATAAATCATGATTGCAAAAAGTTAGCGTAACTGCAAAATACATACTGACACAAATTATTTACAAAAAGTGGAAAAATTGGTAGAAGCCTACCTCGGGGAAGATCAGTTTGGATTCCGGAGAAATGTGGGTACACATGAGGCAATACTGACTCTACAACGCATCTTAAAAGATAGGTTAAGCAAGGGAAACCTACAATTATAGCTTTTGTAGAGTTAGAGAAAGCTTTACACAATGTTGGCTGCAATATTATCTTTGAAATTATGAAGGTGGCTGGACTAAATACAGTGAACGAAAGGCTATTTACAATTTATACAGATACCAGATGGCTGTTATAAGGGTCGAGAGCCATGAAAAGGAAGTAGTGACTGAGACGGGAGGGAGACAGAGTTCTAACCTATCGCATGTGTTATTTAATCTGTAAACTGAGCAAGCCGTAAAGGAAACCAAAGAAACTTTTGGAGGAAGAATTAAAGCTGAGGGTGAAGAAATAAAAGCTTTGAGGTTTACCGATGACATTGTAACTTTGTCAGAGACAGCAAAGGAGTAGTTGAACGAAATGGGCAGTGTCTCGAAAGAAGGAATTAAGATGAACATCAACACAAGCAAAACAAGGATAAGGAATTGTTGTCGAATTAAATTAGGTGAAGCTAAGGGAATCAGATTACGAAACGAGACACTTAAAGTATATCGGCTCTACTATTTGGACACTAAAGTAGTGTATAACTAATGATGGCCAAAGTAGGGGGATAGAAATTGTAGACCGGCCGTGGCAAGTAAAGTGTTTCTGAAGAAGAGAAATCTGTTAACATCAAATACATGTTTAAGTGTTATGAAATCTTTTCTGAAAGTATTTGTATGGAGTGTAGGCATGTGTGGAAGTGAAACATGGACAAGAAGAAGACTGAAGCTTTTTAAATGTGTTGCTACAAAAGAATGCTGAATATTCTACATCTACATCTATACTCCGCGAGCCACCTTACGGTGTGTGGCGGAGGGTACTTATTGTACCACTATCTGATCCCCCCTTCCCTGTTCCATTCACGAATTGTGCGTGGGAAGAACGACTGCTTGTAAGTCTCCGTATTTGCTCTAATTTCTCGGATCTTTTCGTTGTGATCATTACGCGAGATATATGTGGGCGGTAGTAATATGTTGCCCATCTCTTCCCGGAATGTGCTCTCTCGTAATTTCGATAATAAACCTCTCCGTATTGCGTAACGCCTTTCTTGAAGTGTCCGCCACTGGAGCTTGTTCAGCATCTCCGTAACGCTCTCGCGCTGACTAAATGTCCCCATGACGAGTCGCGCTGCTTTTCGCTGGATCATGTCTATCTCTTCTATTAATCCAACCTGGTAAGGGTCCCATACTGATGAGCAATACTCAAGAATCGGACGAACAAGCGTTTTGTAAGCTACTTCTTTCGTCGATGAGTCACATTTTCTTAGAATTCTTCCTATGAATCTCAACCTGGCGCCTGCTTTTCCCACTATTTGTTTTATGTGATCATTCCACTTCAGATCGCTCCGGATAGTAACTCCTAAGTATTTTACGGTCGTTACCGCTTCCAATGATTTACCACCTATGGCATAATCGTACTGGAATGGATTTCTGCCCCTATGTATGCGCATTATATTACATTTATCTACGTTTAGGGAAAGCTGCCAGCTGTCGCACCATGCATTAATCCTCTGCAGGTCCTCCTGGAGTACGTACGAGTCTTCTGATGTTGCTACTTTCTTGTAGACAACCGTGTCATCTGCAAATAGCCTCACGGAGCTACCGATGTTGTCAACTAAGTCATTTATGTATATTGTAAACAATAAAGGTCCTATCACGCTTCCCTGCGGTACTCCCGAAATTACCTCTACATCTGCAGATTTTGAACCGTTAAGAATGACATGTTGTGTTCTTTCTTCTAGGAAATCCTGAATCCAATCACAAACCTGGTCCGATATTCCGTAAGCTCGTATTTTTTTCACTAAACGTAAGTGCGGAACCGTATCAAATGCCTTCCTGAAGTCCAGGAATACGGCATCAATCTGCTCGCCAGTGTCTACGGCACTGTGAATTTCTTGGGCAAATAGGGCGAGCTGAGTTTCACATGATCTCTGTTTGCGGAATCCATGTTGGTTATGATGAAGGAGATTTGTATTATCTAAGAACGTCATAATACGAGAACACAAAACATGTTCCATTATTCTACAACAGATTGACGTAAGCGAAATAGGCCTATAATTATTCGCATCTGATTTATGACCCTTCTTGAAAATGAGAACGACCTGCGCTTTCTTCCAGTCGCTAGGTACTTTACGTTCTTCCAGCGATCTACGATAAATTGCTGATAGAAAGGGGGCAAGTTCTTTAGCATAATCACTGTAGAATCTTAAGGGTATCTCGTCTGGTCCGGATGCTTTTCCGCTACTAAGTGATAGCAGTTGTTTTTCAATTCCGATATCGTTTATTTCAATATTTTCCATTTTGGCGTCCGTGCGACGGCTGAAGTCAGGGACCGTGTTACGATTTTCCGCAGTGAAACAGTTTCGGAACACTGAATTCAGTATTTCTGCCTTTCTTCGGTCGTCCTCTGTTTCGGTGCCATCGTGGTCAACGAGTGACTGAATAGGGGATGTAGATCCGCTTACCGATTTTACATATGACCAAAACTTTTTAGGGTTCTTGTTTAGATTGTTTGCCAATGTTTTATGTTCGAATTCGTTGAATGCTTCTCTCATTGCTCTCTTTACGCTCTTTTTCGCTTCGTTCAGCTTTTCCTTATCAGCTATGATTCGACTACTCTTAAACCTATGATGAAGCTTTCTTTGTTTCCGTAGTACCTTTCGTACATGATTGTTATACCACGGTGGATCTTTCCCCTCGCTTTGGACCTTAGTCGGTACGAACTTATCTAAGGCGTACTGGACGATGTTTCTGAATTTTTTCCATTTTTGTACATATTGGATGGGTAGGTCACTTAACTCATAGGGAAATGATGAACATAATGGGGAAGAAAAAAAAAGTGACACAACCCGACTAGAAGAAGGAATTGATTGATAGGACACATCCTGAGACATTAAAGGATCACCAATTCAGTGTTGGAGATAAGTGAGGGGATAAAAATAGTAGAGGGGTGGGGGCAAGAGATGAATACAGTATGCAAATTCAAAAGAATGTGAGTTGCAGTAGTATTTCGGGGATGAGGAGGCTTGTACTGGATAGAGAAGGATGGAGAGTATCGTGACGAATAAACGGGTTAGCGACCACAAGGAAGTTGCTGCTTGGCTGAATACCATAACACCTACAACCATCAAAACGTAACACACAGTATAGCTAGTAAAAAAAACTGATAAAAACGCTCTTAACGCCGTTTTAAGAGACAGTCGTCACTCCTTCCGATCTGATCATGTAAGCTTAGAAATCTTGAGGGATGATTTCAGGGAGATAGTATCGACAGCATCTGAGAGATATATACCACATAAATTAATAAGTGATGGTACTGATCTCCCATGTACACAGAACAGGTCAGAACGCTGTTGCAGATGCAACGAGACAAGCTTGCCAAATTTAAAAGAACGCAAAATCCCCAAGACTGGCAAATTTTTGCAGGAGTTCGAAATATAGCGTTTACTTCAATGCGAGATGCTTTTAATATTTCCTCAAGGAAATTGTTTCTCGAAGTCTGGCAGAAAAACCAATGAGATTCTGATCATACGTAAAGCACACCAGTGGCAAGACTCATTCACTGCGCAATAACAACGGTGAAGTCACTAATGACAGTGCCACTGAAGCAGAGTCATTAAACACGGTTTTGCGAAACTCCTTCACCAAAGAAGACGTAGTAAATATTCCTGATTTCCAATGAAGAAATATAGAAGTAGATAACCTCGGTTTAACAAAGCAGCTTAAATCACTTAATAAAGCGAAGTCCTCCGGCCCAGATTGGATACCAGTCAGGTATGCTGGTACAATCTCCATATTTAGCAACTATATACAACCGTTCGCTCACAGAAAGATCCGTACTTAAAGGTTGGAAAATTGCTCGTCACACTTCGTAGTAACAGACGGAAAGTCATCGAGTAAAGCAGAAGTAATATCCAGCGTTCCCCAAGAAAGTGTTGCAGGCCCTCTATTGTTCCTGATCTATATTAACGACATAGGAGACAATCTGAGTAGACGGTTTAGATTGTTTGCAGATGATGGTGTTATTTTCCGTATTGCAAACTCGTCAGATGACCAAAACGAATTGCAAAATGATTTAGATAAGATATCAGTATGGTGCGAAAACTGGCAATTGACCCTGAATAAAGAAAAGTGTTTAGTTATTCACATGAGTACTAAAAGAAATCCGCTAATTTTCGATTACACGATAAGTCACACAAATTCAACTAA
This sequence comes from Schistocerca serialis cubense, assembly GCF_023864345.2. Lineage (NCBI taxonomy): Eukaryota > Metazoa > Arthropoda > Insecta > Orthoptera > Acrididae > Schistocerca > Schistocerca serialis. Next base: position 258,428,692 of record NC_064641.1, read on the forward strand.
ACACTAAGGGATTACAATTACAAAACACCTAAATTGGAACGATCACATAGATAATGTTGTGGATAGAGCAAACCAAAGACTGCGATTCATTGGTAGAACACATAGAAGGTGCAACAGTTTTACTAAAGAGACTGCTTACACCACGCTTGTCCAATCTGTTCTGGAGTATTGCTGTGCGATGTGGGATCCGCATCAGATGGTACTGACGGATGACGTTTAAAAAGTACAATGAACGGCAGCTCGTTTTGTATTATCGCGAAATAGTAGAGATAGTGTCACAGCCATGATACGTGGATTGGAGTGGCAGTCATTAAAACAAAGGTGTTTTTCGTTGCGACGGGATCTTCTCATAAAATTTGAATCAGCACTTTTCCCCTCCGATTGCGAAAACATTCTGTTGGCACCCACCAACATAGGGAGGAATGATCATCACGATAAAATAAGAGAAACCAGGGCTCGCACAGAAAAACTTAAGTGCTCTTTTTCTCCGCGCGCCGTTCGAGAGTGGAACGGTAGAGGGACAGCTTTAAGGTGGTTGACTGAACCCTCTGCCAGGCACTTTTTTGTGAATAACAGAGTAATCACGTAGATGTAGATGTAGAGAGCTACATAAAACCTGGTTTCAGACTGAAGACCACGAATCAACATTCCAAAAAAGAAATTTATCATTTTAACAGTTTTACTATTTGTAGTCTCTGTACTGATTCCAAGTTTTCATATTCCTCAAACTTTGCTTACAACTCTCCCACTGTGGCTACCTATTTTACAAAATATTCTTCCTTTCTATTACCAAATCATTAAGCTCTGCTGGCCAGGTGCATCTGTAGTGATTTGACATACATCTTTCTCTGAGTCCTCCTGCTCATGAAATGCCAATTGATCACCCAGAAATTTTAATTCTCTTCTCTTTTCCTCATAACATACACACATTTGTCGTTCCCCAATAAAGGTGTTGATTTGGTTTTCCTAAGACAGTGCAATCACAACAAAATTTACACTCCTAATCCCCCTACTACATAAATTGTTTGCTCCAAATTCGTTTCTTCTAGACATAATTTTTTGTTAGCTTTTATCTTTACAGTCCCACTAAGAACTTCAGTCATTCGATACAAAATCACATATTCTACAGGTAAGGTAACTGGCTCCGTGTTTCTTAATACCTTCCTAGACGTTATGTCAATGAAACGTATATCAATTCCAGTGTCAATCGTTAATGTTACCTCCCCGCCATTGACACGCCCACCCAGCAATGGTTCTGACAAGTCCGACCGCTACTTTAACTGTTCCTCAATTCTTTTAACCTACCCCATTTTGACATCTTATAAAAGCTAGCACGTGCTCCTGCGTTGGGTATGGTATAGTCAGCCAAGCTATTTCCTGCCTCAGAAACATAGTCACTAATTCTCAAACCTTTTGCAGCAACTGCATCTTTCATCAATCTTGTAGTATCTGTTACAGTTAGCCACATTTCTTGAATCCCCGGAGCTGGACTAACTATTCCGTATATCCGCCAATAACCGCTATTACCATAATTATTATTATTATTATTACTATCGTTTCAGTGTCCCTTGTTTCTTCTCCTTTCTGGTTTATTACATGTGTCCCTTATTCGCTTGGTAGGACTCTTCCTCCTTCTTATTTTCCCTTGTAACACAGATATTCATTTCTTAGCCATTCTGTTCCCCCTTCCTACTTACTACAATTATCCCTGGAAAAATTTGATTAACTAGATCAAAAAATTGTAACAACTACTGAGCATTGTCTCAAATTCTCCCTATTAACTTTTCTTCAGGAACCGTGGATAAGTTTCTGATAATCGCTTCTGTCATATCTGGCTCATCAATACATTCATCTAAATATTTTTCTTGATTGAGATGCCATTCCATAAAATTTCTCTAACCACCCTGCGTCTCTCTGTATAGACCTGGACCCACGAGCTACCACTTTAGTCTCTTCTGTGAATTCTCTGACATACATTTTCTTTCAAAGCCCTTATAACATTCAGATATGTCTACTTTCAACAGTCCCCACTGTAAAGCAATTCCCTTCGAATGATTTCTCATAAAACGTATCTTTCACGTGTAATCCGAAGCTACTGGCAAATTTCCATAAGGAACTTACAGAAAAGTCCTGTATGGGTTCTTCTTTCTGAGTCAAAGGTGAGATATTTAAAATTTACACCTCTGTTCATTTAAAATCCAAACCATTCTCAAACTGATTCCCACAACTTCTCACTTCTGCTTAAAAAGGAGTGCTACTTCTAAAATTTATTCTTCCTTTATTTCGCTCTAAATGTCCCAGATAACTTTCAGAATATTTTCATAGCTGTCTAACCCTCTGTTGTAACAAGTTCTTATCTTCTATGATATCGTAAGGAGGCTCTGTCTCATCACTATTCTGAACTATTTTGTTACTTTTGCTATTCTACCCAAAAACTTCTACACTTCTCAGGCTCACACTTTCCTTGGATAAATCTCAATTCCTCAACTTTTTTACTACCCCCTTCTGCATGTCTAAAACATCATTCTTATCTAAGAATTCCAGCAACGTATCTTTAGATACGCTGAGTCTTGAGTTTCCTATCCCCAGATTGCAATTTTTCAGTATTTTCTTACACCTTTGCTTCTTCCACTGTTCGTTTAGTACTGCCTCGTTCAAATGCCTGACGATTTGTAATTTTATCTGTTCGTCCTGTAACATGAGATTAAAATGTTTTCTTATACTCGTCTTCACCTTTTCTGCAATCCCATAGCTGCTTCTCTTTTTAAGCCATCTAATAATATTTCTTTACCTCATCCACCTATTTCGCTTTCTCCTGCGTTCTGACATTTCCTTTAAAACATCGTCTAATAACATTTTATTACTCTCCAGTGAGCGGTAAAACGCTCTCCTCTATTATAGCAATTAACCATTTTGCCGAAGTTGAAAAATTGCTTTAGAATACAGAAGTAAATTACAGTGTATCCTCTTAATATTTCCAACTAAATCGAAACAATAATGTCAGTGACGCACTACTTGCAAAGCATAAATTTTATATTGATGCTATTAATGAATTAATCAGGTCTCAAATTTAGAAAGATAAGACATAAATTAACGTTTTTGAACCTGAAATCACTACAGTCACCGCTGGAGGTCCACGAATACACCGATAATGTTACGTTGGTTCTTCATAACGCGTACTTTGTTCACTAAGATCAGTAAACGCACATGCAGAAAATATTTGTTATTTTCGACGAAAAATTTACCTTAGCCCTTAGACGAGTTCTGTAGTCTGTCTTCCATAAAAATGGTCCTTATTTAATCGCCACCAGACTGTCCCATTATCGCTCCGCCAATTACAAAGCTGATGTAAGTCTCTCTTTCACTCGCGGTACAACGCGTTCAAAGTCCGCTCTCGATACAGACACATTCAGCTGCAAACAAGGCACTTCTAGCAGCACTCAGTTTATCTAAAGCTTATCGTATTATACAAATGGCAAGCAAATTCTTTTAGTATCCATTGCCAGATAGCAAACCGCCTGATTGCATGTTACACATTTGGTAAGGATGAAACTCGTCCTGCAGTAGTGGTCAACAAGAAACGTTCAAGCACATAACATTAATTTTAATCAGACTTTTTAAGTGAAACGGAACGAAGTACTGTATGTAGTAAATGTATGAAAATCGGACGCCAGGTTACCGGGCCAAAAACATGCATCTGATAGTAAAAAGGGCATGTTTGTTGTTAGTAACTTAATGAGCAGTAAGGTTGAGATCCTTGTTTTACGAGAAAGGCTATTTTGCATTTAAAAAATTGTGTGCCGGCTTTGTTGTGTAATAAGCGGCAGTCCACAGATTGCAGAAAAAATATATAGCCAAATTTGTGAAGAATGTTATTGCGTCGCCAGTAAGAAACAGTGGGGTTCGTATCGTGATCATGTTTGTGTTAGGAGGCATAATGTGAGAACAATAGATTTACGGAGATAAGTGACCAGCTTTATCAAAAGCACCGGACTGCGTTACTGGATGATGTATTTCTTTATTGCTAGTGTCATTTTTGCGTAATTTCCATGCAATGTTTTCCGGAATTCTGAATTATTAGATTCTTCCTGATGTGCGTTTACCTTACAAGGCGCCAACAGAGTAAGAAGAAACAATAATTTAACATGGGTTCATGGGTTGCTATAAAACCTTGACAATGATATAAATTCATATATACAGCACGAATGAAGACATTCTGTTATACAGTAACAGAGAGAAAACTTCTACTGAACGCATAACACATTACATAGGACTGGCTGGTGGGAGGTGTGTAAGGCATTCAGGAAAAGGTATGCTGCAACGAAGAGAGCTAAGGACGGAAAAGTTGCAGGAGCAGACCGTGATTAGTGTGCAGACTCAAACTCTCTATCTCTGCCCCCCACTGTCTCTGAGGCCTCTTTCGTACATCACTCAGTCTCCATATAAATGACACAGTAGACATGCAACGAAAGCAGTAGGTTACAGAGTTACATTAGAAACAGAAAGAACATTAAATGTAAATGCTAAGCTGGCGGCATTATAAATGAAAAATACAGAGAGGAAAATCAAATCCAGACAGGGAACGCAACATCAACAGAAGGAAAATGGACGTATTTAAATGTGTGTTATATCAAATAGAAATTGTATACTACTGCTAACCTTATAGGGAATGGAAAAGCTGCACCAAAGGTGGGAAATTTTGTGAAATGTGCATGCAGACGGCCTTTAATGATGATGGACTCCTGAGAGCAATGAATCATGGCAATCATTCAGATACGGCATTTTCTGGCTTCCGAAAAGCGTTTGACTCAGTAGCACCCCAACACTTATAGACGGGAAGTACAATCATAGGGGCTATCAAATGAAATTTATGACTAGACTGAGAATTTCTTGGTATGGAGGAAGCAGTATCTTATCTTGGATGGAGAGGTTTCGATAGACTTCTTCAGGTATACCCTAGGGAAGTATGATGGGGCCCTTGCCGTTCACGTTGTATACTAATGATCTGTCTCAGTACTAACTTCAGTTTCCTCACAGATGATTATATGTAATTAAGTATTATCTCAAGAAAGATGTTCAGTTATTCAGTCACATTTGGATAAGATTTTAAAGGGGTGCAAAGATTGACAACTTGCTTTAAGTGTTCAGAAGTGTAAAACTGTGCACACCACGAACCTAAAAAACGTCCGATATTAATAGGGCACAGTTGGAACAAATCAATGTAAATACCTGGGTGTAACTACACTCCTGGAAATTGAAATAAGAACACCGTGAATTCATTGTCCCAGGAAGGGGAAACTTTATTGACACGTTCCTGGGGTCAGATACATCACATGATCACACTGACAGAACCACAGGCACATAGACACAGGCAACAGAGCATGCACAATGTCGGCACTAGTACAATGTATATCCACCTTTCGCAGCAATGCAGGCTGCTATTCTCCCATGGAGACGATCGTAGACATGCTGGATGTAGTCCTGTGGAACGGCTTGCCATGCCATTTCCACCTGGCGCCTCAGTTGGACCAGCGTTCGTGCTGGACGTGCAGACCGCGTGAGACGACGCTTCATCCAGTCCCAAACATGCTCAATGGGGGACAGATCCGGAGATCTTGCTGGCCAGGGTAGTTGACTTACACCTTCTAGAGCACGTTGGGTGGCACGGGATACATGCGGACGTGCATTGTCCTGTTGGAACAGCAAGTTCCCTTGCCGGTCTAGGAATGGTAGAACGATGGGTTCGATGACGGTTTGGATGTACCGTGCAATATTCAGTGTCCCCTCGACGATCACCAGTTGTGTACGGCCAGTGTAGGAGATCGCTCCCCACACCATGATGCCGGGTGTTGGCCCTGTGTGCCTCGGTCGTATGCAGTCCTGATTGTGGCGCTCACCTGCACGGCGCCAAACACGCATACGACCATCATTGGCACCAAGGCAGAAGCGACTCTCATCGCTGAAGACGACACGTCTCCATTCGTCCCTCCATTCACGCCTGTCACGACACCACTGGAGGCGGGCTGCACGATGTTGGGGCGTGAGCGGAAGACGGCCCAACGGTGTGCGGGACCGTAGCTCAGCTTCATGGAGACGGTTGCGAATGGTCCTCGCCGATACCCCAGGAGCAACAGTGTCCCTAATTTGCTGGGAAGTTGCGGTGCGGTCCCCTACGGCACTGCGTAGGATCCTACGGTCTTGGCGTGCATCCGTGCGTCGCTGCGGTCCGGTCCCAGGTCGACGGGCACGTGCACCTTCCGCCGACCACTGGCGACAACATCGATGTACTGTGGAGACCTCACGCCCCACGTGTTGAGCAATTCGGCGGTACGTCCACTCGGCCTCCCGCATGCCCACTATACGCCCTCGCTCAAAGTCCGTCAACTGCACATACGGTTCACGTCCACGCTGTCGCGGCATGCTACCAGTGTTAAAGACTGCGATGGAGCTCCGTATGCCACGGCAAACTGGCTGACACTGACGGCGGCGGTGCACAAATGCTGCGCAGCTAGCGCCATTCGACGGCCAACACCGCGGTTCCTGGTGTGTCCGCTGTGCCGTGCGTGTGATCATTGCTTGTACAGCCCTCTCGCAGTGTCCGGAGCAAGTATGGTGGGTCTGACACACCGGTGTCAATGTGTTCTTTTTTCCATTTCCAGGAGTGTATTTCTGGGGATATGAAATGGAACAATCACATAGGTTCAGTTGTAGGCAAACTTCGCTTCATTGGTAAGATACTGGGAAATGCAGTCAGTATACAAAGTACATGGCCAATAAAACACTCATGTGACCCATTCTAGCAGATTCTACACATGTGGGAGCTATGAAAGAAGGACTAACGCTTCGAAGATATACGTTGTATGCAAAGAAGGGCAGCATGAATGGTCGCAGGATCGTTTGACACAAGGTAGAGCATGACGGAGATGCTGAAAAACCTGAATTGATAGACTCTGGAGGACTAATGTCGGTTATTCCAAAATGGTCCATGTACAAAGTTTCAAGAACAAGCTTTAAGTGAGGAATCTACGAATATAGTACCACCCCAATGTAGCGCTTCCGTAGACACCTTGGACAGAGGACTAGATAAAATACAGTGGACACAGTGACATTTGGGCAGTCATTCTTTCCACGCTCCATGAGCGAATGAAATAAATGGTACTTTGGAAAGTATCCTTTGCTATGTGCTTCACCATGGTCTGTTGAGTATAAAGGTGGATGTAGAAGTAAGCGAAGAACAGATGGTGAATAAGTAATGACTTGAGTGAATTTCATTCTAATAGACTCCACGTGATAAATTGCCTGTTTTTGGATTTTTTAGAAAAGCAATATCGTTAAGTCTTCTCCTTCTTCTCCCACTCTTTCGTCTTCTTCTTGGGCAATTGTGCCCATTTCGTCTTCGTTTTTCATTGCCGCCTCGTTCTGGGTCCTCCTACGTCCCTTCTTCTTCTTGGCTGATAAAGCATGTTTTGACGTGGGATCCTTTCTACATTCATTCCTTGCGGGTTATTTTTCCACAATGTTTTATTTTCTTCAGTCTTAATATTATAAACATTTAGGTGATTCTTAATATTCTCATTTTTAGAGTTCCGTGCCTCAATCGGTAAAAAAGGAACTGCTATGGGATCGCATTGTTGTCCGTCTGTCTGTCAGGCTGTTAATACCCCTCCTCTTCCTCAGGAACAGGTGTCCTTATCAAGTTGCAATTTACGTCACATACAGAGAGGTCTTTAGTCCCTTGCCGGTATAAAAAATGGAAGCTTTTAAGTCAATAGAATCGAAATGTACCGCCATTTGCATCACTTACTTTACTCGCAAAGTCACTCATCAAAACGCATAGTGTACTTGTTGTTTGCCTTGAACCACGAAATTTGGTAAAAAGAAACATTTGACAGTACAGCCAAAGAAAAAAATACCGAAACTGTAAATTTGTAATCAAATCACACAAAAAATTCGTTTCTTATTTGATTTTCTGTCAGTTCATCTGTCTGTTAAGACGCCTTTTTTCTCAGAAACGGGTAGACGTATCAATTCAAAATTTATGTCACATGCTAAGGCCTACAGGTCCTTGGCGATGTAACAAATGTAAGCTTATATGTCAACGCAACCAAAATCTACGGCCATTTGGTCACATATTTTGATACTCGCAGGCTCACTTATCAAAATTTATAGACTACTCCCTGTTCGCCTAGAATCATGAAGGTAGAGAAGAAGCAAGGTTTCACAGTACATTTAAAGGAAAAATTCGAAAACTGTTGATTTGCAATTATAATACTAAAAAATATTTCCTTTTTTCATTTGTTATCCAACGTCAAACTAGAAATTAAAACAATCAGTAGTTCTGTGTACAGGCTGACTGGACCGCAATGGTAAAAGTCATACGTCGGGAAAGGAATGACTTTATTGCTCATATGATCGTTTCGGAATTTATCCATCATCAGATGTCCACGAGTGATTACTGCTTTTAGATATGGCGTTTCAAGTTGTATGTGAAACAAAAATTCGCAGGCTTTTACCACTACGACCCAGTCAGCCTGAATACAGAACTGCTGATTATTATAAGAATGGTTGCTTGCCTCCTGCGTGATTTTATGAAACATTTATCTTATTGGAATTAAAAAATTCTCGGAAATCTTGGAGTCGCTGGGACTGATATCTTGCATTATCAATGTCGGCAACAGACAAAAATGGTCGAGATTCTTGATTTTCAGAATGGGTGAACTATCTATATATATAACTACGTTTGTACGGAACCCTCATTGCGGGACTCCTACTCGCAGCTCGCCAATTCTTTTTACAGGGCCTTCCCTGGCAACACCTCACATTTTCATGAGAAATCCCGTTTATGCAGCTTGTAGTTTACTTTTACCATGTTTTTCAGGTTGCCAAGACTCTCTTATACATAAAAATGCAGCTGTAGTTACGGTTTTATGAAATCTTACTTTATATCTCGATACATGACGATATTAACATATTTCTGTTTATTAATCTGAATACCTGGATTTACTTCCTGTCTCCAGCAGTTAATCAGGTCATTTACAAAGGGCGTTCAAAAAGTTTTGCGCAGTCGTCTCTAATATCTTTTATTTTTTGCAGGGGGAGAATGAAATTTTTTGTGAACATCCTTGGAAAGGTTAGCTGTAAGTTGGTATATAAAAGTATTTTCTTTTATTTACAGGTGAGCCATAATGGACCGTGAAGTAGATGTCAGGTTGCAACAACGGTCAGTGATGTTCCTCTTCAAGCCCCGCCATGACTCTGCCACATCGACTCGCAGGAAGTTGCTCCCTGTTTATGGGGAGGACACAGTGCATCGCAGCAGTATGCAGTGGTGGTTGCAGAGGTTTAAAGAAGGTGATTTTTCTCTACTGGACAATCCACGATGCGGTAGACATCGACGGCAGTGAGTTATGTGAATAAGGAGACCACTGATCATATCATCAAAAATGACAAATGTGTGACGACACGACAGCTTGTTGAAATGACTCGATTGTCATTGGGTAGTGTGGTATCACTTGTACCATCACTAGGGTACAGAAATATCTGTACACTTCGGGTGCCTAGATTATTGATAAGAGAAATGAAAACGGTGAGGAATAATGTGTGCGAGGGTCTCATGAAGACATTTACTGAAGAGTAGCAAAACCCAGTCCATGGAGCGGCGTCATCCAGGTTCCCCTCGGAAGAAGAAACCAAGACTTTCATGAACAGCAGACCGAAAGGTGATGGCCTCCTTCTTCTGGTATCAGTGTGGTGTCAGTTTCATTGACTTTTTGGAACCTGGCTCCACAATTAACCGGGACCGTTACTATTTGTGCGACGTGCCATCAACATCCACAGACCACAGCTTCAGGGGCAGCTCTTCAGACTACATCATGGTCCATGACAATGCCAAACCCCATACAGCCCTTATGACGCAGGAGAAAATCAGGAAAATGTGTTGGAAAATTGTTCCTTATCCCCCCTACAGTCCGGACTTGGCTCCGTCTGATTTTTCCTCTTTGGTCGTGTGAAGGCCTACCTGCGCGATGAAACATCTCATAGTGAGAAAGACCTTATTTTCTGTGCCAAGTGATGGTGTGAACGTCAATCCCTAGAATTTTACCGAAGTGCATTTACATCATAGAAAGAACATTGGGCCGATGCGTCACAGCTGATGGAGGCTACACTGTATAGGCTCAATGTATAGCTAAATGTTCCAAGTAAGTCCACAAAAAATTTCGTTCTCCTCCTGCAAAAAATAAAAAAATTAGAGACCACTGTGAAAAACTTTTTGAACGCCCTTACACACATCCAGTAAGGTTGATGACAGGCTACAGCCTTGCTTAAGTCTCTTATTCATAGTGATTTCTTCAGTTTTATTATTTCTAGCTATGTGTCCTTGTATAAGATTTTTATAGCTTCAGTAAGATCTACAGGATATAGCTTTAGTCATTATATTCCATAGCTTCTTTCTGATCAATTCAATAGAGCCTATATGTGTCTCAAAACTGACTTCTTGTCGTTTCCTTAAAATTATTTTATGGAAAATGTGTTATCATTGCATGACTATCATTTCAGGAATCAACTTTATTTTTATTATTGGTGAGTGTCTGTTAGGCTTTTTATGTGATTGTTAATTATCTTTGAAAATATTTTATAGCAAGAGTTTAGGAGGCTAATTCCTCAACAATTTCATAGTTTTTTCTTGGGCTATTGAAAGAACTGATATTACTTCTGAAATGTTCCGTGAGTTCGGTATTTTACACCAGTGCCAACATTCATTAAACTAATGTAATAATGTAAAATCACAAAAGGGACTGGCATATTGCATTATCCGTATTAATGCCATTTGGTCTACATTCTCTTTTGTTTTTAAAACTACTTCCAGCTATTCTATTGTGATTGAATGCCTAGAGTAATGTTCCTTCATTTCTGAACTTTCTTTTTGTCACAATTTTTATAAAATATTTCTACTGATCTTCTCTCATCTCTGTTTACGTGTATATTAGTTTACCGTCAATAGTTTGCAGGTCATGTGTATACTGGTTTACTTTAGTTGAAAAATGATCCCAAGACTCATGATGTGCTAGCATAGTTATTTGTTTGGCACAGTTCCGTTTTTGCTTATGCTCCTGTTCAGTTTCTTGCGTTTTACTTACTATAACTTTCTAAAGCCAAGGCCACATGAATATTTCTTTATTTACAATAACCGTTTTCGACAGACTTCTTGTCATCTTCAGGTATTCAAAAACTTTTTTTCTAAAACGTGTTAACTTTGAATTGGAACCTCAAGCTAAGTTGTCTTGTTAGTGGCTAAAATGTAGAATATTATTTATTATTTTATTGTTTACTGTAATTTTTGTGATACAGAAAACACCTGTGGGCGAACATCAATGGAGATGGCCATATGCACACGGTGCTTTTTGGTTTTAAATGTTTTATTTATGACTAACCTTTATCTTCTATGCTGCATTTTAGCCCTAACATGACAGTTTGGCGTGAAGTTCCAACTCAAAATGAACACGTTTTATAATAAAAATTTTTGAATACCTGAAGATGATAGCAAATTTGTCAAAATCGACTGTTGTAAATAATGAAATATGTATGCCATCTTGGCCGTAGAAAAATTTTACCAAGTAAAACAGATCGCTCCTTCTGACTTCTTCACGTGAAAAAATTCAGTCATCTTGTGTTTCATTCTACAGAACTTCTTTATGGACCCGTTTTCTTCAATGGCTTTTGCGATGTTTTCTTTTGAAACCCTTAATACTTCCTTTTTCCATAACTTCTTCTTTTTCCAAATTGCGTCATACGCCGCATTTTCTATACGTTATTTAATATTTTCCCATTCTTTCTCTATATCCTGATCAGTTGGAGTGGCAAGAAAATCATAATGTCATCACTTTCATAAAATTTTCTAATACTTTCTCGTTTCAGATCGTACACCTCAAAGACATCATCAGGCTTTGGTTGTCTACTTCGCCTAAGTTCTTCTACTTAACTATCATTGCCACTGTTTCGATGAATAAATGGTGATCAGAACTGATATCTCTTTCTTGGTGTGCATAAGATCTTGAACCTTATTACATACCCTGTCGCATGCTATTACGTTGTCTATTAAAGATCCATATACCTTCGCACTCCGTGTTCTCTGATGTGTCTCCTTTTTCCTAAAATTGTGTTGGTGATCTTAAGACTGTCGAACCTAGCAAACTTTCTAATTTCTTCACAATTTTTGTTGCTGTGTTGTTATTCAAATGCACCCACAGTTCCTGAGGTAGGTACATTTCCTATTGTAGCATTTAAATATCCAGAAATAAGAACCTTACATATTTTTTAATTAGGGTGGTTTTCATTTCGTCATAGAATAGTTTGTTTCTGTTTTCTTTCCTTACTTCAGGTGCATGCACACCTACAGTGACTAAATATCCTCTGTCACTTTTAACTTTGCATGTGAGAATACTTTCATTAATAAAGAAATATTCTATAATTTTTCTTTTCCATTTATTATTTTCATTGATTGCCGCCTCACAGTTCATTCGTGTATTTTGAGGTAGTACGCTGCATATAAACATGATATGCTGCGCATTTTAACTTTCTTTTCTTTGTTTCTTTAATTATAGTTACATCATTCTGTTTACAATCTAATTTGTCATATATATTTGTCTGTTTCCAGTTCCTCTTATATTTCACGTTGCTATTTTATCGTGTGTATATACATAATCTTTTGTCCTTCAGTTCCATAGATCGTCTTCATGATTCATCCTTATTAATCTCAGGCTGCGTACTGCGATGAGAGCCAGGATGCGTGAAGTACAATTTCCACGTTACGGGCTCTGCGCGAGTTAAGCTAGGTGATGGAGCTGCCATTTCGCAGTTTCCAGGCTTACTGAGTAATATTTAGGATTGCCATTCCTAAACAGACCACCATTCCCCGGCACCGAGCTCTGCCTGCCCTGAAGAGACTCCTTTTGATGTGTCATGTAAAATTCTCTTCCGACATTCAAGCCGTTGACAACTTCTTTGCTGTAATCGTAAATCCGTCACAAAAATATTCCAGTCGTATACGTGCATAGTACAGGAACCACTCAAGTAACTGGATTCCGTAGAAGAGTTTAGAACAGCGGGAGCTCCAGACATAGCAAATTATGTGAGTTACTATCGAAACATTAGATTTTTTTCTAATGGTCAGTTAATCTGTGTATAGTTGTAGGTATGATTAAAGGATGAGTATGTTTTATAGTACATTAAAAATGCTTGTAATCCTGCGTCTTAAAACTTTTTAGTGTAAAACAGGCACAAGTGCAAATACATTTTGTTTACAGTAGTTTATCGTGAAAAGTTTTTTGTGCGACACAGGTGATATGCGTGGTATAACACACGTTCATTATGAAATAAGGATATGTGAGTAATTAATGCAGGACCGATACAACAAGCTGAAAAGTAACAGGAAAATAGTAAATAAAATGAAGATACGAAAACGAAAATATATTTGTGTGGTCCCATCACGTACGAGAAAGTATTCATAGTCACTTTCTATAATCCCCTCACAATCAGTGCCTACATAATCAGAATCATATCTTTCTGTGGTATCTGTTGGAGACTGTTCTTCTTGGGGCAACGCACTATGAAGCTGTACCATAGTGCTGTGCATTTTTCAGTCTTCCTCGCCACATTCTTCCCCTCCCTGTTCTTGCACCAACGCCAACTGTATGCTAGCAATGGGATATATTGGTAAAGAACTCATGATTTATTGGAGTGTGTAGTTCTTTACTTCCTGAAGATTTTACCACTTCTCAGATTTTATTTCAAAGTCATCTTCAGACAAAAGCTGCAGATGAGATATTGATGGGCAACCAGTATTGTGCCTCCTAGAATTCGCTTCTATAAACTCACCATCACGATGTAGAGAACACTTGAACTGTATTATCAGAGGATTTTGTTCGTTGATTCGGAACCACATAATATTCTCCCACTATATTTTGTTTCCTACAGTCTTTAGCAATTCTGTGCTTTGCTGTGGAATCCAGTGTATTTAACTGAAAGAAGATTTTCTGTTTTCATTTCCACTATGGAAAAGTTTCTGCTGAACTTCTTCACTGCTTCCACCCTGCCTTGGGTAACAAGTGTTTCTTCCTCTATTCAATGAGACAAAGATCCAGATCACATCCATGTATGTATGTAATATGGCCAGGTTCAAAGAACTTGTGATTTATTGCACCAGTATGATGATTTTGCCTCAAGATGTACTTCCACTATTTCAAAATATGGCCTATTTAAACATGCATTATACGTGACTACTTATACTCTTGAAAGCATACACACATTATATTGTTGCTGTAGTTTCAATTAAGTGCACTGCGCACCAGAACTGTACGGCCATTTTTTGATACCCCGTCGTTTTCTCCCATTGCTACGCAGAAGTTCTAAATTTGGCTCTAAGATGCTAACAGCCTTCCTCTGTAGTGGTGCAAAGGCGAGGGTCCCTGCGACGTCACCCTCGGGCTCGGCGACGCTTCAGACAGAAAGATGTCCACACACACGGAAGACAGGCCAGAGCTCTGAAGTTCATGTGAGCTGTAAAGTGGGTTCATCATGCCACATTGGCACCAAATTTCACCACAATTCTGCGCAACGTCACCGAGGATGAGTCACAGGATGGGAAAGTCGTCACATCCCAACCGACCCTCTGTGATGGAGGTCACAACCGCGACGTCCAGCGTTGGAATCATGCCCTTTTCTTATATACTGGTCAAGGATAACATTTCAAACACACAGTTGCTCAGAATGGGCACGAAAGACCTCAGAAAGTGGCGTGGAGCCTGTCAATAAAACCATCCCTTCCTTTGGGTCATTCATTTACACACATTTCGCGTAGATAACGACTATTTGTAGTACGATGTGCGACAGAACGATGTTCTCGGCAACCTTAGACACTGCTGACATGCTCTGGGATGATACAACACTACTCTAAGTACATCGTGGTTCTGCAAACCCCACTGAGCGAGATCTGCCTCTTTTGCAACGTTGTACGACTGAAATTTTTATTCTTGTATTCAGTGTGCAAGTGCTAGGGACCGAAAAAATCACTCGAAGAAATTTGAACGTAAACCGAGGAAGCAGATGCTGTTTATGCTTTCTCAGCCCTACTGTTTCAGCCCTTCTGTTTCGGCCCTCCTGCGACTTGATCATGGGGGAGTGCAATATTGACATGTGCGTGAAGAAAATGGCAAAGGGCGCTCCTAAGACTCTCAGTTCGGGAAAACCCTCAGTACCATCCACACATATTTGCTGAACACTTCAAAAATGTCCCTGTACAGGGACATTCGTTCACCAACGGGATAGTTAACACGTTCAACACCTGTCAGGTATCGCATGTGGGCGGCAGGGGCTAAAGTAGCGATATAAAGACTCTAAGCAAAAAGTGTGTCGTTTTTGTTACCTATCCCGCCAGCACGTAGTCATTGGTCAATGCATGTAGAGGAACGTTTTTTCAAATCCCTATTAAAGATGTGCGGATGACACTGACGATGTTGCCGAAGTTTAGAGTCTTAGAGGGACTTCTGGTGTTTTAGTCATTCATGTATCAATATCGTACTCCCTCATGGTCATTCCACAGCAGGTCTGAAAAGGCGTAAAAATTCTTTGCTGCTTTGGATAACTTTCAAATTTTGTCGAATGGTCTTACGGATCCCGTTTGATACGGTAGCAGCTTCACGGCGTCCTTAGAGAATACACTCCTGGAAATGGAAAAAAGAACACATTGACACCGGTGTGTCAGACCCACCATACTTGCTCTGGACACTGCGAGAGGGCTGTACAAGCAATGATCACACGCACGGCACAGCGGACACACCAGGAACCGCGGTGTTGGCCGTCGAATGGCGCTAGCTGCGCAGTATTTGTGCACCGCCGCCGTCAGTGTCAGCCAGTTTGCCGTGGCATACGGAGCTCCATCGCAGTCTTTAACACTGGTAGCATGCCGCGACAGCGTGGACGTGAACCGTATGTGCAGTTGACGGACTTTGAGCGAGGGCGTATAGTGAGCATGCGGGAGGCCGGGTGGACGTACCGCCGAATTGCTCAACACGTGGGGCGTGAGGTCTCCACAGTACATCGATGTTGTCGCCAGTGGTCGGCGGAAGGTGCACGTGACCGTCGACCTGGGACCGGACCGCAGCGACGCACGGATGCACGCCAAGACCGTAGGATCCTACGCAGTGCCGTAGGGGACCGCACCGCCACCTCCCAGCAAATTAGGGACACTGTTGCTCCTGGGGTATCGGCGAGGACCATTCGCAACCGTCTCCATGAAGCTGGGCTACGGTCCCGCACACCGTTAGGCCGTCTTCCGCTCACGCCCCAACATCGTGCAGCCCGCCTCCAGTGGTGTCGCGACAGACGTGAATGGAGGGACGAATGGAGACGTGTCGTCTTCAGCGATGAGAGTCGCTTCTGCCTTGGTGCCAATGATGGTCGTATGCGTGTTTGGCGCCGTGCAGGTGAGCGCCACAATCAGGACTGCATACGACCGAGGCACACAGGGCCAACACCCGGCATCATGGTGTGGGGAGCGATCTCCTACACTGGCCGTACACCACTGGTGATCGTCGAGGGGACACTGAATAGTGCACGGTACATCCAAACCGTCATGGAACCCATCGTTCTACCATTCCTAGACCGGCAAGGGAACTTGCTGTTCCAACAGGACAATGCACGTCCGCATGTATCCCGTGCCACCCAACGTGCTCTAGAAGGTGTAAGTCAACTACCCTGGCCAGCAAGATCTCCGGATCTGTCCCCCATTGAGCATGTTTGGGACTGGATGAAGCGTCGTCTCACGCGGTCTGTACGTCCAGCACGAACGCTGGTCCAACTGAGGCGCCAGGTGGAAATGGCATGGCAAGCCGTTCCACAGGACTACATCCAGCATCTCTACGATCGTCTCCATGGGAGAATAGCAGCCTGCATTGCTGCGAAAGGTGGATATACACTGTACTAGTGCCGACATTGTGCATGCTCTGTTGCCTGTGTCTATGTGCCTGTGGTTCTGTCAGTGTGATCATGTGATGTATCTGACCCCAGGAATGTGTCAATAAAGTTTCCCCTTCCTGGGACAATGAATTCACGGTGTTCTTATTTCAATTTCCAGGAGTGTAGTTGAATCATTCGGGAGGGGGGTGGGGGGTAGGGGGGCTCAGTAACATCAAAGATAGTAAAGAACGTAGTTTATTACACATCCCACTCCAAACTGTCTTTATCGCCCTCGAAACATGTGTAAATGAACGTCCCAAGGGCAGGGCTGCTTCACTGACGCCCTGTAGGCCAAGTGAGGCCTTTTCGTATTGATTCTCAGCGGCGTTTTGGAAGAAAGCTCCATGATTTCAACACTGAGCGTTGGGGTTGTGACGTCCATCGTAGAGGCGTCAGGAGAAAGAGAGAAATGCGGCTAATGGTACGTGTTACGACCTCTCTATCATGTTACAAGTCTACCGTGGAGTTGAGGAGAATTCTGCTGAAATTGTGTACTACTGCGACATTGTAGCTAACCTTACACCTAACATGAATTTCTGTGCTCTGGCCTTCTTGGCACGAGTATTGACACCTTGTAGTTTGGAGCGTCTGCGAGCCCGTCAGTGACGTCACAGGGCGCCACGCTTTTGCATCATTGAAGAGGAAGGTTTCAGGTACCTACGAACAAAATTTCGAACTTCTGCTTAATAGTGGGAGATAATGATAGGATTTCATAAAAGTGGCCCTTTAATTGTGATGTGCAGGGTACGCACCTGAGGCTTCATTAAAGATAGTAGCAATATCCTTTCGTCCAACGTTTCAGTTTTGCTGTTTGTATTCTAAGTGCAGTCCGGGAATTGGCTTAGAGCGTAAACTTTATATCACAGAGAGCAGCACTATGCAGGAGATCGGTTGTAATTCTTTTATTCTGAACTAGAGTTGCGCTCTATCAACACTACTTTCAGTAGTTTTGGTACGCTTCATAAATAATGTAGTAAATGATGATAAACAGGTAGTATTCCTGGAACTGGTACAGAAAGAAACCTAAATGAAAGTGTAAGGGAGGAACTGGGAGCCAACTACCTCCCCTTTTTCTTTTGTTTGGTTGTTTGCTTTGCACATAATTAGAACCGCACATAATTCAGTGTTAGCCCATTGTGTATTTTATATCCTTAAAGAATATAAATTGCATTTCATAAATAATAAAAATTATTTGGTCGTGTAAGTTCTGTGCTTTTTTGTAATCAGTGCAATTACTTTCGATGGAAGTAAAGTTAACATGCACAAAAATAAAAAAATACGTGATTATTGTTGTTATTTTGTACTCTATAGAACGTTCTTCATCATGATGAAAGGCAAAAGTGTCCAGTTATTACTGGTGAATGCGGACGTGTTTATTAATGACAAATACTTGAAACTTCCTGGGAGATTAAAACTGTACCAAACCGAGACTCGAACCCGGGACCTTTGCCTCTCGCGGGCAAGTGCTCTACCAAGTGAGCTACCGAACCACGACTGACGCCTCCTCTCCATGGTATTAATTTCATCTCCTGCCTTCCAAACCTCACAGAAGCTCTCCTGCGAAAGGCAAAGGTCCTGAGTTCGAGTCCCTGTTCGGCACACAGTTTTAATCTGCCAGGAAGTTTCATATCAGCACACACTCCGCTGCAGAGTGAAAATTTCATCCTGGACAGAAACTTGTTTTTCGGAAGTTCGTTGAAGTATAGAAGCGATGTTTGATTTTTTTAACTTGTTGTTGAGGAAACTGCGTTTTATAGCGCTCTCTGACAAATCTGTATTGATTTCCTTATTTTTACTACAAGATCCTTCTATTTCACATTACAAATCAAATAATTTTCGAGTAAAAGCTGAATTAAACATTGGAAATTTCAGTTTTGCTATAAATTCTCTTTATTCTTAGGTAACAGACAGGAGACTAACTATGTGGAACAAAAATATTCTCTTTATATAACCTCACTCAACTTCCAGACAGTTCGCTGCTTTCAAAGGGAATCTAGTATGACACTGGGGTGTACTCAGCCTCGTGACGCCAATTGTGGAGCTACTCATCCGAATAGTAGCGGCTCCGGTCAAAGAAACCCATCGTAGCGACAGGGAGAGCAGTGTGCTGACCAGACACCCCTCCTATCTGCATCCTCAGCTGATGATGACACGGCGGTCGTATGGTCCCGATGGGCCACTTGTGGCCTGAAGATGGAGTGCTTTTTAGTAAGACACTGATCGTATACATAAAGGAAGCGATCGTTATAACGCCCGATAGATTGCGACACACCTAAAGTGGAGGCAATGCGAATACGACGGTAACTGAGCAAAGCTTCTAGGAAAACTATCGTAGTCTACACTTAGCTATGGTAGTGTACAGTAGCGTATGGTAGTTTTACAACTCTACTCTGAAGAGAAGCACACTTTAGTTAGCAAACGTGTAATTAGATCATTTTCGTGTGCAGTTGGGTCATTTGTACTCTCAGATTCTTATGATGATGTTTTCACTGAATAAAACGAACCGCATATGGTGATGGAAGACAGAATTTTAGTAGAACTCTGTACTTCAAAGAATGTGGATCTGTGATGTATTTAAGTCGAAATTTAAACGAAAACGAGGTGCTTTTTAACTCTATTGTTTTTATTCATGACAAACTGGTTTTCATTTTTATTTTCAGCAGGCCTGTGTCGGATGTCCTGCATAATATCCACTAGAATGACAGCATGATACGTGTGCTACAGTTATAAACGAACTGGGCGTGTAACAAAATCTTTTTTAAACATCAGATGATGATTGTTTCAAACGTTGAAACTGCTAACTAGGAATGAATAGTACTGAATGCGATCTTGACAAACTTTTTTCCAAGGAATTTTAGTACTTGCAAGAGAAAATTACAAAGTAAATGACGTCGGGCTATCTGAGTGGCTAAATCATTTGCTCTAACGTGAAAAATTGTGGCCAAGTGACGTGACATTGTTGTTTGGGGACATATAGTCCATGAAAGGCTGGAAATAGTCTCCAGGTAGCCGAACATAACAACTTCCAGTCAATGATCAGTTCAGTTGGACCAGAGGCCCCGTCCATTCCATGTAAACATAGACTACACCATTATGGAGCCACAAACAACTTGTGCAGCGTCTTGTTGACAAAATAGCTCGAAGGCTTTGTGGAGTCTACGCCACACTCAAACCCTACCAAATGAAATGGGGACACATCTGACCCGGCCTCGGTTTTCCTGTTGTCGAGGAGCCAACTGTTATAGCCATGAGACCAGGAGAGGAGCACAGGCAATGTTGTGCTGTTAGCAAAGACACTCGCGTCAGTTGTCAGCTGCCATAGTCCATTAACGCCAAATTTCGCAGCGCTGCCGTTACATTGATTTCTGCGGTTATTTCAAGCAGTGTTGTTTGTCTGTTAGCACTTACAACTCTTTGCAAACAACGCTGCTCTCGGTCATTAAATGAAGGCCGTAGGCCACTGCGTTGTCCGTGAGGCACGTAACGCCTGAAATTTTGTACTCTCGGTAAACTCCTGACACTGAAGATCCCGCAATACTGATTTTCCTAGCGATTTCCGAAATGGAATGTCCCATGCGTCTAGCTCCAACTACCATTCCGCTTCCAAAATATGTTAATTCCCCTCATGCGGCCGTAATCACACAGGAAGTTTTTCACATGTATCACCTAAATGCGCTTGACCACTTTGCCAAAGCACTGAGTACGCGATGCCACCGCCAGCTGTATATGTGCATGTCGCTGTACCCAGGACTTTTGTCACTTCAGTGTGTATTCTGTTGATACCTTGCTATGGTGAGGCGCCCAAATCACACATACATCAGCGGCAGCTAACAGCGCCGCCACCAGACAAGGCCCGTGCGATCACGTGACTGACGTTTGGCGTGGCAGGTAGGCGCCCGGCCGTCACGCCTGCCAGTCTCTCATCCGCCTGTGTTCCCGCGTGACGGACTAGCTTTCCAGATGGAATCGCCGCCGCCGCTCCCCCATTTAGTCCTCGCGTTTCAGCGTCGAGTATCAGAATACTTGTCACTCACTCGAGGAGCCATTGTTAATCCCCAGTCGACGCAAAAAAGGACGATAACAACCCTTTGACGGTACGCAGCCCCCGTCCGTCTGGAGCGCAAGAAGCCAGCTCGTAAAAAAACTATCAGCCAGCCTGTGGCTACGCCCTCGTGGTCGTCCCTCCAACACCGCACCATTTACCCCGTCGAGCTAAACACAGTCAGACGCTACGGTCTCGATGAGGGTTATTTCTTTTTTTTCGGGAGAGGGCGAATTCGTTCTGGTTTTACGCGAAGGGTGGAGAAGGGAAACCGATCTCTTCACGGGGCGGAATCGTATTTATAATATTATTTGAGGGATGTCATTTTATACAGATTAGGCCTCGAGGAAATCGTCGTGTTACACAGGAAAGGGTATCACTGGCTTGGGCGCTATGTATAATTACTGGAAGGTGCAGCAGTGATGTAGCACAGTTCGCGAGCCACGATTGTATCACTATGTGTCTAGGGCGAGGGCTGCGGTAGGCGGCCCTCTGCCGTGGCTTCCCGTAAAATTCGTAGCCGGGGTTGAACTCGGAGCCATCCCCTGGCGGCGAGATCCGACACGGCGGATTTGTCTTCGTTTGGGCGCCAGTTGACGCCTGAGAAGCAGCGATAATCTAGGATTGACAGTTCCGTTAACGAGCCCTGATTCAGGCGGCTGCCGGCTACCTGCCGTATATCAACGTGCCCCGACTTAAAATTCCTCGGACTTACCGAAAGGCGGTACCGGGATCACACATTGGTCACGGAGAGGCACCATTGCGTGAGCGATCAGTCGCCGGCCTGTGTCTAAGGTGTCCATTACTGTGTTCCATTCAGTACACCACCTCAACTGCTAACGGCCGTCACTATTCTCATTTTTAACCTTTCAATAATCTCAAACAACTGTAGTCGTTTTTGCTAATTTGCTTAATGCACGAAGAATTTTATGTAACAAATTCCATTTGCACTCATACCTCTCTCATTTATTTAGACATATACACTCCTGGAAATGGAAAAAAGAACACATTGACACCGGTGTGTCAGACCCACCATACTTGCTCCGGACACTGCGAGAGGGCTGTACAAGCAATGATCACACGCACGGCACAGCGGACACACCAGGAACCGCGGTGTTGGCCGTCGAATGGCGCTAGCTGCGCAGCATTTGTGCACCGCCGCCGTCAGTGTCAGCCAGTTTGCCGTAGCATACGGAGCTCCATCGCAGTCTTTAACACTGGTAGCATGCCGCGACAGCGTGGACGTGAACCGTATGTGCAGTTGACGGACTTTGAGCGAGGGCGTATAGTGGGCATGCGGGAGGCCGGTTGGACGTACCGCCGAATTGCTCAACACGTGGGGCGTGAGGTCTCCACAGTACATCGATGTTGTCGCCAGTGGTCGGCGGAAGGTGCACGTGCCCGTCGACCTGGGACCGGACCGCAGCGACGCACGGATGCACGCCAAGAGCGTAGGATCCTACGCAGTGCCGTAGGGGACCGCACCGCCACTTCCCAGCAAATTAGGGACACTGTTGCTCCTGGGGTATCGGCGAGGACCATTCGCAACCGTCTCCATGAAGCTGGGCTACGGTCCCGCACACCGTTAGGCCGTCTTCCGCTCACGCCCCAACATCGTGCAGCCCGTCTCCAGTGGTGTCGCGACAGGCGTGAATGGAGGGACGAATGGAGACGTGTCGTCTTCAGCGATGAGAGTCGCTTCTGCCTTGGTGCCAATGATGGTCGTATGCGTGTTTGGCGCCGTGCAGGTGAGCGCCACAATCAGGACTGCATACGACCGAGGCACACAGGGCCAACACCCGGCATCATGGTGTGGGGAGCGATCTCCTACACTGGACGTACACCACTGGTGATCGTCGAGGGGACACTGAATAGTGCACGGTACATCCAAACCGTCATGGAACCCATCGTTCTACCATTCCTAGACCGGCAAGGGAACTTGCTGTTCCAACAGGACAATGCACGTCTGCATGTATCCCGTGCCACCCAACGTGCTCTAGAAGGTGTAAGTCAACTACCCTGGCCAGCAAGATCTCCGGATCTGTCCCCCATTGAGCATGTTTGGGACTGGATGAAGCGTCGTCTCACGCGGTCTGCACGTCCAGCACGAACGCTGGTCCAACTGAGGCGCCAGGTGGAAATGGCATGGCAAGCCGTTCCACAGGACTACATCCAGCATCTCTACGATCGTCTCCATGGGAGAATAGCAGCCTGCATTGCTGCGAAAGGTGGATACACACTGTAGTAGTGCCGACATTGTGCATGCTCTGTTGCCTGTGTCTATGTGCCTGTGGTTCTGTCAGTGTGATCATGTGATGTATCTGACCCCAGGAATGTGTCAATAAAGTTTCCCCTTCCTGGGACAATGAATTCACGGTGTTCTTATTTCAATTTCCAGGAGTGTATGTAGCGATACATGTGCATTGTAGTACCATTTTTTTTATTGCAGCCAGAGAAGTCGTACACGCAAAAACTCGGATAACTCATATAACGTTGCACATAGTTAAACAGACTATGGGAACAAAGTAATCGTCTTATAAACGACTTTTCTTACTACATATTTCAGCGTGAAGTCACTCAAGTGTTATCATTAACAAGTTCGATTTTTTAGCCTGTCATCATCGACACATCTCTCCAAAAAGAAGAAAAAGGGGATTGTAAAATACCAATAAACTAAACTACAAAATCAAATTACCTTTTACACACAAATGGTTGTACTTGAATAATAAAGAAGACGTAAAGAACACGCATGCACGCGCACGCACACACGCACACCCACACACGAATGTTCACGTGTGCATGCGGGTACACCAAGCATCTACTACAGAAATATAAAATATTACATTTCAAAGCCAAGGACGAATGTAAGAATTAGATCAATACTATATCTCGAGTAATACTAAATTATTTTATTTGATGTACGGAGTCCACAAAATCGAACAATACTTCCAATGAACAAATATACATTACGCAAGTCGTAATGTTGCAGTTACTGACAGGTCTAAAAATTACCGAACTATCACTTTAACAAGTCGTGGTCGCAAATACTAAGACGAATTCTGTACAGAAGAATGGAAAAACCGGTAACAGCCGACCAGGCAATACTGGCCCTACGACTTAATTTAGAAGATAGGCTAGGTAAAGGCAAATCTATGTTTATAGCATTTGTAGACTCAGAGAAATCTTTTCACACTGTTTACTACGGCACTCTCTTTGAAATTCTGAAGGTAATCGGGATAAAATACAGGGAGTGAAAGCTATTTAAAACTTGTACGGAAACCAAACAGCAGTTTAAGAGTAGAGGGGCATGAAAGGGAAGAGGAGGTAGAGAAGTGGGTGAAACTGGATTGTAGCCTATCCCCTATGTTATTCAGTCTGTACATTGAGCAAGCAGTAAAGGAATCCTAACAAAAATTTGGATTACGAATTGAACTTAAGGGAAAAGAAATAAGAACTCAGAAGTTTGCCAATGACATTGTAATTCTGTCAAGGACATCAAAGGACTTGGAAGAGCAGTTGAACTGAATCCACATTTTCCTGAAAGAAGGATATAAGATGAACATGAACACAATGGAATGTAGTCGAATTAAATCAAGCGATGCTAAGGGAATCAGATTAGGAAACGAGGCACTTAAAGTAGTAGATGAGTTCTGTTATTTAATCATCAAAGTAACTGATGATGGCCGAAGTAGAAAAATATAAAAATGTAGACCAGTAATGGCACTAAAATTGTTTCTGAAGAGGAGAAATTTGTTGACATCGGATGTAGACGTGTTAGGAAGCTTTTACCGAAGGCGTTTGTCTGGAGTGTAGCCATGTGTGGAAGTGAAACACGGACTATAACCAGTTTAGACAAGAAGAGAATAAAACCTTTCGAAATATGGTACTACAGAAGAATGCTGAAGATTTGATGGGTAGGTTACGTAACTAATGGAGACATATTGAATACATCTGGGGAGACAAGAAGTTTGTGGTACGACTTGACTACAAGAAGGGATCGGTTGTTGGAGCATATTCTGACACATCAAGAGATCACCAAATCAGTATTGGAACGAAGTGCAGAGGTAAAAATCGTAAAGGTGGACCAAGAGTTGAGCAGATTCAGAAGAATGTAAGTTTAAGTAGTTACTCGAAGAATAAAATGGAGATCTGCATCAAGCCAGTCTTCGCACTGAAGACCACTGTATTAAAAGCAGAATTATTTATTCTAAAACACATACTACCGTCAAGTACGCGGCTCAACATTGCATTCCCCACTCGTCTCAATGTTTTTAACGGCCTACGGGAATAGAGCCGAAACAGAACAACAGAAATCTGAACCTGTGGCAAAATTTGTTGTGTTCTAATAGAGATATGTGAATGATGTGCGTGGAGAGGTGTTACCACTCAGCTCCAAACTTTCCTAGAAAAATTGTGGTGCTCAGACGTGGTCCACCGGAACTTTGACGACAGGTATGCCTCCCCACAGTTTCCGAAGCAGTATAACACCGGTACACTGTCACATCCAAATATCCCACAAATTTGGATATTACACTATTCGATTAGCTTGCGACATTGAGATCCACAATTAGGCACTTTTCAGATTGTGTCAGGTACTAATAACGCCGACTCACACTAGTAAGAGGCGTTTCCGAGTGTTTCACAGTGATAACTTAACATCTGATGCAGTTCACGTCCCTTATGTGCTCTACCAGACCTGGTAACAACACTAACCACTAACAACCTTATAAGACTGTAGCAATTGGTGGCCTTTCTACTTGTCACAGAGAATTGCAACTCTAATAATTTACGTACCAGCCTATGGTGTGTACTTTTTTTTTTTCGTCAGTCTACTGACTGGTTTGATGCGGCCCGTAACGAATACCTCTCCAGTGCCAAACGTCTTCAACTCTCACAGTAGCACTTACAACCTACGTCCTCAATTTATTTGCTGGATGTATTCCAATCTCAGTCTTCCTCTACAGTTTCTGCCCTCTACAGCTCCCTCTAGTACCATGGAAGTCATTCCTTCATGTCTTAACAGATGTCCTATCGTCGTGTTCCTTCTCCTTTTCAGTGTTTTCCACATATTCCTTTCCTCTCCGATTCTGCGCGGAACCTTGTCATTCCTCACCTTATCAGTCCACCTAATTTTCAACATTCGTCTGTAGCTCCACATCTCAAATGCTTCGATTCTCTTCTGTTTCGGTTTTCCCACAGTCCATGTTTCACTACCATACAATGCTGTACTCCAGACGTACATATGAGAAATTAAATTGGAAATCCGATCGTGCCTGCTGGCTGCTTCATTTGTTTGTCGGGTGGTGTACATAGGAAGGACAAGCACGAAGATTCTCTCATTCCAGCTAAGTTAATCCAGTTACCCATTAACATACTGCACAGTACCTTATGGTACATGATTCGTTAGCAGCTCGTATACCCACAATTTATTGCGACGAAGAACTGTGTAGTATTAAGGACAATAGCTCAAAACTATGGTCACCAACTCCTCCTAATTGAAAGTACACTCCACGGAAAGAATAGAAAAGAAGAAAATGCACTGATGTATCCCTCATTAATTTTCCATATTCAAGAACAAAGAGAGACCTGCTGCCTCTATTGGCTAATTGTGAACAAGAACAGGCATTTTGTTGAAAAAAAAAATTCAGAGGTCGTATTCCAGCATGGAGAAAGCATTTAAGAATCTGTTCAACTATTAAGACATAGACTTTCTATGAAGAAAAGTGGTTGTGTAAGACCACTTGTCAAGAATGTGGCTTGCATCACACAGCGAAAAACAGAGAGATCCGTATTCACCAGACTGCAGGAACATTATGATGTTGAGAACAGCAGAAAATAAACTCCACCTTTGTACAGAACTTTTTATAAAGCAACAGTAAATATTCCATAATTGTCGAAGTAATGTACCCAGGGCAGAGAGGGCAGATAATTTCTTTGGTGGATGTAAATTCTTTATTTCATAATACACCAAAAAATATGAATAACACCAATGGAAAATTAACAATAGGAAATGGGTTTAAAACGAGAAACCTAGTTTATACAAATACAAAAACGTTGTGAAATACACGCAACAAAGTGAAATTTATTACATGCTTCACCAAGAAGCCACAATAAATTCAATGGAAATGGTAAATTCCGAACACAGCATATGTGTCCAAAGTCTAAAAATCTTCCTCTCACGTCTATTTCATCAGTAGACCAATTGAGTACCTGGCGTTGCCCAGGTATGCATTTATTCCAGTGTTCTATTAGTCCATCTCCTCCTTCCATCCCCCTCCCCCCTCCACGGCCAATGTCTAATTCGTCCTTCACCCCCCTCTGCCCATCTCCATCAACCCCTCTCTCTGTCCATATCCTCCACCCTCTACTCTCAGTCGATCTCCTCCTGCCCTCTCTCTGTTCATTTTCTCCTCTGTCAGTCTCCTTCTCCTCCTCCAATCTGTCCATTTCTTCTTTTCCTATCTGTCCATCCCTCTAATTCCATCTCGTCTTCCCCCTTTTTGTCAATCTCCTCCTCCTCTCTCTCCATCCATTTTACAATCCCTCTGTCTGTTCATCTCCTCTTGCCCCCTCTCTCTATTTCTTCCTTTTTTTCTTTCTCTGTCTGGTCCTCCTATCTGCTCTCCCTGTCTATATTTCTTTCTCATATCTCTGTCCGTCACCTCCTCCTCTTGTCTGTGCCTATCTCCCAGTTCCCCCTCACTGTCTGTCCATTTCTTCCCCCTTCCCCTGCCCCCCTCCAACCACCCTACCCCTTGGCTCACCATGTTACCATGCTCGCCCCAATAGGACGCTGGTGGTTCTTATCCCTACAGTATGAGTTTCCAGACTGGAAATAAGAAGTGTACCAAATTTGGTTCAGGTCGTTCCAGGAGTGTAAGATAAGCTTTCTACCCGTGGTTTTGACCGCATACGCAAATATCAAGAACATTTCACACATATTTAACATATTTCATATGCATTTTTACACTTATTTCATCTGTATGTCTACCGAATTTCGCCCAGGCTGAATGCTTATCACGTCGTTTCTCCGGAACAATGGACGGTACAATGATATACTTTTGCAAGTACATCCAATCTTATTTATGGCTACTGTCTAAGAAAAGTGTTGTGAATAGAGTTAGTAGTAAAGAGGTAATAAACTAAGACTTCCTGCATGATGTGGCAGTTTTTGAGGTATCACAGTGTTCATAATGGCATATCTCCCTAACGATGGGTCGTTGAATACAAAAAAATGGTTCAAATGGCTCTGAGCACTATGGGACTTAACAGCTGAGGTCATCAGTCTCCTAGAACTTAGAACTACTTAAACCTAACTAACCTAAGGACAGCACACACATCCATGCCCGAGGCAGGATTCGAACCTGCGACCGTAGCGATCGCGCGGCGTTGAATACAAAATAACAACAATAACTATAGATTTTTTTATGTCTGTGCATATAAACTGTACTAGCATCAAAAGCTATTGCTTTGGTTACATAGTATCGCAGAAGTTACGCGATCAACTGATTTTTATTACTTATACAATGGAATTTATATCTTGTAAGGGTATGAAATGCACAATGGACTAACGCTGAACGATGTGCTGTTTTAACTGTGTGCAAAACGAATGAACAAAATCCAAAGAGAAGTCGTCTGTTCACATTTTGTCTCTCTTTCGCTACCAATACTACCGGCAATCGTACCATTTAGTACGTCTTTTATGTACTGTAACAAAGCCACCGAGCCATAGATTTTGTAGAGCGTAATCCTACTTGTATACTTTGAAGTCCAGTCCTAGCTAGGATATAATGTTAGTGACGGCCGCGGTGGTCTCGCGGTTCTAGGCGCGCAGTCCAGAACCGCGCTACTGTTACGGTCGCAGGTTCGAATCCTGCCACGGGCAAAGATGTGTGTGATGTCCTTAGGTTAGTTAGGTTTATGTAGTTCTAAGTTATAGGGGACTGATGACCACAGCTGTTAAGTCCCATAGTGCTCAGAGCCATTTGAACCAAATAATGTTTGTTATGCTCCACTTCTATGACCCTCCGTCTACAGATGTAACACTGAAAGATGTCTTCTTCAGTCATGTTTAGAGCGAAATTACGAGTGTTTTGACCTTTCTGAACAGACCAGTCTGCCAAAATTGTCACAGCCGTTCGAATTACACAAACCTGAATCCGGCGCTCGGAAATATTCTTCCATAGTGGTCATTACTCCTTGTGCAAACCTAGTAAAAGCACATCCACTTGATTATTACGTAGCAGAACTGAGATTTTTCACTCAGAAGTTGTTGCAATACTCGTGTAATTTGTTTCTTTCTTTTGATTATCAGTTCGTGTACACATTGTGCCATAGTGA
This sequence comes from Schistocerca serialis cubense, assembly GCF_023864345.2. Lineage (NCBI taxonomy): Eukaryota > Metazoa > Arthropoda > Insecta > Orthoptera > Acrididae > Schistocerca > Schistocerca serialis. The sequence goes on from NC_064641.1 coordinate 258,458,087, forward strand.
GAGGAACATAACTGTTCTATTTATAATATCTGAAGTTGTCCTGGCTTGAGAGAAACAAAGCTGATCCAACTTCAGACTAACTCGGTAATGACCGATTACAGTTAGCAGGCTGCTTATATAAGGCGGCTCCGCAAACATTCCTGACCAGGCTCTAGTAATTGGTCGACAGATGTCTTTCTCTTCCAGTACATAGGATAAAAGATAAATTGACGTAAGCTCTTTACGAAGAATGATGAAACAACTAGGAAGATATTTCGATAATTGTCACCACGAGGAATGACCCCAGTGAAACATACGGAAAAGTCTGTGGGAAAACCGAGTGATGTGGCGCAATGGTTAGCACACTGGACCCGCATTCGGGAGGACGACTGTTGAAATTCGCATCCGGCCATCCTGATTTAGGTTTCCCATGATTTCCCTATATCGCTTCAGTCAAATTCTGCGATGGTTCCTTTAAAAGGGCACGGCCGATTTCCTTCACCATCCGTCCCTAATCTGATGGAATCGATGACCTCGCTGTTTGGTTCTCTCCCCTGAATCAACGAATCTGTAGGAAAATTACGGCTCACTTGCACTTTTCTGATATCTTAATTGAAATAAATAACGACACACAAGAAATGCTTGCATGGTCGTCGCGAGGTAACTTTTTAATTATTTCTATTATCTCGAGTTGTGCTATACTTTACTGCAACAGCTTAATTTAATAAATACGCCCCAAGTCGCAGTATTCACTAACTGTCCATTATTTTCTCATAAGACATAGTTTAACGAGCCTTCCTGTCCAAATGTGTTTTTGATAGCTTGCCAGGCACGTTATTTTAGGTGGGCGCGTCGGTAAATTGGCTCCAGCGGGGACCATACTACGCGTAACAATTTAATACGGCGTAAGTTGGGGAAGCTTCTTTAGCTTCCCTGTGTAACGCACGTCTAGAGAAACACACACACACATGCACACACATTGTTAACAGTGCCAGAAGCCGCAATATAGATTTGTACTAACCAACTGTTATTATGCGCATGAAGCCGATAGTAGAGTCCACAGTTCCCTGTCGTTTGCTTTCAGAGCATTGTCGTATAATTTCAACTTGACAAATATGGAGTACTTAAGCGTTTCTGGCTCGTAAATACTTCGTAAATACACTTCTGTGTTTGGTGTAGATATTACCTCTGTTTGTCAGAACTTATTTCATGTATTACTTCTCAGAATTCAGTGTCAATGGCAAAGGGATAGATTAAATTTATATAATTCTCAAAGATTATTTCTCTGCTAAGGACGTATCCGTCGGATGCCACGGGTTTCGCTTCAAAACTGCACTTGATTAATTAATAGTTTTCTGTCAGCAGTTTTATCGCAGTTGTGGCATGTAAGCATTAAGGAACTATGATGAAATTTTCTTTGAGACAATAAGTTGCATCATCTGGTTGAAATCTTTAAAAAGTGCGGTACCTGTGACGACTGTCAGTACTTTCTAGTAGCAATGCACTCTATTGTAATTCTTTAATTCTTCAGTTATTATTATACAGGGTGATTCAAAAAGAATACCACAACTTTAGGAATTTAGAACTCTGCAACGACAAAAGGCAGAGCTAAGCACTATCTGTCGGCGAATTAAGGGAGCTATAAAGTTTCATTTAGTTGTACATTTGTTCGCCATTTCAGCCAATAAAGTTTTTGGTCCCTCTTTCTTCGAAGGTGCTACTGTAACTGGACTACAGTATCTGGAGATGTTAGAGAATTGGCTGTTCCCTCAGCTCGAACAAGAAGCACAACAATTCATATTTCAGCAGGATTGAGCGCCACCACATTGGCACTTATCTGTCCGTAACTACCTGAACGTCAACTACCCGAGGCGATGGATCGGCCGCCAGGCAGCCCGTGACAGAGCACTTCATCACTGGCCTCCAAGAAGCCCTGATCTTACCCCCTGCGATTTTTTCTTATGGGGGTATGTTAAGGATATGGTGTTTCGGCCACCTCTCCCAGCCACCATTGATGATTTGAAACGAGAAATAACAGCAGCAATCCAAACTGTTACGCCTGATATGCTACAGAGAGTGTGGAACGAGTTGGAGTATGGGGTTGATATTGCTCGTGTGTTTGGAGGGGGCCATATTGAACATCTCTGAACTTGTTTTTGAGTGAAAAAAAACCTTTTAAATACTCTTTGTAATGATGTATAACAGAAGGTTATATTATGTTTCTTTCATTAAATACACATTTTTAAAATTGTGGTATTCTTTTTGAATCACCCTGTATATAGATTTACTGTAACTTACCTTTTAGAGCTACGATTCCACATTTCATAGTAACTGATTAGCTGAATGTGGTGCACGATAGAACTTAAAATAATTTCATTGTGTTAGTAGTTAACCAAACTTTGGACTCTTCGCAGCAAGTTGTATGTCTTATTTACAGTTTGACATCGTGACTAAAAAGTTGAAAAGGGAAGGAAATCGAGTAAGAAAACACAATCCAAAAAAAGAAGATGCCAAAATCTTCTACAACGATGTAACAGGCATCTCTGATTATGAAATAATTTAAGAATGAGCCTAATTTTTTTTCAAAATACGAGTATGTCATTAATAAATGCAGATAAAACTGATTCATAGATCCAAAAATGTTTGAAATAGTCCGCTACTCCCATCTATTCTCTGAATTAAAGTACTACATCAGTAAAGTTGTTTGGAAGCAGTGAACTCAATCGGTAACATACACTAGAAATTTCGGTCACGATTAATAGTTTGTAGCGTCCGAGCTTCGTCACGCTAGGATGTAACTCCTTTGCTCATAACCTTTACTCCTCCGTGCTAAAGACGTTCGATTAATTGCTTTCATCGCCTGCGCCATTCATTACCTCTTCATTGAGTAATCACTTTGCTCACTTACATATCAATGTTCTTCTGTAATTAGCACATTTTCAATGCTTCCTATCGCTTCGTTTTTTTAGTTAATTTGCTCACAGTCTAAGTTTCATTATCACACAATGATGTGATGTAGATAAAGTACTTCAAGAACTTCTTCCTCAGTTCTACTTTACTGTTTGATACCAGTGAATTTATTATGTTGGGAACATCTTTCTTCAAATGTCTAGCATTATGCGCAGTTGGGCTCCGTCTTCTTGCATAGTTGTATATACCAGAACTCTTTCAATTATTCTAATGTCTCATTTCATTTCTGCTAATGTCCATCATTTTCGACTGACTGTTAAGTGCACTCAGTCCACTTATTGTGATATAGCCAATTAAGTGCTTCACAGATCGTTCACTGAACCACCTTCACACCATTTCTGTACTTTTCAACTCTGAAACAGTGCACGCGACAAATGAACACTAAAGTCCTCCCGTGCAAGCTCTGATTTTTGTTATTTTATTACTATGATCATTTCTCCCTACGTAGGAGGGCATCAACAATATATCTTTGCATTCGGGGAAGAATATTGATGATTGAATTATTGTGAAAATGTCACGCGGCAGTCAAGAACGCATCAATTATAATGATTGCCTCACCGGCTCTTGTATCATGTCCGTGAGAGTCTCTCCCCTATTTCGCGATAATACAGAACGGACTGCCCTTCTTTGAACTTTTTCGAAGTCCTCCGTCAATCCCACACCACGCAGTAGTACTCCAGACAGAGAAGAGCTGTGTAGGCAGTTTCTTTCGCAGGTCGATCTCTTCAGTAGACTTGTTCTGCCAATAAAACACAGTCTGTGTGTCTGTTCCAACTGAAGTTGTACGTAGCTGTAATCCCTACGTATTTGATTGAATTGACGGCCTTCACATTTGTGTGATATGTCGAATAAAAGAAATTTAAACAATTCCTTTTAGTACTAAAGTGGACTTCACCCTTTTCATTATATGGAGCCAACTGCCATTTTCACACCATGCAGGTACCTTGTCCAAAGCGCTTTGCAATTGGTTTTGATGTGCTGATGGTTTTTCTAGATGGTAAACGGCAGCATCATCTGCAAACATTATAAGAGGTCTGATCCGATTGTCATCTAAATAGCTGATATAGATTAGAAACTGCAGAGGGGGTCAACGCCAGGTATCACTTCTATTTAGTTCATGCCTTTTCGTCAATTAGGAAATCACAATTCCAGTCTCACAACTAAGACGATGCTCCATAGCCTCGAGATTTGATTAGGAGCCGCCTGTGAGGGATTTTGTGGCTTCACCAAATCGTTAAGTTGGATTTGATTGCAGCCCATTTCTTCCAGCGACTTCCTGAGCCGACGCTCCGTCTGTAATGACCTCAACGTCGACAAAACGTTAATCTTCTCCTGTTTCCAGTGCTCCTTTTTAATATAGGAGCCGCCGGGCGGAGTGGCCGAGCGGTTCTATGCTCTACAGTCCGGTACTGTGCGACAACTACGGTCGCAGGTTCGAATCCTGCGTCGTGCATGGATGTGTGTGATGTCCTTAGGTTAGTTAGGTTTAAGTAGTTCTAAGTTCTAGGGGACTGATGACCTCAGAAGTTAAGTCCATAGTGGTCAGAGCCATTTGAACCATTTTTAATATAGGAGGCGATAAAAAAGTTTCCGTTCGTACAGTCTATAATCGATATGTCAATCAGGCAGAATCGCCAAGTGTCTTTCTGCGTGAAGAAGTCTGCATGCCCTGGTCGTTGGTCCTTCAAGGCCTTTTTTTTACGGATCGAAAGCGTGGTAATACCAAGGGAAGCGATCAGGTCTACAGGGCGGGTGCTCGACTATCTACCACATTAGTTGTAACTTCTACTTTATTGCATTTGCGATATGGGTACATGCATTATCATGAACTAAGCGCCCCATTACTCAACGCTGATTTTTGACAGAGATGCTGCTCCGTACACATTCTTCGTTCTCCGATATGTGTCTACCGATGTTTATCCTTCGGTTGCATAGAAAAGAGCAACTGCACGCTAGTCCTGTTTGGAAGCATTTGTTAACAATGTAGCCATTGTTCACATTTCTGCATTTACAGTACGCACGTCAGAAAGACACGAATGCCACAATAATTCCTTGCCTACATGTCAGTGCTTATAAACCCGCATCGGAGTCATGCTATGTTACTTCTACGCTGCACAATGCTCATAAATGGAAACTTTTTGATCGCCTCTTTTGCAGCTAATGCTACAAGCCGCAATTCTGCCTTGTATATTTGTCAAAACGAACTTATCTCTCTTCTCTCCCTCTCCCTTTTATTTTTATTTATTTTATTTATTTATTTATTTTTTTACGGTTTCATATGTTAATCATCCCCTTGCCTTTCAGGATTGTTTTATTTAGAACTTAAAACTTTTTACTTCACCACATTATGTTGTCGAATGTTTCCTCCAGACGCATAAAGATCACCAAATTTTAATAACAATAGAAGCAGAAAGGCTACTTCCCTTGTGACGGCAAACCACGAGGCCCCCTGAAACGCACTAAGGCGATATTCTTATTCTAGCGGTGCAATTATAACCTTTATTTTTTATTTTCATTAATAATATGGCAGAAACCTTAGTTTATTGAGTCCTTAGGATTTCAAAAGTTTTGTACCATACTGTTACGTTGCCAGAGATTTTTTCTACGCAAACAAATGTCGCAAAGTTTAAAAAAATAGAAGAAGTAGAATGGCTGTTTGCCAGGAAAACCATGAGGGCGCATGAAACGCATAAAGGCGATGCATAAAGGCGATGTGTCGCTTTCTGCAGTGTGTTTACGGTAGTTTTCTTTTTCCTTCTTTTTATTATCAGTAAGTGAGGAACCGTGATTTATTGTAGTCTGTGTGATGTAAATTTTGCTAATTCAAGATAAACCAGCTCTCTGCTGTATCTCTGTGGCTGTTGTGGTATAGAGTTCGCTGCTCCTTCTGTTCTGGAAACGAAAGAGCCTGGAAGCAAAAAAAATTAAAACTTCTTTTAGTGTCGTGGAATCTTCAGTCAGAATAAATTTTTGACTGAGTGAAAAATACAGATTTCCGAAGATCAGTAAAGATTTGTTTTGATTACATGGTTCATCTGAAACCTGAAATAATTTTTCGTATGGTCACCAAGTTGCTAGCCATAACGTCTAATGGCTGTTAATAGCGGCAGGTCGTATCCCCCGTATTTAGTGCTGCAGTCCTACGGTACACGGGCCAACGATATTTACTTTCGAACTGGCCAGAGATTTTACGATCACCGCAGAGCTCTATACAGGATCGAACACTACTCGAAGTATCACGTGACATTCGATACATAAGAAACTACGAAATAGCCACAACAATAAGTTACAGCTCTGTTGAATATTTAACAATGTCCAGAAACATAAGAGGAAATAGCATAATATCCAACCACCACACAAGCTCCTAATCTAACAAATTTGCTGTAATAGCTCTCAGACAGTACCTATTAATGCATAAGCATTTAAATCTAACAGTCGAAGTTGTTCTTCTGATTATATTACTGGGTTCAGAAGCTACTACAATAGTTTATTTGTTTATACAGTGATTTACAAAGAGGACTGAAAATGAGCTTTTAGATTGCCATATACACATTAGAATGAAGGGTAGAAGTAGGTTACACGCTTTAAATCGTACTTTTCTTCAAGTTAGTAAAATTTAGATGGAACATTGAAGAAAACAAGTTAGGCGGTTGTAGAGTTGTGCCTACGGGGTAGTTTACCCAGGAACACGTTTTTTGGTAGGCACTTCTAAAATCAAATGAAGGAATGCGTACTACAGATCGCCATAAACAATTTCTGCCACTTTCTGCAGGTTTCATTGTTGTTGCACATGGGATTTAGTTTTGTGCAGTATATGTAAATATGTTGCAATCTACATATTTATCTGCTGTATCTGCATCTACATCTACGTCATTACTCTACTATTCACAATTAAGTGCCTGGCAGAGGATTCAATGAATCACCTTCCAGCTGTCTTTCTAGCGCTCCACTCTCGAATGGCGTTAGGGAAAAACGAGTACTGAAATGTTTCTATGCGAGTCATGCTTTCTCTTATTTTATCGTGATGATCATTTCTCCCTGTGTAGGTGGTTTCCAACAGAATGTTATCGCAATCGGAGGAGAAAACTCGTGATTGAAATTTCATGAGAAGATCCCGTCGCATCGGAAAACGCCTTTTTTTTAATGATTGGCACTCGAAATCATGTCTGTGACACTATCTCCCCTATTTCGCGATAATACGAAACGAACCGCCCTTCTCTGAACTTTTTCGATGTCATCCGTCAGTCCCACCTGATGCGGATCCCACACCGCACAACAATACTCCAGAATAGGGCGGACAATTGTAGCCTCTTAGTAGATCTATTGCACCTTCGAAGTATTCTGCCAATGAATCACAGTCTTTGTTTCGCTCTACCCACAACATGATCTATGTGAACGTTCCACTTTAGGTTATTTGTAATTGTAATCCCTAAGCATTTAGTTGAAATTACAACCTTCAGATCTGTGTGCCTTATTGCGTAATCGAAATTCAGCGGATTTCTTTTAGTACCTATGTGAATAACTTCGCACTTTTCTTTATTCAGGGTCAATTACCACTTTTCGCACCACGCAGATATCTTATCTACATCATTTTGCAATTCGTTTTGGTCATCTAATGACTTTACAAGACGGTAAAAGACAGCATCATCTGCAAATAATCTAAGAGGTCTATTCAGATTGTCTCCTATGTCGTTAACATAGATCAGGAACAATAGAGGGCCTGTAACACTTCCTTGGGGAACGCCGGATATTACTTCTGTTTTACTAAATGACTTTTGGTCTGTTATTACGAACTGTGACCTTTCTGACAGGAAATCACGAATCCTGTAGCGACTGAGGCGAAATTCCGTAGTTTGGTTAGAAGACGCTGATGAGGAACGGTGTCGAGAGCCTTCTGGAAATCTAAAAATATGGGTTCAATTTGGCATCCCCTGTCGATAGCACTGATTAGCTTATGACTATAAAGAGCTAGTTGTGTTTCACAAGAACGACGTTTCCTGAATCCGTGCTGACTGTGTGTCAGTAAATCATTTTCTTCGAGGTAATTCATAATGTTTGAATACAGTATATGTTCCAGAAACCTACTACAAATCAACGTTAGTGACATGGGCCTGTAATTCGGCGGATTACTCCCATATCCCTATTTGGGTATTGGCGTGACTTGAGCAATTTTGCAGTCTTTAGATATGGAACTTTCTGTGAGTGAGCGGTTGCTAAATATGGACTTATTGCATCAGCATACTCTGAGAGGAACTTGACTGGTATACAATCTGGACCGGAGGCCTTGCCTTTATTAAGTGATTTAAGCTGCTTTGCTACACCGAGGATATCCACTTCTATGTTTTTCACCTTCGCAGTTGTTCTTTACTGGAATTCAGGAATATTTACTTCGTCTTCTTTGGCGAAGGAGTTCTGGAAAACTGTTTTTAATAACTTGGTTCAAATGGCTCTGAGCACTATGGGACTTAACTGCTGAGGTCATCAGTACCCTAGAACTTAGAACTACTTAAACCTAACTAACCTAAGGACATCACACACATCCATGCCCGAGGCAGGATTCGAACCTGCGACCGTAGCGGTCGCACGGTTCCAGACTGTAGCACCTAGAACCGCTCGGCCATCGCGGCCGGCATTTTTAATAACTCTGCTGTAGTGGCACTCATCAGTAACTTCACCGTTGTTATCGCGCAGTGAAGGTATTCATTACGTCTTGCCACTGGTGAGCTTTATATATGACCAGAATCTCTTGGGTTTTCTGCCAGATTCCGAACAGAGTTTCGTTATGGAAATTATTAAAAGCATCTCGCATTGAAGTACTCGCTGTATTTCGAACTTCAGCACGACTTCGCCAATCTTGGGGATTTTGTGTTCTTTTAAATTTGGTATGCTTTTTTCGTTGCTTCTGCAACAGCGATCTGAACCGTTTTGTGTACCTTGGGGAATCAGTATCATCACTTATTAATTTATGTGGTATATATCTCTAAATTGCCGTCGATACTATTGCCGTCGATACTATAAATTATATTGAAGCTATTTGCGACATTTTGTTAATTCTTCAAAAACAAAATTTTATGGTGAGTAAAATTTTATGTCTTCAGAACTATTGATGTAACATTTGGATAGTTAAGCCATACTTCTCCAGTGTTCCACCGTCTTCTAACTTGAAGTAACAGAAGTTCTTTACCATGGAACGAAAGGTACTTGCAAATAAAGATGATTCTCTACATCTCTTAACAATTTGACCTGTCTTGAAAATAGAAACTGTTTTCAGTTCCCAACAGCTTCTATTTCAATACGTATTTAAGTTGTAACTAGTTTTTGATAATACTTCTGCTTAATTTTATTTCACTTACTGATTGCTGGTGCGCAATAGCTGTAGTAGAGTCATAATATGAAACATCGACGCAGAAATACGGCATCGACGAGATATTTTCGATTGCAGGGCTTTTAAACTTGAATGTAATGTTTGTACCTGGATAGGTGACCATGTTTTACCTTGGAACATGTTTCCAGATTTGGAAAATCTTTAATTTTCCGGACTATTCTTTGCAATTTCATATAAAAATTGCACCACGTAAAAACTGAATGCCACCTTTTAAAAACTAAATAAGAAAAATGGGTTAAACTTATATTACGGAGCTAGCTACACGTCGACGTCTGAGATTTGTACCAAGGTTCAAAGCTTTCTGTCGTACTGGACAGGGGCCGAGATGATACTACAAAAAAGTAACTATTAAATCTTAAACAAGATGAAATACTTAACTTTGTCGGAATCGATGTGCACAGGAACGTCACTGTCACTCAACATCAACGTCTCGCTCTATACTGAAATAGATACTCGCCTCTTCTGACAGAGTACTAGTGACGATAAACAGTTACGCAGAGTTTTGTCTAATACAACTGTCGCAGTGCTGGGTCGGTAGGGTTACGATGCTGTCGTCTTCGGCGATGATTGCTGACTGCGCAGAGCGGTACTGCACTCAGACGTAAGAGAACGAGCTGATACAGAGGTGTACGGAAACTCTCCGAGGCGTATTTACGCTACCGTCTCTCACTCGTGATTGCCTTTGGTAGCTACTGTGTTTGCTTGTCTTGGCACCCCACTCTTCTGACGTCACCACATTCTCCGCTACATATTGAGCAGAATGTAATTCCGACCATTCGAATAAACCTTCAACAACAAGATACGCCATGAAGACAGAAATAACAGTTGTCACTAGACTGCGGGAAGATTATAATTGTAGAACCATACATGCGCATCGACCGTGAAAATTCAATTCGGTGTGAGTCTGCCGAATGCTGCAATCAGAGCCCCTAGACGTCATGGCATGGAATCAAAGAGGGCATGGATATGTCACTGGGTAACACAAGTGGCCTGTGGGTGTGTCCACAAAGCACCGTCAGTGGTAGGACCAGGCCGACTGACCGTAGCCCAGACATGTTCGACGGCTGACATGTCAGAAAAGCTTGCAGGCTAGGGAAGAAGCGGTTCCCCTTGTTCTTCGGAGAAGGCTTGCGGTCTACTCACCATTGGGCACTGTCCACCTGATATACGGCATGTGGAGCTGCCTGCAGAAGAGTCAGTGCCTCAGGCTCTAAAAACTGTCTAAGGTTGCTGTTGCTGATTACGTTACCCTCAATAAGTAGGACATGAGATCACATGTTATAACCAGTGGCGCCCCAAAATATCGCATTAGGCGTCTGACCGCTATGCTACTCAGTAATGCAATCTGCCCGACTGCGTTCACCGAGGCAGTGTCTAACACGTACAGGACCTACATTGTAGGATAATCGAAGCGGGACTCGTTCGAAAATACTGCATTTTGACATTCAGCACACAAGTGACGGCATTCACGTGACCGCTGCAGTCTGACGCTTTCGTGATTTCTGGTCATTGCCATGCGTGCCACCAGTACAGCTCTCGGCAGATGGTGTCGAACAGTCGAGGCGGACATGCCCACATCCGTTGCAGTGCTCCAGCGCCAAGTCAACACTGTGGACGAAGCTGTTCTGGCGGATACAGCTGTGCAGAAAAGGTGACGGTCATCCTCTGTTGTGGCCACAGTGGTTATTCCAGCACCCGCTCGTCGCTGCACAAGATCCTCATCTATCCATTGATTCCACACACACATCGCTGTCGTAGCAGCGCGCCCTGTACGATCCCTAACGTCAAGGTACGACAAACGCATTTCACTTAAATCAACAACCTCCCCCATTCGAACTAGCTGAGAGGCTGATATTGTGTCCTTTGAAGTCGATGAGGTATATCGGCACATGCTGGCACCTTTCCATTTCGTTTGTAGACTCTGCGCCGACTGAGCATGGCGTAACACAGACCTGTTCAATCATACAAAAGAGGGCGCTTCTGAGACTACGTGCTCGTCTTCTCTCTGCAATCTTAAAATAACGTATCATGGGCACAGTGGTCTACATAGCCTCCAATTTTGGAGTGACTCGGACCTTCCTTTCTTGCTGTTGCAATTTTCACGAACAGTATTGTAGATTGAGTCGTGATTTCGATCTTTTAAGACTTTATTACATACACTACTGGCCATTAAAATTACTACACCAAGAAGAAAAAAATGGTTCAAATGGCTCTGAGCACTATGGGACTTAACATCTATGGTCATCAGTCCCCTAGAACTTAGAACTACTTAAACCTAACTAACCTAAGGACAGCACACAACACCCAGCCATCACGAGGCAGAGAAAATCCCTGACCCCGCCGGGAATCGAACCCGGGAACCCGGGCGTGGGAAGCGAGAACGCTACCGCACGACCACGAGATGCGGGCCACCAAGAAGAAATGCAGGTGATAAACGGGTATTCATTGGACAAATATATTATACTAGAACTGACATGTGATTACATTTTCACGCAATTTGGGTGCATAGATCCTGAGAAATTAGTAGCCAGAACAACCACCTCTGGTCGCAGTAACGGCGTTGATACGTCTGGGCGTTGAGTCAAACAGAGCTTGGATGGCGTGTACAGGTACAGCTGCCCATGCGGCTCCAACACGATACCACAGTTCATCAAGAGTAGTGACTGGCGTACTGTGACGAGCCAGTTGCTCGGCTACCATTGACCAGACGTTTTCAATTGGTGAGAGATCTGGAGAATGTGCTGGCCAGGACAGCAGTCGAACATTTTCTGTATCCAGAAAGGCACGTACGGGAACTGCAACATGCGGTCGTGCATTATCCTGCTGAAAAGTAGGGTTTCGCAGGGATCGAATGAAGGGTAGAGCCACGGGTCGTAACACGTCTGAAATATAACGTCCACTGTTCAAAGTGCAGTCAATGCGAACAAGAGGTGACCGAGACGCCGCGGTGGTCTAGCGGTTCTAGGCGCTCAGTCCGGAACCGCACGACTGCTACGGTCGTAGGTTCGAATCCTGCCTCGGGCATGGATGTGTGTGATGTCCTTAGGTTAGTTAGGTTTAAGTAGTTCTACGTTCTAGGGGACTGATGACCACAGATGTTAAGTCCCATAGTGCTCAGAGCCATTTTGACCGATACGTGTCACCAATGACACGCCATACCATAACGCCGAGTGATACGCCAGTATGGCGATCACGAATACACGCTTCCAATGTGCGTTCACCGCGATGTCGCCAAACCCGGATGCTACCATCATGATGCTGTAAACAGAACCTGGATTCATCCGAAAAAAATGACGTTTTGGCATTCGTGCACCCAGGGTCGTCGTTGAGTACACCATCGCAGGCGCTCCTGTCTGTGATGCAATGTCAAGGGTAACCGCAGCCATGGTCTCCGAGCTGATAGTCCATGCTGCTGCAAACGTCGTGGAACTGTTAGTGCAGATGGTTTTTGTCTTGCAAACGTCCCCATCTGTTGACTCAGGGATCGAGACGTGACTGCACGATCCGTTATAGCCATGCGGATAAGATGCCTGCCATCTCGACTGCGAGTGATACAAGGCCGTTGGGATCAAGCACAGCGTTCCGTGTTATCATGCTGAACCCACCGATTCCATATTCTGCTAACAGTCATTGGATCTCGACCAGCAGCAATGTCGCAATGCGATAAACCGCAATCGCGATAGGCTACAATCCGACCTTTATCAAAGTCGGAAACGTGATGGTACACATTTCTCCTCCTTACACGAGGCCTCGCAACTACGTTTCACCAGGCAACGCCGGTCAACTGCTGTTTGTGTATGAGAAATCGGTTGGAAACTTTCCTCATGTCAGCACGTTGTAGGTGTCGCCACCGGCGCCAACTTTGTGTGAATGCTCTGAAAAGCTAATCATTTGCGTATCACAGCATCTTCTTCCTGTCGGTTAAATTTCGCGTCTGTAGCACGTCATCTTCGTGGTGTAGCAAATTTAATGGCCAGTAATGTAATGTTTTTACATTTTTTACATATTTACACAGTTATTTTTGTTTTTAAGATTCATAATCCATTAATAACGGCAACACACGTCATGAAGATAGTAGCAAAGATGTTAATAGAGCACGGGGCGACAGAAACCTGTAACAGAGCCCTAGGTTTCCCGGACTGTGACGTAATCTGCTCGAGTCGTTCCAGTTGTGCTAGGTTGCGTCACAGGGCATTCCCGTCTGCCAACGCTGGGTCCTGATAATTAGTATGTTATTTAGTGTCAGCTCGCCGGCCTTATAAGCTGTCGCACGGAACCGTGGCTCACCTGCGGGGGCGGGCAGCCTGTGATTTATACATCCCGTGGCAGCCGTCCCCCCAGAACGAGGATAGATGATGATACATGAGCGCGGCCGTGCACCTCAGTGGTCGGGGTAAGGGAGGGGGCAGGAGGGAGCTCACATAAGTGGACCAGGGGAGCACTGTGAGCCGAAACCCAATCTCAAATTCTGAAAAATGATCTCTGCCTTTCATTTTTCACTTTCTCTTTCTTAAGCGCGCGCCCACAGTGCCGGCAGTACAAAGCAGAAAAGTTACGGACAGGGAAGGAGCCCGCTCCACGGGGAAATTAGTTACGTAAGCCTCAAGAAACGAATTATCCCTCCCCTCAGTTTATCCACCCTCTCTCTTTCTCTCACTCTCTCTCTCTTCATCTTTTTCTGCCTGCTCTTTTTCCCACACGAACATTCTGAACCACTTATTCACCGGGAAAAAAGCCGTCTGGCAATCAAACAATATTTTTTTATCCTCTAATGGAAACAGCCCTCCCGCTGTTTGTGGCGAACCCTGAAATACGAAACTTTTGTTGGCGCGTCATTTTCTGCTTATTTACGGGCTTCTATAGATTATAAATTCAACAAAAGACTTTTTAGTGGTGTCTAGTTTCTTCACTACAAAAGAGGAGCAACGTACCGCTTATTGTAAATGTGCTGTTCCTAATATTGTTTATTAGTTGTGTTACGCTAAAGGTACTGACCAAACAGTCAGTGGTCTGTGTTTTCCTCTTAGCCATAATGTAGAAACATTCATGCTACCATCGCATTGACACCATATGCTTGTCGTTAGCAGTGTAAACTCAGAAAAATACTACAGCGATACCATCCTCTACAATGGCTGATATAACTACGCAAGAGTCGCGTTAACGGTAATAACTGTGGAGAAGATAAGGAATCTCAACAAACAGTGAGCATGGAATTTGAAGATGTTGTTACCATAGCAGTTCTAACAATACCACCACTTGCAAAATAGGTTAGAAACCAGATTAATAGTGTTGCTCACATAGCATATGTTCGCTTTACCGGGCAACAACAAAGTTATCGACTGTGGATGATATCGTCAGAATGGAAATAATGTAGTCACTGTAAAAAAGTCATTAATTTTGGCACTTATCTTGAATGGATTCCCACGTAGATTTCGTCGTAGTTGTTATGGCTCATCTTGTTGATTCTAGGGTGATCCCCCTTTGACTGCTAGAAGGTCCAGATCTGTATTTTAGCAATATTTGAAGACCTAACAAATGCGCTTTTCGGGAAATTCATAATGATCAAACAATCCCAGATCAGAACAATGGTATGGTAGAAATAATTTTTGACTTGGTGTTCACGATCCACATTTCTATTAAACTTCTTGTAAATTCACATACACTTCTTCTTAATTGTCACATCATCAAGAAAACAGTTTTGTATCAATCTTCATAAATTTAATTTCCATTTTAACCAAACACAAGACTTGACTGTTCTTTTACAAAGGGAAATAACAACTTCACTTCTGTAAAGTGAAACAAAGACTGCTCTTTGTGCATTCGCGCCAAAACGGTTACAAGTAAGTCAAAGATTACGACAGTCTCACAGAAATGAATACACACAAGAACCATATCTCTATAATATATCGATACATCGTAGTACCTCTACATTAATAAAACCAAATGTGAATATTGTCACAAAAATATGTCTGTCACTTCGCGGAAAAGTAGTACGTTGTTACTGGTATCGAGAACTGGGGTTGGAGTGCCGTAATGGTCACGTAAATAAAGAACCGTTACACAGTGTACAAAACTATAACATGCAAACAAACGGCCTTGTAATCTGCTTGTGTCTTACGTTGATATCAGAGTAGGATGATAAGTGACGCAGTGATATCCATTCACAATCCGCAGTCCAACGTTCGGTGCGTGGTGGAGGGTACCCTGTACCACTGCTAGTCATTTCCTTTTCTCCACCATTCGCAAACAGAGAGAGGCAGGAACGACCGTCTATAAGCCTCCGTACGACCCTGATTGCTCGCATCTCATCTTCGTGGTCCTTACGTGAAATATGCTTTGGCGGCAGTATAATCGTTTTGCAGTTGACCTAAGATGTCGGTTCTGGAAATTTGTGCAATAACGCGCTATGGCAAGAGCAGCGACTTCCCTCCAGGGATTCCCCTTTGAGTTCACGAAGCACCTCTGTAATACTTGTATGCTAATCGAACCTACCGATAACTAATCTAGTGGCATGCCTCTGAATTGTTTCGACATCTTCCTTTAATCCGACATGATGGGGATCCAAAACACTAATAATTTTTAGCAACATATTTGCCGCTGCCGACCGACGGCGTGATGAAGAGATGCCGGAGCTGGACTTCAGTTAAGTAGTTTTAATTCGACATCGTACCACGGTACTATAGGTTTTAATTTTAATGTTGACTGTGCCTTACTCTGGCATGTTATATTAATTTTATGCTTCTGAAGAAGGCTAGATTAATTTAGCCGAGACCTGGTAAAGACCACGAAATTTGGGCAACTGAGGCTCATTCTACAAAATATTATCCAAAACACTGGAAGAGTATTCAAGAAAGGATCGTACTAGCATTCTACACGCCGATTGCTTTATAGATGACCTACGCTTTCCCAAAATTCTCCACTCAAAACGAAGGCCAGCATTCGCCTTCCCGTTGTAAGTAGGCTGTTTAGGTTTTCTTATTGGTAACGCCACGTAGCGCTCTGTATGAAAAATGACTGGCTGTGCTGTGTGCAGACTGTGGCTAGTTTGCATTGTTGTCTGCCATTGTAGCGTTGGGCAGTTGGCTGTTAACAGCGCGTAGCGTTGCGTAGTTGGAAGTGAGCCGCCAGCAGTGGTGGATGTGGGGAGAGAAATGGCGGAGTTTTGAAATTTGTAAGACTGGATGTCATGAACTGCTATGTATATTATGATTTTTCAACACTATTAAGGTTTCATTTGCTAACTATGCCTATCAGTAGTTAGTGCCTTCCGTAGTTTGAATCTTTTATTTAGCTGGCAGTAGTGGCGCTCGCTGCATTGCAGTAGTTCGAGTAACGAAAATTTTTGTGAGGTAAGTGATTTGTGAAAGGTATAGGTTAATGTTAGTCAGGGCCATTCTTTTGTAGGGAATTTTGAAAGTCAGATTGCGTTGCGCTAAAAATATTGTGTGTCAGTTTAAGGACAGTCATGTATAATTGTTCAAAGGGGACGTTTCATATGTCGACCCCTAGCCGAGGATACCTCACTGGAATCTTCCGATTTTTTTTTTTTTTTTGTAATTAGTGTAGCTATTGTTTATTGCTAGCGCGTAATTGTAGAGAGAATCTCCTTTATAGTTGCTTTTTGTTGTGGCATGCTGGAGATTTGCACCAAGTATTTCGCAGCTGCGCTTGCAATTAACTAGATATTATTTTCAGTGCTATGTTAATGTGTTCTCTTATTTTTGCTCTTCAAATTGTGTTTTTCTGTGTTATCGTGTGAAATATTGTGACAATAATGGCGTGTGAAAAACGTAATACTAGGCTCAAAAGTAAACTGAAACATGACAGTGAAGACGAAAGCAGTGTGTTAGCGCCACCGTGTAATGAATTAACTAATGTTCAAAGTAGTAATTTGGTAATTGTGCATAGGGAAATGGAGCGGGCTGCAAATAATGGTGTAGGCAGTGAAACAATTAGTGAACAGGGAAGCATTATCCATCGATCGGTCGGCAACAGCTTGCCTCAGGAATCCGAAAGGACAGGACACAATCTCGCAAATACCAAGACACATTTTCTCCTTGTCAAAATGTGAATGCTGCCGGTGTAAATTCACTGCCGAAAAGCACTGAGGAACCTGTTTCAGACACCAGTGCATTGTTATTACAATTAATACAACAAATGGGACAAACACAGCAAAAGCTTCAAAAGTTAGACACAATGGAACAAAATCTTCAAAAGTTAGACACAATGGAACAAAATCTTCAAAAGTTAGACACAATGGAATAACACCAGAGGCAAAGACAGCAACAGTTAGACCCAATGGAACAAAATCTTCACAATGCGCTTGAACAAACGCGTGAAGATTTAACTACTGAGTTACATAAAATAGAATCGAAATGTCAAAAAGTCTGTAATGACGTAAAAACACAAATTTGTGAGCATTTCAAACCTATTTTTTCGCGTCATGAAAATGCATTACAGAATCACGAAGCAGCAAACTATTGTTCATGAAAATCATGAGACCTTGCAAGCTAAAATTGACTCAGTTGCGTCTACCGATTCGGTTACGCAACTTGCAAAAACTCAGGAAAACTTAAAGGACACAGTAGAAAGACACATGGAGGAAATTAGTTCATTATCAGAGAAAGTAGTTGAACTTTCGGATCAGCTAAATAATTTATCTACGAAGGTAGATGATAATCTGAATGACACAAAACCGGTAGTCTTTAATGACACAGAAGAGTGTGAAAAATTATGAAATTAAAAAAAAATCAGAATCAAATTAATACGCAACACCAAAGAGAAATCTGGGAAGTACAAGATCAGCTGACACAGGTAATACAAGAATTACATATTTCAGAGGCCACTCGCGCTCCAATACGGGAAGAGGGACATAGAAATACGGAACAGCCACAAAATAATAACTCAGGGCACTTCGGAAATTATGAAAGAAATTGGCAAGGTACACCGAATTTTAAGATGGAACCGCCGAAACGACGTAACAATGACCGACATGCGACTCGCCGACATGATGATTTTGATTATAGGCTGTTCATTACCACACGTAAATTCAAAACATTTAAGAATTCTGGCAACGACATTCATCCACAAGCATGGCTCCATCAATTCTCTCATTGTTTTCCTCCCAACTGGTCATTAGAGCACAGATTAGAATTTATGTGTGGCTATTTAGAGAATGAACCAGCTGAAAGAATGCGATCGGTCATTCACGATTGTCACAGTGAAGGAGAATTTTACCATGCCTTCCTCTCAGCGTACTGGTCTCAAGCTACACAATACCGAGTGAAACATAGCATCATAATGATGAAACATTTCGAACAATCTGAATTTTCCAGTGTTGTGAAATATTTTGAAGACATGTTGCACAAGAATCAGTACCTGTCAAACCCATACACCCCCTCAGAACTCATCCGCATTTGCTTAATCAAATTACCTGAACATTTACGACATATTATTTTGGCAGGACGTTGCAAAGACGACATTGAAGCTTTTCAGGGACTCTTACAAGAATTAGAAATTGACACTGACAATCGCGGAACGCGAAAACAGGAACACAAGGACTACAGGTCACATCTGTCGCAATTCCGCGATGAAAGAAATAATAACTGGACACGACAAGGCTATTCTCACAACACAAATCGTGACCAAAACAGACACCACCCGTATGACAACCATTGGCAGAGTAGTAATAATTACAGGGAAAGATCACCTCTCCGCGGTAGTGACTATCACAGAGGCAATCTGAGAAACAGACGATTTGGGAACCAAAATAATTATTATCTAGGGCGACAGAATAACTTTAGACGCAACGGTCCAGCGCGCAGTTACGATTCAGGGAGAAATTCTCCACCACGTGACCGACAAGAAAGAAACTATGGAATCTACCGACATGACGACAGATGATATGATCGTAACGACAGAGCTGAATTGCATCAGAACTGGCGGGATTCAAACAGAGCAGGGCCTTCTCATCAAGGTGAATTTGTAGAAGTTAGGTCTACTAATCCCAATAACGACGCATGCCAACAAAGAGTTAGCAGACAATGACTCGCAACGCAGGCAGCCACGTGCGCCAGCTGGGTCAGAGAAAAATAACGTAGACGCTAACATTGAGAAAAATTCCAGTATTCTTTACTGACGTATACCGCATGATAATTGCGTTGAAGTTGAAACTCTGCGTACTAGAAAGAGTAAAGGTTTACACCACATTTCACATATAAAACCGTTTATTGAAAGATAATCTGCTTTTTAACTTTGTCTTTGCCATATAACTTTTTACTTTACATTACCAGTATGCTTTGTCAGACTTAGAATCTGTTAACATGCAACAATCTTTGAAGTTAAATATCCATTCAAGAACCAAGAGAACTTATTTAAACAGAAATTACGAATGCATTTTTATGGTGAACAGACAACACAGTGTTGTTATTTGTACATTCTTGCTTGTTAGTTGCACGATCACACAATGACTATAAGGCTCACATACTTAGAACATATACTGGCACTGTTAATGAGATTTTCATGCAACATTTTGGTTTACTTGAAAAGACATTCTTTATTTGAAGTACTTTCTGTGGGATTAAAGATGACTTAGCACTTGGTTTCTTTGACAGCTACACAATTATATCACGACGTTACTAATGTGTAACACAATTTACATTGTTGCTTTTGTGCTGTATCTGCTTTATATCTGCACAGTTTTTCTGAATTCTTCTGGAAAGTAAAACATGTTTAATAGTAACTTTGTGGTATAGCTACAATAAGACAGCCTTTTTTTGTTTTGTAACACAACAATACGTTACAGTGTATTACTTTCTTGATCACGGTACTGTACGTAATAACTACGATATCTATACGCAAAGCATTTCACTTTTGTTTATCATGAGGTAAGTACATTGGCTTCTGCAGAAATTAGCTTTCGGAGGAAAATAACTATGACACTTCCACAGAGATTATCTTACAGCAAGACGCACATTTAGCACTACAGGACATGTATTTGAGTGATTAATTTTGTACTTAAATCATTTATTTTTAAAGATATTTGAAGTACAATGATACAAAGGTTTTCCATGATACATTTCATTCCATTGCTGTAATCTGTAACACCTGAGGGAATAATTACATTAATCCTCAGAGGGGTACACGCTTACTTTGTGTACCATGTGTGTGGCAAGTACAAGGAGCCCTAGCTAATATGGTATTTGCTTATACAACTTTACACATCGGTACCATATTCCTCCAACACAAAATACGCAGCTACCTGATCATTTAACTGAGAGAGACAAACATTTATTTTACTACATTAGTGACAGATGTTTATGTAATTACACCATTGGATAACTTCACACTTACGAAATTGTATTTTGTCTGTACTTTGTGAACTGTTCATATTTTTTCGGAACCATTGTGATACTATGAGAGCTTTGAATGATGTATTTGGTATGGGGTCATGATTTTTCAAGTACGGTGGAGGTAGATGACACTATTGAAATGAGCAGAGAATTTTTTTTAATTTTTTACATTATTGCAGAAACCTACACCTTTTTTGAGATTTGGCTGAGGTTTTATGATGTTATGATGATGATGTGTATTACGCTGTTGCGGTATGTTTATGATCAATAAGCTGATGCTATATGAGGAATTTGATTATGCTATGTATTTATTATGATGAAATATTGAAGAAGCGTCGACGAAGATGTATATGTGTAGTAAGGTAAGGAATATTGAGTAGTGGTTAGGGACTCTGACTTGTGAAAAAGTATGTTGGAAACCAAGAATCGTACTTATTATTATGTATCATTATGAAATGTGTCTAAATGCGTGAATGTATCACAATGCTGACGAATATTTTTTGGACACTGTTATATTTATAGGATTTTGTTTCTACAGATTTGCAACGCAATTTCTCGAACTGTGAAATTTTTATATGAGACTATCACTGTAGTGCAAACTGGTGTCGTAAATATTTCAGTAAGAAAGTTAAGTGACCACCTGCACGTAATGCATCGTGGGCACCCAGCTGCGCGAGTTGCCTGTAAAAAAGCATTAGTGTGTACCTTTCAGAGGAACAGGTGGAGAAAAAAAAGGCCATTATCCTCGCTATTAACATTCCTTTGTAGAAAGCATCGCAAATACGACACACTGAAACTTGAAAACATATGATTACACTGTGGAGCTCTTAATTTATGATATTTACTGAAATGCCTAACGAAATGATGAGAAACATTTTACATTTATTGTCTTTCTAGTTGAGAGATTCTTTTGCCTTTGGAGAAGCCATTTGCCTAGTGAACGACATTTCATGCATTGCTCTATATAGGCTATATTTGCTCATTTCGTTTAATATCTAGTTTCTAGCTGCACTGCAGCATTGGTTATTATAAAATTTAATAGATGTACTAATATCACTATTTTCTGTCTACAGACCCAGGAAAGAATACATTTATGATATACTTTCTTAGAAAAGAGAGCACAAATAGACATTTCCCTTCACAGTAACTGCATAAATGATTTCTTAAACGATTTGGTAACTTGTCTGCTACAGGAACTTATCGTGATGCATCACTCTAGTATTAAGATGTGACATAGGTATTAGACATGCCCATCTTTAGTGTAATATTTTTTCTGATTGAGCTTTGTCATGTTTAGATATAAGTTATTGCATTTGCTGCTGCTGTTTGCCAGGCATAGTGCTACTAAATTTCACTTTGTATTACTCTGTTAAGCTAGTTTTACTACAGATTTATTTTTCTTGTTGCTGCACATTGGCTTATATTAGTTGTAATGTTGCATTGCTTGGAAATTTAGATTTATTGCAGCTTGCTTTGACAGTTTCAATTTTTTTCATCGCTGTTTGTATTAATTGTTTTATGCTGCTGCATTGCCTCGTCCCTTAGTTTAGCATCTGAGCTCAGTAGATTTAAGTTAGCTTAAGAGGGGGTAGACTAT
Source organism: Schistocerca serialis cubense (assembly GCF_023864345.2). Classification (NCBI taxonomy): domain Eukaryota; kingdom Metazoa; phylum Arthropoda; class Insecta; order Orthoptera; family Acrididae; genus Schistocerca; species Schistocerca serialis. The sequence continues at coordinate 258,480,369 of NC_064641.1, forward strand.
ATAAGAGTATGAGTTGAGATGAATTGGAAGAAATGCATTGAGAAGTTTTACAAAAAAAGTACAGAAAGCAGGTATAGATAGCACTTTTTGAAATAATGAAGAACGAAGGGAGATCTCCAAGAGGTACAGAAAGTTTTGTTTTCAAGATACTGCAGTAAAACAACCCCTGTCCTTTCCCTTTCTGTTATTCCGCTATGTGTTTGTGTACTCTTGTATATTTGTGTTCTTCCTGTCTTTATGTGTTTATCTGATGAGAGTTACATTGTAGAATTTTTCTGATTATATGTTATTTACTTTGAAAAGATGTTTAGACATTATTTATTCTGTTTTGTTGCTCGTATGTGAAGGTGATGTTTCAAAAGTTATTCTGATCTTTATGTATGTACTTATGTCATAATCCCTGTAACACTGATGTATCTGTTTATTTCTATTCTTTTGCAAAGCCTGTACTATTACAGAGTTATCTGTATTGTTATGTTCTTTAACGATGTATTTTGTACCTTTGTAGTTGTATTCTTATGTTATAAAATTGTAATTGACACCAGTACATCATATTATTAACTTGTAAGTTCCATTTCACTGCACTTGTTTCTGTTGGTCATAGTATATGGACAATATGTGAGAAGTAGGGACTGTTAGTCTTTGCACGTGTGTTAATAATTCAGCAAGGGACTGGATAACAGCATTGCTGGTTCTAAGGACAATTCCAAAAAACTTTGTGAGTGCAGAAGTGGTGGTTATGGACTTGCTATATTATCCGCAAGACTCTTCAATGGTGATTGTGCACCCACACAGTCACAACAGATGGATGCTGGCCATCTCTACAAGGACTACAGTAGGTCTGCATCTTTGATGACCCACCAATACCATTATTTCTACAAGGACTACAGTGGGTCTACACCTTTGCTGACTCACCAGTACCATTATTTCTACAACGACTGCAGTGGGTCTGCACCTCTGGTGGCCCACCAATACCGTAATCTCTACCAGGACTACAGTGGGTCTACTCTGTGATGACCTACCTACCAATATTCTTCAAAACTTCGAATGACTCTGCTGTGGGTTTGCTCTGTTGTGACCTATTACCTGTCTGCATGTCAAGAGTCAGCATTGTCTTTCTGTTGGAAGGACAACACTACTTCTTCAAGACTGCATGGAAATCCACTACTTCCTTGTGCATTGTCTTTTACTGCTCAGACTTTGAGAAAAGATCGGCAGTTTTACTGTGATGAATGATCAGGACTGTCTTTATGGACTGTGAGAAAATTTTAGCTTTTGACCAACATTGTATTAATAAGTGTGTGCATTTGATATCTTTCTTACTGTAATTATGAAAATTTTTTTTCAAATCTGTATTGGCCAGTGCCCAAAACAATTTGTAAAATTTTTTGTGGCGAGCGTGGGGGCTATGTAAGTAGGCTGTTTAGGTTTTCTTATTGGTAACGTCACGTAGCGCTGTCTATGAAAAATGACTGGCTGTGCTGTGTGCAGTCTGTGGCTAGTTTGCATTGTTGTCGGCCATTGTAGAATTGGGCAGTTGGCTGTTAACAGCGCGTAGCGTTGCGTAGTTGGAGGTGAGCCGCCAGCATTGGTGGATGTAGGGAGAGAAATGGCGGAGTTTTAAAATTTGTAAGACTGGATGTCATGAACTGCTATGTATATTATGATTTTTCAACACTATTAATGTAATAACATTGTTTGTTCTCTATTAAAATCTTTCATTTGCTAACTATGCCTATCAGTAGTTAGTGCCTTCCGTAGTTTGAATCTTTTATTTAGCTGGCATTAGTGGCGCTCGCTGTATTGCAGTAGTTCGAGTAACGAAGATTTTTGTGAGGTAAGTGATTTGTGAAAGATATAGGTTAATGTTAGTCAGGGCCACTCTTTTGTAGGGATTATTGAAAGTCAGATTGCGTTGCGCTAAAAATATTGTGTGTCAGTTTAAGGACAGTCATGTATAATTGTTCAAAGGGGACGTTTCACCGTCTATAAACTAAAGTGCTTCTTCCATTTCACGTCATGTTGCAAAGTTACGCCTAGATCTTTAATCGAAATGACTGCATAACGCAGCCCACTACTAATGCTGAATTCTAACTTTACAGGATTGTTTTCTCAACTCCTCCGCATTTCTACATTTAGAGCAAGCTGCCACTCATCACACCAACTACAAATATTGTCTTAGTTATCTTATATATTTCTACAGTCACTCAACGACGACACCTTGCCGTACAACACAGCGACATCAGCAAACAGCCGTAAATTGCTGCTCACCCTGTCCGCCAGGTTGCTTATGTATACAGACAGTAAAATCGGTCCTATCAAACTTTCTTTGGAACTCCTGACGGTACACTTGTCTCTAATAGACATTGACCGATGAGGATCATGTAACTGGGTTCTGTTACCTAAAAAGTCTGCGAGCGACTCATATATGTGGGAACATAATCCGTATTCTCAGATGTAAATGAAGGAACATTAAGGCTGAAATTGCCATTGACGGTGATGCCCATAGAGATGGAGAGAAAACTCTGATTGAGGAAAAGATAAGAGGGATATCGGCAGTGCCCCTTCCGAAAGGAACCACCACGGCATTTGCGTCACGTTATTTAAGGATGCTAAGGAAAACTTAAAAATCTGGATAGTCGAATGGAAGTCCATTGTGCTAACAGTAGCAGAATATCGCTCGGTAGCGGGTGCTGTGGAAAAAAGAACAGACAAAAGGGTATCGAAATTATTCGAATTTGTGTTGTAATGTGATACCTGAAAACAACAAAATGCTCGTAATGGATGAGGTATTTACCTAATACTTTCTATTCCATGTCTCTCCCTACTTCATAGAGCTGACCTCACTTAACTCCACAAAAAACCTGACCTGCGTGCACGCCACACTAAACAAAGCGCTAACAGCCCGAAGGGCAATGGACAAAAATTACTACACAATGATGAGTGAGTGCCGCATCAAAGAACTCAGTGCGCCAGAGCGCCGATGATGTAACTGCACGAGCGTGGTGTCCCACAGAACGATACTGCTCCTATTGGCCAGCATCCATGGTCCCGCCCATGTTTCACACATCTGTTCGACTAAATAACAGCGTATCTAGAACCGGGCATATACTTGGTGAAACAATAAGCGTGATTCATCCGACCAGACAGCACGTTTACGTTGATCCAAGGTTCATTCTACATGAACACATGCCCAGTACAATCGAAGTTGACGATGTCGTTGAGTCAGTATGGGAACGTCTAGGACTCATCCGCTATGGAGTGCCATTTCCAGCCATTTGGGCCGAATGATGTGTTCCGAAACACTTGCGTCTGTAGCACTGTAATCTGTCGTCAGATCTGCCTACCTTGTTTTAAAGAGAGGTGAAGCCCTTGACTTGCAAGTTCTGTGATGAGGCGTCGACGCCCAACAATTTATCCCTCACCATATGTCATACATTTTCCATAATTAAGTAAGAATGTACCAAAAGACAAGCCGACCTGCTTCACGTTTTCGAGTTGACAGTTCCCAGGCGTTATGCCATAACCACTTTCCCTTCGTCGAAGTCATTAATATTAATGGATTTCCCCATTTCGGACCGTGTCGGTGCTAGAATGATTCCTCGTTCGTCTCTGCTCCACTGATATACTACGGTACGTATCCACAGCGGTACAGGAGCCATTCAGTCTCACGGTAGGCAGTGGCAATAATGTTTTCGCTTATCAGAGTACTTGAAATAAAGTAATAAATTGTCGGAATCGCACTGCATATATAAGTTAAATTTTACTCGTTACAAGCAATTTGATTCCTCTCAGTAACTTTGGTAATTCAGTGTGCGCTTGTTTCGAAGATCGATTCGAGGCTGGTACAGGGCCTTTTACTGGGATTTAATGTAATTTTCGCCTAATCTTATAACAACATTTTGGCAGACTTCTTAAATGAATTGGTTCTCAGACGAATATTAAATGAAGGCGCATCACCACAGTTAGGCCCCTCCCCTGTAATATACACGGTCCAGTCTCATTAATGTCACCTATTGTCAAACACCTGAATAACCACCTTTTGCAGCGCGGACGTGCGGGAGTGAGTCAGTGAGGTTCTGGTAACCGGGGACCTAGGAACGACGGAGAGGCTCCGCCCCCGCCGCAGCCGCAGTGGTCGACAACCCCACGACGACTACCGCAGTCCACTTCACTTCACCCCTCCGCCGCCCCGCACCGAACCCAGGGTTACTGTGCAGTTCGGCCCCAGTGGACACCCCCAGGGACTGTCTCACATCAGACGAGTGTAACCCCTATGTTTCCGTGGTAGAGTAATGGTGATGTACGCGTACGTGGAGAACTTGTGTGCGCAGCAATCGCCGACATAGAGTAGCTGAGGCGGAATCAGGGGAACCAGTCCGCATTCACCGAGGCAGATGGAAAACCGCCCAAAACCCCTCCACAGACTGGCCGGCACACCGGACCTCGACACAAGTCCGCCGGGCGGATTCGTGCCGGGGACCAGGCGCTCTTTCCCGCTCCAGAAAGCCGTGTGTTAGACCGTTGGCTAACCGGGCGGGCTTCTGGAAGGTATCGACAGTGATAAGGGGCCCTGCCGACTCCAGTGCCATGTCCACTTCGCTAGGTTTCTCGGCTGAAGATCCTTGGAGCGAGCACCCGGATCGAGGTTGGTCCCACAATTTCTCGACTGGGTTTTAATCTGGGGCGTTTGATGGCCAGGGGAGTACAGTAAAACCATCCCGGTGCTCTTCGAATTGCGTACGTACACTACGATCTGAGAGACGTTGCATTGTCCTTCTGAGAGACGCAATAGTGCCGACAGAAAGACAAACTGCACATTGAGGTGGACATCTTCCACAAGGATAGATGCATACTTGTGTTGATCCGTGGCGAGATCATCCAGGGAATGCTACGAAACCATACCGCATACCCTCCTCCACCTGGAGCCTTCGGACGATTGTTGCAGGGTGTTTGCTTACAGACGTTTCACTTCGCACACGTCAACAGCCGTGTGTCCGATGGAGCATACAACGTGATTCATCTTAAAACGCCACCTGTCACCACTCAGTGGACGCCTATTTGCGATAGCGGAGGGAAAATTCGAGCCTTCGTCGCTGATGAACTGCAGTCCGCATGAGTGCACGAACCAGGCGCCTGCTGTGGAGGCCCATAAGCTGCAACGTTCGCTGAACGGTTGTTGAGGAGGCACTATTGCTAGTCACCTGGGTCATCTGGTAGACAGTTACTCAACAGTTGCACGTCTATTCGCCAGCATATATCTTCGTTCGTCCCTGTCACCTATGATCCATGGCGCACTGCAGGTGCCTCAGCGCCTGTTTCGGACAGTGCCATTTTGCCACGCATGGTATTCTTTAACTGCGGAGGCACACGAAAGGTTTACAAACAGCTATGTCGAAAACGCTTCCACCTTTGGCCCGAAATCCAATACTCATGCCCTTCTGGACGCCGCATTACGACAACGACTGCAATGTTATGTTCTTTTTTTTTCCCTTTATTGTGATTTAAACATAAGGTGGGCTGGCAGCAGCATACTACGCTGCTCTTCAGCCACAAGTTTTACAATGAAAATACAAAGGAGACACAGAAGATACTGAACAAAGTGGGGGGCAAAACACAGTAGACACAAAAACAAATAACACGAAGCCGTTCACACTCGACAGAAAAACATTAAAAACTGTCGGCACTGTGCACAAACACAGACAACTGAGATGGTACAGGTGAACGAAGGAGCGTGATGGCGAAGAACACTTAACCACAAACACGATGGCACACACACGAGAAACTGGTGGCGATGATCTCCAGCGTGCAAATGTCCACATAACGTGTGCGAGTCTGGGGATCTATCGAGAGGGGAAGAAGGGGGTGGGGGAGGGAGAGGGGAGAGCAAAGATGCCAATGACAGAGGAGATGGTAGGAGGAATGAATGTATGGGGGTAGGGGAAGCCTGGGGGAAGAGCGGGGAGAAAGGGAGGAGGGAGGGAAGGGGGAGAGAAGAGAGAAAGGGTGTCCATAGGAACAAACACAGGAAGAGGGAGGGAGGATCAAAGTTGGTAGGAGGGGTACATGAAAGGGGAGGAGGGCATCATCAGGGAGGGGGAGCTGGCGGAAGCCACCTTGGGAGAGGGTATGGAGAGTGGAGAGATGGAGAGGAGGTGGGACGTGGAAATACAGGGGCGGCAGCAGACGGGGGTGGGAGAGGATGGGAGAGACAAGTGGTTGAGGAGGATCGAGTTTATGGGAGGTGTAGAGGATCCGTATCCATTCGAGGAAAAGGAGGAGGTGGGGGAACGGAATAAGGTCGTACAGGATCCGCATGGGGGAGGGGAGACAGATGCGATAGGCGAGGCGAAGAGTATGGCGTTCTAGGATCTTAAGGGATTTGTAAAAGGTAGGGGGAGCGGAGATCCAGGCAGGGTGGGCGTAGCAAAGGTTAGGGCGGATGAGGGATTTATAGGTATGGAGGATGGTGGAGGGGTCCAGACCCCATGTACGGCCAGAAAGGAGCTTGAGGAGACGGAGTCGGGAGCGTGCCTTGGCTTGGATTGTCTGGAGGTGGGAGGTCCAGGAGAGGCGACGGTCAAGGGCAACGCCAAGGTACTTAAGGGTAGGGGTGAGGGCGATAGGACGGCCATAGACGGTGACACAGAAATCGACGAGGCGGTAGGAAGCGGTGGTTTTGTCTACTATGATCGCCTGGGTTTTGGATTGTTATCTTCGTCCCCGGGCACGATTTATATACCCTCCACTGATTGTGCTGTCACTTTGAAAGGTGGCTACACTGAGCCACTGCGCCAGAGATTGCGCCAAAGAGTATTATTAAGCCGCCTCCACAGTGCCTGTTAAGAACTTGTAGTAGTCTGTGCGTGGGCAGAGCTCGTAGTACACAGTTCGTGTTGAGATGTGCGAGTGGGCAAGGCTTGTCGAGATGTTGTAGTAAGGAGTGTTTGTTCCATGTTTTATGCAGTTATTTGATGGGAGAGATAGCAGATGATATTCTAATGAAGATATTGTAATGATCAGAGTGCATTTCGTCAATATATATGAAGGTAAAATATTGCGTGTTTTTTTTCATTATTTCCATGTTTTAAATAATGCGTCATTACAGGTTCAGTCAACAAAGCATCTGGCTTGTGTTCTTGTATTAGAGTGTAATTCTGGGTTTCTTGCGCAATTATAGTATTTCTAATTTTTTTTATCACGTCAGTATAAATGATATTTGAAATTTCTTGTCTTGTTGAAGAAAAACCGTGCCAGATGTGTACGTTGAGTCACACTCCCACACACAGAACAGCTACACTTGTGCTTGTTGGTTTCGTAGGTTTCATAGTTGCTGGGGACTTAATTAATTAATTGTGTCAACGAAAAATTTCATTTCATTCTTGTTGTTGTTCTATGCAGTCAGATAGCGTAATAATACTAGTCAGGGCCAACCGTTTACCTGACACAGTGTAATCGGACATACAGCTGAGCTAAAAACTTAAAAATTATTTTCATTTTATTTAATTAAGCCCCCATGCAACCTGTCCCCTGTGATCGGTTATCGCACGTTGACGTCGAATATAGTTGGTGGTCACACTAATGTCATTGGGCCGAGGCACTATTCTGGTTAACTACGGATTTACCGCCGTGGAGGTGAGTACGAAAAATAAACCGTTAGCTGTCATTTGTGACATCATACATTTTCTTTGTCAATTCCCATCAGTCTTCCATTACATGACCACGAACTCTGCAGCGCGCTGCACCGTAAACAAAAGGCTGTGACAGCGGTGTCGTTGCCCGGCAACAGATCTACGAGGGCCGCTGCAGAGACCGCCACCGTCCTGCGACAGTTTGAACGAACCGGACCCACAGAGCGCCAGCCAGCACTTCTGCTAAAGAGGTAAGCTCGACAGCAGGCCACACTAATTCACTCTGCTACCGACGAATACAGCTTGGTAACAACACAGCAGTTATGTTACTTATTAATGTGCGCTAATATATAATGCATTGTTTGTGACGAGATAATACAATAGAAGGATTAATGCCAAGTATGTGAGTAATTTCCGAGAATGTTTGCCTATCGAAGCTGCCGACTTCAATCGATAAATATCTAACGTGCGATTCTTAATCGATCACGCGACTGTGGTGGTGGGCGTTATGATAAATTACTTGTCAGTTGCTAGGGAAACCCAACTGATTTATGTCGTCAGTTAGTGGGATGTCAGGTATTGTAGACGTTTATTCGGCCGATTGCCTCACATGGAAGAATCTAATTCCATGTTTATGCTATGAAAAAAATTCTTGGAATTTTTGTCGGAAATATGGACTAATAGCGGATGACGAAAGGAGGGACTGTGCAGACTGCGGTGGGGCGAGGTCTACAAAAGTTCGTAAGAAGAGTTCTGATAGTGAAATACCTTTACACTTTCATTGCGGAAACTGTGGTAAACGAACAACTACCAGGTTTGACTATTTCAAATTATCGATCCAGACCAGCATAATTGTAGTATCTTTCTAGATTAAGGACTACAAGCTGCAAGCAACAGCATCGGAAACTGATTTATCTACCTATTTCGTGTGCGACTATTTCGGGTTTTGCAGAGAAGTGTGTTATGTAATAATGACGAACGACAACGGTGACAACGGTGTACCAAATAAAGTTGTTGAAATGGACGAAACGCATAAAGCAAGAAGGGAAACCCAGAGAGGATGACCTTTAAAGAATGAAATGAAACATATTCGGGTATTCGGTGGTATAGAACGAGAGTCTACATCTACATCTACATCCATACTCCGCAAGCCACCTGACGGTGTGTGGCGGAGAGTACCCTGAGTACCTCTATCGGTTCTCCCTTCTATTCCAGTCTCGTATTGTTCGTGGAAAGAAGGATTGTCTGTATGCTTCTGTGTGGGCTCTAATCTCTCTGATTTTATCCTCATGGTCTCTTCGCGACATATACGTAGGAGGGAGCAATATACTGCTGGACTCTTCGGTGAAGGTATGTTCTCGAAACTTTAACAAAAGCCCGTACCGAGCTACTGAGCGTCTCTCCTGCAGAGTCTTCCACTGGAGATTATCTATCATCTCCGTAACGCTTTCGCGATTACTAAATGATCCTGTAACGAAGCGCGCTGCTCTCCGTTGGATCTTCTCTATCTCTTCTATCAACCCTATCTGGTACGGATCCCACACCGCTGAGCAGTATTCAAGCAGTGGGCGAACAAGCGTACTGTAACCTACTTCCTTTGTTTTCGGATTGCATTTCCTTAGGATTCTTCCAATGAATCTCAGTCTGGCATCTGCTTTGCCGACGATCAACTTTATATGATCATTCCATTTTAAATCACTCCTAATGCGTACTCCCAGATAATTTATGGAATTAACTGCTTCCAGTTGCTGACCTGCTATTCTGTAGCTAAATGATAAGGGATCTATATTTCTATGTATTCGCAGCACATTACACTTGTCTACATTGAGATTCAATTGCCATTCCCTGCACCATGCGTCAATTCGCTGCAGATCCTCCCGCATTTCAGTACAATTTTCCATTGTTACAACCTCTCGATACACCACAGCATCATCTGCAAAAAGCCTCAGTGAACTTCCGATGTCATCCACCAGGTCATTTATGTATATTGTGAACAGCAACGGTCCCATGACACTCCCCTGTGGCACACCTGAAATCACTCTTACTTCGGAAGACTTCTCTCCATTGAGAATGACATGCTCCTTTCTGTTATCTAGGAACTCCTCAATCCAATCATACAATTGGTCTGATAGTCCATATGCTCTTACTTTGTTCAGTAAACGACTGTGGGGAACTGTACCGAACGCCTTGCGGAAGTCAAGAAACACGGCATCTACCTGTGAACCCGTGTCTATGGCCCTCTGAGTCTCGTGGACGAATAGCGCGAGTTGGGTTTCACACGACCGTCTTTTTCGAAACCCATGCTGATTCCTACAGAGTAGATTTCTAGTCTCCAGGAAAGTCATTATACTCGAACATAATACGTGTTCCAAAATTGTACAACTGATCGACGTTAGAGATATAGGTCTATAGTTCTGCACATCTGTTCGACGTCCCTTCTTGCAAACGGGGATGACCTGTGCCCTTTTCCAATCCTTTGGAACGCTACGCTCTTCTAGAGACCTACGGTACACCGCTGCAAGACGGAGGGCAAGTTCCTTCGCGTACTCTGTGTAAAATCGAACTGGTATCCCATCAGGCCCAGTGGCCTTTCCTCTTTTGTGCGATTTTAAATGTTTCTCTATCCCTCTGTCGTCTATTTCGATATCTACCATTTGGTCATCTGTGCGACAATCTAGAGAAGGAACTACAGTGCAGTCTTCCTCTGTGAAACAGCTTTGGAAAAAGACATTTAGTATTTCGGCCTTTAGTCTGTCATCCCTTGTTTCAGTACCATTTTGGTCACAGAGTGTCTGGACATTATGTTTTGATCCACCTACCACTTTGACATAAGACCAGAATTTCTTAGGATTTTCTGCCAAGTCAGTACGTAGAACTTTACTTTCGAATTCATTGAACGCCTCTCGCATGGCCCTCCTCACACTACATTTCGCTTCGCGTAATTTTTGTTTGTCTGCAAGGCTTTGGCTATGTTTATGTTTGCTGTGAAGTTCCCTTTGCTTCCGCAGTTTTCTAACTCGTTTGTTGTACCACGGTGGCTCTTTTCCATCTCTTACGATCTTGCTTGGCACATACTCATCTAACGCATATTGTACGATGGTTTTGAACTTTGTCCACTGATCCTCAACACTATATGTACTTGAGACAAAACTTTTGTGTTGAGCCGTCAGGTACTTTGTAATCTGCTTTTTGTCACTTTTGCTAAACAGAAAAATCTTCCTACCTTTTTTAATTTTTCTATTTACGGCTGAAATCATCGATGCCGTAACCGCTTTATGATCGCTGATTCCCTGTTCTACGTTAATTGTTTCAAATAGTTCGGGTCTGTTTGTCACCAGAAGGTCTAATATGTTATCGCTACGAGTCGGTTCTCTGTTTAACTGCTCAAGGTAGTTTTCAGATAAAGCACTTAAAAAAATTTCACTGGATTCTTTGTCCCTGCCACCCGTTATGAACGTTTGAGTCTCCCAGTCTATATCTGGCAAATTAAAATCTCCACCCAGACCTATAAGATGGTGGGGAAATCTACTCGAAATATTTTCCAAATTATCCTACAGGTGCTCAGCCACAACAGCTGCACGGAAGAGCTTTGTGGTAAGAGTGGTCTCCAAACCACTTTATACTGCTCGGTAGCAAAGTGATTACAGACGGCTTTCATTCCTAGAAGGTACTGTAGAGTTCATGTCTGCCGATGACCCGAGTGTGCACAAGCAGAAAATCGAGCATCTATTAAAAATCAGTGAAGTCTTCGATTAAAAGCGAAGGTCGTCCAGGAGAAAGAGACCAACTCTACTTGTTTCAGTATCTGTATTCCCATAAATTGAGGTTGCAAGGTGACACTCTACTCATATATTTGCGTGACATTGGCAGAGTCTACCCATTATACGGCAAAAAGTAGATGCTCCCGTAGCATACACATCAAACGGACTTTCTCATGACGACAACGTCGACGACGACTGAGGTAAGTAGTTTCCTTTGTACTTACATGTATTTTGTTAACGCTCTTCTCTCGTCGTCGCTGTAGTGACCACTATAAACATGCTCATAACGCCCGCCACCAAAGTCGCGTGATCGATTTAGAATTGCACGTTCAATATGTATCGTTTGGAGTCCGCAGTGTCGATAGGCAAACATTGTTGGAAATTACCAATGTGTGACTTGTATTAAGAAGGCTACTGCACATCCGACAATATTTCTGTCAAAAATGGAAGGAAGATTACCGTTTAACATCCCACGGACGACGAAGTCATTAGAGATGGAGCACAAGCTCGTAGCGTGGAAGGCATATGGAAGAAAAGCAGCCGTGTCATTATCACAGGAATCATATTGGCATTCCCCTTAAGCGACTTAGGGAAACCTTGGGAAATCTAACTCTGAACGGTTACTTCACGGTTACTTCAATAAAGGTATTGCTTTTCGCACGATGTAAATTGTACTTGAATTTCTAAACATTTATCCAGTTTGAACTCAATATCAAAAGCGCTGCATATACTCTCAGCTATTTCATGAGTAATTGTAAAGCTAACTTAATAGGTCAGTTTCACATTTGTCATTTCAATGGGATTCACGTCGGACGATCTGGTTGGCCAAATCATTCGCTCGAATAGTCCAGAACGTTCTTTAAACCAATAGCGAAGAACTATGGCCCGATGAGGTGACGCATTATTATCCATGAAAATTCCATAGTTGTTTGGGAATATGAGGCCCATAAATGGCTGCAAATGGTCTCCAAGCAGCCAAAGAGAACCACTTCCCGTCAATGATCGGTTCCCTTGGACGAGAGGATCTTGTCCACTTAATGTAAAGGCAGCCCACTCCTTTATGGAGCTACCACCAGCTAGCACAGTGTCTTGTGGACTACTTGGGTTTATTGCTTCGCGGGGTCTGCACCACAGTCGAAACCTACCATCAACTCTTGTTGTTCTTGTTGTGGTCTTCAGTCCTGAGACTGGTTTGATGCAGCTCTCCATGCTACTCTATCCTGTGCAAGCTTCTTCATCTCCCAGTACTTACTGCCACCTAAATCCTTCTGAATCTGCTTAGTGTATTCATATCTTGGTCTCCCTCTACGATTTTTACCGTCCACGCTGCCCTCCAATGCTAAATTTGTGATCCCTTGATGCCTTAGAACATGTCCTACCAACCGGTCCCTTCTTCTTCTCAAGTTGTGCCACAAACTCCTCTTCTCCCCATTTCTATTCAATACCTCCTCATTAGTTATGTGATCTACCCATCTAATCTTCAGTATTCTTCTGTAGCACCACATTTCGAAAGCTTCTATTCTCATCTTATCCAAACTATTTATCATCCATGTTTCACTTCCATACATGGCTACACTCCATACAAATACTTTCAGAAAAGACTTCCTGATACTTATATCTACACTCGATGTTAACAAATTTCTCTCCTTCAGAAACGCTTTCCTTGCCATTGCCAGTCTACATTTGATATCCTCTCTACTTCGACCATCATCAGTTATTTTGCTCCCCAAATAGCAAAACTCCTTTACTACTCTAAGTCTCTCATTTCCTAATCTAATTCCCTCAGCATCACCCGACTTAATTCGACTACATTCCATTATCCTCGTTTTGCTTTTGTTGATGTTCATCTTGTATCCTCCTTTGAAGACACTATCGATTCCGTTCAACAGTTCTTCCAAGTCCTTTGCTGTCTCTGACAAAATTACAATGTCATCGGCGAACCGCAACTCTTACCAATTGAAATCGGCACTCACCTGACAAGCCTTGGTTTTTGCAACCGTCTAGGGTCCAACCGATATCGTCACAAGTCCAGAAGAGGCGCTACAGTCGATGGCGTGCTTTTAGCGAGGGCAGTCGCGTCTGTCGACTGTTGTCAAAGCACATTAGCATCATATTTCGCTCCACTTTCCTAACAGATACGTTCGTCGTACGTCCCGTGTTGATTTCTGCGGTATAAATGGATATGTCGTGTGGCTAGGGCCTCCCGTCGGGTAGACCGTTCTGCGGTTCTGCGGTTATTTCACGCAATGTTGCTTGTGCCTTAGCACTGACAGCTCTACGCAAACGCCGCTGCTCTCTGTCATTAAGCGAAGGCCGTCGGCCACTGCGTTGTCCACGGTCAGAGGTAATTCCTGAAATTTGGCATTCTCGGCACATTCTTGATACTGTGGATCGCGGGATATTGAATTCCGTAACGATTTCCGCAACAGTGTGTCCCATGCATGTAGTTCCAACTACCATACCGCTTTCAAAGCCTGTCAATTCTCGTCGTGCGGCCATAATCATGTCGGAAACCCATTCACATTAATCAACAGAGTACAAATGACAACCTGACCAACGCACCGTCCTTCTATATCTTGTGTATGCGATACAACCGCCATCTGTGTATGTACGTACTTCCTAACTCAACGCATTCTATATAATATGCAAAACTACCCAAGAGTTCCTTTATGCAAGCATAACGTTCAGATAATTATACAAAGTAATTAAAAGGATTTTCATTTAAAAGTACATTTGTTTTAAATACTCTCACTCGTATATGACAAAATAAGGTTTATCAAAAATGTTTAACCTTAAGGAAAATATACTCGTCCTCTGACAGTTTCTAGCTAGTCAGAACTTAACAAAAAGTACAAAAATTAAAAGTAATTACAGAAACAATTCTAAAATTAAATTAAGGTATAAGACGGAATAAAAAAAAAATGTTCAAATGGCTCTGAGCTCTATGGGACTTAACTTCTCAGGTCATCAGTCCCCTAGAACGTAGAACTACTTAAACCTAACTAACCTAAGGACATCACACGCATCCATGCGCGAGGCAGGATTCGAACCTGCGACCGTAGCGGTCACGCGGTTCCAGACTGCAGCACCTAGAACCGCTCGGCCACCCCGACCGGCTGAATAAACTTTGATGACATGCATATTGTCCTGTTCCTCATATTTTAGTCTATATTTTGATCAGAGCAGTAAGTACTAAAAATGAAAATCGAACGGGAACGGATGTGAACGATTAGATGTAAATTACAAAAGTATTTCAATAAAATAAATAACAGATAGAATAATTTATAGTGAGGAGATAGTGAAGTGCAGATGCCATCGCTAGATGGCGCAGGCTCCTCGTAGTTCCATGATTTTTCCCTCTCGGCTACAGTTCTTACTGTGCTACTCAAGGTAGCGGACGATGGTGGGGGGAAAGCCGTACTTCCCCGTGCGTTGTGCGTCTACAAAGCTCTGCAGATGACGGCGGCACCGCCTTCGGTGGTGCGGGATAACCCTCCTCAGTAGGAACTCAAATATCATGAAATAAGTACTTCAAAAATTCTAAAATAATGTGTTGGGTGAAGAAACGTTTCTCGTCAAGAACGGAAGCAGGATGCTGTTCCTCTGAAATGTTGAGTTACCTATTCGTACTTCTCATTTTATGTCAAATTCTGTTTCGTACAACCGGTTATTAGCCGACTTTTTCACGTAATCTTAATGTTGACTCTTTTGGCATGTTGAGATCACGACCTCATCGGGCAAGCATATTCTGCCGTAGAGAAGCAAAGAGTTTCTCAGCTGTGGGTCTCACCACCTTTAATCTAGCTCCCCATTTCCTCTCAGCTAATTTTCTCGGTACGTTATTTCTGGCTGCGACCTTATGACTTTTACATACAGACTGTAACAATGTGGGGCTGCGCAGTATTCGATCGGAAGACAGGTTTCCTCCGATCTTATTAATGCGAGTGTTGTCAGATATCGCATCTCGGACGCAGCGATCGCCAAAGGGCGCCGTGGAGCGTGTCTGGCCCCGGCTAGAGGTTCGCCAGCTGCCCGCCGCCCTCGCAACAAAACACGGATTACGGCCTCCTCTCCCCCACGCAGCTTTGTCGCGGACTGCCCCGCGCTCAACTTTTGAGGGGGAACACGGAAAGGGAGCACACTGGCCGAGCGGGGGCAAAAGAGGGAAAAAAATGAATCTCTGTCGTTCTTTCACGTATTCCTGCCCATTTTTTGAGGTCGCTTTCATGTGCCGTTTTCGTGCACAGCGGGGGTGTTCATTGAAGTAGCCGATAATGGAGCATTGTGAGCGACATCCAGAATACGCCGCGCCGTCCGATCCCGGACAAGGGAGCGAGGGAGCCGTCCCGCAGCGACATCTAACTGCATTATGGGAACATCTCCGTACTGCCAAGCCAGGGCTGGGCAGCTGGCTATCTCGCACATATAGGGCGAGCTTCCCGAATGTTGACGAACGTATCTTGCCTTCGGGTCTCAGGTGTGCTAACTTCCATGACCGGGAGGTTAAACATCAGTTGGTCACGCCAGGAAAGAGGTAATACGACCGAATAGTGCCCAGATGCTGCGGCCACACATTCTCATTCGGTGTTTTTCATTTTATTTATTCATTACTAACTGAGCATCCGGCGTTTCACGGGATGTATTTATGCCATTAGACCATCTCCTACTTCACCCTTTTTTCTCTTCATCTCCTGCCCCCTCCCTCCGCCTTCCTCTATCCATCTCCTCCTCCTCATTAGGCCTCAACCTTATCACCTCCACCCCAACAAGAGATTTCTGGATCTTACCCCCGCAGTACTTCTTTGTAGATAGTAATATATGTACCAAGTTTGGTTGAAATCGACCCGGAGGTTTAGGAGGAGCTTTATGCCCGCAGCTTTGTCAAAGTACGCTCATGTCTCATACATTTTACATATATTTAACATATTTCGCACATATTTGTACACATAATTCACCTTTACCCCTAGCGAATTCAAGGCATCTACGGCAGATTATAGTCAGGAGAGCGGCTATCTCAGCCGCAAATTCAGAACAGAATCTGACAAGGTCTCCATAGGACCCTGGAGATTTGTTCATTTTAACGATTTCAGCGGTTTCTCAACACCACTGACACTAATTCTTATTTCATTCAGCTTTTCAGCGGTACGAGGATTAAATTGGGGCAAATCTCCTGGGTTTTCCCTTGTAATGGAACATTTGGAAACAACGTTAAGCATTTCAGCTTTTGCTTTGCTACCCTCAGTTTCAGTTCCTGTCTCATTCGCTAGGGACTAGACACTAACTTTGGTGCCACTAACAGCCTTTACATACGACCAGAATTTCTTTGGGTAGCTTTCTGCTTGTTTTAGCTCAACTGCGTCGTGGTCACTAATAGCAGTTGCGATGTAGACATCTTCAAAGAGGACAGATCTCTTTGTTGCCATTAGGTGGTTACAGTATATCTCGATTTCCGAAAAGCATTTGACTCAGTACCACACCTACGCTTATTGTCAAATGTTCGGTCATATGCGGTAGCAAGTGTCATTTGTGACTGGACTGAGGACTTTTTGGTAGGCACGACACAGTACATTATCTGGAATAGAGTGTTATCGTCAGATGTAGGAGTAACGTCGGGTATACCCCAGGGAAGTTCATGTACTATATTAATGACCTTGCAGAAAATATTATTAGTAACATCAGGCTTTTTGCTGATGATGCAGTTACCCGTAATGAAGTACTATCTGAAACATGTTTCATACATAATCAGTCAGAGGTTGAAAGATTTCAAATTTGTACAAAGATTGGCAATTTGCTTTAGATGTTCAGAAATGTAAAATTGTGCACTTACCAAAACGAAAGAAACATGGTATCCTATAATATCAATTACTCACTGTTGGAATCAACCAACTCGTACGAATGCATGGGTGTGACGCTTTGTAGTGGTATGAAATGGAATGATCATAAAGACTCAATCGTGGGTAAAACAGGTGGTAGACTTCGATTCATTGGTAGGATACTGGTGAAGTGCAATCAGCCTGCACAGGAGACTGCTTACAAATCAGCCGTGCGGCCCATCCTAGCATATCGCTCATATGTGTGGGACCTGTACCAAGTAGGACTAACAGGGAATATTGAATGTATACAAAGAAGGGCAGCACGAGTGGTCACAGGTGTGTTTAATCCATGGCAAAGTGTCACATAGATACTGAAGAAAGTGAACTGGCAGATTCTTGAAGATTGATGTAAACTATACAGAGAAAGTTAATTAACAAAGTTTGGAGAGCAGGCTTTAAATGACGACTCTAGGAATATACTACAATCAACAACCTATCGCACACATAGGGATTGCAAGGATAAGATTAGAATAATTACTGCACGCAGAGACGCATTCAAACAATCATTCTCCCGCGCTCCATACACAAATGGAATGAGAAGAACCCCTAATAACTGGTCCAATGAGATGTACCCTCTGCCATGCACATCACGGTGGTTTGCAGAGTATGGGTGTAGATGTAGATGTAGATGTAGATGTAGATGTAGAGCCACCGATTTGGTTACTGTTGATCGTGATGCCAGCGCGCATTTAGAGTAAACTGAGGCGGAACACTGTCATGAGCAAACAACATCCGTCTACATGAACATCATTAAGTAAATAAAGCACCTGGTTTCTGAAAGGCCGTAGATGTGTTTGTCCAGTATGACATTTTGGTAAGATACAGAGAGCAATAAAATGATCATGAATGATTCCGTACCACACATTACTACAGAATAAAAGACAGTCACTTAAACTAAAAAGAAACACCAAATCTATGGTTAAATAACAATGTAAATAAAAATACACGCAAGAGGTGGGTCGCATAATTAGGGGTCACTGGAGGAGATACGTTTCGTAAATCGCTAACGAAAGATTTTCGAACCCATGTTTACATAGTCTTTTTATAATGTTGTGATGCCAGAAACACGTCTTTAGATTTGTGCACAAAAAAAAAGGTTCAAATGGCTCTAAGCACTATGGTACTTAATATCTGAGGTCATCAGTCCCCTAGACTTAGAACTACTTAAACCTAACTAACCTAAGAACATCACACACATCCATACCCGAGGCAGGATTCGAACCTGCGACCGTAGCAGCCACGCGGTTCCAGACTGAAGCGCCTAGAACCGATCTGCCATAGATTTGTGCACACCAATTTATAAACACCCTATAGGGTCCCAATCTCCATCATTTTATTCCCATAATTACTACAAGAAATATACGGTAGTGACAACTTAAAGTGTGGTACACTTTTTACGAATGCTGTGCTTTGCGAGAATTACGTCATTTTTTCCTCTACTGATTTTTTTTCTAAGGTACCTATTTAAGATTCCAATTATTTTTGTTACGCTTTCGTAAGAACTATACCGACCCGTTACGGTCGGAGCGTATCGTTCCTGTTGTAGTTCGATGCCTGTTCTGATTTCTATTTGATAAGGACAAGCACAGGAACAATATTCCTTAATTGGTCGCACTGGCTACTTGTGTGTGATTTACTTCCGAGTGCACTGCATTGTGGCACAACCCTTCTCAGTTTTCCATACACCTCCCCTAATACTGATTTTACTTGATCGTCCCATTTCATTTCGCTCCTTCAAATAGTTCAAATGGCTCTGAGCACTATGCGACTTAACTTCTGAGGTCATCAGTCGCCTAGAACTTAGAACTAATTAAACCTAACTAACCTAAGGACATCACACACATCCATGCCCGAAGCAGGATACGAACCTACGACCGTAGCGGTCGCTCAGTTCCAGACTGTAGCGCCTAGAACCGCACGGCCACTCCGACCGGCTTTCGCTCCTTAGTATTGCCCTTAAATATTTGCTCGATGTGACGTCTGATAACGCCTAGCACTAATCTTGCAGTTAGATATTATCGGGTTCTCTTTCTATGTTATACGCATTGCCTTACATTTCTCCACATTTAAAGAGAGCTGCGATTCATTTCATCAGATTGAAAGTTTCTGTAAGTCTTTCTCCATTTCCTTGGATTGTCGGACGACGATATTTTCATGTACACAACAACGTCGTCAAGGGACGTGCTACTCTTATCTCGTAGCCGGCCGCTGTGAGTGAGCGGTTCCAGGCGCTTCAGTCCGGAACCACGCTGCTGCTACGGTCGCAGGTTCGAATCCTGCCTGGGACATGGATGTGTGTGATGTCCTTAGATTAATTAGGTTTAAGTAATTCTAAGTCTAGGGGACCGATGACCTCAGATGTTAAGTTTCATAATGCTTAGAGCCATTTGTACCATTTTTGAATCTTATCTCGTAAATCGTTTATGTGCATTGCGACCATTACTGGCCCTATTACGCTTCCTTGTGCCACAACCGATGTTTCTTTCGTTTCTGTCAAACATTTGTTGCCCAATACAGCGTAACAGATTCCATTAATCAAAAACATATCGCATATTTGGCACTGTGCCGAACGCTTTTCGAAAATGGAGGAAGACGGAATATCCTTGCACACCTGCATATACTGATTGCAAGTTCCCTGCCGTCTCTTTTGTAGCCAGAGTGTTGTAGTCTCCGTTTTCGCAACGTTCTCCGAATGACAACATTAAACCAGGATGCGTTTTTGCCGTCTTTTATTACTCTACTTAGACCGCATTTGTCCAGACCGCGGTTTGTGACGCCTTTCAGCTTTAACTACAATTGTTCTGCGTTTGTCAGACGTGAACTAAACTGTATCTATTTGTCCCTTTTAACTTTCTCGGTGACCTTGTCTTCCACTACTGACAATTTCCTCTGTAATACCGTCATGGTTGCTTATCCCTCTCTAATTGGTGACACACTCGAAAAGATGGGGTTTGATTGTTAACAGTTCTTCTCAAATATGTATTCCACGAGCGAGTTGCCGTGCTAGTTGTTCCATAAACATGTCAAACAATGTTATCAGTGTTATCTCGCAATATACACTGCCGGATGAAAATGGAGCACGCTCAAGAACTGCGTTCAGTGGCACCAGTATACGGGGTGTTCTATTAATCTTGACTACCCTAAATAACTGTTTGTCCAGATGCAAATTGCAAAATGTTTCAAGCAAATGTTCTTTAGCCGCTAGGAGGACATCAATCAGCATGATTGCTTTCGTTGTAGCTTTGTTTCTGACAAAGATCTGAACAGCGGCATGTCTTTTTTAAATGGCACCCCGTATTTTTTTCGGTAATTCATTTTCTCTCCTAAAGACCTATTCAAAAATGTATCACAGTGTACCATTCACTGAAACACAACGTTATTGATTACATAACACAACATTGACTTTGATTCCTGGATCACAAACTCGTCCATTTGTTGGAGTTGTCAGAAAACAAGTGAAAACCAAGTAAAAACATAACACAAAATTGACTTTGACTCTGCTGTACCATTCCCCAGGAGTAAAACATTCAATGGTGCTCAAAGTAGTGACCCTGGACACCGACACCATGGTGCAGTCGTTGAACGAAAGAATTATTTACTACTTCCAGTATTGCCTGCTGAAGAGAATTACAAGCAAGCACGATAAATTCCTGCATGTCCTCTGGAGTTGGTAGAATATCGCGATAGACGACATCTTTAATTCATGCCCAGAGAAAAATGTCCAGAGGATTTAAATCAGGAGACCTAGCAGGCCAAGTAACTGCTCCTTTTCGTCCAATCCATCTGGCAGGATACCTTCGGTTCAGAACACGACGTGTACGCAAGGAATTATATGCTGGACATCCATAGTGTTGATACCACATAAGCATTGTGGTTCTTAGCTGCACTTCATCCAGAAGAGGAGGAAGAATTCGTCTGAGAAAGTTGGCATGCGCTGTGCCGTTTAGACTATCATTGATGAAATAAGGGCCAATAATTGTAGTACCAAGCATCCCACACCAGACGTTACCTCTCCATTGACGCTGATGTTCCACCTGTTCAAGTCCTCGTGGGTTGTCGCTGGGCGAATAATGCATGTTCCATGTATTTACCTGTCCCTTGTTTGAGAAGGAACATTCATCGGTAAACACAACATTGGAGAAGAAGTTGGGGTTGCTGCTGTGCCCACTGACAGAAGTGCACACGATTCTGGAAATCATTCCCATGCAATTCTGGACGTAAGTGTACATGCTAAGGATGGAAACGGTGACATGTAAGAATACGATGTTTTAGGAATGCCAGTCTCGTGTTCAAGTTGTCGTGTGCTCACATGTGGATTCAGAGCAACCAAAGTGAGAACAGTAACTTCGGCATCTGTGCGAGTGCTGCGACGATTACGTTGTCGTGGGCTGAAACTTCCGGTTTCCTGAAGCGTCGCAACAAGACGAGGAAACATCTGGTTCTTGTCAGGATATCGCTCTCTGTGCAGGTCCACTGCCTTCGTAGCATTTAAGCCTACCTTTAACAACAACAATAAAAGAAACGAGCCGGCCGAAGTAGCCGTGCGGTTAAAGGCGCTGCAGTCTGGAACCGCAAGACCGCTACGGTCGCAGGTTCGAATCCTGCCTCGGGCATGGATGTTTGTGATGTCCTTAGGTTAGTTAGGTTTAACTAGTTCTAAGTTCTAGGGGACTAATGACCTCAGCAGTTGAGTCCCATAGTGCTCAGAGCCATTTGAACCTTTTTTTTTTTTTTTTTTTTTTTTTTTTTTTTTTTTTTTTTTTTTTTTTTTGAAAAGAAACGATATGTCGATGCAGTTTGCTTTTACAGTATCCCTACTGTACACAACAGTATTTAAAAGAACTAAACTACTGTACCAAATGTACCCGTACATAAGGAAACAGTACTGCAATTAGTGTTCTGCTAACTTACATTCTCCATAGATGAGTAGCATTTCTACCTTCTCTCCGTTGGTGTACATTCTGCTCTCACAACTCTTCAACTGACGATGGTTGACGGAATGACGTGTGTGCATTCTACTTATGTTTTACATTTGTCCTTTGTCAACATCACCACGTGGATGTTTTCCATTACCCCGAGTACCTGCACTAAGCGCTGGGAGCGTCAACGTCATTGTTGTGTTATGTAATTAATAACGTTGTGTTTCAGTGAATGGCACACTGTGGTACATTTTTGAATAGGTCTTTAGGAGAGGAAAAGAATTACCGAATAAAAAATAGAGGGTGCTATTTAAAGTAGTCATACCGCTGTTCATATCTACAACGAATGCAATCATGCTGATTGTTGTCCTCCTGACGGCTAAAGAACATTTGCTTGAAACGTTTTGTGCCCGCATCTCGTGGTCGTGCGGTAGCGTTCTCGCTCCCCACGCCCGGGTTCCCGGGTTCGATTCCCGGCGGGGTCAGGGATTTTCTCTGCCTCGTGATGGCTGGGTGTTGTGTGCTGTCCTTAGGTTAGTTAGGTTTAAGTAGTTCTAAGATCTAGGGGACTGATGACAATAGATGTTAAGTGCCATAGTGCTCAGACCCATTTGAACCATTTTTTTTGAAACATTTTGTAATTTGCATCTGGACAAATAGTTATTTTGGGTGGTGAAGATAAATGGGACACCGTGTATAGTATGTGCATACTGAAGGGTAGTGGCGTTAGTGATTCATGCTGCGGTCATCAGTAATCAGAAGCTGCTCAGGAGTCTGCCTGTACACACTCTTCTTTGATTCTGCAGGCATTTACCGTGCTGAATTTAAAGGTGAACAGTGTTTACAAACATTAATTCTAGAGTCGACCCTTGCTCCACGGACGCGTGCGTACTCCAGTTGAACAGCTTCAGCCATTTAAAAGTGGTTGCATTATCGGCTTGCGGAAAGCTGGATAGATATATTGACGGACTGCTGCACATGTTGGGCACAAGGTATCGGCGAGGAGCCACTGCTTTCAGTAGTGGTCTGTGGATCATTCCCATAACTGTAACCGAGCGAGGTGGCGCAGTGGTTAGCACACTGGACTCTCATTCGGGAGGACGACGGTTCAATCCCGTCTCCGGCCATCCTGACTTAGGTTTTCCGTGATTTCCCTAAATCGCTTCAGGCAAATGCCGGGATGGTTCCTTTGAAACGGCACGGCCGATTTCCTTCCCCATCCTTCCCTCACCCGAGCTTGCGCTCCGTCTCTAATGACCTCGTTGTCGACGGGACGTTAAACACTAATCTCCTCCTCCTCCTCCATAACTGTAGACCAGGTTATCGACGCCTGCGTAGTACAGACGCACATCATTATCGACGCACTGTGCGAACAGCGGCGGCCGAACGAACCTCATCCAGGAACGAAATCCGGGCACGTGTTGCACCTGCTGTGTCATCAGGGACCCGTGAGAATCGTCTGCTTGCAGCTGGATTAATATCACAAGTGTCTGTTGCCAAGCTGCGACTGATAACTCAACGGTGCCAAGTGTGACTACCCTGGTGTGGTGAAAGAGCCAACTGGCAATTGGAATGGCACTCTGTTGTCTTCAGTGATAAGAGTAGATTCTGTGCGTATGCGAGTGATGAATGTACACGTGTATGGTGGAGACCTGGTGAGCGCTCTATTCCAGAGTGTACTTGCACACGACACACAAGTCTCATCCCAGACTTCAAGGTGTGAGAAGGCATCAGTTACAACGTACGGTTACATATGGTGTTTGTCCAGAGAAAAGTAACCAGTGCCTGCTACGTTTCACAGGCTGTTATCCCCGTGTTACTCCCATTTCTTTGACATGAAGGTGCTGTTACTTTTTCAGCAGAACAATGCACGTCCACATACGGCTGCTGGGACGTAACGTGCGTTGGCGTTGGCCAGCGAGATCCCTAGATCTCTCGCCAATTGAGCACGTACGGGACATGATGAAGGGGAAACTAACTCGATCCCCAGGGCCTGCAAGAAACATTGCCAGATTGCAACAAAAGGCGCAAGAGGCTTGGGACATTCTATCGTTGGATGCCATTCGGCAACTTTGTGACCGTTTCCATGCCAGAGTACACGCCTGCGTTGACGCCAGAGAGTGATACACTCTGTATTAATGCGAGTGTTAGGATACCCTTTACTGCGACAGGTGTGTTTCGTTTGGTCACAATTTGTCGTCGTGTACTCTTTCAGTGGTGAACTCAGTTGTCAAAAGAGTGACCTTGTCCTTGATGGTGCTGCATTTTTCTTTTTTTCCGCAGTGTGCACAGGTTGATAAGAAACGGTCTGGAAAGCTTGTAAGGGTGTTGCGGGCTAGGTTGTGCTGAGAAGTAGCTGTAAAGAAAACATTTCGATACGTTGCGCCGTTTGCCAGCTAATGAGCATTGAAGTTAAACACTCAGCCTGTTGTGCGAGAAAATTAATTCAAACGACCGCTTGAATTTGCACACGCAACGTCCCGATTCGCTAACTTCAGTACCAATTAACCCGGAAAAGGTCCATTGTATCGAATACTTATCTTAAGAGTTATTTCGCAGCACAATCTACACTGTTACACCCTTACAAGCTTTTCGAACTTTTTTGGTCTACTCCTTGTGTAGCATGTGCAGTTGTACTGCTTATAAACTTAGAACAATATTACCGCACAGAACTGTGCACCTAGTGTAGACACATATTAACTGGCAGAACGTCTCTGATAATTATAAACTCAGTTTCAGTGCCAGTCCGGAAAATATTCGGTGTTTGTGTGTTCAGTTATGAATTCTCAATAATAACTCTAGCCATATACGTGTGATCAGCTTTCTAAAGGAACTGTATCGTTTTTAAATGTTCGGTCCAATTGGTCAAGAGAATTGAAACGCCGTCATAATGTTTTCTAGTGCATTACTGAACTTGTGGCATGTTTGTTGTACCCATTAAGATTGGTCGAAGTAATCAAAAGATTACGAAGGCAGCAGGAGAAACAAAGTACCAGAGATAAAGCAGTGTAAATATAGTTGTGAAATGCTGGAAAGCATTCAGATTTAAGATAAGTACAGACAAGATGTAATTCTTCAGATGCCAATATACAGCACGTACTGCTCTGAAACGTTTATGTATGAATAGTAGTTTCGGTGCTTAATTTAAAAAGTCTGAACTAGTAAAGTGGTAAAAAGAAAGGCAGCTTGTAACTGAAGTAACAGTCAGAAAGTCAGAACAATTATGTTTGTCAGGTAATGAGTGCAAGGTAGGGCAGAAATATGATTAAATTGTAAAGCATATGTATTTAGCCTATGTAAACCAAGAGCGTGCAGCGCAGAGCCAAAGAATAATTTTAAGTGGAATACATGAGCAGGTCATAGTTGAGTAACTACTGGGCTGAGTTAATAGATATAATCTTGTCAAACTGAATTAATGGACTGAGCAGTAGTGTGTCAGTACACTCCTTGGTCAGGTGCGCAGTGGTAGTCTCATGGTGGAGATTAAGAGTTGGTCCTCCGATGTCCTTGTGATTACTACATCAACACTGTTGCGTGAGAAAATGGGATGAGATCGGAACTGATGTGTTACCTGGTGCTACAAAGTAACAGTAAATGCAGTAAGTAATTAGAAACAAATACATGGCATGATTATAATTTGATGTATTGGTATTAAGTTTAGAATAGAGTTATTTTCTATCGAAAATGGTAAAGTAGATGAGAAACCCATATTCAGGGATTGTATAGTATAGAACACTATATAGTGTAAGAAAATAGGAAAGAAAACGAAATGTATCTTTACAGTTGAATAATCAGAAGAATAGAAGGATTTAGTATTGTTCTTTTAAAGTTCAATAAAATTTTAAAACAATGGGGGCGCACTGAGACGTAGTAGTCCCATTCGTGTTCACTGTCCACGCTCCTCGTCCAAGATTGTGTAAATTAAAATGAGTAAAGAAATTTTTTGGGAATTTTTCGGTAAGATCTTACGGGACCAAACTGCTGAGGTCATCGGTCCCTAAGCTTACACACTGCTTAATCTAACTTTAACTTACGCTAAGGAAAACGCACACACCTACGCCCGAGAAAGGACTTGAACCTCCGACAAGGAGAGCCGTACAGACCGTGACAAGGCGCCCAAGACCGCGCGGCTACCCCGCGCGGCAGTAAAGAAATTATCAGCAATTATTAGCATATGTAGCTGCAGAGATAATGTTACTAGATTACTGGAGACGAAAACCACAACACGATTCGAGTAACAACTGTCGAGATGTTTACGTTATAATTTGGTTCAAAAATGGTTCAAATGGCTCTGAGCACTATGGGACTTAACTGCTGTGGTCATAAGTCCCCTAGAACGTAGAACTACTTAAACCTAACTAACCTAAGGACATCACACACATCCATGCCCGAGGCAGGATTCGAACCTGCGACCGTAGCGGTCGTGCGGTTCCAGACTGTAGCGCCTTTAACCGCTCGGCCACTCCGGCCGGCTATATATAATTTGGTTGGTCGGTCGTAATTCACGATTGTAAGAAGTGCTCGGGGTGTGCAAGGGACACGCAGCGGGGCGATGTTGATCGCGGGCCACAAGTTAGTGGAGCACAAGTGCAGCCACCGTTTTTGGAAGCTTCGAAGACTGGCGGATGGTTATGAAATGTGTCCTTGCCCGAAAATGTTGGGTATTTTGCAGTGGATTCCCCTTCTTTCTGAACGGCTGGACGACTCCACAGTAAAATAAAAGGTAAAACCTGAGAATATTAAGAATTATATGGCTATGAAAAACGTAAAACTCTGGCAGGTATCACTCTGCAAGCCTCTCACTTGGAGGCATCATGTGAAGGTATTCTAATCTCAGAAACATTCAGAGTAATTAATGGTGTTAATGTGACATGTGTTCTAGACTTACTTTCAGCTGTGCATTGGAAAATATGTAAAAACAATCTAACAAAACAAATATCTAAACTCGTCAGCAGAATAGATAAATAATGGAATAAATGAAATTCCGGCCGTCGTAAAAGGAAAGGATTATTACGGTGAAGACAATTTGAGGCAAAGAAAAATTCGTAACATAAATTGGATGGAATAAGTCGCAACCTTTTACTATAGTCGTTTATTTGTTTCATCAGTAACACCATACTGATTTCGAACTTTCTTGGCTTATCATCCATAAGATATACACTTTTAATACATACTTATTCCGTCACATGTTAATTTTCACCAAAATATTAATGTATACAGTCGTCGATTTCACCTGTGATAAATGCGGAGTAAAACTGTGAAACCATTACGAAATCTTTACATTTTTTAATCTCTTTAAAGCACAGGAATTGTATATTGGCGATTGCGTCTTGCTCATTGTTTTCCACTTGTTACTTGTGGCACTGTAGTTAATCACTATAGTATGTAAGATTGAACATACAAGAATACTTACATTACAGATTTACCACAATAAATTTGTCTCAAAAATGTGTTAGAGACATAAATATTCGACTTAAGAGGAAATGTTTAAAAAAAAAAATACACACAGGCATTTTTCAACTGTTACGAAAATTGCTAACTGATGTGCATATTACAAGCTCTTGACAATACTGGCGTTGTAATTATGGCATATTACATGTAACTAATCCTTACTTATGTGTTATTACATAGAATTAGATTGAGGTGTTGTTGAAAACGTCTTCGTAATTAATACTTCTATATTTCAAAAAGAAAGGAGATAACTAATGGCAAGAACCGAGTAAATGTCTAGGCGAAAGGATGGAAAAGATCTGAGAAGAAAGAAAAGCAAAACAAGAACAAAATAGTAGCATTATTGTCCTAAAACGTTGTGCAGGTGCTTATAGATTCCAGGTAAATGTGCTGCCAATATACCGCGCAGTACTGCAGACTGGTAACTTATCTGAAAGTATGCAGTTGATTCATATATTTTATAAGACGGAAGTAGCCTTTTTTTTACGGAATGTATGACAGAGGCAGAACGGTCTGAAATACACAATGTGGTGATGAGTGTGAGACCAATATTCGCGTTACGGCTATTTTTCTTACAAGATCGGTTAGCGCGCCGCTGCGGGCAGCTGTCACGTGGTACAGACACGAGGCTGGAAGGACGGACTGTCAATAGGCAGTAGGATGTTTACACTAGTGGCGTGCAGATGATGAGGAAAACAGTGTGACTGCGCCTGTACGACCTACAAGAACATGATAAACTGCTTCTTCATCCTGGATGTCCGGCCCTTGATCTGCCTTCGCCTGCTCTAGAACATCATTCCATTATCCCTGTCCAGTGTCTTGCGTCTCCATCCTCTGACACCAATAATTTTTAAATCTTCTTGTATGTCATAGGTCATCCAAGTATCGAAGTCTTGGTCTTACTTATGCTAACTAAAAACGCCGCCATAGATCTTTACAACAGCAAAAAAATTTAAGCGTAGTCTTATTGTCTTTGCGATGCATGGCTACATTGCAGCTATACACACGTGAAATCACTCAGTTTAAGTATACTGTACGAAATACTGTCATATCATTGTTCAAAGTATTATTCTCCAAGACAATTTTCTAGTTTCTCTGTTGTGCGTCAGAGTTGTAGTGTCGGTAAAATGGACTGTAATATGAAGAACTCAGTTATTGATATAGTTCAAAGACATTAACAAACGTATTTCTAACATTTTTAGTAGTTTGCACAACGGAAACTTTCGAAGTAACACTACATTCTCAAGGCTGAGTTCAATTTCCAACTATGCGCTGCTATGTTAATTAGTACAGTAGCAGTATCCTTTTATGTGCTGTTTATTTATGCTTGATCGTACTGAAGCGAATGCGCAATTTAAGAGGTAATCAGAGGCCAGTACCGTGGATCTTTGGGTCCCATGCATGCTAACTGCCACATCACGGTAAAGCCACGTAACGGCAGCGTGTAACTGCTCTAACACTCAAGTTGTCTGCTCTGTCAGCCGCATATGGCTCTTCGTATTTCATAAATAAATAGAAGAAAACAGACACTGGGAATGTCAAACTGTATTACAAGTTAGGATGCATTATCTTTTGACAGTAAGAAATCCGCAGATTCACTTGCTTGAGATAGGAATTTCACCTGGAAAGCGTAATTTTTCGAAATATTTAGAGGTGTACGAAGAAGCAGCCAAACAGCAAATTTCCCTACAAGGTGCATTTGTAATATTAAGTAACATCCTGAAAGACAGTTTCTTGCATGTCTTAACATGGTTGTCAACGTGTGATTTTCGTAATGAGAAATATAAGACTTTAATAATTGGAATATATGAAAACTGGATATCGGGCATTGAACTTCCGAGAATTAAAAACTTTATTTGGCGTCAACTTATAATGAAATGAATTAAACACACTCAAATCTTGTTATATTATAAAAAAGCAACTCGTGATCGATATGACGACCTTTAGAAGATTCATTCTAGCTCATTGTGATTACATAGAAGTGAAACTTAATCATCTTCTATTGTTGATGGAGGTCATTTAGCATACAGGTTTAGTATTTTGATAGAAAAGAAACTGAAATGGGAAAATTGTACCTGTTTTTGATGGTACTCTAGAGGCAAGTCAGGAATGACAGGGTCTCGGTTTTAGAAGACACAGTGTGAGTCCGTTTAGCGATTGTCCCATTCGGGGGCACAGAATCATTGCTACCGTAGCTTGTTACAGTACTTAATATAAAGCACAGTGAAGCAGAAGCATCTAGTGGCCAGCAGTTGCTCTCAAAGCAAGCGTCCCAGAACCTATGAACACTTAACATTGTGGACGACTTGGATTTTAGATTTTGAAAGTGTTTTTACTGAATTATAGAGGACATTTTAAATGCATTATTAATACTATAGATATCTGCTTCCGTAATTAGCTGTGTGCATTTCATACTGACGCTGCGACAAGAGCTTACAGCAAGCTACTTTGTTACTAGATTGAAAAGGTCAGATCATCACAGTATCTTTTTATTGAAATTTCCTGTCATCAGAGCACGGATTCTCTAGTATACGAAGTGGTTTTGTGAAAATAGGTGTCCGAGGTCACTATGTGGGGGAACAATAATAACAATTGCTGCTCCTAGAAACAATCAAAACAATACATGAGGCCCTTATTCCTTTAGTATGAATGGTTACTTTCTTTTCAAAATTCTGCAACTAGTGGTAATCTTTTTTGCTCTCTGAGAACACCTGAAT
Source organism: Schistocerca serialis cubense (assembly GCF_023864345.2). Classification (NCBI taxonomy): domain Eukaryota; kingdom Metazoa; phylum Arthropoda; class Insecta; order Orthoptera; family Acrididae; genus Schistocerca; species Schistocerca serialis. The sequence continues at coordinate 258,510,721 of NC_064641.1, forward strand.
TATTTTCATAAGACCATTGTGCAGCTACATGTGACAAGTACTAATAATTAAAATGCTTCTAATTATAATAATACCAATGAAAATGATTTTGCTTGCATACTTACATAATAGGCTATGTAAATTACTGGAATTATCGATTTTTACCCGTGGTAGTCAAGTGAACCTTGAATTCCACACTGTTTTATTGTTTTATAGATATTTATTCGATCGTCCCTACCCGTCTGCCATTTCTCTGCTAATTTTTTTGAACTGATACAAAAGAACACTAAGGTTAATCACAAATCACGCCTTCAATGAACCAACTTAATCTCTTAAGCCTTGGAGGAAGGGGTATTTTTTTCATGTGATAATCCTCGTACACACATTTCGTCGGTGGCTGCAACTATAACTCCACCGCACGAGTCCACATTGAAATGGAACACCTGGCTTAGACTTCCCTCGACTCAGGAGCAAAAATACGAAACGCGCCAAGCACGAATACCTTTTTTGTGTTTCATGGGACAGCTGACGGGACCAGAAATCTTGCAGAGCAGCGATGTAACATCACCTAAAGTCTGAATTTAATATTCATCCCTGGCCCAAGAGCGGACAACGCGTTAGAAAAGCAGCGACCGGTGGCGAAACGCAGCGACAGGCTGCAAGGTCGGCCCTGGTCTGGAGATTACAACGCACGGGTAGGCGACGAACCCGAGCGGCAGCTGTAGCGCACGGCAGTCGTAATCCTGTCGGTTACGGGGATTACCGGGGTTAAATGGAGCCCGTTGTGGACCGCTCACACGGACCTGGCTCCGGTGCTGTCACCTGCCGCTGCAGGAGATTTTGTGAATGCATCTTCAATGCTCGACCTTCCTTATGGAAACGTTCGGATGCATCTACAGCTTCGCCTGCTTCAGAACAGGTAAAAACACTACGATATAATATTGTTATAATATTCTATTGTTATAATGGGTGATTGGAATGGGGTAGTTGGCAAAGGACCAGAAGGAAAAGCTCTGGGAAAATTTGGACTGGGAGAAAGAAATGAGAGAGGGCAAAGATTGTTGGAATACTGCAATGAAAATTTCATGGTAGTTTGAGATACACTATTTGATAAGCACAAAAGACGACGGTACACTTGGATATCTCGATTTGCCAAAAAAAAGATATCAAGTTGATTACATAATGATACAATAAAGATACCGAAATCGCCTAAAGAGTGTCAAAAGCTATCCAAGCGCAGGTATTTATACAGATCATGTATTAGTAATAGCTGAGGTTCTAGTTAAATTGAAAAGAACCTGGAAGGGACAGAAGAGGGAGCAGATTAACTTTGAGAAACTAAAAGACAAAGGCAACTGTGAAAAATTAGAGGATGCTTAATGTGAAATCATGATGAAAGGACAGGAAACGGAATGCACAGAAGGAAGATGGAATCGTTTTAAAAATGGGATCAAAAAGGCAGCTAAGGAAACGCTTAGAGTCAAGGAGAGGAAAAAATGAAGGAAGAATGGGTAACACCAGATATGATAACCAAGATGGATGATCGCAGGAAATGGAAAACTGTAAATACAGAAGAAGGGAAGCGCAATTACAGGATGTTAAATAATAAATTAAGAAAGGAGACAGGAAAAGCAAAGGGGAAATGGCAGACAGAAAAGTGTGACAAGAGAGAGAAATTAGAGAAAGAAGGAAAATATGATTTGATGTACAAGGAAGCAATGGATTTGACATTCAGGGAAAAGAGAAACAACGATGGACTAAAGGAAGTAGAGGCACCAGACCGTAAAATGGTGAGTGAACCCCAAGAAATAATGAGAAGATGGGAAGAATATATAGAGTGGCTGTACACTGCAGACCAAGTGAAGAAGAAAATGTTCAAATGTGTGTGAAATCTTATGGGACTTAACTGCTGAGGTCAGCAGTCCCTAAGCTTACACACTACCTAACCTGAATTATCCTAAGGACAAAGGCACACAGCCATGCCCGAGGGAGGACTCGAACCTCCGCCGGGACCAGCCGCACAGTCCATGACTGCAGTGCCCTAGACCGCTCGGCAAATCCCGCGTGGCAAGTCAAGAAGACCTTGGGATAGAAGAAGAAGATAAAGTTGCAGATAATGACAAAGGAAATGCAATACTAACTAGTGAAATTGAAGAATCTATGAAGGAGATGAAAAATGGAAAGGCAATGGGAATTGATGAGATCCCTGTGGAACTGTTAAAGTCATTGGAGGAATAAGGGAAAAAGGAGTTGATTGATTTGTGTAATCAAATATACATGACAGGAAAATGGCCAAAGGACTTTACAGAAAGTATCTTAATACCTATAGAAAAGAAAAAGAACAGCAAAAAGTGTGAATAACATAGTATGGTGAGCCGGATATTGCATGCAGCCAAAGTCTTGCTGAGGACGCTCAACAGAAGGCTATATGGAAAGCTGAATTGCGTAATAGGAGATGAACAATTTGGTTTCAGGCGAGGAGTGGGAACTAGAGATGCCACTGGGCTACTGAGAGTGATAGGGGAGAGGTACATGGAGAAGAAAAGGAAGGCATACGTTGTGTTCATTGATCTCGAGAAGGCTTTTGACTGTGTCAGATGGGATAAATTGACGGAAATCCTAAGGAAACATGGAGCTGACTGGAAGGATAGACGGCTAATTAGAAATTTATATTTGAACCAGAGAGCAAGAGTAAGAACAGGAGGTGTGATGAGTGAAGAAATTGAACTGGACAGACGTGCAAGACAAGGTTGTTCTTTATCACCAACACTGTTCAATATATATCTGGAGGAAATTATTGTGAAAGTTTTGATGGAAGGAGAAGAGTTTGTCTAGGGTGTCAGAGAGTGGAGTGTATAAGATTTGCAGCCGACGTGGTTGTGATGGCAGAGAGTGCAAGAGATATAGAACAAACGTTAGATGGTCTAAACATAAAATTAGAAGAATATGGAATGAAGATTAACAAGAAGAAAACGAAAACCATGGTAACTGGAAGAAAGGTGAGAAAATGCCATATGAAAATAGGGGGAGAGGAAATAGAGCAAGTGGGTAACTTCAGTTACTTGGGAAGTGTAATAATGAATGATATGTGTTGCTCAACAGAAATTAGAAAAAGAATTGTAGTGGCAAAAGAAGAATTCAAGATGAAACAGAAATTAGTTTGTGCACCACTAAACGAAGATCTGAGGAAACGACTTGCCAAATGTTACGTATGGTTGATGAACGAGGATTGGAAGCACTAGAGATGTGGATATGGAGAAGAATGGAGAAAGTGAAATGGGAAGACCGAGTAAGGAATGAAGAAGTATTAAGAAGAGTTGGAGAAGAAAGAAACATGCTGAAAGTCATCAGAAAGAGAAAACGGAACTGCATTGGACTTTGTTTGAGGAGGGATTGTTTATTGACGGAAGGAATAGAAGGAATGGTGGAGGGAAAAAGGAGAAGAGGAAAAAGAAGATATCAAATGCTGCACAATATCAAAGGAGACATATATTCAGAAATGAAAAGACTGGCTATGGACAGACAAAAGTGGAAGAGGCTTAACCCATGACAAGACCTGCCGAAAGGCAAACTACCATACTACTACTATTGCATAACTGCGATGTAATTTCTGTCATATGTGCCTTTTACTGTTTTATGTGTGTTAACACATAATTAAATGTAGGAGTATTAATTCAAATGAACTAATTAAAAAAGAATATCTTAATTACGATACAATAAAAACCTTGGCCTAGTCAGGGAAGCCAGAAGTTGTATAGAGTCAAGGACCACGTTTGAAGTATGGAGTATTGTTGCTGGGCGCTTAAGCGCGGAGTCGGGCAGAAGTAGTCGGCCGAGAGAGTTGCTAGCGACAAGTGGTCAAGTGCAGACGCTGTGCAAGGGAATGTAAGGAATAAACTGCAAGATTTTTAGTACCTCGCCAGGCATATTATGCGGTTGTAAATGAGCACAGTACATTGTCATCAAGAGGAATTTTTATTCTAGAAGAATACTGTAGTCCCAAACTTGTTATATGGAGTGACGATAGAGAAGAGCCTGTTACCATACATTGTCGACGAGTAATGCCTTACATCGCACCACCAACAACTGATCGTAGTTAGATCCGACCAGTTTCATCATTAGATGGTTCAAGGTTAGCCAGCGTAGTAGTTTTCCTTAACTGAGTAATAGGGTGTTTGGCGCAGCAACTGTTATAGCGCAAATGAACTTTACCTCAATCATCATTTACCTAACAGGGTCCAATATTGTTACTATTATTTATTCCAAAAATACCACCACTGAAAGAACAGGAAAGTATTGAAAGTGATGAGCTTATTTAATTTCGGCAACTTTTCAGAAATCCCTTATTATAATAGAAAACAACTGTTTATGAACATTTGCATTCCTAAAATCAGTAAACGTTAGCATTACTGTGAGTAATGCAAAGCTATTCATTACGCAAAGTGTTTTTCAGACAATTATCTTTTGCGTGTAAGTGTTCAGCACAAATTATTTTGATAGTTTTCTGATTAATTTTAAGTCATTATATGAACAGTGTTTTTACAACTGAACTCCAATTAGTGTCTCTGGTTCCGTTCTCGCCCGATTACAGTTCAATGATTAGTTCGTAATTACATTTGATAAACAATTAAGTTTTACACAGTAACTTTTGCTCTCAAAGTGAGCTGGCGACCGTGCTTAAGTAATTTTCAGTCTAAAATTATAACAGATTCAGTTCATTTATTCCAAATTTGACTGCTTCTTATTTTTACCATTTTTCTCAAAAATTCTTTCGATCTTTATCGTGCGAAAGTAGTCGCGCGATAACGATTCGGTTGTAACTTTATCTGCACTCATCAGGATTTTCATTAGTCTTTGGAACAAAAACCTTTGCCAAACAACAGGGAATATTAGATGCACGTGTCATTTGAAAATCCTAATTAACCGGAAGTGTTCAGTACACTGACGGGAAAAAAATCCCAACACCAAAAAATAATTAATGTAGAGTAAATAAATTTAGGGAATACACTTGTCTAGGTAACATATTTGAGTCATAAACATTGCAAGATTACAAGTTATAGTAAGCGCGAGATAATTCATTGCAAATGTGAAATGCTGGTACATTAGTATCCGATGTAAACGCCAGAATGTTGAATGAAAGTATGCAGACGTGCATGAATCATGTTGCTCAGGTGCCGGATATCGGTTTGTGGGATGAAGTTTCATGTCTGTGGCACTTGGTCGGTCAAGTGTAATATTTCGTGCTTTACAGCTATCATATTCAGCTACAAGAAGCTCTTCTTAGAGCAGTTGAGATGGCAGCAGGGGGAAGATGACGTACTGTGGTACGAGGTAGCGGTGACACTTGGCTTGTTCGGTTGGGATATCGTGAGGAACACCGCCTAAATTGTGAACCTGATCCGATATTGGCTGCTGCGTTCCGAGGCACCGCGCCAAAATGACAAACTTCTGTAATTAATATTAGAAAAAACCAAACAGTGAATTAGCTTGCATTTCATATAAAGGCATTTCTCAATAGCAGGCTATCATGGTTGATTTCAAAAGTGTTAATTAGAGGCAGAATAATAAACAATTGCTAAACGAAAAGGCAGACGAAGCTCTTCGAAGATCTTCGGATCCCCCCTAACTTGCATGGCGACCGAAGTGGTTCTGTTGTAAGATCAGTGGTGGTTCGGCAGTCTCGGAGGACAGACATGCTATCTTCCTTGCTCGGTACCGGTTAAGAATTTAATTAGCAATCTCTAATTATTGGGTTATGTTATCGAGAGCAATTTGATAGTAATTACAGTACTACGCAGTTCATTATTTTGTTTGGTTTCGCTGAAAGTGTGAATAATGGAAATTATTTGTGATTTATAAAGTGGACTATAATTGGGCAGTTTCTCTTATTCCGCTAATAAAAAGCGAGTGGCATCCAGTTTAAAGAAACCAGTTCAGCATTTAATTATTTATACAATACCAGTTCCTCGCTAACAATTTATTACAGCCTCAAGAGAACTGACTCAGGACGTAAGTGCTGTTTTCTGCACAAGAAGTAACTACTACAGAAGATTTCAGACTTGTGAACATTATTCACAACTCATGCATTCCTCTCTGGGCAATGGAGGCAACTAGGCACCTCGCGTGTACTGCAGTCTTAGTACAAATGTGGTCAGTGAAACGTCCTCTGTGGTGGCACAGAGGTGGTATGAAGGAGGGAAATTTTCGAGAGAAGGGGTTTATCATACACACACGTAAATCCCTCTCGCCACATCTCTTTCTCTCTCTCTCTCTCTCTCTCTCTCTCTCTCTCTCTCTCTCTTTCACTCACGGTAAGTGGCATACCTGGTGGCGAAAATCTGACGTCGAAGTGCTTTGGAATTATGAGGCTATATTTTATCAGCTGAACTGTAACCGACCAGTGAACTGTGTAATGACTGTGATATGTGTAGGTTGTAAATGACTAGAGAACTGCATAAGAACTGTGAGAAGTAGTCTTGATTCTGTGTTTGAACTGTTTATGAACTTTAGTTGAAGTATAACAACTGATGCCGCAAAATCAAATTTTTCTTGTTACCGTGAAAGAGGTATCGATGTAAAGCAGGAATTGGAAGTGCAGAACTGCAACGAGAATAGAGTGTAAGTGGGCTGCTTATGTATTGGCAGCGCTTTGCGCTTTGCATTGGATCTCTGACTGCGCTTTCTTTGTAAGAAACTCTGTACGCTGGTCGGACTCGTTGTTGGAAGTTAATCGCCAGTAGTGTTGGGCAGTTGGAAGTTAGTCGCCAGCAGTGATGGAAGTACTTTTAGGCAGTTGGAGGTGAACGGTCATGGATGTTAGATGTTAGAAGTGAGAAGTTAGATGTGAAAAGTTAACATTGATGGAGGGTAGAGGTCTGAAGCGTTAGCGCAGGCTAACGATCTGTACATGTTCACCTTGGAGACTGAATATTATTCATGATTATATGCCTTTGTACTAGTGTTTTTTTTTTTTTTTTAAAAAAAGCAGTCAGATTGCGTTGCGCTGGAATATTGTGGGTCAGTGTTGACATGGTAAGAATAAGTAAAGAGAAAGTAGGTTCACTTGCATTCAATTCACTCACCAGGGAAGTAAAATATTTAATAATGAAGTTTCAAGAAATTAACGTTGTGTGCGCTTTCATGTGATTAAGTTACAAATCATCACATCAAGGTTCTTCATGCTACCTGACGGCGCAATGTGCATGCAGAGCAGCGCGAGACATCCACGGGCAACATGTGCGCTCTCAGAATTAGAGGAGTTTAGTCTCTTTGTAGTGACGATCCAGTGGGTCGGATACAAATAAATGGTAGTGAAGTGACATATAGGTTCAATGATCTGTTAAATTTAGTCGAAAATAATTCATGTAAAAAGGTAGATTCAATCTTTCGTGATAAATCTGAAATAGTAAATTCGATATCCAATCATGTTATTGAGAATTTCTGAAGTAGGCACGAATAATTTCACTGGTAATGTAGAGTTACCTAATAGTGAAGACACTGCTAGGTATTTCTCCAGTATTTGTAATGCATTCTATCTCAATGCCTTGTCAGAGGTTCTGCGATATATCCACTGGTTATAGGTGATGATTGATTGAGTATGATCACATACAGTAGATGCTGTGCTATGCAACAAATCACTTTAAAAAATGCAATGCTAGATTGGGGTCATAAGAAATGTACAAAGTACTCTGGCTTTTCAGATCTATAGTGTTATGCTTTTTGGTACAAATTCTGTCTGTGTTTTGGAATTAAGTCTTCCCATTCAACCACATACCTGCATTGTATCCTTTAGAGGTGTCTTTCAATGATTACAGCCACTGGTGAATCATATTTGTGGCACTCTCCTGTCTCGAAACGAGTCACCTTATTCGAACTTGCCTGCTGCAGTAAAACTCCAGCATGGTTTTTTTTTACAACCCCTATGCATCTTGTAGCTGTTCCTCTGTCTTTGCCCTGCCCTCCCTGCAGCTTTGTGCGTGTAATAGTTCCAATTTAAATCGGAACAGTGCACAAGTTGAAGAGCGCTATATTTACCACCTTCTGCAACCCATTTAGAAACATCGTGGTTTGAGTTAGTATGACAGGGCCGTGTTTTGACCATTTACTAGAAATGGGAACATGTTGTCGTAGCTCTGTCAACTGTGTATGATGTGTAAGGCCAACGCCAAATGAAGCTTTCTCCTGCAACATGAGGTAGTAGAAAAGACAGTACATACAGTTACAGAGGGTGGGAAAAGAACGAGCATTTTGCTACTACATTGCCATGCATTTCAAACTACATACAGGTACTGTAGTCCAAAGGAGATTTTCGTCCCTCAGGATGCATTCCCGTTTGTCACCCAAACATTCGCTCAATCATGTGCCATCCAACTGAGAATCAAAAACTACAAACTGTAAAAGCTCCGCTAATGTCATCCAACAGAGAACTCGACAAAGTATTACCATGTGACTGTCTAACGATACATAAGTATATATCGAAAACAAATACCATCTGTGTGCTGACATTGAGCATATCCGCTGACCCTTATTAAATATATAGATACTGATCCACTCAGTGATCGAAGTCGTTTGCACAAACCAGTTTAAAGTTTCATCGCCTGTAGTGTAGGAGGACCATATACCACAGACTATCAGTCGCAAGAGAGGATCCCTGTTTTGTTGTATGACATATTGCTTTTTCTGCAGTAACGCGGCCAAGCAGCGTAGAACTACAGATTTGTACACTGCTATAAATTTTGTTTTTTCTATTACGACTTTGAGGTCCACGTCCGGTTCTAAATTGACATTAACACGTTTTGATTCATTGGCTCTGACTGAAAACAGGGCGTCGCATGGTTAAATTATGTTCTACTCCTCACACAAAACACACACACACACAGAATAATTTCAAGTAAAAGAAAAGACAGTCGCAACATGTAGAAACTGGAAGAGTTTTGCGGCATTGTGGAGAGTTTCCAACAGCTGTCCGGAGATGATTGACAGCCTCCTCAAATAATGGTTCAAATGGCTCTGAGCACTGTGGGACTTAACATCTGAGGTCTTCAGTCCCGTAGAACTTAGAACTACTTAAACCTAACTAACCAAAGGACATCACACACATCCATGCCCGAGGCAGGATTCGAGCCTGCGACCGTAGTAGTAGTGCGGTTCCGGACTGAAGTGCCTAGAACCGCTCGGCCACAACGGCCGGCGACAGCCTTCTCATTTAAATTGATATTTTACAGTGAGGGGGTAGCAGATGGCTCTGTGTTTTGTTTTTGATTGATTCCTCATACTGTAGTCAGGTACGTGACCACTGTTTCGGTGCTGACCATCCCCAGAAGGTGTTGGTCTCACGAAGACTCTTCCTCTATCTCAAACAAGTGATGTCAGTCAATCATTATGTGGTTAACATCAGTGTGCCAGTGGGCAGATGGGATGGAAAAGACACTTATCTATGTAGCGCAATAACCATCACAGTTGATAGTGTGATCAGTTTTAGCAGTGTTACAAGTTTTTCATTGCTGATCAGTTAGATGGTAGCACGCATCCCAGTGTCTGTATCATCATTGTCCACCCCTTCACTACTATGCAAGTACCATGTACTAGATTGCGAATGTACAGAGATGACTGTGCAATACGTCCATTCATTGTTAATTCTCGAACACACACACGCACACACTGTGTGTGTGTGTGTGTGTGTGTGTGTGTGAGAGAGAGAGAGAGAGAGAGAGAGAGAGAGAGAGAGCAGCAGCAGAACATAATTTAACCATGCAAAATTGGAAATTTGTGGTCTTATGAGACCAAACTGCTGAGGTCATCGGTCCCTAAGCTTACACACTATTTAATCTAACTTAAACTAACTTACGCTAAGGACGACACACACACTCCCATGCCAGAGGGAGGACTCGAATTTAACCATGCGATGTCCAGTTTTCAGTCAGAGCCAATGAATCAAAACGTGTTATGTCAATTTACAACCTGACACGGACCTCAAAGTGGTGATGGACAAAACCAAATTTATAGCAGTGTACAAATCTGTAGTCCTACGCTGCTTGGACGTGTTACTGCAGAAAAAGCAATATATCAGACAACAAAACAGGGATCCTCTCTTGCGACTGACAGTTTATGGGATATGGTCCTCCTACTGTATAGGCGATGAAACTTTAAACTGGTTTGTGCAAGGGACTTCGATCACTGAGTAGATCAATATCCAGCAAATATGATCTTCATATTTCTAGCATCTCGATCACAGAGTGTAATTTACGACTACGATTGCCCATCTTTCCCTATGTGGATGGGAGTCACAGAGCATTCGAGCATTCTTAGGGTAATCGCCGATATAATCTGCAGCTGACCAGATGTAGACGGCTACATTCGACGTCTCATGAAGGAGGAGGGTGAGCCGAGTTCGTCCCCGCTGTTCTGCGGTGATCTTAACTCATGGCACCCATCCGAGTGCACAAGATCTACAAAAGCTCGCATGTCGAGGAGGTTAACATTCCTGAAAGCTTTGTGATGATATAACAGAGGGCTATGAAGACGAGGCGTATGGTTTATGCATGTTGGAGCTCCAGATGGACGTAGTTTGAAGCATTTTACGTAAATCTACTACGCTGTCAATTCAGAAGTATTGTTCTAGTATCAGAGATCAGTACCAAGAAGGTATTGGTAATGGAAAACATAAACACATACATTCCTAAGACCACATGGTTCCAAACATAAAACACGTTCTAACACTAGAGCGGTGCGTCTTCCGACCTACTAATCGTGCGGAATGCAGCGCTGTTAATACTCCAGTGTAAGAAATCTCCAGTGCATGACATACATTTTCCATTCAAGTGTCTCTACGAAAAACTATGGCGACAAACTGTAAAGTGATTAAACTACTACCTTGCACACCAAAGACAACCACGATTCTGTGTGACACAAACACTACAGAGGTTTCCAGAGGTGCATGACTTGCCCTCTCCCCTATGATCCACTTACATGTGATTACGATAAGGTGAAAATGAAAAGTATAGTAACAGTCGTTTCGTACCTATATGGGTCTGAAGGCTCGATTTACGCCCAAGATGTGGCAGGGAAATGGGTTACTTCACACACATCTTCGTTCGTCTAGAGGATTGAACCGAAACAGATTTTCCATCGATGGACATGTTTGATCACACATGGATTGAAAGTCCTTTGATTACTGTGGTTTGAAAAGATTTGCTGTTAACGACCGCAGGTAGATAGTGCTCTAAATAGCACACGGAACACTCAATTGTATACGAGTCGATCGGAGGTTATATCACACAACTGATACACCCCTAAAGAACAACAGTTAAAAATGGTTAAATGCGTGATAAATGACCTGCAGCAACATCTTTCTCTCTCGATCTCAACCTATCACTCCATCTACTTCCTATCGTCCTTTAACGCAGATCCATTAAGTTTAGAGGCAGATGGCTCCCTTTCCCAGGAAACATCAAAGACAGCAATGACTTTCATGTATCACTGTTACCTCAACCAACATACAGTAGAATGTTCCCATGCAGCAACTGTTTGTTAGCTGATGCCGCAAGGCTGTGGTTGGCGGAGACCACAGAGAAGCACATTGCAAATACTGTTTGTTAAGGTTTGAAACACCTAAAGAGTCCCGCACAGGCTCAAACACGGGATCCATTTCGCAGCTGTATACTGCGGTCATCCAGCTGGTAATACAACGCTCTTTAGCTAAGGACACTTTATAAAAATTTACAAGGCGATTGCCGATAACTTTGGCTTCTGATCCGACATACGTTAACTTATTATTCTACGTTTGGCGGTCATCCACGATAAGCATTCTGTTCCAACCATCTTAATGCTGTCGACGAAGAATGACTGTTTCTCTGGTTCCGGTGCTTCCATGTCAACGTTTTCTCGTATTCCTACTGCTGTCGTATACTCGTTCCAATTTACAAGAATTGTCCTGCACCAAGCAGAAGACATCCAAGTACTAGCTCAATATCCCCGCATTTCAGCGTATTTTCCCGTAATTTAAATACTTTTTTTCGTAATTATTCTTAATTTTATCGATTTTATGTCTCTTCTACCTGTGCGATCATGACATCACTTCTTGTTCCATATTCTAAAATTGCTTGTAAATGTAGTGCAGTTGCCAATACCTAGCGCAAATGCATAACTTTTCTAGTCGGACGGAATAGCACAGCACCGTACTCGAACGCATCCAGTCACCTCCAACCACATATTCTGCAGTTGCAGCGCGTTTGCTTTGTTTTCTGCATGACTGTGTCTCTGCATGAATCGCGGATGGCTCTCGTGACCCTGTCCTCCCGCTGGTGGGTCCGATTACGAACATGGAACACATCTCCGGACGTAAGGCGTGTTTGATCCACCTTCGAGCCCCATCCTAGCCTGCATGGATACCTGCCTGTCTGACCCAAAAATTTAACTTTTCTTCTACTTTGCCGATAGTAACTGAATTTTGAAATCGTGTCTATTACGTAAAAATGTAACAGTACCCAAGTTCTGAAGTCCATAACTTCGTTCGTTTTCGAGTTTTGAATTTTTAATATGATTTTAATGGTATTCTGGAAACCAATGGCACTCACATCACAATTTTCACATGCTAGATTTCGTAGGTACATTCACAAGACATAGTTCAACGGTTCTGTGCGTTCATTTTATAGAAAATGTTAATAATTCGTTTGTAGTGTTTATTTCGAATTCAACCTTTAATTTTCTTTAATGATCAGTAAAAAATGTGATTACGTTTTCGATAATGTTAGTGCACAGATATACGAAACCGCCTCAAGACTACTTCCTGCCAAAATTTCTTTCAGATTGGTTAATATTTGTGATAAAAAATTTGGCATTGAGCTTAGAAAAAGATATTTACGGTAAAATAGATTTTAACATTTTATCAAAAAGTTCACCATAATATTTTTCCCTTCTGCTTATATCACGCCTCTTCTCGTTAATTCAAGATCAGCGAAGCCTTTTTGGTTCAAATGGCTGTGAGCACTATGGGACTCAACATCTGAGGTCATCAGTCCCCTAGACTTACAACTACTTAAACCTAAGGACATCACCCACATCCATGCCCGACGCAGGATTCGAACCTGCGACCGTAGCAGCAGCGCGGTTCCGGACTGGAGCGCTTAGAACCGCTCAGCCACCGCGGCCGGCGAAGCCTTTCTCTTGAATTTCCTGATTAATAATCTACTCGCGGTCTTCTTGAGGTGTTGCAGTGGTAGTGTTATCAGTGTATCCCCTAAATTGGTATTTACATTGTCAACAGGCAAAGTAATTGATTTAAAAAGACTGGCTGCCAATTATTTCGCTTCAGTTTCCTGGAAATTTTCGCATTTTCATCAAGTTACCTTCCATTAGGGGTGAGGTATGCACTCAACGACTGTGATTGACTTTCAAAACGATGGAGAACAGCAATCAGTCGTCCTCTTCTTTCAGGCTAGCCGAAATCTTGCAGCTTGTTTTTCCCAGTCTCAATTTATGCCAAGTTTGGATTAAAGATGTTTTGATGGTGATACAAATCAAAAATTGTATTTGACGTCTTTCGGCGCCACAGCCCCTTACGCAGTCCGTATTTAAAGCATTTCTTAGACGTACTTGTAGTACGAATACAGTCAAATCGTTTTGGGATCTAAGAATAAACACTCCAAAGATGTGAAACAGCCGTTACATTTATTTTGAAAAAACATTGAAGATTTCCCCTTAAAATGGAGAGCACCTGTTTTTAAGAGGATGAAAATTAGTGTGATGGTCGGGTTAGGAATTTCGAAGCGGTAAGACACATCTATAAAAAAATGGCTCTGAGCACTATGGGACTCAACTTCTGAGGTCATTAGTCCCCTAGAACTTAGAACTAGTTAAACCTAAGGACATCACAAACATCCATGCCCGAGGCAGGATTCGAACCTGCGACCGTAGCGGTCCTGCGGCTCCAGACTGCAGCGCCTTTAACCGCACGGCCACTTCAGCCGGCAAGACACATCTACATTAACATATCAGAGCAAGATGCCTAATCTATATGTTCACTGTGTATGATGGTGTCTTGTTACGCTTAGAGTTCTATTAATGTTCTTCAACACAGCGAAAAAATTCAGTTTACAACAATATTACAATAAATTCCACACAAAAGATTATGATCACTTGGAAGGCGAACAGCGGGAAGCCGATTTGAAAAAAATACAAAAGGGGAAAATGCTTTTAAGCGATATGACTTAAGAAAGCATTCATCATATGGGAGCGGAGAAACAAACGTCTCAGTAATTTTCCCAGCATTTTCACTTTGAAACTACATTTTCGTTTTCAGCAGAAACACTCAAAGAATGAATCTGCAGTTAGATCAATTTGCCATACTGATTTTCGGCTTGCAAAGGTTTGTGCAGTTTCAGAGATTGTCGAGTTATGTTGACAGTGTGGAAACTCGGCTGCACTTAGAACTTACACACCTACAGTGTGACGGTTGCGTGATTCTTTCAAGTTCTTTTATTGTTTCTTTGTGATATTCTTCTCCTGTTTTACTCAATTGTTCTTCTAGTTCATCCTGTTCCTTCCAAAATGCCTTCCATTGTGCTTGTCATGCTGCCTCCTTTGGGCATTGTTCTTCTTTCTCTATCTGTTTTCCATTTAACTATTGCCTCTTCCATTCTTCCATGAATTTCTTCAGCAAATTTCATTTCCCCAATGCAGTTCTACTCGTTTCGCCATGTTCTCTCTATACTTTTCCCGAATGACTTCATTGTACTTCTAATTTGTTTCAGCCATACTGGGTTTGTTTTGGTTCGTGCTTAACAATTTCAGTAAACACATAAGGTACAATTCTAACGCAGGTCGCACTGAATTATCACATGCTGTTCAACACACCAAAAATATAACTGTTCCAATCAAATATTCTACTGTAGCACTGCTTGGGAAAATTAAGATTTTTGTCATCCAGACTTACTTCTCGCTATTTTGAAAACTCCTTACTATTTTGAAACTGTTGCTGTTGTATCGTATTGCATCGTCTGCACTGCTGAAGACTGCTCCCTGGTGTTCTTGTAGTTACTTCTGTCATTTCAGTCTTGAGAATATATTCCACTTATCCAAGTCATATAAGGGGCAATCAAAAAGTTTCTGTTTGAATGCTGTACAGTCCAGAATTGGCATGCCAAACAGGCAAAACTGCTATGAACATCGAGGCAAAATTAGTCTCTTAGACTTCTTTTTCGTCAATATAAATTTTCACGACTTCTCAAGTCTGCAGCTACGATTGTCTCGAATTTTAGACTTGCGTCTACATGCTGATTTTTTAAGCAATAAAGAGAACAAAATCCACCCACAGAATCTCACCGGCAGACTTGAACTTAAGAGCTTGTCTTCGAATTAACATTATTCGAAGACTGGTACCAGACATTGATTCCTTAGTGAAAACCAAAATAAGCACTGTTCATTGACATTATGTGCTTTCAAGTTTACCGTTTAAATAAAATGGTAACGAAATGTAAATTTGTCAATTTGAATATCGTCCTAAAACTGCAGACATCATAAGGCTGCGACAGCCGCTAGAAACGCCCTGCTTCTCACTTATCTGGCCCCCGTTCTTTGCAACATCAAAATATTGAAAGAGACTTTTAATTTCATCGTCAGTCATTATGTTGAATTCCATTGTCAGTTCTCATTAATACAACAGTTTTAAAAATAAATTTGCCACGAAACGCGTGAAATGAACCAATACATGGCTGCTCACTGCTGTGATGTGAGACCCAGCCAGCTCGCACGAGCAGCTGTGTTGAACTGCTGGGGAGTTCTTAGTGCACCGGTACCTGTGAAAAGCTGGTTGGCCCTGCAAGAATCCGAGACTCCGTGCAAGTGTCACTCCGTGCAAGTGTTCCAGCACCGCGATCACGGACCCTTCTCACCAAAGTTGGCCACCAAAGCACAATATTACTTCCGTCTAGTGATTGTGGTGTACGTGGGAGATGCAACAAGCCATTATCGTGCTCAAAAAATCAGTCCTGGATTATGCCAACTGTGTGAACAAGGCACGTCGTAGAACACCCCACCATTATTGGGTAACAGACGGTGTACCATGGGATGGACTCGATCAGCCTCATTGGTCACATAAGCTTTGGCTATAACGCGATCTTGCAGAATAAACAAGGGGCCTATGAAATACCACGATATGACTACCCAAATCATCACCGTACCCCGCCATGTTCCACTCTTTGGATTTAAACTCGGTCAGAAGTAGGAAGCTTTGTGAAACAAGTCTCATCCGACCAACTGACTTTCCTCCATTGCTTCATAGTCCATGTTTTATGGATTCGGCACCACCTTTCCCTGTTATGGGCATTTATACACTCCTGGAAATGGAAAAAAGAACACATTGACACCGGTGTGTCAGACCCACCATACTTGCTCCGGACACTGCGAGAGGGCTGTACAAGCAATGATCACACGCACGGCACAGCGGACACACCAGGAACCGCGGTGTTGGCCGTCGAATGGCGCTAGCTGCGCAGCATTTGTTCACCGCCGCCGTCAGTGTCAGCCAGTTTGCCGTGGCATACGGAGCTCCATCGCAGTCTTTAACACTGGTAGCATGCCGCGACACCGTGGACGTGAACCGTATGTGCAGTTGACGGACTTTGAGCGAGGGCGTATAGTGGGCATGCGGGAGGCCGGGTGGACGTACCGCCGAATTGCTCAACACGTGGGGCGTGAGGTCTCCACAGTACATCGATGTTGTCGCCAGTGGTCGGCGGAAGGTGCACGTGCCCGTCGACCTGGGAACGGACCGCAGCGACGCACGCATGCACGCCAAGACCGTAGGATCCTACGCAGTGCCGTAGGGGACCGCACCGCCACTTCCCAGCAAATTAGGGACACTGTTGCTCCTGGGGTATCGGCGAGGACCATTCGCAACCGTCTCCATGAAGCTGGGCTACGGTCCCGCACACCGTTAGGCCGTCTTCCGCTCACGCCCCAACATCGTGCAGCCTGCCTCCAGTGGTGTCGCGACAGGCGTGAATGGAGAGACGAATGGAGACGTGTCGTCTTCAGCGATGAGAGTCGCTTCTGCCTTGGTGCCAATGATGGTCGTATGCGTGTTTGGCGCCGTGCAGGTGAGCGCCACAATCAGGACTGCATACGACCGAGGCACACAGGGCCAACACCCGGCATCATGGTGTGGGGAGCGATCTCCTACACTGGCCGTACTCCACTGGTGATCGTCGAGGGGACACTGAATAGTGCACGGTACATCCAAACCGTCATCGAACCCATCTTCTACCATTCCTAGACCGGCAAGGGAACTTGCTGTTCCAACAGGACAATGCACGTCCGCATGTATCCCGTGCCACCCAACGTGCTCTAGAAGGTGTAAGTCAACTACCCTGGCCAGCAAGATCTCCGGATCTGTCCCCCATTGAGCATGTTTGGGACTGGATGAAGCGTCGTCTCACGCGGTCTGCACGTCCAGCACGAACGCTGGTCCAACTGAGGCGCCAGGTGGAAATGGCATGGCAAGCCGTTCCACAGGACTACATCCAGCATCTCTACGATCGTCTCCATGGGAGAATAGCAGCCTGCATTACTGCGAAAGGTGGATATACACTGTACTAGTGCCGACATTGTGCATGCTCTGTTGCCTGTGTCTATGTGCCTGTGGTTCTGTCAGTGTGATCATGTGATGTATCTGACCCCAGGAATGTGTCAATAAAGTTTCCCCTTCCTGGGACAATGAATTCACGGTGTTCTTATTTCAATTTCCAGGAGTGTATCATTCATGAATGGTTGTGGAATTCCACCTCGCCCTTCACCTCGCTTATGCAGATCCACTCGTGTTGCTTTGGTGCTGATAGAGTTCACGACTGCGGCATTCAGATCTGCAGTGACTTTTGCAGCTGTCGTCTTCTTATTTTTCGTCCACTCCGCTTCAATAACCGTCTGTCATTAGCACTTAATACACACTACGGCCCTCGTTGTAACTTAACAGACGATGTCTCCGTTTCCCAGTGTCCAATTTCAATGTTCGATCAGGTACCTTTTGAAAACCAAACACTTTAGCTACCTTGGTTAAGGCAGCATCCACCATACGAGGACCAATAAATTTCCCACTTTCGAATTCTCTTAGCTCCAACATAATGCACTCATAATGATACCTAGGCATCAATTATTGGACTGATAGTCTCATCTTTGATTGTGATAAGATTTTTTGAGTCATTTGATTTGAGCCTGATAGAAGCTAGTTGGTGCTAGTGGATGCTCACGTTTATAGAAAGCAATATCCAGTGATTGCGGAGATTAGGTCGTCAATTAAGGTCTTACATTTCTCTGTGTGCAGTTCGTTTCACAGTTCTTTACACACTTCTAGAGGTTGTAGAGGGGATTTAGTAGATCAAGTTTTACTTAGGAGCCCAAGTCCGGTAATGGTTCATTCCATGTTACGAGGAAAACGAGAGCTACTCCGTGGCGGGCTAGATATTTCTTAGTTCGCCTTTTATGGTAGGCTATTCACGTTCATAAACAGTACAGAGTGACAATTATTGAACTACATGAAAAAAAAACGTAAATTAGTTACAAAAAAAGGTGTGCACACTATTTATTGAACATATAAACGTCACTACAGATATTCGAATTTTGGTTATGACATGTTCGATATGCCTTTCATCATTGGCCATGTATAGTGAAATTCTGCGTGACCCGCTGAAGTGTCGGAACATCGATGCTGTCGATGACCTCCTGAATGGCTGTTTTCAGCTCAGCAATGCTTTTGAGATTATTGCTGTGCACCTTGTTTTCAATATAGCCCCACAAAAAGGAGGCGCATGTGTTCAGATCAGGAGAATAGGGCGGCCAATTGAGGCCCATGTCAGTGGCCTATGAGTATCCCAGAGCCAGAATGCGGTAACCAAACTGCTTCTCCAGACGTCAAACACTCTCCTGCTTCGATGGGGTCGATCTCCGTCTTGCATGAACCATATCTTGTCGAAATCAGGGTCACTTTAGATAATGGGGATGAAATCATCTTCCAAAACCGTCACGTACCGTTCGGTAGTCATCGTGCCATCAAGGAGTATTCCGTGACTGGAGATTGCACACCACACAGTCACTCGTTGAGGGTGAAGAGACTTTTGGATAGCGAAATGCCAATTTCAGCCCAATGTTGCTTATTGACAAACCCATCCAAATGAAAGTGGGATTCGTCGCTAAACTAAACCATACTAATTCCCATCATGTCCACGACGAACAATGTAGTTAGCACGACCTAACTCAAACTGTTCAGAAGTTAGGATGATTTGGGGTGTACATCCTTCCTTCCTCGGAGACCATGGCTGCGGTTACCCTTGACGCTGCATCACAGACAGGAGCGCCAGCGATGGTGTACTCAACGACGAACCTGGGTGCACGAATGGCAAAACGTCATTTTTTCGGATGAATCCAGGTTTTGTTTACAGCATCATGGTGGTCGCATCCGCATTTGGTGACATCGAAGTGAACACACATTGGAAACGTGTATTCGTCATCGCTTTACTGGCGTATCACTCGGCGTGATGGTATTGGGTGCCATTGGTTACACGTTTCGGTCACCTCTTGTTCGCATTGACGACACTTTGAACAGTGGACGTTACATTTCAGATGTGTTCGACCCCTGCGAAACCCTACATTTCAGAAGGATAATGCACGACCGCATGTTGCAGGTCCTGTACGGGTCTTTCTGGATACAGAAAATATTCGACTGCTGCCCTGGCCAGCACATTCTTCAGATCTCTCACCAATTGAAAACGTCTGCTCAATGGTGGCCGAGCAACTGGCTCGTCACGATACGCCAGTCAACACTCTTGATGAACTGTTGTATCGTGTTGAAGCTGCATGGGCAGCTGTACCTGTACACGCCATCCAAGCTCTGTTTGACTCAATGCCCAGGAGTATCAAGGCCGTTATTACGGCCAGAGGTGGTTGTTCTGGGTACTGATTTCTCAGGATCTATCGACCCAAATTGCTTGAAAATGTAATCACATGTCAGTTCTGGTATAATATATTTGTCTAATGAATACCCGTTTATCATCTGCATTTCTTCTTGGTGTAGCAATTTTAATGGCCAGTAGTGTATTTTGCTGTTGGCGCCCGAAACCAGCTGAACGTAGTCAACGGGGACAGATGGATCGGTCGAGGTGGACCACATGCTTGGCCACCAAGATCCAGAGATTTACCTCTTTGGACTTTTTCTTGTTGGGGTGAATGTAGAATCTTGTTTACGAGACCCCTGTCCAGTGGGAGGAAGATCTTGTTGCAAGGATAATGACTGCGCAGAAATTAGTAACTATACACCACGCATGTTGGACATAGTTATGTGAAGTTTCTTCGCAGACACACTGTGTGCACCGAACCTGGTGGTCGTCATATAAAGCAGCTGTTGTAATATCACAGTAAATAGCAGTGACATCAGTACATTTTTTTTCTCGTAACATGGAAACGAAGCGCTTTTGAACATGGGTTCCTACTTAAAACTCGCCCTACTAAGTACCTTCTACAACCTCTAGACGTACATAACAAGAATTGTAGAACACCCTATATATACTGGTATTGTATGCAAATCGTTCGATAACTATCGGAATGGAGAGTCTCAGACCAAAACGCAACCCGAGGATCTTGTTTTCCTCCGCTAAGCAAAATCCCGTTCTGCACTTCAGAGCCGCCATCCTTTGCGGCAAAAGTTCAGGTAGCGGAAGATCAGCGCGGTCCAGCGTACAAGCATCCGGCCGCGGCGTTTGCCCGATTTTGCGTACCACCCACTCATCTACGGTGAGTCCCCTAGCAGTTTGCGTGACGTATTTCGCACTAAATGTGATCAGGTGCTTTCCCTATAGATGAGATAACTTAGCAGGAGAACAATTCAGTTCAGACGACTCGATGAGCTTAGGTGGTCCACGCAGCGTGGCGTAACTCTTTCCCAAAAGCTGTTTTCTTATTTCAAGCTGGAAAGACGTTCCCAGAAGCAATACTGAAGTGCCAAAGTAAGTGGTACACTTGCCTAACATAGTGTAGAGCCCCCACTAGCATGCAGAATTGCCGCAAGACGACGTGGCATGGACTGGACTAATGTATGAAGTAGTGCTGGAGGGAACTGACACCATGAATCCTGCAGGAACGTCCATAAATCCGTAACAGTACAAGGGCATGGAGAGCTCTTCTGAACAGAATGCTGCAAGGCAATCCTGATGTGCTCAATAATTTTCACGTCTGGGGAGTTTGGCGGCTAGCGGAAGTGTTTAAACTCAGAAGAGTGTTCCTGGAGCCACTCTGTAGAAATTCTGGAGGTGCAGGGTGTCGCATTGTCCTGCTGGTATTGCCCAAGCCCGTGGGAATGCACAATGTACATGAATGGATGCCGCCGATCAGACAGGATGCTAACGTATGTGTCATCCGTCAGAGTCATACGTAGACGTATCTGGAGTCCCATACCACTTCAACTGCACACGCCCTACACCATTATAGAGCTTCCACCAGCTTGATCAGTTCCCTGCTGACACGCAGGGTCCATGGATTCGTGAGGTTGTCTCCATACCGGTACACGTCCATCCGCTGGATACAATTTGAAACGAGAGTCATCCGACGAAGCAACGTGTTTCCAGTCATCAACAGTCCAATGTCGACGCTGAGTGGCCCAGGTGAGGCATAAAGCTTCGTGTGGTGCAGTCATCAAGGGTACACGAATGGGCTTTCGGCTCCTAAGGCCCATATCGGTGACGTTTCGTTGAATGACTCGCACGCTGACACTTGTTGATGACCCAGTATTGAAATCTGCAGCAATTTAAGAAGGGTTGCACTTCTGTCGTGTTTAACGATTCTCTACAGTCGTCGTTGGTCCCGTTCTTGCAGGTTCTTTTTCCGGCCACAGCGATATCGGAGATTTGTTGATGCACCGGATTCTTGATATTCACGGTACACTTGTGAAATCGTCGTACGGGAAAATCCTCACTTCATCGCTGCCTCGGAGGTGCTGTGTCCCATCGCTCGTGCACCGAGTGTAACACCACGTTAAAACTCACTTAAATCTTGACGAGCTGCCATTGTAACAGCAGTAACCGTTCCAATAGCTGCACCAGACACTTGTAGTCTTGTATAGGCGTTGACAACCGCAGCGCAGTATTTGGCTGTTTACGTATCTATGAATTTGAATACACATGCCTATACCAGTTTCTTTGGCGCTTCTGTGTAACTCGAGTAGTTTACTGTAAATTTAAAACGAGACACTGGTTAACACGAGTAATTCAGCAGAGGGGTGGATACGAGTGCTGGCTTCATGACAGTCCAAAATGTGGAGCCAGCAGATTTACCAGAGAGCGAATTCGACAGCAGAATGGAGATGTCAGGAAGATTTGCTCTGAACTGAGTCCTGACGTAGGTTAACATTACCAATTCGGAAACTGTTATTTTATTTACTGTCATGCAACCAGGCAGAGTCGTAAAATCGTGCGCAGGTGCACCGAAAGGCTCACAGAAGAAGAAGGGGGAGTTAATTCGACGACACTTCTCCTCTGGCCGCCGAAGAGAAGACTTCTCCTCTGGGGGTTGAAGACGTCTGCCGAGAGCCGAGCACAACACTTCTTTACCGCGAACCGACGAGGGCTGGCTTTCTATGCGCCAGCAATACTCCGCAGCTGTTAATGAATTCTGCTCCGCTACATACAGAGTCTGGTAAGATGACGCCGGCTTGGGCAAACGAGTTAGGATACTCAGAGGGTACTGGCAGGCGTAGTGTTAGGACTGAACATTAGTTTCGGACTTTGTTATTTCATGAAGAGTTTAAGGGCACGTTCAGCTTGATTTCTGAGGTAGTATGCATGCATTACACAACGAAACTTTCAGCGTAATCACCTAATTACTGGACAGATATCGCTATTTCTTGAATGAACAGATGGTTTATGAGGCGATAACTTTACGCAGCCCCTTTTTACTCCGGTCTTTGGAAAGACCTTAGTATTACTCATTTTCAATAATTGTATAACCTTTCTACTTGCGATTTCTGCTCTTCAATCAGATCGCATGATTCTATTCATGTGTTTGTTTTCTATCCGCGATTTGTAACGAATTAATTTGATTTGCAATGCTGCTTCACTTAGTAGTTAAACGACGTCCTTAGCACTAGTTAAATACAGGGTGAGTCAGGAGGAAAGGTATATGCCTTGAAGTGTGAAAGTATTATGATTCTGAACGAAAAGCTTCAAATGGACATGTGCCCTAATCTGAATGGTTTCAGAGATAGAACATATTTAATATCACTTATGTACTTTTTTTGAATAACTCGAAAACCACATCCTCTTGCAAAATCGTGTCTCTGTACAAAATGAAACTAATTTAAATGTCCTACAAAAAAGGTCCTGCTCAATTTTTCTCTAGTATTAACAGTTTGCTCGTATGGAGCGCTAGATTTCGAAAATTTCGCGCGACGAGCATGCGCATTCGCTCTAGCTTAGATAGTTTTGGTAAGCCAGTTTGAGGTAGTTTCCCGACTTGGCAGACCACAAGTGTCCTGTACCAAATTGTCCGTCTCAGCTACCTCTACGCTAATGTGGTACGTTGTAAACAATGGCAATGTTTGAATAACACAGAAGATTAATAACAAAGTACATTAAATGTGTTCTATTTCGAAAACCATTCGGCATATGGCGTATGTTTTTTATGGAGACTCATTAATACTATCATCCCTCGAAGAATGTGCCTTTCTCCTGATTCACCCTAGATGCTCAGTCCAAGTCTCATAGAGCCATTTTTACTAAAAAAATTATCCGTAGCGCACAGTTCAATTAATTCACATGAGTTATGGAAGTGTAGTTATAACACTAACATGCCGTGAAGTTCGATTATGCGTGTCTCTAATGTACAAGGATATCGGTCTATAATTTCGATTTTGGTCAAATAACAGAAAAACCAAAACTGGCTTTAATCTTGGGAGTTGACGAAAGTGGTAAAATTATAAATGAATGAAAAGAAATGAACGGTCGCCAGCCCAATTAGACACATTAATTTGGAAATATATATATATATATATATATATATATATATATATATATATATATATATATATATATATATATATATATATATATATATATATATATGAGAAAATTGAGTATTAGTTATTGAAGCTACTTTTGTAGAGATTTCCCTTTGAATAACAAATAGGATACAGTGCACTGTGTACTGTGTGTAGCAGCAGCTACTAATAACAGATACACCAGCAAATTATGGGCAGCAAATCTGCACCAAGTTCATACGAATGACAGCCACACTCAAGAGCATTACTTAATCAAATACTGAAATGTCACGGCATGAAGTACAGACCTAAATTTGGACATGAGGGGCTTCTATCTTGACTGAAATGAATAACATCTTCAATACACTGTTTAATCTCCTCTACAGATACTAATTTTCCTACGTAAAAGTAATAGCTCATTTTTTTCTTAATTAGTAGAGAAAATGGTGGGAACCTATAAACTAGTATAGTTTCACTAGCCAAAGATTTTTGATTATTGCATTAATAAAGACTAACTCTAAAAGCTAACCATTCACTTAAATTACTCTGCAAGACAATAAGACACAACACTGGGCACAATTATATTAAAAAAAGGAACCTTTCATGATTGCCAAAAATACACCTTCTTTAAAACTGTGCATAATTATTCTTCTAAAGATACTGTCGTAAATCGGTTCATTAAAGATTTATGTGTACTTGAACTTTAATCACCTGTGAAGCAGGTATTCTTTGCAATAATATTTACGCAATCTTGCACTGTAATCGTGTTGTTGTTGTGGTCTTCAGTCCTGAGACTGGTTTGATGCAGCTCTCCATGCTACCCTATCCTGTGCAAGCTTCTTCATCTCCCTGTACTTACTGCAACCTACATCCTTCTGAATCTGCTTAGTGTATTTATCTCTTGGTCTCCCTCTACGATTTTTACCCTCCACGCTGCCCTCCAATGCTAAATTTGTGATCCCTTGATGCCTCAGAACATGTCCTACTAACCGGTCCCTTCTTTTTGTCAAGTTGTGCCACAAACTCCTCTTCTCCCCAATACTATTCAATACTTCATCATTAGTTATGTGATCTACCCATCTAATCTTCAGTATTCTTCTGTAGTACCACATTTCGAAAGCTTCTATTCTCATCTTATCCAAACTATTTATCGTCCATGTTTCACTTCCAAATATGGCTACACTCCATACAAATACTTTCAGAAACGACTTCCTGACACTTAAATCTATACTCGATGTTAACGAATTTCTCTTCTTCAGAAACGCTTTCCTTGCCATTGCCAGTCTACACTTTATATCTTCCCCACTTCGACAATCATCAGTTATTTTGCTCCCCAAATAGCAAAACTCCTTTACTACTTTAAGTGTCTCATTTCCTAATCTAATTCCCTCAGCATCACCTGACTTAATTCGACTACATCCCATTATCCTCATTTTGCTTTTGTTGATGTTCATCTTATATCCTCCTTTCAAGACACTGTCCATTCCGTTCAACTACTCTTCCAAGTCCTTTGCTGTCTCCGATACAATTACAATGTCATTGGGGAATCTCAAAGTTTTTATTTCTTCTCCATGGATTTTAATACCTACTCCAAATTTTTCTTTTGTTTTCCTTACAGCTTGCTCAATATACAGATTGAATAACATCGGGGAGAGGCTACAACCCGGTCTCACTCCCTTCCCAACCACTGCTTCCCTTTCATGCCCCTCTACTCTTATAACTGCCATCTGGTTTCTGTACAAATTGTAAATAGCCTTTCACTCCCTGTATTTTACCCCTGCCACCTTTAGAATTTGAAAGAGAGTATTCCAATCAACATTGTCAAAAGCTTTCTCTAAGTCTACAAATGCTAGAAATGTAGGTTTGCCTTTCCTTAATCCTTCTTCTAAGATAAGTCGTAAGGTCAGTATTGCCTCACGTGTTCCAACATTTCTACGGAATCCAAACTGATCTTCCCCGAGGTCGGCTTCTACCAGTTTTTCCATTCGTCTGTAAAGAATTCGCGTTAGTATTTTGCAGCTGTGACTTATTAAACTGATAGTTCGGTAATTTTCACATCTGTCAACACCTGCTTTCTTTGGGATTGGAATTATTATATTCTTCTTGAAGTCTGACGGTATTTCGTCTGTCTCATACATCCTGCTCACTAGATGGTAGAGTTTTGTCAGGACTGGCTCTCCCAAGTTTGTCAGTAGTTCTAATGGAATGTTGTCTACTCCCGGGGCCTTGTTTTGACTGAGGTCTTTCAGTGCTCTGTCAAACTCTTCACGCAGTATCGTATCTCCCATATCATCTTCATCTACATCCTCTTCCATTTCCATAATATTGTCCTCAAGTATATCCCCTCTATATACTCCTTCCACCTTTCTGCTTTCCCTTCTTTGCTTAGAACTGGGTTTCCATCTGAGCTCTTGATATTCATACAAGTGGTTCTCTTTTCTCCAAAAGTCTCTTTCATTTTCCTGTAGGCACTATCTATCTTACCCCTAGTGAGATAAGCCTCTACATCCTTACATTTGTCCTCTAGCCATCCCTGCTTAGCCATTTTACACTTCCTGTCGATCTCATTTTTGAGACGTTTGTATCCCTTTTTGCCTGCTTCATTTACCGCATTCTTATATTTTCTCCTTTCATCAATTAAATTCAATATTTCTTCTGTTATCCAAGGATTTCTACGAGCCCTCGTCTTTCTACCTACTTGACCCTCTGCTGCCTTCACTACTTCATCCCTCGGAGATACCCATTTTTCTTCTACTGTACTTCTTTCCCCCATTCCTGTCAATTGTTGCCTTATTCTCTCCCTGAAACTCTGTACAACCTGTGGTTTAGTCAGTTTATCCAGGTCCCATCTCCTTAAATTTCCACCTTTTTGCAGTTTCTTCAGTTGTAATCTACAGTTCATAACCAACAGATTGTGGTCAGAGTCCACATCTGGCCCTGGAAATGTCTTACAAATAAAAACCTGGTTCCTAAATCTCTGTCTAACCATTATATAATCTATCTGAAACCTTGTAGTATCTCCAGGATTCTTCCCTGTATACAAAACCATATTTTTAGTAAACTAAGGATACTTTATAAAAAGCTTATTCAACTTTACTTTTGTGGCTTTAGTTTTAACTTTTACTACTCCTTTTACTGTAGACAAAAATCACTTTTAAACACATGAATGCAAGAATTGTTCATTTAAATCAGGATACTCGGTTTTAGTAGCACTTAGGTGCGTACCCTGCGTAGGATCGTGATCAGGATTGAAAATATGGTTCCGGACACGAATTTATGTTTTATGTGATTATTATAAAAACAACACACAAATTAACTGGTTCACGCCCATATACATTACTTAACTGAATGTATGAAGTTTGTAAAACAGTGTCGAAGATTGGTGGTAGGCGCAAGGGCGGCTAACTGTACTCACAGTTAATGATGTGCGAATGCTCTATAAATTCTAGTCTTGGCGTCGGATTTTCAACATATTAGAGGCATTCTATTGTGCCGTGAACACCAAATAATAGCCAGATCCACATCCGAGGCAAATCCCTTCTAATGCATCTTCCAATTGGCTCTCTTAGCACCGTCGAAGTGTACCGTGCTAAGGCTAACCACATACTGCGTGTCGTTCACACAAAGAAGCCGCTCAGTTCGACCGCCAAACCCACCTTTTACATCGCACCATGCCACTTCCGTTGCGGAGGGATTTCGCTACAGCGTTTACATATTACAAATACAAGTGCCCTAATCATGTACCAGCTTTTAAGAAATACGCTCTTTTTTATAAACATATTTATATTATAATAATTTAAAATTTCATTATATTCTTTTGCTTTTTTCATATATACATTACAAAACTCTAATTTTCTTGCCATAGATCAAGGAGATTAAACAACACAGAATACACACTTCATAAATTGAAAATACACAGTTACATAAAATAAACCTACTCGTAATCGATATAAGTGCTACATAGTCGCGTCCGGAAGGACCGACATCTGGCCACGACTGACACTTGCAACGTATTAGGACGTTGCACAGGCGCCGTTCGTGATCAAATACAACAGCGCAACCTGCAGGTTTCGTTAACATCAAGTATGCGTTTCGGGCTTTGTTTCCGTGTTTTTGTCCAACCACTGCAATCTACACTATGTAATCAAAAGTATCTGGAGACGTGGCTGACTTAAAAGTTTCTGACGCCCTCCATCGGTAATGCTGGAATCAATATGGTGCTGACCCACACGTAGCCTTGATGACAGCTTCCACTCTCGCAGGCAGACGTTCAGTCAGGTGCTGAAGGGTTTCTTGGGGAATGGCAGCCCTTTCTTCACGGAGTGCTGCACGGAGGAGAGATATCGATGTCGGTCCATGAGGCCTGGCACGATGTCGGCGTTCCAAAACACCCCAAAACTGATCTATAGGATTCAGGTCAGAACTGTGTGCAAGCCAGTCCACTACAGGGATGTTATTGTCGTATAACTATTCCGCCACAGGCAGTGCATTGTGAACAGGTGCTCGATCGTGTTGAAAGATGCATTCACCATTACCGATTTGCTCTTCAAGAGTGGGAAGAAAGAAGGTACTTAAAACATCAGTGTAGACCTGTGCTGTGATAGTGCCTCGCAAAACAACAAGGGGTGCAAACCCCTGCATGAAAAACACGACCACACCATACCATCACCGCCTCCAAATTTTAAAAAAATGGTTCAAATGGCTCTAAGCACTACAGGACTTAATATCTGAGCTCATCAGTCCTCTAGACTTAGAACTACTTAAACCTAACTAACCTAAGGACGTCACATGCATCCATGCCCGCGGCAGGATTCGAACCTGCAACCGTAGCAGCAGCGTGGTTCCGGATTTTAGCGCCTAGAACCGCTCGGCCACAGCGGCCGGCCCTCCGAATTTTACTGTTGGCATTGCACACGCTGGCAGATGACGTTCATCGGGCATTCGTCATACCCACACCCTGCCGTCGGATCGCCACATTGTATACCGTGATTGGTCACTCCACACAACGTTTTTCCACTGTTCAGTCGTCCAAAGTTTACGCTCCTTACACCAAGCGAGGCATCGATTGGTATTTATCGCCGAAATTTGTGACTTATGAGCAGCCGCTCGACCATGAAATTCAAGTTTTCTCAACTCCCACCTAACTGCCATAGTACTTGCAGTGGATCTCGATACAGTTTGGGTTTCCTGTGAAATGGTCTGGATAGAAATCTGTCTATTACACATTACGACGCTCTTCAACTGTCGGCGGTCTCTGTCAGACAACAGACGAGGTCGGTCTGTCCGCTTTTGTGTCCCTTCACGTTTCAACTTCACTATCATATCGGAAACAGTGGATCTAGGAATGTTTAGGAGTGTGAAATGCTCGCGTATAGACATATGACACGAGTGACACCCAGTGACCTGACCACGTTCGAAGTCCCTGAGTTCCGCGGAGCGCCCCATTCTGCTCTCTCACGATGTCTAATGAATACTGAGGTCGTTGATATGGAGTACCTGGCAGTAGGTGGTAGCACAATACAGCTAATATGAAAAAAGCATGATTTTGGGGGTGTCCGGATACTTTTGATCACATGGTGTATATGAACAGGACGGTATTTGAAATGACGTCCTCTTCTCTGAGACTCAGGTGTCTTATCCCTACGCCACATGTTCCTTTTCTTTGGCACTCCTTAGAAGGAGGAAAACTTGCTTGATCCAGACTTTGTTTCTATTTTTACCCACTTACTCATACAAGTTTTTCTTGCTGTCAAGGCATGTATGTAGCCAGGATTTTGTCAAAACGGGGGTCCAATTTGTTAAAGAGGGTCTTACGAAGGACTCTTGTTTTTCTTTATTCTTAAAATTTCCCTAAAGAACAATAAACCATTTTATTCGGCAATGATCTCGAGTTGTCATCAAACGGAGATATAATCTCGCTACTTACGTGTGTTGTATTTTGGCAAATCGCTAAGAAACAGTCTACCTCCAATCTCCGTTCAACCTCCAAGGTAATTTTACACTCTCCTTCTTTCAGCCTGGGTATGAACTGAGGAAGTAATCTGGAACGGAGGAGCGCTAATTTTTGGGTCTCTGTGGTTATTACTCTGTGATTATTTTGGAATAAAGAGAACTCTGTTCGACAGAAAAGCTAGAACACTTCTTAGTGGCGAAAATGCAAATGATTCGTAATAATTCAACCTTACACTGCACAAATTTCCTAGTTTAAGTACGCATCTCTCACTTCTTGCAATGCAGGAAGGATCATTTTATGCATTAATGAATGTCCCGGCAGACAGAGGCATGAGTCTAAATGAGGAGAATTTGGACTATTATTTATTTATCACATGGCTTTATAGCCGGGATTCTCCAAAGAAGTGCCCGGCTCGCTTTCGATGGAGCTCTTTTCATTTAAGCAGAGGGGCTGTGTCGTTGAGGGAACTGCAATCTTTCAGGAAAGAAAGGTAGTCGTAAGGAATTGGCTGTGGCCTATAGTAAGGGATCAACAACGGCATTTGCCTAAATTGAAAATGGGAATCGAAAGAAAACCATTTTCAGGGTTGCTGGCAGATTGATTGAAACCACCTAGCCTCCCGACTGCAGGGATTGTTAGCTCAGCGGCACAACACGTACTGCTATCCCAAGTCGGCGCAGAATTTTGCAAAAAATAAAATGCATCAAAACAAAAGACTGAATTCTGGCATTGCACGCTTTTCCTTTAATCGTGCATGTTTAGTCATTTTATAGTGCATGAATGCATGCATTTTTTAAGATTTAATTGTGCATGGAATTGCTGGGTTCAGTTATTACGGTATTACAAGAGGTTTAACAAATTTAGGACGCAAGTGGGAGGGAGAGATGCAGATTGCAGTCGGCTCTAACGAAATCAAGCAGCCCCCTGAAAAAAATATTTTAGCAACAAACGAACTATGAATACGCTATCACCCGTACCGCTTCCACTCTCCACAAACCCGTACCCAAGTAACCAGATTGGGTGACATTTTACCATTTGGGATGGTAATGATAAAATATTGAACAAAGTTTTTAAGGGAATGCATCCATCACCGTTTGGGCGATATTTTTGTCAATGAAAGCGATTTTTGGGCGACACAGACACTTTGAGGTGTATTTTTATGACTGATTTTAATTTAATGTTGTTTGCAATGATACTAAGTGCTCCTCCGCCTCGTGAAACACTGAAATATTGCACCCCAAAATTCTACCAGCTTCCAAATAACGAATCCAGTGCTAACATTAGACAGCTACAGTTATTTAATTAGGCTATTATAGTACTGCGTACACATTTTTAACTTACCATAACGCTACTGGATGAGTCAAAACCTATTTCTTTTTCTTTCTTCTAACAAACTTATCCATAATTAGAAACTATCACAACAGCACTCTGAACAAAGACAGTAAACGGTAGCACGTACATTAAATCGAACTGAAAGTAAGAACTGAACTGATTAACAAAAGAACACCTGAGCTCAAACAAGACCAACAACGTGACTTGGCCAAAATAGGGATGGGCGATAGCCGATAGTACTACGGATATACACAATGAAGAGCCAAAGGGAGTGGTGCCCATGCCTAATATCGTGTAGGGCCTCCGCGAGCACGCAGAAGTGCCGCAACACGAAGTGGCATGGACTGGACTAATGTCTGAGGGTAGTGCTGCAGGGAACTGACACCATGAATCTTGCGGGGCTGTCTATAAATCCGTAAGAGTACGATGGGGTGGAGATCTCTTGTCACAGCACGTTGCAAGGCATCCCAAATATTCTCAATAATGTTCATGTGTGGGGAGTATGGCCAGCGGAAGTGTTTAAACTCAGAAGAGTGTTCCTGGAGCCACTCTGTCGCAAATCTGGACATGTGGGGTGTCGCATTGTTCTGCTGGAATTGCCCAAGTCCGTCGGAATGCACAAAGGACGTGAATGGATGCAGGTGTTTGCGTACGTGTCACTAGTCAAAGTCGTATCTAGACGTATCAAGGGTCCCATATCACTCCAACTGCGCACACTTACAGAGCTTCTACCAGCTTGAACACTCCTCTGCTGACGTGCAGGGTCCGTGGATTCATGAGGTTGTCTCGACACATGTTCACGTTTATCCGCTCAATACAATTTGAAACCAGACTCTTCCAACCAGGCAACTCATTTCCAGTCATCAACAGTCCAACGTCGTTGTTGACGAGCCAGGCGAGGCGTGAAGCCTTCTGTCATGGAGTTATCAAGGATACAGGAGTGTGCCTTCGCCTCCGAAAGCCCAAATCGATAATGTTTCGTTGAATGGTTCGTACCCTTACACTTGTTGATGTCCCAGAATTGAAAACTGCAGCAATTTGAGGAAGGGCTGCACTTCTGTTCCGTTGAACGATTCTCTTCAGTCGTCGTCGGTCCCGTTCTTGCATGACCTTTTTCCGGCAGCAGCGACGTCGGTGATTTGATATTCGTTCGGGAAAATCCCCACTTCTTCGCTACCTCGGAGATCCTGTGTCATCGCTCGTGCACCGACTATAATACCACGTTCAGATTCACTTAAATATTGATAACCTTCCACTGTAGCAGCAGTAACCGATCTAACAACTGCGGCAGACACTTACTTAGGAGTCTGAAATCGCGCGACCGCTACGGTCGCAGGTTCGAATCCTGCCTCGGGCATGGATTTGTGTGATGTCCTTAGGTTATTTAGGTTTAAGTAGTTCTAAGTTCTAGGGCACTGATGAACTCAGAAGTTAAGTCCGATAATGCTCGGAGCCATTTGAACCATTTGAACTTACATAGGCATTGCCTGTTCGCAGATCTCCGAATTTAAATACGCATGCCTGTACCAGTTTCTTTGGCGCTTCGATTTATATAGTTTAAATCTATCGTTGGCCTTGTTAATTGTCGCCCGCTGCTGTGGCCGAGCGGTTCTAGGCGCTTCAATCCGGGACCGTGCTGCTGCTACGGCCGCAGGTTCGAATCCTGCCTCCGGCGTTGATGTGCGTGATGTCCTTAGGTTAGTAAGGTTTAAGTAGTTCTAAGTCCAGGGGACTGATGACCTCAGATGTTACGTCCGGTAGTGCTTAGAGCCATTTGAACCATTCTTTTTAATTGTAAATAATACATATCACTTTACCATCGTAAAGTAATTAAGTAGTGTGTAATTTAATTTAGTTGATTGAAGTGGGATGTGGGGTGGGGGGGAGGCGGGGGGGGGGGGGAGGTGCAGTCTGGATCCCCTGAACTCGCTCTTTGGCTACGGCGTTGGTAAGGATCACTATCAGCCAAGCACCGAGGAGGAATCGAACAAATTTTTTCGGTTACGTCGGGGACGCTTTATTGCTGTCAATTACAGTATTTTCTCCACACAATTATGACATTACCCGAGACAGCTTCGACCGACACGACTTCCTCCAGATAAGACATGACTTTAAAGGAACCTTCCTGCGAACCGCACCAGTTTTGGGAAGACGATGTACGACGCACGAACGCGAGGTATTCGAGGCTCTCGTGGAAGAGATAAGAAATCAACGGGGAAATAAATGGAACTGGTGTACTCACGACTGTTTCCGAGCCGGTCAGTAATAAATTAACTCCGGTGAGGGGAAAAGGTGGGCCGTGCGGTTATCTTTACGGGGAGGCGTCACTTATCTGCGTTTGTTTTGACAGCGCTGTGTTTTCTCCCGCCCCTGATGCAACGGCGTCGCTCCGTATTTGGCCGGCCGGCACTACAGGAGGAGCGGTAATCGCTGCCGGCCGACCGGCTAGGCGAGGCGCGGCGGCTTCCTTGAAAGCAGAGCGCGCAGCGGGGCCCATCTGCCGGTGAAAGCGGCGCGCGTGCCAGACCGAATCTGGAACGGGGAAGCAGCGCCCGCTACCGTTGCACCACGCCGCACGCCGCACGTAGGCCATCTGTCTGGCGTCTGGACGCCTACGCCAGCGCCGCGGCGCGGCCTGCCTTCGGGACGGGAGGTCGCAGCGGCGGAGGTGCACGGTCTGTTGCTCAGGCTCAATGCGACCACTGGACGCGCCACACTCGCTCATTCTCTCTCTCTGCGGCAGCTGCCGGCTTAATCCGTCTCGTGACGCAACACTGACGGGCGCAGGACCCGAGCTTCCCTTGCTCACAAAAGTAGGGCCCTTGTCTTTTGGACCCTCCAGGGTTCACCTGGGACACAGAACCCAAGTCTCCTGCAATCAGGGACTAAATCTAGTTG
This sequence comes from Schistocerca serialis cubense, assembly GCF_023864345.2. NCBI lineage: Eukaryota > Metazoa > Arthropoda > Insecta > Orthoptera > Acrididae > Schistocerca > Schistocerca serialis. The sequence goes on from NC_064641.1 coordinate 258,544,896, forward strand.
CTCCGTTCGAAGCAGATAGCAACATACCGTAAGGTTCTCGTATATTTTCTGCTATTGTAAATAACCGCTAATGTACTGGGTAAAGGTGAATAAGGTCACTGCTCGTGCAGATCCTTGTGTCTGTGGGTAATTTTATCTGTGGATGACATGCTAGTCAGTCAGCTGTGCAGCGCTGGGACATCCTTACTTGAGGCACAGTTGCCGAGCAGTTGAGTTTTTCAGAGTATGGGATCAGTTTTCTGTGAATCTGGAAGAAGCTATACGGAACTCTTTATTGTGGAGAGAAAAACCGATTTATAATACTTCCTTGCTTTTTTATACTGATCGAGAAGATTTTGGAGGAATTTTAAAGGTTTGTTTGTAGTTTCCCTGTAATTTTTGGTCTTCTTATGTCAAGCACTCTTTTTCACAACAATCAGATTTTGGTTTCTCAAAACCGATTTTCTAAAAAGTAAAACCCATCTTCATGGTTTACAGCAAAGCTTAGAACATTTTTGTCATGTGTGCATTACACCTTACGCCACAGGAAGTCTGATCGTTTCTGAAAAGAGAGTAGTTTAGTATTGGGACTACCTTCTTGCTACCTCACTCTCCATTGTTGCCAGATGTATCCAAGATGGCGGTGATGACGTCATCCGAGACGGCAGCGTGTAGATTTAGCAACAGTGCAAGACATCATCCACTATGGCGGCTGTGACGTAATTCAAGATGGCATATTTTGGCGGGAAGTTTGAATTTTGTAGGAAGATGGGGCAGTTGGGCTACCTCCACTAACCTAAGTCATCAGACTGCCACCTCTTCCTAGGAACTGGCGCTAAGTTTAAATTTAGATGGTAAAGAAAGGTCACTTGGTCTTTCTCTACTAACCTAAGAAAATGGCGGAAAAGAAAGGTCACCTCCACTTACCAAGGCACCCGACTGCCACCTCTTCCTAGGGATTGGTGGGAAATGGATCCAACCTGAGGTGGGCTGATGGAGAGAGGAAGGAGTGTACTTTATTTATTTTGCAACAACTTATTTAGGGACAGATATCGAGAGATTTTATTATATTGATACAAAACACACGCTCTGACATGCTTGGGGTCACGAAACAGAGCCTACAGACCTACAAACCACTAAAGGACTCAGCAAACACACTTGCTAATCGTCAACTGTCGATATTACGCACCAGTCTTTATTCAAACAATTTGAGGCACTACAGCTCTTCAGTGTGTTCGCCATGAGGCCCAGAGCCCAACTAACCTAGTACATAGTACCACCACCAGAGGGCACTGTTGTCCATTCCATGACATAATCCAAGATGGTGGGGAGAAATGGTGGGAAACAGTGTGGTTACTATGAGGTCCAGAGTCCAACTAACCTAGTACACAGTACTGTCACCAAAGGGTGCTGTTATCCATTCCATGACGTAACCCAAGATGGCGGTCTGAGGACAGGGGGAAATGGCGGGGAAACGACTCTGCCTGTGCTGAACATAAGCCTTTATTTTGCAGGCAGTGTCTCCACCACGAGACCTAGAGTCCAACTGACCTAGTACACAATACTGCCACCAGCGAGTGCTGTCACCCCTCATGTGATGTAATCCGAGATGGTGGTCTTGAGGGGGAAAATGGCGCGAAAATGACGCAGCCTGGGCTAGGCTGCTGGAGAGGGTAAGGAAGGAGTGTACTTTATTTATTTTGGAACAATTTATTTAGGGAATGATTTTGAGAGATAGTATATTTATCACACTGATACAAAACACATGCTAGCGGTCACACCCCACAGACCTGTAAACTACTCCTAATTAACGATCAGCAGACACGCAGACAACTCCTAACTTACCAAAATAATTTCACTACAGACCTGAAAAATGCTCCTAAATAATGCAGCACAGTGATGTATAGATAAATTCAGTACTCGTAATGATTACAACGTCTACTCAATAATATTTCTCGCACTCCCATATTTCGAAACGAGCCACCTAACTCGAACCTGTCTGCTACAGTAAAATTCCATCCCGGTTTTAGTCAGCCCGTACACATCTTGCAACTGCTCCCGTTTCTACAGCTTTGCGCTTGTGATAGTTTCAATTTATGTCAGAACTGAGCAAAAGTCGGAGAAAGATATATCCACTATTTCCTGCAACACATGAAGAAAGAGAACGATCTGAGTTAATGAAACAGGATTATGTTTTGACCATTCGGTGGAAATGCGAGCAGTGTGGTTCATTACCAAACTAGATACAGATACTACAGCCCGAGGAAGATCCGCGTCCATTCACATCTATCAGTCCGACATGCTATCATCGTTATTCTGTACCATCCAACAGAGAAAAATTGCGAACTATAAAATCTCCACTAACTTCATCCGATACAGAACTCACCCAGGCCTCATTGCCGGCATAGCTGCGATGTGGATCCAGCGCAGCGAGAGAGTTGTGCGATGCTTCCCAGAATAGCATTCCTAACAGGACACCACGTCCGTCATCGAATATACCTGTCAAACTGCTGCTGCTGCCTATGCGGGGCGATCCTATTAAATATATGGCTTTCAGTCCTTTATAGTCGGAAGTTTAAGGTTTCATCACCCGTACTCTAGGATGATGACCGTATCCCACAGACTACACTGTAAGATACACAGTGCCACAGTGACGGAACAGATGATGGCTCTGCGTTCCCTTTCGCTGATTCCTCATACTGCACTCATGTGCGCGATCGTGTGAGACCCAACTCGCTTTATTTGTTCATGAGACCCAGAAAATATTAGATACAGGCTCCCAGGTAGATGCTATTTTTCTTGACTTCCGGAAGGCGTTCGATACAGTTCCGCACTGTCGCCTGATAAACAAAGTAAGAGCCTACGGAATATCAGACCAGCTGTGTGGCTGGATTGAAGAGTTTTTAGCAAACAGAACACAGCATGTTGTTCTCAATGGAGAGACGTCTACAGACGTTAAAGTAACCTCTGGCGTGCCACAGGGGAGTGTTATGGGACCATTGCTTTTCACAATATATATAAATGACCTAGTAGATAGTGTCGGAAGTTCCATGCGGCTTTTCGCGGATGATGCTGTAGTATACAGAGAAGTTGCAGCATTAGAAAATTGTAGCGAAATGCAGGAAGATCTGCAGCGGATAGGCACTTGGTGCAGGGAGTGGCAACTGACCCTTAACATAGACAAATGTAATGTATTGCGAATACATAGAAAGAAGGATCCTTTATTGTATGATTATATGATAGCGGAACAAACACTGGTAGCAGTTACTTCTGTAAAATATCTGGGAGTATGCGTGCGGAACGATTTGAAGTGGAATGATCATACAAAATTAATTGTTGGTAAGGCGGGTACCAGGTTGAGATTCATTGGGAGAGTGCTTAGAAAATGTAGTCCATCAACAAAGGAGGTGGCTTACAAAACACTCGTTCGACCTATACTTGAGTATTGCTCATCAGTGTGGGATCCGTACCAGATCGGTCTGACGGAGGAGATAGAGAAGATCCAAAGAAGAGCGGCGCGTTTCGTCACAGGGTTATTTGGTAACCGTGATAGCGTTACGGAGATGTTTAATAAACTCAAGTGGCAGACTCTGCAAGAGAGGCGCTCTGCATCGCGGTGTAGCTTGCTGTCCAGGTTTCGAGAGAGTGCGTTTCTGGATGAGGTATCGAATATATTGCTTCCCCCTACTTATACCTCCCGAGGCGATCACGAATGTAAAATTAGAGAGATTAGAGCGCGCACGGAGGCTTTCAGACAGTCGTTCTTCCCCCGAACCATACGCTACTGGAACAGGAAAGGGAGGTAATGACAGTGGCACGTAAAGTGCCCTCCGCCACACACCGATGGGTGGCTTGCGGAGTATAAATGTAGATGTAGATGTAGATGTAGAAGTCGCAAGAGACGCTCCCTGTGACCCTGTGTCGTTGTTTGAAACATTGTTTCCTAACACACTTTGTACACTGCCATACATTTTGTTTTTCTACCACGATTTCTAGGTCTGTGTCAGGTCCTAAACTGACATTAAGACGCTCTGATCCACGGCCTCTCGCAGAAAACTAGACATCGCACAGTGTAAATCATTTTGTTACTATGGCTACCATAACACGTGACACACAGTGGATGATTTTAAATAAAAGACAGTTACAAAATAAGGAAACTAGAGGAGTTTGGCTGAATTGTGGAGAGTTTCCAAACTGATGTCCTCTACATTTAAACTCATCTGCCACAGTGACGGAACAGATGATGGCTCTGCGTTCCCTTTCGCTGATTCCTCATACTGCACTCATGTGCGCGATCACTGTTTCGGTTCTAGCAACCCTCAGAAGGTGACTCCCATCCACAAAACTCATTCCCCAACTCAAAAAGCGCTGTCAGTTAGTCATTATGTGGTAACCAACGACGTGCCAATGCACAGATGGGATGGAAAAGACACAGCTGATGTAATAATAAGCATCACCGTTGATAGCGCGAATAATTTTAGCAATTTTAATGTCAACACCGGCGAATGACGAGAGACAGCATGTTTCCCGAATTTCAGTATCATGGCTAAACCGCCCCTTCTCTACTTTGTGAGCATCACTGCGAGTGTAGATAGATGATTGTATGGTACGTCCATTCAGTGTTAATTCTCGAACACATAACTCATCAAAGTATACCAGACAGCGCTCTACATGTTTCTGACATCTCGAGTACTGTGTTTAATTTACGATCTATCTCTCTGCGTATGAGAATCACAGAGCATTCTCGCTGTCTTAGGGTAAAATTAGAGAGTGAAAGACCCTCATCACACTGTCATTGACCAACCCGCCCTGCAGCACCGTTACCGAATTAATCTGCAACTGATCAGAAGTAGACCGCTACACTCCACGTCTTGTGAATGAATGGAGCTTTCCGAGTTCTCACCCATCCAAGTGCACGAGATTTCTCGAGATGCGCCCATGTCGAGGAGCTTATCACTCCTTATCGATGTATAGTAACAGATTTCAAAGTGTTGTGATGTAATAGCAGACGGTTAAGAAGAGGGAGGGGGGGGGGGGGCTCCAGACGGTAGATAGACAGCATGAAGATCCGCCACACACCGTAAGGTGGCTCGCGGAGTATAGATGTAGATGTATAGATGTAGATGAAGGTGGTTCATTGAACTCTCTGCCAGGCAGTTTATTGTTAGTAGCAGAGTAATCACGTAGATGTAGATGTACATAATGCTGCCTCGACGGAGAAAAATTGACTGCCTTCCTGACTTCCTTCGCTTCGATGTCGACGTTTTCTCGGATTCCTCTTGCTGCCGCATACTTGTTTACATGTATAAATTGTTCGGCGTGAACCAGAAGATACGCAAGTACTTCATCACTTTCCCTGCATTTCGATGTATATTCGGTCAATTTATACCTATTCCCTCGTCATTTTTTGCAATTCTATCAATTTTATGTCAGATCTATCCATGCGATCATGACATAACCTCTCGTTCTTTGTTCTAAAATTGCTTGTAAATGTAGCACAGCTGCCAACACCTAACCCAAATGCACTGATCGGAAGGCGTAGTATAGCGCTGTACTCGGCTGTATCCAGTTACCTCCACATCTGGAGAGCGTTTGCTCTGTTTTCTGTATGTCTGTGTATATGCATGCCTCGAGAGCGATGTTGAGATGCGAATTCACAATATGCCACGCACGGGATAGGGTTTGAAGGTGGATCCACCACACGCAATGCACGAAGCGGTGTTGGGATACAGATCCACAATATACCACATCCGAATTAGCGTTCGAGTGTGGGTCTGCCGCGGACTATACATCCGGACCGATGTTCGGAGGTGGATCCACCACACGTCACATCTGCAATAGGGTTCGCGGGTGGACCAACCACACGTTACGTTCGAAGTTTGGTCCACCACCGGAAGGGCCTGCGTCCTGGGAGCCGCTTCCTGTACCAATTTTGTACAATGTTCAGTGCTCTTTGTGCCATAGCTCTGACTGTACTTTAGAATTTGCCAAGTATTACTATGACAAAATCGTCGGCATATCCCTTGCAAAAGTACTGTCTAGATTTTAATTTTATAATGAGTTCATTCACCATAAGGTTCCACAGTAGAGGAGACAGGACCCCTCCTTGTGAATAGCCTCTGGTGGCGTTGATTACCATTTTTTCTTGCATCATGATGGCATCTACCTTTCTACCACTAAGCGTGGCTCTAACCCACCTGCAAGTGGTGGTCTTCAAGCCATGCACCTCTGCTGCCTTAACCATGGATTCGAAGATCGTGTTGCTAAAAGCCCCTTTGATGTCCAAGAAGATTTCCTGAAAGTGTAGTGCTTTCTCCATCTTCCCAATAAGTTAGTGGAGTGCAGTTTCATCGATTATCCTGATTGGTATGCATGTTGGTTTATGTATAGAGGGACTTTTGTTTTTCTAACGTTTTATGGAAGAAAGGAGGACAGACTGATTGGTCTCATATCATTGGCATTGGTATGATCAGTTCTCCCTGGCTTTGGAATAAAGACAACCTTCACATTCCCCCAGACGTTAGGAATGATTCCTGCTGCTAGGCTAACCCGAAATAACCTGCTTAGGAATCTTATTAAGTTCACTTCTGGTTGTTGCCGGAGTGCTGGAAAATTCCATCTGGGCCAGGTGACTTGAACGGTTGGAATGTTCCCACCGCCCATTGGATTTAACTATGGTCAACACATTCTCTGGCAGATTTCCAGTTCACCCTTCGAATACCTGAAAACCGATATCTCACAGGGATCTCATCCTGGTCTATGTTGTCTGTCAGAGAACACTGAGCAAAATGAGTCTTGAGGAGTAGTTCCAGAATTTCATGTGCTGTCCTTGAAAACTCTCCATCCTCTTCCTTAAAGTTCCTCCTGGGTTAGTTGGCATCCTAGTGAGGATTTTGTGAAGTCTGGCCTGAGCAGCCGTAGCCTCTACCTGTTCACAGAATACCTTCCAGGACGCCTCCTTTGCTTGCTTAATTGCATGATTGTATTTGACAAGGGCCTTCAGATATTCTGCTGATTGTCCTTTCGCAAGGTTAAACAGCCTTCGTACCTGTTTCCTCTGTGATTCCAAGTTGTTGTTCCACGAAGATACATTTCTATTCGTGCACTCTCTGGTGACTGAGCAGTTGTCATGTATGAGGTCATGATGGCAGAGGTAACTGCTGCCTCTGCTACCTCCTCAAACTTTACTGAGTTCCTTATCGAAGTACTGACTTCCGATAGGCTTGAGTTGAGGACCCTCCTATACGCCTCCCACTCCATTCTCCCGGGATTCCTACAGGACATAGTCTGTCTAAAGCCCATTTCAACCTCGAACTTAATATGCATGTGGTCTGATCAGGATGGCTTTAAAGCCGCATGCCACTGTTTGACATAACTACCCATGAAAGTGGAAACAAGATTATGTCAATTACCTCTTCCCTTCATATGTTCCTAAATTTAGGCTCCTTGCTCCTATTGAGGATTTCACACGACCGAAAAGAGTATGATTTGAATATGTGTATGCATCCTCACAAATACTGTTCCAACTAAACTATCGACTACTATAAAAGATTTTGTCAGAGACTGATGGTTCAACACATACACCATCTTCAATAGGGTTCCTGAAAAGATAAAGCCAAATTCAATCTTTGTCTTTGATGAAGAGTTCCAAGTCGTGTGAAACATCAACCGTAAAACAGTAGAAGAGCATCACCAGGTAACGAAAACATTCATCTGTAGAATAATCCAAATTGAAACTGCATCGGCGAACCTCAAAGTTTTTATTCCTTCTCCACGAATTTTAATACCTACTCCGAATTTTTCTTTTGTTTCCTTTACTGCTTGCTCAATATACAGATTGAACAACATCGGGGAGAGGCTACAACCCTGTCTTACTCCCTTCCCAACCACTGCTTCCCTTTCATGTCCCTCGACTCATAACTGCCATCTGGTTTCTGTACAAATTGTAAATAGCCTTTCGCTCATTGTATTTTACCCCTGCCACCTTCAGAATTTGAAAGAGAGTATTGCAGTTAACGTTGTCAAAAGCTTTCTCTAAGTCTACAAATGCTAGAAACGTAGGTTTGGCTTTCCTTAATCTTTCTTCTAAGATAAGTCGTAAGGTCAGTATTGCCTCACGTGTTCCAGTGTTTCTACGGAATCCAAACTGATCTGCCCCGAGGTTGGCTTCTACTAGTTTTTCCATTCGTCTGTAAAGAATTCGTGTTAGTATTATGCAGCTGTGATTTATTAAACTGATATTTCTGTAATTTTCACATCTGTCAACACCTGCTTTCTTTGGGATTGGAATTATTATATTCTTCTTGAAGTCTGAGGGTATTTCGCCTGTTTCATACATCTTGCTCACCAGATGGTAGAGTTTTGTCAGGACTGGCTCTCCCAAGGCCGTCAGTAGTTCCAATGGAATGTTGTCTACTCCGGGGGCTTTGTTTCGACTCAGGTCTTTCAGTGCTCTGTCAAACTCTTCACGCAGTATCATATCTCCCATTTCATCTTCATCTACATCCTCTTCCATTTCCATAATATTGTCCTCAAGTACATCGCCCTTGTATAGATCCTCTATATACTCCTTCCACCTTTCTGCTTTCCCTTCTTTGCTTAGAACTGGGTTTCCATCTGAGCTCTTGATATTCATACAAGTTGTTCTCTTATCTCCAAAGGTCTCTTTAATTTTCCTGTAGGCAGTATCTATCTTACCCCTAGTGAGATAGGCCTCTACATCCTTACATTTGTCCTCTAGCCATCCCTGCTTAGCCATTTTGCACTTCCTGTCGATCTCATTTTTGAGACATTTGTATTCCTTTTTGCCTGCTTCATTTACGGCATTTTTATATTTTCTCCTTTCATCAATTAAATTCAATATTTTTTCTGTTACCCAAGGATTTCTACTAGCCCTCGTCTTTTTACCTACTTGATCCTCTGCTGCCTTCGCTACTTCATCCCTCAAAGCTACCCATTCTTCTTCTACTGTATTTCTTTCCTCCATTCCTGTCAATTTTTCCCTTATGCTCTCCCTGAAACTCTGTACAACCTCTGGTTCTTTCAGTTTATCCAGGTCCCATCTCCTTAAATTCCCACCTTTTTGCAGTTTCTTCAGTTTTAATTTACAGGTCATAACCAATAGATTTTGGTCAGAGTCCACATCTGCGAGTCTACCATTACAAATTTTGTTGTAAATCTACGGAGTCGTGCATTGCGTAATTTGTGCTGCGCTCTACACAACGCAAAGAGTGTGTGGATTCTGTCTAAGGGCACGAGCAGCTACGAAGAAAGGACGAAATGTGTGTTTCATATCTTAACATGTCGGTAGAAAGGAAGGATAGAGTTTCATGTCCTGTCGACAAGAAAGTCATTCACACATGGAGCAGAAGCTGTAATTGGAAATAATGAGAAAGGAAATCGCCCATGCGTTTTCAAAAGAATCATTTAGTCATCCACCTTAAGCGATATGGGGAACCCTATTATAATGTAAACCTGGTTTACAGACGGGGTCACAACCACCATCATCTCCGAATACGAGTCAAACTGGTCAAACTCGTTCGCTTTGACTATACCGATAAAATTCCGTAACATTATGTGACACGTATTTCATTTAAACGATGACTTCATTATGATGGCTAACACCAAATAATGCTTCGCCTGAACCGTTAAATTCTCCCCAATCTCTTCTTATTCCAAAGGTCTCTACTACTCTTCCAGTGGTTCTGAAATCCGTTACAGGTACTACGAAACAATTTCTGTTACAACATATCTGCTCGCCTTCCCTTGGCACAGATCGGCCTTCAACGTGGATCCTCCTTTCTTCTCAATCCAAAGCCATCCAAAATTTCAAGAGCTAGTTTACTCTAACGTATCCCTCTTCTCTATCTTTCCCTCCAACAGGTCATCCTGATAGCTCAACAGCTATTTCGAAATCCAGTTTAGCTGAGACTACCTCCTCCCCACACTCTCCTTTCTGACTACTATTACTGATCAGTCAGGCAATGGGCGTAATGCCTGTTGACGTTCTCGGATACTGCATGCGTCAAGAGGCCTTTCCGATGTGTCTCACTCCATGTTTTTCCAGGCTCAGCTTCTCTCGTGATAAAGCTTGTAAACTGAGGGCCAATGTTAGAGCCAACTGCTTACTAGTGGCTTACCACGACAAACTTTTGCAGTAATTTTCATTCAAATTTTAATGGAACACAACACATATCTAAGAAGAAAGCTAGTTTAATGGTGAGTGTTGTAGTTACGCTCATAAACGGTGTAAGTGGTGGTGCAGAAGTGGAAAAATGGGGAGGCGCTTACATGCTGACAGAAGGTTTGTGAGCCGGTATGTCCCAGCTTCTCAGAGGGAAACCATCAGAGTGCTGGCAACACGTAAAACCTTTGTTCTGTTTTTCTTGCGGTGAGAGTGAACGGTACGGCCTAAAATGTACCAGAGTCCGCCAAAAAATGAGCTAACGGATCACAGCCCGGATCTTAAACTGTATGTGTGCTATGTAATATAAAAACTGCATCCTACAGACAAGAAATATAGGCAAACGGCGTCGGTCTCCCACCAATTCATCTATAATAAAATTTACGTTGAAAGCTAAAGCAGCAAGGAAGAAGGTACCGGCCTTTTACTTACTGGTACAAGCATTCGTTGCATAGGCTGGTCATAAGAAAATACTAAACACGATAGTCCTTCATCCTCTTTCCTTAATAATTAAATTTATTGGGCATAATTTGCAATTACATCTTCGCATTTCACATGCAGTGAGTAACACAGACGATAATAAAATACAACAGACACTATACGCAGGCCTAAATAGGCACTCGAAAGCAGGAGATTTCTCTACGTCTACGTCTACATTGTACTCCGCCAGCCACCTAACTGTATGTGACTGGCGGTACTTCTGGTATCACTAACGGATCCCCCATTCCCTATTCCACTGTCGAAGGGCGCGTGGGAAGAAAGAATGTAGGAAAGCCTCTGTATTAGTTCTAATTTCTTGAATTTTCTCGTCAAAGCCTCTCTAGTAACGCCTGCTACCGGAATTTGTTGAGCATCTCTTAGCGATTTTACGCCGACTAAACGAACACGTGACGAAACGCATCGCTTGTTGGATCTTCTCTATCTCTTCTATCATTTATACCTGGTAATGATCACAAATTATGAACAATGCTCTGGAATCGGTCGGACAGGGGCCCTGTGAGCCACTTCCTTAGTGGATTCAGATTCGTTCTATGAATCTCAGTCTGACATTTGCTTTGCCTACTACACTCCTGGAAATTGAAATAAGAACACCGTGAATTCATTGTCCAAGGAAGGGGAAACTTTATTGACACATTCCTGGGGTCAGATACATCACATGATCACACTGACAGAACCACAGGCACATAGACACAGGCAACAGAGCATGCACAATGTCGGCACTAGTACAGTGTATATCCACCTTTCGCAGCAATGCAGGCTGCTATTCTCCCATGGAGACGATCGTAGAGATGCTGGATGTAGTCCTGTGGAACGGCTTGCCATGCCATTTCCACCTGGCGCCTCAGTTGGACCAGCGTTCGTGCTGGACGTGCAGACCGCGTGAGACGACGCTTCATCCAGTCCCAAACATGCTCAATGGGGGACAGATCCGGAGATCTTGCTGGCCAGGGTAGTTGACTTACACCTTCTAGAGCACGTTGGGTGGCACGGGATACATGCGGACGTGCATTGTCCTCTTGGAACAGCAAGTTCCCTTGCCGGTCTAGGAATGGTAGAACGATGCGTTCGATGACGGTTTGGATGTACCGTGCACTATTCAGTGTCCCCTCGACGATCACCAGTGGAGTACGGCCAGTGCAGGAGATCGCTCCCCACACCATGATGCCGGGTGTTGGCCCTGTGTGCCTCGGTCGTATGCAGTCCTGATTGTGGCGCTCACCTGCACGGCGCCAAACACGCATACGACCATCATTGGCACCAAGGCAGAAGCGACTCTCATCGCTGAAGACGACATGTCTCCATTCGTCCCTCCATTCACGCCTGTCGCGACACCACTGGAGGCGGGCTGCACGATGTTGGGCGGTGAGCGGAAGACGGCCTAACGGTGTGCGGGACCGTAGCCCAGCTTCATGGAGACGGTTGCGAATGGTCCTCGCCGATACCCCAGGAGCAACAGTGTCCCTAATTTGCTGGGAAGTGGCGGTGCGGTCCCCTACGGCAATGCGTAGGATCCTACGGTCTTGGCGTGCATCCGTGCGTCGCTGCGGTCCGGTCCCAGGTCGACGGGCACGTGCACCTTCCGCCGACCACTGGCGACAACATCGATGTACTGTGGAGACCTCACGCCCCACGTGTTGAGCAATTCGGCGGTACGTCCACCCGGCCTCCCGCATGCCCACTATACGCCCTCGCTCAAAGTCCGTCAACTGCACATACGGTTCACGTCCACGCTGTCGCGGCATGCTACCAGTGTTAAAGACTGCGATGGAGCTCCGTATGCCACGGCAAACTGGCTGACACTGACGGCGGCGGTGCACACATGCTGCGCAGCTGGCGCCATTCGACGGCCAACACCGCGGTTCCTGGTGTGTCCGCTGTGCCGTGCGTGTGATCATTGCTTGTACAGCCCTCTCGCAGTGTCCGGAGCAAGTATGGTGGGTCTGACACACCGGTGTCAATGTGTTCTTTTTTCCATTTCCAGGAGTGTATTTGCTTTGTGTGGTCATTCCATTTAGAGTCGTTCTGGATCGTTACTCCTAGGAATTCTACGGTAGATACCGTTTCCTGTAATTTTTCATCAGTAGTGCAGTCGTACAGTAGTAAATTTCTTGTCCTTTGTTCGAATGCACACTTACGTTAGATTTATTTACGTTCAGGGTCAACTGCCAGAGAGCGCAGCGTTCATCGATCCTCCGCAGATCATCCTGCATCTTTCTTCTTCCCTCGACACCGGCGAGCTGATCGGTAGGTTTGTCCGTGGTGTTGGACAACATCGGTGAGATGATGTTAATCAACCACTGGCAATGGTTTTTCCCTCTACAGGTACAATTCGTGGACTATCTATTTCAGTATAAATAACGTTAGCGTAAGATACTGATAGTGCTTCGGCAAAGAAAATCAAAAGTTACTTAAGTTGGGATGTGGAAATTTTAATAAGTAGTCTCATGCTGACGTAACTTCGTTTATTCCGAGTTCGAAACCCGATGGCGACCTTGGCGTTTTTATCAGTTCCTACTGGCGTTGTTACAAATGCTGTATGCAGAATGGTGGGTGTATCCGTTGCGCAACACGGCACATAAATGAGGGTCAATCGTGTTTGAACAGCACAAAGAAAATTTCGGTCCGCTGGTTTCAGCAGGCCACGATATCTCCACGCACAGGCATAGTATATCAGCTCTACTGCAAACCTATAATGTACACACCACTATTCCATCGCAAGTTCCATGAGAGTTCCTCCAGTCCACCACTCTCTAAGTGGTAATTGGACACAAAGTCGGTGAAACGTGTCCAATTGGTTCCTAGCTTATAGCTGAATTGTTGCTGTATTATCATTGTCGCCTGCACAGGCCAGCAAGTACGGCAATTCGAGGCCGAGGCGAGTAGGAGCGTAATTTTTCTTGCAGGCTACCGAGAGCGTTAGGCCACCGTTTCTTCTTTAATGTTCCTTTTTAAATAAAGTGCCTCTTAATGAGGGTGGCACGCAGTCCGACAAGGCGAGCAAAATGCTGGCTAAAAGATAAAAGAACAGTAGTCGTGACTTACTCGGTGGATAGGCAGAGCAGATGGCGCAGGCGTGGACTGAGACAGTAAGAGTGCAGCCGCCACCGACTGGTCACGCTTGGCAGCCTCGCCGGAGGTCACCCGAGTGGCCCACGATTGGGTTGCGGCGACGAAGCTAACAAACAGGACGCGGACACGCATTGCAAAATTACCACCTCTGAAAACGGCGGCGGCCGAGACGCAGGTGTTCTAATTGGAGGGTACTCCACATCACTGGCGAACCTGCGCCGCCTCGCAGCTGTACTGCCGCGTGTAAGTGTCCAAGTACACGATAACCACACAGCAGAGGCGCCCGTAATGTGACGCTCTAGACTCCCTTTCATATTTCATTAATATCCACAGTGCTGAGAATGCGTATGACTATCTCGTGACGCTGCAGACGTTACATAAAAATTTAGGTAAGCGGTTGACCATCGGACATTGAAGACGCTGTCTGCGTGCGTCGTAAAGAGGCAGCTAAACACTCTCTTGCTGTCCGTCTAGGGACTGATTACCGGTTCCACTACACTCATTTTTATCCGGTGCTACCGATTAGTGTGTCGTAAAAACACATACAATACTGTAACTACCTGTTATAAAATCGGCAGCACCAGCTCCCGATATTCGTTCGAGATAAATCCCCAGCTCCCGCTATACTGCTTGTAGAAACAGCGACACCTATAGGAGGAGAACTGTGGTCGTACTTTTTACGGGCCACCTCAATGACGCCGATGCCTCAAAATTGTTGTCATTACATGGTCATTACCACTTCCGTGACGCAGAAGAGGCGTCGGTGAATTGTTCGATGTGTACAAAAGGGGACACACTAGGCAGGCGACAGACTGGTTAAAACGAGCATTAGCCGCAGTTAACTGCACGTTCCTTGTTACAATTACGTGCTGTGGAATAACCAACATAAAAAGCAACGACGTGACAGGTGTCACTAGAGTGAGCTGAAGGGCGTTTCTTACCGTCAGACATGTCGCAAACATTAAACGTAATTATTGAATTTTTACTACCTTAAACTAGTTGCAAGTAGTAATTGATTTTCGCTACTGTCAAGATTGGTCTATAAAGCTGTAGGCAGACGTAGTTACAGTGAAATAATAACAACCGTAGAATTACATGACATTGAATAACGCCTCCAAATTACACAAAAAGGAAGATTAGGTTGTAGAGTTGCGTCCATGACGACCCATTAGACTGCTCAAAGTATGGGGAGGAAATCCTTTATAACGAAATAGGATGCCAGGGAATGGTATTGCGAAAGGCGTGAACTGAATATCTGAACGCGCTGTGTACGGTTGTCCACATAAGTGAAAAGAAGTATACGAAGTCATAGTGCCTGTGTTTTTAAGAGATGCGATGCAGTATTCCTTCAGACACGCACGCACTGCGATTTCATAGTTATTCGTCAATACCGGGCCCTCGACTCTCAACGAATATGTCCTTACTGGGCGGCAAACTACGTAATGTGTGAGTTCAGGTCGTGCTACATGGACGACGGCATACAGATGTTTGGGTCGGGCCGTGGTTCGTGCCTGGACAGCCGAACAGGTTAAGGCGACCTCTCGCGTGAAACGGGAAATCCGGGTTCGAGTCACCGCCCGGCACATGTTTCCATTGCCGTCATTCCGATACACTGCCAATGCTGGTTCATATTCACAAGTTCGAATACATTTCCTAAAAAGAAGAACTCCAAAATACACTTTCTGGAGGGGAAAAAACATGAAGCACCTAGAAAGGGAGGAGGAAACGAAATGAAGCTTAACAGGTTGATAGCGTATGTGGTGTTATTGTAGTGTTTACGCAACAGAGTCAAACGTACAAATAATTTGGCAGTATGAATCCAGGTATCAGTATGACGCTGCGCCCTTTCTGGCCTGGATGCTTGCACTGATTAGGATAGGAAGGGTGTCACAAAGTCATTGTATCCCCTCCTGTGGCAAGCTGGCCCACAGCTGTAGTAACTGGTCCTTTATATCCCGGATATACGAACTGGGACGTATTTGACGGCCGAACTGGCCCCACAGATGTTCTATCGGTCTCTCTTCCGTTCGTTGAAACTACGAAATTGCTGGGGCTCATGCTCGATAGGAAACTTTCTTGGTCCTCCCACGCGTCTTACCTTGCAGCCTGCTGTATGCGGTCCCTCAGCGTTCTACGTGTCCTCGGTGGTACTTCCTGTACCGGTCCCTTGTCCATTCGAAACTATACTATGGGTGTTTCGTTTATCCATGTGGACGTCCGTCCCTCTAACGCCGTCTCAATACTATCCACCATTGTGGCATCCGTTTGGCCACTGGCGCCTTTTACTCTAGCCCGGCTGAGAGTCTATACACAGAAGCTGCTGAACTACTGCTGCCATACTGCCGTGACTTTCTCCTCAGCAGGTATGCATGTCGTTTGTCTGGCATGCGTGGCCACCCATTCTATGCTCCTTCTTCGATGACTCCTTTGGTTGGCAGTATGGGGCGCGTCCCTCTTCTCTGTTACCTCCTGCAGTTCGCTTTAAGCTCTTGCTCTTGCAGCTAAACTTCACGGTACCTGCCACTTTCCCGAAGGGTGTGAACCCTCCACCACCTTGACTTCGTCCGGTTGCCCGTGTTCTCCTTAGCCTTAACGCGCTTCATAAGACACTAATCCAGCCAAAACTTCGCGATAGTATCTTTGTGTACAGTAATGGCTCTCGGACTGACCGTGGTGTCGGGTGTGTCTTCGTCATTGGCACCAACGTTTTTCTGTATCGGCTTCCGGAACACTGCTCAGTATTTACAGCTGAGCTCTTCACCCTGTATCAGGACACGCAGTACATCCGGCGACACATACTTTTCAATTGCATCATCTGCTCCAAGTCTCTCAGTGCTACTCAAAGCCTCTGTATGCTGCATACCGTCCATCCCTTAGTGCAACGGGTCCAGGAAAGCTTTCACTTACTCTCGATGGACCCACTGTGACGTTTATGTGGGTTCCTGGTCACGTCGGTCTGACGGGAAACGAGGCTGCTGACGCTGCTGCCAAGGCTGCAGTCCCCTACCTCAGTCCGCTAGTTCTTACATTCCTGTGCTTATCTGTCTTCTCTTCCGTCTACTGGGATTAACGTGTAGTTGTTTTTAACTCCTCTCTTTGTCTTCGTGTTCTAAAGTTCTGACATGGCCGGAAGTGACCCTAGTTGTTTTTGCGCCCTAAAACGAAACAAACATTCCCTTCCGTCTGTCAGCAAGTGGTGTCACTTTGGCATCACCACTGGTTCTCCCTTCATGGAAACAAGCTCCGGGTTATTAAGCCTCTCCCAGCGGCTCGGACGACCTCCTCTCGGTCCTCTCGCCGTGAGGAGGCCATTTTAGATACGTTGCGTATCGGGCACTGTCTTTTTAGCCATCGCCATTTGTTAAGTGGTGCTCCCCCGCCGCTTTGTTCTCATTGCGCTCAACCTCTCACGGTCCGCCATTTTCTGATGGAATGCCCTTTTGCTAACCACTTACGTTATCGTTTGTGTTTGCCATCTGAGTTATCTGCCATTTTAGCGATCGGCATGCGAGCTGTCGACCGCGTTTTACTTTTTATCGGTCGTAGTAATATGGCGAAGGGCATTTAATTTTTAGTTCAGGACCTCCGTTTCTTTACGGCGTATTTTACAGACATTTCTCCACTCCCCTGTGTTTATCTGTCTTGTCTTCCGTCTACGGGGACTAACGTGTTCTAAAGTTCTGACATGGCCGGAAATGACCCTAGTTGTTTTTGCGCCCTAAAACGAAACAAACAAACATGTCCTATCGGGGTCAGATCTGGGAATCTTGCTGGCCATAACAGTTCGTCAACATAAAGCAGACAGTTCACAGAGACGTGTGCCATGTGTGGACGATAAATGTCCTGTTGAAAAATGGCACCACGACGCTGCCAAATGAGAAGTAGTACATGAGAATGCAGTGTGTCCGTGAAGTACCGCTGTGCCGCCAGAAACCTTACCTGTAGTCACATCCGACGGCTCCTAACACCATGACGACAGGAGTGATACCACTGTGTCTCTCCTAAACATCGGCACAATGGGCCTCCACCAGGTCGCCGCCATACTCTCGCCGATGGTCATTCGTAGTTCTACACAACCCAGACCCACAGTTGAACACAGTGCGACCTCATTCTTCGGCAGTTCGTGTTTCCGGTCATGGCACCACACGAAATGCAGTCGCCTGTGCTGCGCTGTTAACGGCAGTCGAAGCGTGGGACGGTAATTCCCTAATCCTGCTGCTACTACTCTCTGACCAATGGTACTAGACGATATAGAATGTTGCATGGAGTCCATTACTTGTCCTCGCACGGCAAGAGCGGATGCCGCTTGGAGAACAATACGGCGACCGTCTCCTGTGGTTGTCAGACGTGGTAGACAGGAATCTTGACGACCGGTATGTCCGCCCTCACGTCCCCAAGCAGTCCAGCAGTCCAACATCGGTTCACTATCGCGTTCGAGTCACCTGTAGATCTGGATATTGCACAATTCGACCAGCCGTCCAAATGGAGACGCACAATAAGTTCCTTTTCAAACTCTGCTAGGTACTGATAACACTCACCCGAGTACTCGGTATCTCCGTGTCCTTCACACTGATCATTCAGTATCTGACGCTGTTCACGTCCCTTATCTATCTCATCAGGCCTGGTAGTAACACTAAACACGAAAACAACGCTAATGCATTCTAATGGACTTCTACCTGTCGTAGAGAAATGGTGCTCTTAACATTTCCCTTCTCACCGATAGTGTGTGAATGTACACATATCAAAAAAGTTTTCAATCGCCCGGTTCCTAGAACTCCCGAAGATAAACGTTGACTGTGGATACTGTATCACAGACACAGTCCCTTTGACTGTTTAGAGATGTCACTAAACCCGCCCAAAGATGTAAACAACCATACGTGAGCATCGTCTATTAGGGGGTCCGACAGCCGATCAAAAATGGTTCAAATGGCTCTGAGCACTATGGGACAACTGCTGAGGTCATTAGTCCCCTAGAACTTAGAACTAGTTAAACCTAACTAACCTAAGGACATCACAAATATCCATGCCCGAGGCAGGATTCGAACCTGCGACCGTAGCGGTCTTACGGTTCCAGACTGCAGCGCCTTTAACCGCACGGCCACTTCGGCCGGCGACAGCCGATCAGTTGGAGTCATTCCACCAGGAAAGAGGTAGACGGCTCGTATTGTCTGTAACTCAACCATGCCTCGTCGGTCAATAGCGCGGTTCGATCGCGTCCGCATTGTTACTTTGTGCCAGGAAGGGCTCTCAAGAAGGGAAGTGTCCAGGCATCTCGGAATGAACCAAAGCGATGTTGTTCGGACATGGAGGAGATACAGAGAAACAGGAACTGTTGATGACATGCCTCGCTCAGGCCGTCCAAGGACTACTATGGCAGTGGATGACCGCTACCTACGGATTATGGCTCCACCCAAGGGCTACTACTGCCGTGGATGACCGTTACCTACGGATTATGGCTTATGGCTTGGAGGAACCCTGACAGCAACGTCACCTTGTTGAATAAAGCTTTTCGTGCAGCCACAGGACGTCGTGTTACGACTCGAACTGTGCGCAAGAGGCTGTATGATGCGCAACGTCACTCCTGTCTTCCAAGGCGAGGTCCATCTTTGCAATCACGACACCGTGCAGCGCGGTGCGTGGTCCAACAACATGCCGAATGGACCGCTCAGGATTGGCATCACGTTCTCTTCACCGATGAGTGTAGCATATGCCTTTAACCAGACAGTCCTTGGAGACGTGTTTGGAATCAACCCGGTCAGGCTGAACGCCTGAGACACCCTGTCTAGCGAGTGCAGCAAGGTGGAGCATCCCTGATGTCTTGGGGTGGCATTATGTAGGGCCGACCTGCGCCGCTGGTGGTTATGGATGGCGCCGTAACAGCTGTACGAAACGTGAATGCCATCCTCCGACCATATCGGCAGCATATTGGCGGGGCATTCGTCTTCATGGACGACAATTTGCGTCCCCACCGTGCACATCTTGCGAATGACTTCCTTCAGGATAGCGACTTCACTCGACTAGAGTGGCCAGCATGTTCTCCAGACATGAACCCTATAAAAAATACCTGGCATAGATTGAAAAAGGCTTTTTATGGACGACGTGACCCACCAACAACTCTGAGAGAACTACTCCAAGTCGCCGTTGAGGAGTGGGACAATCTTGACCGACGGGTCCTTGATGAACTTGTGGATAGTATGCCACGACGAATACAGGCATGCATTAATGCAAGAGGACGTGCTACTGGGTATTAGAGGTACCGGTGTGTACAGTAATCTGGACCACCACCTCTGAAGGTCTCGCTTTATGGTGATACAACATGCAAAGTGTGTCTTTCATGAGCATTAAAAAGGGCGGAAATGATATTTATGTTGATCTCTATTCCAATTTTCTGTACGGGTTCCGGAACTCTCGGAACCGAGGTGATGCAAAACTACTTTTGACGTGTGTATAAAGTTACACTGACATCGATCATGCCTTCTGGGTCCTTCACTTTCTTTATCAAGCTGTGTATTTTGAATATCTGAGACAATGTAAATCATGTGCCCATCCGGGACGCGAAATGTCATCCCGGTCTTGGACAGTGCAGCACTATTGCTCTCTCCATCCCTTCATGCACGTCTTACAGACAATTTCAGAGTTTAAGAATGTCACTATTTCACTCCATAACTTACAAGCGGCAGTAACGAGAGTTCGCATGCCAATCTGGCACAAAATTTTAAATTGTCGCAAACATTTAACGCACCATATATTCGGCTGAACTTTCGCTGCGTCTGAACAACAAAACAGAATATTGTCGAGACTGAATTAATTAAGTATTGATTGTATGTCACAAGCTGAAGATGTATACTTGATCCGGATTCGAACCCATACCTCGTCTTTCGTACGCATCGTGCTACAAACTGCTAAACGTACACACTGCGTGGACCTACAATGTGAAGTCAGTCTACGGTAACGAAGTTGGTTACGCATGACTGGCGAATGGCAGAGTTTCACGTTATAGTAACGGTAAGGCACACAAAACGCGGGGACTACAAGTAATCGCTTCGGCTGAATCGAGACAGGCAGACAGTGAAAATTTCGTACAGAGGACACAGAGCCAAACTCTAATGATATCAACAGCGTCAAAAGCGTTTACGTACCTATAATGATACCGTCATCTATGTCCTTCTATATGCAACAACCCGTCACTGGGGCTAGCAGGCAGGAAGTGACGACTCATATCGAGAGAAAAAAAGCATCGTTGGTACAGATTTCTGGGAATTCCATTCCTTACGTGGATAGGCACATGAAAATACCGAAGTTGACGTCCTACAATGTACTATACAATTTCTTCCATCCACGATGGAAATATTCATTCTGTTCTATCAAACGACTGTTGAAGTTACGCAGCTACTTCACTAGCAGGTCTCATTCCACATAAGTTATTAAATTAACGGCCAGAACTGCAAAAGAAAAATCTGAAGACTATGAGAGAGGTTACAGATATGTTCAAAAATACCGCACAACGAAACAGGTATTTTCCCGGCCTCATACTTCGGATTCCATTCGTGACTGAAAATAAGGATCAAGTGTTTTGGGCAGCCTTTGGGCTATGGACCATTTGTCTATTCAAAGGAAGGATCGTTTTACTGTACCCATCCTACGGTATTTTAAAAATAGCTCGAATACGTTTGCGTGCCAAAATGTTGGGGATAATTTTTAAAGGTAGTGCGGAAGATAGAGAGAGGCGGGCTGTACCCCAGTCTTCAGTCAGAGTCTTTTCAACAGGAGCACATTCGCCTTTTTTGTGCTCCTATAGGAGCATTTTCCCGCTGGTAGGTATGCGTCTGATTTTATCGGACTTACCTACGAACAAACAGTGAATTATATCATATTTGTAGGTATGTTGGAAAAACTGAGTCGTTCCACAGCAGGAACTTCAGGGTTATTAAGAGAAACGGGAAATTTTGAAATTTGCGCTTCTAGCTCTGGGCGACTGTTAACACTAACATCTATAGACCAGCAAGTGTCATTTTGGCGTTTAATTTACATGGAGTCGTGGAATGGCGAGGAACGTACTTTTACCGTCAAAGCTTTTTACAAAAACAATGGCAGAGTGGAGGCTGCACGTAGAGAACTTCGTTATCACTTCGATCTAAGACTCCACGGTAACGTTCCTTCAGAACATGCATTTAACACATGGCACATAAGTCTGAGGAAACATTTTCAGCAATGAAAAAGAAACCTCCCGGTCGTGTGCGAATTGTTCGTACACCGGACACTATCGAAGAAGTTCAAAAGAAACCCATATCGTTAAGTTCGGAATGAATCGTCTTTACTCTTGCATAGTTCAAGTATTCGCAGAATATGAGCACAGGATATACATCACGACATATGCAAATTGGAGTCCGTCCAGGAACTGAAACCCAAAGATCACCAAATGCGATAACTATTCTGTAAACGAATGGTTGAAACGATAAATGACGACAGTATGTTTGTTAATAACGTGTGGATGTCGGACGATTTGTTAACAAAAAAAATTTTCGTTATTGGGCACGGTAAAATTCAACTAAGCTAAGCCAACGTCGATTGAGCCCCAACAAAGTTACCATGCAGTGTGCTGTGTCGCTATATGACACAACTGAGGCTTATTTCTTTTAGGACAACATTGGTTTTACACTCATATTACCACGATCAGAAGCTTTATTGCACAGACACTATAAGGATGGCATTTCTTCTAGTGGGGTCACTGTAAAAGAAATGTGTGTCCTAATCGACCTGCAATAACAGAATAACTGGAAGCTAAAATCCGAGAAGGAATTGCCGAAATTACTGTTGACGTTCTACTTCGAGCCGTGCACAATTTGTCTACCACTCTACAGGAATGTTTGGACAAGGATGGAGATCATGTGCAAGATATCTTCAAAAAATAAATTTCATATTTTTATTCCCTAAATTGCATGTTTTCTTACTATTAAATAATATACATTTATTTTAAAATATTTTTCATAATAGTGTTTAAATTTTTCAGTTTCGCATTTCTCTGAATCACCCTGTATTTGTATAATGCCCTCTACATTCAGACAGTGCATTCTTCGTGAGATATTGTTTGACAGCTGGGCTTTGAGAGGGGGACCTCTCTACGTGCACCACCACTAACATGGACCTATCATTGTTACAATTCCTGAGGCCAGATTACAGAGGTAAGAGGGTGGTCACTTTTGACACATAGCAACACATCTTCCCCATGAACCATGGACCTTGCCGTTGGTGGGGAGGCTTGCGTGCCTCAGCGATACAGATAGCCGTACCGTAGGTGCAACCACAACGGAGGGGTATCTGTTGAGAGGCCAGACAAACGTGTGGTTCCTGAAGAGGGGCAGCAGCCTTTTCAGTAGTTGCAAGGGCAACAGTCTGGATGATGGACTGATCTGGCCTTGTAACAATAACCAAAACGGCCTTGCTGTGCTGGTACTGCGAACGGCTGAAAGCAAGGGGAAACTACAGCCGTAATTTTTCCCGAGGGCATGCAGCTTTACTGTATGATTACATGATGATGGCGTCCTCTTGGGTAAAATATTCCGGAGGTAAAATAGTCCTCCATTCGGATCTCCGGGCGGGGACTACTCAAGAGGATGTCGTTATCAGGAGAAAGAAAACTGGCGTTCTACGGATCGGAGCGTGGAATGTCAGATCCCTTAATCGGGCAGGTAGGTTAGAAAATTTAAAAAGGGAAATGGATAGGTTGAAGTTAGATATAGTGGGAATTAGTGAAGTTCGGTGGCAGGAGGAACAAGACTTCTGGTCAGGTGACTACAGGGTTATAAACACAAAATCAAATAGGGGGAATGCAGGAGTAGGTTTAATAATGAATAGGAAAATAGGAATGCGGGTAAGCTACTACAAACAGCATAGTGAACGCATTATTGTGGCCAAGATAGATACGAAGCCCACACCTACTACAGTAGTACAAGTTTATATGCCAACTAGCTCTGCAGATGACGAAGAAATTGAAGAAATGTATGATGAAATAAAAGAAATTATTCAGATTGTGAAGGGAGACGAAAATTTAATAGTCATGGGTGACTGGAATTCGAGTGTAGGAAAAGGGAGAGAAGGAAACATAGTAGGTGAATATGGATTGGGGGACAGAAATGAAAGAGGAAGACGCCTGGTAGAATTTTGCACAGAGCACAACATAATCATAACTAACACTTGGTTTAAGAATCATGGAAGAAGGTTGTATACATGGAAGAACCCTGGAGATACTAAAAGGTATCAGATAGATTATATAATGGTAAGACAGAGATTTAGGAACCAGGTTTTAAATTGAAAAACATTTCCAGGGGCAGATGTGGACTCTGACCACAATCTATTGGTTATGACCTGTAGACTAAAACTGAAGAAACTGCAAAAAGGTGGGAATTTAAGGAGATGGGACCTGGATAAACTAAAAGAACCAGAGGTTGTACAGAGATTCAGGGAGAGCATAAGGGAGCAATTGACAGGAATGGGGGAAATAAATACAGTAGAAGAAGAATGGGTAGCTTTGAGGGATGAAGTAGTGAAGGCAGCAGAGGATCACGTAGGTAAAAAGACGAGGGCTAGTAGAAATCCTTGGGTAACAGAAGAAATATTGAATTTAATTGATGAAAGGAGAAAATATAAAAATGCAGTAGGTGAAACAGGGAAAAAGGAATACAAACGTCTCAAAAATGAGATCGACAGGAAGTGCAAAATGGCTAAGCAGGGATGGCTAGAGGACAAATGTAAGGATGTAGAGGCCTATCTCACTAGGGGTAAGATAGATACCGCCTACAGGAAAATTAAAGAGACCTTTGGAGATAAGAGAACGACTTGTATGAATATCAAGAGCTCAGATGGAAACCCAGTTCTAAGCAAAGAAGGGAAAGCAGAAAGGTGGAAGGAGTATATAGAGGGTCTATACAAGGGCGATGTACTTGAGGACAATATTATGGAAATGGAAGAGGATGTAGATGAAGATGAAATGGGAGATATGATACTGCGTGAAGAGTTTGACAGAGCACTGAAAGACCTGAGTCGAAACAAGGCCCCCGGAGTAGACAATATTCCATTGGAACTACTGACGGCCGTGGGAGAGCCAGTCCTGACAAAACTCTACCATCTGGTGAGCAAGATGTATGAAACAGGCGAAATACCCACAGACTTCAAGAAGAATATAATAATTCCAATCCCAAAGAAAGCAGGTGTTGACAGATGTGAAAATTACCGAACTATCAGCTTAATAAGTCACAGCTGCAAAATACTAACACGAATTCTTTACAGACGAATGGAAAAACTAGTAGAAGCCAATCTCGGGGAAGATCAGTTTGGATTCCGTAGAAACACTGGAACACGTGAGGCAATACTGACCTTACGACTTATCTTAGAAGAAAGATTAAGGAAAGGCAAACCTACGTTTCTAGCATTTGTAGACTTAGAGAAAGCTTTTGACAATGTTGACTGGAATACTCTCTTTCAAATTCTAAAGGTGGCAGGGGTAAAATACAGGGAGCGAAAGGCTATTTACAATTTGTACAGAAACCAGATGGCAGTTATAAGAGTCGAGGGACATGAAAGGGAAGCAGTGGTTGGGAAGGGAGTAAGACAGGGTTGTAGCCTCTCCCCGATGTTGTTCAATCTGTATATTGAGCAAGCAGTAAAGGAAACAAAAGAAAAATTCGGAGTAGGTATTAAAATTCATGGAGAAGAAATAAAAACTTTGAGGTTCGCCGATGACATTGTAATTCTGTCAGAGACAGCAAAGGACTTGGAAGAGCAGTTGAATGGAATGGACAGTGTCTTGAAAGGAGGATATAAGATGAACATCAACAAAAGCAAAACAAGGATAATGGAATGTAGTCTAATTAAGTCGGGTGATGCTGAGGGAATTAGATTAGGAAATGAGGCACTTAAAGTAGTAAAGGAGTTTTGCTATTTGGGGAGCAAAATAACTGATGATGGTCGAAGTAGAGAGGATATAAAATGTAGACTGGCAATGGCAAGGAAAGCGTTTCTGAAGAAGAGAAATTTGTTAACATCCAGTATTGATTTAAGTGTCAGGAAGTCATTTCTGAAAGTATTCGTATGGAGTGTAGCCATGTATGGATGTGAAACATGGACGATAAATAGTTTGGACAAGAAGAGAATAGAAGCTTTCGAAATGTGGTGCTACAGAAGAATGCTGAAGATTAGATGGGTAGATCACGTAACTAATGAGGAAGTATTGAATAGGATTGGGGAGAAGAGAAGTTTGTGGCACAACTTGACCAGAAGAAGGGATCGGTTGGTAGGACATGTTCTGAGGCATCAAGGGATCACCAATTTAGTATTGGAGGGCAGCGTGGAGGGTAAAAATCGTAGAGGGAGACCAAGAGATGAATACACTAAGCACATTCAGAAGGATGTAGGTTGCAGTAGGTACTGGGAGATGAAAAAGCTTGCACAGGATAGAGTAGCATGGAGAGCTGCATCAAACCAGTCTCAGGACTGAAGACCACAACAACAACAGCAACACATATTACACAGGTTGACCTTCTTTTGTGGTTTCTGTGTGCGCAGTCCTAATATAAAAAAATAACAGTATCAGATACAGTTTTTACAATTAACAATAAAGGTTTTAAAAACGCCTTTTTTTTAGTATTTTCATGATAAATATAGTCTGTGTTCATATCCAGAGGCTATACGATGTCATCCGGTTGACATGTCATACTCTGACAGTGGCCTCTTTTGGATGTGGTTAGGTATGGGAAGGGGTTGGGGCGCATGAAATGTGTTTTGTTGTAGCTTTTTCTTTCGCTTCCGCCTTTCTCCTGCAGTTTTCGCAGGGTTGGCATGGTTACAAACTGATTTGGCATGGTTAACGTAAAGGGGTTGCCAGATGCCTTCCCTGCCGCCACCCCATACCCCCTGGTACGGAATCAGTTTACCCCAGCTGTCTGCGTCTAGTGTAAACCATGAAATAGTGTGAATGTGTTACAAATGTCTGCTAGTCGTGTAACTGAGGCGGGAGGTGGGACCAGTCCGGTATTCACTTTGTGGGATATGGAAAACCACCTAAAAGCCACATCCAGGCTGGCTGGCACAGCAGCCCACGTCGTTAATCCGCTGGGCAGATTCGATCCGGGGCTGGCGCGCCTACCCAAGTCCAGGAAGCAGCGCAGTAGCGTTCTCAGCTAACCTGGCGGATTGTATTTTGTAGTATCTGAAAACGAAAAGTGAAATTAGATTCTAGATTTGAATAAAAAATTATTTTGAGCGAGAGGAGGGCTGGGGTATCAGTCAATTAGATTCTTATTAACTTTTTTCTGTAGCAACCAACACACCCCAGAAGTTCAAGAAGTTAGCTGTGTAATGAGCCCGAAGATTCACAATTTGGACAGTAAAGTTAATTTCTTCCTGTAAACATTTGAGTAATTCAGTATCGAATCAGGGCAGTGCTTTCACCGCCACATCAGTGTGTTGGAATGACGCCATCAAACAGCTGGAATGCCACTGTAGTGTACTCTTATGTTAGCTTTTTCACCAAGACGTCCCCTGGGAAGTCTATTATCGTTATCGCAGTTTCCTTGACGTTGTGGTTGGAGTTATATCTTCCAATCATTTTCCTCGTTCATCCATGTCGAAGCATTTGGCATTGTTTGGGCATTTGGCAAAATCGATGGGTGATCTGAAAAGTGAGATATTTAGCCATGTCCTGTAGTGCTATAAAAGACAACCCTGTCACTAATCAAAAGGTTGGTTTGATCACCACAGCGCTTCATAGGCATGATCCTATTCGAAATGGTATACCTTTGCCTTCATCCTACCTTGGAACTGACCAGTCCAGTGGGATCTACAGCTTCACGTGGTCATCTAACTACGGAACAGCTCAGCATTTTTCATCTTACCAAACACTACCAGAGGTGAAAGAAATGAGAAGTGGTGGAATTGAGCGGGAGCGGAACAGGAAATCTGCAGATGCCTAATTTATCACTTCACAACTGAGTCACATAACTGTAACTTGTTGTGCTATATATTACAAATACACTGGTGTACAAAACTTAGGAAACAAAGTAGTTTTGGTATGATGTGTCACTGACAAGTAATATAGCTCGATGAAACTCGCACTTTCTACAGAAAGTACTGCTACAGTATAATATAGAAGGTAATTAAAAAAAATACTCAATTAGACGAAAACGACAACACTATTATTTAAAGACAATTAATTATTGTCATCGCGACTTACGATGGCCCCCTAAACATTAAAATAGGCGAGAAAAGACCATCCATGGCCACGGATGGCAGTGCACACTCTGCAGCGTGCTCCTCAGGTTTATTAAGGAGTTCTTGTGGTTGCGCGCTCCGTTTTATGTTCGACAGTGCTGGACCACCCTCACATGGCGAGAGATGGGAAATGCGCCCAGGAAAGTTATCGATCTTCCTCCTTTTGCTTGTTCAGGTGTTATGGTGTAGAGGAGCATAATTCTTGCTGGGGCGATTCGACTTCCAAATTTTTGAACACGGTACACTTGTCGATGAACGTTATTATGACACTGTACTCCGTCCCCCCCCCCCTCCCATCCACCCACATGTGGGTCTTCTCAGGAGGATGTTCAGCACTGACTTCATTTTTGTGGCTGAGAATACGCGATCGCATCAAACAGGGAAAGTGCAGAGGCTTTTGTAACTAGAGGATATTTGGCGAATCGTCTGGCCTGTCTGCTCCACGACTTAAACACCTTCGAGTACTTGTGGGATGCGTTGAAGAGACGTATTGCGAAACGTCCATATGCACCAGCGACCGTCCAGCTGTTATCAATCGCGCTCGTGATAGAATGGAACGTCCTACCACAAGAATTCCTTACCAACCTTGTGGTCATCATTGGAGCACTTTGCAGAGTGTGCATTGCCTTCTGTCGTGATCACACCCCCTATTGAGAACCATGCCTCGCCGTATGTTATGTCCAGCAGACCTTCAAGACCGGCGGTGACTTCAGTGTAATTATTGTCTTTTAATAAAATTATCATTTCTGTTCGTCTCACTACTTATTTCTTTCAGTTATCTTCTTTGTTGTACTCCTGCACTTTTCTCTGTGTGGTCCAAGTTTCATCGAGTTATGTTACCTGGCAGTTACTTTCGTCTTTAAGTTTTGTGCGCCTTAGTTGTTTCAGCTGAGGAGTCAAAATTGTCAATATCGTGCATTATTTCCTCATTTTATTTGTAATTTCACATCTCTATTATATTCTGACGTATGTGACATTTAAAAAACTACACAGAGTCTTCATATAAAAGTATGAAGAAAAAAACTGTTTCGACATCTGTACCATGAGATGCCGTATAGGCAGACTGACGTGTCATTAGGCTGGTGGAAAATGAATAACAAGCACCCGTGGCGGAAATGACACAGCACACTTGCCCACTGCTCGAGGGAGGATCTGTTACAACAAGTGTAGCCAGTGAATGTGTTCTAAATTCAGCACTTCCTTGTCGTCAACAATGGAGAGTTCACTCACCTCGCTGGCGTACTAACGTTGCGACACCGATGCTCCATATTCTTGAATTCACCAAAGTAATACCTCTGCCTTTCCCTGCTGTGTCTAGCTCAGTGCAGCAGACTTTCGAACGTGGTGCAAGAGGTAATAACGTTGTAGAGCACTCGCATTATCTTTACATAAACATCCCTCTCCTCTCTCGACATGTTCGTCGCTTCTTGGTCGCGGATTACAGAACTTGCACTGCAATTTTCGGCCTCATTAACGATGGAATACAGTTACTGTTACTCCCCTTGACGGCAACGAGGGCACCGCCAAACCTACTTTTCCCTTTATTGCGTTCTTAATGCTCCGGGAGTCTGCTCTAATGTAGGTAATTCTGTAGTCGGTGAGAAAGACAGTCACTTGAGACTGACAACCTGGTGAGTCTGCTCTGACACTGACACCTCCACGTCACAATTAGATCTTTCGCTACTAATACGCCCATTCGTGAGTGCTTAGCAATAATACCGAGGGAACCATGAACTAGTGAATGCAGAACTTGGAAACCATTGTTTATTGACTGATTTGTTTTATATATTCAAGGGGTCAGTTGAAGACCATGAACTGTTTTCAGAATGAGTTTTTCACTCTGCAGCGGAGTGTGCGCTGATATGAAACTCCCTGGTAGATTAAAACTGTGTGCCGGACCGAGACTCGAACTCGGGACCTTTGCCTTTCGCGGGCAAGTGATCTACCAACTGAGCTACCCAAGTACGACTCACACCCCGTCCTCACAGCTTTACTCCTGCCAGTATCTCGTCTCCTACCTTCCAAACTTTACAGAAGCTCTCCTGCGAAACTTGCAGAGCTAGTACTCCTGAAAGAAAGGATATTGCGGAGACATGGCTTAGCCACAGCCTGGTAGAGCACTTGCCCTCGAAAGGCAAAGGTCCCGAGTTCGAGCCTCAGTCCGGCACACAGTTTTAATCTGCCAGGAAGTTGCATGAACTGTTTTATTTAACAATAGACGTCTAGTGTCGTAGAATTAATAAGGGGGGGGGGGGTAAAAGATTGCGCATGGCCGAGAACTACACTGAGATGACAGAAGTCATGGGATACCTCTTGACATCGTGTCGAATCTTCTTCTTCCCGGTGTATTGCAACAGCCCGACGTGGCGTGGACATAAGAAGTCGTTGGAAGTCCCCTGCAGAAATAGTGAATCATGCTGCCTCTGCAGCCTTTGTAATTGCAAAAGAATTTCCGGTGCAGGACTTGGTGTACGAACAGAATACTTGATTATGTCCCATGAATGTTCAGTGGGATTCACGCCAGACGATCAGGTGGCCAAATCAATCGCTCGACTTTTCCAGAATGTTCTTCAAACCAATCGCGAAAGATTGTAGCTCGGTCACATAGTACATTGTCATCCATAAAAACTCTGTAGTTGTTTGGGTGGATGAAGTCCATGCATGGCTGCAAATGGTCTCCAGGTATCCGAACATAACCATTTCCAGTCAATGATTGATTCAGTTGTACCACAAGATCCACCCCATTCCATGTGAAAGCAGCCAACACCATTATGGAGCCACCACCTGATTGCACAGTGCCTTGTTGACATATTGGGTTCATGGCTTGGTGGGGTCTGCACCACACTCGGACCCTACCAACAGCGCTTACCAACTGAAGTCGGGACTCATCCGACCAGGCCACGGTTTCCCAGCAGTCTAGGCTCCAACCGATAGGGTCACGAGCTGACGAGAGGCGTACGGAAGATGTCGTGCTTTTAGCAAAGGCACTCGCATCGCTCGTCTGCTGCCATAACCCATTAACGCCAGATTTCGCCGCACTGTCCTAACGGACACGTTTTCCGTACGTCCCACATTGATTTCTTAGCTTATGTCAGGCAGTGTTGCTTGTCTGTTAGCCGCTGCTCTCGGTCATTAAGTGAAGGCCGTCGGTCTCTGTGTTGTCCATGCTGAAAGGTTATGTCTGAAATTTGGTATTCTCGGCACACGCTTGACACTGTGAATCTCGCAATATTTAATTCCCTAACGATTTCAGAAATGGAATGTCCGATGCGTCTAGCTCCAACTACTGTTTCGCGTTCAAAGTCTGGTAATTCCCGTCGTGCGGCCTCAATCACGTCGGACATCTTTTCACACGCATTACCTCAGTACACACGACAGCTCCGCCACTGAACTGCCCTTTTATACTTCGTGTACGCGATACTACAGCCACCTGTAATGTGAGTATCTGTAGCCCATGAGTTTTGTCACCTCAGCATGGTATTAAGAAGGTTTCGTGGAAACGTCCTCCTTCGGTACGGTATACAGCAGTGATACTGTGTGCCAGGGAACTGTCAAGTCCTCGGTACGTTTCCATGGGCACGTGGCACCATATAGCTACGCACTGGTCATGCAATCCCCATAAGTTACGGGTCGGTGGTTTGGGGGCGCCGCTTTGTGGACGCCGAGCTGGTGCCCGTTTGCGTGCCCAGATGTGTTCCATCGGACATAGCTCAAGCAAATTTTGTGGCCAAGACATCATCGCGGTTGAACTGTCATGCCATTGTAGCACAGTTATGACTTTACGAGACATGCAGTTATTCTACTGGGTAACGCTATTGCCGTCGAAGAAGACATCAAGCATATAATTACTGAAGCTATGTTTTAAAATAATGAAACCTAGCTGCAGCATTCCTGCGTCTCTGGGCAAAGTCTACATTCACTTCTTGCTGCTTCTGAACAATTTATGTGGTATTACCAGCTGAAATTTATTGCAGAACCTGAGTTGGTTTCCAACAAACTTCACGTAGTCCACGGCTACCACGCCGCCTTCGATTACCATCACAGGTCCATTGGAAGCCCCGGTGAATGTCCCGTACAGTATAATATTGCTCTCACCTGCCTGCGTCTGTGGTGCAGTGCATGGTTTGAGCAGCCGTTTGTCTGGATGATGGTGTGCCCGGACACGACCATCGACATGGTGTAACTACGAACGTGATTTCATCCGACATTGCTACACGTTTACAGTGATTCGTGGTCCAATCTTGACGATTGCGCGCCCACTGATCTGCTGTGGAGCGCAGTGTTTAATGTTGCCCGACCTTCTCGTTCTGTGATGTCACGTTGACGTCCTAAACCTTTGAAAAATCTGTCCTTTGTCAGAGTGCCCTATGTCAGCGGAGTCCCCAATTTTCGGATGCGTTTCGTCACTAGAATAGTTCCTCATTCGTGTCATATATAGAAGGAGCGATCAAAAAGTTTCCATTTGAGGACGTTGCTATAGCGTATATAGAACAAAGCGCGAATCCGATGCCGGTATATAAGCACTGACATGAGTGCCATAAATGCGGAAACGTGAATTTTGACGACGTTATTACCAAATGCGTCCAGACAAGCGCAACGTGCTATTAATCCTTTCTTGCCTGCCGAAGGACAAACACCGATAGACATCCACCGAAGAATGAGGAGTGGTATAGGGCCACGCGTCCGTCGAAATGCACCCTTGAAAAATGGTGTACCAAGTTCTGTGCTGATCGCGATTCGACACAAGACGCCGGTCAATCTCGGAGGCCAGTCTCATCCACTATTTTGTGCCTCCAACACTGGGAAACGGTAGAGCACAACGCAGAAGAAATTGTGGGCTACAAGTAAGCCGAAACGTCCGAGGAAACTGCGACAAGGAGTGTTGCTGTTTCATGATAATCCACTTCCCTTTATCACAAATTTCGCAAAGCAGAAATTACATCTCGAGTGAGAGGCATTCGAGCACCCGCCCTGTAGTCCTGACATCTCCCAAAACGATTATCATACTTCCAGTTCCTTAAAAAAATATTTTAATGGTCGACAATTCCCGTCGGACGAGGACGTGCATCAGGCCGTTACGGACTTATCCACGCAGCAGGACTCAAGTGGTTTACCAAACTGGTATCTTCAACCTCGTGCGTCACTGACATGATTACCTCAATGCTCAAGGCGGTTTTACCTGATTGGCATGCCGATTCTAGACTGGACGGCCTTCGAACGAAAACTTTTTCATCATCCCTCACACTTTCCTTACCACGTTACGAGGTCACGTCGTCGCCAGCCCACATTCAGTTGCACTATCTCTGCCATCTGGCAGACGAGGTTGATACCCTGCGATGCCCGTTATCAACGACTTTTCGGTGACTGGTTAGAGGCACCAGCTGACCGTCGACGTAGAACCAGAGATGAAACCCTGCCGCCGGGAAGCTTCGAGTGGTGTTGTGTCTCTAAATCGATACGTGGGATTTTTGTGACCTGGCTGTTTACTGGATTTCAGCTGGACTACATTTTGGATTCCTGTTCTGTGTGTTACTGAGGGATTGGTTGTCTCTGGGCTGTCTGTATTATTCTGCTGTTGAGTTCTACGATTTTCGACGACCTGGTGTCGAATGAAATTCTCAATCCTTCAGAGATTACAGAGCATCCATATTTCCTCTATCATAAAGAGTCTCTGCGTGATAGCGAGTGGAATACCAGTCTCGCGGTCAGGACTGTTCGTAAAGCTTGATTCATCGGTGTATATGGACTTAACAGGAATAGTATCCTTGTATCTTGTTTTTCGCTTTATTTACAGAGAGACTGAAACATCCTAGCTTGTGCAAGGCATGAGATGGATACTTCATTGTGTATTCAGCAAGCATTTGAGACCGTGCGGTTATCCACTGCGAAATGCCGTAAATCCTGGCAACAGCAAATGCTGAGATAGTTACCGAATTTCCGTCCCAAAAGTGAAGATGCGACTCGCACATAAACTCAAAACTTGCTCCAAAAATTCTGTTTGGACAACTTAAAACGATATCACCGGCCCTTTTCCTTGCACCCAAATACACTGTTCCCCTTACGATAGTATTTCTGAGAATCTGGAAGCGTCTGTGGGACAGCGTGAACTTGCTGCGATTTTGTGTGTCTTCCGTCGCATCTAAATTCGGCCTCGCGAATCCAAGCAGCAATATTTGCACTTTGAACGCTATATTCAACAACAATGCGCTCTTTGACTAATCTTGACCGCATATTTAGCTCGTGAAAGTTTAATTTGGCTATCGAACTTCTTATGAAGTGTTTAGTAGACAAACTACTCGGTCGTTGCATTTAGCAACAAAATATTTGAAGCACTTCACTCCTCAACTTGATTTCTGTTTTCCACTGAACATAGTGACTGCATCTATCACTGGCACAGTAACTGCGATAAACGCACCATGAGAAATTATACCTGAGATTTAAGGCGTCTATCTGGTATATACCGTCAACTTGTTTTTAAGGAACGAAGTTTGAAAGTTAACTCTGTTCATTCAACTTGGAACAATTAATTAAGTTAGTTCTTTAATAAACTTAAAACACGCTTTACAGAACCATAATGAAATTAGAGAGATATTTATTGACCTCTTTTCACTAATTTCAGTCTTTTCATACTTTAGTTAAAGTGGATACTTATCATACGAATAAAGATAATACACTCCTAAGATTTTAAGATAATGACTTTATGTAAATGAATTTCATTCAGTGATGTAGCAAAGTGACCCACCAAAAACACTCATTAAACTTAGGAAAACAGTACTACCACTGCTGCAGTCATCATCGTTGAATTTGAACATAAGATTTAAGAAATGAGTAGTGCAATTGAGGGTGTGGTGCCAAAAGCACTTTACCAAATTCTTCACTCTCTGGTTAAAACGACATGACAATGGCTTTGCCAATTCAGTGTGCTTGAAACATAGTAGTGCAACCGCTGAAAACCCATAATTTAGCCTCATAAGTCTTGCAACCATGGCTAATAATGACCAGAGACGACTTACTAATACAGAAGTATTAATATATTTCTTCCATCAATACTTCGTGCAGATGTTGCCTCAAAGAGTAAAGTCTTGCGGAGCGGAAAAGAAAAAAAAAAAAAAAAACTTTCAGTGTGACTGCTGTATGGTTACTTCTGGCCCTCTCAGGCTGTCTGCGTGAAACTTTTTTCCCATGTCAAAAGTATTTTTTAGAAAAATGACAGGCAACAAGGCCACCGTTTGCCCCTCTCATGATACTGCCCGCTAGGTCTGTCTGCTTTCGTTTCTTCCTTGTAGGAAAGGAGTTCACCAGATGGAAACGCCAGGGGCAACATCTGAGCCTCCCTGCCGCCTAACAGCCTTCTTCTTTCTTATGGATGTTTTGATACTTTTTGTAATAGTAATTAATACTACGTCAGCGATGAGCTCATACCAAGCAGAAATTATTTGTTTTATCTTATTAATTTTAGATCATTTATTTAATTTAATTGTGTATTTGTCATTGCAACTAAAATTTTACAAAATTTACGTAACGAAACTTTCATTCTGCAGCGGCGTGTGCGCTGATTAAAACTTTTACGGGCCAGTGCTTTGCCATCTGAGCTACCCTAGCAGGACTCACGACCCGTCGTCATAGCTTCATTTCCACCAGTACCTTTGCTTTCCAAACTTCACAGAAGCTCTCCTGGAGACGTTGCAGAACCGCCAAAGGCAAAAGTCCCGAGTTCGAGTCTCGGTCCGGCAAACAGGTTTAATCTGCTAGGAAGTTTCACATCAGCGCACATGCCGCCGCAGAGTAAAAGTTACACTCTGGAAACATCCTCCAGGCTGTGGCTAAGTCATGTCTCCAGAATATACTTTCTTCCAGGAGTGCCGATTCTGCAAGGTCTGCAAGAGAGCTTCTGAGAACTTTGGAAGGTAGGAGACGATGTACTGGTGGAATTGAAGCTGTGAGGACGGGTCGTGAGTCGTACTTGGGTAGCTCAGATCACAGAGCACTTTCCCGGGAAAGGGAAAGGTCTTGAGTTCGAGTCTCTGTCTGGCATACAGTTTTAATCTGCTAGGAAGTTTTAGAAAATTCACCAAACAAGCACACCAGAATTCGATAACACTCTATTTACGTACATGAACATCAACACTGTTCGGTTACAAGTTCCCCTACCGGAAATGTTCCCTTCATTCGATAGCCTGCAAGCAGCGTCTGATGACATGTTCACGAGAAAAGCAGCGCCTCAGCCCATCACACTGTTGCATCAATGTTAATGTACCGGGCTAAAGTATGTCACACATTCGGTAGTGGAGCACCTATACGTTCCAACTGAATTCTGCATTCTTATCCCAAACTTGTAATGGCCCTGACCGTGCCTTACTTCATGCAAAGTAAATTAATCCGTACAGCGGGGTTTCCTTTTGGGGACGTTGCTGTAGCGTATACGCAATGCAGCGTGATTGCAATGCGGTCATGTTGGCACGGGGTTACGGGGGAGGGGGGGGGGGGGTGTAACGGCGTTATCACCAAATGCGTCCAAACAGGACCAAATGCTGCTATTCTTTTCTTGATTCCCAATGAAGAAAGAGTGGTAGACATCCTTTGGAAAATGAAGAATTTGTATGGGGCAGCATACTATTGTGGAATGGTGCGCCCAGTTTCGTGCTGGTCGCGATATCGGGCTTTTCCATTGAGCCGTGGCATCTCATTTTACCTTCTAACTTTCGGTAGCTTCTAGCTGGCGTCTCACCAGATGGCGCTGTGACTTTCTTGTGCGGATATCCCTGCCCCGGCCAGGTTTCAAGAGCTGCCGCTGGAGCGGAGTCGGAAAGTCCTTCCAACAGCGCAGTGCAGGCAGCTTCCGTTGTCTTCGCTTAGTGTGGAGCTGGGGCTAGCGGCAGCACTTGGAGCAACAGACACACGGTGCTGATCGGCACGACGTCTTTTTCCGAGTCGTTGTTCACTCTTGTTCGCCAGGACTTGGTAGAAGGCAAAAGGTTTCGTTCGCCTATGCCGTGCGTATATGGTTGTTCAGCACGGTGCACCGATTTCCCGCTTCGTAAGCTATTTGAGCTGATGTTCGTTTTTATATTCATTGAGGCGTGATGCACGTGACTTAGTGTGATTCTGAAATAAACTTATTGCCCTGTCTGCTCTGTGTGTTTTTGAAGTGACTCGTGCCTGTCTGATGACTAGAATTCTCTCTAAATATTTGCCATGGTTGATGTCGTTAGGGTGATTTGTATTACTATGAAATGACCTCAACTGTCACGCATAATTATTGCAAGGGGCCTATGAATTACCTAGTTCTTTTTTTTTGTTTTGAGTTTGTGTTAAAATTATTTTGTGTGAGAGAACAAACAGTTTGCGAATTTTAATATTTGTTTTCCCTATGTTTTAGAAGCTGGTGTACTATCTGATATTATCATTATCCAGTTCTTTAAGTTTTGTGTGTAATGACCTCCAGGTATTGTAGATTCGTAGGGAGTTGTTGTTTATACTCCTTCCTGGAAGAATTTGCGGCTCCCTTTGAGTAGATTACTTTGACATCTTACATTTTTGCGAGGCTCATCGCAGTTGAGCGCATGATCTTATTGGAATGGTTCTACAAGTGCAGTTGTGGTTAAACAACAACTTTCAGTTGAAGTGTAATTCAGTGAGACATTTATGTTCGGTGTTAACCAACTAAGTTACCGGGAAGCGCTCCGTGTCGGCGGCTTCATGCCGCGTGGGCCTTACTTGCTTGTGGCCGTGTGGGCAACTCTCGAGCTCTTCCTAGCGGGGCTTGCTGTTTCTTTGCAGACGCGTCTCCTGACTGTCTGTGCTCTACCTGAGTACCTTGTGTTATCTGACTTGAACTGTAAATTAAATTTTGCTGCCGCTCAAGAGGCCTTTGTCTGATGAATTCGCTTTCTGCAGGGGATTTTCTCTTTAATATTATTGTTCTGTGTAATACATATTGTAACCCTGCACTAAATTTTTATATTAAATTATTTGTAGTAAGCCCTTTGAGTAAACCGTAAAAGTAAACTTTTATGTCTTGTTAACTGGTTAATAGTTACTTTTTTGGATCTACCCAACGTCTTGATTTTGAACTTGCTTGCAGTCAGTTTTAATTGTTTGCTTGCTTATTTAAATTTATTTTAAATTTAAATTTTTAAGACCAATGTTGTTAGAGTTTCCATATTCTTTAAGCCCATTAAGAAGGTAATTGCGTTATTCACCATTCTGAATGCTTTTCAAGTGTGTAAATTTAAAATGGAAAATTAATTTTGAATTTCCCTACCTGTTTTCCTTAAAGGGAAACTGTTGTTAGTTTGAAAAATAAATGTTTGCTGTCAAAAGGATAAAGGATGTTAGTTAAAGGTGCTAAGTCCTTCGCCGGCCTGAGTGGCTGAGCGGTTCTAGGCGCTACAGTCTGGAACCGCGCTGTTGCTACTGTCGCAAGTTCGAATCCTGCCTCGGGCATGGATGTGTGTGATATCCTTAGGTTAGTTAGGTTTAAGTAGTTCTGAGTTCTAGGCGACTGATGACCTTAGCAGTTAAGTCCCATACTGCTCAGAGCCATCTGAACCATTTTTCAACCTAGTCCTTCCATGTCATTTTCCTGATCCTGGTAATTCCCGATGACACCTATATCGCAATACAGTAACGCAGAAGTTGCTCATCTCAAGTGGGGGGCACTCGAGCACCCTCCCTATGGTCTCGATCTCTCCCATTGCGATTATCACGCCTTCGGTCCCGAAAAAAAGGCGTTGAAGGATCTGTGATTCCAGTGGGACGAGGATGTGAAGAATGCAGTTACAGACTTCTTCACGCAGCAGGGCACGGTGTTTTACCAAACTGGTGCGTCGGAGGATGATTGTCTCAATGATCACGGCGGTTTTGCCTAAACTGCATACCGATTCTTGAATGTACGACCTTCGGACACACACCCTTCGATCGGCCCTTGTAAAGAGTTTCAGAACTGTTCTTTTGTTAAACGGTTTTCCATTTTTATTACTAGCGGAGCTATCGATGTAGCGCAGCTTAATAAATCGTTGACTTCTAAGTACCTTGAACAATAAATTAAAGCTTTCCGGTTTTCACCTTGCTTCCTTATTGAACTTCCGAATCTAACGGTCCTGGATGATTATTAATTTGTGCCGCATCGAGCCTCAAACCCGAAGTAATCCTTCTCACGAGCATTGCTCTTATTAGCTTACTTACTCCAGGCGGTACTCACGACACGTCTACACACGGTCTGTTCTCCTATTATCTATATCTACCAGTCAAATGTTATATAAATTAGCCTACAGCTGGACTAGCAGTCCTCAGGAGATGAAATCACGAGAAAATTGTTTTCTAACCACCCATTAACGACAAGTTGGTGTTAGATAGGGGCTTTCCGTTGATGACATCGGCAATACCTTCTATAAATTTCCTGATTTTGCTACTGGTTATGGGAGGCTTCAATTTACTAGCTGTAGTGTGGAGAGTCACTCAGTTAAAACGGGTGCTAGGGACAGGGACTTGATCAGAACTTCTTTTCTGAAAATTTCGTCAACCTAATCGTGAGTCAAGGTCTTAAATCTCCTTGAAACTAAACGATGTCAACTTTTCGAATCACTCGGCAGAGAGGGAAGCAGTGACCGTAAGTCTGTTAGAACCGCAGTAACTATACATGTTAAAGGGAATATTACAAAACGTTGCAAGAAGTTATGCCTTGCAATTGTCACAGAAAGTGTTGAAGATTATCAAATTAGAAGCAAACACTACAAACAACCAAAATCAGTATTTATTTTGATTACCGTGTTAACAAGCTGTGTTTCCATATTCGGATATGATGTGTCCTGATTCGATGGCGATACAGCTTGCTGAAACTGGTAATCGGAATAAGTGCTGCCGGCCGCTGTGGCCGAGCGGTTCTAGGCGCTTCAGTCCGGAACCACGCGGCTGTTACGGTCGCAGGTTAGAATCTTGCCTCGGGCATGGATGTGTGAGAATGTCCTTAGATTAGTTAGGTTTAAGTAGTTCTAAGTCTAGGGAACTGATGGCCTCAGATTTTAAGTCCCATAGTGCTTAGAACCATTTGAACCATTTGAAGTAAGCGCTGTACTACAGCTATCTTACCTGTTCGCGCGGCTCCCCCCGTGGGGGGTTCGAGTCCTCCCTCGGGCATGGGTGTGTGTGTTGTCCTTAGAGTAAATTAGGTTAAGTTAGATTAATTAGTGTGTAAGCCTAGGGACCTTGACCTCAGCAGTTAGGTCCCATAGTCCTTACCACAAATTTCCAATTTTTACAGAGATAGGTAAGCAAGCAGAATAAGGCACTGCCGTCAGCAACGCCTATATGAGACAAATGTCTGTCATAATAGTTAGATCTATTACTGCTGCTACAATGGCAAGTTATCAAGATTTAAGTGGGGGTGAACGTGGTGTTATAGTCGGAACACGAGCTAAAGGACACAGCATCTCGGAGGTAGTGATGAATGAAGTGGGGATTTTCCCGTGCGACCATGCACGTGCGTGGCATGAATATCAGGAATCCGATAAAACATCAAATCTCTGACATCGCTGCGGCCGGAAAAATATGCTGCAAGAACGAGACCAACGACGACCGAAGAGAATTGTTCAACGTGACTGGAGTGCAAGCCTTCTGCAAATTGCTGCAGATTTCGTTTCTGGGCTATCAGCAAACGTCAGCGTGCAAACCATTCAACGAAACATCATCGATATGGGCTTCCGGAGTCAAAGTACCACTAGTGTACCTTTGATGACTGCACAACACAAACCTTCACGCCTCGCCTGGGACCGTCAACGACGACATGGGACTGTTGATGACTGGAAACATGTTGCGTGATGGGATGAGCCTCGTTTCAAATTCTATCGAGCGAATGGACGTGTAAGGGTATGGAGACAACCTCATGAATCGATGGACGCTGCATGTAAGCAGGGGACTATTCAAGCTGGTGGAGGCTCTATAATGGTGTGGCGCGTGTGCAGTTGGAGTGATATGGGACTCCTGATACGTCTAGATACTACTCTGAAAGGTGACACGTGCGTAAGCATCCTGTCTGATCACCTGCATCCAATCATGCCCATTGTGCATTCCGACGGACAATGCGACACCCCACAAGTCTAGAATTGCTACAGAATGTCTCCAGGAACACTCTTTTGAGTTTAAACACTTCCACTGGCCACCAAACGTCCCAGATAGGAACATTATTGAGCATATCTAGGTTGCCTTGCAACGTGCTGTGCAGGAGGGATCACCATCCCCTTGTACTTTTACAGATTTATGGACAGCCCTGCAGGTTTCATGGTATCAGTTCCCTCCAGCACTACTTCAGACATTATTCGAGTCCATACCACCTCGTGTTCCGGCACTTCTGCGTGCTCACGGGGGCCCCACACGATATTAGGCTGGTGCACCAATTTGTACAATTTAGAATTGGTATAGTACAGGAGCAATATATAACAACATAAATAAAAATAATGATTTTAATAATATGCTCTTGCAGAATATGACTATATGACTAATGACAGCTAACATAAGCTTTTGACAAGAGTTCAATAGGAATCAAAATGGGACGAGAAAGAACCAAAGTTGATAGAAGGTGAACAAAAAAAAAAAGGCAGAATTCTGAAAGGGATAAGAAAAGCACAAATAGCTTATTCTTTGATAGGTATGCTAGCTCCATACTGGACAGAATGAAAATAGCGGGGATATACCGAGAACGAAGCTACGCCGACGATAACACATTTAATCTTTTAATCTCCGTTGGAACAGAGAGTGTCTTTGGATAAGATGCAAGTTAACAGTGCAATTTGTCCTCCAGTCGTATGGTCAAAATGAAGGAGATGGAGAAAGAGCTATTGTTATGGAAAAGTACAGAAATTATGCTGGGCATAACGTATCTGACGTGGCAACAACAGAATGATCAAGATATGTGAAATGTGAGGAGAGTCACTGAGTACACCAATTACTATTAAACCTGTGAAGTACAAAGAGCGTGTGAACATCACGTTGCCTATACAGTCGTATCCAACCCAACTGAATACAGGAAGTATTGGTGTGATCAAACATCCGAATGCTCCAAATGCTGTGCACAATAAATACCTATCTATATTAGTATTTGAATAAACAGATCATCCAAAGAATTTATTTGCGAGTAAGTTATTCGCCGATCAAGAATAATTCCTCTCTTCAAATACAGGGTATCCGAAAAGTCTTTCCCTGATTACATAAATTGATAACTCAAGCTAGAAGTAAGATACAAATATGAAACTGGTGTCTAATTGTTTACAAACTATCAAAGTTTTTTTCACACATCAGTAAACTTCCACATGAGCACCCTTGGTAGCACGTAGCACATCTAGGCGATATTCAATTTCCGTTCACACATTAGCCAACATCACTGGAGGGATCGATTCAACGACTGTGATTATCCGTTGTCGCAGGGTTTCAAGATCTGGTACATGTGTTCGGTAGACCGCGTCCTTGACATAACCCCATAAAAAGAAGTATAATGGGGTTATGTCAGGAGAGCGTGGAGGAAAAACCGTTGGCCCATCAC
The DNA here is from genome assembly GCF_023864345.2 of Schistocerca serialis cubense. Classification (NCBI taxonomy): domain Eukaryota; kingdom Metazoa; phylum Arthropoda; class Insecta; order Orthoptera; family Acrididae; genus Schistocerca; species Schistocerca serialis. The sequence goes on from NC_064641.1 coordinate 258,587,429, forward strand.
GACCAATCCATCGCCCAGGAAAGGTCATATCGAGATAGGGACGGACGTCCAAACCCCAATGAGTCGGTGCACCGTCTTGCTGAAACAAGACATCGGGGTGATAATGAAGCAACTGAAGAACAGCATACAATTGCAACATGTGCAGATACACTGCAGATGTGATGGTAGCCTCAGAAAAGAAGAATGGCCCGATAATTCGATCATGCAATAGCGCGCATCAAACATTCACCTTTGGACTGCCTCTGATGCACTCCATGACCTCGCCAGGGGGTTGTGAACCCCAAATGCGCACATTATGGCTATTCATTACTCCACTGACAAAAAAGGCCGCTTCGTCGGAAAAGGCAATTCGTCTGAGATAACCATCATCGTCCTCAATATGTGATAGCATTTCGACCGTAAAGTCATATCGACGTGTACTGTTATTGGGCAACAATGGAAGTGGAAGTTTACTGACGTGTGAAAAAAACTTTGGTAGTTTGTAAACAATTAGACAGCAGTTTCATAATTGTATCTTACTTCTAGCCTGAGTTATCAATTTATGTAATCAGGGAAAGACTTTTCGGACACCCTGTATAGTTATTTATTTGTTATTTATTATTCGTAACTTAGTTAACGAATAACGCAGAATACGAGAGCATGCTGAAAAGCAGTGTCTCCGAATTTTATCTGAAAACTCTTAAAGCCGCGTTATTAACATCCTACATCTTTATTCTTATCGTATATATATATATATATATACCCCTCTGCAGCTTGCCGCTAGAGGACTCCGAATCGTAGCGTACAACATGGCGCCTTGTAAGGTAACTATGTCGATGCGCGAGAAACAGCGTGCTGTAATCGTGTTTCGCATTCGAAGACTTCGTCCACACATGGAGCACCCTCTCCTTCAGCATTACAGTTCCATACTACACATGAGCGCTGCGAGATCTGCAACAATCCTCGCTTTGGGTTCCTGTTGTCGATCATTCTCAGTACTGTCCCGACCTGGCCCCATCCGATTTTCATCTGTTACAAAACTTAAAGAACACCTTCGAGGACTTCACTATGATAATCATGAAGCGGTGCTAGCAGATGTGAGATTGTGGCTCCCTCAATAAGGCCAAACATACTACATAACCCTGCCAACAAACTGGTCTCTCGTTGGAAGGAATGTGTTCGTCCGCAGAGTGACTATATTGAGAAATAAATATATAGCCACGGATAATAAATATGTAGTTTATTAAAAACGTTAGTTTTATTTAAAATACTTTAAGAGTTTTCACACACAAATTTCGGAGTCGTTACTTTTCAGCACGCCGTCGTACTATTGATATTTTCTTTGACTGTCGAACGGAACACAGTCACTTGTAAACAGTGTTTTCTTCCTATGGCTTGTTCTGTTGGATAAATACTTCATTAATGTTTTTAACATAAGTTTTTCGATGTGTTTCAAGCATCAGAATAAAGATCTTTCAAATTTTTCGACCTTTGGATATAAGGCCGCCCCCCAGGGGACAGCGCCTTATAGTAGGCACCTTCAGTGCCGGGTGGGAGGGTTTGCGTAATTCGTTGAAGTGGAGAGCTAAGCCGGCGGTAGCATAGCTACTGGGAGGATCACTCAAGCCGGATTGGGCTTGACTGAGGAGCCAGACGAAGTGTGTCCCACAACACAGGGCAGGGAGGGCTCTAGAGGCGCAGTGAAGCCAGTTTCCGTAGAGAAGTAAACCTCATACAAATCCTGGTCCTCCAGGTGGGCGTGGGGTAAATAACCCTATACTGTAAAAAAAATTACGTAAATTCAACAGAAGCCTCGGAAACTGGATGGAAAACATGTATTACGACCCCGGAAAAGGAAACAGATTAAGGATCTAAGAACAGCATCATGGAATGTGAGGAAAATGCTTCAGCCTGGAGAAATGAAAGAAATAGCAAATGAAATTTTAAAATTTATATGTGATGTCGTGGGGCTATAGGAAATATGATGGCAAGGGAATCGGTATATAGTGGACCAGAAGAAAGAACAGGCTAACTTGGAACAGGGTTTATAATAACTAGGGAAGTTAGGAAAAGCCTTCAAGAATTTGAACATATAAATGAAAGAGTGTGCAGACTCAAACTAAGAGGCTAATTTAGGAATATATCAATAGTGAATGCACATTCACCAACAGAGCAAAAAGAGGATATAATTAAAGAATAGTTCTACGAAGCCTTGGAAAAAGTATGCTGCGCAGTACCTAAATATGACCTGATGTTAGTAATAAGAGATTTTAATGCAAAAATAGGGAGGAATGAACACCCATATGGAGTTTCTGGAAAAGATTCACTACATGAAGAAAACGAGAGTGGAGCAAGGAATAATATGATTATTAAAAGTACCTGCTTCCCACACAAAATGATTCATCTGGGTACATGGAAGTCTGCAGCCAACGGAGTGTTCAATCAGATTGACCATATTTTAGTGATTGCACGCCACTCCACGTCTGTTACGGATGCACGGAGCTGCAGAGGACAAAACTGTGACTCAGACCACTTTGTGATAAAATCAGTCTTGAGGGAGAAACTGTCACTAACAAATGGCAACAGAATAGGAAAGACGATGAAATGGAATACAGACAAACTGAAAATCCCTGATGAAGTAAAAAATACCAAGTAACACTAAACAGAAAGTTGAGCAATAAAGAGACCGCAGTAGGAGTAGACGAAAGGTGGAACATGATTGAAAAAGCCATTAAAGATGCTGCAGAGGAAATAATAGGCATAAGAAGCGATAGAAGAACCCAGGAATGGTTTGATGAAGATTACAGGTCAGCAATAGAGGAAAAGAACAGGGCAAGAACAAAAGTGCTACAGAGAGAAACCAGAAATAATGTGGAACAATGTAGAGAATTAAGGAGAAGAGCTAACAGACTGTGCAAGAGAAAGAAAAGAAGAAATTTTAAGAAATAGAAGAGTTAAAGGAACAGAGTAAAATAACGAAGTTCTATCATGCTATAACCAAAATGAAGAATAGATTCCAGCCAAAAACAGGGGCTTGTTCCAGTAAAGATGGAAAAATGATAAGGGAGGAACAACAGATAGTGGGAAGATGGGCAGAGTATTTCAAAGATACATTAAGCACTAGCCTGGAAGATGAAGAGGCAGGCGCACAGGAGGAAAGAGTGGAGCTGGGAGTATACAATGATACCAATGAGGCAAGAAAGATAACACAACAAGAGGTCTCCCAGGCTGTGTACAAGTCAAAAAATAATCGAGCCTCTGGGGAAGACAGTATAATTGCTGAATTAATAAGAACTGGTGGTGAGGCTGTAATAAAGGAACTGCACACATTAATATCAGATATGTGGGAAACAGAAACTGTGCCAGATAATTGGAAAACTGGCATAATAATCCGCATTTAAAAGAAATGGCACAGAACAGCATGTGAAAACTATAGAGGTATAGCACTCCTAAGCACAGCTTATAAGATCTTCACAGGTATATAAAACGAAAGCATGGAGAAGTGTGCAGAAGGCATACCAGGGGAATATCAGTGTGGCTTTCGACCAGACAGAGGAACAACTGATCAAATGTTCGTGATAAGACAAATGATGGAAAAGTTCTATGAATATGATATAGGTCTGGATTTCCTATTCATCGACTTCAAACAAGCCTTTGACAGCATAAATCGGCAAGAACTATACAGAGTACAGAAAGAAGTTGGTATATGTGCTAAACTAATAAGACTAATCAGAATGACAATGACAGAGACAAGAGCAAAACTAAAGGTCCTTAGCAGAACAAGTGAAAGCTTTGACTTTAATAAAGGTGTGAAACAAGGTGATAGTCTTTCCACTCTCCTATTCGAGATAGGCCTGCATGGTGTTGTAAAGAAAATCAACAAAATAGGCACCATCTCTATGAAAACTAGCCAGATATTGTAGGAAGAAATAAACTCCAAGAAACATACCGGGCAATGGAAACAGAAGCCTTAAAAATTTGCTTCATATTAAATGAAAACAAAACAAAATATATGGTAATATCACAATGTGAGGCCAGAAGAACCCCTAAAAACCTAAACATTAATGGGAAATGCTTTAAAGGAGTGTCTTCTTTTAACTGCTTGGGATAATGATAACAGTATTGGAAAGGCTATAAGGGAAAGAATACAAGCAGGAAGCAGAGCTTACTTTGCAAATATGCGATTTTTCAGAAATAGCCTTGTTACAAGAAAAACAAAACTGCTAATATATAATTTCCTAGTCCGTCCAGTTATCACACACGGGTCAGAGGTATGGACGTTGACAGAACACGGTAAAAATGCACTAAGAACCACTGAGCGGAAAATACTACGCAACATCTATGGGACAATAAGGAAGGAGGAAGGCTGGAGAATACGCTACAATGCCGAATTACAAGAGTTAATACAAGGTGGGGACATAGTAAAATTTGTGAAATTACAGCGAATAAGATAGCTAGGACCCTTTGAGAGAATGGCAGAGGATAGAATTCCAAAGAAAATGATGAAAGGTGTGATCCATTCAGCTAGGCGAAAGGGGAGACCTAGAAGAAGATGGATCGACGACGTAATAATGGGTCTCACCGGTATGGGAGTCCCGGGGTGGTAAGGAGCAGCAAATAACCGAGAAGTGTCGAGGAAGATCGTTGAAGAAGCCAAGGCTCACCAAGGGCTGTAGCGCTACTGAAAAAGAAGAGAATAAGAAGAAGAAGAAGAAGAAGAAGATATAAGGCCACCGATTTATCTAGAACCAGAATGCAAAATTTACAGATACGACTGCATCTGCTATATGGAAATAAGCTAAATCGGAGACGACACAGTGAAGCAGTCCAGAAAACGTCTATCAACAGTTAACCCAACGCGCTCTTAGGCATTCAATCGAATTAAATTTCTTCGCAAAAATTGGTCTCAACTTTGGAGAAATGACAAGACAAAGATTTCGACCACATATATTAGAGCTATGTGGTTAGACATCGTCACAGAAGCCTACCCAAATCTGACACCAGAAGCTTCATGCGAAGTGCGTAGTGATGATTCGAACGTGTTGTATATGTAACTAAGCAAGAAAATGATTACTATTTGAAACTGGGTGAGGAGAAAAAGCTGTCATCTTGAGGACTTCCGGAAGTACGAAGGTGAATGAAAAAGTAATTCCTCCTGTGTCATAAAAAAAATTTAATGAAGATAATCTAGCAGCGGCATTACTACAGTTCATAGCCTGAATAGTCCTGCACACAACACCAACGTTAAAAATAATCACCATGAGTTTGTGCCAGGATAGAATCCAGGCATCAGAATCTGTTTTGGAAAATTCCAAGTTTTGCTTCTTGACCGATTTGGAATTTTTCAAAACAGATTCTGATGCCTGGATTCTATCCTGGCACAAACTCATGGTGATTATTTTTAACGTTGGTGTTGTGTGCAGGACTATTCAGGCTATGAAATGTAGTAATTCCGCTGCTGGATTATCTTCATTAAATTTTTTTTATGACACAGGAGGAATTACTTTTTCATTCACCTTCGTATTAATGTCTGGTTACATAGGTTTGGATGTTGAATGTCAACTCGACACGTCTGTCTCACCGAAACACATCATCAGTAAATCCTCAACTGGCGTCTGTACTGATGTCGGCAGGCCGTTGCTCAGTTTATCTGCAATGTGCGTTTCTCCATTACGAAACTTCTTCAACCATCGCTACACATTGCAAATGTCCATATCGGCATTCCCTTACGCTTTCTTCAAGCATGAGGTTAAACAGCTTTAAAATCATGGATCAAGAAGCAAAAATTCCATTTTTTTCAAAACTTCTTTTGATGCCAAGGTCAAACAATGGCTCAAATGTGTACAAATGTATGATGACAATGTTGCAAGGTAGTGTTCTGTAGAGGAGAGTTCACGCTATGATCTGCAGTAATTCCACTGTTATTTATATTCATTAATATTTTCTTGACACACTAGGCATTATATTTTGATTTACCCTCGTCTAATAAACATCGACCAAGTTATGCGACCAGACTGGAATATTTTCCGTGGCACTGAACACAGTACAACCTGACAAGTTTTCCACGTCCTGGTACCGAGCGCCGCGGGTTTTGAATCCGCACCAGACAGCATGGACCTCGATTACCACTAGAGGTCTCTACAGCCGTCGCACCGTAAGCCGCGGGTGAGCATGTTCCTGGCTCGCGCATAATGTGAGGGCATCCCGGTGGATCACGTGGTCCCAGCAGCCAATAGCGGCGTACCTTATCCTGTATACAAGTGCCTGCCTCTCGCTCAGCTAGGTCTCCCCTCTCCTCTACCTCCTGTACACGGCATATATGCCCCAACTCCCCCCTCCAGTACACCTCTTGCAATATGCTGATGACACCGCATTCCTCGCCCTCGCTCCTACCCTCCAACGGTCCCAACGCCTTCTCCAGAATCACCTTGACCTTTTTGCTGCATGGTGTAACCAGTGGCTCCTGAAAATCAATCCTTCCAAGACCCAGGCAATCATCGTAGGTCGTACCACTCGCTCCTTCCAGCTCCTGGACTTCTCCCTTACTGTCTGCGCCCGTCCTGTCCACCTCACCCATACCCTCACCTACCTTGGCCTCACCATTGACCATCACCTCACCTGGATCCCTCATCTCCGCTCCATCCAATCGAAAGCCCACAACCGCCTCTGACTCCTCAAACTCCTCTCTGGCCGGATATGGGGGTTTCACCCCTCTACCATCCTCCACACCTACAAATCCTTAATCCGTCCCATCCTCTGTTATGCCAGTCCTGCCTGGATATCTGCACCCCCCCCCCCAAATTCTATAAGTCCCTCCAGATCCTTGAGCGTCATGCACTCCACCTCGCCTTCCGTATACACCTCCCGTCCCCCACACGGATTCTCTATGATCTCATTCCTTTCCCCCATCTACTCCTATTCCTTGAACATATCTGCATTCTCTACACCTCCCGCCGCCTTGAACCCCCTCACCCCCTGGTTGCTCCTCTCGTCTCCCATCCCCAGCCCTGCCATGTATTCACTGTTGTGTCCCCCATACCCTCCATCTCTACACCCTACATCTCCTTTCCCAAGGTGGCTTCCATCAACTCCCCCTCCCGGATGATGCCCTCTCTCCCTCCATGTATCCCTCCTATCAACTCTGATCCTCACTCCCCCTCCTTTCCTCTGTCCTTTTCCCGGGGTCCCTCTCCCCCCCTTCCATCCTCTTTCTTCCCCACCTCCCCTCTCTTTGCCCCCTTCTCTCCCCCGAGTCCTTTTACATTTCCCTCCTCTGCCTCCTCTCATTCCCTCTCGCGTCTGCCCTTCTCCCCCTTTATTAGTCCTCTCCCTCCTTGGTTCCCTTCCCCCTTTTTCGTTTTTTTCCTTCCTCTCTCCTTGTTCTTCCCCCTCCTCCAGGTCCCCCGCCCCCCATCTGCCTTTGGCTCGGGAGTGTCATCTTTGTGCCGCCACTTTCGTGCAGTGTTCTATAGTGAGTGTTCTACAGTGAGTGTTCCGTGTTGTGTTTTTTGGGAAGTGTTGTGAACGGCCATCATACTGTCGCTGCGTGTGCCTTTTATCTCTTGCGAACAGAAACCAGCTTGTCGCCGTGTTTTTTAATTGTGTGTGTACTATGTTACTTGTCTGATTCTTGTTTTGCTTTCTGTTTTAACTTTCCGCATTTTTCCGCCATTTTACACTTTACGTCACCGTTTCATCGCCTGTTTTTCTTGTTTCTTTTCTTCTTCTGTTTTTAAAATAAAAGTCTGTAGGCTGTAGAGCAGCGTACTAGGCTGCTGCCAGCCCGACCCCTTCGGGGGGAATTGAAAATCAATAAAGGAAAAAAAAAAAAAAAAAAAAGCTCAGCTAGGCAGTCTGAACTTCGTGGAGTCTATCGACATCTCGGCAACAAACAGCGTGTTTACAGTACTTAGTTTTCGTTACTAGTGGACGTTGTGGATTCGTTTGGTTGTCTCTCGTCACCGTTGCTTCTTGCGTGTTGTCGTCGTAAGGTCTCGCTCGGTCATCCATCGTTGTTCGTGTCCGTCCTTTCCTGTTCGTTTGTTGTTCGCGGGCCGCTCCCGTTTGGTCCCGCACGTGTACTGGCCCGGCTTCGTACTCGGCAACGCCGTGATCGTTCCGGTCATGGTTACAACATTTTTGACAATGAGGATGGGATTTTTTAGTGAATATACTGTCTCCTACACTACTTTGACTCGTCTGACAACAATGTTGCAGAGTATTGTCCCTGAGTCTGAAATTATTAGAAACGTGCAGTTAAAGCAACAAATGGAACTACAATAATAGAAAAGGTCATCACCATCGCCGAAAAGAAACTGCCACAGCAAAAATTGCAGACCAGTCTGTTTAGCGTCCTAGTAGACGAATCCACTGACATTGGGAGCGTGCAAACGATGTCAGTCATTGTGAGGTAATAAATGTTTTTTCACTGTATGTTTTGATTACAATTATGTGTATGTATTCTTATATTTTGTACTGTGTAAGACATGTTTTTTCATGTCGAACAGGGTCGAGTCGTTAGCAAATTTTGGAATCTTTGCCAAGGTTATGAGCAAAATTCGGACGTGGAATTTGCTACGGCGAAATATATTTTCGATATACAGGCAAAATGCTTTGAAGATTATGAAAGTCCATTTGAGAACATCATGGTTATCAAGACGCCTTTCGGATTGAAGAAGTTCAAGCACCTTCCCTTTGGTGTCCCTTTGGCGCCGGGCATTTTCCAGCGCTTCCTGGAGCAGCTTACACAGCCTATCACCGCCTGCATGAATTATCTGGGTGACATCTTGGTCACCGGGTGTTCCCGCCAGGAAGATTTGCAAAACCTCAGTACCTTATTTCAAGCTCTGCAGTCTGCAGGTTTATGCTGTCTGCTGGACAAGCGTTGTTTTTTTCAACTGGAAGTGGAATACTTAGGCCACTGGCTTAGCAAAGATGGCATTCATCTTTCGGGTCGTAATGTCACGGCTATTGAGGCCCTTCTTCGTCCCAAGGACTTATCTGAAACCCAGGTGTTTTTGGGCAAGGTTACTTATTACTTAAAGTTCTTACCCCATGCTGCCTCCGTTGCTCGACCCCTCAACCACTTTCGTTGCAAAGGGGTAGCTTTTGAGTGGACTCCTGCCTGTAACCAGACTTTTCTCCATTTAAAGGCGATGCTGAAGTCCGCCCCTTGCCATACGGCATTGGGGCCATCCTCGCGCATCGTAATGCCAATGGCTCAGAACAGCCCATCGCTTATGAATCTAAGACTTTGATCCCCAAACAACGAAACTACTCCTAGATTGAAAAGGAGGCCCTGGCGATCGTGTTCGTAGTCCAAAAATTTCACACATATCTCTTTGGGGCAAATTTCACCATCCTGACGGACCATAAACCCTTAGTTATGCTTTTCAGACCCCACTCCCACCTTCCGGAACGAACAGCTCGATGTCTCCAGCGCTGGGCGATATTTCTACAAAATTACGCTTACACCATCGAGTAAGAGGCCACCGCCAGCCATGCTAACGCCGACGCTTTGTCACATCTTTCAGCGGGCCCTGATCCTGCGTTTGACCAACAAGAGGTCCTCTGCTTTCACACTGATTCCGCCTGCCGGGATGCGCTGGACGGTCTGCCTCTTACAGCTGCTCACATTGCCATGGCTACCCGCCGAGACCCTATCTTGCTGCAGGTTCTCCGCTACATGGTCCACAGGTGGCCCTCCTATCTTACTCGTCGGATACAGAACGATTTTAGCCCTGGCGCCACCTGTCCCGCAGGCTCTCCATGGTCGACGACGTCCTTCTGTTGGCCACAGAGTCGGATGCCCGTCGGGTGGTCATCCCTCCAGATTTATGGCATCACGTGTGTTACACCTCGGGCACTGGGGTCTGTCCCACATGAAGGTTTTAGCTCGCCGGCACGAGTATTGCCCCAGCATCAATGGCGATATTGACCATCTGGTCTTCACACCCGGGCCTGTGCCTCGCCGGCCCTGGTATCGCATCCATCTCTATTTTGCCGGCCCATTTTTGGGGTCCATGTGGTTGCTTATCGTTGATGCCTATCCCAAATACCCATATGATGTCCGCATGGCGTCCATAACCACGGAGCCACACTCACGGCCCTGGCCCAGATTCTCGCCATAGAGGGCCTGCCTCACACGTTGGTTTCCGATAATGACCCCCAATTCACGGCATTCTCCTTTCAAGACTTCTGTTGGGCTAGCAGTATCAAACATGTCCGTAACCCACCTTTCCAAACTTCCTCCGATGGCGCGGTAGAAAGGCTGGTCCGCACATTTAAACAACAGTTCACGAAGGTGGTTGAAACATCTCCAAATACATTGGCCCTCTTACTGTTTCTGAGCACCTATCACATCATGCCAATTGACAGATGTAGTCTGGCGGATCTACTCTATGGGTGGCAGCTGCGGACCCTACTCCATTTGCTGATGACGTCCGCCTCCCGCCCCCACTCCGAACCAACTCAGTGCTATGCCCTCGGTGCCGTCGTGTGGGCCCGCGTGTACGGGCGCCAGCCAGGGTGGACGCCCGCCACGGTCGTCGCGGCCCATGGGCGGTGTGTGACTTCGGTCCACACATCGAAAGGGTTGGAGCGCCGCCATCATAACCAGCTCCGCCCGCGTGCCATTGCAGGACTCCTGCCACTGCAGCCTCCTCCTCCGCTACCGCCTTCGGGTACGGACGTGGTTCTCGAGTCTCCACCACTGCCACCCGGTTTCTGTCTCCCCGCGGGCCTGCCAAAGGCCGTCCCCGCCCCCAGGTGGTTCGGCGACTGCTTCCGCCGTCCTGGCCTTTGGGTTAGCCGTCATGGACACCTCGGACGTCCCTTCCTCCCCGCTAATGGTGGTTGATGAGCCCGAGTCTTCTCCCATCTGTCACCCACCTCGGCACCGTCCGGGGCGCTTCCGCCCCTAGGCGCAAGTTTCAGGAGGGAGGGATCTGGTACCGAGCGCCGCGGGTTTTGAATCCGCACCAGACGGCACGGACCTCGATTACCACTAGATGTCTCTACAGCCGTCACGCCGTAAGCCGCGGCTGCGCACGTTCCTGGCTCACGCATAGCGTGAGGGCATCACGGTGGATCACGTGTTCCCAGCAGCCAATAGCGGCATACCTTATCCTGTATACAAGCGCCTGCCTCTCGCTCAGCTAGGCAGTCTGAACTTCGTGCAGTCTACCGACATTTCAGCAACAGACAGCATGTTTACAGTACTATGTTTTCGTAACTATTGAACGTTGTGGATTCGTTTGGTTGTCTCTTGTCACCGTTGCTTCTTGCATGTTGTCGTCGTAGGGTCTCGCTCGGTCGTCCGTCATTGTTCGTGTCCGTCCTTTCCCGTTCGTTCGTTGTTCGCGGGCCGCTCCCGTTTGGTCCCGCACGTGAACTGGCCCGGCTTCGTACTCGGCAACCCCGTGACCGGTCCGGTCGCTGTTACAACACGCCTGACGATTTTCTCACCAGGGTCAAGGACACTAATATTCAGATATTTATCGGCTATTTGTCATTGCAACCTTGTCGAGGAGCCAGATATGTACCGTCAGAGCACGATTATTTCCTGTGATTTTCGCCACAGGGTGAAGAACGGAAAATGACGATGAAGAGTATGTATCCAGTAACACAATCACCTGATGTAAAATTACAGTATGGAATCTCCTGTGAAGTTACAAAGGAAATAGACTTCCATGCAGACTGTTTTGGGATCATATATGAGAGTGATACAGAGACAAAGCATTTTTCGTGTAACTTCGAACTTTTTTTTAATTTTGAGAAATGAACATAAAATGTTTTGCAGCGCACGTCTAATTTCATTATGTATACATGTCAGTTAACAAAAACCTGGACAAATCATTTTCATCCCAGCAAAATTTTAACAAATCATTCACATCAATTTTCTGTCTATAATATGTACAGTATGTCAGGGGTGTGAGTGCAGATACTTTTATTGCCGGCCGGAGTGGCCGTGCGGTTCTAGGCGCTACAGTCTGTATCGCGTGACCGCTACGGTCGCAGGTTCGAATCCTGCCTCGGGCATGGATGTGTGTGATGTCCTTAGGTTTAAGTAGTTCTAAGTTCTAGGGGACTGATGACCTTAGAAGTTAAGTCCCATAGTGCTCAGAGCCATTTGAACCATACTTTTATTAATGAATGAGTGTGCATCAGTATTTACTTCATTTGAAGGCTAATAATCGTAGCTGTTAGCAGCAGTATGTTTTTAGTTTGGTTAGTACCTACAAGCACATGTGGCAAGAGCACGCCATTGATATTTATTTTGCCCTGGTCAGCAGATCACAAGTTGAAGTTCGTACACGTGCACCCAGATAGTCTACAACGACAGGCGTAGTCCATATAGTGGTTCAGTTACGATTGTGCAGAAAACATCAGGCAGAAAATTATGTGAAGTGTTTGTGGGAAGACTGTTAGAAGCAGAGGAAAAACACTAACACAATAAAGTGGATACATATTAAGGTACCAATGATGCAATATCTTCAGTTAAACCTGCAACACGCTGTATATATTCATATTATAAAGTCCCCTACCGAGGTTTGTGTCTGTATGTTCAGGCTAATTCGAGTTACTACTGTAAGGATTCTGATTCCGTTTTCAGTAAGATCTGGTTCACAATACAAGGCAATACAACATGCTGTAAGGCATGCTATACGATAGGCGATGCGATGCAGAAGCAGCTCGTATCAGCGGAGTATACGGAAACATAGTGGAAGCAGTTTAAATGATTCACACTGGGACAACAATGCTATCCCACCGATATGTACGTCTTTCATATCTCTCGGCGCAACACGGTGTGCTGGTTGCTCCACGAAACTCTTATCATACGATACACAGGGATTGAAATTTCAAGTCATCCTATTTGCCTAAAAAAATTGTTTTATGTAGATGAGGCAAAACTACATCCATCTCTGTAGTTAGTTTCTCAGTAAAGCATTTACTTTTTGGATAAAAAATTAAAAATTACTTTTTTGGGCTTCACGTGTGTTCCGCTAACCATTCTATCTCATTCGATTTTGAGGAAACTATTCAATAAAAAAATTATTTTTCGACGCCTTATAGCCACACATCACAGCTTAACAGTGAAATGGTTTTCTTTCGTTATTGCTCATAGTTATTATGATATCTCGAAATAAAGTACAGTACAGTGCATAATTTTGAAAGTTTGCAAAAATGTAGTCACAGGCTAGTTTAGATGTAACTGCTGTTGTTGTTGTGGTCTTCAGTCCAGAGGCTGGTTTGATGCAGCTCTCCCTGCTACTGCATCCTGTGCAAGCTTCTTCATCTCCGAGTACCTACTGCAACCTACATCCTTCTGAATCTGCTTGGTGTATTCATCTCTTGGTCGCCCTCTACGATTTTTGCCCTCCACGCTGCCCTGCAATACTAAACTGGTGATCCCTTGATGCCTCAGAGCATGTCCTACCAACCGATCCCTTCTTCTAGTCAAGTTGTGCCACAAATTTCTCTTCTCCGCAATTCTATTCTATACCTCCTCATATTTAAATTGTTTTAATGCTGTAAGGAAAGCCATGCCTCTTTCTACCGGTATGTGAAGGTTTACCTCAGAAACTACTGAAGTGATTTTAATATAGTTTTCACTAAGAGATTGACTGATTCACTAGATTGATTAATTTACAAAGAGAGCTTGTGTGGATAGTTTATAAATATTTCGTGCAAACTAGCTGAACTATGATGAATTAAAGTCTCACGCTATTTGTGAATCGACGCTATTGCTATGCAGCAGCGAATGGCAGAGCTCCTTGGAATCGAGGTTGTTCGCGCCGTGTTACGTACCAATGTTAGGTGGCAGAGCATGCTTCGTACAGCAGTTGTGTGGTAGAGGGTGGTCTGTACCGACGTTGCATGGCAAAGGACACTTCGCACCGATGTTGGGTGGTAGAAGGTGTTCCGTGCCAGTGTTATGAGCTGAGGATGTTTCCTATCAACTTTACGTGGCAGAAGGTGGTTTGTGCCGACATTGTGTGGCATAAGTTGAATCTTACTAATGTTTTGTGGTGGAAGGTGCTTCATACCATTTCTGTGTGGCGGAGAATGCTTCTCATTATTGTTACATGGCAGAGAGTGCTCAGTACCAACGTTGTGTTTTCGAGAGTGGTTCGTACCAATTGTCTGGTGGCGACTGAGTTGCTTAGCGTCCACCTAGGATGCTATAAGTTCGATCCCTTGTTGTGACCTAGAAGGGAAGCTCATGCGAAATTTAAGGAAATGTCTTACTGAATCGTAATTAATAGGTGTAGTCCTACCAAGAATGAAAATATGGGTCACAACACTCAAGGATATATTAATGATAGGAGGGATCATCTGCCTATAGAAGAAACCGATGGGTACTATGACAATCAGGTTCATTACCCGAAAGCATCAACGTATATATTACCCACTGACATAAGCAAATCAACTTTTAATAAAAGGACAAGGGGTTTTAATAGTGAAATCTAACCTTGCTGCAGGTGGGTGGCCACGATATAAGCACAACTATGAGAATAGTAAATGGATATGGCCAATAACTGCAAGAGTCCTTAATGGATTAGAAAAGGGTAATAGAAAAATAAGTATGAACTCCAGTAAGTTCGCCAAAGAGCATGATGGAAACAACTAGCTGCCAGCAAACCGTTAAAACTGTACAATTATCTCCTGATGGGACTTAACTAAAAGTCTAGCTCAGACTCTGTACTCAGTATTGAAATAGAGAATTGTTCTATGTGGTACCAAATATAGTTTGGCAGCAAGTCTTTTCTCTTTTCTCGTCGACCTACAAGTGCTTACTCTTCCATCGTCCATCTGCAGCTGTTCTCTTCCATCACCCAGTGGAAGTGTTCTCTTCCGTAGCCCGTTCACAAGAGTCTTTGTAAAGAGGTTAAACGAATTCCTACTCGTGCAGATTTTGCTATTACTAACCAATAGTGCTGTGGCATAAGGAAGAAGCTAGGAACATTCCCCCAAAACATGATAGAACTTCGAAGCTGAAAAATACATTCATCTTCAGAAAAAAAAGAACCGAACACCTTGAACGGCTAGAGATAGAACGTTCATATTCACAGCTCACGTACATTAGTATGTTCTGCAGAAAGGATTAGCATTTTAACTATGTCGGCCCACGGGTTCAATATTAGCACCGATATCGCCTGCGGTTATCGTTGTCGCTATAAATCGAAGGTAACGGATCACTGCGACCTGAACAGAAGTGCAGGATGCCTAGCAGACGCAAGCGCTACCGTACCGTCAAATCAGTGAATCTGAAGGGGAGTGCTTATTGGCATGAGAAAATGTGATGCATTCATCCGAGAAATTGCTGCACATATAAGTCCAAGTGTTTCGCTAGTGCAACGGGTGTATGCAGAATGGTTCACGGAATACCATAGAACACGACGAGATGGGTCAGGTCGCGCTACCCAGACCACCCGCCTGAGGAGATCGACACCTCATCCTAATGACACTGTACGAGAGATCTGCGTATTCCTCGGCTCTGGCGCAACAGTGGAACAGTGTAGCACATAGCACAATACCAAGTGTGGCAGTCTGTTGCCGTTTATTACGGCATGGGTTACGTGTACGTTGTCCGATTGTCCGCCTGCTTTTCACGAATGTGCAGAAATATGCTAGACGGGAATGGTGTATGGAACAACGTCACTGTGGGCACGAATGGAATCAGGTAGTGTTTTCGGACGAATTCAGGTTCTGTTTGTTTGAAAATGACGGCTGCATTTTTGTTCGTTGCAGAGAGAGGGAGCCGCATTCGCACAAGGAGTACTGCCCCAACTAAAGGTCTTACATAGGGTTTCGGGTGCTGTTGGGTACAGCCACTTATCACAATTCGTGGGTGTTCAGGGCACTGTGGCCAGTGTGACCTTGGTGAATGACATCTTGCGAACGGTAGCCATACCCTTTCCGCACAACATCCCAGACGCCATTTTTCAGCAAGCCGATGCATGACCACATGCTGCTGCACGAACACGTGCCTTCTTGGTGTCACACGAAATTTTGAAATTTGTGCTAAGGTGCTATGAGAGTAAACTGCTGAGGTAATCGGTCCCTAGGCTTGCACATTAATTAATGTAACTTAAACTAACTTATGCTAACGACAACACACACACCACCCATGTCCGAGGGAGGACTCGAACCTCCGATGAGGGGTAGGGGAGGGGGGGTCGGGAGCCGCGCGAAACGTCCAAGACGCCATAGACCGCGCTGCTACCCCGCGCTGTGGGGTCTTAGGATGTCGGATGTCCTCCTGGCCCGCTACATCACCAGACTTGTCGCCAATCGAAAACGGGGGGGGGGGATATGATGAAATATCGGGTGCAACGTTGTGACGCAATACCAACCACCACAGATGAACTTCGGGACCAGCTGAATGCAGCACGTATAGCTATGTCACAGGACGCCATCCCGCCTTACACTCGTCAACGCCATTACGCTTGGAGCAAGTTATCAGAGTCCATGGCAAACCCTGTGTCTGGACACATAATGAACCGAGGTGACTGAAATGCTAATCATTTCTGCAGAACATAGTAATGTACATGGCCTGTGAATATGAATGTTCTGTCCTAGTCGTCGAAGGAGCTTTGTTTTTTCTGAACATGAGTGTAGAAATGCTTGCACATAGACACATATGAGAAAGTTTATACTCTACAGAAATAAACGCTATGAACCAATCAGAAAGCCGGTTGCAAGAATCTGGAACGTACTTCTTCCGTGGTGTGAACCATAACTGCAGACAGTATTCACTATTATCAGTGACTTCCCAGGTAACTGCACCTTCTCTTCCATTCTTCTATTATGGTGAGGGCGTTATTGTCTTTCCACTGAGCTGAAGGTTTCCAGGCTACTTAAAAGGGCGAGGAGAAGCCATAAATGTGTTCGGAGCTGAAGGCTAACTTCAATGGAGGTAGTTGTTAGTTGAATGCGTTTCGCCCAACCCTGCACTCTGGGCGGTACAGAGGGCCAGCTATCTGCCAAAAAACAGCATTAGTCGAGACAAAGGAGAAACTTTTTAGGTAAGATAAAAATATAAGCCAGGTGTCGCCATACAGACACACTGCCGCTTCAAAAAATGGTTCAAATGGCTCTGAGCACTGTGGGACTTAACATCTGAGGTCATCAGTCCCCTAGAACTTAGAACTACTTAGACCTAACTAACCTAAGGACATCGCACACATCCATACCCGAGGCAGGATTCAAACCTGCGACCGTACCGGTCGCGCAGTTCCAGACTCAAGCGCCTAGAACCGCTCGGCCACACCGGCCGGCTCTGCAGTTATGATACAGTGTAAGTTACATTGAGCAAGGGATTGCTTTTAATATCATGAATGGGTTGCGTGACGGCTGTGGAGGAAAGCAGCCAGGGAACACAACGCTGAGTGGTAGAGGGTGGTCTGTAGCAGCTGCGCATGGCAGAGGTTGCTTCGTACCATGTTGCAAACTCTCTGTACCAGCTAAGTGTGCCAGAGAGTGCTTTGTACCAATTTTGCATGAGAGAGTAGGCTTTGAAGCGATGTTACGTTGCATATGGTGTATCGTACCAATGCATTCTTACTAATCTTCCATGGTAGAGGGTGCATCCTAGTGATATCTGATGGAGGCAGGTGCTTCATATCAAAGTTGAATGGCAGAGAGTGCTGTGCACTGATGTTGTGAGACAGCAATGTTGCATGACAGAGCAATGTTGGGTGGAAGTGAATGCTTCATTGCATGTGGTGCAGTGAGTGGTGCTCTGTACTGATTTTTGGTGACGGAGGGTGCTTTGTACCAGTGTTCCAAGCAAAGAGTGGATTCTACCAATGTTACACAGTAGAAGGTGATGTTACATTGAGAAATGCAGAAAAGGTCACACATAAAATGTGTCATATACTGGAATGGCGTTGGATTAGGCCAGCCTGTGGGTGTCCATAGCTCGTGGCAAACCCATAGTGGCCAGGTGGACTGTGCCATGTTGCTACTGCAGTCGCGTAGCTGATATGTTTCTGCAACTCACGTCAGACTGGCACTACTGTTGAGCAGACCAGACAGAACATTACCTCACAGCTCCCATCATTTTAAAATACGTAATTGCGAACACCAGTTAAATATGGGTGAGATAATATTCGTGATCCCTGAGAACTTCCTCACTTTGCTCAAGTCGTTTAAGTTATTTGAAAGCGATGATATTCAGTTATCTAGCGTTATTCTGTGCATTTTAATCACAACTGTACGCAATAAGCTGTCAACGAAATTACTGCTATGTCAGACAAGCTATCCATCTGTAGAAGCTTACTACTACCCATGGGAAGCCATTGTGCGTCCGTAATTCGAGGATTATAATAACTGTGTTCAATATTTTACTAGTTCAGTCACCTTCGACTTCAGCATAGTCTTCTGGAACTGTAAAGGATGTAACTGCTGTGTTTAGTGATCTATGTCCCAGAAATTGCAATGTGTATTCACTCCATATGTAAGTAAGTAATTGGTTATTTCAATCAGTACAAGTAGTATTTAAGTAAAATACAACAAAAAGAAAAGTTGGACCCTTACCTACAATAGGTTTTTCTCTATAACGTTGCCACTTACTTTCACTAGCATACACAACAAAAACTCCAAAGCCGTAGTCATAAGAAAATGTACAGATTCAAAATATGTGCTGATTTCGTTCATCATAATCGATGTTTTGGAAAGCCTGCAACTGTGTGATTAGTGATTTAAATAATGACAAATTGCACAAGTTATTTATTTCTTCATTCTTAACACGAAGTGTTTAGAGAATTTATTCTCACTTTCAAGTGTGTTTGTCCACAAAAATATGTTTTGTGACGTTTGCATTCTTTGATTACAAAAATAAAAAGCGTAAGTGATGGTTTGCCTGTGTGTGATATTCTGTGTAATGGCGGATGAAAAGTACTTTATAATCTCAAAAAGACAACCACAGCGCAAGAGAGGCGGAAAGTCCCACAGGAGAATGCCACAAAAATATTTACGTAAACGAATTCACTTAAAAATGAGTATAAATGTTCGAAACGGGTTGAACTGAGCGCAGATTTTCATTACTTAAACCATAAAAGATGAGCACCTGATGATAACAGCATGGTGCCGAAGCGTGTCACGCTAGTTATTAAATGTGAATGAAGCGGCATATTGTGTTGTTTATAAAATAACGTTTAGTTTTCCCATAGTTACCCTAAATAGCTTAATTTGAAAGCGAGGATTGTTTTCTTGAAAGGACATAGCCGATAATATTCCTCATTATTCCCCATTTATAGCTTGTGCTCCGTATCTAACGAAAACTTCCTCGAAGAGACGTTACACCCTAATCTCCTCCCTTCCAGCTACCAGCTACGTGTGACGGGTAGCGGCCGAACCCCGCGGCACGAGAAAGCCGCGCACTCGCCTCATCGCAAGCCGGCAACGTCCTGGAGATGAAAGGCGGTAGCCGGGCTGAGATCTCCCCGCTGCGGGGGCCGCCAGCTGCGTGTATGCATTACGCGCGAGACAATGGCGAACCGCCGGCCGATCGCCGCTCCGGCAGATATAAATCATTCACGATCCGCTGGACAAGTGATTGCGAGGTCGGCAACGCTCGCGGGAGAACACCACGGGCGGGGACGGCAGCAGGAAACAGGCCTGGGCAGCGATTAATGAGGGCCCATCGAGCGAGTAAGTGGAAAGTCATTACGCGGGAGAGCTCTCCCTCTCTCTCCTCTTTCTCTCCGTCTGCAAGCCCGCCCCTTCTAATTACAGAAACCTTTTTCTTTTTTTATTACTCTGAAATTGTTCGATTTTCGGAATACCAGAGAAGCGGAACATTTCATACCCACACCACTGGACATTAAAATTGCGACACCAAGAAGGACAGAAAAAAACGACAATTTACTTATTGTGAGTACACAGGATACTAAAGAAGAATACATAATTACCTTTGTAGGTGATCAGATGAATTTAGTTTAATATAAACAGCAGCAGGAAATGTATAACGAGAGTCGGATCAATTATGGATAGGAAGGTAGGGCAGAGATTGAACTACTGTCAAAAGTTCAGTGACATGGTTGTTCCTAACCTATTCGACAGAAACCAATGGCGACACCTACAATTCATGTATATCTGCCGATATCGCGAGCAGACGGTGAAGAGATAGCGAAAGTATATGATGTTATTGAACGTCTACTTCAATATGTAAAGGGAGATGGCAGTCTGATAGTCATGGGAGACTGGTATGTGATTGTAAAGGAAGGAATAGAAGAAACAGTTAGGGAGGAATGGAAAGGGTGAAAGACTAATCGACTTCCGCAATAGATTTCATCTAGTAATAGCGAATACTGTGCCCAAGAATCAAAAGAAGAGAAAATATACTTGGGAAAAAATACAGACACTGGGCAGACAGAGATTTCGAAATCTTATACTGAATTGTATGGCGGACCCATTGGCAAGTGTAGAATCAGACAGAAATTTTGTAATGATGAATAGTAAACTGAAGTTTATGAGAATGATTTGCAAGAACCAGTGTGGAAGGAAGTGGGATACTGTATAATGAATAGCCTTTGCAGTTCGTTAAGATGTGGATACTCCGATAAGGAATACCACAGTAGACAGTTAAGAGAAGTTCACATCTAAACTGGGTAATCACAGGTGTTGGATAGACAAACGTAAGTACAAGAAAGTTAACTGCGAAGAAACCTTGGCTAACAGGAGAAATACTTCAATGAATAAAGGAATACAGAAATGTAAATCAGTTAGGAATGAAATAAATAGGAAGTACAGGGGAACCGACTAGAAATGGCTGCCGGAAAAGTGTAAAAAAAATCGCAAAAGAGATTATATTTGGAAGGACTGATTCGTCATACTAAAAAGTCATAACGTCCATCGATGAATGAAAGGCAAGGACGGCAAAATTAAGACTGCAGTAGGAATCCCACAGTTAAATGCAGGGCAGAGCCGATAGCAGGAAGGAAGCCTATATGAGGAGAAGGAATTGGCTGATGACATGATAGAAGAAGAAATTAGAGTTCACACGGAAGAGATAGGGGATCCAATGTTAGAAAATGATTCAAATGGCTCTGAGCACTATGGGACTTAACTTCTGACGTCATCAGTCCCCTAGAACTTAGAACTACTTAAACCTAACTAACCTAAGGACATCACACACATCCATGCCCGAGGCAGGATTCGAACCTGCGACCGTAGCGGTCGTGCAGTTCCAGACTGTAGAGCCTAGAACCGCTCGGCCACCCCGGCCGGCACGATCCAATGTTAGAGTCAGAAGTTAAAAGAACTATGGAAGACTTGCTTTCAAACAAGGTAGAGGCGATAGATAACATTCCACCGGAATTTCTAAAACCATTGGCGGATGTGGCAACCAAACGACAAATCTCTATGAGACTAGTGACGTACCATCAGACCTTTGGAAAAATATCGTCCACACAATTCCGAAGATAGCAACAGCAGATAAGAGCGAGCACAATCGCACAGTGAGTTTAACAGCTCATTCATCCAAGTATTTTTCTGTAATTCACAAGACTGTGGCACGACTGACGCCTGAACTGCTTGCAACTAAACGGCATAGAAAAGACTCGAGGCCCTGGGGGCTGGTGTGCTTTAGAAGTTCCAGTATTTATGCTTGTCAGCTGGCGCTCATTACATTAGTGAGCTGTGGCAAAGAGCGAATTTTGCTCGGTTTCGTAATTTTGACAGCTCTTTTCACTGTACTGTGGTGTCCGAACTGTGGCTTACAGCTCTTCAGCATGGCGCTTTCTGCTATATCAGTTATGGCACCTTGCAGTGCTGTCAGAATGACGATACGATGCAGTCATTCTGCTGCGGTCGTTCTCCGCGCTCTCTGCCCGAGCGTGACGTGGCACTGCTCCAGTCGTGTGCCTCGCCAGTTGTTACATTGGCATTACTTCCTGGTTGCACTCTATTTGTGACACTGCACTCGGACCTGTGTTGGCTCGTCTCTGCACTCCCCAGGGAAAAATTTTAAAGCAATTACGTTCAGCCAGAACTATTTTCTGTGGTACAACGGTACTATGTGAGTGCACAGTGCATAACAGAAGCTACTTAGAAGCGTTCTTTTTGATTTAGTTTCCTCTCCCACTCGTGATGAGCTGGCAGTATACATCTAAGACAGCAAAAGATTGACTAACTGCTCCCTGTGCTCTATGCGTGGACGTGAAAACATAAAACCTTTGACTAAGGAGTGATTGTTGATGTCGGTCATGACGTATTAAAACCTGGAGGTAATATTATATGCAGAGTAAGTATCACATAGGTTCTGTAGCAGATAATCGAGTGATAAGCAATGAAATCTTGGTAGGAGTCCGAGAAAACATCACTTTATACAAAGAGGGGCGTTTGCTCACAAAACATTCGTACTTCATACTGAAATTCTCAAGTGTTTGGAATCTTTATTCACTAGCCCCTAACGAGAAGCAACGAGTGTGCAAAGAGATTGGAAGAACAAGTGGTCATACACTTACTTAACTTATGAAGAAAGATGAATAAATTAAAGATGTAAAGAGGCAACCATTCAGTCGCGAGACTTTCGGTTTGACGTCATTAAAGCTGAGACTTGTGGATCAGTTTCTTTGCTTCTTTGTTTCAGCAGCATTTCATTTGGTCTCAAGGGGCTGATTGGATGGCCTTACATACCTGTCCACCAGAGATAAAAGTGAGGCCGTGGAAGACTCCACTTGTACTGCTCATGATTTGAATCAACAGTGTGCAGTCTGTCGAGTCTGGGACCACCGTTGGAGACGAGGTGCTTGGTCGCATTAAAGGTATGAAAATGGATTCCAGAAGTAGTAAGTGGGGAAATGACGAAATGATATCACGAATGGTTCATGGAATGTATATTACCTCGATCAGTACAAACAAGTAGAAGCATAGACCGGCACACAAGGCCCTTGACGTCTATTTAGAGGGAGACAAACTTCGTCATAAGAAGAGATTTGTTTTTGGAGGGGGTCCACCGTGAGCGAACCAAAATTTTGTCTTTCCTTTTCTTCCTCATATATGGTTCGCTGATGTTATAGTATAGGATGTTATAGTATCATCAGTCGGCTTTACCACGTGCTGTTATTTTCCCGGGTTTTTATGGTTTTTTTTAGCGCTTGTTTTCTTTCACAGTCTCATGTTCTCTGGTTGCTACATTTTCTTCCGTATAAAGACATACACTATTGAACTTTCACTATCACTGTTTACAAGCTTCGCAGATATGATTACGACCAACGGATATGGTCTCTGCTACTAATTACTCATCACTCATTACCAAAAATTAAGTACATTGTGATAGGAACTGACTTGGAGAGAGATGACTGTAAAAGAAGTACTGACATAGACCAAATGCCGAAGACGCAGAGAAAGAAGCTGAATATTTCATCAAAAAATATTTAGAAACTTCCAGGAACCACCTTGTACGACGGAATCCTTACATACTCTTATACTCCATTGGTATCACTCCAGAAAGACTGTAAATAATAACAGGATGTTTGGAGGCTTGGAAGCAATGATTTTTCACGCTGTCAGTGACGCAAAGGAAGGGGAAGAAGCCATAACATACTGTGCAATAATAAATTCGCAGAGTAGGAATGTGACTGTACGTGAACTATGTGGCACAAAATGGTTTCACAGTTGTAACGGCATCTCAAGAATGGAACATTATCTTTTAGCCAAAGATTCCCATAACAGACGCTTGTGACTGCTCCAGATGTATAGGATCTTCCGGTTACAATCCTACTAGCACATTTCATCTCATTTCACATCACACAGTAAAGTAGAAACGAAATGAAGAGAATGTGCGGGAAAAGGTAGGGGACGTAAATGAAGAAGAGATGTTAGATATGGTTCTACTAGAAGAAAGACTTATGTCGAAACAAGCATATAGAGTAGGCAGGCCCTCAGTATTACTGAAGAACATTTACATTCGTCTTTGGTGTCCATTAGAGGTTTGTCTATACTGAACATTTCACATTTGTTGTGTGATAAGTGTTTAACCACAGGAGGATATTCATTTCGTATGCATATAGATATGGTTTTTGTGCAGGGCCGTCCGAATGTCAATGAGTGCGAAGTTGAACGAATGTATCAGAAAGTGTGCGCACAGAATTTATTCTGCAGACTGATGAATGAGAAGCAGGTACCAGCACGCTTTTGGTGTGTGAGCTCGTACATGAATGTAAAACACGATGTTAAATTTCATAAGCTACCTCATACGGGTGGTTTTCTGTTAAAAGATACCCTGGAAATATTGACGCTTTCTCTCTTTCGCTTTTAGAGTTAAATGTAAACATTTCTACGTGACGTAATAATATAATACTTTCCTATGTAAACACTCTAAATGTACTTTTTTGTTTGTTTCTTTCGTATCTTTTGTACAAATAATATCTGTGTAACACGTCACTTTATCTGTGTTGAGACATTCATTTGTCACATGACGACTGTTTAAGTAGCCGAGAGCTAGTTCGTGGCAATATAAATAGAATTTTGCAGTGCATTATAAGGTGTTGTTGTTGTTGTTGTGGTCTTCAGTCCTGAGACTGGTTTGATGCAGCTCTCCATGCTACTCTATCCTGTGCAAGCTTCTTCATCTCCCAGTACCTACTGCAACCTACATCCTTCTGAATCTGCTTAGTGTATTCATCTCTTGGTCTCCCTCTACGATTTTTACCCTCCACGCTGCCCTCCAATGCTAAATTTGTGATCCCTTGATGCCTCAAAACATGTCCTACCAACCGATCCCTTCTTCTAGTCAAGTTGTGCCACAAACTTCTCTTCTCCCCAATCCTATTCAATACCTCCTCATTAGTTACGTGATCTACCCACCTTATCTTCAGCATTCTTCTGTAGCACCACATTTCGAAAGCTTCTATTCTCTTCTTGTCCAAACTGGTTATTGTCCATTTTTCACTTCCATACATGGCTACACTCCATACAAATACTTTCAGAAACGACTTCCTGACACTTAAATCTATACTCGATGGTAACGAATTTCTCTTCTTCAGAAACGATTTCCTTGCCATTGCCAGTCTACATTTTATATCCTCTCTACTTCGACCATCATCAGTTATTTTACTCCCTAAATAGCAAAACTCCTTTACTACTTTAAGTGTCTCATTTCCTAATCTAATCCCCTCAGCATCACCCGATTTAATTTGACTACATTCCATTATCCTCGTTTCGCTTTTGTTGATGTTCATCTTATATCCTCCTTTCAAGACACTGTCCATTCCGTTCAACTGCTCTTCCAAGTCCTTTGCTGTCTCTGACAGAATTAGAATGTCATCGGCAAACCTCAAAGTTTTTACTTCTTCTCCATGAATTTTAATACCTACTCCGAATTTTTCTTTTGTTTCCTTTACTGCTTGCTCAATATACAGATTGAATAACATCGGGGAGAGGCTACAACCCTGTCTCACTCCTTTCCCAACCACTGCTTCCCTTTCATGCCCCTCGACTCCTATAACTGCCATCTGGTTTCTGTACAAATTGTAAATAGCCTTTCGCTCCCTGTATTTTACCCCTGCCACCTTCAGAATTTGAAAGAGAGTATTCCAGTTAACGTTGTCAAAAGCTTTCTCTAAGTCTACAAATGTTAGAAACGTAGGTTTGCCTTTTCTGAATCTTTCTTCTAAGATAAGTCGTAAGGTTAGTATTGCCTCACGTGTTCCAACCTTTCTACGGAATCCAAGCTGATCCTCCCCGAGGTCCGCTTCTACCAGTTTTTCCATTCGTCTGTAAAGAATTCGCGTTAGTATTTTGCAGCTGTGACTTATTAAACTGATAGTTCGGTAATTTTCACATCTGTCAACACCTGCTTTCTTTGGGATTGGAATTATTATATTCATCTTGAAGTCTGTGGGTATTTCGCCTGTCTCATACATGTTGCTCACCAGATGGTAGAGTTTTGTCATGACTGGCTATCCCAAGGCCATCAGTAGTTCTAATGGAATGTTGTCTACTCCCGGGGCCTTGTTTCGACTCAGGTCTTTCAGTGCTCTGTCAAACTCTTCACGCAGTATCTTATCTCCCATTTCATCTTCATCTACATCCTCTTCCATTTCCATAATATTGTCCTCAAGTACATCGCCGTTGTATAAACCCTCTATATACTCCTTCCACCTTTCTGCCTTCCTTTCTTTGCTTAGAACTGGGTTGCCATCTGAGCTCTTGATATTCATACAAGTGGTTCTCTTCTCTCCAAAGGCCTCTTTAATTTACCTGTAGACAGTATATATCTTACCCCTAGTGAGACAAGCCTCTACATCCTTACATTTGTACTCTAGCCATCCCTGCTTAGCCATTTTGCACTTCCTGTCAATCTCATTTTTGAGACGTTTGTATTCCTTTTTTCCTGCTTCATTTACTGCATTTTTATATTTTCTCCTTTCATCAATTAAATTCAATATTTCTTCTGTTACCCAAGGATTTCTATTAGCCCTCGTCTTTTTACCTACTTGATCCTCTGCTGCCTTCACTACTTCATCCTTCAGAGCTACCCATTCTTCTTCTACTGTATTTCTTTCCCCCATTCCTGTCAATTGTTCCCTTATGCTCTCCCTGAAACTCTCTATGAGGTGTGTACTATTTAATATTGTTATCATGTTCTGACAAGCACCAACGGAAAACTGAGATAATACAAGTAATAAACGTTCATTTTAATTTTAGCCATTGTTATCCGTATTTCTTCCGTGACTGTATTACTTTCCTAAAATGAAGAATAACCACCTTCAATCACATTCGTGAGTTTATTTCAATGCAAGAGGCATTTCGAGCCCTGGGGGCTCATATTTATGTGTTCGGACAGTCTGCATTATTTTTTTCCAAATTTGGGTTCAAATGGTTCAAATGGCTCTGAGCACTATGGGACTTAACATCTATGGTCATCAGTCCCATAGAACTTAGAACTACTTAAACCTAACTAACCTAAGGACAGCACACAACACCTAGCCATCACGAGGCAGAGAAAATCCCTGATCCCACCGGGAATCGAACCCGGGAACCCGGGCGTGGGAAGCGAGAACGCTACCGCACGCCAAATTTAGGTCAATTCTGGTCTGTTTCCAGCAGTGGATACATAGTGTCGAAGTACAATATGATTAGATATGGTTATGTACGTATATGCACTTTCCATTATACAGTTCATTTGTCAACACATGTCAGAATTTGTTTTGACACGCGTTTACAAATGTGTTGTATAATGGAAGATATGTATAAGTACATAAACATTTCTACTCAAACTACTTCAAAACCATGAATCGACTACTGGAAATAGACCAGAATTAACATAAATTTGGAAAAAAATTGATTTAAACTCTCAGAGCATTTGAAGATGAACCCCCACGGCTTGAAATGTATCGCGCGTTGGAATAAACTCATGATTGTGACTGAAGTCGATTGTTCTTTATTTTAGTGAATGTTAAACTGACATAATTCTGGGTCCTGTCAATGTGATGACCGGTGAGATGGAGACTAAGAGCTACTAGATCAAATTATGAAAGCAGACAGCAGGTGAGGGGGGAGGAAAACGGCTGGGGTGCTGCTCCCTGCCCAGCGCCCCCTGAAGCAGCTGCCGCTCCCGGGCAGCGCCGTATATTTCATCCTTATCTCCAGAAAACCTCGCAAGGCGACGCGAAGGGCATCCGGACGGGGGCAATATTTCGACCTTTTTCTGTCAGGAGGTGGTATTTTTGCCAGTAAAGCCAGAAGAGCATCGGCCCCGGGCGGCGCTGGACTGCCGTGGAAATCCGATGCCGCTCTTCCGCCGGCAGAGCGTTCAGCCTGGAGCCTGGTCCTGGACCCTGGGCAGCGGATTAAGTGTCGCGGCATAAATCCTGTTAGCGAGGCGCGACGCGCCGACGCCGCCATTGTGAGCGGGCGGCGGACCCGCAAGAGCAGAAAGACGAGCGCCAACAGCTGGCCCTGCCCGGCCAGAGCGAGCGGGAGGAGAGAGAGAGAGACAGAGGCGGAGAAGCCACTGGACTATCGCGCAGCCTCCATCGCGTGGGAAACCGCAGTGCTGAGGTCCGTCACTAGCGAGCAGCGGCCAAACGGACCTGACGATGCGAGCGTAGCTCGAAACATTGGCTTTGCTGTCTTCTCTCTGGTTTCGTGCATCCCATCACAGTTGAGTCCCTTGTGGCAATCTCTTCACCTCACAATGGTACGGAATCTCCATCTTCGAGACTTGTAGCGATTGAAAGTCGTTGCTTGGATAACAAATTCCTAAAGCACTGTGACACACTTCTCAAAAACAGCCTCGGAAATGCAACAGCCTTTGAAATTTTTCCATTATTTCAACATTTCTGCAACAAAGCAACCAATACCTGAGTGTAAAGCGTGTGAAGTCTTCTAATTACAAAGTCACTGGTTCGGTTTTTGACTAGTAATGTTTTTAAACTTTTATTCGAATTCCATATTCATTATCTGATGAAAACAATAACAAATAATGACTCACAAATTTTAATAAAGTATTTTTTCGAACTTGAAACGTGCTGCAGGTGAAAAATATATCCACAACTTGTGTTTTAATTGAAATAAATGGTTGTTGCTCCATTATAAGTTGCATTAAGAAATATACTTTTATTTCATCCTCCAATACAGGTGGCATGACCGCTTTATGCAAACTGGGCATACATATTTGTAACACAATTATATTGCACTAATATACACTGAAGAGCCAAAGAAAATGGTACACCTGCCTAACATCGTGTAGAGCCCCCGCGAGCACAACACAACGTGGCATCGACTCGACTAATGCTGGATTGCTGGAGGGAACTGACACCGTGTATCTTGCAGGGATGTCCATAAATCCGTAAGAGTACGACAGGGTGGAGGTCTCTTCAGAACAGCACTTTGCAAGGCATCCCAGATATGCTCAATAAGGTTCATGTCTGGTGAGATTGGTGGGCAGCGGAAGTGTTTAAAATCAGAAGAGTGTCCTGGAGCCACTCCGTAGCAATTCTGGACGTGTGGGGTGTCGCATTGTCCTACTGGAATTGCCCAAGTCACTCGGAATGCACGATGGACACGAATGGCTGTAGGTGATCAGACAGGATGCTTACGTACGTATCACCTGTCCGTATCTAGACGTATCAGGGGTCCCATATCACTCCAACTGCACACGCCCCGTATCATTACAGAACCTCCACCAGCTTGAACAGTCCCCTGCCGACATGCAGGATCCGTGGATTTATGAGGTTGTCTCCATACCCGTACACGTCCATCCTCTCGATACAATTTGAAACGAGACTCGTCCGACCAGGCAACATGTTTCCAGCCATCAACAGTGGAATGTCGGTGTTGACGGGCCCAGGCGAGGCATAAAGCTTTGTTTCGTGCTCCGAAAGCCCATATCGGTGATGTTTCGTTGAATTGTTCGCACGTTGACAGTTGTTGATGGCCCAGCATTGAAATCTGAAGCAGTTTGCGGAAGGGTTGCACCTGTGTCACGTTGAACGATTCTCTTCAATCGTCGTTGGTCCCTTTTTCCAGCCGCAGCGATGTCGGAGATTTGATGTTTTACCGGATTCCTGATATTCAGTACTCTCGTGATAGTCGTACGGGAAAATCTACCTCGGAGATGCTGTGTCCCTTTACTCATACGCCTACTATAAAATCGCGCTCAGGATCACTTAAATCCTGATAAACTGCCATTGTGCACAGCAGCAGTAACCGATCTAACAACTGCGCCAGACACTTGTTGTCTTGTATAGGCGTTGCCGAGCGCAGCGCCGTATTGTTCCAGTTTACGTATCTCTGTATTTGAATACGCGTACGTGTACCAGTTGCTTTTGCGCTTCAGTATACATATCGGGTATACAAATTGTAACGTTGTTGCTTTAATTTGCGATGAAAGCTGTGCTGATAGACAATAAAAGCTGGTTAAAAGCTGTGAGCTATGTGAGGAAGTTAACCTTGCATTACTGCGCAACTGTTTCACCAGGTATCCAGTCCAGCTTACCAAATACCCAACCAGACTAACATTAATTATAATCTTTTAGTACTCATCTTACGATAACCGGTGATATATATATATATATATATATATATATATATATATATATATATATATATATAAAGACAATTTAGATAAAAGGAAATAAATCAGTTTATATTTGGACATTTATTTTAACATTGATAATTGTTCCGTTAAAATTTCAGCATATCAAACTTGATTCATAACTAAACTGGTGCCTTATTTAGGATTGTGAAAATGTGAGTTTGTAATCTTACGGAACACATAAAATAGGGAGCCAAGATTGGGAGACTGCATACAACACTGCATTCATAAAATAACACACAAAGAACGTTGAAACATATGCAAGAGGAAATTAACCACAACCAAACGATTCAATTTTCACCCAAAGAAGTTACGTTCGTAGCGCAATCCTGTCCGTCATGAAATTACCACACACTGGTATACTAAATTCATACCAACTCTCTGTGAAATCTTCCCGAAAAGAATAGCTGAGGACTACTTTGATGCTTACACCACATGCTTCATGCAGTCAACTTGGTTTACACAAAGAGTGTAATTCCACAATAATTTTGATAGTTAAAATAAATTACATCGAAACGCAATTTACAAAAGAAAAATCTCGAACTGGTTACTATCGTCTTACTGTTAACCTGATGGGTCAAACAATTGTATAACTACGTGGTACTGGTCTCACAAAGTACACCCCACGTGGGTTGGACATAAAGAAAAGTTGCTATATTGAAACGTATTGTCAAGACGAGACATTATAATCTCATCCACATTCGCATTTAAGATAGATGATCTTAGAGTTACTGATCAACACGTAGTTCCACTTTACTCACAAAGTAGTGACAAAGCAACTAACGGAAGACATTCTGAACTTCACACTCGAATTACACTGCGTTGCAATTTGAGATAACATTAGATATTTTAGAGCTAAACCTGAAATAAAGGTGATTAAATTTTCAGTTAGGCTGAACTTAAGAACTCCATTGTCCTACGGACTTAGCAGACACGCGCTTAGCCGGAGATCTTACCACTTCACACGCTCGCCACGGACAGACTGCCGTGGTCCCTTCCTGAGGGTGCCTCACAGATACAAACAGAAGTGACCAGAGAGGCAGCTTCCTATACCAACATGACAATGGACGGACAGGACCATACTAAGAATAGAAACCTCTCTGCTTTTAGAAAGTGTAGCTATCTGTTCCGACGTTGGTCCTACTGTTCTCTAGCAGACAGGCTTGTCTGCTAACATCAAGCATGCAACTAGAAATACTTTTGCTCATTCATCCTCTCACACAGAAGGGAAGTGGGATGACAGTATCTTATCATATACAGTATATAAACGAAAGCGGATGTAGGTTCCGTATGAGACTGTGTGACATGAATTACATATAAACTGTGTTTTAAAGTGTAGTAGTGTGACAGATCGTTCTTGTTTATGTGTAAAAGTAACACGTTTCACTGCTCAGTCTCCTCCCAGATAGTCAGAAACATCACAGTAAATTTAGAAGAGGAATTTATGCCGTAAATGACAACATATTTAAGAAATTAACGTGAAAGGAATCCAACAGAGACCTTTCAAAACTTTTCATGCTCATTTAGTTTTATGAGCTGCCGTACTAGTTACATACCGTATCGTAGGAGTGACAATACAAAGGAAAGCCTATGTACAAAAACTGACCCTGCAATGACGATCAAAGCGGCTCTATGGCCGACTCAAAAACAGTAAACAGACCACGTAGGACAGGCATTGGAGAAATGATGTGCGAGACACCATTGCTTACCAGGTAAAATCCTAGAGGCCGCTGACAGCGGCGCTCGTCGAAGAAAAAATGTTTACTGCTTAAACAGTATATTCGTTTTCTTTGTTTTATTAACTCAATATAGATTCAAAAACCCTATTTTTTGTGCTAAGACCACTCCCTGGTCGAATTACACCAATGTGCTTTGCTTTATTACATGACTTCAACTGCATAAGACGCTATTGAAGGGATATTTTTCTTGCAAATTATTGACAGATTAATTTTTTTTTTTAGCCGGACTGAGTGTTCAAATGTTCAAATGTTTGTGGAAACATATGGGACTTAACTGCTAAGGTCATCAGTACCTAAGCTTACACACTACTTAACCTAAATTATCCTAAAGACAAACACACACACCCATGCCCGAGGGAGGACTCGAACCTCCGCCGGGACCAGCCCTACAGTCCATGACTGCAGCGCTTAGACCGCTCGGCTAATCCCTCGCGGCGGACTGAGTGGCTGTGCGGTTATAGACGCTGCATTCTGGAACCGAGCGACCGCTACGATCGCAGGTTTGAATCCTGCCTCGGGCATGGATGTGTGTGATGTCCTTAGGTTAGTTAGGTTTAATTAGTTCTAAGTTCTAAGCGACTGATGACCTTAGAAGTTAAGTCGCACATAGTGCTCAGAGCCATATTTTTAATTTTGGAGCGTGGGCTGCCGCACTTTTCGGTTTTGAGTTTTGTGTAGTAGTAAAGACATGTAACGCGTAAGGGTAGTAGTGTCGCTTTGATCATCGCTGCAGGGGAAATTTGTGTACATATTCTTTTGCATGTATTGTCACAATTACTATACGGTATGTGTTGTATTCTATTGCATTGTACTGTACTGTATGGAATTGGGGACCTAGAAACAACGGAGAGGCATTGTCCCCGCAGTAGCCCCCACTCAGTGGTTCACAACCCCACAACAGGCTACAGCAGTCCACACACCCCCCGCCGCCTCACACCGAACGCAGGGTTATTGTGCAGTTCGGACCCCAGTGGACCCCCCACCACCAGACGAGTGTAACCACATTGTTTGTATAGTACAGTAATTATGGTGTACGCGTACGTGGAGACAGTGTTTGCGCAGTAATCGCTGACATAGTGTAACTGAAGCGGAATAAGGAGAACCACGCCGCATTCGTTGAGGCAGATGGAAAACTGCCTTAAAAACCATCCACAGACTGGCCGGCACACCGGACCTCGACACAAATCCTCCGGGCGCATTCGTGCCGGGGACCGGCACACCTTTCCTCCCGAAAAGCAGTCCGTTAGACCCCACGGGTAACGGGGCGGGCATACGGTATGCAACTAGTAAGGCAACTTACAAAACTAGATGACCAAGACAAATTTGTACATGGTAAATGTATATTGTTGTTGCTGTTGTTGTGGTCTTCAATCCTGAGACTGGTTTGATGCAGCTCTCCATGCTACTCTATCCTGTGCAAGCTTCTTCATCTACTAGTACCTACTGCAACCTACATACCTCTGAATCTGCTTAGTGTATTCATCTCCGGGTCTCCCTCCACGATTTTTACCCTCCACGCTGCCCTCCAATGCCAAATTTGTGATCCCTTGATGCCTCAGAACATGTCCTACCAACCCGCCCCTTCTTCCTGTCAAGTTGTGCCACGAACTCCTCTTGTCCACAATTCTATTCAATACTTCCTCATTAGTTATGTGATCTACCCATATAATCCTCAGCATTCTTCTGTAGCACCACATTTCGAAAGCTTCTATTCTCTTTTGTCCAAACTACTTATCGTTCATGTTTCACTTCCATACGTGGCTACACTCCATACAATTACTTTCAGAAACGACTTCCTGACACTTAAATCTATACTCGATGTTAACAAATTTCTCTTCTTCAGAAACGCTTTCCTTGCCACTGCCAGTCTACAATTTATATCCTCTCTACTTCGACCATCATCAGTT
Organism: Schistocerca serialis cubense; assembly: GCF_023864345.2. NCBI lineage: Eukaryota > Metazoa > Arthropoda > Insecta > Orthoptera > Acrididae > Schistocerca > Schistocerca serialis. Next base: position 258,621,109 of record NC_064641.1, read on the forward strand.
ATCCCCAAATAGCAAAACTCCTTTACTACTTGAAGTGTCTCATTTCCTAATCTAATTCCCTCAGCATCACCCGACTTAATTCGATCACATTCCATTATCCTCATTTTGCTTTTGTTGATGTTCATCTTATATCTTCCTTTCAAGACACTGTCCATTCCGTTCAACTGCTCTTCCAAGTCCTTTGCTGCCTCTGATAGAATTACAATGTCATCGGCGAACGTCAAAGTTTTTATTTCTTCTCCATGGATTTTAATACCTACTCTGAATTTTTCTTTTGTTTCCTTTACTGCTTGCTCAACATACAGACTGAATAACATTGGGGAGAGGCTACAACCCTGTCTCACTCCCTTCCCAACCACTGCTTCCCTTTCATGCCCCTCGACTCTTATAAGTGCCATTTGGTTTCTGTACAAATTGTAAATAGCCTTTCGCTCCCTGTATTTTACCCCTGCCACCTTTAGAATTTGAAAGAGAGTATTCTAGTCAACATTGTCAAAAGCTTTCTCTAAGTCTACAAATGCTAGAAACGTGGGTTTGCCTTTCCTTAATCTTTCTTCTAAGATAAGTCGTAAGGTCAGTATTGCCTCACCTGTTCCAAATCTCTACGGAATCCAAACTGATCTTCCCCGAGGTCGGCTTCTATCAGTTTTTCCATTCATGTGTAATGAATTCGCGTTAGTATTTTGCATATGTGACTTATTAAACTGACAGTTCGGTAATTTTCACATCTGTCAACACCTGCTTTCTTTGAGATTGCAATTATTATATTCTTCTTGAAGTCTGAGGGTATTTCGTCTGTCTCATACATGTTGCTCACCAGTTGGTAGAGTTTTGTCAGGACTGGCTCTCCCAAGGCCGTCAGTAGTTCTAATGGAATGGTGTCAATTCCCGGGTCCTTGTTTCGACTCAGGTCTTTCAGTGCTCTGTCAAACTCTTCACGCAGTATCGTATCTCCCATTTCATCTTCATCTAAATCCTCTTCCATTTCCATAATATTGTCCTCAAGTACATCGCCCTTGTATAGATCCTCTATATACTCCTTCCACCTTTCTGCTTTCCCTTCTTTGCTTAGAACTGGGTTTCCATCTGAGCTCTTGATATTCATACAAGTCGTTCTCTTATCTCCAAAGGTCTCTTTAATTTTCCTGTAGGCAGTATCTATCTTACCCCTAGTGAGATAAGCCTCTACATCCTTACATTTGTCCTCTAGCCATCCCTGCTTAGCCATTTTGCACTTCCTGTCGATCTCATTTTTGAGACGTTTGTATCCCCTTTTGCCTGCTTCATTTACTGCATTTTTATATTTTCTCCTTTCATCTGTTAAATTCAATATTTCTTATGTTACCCAAAAGGTTTCTACTAGTCCTTGTCTTTTTACCTAGTTGGTCCTCTGCTGCCTTCCCTACTTCATCCCTCGGAGCTACCCATTCTTCTTCTACTGTATTTCTTTCCCTCGTTCGTGTCAATGCCCTTATGCTCTCCCTCAAACTCTGTACAACCTCTGGTTTAGTCAGTTTATCCAGGTCTCATCTCCTCAAATTCCCACCTTTTTGCAGTTTCTTCAGTTTTAATCTACAGTTCATAACCAATAGATTGTGGTCAGAGTCCACATCTGCCCATGGAAATGTCTTACAATTTAAAACCTGGTTCCTGAATCTCTGTCTTACCGTTATATAATCTATCTGATACCTTGTAGTATCTCCAGGATTCTTCCTTGTGTACAACCTTCTTTTATGATTCTTGAACCAAGTGTTAGCTATGATTAAGTTGTGCTCTGTGTAAAATTCTACCAGACGGCTTCCTCTTTCATTTCTTACGCCCAATCCATGTTCACCTACTATGTTTCCTTATGTCGCTTTTCCTACCCTCGAATTCCAGTCACCAATGACTATTAAATTTTCGTCTCCCTTCGCTATCTGAATAATTTCTTTTATCTCATCATACGTTTCATCAATTTCTTCATCATCTACAGATTAGTGTACTGAAATTGTACTGGAAATGTGTGTGCCTCGTTTGTATGAAACTGCCATGTCACCTGTAATTTTCTTTGTAGGATGGTATGAGAATGGACATAGGTGTCCAAAACCAGTCACCATCAAGAAGTAAAAGAGATATCCTTTAATGCAACTTATGACGAAGCTAAAACTGTTTAATTCTGACAGATTTTTGATTTTTACTTATTAATCGCGTGAAAATGGGAGTATTCGCAATAAACTAAAATACTTTACATATTTATTTATTGATAGTTTAATTTTTTAATCATGATATTAAATAAAATAGAAACCATGAGACTTACAATTTACGTACAAGCATTTAAACGCTAAACCCTAACAACACCAACGCATTTTCCATAATGCGCGATGCCAACGGGGTTCCTCCAGGCGCGTTCGTGAGACGCTGCTCGGTACACTGCCTGTCATTCGCTTCGACACTTCTTTTTCGTGCTGTGTGGCGTGGTGCAAGGCCGACACATGGCCGAGCAAAGCATGTCTAGACCGCTTATTAGAGGGAAGAGGGGCGAGGGGGAGGGGAAGTATAATTTATGTCCAACCTAAAAAAAGTTACAAAAACAGTATCCGTTATTTTTTGTTGACTTACACTGACAACATGCTTTTTAAAGACGTACTGGTGTGTAAGTAAGGCCCAGAACCCGCAAAGTATTTTTTAGAACACTCTTAGCACTATCAATTCATATTCAATAACATGTATTACCATGTAACATTCTGCGTGGTGTCTGTTTGTTCTATATCGTGTCTCCCTACCACTTTCGCGCAACGACGCTCTGAGCGTGTTTTTTAGGGAACTGACTAGTTTGAACCTGGGACCTGTTGCTGGTAAGGAGACGCCAGACCACATATGACATGTAGAATTCAGAAGAGTTCAGTGAGACTAGCGATGATATAACCAAATACTTAATGATTTCAGCGTCAGCTCCACTGCACTCCCTGTAAAAGAATCTTAATACTAACTAAATTTAGTGGAAGAGGTTCAAGGCTTTCCTATTTTTGGTTAGCTGGTAAAATAACGTCGAAAAAGCAGTTAAGTTTACCATTGGAAATTTTATTCTACTCACAAAACATTGTTTACAAATTGCACTATTGATAAAAGGAAATGTTTTAATACAGGATGGTAAAAACCAACTGCGTTCAACAAAAAAGGTGAACGAATATTCCCTGAATGGGTTTCCAAGTTCTACAATGGATCGAAGGATGACCTATGTCACATCACATCTATAATCTAGGTTTAAATTAAGTTTCACAAAAGAGAAAACTATCAAAATGGTCTACAGTGACCCTCAATTATCTTTAATTACTTATCTAACTTTTCGTAAATTACAGTGCCTGATGTGGCTTTTCAATAAGTATATAACAGAAAAATCATCGCGTTTCAGAATTTTACTTCAAGTGGCAAATGTGAACGCCATGAGCTTTAATTGACGATCGACACTAGTATTACGCAAAAAGGGGGTGTAACAGATGAGACTTCTGCAGTTCTGATTGAAGCTTTATGCGCTGTTATGCGGCATCGCGTGCGTTCATTACCTTGTCGGTGTTCATCAGGGGCCGGCGGTCAGCACAGCTCCGCTCACCTCGCCGTCTCGGAAGCAACTCTCTCCTAACTTCTCCTTACTACAGTTTACCGAAGTTGGTTTAAAAAAACTATCTGGCTGTGTTTTCATCTGACCAATCAGGGACTCAATGTTAACCTTGAGCTCCGCCTGCAAACATTCTGTCTATCCAATGAGAAACGTTATACTTTTCGTGATGGGGCAATGTTTTTAAAGTTTGCAACGTAACAGAGACGCGAAAAAGTCTCACGCTAAAACTTGCAGCTGGTGTGGCCCTTTTAGCCTTATCGTAAGATCTATACTGTTCTTCTGGAGGGCTCTAGCTTTTAACATGGGCTGAGGGGTGGTCCTGACGTAACAGAGATGCGAAAAAGTCTCACGCTAAAACTTGCGGCTGGGGTGTGGTCGTAGCGGTTAGCTGGCGACGTGGGTGTCCGTCCCTTATCGCAGGGCCTTCAACTTAACACGGTTCTGCTCTCGGCTTCTGTTCTCGTTTCTCCCCCCGGAACTGCGCCTGTCTCACGGTGGGAAGGTATGACATGCATTTAGGCATTCTTGTGTTAGTCTGTGGTATTCCATTTGCTCATTCGTTACTCGTATTACTTTGGTTAATTTAATGTCACGATTTATTCGGAGCTATGTGACATACTACTGGATTTGCTTATTATGTCAGGGTTTTCATGGAAGGTGTTGGATTTGCCTGACACCTTACAACCAGCCTCTATGTTGGTTAACTTTTGTTGACTTTTACTCACAACATAATCTTCTAACAAATGATGATGTGCAAGGAAGATCCTGAACATGAAAAAATTGAACATGATATTCACTGTCGATAGTGACATCTTCTACCAAGGCTAAAATTTTTAGTAGGGTAATTCATGAAAAATAATAAATGTTTTTCCAAAATTTTATAATGTAAAGTAACTGACTAGATCACAATATTTCCAAAATGTGGGCATAAAATACCCCCGCCCCTCCCCCCTTCTCGCCTTGGTATTGCGACTGTTAATACAAGCACTTGCGTCGCTCGTTGCCGTCAGGAAATCGTCGAAAGTTCCACCACATGCCCTACGGGGGTATTCTGGCTACTCCTCCATTTTATTTTGGAGATGGAGCCTTACCCATCTGTGAAGGAAGTCTGCGCTTCTGCCATGACTGGTGCGTGTCCTGTTAATCATTTTCGATGTTTGCTCGATAGTTGGAGGCAGGGGGGTTTCTTTCTTACGTAGGGGAAGTTATGGCAATGTGTAGGGAAAGACTGTATCCGCCCTCTTTCTCATGAAGTCGAACTGAGAGTGTGCAGTTTCATGGCTGTTTTCATGGATGGTTTTCTTGATTGAGGTTGGTCTGTTTCTAGAATAACCGCGCCTTGGTAGATGGGGAATTGCGGGTTGCCTTGTGTGCATTTAAACTAACGAAGAAGAGCTGTTTACCGTCGGAGGCCAGAGGCGGTGTAACTGGGTTTTCTCTTTTGATGCTAGTCAATTGTCAGGATGAGCATTACTGCAAAGGGCATTTGATTCTGAACTATTATGTCAGGGTGAGAAACACTAAATAAATTACTTTTTCTCTCTTAACAACATGGTGGGTTCTTCCATGGCTCGGGTATGAGGTAGAATGAAACAGGGCGAAACAGCATTTTTACATAAGATAACTTTTATTAAAGATTTGTACAACGGTTTTCTTACTGGATTGTTTTGGCTGGGAGAGCGGCAGCTGTGTCGTTTGCGAAGCCTTCATGCTGCGTGAGCGGCGGCGTCTGGTTACGCCTGGCGGTGTGTACCTCGTGTCGCCGTTTCGCCCAGTCGACTGGAGATGCGCATCGTGCTGTGTCCCGTTTAATTATTGAAAACGAAGTCGTGAATCGGATGGAGATACCTTGGATGTGGCGTCCCAGTGTTTCTCTTCTCTAAGCGACCACGTGTGACAGTGTTGTGCGTCGGCCAGCGGAGCGGCGCGGCGGGGGAAGGCCAGTGTCCCGGACTCGAACAACGGACTCCAGCTTGCCAGTCTTCGGCTGTCAGATCTTCATCCCTGCTCATAGGTGACTGCTGATGTGAGGCCGTCTCCTTCCCGTCCTCACGAGTCACCCGGGTACGTAAAAATCAGTCTTCGAATACCTTCTAACTTCTGTCTTCTGGCGGCGAGGCTGCTGCTTGCTGTTCCATTGCAGCGGCGGACTTGGTGCTTCTGTGTACGATGTAGTCTCTTCCTGCATGACGGTCTTCAGCTCAAAAACTGAACTGAAACTGCTCTTCTCGTCGGGCCCACTGTGTCTGCCGTATTTATTCACTTCAGTTCACTGGAGGTGAACGACTTCACGGTCATTGCCTATTCTGTCACGTTGAAAAGCTTCTAGAAGAATCTTATTAACGTCGGCCATTGGCTCTTGGAATGTAGGCGAGGGCCTTTGATCACATGTGACAATTGAGAAACACATGAGCCGGTCGGGCGATGCCCTGACGGCTGAATCGACAGCTCTTGGAATGTAGGCGAGGGCCTTTGATCACATGTGACAACTGAGAAACACGTGAGCAGGTCGGGCGATGCCCTGACGGCTTCCGCTTATGTGGGGAGGGCGATGGCTTCTCCTAAACGTGTTGACTTCATGGTCATTGGGTCTTCTGTCATTGCTGCTCTGCCTGCTGTTTGCCAAAGTGTAATTCTTCTAAACTAAACTAAGTTTTTCATTTATTTTCTAATTTCTACTTCACTTCACATTGATTTCACTAATTTATTTTCCTATCTTAAGTATCACTCAACAGCGAAATATGGCTCAGTACGGACAGGAATACGGGGTTTAATCTTTGTGTACCACCTATAGTTCTCATTGTATCGTTCAGCTGTGCTTAGAGCATTTGTGACTGCGCGCTGTCGAGCCATACAGGTGCAACTTATTCTGCAATTGAGTAAACCAGTCCAGGTGCTGAAGTGAGCAGTGTTCCAACAGCAGAGCCCCAGGTTGTTGCACACAGCTCATATAGGATGGAGATCCTAGTTGGTATCTTCGCTGCGGTGTTTGCCAGCTGTTTCTAGCACATAAATACGACACATCAAATAGAAATTAAAATACTCATTTTTATAGATATTGAACACCATTATTGACATATACTTTTTCAATTTAACAAAGAGGCTTTTGCATTTCTGTATCAGATGGTAATTTATTTTCTTATGATGAGTAATGAAAAATAAAAGATGATATTTTTATCTGAAATAAATTATGATTCTGTACTTGTTAACAAACATTCCCATTTGATAATCAATATAAAATTCAAATAAAAGTGCAAAAACGTGAGCAATAGCGAGAACCTAACCACGATTTTGCAGTAACAAGACTTACACAGTATTTTATCAGATGCGAGTGGCTCTGTGAAACTGCTCTATATGTTTATACTTCAAAGGCTCGAAAATCTTAAAAACATCAAAGGCAATTTCTTCAAAATTTTTTGTTTGAGAAGTGCATCATACTGCTTTCGAAACTGATGTCTGATCACTTACTTTCAGATTTTGTAAGTACGAACAAACTCGAAGAGGAATCGTCAGTAAGTTTCCTCTAGTCAGGTCAGCATTTCAGCGTAATGGAACCGTGCTCTCCACTGGCTCGTTACAGAACATTAATGTAATTATTAAACTCTGTAATGAACAAAAATTGTGTGCCAGATCGGAACTCGAACGCGGAACCTTTGCCTTTGACTGGCAAATGCTTTATCGACTGAGTTACCCAGGCACGACTAACCGCCCGCCCATGCTGGGAACAAGCCCCCGCCCTATTGCTGAGCCAATTCTCCGCGGTATCATTTCTTCCTTCAAGATCTGCTGGAGAAATTCTGCAAAGTTGTGAAAGTAGGAGAGAGTTATTGGCAGAAGTAAAGCTGTGAGGGCGAGTCGTGAGTCTCGAGTAGATAGCTCAGACGGTAAGAGCCCTGCTCATCGAAAACGAAGGATCCGATGTGGAGGAGGGGTGGGAGGGGGAGGTGGAGATTAGTTAGAACGCTTTTACAGAGACACACTTCTGCGGGGAGACATTTCTGCGCGTCAGGGGGCACTGGCTGGGGTAAGCGGCATTCGCAGGTTGCATGCATACAGGAACTCTAGCAGAGTAGTACTACGTGCTACAGTATACAAGAATGTGTTATTTGGAATTACTTTCAACACCAACAAACTCCTGATTCTTTAAAGAATCGATATCCCGTGCATAAAATAGCTTCAAACGTCTGATAACATTACAAATGAGCTAATGTGACCAGTATTTGATGTGAAGTATGTACGTGAGAAAAGGTTTAGGAAAGAGTCGAAATTTTGGTTTAAGTTAGTTGGAATTCTCTGTCATTATGAAAGCCTACGTGAAGATTGCGTAATTTGCACTCCATTCTAACCGCCAACTAGTTCTTCACGCATCTCAGTCTTTATGGCGTCATATCCCCTGAACTATGTGTCGTACAACGATATACTTTTGCACGCATATTCAGTGGTATACGTAGATGCCTTCTGCGAAGTGTGCTGCGGATGCGCGGATGGAATAGGTAATAAAGAAATAATAAATTAAAACGTCATGCCTGATAGTGAAGTTTGATTGCAGAAACACAGAAAATATAGTAAGCGACAACATTTTTTTTTTCACTAAGTGCTCTCATTCTCAATTACTGGATGAATGTAGCCCGACTGACATAATTGTATGATTTGCAGCATTAATACTTAACTGTTAAAAACCAATTTTTCATTAGTTTGTTGCTAATAATTAATTAAAGCAAATAATACAAGACAGATGCACGAACAGGAAGGTAGTGTATGATAGTAGGTGTAGTATACACATTTCAACATCATTTGTTTGTGTTATTTGTAATTATCATGACATGTTGTTTATTAATAATTTTTGCATAGTTTTGCCCATATTTGTTTAATCTTTGTATACACGTAAATTTTGATCAGTGCATCAGCAAGAGCACTTCAAATCTGTATGGAAAGTGGTGTCTTATGAAGAACTGTAATATTATTTAGGGGCACAAGTGGACAAAAACTATTTTCGAATCCTGCAAACATACAAAACATTAACATATGTTTTTAATGAGAATCTGAGCGCGCATATAATGCTGTTCTATGTAAAAAGTTATGCAAAGAAGTGGTGATAAATAGAAAGCAATTTCGTGACGTAACTTGTGGAATTTCGGATTGAGGTTATTTAAGTGGAGCCATCACAAAGCTCCTGAACAGAGTTATTCGAACCTTTGCCGACGCCGGACCTGTGTTGCTCGCCACGACACTTGGGTGATAGCTTTTGCGGTTTCAGAGGTGTTAAACTTAGCCGAATCTCGCGTGTGCGCGCAAACGGAAGATAGAATTTTTCACGAAGAATCTGGACATTGGTGTGGAACACAATAGGACTTGCTTCAGTCCGGAACCGCGCAACTGCTACGGTCGCAGGTTCGAATCCTGCCTCGGGCATGGATGTGTGTGATGTCCTTAGGTTAGTTAGGTTTAAGTAGTTCTAAGTTCTAGGGGACTGATGACCTCCGCTGTTAAGTCCCATAGTGCTCAGAGCCATTTTTGAACCACAATAGGACTTGTGTTTTTCGCGCGTTTTATCTTTTGGTGATTGTTTTTGTAAGCAAACTGGACTTTGCAGCAAAATCGTAGCCGTGGGATTCTGTTTCCATTCGAGTACCGCCACACTTAGCTGCTAAAGCGCTACTGTGGGACTCTTCATTTTTGAGCATTCCCAACTGTGTTTTGAGATACCAGCGGGGCTTAATTTTCTGATACGGTCAGACTGGACTCTAATTCTTTTCACCACATTTAGGTGATCGATCCTGAAACCGTGCCACTGGAGTTTAATTGTGGTTAAACCAGTCGGAACTTCGAATATTTTGTGGCACTAAACATTTAGGAATTCGTACTAGTGTCGAGTGAACTTAAGATCATCGGGATTAGGCCGTGTTTTAGCGAACTGATCGATTTGCTAAATATCAATCGACGTTCTTCAGCGTTCAACAACTTTTATTAAAATTTATAGCTTGTTCAGTATTGCTATTGAGGGCTCGAGCAATAATTAAAAGCCGGCCGCGGTGGCCGTGCGGTTCTGGCGCTGCAGTCCGGAACCGCGGGACTGCTACGGTCGCAGGTTCGAATCCTGCCTCGGGCATGGATGTGTGTGATGTCTTAGGTTAGTTAGGTTTAAGTAGTTCTAAGTTCTAGGGGACTGATGACCTAAGATGTTAAGTCCCATAGTGCTCAGAGCCATTTGAGCCAATAATTAAAACGGCAAGCAATTCTTTGGAAGATATCACGAATGAACTCTACTTAGTTATGAATAAAAACTTGTGAATTTTAAGGAGCTTAGCACACACATTCGACTCGTCATTTGACTTTATCCTCCTAGACTGCACCCTGGTTAACATTTGTATTTGTCGGTGAGCACATTAACAGGTGTTAAACGCATGTGTATAGGATAATAAATCATCCCCGAACTAGATAACGAAAGCCAGCGAGCAGAAGCATTTGCAGCCCCATTCCATTCCACCGACCATCGCCTAGTCAAGAATGCCTTTCATGCGAGAAAGACGCCATTATTAACGCCTCAGTGAGTTTGAACGAGGTCGTATAATAGGGTTACGAGCAGATGGATGTTCCTAGCGCGATGCTGGAGAAAGACTTGACAGGTATTGAGCCATTGTACAAAGTTGCTGACAGCAGTGGTTACGAGAATGTACGGTCAGAAGAAGACTGCACTCCGGTAGGCCACATGAAACTACCGAAAGGCAAGATTATCCCGCTCGGAGTACAGCTCCGGCACAACGTACTGCAGGCATCGCAATTTGAGCAGCAGTTGCATCCCAGTGACACAACGAACTGTTACAGGTCGGTTACTTGAAGGACAGCTCCGAGCCAGACGTCTTGTCGGGAACATTCCACTGACCCCAAACCATCACCATTTGCGACTTCAGTCGTGTTAAGCACGGGCTCATTGTAGGACAGGATGGAGCCGTTGTTCTGTAAGACTTTAATTTCGTGTCTTTCCTTGTCATGTTCTTTAATGTCTTATTTGTAGTTCCAAGTTCCATATACGTGCTGAAATTTGTTTTTATTTTGTACACAGTTATCGTCATTTGAATTACTATCAGACCTTAAGTATCTAAAATAGGAGACTTGTTCTCTTGCCTTGTATCCAACAACAATTTTCGATCGGACTGCGTGTTTTTCATAGCGAGCGATTACTTTAAGTGGTGAATATTTCCATATTGTAGCATTGTATTTCTACTTCATATAATCGGTATAACGAATGTTGTAATTTTGCTTCTTTATTCTGTATTAAATCTACATCATCTGCAAATGGCATAGCATTCACATGAGAGCTTCTTTCAGTCCCATGTCTTCATGTAATTCGTTCTTTCACTTTATTATGAGACCCTCAATATAGATGTGAAAAAGTGTAGTATATACACTTTCCTCCGTATGTCAATCCACTTCCAATTTCATCCCACGCAGGCCTGAAACAGGTATTTTTGTCTTTTTTTCTGATTGTCCATGACTCACTGCCATGTAAGACTGCACTCCAGAAAAAGGCACACAGAGGACCTCGTGCCCTATGTTTCTTCATCACACTTCCAAAGCATTTGAAACAGTTCAGTTGTGCCAAGACTTTCTTTCCAACTCGCTGGACAAACCTTCTTTACTGGAGCTCCATTGTGGCCTCCTGTAAGGGTCAGTTGGTAAAAGTTCTGTCTGGCTAACAGGGGGGCTATTTCACAGCTATTTCAAGAAGTGATCCTAATTCGAGAGGCTTTTCCATTGGCACTTTTTTTAACAAACACCCATTTTTGTTGCGTAACGGGAGGCAAATGTAACACGAAGCCGTACGTCTTTGGCGGACACTCAGACGGAAGTATCTGTGAGCGAGCTCGGGAGCAAGTCAGAACGCCGTTGCGCGTGGGAGGCGGCAGTGAAAGTGGGTGGTGCGACCGCCCGGCGTGACCAGTCCATCACACTCGCAGGAGCCATCGATTGATCGATCTATCAGCTCGTTTGCCACTGGCACGAACGCTCGGGCCACGCCGGCGAACTCTAGTTCACTCAGAGAACTGCTCTACCGACCGGAGGTGAAATAAATGCTATTACTCTAAATTCTCTTTTGAAAACTCTGCCATTCCCGAACAAAATTTTCTCTTTTGTTTTATTATTCTTCACGGAAATGTGCTTCGACACCTGTACATTATCTGCAGCGGGTCCTGTTTTACTTATGTAAAATATTAAACAAAATGTTTGGTTGGTTCTCTGTTTCGGACCTATAAATTACAACATTTTCATTCACTTTGTTCTGATGGCTCACCTGAAATTCCACTAATGTTAAAGATATGATTTATAAGCTGGTCTGTATTTGTGTGTTTTATATATTGCACATCCTTTTCTTATTTCTTTGTAGAGAGTAATTATGTTCATCATTTCTCACATCCTTTTCACTTCACTCTCACCTGGCATCTAAATCTTCAAAAAGACAACGAAATTTACGAAAACTTTTGTCGCTACACGCATTCAGAGAAGTTATTTTAACCTCTTTGTTCAATCGTTCGTCGTGATACTTCTGTCTAATTACGGCGGTATTTTCAAATCTGTGGTCCGAGTTTATTTGGTAGAGAACCCGCGGTAAATATATTTCATTTTGTGTGTGTGTGTGTGTGTGTGTGTGTGTGTGTGTGTGAGAGAGAGAGAGAGAGAGAGAGAGAGAAAGAGAGAGAGAGAGAGAGAGAGAGACCGGGAGGCGAGAGAGAGACAGAGAGAGAGAAAAGTGCGGAATAAGAAGGTAAAAGTAAACATACACAACTGGCCATTAAAATTTCTACACCAATAAGAAATTCAAATAGTAAAAGGCTATTCATTGCACAAATATATTATACTAGAACTGACATGTGATTACATTTTCACGCAATTTGGGTGCATAGATCCTGAGAAATCAGTACCCAGAACAACCACCTCTGGCCGTAACAACGGCCTTGATACGCCTGGCCATTGAGTCAAAAAGAGCTTGGATGCCGTGTACAGGTACAGCTGCCCATGCAGCTTCAACACAATACCACAGTTCATCAAGAGTAGTGACTGGCGTATTGTGACGAGCCAGTTGCTCGCCCACCATTGACCAGACGTTTTCAATCGGTGAGAGATCTGGAGAATGTGCTGGCCAGGACAGCAGTCGAACATTTTCTGTATCCAGAAAGGCCCGTACGGGACCTGCAAAATGCGGTAGTGCAATATCCTGCAGAAATGTAGGGTTTCGCAGGGATCGAATGAAGGGTAGAACCACGGGTCGTAACACATCTGAAATGTAACGTCCACTGTTCAAAGTGCCGTCAATGCGAACAAGACGTGACCGAGACGTGTGACCAATGGCACCCCATACCATCACGCCGGGTGATACGCCAGTATGGCGATGACGAAAACAAGCTTCCAATGTGCGTTCACCGCGATGTCGCCAAACACGGATGCGACCATCATGATGCTGTAAACAAAACCTGGATTCATCCGAAAAAATGACGTTTTGCCACTCGTGCACCCAGGTTCGTCGTTGAGTACACCATCGCAGGTGCTCCTGTCTGTGATGCAGCTTCAAGGGTAACCAAAGCCACCGTCTCGGAGCTGATAGTTCACTCTGCTGCAAACGTCGTCGAACTGTTCGTGCAGATGGTTATTGTCTTGCAAGACAACTCAGGGATCGAGACGTGGCTGCACGATCCGTTACAGCCATGCGGATGAGATGCCTGTCATCTCGACTGCTAGTGATACAACGCCGTTGGGATCCAGCACGGCGTTCCGTATTACCCTCCTGAACCCACCGATTCCATATTCTGCTAACAGTCATTGGATCTCGATCAATGTCGCGATACGATAAACCGCAATCGCGATAGGCTACAATCCGACCTTTATCAAAGTCGGAAACGTGACAGTACGCATTTCTCCTCCTTACACGAGGCATCACAACAACGTTTCACCAGGTAACGCCTGTCAACTGCTGTTTGTGTATGAGAAATCAGTTGGAAACTTTCCTCATGTCAGCACGTTGTAGGCGTCGCCACCGGCGCCAACCTTGTGTGAATGCTCTGAAAAGCTAATCATTTGCATATTACAGCATCTTCTAACTGTCGGTTAAATGTCGCGTCTGCAGCACGTCATCTTCGTGGTGTAGCAATTTTAATGGCCATTAGTGTATAATATCCTCTGCCGTCACTGTTGGTTAAAGTATACAAAAACAATTACTCTCTGAGATAAGAAACATGTTTCGCCAAGTCTTTGCAGAGTTTATTGTCAAGACATAAAATTCATAAATGCAGGCCATTCTGTACAATTACAAATGGCTCTGAGCACTATGGGACTTAACATCTGAGGTCATCAGTCCCCTAGAACTTAGAACTACTTAAACGTAACTAACCTAAGGACATCACACACATCCATGCCCGAGGCAGGATTCGAACCTGCGACCGTAGGTACAATTACATATTTGAAATTCATTTAATTTCAGCTGAGCCATCGTGACAAAATAAAGTGAATATATTATAGTTTTTATGCCTAAAATAATCAACCAGGAAGTTTGTATAGCATTTTTTTAAAATGAATCTTTAACCACTGAAGGTAACACATACCTCGTGAGGATAACGTCTTAGCTCTCTTGGCAACAAATAGCCCTGAACTTTGTATTCACTTAACTTAGACGAAGTATCAGTGATCTTAAGGCTGTGATAGCATCTACGGCAATGGGTCTTACAAAGATTGTTAAGAAAGGTACGAAGAAATTTTTGCTTAGCAAGAGCGATTGAAGACAAATTTCAGAGTATCTGAGCAGTCAGAATTAAAAATTCGGTGATGAGAACGAAGATGTGGAGAACAAATGGAAAAAATTCAAAGGCATCGTGCAATTTGCTGTAGACAAGTACGTTCCATTAAGGGCTTAAGGGACGGGAAACACCCACCATGGTCAAATAGATATGTTAGAAAACTTATACGTTAACAAATAGAACTTTTCTGATTCAAGAGAAGTAAAAATCTAGCTGACAAACAAAAGGTGAACAAAGCGATAATGAGCTTAAGGAGGGCAATGAGAGAAGTGTTTAATGAATTTGAAAGTAAAACTTTGTCAACCGATCTGAGTAAAAACCCTAAGAGATTCTGTTGGGCCCGCATCTCGTGGTCGTGCGGTAGCGTTCTCGCTTCCCACGCCCGGGTTCCCGGGTTCGATTCCCGGCGGGGTCAGGGATTTTCTCTGCCTCGTGATGGCTGGGTGTTGTGTGCTGTCCTTAGGTTAGTTAGGTTTAAGTAGTTCTAAGTTCTAGGGGACTTATGACCACAGCAGTTGAGTCCCATAGTGCTCAGAGTCATTTGAACCATTTTTTTTAGATTCTGTTGGTATGTAAAATCGATAAGTGGGTCAAAATCATCTACTCATTCACACAGTGACCGTACTGTCACCAAAACGGAAGATAATAGAGAGAAGGCCGAAATGCTGAATTCGGTCTTACGAAATTATGTCACCGCGGAAGATGATAACACGGTCCCTCCTTTCAATAGCCGTACGAATATCGAAATGGCAGATACGGAAATAACCGATCGCGGAAAAGAAAAACAACTACAATCGTTTAGTAGTGGAAAGACGTCAGGACCAGAAGAGATACCTATAAGATTCCACAAAGTTGCTCCCCTTCTAGCACAAATTTTCGTACATAGATCGCTTGAGCAACGATGGGTACGTAGCGTCTGGAAGAAAGCACAGTTCATTCCCGTTTTTAAGAAGTGCCGCAGGACAGATGCCCACAGTTATAGATCTATATCGTTGACGTCAATCTGTTGTAGAATTATGGAACATCTTCTATGCTCAGAATTATGACGTTTTTGGAGAATGAAAATCTCTATAAAAATCAACATGGATTCCGCAAACAGAGGTACTGCGAAACTCAGCTCGCTCTGTTCCCCCATGAGATCCACAGCGCAGTGGACAACGGCGCTCAGTTTGATGCCGTGTTCCTTGACTTCAGGAAGCCATTGGACACCGTCCCGCACTGCCGTTTAATGAAGAAAATACGAGGTTATCGAGTGCCGGAGCAAATTTGCGACTGGATTCAACATGTCCCTGCAGACAGAACTCACCACGTCGCTCTTAACGGAACAAAACTGACCAATGTAAAGTTAATTTCCGGAGTACCCCAAGGAAGTGTGATAGGACAGTTACTGTTTAAGATAGATATAAATGATGTAGTAGAAAGCGTCGAACGCTCTTTAAGGTCGTTCGCAGATTACGCGGTTGCCTATAACAAAGTAGCACGTCTGGAGATAGTAACGATTTGCAAAACGACCTCCACAGAATTAATAAATGGTGCAGGCTCTGACAGTTGACTCTGAACGTAAATAAATGTAACATACTGCGCACTCATAGGAAAAGAAATACAGCACTGTACAGCTATACTGTTGACGACAAACCGCTGGAAACAGTATCTGCCGTAACTGGAGTAACTATCCAGAGCTACCTGAAGTGGAATGACCACATGAAACAAATAACGGGAAAAGCAGTTGCCAGACCCAGATTCACAAAAAAATCGTAAGAAAATATAACTCATCCACGAAGGAAGTGGCTTATAAGGTGCTTGTTCGAACGATTCTTGAGTATTGTTCATTTATCTGGGATCCCTACCAGATAGGACTGATATAAAAGATAGAGAAGATCCAACGAAGAGATGCGTGTTTCGTCACGGGAATCGTTTAGCCGGCGCGAGAGCGTTACGGAGATGCTCAACAAAATCCATTGGCAGACGTTACAAGAAAGGTGTTGTGCATCACGTAGAGATTTAGTATTGAAATTTTGAGTGAGCTCTTTCCGGGGAGAGTCGGACAATATATTACTTCCCCCACAAACGTCTAGCTTAATGACCACGAGAAGAAAATTCGAGATATTGGGGGTAATACGGAGTCTTATCGACAATCATTCTTCCCACGCGCTTATGGCTCATGGAACGGGGCTCGAGGGCTCAGTTAGTGGTACAAACGTACTCTCCGACACACACCATTAGGTGGCTTGCGGAGTATGATGTAAATGCAGATAAGAGTTGAAACAAGTTTGGAAAGAACAAGAAAAGACAAACGTTTTATTTTGCAGAAGGCGAAGTTTTAAAATCCAGATTTCAGACGGATAAAAAAAACCATGATGCAGGTAAATAAGCTATGCGGAAGCAGAAACGAGAAATGCGAAATCAAGAAGACACCAAAAAATATAAAAGTATGACACGTGGCAGAAAATGCTGGCTTAGTCTAATGCAACTACACGGTATTACAGTAAAGAAGAGGAGGGAATATTTGCTGCGCTTTCCCAAGTTTTAATAAGGTCGTGATTAAATGTGCTTCACACTGCAAACACAGAGAGGGAAGAGAATTCTTGTAATATTAATTGTTTTTCACTAAAGCCCCTCACTTCTACAAAACACTTAGAAACAGAATATAGTTTTTAAATTTCGTCCGTGTTTTTATATTTAAGAGGTTTACCCTCGGATTTTGTAAGTGTGTATTCATGTAGTCAGTAGCGCAATCGTTGCTCATTTGTTTGTTGAGAAGACAAGTGACCATTCGGATTAGTTTAGTTAGCCACTCACGCCGACTCCAGCTGTCGCCTCTGACACATTTCCAGCACAGCACGTTGAGTATTCTGTTTATCCTGTGCTTTCTTAGTAATATTTCTTAAATATCATGCGTGTTTTTTTACTGAAGAGTTTAAAGTCGTGTTTTGTAATTGTATGTTCGGGGATTCAGTATCGCAGTAGCTGTGCATTTGTTTGTTTTGAAGACATACGACCGTTCTTTTCAGCCTAGTTAGCCACGTAGTGCGGTTGCAGCTGTACGCCTATGACACATCTCCAGGGCAGCAAGATTTCCTGTGTTTTCTTAGTAGTATACATTGCTTAAATTTCATGCATTTTTCTACATTTAGAGGTTTAATCTCGCGATTTGTCAGTGTAAATTCAGGAGTCTGCAGCTCAGTTGTCATTTTTTCTGAACAGCCAGCTACATAGTTCATTATGGTATCAGTATCCATTGGTGACACGTCAGGAGGGTAACAAGTTCCATATCTAGGTATCTGTGAGCTTTTGTAGTTTACTTTTTCAGATAGTTTTGCTAGGATGAGTAGGACTTTTGCGTGCTGTGTGCAGGAGGAGTTGACTGTGGTTCGCGAACTGTTGAATGTGATTTCGGTTAAGGTCAGCCACGCGCAGGCTATTGCCGAGGAACCTCCTTGCATACATGTCGCGGTGGATCCGCCCTCACAGCAGGGTGAGTGGATGGAAGTAACGCATCCGCGTCATTTGAGGCAGAGGGCCAATGTGGAGGCTGGAGGTCTGGCCTCACCCATTCGCTCTGTGAGTGAGTTGGTGGCCGTTCCTACAGCTGGGGTCCGCAGCTCGTGGTCTAGTGACTAGCGTTGCTGTCTCTGGATCACGGGGTCCCGGGTTCGATTCCCGGCCGGGTTGGGTATTTTCTGTGCCCGGGGACTGGGTGTTTGTGTCGTCCTCATCATTTCATCGTCGTCATTCGTGGCACTGGATACATTGGACCGTGAAAAATTGGGACTTTGTACGGGTGCTGATGACCGCGCTATTGAGCGCCTCGTAAACCAAACATCATCATCATCATCATCATCCTTCAGCAGGGTCAGAGCAGGCACACTTAGACAGGGGCTTGCTAGTTATTGGGGGCTAACATTAAGCGTGTTATGGTGCGCCTTAAGAAGATAGCGTTCAGGGCTAGAAAGAAAGCTAATGTGCCCCTGATGTGCCTGCCAGGGGGCCTCATCCAAGATGCTGAGTCGACCTTGCCCGTGGCTATCGAGCCTGCAGGATGCAACTGTCTGCAAGTTATGGCTCATGGCGGCACCAATGACGCCTGTCGCGTGGATTCAGAGGCCGTCCTCGGATCAAACACGCGGCTAGCGGAGGTATGAAGGCGTTGGCATCGCGTGCAAACATAGCTCACAATTTGTAGAATTGTTCCCAGAGTTGACTGGCGTCTTTAGTTTGGACCCGACTGGTAGGTCTCAATCGATGGCTTCGTTGACTCTGTGACGGTCTTGGCTGCCGATTCCTAGGCCTGATATCACATATCAGGTGGAGGATTGTAGGACTCCCCTTGGTAGGTCAGGGGTGCACTAGACAAAGGAAACTGCTATTCAGGTAGCACAATACACAGGCGTTTTCTAGGCTAGGCTGTTGTTCGGGGCAATATGGGGAACACTAGGCAGTTGATATGCAGATAGGGACGTATGATCGCGTTCAGAGCAAAGACACTTCGAGTGTCAAAATTTTATCACTAAATTGTCGAAGTATTCGTAACAAAGTTCCCTAATTTACGAATTTACTGCTCTCTGGGAAAGTTTTCGCAGTCAAATTATTCTTGAGACTGAGAACCGCAGTAGAAAGCTCTTACATATTCAGCGAGTGGTGGTACGTTTATGGGAATGACAGATTAGACTCCGTAGGAGGCGGAGTATTCACTGCAGCTGACAACAATATTGTCTCTATTGAGGTCCATACTGAGTACGACAGCGAATTTATCTCGGCGTGTATAATAGGTCCAGGTGTAACGAAGTTAATTGTTGGATGTTTTTACAGGCCACCCGATTCCTCTGCGACAGTTCTAGAGTCATTCGAAGAAAGTCTGCCGTCATTAGCGCGTAAAAACCCAGCAAGCCGTGACGGCTCGCTCGGCGTCGATCTTCCACCGAAAGGAGAATCTATGGTCGGTCTCCGTACGAGGCAGGCACGTGGCGCTCGGGAAGCGAGGTGTGGTAGCTCGAGAGATGCAAGTTAGGCTGGGACGGTGAAGTGGAGCCGGGGTCTGGCGAGAGAGTTTGCGAAGCCCTGTACTGCGGCGCGCAGCTCGGCTGTTGCGGCCCGCGCCGCTCTGGGCCTGCCAGTGCGTTGCTGTCATCATCCTTAAACTGCAGCAGAGGATTTGTCGCACGTCTCCTTGCATGCAAGATTTTATTTGCTGCGGCCTTTCCTCTTGATGTCTCTGAGCGAACTTGTAAGGAATTACGATTATTATTTTGAAAGCTGAAATACTATATGTCCTTGCACTCTCAGTCCATGGTTTCGACCACTTTGTTCTGATTTCGACTTCTTGGTGATGTGAGAGGAAAATAGTGTCTCAGTTACGATTGGAGCCTTGCTGCCCCGGCGAATTTTAATATTTATGTGTATGATGTGCTACTGCTCTTAAGGTAGCATGTGAGTGACTTAATTTAATCCTTAGAGCGCTTTGCTTGCATGTGGAATTGATGTGTATTGTAGTATGTCTTACTGCTGTCTGCACAGCCTGATAGGTCTAATGTTTGCCCTGTGTCACAGTGCGGTTGTGCCGGTTGATGTCCAGAGCGTTTTTTTTTCCATCTGTTGCTGGTGGGAGAGACGCGAACAGTAATCTAGCAGAGGTTTTCGCTTCTTCTGCTTCCTAAGTTTTACTGAATGCTAATCAGCTGAGAACCCTCAGGGCCCTGAGTTGTTTTTAGCATTCCATTTAAAGAAGTTGACAACATGTTTATTGTAGTAGAAAACATATTATATTTATTCATATTTGTTGTATCGCCCGGGGTGAAAATTGTATAAAGGGTCTTGTTGCTTTATATTTGTTAGTCAGCTCTTCCTACCAAAAATGGATTACAAACAGACTCGAATGCAATAAAATATTTAGTTCAGTGATTACCGGTTTCGCTCACTATGTGACTATCCTCAGATCATTACATCATGACGGTAGGAGATGGTGATGAACGGAGAGAGTTTTATACCTCCACGAGAAATGTTCTCCAAAGTTAAACGCTATTAAGGTGACTGAATTGTAGGCGTTCTCGTATTTCGGCCGTCAATTTACGACTCTGTCAGTCTTAATTATAAACATTAAGCATGAAGACTCGGTTCAAAATGGTTCAAATGGCTCTGAGCGCTACGGCACTTAACTTCTGAGGCCATCAGTCCCCTAGAACTTAGACGTACTTAAACCTAACTAACCTAAACACATCACACACGTCCATGCCCAAGGTAGGATTCGAACCTGCGACCGTAGCGGTCGCGCGGTTCCAGACTGTAGCGCCTAGAACCGCTCGGCCACTCCGGCCGGCTGTTGGCAACTTAATTATTCTTAGGACCTCTTGGAGATTTTCTGATTAATTACTTGTTTTGTTTTTGGACGCAGTTATTTCCTGGAGTAAAGTTGAGTACTTAAACTGTTGTGGAGGTAAATGCTTTTCATGTTATTTCCCCGGTAAAAGACAATAATTTCATGGGTATTGTATTAGTCTACTGGTTTTAACGTTTTTGGAGACATATTGTTCCGTAATTAGAAGATATTTGTCTTATTTCTTGTTATTTTATGGATTAATATCGTGTAGCTTTAAATTTTTTCCTTGTTGTCAGATCCTTTCAGTTAACAATTTTAGTGGGCCCTTTTAATTTTCTCATTAATCAGTTGGATTTGTTTGTTGCTACCACTTTGAGTAATAAAGAATTTTGTTTTTCAAACGGTGAACGTTGCTGAAGAGAAAACCCGTGTGGTCCAGTCCTCCCACCTGGGTCCCTTCCCAGAAATCCTTAGAGCGTCAAGGTCCGTATCACTTAGATGACGCGACACTAACTAGAGGCAACTTTGACCTATCCTGTATAGAGTGAGACGTCTATGCATTCATTGCAGTGGGTACAGACAGACAGTCTTGCGAAGTACTTTTGAACACGTTTTCCGATAACTGTCTTGAGCAGCCTGTTCAGTAGCCCACAAACAATGAAAATATCTTAGACCTTGTAGCTACAAACATGCCGAACCTTATCGATAGCGTCAGTATAGAGACGGGATTAGAGACCAAGATGTCATCCTAGCGACTATGGTAACGAAAGTTAAATCGGTAAAAAGGCTAGGAGAGTGTTTCTGCTAGAAAGAACATATACGTAGTTATTAGCATCTCATTTAGACAATGAATTGCTCGCATTTATTTCCAGTACGATTTATCATGGTCAAATTTTAAATAGACTCTAAAACGTGCTCTGGATAAATATGGGCCTACTTAGGGGATTAAGGGCGGAATAGACCCACCGGCCGGTGTAACCGAGCAGTTCTAGGCGCTTCAGTCCGGAACCACGCGACTGCTGCTGTCGCAGATTCGAATCCTGCCTCGGGCATAGATGTGTGTGATGTCCTTAGGTTAGTTAGGTATAAGTAGTTCTACGTTCTAGAGGACTGATGACCTCAGATGGTAAGTCCCATAGTGCTCAGAGCCATTTGGGAAAGACCCACTGTGAGTTTAGAAACGAAATTCGGCAAATGCTAAGGAAGCAAACGCTGTTGCACTCTCGGTTCAGAAGTGAACGTGCAAATGATAAGAGGCAAAAGTTATTAGAGATTCATGCGTCTGTGAAAATATCTATGCGCGAGGCACATAACTACCACTGCCATACCTTAGAGAAAGATTTTGATCCTATGTAAAAGCGGTAAGCTGGCCTAAGGCTTCCATACAGTCAGTCGTTGACCAGTCAGTTAACGATAGCAAAGCGAAAGCCGGAGTTTTAAATTCCACGCTTAAGAAATTGTTCAGCAGGAGAATCGTACAATCATACCGTCATTCGACAATTGCACAGGACACAGTAACAGGCATCTCTGGCGTAAAGAAACAACTCAAAGAGTTGAGAACAAATACGTCGCCAGGTCTGGGTGGAATCCCAATTCAGCTTTACAAAGATTAGTCTATGGCACTGGCCCCTTATTTAGCTTGCATTTATCGCGAATTTCTCGCCCAGCGTGAAGACCCAAGAGACTAGAAAAAAATGCAGATGACTCCTGTATATAAGAAGGGGAAAAGAACGGACTCGCAGAATTACAGATCAATTTTCTTGACACCGGTTTACTACAGAATTGTAGAACATTTTGTGAGTTCGAATACAATAACTTTCCCAGAGGCAGTTTTAGAAAGTATCGCTCGTGCGAAACTCAGCTTTCTGTTTTTTCACATGATATGCTGTGAAATATGGTTCAAAAATGGTTCAAATGGCTCTGAGCACTATGGGACTTAACATCTGTGGTCATCAGTCCCCCAAGAACTTAGACCTACTTAAACCTAACTAACCTAAGGACATCACACACATCCATGCCCGAGGCAGGATTCGAACCTGCGACCGTAGCAGTTGCTCCGGACTGAGTGCCTAGAACCGCGAGACCACCGCGGCCAGCTGTGAAATATGGATGACGGGTAACAGGCATATTCCATATTTCTAGATTTCCGAAAAGCATTTGACATGGTACCGCAATGTAAACTGTTAACGAAGGTACGAACAAACGGAATACGTTTCCAGATATGCGAGTGCTTCGAAGACTTCTTAAATAGAAGCCAATATGTTGACCTCGATGGTGAGGGTTGATCAGAGTCAAGCGTATCGTCAGGAGTGCCCAGGGAAGTGTTATAGGACCACTGTTAGTTTCTGTACACGTTAATCTTCTGGCAGACACGGTAGGCAGAATGAATTACTGTGCTGGTAAACCCCTTACGTTATTTGATTTTCAAACAGATGAGCAGAACTGAACGTACTCATACATTTCGCTCTTTACTATTCTGATCAACACTAAACTGACTTACAATATTTTTAGCGAAACGCAATCTGACTTTCAATAATCCCTACAAAAGAATGGCCCTGACTAACATTAATCTATACCTTTCACAAATCACTTACCTCACAAAAATCTTCGTTACTCGAACTACTGCAATACAGCGAGCGCCACTACTGCCAGCTAAATAAAAGATTCAAACTACTGAAGGCACTAACTACTGATAGGCATAGTTAGCAAATGAAAGATTTTGATAGAGAACAAACAATGTATTTACCTTAATAGTGTTCAAAAGTCATAATATACATAGCAGTTCATGACATCCAGTCTTACAAATTTACTGTCTCTGATGGGCACACGTCCAGATCATCCGCTCTCAAAACTTCTCCCCACATCCACCACTGCTGGCGGCTCACCTCCAACTGCGCAACGCTACGCGCTGTTAACATCCAACTGCCCAACACTACAATAGCAAATATTGCAACAATGCCGACCAGCCTCAGACTGCACACAGCACAGTCAGTGATTTTCATACAGAGCGCTACGTGGCGTTACCAACATAAAAACCTAAACAGCCTACTTACACAATCTGTGGCTATTTCCTGATGATGCTGTGGTGTAGGGGAATATGTCAAAGATGAGTGACTATAGGATGATGCAAGCTGACTTAAAAAAAATTTCTAATCGGTGCGATGAATGGCAGCTGGCTCTAAATGTCGAAAAATGTAAGTTAATGCAGATGAGTAGGAAAAACAAACCCATAATTTTCGGGTACAGCATTTGTAGTGTCATGCTTGACACAGTCACACCGTTTAAATATCTGGGCATAACGCTGAGCAGTGATATGAAATGGAACGAGCATACGAGTATTGTGATAGCGAAGGCGACTGGTCGACTTCAGTTTATTGGAAGAATTTTAGGAAAGTGTCACTCATCTGTGAATGTAGGGCCCCAGTGCGACCTTTTCATGAGTACTGTTCGAGTGTTTGGGATAAGCGCCACGTAGTATTAAAGGGAGACATCGATGAATTCAGAGGCGTGTTACCGGTAGGTTCGAACAACAAGCCAGTGTACGAACACTCTTGAGGAACACTGTTGTTGACTGCAGAACGATCCCACTGCCGCCAACATTCATTTAGCGCAGCGACTGCGAAGATGACGGAAGAAGTTAGGGTTCATACGGAGGGATATACAGGGGTGTTTCAAAAATGACCGGTATATCTGAAACGGCAATAAAAACTAAACGAGCAGCGATAGAAATACACCGTTTGTTGCAATATGCTTGGGACAACAGTACATTTTCAGGCGGACAAACTTTCGAAATTACAGTAGTTACAATTTTCAACAACAGATGGCGCTGCAAGTGATGTGGAAGATATAGAAGACAACGCAGTCTGTGGGTGGGCCATTCTGTACGTCGTCTTTCTGCTGTAAGCGTATGCTGTTCACAACGTGCAAGTGTGCTGTAGACAACATGGTTTATTCCTTAGAACAGAGGATTTTTCTGGTGTTGGAATTCCACCGCCTAGAGCACAGTGTTGTTGCAACAAGACGAAGTTTTCAACGGAGGTTTAATGTAACCAAAGGACCGAAAAGCGATACAATAAAGGATCTGTTTGAAAAATTTCAACGGACTGGGAACGTGACGGATTAACGTGCTGGAAAGGTAGGGCGACCGTGTACGGCAACCACAGAGGGCAACGCGCAGCTAGTGCAGCAGGTGATCCAACAGCGGCCTCGGGTTTCCGTTCGCCGTGTTGCAGCTGCGGTCCAAATGACACCAACGTCCACGTATCGTCTCATGCGCCAGAGTTTACACCTCGATCCATACAAAATTCAAACGCGGCAACCCCTCAGCACCGCTACCATTGCTGCACGAGAGACATTCGCTAACGATATAGTGCACAGGATTGATGACGGCGATATGCATATGGGCAGCATTTGGTTTACTGACGAAGCTTATTTTTACCTGGACGGCTTCGTCAATAAACAGAACTGGCGCATATGGGGAACCGAAAAGCCCCATGTTGCAGTCCCAACGTCCCTGCATCCTCAAAAAGTACTGGTCTGGGCCGCCGTTTCTTCCAAAGGAATCATTGGCCCATTTTTCAGGTCCGAAACGATTACTGCATCACGCTATCTGGACATTCTTCGTGAATTTGTGGCGGTACAAATTGCCTTAGACGACACTGCGAACACCTCGTGGTTTATGCAAGATGGTGCCCGGCCACATCGCACGGCCGACGTCTTTAATATCCTGAATGAATATTTCGATGATCGTGTGATTGCTTTGGGCTATCCGAAACATACAGGAGGCGGCGTGGATTGGCCTCCCTATTCGCCAGACATGAACCCCTGTGACTTCTTTCTGTGGGGACACTTGAAAGACCAGGTGTACCGCCAGAATCCAGAAACAATTGAACAGCTGAAGCAGTACATCTCATCTGCATGTGAAGCCATTCCGCCAGACACGTTGTCAAAGGTTTCGGGTAATTTCATTCAGAGACTACGCCATATTATTGCTACGCATGGTGGATATGTGGAAAATATCGTACTATAGAGTTTCCCAGACCGCAGCGCCATCTGTTGTTGAAAATTGTAACTACTGTAATTTCGAAAGTTTGTCTGCCTGAAAATGTACTGTTGTCCCAAGCATATTGCAACAAACGGTGTATTTCTATCGCTGCTCGTGTAGTTTTTATTGCCGTTTCAAATATACCTGTCATTTTTGAAACACCCTGTAGATAGTCTTTTATCTCTCGTCTTATCTGCGAGCGGAACAGGAATGGACGCTAGTAGTAGTGCTACAGAGTACCCTCCGCCACGCAACTCACCGTAGCTTACGCAGTATTTATGTAGATGCAGATGTAGAATGCCTCCTGTAAGGGATACAAGACGGTGTCAATGATATAAATAGCTGTTAATTGTTCCGTTATTGTTGAATTTATTTTTCGGTGTTTTTACTATTTTAAAAAGTCTTCTTCGGCGCAAGAAGGTATCACATGATACACTTAGGAGTCTGCGACATTGTAAATGTAATTTTGCTCTTATTTTTTAATCATTTAGTTCAGCCTTGGGCGTTTAAATTGAATGGAGCTTGAGGTACTAATAATTCTCGTTTTCTAGGCAAGACTGTGATAACTTTTATTTCAACTTTACAGAGGATATGGAGCAAGCTCTCAAGAATTTGTCAGATTCTTGTATTTGAAGATTTTTCTTCACAGCAAAACTGACTGCCACCCACAGCTGCATCCGCATATCGATAGTTTTGTTATGGTGATGAGTGGTGGTGAGTATGCAAGCGCGCAATGATGGTAGCTGCCTTCACGTGCCTGCCTGTCTAGTTGCCCCAACGAACGACGCGGCAGCACGCACAGGGTACTGCTCACCGGTGCATGTGGAGGCGCGATGGAGGGAAACTTTCTTCTGTGGATCGTGTTATTCAAGAAGCTGTACATTATGCAACGTGTTTCATTTCCTGTATCAACCTCTTACGGGTCTACTTATTTTTTACTTTCCAAAGTAGCCTCGCAGTGACGGTTGAAGACTTCGGCATAAGAAATCACCCTTGTTCTGCCAATGGCCTTGTCAGATAGGGCACTGTCTTGTCCTTCAGGTGAGAAACTACCCTTATAAGGAGGAAGAATCAGCAGTAATCAACGGCATGAGGAGACAGAAAGCAATGGAAAATAATGCATTAAAGATACATAACGTGTATCCACAGGACATAGCCTATAACTGAAAAAGTGACATGATGATCTTTCCATTGGAAAAGTATTCTGGGATAGTCCCGCATTCGAATCTCCGGGAGAGGACTGCCAACAGGGCGGTGACCACGAGAAAAATATTAAATAACGAAGTAAAGGGAAACGTTCTACGAGTCGGATCGTATAATGTCAGACGTTTGAACGCGTAAGTAGCAGGAATGAGAGAGGAAAAAGACAAAATGAGTTCTGTAATAGATTTCAAGTGGTCATAGCCGACGCTCTGTTCAAGAATCGCAAGAGGAGGAGGTACACTTCGAATAGGCCAGTAGACACGGAAACATTTCAGTTATATTACATCACGGTCAGGCAGAGATACGGAAATAAGATACTGGATTGTAAGGCGTACCCAGGCGCAGATATAGGCTCATATCACAATTTAGTAATAATGAAGAGAAGGATGGAGTTCAAGAGACTTGTCAGAAAAAATCAGTACACAAAGAAGTATGATACGGAAGTACAAAGGAATTAAGAGGTACGCTCCAAGTTCTCTGAGGCTATAGACACTGCGGTAATGGAAAGCTTAGTAGGCAGTTCATTTGTAGAAGAATAGACATCTCTGAAAAGGGCAATCACTGATGTTGGAAAGAAAAATAGGTTCAGGGAAGCTAACTGCGAAGAAACCATAGCTGACGGAATAAACACTTCAGCTGATGGACAAAAAAAGGAAGAACAAATACGTTCATGAAAATTCAGGAATAAAGAAATACAAGCCGCTTTGGAATGGAATAAATATGGAGTGCAGGGAATCTAAGATGAAATGGCTGCAGGATTCTAAAAAGAATGTTGGAAGGACTGATTCAGCATATAGAAAAGTCCAAACAACCTTCGGTGAAATTAAAGGCAACGGAGGTAACATTTAGTGCGGAACTGGAATTCCGCGGTTAAATGCAGAGGTGAGAGCGGATTGGTGGAAAGAGTACACGGAAGGCCTCTTTGACGGGACGATTTGTCTGGTGCAGTGACACAACAAAACACAAGAGTAGATATGGAAGAGAAAGGGTATCCAGTATTGGGTTTAAAAAGAGGGTTGCATGACTTAAGATCAAATAGGGCAGAAGGGATGGATAACTTGCAGTCGGAATTTCTAAAATCACTGGGGGATGTGGAAACGAAACGACTATCATGTTGGTGTATACAATGTGTGACACTATGGATTTACCATCGGACTTCCGGAAAAACATCATCCAAGCAATTCCGAAAATAGCAAAAGGCGGCAAGTGCAAAAATTAGCGCACAATCAGCTTCACAGCTCATGCATCCAAGTTGCTGACAAGAATAATAAACAGCAGAAATGAAAATAAAACTGAGGATTTGTTAAATGACGATCAATTTGGGTTCAGGAAAGGGAAAGCCACCAGAGAGGCAGTTCTGACGTTGCGGTTCATTACGGAAGCATGACTGAAGGAAAACCAAGACGTTTTCATACAATTTGTCGACTTGGAAAAATCATTCCACAACAAAAAATGATGCAAGATGGTCGAAACTCTCGGGGAAATAGGGATAAGCTATAGGAAAAGACGGGAAACACACAATATGTATAAAAAACAAGAAGGATCAATAATACTGGAAGACCAAGAACGCAGTGCTTGGACTGAGACAAGAATGTTGTCTTTCGCCCCCATTGTTCAATGTGTACATAGAAGCATCACTGACGAAAGCAAAAGAAAAGTTCAGGAGTGGGACTAAAATTCAAGGTGGACAGATGCCGTTGTTTTGGTCTTCGATCTAAAGACTGGTTTGATGCAGCTTTCTATGCTACACTATCCTGTGCAAGATTCTTCATCTCTAAGTAATTTCTGCAACCTACATCATTCTGAATCTGCTTAGAGTATTTATCCCTTGGTCTACCTCTGCGATTTTTACCCTCCACGCTTCCCTCCAATACAAAATTGATGATCCCTTGGTGCCTCAGAACGTGTCCTACCAACCGATCTCTTCCTCTAGTCAAGGTGTACCATAAATTCTTCTTCTCCCCAATTCTCTTCAGTACCTCCTCACTAGTTACGCGATCTGTCCATTTAATCTTCAACATTCTTTTGTAGCACCACATTTCGGAATCTTCTATTATTTTGTTGTCTGAACTATTTATCATCCATGTTTCACTTCCAAACAAGGCTACACTCCATACAAATGCTTTCAGAAAGGACTTCCTGACACTTAAATCTATACTTGACGTTAACAAATTTCTCTCCTTCCTGAAACGCTTTCCTTACCATTGCCAGTCACCATTTTAGATCTTCTCTACTTCGACCATCATCAGTTATTTTACTCCCAAAATAGCAAAAGACGTCTACTAAGTTAAGTGTACAATTTCCTTATCTAATTCCCTCAGCATCACCTGATTTAATAGGACTACATTCCATTGTCAAAAATGATTCAAATGGCTCTGAGCACATCTGTGGTCATCAGTCCCCTAGAATTTAGAACTACTTATACCTAAGGACATCACTCACATCCATGCCCGAGGCAGGATTCGAACCTGCGACCGTAGCGGTCACTCGGTTCCAGACTGAAGCACCTATAACCGCACGGTCACACCGGCCGGCCATTCCATTATCCTCGTTTTGTTTTTGTTTATGTTCATCTTATATCCTCCTTTCAAGACACTGTCCGTACCGTTCACCTGCTCTTCCAGGTCCTTTGCTGTCTCTGACAGAATTACAGTGTCATCGGCAAACCTCTATGTTTTTATTTCTTATCCATGGATTTTAATTCCTACTCCGAATTTTTCTTTTGTTCGCTTCACTGCTTGCTCAATATACAGATTCAATAACATCGGGGATTGGCTAGAAACCTTTCACAAACCCTTCCCAACCACTGCTTCCCTTTCTTGCCCCTGGACTCTTATAACTGCCATCTGGTTTCTGTACAAATTGTAAATAGCCTTTCGCTCCCTGTATTTTACCCCAGCCAATTTCAGAATTTGAAAGAGAGTATTCCAGTCAACACTGTCAAAAGCTTTCTCTAAGTCTACAAATGTTAGAAAAGTAGGTTTGCCTTTCCTTAATCTATCTTCTAAGATAATTCGTAGGGTCAGTACTGCCTCGTGCGTTCCAACATTTCTACGG
This sequence comes from Schistocerca serialis cubense, assembly GCF_023864345.2. Classification (NCBI taxonomy): domain Eukaryota; kingdom Metazoa; phylum Arthropoda; class Insecta; order Orthoptera; family Acrididae; genus Schistocerca; species Schistocerca serialis. Next base: position 258,651,111 of record NC_064641.1, read on the forward strand.
AATCCAAACTGATCTTCCCCGAGGTCGGCTTCTACCAGTTTTTCCATTCGTCTATATAGAATTCGTGTCAGTATTTTGGAGCCGTCACTTATTAAACTGATAAATCGGTAATTTTCACACCTGTCAGTTCCTGCTTTCTTTGGGAATGGAATTATTATATTCTTCTTGAAGTCTGAGGGTATTTCGCCTGTCTCATACTTCTTGTTCACCAGATGGTAAAATTTTGTCATGGTTGGCTGTCCCAAGGCTATCAGTAATTTTACTGGAATGTTGTCTACTCCAGGAGCCTTGTTTCGACTTAGATGTTACAGTGGTCTGGCAAATTCTTCACGCAGTATCATATCTCCCATTTCATCTTCATCTACATCCTCTTCCATTTCCATAATATTGTCCTCAAGAACATCGCCGTTGTATAGACCCTCTATATACCACTTTCTGCTTACCCTTATTTGCTAGAACTGGTTTTCTTGATATTCATACAGGTAGTTCTCTTTTCACCAAAGGTCTCTTTAATTTTCCTGTAAGCTGTATCTATCTTACCCCTTTCGATATATGCCTCTACATCCTTAAATTTGTTCTCTAGCCACTAGCCATTCCTGCTGAACCACTTTTCACTTCCGGTCGATCTCATTTTTGAGACGTTTCTATTCCTTTGCGCCTGCTTCATTTACTGCATTTTTATATTTTCTCCTTTCGTCAATTAAATTCAATATCTCTCCTGTTACGCAAGGGTTTCTACTAGTCCTCATCTTTTTGCCTAATTGATTCTCTACTGCCTTCACTGTTTCATCTCTCAAAGCTACTCATTCTTCTTCTACTGCATTTCTTTCCTCCGTTATTTGTCAGTCGTTCCCTAACGCTCTCTCTGAAATTCTCTAAAAACTCTGGTTCTTTCAATTTATCCACGTCCCATCTTCTTAAAATGCCACCTTTTTGCAGTTTCTCAAGTTTTAATCTACGGTTCATAACCAATAAATTGTGGTCAGAGTCCACATCTGCCCTAGGATATGTCTTACTATTAACAACCTGGTTCCTAAATCTCTCAGTCTAACCAATATATATTCTATCTGAAATCTTCCAGTGTCTCCAGGCCTCTTCCATGTATATTCTTAAACAAAGTGTTAGCTATGATTAAGTTATGCTCTGTGCAAAATTCTACTAGGCGGCTTCCTCTTTCTTTTCTGACCCCCAATCCATATTCACCCACTACGTTTCCTTCTCTTCCTTTTCCTGCTGTCGAATTCCAGACCCCCCTGTATATTAAATTTTCGTCTCCCTTCACTTCCTGGATAATTTCTTTTATCGCATCATACATTTCATCAATCTCATCATCATCTGCGGAGTTAGTTGGCGTATAAACTTGTACCACTGTTGTGGGTGTGGGCTTCGTATCTATCTTGGCTACAATAATGCCTTCGCTATGCTGTTCGTAGAAGGTTACCCGCACTCCTATTTTTTATTCATTATTAAACCTACTCTTATTTTACCCCTATTCGATTTTGTATTAATTACCTGTATTCACCTGAAGTCTTCTTCCTCCTGCCACCGAACTTCACTAATTCCCTCTACATCTAACTTTAACCTATCCATTTCCATTTTTAAATTTTCTAACTTACCAACTCTATTAAGGGATCTGACATTCCACTCTCCGATCCGTAGAACGCCAGTTTTCTTCCTCTTGATACAGTCGTCCTCCTGAGTAGTCCCCGCCCAGGTATTCGAATGGGGGACAATTTTACCTCCGGAATATTTTACCCAAGAGGATGCCATCATCATTTAACCGTACAGTAAAGCTGCATGCCCTCGGGAACAAGATGATTTGCTGCTCCGAAAATTTGGAGTTTACAAAATTCCATGTGAATGTGGCCTTTCTTACATCGAACAAACAACTCGTACTGTCCAAGATAGATGTACAGAACACCGGAAGTACACACGACTTTTACAACCTAACAAGTCGGCAGTGGCAGAGCACTGTATTGATAATGGTCACAGTATGTTGTACGACAACGTCGAAATTTTGGCAACTACATCATCCTTTTGGGACTCGATAGTGAAGGAGGCAATTGAAATTCGCTTGACGACGAATTTAATTGATAGAGATTGGGGTTTCAATCTTGATAAATCTTGGAATCCGGCACTTGCTGTAATAAACTCGCAAAGACGTCGTCACAGTGCAGCTCACAATGATATATCGATATGCCAACACAGATCAACTGCGGAGTCATAGATAAAACTCGCGCATTATCCACGTCTCTGCCGCCGACCAACGTCTCTGGCGCATTTGCATCTGTGGCCGCATGCGCAGTGGCGCAGTACAACAGTATAAAGGGACGAAGTGAGCACTGGAGCGGCAGTTTTGCGGCTCACTCTGAAGACGGCTGAACATTATACAGCCGAAATATTAGAAGAAGAAGGAGATTTCTTGCGGCTGCACACCCGAAACTTAATGGAACAGTCTTTGCGCCGCCAAAACCTGAAGATTCACAAAGAACGAATTAATCCACTTAATTACAGGCTCATATCATTAACGTCGATATGCAGCAGAATTTTGAAACAGATATTGTGTTCGAACATTATGAATTACCTCGAAGAAAACGGTCCATTGACACACAGTCAACATGCGTGTAGAAAACGTAGTTCTTGTGAAACACAACTAGCACTTTATTCGCATGAAGTGTTGAATGCTAGTGACAAGGGATTTCAGATTGATTCCGTATTTCGGGATTTCCAGGTAGCTTTTGACACTGTACCAAACAAGCGGCTCATAGTGAAATTGCATGCTTATGGAATATCGTGACTGGATTTGTGACTTCCTGTTAGAGGTCACAGCTCGTAGTAATTGACGGAAAGTCATGGTGATTTCTGGCGTTCCCCAAGGTAGTGTTATAGGCCCTTTGCTGTTCCTTATCTATAGAAGCGATTTGGGAGACAATCTGAGCAGCCGGCTTAGGTCGTTTGCATATGACGCTGTCGTTTATCGACTAATAAAGTCATCAGAAGGTCAAAACAAATTGCAAAACGATTTAGAAAAGATATCTGAATGCTGTGAAAATTAGCAGTTGACCCTAAATAACGAAAAGTGTGTGGTCATCCACATGAGTGCTAAAAGGAATCCTTTAAACTTCGGTTACATGATAAATCAGAAGAATATAAAGGCCATAATTTTAACTAAATACCTAGGAATTACCATTACGAACAACTTAAATTGGAAGGAAAACATAGAAAATGTTGTGGGGAAGGCTAACCAAAGTCTTCATTTTATTGGCTGGACACTTAGTAAATGTAACACATCTACTAAGGAGACTGCCTACACTACGCTTGTCCAACCTCTTTTAGAATACTGTTGCGCGGAGTGGGATCCTGACCAGATGGGTCTGACGGAGTACATCGAAAAAGTTCAAAGAAGGGCTATACGTTTTGTATTAGCGCGAAATATGGGAGAGAGTGTCACTGAAATGATACAGGATTTGGGCTGGACATCATTAAAAGAAAGGCCTTTTTCGTTGAGACGGAATCTTCTTACGAAATGCCAGTCACCAACTTTCCCCTCCGAATGCAAAAATGTATTGTTGACACCGACCTTCACAGGGAGAAATGATCACCACGATAAAATTAGGAAATCAGAACTCGTACGGAAAGATGTAGGTGTTCGTTCTTTCCGCGAGCTATACGAGGAGCCGGCCGAAGTGGCCGTGCGGTTCTAGACACTGCAGTCTGGAACCGCGAGACCGCTACCGTCGCAGGTTCGAATCCTGCCTCGGGCATGGATGTGTGTGATGTCCTTAGGTTAGTTAGGTTTAACTAGTTCTAAGTTCTAGAGGACTAATGACCTCAGAAGTTGAGTCCCATAGTGCTCAGAGCCATTTGAACCATTTTTTAGCTATACGAGATTGGAAGAACAGAGAACTGTAAAGGTGGTTCGATGAACACTCTGCCAGGCACTGAAGTTTGATTTGCAGAGTATCCATGTAGATGTAGATTAAGAGTAAACCGATGAAAGATGGAAGTAATAAGAAATAGAGAGATGAGAACAGCGAGGAACTTAACATCAGAATTAGGGGTCATGAATTAGACGAAATTAATGAATCCTGCTATCTAGGCAACGAAATATCCCGTGATGGACGGAACAAGGAGGATATCAAAACAGATTAGCTTCGGCGAGAGGAGCATTCCTGGCAAAGGGAAGTCTGCTGTTATCAAACATAGGCCTTAATCTGAGGAAGAAATTTTTGAGAATATAATATGGTGCACGGCATTGTCTGGTAGTATGACATGGACTGTGGAAAACCGGAACAGAAGAGAATCGAAGCATTGAGATGTTACACGTAGTATCATTTGACATGTTTTAGATGTTACACGTAGGATAATTTGAAAAATAGGTACTATTAACACATTGACCTCTAACCATTATCGCACAGGTCACAATATAGCTGTTGTACAGTTCACAATAAATGTTCGAATACCACACTGTCAACTTCAGTGCATTTGTGCACCCTTTGGAGAATGTGTCGTATTACGTGTACGAGTACCTCTACACGTGCCCTAACAAGGACAGCAGTGTTCACGACGCGACCAAGCAGTTCATCTCGCTTATTCTTTGTGTCCCTCAGACTTCATCCAAACCTATAAACAAAACTATAATGCCTTGAGGTTTGGCGATCCTGACGGCCAGTTCACTGTACTACCACGAACAATCCAGCTCTTAGGGTACGTGCGGTTGAGATGTTCCCTCACACGTCTGGTAAAAAGTGGAGGGGCTCCGTTGTGCTGAAACCACACTGCAGTCCGCTTGGCCAAAGGATCGTCTTCAGGACGTTCAACAAACGAATTATAAAAGATGGAAGTCCGTCCCGTCATTAGCTCTTCTAAAATTACTGCACTTATTAACATACCATACCAAATAGTGATCGAAAACGAATTTGAAAATTCGTATGCTGTCCGCGTGTGCATTTTCATTGCGTGTGTTGTTGATTCCATTCCGTGCAAACGTGACTTCAACAGTGAATAATAATAGTAAATGACGATTTTTATTTAACTAGCGACTGTCGCCTATGCGAAGATTATGGACACACATTATTTTCGCATGTAAAGTTCGCCATAGGCGTATTCGTGGGATATTGATACGAGCAGAAAGTTGGCAAGCGCTGGTGGTAGGTCTAGACAACAAGATGTTGCTGTTGCATGCGCATGCTGTTAAAGTACACATTCAGGAGAAAATTGGAAACTTATAAGAATACACACTTCACGCATTGTGCTGAAATACTCTAGTAAACACTCTATGATCAGGATTCGACGTACCGGAAAGCGAAGCGATGTTTGGCAGCAGCACCACCACCACGTCTGCATATTCTTCATTAGTGTAACAAACAAAAGCGTCTGGTAGCGTTCTCGCTTCCCACGCACGGGGTCCCGGGTTCGATTCCCGGCGGGGTCGGGGATTTTCTCTGCCTCGAGATGACTGGGTGTTGCGTGTCTTTCATCATCATGTCATCCTCATTCACTCGCAAGTCGCCGTAGTGGCGTTAAAGAGCTTGTGGAGCGGCGACCGAACAGCCCTGCGAGGGGTCTCCCGGCCACCAATGCCATACGCTCATTATTATTATTATCATTAGTGTAGATGTGTGGCATTTTAGCCAGCCTGCGTACAAACACAGTTAACCGATGCTTCTGTTCGACGCACTCTCAATCGCTGGCACAACTTCACTCACAACAGATCATGAAAAACTGCGCGACCAACGTGCAAGTTAAATAGTGAAAAGACATCCCGAAGTTAGAAGCAAAGAGAAAGGATCGGCTAGAATAAAACGTCAGGTTGGGTGGGTAAGACAAATACGTGAGCGCTAATAGCCCAAAAACAAATGAACTGTACATTTAATGTGTCTTATTCTGAACAGGGCGTATGTCTATATGAAGTCTTTTGCTTCATTGCGCGTTCCTGTCATGTCCATGGATCTTGACCGTTTCTCCTGAGACGCCATGTATAAAACAAGAAATACAATATTTGTAGAAAACTTTGTGTATAATGAACATAACGTAGCCTGCTGTAAACGTGCGACTGAGTATCTTTCAGAAACCAGATACATAAATGAGGCCACATGAATCACTCTCTGAAATCAGTTATTGCTCTAAGTTTTCCAGTTGTAACACTAAACGACCTAAAATCGAGAAAACGTTGGGTCTTAATGGGTAGTATCAGACTCCTGATGTTTAATCAGACTCGTATAAAATTTTCGATCCCACCAGTTCCATCAGGCATTCACTTCCAATTTTCTGACAAACTGTGATAAACAGAACTACATATCAACAGGATCATAGACTAGTGTCCTGAACCCCACAGAACATCTGAGAAGTTCGCCGCTTCGGTATAAGCTACGTCTACAAGTTGTCAGCTTCTTTCTTACGATCAGCTGCCTGTAGCATTTCACGTTCGCATCACAACGCTGGAGACGGAAAAAGGAAAACACCGAGGAGCGGTAGATGCGCTGAAACAGACTTGGCGATAATGCAGCGAGCCCGCTAGGCACATCCATCAGCTCCTTGCCCAGTTGCTGCCTCCACCGGCGTCCTCGTAAATCCGATCCTATCGCCATCTCTGGGCAGCTGCGTAAACCTCGACGGTTGCCGCTGCAGATAAAGCGCGAGTTACGAACGGGAAACGCCGGCAGCCGCGCAGGAATCGCATTCGTAGCGATCAAGCGAGCATCGGCGGACAGAAGCTCGTGAATTTAGAAACTGCTCTCTGATCGGAAACAATGTAAGCTCTGCAGCATCTTACGAACAAGTCCTGTGTATCAAATGTTTTAATCCGTGTAAATTGCCCATAGGCGTCCCGAAAAGCAGGAAGAGGTGGGGAGGTTAAGGGGTGTGGGGAAGGGAGCAATTTCCCCTTCTGGGTGTCTGAGAGTAGGAACTTTATATTTATTAGAAAACTAGCCCCTTCCCGCGGTGTTACCCACGGTTACAGAATTATTTATAAAGAAATGTTAACGCCGAAACTCACTATCTACGCGTAAGCGCCATCGCAAATCTTGTCGCTTGAAAGCACTGAGGCGCGAGCCATTTGTATGCCGCCAGCCAACCACGAAAAATCCGAAAAAAAGCCATCAAATTTTCAGACGATAGGACGAGCTGACAGAATATCCTAACTCACTCGTTTACCTCAGAATAAAGCTAATCTCAACGCTAAACGTAATGCATTCAGTTGATAGTTAACTTCTATGGACGACTTTGTAGCCACGTTACCCATTCCACGGGGACAGTAGTCACTTTGACCATAACATGGAATAAAAGGTATCTCATGTCTTTATTCAGGCTGTAGGCTATCTGCATTCCAATGTACATTCAAATCTGTCACGCCGCTTCAGCGTGAAGGTGTAACAAACGTACTAACTGGAAGAAGAAAGAAAATGAGCAATTTCTAATACAGTGCAGCGTAAATTTTATAATACTCGTATTTGTACGTTCAACAACGCCATCTGCCTCACGTGTGTGTCTGTTACCAGAGGATCGCATACCATAATCAAGTCCAGCTTCGCTAAAAGTCTACCACGTTCTACATTTAAAGGCACGACTTCTCTGTGTCTAACAGCATTTAAATGACACCGTCGTTTGTGAAACTTCAAGCGTCTCAGAATCTATAAGATACGCCTGACGCTCATCGGATAAAATGCAACGGGGTTGTAGGGATTAAACGCTTTGAGGACTGTATGAGCATTGTATCCATTACATGGGATCGTATTATGTAGTACATATTAAACAATAAGAGCCCTTCCATGAATGTGATACAGTTCAAAATCAATAAGAAAATAACTTTTTCTGTGAGTAATTATTGTTCCACATTTCTCGTATTCTTAAAATGAATAGATATATTGTACTACACATTTTTAAAAGTACCATACGTGTTAATTCAACGTATAAGTTAATTCCGTTCCAAATTCCACCCAAATCCGTCCAGCCCTTTCAGCACCAAGCTTAGCAAACATATTCACACACAAACTCTCGCATTTATAATATCTATGGCATCCTCACGCGTTTCCAGCAATTATTTTCGTTCGACTAAATCGTACATTTAGTATTGACGAAGGCGATGGGAAGGATTGTTTTTTAATATTTATTTCTGTTTCTCCACATTGAAGAGTATTAATTCGAGATTTTTTTTCCATGTTTCTTTCCTCAAGCCTTCTGAAACTTTTTTCTATTTCAGAATTATTATGTGCGAGGAGCTAATAATATTTGTATGTGATTAACAATATTTCTTGTAATCACTTGTCGAATACCCCAGATTTAATCCTAGGAAGTATACTGCCTAGCTAAACTGCGCAAAAGACGTTGTCAGATGTCAATGTAACTTTGTACACTTACACACCATTGATGGGTGTGTAACTGAATAGAGCTGGAACAGCCACATAAGTGCATTGGTGTTGTTCTTCTTTAGTATTGTGGCCAGCCCTTCATCGGTATACGAGAAGTGCGAATAGCGTCAGCTGTTGAGTGATCTCTGTGGAGGAAACAGGGGTACCGTGTACTGTGTACGAAATGGTTCAAATGGCTCTGAGCACTATGGGACTTAACTTCTGAGGTCATCGGTCCCCTAGAACTTAGAACTACTTAAACCTAACTAATATAAGGACATCACACACATCCATGCCCGAGGCAGGATTCGAACCTGCGACCGTAGCGGTCGCGCGGCTCCAGACTGTAGCGCCTAGAACCGCTCGGCCACTCCGGCCGGCCGTGTACTGTGTGGCATAGTGTTATCTGCACCCTGACAAACACTGAAAGTGACCCCATTGTGGTTCTCCCCTTGGCTGGGTGATCGAATTGTGCAATACACAACTTTGCGAAGCGTTCAGAAGTTACAGTGCCATAGTGTTGGAGTGAATGGGTATGTGACGGGAGGCATAAAAACTTAACTAAGCTCCGTCCGAGCAGGCCATGAGGGCCCAACGGTACCGAACGGTAGCCGTGTCATCCTCAGCCCGAAGGCGTCACAGGATGCGGATATGGTGTGGCGTGTGGTCAGCACACCGCTCTCTCCACCGTATGTCAGTCAGTTTTCGTGACCGGAGCCGCTACCTGTCAATCAAGTAGCTCCTCAATTTGCCTCACAAGGGCTGGGAGCACCCCACCTGCCAACAGTGCTTAACTTCGGTGATCTGACGGGAACCGGTGCTACGACTGCGGCAAGGCCGTTGGCGACGGCAGGCATACCGTTCGTCAAGCTTTTTGTCAACCACGTCTGACCATCACAAAAGTGGATTGATGTATTGTGTACCAAGTGCATCGTAGCTTTTTGCAACTGTGCTCTCCACCTGAAAAAAAAGGAACTCCCAACAGCATCCTGGGTCATCCGGCACCAGTGATATGAGACTAGCAGCAGCCTCAGTAGGGTATTATCGTCGTATGTGTAGGCTGTCGTTGAAACCACTACACAAACTGCTGCATTTGGAGTGGTGTCGTGATCAGGAAGGATCCACTGCAGATGAATGGCATCACGCTGTATTACCGCGGTACTGCACTACTCCAGATGACCATCGTCGATGAGTATGGCGGCGACCTCTGGAGAGCACCCATTCTGCTAACTTTTTGGAAAGGCACAGTGGTGTTGCTCCTGCCATCTTGGGTGTAACTTCAGGTCATGGCTGACAGCGACTGAGGGAATTCTGATCGCACAACAAACAGCACGTCATGGATGTCCTGCGTCCACATGGGTTATCTATCGTGTGACAGTACCGTGATGGCGTTTTTCAACAGGACAATGCTCTCTGATATATTGAGCCTGTCTCTAAGAACTGTGTGTGTGATGTTGGGGTACTGCTGTCACCATCGAGAGCCCCAGACCTGTGGCAACAGAACATGCGTGAGACCAGCTCGGACGTCGACTCTATAGCAGTACCACCATCAAGGATATTATGTACCAGTTATAACAGTTGCGGGTCATGTTGCCTCAAGAGATAATACAACAACTTTATGACACCCTTCCCAATTGAGTCAGTAAATACATCCAGCCCAGAGAGGGTACAATACCATACTGATAAGTTGGCTAATATTGGCAGGTTCTTTGTAAATCTGACCTGAATTTGTGATCACTGAAATGACATCACATGCCCTGTCAGACTGTCAAGTTTCAGTTCCTCCTCCCCTGCTGGATTCTTCACTTTCTTTGGCGAGCAGTGCTTGTAATTTCAGACCGTTGAGTCAAAATGCTGGCACTAATATTCATATTACTAGTATAGGCAACTACAGTTACCAAATGCTACTGAAATTTGCTTACCAAGTCGGTATCAAAACAATCTACTTAAAAACACCTATCAATCGTGTAAGACAAAATACGTAATGTGTTGATTAGATTCCTTTTAGTGGGGCGACTGTGATGCCACATTTATTTTATTGGGGATTTAGGCAGTAAATTGTTGTTGAGGTCTTCAGTCCTGAGACTGGTTTAATGCAGCTCTCCATGCTACTCTATCCTGTGCAAGCTTCTTCATCTCCCAGTACCTACTGCAACCGACATCCTTCTGAATCTGCTTAGTGTATTCATCTCTTGGTCTCCCTCTACGATTTTTACCCTCCAAGCTGCCCTCCAATGCTAAATTGGTGATCCCTTGATGCCTCAGAACATGTCCTACCAACCGATCCCTTCTTCTAGTCAAGTTGTGCCACAAACTTCTCTTCACCCCAATCCTATTCAATACCTTCTCATTAGTTGTATGATCTACCCATCTAATCTTCAGCATTCTTCTGTAGCACCACATTTCGAAAGCTTCTATTCGCTTCTTGTCCAAACTAGTTATCGTCCATGTTTCACTTCCATACATAGCTACGCTCCATACAAATACTTTCAGGAACGACTTCCTGACACTTAAATCTATTTCTCTTCTTCAGAAACGCTTTCCTTGCCATTGCCAGCCTACATTTTATATCCTCTCTACTTCGGCCATCATTAGTTTTTTTTCTCCCCAAACAGCAAAAGTCCATTATTGCTTTAAGTGTCTCATTTCCTAATCTAATTCCCTCAGCATCACCCGACTTAATTCGACTACATTCCATTCTCCTCATTTTGCTTTTGTTGGTGTTCATCTTATATTCTCCTCTCAAGACAGTATCCATTCCGTTCAACTGCTCTTCCAAGTCCTTTGCTGTCTCTGACAGAATTACAATGCCATCGGCGAACCTCAAGGTTTTTATTTCTTCTCCTTGGATTTCAAAACCTACTCCGAATTTTTCTTTTGTTTCCTTCACTGCTTGCTCAATATACAGATTGAGTAACATAGGGGAGAGGCTAGAACCCTGTCTCACTCCCTTCGCAACCACTGCTTCCCTTTCATGCCCCTCGATTATTATAACTGCCATCTGGTTTCTGTACAAATTGTAAATTGCCTTTCGCTCCCTGTATTTTACCTCTGCCACCTTCAGAATTTGAAAGAGAGTATTCCAGTCAACATCGTTAAACGCTTTCTCTAAGCCTACAAATGCTAGAAACATAGGTTTGCCTTTCCTTAATCTAGCTTCTAAGATAAGTCGTAGGGTCAGTATTGCCTCACGTGTTCCAACATTTGTACGGAATCCAAACTGATCTTCCCCGAGGTCGGCTTCTATCAGTTTTTCCATTCGTCTGTAAAGAATTCGCGTTAGTATTTTGCATCCGTGACCTATTAAACTAATTGTTCGGTAATTTTCACATCTGTCAGCACCTGCTTTCTTTCGGATTGGAATTATTATATTTTTCTTGAAGTCTGAGGGTATTTCACCTGTCTCATACATCTTGCTCACCAGATGGTAAGAGTTTTGTCAGGACTGGCTCTCCCAAGGCCGTCAGTAGTTGTAATGGAATGTTGTCTACTCCCGAGGCCTTGTTTCGATTTAGGTCTTTCAGTGCTCTGTCACACTCTTTACGCAGTATCGTATCTCCTACTTCATCTTCATCTACATTCTCTTCCATTTCCATAATATTGTCCTCAAGAACATCGCCCTTGTATAGACCCTCTATATACTCCTTCCACCTTTCTGCTTTCCCTTCTTAGCATAGAACTGGGTTTCCATCTGAGCCCTTGATATTCATACAAGTGGTTCTCTTTTCTCCAAAGGTCTCTTTAATTTTCCTGTAGGCAGCATCTATCTTACCCCTAGTGAGATAAGCCTCTACACCCTTACATTTGTCCTCTAGCCATGCCTGCTTAGCCATTTTGCACTTCCTGTCGATCTCATTTTTGAGACGTTTGTATTCCTTTTTGCCTGCTTCGTTTACTGATTTTTTATATTATCTCCGTTCGTCTATTAAATTCAATATTTCTTCTGTTACCCAAGGATTTCTACTATCCCTCGTCTTTTTACCTACTTGATCCTCTGCTGCCTTCACTACTTCATCTCTCAAAGCTACCCATTCTTCTTCTGCTGTATTTATTTCGCCCATTCCTATCAATTGTTCCCTTATGCTCTGCCTGAAATTCTGTACAACCGCTGGTTTAGTCAGTTTATCCAGCTCCCATCTCCTTAAATTCCCACCTTTTTGCAGTTTCTTCAGTTTTAATCTACAGTTCATAACCAATAGATTGTGTTGTCAGAGTCCACATCTGCCCCTGGAAATGTCTTACAATTTAAAACCTGGTTCCTAAATCTCTGTCTTACCATTATATAATCTGTCTGAAACGCGTCAGTATCTCCAGGCTTCTTCCATGTATACAACCTTCTTTTATGAGTCTTGAACCAAGTGTTAGCTATGATTAAGTTGTGCTCTGTGCAAAATTCTACCAGGCGGCTTCCTCTTTCATTTCTTAGCCCCAATCCATATTCACCTACTACGTTTCCTTCTCTTCCTCTTCCTGCTGTCAAATTCCAGTCCCCGATGTCTATTAAATTTTCGTCTCCCTTCACTTCCTGAATAATTTCTTTTATCGCATCATACATTTCTGCAATCTCTTCATCATCTGCGGAGTTAGTTGGCATATAAACTTGTACCACTGTGGTGGGCGTGGGCTTCGTGTCTATCTTGGCCACAATAATGCGTTCACTGCGCTGTTTTGTAGTAGCTTACCCGCACTCCTATTTTTTTATTCATTATTAAACCTACTCCTGCATTACCCCTATTTGATTTTGTATTTATAACCTTGTATTCGCCTGACCAGAAGTCTTGTTCCTCCTGCCAGCGAACTTCACTAATTCCCATTATATCTGACTTTGACTTAGCCATTTCCCTTTTAAAATTTTCTAACCTACCTACTAGATTAAGGGATCTGACATTCCACGCTCCGATCCGTAGATGGCCAGTTTTCATTCTCCTGATAACGACGTCCTCCTGAGTAGTCCCCGCCCGGAGATCCTAATGGGGAACTATTTTACCTCCGGAATATTTTACCCAAGAGAACGCCATCATCATTTAACCATACAGTAAAGCTGCATGCCCTCGGGAAAAATTACAGCTGTAGTTTCCGCTTGCTTTCAGCCGTTCGCAGTACCAGCACAGCAAGGCCGTTTTGGTTAGTGTTACAAGGCCAGATCAGTCAATCACCCAGACTGTTGCCCCTGCAACTACTGAAGAGGCTGCTGCCCCTCTTCAGGAACCACACGTTTGTCTGGCCTCTCAACAGATACCCCTCCTTTGTGGTTGCACCTGCGGTACGGCTATCTGTATCGCTGGGGCACGCAAGCCGCCCCACCAACGGCAAGGTCCATGGTTCTTGGCGGGGAGGCACTAAATTAAAAGTTTAAAAACCCCGATTTTCCGCGTGTCTGAGGATTGAGTTAGATGGAAATTACTTAATGTTATCCTCTTTGCACAGGACTAATTTTGAATCACGTCAGTTTTAAGGTAGCACTTTTCACACTATAACTGTTGGTGGTCACCAATATGGCAGTGACTATTAGAGAAGCTCCTTGGTCTGGAAAAGGATGACAGCAGCGGAGGGATGGATTCCTAGAGGTGGTTGGCAGTTAGGACCAGCCAGGTAATGATACCTAACAGATTTGGCAAATTCAGAACTCGGTGGTAAGACAGATATAGTTGTTCTGTAATAACCTGTTGTTTTCTTGCTGTTAGCGAGTTTTTAAACAGGACGCAGCAAGATCACTCAGACTACCTCTTATCGGCGTCCTGGAGCAGTCCTGCGTGCTGTGACCGCCTGAGTCACACCAGCAAGTAGGTCGAGTAAGAATCTTTCGAAACCACACGGGGTGGCGTCAACTTTCTTGGGTTCCATAGAGGACTTCTGGGACAGCCGCCAGCCGTCGTCGGCACAACGCAGCGAGGTTTACAGACTACAGGATGAGTTACGCGACATCGTGCTCCACTTTTGTGCCTGATTGCTAGCATTTCTCTCTCTCTCGCTTGTCTGACCTTTGTAGGAGTTTCACTGACTGCATTCTTGTAACTTCCATTTTATATTATAATTGGTAAAATTTGAATTTGGTACTGAACACTAATGCACTCTTTTCCCCAGATTTCAGTGCTTAATATTGTTTCCAGTTACTATGTAAATACTGAATTTAGAATATGTTGCAGTCAAATAGTCGAATTTTGGCTGTTTTCAGTGTCATGACTGTGGTACTGTCTTTCCTATTCACCTACACCCCCACGATTCGCTTCGATTAATCGATGTTCGAAGTGAGTTCTTCGTTCACAACTGCAAGTGGGATCGGGTCAGGTTCCTTTGGTAATATATCCATAGCGCATACGGGTAACTTAAAGAAAACGCCTAATCTTACTCTAGAATATCGAATATCTATGTCTTAAGGATCAGATGGCAATACTTCCTTCCAATTATGAACATATACAATAATATTCTTAGCTCTGACTGTCTCTTCGCAGTCTACAATATCCCATTAGGTGTTGAATTTGTGCTATTCATTCAGATTTCTACTTTTTTTGGTGATCAGTCAGTACGTTCAAAAATGTCGTATAGTGTTGCGAGGTGCCGGGGCTAGCGGTGTATTTAACAAGTCTTCTAGAATCTACATATGTAAATGATGCTCTAAGCCCCCCCTATTCTAACTCCGACTTTTGCTGTTGCACCTGGATTAAAAAAAATACGCGAACTGACTGTAATCAACCCTGCAAGTGGAGTAGAAAAGAGTTTGGCACCTGCAATAATTTAATTTGATAAATAAGTTAAATAAAGGAAGGTTTCATTAACGTAGTGAGAAATGATGGGGTTGCTCTACCGATTAACAGAATGACCGTTCTGTCCAAAATAACAATATGATTTATTAAGACTAAACACAAAATAATAAACAAAAACACATGAAACATTTACAGTACATCAAATTGGCTCAAATTGGATACTCAAACAAACGCTGTGAAGGTGAAGTTGTCCCTAAACTAGATTGTGAGGTTTATGACGAAATGGTATGTGGAGCCAATTCCTTGCCACTCAAATCTTAAGAGAGACACACAGCTAACCCAACATTAATTGCTGCTACATTCGTGAGAACTCAGACGATGAACACCCAAGATAGAACAAAGTTAGAAAAGACGAACAGGCGCGCTCTGCTGAGCTCTGATTATCGCCTAGCAAAAATGCCTGCTTTGCCAGTGCTGCGGACATACATTACCCAGCTGTCTTCTTAGCTGTAAGGACACGATCTGGCGTACTGGAAGCGATGGTTGGTTGCTTCGACATCCCGTCGTGGTGATGATAATGTCGCGAGTATAGCCCGAAACAAATTATCCTGGCCTGGTTGTTCCAGACTAAAGACTTCCTAGCAATACAAATGCGCCTCTGAGGGAGACGAAGAAGGCTCGCCACACAATCACTGACGGTACAGTGATTGATTTTAACAAGCTACGTCACCCAGTAACTTCGATACAGTCAACATTAGCCAAAACTGCTCAAGACAGACAACATAGGCCTCTTGTACACAGAACGCTCAATTGCCAACTGTACTCGGAAAGTTACGTTGAAGTCGAAACTTCAGCAACTTCGTCAAACAGTTACAATTAATAAAAAGTATATTAGACAGCCAACGGAAAGCACGCTGTCCAGACCAGCGAGAGCTCAGTCTTGCAACCTACTCCAACCGAAAGGGGAGAGCCGTCTACTTAGAGCACCCGTACAGGCCGAACAGCGAACATTCCCGCCCCCAGGACAGTGGCCGTGGTTAAACGTTCCAATCAGCAACTCGAAAACCGGCAGAAAATTCCACTCTATTGCCGGAGCACTACCATTCCACCAATGGAGATTCTTGGCGCCAATTTCTGCGCTGATTTTGCTACGCCACGGAGCTATGCCCTGAGCAAGCCAATCATAGTTACTATTTTGCAGAAAGCGCGGGAATTTTCCCGCACAACTGCCTGGGTACACAAGTCATTCTCACGCCTCACTGGTAGCCCGCTAGAAAGTGTTTTCGCTAAGTTTCTGCGAAGTAACGGAACCTCTAGCCCAGCCGCTACTTCAGGCCCCTCCGGGCGTGTCTTTTGACAATGTCGGCGTCTGGAAAGCATTCACTCGACTCCCTCACACCCGTCGGCTTACCCTTTCAGGATCAGCAGCGCCCGCCTGTCACCGGACCACCTGGGTGATGAGAGACGCTGCGTGGGAAGTCCGCGTGTGAAGGAATAGCAACTTTTCACCGCATGCAGTTAGAGAGGAAAATCGTAAGATAGAAATATGAGATGGGGCTCATGCCACCTCTCATAGCCCCTACGCCATTTTAGATTGTAATTGGTGAGTGGTTGGCTCACTTAGGAGCAAGGTAGTGAGTGAATCGCCCAAGAACAGTCTCGCCAACTGACTCCACATGCCACACTCTATAAAGAAAATCACTGGAACTGAAAAATGCAGCTCATAGAGGGAGGATTATTTATGATGTAGCCAACTTCACCTTCTTAATATGGAACACATCCATACCCAGGGAGCCCCTACCAAACACTGATTCACACAGACATTCACTCTCTAAATATGGCCCAGGCATGTGAGCCAAATATGGAGCAATTTATTCTTTACAATCAGAGTTGGAGTGCTCCGCAATTAAATGCCCGAGATGTTACAACAATTTGAATCATTAAACTAACCTGAACTCACCCACACACGATACTTTTTAAGTTAACAATCTCTTTGTGAGCTTTCAGAATTTAATTACAACCTCCGATTCATTGTGTCTCCCTGCAGCAAGATTAACCTTTACAAAATGTTCCCTGAACTGATGGTCCATTCACAATGACAATGGTGGTATCTGCTTCAGTTTATGGGGACTTCAGGCACACTGTTTGCATACACACAACAATAAA
Source organism: Schistocerca serialis cubense (assembly GCF_023864345.2). NCBI lineage: Eukaryota > Metazoa > Arthropoda > Insecta > Orthoptera > Acrididae > Schistocerca > Schistocerca serialis. Next base: position 258,668,332 of record NC_064641.1, read on the forward strand.
TACAAAATACAAACAAAAAACATGGTGTGGAGAACAATACAGAAATTTGTAATTTGTGCGTCCTACTGTATCACTTCCATAAGAATTACAGTGTAAAACACAAACACATAAAAGGTATAACATACATTACAAAAACAACACTAGAGAAAGAAATTTAATAAAAAAAACAAGTTTCATGGGGTGTCAAGTTGTGCTTCCACATTGCACAATGTTCACAACTGTGCTGAGAATGAGGCACTAAATCACATTGTTAGAAATATTCGAAGCACTTCACTAATTCCACAGTACTGACATCACATAGGGCTAAACGTCGGGTGTGGTTGCTACGTTGTTGCAACAGCAATGGGGTGTGCTGGAGCATTTGCAGTACTCTGTTGAGATTGCAGCCAGACCCATGCGTATGATCACGGCAGTACGGTAGGAAGACACAGTGATAGGCTCTCCTCACGTCGATTAATTGTCTCTGAGGTCTACTTGTTGGGATACATCACTAGTCTAGGTCTCTTCTCTCACTGGACAGTACTTTACGTTTCCCAATATTGCAGTTCGACGAGGGATGATGGCACGTGGAGTGACTCCACAAGTGTGTGAGGTCATCCAGACAGGATAGAACTAGGAGCGACGATTCCTACAACTGCTCTCTAATAGAGAGGAGAAGTTAGAAATGAGACCATTCATTTGTTAGAGTGTGTGGCACGATACTGCTTTGTGTATGCAGATAGGCCAATGCTAATGAGTTGTAAAACCCCAAACAGGTGAGTATATAGCGTCCCTTTCTGTCCTGAGGCACATGAAGCACAGGTTCTGACACGATATGTGATCTTCTTCGTGTACTCACGACAACGTGGTCTGCCGCAGGGAATCCCTCCAAACGGCTGCCGCGTCCAAAGAGCTAGCAGGCTGTCGCGTGTGGGTCGCATGTCGGTGTCAACAGCCAGCCTCACTTTCGCTTGTGGCCCGTCGAGGATCCCACCTAATCCCTCAGGTGTACGGTCCGGTGACTGACAGCTTGTAGGACCAGATGCTCTCGCGCCCTTCACGTCAGGTGGCGCGCTGACGTTCCCTTTTTTGCAGGTAGCCGATGACCTCTTGTTTTTGCTCCACCTGGCCTCTGCATTGCCACGATTCCTGTCATCTGCACAGTTCTGACAAAAATCTTATGCCTAACTTTTTCCCATGACCTTCTATGTTATAATAAATTTACATAACGATACATTGATGGTCTGTCATTTCAGACACTCTTATTTTAATTTTATAGTTATCAATCTACGGCTATCACTATAACCAAATCTTGGTGTATCTAAGCTAGACATGGAAATAATCTATCTTGATATTTGTGTAGAGACTGATCTCACTACTGTACATGGTGTGTGACGCTATACTGGATGAACAGCTAAATGTGTGGGCCCGCACTTATATTACTATTACTTGTATAGAGCGACAGCAGACATGCTCAAGAGTTAACTACCAACTGTCAACGATCTACATTCTATGTCTTTTGAATAAATTAGGTGATTATGCAGGTGGAAGTTTTACTGAGTTATAAAGAACATGCAACTATTCTACATTCGCTCGCCCGTCGTCCCTCCACTTGGGGTCTGTGGTTTGGTGACCTGAAACATAGCATTAATCTAGTTATTGTTAAATCCTACGGTTTAACTTATCCTAGTATATCGTACCTTTTTTTTCACGTTATACAATAATCTACCATAATTCCTGTTGTGACTACGTAGGCTTTCCCGGCGCAATAAGTCTTGAAAGTCTTTTCGGGTTTGCTGCCAGATCCCAAAATCAACTTGACTCGATATTTCGGCGATCCAACTGTTCGCCATCTTCAGGAAATGCTGCTTCTGCTGATGAGTCCCGCTGAGAACTGACGCAAGATTGCAATTCGACGTCGTATATAGGGCACCGTTCAGTACACGGCGCATGCGCCGCCCATCACGGTTTCTGACTTCCAAAACAGGGAGGTGGCGCCGCCCTTAGTGAAACACTGCTGGCAACGATATATCGCAATCAAGGCCGCATCGAAGAACGTTCAGTTTTGATGCGAGATAATACAGGATTCCACATTTTGCTAAGAGGAAACCCATTGTCCCTGTTGATTAAATTATCAGCCAACCTAATTTCGATCGCCTCTTTATACACACTATTCCCAAAACCGGAAATGTTGGCAATTATAACAGTTTCCTCAAATTTCATTTTATGTCTCTCATTCAGGCAGTGTTCTGCTACGGCCGATTTTTCTGGCTGTTGTAGCCTCGTGTGACGGCGATGTTCCACACACCTGTCATTCACTGTGCGAATAGAACGGCCAACGTAAGCTTTCCCACATTGACACGGGATTTTGTACACCCCGGGTTTCTTAAGTCCCAAATCATCCTTCACAGAGCCGAGCAGAGCCCTAATCTTAGAGGGTGGACGGAACACACTCGTAATGTTAAAACTCCTTAAAATTCGTCCAATTTTAAACGATAAGCCTCCAGCATAAGGAAGAAAGGCCACAGATCTATGTTCCTCTTCGGACACCTCCGGAGACGGTCCAAATTCCATAGCCCGACGAATCTGTTTCTCGGGCTTGCGTCAGTTCTCAGCGGGACTCATCAGCAGAAGCAGCATTTCCTGAAGATGGCGAACAGTTGGATCGCCGAAATATCGAGTCAAGTTGATTTTAGGATCCGGCAGCAAACCCGAAAAGACTTTCAATAATTCCTGTTACGTTGAGATGTCTCGCTGCTCGCCGCTATTGACGACAGTGATGTGCGCGCCGTACGACATGACCTCCGAGTTTTCACTACGCCTCACTGAAACTCCGGAGACTGGGTTAGCCATGGCTATACAAGACAATAAATTTATAGTTGAACTTAACTTTGTATGTGATGCGGTTTTCGCGATCAAAGCGCCCCTTTCCAGAGGCATTGTAATATGACCAAGCCAGGACTGGTTCCTGTTGAGGATTCCGTCGCCCACCACACACCAGCTGCACAGTATGTTTCCAAGTATAATTCCTTGGTTATTCATCTGTGACAGTCACAAGCAGCACGCTAAATCCCCAACCAGCAAATTGGTATGGTAGGCTTTATGCCCGCATTTATACCGTCTAGGGCACCATTGGAGTCAAACGATCACAGGTTCACACCGACTTACAAGCAACGACGATGGCGCATCACTGTAAAAACTATACTGCCCATATTCATCCTCGAAATCACGCAATATACCACAATCTTGCAGTGCACTGTTGCGTGCCTGCAAGCATTGGTATGAACGTCTCACGAACTGGCTGTGGCCGCTATAGAGCTTATCACGACTTCTCAGAACCCTTCTAAAAGCACGTTCTTGTACGCGCCCGTTTGTGCGACATCTCCTCACTCATCATGGACACTAGACAGGAAAGGACAAAAACATTGCTCATGAAAAGGTAGTGTCTCCTACTCCATCGACATTGGAAGTCGCGAACATAAACAAAAAAAAGTTAGCAGCAGTAAATTCTTATGCGAGAAAACGCAGCGTGTTAATACTTTAACAATCTTAATCTATTAATGCAACGATTATTGTTTCCCGTGGAAAGATTCATATATTTGCCTATTCTACTATGTACACCACTTAAACTACTATTATTCCACGAATTTCTTTGTGTGAGAGATGTGGTGGAGTCCTATGTACTAGCACCAATCCCTTGTCAGACTCCCCCTCCTCTGACGTGCATTAGGATTTGCAGGACTAATTTGAATCTCCTGGTTCTCCTGTTGTCCTTGGTTTCGCTCTCTCCAGTTACGGTCGCTTTGCCGTTCGTTATTCCTCCTGTCCCAGATTCCTTGTCTAGATTGACCCTGTTTCCTGACGTTCTGGTTTCCGTGTCTCTGGTTTCCATAACGTTGAATAGCGTAACCTTGATTTCCGTAACCCTGGTTTCCTAACTGACCAGTGCGATTATGCGATCTGTTGTCGTCTTCCCTTGCTGGCCAGTGGTATTTGTTATTTTGCGCCTTCTTCCTGTCCTTTGCGTCTTGTTTATCAAAGACTACTTCGAGTTCGCGCAATAGACTCTTGACTGCTTCTATGTCAGATCCACACTTCCCGACAAGTGTCTGTTGATACCTAACTCGCAATTTGGAAAAGCAAAATCTGATGATTTCTCCATTGCTATATGGACTATCTAAAAACTGATTCTTCTTGAGTAAATCATCAAATAATTTGCTTGCGCTCCTATGCCCGGACACTTCCAGTTCAGGACAAAATATTATTTCCTCTTTAATCCTATCTTGCGTTTCCTTTGACCAGTAGGTCTGCAGGAATGCACCAACAAATTCCTCATATGTCCGACACGTCGCTGCCACACCCCGCGTCTTTTCCGCAGTTTGGCCTTCGGTGTGTCCACACATGAATTCTAATTTTGCCTGGGTTGGCCATGACGACGGTAATGAATTTGTAAACTGCATCACCCAGCTCTTCGGATGCATCGACCCTCCATTATCTTTGAACTTCTGGAATTTTAGTATCGATAGGAAGTGATTCTGATCAAAATCCTGTCCGATCCTCGCACTGGTGTTGTCACTCGTTTCCGATACTTGCACGTCTGCTGAGTGTCCTGATCTATCTTGCTGATAACTGTGATGTGCTACATCTGTTTCACAGTGGAAGTGGCACCCCGAATTCACTTTCCTAAGTGGGCTACAATTATTGGAGCTATTGTTAGGTGTTTCTGCGTGTGCCTTGTTAGTTCTGCACTCTGTCACTGGGCTAGAGCACGCCGGGCTTGTCCCCGGAGACACAATTCTGTGTACTCCATCATTGGTATCCGAACGCGCAGTGCTCGTGTGCCCGTTTCGTACTAGTTTTGCTATCCGACTCTCTACTTCTTTCATTCGTTTCGTGATGTTCGTAACCGCAATATTACCTTGAGTTTTTAAGAAAGCTAGGGATTTTGCGTAGGCTTGTGTCGCAAGTCGCAAGCGACCTGCAAGCTGAGAAGTTACTGTTGCGATTTTCATTGCCCCTGTTGCTGCCGTTTTTGCTAGGCCTGCTACTTTTTGTGTTACCATTGACATTTGTATTGCTTCTCCACATTCTTTCTTTATTGTTAGTAATTCCCCACAAATTTCCCCTATATGCGAAATTATTGCCTCTGTGTCCTTCTTACGCTGTTTCTCATCTTCTTCCTTCTCCTTCTTACGTTGTTTCTCATCTTCTTCCTTCTCCTTCTTACGCTGTTCGTCAGCTTCTTCCTTCTCCTTCTTACGCTGTTTCTCGGCTTCTTCCTGTTCCTTCTTACGCTGTTTCTCATCTTCTTCCTTCTCCTTCTTGCGTTGTTTCTCATCTTCTTCCTTCTCCTTCTTGCGTTGTTTCTCATCTTCTTCCTTCTCCATTCTACGCTGTTCGTCAGCTTCTTCTTTCATTGATCGTAGGAAGCTCAGTATTGGGTTAATGTCATCATTTTGATCCTCGTCACACATGGGTGATGAAACTCTGGACACCTGGGCGCTAGAGCTCTGACGTGACCGAGCTGGCCCCTGTGTGCTCTCGTTCGTTTGATTATAAATTTCTGCTACCGTCTCGACCTGTGTGCCTGTCTCTGTTTCATTCTCTACCTCACTATCATAATCACGGCGGCGACGTTGCTCTAAGATCGCGTCCAAATCACCTTCCTCATCAATGACCCTGCCGTCCTGTCCTGCTAAAAATGTGCCCATCTCATCTCCGAACCTATCCCCGTCAGTAACCTGCCCCTTATCCATTATGCAATCCTCTTTTGTTTTAACTTCGCTCGATAATAGTAGTGCCTTACTTCTCGTGATCATTCATGAAAAACAATTTTATCTAAAATCCACAATAAAAATAATCTACTGTGTATATTTTTCGACATAGACACAAAATTTCAACAACGACATTCCAACGCTGTAATTACATGCACAGAAACCGCACACAAACCCGACAAAGTGTGAAGAGGTACCGACACCACATCAAAGAAACACAAAAAAAAACAATGAACAAACAAAAAATATATACACTAAAAACAAAAACTGTAAACATGCGCCGCTAATAAAAAACTAATCGCGGAACTACAAGAAAAAGAACTTGGGTATAATCATAAAAATAGTAGAGAAAAAAAATTTTAATGTTCCTACTAAGAATACTGTTTGTTGATCAGTGATTCACAGGAAGGATCCGAGGCTAAGGGTCGCCATTTTATGCGAGGTGCCGGGGCTAGCAGTGTATTTAACACTAAAGTCTTCTAGAATCTACATATGTAAATGATGCTCTAAGCTCCCCCTATTCTAACTCCGACTTTTGCTGTTGCACATGGATTAAAAAAAATACGCGATCTGACTGTAATCAACCCTGCAAGTGGAGTAGAAAAGAGTTTGGCACCTGCAATAATTTAATTTGATAAATAAGTTAAATAAAGGAAGGTTTCATTAACGTAGTGAGAAATGATGGGGTTGCTCTACCGATTAACAGAATGAACGTTCTGTCCAAAATAACAATATGATTTATTAAGACTAAACGCAAAATAATAAACAAAAACACACGAAACATTTACAATACATCAAATTGGCTCAAACTGGATACTCAAACAAACGCTGTGAAGGTGAAGTTGTCCCTAAACTAGATTGTGGGGTTTATGACGAAGTGGTATGTGGAGCCAATTCCTTGCCACTCAAATCTTAAGAGAGACACACAGCTAACCCAACATTAATTGCTGCTACATTCGTGAGAACTCAGACGATGAACACCCAAGATAGAACAAAGTTAGAAAAGACGAACAGGCGCGCTCTGCTGAGCTCTGATTATCGCCTAGCAAAAATGCCTGCTTTGCCAGTGCTGCGGACGTACATTACCCAGCTGTCTTCTTAGTTGCAAGGACACGATCTGGCGTACTGGAGGCGATGGTTGGTTGCTTCGACGTCCCGTCGTGGTGATGATAATGTTGCGAGTATAGCCCGAAACAAATTATCCTGGCCTGGTTGTTCCAGACTAAAGACTTCCTAGCAATACAAATGCGCCTCTGAGGGAGATGAAGAAGGCTCGCCACACAATCACTGACGTTACAGTGATTGATTTTAACAAGCGAAGTCACCCAGTAACTCCGATACAGTCAACATTAGCCAAAACTGCTCAAGACAGACAACCTAGGCCTCTTGTACACAGAACGCTCAATTGCCAACTGTACTCGGAAAGTTACGTTGAAGTCGAAACTTCAGCAACTTCGTCAAACAGTTACAATTAAAAAAAAGTATATTAGACAGCCAACGGAAAGCACGCTGTCCAGACCAGCGAGAGCTCAGTCTTGCAACCTACTCCGACCGAAAGGGGAGAGCCGTCTACTCAGAGCACCCGTACAGGCCGAACAGTGAACATTCCCGCCCCTACGACAGTGGCCATGGTTAAACGTTCCAATCAGTAACTCGAAAACCGGCGGAAAATTCCACTCTATTGCCGGAGCACTACCATTCCACCAATGGAGATTCTTGGCGCCAATTTCTGCGCTGATTTTGCTACGTCACGGAGCTATGCCCTGAGCAAGCCAATCATAGTTACTATTTTGCAGAAAGCGCGGGAATTTTCCCGCCACAACTGCCTGGGTACACAAGTCATTCCCACGCCTCGCTGGTAGCCCGCCAGAAAGTGTTTTCGCTAAGTTTCTGCGAAGTAACGGAACCTCTAGCCCAGCCGCTACTTCAGGCCCCTCCGGGCGTGTCTTTTGACAATGTCGGCGTCTGGAAAGCATTCACTAGACTCCCTCACACCCGTCGGCTTACCCTTTCAGGATCAGCAGATCCCGCCTGTCACCAGACCACCTGAGTGACGAGAGACGCTGCGTGGGAAGTCCGCGTGTGAAGGAATAGCCACTTCTCACTGCATGCAGTTAGAGAAGAAAATCGTAAAATAGAAATATGAGAGGGGGCTGATGCCACCTCTCAGTGTACGCCGTTTTGCACATTCGCTCTCTTTAATGTCGAAGAAAGATGAGACTGTCCTGCTGTGTGCAAAATGTGAGCCACATGAACGATTCAGTACCAGTGAAACTGGTTTAGGTATCCCATAGGGCTGTTATAAAGTCCTCAGGATAGCAATTAACAACGCAAAGCTATCCACTGACCAGTGTAAGCCTTCCTGCTTTTATCGCAGTCATTTCATTTTATATTATAATCACTTAATAATTTACCACCATTGCTACATTTTCCAGTCTATTAGCAAAATCACCCATTAAAATGTTTATGGAACATATTTCTTGTTTAGTGATTTGCTGAGGTAATAAAATTATCGGCCGAAACTGGAAATTTGAGGTCGCATTCCTTGTTGAAACTGTTGCTTAATCGCTCCTCACTATCCTTCACCATTTCTGTAGGCCACTCTTCGTGTCCAGACGACTACTTGATTACATAAGAAATGTCGTTAAGTTACACTACAGCTTAAGATTTTTCTAATGTACCAGGAATGAGTATGTAGGCAACACGAATGTGTCCAGGCTCAGATATCTGCCACAACTGAAGTTCTATCCCTGTGAAGGATATCACATGGATCATAATCAACCGAATGGGCAACTCTTTTATCACGCACCGAACGAAGTGAATTACCGATTGCTACTTGGATGGTCTTTCAAACATTCTAAGAATCTTATTATTACCTTTATGTCCACCACTTATTAGGTGGTGAGACATTTAATTATTTGTTGTGGGAAAGTGGGGAGGCTCAAATGGCTCAAACGGCTCTGAGCACTATGGGACTTAACATCTGAGGTCATCAGTCCCCTAGAACTCAGAACTACTGAAACCTAACTAACCTAAGGACATCACACACATCCATGCCCGAGGCAGGATTCGAACCTGCGACCGTAGCGGTCGCACGGTTTAAGACTGAAGCGCCTAGAACTGCTCGGCCACCACGGCCGGCCAGAGTGGGGAGGAGGCTGCTGTGTAGGAGAAGGGGTGATGCTATCGTCTGCCCACAACCTCATGGTTCTTCTTCACCTGAAGATGGGCTTATAAGTGCACGAAACAGGTCGTGACTGAACCAATAAAATTATTTACAACGCAAGCGGTATATTATCTGATTCAAAAACAACTTTTCGTATGATATATTAGGTATTCTCTGCATGACTGATTAGTGGTAGCCTGCAGCTTGTACAGCCGATTTGTTGATTCCATTTTATATACAATATTTTGACCATCGATACAGTCGTCTTCCTCAAATGCTGCGATTTGTACCGTTATGTATAGTCGCTGCCTGAACTTCGATCGCACCGTGATTTATTTTCTTACCATATGATCATTTGATGTCGGATCCACCGACTTCAAGCATTTTTGTGTGATTGCGTTTCATGGGCCATTTTTTATTTGATTCATAGTGGGACAGCTGTGGGACTTATAAAGTCAATATCTTCTTCCTCTTTTTGTTATCTATTAATTTACTTATTGAACGCCATTTCATACTGTATGTCTTCCAAGGTACTTAGCGGCACATTCACTTTATCTCTAGGATTATGTGGCACCCTTTAACCTTTCAGGTGTGCTACTACGTATTATGTCGACTTTATTAAGTAAGTTTTCTTCATGTTTTCTTTTGGCGATCTCGATGGTATCTAGTTGTAAAGTTTCGTGCATATCGGTAATTCGTTCTCAAGGAGAAGCCTTTGGTATCCATCTAAGCACTTTATTCTGGATTAGTTCAATGGTTCAAATGGCTCTCAGCACTATGCGACTTAACTTCTGAGGTCATCAGTCGCCTAGAACTTAGAACTAATTAAACGTTACTAACCTAAGGACATCACACACATCCATGCCCGAGGCAGGATTCGAACCTGCGACCGCAGCGGCCGCTCGGCTCCAGACTGCAGCGCCTAGAACCTCACGGCCACTACGGCCGGCCTGGATTAGTTGCAGTCCTTTGTAAAGGCAACGTCCCATACTAAGTAGCAAGAACTGCTGCTCGTAAGACTGTGACTTCATATAAATCTAGATTTTGTTTTGGTTTCTACCTCACTGCTAAAGTGAAAGGGAGCCAGTGTCTTAGCCACGTTCAGACATATTAATATTTTTAAGGTACCGTCTTCATCCAGTAAAAACGGAACCCTTATACCATCACTTTGTTGTCCTCCTGTCTGTGTGTCTGACAGTTTTTTGTGTTAGCAGAAGAGCCAACACCGTTCTACGAGTGGAGGCCGAAATGCACGTGTTTTAGCTCACGCAGTCTACCGTGAGGAGGGAAGAACTATACTGACGTGAGGTCTGGAACATGATAAGGAATGAGATTTCAGAAAGCGGATGTAATTAGTTTGATACTTAACTTTAATCCATTAATGATGAACGTCGCTCTTGACGGTACATGATTCACAATATTATCTGTTCAGAATACATTCTTGAAGTAATTATAGTAACTGAATATGGCGCCTTGCTACGTCGTAGCAAATGACGTAGCTGAAGGCTATGCTAAACTGTCGTCTCTGTAAATGAGAGCTGGCCGCGGTGGTCGTGCGGTTCTTGGAGCTCCAGTCCGGAGCCGCGCTGCTGCTACGGTCGCAGGTTCGAATCCTGCCTCGGGCATGGATGTGTGTGATGTCCTTAGGTTAGTTAGGTTTAATTAGTTCTAAGTTCTAGGGGACTGATGACCACAGCAGTTGAGTCCCATAGTGCTCAGAGCCATTTGAACCATTTTGTAAATGAGAGCGTATGTAGACAGTGAACCATCGCTAGCAAAGTCGCCTGTACAACTGGGCGAGTACTAGCGAGTCCCTCTAGACTAGACCTGCCCTGTGGCGGCCCTCGGTTTGCCATCACTGATAGTGGCGACACGCGGGTCCGACGTATACTAACGGACCGCGGCCGATTTAAAGGCTACCACCTAGCAAGTGTGACGTCTGGCGATGACACCACACAGTTAAAACCCCTTTTTCTCAGCAACTGTCTGACATATGATGTAGAAATTTATGTCACATAGTCTATGGGCCCTTGCCAATGTAAAAAATTGAAGCTCCTAAATCAATGCAATCAAAAGCTACAGATATTTACGTTACATATATTGATACTCTCAAAATCACTCATCAAAACTTAAAGGGTATTTACTGTTGGTCTAGAATTATGAAATTTGGCGGGCTGCAAGGTTTCACTGTGCAAGTAAATGGATATATCCGAAATGTGTTGATTTCTATTTATATCACATTCAGAATATTGTCATTTGTTATCATAAGAAGTTGGGTAACACCGATCTCACCCAACCCTGCATTTTTGCCAAATTTATTCAAGATGGCGGATCCAAGGTGGTGGCCATAGATGGGCAATGTCGCACTGACGCCATGGTGGAAAGATCAAGTTTTGACTGGCAAATGGGTCAACTGGGCTATCTCCACTAACCTAACTTCACTCCCTTCCCTTCCCCTCCCCTCTCCACTCCACCCGTCTCCACCCCTTCATCATCTGGAAATTGGCAGGAAAAGGATGTCTGTGATGGGCTGCTGCTTAGGACAGATAACCTACCAACCTCGTGGGAAATATCTAGTGCTGTGAGGGTTATATACAGTCCATATGCTTATCCTGTCTGTGTTCCGATTATATGTATGAGTGCCTGGTTGTCGCTAGCTATATACAGGATGCAGAAGTGATGATTTTGTTTGGTGTAGGATATGAATTGTGAGTTTACTACATCGAGACGACATGTGGTGATATATAGCCGGTTTGGAGATCGGTTTCACGCTGAAATATTCAGTCTTCTGTCGTCGGTGGCAGAAAAGTGTAACTGAGGAAGTGTCTTTCCATGTTTCATGATCTGTAGATCACTTTTTCGAGGTTTAGCTGTCAGTGCAATATGGTGATCTGCACAAAATAGTTTTGCCACTGAAAGTCTCATCTGCAGAAAAGAAAGGCAGACAGTGTTCACACATGGGCAGCATCAATAATTTGATGTGTAAATTCAGTAAGAGTCAGTCAGAATTCTGCATTCATTCACAAGACATCCTTTGTGCAGGGACTTAGGAGCCCCTAAACAGGTTGGGTCACTAACTATTGCCACCAAGAATAACTCTGAGAGTATGATAGGAGCTGAAAAGTTTGTGCACCAAAAGTTGCGTGGGACAACGGGGCAGGGTCGCTTCAGAGATATGAAAGTCAACATTGTTTTTCTAAATGGGATGGTATAGTTTGGTGTTTGTTTTCTGATAGCAGCTATCGAGATGAATCCAATGATGTATAAGAGTAAGGTGTTTGAAGGTCAATGAAGGTCACGAAGGTGACATGAACGTCCATTTACAGAAGGTGTTTGAAGTATTGACCTTTGGTATCAGTTTAGAGCTGCAATCTTCTAATTACAGACTGAGTGGTATTCCTTATCACATTGGCACTTATCGAAAACATGCTCTGACATTTCTCTCTTGCATATCTTCAGGTGTAGTTCAGACATCTTTATGAACAACGTCTTTTATGATTCCCAATAAGGAAAAAACCAGAGGTGTCAAGTCTGGCAAATGAGCCGGCCACAACACATCTCCTCCACATGCAATCCAACGATTTGGGAATTGTCTCTACATCTCATTTCTGGCCATCAGCAAAAAATGAGACAGACACCCATCATGTTCATACCACACTCTGTTCCTTGTTCAGGCATTTCTTCCAATAACAGACCTAATGTTTCTTGCAGGAATGTGGTGTACTTACGACCATTAAGACTTCCTTTGATGATATAGGGGTCTATAATTCTGTCCTCCAGAATGCCACACCATACATTCACCGACCACGGCTTTTGATGTGCAACTTGCTGTAGCCAACATGTGTTTTCAGTTGCCCAATAATGCATGTTATACAAATTAGCATTTCCATGGTTCTTGAATGTAGCCTCATCAGTAAATAAAATCAAATTAATAAATATATCATCCCGCTGAATCTGAAGTTGAGCCTATCGGCAGAATTCAATGCAACGCATGCAATCCATATCAGTCAATTCTTGGTGGAGACTGAACTGGTAAAAGTGATAGTTATGGCGATGCAGGATACAAACAACTCTGCTCTGGCTAATGCCTGATTTCCTTGAGATTTGACGCGAACTAACACAAGGATCTCGAACCACAGTGGCCAGAGTACCAATTCCCATTCCCTCGTTAGTAATTTCCATCGCCAGATATGTTTCCGATGCATTAAAGATCCAGTTGTTCTCAATTTATCATACACATAATTAAGTGTACGATGTGTCAGGTGAATACATTGAGGATATCTTTCAGCGTATAAGTCTCTAGTTCTCACTGAATTTCGTTGGCATTCTCCATAAATGAGAAGCATATCGTCTTGTTCTCCAAAGGAATACATCATTCACGTTCGCTTGATTCATCTATACTAGTCTTACAATTTCTGTTAGTGTTGTATTGCGAAACCATCGAATGGTGTTTACATGTCAGTGGCATGTTAGATGGATTTGCCGTATTCTGTGAATATTTACTATTTACACAACATACGAGAAACCATGTGCTTCAATAAATACTGAAGTGATAAGGAATACCACTCAATCCATGATAACAAGATGGCACCACTGCACTGATACCAATGGCCATCACTTCGAACACCTTCTGTAAATGGACGTTCATGCCACCTTTTTGACCTTCATTGACCTTCAAACACCTTACTGTTACACATCATTGGATTCGTCTCGATAGCTGCTATCAGAAAATAAGTACCAAACTATAACATCCCATTTAAAAAAAAAAACAAAGTTGACCTTCACATCTCTGACACGACCCCACCTAGCAATAACAAACCAACGTTGTATTACGGCCCCCGTTCTCCCATGCAACATTTGTCCCACAAACTTTTCAGCTACTGTAATACTTTCGGAGTTATTCTAGTTGGCAATAGTTAGTGACCTACCCTGTACATTTACCGTTTCGGAGACGTTTGTTGAAAGCATGATGTCACGATTTGCAGAAAGGATAATATGTGATGGACAGCGTGCCTCAGTAGGACCATCAGGAAGAATGCATTTGGTGCTATTGTGGGCTATTTTCATGAATATGTCCTGTTAGCACAAGAATTTTCATACAGACAACGTGAGACATCATGAAAGCTCCTGCAACAACAAAAGCGACCATTAACAATTTCTGAGACACTTTGCGATTTTGGAGAGGGAGACTTTTCTCCTATTTACATAGACATGTGACGTCAATATAACACTGACAACGTTTTAGGTGCGCCTGTGAGGCTAAGCCATTACGCAAACATCTCGCTCGGTGCTGGAGTGTGTATGTGGCTTGGGAACTTATGGGCGCCCAACGGCGAGGTTATCAGCGCCCTGACATCGATGAAAACAAAAGAATGTGGATAAGAACGAAAACTGTCGTACACGCATTCACACGAAACGACCACGCAAGGACTATCGCACAGGCACTCCCACATGCATTAGAACCAATGAGGAGGCAAGATAGCCAATCAAGAAAGTAAAAGAGGGAAAACAAACCACAAAAGAGCTACAAGAACAGCACAGGGAAATGAGACTGGCTGACCACTTACGAAAAAATTTCGGTGAGCCAGCCACCTCGTTGACGCATTAAAAATATCTCCCCAAAATCTTGTTAAAAATGTGGGGCAATTCACAGAACTTTAAAACCCAAACCACATTCGTTTGAGCATTGCATAAAATAGACTGCAGATCTGCCGGCAGACTCGCTGCAGTCCGCTGGTCAGCAAGCATCGGAGGGTCCTCTCGCTGGAGTGAAAATCCATGCGTCATAGGGCTGTGGCCGATGCGAAGGCGAGTAAGGATGACCCCGTCCTGTCGACGTGTCTGAAAGGAAGTACGCCACGACCGAGTTGTGGGCTTGATCACATGGAGCTTATTGTCAGTCACTTCTAGTCACTCATGTTCCCAATGACACAGGACTTTATACCTCAACAGCGAGGTGAGGGCATGCAGTGGGATAGCACACTGAGAGACCTGATGGTCACGACATGCCTCCTTGGCTGCTCGATCAGCCCTCTCATTCCCCAGAATTCCCGAGTGCCCTGGTACCCAGCAGAAATACACCTGCTTCCCCAGTCGCTGTAGTTGGAGGAGGGCGTCGTGGATAGCCTGGGTTCCTTTATCTGCTGGGTACAAACGCTGGAGAGAGTAAAGGATGCTCAAAGAATCTGAACAGACGAGAAATCTAACACTGGGAGGAAGTCTCATCTGCTCCAATGCCTGTAAGATGGCATATAATTCTGCGTCAAAGATGGTGAATTCGGGAGGCAGTTTGACCTTGATGCCACGATCGGGAAGATGACAGAGCAACCAACAGAGTCACCCTGCTTGGACCCAACCGTAAAAACAGCTACATGGTCGCTGTGCTCAGATAAAACGGCAGAAAAGATCCGATTAAAAACGGAAGCAGGAGTGCTATCTCTCCCGTACCGCACCAAATCTAAAATCACTCTGGGCCGCTCCAGTAATCAGGGTGGCAGGCGGTTAAAACCCTGGATTTGGGGTCGTACAGACTCCACACCAAGCGACTCTAGCACATGTTGCACACGGATCCCAAACGGCAACGTAGCCCGTGAACGGTGGAAAAAAAGGCGGTCCAGAGGTGGATGAGCAACAATATGGTGAGCAGGCGAGGTTGGAGCTGCAAGAAACTTACAAGCCTGGCGCACCAGTAGGAACTGCCGCCGGATGGTAAGTGGCGGTTCCCTGGCCTCAGCACAGAGGCTGGGTATGGGACTGGTCCGATAAGCACCCGTGGCCAGTCGAATCCCTGCATGATGGACAGTGTCAAGGATCTGCAAATAAGACCGCCTCACTGACCCATACACTGTGCACCCATAGTCCAGCCGTGAACGCACAAAAGCCCGATAAAACTGAAGGAGACGCGCCCTGTCCGCTCCCCAAGACCTGAGAATGTTCACTTGAGAATGTTCAGTGCCTTCAGGGTTCTGGCTTTCAAGTCTCGTAGGTGTGGTAGAAATGACAACCTGGAGTCAAAAATTAGGCCCAGAAACCGCACCGTCTCTGTAAAAGGTAGGACAACATCCTCCATGTGTAAGGCAGGCAAATTAAAAGGTCGACGAGAACGATTAAAATGAACACAAACATATTTATCGGCAGAAAACTGGAAACACGTCTTTGCAGCCCACTCCTCTAACTGCCGCACTTTTAGTTGCAACTGACGGCTCACTGTTGCAACACTGGAGGAGGAACAGAAAACAGCAAAGTCATCCACAAATAAGGATCACTGTACTGGACTCCTCACTGTAGACATTATACTGTTGATGGCTATGGCAGAGAGGGTAACACTTAAAACACTGCCCTGGGAGTCACCATTCTCCTGCTCAAATCGATCAGACAGTATGTTACCCACTCGGGTCTGAAAAAATTGCTGAGACAGGAAAGACCGAATGAAAATGGGGAGGTGCCCACGAAAGCCCCATTCATTCAGTTGTGCAAGAATACAGTGTCTCCAAGTAGTATTATATGCCTTACTGATATCAAAGAATATGCCAATACAGTGATACCGATGGAGGAGAGCCTGCAGAATAGCTGCCTCTATGAGGGGCATATTGTCGACCGTGGACCGATATTTGCGGGATCCACACTGAGGGCAGCTAAGAAGTTGCCTGGTCACCAAAAGCCAGATCAGACGACGGTTAATCCTCCGTTCCAGGGTCTTTCCTATACAACTCGTTAGGGCAATGATCCGATAACTACTTGGACACATGCGGTCCTTTCCTGATTTGAGCAGAGGGATCAGAATTGCCTTCCCCCACGAGTTGGCGAAGTTACCTGTCTGCCATATTAGATTGAAACATTCGAGAAGGATTTCCTGGGATGCTGCTGGTAAATGACGAGGCATGCAATACCGGATGTGGTAGTGGCTGGGTGCAGTGTCAGCAGTCTCAGCCAGTGCCGATTTGAGCTCCCACATAGAGAAACGGGAGTTGTAGGCCTCAGAACCATTGGACCTGAAGTCCAACTTTGCCCTCTCTACAGTTGCACGGTATGCGACAAAACGCGGAATCCCGGCTTGCATTGGCAGTAGTTTGCGCAAAATGTTCGGCCAGCATCTGAGCAATGTCTCTGGGTGCCGTTTGGAGGAACCCCTGTTTCAGCACTGCTGCAATCGGTAAACGACTGCTTGTACCGGAAATCCTCTGCATGGCTTCCCATACTTTTGTGAAACAAGTGGAACAGTTGATGGAATCCAGGAACTCCTGCCATGACCTTTTTTTGTTCTCTTTAATGACATGGCGTGCCCTGGCTCTCGTGATTCGGAAGGTATTAAGATTGACCGCTGTTGGGCGGCATTTAAATCGTCGAAGAGCCGCACGCCTGTCCCGGATGGCTGAATGGCACTCTTCTGTCCATCAAGGTACAGGTCGCCGCTTAAGAGGGTCAAAAGACTTTGGTATGGACAGGTCAGCAGCATGATGAATCACAAGTGTGATGTGATACACCCATTCCTGGACGATGTTACGGCATCCAAAAACACCCAACCGACTGAACAGCGACCAGTTAGCCCTGAAAATCATCCATGTTGGCAGCTTCTGTTCCAGCAATACACTACCCAGGAGATGAATGCAGATGGGGAAGTGATCATTTGGAGTGAAGGTCGGTGAGTGTTGGAGAGCAGAAAGATAGGTTAATGGCTGAAAATGACCCAGTAGCAGCAGAGAAATGAGTCGGACTACAAGTGTTGAGGATGCACAACACTTCAGATGTCAGGAGGCTCTCCAAAACCCGACCCCGAGCGCAAATAGAAGTTGATCCCCACAGGACATGATGGGCATTGAAGTCACCTAGGAGGAGAAATGGGTGGGGGAGCTGTTCGATAAGATCTGTGAGAGCCTCTAAGACCACTGTATCCAGAGGAGGTAAACGAAGGGAGCAAACGGTAAGCCTCCAACGTGAATGAATTTCAACTGCAACAGCTTGCAGTCAGCATTCAGGGGGAGAGCAGAGGAGTGGTGTCCATTATTGACAAACACGGCGACTCCGCCTTTGGCCCTGTCCCCAGTCAGGTCTTCCTTGCGATATAACGTATAGCCCCTAGTACAGGAGCATCAGATGTTTTTAAATGTGTTTCCTTTAAACACAACCACAGGGGGCGTTGCTGTGCTAGGAGTTTCAGTTCCTCCACATGTGATCGGAATCCATTCATGTTCCACTGTGTAATGGGAGCCATCTATCACGGTGGGAGTACCTTCATCATGAATTTCTGTTGAGGAGGAGAGCCCACAACAGGTGGCTGCTCAGTTTTGGGGCGAGATGATTGCCCCAGTCTGACATCAACCTCCATGGCCTCTGAAGAGCAGTCCGGAGAGACGTCAGACAGAATGACATCAACATCAGCAGACTGTATAACTTCAGTCTCTTTCAGCGGGCGAGACTTTGCAAGAATGCGCAGTGGGCAGTTGACTCCTGTCCGTTGGGCGCTGTGGATGACCGACTGACCTTGTATGAAATATCTAATGTTGCAAGGACTGTGTTCGAAGGCCGTTCAAAAAGTTTTGCACAGTCGTCTCTATTTTTTGTGAACGAACTTGGAACATTTAGCTATAAGTTGATGTATAAAAGTTTTTATTTATTTGTTTTTATTTACAGGCGAGCCATAATGGACCGTGAAGCAGATGAAAGGTTGCGACAAAGATCGGTGATGGAGTTCCTCTTCAAGACTCTGCCACATCGATTCACAGGAAGTTGCTCCCTGTTTATGGACAGGACACAGTGGATCGCAGCAGTATCCAGCGGACGTTGCAGAGATTTAAAGAAGGTGATTTCTCTACTAGACAACCCACGATGCCGTAGACCATCTATGGCAGTGCATGATGTGAATAAGGAGACCATTGCTCAAATCATCCAAAATGACAGTTAACTGTTTGTCGTTGGACAAGCTGCGACGTGCCATCAACACCCACAGACCACTGCTTCACGGTCAGCTCATCAGACTACACCATGACAATGCCAAACCCTATTACGCAGGATAAAATCAGGGAAATAGGTTGAAAAATTTTCCTCATCCTTCTTATAATCCGGACTAGGCTCCGTTTTACCTCTTAGGTTGTCTAAAGGCCCATTTGCGAGGTAAAACATTTGATAGTGAGAAATACCTTATTTCCTGTGTCAATCGACGGTGTAAAAGTCAATCCCCAGAATTTTACCAAAGTGCATTTACATCATGGAAAGTACGATGGGCCAGATGCGTCACAGCTGATGGAGGCGACATTGAGTAGGCTCAATGTATAGCTAAATGTTCCAAGTATGTTCACAAAAAATTTCATTCTTCTCCTGCAACAAAACTGTTTAACGCCCTTTGTACTGTGGATGTGCTTATGTTTCTTTCTTTGTGGGGTCTGTCTGTATTCGCAGTATATGTACGAGTGGCTGGTGGCCGAAAGCTATATACAGGATGCAGTAGTGATGGTTTTATATGGTGCAAGATACGAACTGTGCTTACTACATTGATATGATATGTGGTGATATACCCCGGTTGGAGATCGGTTTCACGGTGAAAAATCCAAGCTTTTCTCGACAGTTGCAGAGCAGTGCAATTGTGGAAGTGTCTTTGGCGGTGGTTTCTGTACTTCATGATCTGTAGACCACTTTTGCACGGGTTAATTGTCAGTGCAATATGACTGCTGTACGACTTTCTTTTTTCTCCATCTGCAGAAAATGGCGGACAGTGCTCCCACACTGGCAACAGCAGCAATTTTGCGGGTTTCACACAGAAAATATTCAAGCTTTCATCGACAGAAACAGAGAAGTGTACTTGAGGAAGTGTCTTTGGCAATACTTTCTGTATTTCATGATCCGTAGACCACTTTTGCAGGGTTTAACTGTTGGAGGAAAATGACTGGTATGTGTTTTTTCTTTTTTCGATATGTACAAAATAGTTTTGTTACAGATAGGCTCGTAACTTGTCTGTCTGCAGAGAATGGCCGATAGCAGCAGCAGAAGTTTGGCAGCTAAATTCAGTAAGAACAAGTCAGAATGCTCCATTCACAAGAATTTCCATGACGTCAGAGAGTCACAAGACATCCTATGTGTGGAGCATAGGTGCCTCTACAGGCTGGCTCGAACAAGACGGGGCAAGGTGTCTGGGGAAGTTCTGTGACATCTGAGAGTCACGTGATATCTTCTTCGTTCGAGCGTTGAGAGGCAAGTCAGAGCAGACCATCCTCCTCTGGTTCTGCCAGGCGATATGCTGTCCCTCACCCACCATTGTGGCTTTGGAGAGTGTCCTGACCAGCAGCTGCAGGATATCGAAAATTCTCCGAAAATTCCAGCCATTTTTTTCTAGCCTCTAATATATTACTTCGAATTCTGATGGTGTAATTGTTCTGATTTCCCTGTCTGTACACAGAAAGCAGTGTGTACTTCGAGAAGTGAAGAAAATAATATCCCTGACTCCAACAGCAGCAAATATATACTACGCCCACTCACCATTGCTAAAACGTGATGTACACCAGATCAGCTGTATGACAGAAAGTTTTCTCTTTCTGGCAGTGCCTTCAAACATGCAGGAGAAACTCTAAAAGTGGTTCGTCCTGTTTAGAGTTACTGAGATATTTATTTCGACTTCCAAATATCATTTTGGCGTGTAAAATTAGACATTGCAGCTGATATCGATTTTGAGATGTTTCCGACAAAAGCGTGAGATGTGTTTCAGGGAGGTTTCACAGATGTGCAGCGAGCTTCTTTTAGAGCCCATTTTCAAGTATAGTGGTTGTGGTATTCCTTGGAATAAATCGAGTAAATACATGACAAATTGTTTAAATATCCTTGCTTCATCTGCAAAGCTCTCTGTCTCTCTCTCTCTCTCTCTTTGTGCACTAGTACATTTAGTCCCTGTGACATCTTCAAGTTACGTAAATGACAGTGTCTCGGACATTACTTGAACATCAGATTTAACAACTCCCAAAGCAATTCGTGTTCAATGTCAAAGGGGATCTGCACGCTGGCAATGGGAAGGAGGAAGGCTGTGGATATTTCCAATGTGACAGCAAGCACGTGGCTGCCCCTGCTGCTACCATATGGTGGTGCCGTGAGCCCAGTGAGAGGTCTCTGTTCAATGGATGCGCGGACTCTGGGATGAACGTCTTTCCTCTTGCACTTCGGAAGACTGATTGGACTGTTATCGAATGATCCACATTTACAGCACATGCATTTATCAGCACAAGTTGCGAAGTGTACTTAGCCCCATACAGCTGCATCTTCATTATTTGATGAAGTGTATTCATCTTCTTCATACATTCATCAAATATCATTGCTTCCCAAACATTGCGCAAGTCACTATCGACGCAGTCCTCAGCACAGTGGAGAATACATAGGGGGGGGGGGGGGGGCGCTCGGAGCGACTCGACTGAATCGATTTATTGAGTAGTTGCACTTTCCTCTGCAGCAGTCGCTGCAGTCACAGTGTCAAATGAGATGGTTTGAGCGACATGATGCTGTTATTCAATTTGCAGCTGATCTCGGAAGAGTTTGGAAAGTTCTTAAAGAAATACGGTGTTGGAGGGATAGAACAAAGGCTGCCAAAGCCAATATTCTTCTTCGAGCTCTCTCTAATTGCGAGTTTATTATCACTCTGTTTGCACTATGTGACATTATGAGCATAATATATCCAGTCAGCAAAATCTTATAAGACCCTAGCTTGAACGTTGCAATGGAAAAAGCTAAATTAGATTCGATGCTCAAGCTTCAAAAATGGCTCTGTGCACTAAGGGACTTAACGTCTGAGGTCATCAGTCCCCGAGAACTTAGAACTACTTAAAACTAACTACGCTACGAACATCACACACATCCATGCCCGAGGCAGGATTCGAACCTGCGACCGTAACGGTCGCACGGTTCCAGACGATGCTCAAGGTGTACGACGGCATGAGAGCTAATGCTGATAGCCACTTTGCCGTTATTGCTGAAGAGACGAAGGCAGTTATGGAAGAGTGAGACGTGGAGATGAGTGTTCCTCGTCTTACAGGCAGACAAAGACACAGGGAAAAGTACGATCATAATGATGTTATGACATATTGGAAAAGAACTGTTTTTATTCCAACACTGGACCATGTTACGACTGACATGAGAGAACGCTTTGCTGAAGAAAATATTTATCACTTAAAATTCAACATACTTTTGCCCTAACAACTCTTTGTAATTAAAAGGAGACTAATGGGAGAGATTCTTCAATACAAGCAAACGAGCATAAACGCCGTTAACGATCGTGACTCTGCTACGCAAGTGTTGTCTGTTTGTCCTAGATCTGACTATCCTACTTTGCATACGCTGTTCAGAATATTTGCTGTCTACCTGTATCTATTGCCACAGTAGAAAGTAGTTTCTCTTTCTCAACACTGCGACATACAAATACATGACTGAGGTCGACAGTGGAGGAGGATCGACTTAATGGCTTAGCTCTGTTGAATACTCACACTGGCATTGATTGTACTATTGACGATGTAATTAACCAATTTGCCAGGAAGAATAGAAGCATAGAATTCATCATTTAAGCAAGAGAACCACAATTGTAACTTTTTTATATCATAAGGTGGCGTTGTCTTTTAAATGTGTATAATCAGTTTAAATAAAACTTTCTCAAACTTTGTATGTGGCTTGATTATTTTTTATTACAGTAAAAGTAAAGGTAGCTCAAAATATCTCCCTCCTTGAGGTTTTTCTGTATCCACCACTGCCTCAGTAGCATTATTACAGGTAACACACCCACCTTCTCCAGCACAGACATCTCTTCCATTGCACACATAAAAGATACAGTAAACAATTATATCTGTCCTCCCAGTCAAGCAACTAGAAACAGACTGAGCGAATTACCCCCCTTTTGCTCTGAACCGTCATCCTGGATAACGTCAAGGGAGGGGAAGGGAAGAGGAGAGCCAACAGTGCCCTCTGGTGATGGTGTTGTAAACTAGGTCAGTTGAATTCTGGACCTCAAGGTGAACACACTGGATTGAGCTACGTCCATGACAACTCAAATTGTTTAAATAAACAATTCATACAAAATAAAGACTTACGTGCATCCTATCCAGCAGCCCAGCATAGACTGAGTCCTTTTCCCGCCAATTTTCAGATGGGGGAATGGAGGGAAGGTGATGGGAAGGGGGAGTGGAGGGGGAGGGGAAGGGGGGAGAGGGGCTGGAGTTAGGTTAGTGGAGGTAGCCCAATTGACCTATTCTCCCACCAAAATTTGAACTTCCCACCATGACATCACTGTGACATTGTCACATCTATGGCTGCCATATTGGATCCGCCGTCTTGATTAGATTACACAACAGTGTAGAGTGGGGCCACACGCCTTTGCCCTACTACTTGTTGGTTGCAACTTATGACCATGCCTCGTGTAGCAAACTACTGCGACAGTGTGTTTAACAATTTTTTTGTGTGATGTAGGATCATTTTCAGAGTTTCGACACAGCATATTTTCGCTCGTTTATTTTAGTTTCAATTTATAAACAATATTCCCTTGGGATGTATTTTTGAGTGTATCTGCATTTTTTCCTTGCATATTAATTTTCTATTCCACATACACCTGGGAAGACACTACAGTGTTTTGTGTGGGAGAGTATCAGAAACAAATTGTTTAAAGCAACATTTACAAATGTATCAAGGTGTTAAAGATGTTATCTAATTTGTTAATGCATCCAAATATTCCAGAGCAGTGTCGATCTGTATATTTAACTAATATTTCCAACTGTGGAAGTGTATACACAATTTGTGAAATCCATCCTGTCAGATTGTGTAGCGATGTATTTATGACACTTCTTGAAGCAAAGTATTCTGCAGTGATGTTTTTGAAACCGTATTCAGAGGCATATTCAGTTGGATTTAGTAACTCCTGAAGCAGCTCGTGCTCAAAGACAATAGTGCATGAAGTGCCTCAGGGATGGTTTCACAAGTGTGCCACGATCTTTTTTTACAATCCGTGTTCAAGAGTGGTGGTGGTGTTCCTTGGAATAAAATTTGTAATTACATAGCAAATTGTTTAAATATTCTTAAATTGTTTAAATGTTCTTGCATCATCTGCAAATCTCCCTCTCTCTCATCCTCCCTCCCTCTCTCTCTTTCTCTCTCTCTCTCTCTCTCTCTCTCTCTCTCTCTCTGTCTCTCGCTCGCTCGCTCGCTCCCTATCTCTTTCTTTCAGCCGCACGCGGTAGCCGCGCTGTCTGAGGCATCTTGTCACGGTCCGCGCGGCTCCCGGCGTCGGAGGTTCGTGTCGTCTCTCGGGCATGGGTTGTCCTTAGCGTAAGTTAGTTTAAGTTAGCCTAAGTAGTTTATAAGCTTAGGGAACGATGAGCTCAGCAGTTTGGTCCCGTAAGATATTACCACAAATTTCCGATTTCTCTCTCTCACACTCTCTGTATGGTACATTTTGTTTCTGTGATATCTTCAAGATATGTATGTCACAAATATTCCCTACATTGCTTAAACACCAGATTTAATAACTCCTGAAGCAGCTCATGTTCAACGACAAGGTGTATCCGTGCACCAGGCATGGAAAGAGGAAGGTCGCGGGTATTCCCAACTTGACAGCAAGTGTTTATCACACAGTCGCCCTGCAGCCACAGTGTGCTGGTGCAGTGAGCGCTTGCATTGGACTGGGTGAATGTCTCGCCTCTTGCACTTTGGAAGACTGACTGGACATTTATTGAATGATCTACCGTTACAGCACACGCATTTATCATCATGAGTTGTGAACTGTAACTTTGACCCATCCTTCTGTACCATCATTATTTGATGAAGTGTATTTGTCTTCTTCACATATTCACCAAATATCATTGCTTTCCAAGCTTCGTGCAGGTGGCTACATAGTTACAACTAATGTAAGTACACCCGGGTCGCTGAAACATGTCACTTCAACGTCACTCCCCAAGCGCCGTAGAGTTTGTAATATAACTAACAAACAAGTGAGGAACGGGAGGCGCCACGTCTTATGAACCAATAACAGCACCGAACAAAAGCCGGTTCCGGTGTCGACGCTACCACGTTGGCGGCTTGCGTGTAAACATTGTATGTTAGTGCGCGAACGTCTGCTGTTGTGTTGTGTTACCGCCTCGACTACAGTTTTTGATTGTTAAACAATGTCCCCAAAACTATGTTGTTCACCAAGCGACAATCCGTTGCGCCGTGGAGTGCCATTAAATAGTCAGGCTTTGGAATTACTACGGAGGACGCGAGAGTTTTACGTTCAAGAAAAAGAATTTGTTTCTGTTCTTGGGCATGCTTCGATTCCTGCCGATAAAGTTTTAGAGCGTACCTCGGAAACTCTAGGACTCCGTGAAAGAACAGTTATAATGGAAAGGGTGCTACTTCAAGACTTACAAGACAGTGAAGTAAACAGTGTGGAAGAAAGCCCCTGTGGAAGAAACAGTGATTCTTTCCAATCTGACGCAATTCGTCGGCACATATACGGATACTATAAAAGGAAAGAATACCCCACGATAGCGAGGTTGCTAATTTCTTTAAAAGAAAGTGAACTTTTCTCAGGGGGGAAAACGCACTTAAGGTGACATTAAAGAGCATGGGCTTCCGTTTTAAAAAGTTAGATGGACGAAAACAGTTACTCGAAAAAGCTCACATCGTTACAGCTCGTACCATTTTCTTACCCAAAATTATAGAAAAGGACATACACTCAGTCATATGGTTAGATGAAACCCGGGTCAACGCTGGAGATTCAGTTGAGAAATGCTGGACGGATGATACTCCAAATAGCAGCGGTCATCAGCCAACAGGAAGAGGATCCCGACTAATTGTGGCCCATGCAGGATCTTCAAACGGCTTTGTGCCTGAAGGACTTCTGGTTTTTCGATCGAAAAAAACCGGTGACTGTCATGAGGATATGGACCACCCACGGTTTCTACAGAGGTTTAAAATTTGTTGCTCCAGTTCAGTGTTCCGACAGTTTTGGTGATGGACAATGCACCGTACCATTCCGTGATTTTAGATAAAACTCCCACCACTAGTGACTGTAAAAAAACTATGGTGCAGTGGTTGTAGGCGAGAGACATTGCTGCGGACATGAGCATGACACAGCTGCTGTTATACTCACTCGTGAAACAAAATCAGCCTGTGACGCCTAAATACGTTGTGGATGAAACTGCAAGCGAACAGGGTCACTTGGTAATTAGGCTACCGCCTTATCACTGTCATTTAAATCCAATTGAATTGGTTTGGAGTGAAGTCAAAGCGTAAATTAGAATTAACAACAAGACTTTTACAATAACAGAAGTGGAAAGACTGCTACGTGAGGGTCTTGCTACTGTAGACGCAACCTCATGGAGGAAAAAAGTAGACCATGTTGCTAAACTGATAAGAGAAGCACAGACCGTAGACGGCATAATAAATGAAAAAGAACAATTAATGATTTCTCTTAATGTTGATGATAACTATAATGATGATGATGATAACGAAGACAATGGTTTTGGCTCCGATTCCGATGACAGTGAAGGAGAACTGGATGGAATAGCGCCATTGACATCGTAAATTGGTGAGTGTAAATGTATACAGAATTAATTCTTTTTCTCTCTGCAGTCGGGTAGGCTATGCATGTTTTGCTTTATTTCTTTCTATGAGTGTGGATAGCGTGGTATTTGGTGTGCTTAGATTGACATTTTTATACGACGTTTTACATGCAGCTATTTCTGTAACAATTTGGAACGACTTTTCATAGATATCGTCACTAACTTCGGTTATTTTATTTCTCGATTTAATATACTATCAAACGCTTAGTCTTTGTCGTCGTTCCCTCCATTGTTAGAAAAACGTACTTTGTTGCACTTACGTATAGACGTTGATTGTAGCTTACATTTACAAAACGTACTTTGGAGTTGTGGGCGTGTGAGATAGCAGCTATTGCAACTTCGCAATCGCAGTGTACCCAACCACATGCGAGCTGTCACCATCCTGGGTATAGTAAACTCCTCCTTCTCCAGCACAGACATCTCATCCATTGAACACATGGTACACAGTAAAGTGTTAGTCAATTGTCTTGGGAAGATCAGCACGGACTGAACGAATTTTCCACCATTTTTCTCGAGGCCGCCATTTTGGACTATGTCACAGGAGGCGAAGTGGGAGGGCCAACAACGCCCTCTGGTGGTGGTGTCGTGAACTAGGCCAGTTGGATTCCAGACCTCAAGGTAAACACACTGGGTGCAGCTACTGTCTATGACAACTCAAATTGTTTAAATAAACGATATACTACAGTGCATATAAAATAAAGAATTATGTCAGTCCTATCCAGCAGCTCAGCACAGACTCAGACCTGCTCCTGCCAATTTCGAGATGGTGGAATGGGAAGGAGAGGGGGAAAGGGGCTGGAGCTAGGTTAGTGGCGTTAGCCCAATTGAACTATTTTTCCTACCAATATTTGAGCTTCCCACCATGACGTCAGTGTAACTTTGCCACATCTATGGAAACCATTTTGGACCCGGCATATTGAATAAATTTAGCAACAGTGCATAGTGCAATGCAGAGTGGAATGACGCTGGTTTTCTTCTACTACTTATATTGTGCCTTGTGCTCTGGTAATTCAATCCTCTTTTACTATAACTTCTTTTAATATCTTTCTGTGCCAGTTTCAGTTTATTTTATTCGGATATCTTTCGTTAATTCTGTGTTTTACTTTGTGTTTTATTATCTGAATTAGACCGCGTGCATACCCGCCATGTGGTGAGCCCTCAGCTCAACATTATTATTTGTCCAGGTTCATTGTTCAACCTGTATTTAAAATAGTGTGCCAGTTTACTTTATTTCTAAATATTTCCATATCTGCGCAAGTTACTGACCATGTGGTTGACCAGTATACCTAATAGATATCTGTCCCATCGAGCACAAGTGTGGTGTACGGTATTATCCTTACAGTTTCTTCTATATGTGTGTGGGTTACTGGTATGACTGTGTGTTATGTGTGTGTGTGTGTGTGTGTGTGTGTGTGTGTGTGTGTGTGTGTGTGTGTGCGTGTGCGTGCGTGAGTGCGTGCGTGCGTGTAGTTTGGCGAATCATTTCTTTCTTACTTACCCTATATTAACTCCAGTTGTTGAGATACGGTTTATGAAACAGGTACTGTATTGAATATCAAGCATTCCTTTGGGATTGCGATTTTAGACTACACCTTTTCTGTCATTTAATTCTGTTGGAAAAGATATGCTGACCCTGTTCTTTGATTACTGAGGCCCATTGCTTATTGATTCCCAGGAAACTGTTGTGTTCATCATTGGAGAACGGTACTGCGCAACGCTGGAGAAATTACGGCGTGCAGTTAAGGCGAAATGTCCGGGAAAACTGTGACAAGGTGTGCTGCTGTTTTAACTTCCGCATATATAAAATTCGTAGCGCAGAAATTACCCCAGCTTAAGTGGGAGAACCTCAGGAACCCGCCCTCTAGTCCAGATCTCTCCCCAAGGAATTATCACGCCTTCGGTTCCTTAAAAAAGGCCTTGAAGTGTCGATGATATGCAAAAGACTGTTATGGACTTATTCGCGCAGCAGAGCGCATTGTTTTACCAAACGGGTATCTTCAGCCTGGTGCGTCGTTGGGATGATGGCCTCAATGCAGACGGTTTTGGACTGTATGGCTTTCGAAAGGAAACTTTGTCATCGCCTCTTATATGTCCTAACTACAAGGGTCTCTCTAACAGACATTTCCCGCTCGCTCATTGAAATACAGCACAGTTTCGAAACTTATCTTTATCTAGTATCGTTTCTCCGAGTTTTTAGATCGCAGGTGTTCTCCCTTAATGGTTAACTCGGGTTCCAGTAATCTGTTTCCCCTTTTCATACTCGCCATTTCACATCTAACAGCGTGCATCTGAGCACATCTGCGCGCATCTGTGTAGATTCATAAAATTTCCAACAAAGCGGAAAAGACATCAAAGGTAAACACGAAAAGGATGGTCACTCAGACGTATAACAATGTCGTGTTGCGTCTGGCTGCTTCCATCGCGAAGAAGAAGAAAAGCTCGAGTCACATTCGGTGTATTGGGCGTAGAGCTCTGATACGCCATTTCCGTTAGCGGCATTCAGTCGCTCGCCATCTAACAAAAGGGGGGCACTTTTACAGCGGGCAATAAAGGCAGAGAAGCGAGCAAAAGCACAGTTCGTGGGGTAATCGGCAGTTCCTCGGCTGCGAGCTGTAAAAGCACCGCAAGCGCTAGCGCCCGGTACCCCTACCGTTGTTGGACAGCCACTGGCTGTTATAAAGCTGATCCACGAACCACTAGCCCGGCTGGACGGCTGTTTATCTACCTATATGTGTTTATGGGGCCCAGTGACGGCGGCGGCGACAGCTCACAGTTCCGGAGGTCACCTGCCAGTCGTTAAATAAGTCGCGGATCCCGCTTCAGATACACAACACCTGCTGGTTCTCCGATGAGAGAAAAAAGTTCCAGTGATTCTTTGTGTGTGTTTCTAGGTAAATAAACTTACATGAATGCATGTTTGAAGGTTGAAAACACGTTAATTTCATTCAACAGATCATGTAATTCTTTTTCACTTTCACTGAGGATAGCTATGTCATCAGCGAAATTTATCCTTCCGTCCTGAATTTTAATCCCACTCTTGAACCTTTTTTTTATTTCCGTCATTGCATCTTCGTTGTATAGATTGAACAGTAGGAGGAACCGATTTCACCCCTGTCTTATACGCTGTTTGACATTCAATCACTGCACTCGGTGCTGGTCTTCACTCGTGGTTCTTGTACATGCTGTATATTAACCATGTTACCCGTCTTTTCCTATAGCTTGTGTTGTGGGCGTACTGTAAGACCTTCGGTACACACACCATTAGATTATTTGACTTGTCGCTCTAACGAAGTAGGCGAGTGTCAGCAATATGTCTCGTGGTCTTACCGTGGCGTGTTTATCTTCTGCCGTTATGTCAGACGACAGAAATGTCACTTGCACGCTTAGAGTAGCACATTGACGGCGACCAACTTTAAACAGAACTTGTTTAATTTTCACACACATTTATTAAAATAATAACAAACATAAAAATAACTTAACTTAGTTCTCGATGCTATTTACAATTGACAATCTGAAGTTCCTTTGGTCTTGGTACGTTAATCTTATTCTCACATATCTCTGATACTTGACAAAGTGTCTATACACTTCTCTTCATGGCTATGTACAGGAATATGATAATCTTATTAGGCGCAGAGTGAAACTTGACTATAGACTGGTACAGACAAATGTAGACTGGTACAGACTGGTGCAGACAAATGCAGACTAATGCAGACAGATACAGATAAATGCAGACTGACTAGTCGGATGTCTGTACACTCGTTATAATACCTCGCGCGTTCAGGTATCGCTGCGCGAGTGTGATCCGCGAGGAGAAAAGGTTCTACGTTAGCAGCAATCTCATTGGCTGCGTGACATATTAATACGCGGATCGGCGGAAGCAGAACTTGGTCAGTCTTTATGGCAGCTCCATCTCGTAGTGCGGAGACGGACGAGCGCTGCGCCTGCGCTGTTGTGCTTAGCGGGGCGAGCTCTAGTGGGAAAGTTGTGTACGCGCTGACTACCCGGAAATATGTACACAATTGCTTGTTACCATTTTCCTCAGAATTTCTAACATTTTGCACGATTTTACACTGCCGCACGCTTTCTCTAGGTCCACGAATGCTATAAGCATTTCTTCAACCTTGCTTCCATTATCCAGCGCAAACTGAGAACTGCCTCTCTGGTGTCGTTACCTTTCCTAAATCGAAATTGATCGTCATCTAACAGATCGTCAATTTCCTTTCCATTCTTCTGTAGGTTGTTTTTGCTAGCGGCTTGGATGCGTGAAATATTAAGCTGATGGTGTGATAGTTTTCATAGGTACCTGCCCTTACTCTCTTCGGAACTGTGTGAATGATGTATTTTCTAAAGCCTGGTGGTACGTTGCTGTGTCATAGTTTCTACACACCAGCCTGGATACTCGGTTGGTAGCTATTTCCCTCATGGCTAGAAATTCCCATTGAATGTATCCCTACTGCTTCATTTGATCTCAAGTCTTCCAGACCTCTTTTCCAATCTGGCTTCATTACTGGATCCCTTATGTCTTCCTTATCGACTCCAGTTTCTTCTTCTATCAAGTCATCATAGAGACTTTCCCAGGACTCTTTCCACCTACCCGCTCTTTTTCTTTTTTTTTAAAAAAAAAAAAGAAAACTCTTAATATTACCACCCATGCTTTAATTTTACCAAAGGTTATTTTGACTTTTCTATATGCTCAGGCAGTCCTTGCGACGATCATTTCTTTGTAGATACCTTCACATCTTTAATTCAGCCATTTAGATTTTGGTTCACTGCACTTCCTTTTTATTTCATTCCTAAGTGATTCGTATTGTTGTACTGCTGCCTTTCCCAGAACGTTTTTGTACCTCCTCCTTTCATCAACGAACTAAAGTATTGTTTATTCGGAGTTGACCTCCTCTGCACCTGTGGCTGACTGTCCAACATCTGTGACTGCCAATTTTAGAGATATCTTCTCCTATTCAACTGAACTGCCTACTGTGATATCCCTTACTGTAGCATCCACACCTTACCGAAATTCAGACTCATCTCATCATTCCTCAGTACTTCAGTATCCAACTTCCTTCCATACTTATTCTTACGTACGTTTCTCTTGAACTTCAGTCTACTCTTCATCACTATTAAATTATGATCTCTGTCTACATCTGCTCCTGGATACGCATTACAATCCAGTATCTGATTTCGGAATATCTGCAAGGCTATAATGTAATCCATCTGGAATCTTTCCGTCTCTCCGTCTCTTTTCGAAGGTTATCAAAGAGAGGGGTAGAGGACTGGTTACCACTCTAGACTCTCATTCGAGAGTACGACGTATCAATCCCGGGTACGGTCATCCTGATTTAGGTTTTGCATGGTTTCCCTAAATCGCATAAGGCAAATGCCAGAATGTTTCCTTCAAAAGGGCACGACTGCTTTCCTTCTACATCTTTCCCTAATCTGAGTTTGTGCTCCGTCTATAATGACCTCACTGTCGACGAGACATTAAACACTAAGCTCTTCCTCCCGTAATATTCTCCCAGTATACCTTTTCTTCTTGTGATTCTTGGACAGAGTGCCGGCTGTCTACCATTTGAAATTTATTGCAAAACCTAATTAGTCTTTCTCCTGTCTCATTCTCGGTGCCTAGATTGTATTCTCCCGTAACCCTTTCTTCTATTTCTTCTCCTGCAACCGTTTTCCAATTCCCCATGATTATTAGATTTTCATCTCCCTATACGAATTGTATTACCACTGCAGTATCCTCATACACTTTCTCTGTCTCTCCATCTCCGGCTTCAGACTCAGGTTTATGTATATGAACTTTCGTTGTCACCGTTGGTTTGTTGTTGAGTCTGTTGAAGACAATCCTGTCACTGAACTGTTCACAGTAGTTTACGCCTTGCGCTACTTTTCTATTCATAAAGAATCCTACTGCTGTCATAATATTTTCTGCTGCTGTTGATATTATCCTATATTCGGCTGACCGAAATCCTTGTTTTTTTTTCCATTTCACTTCAGTGACACTAGTCTTATCTAGACTGAGCTCTTGCATTTTTTTTTCAGATTTTCTAGCTTTCCTACAACATTCAAACTTCTGACACTCCATGCTCCGACACGTAGAATATCATTCCTTCGTCGGTTATTCCATCCCTCTCCCTTTGTCACCGACCCCTTGGCAATCCCCTCCCGGAGATCCGAATGGGGAACTAATCCGGAATCTATCGTCAGTGGAGAGATCATTACGACGCATTTTGAATTGCAGGCCTCATGCCCTGCGGATACACATTGTTTGTCCTTAATGGAGTCGTTTCCATTGCCTTCTGTATCCTCATGCTGTTGATCATTGTTGATTCTTCCGTCTTTTAGGGTCAACTTCCCACCCCAAGGGCAAGGGAGTGCCCTGAACCTCTGTCTGCTCCGTTCTCTTTGATAAGGCCGTTGGTAGAACGAGAGTGACTTCTTATTCCGGAATTCTTCGCCTGCCGCTAGTCTTGAAAATTTAAACAGTGGCTGGGTTCGAACCCGGGACCCATGACGTTTTGAGTATTATTCAAATACGTTATCCATTTACAATTCCAAGCCGATAAACATAAACGTCATTGAAAGATCTGCACTGTATCAAACACAAGTGGATCGTACTTGACCATTACACTCAACAAAAACGGTTCGTGCACCATTAAATAACATTTGGAGGTATTCCAAAGAGTCCGTCCACAAAAACAGAGTGAAACATTAAAAATTCGAGTAACAAAATTAAATTCTCAGTTAACTCTTAACACGCCCAGCAACAATCAACTTTAAGCAGCGCATAAAAGTATTTGAAGCAAAATGCCAGTTTGAAACAGAGAAAGAAGGAGATATTTTGGGGGAGGGGGTGGGGGAGGCAGTGGAACAGTTGCCAAATTAGCAGATTGTCTGGCCAGGTGGTCTTGATATATCGTGGCATCGGCTACAGACATTCTTCTTGAAGACCATTCCTCGGCTTCCTCAGTTAATCTAATCTTTAACAGTGTCTCGCGTACATCAAAATAAATTCCTCTTAAATGGTCTAGTCAAAGCGAAGGCGCTCAGAAGCAGTCTGAAACCAATACGGTGCCCAACTCGAGTTCCATTCTAAGTTGTCTGCGGCTAGACTAGGACGTACCTGTCATCGAGTACAAGCAAACTGACGAAGACTTTGGATGAGTGCTCTCTCTTCGTGGGTCCGATAAAATTATTAGCTTCAGTACAGGGGGCGTAAAATACCCAGAAAAAATAAAAGCGACAATAGAGGCGAAGACCAAAAATAGTCATCCATAAGGAAACGACTAATTATAGGCAATGAAAGAGCAAAGCAGTTATCAATGGAAGCAATACGTTAGTATCAGGTGACAGAATCTTGGTAGTGAGAACTGTAGTTTTTAGTACAGTAACAAAATCGAAAAATATTCCAATGTTTGTATTGTATTGTACTGTATGTTAACCGGGAACCTAGAAACGACGGAGGGGCTCCGTCCCCGCCGCAGCCGCAGTGGTCCACAACCCCACGACAACTACTGCAGTCCACTTCACCCCTCCGCCCCACACCGAACCCAGGGTTATTGTGCGGTTCGGCCCCCGGTGGACCCCCCTGGGAACGTCTCACACCAGACGAATGTAACCCCTATGTTTGCGTGGTAGAGTAATGGTGGTGTACGCGTACGTGGAGAACTTGTTTGTGCAACAATCGCCGACATAGTGTAACTGAGGCGGAACCAGCCCGCATTCGCCGAGGCAGATGAAAAACCGCCTAAAAACTATCCACAAACTGGCCGGTTCACCGGACCTCGACACAAATCCACCGGGCGGATTCGTGCCTGGGACCAGGCGCTCCTTCCCGCCCGGAAAGCCGTGTGTTAGACCACAAGGCCAACCTGGCGGGCTTCCAGTTTTTACTTAATATACAGTGTAATGGAAACTAAAAGTAACATAGGAGAGAGAATGATTTCTCACATCTACTAAAAGAATTAAACGTTACTGTCTGGGACTGAACAGAGTCCTTAACAGCAAGTTGGGGCAGATTTTAATTACTTGAATAGTTGAAAGCGTAGTACTTAACTCGATAGTCAAAAACAGTACGCAGAACAGCTAAGATAGTTAAAGAAAACTGCTTTAATATTTCGTGAAATTGATCGCCTACTCGAAGATAAGCACTGCAAATCCCAACAGCGAAATAAAATTTGTCTTTTGGATTTGGCTAGTGTTGAATAGAGAGGAACTGACGTACATCACATTGAGTACCAGTGTACTAAGCTAATTCCCAAACAGCGCCAGTGATGCATTACTGAGAGAATGTAAGGTGGCTAATAAGGATCCACCGTCAGTCGGAATTAAGTCAGCCGTTACGTTAGAGGTATTAGAGGGAGGAAGATGCTGTCACCGCTATTTTGTCTCAAAAGCTGCTTTAACACAAACGAAAAACAGTGCTATGCATGCAGTTGTCACAGCTTTCTATACCAAAAAGTCACGTGGAGAATCCAATGCACTATTTCACGATACAGAGAATACAGTTGACGCGAAGGCCAGAAGGCAAGAAAAACCTTCCTAAACTTGGAGGCTGTATCTCTCAGGATCTCCAGACAAACATTTCTGTGTGACTTTGCTTAACTTTCACCACTTCTGAAAAGCTAATTTAAATACAACGGTGTAATGTAGAAAACTTCCGAGCGGATGGAGCACCATATATCATCGTTGGAGCACCTGATAAACTGACGTTTCTAGCATAGATTCATACGATGGAAAAATGAGAAAATACACGTCTCATTTTTCGTGCGAGGAGAAGTCATAAAGTTTTGATTATCACAGCAATTAAAGAAAACAAGGGTATATAAACATTTTTGCAGTTGATAATTAAAATTTAATCACTAATCTACGCATAAGAAGAAGTTTTATTCTATCGTTGTCGATACGTACTATTTGAGTGCAAGTAGTAGCTAAAATTTTTAATTAGTAGTTTGATAGATATGCTGTCAAAATGTCTGCATCTGTATCTATACTTGACAAACAGTTGTGAAGTCCATCGCAGAGGGTACGTCCAACGGTTGCTTAAATACTTCTGTGCGTGCTGTAATTAACATAATCTTATCCTCACTATCCCTGTGAGAGCGATATGCCTAGCCCAAGCTTTAGGCAAGTGCGCCATCAACATGGTTCTCAGCCAAAGTACGATTATGTGTATCCCACATGACAAACGCTACTATTCCTATAACCTGCAATCCGATGGAGGCCACTTTAAAGATTTGTTGTGAAGTGCATGCGGTGCACCTCTGTCTGTGTTCCATTTCTGGACACATGTTCATAGAACCTTTTTCTCCTCCGCTTTCAATCAGGATTCCACCCACGCAGCTAGTCAGTTTTATTAATGTTCACCCTGCATAGGAGGTTGCAGTATATTCCTATAGTGATCAGTTAAAGCTGGTTCTTGAAATTTTGTTAGTAGACTTCCTCAAGATAGTTTCCGTCTATCGACAACAGTCTGCCAGTTCAGTATTTTTCAACATATCAGTGACACTCGGTAAGTCCATCTTTATACAAAATGGTTGCGGGACCGGCTATTCATAGTAAATATCAAATCAATACACATTTAGATATATAAATTTCCAGGTTTATTTTAATTCCAGAATGAGACTTTCACTCTGCAGCGGAGTGTGCGCTGATATGAAACTTCCTGGCAGATTAAAACTGTGTGCCGGACTGATACTCGAAATCGGGACCTTTGCCTTTCGCGGGCAAGTGCTCTACCATCTGAGTTACCCAAGCATGACTCACGTCCTCTCCTCACAGCTCTACTTCTGCCAGTACCTCGTCTCCACCTTCAAAACTTGCTAAGCCATGTCTCCGCAGTATCCTTTCTTTCAGGAATGCTAGTTCTGCAAGGTTTGCAGGAGAGCTTCTGTAAACTTTGGAAGGTTGGAGACGTGGTACTGCAGAAGTAGAGCTGTGAAGACGGTGTGTGAGTTGTGCTTGGGTAGCACAAATGGTAGAGCACTTGCCCGCCAAAGGCAAAGGTCCCGAGTTCGAGTCTCGCTCCGGCACACAGTTTTAATCTGCCAGGAAGTTTTATTTTAATTGTTCAACCAATTTCAACGTTACATTATACCTCCTTCAGGCCCCCTGATCGACAGGTAGGAAGAATTCCACTTCTTATACCTCCTTCAGGCCCCCTGATCGACAGGTAGGAAGAATTCCACTTCTTGTACCGTCGAAAATCACTTGCAGAGTCAGCACAAGAGGTGGGATTCTTCTTATACATCGCTCAGGGTTCGGTCAGGGTCCTGAAGATGGCGTAAGGTAACGCGGAAACTTGTCACACAAATAAAATTAAACTGGAAATGTAGACGGCTGAATGTGTTTTGATTTGTCATTCTCAGTGACGCTCTCCCGCGTGTCAAACAAACCTGTGAGTATTCGTGCTGCCCTTTCCTGTATACGAGGGTCACTCCAAAAGAAATGCACGCTATTTGTTTTGAAATCCATCTTTTATTCTACATGTTTGAAAATTTTACAATGTGTAGGTACATTCTTTATGAACAATATTTTCATTTCTCCACATAATTTCCATCCCTCTCAACTGCCTCCGCCGTCTTGGAACAAGCACCTGTATACCCACCCGCACGGTAAAATTCTGGACCAACCTGTTGGGGCCACTGTTTGGCAGCGTGCACAAGGGAGTCATCATCTTCAAACCTTGTTCCACGAAGAGAGTCTTTCAGTTTCCCAAAGAGATGATAGTCACATGGAGCCAGGTCAGGACTGTAAGGCGGGAGTTTCAGTGTTGTGCATCCGAGTTCTGTGATCGCTTCCACGGTTTTTTGACTGACATGTGGCGATGCACTGTCGTGCAACAGTAAAACATCCTGCTTTTGCCAATGTGGTTGAACACGACTCAGTCGAGCTTGAAGTTTCTTCAGTGTCGTCACACATGCATCAGAATTTATGGTGGTTCCACTTAGCATGATGTCCACAAGCAAGAGTCTTTCGAAATCGAAAAATACCGTAGCCATAACTTTTCCAGCAGAAGGTGTGGTTTCGAATTTTTTTTCTTGGGTGAGTTTCCATGATGCCACTCCATTGATTGCCTCTTCGTCTCTGGTGAAAAATGATGGAGCCATGTTTTATCACCTGTCACAATTCTTCCAAGAAATTCATCTCCACCATTCTCGTACTGTTCCAAAAGTTCGATGCATACCGTTTTTCTTGTTTCTTTGTGAGCCACTGTCAACATCCTGGGAACCCACCCAGCACAAACCTTTTTTCACGTCAACACTTTCAGTATTCTGCAAACACTTCCTTCCCCTATCCCAACATAGCGTGACAATTCGTTCACTGTGATGCGTCTGTTAGCAGTCACCAATTCCTTGACTCTCTGCTCATTGTCTGGAGTGTGTGCAGTACGAGGCCTGCCGCTGCGAGGACAATCCTCAATATTGCCGTGCCCGCTTTCATTACGTAACTTGCTTGCCCACCGACTAACTGTACTGCGATCGACAGCAGCATCTCCATACACCTTTTTCAACCTCTTGTGGCTGTTTCCCACTGTCTCGTTTTCACAGCACAGGAATTCTATGACAGCACGTTGCTTCTGACGAACGTCAAGTGTAGCAGCCATCTTGAAGACATGCTGTGACGGCGCCACTTACGGGAACAGATTGAACCAAGTTTGAAAACAAGCGGGAAGGATGTATCTACACACTGTAAAACTTTCACACATGCAGAATGAAAACTGTATTTTTACAAAAATAGTGTGCATTTCTTTTGGAGTGACCCTCGTACATACTATGTTCCCTGCTAGTTCTGTTTGATACAGGACCTATACGCCTGAGCAATATTCTAGTATGGGTCGCACGAATGATTTGTAAGCAATCTCCTTTGTAGACTGATTGCATTTCCCTAGTATTCTACCAATTAACCGAAGTCTTCCACCTGCTTTACATACGACTGAGCGCTTGTGATTGTTCCACGTTATGTCTTTACGAACTAAGAGTAACACCCAAGTATTCGTATGAGAATTTACAGATTCCAACGATGCCTCACTGATATTATATTCATAGGATACTATGTTGTTTTTTTTTCGTTTTGTGATGTGCAGAATCTTACATTCTTGAGCATTTAAAGCAAGTTGTCAATCAGTGTCCCACTTTGAAATCTGCAGCTTCACTCAGGCTGTATTTCGTTGTAGATATCAGCATCATCTACGGAAAATCTGACGTCACTGTTTATAATGTCCACAAGATCATTAACGCACAACATGAACAGCAAAGGATCAACAACTTCCCTGGGGTACACCCAAAGTTACTTCTACATCTGTCGATCACTTTCCATCCAAGACAGCACGCTGCGTGAAATTATGAAAGGCGTAAAAGCAAGCCGATCTGTATTAGTCCATTACCACATTTATTATAGTTTCAAGTGATCAATCAGAACAAATTAAACAAAATAGATTTGTTATACTTTCTGGCCTAAAGCTGAAAAATAGCCATGAACTTTACATCATATTTTACGAAAAAAAATATCGAAAGCCACAGAAGATGACGCAAAGGCGTCGAAACACCTCTGCGCAAACAGAAAAAGAAATACGTCGTGTTTTGCATAAGACTCTGGCCACAGGCCCTGATGGGCTCCTCGGTACCGACCTATCACCATGTCATCCTCTGACAATGGCGTCACTGGATGCGCTACGAAGGGGCATAGAGTCAGCACACCGCTCTCCTGGCTGCTTTGAAGACTTTCTAGACCGTGGAGTCGCTACAAAAAAATGGTTCAAATGGCTCTGAGCACTATGGGACTTAACATCTGAGGTCATCAGTCCCCTAGAACTTAGAACTAGTTAAACCTAACCAACCTAAGGACAGCACACACATCCATGCTCGAGGCACGATTCGAACCTGCGACCGTAGCAGTCACGCAATTCTGGACTGAAGCGCCTAGAAGCGCCCGGCCACACCGGCCGGCGAAGCCGCTACTATTCGGTCAAGTAACTCCTCAGTTGGCAACACGAGACTGAGTGCACGGCGTACCAATCCATCCACCAAGAAAAACTCCCTGGCAGTACAGGGAATCGAGCTCGAGTCCTCCAGATCGCGGTCAGCAGCGCTGACCACTCAGATACGCAGAGGGACTTGTTCCGCATGAGGCGGACTTTAAAAATTCCAAAATTTGATAAATGGTAGTGTAATAGATGAAATTCGCAAATTAGATGATGGAAAAGTGCTTCGGTATTTGAATTTCGGTAACTGAAGTATTTGCAGTAAGGATATGAAATGTGGACGGTACAGATGGGAATAGAAAAGATGATTTGTTGTGTGGGTGGTGGTGCTGATAAGTTCTTATTGAACCAAACTGTGGATGCCATCCGTCCCTAGGCTTACACACTACTTGATCTAACTTAAACTAACTTACGCTAGGGACAACACACATACCCATGCCCAAGGAAGAACTCGAAACTCCGACGAGGGGTGCCGTGCGAAGCGCAGTATGTGGGGCTACAGAAGGATGCTAAAGGTTATATGGGACATCAGGTAACTAACGAAGTGATACTGAATTGAAATGGAGGACAAAGAAATTTATGACACATCTAGACTCAGAGAAGGGACCAGTTAGTAGGATACTTTAAGGAACAGCCAGTTTGAAAGTCATGGATTGTGCATGTTGGTGGCATTGGTGGTGGGCGTGGGGGGACACATTGTAGATGGAAATCAAGGCCAGAAAGCGTGTGTTAAGCATGAAGACACACGCAATAGACAAGCATGGAGCGCTGTATCCAATCACTCTTCAGGATGAAGATAAGAACACTTTAACAACGAAATGGTATTGGCGTCATGTGAAACTGTTGCAACAAATTCCACTGAACAACAACGTAGTATTTGTGAAGCTCACACTTCTCAGCATACAGGTGGAACCATGTCGTCAGTGCTCTAGGAACGACACTTAATGTTTCATAGTTCTCTTTGCGTGAAAAGCCGGCAATGTCAACGGTGTAGCTTTCCTACTTCCAAAAGAGAGGACCGTGTCTTGTCGGGGAGGGGGGGGGGGGGGGGGGATGTGGGGTCGGATGGGCTCTCAGCGGCGGAATTTACTGAGTGCCGTAAACTTTGTCAGGTCGGTAGGGAGCCACCTAGGCCGATGTTTAGGGAGCGGTCACCTCCAGATGGTGGGCAGGAAGACCTTCTGCAAGCCAGTGGCCATTTACCCGCGGCCGTAAACAAAACGACGGCCCGCCTTTAGGCATCTCTCATAAAGAGCGGCGTCGCTCCCGATCCGCTACCTGGGGCCGCTCGTCCGCTACCTGCCAGAAGGCCGAACGAGCCAAGTAAGCCGCCTGTCGTCGTAAAAATGACTCTAAGTGCAGTCCGCACGCCGAGCGGGCGCCATATGGACCCCCTGCAGCTGCTCTCGTATACCTCAAAACTGCTGCCCCGTAAATCATGTGCAGGACTCAAGTCCTGCTCAAGACGACTTTCCGTAGGCTCCGGAAATATATTTCGTCTACTGCCCGATTTATCGCCAACTATCTGGTTAATCGGTGCCTCCTCAAACCACTCGATGTGTCCACCTGAGCACTCTGTAATCCTGAATGGGGAATCATTGGAGACGGTGACTCAATGACAGCAGGCTGAGAGTTCAATGTCATATCGACATGAACGCCATCTGTGGTGGATTACTATATCTGGGATCAGAATAACAGACTGATTGACAGTTGAGCATGGGAAGGGGGGGGGGGATACTATCGGTTCACCGTTACGCGAAAGCACTATATAGTCCCAAAAGCAGCAGCTGTCCAGTTATGAATTGATTTATGTTCATACGTCCCCCGTTACCGTGCAGTATTGAGCTCACAGGATACTACTAAACCTATCATTTTAGAAAACAATTTCACTTATAAGGAATATATCTGAGTAATAAAACATATCAGAATAAATCACAATAATTATGTTAGAGACCGCAGCCGTCATGTGCGGCTGAGGTAGCAGAGCAGTATGACAACTGTGCATAGGACAAAAGATGTGACTAAGTCTGGCTCTTGCCGTGGTAGCTGCCCTCTAAACAAATACCTGTTGGTCACTTTGTCATTCTGATGCAGGTATAAAGGTCGAATCACATTTGAAGGCAACCTAACGGAACATAGCGGCACCGTCAAATGATCGTGCATTTACACTAACGGGACGTCAATACAACGCCGCGTCGCTGTGATACTGAGTGTAGGAAATGAAATTATGAGGGACCGTCAGTCTTACAAAAACTTGATATGGCATCAGCAGCAGGTAGCAACAAGAGAGGAAGCTGGATCAGAACTTACAATGGGACGGAGGATGGGCTCTGGATACACTCGATAATGATCAATATCCATTACACGCTCTGGTTTCATCAGGCTGTAACCGAACTGATAGGTCCGTCTGTGTGCTGGAACAGAGTACCAATTAGATCTGCGGAGATGATATTTTTGGCACAACTTTGAAATATAAGAAGGTCTTGATCACACAATTCTTTATTAAGCGTTTCAAAATTTCATCGCAAGACTCCAGCTGTGGAGTAAACCATACAAGAAAATTAGCGATGGTAAATATGTACATAATAAGTTAAGTATTCAATACACTGAAATTTCAGTTAGCGTAGTACTTACATTTAAATCAAATTTTAGTGGAAAGCCTTCGAAAGTGAGCCCATAGACGGAATATAATACGAATCTCATCTCATATACGCATATTTGACAGTGCCGTTGTCTGTTCGAAGAGAACCATTGTCAAACTGACTGTGGCAATTAAGCTATAAAAGAAGTAAACGAAGGTCATTAGATGGCGCTAGCGCGAATCATAGAAATGAAGTCAAAGGGTAACTTTACAAACAAAAGTACATTTATGCTACTTTTGTGGAGAAGGAATTCGTGACAGTGAACAGTGTTACAGAGATAGTTGTTGTCAGTAATTAAAACACAAGACATATTTGCAACTAACAACTGGTGTGGTACAATATATATATATAAAACCGATATAGATCAAAAACAAAGTAACTGTTGCGACAGACTAAGTTTACAACCATCACTAAATAAAATGTTACGTAAGTATCGCCAAATGTTGTCAAACTAGAATAGTCGAACATAAAATAAATAACATAAAACAGAATCGCTTAGCTGAGCCTAGATTGTAATATGACTACATTTGGCGATACTTATTTAACATTTTATTTAAGCAACGATGGTTGTAAACTTATTCTTTCACACTGTATTTTATTTCCAATCTACTATCGGTTTTATGTTTATATTGCACCACACCAGTTATCTGTTGCAAATAAGTCTTCTATTTTGATTACTGATTAACAGCTATCTCTGTGACGTTGTTCACGACAGTACCTAAGGACGCACATTTCATGCCGTCAGTACACAAGTTTCTGCTCCATAAAAGGAGCGCAAATGTATCTTTGTCAAGTTCTTCACGATGTTCTGACAAGTAGTTAATAGCAATGTATAGTTGTTTGTAAAGTTACCCTTTGACTTCATTTCCATGATTAGTGCTGGCGCCATCTACGGGCCTTCGTTTACATCTTTAATAGCTTAACCGCCACAGTCACTCTGGAACTGTTCTAATAGACAACGGCACAGTCAAATATGCCTACATGAGGTGAAATCTGTATTATATTCCGTCTATGTGCTCACTTTCGTGAAGTTTTTGTTAAAGTTTGATTTAAACGTAAGTACGATACTAATTGAAATTTCTGTATATGGAATACTAAAAATAAGATGCATACTTATATTTGATATCGTTAATTTTCTTGTACAGTTTATTCCATAGCTTCCGTCTGACGATAAAGTTTTGCGAATTATGCGAACAGGACCTTTCTATATTTCAAAGTTGTGCGAAATCTGAATGTTCGTCAGCCTCTGCCATGGACGCATATCTCCTACAAGTAATGTGATGAATCTTTTCCCTGCGGAGATAACTACCCTAAGCTGCCGACACAGAATGCGCCCATAGGCAGTAAATATGCACTTTTTGCTTTATTTTTTGCTTTATCCGTCGCCCTACTAATTGAGCAGCCCCTCTCTCTGAACGAAGACGACTGTGTGACTGTTGAAAAAGTTTTCACTAAAATGCTTTTTTTGAAAATTCTTTTACGTTCTTATTAGCACAAAATACACGTTTTTCTTTGTCTGTTTATTGGAAAATGTAAATAATTTTCACTCGCAGGCATTGGGTCTCTTTTATTGCATAATATTTGAAAAAAATGTATTGCGACGTGAAATTTACTTTCCTCAAACAAGCCACAAAGGGCAATCACAAGAAAACGCAAACACAGGCTTGTAGTTCTCAAATATTTATTGCACATATCCCCAAAAACAGTTTTACAAAGTCTTTTACAAAACCAGTAACAAATATAATTAAAATCTTCTACATTCTTTACAAGAGCATATGGAATGAAACAAGTTAACTTTCTTTTAACTAAATAACAAATATCCCGAGATAAATATAGATGACAAGCATAATTGCCCACAGATTTAACAGGAATTTACCGGGACTTAATCCCCGTTGGTAAAACAAGCAACAGTACAGAATATTAAATTCCAAAATTTTAGTGAAAGAGCAAATTCCCCAAGGGAACCATCGACCAATAAACAGATCACTCGTGAAATCCGTTTAAAGTATAACAACGATATTTAGGCAGAAAGGACAGTTATCTTAACACTCAGTTTAAGTGCCGCGCAACAGCGGGCATACCTTACCGGATGACCCACCTTAATACAAGAGTGACCAAACTACTAGGAACAGAGGACGCACCCTGGCACAACCCAAGCACATTAACGAGGAGAATCTCTAACTAGTTACAAGAGAGAATATTCAACTCCTGTCAACTACTGGGGAGAGCAGCGACTGTGACAGAATACAGCCAAGTAGCACCGAGCATCACCAAAACGGAGCTGGCCGAACTAAACATATTTCAATCAAGGCGCCGCCCCGTGTATTGGTCAATCCGGAACTGACTGTGCCCACCGCTCGTAGTACACTGTAACACTGTCACGTTAAAAAAAAGGGAAGAAATGACAGGTAACCAAACCAAAGAAACAACACAAACCCTCTTATTTCAGAGTTATGTCCCCCCCCCCCCCCTTGTAAATTTAATACCCTGAACACGTGCAAGACCTCAAACAAAAAGCATGAAAATTATTCACTTCTTACAGTTCATAATTCTTTACTCTTAATGGCAGACGCCAATAACAAGCATAAGGTCTGGATAAGTTACCGTCCTGCCGAACCAAGAGCATAAAATTCATAATATAAGACACCAAAGTCAAGCCCCTTTCAAACAGACA
The DNA here is from genome assembly GCF_023864345.2 of Schistocerca serialis cubense. Lineage (NCBI taxonomy): Eukaryota > Metazoa > Arthropoda > Insecta > Orthoptera > Acrididae > Schistocerca > Schistocerca serialis. The sequence continues at coordinate 258,713,101 of NC_064641.1, forward strand.
CCACAGAATAAATTATAAGATACTCAAGTAACATTACAAGCACACTGTCTTAACACTAAACATGGCCTGCGCATAACCCTAGAATGACTCATGAAGCCTTCACACTACTCATGCTTAGTGCTCCGGTCACTGAGCAGTTTTTTACACTCTTAACACCACTACTTAACAAATACGGGAACCAAGAGTGAATCCCTTATTCCCGCAACGGCGGGGATAATCACATACAAATCACCATTTTCGGCACAACATCAAAGAAATAGCAGATGCCCACTGTTAGTATCAGCAAATGGCGAGAATCCACATAGCATAAATAGGCGTCCAGCAGTAGGTAGTACAACATACGCACTTGCTAGTGCCATAGAGGTCATCACCATTCGCCGACACACTCCTCAAATCATAACACAGCTCCGCGAGCAACCAACACTGCTCCATAACGTCACTCCAAGACTTGCCAAAAGAACGTACGCCCAAGCAACGGGCAAACCCGACCACTAGGGTCACGGAGCGGAAAACCAAGAGAGCCATAGCCGGAAGCGCCGCACTCAAATAGCGGCCAGAAGAAGAAAACCGTAGAGAAAATGCGCATGCCGGAACGAACGGGATTACTGCCCCTACTAGATAAGATAATCACTGACGCCAGCAACTCCCCAACGGCTCTAGTATAAAGTCGTGCTGCAACATTCAGAATATGTCTCGAAAACAAAATCAACAACACAATAAAATTTCAGATGACGCCACACAATAACATCCACTACTATCGAGTTGATGAGTGCAGTGGGAATAGGTTATCTTTCGACACTAGCAGACGTGGCTATCACGTTGGCGGTGACATTACGTTCCATTCTGCCGTCTTTGTTTGCCGATGCTATCATGTGAAATGCTTTGTGAAACGTTTTCACATTTCGTTCCATCCCATGCGAATCGACCTTACACTCGGAAAACTACGAGTAACGAAACCTTCTATTTCCTGTTTAAGATTTCATATTTCACACCAAATATCACACTGCCCAAAGTGATTTTAGGGCGAAGACCGAAAACCAATTTCAGAATAGTTGGGCGAAGATTTGAAATCCAACGCTGTAGAATATGAGTCCAATATCCACCGCTCTGTCACCTTCTTTGGTAGAGAATAAGTTTGACAGGTACTGTGCTTATCGCGCTATACCTAAACAATTTATTCTGTATCTGACGTCATTTATGGGTGACGCTGCCGTTAATAGGAAAATAGTGAAATGACGCACGGTATTGTTGGCTAAATCTGAAATAGGTTCTCGTTTGCACCCACTGGCTATTTTCCTTTTTATGCAGAAAAAGTGTTGTGTCTTATGCGTGACAGATAAGTGAGCCACTTATTGTATCATGCAACTATTATCGACACAGGTCTTCCCTGTCCGCTATCTTTGGAACTCATTACCGAACAACAGTGGTATGCCGTCCCGCTAGAGGGAATAGCAGAGCCGCCAGCTAAGGTTGAGAAAGCTGCGCACGAAGACTCGTCTCTCCCCGTTTGTTTTCCTCGGGGCGTCCTGGACCCTGACTAGATGACTTGATTCAAGTGGTATCATTGAGACAGAATAGTAGTTTCGTGGTGTTTCATCTACCTTACATACATACTCCACACTCCAACTATGGTACATGGGGGAGGGTATCCTGTACTACTATCAGCTATTTCCTCCAGATGGGAAAGGCGACTGATTACATGTCTCCATATAAATTCTAATTTTTCGTATCTTACCTCTGTAGTCCGTACGCGAAATATTTGTTGGCAGCAGTAGGGCCGTTCTTCAGTCAGCTTTAAATAGCGGTTCTCTAAATTTTCTCAATGGCGTTCCTTGAAAGGAACGTCACCTTCGCTCCAGGGATTTCCATTTGAGTATCGGAAGCATCTCTGTAACACTTGCATGTTGTTCGAACCCACCAGTAACAAATCTAGGATTGCTTTGATCCATTCCTTTAGCCCGCCAACGGCCATGCCTCAGTGGTAACACTGGTTCGCGTCAGATCACTGATGTTAAGTGCTGTCGGGCTTGGCTAGCACTTGGATGGATCACCGTCCAGGTCCACCGAGCGCTGTTGGCAAGCGGGCGCAGTCAGCCCCTGTGAGGCTAACTGAGGAACGACTTGACTGAAAAGTTGTGGCATCGGACACGAAAACTGACAACCGCTGGGAGAGTGGTGTGTTGACCATATGCCTCTCCACATCCGCATCTTGTGATGCCTAACGGCTGAGGATGAGACAGCGGCCAGCCGGTACCGTTGGGCTTCCAAGGCCTCCTCAGATGGTGGTTGTTTAATTCGACCTGGTGCGGATCTCAAACATTCTAGCAGTACTCGAGAATAAGTCGCACCTCACGTCCTATGTGCAGTGTCCTTCACAGATGAACGAAACTGAGCTGTGCCGTCCCCCTTTCCTTTCACAAACTGCCCACCTTGTCCTCATGAATTCGCAGCCGCTGTGTAGAGTACGCTGTTTATACAGGCGGCGTGGTGGTGGTGTCGTGAAAGAGGAAAAGAGATATTACCGCGGGGAGCACTGATCTGTGATCGGTGGCCCTCGGGCGGCGATGTCCTTCTCCCTCGGCGTCAACGGGGTCACGTGGCTCGAATTTGTGACTAGGCATACTGACTTTGACCATTGGGAAGCTTGTGTGTGTACAACGGCTTTCTTAGTGTAGAACTCACTCAAGTCTTCCACAATTGATTAATTTTCCATGTGCTAATCTAGTAGTGCTTGGTAGCTGCTTAGTGGTTGTAGGATTAATCCCACTTGTTGCTTGTTCACTTAGTGTCAATTATGCCTCCGAGAAACCCCCTTCTTTTCTGAAAGGGTACATACAACTTTTACAAGTGAGCGTAATTTTTCAGGACGTGTATGAGTCTCACTGCCCCGCATGTCTCAGAGCAAGAATCTTTTTAAAAATCGGAGAGGAACCGAGTTGAGTTGCAAATTGCTGTCTGTTTAGGTTTCTTAGTCCCTGCTCGGCAGTACTTGTGGAACTACACTCCTGGAAATGGAAAAAATAACACATTGACACCGGTGTGTCAGACCCACCATAGTTGCTCCGGACACTGCGAGAGGGCTGTACAAGCAATGATCACACGTACGGCACAGCGGACACACCAGGAACCGCGGTGTTGGCCGTCGAATGGCGCTAGCTGCGCAGCATTTGTGCACCGCCGCCGTCAGTGTCAGCCAGTTTGCCGTGGCATACGGAGCTCCATCGCAGTCTTTAACACTGGTAGCATGCCGCGACAGCGTGGACGTGAACCTTATGTGCAGTTGACGGACTTTGAGCGAGGGCGTATAGTGGGCATGCGGGAGGCCGGGTGGACGTACCGCCGAATTGCTCAACACGTGGGGCGTGAGGTCTCCACAGTACATCGATGTTGTCGCCAGTGGTCGGCGGAAGGTGCACGTGCCCGTCGACCTGGGACCGGACCGCAGCGACGCACGGATGCACGCCAAGACCGTAGGATCCTACGCAGTGCCGTAGGGGACCGCACCGCCACTTCCCAGCAAATTAGGGACACTGTTGCTCCTGGGGTATCGGCGAGGACCATTCGCAACCGTCTCCATGAAGCTGGGCTACGGTCCCGCACACCGTTAGGCCGTCTTCCGCTCACGCCCCAACACCGTGCAGCCCGCCTCCAGTGGTGTCGCGACAGGCGTGAATGGAGGGACGAATGGAGACGTGTCGTCTTCAGCGATGAGAGTCGCTTCTACCGTGGTGCCAATGATGGTCGTATGCGTGTTTGGCGCCGTGCAGGTGAGCGCCACAATCAGGACTGCATACGACCGAGGCACAAAGGGCCAACACCCGGCATCATGGTGTGGGGAGCGATCTCCTACACTGGCCGTACACCACTGGTGATCCTCGAGGGGACACTGAATAGTGCACGGTACATCCAAACCGTCATCGAACCCATCGTTCTACCATTCCTAGACCGGCAAGGGAACTTGCTGTTCCAACAGGACAATGCACGTCCACATGTATCCCGTGCCACCCAACGTGCTCTAGAAGGTGTAAGTCAACTACCCTGGCCAGCAAGATCTCCGGATCTGTCCCCCATTGAGCATGTTTGGGACTGGATGAAGCGTCGTCTCACGCGGTCTGCACGTCCAGCACGAACGCTGGTCCAACTGAGGCGCCAGGTGGAAATGGCATGGCAAGCCGTTCCACAGGACTACATCCAGCATCTCTACGATCGTCTCCATGGGAGAATAGCAGCCTGCGTTGCTGCGAAAGGTGGATATACACTGTACTAGTGCCGACATTGTGCATGCTCTGTTGCCTGTGTCTATGTGCCCGTGGTTCTGTTAGTGTGATCATGTGATGTATCTGGCCCCAGGAATGTGTCAATAAAGTTTCCCCTTCCTGGGACAATGAATTCACGGTGTTCTTATTTCAATTTCCAGGAGTGTATTCTAGCATCTTTTGTGAAACACACAGTGCTGAGCGCCGTAACTGCGGCAGTGTTGAACGTGTAATGGTGGTCCGGGCTTCGAAGCTCTTAAGGCTGTTCCAGTCTCACGGACAGTGTGGAATGCCGCCTCATGGGACTCTTGGACCCTAGTACCTCCGTAGCTCTGCCTCCACAAGCCACGGTGGGCTGCACCACCATCGCCGAGGAGAACCTGCTCGCTAGGTTACGTAATAGTAATCTATGGACTGTTTCACGTTTTTCTCATTCTAAAGGCCTAAGCTGTCAGTGGAGGTAGCCATTCCCTGACTTAAGTGATTGTAATCTCTAGTAACTCTTTTATGTAACTTCTGCTTTTCTCATTCTAAGGGCTAAATGTAAATGTCGTGTGACTTCGGCCCCCCATCGCGTAGAGGTAGGCCGTTCGCCGGGTGCAAGTCTTTTGATTTGACGCCACTTCGGCGACTTGAGCGTCGAATTCTAAGGGCTAAACGAGCAGTTATTCTATGTCACTTTTGTGTCCCTTATTATAACAGTGTAATATGTTTTTAAACTTAACCAATTTTTTTTTAAATTACTGCGGGAAGCTACACGTATTGTAAATTGATCGTTCTCTTGCTTTAATAGTTTATTTAATGGAGCAACTTCTCCTTACCCCCACCCTTTCCTTTAATGTCGGGGGCTTTAAAGGCACATGGTGCTTGGTTTGGCCACAGTTGACTGTGTTTCGTAGGCGCGACATCTAGGCGCAAACAGATTGTTTTTAGTTATTCCTTATTTAGTCACGCCAATGGCCTGTGTCTTCTATTTATTGTGTTTGGTGTTACTAGTCAATCTTGTAAGACGAAAAGGGTATAATCAGCATTTCATAGCTTAATTCTTGTGCTTAAGGGATTTATCTCTGGCGATCATTCTGGCCGCGCGTTGTTAACTCTGACCCATCTTGCACCGGGTGGAGTTCCTTGATACTGAACGTATTCCTTATTTTTTAAAAAAAAGAAGAAAAAATAAACGCATTGAATTCTAAGGTTACCAACGGTGCCGGAATTTGTTTCTAGCTGAAGGTATAGAGGCAGCGCCTATTCCTGACATTTCTTTTTTGTTATTTATCTTCTTTAATTCTGAAATTTAGGCTGTTTTTTAAATATTGAATCAGTCTAGTGATTTAACTTGCTTGCACCCGTTACTGGTTTCCCAAGCTGAGCCCTTTACTAAACAGCCTGTGGGTTAAATGACCATAGCCGGCCGGTGTGGCCGTGCGGTTAAAGGCGCTTCAGTCTGCAACCGCGTGACCGCTACGGTCGCAGGTTCGAATCCTGCCTCGGGCATGGATGTGTGTGATGTCCTTATGTTAGTTAGGTTTAATTAGTTCTAAGTTCTAGGCGACTGATGACCTCAGAAGTTAAGTCGCATAGTGCTCAGAGCCATTTAAATGATCATAACATTTGGTTGTGATTTCACGGTAAAGATTTCCAGTTTATGAACTTGTGTATAAAAAGTTATAATTTGATAAAAGGCCTTGTTTCATTTTGAAAATATTGTTGGTACCCACACTCTTGTTTCCTTTTTAATTACTTTTTAGAGTGAACGTTACTGATCTCAGAAATTATTTCTCTTACTATATATACAGGGTGTTTCAAAAATGACCGGTATATTTGAAACGGCAATAAAAACTAAACGAGCAGCGATAGAAATACACCGTTTGTTGCAATATGCTTGGGACAACAGTACATTTTCAGGCAGACAAACTTTCGAAATTACAGTAGTTACAATTTTCAACAACAGATGGCGCTGCGGTCTGGGAAACTCTATAGTACGACATTTTCCACATATCCACCATGCGTAGCAATAATATGGCGTAGTCTCTGAATGAAATTACCCGAAACCTTTGACAACGTGTCTGGCGGAATGGCTTCACATGCACATGAGATGTACTGCTTCAGCTGTTCAATTGTTTCTGGATTCTGGCAGTACACCTGGTCTTTCAAGTGTCCCCACAGAAAGAAGTCACAGGGGTTCATGTCTGGCGAATAGGGGGGCCAATCCACGCCGCCTCCTGCATGTTTCGGATAGCCCAAAGCAATCACACGATCATCGAAATATTCATTCAGGAAATTAAAGACGTCGGCCGTGCGATGTGGCCGGGCACCATCTTGCATAAACCACAAGGTGTTCGCAGTGTCGTCTAAGGCAGTTTGTACCGCCACAAATTCACGAAGAATGTCCAGATAGCGTGATGCAGTAATCGTTTCGGATCTGAAAAATGGGCCAATGATTCCTTTGGAAAAAATGGCGGCCAGACCAGTACTTTTTGAGGATGCAGGGACGATGGGACTGCAACATGGAGCTTTTCGGTTCCCCATATGCGCCAGTTCTGTTTATTGACGAAGCCGTCCAGGTAAAAATAAGCTTCGTCAGTAAACCAAATGCTGGCCACATGCATATCGCCGTCATCAATCCTGTGCACTATATCGTTAGCGAATGTCTCTCGTGCAGCAATGGTAGCGGCGCTGAGGGGTTACCGCGTTTGAACTCTGGCGCATGAGACGATACGTGGACGTTGGCGTCATTTGGACCGCAGCTGCAACACGACGAACGGAAACCCGAGGCCGCTGTTGGATCACCTGCTGCACTAGCTGCGCGTTGCCCTCTGTGGTTGCCATATGCGGTCGCCCTACCTTTCCAGCACGTTCATCCGTCACGTTCCCAGTCCGTTGAAATTTTTCAAACAGATCCTTTATTGTATCGCTTTTCGGTCCTTTGGTTACATTAAACCTCCGTTGAAAACTTCGTCTTGTTGCAACAACACTGTGTTCTAGGCGGTGGAATTCCAACACCAGAAAAATCCTCTGTTCTAAGGAATAAACCATGTTGTCTACAGCACACTTGCACGTTGTGAACAGCACACGCTTACAGCAGAAAGACGACGTACAGAATGGCGCACCCACAGACTGCGTTGTCTTCTATATCTTTCACATCACTTGCAGCGCCATATGTTGTTGAAAATTGTAACTACTGTAATTTCGAAAGTTTGTCCGCCTGAAAATGTACTGTTGTCCCAAGCATATTGCAACAAACGGTGTATTTCTATCGCTGCTCGTTTAGTTTTTATTGCCGTTTCAAATATACCGGTCATTTTTGAAACACCCTGATAATAAAATTTGTCAGATGGTGAACGATGTGTGCTTAAAACCACAGCTCAGGTCCCGTACTCTGCAAGGAGGAATTTCAATGTTCGTTGGGATAGTGGTTTTCTGGGTTAAAGTAGAGAATCTTACCTATTGCGTCTTTCATCATCTCCTGGGCTATTTTTTTAAGTCTTTGTTGTTTTTTTTATTGTTTTTGCTTATTGTAATTCACTATTGTAATCAATTATGCCTATTTGCAGAAGTATTGCCAAACATGGCGTCGCGCCTTGTTCTGGTAACTCCTTTCTTAAGAAAGATATTTGACCTATGAGGCCAGGATGCAAGTCCCTTCTGATGGAAGTGTCACTGAATTAGCAGCTCGTTTGTGTACAGCCTTGGACAGCCCGTTGATCCTTACCGTTGACACCATAGGTGGGGTAGAAGCCGCACTAGCTGATTGCGCCGCTGCTGTGTCGGTCTTACACCAAAATGTAGACTTTCTAGAAACTAGTCAACCCGCCTGTAAACAAGTGGATAGGATCCAAGCCTACTTTTTCACTGGGGTAACCGCTTGAGCGTCGTTGAGTAGTTTAAACTTCGTTCTGAGCAGGATAAACTCGCTCAAGATTTGCATGCGTAGGTGCGGGATTTACAAACTAGTCTAAGTCATTTTGGTTTAGAAGACTTGGGAACGGTGAATGGCGAACAGGAATCTTCGTCCGGACAATTGACACTTTAAGCAGTGGTCAGGTGGTGGGGAGGGTTCAGCAACCAACTGGGTGTGTCTTTGGTAAATCGCCTCATCCTATCGGATTTTTACAGCAGAGTATTAAGCAACTGTCGGTGGAGAAACTCAGTGAGGTATAATCCACTTCGTGGCTTACTGTTAAGTTTGAATTCCATGCTGACGCTCTGGGGATGTCACAAGATATTGTACTTCAAATGTTGTATCCTTCAGCATGTGGGGTTTTAAGCCATATACTTTCCAAAATTTTGCCTGTCCCTCCCTCTCCTCGCTCATCCCCCTCTGCCCCTTTCATCCCTTCTCTCGGTGTTCTTACTTACATCGACCTGACTACACATCTGGTTTCCTGCATTCCTTACAGTTTTATTCCCCTTGCCTTCTCTCTGTCGTCCATCCTTTTTACCGATTTTGGTCCCCCTTTGGGGTTTTCCCTCCATTTCTAAATTTTCTGTCTGTAATGTGAGCCATTTGTGGAAGAACTGCCTCCTTATCGTCTACAGCGTGGATTCATCTCCTCCATTCCTTCCTCTCTTCCGTCTCTGCTATAGACCCCTCTGCTCCTCTAGGTCACCAGCGTGTGCAGCCAGTCAGTGTTACATACACATGTGGCTGAGCACCATGACAACACAGTGGTCACACTTCTGATACCTGAATTGTTGCCTCCCCATGTATGCCTACGAGTGGTTGCTTGTCTTCCCAGAGCAACATAACACCCGACAATGACCATATGCCAGACAGCCCTTGCTGTGGCTGAGTGGTGCCCATGGGGAGACGCCCTGATCGGAATGTGTGGTATCAGGGTGAATGATTTGCACATGAAGCGTGTCAAGCTCCAAAAATTTCGCCATTCTTCTACAGCTGCCTCTTTGAGTGATAATGGATGACTGAATTCTGCTTCTTTGACCCTGTGGCCTTCCCTTCCCTGGCTGAACTCTAGCAGGATGGCCAGGCTCGCCACCTTGTTGTGAAACACGTTCCCCACTACCTGGTCTGTGCTAGGGCAGATGGGGACACATTCACCGCCAGAAAGCCTTTATTTGTTGTGGAAAATATCAAAATTAAGTTTGGTGATGTGATCTCTCAGTAAGATGTGCTTGGGCTCCCTGTTGATCAGAACTTCTTCTGCCACCCAGTCTGCAGCTCTTTGTACTTATGACCGTCTTGGCGACGTCTTGGTGTCTCTTACGCCTCATCAGCTTCTGAATGTGGTCCAGGGAGTAATTTTTTATAGGGATCACATCCTTCAAACTGATGAGGAACTCTGAGCCAAAATGGAACTGCGGGGTGGTTCATTTTGTTTGACATGTGCAACTGGTGATGGGCCTCCCTCCCAGGGTCTCTTCCTCCAGCTTCTCTGAGGCAGGAGTCCTGCTATCATAACTCAGCCATGGGACACACGCTGTGTGCCCCAAGGTCGCCTTGTCTCTTTAGGTTTCAGATGTTGCAGAAGCCGTCTCTCTCTCTCTCTGTGCCCCCATTGGTGCCAACTTGAGTCTGACATCTTATTTATGGATGTCACCCAATCATCGTTGGTGACAGATGGTGAGCTGGCAGCATGACTGGTTCCAGGCCACTCGTCTCCCATTTCGATACCCACTCTATGATTATTCAGTGGAACTGTAATCGATACTACTATCACCTCCCAGAGTTACAATTCCTATTGCATTTTACTTGGCAACTTGTGTCATGCTCAAGGAATCCCATTTTATTGATGCTCAGTCACTGAGCATTTGTGGGTTCTGGGTTCCATGCTTTCTGTCAGAACTTGGTCGGCCCTTTGAAGGCTTCTGGTGACGTCTCCACGTTGGTCCATATGGATATTGTTAGTATATGGATCCCACTTCGTACGCCATTTGAAGCAGTTGCCACTTGGACTCAGCTGTCATAGTTTGCTGTCTCTATCCCGCTCCTGACAGGCCATCTACATTTGCTGTCCTAATTGCCCTTCTTCAGCAACTCTCCCCGTTCCCCACTTCCTCCTCCTTGGATATTTCAATGCCCATCGCTCTTTGTGGGGCACTGCCTCTTCATCTAGTCGGGGCTCCTCATTGACCAGTTTCTTGCGGACCACGACCTGTGCCTTCTTAATGATGGTTCCCCTACTCATTTTAGTGCCGCTTATGACATTTTTCTGCCACTGATCTTTCGCTCTCTTGCCCCCTCCCCCCCTTTCTTACTTCCTTACACCGACCGCCACATGATGACCTTTGTGACAGTGATCACTTTCTGTTGATTCCCTCATTCCCTTTCCGCCTCCCACTGACCAGATTACCCCAGTGGGCTTCCCATCGTGTTAATTGGCTTTTACATGCATCCCAAGTCTTTTTTCCATCCTCTTCGTCAGATTTTATTAATGAAGTCGTCTGTAATCTATCCGATAAGATATTATGAGCTTCCAGCATTGCAGTTCCCTTGTTCGCTGTTAGCCAGTTCTGTGGTGGAGCATGGCCATTGAAACCAGTACTTGTGATCACCATCAGTCTCTGCAACATCTTAAGTGGCACCCGTCCTTCTCCAGTCTTATTACCTTTAAACGCCTTAGCGCCAAAGCCAGTTACTTAATCAAAAAGAGCCAACGGGTGTTTTGGGAAAACTTTGCCTTCTCTCTAGGCGCTTCTGTCCCTCCATCACGTGTGTGGCTACACTCCGTAACCTCCAAGGCTGTCAGCGACAGTCTTCCATTCCAAGCCTTGCCCTTCCAGGTGGGCTTTGTACAGATCCATCAGTTCTCATGGAACACTTTGTAACCTTCTCCTTCCTAATCAGCCTATAGGACTGTTGTGTAACAGACCATGATCGCGTATGCCTAATGAAAATTTACAGTGAGTAAGGCTATCGTTACCAAAGGAAAATAATACCCGTTAGTAGAAGGAAAGTGTACAACAGACCCGCCTGAAGAAAGAATGTATTCTAAAAGTAATTTAAATATTTGTAATAATTTTGAAATGGGTGAAATATAGAGAATATATAGAATATATAGAATATGAAGCACACAGTGGGAAAAGGGTACCTCGTAATATTTTTAATACAAAAACTACTGACAATACGAAAAATACTGATTAGCAAACAAAAAGTATAATTAAACATTCAGCAGCCCACTAGGGCAATGGACATGCAGAATCCTAAGAAACGGCAATGGCAAAGAAAATTAAGCAAATAATCACTGGAATGGTGACAGAAGGTTGTCATGCTTTTCCACAACGCAACGGTTCACGAGCAAAGTAAATGAATCTGAAAGCACTGAGTTTTCTGTTATTTAATCTGTAATACTAAATTTTGGAAGCAAACTTAAATGAAGTTGCTCGTTAAATAAATGAGTGGCTGTAACCGAAACTTTGGTACGTAAAAATGACTTTCTGTAACCTCAGAATAACGTAAAGCAAAATTTGGAAAAAGGCAAACAATTAACTTTTAATAATTGAACGACTGATCTGAATTTAGTGTAAGCAAATGAACAACTGATTTACTTTTAACATAACAATAAAATACTTACCTACCCAGCAGAAGTCACTCGCTAAAGTAAGTACAGAATACGTGAAATTGCACGCTCTTGTGCTGTATCTTTAGTTAGTAGTATTGCCACTGAAATTTTACGTTACTTTAATTAAGTGAATGAAGTTAATACTCAGAATTGCAAATTCGTTATGCAGTACAAGAATACTGAGGCTGCAAAATTTATATTTAAACTGGTCATTAGCAAACAAACAAAAGTGACAGTAAATAGTTACTCGATTTTCATATTTTTATGACACTCGGTGATTGCATGGAAGGGAAAGGGACCCTGCTTAGTAATAATGTCTGAGGACAATGACAACACAGGTACCCTACAATTTTTAATTACTGCAGGTTATTATTCAAGAAAGTTAGTGACACTTTCTGAAAAAAGTGCCACTGGGAAATGCCAGTGCAGTATCAGTTATCCTCTGTCAGTTAACTGTCTTACATTATAGTAGCTGTGCAGACGACAACGAATGTAGGGGACTACAATGCTGAGCTGCTGCTGGTTGAGAACCACGAACCGTCTCCAGAGCCACGGATACTTATGGGACAGGAAATAGTTCGAACTGTAGCTTCCTCCGCCTGTTCTCTCCTACCGTGCTCTCAATCCTCATGGGTTAACGAAGCAGGTGCGCCTACACTGGTACGATCATAGCTGCACACCGCGGCTGCGTGAGTGCCCAACGTATACTTCCGCACTCTTTCATGACTCAAGCCATTCTGCTTCCTCTCTGCTCGCATCATGACAGAGACTTGCCATAAGCAAAGATAGACAAAGGCACAGGTACCACCGTTTCATCGTTATTATCTACACATTTAACCCTTAACAGGAAATTTGTGTCTGAGGGGCACACATGCATTTTTATCCTGTTATATTGGCAACACTGTTTGCACTATTGGAGGGAATGCCTCTGTAGCTTCACCACAATTTCTTTGCCAATCTTCTGGTGTGGCTTATTGTTGACGGTGACGGTTATATATGAAGTAATTGTTGTTACCTTGCATACCACAGTGTCTGTGAGAGACATATTTCCAGTAACTCAAGTTTTATTACGTGCCTATTAGATACGTATTTCCAAAATCTATACTTTTACTTCTGGTGAATAGAACTACTTGCAGCTAATTGCTTTTTCTTTTAGACAGTCTGCTAAGTTACAAGTCCTAGTATTTTTGTAAATATTGTACAAATGGGAAAAATGGAGCAGGTTCCATCTATATTACGGAAAAGAAGACAAACAAAGGTATTGAGAGTGGATGATCCCAATTTTGAGGAGGAACTTGCAAGGATGTCAGAAGAAGTGGATGGAGAGGATATGGATATAGAGGATTTATTTTCCTACGATTCCGATTGTGATCCTCCCTTTTCTCGAGAAAAAGCAGCCTCCACGTCTTCCTCTGATGAACGAGATATTGTTGCAGGTGTTGACTTTTCCTGCAGGGGTGAGCAAGCAAATAACGATATGTCAGTATCTTTTGTTTACAAAGGCAGAAATGGATTTTGTTGGGAATCAAAAGAACCAACTACAGCTAGACGAGTATCTCTTAATAAAATAATCCGAGGAATACCGGGTATAACAACGACTGTCAAAAATTTAGGTGATAATCCTAAGGTAGAAGATATTTGGTCTTTGATATCTGATGATGAACTCATAGAGGAAACAGTGAAATGGACAAACGTTAAACTGGAATAATGCAGAAACAGTGTAAGTAGGCTGTTTAGGTTTTCTTATTGGTAACGCCACGTAGCGCTCTGTATGAAAATCACTGGCTGTGCTGTGTGCAGTCTGTGGCTAGTTTGCATTGTTGTCTGCCATTGTAGTGTTGGGCAGCTGGATGTCAATCACAGAGACAATCAGAGAAACAGACAATATGGGAACCAAAATAATTATTATCAAGGGCGACACAATAACTTCAGACGCAACGCTCCAGCGCGCAGTTACGATTCAGGGAGAAGTTCTCCACCACGTGACCGACAAGAAAGAAACTATGGAATCTACCGACATGACGACAGACGATATGATCGTAACGACAGAGCTGAATTGCATCAGAACTGGCGGGATTCAAACAGAGCAGGGCCTTCTCATCAAGGTGAATTTGTAGAAGTTAGGTCTCCTAATCCCAATAACGACGCACGCCAACAAAGAGTTAGCAGACAATGACTCGCACCGCAGGCAGCCACGTGCGCCAGCTGGCTCAGAGAAAAATAACATAGACGCTAACATTGAGAAAAATTCCAGTATTCTTTACTGACGTATACCGCATGATAATTGCGTTGAAGTTGAAACTCTGCGTACTAGGAAGAGTAAAGGTTTACACCTACATTTCACATGAAAAACCGTTTATTGAAAGATAATCTGCTTTTTAACTTTGTCTTTGCCATATAACTTTTCACTTTACATTACCAGTATGCTTTGTCAGAGTTAGAATCTGTTAACATGCAACAATCTTTGAAGTTAAATATCCATTCAAGAACCAAGAGAACTTATTTAAACAGAAATTACCAATGCATTTTTATGGTGAACAGACGACACAGTGTAGTTATTTGTACATTCTTCCTTGTTAGTTGCACGATCACGAAACGACTATAAGGCTCATATACTTAGAACATATACTGGCACTGCTAATGAGATTTTCATGCAACATTTTGGTTTACTTGAAAAGACATTCTTTATTTGAAGTACTTTCTGTGGGATTAAAGATGACTTAGCACTTCGTTTCTTTGACAGCTACACAATTATATCACGACGCTACTAATGTGTAACACAATTTACATTGTTGCTTTTGTGCTGTATCTGCTTTATATCTGCACAGTTTTTCTGAATTCTTCTGGAAAGTAAAACATGTTTAATAGTAACTTTGTGGTATAGCTACAATAAGACAGCCTTTCTTTGTTTTGTAACACAACAATACGTTACAGTGTATTACTTTCTTGATCACGGTACTGTACGTAATAACTACGATATCTATACGCAAAGCATTTCACTTTTGTTTATCATGAGGTAAGTACATTGGCTTCTGCAGAAATTAGCTTTCGGAGGAAAATAACTATGACACTTCCACAGAGATTATCTTACAGCAAGACGCACATTTAGCACTACAGGACATGTATTTGAGTGATTAATTTTGTACTTAAATCATTTATTTTTAAAGATATTTGAAGTACAATGATACAAAGGTTTTCTGTGATACATTTCATTCAATTGCTATAATCTGTAACACCTGAGGGTATAATTACATTAATCCTCAGGGGGGTACACGCTTACTTTGTGTACCATGTGTGTGGCAAGCACAAGGAGCCCTAGCTAATATGGTATTTGCTTATACAACTTTACACATCGGTACCATATTCCTCCAACACAAAATACAGAGCTACCTGATCATTTAACTGAGAGAGACAAACATTTATTTTACTACATCAGTGACAGCTGTTTACATAATTACACCGTTGGATAACTTCACACTTATGAAATTGTATTTTGTCTGTACTTTGTGAACTGTTCATATTTTTTCGGAACCATTGTAATACTATGAGAGCTCTGAATGATGTATTTGGAATGAGATCGTGATTTTTAAAGTACATTTGAGGTAGGTGACACTATTGAAATGAGCAGAGAATTTTCTTTACGTTTTGATATTATTGGAGGAAGCTATGACGATTTTGAGATTTGACTGAGGTGTTATGATGTTATTATTACGACGACCATGTGTATTTTGCTGTTGAGGTATGTTTATGATCAATAAGCTGATGCTATATGAGGAATTTTATTATGCTATGTATTTATTATGACGAAATATTGAAGAAGTGTCGACGAATATGTATATGTGTAATAAGGTAAGGAATAATGAGTAGTGGTTAGGGACTCTGACTTGTGAAAAAGTATGTTGGAAACCAAGAATTGTACTTTAAGAGTTATGAAACGTGTCTAAATGCATGAATGTATCACAATGCCGACGAATATTTTTTGGACAGTGTTATATTTATAGGATTTTGTTTCTACAGATTTGCAACGCACTTTCTCGAACTGTGAAATTTTTATATGAGACTATCACTGTAGTGCAAACTGGTGTCATAAATATTTCGGTAAGAAAGTCAAGTGACCACCTGCACGTAATGCGTCGTGGGCACCCAGCTGCGTGAGTCACCTGGAAAAAAGCATTAGTGTGTACCTTTCAGAGGCACAGGTGGAGAAAAAAGAGTGGCCATTATCTTTGCTATTAACATTCCTTTGTAGAAAGCATCGCAAATACGACACACTCAAACTTGAAAACATATGATTACACTGTGGAGCTCTTAATTTATGATATTTACTGAAATGCCTAAAGAAATGATGAGAAACATTTTACATTTATTGTCTTTCTAGTTGAGAGATTCTTTTGCCTTTGGAGACGCCATTTGCCTAGTGAATGACATTTCATGCATTGCTCTATATGGGCTATATATATTTGCTCATTTCTTTTAATATCTAGTTTCTAGCTGCACTGCAGCATTGGTTATTATAAAATTTAATAGATGTACTAATATCACTATTTTCTGTCTACAAACCCAGGAAAGAATACATTTATGATGTACTTTCTTAGAAAAGAGAGCACAAATAGACATTTCCCTTCACAGTAACTGCATAAATAATTTTTTAAACGATTTGGTAACTTGTCTGCTACAGTAACTTATCGTGATGCATCACTCTAGTATTAAGATGTGACATAGGTATTAGACATGGCCATCTTTAGTGTAATATTTTTTCTGATTGAGCTTTGTCATGTTTAGATATAAGTTATTGCATTTGCTGCTGCTGTTTGCCAGGCATAGTGCTACTAAATTTCACTTTGTATTACTCTGTTAAGCTAGTTTTACTACGGATTTATTTTTGTTGTTGCTGCACATTGGCTCATATTAGTTGTAATGTTGCATTGCTTGGTAATTTAGATTTATTGCAGCTTGCATTGACAGTTTCCATTTTTTTCATTGCTGTTTGTATTAATTGTTTTATGCTGCTGCATTGCCTCGTCCCTTAGTTTAGCATCTGAGCTCAGTAGATTTAAGTTAGCTTAAGAGGGGGTAGACTATATAAGAGAATGAGATGAGATGAATTGGAAGAAATGCATTGAGAAGTTTTACGAAAAAAGTACAGAAAGCAGGTATAGATAGCACTTTTTGAAATAATGAAGAACGAAGGGAGATCTCCAAGAGGTAAAGAAAATTTTGTTTGCAAGATACTGCAGTAAAACAACCCCTGTCCTTTCCCTTTCTGTTATTCCGCTATGTGTTTGTGTACTCTTGTATATTTGTGTTCTTCCTGTCTTTATGTGTTTATCTGATGAGAGTTACATTGTAGAATTTTTCTGATAATATGTTATTTACTTTGAAAAGATGTTTAGATATTATTTATTCTGTTTTGTTGCTCATATGTGAAGGTGATGTTTCAAAAGTTATTCTGATCTTTATGTATGTACTTATGTCATAATTCCTGTAACACTGATGTATCTGTTTATTTCTATTCTTTTGTAAAGCCTGTACTACTACAGAGTTATCTGTATTGTTATGTTCTTTAATGATGTATTTTGTACTGTTGTAATTGTATTCTTATGTTATAAAATTGTAATTGAAACCAGTTCATCATATTATTAACTTGTAAGTTCCATTTGACTGTACACGTTTCTGTTGGTCATAGTATATGGACAATATGTGAGAAGTAGGGACTGTTAGTGTTTGCACATATGTTAATAATTCAGCAAGGGACTGGATAACAGCATTGCTGGTTCTAAGGACAATTCCAAAAAACTTTGTGAGTGCACAAGTGGTGGTTATGGACTTGCTATATTATCCGCAAGACTCTTCAATGGTGATTGTGCACCTGCACAGTCACAACAGATGGCTGCTGGCCATCTCTACAAGGACTACAGTGGGTCTGCATCTTTGATGACCCACCAATATCATTATTTCTACAAGGACTACAGTGGGTCTACACCTTTGCTGACTCACCAGTACCATTATTTCTACAAGGACTGCAGTGGGTCTGCACGTCTGGTGGCCCACCAATACTGTGATCTCTACCAGAACTACAGTGGGTCTACTCTGTGATGACCTACCTACCAATATTCTTCAAAACTTCGAATGACTCTGCTGTGGGTTTGCTCTGTTGTGGACCAATACCTGTCTGCATGTCAAGAGCCAGCACTGTCTTTCCATTGGAAGTACAAGACTACTTCTTCAAGATTGCATGGAAATCCACTACTTCTGTGTGCATTTTCTTTTACTGCCCAGACTTTGAGAAAAAAAAAACATTGCAATTTTACTGTGATGAATGATCAGGACTCTCTTTATGGACTGTGAGAAAATTTTAGCTTTTCACCAACATTGTATTAATAAGTGTGTGCATTTGATATTTTTCTTACCGTAATTATGAAAAATTTTTTTCAAATCTGTATTGGCCAGTGCCCAAAACAATTTGTAAAACTTTTTGTGGGGAGCATGGGGGCTATGTAAGTAGGCTGTTTAGGTTTTCTTATTGGTAACGCCACGTAGCGCTCTGTATGAAAATCACTGGCTGTGCTGTGTGCAGTCTGTGGCTAGTCTGCATTGTTGTCTGCCATTGTAGTGTTGGGCAGCTGGATGTTAACAGCACGTAGCATGGCGCAGTTGGAGGTGAGCTGCCAGCAGTGGTGGATGTGGGGAGAGAAATGGCGGAGTTTTGAAATTTATAAGACTGGATGTCATGAACAGCTATGTATATTATGATTTTTCAACACTATTAAGGTAAGTACATTGTTTGTTCTCTATTAAAATCTTTCATTTGCTAACTATGCCTATCAGTAGTTAGTGCCTTCCGTAGTTTGAATCTTTTATTTAGCTGGCAGTAGTGGCGCTCGCTGTATTGCAGTAGTTCGAGTAACGAAGCTTTTTGTGAGGTAAGTGATTTGTGAAAGGTATAGGTTAATGTTAGTCAGGGCCACTCTTTTGTAGTGATTATTGAAAGTCAGATTAAGGACAGTCATGTAAAATTGTTCAAAGGGGACGTTTCAACAGGATTGAAGTACATTAGCAAAGTATCTACAAATCTACTGATCTGTATTAAATAAAAGCATTTATGGCGCTTTGTATGCTAACTTTCATCCGTAGTTCTCGACATGAAGAAATGCCATCACTCTTCTCTACCGATTATATTGGGCCGCGCGAGATTAGCCGAGCGGTCTCAGGCGCTGCAGTCATGGACTGTGCGGCTGGTCCCGGCGGAGGTTCGAATCCTCCCTCGGGCATGGATGTGTGTGTTTGTCCTTAGGATAATTTAGGTTAAGTAGTGTGCAAGCTTAGGGACTGATGGCCTTAGCTGTTGAGTCCCATAAGATTTCACACACATTTGAACATTTTTGACTATACTGGAAAACCTATATTTAGAACCGCAATGCCAGTAAATCAGTTTCAAATCTTGTTGCTCTGTCTGTGACTTGAATTTGTGAAACAAGATAAATAAGGAAGAAGGAAGATAAATCAGCACCAACTTCGTAAATTTTTTCCAAATTCTTCAGCTTCTGTCAAGAACTGTACTCTGCTGGAAAATATAATTGCGTAGATGATATGCTCGTACAATTTCGTGGCAGATGTTGCTTCAAAGTGCATTTACCCAAAAAGTCGGCAAAATGTGTAAACTACTCATCCAACAGAAAATCCAGATGCTGGCATCTAGTCTTTTTTACATTAATAAATATTAGTGCAGTGAACAGTTTCATTCTCCACTTCCGCTTTAAAAGCAGTAAAATTATCACTAGGTACAGATGCGTCAATAAATGTCAGTCAGTCTAACGAGCCCCCACGCTGAAATTATATCACCTATTTACAATCTGAGAGTAGATTTGAGAATAACAATTGAAAATCTCCTTGGAAAATACTCAGAGAAGAACAAAAGGGGGTGAAGAGTGACAAACTGAAAAGAAAGAGGAAGTGCAGTCATTGTCCATACAAGAACAAAAGAAACACTGCATAAAATGTGTGAATTGTGATGCATTTCTATACCTGGAATGTTCCAGAAAAATATGTGTCAAGTGTTTAATGGATCCATTAGCCAAAAGTATTCACGAATTTGAAGCTAATCCCTGACATTTCTTTAAACAATTCATATATTTTTGTGGAGTTCCATTATACACTCCTGGAAATGGAAAAAAGAACACATTGACACCGGTGTGTCAGACCCACCATACTTGCACCGGACACTGCGAGAGGGATGTACAAGCAATGATCACACGCATGGCACAACGGACACACCAGGAACCGCGGTGTTGGCAGTCGAATGGCGCTAGCTGCGCAGCATTTGTGCACCGCCGCCGTCAGTGTCAGCCAGTTTGCCGTGGCATACGGAGCTCCATCGCAGTCTTTAACACTGGTAGCATGCCGTGAAAGCGTGGACGTGAAGCGTATGTGCAGTTGACGGACTTTGAGCGAGGGCGTATAGTGGGCATGCGGGAGGCCGGGTGGACGTACCGCCGAATTGCTCAACACGTGGGGCGTGACGTCTCCACAGTACATCGATGTTGTCGCCAGTGGTCGGCGGAAGGTGCACGTGCCCGTCGACCTGGGACCGGACCGCAGCGACGCACGGATGCACGCCAAGACCGTAGGATCCTACGCAGTGCCGTAGGGGACCGCACCGCCACTTCCCAGCAAATTAGGGACACTGTTGCTCCTGGGGTATCGGCGAGGACCATTCGCAACCGTCTCCATGAAGCTGGGCTACGGTCCCGCACACCGTTAGGCCGTCTTCCGCTCACGCCCCAACATCGTGCAGCCCGCCTCCAGTGGTGTCGCGACAGGCGTGAATGGAGGGACGAATGGAGACGTGTCGTCTTCAGCGATGAGAGTCGCTTCTGCCTTGGTGCCAATGATGGTCGTACGCGTGTTTGGCGCCGTGCAGGTGAGCGCCACAATCAGGACTGCATACGACCGAGGCACACAGGGCCAACACCCGGCTTCATGGTGTGGGGAGCGATCTCCTACACTGGCCGTACACCACTGGTGATCGTCGAGGGGACGCTGAATAGTGCACGGTACATCCAAACCGTCATCGAACCCATCGTTCTACCATTCCTAGACCGGCAAGGGAACTTGCTGTTCCAACAGGACAATGCACGTCCGCATGTATCCCGTGCCACCCAACGTGCTCTAGAAGGTGTAAGTCAACTACCCTGGCCAGCAAGATCTCCGGATCTGTCCCCCATTGAGCATGTTTGGGACTGGACGAAGCGTCATCTCGCGCGGTCTGCACGTCCAGCACGAACACTGGTCCAACTGAGGCGCCAGGTGGAAATGGCATGGCAAGCCGTTCCACAGGACTACATCCAGCATCTCTACGATCGTCTCCATGGGAGAATAGCAGCCTGCATTGCTGCGAAAGGTGGATATACACTGTACTAGTGCCGACATTGTGCATGCTCTGTTGCCTGTGTCTATGTGCCTGTGGTTCTGTCAGTGTGATCATGTGATGTATCTGACCCCAGGAATGTGTCAATAAAGTTTCCCCTTCCTGGGACAATGAATTCACGGTGTTCTTATTTCAATTTCCAGGAGTGTATGAGTATTCACGAAAGTAATAAATATTGGAATTGTTACTTGTTAGGCGGTTTAGTGAGTTCATTGTACTAACAGATTAAAGTACTACTTTCCTAGAGAAGCAACATTCATTTTGTTGTCTTCATTACCGTGTCTATCAGACACATATTTCCAGTGAAGTAGTAAAAATAATTCTTCGGTTTGTCGATTAAATAAAGTTCTTTTGGCTATTACTCAGTAATTTATAATTACAACCAATTATATGCATCCATAAATAAATCCACTGTTAAATCGTTTTCATATTAAATATAATTTCTGTAGTAAAGCTTACAGATTCAGGATTAGCAGTATAGTACAAGTTATCAACGGATATTAAATGGCGGAAATTTTGGACGGTACACAAGGTACTTTATCTGCAATTTTGGTGTTACAACCTCACGTCCCATTTTGCGATGGTGTCGGTGTCACCCTCCTTTCCAACTGCCTTCCTCGTCAGGAAACAGTGGGCTGAAGCCTCCTAATTATATTTTACGCCTTGTCAAGTGGAATTTACAATGACTCTTTTACTGAATGCGAGCTTCTTTTGGCCCTCTCTTCTTCCCATGATTCAACTCCTGGCCCCGATTCTCCATAGCCAATTGCTTCAACACTTCATTCCTCCACAACGCCACTATCTGCTCCTGGTGTTTAACAGTGTCTAGCCCAAAGACATTTTCCCCTGTTAGTGGAGGGACTGTACTGTAGTTCCTGTCCTTAAGCCTGGCAAGGATCCGTCGTCTCTTGATAGTTACCAGCCCATCAGCCTGACCAATGTCCCATGCAAGTTACTAGAAGAGATTGTGGGCTGTCGACTCAGCAGAGTCCTCAAATCTTGGGACCTTTTACCTTCTTACCAGTGCCACATTCAGTAGGGATGGTCTCTGATCGATTATCTGCTTCAATTGGAAACTGGAAGTTCGGCAAGCCTTTTCTGAATGCTGTCATCTTGTCACAGTTTTCTTCGATCTTCAAAAGGCCTATCACATAGCTTGGAGCCATCACATCCTCCTTATGCTCCACGAGTTGGGTCATCGGCGCCCCCTCCTGATTTTTATCCTACAGTTCCTGTCCCATTGGTCGTTCAGAGACCAGGCTAGCAATCTTATCAGCTCTCCAAGGACCCAGGAGAATGGCGTTCCACAGGGCTCTGCATCAAGTGTCCCTACTATCACTGTTAATGGACTTGTGCTGCCAGACCGTTGGTCATCCCTATTCTGGATGTGGTTGATTTCTGTATATGGGCTAGCTCCCACTCAGTGGCCTCCGTGGAAGAAAATCCACGGTGCTTTCCAGTGCAATCTCACATGTTTTTCTATTCTTTCGCCTTAAGTCGAAGGTGGTACATTTCTGTCGCCATACTATGGCCTGTCCCGATCCAAAGCTCTATCTCGATGCCAAACGCCTGCTGTGGTCCCCAGTTCACTTTCTTGGGTTTTATTGTTGACAACAGGCTTACTTGTCTACCCCATATCCGTCATCTGAAGGTTGGCTATTTGCATAAACTCAATGTTCTTCAGTTCCTTGCTCACACCTCTTTGGGTGTGGATGGTTTCACCCTTCTCTGTCTTTACTGGGCATTAGTTCTGTCTTGTCTGGACTATGGTCGTCAAGTTTATGGATCAGTTGGTTCTTTCACGCTGCTCCTCTTGAGCCCAGTTCGCCATCGTGGTAGCCATTTGGTCACTGGTGCGTTTCACACTAGCCTTGTCAATAGTCTTCAGTTTAACACTGGGATCTTCACCCTGCTTTCGATTCAGTGGCCCCAGCTCCTGGTTTTCTATGCCATCACTATCCACTCTTCATCTGCTCACTCCTCCTCCTTCATCTTTTTTTTGTTTTTTTTCGGTCTTGGGACGTCAGCCGCCCGCTATCCGCCCTTGAGTGAGTTTACTGGTTTGCCTCGCTTCTCTCTGCTGTGACGTCCATGCTCCTCCTTGTCCTGTTGCCCAAGAGTGGGAGGCTCTATCTGGTTTAGAATCTGTACCTTTGCCTGATTTAGATAATTGTTTTATGTGGTTTGGTGGGGCCAAGTTCTTTATGGTTCTTGATCTTCATCAGGCATATTGTCAGATACCTTTATACTAGGAATCTAAATATATTACCGCCTTCGGTGCCAAGCTGAACTTATAAGTTCAACAGGGTTCCTTTTGATTTGTCCACTGGTGCAGCTGTTTCGTCCCGCCCGTTAAAGTGTGTCTTGGATCGTAGAAGTTTAAATGTGTATATAACCATCTCGATGATCGCTGATCATTTGAAACACTTAACCACCTGGAGGAGGATCTGGAGCTGTTCAGGGAGGCAGGGTTGGCCGTTAAGCCTTCAAAAATTACATTGGCGCTTCGGCAGAAATTTTCGGGGATTTAGCTTCTGCCGATGTATTAGAATGGATCAAGATCGCATTAAGGACTTGCGTAGACTTCCTGAGCCCAGGAACAAGAAGGTAGTGACTCAGATTATAGGTATGGCAATTTTTTTTTTGTAAGTTTGTTCCCAATTTTGCTAAGTTAGCTGGGCCCCTTAATGACCTTCGTAAGAAACAGTTTGTTTTTCATTGGGACGAGAGTCATCAGGTATCCTATGAGGCAACTGAAGAGGCCGTTAGTAATCTCCCCATTTTGGCTATTCCCGATTTTCAGCGCCTGTTTGTTGTCCAGGCAGATGCTTCTGCTCGTCGAATAGCGCCCATTCTTCTGTAAGAACAAAAAGGGGAGCGGTGTCCCACAGCTCACTCTTCTAGAACGTTATTGCACCCTCAAAGTAAATATTGAGTTTATGAATGGTAAGCGTTGGCAATCCTCTTTGTCCTTGAGAAATGCAAGTTTTTTCTTCAGTACAAGGAATTTCTTCTAGAAACGTATAACCGGCCCTGAGTTGGCTTCTGGCAGGTTCCCGGAAGACTGGGTGAATAGCGCGCTGGGCGATTCGGATTTCCGCCTTCCATTTTAAGGCTAGGCATATTAAGGGTCCTGACGGTCAGGTGGCAGATGCCTTCAGCCGCATGTTCGAAGGCGAGGTCTAGGATCACCATGATCATGGGGAGGGGAGCACCTGAGCATTGTGTAACAGGAGTGTTGTACGGAGGTCCCAGAACTCTTTACTGATTTGAAGGGGAAGCAAGATTTTGACCCTAGAACTACTGGGATTCAAGAGAGGTTATTACAAGGTGAACAGGTCTGTCATTACAACCTGTACGAAGTTTAGCTTTCCTCCACCTCTGAAACTGCAAGTTAAATTAATATCACTGCATAATATTCAGTTAGTTGAATAGAAACTTTTGGGTGAGAGAAGTCACTTCCTCAATATTTTTAAACGATTATATGGCACTCTTCCAGGTATAAAATTAATTGCTCCACCTGAAATAAAATCTCGGTGGCTCTACATAATTCCGGCGATCGTCGACTCTGAAAATTCTTAAAATAATCAAAGGAACAATCGTATACGGTGGGGAAGCCGTCTTGGGTGCAATGACGTATCACTCTGCAGCATGGGAATCAGTGTCCAAGTTGGGTATCAGTTTGATAAAGTCCAGAATTTAATCTCTTAAAATAGAGCATAAACGACCGTGGTGCAGGCTCTACTGATTTCTCAGGATACAAAGTTCCCTACGAGTTACGACACACCAAAGAATGTGCCGAGCAACAGACAAGGGAGAGGGTAAAATATTAATCACAAAACTGAACATGCTTTTTCCATTCACGAAATTATAGTTTTTTTTTTTTTTTTTTTTTTTTTGCTACGTTTCAGTATACATCATTCTCTTGTGTGAGATAAAACGTTATCATAATTCATCAAATCACATTCGGTTTTCGAAATGGCAGCTTACAACAATGCTGCTGATTACAATTCCACTACGATCCTACTCTCCGCAATCTCAATCAGAAGTAAGTAAGTCCTTTGCACACGTAATGTTCCACATTCCATCCACAGAGTTTGTGTATCACGAGTCAAAGATAATCTGACTGTCGCAGTCTTAAGGAGTCTTTGAGCCACATAAATAACTTGCTCGATTATCTATTCATGTCTGTGGTGGATTGCGTGGGTAAACTGACATATTATTTTATAGTCGCTGCGGCGAGGCGGGCACGATCCTAAGATAAATTTGCTTTTCGTGGAACATATCTGCCCTGTACTCCGTTACGCTTGCGATACCGTGGTGGGTGGCCACTTGGGTATGCATAAAAACTATGCTAATGTAGAGAAACATGTTACTTGGTCTATCACTTATATGTGTATTCAGAGGTTGGTGGGGGAGTGTGAAAGCAGCAATAGTGCTAACTCCAATTCCAAGGGTCTCTTGCATCGATTTTGGAGGATTGTTCTGTGGAGAAACTGTTTATTGGTTACAAAGTACCCCGCCCTCGTACTTGTGAGGTTTAGTTTTGAGAATGCTGTTAGTCATATCAGCACCACTCAATACTATCCGCAACCCTTCTTTGTGGAGCGAGTTAATCGTAATTTGAAGGCAGCACTGATCGATTTTCATTTGAGTTCTGAAAAAAAAGGAGTCTTTCGAAACCCTGATTCAATTTCGTGTTCTATGCGTCCCAACATGATCCCCACTTATATTTACTTATCTGGTGAATTCACCTTTTGCTAACTTGTGGTCTATTAAGGACGTTCCAGAGCAGATTAATCCTGGAATTATTCAGCGGAATTGGAGCAGGGCGAGACGCAACTTCCAGCTCTCCTGTTAGAAGTTAGTGCGGAGTTACAATCGTGGTCATAAGGAATTTAAGGGTAAAGCAGGGGACCAAGTTTTTGTGTGGGACTCCTGTGGTGTCACCGCCAGACACCACACTTGCTAGGTGGTAGCTTAAAGCGGCCGCAGTCCATTTAGTACATGTCGGACCCGCGTGTCGCCACTGTGATCGCAGACCTAGCGCCACCACAAGGCAGGTCTCGAGATACGGACTAGCACTCGCCCCAGTTGTACGAACGACATTGCTAGCGACAATGCGGACGAAGCCTTCCTCTCATTTGCCGAGAGACAGTTAGAATAGCCTTCTGCTAAGTCCATGGCTACGACCTAGCAAGGCGCCAATTGTAACAGTGCATGTATCTTACGAGTCTCATTTGTATAGTCAAGAGAGATGTATCACAAGGAGTGAATAAAGTTAAGTATATTCCAAAGCTACGTATTTTCTTGATAGCAGTCATAACGTATCTTGTTCCAGACTTGACGCCAGTCGGCGTGTGTGTACGCGTGCCTTTCGGCTCCCTTCCCAGTGTGGCGTAGCAAGCTTGTTACGCCACAACTACTCCAACGTCACCTTAAAAGGGAAGGCGGGTTACGCTATAAATTGGCTCCATGGTTCCTCGGTCCCTGAGAGATTGTGCAGAAATTAAGTCCTGCTGATCTTCTTTTGAGGAATCTCCACACAGGCAGATTGTTGCTGGCTCATGAGAGCCTTCAATGAGAATTAGATAATTCTATAAAAATAAAAAAAGGGGGGGGGGCGACCGGACCCTCTCCACCTTTTTCTAGCTTTGATGGGGGAGGTTAAAGTCCCTTTCATTTTACAAGTTACTGGCCTCTTCCGCATGAGCTCACAGCCGCTGTATAGAGTGCGCTGTTTATCTAGGGGGCGTAGTGGCGGTGTCGTGATCGGGGAAGGGAGACTTTGCCACATGGAGTAGTGAGGTGGGAAAGGTGGTGCTTGGGCAGCGATGTCCTCCTCTCTCAGGGTCACGAATTTGTGGCGAAGCATGCTGACTTTTCGCATTAATTTTCCGTGTAGTAACCTAGTTGCGTTTGTTAGATGACTAGTGGCTGTGGAATTTGGCCCCCTTGTTGCTCGTTCGCCCAGTCTGAATTTTGCTTCCAAGATACCCACTTCTTCTCTGAAAGGGTACATCGAACTTCTACAAGTAGCGTGATTGCTCTCCGCATGTTTCATTGCCGGTGCCTTTGTAAATCGGAGAGGAACCGAGTTGAGTTAGAAATTTGCGGCTGTTTATGTTTCTTAGTCCATGTTCGGCAGTACTCCTGGACTTATTCTTCTATTCTACCATATTTTGTGATACCAGCCGTGCTGACCGCTGCAACTGCGGCAGTGTTGAGCGTGTAATGGCAGCCAAGGCTTAGACGCGCTTTAGTCTGTTCCAGCATCAAGGACAGTGTGGTATGCCGCCTTATCGGACTCTTGGACCGTAGTGCCCTTGCAGCTGTGCTTCTACACGCCACGCCGGCCTGTACCATCTCCAGCGAGGAGGTCGCTGCTGGCCAAGTTACGTAATTGTAATCTGCTAGCTGCTTCATGTAACTGCATTTTCCTCATTCTAAAGGCCTAAGCAATCAGCGAAGGTCGCCACTTGCTAACTTTTAATTGAAATCCAGTAAGTCTTTTATGTGACTATTTTTCTCATTCTAAGGGCGTAAGCGGGCAGTTATTCGAAGCCGGTTTGGTACCCCTTGTTTTAACCTGGACAAATTTTTTAATGACTACGTGAAGCTACTCTTGTTGTAAGCTGCTCATTATTTTGGTTTCGTAGTTTATTTAATGTGGCAGCCCCCTCAATTGTGTTTTACTTTTGGGGGCTATAACGGCATTGGCTTTAGGGGCCTTGCGATTGCTGCAGAGTATAGTTGTTCTTCCAAACAGGATCCCATAAGTACAAAACAGCTGCGTCTTTACCTGTGATTACTCGTACTTCAGGTACTGGGGCTGTGCACGGCTGTGTTTAGAAGGCATACCTCGATGTAGTCATAGGATCTAGCAGTGCACGTCTGCTCTATGCCCCTCATCTAATTCGCTGCAAATAATAACATGTTATCCTGCAATCAAATAGTGTATGCATTGGCTAGAATTGCGAGTTACTAAAATACACAGAAATATAAAATAAAAGAGGAATGCATTTAACAAAAAATGTTTCTTTTGTAACGTCTGTAACTGACGAAGATGACAGGGAATTGTCGTACAACATTCAGTTAAAATGCAGACAGAAAATACCGTTGTGAAACGCAGCGAAGTTAAGTTGAGAGCGTTACGAGAATGGTAGCAAAATCTCCATACCAAAAAGTAATCAAAGACTCGCGAAAACTAAGTCCATGTCGTGATCACAACACACGAAAGATTGAAACTTCCTGGTAGATTAAAACTGTGTGCCCGACCGAGACTCGAACTCGCGACCTTTGCCTTTCGCAGGCAAGCGCTCTACCAACTGAGCTACCGAAGCACGACTCACGCCCGGTACTCACAGCTTTACTTCTGCCAGTATCTCGTCTCCTACCTTCCAAACTTCACAGAAGCTCTCCTGCGAACCTTGCAGAACTAGCACTCCTGAAGGAAAGGATATTGCGGAGACATGGCTTAGCCACAGCCTGGGGGATGTTTCCAGAATGAGATTTTCACTCTGCAGCGGAGTGTGCGCTGATATGAAACTTCTTTCTTTCAGGAGTGCTAGTTCTGCAAGGTTCGCAGGAGAGCTTCTGTAAAGTTTGGAAGGTAGGAGACGAGATACTGGCAGAAGTAAAGCTGTGAGTACCGGGCGTGAGTCGTGCTTCGGTAGCTCAGTTGGTAGAGCACTTGCCCGCGAAAGTCAAAGGTCCCGAGTTCGAGTCTCGGTCGGGCACACAGTTTTAATCTGCCAGGAAGTTTCATATCAGCGCACACTCCGCTGGAGAGTGAAAATCTCATTCTGGAAACATCCCCCAGGCTGTGGCTAAGCCATGTCTCCGCAATATCCTTTCTTTCAGGAGTGCTAGTTCTGCAAGGTTCGCAGGAGATCTTCTGTAAAGTTTGGAAGGTAGGAGACGATATACTGGCAGAAGTAAAGCTGCGAGTACCGGGCGTGAGTCGTGCTTCGGTAGCTCAGTTGGTAGAGCGCTTGCCCGCGAAAGGCAAAGGTCCCGAGTTCGAGTCTCGGTCGGGCACACAGTTTTAATCCGCCAGGAAGTTTCATATCAGCGCACACTCCGCTGCAGAGTGAAAATCTCATTCTGGAAACACGAAAGATTCTCCAACTCAAAATAGAGCAGACTTCACCACGGTCATTCACAAATTAACACAGACGATATAAAGAATAATGAAGAATAGTAACTCATTCTCTGAATATTCTTAGTTCCATAAATCAAGCGGAGAGAGTAAGAGTCCTACTCTGAAGCACATTCAGACTCTCCAAGTACCAAGTTCCTTCAAACGTCAGAGTATTGTAGCGGCCGTTCACCACCCAGAATCAATCAGCTATACGACTGAATCACGCGCGTTATCATAAGCAGGTCTGCCTTCTTCCAGCACTGGACAGCAAGTGTCCAGAATAGCTCAGTTGAGATCTTCACTCGAAAAGCCCCTGTCTCCACTTGACTCCCGTAGTACTCTGCTACTGTCCAACTCTCATAAGTGGAAGCCATCGTCTCCAAAAATACATCGTTCTCAATCTCAACAGACATAATTTGACTCACTTGACGACTTTCTCACGGTAAACTAATCTATTACAACAATATTTAAAGAAATGGAATGTTGTAAACTTTCGGCTACATTCAGACCATTTACAATAAATGAAAGTGTTTGTTGGTTCATAAATAAATAAGCCAGTGTTCTTGCGCCAGAGATCTCCAGTTAAATGACAAGTAATTATCGTTAAATATAGTGTAAACAATTATTTAGGCCTTCTTGTCATAAGTATCTTGTAGCAGTCTTTTACAAATTTAGTGTACGCTAACATAGGCGATTCACCACTTTTAAATTAACTCGGTTTTTGATAGTACATGCAATTAACATTTAAATAAAGTTGCTGGTAAAATAGCACTCTATTCATTAAATAAATACGTAAGTATGACAGAATGTGAGGTATTCATGTTGCATTCATTTGCTGTTTAAATGTGGAGAATAAGATGTTCTGACAAACATTTGCATAGTGAAAAAGATGTATAAGATACCGTAAATCGATAAATAAAATAGAGATATGTACCTTTTAGGGATGATAGCTATAGTGCAATGCTATTATCTGAGGTAACGTTTGTTTAAATATCATGAAGTGATTAAAAGTTGTTAATTCAGAGGATCATTCTGAAAATGTTAATTCGCTGTGAGATATTAAATTCTGTAGTTTTAAAGATACTGAGATATTATTGTGTCACTGGATGCGCCTCAGTTTTATGAGATCGCAGATGTATTCAGATTTGCATTAATATTTGATGTGAGTTATTGTCTAATCTCAAAGAGTAGTAATTTAGCCGTCTTTACAAATGCCTTACACTCCGCCACTTCCTGGAGGATATTCTGCACAGAAACAGTGTAAGCATCAGCCATCTAAATCCCCAGCTCTGGGAGCTTTGGGAGCGTGTTTGTTAGACATGCATTATTTTTTGCCAATTTTAAGCATAGTGCACATATCTGTTGCATTATTTTGTGAACAGGTCTTTTGGCTGTGCAATGCGTTATTTCGACAGTTCACAATTGGCAAGCTTGTTTGCAGAGCATTATAGATGCATTATATTGACAATTTATGAGTTGTTTCTGTATCTGTACGTAAATGTTCCTCATTATTTCGATAATTTAGGAGTAGTTTGCAGGTCTGTAGATTGTTTATTGTGACCCCAAGCACATCAGGGTGAGTGTTTTGTATCAGCATAATAAACTACATTAAATCTGTCCCTAAATAAATTGTTCCAACTTACCACTGAAAATAAATAAAGTGCACTCCTTCTTCTCTCCAGCAAGTGGACACAGCCTGAGTCCTTTGCCGGCTGGGGCGGGCGAGAGGTTCTAGGGGCTACAGTCTGGAACCGCGCGACCGCTACGGTCGCAGGTTCGAATCTTGTCTCGGGCATGGATGTGTGTGATGTCCTTAGGTTAGTTAGGTTTAAGTAGTTCTAAGTTCTAGGGGACTGATGACCTCAGAAGTTAAGTCCCATAGTGCTAAGAGCCATTTGAACCATTTTTGAACTCAGTCCTTTTCCCACTATTTTTAGCCAGACCGCCATGGGACGACAGTGTCCTCTGGTGGCAGTACTGTGTACTAGGTCAGTTGGACTCTGGAGCTCATGGTGATCACATTGGATGGAGCTACTGTCTATGGCAATTCAAATTGTTCAAATAAACATTGAATGCAAAATAAAATCCTATCCAGCAGCCCAGCACAGACTGAGTCCTTTTCCCGCCAATTCCAAGGAAGAGATGGTGACTGGATGACTTAGTTTAGTGGAGGTAGCCTACTTGAGCTATTTTTCCGTCAAAATTTTCCTGGCACTTTCTTACGTTAGTGGAGGTAGCTCAAGTGACCTTTTTTCCATCAAAATTTGATCTCCCCGCCGTTTTCTTGAGGTGGTGAGGAAGGAGGGGAGAGAAAGGAGAGGGAGGATGGGACAGGGCTTAGATTAGTGAAGGTAGCCCAAATGACCCACTTTCCCCCAAAATTTGAACTTCCGCTCATGACATCATTGCGACACTGCCACATCTATCACCGCCATCTTGGATCCGCCATCTTGAATGAACTTGCCAACAATGCAACATGGGGTGACACTCTCTTTGTCTCACTACTGAGGGAATATTTTTGTAGCATGCCCTGGGTGATTTCGTTATGCTGGAATGTACAGTGGATCAACATAGGTTTGCAGCAATCCTGGGGGACAATGTTCAGCACTATGGACAGTCTATTTTTCCTGGCAGTGATGGGGTCTACCAGTAGGGAAATGCAACCTTGTCACACAGCTCAGGGTACACGCGTGGTTGGAAGAGCACCAGGATGAATTTACCGTATTCCCCTGGCCGTCAAGCTCCCCGAATTTACACTCAGCTGAGAATCTGTGGGACCACACAGAACTGGCTGTTCGCTCACCGGATTCTCAACCAAGAAACCTGTTACTGCTGGCCGTGGCACTAGAGTCGGTATGGCTCCAAATCCCTGCCAGTACCTTCCAGAACTTCAGCGACTCTCATCCTGCATGTCCTGCAGTGGTCCGCAACTGCAGAAGGTGCTTAATCAGGGTTCTGACAGGTGGTCATAATAATATGACCGGACAGTGTATTTTCATGTTTTGTAAGAGTTTTTGTAGTGTTGCAGTAACTCTCTATGTCAAGTGAAATGTGCTCCAGATTTGGTGATCATGACCAGCTACGTGCTGCATATATTGTCTGCATTATTGCACCCATTGTAAACTCATTTTGTTGCTGCAGGAGTATGTGCTTCATCTATATGTGTCTGTGAACAAGTTACCAGGGCAATAACATTGCATATATATCCCATCGTTTTCGTGCAATACTGGCTCTTCCATTTCCGGCTGCTCGACCTCAGCTCTTTTAACAAGGACTGGTGACTGTCTGGAAGGTATTCCCCTGTTTGACTTGCTAATGAATTAGAAGGGAGAGAAAGAAATTATGCATCAGTGGGGCACAGAGATTAACGCCCCAGTGAAGGTATGTGCTGGCAAGTGTAAATATTACCGCACTATCAATTCAGTAAGTCGTGGCTGCAAAATACAATTATTTAATGTGAAACTGAAAGACTTGGTTAGAGCCAGCCCTATCTAATGTGAAACTAAAAGACGGTAAAGGGCAATCCCGAGGAAGATATGTGTAGGTTCTGGAGAAATTTAGATACACGCGATGCAGTACTGACATTACGACTTGTCTTTGGAGATATACTGAAGGAAAGCAAAGAATTCGTAGCTTTAGATAAAGTTTTCGACAGTATTTTCTGGAATACACATTTTGAAATTCTGAAAGCAGCAGAGGTAAAATATAGGGAGCGAAAGCTTATCTACATCTCGAACGCAAACTAGTCTGTAGTCAAAGTGCCAAAGGACATCAAAGGAAGACAGTGGTTGACAAGCAAGTGAGATAGGATGTAGCCTGTTCTCCGTATTCTTCAGTTGGTGCATCGTGCAATCAATGATGGAAACCATTTGGAAATATGGAAAGGGATTTTAAGGTCAAGGAGGATAAAATAAAAACTGAGGTTTTCCGATGACATGTCAGAAATAAGCCACGATCTGGAAAAGCAATTGAAGGGAACGTATAAGGTGGTTATAAGATGAACACCAATAAATATAAACATGGTAGTGGAACGTAATTGAATTAAATCAGCCGATTCTGAAGGAATTGGAGTAGGAAATTATGCACTGAAAGTAGTAGATTTCTAAACCCTTTCCCACCAGCCAGTGAATGTGTGGCTAGTAGATAGTACCTAGTGGATATGTAGAACTAGAGCGCTATTCTCTTTTCAGTGTTACCACAGACAGAAAATTGTCTCCATTTGTACTTCAGTAGCAGGACGAGTAAGGGGCTTTATTGTATCTTACCAAATCAGAAAAAGGCACTAAAGATATAACACCTCCATCGACCTGGTATCTTCATGAGATGTAATGTTGCGACGCAGAAGTCAGCACAGAAACGGGGATTAGCGATCATGATGTCATTATAGCAACTACGATTACAAAGGTTAATAAATCAGTCAAGAAGGCTAGGAGATCGTTTCTGCTACACAGTGCAGATAAAGTTATTATTAGCATCGCACTTACTCCGTGAATTGGCATGACTTAGTTCCAGTAAGATGGATGTAGAGGAATTATGGGCAAAGTTTAAGCAGATTGTAAATAGTGGTCTGGAGAGTTACATTCCTAGAAAGTGGACAAAGGATGAGAAAGACACAGCATAGTTTAATAGCACAATACAGCAGAAGCTGAGGAAGCAGAGGCTGTTACACTCTAGGTTCAAAAGGGGACGCAAAAATAAAACAATCGAAGGGTAGTATAGATTCATGCAGCTGTGGAAAAATATCTATGCACGAAGCATACAACAAACACTTAGCAAACGATCTGACAGAGGACCCGAGAAAATTCTGATCGTATGTAAAATCGTTAAGCGGGTCTAAGACTTCCATTCAGTCCATTTTTGACCAATCTGGTGTGGCAATTGAAGATAGCAAAACAAAAGCCGAAGTTTTAAATCTCACGTTCAAGAAATCATTCACACCCAAGAATCATACAAACATACCATCATTTGACCATTCGATATACTAATAAGCATCCCTGGCGTAGAGAAACAACTGAAAAATTTGGAAGTAAATAAATCACCAGATCCCAATGGAGTCCCAATTCGACTTTGCAAAGAGTACTCCACAGCGTTTGGCCCCTTAGTAAGTAAGCTTGCAATCATCATGTATCTCGCGCCCAGCACAAATTCCCAAGCGACTGGGATAAAGCGCAGGTGACTCCAGTATATTAGAAGGATAAAAGAATGGATCAATATCCTTAAATTCTGTTTTCTGCAGAACCCTTAAACATATTTTCAGTTGTAATATAATAAACTTTCTTGAGACTGAGAAGCTCATGTATACGAACCGGCGTGGTTTTAGAAAGCATCGCTCGTGCGAAAGTCACATTGCCCTTTTGTCACATGATATACTGAGAACTGTGGATGAAGGGCAACAGGCAGATTCCATATTTCTATTTTTCCGGAAGTCATTTCATACGGTGCAACATTGCCGGCTGTTAACGAAGGTACGAGCATATGGAACACGTTCACAAATATGCGAGTGGCTCTAATACTTCTCAAATAATAGAACCCAGTATGTTGTGCTTAACGGCGAGCGTTTATGAGAGACAAGGGTTGGCTCTGAGCACTATGGGACTTAACTTCTGAGGTCATCAGTCCCCTAGAACTTAGAACTACTTAAACCTAACTAACCTAAGGACATCACACACATCCATGCCCGAGGCAGGATTCGAATCTGCGACCGTAGCGGTGGCGCGGTTCCAGACTGTAGCACCTAGAACCGCTCGGCCACTGCGGCCGGCTGAGAGACAAGGGTATTGCCAGGAGTGCCTCAAGGAATTATAATACGACCGCTGTTGTTCTCTATATACAAATGATTTGGCGGACAGGATGGACAGCAATCTGCAGTTGTTTGCTGAAGATGCCGTGGTGAACAGCAAGGTGTTGAAGTTGAGTGACTTTAGGAAGGTACAAGACGACTTAGCCAAAACTTCCAGTTGGTGCGATGAATGGCAGCTAGCCCTAAATGTGGAAAAATGGAAGTATTGAGTAGGAAGATTAAACCCGTAATGTTAGGATATGGTATTAGTAGTCCCCTGCGTGACACATTTACGTCGTTTAAAATCTGGGCTGTCCCCCATACATCGCATGGCCTTCCAAAGATCCACAATAAAGAGGTTCCTCTTAGGCTCGTTATGAATAACATTGGAGCTCCAACGTTCCATGTAGCAAAACATCTACTATCTTGAGCCAACCAGTGGGGTGGTGTATACATCACATTTAGAATTCACTGGATCTTGTATGTCGATTAGATTGTGTTTGAATACCTGATATTTTAGGAAGTTTTCATGTGGTCTCACTCTTCAGTCGCATTCCTCTGATTCGTTACGACTGGTTGAAGTGCGGGTGGTGTTGGATTAACTATCCTGTTGCCAAATATGATGATTTCCGCTTACATTTTATTCAGTGACTAGTTCTATCAAAATACCGATAGATTTGCGACGTGGAGCCTTTTGTAATCTGTTATTGTCTACCCGTTTATGGAAGATTTCCGGAAAGGCTCTGGAGCAACAGGCACTGAAACCAACGTCCTCTTTCAGATACTTACACGATGATTTTGTTATTCGGCCTCGTGGAAGTGATAACTGAAACAGTTTTTTAGAATATGTGTTCAGCCCACCTGAATATTCGTTTCACGATGGAGGTAGAAACGGATGGCTGCCTTCCTTTCGTTGATACGTTGGTCAGGGGGAAAGTTGATAGCACGTTGGGAAACGTCGTTTATTGGAAGCCAGCTGACATTGATTTCTATCTTTCGGCTGATAATCGTCATCATATGGCTTGGCGTGAAAGGATGCTTCGTACCTTTACTGATAGGGCACACGGCACCTCAGACAGTGAAAATCTGTGCACCAAGTTAGTCCTCCTCGAAGTCACGTTTCGCTAGAATCGTTACAGTGAAAGATCAAATATGAATAGCGCTATAGATCTAACATAAAGCGGATGAGTGATGAAAATAACGAGGTAGCACCGAAGTCCACGGTTTTCTTGCCTTATACCGTACTATATCCAACAAGATTGGTGGTATTCTTCGTAAATACAGTGTAAATTGCGTTTTTCAACCGTCATTTACGATTAGAGTCCCTTTATGATATCTAAAGGATGACCCCGGCTTGCGTAATGTGGTGTGTATAGATAGTATCACTTGCAGTTGCGGCACGTCATGCATTGGTCAGACCATACACACGCGTACAATAGGCAGGTAAATTTGCTACTGCAGCACGTTGCCTTGACATCAGTCATCCTAAGGGAAATGTAGCAACAAAGATTCTGTGTGACTTCCAGCTACTGAGATAGTATCATTAAGGCCAGGTTTTCATTCAAAATGGTCGAAAATTTGATTTTTATTGCAATTTTTTGAAAGGTATGTGTCTTAATGTTGGAACAAAAAGGTTTTTTAATCCGTTAGTTACAAAAGTTTCTACGGCCCATTGTTCGAGGCAGTGTCACGGCCGCTGTGGTGCACTCTCAGCCGGAGACGCCCGCCTGAGATAGAAAACTTGTCGTTCTGTGATACACGTTCACAAAATGATCTATATTGCAGTATGCACGCAAACATATTTGCCGAAAAAGCCGACGGACAACGTGTGCAGGCTGCCGAACGCAGCGAATCCAGATGAGTCAGATCGGGTTTTGTCGCCAAGAAGAACAAGGGAATTGCTCTACTCTGAGCTAGATAAAGACTTGGCATACGATTCTCGAATTGCAGACTAAACGCCAGTGATGAAAACACTGTTTTTTGGTCAAAACTGGTCAAAATATAATTTTTGGGCCGCGATATTGGATTTGCTACTTTTAATTTTATAAATCTAACTTCAGATTTATATCCAGCTACATCAAAAATATATAATAACACGTAGTTTACAAGCAAATTGAACTAATGATACACATAAAAATTTTCCCTAAATATTAAACACTTTTTTCTCGAGAAAGATTATTCAAAACTGCGTGCAGCATGAAACGAAAACCGTTCAACCTATTAAATTCATTTGATCGTCGAAAAGCAAACACTTTCCTAGGGAGCTTTACCTATAGCAAATGAAGTTTGTTAATATTAACTATTTTTTGTAAAGCAATAAAGATTGAAACAAACCTTCAAAAATCGAACGCCGAGTTAGGGTTAGCACCATATCGTTAAATTTAAGGTTATTTCGTTTTGGTTAGCTATTCGCTCCCATAAATATAATGTAGTGTTGACTGGTGTTATCCATCTTTGATTTCAGACAACTCCTGCGGGCCTACACTGCACGCAATCTGCTTATTTCAAACTCGCAGGCCCTATTTCAAACTATAATGACGGGCCCGATTTGATTTTTTGTCTTTATTGAAAATCTAAAATAAAGTTCAAAGTATGATCAGTCAAAGTCCCCAAGCAGATCCGTTATATATCTCTTCACAGTCTCAAAGAAAATCCATAATTCGCCTATTTTTTGCTCATTTGAATAAGAACATGGCCTTAATGAAGCAGTTGCAATCAAATTGCAAGTGACCTTATAAATAGAGACGGATGTGTTTGGTTAGATTGTGCTTGGAATCCCGATCTCAAAAAAAATGGTTCAAATGGCTCTGAGCACTATGGGACTTAACTTCTGAGGTCATCAGTCCCCTAGAACTTAGAACTACTTAAACCTAACTAACCTAAGGACATCACACACATCCATGCCCGAGGCAGGATTCGAATCTGCGACCGTAGCGGTCGCGCGGTTCCAGACTGAAGCGCCCAGAACCGTTCGGCCACTCCGGCCGGCTAATCCCGATCTCAGCTTGGTCAAATAACAGAGGGACAGAGTATATGACACTTGCCCCCGGTGGTAATCAACGTTCACTGTCGATAATTTCCAACGTTGGCCGTCTTTGGTTGTGTGTTGCCGCTAGTTGTTTACGGCGTGTGTAGTGTTTCTAAATATGCCACGTTTCCATAGGTTTTATGTTTCCTTGCTAAACGTTTTGTTACTGTATTTTTGCTTTGAAAATAAGGGGTGTGTTCTTGTCGAAATATCGGCGGTTGTAGAAGGCGTCACAAGACTGCATTCCCGTGAGTTATTTTAAGAACTGTTGTAATCCTTCAGCCGTTTACTCTTATGGATCCGACAAGGACAATTTTCAGCATGAAGAAGAATTATATTATACGAAACTTCTTTACCTGCATGGTAAATTCTGCTGCTCTCAGCAGGCCTTCATACATCACTGGTTTTTGCGTATCGCATTTAACGAGCACAACTCGGTCGCCATGATTGCACGCCGCATGTGAAGCACTTAAGCGTTTACGACCCGACAACGACGACCGGAGTGATGGAGTACGATTGGCTGGTTGGTGGACAGTGGGCGGCAGAAGACAGGTGGCTCCCTGGAGGTGTAGGGGTGAGCGACCAACATCACCTTCCCGCAGCAGCTCATGGACATCATCTGCTACTTGAGTCTACATTTGGTCCCAGCTTCAACCTCGGCTGTATTGTTTCTGTGAAATGACTTAAACAAGGAAAACCACTGTTTACTCGCATTTTCCTTTGTTTTGTAGCAAGTCTGGGGCCCCTCGCTACTCCAGTCCGTTGCATTTATTAAAAGGTACAGCATGTTCATGCATATCACATCACTCAAGAGGCACATTTGCATACACACTTCACAGATGTTGTTGTACTGGTGTGGCCGAAGAAGAAAATGAGACATAATTATTAAACAATTGACATATACAAGAAATAACTCTTGAATAGATTTTTAAAATAACTGAAATAACTGTGGCTTGCGGAATCGTTTTGTTTATTTAACATACATTCTGGTTCTTTGATTTTATGGAGGTGTATCTCCAGTTGTTCTAACAGATTTAGGGTCTTACCATTGGTTTCATTACGTAGTACTACCAACTTGTTCTCTACACTCTTAATTATATGCATCGTTTCCAGCATCCGTTATGTTATAACTGATTTTTCGAAGTGGTTGAGTTTGAAAGCATGATTGTGTTCTTGAGAGCGGGTTTTCATGACAGGAATATGCAATGCACCTCATTCAAGAGCAAAAATAAATTATCTACTAAGACAAGTTACACCTGATGATGGACCCACAGGGCCTGAAATGCATTGTGTATTTAATAAAACACGAAAATTTGTGACTGAAAGCGTTTTTTAGTTAATAATTCCAGTGTGCTGAATACAGTCACGTCTGAAGCTGCAAAATCGGATAAAATTAAATTGAATTTGCCCATCCAGTATACTCATATATGAATTACAAAATAAAACTTATGAGAGCCAGTGCTATTATCAAGTTGACCAAATAATGTCTAGCTTGGGATTTTCGTCCTAATTATGTTAAAGTGAAGATAAAAATAAGTCTGTTGCAGTCCAGATCGCCAAAAAGAAATGTGAGATAATGTGGATGAGGTCGGAAGTAAAATCTGAGTATAAGAAGAAACAAGATATTATTAAGAGCTGTTATTACACATATTTACAATCAGCTAATGCACTACACCTAACCGTCCAACAAAACGCAATTTCATGAAAGAGTCATTAACCAACATCTATTCAGGAATAGACTAAAAGAAAATGCAAAATCTACATTAAGTTAGAGTAACCTAAAACCTCATCATACACACTAAAAAAAAAAATCAGTTGATTTAGCTGACTTAAATAACACTGAACAAGCGTCCTAGGACATAATATAAATAAAATTATACAAAAGTGCATAAGTAATTATACAGAAACCCCCAAAGCAATTTATCAAGAGAAAAAGAAGGTAAACAGCATAAACATGAAACTCAGTAATAACAATGCCATGATTCTGAAAGCTGACAGAAGCAATTCTGTAGTAATTATGAACAAAGATGAAAACATCCCTAAAGTACTGTCTTTCTTCTCTGAGAAAAACAGAACAGAGTTTAAACAAGATCCAGCTGTAAAATTCCAAAACACAGTCAGAAAAATGGTTAATAAACGCAATTTGCTCTTCACAGAAAAACATGCAAAAACGTGCGATTTAATTAATCCCACAGCCCCAAGACTGAGAGCTCAACTCAAGGCCCATAAACCTCATGATCCGTTTAGGCCTATTGTTAACTCTGCCTCGAAAGTCTCTCAACTATTCTGAAGCAGTGGTATATTTTTGATAAGTCATAATTATTCAAGAACACATAAACTAGTTGGGATGGCAAGCATTAAAATAATGAAGCACATTCCCTTGTTGCGGGATTACTTCACGATATTTCAGTCTCCAGCTCTTTTGTCCGATTGGCAAAATATGTTGTTGACTCCCGCCTACATAGAGGGAAAACACAGTCGCGATAAAGCAAGAGCTCTGATTTAGAGCTCAGAGGAAAGATGTAGGTGTTAATTTTTCCCAAATACTACACTCCTGGAAATTGAAATAAGAACACCGTGAATTCATTGTCCCAGGAAGGGGAAACTTTATTGACACATTCCTGGGGTCAGATACATCACATGATCACACTGACAGAACCACAGGCACATAGACACAGGCAACAGAGCATGCACAATGTCGGCACTAGTACAGTGTATATCCACCTTTCGCAGCAATGCAGGCTGCCATTTCCACCTGGCGCCTCAGTTGGACCAGCGTTCGTGCTGGACGTGCAGACCGCGTGAGACTACGCTTCATCCAGTCCCAAACATGCTCAATGGGGGACAGATCCGGAGATCTTGCTGGCCAGGGTAGTTGACTTACACCTTCTAGAGCACGTTGGGTGGCACGGGATACATGCGGACGTGCATTGTCCTGTTGGAACAGCAAGTTCCCTTGCCGGTCTAGGAATGGT
Source organism: Schistocerca serialis cubense (assembly GCF_023864345.2). NCBI lineage: Eukaryota > Metazoa > Arthropoda > Insecta > Orthoptera > Acrididae > Schistocerca > Schistocerca serialis. Next base: position 258,754,229 of record NC_064641.1, read on the forward strand.
AGAACGATGGGTTCGATGACGGTTTGGATGTACCGTGCACTATTCAGTGTCCCCTCGACGATCACCAGTGGTGTACGGGCAGTGCAGGAGATCGCTCCCCACACCATGATGCCGGGTGTTGGCCCTGTGTGCCTCGGTCGTATGCAGTCCTGATTGTGGCGCTCACCTGCACGGCGCCAAACACGCATACGACCATCATTGGCACCAAGGTAGAAGCGACTCTCATCGCTGAAGACGACACGTCTCCATTCGTCCCTCCATTCACGCCTGTCGCGACACCACTGGAGGCGGGCTGCACGATGTTGGGGCGTGAGCGGAAGACGGCCTAACGGTGTGCGGGACCGTAGCCCAGCTTCATGGAGACGGTTGCGAATGGTCCTCGCCGATACCCCAGGAGCAACAGTGTCCCTAATTTGCTGGGAAGTGGCGGTGCGGTCCCCTACGGCACTGCGTAGGATCCTACGGTCTTGGCGTGCATCCGTGCGTCGCTGCGGTCCGGTCCCAGGTCGACGGGCACGTGCACCTTCCGCCGACCACTGGCGACAACATCGATGTACTGTGGAGACCTCACGCCCCACGTGTTGAGCAATTCGGCGGTACGTCCACCCGGCCTCCCGCATGCCCACTATACGCCCTCGCTCAAAGTCCGTCAACTGCACATACGGTTCACGTCCACGCTGTCGCGGCATGCTACCAGTGTTAAAGACTGCGATGGAGCTCCGTATGCCACGGCAAACTGGCTCACACTGACGGCGGCGGTGCACAAATGCTGCGCAGCTAGCGCCATTCGACGGCCAACACCGCGGTTCCTGGTGTGTCCGCTGTGCCGTGCGTGTGATCATTGCTTGTACAGCCCTCTCGCAGTGTCCGGAGCAAGTATGGTGGTTCTGACACACCGGTGTCAATGTGTTCTTTTTTCCATTTCCAGGAGTGTATAACAGAGTGAACGGTAGAGAAATAATTTGAAAGTGGTTCCGCGAGCCATCTGCCAAACTCTTAAGCGTGAACTGCAGAGCAATCATGTATATGTAGATGTTTTGTTTATGTAGTCCTCTTCGAAGGCTCTTTCGAATAACAAACAAAAAGTTACAAAAGTTCATTTATAAAAAGGTAGGTTTCATACTTCGTTGGCTACAAACCTCAAAAAATTACTTGCATACATTAAGAAAATTAACCACATTATCCATTATAAAATATAGACTGGCAATGTCAAGAAAAGCGTTTCTGATGATGAGAAATTTGTTAACATTTAATATAGGTTTAAGTGTTGGGAAGTCTTTTCTGGAAGTATGTGTATGGAGCGTAGTAAAGAAGTGAAATATGGACGCTAAACAGTTTAGCCAAGAAGAAAATAGAAAACTTTGAAATCTGGTGCTACCGAAGAATGTTGAAGATTAGGTGGGTAGACCACGTGACTAATGACTAGCGAAAAAAAATTGTGCTGCAACCTGACTATATGAAGGGCTCGCTTCGAAGGACAGATTCTGAGACATCAAGGGATCATGAATTTAGTACTGGAGGGAAGTGTGGGGTCTAAAAGTCGTAGAAGGAGACCAAAAGCTGGATACAGTAAGCAGATACAGAAGGATGTAGGTCGCAGCATTTAATTTGAGACGAAGAGGCTTGCACAGGATAGAGTAGCATGGAGAGCTGGATTAAACCAATCCTCGGACTGAAGACCACGACAACAATCCGTTACAACAATGCTACAAACGCATGTTGATGTGATTACTTGTTCGCTATATATTTCGGTTGGCCTGTCTTATCTGTTTCACATTTTACAGTCAAAGTTAATTTTATGCAGTTCAATATTAAATTCATCTCGTAGTTGAGTTTCTTGCGTCACGAGTTCATTCCTTAGCAACCGCAATTGAGTCATCCCTCTTCCCCACTCCAGCCAACTGTGATATTTAGCTGAAACGAAAGAGGTGTTTTTCAACAAGCAGCACGTCTCAGGTATAGGGAATGGAATATGTAAGGACTAAAAGCCTGAGGCGGTTTTATAGTGTTTCATACGCATTTATCTACTTAGCCATTACAGTGCTGCTAACTCGAAATAAGAAGTCCTGCAGCTCAATAAGAAGTGTCTGTTATAACTTGTCCTTCTCACAACCAGCCTTGAATATGCCACTCAGTCTCGAACAACCTTCTAGCACATCGATATTTCACTGCTGCTGATGTTTTTTGGCATATAAATAGACATAAATTCTCAAGTACCTCACTGTTCCTGAGAAAAGTTCTGCAGAGGATCTTGTTTCATTAACGAACGGTTTTTAAGTACTCGAAACTTTCTACATCCTTGCCGTGTTTGCGCAGGTTAGCCCCTCACAAGAATAGATAACCAATTTTGTTAACCAGTGATAGTTCGCTTTTAGTTTGGTTCAAATGGCTCTGAGCACTATGCGACTTAACTTCTGAGGTCATCAGTCGCCTAGAACTTAGAACTAATTAAACCTAACTAACCTAAGGATATCACACACATCCATGCCCGAGGCAGGATTCGAACCTGCGACCGTAGCGGTCGCTCGACTCCAGACTGTAGCGCCTAGAACCGCACGGCCACTTCGGCCGGCTCGCTTTTAGTTTAGCAAGCTCTAGTGCTTGTCCTCTCAGCCTCATCACCTGTAGGGGGGTTAGCAGTATCAATTTGTTCCTGTACATTCCGCATTACTTGTAACACCGTCCGATCAAAAGTATCTGGACGTCTGTTAGTGGGCGTTAAAACGGAGTGTGTCCGTCCTTGGCCTTTATGAGACGGCTTGAACTTTGCTGGCGACGCTTTGTCTGAGATGTCTGAATTTCTGTGGCGGATGGCAGCCCATCCTTACTCAAGAGCCGAAACCAGACACGGTACCGTTCTAAATCATTCAAAAACGTTCCATTAGATTCAGGTCAGGATCGTAGTCTATTTCAGGAATGTGCTTGTCCGCAAGCCTTCACCTCACAGATGTTGCTTTGTGGCAGGGTACATTGCAATGGTGATACAAACAGTCATTTTCTGCGAAATGTTTCTCCACTGTTCGCAGTGCAAAAAGCTGTAAAATGTTTTTATATCGTTCCACATTTGGCGAAGCACAGTAAGAGAGCCACACTATAACCACGAAAAATACCCCCATACCGTAACGCAGCAGCCAAACTCAGACCCCTCCATCGGATTGACACAGGGTGTAATGTCCCCACAGAAAATACCCTCTACCACGCACCAATTAATCATTGTCAATCAAACCATCCACGTTCATTCACTTTGGAAAAGTTATCTGATCTGATTTTCTCGTAACATATGCTGCGACAGCTCGACGACGCCGAAGTATTTTCTGGTGCGTTTATTCTTTGAAATAACAGAAACGCATATATGCATTCTCCATGGTTGTTAGAGTGGTAACTAGGACAGCTTCTGGAGTATCTGTTGAGGGGCTGACGAGTTTCTGAGAGATACATATTCTGCTTTTATTCTCGCTGAAGCGAGCCAATTAACATTTGTACCGCTAGTGGTTGTTTGAAGAGAAACAGACTGTAAACGGAAAATAATTAAGACGTGGAATCACCGGAGATCTGGACATGTAATGGAGATGGATTGAATACACAATTTTCTTCATAAATAAGGTGTCTGACTTTTTTGTTCTGGAGTGAATGAACGAATGAGTTTTTTTTCTGAATCATTTGGTGATCACGTTGGCCCTGTAAATTAGTGGGGAAGTTTCAGCTGTGTCGAAGAGAGCCTGCAATCACTGAGTCTGTGTTAAATCGTCCGAAAAGGCTTCGTACACATCTGGAATTCGCAATCTTTCGTAAAAGGAACGAATTGTCCACACGATTGATTCTCCCGACTGAATACAGTGTTTAACAGTACTAATAAATGTAAAGATCTCTTACAGCAAGTCATCCAACAAATGGGAGGCCCTTACTTTACTGTATAGATTTATGTGTGAAGGTGAAGGGATCTTAAAGGCAACAGATACACGTCTATACAGACAAGACATTACACAAAGTTAGCGGCTAGCTGCATTCATCATCTATTCTTAGATGAAGAGATGGCAACTTATTATCCTTAACATTTAAAAAAAATGTTAAAATGGCCAATCCGTGACAGGACACGTTTTTGGACGTTGCTAAAATAATTTTGTTCTCTGTTTCATGTCAACTACGACGAGCTAACCTAACTGACGCTTGGAAAAGAGAGGAAAGACTCGCAGGTAATATAATTGGATCTACAAATAAAGCCGAAAGACAGCATACTGGGCGCAGAGAAAAGGTCAAATCTATATTGCTATTATTAAAGTTTGCTAGTGTAGTTGAGGTATACGTTTTTGTGTTTAGTGTTATTTGGTATTTGAACATTGACTAATTGTGTTCATGTTAGATGTGTTTTGATTGACCTGTACCATTTGCATTTAACTGTATATGTACATTAAGGAAGTAGCCACAGAAGTACTCTTGTGTGAACGGAGTTACATATAGTGACAGGAGAACATTTATATGGTTTTAACTAGGGCAATGTTTAGGAAGAGTCAAGCAGCACGCAACAGCCTTCAGCAGTTAGCACTGATAATAATGATGCAGTAAGAAGTGTTGTAGGACCGATGGCTACAGATAGCGCAATAGAACGCCCTGAGACACGGCTGGAGGTGTAACAGCAAGTACGCAGCAGGGATTAGATCCATTGGTAATTATCATGAGACAGATGCAGATGATAACCGAGAGCATGAATACTTTGAAAACCGACATTAACGCGAAATTAGCCTCAGTTACTGTAGGGCAGGAAAATCTGAAAACCGATATTAAAGCACAATTAGTGACAGTCACTCAAACTCAAGAAGAAATGAAATTAGTCCAGACTGAGATTAAGCAGCAGTTACAAGACAGTTTTTCCGAATTAGAGCAGCGGATAGAGGCGAAGACCAAAGAACTCAAAGATCAGGCCGAAGAGACGGAACGAAAATTAACTGCACAAATAGAATTGGTGAAAGCACAATGTGAGGAATCTACTCACCGCGTACGTGTCGAAATGAAGGAGTATGTGGCTATTAAGATAGATACTGTACGGGAACAAGTGGAAATGATTCCGCAATTAGTACAAAAGCAAGACGCCATGTCATGTGCAATTGCGCAACTTTCTGAGTTGGCACGTACACAGGCTAACCTAAAGGAAAGCGTTGAACATCTGACAGAGCGTCAAGACGTTATAGACCACCAAATTAACGTATTAACGGGTAAATTATCCGAAATCACATTAGAAAACAAAAGGCTAATGTGTGAAAACGTTGAGCAAAATGTTAAGGCAGCATTTCAGAGTTTATCTGGCAAACAGGAAGAGAATTTGTTTGCGAAAGGACTTGAGAAGGTGCGGCAGCAGTTAGGTGCTGATTTGGAGCATTGGAAACAAACGATAGAAGAGTCGATGCGCGCTTCACAACAAAGCTCAGAACAAATGAATGCAGGGCAGCAGCAGAAGTTGGCAGCGACTATAGAGCCAGTTACTGCCCATTCGCACACAATACCGACTTGTGCAAGTAATTCAAACATTAAATTGCCACAAGCTGGTTGCTCGCGTGAATTCTTATCTAACGGAGATTACGAAAGCCTTTGCCATGCCGAAGAAAAAATGCTAAAGCATCGGCAATTCCAGATTTTTAACACTGACAAAAGGGGGGTCCATCTAATTGTTTTTATTCGAAGTTTCAGAGGAGTGCTACCCAGAAATTGGTCGGAGTGGCAGAAGATCAGTTTTGTTACAGGATATATACAAGGTTCGGGGGCGATCTGGGCCTCGGACATGACTTCTGTTTGCCCGACATTTGACGATTTTGAGAAGGCGTTTTTAGCAAAGTTCTGGTCAGAAGGGGTACAGGAACGCCTAAGGCAGGAGGTGCTCTACCCAGAGCCTTTCTCCTTTTCGAAAGGAAGCCTTAGAAGGTATTTCGAAAAATATATAAATAAAACGAGATACTGGGACAGACCTATGCCCTTGCCAGACATAATAAACATACTTAAGGCAAGACTACCAACTAGCATCCGGAATCAATTGATTTACGGCAACGACAAAGACTTGGAGTCGTTCCTCACGACGTTAGACCATATAGATATTATCGAAGAGAACAACCAGAAAGCCCGTAATAACAGATTCCAATATAGGGAGACAGAACCTCCGCCAAACTGTAGGCAAGGTGGAAGTATGTATTATACCAATGGCGATCAATCCACACTTAAAGGGAATGAACAGAGATTGTTAAATAATGGAGAAACCCCTCAAAATCTCAATAGTAATCTCGGCAATGGTCTTGCGAGGGGCTATTCAAGGAACAACAGGAACGGGAAAAGATACAATCCCGTGTGGGGGAACGAAAGAAATTTCAGACCCCAAGCCTGGTATAATAACAATAATAGAAAGTGGAATCAACCGGGAGGAATGAATTCAAATAGCCAACATCAGTGGGGACGGACATCTACGAATCAACCGGTAATTACCGAAGTGACGGATGATGTCAACCAGCAGACAAATCAAAATCCAACAAACTGCTAAGGACCCACTCGTGCCCCGGAGGAGCAGTCAACAATTGGTTGAGGGGCAACAGTATATGTGTACCCATGCTAACGTATAATGATGGACGATTACTGGCAGATGTACTGGCCGAGGACTTAGAACCACAAGATGAGGATAAGAAACAGTTGGCAGTAGCCGAAGTGCAAGTCATTATGGAGACCATACCTATAGTGGCGGTTTTAGACACAGCTGCAACCACAAATGTTATTTCGGAGGCACTATTTAACAGGATCAGGAATATAAGACCAGTACCAATTTTTCCAGTTCAAAATTGCAGAATAATAGGCGCCGTGGGGCAGTCACTACTTGGTGTAGAATTCGGAAATGTAGCAATATTAAGCACATTCCTTGTTGTGAAAAATTTGGTGGTAGATTGCATTATCGGAGTCGACCGCCTACGTCAATACGGATGCAGAATAGATTTTAAAACTGGAAAAATTTGGTTGAATGTTAATAAACAAGAAATTGAGTTGGAGTTGTTGAAAAAAAAAAGTCTTACGAGAAAATATAATTGTGGGATCAGTGTGCAAGTAATCAGCACGGCCCAAAATTCTAAAGAGCACGTAATTAATGAGTTCCAAGTCAAAGAAGATTTCGGTCAATTAGTGTTTGAAAAGTTAAATGAATCCGACTGCATTATCGAAGATCAGAAGAAGCAGCTCAATGAATTATTCTTAACGTATGAAAACGTTTTTGATGAAAGGCCAGGAGTTATTAAGGGATATACATGCCATCTCTACGTTAAGCCGCACGAAACGTATTGTAGAACTTTCTATCCTGTTCCCTGGAGGTTAAAGGCTCAAGTTCAAAAGGAAATAGATCGCATGTTGAAATGGGGTTTGATTGAACCCTCTACAAGCCCATACTGATCCCCATTGTTAGTCGTGCCAAAAGCAAATGGGACTGTTAGACTGGTACTCGACGCCAGAGAAATAAATAAAATCATAATTCCAGTGAGAACACATCCGGAAAACATAGACGAACTTGTACAGCGGTTCCAGGATGTCCAATATTTGCCGAGCATTGATTTGCGGAGTTCTTATTGGCAAGTCAAGCTGGATGAGTCATCAAGGAAGTATACGGCTTTCATTTATTCCGGAAGAAGTTACCAATTTACTGTAGTTCCTTTCGGACTCAACATTAGTGCTGGAATCTTTATAGCAGCTCTAGATTATGCACTAGGCCCGGAACTCAGAAGCGGGATAACAGTGTTTGTTGATGATTTGCTTATTGCATCGAAAACTTGGGAGGAGCATATTACCTTACTGAACCGAGTGTTGGACGTGTTCAAAACCATGGGAATAACTGCTAACCTACAGAAATCCCATTTTGCAGTAAACAGAATCAAGTTCCTGGGGCATATAATTGACGCAAAGGGGATTTTACCAACCAAGGAGAAGCTAATTGCGATTAGTAAGTTTCCAACACCCAGGAATAGGAGGCAATTAAAAGGATTTATGGGCCTTGCCTCATTTTTTAGAAGATTCATAACAAATCAGGCGATGAACGCAGCAGCTCTAAATAGTCTGCTGAAGAAGAATGTGCCCTGGCTCTGGACATTAGAGTGTCAAGAAGCTTTCGAAGAGATAAAGAAGCAATTAGTAAATGCACCGCTTTTGTACCATCCGGATATGCAAGAAGAATTTTACTTGTCAACAGATTCGTCGAATGTGGGTATTGGAGCGTGCCTTTTCCAAGTACGCAAGATAAATGGACAACTCACCTTCTGTCCTATTGCGTTTACTAGTTGTGTTTTGTCCAACTGTGAACGAACTTACACGACGACAGAATTAGAGGCTCTTGCGGTCATCTGGGGATTTAAAAAAATTCGTTATTATCTATATGGGTCAAAGACTATCGTATATTGCGATCATCAATCATTAACGTTTTTACAAACGTGTAAACTGTTACACCCCAGACTGGCTCGATGGACTCTCGCTCTGCAACAATACCAATTTAAGATCGTGCATGTCTCAGGACAGCAAAACATTATTGCTGACGCTCTATCAAGGTCACCTCAGGGTTTGACCAAAGAGATTGAAGTAAATAATAACTCAGAATTCCCTGTATTGCTGCTGCAGGAAAATCCATATAAGAAGTACAACGTCAATTTGTGTGCGCATATGGCACAGTTACAGAAAAGAGATGCTCAGTGGGGAAGTGTCATTCAAGGGTTACAACAACAACCTTCGGATCAGATGGCAAATTATTACAAGCTGGAAAATGGCGTATTATTTTTCCGCTGTGGAAGGCCAAACAAAGTCCGTTGGTGTGTTTGTATACCTGAGGCGCAAGTAGAAAAACTCGTATGGTTCACCCATTTAACCTGGGGACATTTCGGTGCGACAAAATGTGCAGACAAGATAAGTGTGTACTGTTATTTTCCCAACATAAAGCGCAGAGTGCATGAGGTCTTGAAGAAATGCATAATCTGTCAAAAAACAAAGCCGGATTCAAAGGGGAGTAAGCACCCATTATGCTCTATATTAGTCCAAAAACCAAAAGAATTAATTTCGTGCGATCTGTGTGGACCGTTACCTACTTCAAGAGGTGGTGTTAGATATGTGTTGGCATTTCTCGATGTGTGTACGAAATACGTAAAGTTATACCCGATAAAGGCGGCTACAGCCAAAGTAATTGTATTAAGATTGACAAGGGATTATCTTCCACATGTTGGTATACCTAAGGTGATAATAACAGACAATGCTAAGATATTCACGGGACTCCGATGGAAACAGGCTTTTGTCTCAAGTCGGTGTGAAACACATACTAACATCATTTTACCAACCACAAGGCAATTTGGTTGAGAGAATTTTCAGAGAGTTCAATCGATTTATGAGGACCTATTGCCATAATAAGCAGACTGCGTGGGCAAATTATGTGGAAGAATTTGAACAGATATACAACAACATGCCTCACTCCTCCACTGGATATACACCTCATGAATTGATGTTCGAGGCAAAAGAAGAAAACTTCTGGACTGAACATATGGCCAAAACTCAGGAAACTGAGATGCCTTGGGAAGAAAAAATAAGACAAGCCATCATAAATATGAAGCAAAAGGCCGATCAGAGAAAACAACAATATGACAAATTAATCAAGAGGGTACAGGCGTACCACATCGGAGAGAAGGTACTAGTCAAAAGGCATACCAAATCATCCTTAATAAAGAAGAGTATAAAGAAATGGGAGTTATTATATACTGGCCCATACATCATTCTACAAATTCAGAACCCTGGAGCTTATCTGTTAGCATACCCGGGATCTAACAAAATTAAAGGGTTATTTTCCCACAACGACTTGAAAAAATTAAGATTAGAAGACAGGGAGGAATGATGTTGCGAGTGACAGAGATGAACGCTCGTAAAAACATAACAATAAACTGTGTGTGTTAGAACACTTTAAACTGAAATAATTAATCAGTGACACAGATTGGAGAAATAGTGACTAACTATTACTATCGAGTGCTGCAAAGAAGATAGTGGAGATAGGCTCACCTGTGTTTGCGTAAACATGGAACTTTAGCATTGCTAATTATTATTATTATTATTATTATTATTATTAAGCATTACAATCCATGAAGGCTTTTTGCTGCAGAATGGACAATGTTGAACCACTTTGCTCTGTCTTTACAAGTAATTTGCCACTGTCTGTCATGTCCTAGTTTTCTGAGATCGTCTTGAATATTGTCCAAGTATCTCATGCGTGGGCGTCCAAGAGGTCGTCTTCCGGTGGGAATCTCTTCAGTCACTTTCTTGATGGTCCTGTTTGGTGGTGCTCTGATGACATGCCCTATCCATTTCAGTCTTTTGGCTTTAATTTTGGCCACTATATCGGAGTCTTTATATAATTTGTAAATTTCATTGTTATTTAGCAATCTCCATTCATCACTGATCCTATCTCTTATGGGTCCAAATATTTTTCTCAAAATTTTTCGTTCAAATACTCTTAATCTGTTTTCCTCTTTTTTTGTGAGAGTCCAGGTTTCAGATCCATAGGTGAGTACTGGTATAATCAATGATTTGTATACTTGTAGTTTGGTGTTCCTAGAAATTAACTTGCTTTTGAAAACTGTCAAGAGACTATAGTAGCATTTGTTAGCCTTCTGAATTCGTGATTCTATTTCAATTTTTATGGAGTTGTCAGAGGTTACTATTGTACCAAGGTAATTAAATTCATTTGTCTTTGTGAAAGCTGTGTTATTAATTTGCAGTACATTATTATTTGATGGATAGCGGGATAAGATAAAGTACATTGTTTTGTCTGTATTCAGCTGGAGGCCTGTGCCATTTGTGGCTTTAATTAATTGTGCTGTAAGAAGCTTCAAATCATTCTCACTGTCAGATAATAATGCAATGTCATCAGCGTATGCTACAATGTTAATTTTGCTTTCCAGTTGTGCTCCAATTTGTAGTAGCTTTACTTTTTGGATTATTCTATTGATTACTATGTTAAAAAGAACTGGTGAGAGTGAATCCCCTTGTTTGACTCCAGTTTTAACCTCAAAGTCTTCAGAAAGTTTGCTAGCTACTTTTATTTTGTATTTTGAGTTTAAAGTGCAAGATTTTATTAAATTTATCAATTTGTTAGGGATGCCAATCTGCCTCATGCACTTCCATAAATATTCCCTGTTGATACTGTCAAAAGCTTTTTTAAAATCAATGAAAAGCATATGTACATTTTGATTGAATTCATATTTCTTTTCACCCAACATCCTTAGGACATATATATTGTCAATAGTCGATCTGTTAGGTCTAAATCCACATTGGGCATCATCTAGGGAGTCTTCAACGTAAGGGCTTATCCTTGCTAACAGTATATTTGTCAGAATTTTATATGTTGTGTTTAGTAACGCAATTCCTCTGTAGTTTGAACAATTTGTTGGGTCCCCCTTCTTGTATATAGGGCACACAACTACTTCTTTCCAATCATGTGGGACCTGTTCCTGCTTCCAGATGTTGGTGATGATTTTGTGTAAGCAGTTTACAAAAGGAAATTTACTGAGCTTCCATATATCTGTGTCTATACCATCACTTCCAGGAGCTTTATGTCTCTTCAGCTTCTTGATGCTTTCTTTAATTTCTGCTAAGCTGGGCTCTTCGTCCGATGGGTCAGCAGTAAGATATTCATTGTCATCTTCCTGAGAGACGCTTATAGTTGGAGCATTTAGTAACTCATTAAAATATTCCTTCCATCTGTTAGCAATGTCACTTCTTTCTGTTAGCAAGGAGCCATCTGGGTCTGTTATGAACTGTCCATAATTTTTTATATTCCCACTTTTAAACATATTTATGCTCTTGAAAAATCCTCTGGAGTCTGTGGTACGGTCATTCTCAGCTCTTTTTAATTTGTAATTCATAAAATCCCTTTTCTTTTTCCTAATGAGTTTCCTGGCAAGTTTCTGTTTCTCTTCAAAAATAAGTTTGTTTTGTGTTATTGGTTTTTGTAGGAATTTTTCCCTTGCTAATTTTCTATCTTCGATAGCGTTCGAGCACTCGGCATCAAACCAGGGGTTCTTAGTTGTAGTAAAATGTCCCAAAACTGAGGTAGTTGCTCGTGTGATATTTTCTTTCAGAGCGTTCCAGGCTTGATTAGTATCATCATTGTCAATTTTACTTTCCACTTCAGGTTTGTGTGTTTCTAATTCTCTAATGTACTGGTTGAGAATGTTTGGGTTTTTCAGTTTCATTGTATTAAACCTAGGAACACCATTTAATTTAGACCATTTATGTCTTGAGAGTGAGATCTTGAACTTGGCTTTTACAAGAAAGTGATCCGAATCACAGTCTGCTCCCCTTTGACTTCTGATATCATGTATGCATTTATGATGTTGTTTTTCGATTAATACATGATCAATTTGATTTTTTGTGATGCCATCTCTTGAAGCCCATGTTTGTTTATGTATATCTTTATGTGCAAAATATGTACTTTTGATCAACATGTTTTTGGAAGTGGCAAAGCTAATAAGTTTTGTTCCGTTTTCATTACTCTGCTTATGTAGACTATGAGGTCCAATTGTAGGTTTATAATGATTTTCATGTCCTAACTTGGCATTGAAATCTCCTAGAATTATTTTAATTGAATTTTTCGAGAATGTATCATATACCTGTTCCAATTTGTTGTAAAATTCTTCTTTAATATTGTCCTCTTTATCCTCTGTTGGAGCATGGCAATTTATAACATTTAAAGTCTTATATTTGCATTGAATCGTAATGTGAGATATCCTTTCATTCACTGCCTCAAATTTCCTAATAAAAGGTAACAATTTGTTGTTTATTATAAATCCTGTCCCTAGTGCATGTATTTGTGTATCATTTCCCCCATACATTATTGTATACTTATTTTTGTTTATACTTCCATTACCCGTCCATCTGGTTTCTTGTACTGCAACTAAATCCATTTTATACCTTTCAAGTTCCTGTATGACATTTATCAGTGATCCTGATCTATAGAGACTTAATACATTCCATGTTCCCATATTCATAACCTTTAAATTTTGCAAGTTCGTCATCAAGTTTGGTGGCCCAGCATTCTTGTCATTCTGATTCGTAGCAATCCATTTTCTCCTACAGGATCCTGTGATAGGGTCGCTGGCCCTAAGCACAACCCCCAACCTGGAGGACCAGGGTCTTGATTTCGGGGATGCCTACCCCTAGAGCAGTTGCTTTCACTTCAGCTAACGAACTTGCTCTGCCCGGCCTGTTGGTCCGCGGGAGGTATTTGATTTCCCTCCTACCACCCATATCTGGGAGGCGTTCCCCGATCCGCCACCTGGGGACGCGCCCTCTAGGAGTTACAGGCTCTCCCGAGGGTTTAGCATTGCTAATGTCATCAAGAATTATAAAGGATCTGAATGACCTTCAAGAAGAAAGAAATATTTCCCGAAAATGACGCTGCATAATCAAAAGAGGTTCCCAGTGAATGTTCATATATAATTTCAAGATCACGCTTAGATGTGTAAACGTGTGAAGTGATGCGTTTAGGCAGTGAATCATGAGTGACGGTTAACACCGCAAAGATAATTTCCCGCGAAAAACAGTTGACGTCGGCGCGAGAGTTAGAATCGATATAGACGACACAGATATGCTTTGTAAGAGAATCGCATCAAACGCGAGGGGAAACTGATTGATGTTGAACTTCAAAAAAGTGTCATAATTAGACGTTAAGAGTTCTTGATTTATTGTTGAATGTTAAAAGAAACTAAGATTCATAGAATTAGTAGTTATTTAATGGGTCTTGTTCACTTTGGAATTTTGTTTGAAAATCCATTTCCATATATGTGCGTGTATGAATGCCGGATGAATCAGAGAATAAATGAAAGAAGTGAATCCACATTCCTCACTACTAATAACTTTTACATTACAGCAATCAAGCGGAGAAATATATGTATTTAGGATAAAAACTTTTATGAGTATAGATAAATGATATGACTTTTCAAGGAAATGATGGATTATGTCTTTGTATAAAATAAACCACACTTTCCATTATTCGATGATTTGAATCCAAAATCTACTGCAAGTTTCATGAATCCTTTAAATTACGAAGAATAAATCATTGACAGAAAATGTGTCAGAATTTTTGGACTTACCAGCACAAATGGTGATGCGAAGTCCAAAAGAAAATTCAAACTAGAGTAAATATTATGATGTTTTCGGCAACAGCATTAGTCAATGGATAAATGAAAACTTTAAGTCAATGGCTAAATTCCTTGCAGTACATCGTAAGAAAAAGGATGCATGAAGCTATAGGGATTTTGTTTTCAAAAGGGAGAATCTTGGACGGTGCAACCTAACCAGTTCTTTTACAGGAAGAGTTTCCCTTTCGGTCATTGCTATTTCTTTTGGAATGAATGTTGCATGTGAAATCTGGTATCCCTGTCCCTTCTACTCTTCCCATTGTGGGCCGCGTAGAAGACTGACTACAAATGTGGACGTCGGGGACATGCAAGATCCGGGGGAGTTTCAGCACCGCAAGATATTGTCCTGGGAACAAGATTGTAAAAAAGAAACTCGAGTTATTTATTGTAAAATTTTTTTTGCTAGAGGCACAAATCACTCTTCTCCAAATCGTTATATAAATCGATCCCTATCTTTCCTTTTGAGATCAATTTCAAAATAATTTTTTCTCTTCTGTAGGCTTTCCTATCTTCTATGTACCGTAGGCTGGGGGTCTAGGCTTAAGAGGTTTTCCAAGGTTTCCCTACTTAAGAAAGTTCCCGAATGGGTAGACCCTGATAACAGTTTCATGAAAGATCATCTCCCTTGGTTGTGCACAGCAAACATAACACCTTGATGCACGTAAAAGCAATACAGCTGCGGTACCTGTCTTTTCATTTCTTCTGTTTTCAATATTTCTTTTCTTCATCTGTCTTAAACATAATTAATTTTTTTCAGTCGGAGGACTGACACTTATCACTTCCGGGTTACCCACACTAATAGATAGCTAGCGAAGTGTGTTTGGTAAATAAAAATTAGGGTCACAAACTTCGCTCGCTGCGAGGGGCATTGTAATGTCCCCACAGAAAATACCCTCTACCACGCACCAATTAATGATTGTCAATCAAACCATCCACGTTCATTCACTTTGGAAAAGTTATCTGATCTGATTTTCTCGTAACATATGCTGCGACAGCTCGACGACGCCGAAGTATTTTCTGGTGCGTTTATTCTTTGAAATAACAGAAACGCATATATGCATTCTCCATGGTTGTTAGAGTGGTAACTAGGACAGCTTCTGGAGTATCTGTTGAGGGGCTGACGAGTTTCTGAGAGATACATATTCTGCTTTTATTCTCGCTGAAGCGAGCCAATTAACATTTGTACCGCTAGTGGTTGTTTGAAGAGAAACAGACTGTAAACGGAAAATAATTAAGACGTGGAATCACCGGAGATCTGGACATGTAATGGAGATGGATTGAATACACAATTTTCTTCATAAATAAGGTGTCTGACTTTTTTGTTCTGGAGTGAATGAACGAATGAGTTTTTTTTCTGAATCATTTGGTGATCACGTTGGCCCTGTAAATTAGTGGGGAAGTTTCAGCTGTGTCGAAGAGAGCCTGCAATCACTGAGTCTGTGTTAAATCGTCCGAAAAGGCTTCGTACACATCTGGAATTCGCAATCTTTCGTAAAAGGAACGAATTGTCCACACGATTGATTCTCCCGACTGAATACAGTGTTTAACAGTACTAATAAATGTAAAGATCTCTTACAGCAAGTCATCCAACAAGTGGGAGGCCCTTACTTTACTGTACAGATTTATGTGTGAAGGTGAAGGGATCTTAAAGGCAACAGATACACGTCTATACAGACAAGACATTACACAAAGTTAGCGGCTAGCTGCATTCATCATCTATTCTTAGATGAAGAGATGGCAACTTATTATCCTTAACATTTAAAAAAAATGTTAAAAGGGTATAGTGATATTCAACTCTCCAAATCACTCATTGTCCGGTGTCACCGGTTCTTACGCTACCTCAAGAATGGACTACGGAAATGTGTGGTATATAAGCAGCTGCTCATTCGTTGCTCCACGTTCTTTTTTAACTCCCTACACACAGCCATTGTGCAGCCTGGATTACTTGTAGGCGATTTTGGTCAACTGGCATCCGCAGTAATCGAGGATTGCCGTCTGTGAGTACATGAAGCCTGCCTGATTTTGGTTTAGTTTTGGTTGTTCCTTTGCGTTCCACTTCGCAGTCATATCAGCAACAGTCGTCTTCGACAGATTTACAAGGATTGAAATGTCACTGATTGATTTGTCACTCAGGTGGCATCCAATGACCAATCCCGAGAGATCTATTCTGCTCTTACTGATTCGCTCCTGACTGCACGATACTCCCATACTCCTTTTATGCTGGTGGTTCCTCCTCTCGTGATACCTGTGGTCAGTTCTGCATTACGCAGGGGTATCCGCATACAGATAATGTATTTCCGGCGTTTTCTCCTCGATATCGCTGACCAAGACATTGACGTTATCGCAGTTTCCAGACTCTGCAGAATGCACAGAATTCCGTTCGCCTCACTTCTTAGTGAAGCCTTTTGAGTTTCATCATCTTGGATAACTATCAAAGCTGACTTTTTTCTTTCCAGTTAACACTGAGACTGCAAAGTAGAGAGGACTAATTATTCTTCTTTCTATCTTTAGTAATTTCTCAATTTTTGCTGTATTAGCTGTTTTGAAGATGTTTTCAGCTGCATATATATGTGTGTAATCGCAATCAATTCTCTTTGCCACGGCCAGAGTGTTTCCGAACTTCTTTTTACGGTAACTGAACTACTTAATTTTGACTGCAAACTATTCCAACGGCCCGTCAAAGCAGAGAAGAAAGTGTAAAATTGTTGCAATAAACATAAAAACGAAGCCGCTCAGAGCAACACTCGCCGCACTCGATCCTACTATGTTACGGGAATGAGCTGCACACGGAATATACTCAGCAAAAGCTTTTTTTTTTTTTAAATTCCGGCCAGGAGAGAGATAACCCAACCACACTGTTCGCATTGTCGTATGACAACCTCGGTAAGTGAATGTCCAAATCATATTTACTTAATAAATTTATTAATGAATCAGATAATTAATCTGATTTGTGTCCTTGATTTTGGACAAAACACATAAATCTTTTGATAAATAGCTTATAACAAAAGACAGCAGATTCACACCTGTAATATTGGGGTGGAGTCTTTCTATTATTACTTATTTTATGATCTTCATTGGGCGGCTTTAGTCAGTTATACAAAGGTTCATACATGTTGTTGTTATTCAATAAATTCAATCAGTTCTATAATAACTAAATAAGACAGCTCAATAATACAGCGGTTATACAAGGACTACTACAATTTATTATTGTATGAAGCATTTTGCACTTCTGTCTGTCCAGTAGTTCTTCATTCTTTCTAATTTTTCTTTCTTTCTTCATTTGAGATCGCTCTTTTGGTAGTCCTTTTAGTGATCTTCGTTTGTAGTATCGTTTATGTGTTTTGTAGTATTCTGATTTCCTCTGTTTTGTTTTTTAGGTCATCTGAATAAGTTGGAGTTCTCTTAAATCTTCCTTGATTTCTGTGATGCCTTTAATGTTGCTCTTACTTTTCTACAATATTCGGAATGGGGTGCGATTCTTCCTGATGGTGATCATTACTGGTTTTATTTTCTTGTATTCTGTTTCATTTGAAGCTATTCTCCAATGCTCATTTACTTGACACTGTCTATTTATGCATGCTGTAATAATTCTCCTTTTTATGTTCAGTATTTTGTCAATTTTTGTTGTGTTAGTTGTTTTGAAGATGTTTTCAGCTGTATATGTTTGTAGTTATAATCCATATTCTGTGCCACAGGACCTTGGTTCAAATGGCTCTGAGCACTATGGGACTTAACATCTCAGGTCATCAGTCCCCTAGAACTTAGAACTACTTAAACCTAACTAACCTAAGGACATCACACACATCCAAGCCCGAGGCAGGATTCGAACCTGCGACCGTAGCGGTCGCGTGGTTCCAGACTGAAGCGCGCAGAACCGCTTGGACACAGCGGCCGGCTCCACGTGACCTTGTTTGGCGATATAATTGCGAAGGAATTGATTTATTATCCACTTCAGATGATCATCAGAAACTGAATCACTATCATAACTCGCTTTATATACGTCATTTGGGTCAACTGGAATGACTGTTTTCGTGGCATTATTATTGTTTCTAATATCGGAAACACCTCACTCAGTTAAAACACACACTGCAATATTTTCGATTATATTCACCACATTTTCACACTCCGTATTACCACACTCTGATGTTTCAAGAGTCGACCTCGAGCTGGACTAGCTGACTGTGTTTGATTTTTACAATTTCACAATTTCATGTTTCTCTGTAGCCTTATCTTTCGCGAGTTTCCGGTAGGAAGAACCACTCTTCTCCGACTGCCACTCGTTTTAATGAATTCCAAAATACATATCACAAACTAAACACTAAGCAGCTGTTCTCTTTACACTTTCAGATTTATGAACTGCCAGCTAAACTGTCGGCTGTTAGAATGACTGGCGGCACTTTCTTTCAATTTGGAGTTTTAATGGGCTTTGCTGAGTGTCGACACTGGCTCCTATGCCAGTGCTAGCGGCGTCTCCCACCACAAAGATTAATTCCGAGCAACGACATTTGACTTCCTAACGTATACCACATGGGAAGACACGACACTGAATAAAGTGAATAATGGTCACATTCTCACGACCCTTCCTTTTTCCGTTGCCTGACCAGAGCGTCAATGAATTTTGAGCTGATTGTTGCCAGTGTTATTTTCATCCATTTCATTCTGAGTTAAGTTGTATTCTTCTTTCAATAGCTATGCATAAAAACTTTAAAAAAGAGTTACGGCTTATAAGCCACCCCCTAAAACCGTCTACCCTATCCAGGTACAAACACGCCTTTGTGTAGCTCAAGTGGAGATAGTGATATCTACAACTTACAATGTATATGACAAAATTTCATAACCAGTTGCCATATTGAAACTTCCTGGCAGAGTGAAAATCTCATTCTTGAAGTTGCCATATTGCCCAGGAAACAGGTTAGGAGGGACTAGGTTACACTATCATATACGGATCAATATTCAGCTATAAGAGGCTGAAAACTCAAAACCATCACACACTAACCCGATTATGCAAATAATCATCACGTTTATACGATATTTAACAGTACTTAACAATAGCAGTTGAGTGTTTCAACATACCATCACATACAAAAGATCATCAGTATGTATGAAGATATTTAAACGAGAAGATACAGAGCACTACGAAACGGAAATGAGTAAAAAAACATTACGCGAGGAATTTTATTTTCAAATCTACTGCTGTCTTGAAAAATATGTTCAAATCTGGCTCAGTACAGTACTAGGACATATGGCAGCTTTCGTATTTAGCAATTAAAAGAGTAACTGACAGAATGTTAACACTTTCTGCCAATACAGAACAGACAAGTATTTTCTTCAGCACACATAGCAGGGACTAAAAAACTAATTTCACTCCGAACCAACGAGAATATGATAGCAAATAACGCTATAAGGTGCTATAATTCAAAGATTGCACCAAGAAGTGACGTCACAGCAGCCATTAACATTTTCTTCCTGGTCGAAACTGACGCTCGCAAATTTTTCTTGGCCCAAACTTGATTTGAAGCAAAGATAGCGAGAAAGAAGTCCACTAGCAGTGAGTCTTAGCTTATCTCTCTAAGGGCAATGGTGTATTCTAGTTGACGGTTTCACACCCGATGCAGATCTAAACCACTGCCGGAAGATCTTTGGTAAGACTCATACACCGATAAAATGAGATAAAGCACAGGAAGGTAGGGAGTAAGATTTGGAAAACCTAAAATTCATTTTTCAATTTAAGCAACTTCCATGCTGTCACTTCGGATTGTACACCTTCATTTGTCCCGGGATTCATAATATTTCTGGGAGTATACGGTATACTCTTCATATTAGGTAAAATTGTAGAGTCCTCAGCATTAATTTAAGCTGGCGTATTTAAAAAATTATTTCCCTAGAACTCCCTGCGTGTTGCACTTACAATGTAAACCAGTGTTTAAGCTTAGCTGTTGAATAAGTTAACTTTTTGCATTTCGTCAGTCTTGCTGTAACTGTTATCGTTTCTGTTACTGTCCAGCGCACTCATTTGCAGTTAAATAACCTATATACCTTAGCAATTACGGCATAAGGGAGTGAGAATGCCAGCTCCACTGGAGAATATTACCAACGGTTAGTTCCCAACCGTTAGGTCATTATCAAGCACTATAATGACTATGCCTTACTACCCGTAATAAATTGAATACCACAAAGTGCATACCTCTGAGACACAACCGCTCCCATCCATCCACATCTCCATTCTCTGTGGTTTCCATAAATCGCACGTGTCGCGGTGGTTCCTTTGAACAGAACGCGATAAATTTCCTGCCACTTTCTTCCCCATCCTTCACAGAACTCGCCCTCAGTGCCTGAAAACAGTCTTTCTCCGTTGTTCCTTTGCGAGAATTAGTACAACACATCGAAGGTCGATCGAGGTCGACCTTCATAAAACTGGAGCTGAAATTCTTGGTTCAGATTTTTAGAGCTCGGTCTGCTCTGATGGTTTTCTTCGTCATGGACGAGGTTATAAAATAAAATGTTGTTGAACTGTTTATCTGAATTCGTTCTACATCTTAAGCAGGGTTTGTTCGTGTCATTAAATCAATCGTAAATAATCGCACAACATAAGGAATTACACTGATTGACGTGTTTCATTATTTTATCGTTCAAAACGTTTCTTTTCCGTATCTCTGTCACCTAGAGACAAATACCAATTTATACCGGCTTTCTTGCTGACAGGAGTGTATTGGAAAAAATTCTGAGGGCAGCAGGGACAATATACAGGGACGCAGAAATTACCTTCAAGTTGTACAGTTATTAGAGTAAATAGCAAGGAGACAGGAATTCAGAAGGGTGTAACACACTGATGCAGCCCATCCCCACCTATATTAATAAACGAATAAATCTATGCATGGTGCACAACTCCAATTGCAAGTTTCCTGTCTAACGGCTTCCGGTGGTACCAAAAATATGATCTGCAATATTTCAGATAATTACTGCCCGAAGCTATAAATTTAAAGCGCAGTCATAATGAACTTATTAGGAGGTACAATCTCACATTAAATCTTTAAAACCATAAGTCAACTATTAAACAATGAAAGCTTTCACGACCGGATGTCATAGTCGCTGACGCGTCTTTCGAGCTGTATGGCTGTGGTCGAAGAAACGTTTCGGTTCCTCACGCTTCGTCCTGAGTTGCGCTGGACATCTTCGGAGGTGCCCCCGGTGGCGGTGAGTCTTGATCGCTGACAAATCGGACGTAGGAGAGCGGCATAAATACTCTGCAGATTGCGAGTTGTCGAGTTAACACGTGATCAGCAGTATCTATGTCGCTATCCGACGTCCACCTCTTCAGCAGGTTCAGCTCCGAAGGCGTCCAGCACGACTCAGGACGAAACACCAGAAACCGAAACGAAGCACAGAAGACTCATCAGCAACTTCAGATATTAAAATTACTAACTGTGTAAATATCTTGAGGCAGTGTAACTCGCGGCGTGAAAGTTGCCCAAACTACATTCACCCAGTTTTTAAGAATGAGAGCACTTACCCACTTCCCACAAACTATACACATAACCTCCAAAAAATTTCGAAAAATTTTTCTTTTTAACACCAGAAAAGGAAAAAAGTTTATCGCTTTCTACATTTTCGCTTTTCATGTAGTACTACTTCGACAGCAGGTGTGATGTTTCTACTGAGGGAGGTGGCGCAATGGTTAGCACACTGGACTTGCATTCGTGAGGATGACGGTTCAAACCCCATCCTGCCTTAGGTTTTCCATGATTTCCGAAAGTCACTTTAGGCAACATGCCGGGATGGTTCCTTTGAAGGGGCACGGCCGACTTCCTTCCCTAATGCAATGGGACCGATGACCTCGCTGTTTGGTTCCCTCCCCCAAATCAACCAACCATGATGTTTTCAATTTATTACCTTTCTACTACTACTCGATTCCTAACACATTTTGCGTACAGTTTCCTCATATGTCTGCAAATTTATATCGTTGTACGACAGATAGATCGGGAGATACGACGTTTTGTACAAGGGAGCTCATACTTTACGGAATTGGGGTGGGGGCGTTTACTACGGTTTACAGTCTTTACACTGAGTAAGCATAGAAGACAACCAAGTAAAACAGACTGTTGGCAGTAGGCATTCACAACATGGTTTTGTTTTGCTTTATTAAAAAGGTACCGATACCAGTATTGAACTTATAAAGTCATCTTCGGATGGCTTGCATGCTTTTACGGAAACACGTGGTCGTTGGTTTAAAGATGAGTTGGCTTGAAATGATCGCTACGTTCTAGAACTACGATAAAAACAAATATTACTGGTGCTCATTTCACGGCAACTCATCCTAAAATAACGTCCATCTGTTTTGCTAAAGGCAAGCAATCCCTCTGAAGACGAATGTTTAAATTAGAAACCATTGAGGGTACTTTTTTAATAAAGCAAAAAAGATGTAGCTGGTTACTGCTGTGTCCTGTCAAAAATCTGTATCAAATAACGGCCTCGAGGCCATTATTTCACAAAATAATAGAAGCAAGAATAAATTCTGAAAGGAAATTAACGTTCAGGGAGAAGAAATTGAAACTGTAATGATTGGCGAAGACATATGTCTTCAATCTGAGACGGCAAAGGATTTGCAAGAGCCATTGAACGAAATGTATAGTGTCTTGAAAAGTGGCTACAATGTGAAGATCAATAAACGTAAAACAAGGTTAATGGAATGTAGTCGAATTACTTGAAACGATGTTGAGATAATTAGATCAAGAAATCAGACGCTAGACATAGCAAACGATGTTACTTTTTTTGCATCAAATAACTGACTATGACCGAAATAAAGAGAATATAAAGTACAGGACTCTATCGAATATTGAGAGAGAAGTTTATTGAGATGGCAACGTGTTTGATAGACTGGCAAATGCCTTCAATAATGTGGGTTGGGCTTGAGACAATCTTTCAGTTATAATGAGGGAATAGAGAGTAGACTGGAAAAACAGACGACTTATAAACTCATCATATTTAAATAAACAAGCATCAGTGGAAATGAGAGGAGAAAGTACCAACTGGACAGAACTAGGAAAAGGAGTAAGACAAGGCTGATGCCTCACTCCTGCCCCTTTTCAGTCTATACCCGCAAAATACGAATGAGAACTGTCCGCTAAATGACAAGAGGGTAAAAATTTGAAGAAGGAGAATACGGTGTTTGAGGTCTGCAGACGGAATGGTCCTCCCAGCAACAGGTCAAAAAGAATTACATGCTACAGTGAATACCATTGAAGCTACATTGTGGGCTGAAAATAAACACAAGGAAACTAATAGTAACGGCAGTGGGAGGAAATAAAAAGATAAAAATAATTCTGAATGGAGAAGTATTAGAATATGTGCAAAGTTCAAAATACCTCGGGAGCAGGATAGAAACAAACTGGAAGAGCAGCACAGAAATTAAACCAGAATAGCAATGAGGAAAGAGGCGTTTTACAAGAAAAGGAAAATTTTCTGCACCAATATGGACACAGACGAGGAAAAAGCTAGTAAAATGTTTTGTATATAGTGTCCTCCTGTATGGTGCTGAAACATGGACACTGACGAAGAAAGACGTAGCAAGGGTGGAGACTTTTGAAATGTGGACAATGGAGAGGATGGAAAGGATAAACTGGATGGAGATAGCGAAAAATGAAGAGGTACTGAGAAGAGTAGCCTAGCAAAGACAATTACTAGATGTAATAAAACTGGATTAGACATACATTAAGAATGAAAGAGGGGCTTATAAAAGGGTATGTGTAAGGAAAGGCAAGGTGAGGGGGAAAGAGATTTCAGGTTCTGGATGATGTGATGGAGGGCAGCACACATACACCGGCATTACGATCGCATGATATGGAGGCACAGAGCAACTGTTGATATAGCAGAAAACTGATGATGATGAGAGTGCAGACTCATAATTTCAAGAACATTGAGTCTGGAAAGGAGAAATTGGTTAATACCGAATATAAATTTAGGTCATATGTAGTCGTTTCTGAATTTATTTGTCCGGAGTGTAGCTGTGTACTGATGTGAAACATGAACGGGTAGTAGTATAGACTCGAAGAGGAGCTATTGAAATGTAGGTAGGTCAAAAGAATACTGCAGAGTTATTTAATGGGAACGGGGAGAAATGAGCGGTATGACTCAAGCTGATTAAAATCAGGATAAAAGCTGTATAGCGAGACCAGTGCTTGAGTACAGTGAGCAGGTTCAAATGGATGTAGAACGCAGCAGAAGTTACGCAGAGATGAGGAGAAGACCACAAGATGGAGAGGCATGGAGAGGTGCAGCTAGACTTCGGACTGAAGACAGCGTCTTTGGTGCGCTGTAGAACAGTTCAGTTCTCTGATGAAAGTCAGCTATGGGCAGGTAGCACCCACCGTGTGGACAACGACGGGAGAGCGCTCTCCCCTTGAAGGCCCGACGCGGCAGCTGCACCCGCTGCTGTAGATGCAGCCATCAGATTCCAATTGTTCCGCGCAGGAACCTGTTCCGTGGCCGTTGCCATCGAATGCATCTGCACGGCGTGCTTTACACAAACAAGGAGAAAAAACATTTTCGGCTGCGTGGACGTTGCACCCGCCAGACGCAAAAAGAGGCGCAAGAGAGAGGAAAGGCACCCATGGCCAAGGCCGCCAAACTGATACTGGTTCTCGTCTGCACATGGGCTCGTCCCAACTGGGTGCAGCAACGAGTGCCCGCAACTGACAAGAGCCCCAGACGAGAGTAGATATGGATTATTCTGTACACTAATATTTCTAACGTAAATGATATTTCCATTAAAATATTAGTAATCACATTAAAATATTAGTAATGGCATATATTTATATCTACGCTGCAAGCCATTAACATTTCAACGCCACCAAGAAGGCATTAAACAGATAAAGTGACAGGAAGTGTAGGCGTAAGACCTTCTACATGGCAGTTATAATGAAACACTCGCTACTCGAAGTGTCCGCCATGAAAAACGAGTGATCGTAGTACAACGAGACTTCGTTGAACCATTTCTACGGACATGCAGAAGAGAAATAAAGAATAAACCTTTGCGATAAACACATTTTAGTTTCCACTTGGGAGGATTAAAATTGGTCATCTTGTTTATTACGTAGTTTAGAATGATCGGCCAATGATTCGGTTTGTTCCTGAAAGAGGTCAGCCGCCAATTGCGTCACAAATTGTTGAAGAAGTTACTGTTAACATAGCTGAGAATGCTGGGCGCAATGTGCAATCTTCAAGCATTGTACGAGCTGTGTGTGCAAATCTGAACATTCCACGGTCCAGCGTTCGAAAACTAAAAACGAAACGACGGAAGACTGGGTATGACGTTCCGCTTGAAAAGTGATGCGAACGATTGCGAAATGCTATCCGTACAACAAAATTAAGAATCAAAGTTTAGCACATGATATAGATATTCGAACAGACTTTGACCACACATGGCCTTGGAATTTTTTTTATTTTTTTTTTTAAATGATGGCTCGCATATAACGCTCAGTGGAGCTGTGAACACTCGAAATAGTCACATTTGGGGATCATCATTCCAACAAATATTCATGAAGATTTCCTGCATAGTGAATGCGTCCACTGTATGGTATGGCTTCACGGCACAGTTCTTGATTGCTCCATTTTCGTCGAGGAACTCGGTCTCCAAGGACCACAGACATGCTGCCTGAACGGCACACGTCACTGCCATCTGCTTCTACAACACGTGATGCCTCCTCTACGGGAGAGAGGTGTTTTGGGCTCAGCTGTTGTGATGCACGACAGAGCTCAAGCTCACATTGCTCGTGAGGTCACTCGGTTACTTCGTAACAGATTTGGAGAAAACCGAATCATTGTCCGACCATTCCAAACTGCGTAACCACCAAGATCACCAGATCTGAACCCACTCGTGTGGAAATTAAAATGGATTTCTTTCAATGGGTTATTCTTCATTTCTCTTCCGCATGTCCTTACAAATGTTTCCGCACTAACCTAACCTAACCTAACCTAACCTAACCAAGTACCAGTGCCCTACGATCAACGTTTTCATGAAGGCTTTCTTAAGTAGCGCAAGTTAGATTATAATCACCCAGTACATTCTGTATATGAGAACAGACTGCGGAGCGTTTCCAATTCAGAATTCGCTTTTCAGTATTGTGGTGTCACCGCCAGACACCACACTTGCCTTTAAATCGGCCGCGGTCCGGTAGTATACGTCGGACCCGCGTGTCGCCACTGTCAGTGAATGCAGACGGAGCGCCACAACACGGCAGGTCTAGAGAGACTTCCTAGCACTCGCCCCAGTTGTACAGCCGACTTTGCTAGCGATGCTACACTGACAAATACGCTCTCATTTGCCGAGACGATAGTTAGCATAGCCTTCAGCTACGTCATTTGCTACGACCTAGCAAGGCGCCATTATCAATAGATATATAACTTGGGATGCCTGTACAGTCAGACCGATGTACACCACTTCTGGATTAAAGTTAAGTATTACAGCAACTGCGTCCGTTTTTCTAAGTTCTCAATTCCTTGTAATGTTCCAGACCTCACGCCAGTCTGCGTGTAATTAAACGCGTGCATTTCGGCCTCCTTTAGCAACACGGTGTTGGCTCTTCTGCCAACACATCAAGTATTGTTTGTGAGAAGATCGTGTTATGGCTCGTATAAGGAGAAACGTCAACCAGCAATTGTCAGAGGGTGCTCGAGACTCCGATTTACTGTTCCACGATACTGCAGTTCGATCGGATAGCGGAAACCCCAGACTGACATGGGAATATGTAATCCGGGGATTCAGGAAAGCCATGCTCAGCGTCATGCACGACTGCAACAGCGCCATGCGACTAGCAGCCGAGAGGACAATTAAAAGGACCAAATATAGCAAGATTACCATGGATTCCGAATGTGAATTAATATGGATGAAGTTAAGCATCAAAGGTTGATCAAAAATCGTAATCGAATGTTTTCATAGACTACTTTTAAGAGATGATGTAGCGGTAGAGTGCTTCAGATAATAACTACGGGATTTACAAGGAATATTAAGGAAATAGGAAGATATTTTTGCTTATCAAGAGTGCCAGGATACAAAATACAGAATATCTGAGCAGCCAGCATCAATTATTCACTGATGAGGATGGAGAGGTGGAGCATCAAAGGTCGGTCAAAAATAGTAATCGAATGTTTTCATAGACTACTTGTAAGATGTGATGTGGCGGTAGAGGGCTTCAGATAACAACTACGGGTTTTACAAGGAATATTAAGAAAAGTAGGAAGATATTTTTGCTTATCAAGAGTGCCAGGATACAAAATGCAGAATATCTGAGCAGCCAGCATCAATTACTCAGTGATGAGGATGGAGAGGTGGAACATAAATGGTGAAAATTCAAAGCACCGTTCAATATGCCTTAGACACGTTTGGTCCGAGCGAAGTCGTAATGGAAGGGAGAGACCCGATGTGGTTTAATAGCCGTGTTAATAAACGGCTCTGTAAACAAAGATAACTTCATTTCACAATAAAGAGAAGTCAAAACCTAGCTGACAAACAAAAGGTAGACGAAGCGAAAATAAGTATAAGGACAACAATGAGAGAAGCGTTCAGTGACTCTGCAATAAAAATTTTGCCAACCAATCTGAGTAAAAACCCTAAAAAGTTCTGGTCTTAAGCAAAATCGATAAGCGGTTAGAAATCCTTATTCATTCATTCACTCAGTGCCCGTAGCAGCACCGAAATAGATAATAAAGCTCGAAATACTGAATTCGGTCTTCCGAAATCGTTTCACTGCGGAAAACTGTAATAGGGTCCCTCCTTTCAATCATCGTACGAACATCGAAATGGCAGACATTGAGATTAGCGATCGTGGAACAGAAAAACAACTACAATCACTTGACTTGCTCCCCTTCTGGCAGCAGTTTATCGTAGGTCGCTAGAGCAACGAAGGGTACCTAGCGGCTGAAAGAGATCGCAGATCATTCTCTTTTTCAAGAAGGGACTTGGGACACATGCACGTAATTATAGGACTGGATTCAAGACTTCCTTATCAATAGAACTCAACACATGGTTCTTAAAGGGACAAACTCGACCCATGTTAAGCTAATATCCAAAGGACCGTTACTGTTCGCAGTGTGTGAGCCAGTAGAAAGCATCCGGAGCTCTGTAACACTGCTCGTAAATGATGCAGTTGTCTAGTAGCAACTGCAGAAGACAGAATCGATTTGCACAATGACCTGCGGAGGACTGCGCAGGCTCTAGCAGTTGACCGTTGAAGCGAATGAACGTAAAATACTGCGCGTACATAGCAAAAGAAAGCCACTGTTTCACAACTAACTTACTGATGACAAACTGGTGTAAAGCTTATCTACCGTAAAATATCTAGTAGTGGCTATCTAGAGCGACCTAGAGGAATGATCACACAAAACAAATAATTAGCAGGAAATTTAGATGCCAGACTAGATTCATAGGAGAACATTAAGGAAATGAAACTCATCCACGGAGGTAGTGGCTTACAAGGCGCTTGTTCGAGCGGTTCTTGAGCATTGTTCATTAATATGAGACATTGACCGGGCAGGACTGATAGAAGAGATAGACAAGATCCAGCGAAGAGCGGTGCTTTTCGTTACGGGATCGTTTAGTCGGCGCGAGAGCGTTACAGATCTGCTCAGCAAACTCCATTGACAGACGTCACAAGTGAGGCGTCATGAATCAAAGAGAGATTTACTACCGAAATTTGGAGAGAATACTTTCTGGTAAGAGTCGGATAACATATTGCTTTCTCCCACATATATCTCGGGAGGTGACCACGTCGAGAAAATTCGAGAAATTAGAGCTAATACAGAGGCTTACCAACAATTTCTTCCCACGAACCACTCACGAGTTTAACAGGGAAGGGGGGATCAGTTAGTGGTACCGAAAGTACCCTCCGCCACAGTGGCTTGCAGAATATGATGTAGATGCAGATGTCACAGTTAATAAAATGTTCCAGGCTATTATGCCATGGTCGAATGGATTTCACTTTTCCAGCCAACGTTTCGTCCCCATCTGCGGAGGAAGCTTCCAAGGGGGTCCGTAGTGACGTCATGCCACTGGGCCGAAGCACGCGGAGGAGGAATTTTTTTGTAATCAGTAACAAACCTGGGTGTGAGTCGGACACTCAAAGAAGCCACCCCTTGAAAATGGGGACGGAACGTTGGGTTTAAATGTGAAATCCAATCGACCACGGCATAATATCCCGGAATGTTTTATAAATTGTCGGAATTACGACCGTGAAAATTTACATTTTATAATCAGATATAGATGTATCTGCTCGGACAAGCAGCCGTATACAGCCACGTCACGAGCTTTGAGCCAGTGAAACGTCCCCTTGGAAAAATTATACATGACTGTGCTTAAACTGACACACAATATTTTTAGCGCAACGCAATCTGACTTTTAATAGTCCCTACAAAAGAATGCCCTGCCTAACAATAACCTATACCTTTCACAAATCACTTACCTCACAAAAATCTTCGTTACTCGAACTAGTGCAATACAGCGAGCGCCACTACTGCCAGCTAAATAAAAGATTCTAACTACTGAAGGCACTAACTACTGATAGGCATAGTTAGCAAATCAAAGATTTTGATAGAGAACAAACAATGTATTTACCTTAATAGTGTTCAAAAATCGTAATATATATATCAGTCCATGATATCCAATATTACAAATTTACTCTTTCTTATGAAACACGTCCAGATCGTCCGCTCTCAAAATTCCGCCATCTCTCTCCCCACATCCACCACTGCTGGCGGCTCACCTCCAACTGCGCAACGCTATGCGCTGTTAACATCCAGCTGCCCAACACTACAATGGCAGACAACAATGCAAACTAGCCACAGACTGCACACAGCACAGCCAGTGATTTTCATACAGAGCGCTACGTGGCGTTACCAATATAAAAACCTAAACAGGCTACTTACACAAGGTACTTAACATCTTGGCAGGAAGACAATTAGCCGCATGAGGGGTGCGACGATGTCTCACGCACCAGGAGTTGGCAGCAGATTGACTACTGTTGCGGCTTCCCTCGCAGAGAACGGCACTCCGGTAGTGGTGCGTCGAGAAAAAACATTGGACAGAAAAAGAGCATGAACTGACCTATCGGCTGGATCCTCATACGTAGAGAGAGATTACAGCAGAATGCTAAGAGAGAGATCATCCTGGAAGAAGAGTTATCAGAGAAGGAATCGCAGACGGCGCAGGTGAAATTGACGAGACATCTGCTCAAATGTTGTGCAAAATGAGGATACAGATATAACACTGCAGGAAACAGTTGTGGAGCAGTGAAAAGTTGTAAACTGAGCAGATCTCCTACAGTATGCATAAATCCTAGCCCACCAGCAACTGGAACTAGTAAGATGTCTGACATTGGATAGAGTTACAGTACGAAATCGCGTGTTCAGAAAATTACGAAGTATATTTGCTGTCACGAAGTTGCAAAACACGTTTCTCGCAACTTATAGACTGACGACAGGGACGAAAGTAGAATAATAAGGCTGCGAAAAAAAGAAAATCGGGGATGTAACCACCCCAGAAACTGCAGTGTTCCATTTAAATTTGTTCGTGTCAGGGGACACGATAGGTTCGAGTGCAAAATCGAGCTGTTAGACACCAAATAAAAAGTCCCACGAAAACAATGTCAAAAAGCCAACAGTCTGTCTCTGAATCTGACTATAGGCTGATGGATTAATATTAATGTTGAGACGGATAACTGAATGAAGATAACTGGTATTATTTTGTATGATACAAAGTATTCAGAGGTGTGGAAAATGCTAGAGAAACAGCGATAAGGTGGCATTGGTGGCAGGATTTAAAAGTGAAAATCAGTTTATATATGAAGTTTCCGAGTCATTGTAAGCGCAGGAATGCATTTTTCAGTCTGTAGTCGCCATTAGATATATCTGAAGTGAGAAGTGACCTCTTTGCGGCAGTCAGCAGTACACCTTATGATTGGTGGCGATAATGTATGAAAAGCAAAATTCATGATAATTCAGAATAATAGTAACACCTACACTCTATTTATAAATATAAGAAAACTTGTGTAGTTACGTTGTTAGCGTTGGAATATATACGATTAATTCCAGGAATAAGGAACGCGGACATAACGTGAGATTTTTACAGTAATGAACCATCCCGTGTGGCGTATTGTTATAGGTAGTTAATTTGTTGATGAAGTATTCGAGGTGATGGAGCAAGTGTTGCAAGGGGGATATACGAGGGTCGTTCCATAAGTAATGTCCCACATTTTTTGAAAAGCCATTAATATACACAAATAAACGTTCTTGTTGCTGCTTCACATTTGCTGTTTGTTATTTGCGCCGGTCAAGTTTCGAACCCTTCTGGCAGATGACAGAACCGTAGTACAGGGTCAAAATGGCGTCTACACACGACTCATGTTACAAGCGGCGTGCTGTTATTGAATTCTTGTGTGCAGAAAAAAAACTGTGGGGAACATCCATAAACATTTTTGTGCAGTGTATGGCGATGCTGCAATTGATAAGAGTACAGTTGGGCAATGGGTAGAGAAAGTTACAGCCTCAGGGAAGGCAGAAACAGAGCTCC
Source organism: Schistocerca serialis cubense (assembly GCF_023864345.2). Classification (NCBI taxonomy): domain Eukaryota; kingdom Metazoa; phylum Arthropoda; class Insecta; order Orthoptera; family Acrididae; genus Schistocerca; species Schistocerca serialis. The sequence continues at coordinate 258,785,963 of NC_064641.1, forward strand.
ATGATCAGGTACGCTCGGGACATCCTGAATCGTGAGGATGCCATTATTCGTGCAAACCGGCGCATCACAACTCGACAATTGGTTCTAAAGTTGCCGGTCAGCATTGGAAGTGCGCCTGTAATGATCGAGACTCTCAGATATTCAAAGAGATGCCCATGATAGTTTCCACGAATGCTCATAACGAACCACAAGGTTCAAAGAAAGACCATTTCATCTGAACTGTTGGAGCTTAAAAATTCTCTACGAGGAACACACTTTGAAGATGACGAAAGAGTTAGTCATGCAGTGAAAACATGGCTACGCCTACAAGACAAGAGCTTTTCCCAACAGGGAACACATGCTCTTCCTCAACGTTGGCGTACGTCCATGGAACATGATGGAGACTACGTAGAAAAATAGGACATGGACAAGACACGTTGATGTTTATTGTCACCAAATTCTAACTGTTAACAATAAGTAAGTTCTGAGAAAGATAGGTTGGGCATTACTTATTGAACGACCCTCATAGCTTCGGAAAAGGAGGGTCCTCGTCGTCGATATTTAGTGAAGGTTGACAGTTTATTGAAGTGGGTTGTTAAGATGAATGAAAGTCACGAGAAAGAAGTAATAAGTTGTTCATGAGAGTTGTTGATACAACGGCAGTTATTGTGTTTGTGCACCAGAGCAGCAAAAATGGTTCAAATGGCTCTGAGCACTATGGGACTTAACATCTGAGGCCATCAGTCCCCTAGAACTTAGAACTACTTAAACCTAACCAACGTAAGGACATCACACACATCCATGCCCGAGGCACGATTCGAACCTGCGACCGAAGCAGTCGCGCGGTTCCGGACTGAAGCGCCTAGAACCTCTTGGCCACGCCGGCCGGCCCAGAGCAGGAATTAGAATGCCCTGAGGCACAAGAGTTCTGGAATATCCGCCAAATCAAAAGTAAGAGAGGAGCCGCGTAGATGTATGTGAGCAATTGGAGCAGTCTGAATTAGGAAGAATACACCATTCCTGAGAGCTATAGTAACTCAGAAAGAATGAAGAATACAGACAAATAAACTAATTTCAAGGGTGTTAAAATAACATCTATTCTGTAAGCGAAAGTTTGTGGACACCTCACAGAGCGAATTGAAAATGCTCGTGAACAAATTCTGGATAACGCTTATGAATGCACGCAAAGAGCAAGGGTCGATCCGATGCAAATATTCAGAAAGAGAGATGTTCATAAAAACCATGAACTAGCTGATGCACAGAGAAAAAAACTTTAAGATTATTCCATTTGTAAAATGAGACATGTTGTTTAGACGTTTTTTTTATATCTGTGATTAGTGGGCACGAGACAAGTGGAACCTTCAGTGAAATTAAAATAAGGGATTTTTTCTCAGCATAAGGTCATTTTTTCGTTATGAAAGGAAAATTAACATCATACAGGAAGGAGATAGGGCTGTGAATGTGGTACGTTTTGCTTTGTGAAAGTTACGGTCGAATAACGTCAATTAGTCAAAAATTACAGAAACCTATGAGGGAAAACAACTTCCACAAAGAGTGAAAATTGCAATTCTTTATGACAGCCAACATTGACGGGTGAATAGCTAAAAACAGTGCAAGGGTATTGTGGTTGAAAGAGCTTTTTATAAGCTGAAAACAGCGGAAAGACTGTAATATCCATGTTACTAATGTTTAACGATGAGAGTGAATGTGTTCTAGGCGCTACAGTCTGGAACCGCGCGACCGCTACGGTCGCAGGTTCGAATCCTGCCACGGGCATGGATGTGTGTTGTCGTTAGGTTTGGTAGGTTTAAGTAGTTCTAAGCTCTAGGAGACTGACGACCTTAGAAGTTAAGTCCCATAGTGCTCAGAGCCATTTGAACCAGTGAATTCGTACGTTACTTTATTTGAATTTATATGCTTTACAGTATTTCTCTTTGTTTTCTGCATCTGTATAATAGTCTCGGGCGAATATGTCGCCAACACCTAAGTACATTTTTATTTCTATTTTAATGTGAACTGTATTTAGATTTGACCACGGAAAATTGAAGTATTTTTGTTTTCATATTGTTCTTCTCTTTAGACTAGTTCTTATTTATTTGTGTAGAAATCTGCCACACGTTAGAGAACAGCTACTCTATTGCGTGTTTTACGTACTTACATGCATTCGTAGGTGCACATTGTTTTCAAGCTGTCAAAATGTTCAATCTTTGTATCATTGGGTGGGTAAAGACATATTTTTTTGATAATTGCACGTGTATAGTAAGACATGCTCAATGTTAGGAGAGGTACTGATGAGTGTGTTAAAAGCTGAACTTAATCGTTTTGAGACAAACGAGAAGTGCAAATATCTAAATGTGTGAGGCATGGGAAGACGATGTAGGATTTTATTTTCTGATCACTGAGACTTAAACACAAGAAATTTTGGTGCTGTTGAAAATTACACCAATTAAGGCAGTGTCTACGTAATGCATTGACCAGACGAGATGCTCGGCCCGCCACCCAGACACAATAGTCGCCTGACAATGGGACCGGCAAACACCTGTACAATTTGGAGCTACACGTCGAGGAACGCAACAGGGCATTCACTCATGTGTATGTCCAAACAGGTCGTGGACCCAAACACATACAGCCAGGATGGGGCGAAAGGAGAAATTCACAGATATAATCGCAGAAGTGACAGGTGGACACGTCAGCTCGACACTAGTCGTCGACAATTAACGGACGACACACAATTTGCGTAGCGGGAGAATGCCTTCTAGGAATAACTGCCCTGGCGTTAGGTGTGGTCTTTCTGCCACGAGAACTGGGGTATTACGTAACAGTTAAGGAAGATGTTGCAACACAGTGTTATTGGTCCTGCAGGAACATGAGTTGGGCAATAGCGTGCGTTTCACACCAGCCAGGAGAAAGAGCCCTGTCTTCAGTACAGAAGAAAAGACACTTACTGAGTAGACTTAATAGCACAGACATTACTTCGACATGCCAGAGCACACACATCGATAATATACTTGATGAGACTAGGCTTCTGACCATTATAGCCACCAACGTCAGTCATTCGGCTCAGGCAACTGCTGAGAGACACAAACAGTCTGCCCGCATCCACGCCGCTTCCGCAAGCCAACACGTCGCTTGTGCATGCGTGCTTATTGAAGTATGCACGAGTGCGTGTAAGATAAATTTGCACAAGCATCATGAGTGTAGAAGCAGCTTGATGCTTGATCGAATTTCGATTATGCTTGCTTGTGCAAGCGGTCAAGTGTGTGTGCTTGAGCATGTGTACCAAGAATACGGAGACTTACTCAAGATACGGTGACTTTTCTCTCTCTCTCTCTCTCTCTCTCTCTTTCTCTCTCCCTCTCCCCACCCCACCCCCCCTCTCTCTCTCTGTCGCTCTCTCTCTCTCAGTTTCTAATATTACTAAGATTCGTTTCTAAAAGGGAAAATTGCGTGTACAAGACGACAGTTTTCAACCGACTAAGATTTCCTTCAAGAAATGTCCCCTTAATCTGTTCTTCTACTGATTTTAATTAGCTTAATCTCACACAGTTTACCACACATGACTAGGGCCCAAAACCATAAGCTCTCTGATTAAAAATTTTCAGGTTTACTTCGTAGGTAACTTTACCTGTATACATGTGTGCCTCCTTCACCAAGAACTGCGCAGTTTCTCCCTCTCTACCTCTGTTTTAGACCCTCCACCCCCCCTCCCCCCGCAACAAATTCCCTCTCCTACATCTTCACCATCATAGCTCATGGCCTCGATACCTGCTATATCTGCTAGTATGAGTTTTTAACTACTTCTTGTAACAGTTTCGAGCGGCGGTCTCTTGCAGTCGTATTTTCACCAAAATCTCTTTCCGTTCAGTCCTGTGTTCAAAAAGTATATCGTAAGGATTTCTCGCTATCAAACAGTCATATAAAAACAGATTCATTCATTTCTGAAGAATTAACTCGGTTCTTCCATTTTAAGAAATTTCACATAGTCCATACCTTTGATCAAAACCTTTTCCTCCGAGCTAACGGCTCTACCGCCCAAAAATCCCGGACAATGAAGGTGAAGCACAAGTTAACCACTGCAGTGGCCTTTTCCACAAAAAACACACTGGTTGGTAAGTGGAACCGCATATTCAGACCAACTCGCTATACTTGAAACTTACGTCTGTCCTTCCATACGCACCTCAGTATTCGTCTTTCCCTCCAGAGTTACAAACCCACAAACAGGTGAGGCGTAACACAGATGAGATCCCTAGGAAAAACAAACGAGTACATCATAAAAGTTTATTAATAGCAGACGAAAAATCAAAGTCGTCACGCTCCATTTTCCTGAGCCTCAACATTTGCCGGAGGTATCTACCGACAACATACATTGGTTCTAACGAACGAGAGAGGTGAAGAAGCATTAGAGCAGGCAAATCTATTTAAAAAACATATTGCGAACTTGCTGAATCACTTCGTTCCAACGGCGGTGACAACACAGATGGAGGTCCAGTTTGAGAGAGTAGAAGTGCCTGAACCATCAGAGGAAGACCCTCAAGAACAACAAGGCTCCAGGAGGTAGGGTTCTCACGGCTGAAATGCACCGACTTGGAGGTGAAATGTTGATGGATGCTTTGAAGCTGTTAACATCTACCATTTGGACAGCAGAAATAATTTCTGAAGAATGGAACGGAACAATTACATGCCCCATCTTCAAGAAAGCTGATACTATACAGTATCCAGCTACCTAGGAATTTCATTACTTGAAACTATTATTAAGTCTTTACAACGCTGCTGCTAAACTGCATGAAAATGAAACAATTGGCTGGAAGAGTTATGGACCGGTATCAACATAGCTTCGTCCCTGGACAGTCGACTCTTGACTGCTTACTTATCGTTTAAAGAGTTCGATCGACAGTTACACCGTGTCTTCAATGATTTTAGACAACCGCTCCATGTTATGGAAACTGTTAGAGGAATTTCAGATCCTATCGAAGTACATCGAACTAATAGCAGCTTGTTACTCTCAATCAACTTTTCAAGCTCGATTGGGCAGCCAACTGTCGCCACTATTCGGTATTCGAATTGGATTGGGACAAGGAGATCCACTGGCCATAGTACTACTCAACTTTCCCTCGGAACAAGTAAGTCGTGACACTGATCGAATGGGAGAAATGAAGATGGTGGGAGCATTCATAATCTTGACATTTGCTGAGGATGTTGTGGTACTTGGTTACACCCTGGAGCAAGTATGCGCTGATTCTTCCCGATCTAAGCACAACACGAAAAGAATTTAGCTGGTGGAGGATAAATGCAAATAGCTCGTTGTATCGCGCCATCAAGCTTTTCTTTCTTTCACTGTTTTGACGGGCATGCTTTTGAGCAAATTCAAGAATTCGAGTACATGGGTTCCATATTGACTAATAAAAGTGAATTGATAAAACAAATGCATCAACGAATAATAAACGCCTCTCGCATTTTCTTTAGTCTGACCAGTTTATTCAAGTCACGACTGATACCGCAGAAGAGTAAGGTGCAGATATAAATGACATTAGTACGGCCGGTACTTTTATATGGTTGCGAGAATGTACCTTCGAAAGAAAGAGACTTCGAAAGATCTATGGATCAGTTTACAATACTGCGGAAGGTAAGAACGAAAGACGACTTGTACCAGCGGTCTGGAAAGCCACACATTAGGCGAATATTAGGGCACAAGAGTCTAGAGTGATTTGGCCACATTCTTCGAGCTGACAGGTCAATCGCATACCGAAGCCTCCATTCTCGACATGCTGGAAAACGCCCGAGGCAACGACCAAGGGCGCGATGGAAGGACCGAATATTGACAGTCCTTAAAGAACTGGAGCCGACAGCGGTGAAAGAGGAAGCTAGAGGCCAGCAATGATGGAATACCATTTGCGGTAGGTCTCTCCTCTCTTGTGACTGACCGATCTCCTTACTGTGCTTTTTGTAACGTGTTCTTCTATAATTATTTATAGACTACTGTTGCTCCCACACGGTTATTTCTTTTGTTTATCTTCTGTAGGCCCCAAAGGCCCGTTAACGCATTACATATAAAATCATTTATGCATCGGCGGGCCTCCTAAGTGTTGTCAGGCGCATTTCCTGAGATGTTTCTGCAGATGTTTGCACTCTGGTGTTTGCAATGTGTAGCTGCAGGCAGCCTAAACAAATAGTGCTCATCCCGTCTTCCAGAGACGCCCAGTGTAGACGGAAAGTGATGGTTTGTTTCCCATTACAAACAAAATTATTTTTAAAAAGGAGTTTTACATGCCCATCCGATAGAGCGGACCCAGGTTAGTCTAGTCCGATGTTCGCTTTATCGATATTTATTGACAGGTACAGTATCACACCAAGATTAACCGTACTGCAGCAGCGACGGCACTACTCTGGCCTGCGTTGACTGCTACGATCACTTAGCAGCGGTGCTGAATCGCTGTTGGAGCGTGTGTTACTCTCCGAGTTTTACTGCTCCTGTTAAAGCATACCGATAAAACTAATATCGCACAAGACTAATGAGCGAAAAGTCTATCTAAAGGTTACGTAAAATACCTCTTTAAAAATAGTTTTGTTTGTAATGGTAAAGAAAGAGATGCTTTCCATCGCATTTGGGCGTCCCATGAGAGACGTGACGAACAGGATTTGTACGGGAAGACTCCAGCTACACATTTCAAATACGACATTGCAAATATCTGTCGAGACACGACAGAAAATGCTCCTGAAGCCTCTTAGGAGGGACTCCTTGGAGTGTTACAAAACGATATCGACAACGGGTGCCTTCAGGAACAAATCGGGGACAGGAACCTGTGTCCGGAAACGTCATCCAACGAGGCTACAGGGCGTCGAAGCTATAGCAGCCGGCGCCTGTCGCCAGGCAACCCCATCGGCATCAAACTTGCCTTGTGCACTGACGGACTGTAGGCACAACGTCTCGCAGTGTTGTTTGTTGTTATTCAGTGATCGTAAGTGATTGCCACGATCGCCAGTGTAGCAGACGCAGGTAGCTACTGCATAGTGAGGCCTTCTCCTATGAACACGATTCTGTGTTGTCTCCGTGGATGATGGTTCCGGACACGAGTTTCCATCGGCATTTTTTTGTTCCTTCTGCATACCAAAAAACATTGGAGATAACGGAGAAAAATAAACTACAGATGGAAACCCGAGTCCGAAACTGTCATTCACCAAAGCAAGAGAGCTTCGCATTCATAGAAGACAAGACCTGCTATGCAGCGGCCGGTGTGGCCGTGCGGTTAAAGGCGCTTCAGTCTGGAACCGCGTGACCGCTACGGTCGCAGGTTCGAGTCCTGCCTCGGGCATGGATGTGTGTGATGTCCTTAGGTTAGTTAGGTTTAATTAGTTCTAAGTTCTAGGCGACTGATGACCTCAAAAGTTAAGTCGCATAGTGCTCAGAGCCATTTTGCTATGCAGCAGCTACCTTCATTTCTCTCCACTGGCGATCGTGCCACTCAGTCGCGATCACTGAATAACAAACTGCATTGCGAGGCGTTCCGCCTACGGTTCGTCCGCGAACAAAGTCACGTTTGGTGCCGAAGAGTTGGCCTAGCGGCTTCGGCGCTCTGCAGCGTCGTTGGATGACGTTTGCAGACACGGGCCCTTATCCTCAATTCCTTCCTCAAGACACCCTCTACAAAGCCTCCACGTTATGAACACCCTCTATGTATGTAACCACATCTACCGTACAATCAGGCAAAACCTTATTTAGAACAAGGGATAGGAACTATTCCTGACTTGACCGCGCCGGGGTAGCGGCGCGTTCTGAGGCACCTTGCCACGTTTCGCGCCGCTTCACCTATCGGAGGTTCGAGTCCTCCCTCTGGCATGGGTGTACATGTTGTCCTTAGCGTAAGTTAGTTTAAGTTAGATTACACAGTGTGTAAGCCTAGGGGCTGATAACCTCAACAGTTTGGACCCATAGGAACTTACCACAAATTTCCAAATATTTCTGACTCCAATAAAAGTTAAAACACCTGCAACCATCTGTTTTGCATTTAATTAATTTCCGCAACCAGTTTCTGTGTTTCACTCCACCATCTTCATGCCCTTTCACCAACGTAAATTTAGGGGATTCCAATCTCGTGTGCGGTCATAACAGGATCCAATATTAAACAACTGGTGTCTATAGCTCTCTGGTTTACGCGACACTGTCCCTTCGTTCATCAGTGGTGCGTAAACGAGGGACCTAAGGACACCAGTTATTTAATGTTGGTTCCTGTTATGACTGCACACGAGATTGGATTCCTTCCAATATATGTTGGTCAAGGAGCCTAAAGACCATTTAATAGAACAAATATGATTGCTTAAATGAATTAAATTGAAAAGAGACGGCTGCTCAAATGGTTCAAATGGCTCTAAGCACTATGGGACTTAACATCTGAGGTCATCCGTCCCCTACACTTAGAACTACTTAAACCTAACTAACCTAAGGACATCACATACATCCATGCCCGAGGCAGGATTCGAACCTGTGAGCGTAGCAGCAGCCCGGTTCCGGACTGAAGCGCCTAGAACCGTTCGGTCACAGCTGGCGGCGAACGGTTGCAAGTGATTCAATTTTCGTTGCATATTGAACAGCTGAAGTCCTTATAACCATATGTTACAATGATAGAAATAAAAAGATTTCTAATTTAATTCCCGGGGCTTTATGTCCCAGACAAAAAGTTTGAATGTCAGTGTATGGGAAAATGTATCAGTTTATCTGTACACAGTACAAAATCGATGATTTGCTTTACATGTACGGGGTAACTGTATAACACTGATCATCCTTCATAATTTTTTAAAGCGCAAGTGGGTAAGTAGCGTCTGCGGGCTATCACAGAGCAGTGCGAGATGTTTTCCACAAAACAGGCCATTCGGCGCGGCAGCTGGTGGGTGCCTTTGACCGCGCGAGGTCAGGGCGTGGATCCCGCTCGCCTATGCGCCGGCACGCGCTTTCCCCCCCCCCCCCCCCCCCCCCCCCCCCCCCCCTCCCAACGCCTCCGGCGCGGCAGTTCTCGATTTCACAGGCGCTTGTGCTGGGCCCGGATAATGCCCGCTTCCTGCAAACACCTCCCACCTCCCAGAAGAGCCGCGGGCAGGCTAAATATTTTCCCTGTGCCGATTCCGTCGAGCGGACAGCCGTCCGCAAATAGCGCCCTTTGTCGGCTTTGAGTCTCGCCTCCGCCGGTCCCTGATTAGGGGATCAGGCGCGCCCCGCTGCGACTGTTTCCAGGCAACGGGGACGCGAAACCGATCTGCGCGCCGTAATCGCCTCAGTGGCCCATCAGGCCGAGCCGGCTCCCTCACACGTACAGATCCAGTGTCCCACCCGACCTCATCTACGCCGCCGGCGGGAGCTGAAGACTCCTCACGTCTCTCACTACTGTACACAGAGATGATGCAAAGTTTTGCGTCGCAGAGCTTTAAAACTAGAGTTAGGCAACGAATGAATCATCCTTCTTGGGTCGACAACACAAACCATCAGCTCTGACCAGTGACGTAATGGTGATGTTTGCTATGACGTCACAGTTTCGTGTGCATTTTAATTGCATTTCGTTATAGCGCTGTTTGGTGTCATATCTCTACAGATTTCGAGAGAAATTATGCCTTTAATCTCTGCTGCTTATAAGAAACAAAGTACTGTCTCATCTCTTTCGGGCAGAATCACAATATTTAATCGATTTTTTTTTCCTTTGGAGAATTTTTTTTATTCTTGCTGTTTATCTTGGTCACCACTACAACTGCAATGCTTTTTGAAAATACTGGATCCGTTTTTCTTCAGCAAAAAAGTTGCTCCTTTTTGTGATAACCATTTCCATTGACTCATGTTACATACACATACTCTTTAATTGGCGACTCCATAGAGCGCCGTGTACACAACGACCATATACGTGAAATTAGAAGGAAGGTCAGCGTTGACCGTAATTTTGATGGTTTATTGACAGCAATGAGTTATTGTGATCGTTTCATAGCTTTGGTTACTGATAATAACTAGACACCACTGCCTCTGAGTTTAATTTGTACACTACATCACGTATTTGGCTTGTTGTTGGGATGCCGTTTTACATTAATTAACGTCGGTTGCGCACCAAACTAACTGTAGGCAATATCGATTTTCCGAAGATGTCGAGGGTGGATATATGGGCCCCTTTTGCTGCTGGTATTATGGGCCCCATAAAATCAATCAGATTTTATGGGACCATTTACAAATATTGCTACTCTTTATGTTTCAGATGCTTCGATGACATCTTGTACCATCAAAAAAATCGAAACGGCAATCGTGGGACAAAGCAAATATGTCAAATGCTATTGTAGCTATTAAAGAGAAAAAAATGGGGTTGAAAAAATCTGTTAAAGTGTACTCTGTCCCTCGTTCTACGCTCCAAAGGCTTTCACGAATCGATAAACCAGTCGAAGAAATAGTTAATTTTAAACTGGGCCGACCACCGGTTTTACCACAGGGACTTGAGGACGAACTGGTTAAATATCTTCTCATTATGGAATCCAAATTCTACAGCCTTACCAGAAATGACGTCAGGCGCATGGCCTACCAGCTTTGCACAAGAAATAAAATCCCTCATCCATTGGTAAAGGGCAAAGTTTCTGGTCAAACTTGGTTTGATCATTTTATGTCATGGCACAAAAATATTCTATTTTGAAGCCATCTGCAACTTCGATTTCAAGTGCTAATGGATTTAATAAACAAGCTGTCGACAATTTCTTCAGTTTACTTGAAGCTGCGTTCAGCAACTACAAAAATCCTGCGGACAGAGTTTTTAATGTAGATGAGTCAAAAAATGGCTCTGAGTACTATGGGACTTAACTGCTGAGATCATCAGTCCCCTAGAACTTATAACTACTTAAACCTAACTAACCTAAGGACATCACACACATCCATGCCCGAGGCAGGATTCGAACCTGCGACCGTAGCGGTCGCACGGTTCCAGACTGTAGCGCCTAGAACCGCTCGACCACCGCGGCCGGCAGACGAGTCAGGTCTTAGTGTCGTTCAAAGAAAAATTTCTCGTGTCATCGGCCTGAGGGGAAAAAGGCAAGTTGGTGCATTATCTGCAGCTGAAAGAGGATCACTTGTGACGTGTAAAAATATGTTTATGTGTGTGACTATTGTGAATAGACTAGACATAGGCTGTGAAAATCATCCCACCAGTAGACTAATTAACAATGTTCAGAGTGAATCTTTCTTTCATTATACACAAAAATTAAATAAAATTATTTTTTCAAATTTTTGTTTCTTTTTATTTCAAACTACCTTGAGGCCCATATTACTACCACAAATTCTTGACGCAACAAAATGCCGACTATCAGGTAAAATAAAATTTTGTTTTAAATATTAAAAAGTTGAACCAAAACATGTCGTAACTATTTGCAGGACATACTAGAGAAATGTTTTATGTTAATTTCAGGTGATTATACTAAAAATAAAAGGTGTTGTATAAAAAACAAACTGGGGGCCCATTTATCCTCCTTTACTTCTACATAAAGAGTATTTCTCGATACTAGCTTCGATTTATTTTTGATAATTTTCCTTAGTTCGTACTGTGTGATGTATTCTAATCTGTTTATTTCTGTCAAGTACGTAGTTAATAATCTCACTGAAAAGGAAATGCATTCAAAACTTGTTACTGAAACCCCTACTTAAGCTATACAACTAAACCGTATTTTCCGATACCAGCTGCGCTTTATTTATTGATTTACTTTTTTAACCTGATCTGATTAGGGCCACGAGGCCCCCCTCTGCATGGGACCAGGGTTTCACACATACAGTACCTTTTTACGTAATAGTTACCTAAGATATAACAGTTTTAACATGACAAACAGTACTCAAAAGATTCTCGTACCAATACTGACAGTGGCAGTAATAACACTGTGAACTAATAAAGTTAATACCAGAAGTACTTCTACTACCGCCGCTGCTGTCACAAGTGGTGATAATAATAATAATAATAATAATAATAATTTTAGTGTGATTAGTTGGTTCAGGACGGAACTAATGAAGCCTCGGACAAGCGCTGTCGTGGTCGGGGACGACGCTTGAACCGTATGCCCGTCCACAATGGTAACGACACTGCTAGCCACACGGAAAATGATTTAAATCCAAATAGAGGTGTTTTGCAGGATATGCTTCCTGCAACTACTCTAGGATGAGATGGTCAGATGAAGTTAACAGACACCTCATGTTCTGTTATTACCAAGCAACAAACTTAGCAACCAACACAACTGGATACAAATCACAAGTATACACAACATTTATTACCGGATACCCAGAAGTAAAACTTTTAACAGAACAACGACTAGCTGATCAGATCCGTGTAATAATCAAAAATAACTGGATACCCCCCTCAGAATTAGAAATATCAAACAACAAGTACAACAAATACTGGAACAAAATAATGTGCAATCAGAAGAAGAAGAAAATACAGTAATGGACTCAAACATCCCAGAGCAAACAAACAAACAACAACACGCATCAATTAAACAATCAGAGGAAAACGAAATCTTAAGACAGCCACCTGAACAAGCACAAATAGAACACGAAGTGACACACATGTTAGATATAGAAGAAAAATTTCAGCTGACGTATATAGAATACAAAGACACAAATACAGACATTAGAATATTCTTGCAAAGACCACCAAATAACCGACAAGTCGAAACAACAATAACAACTATCAACACAATCATACACAACAAAATAAATGAAAATACAACTATGGAAGAGTTACAACTACTGGTTTATATAGGAGCACTCACTACACTAAATATAAACACTAGGCAGAGATCAGAACCAACCAACACACAGAAGAAACCCACAAAACCAGCATGGCAACACAGGCTACAGATCAGAATAGAAAAACTGAGAAAAGACATCGGACAGCTAACACAATTTATAAAAAATGAAATATCAGACAAAAAACGAAAAAGGTTAGGTAAAATCACACAACAAGAAGCGATAGAGCAATTAGATGAAAAGAAGCAGAAATTACAAGCATTGGCCAAACGACTTAGAAGATACAAAAAAAGTGAAAACAGAAGGAAACGCAACCAAACATTCAACACAAATCAAAAGAAATTTTACCAGACAATAGATAACACACACATTAAAATAGGCAATCCACCAAACATAACAGACATGGAACACTTCTGGAGCAACATATGGTCAAACCCAGTACAACATAACAGGCATGCACAGTGGATACAAGCAGAAACACACACATACAACATGATACCACAAATGCCTGAACTGATAATTTTGCAACATGAAGTCACCGAATCAATTAATTCTACACACAATTGGAAAGCCCCTGGAAAAGATAAAATAGCAAATTTCTGCCTAAAGAAGTTTATCTCAACACATTCACATCTAACTAAATTATTTAACAGTTACATTTCAGACCCAAAAACATTCCCTGATACACTTACACATGGAATAACTTATCTGAAACCTAAAGATCGAACAGACACAGCAAACCCAGCTAAATATCGCCCCATAACATGTCTACCAACAATATACAAAATATTAACTTCAGTCATTACACAGAAATTAATGACACATACAACACAGAACAAAATTAGAAATGAAGAACAAAACGGCTGTTGCAAAGGAGCACGAGGATGTAAAGAGCAACTGATAATAGATGCAGAGGTGACATATCAAGCTAAAACTAAACAAAGGTCGCTACACTACGCATACACTGATTACCAAAAAGCTTTTGATAGTGTACCCCACTCATGGTTACTACAAATATTGGAAATATACAAAGTAGATCCTAAATTGATACAGTTTCTAAACATAGTAATGAAAAATTGGAAAACCACACTTAATATCCAAACAAATTCAAATAATATCACATCACAGCCAATACAGATTAAGCGTGGAATATACCAAGGAGACTCATTAAGTCCTTTCTGGTTCTGCCTTGCTCTGAACCCACTATCCCATATGCTAAATAATACAAATTATGGATACAATATTACTGGAACATACCAACACAAAATCACACATTTGCTATACATGGATGATCTAAAACTACTGGCAGCAACAAATCAACAACTCAACCAATTACTGAAGATAACAGAAGTATTCAGCAATGATATAAATATGTCTTTTGGAACAGACAAATGTAAGAAAAATAGCATAGTCAAGGGAAAACACACTAAACAAGAAGATTATGTATTGGATAACAACAGAGACTGCATAGAAGCTATGGAAAAAAGAGATGCCCATAAATATCTAGGATAGAGACAAAAAGTAGGAATAGATAATACGAATATTAAAGAAGAACTAAAAGAAAAATATAGACAAAGACTAACAAAAATACTGAAAACAGAATTGAAAGCAAGAAACAAGACAAAAGCTATAAATACTTATGGTATACCAATATTGACCTACTCATTTGGAGTAGTGAAATGGAGTAACACAGACCTAGAAGCACTCAATACACTTACACGATCACAATCCCACAAATACAGAATACATCACATACATTCAGCAACAGAAAGATTCACATTAAGCAGAAAGGAAGGAGGAAGGGGATTTATCGACATAAAAAACTGACATTATGGACAGGTAGACAATTTAAGAAAATTATTTATAGAACGAGCAGAAACTAGCAAAATACACAAAGCAATCACTCATACAAATACATCTGCTACACCACTGCAATTTCATAACCACTTCTACAATCCTTTAGGTCACATAACATCAACAGATACGAAGAAAGTAAATTGGAAAAAGAAAACACTACATGGCAAGCATCCGTATCATCTAACACAGCCACACACCGATTAAGACGCATCCAACACATGGCTAAGAAAAGGCAATATATACAGTGAGACGGAAGGATTCATGATTGCAATACAGGATCAAACAATAAACACCAGATATTACAGCAAGCATATTATTAAAGATCCCAATACCACAACAGATAAATGCAGACTTTGCAAACAACAAATAGAAACAGTAGATCACATCACAAGCGGATGTACAATACTAGCAAATACAGAATACCCCTGAAGACATGACAATGTAGCAAAAATAATACATCAAGAACTTGCCATACAACATAGACTAATAAAACAACACGTTCCCATATACAAGTATGCACCACAAAATGTACTGGAGAATGATGAATACAAATTATACTGGAACAGAACCATTATAACAGATAAAACAACACCGCATAACAAACCTGAATCATACTCACCAATAAAAAGAAGAAATTAACACAACTAATCGAAATATCCATACCCAATACAACAAATATACAGAAGACAACAGGAGAAAAAATTGAAAAATATATCCAAGTGGCTGAGGAAGTCTAGGACATGTGGCATCAGGATAAAGTTGACATTATATCAATTATACTATCAACTACAGGAGTCATACCACACGATATCCACCAGTACATCAACGCAATACAGCTACATCCAAACGCATATATACAACTACAGAAATCTGTAATTATTGATACATGTTCAATTACCCGAAAGTTCCTAAATGCAATGTAAGATATACCGTACAGTTAAAAGGAAGTCACGCTTGATCAAGGTCCGCGCCACTTTCCATTTTTAACCAGACATAACGACTGAGAAAGGAAAGAATAATAATAATAATAATGAAAATTACTGTCACAATAAATAGCAATAATGATAGTGGCAGCCATAAAAAGAATTTATAGGTGTACGAGATAGATGTTTTCTGGTACAGCGAGTTCTGGCGAAAGGAAATTTAAGGAGACTGCACCATCTAAGAATATTGGGAATACTGGGAATTGTGGAAGATCTTGATAGAAAGAACGATGTACTATGGCAAAGAGTGCCTAGAGGGAATACAGGGTCAATGGTGATCCTTGTTGTTGCTTTAGTAGATACGTCATTAACTGTCTTCTGAAGCTTGATATGTTATTTATGCTCTAATATAATGTGGGAGACTATTCCAGAATTGGATCCCTGCTCCTGAGAAGGACTTCGAGAAAGTGACTGAACGATGGAGTGGGACAGAAAGCATTTTGCTCTGATGGGAACGAGTGTGTCTGCCATGTCGTTCAGATAAGCGCATTAAGGTCGATTAAAGAGATGAGGTAGAGTGTTCCTTGATAAGACAACAGAGAAACAGAGGGATGGAAATCTCTGCGCTTATTGACACGCAGTCAGGATAGCTGTACACATCATGGTGAAATGCGATGAAAGAGTCGAACATCACAAATACAGCGAACACAGGCGTTGATAACTAGTTCCAGGCGCCGTGAACTTTACTGGTAAAGGTCTTGCAAGATAACATCACTGTAATAAACCATTGGAAGCGTAAGTATTTGCACAAGGTTCTTTTTCATGGAAAGAGGGAAGAGTGTTTTATATTTTTGTTGGGCATGGAGAGATGCTGATGCATTCTTGCACATCGCTGTTAGGTGCTCGCTCAATTTAAATTTTCATTTATTATTCAGAGTCTTTGTTGAGGGAGACAAGTTGCTAAGGATTGTAGGGACTTCAGGCTAATGAACCTAGAATGACCAACCAGTACCGCTTCGGTTTTGGATGGGTGGAACTGTAACTGTATATCCTACGCCCATTTTGATAATGCCCACAGGTCGGTACTGAGATTGTCGATACTGTCTTCAGGTTTATTGGTTTTGCACTTAAATTCAACTGGAGGTCATCAGTGTACATGTGGTATTTGCAGTAGGACAAAACCGATGATTCGTCACTGACATGCAATGAAAAGAGTATAGGACCCACTACCGAATCCTCGGGGCCACTGGTACCGCGTGTCTCCGTTGTGACTTTATGGCGCTGAACATGACGCACTGATGGTGAGTCGTCAGATATGAGCGAAACCATAGTGCTGCATTTTGCGAGAAATTTAGGCTGTTATGTTTGGCGAGTAAAACGTAGAGGTCAATAGTGTCAAATGTTGATATATGCTTCTTGTCTATCCACGACAAGCTTCAAGTCATCTGTTAAAGCAGATGTCATGCCGCGATGTTTACGGAGACATGGACGGTATTCGTCTAGTAGGCTGTTTGTAATTAGGTAGTTTGTTTGCTAGCCATAGACTATATATTTAAATTCTTTGGACAGCGCAGGAAGATTGCAAATTGGTCGGTAATCAGAGTGTGGTGTTGCAACGCACTTTTCAGATAGTGGCTTAACTAGTTCCTGTTTCCAAACACTTGTCGTTAAGGAGTGGTCGAAGATATCTGTTATTGTGGGCAGTAGTGGGTCAATAATAATTTTCATCATTTGAACTGCGATGCCATTGTGTACTGTAGATGCTGATATGATACCCGCAATGGATTCTTTGACGGTATTAATTAAACATGCTTTAAATAGAACTGCTCGTAGCTACAGTCTTTTACCCCTCTGAAGTAATCAGTGAGTCTCGTTTGTGGTTCGCCTGTGCCTGCAGGTAATGTGAAGCACCGGCTTCTTCGGCTCAGATAATGGGATCAGCTGCAGTTTTTACTTTGCGTATACCAAGATCATGCAGGCTTTTCCATAGGACAGCTGGTCTGTTTCTGTCGTCGGTTAATGTCTGGCACGCCTGAGTTTTTCATTGGCTGACTGTTCCGCATCTGCTTGTAAGCAACATGATTTTCAGGCGTGGGCCACAGTTTGTGCTCCCGCTGTGCAGCGTCTCTGCGATTCCTGAGCTGTTTCAGTTCTTCAGTTACTGAAGGTCCCGGTTTCCTTCTTACTTTTCCGATCTCTAGAGCAGCGCATTTGTCATATGGATGAGTAAGTTTTTTGTTTATAGGCCGAGAAGGACCGCATTTTAATACAGCACGGCCTTCCATGTTCTTGATTTATTCCATGAGTTAAAATTACAGTACTGTCGTAATTAATAAAATAGGGCTGCGATATTTTTCTGTAGAACATTTCTGAAATAATCCGACGTCAGTTGGGGTCCTGTTACAAGATGTCGTCGCTTGCTGCATATTGTTTAAAGTTAGTCATACATTTCATTTATCAAATGTGTGATAACGCATTATAATGTTACATCATGTTAACTTACCAAACTTCACGTATTTGCAAATATACTTCAGAGAAACCTTCATGGAGTCACAAATTCTTTCCCGTACATTATTTGTTATGCATATGATACACTAATAGTAGGGAGACAGTGAAACGAAGATTCAAATGCATGGATTATCTCTGAAGAGCCTTCAGATAGGTTTGTGGCAGCTTTCGATAATTTTATAAATATATAAATATATATAAAACAAGGATGACTCTAACGTAACGAATCTCCTGGTACAACGGAAACAGGATGTATGTAATTGCACTGTAAACAAGAAACAAAGGGTTATCGTTGTTCAAAATGGTTCAAATGGCTCTGAGCACTATGGGACTGAACTACTGAGGTCATCAGGCCCCTAGAACTTATAACTACTTAAACCTAACTAACCTAAGGACATCACACACATCCATGCCCGAGCCAGGATTCGAACCTGCGACCGTAGCGGTCGCGCAGTTCCAGACTGTAGCGCCTAGAACCGCTCGGCCACCCTGGCCGGCAGGTTAGCGTTGTCTTACGCTTTGTAGAGGTTAGCAACCCTTTACCCTTTCCCGGACACTGCTCGTTGAAATAAACATAATGCCATTTCATCAAAGGTGCATAAAAAAGCAGTACAGTAATTACTGTTGTCGATTGCATGTAATACAAATACACGATATTCGTAATATATATCCTGATTTTAAACTTTTAACCGAAACGTAACTGCTGTTGTGGTCTGCAGTCCGAAGACGTTTCATATAGCTTTCCACTGAAGTCTGTCCTGAGTAAGAATCTACATCTATACTTAACTACACTCCTGGAAATTGAAATAAGAACACCGTGAATTCATTGTCCCAGGAAGGGGAAACTTTATTGACACATTCCTGGGGTCAGATACATCACATGATCGCACTGACAGAACCACAGGCACATAGACACAGGCAACAGAGCATGCACAATGTCGGCACTAGTACAGTGTATATCCACCTTTCGCAGCAATGCAGGCTGCTATTCTCCAATGGAGACGATCGTAGAGATGCTGGATGTAGTCCTGCGGAACGGCTTGCCATGCCATTTCCACCTGGCGCCTGAGTTGGACCAGCGTTCGTGCTGGACGTGCAGACCGCCTGAGACGACGCTTCATCCAGTCCCAAACATGCTCAATGGGGGACAGATCCGGAGATCTTGCTGGCCAGGGTAGTTGACTTACACCTTCTAGAGCACGTTTGGTGGCACGGGATACATGCGGACGTGCATTGTCCTGTTGGAACAGCAAGTTCCCTTGCCGGTCTAGGAATGGTAGAACGATGGGTTCGATGACGGTTTGGATGTACCGTGGACTATTCAGTGTCCCCTCGACGATCACCAGTGGTGTACGGCCAGTGTAGGAGATCGCTCCCCACACCATGATGCCGGGTGTTGGCCCTGTGTGCCTCGGTCGTATGCAGTCCTGATTGTGGCCCTCACCTGCACGGCGCCAAACACGCATACGACCAGCATTGGCACCAAGGCAGAAGCGACTCTCATCGCTGAAGACGACAAGTCTCCATTCGTCCCTCCATTCACGCCTGTCGCGACACCACTGGAGGCGGGCTGCACGATGTTGGGGCGTGAGCGGAAGACGGTCTAACGGTGTGCGGGACCGTAGCCCAGCTTCATGGAGACGGTTGCGAATGGTCCTCGCCGATACCCCAGGAGCAACAGTGTCCCTAATTTGCTGGGAAGTGGCGGTGCGGTCCCCTACGGCACTGCGTAGGATCCTACGGTCTTGGCGTGCATCCGTGCGTCGCTGCGGTCCGGTCCCAGGTCGACGGGCACGTGCACCTTCCGCCGACCACTGGCGACAACATCGATGTACTGTGGAGACCTCACGCCCCACGTGTTGAGCGATTCGGCGGTACGTTCACCCGGCCTCCCGCATGCCCACTATACGCCCTCGCTCAAAGTCCGTCAGCTGCACATACGGTTCACGTCCACGCTGTCGCGGCATGCTACCAGTGTTAAAGACTGCGATGGAGCTCCGTATGCCACGGCAAACTGGCTGACACTGACGGCGGCGGTGCACAAATGCTGCGCAGCTAGCGCCATTCGACGGCCAACACCGCGGTTCCTGGTGTGTCCGCTGTGCCGTGCGTGTGATCATTGCTTGTACAGCCCTCTCGCAGTGTCCGGAGCAAGTATGGTGGGTCTGACACACCGGTGTCAATGTGTTCTTTTTTCCATTTCCAGGAGTGTATTTCAGCTCACATCCATTCGAGCCTGCTTACTACAGTCGAGCCTTGGTTATTCTCTACAACTCACACTTCTTTCTACTTACAAGTTTACTTTTCCATAAGTCTCAGGATGTGTCTTGTCACCGATTTCCTCATTTAGTCAAGCTCTGTCACAAATTTCTCTTACCCCAATTCGATTTAATACCTCCTCATTAGTTAATGGACCTACCTATCTTATGTTCAACATTCTCCCGTAGCACTACATTTCTTCTGCGGCACTACATTTCAAAATC
This sequence comes from Schistocerca serialis cubense, assembly GCF_023864345.2. Classification (NCBI taxonomy): domain Eukaryota; kingdom Metazoa; phylum Arthropoda; class Insecta; order Orthoptera; family Acrididae; genus Schistocerca; species Schistocerca serialis. Next base: position 258,806,452 of record NC_064641.1, read on the forward strand.
TTCTGTTCTCTTGCTGTGTGAACTACTTACCTTCCACGCTTCACACCCTTTTAAGGCTATACTCCAGGCAAATACCTTCAGAAAAGATTCCGTAATACTAAAATTTAAATTATATGCTATCAAATTCCTCTTTTTCAGAATTGTTTTTCTTACAACAGCCAGTCTCTGCAATTCGTAGCCTCTCTATTTCTTCTGTTATCAGCCTTTTTGCTGCTCAGATACCGAAACACAACTGTATTTTTAATCTAATTTCCTCATCATTACCTGACTTCATTCGGCTAAATTCCATTGCCTTTGTTTTACTTTTGTTGATTTTCAACTTATAAGCTCTTTTCAAGACGCTATCCATCCTGTTGAACTGCACTGTCACGAGCTTCGCCGTCTCTGACAGAATTTCTTTTTCCTCAACTGTCTCTCTCAAAATTTCTCCTTCCTTTCCTTTGCAATTTGCCCAATGTGTAGATTGAATAACGTCTGAGGCAGGCTACAACTATACCGCACTCCGTTCTGTACCACTGATTCCCTTTCATGTCCTTCCACTCTTTTAATTGCAGTCCTGCTTCTGTACAAGTTCTATACAACCATTTCCCTTCCTGTATTTTATCCATGCTACCTTCAGAATTTCATAGAGTATATTCCACTTAACATTGACAAAAGAATTTCTCTAGATCTAAAGTGCTGTAAACCTAGTTTTGCCATTCTTCAGTTTGTCTTTCAAAATAAATCGTAGGCTCCACATTGCCTTCCGATTTCCTACTTTTCTCCAGAACCCAAACTGAGCTTCCCCGAGGTTTACTTATACCAGTTTTTGCACGCGTCTGTGAATAATTCCCGTCAGTGTTTGCAACCATAGCTGATCAGGCTGACCGATAATATTTTCACCTTCGAGTAGCTGCCGTCCTTGGAATAGGAGTTGTTACAGACATGAGAAAGACGGAATAACGTCAGACTTTGAGAATTCCTGAAGTACTAAGCTATTTCGTCATTCCCCTATACCTTGCGTACCAAATGGAATAGCTTTGTCATGGCTATCACACGGACCTCGGCAAAAGGGAATGTCGTCTACTCCAGGGGCAGTGTTTCACTTAGGTCACCTGAGTGGTCTCCAGATTTATTTCCCTTGTACAGGCCTTCTAGACAGGGTTACAAAAATAAAGTATTTCATATTCTGAGAGGTTGCAGTACGGACCAAAAAAGGACAAAAATGTTTAGTAAACATGGGCTCGGAAATGCGTATCTTAGGAGCTACGAGCACTTTATCGGCTCCGCTATAGTGAAACACATCTCTTCTATTGTACGCTCTTTGCTTTTACGAACGACCTACAGAATGTAGTAAAAAAAAAATGATACATTCCTCTGTTAATGTCCATGGATGCAAAAAACAGTAAACGTCTTTTAGAGGCGTTACGGTAAACTGTATTCACTGCTCTGGCTAAGAGCAGTGCATACATTAGTTGTAATGGAACCAGTTTCTGCTTCGGTGAGTTTGTGAAACGCTGTTTCATTTCAGTGTTATCTTTGCACATAAAAGTATAACGGAAAGCTATTGTTCTTCAACGAATAGACATCATATTGAGTAACTTCTTCAGCGATGGCTCGCAAGTGCAGGTAGTATGCAACAGCTATAACATTACATTAGAAGCTCTGCTGTTGCACAGCAACGAAATAATGTGCCCTCATCTGTTTACTGCCTTCTACAAGTCGTTCGCAATAGTAAAGAGCTTGCAGTAGAAGAGATATCCTACAGTAGTGGTAACGAACAAGTGCTGGTAGCTCTTAAGTTGTTTGCTGGACATTTTTTATTGTTTTGATCCATCTTACCACCTCTCAGAACATAGAAAAACAATTTTTAACAGCCTGGACATTCCTTCCGTTTAGCTCTCCCTTCCTTGTTTAGTACAGACTTGCCATTAATGGTCATGATATTCATGCAGCTGTTTCTCTTATCTCAGAAGCTCTTTGACTCTCCTATAGGTGGCATCTGTCTTTACCCTGGCCATATACGCTTTGCACCCTTATTTCTCGTCCAGCCATACCTGCCTTGCCATACTCGACTTCCCGTAGGTCTCAAATTTTAGATGTCTGTACGTCCTTGTTGCTTGCGCCATTTACGCATTTTATTTTAGACAGTTAAAGTAATTATTACTGCGGCAATCTGCAGATGTACCTGCGCATATTCGCATTGGCACTTCCTGTATCAACAGTTATTCCCGTAAATAATCACATCGGCACCTGCTTTTATCCACAGTTATTACAGTGGGTATTCGCTGATATATCCGGAGATATCTCCATACGCGCAAGCTCTGACCAGGAAATATGTAGGGCAGAGAGAACTTTCTATTGCACGATATACAGGTTAATAATAAAGTCCATGAAATATTTCAAGAAATCGATGCAGGTAAATTGCTAAAAATAAACCACATGATACAGTAGATGAAAGACAAGCTGTCAAGGTTTCCTTTAGAGTGTAAAAGTAAGTAGTTAGTGGCGGTTAGTAAGCAGGTAGTAATACTGAAAGGAATCAAGACAGAGCCCTATCCGAAAAGTAGTAACCAAAACATTTAGTGGTATGAGTCCACTTGCAGCGCAGACATTTAAAGCCAATCTCCAAGCCTGTATTACAGAGTATAGCTGACTTAAATCAAATATGTGTTATATTTCTTCAAAACCTTCTCGCTTTTTTTAACAGTTCTTTCCATTACAATAGTGCAGACTCATTTGCAGTAGTAATAAGCAACCAATATGGAAGGAAACCCAGTTCTAAGCAAAGAAGGGAAAGCAGAAAGGTGGAAGGAGTATATAGAGGGTCTATCAAGGGCGATGTAATTGACGGCAATATTATGGAAATGGAAAAGGAAGAATATGAACATGAAATGGGAGAAATGATACTGTGTGAAGAATTTTACAGAGCACCGAAAGACCTAAGTTCAAACAATGAGACTGGGGTAGACAACATTCCATTAGAACCGCTGATAGCCTTGGGAGAGCCAGCCATGACTAAACTCTACCATCTGGTGAGCGATATGTATGACACACGTGAAATACCCTCAGACTTCAAGAAGAATATAATAATTCCAATCCCAAAGAAAGCTGGTGTTGCCAGATGCGAAAATTACCGAACTATCAGGTTAATGGGTCACGGCTGCAAAATACTAACCCGAATTCTTTACAGAAGAGTGGAAAAACCAGTATAAACTGTCCTCGGGGAAGGTCAGTTCAGTTTGGATTCCGTAGGAATGTTGGATCACGTGAGGCAATACTGACACTACGACTTATCTTAGAAGCTAGGTTAAGAAATGGCAGACCTACGTTTCCAGCATTTGTTGACTTAGAGAAAGCTTTTGACAATGTTGACTGGAATACTCTCTTTCAAATTCTGAAGGTGGGGGGGGGGGGGGGAGGGGGTCAGATAAAGGGAGCGAAAGGCTATTTACAGTTTGTACAGAAAGCAGATGGCAGTTATAAGAGTCGACGGGTATGAAAGGGAAGCAGTCGTTGGGAAAGAAGTGACTGAGGGCTGTAGCCTATCCTCGATGTTATTCAATCTGCATGTTGAGCAAGCCGTAAAGGAAACAAAAGAAAAATTCGGTATAGGAATTGAAGTTCATGGAAAAGAAATAAAAACTTTGAGGTTTGCCTATTACATTGTAATTCTGTCAGAGACAGCAAAGGACCTGGAAGAGCAGTTGAACGGAAAGGGACAGAGTCTTGAAAGGAGGATGTAAGATGAACATCAACAAAAGCAAAACGAGGATAATGGAATGTGATCGAATCAAATCAGATGATGCTGAGGGAATTACATTAGGAAATGAGACACTTAAAATAGTAGATGAGTTCTGATATTTGGGGAGCAAAATAACTGGTGGTGGTCGAAGTAGAGTGGATATAAAATGTAAACTGTCAATGGCAAGAAAAGCATTTCTGAAGAAGAGAAATTTGGTAACATCGGGTATAGATTTAAGTGTCAGAAAGTCTTTACTGAAAGTATTTGTGTGGAATGTAGCCATGTATGGAAGGGAAACGTGTACGATAAATAGTTTGGACAAAACGAGTATAGAAGCTTTCGAAATTTGGTCCTAGGGAAGAATGCTGGAAATTAGAGGGGTCGATCACGTAACTAATTGAGGAGGCACTGAATAGAATTGGGGAGAAGAGGAATTTGTGGCACAACTCGACTAGAAGAAGGGATCGGTTGGTAGGACATGTTCTGAGGCATCAGGGTATCAGCAATTTAGTATTGGAGGGAAGCGTGGAGGGTAAATATCGTAGAAGGAGACCAAGAGATGAATATACTAAACAGATTGAGAAGGATGTAGGTTGCAGTAGTTACTTGGAGATGAAAAATCTTACACAGGATAGAGTAGCATGGAGAGCTGCATCAAACCAATCTCTGGACTGAAGACCACAACAACAATATGGATAACAAATTACTTTAGAACATCATGTAGGAGGAAACTGGAGCTGTATCTTAATATGAAGGACTATCAGAGCTTGGTAAAAGAATTTTACTACGGACGATAGTGCAAGGTGTTGAGGAACACCATCGGACGTCCTAAAAGAATGCATTACACCAAGAGAGTAGAAATCTCTCAAAACAAATTTAATACTAAAATATGGTCTTTTGTGATAGAGGTAACAGCCCTGGTGGGGGTGTTCAACATATTACACCTCTCTTATGTGAGAATGAAACCGGCAGTAATTGACCAGATTCGTGCAAACTATGTAATACTCACTTCTTGTCAATAATAATCAGCGAATTAAATCAAACTGTTACTGGTGCAGGTTAATATGTAGAACTCTTGAAAGTTGGCAGACCGAGGCAGCTACATCACCTGCTGCTATAGGAAACAAGCAAAGAAGAGACTTAATCAATTATTACATATGTACCAGAGTAAAAATTAAATAATCCACGGGTGTGATAAAATTTTAAGTAGGGTTATGAAGATCAGTCTACCATACATGAGTTACGCACTCACTCACCTTTACAATGTATCTTCAGGTACGGTCAGTTTCCTGAGCGAATGAAACACTCTTTAGTCAAATCACTAAATAAGCAGGATAACAGACGTAACGTATGTAAGAGGAACATTCCGAAAGTAAGTTTCGTCATTGTTTCCACACGGAAACTTAATTGCCAAGGCAAATACACCATAGCATCATGAACTATACACCTTGACTGTTTTTCGACATAATTGCCACCGACATTGAGACATTTGTGGTAGAGCGCAATCAGTTTGGGGAAACCAATCTGGTAAAGCTCGCAGCCTGACTCGGTGTCTGTCCGGCAACACAATGGCCTGTATTGCAGCAATGTTGGTTTGATTCGTAGATGTGAGTGACCCAACATTTGACAACAAATACTGTCTGTAGGAGTTCGTGGATGACGGCCACACTAGTCCCGCGTGGTCTTTCATACCGGATAATACCGCCCGCTTCCATTATCAACCACGTTGGCGTTACATGTCCGTTTGACATCGCCACGTGTACGGTCTGCTTCCGTCGTGAACCGGGTGTGGATTCATATAGTGTTTGTTTGTGTCACCTCGCGTATCGTCTTCTCTTTCAGAAACAAAGACGAAGTTTACTTTCAGAGCGTCCCTCGTAATTACTGGCCACTTTCTTTGCTACCGTCCTTTTAACAGTTTTGGAGAAAGCAATGCATAAGAGTTTAGTGGCACATCTCAGCACTGACTGCTATCAGACGCTCGATGTGGCTACAGAATGGGTGAGTCCACAAGAAACGCTTTTTATACTGTTGTGTGCGAGGTACTAGTGGTAGCAAAACGATATGTTGAGGACAATAGATATTTTCTTTGATTTAACAAAAGTAGCCTTCCGTTCTCTTCTTGTCCGCACTGCTTAAGGTCCACGTTTCACTTCCACACATGACTACACACATTTCAAATAACTTCAGAGAAGACTCAAATGTATGTCAGATGCTAACAAACAACACTTTTTCAAAAATGTTTTTCTTGCTGTAGTCAACTTGCATTTTATATCCTCTCTACGCTGGCCATCATCAGATATTTTGTTGCCTGCATAGCAAATCTCAACTACTAATTAAGTGTCTCATTTCCTAATCTAATTCCTTCAGCATCACCAGATTTAGTTCAACTACATTCCATTATCCTTATTCTGCTTTCTTTATGTTCATCTTGTAACCTCTTTACGAGATTAGCTGCTTCTCCAGGTTATTTGCTGTCTCTGACACAATTACAAATTCATTTTCTTTTAGTCATCAGTCTTCTAATTGGTTTGATACGGCCCACCACCACTTTCGCTCTTGTGCTAACGGTTTTATCTCACAATAGCAATTGCAGCCGGCGTCCTCATTTATCCGCTGGAACTATTCCAGTCTCTGTCTACCGCTACAGTTTTTGCACTCTAGATATCACTCTAGCACCTTGGAACATATTCCCTGTTGTCTTAACAGGTGTCCTATCATCTTGTCCATCTCTCTTGTCGGTGTTTTCCATACATTAGTTTCCTCCACGATTCTGTGGAGAACCTTCTCATTTCTTACATTATCAGGCCTCCTAATTTTCAACATTCTCCTGTAGCACGACAACTCAAATTCTTCGATCCTCTTCTGTTTCCCTTTCCGCACAGTTCATGTTTCACTACCGTACTGTGCTGTTATCCAAACGTACATGTTCAGAAGTTTCTTCTCAAATTAAGGCTTATGTTTGATACTAGTAGACCAGGAATGCCATTCTTACCTGTGCTAATCTGCTTTTTACGTCCTCCTTCTTCCGTTCACGATCGGTTATTTTATTGCCTAGGTAGCGGACTTCCTTAACTTCGTCTACTTCGTGATCCCCATCTCTGACGTTAAGTTTCTCGCTGTTCTTATTTCTACTACTTCTTACTTACTTTCGTCTTTCTTCGATTTACTCTGTTCTTATTAGACTGTTCATTTCATTCAGCAGATTATGTGATTCTTCTTCCAATGTCATCAGTGAATGGTGTCACTGATATTGTTTCACCCTGAATTTTAACTCGCTCTGAAGCTTTCTATTATTTCCGTCATTGCTTCTTCGATATATAGATTGAACAGTAGGGGACGGGGGGGACGGGGGGGGGGGGGAGAGGTCATCCTTTCCTTACAATATGACTGGTAAACCTAAATTTTCTTTTATTTATCCTCCCTCCACTTTAATTCCCTCTTCAAATTTCCCCTCGTTTTCCGTTGCCGCCTGCTCAGTGTGCTGACTGAATGACATCAGGGAGTCATTCGGTGCTATAAAAAAATAAAGGGGTACCGGATAAGAGAAATCACTTAATGCCGCATGAATTGAATAATAAAAGCAAAGACACCGAAAGTTTCTAAGCAGTACACTATGCTTACGGGACAGCGCTAATCGAAGCGGTGGTACCTGCAGGACAGGGCACTGATAGGGAGTGAGGGCGGTGGAGGGCGAGTGTGGAGGGCGGCGGCGGCGGGCCTTTGATGTGCAGCTGCCCTCTGCCCCTCTGGTCTGCCGGCCTCCGGCCTGAAGCGATTTCGGGAGACTATCATAAGGTCCGGCCGGCTCACAAATGACCTGGGCGCCCAGCTGCGAGGGTATCGCGGAAAGAGGCCCAGGCTGGACGGTAGCTGCGAGAGACTGAGCCCCGGCGGCGATTAGGACGCGACGCCGGGCTACAACGCTCCAGTGGTACGCGCCTCCCTTTTTCACACCTGCGGCCGCGCAGTAGCTCGGCAGAAAAGCGTCTTCACTTACTTCGATGTTCGGTGTAGTACATCTCTCCTTTTCTAATTTGCACCTTACAACATTTTTCCCTGTATTATCCACCCCAGAAAACCACCACTGCTGCACTGTCAATGATATTTATATAAACGCAAAGAATATTGACGTGCAGTTTCCGGAGCTCTGTGGAATACATCCAGCGGTTTCATAACACGCTGCAGGGCATGAAAATAACAGTACCAGGAAGGATAGAGCATATAACGAAATTTTGTTTATTATGCATACACAGTATGGTAGGAATAACATATGACTGAACTTGTAGCCGATTTGTACAGAGCGTGAAATTTAGTACAAAGAGCTGCCACCTGAGCCGTAGTAAAGTTAGTTTTGAAAAGCGCGCCGCGGCGCGTAGCGTGAAGTAGTCGCCCTCCGTTTTCTGGCGGTGGCGCCGTTGTCGCAATTGAAGGCTTCGGTGCCTCCCTCTAGCGGGAAAGGGGAAAAGTGGGCTGTTCGCGTGGGTTTAAGAAGTGGCCGTGTGGGCTCTCAAAGAGTTGGTAGTCGGGGCACCATGAAGCGACTTCTCTGCCGGTGCTAGAGGGACAGCACGCAGACCGCAGCATCAGTATAAGCGACGCGAACAGCGGCTGCGTGGTATGGGGCGTTAACGGCTCGTCGTGAAAGTATCTTCCTGAGCGTGGGTCCGCAAGGGGCCTAATGTGCAGTTCGGTCGTATGCTGTCGACCGGCGAGGAGGTTCTGAAAATCGGCGCGCCTTCCTGCGTCCGTCTAAAGGGCTGGCAGCGGGCGGCTCGGCAGAGCATTTGGAGGTGCTGTGTTGGTTCAGTCCTGGGAGTCGTAACGCACCAGAAGTTGAGTATTGATTGTTAACGGATTTTATGAAGTTTAATTGAATTCAATTTACTTATTCTTGTTAATTATACCAGCCGTAATTTTTTGATGGGTTTCCCGCCATTTATCCTCGTCTGCCTACCCTCGGGAAGGTGGTGTTATTAGAAAGGGTGTTCCGTTTGTCCACTTTTGAGGACGAAAAGGGGGGAATCAGAGTAAATCTGTGGTTCGGGTTGCTTCTTTCCCCTCCCAGCTTACCCACCGGTTTATTCGACTGTTAGCCTTTGCCATGTCTGTGAAAGTCTAACGCACTAATGACTGTACTGTTTAAAATGCAAGGAACTGCAATGCCATAACTCATATTACTAGACTCACGTGTAAAAGGTACTCTAAGAAAGAAGAAAAATTCCTTTACCTCTTGGTAAGAACTAGTGGATTGCATAACGAATTCCGGCTCATCTGGAAGCTGTAACTTACGTAAATTTGTTTATGTATATTTGGCTATAATAAGCTAGGCTGTTAATGTACGCCGTTGTGGATTTTTTATATGGTTTCTAGTTAGCAAAAACTGTTGTTTTTTCTATCCAATCCCTTTTAAGGCTTTTACACAACGTGCTTATGTCTTATATAGATAGTTGGTTATTAGTGTGTTTTCTTGCCATGCAACAGTTGCCATTTCATTACGGATAGAAATTGTTGCCCTAAAGGGAGAATGTTGTGAAAGTTCGCAAGTCCTACCTGGCGAGCGTGTTAACAGGCAGAAATTTGTAAATTTATGTTGTTATATGTTTTGGAAAGGTTAATGTTATTAACTATGAGTGTCGTCGTCGTCCCCCCATCCCCATGTGCATGACTCATGAGTTTTGGTTTTTCTATTTTGAGAACTTTTGTAAACAGGATTGTCTTCATATGTTGCAGACAAGCTAGATTCTGCGCCATTTAATGAATGGAGTGAAATTCGCCTGTAATTTAGCTGAGCTTGAAATATTATACAGTGTCGCGTTGTATATGTTAGATTGCTTGCCTGTACTTGCCTTTTACTGGTGTGAAATTTTCTTATAATAATTTAATGATTTAAAAGTCCTTTCCTATCATAAATTTTGACTTATTTGTTAAATGATAGTTGTTTTTTTTTTTAATATCGTAAAGTCTTCCACCAAATTTGAATAAAGAGAAAATTGTGTCTAATTTCACCACTTATTCCTTGGCACCTACTTCCACTTTACATTTTGTGTATTGATAGAGATTAATAACCTTTCGTCAACCAGTAGTAATTTTATGGTTCACCACCTCTAGCAAAAAAATGGCTCTGACTCAGCTGGAAATGGAGCCGAACTAAGTTTGGCTGTCAGAGACGCGTACACAGTTCCATGCCGTTTCAACTGCATCAAAGAGTTGATCAATCCCAGTGGCTGGCGAGTGATGGTGTGCCAGTTTCTCAGCAACCCAAGACCACATTGTGACCACATTGGTTTGTCACATGTCGCTAAATGACAATTCACGCAATCATTGTATGTCGTATTCACGTAAACTTTCTGAACATAAGAGCAGAACCGGTGAATCTGCACATTAGCTCGTGTTTTCCTCACTTCGTGGAATGTGCCGAAGCGCGGCACCTGCAAGTCTTAGGGAGTGAATTGACAGTAGCGGAATTCAGAAAAGATGTGTTAACAAAGAATACAACAAATGCTGGATGAGAAAGTTCTCAACGGTTTCCCTGTAGGCAGGAAGAGAGAGGGAGATTTTCAGTAATCACTGTGGCTAACCTTGCAATTTCCTTCCCTCCTATGGTAATTCTGAGAAGTGAGAGGGACAGTCCAGTCGAGGTCCGCTTGGAGTGTGGACGTAGCGATTTCTGGGCGAGCACACAGCGGTTGTTCATGTCTCGTTCGTTGCAGAGTTCCTTTTCTGTGGACGGCTGGAGTTTGGGTGCCTTTACCGTTTACGAGTAAGCATCGGGTTTAGCATATGCTTTTGTCTTCATATTGTATGGCACACAATTAATCAGTCTGTTTCACAACTTGTGAATGCATTTTGTCGTTTTTCTTTATCACAGTGGGATTCACGCTTATGGATTGCAGTGACAGTATTTCTAATGTTATCAAGTTCCATAACGAGAAATACATTGCTTTCTTTAATCCTGAAAGTTGGCTGGGTCATATTTCTGTATTAGCACGTAGCAGCGCGAATAATTATCAACTTAACAATTGCATGATTGTGACGACTCTATCTAAGCATAGAATCGGTTGGTTGACCTTTTGCGTGTTTAGCTTACGAGTGTGGCAGACAGTTTGCACTAATCATTGCTGAACCCTGGTCGATCATACATGTTCGCGCAACAGTAGAGACAGCAGCAACATATCGACATACACCGATGAGCCAGAACATTATGACTACCTACTTAAAAGTAGGAAAGCATTTAAGTAGTGATTCTGTGTGCCATGGATTCGACAAGTACTGATAGGTTTCCAGAGGTTGTGGAAGCAGACGCCCACGCTTAGATCGCACACTTCCCGTAATTTACGGGCGGTTGGTTGGTGAGCGCGGAGGTGGCGCCCGATAGCGTCACATTGTTTCGTCGAATTCAGATAAGCCGAATGTGATGGCCAACACATTAACGTGAGTTCACCACCGTAAAGTGTAGATTATCTTTGAAAGTTGTCTGCTAGTGTTTGGTACGTAATCATGTCAGTCATCTCGCGTTAATCACATTCGATCGCGTAACCTTAAGAAGGGGCAGTTTCTTCCTACACGTCAGTCAGGGGCCTGAGGATAGCGTAGTAAAACGCTGAAACTGGTTGCCAAATAAAATAAGATTGGAAATTTGACGGCTGAAAGGTGTTCAATTTGGCATCCTCTATCGAACAGCCGAGTTCCGCAACCATTTCTAAAAAGATGGACGTGCAGAGACACTGCAATTCTGTCAGAGACTACAATGGAGTTGTAAAAGCAGCTGAACATAATGCACAGTGTCGTGACAGGAGGAGATTAGATGAAAATCAACGAAAGCTAATAAAGGATTATGGAATGTAGTCAAATTGAGTCAGGTTATGTTGAGGGAATTGGATTAGGAAACGAGACACTGGAAGTAGTAGATGAGTTTTGCTATTTGGGCAGCAAAATAACTGATGACGAATGAAGTAGAGAGGTTATCATATATAGACTGCCATGGCAAGGAAAGCGTTTCTGAAATAGAGAAATTTGTTACCATCAAATATCGATTTAAGTGTTAGGAAGTCTTTTCTAAAGGTATTTGTCTTGTGCAGCCATGTACGGAAGTGAAATATGTACAATAAACATTTAGACAAGAAGATAATAGAAGCTTTTGAAATGTGGTGCTACAGAAGAGTACTGAAGATTAGATGGATATATCACATAACTAACATGGAGGTAGTGTATGGAATTTGGAAGAAAAGAAATTTGTGGCAGGACTTGACTGAAAGAAGGGATCGGTTGATAGGAGACATTCTCTGATGTCAGCACCGGGCTTAGTGTTTTCATCTCTTAGTCTCCTTCTGCAATATTTACCTTCCACACTTTCCTCAAATACTAAATTGGTGATCCCTTGATGTTTCAGCATTAATACTACTGTCAGAGTATGTGCACCCAACGACTCCTGTTAGGAGTCACATCTCAAATGCTTGTATTCTTTATTCATTTCTTTTTTTCCAGTGCACAGTTCATTTCTAAGTGTTATAGTTGGTTCTGACATCAGTTTGTAAGGGCTGGGTAGGGATTTATTTCTCATTTTGGTTATGAAGTTTCTACACATTTTTCTGTTAATGGAATTAAAGCTTTCTACTTTTTCTGTATGGTCATTTCTGTCATGAATGAGATAATAATTCCTACGAGATTGAATGAGTTTACACTTTATACTTTCTGGTCACTTATTATTATTTCGTTGGGAACTGGCTTCTGGTCTCTGAAGGACATCACTTCAATTTTCATTTAACATACAACCAGATTATATCCCTTTGCAGTTGTGGATAAAATATCAAAATCTATCTGGAGCCCCAAGGAAGTAATGTGCAGCTACTGTCAAAATAGGCACATACATCTGTCTCAGGCATATTTGCTTATAAACTGCGATTCCCTAAACTGCTGAGAAACCAGATAATTGTTGTATCCAATGCTATACTGGCTGGTTCTCAAAATATTATGTATCCCAGCTGTTCAGTGCTCTGTGAGTGCATCTTTTCAAAAGCAAGACAAATACATACGGATAAAAGAAACTGACTCATTTCAAGTAAAATATCAAATTTTGTTTATAAATCATAATACTGATTAATTTTTGCTTTTTGGGTACATATATTGTCAAACTGATAGTAACTGAACACTGTAAATACTTAAAATAATTAAAATTATGCTGTATTTCTTGTATTGTAATTTATCTCTAATAAATGTACGAAAATAGAACAAGAATTAGTCTTCCTTTTGAAAGTTTCCTACTTGATAAAAAATATTGACGATTTTGTTGTAATGTTTTTAATTTTTGCAGCAGATGATTTAAAATTCAAAACTAATAGGAATATAATATAAAATTATTACTTCCCTGTCTACACTATTTCAAAATAGTACTGAATCAGATAAAAATACAGTTCTAATGGTCTGAATTAAAAAGACAAGGTGTCTTCCTTTTATTTATTTTTTTGAATGAATGATGAGCGGTGAGTCACGAAAAAGAGATAGTTTATTCCATTCAGTGAGCAATTCTGAGCTGATTTCTGAAAAGAATAGTTTTGCTCATCCCTATCATAGACATGACATTCCGAAACACATATTTTCCCCAAGTCAAGCAGAAACCAATTTGTTAGAAAATGGTATTAATAAATATGGCATTAATAAATAAATGATATTAAATATAAGATTTACTAGAACGAACTAACAGATGCAGGCACCTTTGGGTTCCCCTAAGTTACCTTTAACTCTGAAGATTTCACTCTCTTGAGAATGATATGCTGTGTTCTGTTTGCTAGAGAGTTTTCAGTCCAATCACACAGCTGGTCTGATATTCCGTAGGTCTTATTTTGTTCATTAGGCGGCAGTCCGCAACTGTATCGAATGACTTCCGGAAGTCAAGAAACACTGCATCTACCTGGGCGCCTGTATCTGCTACTTTCTGGGCGTCGTGGACGTAAGAGCGAGTTGGGTTTCACACGATCGTTGTTTCCGGAACCAATGTTGGTTCCTACATACGAGATGTCCGACCTCCAGAAACGTCGTGATACGCGAGCATAATCCATGTTACAAATCTCTAAAAGAGACCGATGTCAGAGATATAGACAAATATTTTTTCGCGTCTGTCCGACAACTGTTCCGGAAAACGGAAAGGAACTGAGCCTTTTTTCAATCATTAGGAAAGCTTCGCCGCTCTACACACCGCTCTGTACACTGCAGCTACAACAGGGGCGAGTTCTTCCTCATACTCCGTGTAGAATCGTCAGGTCCAGTAGTCTTCCCACTGATGAACGATTTCAATTTATTTTCTATCCCACGGTAACTTATTTCGATATCTGTCACTCTGCCATTCGTGTGATGATTTTAAGGATGAACTACAGTGCAATCTTCCTTCGTGAAACTGTTTTCGTAAAAGACATTTAGTATTTCGGCCTTCTTGTGTCATCCTCTGTTTCAGTGTCACTGTGCACTGCCTGAAGAGATGGCTTCGAACGGCTTACTGGTTTAACGCAAAACCAATATTTCTTAACATTTTCTGTAAGTCAATAGGTAGAACTTTACTTTAGAATTTTTTGAACGCTTCACGCATAGTCCTCCTTACGCTAATTTTGGCTTCGTTCAGATTTTCTTTATCTGTGAGGCTTTGGCTACGTTTAAATTGGCAGAGAAGCTCTCTTTGCATTCGTAGCGGCTTTTTAACACACTATCGAGCCATGTTTGGTCCTTCCCATTGGTTACAGTTTTCCTCAGCACATACCTGTCTGAAGCGTGTTGTATAATGCTCTTGAATTTTGTCCATTGATGCTCAACGTTGTCACTACTGGAGAGGAAATTATAGTGTTGATCTGTCAGATCAGTATACTTTCACAGATCTGATTAGTTGCACTTTACAAAGTCTTAAAGCTAATTCTATAATTAAACAACAGTGCAGAAACATTCTATATTTTACAATGAACAGAGGCACGTGCAAACCCTCTGACGACCAAAAGTGAGGTTCCCCTCGAGCAACGTTGACACTGCTCAATAGCATCGAACATCTCATTGTTCCCTGTTCGTTCATAACTGATCAGAATTTCACGAAATATTTTGTTTCATGAAACTAACCACTTTTTTTTTTAAAAAAAAGCATAATTTAGTACACTAAGGTAAATAATTTGTTCCTTGTATATTTTAAAGCGATAACGTTTTGTTTCACATTTGAAACTATCAATCTTGGCTCGAAATAATTCAAGCGTTTGACAGCGCCTACACTGCTGCTTGTCTGCCGCTACCCTCGCCTTCTCGCGTGTGACTTTACTTTTGCTATCACTTTCCGTATGAAACTGTTGCCTGAATAGTAATGAATGTGAATGGTAAAATCATTTTCTTTGACAACATAAAAGACAATATAAATTGTAACACTTATGGCAATGAAAGGTGCCACACTGGAATTGTTAGTAATTATGACGATATTCAGAAAGGGCCCGATCCAGTGATGTTCGTCTCGTACTAGAAATTCCATTCCTGGATCTTCTTCTAGGCTTTTCCAGACAACGGCGTTTTTTTTTTTCCTTAAGCAGTGTATCAGATTTTTATTCATGAAAAAAAGATAACACAACACTTGCAACTACAAAAAGAACTTATAAATTCTTCCAAGCGCTACATGAAAGAATAAGCAATTTTTTGTGAATAAAACCGCTTAGATCGGTTAATAGATGTCTTTACATGGAACGCCTTTTTGCCGGCCGGTGTGGCCGTGCGGTTCTAGGCGCTTCAGTCTGGAACCGCGTGACCGATACGATCGCAGCTTCGAATCCTGCCTCGGACATGGATGTGTGTGATGTCCTTAGGTTAGTTAGGTTTAAGTAGTTCTAAGTTCTAGGGGACTGATGACCACAGATGTTAAGTTCCATAGTGCTCAGAGCCATATTTTTTTTTTTTTTTTGGAACGCATTTTTGGCTATTTACACCATCAGATCAAAATTTACGAACTGTAAAAGAAAGTTCAGCGTCAAATTCAGTACCACCTATGTCTAATCGATGCAATTGTCAACTTGGCCCAACTGAACGTTGTTTTACATGTTCTAAGTTTTGATCTGATGATGTCATTAGCCGAATCGACGTCATAAATAAAGACATATATTAAGCGATCCATACGATTTTATTCATAAAATGTTCTCAATGACTGCGGGCTCATACAGGAAATTTATTTCCTTTATTAGCAAAATGAATACATAACTGCCGGCCGAAGTGGCCGCGCGGTTCTGGCGCTGCAGTCTGGAACCGTGAGACCGCTACGGTCGCAGGTTCGAATCCTGCCTCGGGCATGGATGTGTGTGATGTCCTTAGGTTAGTTAGGTTTAACTAGTTCTAAGTTCTAGGGGGCTAATGACCTCAGCAGTTGAGTCCCATAGTGCTCAGAGCCATTTGAATACATAACTAACGACAATCTGAAAATTTTATCTTTGGCAATATAGAGATCAAAATGTATCTTAACACTTAGAAAAATCAAAGTTGTTGCGACTTCGTTAGTAATTACTAATATTTATTTAGAGAGAGATGGCATATTAAAATAATGTTATTTATTTACGCACTTTCTCTTCTTCTTCCCTGCAACCAATACAAAAATACTACATCGCAACATATAAGAAGGGCTTATTTCAGTAGTGGTACAAGTCCATTTTTGTTCATTCTGAGAAACAGAGTCCTGAAGTTGAATTAGCGCTGAAAAATCTGCAGTTGAGACTCTCTCTGTTTCTCTGTCTCTCTCTGTTCCTCAGAATGAACAAAAATTTACTTATACCACTATTGAAATAAGTCCTTCATATATCCATTAGTAGTAATTTCAAGACTAATGAAATAATAAAGTCAGTGGTTTTTGTAATGGTTAATAGTATTTAATAGTTTTTGTTATTCTAAATCTCCTTACAAAAATTAGTGACTTAACCGCATGTAACAAATATTCGCTCCTTGCCAGCGCAGTGCATCAAGATACAATGATATTAATTTTGCATCTTCCCCTCTGAGATTGAAATCAGCAAGTAAAAGTACATGCGATGGAAGAGATTTTAATTGGCCACACTGCATTTCTGTTGTAACAAGTGTACACTGCTCGATCTGAGTTCAGTTTATTTTCTCGCAAGAAATATTTTTTCTCAGACGCTACAGAGCTTAGACATCACCATATGTCATTCTGCACCTTTGTTTCGGAAATTCTTCACCACGCCGCCTAACTCCTTTTCTGATACCGGCTCGGTTTGCTGTGGGCTGTGGCTCTTTAATAAAATTCTTAAAACTCTTTCAAGTGGTGTGGCCAACATTGCTGGTTACGCACAACTGGTGAACGGAAACATATTACGAGGAACGTTCCGAAAATAAGTTTCGTCGGTGTTTTTGAAAGATAAGATGGTACACCAGATGACACAAATCACGCCATATGAATGCCGTTGTTGATTCAACGACGGTAGGAGCGTCAGGGGAGCAGAAGTGCTACATGCACAGAGTGCCGTAGAGGAGAGTGTTGTTGTACACCGGCCCAAAGTTATTCGAGTCCACATCACGACGCCACGGGGATGCCTACTGACGACGTGGCTGCCAATGGAAGTGCTTGCTGTTATCCCGTATGAATGGCACGTGGGATTAGTGTGTCCGTCATCCAGGGTCACACAAGATCAGATTCGTCACAGCGGTTGGGAGAGACTGGATCACCTGGCCTGTAGTCACGACTATGGCCCATCTATCGTTCACCTGTACTCTGTTTTCTACGCCGCACTCTCGTGTCAGTACTACTAAATCAATGCTGAGGTGGAGCAGGCTGTGTGACAATTCCTTGCTTTGTAGGGTACCGAGTTTTATCAGAATAGTTTCTTCAAACTGATTGTACGCTACCATAAATGTCTTAACGTCGGTGGTGACTATGTTGGAAAACAGTGCTAGGCGCATAGTTTATGATGCCATAATGTATTTGTTTTTGACAGTTTCCTTGTGAAAAACAGTGATGAAATTTAATTGCGCAACGTCGTTCGTATAACGGAGATGATCATTCTTTCGAAGAGTGTAAAATCGATTTCAAGTTTGTCAGCAGGTATAACGGTATACTGATGTAGGCCATGCAAAGAAGATGGGTTTCCACATCTCAGACGGGTACCTTCAACGTCCTTTAAAGCAAGACAAATGACAAGATTTGGGCGGCCCACTTTTGAACATAATATCTATCTGTGTGTAATACAATACGGGCTGACACTTTTAACTTTCATGTTCTTACGAACAGATAATTTACGTTGGCAGAAAACGAATCAGTGAACGACGCTGCATTGCTCACGTTATGGCTCCAATGACTAAGAGCAGTGGTTTAATGAGCCGAAGTGTTGGAAAATGCTGTTTTGGAACGAAACGACTGAAATCGAGCGCTCGTGAGATTACGCTGATTGAGCTCTTAAACTGGTTGAAACAAACTTACCCTTACACTAGGTGACAACTATAAGAACATGTAACAAAACAGAATCAATACCACTGACGAGTCAGCAGCGTTTCGATAGATGAAAGCCGTCAACCAGCTGATCAACATTTGTAGTTGGCGTCAAGTGAGACACATCACAAGACTGCAGTTTCATTTTCTGGCATTTCGGAACTCAGAGCTACAGTTGCACTGTATACTGGTTCTAAATACGCTCATTTGTCTTTGTGTCCCGTGTTAAATAAAGGCTGCATCAAAATGGATGATCGTTTGCGTATCCATTGCTGTATCAGAGATCCACCATTGCATGAGGCATATCCCTTCTGTATTCAGACGTCCTTATCCATCAAGTTAAGAGAGTTCCTGCTACTTAAGGTAGCGTCTGAACCATGGTGTGAATTTGTGCTTCTCGCAAATCCAAACTGATTTAATAAGTGAGCTCTAGAATTGTTAATTGTTACGTGAATCATACATCGTGATTTATATATTTTATATTCTAAAATATGTTTTTAATCATTTTCTATATTATTCGTTACATTTTATAATTCATTCCACTGCGCATGCTTGCCACTCCTTGTTTGGACAATGGAACAGCTGTTGTACCTTTCATTTGTAAAATTACTTGTGAAGACGCTACTAAACTTTCTCTGGTACGTTTTATGATTCTATTCCTACGTCGCCTCCTGCTGTATATGTTCTTGCTCGCATGCGCCCGTTTATCTTTCCTTCCTCACCTCTTTCCACTCTTGGCGGTCGCTTCGTGCCTCACATCGCACGTCGCACGACGACATTACGCCGTTGGTATGTCTATATAATATTTTAATTTTCCTTTCTCCAGTCCTTCTTTTATCTCCATGACGGTCTGTTTTGTAAGCAGCATTTTATTTAGTGTTGATAGTCGTTATCTATCGTAAAAATTTGTAGGCTCTGCCTTTGAGATTTACTTCATCTTTCTAGGTTACCCTAGGTTTTCATCACCTGCATATATCATTTGTTTTAACCTTTTACTTCGATCTGGTTTATCGCTTTTTACTTATTGTTGGCTTCCTTTATGGGAATGATCTTCTCTACGTTCTGTCGTGTTTGACCTTGACTACCGACCTCTTGACGACTGCAAAATTTTATTACAGTTGAACGGATAATATTGGGTCGTCTACAGCTTAACGCTTGAACTAAGTTATGCAATAAATGTCAGTGCATAATTTTCATATATACTATCGTGTACAGTTCAGCAAAAATTTAACCGAAGCACTTTTTTGTATGTTTTGCTCTTCTTTATATGCATATGTACCCTTGAAGATGTGTCTCTAAAGCTATGAAACTAGAAGGATCATAAATAAATATTTATCATACAGCTGATACGGTATTTTTCATCATGATACAGTTCTGTTGCTGTGTTGTTGTTGTTGTGGTCTTCAGTCCTGAGACTGGTTTGATGCAGCTCTCCATGCTACTCTATCCTGTGCAAGCTTTTTCATCTCCCAGTACCTACTGCAACCTACATCCTTCTGAATCTGCTTAGTGTATTCATCTCTTGGTCTCCCTCTACGATTTTTACCCTCCACGCTGCCCTCCAATACTAAATTGGTGATCCCTTGATGCCTCAGAACATGTCCTACCAACCGATCCCTTCTTCTGGTCAAGTTGACTTCTACTAGTTTTTCCATTCGTCTGTAAAGAATTCGTGTTAGTATTTTGCAGCTGTGACTGATTAAGCTGATAGTTCGGTAATTTTCACATCTGTCAACACCTGCTTTCTTTGGGATTGGAATTATTATATTCTTCTTGAAGTCTGAGGGTATTTCGCCTGTTTCATACACCTTGCTCACCAGATGGTAGAGTTTTGTCAGGACTGGCTCTCCCACGGCCGTCAGTAGTTCCAATGGAATATTGTCTACTCCGGGGGCCTTGTTTCGACTCAGGTCTTTCAGTGTTCTGTCAAACTCTTCATGCAGTATCATATCTCCCATTTCATGTTGCTGTGTATGTCCACAATATAAAATTTTCTGCATTCGATAAGTGATAGCCACGTTAAGGGCCAGACCAAAAGCCCGAAATTTTCGTAACCACTTCAAACTTGAGTGTTTCTTATTTGGTAAATGATACATATAAGCATAGGAATATATACTTAACGACAATTTGTTGTAGAATTATCGAACATGATTAATGCTCACGCATTAGGATCTTTTTGGTGAATATCTCCTCTATAAAAAGCAGCATAGAGTTTGCAAACAGAGACGTTGCGATAGTCAGCTCGCTCTATCCATCCAAATGTCCCAGAGCGCCGCAGACAAAGGTGCCCAGGTGCTGCAGCGTTCCTAGACTTTACATTGGCGTTCAGTACCGTCATTTAATGAACAAATACGAGCTTTCCGAATATCGAGGCAGATTTGTGGCTGTATTCACGACTTCCTTGCAAACAGAGCTCAACAATTCCTTCAAAACGGCACAAAACTGACATAATTTATGTAAGGAGTGTGACACCGAAAATTCTGATAAAGTACCTTCTGCACCGTCCAAACTTTTCGCCGTTTAATATTCGTTGATAACTTGCACGCTGCTCTTGATTCTAAAGCCGTGACATTTAGTTCAGAAACTATATTTAATACGTAATCGATGTACTAGTGTATTTATTTTTGACTGTATGTAACTGATTGTAATTACGAGGGTTATTCCAAAAGTAAGGTCCGATTCGCCGTAACTATTGAAATTTGGCGCCAATGACAAAACACGCATGCGCGCCGACTCCCGGCAAGCCTTGCGCGTCAAACGCCGCCATTCGCTTTGTTACTGTTGCTGAGTGTAGTTCACAGTGTCACTTTACAATGTTTAAGACAATTGATCAGCCCGCCGATTGTGAAGTAAGGGCAGTGATACGGTTTTTGTCTGCATGAAACAATTCAGCGGCGGAAATCCATCGGCAGATTACTGAAGTGTACGGTCCTAACATAATGAGCGACAGTAAAGTGCGCAAGTGGGTGCGAGCTTTTAATGAAGGACGGGATAATGTGCACGATGAACCACGGTGTGGCCGACCATCAGTGATTTCAGACGATTTGGTCAATGCGGTTGACAAAAAAATTCGTGAAGATCGCCGATTCACTATTACAGACGTAGACATGCATTTTCCGAATGTGAGTAGAACAACTTTGTACAGAATTGTGTCTGAACATTTGAAGTTTCACAAATTGTGTGCCCGTTGGGTTCCCAGGCTGCTTACTGAGCCCCAACGAATGAAAAGAATGGCTTTTGCTCTTGATTTTTTGGAGCGATATCATAAGGAAGGTGACAGTCTTTTAGACAATGTTGTCACAGGGGATGAGACATGGGTTTCTCACATCACTCCAGAGTCTAAACGTCAGTCAATGCAATGGCGTCACACGTCATCGCCAGTCAAGGTCAAGGCAAAGCAGACAATCTCAACACGTAAGGTTATGGCGACTGTGTTCTGGGATAGACGTGGAGTATTGTTAGTCGACTTTATGGAGAGAGGAACAACGATTAATAAAGCCGCCTACTGCGCTACCCTGACTAAACTTCGACGTGCAATCCAGAATAAGCGACGTGGTCTTTTGTCGTCTGGAATCTTGTTGTTGCATGACAATGCCAGACCCCACACTGCAAATGAAACGCAAGCTCTGATCAAGAAATTTGGATGGGAACAGATGGACCATCCTCCTTACAGTCCGGACCTGGCGCCAAGTGATTTCCACCTGTTCCGTTACTTAAAGGAGTTTCTCGGCGGCAAGCGCTTCGACACAGATGATGAAGTGAAAGAAGCAGTTAAGGACTGGTTATCGTCACAGGCGGCCGATTTCTATAACATGGGCATTCAAAAGCTTGTTGAACGATGTGACAAATGTTTAAATAAGTATGGAAGTTATGTAGAAAAATAGATAAAGATGTAAGGAATGTAAATAAAATAATTGTTTTGAAAAAACATTTTAGTTTTGATTTTTTTTTTATAACCGGACCTTACTTTTGGAATAACCCTCGTATATTGAAAATATTGTACATTGCTGGCTAATAGCCAAGGAAACTTTATTGAAATGTGTCGATAGCAATGATGAAATGGTAGTAGCTGTGGTGTTGTTTGTCTTTGCGTATAGAGAGTCTCTGTCGCGTTGCGAGCAGAGAGGAAGCAGAGCAGCATGAGTGATGAAAAGAATGCGGAAGTGTTTGTTGGGCGCTCCCGGCGCAGCTATGCTCGCATCACTGTAGACACGCTTGACTTTGAGAACCCGCGAGTATTGACAGCACGGTAGAAGTGGACGGGCGGAGGACGCTCCAATTTCTACTACTGCCTGCCTGTCCTACAATTACCGGTATCCGTGGCTCTGGAGACGACTGTTGATTCTTCTCATCGAGCAGCAGCAGCAACAACAACTACGGTAGCTTTGCATTGTCGTCGGCTACATTCTTCATCGTCTGCACAGCTGCAACATCGTAGGACTGTGAACTGACAAATATAGTAATGTAGAGGCTTTGCCCAGCAACATTTCTTTCACAACGCATGAATAACGTGAATAATAACTTTCAACAGTTAAAATTTGTGGAGCACCTGTTTGTCATTGTCATCAGACATTATTACCAAACAAGTCCCTTTCCTTTCCATGCAATCACTGAGTGTCGAAAGAATATAAAAGATTAACAATTTACTGCCAGTTTCAGTCTAAATTTTCTGCCATAGTAACTGTTCATTCTTGTATTGCTTAACAGAGGCTAATTAAAGCGAAGTAAAATTTCACTGGCAAAACCAAGAACTAACGATTCAGCTCAAACTAAGAGAGCGCAAATTCATTTATTATGTGTTTAGCTTAGCAAGTGACTTCTGCTGGCTTGGTATGTATTTTTGTTGTTGTTATTTTGAAAGTAACTCCAATTACTCAATTGCTTAAAGTGAATTCAGTTCTATCTTTCAATAATCAAAAGCAAATCGCTTGACTTTTCCTAAAATTTGCATTAGTTTCACTGAGGTTACTAAAAGTTCTTTTTTTCCATAACGAAATTTAAGCTGAGGCAGTTATTTATTTGACTAGTAATGTCATTTAACGTTACTTCGTTACTTTCAAAATTTAGTATTTCAGAAAAATTAACTGCAAACTCAGTGCTTTCTGATTCATTTGCTTTCTTGTGAAGTGTTGTGCTGTGGAAAAGAGTGACAACTTTCTGTTGCCACGCCAGTGATTATTTGCTTAAATTTCTTTGCCATTATTAACTTTCTCAAAATTCTGGAGATTCATTGCCTTAGCGGGGTGGCGACCGTTGAATTATCCATTTTTTTTAGCTAATCAGTGTTTCCTTTCGGTTAACAGTGATTTTGTAGCAAATATTGCGTAGTACCCTTTTTCCCCCTTGTGCGGTTCGTGAGCGATTGCACTACATTTCACCCATTTCAAAATTGTCATCTAAATTCAGCTTAAATTTAGAATAGTTCTTCCTTCAGGAGAGTCTATGGTAGACTTTCCTCCAACAAACCGGTGTTATTTTCCGTCGGTAACGATAGCTTTATTCACTGTAGATTTTCATTCGGCACATGCGATCACGGTCAGTCATATCACAAACCAGTAGGCCGATTAGGAAACGGGAGATTACAAGTTAATTTCAGGAGTATCAAAGGCAGTGTTTATAGAGCCTTAATTCTTTACAATGTATATCAGTAATCTAGCGGATATCATTGGAAATTCCATGAAGCTGTTTTCAGTCGATGCTGTCTTATAAAGAGGATGAAGTGGAATGAAGACTGACACAAAGGAATCAGACACTGACTGGGAGAGGTCATTGATTCAAATCAGTGGAGAAAACTGAAAATTTGTGCTGGACTAGCACTTGAACCCAAGTCTCCCGCTACTAGGCAGATGATCTGAGCCATCCGGACACAGCAGTAATTGCAACCTTATGGACTACTTCGGCATGCCTCCCGTCAGATCCAAATTCTCAACTTATCCATACACTAGTAATTTAGTGCCTCTTGCCAATTATCCTCATTACCCTCGGCATTTCGCCGATTCCCGTAAGAGTTCAAGCCTGGTGTGCATCTGCATTGAAGGGATCATTGACCGTCTCGTCTATGTATGGTGTTTGTCCTTTCTGACATGGCAGACTGGAGTGACCACGTAAAACAAACAGTAGGAAAAGGTGATGTCAGGCTGAAATTCATTGGGGCGCGTTTCATCACAATGTCGTTTAACAGGCGCGAGAGCGTTTCGGAGATGCTAAACAAAATCCGCTGGCAGACGCTACAATAGAGGCGATGTCTTTCACGGATGGATTTACAGCTGAAATTCCCATAGCATACTTTCGAAAAAGAGTCGGGCCAACCACGTAAGGGTGATAGTAGGGAAGGTGAATGGTCGATTTCTGTTTATTGGAAGAATTTTAGGAAAGTGTGGCTCATGTATAAAGGAGACTGTGTATAGAGAATCAGTGCAACCCATCCTAGACTACTGCTCGAGTGCTTGGGATCCATACCATATCGGATTGAAGAAAGACGTTTAAGCAATCTAGAGGCGAGTCGCTAGATTTGTTACCAGTACGTTCGATCAACGTGCAAGTATTACAGAAATGTTTGAGAAAATCGAATCAGAAGACACCGTCATTTGAAGGCTGCTGTAGAACGATCTACTACCGCCAACGTACATTCTGCATAAGGAGCGCGAAGATAGGTCAAGGCAAGTAGCTTTTTCCCTCGCTCTGTTTGAGGCCAGAGCAGGAAAGGAAATGACTAGTAGTGTTACAAGGTACCCTCCGCCACGTACCATACGATGGATTGCGTAGTATGTATGAAGACGTATATGTAGGCAGTATTGAGGAGGCAGCAGTCTTGTGAAGTGTGGCAAGTGAAATACACCACATACAGAAAGACGCCCGTTTCTCAGGCAACCCGCGTTACAGGTACACATTGAGGGAGATCTAACACCCCGCTGCCTCGGCTGTCAGTATCCGAATTTCTACATCTGTATCTACGGCGTGTGTATACCATCATTTATAATTTCCCTCCTTCCCTATTCGGTTTTGCGAATGGTCGAATGGTGCATCTGTAGAATGATTGTCGTCGTGGTCATTTTGCGAGTTGTAATGGTCGGGGGCAGGACATGTGGCCTGCAAGTGGCGAAAGATTCCGGACTAGCCCCCACGAGGTGATTGCCAAGTAGGAGGTGACCATGAGAAAAAGATTGAATAACCAACGGAAGGACAACGTTCTACGAGTTGGGGCACGGAACGTCGGAAGTCTGAACGTGACAGGGAAACTGGAAAAATGTGAAAATGGAAGTGCTTAGGCTCAATCTAGATACTCGTATAATAAGTGTCACTGAATTGACGTGAGAAGAAGACAGTATTTCTGGTCAGGAGTGTATAAGGTAATATCAACAGCAGCAGAAAACGGCGTAACGGATTTAGGAGCTATTATGAACAGGAATGTAGCGTAGAGAGTGAGTTACTGTGAACAATTAAGTGACAAAGTTGTTTTTATCAGAATCGACAGCAAACCAACACCGGTAACAATACTTTAGGTATACTTGGTGGCATCGCGACAGAAGAAGAGATAGAGAAAGTACCTGAGGATCTTGGATGGGCAACCCAGTACGCAAAAGGAGATGAAAATCTAATAATCATGAGGGATTGGAATGCATTTGTAAGGGAACCAGTAGAAGAAAGAGTTAGAAGACAATATCGACTTGGTACTAGCAGTGAAAAAGGAGAAAGAATAATTGAGTTCTGCAATAAATTTCAACTGGTAATATCGAATACTTAATTCAATAATCACAAGAGGAGGAGGTATACTTGGAAACTGCCGAAAATACGAGAAGAATTCAGTTAGATTACATCACGGGCATGCAGAGATTCCGAAATCAGATACTGGGCTGTAAGACGTACCCAGCAGCAGATATAGGCTCAGATCACAGTTTGGCAGTGCGGAAGGGCAGGCTGAAGTTTAGGAGACTAGTCAGGAAGAATCAGTGTGCAAGGAAGTGGGATGCGGAAGCGCTAAAGAAAGAAGACACACGCTTGAAGTCCTCTCAGGCTATAGGTACTGCAGTTATGAATAGCTCGGTAGGCAATTCAGTAGAAGAGAAATGAGCATCGCTTGGAGGGTAACCACAGAAGCAGGAAAGAAAAACATAGGTACCGTGAAGGTAACTGCGAAGAAACCAAGGTAACAGAAGAAATACTTCAGTTGATCGATGAAGGAAGGAAGTACAAAAATGTCCAGGGATATTCAGGAATACAGAAATACAATCACTTAGGAGTGAAATAAATCAGAAGTGCAGGAAAGCTGAGGCGAAATAGCTGGATGAAAAAGTCAAGAAATAGAAAAAGAAATGAAACTACCTGGCAGATTAAAACTGTGTGTCCGACCGAGACTCGAACTCATATCAGCGCACACTCCGCTGCAGAGTGACAATTTCATTCCAGAAAAAGAAATGTTTGATGAAAGGCTGACTCAGAATCCAGAAAAGTCAAAACTTCCTTCGGTGAAATTAAAAGGAAGGGCGATAACATTAAGACGGCAATGGGAATTCCACTGTAAAATGCAGAGGAGAGAAGAGTTAGATGGAAAGAATGCATTGAAGGCCTCTATGACGGGAAAGACATGTCTGATGACATGATAAAAGAAAAAGCGTTAGTCGATAGGGAAGAGACTGGGGATCCAATATTAGAATCAGAAGTTAGAAGAGCTTTAGAAGACTTAAAATCCAATAACGCAGTAGAGATAGACAACGTTCCGTTAAAATTTCTAAAGTCAGTGGGTGAAGTGGCAACAAAATTATTATTCACGCTGGTGTAGAGAATGTATGAGTCTGGCAACAGACAATCTGACTTTAGAAGAAACATCATCCACGCAGTTGTGAAGATTGCAAGAGCCGATAAGTGCGAGAATTTCCGCACAGTCACCTTAACAGATCATGCATCCAAATTGCTGCCAAGAATAACATACAGAAAAATGGAAAAGAAGATTGAGGATGTGTTAGATGACGACCAGTTTATCTTTCTGAAAGGTAAAGGCACCAGAGAGGCAGTTCTTACGTTGTGGTTCATAATGTAAGCAAGACTAAAGAAAAATCAAGACATGATCAAAAGATTTATCGACCCAGAGAAAGCGTTCGACAGTGTCAAATGATGCAAGGTGATTGAAATTTCTAAATAAATAAAAATTTGGGCTAAGCTCTAGGGAAAGACGGGTAA
The DNA here is from genome assembly GCF_023864345.2 of Schistocerca serialis cubense. NCBI lineage: Eukaryota > Metazoa > Arthropoda > Insecta > Orthoptera > Acrididae > Schistocerca > Schistocerca serialis. Next base: position 258,833,793 of record NC_064641.1, read on the forward strand.
TATACAATATGTACAGGAGCCAGGAGGGAGCAATGAGGGTGAAGACCTACTACAACGAAGTGCTTGGATTAGAAAGGGTGTGGGACAGGGATGTAGTCTTTCGCCTCTACCGTTCAATCTGTACATCGAAGTAGCAATGACGGAAATAAAAGAAAGTTTCAAGAGTAGAATTAAAATTCAAGGTGAAAGGATATCAATGATAGATTCGCCGATGACATTGCTGTCCTCAGTGAAAGCTAAGAATAATTTCAAGATGTGACGATTGGAGTGAACAGTCTGATGACTACATAATATGGATTGAGAGCAAACCGAAGAAAGATGAAAGTAAACAGAAGTAGGAGAAACGAGAACAACGAGAACCTTAACATTACAAATTGTTGGTCACGAAGTACATTAAGTTAAGGAAGTCTGCTATCTAGGAAACTAAATAACCCATGATAGACGGAGCAAGAAGGACATAAAAAGTAGACTCGCACTGGCAACTAGGACATTTGTAGCCAAGAGAAGTGGCAAACGTAGCCCTTAATTTGAGCAGAAACGTCTGAGAAGTACATTTGGTGGACAGCATTGTATTTTAGTAAAGCTTGGACTGTGGGAAAACAGGAAAAGAAGAGATTCAAAGCATCTGAGATGTGGTGCTACAGAAGTGTGTTGAAAATTAGGTGGGCTGAAGAGGTAAGGAATGAAGAGGTTCTTTGAAGAATCGGTGAAGAAAGGAATACACGGAAAAGAAGAAGGGACATCGTTAAGACATTGTGGAATAACTTCCATTATACTAGAGGGATCGGTAGAGGGTAAAACTGTACCGGAAGGCAGAGACTGGAACACAAATAATTGAGCCGGCCGCGGTGGTCTAGCGGTTCTAGGCGCTCAGTCCGGAACCACGCGACTGCTACGGTCGCAGGTTCGAATCCTGCCTCGGGCATGGATGTGTGTGATGTCCTTAGGTTAGTTAGGTTTAAGTAGTTCTAAGTTCTAGGGGACTGATGACCATAGATGTTAAGTCCCATAGTGCTCAGAGCCATTTGAACCATTTTGAACAAATAATTGAGGACATATGTTGCAAGTGCTGCTCTAAGAGGAAGAGGTTGGTACTGGAGAAGAATTCGTGACGAACTGCATCAAACCAGTGAGAAGACTGACGACTCAAAAAGAAAAAAAAAAGGTCCCGGTGGCAGGCAACAAATGACGAGGAGTACATACGAAGTATTGGAAAGATAATCTTACTTTATTATGTCGTTTGTTGGTTCTCTGCTCGCTAGAACTGAGTTTTCGAATTCAAAGGACCCTGTGCTAACTTGGCGGTTTGGAGGGTGGGGTGGGGGGGGGGGGGGGAGTAGGAAAAACCTTAAAATTTTCCACTTTTCTTCATTATCTTGCTAATAACTTCCAAACAGGGCGATTTTTAGCGGAACACATCTATTTACAGAGTTGAAGAGCATTAAATTTCCTGCATATTTCACTCGTCAAAAGTATTGTTTGACCCAACAGTTACCGGGGTACAGTGGTTCAAAAATACAATAAATTCGTTGGTGACTTCTTATTTCAGTGACATTGCAACGTGTTTTTCTTGGATCTGCTGTAATTCTAATTATTTTCGTGGTGGTACTGTGCTAATAAGGCATCTTCAGTGGTTATGGAGCGGTGTACCAGTGTTTCATATTTGAAGAAAGTTTGGCTCTAATTCAAAAGAGAGGAGTTGCTACGCTTCTTGCATCCAGTGTCAAAAGCAAGAAGCCTGAATATCAACGTTTACAAGAAGGAGTGAAGAAATTAAAATTCAAGCGGACTGTCAAAAGAATTGCAAGAACAGAAAACAGACTTTGGTCTCATTACGTCGTGAACGTCACACCGTGCAACTGCTCTCAACCCAAAGCGCTCAGATAGGTCATCATTATCATCCGATTTCAACAACAAGTGCTTCCTATGAGAGAAAGAGGTTACTGAAGAGTACTGACGAAAGCGGACCAAATTACCTAAGGAAAGGCGCAGTGTCTGACACTATCAGAGGTATCAAACACGATTTTGTCATATTCAAGCCTGCGAGGTGGTGAATGGAGAGTAAAAATTCCCACCCTTCTCTCCCCGAGATGCTGCATCCAGTCAGACACGTGTATTTCGCATGAAAGTCACATCATCAGACGTAGCTAGCAAGGCTGACACTGTTGAAGTTAAGCGGCTTCTTCGTTCAGCTGATGGGGAATTAAAAACTGTATAACTGTTTCACATAAATATCATTCCTGCACAGGATATCGAGTCTTCTGCCTCTGATGCTGCCTGCCTGTATAGGAAGAACACGTATTCATAATCGTACCCTGTTGGAATGAATCTGTGGTGTCACCACCAGACAACACACTTGCTAGGTGGTAGCCTTTAAATCGGCCGCGGTCCGTTAGTATACGTCGGACCCGCGTGTCGCCACTATCAGTGATTGCAGACCGAGCGCCGCCACACGGCAGGTCTAGAGAGACTTCCTAGCACTCGCCCCAGTTGTACAGCCGACTTTGCTAGCAATGGTTCACTGACAAAATACGCTCTCATTTGCCGAGACGATAGTTAGCATAGCCTTCAGCTACGTCATTTGCTACGACCTAGCAAGGCGCCATTACCAGTTACTATTGATGCTGTAAATCATGTACCGTCAAGAGCGATGTTCACCATTTATGGATTAAAGTTAAGTATTCCACAGCTACGTCCTTTTTTGCTAGTCTCATTTCCTTGACCTGTTCCAGACCTCACGCCAGCCTGCGTGAGCTAAAACGCGTGCCTTTCGGCTTCCTCTCATAGTGCCTCTGCCAACCCACAACAGAATCCATGGACGTGAGGATGCAGGGAGAGAAATACGCATACTTCAAGACTGTGTGCTTCCCTTTCATCAGCACACCTGTGAATGATTACAGTGCATACATTCACAGATTGTAAGCAAATTAAGCAACAAACATGTGTTGTCATTTTTAACCATCCATTGTTTTGGAATACTCGTGATGTCGATAACATCGTTGTTAGGCTTGGAGGTTTACACAAGGTCATTCAAGGATGCCATAGGGACTATTATGGATCGGAGTGGTTTGAAAATCAGTTATGCAAGATTTTTGCTGCCAAAGGTGATGATAAGACACTATCTGGACATACGAGAGTATTTAGGCCACGGTTGTAAATGCGTAAACTCTTGGGAGTTGAAAGAAGAAGAGTTGTTCCCACTAGATGCAATTACTGATTCTTCTTACCAATCCGAGATAAATTCTAAGGATCCAGCATTACATGCTGTGAAATTCACGAAGGTGCTGAAGGAAACTGAGGATAGAGGACCAACTGCTGTGCTGTGGATCCAGTACTTTCGTATGTGTACGCTAATGAAAATTTTTATCAGAGCTGAACATACGGGCGACCGGAACCTCCACCATAACTCAGTCAGAGAAATCCCCTACTTCCATGCAGCACGTCTTTTAAACTACGCCAACAGCGGATACCTGCACTACTGGGATATGATTACGTTAAAGGACAAAATGGATCTCAAGAATATGGAAAGTTTATCAGTAAGGACTACTTCACTGTTCTAAGAATTGACAAATTCCTGGCATGAATTTAATCAGACATGACCATAGATCAGGTTCTTATGCAAGTCATGCAGATTTATGGCGGGCCGACTCGTGGGCGCGGCGTCAGTGATAGTGTACTGTCTCTCTGGATTGTGGGTATGCTACGGTTCATTGAGCTGATGGAGGCCGATGGAGGCGCTCACTGCAGTACGCTCAGAGACAGCTGAACAGCACGTGAGTATGAGGACTTCCTGAGTTGCCAGGGGTATTCTAGACATCAAGATACTTAGTGTTTTTTTGGCTGACTTTCCACCATTCCCTGATACACAAGAGATGTCAATAGCCACAGAAGCCTTTGTTTCTGAAGTTGTGAACTACCACTTAGCGTGAACTCTTGGGATCACCTCTATGAGGATCTGTTAAGGATATGACGTTGAGGCGGAAGAGTGAGGTGGTTACTCTAGCACCTGTTTCCTGTTCTCTGAAAATTAAAAACAATAAGTTCACAGTACACCCGCTGACTCTATTTCAACGGATTTGCTTCACCAATCAGATGCTGACCTCATGACCTTGCTCAAATACGAGCTGGCCCCTTACCGATGTCTCTCTCTTCATAGATGAGGGCACGCATAATGACAGATAGTCAGTGTTGTGTGAGGCATTCACTCCTACATAGGAACCAGTAGACCTCGGCAGCAGCAAATGCGCAGTTATTGAAGTCGGGTACCTACTGCATAATGTTGTACAGAAAACACCACCAAAAGCCATACTTGAACTGGTGTGCCAGAATTACGTAGAATTTGTTCAAAGACACTTTGGAAGCATTGCCATCGTGGTTTTTGATGGTTATTCTGTTAACATACGGTAACAGAGCACCAAAGCAACAGAACGATATGAACGGTGCTTAATGTACTCATCAACAACGTTTGTGTTTTCCAAAACCATATCTGTTACCACAATTTCCAACGATACCAACAAGAAGAACTTCATCACATGTTGATAACTGAACTGCAAGCCAAGGAAATACAGATGGACCACGCAACGAATGATGATGATCTCACTGTAGTGGAAACTGCTTTACCAAAAACTGGCAACTTGGATAGTGACCCGTAACAGGATAACGCATTGATCTTGTGATTTTTTTTGACAGTATTCGCTTCTTCTAAAAATAAATTTTGCTTCGGGAATAATCAGAGAAGTAACACCGTTAGTGTTTTGCATTCATTCGATTCCAGCAAAGTCAGCAGCCAAGGTATTCTCTTCCACCCCGCAGTGGGTAGGAGTGACACCACTTCAGCACCCTTCGGAATTGGGAAGAAGAAGGTAATGTAAGTTTATGAGAAAAACCCTTGTGTTTCCAAAGACGCTGAGGCAATACTTACCAAATTTCTAAGGCAGAGAGAAGTGGATGAAATCTTCGACGTAGATGATTTGGAGGATTTGCGTTACCGAGTATTCTCGTCCAGTGTTGTGACAAAACAGAAATATCAACTGGCCAGATTACGATCTACAAGTGATACCGTTACGTTCCATTATTTCAAGACATACCCGCAAGTACAAACATGGCTGGGGAGTGAAGAGAGCCTACAAAAATTAACATTTGCTTAAGGCTGGAGCCTGACCAAACAAAGTTTGTATTATCCTCGTTGACAGTATTTGCCATTTCTTAACATTTCACTGTATCTGACTGTTGTTTGACGACTGCTCTACTATATAATAATTCATTGTGCTATGCCAAAACAAAGGTATTAATGTATTTACTTTGTTTATTTATTTAGATGTGTGATCCCCATTATGACGACCATGGATCACACAATCGACATCATTCGCTGCAAATGCGTTGTCAAATGTACGCCATGCTGTTTGTTTTCGCCCCTTACCGACGTCATTCATTGTTTTAAAATTATGTCTACAAATAGATGATAATACCTCGTTAGCACAAGTCCGGCTATATGGCGACGAATCAAAATATTCGCAACAGAACACGTTCCCCTTGAAGGGAAGAGAGGAAGTTCAGAGCTCTGAGAGCAGCGGGTAGTGATCTAATTAAATTCAACCAAACTTTTTATTTTTTTATATTATATTTGTTTGTTTATACAGCGCCAAACCGTTATTACGGGGGTGTAAACCTCGTAGTTTCTATTTTCTTTGGTTTCCACTGTTTTACAGAAACTGAATTTTTGGCAGGTGTTATTAATACATTCTTACTGACATCCTCTGAGCTAGCGTCTGTGTTTCGACGTTTGGCTTCTCTCTGGCGTGTCGCGAGAGAGCCGCGCCGCGTTGAAGACGGTACACGCGCGCCGGGCAGGGGTAGGCTTTCGGGTAGGACACTCCAGTCTCTTGGGAGCTGCGAGTACTTCAGCATAAACCACGCACGATAACGATCGGCAACTTGGAAAAGCGATGGGTTTTTCAGTTTGAAGCTGGCTATGTGGCTGCTGGACACATAAATTCGTAGGTTCCTTCGTGGCCTTCTGTTACTGGTCTGGAACATTTCGCTGTTGTGAATCCAGGTTCTGATCCAGTCTCGGAGGTAGTTCACGAAGGTCTACCTGTTCTGAGACCGACATAGTAGTCATTATCAGCATTTAAAACAAGTTACCGCTGAGATACCGCTAGCCGAGTCACACTGTAATGGCGCTTTGTTGTTCCTAAGCGCACGACGACAGTACTTGCGTGGGAGAAATTTGACACTGCTCTTGCGTGATCGCCTGTCCTATCATTTATGTGTCACCGAAGGCTGGTTCCGTGTTTGTGTTTGGAAACCAGGAGCCATGTATCGTGCAACAATATGTTACATTTACGAGTTCTTTTATTTTAAGATTTTAAAAGGGGTGCCTATAGTATCTTTCGTGCACCTCTAATTTACCCTGTACGTATCACAACTCTAGTACCTTCTTCTGAATTATATACTATTGTTTTAAGGCACGTGTGGTAGTAATGTGACGTACGCTGGTGGATTGCGGTAAGGCGCTGGTACCATCTTTCAAATTATGTGTAATTATTTTAAGATGTTATAGTACTGTTTTTCGCTGTTTTAGATTTCTAAAACCTGTTTAATTTTACCTGTTTAAATCATGTGGGAGGCCAGTTGGAAAAAGGCTGGACGTAAATATCCTCATACCAGCTTTTGAACGAAGTTTTTGAGGTTGAGTCTTTGACATTCTTCGTCGGTTATTGACCGGCTGTTTTGGGATTATAAAGAAACTGTGGTTCTAATTCTTTCTGGAACTTTGTCAGTTACTATGTTTAAAGCCAATGAACGCCATAGTGTCTTATTTACTAATGGCGCCTCTAAACTATTTTGATGTTTACAGTCACTTATTCGTTTATTGGCGTTTTTAAATAAATTTTGCTGTTCATTTTGTTTGATTTGCTCGTTGGTACCTTTTAATTATTTCCTTGTTTACTGTGTGATTTATTTACTGGCACTTTTAAATAACTTTTTTGATGTTATAGTGTCTGAGTTGCTCATTGGCGCCTTTGAACTATTTGGGTGTTTATAGTACATGCTTTATTCATTGGCGCTTTTAAACAATCCAATAATCATCTTACGAATGCTTAACTATGGGATCCGTTTACCAACTTGTATCTTATGTAGTTTGTTTGTGGTAAAATGCATGGAAAGTCTTTTTGATGAGTGCGGGCTCCAGTCGCTTTTTTACAATCCCCGGTCCCCGCATCATTACCATTTCAGTAGTAGTGTGCGGCTGATTTAGCAAGCAGAATATTGCGTATAATATGCTACTTGTCTTGTATGGTGGTATTTTTCCTAAGTAAATCCGGCATTACCGTAAGCATTGCGATAAGAAGTGCAATAGTATCGAAGGAAATTGACGGAGATCCGAAATGTGAAATGATTTGGGTGAAGGTCACGGTTAAAGCAGGCTCAGACATGGTAATTGGATGTCTCTATAGGCCCCCTGGCTCAGCAGCTGTTGTGGCTGAGCACTTGAAGGATAATTTGGAAAATATTTCGAGTAGATTTCCCCACCATGTTATAGTTCTGGGTGGAGATTTTAATTTGCCGGATATAGACTGGGAGACTCAGACGTTCATAACGGGTGGCAGGGACAAAGAATCCAGTGAAATTTTTTTATGTGCTTTATCTGAAAACTACCTTGAGCAGTTAAACAGAGAACCGACTCGTGGCGATAACATATTAGACCTTCTGGTGATAAACAGACCCGAACTATTTGAAAAAGTTAACGCAGAACAGGGAATCAGCGATCATAAAGCGGTTACGGCATCGATGATTTCAGCCGTAAATAGGAATATTAAAAAGGGTAGGAAGATTTTCTGTTTAGAAAAAGTGACAAAAAGCAGATTTCAGAGTACCTGTTGGCTCAACACAAAAGTTTTGTCTCAAGTACAGATAGTGTTGAGGATCAGTGGACAAAGTTCAAAACCGTCGTACATAATGCGTTAGATGAGTATGTGCCAAGCAAGATCGTAAGAGATGGAAAAGAGCCACGGTGGTACTACAACCGAGTTAGAAAACTGCTGCGGAAGCAAAGGGAACTTCACAGCAAACATAAACATAGCCAAAGCCTTGCAGACAAACAAAAATTACGCGAAGCGAAATGTTGTGTGAGGAGGGCTATGCGAGAGGCGTTCAATGAATTCGAAAGTAAAGTTCTATGTACTGACTTGGCAGAAAATCCTAAGAAATTTTGGTCTTATGTCAAAGCGGTAGGTGGGTCAAAACAAAATGTCCAGACACTCTGTGACCAAAATGGTACTGAAACCGAGGATGACAGACTAAAGGCCGAAATACTAAAATGTCTTTTTCCAAAGTTGTTTCACACAGGAAGATGGCACTGTAATTCCTTCTCTAGATTGTCGCACAGATGACAAAATGGTAGATATCGAAATAGACGACAGAGGGATAGAGAAACAATTAAAATCGCTCAAAAGAGGAAAGGCCTCTGGACCTGATGGGATACCAGTTCAATTTTACACAGAGTACGCGAAGGAACTTGCCCCCCTTCTTGCAGCGGTGTACCGTAGGTCTCTAGAAGAGCGTAGCGTTCCAAAGGATTGGAAAAGGGCACAGGTCATCCCCGTTTTCAAGAAGGGACGTCGAGCAGATGTGCAGAACTATAGACCTATATCTCTAACGTCGATCAGTTGTAGAATTTTGGAACACGTATTGTGTTCGAGTATAATGACTTTTCTGGAGACAAGAAATCTACTCTGTAGGAATCAGCATGGGTTTCGAAAAAGATGGTCATGTGAAACCCAGCTCGCGCTATTCGTCCACGAGACTCAGAGGGCCATAGACACGGGTTCACAGGTAGATGCCGTGTTTCTTGACTTCCGCAAGGCGTTCGGTACAGTTCCCCACAGTCGTTTAATGAACAAATTAAGAGCATATGGACTATCAGACCAATTGTGTGATTGGATTGAGGAGTTCCTAGATAACAGGACGCAGCATGTCATTCTCAATGGAGAGAAGTCTTCCGAAGCAAGAGTGATTTCAGGTGTGCCGCAGGGGAGTGTCATAGGACCGTTGCTATTCACAATATACATAAATGACCTTGTGGATGACATCGGAAGTTCACTGACGCTTTTTGCGGATGATGCTGTGGTGTATCGAGAGGTTGTAACAATGGGAAATTGTACTGAAATGCAGGAGGATCTGCAGCGAATTGACGCATGGTGCAGGGAATGGCAATTGAATCTCAATGTAGACAAGTGTAATGTGCTGCGAATACACAGAAAGATAGATCTTTATCATTTAGCTACAAAATAGCAGGTCAGCAACTGGAAGCAGTTAATACCATAAATTATCTGGGAGTACGCATTAGGAGTGATTTAAAATGGAATGATCATATAATGTTGATCGTCGGTAATGCAGATGCCAGACTGAGATTCATTGGAAGAATCCTAAGGAAATGCAATCCGAAAACAAAGGAAGTAGGTTACAGTACGCTTGTTCGCCCACTGCTTGAATACTACTCAGCAGTGTGGGATCCGTACCAGATAGGGTTGATAGAAGATATAGAGAAGATCCAACGGAGAGCAGCGCGCTTCGTTACAGGATCATTTAGTAATCGCGAAAGCGTTACGGAGATGATAGATAAACTCCAGTGGAAGACTCTGCAGGAGAGACGCTCAGTAGCTCGGTACGGGCTTTTGTCAAAGTTTCGAGAACATACCTTCACCGAAGAGTCAAGCAGTATATTGCTCCCTCCTACGTATATCTCGCGAAGAGACCATGAGGATAAAATCAGAGAGATTAGAGCCCACACAGGCATACCGACAATCCTTCTTTCCACGAACAATACGAGACTGGAATAGAAGGGAGAACCGATAGAGGTACTCAAGGTACCCTCCGCCACACACCGTCAGGTGGCTTGCGGAGTATGGATGTCGATGTAGATGTAGATCATTCCGCGAAAAGCCTCATGTAACTTCTGACATTATACACCTGGTCATTTACATATAACGATTGGAACTTTCATGGAGCCAACTATTTATTTACAGCTTATACGAAATAGATACGTATTTACAAGTTTTATTGTCCTTCAAAGTACTCACCAGCATTGTGTGTAGCCCGTTGCCATTGATGTAGAAGTTTCAGTATACGCTTAGGAGCGCCAGTTGATTTGGCAGTTCTGGTAGAGCGGTCTATTGCCCGACGAATCCCTGTGACAGTTCTGAAGCGAATTCCGTGAAGTGCTTCTCTCATGTTAAGAATCAAGTTGAAGTCGCAAGAGCTTAAGTCGGGGGAGAGTGGTGGGTGATACAGCACTTCCTGGCCCCATCGATCGAAAACTCAGTCACAAGCGGCGTCATACGCGTCTGAGCATTCTGCTGCAAAATAATGGGCGGATCCGACAGAAAACGTCACGTCACCACTAATTTCTCTAAGCTGGCCGCAGATTGGCTTCCATAAATTTTGCACGAGAATGCTCGGGCGAACATGACGCAGGTTGTGACTGACTTTTTGGATCAATGGGCCTGGGGTGTTCTGTAGCCACCCTCGACAGACCCTAGACTTCAGCTCTTGTGACTTCAACTTGATTCTTAACATGAAGGAAACACTTCATGGCATTCGTCGGGCAACAGACTGCTCCACTCGAGCTACCGACACAGCTGGCGCTGCTAAGCGTATCTACATCTACGTGATTACTCTGCGATTCACAATAAAGTGCCTGGCAGAGGGTTCAATGAACAACCTTCAAGCTGTCTCTCTAGCGTTCCACTCTCGAACGGCACAAGGGAAAAACGAGCACTTAAATTTTTCTGTGCGAGCCCTGATTTCTCTTATTTTATCGTGATGATCATTTCTTCCTATGTAGGTGGTGCCAACAGAATGTTTTCGCAATCGGAGGAGAAAACTGCTGACTGAAATTTCATGAGAAGATCCCGTCGCAACGAAAAACCCCTTTGTTTTAATGATTGCCACTCCAGTTCACGTATCATGTCTGTGACACTATGTCCTCTATTTCGCGATAATACAAAACGAGCTGCCCTTCTTTGTACTTTTTCGATGTCATCCGTCAGTCCCACCTGATGCGGATCCCAAACCGCACAGCAGTACTCCAGAATAGGGCGGACAAGCGTGGTGTAAGCAGTCTCTTTGGTACACCTGTTGCATCTTCTAAGTGTTCTGCCAATGAATCGCAGCCTTTGGTTTACTCTACCCACAATATTATATATGTGATCGTTCCAATTTAGGTTATTTGTAATTGTAATCCCTGAGTATTTGTTGAATTTACAGCCCTCAGATTTCTGTGTCTTATCGCGTAATCGAAATTTAGGGGATTTCTTTTAGTATACATGTGAATAACACATTTTTCTTTATTCAGGGTCAATTGCCACTTTTAGCACCATACAGATGTCTATCTAAATCATTTTTCAAGTCGTTTTGATCATCTGATGACTTTACTAGACGGTAAATGACAGCATCATCTGCAAACAATCTAAGACGGCTACTCAGATTGTCTCCTATGTCGTTAATATAGATCAGGAACAATAGAGGGCCTATAACACTTCCTTGGGGAACACCGGATATTACTTCTGTTTTACTCGATGACTTTCCGTCTATTACTGCGAACTGTGACCTTTCTGACAGGAAATCACGACTCCAGTCGCACAGCTGAGGTGATACTCCGTAGTCACGCAGTTTGATTAGAAGACGTTTGTGAGGAACGGTGCCGAAAGCCTTCTGGACATCTAAAAATATGGAATCAATTTGGCATCTTCTGTAGATAGGACTTATTACTTCATGGGTGTAAAGAGCTAGTTGTGTTTCACAAGATCGATATTTTCTGAATTCGTGCTGACTGTATGTCAATAAATCGTTTTCTTCGAGGTACTTCATAATGTTCGAATACAGTGTATGTTCTAAAACCCTACTGTAAATCGACGTTACTGATGTAGGCCTGTAATTCAGCGGATTACTCCTACTTTCCTTTTTGGGTATTGATGGACTTGATCAATTTTGCAGTCTTTAGGTAGGTATCTTTCTGTGAACGAGTGGTTGTATATATTATATATGGAGCTATTTTATCAGCATACTCTGAGAGGAACCTGACTGGTATACATTCTGGACCGGAGGCCTTGCCTTTATTAAGTGATTTAAGCTGCTTTGTTACACCGAGGATATCTACTTCTATGTTTCTCATCTTGGCAGTTGTTCTTGATTGGAATTCAGGAATATTTACTTCGTCTTCTTTGATGAAGGTGTTTCGGAAAACCGTGTTTAACAATTCTGCATCAGCGGCACTGTCATCAGTGGCTTCACCGCTGTTATCGCGCAGTGAAGGTATTGATTGTGTCTTGCCACTGGTGTGCTTTATGTCTGACCAGAATCTGTCTGGATTTTCTGCCTGCAACTGTCACTGGCAAAGGGTCACACGCAATGCTGGTGACTACTCTGAAGGGCATTAAAACTTTGCAACTTACTTCCATTCTGTGTAAGTTGTAAGTAAACAGTTGCCACTATTAAAGTTTCATCCGTCATGTGCTTTGATAGGTAGTGGTGCTGTAACACTCCCTTGGGGTATCCCGAAGTTATATTTACGTCTGAAGATTTCACGCCGTTGAGAACTACATTCTGTGTTCTGCTTTCTGGAGAGTCTGCAATCCAATCACACAGCTGTTCTGATACTGCGTACGGGTTTAGTTTGTTCATTAGGCGGCAGCGTGCAACTGTACCGAACGGCTTCCGGAAGTCAAGCAACACGACATGAAACTGGGCGCCACCATCTACTGTCGTTTTCGGAATACAGTTTGATTCTTACATAAGAGAATCAGTGCTTTCTTCAGTGCTTTTCTTTAAAATTGCTGTAATCTCTTACCCGTTTATGGGGTAGTGACGTCATTGGATGTTAATTATCTTGCTGCTAGCGGAAATTAAAATCTGATTCAATCCCTTATCTAGTTCGATGAAGAACCTCTTGTAATAATTCCAACGTGATGGTTGACTCATTATTATGTTTCTATTGGGTAAATAAGACGAGAAATATTGATACATCTGTATCGTCAACGATGGTTTATCAGACTGTTAACATTTGCAACTTTATGCAAAACGGTCGGGCATTAAAAGAAGTAATACCACAACAATTCTAAAAGAAAAATGTCGGTTTGATTTACTGAACGTTTCTAAATTTTACAATGAAAGGAGAAGAAGCAGCTCCAGACAGTGACTTTTCATAGACGTAATCGATGCATCTGCTTGCCTTTAGCAGCCTGCCTCTGCAGGTCGATGGTCATTTGAAACTAAGTGGCCCAGTTGTTTCCCTTAGTCCGTTAACTCTTTGAGCTTCTGCTAGGTGCAATTACACTGACGTAGAAAAACAGGAACATGAAAAAATAATTAATGTGCAGTAATGAAATTTCGGGAATACATATGTCTATGTAACATATTTAACTGATTAACATGGAAAGATCACAAGTTAATGTAAGCGCGAGATGAGTTATTGCAAATGTGAAATGCTGGTAATAACCGGTTTAACCTCCAGAATGTTGAATGCAAGCATGCAAACGTGCATGCATTATATTGTACAGGCGCCGGATGTTAGTTTGTGGGATGGAATTCCATGACTGTTGCACTTGGTCGGTCGATACAAGGACGGTTAATGCTGTACGTGGTTAACGGCAGAGTTGTCGTCCGATGATGTCCCATATGTAGTAGAGTGGAGACAGATTTGGTATTCGAACAGGAACTCTCCAGAGCATATTGAGTTACAACAGTGATTCATGGGCGAACGTTATCCTGTTGGAAAACATTATGTGGAATACTGTTCCTGAATGTCAGCACAACAGGTCTTACTACCAGATAATGTACAAATTTGTAGTCATGGTGCGTGGGATAACCATGAGAGTGCTCCTTCTGTCAAACGAAATCGCTTCCCAGGCCATAGCTCCAGGTATAGGACCTTTGTGTCCAGCACGCAGACCCCCTCAACTGGTCTCCTTCTAACCAATACACGGCCATCACTGGCACCAGGCCAGAATGAGATTTCATGAGAAAGCACAGCAGGCTTCCACCCTGCTCTCGCTTGACAGCATTCAAGTCACGAATCGCGGTGGTTTGGGGTCAGTGGGATACAGGCTACGCGGCGTTTGGATCGGGCCTGTCCTTGAAGTAACGTTTTTGTAACAGTTCTTTGTGTCACTATGGTGGCAACTGTTGCTCTAAATTGCTGCTGCAGATGCAGTACGATGTACCAGAGCCGTACACCCAACACGATGGTCTTGCCTCTCGGCAGTGCCACGTTGCCGTCCGGAGCCCGGTCTTCTTGCTAACGTACAATGTCGTGACCAGCGCTGTCAGCAGTCACGAACTTTGGCTACATTCATGCCAAGTCCCGGAAGGAACATCAGCTTCTTGTAGTCCTGTTATATGACCTCGTTCAAACTCAGTGATGTGTTGATAATGGCGTCTTTGTCGCCTTAAAGGTATCAACTCATTACGTCCAAACTCAAACGTAACTAACGCTCACGACCATTACAGCGTGTATATAAAGCAAACTTGATTTCTATTCTCATAGAGGCGCTACTAGTGGCACGATTACGCGAATGGAGCGAAACTTGAATAGACATCATCTTTCAGATGTAGAAACACGCCTATCAACTGTCGTTATGTCGCACAACTGCTTCTTGGTGTTATGATTATTTTATAAGTCAGTGTTTTTGCGCTTGTAGAGATAACTTCGGTTCATATCTACATCTACATTTCTGTTCCGAAATACACCGTACTGTGTGTAGTGGAGGGCACTTCCTGTATTGCTATTGTTTCCTCCATTTCTTCTCCCATTCACAAATGGCGAGTGGGAAGAACGTCTGTCGGAAATCATCCGTAAGATCTCTCATTTCTATTATTTTCCTGTATAACGGTCATTTAATGAGACTTGGAATGCACGCTCCCTGAATTTTAACAGTAACAGTGGAGATCGGCTATCTTGTATCGGCGCGCGAGGTGACTGAGCATTTCCGTGATTGTTGCCATTAGTAAACAAATTGTAGACGAAACGCACTGTACTTCTTAGGTCTTTTTTATATTTTTTCTATTACTCCAACCTCTATCCTCTACACTTATTCCAATGGATGTTAGACTTGTATCTGCCTTTGCTGTGACCAGTTTAATGTGCTCAATCGACTTTAAATCGCTCCGTGAGTGTATTACCTGGCATTTAATAGGTGTGTTTACAATGATTATGAGCAATCGTTTAATCAGAGAGTAACGTCAATCAAATAATAACTGGGATTTGTTGTTCTCCGTCTACGAAAAGTGCAAAGTGATGCGGAAGTTTTTGTTTAAGGAAGAAGCATCGTTTACGAACCACGGGCGAGTCAATTTCGCAATGTAAACTAGTCGCCAGTTGAAAATCCATGCTGACTCAAAGAAGTGGATAGAAACGACAACTTTGGTCTATCACCGTTTGGTGCTTCTCTTTCAAGACCCTCCTCCTTCGTCTCTGTTTAATGGATGGGAATCTAAATACACCCGATTACCTCCAGCTGCTAGGATACGCTGTTGCCACGGCTATTGGAAGACGTGACACTGGAAATAAGGCAATCAGTGTGCTACCAACATGACGGATGCCTCTCCCATTCCGAACGTGTAATGGAAGTCCGCCTAAACATAATATTTGGAGGACAATAGAATGGTCGTTCAGTAAACGCAGAATGGTCTATACACTCTACAAAATTTATACTTGTACACTTTCATCTATGGCGAAAATTAAATGGTATAATAAATTAAAAGGTATATTACGAAACACCGACGACTCCCCTTAGCACGGAATGTGTTAATACTCGGGCCTGGGCTGCCGGTAGCTCCAGATGAACGTGCAGTCTTTTTTTCTCCAGAATCATTTCATAGCGTGTAGCAGCGCTCAAAATCAACATTCTCAGCACGTAGTATGACAGCAGTGATAATAAATACAAGAACCGTACCAAAGTTCCGTGTTTCCTTACGTTTGGCATAAGAGGGCAGACATTTGTCGAACCTCTTCTCCTGACGGTGGGACCGTGGTTTGCGGTGCTGTTATATTGATAAAAAATTTCATCAAGTTCCATACACGTTGTGCCGTTGAAGTTCTCTTAGAAGCTTCTTTTCAAATGACACTGATAAAAAGCGTATAGTTCGGTTAGAAAAAAAAATACGAAGCCAGTGTCATAATTCGAACGACTATGAACGATAATAGTTACTTTTGAAAGTTAAGAAATCCTCGATATTGTCAGCTGCAGCTTGGCAAAAACCACACGTCGACATGTTTATTCATTCTGGATACATTTGGGATGGCTTCTCTTAGCTGCCTCGCCCTGTGCACTGTGACCCTTAACGGTCACTTTGGGGTAATAGTAAAGCTACATTTACACAAGCTGCGACGTGGTGACGAAATGTACAGTGACCCGAATATAATGTAATTTTTTTGTACTTCAGGCCTATGGTCACACATTTTTTGTAATCATACTACCGGTTTCAGTCTGTAATGACCATCTCCAGATCTGTTTTACAGGAACATGTCCTAACATACTAGAGCCATAGTGGCATCGTCAAATGTTAAATACAAAATCAGCACCAGCATCGTCCAATATATACACTATGTGAGCAAATGTATCCGGACACCCGGGTGAAAATGACTTACAAGTCCGTGGCGCCCTCCATCGGTAATGCTGTAATTCAATATGGCGTTGACCTACCATTAGCCTTAATGAGAGCTTCTACTCTCGCAGGCATACGTTCAATCAGGTGCTGGAAGGTTTCTTGGGCAATGGCAGCCCATTCTTCACGGAGTGCCGCACTGAGGAGAGGTATCGATGTCGGTAGGTGAGGCCTGGCACGAAGTAGCCGTTCCGTTATTGTCGGGTAATCACTCCACCACAGGCCGTGCATTATGAACAGGCGCTCGATCGTGTTGAAACATGCAATCACCATCCCCGAATTGCTCGTGAACAGTGGGAAGCAAGAAGGTGTTTAAAACATCAATATAGGCCTGTGCTGTGATAGTGCCACTCCAAACAACAGGGCTACAAGCCCCTCAATGAAAAACACGACCACACCTAATACCACCGCCTCCGAATTTTACTGATGGCCCTACACACGGTGGCAGATGACGTCACCGGGCATTCGCCATACCCACACCCTGCCATCGGATCGCCATATTGTGTACCGTGTTTCGTCACTCCACACAATGTTTTTCCACTGTTCAATCGTCCAGTGTTTACGCTCCTTACACCAAACGAGGCGTCGTTTGGCATTTACCGGCGTGATGTATGGCTTATGAGCAGCCGCTCGACCATGAATTCCAAGTTTTCTCACTTCCCGCCTAACTGTCGTAGTACTTGCAGTGGATCCTGACGCAGTTTGGAATTCCTGTGTGATGGTCTGGACAGATGTCTGCCTATTACACATTACGGCCCTCTTCAACTGTCAGCGGTCTCTGTCAGTCAACAGACGATGTCAGCCTGCACGCTTTTGTGCTGTACGTGTCCTTTCATGTTTCCACTTCACTATCACATCGGAAACAGTGGACCTAGGGATGCTTGGGAGTATGAAAATCTCGGGTACAGACGTATGACACAAGTGACACCCTATCACCTGATCATGTTCGAAGTCTGTGAGTTCCGCGGAGAGCCCCATTCTGCTCTCTCACGATGTCTAATGACTACCGAGGTCGCTGATATGGAGTGCTTGGCGGCAGGTGACAGCACAATCCACTCAAAATGAAAAACGTATGTTTTGGGGGTGTTCGGATACTTTTGATCACATAGTGTAGAAATAACAGAATATGCATGAGTCATTTTGTCAGCAGGACTCAGATCTGAAGATGGTCATTGTAGACCGAAACCGGTAGTCTGATGAAAAAAAAATTGTGACTATAGACGTGAAGTAAAGGAAATTTAAGCTACATTTACGTCTGCATGTTTCTGTTAAAAATGACAAGCTGCACCCTTTTTAAAATTTTGTTTTTGTAACGATCCACAGCCTCAACTGGTTTACGAATGAAAACATGGTCCAAGTAGTTTATAATCTGTTTATTATCCGGGCAATTGGCCAAGTTAAACCGTGATTTTCAAGCACATATTTTAATCTTTACGCTTCATTTGACATTATAATACACTCCTGGAAATGGAAAAAAGAACACATTGACACCGGTGTGTCAGACCCACCATACTTGCTCCGGACACTGCGAGAGGGCTGTACAAGCAATGATCACACGCACGGCACAGCGGTCACACCAGGAACCGCGGTGTTGGCCGTCGAATGGCGCTAGCTGCGCAGCATTTGTGCACCGCCGCCGTCAGTGTCAGCCAGTTTTCCGTGGCATACGGAGCTCCATCGCAGTCTTTAACACTGGTAGCATGCCGCGACAGCGTGGACGTGAACCGTATGTGCAGTTGACGGACTTTGAGCGAGGGCGTATAGTGGGCATGCGGGAGGCCGGGTGGACGTTCCGCCGAATTGCTCAACACGTGGGGCGTGAGGTCTCCACAGTACATCGATGTTATCGCCAGTAGTCGGCGGAAGGTGCACGTGCCCGTCGACCTGGGACCGGACCGCAGCGACGCACGGATGCGCGCCAAGACCGTAGGATCCTACGCAGTGCCGTAGGGGACCGCACCGCCACTTCCCAGCAAATTAGGGACACTGTTGCTCCTGGGGTATCGGCGAGGACCATTCGCAACCGTCTCCATGAAGCTGGGCTACGGTCCCGCACACCGTTAGGCCGTCTTCCGCTCACGCCCCAACATCGTGCAGCCCGCCTCCAGTGGTGTCGCGACAGGCGTGAATGGAGGGACGAATGGAGACGTGTCGTCTTCAGCGATGAGAGTCGCTTCTGCCTTGGTGCCAATGATGGTCGTATGCGTGTTTGGCGCCGTGCAGGTGAGCGCCACAATCAGGACTGCATACGACCGAGGCACACTGGGCCAACACCCGGCATCATGGTGTGGGGAGCGATCTCCTACACTGGCCGTACACCACTGGTGATCGTCGAGGGGACACTGAATAGTGCACGGTACATCCAAACCGTCATCGAACCCATCGTTCTACCATTCCGAGACCGGCAAGGGAACTTGCTGTTCCAACAGGACAATGCACGTCCGTATGTATCCCGTGCCACCCAACGTGCTCTAGAAGGTGTAAGTCAACTACCCTGGCCAGCAAGATCTCCGGATCTGTCCCCCATTGAGCTTGTTTGGGACTGGATGAAGCGTCGTCTCACGCGGTCTGCACGTCCAGCACGAACGCTGGTCCAACTGAGGCGCCAGGTGGAAATGGCATGGCAAGCCGTTCCACAGGACTACATCCAGCATCTCTACGATCGTCTCCATGGGAGAATAGCAGCCTGCATTGCTGCGAAAGGTGGATATACACTGTACTAGTGCCGACATTGTGCATGCTCTGTTGCCTGTGTCTATGTGCCTGTGGTTCTGTCAGTGTGATCATGTGATGTATCTGACCCCAGGAATGTGTCAATAAAGTTTCCCCTTCCTGGGACAATGAATTCACGGTGTTCTTATTTCAATTTCCAGGAGTGTACATCGCTGGCAGATGTAGACCGGTATACATCGTATACGGGTCCTATTTGCAGGAAATCTTCATTCCGATCAAGGAGCTGGTCTAACATGCCGTGTACACGTTGACTAGGTGGCAGAGAGAACTGCATCGAACGTCTTCCGGAAAACAAGAAACGCAGCTTCAACCTGCGCACCGGCGCCTACTGCCCTCTGGGTATCATGGGCAAACTAAACGACCTGGGTTTCACATAATCATAGTTTTCGGAATCCATGTTACTTTCTGTATAGGAAATTTTCGATCTGCAGAAAGGTCATAGTACGCGGACGTAAAACGTGTTTTAAAATTCTACAACAGAATGACCTCATCAATATAGATTTATAGTTGTGTGCGTCTTAATGATGGCAATGACTTCCTTACTTTCCCAATCATCGTTCCTCCAGCAGCTTCTGGCAGACTGTTGCCAGCTCGCGTACTTTATGTGGAATCGTAGAGGCATGCCTCAGGGCCATTGTCAACCCATTTTAGTTGATTTTATATCCACGAGGTTGTGACCGTAAGATTTCGGCCTTAAAAGGGTAGCACTTGAAGCCATGCTTCCATTCGTGGTGTGGCCGAAGCCGCCGTTTCGGGTGATGTACGCAGTCTCTCAAGGCCGGCTCTCTGGGCGACTAGCCGGTCGGAGTGGCCGAGCGGTTCTAGGCCCTTCATTCTGTAACCGCGTGACCGCTACGGTCGCAGGTTCGAATCCTGCCTCGGGCATGGATGTGTGTGATGTCCTTAGGTTAGTTAGGTTTAAGTAGTTCCAAGTTGAGACTGATGACCTCATATGTTAAGTCCCATAGTGCTCAGAGCCATCTGAACCATCTGGGCGACTACTGTTGTATTTTCGGCACCTGTAACGACTT
This sequence comes from Schistocerca serialis cubense, assembly GCF_023864345.2. NCBI lineage: Eukaryota > Metazoa > Arthropoda > Insecta > Orthoptera > Acrididae > Schistocerca > Schistocerca serialis. Next base: position 258,854,225 of record NC_064641.1, read on the forward strand.
GAAAATGGCCGGAGGTAGAAATTATTTACGGCATCCGTAACCACTTGAAAATAATCAAACGTCAAAATTACAGTATTTAATATTGTAATAAATGGTACACACAACGAATATGAGGTCATTTAAAAAAATCCTATTGGAGTAAACATTTCTGTTGAAAGCAGACTGAAAGTGATTCAGCTCTTCCTGTAAGTCTCCAGCTACAAAATTTTTGAAGCCTTGTGCATCAAGGTTTTAATTACACTTCCGTGTTTGTCTTGTATGGTGGTTGGATTTCTTCTGGAGCTATCCATCAGTGTGTATAGTTTTCCTGTAAAACGGATGGGTCGTTGTCCCCTCGACACGTTTTATCACTCGTACATCCACATAATTAAGTTGCTTATTGCTCTCTTTCACCATCGGAAACTGTATTTTTACATTGATACTATTGTGATGTACTAAAAAGACATACAATTCCTCTTCACGGCGTGTCCAAACTACAGAAGTATCATCCACATAACGGAACAGCTTAGCTGCTCTTTTATTCGATGTCTGCACCGGCACTTGCTAGAAGATCTCCATAAACATATTGACAACAGCTAGGCAACAGCTAGACTTTCCCCATAATATTCATTGCTGTGCTGGAAATAGTTTGTAATGAGACAGTATTTAAATAAAGCTACATTATTGGTACGGGAAATATCTGCTATGTATGAAATGAAATAGCTTCATTCACAGGAATCATCGTAAATAAGAACGTAATATCAAAACTAACAGAATATCACTCGAGCCACTGTTTTTAATGGACAGTATTCGGGGACATGTCAATAACAATCATTCGAAGCAAAAAAGTTTAGTAAATATGGGCTCTAAAATTCATATCTTAATATCTTGGAGGACATTATCATCTTCGATAATGTGGACAAAATCTCTTCTACCGAACGAGTCCTCGCAGCTCTTAATATAGTGCCTTTTAGAGCCAACGTTTACTTGATAATTTTTCTTCTCTTGGTCCACACTACCTCCCCACAAAATATGGAAAGAAAACAGGTGGCCGTAGAAGAGATTTGTTTCACGTTGTCGAAGCTGAAGTGCACATAGCTCTTCAAGCACGCATTTCCGAACGCATGTTTGCTAGACGTTTTTGCTTAGAATAATCGTTCCTGTAAAATCCCCGATATTAATCCTTTCTCTTCGAACATCTCGTGTTACGTTAAAGAATTTAGTACCATAATCGTACCATAGTAGAGATCAGAAGGTAAACAACCCCTCCGAGCTGCGAAGGTCAGCAGCAGGGAGGGGAGGGGTTGTAAGACGACAATTTTGCGGCTTAAGGCCACCCGAGCAGGGGTGAAATACGAGAAATCTTCCTGGGCCGTCCGTGTGCACGCGATATTCCTGCGGATCAGACGTGGGAAGTTCGTGCGGGGGTTGAATGCAGCCTTTAGCTACGCGGCAGGCACACCCTTTCCCGCCCAGAGGCGAGGGCTGCAGTCCTCCATTTGACCGCGCCGTTGCAATAAATAAGCCTTTTCTCACCGCGCAGCCGCCCTAAGCGGCCATCATTAAAGGGTGGGGTGGCCTCTTTCAGCACTACCCTCCGGAATTGAGCGCTGAGTGATGTCTGTATCGCACGTGCATTGGCCGCCGCCGCTATGGCCAGCCACGAACTCAAACACCAGTCGGCAGTCGCCGACACATGCGCGGGTCGAGGCCCATTTAGGACTCGATTGTCCCGCGGAGGGCGCAGCTGCGAGGGTGGACTATCTCGCGGCTCCCCACTGCGCCTGCGCGGATTCCGGTCTTTGTTGCGTTCTTCTACCCCGTCGCAACCCTGCAGAAATCGCTGTCAAAAATTCTAGGCGGCGTCCAGCATAAATACAATGTGACGCAAAGGGCCAGCCTCAGATACAGTGAATAAAAACATAGGAAAAAAAATAAAAATTATTATGAACATCTGCAGCCTAGTGCAACATCCTCAATGTGTACAAGACTCTGAAAGTCTGTTCTCTAAATTCTCTACCAAACAATGAATAATTATACACGTTCTCAGATTTTTCATCATTTGGTTTGCAGACAAAATTAGTGGATTACAGGTCCATCTATTATGCAGAAATTTTGTTTATAAATTCCCCAACATGTTTCAGCAGCTTTGTGCCACCATCAGTGGATACTCTTATTCATTTCTGTAAGATGTAAAGTGTTTTACAGAATAGTTATAATAGTGAAATTGCGCTAAAACAGTTTTTGTCTATTGTTATTATCGTAATTTTTTCTGGATTGATTTCTCTAGGACCTTCTGTACATTTCTGTAGGACCTTCTGTACATTTCTGTATATTGGTAGCTCGTCAAATGCAACTAATTGATATTATTATGTGTTTGGTTGGGAAGTTAATAAAATAATCACTTTTTCCATAAAAGTAATTTTTGCGCGAAAATATTTCGGGAATATTGCGGTTACTTACAAGGAACAGGTGACCCACCAGGGTAGACGAGAGCACTAATGCGTTCCTTCCTGGACTCGGGTGGGCGCGCTGGCCCCGGATCGAATCCGCCCGGTGGATTAACGACGATGGCCGATATGCCGGCCAGCCTGGATGTGGTTTTTAGGCGGTTTTCCATATCCCACTAGGTGAATACAGGGCTGGTCCCCACGTTCCACCTCAGTTGTATTACTCGCAGACATTTGAAAACATTCGCACTATTCCATGGCTTACACTAGACACAGACAGCTGAGGTACACTAATTCCGTCCTGGGAGGGGGTGGGGGGGGGGGGGGGGGTTCGGGGTGGCGGCAGGAAGGTCATCCAGCCATCCTCTGCAATTTACAATGCCACATCATCAGTAACATGACCGACCCGACGTTGAAGCAGGACGAAGGCCCCAGGAAAGAAAGAAACTTACAAAGAACGGATGCTATATAAACTAACTGTACGTAACCACAAAGTACGAGGGCTGTTCGGAAAGTAAGGTCCGATCGGTCACGAAACGGAAACCACTGTGAAAATCGAAAATGTGTTATTTGTAACAGTCAGCTACAACTTCCAGATACTTCTCTAAATAATACCGCTCCATGTTAGACAGTTGTCGTAGCCTTGTGCCAACTTTCGTATGGCAGAAGGCGGCCGCTTGTGCTTTCCACTAATTCTCTACGTTCGTCTGCAGCTCATTGTCCGTGATTAGATGTTGTCATCGTGGCCAACGGTTCATGGGAGCAGAGATGAAACTCATGGGGAGCCAATGACGAGCTGTATCGTGGGTTATCAAAAACTTCCCACACTGCACAGAAGCTACATTGGCCCTTAAGATTCTTCAGAGGAAGGAAACACATGACATTCATGTTATGTGGGCTGCATGGCATCAGGCGAAATCTCTCACCAGGCCCTCGTACTTGGCGGGCACGCTATTTGCTAGGCGTCTTTAAGTGTTCAATGTGCGCTCGGAAGCCCAAGAGCGATATGATGCGATCGACGGGCATGCTGGAGGCATTTCCCAATACATCTGTGCAAAGTTTCACCGGATTTTCACTGTGATTTCCGTTTCGCCCCCTCGCACAGTCACAAAATACACTGGTGTGCAAAACATAAGCACGAAAGTAACTTCCGCGTGATGTGTCATTGCTAAGTACAATAGCTCGATGAAACTTGAACCAAACATTGAAAAAACTGCTACTGTATAGTACAGAAGGTAATTGTTATAAATACGCGTGATTTCCCTAAATCACTTCAGGCAAATGGCAGGATGGTTCCTTTGAAAGGGCACGAGGGCACGACCGACTTCCCTCCCCATCCTTCCCTAATCCGATGGTACCGGTGGCCTCGTTGTCCGGTCTCCCCCCCCCCTCCCCCCAAACCAGCCAACCATGAACCATATAACCAAAGAAATACTCAATGAGGCAAACAGAACTGATACTTTATTCAAAGACAATAATTATAATGAAGTTACCGTGATTCATGATAGTCCTCTGGAAGAAGGTTCAAATGGCTCTGAGCACTATGGGACTTAACATCTGAGGTCATCAGTCCCCTAGAAGTCAGAACTACTTAAACCTAACTGACCTAAGGACATAACACACATCCATGCCCGGGGCAGGATTCGAACCTGCGACCGTAGCGGTCGCGCGGTTCCAGACTGAAGCGCCTCGAACCGCTCGGCCACTCCGGCCGGCCTGGAAGAAGGAAGGAAGACTAGGGTTTAACGTCGCCTCGAAGTGCCTTGGACATTACAAAAAGCACGACATGGTTCATAACACGCTGTATGATCACCACGGACGGCAGTGCATTCTCTGCAACGTGCTGTCATGCTGGGCACAATATTGGTAAGGAATTATTGTGGTGGGCGCTCGATTCCTCCACCAGTGCGGTTGACAACGCTGGATGGCCGTCGATGCATGTGAACGTTCTGCATTATATCTTTCCAACGAATCACGGACGTGCTCGATGGGATTTCAGTCGGGGGGAATATTCTCGGAATATTCTATAGTTACAAGAGCTTTTCCACCTGCACAGTTCGATGCTGAAGCGTCTTGTTGTCCATAAAAATAAAGTCAGTGCCGACTTTGCAGCTTAAAAGACGCATATGGGGAAGGACTACAGTGTCACGACAACTATTACAGCGAGTATACCGTCTTCAAAGATTTGGAAGTCAGCACATCCATGCAACGTTATGCCTCCCCACACCATAACGCCTGGATCACCGAAACGATCATGTGCGACAGTGTCCCTGGGTGCATTACGTACTCTCATATAGCGGGAGCTGGAAACACATAATTATGTGAGTGACAAGATATCAATACACATTCATGTAAAGAAGGTCGTACCGAATCCAATATTGAAAAAAATTAAGGTGATAACAACAGACAGGAACTGTTACTAGACCTAAAGTTGAAATCTTCTAGGTTGTTAGGCCGCGTCATACTTCCTTCTAAAATAATCGACGTTTCGACCACTCTGCTGGGATCTACTTCAAGATGTTTCGGTGTCCAGTATTGCTAGCAGTATAATCGAGTTTCGACCCCTCTGCTGGGATCTTCTTTAGAAATAGTGGACACCGAAACCCCCTGAAGCAGATCCCAGCGGAGGGGGGGGGGGGGGTCGAAATGTCGATTATTTTAGAAGAAAATATGACTGGGGTTAACAACCCAGAAGATTTTAACTTTAGTGACAACGGCCACGAAAGCCTGCAGACTTACATGTTTCTAGACCTAATTACGTTCGACTAATTATTACTTAAAATATGTTGATTTTTTACAGACTCACTGAGATGATGGCACAAAGGTGCTGAAAAGTGTTTGAGCATATAAAGATAGTTGCGTAATAGGTGAACTTGAAATCCAGCAGTTTCCTTCACAGAGACTTAGCTATACCGCAAATGTGCAAGTACAGTTGCAGTGTACGAGAAAGAGCAAATCCGACATCGTATGAAAATCTTAAAATCTTAACATCACAGTCAGCGCCTTGCCATGACTTTTCCCCACTCAGCGTCCATCTAAAAGTCCGAAATTCTTTGGAACTTGCAGAGAACGATGATGAAATTCCAATCGAGGTACATGTATCTGTTGAAGAGGAGATAGCGTACGATCATGCATAGAGACGGTCAGATATTGCGTCCTACATTTATAAGTAAATACACAATCAGGCAGGCTGCAAACTTAATATCAGATAGGAAGGGATACAGTTAGTAAATACACCCCATCCAAAATGTCTAGGAGTTACCCTGGATCGTACGCTGATGTACAAGGAAAATTGCGAGAATACGAGAAAGAAGAAGTAAGCCAGAAATAATACCAGTCACAAGATCATTTGTAGCACGTGGGACTCTCGACCACAAACCCCGAGAACGCAAGCTCTATAGAAACAAGTTGCAGTGCTCGAATGTAGGCGTGCCCAGCCCTGTTGAATTCTGCCCTCGCAGACATAGTTGACAAGGCATTCAAGGAAACTCGTAGGCTTATTACAGGTTGTCTGATACCTATGCCACTTGTAAAACTCTACCAGATCGCAGACATAGCGCCACGAGATAGCTACCAACGCGGAGAGAACAAACCAGCTTCCTCAGAAAAACCAGCCGTTATATGGGCTCGTTCTGGCAGCCGCAAAGTTGAGGTCCTGAAGAATCCCTTCAGTTTTGCAACAGCTACAGCGGCTCTGGATTTCTCTATTTGAAAATAACTCTACCTGAAATTGTGTTAGCTTTAAATGTTTCTTTTCTGCGTTAATGTATAATTCGGCAGCCCTCTCACTGGGCCAAAAACAAAACTGAATCGTGTGGAGGTCACCCGTCTTCGTTCTGAAGCTGGAAGGTAGGGGAGTAATCTCCAGGAATTGCACTTCCCTGCAGATACCACCAACTATGACTGCGGAGAAGTACAGACAGCGAAACAACTATTGGATTGCCGACTACGCCCTGCATCTTGCACGGAAGGTTATCTGCTTTCGAATGCGGAAAACTAGAGGTGGCAAGATTTTGGTCAACATTAGAGTAACTTGATAATTCTTTCTTTCATTTGCGCTTAATGGTAATTAGCATGTATGGCAGCTGCATCTCACTCGAATCAATAAATACATAATTATTATTTTGATTTTTGTTGGTCTTATATTTACCCTCCTATGTTAACGCAATTAAATCTACAGGGTGTTTCAAAAAGAATATACATATTACAAAGTATTATTTAGTCCAAACTATCGGTCGCTGCGCCTCGGCTCGGCTATTGGAGAAACGAATACATAGTCTAGTTTATATTAATAGCCGCTAGATGTCAGTTGTCTTCTGTTTTGCTTGGTAACCGTCACATGTTTGAAATGGCTGCTCCGTAGCAGAAATTATTTCGCGTTCTTGAGTTTGCAAAGTGCAATTCCGTGATTATAGTGCAAAGACGTTTCAGGTTGAGGTACCAAATTGATCCTGCGAATGGGTGGAACATTCGCAGATGGTATCGACAGTTTCTAGATACAGGATGTGTATGTAAAGGAAAGAGTCCTGGCCGGGCTCGTGTTCCTGAAGAAAATGTTGAACGAATTCAAACTGCTTACCATGTTACATTACATGCTACGTTACAAAATGGTTGTTTCCGAAGCTGCACGAAGACAACTTCAATTTTCAGCATGACGGGGCACCCGCTAACTGGAGTCGCCAAGTGCGTGAATATCTGAATGAAACTCTACCAAACCGTTGGATTGGCCATCGAGGATATGGCCATTTAGCATGTCTCAGCTGTGACTTCTTCCTGTCAGCGTTTATGTACCACCACTCCCACAAAAGATGAAAAAGTTGAAGAACCGGATCCGTACTGCCATAACATCAGTGACGAAGGACATGCTTGCTCGAGTACGGGAGGAATTTGAGTACTGATGTTCAAATGGCTCTGAGCACTATGGGACTTAACATCTGAGGTCATTAGTCCCCTAGAACTTAGAACTACTTAAACCTAACTAACCTAAGGACATCACACACATCCATGCCCAAGGCAGGATTCGAACCTGCGACCGTAGCGGTTACGCGGTTCCAATCTGAGGCGCCTGGAACCGCTCGACCACACCGACCGGCAATATGGATGTGATATTGTTCGTGTCGCTGATGGAGGACATATTGAACATCTGCAATCTGAACTTGAGAGGTTTGTAAATATGTGTGTAAGTTTCATATTCGTATGTCTTAAAGTTTAATAAATATATGCATTCGAAATACGTATATTCATTTTGAAACACCCTGTATAATACAGTGATTTAAAAAGAAGGAAACCATGTTCTGCATTTGATATAGTGAAACTCTCTTGTTGAAAAGTAAACACTCCTGAGACGTGTCAGTTCACTGCGTCACCACTGATTAAATAGAAAGCTGCTAAAGGGCCACTATAACCAACCTAGTGAGACAGCTCCTATGTATTCCCTGTGACATTTCTGGGCAGCGAGAATGGGAACCCGCGGCCTCGCTCTTCTGTTTTCCAAAAGATTTCAGTCACCTGATGTACGTTTTGTTTATGGACATCTGAATTAGTTAAATATCACTATGGCTCATAGGATGTCGACAATACGTACTAGACTTTTTTCTATTCATAGTTTTATAAAAATTAGTATCTACATCTACATGGATACTCTTGCAAATCACACTTGAGCACCTGACAGAAGATTCATTGAACCGTCTTATGAATAATTCTCTATTATTGCAATCTCGAACAGCGCGCGGAAGAAACGAACACATACATCTTTCCGTGCGAGCTCTGATTTCCCTTATTTTATTTTGATAATTGTTTCTCCCTACGTAGATCGGCATCAATAAAATATTTTCGCATTCGGAGGAGAGATTTGGTGATTAAAATTTCGTGAGAAGATTACGCCGCAACGAGCACTACCTTTCTTTTAACGATTTCCACCCCAAATCCTATGTCATGTCAGTGGTACTCTCTTTCCTATTTCTCGATAATACAAAACGTGCTGTTCTTCTTTTAACTTTCTCGACGTTCAAAAATGGTTCAAATGGCTCTGAGCACTATGGGACTCAACATCTGAGGTCATAAGTCCCCTAGAACTTAGAACTACTTAAACCTAACTAACCTAAGGACATCACACACACCCATGCCCGAGGCAGGATTCGAACCTGCGACCGTAGCAGTCCCGCGGTTCCGGACTGCAGCGCCAGAACCGCTAGACCACCGCGGCCGGCGTTTCTCGATGTACTCCGTGAATCCTATCTGGTAAGGATCCCTCACCACGCAGCACTACTCCAAAAGAGGGTGGACAAGCGTAGTGCAGGCAGTCTCTCTACTGTATCTATTGCATTTTCTAAGTTTTCTGCCAATAAAACGCTATTTTTGGTTCGACTTCCCCAGAACGTTTTCTGTGCGTTCTTTCCAAATTAAGTTGTTTGTTATTGTAATTCCTAGGTATTTAGTCGAATTCACGGTCTTTAGATCTGATTGATTCATCGTGTAACCGAAGTTTAACGGATTCCTTTCAGCACTCGTGTGGATGACCCCACACTTTTCATCATTTAGTGTCAACTGCCAATTTTCGCACCATACAGATATCTTTTGTAAATCATTTTGCAGTCTGTTTTGATCTTCTGATGGCATTACTAGACGATAAACGACGGCATCATCTGCAAACAACCTAAGTCTGCTGCTCAGATTGTCTCCTAAATCGTTTATATAGATATGGAAGGGCTGAGGACCTATAACACTACTTCAATAGCTTGGTAGAATATTTATATGTTTTCTGGTACAGGTACAGAAAGTAAAGAGCAGATAATAGTGAACAATGTCAAGCATCCATATGATATAACTTTAATGACTCTCCGTTGTATGATGTAGATGAAGCTTTCCCGCCTTCCACGCACCCACTATATCCATTGTGTCAGATAAAAGGCCTTACTTCTTGCATTCATTGCCCAGTGTTTACTCAGTTTTTACTTATTTTATACTTTATTTCATCTGAATAAGAGGCCCGTGATTTATAGCCTGTACTTCAGTTACAAATTACTATAATAGGCGGTAAGCAATAAAGTTGACTCAAAAAATGATTGTTTGATAGAACAGTTCTGAGGCTTCCCGAATGGTGGCAACTGTTGGGTTACCAACGCGGGGAGGGGAAGGGGGAAGGGGACTGCAGTGGGAGATCAGGGCTGGAAGACAGGAGGCAGGTTCCAATAGGTTACAGTTGTTACGCAGAGAAGAAGATATCTGAACAACGAATCCGAGTGCGGAGAGCAACATCCAACAGTCTACGGATTGTAAGCCACAGCGATAGTCACATACTGTAGAGGTTGGCAGAGAGGTTGATTAGGAACTGTAGTAGTCGATTGGCAGTGTCGTGCCTGTTTGAACAGGCAAAGAAAACGTGTTTGACATCCTCTTCCTTACCGAAGGCGCTTGGTGAGGGTGTCAAGGATCCATTGCAATGTTTCCTATACAACCCGTAATAAAAGTTAGACTTATTATACCGTTCTTGTATTTTCTAGGGTACTGATGATTCTCGTTTCCACGAGCTGGTTGAACTTAGCCACAAGTACCGTATTGATTTTGACATAATCTTGCATGTGTGTCTGGATAACTTCTGACATTCTGTGTTTCATTTCTCTCTCATTAGACTGTTAGTGTGATTAAAAGATCTGTTAATGGTACTCCTACATGTTCGCTCTCCCCATCCTAAGGGGATAGTCCTCTTTGAAACATCCAAAAAATTTTTTTTATTTCTTTTTTCTCATACACACGGTCCACAAATCCTGGTGCTCGTCCGTGGAGCACCGCACTGAACCCTCCTGGTTGCGAATGTGGAAATTTCTCGCAGCCGTTGTTGAGGTCACCCGGAAAATCTTCTCGATGCACGGGCTGTTCAGCTCTACAACTACGTACCGTACCGTGAAGTGGGAGATTTGAAAGTGTTCCGATTACCAAATTTATCTCATATCCAAACGGTACACTTCCGGACAAGGTTTCAAAACTTTACCTTCTGAGACCCTTCTACAGGCCCAAAAAGTCTGTAACAACAATTGCGAAACGCACTGTATAAATGGTCGAAAGCGCTATGAGGCTGTTGTGGCGACATGCAAGAAGATCTTCAGAGAGCCATTTGAGGCCGAGTGGCAGTTGACCATCAACATAAACACATGTTATGTATTACGAAAAATGGATGAAAATCGCCGTTACTGTATGAGAACGCCGTTGCTGAACAGTCACATCCGTTAAGTATCTGAAAGTGTGCGTACACGTCGACTAGAAGTGGAAAGCCAGGTGTCCAATTCAGATTCATTGTAAGAATCCTCAGGTAATGTGGTACAGAGGTAACCAAACTTCTTTCACAGGGAGCCGGGTAACGTCCAAAATGACGAGCATGGGCCACATCATCATTCTTTACAGTACTTGCAAGCCAGAACGAAAGCTCTGGGAAAAAAAACACAAGAAATAAGTTCAGGATTCCCTGTTAATCGTGAGTGAGTGGCACGCAGTGTACGAAAACCAAAGACAACCAACATAACTATTTATGAAAAAAGTTATCAAAGAAGGCGGAATTATTGAAAACATAGTTACATCAGTTCTGTATGAATATATCCCAATCTCACAAACTAAGCAGCAAAAGATGGCAGTGAGATTTGTAAACTGACGTTTGTCTCTCAAGATGTCATCAGTATTTGCTTCGTTATTCCTGCAACCTGTCAAGATAATTGTTTCAAATGTTCACCAGCCAATCGCGTTCGATGTACTGACTTAACATGCCTTATTTTCAAAATCGTTTGCTCACAGATTTAATTTTCCCCAACCACTCATGTCATACCAGTGACCTTCAGTTTCACACTCAACTTCAGGTAAGCAGTAATAAAATCCAAAAAGTTTTTCTTCTCTGTAAATCTTTTTCAACAAACCATTTAATTGTAAATCAATGAATTCCAGGTGTAGGTAACTGGCGTATAATTAAGGTTACAATCAAACGGAATCTGGAACAGAAGAATGTCACTTGAATTTCTGTCAGAATCGGAAAAACTCTGAAAAAGTGCTTCTCCAAGTCACTTCTTCAAGTCACGAAAAGGCTTTCCGGAAAATAAAGGATGGCATCCTCTAGTTATGCTTCAAACAAAAGCAACTTTTTTCGAAATCCCTTGATGATTCTGTAGGAATCACAGACGAGGTTATCCCTTTCCTGAGGTTTCAAGTTCAGTTCATTCAGGCGGGACGTGGTATCACCTAAAAATGACGACTTTGACAGCCAGATGGGATCTGACAGCTGTGGATCAGTTCTATATTTTCACTGAGAAAAATATTTGCTTTAGGAGTTTGTAAAAAATGAAACAGGACTTACCGCAACTGAATCATCTCACTGGTGTCTGATAAGGCAACAGACAGAATACGAAATTAGTTTCTCCAAAAAGAGCCTGGAACTGACTGTGACCGAGACCGTGTCCCCAAATGAAGTTCAAAGCAGAGAAGACTGGTTTCAGCCCTCAGGGAATATCAAAGTTTTTCCAACAGAGTGCCTACTGTCTTATGTTGCAGTGTATGAATAGAGCGCCCGGAATTTGCAAATCTTCCAGCTGAATCCTAATCAGTGGACGTAATAAATTGAATGTGCATAGCACCTAGGAGGTCCCCGCACTCGAGAAGATCTCCTAGTACTCTAAACATAACATTTAAATTTAAGTTGTATCAGAGCGCCTCGTGTTCCATACTTTGATCAACCAAATTCAAGTACCGTCGACGGGCCGGATGAACTAACGTAGCAGGCCGAATGCGGCCCGCGGGTCGTAGTTTGGTGACACCCACTGCAATCCACGCACAAAGAAGGTAGCTGACAAAGACCTCGTTCGAACGGTACTTAAGTAGTTCTGATCACATTGGGACTCTCACCAGATACTGCTGAAGGAGAAAATAGAGAAGATACAACGAAAGGCAGCACGTTTCGTCACAGGTTCGCCTAGCGAACATGACAGAGAAGTTCATCCAACTCCACTGGTAGACATTGTAAGAGAAGTGTTGTAGAGAGCGTTGTGTTTTATTGGAAAAATTCTGAGAGCGTGCGTTCCTAAAAGGATCAGACAATATATTGATCCTCCTACATATGGAGTGATTCAGCTGCCCCTACCGATGTCTTTTTATGCAACCTGCACTTGTATACCTAGTTTTCACAAACCACGTGTGAGATTTTCATGTTCTCTAGCCCGCTAAGTGCACACTATTAGTCCAACGGAAAAAAAGAACAGGACCTTCAAGAAAAACGTACAAAAGTGACCTTCAAACACACCTCCATCCCTACACTTATGCTTCGCCAGTCAGGACTTCTAGTATGTTGTTCTTGGCACACCCTACTACCACTGCAAGTAAATTTTCGACTACATGAACTGTTCGCCTTATTTGACCTTTATTGATTTCTATTTACTGGGCTATTACGCCACCAGCGTAGTCGGCTGCCTTTTTAACACTTTTAATTTAAATTTGCTTGTGAGGGCAAGGAAAGAAAAAGACTTCCATAAACGTTACACCAAAACTAATTACGTTGACAATGCGATCCGAACTTAACCTTTACAAAAACACAGTATTTCCGTAGTCAGAAGGCCTGATAAATATGACGATGTAATTGTTTATTTTATACTGTTAAAATTCACAGAATAGCAATTTGTGAGTGCTCGACTAAGCCGGTAACGTAATAATGCCAGTCAATGAACACCAAAGAAGTCGAATGTGGGAAATAATTGGAAATCCTGACCGTTGGGGGTGACTGTCGCAGTGATGGTGAATTTGAAGGTGACTTTTGTTCGTTTTTCTCGAATAACTCTAAAACTACGGAGCGTAGTGAAAAGGAATCACAGAACAAACTTAAAAGGCCATCTTCGTTTTTTTCTGTGTGATTAATATTTGTTCGTAGCGAACGAGTGAATACGAAACTCGCGCTTGCTTTTTGAAGGCCACATATAACATTTCGGGTTGCATAAAACGACATTGTATATAACGTGAAAATACGATGAAAGCAAAATTACCAACAATTCCGCGCACCATTCATGACTAGGGAAGAAAAGTGGGGAAGTGGTGATAGCGGTACAGAACGTGTCCTCCAGCACACACCATTAAGCAACTTGCGGAGTGCAGATTTATATGGAGTAAAGCACAATCACAATTCAAATCGATGTAATCACTAAGTTATTTTTTTAATGATGCAGAACTATACGGCTCCGACCGTGGAAGCCTAGGAGCGTTTCTAAGTAATCACTTCTTTTCCAGAAGTTCTCCGACAGCAATATCGAAGAAATTCTTGCGCGTCGTAAAGCCTCTATTTATCTCTCAGGGCCTGTACCATTCCAACAGCGGCTGTCCTCCTTAAGACAATAAACAGCAGCATCAGCTGACTAATTGCTCGTCACGCCCACCGATTAGTTCCAACACCTTACAAGCTTTCTGCCCGAGCGTTCGATTTATGCTCGGAAACCTCATTCCTCCTCACTGTTTATCGACCATCGGTATAACTGGGTAAATAGGAAAAGCCTTGTTTCCCGGTCAGACCGTCCAGTCTGACTAATTGAACTTGCGCCTCACGTTCCGTATCAGCGCCAAGAAATCCGAGAGCATTCAGAATTTGTTGGCCGGTCGCCGTAAAGCATTTTCCAATTTAAATGTTAATTTAAATTCCAGCAGTGTGTAGCGGCGGCTGATCAAATTATACGCGCGTTGCGCCGTCGGCTTTTTGTGGACGACTCCCGTCTGCGCTCTGCAGCTCACACGCAGAGGGCGCCCCGGTCACGTGGAACACACTCGCTGCTCAATATAGCAATTAACCGCCATTAGGTCACCGCGTGCGAATTGAAAACTAATTCCCAAGAATCCTTATCCAACCGAAGCCTTTAATTTTAATACGCCAATTAAGGCATGTCGGCTAATTTGTGCTAGTTTTTTAAAAAAAGTAAACAACTTGACGTCTTAACTTCTGTTCCCGTTGAGAGACCTACTGTCAGGACAGGATCTACCTAATAAGTAACTTGCGGTGTCCAACACTGCTTGGTTCACGGTGGACTCATCCCCTTCTTCTTCCCGACGTTCTTCCATAGTTACAGGTCTGCACAGATTAAAGTTACATTAACAAAATAGTAACATAGCCACATGTCGAAACCCCGAATAACCATCTTTTCGGCGCGGACTGATGCGAAATGTGCAGGAACAGAGTCCCTGAGGTTCTGGAAGGTACCGACAGGTGACTCCAGTGCACGTCTGTTCACCCGCACACATCTCCACAGCCATCGTTCATCCCTTCATCTAAGGCCACCACAGTTGCGTCTGCCCGGTATACTTTTGTCACGGCGGCATGCGAACAGTTTACAGACTCAGTCGTTCCGGAAATGCTCCCACCCTTGCCCCAAAAGTCAATGATTATGCCCTTCAGACCTGAGATAAATCGCTCCGTTTCCGCATTACGACAACGAATGCACTGTTTTCCGAGTCCCCCTCGCACACTTTATGTACCCTCCACTACCAGTGCTGCCACTTGCCGTGTGTGAGAGGTTATTGCATATTGACGTTGGACATGGGCGGTGGTCACTTTAATGTGGCAGGACCGTGTACTGTACGCACTGTATACCCAAGTGCTTTTGCCGTTTCCGGTGGTCCTTCGCGAGAGAGTCATGAAGTCTTAATTGTGACCTCGAAAAAATAATAATTGTTTTTGCGGGCGCATGTCTACAGTTGTGGTACACGTTCCTCTACGCGTGCCACGGTGCCGTAGCACACTGATACAGTAACCAAAACGAAATCATGCACTTTTCGCACCATTCACATATCGTGACTAAGTCATTATGCAATTGGTTTTGATCTTCTGACGTCTTCACTAGACGGTACATGACAACATTATCTGCAAAAAATCTAAGAGGGTTGCTCATATTATGTCCTAAATCATTTATATAGATTAGGAACAGTAGAGGGCTTATTACACTTTCTTGAGGAGCCGAATATCACTTCTGTTTTACTCAATGACTTTCCGTCGACTACTACATAGTGTGACCTTTCTGAGAGTAAAGCGCATACCTAAGACGATACTCCATTGGCACACAATTTTTTTAGGTGTCTCCTGTGAGGGACATTGTCAAAAACCTTCTCGAAATCTGAACACATGGAATCAATTTGAGATGCCCTGTCGATAACACTCATGACTTCGAGGGACTAATGAGCTAGTTGTGTTTGAAAAGAACGATACTTTCTGAAATGGCGCTTGCTGTGGGTCACCATTATAATGACCTACTCATGTGCTACACAAAATCTAATGTTAGGCTTGTAATGTCTGCTCAGCTGTAAGAGAGAGGCTGAAGACACTGAATTTGCGTGGTGATGTAAATGCGTAAATAAATTAATTTCGTTTTACACTTGATTTGTGGCAGTTCCACTGGCTTGGGAGACTAGGACATGTAATTTAGATCTATGTCTAAGAGGCCAGTTCACTAAGCAGGGTAACAAGAGCTCACGTGGTTGTATAAATTCCCCATGCGAAGGCAGTTAAATCTCATGTCTAGATGGAATAGACAATTAAAGCTTTCAAACGCAATAGCTGGTGGTAGCTGTATCTTTGCGCTTCGAAATACGTCTACAGCTACATCAGCTGTTAATGAAAACGAAACGGGAATGAGTCCGATACATACCAGCTGCTGATACGACAGAAATATGATGTACTTGTGCTACTGGTCAAAAAGCAGAACTATCCCCAAGTGGGTCCAGGATACCTCGCGTTCCGGCTAATATGGTAGCACACCGTTCCAGATGGATTGTAATAGTGACATAAAACTATAATAATTATTATATTAATCCCTTCCCGTACCGTTCGACGAAATCCGTGCCAAGGAATTGGAGGCGATGCGTTCGAAACGGAACAGCGTGATGGCCCAGACAACCGCAGTACAAACCGACATGCGGATACCTGTTACGTAGCTACACATTTATTGGTTTCACGTGATACTGCCCTCGTTAACACTAACTGATCTCTTATTCTTGATATGAACGAAATACCTGCAACACCAAAAATCAGTAGTCCGGCTTTACATGGTAGTTTCGAAAGCGCTGTGGTAGATCTAACGCTACTTAACACTCAGTGCATCCCCACGTCGTTTCGCTTCGTACTTTCTGTCTCATGCAGACATTGCACATCTACTTTTTTGCGTCGAATCATTTTTTTCTGTTGCGGGGGAGGGGGGGGGAATGGGCCCAATATTGGGTTTGAAGTCGAAGAGGTGTTTCACCTAGTGATCTAGCGATCGTTTCCACTCTTTTCGTAGTCCGACAGTTGGACATTTTTTAACATTACCTCTACTTCATTTATTCGGTAATCAAACATATATTTATTTTCTCTGAACGTGTGTTTTTTCTCGACTCATATACGTATTGAACAGAGCCATATCCGACACAAAAAGAGGTTTGGCGCGACTTTCGTTCCCATGAGTATTCCTCGTGATGTTTACGTTTGGCCCGCACTAATTTTCGCGAATCGGACACGTCAAAGTACGGCAAAGGGTTAATGGTTTTAAGTCAGGATCGTCTGTCTGCAACTGAATACAAGCAATATTTGCTTTGACCGATGCGTTTCGCCTCAGTTTATTAAAGCTGAGTGTGCTCACTTTCCTCTACATATGCGCTTGCTGTACTGCTAGGAAAGCCGTTGTTCTGTCAGCTGCGCTCAATGAAGGTCGAAATTCAGTAGGCAGGCCGCTCCTGGCCAGTACGCTGCCCCTGGTCAGCGATCCGCAGGTCACTGGGGAGAAAACAGTGCCACGGACTTAAGCTCTGTGCTGCGCTAAGCAGTGACCGTGTTGTTGTTCTGGTTTATTTCTCATGCCGATCGCATTTAATTATACATTTCAGCTCTGGTATATTTTCAGACAACTGCTGTTCTAATCAGTTAAGCTGAAAGCAATATGTAACATCGTGGCTCACATTAGCAGAACGATGCACAGGCATCTTTGCCATCCTGCATAATTGCATACGTTCACCGATTAGCATAATTATCAGAACAACATAAATAACAGTATTTCGTACCAAATATGCTACGCAAAAATAACGTCGGCTTAAACGACATTAGCGGAGGATGTTTAATCTATGAAAGGTGCAAGCCAGAGTTGGTTTCTTCTGTTGCTTTCGTCTTAATACCTATCCATTTAGCCTTTCTGTCTGGACTTCTGATTCGAACGAAAGACCTTGTCCTCAGGTAAAAACAAGAAAAAGGCGTTTTTGGTAATACTGTCGATTTGGAAATGTTTGAGTCTTATCATGAGCTTTATGCTTTTCGAAATCCTTTCCCCGTGGAAAGTCGCGACTGTATGCTCGAACTCTAGCAATATAATCAGGCACTGAGCGGATGGATAAGTGACAACTCCTTTAGCAGTCTGAGTAATCCTGTCTTGATCGCCGATTTGTTTTGCGGCAAACTGACAATTTAGTCTTTGGCTCTCTATTTCTTGTACCTCAAGCCAAGGCCACGTATTGTGTGCCACAGCTTCAGTGAGACATGCTGAACTGTTGAAGTCAATATTTAGAACCTTATTCTCTTCGCTTCTAATTTTACGGTTATTACCGAAAAAATTGACATCTAGTTTGACACGGACGTGACTTGAAAGAAAAGTTTTGGTAATCTTTGTTGAACTACGCCAAGGTACTTTGGTATTAACATTAACAATAATGTCTCCCAAAGTATACACGTATCTGAGGAGACAAAAGTATCCTTCTCCCTGCCCTTGAATGCCCCAACGAAGGCTGAAGCAACCTGAATGTACAATAGAAGGTGATAACTTCAATTAGAACTGAAGCAGATCTGTTTCAAACCTTCGATGGGGTTATCAACTGCTGACGTAAAACTTCAGCTGATGGTGACCCTCATTTTATTTGGGACAAGAAAACGGCCAGAATATTACGCCGACGCCACAGCAACTAGTGAGCTCTTAAGTACAAGAATAAAATGTTCAAATGTGTGTGAATTCCTAAGGGACCAAACTGCTGAGGTCATCGGTCCCTAGACTTACACACTTCTTAAACTAACTTAACGCTAAGGACAACACTTACACCCATGCCCGAGGGAGGACTCGAACCTGCGGCGGGAGGGGCCGCACTAGAAGAATAAAAAGAAACAGAAGGAGCACTACTACGCATTGCAGCTTTCGCTGGCGACTTGGAAGCAAAAAAATTCAGCGTATGGATGTAGCTTCGGCTACCCAAAAATAAAATTATTTCTTAAACCCTTCCATTCTTCTCTCCTGCGCTTCTTTCGAGGGCTTCAATATTCGTGACAGGACACTTTGAGTATTCTATAGTGTATACAATATATAAATATCCAAGTGATGCTCTCTTTCTGTGACGACCTACAAGTATATGTAAATCGTAAAGACTTACATACGGATTCTCAGTAAGGTACTGTAATAACATGCGCAAAAATTACCTATTTTATGTTCGTGAAGCGCACACATGTAGTGACTAAAGTTAAGAAAATGTTTAACTTCCTCTTTAACTTCAATTTTAACGGAAGTAAGAAATTAATTCGTCCCCACAGTCTCTTACAACATTCTAAATATCTCCCTAATATGCATTTTCTGCGAAAGAACAGCGTTTAGAATCTGTGTCTTACTCAGAGGTAGATCAAACACCTCATTTTCAGAGCTTATCCTTGCATTACCAACAATTTTTAGGCATTCATTTCCACTGATGTATCCGCGTGCTCTAAACAAAGATTTCTCGGGAACCTGTTATACACATAAAATACCGAGTTTTATAGACAATGTATTGCAATGAACAACGGCTGAATTACACGTGCTCTTATTTATTCCACAGGCAATTCAATACAGAGCAGGACGGTAGTAATCGGATCACATATCAGGCATTATCCTCACAACTAATACTACTTGTGTTCTGCTTTGACGTTGCGGCCTCTGTAGGACCATGAGTGACCCCTTCATGGATTGCGTTTTCTCCTACTACTCCCACAACCTTTTCATCCATTCCTTTCTTCTGTCCTTTGCTTCTTCCGAGACCTTCAGTGTTCGCATCTCTTTTCTGATCCATTCGCTGTGTTTTTACTGTATCGTTAGTTCTCTGTCGTGGAACTATGATGTAATTGTCTATGTACTTGCTTCTCCAATTCTCCACTTCGATCCGCTGTTCTGAGCAAGCCTTCCAAAGCTCAAGAACCCACTTGGGTATTGTCTTTTCTCTTGCCCTAAATGTTGCTTCTCACAGTATTTTATATTGATTCTCACGTATTTTGGCCTTTATTTCCATATTCATCCAGATTACATATGTCGCAAATCCCTGATTTTTCAGACTTATTTCTCCCAACAGTGTCTTCACGCTCCGATATAAGTCTTCGCTAGTTCTCAGCTTTCTTCTTTCAGAACCGTTTGTCGGCCCCGGAAAGAGATGGCTTCAGTTCAACGTCTGGGACTAACAAACTAAATCGTTTAGCTTGAAGGCCACGAGCAGTCGCATGAAGCGTTCCTTTAGCTCAAGCAAAGGCTCGCACAAGTGAAGTTACCCCAGAGGAAGAATTCCTCGTCGACCGGAGTCGACGCATCAGACACTTCGAATCTGGGTGATCTGCCAAAAACTTCATAGTGAAAGATCGTTACGTAAAAAATAGTTTGTTTACCAATAGTCACAGAACAACCTGCAGAGACTGAGAGAATGCCCAAGGTAACGTTTGAATTTGGTTACGTTTCATAAACGGCAAAGGCATGGAAACAAGGTTATTGCTAAGTCACAGTGTGCAGAGAGGAGATTATTTATTTGCACGAGAGCAAGGAGAAAAATTCTCATTCCGGGAACGAAGTGTCGCGATTGGCAGTAACCGTTAGCCATCTCTTACAGGCCACCACCTGACAGCTGAATAATTTCCGCAAACTGCAGCAGCAGCTGTTTCGGTATTGTGCCACACTGTGGAACGTTCGGCAACCGACAGTGTTACAGAACTCCAGAACGCCACTTCATCTTTACTACAGGTGTCTACATATACAAGGAGTCTGCACAACAACGCACTTGGTCAACGCGCGTGTAAATAGCGCACACCCAGCCAGCTAAGACCATCAAGCAGGCTATCGCCCTTAGTCACCGTCCACTGGTGCAACCATCAACGACAGTCAGCATCGTCCATAAGGAACGCTTGCCGTCATGTCCTATGCTTAGTACCGATGGATACGACGATCGAACTGGGACGCAATGTACAGGGCTATTACAAATGATTGAAGCGATTTCATAAATGCACTGTAGCTCCATTCATTGACATATGGTCATGACACACTACAGATACGTAGAAAAACTCATAAAGTTTTGTTCGGATGAAGCCGCACTTCAGGTTTCTGCCGCCAGAGCGCTCGAGAGCGCAGTAGGACAAAATGGCGACAGGAGCCGAGAAAGCGTGTGTCGTGCTTGAAATGCACTCACATCAGTCAGTCATAACAGTGCAACGACATTTCAGGATGAAGTTCAACAAAGATCCACCAACTGCTAACTCCTTTCGGCGATGGTATGCGCAGTTTAAAGCTTCTGGATGCCTCTGTAAGGGGAAATCAACGGGTCGGCCTGCAGTGAGCGAAGAAACGGTTGAACGCGTGCGGACAAGTTTCACGCGTAGCCCGAGGAAGTCGACGAATAAAGCACGCAGGGAGCTAAACGTACCACAGCCGACGGTTTGAAAAATCTTACGGAAAAGGCTAAAGCAGAAGCCTTACCGTTTACAATTGCTACAAGCCCTAACACCCGATGACAAAGTCAAACGCTTTGAATTTTCGGCGCGGTTGCAACAGCTCATGGAAGAGGATGCGTTCAGTGCGAAACTTGTTTTCAGTGATGAAGCAACATTTTTTCTTAATGGTGAAGTGAACAGACACAATGTGCGAATCTGGGCGGTAGAGAATCCTCACGCATTCGTGCAGCAAATTGGCAATTCACCAAAAGTTAACGTGTTTTGTGCAATCTCACGGTTTAAAGTATACGGCCTCTTTTTCTTCTGCGAAAAAAACGTTACAGGACACGTGTATCTGGACATGCTGGAAAATTGGCTCATGCCACAACTGGAGACCGACAGCGCCGACTTCATCTTTCAGCAAGATGGTGCTCCACCGCACTTCCATCATGATGTTCGGCATTTCTTAAACAGGAGATCGGAAAACTGATGGATCGGTCGTGTTGGAGATCATGATCAACAATTCATGTCATGGCCTCCACGCTCTCCCGACTTAACCCCATGCGATTTCTTTCTGTGGGGTTATGTGAAAGATTCAGTGTTTAAACCTCCTCTACCAAGAAACGTGCCAGAACTGAGAGCTCGCATCAACGATGCTTTCGAACTCATTGATGGGGACATGCTGCGCCGAGTGTGGGAGGAACTTGATTATCGGCTTGATGTCTGCCGAATCACTAAAGGGGCACATATCGAACATTTGTGAATGCCTAAAAAAACTTTTTGAGTTTTTGTATGTGTGTGCAAAGCATTGTGAAAATATCTCAAATAATAAAGTTATTGTAGAGCTGTGAAATCGCTTCAATCATTTGTAATAACCCTGTACATCGACCCGCTTAGCGACTGCCGTCGCCGGACGGCGCCAGACACGATGGACTTCCTGGAAGATACAGTGACAGCTCTGATCGCTGACGAAAACTGTAAATGTTCTCTGGAACTACACCGCCTGATAAAAACGTGAAGCACGCAGGTGGGGAGCAGGGAAAGAAGTGATACACCACGAGTTGACGGGGTATGTGATGTTATTTCGGTGATTACAATATCGAGTGAAGTATGCAATGAACTTGGCAGTATGAGTCCAGTAATCAATATGCCCTGGACGTTGGCTAGGTTCAGGAGGGAGTATCCACTCATGAGGCAAGTTGCCCGACAGCTGATGTAAGTGGTCCTTGATACCCTGGTGCGGGGTTATTGTTCGAGCTACTACCACAGATCTACTAGCGACAGATTTGGGGAACTTAGGAAGATGCAGGGTGTTCGTGACGTACCGTTGTGCCGGTAGAGTTCCTTCAGTCACCACCAGTGTCGACCTGTAGTCATACCCGATGGCTCCCCACATCCTGATACCAGGATAACATCGCTCCAAAACTTTGGAAGATCAGGACCTCTCACCAGATCGCTGCCATATGCACCGAGGTCATCACCCATGGTAGTGTAGAACCACGATTCATCTCTGAACAAAGTGTGACGCTGTTTATCATGAGTCCTTGCTTCCAGGTCGTGGCACCATTCAAAAAGCAGCCGTCTGTTTTGTAGTGTTAATAGCAGTTTATGCATGGGGCGCGAAATCCCTAGTCTGGCTGCGGCTAGTATACGACCAATGGCGTGGGATGATACAGAACGTTGCAGGGAGCCCATTACTTGTTCACAGATGGTAGGCTTGTGGTGTTGGGTTTGGTCCACCAGAACCTTGACGACGAGTATGCCAGTCCTAATGTTCCCATGCAGTCCAAGGTCGGTCCACCATCAGATCCGAATGCTGCCTAAAACTTGACATTGGATGATTCGACCAGCAGACCAAAGGAAGACCGACAATGTGGTCCCTGTCAGATGCTGATCATGCTTTCGAGTACGTGGCACCTCCGTGTCTTCCACAGTGATCACTCAACATCTGACGCTCTTCACGCCCCTCACATACTCTATCAGGACGGGCAGCAATACTAAACACAGACAACTCTAAGCACTCTGCTCGCCATTCTACCTGCCACGGAGAATTGCAAATCTCATCGTTTACATTCCCGCCTACGGTACTTTTACGTATACATCGACATCCGAACATGTCATCTGGGTGGCACTGTTAATCATTTCGTAACTAATGAATGCATAGTTTTATAATTCTACTCTTTACTTAATTCATCGTGAAAAATGTTCTACTGCGAACGACGTTATTATTCTGTAATGAGTAGTATTTTAGTGCTATTAAAAAAGAGACTATCGGTACGCATGCAATAACATGCGGCGCAAAAACCGATATTTGTCTGTGGTAGAGAGGTAGGGTCAAGTGTTTTGCGTAGGCCTTGGGTTAGGAACCATTTTTATATATTCCTATGATCCCGCTCTCGAACAATCTTGAAAATTTTCTTTATATCTTCATCCGTTTTCCATATATAGAGGTTCAAAGTTACCTTACTTGTACATGTAAAATACGCAAGTCAAGTCCGGTATGAGGCGAAATCTATGTTATTTGTAACCGCAGCAGATTCTGTATATCCTCCAGAAATACCACCTTCCCCTTTTCAAACACATTTATTAGCAATCGAGAAACACCCCCCCTCTTTTTTTTTTTTTTTTTACTTGTCAGTACATTTCCTTTCATATGAGTGACGTGTGCAAGGAAAAGAAGGGAACCAACGGGAAAACGCTCCTAGCAGCGCACAAAAGAATGCGAATAGGTTACTGTTTATTTAAAAGACTCTGCTGGAAAAGAGAGGTACCAGCTGCCTCATTCTACCTTTTTCAAACTTTCAAAATTTTCCCAAAAATTTTGGTTCCCAAGCATATTCGCGCCTTTTTATGCTTAGAGAGAACAAGGCAGTGGATCTGGGAAAAAGACGGAGAATTAATAAATACTGGAAGATGGTTCAAATGGCTCTGAGCACTATGGGACTCAACTGCTAAGGTCATTAGTCCCCTAGAACTTAGAACTAGTTAAACCTAACTAACCTAAGGACATCACAAACATCCATGCCCGAGGCAGGATTCGAACCTGCGACCGTAGCGGTCTTGCGGTTCCAGACTGCAGCGCCTTTAACCGCACGGCCACTTCGGCGGGCTACTGGAAGATGGTAGCAGCGGTTGTCGCATAGGAAGAGGGAAGGAGACAATCGCAATGTGGGAGATATAGAGCGACACAGTGGTACTGACAGTGATAGAACAGTGCCAGGAAAAGAGTGAAGGAGATAGTGCCAATGGCAGAGGAATCAAGAGTCAGAGAAAGTGGATGTGGTTGAGACCCAGTGACAATGACAGACAGAGTCTACGGTAGTGACTACGATTAGGAGAAAGATGGTGACAGTGAGAAGAGATAGCAGCAGTGGGAAGGAGTGAATAAGACAGTAGCAGTTAGACAGAGCAAGAGAGAGCAGAGACAGTGAGATGAGACAGTACTAGTAGGATAGAACAAAGGAGACTGTGCTGTGACACAGGAGGCAGTGACTGTTAGATGGACACAAAGAGGTAATTACGATAAGCTGGGCCGAATGAGAGTGTGATAATGCTCAAGCTGGAGTGGATAGGTATGAGCGACTTACAGCGATGAACTAATGGGTGTGAGTGAGTTACAGTTTGGGGAGCTTGTGGGATTTGGATATTAGCATCATGTTAAACAGAGAGCGAATATGTTCGCAGGACAAAACTTTTAAAGGTTCTGAGGAAGGTAGAATGAGGCAGATGGTACCTCACTTTTCAAAGTCTTTTAAATAAACAGGAACATATTATCATATTTGTACTCCGATAGGAGCATTTTGCCTCTATTTGTAAAAATACTTATATAATACTGATATTGTCATGCTAGGAAAGTAGGTAAAACATGGTGTATCAAAAATTCATAGCGCCGTAGATGGAAAAGCACTAGTGGAAATCCAATAGAGCAATAACCCTGCATTATTAAGCATTTTTACACAGTATAAGCTTGCCGCGGTGGCCGAGCGGTTCTAGGCGCTTCCGTCCGGAACCGTGCTGCTGCTACCGTCGCATGGATGTGTGTTATGTCCTTAGGTTAGTTAGGTTTGTTCGTGAAATATTATGGGACTTAAATGCTAAGGTCATCAGTCCCTAAGCTTACACACTACTTAACCTAAATTATCCTAAGGACAAACACACACACCCATGCCCGAGGGAGGACTCGAATCTCCTCCGGGACCAGCTGCACAGTCCATGATTAGTTAGGTTTAAGTAGTTCTAAGTTCTAGGGGACTGATGACCTCAGATGTTAAGTCCCATAGTGCTCAGAGCCATTTGAACCAAACAGTATAGAATGTGGTTCTGATTGTGAGTGATAGTCGTCATCGTTGGTTGGAAACATAGGTGCATTTACATTGAGAGTATCGACAGGAGATTGCAGTCTAAAGCACTAGTAACATAAAACCTCATTACAAAGATAATTGTTGCAGAAGGAAGAAGAAACAAGTAGTAGAAAGTTGCTTGTCGTGTTGGAGGTTGCACAGAAGTAAGCCTGTGGGAAGTTTTAACTTCGAGTGTACTGTGTGACAGTTACTGGCGTTGAATATGGCGTACAGCAAATTCACAGTGAAGTTCTTTTTTGTAATTTGTAAAGCCGAACTCTCTATAATTTATTGATTTTATCGTACTAATTATTTTCTGATTATTTCTTTATGCGTTTCAGTGTGCTTATTCTACCATCTGATGATCAATTAATGCAATAAGTTCCTTTCCATTACATATAATTGGTAAAATTCAACAGCTAATTAGACTTATCTCCTCGAATTTGAGTAGTTCATTTCCTGCTGGAGATAGATGCTGTTGCACTGAATAATATGTAATTTAACAAATGATGGCACTGCTCAGTTTGCAACACCGATTAACTGGATTAATTGTAAAGGGTCGTGACATCAGACTGTGATGATACAAAATTGGACCTTCAAGTCGTAATGGAACAAACTTATCTAGTAAAAGAAGTCAATCCAGTTCAGTTTATTTTCTTATTTTTAGTTTGCAATAATATGTGACCTTCACAAAAGCAGACAGTGAAGTTATGAGTGTTACTTCCCGACTGCTGATTTTTGACAGTGATAGTATCAACAAATTTTTATTTGCCTTAATAATGAACATTTCAGAAATTAATTATCAGCCACCACAGTTCACATAAAGGTTTCTAGTAAATTCTAGCTGTTTTCATAGCACCTTGGTTAATAGAGATGAGTAAAGAATGCATGTGAGGCATTGTTTACAATATGTGAAAACTAAAGAATTTACTAGCACGAATGTGCCCTTGTTACACCGCCAAGATCATAGCTTGTTGCTGATTTGCGAGTGTGACAGTATTCGCTCGCTCCTCTTCTTGTCACTTAAGTATCAAATAATTAATCAGGAGTTACGTTATTACTCTCAGTGGTGCGGCTCTTTATTTCAGGTTGTAATAAATTTCGTGGGTTTAGTAAATTACTATCACACGCAACTTGATCGGTACAGTCTGATGCCATCATGTACAGAAAATTACATTCTCTAATTAGGACGAAACGCACCAGATAGCGAAACAACGTGGCACAGTGAAAATAAATAGTTTGCTCCAACCTCACCAAACCCATTCTTCTTGATACTATTAGGCTGCAGCAGGTTCTTCCCTCATGAAGGCCTGCCGTCGAAAAGTCTTGCGCCCCTCCCACATTAAGATGGTTCAAATGGCTCTGAGCACTATGGGACTTAACGTCTGTGGTCATCAGTCCCCTAGAACTTAGAACTACTTAAACCTAACTAACCTAAGGACATCACACACATCCATGCCCGAGGCAGGATTCGAACCTGCGACCGTAGCAGCCGCGCGGTTCCGGACTGCGCGCCTAGAACCGCTAGACCACCGCGGCCGGCCCCACATTAAGAGATCACCAAAGAACTGCAGTCGTATTTCTTGACTTTACCACCTATTTATAGTGTAAGTTGTAACGTATTACTATCTTTACGACATTTCTCATCGAGCCATATACGTTATCTCGCATTTCTAGCTGCTTCTCTCACACAAATAATGATAAAAATTCAGAAATTCAGGGTCGCCACCAGCCCAAGCCCTTCTTAACCATTTAGAAAAAAAAACGGAGCTAGAAAATTATTAGTTTAACTACTTTAATAATTTAATTACAAGTATGCAAATTTCTTTAAGCAGCCAGATAAGTAGCACTTCATGTCGTGCATGAAGCAACTTGATTAATTCAGGATTGGAAATTGGAGTAAGTGGGTAAGATCAACACCACAGAATTTATCGTTCACGTAGATTATTTATTGTATCTAAGTATTTGGTTGCACATCCTAACTACACATAACTGGCGCCTGTATGGAAAGACGGGTAATATACAATATGCACAAGAACTAAGAGGGAACAATAAAAGTGGAAGATCAAGAACGAAGTGCTCGGATTAAGAAGAGTGTAAGATAGGAATGTAGACTTTCGCCCTGCTGTTCAATCTATGCGTCGAAGAAGGAATGATGCAAATGAAAGAAAGGTTCAGTATTGGTACTAAAATTCAAGGTGAAAGGTTATCAATGATAAAATTTGCTGATGACATTGCTATGCTCAGTGAAAGCGAAGGAGAATTACAGGATGTGTTGAAAGAAATGGTCTAATGAGAACAGAATATGGATTGATAGTAAATTGAAGAAAGACGAGAGTAATGACAAGTAGCAGAATTGAGATCAGCGAGAAACTTATCAGAATTAGGGATCACAAAGATGATGAATTTAAGGAATTTTGCTACCTAGGAATCAAAATGACTCATGATGAACGATGCCAGGAGGACATAAAAAGCAGACTAGCACTAGCAAAAAGGGCATTTCTGGCCTAGCGAAGTCAACCACAATCACACATAATTCGAACAAGAGATTTCTGACATTGTACGCTGAATATATCATTATATGATCTTGAAACATATCTTCATTCTCCGTTCGACCACGCATTGGAATGCCCAGCGGTACCAACCGATCGCTGTGGCATCCGCAACCGATAGGCGTCACTGGATGCGGATATGGAGGGGAATAAAGACAGCACAGCGCTCTCCCAGCCGTTGTGTATGTGACTGGAGCCGCTAATTTCCAATCGAGTAGTTCCTCAATTGGCCTCACAAGGGCAGAGCGCACTCCATTTGCCAACAGCGCTTGGCAGTCTCGGACGGTCACCCGTCCAAGTGCTAGCCAAGCCCGAAAACGATGAAATTCAGTGATCTGATGGGAACCGATGTTGCCACTGCAGCAAAGCCGTTGGCGTAGTGAAACATGGACTCTGGGAAATCAGGAACAGAAGAGAATCGAAGCGTTTGAGATTATGTGTACAGAAGAATGTTGAAAATTTGTTAGACTGTAAAGTAAGGAATGACGCTCTTCGCAGAATCGGCGAGGAAAGGAATATGAGGAAAACACTGACAAGAATAAGGGACAGGATGAGAGGACATGAGGGAATAACCTACATAGTGCTATGTTACTCCTGTGTTTATACTCACTCTAAGTGTGATATCTTCCAGAGATGGGCCAAAAACTTATGGGCCAAAACCTTTAGTTCTGTTTTGCGCTTTCTCTGTTTAAGAGAATGTTTGCTACACAAACTGTAGCTGTCAACTTACTCTCGCTTGAGTTCTTGTCGTCGGAGGCTGGGGCCCGAGGTCAACGCCTGGGGTCTGAGAGAATAACGTACATGGTACTAGAGGCGGCTGTAGAGTATAACAACTATAGCGGAAGACAGAGATTGGAATACATCCACCAAATAATTGATGACGTAGGTTGCAACTACTATTCTGTGATGAAGAGGTGGGAACAGGCAACAAGGGCGTGTACGTAGTTCAAGAACACAAACAGTCATGTCCTAGAGGATGGTCTGGGCAAAACCATTGAACATCGCTTGTTATTAAGTAGCTCCTTCAAAAATTTATTACCCAACAAGAAATTCTTTCTCAAAACAATAACAAGGTACAACCGTCAATGTTTTCTTTTCTATTTAAAAAAGAGAAAAATATTAAAGATTAGTTTTATGGGAAATTATTAAACTCCAAATACCAGGTGTTAAACAATTTAGACTTGCTTCACAATTTTCAAAGGATTACTAAAAATCCAACACATTAAATATTAATTAATTACAACTGACAAGACGAGGTCAGATCTGGCACAAGCCCGCTGGCGGCACAACAGACCCCAGGCGTAGACCGCGGGCCACGGCCCCCAGCGACAAGAAGGCAAACGACAGTAAGTTCACGGCTACACGATGTGTAGCAAACACTCTCTTAAAGAGAAACGGTAAACTAAAACTAAAGGCTGGGCCCATCTCTGGAAGACGGCACACTTAGAGCGAGTATAAACAGAGGAGTAGCCAAGAATCAAATACACTCCTGGAAATTGAAATAAGAACACCGTGAATTCATTGTCCCAGGAAGGGGAAACTTTATTGACACATTCCTGGGGTCAGATACGTCACATGATCACACTGACAGAACCACAGGCACATAGACACAGGCAACAGAGCATGCACAATGTCGGCACTAGTACAGTGTATATCCACCTTTCGCAGCAATGCAGGCTGCTATTCTCCCATGGAGACGATCGTAGAGATGCTGGATGTAGTCCTGTGGAACGGCTTGCCATGCCATTTCCACCTGGCGCCTCAGTTGGACCAGCGTTCGTGCTGGACGTGCAGACCGCGTGAGACGACGCTTCATCCAGTCCCAAACATGCTCAATGGGGGACAGATCCGGAGATCTTGCTGGCCAGGGTAGTTGACTTACACCTTCTAGAGCACGTTGGGTGGCACGGTATACATGCGGACGTGCATTGTCCTGTTGGAACAGCAAGTTCCCTTGCCGGTCTAGGAATGGTAGAACGATGGGTTCGATGACGGTTTGGATGTACCGTGCACTATTCAGTGTCCCCTCGACGATCACCAGTGGTGTACGGCCAGTGTAGGAGATCGCTCCCCACACCATGATGCCGGGTGTTGGCCCTGTGTGCCTCGGTCGTATGCAGTCCTGATTGTGGCGCTCACCTGCACAGCGCCAAACACGCATACGACCATCATTGGCACCAAGGCAGAAGCGACATCGCTGAAGACGACACGTCTCCATTCGTCCCTCCATTCACGCCTGTCGCGACACCATTGGATGCGGGCTGCACGATGTTGGGGCGTGAGCGGAAGACGGCCTAACGGTGTGCGGGACCGTAGCCCAGCTTCATGGAGACGGTTGCGAATGGTCCTCGCCGATACCCCAGGAGCAACAGTGTCCCTAATCTGCTGGGAAGTGGCGGTGCGGTCCCCTACGGCACTGCGTAGGATCCTGCGGTCTTGGCGTGCATCCGTGCGTCGCTGCGGTCCGGTCCCAGGTCGACGGGCACGTGCACCTTCCGCCGACCACTGGCGACAACATCGATGTACTGTGGAGACCTCACGCCCCACGTGTTGAGCAATTCGGCGGTACGTCCACCCGGCCTCCCGCATGCCCACTATACGCCCTCGCTCAAAGTCCGTCAACTGCACATACGGTTCACGTCCACGCTGTCGCGGCATGCTACCAGTGTTAAAGACTGCGATGGAGCTCCGTATGCCACGGCAAACTGGCTGACACTGACAGCGGCGGTGCACAAATGCAGCGCAGCTAGCGCCATTCGACGGCCAACACCGCGGTTGCTGGTGTGTCCGCTTTGCCGTGCGTGTGATCATTGCTTGTACAGCCCTCTCGCAGTGTCCGGAGCAAGTATGGTGGGTCTGACACACCGGTGTCAATGTGTTCTTTTTTCCATTTCCAGGAGTCTATTTTGTATACTTTAAATGGGAAACAAATATCGCCACAATCTTCACAAATGAAAAATCCGCTATCAGAACTAGTATCCACAACTCGAAACTTACCTTGACTCTTCCTATGTGAATGGCTCTCAGATACCAAAATGGTGACGTCACAGCTTTTTGAGTACTTCAGTTGACCTTGGGAATTCCGCCTTGCACAGTTTCATATATAATTTAACAGACGTAAGCGCCGATTCAGTATCGCATAAAATATTCATCTTATTACGCTGCAAGTAGTTGTGCTATCTAGGGAGGGTGATACACTACTGGCTGCAAAAACCAAGTCACTGCCACTGATTAAAGTAAATTTTCTTTCTTCAACACAATAGCAAGATAAAATCTAAACTTCAAAATGAGCAGAGGCAGCACAAAAAAAAAGTGTGTACCAATGCCCGAGAGAAAACTAGAACCTCCGGCAGAAGCGGCCTCGCAATTCGTAACATGGCGCCTCAAACCGCGTGGCCACTGCACGCAGCACGCCGCAAAACCTTACAATTAAAATCAAAAGAAAACAAGTTTGAACTTTTGTTTAAAACTGGGCGCCCAGAATTAAAAAAAGTACTCTGAATACATGAGCCAATTTCCACATGGGAGGGAGCTGAATGACAGCGGGCTCTTCAAATAATCACCAGTTAAAGACAAAATGTGTGAACGCACCACAAGTGAATCTGGAAACCAAGCGGATGGCAAGCGTCAAGTTGCTTCAGACAAACTGCACACAATCTAGAATGATGCTCACCCATAAACAGGATGCGGCAGGACATGGCTCGTTATCGACCGGAAAACCAAAGCAGGCGCTGACAATGCGCCCGGCAAAATCCCGCGATAAACGCGTTCCGAGCTACTAGGGAACCCTGGAACACGATCCGTAGGCTTCCCCGAATCACGCTGACTGCTCCAGGAGGTACCCCGAAACCACGCGAACTAGCATAGCCAGGGCAGGGGTAGCCTCGCCAAGCGCGCCATGTCAACAACCGCACCGCTTTGTACTGTAAACGCCGGCTCACGACGCTCGCAACACAAAATCCGTGTACCAGCAATACTGGCCAATTGTTCCCCCAAAAAGGAAGTACACTCTGCCGGACACTACTACCAACACCTGCCAATCTCGACCACCTCCTTCTCGCACGCTCCACTCCTTCCTTCCTTCCTTCCTTCCTTCCTTCCTTCCCTCCTTCCTACCGCAGAAAGGAGAGCATTGGATCGTCATAAATGGCGGAGAATTGTTGAATAGGTCAAGTTTCACAATGAACTGTAGAACCAAGGAAAACAAAACAAATAATAGCAGTAGATATCTTATATATCTTATCGAGCTTGTATACTTATAGTTTCGCGAAAGTCGTCGTCTCAAGTGAAGTGGAAGGTCTATGCAATGACTCACAAGGGAACATCCCCATCGCACCCCCCTCAGATTTAGTTATAAGTTGGCACAGTGGATAGGCCTTGAAAAACTGAACACAGACCAATCGAGAAAACAGGAAGAAGTTG
Source organism: Schistocerca serialis cubense (assembly GCF_023864345.2). Lineage (NCBI taxonomy): Eukaryota > Metazoa > Arthropoda > Insecta > Orthoptera > Acrididae > Schistocerca > Schistocerca serialis. The sequence goes on from NC_064641.1 coordinate 258,886,632, forward strand.
TATGGAACTATGAAAAAATAAGCAAAATATACAAACTGGGTCGTCCATGCCTAAGATAGGCAATATTAAGGGCATTGTAAGTCGGGGAGCGCCGTGGTCCCGTTGTTAGCGTGAACAGCTGCGGAACGAGAGGTCTTTAGTTCTAATCTGCCCTCGACTGAAAATTTTACTTTCTTTATTTTCGCAAAGTTATGATCTGTCCGTTCGTTCATTGACGTCTCTGTTCAATGTAATAAGTTTAGTGTCTGTGTTTTGCGACAGCACCGCAAAACCGTGCGATTAGTTGACGAAAGGACGTGTCTCTCCAATGGGAACCGAAAACATTTGATCGCAAGGTCATAGGTCAACCGATTCCTCCACAGGAAAACACGTCTGATATATTCTATACGACACTGGTGACAGCATGTGCGTCACATGACAGGAATATGTTGTCGACCCACCTAACTAGTCTACTTGGCGAATGGGTAAAAGTTCCGCAGCTGTTCACGCTAACCACGGGACCAAGACTCTCCTCGGCTCACACTGCCCTTAATATTGCCTATATTGCACATGGACGACCCAGTTTGTATATTTTGCTTATTTTTTCATAGTTCCACACAACTTCTTCCTGTTTTCTCGATCGATCTGTGTTCAGTTTTTCAAGGCCTATCCACTGTGCCAACTTATAACTAAATCTGAGGGGGGTGCGATGGGGAGGTTCCCTTGTAAGTATCTCGAAAAATAGTCACCGTTGCACCCGGTGATCGGTCTACCCGACGGGAGGCCCTAGTCACACGACGACGACTACGACCTAATTTCTTGTTAAAAACAAATATATAGTGCGTTTGAAACGACAAAAAACCATAATGTGTGTGATTCTTTTTTCACGCGTGATAAGGTGTAAGAGAATTTTGGTCTGAAAATGTCTTGTCTTTCCAAGTAGCTATCTCCTCAATGTCACCACAGATCACGTGTCGCTATTCCCGTTTGAATTGATAATACAGTACACGCGAGGTGCCTTGTTGCTTTCACTGCTCTGAGTGTAATGCGTCGGGTTTCTGATGGAGTTAACCAACCTGCAATCTTTTGTCCCCTGCGCAGATAGCAGCACGTAGGTCGTAAATCTGTTCTTTGGGACTGTTAGCAAGGAACTATTTAAATGACTGATTCTTTCAAGTTTGGGATGCCACTCGTATTTATTCCAGCAGAACACGAGAAACTGTGAACTACAACCTTTTTCGACCGTCTCTTTAAAATTCACGTGTAATTAATAATTTCACGAGTTCTCTCTCTAAAAACTGACAGTTGATCACACATTTACCTATTCTTTTTACTGCTGTAGACTTTGCATTACTTTATAGAAATGAAATACAACCGATGACACAGACAACTACACTCCTGGAAATGGAAAAAAGAACACATTGACACCGTTGTGTCAGACCCACCATACTTGCTCCGGACACTGCGAGAGGGCTGTACAAGCAATGATCACACGCACGGCACAGCGGACACACCAGGAACCGCGGTGTTGGCCGTCGAATGGCGCTAGCTGTGCAGCATTTGTGCACCGCCGCCGTCAGTGTCAGCCAGTTTGCCGTGGCATACGGAGCTCCATTGCAGTCTTTAATACTGGTAGCATGCCGCGACAGCGTGGACGTGAACCGTATGTGCAGTTGACGGACTTTGAGCGAGGGCATATAGTGGGCATGCGGGAGGCCGGGTGGATGTACCGCCGAATTGCTCAACACGTGGGGCGTGAGGTCTCCACAGTACATCGATGTTGTCGCCAGTGGTCGGCGGAAGGTGCACGTGCCCGTCGACCTGGGACCGGACCGCAGCGACGCACGGATGCACGCCAAGACCGTAGGATCCTACGCAGTGCTGTAGGGGACCGCACCGCCACTTCCCAGTAAATTAGGGACACTGTTGCTCCTGGGGTATCGGCGAGAACCATTCGCAACCGTCTCCATGAAGCTGGGCTACGGTCCCGCACACCGTTAGGCCGTCTTCCGCTCACGCCCCAACATCGTGCAGCCCGCCTCCAGTGGTGTCGCGACAGGCATGAATGGAGGGACGAATGGAGACGTGTCGTCTTCAGCGATGAGAGTCGCTTCTGCCTTGGTGCCAATGATGGTCGTATGCGTGTTTGGCGCCGTGCAGGTGAGCGCCACAATCAGGACTGCATACGACCGAGGCACACAGGCCAACACCCGGCATCATGGTGTGGGGAGTGATCTCCTACACTGGCCGTACACCACTGGTGATCGTCGAGGGGACACTGAATAGTGCACGGTACATCCAAACCGTCATCGAACCCATCGTTCTACCATTCCTAGACCGGCAAGGGAACTTGCTGTTCCAACAGGACAATGCACGTCCGCATGTATCGCGTGCCACCCAACGTGCTCTAGAAGGTGTAAGTCAACTACCCTGGCCAGCAAGATCTCCGGATCTGTCCCCTATTGAGCATGTTTGGGACTGGATGAAGCGTCGTCTCACGCGGTCTGCACGTCCAGCACGAACGCTGGTCCAACTGAGGCGCCAGGTGGAAATGGCATGGCAAGCCGTTCCACAGGACTACATCCAGCATCTCTACGATCGTCTCCATGGGAGAATAGCAGCCTGCATTGCTGCGAAAGGTGGATATACACTGTACTAGTGCCGACATTGTGCATGCTCTGTTGCCTGTGTCTATATGCCTGTGGTTCTGTCAGTGTGATCATGTGATGTATCTGACCCCAGGAATGTGTCAATAAAGTTTCCCCTTCCTGGGACAATGAATTCACGGTGTTCTTATTTCAATTTCCAGGAGTGTAGTCTGTCACTCATGACTGCTCATTCCTGAGTGATTAGTCAGTGCAGACAACTTCGCTTGGCCGCGTAGTTTAGGCGGAATCGGAACATACCCGAAGTGTTTCGTGTGCCTTTTCGTTTACCGGTTGTTCTTACTTTTGCTTCTTATTAATATCTTTTTGAAATAAGTGGGCTATAGCCTTCTATTTGGAGATGCCTGTATTTGAATGTCAAGAAAATTTAATACACAGTTTTTATAATAGTAACGATAGAAAATTGGCGATTTTGCACGGTGCCTCCGAACACAACAACCAGTCACAGTGATGGAAAATAGTTCTGGCGGTCTTGTCCCAGAACGGGGTACCTGTTGTACTATCTACTACTGGTACCTCACACTACTTACTACGGCACCTCTTCCGTCTCAGCTGCTCTGAGGAGAGAATATTGGAGCTAAATATGATGGCTGGTGAAACTGGAAATATTACTATGTCTCCCCGTGCATGAGGACCAACAGAGTCAAACACTGTTGTTAATGGGCCTTCACTTCTGGTATGGGCCCAGCGAATGGAAGCATCTTGGCGTATTGCAGGTAGAGGGGGCACTGTGGAAGCAGCGAACTCGCGGACACGTGGCGTGGCACAGATTGCGCTGGAGTCAACCAACCCCTGGAGTGGTCTGGGAGGAGGCGGTGAGGCAGTGCCCCCGGCTTCAGACCTGACGGCCAGCCTCCGGCGGCGTTAATGAAGCGTGACCCGGGAAGCGGCGCCATGGGTGGTCCTGCGGCTGCGACCCCGGCGGCCGCGGTTCGATCCCCGTGCCACATTACACGCGCCGAGGGCCGCACCTGTCATTAGTCAGCCGTGCCCAAGTGTGTGTGTGTGTGTGTGTGTGAGCAGGCGCCCGTCGGCCACGTTAATGCCCACACCGCCGACAAAATCCGATCCGTCTCGCTGCCGCGGACGCACCTGCAGGCCCACACAAGCCGCCACCGGCAGGGTCAAGCCCATCACTTGCAGTAGCCGCGCTACCCCGCGCAGTTGTACCAACCTGACGGCTCCTTAGAACCACAGCTAATTTATCTACACTTTGCGAGACAGCCAGCTGTCACTTAAAGATAGCCCAAGAAGTCGAAAAGTGACCGATGAGAAAATTTAAAAAAATTTAGAACATGAAATAAGTTCACTGGTTATATCCACTGTGTATGCTGCTGTTTAAAATGATGATTTTTTTCAGTTAACTGAGAAACCTAGTGACCCTAAATATGTCGTGTTTGTATACGTATGCGTGTTTGTGTGTGTGTGTGTGTGTGTGTGTGTGTGTGTGTGTGTGTGTCTAAGCAGGCAAAATGCACCGTATTGGAATGAACTGATCATGGATATCATAATGCAGTCCAGTCACCACCATGGTGCACAAGTGTCACAATATAACGTTCTCGTACCAATCCAACTGATGTGAGGCTGTAGGGGTTTGAAAATTTATAAATGCTATCATAAATCGTATCAACTTCAACTTCGACTTTAGCTTCCTATCTCCCCCCCCCCCCCCCCAACAACTCTCACTTTCGCTCTCTCTTTCTCACTCTTTCTCTTTTTCTACATCATGGTCGTTATTGCGGACACGAGCGGGGGGGGGGGGGGGGGGGGAGATGTTTCTGGTGAGTCTTACCTGACAAAAAAAATTACACCTTTGAACGAATATATCCGACCTTAATTAATTACACCTACTAAAAGCTCTTGTGCAGTAAGAAAATAAGGTTTTCAGGATTTTTCGAAGGTGCCAGTAAAATCATATTCACTTACATTATTCACAAGAGAAACAATATTCCAAGTTTTAGTTAACTGTACTGCTGTGACTAGGAGTGACGAGGGAGCGGGGTAGACAAGCCGGAATTGCTTGATTTTGCTGTTAAGTTTGTAGGAAAGGTGCCCCGGAGAGAGATGGCTGACAATCGAACGCTGCACGACAATTACTTAATAAAGTTACAGTCAGTGCACGTTTCTAGAGGAACTGGTATGAAGAGGGTTCAAGGCAATTCACCAATATTTATTGTCTTTTTGTAAAAGGCAAAGGACTGATAGTAACTAAAGATACGTTACAAAATGTATTGCAGTTTACTCAGTTTTACCATTACAGTACAGTAGGCCATCTTCTTTATACGGATTCAACAGACTTTTTACACTGATCTAAATACAGCACACAGATTGTTATGGTCTACACATATTATTTTTCCTTGATTCTTCCCTACAAAGAGTTTTATAATAAAAAAACAGTTTACTCGTCAAGCTTCGCCCGCATTACTCGGTAGCAGAAAACTACGCAGTGTGATTCTTTGAGGATATTCTTGTAAAGTAATAGGATTCCAGTGTTCTCCTTGTTTTAAAACCATAGGTTTGTACTTTGAACTGCGAAATACGTTGTGTTTTCTGGCGGATTATTTTCATTTGCTAAAACTGATTTTAATAATCAAACTAATACAGCGTTTGAAAATGTAGACGTTTTCGTCTGTTACTTTTATGCTGAGTAATAGCAAAATAAGATTTAATCCAGGCTTAAATTGGCACTCTTTAGAAGTTTTACGTGCCACTGAAATATAAGTTTGAGGCAGCCAGAATTCTCCAAATTGTGGTTTAGGTCCTAATTTTTTCAGCTTTTTTAAAGGTGATCTCCCCTTTACAATTCCTTGTGATCTATACCTCATCTACTGAATCGTCACCCCCGCCCCCTTGCCCCCCCCCCTTCTCCCCAGTAATTTAAATTTTATGCTGGTGACGCCCGTGCGCCACGCAACCAAATTAGTGTAATACACATAGATACTTAGCCCGTATATTGACGTCAACACCACTTCATACCGTTCTAAGGACTACATCTAATCTACATCGTTCTCCACAGTCCACCACACGGCGCGCGGTGGAGAGCACCATTACCGATCATTTCCCTTCCTCTTCCACTCGGAAAAAGATCAAGGGAAAAATGACTACCTATATGCATCCGTATAAGCCCTAATTTCTCGTACCTTATATTCCTGGTCCTTAAGCGCAATGGATGTTGCAGGTAACAGAATCATTCTGCAGTCGGCTTCAAATGCCGAGTCTCTAAATTTTCTCCATACTTTTCCTCGAAAAGAATGTCGCTTTCCCTCTAGAGCTTCCCATTTGGTTTACCGAAACATCGTAACACTTGCATGTTGTACGAACCTACCAGTGCCGGACACTGTGGCCGATCGGTTCTAGGAACTTCAATCAGGAACCGCGCTGCTGCTACGGTAGCAGGTTCTAATCCTACCTCTTACGTGGATGTGTGTGATTTCCTTAGGTTAGTTACGTTTAAGTAGTTCTAAGTCTAGGGGACTGATGATCTCAGATCTTAAGTCCCATAGTGTTTAGAGCCATTTGATTTTTTAACCTACCAGTAACAAATCCAGCAACCCGCCTCTGAATTGCTTCGATATCTTCCTTTAATCCAGGGGTCTCCAAACTTTTTAGTCCGCGGGTCACATTGATTCCTCCACGAAGTCATAAGGGCCAAGGTCTACCTAGAGGGATTAAAGCACCCTAGCACTCCATGATCACCGTAATGTAAGGCTAAAGGAAAGATGAAATCGCAAAAATCTAAGGTTGTGGGAATAGCTTGCACTGAAACGAACTACGATTTTTATTTAACTACATAATTTTGATGGGTGGACGTTCCTGACCGAAATTCTGGCGTATTTTATTCGGGCGAATTTCACCGATAAAAAAGTATGTCACTGCACATTCTTCACGAAAGCGTCCTGCAAAGTTAACGAAATCTCAAAAACATTGTTAGCAACACTATTACTTCAAGACGTAACAGAGATAGAGTATGTCACCGCATTCTTATTTCAATCAGCGCAACAATAAGTTTAGTTATGTAGTCTCGTAGCGAGTAGCAGAGCCAGAGCATATATTTGATAGTTCTGTTGCGTGATTGTGTCTATGTTGCGAGTGTCACACGAGTTTTTTAGTGTTTTATGTGCTGTACTAGTAGGTGAGACGACGAAGTGTGAGACAATTCAAAGTTTGAATTCAAAGAGACAAGGAAAATCTGAAAATCGAAATACGTATAGCGCGGCTTGAGTATTTTTTCACTGTATTTTTAGTGTAACTACAGTGTAATTGTGAGTATTTAATTTAGCAATTAAAGTACCTTAAAAATAAATTCATAGCATTTTGTTTAGGCAGACTACTCTTTAGTTTTATTAGTATTAAATAGCACAATTTTATTTTGAGGTTACAATCTTTTGTGAAGTTGTGTACAAAGATGGAAAAGAAACGAAAGGTTGACAGTGAATGTAGAATTTTTAAAGAGCAGTGGGGATGTCAATATTTCGTGGTGGAGTCAAGCAACAAACCAATGTGTATTATTTGCAATGAAGCAATATCAGTCTGCAAAGAATACAATATAAAACCTCATTGTGGGACTAAGCACTCTCAGAATTACTCCAAGTTTACAGGATGCAAACGATTAGAAATGTATGAGTCTCTGAAACGCCAACTAAAAACCCAGCAGTTGCTGTTTAAGAAAGTAAATGCTGAACAACATGCAGCAACTCGTGCTAGTTTTCGTGTGGCTCATTTAGTACCGAAACAGTGTAAGTCATTTACCGACGGTGAATTAATTAAGAACTGCATTATTGCAGCAGCAGAAAAAATGTGTCCAGGAAAGTTAATTTATTTAAAAACATAAGTTTGGCCGTGGATGTGTCAACAGATGTATCAGATACTGCTCAAGTACTACTTTTTATTCGAGGGATTGACAAAAATTATGAAGTGCTTGAAGAGCTCCTTGATGTTCACAGTATTCACGGGACGACCACCGGCGAAGATATTTTTAAAGGAATTGAAAGGGCAGTTCATAAAACCATCTTCAGTGGAAGAAATTAAAATGTATTACAATTGATGGTGGCAAAAATATGTGTGGGAAAGATAAAGGTGTTGTTGCTCACCTTTCTAAGGCTGTAGAAAATGACGATGGCTCAAAACCATTAGTAGTGCATTGTATTATTCAACAACAGTCTTTGTGTGAAAAACATTTAGATATGTCAGAAGTTTTAAAGCCAGTTATTTCAGTTGTTTATTATATCAGATCCCATGCACTCAGTCATCGCCGGTTCCGCGAGTTTCTGGAAGATATTGAGGAAAGTGACTTGCCGTATTATACTGCAGTGCGCTGGCTTAGCTGCGGTAAAGTTCTGACCCGTTTTTCGAACTCCGAACAGCAAATGAATTTTTTTTGAACGAAAGGAATCGCCCTCTGGATGAGTTACGGAACGGTGAGTGGTTATGGAAGCTAGTTATACAGACTTAACTGAACATACGAATTACCTTAATTTAAAATTGCAAGGTGAAAACCTGCTTCTGCCTGATTTATACACTCATGTTAAGTCCTTTCGACAAAAGATTGCTTTGTTTCAATCTCAGTTGAGCAAAGTATGCTTCACGCATTTTAATACATGCCAAACATTCAGTCAGCAAACTGAAAATGGTTCAAATGGCTCTGAGCACTATGGGACTTAACATCTATGGTCATCAGTCCCCTAGAACTTAGAACTACTTAAACCTAACTAACCTAAGGACATGACACAACACCCAGCCATCACGAGGCAGAGAAAATCCCTGACCCCGCCGGGAATCGAACCCGGGAACCCGGGCTTGGGAAGCGAGAACGCTACCGCGTCAGCAAACTGAGATTCCGTTTCTTGTAACTTTCGCAATTGAAGCTTTAGGCGCTTTAAAAATTAATTTTGAATCACGTTTTTCAGATATCGATGCAAATTCAAACGATATCACGATATTTGAAAATCCCTTTGACGTCGATATAGAAGCGTTACCCGCAGAACTTCAGTTTGAAATTATTGACTTGCAATGTAGCGACTTTTTTAAAGAAATACATTCAAAATTAACATTACTGGAATTTTATAAGCGCCTTCCATCCACAGAGTTTTCAAATTTACATAAATTTGCCCGTGGCTTTTTTTCCAATTTTGGCACTACTAATTTTCTCCAAAATGAAACATGCAAAAAGTATTTAGAGATCAAAATTAAGTGATGAGCATTTGAAGTCGCTGAATTATCTCTACCAGTAAACTTGATCCACAACTGGAGGTAATTATGAAAGGAAAGTTACAGCTACATAAAAGTCACTAATTAGCACTAAGATGTTAAACTTCTTTACGTGAGTACTCTAATACTGTGAGTTTTTAAGATATAAATTAATTACAGTTATTTTTATACATCAGTTACAACTAAAATATCCAATATCATTATGTACACCAGGTATTGAATTTTATTTAAATTGCCTTTAAATAAAAATATTTTATACGGTTTACTTGCTATGTGTATTTTACAACGTAATCAAAAGAAAGTGAAACCTCGCTTAAGAAGCATCTTCCATAATGATTGATTATTAAAGCTAGTCGCCGAAGTGGCGTCCATTTGGAAGACTTCCACCAGACTCGTGAGTAGAATAAAATGCAAAGAATTTTTTTACTTAAAATGTTTTCGCCAAACTAGTCTGTTAACCGTTCTTTTTTCACTATCGCACGCAGAATGGTCTGTCTGTTTATTGTGGATAACCACAAGTTTAACCATGACCTTCCGCTTTGTAAAGATAAGAATTCCGACAATGTCGCCGTGTACTGGTCGCCATAGGCCTCGAAACTCAATTGTTGGCAGTATAGGTACCATCTCAAATATTTGGCGGGCCGGATACCGTGGGTGTCCAGCCAGGTAACGCTGGCCGGTTTGCCTGCCCTCGCAGGGTGGTTTCGGCCCGCGGGCCACAGTTTGGAGACCCCTGCTTTAATCCGACCTGATATGGGCTCCGAATACTTGAGCAGTACTCAAGAATGGGTCGTGTCATGTTTATGCATTAAGTTGTTCTGAAAGTGGTGCTGATATTCAAGATAATAAAAGCGGGTTAAAAGCTGTGAGCTATCTGGGGAAATTATCCTTACATTACTGAGCAACTGTTTCACCAAGTATCCAGTCTAGTTTACCAATATATATATATATATATATGAAGACAATTTAGATAAAAAGAAATAAATCAGTTTATATTTGGACATTTAATTTAACATTGATCATTGATCCGTTAAAATTTCAGAATATTAAACTTTATTCATAACTAAACTGGTGCCTTATTTAGGATTGTGAAAATGTGAGTTTGTAATCTTACGGAACACATAAAATAGGGAGCCAAGATTGGGAGACTGCATACAACACTGCATTCATAAAATAACACACGAAGAATGTTGAAACATATGCAAGAGGAAATTAACCACAACCAACCGATTCAATTTCCCCCAAAGAAGTTACGTTCGTAGCGCAATCGTGTCTGTCATGAAATTACTACACACTGGTATACTAAATCCATACTAACTCTCTGTGAAATCGTCCCGAAAAGAATAGCAGAGGGCTACTTTGATGATTACGCCACAGTCCACATGCTTCACATGGTCAATTTGGTTTACACAAAGAGTGCAACTCCACAATAATTTTGATAATTAAAATAAATTACATCGAAACGCAATTTACAAAAGAAAAACTTCGAACAGGTTACTATCGTCTTACTATTATCCTGATGGGTCAAACAGTTGTATAAGCACGTGGAACTGGTCTCACAAAGTACACCCCACGTGGTTTGAACAGAAAGAAACGTTGCTATATTGAAAAATATTGTGCAGATGAGACGTTCTAATCTCACGCACATTCGCATTTAAGATTGATGATCTTAGTTAGAGTTATAGATCATCAACACGTGGTTCCACTTTGCTCACAAAGTAGTGACAAAGCAACTACTGGAAGATATGCTGAACTTCACACTCGAATTACACTGCGTTGCAATTTAAGATAACATAAGATAATTTAGATCTCAACCTGAAACAAAGGTGATTAAATTTTCAGTTAGGCCGAACTTAAGAAATCATACAATCGGAAGTGACCAGAGAGGCAGCTTCCTATACCAACATGACAAGGGACGGACAGGACCATACCAAGAATAGAAGGCTCTTTGCTTTTAGAAAGCGTAGCTACCCGTTCCGACGTTGGTCCTACTGTTCTCTAGCAGACAGGCTTGTCTGCTACCATCAAGCATGCAACTAGATATACATTTGCTCATTCATCCTTTCACACAGAAGGGAAGGGGGATGTCAGTATCTTATCATATACTATATAAAAGAAAGTGCATGTAGGTTCCATATGAGAATGTGTGACATGAATTACATATAAACTGTGTTTTAAAATGTAGTGGTGTGACAGATCGTTCTTGTTTATGTGTAAAAGTAACACGTTCCACTGCTCAGTCTTCTCCCAGATAGAGTCACAACCATCACAGTAAATTTATAAGTGGAATTTAACCCGTAAATGACAACAGATTTAAGAAATTAACATGAATGGAATCCAACAGAGACTTTTCAGTCGCCCTAGCGTCCTATATGCGATCTCCTTTACAGATGAACCATACTTCCCTAGAATTCTCCCAATAAACCGAAACCGACCATTCGCCTTCCCTACTACTACACTCACACGCTCGTTCCATTTCATATCGCTCTGCAACGACGTGACTGTGTCAAGCAGGACACTACTAATGCTGTGTCTGCAAATTACGGGTTTGCTTTTCTTACTCATTCGCTTTAATGTTTCTACATTTAGAGTTAGCGGCCACTCATCATACCAATTAGAAATTTTGTCTAAGTCATTTTGTATTTCCTACACTTACTCAACGACGACACTTTACCGTACACCGCAGCAACATCAGAAAGCAACCGAAGATTGCTGCCCATCCTGTCCGCAAATCATTTATGTATATGTAGAATAACAGTGAGCCTGTTACACTTTCCTGGGGCACTCCTGACTATACCCTTGTCTCTGACGAACACTCACCGTCGAGGACAACATACTGGGTTCTATTACTTAAAAAGTCTTCGAGCCCTCACATATCTGCGAATCTATTCCATACGCTCGTACCTCCTTTAACAGCCTGCGATGGGGCACCGTGTAAAACGCGTTCCGGAAATCTAGAAATATGGGATTTGCCTGTTTCCTTCATCCATAGTTCGCAGTGTATCATGAGAGAGAAGGTCAAGCTAATGTTCGCACCAGCGATGGTTCCTAATCCCATTCTGAATCGTGGACATAAGATTCTCGATCTCAAGAAAATTTATCATGTTCGAACTGAGAGTATATTTAAGGATTCTGCAGCAGACCGACGTTATGGATATTGGTCCTTAATATTGCGGGTCCGTTCTTTTGCCTTTCTTATAAGCAAGAGTCACTTGTGCTTTTTTTCCAGGCGCTTGAGACTCTGCACTGGGCGAGTGGTTCGATATAAATGCAATCTAAGTAAGGGACCAATACCGTAGAGTACTCTTTGAAAAACTGAAAGGGGATTCCATCCGGACCTGGTGACTTATTTGTTTACAACTCCTTCAGTTGTTTCTCTACGCCAGGGATATTTATTACTATGTCGTTCATACGAGATTCTGTTCGATGGGCCAACGACGGTATGTTTGTACAATTCTTCTATATGAACGATTTCTTAAAAGTGAAATTTAATAGTTCAGCTTCTATTTTGCTATCTTCAACTGCCACACCAGGCAGGTCAACAGTTGACTGGAAGGAAGCGTTAGACTCACTCAGCGATTTTACATAGAACCAGAATTTTCTCGGGTTCCCTACCTCAAGTATGAGGATGGTAGTAGTTGTATGTTTCGCGCACAGATCTTTTCACAGACGCATGAATCTCAACTAAACTTTGCATCTCGTCATCTGCCTGTTCTCTTTTGAACAGAAAGTGCAATGCCGGCCGAAGTGGCCGTGCGGTTAAAGGCGCTGCAGTCTGGAACCGCAAGACCGCTACGGTCGCAGGTTCGAATCCTGCCTCGGGCATGGATGTTTGTGATGTCCTTAGGTTAGTTAGGTTTAACTAGTTCTAAGTTCTAGGGGCCTAATGACCTCAGCAGTTGAGTCCCATAGTGCTCAGAGCCATTTGAACCATTTTGAACCAGAAAGTGCAATAACTGCTTCCTCAACAGTTTCCGAATCTCATTATTCAACAGTGTTGGGTCATTTCCGACCTGTACTAGGCACATAATTCTCCAGACCATTATTTACAATCTCCTTAAATTTTGCCCATAATTTCTCTACGTCCATCCCACTGAAAATAAGTGATGTCAGTTCACTAAGCGAGATGCTAATAACTACTTATCTGCTCTTCCTAGGAGAAATTCTCTCATAGCCTTCTTTAACTTTAGTAATCATCATTGCTATAATGACATCATGATCGCTAATCCCCGTTTCTGTACTGACGTCTTGTATGATACAATTCAAAACGTGGAACAACACAAAGTTCAAAGTCTCATTGCTTGCAACAATAACGAATATTTTTACATCATTGCTTATAGCCGATCAGTTCTAAGAAAAAAAAAATTAGAAGTACAGTTTACGCTTACGTTGCGCTGGCCATCTTGGCATAGCATGAGCTGGTCCATCTAGTAGCCGAAAACTAAAGACAAACCTCTCTATTCCAGGGGAAGGCTGGTTCTACGGTATTGTAGCACAATACAGTCCAATGCAAATCTTCTCAAGGTTCCATTTCCGTTTCACATATCTCTGCCCCTTCCTAATTTAATGGCCTTCATTCATCATCATCATTATCATTTTCTTCTTCTACTACTCCACTTCCCCTCCCCCCACTCCACCCTTACTGTACTGTACCCCATTTTTCTGTTTTTCCCCTTAGTCACAGTTTTCACTCATCAGAAAAATACTGCCTCATGGAAACGGTTCCCAGGACACGCACCCCAGCTACCGCACCCTACTATCACCACTACATGTTCTGTCAAGTGCAGTAACAGAGAATACAGTTAACATTAAAAACTGAAGATTTGCTGATAACATTGCAATTATGCCAGAGGTAAGGAAGGACTTGGAAGATCAGCTGAACTTTGGTTAATGTCTCGAAAAGAGGTAACAAGATGAATTGCAATAAAACTACAAGGGCTTGCTGAAATTAATGTCTCTGATATGAAAACTCTTAAAGCTTTTTAATTCAAACAAACATTATTAACATTCCTCATCTTTATTCCTCGAACCTACATATTTGCAGTCCCCTATAGCTAGAATGTTCTGAATTGTAGCGTGTAACATGACGGTGAGCAATATGGCTACGTCTGTGAGTATTGTAATCGAATTTCAAATTCGGAGAGCTCTTCCGCTCGCGGAGTGCCCTCTCCTCTAGCATGACAATCTCAGACCACAAACGAGCGCTCCGACATTTCCAACTATATGAAGCCCTGGGTTCACAGTCACCGATCGTCCTCCATACAGTCCCGACTTGGCCCCATCCTTTTTGCATTTGTTTCTGAAGCTTAAAGAACACCTCAACGACTTCACTTTTATAGTGATGAAGCGTTTCGGGCAGAGGTGAGGTTATGGCTCCGTCAACAAAGTCGAACATTCTAAAGTGACGGTAACGACAACCTGGTCTCCGATTGGTTCAAATGATTCAAATGGCTCTGAGCACTATGCAACTTAACTTCTGAGGTCATCAGTCGCCTAGAACTTAGAACTAATTAAACCTAACTAACCTAAAGACATCACACACATCCATGCCCGAGGCAGGATTCGAACCTGCGACCGGAGCGGTCGCTCGGCTCCAGACTGTAGCGCCTAGAACCGCATGGCCACTCCGGCCGGCCTCTCCGGTTGGGAGAAATGTTTTCATCGCCAGGTTGACCATGTTGATAAATAAAAATGTAGACATGAAGAACGCAGATGTAGAATGTTAATAACGTTTGTTTTATTTAAAAAAGCTGTGAGAGTTTTCACATATAAAATTCGCAGGCTTTACTTTTCCGCAAGTCGTCGTACAAGAGGAATCTAAGTCAGGGGGTGTTGAGGAGTTAGATTTGGCAACGAGATTCTAAAAACAGCGTACGAGTTTTGTAATTTCAAAAGCAAAATAACTGACAACAGCAGAAATAAAGAGGATGTTACATGTAGATTATCAATAGTAAGAATAGTTTTTGTGAAGAAAATAATGTGAACATCGTACATAAATTTCCTTGTAAGGAAGCCATACGTGAAAGTATTTCTTTCCACTGTAACTCCTTACGGAGGCTAAAGTTTGATAAAACACATCAACAGCAGTAACAGAACAGAAGTTTTCAAATGTGGTGCTACAGACGAATGGTGAAGATGAGACGAATAGATCTAATGAAGATTTACTGAGTCGAATTGGGACTTTTCTAAAAGGAGGACAGGTTTACGGTATGGATACTGAGGTATCAAAAAATGTGGGGCGCTAGAGTTTTAATGAGAGACCAAGGCTTGAACCCAGTAAGCAGATTCAAATTACTTTAGCTTGCAGTAACAAATCAAACATGAACAAACTTGCACACGTTAAGACTTGTGTGAACAGCTGCAACAAACCAGCCTTCGGGTTAAAGATTGCAACAACACAATAAAAAATATTCATTGTCACCATTGTGCGAAAAACATAGCTGCTGTTGAGTATTTTGTTCGTCTGTACCTAATCATTTAATCGAAAATTAGAACAATGTATTTTTTTCAGGCGTTGCTACATATTTTAACGTGATTATGAGGATTTAATGAAAGGTAAAAACAGCGAACTGTTTGGACAAACTGTACTTAATTGACCTGGTTTCGATATCGACTAAGGGTATCTTTATCAGAAAAAGTTATAGTTACCTATAAAACTTTTTTAATCAACATAGGAATATCAAAACTCCTTAAGCTGCACAAGAAGTATTAAAAACAGAACATGTATTACTTACTTAAGTTCACATTGCATGGAGAGACAATAAAACCGCATGAGCAGAAGTGATAAAGTCAAATAAGTAAAAGTTAACTTGTAATGCCAACACTAAAACCACAAGTATAGCAAGCCGCTAGGAGTGACGTCAGCGTGAAAGGTTTGTCGACTGTTTACGTCGCTACGAGGAAACAGCGTAGTGCACGCCACCTAGGGGGCGCGAATAGCGTAAACCGGCATAAATTAAGGAAACAAGTAGATGAAAATACGATGGCGAACCAATTGTAAAGAGGATTTTTGTTCTTGAGCATCAACAGAAGGGAGAGCCGGCCACTATATTCTTCTAACAGCTTCGTTAGTAACGCTTACGATGTCAGAGCAACAAGTGCACCCCCCGAACCCTCCCACTGCAAACCGCATAGTTACGAAGTTTCTTCCTCTCGAAGGAGCTCGAGCGACGGAAATTACCCAGAAATCGTCTGCACCGTTAGGTGACCAAAATTTGTCAACGACGCGTGTGTTTTCCTGCCATGAAGGGTTCAAGGAAGGTCGAGAAGGTGTGGAAAATCAGCAACATGAACACCGTTGTCGGACCAGCATTACAGACGAAAACATTTGTGTAGCTCGAGAAATTCTTGAATGCGATCGACGGGCAAGAGTATAAAAAATTGCAGAACTGGTCGGAAAAAGTTATGGGAGCTGTCGAGTGATCATCACAAATGACCTATAGTTCCGCAAAGTGCGTTCCAGATGGGTCCCTCGCTTTTGACCGGAAATCTAAAGTTCAGACGTTTGGAGGTCTGTCATAAGCTTATAGCAAGACTTTCGAAGGAAAATGAGGCACTTTTGTGTGTGATCGTCACCTGCGAAGAAATGTGGGTCAACCACTACACTTCCGAGTCCAGACAAGCCCAGTAGGGAGTGGCGGAGGAAAAGGGAGTGAGCCCCAGTGAAAGCCAAGACTCGATTATCACCTAGCAAGCTACTTTCAACAGTTTTTTTCGACTGGCGAGGCATTTTTCTCATTGATTTTTTTTCCATGTTGTTGTGGTCTTCAGTCCTGAGACTGGTTTGATGCAGCTCTCCATGCTACTCTATCCTGTGCTAGCTCCTTCATCTCCCGGTACCTACTGCAACTTACATCCTTCTGAATCTGTTTAGTGTATTCATGTCTTGGTCTCCCTCTACGATTTTTACCCTCCACGCTGCCATCCAGTACTAAATTGGTGCTCCCTTGATGCCTCAGAATATGCCCCACCAACCTATCCCTTCTCCTAGTCAAGTTGTGCCACAAATTTCTCTTCTCCCCAATTCTATTCAATACCTCTTCATTAGTTATGTGATTCAACCCATCTAATCTTCAGCATTCTTCTGTAGTACCACATTTCGAAAGCATCTATTCTCTTCTTGTCCAAATTATTTATCGTCCACGTTTCACTTCCATACATGGCTACACTCCATACAAATACTTCCAAAAATGACTTCCTGACACTTAAATCTATACTCGATGTTAAAAAATTCCTCTTCTTCAGAAACGCTTTCCTTGCCATTGCCAGTCTACCTTTTATATCCTCTCTACTTCGACGATCTTCGGTTATTTTGCTCTCCAAATAGGAAAACTCATTTACTACTTTAAGCCTCTCACTCCCTAATCTAATTCCGGCAGCATCACCCAATTTAATTTGATTACATTCCATTATCCTCGTTTTGCTTCTGTTGATGTTCATCTTATATCCTCCCTTCAAGACAATGTCAATTCCGTTCAGCTGCTCTTCCAGGTCCTTTGCTGTCTCTGACAGAATTACAACGTCATCGACGAACCTCAAAGTTTTTATTTCTTCTCCATGGATTTTAATTCCTACTCCGAATTTTTCTTTTGTTTCCTTTACTGCTTGCTCAATATACAGATTGAATAACATCGGGAATAGGCTACAACCCTGTCTCACTCCCTTCCCAACCACTGCTTCCCTTTCATGTCCCTCGACTCCTATAACTGCCATCTGGTTTCTGTACAAATTGTAAATAGCCTTTCACTCCCTGTATTTTACCCCTGCCACCTTCAGATTTTGAAAGAGAGTATTCCAGTCAATATTGTCAAAAACGTTCTCTAAGTCTACAAATGCTAGAAACGTAGGTTTTCCTTTCCTTATTCTATTTTCTAAGATAAGTCGTAGTGTCTGTATTGCCTCACGTGTTCCAACATTTCTACGGAATCCCAACTGATCTTTCCCGAGGTCGGTTTATACCAGTTTTTCCATTCGTCTGTAAAGAATTCGCGTTAGTATTTTGCAGTTAGTTCGGTAATTTTCACATCTGTCAACACCTGTTGTCTTTGGGATTGTAATTATTATATTCTTCTTGAAGTCTGAGGGGATTTCGCCTGTCTCATACATCTTGCTCACTAGATGCTAGAGTTTTGTTAGGCCTGGGTCTCCCAAGGCCGTCAGTAGTTCTAATGGAATGTTGTCTACTCCCGGAGCCTTGTTTCGACTCAGGTCTATCAAAGCTCTGTCAAACTCTTCACGCAGGAGCGTATCTCCCATTTCATCTTCATCTACATCCTCTTCCACTTCCGTAATATTGTCCCCAAGTACATTGCCCTTGTATAGACCCTCTACACACTCCCTCCACCTTTCTGCTTTCCCTTCTTTGCTTAGAACTGTGTTTCCATCTGAGCTCTTGATATTCATGGAAGCTGTTATCTTTTCTCCTAAGGTCTCTTTAATTTTCCTGTAGGCAGTATCTATCTTACCCTAGTGAAATGCGCCTCTACATCCTTACATTTGTCCTCTAGCCATCCCTGCTTAGCCATTTTGCACTTCCTGTCGATCTCATTTTTGAGACGTTTCTATTCCTTTTTGCCTGCTTCATTTACTGCATTTTTATATTTTCTCCTTTCATGAATTAAATTCAATACTTCTTCTGTTACCCAAGGATTTGTACTAGCCCTCGTCTTTTAACATACTTGATCCTCTGCTACCTTCAATATTTCTTCTACTGTATTTCTTTCCCCCATTCTTCTCAATCGTTCCCTAATGCTCTCCCTGAAGCTCTCTACAGCCTCTGGTTCTTTCAGTTTATCCAGGTCCCATCTCCTCAAATTCTCACCTTTTTGAAGTTTCTTCAGTTTCAATCTACAGTTCATAACAAATAGATTGTGGTCAGAGTCCACATCTGCCCCTGGAAATGTCTTACAATTTAAAACCTGGTTCCTGAATCTCTGGCTTACCATTATATAAGCTATCTGAGACCTTCCAGTATCTCCAGGCCTCTTCCATGTATACAACCTTCTTTTATGATTCTTGAACCAGGTGTTAGTTAGCTATGATTAAGTTACGCTCTGTTCAAAATTCTACCAGGCGGCTTCCTCTTTCATTCCTTAATCCCATTCCATATTCACCTACTACGTTTCCTTCTCTTCCTTTTCCTACTATCGAGGTCTTGTCACCCCCCAGCGACGCATAATCAGTGTTCTGTACTACTGCGAACTATTGAAGAAGGTGAGGGATGCAAATTCGCCCCAAAAGACGAGACCAGCCTATTCAACAGGTCATGCACTGGACATAATCCTCCTTACAGTCCGGATCTATCACCCTGCGATTTCCATCTGCTTCGGCCGCTCAAAGAAGCTCTTGAAGACATCGATTTGATGATGACGAGGGCCTGGAGAAAACCGTGCATAGTTGGCTCCTGACGCAACCAGCTTCATTCTACGATGCTGTGATTAATGAAAAAATTAAAAAGTTTAAAAAATCCTTCACGCTGGGAAAAGTGTACTTCTAAAGCGGAAAATTATGTGTGAAATAAATTGTAACCGCCTTTTTTTAAATGAATTATCTTCTAAAAGTAAAATTCCATTTATATTTGATTCACACTCGTAGTTATAATAAGAAACAACTTAATAACCGAAGTATAAAAGCAGGTAATAAGTAGAATGTACAGGAAGTGCTGGAGCATGAGACAGCAGTTGATACTAGCCATCTGCCCATTGTAGATAGGTGCTGAAAATGAACAGAATTAACATAGCAGGGATAACAGATGTGGAATACAGTAAAAACAATTAAAAGAGGAGCAAAACATAGTTCACCAGTCCACGGTATCCGTTTCCTTACTTGGAGAGTTCAATGGTCTAATGATTCTGTTACTACGTCTGTGGATGCTGGGCGACGTTTAATTAACATACGTAGCCAAAATAAAAAAAATCTTAAACGAGTAACGTATTCGCTGGGACATTATTGCCTTCGTTAACAGAGGCAGAAGGAACACAGGCAGTGTCTTGCTGCTGTAGAAAACCAGATGTTACGCCGGTGTGGAACGACCTTCTGGACTTTTCTTGCGAAGAAAACGACTCTGTTACTCAGTGCGAACGGATAACAGCGGTGTACTGTAACGAATGCTGCGCCATTATATTACCTCTTCTCAGCTACTTCAGGAGAAGCATTAAGCTTATGGAAATCACCTACATTATGCAGTGCGAGACGAATTCGCTTGAGCGATCTAATGCATTTATGCAACAAGAACTATTAAGCTTAGAGTTATGGAACGAACAGAACAGTAACATTATCTCCAGGGGCTTTTTCCCTTCTCGTTTAAGAAACAGCTGCTTCAAAAATTCTTTGCTGTTTTTTGAACACCTGTGATATTGACTGTGAGACTATTTTACAGCCTGTCTGTTCCTTAGGAGAAGCAGTATTCTACTGCCAGAAGAAGTAAGTGTCAAAGATTTTTATTGATAATGCTTGTTGCTACTAGCTATGAAATGCACAGATGCGTTTATCTCGGTGATACGGTGGCAGCAAAGCCATATGTTATATTGTAATTTAGGGCTCTAATTACTTTCACAAATTTATACCCGACACACGTCGCTATTGCCACATGTGTACCGTCACATTATTGGTTCGTTAACATAGCTGCTGTCTATTATTGCTGAGTTCTGTTGTTGGTGGAAACAGCGCGGAGGAGCAAAACATCCTCATAACTATGTGAGCACTTACCGTGAGCCACATTACCGTCCTCACGGTACGAGAGACCACGATCGAAATTATTGATCTATAGCATTACGGCCAAAACGATGTAAATCGATAGGTTTGATTGCTCTAAACCAAAAAATATTAACTTCAGAAATTTTCCCGTCACGTCTGGTCTGCCCGCGTTTTCTAAAATGTCAACAAATTTTACTGAACAGTATCGCAGCAGTAATTCTGATTTTTGAAATGTAATTGAATGATAGGTTTAAGACACCAAAAAAGTGTTTTTCAGTAGCGCAAACCTGGGGAACCATTTCACAAAATAAGACATGAAACCAAAAATCATACCATACCATCTCAAAATCTGTTTTATTACATCTGCTCAGTTAAAGCGAAACAATGTATTTTCAGACAAAAAACACCTCCCATCTTGAGATGCTGTGAAAGTGTGTAACGCCGGAAATGCATATCCTCCTATTTTCATCTATTGTACTATTATTTTTTTTCCTTGTTTTGTTACCTCAAGATATGACATTTCTGTCTCTTTATATATTGTAATTGTTTTACTGTTTGAATATATATATATTTATGCACTTATGTCGATGTATAATTGGTTTGTTTCGTAAATATTATTTGTATTTTTACGCTGGGTCTTGCCTAGGGAAAACTGCTATCGAACGATTACATCGATAGGTCGTGTGAAGACTCAAAGTGTGTAGGATCTTTGGTAGTGTTAACTCTGCCGCGTGGAGCGCGGGCAGAGAGAGTCCGGCGGGAGTAGCGAGTGGAGCAGGTGTGTTGTGTGTAGCTCCCGCGAGTTGCCGCGCTTTCGGGGTTTGGCAGCATGTAATTGCGCTCGACTTGCGATGATAGTTTCTGACATGGTGTCGCGGACGGGAAGCATTAGCTGGCGCACATCAAGAGCCCGTTTCGCCTGGTGACCGTGTCGAGAAGAAGGCGCGCCAACATCCAGCTTCTGCAACAGCGACGGCCGACAATGAGTGACTGTCGCCACCTCCTCGATCGACGGCTTCAAACCTTCAATCAACTAACAAGGAAGACTAAAAGCACGTAAAGTTTCAGAACTGTATGGCAGACCTCAGCTTTTCAAATTGTTCCATTTGCCTCGCAAAATTACAGCAACTTAGCATGAATCTTTGTTGCTCATTGTCCCAATTGCATTGCCAAGCAGGGTCCCTTCCTTTTCCGAAATAAACCCGACACGTTGAAATTCAAACGCCAGCATTAAAATAATATAATTAGATTTCACTGCTTTAATTTCAAAGTTCAGTAGCTGGCTACAATATTTAGGTTACACGAGCACAAATTTAGAGTGCAAGTTTTGTTAGTATATTTTAGCTTACCTGTGACTGCAGCTCAGCTTGGTACGTACTAAATTTTACTGTTGTTAATAGTTCAGAATCATTTAATTCAAGTTCAAAGTTAAATCTCTTGTTTCTAAATTGCGTAGAGTCAAGTTGCTTTTGAAATGATTGTTGAGGTAGTCCAAGACTAACCGTATTTTACTGGATTTCGATGTGCTTCAGAAAGAAAGCTCACTATTAACTTCAGTCACTAAATTAACTTTCGATTTTCCGGTTTTATTAATTCTTTTGCTAAATTAAGTCAGAGTGTAGCGAAATTTATTACTTCTGACAAACTTTCAGTTTTCACACTACACGTGTCAACCTTCAGTTGCCATGCTTCTAGTGTTAATTATATGTGTAATAACGTTTCTTTTTCAGTTACTATAGTAATTGTCCTTAGGACTGGCGACCGTGATTTCCCCCAAATCTCAAATATCTAATTACCGCTAGTTAATTGTTAACGTAACGGCCGCACATTTACTTTCTTTATTAACTTTACCCCTTTTCAAAATTAATTTCCACCAGTTTCATTTGCATTTTTCCTTTTATTTAGATGTAACCCTTTCCTCCCTCTTTACCGATAGATTAACTTCGGTGACGATTGCTTTTCCCAAATTTCCATTAGGTACACGCGGTTTAATTTTTCACTGTCATTAAGGTCGATAAGTGAGGGGGGAAGTTACACGTGGCGACCTGGTGACAGGACAATCTTCAAATTTGAGGTTGTTCTGGACACGAATTTTGCATTACGCAAATCTCGTAACAAAGTACTGGTTACGAAATGGTCGATACGTCAGCGAGAATATTCGTGTGAGGAATCCTAATTAGAGTTGAGATTTTGCATTTATATTGAAAATTATTAAAATGAGTGAAGGCAACAATTACCAAAATTTGGTAGACTTGGATACGGAACAATCGGTCGAACAGTGGGAAACGCGCACAGCGGTACCCATTGTTCCGGGGCAGGCGGCTAGCATGAAAGATGCGACCGCCGAAACGCAACAAAGAGCAGAAATGGAATTCCAGACTTTAGAAAATGTTTCGGAATCGGAAGTGAAAATCAAATCTGAATCCCTTGATGACGAATACGGGGGGACAATGAAAGAGGAAGCCGCTACGGAAGTAAAACCGGTGCTTTCCGGGAATTTAACTGATTTATTGAATGTTTTGATTAACGAAATCAAGAGTCAATCGGCAGAAATTAAAGCTCAGGCTGCCAAGGAAGAAGCTCAGGCTGCCGAGCAAGCAGCTCAGACTGCCAAGCAAGTAGCTCAGTCTGAAAAAATTGAACGAATGTTAGACAATCAGAACAAAGCTATTAATGTTGTTAACAACAATGTTGAAGTTGTTAACACAAAAGTTGATAAAATCAAAGACGATATTGTCGTGATTAATACCGAAATCGGTAACCTTAAACAGGAAATGATAGGCGTTCAGGCGGAAATTGCGAGCATAAATACTCGTTTTGATTCCGAAATTAGCAGAATCGAGAAAAGTGTAGGAGACGCAGTTGCTCCGATCATCGAGAATAAGGTGACGGAACAAATTCAATTAGTGAGAAAAGAGGATCAACAGAAGGTGGAAACTTTAAAGGCTTTAGTATCCGAAGTAGATACCAAAGTGACGAAGCAGGCTAACACCTGCGAAGAGAAAAAGAGGGAAGTGGAAACGCTTGCGACAACCACTTGCCAAGTGATTACGAGGGTGTCGGAATTAGAAAGGAAACTTGACGAAAAACAGAGCTATGTGCCAATCTGTGCACATAGTTCGGAGTTGTTGACGAAAGAGGAGCGGTTCGACCCCTTGAAAAAAGGCGGTATACACCCGACGGATTTCATTAAAAATTGTGAAAGAGTTTTACCCAGATCATGGACTAATGAGAGAAAAATTAATGCGGTTATTGATGTGTTGGCTGGTGATGCCAAGCGTTGGGGCCTAAACCTCAACATTACGAACCTGACTTTTGACGAGTTTAAAAATTTGTTTCTGGCTGAATAGTGGTCAGAGCAAAAACAGCAAAGTGTCTGGCGCGAATTTGTCGTATCGAGGCCTTTCGATGCGAATTCGCGCGGCTCGATGAAGGAGTTTTGTGAGGGCTGGATCCGCAAGTTGGAATATTTGCGTGATCGCTGCACGGAATCCGAAATAGTCTGGGAACTCTACAAAAAGCTTCCAGATGATACAAAACGCTACGTAGGAAGCAATTACAGGACAATAAATGATTTCCTGGAAAGAGTGGAGGACGAGGACAGTTGGCGCAATAATCGCGACAGTGGTGGAGGCCGTGGTAACAACAACGGGTACCACAGCAACCACAACAACGATAACCACGGGAATAATGCATACCGCAACCATGGCAGCAATAACAATAATGGTTCGGACCGTAATAACAATCGGTACAATGCAAATAATAACCGGAATGACGGAAACCAGTATCATACTAGCGTGATACGGGCTGCGCAGAATAGTAATAACGCCAGAGGGTGTGACCAGCCGCCTCAGCAGTATCCGGGGAGCGTATCTGCTGGGACGAGACAGGGAAACCATTAGCCGCGCCGGTGAGGGGCCGACCGGGCGTGGAGAAATTTTGGCGGCCCAATAACAGGAGAAAACCCAGGTGTCGTCGTTATGAAAATTCCGTATGGAATAATCAACGGCGGGAGAGTGTGCCAGTGTTAGGAGAAAGGAGTGCGCCCACAAGTAGTAGATCAGCTGTAGACACGGCAGTAGGAAGTACATTCACTGTCAGTGAGAACAATTTAAGTAGTGTTCCGGAAATCGATTATAAAGTGGCAGCTGTAATACCCACAGCGGAACTGGAGATTGAGTTTAAGAATGATTCGCAAGTGTTGAAAGAAGATCAGATGTCGGATAAAACGTCCGTCATCGAGCGAGGAGATGCAGAGAGGGATGAGGTCTGGTTAAGGCAGTTCGGTCGCTTATACTACGAACTAAGAGATTTTGGGGGGCCTGTACGGGAGAAGTGTTTATGGGGAGCGCGGGCAGGATTTGCCGCGTCTCGTCCCGCAGGAAGATAGTGATTGTGAAGTGATAGAAAGTTCTGGCCCTAACCGGCAGACTTTACTAGAAATAGTTGATGTTAATGGGGAGCACGAGCAAGATGTGTCGTGTTTCGTCCCGCAGGAGTTGAATGTTGAAGTAGTAACGGAAAGTTCTGGCCCTAACCGACAGACTTTACCGAAAGTTGTAATGGTAGAAGTAGCCGACCCATCCGACGCGAACATCCAGTTTGAACATTGCGAGAGTATTAAGGAGAAAGATTACGAAAATTTTAGTGATAGCCGAACACGATTGGTAGAAAAGCACGTAGATTACAACGTGTATGAGGTTAGAGCTGACATTATACGGTCAGAAGATAACAGTGTGGGTTGCGCAGATCTAGAGGAAGTAATTGCAGATACTACTGGGCACATGTCTCCAGGTAGATTGGCAGATGAGATCAATCTGATTAAAGAGGAATCAACGAAGGTGACAATTAGTGAAGTGATAGCAAAGCAACACTCTCTAGTTGACGAGTTACATGAAAAGGTTTCGGTATTGGAGGCGAAGCTACGGGCTAAGCCTCAGGACAAACGTGTTGAAATTAAAACTGTATGTGAACAGAGGCTGAAAAAGCCGCCAGATAAGCCGAATTTAGGATCAAAGCCGGATGGTTTTTTCTGGAATGACCTGGATATAGACGAAGATTTACTGTGGGAAAATAATGAAACAGTCGAGGACAAGTGTAGACAGATAGTAGTGTCTGTTAATATGCACGACCTACAACTAAACGTGTTATTGACACCGGTGCAGAATTGAGTGCTGTATCTGGGAAAATATTTGAGTTACTGAAAGACAGACCCGGCATCGTAGTTATGCCAGTAACAGGAGTGAAAATTATCGGTGCTACTGGGAAGGCCAGTAAACCGGTCACAAAACAGATTTTTGTCAACTTCGAGATATGTGGGGCACGATTTGAACAAGAGTTTGTCGTCGTGCCAGACTTAACTACGGAAGTAATTATCGGGTTAGATTGGCTATTAAAGTACCGTGCAGTGATTAACTGCGAAAGCAAAACTTTGACATGTATGTCACTAGATAAAACAAAGGTAGTTGGTTTTGACGAGGCAGGAGACGGTGTGCAGAGGCAATACCAACCTATACACATTGTTAACTGGCCGGATGACATTGACGTAGGAATGAGTTTGAACTGCCGTAACATGAGGAAATTCGGCATTGACAAAAGTGTAGAAAGTAAACTGGAAGAGATAATCAAATTCCCTCCACGGATTAACATTAGTATTGGTGTGAAAAAAGATCGTTTGCGAGAAGTAATGAAGCTTAAAGCCGATGCTCGCATACGTCGTCATGACGCTAAAGCGCGTTTTGCTAAGTTTGCGATTGGAGACTTAGTACTTGTAAAAGCTCATGAGAAATCGAGCGAGATAGACAATGAAATCTCTAAATTTAAGTTTGTTTATAATGGACCATATAAAGTCATTGGTATACCTCACACAAATGCTTATTGCTTAGAGTATCCAAGCTCTGGAAAACGATTAGGTATACGGAATATAGTAGACTTGAAATTGTACCAACCTAGGATCGATTAATACCACACAATGCGTAATTTGTACAATATGTAAATATAGAGTGTAAGATTTAAGGTTTGCTAGATTGCCATGCTTTTGCCTGACCAAGAGGACATTAAAGAAGTTGTAATTAATAAGTAATTAATTTTGACTAAATGATTTAAGAGAAAGTGATTATTTATCAATTGAAAAATCCAAGCTGCTAGTTTAAGTTTTCAGCTGAGTCACAGTAGATTAAGCAATGTAAATATGATTTTGTAACTAGCTGTAAGATTCCATGAATATGTGATTTACTAGTCATTGCCGATGTACTTAGACGCTGTTTTAAGTTTCAGGCTTGTACATGTGTGATGATGGACAGTGTTGAGTTATCCACTGCGATAGTGTTAATGGACTCCTTGAGATTACTCGGGAGTGAGTTTTTCCGAAAGAATTCAGTGAAACGGACGTTCTGGAAATGCCGTTACAAGGGCGAGAGAGATCAAGCGTGCCGCACAGGCGGGCGCAACAATACTGGCGGGGCGGAACCGCTGTCGGCTCTAGTGCCGCTGTCGGCTCTTGTGCCGCTGTCGGCATTCTTTGTACTTGCGGGTACGAAAGGCGGAATAGTTTTTCTTCCCGGACAGCTGATGTGAAAGAATTCTGCTGTCAATATTTATGTTTTTTTCGATCTACTGAATATTATTTTCTTGTTTAGCGTTAAGTAGATTCTCGTGACGAGAATATTAATTATGAAAAGGTTATATAAAATGTGTAGTCTATTTAATTATTTATTTGCGTATTTTGATCTACCTGTTTTTATGACCATGCAATCTAATTAATTTTGCAAATAGTATTCCATTTCTCATAGTGTTACGAATTTTAATGATTTTGGAATAGCTAAACCATTTTCTATATTTTCTATGAATTTTAATATGTTGTCAACCTGTTTTATTTTGTGCAAGGTGACAGAGTGGAATAAGATTAGGAGTGTCTCCACTCAATTATTATGGTCTAAAAATTGATTTATGGTTAATTAGACGAATGCTAACTTTTGTTGATGTTTTGAGCATATGCATTTCCGCTGTTTCTTTTTTGGGACATTTTCTGAGTCTGTTTACGTTACACGAACATCCTCAGACAATGTGGGGCACGTGTAACGCCGGAAATGCATATCCTCCTATTTTCATCTATTGTACTATTACTTTTTTTCCTTGTTTTGTTACCTCAAGATATGACATTTCTGTCTCTTTATATATTGTAATTGTTTTACTGTTTGAATATATATATATTTATGCACTTATGTCGATGTATAATTGGTTTGTTTCGTAAATATTATTTGTATTTTTACGCTGGGTCTTGCCTAGGGAAAACTGCTATCGAACGATTACATCGATAGGTCGTGTGAAGACTCAAAGTGTGTAGGATCTTTGGTAGTGTTAACTCTGCCGCGTGGAGCGCGGGCAGAGAGAGTCCGGCGGGAGTAGCGAGTGGAGCAGGTGTGTTGTGTGTAGCTCCCGCGAGTTGCCGCGCTTTCGGGGTTTGGCAGCATGTAATTGCGCTCGACTTGCGATGATAGTTTCTGACATGGTGTCGCGGACGGGAAGCATTAGCTGGCGCACATCAAGAGCCCGTTTCGCCTGGTGACCGTGTCGAGAAGAAGGCGCGCCAACATCCAGCTTCTGCAACAGCGACGGGCGACAATGAGTGACTGTCGCTACCTCCTCGATCGACGGCTTCAAACCTTCAATCAACTAACAAGGAAGACTAAAAGCACGTAAAGTTTCATAACTGTATGGCAGACCTCAGCTTTTCAAATTGTTCCATTTGCCTCGCAAAATTACAGCAACTTAGCATGAACCTTTGTTGCTCATTGTCCCAATTGCATTGCCAAGCAGGGTCCCTTCCTTTTCCGAAATGAACCCGAGTGTCGTTGAAATTCAAACGCCAGCATTAAAATAATATAATTAGATTTCACTGCTTTAATTTCAAAGTTCAGTAGCTGGCTACAATATTTAGGTTACACGAGCACAAATTTAGAGTGCAAATTTTGTTAGCATATTTTAGCTTACCTGTGACTGCAGCTCAGCTTGGTACGTACTAAATTTTACTGTTGTTAATAGTTCAGAATCATTTAATTCAAGTTCAAAGTTAAATCTCTTGTTTCTAAATTGCGTAGAGTCAAGTTGCTTTTGAAATGATTGTTGAGGTAGTCCAAGACTAACCGTATTTTACTGGATTTCGATGTGCTTCAGAAAGAAAGCTCACTATTAACTTCAGTCACTAAATTAACTTTCGATTTTCCGGTTTTATTAATTCTTTTTCTAAATTAAGTCAGAGTGTAGCGAAATTTATTACTTCTGACAAACTTTCAGTTTTCACACTACACGTGTCAACCTTCAGTTGCCACGCTTCTAGTGTTAATTATATGTGTAATAACGTTTCTTTTTCAGTTACTATAGTAATTGTCCTTAGGACTGGCGACCGTGATTTCCCCCAAATCTCAAATATCTAATTACCGCTAGTTAATTGTTAACGTAACGGCCGCACATTTACTTTCTTTATTAACTTTACCCCTTTTCAAAATTAATTTCCACCAGTTTCATTTGCATTTTTCCTTTCATTTAGATGTAACCCTTTCCTCCCTCTTTACCGATAGATTAACTTCGGTGACGATTGCTTTTCCCAAATTTCCATTAGGTACACGCGGTTTAATTTTTCACTGTCATTAAGGTCGATAAGTGAGGGGGGAGGTTACAAGTGTTAAAAAATTTTACTGATCGATAACATAGTATTACGTCATAAAACTGTTGAATATGATAAAATAAGTGGCCCAGATGCAGAAAAAAGTGATTTGAGACAAATTTACTTCAGTACCTTACTAATTAGACAGATTTTTGATACTCAGAAATCATTACACGGTCATATTGAGACATATGAAACTCAGCTTGCAAGTTAATGAATAAACTGTAACCCTAAAATTCTAATGTGATTAATAAAGACCTTAATCGGAACCACTTGCGCTCAAGGACTTTTTAACTTCCACAAAAAAGTTGGATAAAGTTAGAAAAATACAGTATATTTAAAGAGAAAAAAGTGAATGTTTTTATTTACTGTCGGCCTCAACAACATTATCGTCATCATCAGAATCACTCTTCAGGTCATTACCAATTTATTCACTGTCTTCTTCTGGAACACAAATATAATTTGTCAAAATCACTTATTTCTTTATAAAGTTCTTCCGTTTGTACAATTTGTGGACGTTTACTTTTTCGTCTAAAATGACGTCGCTAATTTCTGGTAATTGACTACAGGAGAGTCACGAAAAGTCGTTAGATCCCTCGTTGTCAATCGCGATGTGATTGACATGCGTAATCACACTTCCATACTTATCAAGAGGTCCGAAACGAATAATACGGTCTGCTGCCATCCTGCTGCGATTACGGGCAGCATGGGGTTCACGCCTGAGCCTCAGGACGTGCGGTAGCAGCGCATGTCGGGTGTTTCAAGCGCCAACTTCGCGTCTCAATATCTCGGGATGTAATGGGAATATTGCGATGCAATCAACGCCATTGTGTATGTGCTTTGTCATGCTATGGATTGCTGAAAAAAAAGGTGGTCCATTTAAAAAAACATAAGTTTGTGTTAAAAACACATATGCTTTCGTTTTAGAATGTTTCCAAATATGTACATTCATGGGCCCCAGCCCTACATTGATACCGGTGAAAGTCGTTTTCCAATAGCTGTTATTGTTCCAGAGATATTTTGGGTGGACAAGATAGCCGGGACACCCTGTATATTCTATCAGGTCTAATAATAACAGGAAGTACGAACAACCCTAATGAATTTTGGTGGCCGTTCTGCCTGTCACAGAGAAGTGCAACACCAGCTATGTACACACAAACCGATGGGCGAAGATACACTGACGTTCGACCATTTCTTCAGGTTAGATCGCAAGGCCGCGCGGAGTGGCCGTGCGGTTTGAGGCGCCATCTCACGGACTGCGCGGCCCTCCAGCCGGAGGTTCGAGTGCTCCCTTAGCATAATTTAGTTTAAGTTGGTTTAAGTAATGTGTAAGACTAGGGACCGATGACCCCAACAGTTTGGTCCTTAGGATTTCACACACACACAAAAGAAAAAGTTTGCAAGGCAGTCTACAACACGGCACTCTTGCTTCTCGCAAAAGCCTCTCATTTACTGAAAGTCGTAGATGGGATATTTCTCGGTTTCTTGTACTTATTGTACTAATGTGTGTGTACATTTGGCCGGCCTGGGTGGCCGAGCGGTTCTAGGCGCTACAGTCTGGAACCCCGCGACCGCTACGGTCGCAGGTTCGAATCCTGCCTCGGGTTAGGTTAGTTAGGTTTAAGTAGTTCTAAGTTCTAGGGGACTGATGACCTCAGAAGTTGAGTCCCATAGTGCTCAGAGCCATTTGAACCATTTTATGTATATATTTGTACTCCGTAAGCTGTCGTAAGGTGTGTGGCGGAGGGAACATAGTACTCCAGTATCATCCCTCTCCTTCCTAATCCGTTCACGGATGGCACGCTCAGAGGAAGACTGTCGGTAGGCCTCTGTGCACGAATTTCGCTAATCTTAATGTCGTCGTCATTGCACGACATGCATGTTTTGTTTCGGAACGTGGGCTTGCAGAATTTTACGAGTTAAGTTGTCCGTGGTGCTCGAATCCATCTTGTAACGTCTCGTACCGTACTAATTATGCCATTACACAATGCAGTGTCATTTGATACCTCACGCTATGACTGATCAACTTCTGTTTCACGAACCGATGACCACAACAGTCAGTCCGTGCTAAGACATTGCACCATCGAAGATAACGCTATCATCAATTTTTCGAGTGCCAATATCTTGTAGATATGCCCATACAATTGTGCGCATGTTCTTATATCTTCCCATCCACCATATCTCTCATATTTCTTTTTATTATTTATTTATTTTTCTTCAGCAAGCATGTTTATTCGACTGTGGAAGTGTTTAATGTAACATTTTTAAAATCCTGTAATCTGAGCTCAATTGGTGATACGGCTATGTAAGGAGAACCGAGGCTCAGCGCGTGCACCTCAGGAAGCATTAATTTGCGAAATTTATAACCCCAATATGTTTCAGTGCGATTCTGAATACCAACGACTGACTCGTTTCTCAGTAATGTCAGGACCATCAGCACATGTTAATACATTTAATTCCCGTTAAACTGAGTTATGACGTCAGAGGAATGAGTGTGTTTCAATTGGTAGATTTTATAACCTCGTTTTTTGTTTAATCATAATAAGTACTCCATTAATTTGACGCTATATTTCTTACTACGAGAGCAAAACAGGGAGGTATAGGATGACTTGAAACAGCGATGCCGCAGCTTACAGCACACTCTTGCATAGGGATATGCCGCAACGGAGGCACTGACTAGAAAATGCTAGCGAGCACCCCCTCTTGGGAGAATGGGCACGACCAGAAGAGACATCATGGTACGGGGAGCCACAGGGTATTGCTTCAGGCAACAACTGATAGTTGATTCCTGGTAGTGAAACATCCCCTTAGAAAAATTAATGAATTACTGTGCTGATAAACCTCTTACGTTATTTGATTTTCAAACAGCTGAGCAGAACTGAACGTACTCAGACATTTCTCTCTTTACTTATTCTGATCAACACTAAACTTACACACAATATTTTTAGCGCAACGCAACCTGACTTTCAATAATCCCTACAAAAGAATGGCCCTGACTAACAATAACCTATACCTTTCATGAATCACTCACCTCACAAAAATCTACGTTACTCGAACTGCTGCAATACAGCGAGCGCCAATACTGCCAGCTAAATAAAAGATTCCAACTACTGAAGGCACTAACTACTGATAGGCATAGTTAGCAAATGAAAGATTTTGATAGAGAAAAAACAATGTATTTACCTTAATAATGAAACTTCCCGGAGGATTAAAACTGTGTGCCGGACCGAGACTCGATATCGGGACCTTT
This sequence comes from Schistocerca serialis cubense, assembly GCF_023864345.2. Taxonomy (NCBI): domain Eukaryota; kingdom Metazoa; phylum Arthropoda; class Insecta; order Orthoptera; family Acrididae; genus Schistocerca; species Schistocerca serialis. The sequence goes on from NC_064641.1 coordinate 258,919,093, forward strand.
GCCTTTCGCTGGCAAGTGCTCTACCAACTGAGCTACCCAAGCACGACTCACGCCCCGTCCTCACAGCTTTACTTCCGCCAGCACCTCGTCTCCTACCTTACAAACTTTACAGAAGCTCTCCTGCTAACCTGCAGAACTAGCACTCCTGAAAGAAAGGATATTGCGGAGACACGGCTTAGCCACAGTCTGGAGGATGTTTCCAGAATGAGATTTTCACTCTGCAGCGGAGTGTGCGCTGATATGAAACTTCCTGGCAGATTAAAACTGTATGCCGGACCGAGACTCGAACTCAGGACCTTTGCCTTTCGCAGGCAAGTGCTCTACCAACTGAGCTACCCAAGCACGACTCACGCCCCGTCCTCACAGCTTTACTTCTGCGAGTACCTCGTCTCCTACCTACCAAACTTAATAACGTTCAAAAGTAATCATATATACAGGGTGTTACAAAATGTTACTGCCAAACTTTCAGGAAACATTCCTCACACACAAATAAAGAAAAGATGTTATGTGGACATGTGTCCGGAAACGCTTAATTTCCATGTTAGAGCTCATTTTAGTTTCGTCAGCATGTTCTTCCACCTACGCTCAATGGAGCACATTATCATGATTTCATACGGGATACTCTACCTGTGCTGCTAGAACATGTGCCTTTACAAGTACGACCCAACATGTGGTTCATGCACGATGGAGCTCCTGCACATTTCAGTCGAAGTGTTCGTACGCTTCCCAACAACAGATTCGGTGACCGATGGATTGGTAGAGGCGGACCAATTCCATGGCCTCCACGCTCTCCTGACCTCAACCCTCTTGACTTTCATGTATGGGGGCGTTTGAAAGCTCTTGTCTACGAAACCACGGTACCAAATGTAGAGACTCTTCGTGCTCGTATTGTGGACGGCTGTGATACAATACGCCATTCTCCAGGGCTGCATCAGCGCATCAGGGATTCCATGCGACGGAGGGTGGATGCATGTATCCTCGCTAACGGAGGACATTTTGAACATTTCCTGTAACAAAGTGTTTGACGTCGCACTGGTACATTCTGTTGCTGTGTGTTTCCATTCCATGATTAACGTGATTTGAAGAGAAATAATAAAATGAGCTCTAACATGGAAAGTAAGGTTTCCGAACACATGTCCACATAACATATTTTCTTTCTTTGTGTGTGAGGAATGTTTCCTGAAAGTTTGGACGTACCTTTTTGTAACACCCTGTATATCAGTTCATGATATCCAGTATTACAAATTTACTCTTTCTGATGGACACACGTCCAGATCGTCCGCTCTCAAAATTCTGCCATCCCTCTCCCCACATCCACCACAGCTGGCAGCTCACCTCCAACTGGGCAACGCTACGCGCTGTTCATATCCAACCGCCCAACACTACAATAACGATTATTCCAACAATGCCAACCAGCCACAGACTGCACACAGCACAGCCAGTGATTTTCATACAGAGCGCTACGTGACGTTACCAACATAAAAACCGAAACATCCTACTTACAGTAGCTACTGACGGACGTACTGCACCCTCGTGCGTTACCCTAATGCGACAGCATTGCGTTACCATTTTTCAAAATGGCAGTGCTCGTTCACACATGGCACACGTCCCTATGAATTGTCAGCACGATGGTGAGGTACTCCTGCGGCCATCGAGATCCCCAAATCTGTCCCCAACCGAACACGTGTGGGACCAGGTCGGACGGCAACTCCGACAATGTGGCAGTATTCAGGACATCAAGGACCTGGTAGTTGTGGGCCAGCTTACATCAAAAGAGGATAATCGACTTTATCCAATCGAATCACGGTGATGCGTCTTTCCTTTCGACACATCGAAATAAAACACATAACCAGTTTGTAGTTGCCAAACACTTCTTTATTTGTTAAAGCAACCAAGAGTAACACGATTATAATAAAAGGCACCTGGTCTACAGAACCAACAGCAGTACTCAGACTGGAACATTAATGAATTTAAATGAGACAGACTCAGATCTTTCAAAATTTACTCAACCAATTTTCACTAATTAAAACAATGTTCATAAAACCCCATTAATAAAATTTAACTGACATAACTGAATGCTTTATGACCTACATAGGAACTGGCTTCCATATCAAATTCTAAAACTGTTGATTTTAATCAATTGTAACAAATTAAAAGTATTATCAGAGTAATGCACTCGATTAAGCTTCTCTTTAGTATTACTCACAGGTACGACGTTCACATACATTTCATGGCCAGAACATAATAATATGATGATATTGAATAGTCTTAACATGGTGCCGTTACAGTTTTTACGTTGAAATTTAGTGATGGACGCGAGCAGACAGAAAGGTGCCACCAGACAGAGGAGATTCACGGACGAGAAGGTAAAATGGAACTATACTCAACTTTGGACTACATTTAAGCTTCCAGAAAACCACGACGCTCCACCGGAAAGATGGAATTGCAGGACACTAACAATGTAACCACAGACACCGATCCAGGGCCTTAAATTTCCCTCTTCCATCGTGATACCCCGACCAGAGTTTGCTCGCTTCGACCACTGCCAATTATCTCAAACATAAACACATCAGCGGTAGACAACATTCTGGCGCATCAGTTAGATAAACATATCTGCCCAGCTCGTTATAAATAAACCTCTAATTATACACAGCACCAATGAACCCAAGCCGGACTAACCTAGGTGACCACTTGCCCAGTAACGGCTCTTAAAATTTGAGTAGCCAATTCTGTAGAACAAAGAAATAAAATAATAACATAGGAGCAGGAAGTAGGAAAATTATTCCGGCCCGCTCTTGAACGTCAGGCACAGACTTACGTACCATTTTGCATGACCACTAGCTACCCATTAAGCACGGCTTCTCATCTGTTTGTTGTGCTTAGCTAGCACTCCCTTAAATACCATCAACATATCAGGCGACAGACCAAGTACAGTGACAAATAACTGAAACAACCAACAGTGCACTCGAGTATTCAATTAACGTGGACAAAACCCACCGAGAAACAATTCGACGACTCCAGTTCGTTCACTTTGAGTAACATGTAAGAGACGCGAAGGAAATCTGTCCTTCAAATCTCCAGGGAATCCCAATCACCATGGGCAGCGGATCCGCATTTAAACGGCGGACCACACCGCAGTAGTTGCCCACGCTCCTTCGTCGTACCGACTCGGCCACTCGCCAACGCCACACGTCACTGTCACTCACACAGCTGATACCCGAACGCCAGTCCCTGCAGAGCGCGTGCGCCGCATTTAAATAGCCATACGCCAAAGATGCGAAGAAGACAAGCAGGCATCGAAAATCGACTCACAGCGAACGGGATGACAATCGATGGAGACTGGCGCCAGCAGCGCACCAGCTCACGCGGCATGTAACCAGACCAGAGGATGTGTAGTCTTATACTGATATGTGGGCTCATATTGCCGAGTTGTAAATTTGATTCAATTTTGTAATCCTCTAAATTACATCGTATACCTTCTCGACCGTGATGTTTCTCATGATTTCCTCCTTCCCTTCCGGGTGCTTCATCTTTTTTTTGTCACTGTAATAACAGAACAGCAGATAACACTATTAAAGAGATAGACGCGTCGGACAGAAGAAGAAACAGCTGCGTCCAGGAACGTTCACTGCCATCACGCATGCAGTACGAATACAGTGCACAGGATACGATTTCTCTTCATGACAGCATTTTCCATGACTCTAAAACATAACATTTTGTTTCTTACCTGGATCAATATTCTGCGCTACTATACTCAAACTATTTTTACAAAGGTCTCTGCTCCTCTCTCACTTAGGATGATTGCTTAAGCAGCCTTTATTCCTGCACTTCAGAAGTACAGTCAGTTCCACAAAACCCATAAATCCCTCATCTGCCCTATCCTTTGTTACGCCCATCCACCCTGGATCTCCGCCCCCCCCCCCCCCCTACCTTTTATAAATCCCTTCAAATCCTTGAACGCCATGCTCTCCACCTCGCCTATCGCATCCATCTCCCCTCCCCCACGCTGATTCTGTACGATCTCATTCCGTTCCCCCACCTCCTCCTTTTCCTTGAAAGGATACGGATCCTGTACACAAACTCGATCCTCCTCACCCGCTTGTCTCGCCCATCTTCTCCTACCCCCGCCCACTGCCGCATCTGTATTCCCACGTCCCACCCGGTCTCCATCTCTCCACCCTCCTTACCCTCTCCCAAGGTGGCTTCCGCCAGCTCCCCCTCCCTGATGATGTCCTCCTCCCTTCCATCTACCCCTTCTATCAACTTTGATCCTCCCCCCCACACTTCTTGTGTCCTTTCCTTTAGGCAACCTCCCTCCCTTCTCTTTCCTTTTCCCCCGCCCCCTTCCTCCACCCCTCTTCCCCCGGGCTTTCCCCTCCCCCTTCCTCCCTTTCCCCTATCTCCCCTGCCCATGGCATCTGCTCTCCCCTCTCCCACTCCCCCCCCCCTCCTCCTCTCTTGGCAGGTCCCCAGACTCGTACACGGTTAGTGAACATTCGCACGCCGGAGATCAACGCCTCGTGTTTCTGTGTGTGCCGTCGTTTTGTCCTTAAGTGGATCAGTGTTATTCGTTCTGTGCCCCTACGTTCACGTGTGACAATTATCGTCTCTGTATGTGTCCAAGTGTCTGAACAATTTTATCTTGGACTCTACGCCCGTGAACGGCACCATGTATTTTAAAAAGTGTTTGTCTCCGTTTATATGTCCACCATCTTTTTTTCTCTAATTGTCTTCATTCGTATCTTTGTGTATCTCTGAGGCCAAAGAGCGGCGTGATATGCTGCTGCAGGCCTGCCTGTAAACAGGTTTCAAAATAACAATAAAGAAAAAAAAATTGCAAGCCTAATGCACAGTGGGAACACGACAGATATTTAGAGGTGGAAAATGTGGATGACTTATGCGCCGTGTCAACAGGTGTTAGCGTTTTTTCTCGTCCAGCGTGAACGGCTTCATGTTTATTGTTTTTCGTGTCTACAGTTTTTGCCCGCCGTTTTTATTGTATTATCTGTACCACCTATATGTCATATTTATTGTACCACTCGTGGCTGAAGAGCAACGTATTATGCTGCTGACAGCCCGCCTTTGCATAAGGTGATTAAAATAACAATAAAGAAAAAAAAAGTGGACGACTTACCGGAGGGAAGGCTAAGGTGCTGAGCTATAATCGATAATGGCAGCGATTGGAATAACTATTAGGTAAGTGTGAAATTAGTAATCATGTAAACTTATATTTGTAATAGTGTCTTTTATTTCATAAAGATAACGCCGTACACTTTCTTGTGGAACTGACTGTGTGTCCTTTGCTATCTGCTTCCACTCGCTAAATTCTCGGAGCGACAACTTCTTTCCGTAGATAAGACTGAAAGGATAGCGACATGTGATCTCTCAATCTCGTGGTAGCACTACAGCGCGTGGCGACTCAAACACTGCTCCAGCAACATGGAACGCTCATGTCAGAGAGCCCAGTTATCAAGCGCAAATCTGTTTTTAGGATATGCACACAGCAAAGTATTTGGGTGTCACGTTTGACACATGGCTTAATACTATAGCCAAAGTTTTCATCAGGAATGATATGCTCCACAGGCCGCGTGGTACCATATGAGAAGCTTTCAAATGCCGATAGGCAGTTACCTGTCATTTAACAAGTAGTACCGAAAACGACGCGTTTTATAGAGATCCTAAGTTTGCTACAGCTTTGAAACAGCTTGTATTCACACCACATTCGCTATAATATAAACACCACCTAATAAGGAGCTCGACTTAAGACAAATGACATCTCTTAAGTTACGCTTGTGACGTAACACCCATGCTGTCTATCACTATGCACTGAGACTAGTGAACATCACAGCACAACATTGTGCTTCTGTGTGGCTACTCTGCAACTATATCAACAAGTTCAATGTAGCATTGTGTACAGTCACAGCCTGTCAAAAAATTACTCATAGTTACTGGCTCCCAACACTAAGCCATGTCTATACAGCTGAACTGTAGATAAGAATCTTTGATAAGGCGTCCTCTCATGGGACCTGTAAACGTTTGTGGAGGAAGAGGTGATGACGTCACAGTGTGGAATTCTACATTCCACTACAACGCAAAGTGTGAAGGGAAGAATCTGCCTCTCGTCGAGAGGAATGTGGCCTATGAGATGTAGCATCGGTTTTACATCACAAGCGGGACGCCATATTGTATTAACACGAGCTCTGTATCGGATGACTTTTATACTATAGCGTACTTGGTATGGATATAAGCTGTTCCAAAGCTGTAGCACATTGAGGATCTCTACAAAAGATTTCGTTTTGGATACGATTGTTATCATTAAATCATAGGAAACGACATACCTGCAGTTGAAAACTTCCCATATTTGGCACTCTTCATGTTTTAAATTCCATGCTGTTGTTGTTGTTGTGGTCTTCAGTCCTGAGACTGGTTTGATGCAGCTCCTTCATCTCCCAGTACCTACTGCAACCTACATCCTTGTGAATCTGTTTAGTGTATTCATCTCTTGCTCTCCCTCTACGATTTTTACCCTCCACGCTGCCCTCCAGTACTAAATTGGTGATCCCTTGATGCCTCAGAACATGTCCTACCAACCGATCCCTTCTTCTAGTCAAGTTGTGCCACAAACTTCTCCCCAATCCTATTCAATACCTCCTCATTAGTTATGTGATCTACCCATCTAATCTTCAGCATTCTTCTGTAGCACCACATTTCAAAAGCTTCTATTCTCTTCTTGTCCAAACTAGTTATTGTCCATGTTTCATTTTCATACATGGCTACGCTCCATACAAATACTTTCAGAAACGACTTCCTGACACTTAAATCTTTACTCGATGTTAACAAATTTCTCTTCTTCAGAAACGCTTTCCTTGCCATTGCCAGTCTACATTTTATATCCTCTCTACTTCGACCATCATCAGTTATTTTGTTCCCCAAATAACAAAACTCCTTTACTACTTTAAGTGTCTCACTTCCTAATCTAATTCCCTCAGCATCACCCGACTTAATTCGACTACATTCCATTATCCTCGTTTTGCTTTTGTTGATGACCATCTTATATCCTCCTTTCATGACACTGTCCACTCCGTTCAATTGCTCTTCCAAGTCCTTTGCTGTCTCTGACAGAATTACAATGTCATCGGTGAACCTCAAAGTTTTTATTTCTTCTCCATGGATTTTAATACCTACTCCGAATTTTTCTTTTGTTTCCTTCACTGCTTGCTCAATATACAGATCGAATAACATCGGGGATAGGCAGACGCGCTCCTGCCGCCGCAGCGGAAGGAGCTCTCAGCCGGTGATGGCCGGTGCAACGGTAGCTATTGGGGTTTAGGCCTCGCTGACCGCTCTGCTCTACAGAGAGTTCCCTTCGAGGCGCCAGTAGCACTCGGTGGATCGGCGGAAGGTTGAGCTTGCTCCCTTTCGTCGAAAAGCCGCGTAGCTCGCGGAGAAGCTCAATTGTCGTAAGAGTCACTGACTCACAGTAACCCGTAACTTCGGTTACAAACTTAGCGAGAGTATCTCGTTCTGTGTTAGGGTTGATCAGTGCCAGGGGCCCGTTCACGTCGGACCACCCCGCGTACTGTAGGCCACTTCTCTTCCTCCGCACCTCCTTTAGGTGCCGCGCCACAGCACCAACGGCGCACGCTAGGCCGTAGGGCATTCCCCCTCTTCTGTAGGACCTACTTGTTAGCCTTTTCTTTTCAGAAAAAGCATAATTGTCGTGCCCACCCACACCAAATAAGGCTCCTGTAAACACTAAGATGGCAGATTCCGCCGGTGTTTCCCCCGCCCTAACCCGCAGCAAGGCTGCAGCTAAAGAGGCGTTAGAGTCGGCTGTTCCCGTCGACGTCAGCGTCCCGCTTGCCGCCGTTGAGGAGGTGTTGGCCGACAAGGACCGGCAGACCGCTGCGCAAGCACAGGAACTGCTGAGCCAGCGTCGATTGATAACCGACCTCTGCGGCCCAAGTGAGTCCCCCACGCGGACAAGTACACTGCACATAACACTACATTCACCTGCATCTGGTGACTCATGCACCACTGTCCCACTGCGGCAGCTGACTCCAACGGCGGAACCGGCAGCCGCAGATGCGGACACAGAACAACACTACACTGGGTCCTGGCAGGTGGAGGGCCCACAACGCAAACAGAGAAACACCACGTAAACAAGCGAGCAACCACACTCGCAAGGTAGCCGAAAGGCGCTGCTACCTACACCAGAACCCGCACTTCCGGTTAGGAACACCAACACAACAACAAACACGACCCGACCTGCGGTCAGCAACAACACACAAGTACCAACCGCAGCTACACCCGCACAACAAAAGACTGGTTTTCACCCAGTAATACAGAACTACGGGGACCTCAGCGTCCTCAACACAACATTCGCGGAAAGGCACTCACCTTGCACGCTACACACGAAGTACTCTGGGGATAGGGCCTCACTGTACATATCAACTAACAGTGAATATAAAGATCTCCTTATCTTCCTCAAAGAAAAGGAGATCGAACACTATACGTACAGGATCGAAGAAGAACGGACACAGCAGTTGCAAAAGTGCTTCCAGGATGACAGGCTTCCGCCTCCACCACCGTCTACCACACTACCTGGTCGAGATGACCGACACGGCCGCCTCCCGCGGCCTTCTGCAGATAAAAAGCCTTCTGCGGATGGACGTAAGGGTAGAAATCTACGAACCGCCACAGGTCCCACAACAATGTAACAACTGCCAGCGGTTCGGTCATTCGGCCCTCCGCTGCAGCCTGGCACCCCGTTGCCGCGGATGCGCTGGCAAACACGCATCCAACGCATGTACACTAATACACGAAAACATACGCCATTGCGCCAACTGTGGCCAAGGCCATGCGGCCAACTACAGGGGCTGCAACGTATACAGAGAGGCGCAGAGGCGCAAAAACCAACAGTCGAAGCCACCCAACATCATAACACGACAAAGGCCCGCACCAAACCCTGTCAGGAACGGAGTGTCGTTCGCCATGGCTACACGCACTGGAGGAGCGGAGCAGGCCGCGGAACCTCTGCGCCCAGCACACGCACCTAACACAACCGCTGCGACAGCAACACAATCGTCTCAGCCAACACACGACACTGCAACCACACCAGTACCAACACCAGCCCCCAAAAACAACACGACCCCGCCCCCTGAAACCATTGCCTGCGAACCTACACACGACACACAGGGAAGCATACTTACACAAGGAACCCCAGAACTTAAAACCCAGAGAAGGCGTAGGCGAACACGCGGTAACGGGAGTTGGAACACACGTGCACCACAACAACGCACCCAGCGACAACAAAACACTGACACACAGACACACAGTCAGCAAGCCAGTGACACCAGCACACACACTACCCCATCCCCCACCACGTATGACACACAGGCACCACAAAATTTTCCATATAACAACGTCACAAGCGCCAGCCCACACATAACGCCAACACCCACACCAGCGGCCGCCAACACCACAACCGAGCCACAGGCCGACACACACAACGCCAACACAACATCTGGGAGTTTATTGGAAACAATATTCCCCCGTCACACGACCACCCAGATCCTTCACAAGATCATTGCGGTCGTCGCCACACTCTTCACACAGCTCACGACTGCTCAACCCGGGCAGTACTGGGCTGCCATACAAACAGCCCTCACCACATTGATTACACCCATAAATGGATAACACGCCACACCCCACCCCCATCGCAAACAACCAGACACTGACACAGATCCTGTTCTGGAATGCAGACGGGATCAATAACAAAAGGGCGGAATTTGCCACGCTCATGGAGCGTAAGGGTATCCTTATCGCACTATTGAGCGAAACTAAGCTCAAACCACGCAACCAACTAAACTTTACCGGCTACTGCGTCTATCGTACCGACCGACCGGACGGCTCCGGTCATGGCGGAACAGCCATCATCGTACACAAAGACATAGAACAGACAAACATAGTGCTCCTGCGAGGTGCCGGGGCTAGCAGTGTATTTAACACTAAATTCTAGAATCTACACATGTAAATGATGCTCTAAGCCCCCCCCTATTCTAACTCCGACTTTTGCTGTTACACAAGGATTAAAAAATATACGCGAACTGACTGTAATCAACCCTGCAAGTGGAGTAGAAAAGAGTTTGGCACCTGCAATAGTTTAATTTGATAAATAAGTTAAATAAAGGAAGGTTTCATTAACATAGTGAGAAATGATGGGTTGCTCTACCGATTAACAGAATGAAAGTTCTGTCCAAAATAACAATATGATTTATTAACACTAAACACAAAATAATAAACAAAAACACATGAAACATTTATAATACATTAAATTGGATACACAAACAAACGCTGTGAAGGTGAAGTTGTCCCTAAACTAGATTGTGAGGTTTATGCCGCAGTGGTATGTGGAGCCAATTCCTTGCCACTCAAATCTTAAGAGAGACACACAGCTAACCCAACATTAATTGCTGCTACTCAAGACAGAACAAAGTTAGAAAAAGACGAACAGGCGCACTCTGCTGAGCTCTGATTATCACCTAGGAAAATCCCTATCTGCCGGTGCTGCGGACATACATTACCAAACTGTCTTCTTAACTGCCAGAACACGATCTGGCGTACCGGAGGCGATGGCTGGTTGCTTCGACGTCCTCAACCGAAAGGCGAGAGCCAACTACATAGAGCACCCGTACAGGCCGAACACACAACATTCCTGCCCCCACGACAGTGGACGTGGTTAAACGTTCCAATCAGCAACTCGAAAACTGGCGGAAAATTCCACTCCATTGCCGGAGCACTACCATTCCACCAATGGAGATTCTTGGCGCCACTTTCTGCGCTGATTTTGCTACGTCATGGAGCTATGCCCTGAGCCAGCCAATCACAGTTACTATTTTGCAGAAAGTGCGGGAATTTTGCCGCCACAACTGCCTGGGTACACAAGTAATTCCCACCCCTCGCTGGTAGCCCGCCAGAAACTGCTTTGGCTAAGATTCTGCAAAGTAACGGAACCTCTAGCCCAGCCGCTACTTCAGACCCCTCCGGGCGTGTCTTTTGACAATGTCAGCGTCTGCAAAGCATTCACTCGACTTCCTCACACCCGTCGGCTTAACCCTTTCCAGATCAGGAGAGCCCGCCTGTCACCGGACCACCCGGGTGACGAGATACGCTGCGTGGGAAGTCTGCGTGTGAAGGAATAGCAACTTTTCACTGCATGGAATTAGAGACGAAAATCGTAAGATAGAAATATGAGAGGGGGCTCATGCCATCTCTCATAGCCCCTACGCCATTTTAGATTGTAATTGGTGAGCGGTTGGCTCACTTAGGAGCAAGGTAGTGAGTCAATCGCCCAAGAACAATCTTACAAACTGACTCCACATGCCGCACTCTATAAAAAAAATCACTGCAATTGAAAAATGCATCTCATAGAGGGAGGATTATTTATGGTGTAGCCAACTTCACCTTCTTAATATGGAACACTAACACTCACATCACACATCCATACCCAGGGAGCCCCTTCCAAACACCGATTCACACAGACATTCATGCTCTAAATATGGCCCGGGCATGTGAGCCAAATATGGAGCAGTTTATTCTTTACAATCAGAGTTGGAGAGCTCTGCAATTAAATGCCCAAGATGTTACAACAATTTGAATCATTAAACTAACCTGAACTCACTCACACATGATACTGTTTAAGTTAACAATCACGTTTTGTGAGCTTTCAGAATCTAATTACAACCTCCGATTCATTCTGTCTCCCTGCACCAAGAATAACCTTTACAAAATGTTCCCTGAACTGATGGTCCATTCACAATGACAGTGGTGGTATCTGCTTCAGTTTATGGGGACTTCAGGCACACTGTTTGAATACACACAACAATAAATACAAAATACAAAAAAACATGGTGTGGAGAACAATACAGTAATTTGTAATAAGAATTACAGTGTAAAACACAAACATATACAAGGTATAACATACATTTCAAAAACAACACTAGAGAAAAATTTAAGAAAGAAAAGAAAGAAAAAAAACAAGGTTCATGGGGCATCAAGTTGTGCATGCACATTGCACAATGTTCACGACTGTGCTGAGAATGAGGCACTAAATCACATTGTTAGAAATATTCGAAGCACTTCACAAATTCCACAGTACTGACATCACATAGGGCTAAACGTCGGGTGTTGTTGCTACGTTGTTGCAACGGCAATAGGGTATGCTGGAGCATCTGCAGTACTCTGTTGAGATTGGACCAAGACCCACGCATATGATGACGGCAGTACGGTAGGAAGACACAGTGATAGGCTCTCCTCACGTCGATTAATTGTCTCTGAGGTCTACTTGTTGGGATACATCACTAGTCTAGGTCTCTTCTCTCGCTGGACTGTACTTTTACGTTTCCGAATATTGCAGTCCGACGAGGGATGATGGCATGTGGAGTGACTCCACAAGTGTGTGAGGTCATCCATACAGGATCGAACTAGGAGCGACGATTGCTACACCTGCTCTCTAAGAGAGAGGAGAAGTTAGAAATGAGACCACTCATTTGTTAGAGTGTGTGGCACGATAGTGCTTTGTGTATGCAGATCGGTCAATGCTAGTGAGTTGTAAAAACCCAAACAGGTGAGTATATAGCGTCCCTTTCTGTCCTGAGGCACATGAGGCGCAGGTTCTGACACGATATGTGATCTTCTTCGTGTACTCACGACAACGTGGTCTGCCGCAGGGAATCCCTCCAAACGGCTGCCGCGTCCGGAGAGCTAGCAGGCCGTCACGTGTGGGTCGCGTGTCAGTGTCAACGGCCAGCCTGACTTTCGCTTGTGGCCCGGCGAGGATTGTCTGCCGCCTAATCCCTCAGGTATACGGCCCAGTGACTGTCAGCTTGTAGGACCGGATGCTCTCGCGCCCTTCACGTCAGGTGGCGCGCTGACGCTCTCTTCTTGCAGGTAGCCGATGACCTATTGCTTTTGCTCCGGCTGGCCTCTGCATTGCCACGATACCCGTCATCTGCACAATTCTTACAAAAGTCTTATACCTAACTTTTCCCTATGACCTTCTATCTTATAATAAATTTACATAACGATACATTGATGGTCTGTCATTTCAGACACTCTAATTTTAATTTTATAGTTATTTATCTGTACCTATCATAACAAAATCATGGAAATAATTTATCTTGATATTTGTGTAGAGACCGATCTCATTATTGTACATGGTGTGTGACGCTATATTGGATGAAGAAATAAATGTGCGGGCCTGCACTAATATTACTATTAATTATATAGATCGACAGTAGACATGCTCAAGAATTAACTACCATTTGCCAACGATCTACATTCTATGTCTTTTAATTCAATTATGTTGTTATGCAGGTCTAAGTTTTACTGTGCTATAAAGAACATGCAACTATGCTACTTTCGCTCGCCCGTCGTCCCTCCATCTCCGGTCTGTGGTTTGGTGACCTGAAAAATAGCATCTCAACAGGCGCGCGCCGAACACTTGTGGTAGAAAACCGCCACAATATTAAGGATCTAGTTATTGTAAAATCCTAAAGTTTAATTTATCCTAGTATATGGTACTCTCTCTATTATTGTTATAATTTTTTTTAGTTTTTTTATACAACACTCTTACATAATTCCTGTTACGCTGAGATGTCTCGCTGCTCGCCGCTATTGACGACAGTGATGTGCGCGCCGTACGACATGGCCTCCGAGTTCTCACTACGCCTCACTGAAACTCCAGAGACTGGGTTAGCCATGGCTATACAAGACAATAAATTTATAGTTGCAACTTCTTTTTCTATGTTATGCAGTATTCGCGATCAAAGCACACCTTTCCAGAGGCAATGTAATATGACTAAGCCAGGACTGGTTCCTGTTGAGGATTCAGTCGCCCAACACACGCCAGCTACACAGTATGTCACGAATATCCAAGTATAAGTCCCTGGTTATTCATCTGTGACAGTCACGAGCAGCACGCTAAATCCCCCAACCAGCACATTGGCATGGTAGGCTTTATGCCCGCATTTCTCTCGTCTAGGGCACCATTGGAGTCAAACGCTCACAGGTTCACCCCGACTTGCAAGACAACGATGCTGGCGCAGCTCTGCAAAAAACTATACTGCCCATGTTCATCCACGAAATCACGCAATATACCACAATCTTGCAGTGCACTGACGTGTGCCTGCAAGCATTGGTACGAACGTCTCACGAACTGGTTGTGGCCGCTATGGAGCGTATCACGACTTCTCAGAACGCTTCTAAGAGCACGTTCTTGTATGCGCCCGTTTGTGCGACATCTCCTCACTCATCATTATCCCTCAACATGGACACCAGACAGGAAAAGCCGGCCGGAGTGGCCGTGCGGTTCTAGGCGCTACAGTCTGGAGCCGCGTGACCGCTACGGTCGCAGGTTCGAATCCTGCCTCGGGCATGGATGTGTGTGATGTCCTTAGGTTAGTTTGGTTTAAGTAGTTCTAAGTTCTAGGGGACTGATGACCACAGCAGTTAAGCCCCATAGTGCTCAGAGCCATTTGAACCATTTTGAACCAGACAGGAAAGGACTAAAACATTTCTCATGGAAAGGTAGTGCCTCTTATCCCATCGACAGTGGAGATCGCGAACATAAACCAAAAAAAAGTTAGCAGCAGTAAATTATTATGCGAGACAACGCAACGTGTTAACACTTTAACAATCTGAATCTATTAATGCTACGATTATTGTTCCCCGAAGAAAGGTTCATATATTTGCCTATTCTGCTATGTACACCACTTAAACTACTATTATTCCACGAACTTCTTTGTGTGAGAGTTGTGGTGGTGTCCTATGGACTAGCACCAATCCCTTGTCAGACTCCCCCTCCTCTGACGTGCATTAGGATTTGCAGGTCTAATTTGAATCTCCTGGTTCTCCTGTTGTCCTTGGTTTCGCTCTCTCCAATTACGGTCGCTTTGCCGTTCGTTATTCCTCTTATCCCAGATTCCTTGTCTAGATTGACCCTGCTCCCTGACGTTCTGCTTTCCGTGTCTTTGGTTTCGCTCTCTCCAATTACGGTCGCTTTGCCGTTCGTTATTCCTCTTATCCCAGATTCCTTGTCTAGATTGACCCTGCTCCCTGACGTTCTGCTTTCCGTGTCTTTGGTTTGCATAACCTTGAATAGCGTAACCTTGGCTTCCGTAACCCTGGTTTCCTAACTGACCAGTGCGATTATGCGATCTTTTGTCGTCATCCCTTCCTGGCCCGTGGTATATGTTACTTTGCCTTTTTCTTCCTGTCCTTTGCGTCTTGTTTATCAAAGACAACCTCGAGTTCGCGCAATAGACTCTTGAATGCTTCTATGTCAGATCCACACTTCCCGACAAGTGTCTGTTGATACCTAACTGGCAATTTGGAAAAGCAAAATCTGATGATTTCTCCATTGGAATATGGACATCTAAAAACTGATTCTTCTTGAGTAAATCATCAAATAATTTGGTTGCGCTCCTATGCCCGGACACTTCCAGTTCAGGACAAAATATTATTTCCTCTTTAATCCTGTCTTGCGTTTCCTTTGACCAGTAGGTCTGCAGGAATGCACCAACAAATTCCTCATAAGTCCGACACGTCGCTGCCACACCCCGCATCTTTTCCGCGGCTTGGCCTTTGATGTGTCCACACATGAATTCTAATTTTGCCTGGGTTGGCCATGACGACGGTAATGAATTTGTAAACTGCATCACCCAGCTCTTCGGATGCATCGACCCTCCATTATCTTTGAACTTCTGGAATTTTAGTATCGATAGGAAGTGATTCTGATCAAAATCCTGTCCGATCCTCGCACTGGTGCTGTCACTCGTTTCAGATACTTGCACGTCTGCTGAGTGTCCTGATCTATCTTGCTGATAACTGTGATGTGCTACATCTGTATCACAGTCGAAGTGGCACTCCGAATTCACTCTCCTAAGAGGGCTACAATTACTGGAGGTATTACTAGGTGTTTCTGCGTGTGACTTGTTAGTTCTGCACTCTGTCACTGGGCTAGAGCACGGCGGGCTTCTCCTCCGAGACACAATTCTGTGTACTCCATCATTGGTATCCGAACGCGCAGTGCTCGTGTGCCCGTTTCGCTCTAGTTTTGCTATCCGACTCTCTACTTCTTTCATTCGTTTCGTGATGTTCGTAACCACAATATTACCTTGGGTTTTTAAGAACGCTAGGGATTTTGCGTGGGCTTGTGTCGCAAGTCGCAAGCGACCTGCAAGTTGAGAAGTTACTTTTGCGATTTTCATTGCCCCTGTTGCTGCCGCTTTGGCTAGGCCTGCTACTTTTTGTGCTACCATTGACATTTGTTTTGCTTCTCCACATTCTTTCTTTATTGTTAGTAATTCTCCTCGAATTTCCCCTATATGCGAAATTATTGCCTCTGTGTCCTTCTTACGCTGTTTCTCATCTTCTTCCTTCTCCTTCTTACGCTGTTCGTCAGCTTCTTCCTTCTCCTTCTTACGCTGTTCGTCAGCTTCTTCCTTCTCCTTCTTACGTTGTTTCTCATCTTCTTCCTTCTCCTTCTTACGCTGTTCGTCAGCTTCTTCCTTCTCCTTCTTACGCTGTTTCTCAGCTTCTTCCTGTTCCTTCTTACGCTGTTTCTCATCTTCTTCCATCTCCTTCTTGCGTTGTTTCTCATCTTCTTCCTTCTCCTTCTTGCGTTGTTTCTCATCTTCTTCCTTCTCCTTCCTACGCTGTTCGTCAGCTTCTTCTTTCATTGATCGTAGGAAGCTCAGTATTGGGTTAATGTCATCATTTTGATCCTCGTCACACATGGGTGATGTAACTCTGGACACCTGGGCGCTAGAGCTCTGACGTGACCGAGCTGGCCCCTGTCTGCTCTCGTTCATTTGATTATAAAATTCTGCTACCGTCTCGACCTGTTTGCCTGTCTCTGTTTCATTCTCTACCTCACTATCATAATCACGACGGCGACGTTGCTCTAGGATAGCGTCCAAATCACTTTCCTCATCAATGACCCTGTCGTCCTGTGCTGCTAAAAATGTGCCCATCTCATCTCCGAACCTATCCCCGTCACCAAACTGCCCCTTATCCATTATGCAATCCTCTTTTGTTTTAACTTCGCTCGATAATAGTCGTGCCTTACTTCTCGAGATCATTCATGAAAAACAATTTTATCTAAAATGCACAATAAAAATCATCTACTCCATATATTTTTCGACATAGACACAAAATTTCAACAAAGCCGTTCCAACGCTGTAATTACATGCACAGAAACTGCACACAAACCCAACAAAGTGTGAAGTGGAATGGACACCACATCAAAGAAACACAAAAAAGCAATGAACAAACAAAAAAATATACACTGAAAACAAAAACTGTAATCATGCGCCGCTCCTTAAAACTAACCGCGGAACTACCAGAAAAAAACTTGGGTATTAATCAATAAAAAAATTAAGCAAAAAAAATTCTGAGTGTCCCTACTACTAATAATATTTGCTTATCAGCGATTCACAGGAAAGATCCGAGGCTAAGGGTCGCCATTTTATGCGAGGTGCCGGGGCTAGCAGTGTATTTAACACTAAATTCTAGAATCTACACATGTAAATGATGCTCTAAGCCCCCCCTATTCTAACTCCGACTTTTGCTGTTGCACAAGGATTAAATAATATACGCGAACTGACTGTAATCAACCCTGCAAGTGGAGTAGAAAAGAGTTTGGCACCTGCAATAATTTAATTTGATAAATAAGTTAAATAAAGGAAGGTTTCATTAACGTAGTGAGAAATGATGGGTTGCTCTACCGATTAACAGAATGAAAGTTCTGTCCAAAATAACAATATGATTTATTAAGACTAAACACAAAATAATAAACAAAAACACATGAAACATTTATAATACATTTGAAACGTCCCCTTTGAAGAATTATACATGACTGTCCTTAAACTGACACACAATATTTTTTTAGTGCAACGCAATCTGACTTTCAAAAATCCCTACAAAAGAATGGCCCTGACTAACATTAACCTATACGTTTCACAAATCACTTACCTCACAAAAATCTTCGTTACTGGAACTACTGCAATACAGGGAGCGCCACTACTGCCAGCTAAATAAAAGATTCAAACTACGGAAGGCACTAACTACTGATAGGCATAGTTAGTAAATGAAAGATATTAATAGAGAACAAACAATGTATTTACCTTAAAATCATCATATATATATATATAGCAGTTCATGACAAATTTCAAAACTCCGCCATCTCTCTCCAACATCCACCACTGCTGGCGGCTCACCTCCAACTGCGCAACGCCACGCGCTGTTCACATCCAGCTGCCGCTGCCCAACACTACAATGGCAGACAACAATGCAAACTAGACACAGACTGCACACAGCACAGCCAGTGATTTTTATACAGAGGTGAGGTTACCTATAAAAAAACCTAAACAGCCTACTTACATAGCCCCCATGCTCCCCACAAAAAATTTTACAAATTGTTTTGGGCAGTGGCCAATAATGATTTGATAAAATTTTTCATAATTACTATAACAAAGATATCAAATGCACACACTTATTGATACAATGTTGGTCAAAAGCTAAAATTTTCTCACAGTCTATAAAGACAGTCCTGATTCATCACAGTAAAATTACAGTGTTTTTCTTTTTTTTTAAGTCTGAACAGTAAAAGAGAATGCACACAGAAGTAGAGGATCTCCATGCAGTCTTGAAGAAGTAGTGTCCTTCCAACGGAAAGACAGTGCTGACTCTTGACATGCAGACAAGTAATGGGCCACAACAGAGCAAACCCTCAGCAGAGTCATTTGACGTTTTGAAGATTATTGGTAGGTAGGTCATCACAGAGTAGACCCACTGTAGTCCTGGTAGAGAGTATGGTATTGGTGGGTCACTAGAGGTGCAGACCCACTGTAGTCCTTGTAGAAATAATGGTATTGGTTGGCCATCAAAGATGCAGACCCACTGTAGTCCATGTAGAGACGGCCAGCAACCATCTGTTGTGACTGTGCAGGTGCACAATCACCATTGAAGAGTCTTGCGGATAATATAGCAAGTCCATAACCACCACTTGTCCACTCACAAAAAACTTGTTTGAAATGTCCTTAGAACCAGCAATGCTGTTATCCAGTCCCTTGCTGAATTATTAACACATGTGCAAACACTATCAGTCCCTACTTCTCACATATTGTCCATATACTACGACCAACAGAAACGTGTGCAGTGAAATGTAACTTACAAGTTAATAATATGATGAACTGGTGTCAATTACAATTTTATAACATAAGAATACAATTACAAAGGTACAAAATACATCATTAAAGAACATAACAATACAGATAACATTTGTAGTACAGGTTTTACAACAGAAAAGAAATAAACATATACATCAGTGTTACAAAAATAATGACATAAGTACATACATAAAGATCAGAATAACTTTTGAAACATCACTTTCACATATGAGCATTAAAACAAAACACAATAAATAATGTCTAAGCATATTTACGAGGTAAAGAACATATTATTAATGCCAATTATATTTGAGGATAACAGTATTCCTCATCATAGTGAATGTAGCTTAGTATTAGAAAAATTCTACAACATAAGTATTATCAGATAAACATATAAATACAGGAAAAACATAAATACCCAAGGGTACACAAACATATAGCCGAATAATACGAGGAAAGGACAGGGTTTGTTTTACTGCAGTATTTTGCAAACAAAACTTTCTTTACTTCTCGGAGATCTCCCTTCGTTCTTCATTATTTCCAAAAGTCCTATCTATACCTGTTTTCTGTACTTTTCTCGTATAGCCTCTCAGTGCATTTCTTCAAATTCATCGCAACTCATTCTCTTATAGGCTACCCCCTCGTAAGCTAACTTAAATCTACCGAGCTCAGATGCTAAACTAAGGGATGAGGCAATGCAGCAGCACAAAACAATTAACACAAACATCAATGACAAAATATTTAAATAGGCAAAGCAATTGCAATATTACAACTAATGTAAGGCACTGTGCAGCAAACAAGAAAAATAAATGCGTAGTAAAGTGGCTTAACGGCGTAATACAAAGTCAAATTCAGTAACATTATGCCTGGCAAACAGCAGCAGCAAATAAAAAAAACATATATCTAAACATGATATAGCTCAAGCAGAAAAAAATATTACACTAAAAATGGCCATGTCTAATACCTATGTCACATCTTAACACTAGAGTGATGCATCACAATTTATTCTACAAAAGAAATTACCAAGTACTTGAAAAGAAAATTATGAATGCAGTTCCTGTGACAGTGAATGTCTTTTTGTGCTCCCTCATTTTTTTGAAAAAAAATTATTATTTACTCGATCTGTAGACAGAAAATATTTATATTAGTACATCTATAAAATTCTATTTTAACCAATGCTGCAGTGCAGCTAGAAACTAGATATTAAAAAAAATAGGCAAAGCAAGGCGTCAAACGTCATTCACTAGCCATATGGCATTTCATAATGCAGTAAACAATCTTTCAACTAACAAGACAATAGACATAAAATGTTTCTCATCATTTCATTTCAGTAAATATCATAAATTAAGAACTCTACAGTGTAATCATGTTTTCAAGTTTGAGGGTGTCGTATTTACGATGCTTTCTACAAAGGAATGTTGATAGCGAGGATAATGGCCTCCCTTTTTTTTTCTACCACCTAATGGCTTTTTCTCAAGGCCGCTGGCACACCTGGCCGCTCACAACGAATTACGTCACGGTCACTTACCTTTCTTACCGAAATATTTATGACAGCAGTTTTCGCTACAGTGACAGTCTCATATAAAAATTTCACAGGTCGAAAATTTGCGTTACAAATGTGTAGAAACAAAATCCTGTAAATATAACAGCGTCCAAAAAATTTTCGCCAGCATTGTGATACATTCACGCATATACACACATTTCATAACTCTTAAAGTACGATTCTTGGTTTCCAACAACCTTTTTCACAAACCAGAGTCCCTAACCACTATTCATTATTCCTTACCTTATTCGTCGACACTTCTTCAATATTTCATGATAACAGATACATAGCATACTCAAATAACTCATATAGTATCAGCTTATTGATCATAAACATACCTCAACAGCATAATACACATCGTCATCATAATAATAACATCATTACAGATCAATCACATCTTAAAATCGTCGTAGCTTTCTGAATATTTTAAACCTACAAAAAAATTCTCTGCTCATTTCAAAAGTGTCATCTACCTCAAATGTACTTCAAAAATCATGATCTCATACCAAATACATCATTCAAATCTCTCGTAGTATCACAATGGTTCCGAAAAAATATGAACAGTTCACAAAGTACAGACAAAATACAATTTCGTAAGTGTGAAGTTACCCAATTGTGTAATTACGTAAACATCTGTCACTGATGTAGTAAAAAAAATGTTTGTCTCTCTCAGTTAAATGATCAGATAGCTGTGCAATTCTGTCTTAGAGAAATATGGTACCGATGTTTAAAGTTGTATAAGCAAATACCATATTAGCCAGGGCTCCTTGTGCTTGCCAAACACATGGTACACAAAGTAGGCGTGTACCCCCCTGAGGATTAATGTAATTATACCCTCAGGTGTTACAGATTACAACAATGGAATGAAATGTATTACGGAAAACCCCTGTATCATTGTACTTCAAATATCTTAAAAAATGCATGTTTTAAGTGCGAAATTAATCACTCAAATACGTGTCCTGTAGCGCTAAATGTGCGTCTTGCTGTAAGATAATCTCTGTGGAAGTGTCGTAGTTATCGTCCTCCGAAAGCTAAGTTCTGCAGAAGCCAATGTACTTACCTCATGATAAACAAAAGTGAAATGCTTTGTGTATAGATATCGTAGTTATTACGTACATTACAGTGATCAAGAAAGTACTATACTGTAAAGTATTGTTGTGCTACGAAAAAGGCCCTCACATTGTAGCTTACTACTAAAACATGTTTTGCTTTCCAGAAGAATACAGAAAAACTGTGCAGGTATAAAACAGAAACACCGCAAAAGCAACATTGTAAATTGTCACTCATTAGTAGCGTTGTGATAAAATCATGTAGCTGTCAAATAAACTAACCATTGTGTCATCTGCTATCTCACAGAAAGTACTTTAAATCCAGAATGTATTTTCAAGTAAACCAAAATGTGGCATTAAAATCTCATTAGCAGTACCAGTACATGTTCGAAGTATGTAAGCCTGATAGTCGTTACGTAATCGTGTAACTAACAAGCAAGAATGTACAAATAACAACACTGTGTCGTCTGTTCACTATAACAATGCATTCGTAATTTCTGTTTAAATAAGTTCTCTTGGTTCTTGACTGGATATTTAACTTCAAACATTGTTGTATGGTAACAGATTCTAAGTCTGACAAAGCATACTAGCAATGTAAAGTGAAAAGTTATATGGCAAAGACAAAGTTAAAAAGCAGATTATCTTTCAATAAACGGTTTTACATGTGAAATGTGGTGTAAACCTTTACTCTTCCTAGTACGCAGAGTTTGAACTTCAACGCAATTATCATGTGGTATACGTCAGATTCTGTAAGGTCCATTGTAAACTAGAAAGAATTTGTGACTCAAGTGTTTCTTCTTATGTGACAATGAATGAGCTTTAATGAGAACTTTCTGAGCAATATACAATTTCCTTGCATTTGCTTTACCGTGTAGTTTTCTCCTTTTGTCTGCTGCAGATTTTATATTTTTAAGAGCCAAATCACTTATGTCTTTGTGTCGAAGTTTACGTGTATTCGGGAAAGGTACAAGCTCTCTGATTCTGTTCGGTGGTTCTTCATTCTTTAGTACAAGAGTAGGTGGTAAAGCAGTGGAATCATGAGGCATTTCATTCAGCACATTTTGAAATAAGTGTAAATATCTGTCCCAATGCTGATGCTTTCTGTGACAATAAAGTCTGCAAAGCTTATTGATTTCTTTCATAATCCGTTCAGACGGGTTACAATGTGGTGAGTACAATTAAATAAAAACAGGTTTGATTTTATGATTCCAAAGCATGCGTGACCAAACAGCAGATCTGAATTAAGGTCCGTTATCTGAAATGACTTTGCTAACGTGTCCAACTTCACGTAAGAAATTTTTAACAAAGGCGTTGGATACAGATCGTCCAGTGGCTTTACGTAACCGAGTGAAAGAAACAAATTTTGAAGTAAGTTCAACAGCGACTAGAACGTACGAAAATCCATTAGATGTTCTGACAAGCGGTCCCAAGAGATCAACAGCAGCAAATTCTTTTAATTTAGAAGGAATAATAGGAAACAACGGAGCACGATGTGAGACAGTAGATGGTTTCGCCTTTTGACAAAGTTTACAAATAGACAAGACTCTTCGAATTCTCTTTTCCATATTGTTAAAATATCAAGTCGTTCGAAGAATATGATAACATTTTCGTGGACCAAAATGTGCGTAGCTGAAATGAATGTACCAAATGAGCTTATTAACAAAATCGTCTGGAATGCAAAGTACCCATAGCTTGTCATCAACAGTGCAGCGTTTGAAGAGTATGTTGTTTCTAACCAGGTAATAATGCCGAATCTGTGTGTGTGTCTTTTCATGCAATTTGCTCTTGATGTCTTTCCAAATCGGATCTTTATCTTGTTCATGAGCAATATCCTTCAAAGATGTGGTGATGAAGTTTTCAAAGGCGACTTTCTGAATGTAAAGAATACTGAAATTTTTCTCGAGGTTGCCTTCTGTGTTACTTTTCTCAAGCCCAGCCGGTGCGCGTGACAGTGCGTCCGCAACAATGTTCTCCTTGCCGGGAATGTAGACTATTGTGAAGTGGAATTCTTGCAGAAACAATGCTCAACGTTTTAACCTGTCATGATTTAATTTTGAAGACATAAGAAATTGTAATGCACGATGATCACTGTATACTTTTACGTGCTTACCAGAAAGAAAGAAACGGAATTTGTTCAATGCCCAAACGATAGCTAAAGCTTCTAATTCAGTAACGGAATAATTTTTTTCAAATTTTGTTAGCACTCGGCTAGCAAAAGCAATGGTTTTCTGAACGGTAGTGTCATTTTCTATGGCTTCTTGAAATAAATGGGCACCAAGACCGACTTTAGAAGAATCCGTGCTAAGGCAGAAATCTTGTGACAGATCTGGATGAGCTAGTATTGGCGCGTTAAGTAGCGATTCTTTCAAAGAATTGAATTCCAACTGTGCTTGTTCGTCCCAGTTCCAAATATTATTTTTTTCCAGTGAGAGAACAAAGTTTTGGTGTAACAAGAATTTGCATATTCAGAAACGACGGTAAAAATTTACGAGACCTAGAAAACTGCGGACTTGTCTTTTTGTGGATGGAACTGGAATGGCTCTGATTGCTTCTAACTTTTCAGGATCCGGCTGAATGCCTTCAGAAGAAATAATATGTCCCAAAAACTTCACTTTTGTCCTGCCGAATTCAGACTTTTCCAAGTTAACTGTAATTCCAGATTCTGCAAAAATGTGTAACACGCTGTTGAGGATGCGATTGTGTTGTTCCCATGAGGCTTCTGCTATCAGAATATCGTCTACATATAAGGTGATGTGACGCTTTAAGAACTCAGGTAATATGGAATTTAGCCCGCGAATGAATGCTGCTGAAGAAATGTTCAAACCAAAAGGAAGTTTCCGAAACTGATAACAAACGCCGAAACAAAGGAAAGCTGTGTATTTTCTACATTCTGGATGAAGTTCGATCTGATAAAAGCTGGATCTGAGATCAATAGAAGACAACACTTTTACACCATTAAAATTTTGAAGAAGTTCTTCCATCGTCTGCGGCCTGTCCGTTTCAGGAATGATGATAGTATTGATTTGTCCCGAATCTAAGACAAGCCTGATCGATCCATTTTTCTTCTCAACAACATGTAATGGATTGTTGTATGAGCTTACTGCAGGCTCAATAATGCCCTCATTAAGCATAGATTGTATTTCTGTTCTAACACGGTCCCTATAATGTGCTGGAATTACGTATGGTCTAACACAAAATTTTGTATGCTCACGAACACGAAATCGGTATTGAAATTCCTTGATTGTTCCTGTTTTGTGAGTAAAAACTGTGGAATGTGCTTGTAAAATTTCAAAAAGGTCCTGCCTATCAGTGTCATTACAATTCTCAATTGTTTGAATTTTATTCTGAATTAACTCATTAATTTCAAATATGCCGTCGATATCATCCCTGTCAGTACTTGCAGAGTGATTGTTAGTGTCTAGTTCCGTAGAAAATTCCGAACTGTTGTCCAACAGAAGGTAAAGCCGATTAATTTCTTCGTCATGGTTTGAGAGCCAATCTTCAAATTTCAAAGCTATTGACTTACCTTCCTTCTCTAAACTTATTTCAGCATCGTGAAAGTTTAAGATTGCTTTGTATTCATTCAAATAGTCTACTCCCAGTATAATTTCCGTCGACAATAATGGAACAATACGAAAGTTCATAGAGAAGCTGTGGTTTTGACAACAGAATTCTAAGTTGGTTTGTTGGCGTACATCTACACTTTTTCCAAAAATTGCACCTTGTAATTTAATCTTACGTAACGGAAGTGTGGGGCAATCGTTCGATTTGTTGCATTTGCTAAAAGCTGTTTCACTAATTACTGAAATGGGACTGCCAGAGTCAAGTACTGCCGTAAATTTTACGTCATTTACAGTAATGTGAATCACAGGATATGCAATCTTGTTATGTTTTACGTCGTGTTCTTGGAGTAAGATGTCCCTAATGTCTTCCATTTTTACGTAATTACTAGCTACGGCAGCTGCGTCGTTAGTGTCATACGTACGTTTTGTGGCTGCCAGCGGTATGAGTCATTGCCTATTGTCTCTTTGTTGGCGCGCGTCGTTATTGGGGTTCGGAGACCTAACTTCTACAAATTCACCGTGACGAGAGGGCCCTGCTCTGTTTGAATCCCGCCAGTTCTGATGCAATTCAGGTCTGTCGTTACGATCACATCGTCTGTCGTCATGTCGGTAGTTCCTGTCGTTTCTTTCTTGTCGGTTAAGTGGTGGAGAATTTCTCCCTGAATCGTAACTGCGCGCTGGACCGTTGCGTCTAAAGTTGTTCTGTCTCCCGTAATAATAATTATTTTGGTTCCCATATTGTCTGTTTCTCTGATTGTCTCTGTGATAGTCACTACCGTGGAGAGGTGATCTTTCCCTGTAATTATTACTACTCTGCCAACAGTTGTCGTACGGATGGTGTCTATTTTGGTCACGATTTGCGTTGTAAGAATAGACCTGTGGTGTCCAGTTATTGTTTCTGTCGTCACGGAATTGTGACGGATGTGACCTGTAGTGATTCTTTTCCTGTTTTCGCATCCCACGACTGTCTGCGTCAATTTCCAGTTCTTGTAACAGTCCCTGAAAAGCCTCAATGTCTTCTTTGCAACGTCCTGCTAAAATAATATGTCGTAAATGTTCAGGTAATTTGATTAAGCAAATGCGGATGAGTTCTGAGGGGCTGTATGGGTTTGACAGGTACTGATTCTTGTGCAACATGTCTTCAAAATATTTCACAAGACTGGAGAATTCAGATTGTTCGAAATGTTTCATCATTATGATGCCATGTTTTACTCGGTCTTGTGTGGCTTGAGACCAATGTGCTGAGAGGAAGGCATGGTAAAATTCTCCTTCACTATGGCAATCGTGAATGACCGATCACATTCTTACAGCTGGTTCATTCTCTAAGTAGCCACACATAAATTCTAATCTGTGTTCTAATGACCAGTTGGGAGGAAAACAATGAGAGAATTGATGGAGCCATGCTTGTGGATGAATGTCGTTGCCAGAATTCTTAAAATTTTTGAATTTACGTGTAGTAATGAACAGCTTATAGTCAAAGTCATCATGTCGGCGAGTCGCATATCGGTCATTGTTAGGTCGTGTCGGCCGTTCCATCTCAAAATTCGGTGCACATTGCGAATTTCTTTCATAACTTCCGAAATGCCCTGTGTTATTATTTTGCGGCTTTTCCGTATTTCTAAGTCCCTCTTCCCGAGTTGGAGCGCGAGTGTCCTCTGAAATACGTAATTCTTGTATTACCTGTGTCAGCTGATGTTGTACTTCCCGGATTTCTCTTTGGTGTTGCGTATTAATTTGATTCAGATTTTGTTTCAGTTTCCTAATTTGTTCGCTCTCTTCTGTGTCATTAAAGACTGCCGGTTTTGTGTCATTCAGATTATTATCTACCTTCGTAGATAAATTAGTGAATTGATCCGAAAGTTCGGCTACTTTCTCCGATAGTGTACTTATTTCCTCAGTGTGTTTTTCTGAACCACGTTTCAGAGTATCTACTGTGTCCTTTAAGTTTTCCTGAGTTTTTGCAAGTTGTGTAACCGAATCGGTAGATGCAACTGAGTCAAATTTAGCTTGCAAGGTCTCATGATTTTCATGAACAATAGTTTGCAGTTCTTTTATGGCTGCTTCTTGATTCTGTAAAGCATTTTCATGCCGCGAAAAAATAGGTTGAAAATGCTCACAAATTTGTGTTTTTACGTCATTACAGACTTTTTGACATTTCGATTCAATGTTATGTAACTCAGTAGTTAAATCTTCACGTGTTTGTTCAAGAGTTTGTTCCAATGAGTCTAACTTTTGAAGATTTTGTTCCATTGTGTCTAACTTTTTAACATTTTGTTCCACTGTGTCTAACTTTTTGAGATTTTGTTCTACTGTGTCTAACTTTTTGAGATTTCGTTCCATTGTGTCTAACTGTTCCTGTGTTTGTCTCTGGTGTTGTTCCATTGTGTCTAACTTTTCAATCTTTTGTCCCATTTGTTGCATTAATTGTAATAACAATGCACTGGTGTCTGAAACATGTTCCTCAGTGCTTTTCGGCAGTGAAGTTGCACCGGCAACATTCACATTTTGACAAGCAGAAAATGTTTCTTGACTCATTTGAGATAACGGTGAGAACCCAAAATTGAGTCTACAGTATTTGCAATATTGTGTTCTGTCATTCCCGATTCCTGAGGCGAGCTGTTGCCGATCGATCGATCGATAATGCTTCCCTGTTCACTAATTGTTTCACTGCCTACGCCATTGTTTGCCCCCCGCTCCATTTCCCTATGCTTAATTACCAAATTACTACTTTGAACATTAGTTAATTCATTACTCTGCGGCGCTAACACACTGCTTTCGTCTTCACTGTCATTTCTCAGTTTACTTTGGAGCCTAGTATTACGTTTTTAACACGCCATAATTGTCACAATATTTCACACGATAACACAGAAAAGCACAATTTGAAGAGCAAAATAAAATAACATAGCAATGGAAATAATGTCTACTTAATTGCCAGCGCAGCTGCGAAATACTTGGTGCAAATCTACATGCATGCCACAACTGTTTTACTGTACAACAATGAAAGACTGCAACTACAAAGGAGATTCTCTCTACAATTACGCGCTAGCAATAAACAAAATCTACACTAATTACACAAACTACAAGAAAAAATCAGAAGATTCCAGTGAAGTATCCTCGGTTAAGGGTCGACATATGAAACGTCCCCTTTGAAGAATTATACATGACTGTCCTTAAACTGACACACAATATTTTTTTAGCGCAACGCAATCTGACTTTCAAAAATCCCTACAAAAGAATGGCCCTTACTAACATTAACCTATATGTTTCACAAATCACTTACCCCACAAAAATCTTCGTTACTGGAACTACTGCAATACAGAGAGCGCCACTACTGCCAGCTAAATAAAAGATTCAAACTACGGAAGGCACTAACTACTGATAGGCATAGTTAGTAAATGAAAGATATTAATAAAGAACAAACAATGTATTTACCATAATATCATCATATATATATATATATATATATATATATATATATCAGTTCATGACAAATTTCAAAACTCCGCCATCTCTCTCCCCCTCTCCCCACATCCACCACTGCTGGCGGCTCACCTCCAACTGCGCAACGCCACGTGCTGCTCACATCCAGCTGCCGCTGCCCAACACTACAATGGCAGACAACAATGCAAACTAGACACAGACTGCACACAGCACAGCCAGTGATTTTTATACAGAGGTGGCGTTACCAATAAAAAAACCTAAACATCCTACTTACACATTAAATTGGCTGAAACTGGATACACAAACAAACGCTGTGAAGGTGAAGTTGTTCCTAAACTAGATTGTGAGGTTTATGATGAAGTGGTATGTGGAGCCGATTCCTTGCCACTCAAATCTTAAGAGAGACACACAGCTAACCCAACATTAATTGCTGCTACTCAAGACAGAACAAAGTTAGAAAAAGATGAACAGGCACACTCTGCTGAGCTCTGATTATCACCTAGGAAAATCCCTATCTGCCGGTGCTGCGGACATACATTACCAAACTGTCTTCTTAACTGCCAGAACACGATCTGGCGTACCGGAGGCGATGGCTGGTTGCTTCGGCGTCCTCGACCGAAAGGCGAGAGCCGACTACATAGAGCACCCGTACAGGCCGAACACACAACATTGACGCCCCCACGACAGTGGCTGTGGTTAAACGTTCCAATCAGCAACTCGAAAACCGGCGGAAAATTCCACTCCATTGCCGGAGCACTACCATTCCACCAATGGAGATTCTTGGTGCCAATTTTTGCGCTGATTTTGCTACGTTACAGAGCTATGCCCTGAGCAAGCCAATCACAGTTACTATTTTGCAGAAAGTGCGGGAATTTTCCCGCCACAACTGCCTGGGTACACTAGTAATTCCCACGCCTCGCTGGTAGCCCGCCAGAAAGTGTTTTTGCTAAGATTCGGCGAAGTAACGGAACCTCTAGCCCAGCCACTACTTCAGACCCCTCTGGGCGTGTCTTTTGACAATGTCGGCGTCTGCAAAGCATTCACTCGACTTCCTCACACCCGTCGGCTTAACCCTTTCCAGATCAGGAGAGCCCGCCTGTCACCGGACCACCCGGGTGACGAGAGACGCTGCGTGGGAAGTCTGCGTGTGAAGGAATAGCAACTTTTCACCGCATGCAATTAGAGACGAAAATCGTAAGATAGAAATATGAGAGGGGGCTCATGTCACCTCTCACTCCCTGAACTTGAAAAACTAGAGGCAACCGCCATCAGGGTCATGTTCAACGGAGCCTACACTACACTGGTGTCAGTATACAACAGCCCTAAAAACATTAAAACACGCGACATCAGCACAATACTCAACATATCACCGCGCGTAATAGCCGCTGGAGATCTTAACGCAAAACACCCGGACTGGAACTCACGAATACGAAACTCCAACGGCAAGAAATTATACGAACACGCACTAGGACGAAACTACATCACACTAGCGCCGACCGAACCGACGCACATTCCCTACCGGAGGGGACACAGGCCAGACGTGTTAGACATGGCCCTCATCAAGGGCATAACAACGACACTCATCGTTGCCGTTGAAAACGATCTGCCCTCAAATCACCAACCCGTTATACTGTACATTGAAGAAACACTGCAGCACATGGAACAACGCAGGATGTTAGGCTACAGGCACGCGAATTGGACCCAGTTCAAGGAAACGCTTGACAGTCGCATCCCACCCACCCACGCGATTAACGAGACAGCCAAAATTGACGAGGCAGTCGAAACCCTCACTGTCGCCGTCCAGGACGCAATAGCCGACACCATACCAATCCGCACGCCACAACAACACAGTGCTGCCCTGCCCCAGGAAATCCTGGGCCTAATCTCAATGAGGAACCGCCTCAGGAGACACTGGCAGCGTACCAGGCGCCAGCACTTCAAACGGCACATTAACAGGCTCCAGGGTATAATCCGGGAAAAAATACAAACATTCTAGACACAACAGTGGGACCAGAAACTCGAAGGGCTGGACACCACGCGACCTGGCGTGTGGCAGCTAGCCCGACACTTCACCAGGGAGAAACTGTACACCCCCACGTTACAAGGGCCTGACGGACCAGCGTATTCTGCGAAAGAAAAAGCGGAACTGATGGCCCTCACACTCGCAGCGTCATTCAGACCGAACCTGGATCCCTCAGACCCAGCGTTCACACTTGCTACGGACCAGGAGGTCACACACATCTTGGCCCAACCAGCGCGCAACAACATCCGACAAGCTAGTACAGCAGAAGTCAAATGGGCCATCATGCATACCACCGCTAGGAAGGCCCCTGGTCACGATGGCATTCAAAACCATGTCCTCCAGGAGTTCACGGACAAAACTGTAGACTACCTAACACACATCACGAATACCATACTCAAGCACCAACACTTCCCCGCCTTTTGGAAGACGGCCAAGGCCCTGATGTTCAGGAAGCTGGGGAAAGACCACTCCCTCCCACAAAATTACCGACCCATCAGTCTGCTGAGCGCGCTAAGCAAGAAACCGGAGCAATTCGTTTTCAGGAATCACCACTCAACAACACAACAATTCCTCCGCGTCATTGAATACATAACACAGATACAACACAAGCAAGGCAACTGGGGCGGAGTTCCTGGACATCGAAAAGGCGTCTATGGCACAACGGCCTAATACGCAGACTTAGTGACGCAGGGTTCCCCAACGGGCTCGTACGTCTCATACACTCATATCTCATGGACAGGAGTTTCAACACCGACGTGCAGGGAAAACAATCGACACGACATGGTATACAGGCAGGAGTACCCCAAGGAAGTATCCAAGGGCCCTTACTGTTTAACCTCTACATTAACGACCTCCCAGCTACACATAACACGACGGTAGCAATCTACGCGGATGACACTGCAATCCTTGCGCAAGATTGGAAGCCGTCTAACGTTAAC
Organism: Schistocerca serialis cubense; assembly: GCF_023864345.2. Taxonomy (NCBI): domain Eukaryota; kingdom Metazoa; phylum Arthropoda; class Insecta; order Orthoptera; family Acrididae; genus Schistocerca; species Schistocerca serialis. The sequence continues at coordinate 258,950,882 of NC_064641.1, forward strand.
CCACGACTACAGACCGCACTCAGAACGGCGGAGCCTTGGTTGGTGAAATGGCGTCTTAGAGTAAACGTCGACAAGTGCGAGGCCGTTCTGTTCACTAGAAGACCGAAGCAACTGCGCAAACATCAGCACTGCAACCCAATAACACTACACACACGCCCAATACGTTTCCGCGAGAAGGTCAAATTCCTCGGTGTCTGGCTGGACAGGAAACTACTCTGGGGGGACCACATTCAACACGTGACCAACAAAGCTAACGCGAGGCTCAAACAACTCTACACTATGCTTAACAGGCGTAGCACACTGAACGGGAGGGTGTCTAGGTCCATGTACATGACACTTATTAGACCCCTGATGACGTACGCAGCCCCTGTCTGGGGATACGCTGCGCCAACTCGCCTGCGCCGTCTGCAGATCATAAAGAACAAAGTACTCAAAATCATAAGCAACGCTCCGCGCTACACACGCATCGCGGACCTTCACCGGGAATACCGGCTAGATACTATCTTGCAGGTATTCCAAAAACTCTCCACACGACTGTACAATAACACGAGACACTCGCGCAACCCGTTTATCCTTTCTCTGGGTAACTACGACCACAACCATAGATGGAAGCATAACAGACCAAAGACATTACTGGCTAGGAACTGAACATCTATGGTCTATAGAACGCTAACACGACAGTACTGGCGAGCCCCTGCAACACAGTTATTACTGGAAACCCAGATGTGCGACTAGCCGAAAAACAGGCAACAGCACGCAAACCAGCCACACACACCCCCTACACCGTCTGTGAGCCGATCTATGACCGATCGCCCACTAATCCACAACGACCTTGAAATGTTGCAGAACGCATCAACTACAGCAAGCGCCGCAACAAGCTCCAACAACGACAAAGGTAACGATGCACGATACCTCGAACTAACACAACCACACCTTGCATGCACTGTCGCAGATAGCAAGCCGCTACTGCCCTTACTACCCGTCCTACTGTCCCAGAGGTTTTTTTCCCTTGGCTCTTGCCTTGGCACTTTTTTTTCTCTGCCCTTACAACCGCTACCCTTCAATCGTTTTCGACCACTTCTATCTCCTGATGGACCATGTTAATGAGTAATCTTACCCAGGCGCATGGACAACATCACAGCCCGCATCCTGTGACGCCTGATTCAAAAACTAACATGTTTACGGAGGTGACAGTAGAACTTTTGGTTTGGTCACCACGTTGGTGTGGGCGTGGAGGGGCCCCATCTTTGTGATCGGGGATAGGCTACAACCCTGTTTCAATCCCTTCCCAACCACTGCTTCTCTTTCATGTCCCTCGACTCTTATAACCGCCATCTGGTTTCTGTACAAATTGTAAATAGCCTTTCGCTCCTTGTATTTTACCCCCGCCACCTTCAGAATTTGAAAGAGAGTATTCCAGTCAACATTGTCAAAAGCTTTCTCTAAGTCTACAAATGCTAGAAACGTAGGTTTGCCCCGCGGGATTAGCCGAGCGGTCTCGGGCGCTGCAGTCATGGACTGTGCGGCTGGTCCCGGCGGAGGTTCGAGTCCTCCCTCGGGCGTGGGTTTGTGTGTTTGTCCTTAGGATAATTTAGGTTAAGTAGTGTGTAAGCTTAGGGACTGATGACCTTAACAGTTAAGTCCCATAAGATTTCACACACATTTGAATTTTTTTTTTTTTCGTAGGTTTGCCTTTCCTTAATCTAGCTTCTAAAATAAGTCGTAAGGTCAGTATTGCCTCACGTATTCCAATATTTCTACGGAATCCAAACTGATCTTCCCGGATGTCGGCTTATACCAGTTTTTCCATTCGTCTGTAGATAATTCGCGTTAGTATTTTGCATCCGTGACTTATTAAACTGACTGTTCGGTCATTTTCACATTTGTCAGCACCTGCTTTCTTTGGGATTGAAATTATTATATTCTTCTTGAAGTCTGAGGGTATTTCGCCTGTCTCATACATCTTGCTCACCAGATGGTAGAGTTTTGTCAGAACTGGCTCTCCCAAGGCCGTCAGTAGTTCTAATGGAATGTTGTCTACTCCCGGGGCCTTGTTTCGACTCAGGTCAATCAATGCTCTGTCAAACTCTTCACGCAGGAGCGTATCTCCCATTTCATCTTCATCTACATCCTCTTCCACTTCCGTAATATTGTCCCCAAGTACATTGCCCTTGTATAGACCCTCTATATACTCCCTCCACCTTTCTGCTTTCCCTTCTTTGCTTAGAACTGGGTTTCCATCTGAGCTCTTGATATTCATACAAGTGGTTCTCTTTTCTCCAAAGGTCTCTTTAATTTTCCTGTAGGCAGTATCTATCTTACCCCTAGTGAGATAAGCCTCTACATCCTTACATTTGTCCTCTAGCCATCCCTGCTTAGTCATTTTGCACTTCCTGTCGATCTCATTTTTGAGACGTTTGTATTCCTTTTTGCCTGCTTCATTTACTGCATTTTTATATTTTCTCCTTTCATCAATTAAATTCAGTATTTCTTCTGATACCCAAGGATTTCTAATAGCTCTCGTCTTTTTACCTACTAGGTCCTCTGCTGCCTTCACTACTTCATCTCTCAAAGCTATCCATTCTTCTTCTACTGTATTTCTTTCACCCATTCCTGTCAATTGTTCCCTTATGATTTCCCCAACTCTGTACAACCTCTGGTTCTTTCAATTTATCCCGGTCCCATCTCCTTAAATTCCCACCTTTTTGCAGTTTCTTCAGTTTTAATCTACAGTTCATAACCTATAGATTGTGATCAGAGTCCACATCTGCCCCTGAAAATGTCTTACAATTTAAGACCTGGTTCCTAAATCCCTGTCTTACCATTATGTAATCTATCTGAAACCTGTCAGTATCTCCAGGCTTCTTCCATGTATACAACCTTCTTTTATGATTCTTGAACCAAGTATTAGCTATGATTAAGTTATGCTCTGTGCAAAATTCTATCAGGCGGCTTCCTCTTTCATTTCTTAGCCCCAATCCATATTCACCTACTACGTTTCCTTCTCTCCCTTTTCCTACTACCGAATTCACGTCACCCATGAGTATTAAATTTTCGTGTCCCTTCACTATCTGAATAATTTCTTTCATTTCATCATACATTTCTTCAATTTCTTCGTCATCTGCAGAGCTAGTTGGCATATAAAATTGTACTACTGTAGTAGACGTGGGCTTCGTGTCTATCTCGGCCACAATAATGCGTTCACTATGCTGTCTGTAGTAGCTTACCCGCACTCCTATTTTTTTATTCATTATTAAACCGACTCCTGCATTACCCCTATTTGATTTTGTATTTATAACCCTGTATTCGCCTGACCAAAAGTCTTGTTCCTCCTGCCACCGAACTTCACTAATTCCTACTATATCTAACATTAACCTATGCATTTCCCTTTTTAAATTTTCTAACCTACCTGCTCGATTAAGGGATCTGACATTCCGCGCTCCGATCCTTACAACGCCAGTTTTCTTTCTCGTGATAACAACGTCCTCCTGAGTAGTCCCCGCCCAGAGATCCGAATGGGGGACTATTTTACCTCCGGAATATTTTACCCAAGAGGACGCCATCATCATCAAACCATACAGTAAAGCTGCATGCCCTCGGGAAAAATTACGGCTGTAGTTTGCCCCTGCTTTCAGCCGTTCGCAGTACCAGCACAGCAAGGCCGTTTTGGTTAGTGTTACAAGGCCAGATCAGTCAATCGTCCAGACTGTTTCCCCTGCAACTACTGAAAAGGCTGCTGCCCCTCTTCAGGAACCACACGTTTGTCTGGCCTCTCAACAGATACCCCTCCGTTGTGGTTGCACCTACGGTACGGCTATCTGTATTGCTGAGGCACGCAAGTTTCCTCACCAACGGCAAGGTCCACGGTTCTTGGGGGGATTCCATTCTATGAAATTAAATTGTTTCAGTGCTATGGCACAATGATGAGCAACCAAAAGTACATCGTTTTTGGTACAATTTTCAGTAGTGAAATATCAAATAAAGATATTTGAAGTACAATGTAACTAATACTCTTCTTCCATTTTGAAGATGTAGCGCAGTTGACAGTGTTCTAAGTTACAAAGCGAAGGCTAGCAGGTTTGGTCTAGCTGTTTCCAGATTATTTCTTTATCTTTTGTTTTCTAAAACATTCTGGATCTTACTTAGTAATTTAAAGGAAGAATTATCTGCAATATAATACACACATTAACAAAAGTTTTGCATCTCCCCTGCTCCCAGAACTCATGAAGGTAGACGTTGACTGTGGATATTGTATCACAGATACAGTCCCTTTGGCTGTTCAGAGATGTATCTAAACCCGCTCAAAGATGCAAACATCCATGCATGAGCAGCGCCTATTAGACGGAAGGGGACCGATAGCCAATCAGTTCCAGTCATTCCACCAGGAAGGAGGTACACGGCTCGAGTTGTCTGTAGTTCAATCATTCCTAAACGGTCAATACCGCGGTTAGATCGCGTCCGCATTGTTACTTTGTGCCAGGAAGGGCTCTTAACAAGGGAAGTGAATCAAAGCGATGTTGTTCGGACATGGAAGAGATACAGAGAGACAGGAACTGTCGATGACATGCATCGCTCAGGCCGGCCATGGACTACTACTGCAGTGAATGACCGATACCTACGGATTATGGAACGGAGGAATCCTGACAACAAGGCTACCATGTTGAATAATGCTTTCCGTGCAGCCACAGGACATCGCGATATGACTCAAACTGTGCGCAGTAGGCTGCATGATGCGCAACTTCACTCAAGACATCCATGGGGAGGTCCATCTTTGCAACTACGACACCATGAAGCGCGTTACAGGTGGGCCCGACAACATTCCGAAGGGATCGCTTAGGACTGGCATCACGTTCTCTTCACCGATGAGTGTAACATATGCCTCCAACCAGACAATCGTCGGAGATGTGCTTGGAGGGAACCTGATTAGGTTGAACGCCTTAGACACACTGTCCAGCGAGTGCAGAAAGGTAGAGGTTCACTACTGTTTTGGGGTGGCATTATGTTGGGGCCGACGTATGCCGTTGATGATCATGGAAGGCGCCGTAACGGCTGTACTACACGTGAATGCTATCCTGCGACTGACAGAGCAACCATATCGGTAGCATATTGGCGAGGCATTCGTCTTCATGGACGACAATTCGCGCCCCCATCGTGCACATCTTGTGAATGACTTCCTCCAGGATGACGACATCGCTCGACCAGAGTGGCTGGCATGTTCTCCAGACATGAGCCCTATTGAAAACATGCCTGGGATAGATTGAAAAGTGCTGTTTACGGACGACTTGACCCACCAACCACTATGAGGGATCTTCGCGGAATCGTCGTTGAAGGGTGTGAGAATCTCGACCTACAGTGCCTTGACGAACTTGTGGATAGTATGCCACGACGAATACAGGTATGCCTCAATGCAAGAGGACGTGCTACTGGGTATTAGAGGTACCGGTGTGTACAGCAATCTGGACTATCATCTCTGAAGGTCTCGCTGTACAGTACTACAAAATGCAATGTGTGCCTTTCATGAGCAATAAAAAGGGTGGAAATGATGTTTATGTTGATCTCTATTCCAATTTTTTGTATAGGTTCCGGAACTCTCGGAACCGAAGTGAGACAAAACATTTTTGTTGTGTGTATAATAATAATATAATAAGTAATGTGTTTGCTGCAGTTCTTGCTGCGTAGGCCATTGACTGAAATGTTACCCCAATGGCCAGAAGTCTTAATGTGACTGTTGGTCTATGCGAGAAAGTAAATACTAGTTACACATTGGAAGTTTTTGTTGTTATGAAATTTTGTATAAAATACATATACCTACCATTTGGTTTTATGGACTGCGTTATATTTGTATCTTTCTGGTAATATCTTCTTCAATGACGATGAGTAGCTTCATATAAATCTCCTGTTCTATTCGAATGAAACTACGAAATGAATATCCTTGAAAACTGTGTGATGAAGTACGTTACTTCGGAGTGACGATAGTCAATACAACATCGAGAATATGGATATTATGCATGCTCGCACTGGCATCAGGCACTGTACTTTGAATACATTTAGTTCAAAACTGAAAATGAAACGGAGATTCAATTATCAAGTAACTTCTACTATGTGTATTTCAGATAGTTGTACAGCATATTTCGTGCTCCCCTATAAGCAATTTCGCTATCCAAGCCATAGTCAGTTCCAGAATTTTCTTAGTGATTTTCTACTCTCTTCTTCTATGATGGCTAACAAAGGTAATACAAGTATTTTAAGCACATCCGGTTTCGTTAACAAATTGTGTGATTAGTTCGCCAGATACGACCGACAACTGCCGCTGGAGAGCAATGCGGCCACAAATCACGATGATGATCTTGTTGTGCTCTGTGAGATGCAGCAGGTCGTTTCGCAGCACACAGCAGCCACGACGGATACCAGGCCAGGTGTATTTCGCGATTACAAACACGTCCCAGGTGAGGACTGCTTTAAATAGTTATAAGACGACACTGGAATACACCAAGCTTCCCATTCACGGCCCTATCCAGAGTGATTCATCTGACAGACTACAGCACAGCCAAGCAGCAATAAAAACTGCTGTAAAAATCTTGGTGAAGGTTTTAATTAGCGTCGTAAATCGGAGCACATGTTGATCTGGCTAGTACCGCTATGAGCGTAAAACTATCTAACCACCTGCAATAAACCGGGAGGCTTCAATCTGCCGCGATGTACGAGGGAAGCAGCAAACAGAAATCGGGTAACATGAAGTACGCAAGGATCTGTTTTTAGATGCATATTGCGGCGAGACTCCCCAGACCATCCAAAACATTATTAACATAAAACGCGTGGAGTGTCAGTGAATTCCTGACCCCAGACGCTGTTGATTACACAGAGGATTGGTACTTTACAAAATAAGCTATTTCATGGTATCCACTCACCGAAAAACATCGCAACACTAAGAAGTAATTAATATAGAGTAATGAAATTTATGAAGTATACTTGTCTAGGTATAACGTTTAAGTCATTAGCATGGCAAGTTCGTAGGTTAATGTAAGTACGAGGAAAACCATTGCAAATGTGAAGTACTGGTACAACAATACCCTGTGTACCAGATACAATGTTCAATGGAAGCGTGCAGACGTGCATGCGTTGTGTCGCACAACTGTCGGATGTCAGTTTGTCGGATGAAGCTAAATGCCTGTTGCACTTGGTCGGTCAATACAGGGACAGTTAATGCTACTTGTGGATGACGCTGGAGTTATCGTCCGATGATGTCCCATATGTGATCTATTCGAGACTGATCTGGTAATCGAGCAGGCTAAGGCAATATGTCGACACTCTGTAGAGCGTGTTGTATTATAACAGCGGTGCATGCGCGAGTGTTATCGTGTTGGAAAACACGCACTGGAATGCTTTTTACCAACGGCAGCAGAACGTGTTGAATCACCAGAGTGACTTATAAATTTTCAATCAGAGTGCATGGGATAGCCACGAAACTACTCCAGCTGTCATACAAAATCGCGTCCCAGACCGTAAGTCAATCTGCAGGTCCAGTTTGTCTAGGCTTTAGAAAGGTTGGTAGCTGGCGCTCACCTGACATCCTTCGAACTAACACGCGAACAGAACTGGCACCAAGGCATAACCGGCATTCATCAGAAAGCACTCTATGTGATCAAAAGTATCCGGACACCTGGCTGAAAATGTCTTACAAGTTCATGGTGCCCTCCATCGGTAGTGAAGAAATTCAATATGGTGTTGGCCCACCCTTAGCCTTGGTGACAGCTTCCATTCTCGCAGGCGTACGTTCAGTCAGGTGCTGAAACGTTTCTTGGGGAATGGCATCCCATTCTTTACGGAGTAGTACACTAAGGAGGGGCATCGATGTCGGTGGGTGAGGCCTGGCTCGAAGTCGGCGTTCCAAAACATCCCAAAGGTGTTCTATAGGGTTCAGGTCAGGACTCTATGCAGGCCAGTCCATTACAGGGATGTTACTGTCGTGTAACCACTCTGCCACAGGCCGTGCATTATGAACAGGTGCTGAATCATGTTGAAAGATGCAGTCGACATCCTCGAATTGCTCTTAAACAGTGGAAAGCAAGAAGGTGCTTAAAACATCAATGTAGGCGACTGTTGTGATAGAGGTGCAAGCCCCCTCCATGAAGAACACGACCACACCATAGCACCACTGCCTTCGGATTTTACTGTAGGCACTACACACGCTGGCATATGACGTTCACCGGGCATTCACCATATCTACACCCTGTCATCGAATCACCACATTGTGTACCGTGATTCGTCACTCCACACAACGTTTTTCCACTGTTCAGTCGTCCAAAGTTTACGCTCTTTATAACTACCGAGGCGTCGTTTGGCACTTACCGGCGTATTGTGTGGCTTATGAGCGATCGCTCGACCATGAAATCAAAGTTTTCTGACCTCCGGCCTAACTGTCTTAGTACTTGCAGTGGATTCCGATGCAGTTTGGAATTCCTGTGTGATGGTCTGGATAGATGCCTGCGTATTACACATTACGAACCTCTTCAATTGTCGGCGGTTTCTGTCTGTCAACAGACGCGGTCGGCCTGTACGCTTTTTTGCTGTATGTGCCCCTTCACGTTTCCACTTAACTATTACATCGGAAATAGTGGACGTAGGGATGTTTAGGAGTATGGAAATCTCACGTACGAACGTATGACACAAGTGACACCCAATCACCTGACCACGTTCGAAGTCCCTGAGTTCCGCGGAGTATGCCATCCTGTTCTCTCACGATGTCTAATGGCTACTGAGGTCGCTGGTTTGGAGTACCTGGCAGTAGGTGGCAGCAAAATGCAACTAATATGAAAAATTATATACGCTAAATAATCTGAACACCTAAATCAGTCATAACGCTGCTGCCATTCCACTCTGTGTACGAAATCCGAAAGAAATTAGCAACGTCACTTTGTCCAGCAAAGTGCCGTAATCAAATTATGCTCCATGCTGCCCTATACATCAGGTGCGTGCCCTCGTTCCTGAATTTTCCTTCACAGTCTGGCCGCCAGCAGTCGCTGGCCATTGTGCAGCTTCATCATGAATAATGGCTATGAGTCTGCAGTACACTGTCGCTTTATGGGCGACGGATGTGACGAAAACACCAGATGCTAAGGACAGATGCGAAATTATCGTTAATCTCCGTAACATGTGCGTCGGCCTTTTACTTGAGAACACGCCACCCAGAACAGTAAGAGACAGGTGACTGTCAAAAAGGCACTTTTGGTCCTCCTCGCGCTTCAGTCTGCTTTGATCGCTTTCGAAATTAAATAACAAAATGGCTCTGAGCACTATGGGACTTAACTTCTGAGGTCATAAGTCTTCTAGAACTTAGAACTACTTAAACCTAACTTAGCTAAGGACATCACACACATCCATGCCCGAGGCAGGATTCGAACCTGCGACCGTAGCGGTCACGCGGTTCCAGACTGTAGCGCCTAGAACCGCTCGGCCGAAATTAAATAACAGATCATAAACAAGGAGGGAAATATACACTGAAATGCCAAGGAAATTGATATAGGCATAGGTATTCAAATACGCGAACAGGCAGCTGCTTTCGGCAACACCTATAGCAGACAACAAGTGTCTGGCGCAGTTGTTAGATCGCATACTGCTTCTACAATGGCAGGTTATCAAGATTTAAGTGAGTTTCAACGTGGTGACATAGTCGGCGCACGAGCAATGGGACACATCATCTCCGAGGTAGCGATGAAGTGGGGACTTTCCCGTACGACCATTTCGTTCAACGTGACAGAAGTGCAACCTTCCGCAAATTGCTGCAGATTTCAATTCTGGACCATCAAGAAGTGTCAGCCTGCGAACCATTCAACGAAACATCATCGATATGGGCTTTCTGAGCCTAAGGCCCACTCGTATGCCCTCGATGACCACACGACACAAAGCTTTACGCGTCGCCTGGGCCCGTCAACACCGACATTTGACTGTAAACATGTTGCCTGGTCGGACGAGGATCGCTTCAAATTGTATCGAGTGGATGGGCATGTACAGGCATGGAGTCAAAATCTAAATCCATGGACCCTGCATGTCAGCAGGGCACAGTTCAAGCTGGTGGAGAGATTGAAATGGTGTGGGATGTGTGCAATTGGAGTGACATGGGATTCCTGATACGTCTACATACGACTCTGACAGCTGACGCGTACATAAGCATGCTGTCTGATCACCTGCATCTATGCATGTCCATTGTGTATTCCGACGGACTTGGGCAATTCCAGCAAGACAATGCAACACCCCACATGAGCAGAATTGGTACAGAGTGGCTCCAGGAATACTCTTCTGAGTTTAAACACTACCACTGTCCACCAAACTCCCTGGACATGAACATTATTGAGAATATCTGGGATGCCTTGCAACGTGCTGTTTGGAACAGATCTCCACCCCGTCGTACTCTGTGTATTTATGGACAGCCCTGCAAGATTCATATTGTCAGTTCCCCCCCCAGCACTACTTCAGACACTGGTCAAGTCCATGCCACGTCGTGGTGCGGCACATCTGCGTGCTCGAGGGGGCATTACACGATAATAAGCAGGTGTGTCAGTTTCTTTGGTTCTTCAGTGTATCTTCTCCTTATGTTTTATAGTTTAACGAAGATGAAAACAGCTCTCTATAGATTTTCTGCTACGAATACATGAAAAATTTTATTTTATCTCTGCTTCAGTTTGGTTACACGTACAATGTACGAAGTTTGTTGAGAAATAGAGAAATATGGAATTTTTCTTATTTACTCTTCAGTATGAACAGCCATTGAACGCAGATGATAAGGAGATTAAAGAAATGTATAATGAGATACAAGAAATTATTCAGATAGTTAGGGAGACGAAAATTTAATCGTCATAGGGGACTGGAATTCGATAGTAGGAAAAGGAAGAAAAGAAAAGTAGTAGGTGAATATCGACAGGGGGAAAGGAATGAAAGAGGAAGCCGCCTGGTAGAATTGCACACAGAACGTAATTTAATCATCGCTGACACTTGATTTGATAATCATAAAAGAAGATTGTATACATGGTAGAGACCTGGAGACACCGGAAGAATTATAAAAGAAGGTTGTATACGTCGTTGAGACCTGGAGACGCCGGAAGGTTTCAGATTCATTATACACTCCTGGAAATTGAAATAAGAACACCGTGAATTCATTGCCCCAGGAAGGGGAAACTTTATTGACACATTCCTGGGGTCAGATACATCACATGATCACACTGACAGAACCACAGGCACATAGACACAGGCAACAGAGCATGCACAATGTCGGCACTAGTACAGTGTATATCCACCTTTCACGGCAATGCAGGCTGCTATTCTCCCATGGAGACGATCGTAGAGATGCTGGATGTAGTCCTGTGGAACGGCTTGCCATGCCATTTCCACCTGGCGCCTCAGTTGGACCAGCGTTCGTGCTGGACGTGCAGACCGCGTGAGACGACGCTTCATCCAGTCCCAAACATGCTCAATGGGGGACAGATCCGGAGATCTTGCTGGCCAGGGTAGTTGACTTACACCTTCTAGAGCACGTTGGGTGGCACGGGATACATGCGGACGTGTATTGTCCTGTTGGAACAGCAAGTTCCCTTGCCGGTCTAGGAATGTTAGAACAATGGGTTCGATGACGGTTTGGATGTACCGTGCACTATTCAGTGTCCCCTCGACGATCACCAGTGGTGTACGGCCAGTGTAGGAGATCGCTCCCCACACCATGATGCCGGGTGTTGGCCCTGTGTGCCTCGGTCGTATGCAGTCCTGATTGTGGCGCTCACCTGCACGGCGCCAAACACGCATACGACCATCATTGGCACCAAGGCAGAAGCGACTCTCATCGCTGAAGACGAACACGTCTCCATTCGTCCCTCCATTCACGCCTGTCGCGACACCACTGGAGGCGGGCTGCACGATGTTGGGGCGTGAGCGGAAGACGGCCTAACGGTGTGCGGGACCGTAGCCCAGCTTCATGGAGACGGTTGCGAATGGTCCTCGCCGATACCCCAGGAGCAACAGTGTCCCTAATTTGCTGGGAAGTGGCGGTGCGGTCCCCTACGGCACTGCGTAGGATCCTACGGTCTTGGCGTGCATCCGTGCGTCGCTGCGGTCCGGTCCCAGGTCGACGGGCACGTGCACCTTCCGCCGACCACTGGCGACAACATCGATGTACTGTGGAAACCTCACGCCCCACGTGTTAGCAATTCGGCGGTACGTCCACCCGGCCTCCCGCATGCCCACTATACGCCCTCGCTCAAAGTCCGTCAACTGCACATACGGTTCACGTCCACGCTGTCGCGGCATGCTACCAGTGTTAAAGACTGCGATGGAACTCCGTATGCCACGGCAAACTGGCTGACACTGACGGCGGCGGTGCACAAATGCTGCGCAGCTAGCGTCATTCGACGGCCAACACCGCGGTTCCTGGTGTGTCCGCTGTGCCGTGCGTGTGATCATTGCTTGTACAGCCCTCTCGCAGTGTCCGGAGCAAGTATGGTGGGTCTGACACACCGGTGTCAATGTGTTCTTTTTTCCATTTCCAGGAGTGTGTAATGATTAAGACGGAAAGTTAGGAATCAGATGTTAAATTGTAGACATTTCCAGGGACATTTGTGAATTCTAACCACAATTTATTGGTTATGAACTGTAGACTAAAACTGAAGAAATTCGATGACTGTAGGAAATAAAGGAGATGAGACCTGGATAAGTTGAAAGAACCAAAGGTTTTTGGGAGCTTCAGAGGGACAGGAAAGGAATACTGTAGAAGTCGAATGGGTAGCTTTAAGAGATGAAATAGTGAAGGCAGCAAAGGATCAAATATGTAAAAAGACAAAGTCTAGTAGGAATCCTTGGATAACACAATACATATTGAATTTAATTAATGGAAGGAGAAAATTTAAAAATGCAACGTATGAAGTAGGCGAAAGGGAATACAAACGTTAAAAAAATGAGATTGACAGAAAGTGGAAAATTGGTAAGCAAGAATGGCTAGAGGACACACGAAAGCATTTATATGCATATTTCACTAGGGAAAAGATAGATACAGCCTATAGAAAAATTAAAAAGGCCATTGGGTAAAAGAGTAGCAGTTGCGTATGATTATCAAGAGCTCATATGGTAAACCAGTCCTAAGCAAAGAAGGTAGAGCTGAGAGGTGGAAGGAGTATACAGAAGGTATATACAAGGGAGATGTACTTGAAAGCAAAATTATAGAAAGGGAAATGGAAGTAGGTGAAGATTTTATGGAATATGTGATACTGTGAGAAGAATTTGACAAATCGCTGAAAGAACTAAGTCGTGGAAAGGCCCCGGATGTAAACGACATTCCGTCAGAATTACTGATAGCCTTGATAGAGGCAGTCATGACAAAACTCTTACATCTTGTGACCAAGATGAGTGAGACAGGTGAAACACCTCCAAACTTCAAGAAGAATGTAGTAATTCTAGTTCCACAGAAAGCAGCAGCTGACAGGTGTGAAAATTACCGAACAATCAGTTTCGTAAGTCACGAGTGCTATATACTAACACGAATTCTTTATAGAATAATGGAAAAGCTGGTAGAAGCAGACATCGTGAAAGATCAGTTGGATTCCGGAGAAATATAGGAACGCGCGAGGCGACACTGACCCTACGACTTATCTTAGAGGATAGGTTAAGGGAAGGCAAGCCTACATTTATATCATTTGTGGACTTTTGATACTGTTGACTGGGATACTCTCTTTCAAATTCTGAAGGTAGCATGGGTAAAATACAGGGAGCGAAACGCTGTTTACAACTTGTACAGAAACAAGACGGCAGTAATAAGAGTGGAGGGACATGAAAGGGAAGCAGCGGTTGAGAAGGGAGTGAGGTAGGTTTGTAGTCTATTCTCGATGTTTTTCAACATCTACATTAAACAAGCAGTAAAGGAACAAAAGAAAAATGTGGAATAGGAATTAAAGTTCAGGGAGAAGAAATAAATACTCCGAGGTTTGCCGATGTCATTGTAATACCGTCAGAGACAGCGAAGGACTTGGAAGAGCAGTTGAATGAAATGGATAGTGTCTTGAAAGAAGCATATAAGATGAACATCACAAATGCAAGACAAAGATAATGGAATGCTGTCGAATTAAATCAAGTGATGCGAAGGGTATGAGATTAGGAAACGAGACACTGAAAGTGGTAGATGAGTTTTGGTATTTGGGGAGCAAAATAACTGATGATGGCTGGAGTAGATCGGATATAAAATATAGACTAGTAATGGCAAGAAAAGCATTTCTGAAGAACAGAAATTTGTTTACATAAAAAGAGAATATAAGCTTTCGAAATGTGGTGCTACAGAAGAATGCTGGAGATTATATGGGTAGACCACGTAACTAACGAGGAGGTACTGAATAGATTGCGGAGCCAAGTAATTTGTGGTAAAACTTGACCAAAAGAAGAGATCTATTGGTAGAACCCATTCTGAGACACCTAGGGATCATCAATTTAATATTGGAGAGAAATGTGGACGGTTAAAGTCGTAGAGAGAGGTCACAAGATGAATGCAGTAAGCACATTCAGAAAGAGCTGGGTTACAGTACTTATTCTGGGTGAAGAGCCTCTCACAAGATAGAGTACCATGGAGAGTTGTATCAAACCAGTGTTCGGGCTATAGATCACAACATTAATCTCGACATCATAAAAGAACTTCACATGAGATATATTCGAAGTACTTCAGAAACCATATTTCCGTCAGATCCTTCAGCAGTTTTGTACCCATCTCTTCAATATTGGTGAAGCATAATCTTTTCAGAATTCTTTTCGGGTACGGAAATAGGGAGACGATGCAGGGTGTTGTTCCCGATGAATGTCAAGTATGAGGCACCGTAATGGTGCTGTCTTCGGCAAAAAATATACAATGAAAGTAATTAATTGCGATCAAGTGGAGTATCGTGGTAGAATTGGCTCGCGACAAATAATTGTAGGCATATTAATCGAATTCACGCAAACTACGGAGAACTTCCAGATCGCAGTTTTTATTGGCTGTACAGCCTCGCTTCAAGATCTCATGCCCTTGAAATCGAAGAAAACTGAGAGTAGAACCTACACATAAAATCTAATTTCACAAGATTTTTTCCATCAAGGCTTTTCAAGAAGCTTCCATTTTAACTTCTGAGTCTTAGATTCGACACGGTATTTTCAACTGTGATTTCTTATGTTATTGCCCATTTTATAAGGAATCGTAAACCATCATCTACATCTTGTGATAATCAGGATCTTGGATGCCAGTTCCTCACTAGGAAAGATTTTGCGTACTTTTGTATCAGTGGTCAAAGGGACGCGTAAACTCGTGTTAAATATTCGGATGAAAAATTAATTAAAAAATTTAAATTCCTTGCTACCCTTTCAGAACGAAATCCACAATCTTTATTTCACTCCTGCTGGGGACTTCGTCTTTGTCTTTTGAACTTCATTATTTAAAAAATCTTTCACATAGTGTTAGTACATCAGGTAGGAGTTGTCAGTGAGTATAGTAGTTGTGGTTTCTTACGATCTCAAGAATTCTCTCTAAATCTTGCCCTGTCTCGTATAGTGTTAACAATAGTGTTTCCTGCAAAGTTTCGTCAGGTAATATCAGAGCTGAACATTACTTACACTTGACCAACAAACGGAGGACAAGCAACGTCTATAGCGACCTGCTATGCGTCATTCTGGTTCCCTGTTCATTTTGTAGTATACCATATTTTGCGAGGTGGTAGTACGGTCAGAAGCAAGAAAAAAAGTCCGGTGAACATGGCCTCGAAAATCCATACCTTCAGAGCCTATGAGCACTTGTTCATCTTCACTAATGTGAAACACGCCTCTTCTACTGCAAACTCTCTGCTATTATGGAAGACTTACGGAATCACAAACAAACTAGTAGACAAATGAGAACACATTACTCTATTACTGTCAACGTCTAATATACTGGAACGTCTAATATACTGGACGTCTAATATAAACTGTTGCTATCACATTCGACCTGTACTTGTGAGTCATCGCTAACGGACCATGACTGTCATTTTCTGTGCTGATAAGTGCAAAGCTAAAACTACAGTGTAAAAGCATTTCAGAAACT
The DNA here is from genome assembly GCF_023864345.2 of Schistocerca serialis cubense. NCBI lineage: Eukaryota > Metazoa > Arthropoda > Insecta > Orthoptera > Acrididae > Schistocerca > Schistocerca serialis. The sequence goes on from NC_064641.1 coordinate 258,966,951, forward strand.
TATTAACATAAAAGCTGGTCCTTTAGAACTACAGTGTGTGCAGGACTTACTCAGAACTAGGAATATAGTCCACAATAGCAACACTAACAAATGTTTCTTTATGCTGTATCTATGTACTACAACATGGGAATGTGTAATCAGTTGTTTACTGTATTCTGTAGTTTGTTGGTACTAGCAAAGAGCTTGGGGTAGAAGAAATGTGTTTCACATTAGCGTAGATGAACAAGTGTTTATAGCTCTCAAGGTGTGCCAATGTTAACTGGCTTTTTTCGTGTTTTGGTCCATATTATCACTTCTCAAAATGTGGAATACTTTATTTCATACACTATACATAACTCTAAAAAATGTTTGGGTAGTTTAGTTTTGTTTCTTGCTTCACGAATTTCTTTCACTAAGATTTCTCTTTGCGTTTTCACAGTGAGAATGTTGTCTTAATTCGTGTTAGTCATATGTAGCTTTTTGTTGACCAGAAGTGCAGTGTATTAGTGCTGAGGGTTCGATTTTTATGTTGTGATCCGTTTGCCACAATATATTGCCTATATGTGCAATGATACTGTAACCTCCCTCTTACTAATCGGCGTATCCTGCTTGCGATATAAAATATGACCGTGGATCGCGTGTATGCCTAATGGACTTTTTCTAATTGTATAAGGCTATCTTTCCCGAAGAAGTGATACCGATAAGTAGGAGGAAAGTGTACAACCGACCCTTCTGATGGAAAGTCTACTAAATATAAAAGTAATTAAACCGAACAGGGCTATAATTTGGAAAACGAAAGTTATTTTGTGCATTCACTCACGAACAACACTGGACAGAAAGGGGTACCACTGATCATGAATCCAAAAGTTACACTAATGAACGAAAAGGAGGTTATTAACGGTAGCCAGCCCACTAGAGTAATTTACATCCAAAATCCTGTACAAGATGATGGGAAAGAAAAAAACACTGACGTGGCAACTAAAGGTTGTCATGTCTTTTTCTTTTCATTAATTTTAAGTGAGTATGTAGCGATAAAGAAAACTGAGAAGTCATTCTTACGTTATGTGTGGCATTAAATTTTGACAAAGGCAATCGAGTAATGATTTGAAAATATGCAGTTAAACTGTATGTTAGTACAGAACTTCGATACGTGAACAATGACTTTCAGTGACCTCAGCATAACGTCATCAAAGAAATTTAGAAAAAAAGCAAGCATTTTTTATTTTGCCGTTACTTATTTTGCAAATTGGATTTCATATTATTGTCTGAACATGCAAATAAGAATTCCTTTGGATTTTTCCCAGAGCTTTTAAGGTTCATAGTAAAACGCAGATAAATACAATGAAACGTCAACAGACTTCTACCTAAATGTACACATACAGTGAAGCAATGTCCTTACTTATTAAAAGAAAGCTTTTACATTACAAATATTTACATACAATTAAAAAAATGTTATATATCGGTAGCAGGTGCCATGCATCCTGCATTTTCGGTGTTAGAATACCAATGGCATTGTCTTTCAGGTGTGCATCCCCGTGGGTCATCACCACCTTGTCCGGGCCGGTTATCGCCCCAGCGTAGCAGCAGCAGCCTCATAGCCTGTCTTCTTAACTCAGGGAATAGGAGCTTGCCAGTCCCGCATTGGTAATACCAGTGCAGGGTACTGTGATCTAGGATACCTTCCTTTGCACTTGCCGACGAATATACGAAAGAGAGCTCCCTGTTGTCAACCAGGGCCAGCGGTACCCTTTCATCAGCTGCAAAGCAATGGTGTGTTGTGAACTGAAGCACTTCTCCCCCTTCCCCTCTCCACAAACACATACACACACACACACACACACACACACACACACACACACAGAGGGCAGTAATGCTGAAGAGAAAATCATTGTGGATATTTGGAGGACGGATGGCAGCGTGAGGCAACTGCTGAGTATCATAGAACTTGCACAGAGATCGTCGTACTGAGCCGTTTTCCCAATATGAAGGAAAGAGGGTTTGGTAAGACGTTCAGCCACCTATTCCGCCTTGATGTGTACTCACATGTTTTTAGTCCAGTTACTGTGGGGTCCAGTTTCATCCCTCTTGCAGAAGATAACACCGCCAAAAAAGCGTGCATTAGTATCTGGAATACCAAAACCGGGGATAAATATTGCTTCGGAAGGCCGCTTCTGGCTTGTAACTGGAATTACTCGAAAAATGCATGTCATATGGGTGCACGGAAGGTAAATAACATCTGCGAGCATTAGAACTTCGAAGACACCTCATTCCCTGTCAGAGTCTCAGAGTTACCAAATTCCGAGAGGCAGAACCCTGAAAATTCGGTTCATGTTTACGGTCTGGGTGTAGATGACAAATAAAAGCAAGCCAATAAAGCAGAATATACTAGTTGGACCCCTCCACTTTTACAAAGTTGCCGATCAGCTCCCAAAGGCATATATTTACTGCTGGTGACCGAAGATGAGAAGCATCAGTAAATCTGGATTAGAACATGTCCTGCCTATTTTCCTCGAAACATAATGGGGCAAGACATTTTTGCTTCAGATGCCTCAACTCTTTCACTATAAGTGAGTATTTAGAAAGACATCTGATTCACTGCTCAAACCAGGAAGCATTATATTTGGAAGCGTGCACTGAGGTTAATAAGTTCTTAAAGTTTAAGAACACTGTCCCTGACTGATGACTACGGGTGCTGGCTGGTTCCTGTGTAACGTGGTGAGGTTGATCTCATGGCCTCTCACACTACTTTCACAGAACAACATGTAGCAAATGTGGCAACATATAAAACTGTATGCTAATATGATTGCAGTCCCAACAAATTACAATCATACATTAGAGATAATGCTATGAGATGATTGCTCTTAGAGCTCAAAGCACTTGCATTGAGTGTTGACGCTTTTTTGTGGCAGAACCATTCAAATGACCAGCTTGCAGGAGAGTGATGCCTTACACCAGCAAGCATTTGGATTTTATATTAGTGGGCTGACGTTGGATAGAAAAGCGGAAACTCCACCTGGAGACTGGGAGGTTTCACTGTGTGGCTCATAATACATGTTACTTGACCCACCAATGGCCACAACACATAATTTAAGCAGGTATGATGCTCACTTTCTTGTTTAACACTTGTGATTTTCATTCCAAGATTGATAAAGCCAGTGGTGTCATACCTGACATGTAGAAAAATTTATTTCATTTTCCAAGTGAATCACGTCAAGAATATTGCTGCACGGCCTGAATTTATTACGATCCATGCATGGACCTCTTCAGAAACATGCTGTGACAGTGTGTCGGCAGGATATGCATATCACCAGTGACACGTTTCCCGACGATGCCAAGTTTCAGATGATGACGAAGAAGATGTTTTCTCAAATGAATACCCTTTACTCGTGAAACCACATTGCCCGATACAAATTCATTCGCCAGCAAACGCACAGGCGCTGCCGTAGCAGACGTTGAGTACTGGCGTACGGTGAATATTTGACAAGATTTCTACACCTGTGATTTAGAGGGATTTGCTAAATTAGACATGTAGACGGAAGCGCGGTTGATCACAGACGCTTTAGAGAAATTCGGGAGTGCATGACTGGGCACAAAAGCCCTAGATCCTGCCTTCTGTTAGACTGCATTAGAGTTTTTGTGGGACGAGACATCGAACTATTGCCTTTTCAGTTGTTGGACTGTTGGTAGATTTTGCCAGTGCGTCCACAGACAGGAGAAGTGCAGGCCATCTGACGATTTGAATTACATCCTTTACTTGGAGGTAAACAACCTCCACAGGCATGCCATCCAACAATCTCTGCCATTTGATGGCTGTACAGAGATGGAATCACCACAATGAAAGATGAGATCCAAGACGTAGCTGCTAATTCTGACGTAGAATATGTCATGGAAGCAGACCTATCATATCCTGCCAATTTACACGACGAGCACAGAGACTTTCAGCTGTTTCTGGAGTGCCCAGTCCCGCAAAATGATTCCATCCCCAAGCTGATGACAGTGCTGGGGAACAAGCTACACTACAGAAACCTACAGTAATGTCTCAATTTCGGCAATGCAACTTATTGGAATCACCCACAGCATCCCTGGTTGAAGAAGTACACTGATGTTAATACCGAAAACAGGGCTCTTGCAATGTGTGATTTGGAACGACTTTTATAAAATAATGAATAATTCAGCTTTCGGCAAAAGCATGAGGAGTAAATGTTAGAACCCTTGAGAGACTGCAGGGCACTCTCTCTTCTGATATGGTGTCACGCTGCCTAATGTTCTTAGCGAAGATGATTTTTATTACTTGGTTGCTGTACTGGATACAATCTGACTTCATTCATATGATGAAATGGTTGGTAGTAGTTAAGACTCTTACTTGTGTGCTCTAGTGAAGGAATAGCAGTAAGCTTTGCTTGCGTTCAAAGGAAGAGGGTGCTGAGTTAATTGACTGCAGTAAAATCGTACGGCAGCCGAGGGCCAAGGAGAGAGTTTTTTCTGTGGAACCTGGGTGAAAACGTTTGCGGACTGCCAAGTCCGCCGGTCACATTGTGCAGACACGCTGGGTGGCGCCAGTCAGTCGTCAGCTGTGCCCACGTAGGCTGACTAGCGCCGAGGAGTCACTGGAGCTATTTGCAGAGAATTGATGACCGGCACTAAAACAGAGGATGGACCCTTGTTAGGTAGGAAGCCGATGAGATGGCTGTCAGTTTCGGCGAATTTCCGTGGGACAGGTTAGTGACGCCCAGGCGTCCAGACTCTGCTACAAAACATACTTGTGAAGGCATGAGGCTTTTAGCGAGTTTATGGCTGTTCTTTGGAAAATTGGAAATGGACGCAACAGAGGAGACAACGATCTTTATATGGAGGGCTGTGGTTCCATCCAGGTCATTCTTTTAGCAAAGACATGGCGTGAACGAGTGAGAAAGAGGCCGCGAAGCTGAATCTTTTTTTCCTTTTCTCCCAATTAATCTTAAAGTCACTGGTTGGTCAAATCTGTGTATGCAGAGCAGGAGGCGGTCTCTCAGGTTCGAATGCTGCGCTCCAGTTCGTGAACTGGCTTGTGCTAAAGTGGGAGTAGTCTAAGATGTAAATGTGCTTTGCTACCGAGCTGTCGAGGAAAGCGAAGAGAAAGAGAATTCACTCTTGCACTGGCGCTTCGCTACTAAATAATGGCAGGTCTTTACCTAAACTGTGAGACTTGTGTCCCTTGATATTGCGCCGCTTTGAGTCTGTGCGAGTCACTATCTAAACCGTCAGAGCTACTGCACACAACGAGTGATGCGTGGGTGTACTTATTTGTTTTGAGTCGGCCATCTAAACATTTGACATATTCCGTCACGCACAGTCGTGTCACAGAGTAAAATTGGCTTGATTGCAACTGAAAGACGGAAGCTTGCACCCTTCGCAAAATTCATTTAGTTTACTGATGGGATGGGCGTTATGGCGCAAGAGATTACATCGCCAAGCCAAATTCTAAGTGAGCCACAAATTTCTTATGAAGGTCTAGTCAAAGTACTTTTCAGTGGAGTTCACAAAACCTCTCTATATTGGTATGTGTATTCTGGACCTCCGCAAGCTCCCAAACTGTCGATGCCACTACGATTTTCCAAAGTCAAATTTCGCTGACTCCAATTTACTTTATATGGGTACAGACGGTTTCAGCTACTTTATGAAAGTCTTTGATTCATAGAAAGTAATTATGTACTATCACGAAACATTAGACTCGTTCGCATACGCAGCCAATAATCCTTTTGGAATAATACCACAAAACAAGAACGTTATAGGCCTGTTGAGAGAAAAGGCGAATGGTTCACCGATTGTGGGCGTTGTGAGACTCAGATCCAAAATGTATCCCAGCTTCACGTGTCGTTTGTCACCTGGCCACAGCCTGGTGTTCAGTGTGCCGTGGCTACGTGCCTCACGGTTCCTGAACATCTGAATATGGGCTTACAATCGCCTGAAACCAGTCATGATCAAACCAATAAAATTTTTACAACTGATGCGGTTAATTATCTGATTCTAGTATGAAGCTAAATTGCGGATGTCCTTATAACCAAATCTTATGCCTACAGTAGAGATGCAGGCGCCATCAAAAGATGGACCGAGGATGTGCATCATGTAGCGCCACAGGCTATTATGGTCTAAGACTCTCGTACGGAGAGTCTGCACCCTGCTGAACCATCTCCGGCCCAAGTAGTCTGTCTGTTGCAAGGCCTTGCGGTTCATAGTGCACTGCAACTGAAAGTCGATCTGCCATGCCATGACGACAAATTCTTCAGCTGTGCGGATAGGATTGGGACTATCCCATTCTTACACTATTCGCTTGAGTGAATTTGTTTGTTTGTTTGTGTGTGTGTGTGTGTGTGTGTGTGTGTGTGTGTGTGTGTGCCTGCTTATCATTATGTGTACTACTTACATGTTTTTTGCACACTAGGTGTGCTTGTATATATGTGTGTGAACGAATGGTTCTTTCCATCTTCACCTGCTGCTGCTAGTCCCCATAAAATTTAAATACTGTATATAAAATTCACAGTAGTAACATCAGTGCAATGCATTACAGCAATGAACTACTGTTGTGTAAATATTGTGAATAAAATCATACTCCTCCTAGTCTCTTAGTTTTGGTATGATGTACCTCTTCATACAAGCAATCATATGCTGCTAGTCATGTATGAAAAAACTGAATTATGTTAGCGTGATGTATCTTGGCATATAAGCAACCTCTTTTGAAAAACTAGAATAATTATTAGAAAAAAATCTTGTAAATAACTTTGAGGAATGTGTTGTTGATAACAATGTACCGTAAGTTATTTTTTATATCATTGTTAAGATTTATAAATGTCCCAGATCCTTCCACCGTTAAAATTATTATGAAGAGAAAATAAATAAGAGCAAATTTATTTATTTATTTTTTGTAGAACGTTTTACAGGGTGTTCAGAAATTCCTGCTAAAAACTTCAAGGACTTGTAGAGGGAAGTAAGTACATAATATTTTGAAAAGAAACCCATGTCCGGAAACACTGAACCGTTTGAAAACATGTTTGGACTAGGTAGGTATGCAACAGGGTAGTCATGGTAGGGGGTGGTTACGTCGTATCGGCTGATGTCAATTGTTGTCTGTCCAACCTCTCTGACCTGGTCTGAGCGTCATTCACTTGTCTGTGAGTGTTAGAGAAACATTGTTGAGTATACGTTTGCGGGATACATCGGCATGATACTTCTGAATGGTGAAACTCAAGGTAATGGAAGAGCTGCTCATCGCCTTTATCATGATCATTCTCCACAACTTCCGACTCCATCGCTTCCCCTTTTCGCCACAAGTAGCAGGCGTGAATATGATGCTCCCAAGATACGTCGCGTTCCCGAACTGGAAGAGACTGTACTGCGACGCATTGAAGAGATTCCGTCTACAAGTGGACGAACAACTTCTTTGGCTGTTAACAAGTGGAACTGTAAAACAAAACATTTACTGGGTCACGTCTAATCAGTTACTTGTAAAAGTGGTGGCGTTACCAAAACGTTTTCAAATGTTTGTAGCAAGGTAATGATTCGTTTCCGGCCACGGGTTCCAATTCAAAATATTATCTACCCACTCCCCTCTACCAGTCTTAGAAGTTCGTCACGGAAATTTCCGAACAACCAGCATACACACATATACTGGGTGGTCCATTCTTAGTGACCGGGCCAAATATCTCACGAAATAAGCGCCAAACGAAAAAACTACAAAGAACGAAACTCGTCCAGCTTGAAGGGAGAAACCAGATGGCGCTATGGTTGGCCCGCTAGATGGCGCTACCATAGGTCAAACGGATATCAACTGTGTTTTTTTGAATAGGAATCACCATTTTTATTACATATTCGTGTAGTATGTAAATAAATATGAATGTTTTAGTTGGACGATTTTTTTCGGTTTGTGATAGGTGGCGCTGCAATAGTTACAAAAGTATAACTACGTGGTATCACGTAACATTCCGCCAGTGCGAACGGTATTTGCTTTTTGATACATTACCCGTGTTAAAGTAGACCGTTTACCAATTGCGGAAAAGGTCGATATCGTGTTCATGTACGACTACTGTGATCAAAATGCCCAACGGGCGTGTGCTATGTATGCTGCTCGGTATCCTGGACGACCATCCAAGTGTCTGGACCGTTCGCCGGATAGTTACGTTATTTAAGGAAACAGGAAGTGTTCAGCCACATATGAAATGTCAACCACGACCGGCGAAAAACGATGATGCCCAAGTAGGTGTTTTAGTTGCTGTCGCGGCTAATCCACACATCAGTAGCAGATAAATTGCGCCAGAATCAGGAATCTCAAAAACGTCGGTGTTGAGAATGCTAAAAACATCGATTGCACCAGTACCTTATTTCTATGCACCAGAAATTGCATGGCGATGACTTTGATCGTCGTCTACAGCTCTGCCACTGGGCACAAGAGAAATTACGGGACGATGACAGATTTATTGCACGTGTTCTATTTAGCGAAGAAGCGTCAGTCACCAACAGCGGTAACGTAAACCGCCATAATATGCACTATTGGGCAACGAAAAATCCACGATGGCTGCGACAAGTGGAACATCAGCGACCTTGGCGGGTTAATGTATGGTGCGGCATTATGGATGGAAGGATAGTTGGACCCAATTTTATCGATGGCACTCTAAATGGTGCTATGTATGTTGATTTCCTACGTAATGTTCTACCGATGTTACTACAAGATGTTTCACTGCATGACAGAATGGCGATGTACTTCCAACATGATGGACGTCCGGCACACAGCTCGAGTGTAAGTTGAAGCGGTATTGAATAGCAATTTCATGACAGGCGGTTTGGTCGTCGAAGCACCGTACCATGGCCCGCACGTTCACCGGATCTGACGTCCCCGGATTTCTTTAGTGGGGAAAGTCGAAGGATATTTGCTATCGTGATCCACCGATAACGCCTGACAACATGTGTCAGCGCATTTTCAATGCATGTGCGAACATTACGGAAGGCAAACTACTCGGTGTTGAGAGGAATGTCGTTACACGTATTGCCAATTGCATTGAGGTTGACGGACATCATGTTGAGCATTTATTGCGTTAATGTGGTATTTACGGGTAATCACGCTGTAACAGCATGCTTTCTCAGAAATGATAAGTTCACAAAGGTACATGTAATACATCGGAACAACCAAAATAAAATGTTCTAACGTACTACCAACTGTCCGTCTAAAATTATGAGCCATTATTTGTGACTATTACAGCAGCATGTATCACGAAGCGAAACAGTGGTCCAACCGAAACATTCATATCTCTTTACGTACTACATGTTCATGTAATAAAAATGGGAGCTCCTATCTTAAAAGACGCAGTTGATATCCGTTTGACCTATGGCAGCGCCATCTAGCGGGCCAACCATAGCGCCATCTGGTTTCCCCCGCCAAGCTAGACAAGTTTCGATCTTTGTAGTTTTTTCGTTTGACGCTTATTTCGTGAGATATTTGGCCCGGTCACGATCAATGGACCATCCTGTATACACGATCACTCAGTTTTACACTACTGACAAAATAATTCTTTCCTATATGTCTTTAACTTGTTCTGAATTGTATTCGGACTTATAGTTGCAATTACATGTATAGACATTTCTTGTGTAATTCAGCCTCCAATGATTTTGTGTTTGTAGGATTTGTCGGATGCATGTTTTGGTATTGGATCAATATAGACATTTATACACTGTTCTAACATATTTATACTCACCCTAAGCACAAGCAATTACTTAATAAAGTCACAGTATGCAGCTCTGATATAGGAGACCGACAGTCTGTCTGCTGCAGTCAGTGAATTATTGTACAGGTTCTTTAAATTCACCACACTTGAATGTTTAATTTAGGGCGTGGTTACAACTAAGCTTTCACTACTTGTGGGAGGCCCCATCTAAAACTAGAAATTGGAGGACAACGAAACTTCATGGAAACATTTGTAAGGACATGCAGAAGAGAAATAACCAATAAACCATTGAGGGAAACACACTTTAATTTCCACATAAGAGGATTCAAATCTGTTAATCTTGATGGTTAAGTAGTTGGAAACGACCGGCCAGTGATTCGGTTTTCTCCAAATGTGTTACGGAGTGGTCGAGTGATTTCACAGGCAGTTTGAGGTGGAGGTCCTTAGTGCATCGAAACAGCTGAGTCCAAAGCAAACCTCTCCAGTAGAACAGGGGTCACATTTTCTTGAAGCAGATTTCAGTAACTTGTGCCGTTCACGCTGCATGTTCCGAGTTCCTCAGAGAAAACATGACCAATAATGAACTGTGCCGTGAAGCCACCCCCCACAGCGACACGTTTGCTACCCAGGGGACCTACCTGAACGTACATTGGCTGTGACGATCCCCAACGCCGCAGTCGTGACTATTCACTGCCCTAGTGAGCGTAAAGTGTGATTCATGACTCCACAAATTGTTCCAAGGCCAATGTCACCAACTTCAACCATTTCAGGAAACATAATAGCAAAGTCTACTCGAATGTCTGGGTCACGTGGCAGTAGTGGATGAATAATGTAAAATTTTTGTGGATACCATTTCACAGCTCTATGGAGCACTTTTCGAACGGCGGACCACTGAGCGGCCATTTGTCGTGACACAACTCGTACACCACTTGAAGGTCGTACATTGCGTCCATCATTCTCAGACATGGCAACAGTAACTGTTATATGAGGCGGAACTATGGGCCCCATGGAAAAAGGGTGACCCGGCTGATCACGCAATTTGACTCTTAGTCTGATCACGAAGTGTGGCCATTAATTGCAAGCATTGATCACGTAGACTGAAGTGAGGATCAGTGAACTATACTCGACAGGATGTAGCTGGAACATCTTAGGTAATTAGAATGTAGTAGACAGGAATACAATTAAATACTTAGCTTTAATTCAGCGTCAGCGGGGAAAGTCGATCTTGACTTTGTACAATAATATTTACGAGTACAGTTATAGACTGAACTGCGAATACTTCTTTACAGTTCTGATTGCTTCACACATATACACTCCTGGAAATGGAAAAAAGAACACATTGACATCGGTGTGTCAGACCCACCATACTTGCTCCGGACACTGCGAGAGGGCTGTACAAGCAATGATCACACGCACGGCACAGCGGACACACCAGGATCCGCGGTGTTGGCCGTCGAATGGCGCTAGCTGCGCAGCATTTGTGCACCGCCGCCGTCAGTGTCAGCCAGTTTGCCGTGGCATACGGAGCTCCATCGCAGTCTTTAACACTGGTAGCATGCCGCGACAGCGTGGACAAGAACCGTATGTGCAGTTGACGGACTTTGAGCGAGGGCGTATAGTGGGCATGCGGGAGGCCGGGTGGACGTACCGCCGAATTGCTCAACACGTGGGGCGTGAGGTCTCCACAGTACATCGATGTTGTCGCCAATGGTCGGCGGAAGGTGCACGTGCCCGTCGACCAGGGACCGGACCGCAGCGACGCACGGATGCACGCCAAGACCGTAGGATCCTATGCAGTGCCGTAGGGGACCGCACCGCCACTTCCCAGCAAATTAGGGACACTGTTGCTCCTGGGGTATCGGCGAGGACCATTCGCAACCGTCTCCATGAAGCTGGCCTACGGTCACGCACACCGTTAGGCCGTCTTCCGCTCACGCCCCAACATCGTGCAGCCCGCCTCCAGTGGTGTCGCGACAGGCGTGAATGGAGGGACGAATGGAGACGTGTCGTCTTCAGCGATGAGAGTCGCCTCTGCCTTGGTGCCAATGATGGTCGTATGCGTGTTTGGCGCCGTGCAGGTGAGCGCCACAATCAGGACTGCATACGACCGAGGCACACAGGGCCAACACCCGGCATCATGGTGTGGGGAGCGATCTCCTACACTGGCTGTACACCACTGGTGATCGTCGAGGGGACACTGAATAGTGCACGGTACATCCAAACCGTCATCGATCCCATCGTTCTACCATTCCTAGACCGGCAAGGGAACTTGCTGTTCCAACAGGACAATGCACATCCGCATGTATCCCGTGCCACCCAACGTGCTCTAGAAGGTGTAAGTCAACTACCCTGGCCAGCAAGATCTCCGGATCTGTCCCCCATTGAGCATGTTTGGGACTGGATGAAGCGTCGTCTCACGCGGTCTGCACGTCCAGCACGAACGCTGGTCCAACTGAGGCGCCAGGTGGAAATGGCATGGCAAGCCGTTCCACAGGACTACATCCAGCATCTCTACGATCGTCTCCATGGGAGAATAGCAGCCTGCATTGCTGCGAAAGGTGGATATACACTGTACTAGTGCCGACATTGTGCATGCTCTGTTGCCTGTGTCTATGTGCCTGTGGTTCTGTCAGTGTGATCATGTGATGTATCTGACCCCAGGAATGTGTCAATAAAGTTTCCCCTTCCTGGGACAATGAATTCACGGTGTTTTTATTTCAATTTCCAGGAGTGTAGATCAATTGTCAATGCATAAACTGTATGTGGCGCCTGGCTAGGTCGCAGCTACTGACTTAGCTGAAGGCAATGCTAACTAGCGTCTCTGCAAATGAGATCTCTGAAGCTATAACGAGTGAACCATTACTATTAAAGTCGGCTGTAGAACTGGGCAGTGAGCTAGCTTGACTCGTAAGACCAGCCGAGTGGCGGCGCTCGGTCTGCTAGCGTCGACAGTGGCGACTCGCGGGTCCGATGTGTACTGACGGACCGCGGCCGATTTGAAACCTACAACCTAGCCAGTGTGGTGCCTTGCGGTGGCACCACAGTAACTTCTTCAACAATTTATGGTGGAATTTGTCGAGTCATTGACCGATTGTTTCAAATTGCGTAACCAGGTTTGAACTTTCTCATGTGGAAATTAAGCTGTGTTTTTTTCGTTGATTTATTCGTTATTTCTATTCTGAATATCCTTACAAATGTTTTCACAAAGTTTCATTGTCCTATGATCACTTGTTTATCATAGGTAACCTCTCAAGTAGCGATGGTTTAATGGTAACCTCTATACATGACCACAATTTCAGATTGCAATTCAAGCACATAACGTCTCCTAAAGAAACAATATGTGAAATCATGACAAATTGTACTGAACATCATTTACATTTTTTACTTATTTTTGAAACGTAAAGGCAAAGATGAACAAGTGATCGCAGCGGCCGGTAGAGAAAGAGACTGCCATAGACAATTAATTGGTCGCTGAAGCTAAGATGATACAAATTCATTGCGTTTTATCTATATTATCGAATTAAGGGCAACAATTTCTCTGTTCTTCTTGATTTCCCGACGATTGCAGACGCACGTCGCGCTATATCTTTACCTATATTAGTCGTATTTTGTCCGTTAAAACGTTTAACCGGCATTAGGAGCAAGCTTCTGTAAAAAGGTGTGTATTGTAAGAAACTAATGTTTTAGAATATAATCGTGTATGACAAAGAGTGCTATTAATTTTGTAGGTAGTTTGCTCATCCATACCACCTACTTTTTCAGCACATTTAGCTTTTTTTGACGAGGAGCAGAACGACTCTACTGACTGGTTTGATGCGGCCCGCCACGAATTCCTTTCCTGTGCTAACCTCTTCATCTCAGAGTAGCACTTGCAACCTACTTCCTCAATTATTTGCTTGACGTATTCCAATCTCTGTCTTCCTCTACAGTTTTTGCCCTCTACAGCTCCCTCTAGTACCATGGAAGTCATTCCCTCATGTCTTGGCAGATGTCCTATCATCCTGTCCCTTCTTCTTATCAGTGTTTTCCACATATTCCTTTCCTCTCCGATTCTGCGTAGAACCTCCTCATTCCTTACCTTATCAGTCCATCTAATTTTCAGCATTCGTCTATAGCACCACATCTCAAATGCTTCGATTCTCTTCTGTTCCGGTTTTCCCACAGTCCATGTTTCACTGCCATACTATGCTGTACTCCAGACGTACATCCTCAGAAATTTCTTCCTCAAATTAAGGCCGGTATTTGATATTAGTAGACTTCTCTTGGCCAGAAATGCCTTTTTTGCCATAGCGAGTCTGCTTTTGATGTCCTCCTTGCTCCGTCCGTCATTGGTTATTTTACAGCCTAGGTAGCAGAATTCCTTAACTTCATTGACTTCGTGACCATCAATCCTGATGTTAAGTTTCTCACTGTTCTCATTTCTACTACTTCTCATTACCTTCGTCTTTCTCCGATTTACTCTCAAACCATACTGTGTACTCATTAGACCATTCCGTTCAGCAGATCATTTAATTCTTCTTCACTTTCACTCAGGATAGCAATGTCATCAGCGAATCGTATCATTGATATCCTTTCACCTTGTATTTTAATTCCACTCCTGAACCTTTCTTTTATTTCCATTATTGCTTCCTCGATGTACAGATTGAAGAGTAGGGGCGAAAGGCTACAGCCTTGTCTTACACCCTTCTTAATACGAGCACTTCGTTCTTGATCGTCCACTCTTATTATTCCCTCTTGGTTGTTGTACATATTGTATATGACCCGTCTCTCCCTATAGCTTACCCCTACTTTTTTCAGAATCTCGAACAGCTTGCACCATTTTATATTGTCGAACGCTTTTTCCAGGTCGACAAATCCTATGAAAGTGTCTTGATTTTTCTTTAGCCTTGCTTCCATTATTAGCCGTAACGTCAGGATTGCCTCTCTCGTCCCTTTACTTTTCCTAAAGCCAAACTGATCTTCACCTAGCGCATTCTCAATTTTCTTTTCCATTCTTCTGTATATTATTCTTGTAAGCAACTTGGGATGCTTGAGCTGTTAAGCTGATTGTGCGATAGTTCTCGCACTTGTCAGCTCTTGCCGTCTTCGGAATTGTGTGGATGATGCTTTTCCGAAAGTCAGATGGTATATCACCAGACTCATATATTCTACACACCAACGTGAATAGTCGTTTTGTTGCCACTTCCCCCAATGATTTTAGAAATTCTGATGGAATGTTATGTATCCCTTCTCTCTTATTTGATCGTAAGTCCTCCAAAGCTCTTTTAAATTCCGATTCTAATACTGCATCCCCTATCTCTTCTAAATCGACTCCTGTTTCTTCTTCTATCACATCAGACAAATCTTCACCCTCATAGAGGCTTTCAATGTATTCTTTCCACCTATCTGCTCTCTCCTCTGCATTTAACAGTGGAATTCTCGTTGCACTCTTAATGTTACCACCGTTGCTTTTAATGTCACCAAAGGTTGTTTTGACTTTCCTATATGCTGAGTCTGTCCTTCCGACAATCATATCTTTTTCGATGTCTTCACATTTTTCCTGCAGCCATTTCGTCTTAGCTTCCCTGCACTTCCTATTTATTTCATTCCTCAGCGACATGTATTTCTGTATTCCTGATTTTCCCGGAACATGTTTGTACTTCCTCCTTTCATCAATCAACTGAAGTATTTCTTCAGTTACCCATGCTTTCTTCTCAGCTACCTTCTTTGTACCTGTGTTTTCCATCCCAACTTCTGTGATGGCCCTTTTTAGAGATGTCCATTCCTCTTCAACTGCACTGCCTACTGCGCTATTCCTTATTGCTGTATCTATAGCGTTAGAGAACTTCAAACGTATCTCGTCATTCCTTAGTACTTCCGTATCCCACTTCTTTGCGTATTGATTCTTCCTGACTAATGTCTTGAACTTCAGCCTACTCTTCATCACTACTATATTGTGATCTGAGTCTATATCTGCTCCTGGGTACGCCTTACAATCCAGTATCTGATTTCGGAATCTCTGTCTGAGCATGATGTAATCTAATTGAAATCTTCCCGTGTCTCCCGGCCTTTTCCAAGTATACCTCCTCCTCTTGTGATTCTTGAACAGGGTATTCGCTATTACTAGCTGAAACTTGTTACAGAA
Source organism: Schistocerca serialis cubense (assembly GCF_023864345.2). Classification (NCBI taxonomy): domain Eukaryota; kingdom Metazoa; phylum Arthropoda; class Insecta; order Orthoptera; family Acrididae; genus Schistocerca; species Schistocerca serialis. Next base: position 258,982,746 of record NC_064641.1, read on the forward strand.
CTCAATTAGTCTTTCTCCTCTTTCATTCCTTGTCCCAAGCCCATATTCTCCTGTAACCTTTTCTTCTACTCCTTCCCCTACAACTGCATTCCAGTCGCCCATGACTATTAGATTTTCGTCCCCCTTTACATACTGCATTACCCTTTCAATATCCTCATACACTTTCTCTATCTGTTCATCTTCAGCTTGCGACGACGGCATGTATACCAGAAATATCGTTGTCGGTGTTGGTCTGCTGTCGATTCTGATTAGAACAACCCGGTCACTGAACTGTTCACAGTAACACACCCTCTGCTCTACCTTCCTATTCATAACGAATCCTACACCTGTTATACCATTTTATGCTGCTGTTGATATTACCCGATACTCATCTGACCAGAAATCCTTGTCTTCCTTCCACTTCACTTCACTGACCCCTACTATATCTAGATTGAGCCTTTGCATTTCCCTTTTCAGATTTTCTAGTTTCCCTACCACTTTCAAGCTTCTGACATTCCACGCCCCGACTCGTAGAACGTTATCCTTTCGTTGATTATTCAATCTTTTTCTCATGGTAACCTCCCCCTTGGCAGTCCCCTCCCGGAGATCCGAATGAGGGACTATTCCGAAATCTTATGCCAATGGAGAGATCATCATGACACTTCTTCAATTACAGGTGACATGTCCTGTGGATACACGTTACGTGTCTTGCCTTCTGTATCCTCATGTCGTGGATCATTGCTGATTCTTCCGCCTTTAGGAGCAATTTCCCATCCCTAGGACAAGAGAGTGCCCTGAATCTCTATCCGCTCCTCCGCCCTCTTTGACAAGGCCGTTGGCAGAATGAGGCTGACTTCTTATGCCGGAAGTCTTCGGCCGCCAATGCTGATTATTTATCAAAATTTAGGCAATGGCGGGGGTCGAACCCGGGACTGAAGACGTTTTTGATTATCAATCGAAGACGCTACCCCTAGACCACGGGTACAGTTCCCACTATGGGTAGAGAAATAAATTTTTTTGCAGCCCGCGTACAGTACTACAGGAAATAAATTTAATCCATTTCTCTTTCAGCAAAAAAGCAAATAATTAATTTTGGTAAAGTTACTGGTGGTTTAGGTCTGAATTGACTATAAAAAATTGAAACAATTACGTTTTGTGTTCATGTTCCAAGTGCAGGTTGACAAAAATATTTTATCGTGCCGTAGAAATGCACTTCATATTTTTCATGGGTAGCGATATAACATGTAACGTGTTTACTGTTAGCAAAAGTTTTAATAACCAAAACCAAGTGATATAATATAGGAAAGAACAGTGAACAGATACAAATCAGTTTACCATTTCTTTACGAAGAGGATGCAAATAATAAATTCTGTATTATTCGCACTGATAGAAAATCCCACCGTAGGATTAACTTCAAGTTAGTTTTCGTAACTCCGTAGGCAAATTAACAGAGCATGATTTAAAATCAGACTTGTATTTCTACGTTGTTGGAAATTCTCTCAACGATATTCATCTAAAATTTTTATTATTTACCCCCGTAAGACGCAACGTAACGTAATACACAAAATTAAAATCTGAGAAGATGAGACAGAATACACTGCCTCTCCATACACATCGATAACTGTCCTCACTCGTCAACATGCTAATATTAACAGCAGTGCAACATGGGTTGTCTACAGTGGTCATCTTTCTTTCTATGAAATCTGTTGTACTACAGATAATCCCATTCGCACCATGAATACTGCACCCTAGTACCAAGACGTTGACCCTTTTCTTACACTATGCGGTCAAAAGTATCCGGACACCTCCGAAAACATACGTTTTTCATATCAGGTGCATTGTGCTGTCACCTACTGCCAGGTACTACATATCAGAGACCTCAGTAGTCATTAGACATCGTGAGAATGCAGAATGGTGCACTCCGCAGAATCACGGAACGTCACGAAACATGGTCAGGTGATTGGGTGTCACTTGTGTCATACGTCTGTATGCGAAATTTCCACAGTCCTAAGCATCGATAGGTCCACTATTTCCGATGTGGTAGTGAAGTGGAAATGTGAAGGTACACTTACAGCACAAAAGCGTACAGACCGATCTCGTCTGTTGACTGATAGAGACCGCCGACAATTGAAGAGGGTCGTAATGTGTAATAGGCAGACATCTATCCACACCATCACACAGGAATTCCAAACTGCAGCAGGATCCACTGCAAGTAAAAGGACAGTAAGTTCGGAGGTGAGAAAACTTGGATTTCATGCTCGAACAGTTGCTCATAAGCCACACATCACGCCGGTAAATGCCAAACGACGCCCCGCTTGGTGTAAGAAGCGTAAACATTGGACGATTGAACAGTGGAAAAACGTTGTGTGGAGTGACGAATCACGGTACACGATGTGGCGATCCGATGGCAGGGTGTGAGAATGGCGAATGCCCAGTGAACGTCATCTAACAGCGTTTGTAGTGCCAACAGTAAAATTCGGAGGTGGTGGTGTTATGGTGTGGTCGTGTTTTTCATGGACGGGGCTTGCACCTCTTGTTGTTTTGCGTGGAACTATCACAGCACAGGCCTACATTGATGTTTTGAGCACCTTTTTGCTTCCTACTGTTGAAGAGCAATTCGGGGATGGCGATTGCATCTTTCAACACGATCGAGCACCTGTTCATAATGCACGGCCTGTGGCGGAGTGGTTACACGACAATAACATCCCTGCAATGGACTGGCCTGCACAGAGTCCTGACCTGAATCCTCTAGAAGACCTGTGGGATGTTTTGGAACGTCGACTTCGTGCCAGGCTTCACCGACCGACATCGATACCTCTCGTCAGTGCAGCACTCCGTGAAGAATTGGCTGCCATTCCCCAAGAATCCTTGCAGCACCTGATTGAACGTGTGCCTGCGAGGTTGGAAGTCGTCATCAAGGCTAAGGGTGGGCCAAGACCATACTGAATTCCAGCATTACCGACGGAGGGCGCCACGAACTTGTAAGTCATTTTCAGCCAGGTGTCCGGATACTTTTGATCACATATTGTGTCTCAGTTACCATGTCGACGTCACTATGAAGTGCTAACCTACATCCACACGTTTAGATCCACTTGCAGTCAAATGGCATGTACTGGTGAATAGCAATCTCCTGTTAGCATTTAGCTGAGAGTCGTGTTCCGGTAGCTGCTGTGGCTGTGCTACGGCACAGTCGAACCAAACCAGATCCGAGAAGTCGGAAAGACATCGTGTGGGATAAGACAGCTGCTGCTGCTGTGTTTCAGGCAGGACCATCTGTGTGTGTGCACCTCTGTAACACTAACAGCAAAGCCCAAAGTACACATACATAACAATAATGATTAGGGATGGAAAGGCAAGACACTTAACGGTAGCCTTCTTCTTCTTCCCAGCTAATCACTGCTGCTGGCGGCGCTTCGTTCTGGACAAAGTATAAATGTCAATTGACGATGCTCTCGTAATCCATACACACCATTTTGTATATATATACTTCCACATCTCCTCCTAAACCACTGGACCGATTTCAACCAAACTTAGTACAAATATCACTTACTGTCCGGAAATGTTCACTGTGGGGGTGAGAACCACCTACCTATCAAAGGTGTGCTCATGAATAAGAGGTGTAGCCAACGACTCGCGAATGCTCATACTTTATGTCATCCAGTACATCATTTGTGAATGAGAGGACTTGGAGACTTGCAGCAAACTTCACAGATGATTTCAGCACTAAAATTTTTCTCGCTGACGACCCCCACAAAATTGTGAAAGAGACCAAGTCTATCACTTATTACATTTTGGCTGCTCATGCAGTAAAACTGCCGCATGAAGCATGAAGTTTTTAATTATTACTAACTCCATTTGCAACACATTTCGCAAGCAGTGGGTACACATACCACTAGACGTACCCGCAAAGCTATGTAGTTCTACGATGCGTAATTCAGAAGATTTGACGTTATAAACTACGAGCTGCATGAAAGTGAAATTGCAGGGATAAATTAGCTAGATACAGCTGAAATATGTGTACAGATACGAGTGAAATGTGTTAACTCTATTTGAAATACACTTTACATGTGTGTATGATGGCAAAGCCGTGGGTGAAAAGATTATCCTAAACCCCTGGAACGATTTCTACCACAATTGGCACAAATATTAGCTACAATCTGGAAAGAAATTCTGTGGGGTTAAGAGCCATCAGTCTCCTATTGGGATCAGCGTGACAACATGGAGAGAGAATGGGGGAGGAGGAGATTAAAGGACAGAGGGAGAAGCGAAAATGGACAGAGAGAGGAGAGGGGAGGAATGAACAAAGAAAGGGAAGAGGAGGAGGTGGACAGAGATAGGTGGAGTAAGAGACAGGGAGTGAGGAGATGAATGGACAGATGGGTGGAGGAAACGGACAGAAGAGAAAGGGGAGGAGATAGACAGAGAGAGAACAGAGGAGGAGGTTCGAGAGGAAGGAAAGGAGATGAACCAGGAGAGGGGGATGAGAAAATGGACAGACAGATGGGGGAGGAGAAGACGGACAGATGGGAGCAGGAATGGACAAAGAAAGGGGAGGGGGTGTTGGAATTACAGGGTGAGGAGAGGATAGACAAAAGGTTTAGGAGCAGATTAACAGAGGGAAGGACAGGAGGGCATGGACTGTGTGTGGGGGATAGAGAAGATGGACTAAGGGTGGAGGAGTGGACAGAGAGGGGGTGAGGGAAGAGATCGGCTGAGAGGGCTGAGAGGAGGGTCAGGAGACGGACAAATATAAGACTGAATTAAATACATATGCAAGCAATGCTGAGTGCTCAGCTAGTCGAATTATATAAATCAAAAAGGCTAGGAGGTTGGGAAGGGGGAGCAAGTTTGCACACCGTTGGCAGACGAAGTTGACGAGTGGTGGTGTGGGGGGTGGTGGGCGGAGGGCAGGTAGCGCAGGAGTGAGGGAGGGTGGGGGTGAGCTTTATGGAGTAGAGACACAGTTATGTCAGAGTTCCGGGAGAAATGATGTCAGGATCTTGGGGATGTGATAAAGTCAGAATTCTTGAAGCGATTATGTCATGATTTTGTGATCATCGCCGGATGCCTACATGTCAGGCCTGGAAGGCTGACACTGACATCAGCGTTGTCTACTTAGCGCATGTCTTCCGGAAATCATGGAACTCGGTATCAAAGTGAGCGCCTGTCTGACTACCTTTATTTAGATTTCCAAAGTTTCTCTAAATAATTTAACACAAATAAATAAAATAAATTTTTCAAACGAATTTATACAGTAAATGAAAGAAGAAGAAAGCAACGTTTGATTTCCTCCCTCGCCGGGCCCGTCTCTCTGATCACAATGACGAAAGGGTGTTCATCTCTAAGCCCCCTTCATCCTTTTTAATAATAAGCCACACTTTATGAAGCCAGTTTTGTCTGATGCTACCGTAGCTTAAGAGAAACAGAGACATCCATAAGAGAAGAAATGCTGTCATCCACCGCTCTGCTGCGTTCCCACACAAGCGTGCAACGGAGCAGCTAGCTCGGAGATGCAGCACCCACCTGGACCGTTATTGGCTGTAATCGCCTTCCCACTGGTGAGTGAATTGCTCCTTTCCTGGAAGTGCCGCCTTCTTCAAGGAAACCCTAGCGGCACAGCTGCAGCTCCTAGTATACTGTCCGGCTCGCTCTTTATTTACACGCGTTTCCCAACGCAGTGCAGTGCTTGACCAGTTTATCGGACTCTGTTTACGCTTTCAATTACCCTACGATCTAGCTGCTTTTGTTTGTACTATTACCACGACGTGTGTTACAAGCACCTCATATTTTAAGGATAAAAAACACACTTGGAAGATATCAGAACCAGCAATCGATCACACTTGAAAATTTGGGTCATAATTCCGACAGTATACTGCTGTGAACTTCTGAATCTACAGCTGTTAAACATGGAGCTCCGTCCCACATCAGCCGTATAAAAGCCCGAGAGCTGCGAACTATACAATGGAGTAAGGGGTTTGTGTCCGTAATTTCGGTGAACCAGCAAGCTATAGTGAGACACCTGGAGAACTGGTACCGAATGACGGTCAAATTGAAACTTTTAAACGTCAAAGAGCAAGAGCTCTTGAAAACCGTGAATGTAAGCAATCATTATATGCGGCTATTCCACTAACTTCTATAAAACGCAAACGAAAGCGTATTGGGTTTTCTTTATGCTATTAATTGTACCTTTCAGTCTATCAGGACCGTCAGAGCAACTTTAAAATAATGAAACACAGAGCAGAGGGCTCTGCAGTTTCTGTATCACTGAGACCACCAGGAACAGGATGCTGTCAATTGCTGGATGTAACTGACTGCTACCTATTCAAGGATTTTGTCCACAGGTTTAAGAACTCAGCACGACTTCCGGGCGTCAATGTGAATTTCGGACAGAATAACCATGGAGTCTCTTCTTTCCAGGCTGTTATTTGCACCACTATGTCGGCTGCTCTTCAAGTAGTTTGGCATCGAAGCGGCTGCAATAGTGACCAGCTAGACCACTTTGAACATACAGTGAAATACTGAAACACGTATGTATTCAGTAGCAGCGATGGCGAGGCATGACAGAATCTCTGACCAGAGAGTTATTTATCGTTGCTAGTCTGCGCTTGACGGCGCGTGAGTGCAGTAGTTGTACGTAGCGAGTCGCGAGAGCATGTAGTTCAGTTGCACTCAGTCAGTGCTAGTAGCGCGCGCGAGACAGTAGTCGTGTGTGAGGAGTCGGCGGGCGTCGACATGGGTCTCTGGTCACGATTCAGGACGAGGTATATTGTTATCAAAGGTAATGAAGCAGCATTGCGCTCAGCCAATAACATCTGTTAATTGTAATTTTGTTTTCAAAGCAATCGTTTTTAAGAAAAGAATCATTCCAATTGAAACAATATTTCCTATGATTTTCCTCCCAGAATCAATTTATCAGATTAATTATTGTACAGGGCCTAAGGTCAGCGCAGCTTTCCTTTCCTTTACACGTGGCTAAGGCCTTATCGACCATACACCTGCTCTACGAGCCTCTTCCAATTATTTCTATCCAGGGAAATTGTTGTCCAATCAGAGTTGATGCCCATCCTAGCTGCATCTTCCCGGATATTCTCCATCCACCTAATTCGAGGTCTTCCTCTTCTTCTCTTTCTTTCTAATTTCTTAGTGGATGCTATTTTGGGTAGTCTGTTCTCCGGCATCCTTGCTACATGACCAGCCCAGTTCGGTCTTCTCTTCTTTAACATTTCCACAATGGTACTATGTTTGTACAGCTCCCGTAGTTCTTCATTTTTCCTTATCCTCCACTCCATGACATTTTCATTGAAGATTGGTCCAAATATTTTTCTTAGTATTTTTCTTTCAAATATCAACAGTTTTTCTTCATCTTTTTTCCTGAATGTAAAAGCTTCACATCCATATAATGCTACTGGTACAATAGTTGACTGATAAAAACGGATTTTGAATTCAGTACTAAGTGATCTCATCCTTAAAATTTTGATACAGCTGTAAAAAGTTCTATTAGCTGCTGCTAGACGGGCGTCTATTTCTATTTCTGCTCTATTGTCTCTGCTAAAAAGACTCCCTAAGTACTTGAAGTGGTCAACTGCCTTGAAAGTGAGACCATTTACGGTCAGTGGTGTATTCTTTTGGAGTTTTTTACTTATGACTAGATATTCTGTCTTTTCTTCATTCACATGAAGTCCAGCTTTCTCAGCTATTTTGTAATAATTTTGCATCATCCTGATTAATTCAGCTTTTGAAGTGCTTATTAAGGCTACATCATCTGCATAAGCAAGTCTAGTAATGTTCTGTCCCTGCAGTTGGATCCCTTGTGGATTAGTTTTGGTGAATTCTCTATCAATCTTCTCTAAGATAATATTAAATAGAATAGGTGAGATGGCATCCCCTTGTCTCAGTCCAGTGTACACCTTAAAATTTTCAGTTTCTCCTGCAGGTGTCTTAACTTTGCATATGGTTTCTTCCAAACACATTTTAACTAATTTGATTAATTTTAATGGTATTTCAAATTCTTTCATGGTGTTTAAGAGTGTCTGTCGGTGTATGCTATCATAGGCCTTCTTGAAGTCTATAAATAGAATATGGATATCTACATTAAATTCCCATGCCTTCTCATTTATTTGTCTCAATGTGAATAAGTGATCCAAAGTGGATCTGTTAGTGCGGAAACCATATTGGTAGTCCCCAATCAGTTCTTCGGTTATGGGAATCAGTCTGTGTAGTATACACATCGACAAAATTTTATACGTGACATCGAGTAGGGCGATTCCTCTGTAGTTATCACAGACAAGGGGATCGTTCTTCTTAAAGATGGGGCATATAATTGCAGTTTTCCAATCGGCCGATATGTTTTCTGTCTCCCAAATTGTTTCAATTAAGGAATGTAGTTCTATTTCCAATTGTGGTCCTCCATTTTTTAAAAGCTCAGCATATACTTGTTCTTCCCCACAGGCCTTGTTGTTCTTTAATTTCTTTATTGTTTGTCTTATTTCATTTACTGATGGTGTGGTGACTTGTATATCAACTGTATCTGGTTCTTTAAATGTAAAGTAATATTGTGGATCATTGCAGTTGAGCAGCTGTGTAAAGTATGTCTTCCATGTTTCTTGTATGTCATTCTTGTTTGTAAGTATTTTCCGATTATGGTCCTTTATAAACTGTTCCCTTTTAGTGAATTTTCCCAAGGACTTTTTTATATTCTGGTACATCTGCCTTGCTCTGTGATGCTTGAAATCATCCTCCGCTTCTCTTACCATGTTGTTGTAGTGTTTTCTCTTCTCTTGTCTTAGAGTTCGTTGTGTTTCCTTGCGGATTTTATAGTATCTCTCCTTTAGTGTAATATTGTCCATGTCTTGTAACCATGCCTTCCTCGCATTTTGCCTCTCCAGTACTCTTTCTTGGCACTTTATATTAAACCAGATTTTGTTAGTTCGTTTTCTTTTACATATAGTTTTGGAAGCTACATCTTGAATACTATTTCTGAGGTGTCTCCATCTACTTTCCACGTCTTGCTGGTCACTATGTGTCAGTCTAGATTCCGATAGGTTCATTTCCATTTCTTTCCTAAAGTTTTCTTTTATTTTTTTCTTCTGCCATATTTTCTACATTGTACCTTTTAATTTCAACCCTATTTGTACTTTGTTTCTTTTTTAGCTTTATTTTCATTTGAGCTATGATTAACATATGATCTGTCTCACAATCTGCTCCCCTAAAAGTTCTAACGTCTTTAATACTGTTTTGAAATCGTCTTTGGATGGCGACATGGTCAATCTGGTTCACTACTTTTCCATCTGGTGATATCCATGTCCCTAAATGAATGCGTTTGTGTTGGAATTTTGTGCTGCTTAATGTGAGACCATTTGCCATTGCAAAGTTTATGAGTCGCACACCATTCTCTGAACTTTCATCATGTAAGCTGTAATTCCCAATGGTTGGTTTGTAGATTTCTTCTTTTCCTACTTTGGCATTAAAGTCTCCTAACACTATTGTTACATTATGTCTACTTATTGAATTATATGTCTGTTCCAGTTGACTATAAAATTCTTCTTTCACGTCATCTTCCTTATCTTCTGTGGGTGCATGAACATTTATAAATGTAATATCAAACCACTGAGCCTGAATTGTAATGTGTGATATTCGGTTATTAATTGATTTGAATTCCTTTATTGTGTCAATTGCTGTTTTATGAATGTAAAAGCCCGTTCCAAATTCATGGCGCTGACCGCAGTCTCCATACATTATTGTCCCGTCTCCTATTTTCATTGATCCCGTTCCCTGCCATCTTATTTCTTGGAGTGCTACCAGTTGTACCTTGTATTTTACTAGTTCGTTTATTAGTATTTGTGCGCTTCCTGGGCGGTATAGACTTCTGACATTCCACGAACCAAAAGAGAAATCCTTGTAACTTTGCCAATTTCTGTTCAGCGCAGCTGCCCTTATAAAATTTATCAGGTTCACCTTAACGTTAATTTTGTGGGGACTTAACATTTTTGCACATTTTTATTATCATTGAGTTTTATTACTGTGGGAAGCTAACATTTGGCACTATTTGCAATTCTATTCAATTCTTTTCATTTTCATATTTTTGTGGGAAGGTTACACTTGGCTCGATGCCGGTTAACATTTAATTATTGTCCTTTACAAAATTTTACGGGGAGGTTACACTTGGTGACATTCGGACCAGGATCATATTTCTTCGGGAATCTTTTGAGAAGTAGTCAGATATCTGCTCTTATTTACTTAATATAATTAGCATTTGGCGCAACGCTTTTACTAATTTTGTGACTTTCTTCTACAGGCCATCGGCAATTCGTTCTTCTTTGTTGTATTTATGTTTGTTGCATTTTGTATTGTCTTTGTCTCATTTGTGAATAATTGTGACTAGTGTAAAAATGCCGCGAAAGACAATTAATAGTGCATCGCGAGGTATAATGAGTGAAATAACCGAATTAAACAACTTGACCGATAGTAATTGTGACACGGAGTGTAATGATGACAATCCTGCGTTCACTGATAATCAGTGCGTTCCAACCACCAATAATGATGTAGATCTTAATGATGAACAAGCAAACTTAATTGTGTCCTCTGTTAATTTGACGACAATTGATGACGCGGGGAGCCCTATTGTAATGAGCGTCGCCCAGCTTAACACACCCGGTTTGGAAAATTCAAGTTACGTACCGACAAATTTTTCTAATGAAAATGGACAATGTGCTGAAAGTACGACGGATTCATTTAATTCCGAAATAGTGGCCGACAGTGTACATTCGACTGGCAAACCTTTTTGTAAATTACAGAATGACCAAATGGTCACACAAAACGCGACAATTGCAGGTATGCAATCAAACAGCACAGATAATAGAGTAGGTAATGTTACTTTGGATCAAATTATGGCATTGTTGTTACAAACGAATAAGCAACTTAGTGAAGATTTCAAACAACAACTTAATGAAAATTCCAAACAACATAATGAAAAACTAGACAACAATAATGAAAATTTCAAACAACTTAATGAACAGGTCAGACAACAGAATGAAAAACAAGACAAACTTAGTGAAAAATTAGACAACAATTCCAGACAGCTTAGTGAACAGATCGAACAGCTTAATGAAAACATGACAGCCTTAATGAAAAATTAGACAATAATGCCAGACAGCTTAGCGAGCAGATTACAGCCGTTGCCGCGCAGTGTCATGATACTAAGGTACAGTTACGCGACGAAATTGAGGCTTGTGCTAGGAAAAGTAGCGAAGAAATTCGATCTGTTTCTCAAGAATTAAGGGATATGCAAACAGCTACAATAGAAACACTTAGAGAGGAAATTAGTGCAGTCGGTAAACAATACTCTGAAAAAGCTACAAAATTACGCGACGAGTTTAAACTAATGACAGCAGAACTTTCGCGCACAATGGATGCAAAGATAGACGCGAAATTCGACCAACAGAACACTCAGATTGACGAACGTTTTAATCACCACATACAAAACAGTGATACGCGTTTCCGCAAATTTATACAGGATCAAAATAAAGTAAAACGACAAGTAATGGAAACAATCACAGCACAGAGACAAGAAGACAAACGTAAATTGTTTGCGAAGGTAAAAACATACGTAGACAACAATATTGCTACAGTATCGGACAAAATAAATACCATCGAACAGTTGAACACCGAATTACGTGATGAAATTTCTGATCTTAAATCAAAAACAGATACACAGACAGTAGATATTCAAACGGTGACCAACAGACTCGAACAATTAGAACTAACACAGGATTCCGATGACATTCAAAGCTGACGTTAAAAAACTGAATGAAACCACACATAAAATGCAAAAACAGATTAATGCCTGTGACACTAAAACCGATGATCAGGTAAAAATACTGACTGAAAAATGTGATGAATGAAAGTAATAATGACAACAAATCAGACGATACTGCAACGATTTTGTTTTACCAAACACCTGAATTCCAAAATTTACAACAGACTATCAATGAGATCGATTCGTCTAATAACACATTGCGTAGAAAATTGTCAAGTTTACAGCAAGAAGTAACAGAGATGAAAAGTATTTCAGTTAATAACACTTCACAGCAGACGCCACTTTGCGAACATTTGTCAGACTCACGCAGCGCGTATAATTTGGGTAATCTACAGAGAGTACGGGACTTGGATCCCGAACAGACACAGACAAATAGATTCTCTTACAATACTGAACCTGTTCCGTCATACAGAGACGATAATTTTGATTACAAACATTTTCTGTTAATGAGAAAATTTAAAGTATTTAAAAATGACAGAACACAGATTCACCCACTGGATTGGATACAACAGTTTAGTTTTGCTTTTCCACCGACTTGGTCTGTAACACACAAACTTGAATTTATTTGCAGTTTTTTGGAAGGCGAACCAGCAACTCGTATGAGACCGATCGCGAGGCAATGCTACTCAGTAGAAGAATTTCAGAATGCTTTTCTGTCAGCGTACTAGTCGAAGACGACACAGCGCGGAATTAAAGATCAATTAATTAGTTTACCCAATTATGAGAACTCCAATTTTTCCACTGTCACGCAATTTTTTGAGCATATGGTACAACAAAACTAGTACTTAAGTGAACCATATAGTGAATCTGCAATCATTCAATTATGTATTTCTAAATTGCCACAATCATTAAGAGTCTCACTTTTAACGGGTTAGCAAAAAGAAAATATTTCGGCATTCAGAGATCTGTTACAGCTTTTGGAAGTACAGCAATCGGATTATTCCTTTATAAACAAAAATTTTTCTTATAATAACCTAGATCAACAAACGTACAGCAATTACAATCAGCCACGTAATTTCAATAGCAAAGGTAACAGACACTTTAGGAACGACAACCACCAGAACTTTAATAACAGGCAAAATTTTAATTATCAATATCGTCAAAATTTTCAGCAACAGGAACCACATTTTAGTAACAATAGACTTTTCCACCACAACAGCATGAAAGTCAGCCGGTTAGCATACCTAACCAACAATGCAGTCTACAAGGTCAACCAAGCTTTAATGTTTCGTCTCGTGCACGTATAGCCCAGGTACAACAAATAGTAACGCACGGCAGCAAGGAAATGACTACGTACAGAAAAGACAGTATTTCAATTCCTATCGCAAAGCACCGTATAGGAATGACTATCACGACAGACGTAAAAATAATGAGCAAAATTTCCAGCGTACATATAATAACAGTCGGTCTTACCAACAGCAAAATCACACGCAAGAACATATTCTCATGAATGAACCAGACAGTAGGTATCATCCAGAGCGTAATACGTCTGGAAGAAATAATAGAACAGTTCAAATAGTAGAAATGCCACAACATCCTCCAGAAAATAATAACACGTCAGATAGAATTTGACTAGATACTGTACAGGTCGCATCTTCCAGTAACAGAAGCACTACTTTAGACACGCAGAAAGTTGTTCACGAAAATGTTATTACTTTTGACGACATCAGAGACACTCTTTTGCACGAAAGACCAGTTGTTCAGAAAACCATTTCACACCCTGTCATCGAAATTAAAATTGGATCATCGAAATTTACAGCAGTAATCGATTGTGGATCACCTATGTCTGTTATAAATGAGAAGACTTTCAACGAGTGTAACAAAGAGAATACCTTTCCTACATTATCATTAGGCAAAACGAAAGTGAAAGGAGCAATATCGAGTAAAGGAGTAGACGTTAAATTACAGACACATTTATCATTTTTCATTGCAGGTCACATATTTCACCCAAATTTTTGGATTGTTCCTTTATTGACAACAGACGTTATTTTAGGTACGAATTTTCTGGTACAACACGACGCAGTTATTGATTTTCAGAATTCCTATTTAATGTTGAAGGACGAAAATGTACAATTGGCTTTAGAATTTCAGCACTCTTTATCTGAGGAAGAACAAACAATTAATCGCACAGAGGTCATTTCCGTATCACGTAACATAGACTGTAATTCCACATTGTTCACAGATACGTACGTACATAACTATAATACTCCAGACGAAGCTGACTACGACGTAATGCAGATGATTTCTGACTAAGTTAAACAAAGCAGTGCAAATACAGACGACGAACGCACGCAACTACACAAAATTCTTTTACAGCAAGCTCCAGTTTTTGACAACATTCCTGGTACTATGTCCAGATTTATGTATGAATTTCAAGTCAAACAGCACGACACATTTAAAGCCAAGCATTATCCAATTCCGTATATTCATAGAGAACAGGTTAAGAAAGAATTGCAGGATATGCTTGACCAAGGAATTATTGAACCAGCAGTTAGTCCATACATAAACCCGCTGCATATTGTTAAGAAAAAGGATGGCTCACTTCTCCTCGTACTTGATTCACGTCACATCAGTGACATTATTATTAATAAAACCGATCGACCACAGACACTAGAGGAACTTCTACAGAAATTTCACGGTACGGCTATTTATTCCACACTAGATTTGAAATCGGGATTTTGGCAAATTCAGCTTCATCCTAATTGCACAAAGTACACAGCTTTTCTCTGTTTTGGTGACTGTTATCAATTTTTCCAAATTACCATTCGGTTTAACTATTTCTTCTGCAGCTTTTATTCGCGGTTTGAACACAATACTTCCGACAGAACTTAAAGACAGAATCACGACGTACGTAGACGACATTCTGATTGCAGAAGCTAACTGGTCTGAACACAATCTGATTCTAGAACAACTGTTACAAACTTTTCGTGCACAAGGACTCACAGTTAACCTCAGTAAATCGCATTTTGGCAAAAGTTCTATAAAATTTCTTGGACATGTAATTTCAGCAGAAGGCATTGCGCCTGATCCGGAAAAACTTCAAGCTCTACGTGATATTACTGTTCCTACAACGAAGAAGCAACTACGCAGTTTTTTGGGCTTAATGAACTTTTTTCGTAAATTTATTCATCACTCTGCTTTAGACACACCTAAATTATGCCAATTGACAGGTAAAAACACTATTTGGTCTTGGGATAAGCAAGCACATTCTGAATTTATGAACCTGAAACGTGCTCTGTTGAATGCACCACTTTTATCGCACCCAGACCTTACCAGAAATTTTTCCATTGCCACCGACATTTCTAACACCGCTTTAGGCGTACATATTTTCCAGGAAATTGAAGAAGATGGTTCTACAATAATTAAAAACATCGCAATTGCAAGCCGCATTCTGTCACCTGCTGAACGAAATTATTCCGTTACAGAACTGGAAACATTATGTGTTGTATGGGCTTTTACGAGATTTCGGCACTTTCTTTAAGGAAGACACACCACCGTTTACACAGCCCATAGAGCTATACAATTTTTACTTTCAGCCAAATTCACACACGATAGATTAAGCAGATGGAAGATTTATTTACAGGAATTTAATTTCACAATAGTTCACATTCCCGGCACACAAAATGTTATAGCAGACGCGCTATCTCGTTCTCTCAGCAACAATCAGCAAGACATCGCAACAAACTTCTGCAAAGCAAATTTCAGCGTCATGTACATTCAGCAAGTTGCATTTGAAAATTTTATTTCGTCATCATTACAGGACACAGCAAAAGAGCAAAATAAAGACAACGTGTGGAAAGAAATTAAACACCTTTGGCAAGATAAGAATAATGTTACGATTAGAAACCATTACACTGTACGCAATGACATTCTGTTTCGCTGTTCTCATCCTGACAGCAACAATTGGTTATTATACATTCCTGATGAACTGGTTAACAAATTAATATGGTATACTCATTTAAGTTACGCACATTACGGAGCCAGAAAATGTTTCCTTGTACTGAGACAGGACTGTTATTTTACCAACATGGAAAAACGTATACGACGAGTTTTAGTGTCATGTAAAATTTGACAGAAAGCTAAGTCAGACACAACTTCACATATTCCTCCATTACATCCAATTGTACCTGTTAAACTAAGACATATGGCCGCTGTAGACATTTTTGGTCCGATTCCCAGAACTAATAGAGGTTTTTGCTACATCTTTGTCGCTGTTGAACTCACTTCAAAATTTGTTACCTTCACTCCGTTACGCAAAGCTACTGCTAAAACCGTGTCGAAAGCATTTGTAAAGCATTTCTTATTTCATGTAGGGCATGTGATGAAAGTAATTTCTGACAATGGATCACAATCTCGTTCTGCTATATGGACACGCATGTTACGAGCTAGAAACATTTCTCCGATCTATATCCAAGTACCATGCTTCTTCGAAACCTTGTGAACGATTAATGAAAGAAATTGGTAAACTGTGTAGAATATACTGCCACAAAAGACATATTGATGGGACACACACATATTCTCATTGCAAGATGTAATTAATTCCATACCAAATGAATCTACTATGCTATCTCCGTCTGTTATACTGAAAAATGTTGAACCACCTAACAAAATTACAGAATTAGTAAACTTTCCTACATCTCGTCGATTACGACACCACGAAATAATCGACATTGCGCTGAACAACATCAAACGTGCCGCAGAGCGCCGGAGAAGACAGCAAAAACAGGTTTGTACACGCCGTGACTTTCACATTGGACAGAAGATATTAGTACGTACACACTATTTATCCAGCAGAATAAAAGGTAAGTGCAGTTAATTTGAACTTCTATACGCAGGTCCATATCGGATTCGCAGCATTCCTCACCCCAATGTTGTACACGTCGAAACTCTGAGAACCAGAAAAAGTAAAGGCAACCACCATGTCTCCAATATTAAACCCATTATTGAATGAAGACACTTTATGATTTAACATACAATGATGCCATTTACTAATTTTTATGATCACTTATGCAATTATATTCACATGACTAATTATTGATGATTATCGTATTTTTTCTTGGCAAGTGCCCGGCAAGGTAAGGTTAGCAGGTCGCTCTTCTTGTCGTTACACATCAGACCGTGCATATTTTTCCAGATGAATTTACACATTTATGACTATTTCTGCAATTACATTTATGTGACTACTTATTGATGATTATCGTATCTTTTCTTGGCAAGTTCCCGGCAAGGTAAGGTTAGCAGGTCGCTCTTCTTGTCGTTACATATCAGACTGTGCACATTTTTTCCAGAGAAACTTATGTATCTTATGAATAATTATGCAATTTTATCTAGTGACATAATAATTTTATTAAATTCTCTCTCCATTAAAGTCTTTAATTCTCGCCTCTACTAACTACACAACATACAAGGTGAACCAAAGAAGGTCACATTCCTTGTCATCATTTTTTTATGTACGTACGATTGTTTTCATATTTTGTTTATATGCACTGTGAAATAACTAAGATATAACACACACCAGTTGACTTTGACATTTTTGCCCTATGATATCTCAACATAGTGACTGTTTTACATTTTGCTGCTGCATTGTGATATTCTGTGTACATTTTTGCATTTGAACACTGTCTATTTTTTTTTCATATTACGTTTTCTGTCATGGTATGCTGTATGCGTAATTATGTTATCATAAACCAGTTATTATTTAGTGAGTATATGATGTAAATGCAAGACATTAATCTTTGTTCATCAATTTCAGAAAGAAATGATGCGTAAAAGAAATAAATTAAACAGAAATGGGAATTTCACCTTCGGCATGATCGAAAGAAGATGCAAACCACGTGAGGAACAGTAAATGGATCAGGATTAACAAGCATTAACAAGAATATACTATACACATCGTAGAATAGCAGTCTTAACTAATTTTTTCTTCAGAATACAAGGCGATTGATGCAGGCTGTCAGACAGAACTACACATCTTAGTTTTAGTGATGGTATATGTTAGAGATAAGGAATAGTTATGTAATGAGTAATGAAATGTTTTTTTTTTTGCAGATGATAATGAATGCTGATGTATAATGATGAAGAATATGCTACTATGGATAATGAAGTTTTTCTTTACAGGTGATGATAATAATGGAGTTATGATAATGAAGTGATGGACAATGAAGTTTTTTCTTTACAGATGAGGATATTGTTGAAGTTATGTATTTATGCTATGTAGTTATTTAAGTATTTGTTGCATTTTGCTTTGACAACAGGTGTTATATTGCATAGTATAATGACGGAAGGTTTTGGAAAGGACAGCTATGGAACACATTTTTATACACATTTCACAACCTGTTAATTCGAAGTTCACTACTTTCAGCATAAAATGCATTTCTTCTTTCAGCTTAATAATCCATTTTTTGTACATTTTTGCAGGAGAAATTATTTATGAAATTAATGTGCTATAAGCAGTTGTTCATTAAATCTATGTCATTTATGAATGTGATTACATATACTCTACTTGTTTCATAATCTTGCAACAGCGGACTCATGACGAATGACGTTACACATTTTCATTTACAGCAACAACCCAGAAGCAAATTTTTTTTATTGCTTTCCCCTATAATTACCCAAAGCAATGCATTGCTAACAAAAAAATGTATTACCAGTCCCAAATAATGATACCAGTTTAAGAGAGTTCTGAGTAATGCTGATCAGCTATGAATAATATGTCACTTGAATAATGAATGCTACTAATTATGCTTTGTAACAAGGAAATGAATGCTACTAATTATGCTTTGTAACAAGGAAATGAATGCTACTGATTATGCTTTGTAACTGGGAAAAGAATTCTACTGATTACTATATTGAGATGATTACTGTATTTAAATGACCAATGATTAATTAATAATGCTTTGTAACAGGGAAATGAATGCTACTGATTATGGTATTGAAATGACCAATGATTAATAATGCTTTGTAACTAGGAAATGAATGCTACTAATTATGCTTTGTAACAAGGAAAAGAATGCTACTGATTATGCTTTGTAACTGGGAAAATAATGCTACTGATTACTGTATTTAGATGATTACTGTATTTAAATGACCAATGATTAATTAATAATGCTTTGTAACAGGGAAATGAATGCTACTGATTACGGTATTGAAATGACCAATGATTAATAATGCTTTGTAACTAGGAAATGAATGCTACTAATTATGCTTTGTAACTAGGAAATGAATGCTACTAATTATGCATTGTAACAAGGAAATGAATGCTACTGATTATGCTTTGTAACTAGGAAATGAATGCTACTGATTACGGTATTGAAATGACCAATGAAAATGTTGTCCGTAAATCGATTAATGAACATTTTTCTGTAATACTACATACATGGTACAGAAATGTTCAATAACTGGACTATGAATGCCGCAAACTACTAATGTAATTCCCAATGAAGACTAGTATGTGACTTAATGTCCTTCACTTTCTGACCTAACTACCCTGAATTACTGAAATATCCATTTGTCCTGTATATCCTCTTGATCATGGAGCACTATATTTGGTTTTTGCACTAATTCTACGTTGGTGTGCCTTGTAAGAGCGTGGTGTTGACATGACATGCTGTCCACCACCGTGAGCGATGGAGACGTTACTATGGTCCCACTGTTTGGTGTACCTGACGTACTGTCAAAATGATAACATGGAATATTACTACGACATTTCAGTGTCTTGGCTACGCTGATTAATACTCTTGGGAAAAGAACTTCAGATTGTCTCACTTGGTGTTGTACTTCTGTGGAAAGATATGGACTTTCAGTGCAGCTGCGTGCAACCTAAAGTGCTACAACCATGATGCAATCCTTCCCTTTCCTATCCTAATTCTTGTAACATAGTGAAAATCATTTTTTGCTAACATCATTTGTATTCATGGCGTATACATTTTTTTTCGAACTACAGTGCGAGTGCACTTTTATTATTTTCTAACATGATTATTACTCATTTTATGTACATTTCGATTTCCTGATATATTCTGAACTACAGTGCGTGTGCACTTTTGTCATTTTTCTAACATGATTTCTACTTATTGTATATAGATTTTGTGATTTGCTGATATATTCTGAATTTCAGTGCGTGTGCACTTTTGACATTTTTCTAACATGATTTCTACTCATTGTATGTACATTTTGATTTGCTGATATGTTCTGAACCGCAGAGATTTTCAGTGCGTGTGCACTTTTGTCATTTTCTAACATGATTACTACTCATGGTATGTACATTTTGATTTGCTGATATATTCTGAACTACAGTGCATGTGCACTTATGTCACTTGTCAACATGATTTTTTTTGCGAAAATGCTAAAGAGTTTTTCAGTGCATGTGCACCTATGTCATTTGTTTTGTACTCACATTTTGTCATTGTCTAATATGTTTTGTACTTGATGCATGTGCACCATATTTCCTTCATGTTCTATATCTATATATATGCTGTAATTGTAAAGTTAATTAGTTAAGAAAAAATATGTTGCTCATGGCAAGTCCAAATGACTCACCATCGCTGCCAAATTTTTGCCCCCCCCCCCCCCCCCCCCCCAGTGGAGGGTTATGAAACACGTATGTATTCAGTAGCAGCGATGGCGAGGCATGACAGAATCTTCGACCAGAGAGTTATTTATCGTTGCTAGTCTGCGCTTGACCGCGCGTGAGTGCAGTAGTTGTACGTAGCGAGTCGCGAGAGCATGTAGTTCAGTTGCACTCAGTCAGTGCTAATAGCGCGCGCGAGACAGTAGTCGTGGGTGAGGAGTCGGCGGGCGTCGACATGGGTCTCTGGTCACGATTCAGGCCGAGGTATATTGTTATCAAAGGTAATGAAGCAGCATTGCGCTCAGCCAATAACATCTGTTAATTGTAATTAATTTGTTCAAAAAATGCCCCAATAATAATTTTGTTTTCAAAGCAATCGTTTTTAAGAAAAGAATCATTCCAATTGAAACAATATTTCCTATGCTTTTCCTCCCAGAATCAATTTATCAGATTAATTATTGCACAGGGCCGAAGGTCAGCGATGCTGCCCTTCAATTTATCAGATTAATTATTGCACAGAGCCTAAGGTCAGCGATGCTGCCCTATTATTGTGGGTTTAATGATTAAATTTCATTTCTCAATTTTTGTGTCGAGTTTACATTGGGCGATTATTTTTCAATATTTTTGTAGCAAGTTACAGTCACTTTTATTTCAATTTAACGATGTTTTGTGGGAGCTCAACAACATTTGCCTCTATTCCGATTAACATTCAAATATAGTCATTTAAATTATTTGCCAGGAAAATATTGACATTTACAATTTCTGTGGGGAGGTTACACTTGGTTCTATTCAATTCTTTTCATTTTCATATTTTTACGGGGAGGTTACACTTAGCACGATGTCCAATTCTCATTTAAAATATAGTCGTTAAATTTTCACGGGGAAGTTACTATACTCTTTGGACAGTGTAACGTGCTTCTTCATGGTGTCAAAGAGCGAGGTTTCTAATCTGAAGCCGGTGTCAGAGATCTCTTTGCTTTGAACATTTTTATGTAGCGAATGCAGTGTAAATGAACGAAATGAATGATTGTGTCATTAATCCTAGGGCACTAAAAGGGGGAAAATGTGATATTCTTATTAAAACATCGTTAATTTTCCTATTCCACATTTTATTCAAAGGAAGTCATAATTTACAGTTCATGCACTAATATTTACAATTATAAGGTCTCCATCGGTATGCCATATATAAAATATGTAAAAAATGTCCTGTTATACACCCTATACTGACTGTATCGGACTGATGGGAAGCGTGTATTGGAACCAATTGTAATCGTAAATTTTACGGAGATTAATTAATCTAGGCTTAAAGAAAGAGCATATCATTACTGTTGTGCCTTTCTTTTGGACCGTAAAGCTGACACTGGTGAAGTGAATTACATTTGCATCAGTTGCGCTATCCTTCAGTTATTTGGCATGATGAAATTGTAAATCGAAAATTCATTTCACAGTAATTCTTCAGTTGCTTAGGGTTATTCATTTTGATATACAGCATACCAATACGAGAATACTGTTAAAATAATACTTAACGTGTGAGTGCTTGAGGTTGAAATGTTACATAAATTACCGACCTCTGTTTCGCGTGAAATAACGTGTGTTCTTGAACTTGATTACAAAACACGTTGAGAAAACGTGACCCCCTCCCTCCCCCCTCCCCCTCCCTCCCCGCCATCAACATCCCGAGAATAGGAGGGCTCTGGTTGTCACTCCACAGTAGAGTACTTCGCGGTCGGGCATACGGCTGCTGCAGTGGGGTGGAGCGAGCGAAAAATAGCCGGGGCGCGCGAAGTTTAAAAGCTGTATATTCAGAATTATTTTAGTAAATGCAACAAACAGCAACTTCGCTATGCATTTTTATTTAATCTAACACATGTTTTGGCCTTTCACCCCTCTTCAATTAGACTAATACATATTTGAGTCTTCAGTCCGCAGATCACTGAAGACTCAGATTGTATAACGTTAATTGAAGATGACTGAAAGTACAAAACGCATATCAGCTTATAAAAATATATAACAAAGTGGCTGGTTGCTGTATTTATTAAAATAATGTAATCCACAGCCAAGGATCTCAACAGCCAATAAAATGAATAAATTATTGTATATTCAGAAGGTCATAACTGCGTGCTGTGAGAATTATGGTCCAACTTTTCAAGCGACACCGATTGCTAGAACTGATATCGTCCATGGAAGCGGTTTTTCTCCTTAAACTATGAGATGAAGTTAGTGGTATTTCCTTGTCAGTATTATTAATGCATTATCGATATTAATGATCAAAATAACTATGAAATATAGGCTTTGACATTTACCAGTATAGTCATTCACCGCCAACAAGCTCCCTGAGTAGATGGCAAGGTCAATCCCAACCCTCACACCACAGGCTAAGGAAGGACAGTCGTGTGGAGACTTAAAGGGGGGGGGGGGGGGCATTGCGAATTTCTTAAGCCAATTACATCCCAACCAGAAATATGTTAATGTCAGTAAGGATTGAAACTAACAACATGGTGCTGCCACATCATATTATTATTAAGTAGGTACATGTTTCTCACATTCATAAATCGAACATTAGACATGTAACGAATTTTAATCAATCATCGCACTCTCCATCTTCTCAGTCTTTTTCAGTTTTACAGGAGCGTCCGTGTGCATTATAGACGTATAGTGCAATTTAGGTTATGGTCGGAAAATTAGTTTCTTAAACACGTGTTTGTGCTGGCGTAAGCTGTCGCCAGCAGTCCGATCGGCAAAGAGGCTACGAGAAGATCGATAGTAGGCACCGGAGCAAGTGAACCTATCAGGAGAGAGGCCAAAGACAAACTCGCAAGAAACTCGCCGCCACACCCTTTCGACTGTAAGTATTTACATCGCTGCCGCGGACTGTAGGACCCAGTCAGGCATCCAGTGAGTCACCGAGTAGAGTCATCAGTCGCAGCCTAGTCAGTCACAGTCAGCCCAGTCACAGAAAGAGTCGTCAGTACCTAGCGACCAAAGTAGTGTTCATAATGGGACTTGTACTTCACCAGCAGTGAGGCTAACGTGGACAATTACGGAAGAGCTTGTACCACAACAGCTTGCTTTGAGAGAAGTAGCTCTCTGTTTATGTTAATTAAAAAACCTTGTTAATTCATGCATGCAGTTGTGTTATAGAAAGAGGATACCGGCCACCAAACAACATTCTCTCCTTGATTCCCATGGTACAAACCTACAGTGACAACGAGACAACACAAAAGTGTTGTTGTTTCTCGTTGTTGAAAACAGTTTTCACAGATGGAGGTGGGATATAATATTGGTATTACACCTTCATCCAATCGTGTGTAATCGAGGAAATCTATTCTGAAGGAAATACTTGTAGAAATCTGCACCGCCCATCCAACAAGTTACGAGACAAATAAATGAGGCCAGTGTAATAACCACAATGATAACTTGAACTGTAAGTGAACAACTGTAAACCATAGATGTACATTCGATCAGTAAGTTGTGAGGAGGCAGTGTTAAGTAGTGTATGTGCAGCTGTAGTGTGTCAACGTTGTTGAGTCACAAATCACAATGGAGCGACATCTCTAAATCAGCTGCTCAAGGCGTTCTCCAGAAATATTTGATGAAGAGAAAAGTGCGTCGAAAATTTGTCCCGCATATTGCCTCCAGAACTAAAACAACGACTCATGGACGCCTGCTGCAACTTGATTGAAACGCAAAACGCGCACAGCTCTTTTCTGGAAAAATTCATCACAGCTGACGATACTTCGCGTTAACAGTACGAACCTCCTAAAAAAACGACGAAGTACAAAAAAACACTAGATGATTAAATGACATCACTCCACCAGATTTTCAATATTTTTCTGTAGCACCACATATGAAATACTTCCATTCTCTTCAGTTCTGGTTCACTAGCACATAAAGCTTTGCTCCAAATTCATATTCTCTGCGGTAGCCTGCTTTTTATATCCTCCTTACTTCACCCGTCATGGGTTATTTTGCTTCCAAGGTACAAAATTCCTTAACTTTGTCTACCTCGTGACCACCAATTTTGAGGTTAAGTGTCTCAGTATTCTCATTTCTGCTTTTTCTCATTACTTTTGTCTTTTCCGGTTTACTCTAAATCCGTATTCTCTACTCATTAGACTGTTCATTCCATTCAACACACCCAGTCCTTCTACTTCACTTTCACTGATAATAGCGTTGTCATAAGCGAATCTTATCACTGACTTCCTTCCGCACTGATTTCAATCCCACTGCTGAACCTTTCTTTTATTTCCGTCATTGCTTCTTCGATATATAAATTGAATAGTAGGGGCTAATGACTATATTCCTATTTTAAACCCTTTTTAATCCGAGCACCTTGTTTTTGGTCTTCCAGTGTTATTGTTCCCTCTTGGTTCTTGAATATATTTTGTATCACCCGTCTGTCCCTGTAGCTTACTCTTATCTTTCTCAAAATTTCGAATATCTTGCATCATTTCACACTGCTGAATGCTTTTTCTACCTCGAAAAATCCAGAACTGTCTCCCTGATGCCTTTACCTTTCCTAAAATCAACTGACCGTCATGTAGCAGAACCTCAACTTTCTTTCCGGTTTTTCTGAATATTATTCTTGATAGCAGCTTCGATGCATGAGATGTTAGGCTGACTATGCGATGCTTCTGGCACTTATTGCCATTGCCGTATTCTGAATTGTGTGGATTATAGATTCCGACATCTCAATGGTACATCGGCAGTTTCATAGTCCCTAAACACCAACCTGACTAGTTGTTTCGTTGCCTCTTTCCCCATTGAATGTTATCTTTCCTTTCTGCTTCATTTGACCTCTAGGCGTCCAGAGCTTTTTTAAATTCTGACTCTATTACCGGATTCCCTTTGCCTTTGATGTGGCTAGCCACGAATTCCTGTCTTGTGCCAAACTTCTTGTCTCAGAATAGCACTAGCAAACTACACCCTCAATTATTTGTTGGACATATTCCAGCCTCTGTCTTCGTCTGCATCTCCCTCTAGCTCCATGGAAGTTAATCCCTGATGTTTTAACCGTTTTAACAGGTGTCCTGTCATCCTGTCCCTTATTATTACCAGTGGTTTCCATATATTCCTTCCGTCGTCGAGTCTGCGGATAACCTCTCATTGCTTTCGATATCAGCCCAGATAATTTTCAACTTTCTTCTGTAGCACAACATGTCGGAATGCTTCGATTTTACTCTCTTCTGGTTTACCTACAGTCCATGTTTCAATAACATTCAACGCTGCCCTCAAAATGTACATTCTCACTAATTTCTTCCTCAAATTAAGGTCAGTGTTTTCTCTCAGCAGATCTCTCTTGGGCAGGAATGCACTCCTTGCTTGCGCTAGTCTGATTTTTGTGTCATCATTGCTCCGTCCATCATGGGTTATTTTGCTGCCAAGATAGCATAATTCCTTGACTTCGCCTACTTCGTGATCCGTAATTCTAATGTTAAGTTTCTCGCTGTCGTCAAGTTTCTTCTTAGAAAACTTCAAACACGTCATCAATTTTTGTTGAACAGAAATGTAATATGTAGAAAATCGTCCGCGCAACCAGTAAATAGAATATAAAATATTACTACATCAAAGAAAAAACCAACCACCAGAACTGTTTATAACCTATGGGTACATTGCCCCAAAATGTAAACTAAATAGTAAAACTTTGTACATATTCCAGGCCACTGAAGATGCCTTGCAGAGAATAAAAGCGAGACGCGTATGGCACTAAAACTGTGTTTCATTCAGTTGTAGACAGACGGTCCAAAAAGTAAAAATTATCAATATACCGTAACAACGTCTAATCATGCCTCACGGACGATTCTCTGAAGCTACAGTTTGCTCTTAATCGTTACTAAATTATGACCTGAGACTATATCTCCTTCTGACTATGATGTAATCTATCGGCAGTATTCCCGTGTCTCTGAGTGTTTTTCAATTATAGCGCCTCCTCTTGTCATTCTTGAACGGAGAACTTGCTATTACCAACTGAATTTTACTGAAGAACTTAATTAATGATTATCGTCTCTCATTCCCACTACCAAGCCCATATCCTCCCGTAATCCTTTCTTGTACTACTTCCGCTACAACCGCAATCCAGTTCCCCATAACTATAAAATTCTCATCTCCCTTTACGTACAGAATTACCCGTTCAATATCCTCACATACTTTCTCAATCGCTCTTATGTTATTAATTGCACGAACAATTCACACCACATTATTCAACATGTCGTTCTTTGCACATATATTTTCCTGCTGAATCATGCAAAGAACACCTCTTATTTCACACTGTTCTGCAAGTCTTTTTAATTTTCTGATTTATTTACAACATGGTACTTCGTCCGTAGGGACGGAAACTAATAAGTTCCACGATAAGCCTATACTCTCTACACTTACTTCATTACCTTCCTTCATTGCTAGTAACATAAATCTAGGAGCTCTTCTCTGACATCAGGTTCACTGTTTATGTCTACGCCAAAAATTTCTGGCTGCACCGTATCAAACCCTTTACAAAGAGTTACGAGGGCAGTTCAATAAGTAATGCAACACATTTTTTTTCTGAAACATGGGTTGTTTTATTCAGCATTGAAATACACCTGGTTATTCCCCAATCTTTTAGCTACACAACACTATTTTTCAACATAATCTCCATTCAATGCTACAGCCTTACGCCACCTTGAAATGAGGGCCTGTATGCCTGCACGGTACCATTCCACTGGTCTCTGTCGGAGCCAACGTCGTACTGCATCAATAACTTCATCATCCGCGTAGTGCCTCCCACGGATTGCGTCCTTCATTGGGCCAAACATATGGAAATCCGACGGTGCGAGATCGGGGCTGTAGGGTGCATGAGGAAGAACAGTCCACTGAAGTTTTGTGAGCTCCTCTCGGGTGCGAAGACTTGTGTGAGGTCTTGCGTTGTCATGAAGAAGGAGAAGTTCGTTCAGATTTTTGTGCCTACGAACACGCTGAAGTCGTTTCTTCAATTTCTGAAGAGTAGCACAATACACTTCAGAGTTGATCGTTTGACCATGGGGAAGGACGTCGAACAGAATAACCCCTTCAGCGTCCCAGAAGAATGTAACCATGACTTTACCGGCTGAGGGTATGGCTTTAAACTTTTTCTTGGTAGGGAAGTGGGTGTGGCGCCACTCCATTGATTGCCGTTTTGTTTCAGGTTCGAAGTGATGAACCCATGTTTCATCGCCTGTAACAATCTTTGACAAGAAATTGTCACCCTCAGCCACATGACGAGCAAGCAATTCCGCACAGATGGTTCTCCTTTGCTCTTTATGGTGTTCGGTTAGACAACGAGGGACCCAGCGGGAACAAACCTTTGAATATCCCAACTGGTGAACAATTGTGACAGCACTACCAACAGAGATGTCAAGTTGAGCACTGAGTTGTTTGATGGTGATCCGTCGATCATCTCGAACGAGTGTGTTCGCACGCTCCGCCATTGCAGGAGTCACAGCTGTGCACGGCCGGCCCGCACGCGGGAGATCAGACAGTCTTGCTTGACCTTGCGGCGATGATGACACACGCTTTGCCCAACGACTCACCGTGCTTTTGTCCACTGCCAGATCACCGTAGACATTCTGCAAGCGCCTATGAATATCTGAGATGCCCTGGTTTTCCGCCAAAAGAAACTCGATCACTGCCCATTGTTTGCAACGCACATCCGTTACAGACGCCGTTTTAACAGCTCCGTACAGCGCTGCCACCTGTCGGAAGTCAACGAAAGTATACGAGACGAAGCGGGAATGTTTGAAAATATTCCACAAGAAATTTCCGGTTTTTTCAACCAAAATTGGCCGAGAAAAAAAATGTGTTGCATTACTTATTGAACTGCCCTCGTACAACCTGATTCTGAATGTTATCTGCCTTTATCATTATTCAACGCCGACTATCTAGTCTACTCAACGAAGGAAAATTAGGGGAAAAAATCGAGTAATCGCTAATTTTTATACGTGGTTGGAGGGAGTGTCATGAACAATATACTAAAAATCCTCACTGGTGGGGTGTGAGCTTGGGGATTGAGGGGCGTTTGGATCTCATTTTCCTACGTTTTTCTAGAGTAAACCAAAAACACGGCTTCCATAGTAAATGTTTCCAATATAATATCAAACTAAATTAAATTTCCTATTCATGTTTTTCTCTAGGGCTAATGGAAAAATCGCAGAATATTAGAAATAGTGTTTTAAAGGTATAAAATTACTGTTTACTGTAGTGGGTTAAGAACAGATATTAAATGTGTTTGCCACGTCTGAGTGCAGTCGAGCCGTATCAAGGGATAAATTGCATTTTGGGGATGTAACAAGGCACAGGGGGCCCGGGTGGGTGATAGAAGCGTGAAGAAAGGTAGGTCTCCACAGCGTGGTTATGCGCTTCCGTCCTTCACAGGTCTGCAGACTGAAGAGCGAGTAGGTGGTTCCCGACTCTGTCTACCACCCCCCCTCCCCCCCCCCCCTCCATGTCACAAGAAGGAACTACAGGGTGTTTCACAAAGTTATGCCAACCCTTTCAAGATGGCGGTCGGTCCACACACGGCGAAAGTATTCTTACGAGGGAACCTCCCCATCGCACCCCCCTCAGATTTAGTTATAAGTTGGTACAGTGGATAGGCCTTGAAAAACCGAACACAGATCAATCGAGAAAACAGGAAGAAGTTATGTGCAATTACGAAAAAAAAGCAAAATATAGAAACTGAGTAGTCCATGTGCAAGGTAGGCAACATTAAGGAACCGTGAGCTCAGGAGCACCGTGGTCCCGTGGTATCGAGCCTGGTGGGTGAACGGTAACGCTCGGGCCTGGCATTCGGGAGGACCTGGGTTCAATTTCCAGTCCGGCAGTCTTGACTGAGGTTTCCGTGGTTTCCTTAGTCACTCCAGGCAAATGTCAAGACTGTACCCTTTCGATGGCCACGGCCATAATAAAAATAAGTCTGGCTTTAGCTGTCGCAGCGGTCGCACGCTCCTCAAGTTTGCTCCGTGAATGTTCAGTGTTTACGCCAGTGTTTTCGAGTTTCGTGCTCGTTTATTGACGTTTTGCACGTGAATTAAGCGTTACCAATTGGGCATTTTGTCTTCGTCGTGTCATCTTTCTACGTAGTGCTGTTGGGATTTCGGCGTTGTCCGAGATTTCTTCGCTGCAGAACACCATGGCAAACTCCGTGAGAAAAAACACCGTGATTTTCACCTTCGACAAGTACGCCCTCTGCACTTGAAATACACGACTGGATTACCGAGGTAATTGGCCTTCATTCTGAATCTGTTCATACCATGCAGCTAGACTCTGATGAATACTGCATTTTTGTAAAGTTTAACGATTCCGTGAGTGTAGACCGCTTTCTGGCAAAATTTGGTTATGAAACGGAATTTATACACCGTGATGGTACTAAAAGTACTGTAAAACTCCGGAATTCCAAGTCTGTAATTAGGAATGTTAGCGTTTTGAATATTCCCATAGAAGTAGACAACTCGAAAATAAAAGATGTCCTTTCAAAATATGGCGTTGTCAGGCAAATAGTCAACGAAAGGTGAGCTTCGCATTTCAAGCTGCAGTGCTTTAACGGCATTCGCTCCGTGGAGATGGAAGTGAAGGCAAACATTCCCTCCCACATCTTTGTTGACGGGCACAAGGCGCATGTTATGTACTCAGGGCAAACCCCTACATGTCATGTATGTAACGAGTCTGGTCACCTCCGTCAGGACTGCCCTCGCCGTGTTTTTGTGCTAACAAATAACCTTACGCAACGCCGGAAATTAACACTCAACGATTTGTTGCCAGCCAGTAATACAACAGAGCCGGCGGCTGTCGTGGATCCTGTTACTACCTCTGAAAATGTTACACTTAATGTTAATGACTTTCCGTCTTTAAAACCTGCATTAACTGCTGAAATTCCGTCCCGTGACAGCGAGATTCCCACTAAAAAGCGTCCTCTAGAGGACACTGAAAAAAATGTTGATGAGGACTCTTCCTGTGAAACACCCGTTGCCAGGAGGCCGAAGCCCAGTCCTGAAGATCTGTTGGAAGTTGAAAAACGAGATGGAATGCAGGTCGATGAGGCTCCCACTTCCGCACAAAGACTTATACCGCCACGAACAAATAGTGACGCAGCTGGTAGTGACCTTTCACGGAAATGTGACCCTGAGCCTGAGGTCACGACTGAAATAACCGCATCAAGTGCACAGCCCATACAGTGCGAACAGTAAGAGGAAGTACCAAGTAAACAACCTGCTGACTCCGAAGCGCAACGCCGCGCCGAAAGAGGAAATAAACAAGCAGCACCGCCTCGCCAGCAAGACAGCACAACAGACACCACACCGGAACCAAATATTGACGACTCGCAAGCCACTGCCGTTGCCCCATTAAGCCACCGCCGGAGGCAGCGACCGACACCTGGTCTTGCTGTCACGCGTCATCAAGCGAAAGCCACACCAGAGAAGAAAGACATCAAGAAAAAGAATATTAAACATGAAGTCATCAGGGCCAACACTGACGAAGAGAAAGAGAATGGCCACAGTGACTTATAGCAATGCATTGTCGGGATTTCAGGATACTTTTCTTCTCAAGCTCTTTGTTTAAAAGCAGTGCAAATTTTTCTAGGAATTTAGTACATGTAATGGGCACACAGCTTTTAAAGACCGTGCCCTGTAGGGAAGCACGTTGATGCTATAATCATACCGATCCTCATCCCAAATAGCTTCTTATGGTATGTCTGTGATGCAAGCTTATAGCATTACTACTATTAACATTAACAAAATACAGTCACCCTTGAAATTGGCAGCACTAAAAGAATTCTTGTACCAGTCCGGGACAGATAGCGCGTTGCTACAAGAAGTTGCGATAACGGAATTTCGGATCCCAGGCTTTTTTGAAATTGTTAATGTTTCTAAGGAAGCCAATATCGGTACAGCCATTCTTATAAGGGAAGGCATTCCGGTGACTGAAATCGAACGACTAGAATCAGGAAGAGCCGTAGGCATAAAATTTTTCGATGTGACAGTGCTTAACCTTTACGCCCCATCAGGAAATTCCCACAAATTGGATCGTGCAAAGTTTTTTCAAGATGAACTGATTTATTTATTGAGGAAAAACCCGTGTTCTCTTATACTAGGTGGAGATTTTAACTGTGTTTTAAACCTGAAAGATCAACAACCCAACTTCAACTACTCGCCACAGTTAAAAAAGTAAGTGATCTACACCTTAAGGATGTGTGGGAACTTCAGCACCCGACGTCAGTCGGGTTCACGTATATAACCAGCCACTCCCGCAGCAGACTAGATAGAATTTACGTGTCACCAAATTTGCAAAATTATTTATTAAACGTTGAAACTATTCCAGCGTATTTTAGCGATCACAGTACACTTCTAACTTGCTTTAATTTAACTGTACAGCCAACCCGACGATTCAGAGGCCAATGGAATTTAAATATCTCTGTTTTAACTGACGAAGAACTGGAACAGGAAATAAGAGTCGCGTGGACTATGTGCCTCCGCAAAGTAGACAAGCACCCAACAGTCATTGACTGGTGGACTAGGAGGGCTAAACGAAGGCTGCGGAAAGTTGTCATGCAGTATAGTGCAGCGAGGCACAGGGAGTTGAGGAATACAATGGAGTTTTATTATAAAGTTTTAAGAGACTTATATCAACAGGCCCATGATGACGTAATTCGTCTGAATGATATAAAAAAAATAAAAGCCAAGTTATTAAACATTAAA
Organism: Schistocerca serialis cubense; assembly: GCF_023864345.2. Classification (NCBI taxonomy): domain Eukaryota; kingdom Metazoa; phylum Arthropoda; class Insecta; order Orthoptera; family Acrididae; genus Schistocerca; species Schistocerca serialis. Next base: position 259,014,808 of record NC_064641.1, read on the forward strand.
CGGCAACAGATGGAGGGACTAAAAATTAAATCGAAAGCCACATCAGTCGTAGCAGATGAAACAGCTTCTCTGTATCACTTGGTGCGGCATGCTAAAAACAGACGTCTAACTTTTATTGATGAAGTCCAGACGCATACTGGTACGAGGCTCACATGCCAGAAAGAAATACTGGACGAAGTCCACAGGTACTATGAAACCTTATATGCCCCTACCACTGTGGAAGATGCAGCTCTCGAGGACTTTCTCACTATTTTAGGTCCACAATTGTCGGGAACAGACAACGCTGACATCCTGTCACCTATTACTAAAGATGAAGTGCATGAGGCAGTGCGTAACTCACCTCTCAAAAAATCTCCGGGACTTGAAGGCCTCCCTGTGGAGTTTTATGCCCGCTACTGGTCTATAATTGGGGACAAGATCACTTCCATGGCAAATGAGGTCCTGAACGGAAAACCGGTCCCTGCAGAGTTTAAGGAAAGTAAAATAGTACTGATTCCTAAGAGTAAAGGCAAAACCAACTTAAACAATTTTCGGCCTCTTTCGCTACTAAATTCTGATTACAAAATAATTTCGCGTATTATCAACAAAAGACTCTCTGCCTTTTCCAACAAAATATTGAGTCATCATCAATCTTGTTCTCCGACCAGAACGATATTCGAAAGTCTATCTGCATACAGAGACGTCATTGCAATTACCTCAGTGACAAGTATAAACTGTGCGTTAATCTTTATAGATTTCAACAAAGCTTTTGACCGCGTTAGTCATAGATACCTCTTTGCGACGCTGTCAAGAATGGCTTTCCACCCCCAGATTCTGAACATGCTAAGGAATATTGCAACAGGTATAAATGCGAAAATAGCAATCAGTGGCCAAACATGTAAACCCATACACATAAGGCGAGGGGTTCCACAAGGCAGTCCCTTATCTATGTTTTTATTTTCTGTATCTTTAGAGCCCTTCCTCCGCACTGTCCACGCAAGATTAACAGGCACAACATTGAGTGGTGATAAAACTGTCATATGAGCTTATGCTGATGACGTGGGCGTTGTAATAAGAAATAAGGAGGAGGCAGTTACACTGGAAAGAGAAATCCAAAGGTATTGTCTAGCGTCGGGAGCGACAGCAAATGAAAACAAAAGTAAAATATTGAATCTACGGGGCCTAGATCACCTTCGACTGGCATGGGCAAAACAAAACAACAAACATAAAACTTTGGGAATAACCTTAATGGCATGTCCGATGAGGATGGCTGCTTTTAACTGGACGGAAACTAGGAGGAAAGTTCATGGTGCTGTAATGGAGAACATCCATCGAACTATGGACCTGGTGCAAAAAGTCAGATTCATCAACTCCTGCGTTTTGTCTAAAGCGTATTTCACTGCGCAGGTATTTCCAATCCCTAAACTAGTAGCGAAAGGGATCATGTCCACTGTTACCAATTATTTATGGCGAGGAGACATATTCAGGGTTGGTGCGACTACCGTTATACTGGATGTCAGAAACGGGGGCCTCGGTTTGGTGGATATTCGCAATAAAGCGTCTGCTCTGTTCCTCAAACGGACTTTCCATATACTCAGAGAACTTCCACAATGTATAACCGCAAAGCTCTTTGAGTCTGTGACACCCCATAGCCTGCAAGCACCGATTGATGTGCGAAGGATTAATGCCCGTCTGCAGTATGTGAGGAACTTTTTCCTCGAAGTAAGTTATCTTAGTGACGAAATGAGAAGCAACACACGTATCACAGCTCGCGACATCATACTTGAAAGGAAGTTAAATGAGGGTAGAAACAAAGTTGAAACGAAATTCCCAAATTGTGACTGGAAAGCTGTATGGCGGAACATCAACTATGCCGGGCTATCTACAGACGCTATTTCCGCATGGTACAAAACAGTTAACAATGTCATCAGCACCAACGAGAGACTATATGGGATCGGTTTAAACCAGACACACCTTTGTGGAAAATGCAATCTGGTGGATACACTCAGCCACAGATTCACCTGTGGTGGCAATGTGCATAACTGGAATTGGATCAGGCAACAAATCGCCTTTCTCAACAGATCCTCTGCGGAATATATAACGCCATCGCTCCTCCTGAGACCAGACATGACATACTTTCCGAAATTAAAAACCAACGCCATTAGCTGGTTACTGGGAAAATATGTCAGTAATATCATCCACACACTTGGGTCGGACAACGAGATAGACTTCCGCGTTTACATGAAGTGTGAATATGCAAAAATCAGCACGTATCGCAACCACAAGAAGCACTACGGCAACATGCTGAAGATCATTTTTGAACGAATGGGTGTTGGTTAAATATGTGGAACCACTACAACACCTTGAACGAGAACGAACAGAGGAAAATTAAAAGTCACTTGGTTTCTTATTATTATTTACTATTACCTTGCTTCCGGAACATATTTTTTTTATTTTTTTTTTCAAAACGTTTAGTTCAAAATTACTCGTTTTCGACTTCCAAAGTATCTGTGTGATTCGAGAAGAATTGTAAAGTTTTTTTTTTTTTATCAGTGTTCAGTTTCTACTCAGAGAAGAGTTTTCTTTGTCTTTCTTACATCGGAGAATGGAAATATTGTGTTGATTTCTGCACACTTAGTGCTATGACCCAACAGGGAACATGAAAAAGGGGTGGGAGGGGTTTGGGCCTCGACGCACTGGCAGTGCCGTGAACAGACCCCACTGCTAGTGCGGCGAGTACCACGCCCTGACCATCCTAAAAATACAACAAAAATGAATAAATAAAAAATAAAAATAAATAAAAAATAAAAAGAAAATAAAAGTGGTTAGTAAAAATTGGATTGCTGGGGAAAAAGGATGGATAAAAAAGTGGACAGAGAAAAAAACAAAAAAGTGGTAAAAAAGAAAAAAATGGTTAGTGTGAACAGCTACGGAACGAGAGGTCCTTGGTTCAAGTCTTTCCTCGTGTGAAAATTTTAATTTTTTATTTTCAGACAATTACTATCCGTCCCTCCGATGCGAAGTAACTGCGCCATAGTATGGGGACGCTACACCTAAACAAGAAAACCTAAATCGAGCAAGATAGAAGAATCTTTTTACCCATTCGCCAAGTTAGGTGGGTCGACAACATATTTCTGTCATGTGACGCACATGCCGTCACCAGTGTCGTATATAATATATCAGACGCGTTTTCCTTTGGAGGAATCGGTTGATCTATGACCTTGCGATCAAATGTTTTCGGTTACCATTGGAGAGGCACGTCCTTTCGTCTACTAATCGCACGGTTTTGCGGTGCGGTCGCAAAACACATACACTAAACTTCTTACAGTGAACAGTGACGTCAATGAACGAATGGACAGATCATAACTTTGCGAAAATTCTCATGCGAGGGGAGACTTGAACCAAGGACCTCTCGTTCCGCAGCTGCTCACGCTAACCACGGGACCACGGTGCTCCTGAGCTCACGGTTCCTTAATGTTGCCTATCTTGCACATGGACTACTCAGTTTGTATATTTTGCCTTTTTTTCATAGTTGCACAGAACTTCTTCCTGTTTTCTCGATTGATCTGTGTTCAGTTTTTCAAGGCCTATCCACTGTGCCAACTTATAAGTAAATCTGAGGGGGGTGCGATGGGGAGGTTCCCTTGTTAGTAAATCGCTATCCAGACAACAGCAGAACGGACGAGAGGCCCAGGCAATGCCACGGTTCGCCCTGCTTAATGGTCAGCTACACCTCCTAGTTCCTAAACTAAAAGAGTGCTCATTCCCACAGACCTTTCGGGATTTCGGCTTCACTGTTCACAGGCACATTTCCTGTCTGGGGCTCACGAACTCCAAGAAAATTACAGAAAGAATAACATGCAACATCCACCAGTATATAGGTTTATTCTTATTAATGTTTATAAAACGCTGAAAAAAGTAATTTAATATAAGACACAAAGGGCCGCAAATGTTCGGAAACACCCCGAAAGTGGATGATAAATATCGAATATGTGCAGTGGAGCGGTTGAGCGGAGCCTATCGGCCTGTCGCATGTGTTCATCCCAGCCCGAGTCAAATATTCGCTTTGGTATGGCTCTTGGCGTATGTGCGTGACTTTAGCGCGTGGGAATCAGACTTCGAGTCTTGCGTCTGGCAGGTAGTATTTTTTCATTGAAGTGGAAAAGTGTATGTTTACGTTGAGTTAATATTCATTATTTTATTTATTGGCTGAGCTTGTACGTGGCTGGCTCCAGTTTCCATCGAATGTCTTTTGATCGTTGAGTCGACTTCGATGCTTATTTGTCTTCTTCACATCTTTGGCGGCGGGGGATTTTAACTGCAGTGCGCGCGCCCTGCTGGTGGCTGGCGTGCGGGAATCCGCGGTGTGGGGTGGAGTGACGTGGGACTGTGTTTGTATCCAGCACGGCGAGAGGCCGAGTCGGCTCGACGAAGGAGCGTGGCCAGGTGCTATTGCGAGTTTAACCGTTACAATGCAAGTCTTCTGTCCATGGTGATGGGAATTTCCTCGAGTTTCGAAAGACAAGTTTCGTCGAGTTGGTTACAAACTACACAGGCCGAAAGAATTGGAGTCGTCGAGTTGCTTCGGTGGGTGGTGTTCATATTAACTAAATATTCTAGTGTACTAAAAACCATTTGGAATTGTTCCAGTAGCTGATCAATGAATTTGGTGTAGTCTCTTGATGCCTTGACGGCAGTTAAGGAAGTGTAACGACGCCCACCAAACAGACACGAAGCATGGCTGAACACGTAGCTACAAGTGTAACTAAGTAGTGCGTAAGTCTGAGTTTGGCTTCCAAGCTGCGCTTAAATATTTTTCCCATTCTACCTGTTATGTCATTATTTTAGTCTGGCCTTTAAATGTGCGCCGATATTATTCTTGCTATTCTAACTTTCATGCCATTATTGTAGTGATGGTTTTAAGGGATTATTGGCTAACCCAGTTTTAAGAGCCTTGACTGCCCAAGTAAGTCACGGAGGTAAAATTCTCTTGGTTTCATTTCTGGAGTATATCATTGAGAGAGACTGATTACTAGTTGTGCAGTTAGGATTGTGTATCTCATGCCTCAGAATATTGTCTGCCGCTGATGTGTTTTATGTTGCAGATAACTGGCAGTGGTTGACGCGAGCAAACTGGGATCGGACTACCACGGTGGCAGAGTGATATTTAAGGTTCTATCCCTCCCCCACGTCTCGGGTTATGTTGCTACTGTCCTGTAATTCCATCCTTTCGGTGGAGAGTTATGGTTCCTGAAGCTCAATCGGAGTGCAAAGTTGAGTACCTTTTTATTTCATTTCCTGTCCCGTGGATTTCATGTATTGGTTAAAATCTTTTGGTGTGCCAGCGTCCATTACTAATTCTCATGAAGAGTGGAAGCGGCCCCTGTTAAGTTTTTCTTGGGAAGATCTTCTCGTTATATTCAGGTACTGAAATAATACGAACCTGGTATATCCAAGCAGTATTGTTCTAATTGATCTGAAGTTGGCCGAGTAAACTTTAAAAATTTTGGGGCTTGTTGAGCTCAGAACGTTGACATGAGTTAGTTATGTTAGTCATATTTTATGAATCAGGATTTTATGAACATTGTATTAGTTAATGAAAAGTTGGCCGAGTAAGCCTTAAAATTTTGGTGTTTGTTGAACTCAGAACGTTTAACTGGGATAGTTATGTTAGTCATATTTTACGAAGGATACTTTTATGAATATTGTTTTTAAATTATGAAAAGTTGACCAAAGAAGCCTTAAAACATTACTGTCTATTGAATTCCGAACTTGGATGTGAGGAAAAGATAGATAAAAGAGTTTCCATGTAAGTGATGAAGTAGGTGTGATTTATTTGTCAGTCATATTGAATTAATTATGGGTCCAGGGACATGATTTAAATTAATGAAAGCGGTTGATAGAAAACGATAGGTGGAAGAAATCTTAAAAGATTTTTGTGTTCTATAAGACAAGCTTTGTTGAACTTATTGTTACTGTATTTTGAGCGATGTATTTGCAATAAAGAAATGTGTGACAACTACAACTGATTTCGATTGTAATTTCGGTGTGTCCTTAGGGACCACACTCCATCAGTCTCCGCCAGTTTATTGGAAAGTACAGTACAATAAAAATATACCATGCTACGTCGCAAGTACATGTGTATGAGTTTCCGAATTCCATTGCTACCAATAAATAACCTACGTTTTCTTTACTCAATGAAGTCTGTGAACAAAAACAGGAGAAAAGAAAATAAACGCAAAATGAGAGCAGCTTTTTTGCTTTTTTACAGCGAGAGCAATAATTCTGTAGCTTATAGATTTACAGTAGATCACATTTACAAAAGGTGGTCGAAAACAGAGTAATCTATTGGAGCGATATGTAGCAGTGCCCCCTACCGGCGAGGGCAGGATCGAAAAGGCCAGTCGCTGAACGTGGAACGATGTACACCACCTCGTGACGTCACATATTCAGCATTTGTCGTCCGCTTTTGTGGTATTCCCCGACATTTGCGGCCCCGAGTGTGTTGTATTAAATTACTTGTCTTAGCGTCATCCCGTTATGTCACTTCAGGGGGTTTTAAACGTTAATAAGAATCGCAAAGCGTATACAGAGAAATAAGGTGTTAATTGATGTCCTAACCTCCGTAATCCGTGATGTTACTTGTATAAACGTGAGGATTCATCAAGTGACATCGATCGAACTGAAACTGAGCGAATTTAAATAAAATATGAAAATAATACATGAGACGTGTTAGTTGAGCAATATACTGACACATCATTTTCATTCATATTTAATTTTTGCATCTGCTTTCACACTGTCTGACGCAGACAAGTGCGTTGACCGAACACCCAAGCACATGCATTTAACCTGTTACACTCCGTAATTACACTCCTGGAAATTGAAATAAGAACACCGTGAATTCATTGTCCCAGGAAGGGGAAACTTTATTGACACATTCCTGGGGTCAGATACATCACATGATCACACTGACAGAACCACAGGCACATAGACACAGGCAACAGAGCATGCACAATGTCGGCACTAGTACAGTGTATATCCAACTTTCGCAGCAATGCAGGCTGCTATTCTCCCGTGGAGACGATCGTAGAGATGCTGGATGTAGTCCTGTGGAACGGCTTGCCATGCCATTTCCACCTGGCGCCTCAGTTGGACCAGCGTTCGTGCTGGACGTGCAGACCGCGTGAGACGCCGCTTCATCCAGTCCCAAACATGCTCAATGGGGGACAGATCCGGAGATCTTGCTGGCCAGGGTAGTTGACTTACACCTTCTAGAGCACGTTGGGTGGCACGGGATACATGCGGACGTGCGTTGTCCTGTTGGAACAGCAAGTTCCCTTGCCAGTCTAGGAATGGTAGAACGATGGGTTCGATGACGGTTTGGATGTACCGTGCACTATTCAGTGTCCCCTCGACGATCACCAGTGGTGTACGGCCAGTGTAGGAGATCGCTCCCCACACCATGATGCCGGGTGTTGGCCCTGTGTGCCTCGGTCGTATGCAGTCCTGATTGTGGCGCTCACCTGCACGGCGCCAAACACGCATACGACCATCATTGGCACCAAGGCAGAAGCGACTCTCATCGCTGAAGACGACACGTCTCCATTCGTCCCTCCATTCACGCCTGTCGCGACACCACTGGAGGCGGGCTGCACGATGTTGGGGCGTGAGCGGAAGACGGCCTAACGGTGTGCGGGACCGTAGCCCAGCTTCATGGAGACGGTTGCGAATGGTCCTCGCCGATACCCCAGGAGCAACAGTGTCCCTAATTTGCTGAGAAGTGGCGGTGCGGTCCCCTACGGCACTGCGTAGGATCCTACGGTCTTGGCGTGCATCCGTGCGTCGCTGCGGTCCGGTCCCAGGTCGACGGGCACGTGCACCTTCCGCCGACCACTGGCGACAACATCGATGTACTGTGGAGACCTCACGCCCCACGTGTTGAGCAATTCGGCGGTACGTCCACCCGGACTCCCGCATGCCCACTATACGCCCTCGCTCAAAGTCCGTCAACTGCACATACGGTTCACGTCCACGCTGTCGCGGCATGCTACCAGTGTTAAAGACTGCGATGGAGCTCCGTATGCCACGGCAAACTGGCTGACACTGACGGCGGCGGTGCACAAATGCTGCGCAGCTAGCGCCATTCGACGGCCAACACCGCGGTTCCTGGTGTGTCCGCTGTGCCGTGCGTGTGATCATTGCTTGTACAGCCCTCTCGCAGTGTCCGGAGCAAGTATGGTGGGTCTGACACACCGGTGTCAATGTGTTCTTTTTTCCATTTCCAGGAGTGTATTTTATGATGTCAACTAAACACTCAATCAAAGCTTTTTCAGTATCTTGATTATGTTGCATCTTACATTTGTTTCAAACACTTTAGAATAGCTACATAGCCGAAACAATGCTGTAGCGAACAACGTAAAATGAAAGGATGGCTCAATCCTAACAACAACAACCAGTGCAGCAAGTTAGTGTCATTCAAGTAATATAATAGAGTTTCTCGTCTTGTTGCCATCAATTCAGTTACATGTCAGGAGAATTGTCATGTAGTGAATAGAATGAGAATACTGTCTCCAAGATTCTACATCCCCTTACTATGATCCAATGACACACTGTAATTGTAAATAACAGCGTGGTTAATGAAGTGCATTAAATGTACTTTACAGTCGTTCACATCTTTATGACCACCGTAACAGCAGCAAGTCGTTAAATTAAAGAGGAATTACTTTACTGGTATGTTCTATAGGGCTGGACAAAATTATGGAAACACTAAAAACACAACACATTACTATGCCTAACACGGTGGTGAGGACCAGCTGGCATTCAAAACAGCTTCCAACAGTCTCAGGATGGATAAATATATATCCGGCATTTTTTCCAAGTCAATCTTATAACATTTTTCTTGCGAAATATTGGCAAGTTCAAGCAACGGTGATGGATGTGGACAGTGAGCGTCCTCCCCTCCAAAGTATGTTCGATACTATTGAGATTGGTGACTGTGGAGGCCAGGGGTATGCTAAAATTCATTCTCGTGTTCACAAGACTAGCCATGATCGATGCGAATTGTGTGAGCATCCGCACATAGCATTACCACATGGGAATAGGTCACAGAGTCCGAATTTTTTGGAAATTTGTGGTATGGTTCTATGGGACCAAACTGCTGAGGTCATCGGTCGCTAGGCTTACAGACTAATTAAAGTAACTTACGCTAAGGACAACACATAGACCCATGCCCGAGGGCGGACTCGAACCTCCGACGGGGGGCGCTGCGCGAACTGTGAGAAGGCGCCTGAGACCGCACGGCTACCCCGCGCGGCAGATAACATAGTCGTGAGTAGTATTGCGGCCAGGCAGAGTACTCATGAGACTCATGGAATACCATGACATGGCTGCCCATGTTTCTGTCTTGGGATGAACCTTGGCCAGAAGTTGAAACAGTGTGAGACATGATTCATCCGAGCAAATGGCTTTCTTCCAGCGCTCCACAGTCCAGGATTTGTATGTTCAGCGCCACGTATTCTTGTCACAGGCATTATCATCACTGATGAGTGGTTCTGAAATTCCAGTTCGCCTTCCATTTCGCAGCCTACAGAGCTGCCTTCGTGTTCCTTGATGCTGACAGGTTTCGTGAGTGCGGCCTTCAGTTCTGCAGTTGACATCCTCACAGTCCTCTGCAATGAGCGCCTGGTGCCATCTCTCAAAACCCACTTGCGGCTACCTTGGTTACGGAAGCACGCACCATACGAGCGCCAATCATTTGCCCACGTACGAACTTACACTACTGGCCGTTAAAACTGCTACACCAATAAGAAATGCTGAAGATAAAAAGGTATTCATTGGACAAATATATTATACTAGAACTGACATTTTTACGCAATTTGGGTGCTTAGATCCTGAGAAATCAGTACGCAGAACGACCTCCTCTGGCCGTAACAACGGCCTTGATACTCCTAGGCATTGAGTCAAACAGAGCTTGGATGGCGTGTACAGGTACAGCTGCCCATTCTGCTTCAACACGATACAACATTTCATCAAGAGTAGTGACTGGCGTATTGTGACGAGGCAGTTGCTAGGCCACGATTGACCAGACGTTTTCAGTTGGTGAGAGATCCGGAGAATGTGCTGGTCAGGGCAACAGTCGAACATTTTCTGTATACAGAAAGGCCCGTACAGAACCTGCAACACGCGGTCGTGCATTATCCTGCTGAAATGAAGGGTTTCGCAGGGATCGAATGAAGGGTAGAGCCACGGGTCGTAACACACCTTAAATGTAACGTCCACTGTTCAAAGTGCTGTCAATGCGAACAAGAGGTGACCGAGACGTGTAATCAATGGCACCCCATACCATCACGCCGGGTGATGCGCCAGTATGGCGATGACGAATACACGCTTCCAATGTGCATTCACCGCCATGTCGCCAAACACGGATGCGACCATCATCATGCTGTAAACAGAACCTAGATTCATCCGAAAAAATGACGTTTTGCCATTCGTGCACACAGGTTTGTCGTTGAGTACACCATCGCAGGCGCTCCTGTCTGTGATGCAGCATCAGCCTTGGTCTCCGAGCTGATAGTCCATGCTGCGGCAAACGTCGTCGAACTGTTCGGGCAGATGGTTGTTGTCTTGCAAACGTCCCCATCTGTTGACTCAGGGGTCGAGAGGTGGCTGCACGATCCCTGGGATCCAGCACGGCGTTCCGTATTACCCTCCTGAACCCACCGATTGCCGGCCGGTGTGGCCGTGCGGTTAAAGGCGCTTCAGTCTGGAACCGCGTGATCGCTACGGTCGCAGATTTGAATCCTGCCTCGGGCATGGATGTGTGTGATGTCCTTAGGTTAGTTAGGTTTAATTAGTTCTAAGTTCTAGGCGACTGATGACCTCAGAAGTTAAGTCGCATAGTGCTCAGAGCCATTTGAACCATTTTGAACCAACCCACCGATTTCACATTCCGCTAACAGTCATTGGATCTCGACCAACAAGAGCAGCAATGTCGCGATACGATAAACCGCAATCGCGATAGGCTACAATCCGACCTTTATCAAAGTCGGAAACGTGATGGTACGCATTTCTCCTCCTTACAAGAGGCATCACAACAACGTTTCACCAGGCAACGCCGGTCAACTGCTGTTTGTGTATGAGAAATCGATTGGAAACTTTCCTCATGTCAGCGCGTTGTGGATGTCACCACCGGCGCCAACCTTGTGTGAATGCTCTGAAAAGCTAATCATTTGCATATCACAGCATCTTCTTCCTGTCAGTTAAATTTCGCGTCTGTAGCACGACATCTTCGTGGTGTAGAAATTTTAATGGCCAGTAGTGTACTTAGCTTCGACATATGCTCTGACAACTACACAGAACTATGTTCTGACCATGACTAACTCTTGCAACGCATTGAGGACATTGCACACGGGCCGCTCGTGTTCAGATTAAAACAGGGCAATTTGCAGTCTTAGCTAACGTCTGCATTTGTGTTCAAGCATGCATTTCTCGTGGCGTTTCCGTATTTTTGTTCAACCCCTGTATGTGCTGATGACGTGTTTCTTCTTTGAGTGGTCTAATCTAGAAAGGGGGACGAATTAATAAACGGACCGTTCCGTTCTACGAAGTTTTCCTGTATAACATCGAAAGTGTCATCATCTTTTGAATCATTTTCGTAGTTCCCCATATTTCAGTACTGACGCAGATACAGGCAACTTGATTTTTGTTTCTTCAACAAAATGTACAACTTTTCGTTTTCGATAAATAATTCTTTTCGAAGCTCCTTTGTTGTATCGCATTATTCAAGCATTGGAATGTACTGTTGCCAGAGCGAGGACTTCTGTTTGACACATGCCTACCCACCAAGCACTTAATGACAGGTCTCAAGACGTGAGATAGCTTCTGTGTATTCGAAACTCGTTCTTTAAAACATGGGTCATTTTTCTCTGCGTACGACCAATTAATAATATTTAGCTGGCTCAGTTAACCGCTTGTTAAGCCCCGGCTGATAACTCGTGTCGCTGCAGCGGCAAGGAGCTCGCTGGTCGCAGTCCTAAAATGAAGAACGCCGAAGAGATGATATCTGTTTATCGATAGCGGACCGGGACTTTTTGCTTTTTTTATCGTCACTAGATAAACCAACTCTACGCTCCTGTTCAAGTATGGCAGCGAGCATTCATTAGCGATACACAGAAATGTTGGCGGTGAGTGCTAAACGTGTAATTTCTGCAACGATCAATCTGTAAGCTAAACTGATCTAGAGCGATAGTATCAGAAATGATCACACTGAAAATTACAGTTAAATATTACTTGATTAATTACGAAATTAGCTATTACAGAACGATGTAAAAAATCAGTTGATAAACTATGCGAGGTGCCGGGGCAAGCAGTGTATTTAACACTAAATTCTTCTAGAATCTACATATGTAAATGATGCTCTAAGCCCCCCCTATTTGCTGTTGCACATGGATTAAAAAATATACGCGAACTGACTGTAATCAACCCTGCAAGTGGAGTAGAAAAGAGTTTGGCATCTGCAATAATTTAATTTGATAAATAAGTTAAATAAAGGAAGGTTTCATTAACGTAGTGAGAAATGATGGGTTGCTCTACCGATTAACAGAATGAAAGTTCTGTCCAAAATAACAATATGATTTATTAAGACTAAACACAAAATAATAAACAAAAACACATGAAACATTTATAATACATCAAATTGGCTCAAATTGGATACTCAAACAAATGCTGTGAAGGTGAAGTTGTCCCTAAACTAGATTGTGAGGTTTATGACGAAGTGGTATGTGGAGCCAATTCCTTGCCACTCAAATCTTAAGAGAGACACACAGCTAACCCAACATTAATTGCTGCTACTCAAGACAGAACAAAGTTAGAAAAAGACGAACAGGCGCGTTCTGCTGAGCTCTGATTATCACCTAGGAAAATCCCTATCTTCCGGTGCTGTGGACATACATTACCAAACTGTCTTCTTAACTGCCCGAACACGATCTGGCGTACCAGAGGCGATGGCTGGTTGCTTCGACGTCCTCGACCGAAAGGCGAGAGCCGACTACCTAGAGCACCCATACAGGCCGAACACACAACATTCCCGCCCCCACGACAGTGGCCGTGGTTAAATGTTCTAATCAGCAACTCGAAAACCGGTGGAAAATTCCACTCCATTGCCGGAGCACCACCATTCCACCAATGGAGATTCTTAGCGCCAATTTCTGCGCTGATTTTGCTACGTCACGGAGCTGTGCCCTGAGCAAGCCAATCACAGTTACTATTTTGCAGAAAGCGCGGGAATTTTGCCGCCACAACTGCCTGGATACACAAGTCATTCCCACGCCTCGCTGGTAGCCCGCCAGAAAGTGTTTTCGCTAAGATTCTGCGAAGTAACGGAACCTCTGGCCCAGCCGCTACTTCAGACCCCTCCAGGCGTGTCTTTTGACGATGTCGGCTTCTGCAAAGCATTCACTCGACTTCCTCGCACCCGTCGGCTTAACCCTTTCCAGATCAGCGGAGCCCGCCTGTCACCGGACCACCCGGGTGACGAGAGACGCTGCGTGGGAAGTCCGCGTGTGAAGGAATAGCGGCTTTTCACTGCATGCAATTAGAGAGGAAAATCGTAAGATAGAAATATGAGGGGGGCTCATGCCACCTCTCAACTATCAATGCTTTTTTGCCGCTTTTTGTTTAATTAATCACATGATTAGTTTGCCCTTAATACATGTAGCAATCATAATTCAGCTCGTCCTTTAGATATATCATCCTAAAGCCACTCCCCTATAACCTCCTACTGGTCTACTCAAACTCACGAAGATGACATGGTGAATTTCGTCATGAAATTGAACATCGTCAATCCGGCGCATGGTATCTATCTGAAAATAACCCTTTCTTTCACAAATGTCCAAGCATATGGTGCACTTATGTCAGTTTACCGGTTTCGATTCTAATGACCATCAGCAGAAACCGTACGTTGTTACGAATGTAACACGACAAGCCATCATGTAGGGGTCATCGTGGCCGCTTAAAATATATTGTACGCATGCTAAGTGCTTCACGGTAACTTGACGTATTATTTTTGCAACAAGATCCTGATTCTAACGACAGTTAATAAGAGTCGACACCAATTAAGTGTCATACAGCCACCAAACACGATGAAGACATTCGTGAGTCTCGCAATGGACAGTAGTACTTTGTTCACGAGGTTGATTCCATCGGAACGGATGTGCATTCAGCAATCAGTCGCAAATTCTATCTGTCTTTTTATTGCAGGTCTAGATTTCAGCCACTGGATAGCGGTCTTCAGAAAATTATACAAGATCCAGTAACTGAAAGATGTAAATTATAAACACATTATAGAAAAATAGTGACAAAATTAGGTAACGAAGCCTTGTAAACTAAGCGATACAGACCGGTGAAACTTGTGACAACACGTATTACTATATGACTTTAAGGCGTACATCACCCGATTCCAACTCAGGCTGTTGTTTAGAGAGCAGTACAAGCAGTCACAGATTGGGTCGTATGGGTAGAGTAACGCCCTGTGAACCACTAACATCAATGTAAAACTACCAATACATTTTTTTGTAAATTCAACATTAAAGTTAAAAAAATTAAAACCGAGTAACCATCATTAATATTTATAATTTTGTCATAAGATAAATTGCATTGAATTTTTGGAAAATTTATCAGCAAATATATACAGAAAAACTCTTAAAAACACCGTAAAACATCCTTTTAAAAATATACTTTGATAAAAGCCTAGAGTAACCAGCCATTGATTATTATTACACTGTTAAAATAATTTGCACAAAAATGTTTTACAGAATTTTCAGTTGTTTTCACACACTTATTTAGTGGGTTTATTTTCCACTAATTCAGTAGTCTTTTATATTTTAACATGTAATCTGCTTTAAGCCAAAATTTTTAATTTTAATAAAGGTCACTTGGTTTTACTTTTTTACTTTTGTATCATTTTACATAGAATATTGCACTGGTAACTTTGTGTTGATTTTAGTGGTATAGAGGGCGTTTCTCTACCCGTATGACATAAGCAAAAAATGGTTCTGAGCACTATGGGACTTCACATTTTTCGTGTTACGGAAGTAACACGACAAACCATCATGTAGGGGTCATCGTGGCCACTTAAAGTATATTGTACCGATGCTAATTGCTTCACGATAACTTGACGTCTTATTTTTGTAACAAGATCCCGGTTCTAATGACAGTTCATAAGAGTCGAAACCAATTAAGTGTCATACAGTCCCCTAGAACTTAGAACTACTTAAACCAAACTAACCTAAGGACATCACACACATCCATGCCCGAGGCAGGATTCGAACCAGCGACCGTAGCAGTCGCGTGGTTCCGGATTGAAGCGCTTAGAACCGCACAGGCACCGCGGCCGGCTATGACGTAAGCAGCGGCTGCTTGTACTGCCCTGCAAATAATAGCCTCAGAATCTGGCCACGTACGTCTCAAAGTCATATAATAACATGACATTGTGTTGGCACAAACTTGGCGAGTCCATATGATTTGATTTAAATGGTACGTTACCTAATTTTGTCACAACTAATTTACAATGTCGTTTTAATTTCCATCTTTTAACTTCTGACTCTCGTATATTTTCTTGTACTTTTTAGCACTGACGTCAGCTATTCAGTAGCTGATATCTAAATCTGCAGTAACAATACATATTTGATTTGCTACGAATTGCTTATTTCCTTTTCCTTTTTATTAAAGACTTTGTCCAACTTATAACAATCAAATGTAATACAAGTATTATGCTTAAATAACGGGTGTTTCATAATTAATGGTATAAATCCATACAGTTCGAAGTACACGATGCTAGAAGCAAAAAAAAGAAAAAAGAAAAAAGAGATGAGACATAGGTCCGCAAAAAATCGTTTGTGAGATAATTGCGACTTTGTGTTTACCGGTCACCACTGATGTAATTCTGTGTAAACACCGCATGGTGATCTGTGGCGTTGTCTTTGTTTACATTTTCGAGACTTGGAATTGTAAACCGAATGGATACGACAGTACAGTACAGTACAGTGTCAGTACCATGCAGGTCAGTTGAAAGGTCTCTGTTGCATTCCTTTCATGTTAATTTCTTAAATCAGTCGTCATTTACGGCACACATTCCACTTCTGAATTTACCATGGTGTTTCTGACTCCATCTGGGAGGAGACTGAGCAGTGGAACGTGTTACTTTTACACATAAACAAGAACGATCTGTCACACTGCTACACTTTAAAACACAGTTTATATGTAATTCGTGTCACACAGTCTCATATGGAACCTACATGCGCTTTTTTTATATAGTGTATATGATAAGATACTGACATCCTCCTTCCCTTCTGTGTGAAAGGATGAATGAGCAAATGTATTTCTAGTTGCATGCTTGATGGTAGCAGACAAGCCTTTCTGCTAGAGAACAGTAGGACCAACGCCGGAACAGGTAGCTACGATTTATAAAAGCAAAGAGGTCTCTATTCTTAGTATGGTCCTGTCCGTCCCTTGTCATGTTGGTATAGGAAGCTGCCCCTCTGGTCACTTCCGTTTGTATCTGTTAAGCACCCTGAGTAGGGGCCCAGGCAGTCTGTTCCGTGGCGAGCGTCTGAAGTGGTAAGATCTCCGGCTAAGCGCATCTCTGCTAAGTCCGTAGGACAATGGATTTCTTAAGTTCAGCCTAACTGAAACTTTAATCACCTTTATTTCAGATTTAGATCTAAAATATCTAATGTTATCTTAAATTGCAACGCAGTGTAACTCGAGTGTGAAGTTCAGAATATTTTCCAGTAGTTGCTTTGTCACTACTTTGTGAGTAAAGTGGAACCATGTGTGGATGATCCGTAACTCTAACTAAGATCATCAATCTTCAATCCGAATGTGCGTGGGATTATAACGTCTCGTCTTGACAATATTTTTCAATATAGCAACTTTTCTTTATGTTCAACCCACGTGGGGTGTACTTTGTGAGACCAGTACCACGTTCTTATACAACTGTTTGAGCCATCAGGTTAATAGTAAGACGATAGTAACCAGTTTGAGGTTTTTATTTTGTAATTTGTATTTCGATGTAATTTATTTTAATTATCAAAATGATTGTGGAGTTACACTCTTTGTGTAAACCAAGTTGACCACGTGTAGCATGTGTGTAATCATCAAAGTAGCCATCAGCTATTTTTTTCGGGAAGATTTCAAAGAGAGTTAGTATGAATTTAGTAGACCAGTGTGTGGTAATTTCATGACGAACAGGACTGCGCTACGGACGTAACTTCTTTCGGTGAAAATTGAATCGGTTGGTTGTGGTTAATTTCCTCTTGCATATGTTTCAACGTTCTTCGTGTGTTATTTTATGAATGCAGTGTTGTATGCCGTCTCCCAATCTTGGCTCCATATTTGATGTGTTCCGTAAGATTACAAACTCACATTTTCACAATCCTAAATAAGGCACCAGTTTAGTTATGAATCAAGTTTAATATGCTGAAATTTTAACGGAACAATGATCAATGTTAAAATAAATGTCCAAATATAAACTGATTTATTTCTTTTTATTTAAATTCTCTTTTTATGTATATATCACCGGTTATCGTAAGATGACTACTAAAAGATTATAATTAATGTTAGTCTGGTTGGGAGTTTGGTAAGCTAGACTGGATACCTGGTGAAACAGTTGCTCAGTAACACAAGGTTAATTTCCCCAGATAGCTCACAGCTTTAAACCCGCTTTTGTTGTCTCGAATATCAGAACCGCTTTCAGAACAAATTAACGCATCAACATTACACAGTTGTTTGCGGAGTGTCTGTTGTGCTTTATGGGGGTGGATGGGAACATGGAAAATCATAGTAGCGAGGAGTATGTGGAAACGTATTTCAGGTATGGTAAGGCTAACGCCGGTGTACACGACCACTCCACACTTTTGGAACAGAATGTATATCCTGCCCAAGGGCACCTCGACGGCCGACCGTTTACAAGGGTGCATCTACACACTCGAGAAATGTCAACTTTGCACATGCTGCGGGAGCAGGTAGGCTTGCACGAATTAGTCCTGTGCTTGAAGGTGTGATGTGGTAAACAGTCGAACACACTACACGAATCTGACAAGGAATTTGCCACACAAATGAACCATAGTAGTGACTGGAGAAAAATGTATCGCAATGTATTGTACCCGTGCCACCTCCAGCGAGTTTAGTTTCTTTAGTGAGGCGGACTTCAATCGTAGATTAACATTCTGTCTGTGAATGCAACAAGATGCAGGCAGACTTACGTTTTACAGTAACATTTTATTTACAGGTGGAGCAGGGTTCAAGCCTGGTGGTGCGTTTAATTACTACAATTGTCACTTTTGGACTCATCTAGGCTCTAACCCACACACTGTGTATCCG
Source organism: Schistocerca serialis cubense (assembly GCF_023864345.2). Taxonomy (NCBI): domain Eukaryota; kingdom Metazoa; phylum Arthropoda; class Insecta; order Orthoptera; family Acrididae; genus Schistocerca; species Schistocerca serialis. The sequence goes on from NC_064641.1 coordinate 259,033,165, forward strand.
TCTCCATATCAGTGACGTTTCTATTTGAATATGTGCTTAGAGTTACTAGATGATCGTCTTACTAGGCCGTACACATTACCAAACAAACTCAATGGACACAATTCGGTTTCTGAGGTATCATCTTGCAGGATTGCTTGAGGATATTCCGTTGCAACAACGCCAGACGATGTAGCATGTGCATGATGGAGCACCAGCACGTAGAAACGACATGTAGCGCCAGTATGTCGAAAGATGTATGGTACCGTAGCCTCCAAGATCACCTGAGCTGAACCCCATGCATTTTTGGCCACTTTAAAGCCGTAGCGTACGCCATTCCTGTTAACACAGTTCAAGAATTAGAGCAGACACTTGTCAATGCTTGTCAAAAATTTCGAAATTATCCAGATGTGTTTGAAACACTAACACCTTGCGGTGACGGGTACAGGCTTGCATCCGGGTACGTCGCTTTGAACCCCTCCTTTAACTACAAGTGAAGTCATGTACCCTGAATTAAATCAGTAATTACTTGTAACCACAAGTTTGAAAGTATCATGGGAACGGTTCTGTTGCAGAACTATGTTTACTGAGGCTTTTTCTGCTTCTAGTGTCGTGTACAATCAACTGTACGCATTTACTCCGTCCATTACAATACACCCTTTACAAGCTGAATGATGACCAGCACTACAAGAAAAAATCATAAATAAAAACAGGCTTCTGCATAATGAAGCAAGTTACAGAACGATACTCATTACAGGCTGTATCAAAAACATTTATTTGATTTCATAAAACTATATCTCCCGCATAAATGAAGATAACAACTTGCGGTGAATTTTTGCTCATGCATAGAAACCAAAAGCTTGCCTTGGTGCCAGTTGAAAGTCACCGGTTCTCGTGATTCCCGGTAGGGGTCTCCCTGGAGGAGCTAGCTCGTTCACTCGTTCGTTAAGTACTCCCAATGTGCATCGAGAAGGCGACAGAGCCACAAGATAGGCATTTTGAGTTCTCTGTTTCAACAGGTACAATTCACTTACGATTGTGCGGCGTGAATGAACGGACCGTACTGAGCCTACAGATAGCGCATTTCACCGTTGCCCCCCCCCCCCCCCCCCGCCAAGTTCGCCTCCTCTACTATTTTTTTTTTAATGCCTCTCTTGTGCTAACCTTTCCATTTCAACTTAGCAATTGCAACTTACGTCCTCAATTTCTTGCTGGGTGTATTCCAAGTTGTACGTCGCAGATTGTTAAACTGGCCACTATTAGCTGTACATCAACATCTGTGAGTCATTAAATTAATTGAGTAACCCCCAGGATATAATAATTCATTAGCATAACACTGTGTTACATACTTCTCCTTCCTTTTTTTTCTTTTTTTTTTGGGGAGGGGGGGGGGGTGACAGGTTGAAATACAGCTTCACCGGTGGCTCACGATCTTGCTGTCTTGGTTCCATTCGACAATGATGTCACTCCAAAGACGTCACTGGAGTGCACGTTGAAAGTGTGGCGGTGGGACTTGCAGTCCCATACCATCCTCCGACGGTGGAAGTTCAGGTCGCAGGCAAATCTTACCTAACTACGAGCTTCATTACGTATCAACAGTGGTGGTCGATACGCATCGAGTGGTAAAGTCAACACTAACGCTTCATTAGTGGCTGTAACAGTGCTATCGTCAGCCATGGCCAGAATCGGAGTCCTCAAGGATAGTGAGAGGAATAGGGTGTCGGTGCAAGTGCTGGGGAGGCGTTGTGCCAATATTTTGTAAGCTAGCGACCGTGTCGCGTAGGGCCTCTACTTTGGCATAGAGACGCCTTGCCTTCTCTCGCATGGGAGTCATGAGAGTGGCCATGTCTGTTTCCTCGTGGAGGGTAACTACACTCGTGAGGGAAGGGGCATGCAGACTCCACCGAAACGTCTTTCTCTGCAGGCGCTGGAGGGTCTGCATCTGGGAGGCACTAACCATAGCCCAGACAGTGGAATCAGGTGAGTCAGCGGTGAACAACCATCCGGTACAGCCGGAGCTTGGTTTCGAGGTTCAGTCCCCTGCTGGTGAACATTGGGTACAACGTTTTTATCACCTTGTCCTTTTTGGGTAACATATTCTGCATGGCGATGGAAGAGCAGTTTTTTTGTCCATCCGGACACCTAGGTATTTGGTATCGGGGGACCGGGGGACCTGGGCCCCTGCAATAGTGATGTTGTGGCGGAGGATGGGGTGCCGTTTAGTGAAGTAGACTGCTGATGTTTTGGCGGCACTGAGAGTAATCTTATTGGAACAACACCAGGACACTGTCACGTCCACCTGCCTCTGGAGGCGATCAATGAGCTGGTCTGTGTTGCGGCCAGTGGTATAGAGCGCCATATCATCGGCGTATTGCGCCAGGTGGCAGTGTGGGAGGACTGACAAATCATCGATAGTAGTAACCCTTTATATGATGATCCATTCCAGGGAAGAGAGAGAGGACAGTAGTAGTAATGTTGTATGTATTCGACCCAGGCAGGAAATGTTATTTTACTATCGTTCCAACTTTGTAATAGAACCAATTGATGGATGTGTGTATTTGCGGTATTTGAAAAAAATGAATGGATGGACAGCAAAAGACAATATGTTACAATAACTGATCACAAGTATCTGGAAAACCTTATGTAATGCGCAATCGACCAATAGATGTCACGATCGAAGGAGCCGTCAGTGTAAAAGGAGATGAGTAGTGACAGCAGTATGTTTCGGTTAGGAGAGCTCAGTGACTTTGAATGTTGCTAGTCATTGGATGTCACTTGTGTGTCAAACCAATCAGAGATATCGTAGCCTTTCTAAAGTTGTCCAAGCCAAATATTATTGATGTGATTGTGAAGTGGGAACGTGAAGAAACACCCACAGCTAAACCAAGATCAAGCGGTCCTCAATATACTGACGGACCGTAACCGTCGAACATTGCGGGGTGTAGTCGTAAAAATCACCTGAAATCAGGGGAAGGAATCACTCGTCAGTTCCAAAGTGCTACCAGCAGTTCTGCTCGCACAGTGGCTGTGTGTAAGGAGACGAAAACGTGAGGCACAGTGGTCCCGGCTCCTCAACAGCTACACGTTTTTGTAGTCAATGCTTAGCGACATTTCAGGTGGCGTAAGGATCGATGTCACTGGACAGCATACGGCTGAAAGCCAATGATTTGAATGAAATATGACGCTATAACCTGCGGCAATTAGATGGAAGGTTTGGGTTTGGCGAATACTTGGTGAACGTTTTCTACCATGTAACCTCATCCTCACTTATCGACCTTAATGACAGTGAAAAATTAAACCGCGTGTACCTAATGGAAATTTGGGAAAAGCAATCGTCACCGAAGTTAATCTGTCGGTAATGAGGGAGGAAAGGGTTACATCTAAATGAAAGGAAAAATGCAAATGAAACCGGTGGAAATTAATTTTGAAAAGGGGTAAAGTTAATAAAGAAAGTGAATGTGCGGCCGTTACGTTAACAATTAATTGGCGTTAATTAGATATTTGAGATTTGGGGAAAATTACGGTCGCCGGTCCTACGGACAACTACTATAATAACTGAAAAAGAAAGGTTATTGCACATATAATTAGCACTAAAAGCGTGGCAACTGAAGGTTGACACACGTTGTGTGAAAACTGAAAGTTTGTCAGAAGTAATAAATTTCGCTACACTCTGACTTAATTTAGCAAAAGAATTAATAAAACCGGAGAATTGAAAGTTAATTTAGTGACTGAAATTAATAGTGAGATTTGTTTCTGAAGCACTACGAAATTCAGTAAAATAAGGTTAGTCTTGGGCTACCTCAACAATCATTTCAAAAGCTACTTGAATCTACGCAATTTAGAAATAAGAGATTTAACTTTGAGCTTGAATTAAATGATTCTGAACAATTAACAATAGTAAAATTTAGTACGTACCAAGCTGAGCTGCAGACACAGTTAAGCTAAAATACGGTAACAATACTCGCACTCTTAATTTGTGCTTGTGTAATCTAAATATTGTAGCCAGCTATGAAAACTTTAACTGAACTTTGAAATTAAAGCAGTGAAATGGAATGATATTACTTTAATGCTGGCGTTTGTATTTCAACGACACTCGGGTTCATTTCGGAAAAGGAAGGGACCCTGCTTGGTAATGCAATTGGTACAATGAGCAACAAAGGTTCATGCTAAGTTGCTGTAATTTTGTGATGCAACAATTTTAAAAGCTGAGGTCTGCCATACAGTTCTAAAACTTTACGTGCTTCCAGTCTTCCTTGTTGGTTGATTGAAGGTTTGAAGTCGTCGGTCGAGCAGGTAACGACAGTCACTCATTGTCGGCCGTCGCTGTTGCAGAAGCTGGATGTTGGCGCGCCTTCTTCTCGACACGGTCACCAGGCGAAACGGGCTCTTGATGTGCGCCAGCTAATGCTTCCCGTCCGCGACACCGTGTCAGAAACTATCATAGCAATTCGAGCGCAGTTACATGCTGCCAAACCCCGAAAGCGCGGCAACTCGCGGGAGCGTCACACACACCTGCTCCACTGCACTACTCCAGCCAGACTCCCCTCTGCCCGCGCTCCATGCGGCAGAGTTAACACTACCAAAGATCCTAAACACTTTGGTTCTCCACACGACCTATTGATGTATTCGTTCGACAGCATAGTTTTCCCTAGGCAAGACCCAGCGTAAAATACAAATAATATTTACAAAACAAACCAATTATAGATCGACATAGATGCATAAATATATATACAAATAGTAAAACAATTACAATATATAAAGGCACAGAAATGTCATATGTTCAGGTAACAAATAAAGGAAAAGAATTTATAGTACAATAGATGGAAATAGGAGGATATGCATTTCCGGCGTTACGACCATCAAGTGCAGTGTCAATAGTGAAGTGAAGCTGCGGTGTGGAGGTGTTTTTCGTAGTTAGGGAGTGTTCCCCTCATTGCACTTAAAAAAATGCTACATGCAGAAGAATATAACACATTTCACAGCATTTTGTACTACGTACAGTGGTGGAACAGATCGGAGATTGTATCGGTATTACAATGGACACTGTCATAAAGTAGCATCTGTGAGGTAATGGTTTGTGGACTGTAACATTCCTGGAACGAATTGGCTTGCCCAGACTCCGAACTTGAACCCAGTATCGTTGCATGAGGCCGTCTGAACATGGGCGAATGGTAGAAACGTGTTAGAATGAAACTGAGTGAAAAATAGTGACAAACTTTCGTATTTTCTTAATACATCAACAGCACCCTTTTGACAGGACGAAGATGTAGTATTGTAAGACGAAACTCTCGTCACGCTGGTGGTTTGAATGTAGATAGGGATATGGTTTGAATGTGAAAAGATCCTAAAAATGCCATCCTACACGTAGTTACGTTTTTTTAACGAACTAACACGTGAACAAACTGTTGGTAGGCCAGTAACATGTTCGCCATTGTCTTAATTCTGGGAAAGCCTAAGATAACTCATGGAGGAACTGTGCGAGTCGGACGCTGAGAATTGCCCCTTCATGATAGTATTGACCAAATACTGAATAAAGACGTGAGGGGAGAACCTTTGAAATTTAACAGGAGGAAGTTCACGTCGAAACTAGCACGTTACTACATTTTCAGTTATTTTAGGCATTACGAGCTCGTGGGCTTCAGTTCCCGGCAATACATACTTTCCTGTGGTGTACTAGTCTTAAGCTTCTTGAACGAGCTGGGAGGTAGGATAACGGTACAGCATACAGTCGGACACTATGTGAAGGATATTAACTGATACAAATCCAAGTATCTAGTACTCTAGAAATATATGTATGTTATTATCTACAAGATATGCATGCATCCCACATGTGTGGAAATAGATAACAGCTGGAAGCGTATCAGCTGCCTCATTCTTCTTCATATTCTGTCACACTATGACAATAAGTTTTGTTATGGTGAAGCAACGTAAGGCACTGACGAAGACTAAGAAAGATATCAGTAATCTTTTTGTGTCATCAGATGCTGAAGGCGGGAAATGAAATGAGTCGAAACGAAGACTGTCAGTTTCAAGCATACAACGCGCTGCTGACCGCTTTTGACGTACGAGGCTTAAGGACCAGCAGCACTCCTGTTCGTTAATACATCGCGGAATCTGCTAACGAGACAGAGTTGTTTGTTGCCTTAACTGAACCAGTATTCAGACAATTGGAGCCTATAAGGTTCAAATGGCTCTGAGCACTATGGGACTTAACATCTATGGTCATCAGTCCCATAGAACTTAGAACTACTTAAACCGAACTAACCTAAGGACATCACACACATCCATGCCCGAGGCAGGATTCGAACCTGCGACCGTAGCAGTCGCGCGGCTCCGGACTGAGCGCCTAGAACCGCTAGACCACCGCGGCCGGCGAGCCTATAAGGATTACCATGAAAAGGGCGCTGCTCATGAGAAGTTTCTTTCTGGAGCTTCGTGTGATATACAGCAATAAGTTTTCAAGAACTTCACTTCGACTCCTGCTACGCTTATTTCTGTTAAAGTATGCCCAAATTTTTCGGTGCACTACGTTCGTGGAGACCTGATTGACGTTAGGAGTATTTATATTATTTTTATGTTACGCCTTTGACACATTAGGTTCCAGATGGTAAATTAAACTACATTGCTGAGTTTGTTTTGTCTCTTTCATGTCAGCGAGCGAGGGCAGAGGAGATCAGCGTCGCATTGCTCCTTCATAAAAGATGTGATTAGCGCCAGTCGCGGAAAACCAACAAGCCGACAATCAGCCCACACGAGCAGATGCTGCAGGACTCACGTGTGTCGCTGATGTACATTTTCTGTACAGAAAAAAGCTAAAGTATCTCTTTCTGGTCCTAAACGGGTCAACCTGGCGCAGCGGAGCGCTGTGTCACACTCTACCAGAGGCGTCACTGGATGCAGCATGGAGGGGCTTTTCGTCAACACATCACTCTCCCGTTATGACAGTCCCATTCCTCTGTGCAGTTCCTTTCTAGTGGGGTGGTGCATATGCTCGTAGCGTTTTTCCATAAGTTTGATAAACACAACAGATTCACGTACCAGAGACTTGTCATAAGTAATATATTCTCCTTCACTATTTACTGTGGTGTCACCGCCAGACACCACACTTGCTAGGTGGTAGCCTTTAAATCGGCCGCGGTCCGGTGGTATACGTCGGACCCGCGTGTCGCCACTATCAGTGATTGCAGACCGAGCGCCGCCACACGGCAGGTCTATTCTAGACTCCCTAACACTCGCCCCAGTTGTACAGTCGACTTTGCTAGCGATGGTTCACTGACTACATACGCTCTCATTTGCAGAGACGACAGTTTAGCATAGCCTTCAGCTACATCATTTGCTACGTCCTAGCAAGGCGCCATATTCAGTTGCTACGAATGTATTCTGAACAGATAATATTGTGAATCATGCAACGTCAAGAGCGACGTTCATCATTAATGGATTAAAGTTAAGTATCAAATTAATTACGTCCGCTTTCTGAATTCTGATTCCTTGTCATGTTCTAAACCTCACGTCAGTATAGTCCTTCCCTCCTCACGCCAGCCTGCGTGAGCTAAAACGCGTGCATTTCGGCCTCCAATAGTAACACGGTGTTAACTCTTCTGCCAACACAACATGAACGACAGTCTGCCAACGCTGAGCTATCTTTCCACCACCGCAACTGTGAAAATCACGTGGTTTTGAGTTCATGTCGAGCCACGCCTGGAGCGCATTTTTATCCGGAAAAGAAGTTCCTCAAAGGTTGTTCTATAGAGAGTGGAAAACATGAAAATCTGAGGGCGCAAGATCTGGTGAATAAGGTGAATGAGCATTGACTTCCCAACCCACGAACCCAACTCCTGTAGAGTGATTTTTTTTTTTTTTTTCAGTCTAGCGGTTGCGAGTAGGTATTGTCGTGGAATAGTCTCACTTGACGAACTCTTCCTGGTCGTTGTTCTTGGACTACGTCTGCAAGACGTCTCCATTGTTGACAATAAATGTCAGCAGAGATGGTTACACCTCGCGCAAATAATTTGTAGTACACAACACCGTCGCTGTTCCACCAAAAGCATAACATTATCTTTTGTGGATTCGCGCAGTTCTATGTACGAAGAGTTGCTGCTTTCGTTGGGCTCAATCGTTCCTTTCTTTTCCTTATAGCAGCATGCAGACACAATTTCTCGTCACTCGTAACTACACAACGTAGGAATGATGACGAGCAAGGAAAGATGCACATATGGCCACCTGCCGATTTTTGTGATTTAGGCTTAGAGCATGCGATACCCATACAACGGATTTTTTAACCTTCCACGTTACATGCACATGTCACACGATGTTTGAGTCATCAGAACTCACCAAATCTGCCACTTCTCGAGTACACTGACATTGATTACTGTGCGCTACGGTCGCAGGTTCGAATCCTGCTTCGGGCATGGATGTGTGTGATCCCCTTAGGTTAGTTAGGTTTAAGGAGTTCTAAGTACTAGGGGACTGATGACCTCAGATGTCCCGTAGTGCTCAGAGCCATTTGAACCGTTTTTTGATTATTGTGAATTAATGCGTTTAAACGATCTTCATCGAACCGAAGGTCTTACTTAATGTGGAGAACCACCAATGTCAAAACGATGCTCTTTATAACGAGAAAACCATTTTCTTGCCGTGCCGAAAGAATATGTCGGAAATGTGTTTCTGCACTTGGCACTCCATTTCCTAGCGTCCACAGCTCCACTCACTATCTCCACATCAGAAAACGATAATATGTAACTCAAACAGCAACAGTGAACCACAAATAAAAATGACAATCGATAAATAAATCCGTAGCAACCGGGATACAAACAGTCAAAACAAAAACGTTACGAACTTATGCATAAATTATTGTACACTATTTTTAAAAAGGTTTTAATGTTAAAGCATCATATGTCGTGTGAAGGTAAATGAGACAGTCGTGTACGTCCATCGGCCGAGCTGTTCACAATTTTAAGCGTTTTACCTTTTATTACGGCAGAAAGTTTTTTTTTTTTTTATTTCTGTGCGTGATTTACTGTGAAGAATACAATAAAGCTGAATCTCAAATTGTTTTGAAGCATATACACAGAGAGAAAAACCGTGTTCGTAAATTTCAAAATTTTATGAGAAAGTTGTCGTAAGATATTTGATGAATATCTCTGAAGAAATAATTTTACGTAAATTGTAGTGAGTAATGAAATGATTTTTTCAAGGTGAAGTAATTTCAGACACAAATAGGAAACGTATAACTCCAATTATACATTTCTATTTCATCAGTTTTCCTTAGATACTGTTAGTCAAAATTCATTAATAACACGTTGGCTGCAATCTAACCTCAGTTCAGTCTCCTACCCGTTCTTAATTATTATCAGCAGCAGACGCCAACTATGAGATCCAATGTCTTATCTGTACAAGTGATGTGGGTACACCATATAAGTTTCTATTCAGTTGCCAACTAAGCAATATTATGTTTCGTTATTGCTACTTGACAAGGCACTCTTGTAATACTTGAAACAAGGATGTTATGAAGTGGTTATTTGAAGTTTCACCTAAGGCATTATTAATATTTATTACGGATGGTTCAAAAATAGGTCGCACTGGGTCAGTTGTCTGTGTTTCTTATACCCACAACTACCACAGTTCTCCCATGGCTCCCCTCCATCTGCAAAGCAGAAGCAATAGCCATAAAAGAAGCACTAACATTTGTTAGGTCAATAGGACATCACAGAGTAACAGTTATTTCAGATATCCATAACGTTATTCAGTTTACTGGAAGTGTAAAATAGAACTACAATCCGAATATGTACAGCATAAAGCCAAAGTTGTCCATATGATAAATGCAAAAAAAGCGTGTTTAAAAATACAAAAATAAGGCATTACAGTACAGTAGTGAAGCCAGAATGACTGCATCCAAATGAGTGTCTAGCGTTAAACCATAATTAAGATAAATTAGAAATTCTAGAATGGCGAATGATTAAGAAAATATTAAGCTCACAAAAACTACGTAAGGCTAGAAATCAGGTAGAAACGATGAAATTTATCGAAACAATGAATAATAGCTGTAGCAAAGAGAAAAAGAAGACTGGTATTCTTTTGGACGTTTTATCTGAAGCAAGGCAGTAGATTACTCAAAAAGATCTTCAAATATTTGAGGGATAAGAAGCCAACACCAGAGTATATCCACAAAGTAAAAAAGGATTTACGAGTAAATAATACAAAAGCTGAAGAATCAACTGACAGAGAAGTGTCTAGGGAAAAAGCATTGAATATAGAAGCATTCGAAAGTAGAACAAAAAAAATGCTATGAAGTATCAGAAGACAAGAGGAAAAACCACTATTTTGCTCTGTCGAACTCTTTTTCCATGTCGAGAAATCCTACAAACGTGACTTGATTTTACTTCAGTGTTGCTTCCATTATGAAGCGCAACGTCAGACTTGCCTTTCTGGTACCTTTACCTTTCCTAAAGCCAAAATTATTGTTGTTTAACAGACCTTCAACTTTCTTTTCCATTCTTCTGTATGTTATTCTTGTTATCAACTTGGATGTATGAGATATTAAGGTGCTTGTGCGATAATAATCGCGCTTGTCGGCTCTTGTTATCTTCGGAATTGTATGGATGGTGTTCTTCCGAAAATCTGATGGTATATCGCAAGTCTCATGCATTCTACATACCAGCGTGAATAGCCATTTTGTTCCCACTTCACCCAACGATTTTAGAAGTCCGGATGGAATGATATCTATCGCTTCTGTCTTATTTGATGTGAATTCTTATTATAATTCTGGATCCCCTATCTCTTTCTTGTCGAATCCTGATGCTCCTTCTATCACGTCATCAGACGAACCGTCCACCTCATAGAAGCCTTCAGTATACTCTTTTCATCTATCCGATCTCTCTTCTGCATTTAACAATGGAATTGCCACTACGCTATTAATGTTACTACCCTTGTTTTTTATTTCACCGAGGGTTGTTTTGACGTTTGTGTATGCTGAGTGAGTCCTTCCGACAGTCATTTTTAGTATTCTTCACATTTTTCATGTAGCCATTCCACCTTAGCTCCTCTGCACTTCATATTTATTTTGTTCCTACGTGACTTGTATTTCCGTATTCCTGATTTCAGGAACAAAGAATAAGGAACTGAAATTGCCACGTAGTCCTTAGATGGCCCATCCGAGACGAAACAGAATAAAAAAAAAAAAACTATCTATGGAAAATCTCTTTGGAGCTGTTAAGTTAGGGAATTACTATACATTTCCATAGTTTCAGTAAAGGAACAGAATCTTGCAGACTAAGTATTCTCCTCCAGTTAGCTTCATTCTTAATGAGAAGCACTACGAATAGGTGCAGAGACGGACGTTTGGAGAAAAAATATCTCTAAATACTCACCACTCTGAACTAACATAAGTGAATACGAGAGGGTTTGCAGTCCACTCCCACTACATCCCGTCAGACTTATATTCGTTACACTGTATACTGGAGGTCTTTACGGATTAATGAGCTCGGTACTACTGCCAGCTAGCAAGGGTTGGTCCGGCCCTTCCTTTCTTACTTGGGGTAATCGCGTGATCTTCAGCGGCGAGCGGGGCTGCTAACGATCTATTTGTAGAGTGCCAGGTACTCGCGATGGCCCGGTAATTGGCACCGGATGCTGTGGTGGTGGTGTGTCGGCCCACGAAGTGGAAAGGAGGGAGAGCCGAAATGAAGGTGGCCTACGTTCCGAAGACAGATCCTCCGGGAGCGATCTGGTCTCGGGATAGCGTCACAGTCATATTGTATACTGCCTGTATATGCTCTCTCTCTCTCTCTCTCTCTCTCTCTCTCTCTCACACACACACACACACACACACACGTGCCGGCGTGGAGCGGCACGCCTTGCTACCTGTTTTTATGTCTCCCCGCGCCTGTTATTGCCCTGGGTTTTATATCTCGCTATCGCAGCCCCCGGCGCCGCTGCGTTCAATCAGCGCCGTGTTAGCAGCAGCCCCGCCGTACAACCAACTCTTCCTCTGGCCGCCAGGCGATCCAATCGGACGCATCACTCTTTGTGAGTGATACCTGTACGGCCCACCAATACATTACCGCTGTGACAGCTACTTTAATGGCTATCCCCCTCTTTAACGGCTTCTCCCCTCCGCGCAGGCGTTAAAATTACGGGCTGTAAATGTTATGTCACTGCCGCGACAACGAACAGACGCTACACCAAACGAGGACCATTATTTCTTGCCTCGAAGCTCCTTTCGGGAGCGGCGTTCTGTCAATCAGGTGACTACCGACTATCGAAACGGCCACTACTAAGCGATATTTCTGTCTGCCTGATAAAGTTCCCGGTAACTGCTGTTACGTTTGACAAGCTTCAACGTCTGCAGCTAAAGGAGGATGATTCCCCTCTTTCGTTTCTCAGTGAGCACTGTGAGGTCTGAGCTAACGAATGATTCTGTAAGCAGACAAGGAAGTATTTCTCATCAGCCTACCGTAGTTGTTCTAGTTCGAGTAAAGGCCAGTTCACACTCGTCGTCGCGTAACATCACGTCGCGTCACATCAAAACACTCCGCAATCCATTTCAAATGGCGGCAGCCACCCTGACCATCACGTCACGTCACGGCACCGCCAAGATTTGTCCGGAATAAAGTTTTGACGGCTGACGTCATCACCCATTGTTAATCAAATGACCCCGAATCTGATTTCCTCCTGATACACAGCTATGTACTCACCTCTACACTTCGTTCCGTCGTGCTTTTGGTGACTGACATTAATTGTTATTCTGAGTCTTTGTTATTGGCCATTTTCGTTATTTGTTACAAACTGTTTCGTTTCGTTATGGCTTTTGTTAAAATTTATAATTCTATAACGAATGACGAAAGATTAACTGAAGCAGTGGAGAAGCAGTCTGCAATGTACATTATCGTACTACATTACTTGCCCTCTAATACATTTATAAAGTGGATTTTTATACTGTACCTTACTTCCTGAAATGGGAAAAGTACTATGAGTAGAGTCAGATAGATTATTAAATCCGATTTATTTGTACGTTGTCAAGTTGCAGTCTTTGATAAGGAACTGGACTGAAACCTTTAGACATTACAAAAGTGCCAATTTTTTATGAAGTATACGTCAGGTAATGTACCAAGAGTTTTTTGTTTAAATATGTGTTTGTAGCATGCATATTTATCGATAAGTCGTTCTCTGCATTGTCTGTGAAACAGTTTCACAAGCATCGATGATCAATATTTCTGTAGTTTCACTAGCTAACCCCATTACAAATAAGACACTTGAATTAAAATCCAGATACATTAATTGAAAGAAACCTATAATTCTTGAAGGGAAAGGTATTGAGGGAGATGTAATTATTGGACAAAAATTTACTTTGGGCTGGCTTTAACTTTAGACAGATCAAATTTTCGCAAGAGTATAATTGCAACCCACAACACTGTATTTCTTTTAATAATTTTGAATGCAATTCGACGCAACAAATGAAAATAATGGCACTTTCACATTCTAAAACATTTGCAAAATGCAGATTCCCCTTCTGTACCAAGTAATGATATTTATCGTACCCACAGTCTTGTTTTTGCTTTGTTTCGCACTTCTGTCTTCGTTCTCTAATATACAAGCTATTTCTGCAAGCCATTCGAATCCGCTAACTGTCATTTTCGTACAAATATGGACGCCACCTCCCACGTATATATGCTACCGTGTTGTGTTTGTGTACTCCGCGACTTAAAAGAGTAGATTATCATTCTTGCGAAGACTGCATTTCCCGCCATGCGAGTTGAGATCACGTGACTTGCATTGACTTGACGTGACGGACACTGTGAGTGTAGCCTGACGTGATGGTGCCGTGGAGGCCGATGGGTATTGCCTTAAGCCAATATTTTCTCATCTATGCAACACATTTGGGGTCCACAGTTGTTAAAGATAGACTCAAGTGATTTTCTGAATAATGCAAGCAGCACTCTAATATTAGTAGCAGGTTAACCTACGTCCTGGGCCATTTTGTGAGTGTAGCTTGCTTACGCTCAGGGGCAAACTTGATTGATTTATGAACTTAACTTATTGTTCAGCTAAAAGGATTTGACCCCCTGAGGGTTGATTTGTCACCCACTGGGGATAATCTGTCCTTCTGAGAAACCCCCCCCCCCTCATCCTCCACTCCACCTCCCCCAACACTCAGGAAAATCCCCTCGCCGATACAAGCACACCTTTGATATCAAATTAATTGACTTATTAATTAAATCTTAATTAACTAACCTATCCCCCCTCTGGGAAATGACTCACTCGCTCTCACCTTCCCCATTCGGAAATTGGCGGGAAAAGGACACTATCTGTACTGCAGAGGAAGGATCTTATGATACAGGATGGAAATCAGTGCCAATTACATAGCTGTGAATAGACAGTTTATTTATAAAATTCAATTTTCTTCAGCGGGAAAAGCTCACATCCAGCAACTACACATCCAGTTACGTAATTAAACCATTGCAGATTGGAGGTGTTGTCTTCTTGGAAAATTTTCGTGTGTGTGCTCGCCTTGACAAGCAGGGATGGACTGAGCTAGAGCACAATGCCACCACCAGAGGATTTTCCACCTTCACCCCTTGCCCCTCTCCCCAACCCCTCCCACAAAAAATTTGTGAGAAAAAGACTCTGTCTGTGCTGGAGCGGAAGGCTCTCACGACACGAAATTCACATCAATGTCATTAATATATTGATGCAATTATGTAATCAGTTTGGGTAATACAGGACGACCTAACTTGGGCAAAGCTAATGTCCGCACCCACTTACCCCCACACCCTATGACATAGTAACTGTAAGCTCCGAGGAATGAAATGAAGAGCGGTATAGTAGCCACCATTTGGCGTCTCTTCTGGGCGCCGCAATGGAGGTCGAAAACCACACAGTGTCCTAATTACAGATCATGATACTAAATGCCACCAACCATGGACTGGATATAGGCCTCCTTTGATCTTGCAGACCCAAACAATGCTCCAAGTGGCGGTATTCGGTTGACTGGGAAATTCCAGACTCGCCACCTGTCTCGGTCTCTCTCAAGAGAAACAGAGACAGGGAGCGATTCTGTAATGCGTGTGTGAACCTACACTGTGTGTCCAAAAGTATCCGGTCACCATAAAAATAATTTTTCATATTAGGTGCATTGTGCTGCCAACTGCTGCCAGGTGCTCTCTATCAGCGACCTCAGTAGTCATTACATATCGTGAGAGAGCAGAATGGGGCGCTCCGCGAGACTCACTCACTTAGAACGTGGTCAGGTGATTGGGCGTCACTTGTGTCATGCGTCTGTAAGCGAGATTTCCACACACCTAAACATCCCTAGGTCCACTGTTTCCAGTGAAGCACAAACACGTACAGACTGATAGAGACCGCCGACAATTGAAGAGGGCTGTAATGAGTAATAGGCAGAAGTCTATCCAGACCATCACACTGTAATTCCAAACTGCATCAGGATCCACTGCAAGTACTATGATAGTTAGGGGGAAGGTGAGAATACTTGGATCTCATGGTCGAGCGCCTGTAAATGCCAAACGACGACTCGCTTGGTGTACGGAGCGTAAACATTGAACGTTTGAAGAGTGTAAAAACGTT
Organism: Schistocerca serialis cubense; assembly: GCF_023864345.2. NCBI lineage: Eukaryota > Metazoa > Arthropoda > Insecta > Orthoptera > Acrididae > Schistocerca > Schistocerca serialis. The sequence continues at coordinate 259,048,720 of NC_064641.1, forward strand.
GTGTGGAGTGTCGACTCACGGTACACAATGTGGCGATCCGATGACAGGGTCTGGTATGGCGAATGCTTGGTGAACGTCATCTGCCAGCATGTGCAGTGCCAACAGTAAGATTCGGAGGCGGTGGTGCTATGCTATTGCCGTGTTTTTCATGGAGGGGGCTAGCACCCCTTGTTTTGCGTGGCATTATCACAGCACAGGTCTACACTGATGTTTTAAGCACCTTCTTGCTTCTTACTTTGAAGAGCAATTCGGGAATGGCGATTGCATCTTCCTACATCTACATCTACATGATTACTCTGCAATTCACATTTAAGTGCTTGGCAGAGGGTTCATCGAACCACAATCTTACTTTCTCTCTACCATTCCACTCCCAAACAGCGCGCGGGAAAAACGAACACCTAAACCTTTCTGTTCGACCTCTGATTTCTCTTATTTTGTTTTGATGATCATTCCTACTTATGTAGGTTGGGCTCTACAAAATATTTTCGCATTCGGAAGAGAAAGTTGGTGACTGAAATTTCGTAAATAGATCTCGCCGCGACGAAAAACGTCTTTGCTTTCATGACTTCCATCCCAACTCGCGTATCATATCTGCCACACTCTCTCCCCTATTACGTGATAATACAAAACGAGCTGCCCTTTTTTGCACCCTTTCGATGTCCTCCGTCAATCCCACCTGGTAAGGATCCCACACCGCGCAGCAGTATTCTAACAGAAGACGAACGAGTGTAGTGTAAGCTGTCTCTTTAGTGGACTTGTTGCATCTTCTAAGTGTCGTGCCAATGAAACGCAACCTTTGGTTCGCCTTCCCCACAATATTATCTATGTGGTCTTTCCAACTGAAGTTGTTCGTAACTTTAACACCCAGGTACTTAGTTGAATTGACAGCCTTGAGAATTGTACTATTTATCGAGTAATCGAATTCCAACGGATTTCTTTTGTAACTCATGTGGATCATCTCACACTTTTCGTTATTTAGCGTCAACTGCCACCTGCCACACCATACAGCAATCTTTTCTAAATCGCTTTGCAACTGATACTGGTCTTCGGATGACCTTACTAGACGGTAAATTACAGCATCATCTGCGAACAACCTAAGAGAACTGCTCAGATTATCACCCAGGTCATTTATATAGATCAGGAACGGCAGGGGTCCCAGGACGCTTCCCTGGGGAACACTTGATATCACTTCAGTTTTACTCGATGATTTGCCGTCTATTACTACGAACTGCGACCTTCCTGACAGGAACTCACGAATCCAGTCGCACAACTGAGACGATGCCCCATAGGCCCGCAGCTTGATTAGAAGTCGCTTGTGAGGAACGGTGTCAAAAGCTTTCCGGAAATCTAGAAATACAGAATCAACTTGAGATCCCCTGTCGATAGCGGCCATTACTTCGTGCGAATAAGGAGCTAGCTGCGTTGCACAAGAACGATGTTTTCTGAAACCATGCTGATTACGTATCAATAGATTGTTCCCTTCGAGGTGATTCATAATGTTTGAATACAGTATATGCTCCAAAACCCTACTGCAAACCGACACCAATGATATAGGTCTGTAGTTCGATGGATTACTCCTACTACCCTTCTTAAACACTGGTGCGACCTGCCCAATTTTCCAATCCGTAGGTACAGATCTATCGGTGAGCGAGCGGTTGTATATGATTTCTAAGTAGGGAGCTATTGTATCAGCGTAATCTGAAAGGAACCTAATCGGCATACAATCTGAACCTGAAGACTTGCCCTTATCAAGCGATTCGAGTTGCTTCGCAACCCCTAAGGTATCTACTTCTAAGAACTTTCAACATGATCGAGCACCTGTTCATAATGCGAGGCCTGTAGTGGAGTGGTTACACGACAACAACGTCCCTGTAATGGACTGGCCTGCACAGAGTATTGATCTGAATCCTATAGAACACTTTTGGGATGTTTTTGAAAGCCGACTTCGTGCCAGGCGTCACCGAGCGACATCGATACCTCTCCTCAGTGCAGCACTCCGTGAAGAATGGGCTGCCATTCCCCAAGAAACCTTCCAGCACCTGACTGAACGTATGCCTTCGATAGCGGAAGCTGTAATCAAGGCTAAGGGTGGGCCAACGCCATATGAAATGATAGTTAGTGACGGTAAACGTATGTGACGAAACAGCGGTCTTACAAGAATAATAGTCTGTTCACTTCTTATGCATGACATTTCAGCACGCAAAAGAGGCGTCAGCGCTAAACTACGCCGCATTTTAAAACGAAAAATAGTCACCAGGCCACAGCGCACCGTGTATTTAACACCGGCCAGAAGTCCGGAACACTAAATTTGTGTTCCAACAAATACTTTACAACATAATCGAAGAGAACTTTAAGATACGTCCACCATAGATTGAGTCCCTCCATAGCGATCCATACTGCATGGTACAAGTGGCATAGGTTCACCGCAATTGAACATTTAAAGTTACTTGATTGGTACACTTTTTTTCTCCCACTGTTCTACACTCCTGGAAATTGAAATAAGAACACCGTGAATTCATTGTCCCAGGAAGGGGAAACTTTATTGACACATTCCTGGGGTCAGATACATCACATGATCACACTGACAGAACCACAGGCACATAGACACAGGCAACAGAGCATGCACAATGTCGGCACTAGTACAGTGTATATCCACCTTTCGCAGCAATGCAGGCTGCTATTCTCCCATGGAGACGATCGTAGAGATGCTGGATGTAGTCCTGTGGAACGGCTTGCCATGCCATTTCCACCTGGCGCCTCAGTTGGACCAGCGTTCGTGCTGGACGTGCAGACCGCGTGAGACGACGCTTCATCCAGTCCCAAACATGCTCAACGGGGGACAGATCCGGAGATCTTGCTGGCCAGGGTAGTTGACGTACACCTTCTAGAGCACGTTGGGTGGCACGGGATACATGCGGACGTGCATTGTCCTGTTGGAACAGCAAGTTCCCTTGCCGGTCTAGGAATGGTAGAACGATGGGTTCGATGACGGTTTGGATGTACCGTGCACCATTCAGTGTCCCCTCGACGATCACCAGTGGTGTACGGCCAGTGTAGGAGATCGCTCCCCACACCATGATGCCGGGTGTTGGCCCTGTGTGCCTCGGTCGTATGCAGTCCTGATTGTGGCGCTCACCTGCACGGCGCCAAACACGCATACGACCATCATTGGCACCAAGGCAGAAGCGGCTCTCTTCGCTGAAGACGACACGTCTCCATTCGTCCCTCCATTCACGCCTGTCGCGACACCACTGGAGGCGGGCTGCACGATGTTGGGGCGTGAGCGGAAGACGGCCTAACGGTGTGCGGGACCGTAGCCCAGCTTCATGGAGACGGTTGCGAATGGTCCTCGCCGATACCCCAGGAGCAACAGTGTCCCTAATTTGCTGGGAAGTGGCGGTGCGGTCCCCTACGGCACTGCGTAGGATCCTACGGTCTTGGCGTGCATCCGTGCGTCGCTGCGGTCCGGTCCCAGGTCGACGGGCACGTGCACCTTCCGCCGACCACTGGCGACAACATCGATGTACTGTGGAGACTTCACGCCCCACGTGTTGAGCAATTCGGCGGTACGTCCACCCGGCCTCCCGCATGCCCACTATACGCCCTCGCTCAAAGTCCGTCAACTGCACATACGGTTCACGTCCACGCTGTCGCGGCATGCTACCAGTGTTAAAGACTGTGATGGAGCTCCGTATGCCACGGCAAACTGGCTGACACTGACGGCGGCGGTGCACAAATGCTGCGCAGCTAGCGCCATTCGACGGCCAACACCGCGGTTCCTGGTGTGTCCGCTGTGCCGTGCGTGTGATCATTGCTTGTACAGCCCTCTCGCAGTGTCCGGAGCAAGTATGGTGGGTCTGACACACCGGTGTCAATGTGTTCTTTTTTCCATTTCCAGGAGTGTATATGCATGTGGAACACCAGAAGGGGTCGAAATTGATTTTTCTCTCTCTCTTTCTCTCTCAAAGTACGTATTTAGAAAATCAAGAGCTGCACATTCATCTTGCCGATGTACACGACATTTCAACAAGGAAAACAGTAACCATACCACAGTACACCAAGTATTTAACACCAAATAGAAGTTAGGAACGCTACATTTGTGTTCCAACAAATAGTTGACAATATATCGAAGTACATTTAAGAAATGTTCACCATTGATACTCTCCCCGTAGCTATCCATATTGCAGAGCACAAGTCACACAGGTTCGCAGCAAGTGAACGCTTACAGTTATTTGGCAGAGCCACAGACAATTTGTGTGGGCGCAATCAAGGAAACATAACTGTCTGCATAACAGAAACATACTGTGACTGTTGCAAGCTATATTTACATCGTACAGTGAAAGTATCTGGCTCGTCAATGGTCTCATATAGTTACTGGATATGACTAAAGCTTTTTCCGTTTATCTGTTAACACTACTACTGAATCTCACAATTCAGGCCATAAACTAGTAACTACGTTCTTTTACAATACAATTAATAGGAACTAGTACATGTGCGTTTATGATTTGCTTAATTTTGAGACTAATTTTTTGGAGTTTTAGAGCAAAGAAATTTGATCCCAGTCCTTCCTTACGGTGATCAACCCACTTCCTGTCCTACACAACCATCCACGCCTGATCCACTCGCAAAAGGGTCATCTCCCTACACCATACTTAAGCTGGTATCTTCTACAAATTCGCGTGACGCAGATTTCGACATCTATCCGTCATCAAAAGGAGAATTCTGTTTTTGTGGAACAATGTAGCCATCCGGCTCCAACACAGTACTTTGACTAATTGTATTTCAATTCCTCGCAAATTGCTTGTTTCACCGAAGGAAACGACATGCCTCTCAATTCATTTTTTTGTGCCACAACAAGTGAATTTATAATGTAATTAATCCAATAAATACGGCATCAGAAAATAATTCGAGTGCATATCCATGAACACTACACAACATTTTACACCCGACGTTACTATTTTGTGAATTACTGAATAGAAAACTTGGTTGGAAGTCTTCACTTTCCCTTGAACACATTACCTGAATGGGGATTAAAAGTCCATGGGCATACTGATCCATTAAACTACACTAAGTACGGTCGGTATAAATAATGTCCAACCTGGCTAATTTTACCAAATATGCTGCAATCGGAGTTTATCCAGCTTAGAAAACATTTTCAGCAATGAAAAGTGTAATAAACACAAACGATAAGTACCACAAAGTTATCTTTGTGGTCTCAAAAAGGTGTAAAACAAATTTTTCCTCCCGCGAGGGGCTATGTAATATATCTTGACATGTATTTCTGTTTATTTGGTATTGAGAGACACATACTTATGACTTTACGTGACAACAACCAAGAGACGGAAGCGATTTATATGATTCAAAGGAATCCTTGATTCGTGCAATGTCGCCTATAAATCGAGTGCGAGTGCACAGCTGACATTCCTTGACTGCTGTGCTTCCCTGTAGAGAGCACCAAATTATAGCAAAGAAGTGCAATGATTGTATTACATACAGTTCTCTCTAGTCAGACGTGAAGCATTAAGGACGCTCATGGACGTGGTCTCGTGCAGAAATTAAGCTAGAGTCTGTCGAATTTAATTTGTTATTGTAAGATGTTAATTATGCCAGGTCAGAGAATTCTCATCGCAAACGAGTGTGATAATTATATAAATACACCACGTTACGTCAAAAGGTAAATAATACTTCCTGCCCATTTAAAGTGACTTACACAAAATTGTCAATGACGATTACTGCTATAGAGCTTTGGGACAATGATTTTTGGATGCTCCCTCGTGAATCTGCAGACACCGTCAATGCATCGAGAAGTTTATAATAGTGAATAATTTTCAGTGAATTTCCTACGCTACCAGATGGACATCCACGTTTCATTTGTGATGTTCATTTGTGACGTTGCATTGTACTCTGGCGGTCTTCCAAAGTTCTGAGGTGAAAGTAGAGAACCATTTTTGTTTTTCCGGGAGCTCGACGGATCATTAACAGCTATACAACTGATCAACGAAATCTCCGAGACCATTGTTGCGAGAGTAATTAATTTCAGGTTTCTTTCCACAGTTTCTACGGGGAGTAACATTGAACATATTACATCGTTGCAGTTAATTTAAACTGAGGTTGAATAATAATAATAATAAAGACAATAATAATAATAATAAAATGAAGACAATAATAATAATAATAATAATCAACAGCTGAAAAGCAAAGATTGAATTTTAAAGCCAGAACAATAATTCTCTTCTAAGGCCGACACATAGTAATAATAACAATAACTTTTTCTGAAATTCGTGAAGCTTATGAAAGCTGTGCTTCCCATACTGCAAGTCCCACAGCCGTATAGTACCACGGTCCGGATCAGGATTTTATATAGGCTAACACTGAACTGCCTCGGGAGACATCTGCAGTTAAGCAGTTGTTATACGCAGTAGAGAGGTTGGTTTTCTGCTGGGTTCCTAGCATAAAGTCCTTCCAAGTACTTAAATTCGCGGACTGCCTTGTATGACCGGTCTTCTATCTGCAGCGACCTTGTCGACGAGTATTAACGAGGTAATCCACCTTGGCTACGTTTATGAGTTTTTTTCTGACAGCCATCTCCACTTCATTAGTCACTTGTCTCAAATACTCTTCAGATTTGTTGAGTAGACAAACTCACCTGCGTGGGCTAGATATGTCGGATTCTTCCTTCCGACTTGTGTTCCTTCTTTCTCTTTAAAAGTCTCACGTAAGATCTTCTCAGGTATAAAACTGAACATGGTAGGAGAGAAACCATCACCTTGCCTGATACCCATCACAGTTTCAAAGACATCTGTTACTTGGTTCCCCATATTCAGCATACGCGTGTTTCTCTCAAGCCGACCATTAGCAGGTTCATGAGTTTCTGTGGCATCCTGGACTCCCTTGCACAAGCGAACAGGCTCTTATGGTGTATGCAGTCATAGGCCTTCTTGAAGTCAACAAACGAAAAGTGCACTTCTTAAGTATGTTTTCTCAGTTTTCACTGATCTGACAGCGAACGGAGATGTAGAGTTGAGAATGAAAAATGTAAAAATAAAGGAAAGAAAATATCAATGAGATACCACATACCACTTCGTAGTACGTATTAAAACACTTGCAGATACACATCATACAAACACAAACATACACACCAAATTTTAATTTTCGCCTGTGACAGTAATGACATTGTCCCAAAAATACATTAAAATATTCCCAATACTCCATTTCCGACCATGTTATTGGGAGGTTTTCGTTGGTTGTCAGATAATTACCGGAATTTCCAGTCCAATCCATCACCAACTGAGAACCCTCTCTGTCTTGCAGCATACGGCTGGTGCCTGATGATCCAGCAAGACACTACACAAGTAGTACTACGGATTGGCGCCCTGTCAGACGGCTACTGTCGACGCATCTCAACTTCACTGAAACCTCTGCTACAGTAACATGGGCCACACAGTCACCAGACACAGCCAGGACTAGCTTCCCTCCGCGATCCATGTGGATCCGGCTAACTTGCTTGTATTCATACGCCGGGCAGCCTTTATAGGACCATCGTCTGCAGCTCTTAACCAGTGGGAATCTGGCCTCTACTAGGACGAGACACTGAGTACAGCGCATGAGAATCCTGGCAACGATAGTGCAACCACCAACTGCAACCACAACCGGTTTAGACATTGCCTACGGCAGTGGTACCAAGTGTGATAGACTGAGTGATCTCTCTCTCTCGCATCTTCACGGAATTGTAATGTACAGGTGTCATTCTTCTAATAGATTGGGACGACCTTTACTTTCCTTTCACTGAGAACCGGTTTCTGTTGTTCATGTTATTGTACATTTTTTCTAGAAATAAATTTCCTTTGTTCTTTGCTACCTGGGCACCTTCTTGCTTTCTGCTCGCACCATCCCACAATGGGATACTTTATGTCCTGTTATCAGATCCCCTGGTAATGGCTGCAAAGATGGGCTGGACGTAAAATAGCCCGTTCTACTTCTTGGAGTGAATAATGAAAAGTTCAAGAAAAAAATAAAAATTAAAAAAATAGGAATCAATTCCGGCGATATATAGTAAGCAGGGCTCTTGCACAAAGATTGTTGCCAGGTGAACTGCTACAATATTGAGTCAAGATGATTGTATGATCGTGCTGTAGACTTGAAAAGATCAGTAACGTCTGTACTTCTCCAGGGGACACCACCTTGAAGTAGCACTGTCCATGCAGGCAGAGAGGCTTGTGTGTTCGCGTGAAGCTGAGGGCTGTGGGAACCTACGGTCGGTAAGGTCTTGTATGGTGGACCAGGCTAAGTGTGTCCCACAACGACCTGTCATCCCACATCCATTCCTTGTCCTTTCCCAGCTCCTCAATACCCAACCCAAGGTGCGATGCTATCCATGCCGAGGGGTGCATGGCACATGGGAAGATGTGTCATGAATGGAGCGTCAGGGATCCTGGGTAACCTCCCTGAGTAATTAGCCTTGCACTGCATGGGGTTGCCGTGATGTGGTCCGATTAGATCCTCAACTCCGGTGGGACCAAAATGTACACGAAAGAAACTAGCAATACTGAGGGGCAAGTTGAGACATCAGACACCCAAACATTGGGACCAGAACTGATGGAAAACATCCCCTCAGCTGAACAGGGGGACAGACCTGTTCAAGAAGTGGGTATAGTTACTAAGACATTGGACCAGATTACGATCAAAGACTTGTCTGGGGCTCGGAGGAAGAAACTTCTTAGAGAATAAAAGCTAAAGGAAGGAAAAGAGTGGCTTCCTAAACAAAAATGGAGGAAACTAAAAGGGCTTGACCAAGACCTCCAAGAAAAGACTGTCCCAGGTCGAAGGGGGTGTACAAATTTCTACATCGAGGGCAGGCAGTAAGAGAACAAGGGAGGAATCTAAGACTCCCAGTTCTGAGGATAGGCATGTCCAGAAAAAGCCGAGGCAAGAAATAGGGAAACAGACCTATATTACTGCAGTCTCGGTTTTTAGGATGGCGGTTATCCAGCAAGGCCATCCACTGGTCAAGATCACCTCGCAGCAGGAGGAGTTCGTGCAGATGGCACTCTTTGAGAAGATTGGGTGGGACGCTGGTCCAGGACCCAAATTCAGGAGAATATATCTGGCTCACGGTATGAGGGGGTGGGTACAGTGGACTAGCTTACAGAAAAAGGTGCCTCTTATATCACTGTGGGAGGATACAAAGTTGCTGGTAAAGACAGTGGCTGAGTTCTTCTAGACCGCAAATATGTTAATCTGGGTGCCAAAAGTCCTTAAGGATACATCTCCAGAGACTGTGACTGAGAAAATAGGGTCTCAAAACCCGAAAGTCTCGACAGAGGATAGGAAGGTAATCAACTGGGATTGCACCAAATGGCCAAATCCTTAAGATGGAAGTCAGAGAGAAGTCCCTGAAGGCAAGACGGAATAGGACCTGAAACTGTTCTTGAGATTCTCACAGATTGCCGTCAGAGTAATCAAAGACATCAGAAGCGACAATGGCGGTGAGAAGGAGACTGTGCTGCAGATAAATCTGCAACACAAAAGGAGCCACTGCTTCTGGGAAGATAAGAAGTAGATGTGGCCCTTATTCAGGAACTCTATTTATATTAAGGGGGTGTATTGGGCCTTGGCGGCACTGGAGGTAAGCTGGTTTATGCTAGAAATATAAGAAACTCCAGAACATGTAATTATATAAAAAAATGAAATCCCCTTCATGTCGATGGCAGACTTTTGTTCTAGGGACTTGGTGGTCATCAGAATGCGGCAATATGAGGAAGGTATCACGAGGGAGTTTGTAATGACCTTGGCATACCTTCATTATGAGGACAGAGCTCCTCATTCTCAGAAGGTGAGGAGACTGACAGAAGCCTGTGCACAACAGGGCGATCAACTATTGGTTGAATGCGATGCTAGTGCCCACAACTTAGTATGGGACAGCACCGACACCAACAGTAGAGGTGAGAACCTTCTAGAATTTCTTCAAGCTGACAACTCAGAGATCCTCAATAGGGGCAAGGAACCTACATTTGGTGAAGGTTGTCTTCATTCCAAAGCCAGGGAGAATTGATCACACCAAGGCCAAGGATATGAGACCAATCAGTCTGTCCTCCTTTCTTCGTAAAACATTAGAAAAACTAGTCAACGTGCATGTTACGGAGATGAGGTTAACTAGGGTCTACACAGAGACCAACATGCTTACCAACCAGAAAAATCCTGTGAAACTGCATTCCACCAACTTGTTGGGAAGTTTGGGAAAGCACTACACCTTCAGCAAATAGCTGTCTGCATCTTCTTGGACATTGAAGGGGCTTTTAGCAACATGGCCTTTGAATCCATGGTTAAGGCTGCAGAGGTACATGCCTTGGAGACCACACATTTGCAGGTGTATTAGAGCCATGCTTAGTGGTAGAAAGGTAGACGCTACCATGCAAGAGAAAATGGTAATCAACACCACCAGAGGCTGTCCATGAGGAGGGACCCTGTCCCCTCTACTGTGGAACCTTGTGCTGAATGAACTCATTGTAGAATAGAACTCTAGACACTACTTTTGCCAGGGATAAAAAAATGGCTCGGATCACTATGGGACTTAACTGCTGAGGTCATCAGTCCCCGAGAACTTAGAACTACTTAAACCTAACTAACCTAAGGACATCACACACATCCATGCCCGAGGCAGGATGCGAACCTGCGACCGCAGCGGTTGCGCGGTTCCAGACTGTAGCGCCTAGAACCGCTCGCCCACACCGGCCTGCCTGCCAGGGATATGCAGACGATCTTGTCATTCTAATACTTGGCAGATTTTCAAGTACAGTCAGAGCTATGGCACAAAGAGGATTGATCACTGTGCAAAATTGGTGTATGAAACAGGATCTAAGGATCAGTTCGAATAAGACTGTTGTAGTACCATTTACGAGGAAGTAGATCCTACACAGATATTGGAATCTCAGGCTTCTCGATGAAACTCTGCCAGTGAAAGGGTTAGTGAAATATCTAGGGGTAACCTTGGATGAGAAACTATCGTGGACCCCTCACATAACGAGCACCTGTTCCAGAGTAAAAGGTAGTCTAAAGAGTACCAGCAGAACTTGTGGTAAAAACTGGGGCTTAAGCCCCAAGAGTATGTACTGGATATAAACCACGGTAGTAAGACCTATGATCTTATGGGACTGCAGTGTGGTGGAAAAACGTAGAACAGTAGTAGCTGCTAAGGGGCTTGCTAAGATGGAGAAATTGTCCAGCTTAGCCATTAGCATCACACCTATTGCTGGGATGGGAACCATGCTGGGCATGACTCCATTACACATGTAGGTAAAGGTGGAGGCAGCACACAGGTTAAAGACTGGCAAAAAACTAGAACTCACTGGGGTTTCCAGGATATCACACTAAAATAGTGAGTGAGGTAGACACAGCTATGGTTGGGGAAATGCTGGCCGATTGCATAATAACTCCCACCTGCTTCAACAAGCCTTTCAGTGTAGTAACTGGAGGTAGAGAGCTCTGGGAGAACGAATTTCGACACTGTAGTGGGGACATAGTCTGGTTCACTGACGGTTAGAAAACAGACCAAGATATTGGGGCTGGGTTATATGAAGTGCAGCTAAGGCTGGAGAGGGCAATCTCTCAAAGCAAGGTGGCCACTGTGTTCCAAGCAGAAATATCTGCTATCAGGGTGTGCGTGGAGGAGAATTTGTGGAGGTGCTACAGAGGTCGTAGCATTTTCATTTATTAAGACAGCCAAGCAGCCCTGAAAGCACTGGCAGCCTCTGCAACAAGGTCAAAGATCGTCTCAGAATGCCGCAAAAGCCTTATGGAGCCAGGGGAAAACAATAGGGTAAACCTATCATGTGTCCCTGGTCACTCAGGGTAATGAGCAAGCCGATAGGTTAGCCAGGATAGAGGTGAAGATACCATTTATTGGACCGGAACCTGTCCTGACAATCACCAAGGCGATGATAAAAAAAAAATTACGAGACGACAAGGAGACAGCATGCAGACTATTGGGCTAAAGTCCAAAATCAAAAACATGACAAGGTATTAATGCCGAAGTCATGTTCGACGAGAAACCTCTCAATCCTGGGCTTGAACAAGAGAGAAATGAAACTCATGGTTGGACTATTGACAGGCCATGGGAGTTTCAAAAAAAACCTACATACGATGGGGATAATGGTAGAAGACACCAAATGTAGGATGTGTGGTGTGGGCGAGGAAACCGCTTCGCATTTGATCTTCGAATTGGAGATTAAAAGACACAGAATATTCGAATCAACGAGACCTGAAGAAACTGCGTCTAGCAAAGCACTGTTCAAGGGCACTGGTTGACGTTACTAGAGACACACGGAACGATACCGCACAATAAACAGCGGGCTTGACCAATGTTGTTTTTGCTTCCCTGATAAAATCAAATCAAATCAAAGCAACGTCTATAAGTGCTAGCCTCCACCAGCCTCACAGTGTGACTTTGATACTGTTAGCATACATACAGCCGTAAGCTCTTAACCGCATGCCGAGTCAGCTTTTTAGGTGGTCTTCGGGGAGTTTCGGGGCCAGTTGGAGGGAGGGGAAGCGAATAAATTTAGGAGCGCTCCGGTTCTGGGAGGGCGCCGTGTGACGTGGGCCTCTCCTTCTCCATAATGGCGGGCAGTACCACGCCCGCCTCTGAACGGACTCGCCCCCGGCCGAGCTTCCGACATGTTAATTATAATGAGAGCCAAGCTCCCAAACAATAAATACGGGGGCCGAGCCGCGGCAGGCTCACCGTCTGCGCAGACCGTTCCTCCCCGAGCGTACAAGTTTACGGCGTACGTCCTCGTGGACGCCCGGCCCGACTCACGCGAGCATGACGCTAATGAAGACATGACCAATGATTTGTTTCCGCCGGCAGTTCTATTAACTGAAAGCCAAAACAGTTCCACAGTTATGTAGCTTCTGGAAATCTTTTGCCAGCTCTAGCTTTGAAGCTGACCTAATGCTGTACACCTCAGAATTTCGTCTGATTAATTCACTGGTGGCCATTAACATTACCTCAAGAAGGATGGCAATTAACGTAATTTAGCATATACATCAGCACTCTGCAAACCACTGTGAAGTGCACAGCAGAGTGTACGTCCCATTGTACTAGTTACTGGTTATTTTTGTAGTTCGATTGACATATGAAGCCCGGGAAGAATGACTTTTTAAATGCCTCTGTGTATGCAGTAATTAATTTGTTCCTCTCCTCACGATACCTACTGGAACTATATGCAGACGGTTGTGGTACATTCCCGGAGTCGTCATTTAAAGGCAGTTTGTAACACATAGGGCCCCTTCAGACGTGGCGACTAAGCAGCGCTGCCGATGCCGAAGGCCGCAGGTATATGAGCTGTTCCAGACGCAGCCACAGCCACTCAGCGATGTCAATGCTGGCCGCCTCGGTGGTCTGGTTCAGCGCCAGCGGCGACCACGAAGATGTGGAGAAACGTAATGACAGTTTTCATACCGTGCCACAGCCACGCCATCTTTTCAGACGCGTGTGTGTAGCGCTGCTAACTCACGAGTGTGGGCCGCTTTGTCCACAACCCATTATCTGCTGTGGAGCAGAACACTTCGGTTGTGCGCTGTTGTGGACAATGGCGTTGGGTGTGGGAATCCACAGGCCAAAAATCAATACAGAAGATTTCGTCATTCTAATTGAAAAGCAGTCTGCCTTATGGGATCTGGAACTCAAAATCGCAAAGAAGACTGCGTGGTATCCCATCATAGCGAAATTTGGAACAAATTTCGGTGACATGTCCACAACAGAGAAAAACTTAATCGGTAAGAAAAGTAATGTTTATTTTTGACAAATATCGGCAATACAGAAAACACTATAGTAGCTAAAATACTTTACAAATTCAGAAGACGCAAAACTGTGTTTCAAGCAAACATCTCTACTGCATGTTAATCCTGATTTCGAATTTGATGTGTATTTAAATCATTTTGATACCCTTTCATTCATGAACTAATCAGCAGTTTTTGTTTCAAGGACGTGATATTCGCCCTTGATGGTAGAAATTATTTGTTTCACCATTTCAGTTTCAGTCTTTGGGCCAATTTCAAATAGTACTGCAAAAGATTTTGCTTTAGACTTCTCGGACTTTAAAATCCATTGACATGTATAGATCCCACACTCAAAAATACAAGTAAGCCTTTTCACTGTAGAAATACAATAACATTAAAATAGTTCAGTACCTAATCAGCGTGTTAGAACACTGATTTGTAGCACTGTATATGAAGAATGTTAACATTAGTAACAGTTAATCCAATTTATATCATTTCACAATGTACATAGCTTTGCACTCGTTTTATGTTACTGTACTTCTGCAGTGAAAAAAAGGCTTACTTTCGACGATGATCTAAAGAGAATTTCCGAATGGTGCGAAAAGTGGCAATTGGCACTAAACAAAGAAAAGCGCGAGGTCATCCACATGGGTACTAAAAGAAATCCGATAAATTTTGGGTATACGATAAATCACACAAATCTAAGTGCCGTCAATTCGACTAAATATCTAGGAATTACAATTACGAGCAACTTAAATTGCTAAGACCACATAGATAACATTGTGGGGAAGGCGAAACAAAGACTGCGCTTTGTTGGCAGAACACTTAGAAGATGCGACAAACCAACTAAAGAGACAGCCTACATTACAATTATCCGTCCTATGCTGGAACACTGCTACGCAGTATGGGTTCCTTACCAGATGGGATTGACGGAGGACATCGAAAAAGTGCAAAGAAGGGCGGCTCGTTGCGTGTTATCGCGCAATGGGGGTGCGAGTGTCACTGATATGATACGGGAGTTGGGCTGGCAGTCACTGAAACAAAGGCGGTTTTCTTTGCGGTGAGAACTACTTACGAAATTTCAATCACCAACTTTCTCTTCCGAATGCTGAAATATTTTGTTGACATCCACCTACGCAGGGAGAAATGATCATCATAATAAAGTAAGAGAAATCAAAGCTCGAATGGAAAGATTTAGGTGTTCCTTTTTCCCAAGCGCCATTCGAAAGTGGAATGGTAGAGAAGTAGTACGAAAATGGTTCGATGAACCCTCTGCCAGGCACCTAAGTGTGAATTGCAGATTAATCATGTAATATAGATGTAGCTCTTGAGGTATCACTTGAAAGTGGCCCGAAGACCGAAATTGCAGTTGTTAAAAAATAATTTTGTACAGTCAACGGCGAAGAGGCAGTTCTTTAAGAAATTCTACAGGACTTGGAACGCCAAACATGAGAAGATAATCAGCAAATGCTGTTCATATTCATTTAGTAGCGTTTCCAAGTAGAGATTTGTTAACTAGCATCTCATTCTCTAGTCCAGCAACACGAAGTGTCTCCTCAAACTTATACCAGTCTCCTTCCCCGACGAACTTACGCGCGAGGCAGTAAGTATCTGTTGTAATTCTGTCACTTCCTCCAGTTACTGTCATTATTTTACACAGTGTGAGCATACCTTGCAGCGCCGCTAACATGTCTGTGGCGCCTCTAATGCCCCGCTTAAGCCCGGTAGCAGCGCGAAGCCCACACTCACTGACCTCGGTAGCAGCGCAACTACAGTCAGTGGAAGCGCTGCTTGCGAACTACTAAGCAGCGCTACGAAGAGACCCCACGCGAAGCCGGCCATAAACTTTCCGTGGACAGACGCAGCACGTGGCGAAGTTACCTAGACAGCCCTTTCCAGTGCGAGGAACTAAGTGAGATAATTCAGAAAATCCGATTACAGATTCACATTGCTGGGGAGGCGACGAGTTGACTGACCCGAGCAAGGCACTATCGACTGAGTACTTACAAAGTTTCTTAATTAAAGCATTCAGTTTGAGCATCGAAATTAATTCTCTCCAGCCAACAAACCACAAGTTGGCTCCAAATCTGGAGCCGTTAGTTTCAAAAATGACCATAGGGCACGCTGTCACGCAGGGGCACCAATCCGTCACTCCTTCGGAGAGTTCACACCAAAACAGAACCAGCAATTTAATCTTCAAACGGCCGAGCAGCGCCTGCAATCCAATACACAGTAACGTTTAGTGACTCCTACTACAAGTCACATAGGAATGAAATAAAGAGGAAGTGCGGGGAAGATAAGGCGAAATGGTTACACGAAAAAGTGAAGAAATCAGAAGGGCTGATTCAGCATATAGAAGTCATAACACCCATAGATGAAATTAAAAGCAGGGGTCGTAACGTTAACAGTGCACTGGGAATTCCACTGTTAAATGCAAAGGATTGAGCGGATAGGTGGAAGGAGTGAGGGAGAAGACTTGTCTGATGCGTTATAGAAGAAGAAACAGGAGTCGATTTAGAAGAGATAGGGGATCCAATACTGGAATCCGAATTTGGAAGAGTTTTGGGGGACTTTAATACCGAATAAGGCAGGAAGGATCGATAACATTCCATCAGAATTTCTAAAACCATTGGGGGAAGCGGCAGCAAAATGACTGTTCACGTTGGTGTGTAGAATGTATGAGTCTGGTGATATACCATCTGACTTTCGGATAAACACCATTCACACACATCCGATGACTGAAACAGCCGACAGTGCGGGTGTTATCGCACAATCAGCGTAACAGCTGAGACATCCAAGTTGCCGACAAGAATAATAAACAGAAGAATGGAAAAGAAAATTGAGGGTATGTGGGAGGACGATCAGTTTGGCTTTTGGAAAGGTAAAGGCATCAAAGAGGTAACTGTGACGTTGCGGTTGATAATGGAAGCAAGACTGCAGAAAAATAAAGACACGTTCTTAGGACTTGTCGATCTGGGAAAGGCGTTCGACAATGTCAGATGGTGCTAAATACTCGAAACTTTGGCCATAAAAAATGCGTAAGGTATAGGGAAAGACGGGTAATATACGATCTGTACAAGAAGCAAGAGGAAAGAATGGAAGACGAAGAACAAAGTGTTGGAATGAAAAAGTGGTAAGGCAGCGATACAGTCTTTCGCACCTAATGTTCAATCTGTACATTGGGGAAGCATTGGCGTAAATAGGTTCAAGTAAGATATTAAAATTGTGGGTGAAGGGATATCAGTGACAAGATTCGCTGATGACGTTTTTATCCTCAGTGAATGTGAAAAAAATTAATAAAGGATGTGTTGAATGACATGGTATAGTGAGTACGATGTGTGAATTGAGAGTAAACTGGAAAAAGATCAAAACAGTGAAAACAGCAGAAACAAGAATAGTGAAACTGAACAATAAAATTGATGATCACGAAGTTAAGGAATTCTACTAGCTACGGAGCAAATAAACCCATTACGGACAGAGCAAGAACATAAAAAAACAGAGCTGCACTGGCAAAAAGGGCAGTCTACTAGCATCCAACATACGCCTTAACTGGAGGAAGAAATATCTGAGAATGTACAACTGGAGCACAGTATTGTGTGGTGGTGAATCAAAGTGTTTGAGACGCGATGCTACAAAAGAATGTTGAAAATTGTGTGGACTGATAAGATAAGGAATGAGGAGGTTCCCCTCAAAATCTGTGAAGAAAGGAACAGATGAAAAACTCTGGCAAGAAGAAGGTACAGAATGATAGGACATGTGTTAAGACCTCAGGGAATAACTTCCTTGGTACTAGAGTGTAGAGGGGAGAGAGGTTTGAACACTGTACATTCAACAAATAACTGAGGACGAAGGGCACAAGTAGTCCTCTAACATGAAGAAAACGCCGAGATGGACCGCATCGAATCAGTCTGAACATTGATGGCTCTCCCCTCTCCTCCCCCAAAATTCAAATTTATGTTTCAAAACGCCCTTCATTGACTGCAGCTTTCCCCTGTATCTGTAATCAGACAATCAGTCTGATTGCCAGTGGAAGAAAAATGCAGATGCTAATGCAGTCAAAGGACAAAAGATCAGGCTAGTGACTATCTCTCTTCCTGACAAGGAAAATGTGTGAGGTCATTTAGCAATCTTTAATTTCAGTCGCCGCTAACAAGTCGATCGTCTCGGTCACAGTAACACTCTGTTACGTCCAGATGATTTACATTTTTGTCGCCACTATACAAGTTCTTGACATTTTGTACGAGTAACTAGGCTCTCTCGATATAGTTTACATCTATAATCAAGAGTCTGCCACTTTTGTTCTTTCAGCATTCCTGTGACCATTCTTACTGTCCTTCTCTGTATTCGTTCAATATCCCCTGTTAGTGTTATTTAGTACAGGCCCCACATATTTGAGCATTGTCCTAGGAGGGGTTGCAATGCGTGATTTGTAAGCAATCTCCTTTGTAGACTGAATGTATATCCCTAATATTCTACCAATAAACCGAAGTCTGTTACCTCCATTACCCACGACTGAGTCTGTGTGATTGTTCCATTTTATGTTCCTACAAAGTGTTATAGTCAAGTACGGTTTGACCGATTCCAGATGTGATTAACTGTATTATAGTCATAGCACACTACGTTTTTTTTCGTTTTGGTAAGTGCCCAGTTTTACTTTTCTGAGCATTTAAAGCAAGTAGACAATCTTTCCATCACTTCGACACCTTCTCAAGGTCTGAGTGAATATTTGTGCAACCTACTTCAAATATTATTTCGTGATAGGTAACTGTGAAAAGTATGAGTTTACCACCGAGTGCGTGATGAAAACTAATTCCTCCGAATTTACGTGAACATTCTGAAAGCTTTTTAAATGAAACAGGCGTTGATAACATTCTTTCTCTTTATTCTTCATTTCTGTCCTCTGCCGCTAGAGGGCTCCGCATTGTAGTGTGCAACACGGCGGTAAGTAAGGTAACTACATTGGTGCGTGAGAAATAGCGTTCTGTAATCGAGTTTCAAATTCGGAGAGTTCGTCTACACTTGGAGCACCCTCTTCTTCAGCATGAAAATACCAGACACGAGAGCTGCAACATATGCAACAGCCAGACGTCTTTGGCTCACTATCATCGATCATCCTCCATGCAATTCCTGCTTTGCCCCGACCTCCGAATTTCACCTGTTTCCAAAACTTAAAGAACATCTTCGAGGAAAAATGGTTCAAATGGCACTGAGCACTACGGGACTTAACATCTGAGGTCATCAGTCCCCTAGAACTTAGGACTACTTAAACCTAACTAACCTAAGGACATCACACACATCCATGCCCGAGGCAGGATTCGAACCTGCGACCGTAGCGGTCGCGCGGTTCCAGACTGAAGCGCCTAGAACCGCTCGGCCACAGCTGCCGGCCATCTTCGAGGATTTCGCTTTGATAGTGATGAAACTGTGCAAGCAGAGGTGAGATTGTGGCTCCGTCAATAAAATCAAACATTCTCCACTGACGGTATCAACGAACGGGGCCGAACCACACAATAACCCTGGGTACAGTGTGGGGCGGCGCTGGGGTGAGTGGGTTACTGTCGCCTGCTGTGCGGTTGTGTGCTACTGAGGCTACAGTGGGGACGAAGCCTCTCTTTCTAGGTCCCCAGTTCAGTACAATACTTATTGATTGTCACTTTTTATTTCTAGTTCACTATTCTTATTTGTGTTTACAGATTGTCTTTTGTCGTTTGGAGATAGTGAGTGGAGCTGTGGATGCTAGAAAATGTAATGAAAACTGGAGAAATAGCAACATTTCCGACATATTATTCCATTTGAGTCCGATAGAGGAGTGACAGCAGAGGATACAGTCAGAAACATTTGTGGCGTGTATGGGAATAACGACATTGGACAGAGCACGGTCAGAAAATGGTTTTCTCGCTTTTAAGGGCGATCGTCTTGACGTTAGTAACTCTCCAAGTACAAGAAGACCTTCGGGGTTTCATGAAGATCGTTTAAACGTATTAATTCATAATGATACACGACAGTGTACTTGAGAACTTGCAATTTCTATGACTGTGATAATTCCACCAGTGTCACATTTGCCTGAGATGGGGAAGGTTGAAAAATCCGGTGTATGTGTACCGCATGCTGTAAGCCGAAATCAGAAAATTCAGCTGTGGTCATATACACTATGTGATCAAAAATATCCGGACATCTGGCTGAAACTGACTTACAAGTTCGTGGCGCCCTCCATAGGTAATGCAGGAATTCAGTATTGTCTTGGCCCACTCTTAACCTTAATAACAGCTTCCACTCTCGCAGACATACGTGCTCCACTGAGAAGAGGTATCGATGTCGGTCGGTGAGGCCTGGCACGAAGTCGGCGTTCCAAAACATGCCAAAGGTGTTCTATAGGATTCAGGTCAGGACTCTGTGCAGGCCAGTCCATTACATGGATGTTACTGTCGTGTAACCACTCCGGCACGGGCCGTGCATTATGATGAGGTGCTCGATCGTGTTGAAAGATGCAATCGCCATCCCCGAAATGCTCTTCATCAGTGGTAAGCAAGAAGGTGCTTAAAACACCATAACACCATCGGCTCCGAATTTTACTGTTAACACTACACATACTGGCAGAGTCACCGAGCATTCCTCACACCCACACCCTGTCATCGGATCGCCACATTCTGTACCATAATTCGTCACTCCACACAACGTTTCTCCACTGTTCATTCTTCCAATATATACGCTCCTTACACCAAGCGAGGCGTCGTTTGGCATTTACCGGCGTGGTGTGTGGCTTATGAGCTGCCACTCACCATGAAATCCAAGTTTTCTCAGTTCCTGCTTAACTGTCATAGTACTTGCAGTGGACCCCGATGCAGTTTGCATTCCTGTGTGGTGGTCTCGATAGAAGTCTGCCTATCACACATTACGACCCTCTTCAACTCTCGGCGGCCTCTGTCAGTTAACAGACGAAGTCGGCCTGTACGCTTTTGTGCTGTACGTGTCCCTTCACGTTTCCACTTCACTATCACATCGGAAACAATGGACCTAGGAATGTTTAGGAGAGTGGAAATCTCGCGTACAGACGTATGACACAAATGACTTCCAATCACCCGACCATTTTCGAAATCTGTGAGTCCTGCGTAGTGCCCCATTCTGCTCTCTCGCGGTGTCTACTGACTAGTGGGGTCGCTGATATGGAGTACCTGGCAGTAGGTGGCAGCACAATTCACCTAATATGAAAAACGGATGTTTTTGGGGTGTCCGGATTCCTTTGATCATGTAGTGTATGCATCTCTGCTTAGTCGTTATCAATTGGCTCATGATCAACACTGACCATTCCTATCCTGTATCGTTGCAGGTGACGAAAACTTATTACTTTATGCTAACATAAGGAAAAAGAATGGAATGGTTGAGCTCGAACACGAGCAGCAACTCCCTGTACAAAGACGTGTGTGAATCAGCAAAAGATAATACTGTCCTTCTGGTGAAATAATGACGGTGTGGTGTACTACGAGTCGCTTCCCTGAGGTGTAACGATCACTGCTGACATTGTCAACAACTGAGACTTCTTGTAGACGCAATCCAAAAACAACGACCAGGAAGACTGCGTTGTGTGATGCTACTGCACGATAACAAACGCTTGCATTCTGCCGAGTTATTCTACAGAAGTTGAAACGAGAAGTTTTGCATCCACCTTATTCACCTGACCTTGGGCCCTCAGATTTTCATCTGTTCCGCTCTCTATGGGACAGCTTCCAAGGAACTTTCTTCTAGATGAAAATGCACTCCGAACCTGACGAGATCTTCACCTCGAAACCAAGTGATTTCTACAGTCGCAGTATCGTTGGCAGATTGTTGTAGTACGTGAAAGAGACTAAAATATTTGTTATGAGTACCATTATGTATACCTGTTGTGTTTGTTAAACGTATGTAAAAACGATATGAACTTCAATCCTTCACACACTTACATGTCCTTCGTGATGCTGAACGTACACTGGTGTCTGAAAAGACGAGGTGTCACACTCCTGTGTTTGGTATTTTTGACTGCATCACTGTCGCTGAACCTCTCTCTGCTGTGACGTCAGCGTAGGCCACGTTGCTGTCCATGGTGCTCCAGTTGTCGCACAATCCATGTGGCCACTTGTATTGCTGCAGATAAACTCGTTAGTAGCAGGGCAACAGCAGTGCTGGGGCATTTGTAAGTGTGGGCTGTAGATGTTCAGGGGCAAGCAAACATTCAGGAGCAAACATGATTTATTTATGGTCCCCATGACCATCCCCTTAACTTATTGTTCTTTTAAGTGGTTTATGATCCTGTGAGGGTGTATTTATTACACCCTGAGGATAATCCATCCTTTTGAGAAACGCCCACCCATCCCTTCCCCATCAGCCTCCCCCCTCTTCCCACCCCATTTCAATACAAACATAGTTTTGATGTTAAACTAATTAATTAAATCTATAAATGAATTACACTGTCCCGCTCTGGTAAATCCTCCAGCCCTCCCCTCATATCCCCCACTCCACCTCCCAACCTCCATCTGGAAATTCGCAGGAAAAGAACTCAGACTGTGCTGGAGATGATCGATCTCAAAACTGAAGTCAATGTCAATTACATAGCAGAGGATACACTATTCATTATAAAATTCAATTTTCAGGGGTTGAATCTCTTAATTTCATGGGAAGAGATTTATTTGGCTGGCTGCAGATTGGAGGTGTTGTCTTCTCAGAAAATTTTGGTGTGTGTTCACCTTGACATCCAGGGATTGACTGAACTAGTGCACAATGCCACCAACTCAGGACATCCCACGCACCCACACAGCTGCGCCTTCCCTCACCTCCCCTCCCAGAAAAAATTGGCGGTAAACAACTCACTCCATGCTGGAGACGAAGGATCTCATGACACGAATTCAAATTAGTGTCAATAATATATTTATGCATATTCTTTATTTAATCAGTTTGTTGAAGACTTGTATGAGCTCCTGTCTGAAACCCCCCACTTCCCCCCCCCCTCCGGCTCCATGACATAATAACTGTGAGCACCGAGAAGTGGAGTGAACTGCAGTACAATGGCCGCCATTTGGGGTCTTCATATCTCTGACTTTATCCACGAATGCGAGAACACTATGTGACTCCATCCACAAAGGGGGGATGGCATACTATAATTTATAAATTTTTTTGGATTTGGGATGTTGTGTTTGCATCGCCTCTTTATTGATTGGCTATTTCCTACACTAAAAAACAGTATTTGTGTCACTTGATGTAGGCTGTGTAATAGGTTTCGCAATTTGTGTACACGTACACGACTATCGAAAAGTAATGGAGGGACTGGTTTATCAATGGTACAGAAATTGACAACCATGCTGCAATGTCATTGGCTGATAGGATCACGAAATTGATGCAATGAAACATTTTGTTAATGTGACAAATCGTCGACAGTGATTGTTTGGACCTCAATTAATTGAGTAAAATGTGTTGAAATTACCGAAAACATGCTAAAATTACGAAAATTGATGGAATATACGTAAAATTGATGGAAATACGATAAAAATGTGGAAGGGGAGAGCACTTACATGCTCACCTTGGTGTGTGAAAATTTTTCAATTTCTCTACTGGAGGTATTGAAAATTGATGGTGCATACTATCCATGCTCTATGTGTTTAAATCTTGCAGAAACTCCCTTGTTCCACATGGAGTTATGTAACGTAAATCATAAAAATGAAAGTTGCAGTGTCCAAACATTTGGAGGTGAGGATGGCTACCACCTACGACACTAAACAGCACTCATATATGTGAGTTCAATACGCACCAACAATAAGAGGAATCAGTGCTTATGATCTCATCGAGAATGGAACACCAAGACATCTGCTACCACACCACAGTGGAAGAAGAGGTTAAATGTAGAGATCATCACCTTTGGGCAGCTGTTTGGGAAATATCCACACTGCTGCAAACTCTTACAGTTCTCATATGTTGTGATGTCCTCCACATTTTTGTCAATTAGAAACACCAGCTCTGTCTTTTGTTTCAATCATTCTGTGTGTTGTGTGAGCGGCACAGTTTATACCATGCGATGTCCAGCTTTCGGAGAGAGCCAATGCATCGAAACATGTTAATATCGGTTCAGCAGCAGACACAGACCCCAAAGTCATGGTGGAAGAACAAAATGTATGGTTCGGCACCTTAATACTTATTTTGCATTATGCCTGGGCTTTGCCACGTATGACGGTGTCTCTCGGCTACCACGATGACATTGTGCCTCGCTTGCAGGCTTGAGCACTCGGTCGTTCCTGGCGCTGCAACATCTTCTGTGTTTGCCACAAACTCGCTCAGCATTTCCCCCTAGCTGGAAGTCTGTTGGTCATTGACTCAGCTGGTTCGGTCTCCAAGAGTTGCCAACGAACTTTTAGTGTCTGCCGGTGATATTATTCTGGTGTGTAACATATCTGATAGAAATTCATATAAGCGAGTGAAGCGGTCTGTTCATCAGCGCACCTAATGATGGTAACATGGTCACTTGCTGAAATATTTTATGTGTCTGCAACTGTTCGCAACAGTGGGTGAAATGTTGCGAACAACATCCTATGATCTACGCGCTCGAATAATCAATGAGCGGCTTCAGCTGAATATGACATACTTGAAGAAACTTGTCGACTCTCTTCCTCGGCAAGTCGGGGTCATCGTCACTGCTCGAGACGGTGTTATGCGATAGTAGCGTGATGAGGGTGACTTTTCTCTGGTTTATTTTTACGGCACAGGTGAAGGGTGAGAAACGTTATGTCCGACAGAGGGCAGACTTCCGCGTTCGCTTGTGCCTTCTGTGTGCTCAGCTGTAATTTCTCACTACGAACCTGGGCGTAGCGGCAACAGACGGGCTCGTTACTGCCCACGAGTCCCCTGCAGTAACGAGACACGACGACGGGAGTGGAGAGGCACCAGACAGCTGCGAGTGCCGACCGGGCAGTCTGGCCGTCCACCGCTACGCACAGCCTTCCTGAGTTCGTTACACTTACCACGAAGAAGTGCAGTGCAGTAGAGACTCTTTCAGGAGAACAGTAAATACTCTGACGAAAACAAAATCGGAACACCAAGAAGGAGCGGCGTGACATAAACGGAAGTTGGTAACCGTGTTTCTACATCTGAAAGATGATGTCTGTTCAGATTTCACGCTAGTCGCATAAGAGTGGCGTTAGTAGCGCCACTATGAGAATTCAAATCAGGTTTGCTTTAAATGCACTCTGCAGCGGCCGTCAGTCTTAGTTACCTTGTTTGAACGAGGTCGTGTAATAACGCTACGAAAAGCTGGATGTCCCTTCTGCGACATTGCAGAAAGACTTCTCAGGAACGTAGCCTTTGTGCATGATTGCGATTGTAAGGTCGCAGGATGACCTGGCTCCGGACGGCCACATGGCATTATCGAGAGGGAAGACCATCTTGATCGGCATGTGGCTCTGGCGTATCGTACTGCATCTGCAGCAGGAATTTGAGCAGCAGTTTTGACCAAAAAGACACGGTGGACTGTTGAAAACGGGTTACTTCAAGGACTGCTCCGAGTCACACGCCAGATAGCGAGCATTCCACTAGCCCCAAACCACCACCACTTGCAACTTCAGTCAGGGCTGTTATGTTTTCCGATGAAAGCTGGACCTGCCTCGGTACCAGTGGTGGTCGTGTGTTGGTTACAAAAAGGCCAGCTGAGGGCCTGCAACCAGTCTGTCTGCCTGCTACACACACTGGACCTACATATGGAGTTTTGGTCTGGTTGCAATATCCCACGCACGCTGGCAGCAAATTTGTACGTCAGTCTGGTGATTCGACCTGTTGCCCTGCCATTCATGAACAGCATTCCAAGGGATAGCGTTCACCCACATATCCCTGTCGTAACCTTATATGCTCTACAGGGTTATCGACATGTTGCCTTGGCCTGTTCCATTATCAGATGTCTCCAATCTATCACATACGGGACATCATCGAACGACAACTCCAGCGTCATCCGCAACCAGCATTAACCGTCACTGTATTGATCAACCAACTGCAACAGACGTGGAGCTCCAACCCTTGAACTGACATCTGGCAACTGTACAATACAGTGCTTGCACATTTGCATGTTTACATTCAACATTCTGGCGGTTACACTGACTAATAATGTACCAGTATTTCACATTTGCAATGGCTTATTTCGCTCTTACATTAACTTGCGATCTTGAAATGTTAAAACACTTGTGTATGTTACCTAGACAAATGTATTCCCAAAATTTCGTTAGGCTAAATTAATTATTTTCTGGTGTTGCGATTTTTTTCCTTGACTGTTTATAATTAGGCCACAGTATAGACCAGGCCTCTTCAGCGATCTGCTCGTGCAAGCTGACTAGTGGAAATTTACGTCGAAGAAAAATTTTTCATGAGTCTACAAGACTAATTTCATTATGAAACTTATCATTCAACTGCCTGTCACAATGCAGACCTATAAGTACTAAATGTAGCTAGACAACCTGCACTGACGTGTTATAAATTGATATAGTGGTCTCCGGCCTCTTTGAAGTTCCTAAACATCAATTTTAAAAGAGATACTCTCCACTCTAAGCCTTGTGTTTAAAACTACAGTGAATTTAACATATGGTTTTCATTATTATTCTCGGGTCAGAAACATAAACGTACATGTACATACATTTTACACAGTTATGATTAAATTACTTTTAACCAAAACTTCGCCACTCCCAGTTCATTTCCTCTTGCTTGTTGAAGATTATCTTCTATACAGGAGACTGGGCACAATCGACACCGAAGCATGTGCTTGACCGTCTGTTCTTCTCCACAGTCACACTGAATATCATTTGGATCAGTGTACCTCCATCTTGCCAATTTAACTTTTGATCTTCCAACTCCGGATCTCAGTCTATTCAGGGATTTCCAAGTTGTCCATGGCCTGGAGGTAAACTATTTTCCAACCAGGGGGACGGTAGGTCGTAGCCCGCGGTAGTTGTAACCTAGCTTCTACGTCCCTCTGATGTCTTAAGGAAACTCTTCCTTGACAGCAGTCGTTGCGGATGCGGTTCTTGCGCATAGACAGGATGGGTAATTTCCTGACCCACTGCCTTTCTTTCATTGTTCGCAGTTATCTCTCTTCGAACAGGTGGTGGTGCTATTCCTGCGAGCTGATAAAGCCACGAAAGGAGCCTCCGAGAAGATTGCGATGATCTGTGATCAGGATGATAAAATAAAGCGGGCGTACCCTGGGCAACGTCACAATATGATTCAAAATAATCTGATGGCTGATTCTTTCACACCAAAAACATATATACCTGAGCACTTTTCAGGGCCACAGTTAACGATTACATCTATTAACATAGAAGGCATAGCACCAGCCAAAGAAAAACTGCTACGAAAAATATGCAGTCAGCACCAGTGCCATGTACCGTGCATACAGGACAAACATGTGGTCATTCCTCTCAAAACAGCGCTCAGTTTTCTCGACCCCTGCAGAATACAATGTCATCTGACGGCAACATTTTACCGCGAGCGCTCATTACTCGGGCGGCGACCGAGCGTGATTGCTGTTGCTCGCTTAGCCGCCTCCTGAACCGGCCTGGTATGAACCAATTCGAGTAAAGCATTCCGTAAAACTCATGTTCAATTTTTATTAGTTCCAGAGATACAGCTATTACTTGCTCGTATAGCTTAAGGGGGTGGGGGAGGGCTATAGTCGAGACCAAATTTTTTAGGTACGTAATTTACATCCCGGAAGTACATAGATTATGCCTTCAAAAGGATTTTTTGATTGCGGAATCATTTTAAAAGTTACATTTAAATTTAGAAAAACATGCCAAGAAATTGAGATGTTTCTCAAATAGCAGCCATTTTGTTTTTCGAGGTATTTTTCAAAACCCCACTGTGATGGCCCTCCAAGATTAATCTTAATTTAAGAATTATCTTTTTCATGGGTTTCAGAAATTAGCCACGAGTCTACACAACGCTTCGTGCAAATGACGACAACCCGCAAGGTGGGGTCCTCTTAACAAAGGAAGAGCTACAGCAGGACATGCAAAACGCTAATCCTGCTATGCCTCGGACAAGGCTGCCACACATGTTTAACAAGGAAATTCTAAAGTTGTGGAGGAAGTAAAGACTGTTGGACTCTCGGTTCAAAGGGTAACGCCCAAATGGCGACAGGAAAAAGTTACTAGATATTCGTACGCCTTTAGAAAGATTGATACGCTAAGCATAAACAATTACCTCCGTCATATCTTAGCAAAGTATCTGGAAGAGAACCCGAGGAAATTATGACACTGCGTAAAGTCGCTAAACGGGTCTAAGACTTTCATCCAGTCACTCGTTACCAGTCTAGTGTGGCAGCAGAAGACAACAAAAGGAAGGCCGAAGTTTTAAATTTCACGTTTAAGAAATCATTCATGCAGCAGAATCGTACAAACACACCATCATTTGATAATCTCACAGGACGTAGTGAGAACAAGTAGAGGAACAAGTGAAAGAGTTGAAAACAAATCAGTCGACAGGTCCGGATGGAATTCCAGTTCGTGTTTACAAAAAGTATTCTACGGTATTGGTCCCTTACTTAGCTTGAACTTATCGCGAACCTCTCGCCCAGCGCAAAGTCCCAAGCGAGTAGAAAAAATGCTAGTGGTTCCTGTATAGAACACTAAAAGAACGGACCCGGTGTTTTACAGACTAATATCGGTAATACTGGTTTGCTGCAAAGTTCTGGAATATATTCTCAGGTCGACTATATTAAATTACCTTGAGAAAGAAAAACTTCTGTTCATGAGTGAGCACGTTTTTAGAAAGGATATCCCGTGCGAAACTCAGCTTGCCCTTTTCCCACATGATGCTCTGTGAGCCATAGATGAAGGGCAACGGACAGATTCCATATTCCTAGATTTCCGACGAGTATTAGACACGGTGAGACATTGCAGCCCGTTAACGATGGTAGCATTCCGAATAGTTCCGAGACATGTGAGCGACTCGAAGACTTCTTCAGAAACAGGACCCACAACGTTGTCCTCGATGAGGAATGTTCATGAGAGACAAGGGTATCGTGACATTTAAAACTTTCCCGGCGTACATATTGTTCTACAAAATTTCGGGCGAACTGCCGGATGTTTGCAACTTCTTGCCCCAGTATTTCGGCGCAGTGTCTTCTGGCCGTCTTCAGGTGATACTGGCGAAAACTCCCTGAGCTCTGGCATTTAAGGCCCCTCCGGCACATGCGTAGTGGATTCACTTGGCGTCCAGCGTGCGCTACTTGAGCGCGTTCTATTCTGCCGCGCCGCGCGCCCTCCGTGGTGAAAACTCGCCTCATCGATATCAATTCGATTGTCTTTCTGCGGTTCCATTACAGATCTACGCCAGCTACGGAGGACACGGAGTTTTTCGACGATTGGATTCCATGCTGAATTCAATTGGTAACCGCCATCACGATTAATAAGAGACTCATTGCCAGACAGCCCTATTTCCACGGATTCATTAATAATAGAACTCCAAAAGTTAGACGTATGGGCCACAATTTTTGTCTCATTGTAATTCATGGCATGACCAGTGGAAATACAGTGTTCGGCGATGGCAGACTTACAAGGCTGAAAAAGGCGAGTATCCCGCTAATGTTGTACAATGCGATCCCGCACAGCACGCGTCGTTTGCTCCGTATAAGATTTGCCGCATTCACGCGGAATCCTGTAAACACCTGCCTGGCACAGCTCTAGGTCGTCTTTAACAGACCCCAACAGCGACGAAATTTTTGCAGGAGGGTGAAAGATTGCTTCAATTTTATATTTTCTTAGTATTCTACCTATTTGCACTGAAATATTACCAATATATGGTAAATAGGCAGTCGTTTTAAAGTCCTCTTCCTCTTCTTCTTTCGGTTGTTACAGGTTTGAAGCGCTCTCTTCACTTGCTGGGACAGCGTGGAGTGGCTGCGCTGTTTGAGACGCAATGTCACGGATTGCGCGTCCCCTCTTGCCGGAGGTTCGAGTCCTCCCTCGGGCATGGGTGTGTGTGTGTTCTTAGGATAAGTTAAAGTAGTGTCTAAGTCTAGGGACCGATGACCTTAGCAGTTTCGTCCCTTAGGAATTCACACACATTTGAACATTTTTTAACTTGCTGAGACGAGTACCCATTCTTCAGAAATATAGTCTGCAGGTGCTCCAGTTCCGTCTGCAAACTATCGGTGTCAGAGATAACGTGGGCTCGGTGAATCAATGTCTTCAAAACACCCATCGTTTGTGCCGGATGGTGGCAACTAGCAGCTTGCAAGTAAACGTCTGTGTGAGTGGACTTTCTATATACCGAATGACCAAGTGTGCCATCGCTCTTATGTCGCACCAATACGTCTAAAAACGGCAGGCAACGCTCCTTCTCTAACTCCATAGTAAATTTTATATTTTCGTGTATGGAGTTCAGATGTTGTAGGAAATCTCGCAGACGATTCAAACCATGAGGCCAAACTATAAAAGTATCATCAACATACTGTTGGTTTAAAAGTGGCTGAGGCGAGTGCTCGCTCCCCGCATAATGCGGCGATTTCTCACGCATTCCATTGTTTGTGACGTCATATCTCCTGAACTGTTATAGGTGGGTGTTACCGCCACAGCGATTGTTGCCTGCCAGTAAGGGACATGCTTACCAAGTTTGGCTGAAATAGGTCCACACACACACATCCAGTTTTATACACTACAGGTCATTAAAATTGCTACACCACGAAGGTGACGTGCTACAGAGGCGAAATTTAACCGACAGGAAGAAGATGCTGTGATATGAAAATGATTAGCTTTTAAGAGCATTCACACAAGATTGGCACCGGTGGCGACACCTACAACGTGTTGACATGCGGAATGTTTCCAACCGATTTCTCATACACAAACATCAGTTGACCGGCGTTGCCTGTTGAAACGTTGTTGTGATTCCTCGTGTGAGGAGGAGAAATGAGTACCATCACGTTTCCGACCTTGATAAAGGTCGGATTGTAGCCTATCGCGATTGCGGTTTAAAGTATCGCGACATTGCTGCTCGCGTTGGTCGAGATTCAATGACTGTTTGCAGAATATGGAATCGGTGTGTTCAGGAGGGTAATATGGACCGCCGTGCTGGATCCCAACGGCCTCGTATCACTAGCAGTCGAGATGACAAGCATCTTATCCGCATGGCTGTAACGGATCGTGCAGCCACGTCTCGATCCCTAAGTCAATAGACGGGGACGTTTGAAACACATCAACCATCTGCATGAACAGTTCTACGACGTTTCCAGCAGCATGGACTATCAGCTCTGAGACCATGGCTGCCGTTACCCTTGACGCTGCATCACAGATAGGAGCGCCTGCAATGGTGTACTCAACGACGAACCTGGGTGCACAAATGGCTAAACGTCATTTTTTCGGATGAATCCAGGTTCTGTTTACAGCATCATGATGGTCCCATCCGTGTTTGGCGATATCGCGGTGAACGCACGTTACATATCAGATGTGTTACGACCCGTGGCTCTACCCTTCATTCGATCCCTGCGGAACCCTACATTTCAGCAGGATAATCCACGACCGTATGTTGCAGGTCCTGTACGGGCCTTTCTGGATACAGAAAATGTTCGACTGCTGCCCTGGCCAGCATATTCTCCAGATCTCTCACCAACTGAAAACATCTGGTCAATGGTGGCCGAGCAATTGGCTCGTCACAATACGCCAGTCACTACTCTTGATGAACTGTGGTATCGTGTTGAAGCTGAATGGGCAGCTGTACCTGTAGACGCCATCCAAGCTCTGATTGACTCAATGCCCAGGCGTATCAGGGCCGTTATTACGGCCAGAGGTGGTTGTCCTGGGTACTGATTTCTCAGGATCTATGCACCCAAACTGCGTGAAAATGTAATCATATGTCAGTTCTGGTATAATATATTTGTCCAATGAATACCCATTTATCATCTGCATTTCTTCTTGGTGTAGCAATTTTAATGGCCAGTACCGTACGTATGACTTTTCCGGGACAGTTTTCTCTTCTCACTTCGTTCTTTTTCTCACTTATTAGGGTCTGTTAGGCTCATATGGGAATTAAGTTGAAGAACGACGGAGTGCTTTACCTAGAACAGATCCATTTTGAGTGATGGTTTCGGCGCTTATGATTTGACCCCAGCAAATAACACCACCTTGAGTACACAGAGGCACCTGGTGCCTGAGCCAATAACTGGCTGAAGGATTGAGGAAGCCGCGTTGCAGCACGTGTTCACCCATGAGGTATAGACCAGGTGACCTCTTGTATTCTCATCGGCACCGAACGATAAAGGCGGGTTTATGGTCAGTATATCGAACACGTGCGGCGCCTTTCGGCTGCACAAAGAAGAGAGAGAGAGAGAGAGAGAGAGAGAGAGAGAGAGATGGGTGTAGGCAGATGAGGCCGTGATATATGCGGCATTCCTGGCTGCCCGTACGTCATCCGCGGCCGCTTATTAATGAAACAATCACGTGGCCGGCCCGGATAAATTGCGTGCCTGGTAAACAAACAGCTTCGTTAAGGACGAGTCGGGCCGGTAGTGGCCGCACAAATTAATGGCTGACCGGCCGCCGGCAGCCGGCAGCCGGCATACGGGCGGCACGCGTGCCGGCGCGCCCTGCCGTGCCCCTTGACGGTAGCACACCGCCTGCATCCGCCGCCGCTGCCTACTTTGTCGTCTCAGCCAGGCCGTCCGGTTCCCCGGACAGTCAAATCGTAAAAAAAGTACGGGCTGTCTTCTTTGTTTTCTAGGTGTTGTAACACCATATCTTACACACTACATACCTTTTGTTGATTCATTTGGCTTTCTGTTTTGTTCACTATCCCATTGTTGAATTTCTGTAATTAGTGTTTGATTAATTCAATACTGTAATGAAGTGTAATTTCTGTAATATGTACAATATGAGCAAATGATTTGTTTTGTCCTTCTCACATAATCTCTTTGGTTATCTTTGAGGCTGAATAATTTTATTTAAATAATTTTTTTGTAGCAATGTCAACATGTGCATATGTTCTGTTTTATTTAATATGTTTGTTTGCTGTTATGTAAACTGCTGGCCTTCACTTAGGGTTCTTAGTTTTTTCATATGTAAAAGGTGTTGTGGTTCCCCTCGTGAACGGAGCTTCGTAGCGCGCGCAAATTGTGGTTGGCATGGATAGAAAGGTGGAACCAAGAGTCAGTCGGGGACGACCTACCAAACTATCAACTGCTCATGTAAAAGTTGTTTATTGTGCTGGTTCCGAGAGAGACTTTTGATGACGCTTTCCAATGCCTCGGATGGATGGATAAAGAGCTGGAACTATTATGGTATTGGTGCCCCCCCATGAACCATGGTCCTTGCCGTTGGTGGGGAAGCTTGCGTGCCTCAGCGATACAGATAGCCGTACCGTAGGTACAACCACAACGGAGGGGTATCTGTTGAGAGGCCAGACAAACGTGTGGTTCCTGAAGAGGGGCAGCAGCCTCTTCAGTAGTTGCAGGGGCAACAGTCTGGATGATTGACTGATCTGGCCTTGTAACAATAACCAAAACGGCCTTGCTGTGCTGGTACTGCGAACGGCTGAAAGCAAGGGGAAACTACAGCCGTAATTTTCCCCGAGGGCATGCAGCTTTACTGTATGATTAAATGATGATGGCGTCCTC
This sequence comes from Schistocerca serialis cubense, assembly GCF_023864345.2. Classification (NCBI taxonomy): domain Eukaryota; kingdom Metazoa; phylum Arthropoda; class Insecta; order Orthoptera; family Acrididae; genus Schistocerca; species Schistocerca serialis. The sequence goes on from NC_064641.1 coordinate 259,082,102, forward strand.
TTGGGTAAAATATTCCGGATGTAAAATAGTCCCCCATTCGGATCTCCGGGCGGGGACTACTCAAGAGGATGTCGTTATCAGGAGAAAGAAAACTGGCGTTCTACGGATCGGAGCGTGGAATGTCAGATCCCTTAATTGAGCAGGTAGGTTAGAAAATTTAAAAAGCGAAATGGATAGGTTAAAGTTAGATATAGTGGGAATTAGTGAAGTTCGGTGGCAGGAGGAACAAGACTTCTGGTCAGGTGACTACAGGGTTATAAACACAAAATCAAATAGGGGTAATGCAGGACTAGGTTTAATAATGAATAGGAAAATAGGAATGCGGGTAAGCTACTACAAACAGCATAGTGAACGCATTATTGTGGCCAAGATAGATACGAAGCCCACACCTACTACAGTAGTACAAGTTTATATGCCAACTAGCTCTGCAGATGACAAAGAAATTGAAGAAATGTATGATGAAATAAAAGAAATTATTCAGATAGTGAAGGGAGACGAAAATTTAATAGTCATGGGTGACTGGAATTCGAGTGTAGGAAAAGGGAGAGAAGGAAACGTAGTAGGTGAATATGGATTGGGGCTAAGAAATGAAAGAGGAAGCCGCCTGATAGAATTTTGCACAGAGCACAACTTAATCATAGCTAACACTTGGTTTAAGAATCATGATAGAAGGTTGTATACATGGAAGAACCCTGGAGATACTAAAAGGTATCGGATAGATTATATAATGGTAAGACAGAGATTTAGGAACCAAGTTTTAAATTGTAAGACATTTCCAGGGGCAGATGTGGACTCTGACCACAATCTGTTGGTTATGACCTGTAGATTAAAACTGAAGAAACTGCAAAAAGGTGGGAATTTAAGGAGATGGGACCTGGATAAACTGAAAGAACCAGAGGTTGTACAGAGTTTCAGGGAGAGCATAAGGGAACAATTGAAAGGAATGAGGGAAAGAAATACAGTAGAAGAAGAATAGATAGCTCTGAGGGCTGAAGTAGTGAAGGCAGCAGACGATCAAGTAGGTAAAAAGAAGAGGGTTAGTAGAAATCCTTGGGTAACAGAAGAAATATTGAATTTAATTGATGAAAGGAGAAAATATAAAAATGCAGTAAATGAAGCAGGCAAAAAGGAATACAAACGTCTCAAAAATGAGATCGACAGGAAGTGCAAAATGGTTAAGCAGGGATGGCTAGAGGACAAATGTAAGGATGTAGAGGCTTATCTCCTAGGGGTAAGATAGATACTGCCTATAGGAAAATTAAAGAGACCTTTGGAGATAAGAGAACCACATGTATGAACATCAAGAGCTCAGATGGAAACCCAGTTCTAAGCAAAGAAGGGAAAGCAGAAAGGTGGAAGGAGTATATAGAGGGTCTATACAAGGGCGATGCACTTGAGGACAATATTATGGAAATGGAAGAGGATGTAGATGAAGATGAAATGGGAGACGATACTGCGTGAAGAGTTTGACAGAGCACTGAAGGACCTGAGTCGAAACAAGGCCCACGGAGTAGACAAAATTCCATTGGAACTACTGACGGCCTTGGGAGAGCCAGTCCTGACAAAACTCTACCATCTGGTGAGCAAGATGTACGAAACAGGCGAAATACCCTCAGACTTCAAGAAGAATATAATAATTCCAATCCCAAAGAAAGCAGGTGTTGACACATGCGAAAATTACCGAACCATCAGTTTAATAAGCCACAGCTGCAAAGTACTAACACGAATTTTTTACAGACGAATGGAAAAACTAGTAGAAGCCGACCTCGGGGAAGATCAGTTTGGATTCCGTAGAAATACTGGAGCACGTGAGGCAATACTGACCTTACGACTTATCTTAGAAGAAAGATTAAGAAAAGGCAAACCTACGTATCTAGCATTTGTAGACTTAGAGAAAGCTTTTGACAATGTTGACTGGAATACTCTCTTTCAAATTCTAAAGGTGGCAGGGGTAAAATACAGGGAGCGAAAGGCTATTTACAACTTGTACAGAAACCAGATGGCAGTTATAAGAGTTGAGGGACATGAAAGGGAAGCAGTGGTTGGGAAGGGAGTAAGACAGGGTTGTAGCCTCTCCCCGATGTTATTCAATCTCTATATTGAGCAAGCAGTAAAGGAAAGAAAAGAAAAATTTAGAGTAGGTATTAAAATCCATGGAGAAGAAATAAAAACTTTGAGATTTGCCGATGACATTGTAATTCTGTCAGAGACAGCAAAGGACTTGGAAGCGCAGTTGAACGGAATGGATGGTGTCTTGAAAGGAGGATATAAGATGAACATCAACAAAAGCAAAACGAGGATAATGGAATGTAGTCGAGTTAAGTCGGGTGATGCTGAAGGTATTAGATTAGGAAATGAGACACTTAAAGTAGTAAAGGAGTTTTGCTATTTGGGGAGCAAAATAACTGATGATGGTCGAAGTAGAGAGGATATAAAATGTAGACTGGCAATGGCAAGGAAAGCGTTTCTGAAGAAGAGAAATTTGTTAACATCGAGTATAGATTTAAGTGTCAGCAAGTTATTTCTGAAAGTATTTGTATGGAGTGTAGCCATGTATGGAAGTGAAACATGGACGGTAAATAGTTTGGACAAGAAGAGAATAGAAGCTTTTGAAATGTGGTGCTACAGAAGAATGCTGAAGATTAGATGGGTAGATCACATAACTAATGATGAAGTATTGAATAGGATTGGGGAGAAGAGAAGTTTGTGGCACAACTTGACTAGAAGAAGGGATCGGTTGGTAGGACATGTTCTGAGGCATCAAGAGATCACCAATTTAGTATTGGAGGGCAGCGTGGAGGGTAAAAATCATAGGGGGAGACCAAGAGATGAATACACTAAGCAGATTCAGAAGGATGTAGGTTGCAGTAGGTACTGGGAGATGAAGAAGCTTGCACAGGATAGAGTAGCATGGAGAGCTGCATCAAACCAGTCTCAGGACTGAAGACCACAACAACAACATCTAACATCGCCACCAAGAAATGACAGAGTCCAGCAGTTCTATCTGCAAATCCCCCTACCAACGTGCGCTCGTCACCACATTGCGCAAATCACTGTAATGGAACAGAAGAACTGTAGTAATGTACAGTGAAGGATCAGCTCATTGGATGTTATAGTGTACTCAAATAAAAGGTAAATTATAACTGAACTCTCGTACCTACCGTGAATGATCCTCAGTCACATATCCACTTAGGGTACCTCCCATGCTAAAGTGATTACCGAGTGTCCTTATTGAAAGAACATTAAAGCCCAGTGTTTTACTAATTAATGCCACTTGAAGATAGTAAGTTTAAGTTAATGTAGCAGAACTGAGTAATATAGTAAATGATGCTTGCTGAAAATAATTTTTCTATTAAAACTGCTGATTAATGTTTTGTTGCCAACTTCTAAAGTGAATGTTCTCAAAACTTATAGAGTTTATCAAATTAAATTATCACAGTGCAGCCTGTTAAAAATCACCCAAAGGTGAGCTATTGCCTTATAACCACATCAAGTTTTGTTCTAATGCAGTAAAAGTTGAGAACTATTGCTGTTGAAAGTTACATGCTCATGCTTGTTAAGGGCTTGTTTCTTTAGTGTGTTGAAAGCGTGTTTAGTTTGCTCTGCTACAGTGGTTAAGATTAAGGGCCTCCCCCATTCAAAGAAGTTCAAATGCACAAAGTTAATTAATCATAGAAAGTTTCAGTTACTCTTCCTATTCAAGTCAAATTCTGTACAATACTTGGTTCTTCTTGTGTATTAATATTAATAGTGTAACAGGATCCATAGTTTGTCAACTGTGATTATGCTAGGTAACAAGTAACAGAAAGACCACTATCTATGAGAGCAGTAACTTCTGTTATTCAGGGGACAGTGAGAAATATTTTGCTAATGAATTTTTTCCCATATCAGTTAGAAAAGTAATTGGTAAAAGAAAGATTAAACCTATGCCAAATTTATGATATTGCAGTGAACTTTACTTACATCTCATGTCAGATAGAAAAATGTTTGAAAAGTGAGACCAAATCTATGCTTAATTGTATATTCCTAAAGTGCTCTTTAATACTAATATTATTGAAACCGTTCAGTTTGACCAAGCCTTGAAGGTAAAAGTGTATGTCATTTTCTGTTGTCCTTACGCAAATAAACTTGTTCTCCTATAACTGTTAGCTGTTTCTTTAACGTTAACATCTGCTAGTGACAGAGTTCATTGCACTCTCATGTGATAAAGTATAGGCTGTGTCGGTCCATTAAAGTTACTCATATCTATTTTCTTGAACAAGAATGTTACTCATTCTTATGCCTCATTAGGCTGGCGACCGTTTTTATTGTCATTTGGACACTGTGGATGCAAAATATTGTTTGTTACTGTTTAAATATTTATGTAATTCTGACTTTCACTTCCGATAAGCCACCTGCGTTAGGTACAACACGGTCAACATAACAAAATTCCTTTCAGAGGGTAACACCGATCTGTTGCTTTAAACCCTAATTGTTTTAACAAGATAGTTTTATTTCACGACCTGCCTCCAACTTTAAGGTTATGGTATAGCAGTAGCAGACGGTAGTGTTACAGTGTCTCTTGTGCAGGCGTAGTTTCGTGAGCAATATGCCATATATTCGATGGAAAAACTTTTTATACTCAATATCGCATTAATTAACATATACTGAAGATCGCTTTCGAAAGTTGAAACTGTCATCTTCTGATCTTCAAAAAATTTTTGGTTATACATTGTGTTCCATTATGAAATTTGGACATATACCGTATCATCATTATTGTGGAGAAGATACAGCACATCATCCACAGGTTTGTCAAAAATAAAACCACAAAAACTTTGGTCTACTGTTAAATATAGATTGGTCATTCCATTTTCTCAATATGAGGAACTTCAGTTAGATATATTCCACGTATTGTGAGTATAAAGTAGTGTTATTTACATCAAAAGATACATAAAAGCGCCATAATTTTAAAAAAAGCAGCGATCAAACCATGAAGATCGCGCCATAGTCGACCGATTGCAGTATCACCCTCAATCAGTCATTGTATGCGGTATGGAGGGGCACACCGCACTTCCGGTCGTTATCGACGTTCAGACCTTCGAGCCACTACTTTTCAAGCCAGTAGCTCCTCAGTTGGCATCACGGGGCTGATTGCACTCTGGTCCAGTCCTCCCACCAAGGAAAAATCCCTGGCAGTACCGAGAATCGAACCCGTGTCCTCCACACGAGGATTTGTTTCTATTACCACTCGGTTACACAGGTCGACATCGGAAGCATTACATCACCAAAATAACATGCATTCTACGTCTGAGATTGTTTACATGTACGTCATAGACCAAACTGTGTAATTCAGCTAAATATTTCGCCACTAATGGAGAGCCGCGCGGGATTAGCCGAGCGGTCTGAAGCGCTGCTACCATTGACGGTGCGGCTGGTCCCGGCGGAGGTTCGAGTCCTCCCTCGGGCATGGGTGTATGTGTTGGTGCTTAGGATAATTTAGATTAAATAGTGTGTAAGCTTAGGGATTGATGACCTAAGCAGTTAAGTCCCATAAGATTTCACACACATTTCACACGCACTACTGGAGACCACCAACTCCGCTATATTACGTGCTATGTCCGATACTTCTGGAAGCCACTGCTCCACTTGCTACGTCCGATGCTTCTTGAAGCCACTGCCCTAAGATTAAGATATGAGACCGACCGAGGTGCCGCAGTGGTTAGCACAATGGACTCGCAATCGGGAGGACGACGGTTCAGACCTACGTCCGGGTATCCTGATTATGTTTTCCGTGATTTCCCTAAATCGCTTCAGGCAAATGCCGGGATGGCTCCTTTGAAAGGTCACGGCCGATTTCCACCACAACCTTCCCCAATCCGCTGGGACCAATGACCCCGGCGTTTGTTGCCCTCACTCAAATCGACCAACCAACCAATATACGAGCAGTTATAACGTTTTTAAGGTGGCTATAATTTCACAGAATTAAAAATCGGAAAAGAAATTATTGTCAGAAGAACTCATTCAGCGCCGTCCGGGGTGGCCGAGCGATTCTAGGCGCTACAGTCTGGAACCGCGCGACCGCTACGGTCGCAGGTTCGAATCCTGCCTTGGGCTTGGATGTATGTGATGTCCTTAGGTTGGTTAGGTTTAAGTAGTTCTAAGTTCTAGGGGACTGATGACCTCAGAAGTTAAGTCCCATAGTGTTCAGAGCCATTTGAACCATTTGAACTCATTCAGCATATAGAAGTCAAAACGAACTTTCGCATAATTAAAAGCAAGATCGCTGACATTAAGAGTGCAAAGGAGCTTCCACCAACAAATGCAAAGGAGAGAGTGGATAGGTGGAAAGAGTATACTGAAGGCCTCCTTGAGGTGGAAGACGTGTCTGATAATGACAGACGATATGTTAGGGAAGAGATAGGGGATCCAGTGCTATAATCAAAATATAAAAGAACTTCGGTTGACTTGCGATTAAGTAAGGCAGAAGGTATATATAAAATTCCATCGAGATTTCTAAAATCATTGGGACAAGTGGCAACAAAACGACTATTTTAAATTTGTGGTAAGTTTCTATGGGACCAAACTGCTGAGGTCATCGGTCCCTACGCTTACATACTACTTAATCTAACTTACGCTAAGGACAACACGCACACCCATGCCCGAGGGAGGACTCGAACCTCCGACGGGGGCAGCCGCGCGCACCGTGACAAGACGCCTCAAACCGAGCGGCTACCCCGCGTGGCAAAACGACTATTCACTTTGGTAAATAAAAAGTACAAGACTGTCGATACACACTCAGATTTCAGGCAGAACGTCAGCGACACCCAATTCCGAAGATAAAAGAGCCGACAAGAAATTGCCGCACAATCAGCTTCACAGCTCATGCATCCAAGTTGCTGACAGGAATAATATACAGGAGAGTGGAAAATAAAATTGACGATGTGCTGGACGACGATCAGTTTGGCTTTAGCAAAAGAAAAGGCAATTCTGACGTTGCGGTTGATAATGGAAGCAAGACTAAAGAAAAATCAAGACACCTTCAAAGGATTTGTCGACATTGGAAAAGCGTTCGACAATGTCAAATGATGCAAGATGTTCGGAATTCTGAGGAAGATAGGAGTGAGCTGTATGGAAGGATGGGTAGTATACAAATGTATAAGAGCCAAGAGGGATTAATAAGAGTGGATGACCAAGAACGAAGTGCTCTGATAAAAAAGGGTGTAAGATAGGTATGTAGTCTTTCAGCCCTACTCTTCGATATATATACATCGAATAAATAAAGGAAAGATTCAAGAGTGGGACTGAAATTCAAGGTGAAGGGATATCAACGACAAGATTCGCAGACGAAGTTTGCTATCCTCAGATAAAGTGAAGAAGAATTGCAGGATCTGCCGAATGGAGTGAACTTCTAATGAGTACAGAATATGGAGTGAGAATAAATTGAAGAAAAACTAAAGTAATGAGAAGTAACAGAAACGATAACAGCAACAAACTTAACATCAGAAGTGGGAATCACGTCGGACACGAAGTTAAGGAATTCTGTTACATGGGCAACAAAATAACCCATGCTATACGCAGGAAGGAGAACATAATCAGCGGGTCAGAGAAGGCAAAAAGGGCGTTCCTGGCTTAGAGTGATCTACAGGTATCAAAAATAGGCCGTAGTTTGCAAGTGCTCCTTTGTATTTATTTCGTATTTACACCTTCCAACCACAATTATTTTTCGCGTAGTCCTGAATCAGTAGTGTGCATTGTTTCCTGGTCATGACCAATTTAAGTAAATTTTGATTATACTCTCTAGTGCTATTATTTCTGGAGCTGTAAATAAATCAGTATTGAAAATGTGAACAAAACATTGGCTTCTAAAACGTGTAACACTTTCATATGATACATTTTGCAGGAGCTACAAAGTCAAAAGATGACTGGTTTATCTACATAGGACGAAAAGAGCTCATGTTGATGACGAATATTTCTAACAATAAACGATTCAGCACTTGGAGTGGCTAGACAAATTCTAGACCTGAATATCGTAGACTATTTTTTAAAGACCATCGTATTCGCCGTTGACTGTAAAAAGTTTTTTTTCGCAGTTGCAGTTTCGGCTTTTGGGCCATTATGAAATGGTACTACAAAACATCTTGCTTCAGCGTCTTTCAGATTTTAAGATCATTCGACATGTATACATCCCACCTTCTAACTAATGCTTTTTACTGTATAAATATAGTGGAAGCGAACGAGCGTTATGTACAGAGCTTCGCGCTCCTTTGATGTTGCTGTATTTCTATAGTGAAAAGCCTTAATTTGACGGTGACACGTATATGTGTCGTAGGACTTTAAAGTATGTTTGCAGTGCCCCTTGATAATGGCCTAAAGGCCGAAAATGCAACTGAGAAGTAAATACATTGACGGAAAAAAGAATCTCATCATCAAGAAGGGATTATCCGACATAAACCATAGTTCGTAGGCGTGTTTCTACATCTGAAAGATGATGTCTGTTCAAATTTTGCACCAGTCGCATAATAGTGGCGCTAGTAACGCAACTATGAGAATGCGAATCAGGTTTGCTTTAAGTACGCACTGTAACGATCGTGAGCGTTAGTTACCTTTGAGTTTGGACATGTTGGGTTTATGTTAGTCAAGAACGACTTTAAGGCGACAAAAACGCCATTGTTAACACCTCACTGAGTCTTAATGAGGTCGTGTAATACGGCTACGAGAAGCTGGGTGTTCTTCTGTGATACTGCAGAAAGACTAGACAGGAATGTAGCCACTGTACATGATTACTGGTAGCGGTGGTCATGAGAATGAACGGTAGCAAGACCTGGTTCCGGACGGCCACGTGGCATTACCGAGAGATAGACCATCATGATTGGTGTATATCTCTGTCGAATCGTACTGCATCTGCAGCAGCAATTTCAACAGCAGTTGGCACCACAGTGACGCAACGAACTGTTACAAATCGTTTACTTCAAGGATAATTCCGTGTCACACGCCTACTACACTACTGGCCATTAAAATTGCTACACCACGAAGACGACGTGCTACAGACGCGAAATTTAACCGACAGGAAGAAGATGCTGTGATATGCAAATCATTAGCTTTCCAGGAAGTTTTCCAACCGATTTCTAATACACAAACAGCAGTTGACCGGCGTTGCCTGGTGAAACGTTGTTGTGATGTCTTGTGTAAGGAGGAGAAATGTGTACCATCACGTTTCCGACTTTGATAAAGGTCGGATTGTAGCCTATCGTGATTGCGGTTTATCGTATCGCGACATTGCTGCTCGCATTGGTCGAGATCCAATGACTATTAGCAGAATATGGAATCGGTGGGTTCGGGAGGGTAATACGGAACGCCGTGCTGGATCCCAACGGCCTCGTATCACTAGCAGTCGGGATGACAGCCATCTTATCCGCATGGCTGTAACGGATCGTGTAGCCACATCTCAATCCCTGAGTCAACAGATGGGACGTTTGCAAGACAACAACCATCTGCGCCAACAGTTCGACGACGTTTGCAGCAGCATGGACTACCAGCTCGGAGACCATGGCTACGGCTACCCTTGACGCTGCATCACAGACAGGAGCGCCTGCGATGGTGTACTCAACGACGAACCTGGGTGCACGAATGGCAAAACGTCATTTTTTCGGATGAATCCAGATTCTGTTTACAACATCATGATGGTCGCATCCGTGTTTGGCGACATTGCGGTGAACGCACATTGGAAGCGTGTATTCGTCATCGCCATACTGGCGTATCACCCGACGTGATGGTATGGGTTGCCATTGGTTACATGTCTCGGTCACCTCTTGTTCGCATTGACGGCACTTTGAACGGTGGACGTTACATTTCAGATGTGTTACGACCCGTGGCTCTACCCTTCATTCGATCCCTGCGATACCCTACATTTCAGCAGGATAATGCACAACCACATGTTGCAGGTCCTGTACGGGCCTTTCTGGATACGGAAAATGTTCGACTGCTGCCCTGGTCAGCACGTTCTCCAGATCTCTCACCAACTGAAAACGTCAATGGTGGCCGAGCAACTGGCTCTTCACAATACCCCATTCACTACTCGTGTTGAAGCTGCATGGGCGGCTGTACCTGTACACGCAATCCAAGCTCTGTTTGACTCATGGCCCAGGCGTATCAAGGCCGTTGTTACGGTCAGAGGTGGTTGTTCTGGGTACTGATTTGTAAGAATCTATGCACCCAAATTGCTTGAAAATGTAATCACATGTCAGTTCTAGTATAATATAGTTGTCCAATGAATACCCGTTTATCATCTGCATTTCTTCGTGGTTCAGCAGTTTTAACGGCCAGTAGTGTAGCGTGCATTCACTGATCCGAAACTATCACAGTTTGCGACTTCATTGGTGACAGGCAAGATTTCTTTGGAGGACAGGGTGGAGGTCTGTTGATTTTTCTGATGAAGGCTGACTATGCCTCCGTGCCATTGGTGGCCTTGTTTCTTAGAAGAAGGCCAGTTGAGGGCATGCATGCAACCTGTCTGCGAGCTAGACAGACTAAACTTAAACCTTGTGTCATGGTCTGGCTTGAGACGTCGTATGGCAGAAGGAGCCCTCTCTTGGTTATTCCACTCACCCTGACTGCAAAATTACGTGTCAGTGTGGTGATTCGACCTGTTGTGCTGCCGTTCATGAACAGCATTCCAGGGGGTGTTTTCCAATTGAATTAAGCTCACCCACACACCTCTGTTTTAAACCAACATGCTCTACAGAAAGGCGACATGTTGCCTTGATCGTCTATACCACCAGATCTGTCTCCAGTCGAGCACATATGGGACATAATCGGACGACCACACTTGCGTCATACACTAACAGCGTTAACTGTCTGTGGATTGAACGACCAAGTGCCACAGCCATGGAACTCTATCCCACAATCTGACGTCCAGTACCTGTACAACACAATGCATGCACGTTTGCTTGCTTGCATTCAACATTCCAGCGTCTACACCGGTTGGTAATATGCCAGCATTTCACATTTTCATTGTCTTATCTCGCGGTTACATAAACCTGTGATCTTGCAAGGTTAATCACTTCAGTGCGTTAGTTAGATAAATGTATTCCCCAAATTTTATTACCCTGCATTAATTCTTTTTTGATGTTGCTATTTTTTTCCATCAGTGTAGTTTCTACAGTCAACGGAAAACATGATATGCTTTAAAAAACGCTACATGACCATAAACCCCGACGTTATATCTAAGACCCTCTGCAGCCTGTGGAGAAACAGGTTGAGCTGAGTTAACACGGCCGGCCGAAGTGGCCGTGCGGTTAAAGGCGCTGCAGTCTAGAACCGCAAGACCGCTACGGTCGCAGGTTCGAATCCTGCCTCGGGCATGGTTGTTTGTGATGTCCTTAGGTTAGGTAGATTTAACTAGTTCTAAGTTCTAGGGGACTAATGACCTCAGCAGTTGAGTCCCATAGTGCTCAGAGCCATTTGAACCATTTTTGAGTTAACACGACAGCACCGTATTTTGGCCACTCAGTGGAAATAAGAACATACTGTCATAGCTCCACCAACCATGTACAATATGTAAGACCAGCGCCAAACGAAGATTTCTCCTGCAACACAAGCTAGTGGAAAAGACAGTACATGAGGTTACAATGATGTTTCGTATCGGGAAAGTTATGAAGACTTCACGTCACACGGGAACTGGAAGAAGGACGAGAATTTTGCTACTGCATTGGAGTGCGTCTCTAAACCACAGACAGGTATTGCAGTCCGAAGCAAATCTGCATCCTTGAAGGTGCATTCATGTCCATCATTGAAACATTCTCGCTATCCTCATTATTTTGTACCATCAAACAGAGGAAAATTACGAACTATAACAACTCCTCTAACGTCACCCTGTAGAGAACTTGATGAGATATTACCACGTCGTTCTCTTCTGATACTGTCTATGTGCTGACATCGAGCATATTTGGGGATTCTATTAAATATACAGGTATTGGTCTGCATCACGTGATAAACCGATATTAACATGTTTCGATCCATTGGTTCTCACAGAAAGATGGACAGTGCATGCTGCTCCAACCACATACAGGACGGCTGAACTAAAAATCGTAGGTGATGTTTCTTATTGACAGGAATGTGGAATACATCGCAGCATACAGAAACTGGAAGAGTTTTCAGCATTTTGGAGCATTTCTTAACAGCTGCCCGACGGTGGTGAATTCTACATTTAATCTCCTCTTTCACACTGGCTGTGTAGCAGATCTCTAGCCGTTCCATTTCAGAGAGACCAAGAGGATTGATACCTTATACTGTAGCCATGTACAGGATCACTTTGTTGGTTCTGGCCCTCCCTGGAAGGTGTTGCTCTGACCAAGACTCACTTCATATCAGACAAGTCCTGTCAGTCAATCATTATATGGTAATCAACAGCGAACCAGTTGACACGTGGGCTCTAAAAGATACTATCAATATGGTACAGTGTACTGTAATAAACAGCACAATTAATAGTGAGATCAATTTTAGTAATTTTAGCAGTGTTTCTGTAATTTCAATGCCGAACAATGACATTGCAAGATGGTTCCCAATTTCTGTATCATCGCTAAACGACCCCTCCATTACTTAGGGTGTATTGTATCCCAGATTGTGGATTTAGGCAGATGAATGTGCAGTACGTTCATTCATGGTTAATTCTTGTACATGTATACCAAAGTTTACCAGACAGCGTCCTATACCATTGCAGTGAGGTTACCTACATATCTGTAGCACTTTGACCATAGTGCATAATTTATGATTGCGATTTCCCATCTTTCCCTATGTAAATGGAAGTCACAGAGTATTCTCGCTTTCTTAGGATAAAGTTGTAAATTGAAAGATCTCCCCTTATTGTCTTCGACCAACCCTCCCTTCAACACTGTCGCCAATTTAATTTGCACCTGATCAGTATCAGTAGGGTAGTACATCCCCTACATTAAACGTTTGACGAAGGAACAGAGCGAGCTGAGTTTGTAACTGCTGTTCAGCAAGACTGAGCCGCACAGTCTTACTCATCGTACCCAGCCAAGTGCACAAGATCTCTCCCGTTGTATGCTTGTCGACCAGTTTAGCAACCCTTATCGTTGTATAGTAGATATGGGAGTGTTGTGGTGATATGACAGATAGTTAAGAAGAAACACGTGGTTTAAGCATGGTGGAGCACCAGATATGTAGAGTTTGAAGCATTTTGTGTAAATCAGCTCTGCTGTCAATTCTAAGGTATTATTCTAATGTCTGGGTCAGTACCAGTGCTATGAGTTCTAAAGTATTATTCTAGTGTCTGGGTCAGTACCAAGAAGGTATCGGCAAGAGAGAAATGCGTGCCTATGGAATATCGCATCATTTGGCGACTGGATTCGTGATTGACTGCCAGCGAGGTCACAGTTCGTAGTAATAGAAAGTCATCGAATAAAACAGAAATAATATGCGGGCTTCCCCAAGGAAGTGTTATAGGCTCTCTGTTGTTCCTGATCTATATTAACGACATAGGAAACAATCTCAGTAGCCGTCTTAGATTGTTTGCAGATGATGCTGTCTTTTACAGTCTTGTAAAGTCATCAGATGACCAGAACGAATTACAAAATGATTTAGATAAGATATCTGTATGGTGCGAAAAGTGACAATTTACCCTGAATAAAGAAAAGTGTGAAGTTATTCACATGAGTACTAAAAGAAATCCGCTAAATTTCGTTTAAGTGATAAGTCACACAAATTTGAAGGGTGTCAGTTCAACTAAGTAATTACAATTATAGATTCAATAAATTGGAACGATCACATAGATAATGTTGTGGGCAGAGACAACCAAAGTGTGTGTGTGGTTTGAGGTTTCCGGGCGCTAAACAGCATGGTCATGAGCGCCCAAACGCATAGAAACAGGAACACATGCGGTGAAGGGACGAAGACGGACAGCGAACAAGGAGAACGGCTAAAAGACACAGACCTAACCAAAGACTGCGATTCATTGGCAGAACACTTAGAAGGTGCAACAGGTCTAATAAAGAGACTGTTTACACCACGCTTGTCCGCCCTATTCTGGAGTACTACTGTGAGGTGTGGGATCCGCATCAGATGGGACTGACGGATGACATCGAAAAAGTGCAAAGAAGGGCAGCTCGTTTTGTATTATCGCGAAATAGGGGAGATAGTGGCAATAATTAAAAGAAGAGCGTTTTTCGTTGGGATAGGATCTTCTCACGAAATTTAAATCACCAGTTTTCTCCTCCGATTGCGGAAACATTCTGTTGGCGCCCACGTACATAAGGAGAAATGATCATCACGATAAAATAAGAGAAATCAGGGCTCGCACAGAAAAATTTAAGTGCTCGTTTTTCCCGCGTGCCGTTCGAGAGTGGAACGGTGGAGAGACAGCTTGAAGGTGGTTCATTGCACCCTCTTCCCAGGCAGTTTATTGTGAATAGCAGAGTAATTACGTAGACGTAGACTGATCACGGCACCTAGTGGCCATAGTTGGAACCGAACGGTGGCGTTGTGACACATGGAAATCGTGCACCCCATACTCTGGACATTAATGCTACCTCGTTTGGTACTCGTACGTTAATTAGTTCACGTGTTATAACGTGTTAAATAGGGAAAGTTTAGTTACAACAACCCGGTACGTCGATTTTTTTGTGTAGCTTGTAGTTTTCGCGCAGCTGTCTTGTGACACTCCAGAGGTATTTTTGAATAACCCTGAGTGCACTATGTGTTCAGAAGTATCCAGACACCTATCAGTGGACATAAATATAGGGTGTGTAAATCCTTCTCCTTTATGATGGTTTGAACTCTGCTCAGTACACATCCAGTGAGGTGTCTGAATGTCTGTGGAGGAATAACACCCATTCTCAATTAAGAGCCGTGATCAGAGAAGGTAGTTTTGTTGGGCGTTGGGATCTGGGGCGAATTCTATGTTGCAACTCATTCCAAAGGTATTCCACTGGGTGCAGGTCGAGACTCTGGGCACCCAATCCATTTCACGATGTTGTTGTCCACAAACCATTATGTCAAGGTGCATCGTAATGCAGTACAGACAGTCGGCATCTCCGAACTGTTCCTCTGCTGTACGTAGTACACAGTGCGGGAGAGTATGCTAATACGCTTCGGCATTTTGTATTTTCTCACGTACAACCAGGGGACCACATCCTAGCCACGTAAAACAACGCCATAGAATAACACAGTTTCTCCGTACTTCACTATTGGCACTACACTTGGTGACAGATAATATTATCCAGACGTTCGCTAAACCTTCCCTCGAGTTGCAACGTGGTGAAGCGTGATTCCTCTCTCGAAATTATTCGTTTCCTGGCATCCACTGTCCGGTGGTGTCGGTCTTTATACCATCTCAAGCGTTACTTAGCAGTGACTACAGAAATATGTTGCTCACGAGGGCCTGCTCGACAGTTGTAGCCCATTGCTTTTAACTCCCTAGGCACAGTCATTGTGTTATCCGTACTACTGGTAGCACTTTGGAACACATGATGATTCCTTCCGCTTGTTTCTTGAGATGTTTTACAATGACCCTCCGCAGTGTTCGGAGGTACCTGTCCACCACTACATGGGGTCTCCCTGGCCTTGGTTTAACAGTCCTTGTTCCTTCGCGCTTCCACTTCAGAATCACGTCACAAATGGTTCAAATGGTTCAAATGGCTCTGAGCACTATGGGACCCAACTGGTGAGGTCATTAGTCCCCTAGAACTTAGAACTAGTTAAACCTAACTAACCTAAGGACATCACACACATCCATGCCCGAGGCAGGATTCGAACCTGCGACCGTAGCGGTCTCGCGGTTCCAGACTGCAGCGCCAGAACCGCGCGGCCACTACGGCCGGCACAATCACGTCACCAACAGGCGACTTGGGTAGCTTTAGAAGAGCTGAAATGTCCCTGACAGACGTGTTGCTCGGGAGACGTCGAATGACTAGTCCATGTTCTAAATCATTGAGCTCTCCTGACCAATTCATTCTGCTATTACTGCGTCTCTAGTGACAACACAGAAGCCCCGCCACTCCTTTTTAGTGGGAGGAAGAGGACTCGACTCTCGTAATATCTAGTGATCAGTTCTACACTAGATAGGGGTGTCCGGATTCTTCTGATCAGATAGTGTACGACTATTTTGGGCGTCTTATCGCTCGTCCTGTAGAAGTTGGGTTGCTTTTGTCACGCATAGCTAAAAAGGCTACCAACGCCAGTAGTAGATTTTTGCACAAAATGATGGCCACCAGTCTTCTTAACAGCTCTAGCCCGACCACTGGATGGGCAGCTGACTGTGCGCTGCGTGGTGAAAGAGGTGGGCCCATCCCGTGGCGCCAGTGCTGGCACCCCCTCCCCAGCGGCTGGGTATCTTCCCAGACGGCCTGCCCGCCGCTGTTTGCTGCTACGGTATTGTGTGGGTGTTTACCAGCCGGCCCACCCTGCTGCTACGGCGCCACGCAACCCTTTCTCAGACGCTGCCGCAGAATAACAACACAGGAGCCGCCGCCGCCCTCCTGGGACTGGATTACCTCCCTTGTCGGCTACGTTGTTTGTTTTGTTCTGTTAGCCTCGGATGGAGCATTCGGGCCGAACATTTCACCTGCGCAGGGAGGGTTCTCAGGTAAATGGCGAACATATCTGTACAAACAACGATGCTCCAAGAACCTCAGTGAAATGCAGTGCAGAGCGTAGTCAGGCGCGGCTTCATTGGTTCTGCTCTGATTCGGTTTAGCAATGAGGGGCGGGTGATTAGCGATTTCATCAAAGGCCGCGCTCTGTTAACCAGCTATGTGCAGTTCCGTCAAACATCTCTAAACGTCCTAGGAGGTCACCTGCCATAGCCGTTTGATCGACCACGCCGGCGTCCATCTGAAGCAAATTTGGAAAACGGCAGAAAACATGCAGGGTGCTTCAAGAGGAATCGTAAATATTTTAGGGGGTAATGACATATATTACACTGTAGAAAATACTGCAGCCAGCCACAAGGTTTTTAATGATTTTATTGTACCATTATCAGTTTCGGGGAGCACATTCAGATGATTGCATTGACTTCTTTACAAGTTTTGCATCTGTATCCTAAAATATAAGAAAGATTTGTGAAGCATAGTTCACAAAAAGTTTTACATTTGCGTCCTAAATTATTAAAAAGTTCTTGTGATTATACAGTTTTACACTTATATACGCGCTATACATTTAGTTACTTCCTGAAAAGCCCTCCTTCACTTATTACAAGACAGAGATGTGATTTTCGTTTGCAATCCATACCGACCAATGAACTCAACTAAATACAAATGACGGATACATTTGTTTTACTTCAGCTGCTGATTTAATGTGCCCAAGAATGTGATATGAGTAATGATAAGGCACACATCTGATAGTTAGGAATTTAATTATTTAGGTTTGAAAGATACTGGAATTTTCTCACTGTCAGTTAATTAACAGGCAGAGAGAAAATTCTTGCATTTAATTGAGTTCATTGATCAGTACAGATTATAAAGGAAAATTAAACCTCTGTCTTATAAAATATAAAGAAGCACTATTCAGGAAGTAACAAATATAAGTGTAAAACTATATAATCACAAAAACTTTGTTATATTTTGGACGCAACGTAATGCCTTCTGTAAACTATGCATCACAAAAACTTTATTATATTTTAGGAGACAAATGTAAAACTTGCAAAGAAGTCCACGCCGCCATCCAACGATGGGCTCATACCCGAAAATACTAATGGTACAATAAAATCATTATAAAAAAAAACTTGTGGCTGGTTGGAGTATTTCCTATAGTGTAATTTACGAAAACAACTGCGGTGTTCTTCAACAAAAATGGATACAAAAAATGGTACTGACATAGACTAATTCTAATAAAACATTCTGTATAACATGCGTGCAATTTGTATTGGTTACAGAGTTATGATTGCTACAAAATAAATACTCGCAGGTTTTGCCCGAAGCAAGCGATTAAGTTCAAAGTTGATTTTCATAGTACTGATGTTCCTTTTCGAGGACAGCGCCATTTATCATCCGAACGATCAGTTCATCTCTTGTGCTTGCTTTTGCTTGGTAGACCTCTGCTTTCAATCATCCCAGTAGGTAAAAACCTGAGGATGTGAAGTCTGGGGACATTAGTAATCAAGAAATGAGACCATTTCTGTCGATTCCGCTGAAACGGTTCACTGATGAAGCCACTTTCACTCTTGATTGTATCAATAACACTTTTATCGTGAAACTCTCTTCCAATTCTCTCCTTAATACATTTTTGAAAATTAAAAGCCTCTCTTTAATAATTCGCAGAGCCAAGCCGGTGTATTCAGCTTATGATAAACATCAAAATTTCTTCGAAGACTCTTTCCCATAACATATATCGCCCCGTTTATCGGCGGGACCACAATTCATTAGGTAATTTCTTCCTAGATGATGTCGCATCTTCTTTAAAGGGATTACGTTCCTATTTCTGTTTACATGTACATATCAGCTTCATTCAGTCTGCCTAGTTGATAAAGTACTGTCTTTTAAATGTATGATAAATCGTCTTCGTCGCGTAAGAATTGCTTTCTCGCTTCGATAAAACAATGGCACATCAACTTGACGAAATTCGATCGACAATAGATATTTTTAACAGTGCTGCTGCGTAACGTTAAAATAAACCACTTTCGATTACTTTCTCCTTAAATTTCAATCGACAAAGGATAACAAACTGTAAGAATTACTGCTCTTCTAAATTCTTATGTTCAATTTCCCGTCAAATATATTTTTAATCTAAAATGATGATCGATAAGCGTCGTAGATTTTAAAGTCAGGTGAAAATTCGCTTGAAGATATCGATTACTTGAATGACTACCAAGATTAAATTTGAAGTCAAGAAATCGAACGAAACTCATTCGCTCACTGTTCAGAGTTTGTCACTATAAAGAAAGGTAATGTTTTCAGTGATACAACACTTACTAAATGTAATTCAGGCACTTTTCACAAACTGGAAACTTTTTTATTGTATGTTCCGTTACAATCTACAAAATTATTTTGTCTGTTAATAAACATCAGTTTTACCAGTGTACAAAGATGATGCCGACAATGGTGACCCGAAGTTCTCACCGGCTCGGAGTTTCGGCGCGATTGTGGATAGTGACCCGTAATGCCGATTTGCCGTGTCGGTGGAGCACCAACAAATCACCTACCAGGATCTCCTCTGTGCAGTATAAAACTGATAGGAAACAGCAACACACATCACGTAGATAAATTTAGAAAATTAAAGCATCTACTGTTTAGGTTTGCCTGATTTGCTCAAGCGGAAAACGACTGTGGTGCTAACTAAATTTGGAGCAACACAACTCGAAACTCACATCGGTGGTCGGACGAAACTTTACGTGCTTTTGAGGGGACACATGTTTTCAAGATCATTTCTCTGTAATGTGCGGTGTGATATAAACAATCGGTTGATTGGGCATGTTGTGTTACTGTATCACGCCGTTTCCTAGGCTTTCTTGGAAACGAAAAGCCAACGTTATTGGAGAAGCTTGCTTTGACTACATCACCGTTAGTCATCATTTTTTAGAGTTTTATTGAAACACACGATGCATTTCGGACCCTGCTGTTCCATCGTCAGGAGCAAATTGTCTTAAAAATACGTTATTTGTTTCTGATCTAGAGTGAGTTGAAATGTATGTTCCTGATATGAGGTTAGACGTTAGGTTCTGTATTTCGTAAACAAACTGCGGAAAATATTATGAGAAACAGTGGAAAAAGAAACAGTGAAAAACTTACAGAACAATCAAGGCTGAACATTTTTAACCCTTTAACCCCAGTATATGTTGGTTTATCCTATCTGATCTGATGTGCGATGACGGCAACGATAAACCAACACATGTTAGCGTTAAAAGTTAACAATGTTCCTTCTTGACGGCTGGGTAAGCTTTTCAACGTTTTTTCCTCTGTTTTCTATCATATTTTCTGCAGATAATTCACAAAATACAAAACCTAATATCTGATCTTCTCATAAAATGAACATATATCTGAACTCACTCAAGAGCAGAAGTAAATAACGTGTTAAGACGGTTTGTATCTGACAATGAACCCACTGGTCAGAAATGCATCCAGTGATTCAATAAAACACGGAATAATGGTGACTGAAGGCGTTTTTACTCAAACTTCCTGTGTATTGAATACAGTCAAGTTCACAGTTTTAAAACACGGATAAAATTAAACAGGCCAAATGTTCTTCCAACATGACGGGGCCCCTGAACATTGAAGTCGTCAGGTGACATGTAAATGCAACGTTTCCCAGAAGATGGGTGGGCTGAAATGGTCATGTTTCTTGGCCAAAAACGCCCTCGATCTCACCCCTTTAGAATTTTACCTGTGGAGAGGATTGAAAGGCAAAGTCTACAAATTAAAGCCGGCCAGTGTGGCCGTGCGGTTCTAAGCGCGTCAGTTTGGGACCGCGTGACCGCTACGGTCACAGGTTCGAATCCTGCCTCGGGCATGGATGTGTGTGATGTCCTTAGGTTAGTTAGGTTTAAGTAGTTCTAAGTTCTAGGGGACTGATGACCTCAGTAGTTAAGTCCCATAGTGCTCAGAGCCATTTGAACCATCTACAAATTAAAAGTAAATAAGGGCGACGAACTGATCGTTAGGATTCTGAATGGTGCTGCCCTCATACAAGAACGCCAAGAAGTCCTCAGAAGAACTACACATAGTGTTTTTAATAGAATTCGAAAGGATATTGAAGTCCGTCACCGGCCTCCACCCCCTCGCCCCCACCTTACCATGCTTCCCTCC
This sequence comes from Schistocerca serialis cubense, assembly GCF_023864345.2. NCBI lineage: Eukaryota > Metazoa > Arthropoda > Insecta > Orthoptera > Acrididae > Schistocerca > Schistocerca serialis. Next base: position 259,102,834 of record NC_064641.1, read on the forward strand.
AATACCAGACTGACAATTCCCTAATGCTTCGAATGTCTTATTTTAGTTGTTTCACAAAATCCTTTGCCCCCATTTCAATGCTGTACCTCATCATTAGTTATCCGATCTGCCCAAATAACCTTCGGCGGCATCCTTCTACAGCACCACATTTCAGTAACTTATCTTCTCTTCCCGTTTCCCTTCGATGTAGTGCTACGCTCCTCACAAATGATTTCAAATAAGATTTCCTAACACTTCAGTCTGTAGTAGTTGGCTAGCAAACTTCCCTTTGCAGAAATCCTTTTCTTGCCCTTGCCAGTCTGAATCCTAAAACATCTTTTCCATTCTACCCAATACCCAATATCACTGAGAAAATTAATAGTAGTAGTAGTAGTAGTAGTACTAGTAGCTTTATTCATCCGTAGTCCTCTTTTTACAAGGATACTGGACATGTGAAAGTATTTACAAGTTTAGAACAATTTAAAATAAGCTAATTCGTATACACATACACTTACAGACTTCTAGTCAGAGACAATCATTAGATTTACTCCCGGTATACTATACTATATTAGTATGGCATCAGCAAGTCATAGAGTTTTTATTTCTTGTCCCTGAACTTCAGTTCATATTCCAAATTTCCATTTGGTATCCCTTAGTTAAAGGTACAGATTTAATAAAATCTGGTTAGGGTACTACCATGCCCAACTCCTTTGTCAGTTTGTGCCTTCCTTTCACGTCCTTTGATTCTTTTAGCTGCAGACCTTTTTTTTTGTGCAAGTTGTAGATGTTCTGCCACTCGCTGTATTTTTATCTCTGAAAGCACAGATTTGTAAAGAGCGTATTCTAATCTACATTACCAAAAGCTTTTTCTTAATCTAAAATTTATTAATTTTAACGACAAAATGAAAAAAACAACTGCCCAGGCATCCAATTCCAAGCGTGTTTCCCCATTATTCAACCAAGCAATCCCATTTCTTATTAGTTATGGTTGTATTCTTCTTCTTCTTTTTCTTCTGCTTATTACCTCTTCCGCTAAACCCATCTAGTATAGGGTCTTCTTCGATATGGCAAATTTTATTTTGTTACTCAATTCTGTGCCTGAACGCCTTCCCTGACGGCACTGTTGTCGAAGTAACGTAGGGGAGGGAAGTCGTGTACGCCGTGTGTCTGTGTCTGTGTATCGTATTTTATGAGTCAGAAGTTGGGGACCAGTCATTCATTTGCGTAAAACGAACGTTGTAAGCCACAAAAAACCACACTGGCTCCACATCGGTTCAAGCCACGTGTGGTACACTCACAAGCTACCAGTCTGTGCGTTACACAATATGAGCAGGTCGTTAGTTTTAGTTGTATTGAGTATGTTAAATGTTTAGTAATTCATGATCTCAGCTTTAAGTACGTTTATGATTAGATAGCTTATGAACATCTGTCTTAGCCACTAGGTGAGAGATCACGTATAACAAGCAGCGAATAAAGTTAAAAAGATAGCTGATAAAATGTAGGATCAAAATTTTCTCCATAATTATTTTACAATTGTAATTGATATATGGGCAGCTTTTTCCATAAAAATGACAGCGTTTGCATGTATAAATCAAGAAGTAAATTTCCTTTCCAGCAAAAGCGGAAATATTAGCCAGAGCGTATTGTAGCCATTGTATATGCTACTGTGTCTCCATACACTACACTGTATCGGAGACCTAATTTAGCTCTACCAGCAACGAACTTTAGTTACGTGAGCAGCCGGCCTCCTGCCAGATGACCTACGACGGCTGCCACGCTTCACACGGTCACCACACGGCGTTCTAATCGCCGTCAGAGCTCGCTGGCTCCACAAACCCTTTTCTTCCGCTGGCCACGTTACGTAAAGTAGGACTAGCAGTATCCTGGCGCACGGGCTTGCACTTGGGTCAGCGTTCGGGCCCTGAGCGAACTCCGAACTGAAAGTTTTTAACGTCATCACTCCGTTCTACAGTTGCAGTTTGCTCATATTTGGAAATTCGAGTATATTTCCCGTATTTCATAACGGCTGTAGTCTCCGCAGTGCCATTTCCTTCTGATATGCATGCACCGTAATTCTTACTCTTGGTTCACACATTGGTGCCAACGCTGGCGCCAAAATTGGCCAGTAGTTATGGGACAACGTCTACACACTGGAGCCAACATTCAGCTGAATACGTGTAGAGCCAATGTAAGCAAGTCTGACGGACAGATCGCGGGCGGTGCATTTCCGGTTCCGAAAGAGAATGATTATATTTTGACATTGCAAAACAAAAAACGAAAACAGGTAACTGGAGGTGCTGGACAAAGACTGTAACACTTATATACAAATGCTCCAATCTCAGACGATCTGTTGCCTGGCATTCAGATCGAGAAAACATGGTCTGGATAATTCAGTGTACAATCAGCGTTCGTGTCGTTTAAAACACCTTTCACTGTACATAAGCTAAAATCAGTACTGAAAAATTCTAAAATGAGTCGGAGATATGTGGCTCAAATGGCTCTGACCACTATGGGACTTAACATCTGAGGTCACCAGTTCCCTAGAACTTAGAACTACTTAAACCTAACTAACCTAAGGATATTACACACATCCATGTCCGAGGCAGGACTCGAACCTGCGACCGTTGCGGTCGCGCGGTTCCAGACTAAAGCGCCGAGAACCGCTAGGCCACATCGGCCGGCGGAGATATGTGTCACCGACCATTTTCCGAGAAGGAAGAGAAAAACGTTCTAAAACATGTTTATATAAATAGTATGTAGGAGATATTTGGATTCAACTGTGTGTTACGTAGACCAAAAAACGGAAACTCCGACTCACAGACCAGATACATTACGACGTAAAGTACGCAGTAAGTAGATTATACATCTTAGTTGTTCGGTTATCGAAAGTTTATGAATATAACACTTAAGACTCCACCTAGCTAAACTAATTTCTCCTGAACTAGTTTATCATCTTTCATTATACTGATCCAAACTTTGCAAAGTGACTACCCATGTGCAAAAGGATAACGACCAAGATTACGTTTCATACAGTAACTTGCACTTTTTTACTTTGCATACAAACTGTCTTCTCATTGGAAGTCACAGGCCTTTTCGTCTATAATCTATATTTACTAACATTAAAACATATTTCACTCATATTCCCATAAACCAATACAAACAGCTGCAACTTTTCAAAAACCGAATCAGTTAGCCTACTTTATAATACTCATAAAAAAGATGTAATCACGATACCTTCAGCCAGCAACTAAGTTTTCATTCACAACAAAAACGTAGGACCTTATGTTCCTGACGTTTCAAAAATGTTAAAGTATAATGCAAGCCTGTCTAAGGATTGGCAAGAACTTGGCCGAATCAAGCTTTATTGCACAAGTAAAGAAACACATCAGTGTTAAAATCACAGAACGTGTATGAAAAATATATACATTAATAATCAATCTTTTTGAGATACGTACGTGTATTTATACCTAAATTGGTACGATACCGAAGAAAGAGTAAGCAATTCTGTAGCTCTTTAGTTGCCATGCAACCGCAGTGACTTGCGGTTTCTGTGTTGCCTCATAGTAGCATTCCACAAACGTATTTCTTGCTGGTAAAATTGCAAAAACTCAAGAACTTTCATTTTTCTCCACTTTTTCTGAGAAATTGTGTTTTCAAATATCCAACCTGGAAACACAAGTGACAAACAAACTTGGGTTTTGAAACGACGGCAAAAAAACAACGTTGGCACCAATGTGTGGTCGACGTACCGGTTACTAGCCCCAACGCTCTTTGATGCTTGGTCAAAATACTGAGAAGCATCGGAGCCATTCCAACGCTGCGGCCAACGTTGGTTCCAATGCTACTTCATCGAGCCACACATTGGACCATCGCTGTTTGCCACAACTGTGGCCCCAGAGTGCGGACCCGGCCTAACACAGGCACTTCAGTGTCATATTTATCCGCCGATACCAGATTAGCGACTTATGGGTTAATGACTTGTGGACGATGTCATATGGAAGTTTGGGTCTGACAGTGAAACGTGCACGGATAGCCGAAACAGTTAAGGCGACTGCTCGTGACAAGCGTCAAATTTTCACTGTCGTCATCCCATTTTACAGTTTGAGTTTGCCGGTATTGGTGACTTTGAATATATTTCCTGTAAATTAAGAATAGCTACGCTTAGATCTCAAGTAAATTCTTCACATTTGAAGTTGAGTGTATTGTCTGCTTTTTTCCGGTTTTTAAAATTTTTTCAGGTATGTAGCCTCTGCTCCATTCGTGGTACGAGGAAGAAGTGGAATCTTTTTTCCTGGAATCTTGATCACCCGTTGATGGCACAACTTTTTTCCGTCCAAAACCGATGGGCCCGTTGAGGCCAGATAGCACCGCCGCGGCCAGGTCGTGTTCTTGCGACGAACTGTCGCCGTTTATCGGACATTAGTGTCGGCGATCGGCGGCGACTTGTCACGTTCCTCGAACACACCGCCTCAGCTGCCGTGCGCCCAAAGGCGTCGCCCGTACGGACGTCTGCAGCCGGTCGCATTATACATCGGGGCCGGTCCGCCGCTCTCGCTACGTAGACGCGCGTCGCATCAAATTAAATTCCAATGAAAAAGGTGTTAACTCGCTGACGTTTAAATAAGGCCAAAAAAGGAGGGCGACGATGGCGCTCGTAGCGAGGCACGGCGGTGGCTGTAAAACGGGTGTACGTGTTAAAGTACACATTCATCAAACGGGACAGGCGATAATTCCAACAAACACGGTCGGCTCCCGCGGGCGCGGCGGAACGCGCAGTCCCTCCTCGCGCGCCCAACTGAAGCGTCCTGACGATGCCGCCGAGAGGACCGGTCGAAACTCCGGATAGCGTCCTTATTAATTTCTCCCGACGCGGGACGCGTATAATCATTTGGAAGCAACACTTGTTTAGAATTTCCGATGAGGGAGGGGCGCGGCAGTGGCGTTTATTTACATGCGTAAACCCCGCCAATCAAATATAATACACTGCGCGGCGAGGTGTTAATGGGAGCCGAAATTGCCGTCGCCCGCGTCTCGTAATTTGAGGAGCGCGCGGACGGGCTACCGATGGGCTCCTAACCGGGCAGCTTAAAAACTGTCCCAGGGACGCAGGGGCCCTCGCCGGGGTCAGACAACGGAACTGCAGATTAGCCCGATAAACGCAGCCGCACTGGGACATAATTACTGTAATAACAAGTACTAAGCGGCGAAACGTGTCACGCCTAACTAGTCATCAATGCTCTATTTATGCCAGCCAGGACTATAAGGCGGAGGGCTATAATTTCCCCTTTGTTATGCTTCGATCCCATCAGCTGTGGCGGGCTGAGGTACAGCAGTCACAAGCTTTAAGGAAAATATGAGTACCTCTCATTCTGCAACATAACACGAAGGGTAGCCATAAGCTACGTAATTAATTTTTTGTGCAGTAGTAGGTACTTGACTGTAGTCCTGGTACACGCTGAAATCCCAAGGCCGCAGTATCGTAGCACGCCGCTAGGGCAACCAAAACCAAATTCCAGGCACGCATGTTTCTTAGGGTCAGTACAGTAAACCGTCGACTAATTTATTGTAGTATTAAACCTAGGGCTTAGCCTTCTGTAGTTTTGAGGTGTGGTACATGGTACGGAGTCTCGTGTGTTTGGTTCAAATGGTGCAAATGGCTCTGAGCACTATGGGACTTAACATCTTAGGTCATCAGTCCCCTAGAACTTAGAACTACTTAAACCTAACCAACCTAAGGACATCACACACATCCATGCCCGAGGCAGGATTCCGGACAGCAACGCCTAGAACCGCACGGCCACCACTGCCGGCGTCTAATCTTAAATATTTCACGTAAGGTACGGCTGAAGGCCATATACTTAACATAGAACAGACAAAATTAATACATGGCTGAAGGCCTGGCACAGTACTTGTGACAAAAGAAAATCAAAATCACAAAGAACAGAACAGTGGTGCTCAACAGTTTAGGTGAGACAGGCAACCAAGCGTAACACTAAATAAACGGATGGCAACCCGACCCAGGCACGGCTGAAGGACCGAGCAACAACCTAATCAATTCCCTTCCGCCGATCAACAGCACGACAACGGAAAAATCAGCGAGTACAAAAATACCAGCAGCACTACGTCTTCAAAACTAGTGTCCAAATACAGTAAAGACACTATAACCACTCAAAAATATGGACAACACCAAAGGCCGTGCCGGACAGCATCAACAAGGCGAGGAAACACATATTCGCTGCTCCGTCCCAACCGACCGACTACCTACTCCAGTACGCAGACAGCATTCATAACTGCTCGGTGCAAATCTCAGAAGCTACACACAGTTCCACGTAATCACTTGCACCAAGAACTCCGACAATCCTAAAACCAACCACTGTGGAATAATAAGGAGAAATCACAAGTCGACACACACAGAGTTTCCATAAGCGGTCGGCGACCAAATACACGTCGTCCGATGAGACGACCGACCGAACGACCAACCAAGGTCGTCCCCATTCACGTTATGTGTGTCGACAATGGTCGAGCGAGTCATGGCTGTCCGGAGCTCACTGCAGCTCCAACCCAACTCTCTTCGGACGGACGACGTCCCGGAGACACTGGCTCGGCCCCAACCATGTAGAGGGAACACCGGCCCATTGGCCACCCGACATCTCTGCAGAAGGAAGGAACCGACCAAAGTCCCGCAAGATCACCAATTGAAGGGGCCCAGAAGCAGTCAAAAGACCAAATACACGTCACCCGATGAGACGACCGACCGAACGACCAACCAACAGTCGTTCCCGCTCCAATCTCTTTCCGTCGGACAGTTCATGTGTGTGGCCAGCAGTCGACAAGTACTGGCTGTCCGCGCCTCACTGGCGCTCCGTCCCCAACTGAACTCCCGACACACGACGACCCGGAAATACTGGCGGTCGCTTCAAAGACAATACGACAGGGCTCCTATCGATACGCTCTGCTGCTGCCACTCACGGGCAGGCAAGCCAGCAATTTAGTAAATCGAGTAATAAAACGAGGCGGCAGTACCGTAAGAGAAGGTGACAGACAATAAACGGGATGAACACGAGCCGCGCACTGCTCAGCAACTTCTCATTTAAACTTTGAAAAGCTGAATTAACTTTAAACTCTAGAAACTTACTGCGGCTACAAGTCAAAGAATTCTTACAGTGACAGAATTTACCAGTGAACAAAGTACAATTGCAAGACACTATCAAACTAGTGAACCAGTTAAAACCTTACACAGCATTCTATGAAACTAATTACTTCCTCAGCCATTTAATTAATTAAATTTTACACATCAGTAAGGCTTTATGTTCTCTCAAGATGTACGTTAGTAACAGACTCAGGCAGGACGCCCAGAACCAGCGGGCGTGGCTTCTGGCATCAGGTGATGGAGTAATTACACGTAGCAGTAACAAGAGACCACCAAACCATGACGTATATAACGCACGTCAGCCATCATTAAAATCTTTAGCAATTACGAGCACAATTATTAAGCTACGTATAACACGTGAAAGAAATATAAGCACAGACTCAGAGCAAATAACCACACAATTTAAAACGAACCCGTTCAGATTTCCACAAATGCACAAAATTTAACTTCTTGGACTTTACTAACTATCGTGCTGATTCAGAAACCAACTCAGAATAGCCATTTCAACGAATCAACGACTCCGACCAGTGTCTTACACAATTTGGCCATTATTTAACACTGTGACACTCTCAGTCATCAAATTCGTACGCAGTCAGCAGACTTTAATTACCTCACAGGTATCAGGACAAATTTTATCTCAGCCCGGATAACTGGACCCAACTCGTTCCTGGACTCCCGTTTCTTTAAAAAAAGAAAAAAAACTCAATTTGCCAGACAAGGAGAGTGCAATAAGCCTGGTACATTTCCCTGTAAGAATCACCATTAAACAAAGGAAGTTTCTGCAACACGCAGACGAATCAAGCCGTATCCACATGATGTTCACGATCCAGGTGAGAAGTCATCAATGCACTACCGTATCATAATATGCACGTCTCTTCCGAAAGCGTATAGTAGAAGTTTTCATCTTCTGTTCCCCAGGTCCAGGTGTAGCGTCTTTGATTAGTAATCGAAATGTCCTCGGTCCCGGGTTAGAAACCGGCCCCAGCTTATATTTTGATTAACAATCAGCATTGGCGAACGAAGATTTCCGGCATAAGAAGTCATCCTCATTCTTCCAACTGTCTTATCAAAGAGAGAGGAGGAGAGGACAGAGGTTTAGGACACCCTCTTGTCCTTTGGGTGAGAAGCTGCCACTGAAGGCGGAAGAATCAGCAATGATCAATGGCTTGAGGATGCAAAGGCCAATGAAAACCATTGTGTTAAAGACACCTAACGTGTATCCACAGGACATGTAGCCTGTAACTGAAAAAGTGTCATGATGATCTCTCCATTGGCAAAACATTCAGGAATAGTCCTCCATTCGAATCTCTAGGAGGGGACTGCCAAGGCGGAGGAGACCATGAGAAAAAGCATGAATAACCAACAAAAGGATAACGTTCTGCGAGTCGGGCGTGGAACGTGGTAGGGAAGCTAGAAAATCTGAAAAGGGAAATGCAAAGACTCAGTCTAGATATAGTAGGGGTCAGTGAAGTGAAGTGGAAGGAAGACAAGTATTTCTGGTCAGATGAGTATAGGGTAATATTAAGATCAGCAGAAAATGGTATAACGGGAGTAGGATTCATAATGAGTTTGAAGGTAAGGCAGAGAGTGTGTCACTTTGAACAGTTCAGTGATAGGGTTGTTCTTATCAGAATCGACAACAAACCAACACCGACAACCATGGTTCAGATGTACATGCCGACGTCGCAAGCTGAAGATGGAGAGAGAGAGAAAGTATATGAGGATATTGAAAGGGTAATACAGTACGTTACGGGAGATGGAAATGTAAGTCATAGGGGACTGGATTGCAGTTGTAGGGGAAGAAGTAGAAGAAAAGGTTACGGGAGGATATGGGCTGGGGACAAGGAATGAGAGAGGAGGAAGACTAATTAAGTTCTGTAATAAATTTCAGCTAGTAATAGCGAATACGCTGTTCAAGAATCACAAGAGAAGGAGGTATTCTTGGAAAAGGCCATGTGATAAGCAAAAGTTTCAGTTAGATTACATCATGGTCAGACAGAGATTCCGAAATCAGGTACTGGATTGTAAGGCGCACCCAGGAGCAGATATAGGCTCAGATTGCAATGTAGTGACAAAGAGTGGGCTGAAATTTAAGGCATTATACAGGAAGAATGAATATGCAAAGAAGTGGGATATGGAATTACTAGAAAATGACGAGATACACTTGAAGCTTGTTAAGCATATAGATACGGCAATAAAGAATAGCGCAGTAGATAGTAAAGTTGAAGAGGAATGGACATCTCTAAATCACAGCAGCTGAAAAGAAAAACATAGGCACAAAGAAGATAACTGCGGAGAAACCACGGGTAACGGAAGAAGTATTTCAAATGATCGATGAAAGGAGGAAGTACAAAAAAGTTCAGGGAAATTCGGGAACACAGAAATACAAGTCGCTGAAGAATGAAGTACTTCAAGTGATCAATGAAAGAAAGAAGCGCAAAAATGTTCAGGGAAATTCGGGAACACAGAAGTACAAGTCGCTGAAGAAAGAAAGAAATAGGAAGTGCAGGGGACCAAGTCGAAATGGCTGCATGAAAAATGTGAACAAATTGAAAAAGAAATGATTGTCGGAAGGACTGAGTCAGCATGTGGGAAAGGCAAAACAATTTTTGGGGAATTTAAAAGCAAGGGTGACAACATTAAGAGTGCAACGTGAATTCCACTGTTAAATGCAGAGGAGAGAGTGGATAGGCCTCTATGAGGGGGAATATTTGTCTGATGTGACAGAAGGAAGACAGGAGTCGACAAGAAAGAGATAGAGGACCCAGTATTAGAACCAGATTTTAAAAGAGCTTTGAAGGACTTAAGGTCAAATAAGGCAGAAGGGATGGATAACATTGCATCATAATTTCAAAAAAAGTGGGGAAAGTGACACAAAACGACTATCACATTGGTGTGTAGAATGTTTGAGTCTGGCGAAAAACCATCAGACTTTAGGAAAAATATCATCCACACAATTCCGAAGACAGCAATAGCCGAAAAGTGTGAGAATGATCGCACAGTCAGCTCATGCATACAAGTTGATTACAAGAATAATATGCAGAAGAGTAGAAAATAAAATAATGATGTGTTAGATGATGATCAGTTTCGCTTTAGAAAGGTTAAAGGCACCAGAGAAGCAATTCGGAAAAATGCGTTTGATAATGGAAGCAAGACTAAAGAAAAATCAAGGCACGTTCATAGGATTTGTCGACCTGGAAAAAGCGTTCGACAACGTAAAATGGTGCAAGATGTTCGAAATTCTGAGAAAAATAGAGGTAAGCCGCAGAGCCGTAATGTCACATTCGGTAGACATCTTCTCTCCAGCACGAACGATAAAGGTGCGATTTTCAATACAGCTGCTGATGAATTTGACAAACGCTGCAGGGAGGCTCTGTACGAAGAGCGTACATAGCAGACCTCAGCGCCAGACGCTGTCAGATGCCTCTGACACATCCAGATATACACCTCCACAAAACTATTGTTAAAATCTAGGGTAGCCTCCGCAACAACAGGGAAACAGCTGTTGAGTGGTTGAGTGCTAGTGGTGGACGCCAAATTGCTCATTAGATAATATGCTGCTTTGGTCCATATGGAGGCTGAATGGTGCAAGGAAGATACGAGTGAAAGAAAGCCTTGCTGATCGTGGGGAGGACTTGCTGTCTTTCCCAGGCTTCGGCACCGCCACTAAAGTCACATGGTTCCAAGTTTGAGCATAATGCTTCTGGGTGAGGATGACACTGAATGACGTCGTGACGTAGGTAACAGCTCCCTATGGCAGAACTCTGAGACCTCGGTCCACGATGTTATCGTGCCCGTGACCTTTGATAGTCGGAAGACGTCGCAGATGACCCCGCACGTCACTCTCAGTGGCCGTCCTCACTGCATCGGCAATCAAAACCAAAAACCATGCCGAACCGAGTAATCTGCGAAAATGCTGCAGTTGGATGAGGCTAACCCGGACGACTTCTTAAGCCATCTAACCACCATGAACGATTTCTGGGTGTATGACTACGATCCTGAAACAAAAGAGCAAAGCAGCGCCGGAAAAAGAAAAAACCCAACAAAATCGGGCAAGGTGATCTTTTGGGACTATCGTGCTATGGAACTAACATATTATGCTCTTAATGGGCAAGCCTTCACGGTTGCATACCACCAAAGTCTCCTGACGAGGTTCAAGGAGTGGGTGAAGGCGAAGTGTTATGGGAAGCTGTCCAAGAGGGTGTTTTTGTTCCGCGGAAACGCCCTAGGTCATTCTCCATAACGCGCATTCTCATATACTGTCCCTTTGGGATATCAAATTTTGCCTAACCCCTCTTATTCTCCTTAGATGGGACCCGGTTATTTTTATCCTCTGTTCTCGGATGAAGGAACTACTGCGTAGCAGGCGTTTCCGTAAAGACGACGATGCAATTTTAGGAACGGAACGTAAGCAGAACAGCCTGACTTCTACAGCCTCCTCCAAGTTACCCGTCGTTGGGAAAAACGTGGCACATTGGGGGGGGGGGGGGGGGTGAATATGCAGAGTATGACCAACACCATTACTTAGTCTCATCGTCATAGGTTGATATTTTTTAGTGTATAATGCAAACTTGATGACTAACTCTCGCATAGCAGGACACGGTAGGGTGTAGGCAGAGGGTACGCTGTACCACCACTAGCCATTTTCTTTTCTGCTCCACTCATAAACAGAGCGAGGAGAAAAAGACTATCTATATACCTCCGCACGTGCCCTAATTTACCTCATGTTCGTGGTCTTCTCGCAAAATGTACTTTGTCGGCAGTACAAACGTTTTGCAATCAGCTTCAAACGCTGGTTCCCTAGATTTGGTCAGCAGTGTTCCGCAAAAACAACGTTGTCTTCTGTCCATATCTTCCCATATCAGTTCACGAGGCGTCTCTGTAAGATTAGCGTGATGATCGAATTTACTGTAAAAAGGTAGCAGCATGATTCTTAATTGCTTCGGCGTCTTCCTTTAATCCAGCTTGGTGGGATCCCGAACACTCTAGCACTACTCAAGAATGGATAACACTAGTGCCCCATACGACTCTCCTTTACAAATGAGTTACACTTTCCCAAAATTCTCCCAATATACAGAAGTTGACCATTTGCCTTCCCTACTAAAATCCTTACGTACTCCTTTCATTTCACATAGTTTTGCAACATTAGCCCCAGATACAGTGTGAGTCAGGAGGAAAGATACATGTCTTCAGGCCTGCATAAAATTCCATAAGACGTCATACGTATTAACAAAGCAATATCCTGCAAGTACTCTGGTGACACATTTTGAAGTAAATTAAGGTAACATACTCCATTAAGGTTGTTATCTGAAGCAAATGCCGCCGAAAATTTGTTTCCACAGTTGCACACAGATTTTTGTCTGCCCACACCTGGGAGTTGCACATGTTATTGTTTCCGTTGCCGGTAAATATTGACTCACCAGTGAAAAGAATACGTGGAAACCTGCGTTCCATACGAATGAACTCAGTACTGGAAAGAGACAACATTGACTACTGTCCAACCAAACACCGCTGCAGCACTTGTTCTGCTGAGCGTAGTCCTTGTTTTGGTACACACAAGATGAAGCACAGGACTGAGATCAGACCCAGAGAAACTCATTCTAACAGGATGAAAAGAACGTTACAAAGACAGTCTTTAGCCAATAATCAAAACACAAGACAATTGCAACGAATAACTGGTGTCGCACAATACTATCATAAAACTGATATAGGTAATAAGTAAAATATAAGAGTGAAGGAATAAGTCTACAACCATCACTAGATGAAATGTTACATGCTTTTCATGCTGTTGATGTGAGTTTCTCTTCCATAAAAGCAGCATAAATGTATTTTGTCATGTTATCCACAAGGTTCTAGCGTGTACTTCATTGCAGCGCATGGAAATTTGTACAGTTACTCTTTGACTTGCTTTCTCTGGTTAATGTCAGCGCCACCTACAGGCTTTCGCCTACTCTTTGATAGTTTAATCGCCGCTCTCAGTTTAGCACTGCTCCTATTCCAATAGGCAATGGTACTACAAGAGATGAGATTTGTATTGTATTCAATGTATGTGCTCACTTTCGTGAGCTTTGTACTATAGTTCGATTTTTATGTAAGTACAATACTAGTTGAAATTTCTGTACTAAGATGCATGCTTATGTATATACTTTCCGTTATTAATTTTCTTGAACACTTCATTTCACAACTTCAGTCTAATGATGGAATTTTGAATCACATAACGCTTAATAAGAAATTGTGCACTCAATACCTTTCAATATTTCAAAGTTGTGCCAAATCTGAGTGGTCGGCTGCCTTTACCACGGATGTATTTGTCCATCAAGTAATGGAGGCAAGAGTATTATTCGTTGGGAAGCAAAACACGGCCGAATGTCATTGTGAAGTGGAGCCAGCTGGGCAAGGTACAGCAACAGCTGACGCTGCAATATGCCAGCGGAAGGACGGAAGCGTTTCCTCACTTGCCACCATGGAACTGTTTAGAGTACGTGCCTTAAACCTGAAACAAACATAGTCTGGAGCTCATAAGTACTCCACCATTACTGTACTAAAATATTCTCTTCTCAGTGTCACAGCCTGCGCCACGAGTCTGTGACTCCCCGAGCGACATCCTGGAATGCAGTACGCGGTCTGCTGTTAGCGACTATGGGACAGGACAGCCTGCCCTGATTCACGAAAGCAGCCGCCACCAGAGCACAGGGCCGCCCGCTCGCTGGAGATAGATGTTGTGCATCTGATTCCACTTACTGTCATTTGCTTAGTAACTGTTCCATAGCGAAACGCTGCTGTGGAGAAGATAGTTGCCGCCTATAGGAGAATTAAAGAAACTTTTAAAGAAAAGGGAAGTAATTGGGTGAATATCAAGAGCTCAGATGGAAAGCCTGTACTAAGCGAACAAGCAGGCATGAAAGCTGGAAGAAATATGTAGAAGGTCCATATAAAGGACACTAAACTGAAAGTAAGACGAACTGCCTGTAGATGAGAAGGTAAATATGACAGAGGAGAATTTAATAGTGCACTAACAGACCTGAATCGAAACAAGGTACCGGGAGTAGATGGCATTCGTTGTGAATTACTTCCTTGGAGAGCCAGCTGTGGCAAAAATATCTTACCAGATTTAATAAGCTATTACTTGGCGAACAGTAGCTTACTGCATCGTACAACTTCTACTATTATATTCATGTATCTTGACCCTAACACATTTAAATATTCAATCATGTAGCATAATTCTGACAATCGTAATGAGACTGATGATTGCCTATTACAATATTAACAATAAGAGCATTTCACACACTGATGTCCTGAATGAGATTATAACCGCCATTCGAGGGGCAATACTTCTGAATTATTTTCTCAAACCGGTCGAACGGAGTTGTGGTTATGGAAATTGATGATGTAGTTGTCGAGGAAAATGTACAAGCGGCACTGTGCCTGTTTTCATTACGATTTATAATTTCTCATAGTAATAAGAAAATTATAGTCTTTGACAGCAATCATATTTCTCATATGTATCAATTCTATAGGACAGAAATTCTTTAAGCGACCAAGTGGGACGCATGGTCTCTGGTGACTCATTACAGCGTACTTGTTTTTGGTTTTATTTTTTATCCCACGTATCTTTGCGTTGCAATGAAAATATCTGCATAATATAAATGTCAATTGTATGCAATGGTTATCGGTTTTGGAATCAACTATGTTGTGTTTCAGTCGCTCTACTTGCTGTTAACAATTTCGCTTTTTGCTCTCAAGCTTGCGCACCGTACTTCTCGGTTCTGTCTCGGCTTTTCTCTACCACAGCAGTCACTGCACGTTGACAGTGAAGCATAGGAGTAGTACGGATAGGTTTACTGGTGAAGAATTTGCACTGTAGGGGTGCACTGAACGAATGAAACCGGAACAAGGGTAGTATGCTGAGCATCTCGCGCAAAGACACCAACTACATCAGTAATTTTCGTATTTGTGCGTAGGCGCCTGCGAGAAACCGAATCCTTCCATGACAGTACTTCCTCGTGGCGAAATTTTTTGAAGAATTTATTCGCTATTCCATATTAGAGTGATTCCATTTCACAGGCTTTTGCCTTGCTGAGAAGGTATGTATACATAAACGAAGTTGGCCGGCCAGAGTGGCCGAGCGGTTCTAGGCACTACAGTATGGAACCGCGCGACCGCTACGGTCTCAGGTTCGAATCCTGCCTCGGGCATGGATGTGTGTGCTGTCCTTAGGTTAGTTAGGTTTAAGTAGTTCTAAGTTCTAGGGGACTGATGACCTCAGAAGTTAAGTCCCATAGTGCTCCATAAACGAAGTTAATTGGAGTAACAAACTGAATCAACCGCAATTACATTATAAACATTTCCTGGTAGATGAAGAGCGTGTGCAGGAGCAGGGCACGAACTTCCGACGTATGTCTTTTGCCGGGAAGTGTTCTGTTAATTTTTTTTTTCCGCTTGTTCCTCTTACAGCCTATCCTGTTTCTCCCCGGAACTGCCTTCTATGTCTAACTTATCGTGCAATGTTCCTTAACGTTTTGTTAAAGCGTATCCTATAAGATTAGTCTTCAACGTAATATAACATACACGGTTCCACTTCGAAACGGCGAAAAAGGAATTCCTTTTTAAAACACAAAAGGAATTCCCCTTCAAAATCAAATAAGACTCCTTTTCCATAGCAAAGAGACTCCTAAAGCGAGTAAGATTTGCCTTGTGTATAACAAACTAACTCCTCTTCTAATACCAACAAGGTTTCTCTTCAGAAATGAACATAGCCTCTCTATTTAAAAGAAACATTATTCTTCTAAAAAACCGAGTTTCTTTGTTTAACACAAACCAGTCTCTTCTTTTAGATCAGAGGTTCTTTTCTAATAGACACAAGACACCTTTTCTAAAGCAAGCAAGGCTCCTCTTTTAGATCAGCCAACACTACTAGCTTCCTCTTTTTAAGCAAACAAATTTCCCCTTCGAGAACAAACAAACTATACCAGAACAGCGCGAATTTAGTCCCGACTACCAAAAATTGTGCGCCCAACATATTCGCATTTCGGGTAATCGAGACTAGTGCAACGAAAGAAAGAGCTGTCATGGCCACTGTGTGCTCTGGGCTAGGCAAGTGTAGCGACTGAGCTATCCACGCACGATCAACAAGTTGTAAGATGGCAAGAACTATGCCCCTTACATGAAGTCATTAACGATCACCTAACTCACGTTGAGCGAACAGTAAGGCTGAACAAAATGACTGACAAGGCACAATGCATCTTGTAGGTGGTATAGTACGGACATATTGGAATAATCATTGTCGGGTGATGGTTTTAAAGTAATTCAAACGACATGAAAACTTTGTGGAAGCGTGTCGATTTACTGGAGGCTAGTTTATCCCAGGGAAGTACCCAGAAATGACCGCGGCGCGCGGCTGGGGAGTGGCGAAGGGAAGCGACAATAGGCAGCTTAGGGCAGCTCAAGCTCTGGGAAAGCAGTAACGGATCGCGGCCTCCAGCTGCCTTAAGATGAGTCACAGCATGGGTGGTTGACCCCGACCCCATGCTGGTGTACTGGGAAGCAGACAGAGAACTTGTACGCCTGTTGATAAATGTCCGTCATCCCGTTTTCAGTGAAACATGCGAGAAAGCCGCGCAAAGCTACAGTGGAGCAGTCAACAGAGATCAAAATATTCGTGTTCGTGACTATAGCAACTTCACGGTCGTTGTGGTAGCGATACTGAGGTATTTAAGGGCATTTTGTGCGAACTGGAATTCGCATTTCAAGAGGAACAGGCGCGGAAGAAACGCCGTCAGCGTGAACAAAATAACAACCGTCGCAATAATGGACCTTAGTGGGATAGTAGGCCAGTGCCGAACTACAACGGCCACAATCAAAATAAGAGTAATGGAAACTCGAAAAGAAGGTACACGGAAGAAGAGCGACACTCTCCGGTGCAACATAATAGATTACAAAGGACTTGGGGCGGTAACCAGCAATTGGGAAGGAACAGGAACAATGGTTACCAAAATAACAACCAAGAAGAGGTCGAAGTCCGCCCTCCGAAGCCTGGTCCATCCCACCTTAAAGGGCAGGGTTACACATGAGTAGACCAAAGCGCAGACATAGTAAATATAGGCTTAGAATAAGGATTTTTGCTAAAGTGTCTTGTTTGTTTGTATATGTATTGATCTTAGTGGTAGAATGTCTTGTTTATATGTGCCAATATTTTGTGTTTTTATTATTAATAGTGATATCTCGCCTCTACAAGTTGAGAAAATGAAGTGCACTACAGTATTTTGTAAAAACACATGATTAAAAAATGGAAAACAAGTATTTCTGGGCGTACCCCTAGAAAGAGATAGTGTAAATTACAGAAAAGTTCCCCGTAATTGTATCTCCGTCATTGGAGAACATATTTGTAAATTACAGAAAAGTTCCCCGTAATTGTATCTCCGTCATTGGAGAACATATTTAAGGCGGCCAGTCCCGTAGGTCGTTACGAGGATGCACCGACGCATCTCGTATGCCCCTGAATACGTAAGGGGTGGACAGCTATGCGCAGTTGCATGAATTAGCGCACCCAAAATGAACCGGATGTAATCATCTACAGAGCGAACAGCAGCATTTTTTTTTTTTTTTTTTTGTGATATGTTACATTACAGCATCACCAGTCTATTGCGGTCTAACTGTGTTGGTGAGGCAGTAAATTTCCACAGGGCAGTGACTGCATCACTGCAATTCACTTTGGAGGTGTGGCGGTGGGACTTGTAGTCCCGTACCACCCTCTGACGGTGACAGTACTACATGAGTCAGGCAGAAAAATTTAGCCTAACGTGGGATGGGCAGGTATGATTGGAAAATATTGGACGTAGAATGGGGGCTGGTCCCGCCAAAGGATGCGTCCGTGGTGGACGTGCCAAACCTATGGTTAGCCATGGTCGGAATCCGTTTCCTCTAGGACGGTTAGGGGAACCGGATGTCGATGCCAGCGGCGTGGGTCCCAACGTGGCGTAACCCATGGACAGTGTCCCGCAAGGCATCCACTTTCTCATAGAGCCGCCGCGCGTTGTTGCGTATGGTCGTCTTTAGGGGGACGATATCCGCTTCCTCGTGGAGAGTGACAATTCTCGTGAGTGGCGGGGCGTGCAGGCTCCACCTGAGCACCTTGTTCTGCAGGCGCTGCAACGTCCGCATCCTGGTGCCACTAATCGTGGCCCATGCAGCAGATCCATACGTGAGGGCAGGCAGGATAACTGTTCGGTAAATGCGGAGCTTGGTATGCAGGTTAAGTTCCCTACTGCGAAAGAGCGGGTACAAAGCCCTGGTTAGCTTTTGCCCCTTGTTGGTGACATACTCCGCATGACAGTGGAAGAGCAACTTGTGGTCCATCTGGACCCCGAGATAGGTGGTTGTCGGGGACCAGGGCACCTGCACACCTGCAATCGAGATATTGCGGCGGAGGACTGGGCGCCGTTTCGTGAAGTAAACTGCCTTAGTTTTGGCGGCATTGAGCCTTCAGAAATACTTGTTGATACCACTGCGAGTGTGAGCAGTGAGCTATATTTGTGTTGTGCCATTATGACATTGCTAATCCGAAACATGTTCACAGGCCTTATAAAATCACTCGTGACAAAAGGAGAAAACGGGAAGAAAATAGAGGAGAGAAGAAGTGTCGCAATAGAACACGATAAAGGACGTTATCCAAACCTCCAACAAAAATCTTGGTAAGACTGACACATGTCTAAGTTTGTTGTGTTTTATACATGTTCGCAGGCACAATAAGAGGGACGTCTGCCACATAGGGAACTCAGAAAAAAAACAAGATTAGAGATAAAAAGTAGTAAATAGTAAATATGTAGTCGGGTTGGCCAACACCGTGTTAGTCGTTGGAATTGGTAGTTAGAAATGGTGATGGGATCTTGTCCAGATAATCTTGATGCCCTATCCCTTGATTGTGTGTGTGTCAATGACTGTGAAGCAAGTTATCTTGTACATTTGTTATGTTTATGTATATAGAAAAAGTTCTGTTACATTTCTATTTTAATTGATCCTGAAGTTGATTTACAAACAAGTAAAATTATTCCTTTTGAAATGAAACCAGTTCATTGTATTTTTTTTTTTTTAAGTATGGTACTAATGGTTAAACATGAGCACTTTCCATGTACTAAAATTAGTTGTCTTAGTGTGTTAAGGTGGCGTAACTGAGCAAGAGGGAGTTGAAGCTACGACACCTGGCACACCACACACGAGCTGACAAGGAACGAGGACGACAGCAATGAGGGGAGCACACAGCTGATGATGGTGATGGCATGTAGACACGCCCTGAATCGACGGGGACAGTGGTCAACTCAGCAGCCAAGGAGATGTGACATCCAACACCTCTGTGTACGCCAAAGAGGTCGGTCCTGGTCTCTGTACACGGTTCGGATTGGGGGCAGCAATGAAGAGGTCCAAGAAGGTTTCTATATTTGTTGCTCGCCACGTCAGGTGGAGTGACAGCCCAGATGACGTTTTGTGCCTAATGACACCAGCTTTGAAGGCCTGAGCAGAAAATAGGCTCTTGTCTGATCACGGTCCCTCCCTTGCCCTAAAACGTCTATAAAACGAGCACTGACCTGTGGCTGAGCCGCGAGAGGTCACCGATGCTACATGCACCGATGGGGTGCCTGTCGGACAAGATGTCAACAACGACTCTTAGGTGAGAGCCATCCTGCCTCATGAAGATGCGGAAGCCTGTGGCGCCATCTCCGTAATCGACGTTGGTCTCTTCTCAGCCGTTAGCCATCCCTCAACTTGCTAGTCAGAACTAATGTCACTTCCGTTCCTGCAAGAAACTTGTGCCGTGTGTGTGTGTGTGTGTGTGTGTGTGTGTCAGTGTGGATTCAAATGAATAACATGGGCCTCAACGAACGTACTCATTTGTTCTGTTTATGAATTACGTTACAAGAAGGTTATGATTTTATAAATGTGCCATTTGTTAAAACGTCATATATTTGCCATGCCACGTCTGTTTGTGTTAGAATAAGATTTCATACTTATACCTTGTTACAAATACACAACGGTGGTTGCTCGATACGCAATGATTCTTGTCATTTTGCTTGTGATTTATATATAAAAGTACATGTGTGTACACAATCCAGACACTGGACTGGTCCAGACCTTGTTGAATTGTGTAAAGATGATACTTACACCATGCACAATATAAAAAAAAACTTTATTTATAAAATGTCAAACGGGCGTTCACATATAATTTAATGAGAGCAACTACTATCAACTTCAGAAAATGTTACACAAATATTGTTCATGTATGTTTTTAGTAATTTAAGTCGAGTAGGGATGGATAACTGAGAGTGAATGGACCTTAAGTTATAATTGCGGGTGTTGCCATTAAAATGACAAGCACAAAGGTGCTAGAACATGTGTATTTGCCCTTTGCGAAGTGTGTCCTTGTAATGTAATTGTAGTTTTCTTTTGAGTACTCTGACTAATAATTGTCTCAGGATTCTGCAGAGGTTAAAGTAAAATTACACTAAATAATGACCACGTATTTAACAGTAAATCCAGTCACTGAAGGCAGATACCCTAGGAATGAGTGGGATTGTGCATCAGAGAGGAGGCAGTGGTAATCAATCGCCCGTAACTACTCACGCAAACGGATTAAAAATACCAGTTATGGAGCTATTAATTTTGTACCACAGGTGGTAACACCATAGGAGTCATCACCTGTACTACAAAATTGATTTGAAGAGGGGGGGGCTATGTAAGATGGTAAGAACTATGCCCCTTACATGATGTCATTAAAGATCACCTAAGTCACGTTGAGTGAACAGTAGGGCTGAACAAAATGACTGACAAGGCACAATGCATCTTGTAGATGGTATAGTATGGACATATTGGAATAATCATTGTCGGGTGATGGTTTTAAAGTAATTCAAACGACGTGAAAACTTTGTGGAAACGCGTCAATTTACAGGAGGCTAGTTTATCCCAGGGAAGTAACCAGAAATGACTGCGGCGCACGGCTGGGGAGCGGCGAAGGGAAGCGACAATAGGCAGCTTAGTGTGGCTCAAGCTCTGATAAAGGGGTAACGGGTCGTGGCCTCCAGCCACCTTAAGATGAGTCACAGCATGGGTGGTTGACCCCGACCCCATGCTGGTGTACCGGGAAGCAGACAGAGAACTTGTACGCCTGTTGATAAATGCCTGTTATCCCGTTTTCAGTGAAACATGCGAGAAAACCGCGCAAAGCTACGGTGGAGCGGTCAACAGAGGTCAAAATATGCGTGTTCGTGACTATAGCAACTTCACGCTGAATTCACAGTCCGCATAGTCTGAAGTAAATGAGGTGAAGAGCGACAGAATGAATTACGCCGGCTTCCGATGGGAACGTAGGACCGAGGAATTTGAAATACTCTCCTGGGAGTCAGAATTCCGGAAAAATTGGTGTTTGTGCAGACGTTAACCTTGATAGGTGGCCTGGGAGGAGCTAAATAACAGAAGTTGAGCGGAAGGGAAATTTTGTGGGAATTTGTTCACTTCCCAGAGTAGGCACTGGTCGGTGCTGGGAAGCGACGCATAATTAACGCGACTTGCGCTGCAATTGGCGTAAGTGATTTTGCTGGAGGGGAAACTAAGGCGAAGAGCGGACTGGGAGAAGTCTCCGAGTGGTCTTCCGTTCGCAGCTTACCTAGAGTGCTGACGTGGCGTTCTTTACTCAGCTTGCCTGAGAGAGAGTGAGCATCTCTGCAGTTTAGGACTTAGCAAATGGAACGATTGAGCTTGGAGATAGAAAGTTTTGGTTCAGCTATGTACTGAGCAAGATAGCTAGGAGTGAATAGACGAGCGCAGCCTTGCAGCACCACGAGGTCGGCCGACATCCACACAACGACGCCGCTCCGCCACGCTGTATTCGGTGATATTGTGCCCGCTCCGTCCACTGATTAATTTGTTGGATCACGTCGGCAAAGTTTCCACCAGGATTTCATGGGCTGTGTATTGTAGAATTGTTCTCGCACTTCGCATTACGCCTGGGTCAGTCGATAGGAATTACTTTTGAGTTTATCGAGCTTTACTCCACGCAAACGCAATTTATTACCACTGCCTGATAGGAGAGTCTTATAATGTGATGATTGAAGGTCAGGAGTTAAAAATAAATTTGTGGTAATCAACTGCATCTGTTTTCAATCAAGTAGTTGCAATCCCAAGTCACTTTCTTAATTAATTTTATGTTCAACATTTGCATCTGGTGTTCAATAACTGAATATAACCTCAATGTGCACCCATTTTTAATTAAAAGTGATCAATTCTGAATAAATTAATGTCAACACTGCCACTGCAGTTCAATCAGGAGTCACAGGGCCATATTACTTTTTTTGCGTTATCCGATATTGCGGCAGTTTTGTACTCTCTGTTGATCTGTTAGTCAATTATTTGGGGTGAACACACGCCAAAACCAGCTAAGTGACGGGTGGGGTGTTACAAAGTCCACACCACCCGCACAGTCCTACTTCCGGAGAAGAGATAGTGGTGAAACAGGGGTGTAAGGGCCAGTCATCAGTCGTTCTGAATAGCTCAAGCGATGGAGTATCTGCCCAGGAAAGGTAAAGACCACAGATTCGAGCATCAATCTTGCACATGGTTTTAATCTGTGGGGACTGAAATCAGTGCGCACTCAGCTGCAGAGTGAAAATTCATTCAGGAAGCAATCCACTAGTCTGTAGCTAAGCTATTTCTCAGCAATATCCTTTCCTCCAGCAGTACTGGTGTCCCAAAGTACGTATGTGAAGTTGGGAAAGTAGGGAATGAGGTAATAGCACAATTATAGCTGTGAGAAGGGTCTGAGTTGTGCTTACGTAGCTAAGTAGGTGGAGCACATGCCTGCGAAGAGCAAAGGAACAGCAATCAGTCGCAGTTATGTTTGTTGCATATCTAGATTTCGGTTATTGTGTGGCCCTCTTGAGTGCAGTAAATGTAATTGTCCCAAATGGACTATTCATGTCAGTGGTTGATTTCCCTGTAGAATCAAATCGGGCATATAGCTCTGGTCCGATTTCTGGTCCGGCATACAGCCTTAATCAGATAGGAACTTTCGCATCACTGCAAACTTCGCTGCAGGATGAAAATTCATTCTGGTATAAATAACCTACACTGCCACATTGTAATGAAATTTTCACTGCCAATATTTAGCCGGCAAGGGCTTCTGATCACGAGTCTTTACACCAATTCCATACCTCTCAGCAGTGTCTCATGAAGTGACGGCACTTAACACTGTTAATGGCGATCCATCTGTCGAGTGGAAACGTTGAGTTCGGCGGCCCCTTGGTGCTATTCCAGAGAAGTAGGCTGCGTATCGGCGCCAGGTTTCATCCTCTCCTTTCATCATCATACAGCACACTTACTACACTCATCTACGTAAATATACATAGTTTATCTGGTAATAAGTATCCGGACATTAATATTGGGGTACGTCCAACCTTCGCCTTAATGAGAACTTGAGCTCTTCTGGGACACAGTTAATGAATCTCTGGGTGCCTGTGAAGGAATGGCAGCCAATTCTACCAGTCGAACCAGAGGAGGACTCTTGTATCTGGATGGAAGCTGGCGAAATAACACATCCACTTAGAGAAAGCTTTTGACAATGTTGACTGGAATACTCTCTTCAAATTCTAAAGGTGGCAGGGTTAAAATACAGGGAGAGAAAGGCTATTTACAATTTGCACAGAAACCAGATGGCAGGTATAAGAGTCGAGGGGCATGAAAGGGAAGCAGTGGTTGGGAAGGGAGTGAAACAGGGTTGTAGCCTATCCCCGATGCTATTCAATCTGTATATTGAGCAAGCAGTAAAGGAAACAAAAGAAAAGTTCGGAGTAGGTATTAAAATCCATGGAGAAGAAATAAAAACTTTGACGTTCGCCGATGACATTCTAATTCTATCAGAGACAGCAAAGGACTTGGAAGAGCAGTTGAACGGAATGGACAGTGTCTTGAAAGGAGGGTATAATACGGTCGCAGGTTCGAATCCTGCCTCGGACATGGATGTGTGTGATGTCGTTAGGTTAGTTAGGTTTAAGTAGTTCTAAGTTCTAGGGGACTGATGACCACAGTAGTTAAGTCCCATAGTGCTCAGAGCCATTGAGGGTATAAGATGAACATCAACAAAAGCAAAACGAGAATAATGGAATGTAGTCGAATTAAGTCGGGCGATGCTGAGGGAATTAGATTAGGAAATGAGACACTTAAAGTAGTAAAGGAGTTTTGCTATTTGGGGAGCAAAATAACTGATGATGGTCGAACTAGAGAGATGTAAAATGTAGACTGGCAATGGCAAGGAAAGCGTTTCTGAAGAAGAGAAATTTGTTAACATCGAGTATAGATTTAAGTGTCAGGAAGTCGTTTCTGAAAGTATTTGTATGAAGTGTAGCCATGTATGGAAGTGAAACATGGACGATAAATAGTTTCGACAAGAAGAGAATAGAAGCATTCGAAATGCGGTGCTACAGAAGAATGTTGAAGATTAGGTGGGTAGATCAGGAGGTATTGAATAGGATTGGGGAGAAGAGAAGTTTGTGGCACAACTTGACTAGAAGAAGGGATCGGTTGGTAGGACATGTTCTGAGGTATCAGGGATCACAAATTTAGCATTGGAGGGCAGCGTGGAGGGTAAAAATCGTAGAGGGAGACCAAGAGATGAATACAGTAAGCAGATTCAGAAGGATGTAGGTTGCAGTAGGTGCTGGGAGATGAAGGAGCTTGCACAGGATAGAGTAGCATGGAGAGCCGCATCAAACCAGTCTCAGGACTGAAGACCACTACAACAACAATTATTCACGATCCATTGCCTCACAGATGCTGCTTTAGGACAGGTTATGTTATAATACTGATAGAATCATTGTCTCCAAACTGTTCCTCTGTTCAGCATACAGTGCTGTAAGGTGTTTGATTTTCCAAGTGCTATAAGGGGACCGCCCGTTAACCACGAAAAATAGACCTTAACACCACCTCCTCTGTAATTCACTGTTAGTATTACACAAGATTGCAGATAACTTTCTCCAGCCATTCGCCAAATTTTCATCGAATTGCCGGAAGGTAGAGCGTGATTCATGACTTGGAATCACTCGTTTCCAGTGGCGTAGCACAGCACTGACTATGGAAGCTGAGGAGCTGCTCGGCCATGGTACGCCATTCTCTGTAACTCCCTATACTCAGTCACTGTACCAGTTCTGGCAGCTATCTGGAGCACCAGATTGACTTCTTCCGCTGATTTGATGAGATTTATCACAACCACCCTCCATAACCATCGACCTTCTCTGTCGGTCGTCGTATGAAGTTTGCCTGGTCTGGGTTTAGTCGTGATTGGTCCTTCGCGCTTCCACTTGGCAGTGATATGACCAGCAGTCGTTGTGCAGCTTTAGAAGGATCAAAATGTCCCTGAAGGACCTGGTACTCAGCAAACATCCAGTGACTAGTTCACTTTCAAAGTAACTGAGCTCCCCTGACCGATCTATTTTGCTGTCACTGCATGTCTACTGGCGACACAGTACTCCTCGCTTCCTGTTATACTGGCGCGTCCTCCTTTCCTGACATCTAGTAGTCAATTTTACATTACACAGGGGCGTCTGAATACTTTACACATCCGTAAAGCCGTCGGCACGTGGACCGTGCCGTCGAACGTTAACGTTGAGCGTGGCGAGTTCAACGTGCTGCTGAGCACTCAGGAACGATGCGACTTGTGCTGACGGTACGTGGGCCCCAACGTCACATACGCGATCACAACGCACTCCAGCGGCAGTTGTGGGATGTTTCTAGTTCGTAAATCACACTTTTTACTCAACAGGCGCGCGTAAATTTCCCACGTTAGCTCTGTTAAAACGCACATTTCCTCCATTGTTCATATCCTAGTCACGTTGTTCTATATACACAAATAAAAACTTCAATATCGATGTACATGTTTTAAGACAAAAAGGAAAGTACCATGTCCAATCAATAAGGATACAGGCTTATGAAAGTTCCATTACAAACAGTGCGACAAATTTTTGCAATAGTTCTCCACATACGATAAACACTATTTTATCTTTCCCACTTTTAGTAAAACCCTAAGGTCATTCTTACGTGACCACTGTTTCTACCCAGTATCAGAATGTTTATAACATGTAAATTACGAAATACAAAAGAAAAAGGAACAAAATACCTTTGCGCAAGTTGTCCTGTAGATTAAGCCACTCGAACAAACTCACTCCTCAAAAAGATGTGAACTTATATTTACATAACATCAAATATTGTAGTATACACTTACATTAAACTAATAATAAAGAATCAGAACCTATTATATAGGCGAATGTTAGGAAAAAAATATTAAAACTCGGCGAGACGCGAACAGTCGTCATATGAGTCCTCAGATCAGCAATAATCACCGAGCGAGGTGGCGCAGTGGCTAGACACTGGACTCGCATTCGGGAGGACGACGGTTCAATCCCGCGTCCGGCCATCTTGATTTAGGTTTTCCGTGATTTTCCTAAATCACTCCAGGCAAATGCCGGGATGGTTCCTCTGAAAGGGCACGGCCGACTTCCTTCCCTAAACCGATGAGACCGATGACCACGCTGTCTGGTCTCCTTCCCCAAACAACCAACCATCAGCTATAATCAACGCCACTCACTACGCTAATGGACAACAATTTATCTATGGCCAAATCTAATAGGTTACCACTTGCTAAATGCTTTAATCCTAGCTATGTTACTAACTGAAATTTAATTATAACAAATTTTACCAAGAAGAATGTGTTTTTGGTGGATTCTCAGTGTGTCGCTACCTTCAAATGAGATACTCTCATAATACGCAAGTTACAATAATTCTTTATCCTCGAATATGATGTCTCTCATTATTTTATTGCAGCGAATCACGCAGTTAACAACGGATTTTCGAGTGATTCTCAATTTGCTGGTGCTCAGAAACGACATATATACGTATAGGCCTGAACTGAATGCCAATATGCCGTCTCACAGCTCAATGCTGAAGGGGGATGGCGTGCATGTGACGTAAGTGGCTTTGTGCCATCTGATTGGTCAATGCTCAGACGCACGCTCAGAAAATCTGACATGTTAGATATTGCTCTGCCACGCTATGACGTCAGAAACTCGACAGGCTCGACGCTCAACGTTCGGATGCACGGTCCGTGTGCCGACGGCTTAAGGAAGGGGCCCGATGGTGTGGGAGGACAACACCCTTTCCGGTGGGCTGCTGCACCCACTCCTGGCGACTTCCTATTCAACAACACATACGACAGTTTTTTACCCTCACAGACGAATTGTTGGTCTCGTACGTAACCACTGTGATCCGTCCCAGTTGCAGACTGATTCCGGAGAACATCGCTATGGTCGTTAGTTTTTGAAGCGGCTTCTCTCGGACTTGTCGGGCGTCAAGATATGCAGCGACACAAGTCCTAAAACTGTGAAAAATAAAGGAAACGCCCAGCGCGGGTCATTACGCCGGTCCTTCCACTTAGGAATAACTCACGAGGCAAATGGAACTGCCGACGCGAGGCGGGCTGGGCCGGGCCGGGCCGGGTCCGCGCTCGAGCGCCGCCCGCTTCCCAATTACCGCCGGCTGCGGCAGCGGCAGCGGCAGCGACGTCACGGCCGGTGCCAGGGCGTGGCCGGCGGCCGCCCGCTCTCCAGGGCTGGCTGGCTGGCCGGCTGGCTGGCAGGCCGGCTGTGTCCAGCGCCGAGTGGCGCCAGCGCTTCCGCCGGCCCGTCTGAGGCGCGCCGCGTCTCGTAAACTCCTCGCCTCGGGCCTCCCACGAGGTACCGGGGAAATCGTAAAGTCTTCCGGCCCACGCTGTCGTCAAACTGCCGTCGCGGCCTTCACATCCGTGTAAGGAGGAATCCGCGGTACGTGGCAAGCGTATTTTCTCCGTGTACGTATATGTAATGTCTGGCAAAAATATCATGGAGTGGTTTTTACATAGTAACCTCAGCGACCGGAATATGATCTTCACTTTTAAGGGCTTCTCCACTCTTCAGCATTTGCCCAGCTTCCACAGTCGTGGCAGCCTTCTTCTTTCAGATCTTTCTCCCTCATCATTCCAGTTATTCTCACTCCCCATGTTCTACTCGACCGTCCACGCTCCCTCCGTCAGAGCGGCGACCATTCCAGGATTACTTTTGGCCACCGTCCCTGCTCCATTTGTCGTACATGGCCATACCATTGAGGAGTTCTATTCTCAATTCTTTGCACGACCGGTTCTTTCCCACTTGGCTGCCCTCCTTATTTCGCTTCTCTGCCGCTCCACCAGGATTCATCGTCCTGCACCATATCTTAGCATACTTTCCACTACTGTTTGCAGAATCCTCTTCCTCGTTTCTTTTGATATTGACCGCCTTCACAGCCCCCCATTTAGCATTTTGATTGCTCCTCTCGCCTGCTGGATCCTGCGTTTCACTTCTGCTTCACAGCTTCCCAAGGAATGAATAATCGACCCTACGTATTTAAACACTATTACGGTTTTAATACTCTCTTTCGACAGTACTATATCCGTTCTACCTCTTCCTACTAGCCGGCCGCGGTGGCCGAGCGGTTCTAGGCGCGTCAGTCCGGAACCGCGCAACTGCTACGGTCGCAGGTTCGAATCCTGCCTCGGGCATGGATGTGTGTGATGTCCTTAGGTTTAAGTAGTTCTAAGTTCTAGGGGACTGATGACCTCAGATGTTAAGTCCTATAGTGCTCAGAGCCCTTTGAACCATTTTCCTCCTACTATTAGATATTCTGTTCCGATCATATTTATTCTAAGGCCGCTTTTTTCAAAGGCTTCCATTAACTTCTTTATCATAAATTTGACAAGCCCTCTACGTTGTGGTATCAGTACCTCATAGCTGAAGTGTATTCCAGCATAGGTTTTGTATTACCTAATATACAGCTTTTGTTGCAGCTTCCTATTACGTGGTCTCTTGTTTTTCCTACCAGAAGTTCTTCAAAATCCTTTTTCGCCTGTCCAGTATATATAGGTTGTACCGTGGGTGCGGTATTGCTAGCCGTTTTCAGCTTCCTTATCCTCCTCCATGCCTCTAGCGATGTTCTATTTCCAACCAAATGCTCTGTTTCCCCATACATTCTTTTCCATTCCTCTTCCGTACAGTCTGTTGTTAAATTCGTAACCCTGTATTTATATACAAGTACACGTACCGAGATTTCCGGAACCTGTACAGAAAATTGGAATAGAGATCAACATAAACATCATTTCCACCCATTTTTTTTTTAGGGAAACCACACATTGCATGTTGCACAACCATAAAGCGAAACTTTCAGGGGTGGTGGTCCAGACTGCTGTACACACCGGTACTTCTAATACCCAGTAGCACGTCCTCTTGCATTGATGCATGCCTGTATTCGTCGTGGTATACTATCCACAAACTCATCAAGGCACTGTTGGTCCAGATTGTCACACTCCTCAATGGCGATTCGGCGTAGATCCCTCAGAGTCGTTGGTGAGTCACATTTTCCATAAACAGCCATTTTCAATCTATCCTAGGCATGTTCGATAGGGTTTATGCCTGGAGAACATGCTGGCCACTCTAGTCGCGCTATATCGTTATCCTGAAGGAAGTCATCCACAAGATGTGCACGATGGGGGCGCGAATTGTCGTCCATGAAGACGAATGCCTCGTCAATATGCTGCCAATGTGGTTGCACTATCGGTCGGAGGATGGCATTCGCATGCCACACAGCCGTTACGGCGCCTTCCATGACCACCAGCGGCATACGTCGGTCCCACATAATGCCACCCCAAAACAGCAGCGAACCTCCACCTTGCTGCACTCGCTGGACACTGTGTCTAAGGCGTTCCGCCTGACCGGGTTGCCTCCAAACACGTCTCCGACTATTGTCTGGTTGAAGGCATATGCGACACTCATCGGTGACGAGAACGTGATGTCAATCCTGAGCTGTCCATTCGGCATGTTGTTGGGCCCATCTGTACCGCGCTGCATGGTGTCATGGTTGCGAGGATGGACCTTCCCGTGGACGTCGGGAGTGAAGTTCTCATCATGCAGCCTATTGCGCACGGTTTGAATCGTAACACGACGTCTTGTGGCTGCAGGAAAAGCGTTATTCAACATGGTGGCGTTGCTGTCCGAGCCATAATCTGTAGGTAGCGGTCATGCACTGCTCTAGTAGCTCTTGGGCGGCCTGATCGAGGCATGTCATCAACAATTCCTGTCTCTCTGTATATCCTCCAGGTCCAAACAACATCCATTGGTTCACTCCGAGACGCCTGGACACTTCTCTTGTCGAGAGCCCTTCCTGGTAGAAAGTAACAATGCGAACTACAGACAACACGAGCCGTGTACCTCCTTCCTGGTGGAATGACTGGAACTGACCGGCTGTCAGAACCCCTCCGTCTAATAGGCGCTGTTCATGCATGGTTGTTTACATCTTTGGGTGGATGTAGTGGCATCTCGGAACAGTCACAGGGACTGTGTCAGTGATACAATATCCACTGCCAACGTTTATCTTCAGGAGTTCTGGGAACTGGGGGGCTCTGAGCACTATGGGACTTAACTCCTGAGGTCATCAGTCCCCTAGAACTTAGAACTAATTAAACCTAACCAACCTAAGGACATCACACACATCCATGCCCGAGGCAGGATTTGAACCTGCGACCGTAGCGGTCGCGCAGTTCCAGACTGTAGCGTCTAGAACCGCTAGAACTGCTCTGCCAATCCGGCCGGCTCTGGGAACTGGAATGATGAAAAACTTTTTTTGATGTGTGTACTTTGTAACTACTCCAGTCCTCTTCGCTCTTGTAGCGTAACCATATGTGATATTTCTTCTTTGCCTCAACCACCTCCAACAACTCTGTGGTCATCCATTCAGTTCTCACTCTTATCTCCCTTACCATTTCTCTGTTGCTTCCTTAACTGTTTCAGGACACATAGTTCATTAGCATCCAGTCTTAGATTTAATATTTGCTGATACAAACTTTTGACACTTTCTTCTTGTAGCATATATATCCTTTATTTTGAATCCTCTATAGTTCTACATCCAGCACTCTCCTCTTTCTCCTCCTGTTTTATCTTGATGTTAATCGTAAAAGCAAATTTTGAAGTAACTATAAAAATGATGGGAGCCACACTCTAGTCCTCTTTTTACTCTTACATCTTGCATCTTAATTACCCCCTGCCACCGATCTGTACATTGTCTATAGTTAATTTTAGGCTCCTTGACGGATTGGCCCAGGTGCACTCACATATATCTTTATGATGGAATAGGCCATTCATAACAGGACACTTTTGAAGCTTACAGAAGGTAATCAGCCACCTTCCGTTATCGATTTAACATCCTCTCTCCTCTCCTACAACGTCATTATTTAATCTTTTACCAGTTCGTCCATTTAAATCCCCCATAATTAACAATTCATGTCCCTCTGGATGTTCATCAAAGCACTTCTTGTAAGTCAACTGCGAATCACTGTACGTCCCACATTCCACAAATCAGAGTCCTTGTTCTTAACCAGAGTCGATGCTTTTTGATCCGTGTGGCTTTTTTATTTTGTTTGGGAAACATGGCAATACCTTTTTTTACTGGGGTGGGATACCAACCCTGCGCTGTACCTCCAGCCTGGAGGACTGGGATTTTTCCTTAGGGTTTACTCCTCCAGGAAGGCTCCCTTCAGTATAGCTTAAGAGTCCTCCCTACCCTATGTTACCATCTCAAGAAGGGAAAAATTAAGGATCAGATAAAAAATGAAGGTACATTGTGAGAAACTCTTTGTCTGGCTGCCCTTGTAAGAGACCTGTCCGGCATGGGAGAACCTGCCAGTAGGAAAACATTTCAGACTCATCGACACGAAAAGACCTTAAATGGCGGAAAAAAGGTCATTAACGTACCACCCTCTTCCTTGGGTCGTTGATTCCCACACATTTCGTGGCCGGAAGCGACAGTTTAAAGTGCGATGAGCAACAGGGCGACATTCTTGACAGCCTTTGACCCGCTGATATCACCGGACGTTTCATCTCTTCTCTACAGACATTGTGGGTCTACAGCTCCACCGAACGCGATCACAACCGTTTGGAGGGCAGCACGACTGCAGTTTTTTTCTATTCTGTACAGGATTGGAACCACCTGAGGCCGGTCAAAACCATTCGGGTCGAATCTGAGCGACAGTGTGTCTGAAATATTTTCTTCGGCCACCCATAATAAAACTGTGCGATTGCAAACTTACTACTTTCTTTTATAATATGGACTTTAATAAAAATGGCAAGGTACTGTTAATCGGAATACAAGAAGGAGTTGTGATCTTAATAACAATAGATTTATTCATTCTTAACATAACAAGACAAAAAATGGTTAAAGAAACGTCGCACAAACATTTTCATTTGACAAACGCTTTCACTAATATGAGGTCTATGGTGGACAAACTGATCAGCTGGGGATCGACATACGACACTAACCAGAACACTAATCGCTTTATCTGACTTCATACATGTGAATCCGGGGTATGGTCCAAAAAGTACGCTACTATCAAAGATCTATACTCTACTATTCCAAAAAGAAAAATATGGTTCGAAAGAACATGGTGCTGAGAAACATACATTGGAGCCCTACACTGTAGTAGCGAATACTTTACCCTTCTACTGGTCAGGGCGGCACTCCACGATGTGTTCAGTGAGTAAAGTCATGGACGGCAGCAATCTGTTATTAATGGCGCGCACCCAAAAAATGCAAGTACGCGACCTTGCGTTCAGGTAATTCGGAATGCAGGTACTTCCCTATGAGCCTCTGAAACCCTGGTGAATTCCAGCGCGCAGGTGGACCCGTTTGCTGGTCTGTCAAACCAATTTGACTCCGTCCCATGACTATGCGTGACAGAATATGTCAAACGTTTGGACAACCAATTCAACCAAGACAAATAAGTACACCCACGTATCACTCCTTGTGTGTCTGATGCTAGAAGCAGTACCTCTTGACGATTCATAAGGTGACTGTAACAGGATCTAAGTGGCCCACTAGCAAAGGACACAAGTCTCACTGTTTAGGTAGAGACCTATAGTTCTTTACTAGAGAAGCGCCAGTACAAGAGTGTCCACTTCTCCTTCTCTCTGCTTCCCTCGCCAGCTCGGTAGCAAAGCACATTTACCTCTTAGACTTCTCCCACTTCAGCACAAGCCAATCACGAGCTGGAGCGCCACATTCAAAGATGGAATACTGCTCCTTGCTCTGCATACACCGACTTGTCCAATCAGAGACTTTAACGTTACTTGGGAGAAAAGGAAAAACAGATTTCAGTTTCACGACCTCTTTCCCAAGCATTTACACCATGTCTTTTGCTAACAACTTGACCAGGATGGATCCACAGCCCTCCATAAAAAGACCGTTATCTCCCCTGGTGTTTCCATTTCTAAGTTCCCACAGAACCGCCATAAACTCACTAAAAGCCTCGTGCCTTCACAAATATGTTTTGTAGCAGAGTCTGGATGTCTGGGCACCAGTGACCTGTCCCACAGAAATTCGCAGGAAGCTCACAGTTGTCTCGTCGGCTTCCTGCCTAACGAGGGCCCGTCTTCTGCTTTATTGCCGGTCTTCAGTGCTTTGGCCATTGCAGCGGCGTCTCCTTCGCACTAGTCAGCCTATCTGGATGCGACCGGCAACCGACCGGCGCCATCGAAAAGTGTCTGCACAATGAGACCGCAGAACTCGGCAGTCCGGAAATGTTTTCCCCCAGGTCCCTCAGCCCTCTGTCGCCATACACTTTTACTGCATTCGTTTAAATCGACGCCCTATTCCTTTGAACACAGGTAAAGTTTACCACTACTCCTTCACTAGTGCACTCAAGCAAGAGCGTCAACTACTACCCACCATTCCATCGTGATGCATGAAGTCAGATCGTAATAAAGATAATCTTCCCTAAGAACATTAAGTGGCAAGACACCGAATCAGAAGCGAGAGTGACCTGCGATCTCTCACGATTTCAAAGGTGGGGGTAGTGGTTCTGACTATCACCGCAGAGTCGTCAAAAGGAGGGTAATAAAATGGAAATGTCGTGTGGCTAGGGCCTCCCGTCGGGTAGACCGTTCACCTGGTGCAGGTCTTTCGATTTGACGCCACTTCGGCGACCTGCGTGTCGATGGGGATGAAATGATGATGATTAGGATGGAATATGAGTAAGAGGGGTGTGACGACCGTCTCATCGTGTGACACGTCCACAGTGGCACTGGGCAGAATTGTGGTGAAACTGTGCGTCCATGTGCTACCTTGCACGTCAAATGAACTTCTGAGCTGTGGCCCTTTTTTCACATGTGTCGATGCTTTGCTGTTTGAAGCTTCATCGAGCATGACGGAGACACCACAGGGTGCCACACTTTTGCACCATTACAGAGGACAGTGTTGGCACCTTTGATTCAAATTTCAAACATCAGCATCGCACTGAAAGACAATTCCGGAGTTTCTAAAAAGTGACCCATTAACGCAGTGCATTTACAGGAGAGATACAAACGTG
Source organism: Schistocerca serialis cubense (assembly GCF_023864345.2). Lineage (NCBI taxonomy): Eukaryota > Metazoa > Arthropoda > Insecta > Orthoptera > Acrididae > Schistocerca > Schistocerca serialis. The sequence continues at coordinate 259,137,417 of NC_064641.1, forward strand.
AGGTATTCCATAAAACCAAGAATAGGTGTGTACATATTACACAAACTTTCATAACAGCAAAAACTTCCAATGTGTAATTTGTGTTTATTTTCTGATATAGACCGGCAGTCACTTTTCTGGCCACTGTGGAAAACATTGCAGTCATTGGCCTACGCAACAAGAATTGCAGAAAATGCATTATTTATAGTAGATAACGTCCACTATTTCACATAATACTTATACTGAAATAATAAGAAAGACCCAGAGGCTTTTAGTAGATCAGGTGTGAAAATAAAGCTGAGTGTAGGTAAACACGAACCTACTAGTTTGCTCTTCAAAGTCACGACCGTGTCAACTACGATATTGCTTCGAAATGGCTGCAGTGCCTCAGTTATATAGGGTAGAGTATGTAACGGCAGTGTCTGGAAATGTCAGTATTTGATATTCAACTACAACAAATTGTAAACCAAAGTGACGCGCTTTTGATAATTTATCATCATGCCATAACACTGGACTCGCATTCGGGAGGACGATGGTTAAAACCTGCGTTTGCCCATCCTGATTTAGGTTTTCTGTGATTTCCCTGAATCGCTCCAGGCATGTGTCGGGATGGTTCCTTTGAAAGGGCACGGTAAATTTCCCTCACCATCGTTCCCTAATCCGCTGGGATCGATAATCTCTGTTTGGTCCCCTCCCTCAGATCAACCAACGAACCAACACTGAAATTTGATACTTTCGTAGCAACCAAGTTATTGTACTAAACATCAAATATGGGAAGATTTTTACTTCCGATATGTAGTTTCCTGTCATTTTACTATAGCAAATCATACCTAAAACGCCAACGGCGTTACCGCGATGGTAACGCCGGTTCCCGTCAGATCGCCGAAGTTAAGTGCTGTCGGACTCGGCTAGCACTTGGTTGGGTGACCGTCTGGGTCTGCCAGCGCTATATACAAGCGGAGTGCACTAAATCCTTGAGAAGACAACTGAGGAGCTACTTAATCGAGAAGTAGAGGCTCCGGTCACGAAAACTGAAAACGGCCAGGAGTGCGGCGTGCTAACCACACGCCGCTCACTTCTGCATCCAGTGACGCTTATCAGCTGCGGACGACATGGCGGTCGGTCGGTACCGTTCAGTCTTCCTAGGTCTGTTCGTACTGAGAGTTTAGTTAGTCCCTAAAACGACGCGTTTTCGAGAGGTCCTCAGTGTGCTGATGCTTTGAAACAGCTAATATTCATACCACGTACTCTATTATAACCAAATATGTTTAACTTCATACAGTATGGCGTTCCTAAGTCTTGCTTTTGACTTAAAATCCATCGAGCAGTTCATTTGCCTCATTCCTCTCCACGAAGCCAAAATCTGGCATGCCAGATTCTTCATTTCACGCTTCGCAACGTAGTGGAACGTTGACTTCCACGGTATGATGTCAGCAGCTCCTTGTCCTCCAACGTATTCACATCCCGTGGGGGACAGCTCTAGGATAGCTCACTACACAGTCTGGTTAGTTTCTCGACAGGCAACACGTTCCGCTGCACGTGGTTACTTCATTTAAGTAAAAGTGAGTTAATGTTTAACTTTGCATCGACAATGTTTATATGTAGTCTAGTACTGCCACCAAGATACTGTGTACCATATTGTCAATATCATGGTGCTAGATAAGTTATAATTAGACTTCGTGATTGTTACTATAAGTAGTGCTTTCAGACTGGGATCCGTTGTGAAAACACATTTTCGTCATTTTGGTTTGAATCAACAAATTACGAGGTATCTCTTAATTGAAACTTTATTGTTCCATAATAGCAATACTCCCAAAACTCATTCTAGAATTCACTGTCTACTGATCGCTTGTTAGGAACCACACCCAACGGAGAAGATATCCACTGGAAACATGGAGACTGGAGACAGGTTTAACAGGGACGAGGTAAGCAGCCCTTGTCCTGACGATCTAGGGAAGAATCAGGTGAAAACTACTAGAAGTCTCCCTCGCAGACTGACTAACGTAGCCGTTAACATGAAGCCGTCCTCAAACTACAGTGGTCTGCATCACTTAAGGACGACGGTAACTCTCGCATGTTGTGTCATTGCCAAGTAAGCTCGATGAAACTTGGAGCATAAGTAGAAGGAACTGCTACAGTGTACTAACTCCTACAGTGTACTACGGAAGGTAACTGAAATAAATTTGCCGCGCGGCGTGGGCGCTCGGTTTGAGGCGTCATGTCATGGATTGCGCGGCCCCTCCCGCCGGAGGTTCGAGTCCTCCCTCGGGCATGAGTGTGTGTGTTTTTCTTAGCAGAAGTTAGTTTAAGTTAGTTTAAAGTAGTGTGTAAGTCTAGGGACCGGTGACCTCTGCAGTTTGGTCCCATAGGAATTCACACACATTTTAACATTTGAAATAAATTCACAATGAGACGAACAGAAATGATAGTGTAATTATTGTCCTCGAATTGAAGTTATTCAAAGACTAACATGACTGCGACTTATGATGGTTCTCTGGACATCGCAAAAGGCTGAACATGCTTCTTTATAGAGCGTGTGAGCACCACGGACGGCAGTGCATGCTCTCTAACGTGCTCCCATGTTGCCCACAAGGTTGGTAAAGGGTTCTTATGGCAGGGCGTTCCATTCTTGTGCTAGGGCGGTTGACAACTGCTGGTGTATGTGAAAGTGCTATAATGCGTTTCCCCCACGCCTCCCACACATGTTCGATGGGATTTATTTCGGGGCAGCCGGCAAGCCAGTCCATTTGGCCGAATATCCTGTCGTTCCAAGACGTCCTCCACCTGCAGAGTTCGATGCGGTCGCACATAGTCAACCATAAAAAAGAAGTCCGGGCGGAATGCACCCCTGAACAGATGGACATGTGGAAGTAGTACAGTGTCACAATGGATCTGACCAGCGAGTGTTCCGTGTTCAGAGACTTGATGGTGAGCACATCCAAGCAACATTATGCCTCCCCACAGCATGAAACCTTGATCTCAACCATAAAAAAGAAGTCCGGGCGGAATGCACCCCTGAAAAGATGGACATGTGGAAGTAGTACAGTGTCACAATGGATCTGACCAGCGAGTGTTCCGTGTTCAAAGACTTGATGGTGAGCACATCCATGCAAATTATGCCTCCCCACAGCATGAAACCTTGATCTCAAATTCAAATGACTCTAAGCACTATGGGACTTAATATCTGAGGTCATCAGTCCCCTAAACTTAGAACTATTTAAACCTAACTAACCTAAGGACATCACACACATCCATGCCCGAGGCACGATTCGAACCTGCGACCGTAGGTGCAGCGCGGTTCCGGACTGAAGCGCCTAGAACCGCTCGTCCACAGAGGCCGGCTACCTTGATCTCCTAACCGATCATGTTCGACAATGTCCCTGGCTACCTCACGTACCCTCTTACGGCGGTACGCTAGGGATATATCACACAGCACAAAAAGAAGTTTTGGAATTCTTCAGTATCTTATTAACACAGATACAGGACAGATCTAAAATGTTATATTTCTTGACAAATGATGATTCTGTTTATGCACTCATCGTTTCTCCAAGTTTTTCGCTTAGCAAACCTCAAACACATCGTATACAAACTTATCGCACCCATTCAAAACACTGAGACTGTGAATAAAAAGACGGATCATTCGTATGGAAATTGCGCTCAGTCGCTTTAAAGTGTTTTTAAAACTTATATTCGAATATTACGCGGCTTTCGAATCAGTGCTGTCTCGTCATCATACGGTAGGTATCGTAAAATGGGGTGAATAGAAACAGTGGCGTGAATAGAAACGAAAATTCCGAAAAATTTCTGTGCTGTCGTGTTGAAAGACTAATAGGAATCTCATTCATTTATTTGTTTGGCTATGTTGATAGTGAACCAATCTAACAGGGAATTCGGAAATTTTAAAGTTGACGACACTGTCAAATGGTTCAAATGGCTCTGAGCACTATGGGACTTAACATTTGAGGTCATCAGTCCCCTAGAACTTAGAACTACTTAAACCTAACTAACCTAAGGACAGCACACACATCCATGCCCGAGGCAGGATTCGAACCTGCGACAGTAGCGGTCGCGCGGTTCCAGACTGTAGCGCCTAGAACCGCACGGCCACACAGCCGGCGACGACCCTGTCAGTTGACGTGTTTTTCACTCTATGACTAACATGCTATGTGCTACTGAATCTGCTTTCTTCGAACTTTATTTGTAAGAGGGAATCTATATTTCCTTGTTTTAAGTTAGAAAGTTTACGGATCCTGTTCAGTTATCAAAAGTTCAGTCTCAATGTATGTTTTAACCTGATTTATGTTTCAGCTAACTGAAGATGTAGTGTTGCTTTTTCTGAATTTGTGTGGTGAATGGAAACAGTAATCGTTAGTTGTTGCTCAGAAGAAGTCCAAGAATTTGACGAAAATGAAGAACCATCTGGCCCGTTCTCTTCCCAGGAGATTATTCTTTGATTAAAGTATACGGAACAAGTGAGCATTCATTTGGATTGAATATACGTAAAATTTGTTATTTAGAAGACCAATTTTAATGTTCATGCTTTCTGAAAAAACAAGTCCGACTAAAGACGTTTTTTTAACAGACGAGAAGACATTTTTAGACAAGAAGATGTTGTTCGAAAGTTCTTCGTTACATCTGGGGGACTGGAAGACACCATTTAAGTCACTGACTTAATGTAGTAACAAAGTAATCACGTTCATCAGTTTAATGTTACAAATTGTAATTAGAGATGTAATAATCTTTATTTCGAAAACAGAATAAACAAACCTAATTCATGAATGCTTTCAGGTTTTTTTGTTGAATAAAACTTCATTGAATCAGATACATTTTGTTTCGTACTCTCCCAGATCCAAAATTGATTATGAGAGGCCCTTATTCATCCCAGTGACCAATATATGCCAAAAATTGTAGAATTAACACTTTTGTTTCTATTCAACTCTCTGTGTTGATCGAAACATGTATCTTTTTTTATGTTATAAAAGCACGAGCTAATAATAAGTTTAAAGTTAGGCACAAGATGCATAGCACCGTATGATTTTAGTATTATATTTCTTTGTAAAACAGTAATTTTTTTCTCTTAAAGTTGAAAACTGTTTCTGTTCATCCCATTTTACGGTATTTAAGTAAAGCAGCCATTAATCCGAAGAGTATTTTGAACACAGCTATGCTCTATAGGCGTGGTCTTGTTGGAGGTCGTATGTCGTTTTGAGTATTAATAAACCGCTTCAGCTCTTTAGTCCTTTATTCTCAGATTCCTTCCGGTCTCATGGCGCTAAAACCCACATCTTCAGGAGAACATATAAGTAAAATATTACAGCTAAAAGCTCAGAACTTTGTACCCAACATTCGTTCTCTGTCAGAACAAAACACAGTTAAAAGGCGGCAAGTCACTGAATAAAACAGCCGGATTCCGATCCAGTACGGTAGATGCGTCCGATTCTCCAGTCTCTACGCAATGGTGAAAACGAGATGCGGCGGTGTGCTGCATCTTACTGTGGCTTTTAGTGCCATGAAACAGCAGAGATTTCAAAATAACGTACTGAATACAGTTGAAGGGTTTATTAATATCCAAGATGGTTACTCATAGCTGTAACTGTCCTACTTACAAGGTTGTCTGCTGGAACATCGTTGCCTTCCTTCGATTCTTGAACTAATTTACCATCCGGTTATGAAGGAACCTACAGTTTAATGTAGAATACTAACCACTGCGTTTTTCAAGTCAACAAATATTACCGGAAGGGAAAAAAGCCATAAGTGACAGACAAAAGTCCTGTGGGATCGAACCTGACACATCGGGATCTGAAGCCTTTTTTGACTTTTCCACTGAGCCATCGTGGCAGACTTACGCTGTTTACAGGCACTTTATACTTTTTAGGAGAGCATCTTTCTACGGAATTATTCATATAAACAAAAAACAGTGACGTAATTTGGTTACTTATTCGTCGTTTAGTCATGAATATGGCACTTTCAAGGAGCCCGTTACAATCTAGGGAGGAGAAAAAAGGAGTCTAACTCTCTGGGGCCGATTTTTACCACTACTGTTCAGAATTTTCTGCACTGCTCTGGTAGTCCATAGGTCTCGTGTAGTTTTCGCTGATTTTAGTACAGCGTATTCGATTCATTTCCCATACGCTTCTCCCGGTTTTTAATTGTTTACACAAGCATACTTTTGTTGAAAATGGTGTTTCGGGTTGGTTATTATCCGTACAGTACAGTCTTTCGTTTCGTTTCCTTTGTTAACTGTTTTTGTTTGTGCACTAGAAGGTGAGTGCTGTACCAAAAGGAAAGGAAATTTGTGACTTTGAATGATAAGGTAGAAGCACTTAAACGACTTGAGGGAGGGGAGACAATAAAAAAATTTTGTTCTCGAATACGAATTCGAATACCAAGCTACAGCTGGTGACTAGTGAAGGAAACGAGTTTAGTTGGAACAGTTTTCTTGGAAAAAAAAAGATGCTACTGCAACTCTTAACCGAAAAACTGTAAAGAAGTCGGAGTCTGAATAAAAACAAGTGAGGCGTTCTATTTTTCCACACATAAATTCCAATAGTCCGAATTTGCAATAGTTCGAGGCGCTCCCGGTACCGTCCACCTGGAACTTGGACACTATGCTGTAGTTGACATTTTATGGCAGTACTTCTCAAACTGCTGCGTTTTCGTTGCGGTCCCGTCCGCAGCGGCGGGGAGGCACAATAACACGTGACTGAGGATCGAGTCGAACTCCAGACGACCAGTGTAACGAAAAATTCCTTCCGGATTCCATGTTCCAATCCCAACTCTCTTCATAAATTCCGTGTCGGTATTTAAAGTGCCCATTGTGTCGATACAGCGGGAGCGTCGTTTGGGTGACGGCAGTGTGTTTGGCTGAGACGTCAGCATACCGGGGCAACCGGGCAGCCACGCAGCCTAAACTACGGCCGACAGCTGCACCTGGGCGCTTCCTTTGTGGCCGCCGCATCGATTTCCAGCGCAGATACTGAGCCGGCCGAGTACAGCCCGCACCGCGGCGGGGTAAGACCTGCAGCAGCTCTCGCTTCCGAGCAGTACCCGCAGCAAATGAAACTATACGGTCTTTTCAGCTTATCGACTTTGTAGAAGACAAGCAGACGAAACGAAAGCAGAATACTTGAAGAGATTTACATTTATCCATGTTATGTGAGATGTTTTGAATTGCGACTGTATTGTAAATGTATGTCGAATTAGAATATTGAACAGCAAGATGCATACATTTTAGAATGCACATAAAATGATTTGCATGTTTATTTAATTAATGCACTTACCTTTTTTTGTTGAAAGTAAGTTGTCTGGCACACAGAGAACAGTGATAAACACATTACAGGTTAAAACTTTCACATACATATGTTTACATCATTCCAAAAAGGTCTTAACTGCTAAGATAAACCAATTTCGATTACTGAGTTGGTAATACAGATTGAAGATGAAATATTTTCTATGCAGGTGTATTTACGTTATGGCTCAAAGTAACTTGGTAAAGACAATTGAATAAGTGTTTAACACTGGAAAATTTTTTGAAGATATTAGTATTCTTCTTGCTATCTTATCATTTAATAAAGTACACGTGATGATTCTTATTGTCGTTTAAAAACTCCTGAAGGGACGTAGATGACGCCGAGACAAGTAAACGTCCAGAAATCCCCCAAAAGTTGATGACAAATATTGAACATGTGACATCACCAGATGACATTCCTCGCTACACGTGTAGAAGTTGGGCTTGTGGATCCTACCCTGGGCCAGCAGGGGCAGTGCTACAAATCGCTCTGCTAGGATACTCTGTTTTCGTTCTTGCGTTATCCGATGTGATACGGTAGTGGTCGTAATAGTGATAATACAAGACTACTATGTATCGGTCTACATTTAACTAGCTTGCAGACATGCATCTGTGTTATGGCATTGCTAATTCCAATGTGCTTGCAGCAAGACGCGATTACACAGAACGTTTCCCGCAGCGTGTGTTACCGTCTAACGTATGTTTGCTACTGCTGATCGCCGAATGCCTGAAACAGGCACGCTGTTCGTAAGTAAACACTGAAGACAAAAAATGTATAGAGGGAAGGTAGCACAGTAGTAGGAAATACTGTATTCTGACATCAAGTTTAATTATCAGGAAAGATGTAATGTATGAAATGATTTCTACTTTTTGCCATTTGCGAGCACTACAGTATCACATAGGATAATGCATCCAATAATGCAAGAACGAAAAGAGGGTATATATCTGGTGTCAGTTCTATCGGATATCTTCCAAAGAACAGACACATTTAGACCCTGTAGCCGCTATGAATCAAGACAAAAAAGGAATTAATGACATTCTCTGCCAGTGAACAATGATTTAAATCGATGGAGAAGGTTGAAAATTTGTGCCAGACCGGGATTCGAACACGGGTTTCCTGCTTATTACGGAGATGCATTGATCACTTTTTTTTCGTAGACTTATCTTCACATCTAACTAAGTTTAATCTCCAAAAATAAAATAAACAAAAATCAAACCTATTCATACCTGGCACCGCCACTTTAACTCTGTTGTTGTTGTGGTCTTCAGTCCTGAGACTGGTTTGATGCAGCTCTCCATGCTACTCTATCCTGTGCAAGCTTTTTCATCTCCCAGTACCTACTGCAACCTACATCCTTCTGAATCTGCTTAGTGTATTCATCTCTTGGTCTCCCTCTACGATTTTTACCCTCCACGCTGCCCTCCAATACTAAATTGGTGATCCCTTGATGCCTCAGAACATGTCCTACCAACCGATCCCTTCTTCTGGTCAAGTTTTGCCACAAACTTCTCTTCTCCCCAATCCTATTCAATACTTCCTCATTAGTTATGTGATCTACCCATCTAATCTTCAGCATTCTTCTGTAGCACCACATTTCGAAAGCTTCTATTCTCTTCTTGTCCAAACTATTTATCGTCCATGTTTCACTTCCATACATGGCTACACTCCATACGAATACTTTCAGAAATGACTTCCTGACACTTAAATCAATACTGGATGTTAACAAATTTCTCTTCTTCAGAAACGCTTTCCTTGCCATTGCCAGCCTACATTTTATATCCTCTCTACTTCGACCATCATCTGTTATTTTGCTCCCCAAATAGCAAAACTCCTTTACTACTTTAAGTGCCTCATTTCCTAAACTAATTCCCTCAGCATCACCCGACTTAATTAGACTACATTCCATTATCCTTGTTTTGCTTTTGTTGATGTTCATCTTATATCCTCCTTTCAAGACACTGTCCATTCCATTCAACTGCTCTTCCAAGTCCTTTGCTGTCTCTGACAGAATTACAATGTCATCGGCGAACCTCAAAGTTTTTATTTCTTCTCCATGAATTTTAATACCTACTCCGAATTTTTCTTTTGTTTCCTTTACTGCTTGCTCAATATACAGATTGAACAACATCGGGGAGAGGCTACAACCCTGTCTTACTCCCTTCCCAACCACTGCTTCCCTTTCATGTCCCTCGACTCTTATAACTGCCATCTGGTTTCTGTACAAATTGTAAATAGCCTTTCGCTCCCTGTATTTTACCCCTGCCACCTTTAGAATTTTAAAGAGGGTATTCCAGTCAACATTGTCAAAAGCTTTCTCTAAGTCTACAAATGCTAGAAACGTAGGTTTGCCTTTCCTTAATCTTTCTTCTAAGATAAGTCGTAAGGTCAGTATTGCCTCACGTGTTCCAGTGTTTCTACGGAATCCAAACTGATCTTCCCCGAGGTTGGCTTCTACTAGTTTTTCCATTCGTCTGTAAAGAATTCGTGTTAGTATTTTGCAGCTGTGACTTATTAAGCTGATAGTTCGGTAATTTTCACATCTGTCAACACCTGCTTTCTTTGGGATTGGAATTATTATATTCTTCTTGAAGTCTGAGGGTATTTCGCCTGTTTCATACATCTTGCTCACCAGATGGTAGAGTTTTGTCAGGACTGGCTCTCCCACGGCCGTCAGTAGTTCCAATGGAATATTGTCTACTCCGGGGGCCTTGTTTCGACTCAGGTCTTTCAGTGCTCTGTCAAACTCTTCACGCAGTATCATATCTCCCATTTCATCTTCATCTACATCCTCTTCCATTTCCATAATATTGTCCTCAAGTACATCGCCCTTGTATAGACCCTCTATATACTCCTTCCACCTTTCTGCTTTCCCTTCTTTGCCTAGAACTGGGTTTCCATCTGAGCTCTTGATATTCATACAAGTCGTTCTCTTATCTCCAAAGGTCTCTTTGGACTTTAACTCAACCACAGAAAAATAAATGTACTATTCCTCTTCAGCTTTTCCTAACTATTCTCAAAAATTCTCCCAAGGGATAGGTTCAAATGGATCAAATGGCTCCGAGCACTATGGGACTTAACATCTGAGGTCATCAGTCCTCTAGAACTTAGAACTACTTAAACCTAACTAACCTAAGGACATCACACACATCCATCCCCGAGGCAGGATTCGAACCTGCGACCGTAGCGGTCGCGCGGTTCCAGAGTGTAGCGCCTAGAACCGCTCGGCCACCCCGTCCGGCGGGATAGGTTCCACGTGTCTATAATTTGCTTTTTTGTTTATTTATTTTTGTAATTACATGATTATAATTAGTAAAATTGTGCAAATTAAAATGCTATAAAAGTAATGTTATGATAGAAATGTGAATCAAAGTACAAGCTAAAGTAGCTTTGTATATTGCGTTCTCTACTTCAGCGAAAGGACTCTTTCTTCAAGATATAGTGCTATTGGAGTTTTCTTGTCCACTGCCACCAGCGTTTTCTGGTCCATCAGTACCGTCTAAAATTCCTACAATAAACGCGTGCTGGATTGCTAACGCCTCAATGAATGCAGCTTTCCTGGAATCAGCTAATCGTTTTCCTTTGTCACTGCTTGCAATTCAGATCATTCTGTCTTTGATGAGGTGCTGCGCCGTACGTTACACTAAGCCTAGCACTGCCCAACTAGCGAGTGGGGGGGGGGGGGGAGGGATTTACGAAAGCTCTGCATAAATAATTAGCAAAGAACATACGGTGCCTTGGTGTGCGTGCAAGAGCGGTATGAACGTTTTGCACGCACCACCAATAATCATGTTCCACTTTCTCCCCATCGCCGAAGATGTAATCGATTATCATTCCCTCGAACCGTGTCAGCGCATGATGTTTTGAGGAGGGGAAAGTAACAGTCATCCGGACACAGGACACAGGAGGAATCGACGCTCAACGGCTCAGGTGGAACACGCGTGTAAGAAGCTAACAAGCCATGATCTCCTGTGTCAGTCGCCAAACGCCAGACGACGACACGCACGTGAACCGATGTTCATCAATGTCCAGGAGATGACAGTCGGGGCAAAGTAGGGAGACCGTTAATCCGATATCGTGAAGCCTGTGTCTCGTCGCTTATTTTTTCGTTGCTGACTTTATATCACGTCGCATGCACGGTGGTTTGGCAGAAAGCGAATTCACGCCTTTGGTTTCAGCCAACAGTGTGCGTGGGATACAGGTCACGTGTGTGGACGCTGGAGTGTTCTGCGGTGCGGAACACAGTTGCCTCTCTCCCTTGTAATCCAGACCTCGAGCCGGACAGACGTCTTTTCGGAAGGCAGAGTCACCAACGTAAGTTAACATGAACTGCTTCCCCTTCCGTTGCCCATTTCAATTAATTGTTTGACCTCCTAGACTGGCCTAAACCTGGTAACTTCCGACTCTATGCGCGCCTCTTGTGCACCGTACATTGAAATATATCCTCTTTACTGTACCTAATTTCCTGTTTTGTCATTTAACGGCAGCCCTGGATGCCCACTCTCAAATCCTGACCGCTCGACCTCCTGCACACGGTCGTCACGAGGCATATGTAACAACCTTCTCCCCCCTTCCCTGACCGTATATATTAACATTGGTGTCAGAAGTGGTATCGTAAACATAAACCGTTACGGGGAACTGCCCACAGAAGGGTAGTGTAAAAATCTTAACTGTGAAGCGACGTGCGCCACCGACACCGGCGGGACGTGAGAGCCCGGCATCAGGACGTTCTATAGGCGGCCCATGAGGGAGGCGTGTTACTGGGCCACCGTTTCCACATGAAGCTTATATAGAAGGCAGCTGCCTATGCTCGGACATTAACCAGTCCCAGTCCCCCACTGCATAGCGGCAGGGTGAGACTGTCATAACGTTCTTTAAATATGTGACCTGTGGATAGGAAATAACTGGAGGCCGCCAGAAGTCTGCGACGTATCGCTGCTGGTAGGGGGAGGACCTGTGCCACGTGACTGTGTTTTGATGCCAAGTAGAGATTCAGATATTCAACACGTTGCAGCTGATTCAAGTCCCAGGGCCAGTTCGGCGCACCACCTCCCATACAGTCTGTAGTAACCGTCAATAATTTGCTGCCACCGTTCTCTCGATATTGCCCTTCTTGAAGCTTGGAGCGTTAACTGTTTCTATTTTGCTTTTTCACAGTTCAGTACACCTTCTTGCTGTTTTAATGCTTGATTTCTGTTCACTTTTTGACGGGCTATCCACTAGGTCATCTTACCACTAAATCTGAGGGAGGTGGGATGGGGAGTTTTCCTTGTGGGCAACTTGTTCCTGTATACTGGGCTTCAGATCAGTTAGAGACCGAACGTGTTCCTCATGGACGCATATTCCCAAAGCCAAAAGTCGCATGGATTCAGACCAGGTGATTTTGCAGGCCACCCATCTGGAAAACCTCTGAAGACACGAGCAACGTGTTCGTTGAAGGCTGCATTAAGCAGATCTTTCACTGTGCGAGCGACGTGAAGTGATGCCCCATCTTGCATGAAAACACTGGTTTCCACATAGTTCCGCTCTTCCAAAGCAAGAATTACATGCTGCACAAGGAGGTATCGATAACGTACAGACGTCACTGGACACCCTGCAGGACATCTGAGTGTATTCTCTTCAAAAGAAAAACGGACCGAGAATAAAGGTGCTTGTGTATCCACACCACACAGCCACAAACAGTGCGTCAAATGGCTCTTCGTGCACAACACACGGTTCAACAGAACTACAATGTGTATTTACTGCACCCTATAGCGTGAGATGTGCCTCGTCACTTCATGGAATATTGCCTGCTGTAACAACATTTTATGTGACTGCAGATTACTGTGTATTTTTTACGAACATTTGCTTTACAATTTTTTCGAACGACTATGTAACATTTTACTAATAAGAATAGAGCAATTACGAAACATGATAAAGTTCAAAGCAGCCGAATATGGATTATAAAACTCTTTGGAGAACTGTATAAGCCTGTGTTAGCGTATTGTTAAGTTACTACCATATTGCTCCTTGTCAAACGTACGTGCTTGTATGAGCCAAAAAAAATGGTTCAAATGGCTCTGAGCACTATGCGACTTAAAGTCTGAGGTCATCAGTCGCCTAGAACTTAGAACTAATTAAACCTAACTAACCTAAGGACATCACACACATCCATGCCCGAGGCAGGATTCGAACCTGCGACCATAGTGGCCGCTCGGTTCCAGACTGTAGCGCCCAGAACCGCACGGCCACTCCGGACGGCTGTATGAGCCATTTATGTCCTGTAGTGAAGTGAATTTTGTGAAACTATGCTAAAGGAAAATATTTCATGACGTTTTCGTGTTCTGAGTAATCGGAAAACTTAACCATTGAAGTCAGCGTCTCTGCCCAAGCAAACGCTTAATTACAAAAAGGAATTAATTAAATAAAATCCAAGATAAAGCGATTAAAACCAACGACAAAAAGAGTTTAGAATCAGAAAGGTTTTTTATAAATAATAATTCGCAACGAAAAGTGAGAGACGTACCAAGCGTTCTTGAGAACTCGCAGCGACTATAAGGAAGTAATATCTCTGAACACTCCCAAAGATACTTCTAAATAATTACGAAACAAACCCATTCAAGTTATTTCGTGTGAAATGCAAGAACGTTTGCAGACTAGACTTTAAACAGGAAGTGGGTTAGTGCAGAACTGCGATTCAAACTATCTAGTTAACGAAATATCAATACAAACTTTATTAACATACGTAAATGCATGCAGTGAACAGAAAGGCAAACGACATAGTTTTCTCACTCAGATTATAAAATGACGCCCCATACATAGGAAAGCAATAGTTCCTTAAGAAACTGAGCCACTCCCTGCAATAATAACTGATCTAATTTGCATCCCTGCGACTCCAGTGAAGTCGGATGGGAGAAACAAATATTACGTTTATTCAGCCAAGCAGGGAGGCGTATCATTGGCTCCGAACCAACGTAGGGCCCGAGAAGAAAACGAAGAAGGTAATTAGCGCAAATTTGTGACCTTGGTGGTGTCTCGACATTATTTAGAACTTTTGGACTTGAATGGATTTACGTGTACATATAGTGTAGTAAACGTGAAATAATTCATGTAGTGTACTTTTTCATGTTCCGTGTCCATTTAATGATTGAAATTACGATCCCCAGAATTTTAAATCATTACCACAAAGAGGTGCATATCGGATAAAGACATCTGAACAACGAAGATTCGTCAGTATCGACGTAAAGGTAAGACAGTGGAATTTGCGAGATCGTGCCTTGTTTCACAAGTTTTCTTTCTGTATCTGGATGCATTGCGCTCTAGTGGATCTTCAGTATTTTATGTTCAAGCAGTCAAGACAAGATCTCAATAATTTAAGTTTTTCTAAAATTTTCTTTCCATTGTTTTTGATACGAGTGCCAAAGCGTGTGAAATATTCATCATTTTGATTTGCAGCTCCTTGTATTTACCGTGTTTTCAGTTAAAATTGTAGGATGTAAAGTCTACCAGTTATGCAAAACACCGTTTTTTGCAAGTTCCCAAATATGTTTCAGCACCACTGTGCCATCATTAAATGGTTTCCGTTTAATTTATTCTGCAATGTGAGCATTTTTACTAAATCATTACAAAAGTATGTGGATATTTAGTTCAAACAATAATTCGTTTCTTTTGTTAATACCTTTATAGTTGGTGTGCATGATTTTCCAGGACCACTTGTGTATTGTTTATTACAGGTAGCTTGTCACAACCAAACGATGTTGATGAGAAAGTTTTTTTGGGAAGTTAACTTAACATCTAAACATGATTTAGTTTGTCGCGATATGTCGCGCCTCTATTCGTTTTTACAGTCTAGTCAGTGTTCATTTGTTCACCAGTGAGTTCGGCGCCAAATTTAAATTTTCATTTCATTTTATCTTCGTGTGTGTGTGTTTTCCATACCTTTCTTAGCTGTTTGTGTTGTCTTTTACATGGTGTTCCTATTGTATGTGAAGCGGTGAGTCTTTTTCAGAGTGTAGCGTACCCATTGATCCTGTGTGTGTGTGTGTGTGTGTGTGTGTGTGTGTGTCTGTGTCTGTGTGTGTGTGTGGGTAGACTTTATCTGTTTGTGTTGTCTTTTTTGTAAAGTTCCTTTAATGTGTTAAATAGTGTGCCCATCCAGAGTGTAGTGAATCATTTATGACCTGTTTACTTTCTGCTATTGCCTTCTCTGTATGGAAGTTTTCCTCAATGGTCAGTTTGCTGTATAGGCTGTAGCTGGCTTTTAGTATTCTTAAGTCTGTTTCTATTGTAGTTGGGTAGTTATTGTGGGCCATAAGGTGGTCAGCAAGTCTCTTATGGAAGCTGTTGGTCTTTAAAGCTCCGAGATGTTCTGAATATCTTGTTTTGAAGTTTCTGCATTTTTGTCTTATGTACACTGACTGACAAGTGTTGCATGTGAGTTCACATATTCCTGAGCTGCTAAATTTATCTGTGGGTGTTTCTTGTGTCCTGATCTTTTTCTGTATTGTGTTCTCTGTCCTGTATACTATTTGGAGTCCCTGTTTCTTTAATATGTTGCCTATTCTGTGAAAAACCTTGTTATTGTAGGTGAGTAAATGTCATTTCGTTTCTTGTGTGTGTGTTGTTACTCTGTTGTGTCTTGTGTGTGGTCATTGTTTATGTTTTGTGTTGTTCTGTGTTGGATGAGGATTTGTGTGTGTGTGGTACATTTATTTTTGCACTGTTTACGTATTTTTTGATTTAAATTGTCTACAATATGGGTATCATAACCATTTCCTACTGCTATTTGTTTTATTGTGTTTAGTTCTTCTGTGTAGTTGTGTTTGTTCATGGGTGTTCTGTTTAATCTCTGGAGCATGAATCTGAAGTTTGCTTGCTTATGTTTCAGAGGGTGGCTCGATAGATTGTGAATGGTGGTGCTTGTGGTTGTCGGTTTCCTGAATATTGTGTAATTGTGTGTATTGTTTGTCTTATGTATGGTGAGATCTAGAAAATGCAGCGTGTTGTTAGTTTCTGTTTCTAATGTGAAGTTAATTTTTGGCTGTAAGTTATTTATTTCATAGTGTAGCTGTTCTATGTGTGTATGTGGTTCGTCAATCATGCATATTATGTCATCGGCATAATGGTACCAGTATATAACTTTGTAGTTGTTTGGTTTTATTATTTGTCTGAAGACCATGTTCTCCAGGTTGTTCATAAATATGTTAGCTAGGAGGCCAGTAATTGGTGATCCCATTGGCAGTTCTTCATGTTGAGAATAAAATTCTTTGTTGAACACAAAATAATTTTATGATGTTATGGCCTTGATTATGGTTGTTATTTCATTGAAGTGTGTGTCCAGTGTGTTTCCTTGTTGTTTTAAACTTCGTGTGATGATGCTGATTGTTTCATTTATTGGAATACAAGTGTACATTGATGTGATGTCAAATGATATGAGGGTTGCCGTGTCTGGAATGTGTATGTTCTTAAATCTGTTGATTAATTCCTTTGCGTTTTCCACGTTCCTGCTGTTATCGAAAATGTACAATTATTTTAGTAGTGTGTGTGCATCTGTTGGGCTAGGTGGTAGGCTGGATAATTTCGGAAGTTGATGATTCGCTTTAATGGCATATTATCCTTGAGAACCTTTGGTAGGGAATTTAGGGCAATTGTGCTTGTTGTGTGTCCCAGCCCAGTCAGTGTTCGTTTGTTCACCAGTGAGTTCGGCACCAAACCTGAGTTCTGTTTACATTTTATCTTCGTGTGTATGTGTGTGTGTTTTCTGTACACTTCTTAGCTGTTTGTGTTGCCTTTTACCTTATGTTCCCTTCGTGTGTGAAGTGGTGAGTCTTTGCACTGTGTGTTGTTGAAGTGCAAAGTGCTTTTACGACCTTATTTATGAAAATACTTGCTATATTTACATGTGCTTCACAACGCCTCACCATGATGCCGAGAATAAAAGGACTTGCCACCCGAAAACGTAAGTAAAAACGAATATAGACGTGAATTATCGCGACAAACTAAATTACGTTTAGATGGCAGGTTAACTTCTCAACAAAACTTTCTCACCAACATCGTTTCGTTGCAGGTGTCAAGCTACCTGTAGTAAATAATACACAAGTGGTCCTGGAAAATCATGCACGCCAAGTGTAAAATTATTAACAAAAAGAAACGAATTATCGTTTGACCTACATATCAATCTAATTTTGTAATCATCTAGTAAAAATGTTCATATTACAGATTAAATTAAACAGAAACCCTTTAATGATAGCACAGTGGTGCTGAAACATGCTTGGGAACTTGAAAAAAACGATGTTTTGCATAACTGGTGGACCTTACATCCTACCATTTTAACTGCAAAAGCGGTAAACAGACGGAGCTGCAAGTAACTGCAAACATGGTAAACACAAGGAGCTGCAAACCCAATGATAAGTACCTCGTCGTCCAGCAAGGCACTCCCCAGAAAGCTCTACAACAAATACAGGAACATCTTAATGAAGCTTCAGAAGACAATCCTCAATATACAGCTCAATGAAAATTGCCTAGCCTGTAATGTAATTCCAGACTATATAAAAAACTCTGTGAATAGCATGTCCTCTGAAACAAAGAAAGAGAAAAAAGAAGTGTAGATTTTGTGGCTAAAGCAAGAATTTAGGGAATTATATTCTAAAAAGCAATCGCTCAACACTGAACGTTACCAAACACATTTAGAATTAACCAACAAATTTAGAATACCAGCTAACTTTGAGGAAATAACATATAGAGAAAGGGCATATATACAGAAAGTACAATGCAAGAAAAACAGGAGAAACAAAACAGAATACTCAACAGAATAATTAACAGCACAAACACACCCACTGGAAGCAATCACAACCAAAAAATTAAATTCTATGACAGAATCATTAACCTAACTGACATAAATCTTACCAAACAAGAACAGACCCAACTAGAAAAAGGGACCAAAGCACAACATTAACACAAACATATCACACTAAACAACAGAAAACCTCATAACAGAATCAGAATCATAGGACATCACAGCAGATCACAGCCAACAACCTAAAACAAAAATTATAACAGAACAATGCCATAGATATAAGAGCAGGCAAAGGGAATATTACGGTAATTATGGACAAAAAAGAATACATAGAATAACCACTAGATTTTCTCAAATACAACAACATCACAAAACCGACCAGTGACCCGACAGCAAGGTAACAGAAAAACATTCAAAAAACACTGAAAACATCAAAAATATACATTCTCAAAGGGCCAGGTAAAAATAATGACACAGAAAAATCCGAAGGCACCCACCCTAAAGTCCCTACCAAGGGTTCACAAGTATAATATGTCATTAATGCGAGTCATCAACTTCCAAAATGCTCCATCCTACCACCTAGCCCAACAGATGCACACACACTACTAAAAAAATTGTACACTTTTTATAACAACATGCACCTGGAAAACACAAAAGAATTAATCGACTGAATCAATAACATTCACTTATATCATCTGACATCACATCAATGCACACTTGTATTCCAATAAATGAAACAATCAGCATCATCACACGAAGATTAAAACAACAAGGAAACACACTGGACACACACTTCAATGAAATAACAACCATAATCAAGCCCATAACATCATAAAATTATTTTGTGTTCAACAAAGAATTTTATTCTCAACATGAAGAACTGCCAATGGGATCACCAATTACTGGCCTCCTAGCTAACATATTTATGAACAACCTGGAGAACATGGTCTTCAGACAAATAATAAAACCAAACAACTACAAAGTTATATACTGGTACCATTATGCCGATGACATAATATGCATGATTGACGAACCACATACACACATAGAACAGCTACACTATGAAATAAATAACTTACAGCCAAAAATTAACTTCACATTAGAAACAGAAACTAACAACACGCTGCATTTTCTAGATCTCACCATACATAAGACAAACAATACACACAATTACACAATATTCAGGAAACCGACAACCACAAGCACCACCATTCACAATCTATCGAGCCACCCTCTGAAACATAAGCAAGCAAACTTCAGATTCATGCTCCAGAGATTAAACAGAACACCCATGAACAAACACAACTACACAGAAGAACTAAACACAATAAAACAAATAGCAGTAGGAAATGGTTATGATACCCATATTGTAGACAATTTAAATCAAAAAATACGTAAACAGTGCAAAAATAAATGTACCACACACACACAAATCCTCATCCAACACAGAACAACACAAAACATAAACAATGACCACACACAAGACACAACAGAGTAACAACACACACACAAGAAACGAAATGACATTTACTCACCTACAATAACAAGGTTTTTCACAGAATAGGCAACATATTAAAGAAACAGGGACTCCAAATAGTATACAGGACAGAGAACACAATACAGAAAAAGATCAGGACACAAGAAACACCCACAGATAAATTTAGCAGCTCAGGAATATGTGAACTCACATGCAACACTTGTCAGTCAGTGTACATAAGACAAAAATGCAGAAACTTCAAAACAAGATATTCAGAACATCTCGGAGCTTTAAAGACCAACAGCTTCCATAAGAGACTTGCTGACCACCTTATGGCCCACAATAACTACCCAACTACAATAGAAACAGACTTAAGAATACTAAAAGCCAGCTACAGCCTATACAGCAAACTGACCATTGAGGAAAACTTCCATACAGAGAAGGCAATAGCAGAAAGTAAACAGGTCATAAATGATTCACTACACTCTGGATGGGCACACTATTTAACACATTAAAGGAACTTTACAAAAAAGACAACACAAACAGATAAAGTCTACCCACACACACACACAGACACAGACACACACACACACACACACACACACACACACACACACACACACACACACACACACACACATACACACACACACACACACACACAAACAAACAAACACACACAAACACGATGTAAAAGACAAACAAACAGCTCGGAAACGTTCAGAAAACGCACACGCGAAGATAAAATCTAAACATATTTCAAATTTTGCGCCTAACTCAGTGGTTTACAAATGAACACTGACTGGGCTGTGACACGCAACAACCACGATTACACTGCGTTTTGGTGAAGTGCAAAGTGCTTTTACGACTTTATTCGTGAAAATACGTGTTATATTTACGTGTGCTTCACAACACCTCAGCATGATGCTGAGAATAAATGGGCTTGCCACACAGAAATGTAAGAAAAATGGAGTCTAGGCGTGAAATATCACGACAAACTAAATTACGTTTAGATGATAAGTTAACTTCCCAAAAAAACTTTGTCATCGAGATCGTTTGGTTATGACAAGCCACCTGTGTAAAGGTGTTAACAAAAACAACGAACTACTGTTTGAACAAAATGTCCACATAAATTTGTAATCATTTAGTAAAAATATACACACTGCAAATGAAATAAAACTGAAAACCACTAATGATGGTATAGTGGTGCTGAAACATGTTTGGGAACTTGGAAAAAACGGTGATTTGCATGGCTGGCAGACCTTACATCCTACAAAGCGATTGAAGTTTAAAGGTTTTTTTTTCTTTTTAAAACTGAAATAGGACTGTTAACATCTTAATAAATTTAAAATAGTTAATCGCCCTAGGTGCGGAAGCTTAGAAACGGAACAATTGATAGAGTTCGGATCGTAGGAGAATTTGCACGATGAAGAAGACGTCGATTTAGTAAATGTTCTGGCGATAATTTGTCGTACTATTCCATATCTGAATTAAGTAACCCTGACGAAAGTAATGTTCAGGTGGCCTCTGGTCTAGTCGAGAGGAATTTCAAAGTGGTGAAGGAGACTGAGAAGGTCGATGAGACACCAGGGACGGTAGAAAATGCACGAATCGCGTGCCTGGCCACTGTCTCCTTTCAGGTTCTGCTCAACCGTATTGAAAGCTTCGAAAAGAAACAAGCTGAAACGATTATGATTTGCCTAAACAAACAAGTCGAACACAATGTTGATTTAGCTAAAAAACAATTCTAACGCGTTGCTGGTCTGCCCAGGAAACAAGCTGAACGCGATGCTGCTTTTGCCAAAGAGCTAGCAAGGCGCAATAGGGGGTTAGAGGACAGTAGTAAATAACTCCTGAAAGAGTTAAATGTTAGACTCGCTGAAAGAGTTGTGAACTCTTTGAACACCTCATCAGCTGGTGCCCATACACTGTATGGAGGGGCATCCTGAATTGGTAGATCAGCTAAAGGAAGACGTAGTTGTCACCGAAAATGGCCACTTCCAGATAGAAAAAGTGATAGAGTATTTGACAAATAAAGTAGAAGATTTGGAGCTTGAAAACAAAAAACAGATAGATGAATATCCACTAAAAAAGACGACAAATTGGGAAGAGAAAATGTCAGAGTGGATGGAAGTAAAGTCCACTGGTATTAACACACGAGTAGAATCAGAAATTAACACAGCGATACAACCCATTAGCAAAGATTCCGGTTCACTAACTAGTGAGAATACGGAAAAATTCAAGGAGGAATTCCTACAAACCAAAGATAAAGTGATTTCTGAAATACCGAAGTGGCTAAAGGAAATAAGTAATCGGTTAAGAACACTAGAAAACGGTGTACCGAATGAATATAAATTAAAATCAAGTTTTTCTGCTCGAACGGCAGGTTCAGAAAGCCCGTTGAACTATTCTTCTCTGAATGTTCCCAAAGACGAAAACGAGAGAATCGTCCCTACGGTGAAATAGGAAGACACACCTCATCATTGTCAACGATTAAAATTGAGCAGAGTATTATAAAGAACAGGAAATTTCAGTCACATTCAGCAGAGAAAGACTGTCTACATCCGATTGTCCTTATTAAAAGCTTCCGGTACATATTTCCACAATCGTGGACAGAGAGACACAAATTCGTGTCGCACATAGACCGAGATCCTGCGTTGGGCGCGAGCGAAGCAGCAGCATTTTGTAATACCTTAGTATAATTTGAATAATAATTAATCGTAAAATGTTGGTATCCAAGCAAACAATAGCGACTGAGCAAGCAGGTACAGCCCAGAATATTACAGTCCTAAGAAAAGTGGTTTGAAGAAGTATTTAAAACGATACATTAATAAAACGCGATATTGAGATGAACCGATCTCACACCAAGAAGTAGTGCATATTCTAAAAGCACAGCTGCCAATGCCCATTCAAGTGAAACTTGTATACATTCCAGATACTAATCTAGAATACTTCCTATCAGTGATAGAGTATGTTGATTTGATCCACGAAGATCTAAATCACTTAAACAGGAACAATGTTCACCCAAATCAGATGTGTGCCAATTGCAAGGGACAAAACGTAAACAGTAGGGCGCTAAACTACAGTAAAAGAAATGCTGATTTTGGATGACAGGTAATGTAAAGCATTATCAACCTAATAATGGCAATTGAGGAAAAAAACCCTAATCAAATTAATTACAATTACATGCAAGAAATCTGGGGATATCCTCCCAGCTCACAGGCGCAAGAAAGATCCAGTAGTCCTTGTAACAAAGGTGCAGGGATAATAATAATATACATTAAAATCAATGTAATAGAAAAAGGAAATATAATGACACATCAAATGCCTAATGCCCAGCCGTTAGGATCTCCCTTGATGCAATCTAACCACAGTAACTGCTCACAACCTCCGGTTCAATCATGTATGCAGCCATCCATACCAATACCAGTTTCAGATACATCCAATCATAGGAGTAGTAATCCCAATGTATTACAACAACCACAATATTTAACACCATTGTGTCCTGTCTCAATGAAACATGAATTTTATATGGTCTCTCCATTACCTATGGGACCATTTCCGTATTGACAAATGCATGAACAAGATAACGTAGCATTCTTACTTCCCCAATATGAAAAGAAAAGTAAAAACGTTCTTGAATATCGGTATGCTATGTCAGAAGGCTAAATCGATCAACAGGTGAAGTAAAACTGACTTACATCCAATAGTACCAACAAAACCACTCCAGTTAGTCTCTTGTGATGGTATTGGACCACTCCACACTGTTAGAGGTGGAATGAAATACATATTTTCTGTATGTCATTTGTTCAGTAAGTATCGTAAATTATATCCCACTCGAGCTGCAAGAGTGGCGACTCTTGTTCGGGAATTCGAGCAGGATTATATTACTAAGTTAGAAAAACCAAATACAATTTTTTTACGTAATGCTTCGTACTTTACTAGACGGAAGTGGAAAGAATTTTTGAGAATACAAGGAATAAAAAAAAATTCAATAGTCAAATTCTACCTGGAAGCAAGTCCTATGGTAAGGATATTTCGTGAAGTAAATCGGTTCGTAAGATCAAATGCCACAAGACAGCAGACTAAACGAATATTTTTAATCACTTGTCCCATTCTTCGACCGATTATACACCGGCAGAAGGGCTGCTAAATGAGAAAGAGTCAAATGAATGGACAGACCCTCTTCCAAAGTTAACTGATCAGAGCATCAATCAAGAAGAAAAATTAAAATTAGCGTTAGAAAAGCTAAAACGGAGCACACAACAGAATAACATAAAATGTGACAGGAACTTAGGTAAAGTCTCTAAATACCACATGGGTGAAAATGTACTGCTTCGAGTTCACCCTGAGTCCTTAGTGTTGACGAAGCAAAACAAAAATTGGCAAACGATGTACATGGATCCACATACAATTATCAGTACACCCCATGAGGATAGTTTCTGGCATTGTACCCAGAAATAAGACGAAAAAGAGGTTTATACCCCACAAAGGTCTCAAGAAGTTCTTTGAGTGATATATGTACCGTAGCTAGTTTTCTGCATTTGCGGTTGTTAAAGCCGACTACAGGATGGCTAATAATCTACTAACATAAAGACCTAAACCACTTTATTGGTGTAGAGTTGCAGAATAAGTTGCTTGATCATTTTTGTTAATTGCTTTGTAGAAGTTGTTCTTCTAGTAGGATAAGTTTTTTGTGGTTGTTTTGCCTAAGAGATAGCAACTTAAATAGGAAACTCTTTGTTAAGCTTAGTGGAGCAAATCTGTTTTGGAAAAGTATATGAACTACTATAATTTCATTATAAGTTGATTAGACAAAGCAGAATTGGATAGTTTACATCAGACTGACAAAACGTTTTTTTCAACCCATGCAGCGCAATGAATCTCCATGGATGTGATGATGCCTGGAAAATTTTCTATGTTGCCCATTTACTAGTAGCAAATTGATTAGCGGCACGTGCTAGTAACTATAAAAAGTGATTTGAGTGTGTATTGCGACTGTGAAAGGCGAACGCAAATTCCAGTGTCAGGTAACTCTCAACTAACGTCATTTTGTTCTTTAGAACTCAGCTGTGTGAATAAATATGTGAGCAGTTACTAAAAGGATGGGTCTACTGCAATCTGTAAGAAAGACAGAACACAACCTCTGAATACTGTCACTCATAAATTTGGTGTGTTACAGATGGGTTTCAGAATCACACTCTATGTAATGAACGTGCCATAAATCTTTCCAACATTATGTTCATTCAGCTATGCATCGAGCAGTTTCACTGGTCACATGCCATCTACTTCGTTCATTTCCAGAAACCGATGGGAAAATTCAGAACGTTGCTGCAGAACATGAGGTTTCAGTAGCTGCACCATCTGTATCATGTACGGGTTTCAGTGTAAAGTAGACCACAAAACTTTCCATACTGTTATCTGTGGGATGGACAATTCTCGTGACACTGCAGGAGCACTAGCACTACTCACGGCATGTACCGCATGGTCTGTTACAGCAACAGCAACCTAGCCAATAATTTTCTCAGGAACAGGGCGCCGTTCTCTCCCAGGTCTCACAGCTGTTCTTATATGCTGCCATGCATTGCATCAGACACCTCTGAGAATGAAACAAGCTTGTACCAACTTACAAGTCGAAAGGCAAACATCAAAATGCTGCAAACACATATGATGGGGAAGTTCCATATTTTTAACATGCTTTTCATCTTCTATATTGACAATAAGATCTTCTTGTAAACCACTGGACACGTCGCAGAACACTATTACACAGTCTTCTCACTTTTACGTGCATGGCTATTTATAGCAGTCGGGTCACATAAAATTCCATTGTGATCCCCACTGACATCACTATTTAAACAGTGCTTTATTTTGGATGACACATATGTGATAAAGCACTGTTTTATTTAAATCATGAAGTCGTAACCCCATTTTTCCCGTAAGTTTAAACAACTGATTTTCTGACACTATAGTTTAAACATGTTTTTTGAGCTTACTTGAAAACTGTGTGTTTTGTAGTACGAAAAACTGGGTCTTTATTTAACAACAATGGGGAATGGCCTTCTGCAGACTCCTGACGTGCTCAGCCCCCAATCTGGAGTAATGCCCACCAGACTACAGGGTCATGGCCACTGCAGCTGCTGTCTTCACATGAACACTTTCCAGGCTACACTAGACTATCCAGCTGTCACCCTATGTCAACTCCTCTGTTTGACGTTAAGTGTGATCATATTTAATACAGTTTTAAGGAAGTGTAAATGAATCCCACCTTATTGAAAAGGTGTATGCAATGCATATGTCTCTGCCTATTGTAAGAAGTGGAACACGAGATTGCATCTTTCAACACGATCGAGCACCTGTACATAATTCACGGCCTATGGCGGAGTGGTTACGCGACAATAACATCCCTGTAAAGGACTGGCCTGCGCAGAGTCCTGACGTGAATCCTATAGAACACCTATGGGATGTTTTGGAACGCCGACTTCGTGCCGGGCATCACCGACCGGCATCGATACCTTTCCTCAGCGCAGCACTCCTTGAACAATGGGCTGCCATTCTCCAAGAAACCTTACAGCACCTGTCTGAACGTATGCCTGCGAGAGTGGACGCTGTTATCAAGGCTAAGGGTGGGCCAACACCATATTGAATTTCAGCTTTACCGATGGAAAGAGCCACGAACTAGTAAGTCATTTTCAACCAGGTGTCTGGATACGCCGGCCGAAGTGGCCGTGCGGTTAACGGCGCTGCAGTCTGGAACCGCAAGACCGCTACGGTCGCAGGTTCGAATCCTGCCTCGGGCATGGATGTTTGTGATGTCCTTAGGTTAGTTAGGTTTAACTAGTTCTAAGTTCTAGGGGACTAATGACCTCAGCAGTTGAGTCCCATAGTGCTCAGAGCCATTTGAACCATTTTTTTTGTCTGGATACTTTTTATCACATAGTGTATCTTTCAGTAACATCATCCAGTTACCATTCATTTAAAGAATACTTTGTAACTCACATGCTAATGCAGGACGTACCCATGAGCAGTCTGCATCTCACTGAGAGTGAGTTTTATTCAACCCACATAGGATAATATCACACAACATAGCACTCAGACATCCTCAGCGGATGGCTAACTCTCTCTAACAACAGACACATGACAGTGATGTATGCACCACCAGCTGGAATACCATGTAATACAGTTTGGAATATAGACAGATTTGTGCCTCCTCACACCTACAATGAGCTGCACACACCAACCACGTTATAGCTGTTGCATAACCTAAGACACTCTTATCACACCATGTAATGCTTATATGTCCAAAGGAACAATGAATTGTAATTCAGAATACAGTAACACAGGCACCTGAGTGTCATATTTATCCTCAGACACCAGGCAAGCGACATTCAAGTAAGATGTCTCGCCTGTATGAGAATTTAATTAATGGATGATGAGTACAGGTTGTAAACACATAGTTGGTGACATACGGAAGTTTGGGCCTGGCTGTGACTTGCCTAATAGTACGACAGTGAATCTTCAGGTGTGACATGGCTTGGATACATGGTGCACCGACCATTGCTCACTTGCAGAAGGTACTGTGGTAGTCGTTGTGATTCAGAGCTCTGACTAGATATGGCGTCTCTTACTGCCAGGTGACAGCTAAACTCAAGTTCAACAAATAATATGCACATCCAAAGGCTTATGAAATCGAACAGTTTTTGAGAGATTACATCAAATGGTTCAAATAGCTCTGAGCACTATGCGACTTAACTTCTGAGGTCTCAGTCGCCTAGAAGTTAGGACTAATTAAACCTAACTAACCTAAGGACATCACACACATCCATGCCCGAGGCAGGATTCGAACCCGCGACCATAGCGGTCGCTCGGCTCCAGACTGCAGCGCCTAGAACCGCACGGCCACTCCGGCCGGCAGAGATGACATCCACGAGCTGACAGGCATCTGTCTGTACATCATTTCCAGTACAGTACACCTCAACATGAAGAATGACGATGTGTGTGTCAGCCTAGTCCAATGTTCCACCAACGGCCACCTTTTTCACTGTGGTGACAGTAGCATCAGCATGGTAACTGTGAACCACACAGTTTTGGGATGGGTATGCTGCACATCTTCTAACTGCCAGTCGAAGACCCAGCCACACTTTCCACTGATGTGTTACGA
The DNA here is from genome assembly GCF_023864345.2 of Schistocerca serialis cubense. Taxonomy (NCBI): domain Eukaryota; kingdom Metazoa; phylum Arthropoda; class Insecta; order Orthoptera; family Acrididae; genus Schistocerca; species Schistocerca serialis. The sequence goes on from NC_064641.1 coordinate 259,165,091, forward strand.
CCATATGACATGGTCTTAAGCTATGTGGAAGAGAAGTGGAACACCTTTGAAATGCATCACGTTCTCATCGTCATCCGACAAGTACACATCGAACTCCACAAGCATATGCCATCATATGTGTTCATCATTGTTTGCCAGGCCTCCATTTTTTATGACAGACAACCAGAGACATATTCTGGCTATGACCAGGAAAGCCACATCTGATCAGACTGCCTATGGAACTGTGTTGTCCAGGAGCCAAATGCAGAACCAGTACAGACAGTGGTGCTGACCATGTTACCACTTACATACGCGAAAGCAGTGTTGCTGGTGTGCATAAATGCCACTCCATTTTGCAGCCTCATGCAAGCATGTGCTCAGCCACCAATGTCACCATGATGATGACACAACATAAAGAGACAGCCCTGAAGGGCACATCACCTGCTACCACCACAATGTCATTGTACCAGGGATATTGGTTCCAGATGTCAGTCTCATAGCCAAAGATACTGACTCCAGCCTTTCAACAGGGGTGGTCACATGATGCTGAAAACAATGGTCGCTGAAGCTCCTTAACAAATTCTGCCTCTTGGCACTGCCCATCAAATACTCCTCAGAATGAACACCAGGTGGGGGGCTGGCACTCCACTTGTGGGGAGTCTGACACCCACAGAAGGGCTGGGTTAAACACACCTGCCACAAGGCTGGGTAGCCAAATGGCCCCATTACCAGTGAGGGGCTGGCACTTGCTCCTATACATTCTGCCTTTATATGTCCCAATCCTACCTTGTGGGTGTGGTGAACATCAATGGTATACACTCTGTAATCAAAATGTGCATGTTCCATGTCACGTTCTGGGTGGTGGACCTGAATATCACCCTCATTCAAGAAGTCCGCCCAGAGCTACAATTGGACATTTACAGGTACACAGCCTACAGCATTCGATTTAGTCATGGCGCTAGTGAAGCTGCCATACTCTTATGTGACCACATCAATATATTGGATGTCTCGTATCTGCCACCTGCATGAGGCCTGGCTATTACAGTGGGGACAGCCCGTACTGTCTATGTATATGCACCATCTGGGATATCTCGCCATGGTGAACAGATCACCTTTTATTTCAACGAAATTGCTCTGCTCCTGCATGGAAATACAGACCACTATGTCATAGGTGGCGATTTTAATAGTGTCCTGAGTCCCATGGACCAAACACGGTGCTACTCTACCTGCCCAGCACTACAAACAGTTATGCAGGATCTGGCACTCCAAGACACGAGGCTTTTCCTTTACAGGGACTGCCATGACTATAAATATTTCACTGACTACTCTGCCAGCTGCGTTGACTGGATATACGTCTCCTGTGGACTCCAAGTCACAAAAAGGGTTGTGGAACTGTGGCCAACAGCCTTCACCATTTGGCATACATCTGTTCGGTCACATTCCCCAACACCTCACACCCCAAAGCTGCAGTCCATGGATGCTGAATATTTCCTATCTGTACAAGGCTGCATGTCGTTGGGAGATCAGCGCTATGTGGGACCCCTGCCTGTGGAGTCTCCATGAACAACCTTGACTTTACCACATCAAGCCAGTCCTCAGGTGGACGTTCATGGAATGTGCCTGTGATAGGGCGTGCTGGCGTCGGGTGCCGTCGGAATTTTACTATACAAAGCTGAAGGAACTAATGACACAGCCACCATTCACAAGACAGTCAGACAGCGGTTAGCCATCTGAAAGCTGACCTAGTTCATTGAGCCATTTCAGCTCAAATCTCTTTTCTGTGCGACTTCCTCTGCATGGTTTCTTCTCTGGTCATCCAGTGGTGCTGCCGCCACGGTGCAGCTGGTAGGCTGAATTTCTGGAGAGGGCAGTTCTCATTTGGACAACGCTGGAAGAAGTTGGGGCTCCGAGCTCAAGCACTCGGGACAACGGTTGGCCAATTGTGCGGGAAGTGACCAAAGACTCCATTCTGCGAGAAGCTGATGGCTACAGATTTTCCACCAAAAGTGTGTTGCGGCCACCGCCCATTGTGTTGCCACCCATTGAAGTGTCTTCTTCGAAACAAACTGTCAGCTGGCGATTCACTTGCAACCTTTGCCCTTACCTGTGATTTCATCAGGAAGGACTGTTGATTCGTCTGTTGGTCATCTCAGTGGGTGAAATTTATTGGCTGATTTGGCCACTTCTGGATTTGTGTGCCCCTGATTACTTGCATTTCGACCCTGTTAATGCAGACCGACTGCTTCTAGTATTGTTTGAGTTGCTTGTGATATTGTTTTTAGTTAGATCTGTGAAGGGATCCAATATAATAGGAGTCCTACTGGGATAAATAGGCCATTTACTGCGCCGAATAATTAAATTTCTTTTTTAAACTGTGTTTTAGAATTACATTGGCCTTCAACAGGGTATTTGTAAGCCCTGGCTGACAAGGGGGATAGCTGTCATGTAGCAGGCGCCGTGGACTGTTGATGAATCGCCTATATTGGTAAGGTGTAGTATTGGTGTCTAGTGAATTTTTTTAATGGGCAGTCAATCTTAATACAGCGTGAGAAGTGTGGAGGCAACTTGTTGTAGTTACCTTGTATTAATATTGTGTGGGGTCACAAAATAGTTTATTGCAGTTATCTTTGATTATTTTGTGGGCTTGGTGTTATAATCTTATTTAAATCTATGTCATTTTTTTAAAAAAAGAAAGGCAACAAATTTGCAGAAGGCTCAAGTGGTGAATTATTCTTGTGTTTTACCTCGTTCAGGCTGGGCTAGTTAGCCATATTGTACACTGACCCAGCTCATGGTTGTCCGACTGGCCGACAAATTGTTCCGGCGTGCCTCAGCAGCCCGTCGAAATGACGACGGGAGAGCAAGCGGGCGCGGTTCTGGGCAGAGGCCGCCACTAGGACCTCATAGTGACCACTATTCTCTGCTGAGTTGCGGTTGCAGGTCGTCGGTCACTTAAGTTCAAAATGGCTCTGAGCACTATGGAACTTAACTGCTGAGATCATCAGTCCCCTCCTTAGAACTACTTAAACCTAACTAACCTAAGGACATCACACACATCCATGCCCGAGGAAGGATTCGATCCTGCGACCGTAGCAGTCGTGCGGTTCCAGACTGTAGCGCCCACTCCGGCCGGCACACTTAAGTTCACTTCTTGTGCATATTGCAATGCTCTGTCCCTGGTATCTTCTTAATTCTCCTTCTACAAATTCCTGTCGCCATCAATGAAAAAATATTTCGTCTCACTGCATAATAGCTTCATGGAGCCCGAGTCCGGGCGAGAGTGCAGGATAGAATGCCCCAACGAACTGGCTTCCATATATCAAGTCTTCCGAGAGAGATGCAGCCGTAAGCGCCACCTTATAATATCAGTAGACACAGCAGCGAGTGGACACGTCGACGCGCAGTTTGCCATCGCCCCAGTGTTTGTTCAGCATTAGAGGACGTTTTACGCCGAGCACCCGCGGACTGTCCGCGACTAAGAAGGCGTCCTGTGTGATACGCCCGTCCTCAGAGTAGCGACCCAGGACGACGCCCTGATGGCTCCCATAACTGCTGAAGCCTTAACAGCGGCCTTGGCACATAGCGCCCCGAATAAATCTCCTGGGACTGGACGGCTTACCGAACGAATTCCTGATGGGCGCTCAGTGGATTCAGATGTTTCAAGACCTCCTCCGCGACGATTTTACCGTCCCCACGGATTTCCTCGAAGACATCATGCACTGGTTACAAAACCAAGCATTTCACACCGTCGTCACAACTAGCGTTCTCGTACGCTCCTAAAAGTGGATTACAAACTTTTCGCCCATATCGTTCACACACATCTCTAGGCCACAGTCAGACACACGATCCATCCTGGCCAAACATGTTGTCACAGCGCTGTCGGCGACCTGCCGCTTCCGAGACGCCCTTTCTGTCGTCGACCTTGATCACGCCTTTAATCGTATCGACTACGGTTTTCTTTGCGCCGTGCTTCATTGCATAGGCCTCTCGCAGGGGTCATCATGGGTGATCCCACGTTTAGTCCACGGGGCACTTTCCTGGGTTATGGTCAACGGCCACCAGCCCGAATACATCACTCGTGAACGGCCGGGGCGACACGTATGTCCTTCGTCAGGAGACTTGGTCGCGGTGGCCCTCGAAGCCGTGCTACACTGCCTTCGCCAGTGACTGAAGACATCTGCATCGAGACGTGACCTTCCGATATAGTATCTTTGCTACCGACGTGGTGCTCTTGGCGCCGTCGGGCGACGAAACCCAACCGACGCTTCAGTGATTTTGCCACAACGACGCGGTATCAGGCAGCGTCATCAACATGCGCAAGACGACTTACATGACTGTCGAAAGAGGCGATCCCCTTTCAGAAGGTTCCCACACTGAACACATTTGCATTGCAGTTCTCTAGTACAGTTCGCCGAAATGCGACGGCTGCTACAATGGATCCTTGCATTGCTCTGTGACAGCAAATTCCACCGCATGGCTATGATTCTCCGGACGCGTTACGTCGGCACTTACCTAGCTTCCAAACTTAATTATTTTTCACACATTCTTCCCTTAATGGTCACCATGGCCCCTAGTTTCCAGATGGTGTGTGGACATTTTATGAGCGCAGTGCGATAAGTGGCAATGGCTCCAAATAATGAAAAGTGTAAAGTCATGCACATGAGTAATAAAACGAATCCTCTAAATTTCGGCTAAAATCACGCAAATATAAAGGCTGTGAGTTCAACTAAATACTTTTCATGCATATAGACTGACATGGCGAGTGAAAATTTGTACCAAGGCCGGGAATCGAACCCAGGTCTCCAGCTAACCAGGCAGGTGCTTTAGCCACTAAGCCACCTTGGCATAGCAGTTCGCACAACAGCCTCCGCCACACACCGTCAGGTGGCTTGCGGAGTATGGATGTAGATGTAGATGTAGATGTAGCATGAATTACCTTCAGATGCCTCCCTCCTCGTTCCAAATTCCCGCTGCCGCCCCAGTCAACTTTAAATTCCCCCTTGACTCGTCGCTTCAGATTGTATATAGAAAATCATAACTGTATGAGACCAGTAAAGTCTCTGAAATTATGAACAACTAAATATTGCCAACTGTCGCTAATTTGTTGAAAGACAGGGATAGCTACTACCAAGAAATTTGCTAACATATACTAAAGTTTTTATGAATTTTTTGAACTCTTAAGGTTTTCGTGTATTGACGTCATATATCATAGAGCTGAAATTGCCCTTAGTGGAACAATAAATAATTCAGTCCTTTTTGCGATTGTGTTGTTATTTAACCAATTCTGTATGACTCCGCATCTAAAATAAAGAAATAATCACCTGGAAGAGTCCTTTACCCATCAGCAACAACAGTGGATTTCAAAAGGATAATGATGAGGCGGAGGAGCAAGATGGCGATGGAAAGATGTTGCACTGGAGGGCAAGATAGCAAACATCATCAATAGAATACAGTACCCCGAGTCACCCGCTGCTGAGCACAGGAAATGAGAACAACAAAACAGCGGGATGCAGATACCGAAGTGATGTTTCGAGTAACAAAGTAAGATGTTTGTGAGTGAATATAGTTCTTACAGTTGTGTTAAATAGACAACATGTCACGCTGGCACTGTACAACTTCGTTAATTAATGGCTACTGCCCCAAGATCTGTGGCGCAGGTAACTGTGAAGTTAGAAAGTGGCAGGAGGTTATGTGGACGTAAATCTGTAATGATGTTTAAATATGTTCACTAATAAATTTCAACAAGTCCTAGCCCATACACAAGATGACACAAGTAAAGTTTTCAGCACTCAAGTTGCCAAAATACAAAATTAATATCTAACACGATTGGACAGACGATAAAATAAAATGCCCCTTTGAGTTTCACAAACTTTACAATACGCAGAGCAAGAAATATCATACTAAAAATAATAACACAGCAGTAAAAGGAAAGAAAAGAATACACACATTCTTAACCCAGAACAGTCTGAAATATACCGAACCAAATGCGGACACCATAACACTAAGAGAGCAATTGGCAAAGTAGCAAATATCAGCAGTAGAATACAGTACCCTAAGTCATCCGCTGCTGAGCACAGGAAATGAGAACAACAAAACAGTGAATACCAGCAATAAGAACAGATTAAAATTTTGCTGAAGACAATTACAACAATAACAGGAAAATACAAATTTCGAACTTTAATACACGAGGGCTACGGCGGCTTCGCTGTAGTTCAAAATTGTAATCTCTTGGTAATTCAAGTTGGCCATCCCAGACACTCTCCTTTGCACTACCAGCTGCTCTGATCATAACCGAAACAGTTTTTCTGTAACTGTTGTAACTGAAACACACCACAGTTAACAACATTCCATTACTGGCGGCGCTGCGTTCCCTGGATCCTCTAAGCCTAGCATTGTCCCTTGCTCGAGAACAGAACGATGTTCTGTGTTTACAGTAAACCAACGCCAGTCCCCACTGCGAGTCCACCAGGCTGCACTGCTGCTTTGCTTCACGACTTCCTGCTTCACCAGATCCATCTAGCTGCTCTCTCAGGAAGATGCCAGCTCTATCGCTTTCTAGCTGGCCATCTCGATACTCTCAGAGGCTCGCTTCTCATGACGACTGTGGAGACCCCATCCTGCATACACGGGATCGCTATCACAGACAACTCACTGGTTCAGCCACCTCGGGACATAAAAAAGCTCGACCAGCACGCCGTGCATGGTCAAGCGCTGACCACGAAGATTCATCCCGTCGCTGTCCACCACCCCTGGCGCTGGCGCCAGGTTCATGTAGCTAGTTCAGCCTCGTACACCGGATTTGGTTTGACACCACGCCCCTCCACGCCTCGCCGTTGTGCAGTGAGTGGCTGTTTTACTGTTGCGGTGTGCTCTCCCGTAGCAGACGCCAACACGCATGTCGCCCGTCCAAGAACTGTCTTTTGGATTCCGGCTTGTAGTAGTGACACCTCGTGATGATACTGTTAAGAAAATTGCCACTTTCGGTATCATATTCTCCAGCAGCTTTCCAAAAACTTTTGTAACCAATGTCAGGTGGGGAATTAGGGTGCGGACGTCCAGGGATGTCAATAAGAAAAACAAGGGGTTCCAGAGGTACAAACGTTTTGTATTCTTAAATACGGAATACAATGGGAGCGGCATAGTGTATTTGAGCAAACCACAAGTCAAACAGTGCGGCTACAACGGCCAATCGGTGACGCTACAGAGTTTGAAAAATTATCATGATAGAGGAGGGAAGCAGAAGTCTTGCTGCCTCGAATGCCGAGATCAGAGAGAGCGACCCCATATGGAACCACACTCTGGTCGCATCCCTGCGGCCCGCACATGATTTTATTTCCACACATTCCATTGGTTGGTCAGACGCCGCGCCGGAAATCTTGTCGGCCAGAAGTCCTTTTCCTGAATAAACTGCTTTTTCTGCTAGGTGGATAGCACGCGTCGGCTCGTAGGGCACGAGAGTTAACACAGGAGTGACAGGTGTGGATATTTCACTAGACTGGTAATTGCTGGTACATTTCCATTTCATGACTTTTTTGGTCTTGTGCAAGCATCCGGCGGACGCATCTCGCATATAATTTACGATAAACAAGGTTGCGTAACATCTTATGTAAGACGTTTCATCCGACATTCCGCTGAGCACGCAATTCTTTGGTCGTCATCTGCGGATAATCACGAATATTTTGATCGACACGCTGTACATTACGGGCGATGGCAGTTGATCTGAGTCGACAGGGGTGTGATGCGTTGGATGGGCCCAGGAGTGGGTGCCATAGAACAAGTGGGAGCTGAGACATAGAGCACACGTAATTAGAAGTACGCATAATATATACGTATCTCTGGTTTATTTGGGCTCAGCAAGTCCAAATACAGGCCAAACAATTCCTTGAGTCAGGTAAATTCGTCATATACAGTAACTACGGAGGCTAACTAGTAAGGCTTCAAATGCACCGAGAGAACTCCACGAACATACAGGGTTGGCGTTAGTGCGGCGAGTTTTTACGTCGGCTCCGTGGTGGTGCTGGCTGCCCCTGCTGCAGAAGGCGTGCCGCGGGGCCAGCCGTGGATTGGTTGGCCAGTCACATGAGGTACTGCCAATTTCTCGACGTGGAATGCCCGGTGTGGTATCGATAACGTGTGACACCATATGACGAGTTGCGCACATCTTCTTCATTACAACCGGAACACAGTACCCACCGCCTCACATTATTCGCCTCTTACTGTACCGTCTCCATAGGCCTGTAGCGAGAGACGATATACACTCCTGGAAATTGAAATAAGAACACCGTGAATTCATTGTCCCAGGAAGGGGAAACTTTATAGACACATTCCTGGGGTCAGATACATCACATGATCACACTGACAGAACCACAGGCACATACACACAGGCAACAGAGCATGCACAATGTCGGCACTAGTACAGTGTATATCCACCTTTTGCAGCAATGCAGGCTGCTATTCTCCCATGGAGACGATCGTAGAGATGCTGGATGTAGTCCTGTGGAACGGCTTGCCATGCCATTTCCACCTGGCGCCTCAGTTGGACCAGCGTTCGTGCTGGACGTGCAGACCGCGTGAGACGACGCTTCATCCAGTCCCAAACATGCTCAATGGGGGACAGATCCGGAGATCTTGCTGGCCAGGGTAGTTGACTTACACCTTCTAGAGTACGTTGGGTGGCACGGGATACATGCGGACGTGCATTGTCCTGTTGGAACAGCACGTTCCCTTGCCGGTCTAGGAATGGTAGAACGATGGGTTCGATGACGGTTTGGATGTACCGTGCACTATTCAGTGTCCCCTCGACGATCACCAGTGGTGTACGGCCAGTGTAGGAGATCGCTCCCCACACCATGATGCCGGGTGTTGGCCCTGTGTGCCTCGGTCGTATGCAGTCCTGATTGTGGCGCTCACCTGCACGGCGCCAAACACGCATACGACCATCATTGGCACCAAGGCAGAAGCGACTCTCATCGCTGAAGACGACACGTCTCCATTCGTCCCTCCATTCACGCCTGTCGCGACACCACTGGAGGCGGGCTGCACGATGTTGGGGCGTGAGCGGAAGACGGCCTAACGGTGTGCGGGACCGTAGCCCAGCTTCATGGAGACGGTTGCGAATGGTCCTCGCCGATACCCCAGGAGCAACAGTGTCCCTAATTTGCTGGGAAGTGGCGGTGCGGTCCCCTACGGCACTGCGTAGGATCCTACGGTCTTGGCGTGCATCCGTGCGTCGCTGCGGTCCGGTCCCAGGTCGACGGGCACGTGCACCTTCCGCCGACCACTGGCGACAACATCGATGTACTGTGGAGACCTCACGCCCCACGTGTTGAGCAATTCGGCGGTACGTCCACCCGGCCTCCCGCATGCCCATTATACGCCCTCGCTCAAAGTCCGTCAACTGCACATACGGTTCACGTCCACGCTGTCGCGGCATGCTACCAGTGTTAAAGACTGCGATGGAGCTCCGTATGCCACGGCAGACTGGCTGACACTGACGGCGGCGGTGCACAAATGCTGCGCAGCTAGCGCCATTCGACGGCCAACACCGCAGTTCCTGGTGTGTCCGCTGTGCCGTGCGTGTGATCATTGCTTGTACAGCCCTCTCGCAGTGTCCGGAGCAAGTATGGTGGGTCTGACACACCGGTGTCAATGTGTTCTTTTTTCCATTTCCAGGAGTGTATTTCTAAAACTAAACTCCGCCCGAATTGGCCATGAAGGCCCAACGGTACCGACCGGCCACCGTGTCATCCTCAGGCCACAGGCGTCATTGGATGCGGATATAGAGTGGCATGTGATCGGCATACCGCCCTCACGGCCGTATGTCAGTTTAAGAGATCGGAGCCGCTATTTCTCAGTCAAGTAGATCCTCAGTTTGCCTCACAACGGCTTAGTGCACCCCGCTTGCAACACAGTTCGGCAGAACGGATTGTCACCCTTAAGTGCTAGGCCAGCCTGACAACGGTGAACTTCGATGATCTGACGGAAACCGGTGTTACCATTGTGGCAAGGCCGTTGGCGTCGATGGATTTCATTGAGGCAATTTGTTCAGCAGTGAGGATCTGAATGACGCATATCTCTCTTATATACACCACGATGTCAGACGCCACTTGAGGACCGTTTTAACAAAACTCAACAAACGTCACTTACAAAATTTTAGAAGAGAAGTAATTTTTGTTGTACTCAATATCGTTGAGTCAAAAAATTTCAAACACATAGTACTGTTCATGTATGTCTATAAGGACTGATGAAGGAATAATTGTAGTTCATCACTAATCTCATATATTGAGAAAAAAAAGAGAAATTACAAATTTTTACAAAACTCAACATATCCATGATTTCAATTGTGTTTGTTCTTTAGCGTTATAAACACTTCCAAAAATTTAATTCAGGAACTCTTTTTTGCACAGAAAGTGATACTCTACAACTTTGATGCACGACACTAAATATTTAGAGTAGACGTTATTGAGTTACAGGCGTTGGAACATGAGTATAACTCACTTTTCCGCCAAATGGGTAAAATAATTTCCTAAAGCAACAGCCTACAGCTATCAAGTAGTTGAATTACCGATCTTTAACGATAGATCATCGCATAACTGCTGAACCGACTTCAACTGTTACGTATGTCATTCTATGCCAAATTTTAAACTCTTCTTTCTTTTGTTTTGGAAATTTTTTGTAGGATGTTTCATTTTCGAGTTAGAAACGACGTAAACTCATATAACTCCTATTTGGGATGCTTATGTTTATTGAAATTGTTTGACGCTTGTGTATATTTATTTGCCAGCACAAGTCTAATGTGTGTACACTAATCACAGTAAGAAATCATCAAATGGTTCAAATGGCTCTGAGCACTATGAGACTTAACTTCTGAGGTCATCAGTCCCCTAGAACTTAGAACTAGTTAAACCTAACTAACCTAAGGACATCACACACACCCATGCCCGAGGCAGGATTCGAACCTGCGATCGTAGCGGTGGCGCGGTTCCAAACTGAAGCGCCTAGAACCGCTCGGCCACTCCGTCCGGCAAGAAATCATCCTGTTCAACTTTAGTTTTATTAATATACAGGCTATCACTTAAACAAATAAGATCATTGAAACATAAACATCCTGTTTTGCATGTTGTTGCAATATGGTTACAGTCTACATTCAGATCATCATCTGGAGATGCAATCTTGCACTTCTCATTCTTGTGACGTTGACGACTCCTCCTTTATCTTGCACTTTTCACCCCCTAAACTATTTCAGAATATTCTAAATTTTCTGACATCTTAATAACGATGTTCCAACAAGAGCGCACTACAACACTTACTAATCTTGTAGTAAAACAGGGGCTAAACGTGGCAGAGAATGCAGTGGAACAATATGCAATCTTGTCCAACAAACGCTTAGCAAACAGTTGGTTTATCTAGTAAGATGTTGTGCGAATGCCTGACGGTAAACACATGCGAGTGTAAACGCTGCTAAAATTAACTTTTAAATTTGATGTTCTTTGTTTCAACCGAGCAGTATAAAAGAAGGAATAGTTCAGTTTTGTGGAACCTTGAAAAATGGAGATGTCGAGTTTTGCGAAAATTTGCTATATTCAGGAGCATTTTACAACGGCAAATATGCACTTTTGTTTATTTTCTTGTAGCCACTGTGTGAGACTCGTACTGAAGAACCAGAATCTGTTAAAAAAAGCATTTCGAAAAAAAAGTGCTTATTGAGTTTTGTTAAAACCGTCCTCAATTTGTAACGTCCTCCTTCTGCTGCAATCTGTAGCAGGGTAACGAATAGGAAAATAAAAAGTTAATACCACAACAACACAATCTGGCTCGGACACTCAAAGCCAACACACGAAATAGGCGGTTCTCGTTTCGGGATGACACTCGAAGTTGCGGCGTGGCAAGGTGAAACTTCAGGAAATTGGAGAGCTCGTGAGCAGAGACTGATGGAAGGGAGTGGACAGAGTCACTGTAATGACCAGAGTGGTCAAGTCGGTGGGAGTTATGGCTGTGTAAGAGAGTTAGTGATGTACAGTCTCTTGCGCGCGCACCCAGCAGCCGCCGCGAAGAACAGATAGGGTAGGCAGTTCGATCTGATGAAAGGGGGGGAGGGGGGGGGGATAGCTGGGAGGCGTCAGAATGCGTTGCGGTGGGCAGGTGTTGGCTCGCGGCGCTCATTACGGCGGTGTGACGTATCGCCGCCGGTAGCCGCCCCGTATCGAGATGCTGGCGGCGCCAACACTCCACTGGCCCAGGCCGAACCTGTTTGGCTGGGCAGGTGTGGCGCCGTACCGGCACTGCCCGCTTCACACGGCGCGGCTGCCGCTGTGTAAAGGTGCGGCCCTGGCTGACACGGACCCGGTGCTGTGACCTTTAAAAGCGTACGTCCACTAGCAAGTACGAGGGGCGTTCAATACGTAATTCAACACTTCTTTTTTCCGAAAACACTTTGGCTTAATTGGGGTTCCCAGTACACCATATTATTCTCCACTATTCTTGCCACAAAACCCTATTGTTAAGGTTATGTGCGTCAGTCCGTAAAAACGGAACCCTTATAGGAACACTTTTCTGTTCGTCTGTCTTCCTGACTGTTAAGAACCCTATTTCTCAGTAATCCGTAGACGTATCAAGTTGAAATTTAACGTACTGAGGTCTATCGTCCCTTGGTGGTGCAATACATTCAAGCTCGCAGGTCAATGTAATCAAAAGATATGGCCCAAATTTTGATACTCGCAATCTCACTCATCAAAACCAATAGAGTACTTACTATTGGCCTAGAATCATGAAATTCGGAAAGAAGCAAGGTTTCGCAGTACAAGTAAAGGAGAAAATCCGAAAACTTTAACCATACCTTACGAAATTAATATTTCTTTCCTAGTTTGATTTTCCGGTGTGAAACTCGAAATTAAAATAGTCAACAGTTCTGCAGTCAGGCGATTACTGCACGTAGATGTGGCGTTTCGCAGACTAGTCTGCGAATGTTTCCTTTACATACGACTGGAAACGCCACATCTACGTGCAGTAATCGCTCCCGGATATCGATGGAAAAATTTCCAAAGGTCTCATAAGAGCAACAAAGTCATTCCTCGCCTGATGCTTGACTTTTACCATTGGGATCCAGTCAGCCTGAATGCAGAACTGCTGGTTATTATAATAATGGTCACCTTCCTCGTGCATTATTTTACGACACATTTAAACACACATCAAAAAGTTTTGCCTCACCACAGTTCCCAGAACTGCTGAAGTTGGAGGTTGACTGTGGATATTCTATCAGAGACACAGGCCCCTTCACTGTTCAGAGATGTCACTAAAGCCACCCAAAGATGTAAACAACCGTGCATGACCAGCGCGTATTGGACGGAAGGGGTCCGACAGCCGATCAGTTCCAGTCGTTACACCAGGAAGGAGGTACACCGCTAGTGTTGTCTCTACTTCAACCATGCCTAGACGGTCAATAACGCGGTTCGATCGCGTCCGCGTTGTTACTTTGTGACAGGAAGGGCTGTCAACAAGGGAAGTGTCCGGGCGTCTCGGAGTGAACCGAAGCAAGGTTGTTCGGACATGGAGGAGATACAGAGAGACAGGAAGTCTCGATGACATGCCTCGCTCAGGCCACGCAAGGGCTACTACTGCAGTGGATGACCGCAACCTACGGATTATGGCTCGCAAAAACTCTGACAGCAACGCCACCGGGTGTTACAACTCAAATTGTGCGCAGTAAGCTGCATGATGCCCAACTTCACTCCCGACGTCCATCTTTGCAACCACGACACAATGAAACGCCTTACAGATGGACCGCTCAGGATTGGCATCACGTTGTGTTTGGAGCGGTCAGGCGGAACTCCTTAGACACACTGTCCAGCGAGTGCAGCAAGGTGGAGGTTCCCTGCTGTTTTTTAGGGTGGCATTATGTGGGCCCGATGTACGCAGTTAGTGGTCATGGAAGGCGCCGTAACGGCTGTACGATACGTGGATGCCATCCTCCGACCGACAGTGTAATCATATCGGCAGCATATTGGTGAGGCATTCGTCTTCAGGGAGGAAAATTCGCTCCCCCATCGTGCACATCTTGTGAATGACTTCCTTCAGGATAACTACGTCGCTCGACAAGAGTAGCCAGATTGTTCTCCAGACATGAACCATATCGATATTGCCAGGGATTGATTGAAAAGGGCATTTTGTGGATGACGTGACCCACCAACCACTCTGAGGGATGTACACTGAATCGCCGTTGAGGAGTGGGACAATCTGGACCAACAGTGCCTTGATGTACTTGTGGATAGTATGCCACGACGAATACAGGCATGCATCAATGCTACTGGATATTAGAGGTACCGGTGTGTACAGCAATCTGGACCACCGCCTCTGAAGGTCTCGCTGTATGGTGGTACAGCATGCAATGTGTGGTTTTCATGAGCAATGAAAAGCTCGGAAATGATGTTTATCTCGATCTCTATTCCAATTTTCTTGTGCAGGTTCCGGAACTCTCCGAACAGAGATGATGCAGTACTTTTTTTAATGTGTGTATTATTGAATTTAAACATTCTCGAAAGTCTTGGAATCCCTCGGACCGATATTTTGCTACTACAAGTGTCGATAACAGGCAAAAATGGTCGAGTTCTCGTTTTCCGAAATGGATGAACTACCTATACATATAATTAAGTTTGTACGGAACCCTCTGTGCGCTAATTCTACTCGCATCTGGTCAATTTTTCAACATAATCTCCGTTCAATGCGACTGCCTAGCGCCACCTTACTGTGAGGACCTGTATGCCCGCGTGGCGCCACTCTACTGGTCGACGTCGGAGCCAACGTCTCGTTGCATCAATAACCTCCTCACCGTCTATGTACTGCTTCCCGCAGAGTACGTCCTTTATTGGAGAAAACAGATGCAAGACAAAAGGTGCAAGATTCTGGCTGTAGGGTTGGTTGGGAAGAACAGTCCAATGAAATTTTGTGAGCTCGCCCAGCGACTTGCCGTGCTTTTGTTCGCTGCCAGGTCTCCGTAGACATTCTACAAGAGCCTGTGAATATCTTCGATGCATTGCTTATCAGGCAAAAAAAAAAAATTCCATGACAGCTCTTTGCTTGGAATGCACCTCCGTTACAGACACCATTTTGAAGGCTACGTTTAGCGCCACCAATTATTGGAATTTCTTGGAACTATGGTGGCTGAAACGAGAATAAATCACAATGTGCTACAAGAAATTCCACATTATTTTAACCGAAACTGTCCGAGAAAAAGAATGTGTTCCATTACTTATTGAATACCCCTTCCGTGTATTTGTTGACGTGTCTGCATTAGAACGAAACTTGGACAAGTTTACTTCTGTAAGTTGCTTGGGCACGTTAATTTCAGAAATTCATATATCTACGCCTACGCCTTCACACCTACACCGCAAGAAACCTTACGGTGTTTCACGCCGGGCACCATGTACCACTGTCAGTCCTTCTCTTCCCTGTTGCATTCGCAAACGAGCGAGAGGGAAAATAACTATCTACACTACTGGCCATTAAAGTTGCTACACCAAGAAGAAATGCAGATGATAAACTGGTATTCATTGGACAAATATATTATACTAGAACTAACATGTGATTAGTCGACATAAAAGCTTTCTGGGTTTGGTACCGCGCCATAATGTAAAAACTACTGCTGCTATAGAAAAGCCAACGTTTCGGCCACGACCCAGAAGAAGGCCGCTGCAATCGTGGCCGAAACGTTGGCTTTTCTATAGCAGCAGTAGTTTTTACATTATGACGCGGTACCAAACCCAGAAAACTTTTATGTCGACTGACTCTGGCCGCGGAAGCCTACGCAATTATAATAACATGTGATAACATTTTCACGCAATTTGGGTGCATAGATTCTACCATTAACCAAAATTACTTCCTTTCTGCCTTATTCCAGCCATTCTTAGCTACACAATTAGTTTAGTATGCATGCTATACCACAGTTGCATACCTTCGAATACATTTCGGGAGAAACAGCGATCGATTTTCACAATTGTACTTATAAAAACAGTCCAGATCGCACAAATCACGTTTATCGGTGCCAGGTTTCAGTTCAAGTCCCAGAGCATTTGACAGCCTCTGGAGGCTTCTACAGTGCCTGATCCGTAGATCTGTCTCCACACATCAACCGTGGAGTACAGTCTGAAGACGGAACGCCTTTGGACTGAAACCGGTCACCAATAAAAGTGATTTGTGCTATCTAGACTGATTTTCTGAATGCATTATATCATACTTATCAGCGGAAACTGGCACAGGTGACTGTATACGGTAATAGAAGCAAAAAGTTCCCGCGAACATAGGTCAGCAAACGAGCAGTTCGTGAGATAACTGTGAACGTATGGTTATGAACCACCACTGATCTAAGTATGAGATTGTGTCCCAGTCAGTACGGGTGAATGCCTCACTGTCATTGGTCGAAACTGTACACACACACTGACTGTAAACTTCTGTTCGCAGGGACATCGGAAGTTTATCCCCGAAAACCCTTTTCAGTTTACCAGAAAAGTTATTGGCTAATTTTACTGTTCTTTTTATATCTTTTACATGCCATTCAGTGTTCAACTGCGCAACGTACAGGAATTAGCCAACTAATTCTCACTTCAGTAACAGTTTCTTCGATTTTCTTTTCAGTTCCCGGGTTCGATTCCCGGCGGGGTCAGGGATTTTCTCTGCCTCGTGATGACTGGGTGTTGTGTGCTGTCCTTAGGTTAGTTAGGTTTAAGTAGTTCTAAGTTCTAGGGGACTGATGACCATAGCTGTTAAGTCCCATAGTGCTCAGAGCCATTTTCTTTTCAACCGAAAAAATATAGTACTATTACTGCTGGAACTATCACAGAATCCAATGACTAATCAGCAGAGAGTATCTGGGCTAAGTCTGAGAGACAGAATGTGAAATGATCGACGCGTGGACGCGTAAGGCACAAGGCATCCAAAGAAAACCACGGTTATGCCTTCGTCAAAGTTTGCAAAAAGATGTTAAGCACACAAATGATTCACGAACGCTGAATGCGTGCACATTCACCACAAATTTCATTAGAGAATGATTTAAATAAGATCAAGTGCCACAATTCGCGGAAATACTTGATGGTGGTCAATTTCAAAAAATTCAAATGATTTGCCTAAACAAGTATATTCTGTATAACCTATTGATTGAATAATACAGTACATTTTTACCCCGTACTCTCACACGTGGCTGAAACCATGAATCCCACAATGAAAGGTATCTATTTACTAGGGAAAATTTAATAATATTTAAAAATGCATTTCATACAGTACTCACACACTGAAGGTGCGTATATTTATTATGAGTTACCAAAGAATGGGTTTAGATCCCTCTATCAACCACGTGCCAGTGTGGCTGTACAAAGCTGCTGACAATTTCCAAACTCATGAAATAACTGAAAATCTAACTCACGGTTCTTGAAATTCCGTTCAATAAATTTGATATGCATATTTAGAATGAATCCACTACCATACCGGTCCGGGAAACCAAGCCTCTTTTGTTCTACCTCAGTCGTGGAGCCTACCTTATTCATGCACACGGTACTCTTACCAAAACTCAAAAAATGTAATTAAAGCTTCACACGAAATTTATTCCCACCCTAACTAATATGATTACCCCTGATTCCAAAATAAATAATGAAGCGACCGAAAATTTGCACCTTAAATATGTCAAATTCCACCATCCGTGGGCTACCCACAGGCGAGTATGTACCCATCAAGCCTTGGCAGAACAGTAACCTTTTCAGCATCCAGCCTAATCTTCGAGGGTCATCGGAGCTGAATTTGATGCAGGACTCAGCACTGAAAATTCTACTCCAGTCAATGAGATTCCAGACCGAAGACATGTCTGGCGACGTCTCGGACAGCGGTGGGTTATCAACCTAATTGTCGCTTGCTATACGACCCGAAACCAGGAATGATGATCTGGAGTGACGTTTCTTTTCATAGCAAAACCCCTTTGGCTGCCATTTGTGGCACCCATACAGCACATCAGTACGAGACACTCGTTTCGTTGCCCTTCATGACAAGGCATCATGAGCCTACTTTTTAGCAAGATAATGCCCGCACACGGCGAGAGTTTCTGCTGCATCTAATCGTGCTTGCCAGATTCTACCTGTGCCATCAACATCACAGGGTCTCTCCCCAGTAGGGAAAGTTTGGAGCACTATGGGAAGTGCCCATCCATCCAGCTCGGGATTCTGACGACCCAATGCGTCAGTTGGACAGAATTTGGCGCGACGCCCCTCAGAAAGTCACCCAACAGCTTTATCAATCAGAGTGAGGCCGAATAATCGCTTTTTTCCCATCAGTCTACTGACTGGTTTGATGCGGCCCGCCACGAATTCCTTTCCTGTGCTAACCTCTTCATCTCAGAGTAGCACTTGCAACCTACGTCCTCAATTGTTTGCTTGACGTATTCCAATCTCTGTCTTCCTCTACAGTTTTTCCCCTCTACAGCTCCCTCTAGTACCATGGAAGTCATTCTCCCTCATGTCTTAGCAGATGCCCAATCATCCTGTCCCTTCTCCTTATCAGTGTTTTCCACATATTCCTTTCCTCTCCGATTCTGCGTAGAACCTCCTCATTCCTTACCTTATCAGTCCACCTAATTTTCAACATTCGTCTATAGCACCACATCTCAAATGCTTCAATTCTCTTCTGCTCCGGTTTTCCCACAGTCCATGTTTCACTACCATACAATGCTGTACTGCAGACGTACATCCTCAGAAATTTCTTCCTCAAATTAAGGCCGGTATTTGATATTAGTAGACTTCTCTTGGCCAGAAATGCCTTTTTTGCCATAGCGAGTCCGCTTTTGATGTCCTCCTTGCTCCGTCCGTCATTGGTTATTTTACTGCCTAGGTAGCAGAATTCCTTAACTTCATTGACTTCGTGACCATCAATCCTGATTTAAGTTTCTCGCTGTTCTCATATCTACTACTTCTCATTACCTTCGTCTTTCTCCTATTTACTCTCAAACCATACTGTGTACTCATTAGACTGTTCATTCCGTTCAGCAGATCATTTAATTCTTCTTCACTTTCACTCAGGATAGCAATTTCATCAGCGAATCGTATCATTGATATACTTTCACCTTGTATTTTTATTCCACTCCTGAACCTTTCTTTTATTTCCATCATTGCTTCCTCGATGTACAGATTGAAGAGTAGGGGCGAAAGGCTACAGCCTTGTCTTACACCCTTCTTAATACGAGCACTTCGTTCTTGATCGTCCACTCTAATTATTCCCTCTTGGTTGTTGT
Source organism: Schistocerca serialis cubense (assembly GCF_023864345.2). Classification (NCBI taxonomy): domain Eukaryota; kingdom Metazoa; phylum Arthropoda; class Insecta; order Orthoptera; family Acrididae; genus Schistocerca; species Schistocerca serialis. The sequence continues at coordinate 259,184,331 of NC_064641.1, forward strand.
ACATATTGTATATGACCCGTCTCTCCCTATAGCTTACCCTTACTTTTTTCAGAATCTCGAGCAGCTTGCACCATTTTATATTGTCGAACGCTTTTTCCAGGTCGACAAATCCTATGAAAGTGTCTTGATTTTTCTTTAGCCTTGCTTCCATTATTAGCCGTAACGTCAGAATTGCCTGTCTCGTCCCTTTACTTTTCCTAAAGCCAAACTGATCGTCACCTAGCGCATTCTCAATTTTCTTTTCCATTCTTCTGTATATTATTCTTGTAAGCAGCTTCGATACATGAGCTGTTAAGCTGATTGTGCGATAATTCTCGCACTTGTCAGCTCTTGCCGTCTTCGGAATTGTGTGGATGATGCTTTTCCGAAAGTCAGATGGTATATCGCCAGACTCATATATTCTACACACCAACGTGAATAGTCGTTTTGTTGCCACTTCCCCCAATGATTTTAGAAATTCTGATGGAATGTTATCTATCCCTTCTGCCTTATTTGACCGTAAGTCCTCTAAAGCTCTTTTAAATTCCGATTCTAATACTGGATCCCCTATCTCTTCTAAATAGACTCCTGTTTCTTCTTCTATCACATCAGACAAATCTTCACCCTCATAGAGGCTTTCAATGTATTCTTTCCACCTATCTGCTCTCTCCTCTGCATTTAACAGTGGAATTCCCGTTGCACTCTTAATGTTACCACCGTTGCTTTTAATGTCACCAAAGGTTGTTTTGACTTTCCTATATGCTGAGTCTGTCCTTCCGACAATCATATCTTTTTCGATGTCTTCACATTTTTCCTGCAGCCGTTTCGTCTTAGCTTCCCTGCACTTCCTATTTCTTTCATTCCTCAGCGACTTGTATTTCTGTATTCCTGATTTTCCCGGAACATGTTTGTACTTCCTCCTTTCATCAATCAACTGATGTATTTCTTCTGTTACCCATGGTTTCTTCGCAGCTACCTTCTTTGTACCTATGTTTTCCTTCCCAACTTCTGTGATGGCCCTTTTTAGAGATGTCCATTCCTCTTCCACTATACTGCCTACTGCGCTATTCCTTATTGCTGTATCTATAGCGTTACAGAACTTCAAACGTATCTCGTCACTCCTTAGTACTTCCGTATCCCACTTCTTTGCGTATTGATTCTTCCTGACTAATGTCTTGAACTTCAGCCTACTCTTTATCACTACTATATTGTGATCTGAGTCTATATCTGCTCCTGGGTACGCCTTACAATCCAGTATCTGATTTCGGAATCTCTGTCTGACCATGATGTAATCTAATTGAAATCTCCCCGTATCTCCCGGCCTTTTCCAAGTATACCTCCTCCTCTTGTGATTCTTGAACAGGGTATTCGCTATTACTAGCTGAAACTTGTTACAGAACTCAATTAGTCTTTCTCCTCTTTCATTCCTTGTCCCAAGCCCATATTCTCATGTAACCTTTTCTTCTACTCCTTGCCCTACAGCTGTATTCTAGTCGCCCATGACTGTTAGATTTTCGTCCCCCTTTACATACTGCATTAACCTTTCAATATCCTCATATACTTTCTCTATCTGTTCATCTTCAGCTTGCGACGTCGGCATGTATACCTGAATTATCGCTGTCGGTGTTGGTCTGCTGTCGATTCTGATTAGAACAACCTGGTCGCTGAACTGTTCCCAGTAACACGCACTCTGCCCTACCTTCCTATTCATAACGAATCCTACACCTGTTATACCATTTTCTGCTGTTGTTGATATTACCCGATACTCATCTGACCAGAAATCCTTGTCTTCCTTCCACTTCACTTCACTGACCCCTACTATATCTAGATTGAGCCTTTGCATTTCCCTTTTCAGATTTTCTAGTTTTCCTACCACATTCAAGCTTCTGACATTCCACTCCCCGACTCGTAGAGCGTTATCCTTTCGTTGATTATTCAATCTTTTTCTCATGGTAACCTCCCCCTTGGCAGTCCCCTCCCAGAGATCCGAATCGGGGACTATTCCGGAATCTTTTGCCAATGGAGAGATCATCATGACACTTCTTCAATTGCAGGCCATATGTCCTGTGGATACACGTTACGTGTCTTTAATGCAGTGGTTTCCATTGCCTTCTGCATCCTCATGTCTTTGATCATTGCTGATTCTTCCGCCTTTAGGGGCAATTTCCCACCCCTAGGACAAGAGAGTGCCCTGAATCTCTATCCGCTCCTCCGCCCTCTTTGATAAGGCCGTTGGCAGAATGAGGCTGACTTCTTATGCCGGAAGTCTTCGGCCGCCAACGCGGATTATTTATCAAAGTTTTAGACAGTGGCGGGGATCGAACCCGGGACCGAAGACACTACCCCTAGACCACAGGTGCTAATAGCTTTTATAAGAACCAGAGATGGATCAACGCTTTACTGACTTCTTTAGTTTGTGAAAATCTTTCTCTTGAAGAAATGATCAATTTTTTTTCTGTAATTGTAATCATTTGTATGTATGCACATGAACATCACATCTATCGATCTACGTCCCCTTGGACAATTCCTTTGTGGTGCGTCGTTCTTTTTTTTCTGTGTTTCAGTTTATGATTTTAAACCTTTTGTATAAATCTACTAACCCGTCACCGGATGCTGAAAATCCGCAATCTAAACATACAGTGGGTCGTCAGAAGCGTCCGATCCCACGCGTCGGCTTTGACCCGTGACGTAAGGGTGACGTCGTGTGTGACGTCATGACGGCGCGGAGTTTGGTTTGAGTGTGGCTGTCTCCAGTTCTGTTTTATCTTATTTTATTTACTTTTCTGATCTGTTCGTTCTATCTCGTGAGATTTTTTTTTAATTTAAAAACACTTATTACTTATTTTAATTATCTGTTTCCTCCAATTTCTGTTTTAGTTTATTATATTTATCGTTCTGATCTGTTCGTTCTATCCCGTGAGATTTTTTTTTTTTAAAGACAAAAAACATTAATCAGCTACTGAAGCATCTTTATCTTCTATGGGTTGCAGGGGTTACGACATCTGGGGAGGTGGGTGGGTATTCATACATGGCTGTCTTCACTTACACGTTGTAGCTACGCAAGGCGCCTAAATTTGTTTATATTTAGTTTGCCCCCCCACCCAAAACACCCCATTTCCCGCGCTTGTCCCGTTAGTGTCATTAGGCTTCTTGCGGAAAGTGTGTGTGTTTGTTTTTGTTTCCGCCATATTTGTGACGTCATGGGTCAAAGCAGACGGGTGGGATCGGACGCTTCCGTATTTCCCATACAGTAGTAAAACTGGGGTTCTTAAGATATGTTGCTATACGTTCAACCAAATTTCAAGCAGGTATGTGCAGTCGCAGGAACAGTTAGGTGTGGCCATGGCTTAAACCCACGGACTGAGATCCTTTAGTCTGCTAGGCCCATTATTCTCCCAGCCGGATAGGAATAGATCCCAGCAACGAGCTCGAGTCGGTAGGACGTTGGCTGTCCTAGACACTCTGTATTAGCCTTCTATGGACTGACGAGTTTAGCGACACATCTGAACACTATTAAGCCTCGTCAGAATGACCCCTACTGGAGTCCCAGCTTCTAACTCTCTGAGCCTGGAATAAAACACATCACATCGTGCGTCGAGAACGTGCCAATGGGTAACCTCTTGTCAACATTGTCATTTTCATATCAGTCATTTGTTACAGAGGATAGTAGATATTGACTCACCACGCTGTCTGCAGTGCACGTTCGTTAACAGCCCATCCGTACCGGTTTCCCACATAATAATCGATAGTATTAATATTATTACCTAGTGGGTAATAACAGCATTTTGAGGTGTACGTCTGCATTGAATATTGAGATATACGTTGGTGGGTCCCTTCAGTGACATTAACATGTCGTTAAGTGCTTCTCCCCCTCCCTCCAGTTCCTAGTAGTCATCTTTTGATATAAGAGTATACACATCCCCTTGAGCGACAGTAATCTTTCTGTTCAGTTTCGAGGAAGATTATGTTGTTTCATGAAGATATTTTTCGTGGAGGATGTTATCTTAGAGCAGTTATATACCTGCAACCGTTTGCTTCTTGTGTCTGATGGAAGTTAGACAGCTGTACACCATACAAGAAAGAAGCGTTATGTAGGGTGCCCCAGAACGAATAGTCAATATTCAGGAATATGACAGGAGCGATCAGTCGAAGCAAAAAAATTCTAGTAAGGACGAGCTCTAGAGTCTATACCTTAAGAGCTACGAGTACTGTTTCATCTCCACACTGGGAAACAAATCTCTTCTACTCCAGTCTCTTAGATATCCATATTTTGGAGGAGGTAGTATGATTCAAACCAAGAAAAAAATAGTCTGATAAATATGGACTCTGAAAGGCGTATCTTAAGAGCTATGAGCACTTTTTTCAGTAGAAGAGACGTGTTTCTAGTAGCAAATTCCAATGCTCACAGCTATTAAGGTACGCACTTTAGAGCCCATGTTTACTGCATTTTTTTCTTATTTTAGTCAATACTACCACCTCTCAAAATATGAAAAGCCAAGAGCTTCCAGTAGAAGAGATTTGTTCACAGTATCGAACACAAACATATGCTTATAGCTGTTAAGGCGTTCGGTCTAAAGGCCACGTTTACTGTACTTGTTGGGTTCTAATGATTGTTCCTGCCATATCCTAGAAAACTTACCATTCCTGCTGGGAAATCTAGTATATTTTTTCGACACCGATCCCCATGCTTTGAAATCAAACTTTACTCCTGAAAAACGAATTCTTAATATAAAAACCACCTTCTGTATTCTTTAATTGTATGAATCATCTCCCTCATTTTTCTGTTTTAGTAAAAAAATGGTTCAAATGGCTCTGAGCACTATGGGACTTAACATCTGAGGTCATAAGTCCCCTAGAACTAAACCTAACTAACCTAAGGACATCACACATATCCATGCCCGAGGCAGAATTCGAAACTGCAACCGTAGCAGTCGCTTGGTTCTGGACTGAAGCGCCTAGAACCTCTCGGCCACCGCGGCCGGCTAGTAAAATGTGCAGATGAATCTTCAGTAGTTGCTTGACAACATCGCCTTTTTACTGGTGCAAAGAAAACGTAATCTGGTGATGTCATTTGAAAGAAAAATAAATATTTGAAAAATAGGAAAGGAAAGTGCAGGTATAGGCAGGTAAAGGTGGATAACCTAATATGTCTGAGCAGTATTTCTTTATAGACCATTGTAGACGTTCTAGTGAAATCAACCACACAGGTTGCATACATGTAGGGGCTCGTTGGGTGGATCTCTCAGCCACACGTCTTTCTTGGAAATAGGCCAATAAGAGAGCTTCTAAGCCAACACACACACACACACACACACACACACACACACACACACATACACACACACACACACACATACATACGTTTTACTCTCCAAATCAGAGCCGGCCATCTTGTTCTCTGCACCCCCACGTGGCATCCAAAGGCGACTGTATTCCGATCTATGCTCCCCACTTGCAGCAAGGCGCAAAAGGCGCAATAGGACCTCAGATTAAGCATCAAAATGTTATTTCTACATCTAAATTGTCTTTTTTGTTTGTAGAAAGCTGCTCTTAGTTCGACTATAGCCATTACACTATCTCCCAGAGCTCAATGATCAGAGCACAAGGTGTATGGTGATTGGAGCCTTCCTATCAGGCAGCGGAGACCAAGGCACATTTACGTAGATTTCTTTTCGGAATTTTTTACATGTTATTGGTTAGATTTGTCTTTAAAATTGTTTAGTCTTATGACATTGTTATTTAAGTGTAACTTCGTGTATATAATTCTAACTCAACATTACTTTTGTGAGTGCAAAATAATTTTTATGTAGTCTCACGTCGAGTGCATAAATGTACCCTGGGTTGGGGCAAGTTTACACACCTATGAGGGCACCATTACACATATCATGGGCCACAATAATGAGTAAACAAGATAAAGTACTAAAATTTTCAAAATATGTTTTATTGACAGTAAGTAAAATTACATCACTGCATCAGTTAACACGGTAAAACACAAAAACTTTATTGGCAGTAAACAATTTTTTGGCGAACTTCTACCTGTTAGCGTAACATGGCCTACACAGAAGTCTGAATGTTAATTAAAGACCTATTTATCATCAGTATCCAAGTTGCAGTTTACGCGCAAAAAATAATGATTTCTGTGGCACAATTGTCGTGGGCCGATCTTTTATGAACAAGGTGCTGGAACCACCCTTGATTTCTTTTTGATTGGTTCTATCGTTTCTATTAGTTCATGCAAAGACAGTTTTCATCATTCTCCTCAGGCTGCTGCAGCTTGTAAGAAAAAGGAAGAAGTACTGGGTGGAACATTTGTTGTGACAGGAATGCTTGATAACAGACGATTTGTAAGTAGAAGTTTTGAGAGGAGATTTAGAGAAGGAGGTGATACAATGTGATAGACAACAAGAAGGGAAGCGGAAATTACGCGGATCTAAAGTAGGTGGTTGAAGACAAGAGAGCATGGAGCGTTACCGCGCGAAAACCTGCTTTTGAGTAGAACGCTAATGATATCTGAAGTAGGCATGTCCTTGTTCTTGCTTTTAGCAATTTCTTGTCCTCACCAGTCCTTGTTGTCATAAGATTAGTTCTTTCATCAGGTTCAAATAGCTTGTTTAGCAATTTCTACCTTTTATCCTCCTGTGGCGCTTTTTTTTTTTCGCTCTAAGACAGTCACTCAACTGGCGTCGTGAAGTTTGTGAGAGCCCTCAGTGGATGGCAGCTCATTCCGTACACTTCTTCTAGTCGAGAAGATCTGGTAATTTTGGAAGATCTCACCTGGTTCCACCGACATGCCACTGTACATAAAGGTTAGTACGATGCGATACTGTGAGTCTGCAATGCCGTGCGATGGATCAGGCTACTTGGAACTGAAGGTAGCCACCTAAGGGCAGGAAGTGGATCAGCATAAATGCAAGATTTTGCTGTGATTTTTAATAAAGTGGAGACGTATGATTACCTGATAACAAACGAAGATGACTACAGAGGAAATATCTCTTATGATAAGCGATTTTTTAAAAAAAAATAAAACAGCAAAGCTCTTGTGAACAACGATAAGACTTTTGGAGTAATAGTTCAATGTGGATGAGCTCCAGTTGTGTGCCAACGGCCTTGCCGCAGTGGTAACACCGCTTCCCTTCAGATCACCAAAGTTAAGGGCTGTTGGGGTGGGCTAGCATTTGGATGGGTGACCAAATGGTCTGCCGAGCGCTGTTGGCAAGCGGGGTGCACTCAGCCCTTGCCTAAAGACTAAGTTAAAAAGCAGATTATCTTTCAATAAACGGTTTTATATGTGAAATGTGGTGCAATCTTTTACCCTTTCCAGTGCGCAGAGTTTCAACTTCAAAGCATTATCATGTTGTATACTTCGGTAAGGAATGCTAAAATTTTTCTCAAGGTTAGCGTCTATATTATTTTTCTCTGAGCCAGTCGGCGCACGTGGCTGCCTGCAGTGCGAGTCATTGTCTGTCTCTTTGTTGGCGCGCGTCGTTATTAGGATTAGGAGACCTAACTTCTACAAATTCACTTTGTCGAGAGGGCCCTGCCCTGTTTGATTCCCGCCAGTTCTGATGAAATTCAGGTCTGTCGTTTTGTCGGTAGTTTACATAGTCATGTGGTGAAGAATTTCTCCCGGAATCGTAACTGCGCGGTGGACCGTTGCGTCTGAAGTTATTCTGTCTCCCTTGATAATAATTATTTTGGTTCCCATATTGTCTGTTTCTCTGAGCGTCTCTGCCATAGTCATTACTATGGAAATGCGGTCTTTCTCTGCAACTATTGCTACTCTGCCAACGTTTGTCATATGAGTGGTGTCTGTTTTGGTCACGATTTCCGTTGTAAGAATAGCCTTGTCGTGTCCAGTTATTATTTCCGTCATCGCGGAATTGTAACGGGTGTGAGCTGTAATTGTTGTGTTCCTGTTTTCGCGTTCCGCGATTCTCAGTATCAATTTCCAATTCTTGTAACAGTCCCTGAAAAGCTTCAATGTCGTCTTTGCAACGCCCTGCCAAAATAATATGTCGTAAATATTTAGGTAGTTTGATTAAGCAAACGCGGATGAGTTCTGAGGGGCTGTATGGGTTTGACAGGTACTGATTCTTGTGCAACATGTCTTCAAAATATTTCACAAGGCTGGAAAATTCAGATTGTTCGAAATGTTTCATCATTATGATGCTATGTTTTACTCGGTCTTGTGTAGTTCGAGACCAATATGCTGAGAGGAAGGCATGGTAAAATTCTCCTTCACTGTGACAATCGTGAATGACCGATCGCATTCTTACAGCTGGTTCATTCTCTAAATAGCCACACATAAATTCTAATCTGTGCTGTAATGACCAGTTGGAGGAAAAAAATAAGAAAATTGATGAAGCCATGCTTGTGGATGAATGTCGTTGCCAGAATTCTTAAATGTTTTGAATTTACGTGTAGTAATAAACAGCTTATAGTCAAACTCATCATGTCGGCGAGTCGCATGTCGGTCATTGTTACGTCGTTTCGGCGGTTCCATCTCAAAATTCGGTGTACCTTGCCAATTTCTTTCATAATTTCCGAAGTTCCCTGTGTTATTATTTTGTGGCTGTTCCGTATTTCTATGTCCCTCTTCCCGTATAGGAGCGCGAGTGTCCTCTGAAATATGTAATTCTTGTATTACCTGTGTCAACTGATCTTGTACTTCCCAGATTTCTCTTTTGTACTGTGTATTGATTTGATTCTGATTTTGTTTGAATTTTCTAATTTGTTCATACTCTTCTGTGTCATTAAAGACTACCGGTCTTGTGTCATTCAGAGTGTCATCTACCTTTGTAGATAAATTATTTAACTGATCCGAAAGTTCGACTACTATCTCTGATAATGAACTAATTTCCTCCATGTGTCTTTCTGAACCAATTTTCAGAGTATTTACTGTGTCCTTTAAGTTTTCCTGAGTTTTTGCAAGTTGCGTAACCGAATCGGTAGATGCACTGGAGTCAATTTTAGCCCGCAAGGCCCCGTGATTTTCATGAACAATAGTTTGCAGTTCTTTTATGGCTGCTTCGTGATTCTGCAATGCATTTTCATGACGCGAAAAAATAGGTTGAAAATACTCACAAATTTGTGTTTTTACGTCATTACTGACTTTTTGACATTGCGATTCGATTTTAAGTAACTCAGCAGTTAAACCTTCACGTGTTTGTTCAAGCGTTTGTTCCATTGAGTCTAACTTTTGAAGCTGTTGCTGTGTTTGTTTTTTATTAGGTTCCATTGCGTCTAACTGTTGCTGTGTTTATCTCTGCTGTTGTTCCATTGTGTCTAACTTTTGAAGATTTTGTTCCATTGTGTCTAACTGTTGCTGTGTTTGTCTCTGATTTTGTTTCATTTGTTGCATTAATTGCAATAATAATCTATTAGTGTCTGGAATCAGTTCGTCTATGCTTTTCGGCAGTGCATTTGCACCGGCAACATACACATTTTGACAAGCAGAAAATGTGTCTTGACTTATTTGAGAAAACGGTGAGGACCCAAAACCCGAATCTACAGTATTTGCAAGATTGTGTCCTGTCATTTCGGATTCCTGAGGCGAGCTGTTCCCGACCGATCGATCGATAATGCTTCCCTGTTCACTAATTAATTCACTGTCTACACCATTATTTGCCGCCCTCTCCATTTCCCTATGCACAGTTACCAAATTATTACTTTGAATGTCTGTTAAATCATTACACTGTGGTGCTGATAAGCTACGCTCGTCGTCACTGCCATTTCTCAATTTACTTTGGAGCCTAGTGTTACGTTTTTCACACGCCATAATTATCACGTATTTCACACGATAACAAGAAAAGTACAATTTAAAGAGCAAAAACAAGAAACACATTGGCATAGCACTGAAAATAATATCTAGTTAATTGCAAGCGCAGTTGCGAAATATTTGGTGCAAATCTACATGCATGCCAGAACTGTTTTACTGTACAGCAATGAAAAACTACAACTAGAAAGGAAATTCTCTCCATAATTACGCGCTAACAATAAACAATAGCTACACTAATTACACAAACTACAGGAAAAAATCAGAAGATTCCAGTGAGGTATCCTCGGCTGAGGGTCGACATATGAAACGTCCCCTTAGAAAACTTAGTGAATTACTGTGCTGATAAACCCCTCACTTTATTTGATTTTCAAATAGCTGAGGAAAACTGAACGTGCACAGACATTTCTCTCTTTACTTATTTAGATCATCAATAAACTGACACACAATATTTCTTAGCGCAATGCAATCTGACTTTCAATGATCTCTACAAAAGAATGGCCCTGACTAACAATAACCTATACCTTTCATGAATCACTTACCTCACAAAAATCTTCGTTACTCGAACTACTGCAATACAGCGAGCGCCACTACTGCCAGCTAAGTAAAAGAGTCTAACTACTGAAGGCACTAACTACTGATGGGCATAGTTAGCAAATGAAAGATTTTGATAGAGAACAATCTACCTTAATAGTGTTCAAAAGTCATTATATATATATATATATATATATATATATATATATATATATATATATATATATATATATATCAGTTCATGACATCCAGTATTACAAATTTACTGTCTCTGATGGATACACGTTCAGATCATCCGCTCTCAAAACTCTGCCATCTCTCTCCCCACATCCACCATTGCTGGCGGCTCACCTCCAACTGCACAACGCTACGCACTGTTCACATCCAACTGCCCAACACTACAATAGCAAATATTCCAACAATGGAAACCAGCCACAGACTTCACACAGCACAGTCAGTGATTTTCATATAGAGCGTTACGTGGCGTTACCAACATAAAAACCTAAACAGCCTACTTACAGCTCTTCCAAATTCTTTGCTGCCTGTGATAAAATTACAGTGCAATCGGGCGCCCGAAATATTTTATTTTTTCTTTCCCGATCTTAACTCCCTTTCAAAATTTCTCCTTGGTATCCTTCGATGCTTGCTGAATTTACAAGGTGAATAACATCGGGTATAGGCTGCAACTCTGTTTCACTTTCTTCTCAACTTCTGCTTCCCTTTCATGTCCTTAGACTCCTGAAACTGAAAACTGTTTGCTTTGCGAGTTGCAGTAAGCTTTTCTCTCGCTTTAATTTGACCCTGTTACCTTCAGAATTTCAAAGATTGTATTCCAGTCAGTATTGTAAAAGCCTTGTCTCAAACAACAGGTGCAAGCTTGCCTTTCTTCCCCCTAACTTCTACGATAAACGTAAGGTCAGCATTGCCTCGCGTGTTCCTACATCTCTCCGGAAGCCAAACTGATCTTCACAGTGGCCGGCTTTTACTACTTTTTTTCCATTCTTCTGGAAATAAATCCAATACGGTATGAGATATTAATGTCGCATTCAGACAGGGGGCGTGGGGGTATTGAATCACATGATACAGCAACAGCCGTGGCCGACTCGGCTACCTCTTTTTTCTCTGAAAGCGTAAAATATGGTGAATGCAAGGCGGCTCCCACCCCCCATTGTGGCCAGCAAGGAGCGAGGTGCAGACGTACGCCTCACTACGGCGTTTTCCGCTTTATCGGCCGTCTGCCTGCCCAGCTGCTAATGGTCTCGACAACCTGCCTTTTGCGGCAGACGCAGCGTACAATTCCCATGCTTTTTTTCTACCCACAACACAGGAATTTCCACGTTCTGTAGCAAAACAAGGTAATCTATCATACCGGGCAGGAGACGGGCTCCGAGCCGTGATGAATGAATCTTTGCGTCGGGTCGTTCCACCCGTCCGTCCGCATCACTGCCGCTAGCCCGGCGCTGTACTCCCGAGTCCGGTCCGCGGAAGTCCGTTTTCAAAGGCGGCGTGGGCGTCCGCTACCAGGGCAGATTCGCCACGCGCCACCCACAATGGCCGCTGTTTGCGTCCAGATCGGAGCCGCACAGCCAGTGGACGGGGCATCTGGTGCTGTGTTTTCAGCTCGGACAGATCGCGGCCGGCTGTGTTTGCCAACGTGTCCCACATGCCCGCGGGCTAGCCGCAGAGGATACTAGAAAAAGAATTTCGCAGAACGACGACGTCCGCAGGTGTTCGTCTTTCCTCCACACACGAGGTCTGTGACGGGTCTGATATATTCGTGCAAGGAATGCGCAGTTTCAAAAAATACACTGAACGCGGTGGAAACGTTTTGTCGCTGTCTATAAAGCTCGATAAAGGCCAGATCTACCACATGTAATCAGAAAGTTTTAACTGTCATCTCAAAAGAATCGAGCTGCAACCTGAAATTCAGTCTTTCTCTACATATTCATCGCCCAGCGCGACACTTTTTTCTCAACGATTGACGACATGGCGGAGATTGTGTTTATGGTAATCTGCATTTTTCCCGCCGAGACAGCGGTTCATCTTTAAATCATTTCGTCGTAATTCTAGAAATACCTACCATAAAATGGTTTCTTCTTCAGTGGAAAGAGGAATAAATCACTGTATGTCACATGTCAGGAGAATACGGACGAGGGAATAGGGGGTAGGAGGCAACATCTGACAGCGCAAAATATAAGCATCTGTGCAGATTTTCTGCACAGAATCGGCTACGGCGCTGTCGAGGAACTGTCAAAGATCAAATTACACTCTGCATCTCCACTAATGTTTAGGACTCTTTGATAAAATTTCCTGTTTCAGTATTTTAAAATAACTGAGGCACTGAAAGGTTCCGCGCTATTGCTTTTCGTCTTTACTCCCTCTTCATGTAAGAACGCATTTCCTTGTTACTCGGCCGGCCGAAGTGGCCGTGCGGTTAAAGGCGCTGCAGTCTGGAACCGCAAGACCGCTACGGTCGCAGGTTCGAATCCTGCCTCGGGCATGGATGTTTGTGATGTCCTTAGGTTAGTTAGGTTTAACTAGTTCTAAGTTCTAGGGGACTAATGACCTCAGCAGTTGAGTCCCATAGTGCTCAGAGCCATTTTTGAACCTTGTTACTCGTAGCTTTAATAGTATAGTTGTTATATTTAAGACCAGTTATGCATTGATTTCGCAGACATTTGGTAAAAAAACTTACTAATGATGTATTCAGAATTTATCTTTCAGCTCCTTTATTACGTTGGGAAGCGATTTATTTGGTAATGTGTCGATTTCGCGCCATCCGCGTGGCGTCATACACATATTTTCCATTACGAAGTCCTATTACTGTTTCTGTGTTATACCAATCACTTGGGCCCTTTATAGGCCTATTCTACACTCCTGGAAATTGAAATAAGAACACCGTGAATTCATTGTCCCAGGAAGGGGAAACTTTATTGACACATTCCTGGGGTCAGATACATCACATGATCACACTGACAGAACCACAGGCACATAGACACAGGCAACAGAGCATGCACAATGTCGGCACTAGTACAGTGTATATCCACCTTTCGCAGCAATGCAGGCTGCTATTCTCCCATGGAGACGATCGTAGAGATGCTGGATGTAGTCCTGTGGAACGGCTTGCCATACCATTTTCACCTGGCGCCTCAGTTAAACCAGTGTTCGTGCTGGACGTGCAGACCGCGTGAGACGACGCTTCATCCAGTCCCAAACATGCGCAATGGGGGACAGATCCGGAGATCTTGCTGGCCAGGGTAGTTGACTTACACCTTCTAGAGCACGTTGTGTGGCACGGGATACATGCGGACGTGCATTGTCCTGTTGGAACAGCAAGTTCCCTTGCCGGTCTAGGAATGGTAGAACGATGGGTTCGATGACGGTTTGGATGTACCGTGCACTATTCAGTGTCCCCTCGACGATCACCAGTGGTGTACGGCCAGTGTAGGAGATCGCTCCCCACACCATGATGCCGGGTGTTGGCCCTGTGTGCCTCGGTCGTATGCAGTCCTGATTGTGGCGCTCACCTGCACGGCGCCAAACACGCATACGACCATCATTGGCACCAAGGCAGAAGCGACTCTCATCGCTGAAGACGACACGTCTCCATTCGTGCCTCCATTCACGCCTGTCGCGACACCACTGGAGGCGGGCTGCACGATGTTGGGGCGTGAGCGGAAGACGGCCTAACGGTGTGCGGGACCGTAGCCCAGCTTCATGGAGACGGTTGCGAATGGTCCTCGCCGATACCCCAGGAGCAACAGTGTCCCTAATTTGCTGGGAAGTGGCGGTGCGGTCCCCTACGGCACTGCGTAGGATCCTACGGTCTTGGCGATCATCCGTGCGTCGCTGCGGTCCGGTCCCAGGTCGACGGGCACGTGCACCTTCCGCCGACCACTGGCGACAACATCGATGTACTGTGGAGACCTCACGCCCCACGTGTTGAGCAATTCGGCGGTACGTCCACCCGGCCTCCCGCATGCCCACTATACGCCCTCGCTCAAAGTCCGTCAACTGCACATACGGTTCACGTCCACGCTGTCGCGGCATGCTACCAGTGTTAAAGACTGCGATGGAGCTCCGTATGCCACGGCAAACTGGCTGACACTGACGGCGGCGGTGCACAAATGCTGCGCAGCTAGCGCCATTCGACGGCCAACACCTCGGTTCCTGGTGTGTCCGCTGTGCCGTGCGTGTGATCATTGCTTGTACAGCCCTCTCGCAGTGTCCGGAGCAAGTATGGTGGGTCTGACACACCGGTGTCAATGTGTTCTTTTTTCCATTTCCAGGAGTGTATATTATCACGATCCACCGTCATCAAGCTTTTCTGTTCCCCAAAGAGGACACTGCACCTGACACTAAAAGGAAACCAAAAAATGCAGGTAAAGGAGTCGTCTTAGCTAGGTAGGTAACATATACAATCTAATACTGAGATTCCAATTATTCCCGATTTTAATATCTTGCTGTGGTCACTGTGATGTGTCTCACTTGCGGAAGAGTTTAAATTCAATCACTTCATTACACATTCATTCCATTCTTTTTCAACGGAGTACATCACAGAGCATAACTATCCCTTAGGATAGCTTCCCCCGCGTCCCTTCGTCTTCACAGATTCCCCTAGCACCGCCGGCAGTTATCGCTCATATGCTCTTGTGATCAACTGAAAAAAAAAAATCTTGACGCTCAGAACCCCACAAAATGTATTTGGAACATTAACAGCTCATCCCAAAAGCATGAAAAACTGCGTATCTCACCCCGAGAGACATTTCAGTTATCATCTGTCCAAGATCTAAGAAAGGACTCTGGTAAAGTGAAGAAACAAAATATCGATATAATAAAACCAAAACCACTCCAAGACAAGAAAATGTTGCAATCTCCTCCATGTGTACTGATTTAGGCAAATATAGGTTCTAAGTGAGAGGGATCATTGATTTTTGAAGAGTAAAATGTGAAACAAAAGCAATGTCACAGGATCGTCATTTCACCATTAGACTTCACTCTGTGCCGTACAATAAATTTTCGATGCCGAAGTACAATTCTATATTACAAAATGCCTGCCAAAAGGCAAATTCTCACACAGTGTCGTCATTTGAAAATGTAATTAGTGTGGCGTTTGTTACTGGACTGCTTGAATGCAGAAGTGATGTTGAATGTGAGAGAGTGGCTTTCGTCAGATGCGCACATTGATCTGCCTCTTTTTGCTTTGGCAACTTCATTGACATCTCGCACCTGCACTTTTAAGTTTGAATAGCTCTGACCGGTTGGTAGGAAAAATTCCTTTTTCAGATGTGGTAATTATTTCAAGCAGTATGGAATAAAGCAGTAAGTCACAACACTGAAATATGTGTGTTTTTGCTCCTGTCGGTATTTTGTTCCGTCGTATTACTTAAGTACCTCCCCTAGACCTTGAATAGGTTTTCATTCAAATGTCTCCGTTGCAAGGCAAGCTTCGAGTTGCGAATGGCTCATACTGCTGTTTTTGGAGTGAGCGGTTTATATTCTAAGCCCAGTTTCGTGCGGTCTGGACGTTCGCTCTTCCCTTGTCAGTATCACCTTGCCAATGATCATTGGTTCTTCGCCTTTTTTTCGCGGATTCGCTATGTGATCAAAAGTATCCGGGCACCTGGCTGAAAATGACTTACAAGTTCGTGGATCTCTCCATCGCTAATACTGGAATTCAATATGGTGTTGGCGCACCCTTAGCCTTGATAACAGCTTCCACTCTCGCAGGCATACGTTCAATCAGATCCTGGAAGGTTTCTTGGGGAATGGCAGCCAATTCTTCACGGAGTGCTGCACTGAGGAGAGGTATCGATGTCTGTCGGTAAAGCCTGGCACGAAGTCGGCATTCCAAAATATCCCAAAGGCCTTCTATAGGATTCAGGACAGGACTCTGTGGAGGCCAATCCATTGCAGAGATGTTATTGTCGTGTGACCACACCGTCACAGGCTGTGAATTATGAACAGGTGGTCGATCGTGTTGAAAGTTGCAGTCGCCATCCACGAATTGCTATTTAACAGTGGGAAGCAAGAAGATGCTTAAAACATCCATGTAGGCCTGTGCTGTGATAGCGTCACGAAAAACGAGGGGTGCATGCCCCCTCCATGAAAAACACGACCATACCATAACACCACCGCCTCCGAATCTTACTGTTGGCACTACACACGCTGGCAGATAACGTTCACCGGACATTCGCCATATCTACACACTGTCATCGAATCACCACATTGTGTACCGTGATTCGTCACTCCACACAACGTTTTTCCACTGTTCAATCGTGCAGTGTTTACGCTCCTTACACCAAGCGAAGCGCCGTTTGACATTTACCGGCGACGTGTGTGGCCTATGAGCAGCCGCTCGACCATGAAATCAAAGTTTTCTCATCTCCCGCCTAACAGTCATAGTACTTGCAGTGGATCCTGATGCAGTTTGAAATTCCTGTGTGACGGTCTGGATAGATGTCTGCCTATTACATATTACTACCCTCTTCAACTGTCGGCGGTCTCTGTCGGTCAACAGACGGTGTCGGCCTGCACGCTTTTGTGCTGTACGTGTCCCTTCACGTTTCCACTTCACAATCACACCGGAAACAGCGGACTTAGGGACGTTTAGGATTATGGAAATCTCACGTACAGACGTATGACCCAAGTAACACCCAATCACCTGACCACGTTCGAAGTCCTTGAGTTCCGCGGAGTGCCCCGTTCTGCTCCCTCACGATGTCTAATGACTAACTGGGTCGCTGATATGGAGTACCTGGCAGTAGGTGGCAGCACAATGTACCTAATATGAAAAACTTATGTTTTGGGGGGTATCCGGATACTTTTGATAACATAGTGCATGTGTTTGAGATTCAGCATTGTCGCTACTTGGGATTTGTAGTTTGACTTGATCAGACTGTATCTGTGATTAGGTTGGCTGGATTAAAGCTCCAAGTTGATCAGTTTCATTCTTATGTTGTTCTGGGCCCGCTGAGTGGTAGGTACATGTCTTTTGAGAACATTGTATAATTATAATTCTAAGTACGCTGCTACCTGTAAGAAAGCATGATTTGTGATAACCCACCTTTGCTTAGCAGAACAAAACCTTCTGGTGGTTTCAACGGAAAAAAATCATTATTATTGTAACAGTGCCCGTTGAACAGATTGGACAGGCTGTCGCTCCGTATTTCGAGTATGAATCCGAACGTTTAACTCGCAAGTCAAACATTCCAAACGCGCATGTAACAAGGGAAGAAGAGCCATTGATACAGTATCTTGGAGTAAGTGCATAGCAAGAGGACGTAGTATCACGGTACGTACAAAATGAAGTTAAATAAAAGTCAATACTTCCATGTCGCGGCCCCAGCTTCTGAGGTAGGGATTATGGTGCCGGGTTGGGTTATTTGGGGGAAGAGACCAAACAACGACGTCATCGGATTAGGGAAGGATGGGGAAGGAAGTCGGCCGTGCTCTTTCAAGGGAACCATCCCGATATTTGCCTGGAGCGATGTAGGGAAATCACGGAAAACCTAAATCAGGATGGCCGGTCGCGGGATTGAACCGTCGTCCTCCTGAATGCGAGTTATGTGTGCTAACCACTGCGCCACCTCGCTCGGTGATTATGGTGGAGGAACTGCAGGCTGCGGGTGTTGGCTGCTCCTTGAACGTGTAAGCGCGTTTGACACGATTAATAGCAATGGTCGTAGACTTTTACCTACCACGCTCTCCGAAGTCGGCTTGCTCCGACGCTTATCCGTTCGAAGCATGACGTGCTGCAGTTTTCCAAGTCGCAAGGCATCTAAGTGGTTAGTGTAACATATCTGGAGGGGGGAGGGGGGGAGGGGGGTAGGGGGGGAGGGAAGGAGTCGTATACATTTGACGCGGTCTGTACGCAACGCGGTGTCTTAATTGCTGAAGGAATTCCGACTGACTTTGAGTTGGTAACTATGGTGGGCTGGTGGCAACAAATTCCCCAGAAGATGTATTGGCTCACCGTAAACCAATTCTGCATTGGAGGAATCCAAATCTTGCTTATATGTCGTTCTTAGGCCCTGAAAAACAACAGGAAGAGCGGGAGTCCAGGATGTACCATGCGTTGTGTTGAATCCTGCCTTGACGTTAAATAGACAACTTTATGAGGCCTCTATGAGGGCTCTAGAAAGCCTGCCTTCTCGGATCGCTAGACAACATTAAGACAAATCGTATTAATGAGTTTTATTACGAAATGAACAATGACAATACTTCACTTTGACAATAACACAGGCGTGTCGCAAGCAAAGGGCGACATGCAAATAAGAAATCCCTTCAGTGTACACTGTTGACTCTTCTATTTAGGTCGCTAGTCGTGAAGCTTCTGTAGAACTGGGCCGTGACCAGTCAGGTGTGCAACTTATGTTCTCTTCGCATAGAGGACGCTGCTGTCGCGTTGACGACCTGGAGAGAGGACGGTCAGCGTGCAATTGGTTGAAGTCTTGTCACAGCCCTTCCAATATATTGCTCCCGATTGGTGTGCAGGCGCTTGTCTTTACGCCGTAATATTCCTCGCCCTCAAAACGAGGTATAGGTCGCGTCGTATAGGGAGCATCACAACGGCAGGGGAGGCAGAGGGGTGGATGCTCTGATGAAATGGAACCTGTGGCTGCATGAGACGGCAGACCTCACGTCATACCCCGCCATCCACCAGTCACTCTGGCGGAAACATCCCCCTGGAAAAAGACCAGAAGAATATGCGTCAGTAGTGGAACAAGAGCGGCTTCACCCCACTCTCCATTGTTGCCAGATGTATCCAAGCTGGCGGTGATGACGTCATCCAAGATGGCGGCTGTGACATCATTCAAGATGGCGGATTTTGGCGGGAAGAAGGTCAATTAGGCTCCCTCCACTAACCTAACCCCCCTCGCCTCCACACCCTCAGAAAAACGGCGGGAAGTTCAAATTCCAACAGGATAATGCACCACACCACGGTTATCTCTACAACCTAAGAAAAATCGTTGGAAGATAGGTCACTTGCGGTAGCTCCACTAACCTAAGTCATCCGACTGCCACCTCTTCCCAGGAACTGGCGCCAAGTTTGAATTTTGGTGGTAAAGAAAGGTCACTTGGGGTTTCTCTACTAAGCTACAGAAATGGTCTGAAAGATAGGACACTTCGACTACCTCCACTAACCTAAGTTACCCGACTGCCACCTCATCCTAGGACCTGGTGCCAAGTTTTAATTTTGGCAGCAAAGAAAGGTCACTTGGGGTTTCTCTACCAATGTAAGAAAATTGTGGGAAACAAAGCTCACCTCCACTAACCTAAGTCACCCAACTACCACCTCTTTCTAGGGATTGGTGGGAAAAGGACTCAGCCTGAGGAAGGGGGGGTTGTGAACAGAGGAAGGAGTGTACTTTATTTATTTTGGAACAATTTATTTAGGGATGGAGTATATTTATCACAATGATAAGGAACACACGCTCTGACATGCCACACAGCATACAGATCCGCAAACTACTCCTAAATAACTCATGTATAATGCTCTACATACGCACTTGCTAATTGTAAACTATCAAAATAGCACATTGCACAGCCTACAGACCAGGAAACCACTCGTAAATAATACAATACATTTACGTCCAGAGAGCCAAACAACTTGTGAAATTGTAAAAATAATAATCCGTCTGAAAGACTCTGCAAACATGCTTGCTAAATGTCAACTGTCAAAATCATGCACCAGTCTTTATTAAAACAATTTGAGCCACTACTGCCATCCAGTGTGCTCGCCACGATGTCCAGAGCCCAAATGACCTAGTACACAGTACAACCACCAGAGGGAGCTGTTGTCCATTCCATGTCATAATCCAAGATGGCAGCCATGATGTCAGCTCATGATGCAAGTACCATTATCCAAGATGGCGGCAAAGAGTGTGTTCACCACGAGGTCTGGATCTAGTACATGGTACTGCAGCCTGAGGGTGCTCTCATCCATGACGTAATCGAATATGACAGGGGAAAAAGGTGGGAAACAGTATTCAAAAATGGTTCAAATGGCTCTAAGCACTACAGGACTTAACATCTGAGGTCATCAGTCCCACAGATTTAGAACTACATAAACCTAACTCACCTAAGGACGTCACACATACCCATGCCTGAGGCAGGATTCGAACCTGTGACCGTAGCAGCCACGTGGTTCCAGACTGAAGCGCCTAGAACTGGTCGACCACAGTGGCCAGTAGAGAAACAGTGTCTTCACCAAGAGATGTAGAGTCCAACTGACCCAGTACACAGTACTGCCATCGGAGGGCGCTGTCATCTGTTCTGTGATGTAACCCAAGATGGCGGTCTGGAGTGGGGGAAAATGGCAGGAAAACGACTCTGGACAAAAGTGTTTATTTTGCGGGCAATGTCTCCACCACGAGATCTAGAGTCCAACTGACCAAGCACACAGTACTGCCACCAGAGGCTGCTGTCATCCCTCCTGAGACGTAATCCAAGATGGTGGTCTGGAGGGGGAAAATTGCTTGAAAATAACGCAGCCTGTGCTGGGCTGCTGGGGAGAGTGAGAAAGGAGTGTACTCTATTTATTTTGAAACATTTTATTTAGGGATGGAGTATATTTATCACACTGATATAAAACACACACTCTGACATACTTGGGGTCATGCCACAGAGCCCACAGATCTGTAAACTACTCCTAAATAATGCTCTGCAGACACGAAAATCACTCCTAAATTACTGAAATAATTTCAGTACGGACATGCAAACTCCTGCTAAATAATGCAGTACACAAATCAGCATACACGCAATCATAAACTGTCCAAATAACACGTAACACAGCCTACAGACCTGCTCCAGAATAATGCAACAGACACACAATCAATGTGTAAGCACCCTCCGCCACCCTCTGTCCACTAGACCGGACAGGAGATTACAGGCAGCAACAGCAAAGTGACGCATCCGTCAAACCACGCACAGCTACCCCCCAAGCATGAGGCGGTGACATCCCTTTCATACTTGGTACCGGTACCTGAGAAATTCCTCTCGAAATACATGATCACTTAGGCACCGTTGATGACACGAGCAGATGGGAGCAAAGACCTATTTCCAGTTGGCCGCATGCACCTGTGTTTGCCACTGCTGGCATGAACCCTCCCTCTACTTGCGGTCCGGTGAAGAGCGACGCTGCAGAAATCTGTTCCAGAATAGCACAGGCTGCTTTCCCCCTATTGACTCTAACGGGCCATGCGTAATGTGTGGCTGACACAACACCCTGCGTAGCTACATACCAGTGCAAGTACATCTAGCAATGTTCTCAATGTCATACTGATATCACATGGCTATAAGAGCCAAGTCGACCTCTCAGAAATTGTATAGTGTTCCACAAAAAGTTACCGGTCGCTTTTGTGAGAGCTTTCCTGATATGTCAGCTTGTATGCACGGAAATTCTTATCCTAACAGAATCTGTTTACAAAAACAGTGCATAATAACCCAGTCCATCACATGTTACCCTTTCTGCTCTCAACTTACGCAAAACATTCTGACCGCTATGTAGAGACTCCTATATCCCAGCATGAAGAATGTCTTGTGAATGAATCGAGCATTACAGTTGCCTCTTTCCTAATTTACCCGCCGAATTACTGATGCCACCAGTATCGAAGCACCATCCACATTTTCTTTCTGCAGATGGGACTTTGAGCAGTAAAATTATTTTGCACAGATTGCTAAATTGCATTGACAGTTAAACCCACAAAGTTGTCTACAGATCATTAAATACATAGGAGACTTACAGGAATACTGGAAGCCAGGAGGATATGTGGTGTCACCGCCAGACACCACACTTGCTAGGTGGTAGCCTTTAAATCGGCCGCGGTCCGTTGGTATACGTCGGACCTGCGTGTCGCCACTGTCAGTGATTGCAGACCGAGCGCCGCCACACGGCAGGTCTAGATAGAGTTCCTAGCACTCGCCCCAGTTGTACAGCCGACTTTGCTAGCGATGGTTCACTGACAAATTACGCTCTCATTTGCCGAGACGATAGTTATCATAGCCTTCAGCTACGTCATTTGCTACGACCTAGCAAGGCGCCATTATCATTTGCTATTTATCTTGTGATGCATGTACCGTCCAGACCTCACGCCAGCCTGCGTGAGCTTAAACGCGTGCCTTTCGACTATCTCATAGTGGCTTGGCTGTCTTGCCAAGTCACAACAGGATATTTACCAGTGTAGCTACAATTAAATATTATGATTGCTGCTACAGTCTGACAGTGATCGATGTACATGTAATGTCTCCTGTTGATGTCTGTGCTTCTGGAACTAGTCTCAGTGCCTATAGCTCACATAATTTTCCACGTAAAAAATCTCTCTCTTAACCTTGTGGTTAATCGATGTGCTGAATCCATACGTCCCCCTCGATAGGACACAGTCGTCCTCTTTGGTCATGCCACAACATAAGCCACAGTAACTTTACATTACAATATATACTCATTTTACACAAACACTGCTGTTATCTTTTATATCTGTACAATACCCAAAAAAATTATGGTATGTCTACACTCACACCATTTATATGTCACGATGCTCCTCAGTCCTAGGGAAGCGACATCAGCCTTTTCTTTCTTTCTGCAGACGTGACATTCAGCGGTAATAAACTATTTTACACTGTTCCCCATAATGCACCGACAACTAAACCTCGCAAAGTGCCATACATATCGTCAAATACGGTAAGACTCTTACTCAACTACACTGCTCTCCCTCTGAGGACAGCAGCTTGAATATTAGAGTGTGAAACTGATCTCCAACCTGGCAGTACATCACCATGTACCATGTCTATGTAGTAAACATGCAATTCATATCCTCCATATACAAAATCATCCTTCCTACATCAGAAAGCCATCAATGGATCTAACTCACTCTCAGAACTGTTGTGCATAGACTGGTTCTCCCCCTCGGTACAAATATGTTACTGTTTCTGGTCCTCACCTGCCTGCTTGCTCGCGTTTCTACACCCATCTCCAGACTGTGGGATTACAAGAACATACCTAATTTCGCATGGTTCGTACACAGCAGTATCCTACCGATCGCTCACGCAACATAATTCCGAAGATATAGACTGGGAATTATTTCTGTACAAACCCGAAACTTTAGCTATGTGGAGCTTGCTATAGACCACTGAGCAACTAGAAACAAACAAACGAAAAATGATATTTTCACCCGTGAATACCGATCTCGATAATGTAACAGATTCCTAATCATCCCTGTAATTTACAAGGTCAACTAAGGTGTTTCTCACGTCTAGAGAACCGGCAATCATGTTTTCCACATACCACATGCACATCCCACAATCGATCTTCTCTCAACTAAATAAAGGCGTGAAATGTTCAGAAGCGTCGCCCAGGGTGGCCGAACGGTTCTAGGCGTTTCAGTCTGGAACCGCGCGACCGCTACGGTCGCAGGTTCGAATCCTGCCTCGGGCATGGATGTGTGTAATGTCCTTAGGTTATTTAGGTTTAAGTAGTTCTAAGTTCTAGGGGACTGATGACCTCAGATGTTGAGTCCCATAGTACTCAGAGCCATTTGAACCATTTTGTTCAGAAGCAGTCAACTGAACAATTTACAGCGGAGGGAATAATGATCCAGCGCAAACGCATCTCCATATTCATTCTTAAATTTCCACACGATCATGAAAGCTATCCAAAATATACTAAGTATTAGTTGGCAATTCGATAGTCTAGAGGACAACACCCTAATTTATCTACATTCCTACAATCCAACAGGGCTCTCCATTCTGACAGCTCCTACCATTAAAGGGAAACATGAACCACCCCCACACGGGGCACCGACACTGCAGGCCGAGCATGCACAGGTAGAACCAATCATCCTAAGAAATCGGTCACATATATATTTCATCCCCGTACTTACAACTGAATGTTACGATCGCGGTCTCAGTTGAATGACATTCGACAGTGAGCGAAGTATCGGAAATACACCCTGTTGACGGCTATGGCTCTGGAAGAAGAAACGTCAGTGCCACTCCCTTTGATGTCAGAAGCGGCTCTACAAATGCACATAAGTTTTCGCGTTAAGAGCTACACTGGCTTCATAAATCGAGGTACGACTTACCTCTGAATGAGATAGTTTTTATATCCGGAGAAATACCGAGACTGTGATCGCTGGAGTGTATATTATCAGACCAGCGCTCCAGTTACACGTAGTCCACGATGCAACCTCGTTATAAAATCGCTGAATTTTGAAAGTGATTCGGATAAGGGAAATGGTAAGTAAGCAGTGTTTGCGACTCCCTCACCCTTATCTATTTATGGGACACTATACAATTTCCGAGAGATCGACTTGGCTCTTATTTTACATAGCCATGTGATATCGGTATGACATTGAGAACATTGCTGGATGCACTTGCTCTGGTATGTAGCTACACGCAGCGATGTGTCAGCCACAAGTCACACATGGCCTGTTAGAATCAATAGGAGGAAATCTGCCTGTGCTATTCTGGAACAGATTTCTGCAGCGTCGCTCGACAATTAGTTCTTCACTGGACCGCAGTAGAGGGAGGGTTCACGCCAGCAGCAGTGAACACACGTGCATGTGGCCCACCTTGGAGCATCTGCACGTTGGAAATAGGTCTTTGCTCACGTCCGCTCGTGTCATCAACAGTGCCTAGGTGGTCATGTATTTCGAGAGGAATTTCTCAGGTACCAAGTATGAAAGGGATGTCGCCGCCTCATGCTTGGGGGGCAGCTGTGCGTGGTTTGACAATTGATGGCCGCATCTCCTCACTGGGGCTGCCTGTAGACTCCTATGCGGTCTAGTGGACGGGGGATGGCGGAGAGTGCTTGCACACGTTGATTGCGTTTCTGTTGCATTATTTTGTGAGCAAATGTGTAGGCTGTGCTATGCATTATTTCTACAGTTTACCAGTGCTGAGCGTGTATACACATCAATGTACTGCATTGTTTAGGAGGCGTTTGAATGTCTGTACTGAAATAATTTCGTTGGTTTAGGGGTTATTAGCGTGTCTGTAGAGCGTTATTTAGGAGTAGTTTACAGATCTGTGGGCTGTGTGGCGTGACCCCAAGCATGTCAGAGTGTGTATTTTGTATCAGTGTGATAAATATACTCCATCCCTAAGTAAAATGTTCCAAAATAAATAGGGTACAATCCTTCCTTACTCTTCCCAGCAGCCTGGCGCAGGCTGAGTTATTTTCCTGTCATTTTCCCCCTCCAGACCACTATTTTGGATTACGTCACAGGAGGGGTGACAGCAGCCTCTGGTGGCAGTACTGTGTACTGTGTCAGTTGGACTCTAAATTTCGCGGTGGAGTGGGCGGGTCCAGCTCCATCGGTAGGACGAGAGGTGGAGGAGGAGGCGAAGCATCCGTCGCCATGGAGTCTTCCCACGGTGTCGTGGTGACACCCTCTGGCAGCTGCTGTGGCCGCACTGTCCTCGGGATGTGTAAACCTGGGGGAAGAGACACAGGAAGATAGACGTGCACATGATAGTGGCGAATTTGATTCTGATGTCGGCGCTGCAATCTGTCTGGGCCTGAAATGAGATACATGCCAGCGCTAAGTCGACGAAGTACTCACTTCGTGCTCACCGACTGCTGTCTCTAAAAACTCTGAAAAAGACAGTATTATGCGGTGTGAAGCGATGTTTGCGGTCTTCCTTCGGCGCCGGATGCTTAGGAGGATGGAGCAGGTGGAGCAGTGTCCGCTGGCGGAGCCCCTGAAGCTTTTCCGCCGGCGATGGTCCATCTCGTAGATGCGAACGATAGGAGGCGAGAAACAATTGCAGTTCTTGATCCCCGGTGTGTGCGGTACGAAGTTTGACCACCTGCTGCTGGAGGTTCTGACAAAACGTTCCGCTTCACCGTTTGACTGTGGATGGAACAGTGCACTGGTTAGATGTATTCACAGAATGTTTCAAATTCATTTGACGTGAACTGAGGGACGTTGTCCAACGCTATTCTAGGCAAAAAATAGAAGACAATGCCTGAATTGTGCTACATGACGTTGTCGCGTTCATTGGCACCGCAAAAGGAAACTTACTATAAGAGTTTACCACAATCAACCAACGAGTGTTCCAAAAGGGACCCGCAAATTCGATGTGCACACATTGCCATGGTGGCTGCGACTTAGGCTAAGCAGAGAAGTTTTGTGCCGGAGCGGACTGATTTTCCGCACATGCGTGACACTGAGACGACATCTGTTCTATTTGGGTGTTCAAACCCTGCCAGATTCTATGTCAACGCTCTAACTGTTTCGTACGAACAATACCCCAATTTCCTTGCTGAAGTAACTGCAACATTTCTTTTTGCGAAGCTTTGGGGTTCAACACTAGTAACTTTCCACTGTCATTTTGAACAAGAATCACACCTTTCTGTATAGCGAGACTATGCCGACGTGCAAAGTATCGGCGTACTACAGAGTTCTTTATGTTATGCAGTGAGCGAGGCCAATATGTACCCATGTATTTTAGAAAGATGTTCAAATCCGAATCAGCTTCCGTGACCTGTGCAATTTTCCTATAGTTCAGAGGAAATAATTGAAGCAGTTCACAATCCTGAGCGTCGAAGTGACAACAAGGTGCTGCAGAAGCGTCATAGTCAGTATCAGGGCCTATCGGAACACGTGAAAGTGCGTCCGCATTACCAAGTTGAGCTGTCGGACGATACACAATCTCATACTGGTATTGAGACAACAACAAAGCCCATCTTTGAAATTTTTTGGCAGTTCTTATAGGGACCGCAATGGCCTGAGACCCGTTACTAAGTTGAATTTTCTGCCATACAAGTAGTGGTGGAATTTGGTGACACCATACACAGTAGCGAATGACTCCTCTATTTGTGAATAGTTACACAGAGTTTTGGACGCGAAAGCAGTAGGCCTGTCTTTATCACCAATTCTGTGCAAAGACACTGCACCGATTCCGCAAGTTGAAGCATCAACTTGCAACACAAGTGGTTTGTCGGGATCACAGTGACCCAAGCATCGATCACTGAGCAATGCATCTTTAAGTTTTTGAAGAACTTCTTGGCACTCACCTGTCCAAACAAAGGGGACGTTCTTGTGACGCAAGCGATGCAATGGAGCTGCGATTTGTGCATCATTCGGTATGAATCGAATACAATAGTTCGTTTTCCCCAAAACTGTCTGCAGCTCTGTGATATTGCGAGGAACTGGCAAGTGTCGTTTGGCTATGAAATGTGACTGAAGAGAATGTACACCTTGACTGTTTATGACATGACCAAGATACTGCAACTCAAGTTTAAAAGAACCGCACTTGATTAGTCTACGCTTTAGTCTTGCATCAGATAGCATACGAAACAAAACATGTAAATTTGCAATGTGTTATTCAGGTATACAACCTGCTATGACAATACAATATCGCCCAGATGGTTTGAATAGTTTGGTACTTGATCAGTCAGCTGTTCCAAATACCGTTGGAAAATTGCGGGTGCGGAAGCGCTTCCAAAAGGCAAATATTTATACAATCCCAAGTGAGTGTTCACAACATACACTTTTTGAGATTCTTCATATAGTGGTATTTGAAGATATGCGTCGTGCAAGTCTAGTTTCGAAAAATAGCGATCAGCGCCTAACTTGTCCATGAGATCCTCTGGGTACGGCAATGAATAAGTATCAATCACATTTTGCAGGTTTACTGTAGACTTAAAGAAAACACAGAGGCGAATGTGATCTGAAGGTCTGGGGAGCATAACCAGTGCACTTGCCCACTGAGTAGCTTTTATGGGCGCAACAGCTCTGCTTCTTGCAATTCTTTAATTTCAGCAGCTGCTTTGTCCCGTAATGCAATGGGAACAGTTCTGGCCCAGAAAAATTTCACCTGAGCATTGTCTTTCATAGTAATATGTGCAACAAAATTTTTAACCTTGCCTAAACCTTCAGGTTAAAGTTCAGGGAATTCTTTCAGCAAGCTAGTTAAACTGTCTTTAGCATTGAAAGCAGTCACTGACAACACATTGTCCTGAATTTGAAAGCCAAATAAACCAAACGAATCAATACCAAATATCTTCTCACAATCGCGTGGTTGTAGCACGGTGAAAGTCACAGTTCGATCATACGAGCGATACATGGCAGGCAAAATACATTTTCCGAGAATGGGAATGTCATGTCCACTATAAGCCATCAGGTGCATTGTTTTAGACAGGCGAGGGGAGCCTAACAGTTCATATATGTTAATGATTCAGCAATGTAACAGAGGCATGCGTGTCCAGCTGAAATTTCACACATTTGCCACTAATATTCAAATGAACAAAACGTTTTTTGGACAGGCTTAACACTGAAGAAACTATTTGCTTGCTAGTTTTTCTAATGCCTGCAGCAGGCTTTGAATACACTGCATTGATTACGTGGGCCTTGTGACTATATTTATGTGAGTGCGCAGAATTCTTGTGTCTGTTCCATTGCAAACATACGGATTGCACATGACGTTTCTTGCCACAAGTTTGTCTTGACGGGTAGTCTTGGCGTTTGTGCCGTGAATAGCGCCGCGGGCATGACTTAATTCCGCTCGCCTATGTAGAGAGCTGTCTACGTGGTGTGGAGAAACTCTTTACGTGGCGTGGCGCGCGCATGCTGTCACTGCCTAATGGGCTGATCTTAATCAAGGGAGGACTTAACCCGACAAACTGGTGACTGCTCAAATTTATCGGTCGACATGGCACTTGAATCACACTGATTTAGTATTTGCACTGCATGCTGAAACGATGGATTGGACCGTTTCAAAATCTGTACTCCAAGTTTAACATCAGTTACATTGTACACGATCGCAACATAACCTCTGAATATAAAGCACCACAAACACATCTGAATTTACATTTCCTTGTCATACCTGAAAATCTGTTACTCGCACTTCCTACCATTGACAAAAAGTAATCAAGTTTCACAGTACCTGGTATATTTTGAGCAAATATGTGGCCTTCAAACTGTTGCAACCACTCGAGCCACACCCCGACTTTTTCATTAAACTGACGAAAAGGCGATATGGCACTGAGAGCAACCTGTGGCGAAATAAATAAAAAACATTTTACATTTTAAATTCCACGTCATTGTTGATTTAATCGGAGTTCTCACCTTAGACGTAGAATTAGTCCTTCTGCCACAATATTAATTCATTAGTCGCCATCGATGTTCTTCTCTTTGCT
Organism: Schistocerca serialis cubense; assembly: GCF_023864345.2. Taxonomy (NCBI): domain Eukaryota; kingdom Metazoa; phylum Arthropoda; class Insecta; order Orthoptera; family Acrididae; genus Schistocerca; species Schistocerca serialis. The sequence continues at coordinate 259,213,763 of NC_064641.1, forward strand.
GACCGTGTGTACCATCATGAGTCGGCATCGGTTCACTTCACGAAGACGGTGGAAACCAAGGAATACTATGCTACGTCGCTATAAATAATTTTCGTAACACTTCGATACTTTTCACTATTTTTTTTATTCACAACACAATAAGACTTGCTGTGCTCATCGCACAAACCATAATTACCAGCCATATGGCTGCCTTTCCGCACAGTCCAAAAATCACGTCCATCCTCCACAAGGCAACAATCGAAAGTGTCCCTTAGCTCCTTGGAGTATCAAACAAAAGAGAATCCAATGTGAACTTTACAAAGATTATAATATACATGCCTCTCAATTTATCTTTGGCGCAGCTTTTAAGATATTGTATGTCTCTGCATAGGAATGTGTCATTACAACTGCCCCCCTACTGTATACTGTCACTAGAAAATTTTATTTGATTGACAGGATACAGTAGTCGACCTTGCAATTGATAGTTTTGGGGGTCTTTTATTTACAAACTTCATTTTTATTGTCTCATTTTCATGGCGCTGTGAATTCTTTGGTTTTTCTGAGTGTGTGTCAGTTTTTTGGTATACTTATGCTAATATTTACAAACCTTAATCCTAATATACAAAGTTCTGGTTAATACTGAGAAAATGACATCATGTAGTAAAGTTTGTACAATAAAATATACACTAAATACAACGTTACATACAAATGTTTCCTTCCTCATCAGAGGTGAAAATTAAGTCCTTGTATTGCTTTCTGTATTTATTCTGGGGCGACGAGCTTTGTTCGCTAGCCCGTGTTGAATATGGGCGGGTGATACGCGCGCCTGATTGTTTGGTCGTCCGTTAGCTGGCGACGTTGGTTGAATGTGCGCGCCAGTGCACTGAATATACACCGACATACGGGTACCGTCGACACTTCCGAACCTCAGTATTCGTGTGCTTTTTGTAGTTCCTTCCAGTACTTAGACTGGATACGACGAGGTACATTGGAATATGTGCCCCGAAGAACACACCACACTATGTGCGAGGCGGAGGACGATCCCATCGATGCAGCTCCTGGTAAGAAGCGTACCATGTCAAACTTGTTTGGCATTGTCCTTTCCTACTGTGACGCCATGGATCGTTTGACAATACAAGCTTCAATTTTCGATGTCACTTGTTTAGGGTCGCTGACACTTGCAACGTAGCACTACTTTGCACAATTTTAATTTCTACACACACCACTTTAACCGCGAGTATTGCGATCGAAACTTCCTTTTCACTACACTTTTTTTTTCTTCGCATTAACCCCTTTTACCTATTGTACTGAGATTCATTCCCCTCAATACTTCTGGTTAATGCACATAATTTGTAAGTCACGGGACTTGGCATGAAATACAAAATACATCACATACAATGAAATAACATATAATACATACAATACATTGTTTACATTAACTACAGGAAAAAACTATCGACTAAAATTGAAAAAATTTTTGACCACTCATAGTGGCTTCTTCGTCTTGGATTTTACTGACACACACACTCGCCTTTTTCCATTAATCTGTTAGAAGGAACAAGTCCTTTGTTTTCCTTCTTGAACTCGAGTATAAGTTAAGGTTTACCTCCGTTACGTATTCTTCATACGCAACGACATGCATCAGCATGCAGAGAATACAGCTGTAGCCGCTCCACTGAAGCTTGGGAAGGGAATTTTCTACCTTCTACTTAGGGTAGTGGCAACGACTACGTGTATGCTACGGTTTTTTGCGTATAAAATCTGAAAATGCACGAAATAATCATTTGTATGCAGCATAACCCTAATATGTACAGTGTTTTGTGCTTAAGCACGTTCTGGTGTGCTTGTAAATCATTACCTCTAATAAAATTTCCTACATTAACATGGACATATAAACATAAAATTTTGAAGTTCAGGGTGTAGCTACTGTTAATATGTACAGTGTTTCACAATAGCGGCACGCCCTTGTGTGCGTTTATCATTTTCAATTAAAGTGCGCTTATAGGCGTCTTGTGTTATCATGGGAGAAAAAATAAAGACATTTTAATGCATTGGTTGTCATGAAAATCTATGTACACGAATAATCACACTTTCATAGCTTCAGTGCGGCATGAAATTCTTTATGACGTTTTGTTCATAATTCATTTTATAGGCGATTCCTTTGCTTACAGGTCGTCGATCACACTACTTACCTGTTTCTCGTATAGCGGCGACATCATTTTCATTCTTTGTGACTGTAAATTGTTATATGTGTGAAAGATATAATTTTGACATGATTTTTCCTTTCATGTTTCAAGTGGGTAAAGTAATTCATACCTTCCTTCTGCATACATGAGTGAAGCATCGCTAATGTTGCACTTTGTATCAGGTTTTTCGCATTTTCTCGTAAACTCGTAGAGTCTTACGGTTTTAATTAAGCTGTTTCTTGATGTTAGGTACACATGTTTATAAGAGGTTGTCTTAGAGTTTAATTTTCCTTATACACTTCTACGTTGTTTAAGTTCCGTACATGTACAGAGCTTCTTTCGCCTTTCACACATTCATACATACGTTTATACACAAAAAAATATCTACCACTATAATATCCACTTTGCTGGTGGGGCCCTTTTTCGGTACCCTGCACCATTCCTCCAATATTCCAAAATAATTCAGGGTGTGCTGAGCATCGTCCCTTATACTAATAATACTTACAACTAAATATTTCTTCTTACATACATAACTGCCTTACAGTCCATTAATGCGCAACATTCCCTATTTTCCTCCTTTACACTTTAGCTTTCGTACATGTACCCTCGTGTATAGCTTATATATCCTACAAAGTTGTTTGCTGAGTGCTTCAGGTGTTTCCTAACGTTAATGTGTGTCTCTCTCTCTATAAACCCTAGGTATTTGTTTTGAGAGCGATTCAGTTCATTACTCACGCTGCATAGGTCTGTTTATTATTACCCTATTTTAAAGCTTGTGTCACTCTTTTCCTTAGTCACAAAAATTCCCGCGTTTACCTTGTTGTTCATTCTGAAAATCGCTAGCTACTGTGTAATGTAAATGTATGCGTTATCTCTTTGATTTCCTCTTTGCTGCTTTTTCCCTATATGTAAATGTGTGCTGTTCTCGTGTACATAGCCTTTCTTCCGGTTATATATCTGCATTATTTTTTTTTTTTTTCTTTCTCCTTCCGTACAAGCTAAGATTTTACTCAGTATAATATAATATTACAATACCGTCCATGACCAGTATGTACTTGCATGTTCACTTTTATTACGTAATACCAGCTTATAATTAAATTTTCTAAGTTACTATTTACAAGACTTGTGTACCCTTTCCTTTCTTGTTTTTGAATGACTTTCGTCTCTGTGTCTCATAGTAAGAGTGGTCTCAAAACTTTTGAACTTTCCGCGCATGCGCGCTTACGTACCACGACTGGACTGTAGGTGCGGGGAAAACTCTGCATTGTTGGTGAACATTATTCGTGATAGCCACCATCGTGTAATAGTCACGTGGCACCTGGACTCGACCGCGCATGCGCCTTTGCGCTTTGTACACGCTCAGCTGATCGGACATGGAAGGGGGGAAGATTTCTCCCCGGCTCGCTGCCTACAGCGCGGCCAATGACCTCGTCTTGACATGCAGCTATCGCGTGCTCATGAGCTGAGCGTTGGATTGCAACTTCGACGTGTGGTTTGTTGCTCGTCTCAAGCGAACAAACTCTGACCTTCGCGCTAATTTGTCCTTGTTCCCCTCTCTTAAATAACTGAGTTAGACTACAAAAGTACCGTATGGTTTATTTTATAGTGTTAAAACTCACAGTAACACATGGTTCTTTAGGTTTGGTTAAATATGCGTTTTTTAAGCTGGCATATGCCCCCAGTTGTTCGCAAGTTTCTTAGGTTAATGACAGCAATTTTACTATGTGATCCAAGGTTGTACAATTTCAATTTTGCTAAAATAACATATAACCTTTAATGAAAAAATTCCTTGATGTCCTTGTGGGGGTATAACCCTTTCACCTTGCCCGTTCGTGTGTTACCTAACAGATAACATCCTGGGTGAGGTTTGTCTATTATAATGAAAGGGCCATCATACAACAACTGCCACTTTTTGTTTAATGCCTTAATTTTAGAGGATTTTGGGTGGGTACGTAATAGTACTTCCTGTCCAATGTTAAATTCTGTAACCTTTCTTATCTTTTTGTTGAACTGCTTTCTCCTTATTTCTGCTTGTTCTTCCATCTGTAGTAATGCTTGACGTACCTTTTCGCCTAGTGTTATTTCCTTTGTGACTAATTTAGGTAAAGGTTTAGCCCATTCGTCAAGTTCTGTGCCTTGAAACATTAACTCTGTAGGTGTAAAGCCTGTTGAAGTATGAATTAAATTATTTACAATATGCTGAAATGGAGCTATGTATTCTACCCATTTTGTCTGTTTATTTGGTACATAAGTTCTTATAAAGCGATTAAATTCTTTAAAATTTCTCTCAATCGGGCTCGATTCTGGGTGGAATTTGGATACCAATATATGTTTTATGTTTTGAGATTCGAGAAATGTTTTCCATTTATTACTAGTGAAGTTTGTTGCATTATCAGTTAATATAATTTTCGGTTTTCCCACTAGTGGTATGTAGTCTTCTATCATGCGTTTGATTATTGATCCCGACAGTACTGCTTTTATAGCATACATTTTTAAATACTTTGTGAAGACATCATAAAATGCGATCACATATCTAACTCCTCCCCTAGCTCGTGGATATGGTCCTGCTGCGTCCACGGAAACTAGTTCTCTTGGTCTAGTTGGAATGATAGGGTGTAATACGTCCAAACAAGATCTATTAAGATGTTTAACCTTCTGACATATTGTACACTTTTTTATTATTTGTTCAATCCTGCGTCTGAGATTCGGGAAGTAACAATACGTTGATATTTTCGCTGTACATTTTGATACCCCATAGTGTCCCCATACTCTATGTGTGTGTCTTATCAAATTGTCTATGTATTCTTCCGGGATGCAGACACACCAGGTGTTGGATTGTGGATTGCGCCTGTAGAAAAGAACATCGTTTGACATTGTGTAATATTGTTTCAATGTACTATTGTCATCTGCCTGCAGTTTTTGCATAACTTGTCTCCATCTACTGTCTTCCTTTTGTAGTTTGCTCATGTCCTTACACATCTTTCTGTAATATGGTTGAAATGTGCCATCATGCATCAGAAAAACTCTAAAATCGGAAGTCTGTTCGATCAATTCATTGAACTCGCTCAAGCCTTGTGGCAAGCGCGATAATGCGTCGGCAATTACATTCTGTTCACCCTTGATATAAACTATCTCGAAATCAAATTCCTGGAGGAATAAACACCAACGTGCAATCCGTTTGTGCAACAATTTGCATGTGAGTAAAAACGATAGTGCTTGATGGTCACAAAACACTCGTGTATGCCTTCCCCAGAGATAGTATTGGAACTTGCGGAAAGCCCACACTACAGCTAACGCTTCAAGTTCAGTTGCCGAATAGGCTCTTTCACATTCCGTTAACGTTCTACTGGCAAAACTAATTATGTTTACTTTCTGTTCTCCATTGTCATTTACTAATTGGAACAGACAAGAGCCTAATCCCTGACATGATGCGTCCGTGCTCAAACAAAAGTTGTAGTTCATGTTAGGATGCTTCAAAATGGGTGCGTTTATGAGTGCCTGTTTGATTTTTACGAAATCTTCCTCACATTTTACTGTCCACAACCATGTGTGGTTTTTCCTTAAAAGGTTGAGTAGGGAATCACTATTCAGTAACTGTTTGGGCACGAATTTTCGAAAAAATGACGTGAGCCCCAGAAACGCTTTCAATTGTTTACGTGTTTGTGGTGAGGGGAAATATTCTATGGCATCAAGCTTTTTTGGATCTGGTAAAATTCCGCCTGGTGAAATAATGTGGCCTAAAAATTTTATTCGATCCCTTCCGAATTCGGACTTCTTAAAATTTGCTGTGACGTCATATTCTCGGAACTTTTGGAACACTTTGTGTACCAATTCTACATGCTCTTGCCAGGTCTCCGTGGCTATCAAGAGATCGTCTACATACAACGTCACTTTGCTAATCAGTTCTGGACCCAATACTCTGTCTAAAGCCTCTATAAACACCCCAGCACTCACGTTGAGTCCAAATGGCAGTACTTGGAATTGATAGCTTCTGCCAGCATGAATGAACGCAGTATATTTTCTGCTATCACTATGTAGGGCTATTTGCCAATACGAAGCCTTCATGTCAACGGACGTTAAATACTTCACTCCATGAAATTTAAGCAATTGCTCATCTAAGTTCTCCGGCCTAGTGCGTATTGGTACGATGATCTTATTAATTTCCCGCGCATCAAGTACTAATCTGACTGATCCGTCAGGTTTGCTAACAGCTAGGATGGGACTGCAGTACGGTGAATGTGAAGGTTCTATCACCTTCCACAGAACCATTCTATCTATTTCTTTGCGAACCGCTTCCTTCTTTGCCCATGGTATCGCATATGATTTATGGCAGTACGTTTTATGTGGGTAGACTTCCATTTTGTATTCATACGTTTTGATTATTGTTGGCTGTTTTCTAAAAATGTCGCGGTATTCATAAATAAGATCTGCTAGTTCATTTTGTTGAGTTTCTGAAAGACAAGTGGATTTTCCTACCTTCTCGTGGGCGGCCTGTTCGTTAATTATTTCCGTGCCTAATTGTTCGGGGAAAGGAATATCTATCAATAAAACTTGTGGGTAAACTAACTTTACTTCAGCTTGTTTCTGTAATTGGCCATTACGATCTATTGTTGACCTTACAAGATTGACCTTCACACTACGACTGCCCACTCGGAAATAGCAAAGTCCACTGCCTATGTCGATGTTCACTTTATACTGCCGGAAAACTTCCATGCCTAAAATACAATTGACGATTAACTTGTCAACGATTAAGAATGTACAGTTTATCGTGACATCGCTAATGGTAACCGGTATTTGCGTCTGCCACTTAATACTTTTTGACTTGTTACCTACAGCTGTCAAGATTTTACAATTTTCCGTTGGCAACACTGGTACTTTTAATGCTTTCGAAACTTCTTTAAATAAACTGTTAGAAATAATATTCGTAGATGCGCCTGTATCTAAAATTACGTTGGTAATTATAGTTCCTATCTTTGCTGTTATTACAGCCTGCACGAGGTCACTTACCTTGTCCGGTGCTTTCATCTCTTCTTCACATAGATCATCTTCTACGGTCGCATCCTGATCATATCTTAAAAATAATTGTCTAAGATGTAATGTGTGCTTGTTTGTGCCCCCTGTTGTCAAATCGGTCGGCCGATGGGGGCTCATTACGACCGATTGTTGTTTACCGGGGGAGACAAAGGCGTTGTTTCAGTACTGTCCGTTACCTCTACAAAGTGTACTGAGTGATTATTCTGTCGCCAATTAGTTTCCGGACCGCTGCGTGCAACATTTTCTTGCGACCGGCCGTCGCTATTCCTCCTTGGTCTATCATTCCTATTACTGTAACTATTGTAATTTTCATTTGTGTGCCGCCTTTCATCACGCGGGCCTGACCAATCATTCACGTGATTTCTATCATTTCCATACCGGCGTGGACCGTAATCTGTACTGTACCTTCGGTCTTCACGTCTCTGTGGCGCCGAATTCCTCCGATTTCCGTAATTCCAGGTTCCATTATTTGGCCTTGTCGCATACGGATGCCAACTGTGTGGATTTTGTCCACTGCCATTAAAATGATATCCGTTACCGTTGTTTTGATTGGTTCCGGAATATTCATTCCGATTACTTGTGCTCGGCTCTTCTTCGTATATTAGATCAATTGAGTCAAGCACGGAAAGAAAGTATTCAAGGTCGTTCTCCGGTATGGTTACCAATTTTTCGCGTAAGTTCGCGGGTAGTCTGTTTTTCAGAATTTTGAGAACATCTACGTGCGGTATTGGATTGTTCCAATAGCGCGTCTTATTCAAGTACTTTTCGAAATACTTTCTCAACCCGCCGTTTTTGAGGTTGAACGGTTGTGGGTTGAATACTTCACGGCGCAGTCTTTCTTGGACCCCAGCAGACCAATATTTCTCCAAGAAAGCCCGTTCAAATTGTTCGTAGGTGACGCACTGTTCAGCCATGTCTGTGGCCCACAAAAGTGCGTCGCCTTGTGTGAAGCCTACTACATATCTAATCTTCTGTGCCTCAGTCCAGTTTCTTGGTAAGACATTTTTAAATGCTCTTACGAATACGACTGGATGAGTTTTTCTGGATTCTGTGGAGAAAACTGGAAACTGTCTATGTTTCAACAGGCTCTCATCGACTAGAATCGTCGAGATGCAAGGCGACACACCTACTGCCTGTTGCAGCACCGCGTTTGGCGAATAGCCATTGTTTGCCTGTGCCGGTGCGTGCACATACGCCGGACTGGGCGCCTGATGTTCTGCGTTATTGACATCGTAATCTGGCACGGGCGAATAAGTGTCGCGCTGCCTGTTGCTTGACGTAGGCAAGTCATTTGAAACATTCAGTCTACCAGCAATTTCCTTGCGTATTCTGTCCTCGGCTACTTTGATTTCATTACCTAATTTTTCAAAAAGTTTTGTTTCCCGGTCAGTTATTGATTCATTTACATTACCGTTTTCTAAAGTTTCATTTATTTTGATAATGTCCGCGTTGATACGTCGAGTCTCCTGTTTCAGAAAACCGACTTCTTCGTTAACTTTATTAACTTGGTCAGGTATTTCTTCACATGCGGACTGTACTCTTGTTAAATTTAATTGAATAGCCTGTACGTTTTCATGTATTTCTTTTTGTACGGTTTGTGTTTGATTGTGTGTTTCTACTATTTCTGACAGTTCCTGTTCCTGTTTGTTTGTAAGATCTGACAATTTCTTTTCTAAGTCATTTGCCAATACATTGTATACACTATTGACGGTTTTGATGACTTTGTCTTCGATCTTTTGATCGATTTCATTGGTGAGTTTATTTAAGCGTTGATCGAAATGTCTGTGTATGTTTTCAAATTGCGTGTTTACACTTGAAAACTGCTGTTGGAACCCAATTTCCATATTTGACAATTTTGTGTTTGTCACTTTGTGGCTGATTTCTAGATTCGACAGTTTTGTGTTCGTTGTGTTGTGACTGATCTTTAAATCCGATAATTGCTCGCTCACGTTTGACATCAGACTATATAATGCCTCAAGCGTAACTGACGAAGCTTGTGTGTTTGTATTTATGCCATTATTTGTTGCCATTGTTTCTCTGCCACGGTCTGATTGAATCGAAACCGGGCTAGGTTCACTGATTTCACGCGAAATATTTTCATCTGATCTGGTAATCGATGCTTCATCGACTGTGCACAAGGTTTCATTTGCAAGTGGTTCATTATTGTTAATCCCTGTGGAGTGCAATTGAATCGCATTTACTTCTACATTATGTTGTGCTGAAAAACTAATTGCGTCATCATTTACGTCACTATTGTCAGAATCGGTGACGTGTCCATGAACATTTGTTAAATTAAAGTTCTCCGATTCCATTGTGAAGATATTATTTTTATCTGTATTTTACTGTTAATCTAAATCTTTAAATTCTCTCGCAGTTGAATTAATAAAAATATCTCGCGATTGTTATTTGTTGCGCGTCGGAAATTTACAAGATGGCGCACTACGTCTTCTAATTCTGCGATTGTTGAACATAAAAAAGTAATTATCAAAGTGTAATTGTGTGTTGCCACAAACACTACCAGGATTTTAATATGGACAGGAAAAGGTTCTGCTTTAAGTGGAGCTAAGCCAAGGTGCAGCCACTGCATGCGTTTGCGCTTTCCTACCTTAATTACGGCTGAGCTGCGTCACTCACGATTACGTTAGGTTTGTAAATCCTTGTCCTTGTTCCTTCTGGTTATTGTGCCATCCGTTTATACAGTTAATACTGTTTCACTTTATTCGTCATTTTCCATGTGCGTCATGTAACAGAGAAACAGTAATTAGTACAAGTACATTTGTAGCACAACAATGAAGTACTTACTCTTTGTTCCACCAGCACTGTCCTGTCACGGTCGCCAGTGTGGCGAAATAAATAAAAAACATTTTACATTTTAAATTCCACGTCATTGTTGATTTAATCGGAGTTCTCACCTTAGACGTAGAATTAGTCCTTCTGCCACAATATTAATTCATTAGTCGCCATCGATGTTCTTCTCTTTGCTGACCGTGTGTACCATCATGAGTCGGCATCGGTTCACTTCACGAAGACGGTGGAAACCAAGGAATACTATGCTACGTCGCTATAAATAATTTTCGTAACACTTCGATACTTTTCACTATTTTTTTTATTCACAACACAATAAGACTTGCTGTGCTCATCGCACAAACCATAATTACCAGCCATATGGCTGCCTTTCCGCACAGTCCAAAAATCACGTCCATCCTCCACAAGGCAACAATCGAAAGTGTCCCTTAGCTCCTTGGAGTATCAAACAAAAGAGAATCCAATGTGAACTTTACAAAGATTATAATATACATGCCTCTCAATTTATCTTTGGCGCAGCTTTTAAGATATTGTATGTCTCTGCATAGGAATGTGTCATTACAAACCATAGGTCGCCAGGAGCTGCTGTACCGTGTTTAGCAGTGAGGCAGCTTCCTGGGTCTGAAACTGAAAGATCTATGTTAGCTGCATTGCATCTATTGCTTGCAGCTGAGGCGCTTGGGCAGGGGGGAGGGAGAGGTGGGTTTCTCATATAGGAAGAGAAAAATGCAATAAGCAGAGAAGACAAGCAATAAAAATAAGCACACGAGCAAAGAAAATTTCTGCGATGCCCACCTGAAAACACCGAATAGCAAAAACACTATAAAAGGTACTGATAAAGCAAGTAAACACACCCCTGCAAAGAAAAGACAATGTAGAATTAAGGTGCCAGCAAAACACAAAAGAAAATCCGAGACAACCAAGCACTGTGTTCTTAATATTCATCGCCATATGTTGAGTCTTGCGTTGATGTCAAATATGTGCCATCCAGGAAGCCTACCCTTTCAGATCGTTAGACAACATTCAGACAAATAGTAGTAATGAGTTTTATTACAAAACGAACAATGACAATACTTATTTTTGACAGTAACACAGAAGTGTCACAAGCAAAGGAGACACGCAAATAATAAATCTCTCCAGTATACACAAATCCTAATACAAGTGATGTAATACAGCTGGCTCTTCTATTCAGGTCGCTAGTCGTGAAGCTTCTGAAGAACTGGACCGTGACCAGTCGGGCGCAGCGCTTATGTTCTCTTCACATAGAGGCAGGTGCTGTAGTGTTGTCATGCAGGCAGGTGCTGTAGCGTTGTCGTGCTGGAGAGGGATCAGGCAGCATGCAATTGGCTGACATCTTGTCACAGCCTTCTCTGCTCTATCGTTCCCGGCTGGCGTGCCAGCACTTGACTTTACGCCATAACATGCTGCCTCCAGGGCACGGCGCTATCTCTCGACCATGCCGTTACTTGCAGGGTGGCAGCTAGTATAGCAGTTTTATGATGTACAGACCACACACACAACACTGCACCACTGAACACATTAACATTGCTGGTTGGTGCGAACTTTGCAGCAGATGCTGCATTAAGTTTGATAGCTTTTATTTTTACAATAGGCGTATTTCGGCTGAATTACCATCATCCATTTATCTGTAATTAGTGGTATACAATTTTGGAACATTATTTCTAATTTTATATGTAATTACTAAACAGTTTTCACTATTATTATGTATTTCTACAAACGTGTCCTGCCTCTGCCTGTGCTTGTTAGTTGCATTTCCTTTGGTGTTATTGGAGCAATAATGGTTGGTTAAGATCTTATTAGACTTATTACTTTATGTAGTTGTCAGATTATATTCTTCATGTAAGTATTTTCATGACAGCTTAATTCAGCGGTATTTATTATTACAGGCAGTTCTGTTTATCACTGCTGTTATGTAGGAATTGATCTTTCCTGCTGTTATACTTTTTTCTCTGTGTGTGTTGTATCTATATGTGTGTATATACATATTTTATAACTGAACGTATTTTTCAACTTTTGGTATTATTTACAAATTTCGGTAGCCTTATTTTCTTAGTTATTATTAATTTTCCTTATTATTTGCATGTCCATATGACATCGCTGGATACAGTTATTGTAGTCTGTTTTCGTAGGCGAAATTCGATACAGCCTGTGTTTAAACCTATGTATTCGTATGCACTCAATTATAAATTGAATTAAACACATCTTTCTTGCTATTTTTGTGCTACACGTTCTTTTTAAATTTTGAGTTGGGTCTTTCAACCTGCTTGTTGACCGGTTTTCCAGCGATGTTGGACGGTTACTGTATTGTTTGTTCAAATCTGTGTCTGTGTGGGAGATGGCGCTATAGACTTACGCTGTACGTTGTTTTGAAGCCAGAGTGGGCGAGTCTGCCGCCATCTTAAATAGCTCGAAACATTAGCAGACTATTGTTTACAATTGCTTCTTGTTCGTTATTCCTGTCGTATGCACGCAACAGTTATTTTAAATGTTGAAGGTTACAGTCCTTACATGACTAACATAGTTTCAGGAAGGCAACTTCGAAGTTCTTCTATTCTTGAATGGGTATTTGCCCTAGTAATATGACACATTTAGCTTCGGTAACGTAACTTGTTTTTTACTGATGTATTTCGAAAAACCAAGAAGAAAAGAAAGTGATATGAAAAGCATCCTTTCGTAATATATTTAATTCCAATTTTGTTGCATCGATAGCAAATGAAGCTGGAACTCTGAAACCAACGCTTGTTTGCTTACTGGTGTTGCTTCCTGTTCGTTACCTTTTCAGCTTTGAACTCGTATGCTCAACATTTTTAATGTTCACGTTCACAAAAACATACTCACCCGCATGTTCTTTGCCAGCCCATAAACGTGTAGAATGAGGAAATAAGCAAGGCATACTATCATATCTTGTGCATATCAACAAAGTGAAGGATTACTGAAATGTCAAAGAAATAGAACAGCCTAGAGGTACAGCCTCATTTAGATTAGAGTTCTTGTTTTATTAGATTGTCAGTGCCTTAGTTTCAATGTAGTTTACGCATTTTCGCAGTCTGAAATCTTACCAGTTATTCGTCATTCAGTGTGTGGCCAATAGTAGCAATTTATATTTTTTAAACATCTCCCAGGACTGTGCAGTATCATAAATGTTGTTAAAGGGATGATGTACGCTTAAACCTCGTAAATTGGATATTTTGCATTAACATTTACGTCATTTTTAGTAATAATAGCCTAACCTGTGTAACACATAGGTCCATCATTCCAACAGTCGCCTACTTGCTTCTTTTCCCGGAATTTTTGTCGCCAGTAACTCTGTCAGTTTTTGAGAAATTACCAAAGGTGTTACAATTCGAATGTACGTCTACTTCGATCATCTGCTTCATTTTACTTTTGAATTTCTTTTTGAGGTGTTCATAGCATATAAGTCTGTAACATGCTTTATGATAGTATAGTTAGTTACTGTCATGTTGCAAGTATCATTTTCAGGATAAATCATAATGCTGTGGAACGAGTCATGTCATATTAACATCTTTTTGTGTTTTTACATTAAAGACAGACAAATGCTAGTCAATAACTCGTCCCCTTCAGCAGCACCACATAGCAATAACAGATAGTCATTTCCGGAAAAGCAGGAGTTGCCAGAGAAAAATGTTTTCTGCTTAGTTTAAAATTTTGCTTTTGTGTCTATCAGGCATCTTAAATCATTGGGCTAGCGATAAAACTTTTGGTTGCAGCGTTGTGAACCCCTGTTTGTTTTACAGACAAACTTAATGTAGCTTAATGAATGTCAATTTTGCATTTGGTATTGTAATTATGTACAGCATTGTTCCTGCTGAAGTGGAGTGGACTATTTACAGCAAAAGTATAGGTTGCAACCGAATGGCAACGAGCCCAGGAGAGGCGCTGCAGCCGATGTCGTGCTGTTAGCAAAGGCACTCGCGTCGGTCTACTGCTGCCATAGGCCATTAACACTAAATTTCGTCGCACTGTCCTAACGGATACGTTCGCAGTACGTCCCACAAGGATTTCTGAATTTATTTCTCGCAGTATTGCTTGTCTGACAGCACTGACAACTCTACACAAACACCGCTGCTCTGGGCCGGTAAGTGACGGCCGTCGTCCACTGCGTCGTCCGAGGTGAAAGATAAAGTCTGAATTTTCGTATTGTCGGCACCCTCTGACACTGTGGCTCTCGTAATACTGAATTCCCAAACGATTTTCGAAATGGAATGTCCCATGCGTCCAGCTCCAACTACCATTCGGCGTAAAAAAAAAAAAAAAAAAAAAAAAAAAAAAAAAAAAAAAAAAAAAAAAAAAAAAACTTTTAATTACCACTGTGCGGCCATAATCCCATCGGAAAGCTCTTCTCATGAATAATTCCAGTACAAATGCCAGCTTTGAAGCTGAATACGTTTTAGAGGGTTATTTATACACTTACCTGAATTATTGCCCCAGAGCTTATGTAAAAGTTACTCGATCAAAATGTGAACACTTTTATTATGGCCGGCTTCCACTGAGCAAGCGCTGTGCCGACGCGCGCACCCTCCGTGTTTGTCGAATCTAAACGGGGCGCAGTCTATGCCGCATGTGGCGCCTCTCCCGGATTTACCCATATAAAATGTCCTCAGAAGTTTGATTTTTAACTGAGTGTAAGCGTATTTACATGAGGGTGACAAACAGTTTATTCCTTGGAAGTTGTAATTTTATCTCGCGGTAATCACGACTTCTCTCTACAATGATCTTACAAAGTAAAACAAACTGAAACATTTCAGGGCTAATTAGCTAATAACATAGGATGAGCCGTTCACGGCTCACGTTTATCCCATTTTTTATTTGTCATCTTCTATTAAGATACTGCCACCTCGTTTTCTTATTCCTTTTTCTGGCGTCACTAACTTCCTGCCTAATTTACCCCTGATCGGCAGCAGCAGCGCGTATCGGTAAGTGCACTGTCATACCATCTCTGGAGCGACCGATAGTACAAGGCGTGTTTTTTAAGTAAGTACCATTTTGAAATTAAAAAAAGACATGCTAAGATATCTCAAACATTTTATTTTTACATGAAAGTCTGTACCTTAAACTACTTTTCTACATAATTTCCGTCAATATTCAGGTACCAGTTTTTGAATACCCTCCTCACAGAAGTCTGCCGCCTGACTTGTTAACCACTGCATCACCACTGTTTTGACTTTGTCATCGTCTTGAAGACGCTGACCGCCCAGGTGTTTCTTCAAGTGCAAGAACAGATCGTAGTCACTGGGCGCAAGATCGGGGCTGTACGGAGGATGATCTAGAGTTTCCCATCGAAACGATGTGATGAGATCTTTGGTCTGATTCGCCACATGCCGACGGGCATTGTCTTGCAGCAAAACGATGCCCTTGCTCAACTGGCCACGTCTTTTGTTCTGAACTGAACGACACAGATTGTGCAGTGTCTTACAGTAAGCTGCTCCATTGATTGTCTCATTAAGAGGCAGAAATTCCACAAGCAATACTCCTTTTATGTCCCAAAAAACTGTGCACATGATTTTCTGGGCAGAAATTGTTTGCTTAAACTTGGCTGCCTTTTAAATTTCCGATTATGCTTGTGTTTTACGTTAGTGGCCTTCAGCTGTTTTTAAATTAAAGTGGCTTTCAGCAGCTAATTAAGCCCCAAGCATTAAAGCTGTGTGTTTAAAAAAATTTCGGGGGGGGGGGGACCTCTTGTAATGTTTGATGAAATAATAAAGTTGTATGTTCGAGTGTAGCTGACAGCCCCTTATTTTGACCCTTTCCCACGATTTAAACTACCTGTCCTGTCCTGCGGGTTAAGCTGGGCAAATCATAGGGATTATCAGGATATTTAATTAAAGACTCTCTCGTGTGATGCCTGACCCGAGTTGGTGACAGAACTTAGTGCAGACTCGCGTGGACCGTTGGTTCACTCTAGATCGAGCACGTAGAATAATGTAAGGGCACACAATAGCAAATTCACCTTACACTTAAGTGAGAGAAATAATGAATGTGACAATCGAGAAAGAGACTAGTTCTACACAGACGGCTGAGACGAAAAAATCTAATAAATTCGAAACGCAGTCTTTGTCGAGAGATTGTTAGAGGTGCAGGAAATGGAGCTTAGGAAAATACAGAAGTACATCACTGAAGACGTTCTCTGTCAAGAAAAGCGTATGAAAAGACAGAGATAAAATGTGAATATTCGTCGAGAACATTGATTACATACCGAAATACAAAAAAGGTAATGAGGAGAAAGAGACTGCCCTTTCCCGCTTTAAAACACGTCATGCGTAATGCAGGAACTTATTGTATCACGCCTTGTAAGTGAAACTGTTTATAAATGCGCACCACAGACGTAGAAATAACCAAATCCAAAGTAAATTTTTAAAAGATGGTTGGAGTGATCTGCTCTCTGTGAGGGCTTGACTTCGCTTGAACAACATCTGGTCTTTGATAGCCCGTAGGAGCCGGCGTCCGCTCAGGGCTCTAAGGGCCTCCGGCGAGGGCTACTAATACGATCAAAACAAGCACACACGGCAGCCATTCATAGCAACAGGTCGCATAACAAATAGAGGTGGAAACTAGCGACGTCCCCGTGGGCGCCACATCCAACAGAGCGATAAAAAACGGACAGCAAAATCAAAGATAAATATAAAATATCGAATAATTTAATGGTTATCAGCATCAGGAAAAGGATCCAAAAACGAGCAAGTGTGGAGAGATCGATAGGGCCGAACGTAGCTATCGGCGGCGCACCCCTGCGCAGACGGTAGTTTGCTTTTTGTACCGCTCCCCGCCCGCGGCGCTAACGACGCGGCATAAATCCGGCGGTCTCCCCCCTGCTGCTTTCCCGGGGCTTAGAAGCAGTCAGCTGACGGATGTCGGCCGCTCCGGGTCGCTCGTAAACCTGCCGCCAGGGGCGCTGGTAGCGCGCCACCATCTCGATAAGGGGCGGATCGGGAGCGGAACAAGCGACGAAAACCGCCTCGCAATACGTCAGTGCCGCCGAGCAATACAGAAAGCGGCGGCGCCACGGGAACGTAGAAACGAAGGGAAAAACTCCTGGCAAGGTACTGCTGCCGCTCGGGTCTTGATCTGCTCTGCTCGGATTCTTTCCTCTCGAAGTTGTCAGTGAGAAGCTGTGGGAAAGCTGATCGACTCGGCCGAGGATGCGGGGTTCAGTTCTCGTGAAAGGGAACGGAGGGGGGCACCTTGTTACCGTGTTTGCCTCAAACCCCCCCCCCCCGCCCCCCCCCAAAAAAAATTAAAGTCTAACTTGCCGTTAGCCTTTGTTTTTCGTAACTTAGATGCCTACGAGCTCACAGAAACAGTAAAATCTATAAAATCCTGTAATATAGCAATAATAATTTGTCACTGCTTAGTAAATCACTCTGGTAAGCTTCGTAGACAATGAACTTCAGAGTACAGTACTTGAAAAGCGGTAGTCCAAAGATCTGAGAAGTTAATACATCAGAAGATCGATTTAATAGCTATTTGGTACCAACAGTCTTAAACAGCTTTGACAACGTCATTGTGGTGTGCGTACTGTAAGACCTTCGGTACACACACCATCAGATTATTTGACTTGTCGCTCTAACGAAGGAGGCGTGTGTCAGCAACATGTCTCGTGGTCTTATCGTGGCGTGTTTATCTTCTGCCGTTAGGTCAGACGATAGAAATGCCACTTGCACGCTTATAGTAGCAGATTGATGGTAACCAACTTTAAACAGAACTGGATTAATTTTCATACACATTTATTAAAATAACAACAAGCATAAAAATTACTTAACTTGGTTCTGGATGCTATTTACAATTGACAATCTGAAGTTCCCTTGGTATCGGTACGTTAATCTTATTCTCACATACATCTCTGATACTTGACAAAAGTGTCTATACATTTATCTTCATGGCTATGTACAGGAATATGGTAATCTTATTAGGCACAGACTGAAACTTGACTATAGACAGGTACTGACAAATGTAGAACTCGTACAGACTGGTACAGACTAATGTAGACTGGTACAGACTGGTGCAGACAAATGCAGACTGACTAATCGGAGGTCTGTACACTCGTTATAATACCTCGCGCGTTCATGTATCACTGCGCGAGTGTGATCCGAGAGGAGAAAAGGTTCTACATTAACAGCAATCTCATTGGCTGCGTTACATATTAATATGCGGATCGGTGGAAGCAGAATGTGGTCCGTCTCTATGGCAGCACCATCTCGTAGTGCAGAGACGGACCAGTGCTGTGCCTGCGCTGTTGTGCTTAGCGGGGCGCGCTCTAGTGGGAAAGTTGTGTACGCGCTGACTATGCGGAACTATGTACACAACAGTCATAATTCACACAATATAAAATCGAAGTGTACACTCACCATTATCTACAGGACAAACCATAACATATTTCTACAATAATAATTTATGTAACATGATGCAGATGTTTTCTAACTGTGTATGTAATTGAAAATCGAACTCTGAAAGTGTTTAACTTATGTGAAATATTGTGATTGAATGAATGCTTTCCTATGAAGTCACCGGAATATTTTTCAAGAATTAATATGTAAAATAGTGGTTTCGAGCCGGCCGGGGTGGCCGAGCGGTTCTAGGCGCTTCTGTCTGGAACCGCGTGACCGATACGGTCGCAGGTTCGAATCCTGCCTTGGGTATGGACGTGTGTGATGTCCTTAGGTTAGTTAAAGTAGTTCTAAGTTCTAGGGGACTGATGACCTCAGATGTTGAGTCTTATAGTTCTCAGAGCCGTTTCAACCATATGAACCAATGAATGCTTTGTCCTAGGATTTTTATCACTTCAGTTCAATAAATTATCACTGAAACCTCTTTCGGTCAATTGAGATCCAGTTTGAATATCTTCACAAAGTGAATGTAATTTCATGTGTTCAACGAAGCTGTCAGAGCGAAGTATCAGAGCTAAAATGCACTAATCATAGTACATTCACTCTTCTGTTCTGTGTCGTGATTGTCAGTAACAGGGAGTCTGCACTTGTGCCTTTGCGGCGCTCTGCGTGAAGAATGAACGGGTTATTGATCAGTTGTACTTCCGAAATGAAATTACGTAACCAAATGAACAGCTCAAAAGGCAACGACCGTGCTGCAGGCTCTGTTTAACCCGTCATCCTTCACACACACCCACAACTGGCCTAGAAACAAATCTTTAAACATGAAAACTGATATTCTGGCAACTGCAAGAAAAACGCTGGATACACACCTGAAGTTTAATACCATATACTCTTAACATCAGTCGTAACAAACGTTGACAATTGTTAGTCACAATCACAGTTCAAAACTCATCCACAATTTGACGTAATACTGTCAGTTACAAATTTTGTCCGTCCACAATAGTATGTTCTGTCAATTGCATTCAGTATCTCCACAAAATCTCAGACCGTATTAGTCCCAATTCATTACAGTTCTCTCCCTCTTACTATGAACAAATTACGAAGCGTAAGTCTTCTCCATTTGCAGAAAGCAAAACGCTCTGTTGCAAAAGTACGCGGTATTTTATTATCTCTGGCTGCACGCTGTCACGCAGCTTATCGTTAGGTAAAGTTAATTGTTTGCACATTTTCAGTACCCATAGTTTCTTCAGACACAGAATCAAACACGAAATTAACACTTTAGAAAACAGGGGGTGTCATAACCAGAACTCCTCCGAAAAACTGTCAGGGGTGATAGAATGGAACAAAAGAAGAAAAATGTAAACTTGGAATCTAAAATGCATACCTTAAGAACTACAAGCACTTGTTCATCTTCGATACTGTGAAACATGTCTTTTCTATAGCAAGTCCTTTATTTTCCGTATTTTAGGAGAAGACAGTATGGACCAAAACAAGACAAAATATGGGCTAAAAATGCATACCTTAAGAAGTATGAGCACCTGTTCATCTTCGATACTGGAAACCGGATACACACTGACCGACTTTCAGATTCGAATCTAATTATCATGTCTGATTTTTAACTTCTATGATATTTATTTTAGTTAAGTTAGGGTCTTGTATGAAACGATTACATATTAATTAATACAACGCATTTTCTAAATCGTAAAGGAAGTAATGGAAGAAATAGAGATTATCAAAGTTGGCAGGGATTTGGGGATACGTTTATCAGCCATAAATATCAGCTACCATTTCATTTTTGGTGGTATTCTGAACACATAATGAAACTTTGACTACCCAGAAATAAATAGATTAATGTGAAGTTTTCGTAAGTGATTTATTAAGCCTAATAAAAGAAAAAAACTTAGTACTCTACGTAAATCAGAAGCCTGATGTATCATCAAAGTTATAAATATGATTAAAGGTACTATGATTGAGTTCCGCACACGTAGCCCCAAATGTAGATGAGCATAATACCTTTAGTTGCATCCACCTTACATCTAAATCATTGTTTCAAAACGCCCATAGCGGTTAGTATTAAGGTTATTTGTTCTTCCATATATCAAGAGAATATCAAGCACTCGTGGCCAAACAATTTCTTGTTTCAGGAGATATTTGACATTATATGTTGCATCTGTATCAGTGCCTGAACCACGACAGCTTGCAACTTGAACAAAATATGAGTGGCACCTCTTTTTCTTAGTTGTAGGCACATTAACAATTACAAACGAGCCTTCGTTTATAGGGCCTTTACCAATGGTTAATGTACAAGGGGCGTTCAAAAAGAAACGAGCCGGAGGCATAATTATAGAAACCAGTACCTGTATGTTAGAAGTATTGACCCTAGCTGTTGAGACACTTGTCCCACTGTGACACAAAGCGGTGAATAGCTGTCTCATAAAATTCTCGGGGCTGTGATGTTAACCAGTTCCGCACGTACAGCTGGACTTCGTCGTCCAAGGTGAATCGTTTGCCCCTCAGAGCTCTTTTAAGGAGTCCAAAAATGGCGTAATCACAGTGAGAGCGGTCCGAATTGTATGGAGGGTGGCCGGGAACCTCTGATTGGAATTTATGTAGGAGTGCCCGACTGTGTTGGCCTTATGAGTCTTTGCATTGTCGTGTAGCAGAAAGACCCCACTGTGAGATTGCCTGGTAGTTTTGATTTGATCTCTTGGCGAAGGGTGGTCAAGGTTTGCGAGTAACGCTGGGCATTTACCGTTGTCCTGTGCTGCAGGAAGTGAATCAGAAGAGGGTCATCTTGGTCAAAGAAGAACGTCAGCATAATCTTTCCTGCACTCGTGTGGATGGCCTTGGCCTTTTTTGGTTGTGGTGACCCTGGATGCATCCACTGGAGACTTTGTCGTTTTGATTCTGGTTCGAAGTGATGACACCATGACACATCTCCAGCCACCACTCGTGCCAGGAACGCATTCCCTTCCCGAGCATAGCGCTGTAGATGAGCAAGACAGTGGGCCATTCGACGTGTTTCCTGGTGTGGTTGAAGATTGTGAGACACCCATTGGGCACACACTTTCCACATGTGCAGTCGTTCTTTCACGATGGTGTGAACACTTCCAACACTCAATCCGACAACGGCGGCTATGGCTTTCCCTGTCACTCGGCGGTCCTGCGTAACGAGTGCATCCACCAGCTGGACGATGTCATCGGTAATGCAGTGTGGTGCTCCAGACACGGCATCATCGACTAACGACCCCCGTCCTTCCCTGAAGCGCTTGTGCCACTTCTTGACCCTTGCAAGGGACATGCAGTGTTCGCCGTACAATTGTGACACTTGTCGATGAATGTCCGTTCCTCCCACTCCTTCCGCTGTCAGAAAACGTACAACACCTCTTTGCTCTTCTTTTGACGCCTCCATGTCACTGTTTGCAATGCGACTGGCAGCGTTGGACGATTCATGCTGCTGCTAGCTCTGTATGGTCACGTGACGTGCACGCGTGCCCTCTAGCGACGGCTGTGAATTTCCACGCTCTGTTTCCCACGCCACGATATTACCCTACTGTTACCGGTTTGCGCATTCCAGACTCCGGCTCGTTCTTTTTGAACGCCCCTTATATGTATTTATAAGTTCCATGCTGTCATTGGCATCTACATTGTTTAATAAATTGTGTATCTGTACCGCTGGGGTACAGTGGTCGAAATAACCCCGAAACGGAGACATCATGCACATGATCTCAGAAATCTTAATATACTGGCAGGTACCTACACGTGAACAAGAAACTAATTAGTGGTCAGTGTTGAGAATGACATAATGTAGTTGAAAACACCGATCGCTCTGTAGTTAAAAGGTATCGGTGGATTTTGGACAACCTGATTTTAAACACTTTTTCGAATACAATTGTAGGTCGTAACAGGTTCGCTAACCGTTGCGCGAGAAAACCGAAACTACGTGGCGCCATTTGGAGTATATCGACGGAAATTTATCACCAAACACCCGACTGAGAGTCAGCAGAGTGCTGCAATACTTTTGGTGTTTGAATGATCAAAGTAACCACTGCGGTACTGTGAAACATATCTCTTCTAATCATCTTGCGGTGTTGCAGTTATTCTTATGTCCGTGCTTGCTGTGAATAGAGGACGAGGAAATCCGCCTTATGCAAGACATAACTGAAAAGGTGTCTTGCATAAGGCGGATTTCCTCGTCCTATATCTCTTCTAGTCTCTTCTAGTGAAGGCTTTTTGTTTTCAATATTTTGGGAGGAGGTAGTAGGGACGAACAGTATACCTTAAGAACTATAAGCACTTGTTCATCTTTGATACCGTGACTTGTTAGAAGAGATGTTTTTCACAGTTAAAGATGATCAATTGACCTCCTAAGGTATGCAATTAAGAGACTACATTTTTTTTTGTTATGGTCCATACTACATCTTCCCAAATTATGGGAAACAAAGAGCTTACAGTAGAAGACCTGAAGAGATATGTTTCGCAGTACCGAAGATGAACAGTACTCATAGCTATTAAGGCATGCACTTTAGAGACCATGTTTACTGGACGTTTATTTCTTGTTTTGATCCACACTTCCACCTCCCAAAATATGGAAACCAAAGAGTTCTCAATATAAGATATACGTCTCACAGTAGCGAAGATGAATAACTGCTCATAGCTCGTACGGTATGTATTTTTTAGAGTACAAACATGTTACCTAGACTTTCTTTCCTTGTTTTGGTCCATACTATCACCTCCGAAAATATATCGGTAGAGTTCTGGTTCACCCTGTATATTTCACTTAGCACTACGATTGTGAACACAGGTCTGCAGACTATAGCTACGAGAAAGTGTAAGCAGGGAGGAATACTGTTCGTATTTCAGTCGTTTCCTCCATCGTTCTTGAAAGACACTCTTTGTGGTATATTTTTCTTAGTGAAGGGTCGTTCACTTTCTGTATCGCCTTACTCGTCAGCCTCTCGTGGTCTGCCTGTTCCACCTGTGAACTCTCAAGCCGGGTCGCATGTGTTGTTGGCAGCAGATGTGTATCGGCGCCTTTTCTTGTCTGGAATGTTTTCTGCAGGAAGTAAGGCCGCAAGCGCATACACATAGGCAGGCCTTCATACAAGCAAAATATTTAGTATTAAATACGAGGCGTGTTATTTAAGTAAGTACCGTTTTGAAACTAAAAAAAAAACGTGCTAAGATATCTCAATAATTTTATATTTACGTGAAAACCTGTATCTTAATCTACGCACTGACGCCATTACAATCTGATTCTTCCTTGTTTACGTTGTGTACTGAGTGTTTAAGATGCCTCCGATAATCGTGAGTCCCGCCGACTGTGAAGTACGGACTGTTATAAGATTTCTTAGTGTTAAAGGCTTAAAAGCGATCGATATTCATCGTGAGATCTGTGCAGTTTACGGAGAAAACATTATGAGTGATGGAATGGTAAGAAATTGGATGAGAGCATTTAGAGATGGCCGCACAAATGTGCATGATGAACAACAGAGTGGGCGTCCTTCGGTCGTTAATGAAAGTTTGGTGCAGGAAATGGACAATAAGGTGAGAGAAAACAGACGCTTTACGATTTCCTCCTTGTGGGATAACTTTCCTAATGTTTCTCGTAGTGTTTTGTATGGCATTGTGACCGAGCACTTGAATTACCGAAAACTGTGCGCCCATAGGATACCGAAAATGTTGACGGATGTGCACAAAACCAAGCGTTTAGACGGTGCATTGACTTTCCTTGAGCGGTACCACAACGACGTTGACGATTTCTTAAGCCAAATTGTTACGGGCGATGAAACATGGGTGGCCTACGTCACACCAGAATCAAAGCAACAGTCCATGGAAGTTGAGCAAGGGCATCGTTTTGCTGCAAGACAATTCCCGTCCGAATGTGGCTGAATCAGACCAAAGATCTCATCACATATTTTCGATGGGAAACTCTAGATCAACCTCCGTACAGCCCCGTTCTTGCGCCCAGTGACTACCATCTGTTTCTGACTTGAAGAAACACCTGGGCGGTCAGCGTCTTCAAGACGATGACGAAGTCAAAACAGTGGTGATGCAGTGGTTAACAAGTCAGGCGGCAGACTTCTATGAGGAGGGTATTCAAAACTGGTACAACGTTATGACAAGTGCCTGAATATTGACGGAAATTATGTAATGGCTCTGAGCACTATGGGACTTCACTGCTGAGGTCATCAGTCCCCTAGAACTTAGAACTACTTAAACCTAAATAACCTAAGGACATCACACACATCCATGCCCGAGGCAGGATTTGAACCTGCGACCGTAGCGGTCGCGCGGTTCCACACTGTAGCTCCTAGAACCGCTCGGCCACGGAAATTATGTAGAAAAGTTGATTAAGGTACAGGCTTTCATGTAAAAATTAAATTATTGGGATATCTTGGGACGTCTTTTTTTAATTTCAAAACTATACTTACACACTTGGAGTGCACATGGGTTTTTTTTTAGGCTAGGCAGTAGTGCGAGGTGTCCTGATGAACACTCACCAGTAGACGTGTAGGCAGGGAAATCACGAAGCGCTCAGTGTAAAGACACTTCAGCTATCAAAATATTAGCAGTAAATTTTCAGAGTGGTCGGAATATAGTTCCTGAATTTACTGCCCTCCAGGAAGCGTGTGGCGCGCAAATTATTCTCGGGACTAAGACCTGGCTGAACCCTGAGATAGGAAGTTCTGAAATATTTAGTGAGGGTTACCTTCATTGCAGTTGACAAAAATATGGTGTCTACTGAGGTCGAAGTAGAGTGTGACTGTGAAGTTATCTGGACACGCTTAACAGGGCTAGGGGAAATAAAGTTAATTGTGGGGTGTTATTACTGGCCACCAGATTCCACCGTGACATTTCTAGAATCATTCAAAGGGAGTCTGCATTTTGTATCGCAGAAGTACCCGGATCATGCTATTTTAGTCGGAGGTGACTTCAACCTACTACCTAGTATAGACTGGGATGTCCATGGATTCATTACAGATGGTACAGACAAGCCGTCGTGTGAATTACTTTTGAACACATTATCCGAAAACTGTCTTGAGCAGCTAATTCGACAGCCAACGCGTAATGGAAATATTTTAGATCTGGTAGCCACGAACAGACCAGACCTCATCGACGGTGTCATTGTTGAGACAGGGATAAGTGATCATGATGTTGTCATTACGACTATGGTTACGAAAGTTAAAAAGTCGGTCAAGAAGGCTAGAAGAGTATTCTTACCAGAAAGAGCAGATAAGCAGTTGTTAGCATCCCACTTAGTAAATGAATCGACTTCATTTACTTCCGGTACGATGGACGTGGAAGAATTATGGGCAAATTTTAAACACATTGTAAATCACGCATTGGACAAGTATGTGCCGAAAAAATGGGTTACGGACGGAAAAGACCCACCGTGGTTTAACAGCGCAATTCGGCGAATGCTCAGGAAGCAAATGCAGCTGCACAAGAAAGATCGGGAGAATGAGGACAGGCAAAAGTTAGTAGAGATTCGTGCTGCTGTAAAAAGAGCGATGCGCGAAGCATTCAACCACTACCACCGTCATACCTTAGCAAAAGATCTTGCTGAAAAGCCAAGGAAATTCTGGACTTACGTAAAATCGGTAAGCGGGTCGAAGGCTTCCATCCAGTCACTCACTGATCAGTCTGGCCTGGCAACGGAAGACAGCAAAACGAAAGGTGAAATTTTAAATTTAGAATTTAAGAAATCTTTCACGCAGGAGGATCGTACAAACATACCGCCGTTTCAGTCTCGTACAGATTCCCGTATGGAGGACATAGTGATAGACATCCCTGGGATTGTGAAGCAGCTGAATGGGTTGAAAATAAATAAATCGCCAGGTCCTGATGGGATTCCAATTCGGTTTTACATAGAGTACTCTACTGCATTGGCTCCTTACTTAGCTTGCATTTATCGCGATCTCTTGCCCTACGTAAAGTCCCGAGCGACTGGAAAAAAGCGCAGTTGACGCCTGTATATAAGAAGGGTAGAAGGACGGATCCTCAAAATTACAGACCTATATCCTTAACATAGGTTTGTTGCAGGATTCTTTAACATATTCTCAGTTCGAATACAATGAATTTCCTTGAGACAGAAAAGTTGCTGTCCATGCATCAGCACGGCTTTCGAAAGCATCGCTCCTGCGAAACGCAACTCGCACTTTTTTCACATGATATCTTGCGAACCATGGATGAAGGGTGTCAGACGGATGCCATATTCCTTGACTTCCGGAAAGCGTTTGACTCGGTGCCCCACTACAGACTCCTAACTAAGGTACGAGCATATGGGATTGGTTCCCAAGTATGTGAGTGGCTCGAAGACTTCTTAAGTAATAGAACCCAGTACGTTGTCCTCGATGGTGAGTGTTCATCGGAGGTTAGCGTATCATCTGGAGTGCTCCAGGGAAGTGTGGTAGGTCCGCTGTTGTTTTCTATCTACATAAATGATCTTTTGGATAGGGTGGATAGCAATGTGCAGCTGTTTGCTGATGATGCTGTGGTGTACGGGAAGGTGTCGTCGTTAAGTGACTGTAGGAGGATACAAGATGACTTGGACAGGATTTGTGATTGGTGTAAAGAATGGCAGCTAACTCTAAATATAGATAAATGTAAATTAATGCAGATGAATAGAAAAAAGAATCCTGTTAATGTTTGAATACTCCATTAGTAGTGTAGCACTTGACACAGTCACGTCGATTAAATATTTGGGCGTAACATTGCAGAGCGATATGAAATAGGACAAGCATGTAATGGCAGTTGTGGGGAAGGCGGATAGTCGTCTTCAGTTCATTGGTAGAATTTTGGGAAGATGTGGTTCATCTGTAAAGGAGATCGCTTATAAAATGTAAGATGGCAAGAACTATGCCCCTTACATGAAGTCATTAAAGATCACCTAACTCACGTTGAGCGAACAGTAGGGCTGAACAAAATGACTGACAAGGCACAATGCATCTTGTAGAGGGTATAGTATGGACGTAGTGAAATAATTAATGTCGGGTGATGGTTTTAAAGTAATTCACACGACATGAAAACTTTGTGGAAACGCGTCGATTTACTGGAGGCTAGTTTATCCCACGGAAGTACTCAGAATTGATCGTGGCCGCCGGGGGAGCGGCTAAGAGATTCGACAATAGGCAGCTGAAGTAAATCAGGTGAAGAGCGACAGAATGAAATACGACGGCCTCCGATGGGAACGTAGGACCGAGGAATTTGAAGTACTCTCATGGGAGTCAGAATTCCGGAAAAATTGGTGTTTTGTGCAGACGCTAACCTTGATGGGTGGCCTGGGAGGAGCTAAATAGCAGAAGTTGAGAGGAAGGAAAATTTTGTGGGAATTTGTTCACTTCCCAGAGCAGGCATTGGTCGGCACTGGGAGGCGACGCATAATTAACGCAACTTGCGCTGCAATTGGCGTAAGTGATTTTGCTGGAGGGGAAACCGAGGCGAAGAGTGGACTGGGAGAAGTCTCCATAGAGGTCTTCTGTTCCCAGCTTGCCTAGAGTGCGGACGTGGCGTTCTTTACTCAGCTTGCCTGAGAAAGAGTGAGCATCTCTGCAGTTTAGGACTTAGCAAATGGAACGATTGAGCTTGGAGATAGGAAGTTTTGGTTCAGCTATGTGCTGAGCAAGATAGCTAGGAGTGAATAGACGAGCGCAGCCTTGCAGCACCACGAGGTCGGCCGACGTCCACACAACGACGCCGCTCCGCCACGCTGTATTCGGTGATATTGCGCCCGCTCCGGCCACTGATTAATTTGCTGGATCACGTCGGCAAAGTTTCCACCAGGCTTTCATGGGCTGTGTATTGTAGAATTGTTCTCGCACTTCACATTACGCCTGGGTCAGTCGATAGGGATTACTTTTGAGTTTATCGCGCTTTACTCCACGCAAACGCAATTTATTACCATTGCCTGATAGGAGAGTCTTGTAATGTGATGATTGAAGGTTGTGAGTTAAAATAAATCTGTGCTAATCGTCTGCATCTGTTTTCAATCGAGTAGTTGAAATCCCAAGTCACTTTCTTAATTAATTTTATGTTCAACACTTGCATCTGGTGTTCAATAGCTGAATATAACATCAATGTGCACCCCCTTTTTGATTAAAAGGGATCAATTCTGAATCAATTAATGTCAACACTGCCACCGCAGTTCAATCAGGAGTCACAGGGCCTTATTACTTTCTTTGCGTTATCCGACATTGCGGCAGTTTTGCACTCTCTGTTGATCTGTTAGTCAGTTACCTGTGGCGAACACACACCAAATGCAGATAAGTGACGGGTGGGGTGTTACAAAAACACTAATACGACCTATTCTTGAGTACTGCTCGAGCGTTTGGGATCCCTATCAGGTCGGATTGAGGGAGGACATAGAAGCAATTCAGAGGCGGCCTGCTAGATTTGTTACTGGTAGGTTTGATCACCACGCGAGTGTTACGGAAATGCTTCAGGAACTCGGGTGGGAGTCTCTAAAGGAAAGGAGGCGTTCTTTTCGTGGATCACTACTAACAAAATTTAGAGAACCAGCATTTGAGGCTGACTGCATTATAATTTTACTGCCGCCAACTTACATTTCGTGGAAAGACCACAAAGATAAGATAAGAGAGATTAGGGCTCGTACAGAGGCATATAGGCAGTCACTTTTCCCTCGTTCTCTTTGGGAGTGGAACAGGGAGATAAGATGGTAGTTCTGGTACGCATCGTATGGCGGATTGCGGAGTATGTATGTAGATGTAGATATAGACTTAAAAAACACGCCTCGTAGATCTTGCAATTTTCCAGAACTTGTATAATTTTCGAGACTTCACAATGTTCAACCTACGTTATCCCCCGAAATTTTTGTCAAAATTCATGTTGAAACGTTCAACTGTCATTTATTTTACACAATTCAATATTATTTTAGATGAGCTTAGCTTAGCTGGCATTAACGGCAGGAAAGTTGTACCATAATTTGAACGAAAGTATAACTTCCCTGACGTTTATGCCAGCTAAGATTGATAATATATGGCTCAAATGGCTCTGAACACTATGGGACTTAACTGCTGAGGTCATCAGTACCCTAGAACTTAGAACTACTTAAAGCTAACTAACCTAAGGACATCACACACATCCATGCCCGAGTCAGGATTCGAACCTGCGACCGTAGTGGTCGCGCGGTTCCAGACTGTAGCGCCTAGAACCGCTCGGCCACCCCGGCCAGCGATTGATAATAGTCACTGACCGAAATTAGTAGCGAACTGTGCAAAATAAATGACAGTTTAAGGTTTCTGTACGGCTGGTCCCGAAGGAGGTTCGAATCCTCCCTCGGGCATGGGTGTGTGTGTTTGTCCTTAGGATAATTTAGGTTAAGTAGCGTGTAAGCTTAGGGACTGATAACCTTAGCAGTCAAGTCCCATAAGATCTAACACACATTTGAACATTTTTGAAGGTTTCACCGTGAATTTTAACAATTGTTTGGATGTTGAGTTTCCCCACCTGCAAACACACATAAATCCCCGGAAGTTACCTGACAGATTTGGAAACAGGTGCATATGAAATATAAATACTTTCAGTAAAATGAGTCCGCCTCCAGAGCCGAGTGGTCGACGCGACAGACCCTCGTGCGGGGGCCCGGGCTCGAATCGCGGTACTGCAGGGGTTTTTCCTTGGTCTGAGGACTGGATCGGGGTGCACCGAGCCTCGTGACGCTACCTGACTGAGAGATAGCGGCTCTGAGGTCGAAGCGTCGACAACGGCCGGGAGTGCGGTGTGGTGACCCCATGCCCCCCCATACCACATCCAACGATGAATGCTGAGGATGATACGGCGGTCGGTCGACTGTGGCGTGGTCTTCTCGGCCTGATCGCGGGGTATTCTCTCCTTTCCTTAGTAAAATGATCTCTGTGGAGGGCAGGGGAAGGTAACGACCCCTACGATACATACATTGCATTGAATCGTTATCTGGATCAACTTGAATGCGAGAGAGTCTACGATTCAATAGAATGCTGTGCAACTGGCCGTGTTACTGTTCACGTTTTGAGACTGGTGCTAAGTTTTCATCACATGCAACGTAGCAGGAGTTCAGGTCTGAAAACTGACAACATACAATCAAATGCTAGTACGATTAAAGGAGCAATGTGTCAGAGGAACAACACCAGAGATGGAGACTGCATTACTAACCACCAACAGCTTTGCAGAACTGCTGCAGTGAAGATACGGCAAGAAAGATGGAGTGTAGTATTTGAGTTGGTGCATAATTTCGTGCCGGCCGCGGTGGCCATGCGGTTCTAGGCGCTGTAGTCTGGAACCGCGCGACTGCTACGGTCGCAGGTTCGAATCCTGCCTCGGGCATGGATGTGTGTGATGTCCTTAGGTTAGTTAGGTTTAAGTAGTTCTAAGTTCTAGGGGACTGATGACCTCAGACGTTAAGTCCCGTAGTGCTCAGAGCCATAATTTCGTAGCTTTTTCCGTAAGTTTAATAAACACAACATATAAACATGACAGAGACTTCAGTCATCAATTATATATACACCTTCACTATTTACGTCATTTCGCAACGCTGGATTGACATTTCGATTCCACGACTGTAGAAATCACGTGGTTTTGAGGCGAAAACGTCGTCGAGCCATGTTCGGAGCGTATTTTAACCCGGAAAATAAGTTCCTTCAAGATCATCGACAAAGAGAGGATAAGGTCAAAATCTGAGGGCGCAATTTCAGGTGAAAAAGATCGGTGCGGAATGACTTCCCACCCCAACTCCTGTATAGCGTTTTTTGTCAGCCTAGCGGAATGCGGGCGAGCGTTGTCGTGGACTAGCATCATTTACGCAGCCTTCCTAATCGTTGTTCTTGGATTGCGTCTGCAAGTCGCCTGAGTTATTGACAACAAATGTCAGCTGTGGTCGTTATTCCTCGTAGAGGCAAATCGTAGCACACGGCACCGTCGCTTTTCCACCAGGGGCATGACATTATCTTTTGTGGACAATCGCAGTCTTTGTATCGGGAGTTGCTGCTTTGTTTCGGCTCAGTCATTTCTTTCTTTTTCTCATGTTATCACACAGGCTCCATTTCTCGTCACCAGAAACGATACAGGGTAGGAATGATCGGTGTCGTTCACGAGCCAGTTGAGGAGAAAAAATGTTTCAAATGGCTTCAAGCACTATGGGCCTTAACATCTGACGTCATCAGACTTAGAACTACTTAAACTTAACTAACCTAAGGACATCACACACATCCATGCCCGAGGCAGGATTCGAACCTGCGACCGTAGCAGCAGCGCGGTTCCAGACTGAAGCGCCTAGAACCGCTCGTCCACAGCGGCCGGCCAATTGATGACGAGCAAGCAGAGTTGCACATATGGCCATCCGCCGATTTTAGACATTTTGGCTTAGAGTATGCCGAACCATACATCCGATTTTTCAACTATCCCCGTTGCATGAATATGTCGCACGATGGTGGAATGATCACAGTTCATTACATTTTCCAATTCTCGAATACACTAACGAGGATCATTGTTGATTAATGCATTTAAAATCCAAATGTCTTCCTGAACTTGGAGAGTCACTAATGTCAACAACAACAAAAAAATGTGTATGAAATCCTATGGGACTCAACTGCTAAGGTCATCAGTCCCTAAGCTTACACACTACTTAACCTAAATTATCCTAAGGACAAACACACACACACATGCCTGTGGGAGGACTCGAACCTCCGCCAGAACCAGCTGCACAGTCCATGACTGCAGCGCCTTAGACCGCTCGACTAATCCCGCGCGGCCACTAGTGTCAAAAGGATCCTCCTTTAAACGAGGAGACCATTTTCTTGCCGTGTTCTGTCCAGCGGCCATAGCCCCCTACACGGCGCAAATATTTCTGGCTGCGTCCGCAGCAGTCACCCCTCTACTGAACTAAAAATGGAAGAATATGTCGGAAATGTTCCGGTTTCTCCACTTGGCACTCCATTTTCTAGCGTCCACAGCTCCACTCATTATCTCCAAATTACAAAATGAGAATATGTAAACTCAAAAAGCAACAGTGAACTATAAACAAAGACTGACAGTCGATAAACAAACCTATAGCAACCTGAATGCCAACGTGTAAAACAAAAGCCCTGCCAATTTGTGCATCAACCTAATATAGGAAACGTCGTTTGCATCTTCTTACACATCAAACGAGACGGAGGAGTTCACACAAGGATGAGGGTTCAAACTGAGTTCTTCCAACACCATTAAATTATGTCCGTTTCCATAAATCACTCAAACGGAGTGCCAGGGTATTTTCTTTGAAAAGAACACATCCGATTCCTAAACTCAGACTTCTATCTGTATTAATAGGCCTACTTCGTCTCTAATGAATGCACTGACAACAGGACATTACGTTCCTCCTATTTCACCGAACTCCTCTCAACATAACAGCTTATCAATTCGAGGGAAAAATTAAGTTACACCACCACCATGACATTCAGCTAGCACTGATAGTATTGACATTTCGCACATCTTGGACCTAAACTCGCGAGAGAAGCGCTCATAGCTGCTGTTTTCAGCCGCAGCTGCATTGCCTCAGCCATTGGCATAAAAGAGTAACAAATATGCATTTTAATATTAAGTTAGCAAAATAGATGACATTGTTCTAGGCAAAAATTGAAATAGGTCCAATCCCCTACAGCTAGACTTTCACGAGGTATATATATATATATATATATATATATATATATATATATATATATATATATATATTTATTTATTTATTTATTTATTAGGCGAACGCAGGAACTAGAATGACGGATGACGGAAATAGGATTACTACGGTCCCGGAATACAGAGGTGCAAAATGAGAAAGCAGGAATGGCTACACGAGAAATGCAAGGATGCAGGGGAAAGATAGACATCGCATATATGCAGATTACAGAGACATTTGGAGAGCTTTACAGATGATTTATTCCAGTGTGGTCTCTAGCAGAACACACAACAGATACGACATTCTGTTTCCGTTTCTGGTGGTGTCGACATTTCTGGTGGTGTCAAAACCGTCTACAATACAGAGACGCGGGTTTCGCTGAGTTAGCATATATCGCACACAAAGGCAACGTAACTTGAACAGTTTTTTTGCTGCCGAAGGATTTTTTGCGTCTCAAAGTTCATGCTCTCACCCTTACTGGGTCTAAGATCCTTTCTGTTCACTAACCATAAATCCACACGCAGTCAGGGCGCTTCGTTATATTTTTGTGTACTTTTTTCTCCATGCTGATGGACTATTTGGTCTGCACTTTAGGCCTACAGTCTGGGCTTTCCCTACCAACAAGTGTCTTAAGTCAGTACTTTTAGCGTTTCCACCAATTTACTGCGCTTTCAGTGCCTAAATCTAACCGCAGAAAAAGTTGAATTTTCGTTACTCAGCCTCATTTTATGCGTATGATGCGAAACGTCTACAAAATAGGCAGGTAAGAAGCTCATCTCAGACCCATACGACAAAGTTTATTTTCATATGTAGTCTTTCTTTCCAAGACAACGAAAACAGTAAGTAGATTATGGAAAATTAACACAAATTGTAACACACTTATGTGTTCCAAGTTATCTACAGCTGCGTCTACACTGAACTCAAAACACTCTGCTGCAACAAGAATGAGTGGAAGACAGTGGCTATCACTTTTCGTGATAATGATGGTTGTTCCGTACAATTCGTGATTCAAATCCCGCAGTTTTTACAGTTATAAAGCTCCTCTCGCTACCATTATGAAAGAAGTCACGCTCTATACAATTTTGGGGAAAGGTTTCTGTCTTGAGCAAACACAAATTCTTCTTATTCAGCACCCTACCTATTGAAAAACTTTAGAGAACCGACATTTGCGACAGACTGCTGAGCGATCTTGCTGCCATCATCATACATTCGCTTAAAGACCGCGAAGAGTAGATACACTGTCGAGTCATATTAGTGTGACCACCTGTTAAAAGCCTGAATACCCACCTTTTGCAGCACGAATCGCTGCGAGACGTGCAGGGAGAGTCAGTGAGGTTCTGGAAGATACCGCCAGAAATTTGGAGCTATGCCGACTCCAGTTCCGTGGCCAGCTGCGCTACGTTTCGCAGTTGAGGATTCACGGAGCGAGCAGCTCGATCGAAGTGATCCCACACATCCCCAGTTGAGTTTAAAACCGGGGAGTTTGGTGGCAAGTGGAATACGGTGAGCTCATCCTGGCGGTCTTCGATCCACATGCGTACACTGCGAGCTATGTGACACTTCGTGTTATGCTGTTGATAGGTGCCATGGCGCCGAGGAAAAACAAACTGCATGTAGGAGCTGACATGATCCCCAAGGATGGTTGAATACTTTTGTTGGTCCATAATTGTAAACTCTTCGCTTGCAGCCATGGTTAAAGTGTGCTGTGCAGGCAAAATAATTCAGGGAATGGCACGAAAACATTCCCCTAGGTCATAAAGCTCCCTCCTCCGGCCAGGATCCTACCGACGATTGTTGCAGGGCAGTACACGCCAACGGCCATCCTTCCGATGGAGTATAAAACGTAATTCATCTGGAAAGGCGCCTTTTCGCCAGTCAGTGGACGTCCAGTTGCGGTATTGGCGTGAAAATTCCAGCCTTTGTCAGCGATGAACAGCTGTCAGTACTGGTGCATGAGCCAGGGGCCATCTACAGCGGTCTATACTCATTAACGTTCGCTAAACGGTCGTTGAGGGACACTGTTTGTAGCGCCTTAACCTCTGTTCACCCGTACACATTTTCGCAGTCATCGTTCACCCCTCTATGGTCGGTGGGGCACCACAGTTGCCTCGCTGCCAGTTCTGGACTGCGCCATTTTGCCTGCACAGCACACTTTAACCATGGCTGCAAGCGAAGAGTTTACAAACTTAGCCGTTTCGGAAATTATTCCACCCTTGTTCGGAAAGCCTATGATCACGCCCTATCGGACGTCAAATAAATCGCCCCGTTTCCGCGTTACAAGAACTACTGCACTGTTTTCCACGTCCCCCCGAAACGCTTTACATACCCTCGAGTGTTAGTGATGCCACCTGCCATCTGTGAGTGATTATTGCCCGTTGACGACGAACATGGCCGGTGGTCACATTAACAGGACTGGAACGTGTAAATCAGGGCTCGTACTGGAACGTATAGCAGTTCTTCCCTCGATCCATTTGTGAGTGTAACAGGAACGAGAATGACTATGAGTGGGACAGGGCAGACCCTCCACCATGCACCGTACAGTGTGTTTCTGAGCTGTAGGCGTAGAAATTTGGTAAGGTTCGAATTCAGTTCGAAACGCAGCAGCAGTTGGTAGATGAATTCTCTTGAAGACAAATTTGCCAAAACGAATTTTATGTCCATGCAGGATTTCTCTTTATCCATTTGGGCGAAATAAACACAATACAACTACTCTGAATAGTCTGCAAATACACTACTGGCCATTACAATTGCTACACCAAGAACAAATGCAGATGACAAACGGGTATTCATTGGACAAATACATTATACTAGACCTGACATGTGATTACATTTTCACGCAATTCGGGTGCATAGATCCTGAGAAATCAGTACCCAGAACAACCACCTCTGGCCGTAATAACGGCCTTGATACGCCTGGGCATTGAGTCAAACAGACCTTGGATGGCGTGTACAGGTACAGCTGCCCATGCAACTTCAACACGATACCACAGTTCATCAACTTCATAGTGACGAGCCAGTTGCTCGGCCACCATTGACCAGACGTTTTCAATTGGTGAGACATCTGGAGACTGCGCTGGCCAGGGCTGCAGTCGAACATTTTCTGTATCCAGAAAGACCCGTACAGGACCTGCAACATGCGGTCGTGCATTATCCTGCTGAAATGTAGGGTTTCGCAGGGATCGAATGAAGGGTAGAGCCACGGGTCGTAACACATCTGAAATGTAACGTCCACTGTTCAAAGTGCCGTCAATGCGAACAAGAGGTGACCGAGACATGTAACCAATGACACCCCATACCATCACGCCGGGTGATACGCCAGTATGGCGATGAATACATTCTTCCAATGTGCGTTCAGCGCGATGTCGCCAAACACGGATGCGACCATCATGATGCTGTAAACACAACCTGGATTCATCCGAAAAAATGACGTTTTTCTATTCGTGCACCCAGGTTCGTCATTGAGTACACCATCGCAGGCGCTCCTGTCTGTGATGCAGAATCAAGGGTAACCGCAGCCATGGTCTCCGAGCTGATAGTTCATGCTGCTGCAAACGTCGTCGAACTGTTCGTGCTGATGGTTGTTGTCCTGCAAACGTCCCCATCTGTTGACTCAGGGATCGAGACGTGGCTGCACGATCCGTTACAGCCATGCGGATAAGATGCCTGGCATCTTTACTGCTACTGATACGAGGCCGTTGGGATCCAGCACGGCGTTCCGTATTACCCTACTGAACCCACCGATTCCATATTCTGCTAACAGCCATTCGATGTCGACCAACGCGAGCGGCAATGTCGCGATACGATAAACCACAATCGCGATAGGCTACAATCCGACCTTTATCAAAGTCGGGAACGTGATGGTACGCATTTCTCCTCCTTACACAAGGCATCACAACAACGTTTCACCAAGCAACGCCGGTCAACTGCTGTTTGTGTATGAGAAATCGGTTGGAAACTTTCTTCACGTCAGCACGTTGTAGGTGTCGCCACCGGCGCCAACCTCGTGTGAATGCTCTGAAAAGCTAATCATTTGCACATCACAGCATCTTCTTCCTGTCGGTTAAATTTCGCGTCTGTAGCACGTCATCTTCGTGGTGTAGCAATTTTAATGGCCAGTAGTGTAAATCATGCCGCAGAACAGCATGTATCAATAAAACGAAACCAATTCATACTCTATTGAACGCCAGGTCAGCAACAAAGTTTAGCAGACCTTCTCCGATAGGGGTGTGACAATCATACCAGAAGTGACACTGGTAAAGACAAAAAAAAAAAAAAAAAAATGCTAAGTCACCGTCGTCGATCTAGCACCGGTTTAGAAGCACGAAACAGAAGCCGAAAGCTCCCGATTTCCCTGAAGGAGCTCCTGGGCGCGCTGGAGGCGACAACAGGTGGCGAGCCACCGCGCTTGCTTCCAATCAGATCGGATAATGGCGGGCCGCCCGGCCGCGGGCATAAATTACCCGGAATGCCCGCTGGCAGCCGGAATTTATACAGCAGCGGCCGCGCCAAACAAAGGAGCCAGTCGGCTCATTAGAAGGCCTGCAGCCGCTGCCGACACTGTGGGACGACCGTGCATCGCGCCGGGCGCCCCTACCTGCCCATCGCTGCCCAGCGCTCAATTACCGGACCGCATAAACCCCGGGAGTTGCAGACGCCCATCAAATGGAGAGAGACGGCGTCTTCCGAGTGCTGGCACTACAAACTGCGCGTCATGCTTACACGAAAGCAGACGAAAGGCTTGGAAGTAAAACTCGCTTTAAATGTTGTTCGTAAACAAAACTAAAATCGTCATGTACATTAAAATCTATAGATATAAAAATGAATGTATGTATGTTTGTCTACTATGTGCTCACAAACCATTCATCTGATTGCAATGAAACTTTGGTGAGTTGTTCTCCGAGCACACGAAAAGAATAATGGATGATATCTCAACAATTAGGTCACTGTAGCATGTGTAGCGCAATTCATTATCATGCAGCGGACCCGGGTTCGATTCCCACTGGTCGCAATTTTTTTTTCATTTTATTTTATTTCATTCTCCGTAATGTTAAACTATTAATTATAAAATTTAAATATACTTAAACAGGTCATATAGTATAACGTAACTGTCAATCTCTATATATAAAAATGAATGTTTGTATGTCTGCCCTCTGTGCGTTTCCAAACCATTCATCCGATTGCGATGAAATTTTGGTGATTCGTTCTCCGTACGCCCACGAAGAAAGGAGATATGACGTCACAAACGATTTTCTCTGCCTCGTGATGACTGGGTGTTGTGTGATGTCCTTAGGTTAGTTAGGTTTAAGTAGTTCTAAGTTGTAGGGGACTGATGACCATAGATGTTAAGTCCCATAGCGCTCAGAGCCATTTGAACCATTTTTGAACGTCACAAACAATGAGATGCCACCGCGGGAAATTACCCAGATTTATGCATTCACTATTTGAGAATGAGAGCACTTAGCGACTAGCAACAAACGTTACATACAGTTTCAAACCTTTACGAAAATTTTTCTCGCTGACACCCCCCCACAAAATAATGAAAGGAAAAAAGGTTGTCGTTTACTACATTTTCTCAGTACATACCGTAAATCTGCCGCAGTAGGCATGAGGTTTTAATGTATTATTTCGTTACTATTAACTCTAATCGCAACATATTTCGCATACAGTATGCCCATATATCAGTAAATGCGCCGGCAAATTTATGTCTCTTTACGACATATAATTCAGGAGATATGACGTGGTAAACATCGAGATGCGTGAAAAAGAGCCGCGTCAGGCATGGCGTTTTCTTCTATTATTTCTTCACTACTAACACTATTCGCAACACCTTTCGCAAACGTGTTAAAAAAAGTATATAAAACCACTGGCGTATTCCTAAAAAACTCCCGAGATGGGCCAGCAACTGCCTCTTCACTCATTTTGGTAATGTTTAGCACAACTGCACATTAAAAACACGCAGAACAGTACAGCGCAAAACAATAACGAAGCAGACGACACTGGCTGCCTTGTACAACACAGTCAGCTATGTAATGTTGGCAGCAGTCGAAACTGCGTGCCTACAGAAGCCTCCCGACGTTTACCGACTTCTACCGATTCAGGACTAGGGAGAGGTCTGCCATCTCAAAGTTTACACACTGTAAGTGTATCTCGCTGACAAAAGTCATGCGATACCTCCAAATATCGTGTCGAACCTCCCTTTGCTGGGCATAGTGCAGTAACTCGACGTGGTATGGACTCAACGAGTCAAGTCACTGAATATTGAGCCATGCTGCCTCTATAACCGTCCATAATTTCGGACGTGTTGCCAGAACAGGATTTCGTATACGAACTGACCTCTCGATTACGTCCCGTAAATGTTTGGTGGGATTCATGTCGGGCGAGCTGCGTGGCCAAACCATTCGCTCGAACTATCGAGGATGTTCATCAAACCAGTCGCGAATAGTTGTTGCTTGATGACATGGCGAATTTTCATTCATAAAAATTTCATCGTTGTTTGGGAACATGGCGCCCATGAATGGCCCAAAATGGTCTCCAAGTAACCAGACATCCTCAGGAGCCAGCCCATTCCATGTAACCATACGGCACACCATTGTAGACCCACCGCCCACAGTGCCTTGTTGACAACTTGGGTCCATGCCTTCGTGGGGTCTGCGCCACAATCGAATCCTGTCATCAGCTCTTACCAACTGAGATCGGAACTCATCTGATCAGGCCACGGTTTTCCAGTCTTTTACGATCCACCAGATTTGGTCACGAACCCAGGAGAGCCGCTGCAGGCGATGTTGTGCTGTTAGCAAGGCACTCGCGTCGGTCGTCTGCTTCTAAAGCCCATTGACGCCAAATTTTGCCGCACGTTCGTTGTACGTTCCACACTAATTTCTGAGGTTATTTCACGGACTGTTGCTTGCCTGTTAGCGCTGACAACTCGACGCAAACGTCACTGCTCTCAGTCGTCAACTGGAGGCCGTAGGCCACTGCGTTGTCGATGGTAAAGGGGTAATGCCTGAAATTCGGTATTCTCGGCACACTATTGACACTGTGGATCTCGGAATATTGAATTCTCTAACGATTTCTGAAATGTAATGTCTCAGTAATCTAGCTCCACCTACCATAATGTATTCAATGTGTGTTACTTCCCGTCATGCGGTCATAATCACGTCGGAAAGCTCTTCTCGTGCTCACCTGAGTGCAAACGACAGCTCCTGCCACTACACTGCACTATTACACCTACCACCATTTGTATATGTGCATATCGCTATTGATGACTTTTGTCACCTCGCAAGGGAACCTCCCCATCGCACCCCCCTCAGATTTAGTTATACGTTGGCACAATGGATAGGCCTTGGAAAACTGAACACAGATCAATCGAGAAAACAGGAAGAAGTTGTGTGGAACTATGAAAAAATAAGCAAAAAATACAAACCCAATTTTTACACTGTCCAATTTTTTACACAATCGAATCGAGTCACTTTCACGAATGATGACGAAATGATGAAGACAACACAAAAACCCAGTCCCCAGCTAGAGAAAATCCCCAAACCAGCCGGGAATTGAACCCGGGACCCCGTGATCCAGAAGCAGTAACGCTAACCACTAGACAACGAAATGCAGACTGAAACTTCGAGGATGAAAAGGGTACAGACAAGACGGAAGTAGAGCTTATGAAAATTGGTACTGCCCACAAGTGTTGAAGTTCAGATAGATAGAACGGGTAACTAATGAAAAATCAATTAATGGAATTGGGGAGCAAAGATGTTTGTGGCATATTTAAGTTGAAATAAGAGATATGTTGACAGGCTGCATACTGAAGGATGAACGAACGATCAGTTCAGTAACAGAGGAAAGTGGGGGAAACGGGGGGAGGGGAGAATTGCAGAAGGAGACTGAGGCTGGCAAGGACAGACCAAGGTGCATGTTTTTGGATTTAGATTACAACAACAATATTACACAAGCAACGTCAACGCTAAATGTTATTAGACTGACTAGTTCAAAATGGTTCAAATGGCTCTGAGCACTATGGGACTTAACTTCTGAGCTCATCAGTCCCATAGAACTTAGAACTATTTAAACCTAACTAATCTAAGGACATCACACACATCCATGTCCGAGGCAGGATTCGAACCTGCGACTGTAGCGGTCGCGCGGTTCCAGACTGTAGCGCCTAGAACCGCTCGGCCACTCTGGCCGGCTCACTGACTAGTAGTACAACAAATACAGCGACTTGTGATAATAATAATAATGATATATGTTGTTGGGCGCGCGACGTCTGGGTCTCTAGAGCCTTTTCGAAGATTTTCGAGACGAGTTTTGCGAAAACACGTAACAAGTTTTGAGATAAGCGCTGAGTAATGCTGTCAACGGTGATTTTGAGTTCCACAGGAAACTGCTTTTCTTCTTATGAATCTGTTCTGGAGCGCAAGGATCTTAAGCGGAAAGCAAAAAGTAATGTTCTTTCCCCCTCCTCTTCTCCCGCGCATGATGGTAGCATACGCTGTAGGGTGCAGTTCATATTGGGCGGGGGGGGGGGGGGGGGGGGAAGGCGGGGGAAATTAAACACTTTATGCTCAGAATCATTTGCTGCTAAAAACAGCGTCCAAGAGTTCCGTGTTGTGGTCGAGTGTTGTCATATAGTGCATAGCAAGAATGCTTCCTCTAGGGACATAAAAACCACAGCCCCACGTGGACAGACGAGCAAAGTCTATGCACGCAGGTACTAGTTACAACATATCCGTTTCGCCGACAGTTGATAGCTGACAGTGGGTCACTTCTCATCAAATCAACATTTTTTTCATGTCTTGCTGTAGTATTGTTTTTTAATTTTCTGGAAGCGTTTCGCCATTAATGTAGAAAACATGAATGTTCTAAAAGAGAATACAGCATTGTTTCTGCATGTATTAGTCACACATTTTAAACAGTTACACCCCAAATTTACACGTAAAATGGTATTAGAATGTATTTTTTCTCATTTTTTAGGAAAAAAGTACAATTTCGCCGATATAAAAGATTAAGACGCGATTTGTTTAAAACTATGATAAATAAATGTAAACCAAAATTGTATAGTATTCCACAAAGATCCCCATCACACAAAAGGCGAAATGCGTATCATAAATTGAATACCAATATTTCAGCAATAAAAAAGCCTGTAATTTATAAACGAATTTTATGTAGTGTACACATGGAAGAAACCTGGGGATACCGGAAGGTTTCAGCTGGATTGTGTAATGGTAAGACAGAGATTTCGGAATCAGATTTTAGATTGTAAGTCATTCCCAGGAGAAGATGTGACCTCTGACCACAAATTATAGCTTGTGAATTGTAGATTAAAACTGAAGAAATTGCAAAAGGTACGAAATTAAGGAGATGGAACCCGTATAAACTGAAAGTACCGGATGTTGTTGAGAGTTTCAGAGGAAGCATTAGGCAACGTTTGACAAGAACAGGGGAAAGAATGCAGCAGAAGATGAATCGGTAGCTTTGTGAAACAAAATAGTGAAGGCACCAGAGGATCAAATAGGTAAAATGACAAGGCCTAGTAGAAATCATTGGATTACGCAGGAGATATTGAAATTAACTGATAAAAGGAGTAAATGAAGTAGAGGAAAGGGACTACAAACGTCTAAAAAATGACATTGACAGGAAGCGCAACATGGCTAAGCAAAAATATCTAGAGGACAAATGTGAGGATTTAGAACCATAACTCACTAGGGGAAAGATAGATATCGCCTACAGGAAAATTAGAGACACCTTTGGAGAAAAGAGAAGTAGATGCATGAGTATCAAGAGCTCACATGGAAAAGCAAGGAAGCGAAAGCTGAAAGGTGGAACGGGTAAATAGACGGTCTACACAAGCGAGATGTACTTCAGGCAATATCATAGAAATGGAAGAGGAAATAGATGAAGACGAGATAGGAGATACGATATTGTGAGAAGAATCTGACAGAGCACTGAAAGACCTAAGTCGAAACAAGACTCTGAGAATAGACGATATACCATCAGAACTACTGATAGCCTTGGGAGACAGATCTAAGGTGACATCCCTCAGACTTCAAGAAGACAATTCGAATTCCAAAGAGGGCAGTTGCTGACAGGGATGAAAATTACCGAACTATCATTTTGATAAAATGTGCTTGCAAAATAATAATAAGAATTCATTGCAGAAGAATGGAAAACAGGTAGAAGCCGACCTCTGACATGATAAGTTTGGATTTCGGAGATGTGTAGGTACACGCGAGACGATACTGACCCTACGACTTCTCACAGGTTAGGGAAAGGCAAACCTACGTTTATAGCATTTGTAGACTTAGAGATGGCTTTTGGCAATGTTGACTAGAATATTCTTTTTCAAATTCTGAAAGTGGCAGGAGTAAAATACAGGAAGCGAAAGACTGTTTATATTTACGATTTGTCTAGAAATTAGATGGCAGTTATAAAAGTCGAGAGGCATGAAAGGTAATCAGTGGTTGAGAAGGGAGTGAGACAGGGTTTTAACCTATCCCCGATGCTATTCAATTTGGGTACTGAGCAAGCAGTAAAGGAAACGAAAGAAAAATTTGGAGTGGGAATTAAAGTCCGGGGAAAAGAAATAAAAACTTTTAATTTTGCCGATGGCATTGTAATTCTGTCAGAGACAGCAAAGGACTTGGAAGAGCAGTTGAACGGAATGGACAGTATCTAAAATGTGGACCATAAACAAAAGCAAAACGAGGATAATGGAATGTATTCGAATGAAATCAGGTGAAGCTGAGGGAATTACATTAAGAAATGAGACATTAAAAGTAGTAGATGAGTTTTGTAGTTTTGGCAGCAAAATAACTGATGATGGCCGAAGTAGAGAGGATATAAAATGTAGACTGCTGTTGTGTCTAGACAAGACAGCCTAGACACAATGAGAGGAAGCCGAAAGGCACGCGCTTAAACTCACGCAGGCTGGCGTGAGGTCTGAAACAGGGTACGTAATGAATGCTATAAAGAAAAGTACGTAGCTTCTGGAATACTTAACTTTAATCCATAATTGTAGAACATTGGTCTTGTTGATATAATATTATCATCTCAATATAACTTGGTGATGGCGCCTTGCTAGGTCGTAGCAATTGACTTAGCTGAAGGCTATGCTAACTATCGTCTCGGCAAATGAGAGAGTATTTGTCAGTGCGGCGTCGCTAGCAAAGTCGGCTGTACAACTGGGGTGAGTGCCAGGACGTCTCTCTAGACCTGCCGTGTGGTGGCGCACGGTCTGCAATTACTGACAGTGGCGACACGCAGGTCCGGCGTATACTAATGGACCGCGGCCGATTTAAAGGCTACCACCTAGCAAGTGTGGTGTCTGGCGGTGACACCACATTCCTCCCCCCAAATCGGCGGACGCATGTTGACGTATGCGACGAGGTGGGGAGCCTAACAACAGGCGAGGCTGTGCCACCCGCACCCGGCCATTCGGTCCGAGGGGAGCTAGGAGACGCCTGAAAACCTACTCCAGGTTGCACGCCAACATGCGGTGTATGCGCCCGTAGAGAGAAGGAGGGGTTGAAGATTCGACCTCCATCTGGTCGGGGTACCCGACGGGCGAAGACGACATCTGGTCCGGAGCGGGCAAGA
This sequence comes from Schistocerca serialis cubense, assembly GCF_023864345.2. Taxonomy (NCBI): domain Eukaryota; kingdom Metazoa; phylum Arthropoda; class Insecta; order Orthoptera; family Acrididae; genus Schistocerca; species Schistocerca serialis. The sequence continues at coordinate 259,258,375 of NC_064641.1, forward strand.
GGTCCATGTCGGAGGACAGCTGGTCACGGGAAGCGATCGGCGGCGCGTGACCCAGGGAGGCGCTTGGCGGCTGCAGCGAAGCGTCCACTGCGGGCGGCGCCGGCAGGAGAACAGGCGGCGGCGGCGGCGCGTCGCCATGTGGCAAAATGGAAAGAAGCGTCAATAACACCTGGGGATGAGGCGAGCCAGTAGATGGGTCCCCAGGGCGCTGACCGGACGGCACCGTCGCTGAAAGCAGACGGGGAGCGGCAGAACCCGTGCGACGACAGAGGCGCAGCTGATTGAGATGCCGACGCACCTCACCAGAGGCCCCCAAAACCAGATACAGAGCGCGGCCGAAGCAGCGCAGAATGCGCCATGCGAGCCAACGCCGTGAACCTCGATAGTTGCGATAGTATACAACGTCGCCTGGAGCAAAAGCAGGTGGCTGCCGCTGCACAGGAACCTGATGCGGCGGATGCAGCAAAGACATCAAGGTTCGATGAGGACGACCGTGGAGCAACTCAGCCAGCGAGCGACCATCTCGGGCCTGAGAGTGATACGAGGACAAAAAGAGCAACAACGCGTCCTCCCGAGAATGCGACTCTTTTAACTTCAACATCTGTGACTTGAAAGTCCTGACCAATCTTTCAGCGGCACCGTTTGACTGAGGCGAAAACGGCGCGGATGTCAGATGTTGAATACCATTGGCCTTGCAGAATGACTGAAATTCTGCGGACATGAATTGTGGGCCATTGTCGGAAACAATAGTCTCTGGAAGACCTTCAATGCAAAAGATAGCGGATAACGCTTGGATGGTGGCAGATGACGTCTTGGAAGACATCCGGACAACAAAAGGAAAATTGCTGAAGGAATCCACCACAACCAACCATCGAGCATTCCAGAATGGACCAGCAAAATCGATTTGTATGCGTTGCCAAGGGGAAGTGGCTTTCGGCCATGCAAAGAATTTCTTCAGTGGTGCGGATTGTTGTTCGGCACACGCTATGCAAGAAGAGCACATATTCGTAATTGCAGCATCGATTCCGAACCAAGTACAGTGCTGACGAGCAAGTTGTTTCGTTCGCACTATACCCCAATGTCCTTGGTGGAGAAGCTGTAAGACAGAGGACTGTAACGAACGTGGAACCGCGACTCTGGTCTGATCATTATCAGAACGCAACAACAAAACACCACGTCGTACAAAAAGTCTCTCCTTGTGTGCAAAAAATCTGCGAACCAACGGATCCTCGATCCGTGACTTTGACAAGGGCCATTGAGTAGCAAAAAAACGCAAAACGGTAGCAAGGGCAGGGTCAGCAGCTGTGGCTGTAGCTACACGACGAAAATCAATTGGAAACGATTCGACCACGTCATCGGTTTCTGCATCAATGAACATGCAAGCAAGTTCGGAAGAATCGAATGCTCTATCCTCAGCAACAGGCAAATGGGACAACGCATCAGCATTGCTGTGCTTAGCGGTGGACCAATACAAGATATCGTAGCGGTACTACGAGGGGAAAATAGACCAGCGAATGAATTTCTGCGCTATACGTGGGGGTACAGGCTTGTTCGGATGAAAAAGCGATGTCAAAGGTTTGTGATCTGTGATGATGGTAAAGTGACGACCATACAAGAAATCATGAAACTTTGTAACACCAAATACGAGAGCCAAAGCTTCTTTCTCGATCTGTGAATAATTTCTTTGCGCAGACGAGAGCAATTTTGACGCAAAGGCAATAGGGCGATCATGTGATCCAACTTTGTGCGCAAGCACAGCACCGATCCCGAAATCTGAGGCATCTACCATCAACAAAAGGGGTTCCCGGGGATCGAATGGCGTAAGGCAAGTATTGGAAAGCAACGCCGATTTCAACTGGCGAAAGGCGCGTTCGCATTCCGTCGTCCAGACGAACGGAACACCTTTACGGCGTAAGCGATGAAGCGGAGCTGAAATGGAAGAGGCATGGGGAACATATCGGTTATAATAGGTAATTTTTCCCAACACACTCTGGAGCTGCTTCAAATTCTGCGGCGAAGGCAAGTCCTGTATGGCATGGAGGTGCTCTGGACTCGGATGTATGCCTTGTGCATTGATTACATGTCCCAAATATGATAAGTCACGAGCAAAAAACACACATTTGTCCTTCCGCAAGCGAAGACCATTTTGTCGCAAGACCTGAAATAATGTTCTGAGATTGGCTAAATGTTCTTCTTCCGTCTTTCCGGAGATCACAATATCGTCCAGATAGTTTGCTGCAGTAGGGATCGAGGCACAAACAGTTTGCAGATATAGCTGAAACAATGGAGGGGTGGATGCGCACCCGAATGGCAGTCTTTTCAATCGATACAAACCAAGATGCGAGTTAACCACCAAGACGCGCTGAGATTCGTTGTCCACAGGTATTTGCAAGTACGCATCTGCTAGGTCCAACTTCGAAAAATATTTACCCGGGCACAGTTTGTCAAAAAGATCTTCCAGGCGGGGTAAAGGAAGAGTTGCAATCACTAGTTGTGAATTCACTGTAGCTTTGAAGTCCACACAAAGTCTCAATTTTCCGGAAGGTTTTGACAAAATTACTAAGGGTGATGCCCAGAGAGAAGCCTGCACATGTTCAATCACACCTTGTGATTCAAAATCGTGTAATGTTCTTGCTACCTCATCACGCAATGCGTGGGGAACATTGTGCGCTCTGAAAAATTTTGGTTGCGCGTTTACTTTCAGTTCCAAATGTGCTTCATAGTTCTTAGCGTAACCAAGGCCCGGTGCAAAAATGTCTGCAAACTCTTCACACAGACAAGAAACACTGACTGAAGGCACAGCCTGGTTCACTGATAGGACCTGATTGACGATAGACAAGTTAAACAACTTAAATAAATCTAAACGAAACAAGTTTACTGCAGAAGAAGAACGAAGGACGTAAAAAGACACAAGTTTTGTTTGTGCTTTGTATGTGGCAAGAAGGCTGCACTGTCCTAACACAGGGATATGCTCACCGGAATAACTATTTAACTTAACATTTGCGGCACGCAACGGAGGTGTGCCCAGTTGTTTGTACGTGTCTTTATTGATCAGAGAAACTGCAGCTCCGTTATAGAGCTGGAATGGGATCACGTTGCCATGAATGTCCAACTCTACAAAAGTTTATTGTCCTGCTGACGACAAGAGCGACTGTCTCGTGCAATTTCAACAGACACTGGTACAGAATCACTTGCTAATTGACGTGATTTCTGGCGACGTCGACGCACACTTTTTGTGGGACGAACACAGTCACTGTTACAGAGATTAGCACTGGGCGGAGTGGAATTAACTACATGAATTTCCATGGGCGAAGGTTCATGAGCCGGAGTATTCTTGGTTCGATTCCGGCGCGAAGCAAAGGGCCTGGAATGGTTGTTAGTGTCCGATCTGAGCTTTTTCTGGCAAACACTCTGAACATGTCCTTTTTTATTACAGAAAAAGCAAATAGCTTGGCGTGACGGGCAATTCTCACGCGAATGTCTAGTAGCACACCGCGGGCATGATTTTAGCACTGCATTTGCTTGCTGCCGCGGGACACGTGGTTGAGAGCTTGGCGGCAGCTGCGCGGACGAGCGCGAGTGCTGTTTACTGTTCCGTGCAGCTCGCCCGGCGGGCCGGTTAACGTGACACACAGCTGGCGAAGGTTCAAACGATTCCTGAGCAAAGTCAAGTGTGTCTTGCCTATCCAATATATCTATCACTTGTGGAAGGGAGGGATTGACTAGTTTCAAAATTTGCTCCCGTATACGAACATCAGAAACGTTCTGCGCAATTGCATCACGCACCATAGTATCTGAATAAGGGTGTCCACATTGACACTCAAAAGCACAATCCCTAGTAAGGCCTTGCAAAGTTGCAACCCACTCCCGATTAGTTTGACCGGCAGTACGTTTTGTACGAAAGAACGTATACCGTTTTGCAACTACATTGACTGATTGCTTGAAATATGCATCCAATGCAGACAAAATTTCTTCGTAGGACAGAGTTGCTACGTCGCGGCAGGGAAACAATTTCACTATCACACGGTACGTCTGGACGCCGACACATGACAATAAGTGAGGCTGCCGCTCATTACATTGAATTCTGTAGGGGGCGAGATGGAATCCAAATTGGCGTGACCACTCCGTCCAGCTTTCCATTGCCGCATCAAATTGACGAAAAGGTGGTGCAACTGCGTATTGTGGCTGCGGCAGCGGTGGAGCGCCGGCGGCCGCATAATTTTTCATTGCATGTTGACCCTGGACGAGCTGTCCAAGGGCATCCAATAAGGCCTGCGTCTGCTGATTCTGCAAGCGATAAAATTCGGACAGTACATCTGGAGATTGTGGCGAAGTCATGACACAAGTAAATTAGGGCAATACGAACGCTAAAGCCTCTTTCGAGACTCGTCGCCAAAAATGTTGTGTCTAGACAAGACAGCCTAGACACAATGAGAGGAAGCCGAAAGGCACGCGCTTAAACTCACGTAGGCTGGCGTAAAGTCTGAAACAGGATACGTAATGAATGCTATAAAGAAAAGTACGTAGCTTCTGGAATACTTAACTTTAATCCATAATTGTAGAACATTGGTCTTGTTGATACAGTATTATCATCTCAATATAACTTGGTGATGGCGCCTTGCTAGGTCGTAGCAATTGACTTAGCTGAAGGCTATGCTAACTATCGTCTCGGCAAATGAGAGCGTATTTGTCAGTGTGACGTCGCTAGCAAAGTCGGCTGTACAACTGGGGCGAGTGCCAGGACGTCTCTCTAGACCTGCCGTGGGGTGGCGCTCGGTCTGCAATTACTGATAGTGGCGACACGCGGGTCCGGCGTATTCTAATGGACCGCGGCCGATTTAAAGGCTACCACCTAGCAAGTGTGGTGTCTGGCGGTGACACCACAACTGCAATGGCAAGGAAAGCGTTTCTGAAGAAGAGAAATTTTTTGACAACGAGTGTAGATTTAAGTGACAGGAAATCTTTTCTGAAAGTATTTTTATAGAGTTGCAGCCGTGTATGGTAGTGAAACATGGACGGTAAATAGTTTAGACAAGAAGAGTGTAGAATCTTTTGACATATGGTGCTACAGAAGAATACTGAAGATTAGATGTATAGATGACGTGACTAATATAAGAGGTCCTAAATAGAATTGGCGATAAAAGAAATTTGTGGTAAAAATTGACTAAAGGAGGGACCAGTTGATACGTCACATGTCTGAGACATCAAGGAATCACCAATTTAGTACTGGAGAGAAGTGTTGGCGATGGAAATCGTAAAGAAAGACCAAGAGATAATTCAGAAGGATGTAGGTTGCAGTAGGTACTCGGAGATGAAGAGGCTTGCACAGGACAGAGTAACATGGAGAGCTTCATCAACATTTACATAGTTGCTGCGAAAAATATCAACGTCAACAAATTTGTAGTAGGTATTTATTCGACACATACTGGAACAGTCTTCCACTGATATGCAAAGAGGGCTCATATTAACACGGCCACGCTCCTGTAACAAGCTATAAATGGTACACACGTGGCGACAATCTTGTATATACAGCACTAGAATGAAGACTTTGGTGCACAGTACTCGAAGATATTATACGTCTGGAGGCAGCATCACGGTTCGATCGAAGCGATGTCAGATCGCTGTTCTTGTGCTCCGAGGTTATAATGGCTTGTGAAATTGCTTTAATGTCTTAGCCATAATGACCCTCTTTGATTTAACTATTGTCATTTTAACTGTCTAGATCTAATCGCTGACTTGAGCGTGCAAAACGGTATTTGCTAAACGTTAGATTTAATCTTTGGTTTACTTTTAAATTCTTTGCTTTTCAAGATCAGTTACGGAAATATTTTTTTTTCCCATGTGTGAATGACAACTCGGGGACTGCGATTTATTTTTAACCACTGACAATTTATTTTCTTTCCTTTTAAATGTAAGTGCTTTACAACGACCAAACGTGGATTGTGAACGAGTCCCTGCAAAACAACTAATAGCCCCACACCAATCGAGATGAAAATTACAAAAAGAAACTCAAAATAAAGACTAAGTGCCACGACCACATCATATCTCAACTTAATTTCAGATTTTCAAAATATAAGCCTCTTGAGGTGTTGGGCTCTTGCGTGCTAAATTTAATGTCACTCATCACTTTTACTACCGATATAATAGCAGCAGTTGGAATTCCCACTTTCAAATGGGCAGTGTAGTCTCAATGGTTACGTCACTAATTATATGCACGGGAAAATGGGTTATCTATCATTGCTAACACTCAGTTATCTTATAGTGTGCCTTCATGAACCGCGAGAGACGGGTAGGCGCACATACAGTAAAATAGGGGATATGTTCTAAGTGTTTAAAATTGTATTATATTTCGTGCGGTTCTAGGCGCTGCAGTCTGGAACCGAGAGACCACTACTTTCGCAGGTTCGAATCCTGCCTCGGGCATGGATGTGTGTGATGTCCTTAGGTTAGTTAGGTTTAACTAGTTCTAAGTTCTAGGGGACTAATGACCTCAGAAGTTGAGTCCCATAGTGCTCAGAGCCATTTTTTTGTATTATATTTACCGTAAGTTTAGAATAAGTGGCCCGAAATGACGTCATGACCATGTGAGCAGAAATGTTGGCGTGTTGGATCCTTAGAATAAGCTATATATAAAGGGAGCGATGCTCTGTTACCATAGTGGATGTCTGGGGGCGTTGAGGATGTATATCGGTGGGTTGAAGTGTTTGTTTTGTACGATACTTGGAACACGTACAGAATGGAGATACTCCCAATTTATCTTCGGAATCAGGATTGTTATGCAATTCAGTGTATGGTATGCAAGAGATTAGGTTAGCTCACTCTGAATATAGAACTTACGATGGGAGGCTGGCATATTTCAAAGGCTGGTCTTTAACTATCAAGCAAAATCCTGACAAAGTACGAGTAACTACCGAGCGGTGCATCACAGTGGTCAGCACACTGGACTTGCATTCGGGAGGACGACGGTTCAAACCATTGGAGTGTATTGTAGGGTGATTTTAAGTTTTCCGTGATTTCCCTGAATCGATTAAGGTCAATGCTGTAAATCCTATACTTTGGCATACTCCATTCGAATACATGACGAGAGAAAAACCTCTGGGAGAGAAGATGTATTTCACCCAGAAACACATGGCTGTATTACGGTCTGTATGGAAGTATATGGGCAATTTTTTACTTGATCAGCGTGTGAAACCGGGATAGAAGGGTGACCGACAATATTGCTATATTGTACCTTCCACGATGCTCTGTACAGTCGCTTACAGTGCAGTTTTTTTAGATGTGGAATTTTCCTACATAATGGAGTTGTCTGAAAGCAAACGAGAAGACCTTGATGGAAATGGTAGTTGACATGAACGTAACTAAATCTGTTGCACATTAATAGGACTACAGATCCCGCACATTGCCATCGGAAGCGTTAACTGCCGTAAAATGTCTAGCAGAAAGCATCTGGAGGTGAGTGGCACCAATTCCCGTCGGTATGTCACCTCGGGAATGTGGCACTTACACTGATTTGGTCTGACCTGTAGTTGTTGGTTAATCGAGAGCCCTCGATGTACCAAAGTTGAATGATCGCGTACGTACTGGGTTTCCATCTAAATATACAACTACCCCTATGCGTATGCGTATTACCTATGCTGATACACTCTGCTCTAGACGGAATGCAGTATCATGGTCGCCCCACTATGTAACAGCGCGTGGGGGTAAGAAACGTGTAATGCTGTGATTAAGTCCTGAGTCTCCCCCTATCCTTGCAGTAACCCTGAATTATGCGTGGAGATGATGGCTGTTGCATCAATGTCAAAGATTCAATGGATAGTATATTGGAAGCTCTGTGATACTGTTAGATTCGTATTATGGAGGTGTGTTCCATTTGATGCTATCATTTAAGACCCAGGCATCATTACACTGTCGTATTTCTAGTGTATTAGGAATACGATAAAGGAGATTAGGACATTTACAGGGACATATTTATAGGCAATGATCACATATCGATTAATTGCAGATGTATCAGATTTTATTTGTATAGTATAGGTGCAGCAATAAGGCTTCCTTGGATATTAAAAAACTAAATGTGACTCAGCTATCATAGAGGAGATTAGAATATACACAGAGTTATTCATACATTCATTTTTACTCGATCATTACGCATGTGACTGTAAAGGGAACGAATAAACCGATAACACCGCTAAGACGTAGTCCACACCGTGCAGTGGTTTGCGGAATAGGTATTTAGATGTAGGCTCCTGTCTACAGCAGGGTTGCGACACCGGTAAGCTGTAGCGATTTACAGAGAAATGAGGGTTGGTGGGCGTTGGAGCTGAATGTAGGTAAATGTAACTATTGAATATAAAACAGACGAAGAGACGTGCTACTGTTGTATTACGTCATTGAATACGAATCACTACAAGCAGCACCAATCGTAAAAAACATCTGGACGTGAGCATCCATATGGTGGCGAATATCTCTCTGAACGTTAGTGTGCGATTTTTTCACGTTGTAATAGCTCTTTACAGGCAGCGACGGGTAGAGGATGGACAGCCTTCTAACTAATGGAGCAGTGCTGTCGCAACGTGATGGGATTTCGAGAGAATTGGAAGGGATTTGTGACTCGCCGGGCGACATCTTTTACTTGTCAAAATCAGATGGATTCAAATGTTATATACCAAAGTCTGGAAGATTCGTGAGAATATGGCGGGTAAGCGCTACTGTGACAAAAGAGGAGCTGGGAGGTGATCTCTACACCGCTTCTTCTAAGTGTTGTGAGCAAACATATTACAGCCTCTCATATTCCTCTCGCGAAGTGACAGCAATGACAAAATTAGGGAATAATACGAAGGTTTCTAGTGAGAGACAATCAGCGGCAAAAGTTCCATCTTTTGTTTTCTTGATAAATAAGAGACCGCATACGTCTGTGAGTTTTGTGTGCCTATAAGTGGATGGACTGATACCACAATAGGTAGACTAAATTTACGTTTACAACTATATGCATACTTCGCACTCCATCGTACGGTGAATAATTTCCTTTTCTACTAGCGCTCATACGAAGGCAAATCGTATGCTGGTGGCAGCAGAATTATTCTGCAGTCAATTTCAAATGTCGGTTCTCAACGGTGTTTCTCAATAGTGTTCCTCCAAAAGGCCATCGCCTACCCACCAGAGACCTCCATTTGACTTACCTGGCGAGTGTAATCTGACTGCAGGAAGAAAAAAATTACTCACGATGCAGAGAGACTCTCATGATCAGTTTAATTAATTATTCAATCAATTCTAGTCCTGTGATGCAGGACGTAAACTACTAAGCTGATATGAAGCGAGTTTTTTTTTTTTTAATCGGATGAGAGAATACTTAAAGGAAATATAGCCTATGCCATACTGTTGTACAGGATTTTCGCACTAAGAGCGATACTTTAGCGATTTGAAAACGCGTGTACTTGTCTATTTCTTCTGTCTTCGAAAATAATCCGTATTAAAGGGAGGATCTACACTTAACGGGAGAAATTCGCTGTGTATGGACGACAACATCCACATCTCGGTCTGGGTAAAGTGGAGTGATGCAACTGTGGGAGTCTACGTTGGGTTTGGAACTGCGATTAAAACGCTCAAGCCGCACCTGCTTGTTTCGTAGTTTTCTAGGGGTTAGCGACGCCTCTCCGTGCTCAGCGGCACACCTGGTCACTAGCGGTCTGTCGACTGGAAGACGCGGCTTTGCCTCTCGCGACCGGCGGGTACAAACAAATACTCCGACCTGTCGGCTCTTCAGGCAAACAATACACTCGGCAGATGACGCTGGACTAGACTGAGGGTGACCGGCCGTCTTGAGACATTTACTGAGTATATTGGTGGGACCTGTGATAATACTCAGTAAATGTCTGAAGATGGCCTTGTAAGCCGAAAACCGGTTAGTAATAAAAGTAATATTGTAGAACAAAAGCAAACTGTTGCTTTTCATTTATTACTTTATCAGTCGATAAACGACAGCGTCATCTGCAAACAACCGAAGACAGCTGCTCAGATTGTCTGCCAAATCGTTTATATAGATAAGAAACAGCAAAGGGCATATAACACTACCTTAGGGAACGCAAGAAATCACTTCTCTTTTACTCGATGGCTTTCCGTCAATTACTACCAACTGTGACCTCTTTGACAGGAAATCACGGATCCCGTCACATAACTGAGACGACATTCCATAAACACGCAATTTCACTACGAGCCGCTTGTGTGGTACAGTATCAAAAGCCTTCCTGAAATCCAGAAATAGGGAATCGTTCTGTAACACTATGTCAAAAGCACTCAACACTTCATGCGAACAATGAGCTAGTTGTGTTTTACAAGAACGATGTTTTCTAAACCCATGTTGACTGTGTGTCAATAGACCGTTTACTTGGAGATAATTCATAATGTTCGAACACAATACTTGTTCCAAAATCCTGCTGCATATCGACATTAATGATATGGAATTATACTTATCTGCATTACTCCTACTACCTGCCGGCCGGAGTGGCCGTGCGGTTCTAGGCGCTACAGTCTGGAGCCGCGAGACCGCTACGGTCGCAGGTTCGAGTCCTGCATCGTGCATGGATGTGTGTGATGTCCTTAGGTTACCAGAATGAGATTTTCACTCTGCAGCGGAGTGTGCGCTGATATGAAACTTCCTGGCAGATTAAAACTGTATGCCCGACCGAGACTCGAACTCGGGACCTTTGCCTTTCGCGGACATATCCTTTCTTTCAGGAGTGCTAGTTCTGAAAGGTTCACAGGAGAGCTTCTGTAAAGTTTGGAAGATAGGGGACGAGGTACTGGCAGAAGTAAAGCTGTCAGTACCGGGCGTGAGTCGTGCTTCGGTAGCTCAGTTGGTAGAGCACTTGCCCGCGAAAGGCAAAGGTCCCGAGTTCGAGTCTCGGTCGGGCACACAGTTTTAATCTGCCAGGAAGTTTCATGTCCTTAGGTTAGTAAGGTTTAAGTAGTTCTAAGTTCTAGGGGACTGATGACCTCAGAAGTTGAGTCCCATAGTGCTCAGAGCCATTTGAACCATTCCTACTACCTTTCTAGAATATTGGTGGGACCTGTGCAACTTTCCAGTCTTTGGGTACGGATCTTTCGTCGAGCGAACGGTTGTATGGAGTTAATGCATCAGCACACTCTGAAACGAACGTAATTGGTATACAGTCTGGACCAGAAGACTTCCTTTTATTAAGTGATTTAAGTTGCTTCACTACTCTGTGGATATTTAAATATTATTATAAGTGGAATTATTAATTGAAATAAAATTTATATGTGCAAAGTTCAAAGTATAAACTAGGAACAAGCAAATATGACAAAAATATAGTTACTATTGTTATTGATGATGATGTTAATAATAGGAGTCACAAATGTGTTCATGACTGTAAAAAAGTGATATAGTATGACATGTAGAATTCGAAGAGGGATTTAAATAGACATACTGGCCCAGCATACAAGGGCATACCTACTAGGAAGCAGGGGAGGGAAGGTGACCAGCCACGACAACATCCTACCCTCCCACCCCCACCCCTAAAAAAATCTGCCCTAGAAAAAATTACGATATTCGCAAATTCCGTACAGACTATATTTTCTAACTTAAATAAATTGTAGGTAACTGGTATCTGCTATTAAGTGCTGGTATTAGTATGTCTAGTGGCTGATAAATACAATATTTAAGGCGTATCTCCCCCTTCTACGAAACACACTTCCCACCACGCTTTCGCCCTAGGTCAAATTCTTGTCAGTAAGGCAAATTGAGAGAAGAGAAAGAGAGAAAGGTCAGATGGGAAAGGAGGATACAAAGTAGAAGTAAGATAACAAAGGATTCATTCGAAAACAAGAGCAGATATTATTGTCGTTTCAAACAGATACGTCATTAGTTATCTTTGAGGCTGGAAGTGAGATTCATTGGTTCAAATGGCTCTGAGCACTATGGGACTTACAATCTGAGGTCATCAGTCCCATAGAACTTAGAACTACATAAACCTAACTAACCTAAGGACATCACATACATCCATGCCCGAGGGAGGATTCGAACCTGCGACCGTAGCGGTCACGCGGTTCCAGACTGAAGCTCCTAGAACCGCTTGGCCACACCGGCCGGTTTGTCATTCATTCCTCTGCTACTGTCTTCTTCTTTTCCCTAGCATTTCTCACGTATTGCACAAGGTCCGCTTTTTCAGCATTTTGCTATGACCTGTTGATGGTGTCCTCGTAAGACACAAGCGCTTGTTACCTGAATCAGTCACCAACTGGCCAGTATTAGAGCCATGGGTCATAAATTAGGCCTAGTAGGGGTATTTAATAAGGCTCAAGTTCTTTAATTATTATATAAGTAGAAATTAAAATAATACGCCGTCAGATTAAAGATTGTTATGTGGTTGTAACAAAGTAATGTAATGGCAAAGGACTCATTTCAATAAAAAAAAGTAGTAGTACTAATGAAATTTTAAAAAAATAGCAGTTGACATTTACAAAGAACAAAATTTAAGGAAACAAAACAATGTAATTTTGTCCATATTTTGCAGCTTAAAACGTGACTGTATTCAAAACATTGGGGGTATGAATTAAACAACGCCTTCAGTCACAACTCTTTCGTGTTTTATTAACTACACGATGCATTTCGGACCCTGTGGGTCCATCATCAGGTGTAATTTGTCTGAATACATGTTTTATTTTTTCTCTTGAATGAAGTGAAATGCATATTCCTGTCACGAAAAAGTTTAATGTTAGGTTATGAATTTCGTAAGGCGAACGCGGACAATAGGTGCAAAATAGTGGAAAATGAACAGTGTAAACGTACCACATAATCCAAGGAAAGCATTTTTAACATTTCAGCACCGCCAAACATTCTTTTCTTCGTCGTTTTAGTAAATGTCATTCAGGAGGCACATTAGCAGCAAATACACAAAAGCAAGACAACGAATGGACACACTGTGAAGGGAGAGAAAATATTTGCCAGTATCCGATAAATGGGCACCATATATAAAAAAAAATTACAACCTTTTCAGAAAAACAAAGGTAACAATTGCATTCTCAACCAATAACAAGTTAGGAAACTTACTCATTCATAATGTAGAATCAAACACACAAATATACAAACAACAGCGGAGTGTACAAAGTATCATGCCCGAGTTGTCCTGCCTACTATGTAGGGAAAAAAGTCACAAACTTCAAGACCCGTTTTCAAGAATATGTAAATGCTTTCAGGATCAAGAATTTCGAAAAATCAGTCATTCCACAACATATGTTAGAAACGAAACATGTCATCAGCAGTCTAGAAAACAATTTGGTAATACTACACAACAAAGCCAAAGGTAAGACCCCAAATCTCTTAGAATAGCTGGAGATATGCCTCCACAAAATCAAAAAACAGAATCTATGTTAAATAAACGAACAGATTTCGCAAGACATAGTTATTTCAGTAATTTTAAAGACCTATTCTAAAGTTATTTCTTGCCTATGTCAATTGTTTAATAGTTATATCGTTGACACTATGAATAAATTCATCTTTGACAACACCATGTACAAAAACATCTGTGAAGTGGTTATAAACATGTGTGTGCAAATGTGCCTCCTGAATGACATTTACTAAAAGGACGGAGAAAAGAATGTTTGCCGGTGCTAAAACGTTAAAAATGCTTTCCTTGGATTATGAGGTACGTTTTCACTGTTCATTTTCCACTATTTTGCACATATTGTCCGCGTTCGATTTACGAAATTCATAACCTAACATTCAACCTTTTCGTGACAGGAATATGCATTTCACCTCATTCAAGAGAAGAAATAAAACATGTATTCAGACAAATTACACCTGACGATGGACACACAGGGTCCGAAATGCATCGTGTAGTTAATAAAACACGAAAAAGTTGTGACTGAAGGCGTTGTTTAATTCATACCTCCAACAAAACAATGTATAATGCAATGTGAAAATCTCAGTCAAACGTAGTGAAACGTTCAGTTGTCTCGTTACAGGTCATTCTCACAACCAACACAATAAGAGATTCAATATTTTTACAATATAAATCCGCAGCTTCTTCGTGAACACATTCCTTGCACGTCATGCATAGCCGTATATCTAAAACCACATCCTCTCGACATAATTCATAGTAGCACGATTCCTTTGTGCCTTCTTCGTTTTGGGTACTACTATGCCATGACTGATTTTCCAAGAAGCTTATTTTTTTAGGTTGAGAAATTTAGTTTTCTCCATGCTCTATCCTTCCGATATTTGTTTTGAACCACTGTGTTGTTATGGTGTCCTTTTCCTACAAACAAAAGCTTCGAATAAATTGTTGATGGCTTACCTCAAGCAGCCACAAGATGGTTTTAGGCTACGCTATTCAATAAGTACAGCTACCAATGTCGAATTTATACAATTCATCATCAGAGGGCTTTCATGCTCTCGTTAACAGATGCGATGCATTGGTTTATTTGTGAACACTTTATGTTAGATACGGTGGCAATTAGTAAAGTGAGGCGGCAGTGTGAACCGGTCGCGTGAAAATAGGTTTTTAACACAAAATCAAATGGATCTAATGCAGAAACAGATCCGATAACGAACAACAAAATAAGAGTTCAGGTAAGCTATTAACAACAGCATAGTGAACACATTACGATGCCCAGGACAGACAAAAACCCACTACAGCAGTACCAGTTCTGAAGATGATTTTGAAACTACATTTCAAACTAAGACATTTCCAGGGGAGGATATGGACACTTGCCATGATTTATTGGTTAAGTTAGTCAGTTTTCAGTTCGAAGATAGTTTTGAATAGCACAGTTCTTTTCTTGGCATGGTCTTGTTGGAGGTGGTATGTCATTGTCTTCCGCCGACCTTTGAACTGACTTACCTAGCCAGTTAGAGGGGGACCTACAGTTTAACGTAAATTCCGAACCACGGTGCAACTCGTCATCTTTCACATCAACAAACACTGACGGATGTGAAAGACGTGGTAAGTGACACATAAAAATTCTAGGACTGACCAGGGACGAAGCTGAGGCGTTTGGGTTTGTAGTCTGGCATTTTTACCTTTTTTGTTGTGTATTTCTTTCGATCTATTTCGTCGTCCCATTTTCGTCATTTGATTCGGGAGGGGGTGGGAGGGGGCGGCAATGTCGCACGACATCTCTCAAATTCCACCCGCAAGAACTTTATTCAGTTTTTTATTTTTTTTAATTACTGGTGGTCACCACTCCTGTGACCGAACACACTGATCTATCATGCCGACTCGTCACTCAGCCACCGAGACACACTAATTTGTTGGTTACGAACTGCATAATAAAACTAAAGAAATAGCAGAACTGTAGGAAATATAGGAGATGAGACGTGGATATACTGGAAGATCCAGATACTGAAGAGTGTTTCTGGGGGAACATTATGAAGTGATTTTCTGAAACAGAAGATAGGAATACAACAGAAGGTGAATGGATAGCTTTAAGAGACGATATAGTGAAGGTAACAGAGGATCAAATAGGAAAATACAGGTCATGAACAAATCCTAAACGAGGTATGGAGAAGCCATATAGAAATGCAGAAATGATGCAGACAAAAGGGAAAACAGGCGTTAAAAAAGTGAGACTGACACAACATGCAAAACGGTAAAGCAGATAGGACAGAATAGAGATGCAAAGCTGCAAAAGTATACATGATTACGAGAAGCACAGACGTCGTCTAAATAAAAATTGATTGGACCTTTGGAGAGAAGAGTAGCACCTGTGGCTATACTGTATTAAGAGCTAAAATACGGAGCCAGTACTAAGTAAAGAAACGAAGACTGGAAGGGGAAAGGAATATGTAGAAGGGCTACACAATATCTGCAAACTTGAACACAGTGTCGTAGAATGGTAGGAGAAAGTAAATTGAGCTGCAATGGCTATATGATACTGTGAGAAGAATTTGTCAGAACACTGACAACCCTAAGTCGGAACAAGGTTTCTGGATATCTGATTTTGCCCATTATAAATGGTTGTTTTTGAAAGCCTGCGACTGTGATGCAATGGATTTGTTTTATAAATAACTTTCCTGCTACCAGTCACGATTTTCTTTTGTTCATAGTTTAGACGACGCATTTCGGGAAATGATTCCCATTTTCAGGTGTGAATTTCTTTGTACTATACCATTTTTAAGTAATGTTTTCGATATATGAGGGTATTCTTTGATTTGTTGAGTTTACTACAATACATAAAACATAAAACTACAATACATAAAACATAAAACAAAAAACATAAAACAGCGTTATTTATCGATTTTTATATGTAGTAGTGGCTAAATTTGGAAGAACTAGTAGTTACAGTTTACTTATGGTCCATTTGTGCAGAGTCTCACACTTGTTTAACATGACTCACAACTTTCAATGCACAGTACACATCGAGAATAGCTTACAAACACAAAAATTTACGAAGATGTTTTCAGATGTAATTGACATCTGCGTAACTGTTTATGCAACTTATTCTCGATGTGTACTGTGCACTGAAAGTCTTGAGTGATGTTTAACGCGTGTGAGACTGCACAAACGGACCATAAGAAACCTCTAAGTACAAGTTATTCCAAATTTCGCCACTACTACGTATAAAAATCAATAACCAACTAAAAATTGCGCATTTTTTATATATTGCACGAAATGTCAACAAAACAAGGCAATATTACTTAAAAAGTCATAGACAAAATACATACTTGAAAATAGGAATCATCTTCCGAAACGAGTAGTGTACAATATGAATGAAAAAAAGTCGTGACTGGTAGCAGAAAAGTGATTTATAAACCAATCCAAGGTTGCTGCAGTAGACAACATTCCATCAAAATTAGTGAGATCTTTGAGAAAAAAATTGGAGTGAACAGTTATCTTCTGTTAAGTTCAGTAGTATTTCGAGATACAAGCAGAGGGACCCCGTGGAGTAATTCAGAGACCATCAGTCAGGAAATGATACCAGAATAAAACAATCGAGCTCAGAATAAATCCGATGTGAAAGTATCTCCTATACCTAAATCCTGGAAAAATTGCATTAGCATTCTAATCCATCTTCGACTCGATCATTGCTTTATTTTCTGTTATGCAAAAAAGAAAATAACTTTCAAGCAAACATCAATTCAGAAATCTATGGGAGACGTGTTGGTAAGTATGTAGTATGGTACCTACGCCTATGTTCAGTCTCTGTTGTTCCAACGTGAACAGCGGCAAGTCAGATATTTACAAAGAAAACACTCAACAGCCGTATATTTTCAGAAGTTGTTTTTTATTTACATCACCATTTCCGGCATCTCATTAATGCCATCTTCAGGCCCCTATACACTCCTTGTACAGAAGAACAGATACATTGACGTATGCCTAACTTGAGCCATCAGTACCTGGATTCCTCTAATTTTTTGTGGAGTGTGTTACGGAATCCAGATACTGATTACTCCGGTTATGCATGTATAGACGTACCTGATTATCTGTACATGTAGAGCATAGGTGCCTGAAGATGGCATTAATGAGATGCCGAAAATGGTGGTGGAAAACAAATTAAAAAAAAGAGCTTCTGAAAACCTACAGCGGTTTGGTGATTCTTCTTTGGTAAATACCCCAATGTACTCCACTTATCGTGTGCAACTTTTATATAAAATATGGTGTAGCTGCTTTGTATTTTCTTTCAGCTCCTTCAGTAGTGATACTCTTATTACATAACTGTCGCATTGCGTGATCAGTGCAATGCAGCTTACTAATTAGGAAAGTCTGAAGTGAAAGCTATCTTGAACAGATGGAAACCAGCATGCTTTCTTTACGTATTTCAATAGTCTTGTTGGCATCTTCTATGTAATCTTATTTGTCCATTGTTTTGACACTCGGTGCACTCTTTACGGACTTTCAGTTACTGGGAGTAAGAAACTAGAACCGTGATAGGTGTCAACAATGGAGGGCAGGTGTTGCGTGATCCTTCGTCAACAATTGGACCACGCGAGCGTCTAATTACAGTATGCTAAACGTGCTCGCTCGCTAATGGGTAATTGACAGCCTCTCTGAACAGAGACTTCCGCGGTGCGGTACGTAAATTACCAGTCAGGAGTTCCATTAGGTGTGGCGGGGGGGGGGGGGGGGGGGGGGAGGAGGAGGAGGGTCAGCCCGGGCCAGGTCGGCCCCTGACGCCACCCTATGGCTTTAACGCTGATTGCCAAAAGCCCGTTGTCCGCCCAGGAGTTTTTACGATGCCATTTCCCGTGCAAAGGGGCTGCTCTCGGCAGCTGCATGCGGGAAACAGTCTCGGCCTCAGAAACTTACCTTAGCGATGGAGGCAGCTATTAGTCTCTCCAGGGTTACCCAGGCCTATGGGTCAAAATTATATAAGTTGTAGAGGAGTCCACTTTTAGACAAAAAAACGTCACACCACGAAATAGTTATGTAAATTTGTCAGAAATTTATATTCGTACTGGTATCGGCGGAAAATGCAAAATTGTAAACTTTGGCGACCGATAGGTGAATGTGTGACGCTGCAGCACGATTTCACCTCGCAGCTGGCAAGGATAATAAAAAGGGACATGTCGATACCAGAGCGTAAAGTCTTTGCGAGTTGGACAAAATGGTTCAAATGGCTCTGAGCACTATGGGACTCAACTGCTGTGGTCATCAGTCGCCTAGAACTTAGAACTAATTAAGCCTAACTAACCTAAGGACATCACACACACCCATGCCCGAGGCAGGATTGGAACCTGCGACCGTAGCAGCAGCGCGGCTCCGGACTGGAGCGCCTAGAACCGCACGGCCACCGCGGCCGGCGAGTTGGACAGTAACCTTGCCCCGGAGACAGTTACGTGAACAGTATACACCGATGTAAGCATTCGAGAAACAACGTGTAGTTGGGCTCAAAAAACCGTTTGTAGTAACCGGCTAGTAGCTCGACATTCATTTGCAGAGAAGCGATTCCACTGTTAGACGATGTTGCCACGAATGAGTGAACCGTGGCTCAAAACAGAATCTAGTAAAAAGCGGTCGGGCCGGCCGGAGTGGCCGTGCGGTTCTAGGCGCTACAGTCTGGAACCGCGTGACCGCTACGGTCGCAGGTTCGAATCCTGCCTCGGGCATAGATGTGTGTGATGTCCTTAGGTTAGTTAGGTTTAAGTAGTTCTAAGTTCTAGGGGACTGATGACCACAGCATTTAAGTCCCATAGTGCTCAGAGCCATTTTTAAAAAGCGGTCGACCTAGAGAGACGACAGAACGTGACGATGGACCATTCGTCAGAGAAGCACTCAGAGCCCCGGATCAACCATTTTCATCGATCTATGTGCATCTGGTGCTTTCGTGACCATAAAGATCATTGATAAGTGGTGCGCTGGAAGGGGCCTGAGCTGATGGCGCCCCTTGCGTAGTCACGACTGACTTCCGTACACCAACAACCCCGTTTGCAATGCTGTCGGGCACATTCGGCCTGGAATCTCTTTGTCTGGAATAGAATACCGATGACCAGCGAAGAAGTGTCTGGAGACACCCAGGATGGCGGTGGTATAACAATCTGACTGTTGCCTACCATACGGTCAGACAACCAGCTGTGACGACCTGGAGCGTCATTTCATTTCTTAGCAGGACCCCTTTGGATGTCATGCGCGGCACCCTTAGAGCACAGAGGTACGTCGACGATGTTCTACGTCCTGTTTTTTTTTGCCCTTCATGGTAAGCCACACGGGCTTATATTTCAGCAAGATAATGCCCGCCCGCACACGGCGAGAGTTTCTGCTGTTTGTCTTTGTGCCTGCCAAACCCTATCTTGACCTGCAAGGTCACTGAATCGGTCCCCAATGGAGAACGCTTTGAGCATTATGGGCAGGACCTCCCAACCAGCTGGGGTTTTTGACAATCTAACGCGCCAGTTGGACAGAATTTGGCACGTTATCTCTCAGAAGGACATCCACCAACGACGTCAACAAATGCCAAGCCGAATAACTGCTTGCACAAGGGCCAGACATGGACGAGCGCATTTCTGACTTTCTCGATTTGTGAAACTGTTTCACTTGAATAAACCATCCGATTTTCTCTGAAACTGTAATCATATGTTCGCCAGTACATTTACATCACGTCTACCGAGTTCTGTCCAATTTGGATAATTCTGTCGTAGTGCGTCGTTTTTTATTTTTATATTTTATAGTGTATTTGAGATCAGGAACCAGTGGGTGGATGCTAAAGTCTGCGGCGAAGTCGGAGCCCTAACTCATCACCAAGGAGCTCCAATCGCTTCACGTCGGGAGTATTGGCAGCCTAGTCGAATTTCAGGAATGCTATAGTTTAGGAACCGTTATCTCAAAGATGATGTTTAGGGTTCACTGCCATGCTGATACAGTCATCGTCTCTGAACTGATTCTCCGCTGTAAGAAGTGCACAGTAATGTAAAATGTGTTCGTATCCTTACGAATTTAGCGTCTTCTTATGGGCAGTAACAGGACCACACCATAACCACGAACAAGACGTCCTTGCGCAAGCACCCCTTCCTCCATACTTCACTGTCGGCACTAAATTGACGGGTAACGTTCTCCAGGCATTCGCCTAAGCCAAATCCTTCTATCATATTGCCACAGGGTACAGCGTGATTCTTCACTCCAAATCCCTCGGCAGAAAAATCTAATTTCTCTGCTCACCTTCTTGAAAGGGGGCATAGTAAAAAAGATTTGTTCCCACATACGAAGATGCACCATCCCTGAGAAAAATGTATACTAATGGACTTGTTAGAGAAGCTTGAAATTTTTTACTCACAGGCATCGTCTGGTAGGACACTGCTTAACGAGTGTGAGGAGCTCCCAGTTTTGTAAATTATTTTTTAAATCATTCGGATTCGGCCACTGTGGGCCTAACCCAACAGGGGCAACAGTGCCATATTTATGATTACGTACTTCTAGGTCATATATGAGTAATAGTTTCTGGGGACAAAAGTAATATATTTCGCTACATTATTACATACTGTAAAAAGAAACCCCGTAAGAACAGGCCTTGGAAGGCCCAACGGTACCAACCGTCCACCGTCTGTCAGTTTACGAGACCGGAACCGCTACTTCTCAATTAAGTAACTCCTCAGTTTGCCTCACAAGGGCTGAATGCACCATCGCTTGCCAACAGCGCTCGGCAGACCGGATGGTCATCTGACGGGAACCGGTGTTACCACTGCAGAAGGCCGTTGACATTACATGCTGTAGCTGAAAGTTTATTGCTTTTAACACCAAACTGTGTAAATGATAATGGATTTCAATGTGAAACCTATGCGAGAGGACATTTTAAAAGAAAGATTTTGGGTCCTCTTGACATTACACTGTTGGTACGGTAGTTTATGACACCAATCTTTTGTGTTTCAATTCCTTCAACTGTACCTATAATTTAACACTGTTTTAATAAATATTTATTAATTTAGATCTTCTGTACAAGATTTTCAATATTTTTTAAACTATGTTCAACTATAAAGGGTGCAGCACTAAGCTAACCAACTACTTAGTTCACACCGTTACCCCCACGTATGTACAGGTATAACTGTAAAATTTGCAGCTTGGTCGACAGGACCGATTGTGGTACAGAGCCTAGTGGAGGGCCTGAATCAGAGGCTAAGACGGTTCTGCGACCGTGTAGACTGCAGATTCCTCGACTTGTGTGAAAGGATGGTTGGGTTTCGTGTTCCGCTGAATAGGTCTGGTATCCACTATACGCAAGAGGCGGCTCATGGGTAGCAGGGGCTGTGTGGCGTGGACTGGGAGGTTTTTTAGGTTAGAGGGTGTCGGGAAAACACAAGAAAGGCTTCAGTCACAAAGGGTGCAGGCCGAACACAGGGAAAACGTAGATACAGGAAACATCGGTATAACAGTTGTAAACCGTTGTAGCTGTGTTGGGAAAGTACCAGAGCTTCAAGCGCTAATACAAAGCACTGATGCTCAAATCGTTATAGGCGCTGAAAGCTGGTTTAAGCTGGAGATAAGCTCAGCCGAAATTTTTGCGAAGAACATAACGGTGTTCTGAAATGATAGGCTAAACACGGTTGACGGTGGCGTGTTTGTTGCTGTTAAAAGTAGTTTATCTTGTCGCGAAATTGAAGTAGATACTTCCTGTGCCTCAGTATGGGCAGAGGTCATTGTTGGCAACCAGGGTAAAATAATAAATGGATCCATTTACCGACCTCCCAATTCAGATGATACAGTTGCTGAAAGGTTCAAAGAAAATTTGAGTTTCAAACACGTACCCGACGCATACGATTAAAGTTAGTCGTGACTTTAATTTACCCTCGATATGTTAGCGAAAATACATGTTTAATTCCGGAGGTACGCATAAAACGTCTTCCGAAATTGTGTTAAACGCATTCTCTGAAAATTATTTCGAGCAGTTAGTTCATGAGCCCACGCGAATAGTAAACGGCTGTGAAAACACACTTGACCTCTTAGCAACAAATAATCCTGAGTTAATAACGAGCATCAAAAACGATACAGGGATTGGTGAACACAGGGTTGTCGTAGCGAGATTGAATATTGTAACCCCCAAATCCTCCAATAAATAAACGAAAAATATACCTATTCAAAAAAGCAGATTAAAAATTCACTTGACGCCTTCCTGAGAGACAATCTCCACTCCTTTAAAATTAACAATGTAAGTGTAGACCAGATGTGGCTTGAATTCAGAATAACAGTATAGGCAGCAATTGCGAGATTTATACCAAATAAACTAACAAACGACGGAGCAGATCCTCCGTGGTACACAAAACGAGTCAGAACACTGTTGCAGAAACAACGAAACAAACATGCCAAATTTAAACAGACGCAAAATCTCCAAGATTCGCGGTCTTCTACAGAAGCTCGAAATTAAGCGCGGACTTCAATGCGAGACGCTTTTAACAGTTTCCACAACGAAACTTTGTCTCGAAACCTGGCAGAAAATCCAAAGAGATTCTCGTCGTATGTGAAGTATGTTAGCGGCAAGAAACGATCAGTGTCTTCTCTGCGCGACAGCAATTGAGATACTATCGAAGACAGTGCTGCCAAAGCAGAGTTACTGAACACAGCCTTCCGAAATGCTTTCACAAAAGAAGACGAAGTAAATATTCCAGAATTCGAATCGAGAACAGCTGCCAACATGAGTAACGTAGAAGTAAATATCCTCGCAGTAGCGAAGTAACTTAAATCACTTAATAAAAGCAAGTCTTCTGGTCCAGACTGTATACCAATTAGGTTCCTTTCAGAGTATGCTGATGCAATAGCTCCATACTTAACAATCATATACAACCGTTCGCTCGACGAAAGATCCGTACCCAAAGACTGGAAAGTTGCACAGGTCACACCAACATTCAAGAAATGCCGTAGGAGTAATCCAGTTAATTATAATCCCATATCGTTAACGTCGATATGCAGCAAGATTTTGGAACATATACTGTGTTCGAACATTATGATTTACCTCGAAGAAAACTGTCCATTGACACACAGTCAACAAGGGTTTAGAAAACATCGTTCTTGTGAAACACAACTAGCTCTTTATTCGCATGAAGTGCTGAGTGCTATTGATAAGGGATTTCAGATCGATTCCGTATTTCTGGATTTCCGGAAGGCTTTTGACACTGTACCACACAAGCGGCTTGTTGTGACATTGCGTGCTTATGGAATATTGTCACAGCTATGTGGCTGGATTTGTGATTCCCTGTCAGAGAGGTCACAGTTCGTAGTAGCTGACGGAAAGTCATTGAGTAAAACAGAAGTGATTACTGGCGTTCCCCAAGTTAGTGTTATAGGCCCTTTGCTGTTCCTTATCTTTATAAACGATTTGAGAGACAATCTGAGCAGCCGTCTTCGGTTGTTTGCAGATGACGCTGTCGTTTATCGACTAATAAAGTCATCAGAAGATCAAAACAAACTGCAAAACGAATTAGGAAATATATTTGAATGGTGCGAAAATTGACAGTTGACCCTAAATAACGAAAAGTGTGAGGTCATTCACATGAGTGCTAAAAGGAATTCGTTAAACTTCGGTTACACGATAAATCAGTCTAAACTAAAGGCCGTAAATTGAACTAAACACCAAGGAATTACAATTATGAACAACTTAAATTGGAAGGAACACATAGAAAATGTTGTGGGGAAGACTAACTGCGTTTTATTGGCAGGACTCTTAGAAAATGTGACAGATCAACCAAAGAGACTGCCTACATTACGCTTGTCGGTCCTCTTTTAGAATACTGCTGCGTGGGGTGGGATCGTTACCAGATAGGACTGACGGAGTACATTGAAAAAGTTCAAAGAAGGACAGCACGTTTTGTATTATCGCAAAATATGGGAGAGAGTGTCACTGAAATGATACAGGATTTGTGCTGGACATAATTAAAAGAAAGGCGTTCTTCGTTGCGACGGAATCTTCTCACGAAATTCCAATCACTAACTTTTTCCTCCAAATGCGAAAATATTTTTTGACACCGACCTACATCGGGAGAAACGATGACCACGATAAAATAAAGGAAATCAGTGCTCGTACGGAAAGATATAGGTGTTCGTTCTTTCCGCGCGCTATATGAGATTTGAATAATAGAGAATTGTGAAGGTGGTTCGATGAACCCTCTGCCAGGCACTTAAATGTGATTTTCAGAGTATCCATGTAGATGTAGATGTAGCCACAGTATTCCTTCTCCAGTCCGAGCTTGATTTATGTCTCTAAAAATCTCACCATCGACGGGACGCCAAACCTTAGTTTCCGTTCCATCCAGATCTGTCCCGTATATTACTGCCTATTTTTCCTGATCTGTGCCACAGTAAATCGTCCCGTGCGATTTTGTGTACTGTACCGTCTTCTGTTCATCTCGTTCGATGTTCGATGGTGTCTCTGAAACGAACACGGCGCAGAACAGCTCAGTGCGGCGTCG
The DNA here is from genome assembly GCF_023864345.2 of Schistocerca serialis cubense. NCBI lineage: Eukaryota > Metazoa > Arthropoda > Insecta > Orthoptera > Acrididae > Schistocerca > Schistocerca serialis. The sequence continues at coordinate 259,283,216 of NC_064641.1, forward strand.
TTCCGTTTTGTCCACGGTCACAGCTACCATTAGGTCGCCGTGCTGTGTTGTTCAGAAGTTTGGGTTGAGGCTGATGTCGTGTAAAAAATGATCATACTCTTCGTGCATAGAATGTACTTCATTCGAAGCTTTACCGTGACATTAAAAAAGAATAAACAAAAACGTCTTGCTATTGCTCTTGCATCCCAGTCCTACCGAAAATCTTGCGTTATTTATGCACGAAGTGATTTTCTCCCTTGAATTTGCTCTTTGCCCGTCGATATTCATCACTTACTTAACATATGTCTCCTCTTCGTAGCAGCCGGCCGCGGTGGTCTCGCGGTTCTAGGCGCGCAGTCCGGAACCGCGCGACTGCTACGGTCGCAGGTTCGAATCCTGCCTCGGGCATGGATGTGTGTGATGTCCTTAGGTTAGTTAGGTTTAAGTAGTTCTAAGTTCTAGGGGACTGATGACCACAGCTGTTAAGTCCCATAGTGCTCAGAGCCATTTGAACCATTCTTCGTAGCACGCTGTCGCTCCTTCTGTGTAATATTCATAATATTATGAAAATATTTTCCCCAAAAATTGCCTTGTCAGCGCCTGTAAATTTTAATAATCCAATAAGGTACTGGACGCATTATCTGGACGAAGGTGGTTCATATACCCGTGGTTCCCCTAAATAGGTTAAGATAAATGCTGGTATGTTTCCTATGATAAGTACATGGTCGATTTTCTCCTCCTTCCCTCCCTTTACATGTGCTTCTGCTGCGTCTCGAATGAACTCGTCGACGGGATGTAAAATGCTCATTTTCTTCTTTCTCTTAAATCTCAAAGTAACTTTCTACAAAAGTCATTATAGCTTCGTGATTCAATCTAATTCTGTCCGCCCAAAGAGCAGTAGTAGCGAGAGAGGTCCACATTAGTATTTCGAAGTGGACACACAGCTTTATAAAGAATCAACGTCTCCCTGATTACTTGATACTACACTCTGTCGAAGTGTTAGCAAGTATGAAAATACCACAATGCAACTCTCACAGTCAGTCATTTGGCCCAAACTGGTGTTATTATTCGGTGGCCTTTTTCTATTAGATCAGCTAGTGATCGAAGAAACTGGCCCCGCGAAGTTTAGTAAGGCTGGAATAAATCGTAGCGTCTAATAGTTAGCAGGAGGGTCCAATTTAGGTGTGACATTCGTATCTACACATATTTGAAATGTTATCCCGACAATAGTTTTCGTTGCTGAAATTACTCAGTATGTTGCAAAAAGCCAGTTGGAGATTGAACAGTAACGCAATTTACAATCGTGTGGCGGCCTTATCTGACTGCACTCAAATTGCTGCAGGGCAGTCAAGAGTTGCAATCTTTTGACCTTTACAAGCGACTCAGAGGCGTTCAACCTTTAGCGTAGGCCTAATTAACGTACAAAGAGCGGACTAGATACGCCGAGTGGTGGAACTACGCCGCGTAGTGACTTCGTATGGGTCCCATGTTTTATCCTATAACTACTACTTTCTGGTCTTTTATAAGGGTATCATGCAGCAAGCTTCTTGTTGCATAGGCGGTGCACCTGATGATTAAAAACTGTGTGAGAATGAGCAGGTCACCTAATAGCTGGTAATGGCTCATAATGACACATCCTGGTAAGTCGTAATAAATATAAATCTTTAGTATATTGAGGAAGGCGAGGTTAGTACAATCATAATAATTTGTTCTGAATGGTTGTTGTCGTTGCTGATGTCTACACTCCAAAGACCAGTTTGATGCAGCTCTCCACACCACTCAGTGCTGTGCAAGTCACTTCATTTCCGTGAACTACTGCAACCTAGATTCATTTGAACCTCGTGTCTTATCGACCGAACCCCTCTTTTAGAAACGTTATCCCACAAATTTCCTTTTCTCCTGATTCGATTCACTACGTCCGCAAAGGGGAGGTTTACTATCTTTGGTTCTAAAAAGGCATGTCCTTTGAGAATTTTTATCTCGTGATGTATTATAGATATCAATATCCAATATGGTCAAAAAGTTTATTGATATCTCCTCTAGAAACTGGAATTTTTTCGACCGGAAATGTAGAAGAGCAAAGGCGGAAGTGCCGTCGGAACGAAACAAAATTTCGATGTAGACGTCCATGCGCGGTATGTCACAGCTCAGCCGGCTCATCTGAAATCAAAACTGAGTTGACTTTAGCAACGTATATAAGATTCTTTAGGAGTTGTACCTCGCTTACGTTATTTGGACCATAGGAAACAAAATGGCGGCCATTTTAAAAAATAGGGTATTTTTCATTGATTTTTCGACTTCGTCGGCCAAGTAAAAATATTTATAGTTGATGGATCGGAATAAAAGTGGTACAACTGTTGGACAATTTAGTTAGTCGTCGGAAACAAAGAATCACGCCAATCGGTTAAGAAGATTTGAAGTTAGCATACCGCACGATAAAAAAAAGAAGGTCATTTCGAGAAAAACGTGTTGGAAGTTTTGACTACATATAAATGCAATATTATGCAACGTACGTTCAACCTGCTCTTCCGGGTCCATAAATTAGTCCTTCCTCTTCCTCACAGAGGGCGCTCTGCTCGATCTGGGCCATCCTGCGCTGCTCCAGAGCCGCTCCTACAGCCGGTGACAAGCAGTTTTCGGCCGCTTGAATCCGGTGCTCGTCCAAATCTTGGCGAACTGCGCCAAATAGAGTCCCAAGGTGACTTCCATCGTTGTCATGGTCTTCAGAATTACTGAATACCCTTCGTTGAAGCTGCTCACTGCCAGGAAAGTTGCAAGCTCCACAGTCTTCGCACCAGACTGCAAATGCTTGGGGGCCAACTTCCAAACACACGCGTTCAAACTTTCATTTGAATTTTGTGTGTTTCCTCCCAAGCACCGGCACAATAACTCGTCCTCCGAAAGAAAAAAACTGGTGCGTGAAAAAGGACGATTTCAGGCAGGTGCATTTTTTTGTTCAACCGCGAATAACAAACGTTTCCGTTCCGTATTCGGAAAAACCGTTTCAAGGATGGATTCTAAACACTTTTATGGATCCAAAAATGCAATTTAAAAAACCTCTCCTTGAAATGTCTGCTTTATCTACCCATTTAGTCTTCGACATTCTCCTGGAGTACTACATACCAAAAACTTCTTTACTCTTCTCCTCTGAACTCTCTATCGTCTATGTTTCACTTCTGTACAAGGCTACACTCTATACAAAAAACACCAGAAATATTTTCTATTTTAATACCATACGTCAATTTCTCAGGCTATCACAGGAGCTACATTACACCAGATTTATGTATGAAGCGAACAGAAGGTTTCGAAATGCGGTGCTACAGTAGAATGTTGAACATTACATGTATAGGTCGTGTAAGTAATGAGGAGATACTAAATTACAGTGAATTCACGGTAACAACAGTGGGGCTAATGCCGTGCAGTGCCCTTGCGTCCGGGCCGCTCGGTAGATCACCAACAATGCAAGTTCACCAGTACGTTTCATTCAACACTTTGCTCGGAGCGGAAGTTCCGTTGAGATGGCTTCATTTAGTCCAACGGGAACAGTATTTCAGTCGCTGCAATTTCTGTCAACAAAGTTGCCTCCAAGGGGGCCATGAATCATGCGAAGACATACACTGCTTAAAGGAGGTAAGTTAGATATTTTTAAATTTTGTGCCTTAATACATACACACGTCATTGTGTTGGTTATTTTTTCACTGAAACAAACAGTCTTCCCACAAAGACGTCACAATCAGCGTAACTGCACCACTAAGTGGACTACGCATGTCGGTATAGACTGTGTTGTGTCTATGCGGCATAATTCAACCCTTGACCTATTACCCAGAGGAGAATACGCATTCATTGCTTGCTCTTCCCACATGTAGTAGGAGATACTACCAGCGTAAAAACATATTACTCCTAATGGCTATAATTGTAACACCTCACCCGTCACTTATCTGGTTTCGGTGTGTGTTCACCCCAGGTAACTGACTAACAGATCAACAGAGAGTGCAAAACTGCCGCAATATCGGATAACGCAAAGAAAGTAATAAGGCCCTTTGACTCCTGATTGAACTGCGGTGGCAGTGTTGACATTAATTGATTCAGAATTGATCCCTTTTAATTAAAAACGGGTGCACATAGATGTTATATTCAGCTATTCATCACCAGATGCAAATGTTGAACATAAAATTAATTAAGAAAGTGACTTGGGATTTCAACTACTTGATTGAAAACAGATGCAGTCGATTAGCACAAATTTATTTTAACTCACGACCTTCAATCATCACATTACATAACTCTCCTAACAGGCAGTGGTAATAAATTGCGTTCGCGTGGAGTAAAGCGTGATAATTCAAAAGTAATTCCTATCGACTGACCCAGGCGTAATGCGAAGTGCGAGAACAATTCTACAATACACGGCCCATGAAACCCTTGTGGAAACTTTGCCGACGTGATCCAGCAAATTAATCAGTGGCCGGAGCGGCCGCAATATCACCGAATTCAGCGTGGCGGAGCGGCGTCGTTGTGCGGACGTCAACCGACCTCCTGGTGCTGCAAGGCTGCTCTCGTCTATTCACACCTAGCTATCTTGCTCAGCACATAGCTGAACCAAAACTTCCTATCTCCAAGCTCAATCGTTCCGTTTGCTAAGTCCTAAACTGCAGAGATGCTCACTCTTTCTCAGGCAAGCTGAGTCAAGAACGCCACGTCCGCACTCTAGACAAGCTGGGAACGATAGACCTCTACAGGGACTTCCCCCAGTCCACTCTTCGCCTCGGCTTCCCCTGCAGCAAAATCACTTATGCCAATTGCAGCGCAAGTCGCGTTAATTATGCGTCGCTTCCCAGCGCCGACCAATGCCTGCTTTGGAAAGTGAACAAATTCCGTCAAAATTTCCCTTCCTCTCAACTTCTTCTATTTAACTCCTCCCGGGCCACCCATCAATGTTAGCGTCTGCACAAACACCAAGTTTTCCGGAATTCTGACTTCAGGAGAGTACTTTAAATTCCTCGGTCCTGTGTTCCCATCGGAGGCCGGCGTATTTCATTCTGTCGCTCTTCACCTGATTTACTTCAGCCTCTGCGGACCGTGAATTCAGCGTGAAGTTGCTATAGTCACGAACACGCATATTTTGACCTCTGTTGACCGCTCCACCCTAGCTTTGCGCGGCTTTCTGGCATTTTCACTGAAAACGGGCCGACGGACATTTATCAACAGGCGTACAAGTTCTCCGTCTGCTTTCCGGTACACCAGCATGGGGTAAACCACCTCCCCTCACTGTCACTCATCTTAAGGCAGCTGGAGGCCACGCCGCATTACCTCTTTCTCAGAGCTTGAGCCGCCCTAAGCTGCCTATTGCCGCTTCCCTTCGCCGTTCCCCATCTGGCCACGGTCAATTCTAAATACTTCGCTGGGATAAACTAGCCTCCAGTAAATCGATGCGTTTCCACAAAGTTTTCATGTCGTGTGAATTACTTTAAAACCATCACCCGACAATGATTAGTCCAATATGTCCATACTATACCATCTACAAGATGCATTGTGCCTTGTCAGTCATCTTGTTGAGCCCTACTGTTCGCTCAACGGGAGTTAGGTGATATTTAATGCCTTCATGTAAGGGGCATGGTTCTTGCCATCTTACATAATTACTGGTCTGCAAATGAAGTAAATACGTATGTAATGTTGCTCTGCATACCGTCCTCAGTCACCAACAGAAATATCTCCACTTATAGCAGCTGCAAGCTGTATATACACTAATGAGCCAGGACATTATAACCACTAGCCTAATAGCTAGTTCATCTCCTTTCGCAATTCTAAGTTGCATGCATTGAACAAGTTGCTGATAGGTTTCCGGAGGCACGTCACGCCAGATGTCTTTGCGTATGTCACGGAACTCCCATAAATTACCAGCCGGTGGTTTGTGGGAGTGGAACTGACCCCCAGTAACGTACCAGATACGTTCCATCAGGTTCAGCTCAAGCTAATTTGATGCCAAAGAATATACTATAAAGCTCCTGGAACCCTTGTCACGCGATTCTGACCTTGTGATAAATACATTTATCCTAATGGAAGAAGCCATCGCCATCTTGGAAGACACCAAGAATGAAGGGATGCAGGTGGTATACAATAACGTTCATGTAGTCCAAGTTAGCATGTTACATTCAACTACTACCTTAATTCAATTTCTCCGTAGCGTAGTAAAGGCACCACTGACTGGTGTCTATGGTGTGGTGCATGTTTCTAGCAGCTGTTTGCCTGGATAACAGCATATCTGGACAAGATCATTGTTGTGATGTAACAAGAAACGTAATTTATCCGACCAGGCTACACTGTTTAACTGATCCACGGTCCAGTCTCGATGATCTGATGCCCACTGTCGTCTTATTTGGCGATGTCGTTGGGTATCATGGAAACACGTAGGGGTAGTCTACAGCAGAGGCTCGTGTTCAACAATGTGCACCGATCGGTGCTCTCCGCAACACTTGTCTGCGCCAGCATTGTATACTCTGGTCTGCGCAGATCACCCAACTACACTTCCTGCGTTACAGAGCGGGCAAGCCTCCGACCCTCACATTCTGTGGCGAGGTTTAGACGTCCCACACCTTGTCACCTACTCGTGGTTCCACTGTCCACAGATGCTCGAGACAGTAGCGCGAGAGCAGCCAACCAGCTTCGTCCTTCGTGAGGTGAACGTTCCCATGCACCAGACCATAGAAGTCTGCCTTGTCTCAAAGTCGCTTACGTCAGTGGATATCCTCATTTGCGCCCCGCTGCTGATGAGGGGCAGTTAATTAGATTCAGTGAAGATAGTCCGAGACCGAAACTGGTTGAATTTGGGTTCAAAATAAAAAGAGCTGATGGTTCAAATATGCATTTTGTACATTGATAACGTCTGTTGGCAGTGATCTTCCAGAAATGTAATATTTGGGTTTACTGCAGGCTGGTCAAGAAGAGTCAAATCATGTCTATAGCACTTTAGAACAATGGAAAAGCAGACGTGACGGAACTCTACGGGAGTGAGGTGGAGACTGGGACTTCTCGAGTGAGGGGCTCAAGGGAGCGATTCGGTACACTTTTAACTCGAGTTCTGGAAGAAGGCAGACCTTTCTAGAGCAACGTGATTCCGTCATGTAGGTGAGTGATTCTGCTGGGCTGTGAACGGCCGTTACCATATTATTTCTTCTGTAGGGACTATACATTTCGAGAGCTCTGAATGTTCTCCATAGCAGGACTCAAAGATTTTCCCATTTATTTACAGAACTGAAAACAGACGGAGTGTGTTACTATTCTTTGCATCGCGTGTGTTAATTTTTGAATCATCATGTTGAACCCTGAACTATTTTAAGCTGGTTATTGTTTAATGTATTGTGATCACGAACTGTAGTTAGATTTTACGAGTCTTTGATGGCTGTTTAGTTTGAGGATGTCCGCCCCCGGTAGCTCAGTGACGCCGGCACGGTAGCTCAGCGTGTTCGGTCAGAGAGCTGCTCGACCTCTGTAATAAAAAAACTGAGTCAAGGCGTCAACGATCAACTTGAACGGATGTCTTGTGACGTCCGCCCAGACCAAACACAACGAACAATACCGAACAAAATGAAAAAAAAAGTGGTCAGCGCGACCGAATGTCAATCCTAAGGGCCCGGGTTCGATTCCTGACTGGGTCGGAGAATTTTATCCGCTCAGGGTCTGAGTGTTGTGTTGTCCTAATCATCATCATTTCATCTCCATCGACGCGCAAGTCGCCGAAGTGGCGTCAAATCGAAAGGCTTGCGCCGGCGAACCGTCTACCCTACGGGAGGCCCTAGTCACACGACATTTATTTATTTAATTTGAGGATTTTGTTACCATTCTTATAACGCACTCAACGTAACTTTATTGCGTGTTAGAAGAATATGTGTCAATATTTTAATTAAATATCGTAGGATCACTGCCAGTTTATTTGAGATGTCCTGTTTTGAATACACATTATACAGCATAATTACCTATCGTGGACATCAATTACAGACATTAGAATAGAATCCTTGTTGTTAATAATTTATCATTCATTGAATATTTCTGTGTAATTTATTAATTCGCGAAATCTAGCCAATGCATAGACACTATGACTGCAGGGTCACAGCTACAGGTTATCATTTGCAGTGAGTTAGCTGTGGGGCATGAAAGCAGATATGGTCGACTCGACCCTATGACTACATCGAGCTACCACGAGTACCTCAAGTACGAGTTCAAATGGTTGAAATGGCTCTAAGCAATACGGGACTTAACATCTAAGGTCATCAGTCCCCTAGACTTAAAACAAACTCAACTAACATAAGGACATCACGGACATCCATTCCCGAGGCAGGATTCGAACCTGCGACCGTAGCAGCAGCGCGGTTCCAGACTGACGCGCCTGGAACCATGTGGCCACAGCGGCCGGCCAAGTACGGGTAACCACAAGTAAAGACACAACTGGTTTACACGTATGGGATGCTGTTAAAAAGAACATCTTAGCTGCAGTAACCATTAGGCACCGTCGCAAATTGTTTGTTGTTTGAAAGGGGTTCTCCATAACTGTTAAAACATTTATTCCACTGCTACAAAGACGGTCTTTGCCTTCAACGTATCTAGGGGAGCATTTTTTCGTCAGAAGAATATTGATGGCGAGGAACGCCTTTCTTCAGGCCTCCAAACGATCGTAATTGCACGGGGAGAGATCGGAACTAAATGGAAGATGTGTAAGGGCTCTCCAACGAAACTTCCGCTGTGCAGTCGAAACAACCTTGGCAAGATGTGGGCGGCCATTATACTGCAACAGAATAACTTCGTCCGTCAATATTCCTAGACGTCTGGACTTGATAGCGCGCTCCAGTTTTTGCAAAGTCATTACGTACCACAGAGCGTTAATTGTGGCGCTGTGTTCCATAAAGTCGGTGAGCAGCGGTCTCTTACAGTCAAAGAAGAAGGTTTTCATGACTTTCCCCCGGAGCTCGTGTGCCTATTGTTTCGATTACGATGCGTAATTTCCGCTGGGAATTCCACCCACATCTTCCATACAGACCTGGTCTCGCCCCAAACGACCTCCTTATTTTTGGAGCCCTGAAAAGAGACATTCCCAGCCGTCCATTTCCTTGGGTCGAATAGGTACTCGCCTGGGTACGACCGTGGTTCCGTAGGCGACTGCAAACGTGTTTCCGTTATGACAGTCTTGTCTCAGAGTGGGATAAATTTATTAAACGTTGTATCAATTAATTTTGAAATATTAAACAGTTTAGTTACCTTTTAGGGCGTCGCACTTCACTTGGTAAAAATGACACCCGTGTAGGATTACACTGTTGTCTGTCTATCTGTTTATCCGGCTGTTAAAAACCCCTTTCCTCAGGAACGCTTTTTTTTAGGGACGGGTGCCCGTTTGGAGTCGAAATTTGGATCACATACTAAGCTCTATGGTCCCTTTGCGGTGTAAAAAATTAGGTTTCTATCTTAATGCAATCAAGAGACGGCCATTTACCTGGCAGTATTGATATCGATAATAGGCAAATATCATCGAAATTATCGTTCCAGGGATTAATGAACTACCTATATACGTCATTAAGTTTGTACTGAATACTCGGTGCGTCAGTTCCATTCGCACTTATCCGAATTTCTTCCCTCTGTCTTGGTTTTATTTGACTGCCCCTTACAGTGAGATGACTGAAGTCATGGAATAGCGATATACACATATGCAGGTACGGTAGTATAGCATATACAAGATGTAAAAGGGCAGTAAATTGGCAGAGCTGTCACTTGTGTTCAAGTGATTAATGTGAAAAGGTTTCCGACGTGATTATGGCCACGCAACGGGATTTGCCACACTTCGAACACGGAATCATAGTTGCAGCTAGACGCATGGGACATTCCATTTCGGAAATCGTATGAATCAATACATCGAAATCCACGGTGTCCCCAAATTTCACCCATTACCTCTCACTACTGACAACAGATTGCTGATAGCCTTCATTTACTGACCGAGAACAGCGGCGTTTCGTTAGAGTTGTCAGTGCTAACAGACAAATAACACTGCTTGAAGTAACTGCAGGAATCAACGCAGGGCGTGAGACGGACGTATCCGTTAGGACAGCGTCCCGAAATTTAGCGTTATTGGGCTATGGAAGAACGACATCGCTTGCAGCGTGTGTCCTGCGTTCGTGACCACATCCGTTGGACCTGTAAAACCGTCGCCTGGTCAGATGAGTCCCGATTTCAGTTGTTAAGAGCCATGGACCCAAGTTGTCAACAAGGCACTTTGCAGGCTGGTGGTGGCTACATAATTGTGTGGGCTGAGTTAACATGAAATGGACTGGGTCCTCAGGTCCAGCTGAACCGATTATTGACCGGAAATGGTTATGTTCGGCTACATGGAGAGAATTTGCAGCCATTCAACGACGGACTTTTTATGCATGACAATGCCCCATGTCAACCGGCCAGAATTGTTCGCGATTGGTTTGACGAACATTCTGGACAATTTGAGCGAATGACTTGGCCACCCAAGTCGCCCGACATGGTTCCTATCCAACGTTTACGGGACATAATCGAAAGGTCAGTTCGTGCAGAAAATCCTGCACCGGTAACACGCGGGGGCAACTACTTGTTGAATCGATGCCACGTTGAGTTTCTGCATGACGCCGGGCGAAAGGAGGTCCGATACGATATTAGGAGGTAACTCATGACTTTTGTGACCTCAGTGTATATTTCTCTTGCCACGTCTAGTGCCTGCTACACCACCGGGCGGCATTCAGCTTGCGGTGGGCAGTACTCATTGTGTTTTGATGCGTCAAATACACTGCGGTGGTCGTTTTCAGCAAACTAGAATGGAAAAGATGTGTCTGTTACGCGCAGCAGCCTAACAAAAAACGTCTGCTGTAATGCATACATGCATAAATACTGTACATTTCACGATTTCAAAATATACGAGTAGAGCTACCTTGCAACAGCAGCTCGCGATAGGCGAGGTCACTTTCATTTATCGCACAGGGTAATTGAGCTACCGTTGAAAGGGACCTGATGTGTCAAGATCCGTAACCACATCCGCTGCTGGTGCACCGTGAGTGGTACGTGTGATACAGCGCCGTGAGGCGGGCAGTTTCCGCGAGTGATAAGACGCCTCGCGAGGCTGCTGGCACGAGCGGCGCCCGATACGGAGCCGGAGCGGTTCCCACGGCCGGGCCTCGTCCGGCAACGTAGGCGGCCGTGGGAAGTTTATGCCAGGCTGCCCCTACCCCGTCACTGACGCACAAAGGCGCCAGGGTGCGTAGTCGGAGACACGTGGCTCGCTGCTGGGAGATCGCTGTCCTACTGGTCGCTCAGTGTGCAAAACGCCCAAACTGACATTCGCAGAGCGTTCTGTCACAATGTTGTTGTTGTGGGCTTCAGTCCTGAGACTGGTTTGATGCAGCTCTACATGCTACCCTATTCTGTGCAAGCTTCTTAATCTCCCAGTACCTACCGCAACCTACATCCTTCTGAATCTGTTTAGTGTATTCATCTCTTGGTCTCCCTCTACGATTTTTACCCTCCACTCTGCCCTCCAATACCAAATTGGTGATGCCTTGATACCTCAGAACATGTCCTACCAACCGGTCCCTTCTTCTAGTCAAGCTGTGACACAAACTCCTCTTCTCCCCAATTCTGTTCAATACCTCCTCATTAGTTATGTGATCTGCCCATCTAATCTTCAGCATTGTTCTGTAGCACCACATTTCGAAAGCTTCGATTCTCTTCTTGTCCAAACCATTTATCGTCCATGTTTCACTTCCATACATGGCTACACTCCATACAAATATTTTCAGAAACGACTTCCTGACACTTAAATCTATACTCGATGTTAATAAATTTCTCTTCTTCAGAAACTCTTTCCTTGCCATTGCCAGTCTACATTTGAAGTCCTCTCTACTTCGATCATCATCAGTTATTTTGCTCCCCAAATAGCAAAATTCCTTTGCTACTTTAAGTGTCTCATTTCCTAATCTAATTCCCTCAGCATCACCCGACTTAATTCGACTACATTCTATTATCCTCGTTTTGCTTCTGTTGATATTCATCTTATATAGTCCTTTCAAGACACTGTCCATTCCGTTCAACTGCTTTTCCAAGCCGGCCGCGGTGGTCTAGCGGTTCTAGGCGCGCAGTCTGGAACCGCGCGACTGCTACGGTCGCAGGTTCGAATCCTGCCTCGGGCATGGATGTGTGTGATGTCCTTAGGTTAGTTAGGTTTAAGTAGTTCTAAGTTCTAGAGGACTGATGACCACAGTAGTTAAGTCCCATAGTGCTCAGAGCCATTTGAACCATTTTTTAGCTCTTCCAAGTCCTTCGCTGTCTCTGACAGAATTACAGTGTCATCGGCGAACCTCAAAGTTTTTATTTCTTCTTCATGGGCTTTAATACCTACTCCGAATTTTTCTTTTGTTTCCTTCACTGCTTGCTCAATATACAGATTGGATAACATAGGGGAGACGCTACAAACCTGTCTCACTCCCTTCCCAACCACTGCTTCCCTTTCATGTCCCTCGACTCTTATAACTGCCATCTGGTTTCTGTACAACTTGTAAATAGCCTTTCGCTCCCTGTATTTTACCCCTGTCACCTTTAGAATTTGAAAGAGAGTATTCCAGTCAACATTGTCAAAAGCTTTCTCTAAGTCTACAAATGCTAGAAACGTTGGTTTGCCTCTCCTTAATCTTTCTCCTGGGATACGTCGTAGGATCAGTATTGCCTCACGTGTTCCGATATTTCTACGGAATCCAAACTGATCTTCCCCGAGGTCGGCTTCTACCACTTTTTCGATTCGTCTGTAAAGAATTCGCGTTAGTATTTTGCAGCCGTGACTTATTAAACTGATAGTTCGGTAATTTTCACATCTGTCAACACCTGCCCTCTTTGGGATTGGAATTATTATATTCTTCTTGAAGTCTGAGGAAATTTCGCCTGTCTCATACATATTGCTCACCAGATGGTAGAGTTTTGCCAGGATTAGCTCTCCCAAGGCTGTCAGTAGTTCTAATGCAACAGTCTACTCCCGGGTCCTGTCACAATATGGGACTAATATAAAATACGAGGGGCGTTCACTAAATAATGCAACATGTTTTTTCTGAAAGCAATTTTGTCTTATTTGGATTCCAATGCACCATTTTATTCCCCACTCTTTCGGCTACAAAACCCTATTTTTCAGCATTATCCCCACAATGCAACGGCCTTACGCCACCTTACTGGGAGGACCTGTATAACCGCATGGTACCACTCTACTGGTCGACCTCGGAGCCATTGTCTTACTGCATCAACAACCTTCCCATTAGTCACATACTGATTCCCGCAGAGTGCATTCTTCAATGTGGCACAGATGGAAGTCGGAAGATGTGAGATCGCTTCGAAGTGACGAACCCATGTTGCATCGTCTGTGATGATGTTTCACAAAATACTGTCACGATCAGTCACGTAACGCGCAAGCAATTCCACACAGATGATCCTTCGTTGCTCTTTCTGGTCTTCTCTCAGGCTACGAGGAAGCCAGCGGGCACACATCTTTCAGCACTCTGACTGAAAGACGAGTGTGTCAGCACTGCTCACAGAGAAGTTCAGGTGAGCAGCACTGTGTTTGTTGTGATTCATCGATCACCTCGGATGAGAGTGTCCGCACGTTCCAACAACATTGCAGGAGCCGCAGCTGCGTGTGACGTGTGTCCGTCTGGCACGCGATAGAGGGATAGATTTGCGCGACGTTGTTGCGATGATGACAGACGCCTCGCCCAAAGATCCACTGTGATTTTTTTTTCACTCCCAGGCCTCCTAGATATTCTCCAAGTGGCAGGCGTATTTGTGATACTCTAGTTTTCAGCCGAAAGATGGGCAGTGACAGTTCTCCGCTTCGAATACACCTCCGTTACAGATGCCATTTAGAAGGCTAAATATAGCACTGCAACTTACCAGAACTTCATGAGACTATAGAGGCTAAAGCGGGAATATTCCACGATGTCCCACAACAATTTTCGCATTTTTTCAACCGAAAGTAGCCGAGGAAAAAAGTGGGTTGCATTATTTATTGAACACCCCCTGCACGAAGCAGGGGAGCCCATTCTACTTAAGAACTTTTTCAGACTTCTGCCTCTAGCCAGTTCAGAAATAGAAGTTTAAGATATTATCTTATTCCATTTTTAAATTATGTCATTTACTCTTTATGTGCTGCCTTCATTTTTCGAAATTTCACAAATTACTGCTGAAAATTAAGCTTTTTCGGAATGTAAAATCGTGCTCAAAGGTGCAACATGCTCATGTATCTTGGAACAAACAGTTTATTGAAATTTAATAGAGATGCAATGGAGAAAATCTTGTCAGTATTGTAATATCATTACTCAGCTACGTACCTATATTCAGTAGGTGAAATTAGCGTTAGCAGAAGTACTATCAAAAACCAACTACAAAATGTTCAAATGTGTTTGAATCTTATAGGATTTAACTGCTAAAGTCATCAGTCCCAAAGCTTACACACTACCTAACCCAAACTATCCTAAGGACAAACAGACACACCCATGCCCGAGGGAGGACTCGAACCTCCGCCGGCGCCAGCCGCACAGTCGATGACTGCATCGCCTTAGACCGCTCGGCTAATCCCACTCGGCAACCAGCTACAAGTTAAATATATTTCAAAAACTAAAGCTATTAGAAATGAGCATTAATTCCCATTTTCAATACAGGTAAAATTGTTAAGATATTAATAAAGATCGGTTAATTTACAAAGTTCCCGTGTTCCATGGCAAAAAGGATCTTCTTCCGTTTCAAGGTATAAGATGGTACACGACTGACGAAGTAAAACTTTACCGTGCACAAGTCATACATTGAGATGACGAAAGTCATGGAACAGCGATAAGCACATATACAATTGGTGGTAGAATCGCGTACACAAGGTGTATAAGGGCAGTGCATTAGCGGAGCTGTCATTTGTTTTCAGGTGATCGTGTCAAACGTTTCCCGACGTGATTAACACCGTACGACGAGAATTAACATGCTTTGAACGCTGAATGGTATATAATAATAATTGTGGAAGGACGATGGGACCAAACTTCTGAGGTCATCGGTTCCTAGGCTTACACACTAATTAAACTAACTTAAAATAACTTACGCTAAGGACAACACACACGCCCATGCCCGAGGGAGGAGACGAACCTCCGACGGGGGGAGCAGCGTGAACCGTGACAAGGGGCCCCCAGACCGCACGACTACCCCGCGCGACGCTGAATGGTAGTTGGAGTTAGGCGCATGGTACATTCCATTTCGTAAATCGTTCGGGAATTCAATATTCCGAGATCCACAGTGTCAAGAGTGTGCCGCAAACACTATATTTCAGCCATTACCTCTCACCACGGACAACGCAGTGCCCGACGGACTTCACATAACGACCGAGAGCAGCGGCGTTTACATAGAGTTGTCAGTGTTAACAAACAAGCGGCACTATTTGAAATAACCGCAGAAATCAATGTGAGACGCACGATGCCTTCGCTTATAGCATGGCATCGCTCGCGGCGCCTCTCCTGTGCTCATCACCATATCGATTGGACCCTAGACGACTGGAAAATCGAGACCTGGTCAAATAGTTCCCGATTTCATTGGTAAAAGCTGATGGTGGACTTCGAATGTGGCGCAGCCCACACGAAGCTAGGGACCCAAGTTGTCAACAATTCACTGTGCAATGTGGTGGTCGCTCCATAATGATGCGGGCTGTGTCTACATGGAATGGACTGCGTCCTGTAGTCCAACTCAACGAATCGTTGACTGGAAATGGTTATGTTCAGCTACTTGGAGAACATTTACACCCATTCATGGGCTTCATGTTTCCAAACGACGTTGGCATTTTTATGGGTGACAGTAATCCATGTCATCTGGCCATAATAGTTCGCGATTTTTTTTCAGGACGCTCTGGACAGTTACAGCGAATGATCTGGTCATCCAGATCGCCCGACATCTATCCCTTCGAAATTATGGGACATAACTGAGACGTCAGTTTGTGCACAAAGTCCTGCAACGGCAACACTTTCACAATTATAGAACACTATAGAGGCTTCACGGCTCAGCACTTCTGCAGGGGATTTCTAACGACTTGTTGAATCCATACCATGTCGAGTTGCAGCTCTGCACCCGGTAAAAGGAGGTCCGACACGATATTAGGAGGTATCCCATTTCGCTTCTTTGTATTAAGCATCAATAATGAGTAAGTGAAATCAAATTAAGCAGGAGTATTGTCAAAAACCCGTTACAACTTAAATAGATTTCCAAATTGAAGCTATTGGAAACTAGCCCAAATTTCCATTTTCAAGCATGTGCAATTGTTAATACATTAAAGAATATCAGTTAATTCACAAATATCCGATGTTTCATGGCAAACGACTTTCTTCTGTTTCAAGTTACAAGATGGAGCATGACCGGCAAAGTATAGCTTCATTGTCCACACGTTATACAATAGTGTTATAATATACACGGAATTTTACTTGCCACAAAATTCTATAACTGAAGAATTAACAATATATTTCAACAGTTTTAATATATTATAAAGCACTTAAATGTGTAGAACGCGAAATAGTTATAAATGCTGCGAAAAATACAGCCTCATCTCCAAAAACAACAAAACTATAGAAAATGGAGACAAACGCTTGCAGCGGTTTCTAGTGCGCATTCTTTCATTTGCTTCTAAAACTACCCACTGTACGGAAGAACCGTCCGAAAAGCATTCTGTTCCTAGCTACACTGTCCTGTTGAATCTAGGTGCAACATTCTCCTAGAAGCTAGTTTGGAATGGACATTCCGCACCAGTGGATCTCAAACTTACTGAGATAATTAAGTCTGAATAAAATCAGTTACTCGTATCGTTTCGCACTTAAAAGAAAGTTTAGCATCTTACACAAAACGTAAAGTTTAAAAAGTATCTCTTTAAAATGACAATTGATAGATAATATGTAGGTGACATTTAAAAATAATAAACATATATCAATTAGATCCAATAAGGACTATGTTGTGAAAACTGCGTCTGTTAATTGGAATGACAAAGCATATAATGCTGCTTTACTCACGAATTTTTATTTTATCCAGTACTCGTCTCGATGATCATCCATCGTCATCAGATGTAAGGCGTCTTATACAAGGTTGTGACTAGTGGTTGTTTATTTCGTACAGCACATGAAGCGGCCTAGAGGCTAGGATGTGACTCAAATGTACATTGAACACAAAAATTGCACTGCCGCGGAAATTAGCATATGCTTCTCACTATATACACTCCTGGAAATTGAAATAAGAACACCGTGAATTCATTGTCCCAGGAAGGGGAAACTTTATTGACACATTCCTGGGGTCAGATACATCACATGATCACACTCACAGAACCACAGGCACATAGACACAGGCAACAGAGCATGCACAATGTCGGCACTAGTACAGTGTATATCCACCTTTCGCAGCAATGCAGGCTGCTATTCTCCCATGGAGACGATCGTAGAGATGCTGGATGTAGTCCTGTGGAACGGCTTGCCATGCCATTTCCACCTGGCGCCTCAGTTGGACCAGCGTTCGTGCTGGACGTGCAGACCGCGTGAGACGACGCTTCATCCAGTCCCAAACATGCTCAATGGGGGACAGATCCGGAGATCTTGCTGGCCAGGGTAGTTGACTTACACCTTCTAGAGCACGTTGAGTGGCACGGGATACATCCGGACGTGCATTGTCCTGTTGGAACAGCAAGTTCCCTTGCCGGTCTAGGAATGGTAGAACGATGGGTTCGATGACGGTTTGGATGTACCGTGCACTATTCAGTGTCCCCTCGACGATCACCAGTGGTGTACGGCCAGTGTAGGAGATCGCTCCCCACACCATGATGCCGGGTGTTGGCCCTGTGTGCCTCGGTCGTATGCAGTCCTGATTGTGGCGCTCACCTGCACGGCGCCAAACACGCATACGACCATCATTGGCACCAAGGCAGAAGCGACTCTCATCGCTGAAGACGACACGTCTCCATTCGTCCCTCCATTCACGCCTGTCGCGACACCACTGGAGGCGGGCTGCACGATGTTGGGGCGTGAGCGGAAGACGGCCTAACGGTGTGCGGGACCGTAGCCCAGCTTCATGGAGACGGTTGCGAATGGTCCTCGCCGATACCCCAGGAGCAACAGTGTCCCTAATTTGCTGCGAAGTGGCGGTGCGGTCCCCTACGGCACTGCGTAGGATCCTACGGTCTTGGCGTGCATCCGTGCGTCGCTGCGGTCCGGTCCCAGGTCGACGGGCACGTGCACCTTCCGCCGACCACTGGCGACAACATCGATGTACTGTGGAGACCTCACGCCCCACGTGTTGAGCAATTCGGCGGTACGTCCACCCGGCCTCCCGCATGCCCACTATACGCCCTCGCTCAGTCCGTCAACTGCACATACGGTTCACGTCCACGCTGTCGCGGCATGCTACCAGTGTTAAAGACTGCGATGGAGCTCCGTATGCCACGGCAAACTGGCTGACACTGACGGCGGCGGTGCACAAATGCTGCGCAGCTAGCGCCATTCGACGGCCAACACCGCGGTTCCTGGTGTGTCCGTTGTGCCGTGCGTGTGATCATTGCTTGTACAGCCCTCTCGCAGTGTCCGGAGCAAGTATGGTGGGTCTGACACACCGGTGTCAATGTGTTCTTTTTTCCATTTCCAGGAGTGTAGTATCCACAAAATATTGTTGCCACGTAGCATAAATTTTTTTTTTTTCCGCCGAAAAGTTTAAAACCAAAGAATTTACATAAGAGACTCACAGCAAACAGAAGATTGGTTAAACATGTAATCTTTGTACATTGTCTGTGCTATTGTGGCACAGTGAGAAGGAGGATATTCATATATTTTTAATATTAGTCGAAGTGATTAAAATACTTCTGAATGTTCCACATTTCTACTCTTAGAAATTTCTGTATAATAGCATAATACAAATAAAATTCTGCGGCGTAAATTATGTAGCTTTTTCACTTGCTTCACTTAATTATTTCACAATAGTTAAGTGAAGCAAGTGAATGAGCTTCATAATTTACTTCGCTATTTTATTTACATTACTCTATTATACAGAAATTTCTGGAAGTGTGGGACACTCAGAAGCAGTTCAATCACTTTGACTGTTATTAAAAGTATATAAATATCCTCCCTGTCACTGTGGCACAATAGCAAAGAAATGTACATTACACTACGTGTATAACAAATCTTCTGTTTGCTGTGACTCTCTTACGTAAACTCTTTGGTTTGTTCTGCGATAAAATACATCTTTTATGCTATGTGACAACAATATTGCGTGACTAATATGTAGTGAGAAGCACATGCTAATTTCCACGACAGAATACGCATACGTAGTGCACTTTTGGTGTTCTATGTAGATTACATCTCTGTATCATAAGCTATGTCACAATTATAAGTTCAGAGGCTAATTCACTTAATTATTAACAGAGTAATTCACGGCTTAATCTCCGGGCCGCTTCACATGCTATTGTACTAATTCGATTATGCTTACCACTACAGCAATAAGACGGTTGGTACTGCTTACTTCTAACATTATTTTTGTGGACTTGGTTTGGTTGTGCCCAGTGTACATGCTAAATCAGGTTCCAAGTTTATTTTGATTTCGTTGCTTCATTTGTCGAATAATCTACCTTCACACATGAACTGAATCGATGTTCTTCAGGCTTTTTTATAATAACCATGAATACTCGCCACGTACGTTTCGCCAAAGATGTTATAAGTTTTATTTCGTACAAAATATCTTCAGGGTCTTGCCTTTGCAGAGCAAAGGTAATGGAATTTTGGCTCGAGTCTCACTATTAGAAAATTTTCCTTCATTTTCTGAAAACTGCCTTGCAGTTCAGGAATTTATCTGATGATTATTCAAATCAAAAAATTATTCTACAAGCGCTGACTTGCACTGCTTGATGCACAGCAAAACAAGTAAACAAAAATAAAAATGGCCTGATGCTGAGTCGCAGATAGGCACAACAAAAAGACTGTCGCAAATAAGCTTTCGACCAGTAAGGCCTTCGTCAAAAATAGACAGACACGCACCCACACTCACACAAACGCAACTCACATACACATGACTGCCATCGTGTGTGTGAGTCGCATTTGTGTGTGTGTGTGTGTGTGTGTGTGTGTGTGTGTGTGTGTGTGTGTGTGTGTGTGTGTCTGTCTGTCTGTCGTCTATTTTTGTCGAAGGCCTTACTGGTCGAAAGCTTATTTGGGGCAGTCTATATGTTGTGGCTATCTGCGACTGAGCATCTCCGCTATGTGGTGAGTGGTAACTTTCCTTTTCATAATATTGTTACATTTCATCCTAAATTCTCCATTGTTTGATTTGAAAATGACCTGAGATGTTTATGGTAACCTACGATAGCTTGCTGGAAAATAATGCCTCCGAATTTTTTATTCTGTTGTCAATATCGGCCTAGGTGCTCAATGTCATGCACATTACTCTGTCGACTTCCCCGCTTCGCTGATGCAAGTTGCAAACCTCTGCCGCTAGAGGGCTCCGAATTTTTAGCGTGTAACGCGGCAGTGTGCAACGTAACAATGTATGTGCATGAGTGACCGTCAGAAAACTTCAAGCACGAATTCGAAGAGTTCGTCCACACATGGAGCGCCCTCTCCTTCTGCATGACAACACTAGATCCACACGCAAGCGTTGCGACATCTGCAACAATCCTACGCCTTAGGTTCACTGTCATCGATCATCCTCCATGCGGTCTCGACTTTACCATATCCGACTTTCATCTGTTTTCAAAACATAAACGATTTCGAGAATTTAACTTTGATAGTAATGAAGCAGTCCAGATAGATGTGAGTTTCTCACTCCACCAACAAAGTCAAACATTCTACAGTGATAGCATCAACAAACTTGACGGTATCTACAAACTGGTCTCTTGGGAGAAATGTGTTCATAGCCAGGGAAATAAATATGCACACCTGAAAAATAAACATATAGATTGTTAATAAAGTTTGCTTTATTCAGAAGCTTTAAGAGTTTTCACTTAAAAATTTTTGAGGTATTACTTTTCAACTCGCTCTCGTAAAAAGCAAAACTTTCAGTGTGTCGGAAACAGTCAGTGTCTACTACCGGTTTTGACTTGTGATGACGATGGGATATGAGTTTTTATGTGAAAACTGAGGGTTGTTCAACATCTAGCGGAGAGATCCATATTGGGAATTATTAGGAGAGACAGGGAAAGACTGGATTAATTAATCCAGATTATGCCAAATTAAATGTCTCACGCATCGTAATTTCATTTTCAGTTTGTCATTAATTAATCCAGTCTGTTCGCTCCAGATACATTTGTCTGGCTGCCTCTCCTAGTAATTCCCAATATGGATCTCTGTGCTAGGTGTTGCGCAACCCTCAGTTTTATAATTAAAAAGTCGTATCTCACTGTCACAAGTCAAAACCGATAATACACCCTGACTGTTTCAGACACACTAAAAGTTCAGCTTTTTACGACAGCGTGTTGAACAATGATTCCTCCGAAATTTTTACGCGAAATCTTTTAAAGCTTCTAAATAAAACAAACTTAATTAACATTCTCAAATGGCTCTGAGCACTATGGGACTTAACTGCTGTGGTCATCAGTCCCCTAGAACTTAGAACTACTTAAACCTAAGTATCCTAAGGACATCACACACATCCATGCCCGAGGCAGGATTAGAACCTGCGACCGTAGCGGTCACGCTGTTCCAGACTGAAGCGCCTTTAACCGCACGGTCACACCGGCCGGCTTAACATTCTCAATCTACATTCTTCTTGTCTATATATTTATTTCTCAACATAGTCACAATGGTGACGACAATATTTCTCTCAACGAGAGATCAGTTTTGATACGCCCAAGATAAGTGATCTGGCAAATGGTTGGCAAATGGGCCGAGCGAGTTCTTTACTATGTGCCAAAATATAAGACAAGGTCAAATCAACAAAGAAATATAAGTTTGAATATCTAAATAACATGAATGAACAACATGGAAGTAATAGTTAAAGATCGTGATGTAAGGTAAAGTCTAGAGTACGCATTTATCTAATAGTAAATGTCAAATATCTGATGATGATGATGACTATGACGATGACGATGACGACGAGGACGACGACGATGATGTACGGAACATTAGATTCTAACGAAATAGTGATCTTTTTAAATGTAATTCTAGTAGAGTACAATCGAACTATTTTTTATACCTCACAAAATATTATTTCATCCCGCCTCCAGAGGGTAATTTCCCGTAGTTCCAAAACCACATTTCTAGATGCTGTACCCCAAGTAAACTATAACATCAGAATCTCTATTTTGCCTATTTACTACGGCCTGGTTGTAATTGTGGAAATGCTACTTGAAGATCGATGATTATAGAAATAGTCAAATAGAATTATTTGTATTTTCTTTTCTGTCTCTTGTGTTTTATCTCATTGCAGTTCGAGTTTTCTCAGTTCAGGTTAAAAAACGTATTTAGTAAATTTTGTAAAGAACCTGAAATCAGGAAGAAGCAGCTGCAGAAATCTGTGTCCTACATAATGTATTATTACACACATTCCACAAATAATGTAACACTGGTACAGGTATTTTCAAGTATTGTAACGGAGCGGCTCATAATGCACATAATCATGAGTCGCTGGAACGCAGGATTATTAATGGAAACGCCGCAATAGGCTGCTGTCTGCCAATGATACAGCAAAGTTCATTTTGACAAACAATGGATGTAACTTACAAATAAGGATGTAATTTTGAAATTGCAAGCAGTATCCAAGATCGAAAATATGTAAATATCTACGCAAAAGTCTGTGGTCACGGCTTTCAGAGGAAAGAAACTCATCAGGAACAAGATCTTTTGAGACAAATCAGCCACAGAACAACTCACACACTTCGATACCTCGGCAATGGCATTATACTCGTGTTTCGCTGGAGAGATATAGATAACAAACGGACCTTGTATGTACATAGTCGTACACATGTACAACAATAAGAATAACGTTAGGAAAACAGATAACAAGAGAAACACGTTTAAGTTTTAGAAAAATATATCCGTTGTGGTGTTTATTTATGGCCTGTGAAAATTGTGTGTTAACAGAAAAAAGACACAAGAAGAAGTGAATCATACGGGAAGATCTGAAAATATTCGCCGTAAATGGAAAGAAGAGGAACGGAATAAGCTCCTAATCGTAGCTAGCCATAGCCGGAAAAAATACGTTCACATAGGCCAACAGCCAACAGAACTCCTGCAAGACATTATTCAAAAAATCAAGATACAGAAGGAACAGATATTTTCGCCTGTACCTTCAAAGACGGATGGCGGTGTCTCCGACTGGCGCTGAGAGTCGCACACTACGATAGTCGTAAGTTGAACTTACTGCCAACTTTTTTCGGCTCTTACCTCGACCATCTGGTACAAACTGCACTGCAAAACCTCTTTTATTCCTCTCTCCGCGATGGTAATTGAACTAAGATTAGACTGAGACAGACGACACTTTTTTATTTTTTATTTTCTTTTTGAGTCATCAGTCTTCTGACTGGTTGTTTCATCTCAGAGAAGCACATGCAACCTACGTCCTCAATTATTTACTGGATGATGCATTCCGATCTCTGCCTTCCTCTACAGTTTTTGCCCTCTAAAGTTCCCTCTAGTTCCATAGAGCTATTCCCTCACGCCTTAACAGATGTCCTATCATCCTGTCCCTTCTTCTCCTCTGTTTATATATATATATATATATATATATATATATATATATATATATATATATATATATATATATATTGCTTTCCTCGCCGATTCTGCAGAGTGTCTTCTCATCATTCCACCAAATTTTCAACATTATTCTGTATCAGCACATCTCAAATGCTTAGATTCTGTTCCGGCTTTCTCACTGTCCATTTTTCACTACCATACAATGTTGTGCTCCAAACGTACATTTTTAGAAATTTCTTCCTCAAACTCAAGCCTATGTTTGATATTAGCAAACTCCTCTTGGCCCGGAATGCCCTTTTTGCCATTGGTAGCCTGCTTTTGATGTCCACCTTCCTCCGTCCATCATGGGTAATTTTGCTGCGTAGGTAGCGAAATTCTTTCACTTCGTCTACTTCGTGATCCCCAATTCTAGTGTTAAGTTTCTAGTTGTTGTCATTTCCTATACTTCTCATTACTTTCGTCTTTCTTCGATTTACCCTCAGGCCATACTCTGTACTCATTAGACTGTTCATTCAATTGAGATCCTGTAATTCTTCTTCACTTTCACTTAGCATACCAGTGTCATCAGCGAATATTATCATTGATATTCTTTCACCCAGAATTTTAATCCCACTCTTGAACCTTTCTTTTATTTTTGTCATTGCTTCTCTGATGTACAGATTGAGCAGTAGTTACGGAAGTCTACATCTCTGTCCTGCACCCCTTTTTAATCCGAGCTATTCGTTCTTGATCTTCCAGTCTTATTGTTCATTCTTTTTTCTTGTACATGTCACTCTCGTCTTACCCTTTAGCTTACCGCTATTTTTCTCAGAATTTCGAACATATTGCATCATTTTACACTGTCGAACTCTTTTCCCACGTCGACAAACACTATGAGCGTGCCTTGATTTCCCTTCAGTACCTTTCCTAGAGCCAAACGTATCGTCACCTAACAGAGCCTCAGTTTTCTTTTGCATTCTCCTGTGCAATGTTCTTGTCCACAACTTGGACACATCAGCTGTTAAGCTGATTTTGTGAAAATGCTCGCAGTTATCGGCGCTTGCTGTCTTCGGAACTGTGTAGACGATGTTCCTTTTTCTTTCTTTTTTCTCGAAAGTCTGACGGTATATCGCCAGTTTCATACATTCTACACACCAACGTGAATATGGCGACATCACACTAATACAGTTACTTGGTAGGTCCCCCACATGACCGGAGCTAAAATCAAACACAGAGCCCCAGTTGTTAAAGAAACAGGAGTGGTGGGCTACTGCGTCATGATGGAGACCAGCCATGAGTGATGACGCAACCACTGCGCCCAGGATCACCTGATTGCATAAATGGGTAAAAAGCTGTTTAAAAAAGGATAAAGTCTCAGAGCTAAGTGCTATAAGAGAACTACCATCGATTCGTAAGTGCTTGTGGAGAGTATTGTCCTGTAACAGGGCCAAAAGAAATTAAATATACCATGTGCGCAGCGTACGTGCATATATTGAGCGATAGAAAGTCGCTGATAATGGGAACTGTCTTAATATTTTGTGTTAATGTGATGCTAAAATGTTAAAGAACGCTCTTATGGATTTCTACAGGACGTCAGCTAAGCCGCTGAAAATTATTATGAGTGCGTTTCATTATATGTATATATGTTAGCGTAACGAAATGACCCATCAGTAATGATTACCATCAAACCCTCTGTATAGAGAGAATATTTCAGATTATGTGTTCATTATCTTCAGGTTGCATTTGAAGTATTTCATTTTATATACTACTTTGTATTCATAGTTTATCATTTTACAACTGGTAATAGATATTCATACACTACTGGCCATTAAAATTGCTACACCAAGAGGAAATGCAGATGATAAACGGGTATTCATTGGACAAATATACTAGAACTGAAATGTGATTACGTTTTCACGCAATTTGGGTGCATAGATCCTGAGAAGTCAGTACCCAGAACAACCACCTCTGGCCGTAATAACGGCCTTGATACGCCTGGGCATTTAGTCAAACAGAGCTTGGACGGCTTGTGCAGGTACAGCTGCCCAAGCAGCTTCAACACGATACCAGAGTTCATCAAGAGTAGTGACTGGTGTATTGTGACGACCCAGTTGCTCGGCCACCATTGACCAGACGTTTACAATTGGTGAGAGATCTAGAGAATGTGCTGGCCAGGGCAACAGTCGAACATTTTCTGTATCCAGAAAGGCCCGTACAGGACCTGCAACATACGGTCATGCGTTATCCTGCTGAAAGTTTCGCAGGGATCGAATTAAGGGTAGAGCCACGGGTCGTAACACATCTGAAATGTAACGTCCACTGCTCAAAGTGCCGTCAATGCGAACAAGAGGTGACTGCAATGTGTAACCAATGGCGCCCCATACCATCACACCGCGTGGTACGTCAGTATGGCGATGACGAATACACGCTTCCAATGTGCATTCACCGCGATGTCGCCAAACACGGATGCGACCATCATGATGCTGTAAACAGAACCTGGATTCATCCGAAAAAATGACGTTTTGCCATTCGTGCACCCAGGTTCGTCATTGAGTACACCATCGCAGGCGCTCCTGTTTGTGATGTAGCGTCAAGGGTAACCGCAGCCATGGTCTCCGAGCTTATAGTCCATGCTGCTGCGATCGTCGTCGAACTGTTCGTGCAGATGGTTGTTGTCTTGCAAACGTCCCCATCTGTTGACTCAGTGATCGAGACGTGGCCAACGATCCGTTACAGCCTTGCGGATAAGATGTCTGTCATCTCGACTGCTAGTGATAAGAGGCCTTGGGATCCAGCATGGCGTTCCGTATTGCCCTCCTGAACCCACCGATTCCATATTCTGCTAATAGTCATTGGATGTCGAACAACGCGAACAGCGATGTCGCGATTCGATAAACCGCACTCGCGATAGGCTACAATCCGACCTGTATCATAGTCGGAAACGTGATGGTACGTATTTCTCCTCCTTACACGAGGCATCACAAAAACGTTTCACCAGGCAACGTCGGTCAACTGCTGTTTGTGTATGAGAAATCGGTTGGAAACTTTCCTAATGTCAGCATGTTGTAGGTGTCGCCACCGGCGCCGACCTTATGTGAAAGCTCTGAAAAGCTAATGATTTACATATCACAGCATCTTCTTCCTGTCGGTTAAATGTCGCGTCTGTAGCACGTCATCTTCGTGGTGTAGCAATTTTAATGGCCAGTAGTGTATTATGAGAGAATGACAGGAGTCGTTACAAATCCTTTACGTGAATGGTCAATACATGTATCGAAACGAAAGGTCTTAACTTCGAACATGCACTAGTGTAACTGCTTTTCGGACAATAATTCCAGGTCTTGTAAATCATTTTTTTTTTATTAAATAAAAAGAAAAATTAAAATGTGTAGTTACAAAGATAGTCATTTACTCTCGTAGAACACAAACAGGCAGAGAGTAATAGGGGTCCTCTAAAAAAGAATGTGTTCTTTGTTCCAACGACAATAATGCCATCTAGTAGAAAGTGGATAATGCCATTTCGTAGATCCACTTCGTTCATACGGATTTCATCTGTACTTGGGGGCTTCGTAATTCTCGAGACATGACGTCTCAACTAAAATGACTGTCTCTCTCGATCACGCTGTTTCTTGAAATCATTAACAGTATAGCAGTACATTAATTTGTTATAATCACTTTGCTGAAATAAGATGCAGTGTTCTACATGGAATACGATACGTTCACTCGGCGGAACCGTCGGATACCACTTAGTTCTCGCGCGCACCTTGTCCACATCAGTCTGGCACATTGCAAACATTATCATTCGCAGTTTACATATAAATTAGTTATTCCTCTGAATTAACGAAAGTTTTTGACTTTTGTGTGGTTGCATTTGATTTTTGTTTTTGGCGTTCTCTGTCATAATTCAAATATCTGACGTTTTGACATGCAAGGTGGCAGACACACAGAAATTTGTTTATTACCATATATCATTGCAGCTGCCAAGACAAATTTTCCCACAACGCCGACGAACTCAAATTGTTCCAGTGTCTAACAGTATTATGTAAACTTGGTTGTTTTGTTCCACACGCTTCCCTCTTAGTATAAACTGTATCATTAAAGCATTTCCGATAGCTCCAAATCGCCCAGCCGTCCGAGGTCGACGATGGATGGATCTCATAACCGGAGCAGACGTGATCTGAGCGTCGAAACACTCTTCACTCATTCCCCGCTTTTAACAGCAGCGCGGTGAGGCGTATATTAAATTTCGAAAAGAAACATGCACTTAAGAACACTATAAATCACAGGCATTTTTATTATGCAGTGTTAGGCCTTGTATTAAACGGGGGAGGATAGAAAAGAGCGCTCCCACTAATTTCCTGGATTATTTCGGACTAACTCGCGTCTTGGAGTTCGTGGCTCCCGGTGTCGTCGGCGATGCTACCTCCCTACCACCAACCACCCATCACCCCCCCCCCCCCCCCCGCCACCATTAGCAGCCACGTGGAAGTGGAAAAGGTTATTTCTAATTTAGGCCGCCAGTCGTGGCCCCTAATTATCTCACCGCTTATGCATTCGGAAGTAGGGCTCTCTCCGAGCTCCAGTCTTCCATAAGAGCTGTCGAAGAACCTCCTTTGTTAGGAAATATGAGATTGGTGCAACATTTCGAGAAAAGTACTTTGAAAGTAATCATCTGACACTGTCATTCTCGCGTTATTAGCTGTCATAAACGAGCCATATCAGACTTAATTGAATTACTCGGCCAAGGTAAGGTAGTTCCTCGGAACATTAGGAGGTAACCCTCCCATGTTCTTGAAAGATAACGCCATTGTTCAGTGCTCTTAATGAAGCCCCAGCGCTCTTCTCTCCAAACCCCCACTCAGTTGGATGATATCCTTCTTCAGTCGACAGTAAAACGTAAAATACGTCTATCCTCGTTAAACGTTTATTACGAGCTTCAATGAGGGACCCCGACACTGTTAGTAACAGTCTAAAGTCAGGAATACATACACACACGAATATGAGCGCCCACAGAAATTTATTCAAGAGGGGACAAAATTCTAAAATTGCCATTTTGATATCAGAAAACTTGACTAATTTCCGTTAATCATCAACAAAAATGAACAGCAAAAATACCACTGACTAATAGCTTTGAAATTGAAGAAACGAAAATTAACTTCAAAAACGCTTATACGACTTTTGCCACCTATAACAATGTTTGCTTACAAAACTTCTCGTTCGATTTTGTTCGATTATTTTCACGCTTTCTATTTTTAAATTTGACTGGCGTAATTAAAATTACGCAACTGTTTATGAAAGCTACGTTTTTCAAGTTCTTTGTTAAAGGGTAACCCAGGGAAGCATTCGGCAAGATGGATGAGGGACACCTCCCAAAGCAAATACGAATTGCCCAGTGCAATTGTCTCTCAATAGCCAACAATTGAGCCAAGATGAGCCACCCACCTCCGCGCCATGCCATCCGAAGTGCTGAATTCGGAATCTGCATGCTGTGCGCAGTTCCAACCCATGGCTTTTGAGAAAATCCCATTTGTTGAAGTGAGGATCTTGTCGATACTGAGTTATGAAATGCGCCAGGCTGCAGTCAGCCTCATGTTTCATTCTACTTTTTACTCAGCAAGATACCGTAATTAATCGATAAATTCCTATGCATATGCAAAAGAGAGGTATTATGTGTGAGAATGGACGACGATTGTAGAGGATTTCCTTTAATTTCTCTTCCAAAGTGCATCTTTAATTTATTTTTGTAGTTCGTGAAGAGCGAAAATATGGCCCTTACAGTTTCGGCTTTCCTTGTCCTGCCTCCAGCCGTTATTGCCAGTAAATGAATCCTCAAGCTTCCACTGCTTCGTGGCTGGTCCCGGCAGAGGTTCGACTCCTTCCTCGAACATGGATGTGTGTGTTTGTCCTTAGGATAATTTAGGTTAAGTAGTGTGTAAGCTTAGGGACTGATGACCTTAGCAGTTACGTCCCATAAGATTTCACACACATTTGAACATTTTTTTCCACTGCTTCTTTATCCAAACTGTTCCTCATTTGGTCTGATAATAGCTGCTTGGACTCCGTTCCAGACCTCCCTACATGAGTAAAATTCTAAGGACATAGCAGAAATCGAACGCGGGTGCTTTCGTACCAAAAGCAACGACACTAACCATTCAGCTATGGAGGCGATCTGCCGCTTAAGATAATTAATACTTACGTGGAACACGTTTCAGTACGGATATCCACAGTTTAGATGACACATGTTAAAAAATTTCTTTAAAATTTTTTTATTAAAATCTTATAAAAAACGTCTGGAAACAGCATTAGCTGACAATAATCCTTTGTTCCAGGGTCACACATGACCGGTTTTGCAATATTGTAATGGCATATTCAGCTGGAAAAATCTACAAAAGTCTATAATGAGGATTAGGAATCAATTAATATTACCAAAAATGTGAGGTACCTAAAAGAGATAAAGATTGAGTGAAATACTCGTACTTACATAGGTAATTTAACATTAGGCCACTGAAATAATACTCTCTCCCAGTATTCAGGCGGCACTTGTCTTTAGTACTGCTAGGATGTTGAGTACTCAAGATAAATAAAGCCAAGAATTAATGGTTCAAGGCCACGTGACTGAAGGCCTTGTTGACTGCAAGTCGCGTTTTATAGCCCTTAAAGTGGACATTGTGAAACGTCCCCTTTGAACAATTTATACAAGACTGTGCTTAAACTGACACACAATATTTTGTTAGCGCAACGCAATCTGACTTTCAAAATTCCCTACAAAAGAATGGCCCTGACTAACATTAAACTATACCTTTCACAAATCACTTACCTCACAAAAATCTTCGCTGCTCAAGCTATTGCAATACAGCGAGCGCCACTACTGCCAGCTAAATAAAAGATTCAAACTATGGAAGGCACTAACTACTGATAGGGATAGTTAGCAAATGAAAGATATTAATAGAGAACAAACAATGTATTTACCTTGATATCATCATATATAGATATAGCAGTTCATGACAAATTTCAAAACTCCGCCATCTCTCTCCCCACATCCACCACTGCTGGCGGCTCACCTCCAACTGCGCAACGCTACGCGCTGTTCACATCCAGCTGCCGCTGCCCAACACTACAATGGCAGACAACAATGTAAACTAGCCACAGACTGCACACAGCACAGCCAGTGATTTTCATATTGAGCGCTACGTAACGTTGCCAATAAGAAAACATAAACAGCCTACTTACATAGAGAAAACATAAACAGCCTACTTACATAGAGCCTACTTACATAGAGAAAACATAAACAGCCTACTTACATAGCCCCCATGCTCCCCACAAAAAATTTTACAAATTTTTTTTTGAGCAGTGGCCAATAATGATTTGATAAAATTTTTCATAATTACAATAACAAAGAAATCAAATGCACACACTTATTGATACAATGTTGGTCAAAAGCTAAAATTTTGTCACAGTCCATAAAGACAGTCCTGATCATTAATCATAATAGCAATTACAGTTTTTTTCGCAAAGTCTCATTAGTAAAAGAAATTGCACACAGTGGATTTCCATGCAGTCTTGAAGAAGTAGTGTTGTCCTTCCAATGGAAAGACAGTGCTGACTCTTGACATGCTGACAGGTAATGGGCCACAATGGAGCAAACCCACATCAGAGTCATTCGAAGTTTTGAAGAATATTGGTAGGTAGGTCATCACAGAGCAGACCCACTGGAGTCCTGGTAGAGATTGTGGTATTGGTGGGCCACCAGAGGTGCAGACCCACTGTAGTCCTTGTAGAGATAATGGTATTCGTGGGTCATCAAAGATGCAGACCCACTGTAGTCCTTGTAGAGATAGCCAGCAGCCATCTGTTGTGACTGTGCAGTTGCACAATCACCTTTGAAGAGTCTTGCGGATGATATAGCAAGTCCATAAACCACTACTTGTGCACTCACAAAGTTTTTGAAATTGTCCTTAGAACCAGCAATGCTGTTATCCAGTGCCTTGCTGAATTATTAACACACGTGCAAACACTAACAGTCCCAACTTCTCACATATTGTCCATATACTATGACCAACAGAAAGGTGTGCAGTGAAATGTAACTTACAAGTTAATAATAAGATGAACTGGTGTCAAGTACAATTTTATAAATTTACAACATGAAAATACAATTACAAAGGTACAAAATACATCATTAAAGAACATAACAATACAGATAACATTTGTAGTACAGGCTTTACAAAAGAATAGAAATAGACATATACATCAGTGGAATTATGACATGAGTACATACATAAAATATCAGAATAACTTTTGGAACATCAACTTTACACATGAGCATTAAAACAAAACAGAATAAATAATGTCTAAGCATATTTACAAGGTAAATAACAAATTATTAGTGCCAATTATATTCGAGGATAACAGTATTCCTCATCATAGTGAATGTAGCTTAATATTAAAAGAAGAAAAAATTCTATGAAACTACACAGTGACAGGAAGAAAACAAATACACAAGGGTACACAAACACATAGTGGGGTAACACAAGGAAAGGACAGGGTTTGTTTTACTGCAGTATTTTGCAAACAAAACTTTCTTTACTTCTCGGAGATCTTCCTTCGTTCTTCATTATTTCCAAAAGTCCTATCTATACCTGCTTTCTGTACTTTTCTCGTATAGCCTCTCAGTGCATTTCTTCAAATTCATCGCAACTCATTCTCTTATAGGCTACCCCCTCTTAAGCTAACTTAAATCTACTGAGCTCAGATGCTAAACTAAGGGACGAGGCAATGCAGCATCACATAACAAATTATCACAAACAGCAATGACAAAAAAAATGCCAATTTGCAAAGCAAGCAGCAGCAAATCTAAATTAACAGATAAAATGCAAAATTACAACTAATATGAGCCAATGTGCAGCAACAATAAAAATAAATCAATAGTAAAACTAGCTTAACAGAGTAATACAAAGTGAAATTTAGTAGCACTATGCCTGGCAAATATCAGCAGAAATAACTTATATCTAAACATGACATAGCTCAAGCAGAAAAAAACATTACACTAAAGACAACAATGCAGATAAGGGAAATGTATATTCACATCTTAATGTCTACGTAATTAAAGTGGTGCACCACAACAACTTATTGTAAAAAAAATATTACCATGTACTTGAAAAGAAAATTATGTGTTACTGTTACTAGTTCCTTCTTATTGTTCTTTCCTTTCCAAGTGCTCCTTTTTTTTTAAAGAATCTGGATTACAAAATTATCATTTAATAGATCTGTTGACAGAAAGTGTTCACATTAGCAAATGCATCTATGTTTATTTTATAGAACTAATGCTGTAACACAGCTGGAAAACAGATATCAAATGAAATAAGCAACTATGAAAAGCAAAGCATAAAAATATCATTCAGTAGTCATGTGATATTTCATAAGTTAGTAGAAATTCTCTCAACTCTCATAGAAAGACACTTGTCATAATCAGGTGTGCAGATGTACGAATATTTCCCATCAATTCATAAGCTTTGCAGTAATTAGCACAAATTACGAGTAATCATATGTTTTCAGGTAATGAGCGTGTAATATTTGCGATGCTTTCTACAAAGGAATGTCAATAGCAAGGTTAATGGAAGTAATGAGGGTGTCGCATTTGCAATATTTTCTCTAAAGGAATGTCAATGGCGAGGATAAAGGCCTGCCTTTTTTCTTTTTTCTTTTTTTCTACCTGTGCTTCCGGAAAGGCACACCCTAATGGCTTGTCTCCAGGTGTTTGACACAGCTGCGTGCCCACAACGCATTACATGCAGGTGGTCACTTAACTTTCTTACGGAAATATTTACGACACCAGTTTCCGCTACAGAGACAGTCTCACATAACAATATTTCACAGTTCAAGAATTAGCGTTGCAAATCTGTAGAAAGAAAATCCTATAAATATAACAGCGTCCAAAAAATTTTCGCCAGCATTGTGATACATTCACTCATATACACACATTTCATAACTCTTAAAGTACGATTCTTGGTTTCCAACATACTTCTTATTCCTCATATACGGTAGCATCATCTTATTGATCATAAACATATCTCAACAGCATAGTACACATCGTCGTCGTAATAATAACATCATAACACCTCAGTCAAATCTCAAAAACGTCGTAGCTTTCTGCAATAATTTCAAACCCTAAAAAATATTCTCTGCTCATTTCAATAATGTCATCTACCTCAAACGTACTTTAAAATCATGCTCCCTTACCAAATATACGAGGGCGGTTCAGAAAGTAACCTCCGATTGGTCACAGTGCGGGTTGTGGGGGGAGTAGCGACGCCATCTGTGCGTTCACGCACTCAACAGATCAGTCGGCATCAAGCCGTGGTCGAGTGAACGTCGTACCTGCGCTAGTTTAGTTTTTGTGGCAGTTTGAAATGTGTGCTGCAATAGAAAACCCCGCCAAATGTGAAGTGCGTGCTAGTATTGGGACACGGCCGGCACCATTCCAAAATACCGAATGTATCCGGTACGTGTTGCCTCTCTAGCCGTTATTACCGTAGCGGGTTGCGACATAGAGAGAGTCCTTTCCTAAGCATCGTTAGTAGACAGCAACAAGGTCGCACGCAGTGTATCCGGCAAGTGTTGACTCTCTAGTCGTTATTACCGGCGCGGGGTTGTGACATAGAGAGAGAAACCCTTTCTGGAACTCGAACCCTGCTCCTCCTGGGTGGAAAGGCCAAGTGCTCCCACCTAACACAATTAAACCACCAGACACACATGGAATTGATGGGAAATTAAAAATGCCGGAGCCCTTTCTGGGACTCGAACCCTGGTGCTCCTTGACGGAATGCTCAAGTGCACCCCCAACACATGAAACCTGTCTAGATGCGGGAGAGGAAGGTTAGGTTAGTGTACTTTATTTATTTTGGTCGAGAAACTGACGCAAAGATCGATCCTAATTGCGTAATTAATCACAAAGATAGGTCCTAATTACACAACTATATGCAAAGCACTACAGAAGGACGGCATAAAATCGCAATACGCCGCGGAAACTGACGATACCATACAACTGGTGTTATCCTGCCAAGAAAAAAATTCGCAGAACCACTCGAAACCAGCGACAGAAACATCGAAACTCTACCCTACACCTACAAGCTGCCAGAGTCGATATTAGCTAACTTTGAGACGGGTGTATTTCCTGCTTTTCATGTATGCGTGTTTCTACTGCATTACAGAGAAGTTATTATCAGAGTTTTTTTTTCTTTGTATACGTCTACGGCATTGCATGTTTCGAATTCTTTAAGTTCAATGGGCCCCATGTACAATTAATCTTAAATAGAGTGATGGTAGAACTGCTGTCTGGACGCTTCCATATGAGGTCTACCTTTTTCGTATTTGGTCTTCGTGGTCCTTATGCGCAATTAATGTTAGCTGCAGTAGAGTCGTTTGGTAGTTACCTTGAAATGAGGGTCTCTAAATTTAGTGTTTACAGTTCCTAGGAAAGAACACCGTCCTCCAAGGACTTCTGTTTGAGTTCTGAAAGCAGCTCCATGGCACTTACAGGTAACAAATCTAGAAGCCATTCGCCGAAATTCTTCAACATGACCTGGAACGGATCAATCCCACCAGTGAAGTAAGCAGGACGATAGTAATACTTCACCTGAAAGTTACTGGTTTATTATTCCTACTCATCAGCATTAACTTGCATTTTTTCCGCATTTAAGGCTAGCGACCATTCACCACACCAAATGGAAATTTTGTCTAAATCGTCTTGTGTCCTCCTACAGTCACTCAGCTTTGATGACTTATCGTAGACCGCTGCATCGTCGGCAGACTATTGACCCGCCAAATCATTTAAGTATAAAGAGAACAGCAGCTATCCAATTGCACTGGGCTGCATATTGGATATAGCCACTCTCTTATCTCTGAGCCTGTTAAATATGCTCGTGCCTTCGTTAACGGGCTGCGATGGGAGATCGTGTCATATACCTTCCTGAAATCTAGAATATGTAATCCACCTGTTACCTTCCTTTATAGTTCTAGATATATCATGTGAAATAAAGGCATGCCGAGTTTTGAACGAATGATGCTTTCTAAAATCAGGCTGATTCATCAACATAAACAGCTTAGCCTCAAGAATGTTTATTATATTCGAACTGAGAATACGTACAAAGATTCGGGAGCAGTCCGAAGTTAGGGATATTGGTCTGTAATTTTGCGGTCTGTTCCTTCATCTTTCTTGTATACTGGAGTGACCCGCGCTTTCTTTCTTTCCTTTATACCATTCGTTTCGATCTTCGTGTTGGACGAGAAAGAAAGAGAGAGGGAGAGAGAGAGAGGCGGGGTGATGGACCAATTCCCTGGAGTACTCCTTCTAAAATCTAACAGGAATGCCATCCGGACCAGATGATTTGTCTGTTTTTCAAATCTTGACGGTACTTCCTTATGTCAGTTACACATCTTCCATACGGGGGTCCGTCCGAAGGTCAAGAGACTGCATGTTTGTACGGTTTTCATGCTTGAACGATGTCTTAAACGTGAAATTTTAAACTTAGGTTCGGCTTTTGCTATCTTCAACTGCCGCACCAGACTGGTCAACAAGGAACTGATTGGAATCCTTAGACTCGCTTACCGATTTTACACACGGCCTGAAAGTTCTCGGCTCCCTGCCAAATCTTTTGCTAAGTTGTGACGGTGGCAGTTACGTGCTTCACGCATTAATATTTCGGCAGCCGGCTAATGGCTTACGAGGCCTCGATTCAATCTATTAAACGTGCTTGATTCGATTATTCTATTCCCTATAGCTTACAGCCATGAAATATCGGTCAAATTATACATCATCTTCGTGGGGTTGTGAGAGAGAGAGTTAGCGTCATCTCCTCCCACAGCGCTGTCGCAACCGTTTGGCTGCGCAGCCCGTCCGCCGTCGCCACAGCCTGGCTCTTCAAACCGGCTGTCACCCCCTCCTCCTCTAGAAACAGCAGCTCGCCGCCCACGCAAGGTATGCCTTTCGAGACGTATGCCTCTCCCCGCAAATGATGATGATTACGATCACCCATCACCAGTCCATTCATCTATCGGGTGGACTCCTAGTTGTAGCAACAGTAATAATAGTAATTTCCTTATGGCTAACGGTAGTTCTCTCCCCCGTCCTATCGATAACGAATTCGATCAGAATAACGGCGTAATGACTCCCTTAGAATACTCAGCAGTTGCTAGAGCGTTTGAGGGGCGAATCTCTTTCACCAGAATTGAGAATCCATGCGGGAGGTATCGCGATCCTGTAAGGTTTTTGGAGGCGTGCCTCCCCGTCTTGGAGACCGAGCTCCTCAAACTCTTAGAAGATCCGGAATTTAACGCCTTTAAATGCAGTGCGGTATTATGCAGTGAACTGAGTCACCCCCCTAAACATCAAGGTGACGCGGAGACGGCTACTCTGCATTATATATGGGGTGAAAATGGTGTTATTTCTCGGAGAACATCGATTGCTGAGTTGTACCGAGAATCCACCTTGAGCGCTATTATGGCCCGATTTTCCGAGATGGAAGTACGTGGATCCGCTAAAGCGCTCAGCAGTATACCACACCTCGACATCCATATACATGTCTATGATCCAATGAATGGAGGGTCCAGTTATATTAAACTCCCTATAGATATTGAGAAAAAGCAGGAGTGCATTAATGTTCAAAATAAGTATGATAATGCGTGTTTTGCATGGTCAGTCCTGGCTTGCAAGAGAAATTACAATTACAATTACAATTACAAACATCATCCAGAGCGTCCCAGCAGTTACAAAGTCAAAGATATTAAGAGACAGTACAACTTTGATGGAATAGAGTTCCCTTTAAGAATCCAGGACATACCTAAGTTTTAAGCTCAGAATACCGCAATATCGGTCGACGTTTGTGGCCTGGAGAGGAAAAGCAAGTCAGATGAGCAGAACAAGCATACAGTAGTAGACCCCCTCCATTTCTCAAAATTTGCATGTGAGCGAGAGTTGCATGTCAACATGCTGCTCTTCTCCGAACGTGATAATTATCACTACGTCTGGATCAAAGACATGTCCCGACTCATTTCCTCCCAGTTAAGTAAAAATGAACATAAACAACATATTTGTATAAGGTGTTTGAATTATTTTTCATCTCAAGAGTTATTAGCGACACATCTATTAGATTGTGCATGCATGGACCCGGTACGTGTTGTTATGCCCACTGAGGAAAATAACTTCATTAAATTTAAAAATGCTCACCACCAGCAGCGTTGTCCTTTTGTTGTGTACGCCGATTTTGATGCTTGCTGGCTCCTATTACTCGTTGTGAAGGGAACCCCTTAGCCTCACACACAACCTTCACACAAAAACACTTACCTTATGCGACTGCGTTCCAAGTTGTATGCGCATATGATTGTAAAACTTAATAGCTATCAGTCTTATGTAGGGGGCGATCCGGCGGTTTGGCTTCTCACTGAGCTTGGAAAACTTTCATGGCAAGTTCACAAGCTCTACAGCATCAATATTCCCATGACCAAATCAAAGGAAAATGATGACTTGTATGAAAAGGCTGTTAATTGTCATATTTGCGGGCTGGCCTTAGATAGAAAAGCTGAGACTCCTCGTAGAGACCATTGTCATCTTACGGGTAAGTTCCGCGGTGCAGCCCACAAAGCACGCAACTTGAAGAAACAATCCGAAGTGACGCGATAATAGAGGACAAACATTAGCCGCCACAGGAACGTAGGTGGAACCAGGGTAATAATAACTGGAAACCAACCAATAAAAATGGAAGGGATCAACCGGTGCAGAACGTGGTGCAGCCCACAAAGCATGCAACTTGAAGAAACAATCCGAAGTGACGCGATAATAGAGGACAAACATTATCCGCCACAGGAACGTAGGTGCAACCAGGGTAATAATAACTGGAAACCAACCAATAAAAATGGAAGGGATCAACCAGTGCAGAACTGGAGAGCGAGTGAAGACCGCAATCCAGAACCTACACAAATAATCAAAATACGTCCGGCGAACCCTGGCCGTATGCAAACTGCGCAAAACAGACAAGAATGACTAGGGCGGCACACTCGGCAGCGGAAGAACGCGGCCGGGAACAAAGTAGTGTATAATTAGATTAGATTTTTGTGATTTGTTGGCGATGTTTATTTGTATTAGTATAGGCACTGTTTTATTTGTGTTTTGTGATTATTTGTTTTATGTTGTGTGTATTTATTTTCCTATTTTCATGTGCTTGTCTTATTTTGGCATGGATTGTGTGTATATTATGTGTTTGATGTTAAATTTTGTTGTATGGGGACCACTGGGTCGCTTAGTATAGAAAATTTGCTTCAGCTATGACACAAACAATATTTAGAAGTATTAGATTAATTATAGAAGGGGTTATCTTATGTAGATAACTTCCTATACAAAATTTTATGGCAAGGCTATTGGACAGGAGAGCTTTCAGGATAAAATCTGGCTCTGTGGTGGATGGATTTGGGCTGTGTTGAGCGTGTTGTGATGTGGTAGGTGGATATTGCGTCCCACCGAATGTGTTGCGTTTCTTGAGACGAGTGCAGGGTATGACGTCCGATGCGGTAGTGTTCAGGACCCACCCGTTGCGTTATCGGCGGTAATCCGAGTGGTCCTATACTTTCGGTTCCTCTGAGAAGGTAAATATGCGGTTAATTTCTTCGTTGATTACAACACCGAACAGTTGGTGAAGAGAGTCTTATTGCACTCCAAGTAATAGTATTACAGGGAGGGAGATATTGCTGCTGTCATGGAGATCAGCCAGTGGCATCAAAGTTATAGTGTAAATTGAGGATATATGGATAGGTACGAGGCTGGACATTACTGAAATAGACTGAACAAGGCTGTTGGCAGTTTAAGTACAATACATTCTATCTCTGTATTGACATCTTTGGCCGCAACAGTGACAGTGTATCATTTACTCACTGTGGATGCTATGATGAATTTAGCAACTGTAGAGGCAACACACTGCGTATTTCTAAAGCATCAAACACACATGCACCTCTGTGGTATACTCTGTTGTAAGGGACTCGTCTTGTAGAAGATGGTGGATACTAGGAGAGAGTTTATATACGAGGATTGGAAATTTAACAGTGGAAAAACTATTTACTTACAGCTCGTACAAAATAAATATGTCTTTCAAAGTTTTATTGACCTTCAAAGTAGTCTCCAGCATAGTGTATAACCCTTGCCAGTGATGCTCTTAGCAGTGTCACATGTGTCGACAGTTCGAGTGGCGCGGTCTGTTAATCGATGAGTTGCAGCAGTCGTCAAGCAAATGCCGTGAAGTGTTTCCTTCAGTCAGAAATCGAGTTGAACTCACGAGGACTTACGTCAGGGGACCGCAGTAGGTGGTACAGCACTCAGCAGTCCCATCAGTCAAACAAATCAGTAACAATTTGCACTCTATGTGCTTGAGCATTGTTCTGCAAAATGATGGTCAGGTCCCGCAGAAAGTGTCATCACTTCTGTCTCTAAGCTGCTCGTAGGTTGTGTTCCAAAATATGTAGTGCTTTTAGTCGATATTTATTATTTCACAGAGAAATATTACATCGTCGTCATCGTCATCATTATCATCTTTTCCATACCCCTCCTCCGGAAGTAAGTACCATCTTGGCAGTGATGGTAGTGGTGACGGCGATGCGGAGCTATCGGGGATAGCTTCTGAAACTAAAATCAATAAATAAATAAATAACATCAAAACAAAATGAAATTAGTTTTGTGCATCACATAGACAAAGAATCAGTTATGCACCGAATTTTCTGTGTATTAGCATACCCTGTCATAGATACCTGGCTATTTCGAGTCAGACAGTATCGCTTTTGTAATGAATCGCTTTTGTAATGAACCTCGCTTGTAGTTACCGGTACTCATAACTGCGACGAGCACTAAACAATACTACTTGTAAGCCGTATATTTAGGAATGAAGTACCATCGACATTAATGGAAAACGAAGATGATGTATAATTTGACCAATATTTCATGGCTGTAAGCTATAGGGAATAGAATAATCGAATCAAGCACGTTTAATAGATTGAATCGAGGCCTCGTAAGCCATTAGCCGGCTGCCGAAATATTAATGCGTGAAGCACGTAACTGCCACCGTCACAACTTAGCAAAAGATTTGGCAGGGAGCCGAGAACTTTCAGGCCGTGTGTAAAATCGGTAAGCGAGTCTAAGGATTCCAATCAGTTCCTTGTTGACCAGTCTGGTGCGGCAGTTGAAGATAGCAAAAGCCGAACCTAAGTTTAAAATTTCACGTTTAAGACATCGTTCAAGCATGAAAACCGTACAAACATGCAGTCTCTTGACCTTCGGACGGACCCCCGTATGGAAGATGTGTAACTGACATAAGGAAGTACCGTCAAGATTTGAAAAACAGACAAATCATCTGGTCCGGATGGCATTCCTGTTAGATTTTAGAAGGAGTACTCCAGGGAATTGGTCCATCACCCCGCCTCTCTCTCTCTCCCTCTCTCTTTCTTTCTCGTCCAACACGAAGATCGAAACGAATGGTATAAAGGAAAGAAAGAAAGCGCGGGTCACTCCAGTATACAAGAAAGATGAAGGAACAGACCGCAAAATTACAGACCAATATCCCTAACTTCGGACTGCTCCCGAATCTTTGTACGTATTCTCAGTTCGAATATAATAAACATTCTTGAGGCTAAGCTGTTTATGTTGATGAATCAGCCTGATTTTAGAAAGCATCATTCGTTCAAAACTCGGCATGCCTTTATTTCACATGATATATCTAGAACTATAAAGGAAGGTAACAGGTGGATTACATATTCTAGATTTCAGGAAGGTATATGACACGATCTCCCATCGCAGCCCGTTAACGAAGGCACGAGCATATTTAACAGGCTCAGAGATAAGAGAGTGGCTATATCCAATATGCAGCCCAGTGCAATTGGATAGCTGCTGTTCTCTTTATACTTAAATGATTTGGCGGGTCAATAGTCTGCCGACGATGCAGCGGTCTACGATAAGTCATCAAAGCTGAGTGACTGTAGGAGGACACAAGACGATTTAGACAAAATTTCCATTTGGTGTGGTGAATGGTCGCTAGCCTTAAATGCGGAAAAAATGCAAGTTAATGCTGATGAGTAGGAATAATAAACCAGTAACTTTCAGGTGAAGTATTACTATCGTCCTGCTTACTTCACTGGTGGGATTGATCCGTTCCAGGTCATGTTGAAGAATTTCGGCGAATGGCTTCTAGATTTGTTACCTGTAAGTGCCATGGAGCTGCTTTCAGAACTCAAACAGAAGTCCTTGGAGGACGGTGTTCTTTCCTAGGAACTGTAAACACTAAATTTAGAGACCCTCATTTCAAGGTAACTACCAAACGACTCTACTGCAGCTAACATTAATTGCGCATAAGGACCACGAAGACCAAATACGAAAAAGGTAGACCTCATATGGAAGCGTCCAGACAGCAGTTCTACCATCACTCTATTTAAGATTAATTGTACATGGGGCCCATTGAACTTAAAGAATTCGAAACATGCAATGCCGTAGACGTATACAAAGAAAAAAAAACTCTGATAATAACTTCTCTGTAATGCAGTAGAAACACGCATACATGAAAAGCAGGAAATACACCCGTCTCAAAGTTAGCTAATATCGACTCTGGCAGCTTGTAGGTGTAGGGTAGAGTTTCGATGTTTCTGTCGCTGGTTTCGAGTGGTTCTGCGAATTTTTTTCTTGGCAGGATAACACCAGTTGTATGGTATCGTCAGTTTCCGCGGCGTATTGCGATTTTATGCCGTCCTTCTGTAGTGCTTTGCATATAGTTGTGTAATTAGGACCTATCTTTGTGATTAATTACGCAATTAGGATCGATCTTTGCGTCAGTTTCTCGACCAAAATAAATAAAGTACACTAACCTAACCTTCCTCTCCCGCATCTAGACAGGTTTCATGTGTTGGGGGTGCACTTGAGCATTCCGTCAAGGAGCACCAGGGTTCGAGTCCCAGAAAGGGCTCCGGCATTTTTAATTTCCCATCAATTCCATGTGTGTCTGGTGGTTTAATTGTGTTAGGTGGGAGCACTTGGCCTTTCCACCCAGGAGGAGCAGGGTTCGAGTTCCAGAAAGGGTTTCTCTCTCTATGTCACAACCCCGCGCCGGTAATAACGACTAGAGAGTCAACACTTGCCGGATACACTGCGTGCGACCTTGTTGCTGTCTACTAACGATGCTTAGGAAAGGACTCTCTCTATGTCGCAACCCGCTACGGTAATAACGACTAGAGAGGCAACACGTACCGGATACATTCGGTATTTTGGAATGGTGCCGGCCGTGTCCCAATACTCGTGCTGTCATAAGGTTTTTTACAGCCAAAGGATATTCTGCAGCAGCTATTCATCGTGAGCTTTGTGCCGTGTACGGACCAAGAGTTATGAGTGAAGGAGTTGTCCGTGAATGGGTACGTTTATTTAAAAGTGGACGAGAAAACGTTCATGATGAAGAGAGGAGTGGTAGACCATCATTGGTGACTGACGAACTCGTTCAGACAGTTGATGCAAAAGTTCGTGAAAATCGACGTTTCTCAATGTCGGAGTTGTCTACTGGTTTTCCACAGATTTCTAAGACTCTCTTGTACGAGATAGTGACAGCAAGATTGGATTACCGTAAGTTCTGTGCACGATGGGTGCCCAAAATTCTTACCGACCACCACAAAACTCAAAGAATGGCCTCTGCATTAGACTTTCTGTCACGTTATGAGGACGAAGGAGAACCATTGTTAAACAGAATCGTGACCGGTGACGAAACCTGGATTAAGTACTTGAACCCTGAGACAAAAGAACAATCAAAGATGTGGGCACATTCAAATTCGCCTACCAAACCAAGAAAAGCCTCGCAAGATTTTTCTGCCAGAAAACTGATGGCAACGGTGTTTTGGGATGCCAAAGGGGTGTTGTTGGTTGAATTCATGGAACGTGGTACGACCATTAATCAAGACGTGAACTGTGAAACAATAAAAAAGTTACGACGGGCTATACAGAACAAACGCCGTGGTATGCTGACATCCGGTATCGTTTTTTTGCACGATAATGACCGTCCTCACTCCGCTCGCAGAACAACGGCCCTTCTTGAGTCCTTCAAGTGGGACGTTATCAACCATCCACCTTACAGCCCAGACCTGGCGCCAAG
The DNA here is from genome assembly GCF_023864345.2 of Schistocerca serialis cubense. Taxonomy (NCBI): domain Eukaryota; kingdom Metazoa; phylum Arthropoda; class Insecta; order Orthoptera; family Acrididae; genus Schistocerca; species Schistocerca serialis. The sequence continues at coordinate 259,327,032 of NC_064641.1, forward strand.
TGATTATCACCTCTTCATGCATTTGAAGAAATGGCTCGGGTCACAGCGGTTTGATGACGACGAAGAGCTCAAAGATGCGGTCACAGGCTGGCTCCAGGCACAAGCGGGTGATTTTAATGCAGAAGGAATTTCAAAGCTTGTGAAGAGATACGATAAGTGCCTCAATCGCTATGGAGACTATGTAGAAAAATAGTGCAAAGATGTAGTTGTAAGATGTGTATATTAAAATATTTTTATTTAACTTGATGTATTTTTTTAAATCAACCGGAGGTTACTTTCTGAACGGCCCTCGTATCATTCAAAGCTCTCATAGTATCACAATGGTTCCGAAAAAATATGAACAGATCACACAGTACAGACAAAATACAATTTCGTAAGTGTGAAGTAATCCAACTCTGTAATTGCGTAAACATATGTCACTGTTGTAGTAAAAAAATGTTTATCTCTCAGTTAAATGATCAGATAGCTGTGTAATTTGTGTGTTAGAGAAATATGGTACCGATGTGTAAAGTTGTATAAGCAAATACCATATTAGCTAGGGTTCCTTGTGGTTGCCACACACATGGTACACAAAGTAAGTGTGTACCCCCCTGAGGATTAATGTAATTATACCCTCAGGTGTTACAGATTATAGCAATGAAATGAAATGTATCACTGAAAACCTTTGTATCATTGTACTTCAAATATCTTTAAAAATAAATGTTTTAAGTACAAAATTAATCACTCAAATGCGTGTCCTGTAGCGCTAAATGTGCGTCTTGCTGTAAGATAATTCTGTGGAAGTGTCGTACTTATCGTCCTCCGAAAGCTAAGTTCTGCAGAAGTCAATGTACTTACCTCATGATAAACAAAAGTGAAATACTTTGCGTATAGATATCGTAGTTATTATGCTTATTGGCGTGATGAAGAAAGTACTGTACAGTAACGTATTGTTATGCCACGAAAAAGGCTGTCTCATTGTTGCTATACCACAAAAGTTACTACTAAAACATGTTTTTCTTCCTAGAAGAATTCAGAAAAACTGTGCAGATATAAAACAGATACACTGCAAAAGCAACATTGTAAATTTTCACTCATTAGCAGCGTCGTGATAAAACCGTGTAGTTGTCACATAAACTAACCACTGTGTCATCTGGTATCTCACAGAAAGTACTTTAAATCCAGAATATATTTTCAAGTAAACCAAAATGTTGCATTAAAATCTCATTAGCAGTACTTGTAAATGTTCTAAGTGTGTGAGCCTTATAGTCGTTACGTAATCGTGCAACTAACAAGCAAGAATGTACAAATACAACACTGTGTCGTCTGTTCACTATAACAATGCATTCGTAATTTCAGTTTAAAAATGTTCCCTAGGTTCTAGACTGGATATTTAACTTCAAACATTGTTGCATGGTAACAGTTTCTAAAGCATACTAGTAACGTGAAGTGAAACGTTTTATGGCAAAGACAAAGTTAAAAGGCAAATTATCTTTCAATAAACGGTTTTACATGTGAAATGTGGTGTAAACCTTTACTCTTCCTAGTACGCAGAGTTTCAACTTCAAAGCAATTTCTGTTACGTCGTGAGGAGCCACCAACGTGTCAGACATGTGGGGCACAGCTGTCGATACGGCATATTTTAACTGAGTGTGTTTTATATGCAGGTTTGAGGGAAGATTTCAGTTTCCCACCGGACCTACCCTCTCTTTTAACTAATAATGAGGCGAGTGTCACTAGAGTTTTACGTTTTTGTGTGTTGTCTGGCCTTCTTCCCAAAATATTGGGATTGAAGTCTTAATGTGCTGTCCAGTGGTTTGGTCACCCATTATTTGTAAGTGGTCACTCAGCCACCGTTACTTATTTTTCCCTGTTTGTACTGCTATTTTATTTTTAGTTTTCTCTCCCTGTTTTGATGTGCTGTGTCCAATCTTGCAATTTGAACAATACCACTTCTCTCACGATTCGGCTCTGAATTGAACTTTTGGGAACGGGCGCTGATAACCTCGCTGTTGTGCGCCCTAAAACACTAATCATCATCATCATCATCAAAGCAATTATCATGTTGTATACATCGGTAAAGAATGCTAAAATTTTTCTCAAGGGTAGCGTCTTATGTTATTTTTCTCGGAGCCAGCGGGCGCACGCGGCTGCCTGCTGTGCGAGTCATTGTCTGTCTCTTTGTTGGCGCGCGCCGTTATTGGGATTTGGAGACCTAACTTCTACAAATTCGTGTTGTCGAGAGGGCCCTGCTCTGTTTGAATTCCGCCAGTTCTGATGCAATTCAGCTCTGTCGTTACGATCATATCGTCTGTCGTCATGTCGGTAGATTCCATAGTTTCTTTCTTGTCGGTCACGTGGTGGAGAATTTCTCCCTGAATCGTAACTGCGCGCTGGACCATTGCGTCTGAAGTTATTCTGTCTCCCTTGATAATAATTATTTTGGTTCCCATATTGTCTGTTTCTATGGTAATCTCTGTCACATTCATTACTACAGAAATACGATCTTTCTCTGTAACTGTTATTACTCTGCCAGTGGTTGTCATACGGGTGGTGTCTGTTTTGGTCACGATTTGCTTTGTAAGAATAGACTTGTCGTGTCCAGTTATTGTTTCTGTCGTCACGAAATTGTGATGGGTGTGACCTGTAGTGATTGTTTTCCTGTTTTCGCATCCCGCGACTGTCTGTGTCGATTTCTAATTCTTGTAAGAGTCCCTGAAAAGCTTCAATGTCGTTTTTGCAACGTCCTGCTAAAATAATATGTCGTAAATGTTCAGGCAATTTGAGTAAGCAAATGCGGATGAGTTCTGAGGGGCTGTATGGGTTTGAAAGATACTGATTCTTATGCAACATGTCTTCAAAATATTTCACAAGACTGGAAAATTCAGATTGTTCGAAATGTTTCATCATTATGATGCCATGTTTTACTCGGTCTTGTGTGGCTGGAGACCAATATGCTGAGAGGAAGGCATGGTAAAACTTTCCTTCACTGTGGCAATCGTGAATTACCGATCGCATTCTTACAGCTGGTTCATTCTCCAAGTAGCCACACATAAATTCTAATCTGTGTTCTAACGACCAGTTGGGAGGAAAACAATGCGAGAATTGATGGAGCCATGCTTGTGGATGAATGTCTTTGCCAGAATTCTTAAATGTTTTGAATTTACGTGTAGTAATGAACAGCTTATAGTCAAAATCATCATGTCGGCGAGTCGCATATCGGTCATTGTTAGGTCGTGTCGGCCATTCCATCTCAAAATTCGGTGCACATTGCCAATTTCTTTCATAACTTCCGAAATGCCCTGTGTTATTATTTTGCGGCTTTTCCGTGTTTCTAAGTCCCTCTTCCCGTGTTGGAGCGCCAGTGTCCTCTGAAATACGTAATTCTTGTATTACCTGTGTCAGCTGATCTTGTACTTCCCGGATTTCTCTTTTGTACTGTGTATTGATTTGGTTTTGATTCTGTTTGAATTTTCTAATTTGTTCATACTCTTCTGTGTCAGTGAAGGCTACAGGTCTTGTGTCATTCAGATCATCATCTACCTTTGTAGATAAGTTAGTAACGTGATCCGAAAGTTCGGCTACTTTCTCCGATAGTGAACACATTTCCTCAGTGTGTTTTTCTGAACCAAGTTTGAGAGTGTCCATTTGTGTTGAAATCGAATCTACTGTGTCCTTTAAGTTATCCTGAGTTTTTGCAAGTTGCGTAACCGAATCGGTAGATGCAACTGAGTCAATTTTAGCCCACAAGGTCTCATGATTTTCATGAACAATGGTTTGCAGTTCTTTTATGGCTGCTTCGTGATTCTGTAATGCATTTTCATGCCGCGAAAAAATAGGTTGAAAATGCTCACAAATTTGTGTTTTTACGTCATTACAGACTTTTTGACATTTCGATTCAATGTTATGTAACTCAGTAGTTAAATCTTCACGTGTTTGTTCAAGTGTGGTGTCTAACTTTTGAAGATTTTGTTCCATTGTGTCTAACTGTTGCTGTGTTTGTCTCTGGTGTTGTTCCATTGTGTCTAACTTTTTAAGATTTTGTTCCACTGTGTCTAACTTTTGAAGCTTTTGCTGTGTTTGTCCCATTTGTTGTATTAATTGTAATATCAATGCATTGGTGTCTGAAACATGTTCCTCAGTGCTTTTCGGCAGTGAATTTACACCGGAAACATTCACATTTTGACAAGCAGAAAATGTGTCTTGACTTATTTGAGAAAACGGTGAGGATCCAAAACCTGAATCTACAGTATTTGCGAGATCGTGTCCTGTCATTTCGGCTTCCTGAGGCGAGCTATTGCCGACCGATCGATCGATAATGCTTCCCTCTTCACTAATTGTTTCACTGTCCACGCCATTGTTTGCCGCCCGCTCCATTTCCCTGTGCACAGTTACCAAATTACTACTTTGAACATTAGTAAATTCATTACTCTGCGGCGCTGATAAGCTACGCTCGTCGTCACTATTATTTCTCAGTTTAGTTTGGAGCCTAGTGTTACGTTTTTCACACGCCATAATTGTCACAATATTTCACACGATAACACAGAAAAGCACAATTTGAAGTGCAAAAATAGGAGAACACATTAACATAGCACTGAAAATAATATCTAGTTAATTGCAAGCGTAGCTGCGAAATACTTGGTGCAAATCTATATGCATGCCACAACTGTTTTACTGTACAACAATGAAAGGCTACAACTACAAAGGAGATTCTCTCTACAATTACGCGCTAGCAATAAACAAAAGCTACACTAAATACACAAACTACAAGAAAAAATCAGAAGATTCCAGTGAGGTATCCTAGGCTAAGGGTCGACATATGAAACGTCCCCTTTGAACAATTTATACAAGACTGTGCTTAAACTGACACACAATATTTTGTTAGCGCAACGCAATCTGACTTTCAAAATTCCCTACAAAAGAATGGCCCTGACTAACATTAAACTATACCTTTCACAAATCACTTACCTCACAAAAATCTTCGCTGCTCAAGCTATTGCAATACAGCGAGCGCCACTACTGCCAGCTAAATAAAAGATTCAAACTATGGAAGGCACTAACTACTGATAGGGATAGTTAGCAAATGAAAGATATTAATAGAGAACAAACAATGTATTTACCTTGATATCATCATATATAGATATAGCAGTTCATGACAAATTTCAAAACTCCGCCATCTCTCTCCCCACATCCACCACTGCTGGCGGCTCACCTCCAACTGCGCAACGCTACGCGCTGTTCACATCCAGCTGCCGCTGCCCAACACTACAATGGCAGACAACAATGTAAACTAGCCACAGACTGCACACAGCACAGCCAGTGATTTTCATATTGAGCGCTACGTAACGTTGCCAATAAGAAAACATAAACAGCCTACTTACATAGAGAAAACATAAACAGCCTACTTACATAGAGCCTACTTACATAGAGAAAACATAAACAGCCTACTTACAATTGTGTAAGAAACTCGAAAAACCTTGGGGAAATAGGCTAAGGTGAACGAATGATGGCTCACTAGAATAGTAGTACAAACTGTGTACCACCTCAAGTTGCATACTTGCTAAATTTATTCAAGATGACGGATTCAAGATTGCGGCCATAGATGTGGCAATGTCCTGTTGACATCGTGGTGGGATCTTCAAACGTTCGCGGGAGAAGAGGTCAATTGGGCTACCTCCAAAAACCAAACAGCCTCCCCTCCCTTCCCCTCAACCCTCCTCCCCATCCACAATCAGGAGATTGGCGGGAAAAGGACTGTGTTTGGCTGCTGGATAGGATGGACGTAAGTCTTTATTTTTTATGCATTGACAATATGAGTTGTCACAGCTAGTAGCTCCATCCAGTATGTTCCCCATGAGGTCTGGAGTCCAACTGACCTAGCTCACAACACCGCCACCAGAGGGCGCTGTTGCCCCTCCCCCTCACCCCTTTTGTGACGAAATCCAAAATGGCGGTCTGGGGAAAAATGGTGGGAAAAGGACTCAGTCTGTGTCTAGCAGATGGACTGTGAGGATGGACGTAATTGTTCACAGTGTTCAATGGACGAGATATATGTACTGGAGAAGAAGGAGTGTATTAGTGTGAGGATTGTTTCGATAGCATTGATATTTGGTGAAGACGAATACGGGGTAAGTTACACTTCGCAACTCATACTGACAAATGCTTGTACTTTAAATGTAGATAATTCAGTAAAAGTCCAGTAGCATTGATATTTTGTGAAGACAAATACTTGCTAAGTTATACTCCGCAACTCATACAAATAAATGCGTGTGCTGTAAATATAGATCATTCGATAAAAGTCCAGCCAAAGCACGAGTGGCAAGACGTTCACCCCCTCTGGCGCGGTCTCCTCTGCCGGGACCCAACCGGGCTCCCTGTCCGAAGTCTCCGCGCCAGTTCACGCCACGGCCGGAGAGCGCGCTGGCTAACGGCACAGTCACACATTACCCGGTAAGCACTTCCTGTCGCGTTGGAAACACCCGCGGCCTCCTTCATCCACCCAATCCCCGGTGCACAGAGACCCTTTGTCGCTGCTGCAGTATTTCACGTCAAATCCATACCTTCCTTATGACAGGATATAGTAGTTTTTTTAGCACCTGCTGTAACACAAGCACCTGCTGTAACACAAATACTTTATAAGCCTGCTGCTCAAGGTGAATCTATCATGCATCCCCTATTACTAAGTATAATACTTCGCCAATAACTGAATACTGGCGTTACAAAGCAATACTGAGCCAAAATTAGCTATGGATGGACATGGCTCATTTGTTTTTCTTGCGGGTGGTACCACTGTGTCTTAGAACTGGAGACACAATCGTCTTACAACCCACGATATGTTAAGAAAACGATCGCAATGGTTATGTTACTGTCGCAAGAGGTCTTGGTATCCAGCCGCTGTGGCCGAGCGTTTCTAGGCACTTCAGTCCGGAACCGCGCTGCTCCTATGGTCGCAGGTTCGAACCCTATCTCGGGCATGGATGTGTGTTATGTCCTTAGGTTTACGTTGTTCTAAGTCTAGGGGATTGATGACCTCAGATGTTAAGTCCCATAGTGCTTAGAGCCATTTGAACCTTTTTTTGGTTGAGGTCTTCGTTCTACAGGTGCACACTAGTATCACTAACGATATCCGTGTAAAAACTATCCAAGCTTCATAACTCGAGATATGGTATTGCTTCTGAAAGAAGTGGTTTACAATGCAAATAACGCCACATTGAACATAGACGTGTACCGTGCAGTGTGTATTACCAGACCGACAGTGCAGGTACGTGTCTCCAGCGGTGTGAGCTCGTAATAAAATCACTCAATTTAGAAAGTGATTCAGTTAAGGAACGTGGTATTAAGCCGCTATTTGCAATTCCCTCACACCGCCGATAGATATTTCTCCAGTATTTGTAACGCCTTCTATCTCTATACCATGTCTCAAGTTGTGCGATATATCCACTAGTTTATTGGCGATAGTTTATTGAGAACGATCACGTGCAGTAGATGGTGTGCTACGCGACAAATCACTTTAAAAAATGCAACGCTAGACTGAGGTCATAAGAAATGCACACTAGCTTCCCAGATCTATATTGTTACACTTTCTGGTAGAAATGCTGTCTACAACTTGGAATCAAGTCTTTCCATTCAACCATATACCTTCTGGATCCTATGGTGATGTCTTTCAATGATTACAGCCACTAGTGAATCATATTCATGGCACTCTCATATCTCGAAACGATTCACCCTTTTCGAACCTATCTGCTGCAGTAAAATTCCAACATGGTTTTAGGCAGTCCCTATGCATCACATAACTGTTCCTCAGGCTCTGCCCCACCATCCCTGCAGCCTTGAGCATGTGATAGTTTCAGTTGCAATCAGAACTGATCAGAAGTGGGAGAGTGGTATATCTACCACCTTCTTCAACCCCCCTTCTGCAACCTGTGCAGAAACAGGGTGAGCTGAGTTATTGTGACCGGACCATGTTTTGACCACACATTGGAACTGGGAACATATTATCGAAGCTCCACCAACCGTGTACGTTGTGTAAGGTCAGCACCAAACGAAGCCTGCGGATGCAACACGAGGTAGTATATATGACAGTTCAAGTAGTTACGGAAATTAGAGAAGGGCGAGGATTTTGGTACTGCATTGCGGTGCATCTCCAAACGACATATAGTTACTGCAGTCTGAAGGCAATCTCGTCTCTCAGGGTGCATCCACGTCTGTCACCCAAATATCTTTTCGATCATGTACCACCCAACAAAGAATAAAAAACTATGAACTGTAAAAGCTCCGCTAACTTCGTCTGACAGAGAATCCGATATATATATATATATATATATATAGCACATAGACGGTATTTGTTTGCAATATATATATATATATATATATATATATATATATATATATATATATATATATATATATATATACACACTCCTGGAAATTGAAATACGAACACCGTGAATTCATTGTCCCAGGAAGGGGAAACTTTATTGACACATTCCTGGGGTCAGATACATCACATGATCACACTGACAGAACCACAGGCACATAGACACAGGCAACAGAGCATGCACAATGTCGGCACTATTACAGTGTATATCCACCTTTCGCAGCAATGCAGGCTGCTATTCTCCCATGGAGACGATCGTGGAGATGCTGGATGTAGTCCTGTGGAACGGCTTGCCATGCCATTTCCACCTGGCGCCTCAGTTGGACCAGCGTTCGTGCTGGACGTGCAGACCGCGTGAGACGACGCTTCATCCAGTCCCAAACATGCTCAATGGGGGACAGATCCGGAGATCTTGCTGGCCAGGGTAGTTGACTTACACCTTCTAGAGCACGTTGGGTGGCACGGGATACATGCGGACGTGCATTGTCCTGTTGGAACAGCAAGTTCCCTTGCCGGTCTAGGAATGGTAGAACGATGGGTTCGATGACGGTTTGGATGTACCGTGGACTATTCAGTGTCCCCTCGACGATCACCAGTGGTGTACGGCCAGTGTAGGAGATCGCTCCCCACACCATGATGCCGGGTGTTGGCCCTGTGTGCCTCGGTCGTATGCAGTCCTGATTGTGGCCCTCACCTGCACGGCGCCAAACACGCATACGACCAGCATTGGCACCAAGGCAGAAGCGACTCTCATCGCTGAAGACGACACGTCTCCATTCGTCCCTCCATTCACGCCTGTCGCGACACCACTGGAGGCGGGCTGCACGATGTTGGGGCGTGAGCGGAAGACGGCCTAACGGTGTGCGGGACCGTAGCCCAGCTTCATGGAGACGGTTGCGAATGGTCCTCGCCGATACCCCAGGAGCAACAGTGTCCCTAATTTGCTGGGAAGTGGCGGTGCGGTCCCCTACGGCACTGCGTAGGATCCTAGGGTCTTGGCGTGCATCCGTGCGTCGCTGCGGTCCGGTCCCAGGTCGACGGGCACGTGCACCTTCCGCCGACCACTGGCGACAACATCGATGTACTGTGGAGACCTCACGCCCCACGTGTTGAGCAATTCGGCGGTACGTCCACCCGGCCTCCCGCATGCCCACTATACGCCCTCGCTCAAAGTCCGTCAGCTGCACATACGGTTCACGTCCACGCTGTCGCGGCATGCTACCAGTGTTAAAGACTGCGATGGAGCTCCGTATGCCACGGCAAACTGGCTGACACTGACGGCGGCGGTGCACAAATGCTGCGCAGCTAGCGCCATTCGACGGCCAACACCGCTGTTCCTGGTGTGTCCGCTGTGCCGTGCGTGTGATCATTGCTTGTACAGCCCTCTCGCAGTGTCCGGAGCAAGTATGGTGGGTCTGACACACCGATGTCAATGTGTTCTTTTTTCCATTTCCAGGAGTGTATATTGCAAACAAATACCGTCTATGTGCTCCGCTAACTTCGTCTGACAGAGAATTGGATATACCGTCTATGTGCTGGCGTCAAGCATATGCGCCGACTCCCATTAAATAAATAGGTATTCATCCACTCAGTCACGTGCACCGGCCAGTGCAAAGTGTCATCGCCTGTACTTTAGGAAGAGGACCATACCGCACAGACTATACTACCAGTCGCAAGAGAATGTCCCTGTGTCCCTTTGTCGTTGTTTGAAAGATTGTTTTTTTTTCTGCTGTAACACACCCAAGCAACGTATGACACAGCTCTGTACACAGCCATACTTTTAGTTTTTTCCACCATGACTTTGAAGTCTGTATCAGGTTCTAAAATGACATTAACACACATCGAGCCATTGGCTATCACAGAAAGCTAGACATCGCATGGTGTATCTTATGTTGTTGTTGGTGCTCCCAAAACGCACCCACACACACTAGTTGGTTTTAAATAAAAGACAGTCACAACATATGGAAACTGGAAGAGTTTTGCGGCGTTCTGGAGCGTTTCCAAACAGCAGTCCGAAAGTGATTGATGACCTCTACATTTAAACTCATTGTCCCCAATGACGGGATACCTCATGGCTTTGTGTTCCATTTCGATTAATTCCACATATTGCAGTCACATATGCAATCGGTGCTTTGATGCTAGCCATCCCCAGAAGGTGTTTCCCCTCCACCAAGACTCTTCCTCATCTCAAACAAGTGGTAATCAAAAGTGTACCAGTGGACGTATGGGATGGAGAAAACACCACCGATTTACTGTAATAATGAGCATTACACTTGATAGTGTGATCAATTTTAGCAATTTTTACGAGATTTTCAAAATGCCGACCAGTGACACCGCAGCATGCTTTCAAATTTCTAAACCACTCTCCTCTACTTTGCGAGTACCATTGCGAATGTAGATAGATGCATTCGTTAATTCTGGAACATATACACCAAGGTATACCAGACAGCGCTCTACATATTTCTAGCACTTCAATCATAGTGCGTAATTTACGATTACGATTACCTATCATTCCCTGTGCATAAAGGAGTCACAGGGCATTCTCATATTCTTAGGATAAAGTTGGAGACTGCAAGATCGCCTCGCACCGATTTAAGCTGCAGCTGAGCCGAAGTAACTCGCTACATTCCACGATTCGTAAAGGGGGAGAGAGAACTGAGTCCACAACTACTGTCCCGCGCCCATCTAAGAGCACAAAATTTCTCCAGATGCGTATGTGTCGAGGAGGTTAGCACCCCTTCTAGGTATACAGTAGATATGAAAGTGTTGTGATGATATAATAGATGGTTAAGAACAAGAAACGGGTGGTTTTATGCACGATGGAGCTCCAGACAGACGGAAGTTTGAATCATTTTGTGTAAATCAACTGTGTTATCAATTCTAAATTGTTTATCTAGTGTCTGGGGTCAGCACCAAGAAGGTATTGGTAATAGAGGAAATAGGCACATGCACTTCTAAGGCTACGTGGTGCTGCACTTAAGACACGCTATAATGTTAGATCGTTGCGACTTCCAACGTATTAGTCGTATGGAATGCAATGCTGTTAATATTCCAATGTGAGAAATATATTGCCAGCGCATGACATGCACTCCTGGAAATGGAAAAAAGAACACATTGACACCGGTGTGTCAGACCCACCATACTTGCTCCGGACACTGCGAGAGGGCTGTACAAGCAATGATCACACGCACGGCACAGCGGACACACCAGGAACCGCGGTGTTGGCCGTCGAATGGCGCTAGCTGCGCAGCATTTGTGCACCGCCGCCGTCAGTGTCAGCCAGTTTGCCGTGGCATACGGAGCTCCATCGCAGTCTTTAACACTGGTAGCATGCCGCGACAGCGTGGACGTGAACCGTATGTGCAGTTGACGGACTTTGAGCGAGGGCGTATAGTGGGCATGCGGGAGGCCGGGTGGACGTACCGCCGAATTGCTCAACACGTGGGGCGTGAGGTCTCCACAGTACATCGATGTTGTCGCCAGTGGTCGGCGGAAGGTGCACGTGCCCGTCGACCTGGGACCGGACCGCAGCGACGCACGGATGCACGCCAAGACCGTAGGATCCTACGCAGTGCCGTAGGGGACCGCACCGCCACTTCCCAGCAAATTAGGGACACTGTTGCTCCTGGGGTATCGGCGAGGACCATTCGCAACCGTCTCCATGAAGCTGGGCTACGGTCCCGCACACCGTTAGGCCGTCTTCCGCTCACGCCCCAACATCGTGCAGCCCGCCTCCAGTGGTGTCGCGACAGGCGTGAATGGAGGGACGAATGGAGACGTGTCGTCTTCAGCGATGAGAGTCGCTTCTGCCTTGGTGCCAATGATGGTCGTATGAGTGTTTGGCGCCGTGCAGGTGAGGGCCACAATCAGGACTGCATACGACCGAGGCACACAGGGCCAACACCCGGCATCATGGTGTGGGGAGCAATCTCCTACACTGGCCGTACACCACGGTGATCGTCGAGGGGACACTGAATAGTCCACGGTACATCCAAACCGTCATCGAACCCATCGTTCTACCATTCCTAGACCGGCAAGGGAACTTGCTGTTCCAACAGGACAATGCACGTCCGCATGTATCCCGTGCCACCCAACGTGCTCTAGAAGGTGTAAGTCAACTACCCTGGCCAGCATGATCTCCGGATCTGTCCCCCATTGAGCATGTTTGGGACTGGATGAAGCGTCGTCTCACGCGGTCTGCACGTCCAGCACGAACGCTGGTCCAACTGAGGCGCCAGGTGGAAATGGCATGGCAAGCCGTTCCACAGGACTACATCCAGCATCTCTACGATCGTCTCCATGGGAGAATAGCAGCCTGCATTGCTGCGAAAGGTGGATATACACTGTACTAGTGCCGACATTGTGCATGCTCTGTTGCCTGTGTCTATGTGCCTGTGGTTCTGTCAGTGTGATCATGTGATGTATCTGACCCCAGGAATGTGTCAATAAAGTTTCCCCTTCCTGGGACAATGAATTCAAGGTGTTCTTATTTCAATTTCCAGGAGTGTATATTCTCCTAGCAGGTTTCTCTATGATGACCTATGGTGACAAACTGCAAACTTAAAACATGGATTCTTTTTCATAAATGCACAATGTAGCTTTCTAGAGGTGTATAGCGCGCACTGTTCACATCCGATCATGGTTCAGAAACTGTACTATGCTCGCATCAGTCCTATAAAAATGATCGTTAGTAACAGAGAATGCCTCTTACAAAGAAAGAGACAAATGCAGAGCAGCAGTGTTTGATATTTGAAATTAGACATAATGCCACCACTAACTCCACAAACAGGACATCTGTCAAGCAGGTATATACAAGGGGATTGCGTTACCTCACAAACACCTGTCACTAACTTACAATCACCGTAGTTATGAAACTGAAGACTCGATTTTGCCCCCAAGATGCGGGAGGGGAACACAGTACGTCGCATAAATCTTCGTTTGTTTAGAGGTCATGTTTCATCATACATGAGATGGAAGTCCTCTAATGAGCGGGAAGTTTGCTGTTAATGATCGCAAGTAGACATTGCTTCGAGTCACACAGAGAACACACAGTTACATACGGGTCGAACGCAGGTTTTGTCACACAACTGATGCATCCCGACAAAACAACGGAAAAAAATGGTCAAATAACCTGCAGCAACATCTCCCTCTCTCTCTAGATTGCATCTCAACCGATCACTCCGTCCACTCTCTGTCATACTTTAAAGCAAATGCAAATAGGTTTAGAGCAGATGGTTCTTTTTCTTCCAGGAAAGCATTAAGGACTGCAGTCAACTCACGTGTATCATTATTACCTCAATGATATACAGTAGAGTGTTGCATCGACGAAAAAAAAAAAAAAAAACCTCTGTTTCCGTGGTTCCCGGGGCTTCCATGTCAACGTTTTCTCGTGTTCCTCTCGCTGTCGCATACTCGTTTCCATGTAAAAGAATTGTTCTGCACCAACCAGAAGACATACAAGCACTCCCTCAATTTTCTCGCGTTTCGGCGTATCTTTCCTCAATTTATACGTATTTCTCGTCTTTTTCGTAGTTTTACCGAGATTATGTCACTTCTACCCTAGCAATCATGACACCGCTTCTCTTTCTATACTATAAAATTGTAAATGTAGTATACCTACCAGCACCAAGGTCAAATACAAGATTCAATATGGACATGTGCTTGTGATGGACCATTATTCCCTCCCAAGTAAATTGCCCAGTAGACTGGTTCTGCACATTTCCTGTCTTTATTTGGGTGAGAGAGCATCGATTGCGGTGTATGTTGGGTGCATCTAGATGGTGAAAGACGGGTGAAAGACAGGTTTGCTGGCTCTCTACACATGAGGAACGCCTTAGTTGACTTTGCAAAGCAGAAGTGTGATTTGGAACCTGTTATATCACTGACATGGATATTCGTGGGCAGAAGTACCAGTTTCTCCTATTTTTTTGAGTTTTCACGTAAAGATCTTCACAGACCAGATTAGTCTCAAGTTACTCTGCGAGGTGCCGGGGCTAGAAGTGTATTTAACACTAAATTCTTCTAGAATCCACATATGTAAATGATGCTCTTAGCCCCCCCTATTCTAACTCCGACTTTTGCTGTTGCACAAGGATAAAAAAAAAATACGCGAACTGACTCTAATCAACCCTGCCAGTGGAGTAGAAGAGAGTTTGGCACCTGCAATAATTTAATTTCATAAATAAGTTAAATAAACGAAGGTTTCATTAACATAGTGAGGAATGATAGGGTTGCTCTACCGATTAACAGAATGAAAGTTTTGTCCAAAATAACAATATGATTTATTAAGACTAAACACAAAATAATAAACAAAAACACTTGAAACCTTTACAATACATCAAATTGACTCAAATTGGATACTCAAACAAACGCTGTGAATGTGAAGTTGTCCCTAAACTAGATTGTGAAGATTATGACGAAGTGGTATGTGGAGCCAATTCCTTGCAACTCAAATCTTAAGAAAAAACACACAGCCAACCCAACATTAATTGCTGCTACTCAAGACAGAACAAAGTTAGAAAAAGACGAACAGGCGTGCTCTGCTGAGCTCTGATTATCACCTAGGTAAATCCCTATCTGCCGGTGCTGCGGACATACATTACCAAACTGTCTTCTTAACTGCAAGAACACGATCTGGCGTACCGCAGGTGATGGCTGGTTGCTTCGACGTCCTCGACCGAAAGGCGAGAGCCGACTACACAGAGCACCCGTACAATGCCGAACACCGAACATTCCCGCCCCCACGACAGTGGCTGTGGTAAACGTTCCAATCAGCAACTCGAAAACCGGCGGAAAATTCCACTCCATTGCCGGAGCACTACCATTCCACCAATGGAGATTCTTGGCCCTAATTTCTGCGCTGATTTTGCTACGTCACAGAGCTATGCCCTGAGCAAGCCAATCACAGTTACTATTTTGCAGAAAGTGCGGGAATTTTCCCGCCACAACTGCCTGGGTACACAAGTCATTCCCACGCCTTGCTGGTAGCCCGCCAGAAAGTGTTTTCGCTAAGATTCTGCGAAGTAACGGAACCTCTAGCCCAGCCGCTACTTCAGACCCCTCCGGGCGTGTCTTTTGACAATGTCGGCGTCTGCAAAGCATTCACTCGACTTCCTCACACCCATCGGCTTAGCAGAGCCCGCCTGTCACCGGACCACCTGGGTGACGAGAGACGCTGCGTGGGAAGTCCGCGTGTGAAGGAATAGCAACTTTTCACCGCATGCAATTAGAGAGGAGAATCGTAAGATAGAAATATGAGAGGGGGCTCATGCCACCTCTCAACTCAATGGTTTGCAGCATGTTCCATCTCGCTAAAATTTCGGGTTTTTAGAAATATAATTTCCAGTCTTTATCTTCGGAATTATAGTGTGCAAGGGATCGGTAGCTTACTGCTATGTGCGTGATATCGGGAACTATCGCATTTGATATTCTGGCAAACCATGTGAAAATCTATATGTTCTTGTAACCTCAGAGTCTGGAGACGGGAGAAGAAAGCAAGCAGGTCGGGGCCAGAAACAGTAACGTGTTTGTGCCAAGGGGAACCGGCTCAGCCTTTGTACAACAGTTCGGAGAGAGAGACTGCTGTCCGTGGAGGACCCTCTGGTCGTGCTTCAGGCCAGTGTGTGAGCGGGGGCAGTTGCCTCGTGTCCATAACTGCGGTGGATGACCACCTGAGCACACGGGAAATATCTAGTGCTGCTAGGGGTATATATTGGTGCATGTGGTAATGTCTTTGTTTTTTGGGATCTGTCTGTCTTCGCGGTATATTAAGAGTGTCTGGTGGTCGATAGGTATATGCAGAAGTGATGGTTTTGTATGGCGCACAATACGAATTATGGGTTTAGTGCGTCAGTATGGTGACATATCCCGGTTGGAGATCGGTTTCACTCTGAAAAGTTCAAGCTTTCCTAGGCAATAGCAGAGCAGTGTAATTGAGGAAGTGTCTTTCCGTATTTCTGATCTGTAGACCAGTTTCGCAAGGTTTAACTGTCAGTGCAATATGGTTGCTTATGTTTCTGTTTTTTGTTTTTTTTTCTGTCTCTACAAAACAGTCTTGCTGGTGAAAGACTCGCAATTTGTCTGTCTGCAGAGAAAAAGGTAGACAGTGCTCCCACACTGGTAGCAGCAGCAGTTTGGTGGGTTAATTCAGAATACCCAATCAGAATGCTCCATTCATTCACAAAACATCCTTTGTGCGAGGGCTAGGAACCTCTACATATTGGTTCGAACAAGATGGGGGACAGGTATCTATGGAAAGTTCTAAGAGTTCAGAGATATGTACACGCAGAACATCCATCTCTGGTGGGATGCTGTTCCTCATCCGCCATTGTGATTTTAGAGCATCTGCAGACCAGTAGCTGTAGGACGCCGAAAATTCCGCCATTTTCTCATCTGTCGGACAGTGTTTCGAATTGTGTTTGTGTGATTGCTCTGATTTTCAAATGGTTCAAATGGCTCTGAGTACTATGGTACTTAACTTCTAAGGTCATCAGTCCCCTAGAACTTAGAACTACCTAAACCTACCTAACCTAAGGACATCACACACATCCATGCCCGAGGCAGGATTCGAACCTGCGACCGTAGCGGTCGCGCGGTCCTGACTGTAGCGCCTAGAACCGCTCAGCCAACACGGCCGGCCTCTGATTTTCCCATCTGTGCTTAGGCACCAGTATGTGCTTCGAGAAGAGAGGAACAAATAACGTCCCTGACCCCAACAGCAGCAAATATAAACTATGGTGATGAACATCACAGCAGCAGCAGCAGTACCGTAGAAGTTTCTCTCTTTCTGGCAGTGCCTTCAAACAAACAGCTGAAATTCGAAAGGTTGCAGAGATATTTATTTCTACTTCCCAATATCGTCTTTTTGGCGTGTAAAATCAGATAATGCAGCTGATATCGATTGCGGGATCTGTTTCCTACAAAAGCGCGTGAAGTGTCTCATGGAGGTTTCACAAGTATGCCGCAATCTTCGTATTCGAGTGTGGGGGTATATATTGCAAAATTGATGCAAACTACTGTTCATCAACCTTTATGAAAGCACGTTTAGAGAGATAGTTGGATTTATTAACTCCGAGTGTTGCGGTATACATCGCAAAATCGGTGCAAACTACTCTGCAACCATCTCTTTGGAAGTGTATTTACAGATGTATTCACCTGGATTTAGTAACTCCTGAATAATTATTGCTCGAAGATAAGTGTACTTAACACAAAAGCGCGCGAAGCGTCTCTTGGACGTTTTTAGAGTCCGTGTTCGAGTGTTGCGGCATACATTGCAAAACTTAGGCAAACTACTGTGCATCGATCTTTTTTGAAGTGTACTTACAGACGTATTCAGTTAGATTTAGTAACTCCTTAAGCAGTTCATTCTCAAAGACAAGTGTACTTCCCACAAAAGCGCGAGGACTGTCTCTGGGACAGTTGATTTTTTTTTTTTTTAGTCCGATTTCGAGAGTGGTGGTTGTGGAATTCCTCGGAATAAAGCGTGTAATTGTTTAAATATTTTAGCATCATTTGCAAAATCTCTCTTCTCTTACTCTCTCTTTGTGCAATGGTACATTTAGTTCCTGTGATATCTTCAAGTTATGGATGTGACAGTATTCCGCCACATCAGATGTAATAACTCCTGAAGCAGTTCGTGTCCAGCGACAAAAGGTCTCTGTGCGTCGAGGATTGGGTGGAGGAAGAAGGCCGCGGGTATTTCCAACGCGACAGGAAGTGCTTGCCGGGTAATGCGTGACTGTGCCGTTAGCCAGCGCGCTCTCTGGCCGTGGCGTGAACTGGCGCGGAGACTTGGCGCATGGAGTCTGGTCTGGGCCCGTTGGCAGAAGCCGCGCAGAGGGGGTGAACGTCTTGCCTCTCGTGCTTCGGCTGGACTTTTATCGAATGATCTATATTTACAGCACACGCATTTATCAGTATGAGTTGCAAAGTGTATCTTATCCATATTCGTCTTCACCAAATATCAATGCTATTGACGCAATCCTCAGATGATATAAACTCCTCCTTCTCCAGTACATATATCTCGTCCATTGAACACCATAAACAAATCCTTCCAGCCCAGCTGCTTGACAGACAGTCCTTTCCCCACCATTTTCCCCCAGACCGCCATCTTGGATTACACCAAAGGAGGGGAGAGGGGGAGGGACGACAGCGCGTTCGCGTTCTAGTGGTGGTGTTGTGAACTATGTCAGCTGTACTCTGGACCTCATGGTGAACACACTGGATTGAGCTACTGGCTGTGACAACTCAAATTGTCAATGTATACAAAACAAAGATTTATGTCCATCCTGTCCAGCAGCCCAGCACATACTGAGTCCTTTTCCTACCAATTTCTAGACGGGGCAGGAGGGGCCGGGTGGGGCGGCACGTGTGTGTGTGGGGGGGGGGGGGGGGGTTAGAGAGAGGGGTTTAGGTTAGTGGAGGTAGCCTAACTAACTATTTTTCCCGCCAAAATTTGAACTTCTCACAATGATGTCATCGTGAAGTTGCCACATATATTGCCGCCATCTTGAATAAATTTGGCAAAAATGCAACATGTGCTGGTACACAGTTTGCCCTACTACTGATCAGTGCTACAAAACTGGTGAAAACAGGAAAAATCCACATGTAGTGATCGCGGCTGTGCCAGCAACCGGAAAGTTGTATCGCAGCGTGATGGTGTAGATATGGCCAAGTGTCAAGACTCATTTTTCCAGAGACCAGATTGGTTGGGAGATAATAGAACCCACTTCTCCTGAACTACCGTAACAGTGTGCAGGTAACTGCTCGAGACCTCCCAGTACTTTGCGGGTTTATGTCTGAGTCTACAGCCAATCATTTGATAGTGAACAAGTCTTGCCACATACTTCTAGTTTCAGTAAGTAGAATGGGAGGGAAAATGTTACTTTCGAAAAGTAATACCTTCGCGTTTCAACATTTTTGAAAAGTGGTGTAGCACAATGGATGTCCAACATTAAGGGTTGTTGAATCTTTTTTTAAAAATGCTTCTGTTGACGAGCTGGATGTTATGGAAATTAAAGAGGATCAAAATCATACGCAAATACCTTGTGACAAAATGCAGAGGTAAAAAATAATTTGTAATCTGAATAAGCTGAAGAGGTTCATGACGTCATAAACACTCTAAATGTGGAAACTACAGACGGAACAAATTTCTTGCTAAAAAACAATAGTGAGAAAAAGTTGTAATATTTTGTGAATACCCGTTTTCCTTGAATAACTTGAAAAGTGTGGGTTCTAGCGAAAGCGCAACCGAGTATAAAATTTAACTATGTTAAATTTGCTGCAGAAACGTCCTGCTCATTGTTTCTGTAGGGCTAATAGTTAGCATGTAGCGAGCGAGAAAATAACGGAATCTCGCCAATGGTTTTTGAAGGCTTTGCAGATCGCATAAAGTCCGTAGGTAGGGACAGTTGACTCACTCTGTATGTTGGTGGAACATTCATGTGTTGCACAAAGGTTTTTGTCATGTGTTTACTATACTCAGGCTAATTAATGAACATTATATGCTATTGGTTGTTTCTTTATTGAATTTGAAGAAGACTTGGTCGTATCAGTATGTCTTTCAAACAGTTGTCGATAAATGTAACGATGTAGGTCTGAAATTTTCACCGTAAACGACGTTTCTGACTTTAAAGACGGCATAATGAAAACTGAATGTGGCGTCTGGACTCATATAAGAATCCAACGGTGTAAATTTCATTTACCGCAGAGCCGGTGGCGAAAAATATAAACATTGGGACTTGCGCATGACTATTACGCAAAAAATGAAATTGGATGGTTTCTGTGTTGTGTATATTGGTTTGCCGATGCTGGATCCTGATATATTTGGTGATTCTTTTGTAGAGGATTTCATGTCAGTGATTCGTGCGTAGGAAAACTTCAGACGTTTTGTGATTGCTTAGCGAAAACTTATATAGGAGAAAATGTACTCTTTCCTCCATCTGTATGGGTAAACTGAACTGTAATAGACAGCGAACCAGCAATACTTGTGATAGCCTCCACAGCAAATGTCGTAATCAATTCTGCTCCTGCAGTCAAGACAATTACAGATTTCTTCATGTGATGAAGCAGATCCAGCTCAACTCTAAAATCGCTACAAATTCGTCAAAAACCAGGAAAAAGGAAAGGAACTATTCAGAACCGAAATTTATAGTACAGCAAGTGGCAAATTTCAAAGCTGGATTTTAACGTGTCAAATCGGTTTCCTACAGAATCAAACCAGGAATTACACAGTTAAAAAAGAATAAATAAATCCGACCGAGCAGACATCACTCGCGATGACGCAGGAGGTACATACTTTTACATGTAACCTAGAAATTTAGGAAGGGCAAGGAAAGGGAAAGGATGGATGGGAAAGGGTGACGGCTAGTCGCACAGGGTACTGGTTAATACAACTGACGAAAGCTGAAAATTTGTGCTGGACCGGGACTCAAACCCGGATTTACCGCTTCTCATGAACGGTTGCCTTAACAACTTTGGTCATCGGCACACGGTCCTTGGCCGACTCAAATTTCTAACTCACAACACGCTGCAATGCAGCGTCCCTCGTCCATTAAACTCACTATTCACAGATCCCCTTCTTACTCTTACGACTTTTCGTTTTGTGTCACGATTTTTCTTAAATGATGATAATAATGCAACAACAGAGGCAGCTGCTCAGGTTTTTAACTACATCATTGTAAACTTCTCACGATGCCATTCTAGTTCTGCAAGTATTTGCACCGAGTTCTTGAAATTAACTAGCTCATGTGACTTGCAGACGTATACTTGCACGAATTTCTGAGTATTGGGACAGGGCCGGCACCATTCCAAAATACCGAATGTATCCGGCACGTGTTGCCTCTCTAGTCGTTATTACCGTAGCGGGTTGCGACATAGAGAGAGTCCATTCCAAAGCATCGTTAGTAGACAACAACAAGGTCGCACGCAGTGTATCCGGCAAGTGTTGACTCTCTAGTCGTTATTACCGGCGCGGGGTTGTGACATAGAGAGAGAAACCCTTTCTGGAACTCGAACCCTGCTCCTCCTGGGTGGAAAGGCCAAGTGCTCCCACCTAACACAATTAAACCACCAGACACACATGGAATTGATGGGAAATTAAAAATGCCGGAGCCCTTTCTGGGACTCGAACCCTGGTGCTCCTGGACGGAATGCTCAAGTGCACCCCCAACACATGAAACCTGTCTAGATGCGGGAGAGGAAGGTTAGGTTAGTGTACTTTATTTATTTTGGTCGAGAAACTGACGCAAAGATCGATCCTAATTGCGTAATTAATCACAAAGATAGGTCCTAATTACACAACTATATGCAAAGCACTACAGAAGGACGGCATAAAATCGCAATACGCCGCGAAAACTGACGATACCATACAACTGGTGTTATCCTGCCAAGAAAAAAATTCGCAGAACCACTCGAAACCAGCGACAGAAACATCGAAACTCAACCCTACACCTACAAGCTGCCAGAGTCGATATTAGCTAACTTTGAGACGAGTGTATTTCCTGCTTTTCATGTATGCGTGTTTCTACTGCATTACAGAGAAGTTATTATCAGAGTTTTTTTTTTTTTTTCTTTGTATACGTCTACGGCATTGCATGTTTCGAATTCTTTAAGTTCAATG
The DNA here is from genome assembly GCF_023864345.2 of Schistocerca serialis cubense. Classification (NCBI taxonomy): domain Eukaryota; kingdom Metazoa; phylum Arthropoda; class Insecta; order Orthoptera; family Acrididae; genus Schistocerca; species Schistocerca serialis. The sequence goes on from NC_064641.1 coordinate 259,349,006, forward strand.
GGCTCCATGTACAATTAATCTTAAATAGAGTGATGGTAGTACTGCTGTCTGGACGCTTCCATATGAGGTCTACTTTTTTCGTATTTGATCTTCGTGGTCCTTATGCGCAATTAATGTTAGTTGCAGTAGAGTCGTTTGGTAGTTACCTTGAAATGAGGGTCTCTAAATTTTGTGTTTACAGTTCCTAGGAAAGAACACCGTCCTCCAAGGACTTCTGTTTGAGTTCTGAATGCAGCTCCATGGCACTTACAGGTAACAAATCTAGAAGCCATTCGCCGAAATTCTTCAACATGACCTAGAACGGATCAATCCTACCAGTGAAGTAAGCAGGACGATAGTAATACTTCACCTGAAAGTTACTGGTTTATTATTCCTACTCATCAGCATTAACTTGCATTTTTTCCGCATTTAAGTCTAGCGACCATTCATCACACCAAATGGAAATTTTGTCTAAATCGTCTTGTGTCCTCCTACAATCACTCAGCTTTGATGACTTATCGTAGACCGCTGCATCGTCGGCAGACTACTGACCCGCCAAATCATTTAAGTATAAAGAGAACAGCAGCTATCCAATTGCACTGGGCTGCATATTGGATAGAGCCACTCTCTTATCTCTGAGCCTGTTACATATGCTCATGCCTTCGTTAACGGGCTGCGATGGGAGATCGTGTCATATACCTTCCTGAAATCTAGAATATGTAATCCACCTGTTACCTTCCTTTATAGTTCTAGATGTATCACGTGAAATAAAGGCATGCCGAGTTTTGAACGAATGATGCTTTCTAAAATCAAGCTGATTCATCAACATAAACAGCTTAGCCTCAAGAATGTTTATTATATTCGAACTGAGAATACGTACAAAGATTCGGGAGCAGTCCGAAGTTAGGGATATTGGTCTGTAATTTTGCGGTCTGTTCCTTCATCTTTCTTGTATACTGGAGTGACCCGCGCTTTCTTTCTTTCCTTTATACCATTCGTTTCGATCTTCGTGTTGGACGAGAAAGAAAGAGAGAGGGAGAGAGAGAGAGAGGCGGGGTGATGGACCAATTCCCTGGAGTACTCCTTCTAAAATCTAACAGGAATGCCATCCGGACCAGATGATTTGTCTGTTTTTCAAATCTTGACGGTGCTTCCTTATGTCAGTTACACATCTTCCATACGGGGGTCCGTCCGAAGGTCAAGAGACTGCATGTTTGTACGGTTTTCATGCTTGAACGATGTCTTAAACGTGAAATTTTAAACTTAGGTTTGGCTTTTGCTATCTTCAACTGCCGCACCAGACGTGTCAACAAGGAACTGAATGGAATCCTTAGACTCGCTTACCGATTTTACACACGGCCTGAAAGTTCTCGGCTCCCTGCCAAATCTTTTGCTAAGTTGTGACGGTGGCAGTTATCACTACGTCTGGATCAAAGACATGTCCTGACTCATTTCCTCCCAGTTAAGTAAAAATGAATATAAACAACATATTTGTATAAGGTGTTTGAATTATTTTTCATCTCAAGAGTTATTAGCGACACATCTATTAGATTGTGCATGCATGGACCCGGTACATGTTGTTATGCCCACTGAGGAAAATAACTTCATTAAATTTAAAAATGCTCACCACCAGCAGCGTTGTCCTTTTGTTGTGTACGCCGATTTTGATGCTTGCTGGCTCCTATTACTCGTTGTGAAGGGAACCCCTTAGCCTCACACACAACCTTCACACAAAAACACGTACCTCATGCGGCTGTGTTCCAAGTTGTATGCGCATATGATTGTAAAACTTAATAGCTATCAGTCTTATGTAGGGGGCGATCCGGCGGTTTGGCTTCTCACTGAGCTTGGAAAACTTTCATGGCAAGTTCACAAGCTCTACAGCATCAATATTCCCATGACCAAATCAAAGGAAAATGATGACTTGTATGAAAAGGCTGTTAATTGTCATATTTGCGGGCTGGCCTTAGATAGAAAAGCTGAGACTCCTCGTAGAGACCATTGTCATCTTACGGGTAAGTTCCGCAGTGCATCCCACAAAGCATGCAACTTGAAGAAACAATCCACAGTGACGCGATAATAGAGGACAAACATTATCCGTCACAGGAACGTAGGTGGAACCAGGGTAATAATAACTAGAAACCAACCAATAAAAATGGAAGGGATCAACCAGTGCAGAACTGGAGAGCGAGTGAAGACCGCAATCCAGAACCTACACAAATAATCAAAATACGTCCGGCGAACCCTGACCGTACGCAAACTGCGCAAAACAGACAAGAATGACTAGGGCGGCACACTCGGCAGCGGAAGAACGCGGCCGGGAACAAAGTAGTGTATAATTAGATTAGATTTTGTGATTTGTTGGCGATGTTTATTTGTATTAGTATAGGCAGTGTTCTATTTGTGTTTTGTGATTATTTGTTTTATGTTGTGTGTATTTATTTTCCTATTTTCATGTGCTTGTCTTATTTTGGTATGGATTGTGTGTATATTATGTGTTTGATGTTAAATTTTGTTGTATGGGGAGCACTGGATCGCTTAGTATAGAAAATTTGCTTCAGCTATGACACAAACAATATTTAGAAGTATTAGATTAATTATAGAAGGGGTTATCTTATGTAGATAACTTCCTATACAAAATTTTATGGCAAGGCTATTGGACAGGAGAGCTTTCAGGATAAAATCTGGCTCTGTGGTGGATGGATTTGGGCTGTGTTGAGCGTGTTGTGATGTGGTAGGTGGATATTGCGTCCCACCGAATGTGTTGCGTTTCTTGAGACGAGTGCAGGGTATGACGTCCGATGCGGTAGTGTTCAGGACCCACCCGTTGCGTTATCGGCGTATGGCGATTGTGGGTGTTTCGGGTGATAATTATGAGGTGGTCTGTCCGACGCAGTAGTGTTCGAGACGCACCTGTTATCTCAATTGTGTTGATAGTGTGAGTACGGTGATCAAAACGACTATCCGGTGGCCAGTCAATCGAAATTAGGCGATAGGGACGCATCAAACATGGATAATTCGTAATCGGTGCGATGAGGATGTTGTGTGAAAAGACGAGTTTTGAGCCGTCATAGAAAGACGTAAATCAGGTGGCTGGTCGCACGCAATAGCGTGATCGACAGAGCTTATTGATGATTTGGGCAGTAGGAGTGTTGTAGAGACGTATTAGCGACGCTAGCCGAGTCTAGGCTTAACTATTTGAGTTAAGCAGAGACGCTAAAACAACACGCCAGTCAGTTTAAAGGATGATAATGAAGGTCATCACAAAAGATAGATGCTCTCAAGTCCATCCACTGATTTTTACTTGTTGTAACGTGTAAAACTAACTCTTGTTTTGTTCAACAGAAAAGCATGACGTTGAATTGAGCCTGCCGTTACAGACAGAAGCAGACTAGGAGCGGAAGACCAATGCCATAATCAGTCAAACTAGCGTCGTCTTCAGAATTAGACTAACTGTTCTAAAACATATTAATCTTTAACACCATCAGTGGTTGAATTCGTTGTGTGGTGAGCAGATCGAGCGTCTTCATCACACAAGTTGCTGAGTGGGACGGAGAGCACGTAAGAATGGCGTCATCAGCTGAGCTGTATGGGAGCCAAACGAAATCAAATTGAATGATGGATGAGTCTGCGAAACGTAATCCGAGTGGTCCTATACTTTCGGTTCCTCTGAGAAGGTAAATATGCGGTTAATTTCTTCCTTGATTACAACACCGAACAGTTGGTGAAGAGAGTCTTATTGCACTCCAAGTAATAGTATTACAGGGAGGGAGATATTGCTGCTGTCATGGAGATCAGCCAGTGGCATCAAAGTTATAGTGTAAATTGAGGATATATGGATAGGTACGAGGCTGGACATTACTGAAATAGACTGAACAAGGCTGTTGGCAGTTTAAGTACAATACATTCTATCTCTGTATTGACATCTTTGGTCGCAACAGTGACAGTGTATCATTTACTCACTGTGGATGCTATGATGAATTTAGCAACTGTAGAGGCAACACACTGCGTATTTCTAAAGCATCAAACACACATGCACCTCTGTGGTATACTCTGTTGTAAGGGACTCGTCTTGTAGAAGATGGTGGATACTAGGAGAGAGTTTATATACGACGATTGTAAATTTAACAGTGGAAACTATTTACTTACAGCTCGTACAAAATAAATATGTCTTTCAAAGTTTTATTGACCTTCAAAGTAGTCTCCAGCATAGTGTATAACCCTTGCCAGTGATGCTCTTAGCAGTGTCACATGTGTCGACAGTTCGAGTGGCGCGGTCTGTTAATTGATGAGTTGCAGCAGTCGTCAAGCAAATGCCGTGAAGTGTTTCCTTCAGTCAGAAATCAAGTTGAACTCACGAGGACTTACGTCAGGGGACCTCAGTAGGTGGTACAGCACTCAGCACTCCCATCAGTCAAACAAGTCAGTAACAGTTTGCACTCTACGTGCTTGAGCATTGTTCTGCAAAATGATGGTTAGGTCCCGCAGAAAGTGTCATCACTTCTGTCTCTAAGCTGCTCGTAGGTTGTGTTCCAAAATATGTAGTGCTTTTAGTCGATGTTTATTATTTCACAGAGAAATATTACATGATCATCATCGTCATCATTATCATCTTTTCCATACCCCTCCTCCGGAAGTAAGTACCATCTTGACAGTGATGGTAGTGGTGACGGCGATGCGGAGCTATCGGGGATAGCTTCTGAAACTAAAATCAATAAATAAATAAATAACATCAAAACAAAATGAAATTAGTTTTGTGCATCACATAGACAAAGAATCAGTTATGCACGGAATTTTCTGTGTATTAGCATACCCTGTCATAGATACCTGGCTATTTCGAGTCAGACAGTATCGCTTTTGTAATGAATCGCTTTTGTAATGAACCTCGCTTGTAGTTACCGGTACTCATAACTGCGACGAGCACTAAACAATACTACTTGTAAGCCGTATATTTAGGAATGAAGTACCATCGACATTAATGGAAAACGAAGATGATGTATAATTTGACCGATATTTCATGGCTGTAAGCTGTAGGGAATAGAATAATCGAATCAAGCACGTTTAATAGATTGAATCGAGGCCTCGTAAGTCATTAGCCTGCTGCCGAAATATTAATGCGTGAAGCACGTAACTGCCACCGTCACAACTTAGCAAAAGATTTGGCAGGGAGCCGAGAACTTTCAGGCCGTGTGTAAAATCGGTAAGCGAGTCTAAGGATTCCATTCAGTTCCTTGTTGACACGTCTGGTGCGGCAGTTGAAGATAGCAAAAGCCAAACCTAAGTTTAAAATTTCACGTTTAAGACATCGTTCAAGCATGAAAACCGTACAAACATGCAGTCTCTTGACCTTCGGACGGACCCCCGTATGGAAGATGTGTAACTGACATAAGGAAGCACCGTCAAGATTTGAAAAACAGACAAATCATCTGGTCCGGATGGCATTCCTGTTAGATTTTAGAAGGAGTACTCCAGGGAATTGGTCCATCACCCCGCCTCTCTCTCTCTCTCTCCCTCTCTCTTTCTTTCTCGTCCAACACGAAGATCGAAACGAATGGTATAAAGGAAAGAAAGAAAGCGCGGGTCACTCCAGTATACAAGAAAGATGAAGGAACAGACCGCAAAATTACAGACCAATATCCCTAACTTCGGACTGCTCCCGAATCTTTGTACGTATTCTCAGTTCGAATATAATAAACATTCTTGAGGCTAAGCTGTTTATGTTGATGAATCAGCTTGATTTTAGAAAGCATCATTCGTTCAAAACTCGGCATGCCTTTATTTCACGTGATACATCTAGAACTATAAAGAAAGGTAACAGGTGGATTACATATTCTAGATTTCAGGAAGGTATATGACACGATCTCCCATCGCAGCCCGTTAACGAAGGCATGAGCATATGTAACAGGCTCAGAGATAAGAGAGTGGCTCTATCCAATATGCAGCCCAGTGCAATTGGATAGCTGCTGTTCTCTTTATACTTAAATGATTTGGCGGGTCAGTAGTCTGCCGACGATGCAGCGGTCTACGATAAGTCATCAAAGCTGAGTGACTGTAGGAGGACACAAGACGATTTAGACAAAATTTCCATTTGGTGTGATGAATGGTCGCTAGACTTAAATGCGGAAAAAATGCAAGTTAATGCTGATGAGTAGGAATAATAAACCAGTAACTTTCAGGTGAAGTATTACTATCGTCCTGCTTACTTCACTGGTAGGATTGATCCGTTCTAGGTCATGTTGAAGAATTTCGGCGAATGGCTTCTAGATTTGTTACCTGTAAGTGCCATGGAGCTGCATTCAGAACTCAAACAGAAGTCCTTGGAGGACGGTGTTCTTTCCTAGGAACTGTAAACACAAAATTTAGAGACCCTCATTTCAAGGTAACTACCAAACGACTCTACTGCAACTAACATTAATTGCGCATAAGGACCACGAAGATCAAATACGAAAAAAGTAGACCTCATATGGAAGCGTCCAGACAGCAGTACTACCATCACTCTATTTAAGATTAATTGTACATGGAGCCCATTGAACTTAAAGAATTCGAAACATGCAATGCCGTAGACGTATACAAAGAAAAAAAAAAAACTCTGATAATAACTTCTCTGTAATGCAGTAGAAACACGCATACATGAAAAGCAGGAAATACACTCGTCTCAAAGTTAGCTAATATCGACTCTGGCAGCTTGTAGGTGTAGGGTTGAGTTTCGATGTTTCTGTCGCTGGTTTCGAGTGGTTCTGCGAATTTTTTTCTTGGCAGGATAACACCAGTTGTATGGTATCGTCAGTTTTCGCGGCGTATTGCGATTTTATGCCGTCCTTCTGTAGTGCTTTGCATATAGTTGTGTAATTAGGACCTATCTTTGTGATTAATTACGCAATTAGGATCGATCTTTGCGTCAGTTTCTCGACCAAAATAAATAAAGTACACTAACCTAACCTTCCTCTCCCGCATCTAGACAGGTTTCATGTGTTGGGGGTGCACTTGAGCATTCCGTCCAGGAGCACCAGGGTTCGAGTCCCAGAAAGGGCTCCGGCATTTTTAATTTCCCATCAATTCCATGTGTGTCTGGTGGTTTAATTGTGTTAGGTGGGAGCACTTGGCCTTTCCACCCAGGAGGAGCAGGGTTCGAGTTCCAGAAAGGGTTTCTCTCTCTATGTCACAACCCCGCGCCGGTAATAACGACTAGAGAGTCAACACTTGCCGGATACACTGCGTGCGACCTTGTTGTTGTCTACTAACGATGCTTTGGAATGGACTCTCTCTATGTCGCAACCCGCTACGGTAATAACGACTAGAGAGGCAACACGTGCCGGATACATTCGGTACTTTGGAATGGTGCCGGCCCTGTCCCAATACTTTTCTGTTCTAATGTAAACACCTGAGCACGTACCTGCAGAACTTAACTGCAGAAGACACTTACTAGTGGACACATGTCTATATGTCTGTCAGCGTGGCCGCTAGTTGTACCGAGCCACTGACGCCCTGCATGGCTTTGAGCAGGTCCTTCCTCAATCCACATGCGCATGACAGTCGTTGGAGCCCAACCAACATGAGCATCAATATCGCAGTTTATAAACGCTACAATCTAGCTGCTGTCGAACTCTGACACGTGCTGGTGTACGTTTCTCCTTATTATACCACGCAATAACACGATCTTCTCACAATCAACCAGCATTCAAATGCGATTTCTCAATGAGAAACCTGCAGCTTGATGTTACTTTATACACATATTGTGGATGGGTTTATGCCTATCAACTCTGAGCATGTGATGCTGATCATTTGCCCAAAGAAGCATGCTGTATGCCGCCTCCATGATGTTGCAATTTTAATGGTCAGAAGTGTACTTCATCAGTATAACTAGTGTACCTCTTAAAAAATACCTTACCTTTCTGTACCTCACTTTGTCATATCCCAAATTACAGATTCACTTAGGGAAATCTTTTCCACGAACCACTTACATTCGACAACGTACATTGAAACAGGTCAATGTTATACGCATTTAAATTAAAACTTGCCCCTGTGACGTCCCGAGTAAGCCGCAACATCTCATATTAACTTCTTTCATACTGCACAGCGTTAATTCTTTAAAGGTTTGCAAGTTCGCCTCGTTCAGTGAAGAAAACAATTATTTTTTTTTTTAGTTATGCAGGGTGATTCAGCTGCCCTGCTGCCCTTACCGATGTCTTTTATACAGCCCACAATTTTATATATGGCCTTCAAAAATCACGCGCGAGATTTTCATACTCCGTCGCTCGCTACGTGCAAACTATTTGACCTGCAGAAAAAAAATGAACAGGACTTTTTTGTATGCAATTTAACGTAGTTAACTTTCGTACTTTCGCTAGAGGCTGTAGTTTTCGAGTTATTCAAGAAAAACGTATAAACGTGACCAAATGCACCTCCGCCCCCCCCCCCCTCCCCTCACACACACACACAACGTCCCTTACCAGTCAGGATTTCTAATTTGTTGCTCGTGGCACTCCGTCCTACGACAATACAAATATTTCAGACTACACGAACTATTTGCGATATCCTTTCAAAAATGTTCAAATGTGTGTGAAATCTTATGGGACTAACTGCTAAGGTCATCAGTCCCTACACTACTTGACCTAAATTACCCTAAGCACAAACACACACACACACCCATGCCCGAGGGAGGACTCGATCCTCCGCCGGGACCAGCCGCATTTGACCTTTCATGGTCTTCATTGACTGACCTTATTACGCTTAGTCGAGCACTTACGAATTGTGAAATAGACGTCTGCGTAAATTTTAAGTAACAATTTTGTCAATTTTAACAGCATAAGGTAAACACAGTCATTGTTGTATTCGTCAGGCCCTCTGACTACGAAACTACTATGCTTGTAAGGGTTAAGTCTGGATCGAATTTTCAACATAATTATTTTTAGCGTAACGTTTACAAAAGTCACTTTTCTTTCACTACCCTCACGGGGACGTTTAAATTGATAATGTTAAGCAAATAGCTGATTATGCTGATAGTGTAATAGCCCAGTGAACAGAGACCAAAAAGGGTCGAATAACTGGAATAGTTCGTGTTGTCGCATATTTTTATAGGAGAAAATGGTGTGAACAACATACTAGAAATCCTGACTGCTGAGGACTGACCGTGTGGGTGGAGACGCGTTTGAAGGTCACTTTTGTACGTTTGTCTTGAATAACTCGAAAACTGTGGCCTCCAGCGAAAACGTATCCCAGTAAATATTGAACTACATTACATTTCCGACGAAAAGGCCCTGTTAATTTTTTTTTTCTGTATGACTAATAGTCTGCGAGTACCGAGCGAGAGAGTTTTAAAACCTCACACATAATTTTTGAAGGCCAGATATAACAGTGGATTGCATAAAGCGACGTCGGCAGTGGAAGCTGACACACCCTGAGTAGTTGTTCGTTTTCGCCAGTCGTATCGCTAATGGTGATGCTGGATTCGACCTCAGATGATTCTGTTAAATTTGAAGTTAAAAGTTTCCCACATTAATTTAAATTAAGATTGCTTTCAGGTAAGTGAAATAAATATTTTCCACCAGCTTCACTTAACACCTTATTTCGTTGTTTCAAAATACCACAATACTGTTTTGAAGGTATATCTTGAGAAATTATTTTATCCCAAGAGGTAAATTCCTCACTTTTAACATCTCCCACATATGTAGATTTTTTTCAGTACATGAAATCTGTCGATCATAACCTCCACTAATACGTGTGTTTGAAAATAAACATCTTTTGTAAATAAATGAGGAAATATGTGTAGCACAGTGCATACATTTATTTTCACATTCACTTCAACTAAGCATATTTTCACCAGAGATTACAACATCACGCCACTTATTAAGAATCACAGTTCCTGTATTGAAAATAGAACTTGAGTATAGGAAAAACGAGACTGCAAATAATATTAACGATTACAAGTTGACCCTTGCAAAGAAGAAAACTGTAACCAGCCTCTGTTAATAATGCTAACTGTTCCCACAAATAGCGTCGTTATAGGTTTCGAACCGACAGTTTCACCTTCAGACGGCTGCTCACATATAGATTACATTTTTTGTTGTTTGCGTTAGTTGTCGGTGATTTTGTTCTCCTTGTGGCGAAAGTTCATTCCGGTTGTGGTGCGCTACGGCAAAACTGTACCTAGTAACGAATGAAAAGAATGTATAAGAATCTCTAACTCTCTCAGTTTTAGGTTACTTATATCGGAATTTCCGCATCATTATGTTGCATTACGACCACTTGTTTTCGCGTGAGCACTATCCTTTTCTGCTTGGAGACCTGTTTACATTTTTCATTCGTTATCAGTCACAGTTACAAGCAGGTCGTTTCTCACATCGTGTTTTGCTGTAGGACTCCAACATCCATATGAACTTTAGCTACAAGGGAAAAAAAAGGCCGACAACTCATCCAAGCAACAACAAAACAACAGATGCACAGTAAACGTTAACAGCCGTCTGAAGGTGAAACTGGCGCTGTTTGTGTAAGTAAATAGCAGAATTAACGAAGTCTGGTGCCTGTTTTCGTCTTTGCAAGAGTCAACTGTATTTTATACATATCCACGGTCCCAAAATGTCAGTTTTACACGAAATAGAGACAATAACGTCAGTCATTATATTTCGTACGACTGCATCACTCTCATTACACAATCTTAATCACCACAGGTCCTGTGGCAGGAAACGTTGCGGTGGACGACCGTCGATCAGGTCAGCACCCAATCCGGCGACACGACGTGGTGATGCCGTGCTGAGCGAAGAACAGCCTTCGCCATTCCTCAGATCGCCGCGACGTACATGTAACAACAGGAAAAATAAAAAAGTGTTTCGCAGGGTTCCATGAAACACAATGTAGTTTCTTTCCACCGGAATTTAGGATACCTTAAATGGTCACTTTTTAATTTTCTGTGTCTTTATATTATGCCAGTATTGTTTCATTTTTTCTGATCCTGCTTCTTATCGTCATCGGAAATTTGAGTCGTTCGTTTGGTTTCGATTTTGACTTGGAACCTCTATTTCCTGTCATTGTTCTTTTTTTATTTTTTGCAGTTTTTTCTGTAAACATATTTTCTGTGATTTGCAGTTCTCTCAAGTCCTTCTCCATTTCCTTAAAACAATTTGGTGGAGTTTTTTGTCGCAGAATTAGTAAAATTTCTTTTCTCAATCTGTTTGGGTTCATTTTGAAGATGTGTCCATAACAACCAATTCTTATTTTTCTCGTTGTCAGAGTTTTTCGGTAGTTTGTAAAGGGTTTCATTTTTTAATTGGCTTACGAGTAGTTTTTCGTTATGGAATCGGCGAAATGGATTTTTTGGATTTTGAAAAAATATCTTCATCTCTAGCTTTTCAACTGGTGATGGACAATGTGTCGTCTGCATACAGGGCTTCTGGTTTGATTACTGTGCTATTATAATGTCTTACTTTTCCGTTCTATGAGAGGAACTTCTTGTTATTTGTGTTCTGGTGAGTTGGAAGGTCAGTTCAGCTTTACTGCTTCTAGATTCCATTCCCTCTTACCCCAGGGCATTCCAACTGATACATTTTAAAAACATTTGAATTCTTTGACGGTCAGTATCTTTTATTCTCCTACTATAAAATGGTTTGGTGAGTTCTTCATGTTTGTCATTATCTTGGTCTTTTCGAAGAGTTTTTCGGATCTATTATTTTCTGTTTATTTTGTCAGTTAGAGGCTCCGATCTTTGGCTTTTTCCCAGTTCTAAGCTAGTAAGGCCATGTCATCTGCACACGCTAGACAATTGACTTTGATGCCTTCATTTTTTGTTCCCAGTCTGATTCCACTATTGATCTTCGTGTTCCATTCTCTACTTTTTCTCGGGCAAAGTTAAACAGCGGTGAGGAGAGTCCATATCCTTGCCGCACACCGGTTTTTATCTCAAAAGGGCCGGAAACTTTGGGAGGCTTCTCCCGCGAATTTGACTTTCGAGTGTGTTTTGGCAAGGGTTTCTCTGATTAAGTTTGTGGTTTCGTTGCCTAGGTTTAATTCTTTTGTACACAGCCGGGGAATTCCCGATCTATTGAGTCTTTATGCTTCTTGAAAGTCGATGATAGCGAAGACATATGATTTTGCTCTTGATTTTTGGTATGTCATAAGGATTTTGGGGCTGACATTTTATTGTGGGCAGGAAATTCCCTTACTGCAACCTGGTTGGTGTTCTTCAAGTTTATGGTCTAATTGGGGTCCGTTTTGTTTAGTAGGGCTTAGAGAACACCTTGTGTGTTACGTCTAGAACTGAGATCCCTCTGTAGTTGTCACGGCCTGTTTTGGACCCTTTCTTATGGAGCTGCTGGGTGAGGGCCGACTTCCATTCATCTGGTATTCTTTCATTTATTAGATTCCTTCAAACATGTTTTGGAGAGAGTGTATGGAATTTTTGTTGGTGTTTTTCTAATGTTCAGCTGTGATTTGGCTTTCTCTCGATGCCTTATAAATTTTGAGATATGAAATGACTGTCTATCGTTCGTCGGTGGTGGAAGGTTCAGAGTTAGAGTTCGTTATTGTGGAGCTCTTAAAGTCCACTTTTTTTTTTTTCGAAAGGTTCTTCATAGTTGAGGTGTCCGAAATATTCTGCCAATATTTTACAACTACTTATGTTGTTGTGGACGATATTTCCGTTTTGGTCTTGAAGCTGTAAGACCTGTGTTCTGTATTTGATTATGTTTTCTTTAAATGTCTTTTAAAAGTACCTTTCTGGCGTGTTGATTAAGTATTCGTCGATCTGAAAGAGGAGTTGCTATTTCTGGGCTTCTTTTTATTCCTGTGAGATTTTCGCTCACTAAATTTGTTATTCTTAAGAACTTTTGTCTATTCCATTCATTTTTCTGTGATTGCCACTGTTGTAATGCTTTTCTTCTCAGTACAAGGAGTCTGTCAAATTCTTGCCTCAACCAGCATGTTTTTTGGCTTTGGTTGTGGAAGCCAATTGCTCGACTTTTATTATTTCTTAGGCTTCCTTCTATTTGATCCCAGTGTTGGTTTTGCATGTCTTCAGTTGTGAGGAGAAACCCCTTGGAATGTATTATTTTTCTGGATTGTATTTTCTGCTTTTGTGGTTGTTAGTTCGGTTTTTCCTTTTCGGGATGATTTTGAGTTTTATTTTAGAAAGATCAGACTCTACGTTGGCTCCCCTGAGTTTATTTTATATGTCTTAATGGAACTTCAGATTGACTGCCACGTGATCGGCTTGAAATTCACCTAGGTGTGCTTTTGGTGAACCCCACGTTTCCTAGATAGCTTTTTAAAGGTATGGATCTTAGGATTATGTTGCGTGCTTGGCCAATTTCTATCAGTCTAATGCCATTTTGGTTAGTTTTGTTATGTGCTGAGTAATTTCCAACATTTTTTGTTTTTCTTCTCCTTCCCTATCAGGGCATTAAAGTCTCCCATAAGTAGGACGTTGTATTTTTCTGAATTTTTTTCGCTTAACGTCGTGTAGTTGGTCCCAAAGAGATTCCACCTTTTCTTTGTCCTTTCCACTGTCTTTATGGGGGTATGTGCTTTCGCGATGGAGTGTACGTTCTTAGCGGATTGGAAAGTAAGTGTGAAGAGTCTTTGAGATTATGATTCAAATTTTATAATGGAGTCCAAAATATTTTTGTCTGTTATGAAGCCAGTTAAAAGGTACGGTATTTTTTTCATAATATTTTTTCAATACAACGGAAAAACAACCAAAGTTGAAAAATTCACTTTTATTTACTTGATTACTAATTTACGGTCAGGACCCATTTTCAGATCATCCATGTAGTCAGAATCATATTTCTCAAAATATAAAAATCATGCCAAACTTACAATAAAGCACAAATCTGTGTGCACTGTAAATGTTCATTTGCACTTTGTGAAATGTATGCATTTGTTATCTTGACATGGTTCCTATATTTGGGGAACTACCGTTTTGACTAACTGAACATTTGAAAATGAATCCTGATCCGAAACTAGTCGTCATGTAAATAAAAGTGAAATTTGCAATTCCGGCGGATTTTCGATTGTATTGATTAACACGAGTTGCTGTCCTGCAATTACTCCAGCAAGCTGGAAATTCTTTTTTTTTTTTTTTTTTTTTCCTCTCTCTCCTTTGTATATTCTGAAAGGCCTATCTTTCCTTTGTACATTCTGAAACCTCCGTAACCAAAACTGTTTTCATCCTTGAATCTGGTTTCTTGTAGGGACGGTACAAGAATTTTCTGGTTCTTGAGGTTGTCTGTAAGACAGATTATTATCCAGTTTTTAACAAAGAACTTACTTTGAAAGTAGCTAGGTAACTGGGTTTTCTATAATTCATCTTCCTTCAGATCGCAAAGCGCTCCTTCTCGTCTCTGTGTGATGCTGCGGACTCCCCAGAATAACATTGTCTGCTTACACACTTTGATGCGGTGAGATTGTCCACCTGTGGTAATTTGTGTCCCATCACATTCTTCCATAATTCGTAATATTATCTATGCGGTGGCTCTTTTTGTTAGAATGACTGTTTTACAAACACGGTTGTTAGCCCTGGAGTTTTTGCTCAGCCGCCTCTAGCTGACCACACGCCGCCCAGTCTGACAGCCGCCTTAGGATTTTGATTTCTGTGTTGTTCCATATGTGGTATTTCATTTCCCACCTGCCCTGAATATCTGCAGGGCCTTCAGCTGTACGTCACCTGAGGACGTGCCCGTTATGCGAACAGAATCCCCGCTTACCCAGAACTATGATGAAATCACTAAATTAAGAATATGTTGTAGGCGTTAAAGTACCCGATGATACAGAACAGTGTATCTGTATTATACGAATGGCGTTGTCGCTAAAACAACCAGTTTAAGCGTACACCCTTTTTTTTTCACGTCCCGTTTAGCCTGACTGCTAAAACCGCTCAAAATAACCGTTTTCAGAAATAACCGATTTTCGTTTTTTTATTGCTATTATTTCCAAAATAAATGTAGACATTGAAGAAAGACTGAAAAACTCTAACACTTCCTCATACTTACGCTTTTCCATATTTCAAGATAGATAGGATTAGAAATAAAAAATGTAAATGTCGTGTGACTAGTGCGACTTGTGCGGCGATGGGGATGAAATGATGATGATTAGGGCAACACAACACCCAGTCAAATTCAAAATGGTTCAAATGGCTCTGAGCACTATGGGACTTAACATCTATGGTCATCAGTCCCCTAGAACTTAGAACTAGTTAAACCTAACTAACCTAAGGACATCACACAACACCCAGTCCCTGAGCGGGGATAACTCCGACACAGCCAAGAATAGAACCCGGGCCCTTAGGAATAACATTCTGTCACGCTGACCACTCAGCTACCGGGGGGGGGGGGGGGGGGGGGGCGGACAGCATGAGAAATGAAATAAAATAGGTAAATTAAAGAAAACTTAGCTGATCGACCAGTCGTTGCTTTTCTTGAAAATTTGGGTTGTTTAGAATATTACATGCAGTCACCAGTATTCTCCTATTGATTCTAATTTTTTGAAACTGCTCAGAAACCATGTTGTAATCGAGGATCGTGCCACTGTTTGGGCATCCCAAATGGTCAGTGCTAAAGGGTGAACACTGAGATTGGCACCATTTATTTTTCCTCTAAGTCGGCTACTTTCTGTTTTCATAATAAAGCCGGCCGCGGTGGTCTAGCGGTTCTGGCGCTGCAGTCCGGAATCGCGGGACTGCTACGGTCGCAGGTTCGAATCCTGCCTCGGGCATGGGTGTGTGTGATATCCTTAGGTTAGTTAGGTTTAAGTAGTTCTAAGTTCTAGGGGACTTATGACCTAAGATGTTGAGTCCCATAGTGCTCAGAGCCATTTTTTTCATAATAAACTTTCGTGCAACATTTCGAAAGAAAACTCTGTTTTGTAGTCAGATATGTTTATCTACTTTTAAACTAGGTGTGGGTATGTCTTGCACATGACACATGCACAGGCATCGCGTAACAGGCCATGCTACAAGACAGTACGTACACTGTCGTCTCAGCAATGCTGTACCGATTTTTGTGTCACGTGTCTTTTGCTCATTTTTAATTGTCGGCGTCATTATCGAAATGGCACTGACTGATTTTCCCATTTTTTGTTATAACTCAACATTTCTAAGCAATGGAAATTTTACGAATAAGCGTTACTCGTATCTTCAAAAACGTTTTACTTAAAAGTCAAAAATTTGAGCACTGCTGCAATGGCAAATAGATATAAAGGTTTTTACCCGTTATTTGTAATAAACAAAAAATCTACTGTAATCGAGACCAAGCAAATACCGAAAAATACCGGTTGTTCGGAACTAAAATAACGGTATCGATTTTAACCGTTCGGTTTTTTCCATCGCTACTGTACCATTCTTGCGTCACTAGAAACACGGGACCTCGGGAACACGAGGAGCCCGAGAAGAAATCCGGGAGGACGTGAGAAATGTGGGATCAGCGAGCCAGCTAGCGCGGCCGTTTATAACGGTGACCTGCGGGCCGGCCGCTCTCCTCGTAAACAGCGAGCATTCGCCGCTTCCCCGAGGACAGCGACGCGTGTCGGCGGCAGAGGCCTTTGTCGGCGGTCTGCGCCACCTGGGTGGTCCGGGCTCCGGAAAGCAGGTCACACGGTGTGCGGTGCTCGGCGTCCTGCTGCCGGACATAAATCAGGGGAAGCCGGGAAGCGGCCTCCCCGCCTAACTGCTCGTCGCCGAGGCGGCGCCCGCGACAAATCGCCGACGCCCACCTGCTCCGCGACGGCAGTCTGTGGGCGGGTGCACTAGCTGTGCCCGTGGGGAGTGCACCGCCGAGTCCTTTCTCTCACTGCTTGTCCTCTGCTGTGGAGGGTAATAAATATTGCAGGGGATGAATTCGCGACAAACCTCGGTGGAAAGCTACCTCGACTAAGGCGTCGCCACACGAACCGTGCATTAGAGCTTTGAGCACGTCGAGATTGTGACGTCATAGCAGAGAAACGCATGTTGGGGAGTCTTTCTGAACGTGCAGAACAAGATCTAATATGTCAGATATTCTGCAAGTGCGGCAGAAAGTAGGCCACTGAGATGGAGGAACGCCACCTATGTCACGTGTACGCTGTATCTCTTCAGTACAGAGTCGAGAGACTCCATACTAGGATTCAGTTGAGGCCAATATGTATACAGGGTGTTACAAAAAGGTACGGCCAAACTTTCAGGAAACATTCCTCACACACAAAGAAAGAAAATATGCTATGTGGACATGTGTCCGGAAACGCTTACTTTCCATGTTAGAGCTCATTTTATTACTTCTCTTCAAATCACATTAATCATGGAATGGAAACACGCAGCAACAGAACGTACTGCAACGTCCCCTTGGAAAAATTATGAATGACTGTGCTGATAAACATCTTACATTATTTGCTTTTCAAACAGCTGAACAAAACTGAACGTACTCAGACATTACTCCCTTTACTTATTCTGATCAACACTAAAGTGACACACAATATTTTTAGCGCAACGCAATCTGACTTTCAGTAATCCCTACAAAAGAGTGTCCCTGACTAACAATAACCTATACCTTTCATGAATTCTTACCTCACAAAAATCTTCGTTACTCGAACTACTGCAATACAGGGAGCGCCACTACTGCCAGCTAAATAAAAGATTCAAACTACTGAAGGCACTAACTACTGATAGGCATAGTTAGCAAACGAAAGATTTTGATAGAGAACAAACAATGTATTTACCTTAATAGTGTTCAAAAGTCATAATATATATAGCAGTTCATGACATCCAGTCTTACAAATGTACTGTCTCTGATGGACACACGTCCAGATTATCTGCTCTCAAAATTCCGCCATCTCTCTCCCCACATCCACCACTGCTGGCGGCTCACCTCCAACTGCGCAACGCTACGCGCTGTTAACAGCCAACTGCTCAACACTACAACAGCCAACAACAATGCAACCCAGCCACAGACTGCACACAGCACTGCCAGTGATTTTCATACAGAGCGCTACGTGGCGGTGGCGTTATCAATATAAGAACCTAAACAGCCTATTTACAGTACCAGCGTGACTTCAAACACTTTGTTATAGGAAATGTTCAAAATGTCCTCCGTTAGCGATGATACATGCATCCACCCTCCATCGCAAGGAATCCCTGATGCGCTGATGCAGCCCTGGAGAATGACGTATTGTATCACAGCCGTCCACAATACGAGCACGAAGAGTCTCTACATTTGGTACCGGGGTTGCGTAGACAAGAGCTTTCAAATGCCCCCATAAATGAAAGTCAAGAGGGTTGAGGTCAGGAGAGCGTGGAGGCCATGGAATTGGTCCGCCTCTGCCAATCCATCGGTCACCGAATCTGTTGTTGAGAAGCGTACGAACACTTCGACTGAAATGTGCAGGAGCTCCATCGTGCACGAACCACATGTTGTGTCGTACTTGTAAAGGCACATGTTCTAGCAGCACAGGTAGAGTATCCCGTATGAAATCATGATAACGTGCTCCATTGAGCGTAGGTGGAAGAACATGGGGCCCTGTCAAGACATCACCAACAATGCCTGCCCAAACGTTCACAGAAAATCTGTGTTGATGACGTGTCAACATTACCTTCCTTCAATTGGACCAACTGGCGGTGAATCGAGGAAGTACAGTACATACTGATGAAACTAAAATGAGCTCTAACATGGAAATTAAGCGTTTCCGGACAAATGTCCACATAACATATTTTCTTTATTTGTGTGTGAGGAATGTTTCCTGAAAGTTTGGCCGTACCTTTTTGTAACACCCTGTGTATGGCGTTTCTACTTACTGGGAGATTGAGGATCTCTCGAGAGCCCGTCGTTAATTTATGATTTGTTACAATGAAATGACGGGGAACGTCACGTTGGTGGTTACAAAATTACTGCCGGGCGCTGTGGCCGAGCTGCTGCTACGGTCGCAGGTTCGAATCCTGCCTCGTTCATGGATGTGTGTGATGGCCTCAGGTTAGTTAGGTTTAAGTAGTTCTAAGTCTAGGGGACTGATGACCTCAGATGTTAAGCCCCATAGTGCTTAGAGCCATTTGAACCATCTGAAGAGAATTATTGCGTATTATGGAAGTATGTGGTTTCAAGGCAATGGTACATTGACGATCCATTATAAACGCTTGCCCTTGCTACAGATTGTCAGTTAATAGCATATCTACTATTAACGCTTTCTAGAGACGGTTACATAAAATGTGTGGTCGTAAATCATTCAGGGTCAGTGTAGCATAATGAGTGGTTAGCAGTTGCCACGGTGCTGGATCTAAACGTTTTTCTAACCTTCGCGTGCTCTAATAGGTTCTGATACTTTATTAGTTGAACAGAAGTCCCGCGCCCGGGTTCCCGGGTTCGATTCCCGGCGGGGTCAGGGATTTTCTCTGCCTCGTGATGACTGGGTGTTGTGTGATGTCAGGTTGGTTAGGTTTAAGTAGTTCTAAGTTCTAGGGGACTGATGACCATAGATGTTAAGTCCCATAGTGCTCAGAGCCATTTGATTTGAACAGAAGTTTATTCTGTAGTACTCGAAGTTACGTAAATATAAGTGCGCTCTTTCCGAAGAGTAAGTCGGTTCGATTAGTTTTATCTACAAGCACAAGACAGTTCGCACTACTTGCAGAAAGATATTTTGCACTTGTTTCGAGTTTTGTATTTTACATGTCGTAAAGGTTTTGCTACTGCATGGGAACAGTGAACAAATAAGAATGATTTTAGGGGTTTACTAAACGTGAGAATGATGAAATAATTATTGCCTTACGCGAGAAACTATTATAAATTTGTATCGCACTATTTGTAATGGAACTTTTACAAACCAATGTCAATGTTGACTGGACATGGTACCTTCCTTTGTGCCTTCTAACATGTCCATGAACACTGAAGTTTTTATCTATGTATACGACAGTCAGAACAACAGGACTAGCATTTGAACAAGTAGGGAAACATGCGTTTCAATAGAAGTAACGTAGGAATTTCGTGCCGTCCATTTTCTAAACAGTGTGCTTTTTGAGCCAAATACAGCCGACAATTGCCGCCGAAGCGCGTTTCCATCGCGCACACCACGATCCGTCAGCACAAGTCGCATCATTTCTGAGCGTTCAGGAGCACGTTGAACTCGGCACGCTCAACGCTCAACGCTCGAATCCATGGTCCGTGTGCTGACGGCCTTAAGCTGTACTCTCACGGGACGTGAAAACCCACGTGGACGAGGAGTTGATGGCGTCACAGTTGGAATTCGAAATTCCGTTACACTGCGGAGAGCGAAACGAAGAAGTTGGCGTGTCAATTTTTTGCCTCGTGGAGAGGAAAGTGGCCAATGAGATGCCTCATCGTTGTACGCCACAAGCAGAACTTATGAGCCGCCATATGGTACTGAGTTAAACTACTTTTGTTTTCTTTATCACAAAGTATGTGGCATGAACATAAGCTGTTTCAAAGCATGTGCGAATTGAGGATCTCTCGAAAACGCGTCAGTCTAGCTACGTTTTTTTTATAATAAAATGACAAGAAACTACATGTTGTTGTTGTGGTCTTCAGTCCTGAGACCCTGGTTTGATGCAGCTCTCCATGCTACTCTATCGTGTGCAAGCTTCTTCATCTCCCAGTACCTACTGCAACCTACATCCTTCTGAATCTGCTTAGTGTATTCATCTCTTGGTCTCCCTCCACGCTGCCCTCCAATACTAAATTGGTGATCCCTTGATGCCTCAGAACATGTCCTACCAACCGATCCCTTCTTCTGGTCAAGTTGTGCCACAAACTTCTCTTCTCCCCAATCCTATTCAATACTTCCTCATTAGTTATGTGATCTACCCATCTAATTTCCAGCATTCTTCTGTAGCACCACATTTCGAAAGCTTCTATTCTCTTCTTGTCCAAACTATTTATCGTCCATGTTTCACTTCCATACATGGCTACACTCCATACGAATACTTTCAGAAATGACTTCCTGACACTTAAATCAATACTGGATGTTAACAAATTTCTCTTCTTCAGAAACGCTTTCCTTGCCATTGCCAGCCTACATTTTATATCCTCTCTACTTCGACCATCATCAGTTATTTTGCTCCCCAAATAGCAAAACTCCTTTACTACTTTAAGTGCCTCATTTCCTAATCTAATTCCCTCAGCATCACCCGATTTAATTAGACTACATTCCATTATCCTTGTTTTGCTTTTGTTGATGTTCATCTTATATCCGCCTTTCAAGACACTGTCCATTCCATTCAACTGCTCTTCCAAGTCCTTTGCTGTCTCTGACAGAATTACAATGTCATCGGCAAACCTCAAAGTTTTTATTTCTTCTCCATGAATTTTAATACCTACTCCGAATTTTTCTTTTGTTTCCTTTACTGCTTGCTCAATATACAGATTGAACAACATCGGGGAGAGGCTACAACCCTGTCTTACTCCCTTCCCAACCACTGCTTCCCTTTCATGTCCCTCGACTCTTATAACTGCCATCTGGTTTCTGTACAAATTGTAAATAGCCTTTCGCTCCCTGTATTTTACCCCTGCCACCTTTAGAATTAGAAAGAGAGTATTCCAGTCAACATTGTCAAAAGCTTTCTCTAAGTCTACAAATGCTAGAAACGTAGGTTTGCCTTTCCTTAATCTTTCTTCTAAGATAAGTCGTAAGGTCAGTATTGCCTCACGTGTTCCAGTGTTTCTACGGAATCCAAACTGATCTTCCCCGAGGTTGGCTCCTACTAGTGTTTCCATTCGTCTGTAAAGAATTCGTGTTAGTATTTTGCAGCTGTGACTTATTAACCTGATAGTTCGGTAATTTTCACATCTGTCAACACCTGCTTTCTTTGGGATTGGAATTATTATATTCTTCTTGAAGTCTGAGGGTATTTCGCCTGTTTCATACATCTTGCTCACCAGATGGTAGAGTTTTGTCAGGACTGGCTCTCCCAAGGCCGTCAGTAGTTCCAATGGAATGTTGTCTACTCCGGGGGCCTTGTTTCGACTCAGGTCTTTCAGTGCTCTGTCAAACTCTTCACGCAGTATCATATCTCCCATTTCATCTTCATCTACATCCTCTTCCATTTCCATAATATTGTCCTCAAGTACATCGCCCTTGTATAGACCCTCTATATACTCCTTCCACCTTTCTGCTTTCCCTTCTTTGCTTAGAACTGGGTTCCCATCTGAGCTCTTGATATTCATACAAGTCGTTCTCTTCTCTCCAAAGGCCTCTTTAATTTTCCTGTAGGCAGTATCTATCTTACCCCTAGTGAGATAGGCCTCTACATCCTTACATTTGTCCTCTAGCCATCCCTGCTTAGCCATTTTGCACTTCCTGTCGATCTCATTTTTGAGACGTTTGTATTCCTTTTTGCCTGTTTCACTTACTGCATTTTTATATTTTCTCCTTTCATCAATTAAATTCAATATTTCTTTAGTTACCCAAGGATTTCTACTAGCCCTCGTCTTTTTACCTACTTGATCCTCTGCTGCCTTCACTACTTCATCTCTCAAAGCTACCCATTCTTCTTCTACTGTATTTATTTCCCCCATTCCTGTCAATTGCTCCCTTATGCTCTCCCTGAATCTCTGTACAACCTCTGGTTCTTTTAGTTTATCCAGGTCCCATCTCCTTAAATTCCCACCTTTTTGCAGTTTCTTCAGTTTTAATCTACAGGTCATAACCAATAGATTGTGGTCAGAGTCCACATCTGCCCCTGGAAATGTCTTACAATTTAAAACCTGGTTCCTAAATCTCTGTCTTACCATTATATAATCTATCTGATACCTGTTAGTATCTCCAGGGTTCTTCCATGTATACAACCTTCTTTCATGATTCTTAAACCAAGTGTTAGTTATGATTATGTTGTGCTCTGTGCAAAATTCTACCAGGCGGCTTCCTCTTTCATTTCTATCCCCCAATCCATATTCACCTACTATGTTTCCTTCTCTCCCTTTTCCTACACTCGAATTCCAGTCACCCATGACTATTAAATTTTCGTCTCCCTTCACAATCTGAATAATTTCTTTTATTTCATAATACATTTCTTCAATTTCTTCGTCATCTGCAGAGCTAGTTGGCATATAAACTTGTACTACTGTAGTAGGTGTGGGCTTCGTATCTATCTTGGCCACAATAATGCGTTCACTATGCTGTTTGTAGTAGCTTACCCGCATTCCTATTTTCCTATTCATTATTAAACCTACTCCTGCATTACCCCTATTTGATTTTGTGTTTATAACCCTGTAGTCACCTGACCAGAAGTCTTGTTCCTCCTGCCACCGAACTTCACTAATTCCCACTATATCTAACTTCAACCTATCCATTTCCCTTTTTAAATTTTCTAACCTACCTGCCTGATTAAGGGATCTGACATTCCACGCTCCGGTCCGTAGAACGCCAGTTTTCTTTCTCCTGATAACGACATCCTCTTGAGTAGTCCCCGCCCGGAGATCCGAATGGGGGACTATTTTACCTCCGGAATATTTTACCCAAGAGGACGCCATCATCATGTAATCATACAGTAAAGCTGCATGCCCTCGGGAAAAATTACGGCTGTAGTTTCCCCTTGCTTTCAGCCGTTCGCAGTACCGGCACGGCAATGCCGTTTTGGTTATTGTTACAAGGCCAGATCAGTCAATCATCCAGACTGTTGCCCTTGCAACTACTGAAAAGGCTGCTGCCCCTCTTCAGGAACCACACGTTTGTCTGGCCTCTCAACAGATACCCCTCCGTTGTGGTTGCACCTACGGTACGGCTATCTGTATCGCTGAGGCACGCAAGCCTCCCCACCAACGGCAAGGTCCATGGTTCATGGGGGGGGGGGGGGGGGGGGGATTTTTACAAGATCGTTACTATTCTCACTATTTCTTGAGGCTGTAATACTAGTCACATAACTTACCAATAATTACATTTTTTTCAAATATTAGTTTTAACGCATAACACAACGTGATGAGGTTAGAGCTTGTGAAATCAATATATGAAAATCTCTTCTTCACATAGTCCACCCATTACACGTATGTTCTGTACAATGCATCTGTGATAATAAAATGGGACATACACAGCACATGTGCTTAAATATCTCTTGAAAATTTCTTCTACGAGTTGTAATTAGTTCCTGAAGTGGACCAGAAATTGCTTCATTATTCACTTCGAAATAATAAGTAAAGGAACTGCAGCACAACACAACAGTACCTATGCATTGGCTACTCATTTGTGTAAGGCCTACCCAATCATTATTATTGTTGTTATTATTATTATTATTATAAGTAGTAGTAGTAGTAGTAGTAGATTAGTAGTAGCAGTGGTGAGACAAAAAGCATTGCCAGCCTGAAGTCTTCCACTCTCAGGTCATTCAAAAGTAAGGAGTCCAACAATCGAGTGATTTACAACATTAAGTATAGTGCGCACATTTTAACTAAGTTGATTTTAAATGGGGCTGTAGGTTGTGGGTGAAGCAAGTGTCGCTAGGCAGAGGAGTGGTGCAGAGGAAGCGTGTTTTGAAACAAGCGTCTCTCCTCAATATGGATAGTTAGCCTTCTCTTCGGAAAAAGAGATGTAAGTACCAGTCGCGATGCACTGAGAACTGCATTGACATTCTATAGAAAAAGGTTGTTAGAAATAGACAGCACAAGTTGTCTCATTGACTTAATAGTTCATGGTTTGATATGACATTTACAAAAACTAAATGTCACTTATCTTTTGTCATTTTAAAACAAAAGTATTCAAAGAAAATATTTCATTCCAAAGTTAGTTAGGCGCTAATATTGCTGATCATGAGGAGGTGGGTGGAAGGGTAAAGGGGCTAATAGCTAATACCTGATTACATTCAGAGGAAATGGTCTCAGGAAAGTTAGGGACCACTTTAGTAGGTCAACAGATGCAAGTAGCAACATAAGGAGACTGGCTGCAACTACTAATACTGAAATAATTTCATTTCGAGTCATTTTTCCCAATCTGGTCATCACCGTAAACCTCCGTTCTGTTCGTACGGTTACAATGAATCCAGTCCTTTCAGGTCTCTTGCTCGTTCACAGAAAGCTGCGATACCACCTACATTTTGTCGAGATTTGAATACGTTATTATTTCTAAATTATTTAATCCAGATTCCTGGCAGATTAAAACTGTGTGCCGGACCGAGACTCGAACTCGGGACCATTGCCTTTCCCGGGCAAGTGCTCTACCAACTGACCTACCCAAGCACGACTCACGCCCCGTCCTCACAACTTTACTTCTGCCAGTACCCGATTTCGAGTCTCGGTCTGGCACACAGTTTTAATCTGCCAGGAAGTTTCATGTCAGCGCACTCTCCGCTGCAGAGTGAAAATCTCATTCTGGTATTTAATCCATATCTGTGGATATTTACTACTTTTTTATGGTTGTTTGGCACAATTACTCCGTAAATATAATTTTATTTTGATGTGTCGACATATTCTCAAAATTCAATCTTACTCTATAAAAATTCTCTGGCAAGTAATTAACAGCAAATGCTTTAAAAAAATACATTAATTTTTACTATTTTTACCATTCAGTTTTAAGTTCATATGAAATATAAGTGTCTATCCCTATTTTTTAGTCTACTATCGATATGTAATTGATATCGCAATATAACAGGAAGTTTATATTTTTTATATTTGCAAATTTTGTAACTGTTGTTATCGGATATTATTACTAAAAATCTTCACACAAATAAATATCTTCACGAAATTTTAAATAAACTAAATCTGATAAATAATCTAAAAAGGAAGTTATCTTGCTTTTATTTTGGCTTACGGTATATTCTGGAATGTTCTTCAACGAAATACTTATATTGAGTTTGTTTGACGCACATTGAGAGGGAGTTGAGCCCAGAGTGTTTCAGACTCGTATATACCGGTTTTAGCTTGGCTTGGGTTAATACCTAGATAAACTCTTTGGAATTACTGATGAACTCTAAGTTTTACCTGTCGTATTTTGGAAACATGTTTCAAGTGTTATGTGGAAGGATGAATAAAACAATTACTGAAAGAAAAGAACTATTATCTCCATCCCGGGTCATTTCAAACACTGGATCTTAAATTGGATATTACGCAACTGAGCTTTCTCAAAATAAGTGAATTTCCTTGATGCATTATCTCTTGGACCTACAAATACTTTGCTACACTGTTATTTTGTGTTCAACCAATGTCTATGAAAAATCTTAAAAACTATATCAAGGGTAGTGGGTCATACTGTCTATCAGGCAAGTGGTCACCTGTCCACGATGACGATATTTTCGTTAGCTTGCAGCCAATATTTGTGTCTCCCTGCCACCTTGTTCCCCTCATTTCCGTTTTTTATATCATCAAAGTTCTGTTTAAAGACAAAAATTACAAAAAAAGATACACAGAAAATTTTCCAGTCATTTTCCACTCTTAAACGGTTGGTGCTTGAGCGATGATATCAGTGCCAAAAGTCAATTATGACCCCACTGTTCAAACAAAAATAAAGAGAGAATTTGCTGGAACACAGGTGCAGAGGGAATCTAGGTCAAAGGATGCACCACGTATGACAAGAGCCACGTGAGCGGTTTGCGTGCTCAGAGGCTGCTGAATTATAGGGCAGGCAGGCCACCTGGAGGCAGCAGGAATATACCTGCTCGCCTGGAGACCGCATCCAAGAATTTCTTTCACCTGCGCCGTTGGAGGTAACCAATGTATACATGGCCTCAGATTTAGGTCTTGTTTGAATGGAAAGCACCGAAATCTGTAATTTCACACACATGCTATAAATCCCGTCTCCATTATTCAAATTGAAATGCGTATCCAAGATCTTCCTTCACGTGCGCCGCTGGAGGTAACCATGTAAGCGCTGATCTTGGTCCTACGTTGCTGCGTCTTGTTTGAATGACAAACACAAAAATCTAAACAGTTCACAAATAACTTGTAAATCTCGTCCCCATTATTCATACTTACACGCCAATAAGAAGTGCCCGTCCCTATCCCCCCCCCCCCCTCCCCACACACACACACCACACACACACACACACACACACACACACACACACACACACACACACACACACACACACACGCAGTGATGCTTGTGCTACATTAGCCAATTATTCTCCCTCTAACAGCTCCCTCGAAAACTCAGGTACACATCTGGGCACCTCGTGCTCAGCTAAAATTTTTACGGAAATTTTTCGGTCATACACCGGGCGAAAACGCTCGAAACAACAAGATTTTTCATTAATAGTGGCTGCATCTTAAGACAAAGGGGCAACCAACCCTTCCGGAGAGTTAGACGAACTGTTTGCCCATAGATACAAGTTGTGCATTAATGTAAGTGGACGACTTTTTCAGCAACATCGTTAAAACAACAGTAGCCACATGGTAGTTCGAACACAGTCACTGAACATAAAAAAAACGACCATACACCGTCCGAATAGTCATTGAAGACCCAATGGTACCGAGTGGCCGCCGTGTCACCCTCATTTCTTAGGCGTCAGCGTATGTGAGTACGGAGGGATATGTGGTCAGCACACCGCTCTCCCGGCCGTTGTCAGTTTTCGTTAAAGATTCCGCTAATTGTCAGTCAAGTAGCTCCTCAATTGGTCCCATAAGGGCTGACTGCACACCGCTTGCTAACAGCACTTGGCAGGTGCGGACGGTGACCCATCCAAGTGCCAGCCAAGCCCGACAGCGCTTAACTTCGTTGGCCTGTCACTGAACATCATTAGCGTCAGAATTTTCACTTCGTGATGAACTTGTCAAATTTTTGTTGTATAATAAGATGTTCCTTTTTAACTCCTCCAAACACTCCAAAATTTAGTATATGTAATTTTTTTTCACTCTATTTATATGTGTCTGTAAGATATACATGCATGCATTGCCATACCATATCCTAATATTTTAGTAAGTAATTCGTCTGACTGTAATCCTGCTCACCTTCCACCCTTCAGCCACCCAACCTTCCATACACAGACACACACACACACACACACACACACACACACACACACACACACACACACACACACACTCGTCCTTGTTTCTTGTCGCAGTCTTGTCTTTTCTCTTTTCTGTCTTCTGTCTTCCTTTTACCTTCTACAATCTCTCGTCTGCAGATAATAAAGCCAATGGCGAGGCTTCTTTCACGTAATGGCCTGAACTCCGGCCCGACTAGCGTTTTATGGGGCAGTATATGTCTCAGTGTGATTAAGCAGCAATGCTGGCGCCTATCTCGTCGAACACTGGCATGTAGTGGCAGGTGGCACACGGTGAATTTCGAGCAGTAGTTAGCCAGCTTGCGTAAATCTGTCACGTGGCTAATTTAAATTCCAACGTTTTGTACTGGCTTGTCCGCACATTCGTAGCACTCCTGTTCTGGCTAAAACTGATGTACAAGCCAAGTTATTTTCGTAGAAAAAATTAAATCAGTCATACATGCATAAACTCGATGAATGAACACTACGACACTTATGTATGATGCTTCTATTTCAGTATACTACATCGAAATGGAAAAACTGTTTCGCTCAACGGGTGACGTAAGGGGGCTGGATAAGGGAGGGGGGGGGGGGCAAGGTGGCTATCATATGATCCAAGGCGCAAAATGTCATTTTTCCTGCAGATAGCGCTTATAGTGGTCAAATATACACTAATTTCGGCATCGTGATATGGTAGGGCGCCAGACGAAATTGCGACTAATACTGTATGAAATGTTCTTGACTTTTATGTGGCTACACAACATCCGCTGTCCTCATCCAACTCAGTTCTATTTGATGCACACCAGTTCTCTACACGATGTAACTACACCACGTATACAAAAGAAAACATTTTATTGGTGAAGAAAGATAGAAGTCATTCACTGTTACATTCCTTAAATAGTCGCCCATACTGCAAAAACTCCACAATGTAGCGATACTTGGTGTCTCCTGCTGAATCATTGGCTTGAACTGTGTTGATGGCTGATTATCCTTTCAAATATATTGTTTGACGAGCCACTTAACAACCTACTGGTTCTGAACAAGGTCCTAGTATCTCAGGCAAGAAAGGATAAGAGCAGAATACAAGAGAGTCAATAATCTCACAAACACTATTATCTGACATGCCACAGAAAATCACAGTTTTATTTTTGTCATCAGTCATTTAAGTGATTTAATGCGGCTCGCCACGACTTCCTCCCCTGTACCAACCTCTTCATATCAGACCCAGCTTACAGTTGACGTCCTCAGTTATTTGTTGGGTATATTCCTCTCTCTGGTACCGCACAGGTTATTTCCTGATATCTTAACACGTGCTCTATCATCCAGTCACTTCGCCTTGTCAGTTTTTCCATATATTTCTATCCTCGCATAGTCTCCAAAGAACTTCCTCATTTCTTTCGGTCCACCTGATTCTAGCCTGAGAATTGAATCGAATGTCAGTTTGACCAAAATGGTGCTTTACTACCTATGGTTCTATTCGCAGTGATACGCCCTTGCCTCCCTGGGGACTGGCTTAGGCTGTCAGTAATGGGCTCGCATTTTAACGTGTATTCAGAACCATTGTACAATTTGACTGTTCCACATGGACTAGCCATTGAGGGAAGAGAAACAATCCCAGTATCGAATTCCTGATGTCCTGCCTCCCTCCTTTCATTGAAACTGTCATTCTGTCGATTCCCCTCGACCACATCCTTACTTAAGAAATAGCAGGACCTGATGGCTTGGTGAAAAGCACCTGCCTTGGATCCGAAACGTCACAGTAACTGAATCCCGTTCAACGACGAAATAACTTTGCTCTGCCTTCAACCTAGCCTTCGCCTTCCATTGATGTGAAGAATCGACAGGAACGACACGTCAGACTGTAGGTACTACTCTGAGGTGACAAAAGCCAGGGGTTGGCGATATGCATATAAACAGATGGCAGTATTGTCGCGTGCAGGTGCATTGGCGGATCTGTCATTTGTACTCAGGTGATTCGTGTGAAAAGCTTTCCGACGTGATTCTGCCCGCACGAAGGAAATTAACAAATGGCTCAAATGGCTCTGAGCACCATGCGACTTAACTTCTGAGGTCATCAGTCGCCTAGAACTTAGAACTAATTAACCCTAACTAACCTAAGGACGTCACACACATCCATACCCGAGGCAGGATTCGAACCTGCGACCTTAGCGGTCGCTCGGCTCCAGACTGTAGCGCCTAGAACCGCTCGGCCACTCCGGCCGGCAGGGAATTAACAGACTTTGATGCGAAATGGTAGCTGAAGCTAGACGCATGGGACATTCCATTTCGTGAACCGCTAGGAAATTCAATATTCCGAGATCCACAGTGCAGACAGTGCGCCAGGAACACCAAATTTCATGCATTACGTCTCACTACGGACAATGCAGTCGCCGACGGCCTTCACTTACCAATCGAGAGCAGCGGGGTTTACGTGGAGCTGTCAGTGTTAACAGACAAGCAACACAAGTAACATTGCTTGAAATAAAGGCAGAAATCAATGTGTCACATACGACGAACTTATCGGTTATGACAGTGCTGGGAAATGGACTATGGCAGCAGACGACTGACGCGCAAGCGTTTGCCAACAGCACGACATAGCCTGCAGCACTTCTCTTCGGCTCGTGACCGTATCTGTTGGACCCTTGACGACTGGAAAGACGACGGGAAAACTGCGGCCTGGTCAGATCAGCCCAGATTTCAGCTGATAAGAGCTCAATATAGGATTCCAATGTGGCTCCGACCCACGAACCCATGGAGCCATGTTGTCAACAAGACACTGTGCAAGCTGGTGGTGGCTCCAAATTATGTGGGCTCTGTTTACATCGAATCGACTACGTCCTCTAGTCTAACTCAATCAACTGAGACCATCTGCAGCCATTCACTGGATTTATGTTCCTAAACCTGTCACTGGGACACAATTGTTCAGGATTGGTTTGAAGAACATTCTGGACAATTCCAGTGAATAATTTGGCCACCCAGATCGCCCTACATGAACCCCATCGAACACTATGGTACATAAAGGAGAAGTCAGATCACGCACAAAATCGTGCACCGGCACCATTTTCGCAGTTATGGACGGCCATAGAGGCATCATGGCTCAGTATGAAACTTCCTGGCAGATTAAAACTGTGTGCCCGAACGAGACTCGAACTCGGGACCTTTGCCTTTCGCGGGCAAGTTCTCTACCATCTGAGCAACCGAAGCACTACTCACTCCCGGTCTCACAGCCTTACTTCTGCCAGTATCTCGTCTCCTACCTTCCAAACTTTACAGAAGCTCTCCTGCGAACCTTGCAGAACTAGCACTCCTGAAAGAAAGGATATTGCGGAGACATGGCTTAGCCACAGCCTGGGGGATGTTTCCAGAATGAGATTTTCACTCTGCAGCGGCGTGTGCGCTGATATGAAACTTCCTGACAGATTAAAACTCTGTGCCCGACCGAGACTCGAACTCGGGACCTTTGCCTTTCGCGGGCAAAGTGGTCTACCATCTGAGCAACCGAAGCACGACTCACGCCCGGTCTCACAGCCTTACTTCTGCCAGTATCTCGTCTCCTACCTTCCAAACTTTACAGAAGCTCTCCTGCGAACCTTGCAGAACTAGCACTCCTGAAAGAAAGAATACTGCGGAGATTTTCACTCTGCAGCGGAGTGTGCGCTGATATGAAACTTCCTGGCAGATTAAAACTGTGTGCCCGACCGAGACTCCGCTGCAGAGTGAAAATCTCATTCTGGAAACATCCCCCAGGCTGTGGCTAAGCCATGTCTCAGCAATATCCTTTCTTTCAGGAGTGCTAGTTGTGCAAGGTTCGCAGGAGAGCTTCTGCAAAGAGTGGAAGGTAGGAGACGAGATACTGGCAGAAGTAAGGCTGTGAGACCGGGCATGAGTCGTGCTTCGTTACCTCAGATGGTAGAGCACTTGCCCGCGGAAGGCAAAGGTCCCCAGTTCGAGTCTCGGTCGGGCACACAGTTTTAATCTGCCAGGAAGTTTCATATCAGCGCACACTCCGCTGCAGAGTGAAAATCTCATTACGGCTCAGTATTTCTTCAGGGGACTTCCAACGACTTGTAGAGTCCACGCCACGTCGAGTTGCTGCACTACACTGGCCAGGAGGAGATCTGACGCTATTTAAGGAGGTATCCCACGACTTTTGTCATCTCAGAGTTTTTTCCCAGCAGGATTACCAGGGTAGCTTACGGACACTCAAGTCGTCGAACTGGCGTCCAATTGAAAGATCTGAACTCGTTCGTAATTACAACTGAAAAATAAGAACGTCTGTCGATAGAAAAGATGGAATTAAAGATGGCCTCTGCACGTGGTTTTTTTTCCCTTCAGAGCACAGACGGGTGTTTTAAATCGGGCCTATTGTAGACGGTCTGTTCTTTTTAACTGAATACCAGATGATCTACAGTAGGGCAGAGTGGTTTCCCTTTCGGAATAAACAAATCGGAGTAGATTACCAATACCGATATTTCACTTACAACTGAGGAAACCTCCCGAAAACCTTAGTAGGAGTCGGGAATTCTGAAAATTGTCCTTGCGGTGAGTCAGTGGTTAAGGACTAACTGAGTTCGACGACAGTCACAAGTATTATCATTGGTGGCACCGCCTATTCCACAAATTAGATTCCGTTTTTAGTACTGCCCCCTGATGAGACATTTCCAAACCATTATTTTACATATTAATTCTTGAAAAATATTCCTGTAACTTCATAGGAAACCATGTTAGGTTGTGCTATGAACCTCTGCAGTAGGAATCTGGGATCTATGGAGTCATTCTAGAATAGGATAATCAGCTGTCTGATAATGATGTCGGGTTACTGAATATGGTTAAACCTGGAGTGGCCCGAAAGTTGATACGCTAATTTTTATTTATTATTTACTTACATTTTTCCTCTTGGTGGTGAGATGGCAGCAGCCGAGTTGTCGCTTGTTGACCATTGTAAAAGAGAATTCACGTATTTGTGGGATTAGTTTATCATTATTTTGATGATTATGTGCATAGTTCTATAACTGGTGGTGATGGTTGTGGTGAAGTCTCTTGGTGATGAGTGCAGGATTGAAGGAATACTACACAAGAAAAGGATGTGAGATGTGAATGAACAAATAAGTTGTAAAAGAATGTCAGAAAGTGAGTTGGTATGAGCAAGGTGAGCTGCAGCGTACATCTGGAAATGACGATTAGGGTAGGTTCTAGGTGACAGGAGGACAAGATCTCTTGAATTGTTTTACTCTCTGGAAAGAGGTGATTAAAATTTCACCAGGAAAGGACAAACAGTGTTTGTAGATAGAGAAACTGTAGTTTGTTCTCTTATGGGCCAGACAGCATGCCAGGGTTTTCGAGCACAGGGGATACAATGGGGTGCTTGGATATACATTTATATTAGATGTAGATGCAACGGGTTCAGTATGGTTGGAAAGTTTATTTTTTCACTGAATGTGGGGTTGAGGACGTAGGTTGGTTGATGGGGCAGAAGGTATGTAGAGTCTGGTGGACAACCATCACAGAGCTGTAGGAGCAGTAAAAGACATAGTCGTTTATTCATTGGATATAGTAAAGCAGTCGAAAAATTGTCTAGCTGCGGACACCACCCAGGGACACGGGCTACTCCAGGTGGGTAGAGTGTGTGTTTAGCTCAGCGCACAGCGTTGGTGGCCATCCAGTGCTCAGAGGTGTCACGTTAGGCAGGCGATAGCGATGGCGAAGTTACCGTATCAGCACCCTGGTGAGTCAAGTGTCACATCAGACCTAGGAATGAGTCCAGTCCGCAGTGACCAAGCCTCACAGTAGGTCAGACATTCCATGATCCGATGCGAGATCAGTAAAGGAAGGTCGCATATTTGGAGGCGAACCAAGGGACGCAGCATAGGATGCAGCGACAGTGGTTCGTATATGCATATACGCAAGGCTGCAGTAGTATAGTGTCTGTGCAAAGGGCGGTCGACAGCTCAGCAGCAAGTCAGGCCCAGTTGCGTGCAATGGACTCCTAGTTAGGCACCTTGAAGTCCGTACAAGTCAGTCAGAAGATGGCCCTGCAGCTGGGAGGAACCAGTCAGCTTCCGGTAGTATCAGGACATTACGCAAGCTGTCGAACTGCAACTAGAGGAGACGGCATCTACACTCCTGGAAACGGAAAAAAGAACACATTGACACCGGTGTGTCAGACCCACCATACTTGCTCCGGACACTGCGAGAGGGCTGTACAAGCAATGATCACACGCACGGCACAGCGGACACACCAGGAACCGCGGTGTTGGCCGTCGAATGGCGCTAGCTGCGCAGCATTTGTGCACCGCCGCCGTCAGTGTCAGCCAGTTTGCCGTGGCATACGGAGCTCCATCGCAGTCTTTAACACTGGTAGCATGCCGCGACAGCGTGGACGTGAACCGTATGTGCAGTTGACGGACTTTGAGCGAGGGCGTATAGTGGGCATGCGGGAGGCCGGGTGGACGTACCGCCGAATTGCTCAACACGTGGGGCGTGAGGTCTCCACAGTACATCGATGTTGTCGCCAGTGGTCGGCGGAAGGTGCACGTGCCCGTCGACCTGGGACCGGACCGCAGCGACGCACGGATGCACGCCAAGACCGTAGGATCCTACGCAGTGCCGTAGGGGACCGCACCGCCACTTCCCAGCAAATTAGGGACACTGTTGCTCCTGGGGTATCGGCGAGGACCATTCGCAACCGTCTCCATGAAGCTGGGCTACGGTTCCGCACACCGTTAGGCCGTCTTCCGCTCACGCCCCAACATCGTGCAGCCCGCCTCCAGTGGTGTCGCGACAGGCGTGAATGGAGGGACGAATGGAGACGTGTCGTCTTCAGCGATGAGAGTCGCTTCTGCCTTGGTGCCAATGATGGTCGTATGCGTGTTTGGCGCCGTGCAGGTGAGCGCCACAATCAGGACTGCATACGACCGAGGCACACAGGGCCAACACCCGGCATCATGGTGTGGGGAGCGATCTCCTACACTGGCCGTACACCACTGGTGATCGTCGAGGGGACACTGAATAGTGCACGGTACATCCAAACCGTCATCGAACCCATCGTTCTACCATTCCTAGACCGGCAAGGGAACTTGCTGTTCCAACAGGACAATGCACGTCCGCATGTATCCCGTGCCACCCAACGTGCTCTAGAAGGTGTAAGTCAACTACCCTGGCCAGCAAGATCTCCGGATCTGTCCCCCATTGAGCATGTTTGGGACTGGATGAAGCGTCGTCTCACGCGGTCTGCACGTCCAGCACGAACGCTGGTCCAACTGAGGCGCCAGGTGGAAATGGCATGGCAAGCCGTTCCACAGGACTACATCCAGCATCTCTACGATCGTCTCCATGGGAGAATAGCTGCCTGCATTGCTGCGAAAGGTGGATATACACTGTACTAGTGCCGACATTGTGCATGCTCTGTTGCCTGTGTCTATGTGCCTGTGGTTCTGTCAGTGTGATCATGTGATGTATCTGACTCCAGGAATGTGTCAATAAAGTTTCCCCTTCCTGGGACAATGAATTCACGGTGTTCTTATTTCAATTTCCAGGAGTGTAGTAGCAGTAGCCTGGTTACGCACATCATGTAGACGTCTGTCGTGGAGTGCCTCTGCGTAGATGGTGACGGAGACTGCGTAGCCAGAGCATTATTAAGGATTGCTCCTCCTATCTCTGTTGTAATTTGACATCATTCTTCCAGATGTCGGCCTCGGGAGCGGTGTGGCACCAGACTCTGATTTGGTGTCATTCGGGTCACCACTGCAACAAACTGCCCTCTATACTTCGTTGTATTGTCTGTACTCCAGCGCTCGCTTGAGTGTTGAGGTTGGACATGTGGTAACTAGTCCTGTTCTAGTGCCAGGATGGAGCATTCCTTCAGTACGGCCCTCTACAGCTTCTTGTGTCACACATCGGCGGCAGTCTTTCCATTTGCTTGGTCACTGGTTACAATGCCGCGTTAGAAGAAAGCGTCTCAGTCCAGGATAGGCAAAGACGCTCTAAATGTCTGAGGATGAGTGGGAAATTTATCAGATGGTGCAGAACGCATATGAAAATACTCGATTACAGAAATCGACGTGAAGTATGTGTTGTATAAAACATCGGAGGAGTGGAGTTCATACTATCAGCATATAGTTGACAATAGAAGGATGGATGTCTGGTATGTATGATTACTGGTGGTTGGATTTAGTCCCTATATTTGGCTCATTAGCAGTTTTAGTCAGCTGTAGGCTTTCTTTTGATAGTTAGCAGATGATGCCGACTCCTAGTCCTAGCATTTTAGTGAGGCAAATTTGACGGTTGCGAACAGCTAGGTAGAGGTCACGGGGCTGGAAACCACTCTTCTTTTTTAATATAGTTTTTACCTGGATTTTTATTGGTTGAGAGAGAAACCATTGGTTACACCAAGCGATGAATCTGTCCATATGGAGTTTAAGAGGTCGTTGAGACGAATGAATGGCTGAATGGACAGCGAGGAATGCTATGTTTCCAGCTTATTGGAGTCAGTACACAAGAGGATATAGTTTAGAGACATCATCTATGTCTAGGAGATAAAGGAGTTTTGATTCTTCGTGGCTTTTCCTGTCTGGTTTGAGTATATCGAAGAACAAGCAAGTAATAATAATTAATGATAATAGTCTGTGATCAGTTTATACAAACATTGCGCGCTTGACAATGGATTTTTGCGCAAGGTCCATTAATTGTAAATTTACCGTGATTTTTCTGAAAATATCGGACTTCGTAGTTTGAAGATTTCCACAGCTTTGGTTCGTACTGGACCTTCGATGTAATTTGTAGCAAGGGACCTTTAGCCTTGCCATGACGCCGTTAAATTGGAACAATAGCTTGTAACATAAATGAAACACAAGATTATAAATAATAGCACTGTATTCACAAAATATTATACTAAATTAAACCATACAGTCACTTGCATTAATGCTGTTGCTGTGTGCGACTATGAATACGGCTAGTGAGACTGCGTCTCGTAGAATGATGGCGGTGTGCCAAATAATTATCTGCAGCGATGGCAGATATGCATCCGGCCAGGACGGCTTCCAGAACAAAGAAGGTGCCGTCTTCTTGGCAAGACAAGAGAACTGCGTAATTATTCTAATGTTTCAGCGGATGCACGCCGCCGGCCGCTGTGGCCGGGCAGTCAGGCGTTTCAGTCTGGAACCGCGCGACCGCTGCGGTCGCAGGTTCGAATCCTGCCTCGGGCATGGATGTGTGGGACTGATGACCTCAGATGTTGAGTCCCATAGTGCTCAGAGCCATTTTTTTTTTCGTTGCACGCCACAATCAATACAACCGCTTATGCTAATTAATATCTTTTCTAATTCTTTATTTATATTCTGATCTTATATCTACCTTTTGCTATAGATCCAAATGTGCCTTTAAAGAATGTTGATAGGACGTTTCCTTAGAAAACGTAGATCATATGAGGGTGGGATATGTTTATTGCTACGTATATTAGAAAGGATGTAATGACACAGCTATAGTTGATTGGAAGAAGAAATGAGTGAAGTTTGAATAGGACATTCCAGAGTTTGCAATTCAGGTGGATACTTTAGCCAGCAGCGATCTCAAGGACGGAGTATGATATACAGGGTGTTTCCGTAGTAGGGTCCAAAAATGTAACAGGATATAGAAAATGTTCCACTGAACAATTTGAGCTAGGGAATGTGGGGTCGGGGCAGCCAGCTTAAGGAGATATGGAAGTAAACTTGTCTACCGCTTCATCTAGCGTCACTGTTTTCCAGCTTATTTACGACTGACATGCGTACAAGTTTACATGTACTATGCTATTTATTTGCATGTACATTCTTTATTTCCTGCAAGGAAAGAGGGAGGACGAGCTTGAGTTCTAGGAAGTCGTGATGCACGTTTTGTTTACTTTACTTATCCATGAGGTGGCCCTAATATACCGTATTTACATTGTCCCATGACAGAACGTGCTATGAATACTGTTCAGAGACGTGCAATACAATACAGTACAATCATCTCAGTGCTGTATTTCCTGCTGGATTGGAAGGGGAGATCCTATTCCATGGCCTGCGAGATTAAGTGAGCTGAATCCTGTTGATTATTTCCTATGGGGATATCTAAAACCTCCTCTGTATGCACCCGTGGTCTAGGGGTTGCGTCTTTGTTTCATAATCAAAACGTCTTCTGTACTGCGTTCGAACACGCCGCTGCTCGAATTTTGATTAATAATCAACATTGGCAGCCGAAGACTTCCGGCTAAAGAAGTCGTTCCTCATTAAGCCAACGGCCTTGTCAGAGAGGGCGGAGGAGCGGGCAGAGGTTCAGGGCACTATCTTATCCGAGGGGTGTGAAATTGCCCCTGAAGGTGGAAGAATCAGCAATGGTCAACGGCATGAGGATGTAGAAGGCAATGGAAACCACTGCATTAAAGACACGTAACGCGTATCCACAGGACATGTGGCCTGTAATTGAAGAAGTGCTCTGATGATCTCTCCATTGGAAAAAGATTCCGGAATAGTCCCCCATTCGGATTTCCGGGAGGGGCTGCCAAGGGGGCGGTAACCATGAGGAAAAGATTGAATAATCAACGGAAGAATAACGTTCTACGATTCGGGGCGTGGAATGTCAGAAGCTTGAACATGGTAGGGAAACTAGAAAATCTGAAAAGGGAAATGCAGAGGCTCAGTCTAGATATAGAAGGCGTCAGTGAAGTGAAGTGGAAAGAAGACAACGATTTCTGGTCAGATGAGTACAGGCTAATGTCAGCAGCAGCAGAAAATAGTATAACGGGAGTAGGATTCGTTACTGTGTCACTATGAACAGTTCAATGATAGGGTTGTCCTTATCAGAATCCATAGCAAATCAACACCGACAACGATTGTTCAGGTATACATGCCAAAATCGCATGCTGAGGATGAAGAGATAGAGAAAAGTGTATGAGGATATTGAGAGGGTGATGTGAAAATCTAATAGTCATGGGAGACTGGAATGCAGTTGTAAGGGAAGGAGTAGAAGAAAAGGTTACAGGAGAATATGGGCATGGGACAAGGTATGAGAGAGGAGAAAGATTAATT
The DNA here is from genome assembly GCF_023864345.2 of Schistocerca serialis cubense. NCBI lineage: Eukaryota > Metazoa > Arthropoda > Insecta > Orthoptera > Acrididae > Schistocerca > Schistocerca serialis. The sequence continues at coordinate 259,387,895 of NC_064641.1, forward strand.
GGGTTCTGTAACAAGTTTCAGCAAGTAATAGCGAATACTCTGTTCAAGAATCACAAGAGGACGAGATATACTTGGAAAAGGCCGGGTGATGCGGGAAGATTTCAGTTAGATTACGTCATGGTCACACAGAGATTCCGAAATCGGATATTGGATTGTGAGGTGTACCCAGGAGCAGACATAGACTCAGATCGCAATATGTGTAGACTGAGGTTTAAGACATTAGTCAGGAAGAGTCAATAAGCAAAGAAGAGGGGTATGGAAGTACTAAGGAATGACGAAATACGGTTGAACTTCTCTAAGGCTATAGATACAGCAATAAGGAATAGCTCAGTAGGCAGCACAGTGGAAGAGGAACGGACGTCTCTAAAAACAGCCATCACCGAAGCTGGGAAGGAAAACGTAGGTACAAAGAAGGTAACTGCCAAGAAGCGTTGGGTAACAGAAGAAATACTTCAACTGATCGATGAAAGGGGGAAGTACAAAAATGTTCCGGGAAACTCAGGAATACAGAAGTACACGTCGCTGACGAATGAAATAAAAAAGACGAAATGGCTGCAGGAAAAATGTGAAGACATCGAAAAAGAAATGATGGTCGGAAGGACAGACTCAGCATACAGGAAAGTCAAAACAAACTTCGGTGACATCAAAAGCAAGGGTCATAACATTAACAGCGCAACGGGAATTCCACTATTAAATGCAGAAGAGAGAGCGGGTAGGTGGAAAGAAAACATGTAAAGCTTCTATGAGGGAGAAGATTTGTCTGATGTGATACAAGAAGAAACAGGACTCGATTTACAAGAGATAGGGGATCCAATATTAGAATCATAATTTAAAAGGGCTTTGGAGGACTTAAAGATCAAATAAGGCAGAAAGGATAGATAATATTCCATCCGAATTTCTAAAATCATTGGGGGAAGTGGCAACAAAATTACTATTCACGTTGGTGTGTAGAATGTATGAGTCTGGCGACATACCATCTAACTTTCGTAAAAGCATCATCCACACAATTCCGAAGACGGCAAGAGCTGACATGTGCGAGAATTATCGCATAATCAGCTTAACAGCTCAAGCATCCCAAGTTGCTTACAAAAATAATATACAGAAGAATGGAAAAGAAAACTGAGGATGCGCTACATGACGATCAGTTTGGCTTTATGAAAGGTAAAGACACGACAGAGGCAATTCTGACGTTGCGGTTAACAATGGAAGCAAGACTAAAGAAAAATCAAGACACTTTCATAGGATTTTTCGACCTGGAAAAAGCGTTCGACAGTGTAGAATGGTGCAATATGTTCGAAATTCTGAGAAAAGTAGGGGTAAGCTACAGGGAGAGACGGGTCATATACAATATGTACAACAGCCAAGAGGGAATAATAAGAGTGGACGACCAAGAACGAAGTGCTCGTATTAACAAGGGTGTAAGCCAAGGATGTAGCCTTTCGCCCCTACTGTTCAATCCGTACATCGAGGAAGCAATGACGGAAATAAAAGAAACGTTCAGGAGTGGAATTAAAATTCAAGGTGAAAGGATATCAATGATATAATTCGCTGATGACATTGCTATCCTGAGTGAAAGTGAAGAAGAATTACATGATCTACTGAACAGAATGAACAGTCTAATGAGTACACAGTATGGATTGAAAGTAAATCGAAGAAAGACGAAGGTAATGAGAAGTAGTAGAAATGAGAACAAAGAGAAACTTAACATCAGGACTGATGGTCACGAAGTAGATGAAGTTAAGGAATTCTGATACCTAGGTAGTAAAATAACCAATGACGGACGGAGTAAGGAGGACATCAAAAGCAGACTAGCAATGGCAGAAAGGGCATTCGTGGCCAAGAAAAGTTTACTAATATCAAATATCGACCGTAATTTGAGGAAGAAATTTCTGAGAATGCACATCTGGAGTACAGCATTGTATGCCATTATATGGACTGTGGGAAAACCGGACCAGGAGAGAATCGAAGCATTTGAGATGTGGTGCTACAGACGAATGTTGAAAATTGGGTGGACTGATAAGGTAAGGAATGAGGAGATTCTGCGCAGAATCAGAGAGGAAAGAAATATGTGGAAAGTACTGATAAGGAGAAGGGACACGATGATAGGACATCTGTTAAGGTATAAGGAAATGATTTTCATGGTACTAAAGGGAACTGTAGAGGGAAAAAACTGTAGAACAGGACAGAGATTGGAATACATCCAGCAAATAATTGAGGACGTAGGTTGCAAGTGCTACTCTGAGACGAAGAGGTTAGCACCGGAGAGAAATTCGTGACGGGCCGCATCAGACCAGTCAGAAGACTGAAGACAAAAAAAAAAGAGACCAGAGTGGATATGGAGACGCAATTAGTTGCCAGAATTATAGCTACCTGTGATGTGATTCGAAACGCACCAGCGATATTTGTCAGGGTGGCCGCTGTGACCGAGTGGTTCTAGGCGCTTCAGCCCGGAACCGCGCTGCTGATACAGTCGCAGGTTCGAATCCTGCCTCGGGCATGGATGTGTGTGATGTCCTTAGGTTAGTTAGGTTTAAGTAGTTCTAAGTCCTATGGGACTAATGACCTCAGATGTTACGTCCCATAGTGCTCAGAGCCATTTGAACCATTTGAACCACTTTCGGATCTGAATAGGTTTGCAAGTTTGTGAGGGGTCCACTCGTACGTGGAGCCCCATTTTGTAATATATTTCATGAAAAATAACATTTAATGGTTATCACAAGTAGAAGTGATTGTATCTTTGACACCACTGAACCAAAGATGTTGCCTGAATGAGAGAATCGATTCTAAGTAGGGGCGCACGGAGCGTTGCAATCTGTTAAAGGTAGGATGTAAGACTTAAAGCTAGTGGCTACCTGTGAGAATTTAGCTGTTGACCTATGGACGCAGCATAATACAGTTTTGTAAGGTAGTGTAACTTTGTATATTTAGTTTTAATTATGCAATGTGGGTTTTGCTAATGTTAACAGTACCGTCCCTTGAATGTAGGAACCAAGTATCTTCCATCAGATTTAATAAATAGGTTTGTTAGGTATACCCGATTTGTAATATTTTGTGTATTTTGTAAACTTGATACAACGAAGTTAAATTCTGGAATCTATTTTGTCAAACATGTAAGACCTTTGCTCATGTAGCTATCCAAGTATTGTTAGCTACGTAAGTAAGTGAGAATTGTAGAACAGTTGAGAAGTGCACTGATTCTGAAGTTAAAGTAAAATGTTTCATACCAGATTTTGTGAAGGAGAAACTTTATTCTGAATACAATTTTTGAACCAAAAAATTGTCTTAGCATATCCCCTTACCAGTACCTGATCCTTTTCCACATCGTATTTATTTAAATCCAACGATTTTTTTTAAGGAAATTATTTTTAATCACACTCAAAAAAATTTTTGTGCCAGAATCAGAAAAGCTTTAATGTTTGTAACAGCTGTAATACGGCCTGCATTGCACTTCGCTGAAGCAAGATTGAATATTTTGTATGCGTACTATGGAGACATCAGAATACCAAGATTACAACCGTTGCGACTCATGAGCTAAAAAAATGTTTTTCATTGTTTATTTGCATAGGGAATTTTATCAGTTTACTGCACAGCGCCATAGACCTCGGTGCTCACGAGGCCGAGTAAATTTCAGAGGGATTGATCTCATTGTAGGCATTACATACTGGATTTCCAGATTGAGATGTTTAATTACTCTTTGGATTACAGTAAAAGTGATGAAGCACACCATTTGCTCAACAATGCATTACATAGCAACTTTCCCTAAGACAAACACTACGCTTTATGTATCTATTACCAAACACGAATAATTTAAAATAATTTAAAAACCTTACCTTTAGATAGATATTTTTAAAGAACAAGTTGAAGGGTAAAACTGTTATTTCCCGCTGTGCAGAATAATAACTCCCACTACTAACATTTCTCTTGTGTTCAGCGGGATAGTTATACGACATTGAGCTAATCCATTGTACACAACTCACCATTAAAAATGCAACACCAGGAAAGTTACCAAGTTTTACGTATTCTGGCTATACAATATAAAGGAAGAATACATAATTATATTTGTAGATATCTGGGGGGGGGGGGGGGTATACCGAGTTCGTGATGTAGTACACGGCTTGTGATCTCGGGCAGCAATAATTTCTCTAGTCCGGATGGGCATTAAGTCGAACTGACCTTCAATAAAGGATACGGGTACGTCATTTCAGGCTGCTCCAGCCCTTTGCCAAAGTTGAACCATCGTAGCTGGCGAATGGTGGCGTGCCAAACTCTCAGTAACCCATCACCAGAAGTTCTTAGTGTGTGAAAGATCTGGAGAACTTGACGATCCGGGCAACAACTGAGCACCCTCTGTACAGAGGTGGGTCAGAACAATAGCGCCACTATCCTGTCTTGCGTTATCTTGTTGAAACACAACGCCACAGGCACTTGTGAGACAGCACAGCTATCGCCTTCACACGTCAAAAACTCATTGTATGGCATTCACATCGCCGGTTATGCCAAGCAGTAGTGATCGTGTTGTAGCTATACCCAATGGTAATCTATAACATCACACCAGGTGCTAGGCCCGAATGATGAGATGAAAACTAAAAAAAACCCTGACAATATATGTTCTCCTCTGAGCCTGTACATAGATGGTGCTGCAGAACCGCGACACGTCTGAAAAGACATCGTCGTGCCACTCGTGTGCGAAAGTGGCTTAGTGGTTAGCTCACCTGTCTAGTAACCGCGAGACCCGGCTTCGATTCCCGGCCTTGGTACAAATTTTCACTCAATGCTTCACTCTATAAATCACATCTCTATGAGATCAGTAAAGTCTCTGAAATTGTACCATTTCATTTGTAATTTGATGTGAAACTCTTGCGGTCTCTCAAACAGAGAACTACCTGAAATTGTTAATATAGGAAATGAGTTTACTGTATGACTCGGTGATCATTGTGAACATTTTGTCAATAAAATCGTCTAGATCACTTATTTCTTCATTTTTTACGACATTTCGTCTAGTGTTTAGGACTTATAAAAGGTTCTGGTCAATGCTACGAAGTATGCCTAACTGGGCGTTACAACCCTATCCTAAATTATGCTTAATTAGGCATAGTTTTTAGTACTGACACAAAAACTACTTTTACATGTTATAAGCTTTTTGGTATATGATGATGGCAGTATCGAAAAGTCGAAATAAAATCCAGATGTTCAAATTGGCCTACAAAAACTACCAAAGCCACAATGCATCCGTATCGCGTGAGATTTTCATTATTCCCCCCCTCTCTTCCAGCAAACTACTAGTCCTAGAGAAAAAATGAACACGACTTTTTTGTAGGAAATTTAATGTAGTTTAATTTTCTACTATACTAGACTCCGCGGTTTCCGAGCCATTGGAGAAAAATATGCAGAAGTGATAATAAATCCTGTGACATTCAGAATAGGACGTATGCGTGTATGCCCATATGAAGTTTTTTTTTTTTCAGTTGAGCTTTCCCGTCGCATCCCTAAATACTGACCATTTCTCCTGGGACACCCTGTCTGGAACATGTTCGTAATATTACGGTGAACATCCTGTGCTATCTAAGCATACACCTGCAAACATCGAAAATTACAACAAAAATTACAAGAAACAAGCGAGCAGGAACATCTCAACAACATTACTACTTCCAGACAGAATTAAGGAAACAAGGATACCATAAATGATCAGATAAATATTACTCATGAATCACTGCTAAATAAATAAGCTCACTGGATAAAATGTTAATCACCATCTTAAAAGAGACTATTGGTTGCTTTTGATAGTGAAGTGCTGTGCTTGGTATGGAAACAGCACAGTAAGATGATGGACCGATGTTGAGATGTGACAGAATCGCAGAAAGGAACCATGGTGTTTGAACGTGCTCTTAACCACACCGTGAATGAGGTTGCCCGATTTCATGATTTATCAACGCCAACTGGCTAACGTGTCTGCAAGGAAATGCTCCACTCGCAAGCATATGTAACACGGCGTATGAACAGTGGCTGTGGAAAGATCCTCGCAGAGACGTTCAGGAGAAGAGTGTCACGCCATCTCAGTGACAATCGTATTCAAACTGAAGAGGAACCACTCCTGTCAAAGAATACATGTCCATGTCAATCAATTGCCGAACGTCCATTCCGAAGAGAACGGCATACTATGGACATTTGGAGTCTGCTACGTCGTAGAGAGCCAAATCGCGCAGATACTGGACAGTAATTTAATGGAGATGAGTTGTGTGCTCCAACAAGTCGCGATTCTTCCTTCTCAGACGACATTAAGCTTAGATTGTACTAACGTCCCAATGAGGCGTGCTTTATACGCAACATTTGGAGGGCGTCACAGAGACTGGAGATGGTTCTGTGGGGTTTTGGGAGTATTTGTCATACCATGACCTGGGTGCACTCATTTTCGATAGTGTTACCGTGAACATGAGCCAGGATGTTCATTTTCTGATTCTATGTGGCTTCTTCTACAAATTCGTGGCAAGTATATCGTGGATTCTCCCGTTTTTCAAAATGACAACTCCCCCGTTCGTAGATCTGTGTATGCATACGTTTCTGGTGTGGCAGTCACTCAGGCACCCTACGGCACATCGACTGGCTAGCTAAATCACTGGATGTTAGTGCCATAGAAAATGTATGAGACAATTTAAAGCTGTGAGTGAAAAATACCAGTCAACATCTTCGAAATTTGGTAGCTCTAAGCGTTGTAATTATCTACTCGTGGCTCAAGCTGGACATGGCGTAGCTGGAAAAACTTACGGACTGTCTTTAAGGCGAATTAAAATTAGCGAAATCAGAGACAACAGCAGTGGACACTCAAGTTTCAGAAATGACGGAGATATCATAATAACATTGCCACAAATTTCAGTGTATCTCAAAACATGAAATTACGAAAGGGTACATATGCACATTTAGTACTTTTCATAAGAGCTACTTGTGAATGTTTCATAAAATATGAAAACAGAAGCTGGCGGTAGTCATCATGTAGATATCCGCAAACCATAGTAAACACTGATGTAAAATATTCTCCAAATTACACTACTGGCCTTTGAAATTGCTACACCAAGAAGAATTGCAGATGATAAACGGGTATTCATTGGACAAATATATTATACTAGAATTGACATGTGATTACATTTTCACTCAATTTGGGTGCATAGATCCTGAGAAATCAGTACCCAGAACAACCGCCACTGGCCGTAATAACGGCCTTGATACGCCTGGGTATTGAGTCAAACAGAGCTTGATGGCGTGTACAGGTACAGCTGCCCATGCAGCTTCAACGCGATACTACAGTTCATCAAGAGTAGTGACTAGCGTACTGTGACGACCCAGTTACTCGGCCACCACTGACCAGACGTTTTCAATTGGTGAGAGATCTGGAGAATGTGCTGGCCAGGGCAGCAGTCGAACATTTTCTGTATCCAGAAAGGCCCGTACAGTACCTGCAACATGCGGTCGTGCATTATCCAGCTGAAATGTTGGGTTTCTCAGGGATCGAATGAAGGGTAGAGCCACAGGTCGTAACACATCTGAGATGTAACGTCCACTGTTCAAAGTGCCGTCAATGCGAGCAAGAGGTGACCGAGACGTGTAATCAATGGCACCCCATACCATCACGCCGGGTGATACGATAGTATGGCGATGACGAATACACGCTTCCAATGTGCGTTCACCGCCATGTCGCCAAACACGAATGCGACCATCATGATGCTGTAAACAGAACCTGGATTCATCCGAAGAAATGACGTTTTGCCATTCGTGCACCCAGGTTCGTCGTTGAGTACACCATCGAAGGCGCTCCTGACTGTGATGCAGCGTCAAGGGTAACCGCCATGGTCTCCGAGTTGATAGTCCATGATGCTGCAAACGTCGTCGAACTGTTCGTGCAGATGGTTGTTGTCTTGCAAACGTCCCCATCTGTTGACTCAGGGATCGAGAGGTGGCTGCACGATCCCTGGGATCCAGCACGGCGTTCCGTATTACCCTCCTGAACCCACCGATTCCATATTCCGCTAGGAGTCATTGGATCTCGACCAACGCGAGCAGCAATGTCGCGATACGATAAACCGCCATCGCGATAGGCTACAATCCGACCTTTATCAAAGTCGGAAACGTGATGGTACGCATTTTTCCTCCTTACATGAGGCATCACAACAACGTTTGACCAGACAACGTCGGTCAACTGCTGTTTGTGTATGAGAAATCGGTTGGAAACTTTCCTCATGTCAGCACGTTGTAGATGTCACCACCGGCGCCAACCTTGTGTAGATGCTCTGAAAAGCTAATCATTTGCATATCAAAGCATCTTCTTCCTGTCGGTTAAATTTCGCGTCTGTAGCACGTCATCTTCGTGGTGTAGCAATTTTGATGGCCAGTAGTGTAATAAGCCAAACTACTAATTTCAATCTTAGACTTACAAAATTTATTAACACGTATTCGAAACAACTAGAGAGAGCCACTTTAATTTATAATGTTTTCTCAGGTTATTGTTTAAAAAAAACGAAGGGCATGTGTTTTTGTCATCAGACGTATATATAACGCAGTTAATTGTGAACTAATGAATCATTTCATGCCAAGAAATTCTGTAACAACGTTCTCACATCAAGTTTACAAATGAATAAGCAGTTTCTCCGAGAATACTATCAGTTGTTCCATGTCTTTTCCCTTCAGTTTATATGGCTTAAAGTGAAAGCAGATTATCACATAAACGAGCGTCAGCAGCAACAGACAAATCATGTGGATTAGTATCTTACACCAATATACAAACGAGAAAGGAAGCGTCATAGAAAGTTTGCAGCGAGATTTTACTTTGAAGTAGATCATTCAGGTCTCTCTTTTTTTTTTAGCTCAATACGTCCTTCGAGGTCTGTTCCGATTTAATCTAGTGGTAAGAAAGTGCCCTTACGTCGTCGGTAAAAGAAAGCAGCACGCAGAACCGACCTTCATCCTGCCAACATGCGCCGCCACACAGCCTGGCAGCGCGAGGTCATGCAGGACGACCGAGAACCTCCCGTGGCGAATCTCTCTCACCTGCCGCCTTTCTGCTCTAAGAATTATCGCCTGCTCGCTATTTGTAAACTCCGTACAACACAGCAAGTTTCAGTCCTCACATACTATAAATCATTACCAACACACGAGAGAAGACGGGTAATCGATTTTAGCTCTGTTCATTTAAAAACACCGGGGCATAAAGAATTTTTTAAGTTCCCGGACACACTGAACAATTTGTTTTTCACAACTGGTTGCAAGAAAGAGATGTGCGGTCGAGATACCATTGTGCAAACTGCTGTGGCCACGGCATTTCCAAGACGAAATGCTATCAACAGTGCCCGTTACCTCATACATAACGTCTGAAGCGAACTAAAACACTCGCCAACTCGAGTTCTAAAGGGAAAAGATGGATGAAATATATTGTCCCTTTCGCATCAAAACCAACGTCCGACAGGTCTATCCCCAATTCTCTGTAGCCCTAGAATACTTAACCTTCGTAAAATTTACGACTGCGTTAGTGTATAAAACAGAACATTTTCTACTTAATTTGGTATGTAACATACCACTGGAGATCATATAATTGTAATTAACTAATGCGTAACCTATAAATTGTGACTCCCTTTGAACGATTTCGTTGGTTTAATAGCAATGTAACATTCCCCCCATCCCCCCCCCCCCTTAATAGTTCTAAGGTTAACATCATTCTGGACAAGACATCTGACAGTCGGGTAAAGATCTGAAAGCTACTGGAGACCCTTACAACTAGAATGACAGAAGGATAATTTCAAAAGTCTATCCCTATCCTTCATAGAAGAACTGCCATATTTTCAAATGAGCAACCACTGCTATAAATCAGATAAAAACTGTTAAAGAATGCGCCAAAACTTTTGGCTTACAAATTTGCTACCGAAAAACTTAATTCATGTGCCCAAAATTCTTCATTCGAAACCTGTCTACAAAGTATTGCCACATAAGAGAGTCCAGTACTTACAGTAACTACGCGTGATAATTGAATCTAAACATGGAGAAGGAAAATAAGCACAAAGAATTAGCCTACAGAAACGCAGGATGACAGAAGAACTTCCATCTACAATGAAACACACACACATACACACACACAAACACAAACACAAACACAAACCAGGCACTACATCGTGATAGATATCTGAAGAAGGAGAAACACATCCATAGCAAGAAGACTAACCTCAAAATTTTAACGTACATGGAACATTTGAAAACTATATACTGTATCTGACAAGTCAAAAAAGTTGTGAACAGAGCCCAGATAAATTCCTCAGGAGCTTCACACAACAACTAGTACAGACAAAAAATTGACAAATGAGAAGTACAGTCAGAGAAGGAAACTGCAAGAAAAAGAGGAGCAACGTGAACTGGACGACAGACTTCACGGAAAGAAAAAGAAAAAAAAACTGCATGGGAACTCAGAAACTTGAATCATATGTTTGTGTGTGTGTATGTGTGCATGTGTGTGTGTGTTTGGACCACTACAATTTTGGTTACAACTTTGAACAATTTCGATAAAATTGGCACACATATGGCTTACTTTCTGGAAATAATTCAGCGTGTTTGAGACACCCGTATTACTGCTAAAGCCAGTATCACACAAAGTAAGATTTGCCATAGGTTTGCTAGGTGGCACTGTTGATTGTTGGTTAACAGGGAACATGAACAGGGACACCAGACTCACATGCCGACGATCTCAAATGATGTAATATTTCGAACATGGGGGCAGATTCGTTACACTGCCTGAACGGCTGTGCGTGTACGCCGACAGCTCTGGAATGTTTCTCATACAACTTTATAGTAACTGTTCAGTGAAAAAAAAAATTGATTCTGCTGCATCTCATAGCGTTATTCGTCAGCTTCAAGATAAATTACCTGTCATTTTGCTAATGGTCATAGCTATTAAGATATTTCAAAATAAAGTAACCCACAACTCGAATTCAGATAGTTTGCAATGAAAAACAGAAGTCGCTATGATTATACATTTCTTCCATGTTCGGTCGTTCTCAGCTCCGTGCGAAAATCAATGTAGCTAACATACTGAATTTTTCTTTAAATTTGGGTGGAGATTTTCATTTAAGCTCGATAAAATTAACTGCATGTAGTGCATTCACTTCCAGATACTGACCAAGCTACATACACTCTATCTCACAAACAGTTCACGATAGTGAAACGAGTTTTTGGCAATAGTAGCAGCAAAGAGGAAAGTCTTTTACTGGATTTTTAATATTGCTAAATCCTTTTTCTGCTTGATATATACGTAATTACAGATCTGATGCGGCCCGCCACGAATTCCTCTCCTCTGCCAACCTTTTCATCTCAGAATAGCACTTGCAACCTACGTTGCTGGAAGTATTCCAATCTCTGCCTTCCTCTACAGTTTTTACCATCTACAGTTCCCTCTGATACCATATCTTAACATATGCCCTACCTTTCTGTCCCTTCTTCTTTTCAGTGTTTTCCACATGTTCCTTTCTCGCCAATTCTGCGCGGAACCTCATTCCCTACCTAATGAATCCATCTAATTTTCAACATTGCTCCAAAGGTACATTCTCAGAAATTTCTTCCTCAAATTAAGACCTACGTTTGTTACTGGTAAACTTCTCTTGCTCAGAAGTATCCTTTATACCAGTACTAGTCTGCTTTTCATGTCCTCCTTGCACCGTTCATCACGGGTTATTTTACTACCTAGGTGACTTTACCTTTACTAAAGCCAGACTGATCGTCATCTAACACATCCTCAATTTTCTTTTCCATTCTTCTATATAGTTCTCGTTAGTAACTTGGATGCATGAGCTCTTAAGCTGATTGAGCGATAATTCTTGCATTTGTCGGCTCTTGCAGTCTTCAGAATTGTTTGGATGTTTTTCCGACGATCAAATGGTATATCCCCAGGCTCATACATTCTACACGCCGACGTAGCCGCAAGAGAGCTCAGTAGTTTAATACTTTGCTAAAAACAAACGGTTCAAATGGCTCTGAGCACTATGGTACTTAACATCTGAGGTCATCAGTCCCCTAGAACTTAGAACTACTTAAACCTAACTAACCTAAGGACGTCACACACATCCACGCCCGAGGCAGGATTCGAACCTGCGACCGTAGCAGACGCGAGGTTCCGGACTGAAGAGCCTAGAACCGTGCTAAAAACACTTTCACAGCCAGAAGAACTAACGTTTATAGCGACCTAACGATTTCCGCAACCTTTTAAGGGATGTATTTTTGAAGCAAATATTGTCGCTTGTGTAAACAGTGTTCGTCTGAGTAAATCTCACGCTCTTCTCTTGGTTTGTTTTTTTAAAGGTGCTATGTTCACTGCCATGGTGAATTAGATGCTGGCCAGTGCTTTTACTGTGTCATCATTTCTACCACATAAACTGGACATCGTTTCTGCGTTTATATCGTAGTTTCCGATAGTTAACAATACGAGTCGTTTAGACTGGTATTGCTACACTTTGGAGAGTTTTATTTTTTTCATGTAGAGTCGAAAGACAGAAAAAAAGAAACATATTTGAGAAGGTAAGGAGATGTCTGTACACTGAGCAATCAGTAAATCAAACCAAGGAGAAATTTGGAGAAGGAATTAAAGTTCAGGGAGAAGAAATAAAATTTTGCGATTTGCGTGGTATGTTGTAATTCTGTTGGACGGTGAAAAACGTGGGAGAATAATTCATATAAATAGATAAGGTCTTGAAAAGAGGTTATAAGATGAACACCCACAAAGAAAGACAAGGAAAATTGAATACGGTCTTATTCAGTCTCACGATGCTGAAGGAATTATTAGAAACCGAGAGCTAAAAGTAGTAATCGAGTTTCTGGATTAATGGATAGCAACAAAACCGACAATGACATAACTAAAGAAGATATAAAATGCAGGTTAGTAATAGCAACGAAAGCTATTCTGAAAAAGAGGAATGTGTTAACATAGAACACAAATTTAAAGGTTAGGACGTATTTTATGGATTTGTCTTGAATGTAGTCTTGTATGGAAGTGAATCGTGGACCTAAGCGCTATGAATAAGAAGAGAACAGATGCTTTAGCGGGTACTATAGTTGAATTCTGAAGACTATATGTGTAGGTTGGATAACGAACCAAGAGGTGTTGTATCGAACTGCTTAGAAAAGAAATTATGGCATAACTAGAAGAAGGAGAAGTCGTCAGTTTGGTCGTGGGGGAAGTGCAAAAAGGTAAAAATTGTAGAGAGAAATTACCATTTGACAACAGCAGGAACATTCAAATGGATGTAAGTTACAGTCTTTATGCAGAAATTGAAGAGACTTGGAACGCTTGGAGGCTTGGAGAGTTGCATCAAACCAGTCTTCTCAGTGAAGGTCACGACAGTAACATGCAGGTTGCTTGTCTGATTACAGGTTAAGAGGTAACATAAAAAAAAATGGCTCTAAGCACTATGGGACTTAAAATCCGAGGTCATCAGTCCCCTAGATAAGAGGTAACATCACTGTAGAATTTTCAAAAAATCATTTGTTATTGGCTTATAAGATACTTTAAACCTTTTTAATTATGAGGCAAAAAGTCAAATTCCTGAAAAAAAATTGTTCTCTGGAACACCGAACTCCTCCTCTAGCGCCTCGGATGACCCGAAACGGTCTTCCTGCGCCAACTCGATACCCCCGCAGTGTGTGGGTATAGTTAGAAGCTTTTAAAGCAATAATACATTATCTTGCCGTCAGCAAGCACCATCACTTTCATGAAAGAGACAATTCTTTCGCTTCGAATCTTGATTTTTTGCTGTGTAGTATTGAATTTTGATAGGTTATTTGTTATATTATAGTACAGTTTTGTCTTTCAGGTAAGAATGAGTGGCAAGAAAGCGCACTCAGGCAGAAAAGATACGAAAACATCGTATGCAACGCTGCTTTGAAGCAGTACCGGTATGTCATCAAACCGTTCAAATAATGAGGTTGAAGGTGGTTCGGAAGGAGACTGCACCTCTGCTAACTAACTGAAAGTCAGTGACGAGCATTTTCATGTGAACTACGATTTGATGTATAGGATTATAAATTTTCTGACGTTCTCTCTGTTATTTCTCAACACCTGAAATGTAAAAAGTGCAGTGCAGACGTAATGTTGCTAGAAGTAAGGCCTCGAGGCTCAGACTTCACAATAATTATTGCTTGTCCAGACTGCTCAGAAGTTGTTATACGAAGCAGTAAGTCGTCGAATCGTCCTAGGAATGCTCCTGCTTTGGGTAGTACTAAGCGGAATTGTAAAGTTTTCTGCGCTCATGTTATTGCCTCGAGCGGTGTATGAAATGATTTCGACCGAAATTACAAAAGGATGACAGGCCAGTCCCGGGATAGCAGATTAATGGTAAGAGTTTTCTAAAAGGAGAATTTTGTCATCCGTTCATTTCAAATAGGGTTTCCGATTATTTAATTTAAACAATATTTATTAACAAATGACAGTCCTTTTTTGATGAAAATTGGACATCTTTATTCAGTCACTCGCCAATTACACAAAAATCAATATTTCTAACATCCCCTATGTGGTTCAACAGCTACACTCACATAGAATGCATATATTTTTATTCTTTCTTCCAGATTCAAGTTGGCACCAGATATATATAGTGTGTGCCGCAAATCGTCTGACATTCAACATGCCTCGGGAGAATTGCTACAGTGTCTCCAATTTGTAATATTTTCCGACAAAAAATTTTTGCAATGGACTTGCTCAATAACTACCCCAAGTATTATTTGTCTATCACTTTCTTTCAGCCCCAAAAAGAAAAAAAGAAAAAGAATTGCAAGAAAATGCTTTCTTAGGCCGTTACAGAGGTGTTAACCCTTCAACGATTTTGCAAATTTGTGTTAATAGAGCTTATCTGTTGATTACTTCTTTTGCTATGAATTAGACCCAATTTTTTCTGTTTTCCGAAAACTCTTTAATTTCACGCCATATTCGATGACCCTTTACTTAATATACGTTGTAAAATCTGCTCAAATGTACTATAAGAATGTGTTGACATTAAAGTAGACTACGGGGACTCTATGAGGGTTGATCAACAAATATTGGGACTGATTTTTGTCACATATTTTTATTACTCCATTTCATTGTTTACATGATCTTCTTCAAAGTATTTCTCACCTACTCGAAAGCACGTTTTATAGCCAGTACTGGAATACGGGGTGCAGGCAATTCTTTGTCAGATTCTTGAGAATCGCGTTACTTTTCTTAAGCACTGCTTCAGAGTTAACAATAGAACGCCCTGAGGCTTTTTCTTTAGTGATAGAAATAAAAAAAAATACATTACAGGCTGCAAGATCGGGGCTATAAGGTGGATGCAGTACACAGGTATGTTGAATTGAGCCAGAAAATGCATGACTTGATTTGCAACCTGAGGCCACGCAATGTCGTAATGAAGTCGCCATCCAGTCCGAGAAAGTTCTGGTCGTTTCTCTGCAATGTGCTTCCTCAGTTTAGCCAGTGCTGACGTGTAGTATGCTGTTGTAACAGCAGAGTGAGGGGAAACTGCATGCTGGTAAATCATTCCACGACAGTCAAAAAATGTGATCATTATTTTTCCTGCACTGCAGATGGAACAACTTTGTCTTTTTTGGTGTTGGAGATCCTGGCGATTTCGACATTGGGCTGGATTATTTTCCCTGAGGGTCGTAACGATACAGCCATAACCGGTGATAATCTATTCCAGAAACGGATCCCCTCCATCAGCAAAGAGACGCGGCGCCTTAAGGCTCGTCTCCATTCGCACAGCCTTTTCTTCGAGAGTCAACAGACGAGGCACCCAACTGGCACAAACATGGCTCATATAGAGAAAATCAAGCATAATGCTAAAGACATTGGCATGTGGAATTCTCCGCACTCCACTCAGGTTACGTAATGTTATCCGTAAATCCTTGCGGACAATTACAACAGTTGTGTTGAAATTAACTTCAGTGACAGCGGAAGCCGAAACCCCAGATCCGTCTTGCTTAATACAGACAATTTGGCTTTCTTTGAAGTCTTTGAACCACCTGAACACTGTTGCACAGGGTAGTGCGTCTTCATAGTACGCTTGCCGCAGCTTTTCGTAAGTTTCAGTGGTTGTATGGTTTAAACCATTGGTCGTCAAACTTTTTTGCTCAAGAGCCAATACTGACATTATAAGGCGGTACCTCATTCCAGTAAGTTCCTATATTATTATTAATTGGTATTCTACATAAATCAATATGCTATGTGTTCCCAGTAAACTAGCTATAATAAGGAAGCGCTAAGTTGGCCGCCGGCACCCAAGTACTCACAGTTAATAGTTGACACAAGCCGGAACATTTATTCTACAACAACTGATCGGTATGACGAACGTATGCCAGTGACTTGCCAGCACTGGAAGCCAAACAAGAAAACATTCCCCTTCTCACATCCTCTAATCCCTTAGTGGCTGCCCTACTTATGCTTCTGCCCCTTAGATAGGCGGCCAACTTCACTAACCTCACGGACGAATTCACCAACTTCAATTAGAATTAACCAGATCTTAAAACATTACTTTCTCTGTAACTATTTTTGTTTGTTACTGAGGAGCAAAACTTCACTCTCAAGAAACTTTCAACAGTAGTTGACGATTTTTGAATTTCTCTATTAGTTTCTAAACGCAAATCATTATAAAATGTGGCTGAAAACCGCAGGCCCCTCGAATATTTGACTCTGGCCGCAGTTTGACGACCACTGATTAAAACGAATACAGAACTTCATTGCGCTTTATTGCTCGTCTTGTGTCATCTCCATTTTTTGGTACACGAAATGCAAAGAGCGTCTACAAACTAGACCATTACTACCAACCTACCGATACGAGAATGCTACCGTCTGTGGTCATCAAACTTAAGAGCCCGTTCTTTTCAAATATTCATGGTACAGATCTGAATTTGTCACGGAAGCTACAGGAAAAAATTATTGTTGATCATCCCTCGTAACATTATTCCTCATGTCTACATAATTATTTCCCTACGTAGTCACCCTGGCGCCGAACATATTTCTCCCATCGAGAGACCAGTTTGTTGATACCGTCACTGTAGAATGTTTCACTTTCTTCACGGAGCCACAACCTCATTCCTGCTAGCAACGCTCCATCGCTATAGAAGTGAAATCCTCGAGGGTGTTCTTTAAGTTTTGGAAATAAATGACAAGCGGAAGGGGCTACATCGAGACCGTATGGAGGTGATCGATGACGGTGAACCCAAGGCGTCGGACTGTTGCAGATGTCGTAGCGCTCGTGTGCGGTCTGACATTGTCATGTTGTGTGGACGAACTCTTCATATTCGAAACTCGACTGCAGCACTCTGTTTCTCGCGAACCGACACAGTTATGCTACACATCGGCATGTTACACGCCATAATTCGGAGCCTCCTAGAGCCAGGAGACTGCAAATATGTAGACATGAAGAATGAAGTTGTTGAATGTTAGCAACGATAGTTTTATTTAAAATGCTTCGAGTGTTTTCACGTTATAAATTCGAAGGCGTTACTTTTCGGCAAACCCTCGTTTGTCCGCGTCTCCAACCTCATTTATAAAGTTTCTACTCGCTTTCATGCTGCCGATTCAAACCCGCATCCACACCCATAAAAAAGTTACGCGAATGAGATAATTTTTCTTTTTAAGCTGCAGCTGCGATCTAAAATGGTTGTATTGTGAAACGATCACACGCATATACCTGGCAAGGCATTAATCCCCGCGGAATATTCTAGCTGCTGCTTAATTGTTGTGTCAAGGCAAGGTTATGATCTCGCTGTCTCTATCTTTCTTTTTATGATCAGTGAGATACTCCCGACGATATTATCTTTTTATTTATGTCCATACTTTGTGTTGTTAATACAGTGCGTCATGATACACAATCTCTCTTAGTTGTGCCTTAAATTTTACCCAACAACCTTCATCAGTATTCGTAACAGAGATTACTTACCTTCACGACCGATGCAGGCAAATGTCACTTCTGCATTGGCGCTTTATTCGGAGGTAGCCGGTACGAGTCATGGTGACGGAAGAAATTTTCACAGTCAGTATTTCGTCATTAAGGAGAAGAGAGCTGATGATACACAGTGCAGGATCATCAGACTCCAATGATATCTTTGTACTTCTTATTGTATGGTAATGTTCAGCTGTGGAAATAAGACCTTTCTGGAACCTTCTGTGAGACATGTCTTGTGAACGAGTTGTCCATGAATTTATAAATACAGGGTGTGACAAAAAGCCATGATCCAAATTTCAGGAAACATTCCTCACACGTAGAGGAACAAAATATGTTATATGGATATAAATCCAAGAATTTATTTCCTTGTTAGAGCTCATATTCTACTTCTCTCGAAAATTACGAGGTTATTCAACATTATGACACTTTCAAGTGATTGTAAAAATGTTTATATTGAGGTAAGGTACTATATGATTATGTATGTATGGAAACAGCTGTCAGACCGAAGGAAAATGCATTCTGCTTAGTTCTTGCAGCAATTGCAATAGGACCTTCCGGTAGGGAGGGGAGTGTTTGGAAATTTAGACTACTGAAACGTTATTTTATCGTTTTTCTAACGGATTTTAAAAGTGCGAGTATAAAATTTGTACAGGTAAAAAATAAAGTTCTATCGTACAACATTCAAAATCTACGCTTCTGATTTTTGTCAGAGGTACCTACCTATACGGGGTACCTGTGCGGTCACAGATCTAGCACTGAATTCATTTGTCAGCAGGATGGTACTCCACTGCACTTCCACAAAGATGTTCGTCAGTTCTTGGATACTCCAAGGATGAAACGGTTGTGAATCAGCTCGCAATCTCCAGCTGATGACATCACCTCCACGTCCTCCGCACCTGAAACAGTGTGAGTTTTACCTGTGTGGTTACAGCAAAGACACTGTTTTCACATCTCAACTTCCCCACAACTTCGCTGACTTATGATGACGTATCAGGGCAACTGTGACCGACGTCTAGGTGGGCACTTTAGGAGGAGTGTGATCCGAACTGAATTGTAGACTGGACGTTTGTCGTGTGACTAACGGTCCCCACATTGAAAATTTGTGAACGTGTCACAAAAAACTTCTTGGATTACTGTTTCCATACGCATAATTATATAGTGTCTAATCTCAATAAAAAGATGTTTTAAAATCATTTGAATAATTCTGTACATTAAACATGGGAAACACACTGGAGAGAACCGTACAGAGTTCCAGCGGAGGAGTCCCTGATTTCAAAATTAAATATCTCGACAACTAAGATCGATAGACGAGTACAACAAATGGGATGTTCATTGTGAAAGCTGTAAGTATGTTATACAGAAGTTACACAGAAGTTTCGTTATAATTCAAAAAGTTGCCAACTGATGGCGCCGTAATCGCATTCCGTAGTACCTATAAATAGTCCGCCTCAGCTGAAAGCGATCACTTCCACCGTTGAAAGGTGAAAAAAGTTAAAGTACGGAAGGAATCATGTAGTCCATTGAATAATACATTTTCCTTGTGCTAGAACACCACAGGTTAAACACAGTCCCGCGGCAACAAGGCGCAGTTTTCAAACACGATTTAATGTTCTAAAAGAACCCGATGCGGAAACCATTCACAAGCTCTTCGTCAAATTCCAACGAACAGGCAGCGAGGCTGACGATTTAGCGGTATATGTTGGCCCCAGGAAAACTGTAATCACTCCTTAAAATGGATCGACGTTTTCTGGAATTATTCAGCAGAATCCAAGGAAGTCCGTCCGAACTGTTACAGCAGAGATTGGTTTGAAGCGTTCCAGCACATAAAAGTGCTGAAAGAGAGCCTAGACATATTTCCAATCAAAATCGAAAGCCATCAGACGATACCTGTACAAGCTGTGCGACAGAGGGCTGACTTTGCGAACCAGACTCTCACAACGATTGATAATGGAGGGTTTGATGTTGGCTGCATCTGTTTCCCAGATGAAGAACACTTACATCTGAATGGAGTCGTGAGTAAAACTGACGAAAATCCCCATTTTCGTGAAACAAAACCACTATAATCGCCCAAAACTACTGTTTGGGCTGCGATATGCAGTAGAGGCATTATTGGCCCTTCTTTCATGCGAGAAACGTAGTTACGTTGAAATTTTGGAACAGTCTGTCGCCACACAGATAGCGTTGGAAAATCAACCAGGCAGCGAGTGATTCATACTAGACAGGGCCAAACCACATCGCACCGAACAGGTATTTTGCTTTCTTGTTGAATATATCTGAAATATAGTCACTGCGTTAGTTGATTGCAAATTTACAGTCGCAGGGATGGGTTAGCCTTCACATTCGCCCGATACGACTCCTTGTGAATGCTTTTTGTGGAGCACATTGAAAGACGCTCTTTACTGGAACCATCACATCACGCTGGACGAGCTTGAATCAGCAATTTGTGTGCCATCTAAATCCAAATTTCATTGTTCATTTGCACCACCTCCGAACTTCGAATGGTGCACTTTTCGAAAAGATTGTGACGCGAATGCAAGAACTGCCTGAGGAGGACGAGTAAGTATGCACGCTGTAACTCTACAATCTGCACAGTTCACAGCGCCATCTGCAGGCAGCTTTAAGAGCTATTTCCAGACTTCTGTATAAAATTCTTACAGCTTTGACGATAAAGGTACCTTTTGTTGCATTCATCATCGATCTTAGTTTTCTACATATTTAATTCTGAAATCAGGGACTCCTACGCTGAAAAGCCTGTATGAGGTCATTTTGAACATTTTATTTATGAAAGTGTTTCACAATGTATTGATACAGGGTTTTCAGCAAGTAGAATTGGTCAGATGGTCAAAAGTCAAATAAACTGCTGTAGGCTCTTCCAGGAAAACAGCCCAGCTTCTACAAAAAAAATTAGCCACTTTGCTTGTGAGCACAGGCAGTGGCACCCCGCCATAAAGTCGCCCACGGCCTTGTCTTCAGCAGGACACTGACCAGCTACCTGCATTCCGGAGGAGTATTGCCCACCTCGGATTTGCGACCGATAGAGGGTCACTGAGCTTTATGATTTGCTGTGAGGAGGAGTGCATTGACCACTGCAGGCACTGCAGGCACGTTTAGAGGGGTAGACACAGATTTTGGCTGCACTCTATGCTGTGTTTAGGGAGGAGTTCTAGAGCGATGTTATAAGTATGCCATTGGTGTCATTTCAGCAGGCAGCTTGGCAATTGCAAGGGACAATTTTTGGCGACTCCATGTGGATTTGAGGGAAGGGAGGAGAGATTTTCGTGGCATTCAGTGGGTGCCCACAATAGACAATGGTCTGGGCAAGTAGAGGGGCTACCTTCGTTCTACCTCACTCTCCATTGTTGCCATGTGTATCCAAGATGGCGCTGATGACGTCATCCAAGATGGCAGACTTGGCAACAGTGCATATCATCCAAGATGGCTGATTTTAGCGGCAATATAGGTCAATTGGGCTACTTCCACTAACCTAACACCCCTCCCCTCGCCACCCCTCCCCACCCCTCCCTACCCCTCCCCCAGAAAATGGTGGGAAGTTCAAATCCCATCAGAACAATGCAACACACCTCTACAAACGTAATAAAATGGTCACTTACGCTACCTCCACAAACCTAGGTCATCCGACTGCCACCTCTTCCTAGGAGGTGGCGGGAAGTTTGAATTTGGAGGGAAGATAGGTCAATTGGGCTATTTCTATTAACCTAAGAAAATGGCAGGAATGCAGGGCTATCAGCTATTCCGTCATTGTGACAGATGAGTTTAAATGTAGAGGTAGCCCAGTAGACCTATCTTCCCTCCAAAATTTAAATTTCCCGCTAGTGGGGTTTGGCAGGGTGGTGTTTCACTTCCCGCCATCTTGGGTAACGTTACTCGTGTCATCAGCTGACGTCACAGCGGCCTTCTTCAATGACATCAATCGCATCACAGTGCGAGGTCTAGTTTTGTGCAAGAGGCCATGGATAAGAATGTGTTCGTGTCAGTTTACAACCTGACACATACCTCGAAGTCGTGGCACAAAATCAAAATGTATGGCAGTGTACAAAGCGTGTTAGAGCAAGAAAAAAAAAAACAATGTTTCAAACAATGACACAGAGTCACAGGGAGCGTCTCTTGCGACTTACAGTATAGTCTGTGGGATATGGTCATCCACCTACAGTACAGATGATGAAACTTTAAACTGGTCTGTGCAATTGATCAATACCTGTATATTTAATAGGATTGTCACATGTGCTAGATGTCGGCAAGCAGATGGTATTTGTTTCCCCATATGTGGGGAGAGAGAGATCTGCTGAAAATCTTATCGAGTTCTATATCGGATGAAGTTAGTGGAGCTTTTATATTTCGAAATTTTTCTCTGGTGGATCGTACAGAATATCGATGATAACATGTTGGGCTGATAGACGTGAATGGGACCTGAGGGACGTGGATCTGCTTCAGACTGTAGTAACTGTATGTAGTTTGGGGCCGCACCATATGCGCCCATTTCCACCAAATGGTCAAAACACTGTCCTGTCGCACTAACTCAGGTCGCTCTGTTTCTACATGAAGGTGGTGGATATGGCTTTCTCCATCTTCTACCCAGTTCTGTCTTAAATTGGAACTATCACATGCGCAAAGCTGCGAAACTGGCAGCAGTCACAAGATGCATAGGGAGTGACTAACAGCACGTTGGAATTTTGCTGTAGCAGACAGATTCGAGAAAGGTGACTCGTTTCGAGATATGAGAGTGCCAGAAACATGATTCACTTCTGGCAATAAGGTGACTCGTTTCGAGATATGAGAGTGCCAGAAATATGATTCACATGTGGCTGTGATCATTAGAGAAATTCTCCATAGGATCCCGCGCAGTTATGTTGTCGAATGGAAAGACTTGATACCAAATCGTAGACATCATTTCTAGCAGATAGCATAGCACTAGAGATCTGAAAACCTAATATACATTTCTTACGACCTCAATCAGTACATCATCTACTACAGTTTGTGATCCTTCTCAATCTGTCATCGCCTATAGCTCAGTGGATATATCGCAGAACCTCTGACATGGTATCGAGAAGGAATACGTTACGAATACTGGAGAAATATCTAGCGGCGGCGACGTGAGGGGGTTGCAAATAGCAGTTTCATATCACGCTCCTTAGCCGAATCACTTTCAAAATTCAGCGATTTTATGACGAGGTTGCTTCGTGGGCTGCGTGTAACCGGACTGCTGGTCTGATAATATACACTCCTATGACCACCATCTTGGTATTTGTCTGGAAAAATCACGTGGTGCGTGGGTAATGCCATACGTGGACTTACAAAGCCAGTATAGCTTTTAACATGGATACTTGCGTGCACATGTAGAACCAAGACCGCTTGTGACAATAACATACAGTATTTCTTGGGATCGGGTATTTTTACATCTGGCGATTTGTAAGACGATTAAACCTCTCTTTCTAAGACACGATGGTAGCACTCGCAACATCGTTGATTTTTGGTCAGTATTATTTCATATCGCCAACTATCAGTTACTGACGAAGTATTATACTTAGTAACAGGGTGTGCGTGATAGGTTTGCCTTGAGCATCAGGCTTATAAAGTGTTTGTTTGTGTTCCAACATGTGCAAAGGAAATGACTATGTCTATTCGTAAGGAAGTTATGGATTTGACGTCGAGTACTGTGATAGTAAAGAGAAGAGAGCCACAGCTGTCAATATCGTGTATTTCCGATACTTCGTTCATTGTCGAATGTCGTTGAACTGAGACTCCAATCGTAACATTTAGATTTAAGCACAGGGATAAAATATGTATTTGACGATTTCTTAGGATGATGATTCTAATTGTGCCTGCTTGGCGTGCAGCGCTGGTGAACTGTGCGGGGATGATTCACGTTTCCCGTTAATGGTAGGAGCTGTTCGAATGGAGAGGCGTGTTGGAGTGTAGGAATGTAGATGACTTAACCGTGTTCTCCTCTAGACGACCGAATAGCGAAGTAATACTTAGTATGTGTTGGATAGCTTTCGTGATCGCTTGGAAATATGAGAAGGTGTGTTTTTCACTGGACCATTATTCCCTCCCATGTAAATTGTTCAGTTGACTGCTTCTGCACATTTCGCTCCTTTATTTAGTTGAGAAAAGATCGATTGTGGTGTGTGCATCTAGCATGTGGAAGACATGTTTGTCGGTTCTCTAGACATGAGAAACATCTTGTTGACCTGGTAAATTATAGGGACTATTTGGAATCTGCTACATCACTGACCTCAGTATTCAAAAGTGGAAATATTAGTTTTCTCTATTTTTTTCGAGTTTCCGCATAAATTTCTTTGCAGATGTGACAAGATTCTAGTAAGTCTGTCGTTTACAGCACACCCCATCTAACTTAAGTTTCAGGTTTGCAGAGAAATAATATCCATTCTATATCTTTGGAATCATGTTGCGTGAGTGATCGGTAGGATACTGCTGCGTGCTTGATATCGAGTAGTACCGCGAAAATGGTATAATATTATAGCAAACCATGCGAAAATATGTGTGTTCTTGTGATCCTAGAGTCTGGAGATGGATGTAGAAAAGAAAGCAACCAAAAGCATCTGGACCAGAAAGAGAAACGCGTATGTGCCGAGGGTAACAAGCCAAGTTTGTAGAACAGTTCTGAGAGTGACTTCAGTCCGCTGAGGGCGCACTGGTCATCTGTCGGGGGTGGATGATCGCCGACCTCACAGGGAAATATCTAGTGCTGCGAGGAGTGTATACGGTGCTGTCTGTCTTTGCGGTATATGTACAAATGATGTGAAAGGCCTGATTTTGTATGGCGCAGGATACGAATTGTATGTTTACTACATCGACCAGTATGTCGTGATATATTGCTGGGTTAAAGATCTGTTTCATGCTCTAATATTCAAGCTCCTGTCCTCAGTGGAAGAGCTGTGTAATTGAGTAAGAGACTTTCCGTAACTGACGATCTGTAGGCCACTTTGCAGGGTGTAATTGTCAGTTCAATATGGTGATCTGTGCAAAATACAATCATAATGCTCTATTCATTTACAAGCCATCCATTGTGCTGGGACATAGGAGCGTCTACAAACTGATTTGAACAAGATGTAGGCTAGGTATGTACAGAAAGTTCTGAGAAGGCAAGTGTTCAAAGACAAGTTGTAGCAGACCATCCATCTCTGGCAGGGATGCTGTCACTCATCTGCCACTGTAGCTGTAGGATACGGAAAATTCTGGCCATTTTTTTCTCCTCTATAAGACAGTGCTTCGAATTCTGTTTGCATAATTGTTCTGATTTCCCCCTTTTATGATAAATGGTGTTGTTGCGAGTGTGCCCAGGCATTTAGTGGTGAGAATGTTTAATGTTTCTGAAACGTATATTGAAGCAGGACAAACACTTAGTGCGATGTGTCAGCCACGCTGGGTACACGTGCATGTCTAGATACAGCTCGCATGTCCCATTAGGATCACTAGAAACAGTGCACCCTGTGCTATTCTGTAACATCAGTATACACAGGTATTGTGTCAGCAATGGTAAACACACGTGCTGCCCAGAGGCGTCTCACATGTGGAACTGATATGAGCGCACCTTGGAGTTCTGTGATGTCGGTGTAACACTCAAAGAACTCTAACTGTATACCCAAAAATAGACCCAACTTTCACCTGCTTGCTGTAGGCAGCAGCAGCATGAGAGCGATGGCTCACACTGGTGGCGGCTCATGGTGGCATCGACATGTGTGCGCCCTTGGAGCATGTGTGCTCTGCAAATAGGTCTTTGCAAGCATCCAGTCGCGTCAGCAATGATGCCTAGGTGATCACGTATTTCGAGAGGAATATCTCAGATGTCAAGTATGAAAGGGATGCCCTCACGCTTGAGGGACCCGAACTGGCACTTGTGCATGGCTTGGCAGCTGAGGGCATGTTCGGTAGGCTTCTGTGCGGTCTAGTGGACAGGGGGTGGCAAGCAGTGCCTGTGCATGTAGTTCGTGTGTCTGTTGCATTGCCGGCAGGAGTGGCCAAGCAGTTCCAGGCGCTACAGTCTGGAACCACGCGACCGCTACAGTCGCAGGTTCGAATCCTGCCTCGGGCATGGATGTGTGTGATGTCCTTAGGTTAGTTAGGTTTAAGTAGTTCTAAGTTCTAGGGGACTGATGATCTCAGAAGTTAAGTCCCATAGTGCTCAGATCCATTTGAACCATTTTGTCTGTTGCATTATTTTGCGAACAGGTCTGTAGGCTGTGCTGTGTGTTATTTGGACAGTTTCCGAGTTGATTTCGTGTCTGCACATCAGTGTATTGCATTAGTTAGGAGGAGTTTGCACGTCTGTGTGCTGTGTACTGAAATTATTTCGGTAATTTAGGAGTTGTTTGCGTGTCTGCTGAGCATTATTTCGATAATTTATGAGATGTCTACAGGTCTGTAGGCTATGTTGCATGACCCCAAGCATGTCAGACCATGTAATTTGTATCAGCATGATAAATATACTATCTAAAATCCATATCTAAATAAATTGTTCCAAAATAAATAAAGTGCACTCCTTCCTCTCCCAAGCAGCCCAGCACAGGCTGAGTCATTTTCCCCTCCAGACAGTGATCTTGGGTTATGTCACAGATTGGACGACAGCACCCTCTGATGGCTGTACTGTGTACTAGATCAGTTGGACTCCAGACCCCATGGCGATCACACTGTTTCCCACCATTTCCCCCCACCATCTCGGATTATGTCACAGAATGGACAACAGCACCCTCTGGTGGCAGTACTGTGTACTAGTTCAGTTGGACTCCAGACCCCATGGCCACTACACTGTTTCTCGCCATTTTCCCCCACCCGAGACCGCCATCTTGGATTACATCATGGAATGGACGACAGCCCCCTCTGGCAGCAGAACTGTGAACCAAGTCAGTTGTAATCTGGACCCCATGGTGACTACACTTGATGGTGGTATTGCCTCTAATTGTTTAAATAAATAGTGCATGCAAAATAAAAACTTACATCCAGCACAGTTCGAGTCCTCATCCCACCATTTCTTAGGAGGAGGTGGTGGTCCACTGACTTAGGTTAGTGGAGGTAGTCCAACTGCCCTTTCTTTCCTGCCATTTTCTTAGGTTAGCAGAGATAGCCCAATTGACCTATCTTCCCACCAAAATTCAAACTTCCTGCCAGTTCCTAGGAAGAGGTGGCAGTTGGAAGACTTAGGTCTGTGGAGGTAGGCCAGTTGACATCCTATTGGCATTCAGCTAGCAGTTCACAGTCTCTGTCAGTACCTTACATACATTCAGAAAGCGTTGCTGCAATTAGTTGCTATTACTATGAGAGGCATCTATTCGCTTGACCCCCTTTCAGTTTAATAACCCTGCCAGCCATCAGCATCATCTGTCGCCATGTATTTTGTTCCGTGTTTGGTTACCCCAAAACACCAGGGAACCTCCACCTTGCTACAGTAGCTGAGCAGTGTGTCTAAGGCGTTCAGCCTGACCAGGTTGCCTCCAAACACGTCTCCGACGATTGTCTGGTTGAAGGCATATGCGAGAGAACATGAAGCCAATCCTGAGTGGTGCATTCGGCATGTTGTTGCGCCCATCTGTACCGCGCTGCATGGTGCCATGGTTCCAAAGATGGAACTCGCCATGAACGTCCGGAGTGAAGCTACGCATCATGCAGCCTATTGCACATACTGACTTTTAACACGCCGTCCTGTGACTCCACTAAAATCATTACTCAATAAGGTGGCGTTGGAGTCCGTAATCCGTAGGTAGCGGTCATCCACTGCAGTAGTAGCCCTCGGGCGGCCTCAGCGAGGCATTTCATCGACAGTACCTGTCGCTCTGTATCTCCTCCATGTCCGAAAAACATCGCTTTGGTTAACCCCGAGACCCCTAGATACTTCCCTTGTTGAGAGCCCTTCCTGGCACAAAGTAACAATGCGGACGCCATCGAACCGCGGTATTGACCGTCTAGGCATGGTTGAACTAAAGACAACACGAGCCGTGTACCTCCTTCCTGGTGGAATGACTTAACTTCAAAATGGTTCAAATGGCTCTGAGCACTATGGGACTTAACTTCTGAGGTCATCAGTCCCTAGAACTTAGAACTACTTAAACCTAACCAACCTAAGGACATCACACGCATCCATGCCCGAGGCAGGATTCGAACCTGCGACCGTAGCGGTCGCGCGGTTCCACACTGTAGCGCCGAGAACCGCTCGGCCACTCCGGCCGGTCAATGACTTAACTGATCGGCTGTCGGACCCCCTCCGCCTAATAGGCGCTGACATCTCTGAACAGTCAAAGGGACTGTGTCTGTGATAAAATATCCCCAGTCAACGTCTATCTTCAGGAGTTCTGGGAAACAGAGTGATGCAAAACTTTTTTTGATGTGTGTAATAAGACTGCGATTGCGTTTGTAAGAAAACCTATCGTTTTGAGGTAGCGACGCCGGCCGCGGTGGTCTAGCGGTTCTAGGCGCGCAGTCCGGAACCGCGCGACTGCTACGTTCGCAGGTTCGAATCCTGCCTCGGGCATGGATGTGTGTGATGTCCTTAGGTTAGTTAGGTTTAATTAGTTCTAAGTTCTAGGCGACTGATGACCACAGAAGTTTAGTCGCATAGTGCTCAGAGCCATTTGAACCATTTCATCAGGTAGCGACTGATAGGTATGCAACACACACAATCTATAGGTAATGCTGGTATGACCTTAACTGGCCAAAGCTACTAGAAAAACTACAGCAGTCTACATTTACTTGTGATAGCCTACAGTAGCCTAAGATAGTTTTAAAACTCTATACACTGCACGGATTTGAGTATGCTCCCTCTGAACCCATAGCTTCCACATCCACGTATCTATGGGATTCCCTCCAATGCGAGCAGCAACAGCGCGAAAACGATAAACAGCAGTCTCTGTTTGCCACGATACTGCCGTAGTTCAATTCCGACACATGCTGCAATAAGCCTCCCTCTTTCTCTAACGTAAGACATAATACACTCCTGGAAATGGAAAAAAGAACACATTGACACCGGTGTGTCAGACCCACCATACTTGCTCCGGACACTGCGAGAGGGCTGTACAAGCAATTATCACACGCACGGCACAGCGGACACACCAGGGACCGCGGTGTTGGCCGTCGAATGGCGCTAGCTGCGCAGCATTTGTGCACCGCCGCCGTCAGTGTCAGCCAGTTTGCCGTTGCATACGGAGCTCCATCGCAGTCTTTAACACTGGTAGCATGCCGCGACAGCGTGGACGTGAACCGTATGTGCAGTTGACGGACTTTGAACGAGGGCGTATAGTGGGCATGCGGGAGGCCGGGTGGACGTACCGCCGAATTGCTCAACACGTGGGGCGTGAGGTCTCCACAGTACATCGATGTTGTCGCCAGTGGTCGGCGGAAGGTGCACGTGCCCGTCGACCTGGGACAGGACCGCAGCGACGCACGGATGCACGCCAAGACCGTAGGATCCTACGCAGTGCCGTAGGGGACCGCACCGCCACTTCCCAGCAAATTAGGGACACTGTTGCTCCTGGGGTATCGGCGAGGACCATTCGCAACCGTCTCCATGAAGCTGGGCTACAGTCCCGCACACCGTTAGGCCGTCTTCCGCTCACGCCCCAACATCGTGCAGCCCGCCTCCAGTGGTGTCGCGACAGGCGTGAATGGAGGGACGAATGGAGACGTGTCGTCTTCAGCGATGAGAGTCGCTTCTGCCTTGGTGCCAATGATGGTCGTATGCGTGTTTGGCGCCGTGCAGGTGAGCGCCACAATCAGGACTGCATACGACCGAGGCACACAGGGCCAACACCCGGCATCATGGTGTGGGGAGCGATCTCCTACACTGGCCGTACACCACTGGTGATCGTCGAGGGGACACTGAATAGTGCACGGTACATCCAAACCGTCATCGAACCCATCGTTCTACCATTCCTAGACCGGCAAGGGAACTTGCTGTTCCAACAGGACAATGCACGTCCGCATGTATCCCGTGCCACCCAACGTGCTCTAGAAGGTGTACGTCAACTACCCTGGCCAGCAAGATCTCCGGATCTGTCCCCCATTGAGCATGTTTGGGACTGGATGAAGCGTCGTCTCACGCGGTCTGCACGTCCAGCACGAACACTGGTCCAACTGAGGCGCCAGGTGGAAATGGCATGGCAAGCCGTTCCACAGGACTACATCCAGCATCTCTACGATCGTCTCCATGGGAGAATAGCAGCCTGCATTGCTGCGAAAGGTGGATATACGCTGTACTAGTGCCGACATTGTGCATGCTCTGTTGCCTGTGTCTATGTGCCTGTGGTTCTGTCAGTGTGATCATGTGATGTATCTGACCCCAGGAATGTGTCAATAAAGTTTCCCCTTCCTGGGACAATGAATTCACGGTGTTCTTATTTCAATTTCCAGGAGTGTATAACACGATTTTCTCACAATCAAACAAGACTCAAACGCTATTTCTAAATGAGAAACTCACTATGTAATTTTTTCTTCCATACAATACCTTCACTGCACGATAACAACGGTGCTGTTACCGATGACAGTACCACTAAAGCGAAGTTACCAAACACAGTTTTCCAAAATTTCTTCACCAAAACAAAGTAAATATTCCAGAATTCCCATCAAGAACAACTGCAAACACACTTAGTAAACGCAAGGCCTCCTGTCCAGATTGTATTCCACTCAGGTTGCTTTCAGAATATGCTAACATATACAACCGTTCCCTCGTCTAAAGATCCATACCTAAACAAAAAAGAAATTATATAGGAGCAGTGCTCTGAATTACAGTTCCACACGCTAATCGACATTATAGTAGGATTTCGGAACATATATTTTGGTCCAATATTATGAGTTACCTCGATGAAAACGATTTGTTGACATATAGCCAACACGGGTTCAGAAAATATTGTTATTGTTAAACACAACTACTTCTTTCTTTTCACGAAGTAATGACTGCTCGAAAAGGGGCAGCCGACTCTAAATAACTAAAAGTGTGAATTTATCCACATGTGTACTAAAAGGAACCCGCTAAATTGCAGTTACACGATACATAACACAAATTTAAAGGCTGTGAATCCAACTAAATACTTAGGGATTACAGTTGTGGATAACTTAAATTGGAAGTATCACATAGATAATGTTTTGGGGAGAACAAGCCAAAGACTGCGATTTATTGGCCGTACACTTACGAATTGCCATAGGTCTACTAAAGAAACTGCTTCACTACGCTTGTCCGCCCTCTTCTGGAGTATTGCTATGCGGTGTGGGATCCACATGAGTTACAATT
Organism: Schistocerca serialis cubense; assembly: GCF_023864345.2. NCBI lineage: Eukaryota > Metazoa > Arthropoda > Insecta > Orthoptera > Acrididae > Schistocerca > Schistocerca serialis. The sequence goes on from NC_064641.1 coordinate 259,419,089, forward strand.
GAAGGACTACATCGAGAAAGTTCAAAGAAGGGCAGTTCGTTTTGTACTGCAGGGAATTAGGGAAGAGAGTGCCACAGATATGATTCGTGATTTGGTGTGCTATTAGAACAAAGGCGTTTTACATTGCTTCAGGGTCTGCGCATGAAATTTCGACCACAAACTTTCTCCTCATACTGAAAAAATATTTTGTTGGCGCCCACCTACATAGGGAAAATGATCGTCATAATAAAATAAGAGGCAGCACGGAAAGATTTAGACGTTCCGCGCGCTGTTCAAAGTGGAACGATAGAAAAGTATCTTGTAAGTGGTTCGATGAACTCTCTGTCAGGCATCTAATTGTGAATCGCAGAGAAATCATGCAGATGTAGACAGAATATATATGAAGTTCCTGCTACCTGCTGTGTGCGGCTGCGCTGAGATACTACTCGGCTGCATATCCAGGCACGCCAATTTGACATTTGTTGCGCGCCAATTTCAATAGCCGGCAGTGCGCGACGTATGTCTCATACTGACACTGTGTCAGACAGCGAGTAAAGCAATGGGGGTGGGGAAGAAATAGAGCATCTGTTACAAATCGCAGTAATTGAGAAGTTATAGATACCACAATAGCAACTTTATAGTATCTCTCTGCGATTTGAATCACAACTAGAAGTCACAAGTAGCAACTACAAGGGGTGTGCAATAAGTAAAGCAACATATTTTTTTCCTGAAAACAGGTTGGTTTTATTGGGATTCCAATAGAGAACATTATTTTCCACTCCTTTGGCTACATCTACATACTCTGTAAATCGCACTTAAGTGCATGGCAGAGGATTCATCGAACCACCTTTACAATGTGTCTCTATTACTCCACTCTCTAACAGGGCGAGGAAAAAACGAACACCCATATCTTTCCTTGCGAGCTCTGATTTCCCTTATTTTATTACGTTCATCGCTTCTCCCTCTGTACGTCGGTGTCAACAAAATATTTTCGCATTCATAGGAGAAAGTTGGTGATAGAAATTTCCTGAGAAGATCCCACCGCAACGAAAACGCCTTTGTTTTAGTGATATCCACCCCCAGTCCTATGTCATGTCAATCGCACTGTCTCCCCTATTTCTCGATAACGCAGAATGGACGCTCTTCTTTGAACTTTCTTGATATACTCCGCTAATCCTATCTGGTAAGAATCCCACACCGCTCAGCAGTACTCTAAAAGAGGACAGTCAGGCATAGTATAGGCAGTCTCTTCAGTAGATCTGTTGCATCTTCTAAGTGTTCTACCGATAAAACGCAGTCTTTGGTTCGCCTTCTCCACAACATTTTCTATATGTCCCTTCCAATTTAAGTTGCTCGTAATTGTAATTCCTAATTATGTAGTTGAATTTATGGCCTTTAAATTTGATTGATGTATCCTTTAACCGAAGTCTTATGGATTCCTTTTAGCACTCATGAAGATGACCTCACACTTTTCGTAAGTTAGAGACAATTGTCAATCTTCGCACCATACAGATATCTTATCTAAAACGTTTTCAATTGGTTTTGGTTTACTTATGAGTTTACTAGACCATAAATGACAGCACCATTTGCAAGTAACCTAATAAGACTGCTCAGATCGTCTCCTAAATCTGTACTAGACGTTCGCAATCGGTCCTTTCGACTATGCTGCAAATGGTGAGCTCTGCTGTCATCTCGCAAGAAAGACTGGCTGCCTTTACCACATCTACATCTACATGGATACTCTGCAAATCACATTTAAATGCTTGGCAGAGGGTGCATCGAACCACCTTCACAATTCTCTATTATTCCAATCTCGTACAGCGAGCAGAAAGAACACCTATTTCTTTCCGTACGAGCTCTGATTTCCCTCGTTTTATCGTAGTGATCGTTTCTACCTATTCAGGTCGGTGTCATCAAAATATTTTCACATTCGGAAGAGAAAGCTGGTGATTGGAATTCCGTGAGAAGATTTCGTCGCAACGAAAAACGTCTTTGTTTTAATGATGTCCAGCCCAAATCATGTATCATTTCAGTGACTCTCTCCCATATTTCGCGATAATACAAAGCGTGCTGCACTTCTTTGAACTTTTTCGATCTACTCCGTCAGTCCTATCTGGTAAAGACGCCACACTGCGCAGCATTATTCTAAAAGAGGACGGAAAGCGTAGTGTAAGCAGTCTCCTTAGTAGATCTGTTACATCTTATAAGTGTTCTGCCGAGTGTCATTACCACTTCTGATAGTCACTCAAAATCAGAGAGTATCTTTTCCGATCCAAAGCGACACACATCATTTTTACGGACGTGAGCCACCACCTGCGGTTAGCTGCATCCTGCGCACTTCATGGCATCCAGAGAGACCTGTTCCACATAGGGAATGATTCCATCCGGTATGCACACCGAGTGCACATTGGCTTTCTTCCGCTCCTTGGCAGCCATGTCCCTAAGGGTCCTCATAACGTGCCTAGCCCGGATCTCGGAACAGGACAAGCGACTGCATCTGTCTGAGGAACAGTGTCAACCACAGACAGCATCTGGAACCTGTTTCTCAGACTAACCGGGGAGGCCTTACGTTCGGCAATCTTTCGCTACCTGCCATGCCCAGAGGCGACCTCTCACTCGAGGATGGACGAGGGATCAACCCCAATGCGAGCAGTAACTGGGCTGGACCGATAGGCCGACTCGTGGGTTGCGCTGGATGTCCGTTGGATCCCCACGGTCGGCGCCCAACAGTGATGTCCATCTACTGCACCTCAAGCTTTGTAACCGAAGCCATCACAGCCTGGAGCTGAAATTAAAGTGTCACAAATTGGCTCTCATCCACACACGGCAGTCACACTCCCCATCCATACTAAAGAATGTGAGATACTACCCTACACTGACCAACAAAGGATTATCGACATACATCTATATCTAATCTATCTAATAAATTTAATAAATTAGATAAAAAGTAAAGATTCAAAAACTAAAGTACCAAAATAAAAAAGTTGAGACTAAATAACACGCTCCTGATTAGGAACATGTAATATGTCACAAAATCATTTTACTTTCCGACACAAATGAAAACGTGAGAAGTGTTTCAATTAAATATTGAATTAACAAGCAGAAATTCAAAAAACTAAGCTACCGAAGAACGCAGGTGAAACTTTATAATTCGCTCCTGGTTAGAAACTCGTAAAATGTCACAAAATCGGTTACTTCCCTTGTTGCTGTTTGTATCTAGGCCGGCTGCTGCTGCTGTCTGACTAAAGCCCATTTTTCAACATAAGCTCCATTCAATACGACTGCCTTACGCCACCTTACTGAGAGGTCTTGTATGCTCACACGGTACCACTCTACTGTTCGACATCGGAGCCAACGTCTTCTTATATTAATAACCTCCCCATCCACAACGTACAGCTTCCCGCAGAGTGCGTCTTACATTAGGCCACACAGATGGAAGTTGGAAGGTACGACATTCAGGCTGTAGGTTGGACCAGGAAGAACAGTCCAATGAAGTTTTGTGAACTCCTCTTAGGTGGACGGAGTTGTATGAAGCTTTGCGTTCTCCTGAAGATCGTTTTCATGAAATCGTTCCATCAATTTGCTGAGTACAGCACAGTACACTTCAGACTTGACCGTTGCACTATGAGGGAGGACATCAAACAGAATAACCCCCTCAGAGTCCCACAAGACCGTCGCCATGACTTCACCGGCCGAGGGTGCGGATTTGAACTTTTCTTGAGAGCAGAAAAAAAATGGTTCAAATAGCTCTGAGCACTATGGGACTTAACATCTGAGGTCATCAGTCCCCTAGAACTTAGAACTACTTAAACCTAACTAACCTAAGGATATCACACACATCCATGCCCGGGCAGGATTCGAACCTGTGACCGTAGCAGTCGCGCGGTTCTGGACTGAAGCGCCTACAACCGCTCGGCAACCGCGGCCGGCTTCAGAGGACAGGTGGTGCGACGCCACACCGTGGGTTGCCGTTTTATTTCCAGCTGGAAATGGTGAAACCATTTGTCATCGCCTGTGAAGATGTTCGACAAAAAGTTGTCACGATGATCCTCATAACGCGCAAGCAATTCAGCAGAGAATTTTTTGCTCTTTATGCTCCGCTGTTAGACGGCGGGAACCCTGCGGGCACTACCAACAGAGAGGTCCACTGGCGCAGCGAGGTGTTTGATTGTGATCCGTCGATCACCTCGTATGAGTGTGTCCGCAATACGGCACGAGTCACAGCTGTGTGCGCCCCACCGCCACGCCGGGATGGCACACGTATGCGCGACTCCTATGCTATGATGACAGACGCTTAGCCTGATGACTCGCTGTGTTTTTTGTTCCTTGCCAAGTCTCCGTAGACATTCTGCAAGCGCCTATCAATATCTGGGATTCTTTGGTTTTCCATCAAAAGAAACTCACAGACGCCATCTGGGTGGCTACCTGTAACGCCGCTATCTTCATGAAACTACAGTGGATGAAACTGGAATATTCCACGTTGTCCCATAACAAATTCCTCGTTTTTGCAACCGAAATTGGCCGAGAAAAAACAATACATTGCATTACTTACAGAACGCCACTTTGTAGAAGTCGTAAGTAGCAGCTCAAAAGCGCATTTAACAACCGACGCCGTGTGCTTCACTACTGGCCGTTAAAATTGCTACACCACGAAGATGACGTGCTATAGAAGCGAAATTTAACCGACAGGAAGAAGATGCTGTGATATGCAAATGATTAGCTTCTCAGAGCATTCACACAAGGTTGGCGCCGGTAGCGACACCTACAACGTGCTGACATAAGGAAAGTTTCCAACTGATTTCTCATACACAAACAGCAGTTGACCGACGTTGTCTGGTCAAACGTTGTTCTGATTCCTCGTGTAAGAAGGAGAAATGCGTACCATCACGTTTCCGTCTTTGATAAAGGTCGGATTGTAGCCTATCGCGATTGCGGTTTATCGTATCGCGACATTGCTGCTCGCGTTGGTCGAGATCCAATGACTGTTAGCAGAATATGGAATCGGTGGGGTTCATAAAGGTAATACGGAACGCCGTGCTGGATCCCAACGGCCTCTTATCACTAGCAGTCGAGATGACAGGCATCTTATCCGCATGGCTGTAACAAATCGTGCAGCCATGTCTCGATCCCTGGGCTAATAGATGGGGACGTTTGCAAGACAACAACCATCTGCACGAACAGTTCGACGACGTTTGCAGCAGCGTGGACTATCAGCTCGGAGACCGTGGCTGCGGTTACCCTTGACGCTACATCACAGACAGGAGCGCCTGCGACGGTGTACTCAACGACGAACCTGGGTGCACGAATGGTAAAACGTTATTTTTTCTGATGAATCCAGGTTCTGTATACAGCATCATTATGGTCGCATCCGTGTTTGGTGACATCACGGTGAACGCACATTGGAAGCGTGTATTCGTCATCGCCATACTGGTGTATCACCCGGCGCGATGGTATGGGGTGCCATTCGTTACACGTTTGGGTCACCTCTTGTTCGCATTGACGGCACTTTGAGCAATGGAAATTACATTTCAGATGTGTTACGACCCGTGGCTCTACCCTTCATTCGATCCCTGCGAAACCCTACATTTCAGCAGGATAATGCCCGACCACATGTTGCAGGTCCTTTACGGGCACTTCTGGATACAGAAAATGCTCGACCGCTGCCCTGGCCAGCACATTCTGCAGGTCTGTCATCAATTGAAAACGTCTGGTCAATGGTGGCCGAGCAACTGGCTGATCACAATACGCCAGTCACTACTCAGTTCTAGTATAATATATTTGTCCAATCTGCATTTCTTCTTGATGTAGCAATTTTAACGGTCAACAGTGTATATAGGAGACGTGGCGCTGGGGCGGCAGCTGCCGCAGGTTCCAGGCGTGGCGCGGGGCGGCTCGGTGGCGGCCGCCCGCCCACGCAGCGGGGGCGAGGCCCGCCCCATGCCGGCCGCGCACTCGGCTAATTGCGTACCTGCCAGGCTCCCCGCCTACAGCCAGCAGCCAGCAGCTGCAGCTGCAGCCAGCACGCGCCGCTGCTCGCGGCCGGCTCCTGCTTCAAGGCAGAGCGAGATGATGCCGAACACTCGTAACTCCAAGTCGGTTTTGATTTCCTTCACGAATACTTAGTAATTCTGTTGTTGCTGTGCATTAACCCACGTTCATTGGACCAGGTATGAACTAGACTGTTTCGCCAGCTTTTATATCACTTTTGTTTGGTCCTTTCCGTTCCCACCCACTAAACAGGGGTGTCCTGCCAACGGAATATAACTGCTCTTGAACCATACAGTTTGTCAAAATATGACCTCCTAACACGTGCATTACAAGATGAAAAGCATACACAGGGCGTTCGACAAAACTGTGGAAGCAACGCGAGGAATAGTTACTTCAACACGAATACAGATGCTAACAGAGCCTGCAGGTTTGCGCTGTTGTATCTGATCACGAATGGCACCGGTGCGATGTCATCAATACGCTGCAAGCGTTATTCATGGTCAGAACAGTATTCTTTGTGGTTGTGAGCGCGTTATGCCGGAGCTCAGAGATTCTGAACATGGGCAAATTGCTGGTGCTCGAAGGGTGGGTGTTTTCGTAACAACGGAGCCACAGTGTTTGGTGTTCCGAGAGGCACCGTATCGAAGATTAAACCGCATATAGCGAAAGCGGAAACACATCATCCGCTAAGTCACAACGCGGACGGAAACGTGTGCTGAGTGTGTTGGATGATCGTGATGGACGGTCATCGAAGAGGATTGTGACGAAATGCCGGCCGGAGTGGCCGTGCGGTTCTAGGCGCTACAGTCTGGGACCGCGCGACCGCTACGGTTGCAGGTTCGAATCCTGCTTCGGGCATGGATGTGTGTGATGTCCTTAGTTAGGTTGAAGTAGTTCTAAGTTCTAGGGGACTGGTGACTTCAGAAGTTAAGTCCCATAGTGCTCAGAGCCATTTGAACCATTTTTTGTCACGAAATATAAGAGGCCGACAGATGCAAAAGTCACTGCAGAACTCAATGTTGCACTTACGAACGAAAACAACACGGACGGAGATCCTGAAGCAGGGAATACCAAAACCCCTCATCACTTTATATACAAAAAACAGGATACGTAACAGGCTGTAACGTAATAATTCTTTATGTAAATCGCGGGGTTAAATAATTTCGACCGTAAGTCATTTTCAATGACATTCTTCTACTTTACACACATTAAACCAGGCGTCATATTCCATAATTGCGTTAGGAATAAATTGACGTTCCTGATGTTATACAAATGTTTAATGTTACAGAGACCGATGACCTCAGCAGTTTGGTCCCATAGTCCTTACTACAAATTTCCAAAACATGTTTAATGTTATGGCGTTACTATCTTCCCCCGCCATTCCCAGCCCCCACCCCCGTTTTTGAGGCGTAAAGAGCTTATCACTTTGCTTTGCCGGGTTAAGTCTACGATCGCGCCGCGTGTTGCCCGCTGTCGAGAGCTGCCGCGGACACGATAGGAGGAAACAGCTCTGTTTACATGCGCAACACGAGTAGCGATGTCCTAATGGCAAACATGAGCCGTCTCATTGTTAGTGTGGTGATAGGGCCGATGTCGTTGGTTCAGGCTATAGTGGGACGCAAGTTGACATCCCTACAAGATGCCCCGATTTCAATTGGTGCATGTATAGTAGCGATGATTTCTAAGAGACTACCGTGACGTAGATATTATGGTGGATAATAATGTTGAAATTAAATTAGGATGTGACATACTACAACTTTTTCTTACGTAGTTGGTCTTCTGACTCGTTCGATGCAGCCTGCCATCAACTCCTGTCTTATTCCGGCCTCTTCTTCATCAGAAAAGCAGTTGCACCCTAGGTCCTCAATTATATGCTAGGCATATACCAATCTTCGTCTGCCCCTAAAGTTTTACCCTCTGCAGCTGCCCATAGTACGATAGCGGCTATGACGCATGTATCAACACATGTCCTATCATCTTGTCCCTTCTTCTTGTCACTGTTTTCCATACTTTCCTTTCTTCGTCAGTTCGACAGGTAACCTCCTCATTGCTTACCTTATCAGTCCACCTAATTTTCAAGAATTTTCAGGTACACTCTATACAATTCATTACTCCAAAAGAACAGTCTCAGAAATTCTCAAGTTAAGGCCAGTATTTGATACCTGTAGCTTCTTCTAGCGAGCAACGCCCGCTTTGCCTGCACTAGCCTCTTTCGCATATGAGTGTACTATTACTTCATCCGTCAAGTATTATTTTACTTCTAAAGTAGCAGAAATACACTTCGTTTATTATTGTAATACTGCTACATGAATTGTGCTATGCTGAAATCGGGTGCTAATAGTAGAATAAAAGCGGGTTAAAAGCTGTGAGCTGTCTGGGGAGGTTAATCTTGTATTACTAAGCAACTGTTTCACCAGGTAACTAGTCTAGGTTTACCACATTACCAATCAGACTAACATTGATTATAATCTTTTACAGTCATACAACAACCGGTAATATATCTATATATAAAAAGGAGAATTTAAATAAAAAGAAAGAAATCAGTTTATATTTGGAAATTTATTTTAAGATTGTTCATTGAAATTTCAGCATATTATACGTGAGTTATAACTGAGCTGGTGCCTTGTTTAAGGATTGTAAAAATGTGAGATTTTAATCTTACGGAACACATCAAATATGGAGCCAAGATTGGGAGACTGCCTACAACACTGCATTCACAAAACAACACCCAAAGAACGTTGAAACATAAGCAAGAAGAAATTAACCACAACCAACAGATTCTGTTTTCACCCAAAGAAATTACGTTCGTAACACAATCCTGTCCTTCATGTAATTACCACACACTGGTATACTAAATTCATATTAACTCTTTGTGAAATCTTGCCAAAAAGAATAGCTGAAGGCTACTTTGATGATTACACCACGTGGTCAACTTGGTTTACACAAAGCGTATAACTCCACAATAATTTTGATAGTTAAAATAAATTCGATCGAAAAGCAAATTACAAAAGAAAAACCTCGAACTGGTTATTAACGTCTTACTGTTAACCTGACGGGTCAAACAGTTATATAAGCACGTGGTACTGGTCTCGCAAAGTATACCCCACGTGGGTTGAACATAAAGAAAAGTTGCTATATTGAAAATATTGTCAAGACGAGACGTTATAATCACACAAGCATTCGCATTTAAGATTGATCTTAGTTAGAGTTACTGATCAACACGTGGTTCCACTTTACTCACAAAGTAGTAACAAAGCAACAACCGGAAAATAATATGAACTTCACACGAGAATTACACTACGCTGCAATTTAAGATAACCTTAGATATTTTAGAGCTAAACCCGAAATAAAGATGATTAAATTTTCAGTTAGGCTGAACTTAACAAATCCATTGTCCTATCGACTTAGCAGACACGCGCTTAGCCAGAGATCTTACCACTTCAGACGCTCGCCACCGCCAGACTGCCACCGCGCTACCGCCGAGCGTGCTTCCTGAGGGTGGCTCACAAAGACAAAACGGAAGGGGCCAGAGGGGCAGCTTCCTATACCAACATGACAACGGACGGACAGAACCATACTAAGGATAGAAACCTCTCTGCTTCAAGAAAGCGTAGCTACCTGTTCCGACGTTGGTCCTACTGTTCTCTAGCAGACAGCCTTGTCTGCTACCCTCAAGCATGCAACTACAAATACATTTGCTCATTCATACTCTCACACAGAAGGGAAGGGGGATGACAGTATCTTATCATATACAGTATATAAAAGAAAGCGGATGTAGGTTCCGTATGAGACTGTGTGACATGAATTACATATAAACTGTGTTTTAAAGTGTAGTAGTGTGACAGATCGTTCTTGTTTATGTGTAAAAGTAACACGTTCCACTACTCAGTCTCCTCCCAGATAGTCAGAAACGCCACAGTAAATTTAGGAGAGGAATTTACTCCACAAATGACAACAGATTTAAGAAATTAAACATGAAAGGAATCCAACAGAGACCTTTCATTATGTAGACCCAATTTTAATTTTAAATTAGTCGCTGATAGCACTTCGTTACTTTTGATCATTGTCGTCTTTGTTTAAAGTACTCTCAGTCAACGTTTCGTGGTCATAAATCTATTCGCTACAGTCAACAAATCCTGTAGTTGTTTGCTTTCACTGAGGGCGATAGCAATGTCTTCAACGAATCTTATGACAGATGTCCTTTCACCCTCAATTTCAATTCCACTCTTGAACTTTTTTTTATTTCCGTCATTGCTAATTTGTTGTGTAGATTGAACAGTAGAGGGGAAAGACAGCATCCCTGCCATAATAATTTTTGATTCAAGCACTTAGTTCTTTGTCTAACACTCTTATTGTACCCACTTAGTTTTTGTACTCTGTGTTTATACGTTTATATTCCGTCTTTCCCTATGGCCCGAAGGAATAGGTTTTTATTGATACTGACACTGAACGTTGTTCTACTTATTCTAAGTTTTGACCGATGATGGCAGTAGCGTAAACGTCGCTATAAAGTGTGAGCGTGTGGGTGCTATTCTGTCATTCTGCGCAATGGATTAATCTGAGATGTACCCTTTACCCTGTGACTCCTGCAAGATGCAATTTCCACCCCCACACTACTACAGAAGTCAGACAGACGATCCTAACGTTCTAAAGAGAAATGCCTGAAAAACTTTCAGCAATAAATATCGTCTGGAGTCGTCCGCTGTAAGAAAATGACACAAAAATTCACAAAATTTCTTACGTAACTAGTGGGATACTTGGGTACTGGAGTAGTGCTAGTTAGTGTAAGAAAAACATGAAACTAACGAAAATTATTAATTATTTTTGCAAAAATTCTGAGAAATCACAATGGCACTTTTAGTTATGAACTGAACACGTTATTTCCGGGTTCTTTCCAGAATGTGAAGTTACCTCTTAAGGATAGGATTCGCTAATGAAATTTCTATACAAAGTTTAACATCGTTATTAACTTGGCAGAATGGCTGAGAGCCGCGCCTACTCAACTTGAATAATTATCCGTTAGAATATTGCTAGGTATGGTCGAGGCTGTCGCATGTGAAATGCAGTGAAGTGTATTGTTGTGGAGGAAATATGGGCTCGCAAGAGCTGTAGCGCACAATACCATAAGCTGCAATGACTGCTGTCTGCGCCGCTCGCTGCTGACAAATAAGATAATTCTCGTTCTATCTGGATTGACCTTTGCCAATCAAACTCTCCCTACACCTTGGTGAAGCCAAGGACTCCTATTCGCCCCTAGTCTAACTATTGGCATGGTACACCGGTCAGATAACTAGTCCACCATGACGCCACTAAAAAATTCGTTCACAGGCGTTTAACTATAACTCTGTCCGTTCACACCGCACAATAAGTGTGGCGGCCAACACAGTGAACAATGCTTTATCACAAGGACTCAATATAGAGTCGCACTCCGATTCGCTCTCGGTGCTCTCCCAGTGAAGTACTGAGGAGAGACTTGTTCCTCACTCTCCTTCAGCTCAAGGCATCAGGAATATCGTCTGCCAATCAGCATTGCTCTTCTAAAACGGGAGAATGACGTTTCGTTTAAGGCAACTAATCCGGAAATCTGTAGCATCGGCGTTTGGCGTTTGCTGTCTCCCTGTGAAAACCTCTGAAACTGAGTGCTATGTTCGTAAAGAATGCGTAGGCTGGGCGCTCCCACACAATGTAGCGGAATTTGCTTTTAAGCCGAACGTGGGGTCGTTCCCCCCTTTCACTCGGGCAAATGCTGTCCACTCCACGGGCAGTCGCCATCTGATGTAGATAGGCTGAATCGTCCTCTGAAGGGACCGGCCTCTCGGCACGCGGTCCACCTCTCCCGAACTAAAAGCTCTTGTGACTGTCGTGTCTTCAATGTGCGTGTGTATGCCAGCCTCAAATATCTCAACCCCCGTGCGCACTTGTTATTTGCATATCGTTTACGTGAATTCATACACCATTGACTTTATCTTCTTGAGTTTGGGTTCGAATGAAGCGTCTTGATGTGCAGAATATGACTGTGAGGGCGGAGGGTCAGGAGACCACGACGTCTTACATAAATGAAATACATTACGCGATCTACATGGTATTATTCACAAAACTAGCTGAGTATCCGGCGTTGCCCAGGTGTGTATATGTTCTGATCTTCTTCACTGACGGAAAAAAATCACAGCACCAAGAAGGAGTAGTGCGACATAAACGAAAGTTGGTACACGTGTTTATACCGTACATCTGAAAGATGATGCCCATCAAATTTCGCATAACAATGGTGCAAGTAGTGCGACTAGGAGAATGCGAATCAGGTTTGCCTTAAATACACACTTAACACTCGTGAGCGTTAGTAACGGTTCAGCTGGACATGGATGTTTTTAAGGCGACGAAGACACCATTATCAACATCTCACTGAGTTTGAACGAGGCTGTGAGTTCTTTCTGCGGTACTGCAGGAAGACTTGACAAGAATGAAGTCTCTGTACATGAATTTTGGCGGTGGTCACAATAAGGCTGGGCTACGGGCGGCCATGTGGTACTTTCGTGAAGGAAGACCATTGTGTTCGGCGTATGACTCTGTAACATCGTACTGCATCTGCAGCAGCACTTCACCAGCAGCTGCCGCCACAGTGACACAACGAACTGTTGCAAATTTGTTGCTTTAAGGACAGCGCAAACTAGGCGCCCCTGTGGCGTGCGTTACACTGACACTAAGCCACAGCAGTTTACGACTTTAATGGTGTCAAGCGAGAGCTCATTGAAGAATGTTTTTTTTTTTTTTTACAAAAGCTGGGTCTTCTCGGTGTCGGTGACTTCAGTGTGTTGGTTAGAAGGCCAGTAGAGGGCGTGCAACAAACCTGTCTGCGTGCTAAACACGCTGGACCTACACCAGGCGTTATGATATGCGGTGCGAATTCATACGTTCTAGGAGCACTTTCGTGATTATTCCACGCACCCTGACTGCAAATGACAACAACACAATGCTTGCACGTCTGACGCTTGATTCAACAATCTGGCGTTTACACCGGTTATCAACGTACAAGCATTTCACACTGGAAATGGCTTATCTCGCGCTTACATTAACCTGTGAACTTGCCATGTTCATCACATAAATATGTTTCCTAGAAAAATGTATTCCCAAAATTTCGCTACTCTACATTACTTATTTCTTGGTGCTGTGATTTTTTTCCTTCAATGTATTATTCCATTTTTTTCCCTCCCCGTCTCCCTGTCGAACTCGCCAATCCCCACTCTCCGTCCATTCATCTGTTCCTCCATCTCTCTTTGCCCATGCGCTCCAACCCTTCCTTCTGTCCATATCCTGCTCTGCCTCCCCCAGTCATCTCCTCCTCTCTGTCTGTCTCTCTCTCTCTCTCTCTCTCTCTCCATCTGCTCCTCCCTCCTCTCTCTCTCTCTCTCTCTCCATCTGCTCCTCCTTTTTTTCTCTGTCCATCGCTTCTTCTCCCCTCCTCTGTCGATCTCCTTTTTCCTTCCTCTGTCCATTTCTTCCTACCCCTCTCTCTGTCCATCTTCTCCTTCCCCATTGTCCGTATGCTCATCTCCTCCTCCCCCTTCTCTGTCCACATTATTACCCCCAGCCCCACAGGAGGTTGATGGCTCTTATCTGCACAGTATTTCTTTCCAGAAAGTAAGTAATGTGTGTACCAAGTTTGGTTGAAATCGATCCAGTGGTTCACGTGGAGATGTGGAACATATAAACACACTTACCGGGTGGTTATAATTAAAATGCAATGTGGGCTTAGTTACTATATGAAAAAAAATAATTCAAATGGCTCTGAGCACTATGGGACTTAACATCTGAGGTCATCAGTCCCCTAGAACTTAGAACTACTTAAACCTAACTAACCTAAGGACATCACACACATCCATGCCCGAGGCAGGATTCGAACCTGCGACCGTAGCAGTCGCGCGATTCGGGACTGAAGCGCCTAGAACCGCTCGTCCACAGCGGCCGGCAATTATCGTATGACAACAAAACTTGGTAGATATTCTAATGCGTCAATATGTAACAGATTTACGCTTGAAAAAAAGTACTTTAATCTTGGCCACTAGTTGCAAATCTGGCACTTTGAATGCAAGTAAGACTTACAGAAATGTATCTATATATAGTGAATTAGGAACAAGATATCGGCACAAAAGGTCACACAAGTGAGAGAGGCATAATGTTGTTGTTATTATTAATCGCCGCTTGCACAATTTGTTCAAAGTGAAGACGTCGACTTGCACTACGGTGCCAAATTTGCACCTATTTTTTCCAGCGTAAATAAGTTCTGCGTTAACGCATTAGCATGTCAACCAACTTTCACTGCCATACGACATTTACAGCCAACTCTGGATCTCCGTGAGTAGCTGCACTTCTATTATAATTACCCAACAGGCCCTTTACATCCACCTTTTATACCTGTACATCCACGTATTATCTGTGGGTATCGGAAGTAGATACATATCAGACGTAGATACCAGACAGGAGCGAAAGACTACCTGGTTGATTTGTTGTGATATAAAACTAGTTGAAGTAAGGACAGGGATGACGATGGGAGCTATGTGGTCTGAATAGAGTTACGCTCTACCAAAACTACCCTTCGGTACATGAATAACGTAATAAATAGTAGGATTTCTTATGTTGGCAGCATTGGTACGGAAAGACACGTAAAGCAATGTGTGAAGGAGAAACAGAGAGCCGACAACTTCTCTTTGTTTTTTTGGTTTTTTTTTGTTTTTTTTTTTTGCGCATAATTAGAACCGCATATCGTTCAGTATTGTTCCATTGGGCATTTTACACTGAAGAGCCAAAGAAACCGATACACCTGCCTAATATCGTGTAGGGACCTTGCGAGCACGCACAAGTGCCGCAACACGACGTGGCATGGACTCGACTAATGTCTGAAGTAGTGCTGGAAGGGACTGACACTATGAATCCTGCAGGGCTGTCCATAAATACGTAGAAGTACGAGGAGTTGGATATTTCCTCTCCACAGCGCGTTGCAAGGCATCCCAGACATGCTCAGTAACGTTCATGTTTGGGGAGTCTGGTGGCAAGCGGAAGTGTTTAAACTCAGAAGAGTGTTCATGGATCCACTCTATACCAATTCTGGACGTGTGGGGTGTCGCACTATCCTGCAGGGATTCCCCAAGTCCGTCGGAATGCACAACGGACAAGAATGGATGCAGGTGATCAGACTGGATGCTTAATTACGTGACACCTGTCAGAGTCGTATCTAGACGTATAAGATGCCCCATATCACTCCAACTGCATACGACCCACACCATTACAGAGCCTCCACCAGCTTGAACTGTCCCCTGCTGACATGCAGGGTCCATAGCTTCATGAAGTTGCATTCATACCTGTACACGTCCATCCGCTCGATACAATTTGAAATGAGACTCGTCCGAGCAGTCCAACAGTCCAATGTCGCTGTTGACAGGTGCAGGCGTGGCGTATAGCTCTGTGTCGTGCAATCATCAGGAGTACACGCGTGGGTCTCCGGCTCTGAAAGCCCATATCGATGATGTTTCGTTGAACGGTTCGCACGCTGACACTTGTTGATGGCTCATCATTGAAATCTGCAGCAATTTGCGGAAGGGTTGCACTTCTGTCACGTTAAACGATTAAGTCGTCATTGGCCCCGTTCTTGCAGGATCTTTTTCCGGCCACAGCGATGTCGGAGATTTGATGTTTTACCGGATTCCTAATATTCACTGTACACTCGTGAAATGATTGTACAAGAAAATCCCAACTTCAACGCTACCTCGGAGATGCTGCGTCCCATCGTCCGTGCGCCGACTACAACACCACGTACAAACTCACTTAAATCTTGACAACCTGCCATTGTAGCAACAGTAACGGATCTAACAACTGTGCCAGACACTTGTCTTACATTGACGTTGCCGACCGCAGCGCCGTATTCTATCGGTTTACGTATCTCTGTATTTGAATATGTATACCAATTTCTTTGGCGCTTCAGTGTATATCCTTACAAAATATAAATTGCATTCTATAAATAATAAAAATTAGCTGCTAGCGTAACTACTGGTATTTATGTTATCAAAGCAATTATCTTTGATGCGAGTACAGTTGAAATGCACAAACATAAAAAATCTATATAATTAGAGTTATTATTTTGTATTCAATAGAACATTATTCATCACGATCAAAGGCAAGAGCTTCCGTTTCTTACTGATAAGTGCAGAAGTTGTTTAGTAGCAACAGAAACATGTTTTATATAAGCTCGACGAAGTGCAGAAGTGATTATGACATGTTTCTGTTTAGCGTTTCTTTTATTTATTCTACTTTTTTGAAGAAATTGCGTTTTCTAGCACTTCTTTTTTACTTCAACATCCCTCTGTTTCTGGTTAAAAATCAACAATTTCCAAATGAAACCTGAATGAAACACTTATAGTTACAACTTTGTATAAATACTGTTTATTTTCAAGTAAAGACAGGAGGATAACTACAGCGAAACGCCAAAGAAACAATTATAGGCATTCGTACTCAAATACAGATATATGTAAACAGGCAGAACAATGCGCTGCGGTCGGCAACGCCTATATAAGACAATAAGTGTCTGTGCAGTAGTTGCATCTGTTAATGTTGGTATAATGACAGATTTTCATGATTTAAGCGAGTTTGAACGTGGTTTTATAGTCGGCGCACAACTGATGGGACACAGCATCTCCGAGGTAGCCATGAAGTGGGGATCTTCGCATTCGACCATTTCACTACTGAAAAGAATCTTCAACGTCAGAGAAGTGCAACCCTTCCGCAAATTGCTGCAGATTTCAATGCTGGGCCATCAACAAGTGCCAACGTGCGAACCATTCAACGAAACACCATGGATATGGGCTTTCGGAGCCGAAGGCCCACTCGTGTACCCTTGATGACTGCACGACACAAAGCTTTACGCCTCGCCTGGGCTCGTGAACACCGACACTGGACTGTTGGTGACATAAACATGTTCCCTGGTCGGACGAGTCTCGTTTCAAATCGTTCAAAAATGGATCTGAGCACTATGGGACTTAACTTCTGAGGTCATCAGTCCCCTAGAACTTAGAACTACTTAAACCTAACTAACCTAAGGACATCACACACATCCATGCCCGACGCAGGATTCGAACCTGCGACCGTAGCGGTCGCGCGGTTCCAGACTGTAGCGCCTAGAACCGCTCGGCCATTCTGGATGGACGTGTACGGGTATGGAGACAACCTCATGAATGCGTGGACCCTGCATGTCAGCAGGGCACTGTTCAAGCTGGTGCAGGCTCTTTAATGGTGTTGGGCATATGCAGTTGGAGTGATATGGGACCCCTGATATGTCTAGATAAGACTCTGACAGGTAACACGTAGGTACGCATCCTGTCTGATCACCTACATCCATTCATGTTTATTGTGCATTCCGACAGATTTGGGCAATTCCGGCATGACAGCGCGACGCCCCACACGTCCGGAATTGCTACAGAGTGGCTCCAGGAACACTCTTCTAAGTTTAAACACTTTCGCTGGCCACCAAACTCTCCAGACATGAACGTTATTGAGCATATCTGAGATGTCTTGCTACGTACTGTACAGAAGAGGTCTCCACCTCCTCGTACTCTTACGTATTTATGAACAGCCCTGCAGGATTCATGATTTGAATTCCCTGCAGCGCTACTTCCGACATTAGTCGCCGGCCTATAAATATAAATGGTCTTTTTCGTATCTGAACTTTACACACACAGAAGAGAGATAACAGTACGCTATATCAATTATGTTTGATATTTTACAAACTATGCTTTTTTATGTGCTTGGGCAAGGCATCTTTGTCCGTTCTGTTAATTATGACCGCGCTCTTGCAGATTCACCTTTTATCTTTTATATCAGACTTCTTCGTATTTCAGATCATCACCCGAAGACGTCGATGGCTCGTGCTGGACGACTATCTTTTCAGTTTACGGATGCTTTCTTTGCCAAGCCAAGACACTCAGCAATCTTACAAATAACTAGTGACACAAAATAAAACATACATGGATTAGTAATAATTATATTTTGAAATAGAAACATAGCTTAAAAATACACTTACAACATGTGACTACGAGTGCCGGTGATTGCAACTCGTGAATAAAATATTGAAGTAATACAATGTTAATGGCTGTGTGCCACACACGTCCGATCTGTACAGGACCTATCAAACAAAAAGTAACCTATACTTTCGACATCTGACGATCGTAATTCTTCCTCTGTTTTCCAGCGGCTGCAGGCAATGCTTGGATAGCCGTGGATTTCATTCGTGGTTTTTTAATGTATCTGTATTTTTCAGCTTATAGCTACGACTTTTTCCTAAATAACCGCTCAGCGTGCAAATGTGCCTTTAAAGGCCGCTGTGGCCGAGCGGTTCTAGTACTTCAGTCCGGAACCGCGCGACTGCTACGGTCGCAGGTTCGAATCCAGCCTCGGGCATGTCCTTAGGCTAGTTAGGCTTAAGTATTTCTAAGTTCTAGGGGACCGATGACCTCAGATGTTAAGCCTCATAGTGCTCAGAGGCATTTTAACCGTCTTTGACATTAGTCGAGTCCTTGCTGCGTCGTGTTGCGGCACTCTGCCTGCTCGCGGGGGCCCTACACGATGGTAGGTGTACCAGCTTTTTTGCTCTTCAGTGTTTATCACTCAGTTTCTAGGCGGTTCGCCGCTTCCTGTTTCTAGGGGAATCTTGTGAAATACTGATCTGACTTAGGCTTCCGTAGAACCGACGCTCTCTAGAAATCCATCTCTCTCGGCTGGTAGTTAGCGCGTAATGGAGGGCGAGATGTGGTCTCGACAGAGCGGCCGCGGCCGGTTTCCCCTCGCGGAGGCCGCAGAGCGTGTTTTTGGCGGCGTGCTGTATCAGCCGCAGACGGCGGTAACGTTCAAGGCCGGCCAGTGGGCTGGCGCACGGCGGGCGGCACGCGACCACACGCGCCGCCCGTGCCTTCTCCGACCCTGAGCGTCGGTCGCCCTCCACTTGCTGCCGCCGCGCCTCCTCTGCCGTCCTCGAGCGTTGGCGTCCCGCACACGTCGTGCCAAAGGCTTGTTACGAAATCGATGAGCTCAACGGAAAATTACATCTTGATCTACATCATACTCCGCAACGCACCTAACAGTGTGTGGCGAAGAGCACTCATGGTACCACTAACTGATTTCCCCCCCACCCCCATAAATCTCTTGCACTCGCAAATGGCGCGTGGAAAGAACAGTTGTCGATATGCTTCTGTATTCATCTACATCTACATCTACATTTATGACTCCACAAGCCACCCAACGGTGTGTGGCGGAGGGCACTTTACGTGCCACTGTCATTACCTCCCTTTCCTGTTCCAGTTGCGTATGGTTCGGGGGAAGAACGACTGTCTGAAAGCCTCCGTGCGCGCTCTAATCTCTCCAATTTTACATTCGTGATCTCCTCGGGAGGTATAAGTAGGGGGAAGCAATATATTCGATACCTCAGCCAGAAACGCACCCTCTCGAAACCTGGACAGCAAGCTACACCGCGATGCAGAGCGCCTCTCTTGCAGAATCTGCCACTTGAGTTTATTAAACATCTCCGTAACGCTATCACGGTTATCAAATAACCCTGTGACGAAACGCGCCGCTCTTCTTTGGATCTTCTCTATCTCCTCCGTCAGACCGATCTGGTACGGATCCCACACTGATGAGCAATACTCAAGTATAGGTCGAACGAGTGTTTTGTAAGCCACCTCCTTTGTTGATGGACTACATTTTCTAAGCACTCTCCCAATGAATCTCAACCTGGTACCCGCCTTACCAACAATTAATTTTATATGATCATTCCACTTCAAATCGTTCCGCACGCATACTCCCAGATATTTTACAGAAGTAACTGCTACCAGTGTTTGTTCCGCTATCATATAATCATACAATAAAGGATCCTTCTTTCTATGTATTCGCAATACATTACATTTGTCTATGTTAAGGGTCAGTTGCCACTCCCTGCACCAAGTGCCTATCCGCTGCAGATCGTCCTGCATTTCGCTAAAATTTTCTAATGCTGCAACTTCTCTGTATACTACAGCATCATCCGCGAAAAGCCGCATGGAACTTCCGACACTATCTATTACCTCTAATTTCTCGTGTTTTCTCGTCTTGGTCATTTCGCGAGGTGTATGTGGGAGAAGCTAGCACGAGGGGAATTCAATAAGTAATGCAATGTTTTTCTAGGCCAGTTTCGACTGAAAAGACGCGGAATTTCCTACGGACATCGTGAAATATTACCGTGTTCGCTCCTACAGTTTCATAAAGTTCCAGTAGGTGGCAGCGCTATACATAGCCTTCAAATTGGCGTCTGTAACGGAGGTGCGTTCCAAGTAGAGAGCTTTCTTTTGGCGGAAAACCGTATCATCGCAGATATTCGTAGGCGTTCCAGTACACCTGGCTGTGAACAAAAGCACGGTGAGTCGTTGTGCGAGGCGTCTGTGATCATTGCAACAAGATAGTGCAACCATGTCCTCTCTCCCGCGAGCTGCCGCTCACAGCTGTGGCTCTTACAATGTTGGAACGAATGGGCGCACTCATTCGAGGTAATGGACCGATGGCAATCAAACACGTCGCTGCTCAGCTGGACGTTTCTGTCGGTAGTGCTGAAACACTCGTCCAACAGTACTCAAAGGTGTGTGCCCGATCGGTTTCTCGTCGCCTAACGGAAGACCATAAAGAGAAACGACTGATCATCTGTGCGGATTTGTCTGCGCGCTACGAGGCTGATTGTGATAATGTCACAGGCGCTGAAACATGGTTTGATCCCATCGAACTGGAAACAAAACGGCAATCCATAGAGTGGCACCAAATGAACTCTCCTCCGAAGAAAAAATTCAGAGCCGCACCCCTGGCCGGAAAAGTCACGGCGACGGTCTCTGAAGAGTTCGATGGCCTGCCTCGCAGTGCAACGATCAGCTCTGAAGTTTATTGTGCTACCCTCAGAAAATTGAAAAAGCGGCTCCAGCGAGGTATCACCGCAAAAATACAAACGAACTTCTCCTTCTCCATAACAATATAAGGCCTCGCACAAGTCTGCTCATCAGAGAGGAGCTCGCAAAACTTCACTGGACTGTTCTTCACATCCACCCTATAGCCGGATCTCGCACTTTCCGACTTCCGTCTGTTTGACCCAATGAAGGATGTACTCCGCGGGAAGCAGTACGTGGATAATATGGAGGTTATTGATGCAGCAAGACGTCGGCATACAGGCCTGTATGCCGCCACACAGGCCCTCCCAGTGAGGTGGCATAAGGCCGTCGCATTGAACATTGAAAATAAGGTTCTCAAGCCAAAAGGGTGGGGGATAATATGGTTTATTGGACTCCTGCTTTCATTAAAAAATGTGTTGCATTACTTGTTGAACGTCCCTAGCATGCTTTCCAACTCTTGCCGGCAAGCGCTCTATCTCTAAAATTTCATCAGTACACCTCACCATGATGCACAACGCCTCTCTTTTAACGCCTGTCACTGGAAATTCGTTCACGATATTTGTAACGATCTCGCGGTGTGTAAATGAGACAGTGACAAAACGTGCCGCTCCTTACTGTATCTTCTCTATCTCTTCTATCACTCCTACCTGGTAAGGATCCCATACTAATGAAAAGAAGTGGTCGAACAAGCGTCTTATAAGCAACTTCCTTCGTGGATGAGTTACATCTTAAGATTCTTGCTATGAATCTCAATTGGCATCTGCTCTTCCCAGTATTTGCTTTACGTGCTCGTTCCACTGGAGATCGTTCTGGATGGTTACTCGTAGCCATTTTACGGTTGATACCGTTTTCAGCAGTTTGTCGTCAGCAGCGTAGTTGTCCAGTAATGAATTTTTTTCCTATTTATGCACAATATGTTACATTTATTTATGTTCAGGATCAATTTTCAGAGCCTGCACCATTCATCAACCCCATGCAGGTCAATATGCAAATCTGCAGATCTATACTGCCCTTTGGCATTGCTACTGTCTTACAGACAACCGCATCTACATCTACGTGATTATTCTGCTGTTCACAATTAATTGCCTACCGGAGGGTTCAATGAACCACCTTCAAGCTGTCTCTCTGCCGTTCCACTCTCGAACGGCGCGCGGGAAAAACGAGAGCTTAATTTTTACTGTGCGAGCCCTGATTTCTCTTACTTTATCGTGATGATCATTTCTCCCTATGTAGGTGGGTGCCAACAATATGTTTTATCAATCGGAGGAGGAATCTGGAGATTGAAATTTCATGAGAAGATCCCGTCGCAACGAAAAACGCCTTTGTTTTAATGGTTACCACTCCAATTCACGTATCATGTCTGTGGCACTATCTCTCCTATTTCGCGATAATACAGAACGAGCCACTCTTCTTTGAACTTTCTCGATGTCATCCGTCAGTCCCACCTGACGTGGTCCCACATCGCACCTCAATACTCCAGAATAGGGCGGACAAGTGTAGTGTAAGCACCAT
Organism: Schistocerca serialis cubense; assembly: GCF_023864345.2. Lineage (NCBI taxonomy): Eukaryota > Metazoa > Arthropoda > Insecta > Orthoptera > Acrididae > Schistocerca > Schistocerca serialis. The sequence continues at coordinate 259,441,510 of NC_064641.1, forward strand.
CTGCTAACAGTCTTAAAGAGCTTCCAATGCTTTCTACTTGATCATTTACATGCATTGTAAACAATAACTTCCTCGAGGTGCTCTGGAAATTACCTTTACATCGTCGATTTTATTCCGTTAAGGGCAACGTGTTGAGTTCTATCTGCAAGGAAGTCAAATTTAGTCGCAAATCAGTTCCTATACTCGGCACGTTAACCGTGTATTAAAGGGGTTCCCCGGTCTCGGGATTTCAACATATTTTCACTGCTTATAGTCTTACGAATATAAAGCATTTTTCAGAGATATTATTCTTTATAGCTGAAAATAATGTTTCATAGAAAGCGCGCATACGTCCACCCTAGCCGCTTTCTACACCTACATCTGCATCACACTCCGCAAGCCACCTAATGGTGTGTGGCTGAGGCTACTTTCGGTACCACTATCTGATCCCTAGAACCCTGTTCCACTCGCGAATAGTGCGTGGGAAGAATGATTGTCGGTAAGCCTCTGTATTGGCTCTAATTTCTTGAATTTTCTCCTCGTGGTCAATATGCGAGATGTATGTGTGGGGAAGTAATTTGATGTTTGACTCCTCCTGAAAAATGCTGTCCCGAAATTTCAATAGTAAATCTCTCCGTGATGCACAACGCCTCTCTTGTAACGTCTGCCACTGGAGTTTGTTTAGCATCTCCGTAACGCTCTCTCGCTAGCTAAACAATCCCTTGACGAAACGCGCCGCTCTTCGTTGGATCTTCTCTATCTCCTGAATCAGCCCTACCTGATAGGGATCCCAGACAGATGAACAATTCTCAATAATCGGACGAACAAGCGCCGTATATGCCACTTCTTTCGGGGATGAGTTACATTTCCTTAAGATTCTTCCGATGAATCTGAGTCTTGTGTGTGCTTTTCCCACTATCTGTTTTATATGGTCATTCCACTAAGGTCGCTCTGGATAGTTACGCCTAGATATTTTACGGCAGACGCTCTCTCCAGCTGTTTATCATCAAAAGTGTAACTGCACAGTAGTGGATTTCTTTTCCTACGTATGCGCAATATGTTACATTTATTTACGTTCAGGGTCAACTGCCAGAGTCTGCACCATTCATCAATTCTCTGCAGGTCGTTATGTAAATTCTTACTATCTTCTGGCGTTGCTACTTTGTTATAAAGAACTGCGTCACCTGCGAATAGCCTTAAAGAGCATCCGCCGCTTTCTACTAGATCATTAATATACATTGTGAACAGCAATGGTCCTATCACACTTCCCTGTATTACTCCGGATATCACTTTTACATCCGTCGATTTAGTTCCGTTAAGAGAAAGTCTTGAACTCAATCGCAGGTCAGATCCGATACTCCGTAAGCTCGTATTTTTTTCATTAAATGGCAATGCGGCACTGTATCAAACGCCTTACTGAAATCAAGGAACACGGCATCAACCTGAGCACCGTTGTCCACTGCGCTGCGGAACTCATGGAGGAACAGAAAGGGCTGAGTTTCGCAGGATCTCTGTTTGCGGAATTCACGTTGATTTTTGTAGAGGAGCTGTTCATTTTCCAAAAACGTCATAATTCTTGAGCATAAAACATGTACCACAATTCTACAACAGATTGACTTCAACAATATAGGTCTATAGTTGGGTGGATCTGTCTTACGACCTTGCGTAAAAATGGGAATGACCTGCGCTTTTTTCCAGTCGTTAGGTACCTTTAGTTGCTCAAGCGATCTACGATAAATCACTGCTAGAAGGGGAGCACGTTCTTTCGCATAATCTTTATAGAATCTTACAGGTATCTCATCTGGTCCTGAAGCCTTTCCACTACTAAGAGATGGTAGCGGCTTTTCAGTTCCGCGATCGGTTATCTCAATATCTGCCATTTCGACGTTCGCACGACGATTGAAAGGAGGGAGAGTGTTACGATCTTCCGCGGCGACACAACTTCGGAAGACCGAATTCAGTATTTCGACCTTCTCTCTGTTATCTTCTGTTTCTGTGCCGGTGTGATCGCCGAGAGAATAAATAGATGATCTTGACCCACTTACTGATCTCTTAGGGTTTTTACTCAACGTCTTACTTTCGAAATCATTGAACGCTTCTCTTATTGATCTCCTTTCGGGACTTGAGCCGTTTGCGACTCCGTTCGATACCTCTTTCTCTGCAGACCCATTGTACCATTCTAGAAATATGATTATAAGTGTTGTATTTGTCTACCAGATGTCTAAGGTATAAGTTTTCGACAAAGAATAAGGTGAAAGAAGCGGTCACGGCGACACTTTATCACAGAAGGTTAACGAATGACAATCCGCAGCACGACTACTGTTCTCAACGTTGATGCAGATGAACGCAGGCTGAAATGAACGGAACAATGACAATGGATACTTTTTATCATAAGCCACCACTGAGGACTAAAGTTATCGCAGCTAAGAAGTGTGCAAACGTCTGACGAGCTTATACGGAGAACAACAGTGAAGCTCTCCATTCATTAATTTGGCCTTAAGTTCCAAAACACATGTTTTCAACTGTAAAAGTCGTCCAAATTGCTAACAATCTGGAGTGCGTCATTTTTAATGACCGATTTAAGGTTGTACTGCGTAATATGGAAGCCATGTGAATCGTTATGGGCATCACGGCTTGTTCATATACCACCAGAACGGATGAGAAACTCCTAAACCCTTCGGATCGGCACTCGTTCCAGAGCAGCGTCGAGGCTGAATCGCGGCTAGAGAGACTCGCGCTTTGGAAAATGAGATCTTCGAAGAAGAGGAAGGTTTATGGCCCGGAATAGCAGATTAATGGTAACGGAAAAATTTTGAAGCCGTATTAAGAGACATAGAACTCTAAAGTTGAAATGCGTGTTTCTCGAGACAACGTTTCTTAAACTAATTAGCGTGAAAGAAACTCGGTAAAACTGGATGCCGCTTCGGATTTAATAAAATAGATACTTATCATTTTGGCATGAACCTCAAAAAAGGGTACATTTTTCATATTGATTTTTATTTACACTTAAAGGCAACAAGATAGGTCGCTTTTCAGTCTCTGCGTTTTCAAATGGCTGTCATTTTGAAACATACTTCAGGAAATTTGAATTTCGAAGTTCATGCCGTAAAGAATTTAACTCTGATAACGTACATTGCAGACCTACACTTCACCTCTATCTTGCGAATCGTAAAGTGGCGCAATCCGCGTAGAGGTATTTCGACAGCCATTTTGTGCTGCATAGGCTTGTAAGTGTACAGGCCAAAAATTATTTAGGTACGTATTATTTAAGGTATTTATGGTATTTATGGTCCCACTATTCGTTGCAGAATAGCGTCCCTGCACCGTACAGTAGTGAGATTGCGTCAATACCCAGGCGTGCCCTGTAATTCCATCCAAGAATGTCTCTCCACCTCCACCTTGTTGCACATGGGGGACACAGTCTTGGAGGCGTTCGATGTTACCGGATCGTCTACAAACACATCGTCTGCTATTACCGGTGTGCAAACAGATCAGAGTTTCGGCCGTAAACAAACCCACGCCAGTCTTGTGGTGACCATTCTTCATGATTTCTTGTCCATCTATAAACGAGTCCATGGTGTTGTGGAATATGATGTTGTTCTTGCCATGGTCGTCGGCCATGGATTTCCGTCATGGAACCGCTCATTAATAGGTTGATGCGATATATGGCGTCTTGTGGCCTCTTCGAGGACCAAACTCAATTCCTTAGCACTCAGCCCACAATTCCTCCGACTGAAAAGGCGTAGGTATGGATCATCCTGTGCACCTATGCAGGCTGAGTACTCAACACCACCTGTCAACTGGATCCGATTTCATGTCCGCACCACATCACTTGGACTGTGGTGCATTTCCGTACTTGACAAGCCTTCTCCGAATAGTGTGATGATGTGGGCCGGATCATTGGTCGCGATTGTCTCACGATTTTCCTTTGTGGCATAATGCATTTTCGCTGTTCCACAGACGTCTCTAATGCATCCCTAATGGTGCTTTACTCTCAACTCAGATGCTGCAGTCCATTTGAGTGCAGCGTTATAAGTGTAGGTGGCGCTCTTGGTAATTGTGTAAGGCTTATAGAATAAATGAAGGTCAGATTCGCACCTTACATGAGAGCTTTATACATCGCAACGAGAAGGTGAATATGACACCTAACGTAGTTTGGCGGTCATGAGCAAATTTGCCTATCAGTATGTAATGCAACAAGGGATGACAGTCAATTGATGGTAATGAACACACCGTTCAAAATTAATGCATGTCTCTGAGCAGAAAGTGGAACAAGCAGCGCGAGGCGATTTAGTTTGAAAGCCAGAGGGACAAGGGCAAAAGCGATGGCACGCCGCAGGGGTTACCACTACTTAAAGGGGTGGCAGGCAGAAAGTCAATGACCCAACCAGGTGTCTAAGGCAGGAGAAACACATGTAGTGGCATATCTGCATAGGGACAGAGAAAAAGCTTTAGAAAGCTGTGTTTCGGAATTCCAAAGGGATACGAACAAAAACCAGTGATGCATTTCAATCACGTGTCCAGTGAGTGCGACACATGTGAAGGTCAATGTATTATAGACGTCTAGAACGAGCACAAAATGTCCGATTGGCGGAAACGCACTAGGAAGGAGAAAAATACTGAAGCTTTGACGCAGTTTACTAGAAGGGACATTGCAACTGGTAGAGAGAGTTTCCACAAAATAAGAGGAACACTCCTTTTGGTCGAAAAAGGCTGTGATGTGAAGAAGGAATGAACCCAGGTGGGGGAGGCAGTGCAGCCATGTGTAAGACAAGAGGGAAATTTTTGTGGACTCTTCCCTGAACTGGCCTCAAGTGCAGAACGGAGCACTTAACGCTCTGTTTGACGCAGAGAATAAATTTGTGTGAACGCTGCGTTCACAGTGGCTGAAATCCAGCTAGAAATTAGCTATAGCAACGTTTAGCTCCAACTGTGGAGGAACGAACCAGCCAATTAGTTAATTGTTCTTGCGAGAACTGAGAGGGCACTATAATATGCATGTTGCTCCAACCATGCACGTGTATACCACCACATACTAAGACTAGGGCTGAGCACATGTTTTCTCGCACAACGAGAAGCATAGGGTAAGTTTCTGCTGGAAAGTTCAACAAAGGTCTGATTAGTTCTGCAGGAATTTCAGCGGGAGAGAGCGGTCTAGCAGACAGCATCTCGTCGCAACTTAAGGTAAATATCGCGTGCAGAGGCGTAAGCTTTGTTGGTTCACCAGATTGCGTCCACTGTCAGCTCGAGCGGCCTTGGATAATCTTTCGCTCAATTTGTCACATAACTAACCATCCACCGTAGACTTGATTGTCATCCTAAATAGTACCGAACTTTGAATCGGAATCGGACGATTTTCGTAATACTCACCAACATCATAACGTATGTGTAGGAACAATTTTGTGAAGAAAGTTCTAATTAAACTTTAATTCAAAACGTTCAAATGTGTGTGAAATCTTGTGGGACTTAACTGCTAAGGTCATCAGTCCCTAAGCTTACACACTACTCAACCTAAATTATCCTAAGGAGAAACACACACACCCATGCCCGAGGGAGGACTCGAACCTCCGCCAGTATCAGCCATTAAACTTTAATATTGTTGTGTTTAGGGTTAATATTTTTTCTGAGAGTTAATATTTAATATTGTTGTGTTTAGGATTATTTCACTGTTTGATACTGGCGAGATGTGTTATCCGGACAACTGTTTTTAAGTTTTCAAATTCAAAACTGTGTAAAATCGTGTATTTTTGTGCTAAAAATTGCGATGTTAAACATGACATTTCAACTTACACAGTTGTTCTCAATCCTAGAATACGTAACCATGTTACAATTGTATGTACTTGTATATTTACAAACATCGTCATGGATGACCTTCCGAACGGTGTGAGAACAGTCACAATAACAATAAACGTGCACGACATATAGGGAAGATGCAAAACTTTTTTATGTAAGTATTGACTCTGCTTACCATTAAAATGCAGTAGCATCAAGACCAACGTCAAGGTAACATTAAGTGTACTGTGTGCTTAGATACACAACTGAACAGTATTTCAGCGCAGTTGCAAGTACGGAGGAGTAAATGAGTCTACATTCCGCTCATTACGAAATATTACACAGCGGATTTCATAATCGGGAACCACATTTGTGTGTCTGTTTCTAAGAAGATCGTATTACGCCTCGTGTAAGAAGGACAAATATAGACATAGCCGAAATTCGTCAGTGGCGAGATCGTTGCGTATTGAGAATGCGGTTCATCATTCCGTGATACTGCCGCCTGTGTTAGCTGGGGGCCGGCTGGGGTGGCGCTACAGTCTGGAACCGCGCGACCGCTACGGTCGCAGGTTCGAATCCTGCCTCGGGCATGGATGTGTGTGATGTCCTTAGGTTGGTTAGGTTTAAGCAGTTCTGACTTCTAGGGGACTGATGAGCTCAGATGTTAAGTCCTTTAGTGCTCAGAGCCATTTTTTAGGAGCGACAAACTCAGAGCCACGTAGAATTTCAACGACCTCTCACAACTAACACCCAAGAGGACACTCGGCCATGCAGGATGCGGTTCACCCGAACTCAGCACCTTCTACGTGCTCTTAGAAACCTAAATGCAAAGATAAAGGACAACCTGATTCAGATAGGAAAATTTCTTTTAAAGCAAGTGTAAATTTAAAATTGCTTCAAGAACAGGATGCGAGGTGCCGGGGCTAGCAGTGTATTTAACACTAAATTCTAGAATCTACACATGTAAATGATGCTCTAAGCCCCCCCCCCCCTATTCTAACTCCGACTTTTGCTGTTGCACAAGGATTAAAAAATATACGCGAACTGACTGTAATCAACCCTGCAAGTGGAGTAGAAAAGAGTTTGGCACCTGCAATAATTTAATTTGATAAATAAGTTAAATAAAGGAAGGTTTCATTAACGTAGTGAGAAATGATGGGTTGCTCTACCGATTAACAGAATGAAAGTTCTGTCCAAAACAACAATATGATTTATTAAGACTAAACACAAAATAATAAACAAAAACACATGAAACATTTATAATACATCAAATTGGCTCAAATTGGATACACAAACAAACGCTGTGAAGGTGAAGTTGTCCCTAAACTAGATTGTGAGGTTTATGACGAAGTGGTATGTGGAGCCAATTCCTTGCCACTCAAATCTTAAGAGAGACACACAGCTAACCCAACATTAATTGCTGCTACTCAAGACAGAACAAAGTTAGAAAAAGACGAACAGGCGCGCTCTGCTGAGCTCTGATTATCACCTAGGAAAATCCCTATCTGCCGGTGCTGCGGACATACATTACCAAACTGTCTTCTTAACTGCCAGAATACGATCTGGCGTACCGGAGGCGATGGCTGGTTGCTTCGACGTCCTCGACCGAAAGGCGAGAGCCGACTACCTAGAGCACCCGTACAGGCCGAACACACAACATTCCCGCCCCCACGACAGTGGCCGTGGTTAAACGTTCCAATCAGCAACTCCAAAACCGGCGGAAAATTCCACTCCATTGCCGGAGCACTACCATTCCACCAATGGAGATTCTTGGCGCCAATTTCTGCGCTGATTTTGCTACGTCACGGAGCTATGCCCTGAGCCAGCCAATCATAGTTACTATTTTGCAGAAAGCGCGGGAATTTTCCCGCCACAACTGCCTGGGTACACAAGTCATTCCCACGCCTCGCTGGTAGCCCGCCGGAAAGTGTTTTCGCTAAGATTCTGCGAAGTAACGGAACCTCTAGCCCAGCCGCTACTTCAGACCCCTCCGGGCGTGTCTTTTGACAATGTCGGCGTCTGCAAAGCATTCACTCGACTTCCTCACACCCGTCGGCTTAACCCTTTCCAGATCAGGAGAGCCCGCCTGTCACCGGACCACTCGGGTGACGAGAGACGCTGCGTGGGGAGTCCGCGTGTGAAGGAATAGCAACTTTTCACCGCATGCAATTAGAGACGAAAATCGTAAGATAGAAATATGAGAGGGGGCTCATGCCACCTCTCAAGGAAGCAATGCAAACCACCTTGAACTGCCGTAACCTAGCAATTGACGAGAACTGACAACTACAAAATCACCGAATTCTCTGAGTCTTTCCAACCTTAGATTATAAATATGAAAATAGTTGTAAATTTTACAAATTATATTATCCACAATGGTGGAAAAAATTAGTACCCCCTTTTAGAGGTATGCAATTCACTCAAGATTCATAGCTGCAACAGTGCATATGTAGTCATGAACTGATTGCATTTACACATCAGTAGCACGAGTGGTTCTGAGGTACCAGGTATCGACCCATTCCGAAACACCCATATTAGTTCGTGGTCGGCACTGCATGGGCTAACTGTGGCGTCCAGTAGATCGTACAGATGGCGAATACTGTCCCGGGATAGGGTATGCCACGCCTGCACGACCTCCTCACGTAGTTTTGTAAGAGTTGTTGCTTGATGACTCACATTAGCCACTTCTCGTCGCTTCACGTGCTCGATTGGACACAAATCAGAAGATTGTGCTGGCCAGGGTAATTGCTGCACGTCTTGCAGAGCATGCTGAGTTTCACTTGCAGTGTGAGGGCGAGCATTATCCTGTTGGAACAACACATCACCTTCCTGTTGCAAGAACGGCAGAAAAACGGGTCTAACAACATTCTACACGTACAGAGCATAGTTAGCGTCTCCTCCAGAAATACTAAAAGTGAACAAAATTTGTAGCTTATCGCACTCCAGACCATAAGGCGATCATCGACGATTCTAGCCGTGTCTCGGGAGCGCGAGGGCAAAAGTAAACGTCTTAATTTACAAGGTTTCGATGGAACAGCAATGGGATGAACCACTACTATGGAACGACAGAAGTCACTGAGAGTTGTTATTGCTCGTTTTCCGCTCCAGATGGCGACTTTCAGTGGGAAATTGGTTACTGATAAAATCCAAAGGACAATAATGGAACATGAACGACGCTCTCTTACCTTTCTTCAGTTGGTACGAATTTTGGTTAAGTATGTGTCGTGCAAGGCATGTTACACCCCACAACGTTTCCCGCTTCCCTTCATGATGGCTAAGAAACCGAAGCAATTGTCCGCTCGCTTGTTATGGAAGCGTCAGATCTTAAAGCTGCGATACGACATTGTGACGAAGACACGTTCCCTCGGCGGATTGGGCCTTTCTACCATTGTGAGGAAGGCATCTGTCTCATACGTTTGGAGTACCTTTTCGAAGATCTCTCGGGAATTGTATATCTTTACTTATCGACCATCTTAGTGCGTCCAGGGCTCTTGATCGCCCTGCTTACGTTGGTAGCCTGAATTTTAAATTGAGACACATTCGAGTTCTACTTAGCTGTGAGCCATTTTAGGCCGACATATTGCAATGGCCGGTGCTCACGACTAAGTTTTTGTTGACCTGCTGGGAAGGGATTCCCTGACCCAGTCCCGTTTAACAATTATCGCCGCGACTATCCTGGAAAACTGAGTGAACCAACGTCAGCCTATCAACGGCAGCGGCCTCTTCCTGGTACAGGCCGGTCAACAACTTCGTTTCCACCAACGAGCGTCTATATTGCATCCGGGTTAGTAACGAAGATAAATGCAGTAAGTGTGCGTCCTTAGGTACGCTGCAGCATCGATTTACTTGTCATGGTCACCTAGAAAACTAGTCCTAGCTCAGGAAGCAGTTGGCTTTCCTCACTTGATCTGTCGTTGCTGGTGATGGTGGTTATCACCATTTGACTTTTTGCCAGTTTATGCCTACGGCTTACTGGTCCTGCTTGCAACTGCCTCGATTTCAGGTACTCTTTGCCAACATGCTGAATCTTACCTTTCAATGACAGGGCGTTGGATAGTCCCAGCAGCAGCTATTGCACTCACTGTGCTTTTTTTTTCTCGTCTTCCTTTTTCCTCTGTATTTATTTCTTCTGCGCTACTGGTATCGTTTTGGAAAATTTTAAAAACAATTAAAATTAAATCCATGTGAGAGCAGCTCAGTGATCAGTGACGGGGCGGATGGTGGGGACGGGGGGGGGGGGGGGGAGGGGAGGGGGGTGCAGCAGGCATTGTGGCGAGCCTTGGGATTCGACTACTGCCCACCTTGTCTCATCCAGCCTGAATCTGACTGTGACCATTACTGACTGCTTATCGTACAATGTATTCCAATATTGAAATACTTCTGTTGTGCTTTCCCTATTTCTTCTGTTTTCGTATATTAAACTGTGTCATGCTCATGTTTGTCGTATTTTTTATATACATGTATACTATTCAATAAATAAATAAAAAATGAAAACTCTAACGCACGCCTGTATTTTGGCACTCGACTCGAAAGTACGCCGGTAGAACCCAGGTTGTAGATGAAATTTTCACTGCTAGTATTTGGCCGGAAAGCGTACTAGAGGTGGCTGCATGAAGTTCCTGAAAACTAGTCTTTGCAGGAATGTCGCGGATTACATTCCAAACCTCTCTGCAGTGTCTCATCAAGTGGGAGCATGACACTGTGCGTGTAGATCCGTCTGTCGGAAGGAGACGTTAAGCCCGGCGGTTCCCTTGCGATATTCGAGAAGAGCAGAATATGTGGCATTGGGTTTCATCCTTTCACTTCTCTCATTGTCATCATACAACGTAAAAATAACACCGCACTATATACACGTGCATTACACTCACACTCAACACGTACACAGAAGAGCAAATATCGTGTGGGGCCGCGGCGAGCACGCAGAAGTTCCGCGGCACGAAGTGACATGCATTCGACTAATGTCTGAAGCAGTGCTGGAGGGAATTGACACCAAGAATCCTGCAGGGCTGTCCATAAATCCGTAAGAGTACGAGGAGATGGAAATCTCTTCTGAACAGCACATTGCAAGGCATCTCAAATATGCTCAATAATGTTCATGTCTGTGGAGTGTATAAACTCAGAAGAGTGTTCCTGGAGCCACTCTGTAGCAATTCTGGACGTGTGGGGCGCCACGTTGTCCTGCTGGAATTGTCCAAGTGCGTCGGAATACACAATGGACATGAATGGATGCAGGTGATCAGACAGGATGCTTACGTATGTGTTACCTGTCAGAGTCGTATCTAGACGTATCAGGGGTCCCATATCAGTCCAAGTCCGTCCGCCCCACACCATCACAGAGCCTCCACCAGTTTGAACAGTCCCCTGCTGACATGCAAGGTCCATGGAATCATAAGGTTGTCTCCATAGAAGTACAATTCCATCCGATCGATACAATTGTCCGACCAGACAACATGTTTCCAGTCATCAACAGTCCTACGCCGATGTTGACGGGCCCAGACGAGGCGTAAAGCTTCGTGTCGTGCAGTCATAAAGGGTGCACGAGTGGGTCTTCGGCTTCGAAAGCCAGTATCGATGATGTTTCGTTGAATGAATCACAAGCTGACACTTTTTGATGGCCCAGCATTGAAATCTGCAGCAATTTGCGGAAGGACTGCAACTCTGTCACGTTCAACGATTCTCTTCAGTAGTCGTTGGCCCCGTTCTTGCAGGATCTTTTGCCGGCCGCAGCGATGTCGGAGATTTGATGTTTTACCGGAGTCCTGATATTCATGGTACACTCTTGAAATGGTCGTACGAGAAAATCCCCACTTCATCGCTACCTCGGAGATGCTGTGTCCCATCGCTCCTGCGCCGACTATAACACCACGTTCAAACTCCTTAAATCTTGATAATCTTCCATTGTAGCAGCAGTAACCGACCGAACAACTGCGCCAGACATTTGTCGTGTTATATAGGCGTTGCCGTTGCCGACCGCAGCTGCCTGTTTACACATCTCTGTATTTGAATACCAGTTTCTTTGGCGCTTCAGTGTATACAGAGTACGATATTTCAGTGTCTGCGTTATTCCGAATTACGAGGTATTGACCCTTCGTACATGCATGCATGTCCAAAGGAACAGGTACTGTGGCGACTACAGCAGTTGCGAAAATGCAACTACCATCAGCTGTACAAAGGAATGACGACAGTGAACATTTTTACCGGACCCGGACTCGAACCCGGATTTCCCGCTTATCGCGAGCGGTCGCCTTACTAGTTGGGTATCCAAACAGGACTCACGGCCGGACACAGACTTCCATGTGTCATCAAGCTTGTGTTTGGGTCTACCCGTGAGTCATGTTTGGGCAGCCCAATGGTAAGGCGACCGCTCGCGATAAGAGGGGAAATTTGGATTTGAGTCCTGGTCCGGCACAAATCTTCATTGTCATTATCCCATTATACTGCACATGGTAGTCCATATTCGCAACTGCTCATACATTTCATGCACACACACGTTGTCTCAAGACGTAAAGTACAACATTAATGTCTTACAGTGTCCAAGCTAACTGAGATATTCATGCGACGTTTGATTTATATGACACACTATCTCACAGACTTTTTATGCCATTCAGTCAATTTCAACATGCACGCATTTGGTGGCACAAAAATCCAGCCTGTTGTGTTCAGCTAACGACATTAGATGCAACATGTGCGCATAAACTAAGACAGTGGCAGCAACGATTCGGTTCTTCAAATCAATGATGTGGTCAAGAGGCGATTGCTAGACTCTGTCGACATACCCCCAAAGGAAGAAGTCCATCGACGTAACGTCCGACGACCTAGGAGGTCTGGGAATTGGACCACCCCTGCCAATGCAGCGATCTCAAACACCTGGTCTAGAACATTCTCGCACAGTCTGAGCCCAATCGCTACGGTCGCAGGTTCGAATCCTGCCTCGGGCATGGATGTGTGTGATGTCCTTAGGTTAGTTAGGTTTAAGTAGTTCTAAGTTCTAGGGGACTGATGACCTCAGAAGTTAAGTCCCATAGTGCTCAGAACGACTGCCGGAAAGCCTCCATGCGCGCTCGAATCTCTCTAATTTTACATTCGTGATCTCCTCGGGAGGTATAAGTAGGGGGAAGCAATATATTCGATACTTCATCCAGAAACGCAACCTCTCGAAACCAGGACAGCAAGCTACACCGCGATGCAGAGCGCCTCTCTTACAGAGCCTGCCACTTGAGTTTGCTAAACATCTCCGTAACGCTATCACGGTTACCAAATAACCCTGTGACGAAACGCGCCGCTCTTCTTTGGATCTTCTCTATCTCCTCCGTCAACCCGATCTGGTACGGATCCCACACTGTTGAGCAATACTCAAGTATAGGTCGAACGAGTGTTTTGTAAGCCACCTCTTTTGTTAATGGACTACATTTTCTAAGGACTCTCCCAATGAATCTCAACCAAGTACCCGCCTTACCAACAATTACTTTTATATGATCATTCCACTTCAAATCGTTCCGCACGCATACTCCCAGATATTTTACAGACGTAACTGCTACCAGTGTTTGCTCCGCTATCATATAATCATACAATAAAGGATCCTTCTTTCTATGTATTCGCAATACATTACACTTGTTTATGTTAAGGGTCAGTTGCCACTCCCTGCACCAAGTGCCTATCCGCTGCAGATCTTCCTGCATTTCGCTACAATTTTCTAATGCTGCAACTTCTCTGTATACTACAGCATCATCCGCGAAAAGCCGCATGGAACTTTCGACACTATCTACTAGGTCATTTATATATATTGTGAAAAGCAATGGTCCCATAACACTCCCCTGTGGCACGCAAGAGGTTACTTTAACGTCTGTAGACGTCTCTCCATTGAGAACAACATGCTGTGTTCTGTTTGCTAAAAACTCTTCAATCCAGCCACACAGCTGATCTGGTATTCCGTAGGCTCTCACTTTGTTTATCAGGTGACAGTGCGGAACTGTATCGAACGCCTTCCGGAAGTCAAGGAAAATAGCGTCTACCTGGGAGCCTGTATCTAATATTTTCTGGGTCTCATGAACAAATAAAACGAGTTGGGTCTCACACGATCGCTCTTTCCGGAATTCATATTGATTCCTACAGAGTAGATTCTGGGTTTCCAGAAACGATATGATACGCGAACAAGAAACATGTTCTAAAATTCTACAACAGATCGACGTCAGAGATATAGGTCTATAGTTTTGCGCATCTGCTCGACGACCCTTCTTGAAGGCTGGGACAACCTGTGCTCTTTTCCAAACATTTGGAACCTTCCGTTCCTCTAGAGACTTGCGGTACACGGCTGTTAGAAGGGGGGGGGGGCAAGTTCTTTCGCGTACTCTGCGTAGAATCGAATTGGTATCCCGTCAGGTCCAGTGGACTTTCCTCTGACGAGTGATTCCAGTTGCTTTTCTATTCCTTGGACACTTATTTTGATGTCAGCCATTTTTTCGTTTGTGCGAGGATTTAGAGAAGGAACTGCAGTGCGGTCTTCCTCTGTGAAACTGCTTTGGAAAAAGGTGTTTAGTATTTCAGCTTTACGCGTGTCATCTTCAGTTTCAATGCCATCATCATCCCGGAGAGTCTGGATATGCTGTTTCGAGCCACTTACTGATTTAACGTAAGACCAGAACTTCCTAGGATTTTCTGTCAAGTCGGTACATAGAATTTTACTTTCGAATTCAATGAACGCTTCACGGTTAGCCCTCCTTACGCTAACTTTGACATCGTTTAACTTCTGTTTGTCTGAGAGGTTTTGGCTGCGTTTAAACTTGCAGTGAAGCTCTCTTTGCTTTCGCAGTAGTTTCCTAACTTTGTTGTTGAACCACGGTGGGTTTTTCCCGTCCCTCACAGTTTTACTCGGCACGTATCTGTCTAAAACGCATTTTACGATTGCCTTGAACTTTTTCCATAAACACTCAACATTGCCAGTGTCGGAACAGAAATTTTCGTTTTGATCTGTTAGGTAGTCTGAAATCTGCCTTCTGTTACTCTTGCTAAATAGATAAACCTTCCTCCCTTTTTTTATATTCTATTTACTTCCATATTCAGGGATGCTGCAACGGCCGTATGATCACTGATTCACTGTTCTGCGCAGCTTCGACAGTTTACAATTACAATACCGACTGCTGCTTGGTCCCCGCTTGTCCTGACTTTGCCCCGCACCCTTTGCGGCTGTTGCCCTTTCTGTACTTGCCCAAGGCCATCTAACCTAAAAAACCGCCCAGTCCACGCCACACAACCCCTGCTACCCGCGTGTAGCCGCCTACTGCGTGTAGTGGACTCCTGATCTATCCAGCGGAACCCGAAACCCCACCACCCTATGGCGCAAGTCGAGGAATCTGCAGCCCACACGGTCGCGGAACCGTCTCAGCCTCTGATTCAGACCCTCCACTCGGCTCTGTACCGAATGTCCGCAGTCAGTCCTGTCGACGATGCTGCAGATGGTGAGCTCTGCTTTCATCCCGCTAGCGAGACTGGCAGTCTTCACCAAATGAGATAGCCGCCGGAAGCCAGAGAGGATTTCCTCCGATCCATAGCGACACACATCATTGGTGCCGACATGAGCGACCACCTGCAGATGGGTGCACCCTGTACCCTTCATGGCATCCGGAAGGAGCCTTTCCACATCTGGAATGACTCCCCCCGGTATGCACACGGAGTGCACAGTTTTCTTCCCCTCTCTTGCAGTTTTTTGTTTCCAAAATACTTATGAAGACTAGAAATTTGGTCTCTAAGATGCTGACACCATTCAGCCGCAGCCGAACCAGAGCACGCAACTATCAAGCTAGAACCATGACCCACGGTATCTATCTGCTAACTACCGTTCGACTTATAGAAGCGACGAAAGTCGCTATGTCTCAACTCTGTTTTGAGTTTACTTCACTGATATCATTCAATGTCATTACATTTAATTCGTCCTCGTCGATTCCATCAATTTCACGTCTGTGAGCTACAATTGATTGCGAATAACAGCAAACCAATTGCGAAACACAGGTTTATTAAACCTTGACCATGGTTTAGACGCTGTTCAAAACTCTTTTTCAGAAGGTATTGGACGTAGAATCATACTATCTACATCCAATGTCGGAGTCGTTGACTGTCGTACATGTACGTCTAATCCAATTAAACAGGATTTAAAACGCATGATTTGAAAATAGTAGCTCTATACTGTAGAGCTTTGTCATAAAATTTTTAAACTATCACACAGTTCATATTAGATCCGACAACGTGTAGAATGCCACATTCTCTCTCCCTCTCTGTCTGTCTGTCTGTCTCTCTCTCTCTCTCTCTCTCTCTCTCTCTCACACACACACGCACACACACACACGTGGCAGCATCACATCCTACAAAGCATAAGTGTACCACGTATATTTTCAGATCATGTCTTTTAAATGTTGATTAAGTGGATGACACGTACATGGATAAGACAGACTCAACGACTCCCACAGTGGATATAGATAATGTGGTCTACGTACTATACCTTCTGAAGAAGGCACTGTTAAAACTGTCGAAACCTTGGTCAAATTTAAATAAACCTGAATTTTGCAACTGGTTGGCTGTTTTTCCCAGGTCATTGAAGTTCTCGCATGCACAGTTGATGGAGCGCAGCCATATTCATTATCACGTCAGGGAATCCAGTTCTAGACGTGTAAATACTCGAAGAAAAATGGTCTGGAGAATCACTGGAACAGCAAGTATCCAGCAAGCAAGTAAGGCACGGGCAGCAGCTATCGCGTGCCACGAGAGCGCCCTCGACCGGCTCCCTGCAGGTGGATGCGTTCTCACGACCGGCACTCTGCCCCGCTAGTACTTTGGCCGGAGAGTGGGGAGGGGGAGGGGAGGGAGGCAGGCAGGAGGAGGATCGCCCTCCGCCTACACGGAGCGAGCCGGCCCAGCCTCCGCCGCCGCTGCTTTTTTGTGTGTGGAGGGCCTGTCTGCTGCCTTCCGCGGCCACACCTGATATTTATTTTCTCTCTTTTTCCCGTTCTTGCTGCCGCTCCTCCTCCGTCCCCCTCTCCCCCGCCAGCTAACTCCTTAGCTGGGCCGAGCGAGCGCGCGCGCCGCGTTCCCGGTATTTTCTACCTCGTCAGTTTCCCATAACGTCTTCCGAGGCGAACAAGGACAAAAAAAATAGCCTGCCCGGCCGTCCGGAACGAAGCACCTCCGCCGCCGCAGCAGCAGCAGCAGCAACAGCACTGCAGACTACCCACCGGCCGGAGGGCTGCCGACCCAGCGGACACGTGCGACCGGCGTGAACTGCCGGTCAGTGGCGTACCAGCCGCAAAAACATTTACCGCCGAGAAGGCTGCGCAGACCGCCGTGACGCAGCCATTCTGGCGGCAAGAAGCGCATTCCGTTTAGCGCCGGCGTACTTCGGCCCTCGAATACCGTTTCACACTTTGGGAGCCCCTGCAAACAATAGAAAATACGATCACTTGGAGTATCGAGCGAAACCTGTAACTGGATTGAGAGCTTTCCGGTAGGAAAGGCGGAGCATATGATGTTGATGGTGAATCACCGTCAGATATAGAAGTAACTTCGATTGTGCCCCAGGAAAGTGTGCTGGGACCATTGCTGTTCGTGTTGTATATTAAGGACTTCGAGAAAAATATTAACTGCAACGTCAGACTTTTTACAGATGGTGTAAGTAGGATACCAGTACCAGAACGAAGACAGCTAATCATTGGGCGACGCACAACTTCCAGCGCGTCATGTCCCGTCCCGTCCAGTGAGCACCCTTTCCAAAACACATTGACGGACATCGAGAAAAGCTGTAGGATCTCTGTAGCCTGCAGCCATGCTATCAATTCAGGCTTGTGACATGATACGCCACAGCTGATAATCAGTAGGTTAATAGTGAAAGTATGAAGGCACATAACGATCTTATCACATCCGGTGTCGGGTTACACAACTACTGTCAGATTACGCTCTTGGCCTCATGGAGGACCCCACTCCCTCTCCCCCAGGGAATCACCGGGAATTGATGGATATAGCTTCATGAGGCCTGAATACATACTTAAAATAGTCAGGCCTCATGCAATTAAATCTAACATTAAATCAACATTTTATGTGAGTCTTTTGCCATTTTGGGCTTTCTGTATTAATGTTGGACCATGTCTCTTTAGGTAGTTTGTAGTTTTAGTTTGTTCCGAAGAAAGCGTGGTTATCCGCGCCAAAACCTAGGTCAACATCCGGTTTCAGTTTGCAAGCGAGGCGGATTCTTTATAATTACTAAATTATTCACGATTGCTGACGCGCTGCAATGTTAAAATTTATCAAATCTAACGTGGTTTCACCGTATATATAAACTATTGTGACTTTACGACCTAGTATCTGAATGTCAACTGAAGTACAGGAAGGATCAAACTTGTTTGCCATCTTAGTCTTCTTATAACCAATAATACTGATCATATACTCCCACTCATAACATGAATATTGGTCTGTAGAATCAATGAGTTGTGCATTTTAAATTTCAGTTATCGCAGCAAAGTCATTATCCAGATCAAGACCAACATTTACTCGTTTAGACCCACAAGCAGTAATGTTATAAGTGCTTGCGAACATTACTACTCTTGATGGAGGTCTTGCCTGTTGTTCTGCGAGCAGCGGCAGCTCCAACGGCAAAGACAGCAGTCGCTGCAGCAGCGCAATATATTTAAAGGAACGCGGTGGTACAGTATACTTGAAAGACATCAGGTCCGATAAACTGGGAGACCCATCTTTGGGCTAGTCATGCCGCTGTGGCAATGTGGCCACGAGTATGTGGGTGAGGACACCCAACAGTTCTGCTACAACCAGATTGGGGAAGCGCTGCGCTGATGAACAATAACAGACCGTAAGTATATGTTCGAATAAAAATTTATTAATAATAATAATTATTATTAGATATTTTCTACCAATCGTATTCCTGTTACGCCTAGGGGTGCTGACTGGGCCCTGTTGGTGCTGCCGGCACTTCATCGTCCCCTCACAATGAAGTAGAGACCTCGAACGACAGTGGGATTCATGCTATCATAAAGGGAAAGGACGGGAGAGCTCGATTCCTATTGTTCCACTGGGTTTCCTGCCGTTTTATTGTACTGTCAGTGGCTGTGAGCGGTTACCGCCATTTTTATATCACGTGACACAATTGTCTATGTCGTAGGGTTCCCGTGAGTGGCCTTAATCGATTTCCAGTGGTTCTCCGCGACGGAGGGAGTCGGGACACTACGAGCCCTAGTGTGTAACCCATTCTCTCACTATATTCCACTGCTTTTCAGCTGAGGCCCATAATGATAATATGGCTATGGGGTTCTCAGATCCTACAACGTTTCCCAGTGTTTGTCAGCTTGTTTTGGAAAGGCTACTCACCGGATATTATGCCATGCAAAAATATGTCACCCGCTGTTTATGTGTCTTCATACTAACCCTTACTGCTGAGTAGTTGCTCTTTTAAATAGTGGACCACATAAGCAAACCATTTGTATCTTTACCTACAGTTGTTTGTACTTCAGGTACCTGGGCTACGCACAGTTTGTAGGGAAGCAGCTGCTCACGCCGTATAAAATTCTCATCAGTCTTTCCATTGTGTGCCAGCCTAGTCCGCTGTAACTAGCTCTGACGTCATAAATATTGCGCAATACTTTAAAAATCAAGTAAATTACCTGAAACGTTTCTAGCATGTCAGGAGTAATACTAAATCAATATGTGTTGAATATCAGTTCAATAACTTTAACCAGTTTCGAAAATTGGACGTTTTTCTGTAAAAATCATTGGCGCAACAGAAAAGAGCTAGAGACTTAAAAATTTATATTTAGATTCCTTTTTCATAATAATTTAATAGAAACAATACTTTGGATCCCACAAATTAAAATTTTTGTGGAAATTCATGATTTTCTGGTTTTTGTCTTAAAAATTAAGGAAGTAAGATAGATTAAGTAGGCTAATAAATAAGGCTAGGATGTTTATATTTAAGTAGAAGGGAGATCCGCTATAACCATAAAGATGTGAGAAGTTTCAATTGAATAACTATAAAACTATAGCGATAGCGTATCTCCAAAGGGCAAGTTCAGAGCTCGTCTACTGCGTGCAGTGTAATTAAATTAATTCTCTCGCCCAAAATATTTTACTTAGCCACGTCAGACTTTTATTATGATTACTTAGCTGTGTGTTGAATGCACATTTAAATTGAGAGCTTCATCGGACATCAGCAAAGGAAGTGATGATTTATTCAATAACTTAATGTGGTGCATTACTAGCCCAGTGGCTAGTCGGGAGAGCCGATTTGATCAGGCGTTCCCTTAGCCGTCCGAACCACGGCTTTATATATAAGAACGCTGCGCGAGGAAGCAAGTCCCCAGTTCTCTCCAGACACTGAATAGCACACCATCTGTGTCGGGAGTCGCGTCGCGTCGCGTCGGTATCATTGCTATAAACAGCCTCGGATGCCGTATTAAGTTACTCGGGTTGCGCGTAACCATGAAATCATTTTCAAGTGAAGTGTTAATTCTGGGATGACTTTAATGATCTATCTTCAGTTTGCGTATGTCGTATTTTCACGTGCCGTCGCGGGACAAACATTCTACCATTATTTAGCGTGGCGTTTGATGAACATTATCATCAAATTATGGCGAGCATTCACTTAAACATTTAATTTGGGCAGTTATAGTTGCATCAGCGCAGTAGACTCTGAACTGCTCTGTTAGTCAGATTGTGTGGATTCTTTTTTTTCATCTGTGACTTTCAGAATATAGCGAACGTTTTTTGACGATCGTTTTTGATTATGAATCCCAGACAATCTCCTAATTCCTCAGAGCTATAAGCTGTAGCTATATGTGTATTTCTCAGATGAAGTGGGCAGTAGGAATTCTAATTACAGGCTTCACGTTTTGCTAATCACTTTCTGGTTGCCAATATTGTAGTTAGAGAGCCAGTGTTGAGAACGGCAAAAGACAGCATAAATAATAGGAACATTTATATAATAATAATTCCACCCGCCGCCCCACACGTTGCTAATCGGCCGGGAAAACAAACAAAACATTATTTCATTATATAACAATAATAATAATTCCGCCAGCCGCCCCACAAGTTCTGTTTAAAAAGAGTAGCTTGACATAGTCACAGGGTCAAGCCACACACCTTGCGTGCTCTGCAGATAATTCGTTGCAGATAATAACCTGTATCTGTTGTCCTGCAGTCAAATAGTCTATGCTTTAGCTGAAATTGAGAATTACTAAAATACACAGAAATATAAAATAAAAGAAATATTATTAATTTAATAACAAGGGTCTATTCTAACGTCTGTAATTGATTTAGATGACTGCGAATTACGTTGAATACGTTTACTCAGGAAAGAACATCTCAAATAAACGGGAAGTAGTTCAGCAACATTCAATTAAAACACAGGCAGAAAATACCCCTATCAAATGGAGTAAAGACATGCCGAGAGCGTTATGAAAATGGTAGCAAAACCTCAAACTAAATAGTCATCAAATATACGCAGAAATTAAGTCAATTTCTTAATAATAATACATGAACATTCACCAGCTCAAAACAGTTCACAGTACAACAGGATGGGTCACAAGTTAACGCACGCAGTGCAAAGAATCACTCAATCACTCTCTGTCTATTCTCAGTTCTGTAAATCAAAAAACAAAATTTAGAGTTTTACTCTGGAGCACATTCAGACATCTCGAAATATCAAATCCATTCAAAAGTTAGAGCATTCTGGCGGCCGTTCACCGCCCAGAATCAATCACCTATATGACTGAATCACACATATTACCACAGGCAGATCTTCCTTCCTCCAGCACTCGTCATAAACTAAATGCAAAAAAGACGCAAGTAATCTTAATAGCCCATCAGAAATTAATAAGTTCAGATTTCCGCGAACGGCTACCTCCTATTCTGCTCGACGGTACTCCAATACCATATCAGAAAACAGTGAAGAACTTGGGTGTAACTTTGGATGAGCATCTCAACTGGGCGGAGAATACAGTCGCAGTGTGCCGAAAGACGTCTGCTTGTCTCTATGCTCTCAAAAAGTTTCGGAACATATTTCCACAGGACTTGAAACGCCAGCTTGTGCAAGCACTTGTTCTACCGAACCTCCACTATTGTGATGTGATTCAACAAGGCATGAGTAGTGAAAACAAAAGACGGCTAGAGCTAACCATGAATACCTGTGTGCGTTACACTTGCAACATTCGCCGATATGATCATGTTAGTGCTTCATACTCCGAGCTAGGGTGGCTGCGGCTGGACAAATTGCGTGACTACCACACTCTATGTCTACTCCACCGACTCCTCATCGCGTAAGCACCCCAGTACCTTGCTTCAGAGATTAAAAACCTGTCATGTCATCATAATCGAAACACGAGGTCACTCTTATTTGGTATCCTAACTGTGCCCACTCACAAAACAAAAACTTTTGCAAACTCCTTCTCAGTTGCCGCTGTCCGCCTCTGGAACAAACTGCCCCTTACCTTGCGCAAAATTCGATCTCCTGCTGCTTTTAAGAAGAAGTTGAAGCATTTCCTACTATCATCCTCACAAAGTTCTCCACAAAATTAATGTACAAGGACAATCCCCTCATCAGTCAAATAGCAAAGCTAGCGTCTCCTATCTTGCTCCTGAGATGCCTTCCTCTTCATCTTTCTCTATTAGCCACGCAATCTTCTTTTCCTTTATATTTCCTTAATTATGTTTCATCATGTCTCTATTCTTCTCCTCCCTTCACCATGAGTCTCCCTCATACTCCCTGCTGCCGGCACTCCTATCTAAAATCTGTCTCTTCAATAATGTCTAATTATAACAGTACTTGTGACCTAAGAATATAAACTCTATATGTATGTATTTTTCCAGGTGTACCTTTCAAATTGTTTATTTCACTTTTTGTACTAGATGTAGTTTAACATGCCTACTAAAACATATGAATGTAAAATAAGTAGAATGCCTGGTTAGATGTAAGAGAGGGCCTGATGGCCCTAATCTTGCCAGGTTAAATAAATCAATAAATAAAATAAAAAATAAAAAATAAAGTGCCACAACAGCTCGCTTGACCCCCTCATTCGAAAAGTCCCAGTCTCCACTTGACTCCCATAGTGTTCTGCTACTGCCTGCTTCTCCATTTGGCTTAAGGCCATCTCCACCAAAAATACATCGTCCTTAAGCTCTACAGACACGATTTGATTCACGTTGGCCATTTTCCGAAGTAAACTAATATATTACAACAATATTTAAATAAAGAAATGTCATAAACGTTCCATTACACCTAGATCATTTGTAATAAATATAAGTAACGGCTAGTTCAAACATGAATAAACCAGAATTCTTTGGCAAGTGTGTTCGGCATAAGTGACAATAGATTGTTGTTAAATAATATTTAAACTGTTATTTATGCCTTCGTGACAGAAGCGTCTTTCGGTTCTTTTTTCAATTGTGGAGTCCGATAAAACATGCGATTGACCAGTTTGAAATTAACACAGTTTTTTTAATAGCAATTGTGATCAACATTTAAATAAGGTTACTGACAAAGCAGTAAACTGTTCAGTAAATAAATACACAATTATGACAAAATAGGAGGTATTCGTGCTGTATTCAAAATGTTAAAATGTGTGAGATTTCCTAAGGTACCAAACTGCTGAGGTCATCGGTCCCTAAACTTACACACTACTTAAACTAACTTATGCTAAGAACAACACACACACACATGCCCGAGGGAGGACTCCGGCGGAAGAGGCTGCGCAATCACTGACATTGCGCCTCTAACCGCGTGGCGTGCTGTATTCATTTGCTGTGTCAATGTGTAGAATATGACGTTCTGACAAACATTTACATAATGAAAATGTAGAAACGACATCGTAAGCCAATAAATAAAATAGGGACAGATACGCTGGTTTCAAGGATGACAGCTATAGCGGAATGCTGTCATCAGAGAAACCGCTTGTTTAAATCGTATGAAGCGATTAAAAGTTGTTAATTCAGACGTTCATTGATTAAACGTTTATTTACTGTGAAATATTAACGTCTGTTATTTCAAAGATATTGAAATGTTATTGTGTCATTGAATGCACCTCGCCGGCCGATGTGGCCGAGCGGTTCTAGGCGCTTCAGTCCGGAACCGCGCTACTGCTACGGTCGCAGGTTCGAATATTGCCTCGGGCACGGATGAGTGTCATGTCCTTAGGTTAGTTTGGTTCAAGTAGTTCTAAATTCTAGGGGACTGACGACCTCAGATGTTAAGTCCCATAGTGCCCAGAGCAATTTTTTTTTTTTTTTTTTTTTTTTTTTTTTTTGAATGCACCTCGTGTTTCTGAGATCGCACATGTATTCAGATTTGCATTAATATATGATGTGAGTTATTGTCGAATCTCGAAGAACTGTAAGCTGGCCATCCTTAAGATTGTCTGACACTCCACCATTTCCTGGTGCATATTCAACACAAAGGTAATGCTAGCCTCAACCGTCCAGATTCCCAGCTCTGGGATTTACCTGTTTCCAGTGACGCGCTCATACATTGTCTCTGCACATGAGCTCGCCTGCGGCGGTTGCGAGACGTCCTCGTCCCGTCGACTCGCACCCCACCAGCCAAGCAAACAAATTCAGTTCTCCTCAGTATCAGCCCTAGGTGAACCAATAACTCGCCCACACACTCGCAACGTTACATGCAGTTACCTATAACGAAATACTGTCAGAATGAAGCTGCATAAGCCTTAAGTCAGATCTTGAAAATATTTCAAAGTTCTACAAAGATTGGCAACTTGCTTTATAAGTTCAGAAGTGTAAAACTAAGCACTTCACAAAACGGAAAACTTAGTATCCTGCGACTAATATGAATGAGTCACTCATATACATAGGTGTAACAGTTTTTAGGGATACGAAATAGAATGATCATATAGGCTCAATGGTGGGTAACGTAGACGGTAGACTTTGGTGCAGTGGTAGAATACTGGGGAAATGACATCAGACTACGAAGGAAATTGCTTACAAATCACTCGTGCGACCCATTCTAGAATATTGCTCTTGCCTGGACTAACAGGAGGCAGTGAACGGAAACAGAGAAGGGAAGGACGACAGGTCACAGGTTTGTTTGCCCCGTAGGACAGTGTCATAGAGATGCTGAAGAAACTGAACTTGCAGACTATTGAAGATAGTAAACTATTCCTGGAAAGTCTACTTATAAAGTTTCAAGAACTGGCTTTAAATGATATACTACATATACTAAAACCCTTTACGTATTGCTCACATATGGATAGTGAGAAGAAGATTACATTAATTACAGCATGCGCAGCAGTCATTCTTCCGGCCCTCTATACGTGAATGAAACGGGAAGAAACCCTAATAACTGGTACAGTGGGGCATGCCCTGTGCCGTGCACTTCGCAGTGGCTCGCAGACAAAGGATGTAGTTGTAAAGTGGAATATTTCACCTACCGAAAGAGTAATCGTCGATTTGCACGACACCTACACCGCATCAGATAGCATCATGTGCAGATTGTGACTGCGGTGAAGTGGAAGAAACATATCACATACTTCTTGGACGCATCAACCGGTGGAACCACACATCAAAGCTGCCAAGGAATGTTATGATTAAGATACATCAGTTGTCAACATATGTGCCAACAACACTGGCAACCACAGACTTCGAAGTATATAAAGACTCTACTCGTTTCTAACGGAAGTGTAAAGAAAGGCATGAACTAACTCGCGTAAACTAAATAACTTTGTGTAATCTCGGTATGTTATTTGAAGTTGTTGTTTCATCAGTTTGCTTTGGTATCTGTACCAGATATATGTCATGATTTTCTTAGGTGAATACCTGTAACGGGGGGGGGGGGGGGGGGATAAAATTACAAAAAGAAAGATAATCAACTTGCATGGTGCTTGGATATTAAAAGAGCGGTGATAATATTATAATCCACTTTTGTGTTTACCTGCACATTCTGGGTAATACAAAGTGAATCTGCATTTTGATGATCAAATATAATCCAGAGTTCCCAATACTTTTTAAATGGTGGTTAAAGCTAACCAGCGCTCACAAATATGCGTCTTTGCATGTCAACACTCCTTTTGGTAGCAGACTAGCAAGTATAAGCCAAAGTGAAAGGAAACATAATTTTCAGAGCAGCACTGTCCTTGCTCTTGTATCTCGAGGCAAGAGTCACATGGAGCAATTAAAGCTTACGCGAAATGCCATTTATCCTTACTAGACTCATGGAATGGCGGTTGACGTTTCGTAGGCACGGACCCGCTCCAAGCAGACTTTAAGCAAAATCTTCCATCTCTATTTATAAGGTCATTTATTACTTTAATCTAAACAGCTTCCTCAGCAGCCCCCTCCTAGTATCTGGAAATGCAGTCTCTGCGTTTATATTCCACTGGACGGCGAGTATCAAAGTAATATTCTCCAGTCGCAGATTAGCCTGGCGGTTGTAAGCGTGTCTGACACTTAAACTCTAAACAACTGTCCTCCACAGTCCTGCTGGTCTGACTGATATAAGATATGCCACAACTGCAAGGCATACAATGTTCACCTTATGGAAACCAGAAGGCAAACCCTAAGGCAAAAAAGCTGTAGACATAGAAGTCTCCTCACTATTCTCATCGTTCACCCTACTCACAGTTTATCTCTAGTTCTCACTGTTGTACGAGGTGCATTCAAGTTCTAAGGCCTCCGATTTTTTTTCTAATTAACTACTCACCCGAAATCGATGAAACTGGCGTTACTTCCCGACGTAATCGCCCTGCAGACGTACACATTTTTCACAACGCTGACGCCATGATTCCATGGCAGCGGCGAAGGCTTCTTTAGGAGTCTGTTTTGACCACTGGAAAATCGCTGAGGCAATAGCAGCACAGCTGGTGAATGTGCGGCCACGGAGAGTGTCTTTCATTGTTGGAAAAAGCCAAAAGTCACTAGGAGCCAGGTCAGGTGAGTAGGGAGCATGAGGAATCACTTCAAAGTTGTTATCACGAAGAAACTGTTGCGTAACGTTAGCTCGATGTGCGGGTGCGTTGTCTTGGTGAAACAGCATACGCGCAGCCCTTCCCGGACGTTTTTGTTGCAGTGCAGGAAGGAATTTGTTCTTCAAAACACTTTCGTAGGATGCACCTGTTAGCGTAGTGCCATTTGGAACGCAATGGGTAAGGATTACGCCCTCGCTGTCCCAGAACATGGACACCATCATTTTTTCAGCACTGGCGGTTACCCGAAATTTTTTTGGTGGCGGTGAATCTGTGTGCTTCCATTGAGCTGACTAGCGCTTTGTTTCTGGATTGAAAAATGGCATCCACGTCTCATCCATTGTCACAACCGACGAAAAGAAAGTCCCATTCGTGCTGTCGTTGCGCGTCAACATTGCTTGGCAACATTCCACACGGGCAACCATGTGGTCGTACGTCAGCATTCGTGGCACCCACCTGGATGACACTTTTCGCATTTTGAGGTCGTCATGCAGGATTGTCTGCACAGAACCCACAGAAATGCCAACTCTGGAGGCGATCTGTTCAACAGTCATTCGGAGATCCCCCAAAGCAATTCTCTCCACTTTCTCGATCATGTCGTCAGACCGGCTTGTGCAAGCCCAAGGTTGTTTCGGTTTGTTGTCACACAATGTTCTGCCTTCATTAAACTGTCGCATCCACGAATGCACTTTCGACAGATCCATAACTCCATCACCACATGTCTCCTTCAACTGTCGATGAATTTCAATTGGTTTCACACCACATAAATTCAGAAAACGAATGATTGCACGCTGTTCAAGTAAGGAAAACGTCACCATTTTAAGTATTTAAAACAGTTCTCATTCTCGCCGCTGGCGGTAAAATTCCATCTGCCGTACGGTGCTGCCATCTCTGGGACGTATTGACAATGAACGCGGCCTCATTTTAAAACAATGCGCATGTTTCCATCTCTTTCCAGTCCGGAGAAAAAAAAATCGGAGGCCTTAGAACTTGAATGCACCTCGTAATTCTGGCTAGCTCAGCTGACAAACATTCAGGATCTGAGACGAATTGTGTCCTTCGCACTGAGCCTGATGATGACATCTTTGGGCCTGAAGACACAAATCAGACTGATTTAGCTTCCTATAAACAGCAAGTCACCCTTTCTTCTGACCGTGGAGGAAGGGGAGTCAGCCATCCTTTTTCACTTCCACAGTGAAGCGAATATTCGGGTGGATTGAACTGAATAGTTCCGAAAAGTTGTGCAGTTTCTGGTTCTCATAATGACAAATAATGAAAGGGTCCTGTACATATAAATAAAGCAACCAGGTTTCAATGCAGCCAATTACAGGTCATGTTCGCCAAAATCTTCCGTAAAAATATTGGTAACAATATGTGTCAAACGGCTACCCATCGCAGTCCCATCTGTCTGCTCGTAGAGCTGTTCACTGATTAAAACGTGGAAATCAACACATCTCGAAACATGTTAGTTGATTCAGCTTACTTACTAAAATGTCAGTCATTCATACACTGTCTTTCAGCTCGACGTATGAAATCTGTTGGATGGGTACTTATGCTGTTACTTTCAGTGGTCACTAAATTCCGCATAAAATCTGTACCTCTTTCAAAGTGATTAAGTCCCAAAGAAATAATATTATACAGTCTGACTATTCTCAGGTATTGTTCGTCAGAACTACCGATTGAATGAAGGGCACGACAATGTTCATTTAGCTACTTCTGCAGGAAGAATTGGTACAAAGCCTCGTGGCTATTAACCAAGACTATCTTGCAAATCTTGTACTCCACGATTCCAAAAATGTAGTTGCTATATCTGCAATATCTGAGAGACACAAATTGAATCACTTTTCTCATATAAATAACCGGGTGTGACAATATATAAGGATACAAACTGGAATTATCACACAGGATCAATCGCGGCGAAAACTAGTGGCAGACTTTGATTCATTCGTATGGTACTGGGAAAATGCAGTGAGTCAGGAAAGAAGATTTCTTACGAAATACTCGTGCGACATATCCTACCAGATCGCTCAGATGTGCACGTCCCATACCAAAGAGAACTATCAACGGATATTGAAAGTATACAGTGAAGGACAGCACGAATTGCGACAGATTTGCCTGAATGATGGGAGTGTATCAGCGAGACGCTTGAAGAAACTGAACTGGCAGACACTCGAAGATGGGCTCCGACAGATCTCTCAGGGTTTGTCGGAGCGATTGATTTATTGTGTGGTTTGAGATGCACACTCCAGTCGTTGGATACATTTCATGCACCGTATTTTTGGTTACATGTCATGCACACGATTTTGGCTTCCAACCATGACTGCCTGGACTCCAAACAGGTAATGAGTACACATTATAACACGGCTCGCGACGTCTGCAGAAGACTATGCTGGCCGTCAAACTATTGTGCATAAAAACAGCAACTCAGCGGTACATCAGAGAGCAAACATTAATACACGTCGTCTGCTATCCGCTACGCTTAACTATATGCCAAGAAACTGTATGAAGTGAGGAATCTAGGAATATACTACAACCTCATAATCAACGCTCCCGGAGGGATGGAGAAGGCGCACAGAGGCATTTAAGCTATCATTCTTCTTTCAGTCCATACCCGAATGGAACGGTATGAACCCTTAATCTACAGATATAGATGACCGTTAGAGTTGTCATCTGTCCCGTCTCAGCCGGCCGCGGTGTTCTCGCGGTTAAGGCGCTCAGTCCGGAACCGCGCGACTGCTACGGTCGCAGGTTCGAATCCTGCCTCGGGCATGGATGTGTGTGATGTCCTTAGGTTCGTTAGGTTTAAGTAGTTCTAAGTTCTAGGGGACTGATGACCACAGCAGTTTAGTCCCATAGTGCTCAGAGCCATTTGAACCATTTGTCCCGTCTCAAAACTTTGTGAAACCCGTATTTGATTTGAGTGCCTTTGAAGTTCAAACTAGTTCCAAGATTTTTTTTCTCTTTGTAGGCTCAGAAGAACGAAACCTCGTGATGTCGCACTGAGTCTGCTGGGTTACTTACCTCGTCTTCCACCGCGTACTTCCGTAGGTCTTCCCTTTCAATTTCCAACGTTATTACTCGTATTGTTTGCAACTGACTCTAAGTAAATTGTGAAGTTGTCAGAGCTCATAGAAGACATTAGTGTTAAGATTTCAGATTCTGATTAAAATTCAGTCAGCACAACTACTACGAACAAAGTTAAACGAGTAATTTTCATCTTTTGAATTTGCAGCTTTTGTATTTTTTCGGTGTTTGCAGTTAAAATTATTGGATATAGGTTTCGTCTTTTATGAAAAAACATCGCTTTTTCTTGCCAGCCAAACATGTTTCAGCACTTTTGTGCCGTCATCAGTGGGTTTCGTTTATTGAAAACTGTAAAACGTGAACATATTGTAAGCGGTAACTGATCTAACAAAGTGATGGCTAGAGGCAGTTTTTCTTCATATTTGTTCTTACCGTGATTTTACATTACATGGTTTTGCGGAACCGTCTGCATGGTGTCCTGCACTGATAGCTTCTCACCTGCAAACCAAACGATGTAAGTGTGAAATATGTCAGCGAGTTAACACATCCCTTGATTTTTAAAAAACATGATTTTGGTATGGCAAAATGTTTTGTGTGTGTATTTGTTATTTATCACTCACGTTTTGTTGTGACTAATCGTTCTCGCTTTGTGCTCAGAGAGCACTGCACACACATAATGACGTACTTCGTGTAATTTCGATTTTACAAACGCCTTTTCACTTCGCTATACGTGGTGAGCACTATGTTGTTGTGTGTCCTAACCCCGTCGGTGTTCATTTATTCCCGAGAGGACCACGACTATTAAATGGGATCCAATATTCCACCACCCTGCAACGCTGATCGAAGACTCTGCAGCCTATACGGCCACAGAACCATCTGAGCCTCTGATTCAGACCCACCACTCAGTTCTGTACCAGAGGTCTGCAATCGGTCCTTCGACTATGCTGCAAATGGTGAGCTCTGCTTTTATCTTGCAAGCAAAACTGGCAGACTTTACCACTTCTGATAGCCGCTCGAACCAGATAGAATCTCTTCCGATCCAAAGTGACACACATCATTAGTACCAACGTGAGCCACCACCTGCAGCTGGCAGTATCCTGTGCTCTTCATGGCATCCGCAACAGTCCGTTCCTCGTCTGGAATGACTCCACGAAGTATGCACATTGAGTGGCCACTGGCTTCATTCCCCTTCTTGGCAGCCACGTCCATAATGGAACCCTCAACGAGCCTAACATTGGAGCTCCCAACTGCCAATAATTTCACCACCTGTGACTACCAGGATCTTGCAGACTGAAACAGGACAAGCGAATGCATCTGGCTGAGGGACAGTGTCAGCTGGAGACAGCACCTGGAACTTGTTTGCCAGACTAATCGGGGAGGGCTCACGTTCAGCCCCCCCCCCCCCCCCCTAGGACATCTTTCACAGCCTGCCACACCCCAAGATGACCTCCCACTCGATGACAGGTGAGGGGTCAACCTCAATGTGAGTAATAACTGGGCTGCTCACCAGTGTGGACTGATTTGCGGACTCTTGGGTCATACTGGACCTCCTTGGGATCCCCACGACCGACCCACAACAGTGATGTCCATTCTTTGCTGCCTAAATCTGTGTAACCGAAGCCAACACAGCCTGGAGCTGAGAGTCAAGTGTCACCAACTCAACTCCCATCTGCACACGGCAATCACAATCCCTATCCACACCAAAGTCCTTGGAAATCTACACTACACAGACAAAGGACTATCGACATATGCTGCAGCACTCTAGAAACTGACGAAAACACAAGAACTGCGTCTAATAAATTAGATTAACACGCAAAGATTCAGGAATGAAACTATGGAAGCACTCAGGTGAGAGTAAATAATTCGCCCCTGGTTAGGAACTCTCAAACTGTCATAAAATCTGTTTGCTTTCCAGCAGGAGCGAAAACTTGAGAACTGTGTCTATTAAATATTAAATTAACAGGCAGAAATTCAAAAACTAAACTACCAAAGCACACAGACGAAACTATATAATTAGGTCCTTGTTAAGAACTCGTTAAAGTCACAAAATCTATTAGTTCCCTGTCTTAGTGCGTGGCTGTTGCCTGAGTTCCAAAGTCTCTAAAAGGCTTTGTGACTGAACTTGTTTCTAAAAACTGTTTCTTTTTAATTGCAACAGATGCCTCCAATAAAGGTAATCGTAAAATGCTTCCCCTCTGTGTAAGATATTTCACAGCCACAATTGGTGTACAAAACAAGTTGCTGGACTTCCTGCCTGTAGACAAGATTACTGCCTATAATGCAGACAACACTTATGCCAATTATAGTAAGCACAATCCTGGTTCTAAGCTGCTTCGTGATACGCATTGTAGAATTTTGAAGTCAAATTGCTCAGCCCATATTGACCCCTGCACCCGATTGTTTTGATATAGAAAATGTTTTCGTGAAAATACATTTTTCCATGTCTGAGAAGCACTGTGAAGACCTGAAGACGTTCTGAGTTTGTAGATGTTGAATGGATGGAGATATTGAGACACGTTAAAACTCGCTGGCTTTCTTTGGAATGCGCAGCAAAAGGATTAATCCACAACTACACTACCATCAAAACCCACTTCAAATTCTGCCAGGAAGTTCCACTTCAAATAACTGGGAGAGGGACTATTCGAAAGTTCTGAAGAAGTATTTTGATCCAGAAGATGAACTTAAGACTATATTGCTAGAAACCCATTTACTAGTCTTCAGCAGTGTAGCTATGTGTTTTGTTCAATGCATTAAGAGATTATGACGAAATGTGCTTACTGAAAAGAAAAGTGGAACAAAGGAAAGAAGATCATTTCTTCGGAATTGCAGTTAAGAATGCCACGGAAGCTGTGTCTTTTTCAGAAAGATCCAAACTGGAGGGAATTTTTATGCAGTTCTATGAAGACGCCTTAAACTACCTTCAAAAACGTACAATTTCTCATAGGAGAATGTTGCAGCAAAGCTAAAATTTTTTACATTAAACAGAAGCGTAGAGCTTTCTTCCCTGGAAGCTGCAGTGAACTCATTCCAAATAACTTAAGTAATTGATATGAAGGAACTGTATGGAGAGTTTTGTCGTATTGCAAACATACCAGCCAGTATTTTCGAGAGTACAGAAATTACCTCAAACAAGTGGTTGTCAGTATTTACTAGTCATGAAGGACAACAGGAATTAATAGGATTAGAAAAATGCGTATCTTTATGTAATGAACTTTCCTGTGTCAAATGCATTTATTGAACGCCTTTTATGGTTAAAAAATGGCTCTGAGCACTATGCGACTCAACTGCTGAGGTCATCAGTCGTCTAAAACTTAGAACTAATTAAACCTAACTAACCTAAGGACAGCACACAACACCCAGCCATCACGAGGCAGAGAAAATCCCTGACCCCGCCGGGAATCGAACCCGGGCGTGGGAAGCGAGAACGCTACCGCACGACCACGAGATGCGGGCAACGCCTTTTATACTTAATGTCTAACAATGGTCAGACAGTAGCAATAGGTGTTTAACAGATCTGATTAAAAGCTGTTAAATAGCATAAACACGAACACGTTTTGTAGAGACTTCCATTGCAGTATAAAACTAAACATTACAATTTTAAACCCAGTCAGGTCAAATGTGAAATACAGGTGGACAAAACAAGTAACTCAATGAATGTTTTTTCGCATGTCTTCTCATACATGGTTCATTGTACGTTAAGAGGGCGTCAGTTAGTTTCTCTTACGAATTTCGTTAATTATCTCATTCTAATAGTGAATCTATTTATAATGCGACTGAAATTGGTACGTAACGTTTGATTTCCAAACTGTAATTCCTAATGATCGCTAAGCTTCGGTTGTGGATAAAGTGAATAGTAATCTTCGATCATTTACAAGAAACTAAGAAACTGACATTCGCAAGAGAATGAGAAACTGAGTACTGTTTACAAAAGAGAATGTTTACAAAACAGTCGTACGACTCAGAGGACACAAACTGAAAGCAGCTGTGTCACGCCGTGTACATACTCCGCCTTCGTAGTGATGTCCACTAGAGGGCAGCAGCGAAAGGCAGTCTCTTGGCCGGTACCCGCCACTGTTATGCACACCTCTGCCATCTGGCGGCCGTCTCGTCAACATTCTCGCCGTACACAGGCGCGACTCCCGGATAGTGGATACATGTGCGGTAGAGGTGAGCGGGAAGACGTTCGCGGCAGCTTACAAGGGAACCTCCCCATCGCACCCCCCTCAGATTCAGTTATAAGTTGGCACAGTGGATAGGCCTTCAAAAACTGAACACAGATCAATCGAGAAAACAGGAAGAAGTTGTGTGGCACGATGAAAAAATAAGCAAAATATACAGAGTGAGTAGTCGATGGCCAACATAGGCAATATAAAGGATAATGTGAGCCTAGGAGTACCGGGGTCCCGTGGTTAGCATTAACAGCTGCGGAACGTGAGGTCCTTGGTTCAAGTCATCCCTCGAGTGAAAATTTTACATTCTTTATTTTCGCAAAGTTATAATCTGTCCGTTCGTTCATTGACGTCTCTGTTCACTGTAATAAGTTTAGTGTCTCTGTTTTGCGACCGCACCGCAAAACCGTGCGATTAGTAGACGAAAGGACGTGCCTCTCCAATGGGCACCGAAAACATTTGATCGCAAGGTCATAGATCAACCGATTCTTCCAAAGTAAAACACGTCTGATATATTCTATACCACATTGGTGGCGGCATGTGCGTCACATGATAGGAATATGTTGTCGACCCACCTAACTTGTACACTTGGCGAATAGGTAAAAAGATTTTTCTACCTTGCCCGATTTAGGTTTTCTTGTGCATGTGATAATCACTCCCAAAGAAGTACCGAGCGAGGTGGCGCAGTGGTTAGCACACTGGACTCGCATTCGGGAGGATGACGGTTCAATCCCGTCTCCAGCCATCCTGATTTAGGTTTTCCGTGATTTCCCTAAATCGTTTCAGGCAAATGCCGGGATGGTTCCTTTGAAAGGGCACGGCCGATTTCCTTCCCAATCCTTCCCTAACCCGAGCTTGAGCTCCGTCTCTAATGACCTCGTTGTCGACGGGACGTTAAACACTAACCACCACCACCACCACCCAAAGAAGTGATGAAAACATAAGAGTTTGTCACATAAACTGAAAATAAAAAATTAAACTTTTCAGTCGAGGGAAGTCTTGAACCTCGGACCTCTCGTTCCGCAGCTGTTCACGCTAACCACGGGACCACAGCGCTCCTGTGCTCAAACTATCCTTTATGTCGCATATCTTACGCATGGACTACTCAGTTTGTAGATTTTGCTTATTTTTTTCATAGTTCCACACAACTGCTCCCCGTTTTCTCGATTGATCTGTGTTCCGTTTTTCAAGGCCTGTTCACTGTGCCAACTTATAACTAAATCTGAGGGGGGTGCGATGGGGAGGTTCCCTTGTTAGTGGCGTTGTGTTGTCCGTCTCCTTCGAGGCTCAACTGAGTATTGATCCTTCAGAGATTCGACTGCACTACGCCATCAAATATGTTACCTTGCATCGGAGTATTTCGCTTCAGGAATAGTTACATTCCCTTCGAACGAAAGTGACAACTTCTCTTCTAGTTCACCATACCGAAAGCCCTTCCTCGATCCTCTGACTACTCTGTTCCGAGACTAGCTTAGCACAATTGCTCCTCTATCAATAAATTATCTTGCTGTCTCCATCGTCCTTCCAAGCACACAGTATCAGCCCCAGAGCAAGTTCTCACTGCGATTTCCTTAAGAAACGTTTTTGTCACGTTTCTTCGTAGTTAAACAAACAACTAACACGGCGTCGGCACATCACGCTCTCGTTGCCACACGTCGTGTCTTGTGGAACAAAAACGTCGGTGTTCGCCACCATAGCATTAACATACGACGGCCCCCATCAGAGCCCTATTTTCATTATTATTAATACTAACCCTAAGCCGATTGATCATTTTAGTTTGTGACACACAATATGCAAGAATTCCAAAAAAGTTCGCCTGAAAAGCTAATGGGCGACTTGGCTTGAAAAAGTTTTTTGCCTTTATCTTTGAATTTTTTTATTTTCTTTGTTGGTTTAAAGATTTTACTTATTTCATTTATTTAGTGAAATTTTTTAAGAAAAGTTAATAGAAGAGTTAAACTTCTATTAACTTTTCTTAAAAAAGTGAAATGTAGAAAAACGAAAAGGAACAAAATCGTAAGCTTTCTTTACTCAGTACCTGACAAACTTGGCGTTTGAAGACCAGTCCGCAAGCTCTCAACAGACCTTGAACTTTAAATTAATATTGCTCGTCATACATTTTTGTTTCTTTGAAAGCGCTAACCTTATGTCTCGAGCCTCATAGTTGATCTTTCAGAAAACATACGTCGGATGGTTTTAAATTAGACGGGGTGCGAAGACCGAGAACAATTTTATTCAAGGATTTAGTTGCGAAAAACGTCGTTCCCATATCCTCGCCAGTTAGTTCATTCCAAGAATTCTTTGAGCAAGAAATTGGTGTAGAGGAAAATAGCATAGAACTTGACCATATTTGTCACACGATGCTACACTGTCTATCATCGACGAGTTACAACTGAATCCACGAATCACAGTTCCTCATCTAACTAGTGTATGTCCTATACAGTAAATATGGAAGTAATAAAGAAGTAATAAGTTAAAAAGTCACGCTTTGTGCTGATCTTTTACAGCATGAATAGTGAAAATGTAGTAGGGGATAAACTCTTCTTCTTTCATTATTTTGTTGGGGAGCCAGCTAGAAAAAGCTTCGCAAAGATTTGAAATTATTTGTAAAATTTGCTGGAAGTCGCTAAGTGCTCTCATTCTCAAATACTGGAAAAAATAGTCTGGATAATTTGCCTGCTGTGAGTTACGCTGTCTCAGGAAACATATACAGTTTCTAACTATAATACTTGTCTCACTGTGTTGAAACTTTTAACATAAGATTATACCTCTTATGATGGCATTTTAAATTTTTAAAATTAGAGCAATAATTACATGTAATACTGCAAATCAAATTTTTGTTGTCCATGGAAAGCGTTAGAAAGGCAGCTGGAAAGTGAGACAATACACTATGAACCACTTTACCGCTTAGTGATATAGATAATAGCAGATAATGAGCTTTAGTATAGGTGCTGAATACATGTATTGTAAGTTGAGTCTGAGTTGGGAGCCCAGTGGTGACTGTGGCCTGTTTCCTAGTCCCTGCTGATGTTGATGTACTTGCCTAATGCGGTGTCGAGGGCGCATCCATAGTGCGACAGGGCAAAGATGTGAAGGCTTGGTTGGGTGTTAATCGTGGCTGTAAGGGTAAAGCAATTACGATAGGATACGCCATCCACCAGCAGTGCACCTTGTCAAAAGGTACTAAGATACTTCGGAAAGTAAGTTCATCTACATCTACATCTACATGATTACTCTGCAATTCACATTTAAGTGCTTGGCAGAGGGTTCATCGAACCACAATCATACTATCTCCCTACCATTCCACTCCCGAAGCTCTGTTTGAGCTCTGATTTCTCTTATTTTATTTTGATGATCATTCCTACCTATGTAGGCTGGGCTCAACAAAATATTTTCGCATTCGGAAGAGAAAGTTGGTGACTGAAATTTCGTAAATAGATCTCGCCGCGACGAAAAACGTCTTTGCTTTCATGACTTCCATCCAACTCGCGTATCATATCTGCCACACTCTTTCCCCTATTACGCGATAATACAAAACGAGCTGCCCTTTTTTGCACCATTTCGATGTCCTCGGTCAATCCCACCTGGTAAGGATCCCACACCGCGCAGCAATATTCTAACAGAGGACGAACGAGTGTAGTGTAAGCCGTCTCTTTAGTGGACTTGTTGCATCTTCTAAGTGTCCTGCCAATGAAACGCTCGCCTTCCCCACAGTATTATCTATATGGTCTTTCCAACTGAAGTTGTTCGTAATTTTTACACCCAGGTACTTAGTTGAATTGACAGCCTTGAGAATTGTACTATTTATCGAGTAATCGAATTCCAACAGATTTCTTTTGGAACTCATGTGGATCACCTCACACTTATCGTTATTTAGCATCAACTGCCACCTGCCACACCATACAGCAATCTTTTCTAAATCGCTTTGCAACTGATACTGGTCTTCGGATGACCTTACTAGACGGTAAATTACAGCATCATCTGCGAACAACCTAAGAGAACTGCTAAGATTGTCACCCAGGTCATTTATATAGATCAGGAACATGATATTATGTCAGGTGAGCTAAGTTTTAATACTACACTTCAAGTGGGCACAGATCCGTGACAGAATGCTAAACCCTGCTGTGATACCTTTCTTGACTAGAGTGGCAAGCGGAATTTTCCAGCAGAATAATGTGAGAATCACACATTCACACCAGGAAAGGCGTAAGGGATATAAATGGACTCTCACACGTTGAATAATACTGTCAAAACGTCAAATATCGACCGCCCGAGGGCGCGTATTGGCGTAATGTTAATATTACAAACATTAATGAGCAATATTGATGGACCTCAAAATATTCTCAGTATTGTCAATACAAAGAGAACAAGAGAGGTCAACTATTGACAGTTTGATAATATCCTCCATTCAGAAGCTGACAGAGCTCGATGAACCAGCCATACGGAGTTAGCGTGCACTGCCTATGCTTTCAATTCACCTTTGTGCATATCACACCTCAGATTCAATTTTTCAGCTACCGGTACTCTTTTAACACAAAACAATTTAAACACACCTATGTGAGGGTAATCGTTTTTGTACAGGTGCCATTTTAGGATGGTCAACGGAGGGTTCTCTGACACTGCTTACTTTATTAATTTGAAAATATACACACATCAAAATATGTTTTGCATCGACCCGGTTCCCAGAAGTCCTGAAGATAGAATTTTACTGTGGATATTTTATGACAGAGACAGTCCCTTTGCCTGTTCAAAGATGTCACTAAACCCACCCAAAGATGTAAACACCCATCCATGAGCAGTGTCTATTAGACGGAGGGTGTTCCGACAGCCGATCAGTTCCAGTCATTCCAATAGGAAGAAGGTACACGACTCGTGTTGTCTGTAGTTCAACCATGCCTGGATGGTCAATACCGCGTTTCGATCGCGTCCGCATTGCTACATTATGTGATCAAAAGTATTCGGACACCTGGCTGAAAATGACTATACGGTAATTCTGGAATTCAGTATGGTGCTGGCCCACCCTTAGTCTTGATGACAGCTTCCACTCTCGCTGGCATACGTTCAGTCAGGTGCTGAAAGATTCCTTGGGAAACAGTAGCCAATTCTTCACGGAGTGGTCCACTGAGGAGAGGTATCGATGTCGGTCGGTGAGGCCTGGCACAAAGTCGGAGTTCCAAAACATCCAAAAGCTGTTTACAGGATTCAGGTCAGAACTCTGTGCAGACCAGTCCATTACAGGGATGTTATTGTCGTGTAACCACTCCGCCACAGGTCGTGAACAGGTGTTCGATCCTGTTGAAAGATGCAATCGCCATCCCCGAATTGCTCTTCAACAGTGGGAAGCAAGAAGGTGTTTAAATTATCAATGTAGGGCTGTGCTGTGATAGTGCCACGCAAAACGACAAGGGGTGCAAGACCCCTCAATGAAAGACACGACCACACCATTACACCACCGCCTCCGAATTTTACTGTTGGCACTACACACATTTGGCAGATGACGTTTACCGGGTATTCGCCATACCCACACCCTGCCATCGGATCGTCACATTGTGTACCTTGACTCGTCACTCCACACAACGTTTTTCCACTGTTCAATCGTCCAATGTTTACGCTCCTTACACCAAGAGAGGCACCGCTTGCCATTTACCGGCGTGATGTGCGGTTTATGAGCAGCCGCTCGACCATGAAATCCAAGTTTTCTCACCTCCCGCCTAACTGTCATAGTACTTGCAGTGGATTCTGATGCACTTTGAAATTCCTGTGTGACTATCTGGATAGATGCCTGCCTATTACACATTACGACCGTCTTCAACTGTCGGCGGGCTCTGTCAGTCAACAGACGACGTCGTCCTGTACGCTTTGGTGCTGTATGTGTCCCTTCACGTTTCCACTTCACTATCACATCGGAAATAGTGAATCTGGGGATGTTTAGGAGAGTGGAACTCTCGATTACAGACGTATGACACAAGTGACACCAAATCACCTCACCTCGTTCGAAGTCCGTGAGTGCCGCGGAGCGCCCCACTCTGCTCTCTCACGGTGTCTAATGACTACTGAAGTTACTGATATGGAGTACCTGGCAGTAGGTCGCAGCACAATGCACCAAATATGAAAAACGTATGTTTTTGGGAGTGTCCGCATACTTTTGATCACACAGTGTACTTTGTGACAGGAAGGGCTCTCAATAAGGGAAGTGTCCAGGCGTCTCGGAGTGAATCAAAGCGATGTTGTTCGGATATGGAGGATATACAGAGAGACAGGAACTATCGATGATATGCCTCACTCCGGACGCCAAAGGGCTACTACTACTGCAGTGGATGACCGATACCTACGGATTATGGCTCGGAGGAACCCTGACAGCAAGGCCACCATGTTAAATAAAGCTTTTCGTGCAGCCACAGGACGTTGTGTTACGACTCAAACTGTGCGCTATAGGTTGCATGATGAGAAACTTCACTCCCGACGTCCATGGCGAGGTCCATCTTTGGAGCCACGACATCATGCAACGCGGTACAAACGGGCCCAACAACATGCCGAATGGACCGCTTAGGATTGGCAGCACGTTCTCTTCACGGATGAGTGTCGCACATGCCTCCAGCCAGAAAATCGTCGGAGACGTGTTTGGAGGCCAGCCAGTCAGGCTGAACGCCTTAGAAACACTATCCAGCGAGTGCAGCAAGGTGAAGGTTCTCTGCTGTATTGGGGTGGCAATATGTGGGGCCGACGTACGCCGCTGGTGGTCATGGAAGGCGCCGTAACGGCTGTACGATACGTGAATGCCATCCTCCGACCGATAGTGTAACCATATCGGCAGCATATTGGGTAGAGATTCGTCTTCGTGGAGAACAATTCGCGAACCCATCGTGCACATCTTGTGAATGACTTCCTTCAAGATAACGAAATCGCTAGACTAGAATGGCCGGAATGTTCTCCAGACATGAACTCTATCGGACATGCCTGGGATAGATTGAAAAGGGCTGTTTATGGACGGACGATGTGACTCCCAACCACTCGCCGTTGAGGAGTGGTACTATCTGGACCAATAGTGCCTTGATGAACTTGTGGCTAGTATGCGACGACGAATACAGGCATGAACCAGTGCAAGAGGACGTGCTGCTTGGTATTAGAGGTACCGGTGTGTACAGCAATCTGGACCAGCACCTCTGAAGGTCTCGCTGTATGGTGGTACAACACGCAATGTGTGGTTTTCACGAGCAATAAAAAGCGTGGAAATGATGTTTATGTTGATCTCTATTCCAACTTTCTGTACAGGTTCCGGAACTCTCGGAAGCGAGGCGATGCAAAACTTTTTTGATGTGTGTTGTATAGGTTGGTGAATCACATGGCCGTTTGGAAAAAACGCTTCCACTTCGAAAAATAACTCATTTATCTGCAGTACTAGTATGGGGTCTGAGAAAAGAAAGTTAATTTCACAAAATTATTATAAAACGTAAAAAAGATGATTTTCTTTCATTGCCCGAACATTTGCTTGCCAGGCAGATATAACTGCTTTCATTGCTTTACATAGAATTTTACTACTTGTGTTTGTTGACATTACAGAACAAAAGTTCGAGCATTCGAGCGACCTTGCCTGTCGCCAGAAATCTCGAGTTTGTTCCTACCTTTCATCGACTGCAATTACCTCTCTTTTTAATGTATTTTGTTTCTCTGTTTTATCTCCTGTGAACATTAATAACTTGTCGTACGATGCAGGGCTCGTCCGAAAATAATTTATCAGTTCTTTCGGGCGCATGGTCCTGATTTATCAGTAAATTAACCTGTGACCAGTCGCTCTTTTCTTTTCAACCATTCTCTAACCATTTCTCCCTTTTTCGCTGCTTACTGTTGCTTGCAAGTTATAGGTAATATAGCTGCAGCATACGCTGTCTTTTTAGCGTTCGATATCCCAATCTTGAAAAACCACGCTGTCAACTGACAATTTTTTTTTCAAAAGTCCAGAAACGCTTTACAAAATTTATTATTGCCGGGTGACTATCATTAGAAAGTAACAATATACATAATTTGAAAGAGTAAACTAGTACGTTTTTTCTCACTGCAGGAGTGACGTGTAGATATATATATATGGTCGCTGGGTGGTATCATAATCCAGATGTAGCTATCTGGAGATGAGAAGACCTTCTGCGTGCTAGAGATTGACAAAACAAAGAGTTCAATGGACGTCCAACGAAAATATAGGATGGAGTACGGGAAACGCAATCTTTAGTTGCCATATAAAGGTTGTTGAAACTGGATGTTTGTGTGACAGAAAGAGAAATGGTCTGCCAGGTGTGAACGCAAATGACATTCAAGGAGTGGGAGAAGGTTACAGAAGGAGTTCGACAAAATCTCTACGCAGATCTTCACATGAGTTGGAAACATCAACAACAGGTGTGGCGAGTGTTTCGCGTAAAAAATTAAACGTGAAGCCATACAGACTACAGTTAGTGCAAAAGTTATATGCTAAAGACAAAGACTAACGATTGGAGTTTTGCTGTGCACTTCAGGTTCGAGATAATAACTTTGTGAATTAGATAGTTTTTTTCGGACGAAGCAAAGTTTCGTACAAATTGTAGGATTTGGAGAACAGAAAATCCGCATAATATTGCTCAACACGAGTGAGATTTTCCGAAGATCACTGTTTTTCTGCCATGTCTCACGATAAACTTTATGGGCTTTTCTTCATAGAAGAACAAACTGTTAATGGA
Source organism: Schistocerca serialis cubense (assembly GCF_023864345.2). Lineage (NCBI taxonomy): Eukaryota > Metazoa > Arthropoda > Insecta > Orthoptera > Acrididae > Schistocerca > Schistocerca serialis. The sequence goes on from NC_064641.1 coordinate 259,484,110, forward strand.
TGATGATTGTGTTTGGTGTGTGGGGCATTCAACGACGCGGTTATCAGACCCCGTACAAATTACTAATCTTTTCACAGTCCAGTCTCGCCATTAACCCGAATAATGGTGAAACGATGAGGACAGCACAAACTCCCAGTCCCCGGGTGAAGAAAATCCCCAACCCGACCAGGAATCGAACACGGGACCCCGGGATCCAGAGGCAGCAATACTAACTCTAGACCACGAGCTTAAGTAGTTCTAAGTTCTAGGGGACTGATGACCTCAGATATTTAGTCCCATAGTGCTCAGAGCCATTTGAACCATTTTGTGGACACTGTTACCGGAGAGACCATCTTTCAGACGTTGCAAAACCGGTTAATGCCGTTATTGCAAACATAATCAGAAAACTTTGTCCATCAGTTAGATGCTGCACCCTCACATTTTCACTGTGATGTTACGGTACGTCTGAACACAGTGCTACCCAATCTTTAGACAGCTCGTGGTGGAGCAAAAGAACAGCGTGTGCTGAAATGCTCTCCTAGGTCTCTAGATATTACCCTTGTGACTTCTTTTTAAGGGGTTATGTAAAGGAAGTTGTATGCGCATCTCCTCTTCCAGGTATTTTTGTGGACTTGAAAAGAAGAATTGAACAAGCAACGGCCACAGTCTCGAAAGACATGTTGGCCCGTGTGCGGCAACAGTACGATTATCGCGTCGGTCTTTGTAGGATCACACACGGTTCCCATATGAAGTGTATGTGAAGTGAATGTTGTTGAAAAAAAAAAGCTTACAAGTTTACTCTTTCAAATTATATATTTTGTTACTTTGTAATGCTGCTCATTCGGCTACAACGAAGTTTTTAAAATATTGCTGGACTTTTGAAACACTCTGAATTATCAATGGTGTGAGGTCACTTCAATATATTGATGGTTTGACAAATGAGTATTGTCAATAAATGCTGAACGATTGCAGGCCCCCTTAAATATCCTTGACTGGCATGTCTGGTCTCCTGATTTGTCACCCAAAGAGAATGTTTACGATGTAATGGCATCCATACGGGCAATCACGATAGGATAGGCCGTATTCTGTCTTCGCAACATACCGAAACTTATTCTTATGCTATGTCTCCGTCAACTACAAAGTAACTTGGGCGCGCAACGACCGGAGAAATAAGGTTTCGAGTGTGAGTTTTCAGCGAGGCACCTTACTTGTCTCCAAGAGGTGAGCACTTTTCTAAAGCCGTTCTCTCACGGGACATGAAAACGCACATGGAAGAGGATCTGGTGACCTCACAGCATGGAATTCCACTTTTCACTACACTACAGAGCATGAAATAAAGAAAGTGCCATGTCCAATTTTTTGCCTCGTGGAGAGGAATGAGGCCAATGAGATATGATATCGTTGTAAGCCACAAGCACGACATAGCTGCCGCCACATTGTATGGAGTTAAACGTCACATTTGTAAGGTTTGTTTCTCATAGGGTACCTGGTGTGAACAGAAGCTGTTTTAAAGCATTAGTCAATTTAGAATCTCTCGAAAACGCGTCGTCTTAGCTACAGTTCTTTATAACAAGATGACAGGAAACTACGTACTGATAGGTAAAGGCGTCGCGTAGTTGATGTTTTTAGTGTTATAACTTGTGCACTACCAAAAGTATACTGTTTCAATGCTACGTTTGTATGATACGAAAGTATAGTGTTTCGATGCTGCATCAGACTGATTATCCATCAAAAGCGTGTCTTTTTGGTACAATTTGCACATTAATATATGACATTTGTAGATAAACACTGATCAGCCAGAACATTATGTTTACCTACCTAATATCCATGCCGTGGGGTTAGCCGAGCGGTCTTAGGCGCCTTGCCACGGTTCGTGCCGCTCCTCCCGTCGGAGGTTCGAGTCCTCCCTCGGGCATGGGTGTTTGTCTTGTCCTTAGCGTAAGTTAGTTTAACTTAGATTAAGTAGTTTGTAAGCCTATGGACCGATGATCTCAGCAGTTTGGTCCCATAGGAACTTACCACAAATTTCCAAAATCTTTCCCAATATCCATTCTGTCCACCTTCAGCACGGATAACACCAGCGATGCGTAGTGGGATGGAAGCAATGAGGTCTTGGTACGTAGCTTGTGGGAGTTGGCACCACATCTGCACACGCAAGTCACCTAATTGCCATAAATTCCGGGGAAGGGGTCGATGAGCTCTGACGACACGTTCAGTCACATCCCAGAAGTGTTCGATCGGGGTAAGATGTGGCGAGTTGGGGGGGGGGGGCGGGGGCGGGGGGGGCAGCACTTCAGTTGGCACTCACTACTGTGTTCCTCGAACCACTTCATCGCACTCCTGGCCTTGTGCCAGGAGGCATTATCTTGCTGAAAAATGCCACTGCCGTCGGGAAAATGGTTGTCATGAAGAGGTGCGCCTGATTTTCAACCAGTGAACGGTATTCTTTGGCCGTCATGGATCCTTGCACAAGCTCCGCTGGACGGATGATGTTCCCCAGAACATAATGGAGCCGCCGCCTGCTTGTCTACTTCCCGCAGTACAGGTGAAAATGTGCTGTTCCCCTGGAAGCAGACAGATTCGCACCCTCCCATCGACGTTGTGAAGAAGGAATCGGGACTCATCAGACCATACAACTCTCTGCCACTGCGTCAACGTCCACTGCAGTGGTCACGTGCCAATTTCAGTAGTAGTTGCCGATGTCACAGTGCTAACTTATTATTGACATGCACACGCATGGGTCGTCTGCTGCTGAGGCCTATCGTTAGGAGTCTTCAGAGCACTGTGGGTACAGACGCACTTGTGCTCTGTCTGGCATTGATGTCTGATGTTATGTCTACCACAGTTGGCTGCCTGTCCTGTTTTACCAGCCTGCCCAGCCTACGACGTCCGACATCCGTAACGAGATGTGGCCGCCCAACCCCACGACATTTAGACGTGGTTTCGCCTTGGTTTCGTCACGTGTTGAAGACACTCACCAAAATACTCTTCGAACAGCCGACAAGTCAGCAGTGTCCGAAATGCTCGTGCCGGGTCTCCGGGTCATCACAATTTGCCCTCGGTCAAACTCAGTTAGACCACGCGCCTTCCCCATTCTACACACGAACAACACGCTCACTCATACTACATGCACCGCGCGTGCGTCTGACTTGCAGTCATTCCTTGCCATGTTACATTGCTATCACCGAGACGGGTTTATATCGATAGTAGGTCGGTGATCATAATGTTCTGGCTGATCAGTGTCCTCTTAAGTTAGGATATACTACATATGGAAGGCTGGCAGTTCTGTTGAAGCTGTAGCGCAGTTGATAGCGTCGCGAGATCGTGAGTTCTGCCGAGAAAGGTAACAAGTGCGCGTTCCCCTCCTCCTAAGTTTCCTTACCTTTTGTTTTCTAAAAAATTCTGAGTTTTCTTTTTCATATAACAGAAGTATTATTTCCAAAGTCGATCTTACTTTTATAGATAACGCATTTACTGCAGCTCTTGTTACAGAGGGCAACGAGTGGTAAGTTTCCCCAGTGGCTAGAAAGCTTAATGTGACTGCCAGTTTATGTCAGAAATCCACACTGAAAGTTTGTGCTATTATGAAACTTTCTGTTAATACATGTGCCTATCTCCTGGTTTTGCGGGTTGCCTCATGTTTGTATCTTGCCAGTAAATATCTTTTTTAGTAATAGTGAGCAGCTTCGACAAAATCTGCTCTCTCATTCGAATTAAATTCCAAAACGTATCACGTCCTTGAAATATTCAGTTCCATTTAAAACCGAAGATTCAGTTTAAAACCGAAAATGGGATCGAAATTCACCTGAGTTAACGAATAACTGCTGCTAGAAGTACGTATCTCAAATCGTTCTACAGCATTACATAGCGTACTTCTGCCAGAAATTCGTTGTTTAAGCCATCGATGAGTCCAGAATCTTCTTTGCGATTTTCTCCGCTATTCTTGGGCAATCACTTATACAGGGTGGTCCACTGATCGTGACCGAGGAAAATATCTCACGAAATAAGCGTCAAACGAAAAAACTACAAAGAACGAAACTCGTCTAGCTTGAAGGGGGAAACCAGATGGCGCTATGGTTGACCCGCTAGGCGCTGCCATAGGTCAAGCGGATATCAACTGCGTTTTTTAAAAATAGGTACCCTAATTTTTATTGCATATTCGTGTAGTACGTAAAGAAATACGAATGTTTTAGTTGGACCACTTTTTTCGCTTTGTGATAGATGGCGCTGTAATAGCCACAAACGTATAAGTACGTGGTATCACGTAACATTCCGCCAGTACGAACTGTATTTGCTTCGTGATACATTACCCGTTTTAAAATGGACAGTTTACCAATTGCGGAAAAGGTCGATATCGTGTTGATGTATGGCTATTGTGATCAAAATGCCCAACGGGCATGTGCTGTGTATGCTGCTCGGTATCCTGGAGGACATCATACAAGTGTCCGGACCGTTCGCCGGATAGGAAACAGGAAGTGTTCAGCCACATGTGTAACGTCAACCACGACCTGCAACAAATGATGATGAACAAGTAGGTCTTTTAGCTGCTGTCGCGGCTAATCCACACATCAGTAGCAAACAAATTGCGCGAGAATCGGGAATCTCAAAAACGTCAGTGTTGAGAATGCTACATCAACATCGATTGCACCCGTACCATATTTCTATGCACCAGGAATTGCATGGCGACGACTTTGAACGTCGTGTACAGTTCTGCCACTGGGCACAATAGAAACTACGGGCCGATGACAGATTTTTTGCACGCGTTCTGTTTAGTGACGAAGCGTCATTCAGCAACAACGGTAACGTAAACCGGCATAATATGTACTATTGGGCAACGGAAAATACACGATGGCTGCGACAAGTGGAACATCAGCGACTTTGGCGGGTTAATGTATGGTGCGGCATTATGGGAGGAAGGATAATTGGCCCCCATTTTATCGATGGCAATCTAAATGGTGCAATGTATGCTGATTTCCTACGTAATGTTTTACCGATATTACTACAAGCTATTTCACTGCATGACAGTATGGCGATGTACTTCCAACATTATGGATGTACAGCACATAGCTCGCGTGCCGTTGAAGCGGTATTGAATAGCATATTTCATGACAGGTGGATTGGTCGCCAGATCTGACGTCCCCGGATTTCTTTGCGTGGGGAACGTTGAAGTATATTTGCTATCGTGATCCACCGACAACGCCTGACAACATGTGTCAGCGCATTGTCAATGCATGTGCGAACATTACGGAAGGCGAACTACTCGCTGTTCAGAGGAATGTCGTTACACGTATTGCAAAATGCATTGAGGCTGACGGACATCATTTTGAGCATTTATGCATTAATGTTGTATTTACAGGTAATCACGCTGTAACAGCATGTGTTCTCAGAAATAATAATTTCACAAAGGTACATGTATCACATTGGAACAACTGAAATAAAATGTTCAAACGTACCTACGTTCTGTATTTTAATTTAAAAAACCTACCTGTTACCAACTATTCGTCTAAAATTGTGAGCCGTATGTTTGTGACTATTACAGCGCCATCTATCGAAAAACGAAAAAGTGGTCCAACTAAAAACATTCGTATTTATTTACGTACTACACGAATATGTAATAAAAATGGGGGTTCCTGTTAAAAAAAAAAATAGTTGATATCCGTTTTACATATGGCAGCGCCATCTAGCGGGCCAACCATAGCGCCATCTGGTTTCCCCGTTCAAGCTAGACAACTTTCGTTCTTTGTAGTTTTTTCGTTTGACGCTTATTTCGTGAGATATTTGGCCCGGTCACGATCAATGGACCATCCTGTAGAGTTAACGCATCTTTCTTACGCGCGTCCATTTTCGTAAAGAAACTGTGCGGTTTGCGAGCCGAAGCCGACAACGGCCACTTGTGCCGACGACGCTGCCTCTCGTGTGGTGGGACGTCCCGTTCGCGTCCATGTCGACATTAGCTGCCTCGTCCCGTGTGAGCAAAGCTTTACGAGCAGCTAGGCAAGGCCCGCTCGCCGCGTGTGCCAGGCCGGATGCGGAATGTCCGGCTGGTGGCGAGAGCGTGGAGCGTGGAGCGTGCGGACGTGGCCGCCTACGGGCACGGCAATCGCGGCTACCTTTTAATCTGACAGCCGCGCTTCCGCCGCCTTCCGGAAGCACTCGCCGATAGCGCGCTCTGGGAGCGGCCGCTCAAACGGCTCCCACCAATCTGCAACTCCAGCCGACGCGCGCGGCCGCGATAAACTCGTGCACCGCCGTTTCATTCCTGCGAATTACTGTCCCTCTGCAACGTAATTCGACAAAATTTTCCCTAGTACATCTCTGCGACGCGGTGCAACATCCCGTCTTAGCCACTACTGCAGTAGAGAGACTCGTCAAATTTTATTTTATTCATTTATTATTTATTTATTTATTTTATTTTTTTGCTACCACCCCCTTTTCTTTTTTATTTTACCATTTAACACAATGCAACGCGTTTCAAGCATGTTTTGCTCATCATGAGGCGCTTATGCATACAGATACACACTGCTTGACAACTGCTAAAGAACAACAGACACTTGCTAAGGAACAATGGCCAATTCCTACTGAACAACAAACAATTGCTACGGAACACCCGACCAGCGACAGACAGTAAAAGGAAATGTAGAGGGCTGAAACTGTTAACTGCAGTGAAGTTTGTGCACGAATGCTCCACATGCGTTCAACAGTTTATGTATTACGGTGCTTGACGAAGGTTCTTGTGGGACCAATTCAGCGTGCTGTGGAAACATGTCTGCAAAATTTCATTTGGGCGCTTATGAGCGTGGACGAGTAGTTGGACGGCATGAATCTGGTCAAAGGGTCACTAATGTGGCCACAGTAATGGGTGTGACCGAAAGTGTCTTCTCGCTATTAAAACGCCGCAGAACGTGGAAATGATATACGAAAGCATGCCGGTAGTCGTTGATGGACCACTGCATAGCAAAAGAGTCGATACGTAGCCCTACTGGCGAAAAGCAACAGGCATCTCACTACTAGACAAATGGCTGCAGACCTTGTAATCGCAACAGGTAAAGGTGTCTCTGAGAGAACCTTTTCGAGGCTATTAAATCAGGCCGGTTTATAAGCTCGGAAGCCTATTAAATACATCCCATTTCAAATACGTCAACGGCGAGAAAGAGTTCGATGGTGCGGGGAGCATGATTTTTGGGGTCAGCGACAGTGGTCCACAGTGATGTTTTCCGACGAATCCCGCTTCACTGTGGCAGGCGATTCCGGCCACCAAATAGTGTGGAGAGAGAGCGAAACACCACAGAATGTTCATGAATGTCATCGGCGTGGCCTGGGCATTATGGCTGCGGACACGCATTAAGCACAATGGCCGAACACCGCTGCATATATCTACGCTAGGTACCGTTACAGAACAGCGGTATTGCAGGGCGATTATTCAGAATCAAACCCGACTATGTAAAGGTGTGGTAGGCTCCGACTTTCTATTTACTGGCGACAATGCCAGACCACGCTGGATCGCAGACGTCTCGCACAGACTGGAAAGTGAAGAAATCGAAACTAAACCCTACAGCGTATGCCTGGGATGCTCTTCACAGACAGCTTCTTAACAGACACACTCTTTCCAAATCGTGAAAGAAATGAAAGAACTGAAAACCGCCTTTAAAGACTAGTGGCACAATATCACCGAAAGACTCCTCAACAGTTTGGTAGCCATCACGAATGACAAATGCAAAATACGCGTTAGTGCCCGGGGAGGGCAGAATCCCTACCAAGAATCTGATATCCATCTTTATGCTGTCAGACCTGTGTCAAACATGAACGTTATCTACGTCTGATAGCCTGATAGCCCATGTGATGAAATCTGCACCACTTTCCGTTATATATATATTACTGAACCTCTGGTTCATGTCGCCTATCATTGCCTATGATTATTCCTCTCCAGCGAAGTCTCTGTTTCTTAGTAATCGTCAAGCAGCCTAACTTACTTAAGAGTGTCTTAATCTAAATTAATATATAATGTTGTTTTGTTCCCTGCTCTGCTGTCAAGTGGCTGTTGCGGTATTTGATGGGAGGGGGACGGGGCCGGGCAGTAAATGGCCACCAATTCTGCAATTGTTATCCAGTGGTGTCTTCTGAAGGCGTGGAGCTGTGCATCGATGATTACTGTAGCTGCTACCACTGCCTGTGTGAGTTGCAAATATTTATGCATCAGACTGAAATTTTCACTTTGCAGCACTCTGCATATAAATCTTCCTAGCACATTGAAATTGTGTGGCGAATTGAGGCTCGAACACGGGACCTTTTCCTTTAGTAGTGGGCAAGTGGTCTACCGACTGAGCTATGGAAGCACGACTCACAGTCCGTCCTCACAGCTTTATTTCCCACCGTACTTCACCTCATACCTTCCAAACTTCATGGAAGGTGAGGAGGAGATGAACAAAGAAAGAGAGAAGGGGAAATTGACAGAGAAAGCTAAGAGGAGGAGATTGACAGAGGAGAGGAGATGAGCAGTGAGACAGAGTAGGTGGAGATGGACAGAGATGGGGTGTCGGATGAGATGGGCAGAGGAAGGTAGGAGGAGGAGATGGACTAGTAGGAGGTTGGAATAAATACACTTAAGACAAAAAAAATACACACCACGAAGGCATTATCGGAATGGCACAGCAATTGGTAGATGTGATACACAGGTACAAACAAACAAATTGTTACAATTTCAGAAATAATGGATGAATTATTCAAGAGAAACAGCTTCACAGATTGAGCAAGTTAATAACGTGTCCATCAGTGGCCCTTGTGCAAACAGTTACTCGCCTTGGCGTTGATAACCGCAGTTATTGGATGTTCTCCTGAGGGATGTCGTGCCAAATTCTATCCCTGCTAATGAGCGAAAGATACTGCATTTGCAAGTGTGTTGCAGCCGTGATCCTGGCTTCGATTCTGGGTTGGGGGTGAGAGGGGGATGGAGGCGGTAGGACGATCACAATTTGTTGCATTACCTCCCTCCCCCACCCCCTCATACAGCCACCAACGCCCTCCTACACTCAACCACCCACCCACCCACCCACACACACACACACACACACATACAGTTTGCCAACATCCCTCCCCTTTTAAGGCACCACAGATACCTACAACAATAATAATAGCGTCGATTCAACATAACCTCCAAGAAATTGCAGAATGGTTCAAATGGCTCTAACCACTATGGGACTTAACATCTGGTGTCATCAGTCCCCTAGACTTAGAACTACATAAACCTAACTAACCTAAGGACATCACACACATCCATGCCCGAGGCAGGATTCGAACCTGCGACCGTAGCAGCAGCGCGGTTCCAGACGGAAGCGCCTAGAACCGCTCGGTCACAGCGGCCGGCCAAGAAATTGCAAATTAGAAAAATACCGCACCTGCAAAACCTTCGTCCGAAAATTTGAGAAGGGCTCATCATCTTCATCATCGGATGCCTACTGTTTTAGCAGCTCCCTTGCGTCTCCGTTCCACGCGATCCGTTGCTTCCTTCTTAGTGATGCTGTATGCGCCATCGTCCACCGCATCATCCATGATCTGAAATCTCTTCCTCACTCGCCTCCTCTTTCCTTCCACATACCATTCTAATAATGATTTTATTAATCACTCCTACTTTATTAATGTACGTCCTACAGTTACTTTCCTTCTTTTTATTGCATCCAGCAATTTGGTCTCCTATTTTTCTCAGTACCTCTTCATTTTTGCTCTACCCATCCAACTTATTCTTTCCATCCTTCGCAATGTCCACATTTCAGAAGCCTCCATCATTGCACTGTTTTTCTTGCTCAGCATCCATGTTTCAGCGTCATACAGGAGGACACTCATGCAAAACCTTTTTACTAGCCTTTTACTTAAATATTTGTTTTAATTTCTATGCTGCTCTTCCAGTCCGTTTGTGTCCTGCTTCCGAGGTATTTAAAGCTTAGCACATGTACTAACACTTTCAGCATTGTCTTTACCTTCTCATTTACTCCCAGTGCCACTACTTTTGTTTTCTTTGATTTATTTTCATTCCATAAATCTTTCCTTTAGCTTCAAAGGTATCCACTATATCCTGTAATCCTTTTTGGCCTGTTGCTGGGAGGACCATGTCGTCTGCGAACCTCAGACGCAATAGTCTTCTTCCTCCAACTTTTACCCCCTTGTCACCTAGTGGATAGCGGTCAATCATATTTTGCAAGTATAGACTGAAAAGAGCATGAGAGAGGCAGCAGCCTTGTCTTACTTCTTTTCCTAGTTATATCAAGTTCGTACTTTCTCCTTTCACTTTCACTTATGCTTTTTAAGTTTAATGAGATTATAAGTCTTTTGGTTTTCCAGTCTACTCTCTATTCCATCATTATGGTTGCAAGATAATCCTCACTATCAAAAGCCTTTCCCAGGCCTTCTCTTTTTAATAAATCTCTCCCAGAATTCGCAATAGTCCTATATTCAGTCTAAAACCATACCTGTTCTTCAGCCAAATTCTCTACCATTGCCTTTTCCAGTCTTTTGTTAATGGTTCTTTACATAAATTCCGCTGGGTATGAAATGAGGCTATTTGTCCTGCGCTCACTGCATTTCTTGGTTCCTTGTTTCTCTGGTGTTACTGTTGTCAAAAAGACATCTGGTCATTCACCACTGTCAAATATTTTGTTATGTAATCTATATTTCTCTTATACCTTCTTGGTTCAGACATTCTGTTATTTCACCTGGTATTTTACCTGTACCTATTGCTTTCCGATTTTTCATTGCAGCTATAACACTCATTACCTCTTCCGTTACGATTGTTGGTCCCTCCTCGTCATTATTTACTATCCAGAGTTGTTGGTTTGTGAACTGTGTCATATCGCTCTTTTAAGTAGTCTTCGTATTTCTGTAGGATATCCTCACGATTTTTGTACACAACATGTTCTTCTTTACTGAGAACTTTTGTAGCACTTCCTCGTCTGTTTTGATACCATGTTGTAATCTTTGCTCTGTTGTACAGTAAATTATACCTTCCCTTCCTCTCCAGTTCTTCAAATCTTTACTCTGTTGTACAGTAAATTATATTTTCCCTTCGTCTCCAGTTCTTCAAATGAGTCGCACTCTTGTTTCAGTCACTTTTTCCTGGCATGCTCTGTTTTTTTACGCACTTAGTTATTCAACATTCTTACATTTTTCTTGCATCTTCATTTTTTTATTTTTGAATTTTCTTCTCTCCTCCATCTTCGAAATCATTTACTGTTGTAACCGACAGTTTTTTTGCCCTTTTCCCGTTCATATATCCTATATTTATCTGCCCTGCTTTTATGATTCCTTATTTCGACACATTCCAAAACTCGTTAATACTGTGATCAGCCAGAATATTATGACCACCGACCTGCTATCGACATTAACCCGTCCAGATGATAGTAGCATCATCTGGTTAGTAATTATTACTAGTCAGACACACGCACGGTGAATGTAGTATCAATGAGCGTGCACTCGGTGTGCACAGCGGGAAAGGCGCGCGGTCTGTTTGATCGAGGACAGATTGTGATGGCCCAGAGGCTCGGAACGAGCATTTCGGATATTGCTGACTTGTCGGGTGTTCGAGGAGTATCGTGGTGAGTGTCTTCAACACGTGGCGAAACCAAGGTGAAACCACGTCAAGTTTCGTGAGGTTGGGTAGCTACCCCTCATTACAGATGTCGAACATCATAGGCTGGGCAGGCTGGTAAAACAGGATAGGCGGCGAACTGTGGTGGAACTAACATCAGACGTTAATGCTGGGCAGAATAAAAGTGTGTCTGAACACTCAGTGCACCGAACACTCCTAGCAATGGGCCTCCACAGACGACAAGCCATGCATGTGCCATCGTTAACACCAAGGCATCGGCAACTACTGCTGAAATGGGAAAGTGACCATCGGCACTGGACGTTGGCGCAGTGGCAGAGCGATGCATGGTCCGATGAATCCTGATACCTTCTTCGTCACGCCTATGGGAGGGCGCGAATCCGTCGTCTTCCAGGGGAACAGCTCCTTAACGGCTGTACTGCGGAACGGAGACAAGCAGGCGGCGGCTTCGCCATGCTCTGGGGAACATCCATCGGTCCAGTGGAGCCCGTGGGAGGCACCATGACGGCCAAGGAGTATTGTATACTGGTTGAAGACCATGTACAACCCTTCATAACGACCAAGTTTCGCAACAGCAGTGGCATTTATCAACAAGATAATGCGCCATGGCACAAGGTCAGGAGTGTGATGAAGTGGTTCGAGGAACACAGAGGCGGTTTCTAGTTGATGTGCTGTCCCCCCAACTCGCAAGATCTGAACCCGACTGAACACTTCTAGGATATGACTGAGCGTGTCGTCAGAGTTCATCACCCCCCCCCCCCCCCCGCCTCGGAATTTATGACAAATAGGTGACTTGTTTGTGCAGACGTGGTGCCAGCTCCCTCCAGCGACCTACCAAGGCCCCATTGCTTCCATCCCACTACGCATCGCTGATATTATCCGTGCCCAACGTGAATGTATCGGCTATTAGGCAGGTGGTCAGCATATTCTGGATGATAAGTGTACTGTCATGCGGTAATTCGTCTCGTAATGTGTTAGCAAGTTAAAGTGATAGCATTTCAGTCATTCGTTCTCTCCCCGATCTCGTCTTCTCTAGGTCTCAGTCTTTCACCATAGCAGCCTTTTTCGTTTTTATTGCTATATTTGCCATAAGTAAATTGTCGTCGCTGTTAATATCTGAACCTTCTTGATAGCCCTTCTGTGCCTTTCTTCGATAAGTACAAAATCAGTTTGTTTTCTGTATCTATCCGCTCATGATTTCCAAGTGTAGAGCCTCCTCTTGTGATTTCTGAAATGTATTTGCCGCTAACAGCTGTTTTTCCCTGCAGAAATGAATAAGCTGTTCACCTCTGTCATTCCTACTTCCAACATCATAGCTCCCTATTATGGGTCCCTCCTTTCCTTCTCCCACAACGGCGTTCAAATCGCCCACTACTGTTTCGTAGCGTCCTTGATTCTCATCCATTATTTTCTGTATGGAGGTGGACGTTTCCTCTATGATTTGGTCATGATGTTTTGAAGTTAGCTTATCCACCTAGATAATCTTCACATATTCTTTTTTTCCTCTCAGCCTTACACCTATAACACTGACACTCCCCCATGAGTAGTATACTACGTTTTCGCCTCATTGTAATTCTCCACGTGCATTCCACTCAACCTCAACAACTTCTGTCAGGATCATATTGTCCTTTTCCATCTCTCTTTTAAGGTTTTCCATTTTCCTAGTTTTCGGAAGGACTGGTCACCATACAGGACAGTCATAACAACCATCGGTAACATTAAAAGTAAGCGTGGTAACATTAAAAGTACGATGGAAATTACAATTTTAAATCCAGAGGAGAGAGCAGATAGTTGGAAAGAGTACATTGAAGGCCCCTCTGAGGGGAAAAATTTGTCTGATGGGATAGAAGAAGAAACAAGAATCGATTTAGAAGAGAGAGGGGATCCACTATAGGAATCAGAATTTAAGAGAGCTTTGGAGAACCTAAGATCAAATAAGGCAGAAGGGACAGATAACAGTCCATCAGAATTTCTAAAATCATTGGGGAAAGTGACAACAAAACGATTGTTCACGTTGGTGTGTAGAATGTATGAGTCTGGTGATATTCCATCTGACTTTCGCAAAAATAGCATCGACACAATTGTGAAGACTCAAGAGCTGACAAGTGCGAGAATGATCGCACAATCAGCTTAACAGCTCATGCACCAAAATTGATGAACAAAATAATATACAGAAGAATGGAAAAGAAAATTGAGTATGTGTTACATGACGATCAGTTTGGCTTTAGGAAAGGTAAAGGCGCGATAGAGGCAATTCTAACATTGCTGTTGATAATGGAAGCAAGACTAAAAAGAGTCAACACACGTTCATAGGATCTGTCGACCTGGAAAATGCGTTTGACAATGTCAAATGGTGCAAAATGTTCGACATTCCGATAAAAATAGGGGTAAGCTATAGGGAGAGACGGGTAATATACAACATTCCCCAAGAGGGAACAATAAGAGTGGACGACCATGAACGAAGATCTCGGACTAAAAAGGAGTAAGACAGGGATGTTATCTTTCCTCCTACTGTTCAATCTGTACATCGAAGAAGAAATGAGGGAAATAAAAGAAAGGTTCAGGAGCGGAATTAAAATTCAAGGTGAAAGGATATCAATGGCACGATTCGCTCATGGCATTGATGTCCTGCCTGAAAGTGAAGAAGAATTACATGATATGCTGAATGAAATGAACAATGTAAGGAGTACAAAATTATGGCCCTGAGCACTATGGGACTTAACTGCTGAGGACATGAGTCCCCTTGAACTTAGAACTAGTTAAACCTAACTAACCTAAGGACATCACACACATCCATGCTCGAGGCAGGATTCGAACCTGCGACCGTAGCGGTCACGCGGTTCCAGACTGTAGCGCCTAGAACCGCTCGGCCACCCCGACCGGCTAAGGACTACAGAATGTGGTTTGAGAGTAAATCGAAGAAAGGCGGAAATACTGAGAAGTAGCAGAAATGAGAACAACGAGAAAGTTAACATCAAATAGGTTCAAATGGCTCTGAGCACTATGGGACTTAACATCTATGGTCATCAGTCCCCTAGAACTTAGAACTACTTAAACCTAACTAACCTGAGGACATCACACACATCCTTGCCCGAGGCAGGATTCGAACCTGCGACCATAGCAAACGCGCGGCTCCGGACTAAGCGCCTAGAACCGCTAGACCACCGCTGCCGGCAGTTAACATCAGGATTGATGGTTAAGAAGTAGATTAAGTTAAGGGATTCTGCTACGTAGGCAGCAAAATAACCAATGATGGTCCGAGCAAGGAGGACACCAAAAGCAGACTAGCTCTGGCAAAAATGTCATTCCTGGGCAAGAGAAGTCTACTAGTATCAAATATTTCAGGAAAAAATTTCTGAGAATTTACATCTTGAGCTCAGTATTGTATGTTAGTGAAACATGAACTGTGGGAAAACCGGAACACAAGAGAATCGAAGCATTTGAGATGTGGTGCAGGAAACGAATGTTCAAAATTAGGTGAACTGATAAAGTATGGAGGTTCTCCACATAATCTGAGAGGAAAGGAATATGTGGAAAACACTGGTAAGTAGAAGAGACAGGATGATAGAACATCTGTTAAGATATCAGGGAATGACTTCGAAGGTACTAGAGGGAGCTGTGGAGGGCAAAAACAGTAGAGGAAGACAGAGGTTGGAATATGCCCAGCAAATAATTGAGGACGTAGGCTGCAAGCGCTACTCTGAGAGTAAAAAGTTTTCCTGCGTCAGACAGTGTTCTGACGTTTGAAGTATCAATCCTTGCTTTGCTGTGGCGTCTCCTTTCAAGTTTCGCCCCTCCCCCCCCCCCCCCCCACCCCCACCCCTCTCCCTTCGGTGATTCGACAGGGGGGACTATTTTACCTCCGGATATGGATTTGACGTAAGAGGCAGCTATATTTTTGAATGTTAAATGGAGACTGACTTATGCAGGGAAAATAACTCGTATTTATGGAGGCCGCTCCGAACATGGGATACAGACGGATTTCGCAGCCGCTCGCTGCGAGTGAGATTCTCCATTGCCTATTGCTCCACGGAAGGTATTTCGTTTTCCTCCTGCCATCTACATCTGGGAAGCATTGCGCTATCCGCCACATGCGGCCACGGCCTCTATGAGTTACAGGCTCCCCGAGGGTTAAAAGCACAAGTGAAATTTGTTTAAGAACTATAACAATCTATCGCAACTTTGAAACCATCATAATGAGCACAATATAAAATCGGAGGATGCCTTCACCGTAATGAATATTACAGATTGTAGCACTAAAATTGTAAACACTGTTCTATAGACTATGGCTATGCCAGTGTGAAGTTTAGGGGAACTACTTCCGGAAAGTCAGCCCTTCCGTTCATTTTTTCTTAATGAAAGCACTTTCCCATTCTGTCTTGTTTCACTCAACTTACTGCGTTTTGCCGCATCTGCCTATGGAGCTGTAGAACATTTCAGAACAAATCAAAATTTGTGCCGGATTCGAAACCGGATTTCCCGCTTGTAGCTAGCGTCACCTTCACCACTTCCGGTCCAGCACAAATTTTCATTTGTTCTGATTTATTCTACAGCTGTTGCGGAACCTTAGTCGCAGTTTTCTAGATCATTCTTAAGTGAATACGGTTGTTGATCGCCAACGCAGTATGTCATGCACCGCTCTGCAGTATTTCATGCCGTAGGAATGCGAAGTCTTACCCTGTGAGTAAATCGCGGTAATATAGTGCGACCCCAAGGGAGATTAGACAGTACGACAGACGGAGATTTGAGCCGCTCCTGGAAGCGCGCTCGGATAAGCGAAGTAGTTAAGCGCACCGCTCGCGACAGGCGGGAAATTCGAGTTCGAGTCCCGGTCTGGCAGAAATTTTCATTTGTTCTGATTTACTCTACAACTCATGCGGAACCATAATAGCAATTTGCGACTTCATTCTTAACTGAGTGCGGCTGTTGACTCTCAACGCAGTGTCTCAGTCACTGTGCTGTAGTTTGTCTGATTAGTTGTTGGTGGCTCGTGCGGTACGCCCGTGAATTACATTACTTACGGATTTACAGATACTTTACACAAGCTACTTTTCAGTTATTGCCCACATGGATCCATCCATGTGGAAAAGGAACTGAAAAGTAGGTATTGTTAAATATAGCTAGTAATATCTGGAATTACTTTTTCGAGTGTCTTAGTCTTACAGACGAATGGAAAAACTGGTAGAAGCCGACGTCGGGGAAGATCAGTTTGGATTCCGTAGAAATGTTGGAACATGTGAGGCAATACTGACCCTACGACTTATCTTAGAAGATAGATTAAGGAAGCAGTGGTTGGGAAGGGAGTGAGACAGGGTTGTAGCATCTCCCCGATGTTATTCAATCTGTATATTGAGCAAGCAGTAAAGGAAACAAAAGAAAAGTTCGGAGTAGGTATTAAAATTCATGGAGAAGAAGTAAAAACTTTGAGGTTCGCCGATGACATTGTAATTCTATCAGAGACAGCAAAGGACCGGTAAGAGCAGTTGAACGGAATGGACATTATCTTGAAAGGAGATTATAAGATGAACATCAACAAGAGCAAAACGAGGATAATGGAATGTAGTCGAATAAAATCGGGTGATGCTGAGGGAATTGGAATAGGAAATGACACTTAAAGTAGTAAATGAGTTTTGCTATTTGGGGAGCAAAATAACTGACGATGGTCAAGTAGAGAGGATATAAAATGTAGACTGGCAATGGCAAGGAAAGCGTTTCTGAAAAAGAGAAATTTGTTAACATCGAGTATAGATTTAAGTGTCAGGAAGTATTTGTAGGGAGTGTAGCCATGTATGGAAGTGAAACGTGGACGATAAATAGTTTAGAATAGAAGCTTTCGAAATGTGGTGCTACAGAAGAATGTTGAAGATTAGATGGGTAGATCACATAACTAATGAGGAGGTATTGAATAGAGTTGGGGAGAAGAGGAGTTTGTGGCACAACTTGACTAGAAGAAGGGATCGGTTGGTAGGACATGTTCTGAGGCATTGTAAGTCGTGTATATTTCTATTGTTTATTGTCAAATCACAATTTATGAAAGATGTTTATATTTTACTAATAGGATTAAGTAGGAATAATTAATATTTGTCATGTTGGACGTAATTGTGGTAACAGGGAATGTCAGCACCAAAGTATTGTTGACAAGAGAGACCGCAAATTGATATAATTTTTAAAAGGGTGGGAGGGACCGCATATGGATACATTTTAAGAAAAGAGTGGGAAAGACCGCGCATTGATACATTTTGTAATGGTATCAGGGATTGTCTGCACCAGAAAGCATTGTTGGCAAGAGAAACGGCACTTTAGCGTTCGTAGGAAGTGAGTAGTAAGCGAGAAGTGAAGCGAGTCGGTAGCAGGTCTGAAGCGAGAGGTTGAGAGGAGCGGTGTGCCGGCCAGCCACTAGGTATGATTTACAAGAGATTATAAACGGATGTACAGAGACATCAGCTAACTATTATCATAAGAGGAACTAATATTATTGAATTGTTTTCTTTGCAAAACTCAAGACTAGTGAAGGTATGTTTGCGCAATGCTAGTTGTAAGATTATAGTAAAAAGTAAGTCCTATTTGAACGTTTGTAAAATCATTTCATTCAGAATATAATTAACTTTTGCCAGCAATATTGCATTTCTAATTATAATCCATCCCAAAAACTATCAACTTAAAACTTTGCAAAATTTTTATTGTTGTCAAGAAAAAGTTTAACTATGAATTACGTAACTTCAGTCAAATTAATTAAAGAATAACGTCAGCTTTGCTATTAAAGAATAACGTCAGCTTTGGTAATAAATACAGCCACTTATTATGAAAGCCCACCAGCAGCTAATAGAGTACAGTAAAACAGAGTAAGTATATTCATGTCGCAGTTCGATGTAGCAGTCAGATGGCGATCCAGTAACAGTAAAAAAGGTAATGAACAGTTTTGGGTTATTGCAGATAACGACTGAGGGCCACGACGACGACACATTCTATGTTTCGTCGAAATAATCAGAAAATCAGTTTTAATAAGCAGCAATTAAATTTGTATGCGAAGATAGAGAAAGAGAATAAATTTCAAAAGGAAGATTTCATTTGTTATTATTAAGCAAGAGAAAGAAATCCTAAGGAAAGGTTTCATAGGTTATTGTAGAAGAGAAAGTTGGCGTAACACAAAAAAAGATATAGAGGAGACGGGAAAGTTTCAGCATCAAGGGATCACCAATTTAGTAACGGAGGGCAGCGTGGAGGCTAAAAATCGGATAGGGAGACCAAGAGATGAATACACCAAGCAGATTCAGAAGGATGTAGGTTACAGTAAGTACTAGGAGATGAAGAAGCTTACACAGGATAGAGTAGCATGGAGAACTGCATCAAACCGGTCTCTGATCTGCTGGTCTGAAGACCACGACAACACCCTTCGTTGCACACCATCGCATGTACAATATCTGTAAATCCGTATGTATTCTGGAACTGATCACTAGATGTCGTGTAGCCGGACCCGCCAGTGTAATAGAAGGCAGGGAGTATAGTGCTGTCAGGGGAGAAGCAGCGACAGCAGAATGGATCGCTCAGTGAGAGGGACTAGTCACTCGGTGTCATCCAAGTAACAAACCTTTCTGCGGCATTTCAGCCCTTTTTTGATGTTGATGATGTGATTGTGATGTGGAAACGGAAAGGGACAGCCACAACTAAACCAAGAACAGGCAGACCTTATGTAGAGACGGACAGGGACCGCCGAACATTGTGGAGGGTGGTTATAAAATCTCGCACGTGAAATCAGCCTAACGAATCACTCGTACGCTGGCAAAGTGTTACCAGCAGTCGATCTAGCGCAATGACCGTAGTGGGGAGCTGAAAAAAAGAATGGGGTGCAGTGGTCGAGCAGCTCTTCACACATTGCGTATTTCTTTAGTCCGTGCTGAGAGACGCTTGAAGAGGTGGACAGAGCGATGCCTCTAGACAATGCATTACTAGACACGAGTGATTTAGAGTGACTATGTCGTGTGGCAATCCAATGGAAGAGTTTGGGTGTGGCGAATGCCTGGAGAACGTTACTTGCCTTCGTGTGTTTTGCCAATATTGAAGTACATAAGAGAGGGTTCAAATGGCTCTTCTGAGCACTATGGGACTTAACATCTGAGGTCATCAGTCTCCTAGAACTTAGAACTACTTAAACCTAACTAACCTAAGGACATCACACACATCCATGCCCGAGGCAGGCCCGGCGGGGTCAGGGATTTTCTCTGCCTCGTGATGACTGGGTGTTGTGTGCTGTCCTTAGGTTCGTTAGGTTTAAGTAGTTCTAAGTTCTAGGGGACTGGTGACCATGGATGTTATGTCCCATAGTGCTCAGAGCCATTTGAACCATTTGAACCCGAGGCAGGATTCGAACCTGCGACTGTAGCGGTCGCGCGGTTCCAGACTGAAGCGCCTAGAACCGCTCGGCCACTTCGGCCGGCGAAGTACAAAAGAGAGGGTTTCACTGTATGTTCTCGTGATTAAAGTGTGGCCCCTTTTAGCGCATACCTACTAATTTTTACTTTTAAGGGCTTCTCCACTCTTCAGTAGTTGCTCTGTGTTCACTCTTGCCAGCTATCACGATCGTGGCAGTCTTCCTCTTTCAGATCTCTCTCCCTCATCGTTCCAATTACTCTCGCTCTCCATGTTCATCTCGGCCATCCTCGCCTCCTCCTTCAGGGCGGCGACCATTGCAGGACTGCCGTTGGGCATCACCCTCGCTCCATTCGTCGTATGTAGCGACCCATTGAAGAGCTCTGTTCTCAGTTCTTAGCGCGGCTGGTTGTCCCATACCAGTTTTCTCGCTAATTTCTTCACTGCTTCTCGTCTCTGTTCTAGACGTCCTGGCTGCCCTCCTTATTCCACCCATCTCTATTGCCTGTACCCTCGTTCTCTGCCACTCAGCTCCGCCCTTCTGCACCATATTTTAGTACACTTTATACTACTTTTTGCAGATTCCTGTTTTATGTCCTTTTATCTATTTATCATTTTAATTGTTCATCTTGCTTGCTGGATCATGTGTTCCACATCTGCCTCACAGCTTCCTTCGAAATGGATAATCGATCCTAAGTATTTAAACTGCTGTACAGTTTTAATAGTTCCTTGCGACAATACTGCATCATTTCCACTACAAAAAGCTACACATCGAAGGACATGAACACACTTTACTGTAGACGAACATTTCGGAGGCGATGATTGTTAATACCAGCGTGGCGAAGCACCCGATCATAAAGCAGCATCTATGAGGCAATGGTTTGTGGAAAACGACATCCCTGAAATCGACTGGCCTGAAGCCAATGAAACACTTTCGGGTGAGTTAGAACGTCAACTTCGCTTCCAACATAACTGCCTTCTCTCGTTTCGTCTCTTGAGGAAAAATGGGCTGCCATTCATCCACAGACATTCAGACACCACACTGAAAGTGTTCCTAGCAGACTTCAAGCCTTCATAAAGGAGAAAAGTGGACGCACTACTTGTTAATGTCCACTAACAGGTCTCCGGATACTTTTGATCAGATAGTGTACTTAATTAGCCGAGAAGCTCTCTTAGAAAAATGCCTCTAGGAGTGGGTCACGACCCATTCACGGCTCCTCGGATCCGCGCCTGCATGGACAATTACATATTATTACGTTTTCGGCCGCCTTGTGGTGGAGCGGAAGCGCGGGACCGTCTCGTCGCGCCGCAGCCGCAGTGCGCATGCGCCTTCTGCAGGGTTTCCGAGCAACGCAACTTCCGGCTAGACGCAGCACCGCGAGGCGCCGTGTAACTCGAGCGCAGTCGGCAGGTGCCGGCCGCGCTTCCCACGCTAGCGGCCGCTGTCCCGTGGCCTCCGGCCCGCGCGCGGAAGCTAGCTGGTGTTCTCTAGTGTCGCCAGTACCAGTGTCGTACACGTGTGTCCGCAAGTTGAGCGTAACCAGGGAACGGGAGCAGACGGCAAGCACACTGACGAAAATGGAAAAGCTTACGCCACGAAGTCCCTGACCGAAACTACCAAACTCTTACTACATTACTGGCCATTAAAATTTCTACACCAAGAAGAAATGCAGATGATAACCGGGTATTCATTGGACACATATATTATACTAGAACTGATATTTGATTACATTTTCACGCAATTTGGGTGCATAGACCCTGATAAATCAGTACCCAGAACAACCACCTCTGGCCGTAATAACGGCCTTGATACGCCTGGGCATTGAGTCAAACAGAGCTTGGATGGCGTGTACAGGTACAGCTGCCCAAGCAGCTTCAACATGATACCATAGTTCATCAAGAGTAGTGACTGGCGTATTGTGACGAGCCAGTTGCTCGGTCAGCACTGACCAGACGATTTTAATTGGTGAGAGATGTGGAGAATGTGCTGGCCAGAGCAGTAGTCGAACATTTTCTGTATCCAGAAACGCCCGTACAGGACCTGCAACATGCAGCCGTGCATTATGTTGCTGAAATGTAGGGTTTCGCACAGATCGAATGAAGGGTAGAGCCACGGGTCGTAACACATCTGAAATGTAACGTCCACTGTTCAAAGTACCGTCAATGAGAACAAGAGGTGACCGTCATCTAACAAATGGCACCCCATACCATCACGCCGGGTGATACGCCAGTATGGCGATGACGAATACAAGATTCCAATGTGCGTTCACCGCGATGTCGCCAAACACGAATGCGACCATCATGATGCTGTAAACAGGATCTGGATTCATCCTAAAAAATGACGTTGTGCCATTCGTGCACCCAGGTTCGTCGTTGAGTACACCATCGCAGGCGTTCCTGTCTGTGATGCAGCGTCAAGGGTAACCGCAACCATGGTCTCCGAGCTGATAGTCCATGCTGCTGCAAACGTCGTCGAACTGTTCGTGCAGATGGTTGTTGTGTTGCAAACGTCCCCATCTGTTGACTTAGGGTATCGAGACGTGGCTGCACGATCCGTTACAGCCATGCGGATAAGATACCTGTCATCTCGACTGCTAGTGATACGAGGCCGTTGGGATCCATCAAGGCGTTCCGTATTACCCTTCTGAACCCACCGATTCCATATTCTGCTAACAGTCATTGGATGTCGACCAACGCGAGCAGCAATGTCGCGACACGATAAACCGCAATAGCGGTAGGCTACAATCCGACCTTTATCAAAGTCGGAAACGTGATGGTACACATTTCTCCTCCTTACACGAGGCATCAGAACAATGTTTGACCAGACAACGCCGGTCAACTGCTGTTTGTGTATGAGCACGTTGTAGGTGTTGCCACCGGCGCCAACCTTGTGTTAATGCTCTGAAAAGCTAATCATTTGCATATCACAGCATCTTCTTCCTGTCGGTTAAATTTCGCGTCTCTGGCACGTCATGTTCGTGGTGTAGCAATTTTAATGGCCAGTAGTGTACATGCCGGTGGGACATGTAATTAAAATTTCATCCTTGTGCAAGCTTATTTTTCATTATTTTTGGTTGGGGAGAGTGTTGTACCTTGGGCCACTTCTAGATTTCCGCCTCAGCCGAGTGTTCAAAAAAAGTGTCGCATACTTTGAGAGGTGGTAGTAGTCACAGAAACACAAAGAAATAAGTCCAATAAACATGTATTCGGAGACGCACACTTTCCGTGTTTATAAGAAGGGCTGCACGACACTTGGTTGCGGATATTAGCACAGTCGTTGCACTGGCGCTCCGTCAAATGTGTCGGCAGGGTACTATCATGTCTTACTCGGAATACTCTGCCTACCATTAGGCGGTCTGCAGTCAGTTGTGTGGTTCGAGTCGCGTTGTATGCTATGTTAATTTTCGTTGAGTTCGTGTGCCTCGTTGTACAGTATTGTCAACCCTGAGCACCTACCATGGTGTGGTACCTTCTTCCAAACGCGGGTTCACTTAGGTGTTCACTGTTATTGTGCTGTTTGTACGCACAAATGGCATAGAACATTTACATTTTCTCTCCTCCACCACTTGTTAGCAGTGGAAGCTTTCTACTCGACAAGTGAAATGGCGGATATGATATTCTGCTACGGTTTACTAAATGGGCGTAGCCTGAGAACCTGTCCCCTCTACGTCGAAAAATATCCACAGAGCAGAGTGCCCTCTGCAAAGCTTTTCGGCAGACTTCTCCAGCGTCTGAGGGACACAGGTACCCTTGAACCTCGGAAGACTGAAAGTGGAAGACCTCACACAGTCCGCATCCCTGACATGGAGGAGCGTGTGCTACATTCCGTAGAAGAAACCCTTGCGACCAGTGTGCGACGGTTGGCGGCAGCTAGAGACGCATCTCACTCTCTTATCTGGGGGGTACTTCATGAACAATTGCTGTACCAATATCATCTACAGCGAGTTCAGGCCCTAAGGCCACAGGATCATCATGGCAGACGGCAGTTCTGTCAATGGCTGTTCAAGAAGTGTGCTGCAGATCCACTGTTCACATCCAAGATTTTATTTATCTATGAGGTAGGGTTCACAAGAGGTCGTGTTGTGAGTTTCCATAACCAGCACGTATGGCAGAAGTAAATCCCAAGCAATTCAGGAAAATGGGCGTCAACACCGATTCTCAATCAACGTATGGGCAGGCGTACTTGGCGATAGATTAATAGGGACATACGTGCTACCACAAAGGTTAACTGGGGCACATTGCCTACATTGCTGGAGACTGTGCCATTGCAGCAACGAATACAAGTGTGGTTCATGAATGATGGTGCACGAGTACATTTTCATTGCAAATGGTAAAGTGCGCGAACATCTGACGCAGACATTTCACATTTCAGGACCGACTGATTAGTCAGGCGGAGGGGGCGGGGGGGGGGGGGGGTGGCACACCTTGGCATTCTCGTTCCCCAGACCTCTATCTCCTAGGCTTTTCGTTAAGTGACCATTTGAAGGAGTTGGTCTACGCCACGCCAATCAACGATGTGCGGGCACTACAAGTTCGCTTCTTCAATACTTGCCAGCAGATACAGCAACAATCGGATAAATTTCAAAGGGTGCGTCATTCTTCACGCCGGAGGGCAGAGGGGTTCATTGTCATAAATGGACGCCATGTTTAACACCTCCTATAAACACAAGCTTATCACAGAAAGTGATAATCTATGTTTACTGGACGTATCTCAGAAATTATGCATTTCCGGTTCCATGTTTACGGGACTTATTTTTCTTTTTTCGATGAGTGCGACCACCTTTCAAAGTACTCGACACTTTTTTTGAACACCTTACGTGTACTCCCTTCCAATTCACCATGGAGGTGGAAGAAAACGGAAGCTTGCCCTTCCTTGACATTCTAATCAAGAGGCACCCTGATGGCACCTTGGGTCACGCTGTGTATAGGAAGAAGACACATACGGATTTATACCTTCATGCACAGAGTTGCCACCACCCAGCACAACGCAACTCAGTGCTTAACACACTTGTGCACAGGGCCAAGTCTATCTGTGATGATGACAGCCTACCTGCAGAGTTACAACACCTAAGGAAGACCTTCCGCAGCAACGGTTATAATGAGACGCAAATCTCGCGCGCCCTACACAAGAGCAGGAAGGTAGACACACCAGAAGAAGAAGATGAGACCAGATGCCTGGCATTTCTACCATACGCGGGACCGCCAACAGCCAAGATTGCCCGCATTCTGGAGAAACACAACATCAAGACAATTTTTCATGCCCCAAGTAAAATTAAGGACATACTTGGCTCAGTCAAAGACCACCTAGGACTGCAGACTCCGGGCGTATACAGTATTGAATGTGAATGTGGTACGAAATACATCGGACAAACGCAGCGCTGCATCACGCAGAGGCGCTCGGAACACATTAGAAATGTACGCCTTGGTCAGACAGAAAAATCGGCGGTAGCGGAACATAGCCTTAACGAAGGACACACCTTCCTCTTTGAGGGTACGAAGAAGCTGTGTTACGCTAAAGGATTTTGGGATTCAGTTTTCAAAGAGGCTGTAGAAATTCGGTTGAACAGCAACCTGATCAATCGAGACACTGGTTTCCAACTTAGTACAGCTTGGAATCCCGCAATAACTAAAATTAGAAGAGAACGCTCCGGCACGAAGACGGTAGCGGCCACAGACGTATTAGGAACCGGCAGGGACTCGACGCCCGGTCCGCGCCGCGAACCCTCCACCACTGGCGCGACGGCCGATTCCGCAGGTACCTGATTGGTCGGCGCCCGGAATCAGTCACTGGTCCAGGAGCCTTTATAAGACGATTCCCGCTCACGCCGCGGAGAGTACACGTTAGTTCGTTGTCGCTGTTGCTTATCGTGATGTCGGGACGCGGAAGTGGACGCAAAGCTGCTGCCTTGGCGGAGTTGCTGCTCACGTTAGCAGGACCAGCCGGGAAGAAGAAGTCTACACCGCAGTGCTTTCGCTGCCAAAAGCTTGGCCACGTTGCCAAGCAATGCAGCGAAGCAGTCGCGTGCTTGAAGTGTGCGCAAGCACACGACACACGCGACTGCAAGAAGCCGAAGGACGCCCCCTGCACTTGCGCCAACTGCGGCGGCGCTCACGCGGCAAATGCGCGTTCCTGCGCCTACAGAAGGAATTGGCGGGGACCGGCGAAGAAGACCCAGAAGCAAGTGACCACCACACACGAAGAGGTGGTCACTTGCACAGAAGACGACGTGACCAGGCGCCTTAACGGCGCCGTGGAGGAAGCCATGTCCGCCTTCAAATCCGCCATGGCGGAGGAGAGGGCGGCCATGCTGGCGGAACTGGGCGAGGCTCGGCGTCAGATCGCTGAGCTGACGCAGGAGCTTCGCTCAGCCAAGGCAGCTTCCGCCACAGCGGTCGACACCGCCAGCCAGACGACTCCTCCACGAGAGAAGAAGTTTGCGACGGTGGCCACGCAGACCGACGTGCCTGCCGAAAGGGAGCCCAAGACGGACACCGAGGCAGCAGCGCACGAAGACGAGTGGGAAGAAGTCCCATTCCTCCCGCTTCCGGACATGTACAGCGCAAGCGCTGTGACGCAGAAGATCGCTGCATCGCTTCGCGACGGTACTTACCCCCACCACGACAACCCTTATCCTTTCGTTCCTCCTAACCATCCTAAACCACAACTCCCACATCGCCCTCTCGGGTATCCAGAAGGCCTTCTGGGTCTTTCTAGGGAGGAGTTCAATCTGATTGACTCCTACCCTATCTTCACAGAGTGGCAAATGCGCTGTATCATCATCGCTCTCGTCAACGGTGAATATGATAAGGCGGGATGCATTTTGCACAACATCCCAACCGAGGAAGAGACCTCAGCCACAGCAAAGAAGAAAAAGAAGAATCGTCATAACGACAAGTTCAGAAGATAGGTCATCGGCACTCCTTGCCAGTACAGAAGAACCTACAAGTCAAGAAAGAAGACTCATCAATCATCCCAGGGGAGTAAAGGCCAACAGGCCACAAACTTCCACCTGAACCTCCTCACAGTGAGGAAGTCAGAAAAGGAGCAGCAGGCAGGCTTTATAAGACCGCGCAACACAGCATCTCGACACTTCGCTTGAAGATGATGGGTACGAAACCCTTCGAAACGTTGCGAGAAGACGACGCCTTTACTCGGCTGATCACCCGAGAAGATTTCACGAATGGAATACGCCGAGAAAGTCTCAAATCACATTTACCTTACGTGTATATTCCCAGTGCTGCTGTCTTTTTCTGGAATTACAAAAATTATTCTGGAAGATTAAGGTTCGTCAAAGGTAGAAACATATTCCAAGGCGCAACATCGTCATGTACGTAAGAACACCTTGCCGCAATGTATCGGGAATTACTCTTGATACCCTAACTGCTCAATATTATGAAAGAAGAGCAAGTTTCGTTTGGCGAGACACGTCGAAAATTGCTACTTGTTGTTGAAGCGTCCTATGGGTACCACTTGGGTCGCATTGTGGGTCTTCTCAGGAAGATCACAAGCGGTCGTAGTCAGACTCTCACATATCATTTGCGCCTGCTCGCGAAAATCGTCTGGTGGATGAGTGTCTTTTGTATCGACATGACAGAGCAATCGTTGATGCGGAAAATCCGTCAAATATTTATTCATCAATAGGGCGGTGTCGGTACTGATCTGGCCTACTCAGCAGTTCAGACAATAAGACGACCGGGCATTTATATGAGGCGAAGGGAACTAGAATCGAAACTTACGTTCTTTGCAACTCTGTAATGAATGCGAAATAATCGCTAAACTATATTTAGCCGCCTATGCGCAAGTGTACCTGGTTTCCAAAATTTATACTTTTTAGTATTGATCCGAAAATGCCGATAATTTTCATTTTTATCGAGCACAGCTATCAATAAAGGAGACCGCGTATGAAACACGAGTGCGGCATATTCTTGAGTACCATTCAAATTTTTGGGATCACCACCAGGTCGGACCGAAGGAAGATGTCGAAGAAATGCGAAAGTGAGCCGCTAGATGTGTTACCGGTAAGTTCGATCAACATGCAGGTACTGCGGACATACATTTCGCATAAGTACCACGAAGACAAGGTAAGAGAAATTATGGTTCGTACGGAGTCATGTAGACAGTCGTCTTTCCCTCGACCTATAAGCGAGTGTAACAGGAAAGGAAAAACGTAGCAATGTTAGAAGGTACCCTCCGCCACGCACCATACCGTGGCTTGCAGGGTGTGTACGCAGATGTAAACAAACTTTCTATTAAAATTTAAAAGCGTTGCAATCGAGGAAAACTTGTCCGTATTGTATGTAGTCGTCTGTTACCGCAGTTCTACCGCAGTCCGCAGCTCGTGGTCGTGCGGTAGCGTTCTCGCTTCCCGCGCACAGGTTCCCGGGTTCGATTCCCGGCGGGGTCAGGGATTTTACCTGCCTCGTGATGACTGGGTGTTGTGTGACGTCCTTAGGTTAGTTAGGTTTAAGTAGTTCCAAGTTCTAGTGGACTGATGACCATAGATGTTAAGTCCCATAGTGCTCAGAGCCATTTGAACCATTTTTATTCTACCATATACCAATAAACAGTAGGTGAAATCCAATAAAGCACAAGTATTATCGAAAACCACTTACAACTTAAATACGTTTTGAAACTGAAATCATTGGAAGCTAACGCAAATGTACACTTTCATGACAACCGAATTATTGACAACCAGCAGTTATCCGGAAAAATAATACGTAATATCGACTGGATATGCACGTAAGGTGCAGCTGATGATGACAATCACGAAATCGATCATGTAATGAAGATGTTATAAAACTATTTTTGTAGCAAGAGGCTGTTTTATTTGTCAATAGCTGAGAAACCCGACGTTGACCTGGTATTTCTTTATTTCAATCTTCTATTAGTCCATCACCTCTTACCTCCACTCTCTGTCCACCTCCTCCTCCCCCTCTCTCCGTCCATCTCTTCCTCCGCCCTCTCCCCGTTCGTCATCCCCTCTTGCCCTTCTCTGTCTATTTCCACCTCACTCTGTCTGTTCATCTCCTCCGCCCCGCTCTCTTTGCCTATCTCTTCCTTGCCCTGGCTCTGTCCGTCATTTCCCCTCTCCTTTATCTCCACTCTCCTGTCTCTGACCATTTCTCCTTTCTTATCGCTATCAGTCTCCTCATACTGTGCTGTCTGTCCATCTCCTTGTCCTTCCTTCTCTCTTTCTCCAAGTTATCACACTCATTCCAATAGCAGACTGGAGGGTCTTCCCCTTATAGTATTTGTTTCCAGGTTGTAACTAATACGTGCACCGAACTTCACTTAAATCGTTCAAGAAGTTAGGGTGAGCCATTAACTCCTGGCTTTGCTCGCATACACACATGTCAAATATATTTCATATATTTTATATATTTAATATATTCCAAGCGTATTTGTACACGCATGTAATCTGTTTAGCGATTTTCGCTCTCCCTGTATCCAGTAGCCTACGTGCTCACTGCCTGCGAAATGTATTGTGAACAGGGTTACCGGCAGTGGTACAAAAGTAATAAAACATCATGCATGATACGACAGTTTTTCATGCAGCTCAGTGTTTATGAAGTTGTATCTCCTGAACTATATGTCATACATTGATATATTTTTCTAGGTACATGCAGTAGCATACGTGGAAACTGTCTGCGAGATACGTTGCGAATACAGTTAGTAGTAAAGAAGTAATAAATTAAAACGTTATGGATGTAGTGGCAGTTTTTGACGCATCTTAGTATTTGACGTCATATCTTCTGAACAATTTGTCTTACAATGATATACTTTTGTAGGTTTTTTCGGCGGTAAATGTGAATACTGTCTGCGAATCTAATGTTTCGATTAGAGTTGGTAGCAACGAACTGATTAATTTAATGTTTCGCATGATGCGGTAGTTTTCCACTCATTCTGTGTTTATCACGTCGTCCTGAACTAAATTTCGTACAGCAATGCAATTTTTCTGGTACATCCAGTGGTGTATCTGAATACCGTCTGCAAAATGTCTCACGAATAAAGACAGTAGCAATTAAGTAATAAATTAAAACGTCATGCTTCATGTAGCAGTTTTACTGCATGAACAGCGAAAATGCAGTAAGCGACACATTTTTTACCTGAATGAGCCGTGTGGTCTGTGGCGCCTTGCCACGGTTCGCGCTGCTGCTCCCGTCGGAGGTTCGAATCCGCCCTCGTGCATGGGAAACATAGAACATTTAGAAACACTAAAAAAGGACATTTAACAGTTTGCATTTCACATAGTGTATCTTTCTTGACATTGTTCTTGGCTTGTGTATCGATTTTGTTAAATGTTTCATGGACTTTATAATTATCTTTTACATTTTCTGCCTTTGTGTTTGAGTAATGTGTGTTGAAAGTTTGGCAACACCTTTTTGCTACATACTGTATTGGTGGTTGCTGCTTACCATACACAGCAACGGACAATATTATGCCACGTTTATTTGCTCTTTTCTTCGATTGTTCTAGAAAATCTACTGGTACGTTCTGACAGTATGAATCTCCCTGTCCGCAGCTCGTGGTCGTGCGGTAGCGTTCTCGCTTCCCGCGCCCGGGTTCCCGGGTTCGATTCCCGGCGGGGTCAGGGATTTTCTCTGCCTCGTGATGACTGGGTGTTGCGTGACGTCCTTAGGTTAGTTAGGTTTAAGTAGTTCTAAGTTCTAGGGGAGTGATGACCATAGATGTTAAGTCCCATAGTGCTCACAGCCATTTGAACCATTTTTTGAATCTCCCTGTGGTGCGTATGACCTATTCTCTTCAGGTATCAAAGATGATGGAGCTTTTTTCATTCTGCATTTATCTTTTCTTAACCAAGTAAAAATTCAAATGAATTGTTGTGACTCACATTCTGCAATAGTTATATCAATCTTCTATTTGTGTTGCAATATTTATTTTTATCTTCGAGAATAATCGAGAATTTTTAGGCACTCTTTCACTGATAATCGATTGTCCTATCTTTGTTATCTGTAACCCAAGACATTGCCTTCTAACCTCTGTGTTTTCCGTTGCTACTTCGTTCCCATGTTTCTCTTTTTGCGACAGTTGAATGTTTCAAGACTCTCACTTCTTAGTAAGATCCTGCTTTGGTTCTCCTGTTTTATTAATCGTATTTCACTGCCGCACAGCATGCTCATTGGAACACTTTTCTTAGTGTATGTTACCTAGTTCTTTTATGAAATATTCCTCTTGGAAGCCACTGCGTGTAGTCGAAGTCTCTATTACACTGGAGCGAATTGTAGTGAACATAGGGAAACGAGCATTCACAGACAATTCGCCAGTGTTCACTACCGTTCACTTGAACCTGCAAACAAGCATTTACGTTGGAGGGTGTGGAGGAGAACACAACAAAACGAGCATAGCATACCGACCCTAAGAACACTGAGTTACTGTTTTTCTTTGTGCTAATAATCGATGATTGGAGTACAGGTTTCACACAACACAATATTAGTTATATCTGTTATATGTATAAAGCAGAGTGTGTACGTGTATGACGGGGGTCTCGTCCCAAACCTCTGGATCGATTTGAACCAACTTTCGACCGCAAACAGTGAGCCTCACTAGTATCAGTACTGTGGGATTTTGTAACCTCCAATTTCAATAGGAGCGAAGATACAGGCAAAAATGTGTTTTACCAACCACTGGCCTGTAAGTTCCCTAATGATAGGAATGTCGTATGGGAAACGCAAATCAACTTGCTTTGCTGGACAGCTTATATGTCAGAAAAACAAAAGTTTTCCGAGGTGTTACATGTAAGCTGTCCTGGACGACAGGCATGGAGTGATGTTGGCCTGCTTTATCGATCTGCTTTGCATGGTTGCATATACATCAGTGATAAATAAATGATTTTCAAGCCCCTGATGTGTAGATCGCCCTCCATGCTGTGCATGTAGTATCCGCCTGCTTTACTGAACGGTGTTACAGGCGTTACACATGCCGATGAGTTTGGCTGGGGCAGGCAGAGATGGATAGAGGAGACCATAGATGCTTGAAACAGATGGAAGGTGAAGAAGGGCAATGGGCAAGTGGAAAAAGAAAAGGGGAAGATAGAGATGGGTTAGGTTAGGGTTAGTGGTGTTTAACGTCCCGTCGACAACGAGGTCATTAGAGACGGAGCGCAAGCTCGGGTTAGGGAAGGATGGGGAAGGAAATCGGCCGTGCCCTTTCAAAGGAACCATCCCGGCATTTGCCTGAAACGATTTAGGGAAATCACGGAAAACCTAAATCAGGATGGCTGGAGACGGGATTGAACCGTCGTCCTCCCGAATGCGAGTCCAGTGTGCTAACCACTGCACGAAGATAGAGATGGAAAGAGATAAGGTGGAGGAGGATATTGTCAGAGGGAGGGGGAGGAGGGTACAGTCAGAGAGGGGGTGGAGGGAATGAGCAAAGAGAGTGGTGAGGATGAAGTGGACAGACAGAAGACAGAAGAGGTGAACACAGAGACGGGGAGGAGGAGATGAAGAAACAGAGAGAACAGTGAGAATCAAATGGTTTTATTCCACTTTTTGACATTAGGACATGTTGTAGAACAGATCTGAAGATGGTCATTACTGACTGAAACCGGTCATCGTCGAAGGACTTTATATTGTGGTCAAAGACTGGAATAAAATCATTCGACAGTACCTGGATCACTGTTTATATTCGCGACAATGTCGCAGCTGGTGAAAATAATGAGGATGAGGTGGACAGATAGAGCGCAGAAGAGGTGAACACATGCAGAAGGAACAGGAGACTTTTTAGAGAGGGGGTGGAGGAAATGGACAAAGAATGGGGAGGAGGAGATGAAGGGGCAGAGAGAATGGTAAGGGTGAGGTGGACAGACACCAGGTGTAAGAGGGTAACACCGAGAGGGGAGGAGGAGATGAAGAGAGAGTGGTGAGATTGAAGTGGACAGAGGGAGGAAGATGTGAACACATAACGAGGGGGGGGGGAGAGCTGCAGCCTTTTGCTACTAGAATCTAATATTTAATATTTATGTATGTTCCAGAAGAGTTTCAGCAAACAATACTGCTTTGTTTTTGCAAGCGATACTTTTAGACTGGAAACAGTTCAAAATACAGTAATGCTTTACATACCGGATCTAGCGACCAGCGGGTCGAGTAGGCATATGCGACTGAAATGCGCCAATAAGAGCAGTGGATTTGTTTCATCATCGCTGTGCCATGCCGGGGATGTATGATCAGCAAAGCTGCCGCAAAGGCATACCCTATAGCCGCGATGCAAGACTGTGATCGTCGACAGGATGCTTGGTGAACGCGCTATTCTTGTCGAAACAAGCAAAATTGGGCAAGAAATGAATAATTTAGATGTCGGTGATTTATTACGGAAAATTTTGGTGTCGGTGATTTATTACGGAACGTGATACGTGTAGAGATTGTTTAACAATGAATTTCCCCTCCTGACCACCTTAGCACTGTTACAAAACCATGGGCCTACGTCACCTGACACTTCTCGCTACCTCCTCTTCGTATCTAAGGGGGAAATTAAAAGCTGAACAGTAGCTTCCGACGAGTAACATAATCTGATGAAGAAAGCATTTATACTCTGGTTTTTATCAGCTGGTCTGGAGACAGGTTGGTATCTGTTTGGCATTTCAACAACTATAGTTGGAGTCACGAACCGGGGCTTGTTCTGCGCGTCTACTTCACGCGTCCTCCGACAGCCAATGAGCTTCAGTAATGTTCTCAGCGGTCAGCTGGGAATGTCACAGCCAATGCGTGCATTAAACGTGACTACGGCGACTTATTTATAGATTCTCTGTTTCATTTGTTGTGACTTGTCACGGCTTATGGTGGTGGTAAACAACAAATTCTGCACAAGAAAGTGAAGGACATTTTTTGCAGCAAACACGCTTTCTGCAAGGGTAGATCTCATATATGCCCTTGCCGCAAAAATAGTTTTGAACCGGCAACAGTGCAACGGTGTCTCGAGCAGTGTGAAACGCCATTGATCGTGGATCGGACTATAGTTTATCTCAGATAGTTCCTGATGTCCGCAGTGACATTTGCGAAGTGCTTCAAGGCATTTAGTACAGTACTTGTAAGGAAGACAATGTCAAGTAAATTGCGATCGATATTTTGTAAAAAATACTGTTACTTAGGATACAAGGTAAAATCCGTTATATAATTTGTTGCAGGATAGATAGTGTGAAAGCAGGAAAAAGGGTTTTTATTTATTCAGTTATTACATCAAAAGTTCCTAAAATAAGAGTGATATATTCGTGATGTAATTACAGTGATCTTGAATGCAAGGCAGGAATATGATTAGGTATTTCGAACATCTACATCAGGCAAATACAAGTGGGTTTGGCACAAGCCGTACTGGTACCGAAAGATGGCTAACATTTTGCTGGTGACGACCCTGTAAAGAGCGTCACTTTTATTTCAGTTGTAGAGCTTTTCAGATTATATGCTTCTGCAGTCTTTTAAGATTTGTAATGTACTCTTCATAAACTTTCTCACTGGTAGTGTGACGGGAAAACATAGTGTCTCCAAGTATTTGCGTGGAAACAAAATTACGAGTAATTACACCGATTCCTTTACTAAATTTTTAAAGCTTGAGTTAGTTGCTTTCTACTATTGCTGCAAAGATATAAATTAAAAAGTATGGGGCATAAACTACACTGCACAAAACAATTGAAGGGACACTTTTTCGAAACCCCGTAACTGTCTGCCATTGCGACGCAGTACTTTGGTCAAAAGAGCCTACGACTATCCTTCTGTAATGGTGATAAATCATAGCGCCCCGCAATGTAACCCTCGAACTCGGCGACGCTGCAAACAAGGCGACAAATGTGGGAAAAGTGCCAGAATACAGAAGTTCACGTGACGTGGAGAGTGGATGAATGATGTCACTTTGGCACCAAATTTCACCAAAATTCTGCCCAACATCGTCTGGACCTGTCGCACGATGGGAAGGTCGTCACACGCCCTCTTACCCATGCTGCACCCTTTCTTTTGACGCCTCTCCGACGGCGGTCAGAACCGCGACTCTCAGCGTTGAAATCACGCAGCGGCCGAGGGAAATACGAGTATATCAGACACACCGCCGCTCAGAATTGACGCTAAAAGTCCTCAAGAGGGTGTTATAAAGGGCGACAGTGAACCCACCCCTTCCATTGGGACATTGATTGTCACACATGTCGCGGCAGAAAACGACAATGCGCTGTGCGGTGAGCAGTAGGACGAAGTTCTTGACAGCCTTTGACACCGCTGACACCTGCCGGATGATTTATCCGTTCTCGAAGGACATCGTCAGCCTGAAACCCCACTAAACGCCATCGCATCCCTTTACAGTGTAGCATGACCGCAGTTTTTCCTCTGGTGTACAGTGCGGAAACACTTTGGTATGTTCAAACCCAGGCGACGAAATCTGAACGTAATCTAAAGATAAGTTGTGCTAAAGAGTGTCTGAAATTTTTTGTTACCAGCTTAAATTTGGTACTTTTGATCAACTGTACAATAATTTTTACTAATGTTATACCAGTTTACCAACAATATATTATAAGGAAATACTTATATAATGATTGACAATTTGTCTTTTTTTTGTGTCCTGACTTCAAGTTCCTTGCCGTATCGATTATTTAACCACCAGCCCCGAAGTTTAGATTTTCTACAAATTGGGACTGTTAACAACACTCCCTGTGAGTGAAGAGTCTTAATATTCCTCTTTCTCTCACGTGACTATTATGAGTAGATATGCAGTATTTTATCTTTTTTACAATTGCATTCAATCACTGACACGCAGATTAATTTCCAATTACTTACTCAAAAGACTCCTACTGCATAATAAGTTATAACATGACCTTCAATCTGAACCAACTGTTGATATCCAGCTGGTAAATAAATAAACTTAATCTTTCATTTAGTTTCAGTTATGACAGTCAAATAAGTTACATCTGCTAGCACACATTGTGAAATCAACTACGATGGTCTTAGAAATTGGTCTACCAGACACGTGACACACAGCAGACAGAAGCAGGGGGCAAAAAATAGAATCTGTTATTACTCATATGTTAAATTTAAAGGAAAGCAGGAAATTTTTACATATTAAGTATTGTAAGATTTAGTTGCACTTTTAGTAGAGTTTATAAGAGGCCTACAGCAGAAACTGAAGTCTAATTATCAGTGGTAATATCATATCGTAATACTTCCTTGTGACCACAGACTCAAGTAAAAGACAATTACAGTACTCGTTTCGACTATTATGAGTTTCATTCATCTACAGTCATCTGACTTTGCGTAAAGTTGATAAAAGTAGTGTGTTTGTTCTCAGTTAAGTTATCCATTTGTACTTTGTGAAATTGAAACAGTGGTATCTAACATCCTCCATTGTAGAGGGATTTATGTAGCAATCAAGCAATGAAATGATAAGAGTAATTACGTAGGCTTCCGCGGCCGGTGTCATGGTTTAAAATTATTCTGGGTGTTGTACCGCGTTACTGCATAAAATGCTTTAAATATAAATTTAAAACCGACGTTTTAACCATATTACAACGGCCTTGCCCTGAGGATCATAACGCACAGATAAACATGATGACAAGGCAAAGATAATCATCTCAACTTCTTAAGGTATCGATCTATAGCTTAATGCAAAATTACGCCAATGACCATTTTTAACAATTACATACGTTATTACACAATTCAGCAACTACACTAAGATGACAGGACTAAAGTTATGCATCAGCCAAGAACTTTTTAACTATGATGGACTGGAGTCCAAAGTTTCGCTTCTATCTTGGGGTCGTGATCTCATCTAAAAGAGGTGAATAATTGAATTGGGTTTCCTCGTTTAATAATAAGTGTGGGGATGTACGCATCTGTCTTTTAATTTCTAAAATTTCTAATTGGTCGAGTTTAACCCACTTTTACTCTGTGTGTAGGACTCGTGCATCTATTAGGTATTTCTGGTTATTGTTCAGGCAATGTTCTGCAAAGGCTGAATCAGGCTTCTTCAATCTCCAGCTTCTGTGGTGTTCCTTAAGCCTAGTACAGATTGACTTTCCCGTCTGTCCAATGAATTTTATACAACTACGTAGTGTAACACACAAAAGATTATTACACACTTGTGAGATTGCGTATCCATTTCAGAGCTATTATCTTCGCCAAAGTGGCACTCTTAGCGCAGATGCGAACATCAAACCAAATGTAATGACCTTTTCGCCGAGGGACTCAGGCAGCTGCGACTGAGAAAGGTCATCGACAGAATGTTCGGAACACATATATCGTCTGCCATTTTTACACATGCGTTGCTCGCAGCCTAGAGTGTTCACACATTCGTTCCACTTGCAGAAAAGGAATACCATGCAAGACTCAAAAATCTGAGTCGGCTCCACTTTGATCCAGGTTGCTCGTATTTATCACGTGCCGCTCTCACAAGCATTTGTACAGAAGTAGCCGGCTAAAGGCTGGCATTTCCTTTTGCCGCACCGTCTTTGCCACAGAGCTGACGAGCTTTCTTTCTTCTTGTTCCATTCCACTGGCACAAGAACCACCTCATTCCGTTATTTCTTCTTCCGGAAAATGCAAACTCTCTCTCTCTCTCTCTCTCTCTCTCTCTCTCTCTCTCTCTCTTTCTCTTTCTCTCTCTCTCTCTTTCTCTCATCAGCCCCTTTTTTTGTCAAAATTATCATCTGATATTAAACTTCAAAAGAATTTTAGTTTCCTTACCTGTCTCAGTCAACTAACCATTCAGTTAATTTTTGTAGAGTGTTGGCTAGATAGAAAAGGTGAGTCTGAATGTGGCCGGTGTGTATAATCATCGGAAGTCATGGCTAGGAGCTCCTTTCAGTCACAGCTGTATCCCTTAGATAAGTTAGGAGTCTGACAACAGGGGTCCGACATTCAAGGAGCAATGAGATAGACTCCGAATGAAGGTCGCAGCAAGAAACAATATTTTAAGAAAACTCATTGTCATAAGATGGCAAGCAAGTCCACATGTCCTTCGGACACCGGCTCAAGCCTTGTGCCACTCGGCAGGAGAATATGCTTTTCCTTGTGTGATATCGCTCTAGCCACTCGGAATAGGTTGACATCGCTCTTCACCAAATTTGCTATTATGTGACAGGATGCTTGACACCAACTCCAATCGAGAAGATCCAACTCCTGGCCAGAACAGCAACACTCAGCGTCAGACGGATAGTAACAGCCAAATCCGAAAGGAGTAAAGCCAACACTGACGGCGGGCACCCACTTGATGGGCATGAACTTGTTGTTCTACGTCTTCGCAACAAGAAAAAGCCTTATCTCAATTACTGTCCCCGTAATGAAATTAGAGGCAGGAGACAGGCTTCAACATTGCCAGGACAGAGCTAAACGGTATTGGATATCACCAAAAGAAGAGCTAGCCCAGGAAACAACTTTCCGTGGCCAACATGGAGATTACTTAATCATCTTTGCCTAGAAATTCGCCAAAATAAAACAGCCATATTGAAATGAGGACTCTGCGGTTACCAAGGTGTGATCTATGCGTGTAGTGCTAAATGAACGATGAGCCATTTTCTCCATTGCCCCGTTCACACCATTTCCTCATGCACAGTGGCGAAAGAGAATATGGCATTGGTAAGCCACCCAGGATTAGAAACACAGTTAGATTAAATACTGAGATGTATTGGTGAAACTTCTTTATTTAATTCGGAAACTGCTGAGAGAAATTGCTTAAGGCATCTGAACCATCTAAAACCGGTGAGTGCAACTGAACGTACTGTCATTTTGCTTGTCTATATCGTTTGAACACTGACCTACAGAATTTTCCCTGACATACACAGCTCAAACTTTTTCTATTCATTAATTACCCACAATATACAAGGATAATACAATCTGACTATTAATTAACATCACTTCTGAACACGGTTATTTCCTTTGTAAATATTTCGGCTGAACTTATTTGCGGCTTTAGCCAGCTTTTTCGTACCTACAACGATTTTAGATTCAGTGCTTTCTATAATCTTTAAATCGTAAACAAAACCATTACATCACGGCAATTAATCTCATTAGGTACTTTCAGTAACACGACCTTGGTTCGCTGTCAAGCCTCTTGGACTACTGTAAGTTTATCAGTCCATTATCCCGCTTTCTATTTGGGTGATTTGTAGTCGTCCATGTTTGTTTTCGTTTCGTAGTTTAAGGAATTTGGTGTTGTCACATTCTGCTTCTGATTAGACTTCTTAGTGTATTGCACTCTTTGAATTGCATTGTAAATTTGTTGTTCGTATTCAGATTGCGTTCTACTCGCATCTTAATATTGGGAGCGTCGGGTTAAATGAGTCCATATTTGTGTTTGTTGCATCTGTACTACTACTATACTAAGAGTTGTAGTTTAACGCTGTTATCAAAAATCTCGAGTGGCGCTTGATTGATATGTTTCAGATTTTCACACGATGTTCAAATAAAAGTGTGTGCGTGTATGTGTGTAATAGAGGATAATGTTAATATAAAAAAATTCGAAAGTTTCTTGAGAATTTTATTTCACATTTTCATAAGTTGCTGCAATAAACATTTGGATGGACACAGGCTGCATATATAAGCCACATGTGATGTATAAATATGTAATAAATATGTATCTAATACATAGAAGGAAACATTGCTAGCAAAAATGTCGATAATTTCTTTTTACACAATACTCTAACAAATTCTCTGACGGACATCAGATACAAATTTTTTAATTTATTGGTGTAAAAATATATACATAAAGAGGAAACGCTGTTAGTAAAAATCTCGATAAGTTCTTGACCGATTTAGTTCAAATTTTTACATGATACTCTAATATACTTCGTATGGACCTAGGCTACATATTTCTTTAATATATGTGGTAAGGTTTTGAGAACAGAACAACAACTGTGTAAGCTTTAAAAATTTTTGGTTTAATGTTGCAATCTTATCACAGAAATACACGCGTTTACACAGTTTTCAATGTGGCAATATTACTACAGTTGTCAAACGAACGCATCTCGTCCTCAGAAAATGAAATAATCCTAAACACAATAGTAAATTTTAACTAGAAGTTTCTTTACAAAATTATTCTTACGACTACGTCATAACGTTGGCCAGTACTACGATAAATCATCCGATTCCGGTCAAAGTTTGTTACTATTTAGGATGACAATCAAGTCTACAGAAGATGGTTAGTTTTGTGGCAAGTTGAGCAAAAGATTACTCAAGGTCGCTCGAGTTTATACAGTGGACGCAAGCTGATGAACCAACAAGTTTACGCCTCTGCTCGCGGTATTTACCTTAGCTGCGATGAGCTGTTGTCTGCATGGCTGCTTTCGTCCTCTGAAATTCCTATAAAAACTAAATAACCCTTTACCGATTTTTCGAGCAGGACCTCTCCCTATGTTTCTCATTATGCGATAAAACATGTACTCATCCCTAGTCTTGGAGTATGGCGATATACATGCACATGGCTGGAGAAGCGTGCATTTTGTTATCTTTCATACTCTTTGATTTCTGGACATTTAATAAAACTAAATTCTCGTGTCGTGTTACTCTTTTTTCTTTTGTTTATCCTTTATACAATTTCAAATGACTCACAGGGTGCAAATCCAATGATTTTCCTGTTTTTGGATTAATCAGTTCGACTGCATTATCATGGGCTACTTTACTCACTTCCATGGCGCCATGCAATATAGAAAAGAAATTATTTTCGACGCCGTAGGCTTCCTATTGCTTGGTGCTAATTTTACTTGATGTCGATGTTTTACTTTGGGTACTGGTGGGATTTCACTTCTAACTTGGGTGTCACTATTGGTATTGTCAACAGTGCATTATCCTCTTGGCATACTATTTCTCTCTCCGTTTCGTATAAATGAGCTTCATCTTTTACAGTTTGGTGATCATCAGTTTTTGTACTACTGTCTATATTCACCGTTAATAACTCCTGTTTCTCATCATCGGTCGATTCCCAGTCAACTGAATCCCAGCATGCTGGTGTTTGTATCCGATTACCCCCTAAACGTACTTCAGAATTTTGCTGATCAAAACTAAGTCTATTTACATTTAATTATATAAATAACTTCATTTTGCTATTGAATCACTTGTGATTGGTCTTCGTACCGTTCATCTCGTCAGTTCTGTCTTTTACCTGGGTTTGGTGGCCTCAACTAGATTTCCTGTACCGGTTCATTTCGCGTGTTTTGTCCTGCTAAAGCTTGATTTTCCCAACCTTTCTGCGTTCCGGTCATTCCATTTCCACCCGAGTAACTAGGATTTTGTTGTAGAAAACCTCTAAGCCTTTCTGCCTCATTTTCACGGTAATTATATCTCGGATCATATTTACCACCGTAGTTTCTAGGACCAAATCCACTACCGTAATTCCGCGGCCCACCAAAACCGTAATTATTATTCGACCTCTGTGAATTTCCAAAACCATAGTTATTATTGTTATCCCATGGGTGATTAACATTCTTTCCAAAACGATTACCTCTTCGTACGTTATTATTGCCATTGTAACTACTATAAAAGTCTAATTGGTTGCTATTATCCCCCCTACCATTGTTTTCTCTCACTGTTCTTTGTTTCTCCGTGTCATCTTCACTGAAGATGAATTCAAGTTCTCTTAACATCCCTTTAAATGCTTGTAAATTATCTCCTGCCCTATCTACCAACGACGGCTGATAACGTAACGGTAACTTCATTGTCCACATACATATCAGTTCCCCATCACTGTATGGACTATCTAAACACTGATTCTTTTTTGTCATTTCTTCGAAAAATCTAATTGGTTTCTTTTCTCCTGAAGTTTTGAATAACTCTTTCTGTAACAATTCATATTTTATTCTATTTTGGGTTTCCGTTCCAAGAATGCGGATTTAAATTGCTCATATGATTGACAGTTTGCAGCTACTCTTTGCATGGTTTCCACTTTTGCGCCATCCACATGCCCACAAATGAAGTCAAGTTTATGTCAAAATGGCCAATGCTCTGGTAAACCGATCTGGAATTGATTTATAAACATGCGTGGGTGTAAGCCGTTCCCGCTTTCTTTGTAATGTTGGAATTTTCTGACTGTAAAAAAGTGATCATTGTCAAATTTTTCTATTCCACCATATGGCGTTTGTGTTTTCACAACATTATCCGTTCCCTCCAACTGTGTCATGTTTTCTTGTATTCGTTCTACCATATTTGGGTCCTGAGATGACAGATTTACGTCCCATCTAGCGTCGTAACTACGTAGTGGGGTGCAGTTATCTAAACCATACCGTTCCTAGTGTATCGGACTGAAAGATTCGTTAAAATTTCCCGTTACTGGCTCAGTGTTTTATCTTCCTATTTGATTTATATTGACATGCTTGCATATAAGCTGTTGTATTATAACTTGGAAATTGGTACATGTGTCGTCGCAACTTGCTCTGTCTCGCGTCACTAGCGTACATTCGGAGGGTCGGCAGCCGCTCTCTTGGGATGCGCGCGTTTACCGTTTCTCGCTCCATTGTCTGTTGTGACCGCACCTTACCTGCTTCACTCACCTATATTAACTGTTCTCTTCCCATTTGCTACTGTTTCGTTTCGGTAATTATTGACGCAACCTCTTGTGGATATACGAATGGAATTTTATGACTTTTTTATGTTTCCGCTACTGCTACGGAAGATTGCACAATGGACTTGTTTACTTCTGGATTTCTGTCCATCGCTATGTCGGATGATACTTCCGATTCCGTTGCATCACTTCTGATTTCTGTACGGTTCTCGATACAGTGTTTCAGTTCTGTACGAAGCTGTTCATACTGTTTTTGATTTCGAATCTTTTAGCGCTGCTCGTGTGGCACGTTTTCTGACATTGAGCTCTTCCACGATTTGTTGCGCCGTATCAGACGTCTTCCGTGCTACATTATCAACTCTTTGATTAACATTAGACACTGCATCCTGTACCTGGTCAATGTCAGAACGTATCTTTTTCTGGTCAGCCGTTAACGATTGTATAAGCTCCCGCGAGTCTCTCGTCTCTCTCCGGATTTTAGTAAACTGTTCATTAACTTTCGTTCGTAGTTTTTGCTGATCTTCGCAGACTTTTTCGAACCCAATATAGGTTTCAAATTTGAGACTGTTTAAGCCAGCATTTGTCTCTGTTTTTAAATCTGCTAACCTTGCATTTCTTTCAGTTTTTAAATCTGCTAACACCAAGTTTCTTTCAAGTTTTATGTCTGCTAACCCTGCATTTGTCTGCTTTACGACCATA
Source organism: Schistocerca serialis cubense (assembly GCF_023864345.2). Classification (NCBI taxonomy): domain Eukaryota; kingdom Metazoa; phylum Arthropoda; class Insecta; order Orthoptera; family Acrididae; genus Schistocerca; species Schistocerca serialis. The sequence continues at coordinate 259,527,231 of NC_064641.1, forward strand.
GTGAGTCGCTTCAATATTGCGAACACACTATCTGACTCTTCGCCATCGTCACCTGTCACTGTGTGATGTAAATTTTGCCGTTCGAATCTTTCACGTGGCGTCTCACCGACTTCTATACATAGTGCGGACGCACTTACACACATTCTTTCTGTTAGAAACTGTCCCGTATGATTGAGAATTACTATATTTGGTTCAAGGTACTGAAGTTTATCGTCTTCTGATCCCACTTCTGACCCACTAGATCCGTCATTTGTTTGTTTTTGTGCATTCTCAGACTGTGATACCAATCGTGAAACTACCACCATTCCCTCTGCACTATCACTACGTTCCGTTCCGTGACTCGCAATCGATACTTTTTGTTGTACATCAATCTCTATCCTGTCAAGATCTTCAGATAGCCCTATCTGCGATAATCTACGTTCTTCCGTCATCTCCGATCGTCTAACTAAGCTCTGTCTTTCTCGAATTGCGCGAGCTTGAGCTCTCGTCAGCATCAAGTTATATGATCTTACACGTTTCCAAATATCATAGAAAGTTTCTTAGACTGTCTACACATCATCAGCTACGCTGTTCACTGTTTGTAGAATTTCAAACCAACTCAACAACGCCGTGAATAACTTGGCGCGCGCCAGCAAGGTCATGCGCAAGCTACTTTCACACCAACATAAACATTAGCTTATTTATTAATGCAACTTTTCTACACTTTGGATTACACATTTACTGTATTCTGACCACTAAACATACACATACATTGGGTAACCTCGTTACGAAAACAATAAAACAAAAAAAGATTTTTTTTTCAATTCAAAAATTTTAATTTCCCCTTCTAATTTGACTAATTGCCATCCAGGCAGACCAATTGCCATCCTGGCAGGTTCGCCATTCTGTAAGGTTTTGAGGACAGAGCAACAACTGTGTAAGCTGTAAGCATATTTGGTTTAATGGTGCAGTCTTATCACAGAAATACACGCGTTTACACAGTTTACAATATGACAATCTTAGGACAGTTGTCAAACGAACGCATCTCGTCCTCAGAAAATGAAATAATCCTTCACACAACAATAGTAAATTTTAACTAGAAGTTTCTTTACAAAATAATTCTTACGTCATGATGTTGGCCAGTACTACGATAAATCATCCGATTCCGGTTCAAAGTTTGGTACTATTTAGGATGACAATCAAGTCTACAGAGAATGGTTAGTTTTGTGACAAGTTGAGCAAAAGATTACTCAAGGTCGCTCGAGTTTACAGTGGACGCAAGCTGGTGAACCAACAAATTTACAGCTCTGCTCGCAGTATTTACCTTAGCTGCGATGAGCTGTCGTCTGCATGGCTACTCTCGTCCTCTGAAATTCCTATAAAAACTAATTAAGCCTTTGCTGATTTTTCCAGCAGGATCCCGCGCTATGTTTCTCGTTATGCTAGCAAACATGTACTCATACATAGTCTTGGAATATGGCGATATGCACGCGCGTGGCTGGAGCAGCGTGCATATTAAAATGCACTCTCAGTCGTCGCAAGAATAATTAACTGACTGGTTTCTTCCCTCCAAAGCTGGAGCTCAACAACGCTACAGCTAATATCTAGCTTAATGTCAACTGCAGTGAGCTCAGCATTGACACAAATTTATCCTCTGCATCGTACAGAGCGTTATGTCCCCTGTTTGCACTTGACGCCAGTTCAGGGAAGAGTCGCTGAAATTTTCGCTCTTGTTTTTCTCGTAGCTAAACTGTCTCCCCACCTGGGTTCTTTCATTCTCAACACCACGGCTTTTTTTTACCAGTAGGAGCGTTCCTCTTATTTTTTAGAAACTCTCTCTGCCAATCACGAGGGCCCTACCATTAAACTGCATCTAAATCTCGGCACTTTACTTCTTCCTAGTTCGTTTCCGCCAATCGGACGTTTTGTGCCCACTCCAGATGCGTAAATGTTACATGCATATGTCACATGTGTACCACTCACTGTTCACATGATCAACTGCATCACCAGCTTCGTTCGTATCCACTTGAAATTCCGAAACGCAGTTTTCTAAAGCTTCTTTCTGTCCTACTTCTGGTGGCCCGTTACTTGCTCTCCAGTATGCGTCACCTGACTGCTCGCCGACTCCTGCTGTGGGATGCCCCTAAGAGCTTTTCGTGGTGCCTCCCGTGATGTGGCCTCTGCTTCTGCCCACGCCTGCTTCCACACAAAACGTTCCCTCTCGCTGCTTGTTTCACCTTCTGCTCATTGATGTGGATGATATAGGAGCGGTGTGTTAATACCGTCGATTGAGTGCCGTCCCTTTTGCATTACATACTTATAAGGAAATCTGCTCATTACTGCCAAAGTAAGTTAAATGTCATATTCACCTTCCTGTTACGGTGTATAGAACTCTTAAGTAAGGTGCGAAATTGACCTTCATTTAATGTGCCACCTTACAATGTGGTATACAAAAGACATAAAGGAGAACCGTTGTTAACAAGAACTCAAAAAGTTTCTGACCGATTTACTTCAAATTTTTACACGATACTCTAATAAACATTCGAATGGACATGGGCTACATATTTTAACATACAAAGTACATAAATATATATGTAATTCATAAAGCGGAATATCTCGAGAAGTTATTGTCCATTTTTTTCCTGTTTTTACACTATACGCAAATATACTTTCAGACAAACATAGGCTACATACTTTTTAAATGTATATGGTGTATAAATATCTATATAAAAATTCTCAAAAAGTTCTTTATCAGTCTATTTGAAAATTGTACATGATGCTCTAATAAACATTCGAACACTCATCGGCTGCAAATTTTTAAACATATGTAATATATAAATATATACTTATTATATAAATGGGAAAAGCTTTAGCAGAAATCTTGAAAAGTTCATAATCGTTTGACTTCAAATTGTTATATGATACTCTACTAACATTCAGTATAGCATAAGCTACATTTTTGTTTTATACATCATGCTCTCTCACTATTTCAAATGTATTCCAAATAAAATGTCTTTCTGAAATTAAAATTTATAATACATGTTTTTTGCAAATTCATCAGAGTCAAAAAAATGGCTCTGAGTACTATGGGCCTTAACTTCTGAGATCATCAGTCCCCTAGAACTTAGAACTACTTAAACCTCACTAACCTAAGGACATCACACACATCCATGCCCGAGGCAGGACTCGAACCTGCGACCGTAGCGGCGTCAGTGTCAATTTGCATCTTTTGTTCGAGAGCCAACACAGCTAGATTTATTAATCTCAAAGTCAATATTGCGGGTCTTATATAATTTTTAATAATTTCAATATGACAAATATCCAAAGTTTCAAAATAGCACTTCTCGTTAATTTTCTATTACTTAATGATGACTAGTTTCGAATTTTATTTATAATCCATTCTCATATCACCCATCCAAAGGAGTACAATGCAAGGGATCATGAAACACGCTGAGACAATTGTTGCCGCTCACACTAATCATGTCCACATATAGAGGCCATTCCCAGATCTCGTGCTTGGAGTGCCTTCTACTCTGCCACCACATTTGTTTGTTTCACTACCTCTGAGTGATGCAAGCACGCTCATGTTCAGGAAAACCAGAACATATTGAACGAGTAGAGATAGGACGTTCATATTCACAGGAGTGCCTTCTTCTCTGCAACCACATTTGTTTGTTTCACTACCTCTGAGTGATGCAAGCATGCTCATGTTCAGAAAAACCAGAACATATTGAACCAGTAGAGATAGGACGTTCATATTCACAGGAGTGCCTTCTACTCTGCAACCACATTTGTTTGTTTCACTACCTCTGAGTGATGCAAGCACGCTCATGTTCAGGAAAACCAGAACATATTGAACGAGTAGACATAGGACGTTCATATTCACAGGAGTGCCTTCTTCTCTGCAACCACATTTGTTTGTTTCACTACCTCTGAGTGATGCAAGCACGCTCATGTTCAGGAAAACCAAAACATATTGAACGAGTAGAGATAGGACGTTCATATTCACAGGAGTGCCTTCTTCTCTGCAACCACATTTGTTTGTTTCACTACCTCTGAGTGATGCAAGCACGCTCATGTTCAGGAAAACCAAAACATATTGAACGAGTAGAGATAGGACGTTCATATTCAGACGAGTGCCTTCTTCTCTGCAACCACATTTGTTTGTTTCACTACCTCTGAGTGATGCAAGCACGCTCATGTTCAGAAAAACCAAAACATATTGAACGAGTAGAGATAGGACGTTCATATTCACATGAGTGCCTTCTTCTCTGCAACCACATTTGTTTGTTTCACAACCTCTGAGTGATGCAAGCACGCTCATGTTCAGGAAAACCAGAACATATTGAACGAGTAGAGATAGGACGTTCATATTCACAGGAGTGCCTTCTACTCTGCAACCACATTTGTTTGTTTCACTACCTCTGAGTGATGCAAACACGCTCATGTTCAGGAAAACCAGAACATATTGAACGAGTAGAGATAGGACGTTCATATTCACAGGAGTGCCTTCTTCTCTGCAACCACATTTGTTTGTTTCACTGCCTCTGAGTGATGCAAGCACACTCATGTTCAGGAAAACCAAAACATATTGAACGAGTAGAGATAGGACGTTCATATTCACAGGAGTGCCTTCTACTCTGCAACCACATTTGTTTGTTTCACTACCTCTGAGTGATGCAAGCACGCTCATGTTCAGGAAAACCAGAACACATTGAACGAGTAGAGATAGGACGTTCATATTCACAGGAGTGCCTTCTTCTCTGCAACCACATTTGTTTGTTTCACTACCTCTGAGTGATGCAAGCACGCTCATGTTCAGGAAAACCAAAACATATTGAACGAGTAGAGATAGGACGTTCATATTCAGACGAGTGCCTTCTTCTCTGCAACCACATTTGTTTGTTTCACTACCTCTGAGTGATGCAAGCACGCTCATGTTCACGAAAACCAGAACATATTGAACGAGTAGAGATAGGACGTTCATATTCACAGGAGTGCATTCTTCTCTGCAACCACATTTGTTTGTTTCACTACCTCTGAGTGATGCAAGCACGCTCATGTTCAGGAAAACCAGAACATATTGAACGAGTAGAGATAGGACGTTCATATTCACAGGAGTGCCTTCTTCTCTGCAACCACATTTGTTTGTTTCACTACCTCTGAGTGATGCAAGCACGCTCATGTTCAGGAAAACCAAAACATATTGAACGAGTAGAGATAGGACGTTCATATTCACATGAGTGCCTTCTTCTCTGCAACCACATTTGTTTGTTTCACGACCTCTGAGTGATGCAAGCACGCTCATGTTCAGGAAAACCAGAACATATTGAACGAGTAGAGATAGGACGTTCATATTCACAGGAGTGCCTTCTACTCTGCAACCACATTTGTTTGTTTCACTACCTCTGAGTGATGCAAACACGCTCATGTTCAGGAAAACCAGAACATATTGAACGAGTAGAGATAGGACGTTCATATTCACAGGAGTGCCTTCTTCTCTGCAACCACATTTGTTTGTTTCACTGCCTCTGAGTGATGCAAGCACGCTCATGTTCAGGAAAACCAAAACATATTGAACGAGTAGAGATAGGACGTTCATATTCACAGGAGTGCCTTCTTCTCTACAACCACATTTGTTTGTTTCACTACCTCTGAGTGATGCAAGCACGCTCATGTTCAGGAAAACCAAAACATATTGAACGAGTAGACATAGGACGTTCATATTCACAGGAGTGCCTTCTTCTCTGCAACCACATTTGTTTGTTTCACTACCTCTGAGTGATGCAAGCACGCTCATGTTCAGGAAAACCAGAACATATTGAACGAGTAGAGATAGGACGTTCATATTCACAGGAGTGCCTTCTTCTCTGCAACCACATTTGTTTGTTTCACTACCTCTGAGTGATGCAAGCACGCTCATGTTCAGGAAAACCAGAACATACTGAACGAGTAGAGATAGGACGTTCATATTCACAGGAGTGCCTTCTTCTCTGCAACCACATTTGTTTGTTTCACTACTTCTGAGTGATGCAAGCACGCTCATGTTCAGGAAAACCAGAACATACTGAACGAGTAGAGATAGGACGTTCATATTCACAGGAGTGCCTTCTTCTCTGCAACCACATTTGTTTGTTTCACTACCTCTGAGTGATGCAAGCACGCTCAAGTTCAGAAAAACCAGAACATATTGAGTGAGTAGAGATAGGACGTTCATATTCACAGGAGTGCCTTCTTCTCTGCAACCACATTTGTTTGTTTCACTACCTCTGAGTGATGCAAGCATGCTCATGTTCAGAAAAACCAGAACATATTGAACGAGTAGAGATAGGACGTTCATATTCACAGGAGTGCCTTCTTCTCTGCAACCACATTTGTTTGTTTCACTACCTCTGAGTGACGCAAGCACGCTCATGTTCAGGAAAACCAGAACATATTGAACGAGTAGAGATAGGACGTTCATATTCACAGGAGTGCATTCTTCTCTGCAACCACATTTGTTTGTTTCACTACCTCTGAGTGATGCAAGCACGCTCATGTTCAGGAAAACCAGAACATACTGAACGAGTAGAGATAGGACGTTCATATTCACAGGAGTGCCTTCTTCTCTGCAACCACATTTGTTTGTTTCACTACTTCTGAGTGATGCAAGCACGCTCATGTTCAGGAAAACCAGAACATACTGAACGAGTAGAGATAGGACGTTCATATTCACAGGAGTGCCTTCTTCTCTGCAACCACATTTGTTTGTTTCACTACCTCTGAGTGATGCAAGCACGCTCAAGTTCAGAAAAACCAGAACATATTGAGTGAGTAGAGATAGGACGTTCATATTCACAGGAGTGCCTTCTTCTCTGCAACCACATTTGTTTGTTTCACTACCTCTGAGTGATGCAAGCATGCTCATGTTCAGAAAAACCAGAACATATTGAACGAGTAGAGATAGGACGTTCATATTCACAGGAGTGCCTTCTTCTCTGCAACCACATTTGTTTGTTTCACTACCTCTGAGTGACGCAAGCACGCTCATGTTCAGGAAAACCAGAACATATTGAACGAGTAGAGATAGGACGTTCATATTCACAGGAGTGCTTTCTTCTCTGCAACCACATTTGTTTGTTTCACTACCTCTGAGTGATGCAAGCACGCTCATGTTCAGGAAAACCAGAACATATTGTACCAGTAGAGATAGGACGTTCATATTCACAGGAGTGCCTTCTTCTCTGCAACCACATTTGTTTGTTTCACTACCTCTGAGTGATGCAAGCACGCTCATGTTCAGGAAAACCAAAACATATTGAACGAGTAGAGATAGGACGTTCATATTCACAGGAGTGCCTTCTTCTCTGCAACCAAATTTGTTTGTTTCACTACCTCTGAGTGATGCAAGCACGCTCATGTTCAGGAAAACCAAAACATATTGAACGAGTAGAGATAGGACGTTCATATTCACAGGAGTGCCTTCTTCTCTGCAACCACATTTGTTTGTTTCACTACCTCTGAGTGATGCAAGCACGCTCATGTTCAGGAAAACCAAAACATATTGAACGAGTAGAGATAGGACGTTCATATTCACAGGAGTGCCTCCTTCTCTGCAACCACATTTGTTTGTTTCACTACCTCTGAGTGATGCAAGCACGCTCATGTTCAGGGAAACCAGAACATATTGAACGAGTAGAGATAGGACGTTCATATTCACAGGAGTGCCTTCTTCTCTGCAACCACATTTGTTTGTTTCACTACCTCTGAGTAATGCAAGCACGCTCATGTTCAGGAAAACCAGAACATATTGTACGAGTAGAGATAGGACGTTCATATTCACAGGAGTGCCTTCTTCTCTGCAACCACATTTGTTTGTTTCACTACCTCTGAGTGATGCAAGCACGCTCATGTTCAGGAAAACCAAAACATATTGAACGAGTAGAGATAGGACGTTCATATTCACAGGAGTGCCTTCTTCTCTGCAACCAAATTTGTTTGTTTCACTACCTCTGAGTGATGCAAGCACGCTCATGTTCAGGAAAACCAAAACATATTGAACGAGTAGAGATAGGACGTTCATATTCACAGGAGTGCCTTCTTCTCTGCAACCACATTTGTTTGTTTCACTACCTCTTAGTGATGCAAGCACGCTCATGTTCAGGAAAACCAAAACATATTGAACGAGTAGACATAGGACGTTCATATTCACAGGAGTGCCTTCTTCTCTGCAACCACATATGTTTGTTTCACTACCTCTGAGTGATGCAAGCACGCTCATGTTCAGGAAAACCAGAACATATTGAGTGAGTAGAGATAGGACGTTCATATTCACAGGAGTGCCTTCTTCTCTGCAACCACATTTGTTTGTTTCACTACCTCTGAGTGATGCAAGCACGCTCATGTTCAGGAAAACCAGAACATGTTGAACGAGTAGAGATAGGACGTTCATATTCACAGGAGTGCCTTCTTCTCTGCAACCACATTTGTTTGTTTCACTACCTCTGAGTGATGCAAGCACGCTCATGTTCAGGAAAACCAGAACATATTGTACGAGTAGAGATAGGACGTTCATATTCACAGGAGTGCCTTCTTCTCTGCAACCACATTTGTTTGTTTCACTACCTCTGAGTGATGCAAGCACGCTCATGTTCAGGAAAACCAAAACATATTGAACGAGTAGAGATAGGACGTTCATATTCACAGGAGTGCCTTCTTCTCTGCAACCACATTTGTTTGTTTCACTACCTCTGAGTGATGCAAGCACGCTCATGTTCAGGAAAACCAGAACATGTTTAAAGTGTAGAGATAGGACGTTCATATTCACAGGAGTGCCTTCTTCTCTGCAACCACATTTGTTTGTTTCACTACCTCTGAGTGATGCAAGCACGCTCAAGTTCAGAAAAACCAGAACATATTGTATGAGCAGAGATAGGACGTTCATATTCACAGGAGTGCCTTCTTCTCTGTAACCACATTTGTTTGTTTCACTACCTCTGAGTGATGCAAGCACGCTCATGTTCAGGAAAACCAAAACATATTGAACGAGTAGAGATAGGACGTTCATATTCACAGGAGTGCCTTCTTCTCTGCAACCACATTTGTTTGTTTCACTACCTCTGAGTGATGCAAGCACGCTCAAGTTCAGAAAAACCAGAACATATTGTATGAGCAGAGATAGGACGTTCATATTCACAGGAGTGCCTTCTTCTCTGCAACCACATTTGTTTGTTTCACTACCTCTGAGTGATGCAAGCACGCTCAAGTTCAGAAAAACCAGAACATATTGTATGAGCAGAGATAGGACGTTCATATTCACAGGAGTGCCTTCTTCTCTGCAACCACATTTGTTTGTTTCACTACCTCTGAGTGATGCAAGCACGCTCATGTTCAGAAAAACCAAAACATATTGAACGAGTAGAGATAGGACGTTCATATTCACAGGAGTGCCTTCTTCTCTGCAACCACATTTGTTTGTTTCACTACCTCTGAGTGATGCAAGCACACTCAAGTTCAGAAAAACCAGAACATATTGTATGAGCAGAGATAGGACGTTCATATTCACAGGAGTGCCTTCTTCTCTGCAACCACATTTGTTTGTTTCACTACCTCTGAGTGATGCAAGCACGCTCATGTTCAGAAAAACCAAAACATATTGAACGAGTAGGATAGGACGTTCATATTCACAGGAGTGCCTTCTTCTCTACAACCACATTTGTTTGTTTCACTACCTCTGAGTGATGCAAGCACGCTCATGTTCAGGAAAACCAGAACATACTGAACGAGTAGAGATAGGACGTTCATATTCACAGGAGTGCCTTCTTCTCTGCAACCACATTTGTTTGTTTCACTACTTCTGAGTGATGCAAGCACGCTCATGTTCAGGAAAACCAGAACATACTGAACGAGTAGAGATAGGACGTTCATATTCACAGGAGTGCCTTCTTCTCTGCAACCACATTTGTTTGTTTTACTACATCTGAGTGATGCAAGCACGCTCAAGTTCAGAAAAACCAGAACATATTGAGTGAGTAGAGATAGGACGTTCATATTCACAGGAGTGCCTTCTTCTCTGAAACCACATTTGTTTGTTTCACTACCTCTGAGTGATGCAAGCACGCTCATGTTCAGAAAAACCAAAACATATTGATCGAGTAGAGATAGGACGTTCATATTCACAGGAGTGCCTTCTTCTCTGCAACCACATTTGTTTGTTTCACTACCTCTGAGTGATGCAAGCACGCTCATGTTCAGGAAAACCAGAACATATAGAACGAGTAGAGATAGGACGTTCATATTCACAGGAGTGCCTTCTTCTCTGCAACCACATTTGTTTGTTTCACTACCTCTGAGTGATGCAAGCATGCTCATGTTCAGAAAAACCAGAACATATTGAACGAGTAGAGATAGGACGTTTATATTCACAGGAGTGCCTTCTTCTCTGCAACCACATTTGTTTGTTTCACTACCTCTGAGTGATGCAAGCACGCTCATGTTCAGGAAACCCAGAACATATTGAACGAGTAGAGATAGGACGTTCATATTCACAGGAGTGCCTTCTTCTCTGCAACCACATTTGTTTGTTTCACTACCTCTGAGTGATGCAAGCACGCTCATGTTCAGGAAAACCAGAATATATTGTACGAATAGAGATAGGACGTTCATATTCACAGGAGTGCCTTCTTCTCTGCAACCACATTTGTTTGTTTCACTACCTCTGAGTGATGCAAGCTCGCTCATGTTCAGGAAAACCAAAACATATTGAACGAGTAGAGATAGGACGTTCATATTCACAGGAGTGCCTTCTTCTCTGCAACCACATTTGTTTGTTTCACTACCTCTGAGTGATGCAAGCACGCTCATGTTCAGGAAAACCAGAACATATTGAACGAGTAGAGATAGGACGTTCATATTCACAGGAGTGCCTTCTTCTCTGCAACCACATTTGTTTGTTTCACTACCTCTGAGTGATGCAAGCACGCTCATGTTCAGGAAAACCAGAACATATTGAACGAGTAGAGATAGGACGTTCATATTCACAGGAGTGCCTTCTTCTCTGCAACCACATTTGTTTGTTTCACTACCTCTGAGTGATGCAAGCACGCTCATGTTCAGGAAAACCAGAACATATTGAACGAGTAGACATAGGACGTTCATATTCACAGGAGTGCCTTCTTCTCTGCAACCACATTTGTTTGTTTCACTACCTCTGAGTGATGCAAGCACGCTCATGTTCAGGAAAACCAGAACATATTGAACGAGTAGAGATAGGACGTTCATATTCACAGGAGTGCCTTCTTCTCTGCAACCACATTTGTTTGTTTCACTACCTCTGAGTGATGCAAGCACGCTCATGTTCAGGAAAACCTAAACATATTGAACGAGTAGAGATAGGACGTTCATATTCACAGGAGTGCCTTCTTCTCTGCAACCACATTTGTTTGTTTCACTACCTCTGAGTGATGCAAGCACGCTCATGTTCAGGAAAACCAGAACATATTGAACGAGTAGAGATAGGACGTTCATATTCACAGGAGTGCCTTCTTCTCTGCAACCACATTTGTTTGTTTCACTACCTCTGAGTGATGCAAGCACGCTCATGTTCAGGGAAACCAAAACATATTGAACGAGTAGAGATAGGACGTTCATATTCACAGGAGTGCCTTCTTCTCTGCAACCACATTTGTTTGTTTCACTACCTCTGAGTGATGCAAGCACGCTCATGTTCAGGGAAACCAAAACATATTGAACGAATAGAGATAGGACGTTCATATTCACAGGAGTGCCTTCTTCTCTGCAACCACATTTGTTTGTTTCACTACCTCTGAGTGATGCAAGCACGCTCATGTTCAGGAAAACCAGAACATATTGTACGAGTAGAGATAGGACGTTCATATTCACAGGAGTGCCTTCTTCTCTGCAACCACATTTGTTTGTTTCACTACCTCTGAGTGATGCAAGCACGCTCATGTTCAGGAAAACCAAAACATATTGAACGAGTAGAGATAGGACGTTCATATTCACAGGAGTGCCTTCTTCTCTGCAACCAAATTTGTTTGTTTCACTACCTCTGAGTGATGCAAGCACGCTCATGTTTAGGAAAACCAAAACATATTGAACGAGTAGAGATAGGACGTTCATATTCACAGGAGTGCCTTCTTCTCTGCAACCACATTTGTTTGTTTCACTACCTCTGAGTGATGCAAGCACGCTCATGTTCAGGAAAACCAGAACATATTGAACGAGTAGAGATAGGACGTTCATATTCACAGGAGTGCCTTCTTCTCTGCAACCACATTTGTTTGTTTCACTACCTCTGAGTGATGCAAGCACGCTCATGTTCAGGAAAACCAAAACATATTGAACGAGTTGAGATAGGACGTTCATATTCACAGGAGTGCCTTCTTCTCTGCAACCACATTTGTTTGTTTCACTACCTCTGAGTGATGCAAGCACGCTCATGTTCAGGAAAACCAAAACATATTGAACGAGTTGAGATAGGACGTTCATATTCACAGGAGTGCATTCTTCTCTGCAACCACATTTGTTTGTTTCACTACCTCTGAGTGATGCAAGCACGCTCATGTTCAGGAAAACCAGAACATACTGAACGAGTAGACATAGGACGTTCATATTCACAGGAGTGCATTCTTCTCTGCAACCACATTTGTTTGTTTCACTACCTCTGAGTGATGCAAGCACGCTCATGTTCAGGAAAACCAGAACATATAGAACGAGTAGAGATAGGACGTTCATATTCACAGGAGTGCCTTCTTCTCTGCAACCACATTTGTTTGTTTCACTACCTCTGAGTGATGCAAGCACGCTCATGTTCAGGAAAACCAGAACATACTGAACGAGTAGAGATAGGACGTTCATATTCACAGGAGTGCCTTCTTCTCTGCAACCACATTTGTTTGTTTCACTACTTCTGAGTGATGCAAGCACGCTCATGTTCAGGAAAACCAGAACATACTGAACGAGTAGAGATAGGACGTTCATATTCACAGGAGTGCCTTCTTCTCTGCAACCACATTTGTTTGTTTCACTACCTCTGAGTGATGCAAGCACGCTCAAGTTCAGAAAAACCAGAACATATTGAGTGAGTAGAGATAGGACGTTCATATTCACAGGAGTGCCTTCTTCTCTGCAATCACATTTGTTTGTTTCACTACCTCTGAGTGATGCAAGCATGCTCATGTTCAGAAAAACCAGAACATATTGAACGAGTAGAGATAGGACGTTCATATTCACAGGAGTGCCTTCTTCTCTGCAACCACATTTGTTTGTTTCACTACCTCTGAGTGACGCAAGCACGCTCATGTTCAGGAAAACCAGAACATATTGAACGAGTAGAGATAGGACGTTCATATTCACAGGAGTGCCTTCTTCTCTGCAACCACATTTGTTTGTTTCACTACCTCTGAGTGATGCAAGCACGCTCATGTTCAGGAAAACCAGAACATATTGTACCAGTAGAGATAGGACGTTCATATTCACAGGAGTGCCTTCTTCTCTGCAACCACATTTGTTTGTTTCACTACCTCTGAGTGATGCAAGCACGCTCATGTTCAGGAAAACCAAAACATATTGAACGAGTAGAGATAGGACGTTCATATTCACAGGAGTGCCTTCTTCTCTGCAACCAAATTTGTTTGTTTCACTACCTCTGAGTGATGCAAGCACGCTCATGTTCAGGAAAACCAAAACATATTGAACGAGTAGAGATAGGACGTTCATATTCACAGGAGTGCCTTCTTCTCTGCAACCACATTTGTTTGTTTCACTACCTCTGAGTGATGCAAGCACGCTCATGTTCAGGAAAACCAGAACATATTGTACCAGTAGAGATAGGACGTTCATATTCACAGGAGTGCCTTCTTCTCTGCAACCACATTTGTTTGTTTCACTACCTCTGAGTGATGCAAGCACGCTCATGTTCAGGAAAACCAAAACATATTGAACGAGTAGAGATAGGACGTTCATATTCACAGGAGTGCCTTCTTCTCTGCAACCAAATTTGTTTGTTTCACTACCTCTGAGTGATGCAAGCACGCTCATGTTCAGGAAAACCAAAACATATTGAACGAGTAGAGATAGGACGTTCATATTCACAGGAGTGCCTTCTTCTCTGCAACCACATTTGTTTGTTTCACTACCTCTGAGTGATGCAAGCACGCTCATGTTCAGGAAAACCAAAACATATTGAACGAGTAGAGATAGGACGTTCATATTCACAGGAGTGCCTTCTTCTCTGCAACCACATTTGTTTGTTTCACTACCTCTGAGTGATGCAAGCACGCTCATGTTCAGGGAAACCAGAACATATTGAACGAGTAGAGATAGGACGTTCATATTCACAGGAGTGCCTTCTTCTCTGCAACCACATTTGTTTGTTTCACTACCTCTGAGTAATGCAAGCACGCTCATGTTCAGGAAAACCAGAACATATTGTACGAGTAGAGATAGGACGTTCATATTCACAGGAGTGCCTTCTTCTCTGCAACCACATTTGTTTGTTTCACTACCTCTGAGTGATGCAAGCACGCTCATGTTCAGGAAAACCAAAACATATTGAACGAGTAGAGATAGGACGTTCATATTCACAGGAGTGCCTTCTTCTCTGCAACCAAATTTGTTTGTTTCACTACCTCTGAGTGATGCAAGCACGCTCATGTTCAGGAAAACCAAAACATATTGAACGAGTAGAGATAGGACGTTCATATTCACAGGAGTGCCTTCTTCTCTGCAACCACATTTGTTTGTTTCACTACCTCTTAGTGATGCAAGCACGCTCATGTTCAGGAAAACCAAAACATATTGAACGAGTAGACATAGGACGTTCATATTCACAGGAGTGCCTTCTTCTCTGCAACCACATATGTTTGTTTCACTACCTCTGAGTGATGCAAGCACGCTCATGTTCAGGAAAACCAGAACATATTGAGTGAGTAGAGATAGGACGTTCATATTCACAGGAGTGCCTTCTTCTCTGCAACCACATTTGTTTGTTTCACTACCTCTGAGTGATGCAAGCACGCTCATGTTCAGGAAAACCAGAACATGTTGAACGAGTAGAGATAGGACGTTCATATTCACAGGAGTGCCTTCTTCTCTGCAACCACATTTGTTTGTTTCACTACCTCTGAGTGATGCAAGCACGCTCATGTTCAGGAAAACCAGAACATATTGTACGAGTAGAGATAGGACGTTCATATTCACAGGAGTGCCTTCTTCTCTGCAACCACATTTGTTTGTTTCACTACCTCTGAGTGATGCAAGCACGCTCATGTTCAGGAAAACCAAAACATATTGAACGAGTAGAGATAGGACGTTCATATTCACAGGAGTGCCTTCTTCTCTGCAACCACATTTGTTTGTTTCACTACCTCTGAGTGATGCAAGCACGCTCATGTTCAGGAAAACCAGAACATGTTTAAAGTGTAGAGATAGGACGTTCATATTCACAGGAGTGCCTTCTTCTCTGCAACCACATTTGTTTGTTTCACTACCTCTGAGTGATGCAAGCACGCTCAAGTTCAGAAAAACCAGAACATATTGTATGAGCAGAGATAGGACGTTCATATTCACAGGAGTGCCTTCTTCTCTGTAACCACATTTGTTTGTTTCACTACCTCTGAGTGATGCAAGCACGCTCATGTTCAGGAAAACCAAAACATATTGAACGAGTAGAGATAGGACGTTCATATTCACAGGAGTGCCTTCTTCTCTGCAACCACATTTGTTTGTTTCACTACCTCTGAGTGATGCAAGCACGCTCAAGTTCAGAAAAACCAGAACATATTGTATGAGCAGAGATAGGACGTTCATATTCACAGGAGTGCCTTCTTCTCTGCAACCACATTTGTTTGTTTCACTACCTCTGAGTGATGCAAGCACGCTCAAGTTCAGAAAAACCAGAACATATTGTATGAGCAGAGATAGGACGTTCATATTCACAGGAGTGCCTTCTTCTCTGCAACCACATTTGTTTGTTTCACTACCTCTGAGTGATGCAAGCACGCTCATGTTCAGAAAAACCAAAACATATTGAACGAGTAGAGATAGGACGTTCATATTCACAGGAGTGCCTTCTTCTCTGCAACCACATTTGTTTGTTTCACTACCTCTGAGTGATGCAAGCACGCTCAAGTTCAGAAAAACCAGAACATATTGTATGAGCAGAGATAGGACGTTCATATTCACAGGAGTGCCTTCTTCTCTGCAACCACATTTGTTTGTTTCACTACCTCTGAGTGATGCAAGCACGCTCATGTTCAGAAAAACCAAAACATATTGAACGAGTAGGATAGGACGTTCATATTCACAGGAGTGCCTTCTTCTCTACAACCACATTTGTTTGTTTCACTACCTCTGAGTGATGCAAGCACGCTCATGTTCAGGAAAACCAGAACATACTGAACGAGTAGAGATAGGACGTTCATATTCACAGGAGTGCCTTCTTCTCTGCAACCACATTTGTTTGTTTCACTACTTCTGAGTGATGCAAGCACGCTCATGTTCAGGAAAACCAGAACATACTGAACGAGTAGAGATAGGACGTTCATATTCACAGGAGTGCCTTCTTCTCTGCAACCACATTTGTTTGTTTTACTACATCTGAGTGATGCAAGCACGCTCAAGTTCAGAAAAACCAGAACATATTGAGTGAGTAGAGATAGGACGTTCATATTCACAGGAGTGCCTTCTTCTCTGAAACCACATTTGTTTGTTTCACTACCTCTGAGTGATGCAAGCACGCTCATGTTCAGAAAAACCAAAACATATTGATCGAGTAGAGATAGGACGTTCATATTCACAGGAGTGCCTTCTTCTCTGCAACCACATTTGTTTGTTTCACTACCTCTGAGTGATGCAAGCACGCTCATGTTCAGGAAAACCAGAACATATAGAACGAGTAGAGATAGGACGTTCATATTCACAGGAGTGCCTTCTTCTCTGCAACCACATTTGTTTGTTTCACTACCTCTGAGTGATGCAAGCATGCTCATGTTCAGAAAAACCAGAACATATTGAACGAGTAGAGATAGGACGTTTATATTCACAGGAGTGCCTTCTTCTCTGCAACCACATTTGTTTGTTTCACTACCTCTGAGTGATGCAAGCACGCTCATGTTCAGGAAACCCAGAACATATTGAACGAGTAGAGATAGGACGTTCATATTCACAGGAGTGCCTTCTTCTCTGCAACCACATTTGTTTGTTTCACTACCTCTGAGTGATGCAAGCACGCTCATGTTCAGGAAAACCAGAATATATTGTACGAATAGAGATAGGACGTTCATATTCACAGGAGTGCCTTCTTCTCTGCAACCACATTTGTTTGTTTCACTACCTCTGAGTGATGCAAGCTCGCTCATGTTCAGGAAAACCAAAACATATTGAACGAGTAGAGATAGGACGTTCATATTCACAGGAGTGCCTTCTTCTCTGCAACCACATTTGTTTGTTTCACTACCTCTGAGTGATGCAAGCACGCTCATGTTCAGGAAAACCAGAACATATTGAACGAGTAGAGATAGGACGTTCATATTCACAGGAGTGCCTTCTTCTCTGCAACCACATTTGTTTGTTTCACTACCTCTGAGTGATGCAAGCACGCTCATGTTCAGGAAAACCAGAACATATTGAACGAGTAGAGATAGGACGTTCATATTCACAGGAGTGCCTTCTTCTCTGCAACCACATTTGTTTGTTTCACTACCTCTGAGTGATGCAAGCACGCTCATGTTCAGGAAAACCAGAACATATTGAACGAGTAGACATAGGACGTTCATATTCACAGGAGTGCCTTCTTCTCTGCAACCACATTTGTTTGTTTCACTACCTCTGAGTGATGCAAGCACGCTCATGTTCAGGAAAACCAGAACATATTGAACGAGTAGAGATAGGACGTTCATATTCACAGGAGTGCCTTCTTCTCTGCAACCACATTTGTTTGTTTCACTACCTCTGAGTGATGCAAGCACGCTCATGTTCAGGAAAACCTAAACATATTGAACGAGTAGAGATAGGACGTTCATATTCACAGGAGTGCCTTCTTCTCTGCAACCACATTTGTTTGTTTCACTACCTCTGAGTGATGCAAGCACGCTCATGTTCAGGAAAACCAGAACATATTGAACGAGTAGAGATAGGACGTTCATATTCACAGGAGTGCCTTCTTCTCTGCAACCACATTTGTTTGTTTCACTACCTCTGAGTGATGCAAGCACGCTCATGTTCAGGGAAACCAAAACATATTGAACGAGTAGAGATAGGACGTTCATATTCACAGGAGTGCCTTCTTCTCTGCAACCACATTTGTTTGTTTCACTACCTCTGAGTGATGCAAGCACGCTCATGTTCAGGGAAACCAAAACATATTGAACGAATAGAGATAGGACGTTCATATTCACAGGAGTGCCTTCTTCTCTGCAACCACATTTGTTTGTTTCACTACCTCTGAGTGATGCAAGCACGCTCATGTTCAGGAAAACCAGAACATATTGTACGAGTAGAGATAGGACGTTCATATTCACAGGAGTGCCTTGTTCTCTGCAACCACATTTGTTTGTTTCACTACCTCTGAGTGATGCAAGCACGCTCATGTTCAGGAA
Organism: Schistocerca serialis cubense; assembly: GCF_023864345.2. Classification (NCBI taxonomy): domain Eukaryota; kingdom Metazoa; phylum Arthropoda; class Insecta; order Orthoptera; family Acrididae; genus Schistocerca; species Schistocerca serialis. The sequence continues at coordinate 259,545,809 of NC_064641.1, forward strand.
AACCAAAACATATTGAACGAGTAGAGATAGGACGTTCATATTCACAGGAGTGCCTTCTTCTCTGCAACCAAATTTGTTTGTTTCACTACCTCTGAGTGATGCAAGCACGCTCATGTTTAGGAAAACCAAAACATATTGAACGAGTAGAGATAGGACGATCATATTCACAGGAGTGCCTTCTTCTCTGCAACCACATTTGTTTGTTTCACTACCTCTGAGTGATGCAAGCACGCTCATGTTCAGGAAAACCAGAACATATTGAACGAGTAGAGATAGGACGTTCATATTCACAGGAGTGCCTTCTTCTCTGCAACCACATTTGTTTGTTTCACTACCTCTGAGTGATGCAAGCACGCTCATGTTCAGGAAAACCAAAACATATTGAACGAGTTGAGATAGGACGTTCATATTCACAGGAGTGCCTTCTTCTCTGCAACCACATTTGTTTGTTTCACTACCTCTGAGTGATGCAAGCACGCTCATGTTCAGGAAAACCAAAACATATTGAACGAGTTGAGATAGGACGTTCATATTCACAGGAGTGCATTCTTCTCTGCAACCACATTTGTTTGTTTCACTACCTCTGAGTGATGCAAGCACGCTCATGTTCAGGAAAACCAGAACATACTGAACGAGTAGACATAGGACGTTCATATTCACAGGAGTGCATTCTTCTCTGCAACCACATTTGTTTGTTTCACTACCTCTGAGTGATGCAAGCACGCTCATGTTCAGGAAAACCAGAACATATAGAACGAGTAGAGATAGGACGTTCATATTCACAGGAGTGCCTTCTTCTCTGCAACCACATTTGTTTGTTTCACTACCTCTGAGTGATGCAAGCACGCTCATGTTCAGGAAAACCAGAACATATTGAACGAGTAGAGATAGGACGTTCATATTCACAGGAGTGCCTTCTTCTCTGCAACCACATTTGTTTGTTTCACTACCTCTGAGTGATGCAAGCACGCTCATGTTCAGGAAAACCAGAACATACTGAACGAGTAGAGATAGGACGTTCATATTCACAGGAGTGCCTTCTTCTCTGCAACCACATTTGTTTGTTTCACTACCTCTGAGTGATGCAAGCACGCTCATGTTCAGAAAAACCAAAACATATTGAACGACTAGAGATAGGACGTTCATATTCACAGGAGTGCCTTCTTCTCTGCAACCACATTTGTTTGTTTCACTACCTCTGAGTGATGCAAGCACGCTCAAGTTCAGAAAAACCAGAACATATTGTATGAGCAGAGATAGGACGTTCATATTCACAGGAGTGCCTTCTTCTCTGCAACCACATTTGTTTGTTTCACTACCTCTGAGTGATGCAAGCACGCTCAAGTTCAGAGAAACCAGAACATATTGTATGAGCAGAGATAGGACGTTCATATTCACAGGAGTGCCTTCTTCTCTGCAACCACATCTGTTTGTTTCACTACCTCTGAGTGATGCAAGCACGCTCATGTTCAGAAAAACCAAAACATATTGAACGAGTAGAGATAGGACGTTCATATTCACAGGAGTGCCTTCTTCTCTGCAACCACATTTGTTTGTTTCACTACCTCTGAGTGATGCAAGCACGCTCAAGTTCAGAAAAACCAGAACATATTGTATGAGCAGAGATAGGACGTTCATATTCACAGGAGTGCCTTCTTCTCTGCAACCACATTTGTTTGTTTCACTACCTCTGAGTGATGCAAGCACGCTCATGTTCAGAAAAACCAAAACATATTGAACGAGTAGGATAGGACGTTCATATTCACAGGAGTGCCTTCTTCTCTGCAACCACATTTGTTTGTTTCACTACCTCTGAGTGATGCAAGCACGCTCATGTTCAGGAAAACCAGAACATACTGAACGAGTAGAGATAGGACGTTCATATTCACAGGAGTGCCTTCTTCTCTGCAACCACATTTGTTTGTTTCACTACTTCTGAGTGATGCAAGCACGCTCATGTTCAGGAAAACCAGAACATACTGAACGAGTAGAGATAGGACGTTCATATTCACAGGAGTGCCTTCTTCTCTGCAACCACATTTGTTTGTTTCACTACCTCTGAGTGATGCAAGCACGCTCAAGTTCAGAAAAACCAGAACATATTGAGTGAGTAGAGATAGGACGTTCATATTCACAGGAGTGCCTTCTTCTCTGCAACCACATTTGTTTGTTTCACTACCTCTGAGTGATGCAAGCACGCTCATGTTCAGAAAAACCAAAACATATTGATCGAGTAGAGATAGGACGTTCATATTCACAGGAGTGCCTTCTTCTCTGCAACCACATTTGTTTGTTTCACTACCTCTGAGTGATGCAAGCACGCTCATGTTCAGGAAAACCAAAACATATTGAACGAGTAGAGATAGGACGTTCATATTCACAGGAGTGCCTTCTTCTCTGCAACCACATTTGTTTGTTTCACTACCTCTGAGTGATGCAAGCACGCTCATGTCAGGAAAACCAGAACATATTGAATGAGTAGAGATAGGACGTTCATATTCACAGGACATGTACATTCGTATGTTCTGCAGAATTGGTTAGTGTTTGGAACACTTCGGCCAGCGGGTTCAGGGTCAACATCGATATCACGGCGCAACACCACCCACCCATAAAATGTGACTGTGGCTCTTGTCGCTGCTATAAACCGAAGATAATGGATCAGTGTGACTTGAGCAGACGTGCAGGATGCCTCGTAGACGTATGCGCGAACCTTACTGTCAGATCAGTGAGTTTGAAAGAGGACGCATTGTTGGCTTGAGAGAATCTGATGCATCCATCCGGGAAACTGCGGCTCTGTAGGACCAAGTGTTTTGGCAACGTGACGAGTGTTGGCAGAATGACAACGAGACGGGTCAGGTCGTACCTCCCAGACCACCGCCATCGACACCTCATCCGAATGGCACTGCAAGACAGTACTCTGTCCTCCTCGGCTCTGTCGCAACAGTGGAACACATCGTACACTATTTATTACAGCAGGGATTACGTGCGCGTCGTCCACTTCTCCTCCTACCTTTGAACAAATTGCAGAAAGATGCTAGGCGGCAGTGGGACATGGAACGACATCACCGAGGACAGAAATCGTATCAGATAGTGTTTTCGAATGAAATCAGGTTATGTTTGCTTAAGAATGATGGCTGCATTTTGTTTCGCCGCAGACAGGGGGAGTGGCATCTCATTTACTGCATTCGCACAGTCATACAGCGCCAACTCGAGACCTTGTGTTGTGGGGTGCTATTGGGTACAATCGCATATCACAGTTGGTGCATGTCCAGGGCACTGTGACCCGTGTCACCTACGCGAATGGCATTCTGCGACCCGTAGCCATACCCCTGCTGCGTGACACCGCAGACGCCATTTTTCAGCAAGACAATACACGACCACATTTTGCTGTACGAACATGTGCCTTCTTGGTGTCACAGGGTGGACCGCCAGATCACCAGACTTGTCGCCAATCGAAAATGTGTGGGATATGGTGAAACGACGGGTGTGGCATTGTGATCCAATGCCAACTACCACAGATGGTTATGCCACAGGACGTCATTTGTGCCTTATATGCGTCTATGCCATCAATCATGAAACAAGTTATCAGGGCCCATCGCGGAACCTACGTCTACTGGGCAACAGGACATATACTGAACCGAGGTGACTGAAATGCTTATCATTTCTGCAGAGCATACTAATGTACATATCCTGTGAATATGAATGTCATATCTCTATCGTTGAAGGTGTTCTGTTTTTTCTTCTGAAGATGAATGTACGTGGCACATGTACCATGGCTGTCAAAAAGTGGGTCAACGTCTTGTGGGGTTCAGATATTGTAATCCGAGCCTGTGTTTGATCACCAGAAGGAAGTAGTAGTTCGTCTTCCTCTTTCGTCACTATCCCAGCGTTCCTGCCAGAGGAGAAGGATTAGTTTTCTTACTTGTTTTCGTTCTGTAGCCTCCTCTCCCACGAGATTTTGAATGTGATAGTAAGCATTCGTCTTCAACCAGTACGTAGCAGCTTCCTTTCGTATTTGTAGGTCAAGTGGACACGCACCGAAGATCAGTGAAACGCCTTAGCAGATACAGTTTGTTTTAAAGAAACCACAGAAAACATAAATTTGTATTGCTAGTTGGGGATTTGAATCCTTGTTCTTCCTTAATGTGACTCCCGTGTGACAACCGCAACCACTATGACATTTCCCACGAATATTTTGGAGCAATGGGCTAAAAAACAGCGTGCAGGAATCCTGCTTTTGGTTTCCCAACATTGCATATGTCAAACAATACAATAGTTCTTTCCGGAACGATGGGATCAATTTCCTTTGCAGCCTTCTCCAATAAGTATTTCTGCTCCGTCGCAACGAACTTCTAGAGGTGCCTTTAAACCATAGTTTCCCATTCCTTTCTCCGCCTCACTTAACTGGAAAAATACAAAATTCGCGAGCAGGCAGAAATGAAACAAGTGTAAACTCCTACAAAACTATGACTGTCCAACTTCGACTATTCAGAAGCGAAAATACGAAAATAGTTCTCAGAGTGCAATGTCCTCAATTATGTGATCGTCTTCCTCTACAGTTTTTGCCCTCTACAGCTCCCTCTAGTACCATGGAAGTCATGACCTGATGCCTCAACAAATGTCCTATCATCTGTCCCTTCTTCTTGTCAGTGTTTTCCACATGTTCCTTTCCTCTTCGAATCTGCGCAGAACCTGAGGTTTATCTTATCAGACCACATAATTTTCAACGCTCGTCTATAGCACCACATCTCAAATGCTTCCATTCTCTTCTGTTCGGCTTTCCCACAGTCCATGTTTCGCCGCGCAGGGTAGCAGCGCGGTCTCAGGCGCTTTGCCACGGTTGGCGCGGCTGCCCTCGTCGGAGGTTCGAGTCCTCCTTCGTGCATGGGTGTGTGTGTTGTCCTTAACTGAAGTTAGTTTAAGTTAGATTAAGTAATGCGTTAGCCTAGGGAGCGTAGACACCATCAGTTTGGTCCAAAAGAAACTTACAAAAAAATAAAATCCATTTTTCGCTACCATACAATGCTGTGCTCCAAACATAGATTCTTAGGAATTTGTTCCTCAAATTAAGGCCTGTGTTTAATAATAGTAGGTAGACTTCTCCTGGACAGGAATACCCATTTTTTGCCAGCGCTAGGCAGCTTTTGATGTCCTCCTTGCTCCATCCGTCATTGACTATTTTTCTGCCTAGTTATTAGAATTCCTTCGCTTCATCTGCTTCGTGACCATCAATCCTGATGTTAAATTTCTCGCTATTCTCATTTCTGCTACTTCTCATTACCTTCGTCTTTCTTCGATTTACTCTCAATCCATATTCCGTTCTCATTACATTGTTCATTCCATTCAGCAGTCGTGTGAGTCTTCTCTTTGGCTCAGGATAGCAATGTCATCAGCGAATCGTATCATTGATATCCTTTCATCATGAATTTTAATTCCTTCATTTCTTCTTCGATGTACTGATTGAACAGTAGGGGCGAAAGACTGCATCCCTGACTTAACGCCCTTTTCAATTCGAGCCGTTCGTTCTTGGTCGTCCACTCTTATTATTCCCTCTTGGCTCTTGTATATATTGTATATTACCCGTCTCTCCCTATAGCTTACCCCTATTTTTCTCTGAATTTCGAACATCTTGCACTATTTTACATTCTCGAATCCTTTTTCCAGGTCAACAAACCCTACAAAAGTGTCTTGATTATTCTTTAGTCTTGCTTCCATTATCAACCACAAAGCCAGAAATGCCTCCCTTGTGCCCTTACCTTTCCTAAAGCCAAACTGATCGACATCTAACATATCCTCAATTTTCTTTTCCGTTGTTCTGCATATTATTCTTGTATGCAGCATGGATGCATAACATTGTGTGATAATTGTCGCACTTGTCAGCTATTGCAGTCTGCGGAACTGTGTGGATGATACTTTTCCGAAAGTCAGGTGGTACATAGCCAGACTCACAAATTCTACACACCAACGTGAATAGTCGTTTTGTTGCCATTTCCCCCAATGATTTTAGAAATTCTGATGGAATGTTATCTGTCCCTTCTGCCTTATTTGCTCTTAAGTTCTCCAAAGATCTCTTAAATAATCCTAGTACTGGATACCCTCACTTTTCTAAATCGAGTCCTGTTTCTTCTTCTATCACATCAGACAAATCTTCCCCCTGGTAGAGGCTTTCAGTGTACTCTTTTCACCTATCCGCTTTTTCCTCTGCATTTTACAGTGGAATTGCTGTTGCACTCTGAATGTTACCATCTTTGCTTTAATTTCACTGAAGGCTATTTTGACTTTCCTATATGCTGAGTCAGTCCTTCCGACACTTCTTTTTCGATTTTTTCACATTTTTCATGCAGTCATTTCGTCTTAGATTGCCTGCACTTCCTGTTTATTTCATTCCTCAGTGACTTGTATTTCTGTATTCCTGAATTTCCCTGTGCACTTTTGTGCATCCTTCTTTCATCAATCAACTGAACTTTTTCTTGTGTTCCCTATGGTTTCTTCGCAGTTATCTTTGCGTACCTATGTTTTTCTTTCGAGCTTCTCTGATCGCTCTTTTCAGAGATGTCCATTCCCCTTCAATTTTACTACCTACTCAGCTATTCTTTGTTGCGTATCTAAGTCTTACAGAACTTCAAGCGTTTTTCGTCATTCCTTAGTACTTACGTATCCCACTTCCTTCCGTATTGATTCTTCCTGACTAACCTCTTTGAACTTCAGCCTATTCTTCATCACTACTACATTGTGATCTGAGTCTATCTGCTCCTGAGTACGCCTTCCAATCCAGTATACGATTTCGAAATCTCTGGTTTGCTATTACGTAATCTAATTGAAATCTTCTGTATCACCTGATCTTTTACAAGTATACCTCCTCTTCTTTTGATTGTTGAACATAATGTTCGCTATTACTAGCTGAAATTAATTACAGAACTCAATAAGTCTTTCCCCTCTCTCATTCCTTGTCCCAAGCCCATATACTCGTGTAACCTTTTCTTCTATTTCTTCCCCTGTAACTGCATTCCAGTCTCCCATGACTATTAGATTTTCATCCACCTTTCCATACTTTATTACCCTTTCGATATCATCATATACTTTCTCTGTCTCTTCATTTTCAGCTTGCAACGTCGGCATGTATACCTGAACTATCGTTTTCGGGGTTGGTTTGCTGTCGATTCTGATAAGAACAACCCTATCACTGAACTGTTCACAGTAACACACTCTCTGCCCTACCTTCCTATTCATAACGAATTCTACTCCCGTTAGGACTACAATTCATCTAATTTGAAATGAGCGATACCGTTTCAATATCATCATATACTTTATCTCTTCATCTTCAGCTTGCAACGTCGGCATTTATACCTGAACTATCGTTTTCGGGGTTGGTTTGCTGTCGATTCTGATAAGAACAACCCTATTACTGAACTGTTCACAGTAACACACTCTCTGCCCTACCTTCCTATTCATAACGAATTCTACTCCCGTTAGGACTACAATTCATCTAATTTGAAATGAGCGATACCGTTTCAATATCATCATATACTTTATCTCTTCATCTTCAGCTTGCAACGTCGGCATTTATACCTGAACTATCGTTTTCGGGGTTGGTTTGCTGTCGATTCTGATAAGAACAACCCTATCACTGAACTGTTCATAGTAACACACTCTCTGCCCTACCTTCCTATTCATAACGAATTCTACTCCCGTTAGGACTACAATTCATCTAATTTCAAAAGAGCGATACCCTTTCAATATCATCATATACTTTATCTCTTCATCTTCAGCTTGCAACGTCGGCATGTATATCTGAACTATCGTTTTCGGGGTTGGTTTGCTGTCGATTCTGATAAGAACAACCCTATCACTGAACTGTTCACAGTAACACACTCTCTGCCCTACCTTCCTATTCATAACGAATTCTACTCCCGTTAGGACTACAATTCATCTATTTTCAAAAGAATGATACCACTCTCCAAGTTTACTTTTTCCGTGCATGCGCATACACCCTTGCACTACCTTTTACAGTTACGTTTAGGATCCAAGTTTTTATTTACCTTGCACAACTGTTTAATTTGCCCATCACTGGACACACGACACACAAATAGGAGATAGTCATGCTCGTCCAATAATTTTGTAAGAATGTTTGAGGTTAGCTGCATTCATGGCTGTTGCTATGCAGCTTCACATTCGCCTGAAGTTGTTGCAAGAAATGTGAGTGTGTGTGTGTGTGAAGAAAAGAATCGTACACTCTCATTATGGTCCATATCATTGCAGGAGACGCAGAGCCGTAGTTTCGACGAAAATCACGTCCAAGAGCTGTAGCTGACTTACATTTGTTGAAATGCAGAAGGTAAAACCTTTTTTTGGTGTTCGACCCAAACTGGGTAATGGACGGGTGAGCGAGCTAATTGCACCAGAGAGACCCCTGCCGGCAACAACATGAATCAAATATTTACAGTAGCACCAAGCTAAAGTTTTAGTTTAATGCGTAAGTTAAAATGCACCTGAAGTTTCTCTTTCCATTCCAACAGAAGATAGGGCTTGTGAAAACTGGTGAATCCTTTTGAAACAAGATGTGCAATGAAATACGAGTAACAATCACAATTTGGGTATCAGAAGTGTTGATCTATTGAGAATGAGCCATTTTCATGTTCACTCGCCAAATTTTGTGATAATTAAATAACAAAATAGCTCCACTTCGAATTTTCTGCGACCTATCTAAGGCATTTGACTGTATAAACCACAAAATTCTCCGAGATAAAGTTTTATGGGTTTGATGGTGTAGCCAACCAATGCATAACGTCCTATCTAACAAAAGAATGCGGAAAATTGTACTTAGTAATCCAGGTCCATTATTCTGATTGGTGAGAAATCACGTCTGGGGTTCCCCAAGGCCTAGCTTAGGTCTGCTATTGTTCCTCATACAGGTAGACGGCTTTCCATCAAATATACAAAAAGCAGAACTAGTTCTTTTTGCAGATGACACGCGTACTGTAATCAGTCTAAGCACACGTACAGAAACAGAAGAAATGGTAAACAATATTCTGAAAAGTATCATTAATTGGTTCTCTGCGAATCGTCTCATCCTCAGTTTTAAAAAGACGCAACATATTCAGTTCTGTACACCTAGGGTACTACAAAATTGACAAGTGTAACACATGGTGAGGAAATAATAAATAGGGTGGAAACTTCAAAGTTCGTCGGTGGCCATACTGTCGAGGATATAAACTAGAAAAAGCACGTTTTGAGATTCCTAAAACAACAAATTTCAGCCACATTTACACTAAGAATAATTGCAAATCTTGGGGAGATACAAACAATATGTTGACATATTTTATATAATCCAATTCAATAATGTCATATGGGTTGACGTTCAGCGGTAATTCACCTTTAAGAAAGAAAGTCTTCATTGCTGAAAAACGTACTGTAAGAGTAATATGTGGTGGTCTCCCACAATCATTTTGTAGATATCTCTTCAAGAAGTTGGTCATTCTCGCTATGTTTTACACTATATTTATTCTCTCATGAAGTTTGTTGTAAATAATTCATTACGGTTCTAAATGAACAATGATGTACGTAATTACAATACCAAAAGGAGAAATTGCATTCATTACGCCACATTAAGATTGCCTTTAGCACAAAAACGGGTGCACAATGCTGCAACAAAAAAATTTGATAACTTGCCTAGTGATATACAGTAAGTTCCACATGAAAGTGTACACCATAATGTTAAATGTAACGTCCGCAGCAACATCACTGGTAGTGGTCTCGAATCTGTACTCAATGCGCTTTTACACAGTGTACAGATAAACAGTGTGAGAGATGAATGTTTTGTTTTGTCGGTTGCAATTTTGGCTATTTGAAATTATCTGCAACTAATTTAAACGCAGAAGAAATGTGCAATATTTATCAAAAATGCCTTTTGAGGTCCGTTAAAAAGATATTTGGTTAGAATAAGGCAAATTGGATGCTTCAAGAGGATAATGATCCGAAACATCGCAGCCGTCTCTGTACAGCGTGGGAACAAGACAATGGGTTGTCCACGGTGGATTGATCTTCAGTGTTTCCGGATGAAAATCCGATCGAAAATGTTTGGTCTTATATTAAGATGAAGCTTAAAGGAAAGCGAACATATACTTTGAAGCAGCTGACATACAGAATCAGGACGATATGGAGATCGTCACCGAGAGAATAGGCAGAAAATCTCGTGAAAAGCATGGCAAAAAGATGCCAAGCTGTAATCGATAATGTGCGGCGATTTGATTAACTATTAAGTAATTTCGCAATTAGTAATAACGTGTGTTTTCATGTCAACATATATTTATAATAGTCTCTTTTATTTCATACAGATAACGACGTTCACTTTAAAATTTCCCCTTTGGATGGAAAGAATGGCAGTACTGGAAAAACTCTTACATTATTTGATTTTCAAACAGCTGAGCAAAACTGAGCCTACTCAGACAGTTCTCTCTTTGCTTATTCTGATCATCACTAAACTGACACACAACATTTTTAGCGCAGCGCAATCTGACTTTCAATAATCCCTACAAAAGAATAGCTCTGACACAATAACCGAAACATTTCATGAATCACTTACCTCACAAAAATCTTCGTTGCTCGAACTACTGCAATACAGAGAGTGCCAATGCAAGTATACAGTCTAACAACCCTACCACAACAAAAGTCAAAAATTAATTATGACTGTAGTGTTGCTCATGCTGCTAAGTATTGCATTTTCGGGCAATAACAAAGTTATATTATGTGGCAGGTGTCATTAGAGAACAATTAATAAAGTCATTTCTTGAAATAATGGATAAACTAGGCACTCATCTTTTCGTGTTTCCCACGCTGGTCTCGTTGTCAACTCATGGTTCAATCATCGAAAATCTAGGTAGTAATGATTCCAAGCTCGGATGCTAAGAGGCCTAGACGTTATTCTGCGATATTCAAAAGTTTTATAGATGTGTTTTATAAACCATTCTTGAAGATTAAACTTTTGCAAGTTAGGACAATGATGATGTAAAAAAATAATCAGCACTCCGAATTTAAGTTACACTTCTTTTTTATTACTTTTGTTGCAACATCACGTAACTCGTTCCAAAACATCACTTCACAATATAAAACATACTTGAAAATATCTTCCTCACTGTTAAAGTTCACTTTTCATAAACTGACTACAATTTGCGTCTTTTTAACATGACAACCAAAGCTTGACTCTCTAATAACCGCTTACGCACCCAAAAATCAGAGTTACAAGTCCGTCAAAGATCATAGTGACAAAAGAAAGAATACACATACGAATAATATCGTTGCAATATATACATATCGATGTATCGAAGTATCTGTACAATAATGAAATCAAATCTGAATGTTGTCACAGAAATATGTTAACTATTTTACAGAAACACAGTAGAATATTGCTGGTATCGAGAGGTTGAGGTGAGGTGCCGTAATGGTTACGTAATTCAAGTACCATTACAACAGCCAGCTAAATAAAAGTTTCTAACTACTGAAGGCACTAACTACTGATAGGTATAGTTAACAAATGAAAGATTTTGATAGAGAACAAACAACGTATTTACCTTAATAGTGTTCAAAAGTCATAATCCATATATATCAGTTCATGACATCCAGTCTTACAAATTTCCTTTTTCTGACGGACACACGTCCAGATCGTCCGCTCATAGTAACCTCTCAAAACTGGCCTCTCTCTCCCCACATCCACCACTGCTGGCGGCTCACCTCCAATACCCAACACTACGCGCTGTTCACATCCAACTGCCCAACGCTGCACTAGCGAATATTCCAACAATGAATGGATCCAATCAGCCATAGACTGCACGCAGCGCAGTCAGCGATTTTTATACAGATCATTACGTGGCGTTACCAACATAAAAACCCAAACAGCCTACTTAAAACTTTCTTGTGGAACTGACTGTAAAATGTCTGACAGGCAGCAAGCTAAGATTGAAAAACTGAAGCAGTTTCTCCTTGTAAACCCCTTCTATTTCGTAGAATTTCTGTTATTGTAATATACAGAATGTAGTCAATCAAAGCTATAGATTTAATAAAAAACATGTAAATGTTCTGCATGTGGCTATATTTACAAATTAATTCCACACCGTTACGATTTGTCTTGGAAATTATCCACGGAACATGAAACTAACTAACTAAACATTCAAAGAAAATTCGGTCTTAGAAATAGATTAACTTAACAGAGAAAGAACTGGAGTGATTATCTAATCCGCTACCTGCCAAAATTTAGAGATGTCGGTACATCCGTAGAAAAGCGCAGGAAGAATGTTGGGCTGTTTTCACGGCTCCTTTGCTTTATCCTCGAAACAACGTGACGATAAACTAGAGCTCTGCTAGCCTAATGTCTCTGGGACTCAGCAGTTGACTGGGCTTGTGGCTTGTGCCTTCCCCAGTCCCTACTAAGCGCTCTTTGGGAGGATATCTCTTGCTTACCTGTGCAACAGCATCCTTTCCGTAAACTTCTCGATAGCGCCAAGAGAATTCCGTCATCAAGACGTACATACAGGGTAGATTAATTCTCGTTCTGGAAGAATGGAGGGCAGTAGTTGTAGTGCAGAATAGCGGACATCGATACGAGACGTGTTTAACCTTACAAACATTAGGCTTTCAGATCTGTACGCGACTTTCGAGTGGGGTGGAAACAACATACCCACTTAATACCTTGAACATGTCGGGTTTTGTATCCAAAAAAGTGCTTTACCGGGAAGTGTTACTATTCTGCTTTCATCTCAACAAATCAGCTGCAGAAAGTCACCGTTTGCTAGTGGAAGCGTCTGGAGAACATGCTCCGTCGGAAACAACGTGCAGAGATTCGTTTCGACGTTTCAGAGAAAAAGGTTTTGAGGTGAGTGATAAAATGCGTTCTGGTCGGTGTGGTGTAGAACAAACCACATGAGGCAAACATGAGGGATTTCGATAGGATGTCTTATCAAACCCGCCATATTCAGCAGGCATCGTCCCTTGAGATTACCATTTATTCGGTCCATGCAGCATAGCCTTGCTGAACTACACTTCACATCTTTTAATGATCTCGAAAGCTTGCTTCGTGAGTGGACAACCTCAACGAACCTGAATTTTTTATCGCGGAATCCAGTTGTTATCTGAAAAGTGGCAAAAGTTTGTCGTTCCGGAAGGACACTACTTTCAGTAAATTGTCTTATATTATTCTCTTCAAATACACAAGTGTCTTATGTCCTACAAACAGCGAGAATTAATTGAATTACCCAATAGTGGCATGTATTAGGTCTGCTTTTGCTGGCAACATCGAGAACAGCCTTTCTTTTTAAAAAATAAGCATGCTCAGCCAGCAACCTCTTCAAAAACTCGGGAAGTTCGTCCGTAAACGTTTCCCTGGAGGGTACATAACTTCTCCATCGCCAACCCACTTTGAATATGGAAGAAGTACCTTTATCTCATTCATTGGACAACGATGAGCTGGCCTGAACAAGGATAGACAGGTTCACTCTCGGTTACTAGACATTAAACTTCAAACAAGCCATCACCACTTCTTATAACATGACAAAGACATTTTGCAAGTTGACTGCTAACGTTCCGTTAGTATTGTTTACAGATGAACTCAGTTTCACTAGCGATAATATCAGCAACATCTGTAACTTATCACTGGTGGTCTGACTACAATTCAATATTGGTCGCTGATATCTTCATTACAGAAAACTAACTCAAGTTCAGTGCAGTTGCACATATTCCGGCAAAGAGAACTAAGGAAGCTATATTGATGTTGATGCTTTAACATTTTTGAAAGCTTAAATTAAATTGCCGAAATTGGTACGACTGTTTTAAAGCAAATATTTGCGTTTATCAATTATTTTGTGCTCTGCTTCATTTTTTGAAAAAAACATTCAGCGTCAAATAGGACACCACGTAAGCACACCGGACAAAATACTACTCACCTCCTGGAGATATCGCGCAAGTACAGCGTTCTGCCTTGATAACGGCTCATGTCAATTCGGTGAGAAAGAAATCAGTGATACCACCTGATATGAGATACCCAGATGAAGCCGTTCATTGTTGATTATATCGTGTAAAGCTATCAGACTGCGGGCATGTTGATTGCTATGTTACATCCGCTGTTTCAAATAGTTCCAGACATGCTCTATCAGGTTAGGATCGCGAGCCAGTCAACTGCGATAGTGGTCATGAGTATCTGTCAAACGACGAACTCATATTTGGAGCCCTGTAAACACGGCTGATGTCATCCTGGGGGACAACAGTGTCAACATCAAGCTCATGATGAAGATGTAGAAGATAGAGGGGACACTTTGTCACTGAGGATGTTGAAATAAGCATCCATTTTACAACCTCCGGTGTATTCGATTTCTTCCATTATTTGAAAGTGAAAATTGCGCCTCGTCAGGCACCATTACTCGCCTGCAGCCATCTGCCGTACAGTATCTGCGTCACTTGGCCAACTGAAGAAGTGCCGCTTCATGCGCCGCTCTTAGCAACAGCCTTTTGCGAGATATGCGACTTCAAATGACTACTGCATGCAGTTCCTTTCACATGTTCGCAAGGTGGACTAGCATTCACTGACAACAGCCGTTCCTGTTGGGTTTGAGTATACATCTACACCTGCAGCTTCATGACTACTCTGCAATTCACACTGTTTTGCCTGGCAGAGGATTCATTCTACCTCTTTCACACTATTCTCTACCTTTCTACTCTCTAACTACGAGCGGGGAAAACGAAAAGTTGAATCTATTTTATCAGTATGATCATTTTTTGCCTGTCTAGGTGACGGTTTATAAAATATTTTCGCATTCGGAGGAGACCGCTGAACATTGAAATATAATGAGAAGGGCCTGTTATAGTGAAAAATAACTTTGTCTTAACTATTGCTTCGCCAGCTCGCCTATCCTATCTGTGACACTCTCCCCTTTTTCGTGATAATACAAAACGAGCTGCTGTTCTTTGAACTTTTTAGATGAAACTGGGAACTTAGATGCCCTTCTTCAATCCTATCTGGCAAGGATCCAATAGCGCACAGCAGTACTGCAGCAGAAGACGGACAAGCGTAGTGTAGGCAGCCTCTTCAGTAGACATGTTGTGTCTTCTAAAGTGTTCTGCCAATAAAACTCAGTCTTTGGTTTGCCTTTCCCGCAAAATTACCTATGTGATCATTCCTATTCCTGTTGTTCGTAGCTGTAATTGCAAGGTATGTTGTTGAACTGACAGCCTTTAGATTTGTACGGTTTATCGCGTAACCGAAATTTAGCGGATTCCTTTTAGTACTCACGTGGATGACCTCACACTTTTTATTATTTAGTGTGAATTGCCGCTTTTCGCATCATAGAGGTATTTTGTCTAAATGATTTTGTAATTAGTTTTTATTTTCTGATGACTTTACGACAGCAACTTCTGCAAATAATTTGAGAGGACTTCTCACTTTATCTCCTAAATTATTTCTACAGACAAGGAACAGCAGAGGGCCTATAACACTACCTTTGGGAGGGTCTAATATCATTTCTGTTTTACTGGAAGACTTTTCTGCGAATTACAACAAACTGCGATCTTTCTGACTGGAAATCCCGAATCCAGTCACACAACTGGTACTTTAACTAGAAGTCGCTTGTGAGGAATGGTATCAAAAGCCTTCTGGAAGTCTAAAAATAAGGAATCAATCTGATGTCACTCGTCAATAACTGTGATTACTTCGTGAGAATAAAGAGTGTAAGTAGGCTGTTTAGATTTTTATGTTGGTAACGCCACGTAGCGCTCTGTATGAAAATCACTGACTGTACTGTGTGCTGTCTGAGGCTGGTCGGTATTGTTGCAATATTTGCCATAGTGGTGTTGGGTAGTTGGATGTTAACAGCGCGTAGCGCTGCGCAGTTGGAGGTGAGCCGCCAGCAGTGGTGGATGTGGGGAGAGAAATGGAGGAGTTTTGAGAGCGGATGATCTGGACGTGTGTCCATCAGAGACAGTAAATTTGTAAGACTGGATGACATGAACTGCTATATATATTATGACTTTTGACCACTATTAAGGTAAATACATTGCTTGTTCTCTATCAAAATCTTTCATTTGATAACTATGCCTATCAGTAGTTAGTGCCTTCAGTAGTTTGAATCTTTTATTTAGCTGGCAGTAGTGACGCTCGCTGTACTGCAGTAGTTCGAGTAACGAAGATTTTTGTGAGGTAAGTGACTTGTGAAAAGTATAGGTTAATGTTAGTCAGGGCCATTCTTTTGTAGGGATTATTGGAAGTCAGAGCGTTCCGCTAAAAACATTGTGTGCGCTAAAAATATTATGTGTCAGCTTAGTGTTGATCAGAACAGGTAAAGAGCAAAATGTCTGAGTACGTTCAGTTCTGCTCAGCTGTTTGAAAATCAAATAATGTAAGAGTTTTATCAGCACAGTCATTCATTAATTTTTCTAAGGGGACGTTTCATATGTCGACCCTTAGCCGAGGATACCTCACTGGAATCTTCTGATTTTTTTCTTGTAGCTTGTGTAATTAGTGTAGCTATTGTTTATTGCTAGTGCGTAATTATAGAGAGAATTTCCTTTGTAGTTGTAGTTTTTCATTGTTGTACAGTAAAAGAGTTGTGGCATGCATGTAGATTTGCACCAAGTATTTCGCAGCTGCGCTTGCAATTAACGAGATATTATTTTCAATGCTATGTTAATGTGTTTTCTTATTTTGCTCTTCTAATTGTGCTTTTCTGTGTTATCGTGTAAAATATTGTGACAATAATGGCGTGTGAAAAACGTAAGACTAGGCTCCAAAGTAAACTGAGAAATGACAGTGAGGACGAAAGCAGCGTGTTAGCGCCACTGTGTAATGAATTAACTAATGTTCAAAGTAGTAATTTGGTAATTGTGCATAGGGAAATGGAGCGGGCTGCAAATAATGGTGTAGACAGTGAAACAAATAGTAAACATGGAAGCTTTATCGATCGATCGGTCTGCAACAGGTCACCTTAGGAATTCGAAATGACAGGACACAATCTCGCAAATACTGCAGATTCAGGTTTTGGGTCCTCACCGTTTTCTCAAATAAGTCACGACACATTTTCTGCTTGTCAAAATGCGAATGTTGCCGGTGCAAAATCACTGCCGAAAAGCACTGAGGAACATGTTCCATACACCAGTGCATTGTTATTACAATTAATACAACAAATGGGACAAAATCTTCAAAAGTTAGACACGATGGAACAAAATCAGAGACAAACACAGCAAAAGCCTCAAAAGTTAGACACTATAGAACAAAATCTTCAAAAGTTAGACACCACGCTTGAATAAACGTGAGAATTAAACTACTGAGTTACATAACATCGAATCGAAATGTCAGAAAGTCTGTAATAACGTAAAAAAACAAATTTGTGAACATTTTAACCTATTTTTTCGCGGCACGAAAATGCATTGCAGAATCACGAAGCAGCCATAAAACAACTGCAAACTATTGTTCATGAAAATCACGAACCTTGCGGGCTAAAATTGACTCAGTTGCATCTACCGATTCGGTTACGCTACTTGCAAAAACTCAAGAAAACTTAAAGGACATAGTAGATACTCTGAAAATTGGTTCAGAAAGAGACATGGAGGAAATTAGTTCATTATCAGAGAAAGTAGTCGAACTTTCGGATCAGCTAAATAATTTATATACGAAGGTAGATGATAATCTGAATGACCCAAGACTGGTAGTCTTTAATGACACAAAAGAGTACGAACAAATTAGGAAATTCAAACAAAATCAGAATCAAATTAATGCGCAACACCAAAGAGAAATCCGGGAAGTACAAGATCAGTTGACACAGGTAATACAAAAATTACATATTTCAGAGGACACTCGCGCTCCAATACAGGAAGAGGAATATAGAAATACGGAACAGCCACAAAATAATAACACAGTGCACTTCGGAAATTATGAAAGAAATTGGGAAGTTGCACCGAATTTTGAGATGGAACCGCCGAAACGACGTAACAAGAACTGACATGATGATTTTGACTATAAGCTGTTTATTACTACACGTAAATTCAAAACATTCAACAATTCTGGCAACGACATTCATCCACAAGCATGGCTTCATTAATTCTCTCATTGTTTTCTTCCCAACTGGTCATTAGAACACAGATTATAATTTATGTATGGCTATTTAGAGAATGAACCAGCTGTAAGAATGCGAATGGTCATACACGATTGTCACAGTGAAGGAGAATTTTATCATGCCTTCCTCTCAGCATACTGGTCTCAAGCTACACAAGACCGAGTAAAACGTAGTATCATAATGATGAAACATTTCGAACAATCTGAATTTTCCAGTCTTGTGAAATATTTTGAAGACACGTTGCACAAGAATCAGTACCTATCAATCCCATACAGCCCCTCAGCACTCATCTGCATTTGCTTAATCAAATTGCCTAAACATTTACGACATATTATTTTGGCAGGACGTTGCAAAGACGACATTGAAGATATTCAGGGACTCTTACAACAATTGGAAATCGACACTGACAATCGCGGAACCCGAAAACAGGAGAAGAACAATTACAGATCACATCCGTCACAATTCCACGATAACAGAAATAGTAACTGGACACGACAAGGCTATTCTTACAACGCAAATTGTGACCAAAACAGACACCACCCATATGAAAACCGTTGGCAGAGTAGTAATAATTACAGAGAAAGATTGCATTTCGATAGTAATGAATGTGACAGAGACAACCAGATAAACAGACAATATGGGAACCAAAACAATTATTATCAAGGGAGACAGAATAACTTCAGACACATCGGTCCCCCGCACAGTTACGACTCAGGGAGAAGTTCTTCACCATGTGACCGACAAGAAATTAAGTACAGAAATTACCGACATGACGACAGACGATATAATCATAACGACAGACCTGAATTTCATCAGAACTGGCGAGATTCAAACAGGGCAGGGCCTTCTCGTCAAGGTGAATTTGTAGAAATTAGGTCTCCTAATCCTAATAACGACGCACGCCAACAAAGAGCCAGACAATGACTCGCACCGCAGGCAGCTACGTGCGCTGGCTGGCTCAGAGAAAAATAACATAGACGCTAACCTTGAGAAAAATTCCAGTATTCTTTACCCACCTATACCGCATGATAATTGCGTTCAAGTTGAAACTCTGAGTACTATGAAGAGTAAAGGATTGCACCACATTTCACATGTAAAACCGTTTATTGAGAGATAATATGTTTTTTAACTTAGTCTTTTGCTATAAAATTTTTCACTTCGCGTTACTAGTACTCTCTGTCACACTTAGAAGCTGTTACCATACAACTATGTCTTAAAGTTAACTATACAGTCAAGAACCTAGAGAACTTATTTAGACGAGTAATTACAAATGCATTGTTATAGTGAACAGAGGACACAGTGTTATTGTGTGTGTACATTCTTGCTTGTTAGTTGCACGATTACGTAACGACTATAAGGCTTACATACTTTGAACATATACTGCTAATGAGATTTTAATGCAGCATTTTCGTTTACTTGAAAAGACATTCTTTGTTTGAAGGTACTTTCTGTGAGATTAAAGATGACTTAGTATTTGGTTTCTTTGACAGCTACACGATTATATCACGATGCTACTAATGTGTGACACAATTTACATTGTTGCTTTTGTGCTGTATCTGTTTTATATCTGCACAGTTTTTCTGAATTCTTCTGGAAAGGAATACACATTTTAGTAGTAACTATTGTGGTATAGCTACAATGAGACAGCCTTTTCTGTAGCACAACAATACTTTACAGCATAGCACTTTCCTAATCACGGTAATGTACGTAATAATTACGATATCTATACGCATAGCATTTCACTTTTGTTTATGATGAGGTAAGTACATTGACTTCTGCAGAACTTATCTTTCGGAGGACGATAACTACGACACTTCCACAGAATTATCTTACAGCAAGATGCACATTTAGCGCTACAGGACACGTATTTGAGTGATTAATTTTGTACTTAAAACATTTATATTTAAAGGTTTTTGAAATACAAAGATACAAAGGTTTTCCGTGATACATTTCATTCCATTGCTGTAATTGGTAACACCTGAGGGTATAATTACATTAATCCTCAGGGGGGTACATGCTTACTTTGTGTACCATGCGTTTGGCAAGCACAAGGAGCCCTAGCTAATATGGTATTTGCTTATACAACTTTACTCATCGGTACAATATTTCTCTAACACATAATTACTCTGCTATCTGATCATTTAACTGAGAGAGACAAAATTTTTTACTTCATCAGTGACAGATGTTTACGCAATTACACAGTTTGATAACTTCACACTTATGAAATTGTATCTTGTCTGTACTTTGTGAACTGTTCATATTATTTTGGAACCATTGTGATACTGTGAGAGCTTTGAATGATGTATTTGGTATGGGATCATGATTTTTAAAATACGTTTGAGGTAGATGACACTATTGAAATGAGCAGAGAATCTTTTTTAGGTTTTGAAATTATTGGAGGAAGCGACGACGATTTTGAGATTTTACTGAGGTGTTATGATGTTATTATTACGATGAAGATGTGTATTATGCTGTTGAGGTACGCTTCTGATCAATAAGCTGATGCTATATGAGGAATTTGATTATGGTACATATTTATTATGATGAAATATTGAAGAAGTGTCGACGAATATGTATATGGGTAATAAGGTAAGGAATAATGAGTAGTGGTTAGGGACTCTGATTTGAGAAAAAGGATGTTGGAAACCAAGAATCGTACTTAAGGAGCTATGAAATGTGTGTAAATGCGTGAATGTATCACAATGCCGGTGAAAATTTTTTGGACACTGTTATATTTATAGGATTTTGTTTCTGCATATTTCTACTGTAACTTTTCGACCTGTGAAATTTTTTATATGAGACTGTCACTGCTGTCGTAAATAATTCAGTAAGAAAGCTAAGTGACCTTGATATAATGTGTCGTGGGGCTCAGCTGTGCCACCTGCCTGGAGAAAAAGCCATTAGGTGGAGAGAAAAAGAGGCCATTAACCTCCCTATTGACATTCCATTGTAGAAAGCATCGCAAATATGACACGCTATTACTTGGAAACATATGATTATACTGTGGAGCGTGTACTTTGTGCTACTTACTGAAATGCTTATGAATTGATGGGAAATATTCTTACATCTGCACACCTGATTATGACAAGTGTCTTCCCACGAAAGTTGAGAGAATTTCTACTGATTTATGAAATGCCACATGGCTATTTAATGATGCTTTTATGGTTTGCTTTACATAGTTGCTTATTTCATTTCATATCTGTTTTCCAGCTGTGTTGCAGCATTGGTTTTATAAAATAAAATTAAATGCATTTGCTAATGTGAACACTTTCTGTCAACAGATCTATTAAATAATTATTTTATGATCCACATTCTTCGAAAAAGGAGCACTTGGACAGGAAAGAACAATAATAAAGGATTAATAACAGTAACTGCATACATAATTTTCTTTTAAACTACTTGCAAATTTTTTTTTTTTGGTAGAATAACTTGTTGTGGAGCACAACTGCAATTACATAGATATTAAGTTGTGAATAGACATTTCCCTTATCTGCATTGTTGTCTTTAGTGTACTATTTTTTCTGCTTGAAGTTTGTCATGTTTAAATATAAGTTATTGCATTTGCTGCTGCTGTTTGCCAGGCATAGTGTTAGTGAATTTCACTTTGTGTTACTATGTTAAGCCAGTTTTACTACTGATTTATTTTTCTTGTTTGCTGCACAGTGTCTTATATTAGTTGTAACATTGCAATTGCTTTGCTAATTTAGATTTACTGCTGCTAGCTTTGCACAATTTGTATTTTTTGTCATTGCTGTTTGTATTAATTTGTTGTGTGCTGCCGTATTGCCTCATCCCTTAGTTTAGCATCTGAGCTCAGTAGATTGAAGTTAGCTTAAGAGGGGGTAGGACATATAAGAGAATGAGTTGAGGTGAATTGGAAGTGATGCAATGACAAGGTATTAAAAAAAAAGTGAAATAAGAGGAAACATCTATGAAATGAAGTTTTGGGTTGGACTGCAGTACCAAATGTCACACTGAAAACAAACCCTGTCCTGTCCTTTCGTGTTATTCCACTATGTGTCTGGGTACCTTGTGTATTTGTGTTCTTCCTGTCTCTATGTGTTTATCTGATAAGAGTTATGTTGTAGAATTTTTCTAATAATATGTTATTTACTTTGTAAAGATCTTTAGACATTATTAATTCTGTTCTGCTTCAATGTGCATGTGTGAAATTAATGTTTCGAGAACCATTCTCAGTATTTTATTTATTTACGTATGTCGTAATTCCTGTAACACTGATGTATATGTTTATTTCTATTCTTTTGTGAAGCCTGCATTACTACAAATGTTATCCATACTATTATGTTCTTTAATGATGTATTTTGTACCTTTGTAATTGTATTCTTATGTTGTAAATTTATAATTGTATAGAGACCAGTTCTTCAAATTAAGTTATATTTCACTGCACACATTTCTGTTGGTCATAGTATATGCACAATAGATGAGAAGTTGGGACTGTTAGTGTTTGCACATGTGTTAATAATTCAGCAATGGACTGGCTTACAGCATTGATGGTTCGAAGGACAATTCCAAAAAACTTTGTGAGTGCACAAGTGGTGGTTATGGACTTCCTGTATTGTCATCAAGACTCTTCGATGGTGATTGGGCACCTGCACAGTCGCAACAGATGGCTGCTGGCCGTCTCTACAAGGACTGCAGTGGGTCTGCACCTTTGATGACCCACCAATACCATAATCTCTACAAGGACTGCAGTGGGTCTGCACCTCTGGTGGCCCACCAATACCATAATCTCTACCAGGACTACAGTGGGTCTGCTCTGTGATGACCTACCTACCAATATTCTTCAAACCTTCGACTGACTCTGTGTTGGGTTTGCTCTGTTGTGGCCCGTTACCTGTCTGCATGTCAGGAGTCTGCATTGTCTTTCTCTTGGAAGGACAACACTATTTCTTCAAGACTGCATGGAAGTTCACTACTTATATGTGCATTTTCTTTTACTGCTGACTCTGAGAAAAAAAAAACCACTGCAATTTTACTGTGATGAATGATCAGCACTGTCTTTATGGACTGAGAAAATTTTAGCTTTTGACCAGCAGTGTATCAATAAGTGTGTGCATTTGATATCTTTGTTATTGTAATTAAGAAAAATTTTTTCAAGTCTGTATTTGCCACTGCCCAAAACAATTTGTAAATTTTTTGTGGGGGGCATGGGGGCTATGTAAGTGGCTGTTTAGATTTTTATGTTGATAACGACACGTAGTGCCATGTATGAAAATCACTGACTGTGCTGTGTGCAGTCTGAGGCTGGTCGGTATTGTTGCAATATTTGCCATAGTAGTGTTGGGCAGTTGGATGTTAACAGCGCATAGCGCTGCGCTGTTGGAGGTGAGCCACCAGCAGTGGTGGATGTGAGAAGAGAAACAACGGAGTTTTGAGAGCGCATGATCTGGACGTGTGTCGCCGGCCGAAGTGGCCGTGCAGTTAAAGGCGCTGCAGTCTGGAACCGCAAGACCGCTACGGTCGCAGGTTCGAATCCTGCCTCGGGCATGGATGTTTGTGATGTCCTTAGGTTAGTTAGGTTTAACTAGTTCTAAGTTCTAGGGGACTAATGACCTCAGCAGTTGAGTCCCATAGTGCTCAGAGCCATTTGAACCATTTTTTTTTTTGGACGTGTGTCCATCAGAGACAGTAAATTTGTAAGACTGGATGACTTGAACTGCTATATATATTATGACTTTTGAACACTATTAAGGTAAATACATTGTTTGATCTCTATCAAAATATTTCATTTGCTAAATATGCCTATCAGTAGTTAGTGCCTTCAGTAGTTTGAATCTTTTATTTAGCTGGCAGTAGTGACGCTCGCTGTATTGCAGTAGTTCGAGTAACGAAGAGATTTCAAAAATCCCTACAAAAGAATCGCCCTGACTAACAATAACCTATACCTTTCATGAATCACTTACGCCACAAAAATCTTCGTTACTCAAACTACTGCAATACAACAAGCGCCACTACTGCCAGCTAATTAAAAGATTCAAACTACTGAAAGCACTAACTACTGATAGGCATAGTTAGCAAATGAAAATTTTGATAGAGAACAAACAATGTATTTACCTTAATAATGTTCAAAGGACATCATATATATGTATCAGTTCATGATATCCAATAATACAAATTTACTCTTTCTAATGGACACATGTCCAGATCATCCGCTCTCAAAACTCCGCCATCTGCTGGCTGCTCACCTCTAGCTGTGCAACGCTACGCGCTGTTAACAGCCAACTGCCCAACACTACAATAGCGACTGTTCCAACAATGCCACTCAGCCACAGACTGAACATAGTACAGCCAGTGATTTTCATGCAGAGAGCTACGCAGCGTTACCAATATAAAACCTAAACAGCCTACTTACACTATGCACACAAATTGCGTGAAAATGTAATCACATGTCAGTTCTAGTATAATATATTTGTCCAATGAATACCCATTTATCATCTGCATTTCTTCTTGGTGTAGCAATTTTAATGGCCAGTAGTGTAAATTTTAATCTATGTCCCACATACAATCTCTCAATTATTCTCACGCACTCACATGGCAAAATATAATCAAATAATAATTTTCACCGATTCTTGTATTATGTAATGCACAGTGACTAAATTTTTAAAAAGAAAATTCTAATTAATTGATTTTTATGCACTGATAACTTTGGAATGGCTTCAAATGTTAATGAAAGTCCATCTGTTATTGTTGCTAACTTGGTTTTAAAAAAACAAGCATAGGTTTTAGAAGTCTTACGTAATTCTCTTTATCTACAAAATTATAATAAATAAAAATCTGAAATTTTGACAGCATCATTCCATTAAATAAAGAACCAACAATGTATTTACCTTAATAGTGTTCAAAAGTCATTATATATATATATATATATATATATATATATATAAATATATATATATATATATATATGTGTGTGTGTGTGTGTGTGTGTGTGTGTGTGTGTGTGTGTGTGTGTGTGTGTGTGTTAGTTCATGACGTCCAGTCTCACAAATTTACTGTCTCTGATGGACACACGTCCAGATCGTCTGCTCTCAAAATTCCGCCATCACTCCTCACATCCACCACTGCTGGCAGCTCACCTCCAACTACGCAATGCTATGCGCTGTTAACAGCCAACTGCCCAACACTACAATACGGAATATTACAACAATGCTAACCAGCCACAGACTGCACACAGCACACCCAGTGATTTTCATACAGAGTGCTACGTGGTGTTATCAATATAAAAACCTAAACAGCCTACTTACATAGCCCTCATGCCCCCCACAAAAATTTTACGAATTGTTTTGGGCAGTGGCCAACACAGATTTGAAAAAATTTTTCGTAATTACAATAACAAAGAAATCAAATGCACACACTTATCGATACAATGTTGGTCAAAAGCTAAAATTTTCTCACAGTCCATAAAGACAGTCCTGATCATTCATCAGTTTGAGCAGTAAAAGAAAATGCACTTGGAAGTAGTGAATTTCCATGCAGTCTTGAAGAAGTAGTGTTGTCCTTCCAATGGAAAGACAGTGCAGACTCCTGACCTGCAGACAGGTAATGGGCCACAACAGAGCAAACCCAACACAGAGTCAGTCGAAGTTGAAGAATATTGGTAGGTAGGTCATCACAGAGCAGACGCACTGTAGTCCTGGTAGAGATTATGGTATTGGTGGGCCACCAGAGGTGCAAACCCACTGCAGTCCTTGTAGATGTACAGACAGCCCGCAGCCATCTGTTGCAACTGTGCAGATGCACAATCACTATTGAAGAGTCTTGCAGTCAATATAGCAAGTCCATGAACCACCACTTGTGCACTCACAAAGTTTTTGGAATTGACCTTAGAACCAGTATTGCTGTTAACAAGTCCCATCAAGACACGTGCAAATGCTAACTGTCCCCTTTTTTTCTCGCATATTGTGCATATACTATGACCAAAAGAAATATGTGCAGTGAAATGAACGCTTACAAGTTACTTAATTTGATGAACTGGTGTCAATTTCAATTTTATAACATGAGAATACAATAATAAAGGTACAAAATACATCATTAAAGAACATAACAATACAGATAACATTTGTGGTAATATGGCCTTTACAAAAGAATTGAAATAACATATACATCAGTGTTACAGGAATTATGACGTAAGTAAATACATAAAAGGTCAGAATAACTTTCGAAACATCAACTTAACACATGAGCATTAAAACAAAACAGAATAAATAATGCCTAAACATCTTTACAAAGTAAATAACATATTATCAGTGCAAATTATATTTGAGGGTAACAGTATTCCTCATCATAGTGAATGTAGCTTAGTATTAGAAAAATTCTACAACATAAATCTTATTAGCTAAACACATAAAGACAGGAGAAACACAAATACACAAGGGTACACATACACATAGTGGAATAACACGAAAGGCTAGGACAGGGTTTGTTTTCAGTGTGATATTTGGTACTGCAGTCCAACACAGAACTTCATTTCATACATGTTTCCTCTTATTTCACTTTTTTTTAATACCTTGTCATTGCATCACTTCCAATTCACCTCAGGTCATTCTCTTATATAGCCTACCCCCTCTTCAGCTAACTTAAATCTACTGAGCTCAGATGCTAAACTAAGGGATGAGCAATGCAGCAGCACAAAACAACACAAACAGCAATTACAAAAAAATGCAAATTGGTAAAGCAAGCAGCAGTATATCTGAATCACCAAAGCAAATGCAACATTAAACTAATGTGAGGCAATGTGCTGCAACAAGAAAAATGAATCAGTAGTAAAACTGGGTTAACGGAGTAATACAAAGTGAAATTTAATATCATTATGCAGGCAGCAGCAGCAAATGCAATAACTTATACCTAAACATGACAAAGCTCAAGCAGAAAAAATATTACAGTAAAAATGGCCATGTTTAATACCTATGTCATATCTTAACACTAGAGTGATGCATCACGAGAACTTACTCTAGCAGACAAGTTACCAAATAGTAAAAAAATTATTTATGCGATTCCTGTGAAGGAAAATGTGTATTTATATTCCCTTGTGTTCTTGGAAGTATATCATAAAATTATTATTTACTGGATCTGTAGGCATAAAATAACTATATTAGTACATCTATTAAATTTTATTTTAACCAATGCTGCAGTGCAGCTAGAAACTAGATATTAAACAAAATGAGCAACCTCTCAATTATAAAGACAATAGATGTAAAATGTTTCTCATCATTTCATTAGGAATTTGAGTAAATATCATAAATTAAGAACTCCACAGTGTAATCATACGTTTTCAAGTGTGAGCGTGTCGTATTTGCGATGCTTTCTACAAAGAAATGTCAATAGCGAGGATAATGGCCTCCTTTTTTCTCCTCCTGTGCCTCTGAAAGTCACACACTAATGGCTTTTTTTCCAGGTGACTGTCACTTAGATGGGCCTCCACAGCACATTAGGTCAAGGTCATCTACCTTCTCTACTGAAATATTTACAGCAGCAGTTTCCACTACTAGTATTCTAGTGTTCTAAGTATGTAAGCTTAATAATCGTTACGTAATCGTGCAACTAACAAGCAAGAATGTACACACACAATAACACTGTGTCATCTGTTCACTATAACAATGTCCCCGTAAATACTGTTTGAAAATGTTCCCTAGGTTCTAGACTGGATAGTTAACTTTAAAACGCTGTTGCATGTTAACAGTTTCTCAGTGTGACAAATTGTACTAGTAGGGTGAAGTGAAAAATTTTATGGCAAAGACTAAGTTAAAAAGCAGATTATCTCTCAATAAACGGTTTTATATGTGAAATGTGTTGCAATCCTTTACTGTTCCAAGTACCTAGAGTTTCAACTTCAACAAATTATCATGTGGTATACGTCGGATTCAGTAAGGTCCATTGTAAATCAGAAAGAATTTGTGACTCAAATGTTTCTTCTTATGTGACAATAAATAAGCTTTAATGAGAACTTTCTGACCAATATATAATTTCTTTGTGTTTGCTTTACCGTGTAGTTTTCTCCTTTTGTGTGTTGCAGATTTTATATTTTTAATAGCCAAATCAATTATGTCTTTGTGTCGAAGTTTATGTGTATTCGGGAAAGGTACAAGCTCTCTGATTCTGTTCGGTGGTGCTTCATTCTCCAGTACAAGAACAGGTGGTAAAGCAGTGGAGTCATGAGACATTTCATTCGGCACGTTTTGAAATAAGTGTAAATTTCTGTCTCAATGCTGATGCTTTCTGTGACAATAAAGTCTGCAAAGCTTGTTGATTTCTTTCATAATCCGTTCAGATGGGTTACAATGTGGTGAGTACAATGAAATAAAAACAGCTTTGATTTTATGATTCCCAAACATGCGTGACCAAACAGCAGACCTGAATTGTGATCCATTATCTGAAATGACTTTATTGACGTGTCCAACTGCAGGTAAGAAATTTTTAACAAAGGCATTGGACACAGACGGTCCAGTGGCTGTATGTAATGGTGTGAAAGAAGCAAATTTTGAAGTAAGTTCAACAGTGACTAGAACGTATGAAAATCCATCAGATGTTCTGACAAGGGGTCCCAAGAGATCCACAGCAGCAAATTCTTTCAATTTAGAAGGAATAATAGGAAACAACGGGGAATGATGTGAGACAGTAGATGGTTTAGCCTTTTGACAAAGTTTACAAATAGACAAGACCCTTCGAACTCTCTTTTCCATATTGTTAAAATAACATGTCGTCCGAAGAATATTATAATATTTTCGTGGACCAAAATGTGCGTAGCTGAAATGAATGTACCAAACGAGCTTATTAACAAAATGGTCTGGAATGCAAAGTACCCATAGCTTGTCATCAACAGCGCAGCATTTGAAGAGTATGTTGTTTCTAAGCAGATAATAATGCCGAATCTGAGTGTGCGTCATTTCATGCCATTTACTTTTGATGTCTTTCCAAATCGGATCTTTATCTTGTTCATGAGCAATGTCCTTTAAAGATGTTGTGATGAAGTTTTCAAAGGTGACTTTCTGAATGTAAAGAATACTGAAATTTTTCTCGAGGTTGCCTTCTGTAATACTTTTCTCAAGCCCGGAGCAAGTGGCTGCCTGTGGTGCAAGTCATTGTCTGTCTCTTTGTTGGCGCGGCCGTTATTGCAATTTGGTGGTCTAACTTCTAGAAATTCACCTTGTTGAGATGGCCCTGCCCTGTTTGAATCCTGCCAGTTCTGATGCAATTCAGATCTGTCGTTACGATTATATCGTCCGTCGTCATGTCGGTATATTCCATAGTTTCTTTCTTGTCAGTCACATGGAGGAGAATTTCTCCCGGAATCGTAACTGCGTGGTGTACCATTGCATCTGCAGTTATTCTGTCTCCCTTGATAATAATTGTTTTGGTTCCCATACTGTCTGTTTCTTTGGTTATCTCTGTCATATTCATTACTGTGGAAGTGTGATCTTTCTCTGTAACTATTATTCTGCCAATAGTTGTCATAAGGGTGGTGTCTGTTTTGGTGACGATTTGTGTTGTGAGAATAGTCTTCCTCGCAAAATTGTGACGGATGTGACCCGTAATTATTGTGTTCCTATTTTCGCGTCCTGCGATTGTCAGTGTTATTTCCAATTCTGGTAAGAGTCCCTGAAAAGCTTCAATGTCGTCTTTGCAACATCCTGCCAAAATAATATGTCGTAAATGTTTAGGCAATTTGATTAAGCAAATGCGGATGAGTTCTGAGGGGCTGTATGGGTTTGACAGATAGTGATTCTTGTACAACATGTCTTCAAAATATTTCACAAGACTGGAAAATTCAGATTGTTCGAAATGTTTCATCATTATGATGCTATGTTTTACTCGGTCTTGTGTAGTTTGAGACCAATATGCTGAGAGGAAGGCATGATAAAATTCTCCTTCACCGTGACAATCGTGAATGACCGATCGCATTCTTTCAGCTGGTTCATTCCCTAAATAGCCACACATAAATTCTAACCTGTGCTCTAATGACCAATTGGGAGGAAAATAGTGAGAGAATTGATAAAGCCACGCTTGTGGATGAATGTCGTTGCCGGAATTCTTAAATGTTTTGCATTTACATGTAGTAATAAACAGCTTATAGTCAAAATCACATGTCGGCAAGTCGCATTGTTACTTCGTTTCGGCGGTTCCATTTCAAAATTCGGTGTACCTTGCCAATTTCTTTCACAATTTCCGTAGTGCCCTGTGTTATTCTTTTGTGGCTGTTCCGTATTTCTATGTCCCTCTTCCCGTATTGGAGTGCGGGTGTCCTCTGAAATATGTAATTCTTGTATTACCTGTGTCAACTGATCTTGTACTTCCCGGATTTCTCTTTTGTACTGTGTATTGATTTGATTTTGATTTTGTTTGAATTTTATAATTTGTTCATACTCTTCTGTGACAGTGAAGGCTACAGGTCTTGTGTCATTCAGATCATCATCTACCTTTGTAGGTAAGTTAGTGAACTGATCCGAAAGTTCGGGTATTTTCTCCAATAGTGAACAGATTTCCTCAGTGTGTTTTTCTGAACCAAGTTTCAGAGTGTCCATTTGTATTGAAATCGTATCTACTGTGTCCTTTAAGTTTTCTTGAGTTTTTGCAAGTTGTGTAACCGAATTGGTAGATGCAACTGAGTCAATTTTAGCTTGCAAGGTGTCGTGATTTTCATGAGCAAAAGTTTGCAGTTCTTTTATGGCTGCTTCGTGATTCTGTGACGCATTTTCATGACGCGAAAAAATAGGTTGAAAATGCTCACAAATTTGTGTTTTACGTCATTATTGACTTTTTGACATTTCAGATCGATTTTAAGTAACTCAACAGCTAAACCTTCAAGTGTTTGTTCAAGCGTTTGTTCCATTGAGTCTAACTTTTGAAGCTGTTGCTGTGTTTGTCTCTGATTTTGTTCCATCGTGTTGAACTGTTGCTGTGCTTATCTCTGATTTTGTTCCATTGTGTCTAACTTTTGAAGATTTTGTCCCATTTGTTTCTGATTTTGTTCAAGCATTATGTCTAACTTTTGTAGCCTTTGTCCCATTTGTTGCATTAATTGTAATAACAATGCACTGGTGTCTAAAACACGTTCCTCAGTGCTATTCTGCAGTGCATTTGAACCGGCAATATTCGCATTTTGAAAAGCAGAAAATGTGTCTTGACTTATTTGAGAAAACGGTGAGGACGCAAAACCTGAACCTACAGTACTTGCAAGATTGTGTCCTGTCATTTCGTATTCCTGAGGCGAGCTGTAGCCGACCGATCGATCGATAATGTTTCCCTGTTCACTAATTGTTTCACTGTCCACACCATTATTTGCAGCCCTCTCCATTTCCCTATGCACAGTTACCAAATTACTACTTTGAACATTAGTCAATTCATTACACGGTGGCGCTAACACACTGCTTGCATTATAATATCTATTTAACTGCAAGCGCAGCTGCGAAATACTTGGTGGAAATCTACATGCATGCCACAACTGTTTTACTGTACAACAATGAATAACTATAACTACAAAGGAAATTCTCTCTACAGTTACGCACTAGCAGTAAACAATAGCTACACAAATTACACAAGCTTCAAGAAAAAATCAGAAGATTCCAGTGAGGTATCCTCGGCCAAGGGTCGACATATGAAACGTCCCCTTAAAAAAATTAGTGAATGACTGTGTTGATAAACCTCTTACATTATTTGATTTTCAAACAGCTGAGCAAAACTGAACGTACTCAGACATTACTCTCTTTACTTATTCCGATCAACACTAAACTGACACACAATATTTTTAGCGCAACACGACCTGACTTCTAATAATCCCTACAAAAGAATGGCCCTGACTAACAATAACTTATACCTTTCATGAATCACTCACCTCACAAAAATCTTCGTTACTCAAACTACTGCAATGCAGCGAGCGCCAATACTGCCAGCTAAATAAAAGATTCTAACTACTGAAGGCGCTAACTACTGATAGGCATAGTTAGCTAATGAAAGATTTTGATAAAGAACAAACAATGTATTTACCTTAACAGTGTTCAAAAATCATAATATATATCAGTTCATGACATCCAGTCTTACAAATTTACTGTCTGATGGACACACGTCCAGATCATCCGCTCTCAAAACTCGGCCATCTCTCTCCCCACATCAACCACTGCTGGCGGCTTACCTCCAACTGCGCAACGCTATGCGCTGTTAACAGCCAACAGCCCGGCACTACAATAGCGAATATTACAACAATGCCACCCAGCGACAGACTGCACACAGCACAGCCAGTGATTTTCATACAGAGCGCTACGTGGCGTTACCTATATAAGAACCTAAACAGCCTGCTTACAGCTGTGTTGCAGTAGTTTGACTAACAAAGATTTTTGTGAGATAAGTGATTCATGAAAGGTATATGTTATTGTTAGTCAGGGCCATTCTTTTGTAGGGATTTTTGAAAGTCAGATTGCGTTGCGCTAAAAATATTGTGAGTCAGTTTAAGCACAGTCATGTATAATTTTTCTAAGTGGACGTTTCAATAGACCCTGAGAAAACAGTACCCAGAACAACCACCTCTGGCCGTAATAACGGCCTTGATACGCCTGGGCATTGAGTCAAACACGGATTGGATGGTGTGTACAACACGATACCACAGTTCATCATGAGTAGTGACTGGCGTATTGTGACGAGCCAGTTGCTCGGCCACCATTGACCAGACGTTTCCAGTTGGTCAGAGATCTGGAGAATGTGCTGGCCAGGGCAGCAATCAAACATTTTCTGTATCCAGAAAGGCCTGTACAGGACCTGCAACATGCGGTCGTGCATTATCCTGCTGAAATGTAGGGTTCCGCACAGATCGAATGAAGGGTAGAGCCACGGGTTGTAGCATATCTGAAATGTAACGTCCACTGTTCAAAGTGCGTCGGTGTGAACAAGAGGTTACCGAGACGTGTAACCAATGGCACCCCATACCATCACGCCGGGTGATACGCCAGTATGGCGATGACGAATACACGCTTCCAATGTGCGTTCACTGCGATGTCGCCAAGCACGGATGCGACCATCATGATGCTGTAAACAGGACTTGGATTCACCCGAAAAAATGACGTTTTCCCATTCGTGCACCCAGGTTCGTCGTTGAGTACACCATCGCAGGCGCTCCTGTCTGTGATGCAGTACAAGGGTAACAGCAGCCATGGTCTTCGAGCTGATAGTCCATGCTGCTGCAAACGTCGTTGATCTGTTCGTGCTGATGGTTGTTGTCTTGCAAACGTCCCCATCTGTTGACTCAGGTATCGAGACGTGACTGCACGATCCGTTACAGCCATGCGGATAAGATGCCTGTCATCTCGACTGCTAGTGATACGAGGCCGTTGGGATCCAGCACGGCGTTCCGTATTACCCTCCTGAACCCACCGATTCAATATTCTGCTAACACTCATTAGATGTCGACCAAAGCGAGCAGCAATGTCGCGATACGATAAACCGCAATCGGGATAGGTTACAATCTGACCTTTATCAAAGTCGGGAACGTGATGGTACGCATTTCTCCTCCTTACACTAGGCATCACAACAACTTTCCACCAGGCAACGCTGGTCAACTGCCGTTTGTGTATGAGAAATCGGTTGGAAACTTTCCTCATGTCAACACCTTGTAGGTGTCGCCACTGGCGCCAACATTGTGTGAATGCTCTGAAAAGCTAATCATTTGCATATCACAGCACCTTCATCCTGTCAGTTAAATTTCGCGTCTTTAGCACGTCATCTTCGTCGTGTAGCAATTTTAATGACCAGTTGTGTAATATTTTATCTTACGTAAAACCTTGTACAAACGAACTGTGGGAAAGTTATGTTAGCCGGCTGCGGTGGTCAAGCGGTTCTAGGCGCTTAGTCCGGAACCACGCGACTGCTACGGTCGCAGTTTCGAATCCTGCCTCGGGCATGGATGTGTGTGATGTCCTTAGGTTAGTTAGGTTTAAGTAGTTCTAAGTTCTAGGGGACTGATGACCTCAGATGTTAAGTCCCTTAGTGCTCAGAGCCAAAGTTATGTTGCAACCACGATTCAGATGATGTATGTTGGCGTGTGCTTGGTTTGGTATAAAAATAGCCGAAGTGGAATTTAGGGGTGGAATAAATTGATTTATTAATTTGAAGAATATTTCGCACTTCGTTTATTTTGATTAAACAAAATACAAGTAATTGAAGTTTTGGTGACATTACTATCAGATTAATGATTAGATAAGGCATGATTTGACGCGAGAATGATATGGAACGAACGTTGTGATTGGTCATTTAGATCAACAATCAGAATTAAGCTGTTCCCGCTTGAAAAGATGAGTGGGCGTATAGGAGAGTATCTTGAGAAGAGTCGCTTGCTAGGCGGTCTACGGATAACATGATGTCAGATCACTCCTTATAAATACTCTATAAGATGAGGAAATAGCGAGCTAGTTCCGGTTCGAACATATCATGAATGAAGCGATTGGAATTACGAACATTTTAATGAAAGTTTTATGTTTCTAAATTAAATAGTTTGTGGGATATGAGCGTGTGGACTTTTTGGTCGTAGTAACAACCCCGCGTGCCATATTTCGTGCTCTGCACGGAATATTTTGGCGAGCACTTGTCGCGAACAGTCGTGAGTCTGTGACTGGTAGAAAGTGAAAATTAGTCGGGTTAGACTTACTAAAATTCTGGCTGTTCTTCGAGTGAATGTTTGTTATACAGACAGTGAACTTTGAATGATAATTTTTTACCACATTAAATACGGAATAGATATGAAACTTCCTGGCAGATTAAAACTGTGTGCCCGACCGAGACTCCATCTCGGGACCTTTGCCTCTCGCGGGCAAGTGCTCTACCAACTGAGCTACCGAAGCACGACTCACTTCCGGTACTCACAGCTTTACTTCTGCCAGTACCTCGTCTCCTACCTTCCAAACTTTACAGAAGCTCTCCTGCGAACCTTACGGAATAGATAGCCATTTCATGTGTTTCAATATGAATAAAAATCAGAGTTAATCTACTTTTAAACGCTTTTCTGCAAGTAGAATGAAGATGCCGAACGCCCGATTTTTTAAGCATGAACTTTCAGGAACTGACTTTCAATTAGAGTTACGCGGCCTCTGTGTGGTAGGTATTAGGCGGCGGTTTCATCAACGCTGCTTTACACTGCCTAACACGTATGTGCTATTACAGAGTGAAGGGACGACGGCAAGAATCCTATCGAGGTAGGTAGACTGAACGATAGCGTTAACAAGAACGCAGACGACCGACCCCGCCCCGCCTCAAAACTGTGTAAGTAGGCTGTTTAGGTTTTTATGTTGGTAACGCCATGTAGCGCTCTGTATGAAAATCACTGGGTGTGCTGTGTGCAGTCTGTGGCTGGTTAGCATTTTTGTAATATTCGCTATTGTAGTGTTGGGCAGTTGGATGTGAACAGCTCGTAGCATTGCGCAGTTGGAGGTGAGCCACCAGCAGTGGTGGATGTGAGGAGTGAGATGGCGGAATTTTGAGAGCGGACGATCGGGACGTGTGTCCATCACAGACAGTAAATTTGTAAGACTGGAAGTCATGAACTAATATATATATTATGACTTTTGCACACTTAAGGTAAATACATTGTCGGTTCTTTATCAAAATCTTTCATTTGCTAAGTATGCCTATCAGTAGTTAGTGCCTTCAGTAGTTTGAATCTTTTATTTAGCTGGCAGTAGTGGCGCTCGCTGTATTGCAGTAGTTTGAGTTACGAAGATTTTTGTGAGGTAAGTGATTCATGAAAGGTATAGGTTATTGTCAGTCAGGGCCATTCATTTGTAGGGATTTTTGAAAGTCAGATTGCGTTGCGCTAAAAGCACTGTGTCAGTTTAAGCACAGTCATGTATAATTTTTCTAAGGGGACGTTTCATGTGTCGACCCTTAGTCGGGGATACCTCACTGGTATCTTCTGATTTTTTTCTTGTAGTTTGTGTAATTAGTGTAGCTTTTGTTTATTGCTAGTGCGTAATTGTAGAGAGAATCTCCTTTGTAGTTGCAGTTTTCATTGTTGTACAGTAAAAGAGTTGTGGCATGCATGTAGATTTGCACCAAGTATTTCGCGTCTGCGCATGCAATTAACTAGATATTATTTTCAGTGCTATGTTAATGTGTTTTCTTACTTTGCTCTTTAAATTGTGCTTTCTGTGTCATCGTATGAAATATTGCGACAATAATGGTGTGTGAAAAACCTAATACTAGGCTCCAAAGTAAACTGAGAAATGACAGTGAAGACGAAAGCAGTGAGTCAGCGCCACCGTGTAATGAGTTAACGAATGTTCAAAGTAGTAATTTGGCAATTGTGCATAGGGAAATGGAGAGAGCTGCAAATAATGGTGTAGACAGTGAAACAATTTGTGAATAGGGAAGCATTATCGATCGATCGGTCGGCAACAGCTCGCCTCAGGATTCCGAAATGACAGGACACGATCTTGCAAATACTGCAGATTCAGGTTTTGCGTCCTCACCGTTTTCTCAAATAAGTCAAGACACATTTTCTGCTGTTAAAAATACGAATATTGCCGGTTCAAATGCACTGCAGAATAGCACTGAGGAACGTGTTTCAGACACCAGTGCATTGTTATTACAATTAATGCAACAAATGGGACAAAGGCCACAAAAGTTAGACACAACGCTTGAACAAAATCAGAAACAAATGGGACAAAATCTTTAAAAGTTAGACACAATGAAACAAAATCAGAGACAAACACAGCAAAAGCTTCAAAAGTTAGACACAATGGAACAAAATCTTCGGGAGTTAGACACCACACTTGAACAAACACGTGAAGATTTAACTACTGAGTTACATAACATTGAATCGAAATGTCAAAAAGTCTGTAATGATGTAAAAACACAAATTTGTGAGCATTTTCATCCTATTTTTTCGCGGCATGAAAATGCATTACAGAATCACGAAGCAGCTATAAAACAACTGCAAACTATTGTTCATAAAAATCATGAGACCTTGCAAGCTAAAATTGACTCAGTTGCATCTACCAATTAGGTTACGCAACTTGCAAAAACTCAGGAAAACTTAAAGGACACAGTAGATACTCTGAAAATTGGTTCAGAAAGACACATGGAGGAAATTAGTTCATTATCAGAGAAAGTAGTTAAACTTTCGGATCAGCTAAATAATTTATCTACGAAGCTAGATGATAATCTGAATGACACAAAACTGGTAGTCTTTAATGACACAGAAGAGTGCGAACAAATTAGGAAATTCAAACAAAATCAGAAACAAACTAATACGCAACACCAAAGAGAAATCCGGGAAGTACAAGATCAGCTGACACAGGTAGTACAAGAATTACGTATTTCAGAGGACACTCGCGCTCCAATACGGGAAGAGGGACATAGAAATACGGAACAGCCACAAAATAATAACACGGGGTACTTCGAAAATTATGAAAGAAGTTGGCAAGGTACACTGAATTTTGAGATGGAACAGCAGAAACGAAGTAACAATGATCGATATGCGACTCACCGACACGATGATTTTGACTATAAGCTGTTTATTACTACACGTAAATTCAAAACATTTAAGAATTCTGGCAACGACATTCATCCACAAGCGTGGCTTCATCAGTTCTCTCATTGTTTTCCTTCCAACTGGTCATTAGAGCACAGATTAGAATTTATGTGTGGCTACTTAGAGAATGAACCAGCTGCAAGAATGCGATCGGTCACTCACGATTGCCACAGTGAAGGAAAATTTTATCTCAATCATTCTCACGCACTCACATGGCAAAATATAATCAAATAATAATTTTCACCGATTCTTGTATTATGTAATGCACAGTGACTAAGTTTTTAAAAAGAAAATTCTAATTAATTGATTTTTATGCACTGATAACTTTGGAATGGCTTCAAATGTTAATGAAAGTCCATCTGTTATTGTTGCTAACTTGGTTTTAAAAAAACAAGCATAGGTTTTAGAAGTCTTACGTAATTCTCTTTATCTACAAAATTATAATAAATAAAAATCTGAAATTTTGACAGCATCATTCCATTAAATTTGAAGAAAATCAGATAATAACTAATGTGGAATATTTAGATGCGTAAGGTATCGACTGAATTTTACGCTGTGCAGTCTCACGGCAGGCAGCGTCAGCTGTGCTACGAAAAAAACAAAAACCAAAAAAAAAAAAAAGTTATCCTGCAGTCGCCGTACTAGATGGCTGCGAGCCTTACTGCAACGAATGTCATCTCGCAATAACTTGCTGCCTAAACCCCTCTAAACCCACGTACCTGGTCCTTCCCGCGGCGGTTGATCTGCTGCTCTCTGCACTGCCTGCTATGATGTGTCCTGTAATTACTATTGTCCAGCAGGGAGAGGAGCCACTCACACAAACAAGTTGATCTGGTAGAATTCACTGTATTCTGTTAAACACTCCAACAGGGTAGGGCTGCACTGTTCTCAATTAACATTATTCCACAATGGACGTGATCAGTATTTGAACTCCAAGTACGTGTCTGTTATGGCGGAAAAGGATGCTGTCTAAATGATAGCATCCACTGCAAAAACACTGTGCATACAACACAAAATAATCACTGGTCAGTGGATGTTTTATTAGTTGACGATTGACACAGTTCTTCCAACAGTAGTAAGCAATTCAATAGCTTATGACATGAGCGTTCGCATGACCGAATCGCGACGCGGACGCTCCATAATACTTCGGGCACGATATACGAACGGGAAAGTACCTGCGCTCGTGATATTCAGCCAGTCAAAACGATATGTCTTTCTTTCACTTAGAAGTTGCAATTAGGATCATACCAGTCCACATTATTTTTCCGTAACCGTCGCGACTCGGTTGATTGTTGTTCTCCGACTCGACACACGAAACTGAGAACCGACACCTTTTGGATAAACAATGATACTGTGTCGTGAACACCGAAATTAAGCACAAAACTGGTGTGGAAAACATTTTCAATTACTTCATCATAACTTGTAAGGTACGTGCTGCAGCCACGGCATCAACACAACATTCCGCCCACGTTCCACGAAAGTTACGCCACGACTCCCCACTGTTGTTCTGCGCTCGGCAGAGGTGACTATCGATAGTCAACGATACAATTCTATGCTTACAATCCGTGCTGACTGTGTGTCAACATATCATTTTTCTCGAGATGATTCCTAATGTCCAAACGCTGTATATGTTCCAAAATCCTACTGCAAATCAACGTTTGTGAGATGGGTCTGTAATTCATCGAATTACTCCTACTTCCTCTCTTCAGTATTTGTGTCAACTGCGCAACTTTCCAGTCTTTAGGTACGCAATTTCGGTGAGCGAGCGTTTGTGTATGAATGTTAAGTATGGAGCTGTTATGCTTACAAACTCTGAAAGGAATCTAGCTGCTATACAACCTAGACCGGAGGCCTTACCTTTATTAAGTGATTTAAGCTGCTTTTCTACATCGAGGATATGTTGTTCTAAGTTACTCGTGTTGTCAGTAGTTCTTGATTCGAATTCTGGAATATTTACTTTGTCATCTATGGTGAAGGAATTTTGGAAAACAATATTTAGTAACTCCGCTTTAATGGTACTGGCGTCGATAGTATTTCGATTGGTATCGCGCAGAGAAAGCATTGATTGTGTCTTTCTGCTGGTGTATTTCACTTACGACCAGAATCTCTTTCAATGTTCTTCCAGATTTCTACAGAAAGTATCGCTGTGAAAATTATTAAAAGCATCTCGCATTGAAGTTTGCACTAAATTTCGAGTATGTGTAAAACTTCGGCAATCTTGGTAATTTCAATTTAAAGTTGGCATGTTTCTTTCGTTGCTTCTGCAACAGTGTTCTGGCCTGTTTTGTGTACCATTGGGGGGTCATATCCGTCTCTTATTAATTTATGTCGTATAAATTTCTTTACTGTTGTAGATACTATTTGTTTGAATTTACGTGAGTCTGGTCTACACTTACATAGACTGGAAGGAATCAACGCTGTCTCTTATGAAGGCGTCAAACGAAATTTTTATCTGTTCTTTTATGCAGATGTACTTTGCTTTTATTTTTGTTGGGTTTGGCTGTTTCTGTATTCATTCTCGCTACAGCGACCTTGTGATCACTAATCCCTATATCCGTCCTAATGCTCCTTACTTTCTCGAGACTATTTGTTGCCAAGAGGTCGAGTATGTTTTCGAAACCATTTACACTTCGAGTGGGCTCCTAAGCTAATTGTTAAAGATAATTTTCAGAAAAAGCATTTAGTACGATGTTTTATGCCTACCACCGACTTTAAACATTTCCTTTCTCCAACTTACCGAGGGTAGATTGAAGTCACCACCAAGTGCAGCTGTA
This sequence comes from Schistocerca serialis cubense, assembly GCF_023864345.2. Lineage (NCBI taxonomy): Eukaryota > Metazoa > Arthropoda > Insecta > Orthoptera > Acrididae > Schistocerca > Schistocerca serialis. The sequence continues at coordinate 259,586,200 of NC_064641.1, forward strand.
TGAGTGTGGTATCAATGTGAAATGAGAATCAAGTCTTTCCTAAACTGTTCAGCAACTGTATCATCTGAGCCAGGAGGTCGGTAAAAGAAACAAATTATTAATTTATTCAATCTGTCAAATATAACCTTTACCGATAATAACTCGTATGAACTATCTGCTTCAATATCGTTACGACTTAGGCTGTTCTAACAGTAACAAATACACGACCACTATCACACGTATTTAGCCTTTACCTTCTGACCACCGTCAGATCCTTTGTAAAAATTTCGCCTGAACTTAAGCTCCGTCTTTAGCCAGCTTTCAGCTTTGGGCGACTGTCTGGTTTAACTTTTGCATCTGTCGGCCACCTCTCGAGGCGTTCTGAGTTTCAGTAACATCTTTGTGGTGTTTTGGTTCGATATGACCAAGTCGAGTTGCGGGCCTTGGTTTCTGCCCGTTGCCTTTGAAAAGCTCCTGGTAGCATGGCACATCCATATCGACTGTCGCTTTACAAAGGCGCAGTGTTGTTTCGCACCGGGCTTGTATTTCTCTCCCGTATGGGTTTATTGACACTAGTTCTCGACTAGTGGTATGGAACCGGCCGTTAACACACGCCTTAGTGTGTTCTGGTTTTGCCGGCGAGAGAGCCACGCCTTGTAGAAAACGACGCCGGTCGGTCGGTGCGGACCGACGCCCGCACCTGGAAAAACCGACGGACGGCGGCTCGGCAAACGGCACACCAAATAAAGGGTTACGTAAATCATTATACGTAGTTAAAAGCTTGCCTTGAAGGAGAACCTTGGCTGGGAGTCCCAATTTTTTTCCCTCCTTTTCTCAAACCATTAAGATTTGAACTGTTTTCTTGTTGTTTAACTGAAAGAAGTTGTAACATTTTATTAAGTATTGTGGCATCATGTAGGTTTAATATTTTAAAGCAATCATACGTAATTTGAAGCATACCTTGAATGTATATACGGTAGGTCTCTAAAATTGTTGTTTTCTCTTAAATGAATTTTTAAAAGAAAATTGTTTCTTTTCAATGGCAGAAAGATTTAAATTTGATGGTTAACATTTCTCTTAAGAAATAGTTAATTGTGAACCTTGCTCAAGCGCTTGAGTTGGGGTGTGCATCCGTGCGTCGCTGCGGTCCGGTCCCAGGTCGACGGGCACGTGCACCTTCCGCCGACCAGTGGCGACAACATCGATGTACTGTGGAGACCTCACGCCCCACGTGTTGAGCAATTCGGCGGTACGTCCACCCGGCCTCCCGCATGCCCACTATATGCCCTCGCTCAAAGTCCGTCAACTGCACATACCGTTCACGTCCACGCTGTCGCGGCATGCTACCAGTGTTAAAGACTGCGATGGAGCTCCGTATGCCACGGCAAACTGGCTGACACTGACGGCGGCGGTGCACAAATGCTGCGCAGCTAGCGCCATTCGACGGCCAACACCGCGGTTCCTGGTGTGTCCGCTGTGCCGTGCGTGTGATCATTGCTTGTACAGCCCTCTCGCAGTGTCCGGAGCAAGTATGGTGGGTCTGACACACCGGTGTCAATGTGTTCTTTTTTCCATTTCCAGGAGTGTATATATATATATATATATATATATATATATATATATATATATATATATATATATATACATATATATATATATATATATATATCAGTTCATGACGTCCAATCTTACAAATTTACTGTCTCTGATGGACACACATCCAGATCATCCGCTCTCAAAACTCCGCCATCTCTCTCCCCACAGCCGGCCGGTGTGGCCGTGCGATTCTAGGCGCTTCAGTCTGGAACCGTGTGACCTCTACGGTCGCAGGTTCGAATCCTGCCTCGGGCATGGATGTGTGTGTTGTCCTTAGGTTAGTTAGGTTTAAGTAGTTCTAAGTTCATGGATTTTAATTACTATTCCAATTTTTTTTGTCCCTTTCACTGATTGCTCAATATATAGAGTGAATAACATCGGGGATAGACTACAACAATGTCTCACTCCCTTCCCAACCTCTGCTTCCCTTTCATGCCCCTCGACTTTCATAACTGCCGTCTGGTTTCTGTACAAATTGTAAATAGCCTTTCGCTCCCGTATTTGACCCCTGCCACCTTCAGAATATGAAAGAGAGTATTCCAGTCAACATTGTCAAAAGATTTTTCTAAGTCTACAAATGCTATAAATATTGGTTTACCATTCTTTAATTTATCTTCTAAGATAAGTCGTAGGGTCAGTATTGCCTCACGAGTTCCAACATTTCTGCGGAATCCAAACTGATCTTCCCCAAGGGCGGCTTCTACCAGTTTTTACATTCGTCTGTAAAGAATGCGTGTCACTATTTTTCAGCCGTGATTTATTAAACTGACAGTTTGGTAATTTTCACACCTGTCAACACCTGCTTTCTTTGGGATTGGAATTATTATATTCTTCTTGAAGTATGAAGGTATTTCGCCTGTCTTGCTGACCAGATGGTAGAGTTTTGTCAGGACTGGCTCTTCCAAGGCTGTCAGTAGTTCTAATGGAATGTTGTCTACTCCTGGGGCCTTGTTTCGACTCAGTTCTTTCAGTGCTCTGTCAAACTCTTCACGCAGTATCGTATCTCCCATTTCATCTTCATCTACATCCTCTTCCATTTCCATAATATTGTTCTCAAGTACATCGCCCTTGTACAGACCCTCTATATACTCCTTCCACCTTTCTGCTTCCCCTTCTTTGCTTAGAAATGGTTTTCCATCTGAACTTTTGATATTCATACATGTGGCTCTCTTTTCTCCAAAGGTCCCTTTAATTCTCCTGTAGGCAGTATCTATCTTACCTCTAGTGATATATACCTCTACATCCTTACATTTGTCCTCTAGCCATCTCTGCTTAGCCATTTTGATCTTCCTATCGATCTCATGTTTGAGACTTTTATATTCCATTTTGCCTGCTTCATTTACTGCATTTGTATATTTTCTCCTTTCATCAATTAAATTCAATATCTCTTCTGTTACCCAAGGATTTCTACTAGCCCTCGTCTTTTTACCTACTTTATCCTCTACCGCTTTCACTATTTCATCTCTCAAAGCTACCCATTCTTCTTCTACTCTATTTCTTTCCCCTGTCCCTGTCAATCGTTCCCTAATGCTCTCTCTGAAACTCTGTACAACCTCTGGTTTTTTCAGTTTATCCAGGTCCCATCTCCTTAAATTCCCACGTTTTTGGACTTTCTTTTTACTCTACAGTTCATAACCAATAGATTGTCCTCAGAGTCCACATCTGTCCCAGGAAATGTCTTACAATTTGAAGTCTGCTTCCTAAATCTCTTTCTCTTACCACTACAACCCAATATTCATCTTAAATCCTGTCCAGGGGAACGAATTGGTTTATGCTCATATACGATCTCATTGCCGGTGTGTTCTGTTCTGCATGTTACTGGGTATTATGAACTGATCCATTTTGAGCCACAACAAAGGAATCAACTGTCTCTAGGGCCGCATTAGTTTCCGGTGGTCCCCAGCAGTAGTCTTGGCATGACTAATAAAATCCAGTACCAAATCAGATTGATTGACCTTGTTCCGCTTCGTCAATCGCCCGACAGGTTATCCACCCCCCCTCCCCCACTGCGTGTCTTGATAGGCGGTATGTTGCGTGAAGGGGTCATAAGACCTTGTACTTCCTCCCTATGCGTCACCTGTGTTCTTGGTTCCTAAGTGTAGTAAAGGGTAGTTCCGACCGACAGTTGCTTACAAATTAATTAATGAAAAGGCTATCTGGAGTGGGTGTCTTTACCTGATATTCATCATTGTTTCACAAGGTTCTCTGAAGCAAAATATTTCCCCGTTTTGGAATCGAACCAACTCTATTACCAAATTCTGCTGTGAGAGGATTCCAAGCACATTACTGCGTTCTTTAGTGGTTGTAATCTCTTCGAATTGAACAGAGTTTCGCTCGGCCTATCGACAGGAGTGTCTTGTTTGTATAGGTTACTGGATTGGGTGCTCGGCGACTTAAAATTTAAATGTTTGGATAACTATGTTGTTATCTATGATGATGATGTCTGGTTCTTGGGGCGCTCAACTGCGCGGTTATCAGTGCCCGTACAAACTCCCAACCTTTGCTCAGTCCAAACTCGCCATTTTCATGAATGATGATAAAATGATGAGGATAACACAAACTCCCAGTCATCTCGAGGCAATGTTGTTATCTATAGCCCCACATCTGAGGGACACTTGCGACATTTAGAAGTAGTGTTAGAGAGGTTTAGCGAAACAAGATTGACCCTGGAACCTTGTAAGGTCATCTTGGTGCTCTGGCAGATTCCCTTTCTAGGCCGAAGGGATTAGGATAGATCAGTAGCGTACGAAGGATCTCCAAAACTTTCCCCTTCCTGTAAATAAAAAGGAGGTTGCCAGATTCATTGAGATGGCCAACCATTTCCTCATATATGTGCCTGACGTGGCACAATAGGCCTCCCCTCTTAATAAATTACACAGGAAAGGGGTTAATTTCCGTTGGGATCAAATTCAGCATGCATCCTTCCAAGCTGTTAAGCAGGATCTTAGTAACCCGCCCATCTCGACTATATTTAACTTCGAGTTGCCCTTTGTGGTCCAAACTGACGCCTCTACTTGTGTGGTAGCGGTCGTCCTCCTCCAAGAGCAGGAAGGAGAACATAAACCGGTGGCCTATGTGTCTAGAAGGTTGTCCCCAGCAGAGCTTAAGTATTCTATGAATGGGAGAGGCTAGCGGTGCTTTTTGCTTTAGAAAATCAAGCCCTCAGTAGGGTGTTGGCGCGCCCACGTAAGACGGGTCGTGTAGCTCGCTGGGCTGTCCGAATTCCGGCTTTCCTGTTCAAGGAGAAGCATAACCGTGACACCAACAATCAGGTGTCCGACGCCATGAGTCGAATGTTTAATGTTGGGGTTCAGCAGTCTGAGAAGTATTCGAGTCCGGAGGATTGTGTAGGCACTATACTATCCGAAGTCCCAGAACTTTCCGGGGACCTCAGGCAAAGACAGGACAATGATCCAAAGCTTAAGGCCATTAAAGATACGGTATTGTACGGGGAACAGGTGGCCGTTCATCTCATCCATAAACGTCTAGTTTGTTGTTGTGCGGTGCGGTCAGGTGTTTTTCAGATCTGTTTGCCCAGCCTGTGTTCCGGTACTTTCATCCTATGGCATCTAGGTGTCCACGAAACTATCGTTATTATTTGGCGCCATTTGTTTTGGCCTTCCTTATACAAGGATGTTCGGCGGATGGTAACTAAGTGTGAAATCTGTAAAAGAGCAAAAACCGGTAGAGATCTTCTGCAATCCACTAGGAAAACTTATCCCATGGATGAGTTTTCATCGATTATAATGGTCTTTTGCCACGCACTCACTATGGTAACCAGTGGACGCCTTCTCACGCTTCTGTTGGTTAATCTCTAGTCGCTGGGTTACAGCCCCTACTAATATTCGACAGCTCTCGAGGATAAGTTCCATCTTTGCCCGCGGAGGTGTTTGGTCAGCGATAATGCCCCGAGTTTTAAATCTAATAGCTTTAGGATATTTTGTTTTGAGCAGGCTATCCACCCCGTCACAACTACCCTTATCATTCTCAACCAACTTTTGCGGAGCTTGGTTATAACGATTTGAAAGGAGCTCTTATTACTATCGGTTTTTGGAATGTAAGGACATTGAGAGAGGCAGGGAGGCTAAGACAGGTTGAAAAAGAGATGGAGAACTTGAAAGGGTACAGTACCGCCCGACACTGAAAATAGGTACAACATACTTCATTATTTTTGTCAGAACAACACATTTTTTTCTAATAATAACTCAATTTCAATTAATACAGCGAAGCCGGATACCAGTGTGGGAAAGAATGACAATTTATTTATTTAATTGATCACATGTGCACTCCCACAAAATAAATCCCTACATCAAGTTTGGTGAGATCTGTGAAATGAATGAATGTATGGTCGTCTGCTAACCGCAGATAGTGAATGTGAATATATGATCATCTTTGAGACGATCCTTTGCCACCTTTGGTGGAACCAAAGAGATGAAATTTACCTGAGCTTTGAGCGCCTGAAATGTGGCTGACCAATACGGTAGCAAGGTGCTCCCCCACTTCGGCTGAGGTGCGAGAGAACCTGAAGAACGGCCATGTTTCAGCACTCTGCCGCTGGATCTTGTGTTGTTAAGACCTGTCTTAGGTGTGCTCCGTAAAGACAAAAGAGTGGAGACATGGTATGCATGTGGAATATTTAAGAGTAGTTTGAAATAATAATTTCTCTATTTCAGGAACTTTTGTGGGTAGCATTAAATGTCAGGCAGGTAATATTAATGTGATCGTAGTAATCTTTGGAAGTGACCAACGGTCACATTGAGACCATGTGTAGCAATAAGTTGAAATACTTCCGTGTGCTTAAGTTAAGCTGAATTACTAGCATGTGTACAATAGTTTAAATATTTAAGAAATAGCATGTGTACCATAAGTTGAAATATTTAAGAAATGGTGTGAGCAGGACTTGAAATTAGAGACGAGTACTTCCACGTGGTGAGTACTGTGTGAGTCTCAATCTGTGTATGAGACAAAGGATAAAGAGAAGTACTCGTCCATGGTATCAGTTGAGGACTTGCATGTGTAATGAATATGTTCTTAATATTACTTTGCGTGATATGATTCCGTGTGACGCTAGATTCAAACTCTGAGAGAGAAGCAAGGTGAGTCGGCCATCTATCCAGCAACGCCACTTGGCTTGCATTGCACAGGAAGACGTGCATATATCTCCAGAGTTCATAGTAGGAAAGTAGAACTACAAAGTGGGGCAGTGTCGTGTGAAACTGGGATAAATACTAATTGAAGTGGGAAAGCTGAAAGTGATAGTGTTGTGACTATTTATTGTATCGTATTCCATGTTGTAGTGTGGTGTATGTCATGTAATTTAAGTATGTGTGGTTTGCATGGGAGAGTAGCAAGGTAGTTTCAGAGGTAGTGGGTTATGCGTGTTCCTTTTGTACTGCTCGGTCTGGAGGAAAGTTTCGTGATGATGGTTCTGAGAGTCGAAGTGTGAGATATAATAAAAGATCCACCATCCTATCCAGAAAGTGCACTGTAGCATTAAGTAATTACAAGACCATAAGGTAGAGAATCACCAATGTAAAGAAATGCCCACTGGGCAGAATTTCTCATGTGTTATTGTTGTAGGTTATAGAATTTGTGTGTTTAGGTTATAGAATTTATCGGAATAAATAAGATAGTGAAAAGAAAAAGATTGGTGGACTTTTCCTTCGAATTGTATGTTGTCATGATGTCCCGAATTTATAATGTGTGCGCCATTCATATTCAGTGCGGTGGCCATGTGTTGATAAAAGCCGTTAAATAAAAGACAAAAAGAAAATGTGGTATTGCCAGTGCATAGTGAACAGTCAGAATTCTGTAAATCACTGATAGTCAGATGTGCGTTTCCGTTACGTATTATTCATACAGGAGGATAATTTGTAACTTAATTAGCCGGCCGAAGTGGCCGTGCGGTTAAAGGCGCTGCAGTCTGGAACCGCAAGACCGCTACGGTCGCAGGTTCGAATCCTGCCTCGGGCATGGATGTTTGTGATGTCCTTAGATTAGTTAGGTTTAACTAGTTCTAAGTTCTAGGGGACTAATGACCTCAGCAGTTGAGTCCCATAGTGCTCAGAGCCATTTTTGTAACTTAATTGTGAGTACGAGAGTTCATGTTACTCGATAAATAAGAATGAATCCACTCGCTTGGCAGACCACTCATCTTGCAGGCCTGACTGCTTGATGCCACAGTATGAGCAAGGCATGTGGGTGCCTCTCACACCGTCACGTTAAAAAAAAAGGGAAGAAATGACAGTAACCAAACCAAAGAAACAACACAAACCCTCTTATTTCAGAGTTATGTCCCCCCCCCCCCCCCCCCCCCCCCCCTTGTAAATTTAATACCCTGAACACGTACAAGATCTCAAACAAAAAGCGTTAAAATTATTCACTTCTTACAGTTCATAATTCTTTACTCTTAATGGCAGACGCCAATAACAAGCTGCAGAGGGAGAGTGAGATAAAATCAAAAAACGAAAATAGGCAGAAAGAGGAAGACGAACTCAGAGAGTTAGAAGAACGGTTGTGTCGGATAAAACAGGTGGCAAACCCAACTGGGTGTAGTCCAAGGTCGGAAAACATAAATGCGGAAGAAGAATGTAGGAGGCACTTCGTGTCGGTACAAACGTACACTTGTTTTCCGGATCCTGATAATTACCAACATCCATGCCTGTGGCTGTCTCAGTTTCAAGATTCATTACCTTCATCGTGGGGACCGCTCCTCAAAATGAAGTTTGTGTGTAATCATTTGAGGGACGAGGCTAGAGCGAAAATGCAGGAAGTTATTAAAGACTGTAGTAGCTACAACATATTTTGTGACAAATTTTTAAATGAATTCTGGTCGAAGAGTAAGCAGGACCAGGTTCTGCAAAGCATATTGATGATGCCAAATTGTAACGAAGGTAGTATAAGAGATCCAGTGGCGTGCTATCAGGAAATGCTGAGACGAAATAGATATTTGGATGTGCCATACGAAACTGGGGAGCTCATTAGGATCTGTATAACGAAGTTGCCAGTGAGATTGGGCAGAGATATAGCGATAGCAGGCAGAGGCTTAGACGATTCTGCGTCATTTCAGCTCTTGTTACAGGAACTGGGTAATGAGAGGAACATCGTGAACAGACACACGGCTCATAGGTCAGACAGAGTCGAGGATAGGAACGACAGAAACTATCAGCATGGCAGGAGAGCATGGAATCCTGGCATTTCATTCTTGTTATAATGGATTGAAGGATAGGAGAAACTAATCCAACATATCAGCCGTTAGCATCTTGCCTTAAAACACATGCCGCTGGCACTGAAAATTGTCTATGTAGCAGACATACTCTACTGATATGTAGGAATGCAAATACCATACTTCTGATCACAAAAAAAATACCAGTAACGGCATCTGTTAGGCTGGTCTCTCAGAGCAAAATTTGCAAGTTTTTATTTGGAACACTAAAGTAAAAGGACTGTTTCCTCAAAAACCAGTTGCTAAAAATGTTAGGTTAATGCCAATGAGTCCAGTTTAATTAGTGCGATTTGACTATTGCAGGTACTTAACACGTAATGTAAAAAGTCAACATTGTGATCGAAGTTTTTAGATTAGCTGCCATCTGACCTATAATATGTCATTGTCGTGGTGACAGTTATAATGAAGTGATGTGTATGGTTGTTCGGAATCTGGTGTTAGGGAAAGAGGCCACTAGCACCTAAGTTTCTAACACTTGGGCTGCCCATTTCTCCCAGCTTGTATATTCTCTGCACACATTTAATTTTCATGTAAGCACAGATTCCTAACTAGCAAATTCTTTGCTGTGTATAGTAGACCATTCAGAGTGAGGCGGATTGTCCATGAAAATGCTGTACTGATTGAGACGATCAAGGGAAAACAATCTCGTGGGCTTCATCACATTTATAACATCAAATTATGGAAAAGTTAAGGATAGATCGAAAGTAGGCAATTTATGGTAGATAGTCAGTGTATTTATTTGTGGTGTGTAACGTTGTGCAGGGTCTAATCGAACATAAGAATTTTCAGGCGGGATGTCAGGAAGTGTGACGGAATGGACTGGTCGAATGAGTCATGAACAGGAGTCGACAGAGTGGTGTATGTACGTATTTTTTTGTCTTTCGAATAAGGATCAAGCAGAAACGACGTGATGATTAATGAGTGGATGGTAGATAGAGAAGCGACGTGATAAATAGTAGTGGATAAAGGTGATATTTAAGGAGAGAAGCGACGTGAAGCAGTGTGATTAATAAAGAGAGATTCGACGTGATGAAACAGTGGTAAATGAAGGTGATTAGAATTAATAATGTGGAGATGTCTTAGATGTATGTTACAGAGTGGCCTTTTTATGCTGCAATCGAGATTGATGCGAATGGCGAAGGAAGACCAGGAAATGATGGAGTAATGGACAGACGGAGAGCCGAAATACGAATGAAGAGATGAGGACGACTGCACAACGTGGAAGGACATAAAGGGAGTATGAGATCCAGATGATGAACGTTGTGGAATACTGACGTAAGATGTAATATAAGTGTAAATCTAATTCTTACCATAAAATTTGCAATATGAAAAAAATAATTTTTGTTGTTGTTGTTGTTGTTGTTGAAGCCTTGTACCAGTATAACTAATCAAAACGGTACCAAGAATGTGTACAGTTATTTTGCAGGATGAATAATTTGTGTATTTTTTGTTCTTAGGTGAAATGTCGCAATTATAAGTTGATATTTAGCAGGATGAATAATCGGTAAAGTGAATGCAGAGGTAAGCCGATGGAGAGAGGTGCCAGAGTGAAAGGACGAATTCGGAGACTGGAATGCAATCTCCGAAACAATTTCATGTGTTATGTGGTTGAGTATAAGGGAGCAAAGGTATGGTATGTTGTCGTGACTGTGGTGGTGTTAAGGTTAGCTGACTTCTAGACCTATTCTGTTAGTGTATTGATGGATTGAATGAGAAGGAAAATGTGATGTCTCGTGAGTGAGAGTCGTAGAGTAGTGTGATTAATGTGCACACTCCTGTAAAGGGGATGCTACCGATCCATAACTAAAACATTATTGAGCTTTATTGTTTGATTTGGAGGAACCTCGATGGCAGGCCAGGATCTGACATCATGTGGATGGTACATACATGTCCTAGAAATGTTGTTATATATAATAAAAAGGTAAAATATATAAAGAGATACTAATTTCTGTCTGTCACAAGCACAAAGGTGCATTGATTGTATGTTGTAGATTTAGAGTCATCAGTTTCTAAAATGTTTATTGTGTTAGCATGTTAAAGTAGTTTACTATTTAACAACATGTGGTAGGTAATTGTGAGCTGTGTAGATTATTTCTTATTTTTTTTTTTGTTAGAACACTTTCAAGGGGTATTAATTTCAGCCTGTCACAAGCACAAAGGTTCATTGTATATTGTAGTTTTAGAATCAACAGTTTGTAATATTTTCACTGTGATAGGATGTTAGAGTAGTCTACTATTTGATATTGTAATTATGAGCTGTACAGATTGTTTCTTATTCCTTTTTTTTTTTTTTTTTTTTTTTTTTTTACACGTTCATGTTTTGTATGAGGGATGACAGGTACAATCAATAGCACAAGTGTGGGCTGTATATAGAAAAGGGATAAATGTTGATGTTGTATGTGTAGAAAACTAGGGTGTATGATTTTACGTTTTTTGGAACAAAGATTCTTTTATTACCGATGTATCTAATAGATCATACATGTAATCAATGAGTATTTAATATCCTTTTGTCTGTAATGTTGCAAGATGCACGGAAGGGTCTGACTGATTGGGTGTCATAGCGCTGAGGTGCTCATGCAGAACGCGCCCATACCTGCATAAGAAGGCGGGAGGCCAAGCTGATGTCGCCATGGGAGAGGCAACAGAGCCGCAGCACTCCCCACTCCACTGCCGGTCGGGGTACACTCCACGCGCCCGCTACAGCAGGTCAACGGCCTGGGGCGACACGCACGTACCACTGGCCATTCATAAGTTCCGCCACCCTTACGACTGGGGAAAGTTTCCCGCGGAGGCAACAGCGGGTGGTTTCTTCTGCTCAACGGCGCCTCGCGCGGCGGCGCCACGGCAGAATGAACAATGCGCGGCAGAGTCCGGCGGGCATTTTTTAACAGCAACTATTAACAAGTACTGGACTGTGGAGCCGTGAAACAAGATGACTGCTCGTGTGTCTCAATAAGTTGGAAAGTGAAGGACTGGTGTTTCCACGGTGTGAATGGTGGAAAAGATTTTGTCCTTAGCAGACAGGACGATTGTTTTGTTTAGTATTGACCACTGAGCGGTGGGATCCATAAACTTTTGGCAGTGACTTGTTAAGTGTGCTTTGTGAATTGCGTGTGGGACGCTTGGTATACCTAAAGAAGACAGTTGTCGTTTGGTGACTAATTATTGTATGAACGCAAGAAACTAAAGTGGGACATTGACATTTGCATTTGTAGTAGGAGACATTTCTTTAATTGGTGCGAGAATAAGTGCTGTTTGTTGGAACTTACGATTTTTAATTACACCATGAACTGAAAGGACAGAACTGTGGGTAATAGTAGTGGTAGGGCCATTTCTGGACGACCAGATTCGTGTGGATGGTACTCTGAGAGTGACTATGACATTTGTGTTTAATGTGAGATACAGTTTACTGTTCAGTGCGTGTTCAAAATGCCGATTTGAGTGACCTAAAAACTTTCGTCCGGGTAACCATGGGAGAGCTTTGACACCGAGACAGTGTTTCTAGGAAAACTATCAGCAACTTTTTGACCCCAAGAAAATCACAGAATGAAATGTTTCGTGTGACTCGCAAGACAGGGAATAATGTATTTGTAATTGTGTAAAATTTGTAAAATTTTTTATATGTTTCATTCCTGAAGGGACAGCAAGTGTAATTGTATTTCATTAGCGTATGTGTTTAGAATAGTTAGTGTGTTTTTTTGTTTGTTCTGGGTTATCAAGTTCACGTAGCATGTTTATTAGAATATTTGGTACAATGATGCTTTAATTATTAGCCAGTGGCGTAATACTAACGTAGCAGCTCTTGTTGCATTGGTCAGTAAGGTTGTCATAGGGGACAAGAGTTTGCACTGCACAACAAATATCGGAATTAACTGGTGCATTTTGATGTCGTGGACAGTAATGATCTTGTTGGTGTGTTGACTGAAGCCACTTAATTGCATTATCGCAGTGGTGATATTTCACATTAAATTGTAACGAAGGCTGGTCGAAATGTAAGTTCTCGTCGTCTAAATGTGTAACAACAGAGAAAGGAGCAGTAGAGTAAGATACGAGAGCTATTGGTGGATTCAAGCACTTATTGCTAACTATTTACTGTGTGTATTGATCAAAGTTGATGGACTGACTAGCTCAGCAGCAGGTATTTGTACTGGTGGACAAGGATAAGGTTAAACTCACAGTAGAGTAGTGGTGGCAATTGCTTAAGTGATGATAGTTAATTAGGTATGACATGATAACTTAGATGAACTATATTACGTAAGCAGTATGTAACTTGTGGTATATTTCATTGTTTTTCTTCTCAGTATTATTTCTCTGTAGGATTGATGTATATTTTAGAGTAATGGTATGGAGCCTGACATTCTACATGTAACTAGCATACGCAATGTTGTTCTTTTGTTGATTTTGTTTTGTATTTAGACTTTGCTGTGTAAAGGTTTTTACCCCGCAATTTATGAATGTCAGATTACTTGCTCTGTGTTTGGACGGTGAGCTACACTCCTGGAAATTGAAATAAGAACACCGTGAATTCATTGTCCCAGGAAAGGGAAACTTTATTGACACATTCCTGGGGTCAGATACATCACATGATCACACTGACAGAACCACAGGCACATAGACACAGGCAACAGAGCATGCACAATGTCGGCACTAGTACAGTGTATATCCACCTTTCGCAGCAATGCAGGCTGCTATTCTCCCATGGAGACGATCGTAGAGATGCTGGATGTAGTCCTGTGGAACGGCTTGCCATGCCATTTCCACCTGGCGCCTCAGTTGGACCAGCGTTCGTGCTGGACGTGCAGACCGCGTGAGACGACGCTTCATCCAGTCCCAAACATGCTCAATGGGGGACAGATCCGGAGATCTTGCTGGCCAGGGTAGTTGACTTACACCTTCTAGAGCACGTTGGGTGGCACGGGATACATGCGGACGTGCATTGTCCTGTTGGAACAGCAAGTTCCCTTGCCGGTCTAGGAATGGTAGAACGATGGGTTCGATGACGGTTTGGATGTACCGTGCACTATTCAGTGTCCCCTCGACGATCACCAGTGGTGTACGGCCAGTGTAGGAGATCGCTCCCCACACCATGATGCCGGGTGTTGGCCCTGTGTGCCTCGGTCGTATGCATTCCTGATTGTGGCGCTCACCTGCACGGCGCCAAACACGCATACGACCATCATTGGCACCAAGGCAGAAGCGACTCTCATCGCTGAAGACGACACGTCTCCATTCGTCCCTCCATTCACGCCTGTCGCGACACCACTGGAGGCGGGCTGCACGATGTTGGGGCGTGAGCAGAAGACGGCCTAACGGTGTGCGAGACCGTGGCCCAGCTTCATGGAGACGGTTGCGAATGGTCCTCGCCGATACCCCAGGAGCAACAGTGTCCCTAATTTGCTGGGAAGTGGCGGTGCGGTCCCCTACGGCACTGCGTAGGATCCTACGGTCTTGGCGTGCATCCGTGCGTCGCTGCGGTCCGGTCCCAGGTCGACGGGCACGTGCACCTTCCGCCGACCACTGGCGACAACATCGATGTACTGTGGAGACCTCACGCCCCACGTGTTGAGCAATTCGGCGGTACGTCCACCCGGCCTCCCGCATGCCCACTATACGCCCTCGCTCAAAGTCCGTCAACTGCACATACGGTTCACGTCCACGCTGTCGCGGCGTGCTACCAGTGTTAAAGACTGCGATGGAGCTCCGTATGCCACGGCAAACTGGCTGACACTGACGGCGGCGGTGCACAAATGCTGCGCAGCTAGCGCCATTCGACGGCCAACACCGCGGTTCCTGGTGTGTCCGCTATGCCGTGCGTGTGATCTTTGCTTGTACAGCCCTCTCGCAGTGTCCGGAGCAAGTATGGTGGGTCTGACACACCGGTGTCAGTATGTTCTTTTTTCCATTTCCAGGAGTGTATTTAAAATTTTATGAGTACAATTAGTATTTTTTTATTTGTTTTAGAATTATTGAAGTTTGGATTACTCCGAAAAATAACGGAGATCCTGGTAACTAAGCCAATTTTTATCTCACCATTACTTTTTATTTGTATGATGTGATGTTTTATTTGTCATTTGGATTGTTGTAAATATGTATGTGTACGTTACTCCGGATTGTGGAGAGTACAATAATGCAACAACTGTGTCAATAATTTGGTAAAGTAACAGCATTTGGTCGTCTATTTGAGGTCACCAGGGGCTAAGGTCTCCTCCTGGTTATTATGATGACTTGCTACGTTTGTTCTAATACAGCTTTCTTAAAAAAATGTTCAGAACCACCCTCGCTTTGCAAGGATAGTACCGTGCCA
The DNA here is from genome assembly GCF_023864345.2 of Schistocerca serialis cubense. Lineage (NCBI taxonomy): Eukaryota > Metazoa > Arthropoda > Insecta > Orthoptera > Acrididae > Schistocerca > Schistocerca serialis. The sequence goes on from NC_064641.1 coordinate 259,601,304, forward strand.
TTTTTTTCTGCATGGGTAGCCAGTGGTGAAAGGGTACAGTACCGCCAGACACTGAAAATAGGTACAACATACTTCATTATTTTTGTCTGAACAACATATTTTTTCTAATAATAACTCAATTTCAATTAATACAGCGAAGCCGGATACCAGTGTGGGAAAGAATGACAATTTATTTATTTAATTGATCACATGTGCACTCCCACAAAATAAATCCCTACATCCAGTTTGGTGAGATCTGTGAAATGAATGAATGTATGGTCGTCTGCTAACCGCAGATAGTGAATGTGAATATATGATCATCTTTGAGACGATCCTTTGGCCACCTTTGGTGGAACCAAAGAGATGAAACTTACCGGAGCTGTGAGTGCCTGAAATGTGGCTCACCAATACAGTAGCATGGTCTTCCCCCACCTCGACAGAGGTGCGAGATTACCTGAAAAACGGTCATGTTTCAGCACTCTGCCGCTGGATCTTGTGCTGTTAAGACCTGTCTTAGGTGTGCTCCGTAAAGACAAAAGAGTGGAGACATGGTATGCATGTGGAATACTTAAGAGTAGTTTGAAATAATAATTTCTCTATTTCAGGAACTTTTGTGGGGAGAATTAAATGTCGGGCAGGTAATATTAATGGGATCGTAGTAATCTTTGGAAGTGACCAACGGTCACAATGAAACCACGTGTAGCAATAAGTTGAAATACTTCCGTGTGCTTAAGTTAAGCTGAATTACTAGCGTGTGTACTATAAGTTGAAATATTTAAGAAATGGCGTGTGCAGGACTTGAAATTAGAGACGAGTACTTCCACGTGGTGAGTACTGTGTGAGTCTCAATCTGTGTATGAGACAAAGGATAAAGAGAAGTACTCGTCCATGGTATCAGTTGAGGACTCGCGTGTGTGATGAATATGTTCTTAATATTACTTTGTGTAATATGTTTCCGTGTGACGCTTGATTCATACTCTGAGAGAGAAGCAAGGTGAGTCAGCCGTCTATCCAGCAACGCCACTTGGCTTGCATTGCACAGGAAGACGTGCATATATATCGAGAGTTCATAGTAGGAAAGTAGAATTACGAAGTGGGGCAGTGTCGTGTGAAACTGGGATGAATATTAATTGAAGTGGGAGAGCTGAAAGTGATAATGTTGTGACTATTCCCTGTGTTGTATTTCATGTTGTAGTGTGGTGTATGTCATGTAATTTAAGTATGTGCGGTTTGCATGGGAGAGTAGCAAGGTAGTTTCAGAGGTAGTGGGTTATGCGTGTTCCTTTTGTACCGCTCGGTCTGGAGGAAAGTTTCGTGATGATGGTTGTGAGAGTCGAAGTGTGAGATATAATAAAAGATCCACCATCCTATCCAGAAAGTGCACTGTAGCGTTAAATAATTACGAGACCATAAAATAGAGAATCACCAATTTAAAGCCATACCCACTGGGCGGAATTTCTCATGTGTTTTTGTTGTAGGTTATAGAATTTGTGTGTTTAGGTTATAGAATTTATCGGAATAAATAAGATAGTGAAAAGAAAAAGATTGGTGGCCTTTTCTTTCGAATAGTTTGTTGTCATGATACCCAGAATTTATAATGTGTGCGCCATTCATATTCAGTGCAATGGCCACGTGTTGTTCAAAGCCGTTAAATAAGAAAGAAAATGTGGCATTGCCAGTGCGTAGTGAACAGTCAGAGTTCTGTAAATTACTAATAGTCAGATGTGCATTTCCGTTGCGTAATATCCAAGCAGGAGGATAACTTTTAACTTAGTTGTGAGTACTAGAGTTCATGTTACTTGATAAATAAAGAATGAATCCACTTGCTTGGCAGACCACTCATCTTGCAGGCCTGACTGCTTGATGCCATAGTATGAGCAAGGCATGTGGGTGCCTCTCAAACTATCGACTAGATATATTGGGACTAAGTGAGGTAAGGTGGCCAGAATCTGGGGAATTCCAAACACAAAATGGTGGAGTGTTGCTGTATGTGGGTCAGACAGGTGAGGACGCGATGCATAGGAATGGTGTAGGGCACTTACTATCTAAAAGCAGCAAGAAGAGCTTACCGGAGCGGAAGCCAGTCTCAGAACGGATAATAACCGCATGCTTTAAAACAAATGTGCGATATGTCACTGTAATTCAATGCTATGCACCTACTGAAATAGCTAAAGGAGAATTAAAAGATGCATTTTATACAGAGCTTAACGGAGTCCTTAGACAAACAAATTCTAGGGACATAAAAATTTTAATGGGTGACTTGAAAGCAAAAGTTGGTTCTGAAAATGAAGGGCTTGAACATATCATGGGCATGCATGGCATGGGGATCAGGAATGTAAATGGTGAACTGTTGATAGATACATGAGCTGAACATGACCTAGTCATTGGAGGCACACTGTTTCCACATCGTAACTGCCATCAGATAACGTGGGTTTCTCCAGACCACGTTACCGAAAATCAAATAGCCCACATAGTCATAAGCCGCAAGTTCCGACACTCTCTGTTAGATGTCAGAAATACACTCCTGGAAATGGAAAAAAGAACACATTAACACCGGTGTGTCAGACCCACCATACTTGCTCCGGACACTGCGAGAGGGCTGTACAAGCAATGATCACACGCCCGGCACAGCGGACACACCAGGAACCGCGGTGTTGGCCGTCGAATGGCGCTAGCTGCGCAGCATTTGTGCACCGCCGCCCTCAGTGTCAGCCAGTTTGCCGTGGCATACGGAGCTCCATCGCAGTCTTTAACACTGGTAGCATGCCGCGACAACATGGACGTGAACCGTATGTGCAGTTGACGGACTTTGAGCGAGGGCGTATAGTGGGCATGCGGGAGGCCGGGTGGACGTACCGCCGAATTGCTCAACACGTGGGGCGTGAGGTCTCCTCAGTACATCGATGTTGTCGCCAGTGGTCGGCGGAAGGTGCACGTGCCCGTCGACCTGGGACCGGACCGCAGCGACGCACGGATGCACGCCAAGACTGTAGGATCCTACGCAGTGCCGTAGGGGACCGCACCGCCACTTCCCAGCAAATTAGGGACACTGTTGCTCCTGGGGTATCGGCGAGGACCATTCGCAACCGTCTCCATGAAGCTGGGCTACGGTCCCGCACACCGTTATGCCGTCTTCCGCTCACGCCCCAACATCGTGCAGCCCGCCTCCAGTGGTGTCGCGACAGGCGTGAATGGAGGGACGAATGGAGACGTGTCGTCTTCAGCGATGAGAGTCGCTTCTGCCTTGGTGCCAATGATGGTCGTATGCGTGTTTGGCGCCGTGCAGGTGAGCGCCACAATCAGGACTGCATACGACCGAGGCACACAGGGCCAACACCCGGCATCATGGTGTGGGGAGCGATCTCCTACACTGGCCGTACACCACTGATGATCGTCGAGGGGACACTGAATAGTGCACGGTACATCCAAACCGTCATCGAATCCATCGTTCTACCATTCCTAGACCGGCAAGGGAACTTGCTGTTCCAACAGGACAATGCACGTCCGCATGTATCCCGTGCCACCCAACGTGCTCTAGAAGGTGTAAGTCAACTACCCTGGCCAGCAAGATCTTCGGATCTGTCCCCCATTGAGCATGTTTGGGACTGGATGAAGCGTCGTCTCCCGCGGTCTGCACGTCCAGCACGAACGCTGGTCCAACTGAGGCGCCAGGTGGAAATGGCATGGCAAGCCGTTCCACAGGACTACATCCAGCATCTCTATGATCGTCTCCATGGGAGAATAGCAGCCTGCATTGCTGCGAAAGGTGGATATACACTGTACTAGTGCCGACATTGTGCATGCTCTGTTGCCTGTGTCTATGTGCCTGTGGTTCTGTCAGTGTGATCATGTGATGTATCTGACCCCAGGAATGTGTCAATAAAGTTTCCCCTTCCTGGGACAATGAATTCACGGTGTTCTTATTTCAATTTCCAGGAGTGTAGAAGAGGGCAAGACGCTGGAAGTGACCACCACCTAGTTTTTGCGGAATTCAGACTGAAGATAGTGGCAAATACAACCAAGCTGAATCACAGGTGCAAGAAAATAGATGTGGCAAGATTAAAAGACCAACAGATCAAAGAAACATTTGCCCTTGAACTACAAGACAGATTCCAGGTCCTCTCTGAAGAAAACTTTATGGAAGAGGGAATTGAAACATGCTGGCAAAAAATCAAAGACAGTTATTTAGATGTGGGAGAAAAAATCTTAGGATTTAAGGCACATCAAAGGAAGGAATGGATCTCCGATGCTACAAGGAATGAAATCAGCCACAGGAAAGAACTAAAACTTAAGTTAAATATTTGTAAGACAAGAGCGCAGAAGAGCGAAGCGCATAAAGAATACACGGAGGTGAACAAAAAAGTGAAAATGTTGCTACGTCGAGATAAAAGGAAATGGATAGATGAGCAAGCAAAATTAGCAGAAGAGGCAGCAAGACAAGTAAATATGAAAGAGCTCTACAATATTACCAACCGGTTGTCAATGAAGAACTTCAAACATGAAGGACCAGTTAAGAACAAGGATGGGGTGATGCTTACAACCCAACAGGCACAGCTGCAGAGATGGTAAGAGCACTTCAAGGAACTGTTAAATGGTGAAGACAACCAAGAGGAACAGGTAAGAGATGTTCCAGAGGAAGTCGAAGAAGATCAAGATAAAAATTTGCAGTGGCCCACAATGGACGAAATTAGGATTGCCTTGAAAACACTAAAAAATACAAAGGCTCCAGACCTAGACAACGTAGCACCGGAGCTCTTAAAAGTCGATATTGAAAGTACTGTTAAAATGCTCCATCCTTTGCTGAAGCATATTTGGCTTGAAGAGAAATCTCCAAAGGAGTGGAAAAATGGCTTGGTGGTAAAGCTCCCAGAAAAGGGAAATTTGTCAGACTGTAACAACTGGCGTGGTATTACATTGTTGTCAGTGCCCAGTAAGGTCCTCACCAGAATTATTTTAAACAGAATTAAAGAATCCCTCGAAAAGCGACTGCGTAAAGAACAGGCCGGTTTTAGGGCACAACGCAGTTGTGTTGATCTTATTAACACTCTTCGGATCATTTTAGAGCAAATCAAAGAATTCCAAGCAACCATGTACCTGGCATTCATTGATTTTCAAAAGGCCTTCGATTCCGTGAAACATAAAATGCTCTGGCAGGTGTTGCGGAAGTATGGCATACCACAGAAGATCTTAAACATCATAAAAGATCTGTATGATGGCTACAAATGCTGCGTACTCCACAAGGGAAATATGACAGAGCCCATAAAAGTAACAACTGGAGTCCGGCAAGGTTGCATTTTGTCACCAACACTTTTTCTACTTGTTCTAGACTGTTATGAGAAGAGGCACAGTAGGCAGGAGACGAGGAATCCAGTGGTGGATCGATGAACGTCTGGAGGATTTGGATTTTGCAGACGACATAGTTTTGTTAGCTCCAAGGCTGACTGATATGCAAGCTAAATTAAACTTGCTGAAAGAAGAAGCAGAGACTGCTGGCTTCAAGATAAATACAGGCCGCGCGAGATTAGCCGAACGGTCTCAGATGCTGCAGTCCTGGACTGTGCGGCTGATCCCGGCGGAGGTTCGAGTCCTCCCTCGGGCATGGGTGTGTGTGTTTGTCCTTAGGATAATTTAGGTTGAGTAGTGTGTAAGCTTAGGGACTGATGACCTTAGCAGTTGCGTCCAATAAGATTTCACACACACACATAAATACAGGCAAAACAAAGGAAATGAGAGTAATTTCAGGGAACATGGAGGTGCCACTGTTAATAGGTGAGCAGCAGGTGGAGACTGTCAACACATTCCTGTATCTGGGTAGTATAGTGGCGGAAGATGGTGGAGCTGGCGATGACGTGAAAAACCCCATTAAAAAGGCAAATGCTGCCTTCATACAGTTGTACCCAATATGGAAAAATAGAAATATCACGTACAAAACAAAAATCCGTGTATTTAATAGAAATGTGAAGGCTGTCCTTCTGTACGCCAGTGAAAGCTGGAAAATGGATAAAAATATAACAGCCCATTTACAATGCTTCATAAATAGATCTCTTCGACACATCATGAATATCTGGTGGCCAGAAAAAATATGTAATGAAGAGCTCTGGCGAATAACAAACCAGATACCTATAGAAGACCAGATACGAGAGAGAAAGTGGGGCTAGTTGGGGCACACCTTGAGAAAACCAGATGGAGCCATCGAGAAAAAAGCATTGGAATGGTATCCCCAGGGAACAAGGAAGAGAGGAAGACCAAGGGGCATATGGAAGAGGACAGTGAAAGAAGAAGCAAAAAGAGTTGGCAAGACCTGGGCAGAATTGAGGCAAATGGCCAAAGACAGAGACGGATGACGAGTTCTCCTGGATGCCCTATGCCCCCATAGGGGCCAAAGGAATTAAGCTAAGCTTGTTGCTTCTATAATAATTCGCAGAGTAAATGCGACCGCTCCGTGGGGTGGCAGAATTTTGTATTTAATACGGCTCAACATGAGTCATTGAAGGCTGCCCCTGTTCCCTTTGTGTTGGGCTATCGATGCTAAAACACTAAAGAAGAATTGGAGGAAGGCGCGCCGAAGTATTCAGCGGGCACATCAGACGTTGGCAGATCATTATAATAAGAGGCGTACGGAGTTTAGGCGTAAGTTAGGTGACCCGAGTTTTTGTCTGCAGCCCCACTGTTAACCAGAAAAGGGGGAAGGGCTGTTCTAGTAAGTTAGTACCCCGGGTTTTGGGCCTCTTTGAGATAATCCGAGTATTTGGTCCGCTCAACTTTCTTGTGTGCAATGTTGAATCGGATAAGGTGTCCAGGGTTCATGTCTCCCAGGTTAAGGAAGGCTAACCTCCTCCATGAACACTCAACACATCAAAAGGGTAGGGCGTTTCTTTGGGTTTGGCGGGGAACGTTGAGCCTCAGCTTCCTTCTAATTCACGGGGCGTAATTGTCCTTTGTTACTTCGCTTCGCTCTGAGCGAGGTGGCGCAGTGGTTAGGACACGGTACTCACCTTCGGGAGGACAAAGGTTCAATCCCGCGTCCGGCCATCCTGATTTAGGTTTTCCGTGATTTCCCTTAATCGCTGAAGGCATATACCAGGATGGTTCCTTTGAAAGGACACAGCAGATTTCCTTCCCCAGTCCGATGAGACCGATGACCTCGCTGTTTGGTCTCCTTCCCCAAGCAACCCAACCCAACCCAACTTCGCTTCGGCTCAGCTTCCTTCAAATTCACGGGGTTTGTTTGTCCTTTGTTACTTCGTTTCTGAGATGTTCTTGTTCTGGTGGAGGCGCTCGCCATGCGGAGGAACCTCAATTTCAGCGACGCTGGCCGCAAGAGGGCGCGATCGGCAGTACGGCGAACGGAGAGATCGATGGTTGATAGTCGGGTGGAGCAGCTCTGGCCGGACGGAGGTGGCAAGAGGAGACAGGACGCGAACGCCAGTACAGACAGGAGGCGGCCCCATCGTTTTTCAGGAGTTGGCGTCCGGTGCAAGGGTATCATCGCCCGCACTACTCGTGTTTCCACTACTTAGCGACCATCTTTGACTTCCATTACTTGGTGGAGTGGCCCTAGTGCTGTGATCCCTGACACGAAATTTTGGCCCTGGTTACAAACTTGACTTATGGCTTAGCTGTTTGATTATGTGTGTTACGGGAAGAATACGCATGGGTAGTGTCGCCTTGCTTGCGGTTTTATTACATGTATCCAAATAATCTGAAGGCACACCCAGTATACCGTTGTGAATACTTCACGACATCTTCGGGGTAATGGGTGTGTATCACTAACTCCACCCATGGGCTGTATAAGTTGCTGCCTCCTCTGAGTTGATCTAAATTGGGGGACTGTTTGGTTTAATCTTTGCATCTGTCGGCCACCTCTTGCGGCGTTCTGGGTTTCGGTATCGTCTCTGTGGTGTTTTGGTTCGATGTGGCCACGTGAGACTTGCGGTCCTTTCTTTCTGCCCGTTGCCTTTGAGCCCTGGTAGCTTGGAATTTCCATACTGACTATGGCTTTACAGACGCACTACGCTGTTTCGCACCGGACTTGTATTTCTCTTCCGTAAGTGTTTACTGAAACTAGTTCTCGACTGGTGGTACGGAACCGGGCTTTAACACACGCCTTAGTGTGTTCTAGTTTTGCCGGCGAGGGAGCCACGCCTTGTAGAAGACGACGCCGATCGGTCGAGGAGGCAGGACGACCGCACCTGCGACAACCTAGGGACGGCGGCTCGGCAAACGGCACACCGAGTAAAGGGCTATGTAGAGTATTATACGTAGTTGAAAGCTTGCCTTGAAGGTGTACCTTGACCGGGGCTCTCATATATTTTTTCCTCCTTTTCTCAAATCATTAAGAATTTGACAGTTTTCTTGTTGAAACTTCCTGGCAGATTAAAACTGTGTGCCGGACCGAGACTCGAACTCGGGACCTTTGCCTTTCAGGGGCAAGTGCTCTACCATCTGAGCTACCCAAGCACGACTCACGCCTCGTCCTCACAGTTTCACTTCTGCCAGTACCTCGTCTCCTAATTTCCAAACTTCACAGAAGCTCTCCTCCGAATCTTGCAGAACTAGCACTCGTGGAAGAAAGGATATTGTGGAGACATGGCTTAGCCACAGCCCGGGGGATGTTTCCAGAGTAAGATTTTCACTCTGCAGCGGAGTGTGTGCTGATATAAAACTTCCTGGCAGATTATGTGTGCCGGACTGACAGTCGAACTCGGGACCTTTGCCTTTTGCGGGCACGTTATCTACCATCTTGTTGTTTAACTAAAAGAAGTTGTAAGATTTTGTTTTAGTATGGTGGCATCGTGTAGACTTTAGTATTTTAAAGCAATCATACATAATTTGAAGCTTGTCTTGAATATATATGTGGCAGGTCTCTAACATGGTTGTTTTCTCTTAAATAGTTGGAACCTTTTTTTTACGAAAAATTGTTGTTTTTAGATGGCAGAAAGATGTAAATTTGAGATTAACATTCCTCTTAATAGTTGGGTAATTATGAACCTTCCCAAAGCGCTTAAGTTGGGGTGTGGGTTAGGTTGCTTGTTGATATTTAAATTATTTTCTTGAAACAGTGAGAAGTTTTTAATTGAAAAATCTTGGCTCTTGTTTAAGTAAAGTGTCTTACTAAAAGGTGAAAGAAGTTTTCTCAGAACTTTGCCTAGACGTTCCACGTTCCCTTGGCCTTGCCTTTTTTTCTTTTCACTGCTATTATGTTTCATTCGGCCTTGTCACAAACTTCACAGAAGTTCTCCCGTGACTAGAAGTCCTGGAAGAAAAGGCACTGCGAAGACATGGCCTAGCCGCAGCCTAGGGAATTGTTTACATATTGAATTTCCACTCTGCAGCCGTCTGATTTGAAACTTCTAGCGGACTGAAACTGTGTGCCGAACCGGGACTCTATACTGGGATCTTTGCCTTTCGCGAGCAGACGGTCTACCGACTGCTAAGAATTTTTTATTCTTATTTAATTTTCTGCTCAAACACCAACATTCATGTACTGGTCAAGACTCCAAACCACTAAAAAAACTAATCTCTGTCAACTAATAAAGTCTTGACTACATTATAATACATATCCTCTTATTTTACTCCTCATAAAGTATAATTTTATCTCTAAAGGGTAATTAACGGCAGGTTTAGGCGCCTGGATATCAACACATTGTTTTGCGTTACGGATTTCACATTGACGGCTGGCCCGCAACGGAATGGGTAGTAATTCGCTTTTCTGTCCTGCAAAGTTTGACACTACGCTAAACCCTCGCCAACTCCTTGGCTTAGGATCGTAGGATTAAAGTCGTTCAGTAACTGGCATATAGTTGTGAAAGAAGACAAGATATCATTGGCACTACCATTTCCATAATGTATTTTTTGTTTTAGCTATATTTCACTCACAGTAATGTATGGTCTAAAACGTACAAGATTTGTAAGTCGATAGTACGCGCTTGATAAATAGCGCCATTTCACTGCTGTTAGTTAAGTAAATGGTAAACAGTTTACTCACTGTTCCCGGTAGCTGCGTGGTTAGCGCGACAGAATCTGAATCCTAAGGGCCCGGGTTCGATTCCCGGCTGCGTCGGAGATTTTCTCCGCTCAGGGACTGGGTATTGTGTTGTCTTAATCATCATCATTTCATTCCCATCGACGCGCAAGTCGCCGAAGTAACGTCAAATTGTAAGACTTGCGCCCGGAGAACGGTCTATCCGACGGGAGGCCCTCATCGCACGACATTTTTATTTAACGGTTTACTAAGATGCTACGCTACCACGTGTATAAAAACTCAAGTTGTTTAACAGCGTACTTACTTCAAAATCGATTGAGGAAAGTTAAGGAACCAAAACTCTACGCGAAATGATAAGTAGGTTTTTCTTTTTTCGAAAGGAAAGTAAAGCTTTCACAGAAAAAATAATTTCGTGGTTCAAATGGCTCTGAGCACTATGGGACTTAACATCTGAGGTCATCAGCCCCCTATAACTTAGAACTACTTAAACCTAACTAACCTAAGGATATCACACGCATCCATGCCCGAGGCAGGATTCGAACCTGCGACCGTAGCGATCGCGCAATAATTTCGTGAATGTGGCATATTTTACAGCGTGAAAATGTGGACAAGTGTATTTTCCCTTCCCCCGTCCCAGGCTGTTCCGTGCACAGTGTGAAAGCAGCCTCACAGGGGACGTGTCCTTCATCGCGAAGCACATTCGTGGTGGTTGCTCTGAAACGACCTACTACATCTCACGGAACGTGCTCTTCATCGCGATTAACGACCGCAGAGTGTAATGTCAGTCTTTGAGTGCATTATACTCATATTCTCTATGTTGTATTGATTTCCGTCACTATGAAGTAACGTATTTCATCAAATAGATTTCACTGTCGTGATGTGTTTCGTAGTTTCATTCGAATGGTATAGGACATTTTTTTTCAAAGCTAATGACCGTCACTGAAAACATGCGAACATGAGACAGTCCATAAAACCGAGGTGTACATCTTAGACAAAGTTTCATAACAGCAAAAACTTCCAGTGTGTAACTTGTGTTTACTTTCCGACATCAATGGCAGTTACGTTAAGATTTCTGGCGACAGGGGAAACATTACTGTCGCTGGCCTATGCAACAAGAATTGCAGAAACTATATTCTTTATAATTAATATTATCGATGCTTCTATTAAATAAACAAGAAAGTCCAGCAACATTTACGAAACGTATGGTGAATAAAATATTTGTTTCTAGCCAGACAAAAACCTGCCATCTTTTTCTTCACAGCGCGCCCACTATCGATTACACCACGGTTTGAACATAGCATGAGCATCTACGGTACATGATATGCAGTAATCACAGACATCTAACTGTTGAAACCACAGATATTATTTGATAATTAACTATGACAAATCGTACCATTTAAACGGCGTGCTTTTATAGCACGCAAGTTTTAATAAGAAATAATTAAATACACCAGCTTTAACTACCGATATATAGCTTCCCGTCATTTTACTCTAAGAAATGGTATCAAAAACGACATATTTTATGTACTGTTGCTTTGAAACAGCTTATATTCATACCACGTCCGCTGAATAAGAAACCAAGAAACGAGGAGTTAAACACCTTTTTCCAAAGCTGTTTCACAGAGGAAGACCGCACTGCAGTTCCTTCTCTAAATCCTCGCACAAACGAAAAAATGGCTGACATCGAAATAAGTGTCCAAGGAATAGAAAAGCAACTGGAATCACTCAATAGAGGAAAGTCCACTGGACCTGACGGGATACCAATTCGATTCTACACAGAGTACGCGAAAGAACTTACCCCCCTTCTAACAGCCGTGTACCGCAAGTCTCTAGAGGAACGGAGGGTTCCAAATGATTGGAAAAGAGCACAGATAGTCCCAGTCTTCAAGAAGGGTCGTCGAGCAGATGCGCAAAACTATAGACCTATATCTCTTACGTCGATCTCTTGTAGAATTTTAGAACATGTTTTTTGCTCGCGTATCATGTCATTTCTGGAAACCCAGAATCTACTATGTAGGAATCAACATGGATTCCGGAAACAGCGATCGTGTGAGACCCAACTCGCCTTATTTGTTCATGAGACCCAGAAAATATTAGATACAGGCTCCCAGGTAGATGCTATTTTTCTTGACTTCCGGAAGGCGTTCGATACAGTTCCGCACTGTCGCCTGATAAACAAAGTAAGAGCCTACGGAATATCAGACCAGCTGTGTGGCTGGATTGAAGAGTTTTTAGCAAACAGAACACAGCATGTTGTTATCAATGGAGAGACGTCTACAGACGTTAAAGTAACCTCTGGCGTGCCACAGGGGAGTGTTATGGGACCATTGCTTTTCACAATATATATAAATGACCTAGTAGATAGTGTCGGAAGTTCCATGCGGCTTTTCGCGGATGATGCTGTAGTATACAGAGAAGTTGCTGCATTAGAAAATTGTAGCGAAATACAGGAAGATCTGCAGCGGACAGGCACTTGGTGCAGGGAGTGGCAACTGACCCTTAACATAGACAAATGTAATGTATTGCGAATACATAGAAAGAAGGATCCTTTATTGTATGATTATATGATAGCGGGACAAACACTGGTAGCAGTTACTTCTGTAAAATATCTGGGAGTGTGCGTACGGAACGATTTGAAGTGGAATGATCATATAAAATTAATTGTTTGGTAAGGCGGGTACCAGGTTGAGATTCATTGGGAGAGTGCTTAGAAAATGTAGTCCATCAACAAAGGAGGTGGCTTACAAAACACTCGTTCGACCTATACTTGAGTATTGCTCATCAGTGTGGGATCCGTACCAGGACGGGTTGACGGAGGAGATAGAGAAGATCCAAAGAAGAGCGGCGCGTTTCGTCACCGGGTTATTTGGTAACCGTGGTAGCGTTACGGAGATGTTTAATAAACTCAAGTGGCAGACTCTGCAAGAGAGGCGCTCTGCATCGCGGTGTAGCTTGCTCGCCAGGTTTCGAGAGGGTGCGTTTCTGGATGAGGTATCGAATATATTGCTTCCCCCTACTTATACCTCCCGAGGAGATCACGAATGTAAAATTAGAGAGATTAGAGCGCGCACGGAGGCTTTCAGACAGTCGTTCTTCCCGCGAACCATACGCGACTGGAACAGGAAAGGGAGGTAATGACAGTGGCACGTAAAGTGCCCTCCGCCACACACCGTTGGGTGGCTTGCGGAGTATCAATGTAGATGTAGATGTAGATGTAGACATATGACGAACACCATATGACAAGCCATGGGGTAACGATACGCATTTATAGACATGACGGTAGTGTCGCGTACACAAGGTATAAGCGGGCAGAGTTGCCGGAGTTGTCTTTTGTACTCAGGTGATTCATGTGAAAAGGTCTCTGACGTCATTATGTCCCCACGATGGGAATTAACACATTTGGAACGCGGAATGGTAGTTGGAGTAAGACGCATGGGACATTCCGTTTGGGAAATCGTTAGGGAATTCAATATTCCGAGCTCCACAGTGTCAACAGTGTACCGAAAATGCCAAATTTCAGGCCTTACTTCTCACCACGGACAACGCATTGGCCGACGGCCTTCACTTAGTGACCTAGAGTAGCGGCGGTTCCGGAGAGTTATCAGTGCTAATAGACAAGCACTGCTGCTTGAAATAACCACTGAATTCAATGTGAGGCGAACGACGAACGTATCCGTTAGGTCAGAGCGGCAGATCTTGTCGTTAATGGGCTATGTCAGCAGACGACTGGTGCGAGTGCCTTTGCTAGCAGTACGACGTCGCCTGCACCGCCCCACCTGGGATCGTGACCCTATGGGCAGGATTCCAGACGAATGGGAAACCGTGCCCTGGTCATATGGGCACCAATTTCGGTTGGTAAGAGCTGATGGTAGGATTCGAGTGTGGCTCAGACACCACGAAGTCAAGGATCCAAGATGTTAACAAGGCACTGTGCAAATTGATGGTGTCTACATAATGGTGTGGGCTTTGTTTACATGGAATGGACTGGGTTCCCTGCTTCAACTGAACCCGTCATGACTGGAAATGGCTACGTTCAGCTACTTAGAGACCATTTTCAGCCCTTCATGGACTTCATGTTCCCAACCAACGACGGAGTTTTTATGGATAACAATGCGCCGTGTCACCGGGCCAGAATTGTCCGCGATTGGTCTGAAGAACGGACTATTCTAGTGAATGACTTGGTCACCTAGGTCACCAAACATGAGTTCCATCGAATATGTATGGGACGTAATTGAGAGGTCAGTTCATGCATAAACTCCTGCACCAGCATAACCTTAACAATCACGGACGGCTGTAGACGCAGCATGATTCAATATTTGTGAAGGAACTTCCAACCAATTGTTGAGTCGATACCACGTCGAGTTTCTGCATTACGCCGGGCAACAGGAGGTCCGACGCCACTTTAGGAGATATCCCAAGATTTTTGTCACCTCGGTCTAATGCAGTACGACGTCTTCTAAGTTCGGCTTGTGTCATACTCTAACCAGTCAAAAAATTAGCCACCCTTTGAGAAATCATTATAAGAATTGTTTAATACAGCGTAATTTCGGCTCTGGACTTGGTAACTGCCTGGATTCGGCTAGGAAGTAAGTCCACAAGGTTGTGCAGGTACGTCGCAACCAACTCGCTGTGGATATGATGCCGTAATTCCACCACATTGCTTGAACGTTGATGTGGAAATTTTACCCGCTGTGTCAACATGTCCCATATGTTTACTGTGCGTTTCATGTCATGTGATTGTGCAGACCATTGCAGATGAATAGAGCCGGAGGTGTTCAGAAGACTAGCCACATATCTTTCCAGCCCAATGAATTCTTCTGCAGTCGTTTTGGAAAATAGGGGTATCAGTAGCATAATCATCATGCAGATGTTGACTCAAAGGCAACATCTCATCTTTCAGAATGTATAAATAAACATGGTGGTTCATGTTAGTGGTCAGCTCAGGGAGTGGACCCAGTTCATGATGAGAAAAACATCCCAAAATGTCTCCGGCTTGAACCTGAGCGTGGCACACATCCAGGTTGAAATGCTTCATTAGGCCTTCAGTGCACTCGACGGCGTGCGTCGTTTTAACATAGCCAAAAACGAGATTCGTGAAAACACATTACGTTTCTTCAGTCAGCTACTGTCCCTTCGATGATTTCTAGTCCAGTGAAGCTGCGCAGAAATACGTGCCTGTATGAGCAACGGCCTCTTGCGAGGTGACGGACTGCCAGATATTCATTCCACACAGTTCCCGTCGCAATATTCACTCGCTAACAAGTGGAGGCGGCTAGCTGCAGCAATTCCTGTCGTGTTTGGAAGCGATTTTGGAAGCGCTTTTCGTTTATAAGCCGTGAAACGCGCCTCTGGTCCATCTCAGTCAGGATCTTTTCACAAATCTGACGCCGTGTTTCGTGGCCACGAGTGTTACACCACTGCTTGTAGACACGTTCAACAGTCCGCCGCGAAACATCAAGAAATCCACCTTCACACGCTGTACGGTCACGGGCACGGCCAAACACGATTGCCCCTTTTTTCACTCTGTCACGTTCTTACGTTTACCCTTGTTTAAGTACAATGTTCACTGCGAAGATAAATGCCTCGCTGATCACTACTCCATTACGCTCAAGCAGATGCTGTGCGCGCTTGGAAGAGCTCGTGATTCGACAATGAACCATGTGTTAAGACTTTATGATACATCTGTGCGAGCTCAATGGGGTGACTAATTTTTTCTCCAGTGAGTTTAAAATCTGTGCTGTGTCTCAGCGGCTACATTTCTCTCCGCAAGGCAAAAATCTGACGTGCCAGATTCTCCCCCTCACGCTTCACGGTGTAGCGGAAAGTAGAATTCCACGCTGTGACGTCACTAGCCGCACGTCAAGGAACATTTTTACGTCCTTTGAGAGGACACCTTTAAGGTGTCCCCTCAAGGGACGTGGAGATTCTGATGTCACACAGTGATATTCTACGTTCCACAACAATGTGGAGCACGAAATGAAGAATCTGGGATGTCAGATTTTGCCTCGGGGAGAGGAGTGTGGCCAATGAGAAGCGAGGTCCTTTCACCTCCCACGCTGAACTCAGGAGCCGCCATCTTTTACTGAATTAAACTACGTATTTGGTAGTTTTCTTTAGCACAGAATACGTGACATGAATGTAAGGTGATTCAAAGTAAGAGTAGATTGAGGATTTCTCGAAAACATGTCATTTTAGTTATGATTTTTATAATAAAATGACAGGAAACTGCCTATCGGTTTGTAGCTGAAGGCTTCCTGCATTTGATGTTTTTAGTGGTGTAAGTTGTGTACTATGGAAGTATACCGCTTCGATGCTGTGGCAAAATGGCGATCTATCAAAAGAGAATCATTTTGGTGTAGTTTGTCGTAGTTAAATACCAATTAATGATATTTACAGATACAGTCCCTTGTACAATGTATACCATTTACAGAGGATGGACTGCCGGCCGGAGTGGCCGTGCGGTTCTGGGGGCTACAGTCTGGAGCCGAGCGACCGCTACGGTCGCAGGTTCGAATCCTGCCTCGGGCATGGATGTGTGTGATGCCCTTAGGTTAGTTAGGTTTAATTCGTTCTAAGTTCTAGGCGACTGATGACCTCAGAAGTTAAGTCGCATAGTGCTCAGTGCCATTTGAACCATATGAGGATGGACTGACATGTGGAAGACGCAGTTTCGTTGACAGTGGCGTGAACTGTGAAGACAAAGCAAGCAGTTTGGTGTCCACCTCTTCTGAATTTTTTTTTTACCTTTTGTTTTCTAAAAGATTTATGGTCTTTCTTATTAATGTAATGTAAGTATTATCTACAGTAGTCAATTTTTATTTATTATAAAAAAATGTACTTGTAGCAGTTCTCAGTGAAACGCCATGCTGTGTCGTTGTCGTCGGAACAAGACACAACCAGGCCAAAAGCACCACAGGCGCAAAGTTGCGAGCTGGTGCCAGTGCTATAGAGACTCGCCACTTGCCCGAGCTCCACCAGCGCCACGGGCGGCTCTGAGGATGGAGGTATCGACTTCCCCTCGACCAATTGCCGGCCGAGTACAATCCGCCAATGACCGGACTACAGTGGACAGAAGCCTACTCGGAAGAGAGAAGAGTAGCTTTCGCCCTGTTGGTTATAGATCATCGTCTAGGGCTGACATGGACAGGAAACGTTGTTTAGTGAACTCTTAGAAGTGAACAGACAGTTGTTGTAAATTGCACTTGTTGTGTGCTGTGAAGTTTACCTGCGATTATTTGCTCTTAGCGACTGAGGGCCTATTGTGTGTTATACTACATGCAGTGTTGCAGACTTCATTACTCGACAAGACACAAAGATAAGTAAACCTTTTCAACTCATTTGTGTGACTTTGTTGCTAATTTGCTGGCGTGTTGTAGAACCTTCACTCTCGTATCCTGTCACCTGACCTTGGGTCATACCTGTGTCCTAGTGGCACGGAGAAATTGTCTTAGCTGTGTACTGCACCACAAGACGCTAAACCAACTCACAAACTCGGCCTACCGTAAGAGCAGTGGCAGCTCGAACTCCACAGCTGTAGCGACGAGGCCTCTACAAAACTGTCGACGAGGGTTTCTAAAAAGATGGTTGTACAGCATCTAAAAGTCCAGAATCTCCTCTGGAAGTCCCTCCGCTTTTTTTGACAATCGCTGACAGAGTTAACGCAGCTACACTAGTGACCATTACAATTGCTACACCACGAAGATGACGTGCTACAGACGCGAAGTTTAACCGACAGGAAGAAGATGCTGTGATATGCAAATGATTAGCTTTTCAGAGCATTCACACAAGGTTGGCGCCGGTGGCGACACCGACAACGTGCTGAGATGAGGAACGTTTCCAACCGATTTCTCATACACAAACAGCAGTTGACCGGAGTTGCCTGCTTTAACGTTGTTGTGACGCCTCGTGTATGGAGGGGAAATGCGTACCATCACGTTTCCGACTTTGATAAAGGTCGGATTGTAGCCTATCGCGATTGTGCTTTATCGTATCGCGCCATTGCTGCTCACGTTGATCGAGATCCAATGACTGTTAGCAGAATATGGAATCGGTGCGTTCAGGATGGTAATACGGAACGCCGTATTGGAGTCCAACGGCCCCGTATCACTAGCAGTCGAGATGGCAGGCACCTCATCCGCATGGCTGTAACGGATCGAGCAGCCACGTCTCAATCCCTGAGTCAACAGATGGGGACGTTTGCAAGACAACAACCATCTGCACGAACAGCTCGACTGCGTTCGCAGCAGCATGGACTATCAGCTCGGAGAGCATGGCTGCGGTTACCCTTGACGCTGCAGGAGCGCCTGCGATGGTGTACTCAACGACGAACCTGGTGGCACGAATGGCAAAACGTCATTTTTTCGGATGAAGTCAAGTCCTGTTTACAGCATCATGATGGTCCCATCCGTGTTTGGCGACATCGCGGTGAACGCACATTGGAAGCGTGTATTCGTCATCGCCATACTGGCGTATCACCCGGCGTGATGGTATGGGGTGCCATTGGTTACACGTCTCGGTCACCTCTTGTTCGCACTGACGGCACTTTGAACAGTGGACGTTACATTTCAGATGTGTTTCGACCCATGGCTCTACCCTTCATTCGATCCCTGCGAAACCCCACATTTCAGCAGGATAATGGACGACCGCATGTTGCAGGTCCTGTACGGGCGTTTCTGGATACAGAAAATGTTCGACTGCTGTCCTGGCCAGCACATTCCCCAGATCTCTGACCAACTGAAAACGTCTGGTCAGTGGTGGCCAAGCAACTGGCTCGTGACAATACGCCAGTCACTACTCTTGATGAACTGTGGTATCGTGTTGAAGCTGACTGGGCAGCTGTACCTGCACACGCCATCCAAGCTCTGTTTGACTCTATGCCTAGGCGTATCAAGGCCGTTATTACGGTCAGAGGTGGTTGTTCTGGGTACTGATTTCTCAATTGCGCGAAAATGTAATCACATGTCAGTTGTAGTATAATATATTTGTCCAATAAATACCCGTTTATCATCTGCATTTCTTCTTGGTGTAGCAATTTTAATGGTCAGTAGTGTATTTTACAAGCATTGATTTTAGTAAAGAAGCTGCGTGGCTTGCACACTAGGTGCCGCAGACTGCCGTTGGTGGGCGCTTTCCGTGAGATGCAGCAGGTCGTTGCAGAGAGTGCAGTAACGACGATGGAAACTGGCGTGCTTCGTGAAGCACGCCTCGTTTCAGGACGGCTGTATGAACCGCAGCACTTGACTGTTGCAAGATGTTATCCGTTAAGTATCGCTCCTCATTGTGAGAAAGCCTGACGTCGGAACGTGCCAAACGGTGCACTGCGCTGTCGGCAGCAAGTTGCAGCGTTGCGAAATGTGTGGGCGCGGCAGCCGGCCCACGCGCCGCCCGCTGCCGCCACGCTGCGGCTGCCACGCGAGCCGCTCGCGCGGGCCACGCGCCTCGCAGCCGGCAGCCGGCAGGCAGTGCAGCCTGCAGCAGCCGGGCCGCGCCACCAGCCGGGCGGTACGCTCTGCTGCGCCCGCCGCCCACAGCCCGCTGCTCCCACCGCGCACCCACGCACGCTGTGAGAAAGGCGGCCCGCGCCGGTTCTCAGCGCCCTCTCTCCTCGCCGCTCCTCTCCGCTCGGCTGCCGCGGCGCGGCGCAGCGCGGTATGGGATGGGACCTTCACAGGCCGCCGCATCGCGCTACTCGCCCGCCGACGATTAAGGTCGTCGGCACACGGACCGCGCGCTTGAACTTTGAGCGATACGAATCTCTGACGTCATAGCGTGGTACAACACATTGACGATTCTTTCTAAGCGTGCGAAGTTGTTCTGAACGTGCATTTGAACGTAGACGAATACGATGGCAGAACGCCTCACGCACGCCTTCTCCTTTCGGTACAGAATCGCCAAGCGCAGTATTGGTCTTTAGTTGAAGCCCATATGTACACTGAAGAGCCAAAGAAACTCGCTCACCTACTTAATATCGTGTAGGGCCCCCGCGAGCACGCAGAAGTGCCGCAACACCACGTGGCACGGACTCGACCAATGTCTGAAGTAGTACTGGAGGAAACTGACACCATGAATCCTGCAGGGGCCGCGCGGGATTAGCCGAGCGGTCTCAGGCGCTGCAGTCATGCATTGTGCGGCTGATCCCGGCGGGGGTTCCAGTCCTCCCTCGGGCATGGGTGTGTGTGTGTGTGTTTGTCCTTAGGATAATTTAGGTTAAGTAGTGTGTAAGCTTAGGGACTGGTGACCTTAGCAGTTAAGTCCCATAAGATTACACACAATCCTACAGGGCTGTCCATGAAACTGTAGGTGTACGAGGTGGTGGAGATCTCTTCTGAACAGCAAGTTGCAAGGCATCCCAGATATGCTCAATAATGATCATGTCTGGGGAGTTTGGTGGCCACCGGAAATGTTCCTGCAGCCACTCTGTAGCAATTCTGGTCGTGTGATTTGCCGCTTTGCCTTCCTCGAATTGCCCAAATCCGTCGAAATGCACAATCGACATGAATGGATGCAGGTGATCAGAAAGTGTCACCTGTAAGAGTCGTAGCTAGACGTAGCAGGGGACCAGTCCCTTCTGAGACTGATGACACGGCTACGGGCTTGCGATCTCTCATTTATGCCATCGATTTCCGTGTTATACATACTTGGCCATTGCATTGTGGCTGCAGTCGTGGAGGCTGTTTTCGCAGCTGATATTAACCTCGACGAATCATTCAGTCAACGATAAATGGCCCATCCGGCTGAGGCAGACAAGGGCGTTACAATAGCACTCCATGCAGAGGGATTTTCAAATGGCTATATAGCAAGAACTATGGATATTCACAAGTCGACGGTAGCCAGGTGGATTAGACGAAAGGAAGAGGGTGGTAACCCGAATGGAAGGCCTCATGGCCATCGCCCCAAAACAGCAGCAACTCAGGATCGGCAGAAACACCGTTTCAGTGAGAACCGCCCATTTGTCAACGCACGACAAATTCAGCAGACTTTGGGTCTCAATGTTAGCAGTAAGACCGTGACTAATCGTCTAAGGGAAGGTGGACTGAGAGCAAGAAGCGCTGCTGTGAAAGAGACATTGACTGTTTCCCAGAGAGAAGCCCTCCTTGCTTTCGCTGCTGAAAATGTCGACAAACGTCTCCAGCTTTGGAGGCGAGTGATTTTCACGGACGAAAAAGTTTCCTCTACGGCATCAACCGGAAAAGTACTTGTTTACCGGCCAAAAGGTTCTAGGTATAATCCAAAATATATTTATAGCTGCCGAAGGAGTGGCAGGGAGTCGGTAACGGTATGGGCATGGATATGGGCCAAAAGGTGTGGGCTCCTGTGGGAAGTGGAAGGAAGACTCGATACGCGCAATTACATATCAGTTCTGGAGAATATGATGTTGCCTTCTGCGAAAGCAAGATTTGGCGATCAACAGGTCATGTTCCAATAAGATCGATCGCCTATTCATATGGCACGTGTGGTTAAGAGATGGTTCGACAACTGCACTCGCCCAACACCATTATAGAGCCTCCACCAGCTTGAGCAGTCCCCTGCTGATATGCAGGGTCCACGCATTCATGAGGTTGTCTCCATACCTGTACACGTCCATCCGCTCGATACGATTTGAAACGAGACTCGTCCGACCAGGTAACATGTTTGCAGTCATCAACAGTCCAATGTCAGTGTTGACGGACACAGGCGAGGCGTAAAGCTTTGTGTCGTGAAGTCATCAAGGTACACGAGTGAGCCTTTGGCTCCGAAAGCCCATATCGATGATGTTTCGTTGAATGGTTCGCACACTGACACTTGTTGATGGCCCAGCATTAAAAACTGCAGCAATTTGCGGAAGGGGTGCACTTCTGTCACGCTGAACGGTTCTCTTCAGTCGTCGTTGGTCCCGTTCTTGCAGAATCTTTCTGTAGCCGCAGGGATGCTGCGTCCCATCGCTCGTACGCCGACTATAACACCACGTTCAAACTCACTTAAATCTTGATAACCCACTATTATATCAGTAGTAACCGATCTACCAATTGCCCCAGACACTTGTCGTCTTATATAGGCGCTGCCGACCGCCGCGCCGTATTCTGTCTGTTGACACACCTCTGTCCATTATAATTATCCGGGCTGTTATGCCGTGGTCGGTTGATGAATTCTGTGTCAATTCCCAACATTTCGTCTCCGACTGCGGGAGACATCTTCAAGGGGGTCCGTAGCTCGATGGAAAGTCCAACACACCCACTGGCTCGCTACTGACGGCATAACAGCACGGATAATAATAATGGACATGATATTTCCGGCCGTGAAAGTCTACATTTTAGTATGACACACCTCTGTATTTGAATACGCATGCGTATACCAGTTTCTTTGGCGCTTCAGTTTACATACACTGATAAGCCAAAACATTATGACCACTGCCCTCTTCGGCATTGGATGCCGTCTGGTGGTGTTGTGGGCACGTGACGCGGTAATAAAAGCATGAAGTGGAGCAGACATGGACGGAGGATCACCTATGGCCTGCAGATGGGGAATCCATTCAGATAAGTGACTCTGACAAACGGCAGATTATTATTATGCAGATCTTGTGAACGAGTATCTCGAAAACGTCGAAGTTGGTCGAATGCTAATGTGTTATTGTCGTGAACATCTACGGAAAGATGTAGGACACTGAAACTGCACTAGGGGCTAAATGGTTGGACGTCCACGGTTGTTCACAGAACATGGGGTTTAGAGGGATGTCTCCTCTGCAAAGTAGGACAAATTTTGATGTGTGGCATCTCTGCCGAAAAAACACAATGATGGTGCACGCACAAGTGTTTCGGAGCACGGCGTTCATTGTACATTGTTGAAGGTGGAGCTCCGAAGCAGACCACCCCTACGTGTTCCCATCTCGACACAACGACATCGTCAGTCACGATTGTAGTGGGCGCAGGATCAACGGGATTCGACCGTCGAACAATCGAAAAGTGTCAGCTCTTCGGGTGAACCACATTTTTGCTGCACTAGGTCGGTGGTCGTCTCCACAAACGCCCTCGTCGAGGTGAACGGAACGTGCAACGCGCCAAGGACGCAGGCTTGTGGGAGCAGTATTATGCTATGGGAGACAATCTCCTGCACTTGCATGGGACCTGTGTGCGTGTAATCGGAGACGCTCTGTCAGCTGTGCTACTTTAAGTGTCTTATTTCTTAATCTAATTCGACTTTATTCCATCGTCATCGTTTTGCTTTTGTTGATGTTCATCTTATATCCTCCTTTCAAGACGCTCTGCATTCCGTTCAGCTGTTCTTCCAGGTCCTTTGCTGTCTCTGACAGAATTACAATGTCATCGGTAAACCTAAAAGTTTTATTTCTCTTTTTTGGTTTTAATTCCTACTCCAGTATTTTTTTTTTTTTTCGTTTCCTTTACTGCTTGCTCAATACATAGATTTAATAAAATCAGGGATATGCTGCAACCCTGTCTCACTCCCTTCTCAATCATTGCTTCCTTTTCATGCCCCTCGACTCTTACAACTGCAATCTGGTTCCTGTACAAATTTTAAATAGCCTTTCGCTCCCTGCATTTTACACCTTCCACCTTCAGAATTTGAAAGATAGTATTCCAGTCAACATTGTCGAAAGTTTTTTCTAAGTCTACAAATGCTAGAAACGTAGGTTTGTCTTTCCTTAACCAGCCTTCTAAGATAGTTGTGGTGTCAGTATTGCCTCACGTGTACCAACATTTCTACGGAATCCAAACTGATCTTCCCCGAAGTTGGCTTCTACCAGTTTTTCCATTCGTCGGCAAAAGTATACTATTTTGCAACCAAGACTCATTAAACAGATAGTTCGGTAATTTTCACACCTGTCAACACCTGATTTGTTTGAGATTGGAATTATTATACTCTTCTTAATGTATGAAGGTATTTTGCCTGTCTTATAAACCTTGCTCACCAGATGGAAGAAGAGTTTTGTCATGGCTGGCTCTGCCAAGGTTATCAGTAGTTCTAGTGGAATGGTGTGTGCTCCCAGGGCCTTGTTTCGACTTAGGTCTTCCAGCGCTCTGTCAAATTCTTCACGCAGTATCGTATCTCTCAGTTCATCTTCATCTATGTCCTCTTCCATTTGCATAATATTGCCCTCAAGTACAATGCCCTTGTACACACCCTCTATATACTCCTTCCACCTTTTTGCTTTCCCTTCTTTGCATAGGACTGGTTTTCCAACCGAGCTCTTGATATTCATACAAGTGGTTCTCTTTTCTCCAAAGGTCTCTTTAATTTTGCTGTAGGCAGTATCTATCTTACCGTTAGTGATATATGCCTCTACATCCTTACATTTGTCCTCTATCCACCTCTGGTTAGCCATTTTGCGCTTTATATCGATCTCATTTTTGAGACGTTTGTATTCCTTTGTGCCTGCTTCATTTACTGCATTTGAAACGTCCCCTTTGAACATTTATACACGACTGTCCTTAAACTGACACACAATATTTTGTTAGCGCAACGCAATCTGACTTTCAAAATTCCCTACAAAAGAATGGCCCTGACTAACATTAAACTATACCTTTCACAAATCACTTACCTCACAAAAATCTTCGCTGCTCAAGCTACTGCAATACAGCGAGCGCCACTACTGCCAGCTAAATAAAAGATTCAAACTACTGAAGGCACTAACTACTGATAGGGATAGTTAGCAAATGAAAGATATTAATAGAGAACAAACAATGTATTTACCTTGATATCATCATGTATAAATATAGCAGTTCATGACAAATTACAAATCTCCGCCATCTCTCTCCCCACATCCACCACTGCTGGCGGCTCACCTCCAACTGCGCAACGCTATGCGCTGTTCACAGCCAGCTGCCTAACACTACAATGGCGAGTATTACAACAATGCAAAGCAGCCACAGACTGCACACAGCACAGCCAGTGATTTTCATACAGAGGTGGCGTTACCAATAAAAAAAACCTAAACAGCCTAACAGCCTACTTACACATTTTTATATTTTCTCCTCACATCAGTTAAATTCAATATCTCTTCTGATACCCGAGGATTTCTACAAGCCCTCGTCTTTTTACCTACTTGATCCTCTGCTGCCTTCTCTGTTTCATCTCTCGAAGCTACCCATTCTTCTTCTACTGTATTTCTTCCCCCTGTTCTTGTCAACCGTTCCCTAATGCTCTCTCTGAAACTCTCTACTACCTCTGGTTCTTTCAGTTTATCCCCGTCCCATGTCCTTAAAATGCCACCTTTTTGCAGTTTCTACAGTTCGTAACCAATAAATTGTGGTCAGAGTCCACATCTGCACCTGGATATGTCTTAAAATTTAAAACCTGGTTCTAAATTTCGGACTTACCATTACATAATCTATCTGAAAGCCTCCAGTGTCTCCAGGCCTCTTCCATGTATACAACCTTCTTTCATTACTCTTAAACCTAGCCCGGCCGGTGCGGCCGAGCGGTTCTAGGTGCTTCAGTCTGGAACCGCGCAACCGATACGGTCGCAGGTTCGAATCCTGCCTCGGGCATGGATGTGTGTGATGTCCTTAGGTTAGTTAGGTTTAAGTAGTTCTAAGTTCTAGGGGACTGATGACCTCAGATGTTAAGTCCCATAGTGCTCAGAGCCATTTGAACCACTTTTTCTTAAACCAAGTGTTAGCTATGATTAAGTTACGCTCTGTGCTAAATTCTACCAGGCGGCTTTCTTTTCATTCCTTAACCCCAGTCCATATTCACCTACTACTTTTCCTTCTCTTCCTTTTCATTCAATCGAATTCCAGTCCCCCTTGAGTATTAAGTTTTTGTCTCCCTTAACTACCTGAATAATTTCTTTTATCGTATCATACATTTCTTCAGTGTCTTCATCATCTGCGGAGCTAGAGGGCACATGAACTTGTACTACTGTGGTAGGACTAGACCTTGGTGATGGTGGGGTGGCCTGCGTGCCTCACCGATAAAGATACAGATACTCGTACCGTAGCTGTAACCACAAAGGGGGGGGGGGGTATTAGTTTAGAAGTAAGGTATCCGAAAATAAGTGATTTACTAATAAGTAAGTATAGTGAATACATTTCAACTTGGTTGATTTTAAATGGGGGTGTAGGTTGTGGATGAAACAGCGGTCACTAGGAAGAGGTGTGGAGCTGAGGAAGCATGTTCTGTAACAAATCTCACCCTAATGTAGATATTTAGTTTTGGTTTTAACAAGAAGTTAGAGGAAGCACTCGTGATATACTGAGAATTGCTTAATCATTCTACAAAAAGGTACGCTGGCAGAAATCAGCAGTTCCAACTGTTTCACTGATTTTGTAGCTCATGGTTTCATGAATGCGGTATCGGCCGTTATCCGGTCGGCCGCATTTTCAAATACGCGCTCCGCCAATTACGCTGCGGCGTTTTCTACAGCCGCCACCGCGGCACGAGGGCGCTGCCATGAAGATCACGCTGCTACCAATGAGATGCAGGCATCCCCTCTCCGGAGCCCCAGCGGCGCGTGTGCTTAAGTTCGAGTATTCACGCATTGTGCCCAGTTTATGTATTTACCAGTTGAATAATATTTACAGATTTTCATAGTGGCCAGGGCTCCATATCTTCTGAATAGACATTGTGTTGGAGAGTGACAGATTTATAACTCTTTTGTATCTGTATATATTTCTACATTCAGATCTACTAGTTACAACTGACGTTGTAACTTCAGAAAAAAGTTATTCCTTATTTTTAATATTTGATATTAGATGTAGACTTCACGACCCTTTTCTAAACACTCTTATCATTTCCCATCCCTCTGTTTCACTAAATGTTTTTCATCTGAATTACCCTAGGTGTGGTGATTTTAATCCATGAGGCAGAAGTTCCATTAATCTTAGTTGTGTCATTGACCGTATCAGCTACTTGCTGAAAGTCCGTCATCTCAACAACTTTAGATGGTTGTTTATTGTGAGCTTTCGTTGTGGTGCTTGTTCAAAAAATGTTGAAATGTGTGTGAAATCTTATGGGACTTAACTGCTAAGGTCATCAGTCCCTAAGCTTACACACTACTTAACCTAAATTATCCTAAGGACAAACACACACACCCATGCCTGAGGGAGGACTCGAACCTCCGCCGGGACCAGCCGCACAGTCCATGACTGCAGCGCCCGACACCGCTCGGCTAATCCCGCGCGGCCGTTGTGGTTGTCATTAGATCATCAGGAAGAGGATGCATCCTCACTTTTGCTCTTTTTTCAATAACTGCAAAGTCACGGTCACAAGATAGAAATCTATGACCAGAACTAAATATTTGTGTCCCGTAAATTCTTAGGCACCAAAGCCAATCAAAAACATATGGAAAAACATCTAATCAGATTATTGTTTTGAGCGCTGCAGTTACCACTTAGCGTGATGAGTTTCTTCTTTGTCTTGATATTGGCGTTCTTGGGGATGCTTTCTATTTCGTCTGCGATTCACAGGAATGACATGAATAATCCCATTAGGAAGGTCCCTAGTGTTTGTTCAACATCAGCACAAAAAAGTCGTTCCTTCATTTGGGGTGAAACTGACATGCAGACGTGCAGTCGAGATGACACTTAAATGGATTTTGGAACGACAATGCTAGACAATAAGGCAATTTCCAGATGTAAACAGTAGTAGCAACCTAGACCAGTAAACCTAATAAGATAACGTCAAAACCTACCTCATTGTTTGATTTAATCTTCGCGAATATTTCTTTTGCATGCTGTGTATGATATGGTTTACCACTCACTCTTAAGTCACAGTTACGATTTCTTTTAAAGTTACCAGTTTTTATGTTTCTTTTGCTCTCTGAATTATTGATTGTTTTCCCTGTCCATTGTACCGCCGATGAAGAAACGCAAGAGACAGGCTACAAAACGGCAGGATCAAGCGGAACTGTATAATCTCTATCTCCAGTATAGCCAACGTGTGTAACACATTCTGCACTTGCCTTCCAAAATTCTCTGAAGTTTTTCTGCGAAACTTGGCACGACTAGCACTCTTCGAAGAAAGGATACTGCGACGACTTGGCTTAGCCACAGCCTGGGGGATGTTTCCAGAATGAAATTTTCACTCCGCAGAGGAGTGTGCTCTGATACCAAACTCCCTGGTAGATTAAAAGTGTATGTCGGACCGAGCCTCGAACTTGAGACCTTTGCCTTTCGAGAGAAAGTGCTCTATCGACCTTTTTTTTCAGGATCTTTTAGAAAACGTAAGGTGAAAAAAATGGAAGGATATAGATGCGAAATTTTTACCTTTTGCATCACAGCTCACCGACACTATCAGTAAGTGCTCTACCGACTTCCTTCTTCAACCAACTGATTGCGAGAACGCTCATGACCAGATTATCAGTTACGATTACGCAGTAGTGCACTTTAGGTGTATTTTTTATTTTGTATCACGAGGAAAATAACTATAAATATGTTATATGTACTTATTTGATTATTAATCACACCTCTCTATGTTTTACTTCGAAAAAAGGCAAATAAACGTATTACGATTATCAGAATATTACCAGATACACCGAAAAAAATATCTAACGAATAAAAGGCCACGACCAGCAATCGAACACGGACCAGCGGTTTGACAGACTAACTCTTTGACCCCTTTTTCATAAAAGAACCTATTCATGAATTTATTATTATTTTCACTTTACCCTTTTCTACGTTCTGGCAGTTTGCAAACTGTATAAAGAAAACGAGAAAAGAAATATTACGAACCACAACTTTCTTCGCGATATCCGAACGCGGTCTTGAGCAGCGAGCGCATCATTAAGCTAGCGCGTTACCGCTTTTTCCCTAAAGAACCGAATGAATAAAAACCACAACCAAGAATAGAACAAGGGCCAGCAGTTTGGAAGTCTAACGTCTCGACTGCTTTTTTTTTTTTTTTTTTAACTAGACCAACAGGGCCACAAAAATGAAATGAATTACGAAACAATATGCCTGGAAAGGCGCCATGACTGAAAAGCCACAAACACCGAGTAACAAACGATATCTTGACGACGAAATACAAGGTTCAACATATTGGCATTGCAGGCACAAAAATTTACAATATGCAGTGAGCGTATATTGGCGGAAAACGTATTACCCCCTCCATCAACAATGTAATGAACATATTGGCGCAACAGTCATGCAGTTATACACTCCTGGAAATGGAAAAAAGAACACATTGACACCGGTGTGTCAGACCCACCATACTTGCTCCGGACACTGCGAGAGGGCTGTACAAGCAATGATCACACGCACGGCACAGCGGACACACCAGGAACCGCGGTGTTGGCCGTCGAATGGCGCTAGCTCCGCAGCATTTGTGCACCGCCGCCGTCAGTGTCAGCCAGTTTGCCGTGGCATACGGAGCTCCATCGCAGTCTTTAACACTGGTAGCATGCCGCGACAGCGTGGACGTGAACCGTATGTGCAGTTGACGGACTTTGAGCGAGGGCGTATAGTGGGCATGCGGGAGGCCGGGTGGACGTACCGCCGAATTGCTGAACACGTGGGGTGTCAGGTCTCCACAGTACATCGATGTTGTCGCCAGTGGTCGGCGGAAGGTGCACGTGCCCGTCGACCTGGGACCGGACCGCAGCGACGCACGGATGCACGCCAAGACCGTAGGATCCTACGCAGTGCCGTAGGGGACCGCACCGCCACTTCCCAGCAAATTAGGGACACTGTTGCTCCTGGGGTATCGGCGAGGACAATTCGCAACCGTCTCCATGAAGCTGGGCTACGGTCCCGCACACCGTTAGGCCGTCTTCCGCTCACGCCCCAACATCGTGCAGCCTGCCTCCAGTGGTGTCGCGACAGGCGTGAATGGAGGGACGAATGGAGACGTGTCGTCTTCAGCGATGAGAGTCGCTTCTGCCTTGGTGCCAATGATGGTCCTATGCGTGTTTGGTGCCGTGCAGGTGAGCGCCACAATCAGGACTGCATACGACCGAGGCACACAGGGCCAACACCCGGCATCATGGTGTGGGGAGCGATCTCCTACACTGGCCGTACACCACTGGTGATCGTCGAGGGGACACTGGATAGTGCACGGTACATCCAAACCGTCATCGAACCCATCGTTCTACCATTCCTAGACCGGCAAGGGAACTTGCTGTTCCAACAGGACAATGCACGTCCGCATGTATCCCGTGCCACCCAACGTGCTCTAGAAGGTGTACGTCAACTACCCTGGCCAGCAAGATCTCCGGATCTGTCCCCCATTGAGCATGTTTGGGACTGGATGAAGCGTCGTCTCCCGCGGTCTGCACGTCCAGCACGAACGCTGGTCCAACTGAGGCGCCAGGGGGAAATGGCATGGCAAGCCGTTCCACAGGACTACATCCAGCATCTCTACGATCGTCTCCATGGGAGAATAGCAGCCTGCATTGCTGCGAAAGGTGGATATACACTGTACTAGTGCCGACATTGTGCATGCTCTGTTGCCTGTGTCTATGTGCCTGTGGTTCTGTCAGTGTGATCATGTGATGTATTTGACCCCAGGAATGTGTCAATAAAGTTTCCCCTTCCTGGGACAATGAATTCACGGTGTTCGTATTTCAATTTCCAGGAGTGTATTTGACTTCGTAAAGTAGAAGGAGTCCGGACGCAACAGGATATCAACCGAAAAGGCAGTCTCAATCGATGGAGTTGGGAACGCTAATTGTCTTTTAAGCCAGTGCCAGTTCGCTCCATGCCCCTGACAAGTATATCTTCCGTAGTGGTGTGTCTATGGAGGGACAGTGACTGCTCTGATCCGTGACGCTAAGCCCAATACGAAGTAGGCGCTCGTTGATGGATAACAGGTTGCGGACCACTACACACCATGAGGAAGCCACCGTCATTGATAGAACAGGAAAGCTAATAAGAGATCAAACCACACCGTCTTCCAAGAAGATTGCGGCGATGCTCGTTCAGTAGTTGCCCTACAGTCAGTCCCTCCCCCGGGCATTAACAACAATTTGGTGGTGAGAAGCGGTCGCTGTAGTATATTAGACCGCAAGTAGCTGACAGCAATACAAAATTCACAGACAAGATACCGACCTAACAGTCCACGTACGACTCACGAGCAGTCCTCACAGCATTGCTTCCGCCAGTACCTCATCTCCTGCCTTCAAACTTCACAGAAGTTCTCCTGCGAAACTTACGGGACACATGGCTAAGCCGCAGCTTCATGTACGTTTTCGGAACGAAATTTTCACCCTGTAGCAGAGTGTGCGCTCATATGAAACTTCCTAGCAGATTAAAAGTGTGTGCAAAGGTCCCGCGTTCGGGTCTCGGTCCGGCACACACTTTTAATCTGCCAATAAGTTTCCTGTCAACCTGACCGGGACACACAGTTTTAATCTTCCAGGAAGTTTCATGTCAGCGCACACTTCACTACAAAGTGAAAATTCATTCTAGGCTTACGGATATGTTTGTAAATCTTCTGGTAGGCGTCAACAAAATTGACCTTTATTTTTATATTTTCATCAGAAGACTGAAGGCATACGTCTTTTGATATAGCTCCAAATATGTTGCACAAACATTTGTGATGTAATCATGATGATTGCCTTTCCTGTTCGGTATCGAGGCAGTAGCGCTGGGTCTTCCCCTGTCAGATAGTTTCAAAAAAGGTGGACCTTTATCCCGATAAAAGCTACAGCAGTTTAGATGCATGCGACCTTCTGTTCGTCAGTCAGTTTGTGCGGAAGAAATCAGGAGCACTCAAATGTTAGCAAATGAGGGCATTAAAAGTGTACTTAGTAATTTCCAATTCGCGAGAATGCCATTTTCAGAAATTGTCACTATTTGTTTCCTGCACCTGTCGTCCTTGCGCGATATATTCTGCCTTCTTTTAATTTTTCTTTAGCCATACCATTCTTTAATTGACGGGGTCTCAGACATACGGTGCTATTCCAGGCGTTTGTTGAAGATATATGACACATGCAGTTGAAACCTAAAGTTTTCTACGAATATTCTGGTTCTACATAGGACACCTATATAACACACACGTGCACTTGAAGAGGGACATTAAGCCTTGACAGCGGTTTTACGATGGAGTAGTGGCTCTCGGTTACTCGAGTTCACGAGGCTGGCTGTTCTCCAGTTTTACTGACGGTTAAGCTAAGCCTCGCCTATCAGCTACAATTTTATTCCTGAAAAGGTCTGAACCAACAGTAATCGCATTTCCTTTTCAAGCTTTCTGCGCAAATGATTGATACTCTAGAACTCTAGAATTCGAAAGAAAAAAAGTCATTAGCGTTGACGCATAACCGAAGATTAATTGTGGGAAAGGTAATCGACCATACTCTTCTGAAGCAGGCATCCCAGAATTCGCCTTAAGAGATTGAGGAAAACCACGGAAAACAAATGGTGATCACTGGACGGAGACTTGAATCTCCGTCGTCCCGTCTCCTTAACCAATATGCGCACTCGCTCGGCATCAGAGCTGATCAAGGCACAATAGCAGAAGAGGAAACTGGACTTATTTGAATTGCTGTATTGAAGAAGACATTAGAAATTTACGTGAACTCTTAAATTGTTAAATGAAGGAGCAGTAGAGGGAACGAGACAAGAAACCCACGGATAGCAGTAACCAGAAGAAGGAATGTGAAGTGAGTCATAGAGATAAATTGTTAACTTAGATTTGGAAGGAGCAATAGAGGGAGAAATCAGTAGGCCATACGAAAGATTCGCACGTATAGAATGTCGAGTGACTCAACAAATGGACGTGGGAAGATTAATGCAAGGGTACTGAATGCCTGTCGAGCATTTCGAACATAAAAAGATAAATTATTTTGAGGAGGCGATCACATACAGGTTCTATAAATTTTGTGAAAATTATGGTTTGCACACCGCTGTATTCTCAATTTGTTACACAACCAGTTTCCGTCAGAAACGGATTATCCTCATGGTAAATGCGACATTATTAATCAGATGCATGGCAAGTCGTAAGCACGTGGCAACACTGAGCAGTCACGTTACCTAATGTGTGTTGTGTGTACTCAAGTACTATAGATCCATTTAATATGTTAGTTTATAACATGATGCTTGTTAATAGTTACGATTTGTCATACGTATGATTAACGATATCACATTATATCTAAGGTTGGTCCGTTTTGGACAGAAACTGGTATTTTAATAAAGTAACGATACAGTTGTGCGCAAATAGTAATTTTCCAAACGGATAAGGAAGTCAGTGGACAAAGAGTTAAATAACACTTGGATATACCAATGGACAAAGATAGACAGCTGTAATAAATGTGCCTACGGATACAGTCGATCAGCCGGCCTCTGTGACCGCGCGGTTCTAGGCGCTTCAGTCCGGAACCGCGCTGCTGCCACGGTCGCAGGTTCCAATCCTGCCTCTGGCATGGATGTGTGTGATATCCTTAGGTTAGTTACGTTTAAGTAGTTCTAAGTCTAGGAGACTGATGACCTCAGATCTTAAGTCCCATAGCGCTTAGAGCCATTTGATCCATTTTGATACTGTCGATCGCTTTAGTACTTTACGACAAATGTTTATTGTATAGCTTTTTGGGTCAAATGCAATTGACGGAAGCCGACAGAAAAATCAGTTTCACCCCAATAACCAGTCTAATAGACTGAAAATCAACCTTAGGAAGTTGTGCAATGATCTGGTCATAATAAATATCTGTAACTGTCGTACCTCTATGGATAATTCTCAAGTTAAAAAAAGTAACGCTGACATCTGTCTGGTGATTGAGATGAAAAGCCTACAGCGTTTCACAATTTACAGGATTTGTTGCTTCAGACCTCTGGAGGATACTACTGAGCGCCCTGCTGGGACAAAGGAATGGCTCTGAGACATTGTCCGCCCCGATAGCTGAGTGGTCAGCGCGGCGGTCTGTCACGCCAAGGGGGCCGGGTTCGGTTCCCGGCTCTGTCGGAGATTTTCTCCGCTCAGGGACTGGGCGTTGTGTTGCCCTCATTATCATTTCATCATCATCAGTGGAAGGCAACGGGAAACCACGACTGGAATCACTTCCCTAAACGCTCATGCGGTGGACCTCTCTGACGAAACTTCCCCCACGACAAGTCCTGCTGTAAGGCAGAACACAAAGTTTCTTTTTCTGACACATTTCGAGTTTGAAAGTAGCCGAAATCAAGTAGGTGGGCAAGAATCACTGACATAAGAGTCAGACGGGCCAGCGAACACGAAGCGCCTTGTTCCTAAGGATTTGGGGCAGCGATCTCGGTCCTGATTGCCTCCGGGCAACCGAGCTAATCTGGATGTTCGCGGTCGTGACCGAAGCATCGGCGACGGTGGTGTGTTTACTGTTTAACGGGAGCTGCTCACTAACTGAACAATGCCTCTAGGCTGCCCGGGAACGCAGAGCCGTTTTCATTCAGCTTCTTTACGGACACGCTAGCGATTGTTTTGAGCCATTTACCCCGACTGTGTGGGAGGAGTCCTTTATTCGCAAAACTGTGGTGGGCCACCACCAGGGCACATTCACCTGGCAAGTGAAGCCGTAGCACAGAGGGCAGAAGATACGAATTCTACACGCATGCGCTGCTCTTCCACCAATGCCTCGCCTGTCTTGAAGCCCATTTTACAAGGGGGACTTTTGTGGCCAAAATCGATTCCTCGTTTTGGGCGCACGTCACGTACTTGCGTGTAAATCAGCAGCCAACTGCGTCAATAGTGTATCAGCTGCGTAACTGATCTATTGGCTGCGCTGAGCGTAGAGTTCTAAACTCTCGAGTATGCTACAGACTGCAGACGCGCATGCGCAGAGGACTGTGGCGCCGTCTGCCAACATAGGAATTAAATCTGTTCTCATTGAGCTTTCGCCTATTATACGATGGACATTCAGTAAGTAATGCAGCACATTTTTACTGCATCCGTCTTGAGAGAATCCAGTAACTGGATACGAGTAAATGTTTTACATAATTCTCATTTATTGCCCCCTCTCAGCTACATACTTTTTTAATTCCATGATATGTTTCGATCAGTCTGGCACATCTTCAGATCTAAAACAAAGTAAAACTAAATTTGTACCATTTAATATATTACAATAGTAGAAAAGAAAATAACTGTATATAACTGTAGAATTAGCCTAACAATTGCATCAGCAACCTGTCTTGTCTATTCAGAACAAAATATTGGAGTACTGTATTTTTCAACTGCTCTCAGTATTTTAAATGGGTGGATGTTAGAGGTAGTAGGGTAGGAGGCTGGAGGGGAAATGGAATGAGGCTGATTGCAGCGAGGGAAAGGAAGCAGGGAAGGAGTGTTAGGGATCTCATGATTTTAAAAAGAATGATCGTGTTCAAATTATGGAACGTATAATTATAGAAAAATTCCTACTGAAACACTAATAGCGTAGAACAATGCGTATGTACAATTTAAACACTATAAAATTGTGAAAATTTAAAATGAAGGGAGGGAGAGGATTAAGAGGGGACAAAGAAAGCAAAGGAGTGGCAGGGGGAGGGAGGGATAGTGGCTATTGGTTCAACAAGATATATTCTTACGCCAAAATTGCAAAAAGTCGATAATATGAATAAGCTACTGTAAATATACCAGAATAGATGCGTGAAACTTTAGAAATAGTAATTTTAAAAGTGAAAATAAGGTCGCGAAAACCGAATAAGTATCTGAAGATGTTCAAAGTATGAAACTTAGGAAGTGCACTGAAGAACCGGAGAAATTAATACACCTGCTTAATATCGTGTAGCGACCCCCCGAGCACGCAGAAATGTCGCAACTCGATGTGGCATGGACTAATGTCTGAAGTAGTGCTGGAGGAGGGAATTGACACCATGAATCCTGCAGGGCTGTCCATAAATCCGTAAGAGTACGAGGGGGTTGAGATCTCTTCCGAACAGCACGTAGCAAGGCATCCCACATATGCTCAATAGCGTTCATGTCTGGAGAGTTTGGTGACCAACGGAAGTGTTTAAACTCGGAAGAGTGCTACACTTGTCAGCCCAGCATTGAAATCTGCAGCAATTTGCGGAAGGGTTGCACTTCTGTCACGTTGAACGATTCTCTTCAGTCGTCGGTGATCGCGTTCTTGCAGGATCTTGCGATGTCGGAGATTTAATGTTTTACCGGATTCCTGATATTCACGGTACACTCGTGGAATGATCCCCACTTCATCGCTACCTCGGAGATGCTAAGTCCCATCACTCGTACGCAAACTGTAATACCACATTCGAAGTCACTTAAATCTTTGTAACTTGACAATGAAGCAGCAGCAAGTCATCCAACAACTGCACCAGACACTTGTTGGCTTATATAGGCGTTGCTGACCGCAGCGCCGTATTCTGTTTTTTTCTTTCCTTTATTGTATTATTGTATTTCGATCTCGCCACCCCCCCCCCCCCTAGTGGGGGGGTGGAGCTAGCAGCAGCGTAATACGCCACTCTGCAGCCCACAGATAAAGTTAAAAAAAACATAATGAAGAGATATAACAATAAAAAGAGGTGATAAAACAGTGACTGTTTAAAACCGGTACATGGCGAAGAAGTTGTGAAGAAAGCATAAAAACAAAGGGGTCAGTGATGCTGATTAAAAGACACTTAGAAAATAGACAGGCACAATTACAAGACACGGCGACATTCTGGTTTCTGTTGGCAGCACTTTAAAAAGGGGACGCACAACACTGATTACTCATGGAATACACTGCACTATAGAGTACGAAGGCATGTGAGAATGGCGGGGGGGGGGGGGGCGGATAGATGAGGGGAAGGGGGGGAAGGGGGGAAGAGAGGAAAAGCAAAAAAAAGGAGGGGAAGCCGATGGAGGGAGAGGGCACAGAAAAAGGAGGGGAGCTGCCTGTTTACATGTCTCTGTATTTGAATATGCATGTCTATACCAGTTTCTCTGGTGCTTCGGTATATAAAGTCATACGTTCTTACTCTGAAAGCATAAAAAATAAAATTGTATAAGGATTTTTCATTAATATAATGAAAATATCTTAATAATCACCACATTTTTTTCTCGGCAAATTTCGGTTGAAAAAATGCGGAGTTTGTTGTGGGACATCGTGAAATATTCCCGCTTCACCCTCTGTAGTTTCATGAAGTTCAGACAGATAGAGCCACTATACATTGATGTGTTGACAAATGTGCCAACACCTTGTAGATAGAGGAGGCCGAAATGCACGCTATCTAACGCAGACGGGCGTGAATTCTGGAACAGGATAAGTAGTGAATGATAATAAGAAAAGTATGCAGCTCCTCGAATACTTAACTTTTAATTATCCTTGTTGGTTTACAACGTTCTTGATGAGACATTTCATACGATAACTATCAAACTATGTAAGGCTAATGGCGCCTTGCTAGGTCGTAGCCATGGAATTAGCTGAAGGCTATTCTAACTATCTGCTCGGCTAATGAGCGATGCTTCGTCCGTGTAGTCGCTAGCAATGTCGTCCGTACAACTGGGGCGAGTGCTCGTCCATATCTCGGGACCTGCCTTGTGGTGGCGCTCGGTCTGCGATCACACAGTGGCGACACGCGGGTCCGACATGTACTAAATGGACCGCGGCCGATTTAAGCTACCACCTAGCAAGTGTGGTGTCTGGCGGTGACACCACATACATAGTCTTCAAAATGTCGTCTGTAACGGAGATGACTTCGAAGAAGAGAGCTGACATTCAGTTTCTTTTAGCGGAAAACCAGAGCATTGCAGATATTCATAGGCACTTGCAGAATGTCTACGGAGATTTGGCGATGAACAAAAACACGGTGAGTCGTTGGGCGAGTCATGTGTCATAATGGCAATAAGGTTGCGCAAACCTGCCCAATCTCCCACGTGCCACCCGGCCGCACATAGCTGTGACTCTTTCTATGTTTGAACGTACGGACACTCTCTTTTGAGGTGATGGACAGATTATAATCGAACAACTCGCTGCACAACTGGACGTCTCTGTTCTGAGGCACTCGTCCAACAGCTGGGGTACTCAAAGACGTGTGCCCGCTGAGTTCCTCGCCGCATGACAAAATATCACAAAGAGCAACGAAGGACATCTGTGTGGAATTACTTGAGCCTTACGAAGCTGATCGTGATAATTTTTTGTAGAACATCGACACAGGCGATAAAACATGGGTTCATCACTTACAACAGGAAACAAAATGGCAGTCCATGGAGTGGCCCCACACCACCTCTCCTTCGAAAAAAAGTTCAAAGCCGCAAGCTCAGCCGGTAATGTCATGGCGACTGTCTTCTGGGACTCTGGAGGGGTTGTTCTCAACACGGGAGTGTATTGTGCTACCCTCAGGAAATTCAAGGAACGTGTTCGTCAGCACAACAATGCGATCTATCTTCTCCTTCTCCATGACGACGCAAGGCCTCACACAAGTCAGCGCAGTCGAGAGGAGTTCGCGAAACTTCCTGATCCACGATACAGCCCGGATCTCGAACCTTCTGACTTACATGTCTTTGGCCCAATAAAGGATGCACTACACGGGAAGCAGTACGTCGATAATGGGGAAGCTGCTGGTGTAGCAAGACGGCGCCGACGTCGTCCAGTATGTTGTTACCATACAGGCCCTCCCAGCAAGGTGGGGTAACGCTGTCGCGTTGAATGGAGATTATGTTGAAAAATAGGGTTTCGTAGCCAAACGACTGGGGAATAATATTCTGCATTGGAGTCCTAGGCGCTTCTAGGCGGTTCTAGGAGCTTCAGTCCGGAACCACGTGACTGCTACGGTCGCAGGTTCAAATCCTGCCTCGGGCATGGATGTGTGTGATGTCCTTCGGTTAGTTTGGTTTAAGTAGTTCTAAGTTCTAGGGGACTGATGACCTCAGATGTTAAGTCCCATAGTGCTCAGAGCCATTTGAACAATTTTTTGGAGTCCTGAATAACACAAACTTGTCTTCAGAAAAAAACATGTTCCATTAGTTATTGAACGCTCCCCGTAGTAATGGATTTAGTCTCGTGTCTTTCTAATATTTATTTTGTTGTTTGCCTTGCTTTCGTCACTCGTTGCGAAGGTTGGGCGAGGGCTTGGTATTTTCCCCACTAGTGTTGACCTACAAGAGAGATAAAATATCCCTAAAAACTAAAGAGTATTTATGTTTAACAATACCTGGATAAACAAAACGCCTACACTACGAGTAAATAAGAACGTAAATACTAAACGTTTTGTAAGGAAAATAGTTTAAATGGTGATGAAGTCAGATTTGTTTAGCGAAAAAAATAATTTTCTTTGTTATTTGTTACTTAGAAAACAAGACAAAAAAGATAAAATAAAAAGATGCTATTTACTAACTTCTGAATATTGTTTAACGTGTTTGCAGTTACATATTTTCTCGAGAAATTAAATGTTTTGAAATATTTCGATGACACTTTTCCAATTCTTTCAGCCATCAAGAGTGTGTAGAGTTTACCGTACGATTTTTGTCATGAGCATCCACTAAGAATTTTGCTACAGCTGTGAATAAACTTTATTGACATTTCTTGTTCCTACATCATGTTAGTATATTTCGATTTTTTCGTAAAAATTATTGTCGCTCATTATAATTTTAGGATCTAAAAATATTTTCGTTGCGTTTTTATTATTTGGTTTTTACATTTCACTTGAAGCAGTTCTTTCGGTATAGTCATTCAAAGTCGGAATCATTGGTTGGTAAAAAGTTACGCCGCGTGCAAGATGTGCCAGATAGGCAGTTTATGATAGGTGGAATCTGTCGTCACCAATATCAGATTCTAGAGCTTCCCATAAACACTAACATGGCCTGCCAAGACTTAACTACAAGAGTGGAAATCCAAGTTATTCTCAGCTATAAATTAGAACACGCATATATCAATTTCAATTTAAGTCTCACCATGTATGTCAAGTGAGACATTTATTCCTCTACAAGCGGATATTCACAATTAATTAAAATTAATAAGATGGCGTACCCAAGCTAGAACCATTTGCGTATCTGCACGATATGTCGGTTTTTCGAGAGGCCACCAGCAATCGTATCTTTATTCTTGAGAATAGATATTAAACAGTGATGGCAGCCACGATAACAGTTCCACAGGGCGCAAAAGATCGCTCAAGCGCACTGACCTCTACACTGTCTGAATGTTGAACTCCAACTGTCTGGACGTGCTGGCCAAATATGCCCGTACGGCGGAACCTCGCCTTACGAGCACCTCTCATAACGTGCAATACGCACAACGAGAAAAACAAATTGTAAAAAAGATGACTCGCTTAATCAGTGATGTTTCGCATAACGAGTGATAACAATTTAGTGTGACGTCACCAGCATTTCACGTGCGGAGGAGAAAACATTAACAATATGAACACCTTTCACTGTCGGCAGCGGCATATGAACAATGTCTTTAGTAGGTACTGCAGTTTGCGTTTAGCCATCTTTCTGCTACCATCTTAGTGCAGCTTGTAATCACACACTTTTCTAAACTTGTGTTCACACAGTGCCTTTTGTGTGCAGATTTTAATAACCTTCATAGAAATGTCCCCGAAGATAAAGCCGCAAGAAGACGACCATAAGAGAAAGAAAATGACCTTAAAAATTAAACTGAAAATCATTAAGAAACGCGAACGTGGTGTAAGCATTGCTGATTTAGGACGCACGTAAAATGGTTCTGTATCAACTATTTTCACTATACTGAAGAACAAGGACAAGATTAAGGAGACAGATGCTTCAAACAGGGTGAAAAAAGTATCTGTGTGGTGTCACCGCCAGACACCACACTTGCTAGGTGGTAGCTTTAAATCAGCCGCGGTCCATTTAGTACATGTCGGACCCGCGTGTCGCCACTGTGTGATCGCAGACCGAGCGCCACCACAAGGCAGGTCTCGAGATACGGAATAGCACTCGCCCCAGTTGTACGACAACTTCGCTAGCGACTACACTGACGAAGCCTTTCTCTCATTTGCCGAGAGACAGTTAGAATAGCCTTCAGCTAAGTCCATGGCTACGACCTAGCAAGGCGCCATTAGCCTTACATAGTTTGATAGTTATCGTATGAAATGTCTCATCAAGAACGATGTATACAACAAGGATTAAAAGTTAAGTATTCCCAAAGCAATGTACTTTTCTTTATAGCAATTCATTGAGCGTCCTGTTTCAGACTTCAAGATATTATGCGTGAGCTTATAGCGTGCCTATCGGCCCCCTCAAAATAACACTGTATCGGCACTTCTGTCGACACATCAATCTGAACAACAATTTCGTATTCTGGACCATACAGATAGGTTGTTCCTTCTGTGGGTAAGTGAAAAGCAATTGCGAGGCAACACTATTAACGAGAACATGATGTGTGGTAAGGCGAGAATAATTTTCGCCGACCTTGATAAGAAGACGCCAGGATCATCACCGGCCTAAGAAGTGTTTAAGGGAAGCCGTGGGATATTCGAGAAGTTTAAGGGACGAACTGGCATCAGCAGCGTTGTGAGATCCGGCAAAGCAGCCAGCTTCGACACAAAGGCAGCAGAGAACTTCGTCAGGAACTTCAAGATGCTCGTAGATTCTGTGGGTTATCTGCCGCAGCAGGTTTTTAATTGTGACGAGACGAGCCTATTCTGGAAAAAGTTGCCGAAGGGGGTACCTTAAGAACAGCAGAGGAGAATGCACTGTCAGGTCGCAGGACAATGAAAGACCGCCTCACACTCCTGATCTGTTCCAACGCAAGCGGTGATTTCAAAATTAAACGGCTGCTTGTTTACCGTTCAGGAACTCCACAAGGCTTTAAGAAATGTAAAGTCCGGAAGAGAAGGTTAAATGTGATGTGGAGATCCAACAACAAGTCTTGCGTGACATGTGATCTTTTTTGTTATTGGATCAATGAAGTGTTTGGTTCTTCGATGAAAAATATTTGTTTGAGATGAATCTGCCACCCCAAGTCTTGCTGGTTATGAACATTCCTGCTGCTCCAGAACTACAAGACCACCTCCTTGAAAAATTTCAATTCATCAAGATCCAATTTCTGCCTTCCAGCACAACTCAGTTACTCCAGCCTAAGGACCAACAGGTTATTTCTAACTTTAAGAACCTCTACACTAAAGCACTCTTCGATCATTTCTTTCAGTTGCCTCAAGCTACCTACCTCACTCAGAGAGGTTTGGAAATATCGCTTCGACATCGTTGCTTGCGTCAAGATGATCGAAAACGCGTCGGAAGCGATTACGAAGAGAACTCTCACTTCTGCTTGG
The DNA here is from genome assembly GCF_023864345.2 of Schistocerca serialis cubense. Classification (NCBI taxonomy): domain Eukaryota; kingdom Metazoa; phylum Arthropoda; class Insecta; order Orthoptera; family Acrididae; genus Schistocerca; species Schistocerca serialis. The sequence goes on from NC_064641.1 coordinate 259,643,328, forward strand.
AAATAGCTTTGGCCGGAGAGCGTTGTCGAATGTGACTCTGAGGCTTTTGAGTCAATACCTGTTAAGCGTGTACTCAACGAGATTGTGTCTTTGGCCAAGAGCATGGGACTAGAAGTGGATAACAATTATATCGACGAGCTTGTAGAAGACTACATCCCAGAAATGACCACCGAAGTGCTTATGAAGTTGCAGTGCGTTTTACAGCAGGAAGTTGTGGATAGGAGTTCAGAGGAGGACGAGGAGGCGGTAACAGCTGAGAAGCAATCTTCTGGCGCAATAAGAGAAATGCTGAAAGCATGGTTGCATCGCACACTGAAAAATTAGACTACAAATTAGACGCTAATTCTGTGTCGCATTTTCGTCAAGTGCTGAAGCGTCGGCAGAAACAAATGACTATTGATAGCTTCCTAGTAAAAAAGAATTAGTTATGTACCGTAAATGATAAAGTACATAATACTGTATGTATAATTTTCTTTGAATAAATGACATGAATATGATAAAACTTTTAGTACTTTTCTGCATGGAACGCATTATAGTATTTTGCTTTAATTTATATGGGATAAATTGTTCGCTTATTCGCTTAACGTTGTTCGCACTACGACTAAGATTCTGGAACGGACTATGGTCGCTATACAAGGTTCCACTGTATTTCGTTTCTTGCCATGGCTGCTACGAAATGTTACGCGAACGCGGAATGAAAATACTTTTTGATTCTGCTTTCAGTCATCATTCATTCATCTCATGTTGACATAAGGTTCATACTGATATAAAGTTCAAATCCAGAAATAAGCAAAGAATCCTTTATCACCTACAGGCCTATGAATTTTTTTTGGGGTGTTTCCAACATGGCGGATTATGCACATGACAAGAATCTTGCAGGCACGTCGAAGCTCCATGATCGGAGATCTACGTCGAGGTACTATACCATAGACCATATATAACATAGACCGCGCATTTCCGTATCTCTGCCGTGTTAACGCTTGAAACCAATATCTAAGTCACGTGATTTCCTGTCACGTGGGTTCCTGTCATTAAGGGGAGGTTTACTATCATTGGCCCGAAAAAAGCATGTTCTTTGAGTATTTTTTTCTCGGTATGTGTTGTAGATATCAATGACAAATTGGGTAAAACGTTTATCGATTTTTCCTCTACAAACCGGAATGTTTTCGATCGGAAATTTCGAAGAGCAACGGCGGAAGCGCCGTCGGAACGAAACAAAATTTCGATGTAGACCTCCACGCGCGGTATGTCACAGGTCAGCCGGTTCGTCTGAAATCAAGATTGAGTTGACTTTAGCGACGTATATAAGATTCTTTAGGAGTTGTACCTCGCTTAAGTTATTTGGACCATAGGAAACAAAATGGCGGCCATTTGAAAAAAAAAGGTTTTTTTTCATCGTTTTTTCGACTTCGTCGGCCAAGTGAAAATACTTACAGTTGATGGATCGGAATAAAAGTGGTACAACTCCTAGATAATTTAGTTAGCTTCGTCGGAAACAAATAATCATGCCAATCGGTTCAGTACGTTTGAAGTTACCATAGCGCGCGATAAGAAAATGTCATTTCCGGAAAAACGCGTTTGAAGTTTTGACTACATATAAATGTAATATTACGCAACTTACGTTCAATCTGCTATCCCGGATCCATAAACTAGTCCTTCCTCTTCCTCATAGAAGGCGTTCTGCGCGATCTGGGCCATCCTGCGCTGCTCCAGAGCCGCTCGTACGGCCTGTGGCAAGCGGTTTTCGGCCGCTTGAATCCGGTGGTCGTCCGAATGCTTGGCGAGCTGCGTCGAACAGAGTCCCAGGGTGACGTCCATCGTTGTCATGGTCTTCAGAATTGCTGAATACCCTTCATTAAAGCTCCTCACTGCCAGGGAAGTCGCAGTCTCCACAGTCTCCTCACCAGAATGCAAATGCTTGGGGGCTACCTTCCAAAAACTCGCGTTCAAACATTCATTTGAATTTTGTGTGTTTCCTCCCAAGCACCGGTACAATAACTCGTCCTCCGAAAGGGCCTCGTAGATCGGATGAATCACTATTTGAACTTCTTTGGAGAGCAGCTGGTCATGTTGATATTCGTAAAGATGTCCGGTAGCCTCTGCAATGCGCCGCTTGCACCAACTAGTTTCCCCAGCCGGACAATTTTGGTGTGGTGGGTGGTCATCCGTCGAACACTTGTGGAAATACGTTGCCCAAATCGCCTTCTTCATCTGTTCCACCGAATTGGAACGCCGTCGGATTGCCAAGCCGTAGTATGTCGTAAGCTCCTTAATCACTTTATCAGTTTTAGTCGTGGGCAAGCACATAGAATAATTTTTCGCGGCTACGAAGTCGAAATTCCCGAAAAAAAAACTGGCGCGTGAAAAAGGCAGATTTCAGGTAGATGCATTTTTTTGTTCAACCGCGAATAACAAACATTTCCGTTCAGTATTTGGAAGAACCGTTTCAGGGGTGGATTCTAAACGCTTTTATGGATCCAAAAACGCAATTTTTAAAAAAATATATTTTTTGAACCAAAAGATAGTAAACGTCCCCTCAAGCGCTGTGTGAAGTGGAGCTGACAGTTACAGTTTCTCTCATTTATAGCTGAAATCAAGCGTTGATCTTGACAATTCAACGCACTGTAGTACTACTCTTACACATGTAGTATGCAGTTAACCCAGTTTTGCCGAAATTCCGGATAATGAAGCAGCGTTTATCGTTGTAACATGTGGTCAAGTTGACACGTGTTGGCAGTTCTTTTAACAAGCTACAGAATGACTGTTCTTTCTTCAGTTCTTCAGTGATTTTTCTTCCCTTTTTTTTTTTTTTTTTTTTTTTTTTTTTTTTTTTTTTTTTTTTTTTTTTTTTTTCCTGGGAATTCTTGCAGTTCGCCGTTTCCTCAGGAGCGGAAGACAAAATAACAATTTCGAAAGCAGAATTACTATTCTAACAATTCCACAAGAATATGCGCGAAATGCTTTAGTAAGCTTTTGTAAGAAAAAAGTTCGTTTTTATGCATAATGTCAGGTATTTACACAATGTAAGCATGTATGTTTTCTGACTTTTGCTTAATCCAGTACAGATACCGAAACGATATCAAGATACGAAGGGTAATATATTACAAAACGTTTATTTTACTGGTGTTTTGAGCTAGATATTAACGATATGTAGTTTCAAAATTTTAGTCATTCACCAAGTTTTGCCAAATCCATCCTAACTTTCAACTTATGGAAATACCTCTGAAAGTATTTTAAAGTAATTCAGTTACACAACTGAGATTTTCGTCACTGTACCTAATCTGTAGAATACAAAACAAGACTAATCTGAGCATATGTGAAGATCTTTACTTCAATATCTAGCAAAAAGCACACCATCTGTGTTACGTGGTACTTACTGGAATTAAGGAAAACGTGGAAGGAGGGGTCCAGCATATAACTTTCTATTCACACAACCTGTTTATTTAACAATATATATAAACTGTGTTTTACAGATAACCGAAGCATTTAACCATAAAATTTTCTTTAACAAAATAAACAAATCTGCAAAATTTTTTGACCTTAAACCTTAACTTGAATAAGCTTTTAATCTTTGCAAAAGAAACATGAAGTGCTGTATTGCAAAACAGTAAACAGCATGACAATGATTACAAGACGGCCGGACCCGCAGCCCGCCCGTTATCGGGCGGTGTTTACTAACGCGCTGGACACAGTCTCTCTTATTAAATTCCCTTCTGCTATATAAGCACCATTGATGACAAGAGTGATTCAGTTACTCAAAACAGATGACTTAATTTTTAAGTTGAAAGCTGTATGTCGAAAGGTTCGGGGTTAAGATGCGCACCTGTGCTTAAAGGTTAAACAGATTAGCAAACAATATGACACTGGTAAGGCTTACTTCAAAGCAAACAACCTCTTAATATCAATCGGCAACCAAGGTGCGATTTCCCAGCCAGTTCCTTCTGATAATTTTATTTTGACCAAAGATCTGGTGACAGTTGGTTGTTAATATTTTCAAAGTTAAACTGATTGTCAGTTATTAAGATCGCTCTGATGGAATGTCTTAAAACACTACTTGTGGACACTTATTACAAGAGAACTCACTCGGCGGAACTGCAAGATTCAGCTAAAATACATCAATAATAACCCGGTCTTTCAAACACAGAAACGAACAGCTTAGTACAACAGGTTGTTCAGATTATAAGTAATGACTGAGAAATGCAATTAAAGTCAAAGAATTGAACCGGTTAAGAGTTAAATCTAGCCACAAGGTCCCTCTTTTGTTTAACGGCAACCTGTGCCTTAGTACACTTGTTCCGGCTGTCTTTACGACCAAGAGCTGATTAATTAGAACATTAATGATCGGGTACAAACCAGAAACGAAAGGCAATGTAGTAGCGGGACAAATTTTCAAAGACAGCTAGTATCTTAGTACAATACTACTGCCTATATTTACGACCAAAGAGCCGATCGAGTAAAACTCTGAGGGTTGGGTACCAACCAGAAAATAATAAGGAGGGTAGGTAGACAATGAAACAAATGACCACGAGGATTACAGAATGTTACTCCCCTTTATTAGCAAGCAGTTCCATGGATCCACGGTGCATCGCAGCGGTGGTGCCGATGAAAGCCAAGTAGAAGAGGGCAGCCAGGCCACGAGCAGTCGTCCGACACGAATATTGCAACCAACCAAAGGAATGTCGCCTTGCTGCTTGTAGCCGGCACTGACCCCAGTGAAGTACTCCGGCATCTTCACTCTGCGCAGGCCCTCCTTTCGGAGGCTCGGACCTCGTGACCACCTCTTGTCGGGACGGTAGCCAGTTGCCAAACTTAGTGCCTCCTTCTCGCGCTAGAGAACCCCTTATATATATCGGCGAGCAAAGATCTTCTAAGGACACAACCCACAGATACCAACACTTCCTCATAGATATTGGGCCGCAAGAGGTATAGTCGATACCACACTTGTACCAGTGGCGCCAGACAAAAAAATGGTTCAAATGGCCCTGAGCACTATTGGACTTAACGTCTGAGGTCATCAGTCCCCTAGAACTTAGAACTACTTAAACCTAACTAACCTAAGGACATCACACACATTCATACTCGAGGCAGGATTCGAACCTGCGACCGTAGCAGTCGCGCGGTTCCGGACTGAAGCGCCTAGAACCGCTCGGCCACCGCGGCCGGCGGCGCCAGACAGAACAGTCTACTAATTCAATGGCTCCACGGCTCAGTCTCCCCTTCCAAATTTGAACAAGCCTCCCCCAGGGCTAAGAACCCCTCACTCCGCTGAAATGTTTAATCTGACTGAGATGAACCCTTATGAGCTTCCCCTTTCCCGGGTCCCTGACCAGAAGACTGAATGGGCTTAAAATTTTGACAATGGAATATGGACCTAGGAGACACAGGGCAAGCTTCCCTAAGTGTTTATCCTGGAATGTCCGCCCAGAAATGTTCCTGATGTAGACAAGATCCCCTATCTTCCCCTGAAAGGGGCGCTTGTTTCTATTATAGCGACAGACTTGACGATCGTAAGCCCTCATAATATTTGCCTGAGCTAGCCCCCATCTCTACCTAAGAACATCTGAAGTGATAGGTGGAGGTAAAAGATCATTTGTCGTCCATAAATTGGAGAGCAGGGAATTCATGGAATATGCGAGCATTAGGCTAACCGGGGTGGCCTAGGATGCTCCATGCCGCGTGGAGTTAAACGCTAAGTTTAACCAGGGCAAGGTGGTACCCCACTTCTTGGGCGATTTATGGTGACAAATAATCGATGGCGTCTTCACGTTGTGGTTAATTCTTTCGGCAAAGGAAGCCTGAGGATAATAAGGTGTGGTGGTAACATGTTTTATCCCATTGCTAAAACAGAATTGTCTAAGCAACGTTGCCAGACAGCCAGGAGCGTTATCCGTAACCAACGCCCGTGGTGGCCCAACCACCTAAATATATTAGTACGATGAAAGATGATTATAAGACTAAGTATCAACCAAAAGAACCTGGAGAAGGTGTCCACCACTATGAGAATATATGAATTGGCTTTTTTGTCCGGGAAAGCAGGCCCACATAATCAACAAACAGTTTGTCCAACGGATGCTCTTCCCCTTCCGACTGCAGCAATCCCCTCGCCAGGGAGTTACTTGGTTTTCCCTTCTTACAATCTCGGCAATCTTTGACTAAACCTCTAATGTCTTTATAAAGAAATAGTCACTGGATTCCTATCCATATAGTATTTGCTTTCTGACCCCCCCCCCCCCCCCCGCCCCCCCCCCCCCCCACAATCGGTCTTGCTCTTGCTCATTTTAAAAATTATTAAACAGTTAGGGTACCTTGCTAAGGATCATACATGCTAAGTGACCTCCTTCTCGGGGCAGAGAATCCCATACATATATCGTTGAGAAAAGATCTTCTAAGGACACAACCCACAGATACCAACTCTTCCTCATAGATATTGGCAATGGAATCACAAGAGGAATACTCGATACTAGACTGAGTCAGTGTCGCCAGACAGAACAGTCTACTAATTCAATGGCGCCACAGCTCAGTTTGATCTGTTACAGAAATGTCATAAATTGTGTGCTATAAATACCTAATGACATGTTCGGCTTCGTGCCCCGTGTCCCGTGACTTAGATGTTGGTTTCAGCAAAATGACGTCATGCACAGTCTATCTACGGTTAGTGTAATACATGGATCACTGCTTCCACGTCAACACTAATAGCTCTGGTTCATAGAAACTTAAGAGTGTATATACTACATCACATCTTCATCTTCGCAAAATGCACAATAGGTCGCCAGTAACAGGTTAAAGAGAGCACCACTCCACATTGCATTGTTGCCAAATTCATTCAAGATGGCGGATCCAAGATAGAGGAAATAGATGTGGCAATTTCGCAATGACGTCATGGCGAGAAGTTCAAATTTTGCCAGGAAAATGAGTTAATTGGGTTACCTCCACTAACCTAACTCCCTCCCTTCCCCCCTTCCCTCCCCTCCCCCAGAAAATTGCAGGAACGTTTTGGTGATAAAATAGGTCAATTGGACTACCTCCTCTAAACCAAGCCATCCAATCACCACCTCTTCCTCGGAATTGGTGGGAAAAGGACTCAGTCTGTGCTGGGCTGCTGGATAGGATGGACGTAAGTCTTTATTTTGCATGAACTGTTTATTTAAACAATTTGAGTTGTCATAGGCAGTAGCTCCAGCCAGTGTGTTCACCATGAGGTCTGGAGTCCAAATGACCTAGTGCACAGTACCGCCACTAGAAGGCGCTGTCGTACGTCTCCCTTTCCCCTAGTCCAAAATGGCGGTCTGGGGGGAAAATGGGTGGAAAAGGACTCAGTCTGTGCCCTGTGCTGGAGAGGAAGCAATGTACTTTATTTATTGTTCAAATGGCTCTGAGCACTATGGGACTTAACATCTGAGGTCATCACTCCCCTAGACTTAAACCTAACTAACCTAAGGACATCACACACATCCATGCCCGAGGCAGGATTCAGCCTGCGGCCGTAGCGGTCGCACGGTTCCAGACTGAAGCGCATAGAACCGCTCGGCCACAACGGCCGGCTACTTTATTTTCAGTGGAAAGTTGGAACAATTTACTTAGGAATGGATTTCACGTAGTTTATTTATTACACTGATGCAGAACACTCTGACGCGCTTGGGCTCACAAGAAATAGCCTACAGACCTGCAAACTGCTCTTAAATTACCGAAATAATGCAGTACACTGATGTACGGACACGGAAACAACTCGTAAATTGCAAAATAATGTATGTAAAACGCAATGCAAATTCGCTCACAATTTGTAAACTGTCGAAATAATGCATTGCACAGCCTACAGACCTGCAAACTACTCGTAAATTTGAAAGATGGTGGTGCCTTCCAGGCAGGCCACTGCTGTGCAAATACCTATCAGGCACTTCCCCTTTCATTTTGTTTTGGTGATTATCATACAATTTCATTCGCCTTTGGTGTATCTAAATTTTCCCTGATTGATATTAATCTGAAACTTCCTGGCAGATTAAAACTGTGTGCCGAACCGAGACTCGAAGTTGGGACCTTTGCCTTTCGCGGGCAAGCGCTCTACCAACCGAGCTACCCAAGCACGACTCACGCCCCGTCCTCGCAGCTTTACTTCTGCCAGTACCTCGTCTCTTACTTTCCAAACTTTACAGAAGCTCTCCTGCGAACCTTGCAGAACTAGCACTCCTGAAAGAAAGGATATTGCGAAGACATGGCTTAGCCACAGCGCACACTCCGCTGCAGAGTGAAAATCTCATTCTGGAAATCCCCCAGGCTTTGGCTAAGCCATGTCTCCGCAATATCCCTTCTTTCAGGAGTGCTAATTCTGCAAGGTTCGCAGGAGAGCTTCTGTAAAGTTTGGAAAGTAGGAGACGAGGTACTGGCAGAAGCTGCGAGGACGGGCCGTGAGTCGTGCTTGGGTAGCTCAGTTGGTAGAGCACTTGCCCGCGAAAGGCAAAGGTACCGAGTTCGAGTCTCGGTCCGGCACACAGTTTTAATCTGCCAGGAAGTTTCATATCAGCGCACACTCCGCTGCAGAGTAAAAATCTCATTCTGATATTAATCTGATGGACTATTAGGGTTAGGGTAAACCACTGATTGATCTCACAGTACAGTACTTGCATGACTTTAGAAGCAGTAGTAGAATTAAACTGGGCTGTAGAGACTGATTTTTGGACGCTGGAGGTGACCACTGCATTGCAGCAGGCGAGTTCTCGGAACCTTCTCATTGCTAGCCTTCCTTTGTAGTCATAGAAACTGGCCATGGGCCCCGTAGGACAGTGGTTTACGGGCTGCCATTCTGGTGGTCGGCCTTGTACCGCTAGCGGCCGAAGCAAGAGGGTGGGAACACCGTGGCTGAATGCGAAGTGACACTTCTTTAGAAACTGCGGGCGCCGGGCATCCTGGCGCCGGCCTAACCGCTTTGTCAGGGAGTGGACGTGGTGTGGAAGTCTGGTCTCCTCATGCTGTGTGCGGATCCAGGTAAAGTGGCGTCGGGCTGGCGCCCGGCTAATGTGCATATTGCAAGAACAGCGTACCTTATGAGTTATGTATTGAAAACATAATGTCTGAAAATGAGTCCGTGATCATATTTTGGCACTTTATTTCAAATGGTTCAAATGGCTCTGAGCACTATGGGACTTAACTTCTGAGGTCATCAGTCCCCTAGAACTTAGAACTACTTAAACCTAACTAACATAAGGACATCACACACATCCATGCCCGAGGCAGGATTCGAACCTGCGACCGTAGCGGTCGCGCGGTTCCAGCCTGAAGCGCCTACAACCGCTCGGCCACCCCGGCCGGCCGGCACTTTATTTCACATGTCCGTCATGATCACATAATTTTTGTGTGATCAAGATGGACCGGTGAAATAAAGTACCTTGTGAGATGGGACGGCGAATTTCTCCGGATGTCGCAATTCTTAGAAGCTGCCGCACCTTGCCAAAACGGCGCCCACTAAGCTTCCCTCATCTTGTGAAATGCGCCAGGGGTTTTGCTGCAGGAACTCAAGACATTGTATGCTGTTTTTTTTCCGGAAAACGGAATGTGTACTGCACTGCAGTGATTGGTTGAGGAAGATCGGGTCTCCTCTCCAGAAAACGTGATTGGCACGGTAACCATTGCTGGGCCGTGATAGGCTTATTCAAGAACATCGGGGGAACAGCTGTTTTTTCGGAAGGTTTTGAGCAACGGTAGAAACATGGACTTGCTTCTCGACCGTCGCGGACTACAAATGCTAAAGCTCTTCCTTTTCTGTGCAGAAAGCAGTTAGTTGTAAACTCGTCCGGACACCTGGGCGAAACTTTAATATTTTCGTGGACATGAGACAATCAGCAGTGGATGTGGGGTCATCTCCCACAATACGACGTGCCACCAAACCTTGCAGCTTCGGCCGCGCCAGCACGCAATCGACAGCATCTCGTCTTTCATCTACTATATCGGTAACGTTGAGCAGCTCCGGCAAATTCATGAACTTATCAATCGTTTTCATGGCCATCTTTTTTTTATAGCACCCTTGAACTCGCAGTAGTCACTCCCAGTGTCCATTGCAGGCTTAATTATATTCTGATGTGAGAGACCAATCAGTGGAGCGATACAGCAGAGTGTGCTTGCCTAGATTGTCATCCTTCCACTCACAGTAGCCAGTCTCATCTACATGTAAATTCCAATTAGGTTCCCCAAGTCTATTGCCAACCAATCTGACTTCGTGTTCAAATGGTTCAAATGGTTCTGAGCACTGTAGGACTCAACTTCTGAGGTCATTAGTCCCCTAGAACTTAGAACTAGTTAAACCTAACTAACCTAAGGACATCACACACATCCATGCCCGAGGCAGGATTCGAATCTGCGACCGTAGCGGTCTCGCGGTTCCAGACTGCAGCGCCTAGAACCGCACGGCCACTTCGGCCGGCTGAGTTCGTGTTAATGAAATGTTATACACTTGATGTTTCTGTTTATATGTTTGTTCTCTCTTGACCTTGATATTAGTTAATAAATCTCTTTGTGATACCATCGGTCCTGGTTACTAATTTTTTAATGACACCCATTTCCATTCCCTACCATGTCGTTTATTTTGTTGTGGGTTTGAAGAAATTAAATTAATTTTATGTCAAGTTAGTCAACTCCTTAGGTGATGCACATATGGGCCACTATTTAACGAATGTCAGATTTCCTTGTGCTGTTGATAAACGTGGCACCTCTTGGGTGTGGTGGTTACGACTTTTTAGTCATCTGGCAGACGGATAACTGCCGCCACCATAGGCCAGCTTGAAAATTACCGAAATAACGCAGTAGGCTGATGTACAGACACGTTCACCACATGTAAAATTGTAAAAATAATGCATGTAAAACGCTCTGCAAACACGCTCACTAATTGTAAACTGCGTAGTATACAAGAAACCCTATCTGACAACTTGTCAACAGCCCACCAAACACTGCAAGATACTAAAAGATACTCCCAGTGCTCTGTCTATTTCAGCAACAATTACACCACTTTTCTCTGTATCTGATTGCGGGTGTTGTTTTCTCTGCCCACTGGGTAAAGATACACCCATCGACTAGGTACTGATACCCACGACAGTTTGGCCATACCCCACACTTTTCATTGACTCTAGATTTCCCAGCTTATCGACACACCACATTCCAGCTCAACTTCTGTCCTCAGTTGCTGGCAGCCAACCAACTCTCAGGCCTGCTCCAACTGTGACCTGGGACAATAACTTGGCCCACCACACTGACCCAAAATAAGTCTGGACAATGCCCCATGCGTTGCTCTGTGCCACCCCATGACACGTCTGTCACTAGCCACTGAAGCTTCTGGTGGCAGCTGTAGTTGTAGATGTACAAGTAGCATCTTCCTATCCTACTGACCCACAAATCCAGGCGTAGGCCATCAGTATTGGAAACCTCGGTAACCGTTCGGATCCTTGGCCCCCACGATGTGCCACAAACTTGCCCACCATTTCCACCATGGCACCGACGCTGACGTCCAGATACAGCTGACTAATATTTCGAGTTCACTCTGTAAGGGATCCGCAGACCCTTACGTAAAGATAAATATAGTTTTGCCTCACGTGGGTTGAGGTAAGCTAGATATCAACAGTCGAGCGCCACGAGCGCCAGAGAGATACAGCAATTGTTAGTAAGTGGCATGCAGGCAGTATCTGGAGAAGTCGCTAGGTGAGCTCTAAGTGAGCAGGACTTGGTGTAATAGCGAAAGGCCGCCTACAATATGTATTGTCGACTGAGCGTGCCCCAACGCCACGTGTTGACCCTCAGCAATTTCCCCATTGTGACAATGGAGTCTATTTTGAAACGTTTATTTAAGTACCGACGTGTATTGTGATTAGGAATTTCGCATCCACCGCGCTGGTCACCTACAATGGGATTTCAGTAAAGACTATGGTGTGTTTGTGCTAATTCTCTCAATAGTATGTGAAGCTATCAAAAAACGACCTGTGATGAGTATAACCATGATTACTGACTCACATTTGTGAGTGAATTACAGTGGAACACTGTAGTGATTTTTGTTACAATAGGACCTTATTGACTGTATTGATGCAGCAACTGAAACACTAATAAGAAACAACCCCTATAGCAGTATTATCCGATCAGCCACGGACAGTATAACATATTTATTAGGCAGCTACTCGCTGATTAATAATATCCAAAGCAATCAGGAGTGTTTCAACTCCAATACGCTGAAGCTCAACCTGCCACTGTGGACAGCTTGGACATGCCAGTCATCCTACAGCGACATGCTGCATGCTTGTCAACTGCTTCTATGGTGGCCACCACTGGACTCTTAGAAGATGTTGGTTCCACTTGCTGCAGCTGACTGACCTCTTCCGTGTCTTGTAGTTCAGCCTGAGCTCGGAGCGGCTCTACTGTGCCTCAAACACTGCCAACCACATCTTCTGTTTGGCCAAACTAAGAGCGCCAGGCCAGTGCTGCTGTGGCTGGCTGGGAGCTAATAAATTCAACAGTGTTGCGAAATTCAATTTTGTGGCATAATGTGGAGCATATATCATGAAAACAGGAAAAAGAAGACACAATGTTATTCATTTTTAATTGAAAAAAGCTAGTACAAAACTGTGGTAAAAATGACTATTGAGAGCTGCTGATTGCCCACATATGCATGACACAAGGTGAACACAGTACAAACAAAACTGCAACTATTTGATTAGCCAACCAATCGTCTACCTTAAAAACGAAAAATCTTGTGGTATGTTTCTGTCCATTTTCCAACACACTTTTAGTTTACGTTTCTTATGACGACTGCTACTAGTCACATTCATGCATGCATGCATCCGTGGATATCCGAAGGCACTGCAATATCATATTTATCCACCGACATCGGGCAAGCGACTTTGAATTAAAACTTCTCCCCTATACAGGAACATACATAAAGATGTACGAGTGGAGGTTGTTGATACCTGCTTCACAACACATGGAAGTTTAGGTCTAGCTGTGTAATGGTAAGGCGACTGCTCGCGATAAGCGAGATATCTGGGTTAGAGCCCCAGTCTGACACAAATTTTCACTCTCGTCATTCCATTATGCAGCTGGTGGTTGTCCATATTCGCAATTTCGAATACATTTCATGTATTTCATAACGGCTGTAGTCGCCATAGTGCCCGTTGCTTTGGACGTGCATGCATGTCCAGCCAGTGGCTAGAGCATGGGTCTTGAATATGAAGAGCTTTTTATAAGTTTCGATATTACATGTCATGGTCATGGGGGTGCAAGATAGTTTTTTTGTATTGTGACTTACAGTCTTATATATAAACTGAGGGCATTTACTACTGTTGTACAAGAGACAATTCTGTATTCTGTTTGTAATTATGCTGAATGTGTTCAACTACTCTATACAGCTAGGGGTTTTCTGAATTTTATGTTGCTGTTGTTGTCCATAGACTAGATGGCCTTGGTACTCTGTTGTATGTAGCAGCAGTAAATCTCTGGTGGAGTTGACAGTAGAGGAGATCGTGTTGTGATTTTATTCATTTATTGCACTGTGTTTATATATTGCCCAGATGTCCCATAGTATGGGTGCAGAGTGTGAATACTGTGTTTTCTGCTCTGTTCACGGCTGGTGCCCACTTGAGTGTCACAGGGCTGAATAACATTTGAGTTTTATATGTATTGTATTGTTCAAGACGTTTCTTATTTATTTTATTGCTATGTTATGCCTATTTCCCCATAAAGATTAGTTCTGGGCAGAACACTGTTGACTTACTATTAACTGTTTAACATTCTGTTGATATCATTGTGTATGTGTGAAAATATTTGCAGTGTTAATAAACGCTGTTATAAGCTGCGCTGTCCGCAGCACAAAGACCACTCGACCCAACACGTGCACTATAATTAGTAGCGGAGCATGGTTGTGCTTTGTGGCAGCATTGTGAGTATAGCCCTAGAGTATTTACAAATTGTTCCTTGCTCTCTCCTGTATTGGACGTATGGGCACAAGGAGGTATCTGATGCAGTGTGGCTGTGGAAGAACGAGTTAGCATATGTGATACCCATTCAAGGGCGGTCTCCTGTGAACACTTTGGCCAAGTTGCCCTGAAAATTTGGCAGCTGACAGCTAGACAGCAGACGGACATCAGTAGTGACATTGATAACATTAGTTTTGTCCTTGTGGATATAGAAATAGTACTGCAAGTTACTGAGAGAAAGACACGTTTCCATGAGTAACAGCGCAGGTTACAGGCTAGCGCTAAAATTTATGTCAGCTGGTTTAATGATCTGTTGTATTTAGTGAGAGACGGAGAAGCTAGACAGGCTGTGAGTGAACTCCAACATAGGGCAGCTTGGGTAAGTGCTGTAACTGTCATGTTTCTGTCTGAGTAATCTGTGCTGGGTACCAGGAAGATTTATTTGTTGTATTATGGGGTGTGATGTTTCTGGTGGGCGTAGTTGAGGTTCCAAGACAAATGCTAATAGGCTTGTTGGATTCTTAGCTGGTCCGTTTTTCTTTTTCCAGCGTGTCACTTGTGTCAGACGTCTGTACGCGAGATTTCCACAGTCCTAAACATCCCTAGGTCCACTGTTTCCGATGTTATATAGGAGTGGAAACGTGAAGGGAGACGTACAGCACAAAAGCGCACAAGCCGACCTCGTCTGTTGAAGACGATCGTAATGTATAATAGGCAGACATCTACCCAGTCCATCACACAGGAATTCCAAACTGCATCAGGATCCACTGCAAGTACTATGACAGTTAGTCTAGAGCTGAGAAAACTTGTATTTAATGGTCGAACTGCTGCTCATAAGCCACGCATCACGCCTGTAAATGTCAAACAACGCCTCGCTTCATGTAAGGAGCATAAACATTGGACGACTGAACAGTGGAAAAACGTTATGTGAAGTGGCGAATCACGGTACATAATGTAGCGATCCGACAGCAGGGTGTGGGTATGGCGAATGCCCGGTGAACGTCATCTGCCAGCGTGTGTAGTGCCAACAGTAAAATTCGGAGGCTGTAGTGTTCTGGTGTGGTCGTGTTTTTCATGGAGGGGGGGTTGCACTCGTTCTTGTTTTGTGTGGCACTATCACGGCACAGGTCTACAATGACGTTTTAAGCACCTTCTTGCTTCCAATTGTTGAAGAGCAATACGAGGATGGCGATTGCATCTTTCAACAGGATCGAACACCTGTTCACGACCTGTGGCGGATTGGTTACACGACAATAACATCCCTGTAATGGACTGGCCTGCACAGAGTCCTGACCTGAATCCTATACAACACCTTTGGGATGTTTTGGAACGCCGTCTTCGTGCCAGGCCTCACCGACCGACATTGATACCTCTCGTCAGTGCAGCACTTCGTTAAGAATGGGCTGTCATTCCCCTAGATATCTTCCAGCACCTGATTGAACGTGTGCGTGCGAGAGTGAAAGTTGTCATCAAGGCTAAGGGTGGGCCAACACCATATTGCATTCCAGCATTGCCGATTGAGGGCGCCAAGAACTTGTAAGTCATTTTCAACCAGGTGTTCGGATACTTTTGATTACATATTGTATATGTGTCTGTTAACGGGACGGGGAGTTGTCGTCAGAGGCCACAGACTGGAGTTGGTTGATTGCCAGTAACAAAGATAGAAGTCCAGCTGTAACAGGGTGTGGTAAGGAGCTGAGCAGCCGTGTCCATGGTCAACACGACGCATGGCCAAGTTGTCATAGACATTGCCTACCTGGTGCATGGGCAATTTCTTAGTCTGCAGAGAATATGGCGGCCACAACCAGGTACGTAAAGGAGTAGTGTTGTAATTGCTGCTGTAGTAGACAGACCATTAGCAGTGTGCTTCAGTGGCCCAGAGTTGGGCTGCTGACAAGTTGTCAGGTTGAGATCATTACACGGTGGGTACTGCGTACACCGAAGGCAGTCAGTGGCTGGTTCATATGTTTTGAAGCATTCGTTACCAGTTACGTTATTACAGACATGCCTGTCAGGGAACAAAAGTGTGCTTTTGTATTGTGACTAATGTCCAGACTGTGAAGAAGTTCTATAGCTTTACAAGAGAGTATTTTGTTTTGATATCCTTGGCAACCGTGTGGTATGTAGCAGCAGTAAGTTGCTAGTAGAGATCCTTGGTAGAAGACGTAGATCTTGAAGCGATTTTATTCATTTACAGCACTTTGTTTAAATGATTTCCCTATTGTAATGTGCTATTGGTGGAGAGCGTGACCACCGAGTTTTCGATTCTGTTGCTGTTTTTTGCTCCCCACTTGTGTGCGCAGAGTCTGAAACACATTTGAGTTTTATATCTATTGCATTGCTTACGAAATGTCGTTATTTATTTTATTACTAGCTGTTAACTGCTGCTGTGTTCGTTCATCAATAATTTGGTTATGATGAGAAATGGTAAGTAAGCTCTTGCACGTGCAAGAATGTCAACTGTGCTCACATGTCCTCTTGATCCGGTAAGCATGGTAAGTGATGGTGTGACTCCCCACCCCCCACCCCCCAGTATTCCACGCACCATGTGCGTGACACAGCAGCACCACGTGTCGCTTCCTTGCTGAGCAGTGCGTGCAGCGGACCGTGGGTAGGTATGTGCATCTAAGCATTGTGCTCCTGAAGTAGCTACACGTCATACAACATGGACATTATGTAACAAATTTAATAATTTTTGACAAAGGTTATGTTCAATGATGTAAAACAAAAGATGTTCCATCCCCTGCTTCAGACTCTGAAGGATCAGTTTTTTTCCTAAAGTAGCCTGTGTTCTTCCTCAGGATGCAAGCTATCTCCATACCAGTTTTCATCGACACTGGTGCAGCCGCTTAGTCACGAAAACGTAACAAACAGAGCTGCTTTCGCACTTAATAATATTAGTATGTAAGTATGGACTGAACACTTTGGGGATTGTATATGCACTGAGTTCTTTGCGTTGAATCGTATTTTACATAGAACATATCAATCAATGAGAGCATTTTCACAAATATGATAACAGTTCAAACTTCAAAGAGTAAACAACTTTTTCAAAGAGTAAATATGTTTCCCTGTGTCATTTTATATTATGATATCTTGTTGTCCGTGATCCGATTTTGATTAAATGAAGCCTGTGCGTCGGCCCTAGTTACGCTCAAGTTACCTGTGGAAGCCCAATGAAAATTTTCTAGTGGGTTTGGAGATTAGCGTGTTCAGACACGACGGTTTTGCAGTTTTATTATTAGAACAGATTGTGCACTGTCCATTTTTGCGTATAAATTATCTCTGTGTGTTATGAATTGTCTAATATTCTGATGTCATTGTGTTTGTGTGAAAATGTTTACGTTGTTAATAAATGTTTTTATAAAAGAAGCCCACGCCCACAGAACCCCCAGCGGAAATATCACTCCACAATGACACGTTCCCATTCGTAAACACTATTACAAAAAATGTTATAAACGATACAATCCGTACTCGCCCGATACTTTAGTCATTATTTCGGCTTTTGACCGCTTGGAGTGCTACTCTTACTGAACAGAACAAAATCGAGTGTTAGTGTCGTGACTGTATCAGTTAAGAGTTTTTATTTTTTGGTTTTTTGTATATACTCCTTTCCTTGCCGATTCTCTCGAGAACCTCCCCATTCCTTACCTTATCAGTACACCTAATTTTCAACGTTCTTCTGTAGCCACACATCTCAAATGCTTCGATTCTCGTCAATTCCGCTTTTCCCACAGCCCATTTTTCACTACCATATAATGCTGTGTTCCATGCGTACATTTTTCAGAAATTTCTTCCTCAAACTAAGGCCTATGTTTGATACTAGTAGATTTCTCTTGGCCAGGAATGTCCTTTTTACCAGTGCTGCTCTGCTTTTTGTGTTCTCCTTGCTCCGTCCGTCATGGGTTATTGTACTGCCTAGGAAGCAGAATTCCTTACTTTCATCTATTTTTTGACCATCAATCTCTATGTAAGTTTCTCGATGTTCTCATTTCTGCTACATCTCATTACTCTCGTCTTTCTTCTTTTTGCCCTCCATCCATATTCTGTACGCATTAGACTGTTCGTTCCATCCAACAAACGCTGTAACAGTTCTTCACTTTCACTGAGGATAGCGTAACAGTACTATCGATGTTACTTGTAATTGTCTTATCTAACTTCTTTGTCTATTTTTACTTAACGTGACTTCAGTATCACAAACCTCTTTGATGTGACATCTGTAAAAATGTTTTACTTATTGTTTTGACCATTTATGTAACTGCAATTAATCTATGGATCTATTTTCAAAAGAATGAAACTTAAAAACTGTGCTTTTTATATTGGTACACGCATAGGGAAGCCCCTCTGTAATGAAACTGGCTTGACGGGAATAGGAAAAGTGGGATCTGGCTGTGGAACTTCAGAGATCCTTTGTTGCATGAGTCAGTGGGTGTGCGCATCTTGTGAGCTGAAACAGGCTAGAAGAAGAGCAAGACTGGATAATATAGCCTCGTATGTGGACGTAATTTGGCTTATCCTCATGCGATGCTCTGGCTGCTTCTGTACTACAAAAAGCCGACGCCAAGAAGAGAATTTTCAGATCTTGTTACACAGCAAGCGCCTTGGATACTTTTGCCATTTTTTTGAATAGCACAGGAGATCGACACTGCTACCACACTCCTCTCAAATTATCGTTTGAGTACTGTATGATTGCAGGAACCAGTTACGTGGCTCCTTTTCCAATAATATGTTTGCGTTCCGTAAATTTTGTGTCATGCCAAAGTATTTTATCCTTAGTCTTCTACCTAGACAGGGTGCTGCTATTCCAAGTGCTACGATGTTTCCAAGTATCCTATTGTATATAACTGAAAAGTCATTTCAGTAAATTTTCACATCAGTTAATAAAGTATTTATCATAAAATGATAGTTAAAGTGTCATCAAGTTTATTTACTAAGAGAAGATTTAAAGTATTCAGTTCAAAGATTTTTCTTATTGAAATAACAGTGTTTGTAATTTCATACATTATGTAGTTAACAGTGTTTCTGTGATTTCCCTAAGTGGCTTCAGGCAAATACCAGTTAAGTTTCCTTTGAAAAGGCACGGCCGACTTTTTTTGCTAATTTGTTGGGACCAATGACCTCGCTGTTTGGTTGTTTGGTTCCCTCCCCCCCAAGTTAACCAACCAATCAACGAAATAACAGTGTTCTTATATATTGTGTTGTGGCTAAAATGTTCATCCTAGATCCGAGTCTACTGATAGACTATTTTCTACGTCCTCATGCTAATAGTTGAGCCAGATTTAAATTTCATATTACAATAACAATACTCAAGAAGTACAACTTTCGTTCTTACACTTTGCGCTTGCTACAGTAAGCAAATAGCTACAACTATTCAAACTATACTGGATTCAGGTATCGCGTATTCCATTTGAGCTAAATAGTATAAGTATATGAACGCTCCTTCGAGCAAACAAATAGTAACAGGCATAAAAATGCAACTAACTGGTGGCCATTTCAATGGTAGCAATATCCAGTAATTAAACTGAAAAAAGAACCTCTTGCCCAATTTAGCAGTGTGTAACACCCCACCCGTCACTTATCTGGTTTTGGTGTGTGTTCACCCCAGGTAATTGACTAACAGATCAACAGAGAGTGCAAAACTGCCACAATGTCAGATACCGCAAAGAAAGTAATAAGGCCCTGTTACTCCTGATTGAACTGCGGTGGTAGTGTTGACATTAATTGGTTAAGAATTGATCCCTTTTAATTAAAAAGGGGTGCACACTGATGTTATATTCAGCTATCGAACACCAGATGCAAATGTTGAATATAAAATTAATTAAGAAAGTGACTTCGGATTTCAACTACTTGATTGAAAACAGGTGCAGTCGATTAGCACAGATTTATTTTAACTCATGACCTTCAATCATCATGTTACATGACTCTCCTAACAGGCAGTGGTAATAAATTGCGTTTGCGTGGAGTAAAGCGCGATAAATCAAAAGTAATTCCTATCGACTGATCCAGCTGTAATGCGAAGTGCGAGAAGAATTCTACGATACACGGCCCATGGAACGCTCATGGAAATTTTGCCGACGTGATCCAACAAATTAATCAGTGGCTGGAGCGGGCGCAATATCACCGAATTCAGCGTGGCGGAGCGGTGTCGTTGTGCGGATGTCGCCCGACCTCGTGGTGCTGCAAGGCTGCGCTCGTCTATTCACTCCTAGCTACCTTGCTCAGTATATAGCTGATAGCTGAACTTCCTATGTCCAAGCTCAATCGTTCCATTTGCTAAGTCCTAAACTGCAGAGGTGCTCACTCTTTTTCAGGCAAGCTGAGTAAAGAACGCCACATCCGCACTCTATGCAAGCTGGGAACGGAAGACCCCTACAGAGATTTCTCACAGTCCACTCTTCGCCTTGGTTTCCCCTCCAGCAAAATCACACACGCGAATTGCAGCGCAAGTTGCGTTAATTATGCGTCACTTCCCAGTGCCGACCAATGCCTGCTTTGTGAAGTGAACAAATTCCCACAATATTTCCCTTCCTCTCAACTTCTGCTATTTAGCTCCTCCCAGGCCACCCATCAAGGTTAGCGTCTGCACAAAATACCGATTTTTCCGGAATTCTGACTCCCAGGAGAGTACTTTAAATTCTTTGGTACTATGTTCCCATCGGAGGCCGGCATATTTCATTCTGTCGCTCTTCACCTGATTTACTTCAGACTCTGCAGACCATGAATTCAGCGTGAAGTTGCTATAGTCACGAACACGCATATTTTGACCTCTGTTGACTGCTCCACCGTAGCTGTGCATGGCTTTCTCGCATGTTTCACTGAAAACGGAACGACGGACATTTATCAACAGGTGTACAAGTTCTCCGTCTGCTTCCCAGTACATCAGCATGAGGTCAACCACCCACTCACTGTCACTCATCTTAAGGCGGCTGGAGCCCGCGCCCCGTTACCACTTTCTCAGAGCTTGAGCCGTCCTAAGCTGCCTATTGTCGCTTCCCTTCGCCGCTCCCCTGGCGGCCACGGTCAATTCTGAGCACTTCCCTGGGATAAACTAGTCTCCAGTAAATTGACGCGTTTCCATAAAGTTTTCATGTCGTGTGAATTACTTTAAAACCATCACCCGACATTAATTATTTCAATACGTCCATAGTATACCCTCTACAAGATGCATTGTGCCTTGTCAGTCAGTCTTGTTCAGCCCTACTGTTCGCTCAACGTGAGTTAGGTGATCTTTAACGACTTCATGTAAGGGGCATAGTTCTTGCCATCTTATAAGTGCTTCATCATTAGTACTAATTTACCTACAATTATCATACAATTATCATTAGCTTCCTACTGTAATCTACAAGTAGTGTTACTGAGAGCCGTTTGTTACCTAAACGAATTAATACTCCTTCTGTGTAGTTCATGGAAAATCACTGGTAAATTACTTGCTAAACTGCCCTACTGTCTTGGATCTTATCAGTAAAACAGAATTTCAGTATAAAGTAAAGTCAATCCCAATAGTTAACTTTCTTTATGAATGATGCAAGTACTTAGCACAACTTTGCCTAATTGGGCTGGTGACCATTTCCTTTTATGTAATTATATTTGACTAATAGAACTTTTGTTCGATTCCTGTTTGTTCTGCTACTGCTTCCTTACTATCAAAATCTTTAGAGAAACAAAAATAGTCCGATGCCTTTCCATCACGTACAATCACAGTCAAACAAGTATCTTTTCTCAGGAGTAACATTACTGCTGTATTACCGATTTAGTAGTAGCCACTATTGTTACAACAGCAATGTCATCAGCGAATTTTACCATTGATGTCCTTTCGCCTTGAATTTTAATTCTACTCTTGAAGCTCTCTTATTTCTGCCTTTGATTCTTCGGTGTATAGACTGAAGAGTAGCGGCGAAAGACTTCATCCCTACCTTACACCCTTTTTAATCCGAATGATTTTTGAAATTCTGGTGGAATGTTATCTATCCCTTCTGCCTTATTCAATCCTAAGTCTTCCAACGCTGTTTTAAATTCTTCCCTATATCTTGCCTCTTGTACATATTTTATATTACCTGTCTTTCTCTATAGCTTACCCCTTTTCTCAGAATTTCGAACACCTTGCACCATCTTACATTGTCGATCACTTTTTCCAGCTCGACAAATCGTATGAACGTGTCTTCATTTTTCTTTAGTCTTGCTTCCATTATCAAACGCAACATCAGAATTGCCTCTCTTGTGCCTTTACCTTTCCTTAAGCGAAGCTAATTGTCATCTAACACACCCTCAATTTTCTTTCCCATTCTTCTGTACATTATTTTTGTAGAAACTTAGATGCTTGAGGTGTTAAGCTGATTGTGAGCTAATTGTGGCACTTGTCGGATCTTGTAACCTTCGGAATGGAGGGTGATGTTTTCCAGAAAGTCAGACGCTATGTCACACACTCACACATTCTACACACACTAATGTAAATAGTCGTTTTGTTGTCACTTCCCAGAATGATTTTTGAAATTCTGGTGGAATGTCATCTATCCCTTCTGCCTTATTCAATTCTAAGTCTTCCAAAGCTGTTTTAAATTCTTCCCTATCTCTTCCCTACGGACTCTTGTTTCTTCTTCTATCACGTCATCAGACGATATTCACCCTCATCGAAGCCTTAAATCTATATTCGATGTCAATGAATTTCTCTTCTTCAGAATGCTTTTCTTGCCATCACAAATCTACATTTTATATCCTCTCTACTTCGGCCTTCCACTTTTTTGCGACCCATAAAGAAAAACTCATTTTCTACTTTAAGTGTCTCGTTTCCTAATCTAATTCCCTCAGCATCACCTGATTTAATTCTACTGTATTCCAATATCCTTGTTTTGCATTTGTTGTTGTTCCTCTTATAATTTCCTTTCAAGATAATTCCGTTCAAGTGTTCTTCCAAATCCCTTGCTGTCTTTGACAGAATTACCATGTCATAGACAAATCTCAAAGACCTATGGGAGGATGACGGTTCAAACGAGCATCCGCCCATCCTTGTTTATATTTTCTGTGATTCCCTAAATTGCTTCGGGCAAATGCCTGAAAGGGTACAGCCGACTTCCTTCCCC
The DNA here is from genome assembly GCF_023864345.2 of Schistocerca serialis cubense. Taxonomy (NCBI): domain Eukaryota; kingdom Metazoa; phylum Arthropoda; class Insecta; order Orthoptera; family Acrididae; genus Schistocerca; species Schistocerca serialis. The sequence continues at coordinate 259,666,342 of NC_064641.1, forward strand.
ATCCTTCCTTAGTCCGATGGGACTAATGACCTCGCTATTTGGTTCCCTCCTCCAAATCAACCAACCAACCAAACCTCAAAGTTTTTATTTCTTTTCCCTGAACTTTAATTCCTACTCCAAATTTTTCCGTGATTTTCTCTATTGCTTGTTCAATGTACAGATTGAATAACATCGGGGATAAGTTAAAAGCCTGTCTCATCCCCTTCTCAACCACTGCTTCCTTTTCATACCCCTCGAGTCTTGTTGCTCCCGTCTCGTTTCTGTACAAGCTGTAAATAGTTTTTCGCTCCCTGTATTTTACCCCAGCCACCTCTATAATTTGAAAGCGAGTATTCCAGTCAACATAGTCAAAAGCTTTCTCTAAGTCTACAAATGCTGTAAAGGAGGTTTGCCTTTCCTTAACCTATATTCTTTGAGAAGTCGTAGGGTCAGTACTGCCTCGTGTGTTCCTGCATTTCTCCGGAATCCAAATTGATGTTTCCCGAAGCCGCCTTCTACCAGTTTTTCCATTCTTCTGTAAAGAATTCGTGTCAGTATTTTGCAACCACGACTTATTAAACTGATAGTTCCGTAATTTCCACATCTGACAGCAACTGCTTTCTTTGGAATTGGAATTATTACAGTCTTCTTCAAATATGAGGATATTTCGCCTGTCTCATACATCTTGCACACCAGATGGAAGAGTTTTATTATGGCTGGCTCTCCCGAGGCTAACAGTAATTCTGATGGAATATCGTCTACTCCCGAGGCTTTGTTTAGACTTGATCTTTCAGAGCTCTGGTCTACTCCCGAGGTGTTTCGGATTCATCTTCCAGAGCTCGGTCAAATTCTTCTTGCAGTATCATATCTCCCATCTCTTTAGCCACGCGGTCGTGGCGTCTTGTCACGGTTCGTGCGGCTCGCCTCGTCGGAGGTTCGAGTCCTCTCTCGGGCATGGGTGTGTGTTGCCATCAGCGTAAGTTAGTATAAGTTAGATTAAGTAATGTGTAAGCTTAGGGACCGATGACCTCAGCAGTTTAGTCCCATAAGATCTTACCACAAATTTAAATTTAATTCCCATCTCTTCAGCATCTGCGGAGTTAGCTGGCATATAATCTTGTACTAGTACCAAGCTCATATTCTCCTATAACCCTTTCTTCTATTCCTACCTCTTCAGCCGCATTCCAATCCCCCATGATTATTACATTTTCATCTTACTTTTGCCTACTGACTCATCCGTTCAATATCTTCATATCATTTCCCTATCTCTTCATCATCTGCTTGTGACGTCGGATAGATGCCTGAACAATTGTTGTCGGTGTTGGCTTGTTGTCGATTCTGATGTGAACATCCCTATCACTGAACTGTTCACAGTAATTGACTCTCTGCCCTACCTACCTATTCACAAAGAATCCAACTCCAGTTATACCGTTTTCTGCTGCTGTTGATGTTACCCTGTACACCTCCGACCAGAAATCCTTGCTTCTTTCAGTTTCACCTCATTGACGCCCACTATATCTAGACTGAACCTCAACATTTCCCTTTTCAGATTTTCTAGCTTTCCTACCACGTTCAAACTTCTGACATTCAACGCCCTGACTCCTAAAACGTTATCCTTTCGTTGGTTAATCAAGCTTTTTCTAATGGTCACATTCTCCTTGGAAGTCCCCTCCTGGAGATCCAAATGGGGGATTAGTCCAGAATCTAGCGTCAATGGAGAGATCATCATCCTGTGGACACTCATTATGTGTCCTTAATCCAGTGATTTGCATTGCCTTCTGCATCCTCATGCGGTTTGTCGTTCTGTTTCTTTCGCCTTTAGGGGCAGTTTCCCACCCCAAGGGCAAGAGAGTGCCCTGAACCTCTGTTCGCCCCTCTGCCCTCTTTTGACAAGGCTGTTGGCTGAATGAAGGTGACTTCTTGGGCCGTAAGTCTTCGACCGCCATCGCTGATGATTTTTATTCCAAAGAACCTGCATTTGCGCCAAAGTTCACATCAACCAGAAAAGTGTCAAAGTTGTTTGCTCATCAAGTCTGTTCGAAGAGCTGCCCAGCTGGGGAGACTCTTGTCCGAAGAGATCGTCCCGCTATGACACCTGGCTGTTGAGTAATTCTGTACTCTCACATAACTTGAATAGACAAAACAATAAATATTATGAGTACTGATGAGTGAAAACTTCTCTTAAAAGATGCTGGCCTCCTTCCATTACTCTCATTTCAGGCAGGCAGTTAACCAGTAACAAGCATCGTTACTCTTGGTGCTGACAAACTGTGTCCTACTCTTTTTCTTTCTCTATATACGATCAATGAGGACAGCCCTTTGTAAGTGCAGCTCTCTCTCTCTCTCTCTCCCTCTCTCTCTCTGTCTCTTTATGTTACCCAATCACAGCGATTTCACATTGGGTTAAATACCTCGTTTTGCAGGGTCTGAGCTCGGTGTGCCACACTCTTCAAAAGCATCCTAACTTCCCCGTTCCCCACTCCACTCTCAGGTGTTAATTATACCAGCATATATCAACGAAGTTTGGCTTTCTACCGTTCACAATAACGTTCTTCTGGGACGCTGCCAAAAACTACGTGCACTCTCCTTCCACACACAGAGAAGATGCAACCTGCATTGTCAGTTTTAGCGACCGGGCCCAGAGTGGAGCAAACGTTAAAACCTGCGAAGATCCCAGAGAGGATCCCTCCCACTCTAGCTCCCTGCGACAAGCTCATGTCCAGAGTGGCTCCTCAAAACACGGCCCGTCTGACCACTTGGCGAGGACCCTCACCCGTGAGCTTGCGGCTTTCTGCGAATTCGGCCGACAGCTGTTACACTCGCCAGCTTTTACGGCCTACAATGTCCGCTTGCTCGCTTACAGCTCAGTGCAAGATGCTTTCATGGAGGCTAGTGACTTTGCGAACATGCAGTTCACTACAGGAAATTATAATCTACGATAGTTAACTCCTGGCAGTCACGGATACTGAAACATATTTCATTTACTGGTCGGGATTAATTACGCTGATTTGCTTTGGCGTTTGTGTTTTACTTCAGTTACGGGAAAACTTCGCAAAACCGGTCGCATAACAGCAGGTAACGTTCTTCAGGCGTTCACCAAACCCAAACCTTTCCATCGGATGCCACAAGGTACAGCATGAAATAGCACTCAAACTCATATGTTTCCACTCATCTGCTGTCCAGTGGAATCGCTGTTTGCGCCACCTCCAACATCGTTTAACGCTGACTACGGAAACAAGGAGCTGCTCGGCCATTGTAGCCCATTCTTCGTAACTCCATAGACTCAGACACTGCGTTAGCCGGATTGCTGGCAGCACTTGGTTTAGCTGCGGTTGTTCCTTCGCGTTTCCATCTTATAATCACGTCACTAACGGTCGACATGGGCTATTTACATGTTTTGAAAAGTCGCTCATGGGTTTATTACTCAGGTGACATCCAGTGATTAGTTCATGTCACTGAGTTCTCCCGAACGATCTGTTCCACTGTTACTGGTTCACTGCTGATAACACAGTACTCCCTGCTCCACTTACACTGGCGGGTCCACCTCTTACGCCACGCAGGAGACAATGGCGCATTACATAGGAGACCCCAGATACGAGGGCTGCTCAGAAAGTAATCCTCGTCCGGAAACAATGCTACGAAAGCGAAACATTACTTATGTATTATTTGAAGTCTCCTGAGTGAGCGCGCCAAGTTTCCGTCACTTCCGAAAGCTGCAGGACAGTTTCAAAATGGTGTCTATAGGTGATGTACGTTATAACCAACGTGCTGGCATTGAATTTGTCGCTGCAGAGAAAGAAACTGTAGGGAATATTCACAAACGCTTCTGCAAAATCTACGGAGCATCTGCTGTCGACGGAAGTACAGGTAGTCGCTGGGCACGGAGGGTGAGATCGTCAGAAGGCCACGATTTACAGCGGTCGGGAAGACCATCCACGGTTGTCACACAAGGCACACCTGACCTAGCCCCTCGGACTTCCACTTGTTTGGGCTATTAAAGGATGCCATTCGTGGTAGACACTTTGAGGACGATGTGGAGGTGATTCACACAGTGAAGCACAGGCTCCGCCACCAGCGCAGGGATTGGTACCTGCAGGGCATACACGCCTTTGTTTCGCGCTGGAGGAATCACGTGGAAAAATAGCGTGTGTAGATGAAACACTATTCTTTCATGAGTAAAAATTTCTCGGTGTACATGCCGCGTCAAATCAGGATAAATCTCCAAGCTTTCGACCACTACCTCCATGGTCGTCGTCAGGGCTAAAACTGACTGTCGTGAACTAGCGAGGTTCCCACTTTTATATGCAAAGGACGGCTTCTTATTGGCTGGAATATGTCAGTGATATGGCGCGTAGCGAAGTGGTGCCCTCTACTTCCATAGATGTAGTTGCTATCCCGCGTTGCTTGCAGCGCCATCCCTTAAATCAGGAGGTAAAGTGCGAGAAGTTTTTCTCTGCGATTTTTCTTTATCCAGTGCACTCTTCCAAGTGTTGCTAAGTGCATAGCCGTTGTCTCTACTAAAGTTATTATCGCTAAGTCTAATTTCGACTGCTTCCCGGATCACAGAGTCCCAGTAATTCGATGTGTGGGCTATTACTCTGGTTTCTTCAAATAAAATCTTATGCTTGTTAAGCAGGCTATGTTCAGCCACCGCTGATTTTTCCAAATACCTGTATTTCAGGTGGCGTTGGTGCCCGATGCAGCGGTCGGCTACGGTTCTTACAGACTGGCCCACGTAATTCTTGCCGCATTCGCAAGGAATAGTATAAATTCCCGGCACTCTTAAGCCGAGACTATCTTTGACTGGTCTCAACATTTCCTTAATTTTCCTAGGTGGTCGGAAAACTGGTTTTATTCTTTGCCTCTTCAGGACTCTGGCTATCTTGCTCGTTGTAGCACCGCAAAAAGGAAGCCGCGCTATGTGTTGGTCCTCTTCTTGTATGTGGCCGGCATGGCTGCAAGCAACGCGGGATAGCAACTACATCCATGGAAGTGGAGGGCACCACTTGGCTACGCGCCATATCGCTGACGTATTCCAGCCAATAAGAAGCCGTTCTTTGCATATAAAAGTGAGAACCTCGCTAGTTCACGACAGTCAGTTTTAGCCCTGACGACGACCATGGAGGTAGTGGTCGAAAGCTTGGAGATTTATCCTGATTTGACGCGGCATGTACACCGAGAAATTTTTACTCAGGAAATACGTCGCGAAAGACTTCGTAGCCACTATTCTTTCATGTGTGTTATTCGGATTATGTTCAATAAAGAATTGTTGAACAAAAAATGCGATGCATTACTTTCTGGGCAATCCTCGTACTTTTGGTCAGATAATGCATATTCCTTGAGGAAAACTTGATCCACACAGTCACTTCCTGTAATTTCAGAATAGTTGACACCCTAATGTAGGAACACACGAGGCCATACGTAACCACCAGCTTTTCTTAGAAGTTATACTGAAGTAAAGCGAAACTAAATTAACAGAAGAAAGCTTTGGACAATGTTGATTGAAACATAAGCATTGAATTTTTAATTGGAAAAAAATACGTGGAGCAAAAGAAATGGTTCAAATGACTCTAAGCACTATGGGAGTTAACATCTGAGGTCATCAGTCCCCAATACGTACTTAGAACTGGAGATAACTAACCTAAGGACATCACACACATCCATACCCGAGGCAGGATTCGAACCTGCCACTGTAGCAGCACTGCGGTTCCGGACTGAAGCGCCTAGAACCACTCGGCCACAGCAGCTGGCGTGGAGCGAAAAGTTCTCTACAACTTTTACAGAAACCGGACTGCACTTATAAGGATGAAAGTGCATGGAAGAGAGCCAGTAGTTGAGAAGGGAGTGAGACAGGTGTGTAACCTCTCACAGATGTTGTTTAACCTGTGCATTGAAAGAACAGAAAGGAGATCAAGGAAAGGGATTTAAAGTTCCAGGATAGTAAATAAAACAATTGTGGTTTGCTGATGACATTGTAATTCTGTTAGAGACAATAAATGATTTAGGAGAGCAGTTGAACGGAATGTGCAGAGTCTTGAAAAGACATTATAAAATGGATGTCAAAAAAGTAAAACAAGAGTAACGGAATGTAATCGAATCAGTGTGACGATTCTCAGGGAATCGGATTAGTAAATGAAACTAAAAGTAATAGACGAATCTATTTGGACAACACAATAACTGAACACGGCAGAAGTGAAGAGAATATAATAAGTCGAATGGCAATACCAAGAAAAAATTCTGAAAAAGCGGAATCTTTAACCTCTAATTTAAGTGTTAGGAAGTCTTTTCCGAAGGCATTTGAATGGTGTTGAAACTAGTCTGCTCCGAAATGAAAACCAGCGAGCACTAACCATTTGTGAACACACTAAACAGCTTTGCATTTTACTCAACATTCCGTTAGTAATTTGGGCACTGCACACTACGAAAATACCATCGTATTGAAACAGCACATTAGTGTATTCCTGATTATACAAGGGCGTTCTGAAAGCAGGTTGGTTTTATTCAGGATTCCAATACACCGTATTAATCCCCACTCTTTTGGCTACAAAACACTATTTTTCAACATTATCTCTATTTAATGCAACGGCCATACGCCACCTTACTGGCCTGTATCCCTGCGGGGCACCACTCTACTGTTCGACGTCGGAGTTAACGTGTTTCTGCATCAGTAACCTTTCCGTCATCGTCGTACTGCTTCTTGCGGGGTGCATCCTTCATTTGGTCAGGTCAGAATGTGCGAGATGCAGACTAGAAGGTGAATGAGGAAGATCTGTGCAGTGAATTTTTGTGAGCAGCTCTCGGGTGCGCACATTTGTGTGATGCCTTGCGTTGTCATGGAGAAGGAGAAATCGTTTGCAGTTTTGTCGCGACGGACACGCTGCAGTCATTTCTTCAGTTTCCTGAGGGTAGTGCAGTACGCTTCAGAGTCGATCGTTGCACCGTGGGGGAGGACATCTCTTCAGAATACCAAAAGACAGTCGACATGGCTCTACCGGCTGGTGCTGCATCTCTTCTGAGGAGGGATTGCCGTTTTGTTTCCGATTCGAAGTGCTGGACCCATATTTCATCAACTGTGACGACGTTCAACAAAAAATTGTCACAATAAGCCTAGTAACGCACAAGCAATTCTGTACACATGGTCCTTCGTTGCTCTTTATAGTCTTCTGCTAGGTAGCGAGGAACACCTTTGAGTACCCCAACGGGTGGACCAATTCAGTAACGCGGTGTCTGGTTCTGACCCGTCGAACATCTCAAACGAGAGTGTCCGCACGAATCAACATTTCAGGAGTCACAGCTGTGTGCGGCCGGCCAGCACGCAGGAGGTCGCATAGGTTTGTGGGTAATTTCCGAGAATGATTGTCTATCGAACTCGCTGCGTCCAAACGATACATATCGAACGTGCGATCGTAAATCGATTATGTAACACTGGTGGCGGGCGATATGAGTACGTTTACGGTGGTCACTACAGGAATGACAAAAGAAGAGCGTTACAAAAATACTTGCAATTGCAAAGGAGACGACTTACCTTACTCGTCGTCGGTGTTGTCGTCATGTTAAACTCCATTACTGCGGTCTGTATGGATAATTTGGAAAAGTCGAACCATGTATTCTTCCTGATACTCGTTCGGTTTCCGCACTGTCCGCAATGAAGTTGTAATGGTATCTCAGCATCGACTGTTCTTACGAAGTTCTTCGCACCACCACAGTCTACACAGTCCCTTCTTCCCTCGTCTGGTAGTACTCCATATTTGCGACACAAAAGTCAAACAAATTTCTACGCTGGATAAACATGGAAGTAGATTTTTTCGTGAGAGAGAATCCGCCGAAGAAACATCAAGAACACCAGACACCCCACTCACTAACGGCATAAATCGTCTGGGAAACAGATAAAAATGACGATCACAAATAATTGATCACAACGCCTGGCTCCGGAGTCGCATGATCGATTTACGATCGCACGTTCGATGTGTATCGTTTGGACCCAGCAGCTTCGATAGGCAATCATCCTTGGTACGATGATGACAGACGCCTCGCCCAAAGACTCACAGTGCTTTCGTTCACTGCCAGGTCTCTGTAGACATTCTACAAGTGCTTACGGACATCTGCAATGCTCTGGTTTTCCGTCAAAAAAAAAAAAAACTGAGTGACAGCTCTCTACTTGGAACGCAACTCCGTCGCAGACACTATTTTGAAGACTACGTATAGCGTCGCCACCAATCGGAACTTCATTAAACTATTGGCGCTGAAGCGGGAGGATTCAACGAAATCGCACAACAAATCCTATATTTTTAAAACCGAAACTGGCCGTGAAAAAAATGTGTCACATTACTTATTGAACGCTCCTCGTAAGAGTCGCCTAATCATGGGAGATGTTGTAGGAAGTAGGTTTCATAAATGAAAGTCGACATCACAATAATTTTCTATCCAATGTGGAATCTTAATGCAATGTGCGAAATTTCTCACCTTTCATGGAAACGGGAAAGCAAGATTCTTGTTGGCAGCCATGCTGAATAGATAGTTCGTACGTAGACACTTGATGGGTAAGTTATTTATCCAATGTGGAATCTTAATGCAATGTGCGAAATTTCTCACCTTTCATGGAAACGGGAAAGCACGATTCTTGTTGGCAGCCATGCTGAATAGATACTTCGTACGTGGACACTTGATGGGTAAGTTATTTATCCAATGTGGAATCTTAATGCAATGTGCGAAATTTCTCACCTTTCATGGAAACGGGAAAGCTAGATTCTTGTTGGCAGCCATGCTGAATAGATACTTCGTACGTAGACACTTGATGGGTAAGTTATTTATCCAATGTGGAATCTTAATGCAATGTGCGAAATTTCTCACCTTTCATGGAAACGGGAATGCAAGATTCTTGCTGGCAGCCATGCTGAATAGATACTTCGTACGTGGACACTTGATGGGTAAGTTATTTATCCAATGTGGAATCTTAATGCAATGTGCGAAATTTCTCACCTTTCATGGAAACGGGAAAGCAAGATTCTTGTTGGCAGCCATGCTGAATAGATACTTCGTACGTGGACACTTGATGGGTAAGTTATTTATCCAATGTGGAATCTTAATGCAATGTGCGAAATTTCTCACCTTTCATGGAAACGGGAAAGCAAGATTCTTGTTGGCAGCCATGCTGAATAGATACTTCGTACGTGGACACTCGATGGGTAAGTTATTTATCCAATGTGGAATCTTAATGCAATGTGCGAAATTTCTCACATTTCATGGAAACGGGTAAGCAAGATTCTTGTTGGCAGCCATGCTGAATAGATACTTCGTACGTGAACACTTGATGGGTAAGTTATTTATCCAATGTGGAATCTTAATGCAATGTGCGAAATTTCTCACATTTCATGGAAACGGGTAAGCAAGATTCTTGTTGGCAGCCATGCTGAATAGATACTTCGTACGTGAACACTTGATGGGTAAGTTATTTATCCAATGTGGAATCTTAATGCAATGTGCGAAATTTCTCACCTTTCGTACGTAGACACTTGATGGGTAAGTTACTGTTGCGTCACGCTCCGGGGCTCAACTCCCACACACCGCAACTTCAGAATACAGAGAGCAGGCCATGGGAACAGCACCAGGATGCCCACCCAGCTCTGAGCCAAGCTATTCTGTCGTACATGGCGGTGACCTTGGAATGTCCAATAAGCTATTCTGTCGTACATGGCGGTGACCTTGGAATGTCCAATAATCTGCATTCTTGCAGAAACTTTTAGTCACCACCTAGTAGCTCGTACTGCTTGAGCCGTGGCGAGGTTGCTGGCGTCGCCTTTAGAATTCCTGGCGCCACTATCTCGATCTGACTTGTGATGTCCCTCTGATTTGAGGCCACTAACAAGGGAACCTCCCTGATGTGTTGGCAAATGTGCCAACACCTTGTAGATAGAGGAGGCCGAAATGCACGCTATCTAACGCAGACGGGCGTGAATTCTGGAACAGGATAAGTAGTGAATGCTAATAAGAAAAGTATGCAGCTCCTCGAATACTTAACCTTTATTCCTTCATGTGAATACAGCATTGTTGATGAGACATTTCATACGATAACTATCAAACTATGTAAGGCTAATGGCGCCTTGCTAGGTCGTAGCCATGGACTTAGCTGAAGGCTATTCTAACTGTCTCTCGGCAAATGAGAGAAAGGCTTCGTCAGTGTAGTCGCTAGCAAAGTCGTCGTACAACTGGGGCGAGTGCTAGTCCGTATCTCGAGACCTGCCTTGTGGTGGCGCTCGGTCTGCGATCACACAGTGGCGACACAAGGGTCCGACATGTACTAAATGGACCGCGGCCGATTTAAGCTACCACCTAGCAAGTGTGGTGTCTGGCGGTGACACCACACTCCCCATCGCCCCTCCCTCAGATTTAGTTATAAATTGACACAGGGATAGGCCTTGAAAAACTGAACACAGATCGATCGAGAAAACAGGAAGAAGTTGTGTGGAACTATGAAAAAATAAGCAAAATATACAAACTGAGTAGTCCATGTGTAAGATATGCAACATAAATGGACAATGATAGCCCGTGAGTGCCGTGGTCTCGTGGTTAGAGTGAGCAACTGCGGGACGAAAGGTACTTGGTTCGAGTCCTCCCTCGAGTGAAAATTTTACTTCCTTTATTTTCGCAAAGTTACCATCTGTCCGTTCATTCATTGACGTCTCCGTTCACTGTAATGAGTTTAGTGTCTGTGTTTTGCGACCGCACCGCAAAACCGTCCGATTAGTAGACGAAAGGACGTGCCTCTCCAACAGGAACCGAAAACATTTGATCGCAAGGTCATAGGTCAACCGATTCCTCCACAGGAAAACACGTCTGATATATTCTTTACGACACTGGTGACGCTATGTGCGTCACATGACAGGAATATGTTGTCGACCCACCTAACTTACACACTTGGCGAATGGGTAAAAAGATTCTTCTACCTTGCCCGATTTAGGTTTTCTTGTGGATGTGATAATCACTCCAAAAAAAGTGATGAAAACATAAGAGATTGTCACATAAACTGCATCAAATGAATGCAACAGTATCAGAGTCTCTCAGTTTTCCCTGTGCTCTGTCAAAACATGTTTTTTACGTTTTCAAATGTTTCCGTGCGTAGACCGTCAAATTCTGTATATGTCCAAGCACATCTGAACATGTCCCGGATTTTGGAGAGCGAAGTTGATTATGTGTGAGTGCCTGAACTTTGATAATTATCTGAAACAAAAAATTAAAATTTTCACCCAGGAGAGGATTTGAATCAAGGACCTGTCGTTCAACAGCTGCTCACGCTAACCACGGGACCACGGCGCTCGTAAGATAACAGTCTCCTTGATGTTGCTTACCTTGCTCATGGACTACTCAGTTTGTATATTTTGCTTATTTTTTCATAGTTCCACACAACTTCTTCCTGTTTTCTCGATTGATTTGTGTTCAGTTTTTCAAGGCCTATCCCTGTGCCAACTTATAACTAAATCTGAGGGGGGTGCGATGGGGAGGTTTCCTTGTAAGATCTTTGCTCGTGGTTGTTGGTGAGGACAGGGCGTGTTGTGGCATGGCGAGTTGGCGAATGGTAACGGAGCGAGGAGGACGGTGTGAGAGGTCATCCCAGTGAGTAAGACGAGCACTTGCGCAAGCGACTTGGGCACGGAGTTCCTCGAGTGGTTGCTGGGCATATTTGAGGGCCGATTTGAATCCGTGGCCGACTTATAGTGCCGTCAGGAACAGGAAGGCGGCCCACTCCTATGGGAGTTATTGGTGAAGTTACTGTAGCTGTAGCCGACCGTGGAAAACATGCCTCAAATCCTGACTCGATCTGCATCGTGCCAGAAGTGTCGCGTCTGCTCACAGTTCAGAAGAATGTGTGGCGCATTTTACACTGTTATCCCTATAAGATTCACAATGTGCACAAAATGAAACCCTAAGACAGGCTACAACGGCGTGACGAAGCAATACTGTACTGTACTGCTCAATGATAACTGACACCGTGTCAGAATCCGTGGATGGCAGTTGGCTGAATTTAAAAGTAATGGTTGTCGTCGTTGACTGTTGCCGCTTTTACATCGTGTGTTTCAATATGATACAGTTATTGTATTTAAAAAAATAAAAAAGTAAGAAAAAAGACTATCCAAATGTCCCATAGATCCGGATTAGTGAGGGCCGAATAAACGAGGTTCGATTGTAGTAAATCTCGCACTCTGTATATCCCCAAATCGCCAACAGATTTAACCGCGCGACTGCTACGGTCGCAGGTTCGAATCCTGCCTCGGGCATGGATGTGTGTGATGTCATTAGGTAGTAAATCCCGCACTCTGTATATCCCCAAATCGCCAACAGATTTAACTGCGCGACTGCTACGGTCGCAGGTTCGAATCCTGCCTCGGGCATGGATGTGTGTGATGTCCTTAGGTTAGTTAGATTTAAGTAGTCCTAAGTTCTAGGGGACTGATGACCACAGATGTTAAGTCCCATAGTGCTCAGAGCCACTTGAACCATTTGAACCGCCAACAGATTTAATAATTTGTTCTTCTCACTGTACTGTATACGCACAATACATAAAACTCATTGTTTGCTATTCTTCTTGGGGTTGCAATTTTTATGGTACCAGTGTGTTTTAGTGCGTCACGTGAGGTTCAGTGAACCGGATATTGGCTTAAGGAGTTTGTCTGCAACTGCTGAATCAGCTGCAAAGAAAAAATGAAACATGTCGGAGATGGCAGACTGGAAGTCGAAAGGAGCCTCCCATCCACCAGACCCCTTTAATCGTAAGGTAGAGCGAGGCGGATTCGGCCTGTGTTGCCCGGGGCGAGAAGAACCGCCGTCGTTCCTGCATAATGTGAAGCCCAGTAGCCTGGGAAAATGGATAATGGGAAAATGCTTGACCTGGAGACGGGGGGTAGGGGGGGACAGAGGCGGTGAGCCCTGGGATCCTCCGCCCACGCTGGCCGCCCACCGCCCGCCTCTCGGGGTCACCGCGGCGGCCGTCCTTGACACCCGGCCGGGGAGTTCGGCTCCGTCCCGACTGCGCTGATCCCTGGCCCTGGGAATCCCCTGCGGGCCATACTCGAGCCAATCAGTGTGGGGTGTCTGACGGGCAGGGCGGGAGGGGGGGGGGGGTGAGGAACACTGCGCAGGTCACGCGACGGCGCGCGCCACCCCAGGCCGCTAACGGAGACGCCGAACGCGGCCGCAGTTTTCGCCCACCAGCGCCGTGCTCCATGGGTAAATAGTCGCCGTTCGCTTCTCCGGCGCTCTCTTCTTGCTCGCGTCCGCTTTTTTCCCGCGTTGTGTGTGTGTGTGTGTGTGTGTGTGTGTGTGTGTGTGTGTGTGCTCTCTGAGCGTCCGGAGCGTGGGACGGCGGACGGGAAGGAAGCGGCTGGCTGCGCTTCCCACATTTGGGTTCCCACAGGATGCCGCTGCACCTGCCGTGGCGTCCGGGAACAAAAGTACACAGTGCTGTGGCGCCTGCTCATCGCCCTGCCGCGCTCCTATTGTATTCTCACATTATCCAGAGAATCAGTGAGGAGCCGGCTGATAATTATTATCTTCGGTTTTACTTGTTCTCCACAGCAGTTGCTTATGTGTATGTTCAGTGTATGTTCAGTGGATCGTAATTTCGATCTCTTGCTATGATGCAGAACGAGTCATTTAGTTACATTTATTATACACTTTCACAATGAATATTACGGCAACACGTTGACCATTTCCTCGTACCTGATTGTCTGTTAGGTGTTTTTTATTATTTATATTTTATTTTTTATCGTCTGACTGGTTTGATAAGGCCCATCACGGCCTTTTCTCCTGTGCCAGCCCATACATCCCAGAGTAACACTTGCACGGAACGTCCTCAGTTATTTGATGGCTATATACTAGTCTCCGTTTCCATTACAGGTTTTACACTCTACAGCTCCCTGTAGTCCACTTGTTCCCAACCTTTTTTGAACGATTACCCCTAAACGAGAGCAGGTGTCATCCACTGCCCTTAAAACAGTGTGCGACATATTTAAACATTAGATCGTAAAAAAGTTATATTCCTGTTTTTAAAGTGTCAAGTTATTTATAATAGTTAATGTTCAAACAACTGATACCTACGAGTTTTCTACTGTTTTCACTAACCCAAAAAATAATGAATCAAAGAGGTGTTGTAAGTAGGCTGTTTGTTTTTATGTTGGTAACGTCACATAGCGCTGTGTATGAAAATCACTGGCTGTGCTGTGTGCAGTCTGTGGCTGGTTAGCATTGTTGTAATATTCGCTATTGTAGTGTTGGGCAGTAGGATGTGAACAGCGCGTAGCGTTGTGCAGTTGGAGGTGAGCCGCCAGCAGTGGTGGATGTGGGGGGAGAGATGACAGAATTTTGAGAGCGGATGATCTGGACGTGTGTCCATCAGAAAGAGTAAGTTTGTTATACTGTATATCATGAACTGATACATATATATAACGACTTTTGAACACTATTAAGGTAAATACATTGTTTGTTCTCTATCAAAATCTTTCATTTGCTAAGTATGCCTATCAGTAGTTAGTGCCTTCAGTAGTTAGAATCTTTTATTTAGCTGGCAGTATTGGCGCTCGCTGTATTGCAGTAGTTCGAGTAACGAAGATTTTTGTGAGGTAAGTGATTCATGAAAGGTATAGGTTATTGTTAGTCAGGGCCATTCTTTTGTAGGGATTATTGTGCTAAAAATATTGTGTGTCAGTTTAGTGTTGATCAGAATAAGTAAAGGGCGAAATATCTGAGTACGCTCAGTTCTGCTTAGCTGTTTGAAAACCAAATAACGTAAGAGGTTTATCAGCACAGTAATTCGTAAAATTTTCTAAGGGAACGTTTCAGTGTTTCGATCTGTTTATTTCTGACACTCATTGTTCATGTTTGGTATGGTGTCCGCCATTGCACATCTGAAGTCATGTACCAAGTTCATTCAGTTCTTGGCTTTTTTCTTGCTGCTATAGCCGAAAGTCTACTTTAAAACCTGAAAGTTGTGGCGAATGGAATCCATAATCTTAAACGTTCTTCCAGTAATAACAGCTACGAACAATAGACCGTCAATTCTGTTGTACGAAAAAATCTGTTTGAATAGTGTGTTGCCTTTGCATAGTCGGAGAGATTGTAATTTGGCTCGAATTTCACTACGTGGAAATATCCCTTCATCTACTGAAAAATGCCTTGTCTAGAACCCACATCAATTTATCAAGCTTTAAAAAAGAATGCTATTAGACTTTATTACAGTGGCAAGTTATTGCTACCAATGGATGGACAGCAAAAGATGTAAATAGAATAGTAGTTGACCCAGAGTGCCGTTGGTAAACTAAATGATGTTTCATAATAAGGTTTTTAACGTGTATGAAACTGAGCGCTAACAGTCAAATCGTACTGAGAGTTCTACATCTGTATCTACATGATTACTCTGAAATCACAATTAAGTGCCTGGCAGATCGTTCATCGAACCACCTTCAAGTTATTTCTCCACAGTTCCACTCTCGATCCGAGCGCGGGAAAAACGGATACTTAAATCTTTCCATCCAAGACATGATTTTTGTCTTATTTTATTACGGTGTTTATTTCTCCCTGTGTAGCTGGGCGCCAACAAAATATTTTCACAGTCTGAAAGAAAGTTGGTGATTGGAATTTCATGAGAAGATCCGACAGCAACGAAAAACGCCTTTGTTTTAATGACTGCCACCCCAATTTGCGTATTATATCCGTGGCACTCTCCTACTTATGCTTGAAATGATATCAAAGCCATCCACACACTATTATGACCCTCCATGCTAGGGCTACATTATCACGTTCTTCCATACGGTCGTTGGGCTTGGGAGTGCTATCTTGCATTTTTTGTGGACATCACAGCTGATACGTTAATAATTACAGACCGCTAAGTGTTGGTTTTTGGTGTGCAGAGTAACACTTTGCATGCAAACAAAACACAGGCACGTTGCTTATCATTGCTGGACCCACATACTTCCCATGGCTCTGGAATGCCTATTGGGCTGCAAGTCCAATTATATGTAGGAGATATGCCCAGAAGATAACGTAGCTAGAAGTGTTGTGATCAACATCTTTCCCCGAAGGGTTTTGCTGTTATTATGCGTAATCATCATCAGTAAAAAGTAGTAGTTGCTGCTGGTCGTTCTGATCATGTTGCTATGCTAAGATACATTCCAGTGTTTGTCCTACACATTTACGAATACTAAGACATACCAACTTGGGAACTAAACTGACATCTTCCGGAGAGTTATAGTAATTACTGTCGACTTGTGTGGCTGTAGATACGTTCCAGATAATCAGTACTGATAACTGTGGTCTTAATGTCTGTAGTTTTAATTATTTAAACTGGAAATCTATTACGCGAACTACCAAACAGCGACGCTGACTGATCTACTGTAGACTTTATTCTGGTCGTCTTCTGTGTTGTACGTCTGGATGGCAGTCTATTTGTCGTAAGCAAATCGAACTTTGAAATAAGTGTGGGCTACAACACCTTCCCAGAGTTTTTTTTTTCCTTTTTGTTAGGGTTACGGATGCGGAAAATTCTAATGACAGTAAACGTGAGAACCTCTATACGTCTCTAGAGGCCTGACTGTCTTGGTGGCAAAAGTATAGAACAAATTATATCTTCCTGATACGTAAACGAGGTACTGTATCGAACAGATTTAGGCCATTATCTCCATTCCACAATTTTGTGTACTGAGAATTAATAGGAGCTTAATATATTGATCACGTGACAATGCCGTCTTTTCCTGTTGTAACTCCTAAAATTAGAAGATGTAAGTGTTACGTTTTAGCTGGATGACTACATTTTGTTTAATGAAATATTCGGTAATGGCAGCATCCAATACCATACCTCGATACTCTGCTTAAGAAAAGGTAACTAGAGCCGATAATGCGCTATGAAACTTTTCGCTGTATGTCTGTAGTCACTCACAAGAGACGTGCCTCTCCAATGGGAACCGAAAACATTTGATCGCAAGGTCATAGGTCAACCGATTCCTCCACAGGAAAACACGTCTGATATATTCTATACGACACTGGTGACAGATAATAATTGTCTGAAAATAAAAAATTAAATTCTTCACTCAAGGGAAGACTTGAACCCAGGACCTCTCGTTCCACAGCTGCTCACGCTAACCACGGGACCACGGATTTTCTCAACTCATATTTTACTTGATGTTGCCTATCTTCCACATGGACTACACAGTTTGTATATTTTGCTTATTTTTTTTCATGGTTCCACACAACTTCTTCCTGTTTTCTCGATAGATCTGTGTTCAGTTTTTCAAGGCCTATCCACTGTGCCAACTTATAACTAAATCTGAGGGGGGTGCGATGGGGAGGTTCCCTTGTCAGTGATTTTCACAGTTCTTTTGTACACTATCTATTGGTGGAATTCATCTGTCATATTACTGTTGTCGGCGGTTTACTGTAGAACTAAGGCTGAAAACATGCTTTATTATCCATTCGCAGTTTTTATGACAGGAACATCACGTTCCAAGCAGTGTTGCTAACGTAACGCTATAACGCTACAACATATGGTGCATTTGTGAGAATGTTTAGGCAGAGCTAGTCGTGTTGTGAATAGCGTTGTAAACAAATATCTACGATTACCCATGGAACCTGTAACTTTTTATCACGTACAAAAATTTAGTTTTTGTAGTGTGTTACGACAACATACGGGGTTTGTTCGTCGGTCTGAGATATTCACCGGGTTGGATTAATAGATGTAGGCTATGCCTATCGTCAGAACTATATTGTACCTCTCCCACAGAAGTGTATTTTAGTCCCACATACATATACTTGCGAACAAATACTAGACAAATGGTTGTGCTCAGATTCATCGTGGTTTTTAATGCTTGTCCGAACTCTAGGTCGCTTATAAGAGGTTCACGCAATCATGATGTCTCTTCCTAAATTTATCTTTTAGAACACACACATACTCCATATGGCAGATTGTGCCATCTTCAAAAAGGGAGCAAGACATGAGAACACCTATCTGTACGAGTCATAATGTCTCTTATCTTACCCGAAATGCACACTGGATATAAATTTCAGCTGTCAATAGTGTTCTCGCGAAAAGAGCGTTGTTCAATTTGAGTTCACGTAGTACTAGTGTGTTGATCGAACCTAACGGTGACAGGAAACTTATTCACGAAATTCTGCCAGTTCGCTCTAAAGCTCTCTGCCACTGCAATTCCTGACGCAGGTCGTCTATAAAAGCACCCGGTTACCATTTTTTACCCACCTTTGATGCTTATCTTCACCCACATTAATTCATATTCTGAATCTATGATAACGTCGCTAGATATTATCGAATTCTTTACGGCAATAAATGCGCCACCATCACTGGCGACTGATCTATACTTACGATAACTACTCCGACGTGAGTTTAGGATTTCGTTGCTGTTCAATTGCCCTTTCTGCTCCTAATACTATCTGGGCACTATAACCTTCAATAACCTGTACTAATTCTGGGACCTTATCACAGATGCTCCTTTTTTTCTGTTCACGATCTGCGGCGACGAGCATTCTCTGAGAATAACGTCGCAAATTATTTTCGATTTCGGCAGTTGAACCATCTCTGATCCCAAGGGTGGGCGGAGGGACTGGGGATGTCTAGTAACCTAACAAATTCCCATGTGCACGCCACACGTACTCCCCCGCCCTAATAGCTGTTTCCTTCGTGTTGGCCACCCGAGAGCAAGCTCGACAAATTCGCATCAGATACCATCACAGAACCGTCTGAGCATCTGGTTTAGACCCTTCAGTCTGCTCCAAACCAGAGGACCGTAGGCGACTCTGGAACGATGTCACTAATAGTGAGTTTCGGCTGCACCCCGTGTGCGTTGCTAGTTGTCTTCACTATATGAGCCGTCTGTGTGTCGGAGTTAATGATGATCTCAGAACCCAAGCGGCAGGCGTCATTCGTACGAAAGGAGCCACTTTTTGCAGCCCAATGCACACTGCCAATGCTCGACCGCCTCCAGTTCAGCCCCCTCCACGACACGGATGAGACCCTCCGGCAAACGTACCGAGTGCACACTGGTATTCTTTCCCCACGTGCCTGCTATTTCCCTGAGAGGCTTCATTATGCGCCTAACGTTGGAGCTCTTTATGACTCGCATACCCGCCGTCTGCACTCCCCTTAGACTGGGTAGGGAAATCGTACTGCAGTAGGAATGATTGAGTATAAAACAGCAGCGAAACAATAACGTCCGACAATTCGTGCTACATTAAGCATGCCACTGCGAGACGGCACTGCGCGAAGACAGGGTTATTCTAAATGATGGACTCATTTTCAAAACTTCGTATTTATTCAGGTACAAATCCAAACTGACCAAGCTTTATACCAATGAAAAGAGAAAGTTTCAAAGTTTTTTTCATAATGTTTGTTATCAATTTAATAAATTTAATAGTGTGAAATAATTTGTAATTAATCAATTTTAATAATTATTTCATAATTAGAAATGTGATAAATGTGGCCACCGTTGGTTGCACGGCAAACATCGACGCGGCAGCCAAACTCGTCCCAAACAAGCGAAAGCGTATCTGCAGTTATTGAGTGCACGGCAGCAGTGATCCGGTCCCGCAGATCGTTCATAGTGGTTGGTATAGGCGGGACGCGAACAGCTTCCTTCACATAATAGTCGCAGGGTGTGAGATCAGGAGATCTCGGTGGCCAGAATTGCAGAGCCAGGACCTCAAGTCCCCTGTGACCGATCCAACGGTGAGGAAGGGAGTCATTCAAAAAGCGTCGTACACTTCTCGGTGCCAAAGAGGCGGAGCTCCATCCTGTTGGAAAATGAAATCCTGGGAATCTTCCATAACTTGAGGGAACAGCCGTTGTTCCAACATGTCCAGGTACATGATTACCATTACAGTTCTTTCCGCAAATGAAAATGGTCCATAAACCTTTTTACGGCATATGGCACAGAACACGTTGATCTAAGGTGAGTCTCTTTCGTGTTGCAATGGAGAATGTAGATTTCCCAAACTCCATATCCGAACATTTTGTCTGTTGACTTTTCTACCAATTACACCTGTAGAAATGCGTCACCCTCCATTTTTGCTAGCATATAACGAAGCTCCTCTTTGCCATTGGGGTTGAGAGCCTGCACAAGTTGTAATCGGAGGTCTTGTATAGCAAACGCCGTCTCAGAACTTTCCATACAGTAGGTTGGGGTATTCCAAGTTCTCTACTGGCTCTATTGGTAGACTTACTGGAACTGCGCACAAAACTTTCTTGAATCCGTCGGACATCATCCTCTGACACCCACGGTCGGCCTGTGCTCTTTCCTTTGCACACTGTCCCAGTGTGTTTAAATTGCTTAAATCAACAGCTAAAGTTTTTGCGAGTTTGTGGTTGAATATCGAATTTGGTACGAAATGCTCACTGCACTGCAATTTGCGACTCACTTTTCGTGAACTCAAGAACGCAGAAAAACCTTGTGCTGCACAGTCGCCATCTCACTCACAACTGATAGTGAAACGGAATAACGGCCCTATTGCCACGCAAACTCTAGCGGCCGCTTCTGAAACCATCACCGTCCGCCCGCCGCCACCCACCAAAAACTTTGAAACTTCCTCTTTACATTGGAATAAAGTTTGTTCATTTTAGATTTTTAGTTGAATACATACGAATTTTTGAAAATGGATCCATCATTTAGAGTAACCCTGTACATATTTTGATGATTTGTCGGAGGCGAGGTAGCGCTGTACGCAAGTATTAACTGAATACGTCAGAGAGGGGTGACTACATGCTATGATCGAAGGTGAAGGTGATCTGCCGGTCTCGAGGTCGCACCGTGTTGTGTTGAAGGTACTAGAGGCGCGGTCAGTCCTAAGTACGATTGGTTATTATGAGAATTGGCCGGACTCGAAGTCCTGGCAAGCTAAGACGGAACATTTCTTATCAAAAAGGTAGATGCGCTGGTTCACAAAGACGTACGCATCACCGAGGTCCTGAGGTTAAGGAGATTGTATTTTTATTATAGTGTTCGTAGGGAGTACAACTGACTTAATATCTGTAATAGGAAATACTTAAGGGAGACATGGAGAACCATAGGCGTATCCCACAGCGGAAATAAATAAATATGAAAATAGAGGTTAAAGAGAGTGAAAGGTAATGTACAAGTTCAGAGGTGTAAAGATAGATGTACGGAAGTTATAGTTATTGAGCTGAGAATCATTATTGCGTGTTTTGTGTTCTTCCGCTCTATCTATCACGCGTTATGCTTGTATGTGTTTATTGTTTCAGGGCAACTATCATTTACGGTAATCATCATGTAATCATAGTTCCAGCAGCCAAATGAACGAATGTATTCGAAAAACTTAGGAGGATGTATCATTAAGGAAGAAAGTATACAAATGTGTATGCTACATGTGCAGTAGCTAGCCTTATGGTGCGCAGACAAGTAATATAATTATACACAGCCAAGGGATCCCCTAAGTACTGACGGATCCCTCGGAATGAAATGCATTTTCATGCAGTAGTCTTTAACAGCGTCAATACTAACTTGTATACATTAATATATAGCCCACGTGCACCTAGTACTTGCAGTAGGTCAATAAGATTTTAATGTTTAAGATACAACACTCTGCTGGTGGTTCAGAGTCAATTTAGAATAAATGTTTGTACTCACTTCATTCAGTCGAAGAACCAACAATTAATTCTTTTTTGGGAAAAGCACCATTCAAGGTTAATTCGTAAGAGATTGTATTCATCTGGCTACGAATTCCACTCCTGTGCGAACCTCTTCACTCGGAAGAGCCTACGTACTCAATTATTTGCAGGATGTGTTTCAATCTCTATCTTGCACTACAGTTTTTACAGTCTACAGCTCCCTGTAGTACCAAGATGTCTTAAGAGATGTCCTATCAGCCTGTCCCTTCTCCTTATCAACCTTATCATTCGTCCCTTTCCTAGCTGATTTTGCAGAGAACCTCCTCACTCCTTACGTTATCTACATCTACATCTACATGGTTACTCTGCAATTCACGCTTAAGTGCCTGCCAGAGGGTTCATCGAACCATTTTCATACTACTTCTCTACCACTCCACTCTCAAATGACCCGTGGGAAAAAGGAACACCTAAATGTTTCCGTTCGAGCTCTGATTTCTCTTATTTTATTATGATGATCGTTTCTCCCTATGTAGGTGAGTGTCTGCAAAATATTTTCGCATTCGGAAGAGAAAGTTGGTGACTGAAATTTCGTAAATATATCTCGCCCCCCCCTCCCCCCCCAAAAAAAACCGCCTTTGTTTCAGTGACTGCCAGCCCAACTCACGTATCATATCACAGACACTCTCACCGCTATTGCGTTATAACACGAAACGAGCTGAACTTCTTTGCACTTTTTCGATGTCCTCCATCAATACTACCTGGTACGGATTCCATACCGAGCAGCAATATTCCAGTAGAGGACGGACAAGTGTAATGTAGTCTGTCTCTTTAGTGGGTTTGTCGCATCTCCTAAGTGTTCTGCCAAAGAAAGCACAGTCTTTGTTTTGCCTTCCCCACAATATTATCTATGTGGTATTTCCAGTTTAAGTTGCTCGTAATTGTAATTCCTAGGTATTTAGTCGAGTTGTTTACAGGCCTTAGATTTGTGCGATTTATCGTATACCTAAAATTTGTCGGATTTCTTTTAGTACCCATGTGGATGACCGCGCACTTTTCTTTGCTTAGTGCCAATTGCCACTTTTCGCCCATTCAGAAATTCTCTCTAGATCATTTCGTAATTGGAATTGATCGTCTGATGATTTTACTAGACGGTAAATTACAGCGTCATCTGCAAACAATCTAAGGGGGCTGCTCAGATTATCACCTAGATCATTTATGTAAACCAGGAACAGCAGAGGGCCTATGACACTACCTTGCGGAACGCCAGATATCACTTCTGTTCTGTCACTACGAAGTATCACCTCTCGGAGAGGAAATCCCGAATCCAGTCACACAACTGAGACGATGCTCCACATGCACGCAATTTGATTAAATAGTCACTTGTGAGGAACGGTATCAAAAGCCTTCTGGAAGTCTAGGAATATGGAATCGATCTGAAATCCCTTGTCAACAGCACTCATTACTTCATGGGAATAAAGAGCTAGCTGTGTTGCACAAGAACGATATTTTCTGAATCCGTGTTGGTTATGTATCAATAAGTCATTTTCTTCAAGGAGATTCATAATGTTCGAGTACAGTATACGCTCCAAAATCCTATTGCAAACTGAGGTCAGTGGTATGGGTCTGTAATTCAACTTCCTTTCTTGAATATTGGTGTGACCTGTGCTACTTTCCAGTCTTTAGGAACAGACCTTTCGTTAAGTGAGTGGTTGTATTTGACTGTTAAGAAAGGCGCTATTGTGTCTGCATCCTCTGAAAGGAGCTTGACTGGTATGCCATCTGGACCGGAAGACTTGCCTTTCCTAAGTGATTTGAGTTGTTTCACAACACCTAAGATTTCTACTTTTATGTCACTCATGCTAACAGCTGTTATGGTTTCGAATTCTGGAATATTTACTTCGTCTACTTTCGTGAAGGAATTACGGAAAACTGTATTTAGTAACTTCGCTTTAATGACGCCATCATCGATAACATTTCCATCGCTATCGCGCAGTGACGGTATTGACTGTTTTTTGCCACTGGTGTACTTTACATACGACCAGAATTTCTTTGGGTTTTCTACCACATTTTGAAAAAATGTTTCATTGGGGAAACTATTAAAAGCGTCTCGCATTGACATCCGCACTAAATTTTGAGCTTCCGTGAAACTTAGCCAGTCTTGGAGATTTTGCATTCTGCTGAATTAGGCATGCTTTTTTCGTTGCTTCTGCAACAGTGTTCTGACGTGTTTTGTGTACCATGATGGATCAGTCCCGTCTCTTATTAACTTATGCGATATGAATCTATCTATTGCTGTCGATACTGTATCTTTGAATTTGAGCGATATCTGCTCTACACTTACATAATTAGCTTGGAAGGAATGGACACTATCTCTTAGGAAGGCATCAAGCGAATTTTTATCTGCTGTTTTAAACAGATATATTTTGCATTTATTTTTAGTGGTTTTGGTTGATATTTTTTAAGCCTCGCTACAATGACCTTGTGTCCACTAATCCCTGTATCCGTCATGACGCTCTCTATTAGATCAGGATTATTTGTGGCTAAGAGGTCAAGTTTTTTCGCAACCATTTACAATTCGTGTGGGCTCATGAACTAATTGTTCAAAGTAATTCTCAGAGAAAGCATTTAGTACAATTTCGGAAGATGTTTTCTGTCTTCCACCGGCTTTGAACATATATTTTCGCCAACAAATCGAGGGTAGATTGAAGTCTCCACCAGTTATGACTGTATGAGTGGGGTACTTATTTGTAATGAGATTCAAGCTTTCTTTGAACCGTTCAGCTTTGTATAATCTGAGTCGGGGAGGACGGGGGGGGGGGGGGGGGGGGAGGGGGGGAGGGGGCGGTACAAGGAGCCAAGCCAATTATTATTTTGGTACGGCTGTTTCTTATAACCTCTACCCATAGTAATTCGCAGGTACTACCTATTTCAACTCCACTACAAGATAAACTACTACCAACAGACACAAAGACACCACCTCCTACTTTATTTAATCTATCCCTTCTGAAGAAGGTTTGCGCCTCTGTAAAAATTTCGGCAGAATTTATCTCCGGATTTAGCCAGCTATCTGTTCCTATAACGATTTCAGCTTCAGTGCTTTCTATCAGCGCCTGAAGCTCTGGTACTTTTCCAACACACCTACGACAATTTACAACTACAATACCGACTGTTGTTTGGTCGATTCTCGTTGTTTCTTTGCCCTGTACTCTTTGACTGGAGCCCTTTAATCTTTCCCGAGACTGTCTAACCTAAAAAACCGCCCAATCCACGCCACACAGGCCCTGCTACCCGTGTAGCCGCCTCCTGACCTATTTAGTGGAACCCGAAACCCTGCCACCTTATGGCGCAAGCCGAGGAATCTGCAGCCTACACGGTCGCAGAACCCTCTGAGCCTCTGATTCAGACCTTCCACTCGGCTCTGTACCAAAGGACCGCAATTGCTCCTGTCGACGATGCTGCAGATGGTGAGCTCTGCCTTCACCTGGCTAGCAAGACTGGCAGTCTCCACCAACTCAGATAGCCGCCGGAAACCAGGGAGAATCTCTTCCGATCCATAGCGTCACACGTCATTAGTGCCGACGTGAGCCACCACCTGCAGTTGGCAGCACCCTGTACCCTTCATGGCATCCGAAAGGACCCTTTCCACATCTTGGATGACTCTCCCCGGTATGCACACAGAGAGCACATTGGCTTTCTTCCCGTCCTTAGCTGCCATATCCCTAAGGGTCTCCATCACCCGCCTAACACTGGAGCTCCCAATGACAAGCAATCCCACCCTCTGCGTTTGTCCGAACCTCTCAGGTAGATCGGCCACTGCCGCAACAGGCGAGGCCGCCCTTGCTGGCTAAGAAGTACTTCCAGCAGTGGGCAGTACCTCAAAGCTGTTCCGGGGGCGTAAGGGTACAGCCTTGTGGCCAGCACCAACTTTCATCTTCCGCCCAGAGATTCGCGACCCCGCCAGGTTCGCCAATCACCGTGAGGCAAGTGACAACCGGCAGGGACGTCCGAATTCGATGGCACAGTGGCATCAGAGATACCAGGCGATGCTACAGTTCCAGAGGTGCCAAAGCGCTCGCCTCGAGTGTCCCAATATCACTGCGGCCCAGGGCAACAGCCTGGAGCCTGTCGACCACGGTCAGCACAGCTGAAACGTCCCCTTAGAAAAATTTATGAATTACTGTGCTGGTAAACCCCTTACGTTATTTGATTTTCAAACAGCTGAGCAAAACTGAACGTACTCAGACATTACTCTCTTTACTTATTCTGATCAACACTAAACTGACACAATATTTTTAGCACAACGCAATCTGACTTTCAAAAATCCCTACAAAAGAATGGCACTGACTAACATTAACCTATACGTTTCACAAATCACTTACCTGTTCGTGCGGTAGCGTTCTCGCTTCCCACGCCCGGGTTCCCGGGTTCGATTCCCGGAGGGGTCAGGGATTTTCTCTGCCTCGTGATGACTGGGTGTTGTGTGATGTCCTTAGTTTAGTTACGTTTAAGTAGTTCTAAGTTCTAGGGGACTGATGACCATAGATGTTAAGTCCCATAGTGCTCAGAGCCATTTGAACCATTTGAACTTACCTCACAAAAATCTTCGTTACTCAAACTACTGCAATACAGCGAGCGCCAATGTTGTTGTTGTTGTGGTCTTCAGTCCTGAGACTGGTTTGATGCAGCTCTCCATGCTACTCGATCCTGTGCAAGTTTCTTCATCTCCCAGTACCTACTGCAACCTACATCCTTCTAAATCTGCTTAGTGTATTCATCTCTTGGTCTCCCTCTACTATTTTTACCCTTCACACTGCCCTCAAATGCTAAATTTGTGATCCCTTGATGCCTCAGAACATGTCCTACCAACTGGTCCCTTCTTCTCGTCAAGTTGTGCCACAAACTCCTCTTCTCCTCAATTCTATTCAATACCTCTTCATTAGTTATGTGATCTACCCAGCTAATCTTCAGCATTCTTCTGTAGCACCACATTTCGAAAACTTCTATTCTCTTCCTGTCCAAACTATCTATCGTCCATGTTTCACTTCCATACTTAATTTGATGAACTGGTGTCGATTACAATTTTGTAACATGAGAATACAATAACGAAGATACAAAATACAACATTAAAGAACATAACAAAACATATAACATTCGTGGTAATACGGGCTTTACAAAAGAATCGAAATAACATATACATTAGTGTTACAGGAATTAAGACTTAAGTAAATGTGTAAAATAATGAGAATAGTTTTCGAAACATTAATTTCACATATGAGCATTGAAACAGAACAGAATTAATAATGTCTATAAACATCTTTTCAAAGAAAGTAACATATTATTAATGTAAATTATTTTTTAGGATAACAGTGTTCCTCATATTAGTGAATGTAGATTAGTATTTGAAAAATTCTACAACATAAATCTTATTAGCTAAACACATAAAGACAGGAAAAACATAAAT
This sequence comes from Schistocerca serialis cubense, assembly GCF_023864345.2. NCBI lineage: Eukaryota > Metazoa > Arthropoda > Insecta > Orthoptera > Acrididae > Schistocerca > Schistocerca serialis. The sequence continues at coordinate 259,693,398 of NC_064641.1, forward strand.
ACACAAGGGTATACAAAGACATAGCGGAATAACACAAAAGGAAAGAACAGGGTTTGTTTTCAGTGTAACATTTGGTACTGCAGTCCAACCCAAAACTTCATTTCACAGATGTTTTCTCTTATTTCACTTTTTTTTATACCTTGCCAATGCATTACTTCCAATTCATCACAACTCATTCTCTTATATAGCTTACCCCCTCATAAGCTAACTTAAATCTACAGAGTTCAGATGCTAAACTAAGAGACAAGGCAATGCAGCAGCACAAAACAATTAATGCAAACAGCAATGACAAAAAATGCAAATTGGCAAAGCAAGCAGCAATAAATATAAATTAGCAAAGCAATTGCAATATTACAACTAATATAAGGCAATGTGCAGCAAACAAGAAAAATAAATCAGTAATAAAACTGGCTTAACAAAGTAATACAAAGTGAAATTTAATAGCACTATGTCTGGCAAGCAGCAGCAGCAAATTCAATAACTTATACCTAAAATTAACAAAGCTCAAGCAGAAAAAAATATTACAGTAAAAATGGTCATGTTTAATACCTATGTCACTTCTTAACACTAGAGTGATGCATCACGAGAACTTACTCTAGCAGACAAGTTACCAAATCGTAAAAAATTATTTATGCAATTCCTGTGAAGGGAAATGTCTATTTACGTTCCCTCGTTTTCTTGGAAGTAGATCATAAAATTATTATTTACTGGATCTGTAGGCATAAAATATCTATATTAGTACATCTATTAAATTTTATTTTAACCAATGCTGCAGTGCATCTAGAAACTAGATATTAAACGAAATACACATAAAACATCATTCACTAGACAAATGACGTCTCCAAAGGCAGTAAAAAAATCTCTCAACTAGAAAGACAATAGATGTAAAATGTTTCTCATCATTTCATTAGGCATTTTAGTAAATATCATAAATTAAGAGCTCTACAGTGTAATCATATGTTTTCAAGTTTGAGTGTGTCGTATTTGCGATGCTTTCTACAAAGAAATGTCAATAGCGAGAATAATGGCCTCTTTTTTTTCTTTTTTTTTTTACCTAATGGCTTTCCTTTTTCAAGTGACTATCTCTCAGTTGGGTGCCCACAACGCATTACGTCAAGGTCACTTACCTTTCTTACCGAAATATTTACGACAGCAGTTTGCACTACAGTGTCAGTCCCATATAAAAATTTCACAGGTCGAGAATTTGCGTTACAAATATGTAGAAACAAAATCCTATAAATATAACAGTGTCCAAAAAATTGTCGTTGGCATTGTAATACATTCATGCACTTTCACCCATTTCATAACTCTTAAAGTACGATTCTTGGTTTCCAACATCCTGTTTCACGAATCAGCCTCCCTAACCACTACTCATTATTCATATACATATAAACACGTAATCACATTTCTCATATACGGTAGCATCATCTTATTGATCATAAACGTACCTCAACAGCATAATACACATCGTCATCATAATAATAACATCATAACAGATCAATCACATCTCAAAATCGTCGCAGCTTCTTCCAATAATTTCAAGACCTTCAATAAAATCATCTACCTCAAACGTACTTCAAAAATCATGCTCCCTTACCAAATACGACATTCAAAGCTCTCATAGTATCACAATGGTTCCGAGAAAGTATGAACAGTTCACACAGTGCAGACAAAAAACAATTTCATAAGTGTGAAATTACCCAACTGTGTAATTGCGTAAACATGTGTCGCTGACATAATAAAAGAAATGTTTGTTTCTCTGTTAAATAATCAGATAGTTGTGTAATCCTGTGTTAGAGGAATATTGTACCGATGTGTAAAGTTGTATAAGCAAATACCATACTAGCTAGGGCTCCTTGTGCTTGCCAAACACATGGTACACAAAGTAAGCGTGTACCCCCCTGAGGATTAATGTAATTATACCCTCAGGTGTTACAGATTACAGCAGTGGAATGAAATGTATCAAGGAAAACCTTTGTATCATTGTAATTCAAAAATCTTTCAACATAAATGTTTTAAGTACAAAATCAATCACTCCAATACGTGTACTGTAGCGCTAAACTGTGTGTCTTGTTGTAAGACAATCTCTGCCATTACTTAAGGGTAAAAAATGTGCCAAGTGTCGTAATTATCGTCGTCCATAAGCAAAGCTCTGTAGAAGTCAATGTACTTACCTCGTAATAAACAAAGTGAATTGCTTTGCGTATAGATATCGTAGTTATTACATACAGTACCATGATCAAGAAAGTACTGTAATGTAATGTATTGTTGTGCTACGGAAGAGGCGGTCTCATTGTAGCTATACCACAAAAGTTACTACTAAAACATGTTTTACTTTCCAGAATAATACAGAAAAACTGTGCAGATATAAAACACATACAGCGCAGAAGCAATATTGTAAATTGTGTCACACATTAGTAGCGTTGTGATATAATCGTGTAGCTGTCAAAGAAACCAAGTGCTAAATCATCATTAATCCCACAGAAAGTACTTCAAATAAAGAATATCTCTTCAAGTAAACCAAAATGTTGCATTAAAATCTCATTAGCAGTATATGTTTTAAGTATGTAAGCCGTGTATTCGTTACGTAATCGTGCAACTAACAAGCAAGAATGTACAAATAACAACACTGTGTCGTCTGTTCACTATAACAATGGATTCGTAATTTCTGTTTAAATAAGTTCTCTTGGTTCTTGACTGGATATTTAACTTCAAACATTGTTGCATGTTAACAGATTCTAAGTCTGACAAAGCTTACTAGTAATGTAAAGTGAAAAATTTTATAGCAAAGACTAAGTTAAAAAGCAGATTATCATTCAATAAACGGTTTTACATGTGAAATGTGGTGTAAACCTTTACCCTTTCTAGTGCGCAGAGTTTCAACTTCAAAGTAATTATCATGTTGTATACGTCGGTAAGGAATGGTAAACTTTTTCTCAAGGTTAACGTCTATGTTTTTTCTCGGAGCCAGCCGGCGCAAGCGGCGACCTGCGGTGCGAGTCATTGTCTGTCTCTTTGTTGGCGTGCGTCGTTATTGGGATTAGGAGACCTAACTTCTACAAATTCACTTTGTCGAGAGGGCTCTGCCCTGTTTGAATCCCGCCAGTTCTGATGACATTCAGGTCTTTCATTACGATTATATCGTCTGTCGTCACGTCGGTAGATTCCATAGTTTCTCTTTTGTCGGTCATATGGTGGAGAATTTCTCCCGGAATCGTAACTGCGAGCTGAACTGTTGCGTCTCAGGTTATTCTGTCTCCCTTGATAATAATTGTTTTGGTTCCCATATTGTCTGTGTCTATGGTTATCTCTGTCATATTCGTTACTACGGAAATGCGATCTTTCTCTGCAACTATTATTCCTCTGCCAGAGGTTGTCATACGGGTGGTGTTTGTTTTGGTCACGATTTGCGTTGTAAGAATAGCCTTGTCGTGTCCAGTTATTATTTCTGTCACCGCATAATTGTGACGGATGTGACCTGTAATTGTTGTGTTCCTGTTTTCGCGTCCCACGATTGTCAGTGTCAATTTCAAATTCTTGTAAAAGTCCCTGAAAAGCTTCAATGTCGTCTTTACAACGTCCTGCCAAAATAATGTGTCGTAAATGTTCAGGCAACTTGATTAAGCAAATGCAGATGAGTACTGAGGGGCTGTACGGGTTTGACAGGTACTGATTCTTGTGCAACATGTCTTCAAAATATTTCACAAGACTGGAGAATTCAGATTGTTCGAAATGTTTCATCATTATGATGCTATGTTTTACTCGGTCTTGTGTAGCTTGAGACCAATATGCTGAGAGGAAGGCATGATAAAAATCTCCTTCACTGTGACAATCGTGAATGACCGATCGCATTCTTACAACAGGTTCATTCTCTAAGTAGCCACACATAAATTCTAACCTGTGCTCTAATGACCAGATGGGAGGAAAACGATGAGGGAATTGATGAAGCCACGCTTGAGGATGAATGTCATTGCCGGAATTCTTAAATGTTTTGAATTTTCGTGTGGTAATGAACAGCTTATGGTCAAAATCATCATGTCGGCAAGTCGCATATCGCTCATTGTTACTTCGTTTCGGGGCTTCCATCTCAAAATTCGGTGTACCTTGCCAATTTCTTTCATAATTTCCGAAGTGCCCTGTGTTATTATTTTGTCGCTGTTCCGTATTTCTAAGTCCCTCTTCCCGTGTTGGAGAGCGAGTCTCCTCTGAAATATGTAATTCTTGTATTATTTGTGCGAATTGATCTTGTACTTCCCGGATTTCTCTTTTGTGTTGCGTATTAACTTGATTCTGATTTGGTTTGAATTTCCTAATTTGTTCGTATTCTTCTGTGTCATTGAAGGCTACGGGTCTTGTGTCATTCAGATCATCATCTACCTTTGTAGATAAGTTAGTGAACTGATCCGAAAGTTCGGCTACTTTCTCCGATAGTGAACTTATTTCCTCAAGTGTGGTTTTCTCAACCAAATTTCAGAGTGTCCATTTGTGTTGAAATCGTATCTACTGTGTCCTTTAAGTTTTCCTGAGTTTTTGCAAGTTGCGCAACCGAATCGGTAGATGCAACTGAGTCAGTTTTAGCCTACAAGGTGTCGTGATTTTCATGAACAATAGTTTGCAGTTCCTTTATGGCTGCTTCGTGATTCTGTAATAAACTTCCCCTCATGATTTTACAAAAACTGATGTTATGTATCCCTTCTGCCTTATTTGATCTTAAGCCATACAAAGCTCTTAAATTCTGACTGATACTGGATCCCCAATCAGTTACCTGCCGACACCTGTTTCATCTTCTGTCACGTCATCAGACATGTCCTCCGCTTCATAGAGGCCTTCAGTGTACTCTTTCCACCTATCTGCATTTATCAGCAGATATCATACTGATTTCGAAATGTGATTTGCTTGCAATAGTTAAGAAATCATTACAAATATACAACATAGAATACCACCAAGATATAGTCTATAGTAGATCTGTCAGCATTGCTGTTTGGTAATTCGTGTAATCGATTTCCAGGTTAAATCATTGAAACTAAAGACACAATTTTATAACCAATTATCGGTCCTGATTCCTTGGAGTGTATCGACATCCACACAAGTCAACAGTAATTACTTTCTTGTTCGGTAGATTTTGGTTTAGGTAGCACATACAAATGTCTTAGTATCCGTTAATGATTAGGACAAACACTGATTGCATCTCAGCAGAGCAGTATGATCAGAATGACCACCATAAGCAACTGATTTTTACTGATTTTGATTATTCATACAAATAGCAAAATGCTTCAGATAAAGATCTTGATCAAAACACTACAAGTTACATGATTTTCTAGTCATATCTTCTAAATGTGATTGTATTTGGAATGTATGCATGGATGTATGCATAGTTACAACAAGAAACCCGTATTTGGCGGTGTATAATTATTAAAGTATCAGCCCTGAAGTCTATAAAAAATGCGAGATGTGACTCCCAAGGCTGACGACCATATGGAAGAATGTGATATGCCACCCTATCATGTATTGTCATCGTAATGAATGGGTGACTTTGGTATCATTTACGTAGACCTATGAGATGTATTTTGATAAAGTAACGCACACAGTCTGTACTTAGGTCCCTGCGCAGCGTTTATGCAGCCTCTGTGGTAAACATCTCAAAATACATTATTTGGTACGAGCACACCAACGGCATGAGATTGAATAATCGATTTTCATGTTAAATAATTATACACTGTTACATAATATTCTGCATTAGACCCCAACAGATTAAACACAGTTTAGTCAATGATTCATACCAGCACTGAGTCTCAAGATGCCAGCACTGTCGGCCATAGGCTCTAAGAGTAAACAGTCGAAAAAATGGGTAAATGTAGGATAAATGTTTTTATCAATTAGACAGACTTCGATCAATAGTATTGAGTGCTAATCTAAGTCATGTAGATAAAATGTGTGCTAATGTTATCCTGGAACTTCTCGTAGTTTCATCGTTAGTAACGTCAATACACCATCTATGAACATCGCTTTATATGTGTGGAATCGTGTCACTTTACATTGAATCCAATTTTTTTACTGTTCCAATTACATAAGACTTGTAACCCACATGTATTGGGAGAGAGTACCACAATATTCAGAATAAAATTATAGTTATTATCATTTTCTCATGCGCACAGAACTAGTGTCAGTATGACAATTTCATCTGATCACAAAGTCTCTCTAAAATGCACGGCACTTCCACTGTTAAAGCAAATGCGGTATCATTCTTTCTCTTATATCTAATAGTTACAGCCGTTCTCTGTCGATTACTCCACGTGAATAATTGTCTTTACTTCTAAGTATACGTGTGACACCATGTTCCTCTCTCTTCCTCCTACCGGACAAATAACAAACTCCTTACTTTTTTTCCAAGGGGTCCCCAGCCCTCCCAGCCTTTAGCGCGGATATCTCAGTAATTGTTGCGAAACATGATGCTGTGATTGTAATACATCTCTCTTCCCTAATACAAGCTCCCAGATTTTTAGGAAAGAATTCAAGATATCTCCATACACTGATTTAGCGCTTACGTAAAAAAAATTTCGGCTTCTTTCTAAGCAGATATCACATGTGACCATCTCGTATCCGAATTTTCCAGTATTTTTTAACATTTTTTCATTATTCTACACTTTTAGGGTTCCATACCTCAATCGGTAAAAACGGAACCAATGTATGGCCAGTTTGTTGTCCGCCTGTTGGTCTATATGTCTGCCCGACAGCTCAGATTCCTTTTTCTCATGAACAGGTAGACGTATCAACTTGAAATTTTTGTCACATATTGACATCCACGGTCCCTTGGCGTTGTGAAAAAGTGAAGCTTCTAAGTCAAAGAAATCGAAAGATATGTTGATACTCGCAAATTCACTCATCAAAAATTACAGGGTACTTCCCGTTGACCTAGAATCATGAAATCTGTCAAGAAGAAAGGTTTGACAGTACAAGTAAAGGGGAAAAATAAAAAAATAGTGAATTAGCAACTATGGGAGACGAAAGAAATATTTCTTTAGTCATTTGTAATCCGATTTCAAACTCGAAAGTAAAACGATCCCTGAAGACTTGGAAGCCCTAATTAATTGATCAATTAATTACCTCTCTCCTTCAACAAAGGAAATAGCTTACAATACGTTAGTTGGTCCAGTCTTAGAGTGTTGTTCGTCTGTATGCGACCCTTACCAGTTGGGTGCGACTGGTAAATTTAGCCATTGCGAGAGCGTTACAAATCTCATAGAAAGTTTGAAGTGGTACACACTTGCGTTAAGCGGAAGGGGCTGCTGACTAAATTCCGAAATCCGATCTTCGTTGAGAATGTAGAGCATATATTATTACCACTAACTTTTAAATCGCGCAATGATCACCACTCAAAGGTTATTAGAGCTTGTACTGAGGAAGTGGTGTGTAGAATATATGAGTCTGGCGATATACCATTTGACTTTCGGAAAAGCATCATCCACACAATTCCGAAGACGGCAAGAGCTGACAAGTGCAAGAATTATCAGCTCATGCATCGAAGCTGCTTACAAGAATAATATACAGAAGAATGGAAAAGAAAATTGAGAATGCGCTAGGTGACGATCAGTTTGGCTTTAGGAAAAGTAAAGGGACGAGAGAGGCAATTCTGACGTTACGGCTAATAATGGAAGCAAGGCTAAAGAAAAATCAAGACACTTTCATAGGATTTGTCGACCTGGAAAAAGCGTTCGACAATATAAAATGGTGCAAGCTGTTCGAGATTCTGAAAAAAGTAGGGGTAAGCTATAGGGAGAGACGGGTCATATACAATATGTACAACAACCAAGAGGGAATAATAAGAGTGGACGATCAAGAACGAAGTGCTCGTATTAAGAAGGGTGTAAGACAAGGCTGTAGCCTTTCGCCCCTACTCTTCAATCGGTACATCGAGGAAGCAATAATGGAAATAAAAGAAAGGTTCAGGAGTGGAATTAAAATACAAGGTGAAAGGATATCAATGATACGATTCGCTGATGACATTGCTATCCTGAGTGAAAGTGAAGAAGAATTGAATGATCTGCTGAACGGAATTAACAGTCTAATGAGTACACAGTATGGTTTGAGAGTAAATCGGAGAAAGACGAAGGTAATGAGAAGTAGTAGAAATGAGAACAGCGAGAAACTTAACATCAGGATTGATGGTCACGAAGTCAATGAACTTAAGGAATTCTGCTACCTAGGCAGTAAAATAACCAATGACGGACGGAGCAAGGAGGACATCAACAGCAGACTTGCTATGGCAAAAAAGGCATTTCTGGCCAAGAGAAGTCTACTAATATCAAATACCGGCCTTAATTTGAGGAAGAAATTTCTGAGGATGTACGTCTGGAGTACAGCATTGTATGGTAGTGAAACATGGACTGTGGGAAAACCGGAACAGAAGAGAATCGAAGCATTTGAGATGTGGTGCTATAGACGAATGTTAAAAATTAGGTGGACTGATAAGGTAAGGAATGAGGAGGTTCTACGCAGAATCGGAGAGGAAAGGAATATGTGGAAAACACTGATAAGGAGAAGGGACAGGATGATAGGACATCTGCTAAGACATGAGGGAATGACTTCCATGGTACTAGAGGGAGCTGTAGAGGGCAAAAACTGTAGAGGAAGACAGAGATTGGAATACGTCAAGCAAATAATTGAGGACATAGGTTGCAAGTGCTACTCTGAGATGAAGAGGTTAGCACAGGGAAGGAATTCGTGGCAGGCCGCATCAAACCAGTCAGTAGACTGATGACAAAAAAAAGAAAAAAGAAAGAAAAAGAAAAAAAAACTGAGGCGTTCAGACAATCGTTTTTCCCTCGCACGGTCCGCGAGTGGAACAGACGGGTGGGAAACATGGCTTCGGCGCGAATAGTGCCCTCCGCCACATACCGCTTGGTGGCTAATGGAGTATATATGTAGATGTAGACGTAGGTTTTACTGTGTCTCTCTCTTCCGATACATCGGAAACAAATATTGTCTGCGTGTTGACATCGACCATATGTGATGATACCATTAAATCTCCTTGTATTGGTCCATTGGCGCAGGTAACCAGTAATCGAAGTCTCTTTCACGGACCTGTGTAGAGTTTAGTCATCCTTACTGGAGGAAGACCATATTCCATGGATTATCAATTACAGGGAAAGGGTTCTTATGTTGTTGTTTGATAAGCAGTTTGATGCATTGTTTTGGCTGTAGCACATCGAAGCAGTGTATGACTACAAAAATGGTTCAAATGGTTCTGAGCACTATGGGACTCAACTTCTGAGGTCATTAGTCCCCTAGAACTTAGAACTAGTTAAACCTAACTCACCTAAGGACATCACACACATCCATGCCCGAGGCAGGATTCGAACCTGCGACCGGAGCGGTCTCGCGGTTCCAGACTGCAGCGCCTAGAACGGCACGGCCACTTCGGCCGGCTGTATGACTACAGCTGTGTACACAGACATACATTTTATTTTCCTGCTGTGACTTCAAGGTCTGTGTCGGGGGCTAAACCAACATTAACACGTTTCAATCCACTGGTTCTCACAGAAATCTGGACATTGCAATGTGTAAACTATGCTGTTCCCACAACACACAGTATGGTTCTTGCTGACAAAAATGTGGAAGACATCGCAACATAACGATGCTGGACCAATTTGCGTCATTGTGTTTCATGGTGTTTGTGGCGAAATAACGATTTAATAAACTTTTTGAAACGTTCACTCGCCGTGTTTTTTAGAGTTTTCTCTGAGTTGAAGTCGTTTAGTAAATTTAGTGCTTTAGATTTCAGCTGACGTTTCCTATTGTTTCTAGTCAAATATTTCAGTAAAATTTTCATTAAGTGTTTTAACTTCGTTGAGTGTTCCAGTGACCGTTTGAAATTTTTGGTTTTAGCTAGTAATTTTGTGAAGTTTTGTTGGTATTGGTATTAGCTGTGGTGTAGTACTAATTTTAAGTAGTTGCCTTCTTAGTAGACAGAGAATTTCGACACCGCTACTGTTAGTTCTATAAATAGTTCTACTGGTGTAACTGAACTTCGGTAACGTAGAAGTATAGTTTTTTCGGTAACTGTAAAATTTTACCATGAGTGACAAGTGTGGGCTCTGTCGTAGGTTTGTGAGTAGTGGGTTACGGTGTGGGATTTGTTCAAAGTATTTTCATTGGGGGGAATGGAAAAATTCCTGTAGTAGTTGGTGTTAGATTCAAAATGCTTCAAATGGCTCTGAGCACTATGGGACTTAACATCTGAGGTCATCAGTCCTCTAGAACTTAGAACTACTTAAACCTAACGAACCTAAGGACATCTCGCACATCCATGCCTGAGTCAGGATTCGAACATGCGACCGTAGCAGCAGCGCGGTTCCAGACTGAAGCGCCTAGAAACGCTCGGTCACAGGGGCCGGCATAGTTGGTGTTAGAGCTGCACCTTTTTTAGATTAAGTCAGCCCCTCAGACTAAGTCTATCTACTAAGGGCTCACATTCTGAGGATGTAATGTTTCCAAGTAGAGAAGGAATTAGCATATTTCATCAAAATATAAGAGGTATTAGAGATAAAGTTCGTGAACTGCTTACAGATGTTGACACTGAAATTATTGGTATGTCGGAGCACCACTTAAATAATTTGACAATTCTGAGGCTTCCTTTACCAGGGTACAGATTAGCTGGCTGTTTTTCAAGGAGTTCCTTGCGGGGTGGGGGAATGGCTACGTACGTAAAAAACAGTATTCCATTTGAGTCCATAGACGTATCACGGCACTGCACTGAACAGATATTTGAATGCTGTGTAGGGACAGTGAAACTAAACTTCTAATTGTTGTTGTTTATAGGTCCCCTAACTCCGACTTCAGAGCATTTCTGCTCAAGCTAGAGAGGGTTCTTGATTCATTTTGTAGGAAGTACCAGAAATTCCAGAATGAGAATTCCACTCTGCAGCGGAGTGTGCGCTGATATGAAACTTCCAGGTAGATTAAAACTGTGTGCCGGACCGAGACTCGAACTCAGGACCTTTGCCTTTCGTGGGCAAGTGCTCTACCAACTGAGCTACCCAAGCACGACTCACGCCCCGTCCTCACAGCTTTTCTTCCGCCAGTTCCTCGTCTCCTATCTTCCAAACTTTACAGAAGCTCTCCTGCGAACCTCGCAGCGCACACTCCGCTGCAGAATGAAAATCTCATTCTGGAAACATTCCCCAGGCTGTGACTAAGTCATGTCTCCGCAATATCCTTTCTTTCAGGAATGCTATTTTGGGGTATCTCTTCCCATTCTAAAAGGATATTTTTGGCTCAGAAACGGGCGGTTCGGGCAATAAATGGTGTAAGCTCATGAACCTCTACCCCTGTTCACGAGTCTGGGTATTTTGACATTGGCCTCTCAATATATATATATTCCTTACTGTCATTTCTTTTTAACAGTAATAGCTTATACCCAAGAATAAGCAGCTTTCACTCGGTTAATACTCGGCAGAAATCAAACCTGCATTTGGATCGGACTTCCTTAGCTCTTGTGCAGAAATGTGTTTAGTATACTGCTGCACCCATTTTCAATAAGGTACCACTCGAATTCAAAAATTTTAGCAGTAGTCCACGCGCTTTCAAATCGAAACTGAAGAGTTTCCTCATGGATCACTCCTTCTGCAGGAGTTCCTTGAAAAAGTAAGCTGATTCTTGTTGTATTGTTGATTGCGTTTACTTAAACTTATGGACTGACTTTTTCGGGTTCATAAACATTTATTTTTATCTGTTATTACTTTTCTGTTGTAATTTCAGGTACTGACACGTTCCGCGACCTTGAAGATTTGCTCCTCAATTTGGTCCTACTGAACTTGACAGGTAAATAAAATGATGCCATCCTTTGGTTTTAATGGTTAATATTTTACGATCATACATTACTATTATTTTAATAGGCAGTTATACCCTTGATATAAAGTGAACATGTGTGACTTTAAAGTGAATTTCCTCTATTAGTATGCAGTTTGAGGATAACGTGCATACAAAAAAAAATCTCAACCATCCTACCTCTGATCCAGTGGTATGCACATGGCACACATGCATGTGCGTGTGCGCACACGCACTTACATGGTATGACAAAGTGGTGATATCTTCAGACGGAGACTTTTATTTGCTATCTGTGCGGACTGTTGACTAAACTGTGTTTGACATGCGGGGGTCTAATGTAAAATATTACCTGTCAGTCGATAAGCTCAATTTTTTACCATTGACACCGATTATGCAATCTTATGCTGTTGATGTGCTCGTCCCAAATAATGTATTGTGAGATGTTTATTGCAGAAGGTGCATAGACACTGGTTAGAGCACCTAAGTATCATCATAATTAGTTATGTGCTATATTAGCAGGTCCTTTGCCTCTCCATTTTCTGCGATCCATTGCTTCCTTCTTAAGACTGCTGTATGTTGTAGCGTCCATCATGTCATCCAGTATCTGGAATCTCTTCCTTCCTCGCTTCCTTTTCCCTTCTACATAACCTTCTAAAACTGTTTTGATCAGTCAGTCATTCTTTCTTAATATATGCCCAATCCAATTTCTTTTTCTTCTCTTTATTACATCTAGTAACTGTCTTTTCTCGCCCACTCTTATCAATCCCTCTTCATTTTTTACTCTGTCCATCCAATTTATTCTTTCCGTCCTCCGTCATGTCCAGATCTCAAAAGCCTCCAGCCTTTCTCTGTCTTTCTTCCTCATAGTCCATGTTTCCGCGCCATATAGAAGAACACTCCACACAAGACATTTTATGAGTCTCTTCCTGAGTTCTTTGTCCAGACCGCTGCAGAAAATTCTCCTTTTCTTATAAAACGCCTCTTTTGCCATTGCTATCCTTGTTTTAATTTCTGTGGTGCACTTCCAGTCGGTGTCTATCCTGCTTCCAAGATACTTAAAATTTTGCACCTGTTCTAGTATTTCTCCATTCAGCATAATTTTTATTTCCTTATTTCCTCCCAGTGCCAATACTTTTGTTTTATTTGTGTTAATTTTCATTCCATATTTTTTCCGTTAGTTTCAATGGTGTCCACCAAATCCTGTAATTCTTTTTCCTCTGTGGCTAGAAGGACCATGTCATCAGCAAACCTCAAACACCCTACTCTTCTCCTCCAATTTCTACGCCTTTGTCATCTAATGAGCATTGGTCAATCATATTTTCCAAGTCGAGGTTGAAAAGAGTAGGTGATGGACAGCATCCTTGTCTGACTCCTTTTCCTAGTCCGATCCAGTTTGTACTCTCTCCTCTCACTTTAATTGAAACTTTTTGATGAAGATATATTGAGTTTACAAGTCCTCTGGTTTTCCAGTCCACTCACTTTTCCCTCATTATAGTCGCCAGCTTGTCCCAAACCACATTGTCAAATGCCTTTTCTAGATCGATGAAGCACATTTATAGGTCTCTTCCTTTTTCAATAAACCTTTCTCCCAAGATTCGTAGGAGCCCTATTACATCTCCGGTGCCCGTATTCCGTCTAAAGCCAAACTGCTCCTCGCCAAGATTCTCCTCCATTACATTTTCAGGGCTTTTATTAATTTTTCTTAACATCACTTTGGCTGCATGTGAAATGAGGCTGATTGTCCTGTGCTCACTACATTTCTTGGTTCCTGGGTTTTTCGGTAATGGAATAATTACTGTTGTCAGAAAGTCCTCAGGCCATTCACTACTGTCATATATTTTATTACATAATCTCAATATTTCTCTTATTCCATCTTGGTTCAAGCATTTTAATATTTCTTCCGGTATCGTATCTATACCTACCGCTTTACCATTTTTCATTGCAGCTATGGCAGACTTTACTTCTTCCATTATGATGGTCGGTCCTTTCTCGTCATCACTTACACTGTTCTGTGATTCAAGTTCCAGAGTTTCTGGTTTGCTATTTGTGTCATATAGCTCTTTTAGATATTCTTCCCATCTCTGGAGGACATCGTCACGATCTTGTCTTCGCCTTTACTCAAAATTTCACATAGTGGCACTTCCTGCTCTGTTTTGTTCCCATGTCATAGTCTTTACTCTGTTGTATAGTAGGTCGTATCTTCTCTTCCTGTCCAATTCTTTAGTTTCATCACATTCCTCTTTTAGCCATTTTTTCCCTAGCCTGCTCTGTTTCTCTTCGCAGTTCGTTATTATTATGGGTCCAACAAATCCCCCCCCCCCCCCCCTAGGTTTCCATGCTATAGAAAATTTCCCTTAGTAGGATTTCGTATTTCTCATCTCTACAACAATGCAAGTTAGTTTCTTGTTGGTAGGTATTCTTAATATTCATAACAACCGATTTACTTTCAGAGGAAGTGATTGTTGATGTCATTCAGATGTTATTTAATTAGTAAACTTGCAGTGAGTTAGTGCAGTTCCCTACTGTTCACACCCAGACTTAGAAATGACTAAAAGAATACGAGACTCGTCTTTAGAAAGAGTTCTGAATGAAATTTTAGATGAAGATTCTGACTCGGGGAGTGAAAGTGAATATGAGGATGGTGTTATGGAATATGATTCAGATCGGGAAAGTGACGTGGATGTTAGAGAAGATGAAGATAGCGTAGCTTCAGGCAGTGACCATCAGGATGTTATTGTGGCCAAGTCTGGAAGAAGGTACGTTACCACACAGCCTAGAATTCCTCGGAGGTCTGTTGCTAACATAGTAAGAGAGCAGGCAGGAGTAAATCCAGCTGGTGTTTGCCACTCACCTGGAGAAGCCTTGAAGTTACTTCTTACGCCTGACATCATGGATGTTATAGTAAAACATTCAAATGAAGAGCTAGTTAGGCGAAATGTTACTTTGACTAATGAGAAAGAATTGTATGCCTTTATAGGAATCCTGATACTTATGGGGGCAGATAAGGACAATTCTGTCAGTGTACACTATCTTTGGTCAGACCTAATGGATCGGCCAGTTTACAAGGGTATTATGGCAAGAGAACGTTTCAAAAAACTTATTGCAATCATAAGGTTTGATGACAAAAGTACCCGCCAGCTAAGAAGGGAAGCAGACAAGTTCACAGCAATCCATGATGTTTTCAACAAAGTGAATGATAAGTTTCCACTGCTGTATAAACCAGGGGTCCACCTCATCATTGATGAGATGCTCAGCTCGTTTAGAGGGCGCTGCCCCTTCAAAGTATTTATGAAGGATAAATCGGGCAAGTATGACATCCTTATAGGCATAATGTTCGATGCAGTTGACAGATTCGTCTTGAATATGGAACCCTATGCAGGTAATGTTCAGAATTTGTCGAAAGAAGAACGGGGTTCAGCAGATGTCGTCAAACGTCTGGTAGCACCTGTGAAAAATACTGGTCGATATAATACTACAGACCGATACTGCACATCGGTGGATTTGGCGGAAGAGTTATACAAAGACTACAAAGTTACTACAGTAGGAACTCTCCAGTCAAACAGGAAGCATATTCCAGACATAATGAAGAACACGTCAAATCGAGAGTTATATTCATCAATGTTCTTGTTCACAGACCCATCAACAGGTAGGCCTCCAGTAACTTTGGTGTCCTACATAGCAAAAACGAAACCAAGTAAAAACTTACTGATGTTGTCAACAATGCACGAAGATAGAGGCACTTTTGGAAGAGAGAAGAATAAAACCGAGATAAATGCATATTATAATTCCACTAAATGTGGAATTGATACCATTGATCAAATGGCGCTTATGTACACCTGCAAGAGGGGAACAAAGAGATGGCCTCTATCTGTATTTTACTCTCTCATCGACATTTGTGCTATCAATGCAACCATCATATTCATCCAGTAACATCCAAGATGGAATGAAATGAAACACAACAAATGGAAACTTTATCTTCTGCAAGCTGGGATGGATCTAGTGAAATTGCAGGTAGAAGAAAGAAGTGCCAATGCAAGAGGGTTAATTAACCAAATTGTTCAATCAATGGAGACTATTCTACAAAAGAAAATCAAAGAAGTGACAACAGAAGCAAGTCAGCCTCCTGCAGGGAAAGGTCGGTGCCATATTTGTGTAAGAGAAGCTAAAACAAAGAAGCAGAAGTACAACAATCTAAGTAAAGCAAAACAGTATTGTGGACAGTGTCATAAACATCTGTGTAACACACATTCAGAAAAAATTGTGAAGTGTGTCTCTTGCCTTGAAGTTGAGGACTCAGTAGTCTATTGTGTATGAACACACCTGTATTTTGTATTGTAATATGTCAATTTTTTATTCACTCAATCCAATATTTATAACAATTAACAACATTTATAAACCGATGCCGTAGTTAAAATACATAAACCATTTTGAAAGTTGTAATTTTTCGTCAGTAAACTTGCTTAATACCTGTGGGCTCGCCGAACCCCCCCCCCCCCCCTCCTTAAGCATCCAAGTTAGAAAAAAAGGCTTGTTGAACCTAGGGTTAATAATCATACACCGCTAAATATAGGGGTTTTATTATAACACTGCATACTTGCCAGACACGGGCATGTTGCTTATCGTTGCTGGACTCTCATCCCACACCATGGCCCTCGGATACCCATGCCGCAGTCTGTACAAAACAGTGCAACTAGACTGCTAGTCCAATCACGTTTAGAAGATGTGACTAGAATATCACTCAACTGGAAGTGTTGTGATCAAGATCTTTAGCTGATTGGTCTTGCTATTTGTACTAATGAATAATCACGAGAAAAAAGCAGTTGCTGCTGGTGGTCATTCTGACCATACTGCTATACTGAGATGCATTCCAGTGTTTGTTTTACACATTTACGAATACTAAGACATACTGATGTGTGATCTAAACCAGCATCTACCGGACAATAAAGTAATTACTATTGAGTTATGTGAATGCAGATACATTCCAGGGAATCAGGACCGATAATTGGTTGTAAAACTATGGTCTCTATGTCTATGGTTTTAATTATTTAATCTGGAAGTCGATTACCCGAATTACCGAATAGCGGTACCGACAGATCTACTGTAGGCTAAATCTTGGTGTACATTTGTAATGACTACTTATTTGTCGTAAATTAATCGCATTTCGAAATCGGTATGATACCCGCTGATAAATGCATAGGAGAAAGCGAATAGGTGGAAAGAGTACACTGAAGGCCTCTATGAAGCGGAGAACATGTCTGATGTCGTTATAGAAGAGGAAACAGGTGTCGGCAGGTAAGTGATTGGGGATCCAGTACCATGGTTAGAATTTAAAAGACCTTTTACGACTTAAGATTAGGTAAGGCAGAAGGTTTCAAGCGAAATATTACTAATGTTGACAGGAGTGACGAGGAACTGCTTCTAATTCTTCTAAGCTACCCTTTTTTTCTGGAGTCACTGGCTGCATAAGCAGAATTCTACGGAAGAATGGTATTCAGTCCTTCAACACCGCAGCGCGTCAGCAATCGTAGGTTAATATATTAAAAAACTAAAAACCCGTCTCGATTGCGAAAAAAGCACCTAGTGTTAACCCAGGTTTCGGCGTAGATAACTACACCTTCTTCAGAGCAACAATAAAACCCACAAGTGCCTAAGAAGACCTTTGTCAATGATTAAAAGAACACCATAGCTATACATTTATAAACGAAAAAGAAAAGGAAAACACAAACAGTACACATTTACAAAGTCAAAACCACTACTTAACTTAATGGTGTACGCTCCACCGCACACCGGCCTCTGTTCGATGGGCCATGACCCGCCATAAACTGCAGCTACAAATGGTCGCTCACTTACAAGCCTGACCCGCTACCTATGCACATGTGCAAGACAAGGGAAGTTACTTGAATGCGCATGCGCATACGAATACGAGAAAGTTTATACATGGGTCGGGGCAGATTTTCACTAGTCGCTACTGATTCCGCGTAAAGTCCCGACGCACCTGACATCAGTAGTTCCTTTGCAATCCCTTCCAGTCTCCCTCCCCCCCCCCTTCTACTCCAATTTACATAATATGTATCGCAGCTGCGGATCCTGCTGGGTGTCTGTTCTTTGGGACAAGTCCGAAAGACAGGTACCTCGCATTCATATAACGGCTAGGAAGCCACCTCTGCAGAGAACAGTGTATTTGATAAAAATTCCTCCTAATTTGCTCTGCCCGTTTGGCTTCCATCCAATGACGATGGCCCACCAATGGTAGCCGCAAGAATATTACCCAATAATTCCTACTTCTCGAACATAAGTTTTAAAAAACAGTTCCTTTGTAATCCTCATTAATTTATATCGCCGCGAAACCATACACTCATACAGTTCTTTTATAAGATAATGCAACATTGGTTCCTGACAGCGATTAGTCAAAGTGGACATCACAAGACCCTGAAGAAGATCCCAGCAGAGGGTCGAAATGTCGTTTGTAAAGAAGAAATATGACACGGCCTAACAACTTAGAAAATTTTACCAGTCTACATCGTGTTACATGGCTGCATTGCTTTTTATTCTGCCT
The DNA here is from genome assembly GCF_023864345.2 of Schistocerca serialis cubense. Taxonomy (NCBI): domain Eukaryota; kingdom Metazoa; phylum Arthropoda; class Insecta; order Orthoptera; family Acrididae; genus Schistocerca; species Schistocerca serialis. Next base: position 259,711,780 of record NC_064641.1, read on the forward strand.
CAGAGCTCTAGCTGACAGAGACTGACGTTGCCCGCCCACGCGTAAACACAAGTTTTGAAACCTGGGTTCTCACTGTTCCTGAGAGATAAAGGAGGGAGACGAGTTTCTGGCGCTTATCTGCAGTGCAGCCACATATGCAGGGTGTTACAAAAAGGTACGGCCAGACTTTCAGGAAACATTCCTCACACACAAATAAATAAAAGATGTTATGTAGACACGTGTCCAGAAACGCTTAATTTCCATGTTAGAGCTCATTTTAGTTCTTCCACCTACGCTCAATGGAGCACGTTATCATGATTTCATACGGGATACTCTACCTGTGCTGCTAGAACATGTGCCTCTACAAGTACGACACAACATGTGGTTCATGCACGATGGAGCTCCTGCACATTTCAGTCGAAGTGTTCGTACGCTTCTCAACAACAGATTCGGTGACCGATGGATTGGTAGAGGCGGACCGATTCCATGGCCTCCACGCTCTCCTGATCCCAACCCTCTTGACTTTCATTTATGGGGGCATTTGAAAGCTCTTGTCTACGCAACTCCGGTACCAAATGTAGAGACTCTTCGTGCTCATATTGTGGACGGCTGTGATACAATACGCCATTCCCCAGGGCTGCATCAGCGCATCAGGGATTCCATGCGACGGAGGGTGGATGCATGTATCTTCGCTAAAGGAGGACATTTTGAACACTTCCTGTAACAAAGTGTTTGAAGTCACGCTGGTACGTTCTGTTGCTGTGTGTTTCCATTCCATGATTAATGTGATTTGAAGAGAAGTAATAAAATGAGCTCTAACATGGAAAGTAAGCGTTTCCGGACACATGTCCACATAACATATTTTCTTTCTTTGTGTGTGAGGAATGTTTCCTGAAAGTTTGGCCGTACCTTTTTGTAACACCCTGTATATCCGCCGACGTGACGTGTTGGGACCTGTTTCCCATTATTACCGTGGATGAGAGACCCCTCGCTTGGCATCCCAGCAGTATACGTGTGTTAGCAGGGTGGTCTAGCCTGCAGGCGACGTACTTTCCCCGAGGGGTAGGGGGGTATGTTTGCAGATACTGGCAAGTACGCTGTAGGTGCGTATTTTGAAGCGCTGCGCTAAATTTTATACCTACAGTATCTTTGGTTGGTAATCAATAAACCTCAGAATTTTTCTGTGACATCACAAATTTACTGTTACATCTATTGTTAAACAATGTACTGGTTTTAACACTCAAACTAAGGTGTCACAACATCTAGTACTGGAGCGGTGTCTTACCAAAAGTTTATCTATCGCATATCTTATACATACAGTATCTTTGGTTGGCAATCGGTAAAACTGCAGTGCCTACAGAATTTGGTACATTGTTAATGTGTCATAACATCACTATTCCTAGCAATTTGGGGATCGCATTCATTTCCAGTATTATCACTCACACACACACACACACACACACACACACACACACACATACACATGCACAGTAGTAATGTAGTGGTGGCTTTACAATGACAAATAATTCAGACTTTTGTGCACTTGCAGGGAGCATCAAGATGCTGACGTGATGTGACACGACTTTCATCTTCCATCGAGACTTGACGTGACTGTGTGACGTCAACATGACATCGCGAGCAGTGACATGTAACTCACACAACTGAATAAAATATTTTAAAATTATAATAAATATGCGGAAAAGTACGTAAAATTGTGGAAAATACGAAAGATTGTTTTAAAACATCGGGAAATACCGAAATATAGGCAATGCCCGGGCCCGAGTGCCAAAGCACTCACGTCGCTTCACACCGCCCCCACCGCCACGCCGCGCTGTCAGAGTGCAAAGAGGGGGAGAGGGAAAATAGCGAAAGCGCCACATTTAAAAGGCAGTAAAGTCGTACTGCCCACGACTATTTCGTATTTCACATTTCTCAATGACACAGGTCACAAACAAAATAACTTTTCAGTGTTAATTAATTATTTTTCGCGCACTGAAGACTTTTTTTGTATGGTCAGGCGCAGACAATTTTACAGAGTTTCGCACTCGTGCTGCCATGTAATCGTGTCTTATTTAATTTCATAATCGAACAGAGATCTTTCACACAAATATGGCGATCTAGGTATTGTGGCTCTTTTACGAACTCATTATGGAGACTTTGAAAATCTGCCTGATAAATGCAATGTATACGTCCTGTACAGTTTAACGTAAAAAGGTTTGCAATTAAAACTAAGATTACCTTGCAGTTACAGTCAGGTACATCCTTCACATGCACAGGGGATCTTTCAACTGAAACGGCAAACGGTCTCGAAGACAGTTTGAAAACGTAGGTAAGATTGACAGTATTCGCACATAGGACAACAAATTCACCACTGTACAACTGCACTATTGACGAAAAATTACTGGAAACGGTATCTAACGTAAAATTCCTAGGAGTAACGATCCAGAAGGACTCTAAATGGAATGACCACACAAAACAAATAGTAGGCAAAGCAAATGCCAGACTGAGATTCATAGGACGTATCTTAATCCACGAAGAAAGTGGCTTACAGGGCGCCTGCCTGTCCGACCGATTCCTGAGCATTGTTCATAATTTGTGATCATTACCAGGTATAAATGATAGAAGAGATAGAGAAGATCCAACAAGCAACGCGGTTCGTCACGGGTTCGTTTAGTCGGCGCGAAATCGTTAAGAGGTGCTCAACAAATTCCGGTAGCAGGCGTTACTAGAGAGGCGTTGTTCTCACGAAAAGGCTTTGACGAGAAAATTCAAGAAATTAGAGCTAATACAGAGGCTTTCCTACATTCATTCTTCCCACGCGACCTTCGCCAGTGGAACAGGGAAGGGGGGATCAGTTAGTGATACCAGAAGTACCGCCAGCCAAACACAGTTAGGTGGCTGGCGGAGTATAATGTAGACGTAGACGTAGAGAAATCCCCTGCTTTCGAGTGCCTATTTAGGCCTCCGTATAGTGTCTGTTGTATTTTGTTATCGTCTGTGCTACTCATTACATGTGAAATGCGAAGATGTAATTGCAAATTATGCCAAATAAATTTAATTATTAACAAAAGAGAATGACGTACTTTCGTGTTTGGTATTTCCTTCCGACCAGACTATGCAAGGAATGCTTGTAGCAGTAAATAAGAGTCCGGTAACTTCTTCCTTGCTACTTTAGCTTTCAATTTAAATTATATTAACAGATGAAATGGTGGGAGACCGATGCCGTTCGGCTAAGTGTCTTGTCTGTGGTATGCAGTTTTTATACACAGATCAAAAAAAGTTTTGCATTACCTCGGTTCCGAGAGTTCCGGAACCAGTACAGAAAATCGCAATAGAGATCAAAATAAACATCATTTCTGCCTTGTTTTATTGCTCATGAACACCACTAATTACATATTGTACCACCATACAGCGAGACCTTCAGACGTGGTGGTCCAGACTGCTGCACACACCGGTACCTCTATTACCCAGTAGCACGTCCTCTTGCATTGATGCATGCCTGTATTCGTCGTGGCATACTATCCACAAGTTCATCAAGGCACTGTCGGTCCAGATTGTCCCACTCCTCAACGGCGATTCGGCGTAGATCCCTCAGAGTGGTTGGTGGGTCACGTCGTCCATAAACATCCCAGGCGTGTTCGATACGGTTCATGTCTAGAGAACATGCTGGCCATTCTAGTCAAGCGATATCGTTGTCCTGAGAGAAGTCATTCACAAAATGTGCACGATGGGGGCGCGAATTGTTGTTCATGAAGACGAATGCCTCGCCAATATTCTGCCGATATGGTTGCACTGTCGGTCGGAGGATAGTATTCACGTATCGTATAGTCACTACGGCGCCTTCCATGACCACCAGCGGCGAACGTCGGCCCCACATAATGCCACCCCAAAACAGCAGGGAACCTCAACCCTGCTGCACTCGCTGGACAGAGTGTCCAAGGCGTTCAGCATGACCGGGTTGCCTGCAAATATATCTCCGACGATTGACTGGTTGGAAGCATATGCGACACTCATCTATGAAGAGAACATGATGCCAGTCCTGAGCGGTCCATTCGGCATGTTGTTGGGCCCATCTGTACCGCGCTGCATGGTGTCGCGGTTGCAAAAATGGACCTCGCCATGGACGTCGGGAGTGAAATTGCGCATCATGCAGCCCATTGCGCACAGTTTGAGTCGTAACACGACGTCCTGTGACTGCACGAAAAGCATTATTCAACATGGTGGCGTTGCTGTCAGGGTTCCTCCGAGCCAAAATCCGTAGGTATCGGTCATCCATTGCAGTAGCAGCCGTAGGGCGGCCTGAAAGAGGCATGTCATCGACACTTCCTCTCTCTCTGTATCTCCTCCATGTCCGAACAACATCCTTTGGTTCACTCCGAGACGCCTTGACACTTCCCTTGTTGAGAGCCCCTCCTGCAACAAAGCAACAATGCGAACGCGATCGAACCGCGGTATTGACCGTCTAGGCATGGTTGAACTACAGACAACACGGAGCGTGTCGTGCGGTAGCGTTATCGCTTCCCGCGCCCAGGTACCCGGGTTCGATTCCCGGCGGGGCCAGGGTTTTTCTGTGCCTCGTGATGACTGGGTGTTGTGTGATGTCCTTAGGTTAGTTAGGTTTAAGTAGTTCTAAGTTCTAGGGGACTGATGACCATCGATGTTAAGTCCCATAGTGCTCACAGCCATTTGAGCCAACACGGGGCGTGTACGTCCTTCCTGGTGGAACGATTGGCACTGAGGGCTGTCGGCCCCTCCGTCTAATAGGCGCTGCTCTTGCATGATTGTTCACATCTTTTGGCGGGTTTAGTGACATCTCTGAACAGTCAAAGGGACTGTGTCTGTGGTATAATGTCCACAGTCAACGTCTATCTTTAGGAGTGATGCAAAACTTTTTTTGATGTATGTATGATTGACAGTGTCCTGAAAACATATATAAAAGTATCGCTGTAATTCTTGCCAGACCACAACGAATTCTTCAAACCTCGCGCTGTCTTTAACGCCAGTGAGCTTAGGTAACTGGATTGCGTTTGTCAGACTGAGTCCTTTCTAAAATGCAATTTTCTGTTTAAATGCATCCCCATCGAATCAGAAGGAAGTTACCTTGCAAGGTCTTACTGTGGGCAGTGTGTGCAGTCAAGTCCACTTCAAATGCGAAGTCTGCAGTACATTCTGCATGTTCTAATCTTCATTCCTACATTCCTTTTTCCTTCATAAATTCAAAAATAGCGAGATTTAAACCGAAAAATCATTCCAGGCATAATCCTCGATAGAACCAACATACTTTGTAGTGAGATATGATGTCTCCATTGAAAAATGTTGCAACTGAAAACGGAATAATGCGTGCGACTTCTGAATTTTTCCTGTTCGCAGCAGCATTTCCTTCAATTTCTCCAAGCCTGCAAATTTAGCACAAAGTGCTTCTTGAAGTACAGAAAAATTAATCCCGTCTGTCGATCGTTGTAATTTTTTGCTTTCATTGTCATCTGAAAGTTTAAATTGTTCCTGCACGGTACAATAATGTCGTTTCATAGCAAATAATCAGTACCCGTCGCTTGTGAGAACTGAGAATTCTCATCCCTCTCTTCTGTCATTCCCATTCATTTTAAAGAATTGTGACGATCGCCGAACTACCTCTTTTTGTGCAAACCCACTGGACCTGTGAATGTCGTTCATGCCAGAAGCAAATAGCGCAGGGTAACGGCTCTGACACCACTATTCTGCCGCTCACCACAGAACGCCGCACCGCAATGCTAAATCAAATGGCGCGCTGTTATGGATACATCCGAAAAGCACTGAGCAAAGCCTAGTGAGAGCCCGCACACACTGCACGTATGAAGTTTGCCGCACTGCCGCCGACCCTGCACTACAGTGATTTTAAGCGCCATACAGGCTGAGTCACTAACTATTGCCACCAAGAATAACTCCGGAAGTTTGATAGGAGCTGAGAAGCTTGTGGGACAAAAGTTGCATGGGACAACGGGGGCTATAATATGACATTGGCTTTCTGTTGCTAGGTGGAGTCGCGTCAGAGATATGAAGGTCAACTTTGTTTTTTCCTTAAATGGAATGGTATAGTTTGGTACTTATTTTCTGATAGTGGCTGTCGAGACGAATCCAATGATGTGTAGCAGTAAGGTCTTCGAAGTTGTTCGAAGCAATGATCATTGGTATCAATGCAGTGCAGTAATCTACACTCCTGGAAATGGAAAAAAGAACACATTGACACCGGTGTGTCAGACCCACCATACTTGCTCCGGACACTGCGAGAGGGCTGTACAAGCAATGATCACACGCACGGCACAGCGGACACACCAGGAACCGCGGTGTTGGTCGTCGAATGGCGCTAGCTGCGCAGCATTTGTGCACCGCCGCCGTCAGTGTCAGCCAGTTTGCCGTGGCATACGGAGCTCCATCGCAGTCTTTAACACTGGTAGCATGCCGCGACAGCCTGGACGTGAACCGTATGTGCAGTTGACGGACTTTGAGCGAGGGCGTATAGTGGGCATGCGGGAGGCCGGGTGGACGTACCGTCGAATTGCTCAACACGTGGGGCGTGAGGTCTCCACAGTACATCGATGTTGTCGCCAGTGGTCGGCGGAAGGTGCACGTGCCCGTCGACCTGGGACCGGACCGCAGCGACGCACGGATGCACGCCAAGACCGTAGGATCCTACGCAGTGCCGTAGGGGACCGCACCGCCACTTCCCAGCAAATTAGGGACACTGTTGCTCCTGAGGTATCGGCGAGGACCATTCGCAACCGTCTCCATGAAGCTGGGCTACGGTCCCGCACACCGTTAGGCCGTCTTCCGCTCACGCCCCAACATCGTGCAGCCCGCCTCCAGTGGTGTCGCGACAGGCGTGAATGGAGGGACGAATGGAGACGTGTCGTCTTCAGCGATGAGAGTCGCTTCTGCCTTGGTGCCAATGATGGTCATATGCGTGTTTGGCGCCGTGCAGGTGAGCGCCACAATCAGGACTGCATACGACCGAGGCACACAGGGCCAACACCCGGCATCATGGTGTGGGGAGCGATCTCCTACACTGGCCGTACACCACTGGTGATCGTCGAGGGGACACTGAATAGTGCACGGTACATCCAAACCGTCATCGAACCCATCGTTCTACCATTCCTAGACCGACAAGGGAACTTGCTGTTCCAACAGGACAATGCACGTCCGCATGTATCCCGTGCCACCCAACGTGCTCTAGAAGGTGTAAGTCAACTACCCTGGCCAGCAAGATCTCCGGATCTGTCCCCCATTGAGCATGTTTGGGACTGGATGAAGCGTCGTCTCACGCGGTCTGCACGTCCAGCACGAACGCTGGTCCAACTGAGGCGCCAGGTGGAAATGGCATGGCAAGCCGTTCCACAGGACTACATCCAGCATCTCTACGATCGTCTCCATGGGAGAATAGCAGCCTGCATTGCTGCGAAAGGTGGATATACACTGTACTAGTGCCGACATTGTGCATGCTCTGTTGCCTGTGTCTATGTGCCTGTGGTTCTGTCAGTGTGATCATGTGATGTATCTGACCCCAGGAATGTGTCAATAAAGTTTCCCCTTCCTGGGACAATGAATTCACGGTGTTCTTATTTCAATTTCCAGGAGTGTACTTATCATGGATTGAGTGGAATTCCTTAACACTTCGGCGCTTATCGAAGCACATGCTCTGACAGTTCTCTCTTGCATATCTTCAGGCGTAATTGTAATGCCTTTAAAACAATGTCTTTTACGACTCCCCACAAGAAAAAATCCAGAGGCGTCAAGTCTGGCGAACGAGCCAGCCACGACCCATCTCCTCCGCGTCCAATCCAACGATTTGGAAATTGTCGCTGCAACTCATTTCTAGCCGTCAGCGGAAAATTTGCCGGACACCCACCATGTTGATACCACATTCTACTCCTTGTTCCTAAAGGTATTCCTTCCAATAACAAACCTAATGTTTCTTGCAAGAATATGGTGTACTACCTACCATTAAGATTTCCTTCGATGAAATAGGGGCCTATAATTCTGTCCTTAGAATCCCACACCATACGTTCACCGACCACGGTTTTTGGTGTGCAACTTGCCGCAGACAACATGGATTTTCAGTTGCCCAATAATGCATGTTATGCAAATTAACATTTCCATGGTTCGTGAATGTAGCCTCGTCAGTAAATAAAATCAAATTAATAAATGTGTCATCCCTCTGAATCTGAAGTTGAGTCCATACGACGCATACAGTCCGTACCAGTTAATTCTTGGCGGAGATTGATATGGTAAGGATGATATTTATGGCAATGCAGAACACGAACAACACTCCCCCCAGGGGCTCAGCATTCATTTGCTGAGTACGGGCTTGGCGACCCCGGTGTCCTGAGCTGGGGACTGGTCAGCGCCGCCAGTCTCCTGTCACCGTAACCCCCGGACAAGCTTCAGCGACCACCGCATGGCGCGGCGGTGGAATGTTGTGTGCTGCGGGGAATGGTAATATTGACTTGACCGCCTGGATTGCGAGGAAGGTCAACCTCTATAAAAAACCCTCAATCTTACGGTGTGCTGCGTGCCTATAAGATGCATGGCTGTTGGGGTGGAACAGTCGCAAGCGGGCAACCTCTGGGGCACCTGCCGCACCCAAGTTGTATAAGGCTTACTCAGGCACGTGGGGCTCTGTCTGAGCGGACCTTTAGTAGTTCCCTAGCTGCTCGTGGGACCACAATGGACCCTTCGACCTCTACATTTCCCCCTGCCAGTGGATTGGGTGGGCCACTGGTAGGAAAACACACCCCATCGAAAAAGCGACTTCGTGCTGCGAGTCCTCCAGCGCCTGGTGTTACTAGAGATTTATCAGACTGTCGTAACAGATCACATGCTGATAACCAGAATGTGTTTTTGATTGTCAAACGGAAGGAGGGTAGCTTTGAGAGGGTTTCTCCCTTTCACATCCACAAGGGTCTTGAGGGAATGGCAGGAACACTGAAATCTGTGAAGCGACTGTGCAATGGGACTCTGTTAGTTGAGACTCCTAGTTCCCGTCAAGTCACTTCTCTTCGGAAACCTGTCTCGGAGAGTACGCTATCGAGACCGAGCTCCACTCCACTTTGAACTATAGTAAGGGTGTTGTGACATGTAGGGACTTGGTGGATATCCCCAAGGACGAGTTGAAATCTCAGTGGGCTGACGAAGGTATTGTCGACGTGCAGCATATTATGAAACGAGTCGATGGGGACCTAGTCAAATCCGACTCGTTTATTCTCACGTTCAGTTGCCCGAGACTCCCAGAGCATGTTAAAGCGGATTTCTTACATTTGCCAGTACGGCCATATTTCCCCAACCCAATGCGCTGTTTTAAATGTCAGCGCTTTGGGTATACTACGTTGGGGTGCAATGGGATAGCCACTTGTGGTAAATGTGGTCAGCCTGCCCATGAAGGAGCCGATTGTTCATCGCCTGTGAAGTGCGTGAATTGCTCTGGGAGTCACCCTGTCTGGAGCCGGGTCTGCCCCATCTATCTCGAGGAACAGAAGATACAGGAGATCAAAACATCTAAGCGCATACCCTATGGTGACGCCAAGAAGCTCTTTAAGGCCATGCAGCCTCCTGTGTTTACAACATCTTTCGCTTCCGCTCTGCAGAAACCGGTACAGTTGGCCACTGTTGCTACACAAACGGAGGTTGCTAGTGTCAGCACTAATACCTGCGTTTGCCAGTGCACTTGTGCTGCTGCGGTTGTTTTGCAACCTGCAGCTCTCCCCACAACGTCGGACAAGGCCGTGGTTGCTGACATTGGGGTACTTCCTGCCCTCCCCATGTGGCGCCTGCTGCCCAGGCGAGTAAAGCTCCAACTGTTGACAAGGTTCTGTATTCTAAGCCCCCCAAGACAAAGACGCCGAAGGTGAAGGTTTTGCCACCTGAGGAGACTAGTCAGGGTCAGTCCGATGACGATGCCATCGTACTGTCTGACATCTCCCTCGGGTCGCCATCGGAGCTGACGGACATTGATGTCGACCGGGGGCGATATTCTCGCCCCAGGAATAAATCTCCGGCCAGTACTGGCTCGCCTCCTAAGCACAGAGGCAGGGTGAAAATTCAGCCACCCTGATCACTGGCTCCCATATTACAGTGGAACCTGAATGGGTTCAAGACGCATGTGGCCGAATTACAACACCTTGTACGAGAGCGCCCCTTGTGCTTATGTCTCCAAGAGACACATTTTCGGGCCACTGTTGCTCCTTCTTTACGGGGCTATACCGTGTATCGAAAAGATGATCTGATGGGGGAAAGGGCAAAGGGTGGTGTTGCGGTTTTTGTCCGTGACATGCACCACTCACCTGAGCTCCCTCTCGTTACGGACTTGCAAGCAGTTGCAGTTGGCCTTCTTGTGGGGCGGAGGCTCACAATCTGTTCCGTTTACTTACCGCCTCAGGATACAATAGACTCTGAGACTCTCACAGACCTTATTAGCCAACTCCCCGCCCATTTCTCCTTCTGGGGGACTTCAATACTCATAATGTCTTATGGGGCTCTACGACTACTTGCCCCAGGGGTCGCGTTCTGGAGAGCCTCATGGCGTCCGAAGAACTGTGCATCCTCAATTCTGGTGCTCCCACTCATTTCTGTACTGCTTCTGGGTCGTCGTCAGCTATTGACTTTTCCTTTTTCTCTCCAGCACTCGCGGATTCTGCTCTGTGGGAGGTTGCCGCTGACCTCCATTCTAGTGACCACTTCCCCCTTTGGATACGCCTCCTGGATGAGGCTGTGGCATTACCAGTGCCGCCCAGGTGGCACCTCTGCAGAGCTGACTGGACACTTTTCAGCCATTTGGCTGTTTTGGAACACCGTGCCAGCGTCCACGAATGGGTCGACCATGTTACAACCGTGATCTCCCAATTCCTTGCCTGTCCTACCTCCCCTGCGTACCCTACTGTTGCCCGACCGCCTATGGAACGTCTCTTTTCCAGTCGTCACAGGGCAACGAGACCATTTGGGATTCGTGCCAAGCATTTGCTTGAGTCCCTTGGTGTGGAGCGTGTGGCACCCCTAATCCAGGGATTTACCCGCCTGCTTCCCTGGTTGCTCCAGAGGCCCAGCGTCCTTTTAGACTTGTCAGAGTACCGGAGGAGCTGCAGTCCTGCGTTTGTTTTTACCTCCTTATTTTACGATATTTTAAACCAGCGTCTCGACCATGTACCAGTATTTACGGATGGCTCTAAACAGGGGGACTCTGTTGGTTGTGCTGTTGTTTTCCCTGATCGAGTCGTCAAGTTACGGCTTCCTGCGGCGTTTACCATCTTTGATGCCGAATTGTTTGCGATCTTGCGGGCATTGGAGCAGATGAGATGTGTTCGCAGTCTTAAGTTTCTCATCTGTTCTGACTCCCTGAGTGCCCTTCAGACCATGCAACACTTGTACCCAGATGATACGGTCGTCCAGAACATCCATGATGCTCTACTCCACCTGCAACGGCAGGGGAAGGAGGTTTCTTTCTGCTGGGTGCCGGGGCACGTGGGTATTAGGGGAAACGAACTGGCGGATGTGGCTGCCAAAGATGCATGTTCCCTCCCTCACGTTGTTGAACGTGCCGTCCCCGTCCATGCTGTTACCTCCCTTTTGCGTTTTCGTGTTATGCGTCAATGGGAAGAGGAGTGGCTGGCAGTCGGTGAAAATAAGCTGCGTATGGTCAACGCCACCACGCGGCCATTGCGTACGTCCTACCAGTCATGCAGGCGGGATGAGGTTCTCCTCACTCGCCTCCGCATCGGGCACAGTCCCTTAACGCATGGTTTTTTACTCCGGCGGGAGGACCCCCCAATCTGCAGTGCTTGTGGCGTCCAGATGTCCGCCACATTTTACTTGACTGTCCTTTATTCTCTGACCAGAGGGCGGTGGTTTCCTTGCCACCGGATTTGCCCTCTATTTTGCAAGACGACGCAACGACTGTGGTTAAGGTCTTACGGTTTTGTGTCCTGTCCAATTTGTTGCCTCGGATTTTAGGGAGGATTTTAATGCGCTGCTGGCTGACTGGCTCACCCAGGTTTTAGATAAGAGGTCCGCCAGTCACGATTACCTACTTGTTTCACTTCGATTTCTGTTCTCTTTTCCTTGTGTTTCCTTTCCTTTTTTAGTGCGTTTCATCTCCACTTGTTTTGCCTCTGTATGTGAGGATTTGGAACTGCGTCCGGTCTGTGTCTTTTAGCCGTTCTCCTTGTTCACTGTCCGTCTTCGTCCCTTCACCGCATGTGTTCCTGTTTCTATGCGTTTGGGCGCTGATGACCACGCTGTTTAGCGCCCGAAAACCTCAAACCACACACACACACGAACAACACTACTCTGGCTCATGCCAGATTCCCTTGCGATTTGACGCAACTAACAAAAATATCTCGAACCACAGTGGCAAGAGCACCAATTTACGTTTCCTCGTTAGTAACTTTCCTTTGCCGGATACGTTTCCGATGCGTTACAGATCCAGTTGTTCTCAATGTATCATACACATATTTAAATGTACGACATGTAGGGTCAGTACGTTGAGGATATCTTTCAGCGTACAAGTCTCTAGCACTCACTGAATTTCGTTGGCATTCTTCACAAATGAGAAGACCGTCGAATCGAGTTAACATATCAATGACACGTTAGATGGATACGCCATATTCGGTGAATATTTACCGTTTGCACGATATACGAGAGAGAATTGTCAGAGCATGTGCTTCGATAAGTGCCGAAGTGATAAGGAATACCACTCAATCCATGATGAGAAGATTGCAGAACTGCATTGATACCAATGGTCATCATATCGAACACCTTCTGTAAGTGGACGTTCATGCCACCTTTGTGATCTTCGTTGACCTTCAAAGACCTTATTGTTACACATCACTGGATTCGTCTCGATAGCCGCTATCAGAAAATACTATACCATCCCATTTATAAAACAAAGCTGACCTTCATATCTCTGACGCGGCCGAACCCAGCAACAAAAAACCAACATCATATTATGGCCCCCGTTGTCTCATGCAACTTTTGTCCCACAAACTTTTCAGCTTCTATCAGACTTCCGGACTTATTCTTGGTGGCAATAGTTAGTGACTCAGCCGGCGGTTCTAGGCGCTACAGTCTCGAACCGCGCGACGCTACGGTCACAGGTTCGAATCCTGCCTCGGGCTTGGATGTGTGCGATGTCCTTAGGTTAGTTAGGTTTAAGTACTTCTAAGTTCTAGGGGACTGATGACCTCAGATGTTAAGTCCCATAGTGCTCAGAGCCATTTGATTTGAGCCAGTTAGTGACTCACCCTGCCCGCATCTCGTGGTCGTGCGGTAGCGTTCTCGCTTCCCAAGCCCGGGTTCCCGGGTTCGATTCCCGGCGGGGTCAGGGATTTTCTCTGCCTCGTGATGGCTGGGTGTTGTGTACTGTCCTTAGGTTAGTTAGGTTTAAGTAGTTCTAAGTTCTAGGGGACTTATGACCACAGCAGTTGAGTCCCATAGTGCGCAGAGTCATTTGAACCATTTGACTCACCCTGTATATGTTACCTTTCTCACTTGAACAAATTCTTCCTTATGAACTAATTTTGCAGTTGCGATATGGATAACCATCAGCTGAATAGTGGAATGACAATGAAAATTTGTTCGAGACCGGGACTCTAACCCGCATTTCCCGCTTTCCGCGAGTGCTTGCCGTACCATTAGACTATCCAAGCATGCTCCACAGCCACATCGAAACTTCATATGTCGTCAAGTGTGTGTCTACAAATTGGATTCTTACATCCATTATCTGTATTCCCATACATGGGAGACATTTTAATTGAAAGTCACTCGCCCAGTGTTGCCAGATAAATATGATACTGCAATGCCTGTGAGTAGTGGAGCAAAGAGATTTCTACGCTACTTTTGATATCAAATTGATATGCTAATTAATTAATTTGCCATGCTAATTAATTAAATTGATATCATAATCCCTTAATCTATTGTTACTCTATTTGATTTATGATCCCTGGGAAGAATGATCTTCTGAACAACCCCACACCTCCCCCTCCCTCTGGGAAATTCCTAGTCCTGCCCTCCTCACCCCCTATTCGCAGCAAATTCAGAAATCGGCAGGAAATTCAGATTTTCGTGGTAAATTTGAATTTTCACAGTAAATTCAAATTCTAATTACACTGCATTGCAGAGAACATACTACTACTACTACTACTACTACTACTAATAATAATAATAATAATACTTATATGTACAACTACAGAAATCTGTAATTATTGGTACATGTTCAATTACCCGAAAGTTCCTAAATGCAATATAACACATACCATACAGTTAAAAGGAAGTGACGCTTGATCAAGGTCCGCATCACTTTCCATTTTTAACCAGACTTAATATCTGAGAAAGTAAAGAAATAATAATAATAATAAAACTCATGAAGGCCCAGTAAAAGAATGGGCCTCCAGTATGTTCTGCCAGTCGTAAAAGGCGACGAAAAGAACAAACCACTAATAGGGCTAACTCCATTTTAGTGTGATTAGTTGGTTCAGGACAGAACTATTGAAGCCTCAGACAAGCGCTGTCATGGTTGGGAATGACGCTTGAACCCTATGCCCATCCACAATGGTAACGACACTGCTAGCCACACGGAAAATGATTTAAATCCAAATAGAGGTGTTTTGCTGGATATGCTTCCTGCAACCACTCTAGAAGGAAAACAAAGACAGAGGATGAGATGGTCAAATGAAGTTAACCGACACCTCATGTTCTGTTATTACCAAGCAACACACTTAGGAACCAACACAACTGGATACAGATCACAAGTATCCACAACATTTATTACCAGATACCCAGAATTAAAATTTTTAACAGAACGGCTAGCTGATCAGATCCATGTAATAATCAAAAATAACAGGATACCCCAGTCAGAATTAGAAAACATCAAACAACAAGTACAACAAATACTGGAACAAAATAATGTGCAATCAGAAGAAGAAGAAAATACAGTAATGGACTCAAACATCCCAGAGCAAACAAACAAAGAACAACACATATCAATTAAACAATCAGAGGAGAACGAAATCTTAAGACAGCCACCAGAACAAGCACAAATAGAACACGAAGTGACACACATGTTAAATATAGAAGAAAAATTTCAGCTGACATATATAGAATACGAAGACACAAATACAGACATTAGACCAGTCTTTCATAGACCACCAAATAACCCACAGGTCGAAACAACAATAACAACTATCAACACAATCATACACAACAAAATAAATGAAAATACAACTATGGAAGAGTTACAACTACTGGTTTATATAGGAGCACTCACTACAGTAAATATACACACTAGGCAGAGATCAGAACCAACCAACACACAGAAGAAACCCACAAAACCAGCATGGCAACACAGGCTACAGATCAGAATAGAAAAACTGAGAAAAGACATCGGACAGCTAACACAATTTATAAGAAATGAAATATCAGACAAAAAACGAAAAAGTTTAGGTAAAATCTCACAACAAGAAACGATAGAGCAATTATATGAAAAGAAGCAGAAATTACAAGCATTGGCCAAACGACTTAGAAGATACAAAAAAAGTGAAAATAGAAGGAAACAAAACCAAACATTCAACACAAACCAAAAGAAATTTTACCAGACAACAGATAACACACAAATTAAAATAGACAATCCACTGAATATAACAGACATGGAACACTTCTAGAGCAACATATAGTCCAACCCGGTACAACATAACATGCACGGCGGATACAAGCAGAAACAGACACATACAAGATGATACCACAAATGCCTGAAGTAATAATTTTGCAACATGAAGTCACCCGAGCAATTAATTCTATGCACAATTGGAAAGCCCCGGGAAAAGATAAAATAGCAAATTTCTGGATAAAGAAATTCACCTCAACACATTCACATCTAACTAAATTATTTAACAGTTACATTGCAGACCCATACACAGTCCCTGATACACTTACACAAGGAATAACCTATCTGAAACCTAAAGATCGAGCAGACACAGCAAACCCAGCTAAATATCGCCCCATAACGTGCCTACCAACAATATACAAAATATTAACTTCAGTCATTACACAGAAATTAATGACACATACAACAAAGAACAAAATTATAAATAAAGAACAAAAAGGCTGTTGCAAAGGAGCACGAGGATGTAAAGAGCAACTGATAATAGATGCAGAGGTGACATATCAAGCTAAAACTAAGCAAAGGTCGCTACACTATACATGCATTGATTACCGAAAAGCTTTTGATAGTGTACCCCACTCATGGTTACTAAACATAGTAATGAAAAATTGGAAAACCACACATAATATCCAAACATATTCGAATAATATCACATCACGGCCAATACAGATTATGCATTGAATACACCAAGGAGACTCATTAAGTCCTTTCTCGTTCTGCCTTGCTCTGAACCCACTATCCAACATGCTAAATAATACAAATTATGGATATAGTATTACTGGAACATACCAACACAAAATCACACATTTGCTATACATGGATGATCTAGAACTACTGGCAGCAACAAATCAACAACTCAAACAATTACTAAAGATAACAGAAGTATTCAGCAATGATATAAATATGGCTTTTGGAACAGGCAAATGTAAGAAAAATAGCATATTCAGAGGAAAACACACTAAACAAGAAGATTACATATTCGATAACCACAGCGACTGCATAGAAGCGATAGAAAAAACAGATGCCTATAAATATCTAGGATACAGACAAAAAATAGGAATAGATAACACAAATATTAAAGAAGGACTAAAAGAAAAACATAGACAAAGACTAACAAAAATACTGAAAACAGAACTGACAGCAAGAAACAAGAAAAAAGCTATAAATACTATGCTATACCAATATTGACCTACTCATTTTGAGTAGTGAAGTGGAGTAACACAGACCTAGAAGCACTCAATACACTTAGACAATCACAATGCCACAAATTTAGAATACATCACATACATTCAGCAACAGAAAGATTCACATTAAGCAGAAAGGAAGGAGGAAGGGGATTTATCGACATAAAAAACCTACATTATGGACAGGCAGACAATTTAAGAAAATTCTTTCTAGAACGAGCAGAAACTAGCAAAATACACAAAGAAACCACTCATATAAATACATCAGCTACACTATTACAATTTCATAACCACTTCTACAACCCTTTAGATCTCATAACATCAACAGATACGAAGAAAGTAAATTGGAAAAAGAAAACACTACATGGCAAGCACCCATATCATCTAACACAGCCACACATCGATCAAGACACATTCAACACATGGCTAAGAAAAGACAATACATACAGTGAGACGGAAGGATTCATGATTGCAATACACGATCAAACAATAAACACCAGATATTACAGCAAGCATATTATTAAAGATCTCAATACCACAACAGATAAATGTAGACTTTGCAAACAACGAACAGAAACAGTAGATCACATCAGAAGCGGATATACAATACTAGCAAATACAGAATACACCAGAAACATGACAATGTAGCAAAAAAAATTACATCAACAACTTGCCATACAACATAAACTAATAAAACAACACTTTCCCACATACAAGTATGCACCACAAAATTTACTGGAGAATGATGAATACAAATTATACTGGAACAGAACCATTATAACAGATAAAACAACACCACATAACAAACCTGACATCATACTCACCAATAAAAAGAAGAAATTAACACAACTAATCGAAATATCCATACCCAATACAACAAATAGACAGAAGAAAACAGGAGAAAAAATTGAAAAATACATCCAGTTGACTGAGGAAGCCAAGGGCATGTGGCATCAGGATAAAGTTGACATTATACCAATTATACTATAAACTACAGGAGTTATACCACACAATATCCACCAGTACATCAACGCAATACAGCTACACCCAAACGTATATGTACAAGTAGAGAAATCTGTAATTATTGATACATGTTCAATTACCCAAAAGTTCCTAAATGCAGTGTAACATATACCGTACAGTTAAAAGGAAGTCACACTTGATCAAGGTCCATGTCACTTTCCATTTTCAACCAGACATTGTGTCTGAGAAAGAAAAGAAATAATAATAATATATACGTTATCTATAAAAATTCAATTTGTATTTTGCTGGTGTAAAAGAATGTAGGGTACTCCGTTTGATTCATCATACATTGGAATACATGTGCAGTCTAACTATAGCACCGCAATCCAGGGTGGCAGACCCAGAATACTGACATAGTCTAACTCCACACCCTCCTATTGGTGGGAAATTCAAAATCAATGGGAAAATTCAATTTTTTTCCTGTGGCTGTTGAGCATGGGAATTGGGGATGGTAACTGTCATTCGTTGAGTACTACAGAGTAGCTTTAGCCTGTCTCGCCAATAACGACTGGAAACAGAAAAGATGATTTCGGTTATAGTCTAGCAGTAGAGAGTTGCTCCAGCCAGTCTAGCCAATAGCTATTTGTAGGAAGGCTGGGTGGTAATAATAATGGGACAGCAAACTGTCGCTGATGTGCAGGGGAGTAGCCTCCTACCTATCTTCAAGTGAATAGCTGTTGGGAAAGACATAAGGATGGGTAACAACATTAGAACAGAGACCCCCTGAGTCCTGTACCTACAGCATTGGAGAGCGAAACACACTTATACCTATTTACGAGTGGCAAGTCATGTCCTAACCAACAGAAACGGAGGAAATACATCGTACGATAGTTTTTATGAGTGTTCAAATGGTTCAAATGGCTCTGAGCACTATGGGACTTAACAGCTATGGTCATCAGTCCCCTAGAACTTAGAACTACTTAAACCTAACTAACCTAAGGACAGCACACAACACCCAGCCATCACGAGGTAGAGAAAATCCCTGACCCCGCCGGGAATCGAACCCGGGATTTTATGAGTGTAGTGCTGATTATTTTACTTGAAAACAGCATCTCAAAATGAAAAAATCGACCAGTCACATTCAGTCTACTCCATCACCATCTACCATGTGTACTGTGTACCTGAAGAGCCGACTGTCAGAAACGTGACCAGTCGGCATACGCTAAGAGGTGGGTTCTGAGCGGCTGTTGGACCAGTGTCTCTACCCTCTAGCACACTGCAAAACAAGCAGGCGCGACTTGGCCACAGTCTTCTAACTGAAATTCAATCCCCAACATAGACTCTACCCCAGTTAAAAAATCCACATTATCCAATCCGAGATGGGAATGTTGTCAAATGTTCAAATGTGTGTGAATTCCTAAGGGACCAAACTACTGAGGTCATCGGACCCTAGATTTACACACTATTTACACTAACTTAAACGAACTTATGCTAAGAACAACACCCACACTCATGCCCAAGGGAGGACTCGAGCCTTCGGCGGGAGGGGACGCGCGATCCGTGACATGACGCCTGAAAACACGCGGCCACTCCGAGTGGCAGAAAGTTTTCCATACCCCTCGAATTTCTCACGCAAAATGTAAATTCCTCCCTTTTATGCACGTTATTTTCGAAGGCAGAAGAAGTTGGAGGCTTTTTCATATCGTTAAAGTGTCGTTCTTAGCGTGAAAATCATGTACAGAAATATGGCAGACTGTGATATTCCTGGCTGTAGCCGCCAGTATTTTATCTTGCTAGAATCTCGCCTTGATGCAGCTTGATACACGTGAAGTAGTGTATGGTACAAAAGTGGAGTGAGGTACAAGCAGCAGATGATACAGTATGTACCAATCCCCTGGGAGAGTCCGCCAATTGTACTGAACTTGCTTGTGCTTGGTCAGCACATTCGGGTGTTAGGCACCAAAACGCCTAACTTCTCTTATCAATTATTTATGTACTTTTCATTTCATTTAACCCAGTATTCAGTATGACAATCTCTCATGGCTACCCTACGAGTCTACCGTTTTTGTTCACTAAACTTCACTAATTTTGAGTAACGTAAGAGTAATGATATTACAACCGAAGTGCTTCGGACACCTTCGGGTCGCTTTGGCGCGCCTGGAAGACGATGTACTTTGGCTACACTAGTCACTCCGTTTCGGGTGTTCTTAAAAGCTGGACATGTATCTCTGTTTCAGACGGACATGTCGTACTCTATATCGGAAGTTATCAGAAAAGTTACCATACTATTAAGAACGCTATGTCAATAGTAGTAGAAGACAGTGTAAAAAGTGATATTTTAAATTACGAGGGCTATTCGGAAAGCAAGGTACGTTAGGTCGCGAAATGGAAACCACAGTGAAAATCAAAACTTTTTTTTTTTTTTTGCAGCATGTAGCTGCAGCTTCCAGCTTATTTTCTACACAGTCGCTGCTCAGACTTAGACATCTGTCATAGCATTGTACTAACTTTTCAATTCCCTCATTATAGAAGACAGCCGCCAGCACTTTTCGCCAATTTTCTACTCTGGATTGCAGCTCGTTGTATGTGTCAAAATATTGTCTTCATAGGCATCAGTTCATTTGTACAGAGATGAACCTCAGTGGTGGCCAATTGTAGGCTGTGTTGTGGGTGATAGAACAATTACCATCGAAAACGCTGCAGGAGCATCTTATTGACCCTGCAGAGTGCGGCCGAGAATTGTCGTTTAGAACGAACCGCATGACAGTTATGTTACGTGGATTGCATAGCTTCAGGCAAAATCTTTCTCCAGGTCTTCACACTTGTCGGGAGGCGCTAACTCACTGTGAGCTCAGAACTGAAAAGAGTGACATGATGTGATCGACCGGCGTGCTAGACGCAGTGCCCAACACATCTGTGCAAAGCTTCATCAGATTATCACTGTATTTTCCATTTCACGATCGATCTTTCCTTATTTTCCGAATAACCCTCGTATAAAAAAACAGGATACATTAATGAGAGGTGTCGCCTACTGTCAATGTCAGTACTACAGATCTTCCCCTCTGTATATATAGAGACTAACCTGGGCAAGTAGCATTCCACAAAAATGCACAAACACAGGTTCAAGTTCGAGAAGACAGCATAGCAGCCTGTGCCAAAGAAGATCCCACGACCGTCGAGCTGTCTTCTGCGCAGGGGACACAACTTTAGAAGACGACAGTTTGTTGGAAAGAACGGTTAGTGACTCTTATTCAATCTCTACAGATCTCTCCAGCTTCCAGATCTGGCTTCCAAACCAACAACGCATAATTTTATAATGGCTATATTTCCTCTAAGTATTCTCTCATCCGCTAATATCATCTGTTCATATCAGCTTAATATCTGTTACATCCTGCATCACAGGACTAGAATACGAAATCGTTTTTGGCTCCTGACTAGGTGTAGGAGCATGGTGTACCTCTGTCACAAGATCCTGCTCACTTTAGAACTCTTCTTAAGTAGTCAAATAGCAGCACAAAGGAGTTGTAAATATCACTTTATACATTTGGTAATATAGCTGATCTTATTACGATGGTCAGGACCACGAAGATAAGATACGAAAAGGTGGCACGAAGGCTTATAGATAGAATTTTTTCCCCTCGCTGTATTTGCTAATACCACTAGTAGTGGTGCAAGGTACTATGTGCAACGCACCGTATGACGACTTCTGAAATATGCATACAGATGTAGACGTAAATTTCGTCTACCTATCAAGATGTCACTTCATCCATTTACAGGCACACAAAACTCGCGTAAAAATGTTGTCTTTTATTTGCCAACAAAACAAAAGAGAGAACTTAAGCTACTTATTGTCTCTCAGTAAAACTCTTTGTATTAGCCTCTAATTTTCTCATTCCAGTCAGCCCACAAAACTTGAAATAAGTGGTAAAGAGAGCACCTGCCACCTCCATTTTGTCAGTGTGTCGCTTACCCCCTATATTTACACGAATCTCCCAGTCTTAGATATATAAAGATATATACTTCCAAGTCACAAATCTCTGCAAATTTTCTCGAAATCCCATCACGTTCCGCCAGCACTGTTCCATTATTTAGAAAGCTGCCTAGCCCTCTACCCTTCACGGGCTATGTAGAGAGCTATCAAAAAGAGAAACGTTCGGGGAAAAATTTACCGCCTTGCAGATGCTCTGATATTTTTTTACGATTTGTACTACTTCTAGTGATTTCTAGCCCATGAGGCAATAGAAAAGTAGCAGGTCTCTTCGGTTATTTTAGATTCTATAATTGTGTATAGAATGTTTACCTACATTCAGCTGCAACTCCCAGCAGTCCTCAATCCTCTACAAATCGCTGTAGCCTATTGGTGTCGCACCTCTGCTGTAGGCAGGTGCATTCATCTAAATACATATTCCGCAACAACTGCACGGTGCACGGTGTGGATTATGTCGTAGCAGTATTATCAATTTCTTTGCTCCTTTTCAGTCACTTGCGTAATGGTTGAGAAAAATTGAATATGTATGCCTCTACATATTACTCTATGATCGCTATGCCAGATATTGGCTTTTTAATGGCCAAGAAAGCCCCTAGCACAAATTTGTAACAGGTAAACCTTTAAACAAATTTAAATGTCCAAGCTAACAGAATAGCTTCAAATTACAAGTCAAAATTTAACACGGCCTTTTAAGAAAACTTAAAAATTTAAGCGATACAAGGGCCAACAAATGGCTGACTAAGGAAAACTTGATAGCGAAAGAGTACAGCACCGAAAGGGATCCAAGCCAAAAGACGTAAATACGCGAACGCTGAAAATATTTAGGTCCTCACGGACCAGAAAAGAAAAAACTTAAACAGCAGTCACCGTGCTTCATACAAGGAGCATCCCAAATGCCAACCAATAATATCGTGCCGCAGTTGTGCTCAGACTTGACGGCCTGACCAGTCGCACGCATAGACTGCAAAAACGGTAGCTGACCCATAAGGCGACAGCAAGGCGTTCATCAAATAAGAGTCGTCGACAAGAAGATGGCTGGAAACACCAACAGGTCAATTAGTACGATAATAAACTTTGAGAAAATGGCTGAACAAGCAATCCAGTATAAGTTAGTTAGCCGCGCGGGATAGCCGTATGGTCTATGGTGTCTTGCCACGGTTCGCGCGGCTACCCCCGTCGGAGGTTCGAGTCCTCCCTGGGGCATGGGTGTGTGTGTGTGTGTGTGTTGTCCTTAACGTAAGTTAGTTTAAATTAGATTAAGTAGTGTGTAAGCCTAGGGACCGAAGACCTTAGCAGTCTGGTTCCATAGGAACTTACCACAAATTTCCAATTTTCCAGAATACGTTACAACAACACCAAACAAACAGCGATTAGCAGATTAAACTGTGAATTTCAAGTATAGTACAATTTAAACACTGGTGAGAATCAAGAATAAGTATATTAACACAACCAAGCTACAAACATAGCTTAAGTAGTTTTTAAATAACAATTTGAACTTCCCTTCGGGGTTGAAATCCTAGTTCTATTTATTATATAATACTCAGTTACCAGTGCAAGACGGTCCGCAGACCCATCAGACTCCAAGAATCAGGTAAGGAATCTTGCCTCACACCACCCAAAGGTTCCAACACAGAAAATTTCACAGCTCTCCAGCAGTGCACCCATTATAGATCTGGCCAGATCAGATTCGAATACATAATTAAAATGCACGTTAATCAGAAATGAAGCACCAGCAGTACCTGCGACAGCCGTCATATTCCTGCCATTTGTACAGACGGTGCCAGTAATGAGGTTAGACATCATTTGTCCAGGCGAAACATTATTAAAATCAAACAAACAATAAAAGAACTATCATCACAATCCCCATACCCGAGCATCGCAATTAACCCTGTGGTGCATGAATTTCACTGCAGTGGACAACTTATGATGGTCAATTTTCTGGCGTTTTCAATCAGTCATGAGGATGCAAATGCATGCAGGACACAACACCAGTAGAGAGAGCCCACTGCAGTGAGCTGTGTGCTTCTGCAGCCTCAGGACTAATTGAAAATGACAAAGAAGCGACGACTATTAACAGCTGTCGACTCTAGTGGACACTATGCGCCACAGGGTTAAGTTACTTTTGAGGAAAGCCACACAGGGCACTCAGTGAACACAGAGATGGGCAGGCTCAAATAGTTCCTATATGCGATACAGACCACACTACGGAGGATCCAAACTTTCCAGAAAGCACAAATTCACAACTTGGGGAAGAAGCACATAGGACAGTACAGTAACAACAGAGCCCGCTAACGCCGCCAAACTAGATCACACAAGGTGGCCCAATAACAGAAAAGAGGTGGTCTTTCAGGGCACTGGAATCAGCTAATCACAGTCATTCGCACTGTAACAGTTCCCTCAGAGCGAATCGGTCAAGACACCGACCACCGATGAATGACAACAGACATTTGCTTCAATCGACTTCCTTCCTCCTCGTCTCGCGGTGACTGTCTGTTCCTTACTCGCCTGCCACGCAGACATTTGAGACTGGAAGACGCGGCGCAAGAGTGCCGCTCATCGTACGAAGGGAAAACGAACCAGAGATACAATCTTCAGACCACAATCGATATGAGCCATCACAGCTCAATTATTATTACCACCCATCTTTCCCACACAGGGCTATTGGCTAGTGCTACATTATTAGTGAAAATGTCCTTGCTACATCCAGCAGTAGTTATTGACGAGACTGGCTGGAGCTACTTTCTAGTGTTTCATCAGTAGCAACTACCCCTCTCCAACTCCTATGCATCACAGCCAAAGGAAAAAATTTGAATTTTTGTACTGATTTTGAATTTCCCACCACTAGGAGGATGGGGAGGTAGACTGTACCAGTATTCTGGGTCGGCCATCTCGTGCACGCAAATGCACAAATGTTTATTCTGCAGCAGGCAGATGTGCTCCTGACAGTCAGCATGTGGACGCCGCAACGAAAGATGTAGTGTGTGCTATGGTTAGCCGAGTTAAAACCTGTAACACGTGCTCAGCAGTGTGCAAGAAGAAAATGGAACTTGGATCCTTCCACATGTACATCCATTCATCAGTGGGACAGAACTATTCAGCAAATGAAGTTTTACTTCAAATGTTGGAAAACATTCCAAAACGCACGTGAATGGAGAGACCGTGGAACGCTTGCATGAAGCACTCGCTTGTAGCGCGCCAGGCTATTACTGCATTCCTCCATGAGACTTTTCCTGAGCATTGGGTCAGAAGGGGGATTCCCACTGCCTGGCCCTCTCGGTCTTTGGATCTGGCTGGCTCCGCCGAAGTTTAGTTCATGGGAATTCTCAAGGACATTGTTTACTGGACAAAGGTTCGAGATCTGGTAGATTTGAGACCCCAGACCTATGCCGTAGTAGAGGCCATAATACCTATCATACTCAAGAACATATGGTGAGAAATGGCGTACCGTTTCGATATCTATCAATCTACAAATAGTGCTCGCATTGAACTGTGTCAAGCCGGCTGGAGTGGCATAGCGGTTCTAGGCGCTACAGTCTGGAGCCGCGCGACCGCTACGGTCGCAGGTTCAAATCCAGCTTCGTGTATGGATGTGTGTGATGTCCTTAGGTTAGTTAGGTTTAAGTAGTTCTGAGTTCTAGGCGACTGATGACCTCAGAAGTTAAGTCCCATAGTGCTCACAGCCACTTGAACCACTTGAACTTGAACTGTGTCAACAGCCATAAAATTGTTTGAGCTCCTGTGTACAACGTTGGACAAATAAAGTTATAAACCTTAGTAGGTACTGAAATACATTGAAGCACCAAAGAAACTGGTATAGGCAACAGTATTCAAGTATAGATATATGTAAACAGGCAGAATGTGGCGCTGTGGTCGGTAACGCCTATATAAGACAACAAGTGTCTAGCGCAGTTGTTAGATCGGTTACTGCTGCTACAATGGCAGGTTATCAAGATTTTAGTGTGTCTGAACATGGTGTAATAATCGGAGCACGGGCGATGGGACACAGTATCTCCGAGGTAGCGATGAAGTGACCGTACGACCATTTCACAGGCGTACCGTAAATATCAGGAATCCTGAACGGGACCAAAGGCGACTGAAAAGAATAGTTCAATGTGACGAAAGTGTAACACTTCCGCAAATTGCTGCAAATTTCAATGCTGGGCCATCAACAAGTGTCAGCGTGCGAACCATCCAAAGAAACATAATCGATTTGGGCTTTCGGAGCCGAAGGCCCACTTATGTACCCTTGATGAATGCACGACACAAAGCTTTTCGCCTCGCCTGGGCCCGTCAACACCGACATTGAACTGTTGACAACTGGAAACACGCAACCTGGTCGGATGAGACTCGTTTCAAATTGTACCGAGCGGATGGACTTGTACGGGTATGGAGACAGCTTCATGGATCCTGCATGTCAGCAGGGGACTGTTCAAGCTGGTGGAGGCTCTGTAATGGTATGCGGCGTGTGCAGTTGGAGTGATACGTCTAGATATGATTCTAACAGGTGACACGTAAGTAAGCATGCTGTCTGATCACCTGCATCCATCCATGTCCATTGTGCACTCCGACGGGCTTGGACAGTTCCAGCAGGACAATGCGACACAACACACGCCCAGGATTGCTACAGAGTGCCTCCAGAAACACTTCCGCTGGCCACCAAGCTTCCCAGACATAAACATTATTGAGCATTTCTGGGATGCCTTGCAACGTGCTGTTCAGAAGAGATCTCCACCCTCTCGTACTCTTATGGATTTGTGAACAGCCCTGCAGGATTCAATGTGTCAGTTCCGCCCAGCACTACTTCAGACATCAGTCGAGTCCATGCCACGTCGTGTTGCTGCACTTCTGCGTGCTCGCGGAGACCCTGCACGGTAGTAGGCAGGTGTACCATTCTCCTTGGTTCTTCAGTGTAGATACAAATGTTTTTGTACACCTGTATCACGTACACCCTGTATAATGGAAGTAAACACAAATTGCAGATTGTAGAAAAAAATATTGATTTATTACAGCTTCATCTCGCATCTACATACATTCAATACGTACTCATTTTTCCCCCTTCAAAACTATCTGCCATACGGCAGTATTTACCAAATACTTTTTTTATGCACTCTAAATTCAACATGCGTTAATCCCGTCCATGGGCTGCTATAAAATCGTCCAACACGGAGGCAGCACTCTGGCGATGTTGTCGAATACCTCTCGTGGTGTCATCGAACACATTCTTTACATCATCACTTAAAAGCAGCGAGACATATTGCATCACATAGCGCTCTCGTGTTTGCAACACTGTGCCGTTTTAATAATACAATATACGTCGTCACACGATCTAATAGTTTCAGTGCTGTACCGCTGAAGCAAACCCCTTACTACTGAGACACAAGGCGCTCACTGCTGGTGAAGACATTGAATCGTTCCACTGTCGAACTGCGCGCGGGAAAAACGATCACTTAAATTTTTCTCTGCGAGTCCTGATTTCTCTTATTTTATCGTGCTGGTCATTTCTCCCGATGTAGATGGGTGCCAACAGAATGTTTTCGCAATCGTAGGAGAAAACTGGTGATTGAAATTTCGTGAGAAGATCCCGTCGCAACGAATAACGCCTTTGATTTAATGATTGCCACTCCAATTCACGTATCATGTCTGTGTCACTATCTTCCCTATTTCGCGATAATACAAAACGAGCTGCCCTTCTTTGTACTTCTTCGATGTCATCCATCAGTCCCATCTGATGCGGATCCCACACCGTACAGCAATACTCCAGAATACGGCGGACAAGCGTGGTACAAGCAATCTCTTTAGTAGACCTGCACCTTCCCAAGTGTTCTGCCAGTGAATCGCAGTCCTTGGTTGGCTCTACCCATAACATTATCTATGTGATTGTTCCAGTAAGGGGTGTTTGTAATTGTAATCCCTAAGTATTTAGTCGAAGTTAGAGCCTTCAGATTTGTGTGACTTATCACGTAAACGAAATTTAGCGGATTTCTTTTAGTACTCATGTGAATAACTTCACACTTTTCTTTATTCAGGTCAATTGCCACTTTTCGCACCATACATATATCGTATCTAAATCATTTTGCAATTTGTTTTGGTCACCTTATGACTACAAGACGGTAAATGACAGCATCATCTGCATGCAATCTAAGAGAGCTACTCAGATTGTCTCCTATGTCGTTAATACAGATCAGGGCAATAGAGGGCCTATAGTACTTCCTCGGGGAACGCCGGATGTTACTTCTGTTTTACTCGATGACTTTCCGTCAATTACTACTAAATGTGACCTTTCTGACAAAAAACCACGAATCCAGTCGCACAATTGAGGCGATACTCCATAAACATGGAATCAATTTGACATCCCTTGTCGATAGCACTCATTACTTCATGAGTATAAAGAGCTAGTTGTGTTTCTCAAGAACTATATTTTCTGAATCCGTGCTGACTATGTGTCAATAAATCTTTTTCTTCTAGGTAATTCATAATGTTCGATCACAGTATTTGTTCCAAAACCCCACAGCAAATCGACGTTAGTGATATGGGCCTCTAATTCAGAGGATTACTTCTACTACCCTATTTGGGCATGTGTGACTTGGGCAATTTTCCAGTCTTTACTTGCAGATCTTTCTGTGAGAGAGCAGTTGTATGTAATTGCTAAATATGGACCTATTGTATCAGCATACTCTGAGAGGAACCTGACTGGTATACAACTAGAGGCCTTGCCTTTATTAAGTGATTTAAGCTGCTTTGCTACACCGAGGATATCTACTTCGATGTTTCTCATCTTGGCAGTCGTTCTTCATTGGAATTCAGGAATATTTACTTCGTCTTCTTTGGTGAAAGAGTTTCGGGAAACCGTGTTTAATAACTCTGCTTTAGTGGCACTGCCATCAGAGACTTCATTGTTGTTATCGCACAGAGAAGGTATTGCTTGCGTCTTGCCACTTATGTGCTTTATGTATGATCAGAATCTCTTCGGGTTTTCTGCCAGATTCCGAGACAGAGTTCCACTGTGGAATTTATTATAAACTTCTCGCACTGAAATACGAGCTATGTTTCGAACTTCTGCAAAACTTTGCCAATCTTGGGGATTTTGGGTTCTTTTAAATTTGGCATGCTATTTTTGCGTTGCTTCTGCAATAGCTATCTGACCCGTTTTGGGTACCATGGGGGATCAGTACCATCACTTATTAATTTATGTAGTATATCTCTTTCAATTGCCGTCGATAACATCTCTTTGAAATCATTCAACATCTTTTCTACGCTCACGTGATCGGAACGGAAGGAGAGGAGACTGTCTCTTAAAATGCGATAAGATCATTTTATCAGTTTTTTTAATGTATATTTACTTTGCGTTTCTTTTTGCTGGTTGAGGGTGTTACGGTATTCAGCCTAGCAACAACTGCCGTGTGGTCGCTAATCCCTGTATTCGTCACAATACCCACTATTTGTCCAGGATTATTTGTTGCTAAAAGGTCAAGTATGCTTTCGCAACCATTTACGCTTCGAGTGGGCTCATGTACTAATTGTTCAAAATAATTTTCTGAGAAAGCATTCAGTACAATTTCAGATGGCGTTTTATTCCTGCCACTGGCTTTAAACAAATAATTTTTCCAGCGTATCGAGGGTAGATTGAAGTCACCAGCGTCTATAATTGTATGATTGGTGTACCTATTTGAAATGAGACTAAAGCTTTCTTTGAACTGTTCAGCAACTATATCTTCTGAGTCGGGGGGGGGGGGGGCGGAGGGGGAGGGGGTGTCGGTAAAACGACCGAATTAATAGTTTAGTCCAACTGTCAAGTATAGCCTCTACCCATACTATTTCGAAGGAACTATCTACTTCATTTACTCTACAAGGTAAACTACTTCTGATAGCAACAAATGCTCCTCCACCAACTGCATTTAATCTATCCTTTCTGAACACTGTTAGGTCGTTTGAAAAAAATTCGGCTGAACTTATTTCCGGATTTAGCCAGATTTCCGTACCTATAACTATTTAGGCTTCAATGCTTTCTATTAGGACTTGGAGCTCTGGTTCTTTCCCAACACAGCTACGACAATTTATAACTACAATACCGATCGTTTCAACAACTACCTTACCGTGTTTTAGCAGCCCCTTTTAGACGGACGGTCTTTCTGTGGTTTCCTGAGACCCTCTAGACTAAAAATCCGCCCAGTCCTTTCCACACAGCCCCCTCTACCCGTGTAGCCGCTTCCTGTGTGTAGTGGACTCCTGACTTACTAAGCGGAACCCGGAACCTACCACCCAATGGCGCAAGTCAAGGAATCTGCAGCCTACACAGTCACAGAACCGCCTGGGCCCTCCACTCGTCTCTGCACCAAAGGACCACAGTCAGTTCTATCGACGATGCTAAAGATGGTGAGCTCCCCCTTAATCTCGCAAGCAAGACTGGCAGTCTTTACGATTCCCGCTAGCCGCCCGAAACCAGAGAGAATCTCCTCCGATCCAAAGCGACACACGTCATTGGTACCGACATGAGACACCACCTGCAGTTGGTTGCACACTATACTTTTCATGGCATCCGGAAACACCCTTCCCACATCCGGAATGTCTCCCCCCAGTATGCACAGGGAGTGTACACTGGCTCCCTTCCCCTCCTTGGCAGCCATGTTCCTAAGAGGCCCCACAACGCGCCTAACGTTGGAGCTCCCAACTACCAGCAAACCTACCCTCTGTGAATGTCTCGATCTCGCGGGCCTAGGAGCTTCCTAAGTCTTTCGCTGCCTGCCAGACTTTGGAATGATCTCCCACTCGACCATGGGTGAGAGGTCAACCTCAGTGCAAGCAGTACCCGGGACGGCCACAGCATGGGACCGATCGAGGGACACGTGGGACGTGCTCGATGTCCATCACATCCCTGCGTCCGACCCCCCACAGCGATGCCCTTGGCAGCAGCCTCAAGCTGTGTGACGGAAGCCAACACCGCCCAGAGCTGTGAGCGAAGGGTCACCATCTCAGCTCGCATCTGCACACAGCAATCACAGTTCCTATCCATTATTGAAGTCGCTCCTGTTTGAAGCTCGTAGAAATATGTAAGCGAAACCATCGTATTAGCATGAGTTGAACCTTCCTGCGACTTACCACATCCCCTATTTCACCTGCTAGCTGCCATTACTCTATGCCGATGAGGTGACAACATTGACACACCTCGAACCGCCGACGATCCAGTAAAACGTTCTCATGAGCAGTAGCGCTATACTAACGTCTAGGTGAGCTGGTGGGTTTATATGGACACACGTAGTCCCTCACTCCCAATCTCTATGAAACATTAATATTTGTAATATGAATTGTAACACCACATTAGTACTGTGTGTGTGTGTGTGTGTGTGTGTGTGTGTGTGTGTGTGTGTGTGTATCTACCAGCGATATTGGAGTCATAGGTCCTAGTCATCTATACAAAGATGGTACAGTGGCTTATGAGGTTTTTTTTGTTATGTAGGGCACTCTTCCGTAGATCCGTTGCCGCAATATTGCAGGGAAACTTCTACAGATGTACTGTGTGTAGGTTTTGCACATTGGGCATTGTGGTGGAGAAGCGTTTGTGTGAGATGCGATGTTAAGGATAGAATTATTGCGAGAATTACTTTGACTTTTTTCAGTGGAATACCAAAACGCACATAGGGGTTGGTTGTTATACTACAAATCTCTATCAGTGCTATCACTGTGGAATTTATATGAGGAAAAGCCCATCGATTGCGAGCCAACATTGTTATTTTAGGTAGTTGGGTTACATCTATGTCGTAAAAAAGGTCTCATAGATGGGAGAGTACATCTAGAATGGAGATAGGCCTATGTTCACATTCACCCCTAAATCAGTACCGCATTGTAGTTCGGCATGAGATGTGTGAGACATTGGAGTAACCCTCCCCAGATAAAGAACACATGATACGAGGTTGGCATCCTTTGATTGTTTGGGCATTAGCTGTTAAGCAGCGTCCTGACAAGCTAAGTGAGGCTGTATTCTTCTATACCGGTGATGAAGATCAAACCGTATGCTTCCATTGTGGATGAAGATTAAGATGCTGGGAATAAACACATGATTCATGGGTCGAACATGTTGTATGATTTTCCAAGTGCTTCTTCATAATTGCTGCAGACAGTAAAGATTTTGTGGATAATATTTTCAGGAACAGAGATGCGAAAATTAGTTGAGGCATATGGTTAATATTACACCTCCCTCATATTCTCTGAAAGCAGCATCAGAAGGTTCTGTGACTGTGAGAGCTTCCAGCACTACTCACCTCTGTAAAATATGTTTCCAGAAAAATGTGAGAGTAATGTTCATTCCGTGTAGGCATATTGTTGTGTGTGTGAAATGTAGATTTCCGCTTTCCTCTTGTCCTGTGTGCCAGAGACCTGTTTCAGCTACAGTGAGAGCATTTTGTAGGAATAGCATTATTTTATAATATGTACTGTGAAGAAACCTGCATCTATTCCCATGGAGACGTGATAATGAACATGTTAATGTCAGTCGACACACTGTGAATCGCAGTTGTTCAAATACAACATTTTCGTGAATTTATATGCACACATGTAGGATAGTTTCTCTATTTGAAAATAAATTTAAAAAATTGGTATTAGATGTGACTACGTTATATTTACAGTGTATGCGACCCTCCCCCCATACTAGATGAAATGTGTGAATGCCCAAAAAAAGCTTTTATAGTTTGGTATGTCATTGAGTGTTTTTTTTTTTTTTTTATTACACACGAAGCTGATGCAAATCTCATATTTAGATCGACAGCCAATGCATTACTAGAGAGCTGGTGCATAACCTCTTTTTGTAATAAGTGTTAAGATTTATTGCATCGTCACAAGTGCGCACTCATGTCGTGACCTGACTGCGTACTTGTCTTCTTCGATTTCAACAACAATAACAATAACAACAACAGCAGCAGACAGGGGTACTTTTTCTGTCTTTCTTACCTTGCAAGGATATTGGGGATCCAAAACAAACTCTTACGTGTTGCTGTGCGCGGAATGCCGGCTGCTGTGGCCGAGCGGTTCTAGGCGCTACAGTCTGGAACCGCGCGACCTCTGCGGTCGCAGGTTCGAATCCTTCCTCGGGCATGGATGTCTGTGATGTCCTTAGGTTAGTTAGGTTTAAGTAGTTCTAAGTTCTAGGGGACTGATGACCCCAGATGTTAAATCCAATAGTGCTCAGAGCCATTTGAACCATTTGTGCGCGAAATACATATAATAATAATACGAAAGATGGGTCAATATTTACCTACGGGTACTGTATCACATTGATTTATTTGATTTTGCCCTCTCCCTCTAGACTCATGCGATTGGTGCATACAGAACCATCGTTAATATAGTATTATCATACATCACTCACAGAACTACTGTCTAGAGGATGGGGTTGAGGAGATAGGGACAAGTTTGTATAAAAATTTATTATTATTATTATTTTTATACATCAGTAAATCCATGCATCAAGCGCACTAATTTCATCGTCTTTAGAAAAAATCAGTAGCGTGGGAAGAGATGTCGTACCACTGCACGTCCTGATTCCATTGTTAGGGCGGCGTTCCCCGCATATGTACATCTCTTGATTGTTGGGTAAGTCGAATTAACTATCACCCTCGCGTAATTCCGTTCTCGGTGTGTTCACCCCTACTTCTTGCGTATTGGGAGAGGAATAATTGGGGTGATTTCAGAAAAGGTATGGAATTCCAGCAAATTCACCTCCCTGTCCCAGTAAGTCCCCTCAGATAATGCATCTTATTATCGTTCTGCTGCATTGCAATTATTTGATGAACAATATTCCTGCTTATACTATATTTCCATATGGCTGGGTAATCTGAATAAACTTTCATACGCTCTCCCATTTTTATGCCTTTTCTGTATTGATGAAAACTGCTTAATCTTAAGTAGTTTAATTTTGCACTGGGACAAATTTTCGCTAGAAGTCGTGGTTTTCGCGATAGTCAATAAAAACCTAACCAAGTGATATTTACACATCCCTTCACCCCGACGCTCACACTACACAGGTCAAAATTTAGTATGTTGTTCATGAGACATCACCTACCCTTGTACAAATATTTGTGGCTCTACGAAATTTTTTCCCTTGGGTCGACATTTTTTGGTCCTCATTGATTGGGCTAATAAGTACACCTATGTCGAGCTGATTGGTTTCCTGGTGTCCTAAGCGGAAGATTGCACTGGCGGACACTTATACGACGCCGAGTCAAGGCCGAGACTGATTTTATTCCTGGCATATAAGCAAGTCAATCCTCGAATACAACTTAATTACAATATCAGACAACCTCTCTTTTTCGAACCCATTCTGCAATCGAACGGAGTCTTATAGGGTGACCCAATGAGCCCTTTGCTGTACATTCTTGCCACTGAAGAAGTACTCCGAATTGGAGAAAATGAAGATGATGTGTATGTATATGCATACGCTGACGACATAGCCGTAGGTTCAACAGATATACAGAAGCTGCAGAGAATCATTGAGAAAATAGACAGATGGTGCAGTGAACACAAACTACACATAAACATAACAAAGGCAGAAATGGTAATTTTCAGAAAAGGAGGCAAAACACCCAAGAAGGCGGAAATCAGCATCAGAGGACAAAAAATAAAAATCTCATCAGACTTTAAATACCTAGGAGTGACATTGCAACCAACAGCCCAATGCTTCACAAAACATACAACAGAACGTGCAGCCCAAGCAATAATAGCAATACAGGACGTCAAAAACATCCGCCTACTCAGTCTAGAAACAGTCATGAAATTATTCAACACAAAAATATTGCCGATTCTGGCCTATGGGATGGAGATTATATGGGACCACCTGACAGAAAAAAATCTAGAAACACTAGAAAAGGTAAAATCGACCTATCTAAAAAGAGCACTACGTCTCTCAAAGACAACAAGATCTAGACTAGTGTACCTGCTAGCGAGAGAGACATTCATAATTGAAGACATCAGACTTCGATATATGATGCCACACACCAAGGCTTCCAGAAAGCAACTGAAGATCATGGAGGACAAACGAGAAAAAATATGGCCGGAGTTCTATGGCACCGAAGCAATGACGAACCGCTCATGGACAGCATCAAACTTCGAACAGCGACGTGTCGTAACTAGACTTTCTATTCACGGCTTTCATCATCTAACCTGCAAAAACAAAACTTATCACGACCCAACCACAACATGTGTATGTGAACTGTGTAACGAAGCTTGTGAACGATATCACATAGAACTGTGCAGCAAAAGAGTGATATCGATAAATGAATATGCAAAAATGTAAAATGTAAATGTAAAATGTTACGCAAAGTAACTGTATATGGCTATTTGGCTGCAGTTTTATTAAATTAAAAATAAGCAATGTAAGCGGAGTTGTGAGCAGGCAGTGTGATATTTAGTGGACGTGCGTCCGCAGTGTCTCCAAGTTGTTATGCCACAAACCGCAACGAAGCAACTGCTCTAAATCAAGTTTTTGCTGCCATTTATGTTGGTACGTGGTTCTTATTTTTCTTTTTTCATTGATTGACTATTCCGTCGGTTTTTTCTCGAATATTTTATACATTATGAATGAAAACAGACACAGTATTCATGTAATATTCTGTAATGTTTATCTTTTATCTTATAAACCGGTTTTCTGCTCTTACGTCATCATCAGGTACAAAGGTAAGTATGTGATGCATTGAAATTTTGTTGGATCAGAGATTTTAAACTAGTGCATCTACAGAGTATCCGCATTTCCACAGATGAAAAATGTTAATATTAGATTTAGAAATAAAACAACAGGGATTACTTCAGTGTAAATGCGATGTAAGATTATTTAATTAAGATAAAATATATGACACATCAACTAATAAACTAAATACGAATTATAACAGTTGTTCATAGAAGAAAATAAACTGAACAATAAAATTTTGGTGACATATTCCAGAGATGTGGCTGAACAAAATAATGTTGTCCTTAACAGGTCGCACATTACAAACAGATATTCTAAGATATAACAGTGACATTAAGCAGGTGAGTGAAGCCGCTGTGATTATACAAAGTAAAATTTCTTAACATAATAAGAGAAATTTGTTGTTTGTTGTTGTGGTCTTCAGTCCTGAGACTGGTTTGATGCAGCTCTCCATGCTACTCTATCCTGTGCAAGCTTTTTCATCTCCCAGTACCTACTGCAACCTACATCCTTCTGAATCTGCTTAGTGTATTCATCTCTTGGTCTCCCTTTACGATTTTTACCCTCCACGCTGCCCTCCAATACTAAATTGGTGATCCCTTGATGCCTCAGAACATGTCCCACCAACCGATCCCTTCTTCTGGTCAAGTTGTGCCACAAACTTCTCTTCTCCCCAATCCTATTCAATACTTCCTCATTAGTTATGTGATCTACCCATCTAATCTTCAGCATTCTTCTGTAGCACCACATTTCAAAAGCTTCTATTCTCTTCTTGTCCAAACTATTTATCGTCCATGTTTCACTTCCATACATGGCTACACTCCATACGAATACTTTCAGAAATGACTTCCTGACACTTAAATCAATACTGGATGTTAACAAATTTCTCTTCTTCAGAAACGCTTTCCTTGCCATTGCCAGCCTACATTTTATATCCTCTCTACTTCGACCATCATCAGTTATTTTGCTCCCCAAATAGCAAAACTCCTTTACTACTTTAACTGTCTCATTTCTTAATCTAATTCCCTCAGCATCACCCGACTTAATTAGACTACATTCCATTACCCTTGTTTTGCTTTTGTTGATGTTCATCTTATATCCTCCTTTCAAGACACTGTCCATTCCATTCAACTGCTCTTCCAAGTCCTTTGCTGTCTCTGACAGAATTACAATGTCATCGGCGAACCTCAAAGTTTTTATTTCTTCTCCATGAATTTTAATACCTACTCCGAATTTTTCTTTTGTTTCCTTTACTGCTTGCTCAATATACACATTGAACAACATCGGGGAGAGGCTACAACCCTGTCTTACTCCCTTCCCAACCACTGCTTCCCTTTCATGTCCCTCGCCCCTTATAACTGCCATCTGGTTTCTGTACAAATTGTAAATAGCCTTTCGCTCCCTGTATTTTACCCCTGCCACCTTTAGGATTTGAAAGAGAGTATTCCAGTCAACATTGTCAAAAGCTTTCTCTAAGTCTACAAATGCTAGAAACGTAGGTTTGCCTTTCCTTAATCTTTCTTCTAAGATAAGTCGTAAGGTCAGTATTGCTTCACGTGTTCCAGTGTTTCTACGGAATCCAAACTGATCTTCCCCGAGGTTGGCTTCTACTAGTTTTTCCATTCGTCTGTAAAGAATTCGTGTTAGTATTTTGCAGCTGTGACTTATTAAGCTGATAGTTCGGTAATTTTCACATCTGTCAACACCTGCTTTCTTTGGGATTGGAATTATTATATTCTTCTTGAAGTCTGAGGGTATTTCGCCTGTTTCATACATCTTGCTCACCAGATGGTAGAGTTTTGTCAGGACTGGCTCTCCCACGGCCGTCAGTAGTTCCAATGGAATATTGTCTACTCCGGGGGCCTTGTTTCGACTCAGGTCTTTCAGTGCTCTGTCAAACTCTTCACGCAGTATCATATCTCCCATTTCATCTTCATCTACATCCTCTTCCATTTCCATAATATTGTCCTCAAGTACATCGCCCTTGTATAGACCCTCTATATACTCCTTCCACCTTTCTGCTTTCCCTTCTTTGCTTAGAACTGGGTTTCCATCTGAACTCTTGATATTCATACAAGTCGTTCTCTTATCTCCAAAGGTCTCTTTAATTTTCCTGTAGGCGGTATCTATCTTACCCCTAGTGAGATAGTCCTCTACATCCTTACATACATTACATAAGAGAAATTAGTTACTCAAATAAAGGAAAATGGGGCATCTGAGTAAGACGGGTAATTTACAACATGTCTCGGATAGGATTATGAGTAGCATTTTGTCGTGTTAAGAAATTTTACTTTGTATAATCACAGCTGCTTCTCTCACCTGCTTAATATCACTACTATATCTTATCTGCTTGTAATGTAGGACCTATTAAAGACAAGATTATTTTATTCAGCCACATATTTGCAACACGTCACCAATGTTTATTGTTCATTGATAATTTTTACTTTTTGGGCCGTGTGACTACAACTGAATGAAACACATTTATCGTGCCATACGCGTTTCATCTTAATTCTCTGCAAGGCGTCTTCAGTGTCCTGGAATATGTACATATCTTACTATTTAGTTTACATTTTGGGGCAATGTACCTATTGGTTATCAACAGTTCTGGTGGTTGGTTTTTGCTATGATGTAGTAATATTTTAAATTCTGCTTACTTACAGGTAGAATTTAAAATATAAAAATATTGCTACATAATAGCAAAAGCCAACCACCAGAACCGTTTATAGCCTATAGGTACAGTGACCCAAAATGTAAACTAAATAGTAAAATATGTACATATTCCAGGCCACTGAAGATGCCTTGCTGAGAATAAGTGTGAAACGCGTATGGCACGAAAATTGTGTTTCATTCAATTGTGGTCAGACGGTCCAAAAAATAAAAAGTATCAGTATACCGTAATCTTACACGCATCTGGGGAAGACAGCACTATAAAAGTTAAAGATGTTTATTGTTCAGCTTATTTTCTTCTATGAGCAACTGTTGTAATTTGTATATAGTTCATTAGTTAATGCGTCATATATTTTATCTTAGTTAATTAATCTTTAATAGCATTTACACCGGAATAAATCCTCTTGTTTCATTCCTAAATCTGACACTAACATTCTTCATCTCTGGAAATGGAGATACTCTGCAGATGCGATAGTTTAGAATCTTTGATGCAACAAAATTTCGCTGCATCATACACTTGTATTTGTATCTGTTGATGGCGTAACAGCCGAAAAGCTGTCTGTGAAAAAAATAATAAATATTGTTTTCATTCATAATGCTTCTCTCCTTATAATTAATCCAGCCTCGGAACTTTTTAGACTGATTCCTTGGGAGACAGTTCCTTCAAAGATGGTCTTCACCTACTGCCTCTGAAAGAGGTGAATCCAAAAGTAGGACTCTTTCACGCGCTCTACCTCGGTGTAGAAGCTATTCTCCCGTTCAGTGAAATCGCCAAAGTTAAAGCACGTAACATGATTTTCCCTGCATCGCTTCAGCTCCCGATGAGAGTAAAAACGCGAGACAGAGGGCAGAGCAGCGGGACAGCACGTGCGCGCCCGGGGTAGAAACCGCAGCGGCCGCGGCTGCGGCCGTGCGCCGAGACCGCAGGCTTCTTGTCCCGCCGCCTGTGCTCACCAGCGTCCGCGCTCCCAGCCCAGCCCAGCCCAGCGATATTAACGGACGCGGGTAGCAGCATTTTATTGCCGGCTAAGGTGAGATTCTTATCTGCAGAAAGGCTCCTAACCTGCCGTTCTGCCATCCACCTTTCACGTGATGACTGGGTGTTGTGTGATGTCCTTAGGTTCGTTAGGTTTAAGTAGTTCTAAGTTCTAGGGGACTGATGACCATAGCTGTTAAGTCCCCTAGTGCTCAGAACCATTTGAACCATTTTGAACCATCCACCTTTCAAACAGAAGAATTTTTCAAGGAAAGGAAGGAACTCCCTGTCGACATCGGAATCAGTAGAGAAAGTAATAGTTACGCAGAGTTAGATGTCAATTATTTTGGTAGCGAAATAATAAGCATATTTCATTAATACCTGTTGATTACATATATCTAGCTTATTAACATACAGGGTGTAAGACGTGCATATTTCTATTGTCTATTGTCAAGCCACAATTTAGATGGCGATCCAGTGACAGTAAAAAAAAGGTAACGAACAGTTTTGGGTTATTGCAGGTAACGACTGAGGGCCACGACGACGAAACATTCTATGTTTCGTCGAAATAATCAGCAAATCACTTTTAATATGCAGCATTTAAATTTGTATGCGAAGATTGCACTTATTATTATTGAGAAAGAGGATTAATTTCAAAGGGAAGATTTCATTTATTATTAAGCAAGAGATAGAAATCCTAAGGGAATGTTTCATAGGTTATTGTAAAAGGGAAGGTTGCGTAACAAAAGAGATATAGAGGAGACGGGAAGGTTTCAAGGGGTTGGACAAAATATGGAACCACCTCGAGAAGTACATGTTTGAACACAAATGCAGATGCTAGCCAAGCCTGCACGTTGCGACGTTGTGTTTGACCACAAACGGCACCTGATCAGTGTCCTCAATACACTGTTTCAGAACTGGCCACGCCGTGACCAAAGCAACGCTTCACAAGAGATGAATTGCTGATAATGACCAATGCGACTGCGGAACATCGCAACGAAGACTGGAGCTGTGTTTGGACGACTGCCCAGAAAGAAAGTTCATAGAGACCTGGAAAGACATCGTAAATGCAACACCTGCAGCAGGTAACTGGCTGGAGTCTTTGAATATGCAACTGTGATGGAAAACAGATATATCTTTTTTTAGCATTCATTACTACGAAGGCTGATCAACAAAGACTGAGAGTGACTTTTTTTTCACAAATGTTTATTACTCCATTTCAATGGTTACATGACTTTTTTCAAAGTAACTCCCTCCTGCTTGAATGCGCTTTTTATGGCGTCTCTGCCAGTCCTCGAACGCATGGTGCAGGCAATTCTTTGTCAGGTCCTTGAGAATCGCCTCACTTTTCTTGAGCACTGTTTCCGAGTTCTCAAATCGAATGCCCCGAAATTTTGCCTTTACTGGCGGAAATAAAAAGACAGTCATAGGGTAGAAGACTGGGCCCATAATGCGGATGCGGTGAGTAGGTAACGTTGAACTGGACCAGAAGCTGCATGACTTCAGTCGCTAGTGAGGCCGCGCATTGTCATAATGAAGCCGCCAGCCAGTCCGAAACAGTTCTGGGCGTTTCTTGACAATGTGCTTCGTCAGTTTACTGACATGCAGTATGCTGCTGTAGCAGTAACATGAGAGGGAGCCGCATGGTGGTAAATCATTCAGTGACAGCCAAAAAATGTGATCACAATCACTTTCCCTGCAAATGGAATGACTTCCACCTTTTTGATGTTGAAGAATCAAGCGATTTCCACACTGTGCTGGCTCTTTGTCCTTCAATGACGCAGCCATAACTCGTCACTGGTGATAATCGATTCCAGAAACGCACGCTCGCCATCAGAGACGCAGCACCTCACGCCTTGTCTCTCTTCGCACAGCCCTTTGTTCGGTAGTCGACAGACGTGACACCCAAAGGTCACTAACACGAGTCATATTAAAATGATCATGCATAATGTTCTTTATGAAATTCTCAACACTTCGCTGAGGTCACGTAAAGTTATCCGACGATCCTCGTGGACAATCATAGCAGCTGTTTTGATGTTGACTTCAGTCACAGCAGAAGCCGAAACGCCAGGCTCATCTTGCTTAACACTGATAAGTCGACCTTCTTTGAAGTTCTTCAACCACTTAAACACTGTTGTACGAGATAGTGCACCTTCACCGTATGCTTTTCGAAAGTTACAGGGGCTGTATGAATTAAACGAACACAGGATTTTATTGCGCCGTACTGCTCCTCTCACTTCTCCTCCACTGTTTGGTGCGTGAAATGCAAAGACACCCTACAAAATAGAGCATTGCTACCAACCTACCGATACGAGAGTGCTACTGCCAATGGACATTATACATAAAAACTCGCTCTTTTCAAATATTGATAGTACAGACAGGAAATTATGGCAAAAGCTACAGGAAAAATCAGTCTCAGTCTTTGTTGATCAGCCCTCGTTCCTCAATCATTTTATCTTACTTTTTATCAACTTCTTCGTATGTACGTGTAAGATATAGTTGTGCAAGCCATACGCCAAATAAAATAAATGAAATACATTTGCAAGTATTGTTAGTCGTGGCCAGAGCAGT
The DNA here is from genome assembly GCF_023864345.2 of Schistocerca serialis cubense. NCBI lineage: Eukaryota > Metazoa > Arthropoda > Insecta > Orthoptera > Acrididae > Schistocerca > Schistocerca serialis. The sequence goes on from NC_064641.1 coordinate 259,753,456, forward strand.
GTTCTGCGTAGTTGTGAGTGCATTTTGACGGAGCTAAGTAACTCCGAACGTGGGCAGATTCTTGATGCTCGCGTAGTGTGTGATCCCTTAACCAAGCGATCCGGAGTGATTGGTATTTCAGGAGGCACCATATCGAAGATTTATACCGCATACAGGGGAAGCAGAAAATCATCATCCGCTTTGTAATTCATAACGCTGACGAAAGTGTCTATTGAGTGATTCTGACACACCATTATCGAACAGTATTGTGACGATAGACAAGGACGTCGCTGCAAAACTCGCCGAGGAAGTGAATACCGCACTCGCGAACCCTGTCAGCAACAAAACAACACCAAAGGAGTTGTGATCACTGTATGAATTAAACGAACACAGGATTTTATTGCGCCGTACTGCTCCTCTCACTTCTCCTCCACTGTTTGGTGCGTGAAATGCAAAGACACTCTACAAAATAGAGCATTGCTACCAACCTACCGATACGAGAGTGCTACTGCCAATGGACATTATACATAAAAACTCGCTCTTTTCAAATATTGATAGTACAGACAGGAAATTATGGCAAAAGCTACAGGAAAAATCAGTCTCAGTCTTTGTTGATCAGCCCTCGTTCCTCAATCATTTTATCTTACTTTTTATCAACTTCATCGTGATGCAAATGCCCGTAACAGGAAGAAGTGGAGCCGAAGCCCTAAAACCCCGCACTATGGGGCAATGGAAAAAGTCGTTTGGTAGTGTTGCACACTGTTTCCAGCTTCTGGCCGAGTTTACGTCCATGGCGGGGATTCAGTGGTGCTTTGGGCAGCGGTATCGTGATATTCCATGGCCCTTCGGGTACTTTGCAGTGTCACGTTACCGCCAAGGATTATGCGACTATTTTGGCTGATCAGGTCCAGCCCATGGTACAATGTTTGCTCCCCAGTGGTGATGCTGTGCTGCAAGACGACAGGGCCGCTGTTCACACAGGTCGCATCATGCATCACGCAAGACTGGTTTTGGGGATGCGAGGGTGAATAGTCGCATATCTCCTGGCCACTGCAGTCACCAGATTTCGGTATTATTGCCTTTGCCGTCTGTTCTGGTGAGACGAGTGCGTGATCACTATCCACCTGCAGCTTTGTCTCTTGAACTGACACTGTTTTACAGGAAGAATAGTATAAGATTCCTTTTAAAATCACACAGGACATGTAACTATCCATTCGGATACGACTGGAAGCTGTTTTCAATGTCAACGGGTTTCCTGCGCCTTATTAGGTATGGAGATGTGCAGTGTTTTTGCTGTTTCCGTATTTTTGTCTACCTGATGTAAATATGAATGCCAGCCATTTCGGTCTGAAATTATGCCCTTCTCATGATTAACTCCAGGGTATTCAAAGAGTCATTCACAAGAAATATTTTTATTCGTGTACCAGTTAAGTTCGGTTGTCACTGAAAATTGAAAATCAAAGTGTTTGAGAAAATTCTGTTGATGGATAGCCACAAAAATAGGCATAAATGCCAAATTAATACTTCTCAAAGCAGAGAAACAAAAACAGTAAAAAAGCAAGGAACTTCCTGTTGCGCCCGGCAATGCAAAATCTGCGATTTAGCACCATCACAAGCAGTATATGCTAGAAATGCTAGGGAATTCTGTAATAACGCATATTGGATGAGATTCCGAGAGGGGGCAAGTCACCCTATCTCATTCCTCCCTGCGGACGCCTCTGGTACCAAACTATTCTGACTGTTTCAGCAGGAACAGTAAATATTTCAGAACGTGTTAGTATAGATCAATTCGAATAGAACATTTCCTATAACATGTTTACAATCTTTTTTTCATTACTGAAGAGACACAGCTGTTGGCATGTAATCCAAACACAAACTCACAGAAGGTGTTAAGCAGACGCAAATAATTAAATTCAAATGATTAAGTTAATAAATTATGACTTCGATTTCTGTGGCCTTTCGAATTCTCTTGTCAACTTCACTTGCAGCTCTTCTGAAGACATCCTGGCGTTCTCTTATGAAGGCAGCTCTATTCAAAGCAGGAACGATCGATTTGTCTCTTGTGCTTATTTTCTTTGTAGACTTTCCCTTTCAGCTATCCCAACAGGTAAAAGTTTAAAGGGGTAACCTCCGTCGATCTTGCTGGCCAAAAAACTTAGCTATATATACATTTTGTCATCAAAAGTATCTGGACACATGGCTGAAAATGACAAAACTTCGTGGCGCCCTCCATCGGTACGGCTGGAATTCAATATGGTGTTGGCCCGCCCTTAGCCTTGATTACAGCTTCCACTCTCACAGGTATACGTTCAAGCAGGTGATGGAACGTTTCTTGGGGAATGGCAGCCCATTCTTCACGGAGTGCGGCACTGGGGAGAGATATCGAAGTCGGTCGGTGAGGCCTGACACGAAGTCGGCGTTCCAAAACATCGCAAGGTGTTCTGTATGGTTCAGGTCAGGACTCTGTGCAGGACAGTCCATTACAGGGATGTCGTGCAATCACTCCGCCACAGGCCGTACATTATGAACAGGTGCTCGATCGTGTAGAAAGATGCAGTCGCTATCCCCCAATTGCTCTTCAACAGTGGGAAGCAAGAAGGTGCTTAAAACATCAATGTAGACCTGTGCTCTGATAGTGCCACGCAAGACAACAAGGGGTGCAAGCACCCTCTAACAAAAACACGACCACACCATAACACCATCGCCTCCGGATTTGATTGTTGGCACTACACACGCTCGCAGATGACGTTCACCAGGCATTCGCCATACCCACATCCTGCCATCGGATCGCCACATTGTGTACCCTGATTCGTCACTCCACACAACGTTTTTGTGCTGTTCAGTCGTCCAGTGTTTACGCTCCTTACACCAAGCGAGGCGTCGTTTGGCATTTACTGGCGATATGTTTGGCTCATGAGCAGCCGCTCGTCCATGAAATCCAAGTTTTCTCACCTTCCGCCTAACTGTCATAGTACTTCTAGTAGGTCCTGATGGAGTTTGGAATTCCTGTGTGATGGTCTGGATAGACGTTTGCGTATTACATATTACGATCCTCTTCAACTGTCGGCGGTCTCTGTCAGTCAACAGACAAGGTCGGCCAATACGCTTTTGTGCTCTACGTCTCCGTACACGTTTCCATTTCAGTATCACATCGGAAACAGTGGACCTAGGTATGTTTAGGAGTGTGGAAATCTCGCGTACTGACGTATGACATAAGTGACACGCAGTCACCTGACCACGTTGGAAGTCCGTGAGTTCCGCGGAGCGCCCCATTCTGCGCTCTCACGATGTCTAATGACCAATGAGGTCGTTGATATGGAGTACCTGGGAGTAGGTGGCAGCACAATGCACCTAATACGACAAAAGTAAGTTTTTGGTAGTGTCCGGATACTTTTCATCACATAGTGTAGCTAACTAATAGCAGCTAAATGCAACAGTGTATAGCGAAGCTACAATGTGTAAAATGCTATTAAAACTTTACTGGTTACAAATAGCAGATTAGTGACCATCCGAGTACAGCCACTTACTGAAAATTATGGAAACTAGCATACTGATCACAACTTACTGACTGCATCTTAATGAATATAACCGCGAACAAGCAGCTGTAGTAGCGATTGTAACTTAGCAAATTATAGTATTCTACCTATATTATTATATTCAGTAAGCTACAGCCAGTAGGTTGTGATCAGCACGCTAATTCCAATAATTTGCAGTAAGTGGTTATACCAAAATTGTCAGTAATTTGCTATTTACAACCAGTAAATTTTTAGTAGTATTTTTACACACTGTAGCTTTGACATACACTGTTGCATTTAGTTGCTATTAATTAGCTACATACAGACACATTTAACCAGCTGCTCACAGCTAGAATTAGTCATCCTTTTTCTGTTGCTACATTTATTACATGTTGTTAGTTTTTTAACTTTTTACGCATATTTTTAGTAAGGTGGTCACCTATAGCTACAGCTGTTAAGCACCTACAGTTCTACGTAATGAAGCATTTTCAGTTCTAAGTGTTTAGCCACCAGCATTGCCAGGTACTTAATCATTTATTATTGCAGATACTAAATCATCTACAACCTAATAGTGCTGATTTATTTTTGCTACAGGTGGTTAGCTGTATGTAAGCAATGACCTATAAATTTTCTATTCGTAAAGCTACAATGGTCTGCTTTATAGTTGTAAGTGAAATTTACAGTTAATAAGCACTTTTAGTCACTCAAAAGCGGGTAGTCAAATTTGATGCACTTATTTTGTACAACTTCACATGAAAGTCGCACTTGACGAAGCGTATTTAGTGCCTTGTATACATTTCTGAGCTAGTTATTCCACTGTAACAAAAGTAAACAACGATGCCACGTTTGCTTTCTCCTGGAGTTATTTTTGGTTCTTCGTTTTAGCTACTGACTAGGAACTGTTTCTCCATTTATTTCAGTTATCGCTTCTCTCCACTTGGTGCATCTTGCGCGCTGTTTGCGCTGCTGTATTTCCTGCTACCGCGTTGTTGACATGTTTAAACCAAAGGAACAGATTTCAAGCATTTATTGCTTCCAAACTGCAAAAGATAGAAACACCATTCCAACGTTCCTGGAAAGAGAAAAGTTCAAATTTTTATGCATTGAATGTTGTCCCCATGTGTTACTTGACAAACGTCAAGTTACGTAAAACATCGCCTTTTTAATACCCCGTATGCCTGACGCTCTTGAAACCTTTCGACATGGCATTGTTGAAGCTGTGAATTCGACAGCGAGAGACGAGCTGCTTCGTATGTCGCAGGAAATGAGCCAACATTTTGATTTTTGTGTGTAACACATAGTGCTCACACTAAATCCATAAAAATTTGAGCTTTTCTCTTTCCCGAAACGTTGAAATTGTTTCTATCTTGTGTTTTTTGGAAGTAATAAGTGTTCTAAATCTATTCCTTATTTTTGAATAGCCCTGTTTAATTGTGCCCACGATTCTTTTCCTCTGTAGTCACTGTCTGACACTTTATATAGTAATGATTGAGAAATGTCTTCTCACTTACTCCTGCCACAGGCCCAACCCCAAGATGCGCTTCGGACTTTGTTTCTACTGACAGGTTCCCTGATAGGTTACTGGCTCAAATTGCTCTGAGCACTATGCGACTTAACTTCTGAGGTCATCAGTCGCCTAGCACTTAGAACTAATTAAACCTAACTAACCTAAGGACATCACACACATCCATGCCCGAGGCAGGATTCGAACCTGCGACCGTAGCGGTCACGCGGTTCCAGACTGAAGCGCCTAGAACCGCACGGCCACACCGGCCGGCCTGACCGGGCCAAATATCTGTCTCACGAAATAAGCGTCAAACGAAAAAACTACAAAGAACGAAACTTGTCTACTTGTCTAGCTTGAAGGGGGAAACCAGATGGCGCTATGATCGGCCCGCTAGATACCGCTGCCATGGGTCAAACGGTTATCAACTGCGTTTTTTTTTTAATAGGAACCCCCATTTTTATGACATATTCGTGTAGTACGTAAAGAAATATGAATGTTTTAGTTGGACCACCTTTTTCGCTTTGTGATAGATGGCGCTGTAATAGTCACAAACATATGGCTCACAATTTTAGACGAACAGTTGGTAACAGGTAGGTTTTTTAAATTAAAATGCAGAATAGGGTACGTTTGGACATTTTATTTCGGTTGTTCCAATGTGATACATGTATCTTTGTGAACTTATCATGTCTGAGAACGCATGCTGTTACAGCGTGATTACCTGCAAACACCGCATTAATGCAATAAATGTTCAAAATGATGTACGTCATCCTGAATGCATTTGGCAATACGTGTAACGACATTCCTCTCAACAGCGAGTAGTTCGCCTTCCGTAATGTTCGCACATGCTTTGACAATGCGCTGATGCATGTTCTCAGGCGTTGTCAGTGGATCACGATGGCAAATATCTTTCAACTTTCTCCACAGAAAGAAATCCGGGGACGTAAGATCCGGTGAACGTGCGGGCCATCGTGTGGTGCTTCGACGACCAATCCACCTGTCATGAAATATGCTATTCAATACCGCTTCAGCCGCACGCGACCTACGTGCCGGATATCCATCATGTTGGAAGTACATCGCCATTCTGTCGTGCAGTGAAACATCTTGTAGTAACGTCGGTAGAACATTACGTAGGAAATCAGCATACATTGCACCATTTAGATTGCCATCGATAAAATGGGGGCCAATTATCCTTCCTCTCATAATGCCGCACCATACATTAACCCGCCAAGGTCGCTGATGTTCCACTGGATTTTCCGATGCTTAATAGTGCATTTTATGCCGGTTTACGTTACCGCTGTTGGTGAATGACGCTTCGTCGCTAAATAGAATGCGTGCAAAAAATCTGTTATCGTCCCCTAATTTCTCTTGTGCCCAGTGGCAGAACTGTACACGACGTTCAAAGTCATCACCATGTAATTCTGGTACATAGAAATATGGTACGGGTGCAGTCGATGTTGATGTAGCATTCTGAACACCGACGTTTTTGAGATTCCCGATTCTCGCGCAATTTGTCTGCTACTGATGTGCGGATTAGCCGCGACAGCTGCTAAAAAACCTACTTGGGCATCATCATTTGTTGCAGGTCGTGGTTGACGTTTTACACGTGGCTGAACACTTCTTGTTTCCTTAAATAACGTAACTAGCCGGCGAACGGTCCGGACACTTGGATGATGACGTCCAGGATACCTAGCAGCATACATAGCACACGCCCGTTGGGCATTTTGATCACAATATCCATACATCAACACGATATCGACCTTTTCCGCTATTGGTAAACGGTCCATTTTAACACGGATAATGTATCACGAAGCAAATACCGTCTGCACTGGCGGAATGTTACGTGATACCACGTACTTACACGTTTGTGACAATTACAGCGTTATCTATCACAAAGCGAAAAAAGTGGTCCAACTAAAAAATTCATATTTCCTTACGTACAACACGAATACGTAATAAAGAATGGGGGTTCCTATTCAAAAATACGCAGTTGATATCCGTTTGACCTATGGCAGCGCCATCTAGCGGGCCAACCATAGCGCCATCTGGTTTCCCCATTCAAGCTAGATGAGTTTCGTTCTCTGTACTTTTTTCGTTTGATGCTTATTTCGTGAGATATTTGGCCCGGTCACTATCAATGGAGCACCCTATATATATCCACATTAGTGCAAGTGGGCATTGATTTAAATCAATAGAGGTTGAAAATCTGCTCCGGACTGGGATTCGAACCTGGCTCTCCTGCGTACAAGGAATATGCCCTAATCACTAAACTGTCCGGACACAGTAGTCATCGCAACTTCACGGATTACCCTAGCACGCGTCCCGTCAGATCGAGATTCTCAGCTAATCCACACCGTTCCTTTGCCCACATTACTCGCGGCATTTTGCCGATTCCAGTAAGAGTTCGAACCCGCCATTCATCTGCACTGAATAGATCATTCATTGCTCGTCTCCGCCCAGTATAGATTTTCAGCTTTTCCCATTGACTTAAATCAATGCCCACTTGCAGCCAATGTCTGTAATTTGTTTGTGCTTCACTACAGGTGTTTGAACATCAGTCCCCAAATTTACTATCCATAACGCCAATTGTCGTTGCTATTAATAAATTTTATTTACTATTAGGATTTCATAGATTATTTATTACGCTACTTATGTGCTTTACATTTTAGTTTAGGCTTTATGACAACTATAGTTCTGTACGTTTTTGTTTTATTATTTTATCGTACTTTAACCTCCACCCTGAGACCGATCTCGAGATACTTATGTGATTAGCTGATTAGTTCCAGTTCTTGCATGATGGCTGCACTTTTAGTTCGGCTTCTTTCTATCATTCTTGTACAGGCACTATGAACTAACCGTAACCATTTATGATCTCTTCTTGTATTAATGGATTAATTATTATATTACTTATTGCTCTTGTATTTTTCTTAGGACAATAGCAATATGCTGCATGAACTGTATTGTTCACACCCGCAAATAATGCTATAGTTACAAGTATGTACCACTTTTTATCTTTAAATTTTTTAAAGACTTTCGTTCTTTATTTTAATATTCCTACTTTCTACTAAATTGCGGTATGTTTTTCTATACAGCCTTCTGAAGAAGGGCACCAAGCGCCTTACACCGGTTAAAAAATTAAATTTCTTTCATGGAGTTGGTTGCTGATTATTTCGATATGTTCAAGTACAGTTGCTGAAGATGGATAGAATAATAAAAACGGGGGGGGGGGGGGGGGGGTAGAATAGCAGACTGCCAGAGAGAAGGGAGAAGGAGATGGACAGAGAGTTGGGGGCAAGAGGTGTTCAGAGAGATGACGGCGAAGAAGATTGACAGCGGCGGGAGAGGGGGGGGGGGGGGGAAGCTGGAGACGGAGCAGATAGAGCGGGAAGAGGAGATGGACTAGTAGAGTTGGGGTGAATACAAACCCGGGCAACGCTGGGAACTGAGTTAGTCTGCTATAAATGATAACAGTAGAGACCATGCACACATTGCGTCCACCACATTCTTGTATGTGGAATTCTGACAACGTGTAAAAATTCTATACGTGTTTGTTCAAGGACTTCGTCGTAGCAACTGAATGATGTAGTCTGCGTCATTCACACTCTGTCATCCACACAGCGCTCATTGGCGCGTTCAGATGAGGTATGACTGCTGGGGGCTTCACAGTGTCACGCAGACTGGCGTCAGCACGAGTCAACACTTTATTCAAAGTACTCTTTGGCTAGGAAATCGTCTATCGTATTCTCTACACGCAGCAGTACCATTTCCATTTCAAAAGCCACTCACAAATACCATATTGGTACACTCGCCATTTCTAAACGCTTAAACTGTATAGTAGAACTGGTCAACAAATCACAATCACAGTTGAAAAATTCAGTTAAGTAAACTCGAACATAACTTTCATTTCAAAACGAAATGACAATCGTGAGGTAAACATACTACCACTGGAATCGCAGCAGGCGAAATGCAAATTTATTCCTGTAACCAGCTGTGTATATGTAACCACTTAAAATGAACACATGTTGCTTGGAATGTTTTATTTGCATTAGTTGTACTACCACCTCCTACAATATTTACTATTCCTCCTGAAAGTGTGTACACCAACGCCAAAGATTCTTCGGAAAAATTTGCAAAACTCGTTGTTAGATTTAAGTTTACTCTGTTTCTCAAAGATTAAACATCTCGCACCTTTTAAACTAATAAAAGTCGTCGCTGGAGATTAAAACATACTACAAGGGCGTGCTGGAAAGTAATGCATCCGGATTTTATACTCTGGTCTCCATTTTGGTTGAGGTATTACGTAACGTGCCTATTATTCGGTCGACTTTTCCGCTTCGCTGACCCAAGTTGCAACCGTCTGCCGCTAGAGGGCTCCAAATTATAGAGTGTAACATAGCGACGTGCAACGTAACTACGTCTGTGTGTGAAAAAAAGTTTTGTAGTCGAGTTTCTAATCACAGAAAACTTTGTCCACACAAGGTGCACCCTCTCCTTCAGCATGACAATGCCATATCACACATGAGAGCTGCGACACCTGCAGACAATCCGACCTCTTGGGTTCACTGTCATCAATCATTCTCCATACAGTCTTCATTTGGCCCCATTCGATTTTTATCTGTTTCCAAAACTTAAACAACACTTCAAGGATTTCACTTTGATAGTCATGAAGCTTTGGACACAGAGATGAGGCTGTTCCTCTGTCAAGACATTTTACAGTGACGATATCAACAACCTGTGCTCTCATTGGCAGAAATTTGTTCGTCGCCAGGGTGACTACGTTGAGAAATAAATATGAAGGCATAAATAATAAAGATCTAGAATGTTAATAACGTTTGTTTTATTTAAAAATCTTCAAGAATTTTCACATAAAAAATTCGGAGATATCACTTTTCAGAACGCCCGCGCAATAGCAAAATACTCCCCTTCCCACATCACAAGGATACCAAATAGCACAACTTCCCCTTATTGAGTGTGTGAGTATAGAAGGAAAAATACATGAATAAATACACGGTCCAGTCACATTAATTTGACTAACGCCTATGTTCTATGTCAACATGTAATAACCACTCATAGACGACAGGTGGCAGCACTAGCAGCGGAGGGTACATAACCATTATATTCGGGCCGAGGGTGGAAGAATTTCGGAAACTGCTATGTTTGTAAACTGTGCGTGTACCAACACGGTTCAAGTACACAACGCGTCGCAATGTGGTGTTATCCAAAACCGGTACTGAGGCAATTGTGGTGTACCATGGGTCATAGGTGACAGGGGTAAACGACAGCTGCGGAGATGCGCAAGAGCGAATAGACATGCAACTGTTGAGCAACTGACGGCCCTGATCAACCAAGAGGCTACCAACAGTGTCTGCTCAACGACCGTTCAGTGAACGTTGCTGCATATGGGCCTCAGCAGTAGCTGCCTGGTTCGTGCAACCATGCCGACTGCTGTTCATCAGCGACGAATGTTGGAATTCGCACGACAGTATAGCAATTCGACGTCCACTGAGAGGCGACAGGTAGCCTTTTAAGACGAATCTTGTTTTATGCTCCATCGGACAGATGGCCGTTGGCCTGCGTGCCGTGAAAAGTCTGAAACCAAACACTGTGCAACAATCAGTGGAACGGTCCAGGCCCAGAGGCAGTCTCTGGGCGATCTCTTCACTCTAGAAGGCACAATGGATCACCACAACTATGGATCTATCCTTGGGGACAATGTCCACTCTTTAAAGCGATTTGTTATTCCTCGTCACCGTGTAATCTATCAGCAGTACAATGCAACATGTCACACAGCTCGCAATATACGAGGGCTATCCACAAAGTACATTACGTTTTGGAATTAAAAATAAATAAAGTATTGGAAATTTTTTTTATTATATGCAGATGAAAGCCACACTTAAATACTACTTTTCTACATAGTTGCCATTTAAATTAAGGCACTTATCGTAGCGATGGACGAGCTTGGAAATTCCTTCGTCGTAAAATTCGGTCGCCTGCGCCTTCAACCACGTGCCACGTGGTTACCTCTTCTTGAAGCTGTGCGTCGTCATCAAAACGCTGCATAGTCAACCACTTCTTCATTGCTGGGAATAAGCGGAAGCCGCTCGGTGCCAGGTCGGGACTGTACGTCGGATGAGGAAACAGCTCCCACTTAAAAGAATCGAGAACTTCACGAGTGGCATTTGCCGTGTGGGCCCGGGCGTTGTCGTGAATCAGCAAGATCTTTGAGCCCAACTTTCCCCTGCGCTTGTTTTGTATTGCTCTTCTGAGGTTGTGCAAAGTTTGGCAATACCTTTGAGAGTTTATTGTAGTGCCTCTTTCCAGGAAATCCACAAAAATCACACCTTTTCTGTCCCAAAAGACAGTCGCCATCACCTTCCTTGCCGACATTGTCTGCATGCATTTCTTGGGTTTTGGGGGGGAATTTGTGTGCCCCCACTGCATTGACTGCAATTTTGCCTCGCAGTTCACATGCTTAACCCATATTTCGTCACCAGTAGCGATGCGATCGAGTAATGAGTCGCCATTTTTCTCGTAAGCGTCCAAAAACGTTAACGCTGCAGCCATTCGCTGATTTTTGTGAATCTCTGTCAAGATTTTTGGTATCCATCTTGCACAAAACTTGTGGTAACCAAGCTTTTCGGTAATGATTTCGTGCAACAAACTTCGTGAAATTTGTGGAAAACTCATAGAGAGTTCCGTTATTGTGAAATTACGGTTTTCACGGACCGCGGCATCGACTTTTTCGACAAGTTCGGCAGTCACTATGCTGGGTCTTCCACTTCGCTCTTCGTCGTGAACGTTAGTTCGGCCATTTTTAAATTTTATGACCCATTGACGCGCAACACCTTCAGTGATTATGTTGTCCCCATACACTTCACAAAGCTGCCGATAGATTTCTATCGGTGTACAGTTGCTTGCAGTCAGAAACCTTATTACAGCACGCACTTCACACTTCGCGGCATTTTCAATTAACGCTGACATTTCAAACTGTCACAGTAACTCAACGGAGTACAGCACGGACCTCTCACTAGCACGGCAGGACGCCGACTGAGCGGCGGAATGCCATGACACCAAGATGGCCGCGCTAGCCCCACCCCTAACGGACACAAACGAAAACGTAATGTACTTTGTGAATAGCCCTCGTATGTGCGTCGTTCGAAGAGCAAGAGGATGAACTTATCATATTCACCTGGCCACCAAACTCCCCCGACTTAAACCCAATTGTGTGGGACCACCTCGATCGAGTTTTTTGCGCCATCGATCCTCAACCGAGAAAACTAGGCCAGATTGCCACAGCACTCGAGTTAACACGGCTCCATATCGCTTCCGGTACCTTCCAGAATCTCACTGACACTCTTCCTAAGCCTCTCGCACCAGTCTGCATCGAAAAAGGTGGTTATTCAGGCTTCTGAGAGGTAGTTGCATTAACGTGACTGGACAGTGCACGCAGCTGATTTACGGGTACATAGGGTGTGAAACGTATAAGATAGAGATGCCAGTTTTGGCAGCATCAGAAGGTCTGTCCTGACTGGCAGTGGACTGGAACTAAGCTTGCGTAGCAGATGCATGTATGTCATTCCTTGCTGCTTCAGCTGTACGCCAATCAATGTAGTGGTTAGTGAGTGGTGGTGTCATAGTGAATCGGCCGCCCATGGCCAGATGTTTTTAGCGGTCAGACACCTGGAGAACGTGTTGGCCATATCAACAGTTGGACATCCTCTGTATTAAAGAATGTGAGGACAGTTCGGCAATATGCTGTCTTGCGTTATCTGGCTGAAAGATCGCGTCACGCAGACCACAAAAGGTAAAACATAGGCACCGATCTTATTAGGTCAGAAATATAGCTGCTGTTATCCAAATTACCGGCTATGCAGTCCACATAACGTAACTGTCTTGCAAGTTCTGTATCCTCTGTGGATACAGCTGTTTAACTATACAGAGTAGTTAACACAGGAGCCCCTTAGAGAACACTGCTCTGTATGGCAATCAGTCCAGATGTAAGTCAATACCAGAATATCGTAGGCATCAGGAAACAAATTGTTAAGAGATGAGACAGTGCTTAACGCATGTCACTCAAATTTATTACAGTAAGGGGCATTCCAGAAATCTTATGAGTCTGATTAGAATCTGAGACAACTAACACTCCTAACTCAGTTACGTAATTCATTCAGTAATCCTTAGTGAGAACTAAGTTTTCATCGTAACTAAGAGATTTTGCAAAAATACTCGTATCTGATCTTCCATTGTTCCTTGATAATTCGAAGTATTATTGATCTCCAAAGGATTTTCAACTAGCAATTAACCGTTGCACAGTGGAGTATTTGCCCCGAAATCATGGCCAAAAAGGCAAAAATTTAAGGTTGCTCAAAAATTTTGTATTAACTGACTAATTGATGGGTCGATGGTTAAATTTTCAGGATCCTGACACATATCTAGGTGCTCCTAGCCTCGTCTGAAGATCGGCTTTTTCTGCCAGACGACGCGTTTCCTGACTGAGTTGTCAGTTTGAATCTCAATTTTTTGCGACTTTACTGAATGAGGGTTCGAATTTGAAACAGATTTTCATGTTGCAGGAAAGTAACAGCTTCTTTTTAAACTTACACTCCTGGAAATGGAAAAAAGAACACATTGACACCGGTGTGTCAGACCCACCATACTTGCTCCGGACACTGCGAGAGGGCTGTACAAGCAATGATCACACGCACGGCACAGCGGACACACCAGGAACCGCGGTGTTGGCCGTCGAATGGCGCTAGCTGCGCAGCATTTGTGCACCGCCGCCGTCAGTGTCAGCCAGTTTGCCGTGGCATACGGAGCTCCATCGCAGTCTTTAACACTGGTAGCATGCCGCGACAGCGTGGACGTGAACCGTATGTGCAGTTGACGGACTTTGAGCGAGGGCGTATAGTGGGCATGTGGGAGGCCGAGTGGACGTACCGCCGAATTGCTCAACACGTGGGGCGTGAGGTCTCCACAGTACATCGATGTTGTCGCCAGTGGTCGGCGGAAGGTGCACGTGCCCGTCGACCTGGGACCGGACCGCAGCGACGCACGGATGCACGCCAAGACCGTAGGATCCTACGCAGTGCCGTAGGGGACCGCACCGCCACTTCCCAGCAAATTAGGGACACTGTTGCTCCTGGGGTATCGGCGAGGACCATTCGCAACCGTCTCCATGAAGCTGGGCTACGGTCCCGCACACCGTTAGGCTGTCTTCCGCTCACGCCCCAACATCGTGCAGCCCTCCTCCAGTGGTGTCGCGACAGGCGTGAATGGAGGGACGAATGGAGACGTGCCGTCTTCAGCGATGAGAGTCGCTTCTGCCTTGGTGCCAATGATGGTCGTATGCGTGTTTGGCGCCGTGCAGGTGAGCGCCACAATCAGGACTGCATACGACCGAGGCACACAGGGCCAACACCCGGCATCATGGTGTGGGGAGCGATCTCCTACACTGGCCGTACACCACTGGTGATCGTCGAGGGGACACTGAATAGTGCACGGTACATCCAAACCGTCATCGAACCCATCGTTCTACCATTCCTAGACCGGCAAGGGAACTTGCTGTTCCAACAGGACAATGCACGTCCGCATGTATTCCGTGCCACCCAACGTGCTCTAGAAGGTGTAAGTCAACTACCCTGGCCAGCAAGATCTCCGGATCTGTCCCCCATTGAGCATGTTTGGGACTGGATGAAGCGTCGTCTCACGCGGTCTGCACGTCCAGCACGAACGCTGGTCCAACTGAGGCGCCAGGTGGAAATGGCATGGCAAGTCGTTCCACAGGACTACATCCAGCATCTCTACGATCGTCTCCATGGGAGAATAGCAGCCTGCATTGCTGCGAAAGGTGGATATACACTGTACTAGTGCCGACATTGTGCATGCTCTGTTGCCTGTGTCTATGTGCCTGTGGTTCTGTCAGTGTGATCATGTGATGTATCTGACCCCAGGAATGTGTCAATAAAGTTTCCCCTTCCTGGGACAATGAATTCACGGTGTTCTTATTTCAATTTCCAGGAGTGTATGTATTAATTTTAATACGAGGGTTGGAACTTCAATGGTGGCAACTATTTATTTACAGCTCTTACAAATAGACACGTGTTTCAAAGTTTTACTGACTTTCAACGTAGTCACCAGCATTGTGTACAACCCGTTGCCAGCGATGTGGAAGTCGTAGGATACTCTTAGCAGTGCCAGTTGTGTTGACTGTTCGAGCGGCGCGGTGTAATGCCCGACGAATTTGTAGCAGTTCTGAAGCGAATGCCGCGAAGTGTTTCCTTCAGTTTAGAAATCGAGTTGAACTTACGAGGGCTTAAGGTAGGTAGTGTAGCACTCCCTATTAAAATTATAATAAAAGTCAACAGCAGTGATTTAAACTTTAAAAAAGTACTGAAAGAATTCTGGCCAGGATTTCGATACAAATACTCCACAATGCGTCGTTCGCTTTATGAGTGGTTTCGTATAAACTGGTTGATGAACTACTAGTTAAAAAATCCGTGATGAGCTGTATCAGGCTCTCAGTGTAAATCTCACCACTAACAACGTATATCGAGTAATTTCGCTGTACTCATGATGGCTTATGAGTCTACCACATCAGTGCGAAAAGCTTCTAAACGGGGTTAAATAAAAAAACAGAGAGATGTCGGGGGCTTAAATGCTTCAGGTATTCATACTTTAGTACAACGCACAGGCCGTTCATACAACCACGTGAAACTATCAGAAAAGTCCTTTTTTGCGCTTTGCAAGGGCTTGAATGTCGTTTAGGTTGTCATACGTTGACACTTCAAGCAAACTTCTACACTTTGCGTTTTGTGGAGGTTCGTATACATAACAGTGTCTAATCATCCAGCATGACGTTCTTCAGCAAAGAATTGTTCGTGTTTTGTATTTCAATCACGTCGCGGCAGGCGTCCCTGTGCCGTTGATTTCGTTCGAGAGACAAGGTGTGCTAGAGAGTTTTTTTACAAACTTTTCTCTTCCTCAAAACTTTCGGGAGGATATTTCGAACATTTTGTTTCCATGGTGGTGGTGATGATGGTGATAATGACTAGTGGTTTGTGGTGCTAAACGGCGAATTGATTTCGAGATGTTGCTCCATTGCGCTTTTGACACAGCGCTGACAGACTACAGCCGCACGCTCATCACTTAACACTGTCTACTCCCGGCTGACTGGTCGAAAGCAAGTCTGTTGTTTACAGCTGTTAGTTCAAACTGCCAACGTAGGTACTGGGCTGGTTTCGCTTACGCGTCAGGAATAAAATCAGTCTCGGATCCTTTTGGACAGACGGTGTATCGGCAGATCGAAAGTCACCTATCGCCCATGGTATCAAGCACAATTTTAATTCAAATAACCCATTAGTTCACGAGCAGCTAGTTGTGCACATCTTTTAACTTTAAACGCCTTGATGAACCGTTTTGTTAGGGATGTGGATTCGAACCAAGCATCTACAATCAAAAGTTAACAAGCAAAGTTTTCGTTTCCGACGAAGACTGGAACACAGCACCGATCGTCATTGCTGACTAGGCATAAAGAGACGTGAAATCTCTATTTCTTGTTGGTATCAGCAAGTCTCAGCTTTAAATTACATGACGAAAGGACTACTGTCCTTGTTAACTAATCACGGAAGATTTTAAATATAATTTCATTCATCAGTAAGAAAGTATGCGCATGTATAAACTTGAACACAAGTGACAGGGTTTTATAGTGGGCGATTATTCGAATCCAGAATCTAACCAGATTGTTAACAAAGCACAGTAAAACGTTAGATATCGAGTTCTTCAACAGTAGCGAGATGTTTGGACTTTAAATGACGACATGAAAATGTTTAGGTCTTACCGCGACTCGAACCCGGCAACTGTCACCTTTATTTTCTCGACGCGAATAGACATTAAACGTCGGTTTCCTTCACCAGCAGCGTGACGTGCCTGTTTGAACTAGACTTAACCTGACGATGAGCTCTGTGCTGACTGGCTGTCGAACCTCGCATATTTCGTTGTTGATTACACACAAAAAGATATTAACTATTGAACTCTTTTTCACGGTTAGATAGGAGCGAAATGTTTGAACCTGAAACGATGCGATAACAGTTTCTGTGTCTACTAGGAGTCGAAACATGCTTCTCTCTTACGGAAGGTTTCTTGAAATTACTGCAACCAGTCGCCTTTCGTTTTGTTCTCTATTATCCCATTACCGGTTTCAACCGCTTATCAGTTCATCATCAGATGGTACATAGTTACTGATTGCCTGCAGCAGCGTGGGAGTCGTGTAGCTGTGGCAAGATGTATAAACGAAACATGTAAGCACTGAGTCTGGCGAGAATTATTCATTATATGAGATCGATCGATGACATAGCAAGGAATAAATGAAAATGTGTCCATTTCTGACACCTGAAATTTCAGGCAACGCAATAAGTAAGTGAAACTGCACACAAAGTTTAAATGCCCTGCAGCTTTCGTAGTATGTCTCAAGAAAGGATACAGAATGTGCCGTAGACATATCGCTGCTTTAATGACTGCCAGAGATGCACAAGAAGATCAAGATATTCTCCAGTCTGGAGCTCGTTTTGTCGAAGAAGTAAACCAGAAAATGCAAGTTTCCAGATTTAGCCACTCTGAATTTAGAACACTGGTTAGAGCGGATTCAATTATGAACTAACTTCTGGTGCGACACCATCTGTGGAAGGGCAAAATCAACAGTTGCCTTTGTCCTCTCTACACACAATACGACTCATAGTGATACAACAGATGCACTTTCAATGAGTGATCACTTAACAAAAATGCTATATTTTGTCTTCAGGTAAAAACTTCCACCACACATATATTTAGAGTTTAGCACAGGTTGGAAAATATCAAAAGGACATTTAAAATCCTATTTCGTCAGTACTGTTAGTGACTGTGTCGCAAATAAACCGAAGTGAATGTATATTTCTTCCAGCAATATAAAATACACACATCAAAAAAAGTTTTACATCAACTCAGTTCCGAGAGTTCCGGAAGCTGCACAGAAAATCGGAATAGATATCAACATAATCATCACTTCCGGCCTTTTTATTGCTCATGAAAACCCCACATTGCATGTTGTACCACCACACAGCGAGACCTTCAGGGGTAGTGGTCCAGATTGCTGGTTCAAATGGCTCTGAGCACTATGGGACTTAACATCTATGGTCATCAGTCCCCTAGAACTTAGAACTACTTAAACCTAACTAACCTAAGGACACCCAGCCATCACGAGGCAGAGAAAATCCCTGACCCCGCCGGGAATCGAACCCGGGAACCCGGGCGTGGGAAGCGAGAACGCTACCGCAGCAGATTGCTGTACACACCGGTACCTTTAACACCCAGTACCACGACGTCTTGCAGTCATGCATGGCTGTATTCGTCGTGGCATACTATCGACAAGTTCATTAAGGCACTGTTGGTCCAGATTGTCCTACTCCTCAACGGCGATTCTGCGTAGATCCCTCAGAGTGGTTGGTGGGTCACGTCGTCCATAAACAGCCCTTTTCAATCTATCCCAGGCATGTTCGATAGGGTTCATATCTGGAGAACATGCTGGTCACTCGAGTCGAGAGATATCGTTATCCTAAAGGAAGTCATTCACAAGATGTGCACGATGGGCGCACAAATTGTTGTCCATGAAGACGAATTCCGCGCCAATATGCTGCCGATATGGTTGCACTATCTGTTGGAGGACGGCATTCACGTATCGTACAGCCACTACAGCGCCTTCCATGACCACCAGCGGCGTACGTCGGCCCCACATAATGCCACCCCAAAACAACAGGGAACTACACCTTGCTGCACTCACTGGACCGTGTGTCTAAGGCGTTCAGCCTGACCGGGTTGCCTCCAAATACGTCTCCGACGATTGTCTGGTTGAAGGCATATGCCACACTCATATGTGAAGATAACATGATGTCAGTCCTGATCGGTCCATTCGGCATGGTGTTGGGCTCATCTGTACGGCGCTGCATGGTGTCGTGGCTGCAAAGATCGACCTCGCCAGGGACATCGGGAGTGAAGTTGCTCATCATACAGCCTATTGCGTGCAGTTTGGGTCGTAATACGATGTCCTGTGGCTGCATGAAAAGGATGATCCAACTTGGTTGCGTTGCTGTCAGGGTTCCTCCGAGCCATAATCCTTACGCAGCGGTAATTCACTGCAGTAGTAGCCCTTGGGCAGCCTGTGTGAGGCATGTCATCGACAGTTCCTGTCTCTCTGTATCTCCTCCATGTCTGAACAACATCGCTTTGTTTACTCCGAGATGCCTGGACACTTCCCTTGTTGAGAGTTCTTCCTGGCACAAAGTAACAATGCGGACGCGATCGAACCGCGGTATTCACCGTCTAGGCGTGGTTGAACTACAGACAACACGAGCCGCGTACCTCCTTCCTGGTGGAATGAGTCCGCAGCTCGTGGTCGTGCGTTAGCGTTCTCGCTTCCCGCGCCCGGGTTCCTGGGTTCGATTCCCGGCGGGGTCAGGGATTTTCTCTGCCTCGTGATGACTGGGTGTTGTGTGATGTCCTTAGGTTAGTTAGGTTTACGTAGTTCTAAGTTATAGGGGACTGATGACCATAGATGTTAAGTCCCATAGTGCTCAGAGTCATTTGAACCATTTTTTTGGTGGAATGAGTGTAACAGAACAGCTGTCGGAACCCCTCCGTCTATTAGGCGCTGCTCATGCGTAGTTGTTTACATCTTTAGGCGGATTTAGTGACATCTCTGAACAGTCAAAGGGACTGTGTCTGTGATACAATATCCACAGTCAACGTCTATCTTCAGGAGTTCTGCGAACCGGAATGATGAAATACTTTTTTTTTATGTGTGTTATGTGTAAGTAGGCTGTTTAGGTTTTTATGTTGGTAACGCCATATAGCGCTCTATATGAAAATCACTGACTGTGCTGTGTGAAGTCTGTAGTTGGTGTGCATTGTTGGAATATTTGCTATTGTAGTGTTGGGCAGTTGGAGGTGAGCCGCCAGCAGTGGTGGATGTGGGGAGAGAGATGCAAAGTTTTGAGAGCGGATCATCTGGACGTGTGTCCATCAGAAAGAGTAAATTTGTAAGACTGGATGTCATGAACTGATATATATATTATGACTTTTGAACACTATTAAGGTAAATACATTGTTTGTTCTCTATCAAAATCTTTCATTTGCTAACTATGCCTATCAGTAGTTAGTGCCTTCGGTAGTTTGAATCTTTTATTTAGCTGGCAGTATTGGCGCTCGCTGTATTGCAGTAGTTCGAGTAACGAAGATTTTTGTGAGGTAAGTGATTCATGAAAGGTATAGGTTATTGTTAGTCAGGGCCATTCTTTTGTAGGGATTATTGAAAGTCAGATTACGTTGCGCTAAAAATATTGTGTGTCAGTTTAGTGTTGATCATAATAAGTAAAGAGAGAAATGCCTGAGTACGTTCAGTTTTGCTCAGCTGTTTGAAAATCAAATGACGTAAGAGGTTTATCAGCACTGTAGTTCATAAATTTTTCTAAAGGGGACGTTTCATATTCAAGGATAACAGACCTTACAAGAATACTCTGCAATGGCTTCGACTCTAAATTAAGAAATAGAATTTCTATAATGAAAATGCGTTCTACTATTCATGCCCAGTAGTCTGTTCCAGCCTATGTTTCAATATTCCTAGCAAGTGATGGCTACAGGAATCCTGCACATGTTGCTGAATTCAAAAATGTGATTCAAGTGGCATTTGATTTTGCGACTCAAGAGTGTGATTCCTAGGATTGTCCAAATATTACTTTTACCAAATGTGCCTATTGTGATTCTTCATATTGTTTCACGCATTTTCTAGAGGAGCCTCGTGTATATGTTTAAAGTCCGGTAGTGGGCGTACTACGAGTAACACTATCGTATGCTTTCGCCATCATAATCACAGTGGTACGTTAATCTTCTAAATACAACTGGAACGCTGAATTCCTGCTCGTGCCGAAAGACTTTCGTTGTAAGAAGTTTCGGTCTTACATAAATGCGTTAAACGGATCATAAACAGTTGCTTAGTGATTATTTTGGCATCTGAGAGAAAGACCATATCACAAAACAGGAAAGAAGATTAGTGGTTAACGTCCCGTTGACAGTGAAGTAATTATAGACGGAGAACAAACTCGGGTTAGGGAAGGGAATCGCCGAGCCCTTTCAAAGAAACCATGCCAGTCTTTGGGTTTCGTGATTGAGGAAAATAACGTAAAACGAAGATCTGGATGGCCAGACAGGGATTTGAACCGTCGTCCTCCCGAATGCAAATCCAGTGCGGTAACTACTGTCCCATTTCGCTCGGTGTCGTATAACAAAGGGAAGTTAGAAATACTGTATTACATCTTCCGATGTCGTTTCACTGTGGAAGATCGGAACACAGTTCTTCCTTCTATCCATTCAACGAAAGCTGAATTGGCTGATACTGAGATCCTGGAACAGAAAATCAACTAAACCTCTCAACAGAGGAAAGACAGAGTAAATGCGAAAGAACTTGTTACTCTTGTGATAGCGGTCTGCCACAGGTTGCTGGACGAACAATGGGTGCAAGCGATTGAAAAAAGGTGCAGGTCATTTCCGTTCCGAAGAACGTTTAGCAAGCGGGAGAGTGGAAGATGCCCGTCAGACTCCAGTGTCTCATTCTACTAGAGAGGCGTTGTGCAGCATCCAGAGGTTTCCTTTTAAAATTTGCTGCGCTTAAAAGACGCCCACTGTTTCTTGACTATCCTAGACGTCTAAGTACTCGAAGGTAATTTTTTGGTGGAACGATCTTTTGCCCTATAAAAGGGACTTTCCGTAGCTGCGAGCTTCCTATTGATGAAATACAATGCTTTACAGTTTCTACTTAGCCCTGAGTGCCAAGTCCTCTGAAGTTCCAGAAATATTAATTTAATTTAGCCCTATTTCCTATTACAAGGCAAAACATGCAACGGAAATGTAACTACTGGGCTTCAGATCAATCAGTCAGGGGTTGAATTTTACTAAATGCTTACCAGTAACTTTCTCTTACAGGATACATGAGGTCAGTGACCACAGGAGGAACTAAGCTGAGGTGACAGAAGTGATGGGATGACTCCTAACATCCTGTCGGACCTCTTTTTGCCCGGCATAGTGCAGCAACTCGAAGTGGCATGAAATCAAAAGTCTTTGTACTTCGTCTGCAGAATTATTGAGCCATGCTGCCTCTAAAGCCGTCCATAATTGCGAAACAGTTGCTGGTGCAGGATTTTATACAAGCTGACTTTTCGATTATGTCCCATAAATGTTCGATGGGATGTATGTCGGGCGATCCGTGTGGCCAACTCACTCGCTCGAACTGTCCAGAATGTTCTTCAAACCAATCGCTAACATCTGTGGCCCTGTGACATGGCGCATTGTCATCCATAAAAAATCCGTTGTTGTTTGGGAGTATGGAGTCCTTTAATGGCTGCAGATGGGTGATGATCTGTTCAGTTCGACTAGAGGACCCAGTCCATTCCATGTACACATAGCCCCCACGATTATGGCACCGCCATCAGCTTCCACAGTGTCTAGTTGACAACTTGGATCCGTGATTTCTTGGTGTCTGCGCTACGCTCGAACCCTACAATTGGCTCTCACGAACTGAAATCGGGATTCATCCGATGAGGCCACAATTTTCCAGTCGTCTAGGGTCCAAACGATATGGACACGAACCCAGGAGAGACCCTTCAGGCGATCTCGTGCTGTAACAAAGGCACTCACGCCGGTCGTCTGCTGCCATTTCTGCGGCTATTTCACGCAGTGTTGCTTGTCGGTTAGCACTGACAACTCTAAGCAAACGCCGCTGCTCTTGGTCGTTAAGTGAAGGGCTCTCGGCACACCCTTAACACTGTGGATATCGGAAAATTGAATTCCCTAGCGGTTTCTGAAACTGAATGTCCCATGCGTCGCAAAACTTTTCACACGAATCACCTGAGTACAAATGACAGCTCCGCCGACTCACCGCCCTTTTATATCTCGTGTACGCAATACTACCGCCATCTATATACGTGCATTTCGCTATCTCATGACTTTTGTACCTCAGTGTGTATTAATATATTTTATGTTTTAATAAGAGACTGTTTCAGTATAGTGTACTGGGCAAGGCAGAAGCTGATTTTCGTTCTAAAGCATATACAGATATTTAAAACAGTATAACTAACAACCTCATCAGTATAGCGTCCGACATGAGATACGCGCCCGACATAAAGATAATTCTATTACTGGGCTAGAATGCATCACCATGTCCGCTACCTTTTATTATTAGCACATAATACTGAGTGGAAATTAGTTAAAAATCCCGTGTTTCTTAACTCTGTCTAATCGATACAGATGACTTTGAAGGAAGTCGTATATCTCCATTTCTTCTAGTAGATTCATAGTAAAATTGTCACTGCAAACACTCGATATACTTTTCAGGTTTTACTGTTCACTTAATAATGCACAATCTCCTATTAATTGTTCCTCCGCGTATCACCGTTTTTCACGCTGAAATTTGCAACGTTTTACACCCGCGAACCGGCCACGTACCACAACAACTCGCACGCTCTCTATCGATAGTCGTTCGCTCTCTCTCTGACACAATACTTCTCCGAGCCTAACCAAAGATTTACAAAGCATATAGAACCAGAACATTCATATTCGTACAATATAAAATATAAAACAGCAGCAAAATGAATGAAGAAACACTGTGACGTATTAACAAATAAAGAACAGTTGAAATAAATGATACATATGTACTATGACAAGGTAATGCACAAAAGAAAAAAAAATATTATCGACTTTCGGGGAAAGCAATATCTTTACAAGTTTCAGTTTAGTTCGTTAAATGTGCCATGAACCAGACACCATTGTCGTGTGGAGACACTAACTGTTAGAACTGCATAAAGTGGACCAAACCAAAATGTTAAGTAAAAGAACAGTGCTGTGGTTTGATCAAGAAACATTTATTATATCGTCCAAACTGTCTTAAAGACGACGACGTAATTGAACTGATGTTTAACGGACTGTAATCGTGAAAAACACATGTTACTGTTTCCCTGTGGCAACACGGTGAAAGAACTGTACGAAGTATTGGCATTAACCGGATATATATCTAAAATGCTAAAGACGTTGCATAATTCCGACCTATCCGCACCGCGTGAATAATAAACTTTTAATAATAAAAAGTCGCGCGCGTAACGACAACGGGCAACTGGAACTATTATTATCGCGCAAGTGCTGCCAGCTGATTCGACTACAACGGAGACGTGGACCACCGCCGTAACTGGAATATTAATGAAACAGGAGGATCCATCATTATCTTCATACCACGAACCAGGATTCACTTCACACATCGCCCGCGCGGACCACCGCTGACGTCATCGCACTGCCTGCAGCAACAGTTAAGACATTAAAAGAAAATTATTACGCTCTTTCTCATTTCAAAATTGAAGACAATTGCTGTTAAATTAACTATTTTAAAAATACTGTCACAATATCTTAATTTTGCTTAGTCTCAATAAATATTCTTTCCATTAGTTCGTCTTGTTGACAGTGTTGAAAACCCACCAAATTAAAGTTCAATTAATAATTTTCTTTCAAAATTCTTCTCAGACATTTTGCTCCTCATTATAATTTTAATTTAATGTTTGTTTGTAGCTTCTTTTGTAGGGAGTACATATTTTATTTTTTTTTTGTAGTAAAATTAGATACCATGAAATTACGTGTATAGCCAGCTGATGCTGTCCGCCATTACTGCTTGAAAACTGCATCTATTTTCTCATTGTCTGTCAACTTCAAAACAAAATTACGTATTTCATGGGAATCTAGCAGATGCGCGATGTCTATGTAGGCCCCTACAATAATTTGTTTTTACTTTTGCAGGTTACTGGAATTATATTGACTTTAATTATTCATTTGGCTCCCGTTAAAGTGATTTATCGCATCTATATAATAATTGTATTATTGAATTATCTAATATACATATATATATTTTTTTTTCTTTTTCGTCCATGACTACCAGGGGTAATCATATTCCTTTTATAGGTCATGTTTTATTATTTAAAATGTTTTTTTTTCTTTTTAGAAGTATTGAACCAGTTTCTTTACAAACTAAAGAGACATTTGTTTAAAAAGTGGGGGCATGCAAGGATTATGCTAGGTCACGGGCGCAATATGGACGCACATACTTTCACACGCAAAATCGCATTCAAAGAATTACCAAAGAACACCTTCACCATTTTCTAGCCAAATTTGAGTCGTCAGTATTGGCCTGTGTCTCGCAGTGGGAAGAAAACACGAGACATTATCAGAATCGTGATGCATGAAACGAATCGTGGTCGGCTAGAGAACAAGTTCTGTCCTGTCTAAATTTTGTTAAATGATAGCAAAATTATCGCTTGCAGCAACCCCACAGCACTTCTAACAAATAACTTTAAGGCCCCAAGGAATCGTCAATTATGTTTAGGAAGGAAGTGTGAGAGGTAAAATTTTTACAAAGAAGCATCAAAATATCATCAATGTGGTACTGTAAATGAGATTGACAGGAAGTGCAGAATGGCTTAATAGGAATGGATAGAAGAAAATGTAAGGATTTAGAGGCATATTTCACTGGGGGAAAGGTAGATACCACCTACAGGAAAATTAGAAAGGCCTTTGGAGAAAAGAGAAGTAGCTGTATGAGTATCAAGAGCTCAGATGGAAAGCCAGTACGAAGAAAAGAAGGGAGATCTGAAAGACGGAAAGAGCATATAGAGGAATTTTACAAGGGAAGTGAACTGGAAGGTAGTATTATAAAAAGAGGACATAGATGAAGATGAAATTATAAAGAATGTAGCAACCAGTCGCGGAAACATAATTTATTTATCTTGTTGCAAATCGATTTCGACTGATGCACCGATGATAACTGATATCAGTCGAAATCGATTTGCAACAAGATAAATAAACTATGTTTCTGTGACTGGCTCCTACACTTTTTATAATTATCTATTCAACGGTCGCTGCACAAAAGGGAACCTCATGGAGCTCAACATTCAATAGATGAAGATGGGTTTGGAGACATGATACTGCGAGAAGAACGAGAGAGCAGTGAAAGATTTAAGTCGAAACAAGGCCCCAGGAGTAGACGAACATTTCATCAGAATTACTCATAGCCTTCGGAGATCCACCCACAGAAAAACTGTTCTATCTGGTGTACAAGATATGTAACACTGGCAAAATAGCCTCAGACATCAAGAAGAAAGTAATAATTCCAAAGAAAGCAGGTGCTGACAGGTGTGAATATTAAAGAACTATCAGTTTAATTAGTCATGGCTGCAAATTACTAACACAAATTCCTTACAGAGGAATGGAAAAACTGATTGCCAACCTCAGGGAGGGTCAGTTTGGATTCTGGAGAAAAGTAGGAATACTCAAGGCAGTACTGACCCTCAGACTTACCTTCGACGACAAGTTAAGGGAAGGCAAAATTCCGTTTACAGCATTTGTATGCTTAGAGACCACCTGTGGTCTAGCGGTAGCGTCTTCGATTACTAACCAAAATACCCTCGGTCCTGGGTTAAGTTTTGAATAAAAATCAGCAGCAATGACGGCCGAAGACTTTTGGGATAAGACTTCATCATCATTCTGCCAACTATCTCCTCAAAGAGGGAGAAAGAGTGGACAAATATTCAGGGCACTCTCTTGTCCTTTGGGCGAGAAACTGCCCGTAAAGGCGGAAGAATCAGCAATGATTAACGTCTGAGGATTCAGAAAGCAATGTATGCCACTGCATTAAAGACACATACTATGAATCCACAGGACATGTGGTCTAATAAGTGGTATAATGATTTCTCCGTTGACAAAAGATTCCGGAATAGTGCCTCATTCGGATCTCCGGGAAGGAACTGCCAAGGGGGTGGTGATCATGAGAAAAAGATTGAAAAACCAGTGAAAGAATAACGTTCTACGAGTTGGGGCATGGAATGTCTGAAGTTTGAACGTGGTAGTCCCCCCCACCCACCCAACCAAATCGAGTATCATATTACACTGGATAAAATGACATCATAAATCAGCAAATATGTTACATCAACAGATTCAATCATTTTTTTAAAATTATGTAGGAATGTAGATTGCAATGTATTTCAAACACATTTTAACAAAAGAATAAGAGCGGCAAATAGATTACTATCCAAACCAATAAATGTCATTTAACTTAAAATGGACGTCTTCTTATTTATTAATATACACTGGATGTATATTAATGTACGAGTACCACTTACAGTAATCAAGAAAGCTAAATATGACGGGTATGCCTCAAATTGCTGACCTCAGACAAAAACTTGGAAATCGCCAGACATCTGGGTCAAATCATATTATTTTCCCATGCACACACGGTTTTACCCTGGACTCTAAAACAGTTACCAAAAACTACTAACTTCTTTAAGCAACACCAAAGGTACCAATTTGTCGGTGAAGGACCCTGTCTCTCCTTTTGTTAAGTGATATTCCATTCCCCCAAACCCCCTGCTGCACTCTCGTCCCCCTCCCCCAGCCATTAGCGCCCCTCCCCCCCCCCCAGCCATTAGCGCCTCCCAACCCCCGTCTGACCGACTTCTAGAATCGCCCCTGCGAGTCAGTGCAGTGAAATGAAAAGAAAACGAGGATTTCTGGTCAGATGAGTATAGGGTAATATCAACAGCAGTAGAAAAAGATATAATGGGAGTAGGTTTCGTTACGAATAGGAAGGTATGGCAGAGAGTGAGTTTCTGTGAGCAGTTCAGTGACAGGATTGTTCTCATCAGAAACAACAGCAAACGAACACCGACGACGTTAGCTCAGGTATACATGCCTACGTCACAAGCTGAAGATGAAGAGACAGAGAAAGTATATGAGGATATTGAACAGGTAATAGTCATGGTGAACTGGAATGTGGTTGTAGGGGAAGGGGGAGAGAGAAGAGTTGCCGGAGATTATTGGCTTGGTACTAGGAATGAAAGAGGAGAAACACTGATTGAGTTCTGTAATAAATTTCAGCTAGTAATAGCGAATAACCTGTTCAAGAATCACAAGAGAATGAGGTACACTCGGAAAAGAACGTGAAATACGGGAAGAGTTTAATTAGATTACGTCGTGGTCACACAGAGATTCCGAAATCAGATAGCGGATTGTAAGGCAAAGCCAGGAACAGATATAGACTCAGATCACAATATAGTAGTGATGAAGAGTAGGCCAAAGTTTAAGACATTAGACAGGAAGAATCAATACGCAAAGAAGTGGGATACGGAAGTGCTAAGGAATGAGAAGACACACTTGAAGTTCTGTGTGGCTACAGATACTGCGATAAGCTATAGCTCAGCAGGCAGTGCAGTTGATAGCGAATGGCCATCTCTAAAAAGAGCAATCACAGAAGTTGGAAAGAAACACACAGGTACAAACAAGGTAACTGCGAAGAAACTATGGGTAGCACAAAAAATACTTCACTTAATCGATGATAGGTGGAGGTACAATACTGTTCAGGGAAGTTCAGAAATACAGAAATACAAGCCACTTAGGAATGAAATAAATAGGAAGTGCAGGGAAGCAAAGGCAAAACGGCTGTATGACAAATGTGGTTGTCGGAAGCACTGACTCAGCGTATAGAAAAGTCAGAACTATCTTCGGTGAAATTAAAAGCAAGACTGGTAACATTAATAAGAGTTCAAAAGGAATTCCACTGTTAAATTCAGAGGAGAGAGCGAATGGATGGAAAGAGTAGACCGAAGACTTCTCTGATGATGTGACAGAAGTAGAAACAGGAGCCGGTATAGAAGAGTTCGATGATCTAATTTGAGAATCAGAACTTAAAAGAGCTTTGCAAGACTTACGATCGAGTAGAGCGGAATATTCGATCAGAATTTCTAAAATTATTGACGGAAGTGGCAACAAAACGGCTATTCACGTTGGTGTGTAAAATGTATGAGTCTGTCGGCATACCATCGGACGTTCGGCAAAACATCATCCAGACAATTCCGAAGGCTGCGAGAGCTGACAAGTGCGAGAATTATCGCACAATCAACTTAACAGCTCATGCATCCAAGTTGCTGACAAGAATAATATACAGAAGAACGGAAAAGAAAACTGAGAGTGGGTTAGATGACGATCAGTTTGGCTTTAGGAAAGGTAAACGCACCAGGGAAGCAATTCTGACATTGCGGTTGATAATGGAAGCAAGACTAAGGAAAAATCAAGACACGTTCGTAGGATCTGTCGACCTGGACAAAGCTTCGACAGTG
The DNA here is from genome assembly GCF_023864345.2 of Schistocerca serialis cubense. NCBI lineage: Eukaryota > Metazoa > Arthropoda > Insecta > Orthoptera > Acrididae > Schistocerca > Schistocerca serialis. The sequence continues at coordinate 259,782,678 of NC_064641.1, forward strand.
TAGAATGGGACAAGATGTTCGAAATTGTGAGAAAAATAGGTGTAAGCTATATAGACAGACGCATGATATACAATATGTACAAAGAGACAAGAGGACACAATAAGGGTGGAAGACAAAGAACGAAGCACTTGCATTAAAAAGGGTGTAAGGCAAGGATGTAGTCTTTCCCTCCTACTGTTCAGTTTACACGTCGAAGAAGCAATGACGGAAATAAAAGAAAGGTTCATGAGTGGAATTACAAGTGAAAGGATATCAATGAGAAGATTCGCTGATGACATTGCTATCCTGAGTGAAAGTGAAGAAGAATTACAGGATGTGTTGAATGGAATGAACAATCTAATGAGTACAGAATATGGATTGAGAGTAAATCGAAGAAAGACGAAAGTAATCAGAAGTAGCAGAAATGAGAACAGCGAGAAACGTAACATGAGGATTGGTGATCTCGAAGTAGATGAAGTTAAGGAGTTCTGCTACCTAGGCAGCTAAATAACCCATGACGGTCGGAGCAAGGAGGACATCAAGAGCAGACCAGCACTGGCAAAAAGGGCGTTCCTGGCCAAGAGAAGTCTACTAGTATCAAACAAAGGCCTTAACTTGAGGAAGAAATTTCTCAGAATGCACGTTTGGAGCACAGCATTGTATGGTAGCGAAACATGGACTGTGAAAAACCAGAAAAGAAGAGAATCGAGGCATCTGTATTGTGATGCTACATAAGAATGTTAGGTGGACTGATAAGGTGAGGAATGTGGAGAGTCTCCAGAGAATCGGCGAGGAAATGAATGTTTCCACTGAAAAGAAAAAGGGAGAGAATGGATGGTCATCTGTTGAGATATCAAGGAATAACTCCCATGGTACTAGAGTGAGCGGTAGAGGGTGAAAATTGTAGAGGAAAGATTGGAATACATCCAGCAAATAATTGAGGAAGTAGGATACAAGTGCTAGTCTCAGATGAAGAGGTTGAAACCGGAGATGAATTCGTGGCGGGTTGCATCAAACCATTCAGAAGACTGACAGCAGTTATGAGTCGAGTGGGACGAAAATTGGTTGAGAAGGGAATGAGACAAGGTGGTAGTCTATGGCCAACATTATTGGTCTGTACAACGAGTAAGCAGTGAATGAAACCAAAGAAATTTTTGAAGTAGGAATTAAACTGCATGGGGAAGAAATAAGAACTTTGAGGTTTGTTGACAACATTGCAGTTCTGTCAGAGACAGCAAAGGACTTGGAAGTGCTGTTGAACGGCATTGAAAATGTCTTGAGGATATAAGATGAACATCAACAAAAGCAAAACGAGGATAATGGAATGCAGTCGAATTAAATAAGGTGATGGTGAGCGATTTAGATTAGGAAATAAGACACTGGAAGTAGTAGATAGGTTGCTATTTGAGCAGTAAAATAACCAGTGGTGGCTGAAGTAGAGAGGATATGAAATGCAAAATGTAGAATGGTATTGTAAAGAAAATCGTTTTTGAAGAAGAGAAATTTTTGACATCGTGTATAGATTTAAGTATTATGAAGCCTTTTCTGAAAGTATTTGTATCGAGCGTAGCCATGTACAAAAGTGAAACATGGGTCATAAACAGTTTAGGTAAGAAGAGAATGGAGGCTTTTGAAATGCGGTGCTACAGGGCAAGGTTGAATATCAGATAGATAGAGCGCGTAACAAACGATGAGGTAATTGAATAAGATTGGAGAGACAAGAAATTTGTGGCCTAACTTGACCAAAAGAAGGAATCGGTTGATAGGACAAATTCTGAGATATCAAGGGATGAGCAGATTAGTATTGTAGGGAAGAGTGGGTGGATGGGTGGGGGGGGGGGGGGGGTAATCATGGAGACCAAGTGATGAATACAGTAAGCAGATTCAGGAGTGTGTAGGTTCCAGTAGTTATTTGAACATGAAGAGGCTTGGTGGGGATAGAGTAGCATGGAGAGCTTTATCTAACCAGCCTTCAGACTAAAGATCACAACTACAGCGAGACACGGTATTAAATGCGACACTAATTATTTATAGAGAAATGGAAATCCGTTAGAAGACGACTAAGGAAAATATCAGTTTGGCTTCAATAACTTGCGTGAATTATTAAACCTGAGGAAGATCGCCACCTGCTGGCTTACACAACTGCTCAAACGCATTCAAAAAGCCCGGAACCGAGGCACAACGGAATGATGGAGAATTGTTAGGCCAATCTAGACGACTTCTTTAGCCGCCTAACCACCACGACGAGTGCCGGGTGTTTCGCTATGATCCCTAGACAGAAGAGTAGCGAAGCGATCAGAGGAAACATGTGAATTCACCATGGCCCAAAATGGCCATGTAGCAAGTTCATGCTGAATGTTTTTGGTGACTTCCAGTGTGGTGCTAGAAGATTATGTTGGTAAGGAGGCGAATAGTCATTTTACCGAAATGTCCTGACGAAGTTACAGGCGGCTGTCAGCATAAAGCTTCCACAGGTCCATGACAACGATCCCGTCCATTCTATACAGCACATAGTCTGATATACTGCTTCTTTGAGCAACCAGTTTTTTTCTTCATCCTCACTCCTCCCTCTCCCCCCCCCCCCCCCCCCCCCGTATTCTTCAGAAGTGGATAACGCGCAGTGGTATCGCCCTCTTTCCCCGGATAAGGAAATTGTTAAATGGCAAGCATTGACAGCATGATGATGATGATGTGTTTTTGAGGTGGAACGTTTCCTGAGCAGTCAAAATACGAACCTTTATACAATGAAGATCCCAGCCAACTCATCCATTGTCGAGAAAAATTACTCATATTGAAAGGGAAATACCGTACATGGTCCAGTCGCATTATTGGCGTCAACCGTCTGCGTTCGACATCAGTGTGCAATAACCACTTACATACTGTTGGTGGGAGCACTAGCAGTGGAGGATATATGAAGCGTGTTGGGGAGGGGAGGGGAGGGCTGTGGAGAAAGAGTGCAGCCTTTGTCGCTATGCGAAAACGGGGTGATTTATCTGACGTACGAAAGAGCATGATTATTGGCTTTCGGGCCAAGGGTGGAAGTATTTCCGAAACGACTAAGTTTTTAAACTGTTGGCGTTCCGCAGTTGTTAAAGTATACCACCCATGGCTAAATGGCGGTATACAAAACCGGTATAACTGTGGTATGCCACGGAGCATAGATAACAGGGGCGAACAATGGCTGCAGAGATGTGTAAGGGCGAATAGACGTGCAACTTGAGAGGTGGCATGAGCACCCTCTCATATTTCTATCTTACGATTCTCCTCTCTAATTGCATGCGGTGAAAATTTGCTATTCCTTCACACGCGGACTTCCCACGCAGTGTCTCTCGTCACCCGGGTGGTCTGGTGACAGGCGGGCTCTGCTAAGCCGACGGGTGTGAGGAAGTCGAGTGAATGCTTTACAGACGCCGACATTGTCAAAAGACACGCCCGGAGGGGTCTGAAGTAGCGGCTGGGCTAGAGGTTCCGTTACTTCGCAGAATCTTAGCGAAAACACATTCTGGCGGGCTACCAGCGAGGCGTGGGAATGACTTGTGTACCCAGGCAGTTGTGGCGGGAAAATTCCCGCGCTTTCTGCAAAATAGTAACTGTGATTGGCTTGCTCAGGGCATAGCTCCGTGATGTAGCAAAATCAGCGCAGAAATTGGCGCCAAGAATCTCCATTGGTGGAATGGTAGTGCTCCGGCAATGGAGTGGAATTTTCCGCCGGTTTTCGAGTTGCTGATTGGAACGTTTAACCACGGCCACTGTGGTGGGGGCGGGAATGTTCGGTGTTCGGCATTGTATGGGTGCTCTGGGTAGTTGGCTCTCGCCTTTTGGTCGAGGACGTCGAAGCAACCAGCCATCGCCTGCGCTACGCCAGATCGTGTTCTTGCAGTTAAGAAGACAGTTTGGTAATGTATGTCTGTAGCACCGGCAGATAGGGATTTTCCTAGGTGATAACCAGAGCTCAGCAGAGCGCGCCTGTTCGTCTTTTTCTAACTTTGTTCTGTCTTGAGTAGCAGCAATTAATGTTGGGTTGGCTGTGTGTTTTCTCTTAAGATTTGAGTTGCAAGGAATTGGCTCCACATACCACTTCGTCATAATCCTCACAATCTAGTTTAGGGACAACTTCACATTCACAGTGTTTGTTTGAGTATCCAATTTGAGTCAATTTGATGTATTGTAAAGGTTTCAAGTGTTTTTGTTTATTATTTTGTGTTTAGTCTTAATAAATCATATTGTTATTTTGGACAAAACTTTCATTCTGTTAATCGGTAGAACAACCCTATCATTCCTCACTATGTTAATGAAACCTTCGTTTATTTAATTTATTTATCAAATTAAATTATTGCAGGTGCCAAACTCTCTTCTACTCCACTGGCAGGGTTGATTAGAGTCAGTTCGCGTATTTTTTTTTTATCCTTGTGCAACAGCAAAAGTCGGAGTTAGAATAAGGGGGGCTTAGAGCATCATTTACATATGTGGATTCTAGAAGAATTTAGTGTTAAATACACTTCTAGCCCCGGCACCTCGCAAACTGTTGAGCAGCAGATCGCTCAGATGAACCAAGGGGTTACAAACAGAGTCTTCTCAACGAATGTTGCAGCATAAGGGCCTCCGCAGCAGATGCCTGGTTGACGAGCCGCACTGAGTTCTGTTCGTCGGTAACGATGCATTTGCACGTCAGCACCGCAGCTGAGTGGCAATAGGTCGCCTTTTCAGATGAATCAAGTTTTATGCCCGGTCGTTTGTAAGTGCGAGGTTTGAAGGATGATTTTACCAGGATGCGTTTACCAGGATACGTTTACCGTTCTACCTGGACACCAAACTCCCCGGATTTGATGTCGGTCAAGAATCTGTGGGACAACATCGATCGGGCTGTTCGCACCAGTAACCTCAACCGAAAAACCTAGCACGTCTTGCTAAGGCACTGGAGTCAGTATAGCTCCACATCCCTATCGGTAGTTTCCATAACCTCACTGGCTCTCGTCCGGCCCGTCTCGCAGCGGTCCATGCTACAAAAGGTGATTATTCAAGCTCCTGACAGGTGGCCACCTTAATGTCAGTGAACAGTGTATGTAGAGAAGGTCGGTCACCCAGTGTCATAATCGCATTTTCATCTTTGCGAAGCGGTAATTAAAACTTTATGAATACATTTCGTAGTTGTGACGAAGTAGCTAGTATTATGTGTATTAGGTGAGTTATTGAGAGAAAAGAAAATGACATTAGCGCCTATCTTCCTGTAGACGGCATCACTAGATGGAAAGCAAACGGGCTTTGTCGTTTTCCAAGAAACCATCCGTCATTCGTGTTGGTTGACTAAGAGAACTTTCGGAATTCTCTATATGGAACGCCGTTTTCTGTCAATGTAAATCTATTTCATTAACCATTTCGTCTCTCGTACTACAGTTAAGGTGGACTTGTACACTCGTAAACGGTTTAAAAAAAGACCTTCATTGTCTTTATCAAGTTGCCTGGGCGACCGTATACATCGTCAATGTACACTAGAATCACTCACCTACCAAAACAGGCAAGTGTTGCAAACATGTCATATGCAGCTATTGAAAGATGGAGCAAGTTGTTTCACAACTTGCTATGCCATGCTGAAGAACATCATCTGACCAGGGCAGGTAATCGGAGCTTGTGGGGGCAATACATTTCACTTGTAAGAATGTTTTGAGACTTCTGTAGCAACTATCTATTCAATGTGCTGTCGCCAACAATGCAACGATAACATGTCTAGTGTGCACCAATCATGAATAGGAAAGAACAAAATACAAAGGGCTTGCTGAAGGAACCACACACCGACTGACTGTTAGAGGCAACGCATAACTAACGATTCTTCTGTCACAATTAGTTTCATTCCGTAGCTGCGTGTCTGTGATTTGAAATATCACGACAGATTAAAACAGTATGAAGGATCTTGACTAGAACCCGGCACCTTTACTTTTGACGGGCAAATACTCGACACACCGAGCTATACAGGTACGGCTCACAACCCTCCTACGCAGTTTTACATCCGCTTTCCTCCTACGTCACAAACTTCACAGAAGTTCTCCTGCACACCTTGTGGGATTATCACTCCTGTAAGAAACGGTATTGCGGAGACGTGGCCTAGTCACAGCTTGGCCGATTGTATCTAGAATGAAACTCCACTCTACAGCTGAGTGTGCGCTGATTTCAGTGGTTCGTGACCCGTGACGGATAGCTCATTCGGTAGAGTATATCCCCGTGAAAGACAAAGGTTCTGGATTCAAGTCCCGGTAAACTACACATTTTGAATCTTCCAGGAAGTTCCAAATCAGCGCACCACTGGAGAGTAAAATAGTCGTCCTGCATTCCCTAGGCTGTTACTAAGCCGTTTCTACATCTGCATCTAAACATTTACTCCGCAAGCCACCTTAAGGTGTGTGACGGATGGTAATTTGTGAACTCACCCCTTTTCCTGTTCCAGTTGCGTATGGTTCGCTGGTAAGCCTCCGTGTGAAGTCGAATCTGTCTATCTTCGTGGTCTTTTCGCCAGATATACGCAGGAGGAAGCAATGCTTCTAGAAGCGTATGCTCTCGCAGCCTTAAAGCCGGCGGCACACGGACCGTGCTGTCGAACGTTAACGTTGAGCGCGCCAAGTTCAACGTGCTGCTGAACGCTCAGGAACGATGCGACTTCTGCATACGGTACGTGGGCCCCAACCTGGTATACGCGATCGCAACGCACTCCAGCGGCAGTTGAGGGATGTTTCTAGTTCGTAAATCACACTCTTTACTCAACGGACGCGCGTAAAATTCCCACGTTAGCTCTATTAAAACGCACATTTCCTCCATCGTCTTCGAAAAGCAAAGTACCATGTCCAATCAATGACACAGACTTATAAAAGTTCCATTACAAACAGTGCGGTACAAATTTGGAATACTTCTCCGCATAAGATAAACATTATTTCATCGTTCCCACATTTTAGTAAAACCCCAAGGTCAATCTTACTTGATCACTGTTCCTACCCAGTAGCAGAATCTTTGCAACATGTGAATTACGAAGCGTAAAAGTAAAAAGAGCAAAATATCTTTATACAAATAGCGCAAGCTGTCCTGTAGATGAAGCCAATCGAACAAAGTCACCCCTCAAAAAAGGTGAACTTATGTTTACGTAACAGCAAATATTATAGCATTCACTTATATTAAACTAATAATAAAGTATCAGAACCTAATAAAAACGCGAATGCTAGGAAACGAAATTCATCCTGGAACAGAGACGCTACTCATTACAGTAAACCAACAGCACGCTTACTGTGCACAATCACATTGTGTTATCCTTTGCTAAAAACGTTAATCGTAGATAATTATGTTACTAATTGAAATTTAATTATAACAAATTGTACCAAGAACAATGCGTTTTGGGTGGATCTTCAGTGTTTCGCTGCCTTCAAATAGCTTTTCTCTCATAATACGCAAGGTACAATAATTATTTTGCCACGAATATGATGTTTCTCATTATTTTACTGGAACGAATCACACAACCAACAACGGGTTTTCCAGTGATTCTCAATTTGCTGGTGCTCAGAAACGGCATATATACATGTTGTTTGGTGTTGTGGTCTTCAGTCCTGAGACTGGTTTGATGCAGCTCTCCATGCTACTCTATCCTGTGCAAGCTTTTTCATCTCCCAGTACCTACTGCAACCTACATCCTTCTGGATCTGCTTAGTGTATTCATCTCTTGGTCTCCCTCTACGATTTTTACCCTCCACGCTGCCCTCCAATACTAAATTGGTGATCCCTTGATGCCTCAGAACATGTCCTACCAACCGATCCCTTCTTCTGGTCAAGTTGTGCCACAAATTTCTCTTCTCCCCAATCCTATTCAATACTTCCTCATTAGTTATGTGATCTACCCATCTAATCTTCAGCATTCTTCTGTAGCACCACATTTCGAAAGCTTCTATTCTCTTCTTGTCCAAACTATTTATCGTCCATGTTTCACTTCCATACATGGCTACACTCCATACAAATACTTTCAGAAATGACTTCCTGACACTTAAATCAATACTGGATGTTAACAAATTTCTCTTCTTCAGAAACGCTTTCCTTGCCATTGCCAGCCTACATTTTATATCCTCTCTACTTCGACCATCATCAGTTATTTTGCTCCCCAAATAGCAAAACTCCTTTACTACTTTAAGTGCCTCATTTCCTAATCTAATTCCCTCAGCATCACCCGACTTAATTAGACTACATTCCATTATCCTTGTTTTGCTTTTGTTGATGTTCATCTTATATCCTCCTTTCAAGACACTGTCCATTCCATTCAACTGCTCTTCCAAGTCCTTAACTGTCTCTGACAGAATTACAATGTCATCGGCGAACCTCAAAGTTTTTATTTCTTCTCCATGAATTTTAATACCTACTCCGAATTTTTCTTTTGTTTCCTTTACTGCTTGCTCAATATACAGATTGAACAACATCGGGGAGAGGCTACAACCCTGTCTTACTCCCTTCCCAACCACTGCTTCCCTTTCATGTCCCTCGACTCTTATAACTGCCATCTGGTTTCTGTACAATATATACATATAGGCTTGAAATGAAGGCCAATATGGCGCCTCACAACTCTGTACTGAAGGGAGACGGCGTGCGTGTGACGTAGTTGGCGTTGTGTCATCTCATTGGTCAACGCTCAGACGCACGCTGAGAATATCTGACATGCCAGATATTGCTCTGCACGCTCGGAAAGACTCCCGAACGTGCTGTTCCACGCTATGACATCAGAAACTCGGCACGCTCAACGCTCAGCGTTCGGATGCAGGGTCCGTGTGCCGACGGCTTAACGGTAGACCATGACGTCATGGAGAATGCCTCTCTTGCAGCGTCTGATAGTGGAGTTTGCTGATCATCTCCGTGACGCTTTCGCGCTAACTGAATGAACTTGTAAGGAAACTTGGTGCTCTGCCTTGGATCTTCTCTGTGTCCTCTATCAGTCCTGTCTGGTACAGATCTCATTCTGAATCCCATTCTGACGACAATATTCAAGTCTTGGTCGAACGAGTGTTTTGTAAATAATCTCTTTTGTTGATGGACTACTTTTCCCGATGATTCTTCCCATGAACCTCAGTCTAGCATCTACCTTACTCACGATTAATATTATGTTCTTGTGCCACTTCAAATCACTCCGTTCGCCAACTCCTACACACTTTATGGAAGTAATTGCTTCCAGTGATGGTTCTGCAATCAATGACTGGTATTTCTGTCCATGTTCACGCAATACGTTATATCTGTTTATGCTGAGGGTCAATTGGCACTACTGCACCAATCGTCAATCCTCTGCAGGTCTTTTCCGTTTCCCTACAGCTTTCTAGCGTCGCGATTTCTGTGTATACTTCATCATCCGTGGAAAGCCTCTTGAAACTTTTTATTTACTAGGTCAGTTACATACGTGTTTTGAAAAGTAATGATCCTATAAGACTCTCCTGGGGCACACCCGAAGTCACTTTTACGTCTGAAGACTTCTCTTCCTTCAGAATGACGTTCTGCGTTCTGTTTGCTAAAAACATGAGTTCTGATATTACACACGCTCGTACATTTTTCATCAAAAGGTTGTGTGGAATTGTATCGAATGCCTTTGGGAAGCAGCACACGGTATCTACCTGAGCGCCTGTATCTAGTGCTTGCTACGTCTCGCGGACGAACACAACGAGCTGGTTTTCACACGATCGTTGTTTTCGGAACCCATGTAGTTTCCTACAGGGAAGATTTCTGGTCTCAAAAAATGTAATAATAATACGTGAGCATGGAACATGTTCTAAAATTTCGCAACAAACCGACGTCAGAGACGCAGGACCATAGTTCTGTGCATCTGCTGGACGACACCCCTTGAAAACGTGAATGAGCTGTGCTTTTTCGAATCCTAGGAACGCTTCGCTCCTCAAATGACCTACGGTACACTGCCACTAGGAGTTGGGGCAAGTTCTTTCACATGCTTTGTGTAGAATCGAACTCGTATACCGTCAGATCCAGTGACCTTTCCTCTGTTGAGCGATTTCAGTTACTTTTCTGCCCTTGGTCACTTATTTCGATATCTGTCATTCTATCGCTCGTGCGACAATTTAAAGGAAAACTACAATGTGATCTTCTTCTGCGAAACGATTTTGGAAAAGACATTCTGTATTTTCCCCTTTTCTTTGTCACTCTCTGTTTCAGTGCCATTGTGATAACAGAGTATCTGGACAGATGGCTTCGATCCCGACAAGTTCGTAGCTAGAGTTTTACTTTCGTATTCGTCGACCGCTTCATACATAGCCCACCTTATGCTAATTTTGGCTTCGTTTAATTTTTTGTCTATCTGTATGGCTTTGGCTACGTTTATGTTTGCAGAGAAGCTCTCTTTCCTTCCGCAGCAGCTTCTTAACATGATTGTCGAATCACGGTAGATGTTTTCGTCCTTCACTACTTTGCTTGAGACTTACGTATCTAAAGCGTTTTGTACGTTTCTCTTGAATTTCGTCCATTGATGCTGGACATTGTCAGTGCTGGACGTGAAATTTTCGTGATAACCTGTCAGGTAAGCTGACGTCCGCATCCAATCGCTTTCGGTGAACAAAAAGATTTATTCCTCTTTATAGTCGTATTCAGTGATATCGTTCCTTTCATAACTGCTAGTCCCGCAGGATATGCAGAAGAACTTTTGTGTGAGGTTTGGAAAGTAAGAGAGAAGTACTAACGGAAATCAAGATGTGAGGCTGAGTCGTGAATCGAGATTGCGTAGTTCAGTCGGTAGAGCATTCACACAAGAAAGGCAAAGGTTCCGCGTTCGTGTCCCTGTCTCACACGGAGTTATGTCAGCAACGTTCAACGATGCTCTGGTTTGTATTGTTGATATACGAGAGCCATTCAATAAGTAATGCAACACTTCTTTTTCTCGGTCAGTTTCGGTTGCAGCTGAAAAAATGCAGAATTTGTTGTGGGACATCGTGGAATGTTCCCACTTCAACCCCCACAGTATCATGGAGTTCCGCTAGGTGACGGCTCTATACTTAACCTTCATATTGAGACTGTAACGGAGGTGCTTTCCGAGAAGAGAGCTGTCACTGAGTTTCTTTTGGCGGGAAACCAGAGCATCGCAGATATTCATAGCTTGCAGGATGTTCTAACAACCCTACCACAACAAAGGTAAAATTTAATAATGATTGTGGTGTTGCTCACGCTGCTAAATACTGCATTTTCGGGCAACAACAAAGTTATTATGTGGCAGGTGTCATTAGAGCACAGCTAATAAACTCATTTCATGTAATAATGAATAAACTAGGCACTAATCTTTTCGTGTTTCCCACGCTGGTCTCGTTGGAAAATCATGGCCAAATCGTCGAAAATCTAGGTGGTGATGATTCCAAGCTCGGATGCAAAAAGGCCTAGGTTTTATTCCGCTGTATTCAAAAGTTTTATAGATGCGCTTCACAAACCATTCTTGAAGATTAAACCTTTCAAAGTTAGCACAATGGTGGTGTAAAAAAATAATCAGCACTCCGAATTTAAGTTACACTTCTTTTTCATTGCTTTTGTTGCGATAGCACGTAACACACAAAACATCACTTCACAGTACAAAACATACTTGGAAACATCTTCCTCACTGTTAAAGTTCACATTTTATAAACTGGCTACAATATGCGTCTTTCCAACACGACGTCCAAGACTGGACTGTCTCAAGGTCCGACTCTAACTGCTTGCGCGCCCAAAAAATTTGAGTTACAAGTACATCAAAGATGATAGTGACAAAAGAAAGAATACACATACGAATAACATCATTGCAATATAAACACATCGATGTATCGAAGTACCTCTACATTAATGAAATCAAATCTGAATGTTCTCTCAGAAATATGTCAACTACTTTACAGAAACACAGTAAAATATTGCTGGTACCGAGAGGTTCAGGTGAGCTGCCGTAACGGTTACGTAATTCAAGTACCATTACAATGCCTACAGAGACCTGGCAGTTGTAAGTAGACTGTTTAGGTTTTTATGTTGGTAACGCCACGTAGCGCTCAGTATGAAAATCACTGACTGTGCTGTATGCAGTCTCTGGCTTGTTTGCATTGTTGTTAATTTTCGCTATTGTTGTGTTGGGCAGTTGGATGTGAACAGCGCGTAGCGTTGCGCAGTTGGGGGTGAGCCACCAGTAGTGGTGGATGTGGGGAGAGAGATAGCGGAGTTTTGAGAGCGGATGATCTGGACGTGTGTCCGTCAGAAAAAGGAAATTTGTAAGACTGGATGTCATGAACTGATGTATAGAAACGTCTCTGTGAAGTCGTTTCATAAGACGCTTGTCGAATTCGGTACAACCTTTTCATTTTACTACCTGATTTTAGCTCAATTCATGAACTCTTCCAGAAAGACTGAGCACTCAAATAAGGCCTATTGATTATTATATGTGTGTTTTAATGTGGGTTTCGGTTTTGTTTTGTGGGAATCGCTGAATTAGTCATCGTCCGCTGGGAGTAGACGATGTTGCTTCTCGTTCAAAGGAGAGCACAGGATGACCAACTTAGGCTTCCAGTACCTGAACAGAGAGGTTTACCCATCTTAGTCGAGGGCTGTGTCGAAGGCTGTTTTTGTGTGTGAGGTTGGTGACGGAGGGCTACCCCTCTGGTAGCTTCCGCTGCACGAGGAGCTAGGTAATCTGGAAAGAGAAATGGGCCCTCTTCGGTGAACGCTTGGTGAGTACGGATCGTAACTCTTAAGGGGGGTTTCAGGTGATAGGAATCAGGTTGAGTTAGGACTTCGTTACTTTTAACTGTTGAAATACTTAATAACTTCAGCTTAACTGAACCGTGTGACGAGAGTATGATTTTTAATGATTTTAATTTTATATTTTGTGGCACTTGCTTTTGTCTTTGTGTGTCGATTTTGTGCCACGTGTTTGGTAATCAATGACCCTTCTGGTCCACCACGGCACCGCAATAGGCTTTATTTTAACAGTTTTCTTGTTTAATGAGCTACAATTTCTCCAAGAATATCTGGTCTTTCTTGCGCTTTCTACAAATCAGCACAACAGTTTGAGTCAGAATGCACCACGTGCTCCAGTTCGGCCGTTTGCAAGCAGCAGACGCAGTTAGTATGTTAAATAATTATCGCACAGCCTTTTGTATTGGTTAAACCTCTGTCCAGAATAGAGCATGCGTAGAATCGTAATGCAAATATCACTTAGATATTTTTATGGTATTAATGCAAAGAAGATGAGAGTATAATTGTCTCCCACCGCCGTCTTCTGTGTTTCTTCTTGCTGTAGTTAAATAGTGTTCTGTTTCATTCTCACATAATTCTTACTTAAATATTTCGAGTGAGGCACCAGTTGCCGGTCGCGGTGGCCGTGCGGTTCTAGGCGCTGCAGTCCGGAACAGCGGGACTGCTACGGTCGCAGGTTCGAATCCTGCCTCGGGCGTGGTTGTGTGTGATGTCCTTAGGTTAGTTAGGTTTAAGTAGTTCTAAGTTCTAGGGGACTGATGACCTAAGATGTTAAGTCCCATAGTGCTCAGAGCCATTTGAACCATCAGGCACCAGTTATGTGTAGTTAGGATGTGAAACCAAATATTTAGTTACAACAAATAATTTACGTGAAAGATAAATTCTTTGGTGTCGATCTTAACTATGCCTATCAGTAGTTAGGGCCTTCAGTAGTTAGAATCTTTTATTTAGCTGGCAGTATTGGAGCTCGCTGTGTTGCAGTAGGTTGAGTAACGAAGATTTTTTTTGAGGTAAGTGATTTATGTGAGGTATAGGTTATTGTTAGTCAGGGCCATTCTTTTGTAGAAATTATTGAAAGTCAGATTGCGTTGCGCTAGAAAAAAAAAAATATTGTGTGTCGGTTTAGTGTTGATTAGGATAAGTAAAGACAGAAACGTCTGTGTACGTTCAGTTTTGCTCAGCTGTTTGAAAATCAAATAACGTAGAGGTTTACCAGCACAGTAATTCATAAATTTTTCTAAGGGGATGTTTCACAGTGAACAAAAGCACGGTGAGACGTTGGGTGAGGCGTCTGTCATCATCGTAACAAGGCCGCGCAGACCTGCTCGTTCTTCCGTGTGCCGGCTCGACGCACATAACTGTGACTCCTGCAATGTTGGAACGTGTGGTCACTTTATTCCGAGATGTTCGACGGGTCACAATCAAACACCTTGCTGCCTGACTGGACACACCGAGTGAGGTGGCGCAGTGGTTAGACACTGGACTCGCGTTCGGGAGGACGGCGGTTCAATCCCGCGTCCGGCCATCCTGATTTAGGTTTTCCGTGATTTCCCTAAATCGCTCCAGGCAAATGCCGGGATGGTTCCTTTCAAAGGGCACGGCCGACTTCCTTCCCCGTCCTTCCCTAATCCGATGAGACCGATGACCTCGCTGTCTGGTCTCCTTCCCCGAAACAACCAACCAACCAACCAACCTGACTGGACATCTTTGTTGCTAGTGCTGATACAGTGGTCCACCACTTGGGATACTCAAAAGTGTGTGTGTCCGCTGGGTTTCTCACTGTCTAACTAAGAGCATAGAGAGCAAAGAAGCATCATCTGTGTGGAATTGCTTGCGCGTTAGGAGGCTGATCGTGACAATTTTTAGTCGAATATCGTCACGGGCGATGAAACATTGGTTCAGCACATCAACCTGCAAACAAAACAGCAATCCATGCTGTGGCACCGCGCTACATTCTTCCGAACAAAAAAGTTCAAAGTTGCATCCTCAGTTGGCAAAGTCATGACGACGGTCTTCTGGGACTATGGAGGCGTCCTACCTCGTGGTGCAACGATCAGTTCTAATTTATAATATACTATCCTCAGGAAACTGGAGAAACGACTTCAGCGCATTCGTAGCCACAAAAATACAAACGAATTTCTCTTTTTCCATGACAAAGCAAGTCGCCACACAAGTCTGCGCACACGAGAGGAGTTCACAAAAATTCATTAGATTGTAGTTCCTCATCCACCCTACAGTCCGGATCTCGCACCTTCCGACTTCCATCTGTGTGGTCAAATGAAGGACGCACTCCGCTGCAAGCAGTACGTGTGTGACTGGAAGGTGATGCAGCAAGACGCTGGTTCTGACGTCGACCAGTAGAGTGATACCATGCGGGCACACAAGAAATGTGGCGTAAGGCCGTTGTATTGAACGAATATCATGAAACTTTCTGGCAGATTAAAACTGTGTGCCAGACCGAGTCTCGAACTCGGGACCTTTGCCTTTCGCGGGCAAGTGCTCTACCATCTGAGCTACCTAAGCACGACTCAAGCCCCGTCCTCACAGCTTTACTTCTGCCAGTACCTCGTCTCCTACCTTCCAAACCTTACAGAAGCTCTCCAGCGAACCTTGCAGAACTAGCACTCCTGAAAGAAAAGACATTGCGGAGAAATGGCTTAGCCACAGCCTGGGGGATGTTTCCAGAATGAGACTTTCACACTGCAGCGGAGTGTGCGCTGAAGGTGTGGAAGGTAGGAGACGAGGTACTGACAGAAGTAAAGCTGTGAGGGCGGGGCGTGAGTCGTGCTTGGGTAGCTCAGATGATAGAGTACTTGCCCGCGAAAGGCAAAGGTCCCGAGTTGGAGACTCGGTCTGGCACACAGTTTTAATCTGCCAGGAAGTTTCACATCAGCGCACACTCCGCTGCAGAGTAAAAATCTCATTCTGAACGAATATTATGTTGAAAAATAGAGCTTTGTACCAAAAGTGTGGGGGATAATATAGTGTATTGAAATCTCGAATGAATCCAACCAGCTTTCAGAAAAAAATGTGTTGCGTTGAATGCCCCTCGTATATTACGCGTATATTGGTTAGAATGTTGTAGTGGGACGAAATTGAAGCGTCACCCATTCACCAGTGTCAGCCCAGTTTGCAGGTGAATATAAGTTTAATTTAGTTTTGTTTATGTATTTTTCTTAATATTTGTAATAGCTGTGAATTATCTAAAAGTTTTGTATTTTTTTTATGTGTTTCATGTACGGAGAGGGCGGCGCAACAAACGGAGACAGCATCTTCGTTGCCGCGACCAGAGAGGAAATTGCTGGCCGCTATACGTCGCGGGTCGACAGCCAAGGAGCAACAGAAGATCCTGGAACCGAGTTGTTGCGTCGTGCTTCTAAAAAAATTAAAAATGAATTTTTTGTACTCTTTTTGTACAACAATGACGTCATATAGAGCTTAATCTTATTAAAAGTCAGTCCTATTTTGCCAACGGTCAATTTCACATCTGTATGTGTAGGAAGCTAATAAAATAGTGTATGCTACTAAAGTTGAAACACGTGTTCTGAGGATTATTTATGAAGAATTATGTGAACGGAATAATAATATATTTGACAAGATTATTGATTCTGACAGCGTTCATCGAAACTTTGAATCCCAAAGGTTTATTTAATGTGTGATTCTGATATCGATTAAATCAAGATAACGTGTGTCTATATAATTTCTGAGGAGAAACAAACGAAATTTAAATCGAAAAAGTTTACGAAAACCAATTGGCCCAAGTGATGTAATTCTTTGCATACGACTCAACTGATGTTTTACAGTTTCGTTCAAGAACCATTCTATGATGACAATTTAAAAAGAATATAAATCATTTTGAAGTGGGTTGTAACTGACGTAGGTGACGAAGTCTGCACATGGTCATATATCAAACGAAAATCGGTTATAAAAAACTTACGTCGTTACACTACAATGTTACAGTAGTCTTTAATTTAGGCTGTGCGACATGGTTCGTGCCACATTCCCACCATCTGTCCGCCCAGGCACATGTCACGCCACTGCTCGTAAGACAGTGTCAACGAACGGTTGATGTGTCCTTATCTGCCGAGGATACACGCGTATCCGCCTAGCACTGTGCACTTCTGCTGCCGCT
The DNA here is from genome assembly GCF_023864345.2 of Schistocerca serialis cubense. Lineage (NCBI taxonomy): Eukaryota > Metazoa > Arthropoda > Insecta > Orthoptera > Acrididae > Schistocerca > Schistocerca serialis. The sequence goes on from NC_064641.1 coordinate 259,799,500, forward strand.
GCAAACACTGCGACACCGAGGATGAGCACAGCAGAAGAAGATCCAGCAGCAGGAAGGGAAGACGTTGCCCTGCAGTGCGACCTGCTGACGGCAGTGTATCTGCAGCTGGATGTAAACCTAGGCACCGCCACGCCAGCACAATGGCGCTTTGTGGCTCGGCGACATTGAAGCAAGTCAGTAACCCAAGTCAAGCTAAACAATTCCAACCGATGCTTCCACGTGGAATTATCACTTCACACAAGGTCTACAGTACAATATGAAGAACCCGCAGAGCAATAATAATCTATGTAACCGTGGCAGAGGTTCAAATTATTTCAGAAGAGGCCATGTTTTCACTGTTCAACAGGAGAGTGAGAAGAACCGTACATCTGATACGAAACTTACTTGGTGTCTCCTGATTTGATGTAATGAATCGGAGTTTCATGTAATTCATAATAAAATGTCTACATTCATCATTTGGATTTACAGCTCTTGACGAGTTTGAGGTTAAAATTATTCTGCAAAAGGTCAACCTGTTATTTAAAACATTGTTTTCTCGTGTGACCCAAACATGTTTCGGCATTTCTATGCCATCTTCAATGGACATTCTTTACTCAAATCTGTGGAATGAGGACGAAATTTAAATGATGATCAATATACGAAAATTAGACCTAAAGAGAGTTTTTGTTCATTTTTGTCATTACCTCAGTTTTACATTATACGGTTATGCACTACCATTTGTACATTATCCTGTACTGGTAGCTTGTTAGTTGGAACCAAATGATGTTAACGTGAATTTTGTTGGTGAGTTAACACATCACTTTACGTTTAATCATAAAGCAATATGTTAACTGGCCAACAAAATTCACATTAACATCATTTGGTTGCAGATGACAAACTACCAGTATAGTATAACGTGCAAATTGTCCTGCATCACCATATAATGTAAAATTAAGATAGTGACAAAAACATACAAATACTGTCTTTGGGCCTAATTTTCGCGCATCAGTCGTCACTTAAAATATGTTCTCATTTCGCAGATTTGAAAATAGAAAACCCACTCATGATGCACAAACACGCTGAAACATGTTTGGGTCACATGAAAAAATACTGTTTTGCATAACTTCTGTACCCTATATCCAACAGCGTCAGCTACGAATCAGAATAAAGTGAACTTATAAATGATCTTCCAATGACTTTGAAACATAGTCTAGAATCAGCAATATTTGCTGATGATACTAGGCTGCTAATCAAGGGTAGACTCAGCCTTCAGAAAAAATTCTATAAGCGATTCGCAGCTAATAAATTAAGTCTTAATCTCAAAAAGACTCAAATTATATAATATCAAACAAGCAAAAAATGACCATTCATCAAAGGAGGTAGACATGAATGGTCATACATGGAATGAAGCACAATGTGTAAAATTCCTTGGGGTCTAGCAGGATAACAAGGTAAAACGGAGTCAACAGATCGATATCAGCATCTTATGAGGCTCAATTCAGCATCTAATGCTCATTATAGCATCTCTCATTGTGTTGCCATAAAGACAAGAGCGTTGGCTGATTTTATGTGTTCTCACTCCCCGTCCTATGGAATTGTCTTTTGGGACAGTTTACCTAAAGCAAATAAAGAATTAGCTCAGCAGAAACGAGCAGTAAGAATAGTGTTTAAAGTAGGTATCCATACATTCCGCAGAAGCCTTGTTAAGGATCTTGGAATTCATGTAAACACACCAAGAAATTCATTCCTTAAAAATTTTTGTCGCTGATAATAAATACCAATGTCAGATGAACTAGACACAAAGAGTCATAGTAAAAGAGGCAGCATTTGCCTTAAGCGACTTAGAGAAATCAAGGAAAAGCTAAATCAGAACAGCCGGACGCCTATTTGAACCGTTGGCTCCCCGAATGCGAATCCAGTGTGCTCACCGCTGCGGTAACCTGCTCGGTTTGTTATGACGTTCTTCGGCCTGAAGACCTGTTCGAAGGAGCTCTCCAAGCAAGTTTATTCTGTGCAATCATCTTCATCTCCTAATATCTGGTGCAACCTATATCCATATGAATCTGCTTGTTGTATTCATCTCTTGGTTTCCCTCTACTGTTATAACTCCCCTGCACATTTCCCTCCATTAACAAACCGACGGTTGCTTGAGACCTCAGGATGTATACTGTCAACTGATCTCTTCTTTTCGTCAAGTTGTCCCATAAATTTATTTTTGCCCCATTTCGATTCAGCACCTCGTCATTAATTATTAGGCCTACTCATCTAATCTTCAGCACTTTTCTGTAGCGTCACATTTCAAAAATTTCTGTTGTCTTCTAGTCTGACCTTCTTGTCGTTCATATTTCAGCTCCCTGCAAGGCTACACTCTTGCTATAGCCAGTCTACATTTAACATCTTATCCCAGTTCGGGCATCATCATTTCTTTTGCTACCCAAAGAGAAAAACTTGTCTGCTGCTTTTGGTACCTGATTTCTTGTCTAATTTCTTCAACATAGCCTCATTTAATTTGACTACATTTCACTCCCCTTGTTTTACTTTTGTTGGTGTTCATTCTACAACCTCTTCTCAAGACACTACCCATTCCATTCAACTACTCTTCCAAGTTCTTTGCTATCTCTGACAGAATTAGTGTTATCAGCAAACGCCAAAGTTTTTATTTACTTCCCTGAACCTTAGTTCCCCCTCCAAACTTCTCCTTCACTTTCTTTACTTCTTGCTCAACGTATAGACCACATAACATCGGGGATAGCCTACAATTCGGTCTCGTTGCCTTCGCAACTACTAACCTCCTTTCAAGTCCTTCGACTCTTATAACTACACAAGTTCTGTACAAGTTGTAAATAACATTTCGCACACTGTATTTTTATCCCTGCTGGATTCCAAAGATTATATTCCAGTCAAGATTTTTAGCAGCTTCCTCTAAATGTACAAGTGCTATAAACATAAGTTTTACCTTTCCTTATCTCTTATAATGTTTAATACAAGCCTTAGGCTTAGTGTTGCCTCACGCGTTCGTAAATTCCTCTGATCTTCCCCGAGGCCGACTGCTATTAGTTTTTCCATTCTTCTATAAACAACTCATAACAACGTTTTGAGATTATTACTTATAAACTGATAGTACGGTAATATTCATAGATATTAAAATAGGTTTTCATTGACAAATACCACTGTAATCAAGTAAAAAAAATGGTTCAAATGGCTCTGAGCACTATGGGACTTAACAGCTGTGGTCATCAGGCCCCTAGAACTGAGAACTACTTAAACCAAACTAACCTAAGGACATCACACACATCCATGCCCGAGGCAGGATTCGAACCTGCGACCGTAGCAGTCGCGCGGTTCCGGACTGCGCGCCTAGAACCGCGAGACCACCGCGGCCGGCTGTAATCAAGTAAATTTTCAGCTACTAGTAGCAGATAAACAGTTCTGTATAGTAAAACACAGGAAGCAGCAGGTATTTTCGAAATAGAAAATTCCTTACTAATTTACTGGATTAAATTTAGATGGCGTAAGTGCGAATAGTACTAATCAGTGTAAGTGGTGGTTTCCTTATTTATGTATTTATTTATTTATTTATGTACTCGAATAACTCTTTTGAAGGATACGAAAAATCAGTTTTGGTATGGCTTCTTTGTATTTAATTTTCGTTGCTCCCAGACTTCCTTCATTCTTCGAGAGTGTCCTTTTTCTTCCATCTACAGACTTCTTTCTTTCCTGCAATCCTGCCTTTTGTTTTGCTTCTCTAAAAAGTATTTTTGTATCTATTATGCCCATTCTAATTCCTATGTTTTTTTATAACTTTCTCAATTTCGATTAGTTTGGATTTGTAGCTGTTTAGTAAGTTGAAGATCTGTTTGGTTAGTCTATTACTATCCGTTTTCTATAAGTGACCATAAAACTGTAGTCTCTTTTCCTCATTACATCATTTATCTTTTCTCTTTTCAGACAGAGCCCTCTGTTTGATCTTAATTTGTACTCAACACTGCTCTTACTTCTAGGTCCAGGTATTTTCCTTAGAATTCTTTTTTCAGTTTTTCCCAGTTTTTCACGATCCTCATTCTTGTTAGTTTAAATTCTTCTGCTATATACAGTGATTCTGGCCTTACCGCAGTTTCCGCTGTTTAATAGTGTCTTAGTTTTGTGTTCCACGACGAAGTTTCTTTTTATGTATGTTATTCGTTATTTGGTATGCCCTTTCCATTTTATGTAGTGTATTTTCTATGGCTATTTTTTTCTTTGTGTTGCTTGTTATTCAGTCTCCTAGGTATTTAAAACAGTTTGTTTTAGATACTGTTTTGTTATGAACTTTAAGATTTGGAAGGACATCATTGACATCTGTCATGAAATGGGTTTTTTCAAATGATATTTTAGGATTGTTTTGTCTGCTTTTTTCTGTAGCTCTGCGATTTGTTATTTGGCGCTATTCAGTGAGTCAGTAATTAATGGCATGTCATCTGCAAAAGCTAGATATCTATGGTGATTTTACTTGGGTTTCTTCCTAGTTTAACACCCCCAGTACTTGTGCATTTTCTCCATTCCTCACAATCTTCTCTAAAGCGCAGTTAAAGAGTAGGGGAGATAAATCGTCTCCATGTCTTACTCCTGATTTTACTGCAAAAGGTTTTGAAAGTTCACCCGTAAATTTTACTTTTAATGTTGTGTTTGTTAAAATTCTTTTAATTATTCCTAATGTTTTATTGTCGAGTCCACATTTCTTCATAATGCTAATTAGTGCATTTCTACCAACTGAGTCATATGCCTTTTGAAAATCTACAAAAGTTATCCGGTATTTTAAGTTTCTGGTTTTCCTCATTTATGTCATGTTTTTTAGATTTAGTATCTGCTCTGCGCAAGACCTTCCGTTCCTAGATCTTGTTTGATACGCTCCTAGTCGTGGGTCGAGTATTCCTTCAGCTCTCTTTGAAAGTTCCATGGAAAACATCTCATTTATTACTGTCAAGAGGTAGATCTCTCTATAATTGTGAGGATCGTTTTTTTTCCTTTTTTATGTATTAATGCCGATGTCCATTCTAATGGTAAGCTGTTTGTAGTCCAAATTTGATTAATGATTTTTGTTAGACCTAGAATAATGTTGTCGCTAGAGTGTTTTCATAATTCAGCAGTTATTGTACCTGTTTTGTTATTTTTAAGTTGTTTTATGATACCTCTGATTTCATCTATTATTGGTGGCTTTCAATCTTTGGTGGATCGCATTTGTGTAGTTATTTGAACTAGACTGCAGATATTCTACAGTTTATTTAATTATAAGAATGCAATTTTTTTAAAGAAACTAACAAGATGAACAGCATTGTATGTCGTATATAAAAAATCAGGGAATAGAAAATTAATTTGAAAACTGGCATCAATGAGAAAGATAAAGGACGCAGAGTTTATCTTTTACGTAGCACATTTATTTCATTACTGAATTTGATGCACATCCTATGAATACACATGACTAGTGCCTGAACAAAAAAATTTGACTAAATAATTCGCAAAAAACTATAGAATCACGCAATTAAAAAGGAAAACAATAATTCAATTAGTCCATCTACATACCCACGACTGTCCGAAAGGAACGAAGCAACTTCCACACTTTTAATTTCAACCACCATCATCGTCGATTTTTAACAAAATAATTATGCCACATTCCGAAAATACATAGCTACACAAGCTTCACTTAAGCTGAAGTACTTAAATATACCATGAATTTAACATAGGGAAGTTCTGATTCGACCTACTTCCTATCAGCAGAAACCATCTGTAGGAGCTACGAACTGTACTCACCAACTGCTAGCTGCAGAGCGTCCTTTCTCCACCGAGCTTCGCCTAACTACCGGTGCAACGGAAGCTACCAGAGTGGTAGGCTTCCGCCACCAAGCTATCAGACGAACCAACCTCCGACTAAAAGGGGTAAACCTCTCTGTCCAGGTACTGGGATCCTAAGTTGGCCATACTGTGCTGCCCTCCAAACGAGAAGCAAACATCACCTGCTCCTAGCAGACGACAACCAACCCAGCGTCCCGCACAAAAGAAACACGAAACCACTCGTAAAAACACTCCTACATTCACGCACACATTGGGTAGGGTGAAGGGAAAAACGTAATAAATACAGGTCATGATTTCCTATGGAACACAAAAAATGAAACATAATATCATTTAATAAGCCTTAGTTTGTTTGCTCAGTCTTTCTGGAAGAGTTAATAAATTAAACCGCAATCAGGCGGTGGACAGAATAGGATCTACAGAATCCAGTGAGACAAGCGTCTTATGAAACGACTCCACAGAGACGTTTCAATTGATCTAACCTTGAATTTAATGATAGATGCATAGTAGCCTGAGTCTTAAGCGGCGCTCTTGGCAACTTCTACACTAGGCAGGATGTCTACTTGTAGCAATGTGATAGTTTTTTTTAACCACAATTCGGATTTGGTGATACCCATGTAGTTTGTTTTCTATGAAATTTCTTGAATAATGTAGAATTTAGTACTACGTTACGCTGCCTGCATACACTGAAGAGCCTTTTTCCGTTGGCGTTGCTTCTTTTATGTGCAGGGAATTTTTCCACTATTGATCTGCCCTTCTTTGACGATGTGTTCATTAAAGTCTCCAAGTAGTAATACAGTGTTTTTCGATGGAATGTGTCAACAATTTTCTGTTTGCTCTTTTTTGTGTTCTCTTTTTCTCATTTGTTGGTGCATTTGTATTTAAAATCGTTTGAACTTTGATGATTTCAGTGTTAGTGTGGAAAGTCTTTCATTAATTGATTTAAATCCTATTATTGAGTGTAATATGTATTTGTTTGCAATGAAACTTTTCCAAATCCCCAATTTTCCTTTTTCGTTTTCATGGTTTTCCCTTAAATACCCTGAATCGTTCTGAATCGAAATTGGTAGTTTCCGGTTAATATAATACACAAATTAAGTTTCTGTGGTGTCTTTGTCTTATGTTAATGTATACTTTGACTCGTTTCAAATGACTGAGGGTTTTCCTCTTTGATGTGATGTACGGAACGATGCACGTGAATGAATGAAAGAGAGGATACTTAGCCTTGCACCACATCTTAGGATTTCTGACCATTCCAATCACGTATGGAGTGCGAGAAGAATGAGTGGTTAAACGCTTCTGTATGTGCTGTAATTAGTGTATTTGTCTTCACGGTCCCTACGGCAGCGACATGTAGGAGGCTGTGGAATATCTCTAGGTTCTTAATTCTGGTTCTTGGAGGAAAAGAGCAAAGCAAATCCCTATTCGACGGAACAAAAACAACAACTGAGTCATTTTAATACTCTGCTTTATAAATACGCTAGCGAACTCTGCAAAGCTTCGTAGTTGCTGAGTATATGAAGGAATTGGTTATATTCCTGATATCCTTTTCCCTCTCTCTCTGTCCATCACCTCATCCACCCTCTCCGTTTATTTCCCTCTCCTTCCCCACTGTTCACCTCCCCCTATCTTTGTCCATCTCTTCCTTCACCCTCTCTAAGTCCATTTCGCCTCTTCCCTATCTGCTCATTTCTTCTTCCTTCTTCTCTCTGACCTTCAGCCTTGTTTATTGTTATAGCCAACGAAACGATTGGGAATCGAAGTTGTTTAAAACAAATAATTAAGTCGAAACTTCCTAGCAGATTAAAACTGTGTGCCCGACCGAGACTCGAACTCGGGACCTTTGCCTTTCGCGGGCAAGTGCTCTACCAGGAAGTTTCATATCAGCGCACACTCCGCTGAAGAGTGAAAATCTCATTCTGGAATAAATAAGTCGGTTGGAATCATTGGTATACGGGGTATGAGACACCTACAGCTGGATGTGTGAGGACAGTAGCTTCACTGAAGGTATTTCGCGTAGTTTTAATCTGCAGATGAGTAGGATTATAAAGTTTCGGAAGATTCAGATTCCTTAGTAGTATTTTAATGTCAAGACGATAAGCCATAAATACAGAGTTCCTGTTTTTTGCTGAAACTGTCTGCGATGATGAAAACAAAACAGCATATATATATATATATATATATATATATATATATATATATATATGCAGAACTAGCACTCCTGAAAGAAAGGATATAGTGGAGACATGGCTTAGCCACAGCCTGGGGGATGTTTCCAGAATGAGATTTTCACTCTGCAGCGGAGTGTGCGCTGTTATGAAACTTCCTGGCAGATTAAAACTGTGTGCCCGAACGAGACTTTGCCTTTCGCGGGCAAGTGCTCTACCATCTGAACTACCGAAGCACGACTCACGCCCGGTACTCACAGCTTTACTTCTGCCAGTATCTCGTCTCCTACCTTCCAAACTTTACAGAAGCTCTTCTGCGAACCATATCAGCGCACACTCCGCTGCAGAGTGAAAATCTCATTCTGGAAACATCCCCCAGGCTGTGGCTAAGCCATGTCTCCGCTATATCCTTTCTTTCAGGAGTGCTAGTTCTGCATGGTTCGCAGAAGAGCTTCTGTAAAGTTTGGAAGGTAGGAGACGAGATACTGGCAGAAGTAAAGCTGTGAGTACCGGGCGTGAGTCGTGCTTCGGTAGCTCAGATGGTAGAGCACTTGCCCGCGAAAGGCAAAGGTCCCGAGTTCGAGTCTCGGTCGGGCACACAGTTTTAATCTGCCAGGAAGTTTCATATCAGAGCACACTCCGCTGCAGAGTGAAAATCTCATTCTGGAAACATCACCCAGGCTGTGGCTAAGCCATGTCTCCGCTATATCCTTTCTTTCAGGAGTGCTAGTTCTGCATGGTTCGCAGAAGAGCTTCTGTAAAGTTTGGAAGGTAGGAGACGAGACACTGGCAGAAGTAAAGCTGTGAGTACCGGGCGTGAGTCGTGCTTCGGTAGCTCAGATGGGCAGTCGGCTTTCAGCCGTGTTACCGTGCGGACGGGCTCGGCGCGCCGGGCAGTGCTCCGCAGGTGTTGTTGTTTACCCGCTAGCGCGCGGTCGCGTCGTTGTCTTGCCGTATAGTACCTGTACCGACCCGACATGGCGTTCTCATATCGAAAAGCTACAATCAAACTAACGTTCAACGCATCGTACACGAGACCGAAGGCCCATGAAATTGAACGGTTTCTACGAGACATCATGCACATCGAACCACAAGAACTGATAGGAATTCATCTGTCTATTGTAACCAGCACGGTGTACCTCAAACTGATTGACGAAGCGGCCTGCGACAGATTACTCCAACGATCTGCAAACGGCTTTCGCTTCTGTCACGCAGACGGTAACGTGAGCGTGGTAGGAGTTGACCATGCTGGTCTGGGGGTGCGTACCGTGCGCATCTTTGAACTACCGTTCGAAGTTCCTGCCAACCTAGTCGTTGATGCGCTGCGGCCATACGGCACAGTTCTGAGCCACACAGAGGAGAAATGGAACACATTCGAAACGTACCCTGTCCTTAACGGGGTACGACAAGTGCGCATAGAACTTAAGAAGCACGTTCCATCGTATGTTTTCGTGGGTGGCTGCCGCGCAATTGTTATATATGATGGACAACCGAGGACCTGCTCGGGCTGCGGCCAGGAGGGCCACGTTAGAACTGAGTGTCTGCAGCGCCGCCTCGTTCAGGTGCCCCGCAATGAACTTCCCCAACGATCCACTATGACCTCTCTCCCGCTCACATATGTGGAGGCGGCACGACATGATGTGATGGATGATCAAAATCTGCTACCTCCTCAAGCCGCTGCCAGCTCCGTTGGAGAGTCAGCGCCGTCGACGACGCCGCAGCCCAACGGTGCAGAGGTTCCTACAGCCTCCGCCCACCGCAGCGTCGTGGGCACCCAGCCACCGTCACTGTCGGGATCAGACACAGGGGTTCCTAGCGACCGAGACTGTGTCGAGCCCCGCCCTCCAGTGGATGTCGAATCTCGGACCCGAAAGCAAAAATCACCCAAGCGACACAAGAAGAGGCGATTGTCAGCTGACGAACAGGACAGGAATGTGAAGCCGGCGGAAGACATCGACTTCGTTGACTCGCCCACAATTGCAACGGACTCCAGTGGCATCATTCACCAGAAGGTGCCTGAAGACAAGGAACACTCTCCTAAATCTGGTGGCCCAGAAAACGAGGCGCACTGCGTCGACTCCCAAAATGTGGGCTCCTGTGAAAGCGTCCAGGCCCCAATGACATCACAATCGTCTCTTGGTGATTGGGCAGACGATATGGAGGCAGATGACGCACAGCAAACATCGATATCTTCACCAGAGCCCATGGCTGACAATGAGCCCGGAGGGCTCTGCCAGTCAGGGACTCCTACGGCACAGTAATGCACAGCATGCAGGTGGATGGCTGTGTGGTGTGTGGTGTGTGAAATCACTGTGGGATTGCACTGGCACACTGCCTCCGCCACTTGATATGTCTCAGTCATACCGTGTGGGAACAGTCAACGTAAATGGTGTCCACTCCACTGTCAAGACCCGCATGTTACACGACATGATCAGAGCGGCAGACTTGGACATTGTCCTTCTCCAGGAGGTCCGTCCCGAGCTGTGTTTAGACCTATATGGCTACACCACGTACAGCCTACCCGTAGGTGATGGCGCAGGAGGAACGGCCATCCTTCTCCGAGATGGCATAGACGCGACGGACGCGACGTACTTGCCGAACGGACGAGGCAGCGCACTCACACTTGGCGCAGTGCGCCTCATTAACGTCTACGCTCCCTCCGGTAATTCGCACAGTGGTGACAGGCATGTCTTCTATTCGGAGGAGTTGGCCCCACTTTTGCAAGGAAATATGGACCATTACATAGTGGGCGGCGATTTTAACAGTGTTCTGCGGCCCGAGGACCAGATACCGCATTACGTCCCATGCCCGGCTCTACAAGCATTGATACGTGACCTCGCGCTCCACGACACATGGCTCTTGCATCATGGGACCCAGAGTGGATATACGCACTTTACCAGCCATTCTGCCAGTCGTCTGGACCGGATATACGTCTCGCGTGCCCTCCGCACAGCAACCCGTGATGCAGAACTCTGGCCGACGGCCTTCACGGACCATCTCGCGTACATCTGCACTGTCACCTTGCCCCGACAACTCACAAGACGCAGCAGGGGCCCGTGGACGCTGAACGTCTCACTCCTTCGCGAGGAAGCGTGTCGGCGAGCAGTCACTGACACGTGGCGTCGATGTATCAGGCGCCTGCCTATGTATGCTTCCACGTTGCTGTGGTGGCTGGGATGTGTCAAACCTGCCCTCCGAAAGACCTTGATGGCCTACGGGCGTGACAGATCGAACTGGCAAAGGGCAACATCGGAATTTTACTATACAGCGTTACGTGAGCTGGCGACGCAACCGCCGTCTCCCGAACGTCAGATGTCCGTACAACGCATCAAAGCTCGTCTACTTCGCATCAGGACAGAGCAGCTAGACGGTGTCCGCATCCGTGCGCGAGTGCAAGACTGTATCCCCAACGAAACAGCGTCAGTGTATCACATTGTGCGCGAGAGGCGCCACCGCAAACGTCAGCTCATTACGGCGGTAAACACGGAGGACGGCGGGCGCGCAGTGACACAAACGGACATCGCGCACACGTTCGCCAGACACTATGGGACCTTGTACATGGAAGATCCGCGAAATGTACGTGATTATGACGAGCTGTTGCACGATTTTCCCGCCCCTCGAGACGTGGCAACCGATGACAGTCTGCTGTTGCCCATTACACCCGATGAGCTGACATCGGCCTTGGCACGTGGAGCACCGAACAAGTCGCCTGGACCGGACGGTTTACCCCTGGAATTCTACCGCACTTTTTACCACCTTATGGGTGACAAGTGGCTCCAAATGTTTCAATACCTGATCCGCCCTGATTTCACTGTCCCCACAGAATTCACAGAAGGCATTCTGATCCCAGTTCCGAAACCGAATGGTGGTTGTAGGTGGCAGGATTTTCGCCCACTCACACTCCTCAACAACGACTACAAGATCTTCGCCCGTATCCTCCGCGCGCGTCTCCACACCGCTATCGGGAAAGCCATCCACACCGATCAGACATGTTTAGGTGGTGTCAGCAACATTCATACGGCGTTAGGAGCATACCGCGACGTAATTGCTTTGACGGCGGCCTGCAAAATACGAGGCGCCCTTGTCGCCGTAGATTTTGACCACGCATTCGACCGCGTCGATCACGGCTTCTTACGCGCAGTTTTGCATCGCATGGGCCTCTCTCCGGAGTCTGCACAGGTGGTCCTTCGACTGGTCCACGGAGCGCGCTCCCGCATGATGATCAACGGTTATCAGTCTGGTCACATTGTTGTTGGACGGTCAGTGCGACAAGGGTGCCCCCTGTCGGGCATATTATTTGCTGCAGCACTTGAACCAGCTTTACATGGTCTACGGCAGCGATTAACTGGTATCTCCTTGCGGGACGTGACCTTTTGTTGTGGTGCATTCGCCGATGACGTGGTGTTCCTGGCCAGATCAGAGGATGAAATGCATATGGCGCTACAGTGGCTACGCCAGTACGGGGCGGTCGCTGGGAGCGTCATCAACGTGAAGAAGACAAAATACATGGATATCGGAGGGGGGATTTCCCACACAACGGCGGTGCCCTTTGACAAGGTGTCCGTACTCAAGTGTTTAGGAGTGCCATTCTATAGCAATGTCCGCCGCACGGCGGCGGCTACGTACCGCCGGCTCCTACACCAGACACGTGCTCTGTTGCAGGACAACAAACTGCGTCGCTTGGATATGCTCCTCAGAACACGTTATGTCAACACCTATCTTGTCTCAAAACTGAACTATTTTGCGCATATCCTTCCCTTGACAGCTACGATGGCCGACAGATTTCAAGCAGCATATGGACATTTCGTAAGCACCGGTCTGGTTTTTAAAGTCCGATACGCCACCCTGACACTGCCGCAGCGGGCGGGCGGTATCGGTTTAATTCACGTATATAACCGTGCGCGATCGCTTTATCTCAACACTATGCGTCGCACGTGGACCTCTGCCCACGCCACTCTGACGGGCACCCTGATAGCGGAAGTGGCACCACACTCTCTGCATCCCCCGGTTTCTGTAGGACACATTTCACCGGCACTCACCCACATCAGAGACTTCTTTATTGACTTCAGCTACTTACGTTCAGAACTTCCGACGACACGGAAGCCCAGCACAAAAGACTATTATCGCCTCTATCAGCAGCGGCAACCTGTAAATACGGTCACCCACAGACACCCTGAAGTTGCCTGGAACACGGTGTGGCGAGCGGTACACACGCCTTTTCTACCTACGACGGTGCGTTCATTGTGGTACGTAGTTGTGAATGGGAAGTTCGCTACTCGTCAGAGGTTACATTCTATACATCTGACGGACGACCCCTTGTGTCCGACATGCTCAGTCGCTGACTCGGATGCACACCGTCTGACGTGTGCCGCGACCAGCGAGTGCTGGCTACTGACGCAGCGCATGCTGGCATTACTCTTGCGGCGATTGCCGGAGTCTATCTCCCCTGATGACGTATTGCGCCCCGACGTCGTATACTTTCCATCAACCAGAACGAACGCCGTTAACTGGCTAAAAGGCATGGCCGTTTACTACATATTTTGCGATGCTCCCAAAGGCACACTCGACTTTTGGTCCCTATTGATGACGACACATGCAGCTTTCAGCCGCCACCCGAAGTACAGAACTCGTTTCGCAAATTATTTAGGTTCATTATTTGCGGATCCTCCTGCTCACTGGGGCGTTCCGGGTATGAGACGCTGAAAATGAAGAAGAATCCTGGAGCATATTGATCATCTACGGACGGAATAGGGGGGAACCCCTCCCAACAGACGAGAAGACGACTCGGACGCTCGGCTACGGCAGTTGTAGGATCTTTCTTTGTAATGAAGCAAAAATAAATCTATAATACAAAAAAAAATGTTATAAAAATTAAATAAATAAATAAATAAAAAGAACAACATCGACAAACCCACTCCATCCTCTTCCTGATCCTTCGATCCTCGAACTCGAACACGTTGCTTGGGCGTGGCGGCGGGATGGCCAGGCTTCGGGTGTCGACCCCTGCCCTACCCGTCGTCCTGCTCCTGCAGCGGTTCATTAGGTCATAAAAAAATAAAAATAAAAAAAAAAGATGGTAGAGCACTTGCCCGTGAAAGGCAAAGGTCCCGAGTTCGAGTCTCGGTCGGGCACACAGTTTTAATCTGCCAGGAAGTTTCATATCAGCACACACTCCGCTGCAGAGTGAAAATTTCATTCTAGCTTTGAGGGAACTGCAAAGGGTAAAAGCTGTAGAGGAAGACGTAATTGGAATGCATCCAGTAAATAATTGAAGAAATAGGTTGCAACTGCTACTCTGAGATGAAGAGGTTGGCACAATAAAGGAATTCGTGGCGAGCCGCATCAAATTAGTCATAAGCCTGATGACTCAAAAAAAAAAATCAAAAGAAGTCTCCGATCACACATTAAAAATTTTTCACGGGAAATTTTTTGCAGTGATTAATTACGGGACAGAGATAAGGGTCTATGCTGCTGACATGCATACGAACAGAATATTAAATGCACAGAAAAGACCAATCAATAGAGACTCCTGCAGGGAAATCTTTGTACGCTATAAATACTTCTCAGTCTATGCACAAATTAATTACATTTTTTGTGACTCATCAAAGCAAATCAACCAAACGCTCTGATATGCATGTCTATAATACAGGAAAGATAGATTGCTACTACATACAAATATCTAAACTAAAAACAGCAGAACATAGTTAATGCATTAACGACCAGGTAAGGTACAAACAACTGCCGAACTAACAAAGGTAACTTATTTAAAGAGAAAGTTGAATCATCCTTGATTGATAAGGTTTTACACTCTTTGAGTAAGTGTTAATATTAAATACATTGAAATCTCTGCATATTTGTAGTAGTTATGATATAATATCTACCTCTATTGTCTTACTAAGTTCACTGAAATTTTTACCGTGTGTAATTTATCAGTTATGCATGTATAAAAAGTATCTGTTCTACTCGTAAATTCTGTTGTCTTACTAAGAACACTTATTTTTGTATCAGGGAAGCCTATATATAATCACTTATGCCTATATTAAATGCATCTACTCTGTTTACACAAAACTTGCACAAAAAATTGCTGCGACATCAGCAAAAGTCATCCGTAAGCGGCTCCATACAAAAAAATACGATAAACAAAAATTAAATAAACCAAATGAACGAAATGTGGGTTATGACATTGTATGTGCGTAATTACCCTTGTTCATATTGTTATATATTTGTATATATTTTGCTATGTTTATTTTACATTTAGCGTTGAGCATGTGGTGAAAATTGGCCAGTAGTGACAAATAAAACATTTTGTTAAGATATCTCCATTGGAAACATGACACAGTTCAGTAATGTTTGCCCCGTTTTAAAGAGAATCCAATTACCGTGTATGACACGAGGGTCCACCATTTCGCACCAGAAAGCAATGGCAGTCAAAGCAATGGGTGAATACTAGTGGCTGTCAGAAAAACATGTGGAGTCGATTTAATCTGGGCTGCTGGAATACGTTTTGAGTACAATGAAGAGTTCATGACAATTGTATCTTGTATCTTTTAACAGATCTTCCACAATTGCGTATCAAGTGTGAAAACCAAATTTCATTGACGTAGAATGCTACTGCGAAGAACAGAGAGTGCAGTTTACCGTAACATAGAACCTTCCACTGTAAGACCATCTGCCTACGCAGCCAAGGTCAGAATTGCCGTAAAGCTTTTCGCGGATGTTGCTGTTATATAAAGGCAAGACGTGGCGCTATAATATTGTAGCGAATGCAGGAAGACCTGCCGAGGATCGACACTTGGTGAGGGGGTGGCAACATAAACAGCTGTAACGTACTGACACTAAATAGATAGAAAGAGACTTTACTGTATGATAACAAAATTGCAGAACAATCACTGAAAGCAGTTACTTTCATAAAAATCTGGGAGTATGAGTAAAGGAAACAAAAGAAATATTCGGAGTAGAAATTAAAATCCATGGAGAAGAAATAAAAACGTTGAGGTTCGCCGATGACATTGTAATTCTGTCAGAGACAGCAAAGGACTTGGAAGAGCAGCTGAACGGAATGGACAGTGTCTTGAAAGGAGGATATAAGATGAACATCAACAAAAGCAAAACAAGGATAATGGAATGTAGTCGAATTAAGTCGGGTGATGCTGACGGAATTAGATTAGGAAATGAGACACTTAAAGTAGTAAAGGAGTTTTGCTATTTGGGGAGCAAAATAACTGATGATGGTCGAAGTAGAGAGGATATAAAATGTAGACTGGCAATGGCAAGGAAAGCGTTTCTGAAGAAGAGAAATTTGTTAACATCGAGTATAGATTTGTCAGGAAGTCGTTTCTGAAAGTTTTTGTACGGAGTGTAGCCATGTATGGAAGTGAAACATGGACGATAAATAGTTTGGACAAGAAGAGAATAGAAGCTTTCGAAATGTGGTGCTACAGAAGAATGCTGAAGATTAGATGGGTAGATCACATAACTAATGAGGAGGTATTGAACAGAATTGGGGAGAAGATAAATTTGTGGCACAACTTGACAAGAAGAAGGGACCGGTTGGTAGGGCATGTTCTGAGGCATCAAGGGATCACAAATTTAGCATTGGAGGGCAGCGTGGAGGGTAAAAATTGTAAAGGGAGACCGAGAGATGAATACACTAAGCAGATTCAGAAGGATGTAGGTTGCAGTAAGTACTGGGAGATGAAGAAGCTTGCACAGGATAGAGTAGCATGGAGAGCTGCATCAAACCAGTCTCAGGACTGAAGACAACAACAACAACATGCGTACGAAGCGATTTGAAGTAGAACGACCATAAAAAAATTAACCGCGAGTAAGACAGATGCCACACTGAGATTCTTTCGAAGAATCCCCAGGAAATGTAGATGACCAACGGAGGAAGTAGCTTACAAAGCGCTCGTTCGTCCAGTACTTGAATATTCCTCATCACTATGGGGACCGTACCTGATAGGGCTCATAGAGGAATGAACGACTGCTCGTCACTGTGGGGTTCACAACAGGTAGGAGGCATAGAAGAAACAGAGAAGAGCACCACGTTTCGTTGCAGGTTCATGTAGCAAGCACAAAGAATCACGGAGATGCTCATCCAACTACACCGGCAGACGCTGCAAGAGAGGCATTCTGTATCACGTTGTGATCTACTTTTAAGGTTGCGAGACAGTACATTCCTAGAAAAGTCAACCAATATATTGCTACTTCCTAGATATACCTCGCGAAAAGGGCATGAAGAAAAAATTAGAGAGATTCGAAGCCACACAGAAGCTTACGAGCACTCGTTCTCTCCACGAACCATACACGAGTGGAATAGGAAAAAGGGAAGAGACACCGTACACAAAGAACCCTCAGCCACACTCCTTAAGGAGCCTTGCGGAGTATAGATGTAAATGTAGATGTAGGTGGCACTCTACGCGGAGGTTATAGCTTCGAATACCGGTGATTTAAGAAATTTTCACCGCCAGTATTTGTTTGAGTGGCAAGAAGACGAAATTCGGTGGCCTTGCGTTCCTGATCATCAGACATTGCACCATTGTTCTCACTAAAATCCAAATCTCGTCCGCAGTATCTGTTCACTGAAGTGACACTGTTACTGTTGAATGCCATCAGTCCGTCAGAAGGGGGCGTTGAGCTCAATAGTCCCTTTTGTGCTATTCGAGTGAAGAAGGATGTGTGCCGGCACTGTGTTTCAACCTCTGTCTTCCGTCGTCATGCAATACAAACATGACACCAGCGTATACACATATCCATTACTGTCACGGACACTTAAAAGGTATATGTAAGACAAACGTCTCTCACAACACAAGGAGAGGGGTCATTCTACTAGGAGGAAGAATACCCTTCCCACAAGGTGGCGGAACATGCACATACATCAACATCAATACTCCGCAAGCCATCTTATGGTGCGTGGCAAAGGGTACCACTATCTGTCCCCCTCCCTCTCTCCCTCCTCGCTCTCATTGTTCCATTCGCGAATGGCGCGTGGGAAGAACTATTGCCGATAAACTGTATTAGGTCTAATATCTCGAATTTTCTCGTTGTGGTGACTTCGCAAGTCGTTCAGGGGGAAGTAATATGTTGTCCGACTGTTCCCGGAACGTACTCTCTCGGAATTTCCATACTAAACCATTCCGTGATACACAACCCCTGCGGCCTTCCAGCTGGAAATGCCTTAACGACTCTACCGATACGAGAAATTTTTGCCTTCCACTCTCAGCAGTTCCTAGGCATTAGGTATAGTCACACAATGACATGTATTCGTGTTATAGACCAAAAAGACTACGACAGCATGTAGTTAAAAGCACCATCGTAAGCGACCCTGGTCGTAAACCTTTATCTCACAAGAGGCAGGTAACAAAGAAAGAAAATGGCGAGTTGCGTTAACAAAAATGCAAATGACCATTTTCCTTCCCTTATGTCGTAACACTTGGCCTACTATCCTGTCCCATCTTTTCCCCTGTGTTTTCCATACATTCCTTTCCTCGCCGATTCTAAGGAGAACCTCCTCATTCCGTATCTTATCAGTCCACCTAATTTTCAACATTCTTCTGTAGCTCCACATCTCAAACGCTTCGATTCTCTTCTCTTCTGGTTTTGCCATTCCCCATGATTCGTTACCATACGGCGCTGTACTCGAAACGTACATTCTCGTAAATTTCTTCCTCAAATTAACGGCTATGTTCGATACCAGTAAACTACTCTTTGCCAGAAACTTTAGTATAAATCCTTCTTTTTCATATCGAACCAGTTGATGCAGTCTTCAACACAAGGTAGGCATCAATACCAGACAGCAGTTCACATCCCCGGCCAGCTATCAGGTTTTCGGCTGTCCTAGGTTTTTTTCCAAAACTGTGTAAGGCAATATGAGGATGGTTCCTGAAAAGAACACAGTCCATATCCTTCTCAGGTGTGATATTGTGCTCTATCTGTGCTGACCCCGTCGTAGACAAGACTTTTTCCTCTTTTTACAGACATTCGCTTAAGATACCTGCTCAGTTTCTCATGCAACGCTACACTGACGAGAAACGTAATAAACACATGGGGAAATAATTCCATCGTAAGACAGAAGTTAAAAATGGCGTTAGGAATGTAGTCTTTCGTCCATACCGTCAACCTACGCATCGAGAAGTAATGTCGGAAATAAAAGAAAGGTTCAAGAGTAGGAATAACATTCAAGGTGAAAGGATTTCGATGATAAGATTCGCTGATGACGTTGATATCCTCAGTGAAAGACAAGCAGATTTACAGGATCTGTTGAATGGAATGAACATTATAATTAGTACAGAATATGGATTAAGAGCGAATCGAAGAAAGACAAAAATAATGAGAAATAGGAGAAATGGGAACAGCGAGAAACTCGACATGAGAGTTGGGGATCACGAAGGAATTATTCTGCCTGGGCAGCAAAATAACCCACAACGGACGGACCAAGGAGGACAGAAAAAGCACTGGCCAAAAAGGCATTCCTGGCCAGGAGAAGTCTGTCAGTATCGAACATAAGCCTTAATTTGAGGAAGAAATTTCTGAGAATATACATTCGGAACACAGCATTGTAAGGTAGTGAAACGTGGACTGTGGCAAAACGAAAAGAAGGGAATGGTAGCATTTGATATGTGGTGCTACAGACGAATGTTGAATATTATGGAGACTGATATGGTAAGAAATGAATCAGGGAATAACTTCCAAGGCACTAGAGGGGGTGTAGAGGTAAAAAGGGCGCAAGGCAAGACAGATATTTGAATACATCAAAAAGTAATAGAGGAGGTAGGTTGCGTTGCAGGTGCTACTCTGAGATGAAAAGGTTGGCACAGGAGAGGAATTCGTGGCGGGCCGCATCAAGCCAGTCACCAGTCAGAAGACTAAGAGAGAGATAGAGACAGACAGAGAGAAATGAGGATTAGGTCATTGACCACCACGGCATTAAGAAGGATTAATGCTATTAGCCATACATGTCGCACAAGCAGTCAATTTTTTGACTGCCATGGAAAAAAATCGACGGATGTTATTTATCTTCTTTTAATATAGTATCACTCTCTGGTGAACATAATATCTAAAATTGTCCGTATCAAATGAATCAAATTAAATCGTTCGGTACTGATATACTTAGCTTCTTCCTTTGAGGTATCTATCGTTGGACACCAGTTCTACCACTTTAGACAGCAGGCATACAGAAGGCATAGACTATGCCTCACATACGGTCACAGAAAGCCTAATAACTTGCGGTTGTAGTCTACTTCGCCGTCAAAGCCAGAGGTTATATTCAATGACGTCAATGAGACGGAGAGTGGAAATCTAACGTTAAATATTCGTAGCGAGCGGGGTACCGATGACAAGCTAATGCATCTCTTTTCGGTTTCTCCGCTGAAATAACGTGCGGGTAAACTGTATTTAAAGTTCTGGTTTTTTTTCGTGACTACAGAAAGGCGTGGTCCAACACATTGTGTAGTGGAAGGCAGGATCAGCAATTCCGCAGAGAACCTGTTGGAAACAAAAAGCAAAAACCTAGGTACAAGAGTCGGAGACGAGAATCATTAAGTGTTGAACAATGTGGCTGCGGTAACAGTTATCCAAGACGACCAGTTGAAAGCTTTATGCGGCAGCTCCCAGGAATATCTCTCGGAAATGCCAGTGCGAGTCCTTGAACAACCTTGGAGTGCCAGCTGTCTACTATCACTGGATTGCGCAGTATCGGCGCGTCATCCAGTATAAGTTTATTTCTTTGTGACCTTGGCCGTGAATAGGTGTCTCTCCGACAGCTGCTGCGTTGCCAACTCATAGTTGCGACATTCCCACGAAGAAGCTTACACTAATCACGTACGACTATGAGGAGAAAGTTAAGACGCTTTCGGTCTAGCTCAGAGACGGAGTTTTTGTCTCTTACATTGGTACTTCTTGTTTGTCCAACAGTATAAATCAATTGCCAATGTGATATATGGAACAGTTCTCTTTACTCGGCTTTTTAAAGTAGTATTGTTGTTGTTGTTGTTGGTGGTGGTGGTGGTGGCGGCGGTGGTGGTAGTAGTAGTAGTAAGGGTGTCCTTACGATAGTTTGCAGGGGTGGAGGCAGACCTGGGAGTATGGTGTATTTTTAATATTTTGGGAGACGAATGGCGACTTTTAAGTAAGTAACCACAAAAAAATTTCAGTTCCAACCATGTTAAAAACGTGTGTAATACTGACTTCTAAATCGTTTTCTTGAAAGAAAAGACATCTGAATAAACTGTATCTTTTCCTTTTCCTGAGAACGAGGGGGGGGGGGGGGGGGGGGGAGCGGAACCTCGTCTCCTCTTGCCTATAGGTATGGGTGCCCTTGAATAGTAGTAGTATTGTTATTCACCTGTGGATCACTTTTACAAGGATATCGGACATGCCATGGTATTACTGTTTTGAAACAAAGAAACATTATTCGTACACATAGGCGTAGTTTGACAATGATGAGTGACCATAATGTAGGGACCATCCTGCCATTCGTCTGAAATCAGAATAATTGGATGGAGGTTAGAGCCTCCATCCTTTTGGATACAAGGCCTCGTTTGTTTGATCCCTAATTTACAACACTGTTTTGTTTATACATTCTTTCAAGGAAGTTATTTAGTAAAGTAAAGAAGTGGTTGTACACAATTCCTTCACTTCTCAGTATCAGTCACTACACACACACACACACACACACACACACACACACACACATGCAGTCGACTAGCTACAAAAACATGACGATGTTCTGACTTCTATTTTGTGTATTGTGACTATCCATTTGTTTGGAAAATTGGGTCCTTATATCTTCATAATGAATGAGACATTGAGCTCAGAAAGAGGCAGAAAAATGGTTCACATGGCTCTGAGCACTATGGGACTTAACATCTGAGTTCACCAATCCCTTAGAACTTAGAACTACTTAAACCTAACTAACCTAAGGACATCACACACATCCATGCCCGAGGCAGGATTCGAACCTGCGTCCATAGCGGTCGCAAGAGGCAGAAATGTTGGTATTATTCATTGTAGAACTTTAGTGTGAAATTTTCCAAAACAGAAAAAAATGTAGTGCCAAAATATGCTGGAAATGATAAAGGCGTTTCACTGTTAACTGCTTGCATTACATTTTTTGCCGAACCACTACTCTTTGTTATATAAGTAATCCTTCACTGTATGGAATGTCCTGTACAGCGAGTACTTTTTAACTACCTTTTTGATTAAGATTGTTTGAGTAATCTGTTTAATATCCTTAGGTAACTTATTGTAAAATTTTATTACTTAGAAAACACTGTTGTTTTGAGTTTCATATTAAATCTTTTTTGGTAAACATGTGTTATATCTTGATTTGTTCCACTGTCATGGACAGAGTTATCTGTACAGTAGTAGTAGTAGTAGTTGTTGTTGTTGTTGTTGTTGTTGTTGTGGTCTTCAGTCCAAAGAATGTTTTGATGCAGCTCTCCGTGCTACTCCATCCCGTGCAAGCCTCTTCATCTCAGAGTAACTATTGCAACCTACATTCCTCTGAATCTGCTTGCCGTAGTCATCTCTTGGTCTCCCTCTACGATTTTTGCCCCCACGCTTCCCTCCAGTACTAAATTGGTGATCCCTTGATGCTCAGAACGTGTCCTACCAAACGATCCCTTCTTCTAGTCACGTTGTGCCACAGATTTCTCTTCTCCCCAATTCTATTCAGTATCTCCTTATCAGCTATGTGATCTATCCGCCTAATCTTCAGCATTCTTCTGTAGTACCACATTTCAAAAGATTCTATTCTCTTCTTATCTAAACTGTTTCTCGTCGATGTTTCACTACCATACATGGCCACACTTCATACAAATATCTTCAGAAAAGACTTCATGACACTGAAATCTATACTCGATGTTAACAAATTTCTCTTCTTCAAAAACGATTTTTTATTGCCAGTCTACATTTTATATCCTTTCTACATCGACCATCATTAGTTATTTTGCTGCCTAAATAGCAAAACTCACTTATCACTTTAAGTATCTCACTTCCTAATCTAATTCTCTCAGCATCAACACATTTTAAATGAATACATTCCATTATCCTCGTTTTGTATTTGTTGATCAGCTTATATCGTCCTTTCATGACAGTGTCCATTCCGTTCAAGTGCTCTTTCAAGTCCTTTGCTGTCTCTGAAAAAATTACAAAGTCATCGGCAAACATCAACGTTTTTATTTCGTATTGTACCCCAACCACCTCTAGAATTTGAAAGAGAGCATTCCTGGAAATATTGTCAAAAGCTTTCTCTAAGTCTACAAATGCTATAAAGTAGGTTTGCCTTTCCTTAACCTCTCATCTATGAGAAGTCGTAAGGTCAGTATTGCCTCGCGTGTTCCTTCATTTCTACGGAATCCAAACCGATCTTCACGGAGGTCGGCTTCTATCAGTTTTTCCATTTTCCTGTAAAGAACTCGTGATAGTATTTTGTAAACATGGCTTATTAAACTGATAGTTTGGTAATTTTCACACCTGTCACCACCCGCTTTCTTTGGAAATGCAATTATTATATTCTACTTGAACTTCGAGTGTATCTCGACTGTCTCATGCATCTTGCTTACCAGATGGAAGATTTTTATCATGGCTGGCTCTCCTAAGGCTATCAGTAGTTTTAATGAAATGTTATCTACTCCTGGGGCCTTTTTTCGATTTGGGTCTTTCAGTACTCTGTCAAATTCTTCACGCAGTATCCTATCTCCCATCTCATCTTCAACTACGTTCTCTTCCATTTCCATAATATTGCCGTGAAGTACATCTCCCTTGTACAGACTCTCTATATACTCCTCCCATATTTCTGCTTTCCTTTCTTTGCTTAGGACTGATTTTCCATTTGACCTCTTCGTATTCATACAGGTGATTATCTTTCCTCTGAAGGTCTCTTTAATTCTCCTGTAGGCGCCATCTATCTTATCCCTAGTGATAAATGGTTCCACATCCTTACATTTGTCTTCTGGCCATTCCTGCTTAGCCAAACTGCACTTCCTGTCGATCTCATTTTTCAGACATTTGTATCCTCTTTCGCCTGCTTCATTTACTGCGCTTTTATATTTTCTCCTTTCGTCAGTTAAATTCAGTATCTCTTGTGTTAGCCAAGGATTTCTGCTAGTCCTCGTGTTTTTACCTACTTGATCCTGTGCTGCCTTCATCTCTCTAAGCTATCCATTCTTCTTCTGCTGAATTCCTTTCTCCACTTGCTGTCAGTTGTTCCCTAACGATCCCTCTAACTCCCTAAAACCTCTGGTTCATTTAGTTTATCCAGGTCCCATATCCTTAAATTCCTAGCTTTTCCTAGTTCTTTCAGTTTTAATTTGGAGTTCATAACCAATAAATTGTGGTCAGAGTCCACATCTGCTCCAGGAAATGTCTTACAGTTTAAACCCTAGTTCCGAAATCTCTGTCTTACCATTATGTAACCATTATATAATCTTCTGGTGTCTCCCGATCTCTCCCACATATACAACCTTCTTTCATGATTCTTAAACCAAGTATTAACAATGATTAACTTATGCTCTGTGCAAAATTCTACCAGACGACTTCTTCTTCTATTCCTTTCCCCCAGTCCGAATGCACCTTCTACTTGTCTTCCTTTTCCTACTGTCGAATTCCAGCCCCCCACGACTATCAAATTTTCGTCTCCCTTAACCATCTGAATAATTTCTTCTATCTAATCAGACATTACTTCAATCTCTTCATCTACGGAGCTAGTTGGCATATAAACTTGTACTACTGTGGTGGGTATGGGCTTCGTGTGTGCTTCGTGTCTATCTTCGCTGCAATGCTGTGTTCACTATGCTGTTCATAGTAGCTTATCAGCGTTCCTATTTTTTTTATTCATTATTAACCCTACTCCTGCACTACCCCTACTTGATTTTGTATTCATAGTCGTGTATTCACCTGACCAGAAGTCCTGTTGCTCCTGCCACCGAACTTCACTTATTCCCATTATATCTAACTTTAACGTGTCTATTGCCCTTCTTAAATTTTCTAACATACCTGGCCGATTAAGGAACCTGACATTCCGTGCTCCGATCCGTAGAGCGCCAGTTTTGTTCCTCCTGAAAACGACGTTGTCCTGAGTAATCCCCGCCCGGAGATCCGAACGGGGGACTATTTTATCTCCGGAATATTATACCCGAGAGAATGCCATCGTCATTTAATCAAACAATAGAGCTGCATACCCTCGGGAGAAATTACGGCTGCAGCTTCCCCTCACTATCAGCCGTTCGCAGAACCAGCACAGCCAGGCCATTTTGGGTGATGTTACAAGGCGAAGTCGGTCAATCATCCAGACTGCAACTACTGAGAAGTCTGTTTCTCCTCCTCCGGAGCCTCTCAACAGACACCCCTCCGTTGTGGTTGCACCTATGGTACGGCTATCCGTATCGCCGAGGCACGCAAGCCTCCCCACTAACGGTAAGATCCATGGTTCATGGGGAGGGGAGGCGGACAGCTAAAGTGGTATCAATATTATTTTTGATTAGCATAACTGATTGGTAGGTATATTCACAATGTTTTGTTATAACACCCCTTGTTTTGAACAGATCTTTATAATCGGTTTTATTCTAATGACTCTTTTAAGCAGTTTCAAAACAGTATTCATATTTTGTGCATTTGATCCCCTGAAAAGAGTTCTATAGCTGAGAACTGAGTGTAACTGTGAACAGTATGTAACAGATGACACTGACTGTTAAACATTGAAGGCTGGATTTTGAGGCCATAGCTTGCAGATGGCGTTTTGTTTGCTAGTATCTTTGTGTGTTCACATCATTTCAGCCGAGCATCAGTCATCATTCCTAGAATTTTTGTGTTTGTTATGCAGTCAATTGAGGCAACATCTATATTTAATTTAACAGTAATATTTTAACTCTGAAATTCATTGCATTTGCTTTTTTTATATTCAATATAACATCATTGCGTATTGATCAACTGCAAACATCCATGATGGTTTGCTTTTGCTTTCTCTGCAAGGAATTCCTTTGGCTTTTCTGTGGCTATAATGTTGATGCTACCAGCAAAGAGAAGTTTTTTCTTGACGGTCATTATTGCGAAAGCTACTGATGTAAATCAGGAACAGTATTAGCCCGCATGTGTGACCATGAGGGACTCGTATAGGAATGTATTTCGGTTCTGATAAGTGATTCACTAAAAGTTTAGACTTATTTGAGGTTTGTCCCATTCTGTGTAGCATACCCGCTGGGAATTATCGGAACTAGTCATTTCCCAAAACTCTTATTATTAATGAGTCTACTTTACTTAATAGAATCTTGTAGGTAACAACATAAAAAGCCTTAGACAGATCAAAGATTATTCCTATGATACACTCATTCTTGTCAAGAGCGTCAAGTATCACTTTTTAAAATTCTAGTATGGTAAATTAAGTACTTCGGTCACTTCGAAACACGAACTGAGGTCACTTAGAAAGTTGTATTTATTCTAGTAATTCATTTCTTTTATAACATGTTGTATTATATTTTAGAATGATGGCAATAGGGAAATGTACCTTTAGTTTTATATGTATTCTGCATTATGTTTGTATGAATGACTCAGGTATTACTCTCGTTGAAGGAAATTGTGTGCTCTGTGTCTATTGTTTCAGTAAAAAGAATGGTACTTCATCTAGGCCTGCTGACTGTTTATTATTTAGTTTTAGTACAGTTTTACTGACTTCACGCTCGGTTGGTAATAACATCATTGGACTTAGATCATAGTTGTTTACAGACGTTAAATCTCCATTCGGTAATTTTTTGTGGCAATTTTTCTGTAACTCTTGAAACGAGTGCAAATAATATACACACACACACACATACGTAGACCCGGGAAATTCATGTACGCTTCTATTTGTCTGTCCCTGTAAAATTCTGGCTCATTATGACTTTCTTTCCTAAAAAAAGGGTTGAGATGCTTTGGGATATGAGGAGACTTTCTAACACCTGCTATTATG
Organism: Schistocerca serialis cubense; assembly: GCF_023864345.2. Lineage (NCBI taxonomy): Eukaryota > Metazoa > Arthropoda > Insecta > Orthoptera > Acrididae > Schistocerca > Schistocerca serialis. The sequence continues at coordinate 259,826,416 of NC_064641.1, forward strand.
GCTACCTCTGCAAATGAGTTTTCAAAGTTCAGATTAAATAATTTTGAAAGCTTATAAAACTTTGCAGTTTTATTCGTTCCACTGTACATTTCGTTCCACCATTGGTTTACTACATTTCTTGAAAAATCTTGAGTTTTGGCAGTTGACAAAGTTTTTTGTATGCCTGCAGCGTAGGGGTTATTTTTATGCCTGATATCATTGTTATACAGCTACATCGCATTTTTCCCTATCCCTATTTATGGCACGTGGTCAGTTATTGCTTCTACTTTTACACCTACCACTGTTGGGCTATTGACCAACAGGGACATGCCGAAACTGTAAACAATGTTTATGAAGGTGATACTGTTTTCATCTGTGATATCTGTGCATTGTAGTTGAGATTTTATCTAGAACCTCTGTTAATTTACTTAGAAAAACTGTCCACACTACCAGACGTTCAGCCCATGAAGATGTTTTGGCACTAGGATTCAAAGAACGAATTGTTGGTACTTCTAGCTCATTCACTAGGCTTCACACTGACTGCCGACAGCTCACACATCTAGAGAGATTTCGGACTGGAAATCGTTTACGATTCAGTAAGGAGAATATAGGGCATTCTTAGATGAGAATTTTTGAAGACCCTCCAGCGTCATACTTCGGATATGGAGTCCAATCGTCGGAAGAACCTTCGACACAATGCAATAACCTAGAACGATACTACCTCGAAAAGTTTGACAATCAGGCAGAGAAAATTTTCCTGTGTCCTCATACTTTATAACGAGAACTCTAGAAACCGATTTCTGTACAAATTATTTAGTACCCTACAATTTGTAAAATACAAGGCTGCTAGAGGCTTTCGACATAGTACCACATCGTCGACTAAGGAGTACTTAGTAAAAGTGTGACTGTCTTGGTGAATATTTAACAGAACCCAGTATGTTACAGTGGATGGCAATTTCTTTACAGAAACGGAATTATCTTCAGACGTGCCCCCAAGGAAGCATAGAAGGACCGCTAATGTTCTCAGTACACATAAACGAGTTGTCAGGTGCAGTCAGCAGCACTATGAGATTACTTGCTGATGGTGGTGTTGTGTACAGGAGGGTGTTGTCGTTGGAAGATGGCAATGACTTGGACAAAATTTCCATTCGGTGACAGTGTGAAAAATCGTAAGATAATGCCTGTAACGAAGAGAAAGAACTCTATAGCATTTGATTATAAGAATAGCAGTGAACGTCTTCAGCGCGTCAGTAGAAAAGTTTTGACAGTTTCAGTGCAGTCAACATTGTTGCCAGGTCTACGTTACCTTTAGCAATGATCTACGACTCCTTTTCATCTCCCCCTTCCCCCACGCCCTCTTTCTCCTCCCTTCCCTCTAGGAACTTAACCTGTTGGTAGGGAAATGCCGCGCGGGACTAGCCGAGCGGTCTCAGGCGCTGCAGTCATGGACTGTGCGGCTGGTCCCGGCGGAGGTTCGAGCCCTCCCTCGGGCATGGGTGTATGTGTTTGTCCTTAGGATAATTTATGTTAAGTAGTGTGTAAGCTTAGGGACTGATGACCTTAGCAGTTAAGTGCCATGAGATTTCATACACATTTGAACATTTGGTAGGGAAATCAAGATTAGTTATCCTATTGCGCTGGGAGCTTTCAGCACAGCCTGCTTGCTGCCATATCACCTCAGATAAGATATTTGGTTTCTAACCTCTTGTCACCACTATCCCTATTGTTGACTTAACTAGGCTAATTTGATTCCCAATTAGGATACTATAATTTATTACACTGCTATAACAGGATTCTTATTGCTGACTTAATTAGAATAACTTTTTAGTCGAGATGACAGTCTAACATGGCATCCTCTGTGACTTCACAGGTCAAGATGGCTACCTCTGTGAACTGTCAGATAAGTCCACCCAGCCAAGACAGCGGATCATGCTGATAGAACTAGTTCTTGTGCCCTGACAGATTTTCTCCCTACATTCAGTGTCAAGATGACACATGTCCTGGCACAAAAATTGTTCAAATGGCTCTGAGCACTATGGGACTTAACATCTATGGTCATCAGTCCCCTAGAACTTAGAACTACTTGAACCTAACTAACCTAAGGACAGCACACAACACCCAGTCATCACGAGGCAGAGAAAATCCCTGACCCCGCCGGGAATCGAACCCGGGAACCCGGGCGTGGGAAGCGAGAACGCTACCGCACGTGTCCTGGCACACATGTGTACCATGATACTATAGCGAGGGGTTGTTAGAACACCTGTGGGATGAAACAGGACGATTTTTCATTATTACAGACCAGTTCCTTGAACAAGGAGAGACAAGAGGGTGGATGTACCCCACTTCTAAGTGTCAGAGACATTCTTTAAAGAAAGTACACTTTTGCGATATAATAATTCAAGGTGGAGATCTTGGATCCATTTTTTAAACAAATTTCATTATTGCCACGTAACCATTACACAGTGTGGGTTCATTTTTAAAACAAAGTACACGCTAACTGCGTAACAATTATGCTGTGGAGGTGGATTCATTTTTTAAAGGAGACACTCTTGTAAGCGTAGGCTTCCGCGGCCGTTGTCACTGTCAATAAAATTCTTCTGGGCTGTTGACCACTTTGTCAATACATAAAATAGTCCGACGTTTCGGCCGCTATTGCAAACAGCCTTCCTCAGGGCTTTGTACTGAGCTTAACTGTTGAATAAGAGAGGCTTTAGATCTTATACAGTAGCAGAGGAGGCTGTTTACGTAATTTGATAGGGTTCTTGGGGATAAGACAACGGGTGTTAGACGTTCTCTATTGGTTTTTATATTATTCATTGTCTTTGGTGGATAAAGAGCTGCTTGATTGGTGTTTACATTACTTTTGCCTTTGGTGGAAACAGGCGAATTAGAGACGGGGGGTAGCTGTGACGTGGCGCTGTTTACTTGTTGCTAGGTGCGGGCTGCGGCGTGCCAGCGCCCTGTATACGTAGACCCGCGCGCCTGTGTGAGTTGTCCTCCCGTACCGTTGTCACTGCTGGCAGCCAGGGCGCTGGAAGCCTGTACCCGTCCTCTCTGTTCACGGTGACGGGTCGACTGGCTATTTCTATCACCTCTCTAATCTCCCTCCTCAATGTAAACGGTTGTTTCGCCTTTTGTGTTAGCAGATGAGCCCACACCGTGTTACTAGAGGAGGCCGAAATGCACGCGTTTTAGCTCACGCAGGCTGGCGTGAGGAGAGAAGAACTATACTGACGTGAGGTCTGGAACATGACAATGAATTAGAATTCAGAAAGCGGACGTAACTAGTTTCATACTTAACTTAAATCCATTGATGATGAATGTCGCTCTTGACGGTACATGATTCACAATATTATCTGTTCAGGATACATAGTAACTGAATATGGCGCCCTGCTAGGTCGTGGCATATGACGTAGCTGAAGGCTATGCTAAACTGTCGTCTCTGCAAATGAGAGCGTATGTAGACAGTGAACCATCGCTAGCAAAGTCGGCTGTACAACTGGGGCGAATGCTAGGGAGTCTCTCTAGACTAGACCTGCCGTGTGGCGGCGCTCGGTCTACAATCACTGATAGTGGCGACACGCGGGTCCGACGTATACTAACGGACCGTGGCCGATTTAAAGGCTACCACCTAGCAAGTGTGGTGTCTGGCGGTGACACCACATCGCCAGTACGTGGGCTTCACGGAATCTCTTTATCGCACTCACCCTGGTGATTCGCCACCGCTGACCTGGCGCGTTGTCCCAGACGGATACAGCTTTCATGCTCTGCAAATTGTGTGCTGATCGGCTGTCCCGTCTCGCCTGCATACACCAGTCCACATTCGCAACCGATTTCATAGACTCCTGTGGTACTAGCTTGTCAACAGCATATTTCGTTGAGCCTAGTACATCTTATATTTTGTTATTACTCCGAAAGATTGGCTTGATGCCGGCTCGGCGGAGAATTTTGCCCACACGTTCAGTGACCCCTTGTACATATAGTAATAGGGCTATGTTCTGTGCTTCCTTCTGCTCTTCCCTATTGACTTTATCCTTCATCGTCATAGTTTCATCTATCGTATTATTACCATAACCATTGGTTCCAAAAATGGATCTGAGGTTTCGTAATTCACCTTCAGGTGTTCGTACCTTCCCGTGCTGGTGACTTCCCTGTATACTGTGTGGCTTTTGGTAATCGTCTACATCGAGAAGAAGCAGCACCCCATCCTTTTGATTTCAGGTGGAAAGAGGAATTTCATGAATAGACGGACGATGTATGTATGGACTCCCTTCTCTCGCCTATTGTAGCAGAGAATTTCATGGAAGCGTTTGAAGAAACAGCTCTCCAGTCCGCACCAATACGCCTCCATTGCTGGCTCCGTTTTATCATTTTAATCAGTAGCATAGTAAAATACAATTTACTATGCTATAGAAAAGAATGGGATGGTGTCTTACCTCGACGTGGAAGTTTACTGGAAGCCTGATGGTAAACTTGGTCGCAGACTGTACAGAAAAGCCACCACCACGAGCAGGTACCTCCACGCCTCTTCCCACCATCATTCTACGCAGAAGTCCGCCCTTCACACTTTAACCAGGAGGGCCCACAGGATCAGAGATGACAAACAACTGAAGGTGGAACTACGATACCTCAGATACATTTTCGGAGCCAATGGTAATGACAAGAATATGATAGACAAAACTATGACGATAAAGGATGAAGTCAATAGAGAAGAGCAGAAGGAAGCACTGAACATAGCCCTATTACTATATTTACAAGGGGTAACTGAACGTGTGGGCGAAATTCTCCGCCGAGCCGGCATCAAGCCAATCTTTCGGAATAATAACAAAATATAAGATGACCTAGGCTCAACGAAATATCCTTTTGACGAAGCTAACACCGCAGGAGTCTACGAAGTCGGTTGCGAATGTGGACTCGTGTATGCAGGCGAGACGGGACGGCCGATCAGCACACAAAATTTGCACAGCATGAAAGATATATCCGTATGGGACAACGCACCAGGTCAGCAGTGGCGGAACACTAGGGTGAGTGCGATAAAGAGATTCCGTGAAGTCCGCGTACTGGCGAAACAGCCATTTACATTGAGGAGGAAGGTGAGAGAGGTGGTAGATATAGCCAAACGCTCAACAGTGTGAACGGAGAGGACGGGTACAGGCTTCCGGCGTCCTGGCTGCTAGCAGTGACAACGGTACTGGGGGACAGCGCTCGCAAAGCAACTCAGACAGGCGCGCGGGTGCCCGCGGTGGTCGTACGTACACAGAGCGCTGGCACGCCGCTGCCCGCACTTGGTAACAAGTAAACAGCGCTACGTCACAGCTGCCGCCCGTCGCTAATTCGCCCGTTTCCACCAATGGCAAGAAATAATGTAAACACCAATCAAGCACCTCTTTATCCACCAATGACAATGAATGATGTAAAGACCAATGAAGAACGCCTAACACCTCCTATCCTCAAGTACCTTACCAAATTACGTAGACAGCTTCCTCCGGTGCTATGCAATATCTAAAGTCTCTCTCATTCAACTCTCTCTTCCCCCCTTCCATTTCATCCTGTTTTTCCCTGCCTACCCTCCCTTAGACTCCATTCTCTCCCCTGAGTCCTTATGTTTTCCCCTCCTCTGCCTTCCCCACTCCTTCTCGCGTCCGCCCTCCCCCCTCCCCCCTTTTATGTGTCCTGTCCCTCCGTCAGCTCCCCCCTTTTTTGCTTTTTCCTCTCCTCCCTCCCCCCCTTCTTTTTCCCTCATCTGTCCGGGTCCTCCCCCTCCCCCCTTCTGCCTTAGGATGTGGTGTGTCACCTTCATGTCTGCTCTATAGTGCAGTGTTGACGTGAGTGTACAGTGTTTTGCATCCCCTTTTTTAAGTGCTGTGAACAGAAACCAGACTTTGATTTTATCCATACTGGATCAGAGGTCGTGGTTGTCAATTTCAATGTTAAAAAATATGTCGGCTCAATCACCTGTTTATAGTGTAAAACACTAAGATTCTTAGTGTTTTACACTATAAGCAAGTGGTTGAGCCGATATATTTTTTAACACAGAAACCAGACTGTCACCCTGTTTTTAAATTGTGCGTGTCTACTTACTGTGTGCCTTCATTCGCATCGTCAACCCCGTGTTTTTATATTTTAACTTCACAGCTTTCCGCCATTTTACAGTTTTTGAAAAGCCACTGTTTTATCGCCTGTGTTCTTTTGTTTGTTATCTTCTCATTATGCTTTTTAACTCTTCTGTAAGCTGTCGAGCGGCATATTAAGCTGCTGCCTGTCCGCTCCTCGTCAGAATATCAGAGCGATATTTAATTATCGCCAAAGCAAAGATGTTTTCTTTACTCACACACACGCACTGCAGCTGAGCACCTGGGTCGCGCAATACGTTGCAGGTCACAGTGGGCAAAGCAAGCTGCGAGGGTAGGCTGACCTGCACAGTGTGCCGCTCGCTACGGGTGCTGCCATGCGTTTCCAGCGCCCAGGCTGCGTCAGTGCCGGGCCCATCTTCAGTCCCCTTCTGTCTCTCGAGCAACGCCAGCTCTGAACTCAGGACCCCCGTTTCTTGCTTTCGTATGCAAAGAACCCAATACTAAGAGTTGTTCAAATGGTTCAAATGGCTCTGAGCACTATGCGACTTAACTTCTGAGGTCATCAGTACCCTAGAACTTAGAACCAGTTAAACCTAACTAACCTAAGGACATCACACACATCCATGCCCGAGGCAGGATTCGAACCTGCGACCGTAGCGGTCGCTCGGCTCCGGACTGAAGCGCCTAGAACGGCACGGCCAATCCGGCCGGCTCTAAGAGTTGTTAAGTGTTCTGGTGGCTTCACTCGGTGACAAACATACTTTGACCAACAAATACATATTTTATATCACATTTTTATCACTGACATGTTACAACTCGTAATAAGAATATCTCAACTTTGTGTTCAGATACATTTTTAAAATAAGAACCGTTCAGTATTGTACTCTATCACTTTTCGATAGTGTAACAAACTATTGAAAATATGGCTCATTAGCGAGCATGTTTCGACATACATTAACAGACTATGGCATTCTAACCTACAGCATACATATACCCAGATTTTCTAGGTTGACTGATCTGAAGCTAACTGTTCGGCAACCAAAATATGTAATCAATCCTAAAGTCATGTATTACTATGATCAAAACAATTAGAAGATTTACTAATTTTTTGAAAAAATTAAGTATACATCAAACTGCTTATCTTCTTCATCTACGGTCACGCCTTACTATTATTACGTATGTTTGTCGCCAAAAAAAAATGTGACTAAAAAGATTCAGTTTTCTGATTCGTCGTTAACGATGAGTTTAAGTTCGACTCCTTTTTTAGGTCATACAATGGCGTGTGTGGAGTGTGAGAAACATATAGGAATAATTAGTCTTTGCAAGCCAACGTGCAGTCTGCTTGACGGAGCTACGAGACGGAGGATTGACCACAGGCAGTCGCCTGACCTGCTGCACACACTGCCGCACCATTCTGCGAGTTGCCTTGCCTTGTTATAAAGAGGATGGCAGTTATGTCTACACTTTATTTCAACACTGTACGGTCAATAGCAGTCGCCACAAAAGACGAAATACAACAACTAGCAGTCATACGGCATCAAACTCACCTCTTTTTTATGCACAGATGCAGACTGATTTTCCTGCTGTAATAATATTAGAATTTTTTTACATTCACAGGCGATGAGGTACCAGTTCGGATCAGATGCTTAACACAGATTCCTTCCATTCCGTTAAGAGTCTTTCCTCTTGTCAGAATTGTATGATAACTTCTGTCCTTTAAGTTCCGTAATCCTACCACCACTGTAGCCATCAGAAATTTGTAATTACACAAGCATATTGTGACAAGCAATCTGTGTGTGTTTTGTAGGAACTTAAGAGGGTTTCATTGAAGAAATTCAACGTAATTCCCGCAAAACCTTATCAGGAAACTTTCCAGAAACTGTTTTTGTAGAAGACTGTGCGACCATAGTAGAAAACTTTGTAGCAATCAGAGATTCGTAATCACACTTGCGTGTTACAACGTGTAACCTGTGTGTCTGTCGTAGGAACTTATATGTGTTCCATGGAAGAAAGGCAACATTCTCGCAAAACCGTGTTCGTTAAATTTTGTCATGGTCTCATAAAAGCTCATGCGCAAACTTACTGGGAGGAGGTACTGTAGGAAATAGTGTCGTGGCTCAATGATTATTACCTCTACAATCAAGGCAGCTGCCTGGAGAAGAAGTTAAAAAGATGCAAACATTTGGAAAATGGTATGTGCTCAATTATTTTCTAGTCCCATTTTACCTGCTTGTATAGCGTAACACCTAGCTCGTCATATTTTGAAGTAATAAGATGGGGTTCAATAATGCTGAGATATGCTCATGGGAATTGTGACTATTTGTCCAATACACATATCATCCGGGGAGTTGCTTTGGATGGTTTCCGACGCCCGCAAGTGCAAAATCCTGAGATAGTTTCTCATCTCTGCATTATAAATGGTATTCTTTACATTTTTAATGTTTTGTTTCATGTAAGTTTAAAGTAATATTTTTGGTGATTCTCTTGAAATCCTATTACTATGCGCCAGTACCATTACATTGGACACAAAGCTGTCTACCTGAACCTGTCACTGATTATGTAAGCCGCTACACACAAGAAGCTCATGCGCAAACTTACTGGGAGGAGGTACTGTAGGAAATAGTGTCGTGGCTCAAAGATTATTACCTCTACAGTCAAGGCAGCTGCCTGGAGAAGAAGTTAAAAAGATGCAAACATTTGGAAATTGGTATGTGCTCAATAATTTTCTAGTCCCATTTTACCTGCTTGTATAGCGTAACACCTAGCTCGTGACCTTCTGGTGACAAACAGACCCGAGCTATTTGAAACAGTTAACGCAGAACAGGGAATCAGCGATCATAAAGCGGTTACGGCATCGATGATTTCAGCCGTAAATAGAAATATTAAAAAAGGTAGGAAGATTTTTCTGTTTAGCAAAAGTGACAAAAAGCAGATTACAGAGTACCTGACGGCTCAACACAAAAGTTTTGTCTCAAGTACAGATAGTGTTGAGGATCAGTGGACAAAGTTCAAAACCATCGTACAATATGCGTTAGATGAGTATGTGCCAAGCAAGATCGTAAGAGATGGAAAAGAGCCACAGTGGTACAACAACCGAGTTAGAAAACTGCTGCGGAAGCAAAGGGAACTTCATAGCAAACACAAACATAGCCAAAGCCTTGCAGACAAACAAAAATTACGCGAAGCGAAATGTAGTGTGAGGAGGGCTATGCGAGAGGCGTTCAATGAATTCGAAAGTAAAGTTCTGTGTACTGACTTGGCAGAAAATCCTAAGAAATTCTGGTCTTATGTCAAAGCGGTAGGTGGATCAGAACAAAATGTCCAGACACTCTGTGACCAAAATGGTACAGAAACAGAGGATGACAGACTAAAGGCCGAAATACTAAATGTCTTTTTCCAAAGCTGTTTCACAGAGGAAGACTGCACTCTAGTTCCTTCTCTAGATTGCCGCACAGATGACAAAATGGTAGATATCGAAATAGACGACAGAGGGATAGAGAAACAATTAAAATCGCTCATAAGAGGGAAGGCCGCTGGACCTTATGGGATACCAGTTCTATTTTACACAGAGTACGCGAAGGAACTTGCCCCCCTTCTTGCAGCGGTGTACCGTAGGTCTCTAGAAGAGCGTAGTGTTCCAAAGGATTGGAAAAGGGCGGAGGTCATCCCCGTTTTCAAGAAGGGATGTCGAACAGATGTGCAGAACTATAGACCTATATCTCTAACGTCGATCAGTTGTAGAATTTTGGAACACGTATTATGTTCGAGTATAATGACTTTTCTGGAGACTAGAAATCTACTCTGTAGGAATCAGCATGGGTTTCGAAAAAGACGGTCGTGTGAAACCCAGCTCGCGCTATTCGTCCACGATACTCAGAGGGCCATAGACACGGGTTCCCAGGTAGATGCCGTGTTTCTTGACTTCCGCAAGGCGTTCGATACAGTTCCCCACAGTCGTTTAATGAACAAAGTAAGAGCATATGGACTATCAGACCAATTGTGTAATTGGATTGAGGAGTTCCTAGATAACAGAACGCAGCATGTCATTCTCAATGGAGAGAAGTCTTCCGAAGTAAGTGTGATTTCAGGTGTGCCACAGGGGAGTGTCATGGGACCGTTGCTGTTCACAATATACATAAATGACCTGGCGGATGACATCGGAAGTTCACTGAGGCTTTTTGCAGATGATGCTGTGGTGTATCGAGAGGTTGTAACAATGGAAAATTGTACTGAAATGCAGGAGGATCTGCAGCGAATTGACGCATGGTGCAGGGAATGGCAATTGAATCTCAATGTAGACAAGTGTAATGTGCTGCGAATACATAGAAAGATAGATCCCTTATCATTTAGCTACAAAATAGCAGGTCAGCAACTGGAAGCAGTTAATTCCATAAATTATCTGGGAGTACGCAATAGGAGTGATTTAAAATGGAATGATCATATAAAGTTGATCGTCGGTAAAGCAGATGCCAGACTGAGATTCATTGGAAGAATCCTAAGGAAATGCAATCCGAAAACAAAGGAAGTAGGTTACAGTACATTCGTTCGCCCACTGCTTGAATACTGCTCAGCGGTGTGGGATCCGTACCAGATAGGGTTGATAGAAGAGATAGAGATCCAACGGAGAGCAGCGCGCTTCGTTACAGGATCATTTAGTAATCGCGAAAGCGTTACGGAGATGATAGATAAACTCCAGTGGAAGACTCTACAGGAGAGACGCTCAGTAGCTCGGTACGGGCTTTTGTTAAAGTTTCGAGAACATACCTTCACCGAAGAGTCCAGCAGTATATTGCTCCCTCCTACGTATATCTCGCGAAGAGACCATGAGGATAAAATCAGAGAGATTAGAGCCCACACAGAAGCATACAGACAATCCTTTCCACGAACAATACGAGACTGGAATAGAAGGGAGAATCGATAGAGGTACTCAGGGTACCCTCCGCCACACACCGTCAGGTGGCTTGCGGAGTATGGATGTAGATGTAGATGTAGAAAATGTACCGCTAAAACTACATACAAAATTCACAGCCACACGAGATTTCCTATCGCAACTCCATAAACCATAAACACGATGCACACATGCATACTGATAGGCAACTGATACAAAAACAGAGGCATATATTATTATATAATATTATATATTATAACATTATCCATGCAAGTCTACGTGCGTACAGATTAACTGTAACTGTATGGGACTGTTTTTGGATACATGCTTACATCTAACACGTGTCTCTATTTTAGAGTTAGTCTGATTTCAACTTATCTGTATGAATAATGAGTTACCTAATAATCGTTTCACTTAATCATGGTAGGATCCATATTTCATAAGAATGAATATAAATCTATCTCTCAGCATTATCTGAAACTTTACTTGGATGATAAATCTGTCCGGTAAGCTGGACACGAACATAACAGCACACACTAACTTGTATTAGTAGAATGACTATTCAAGAACAGAACTGCCGCCTGGTTTTAACTTTAGTGTTAACGAACTATTTTACGCTAAAAGACTAGTTAACAAGCTGTTATTTTAACTAACATGAACGCTTTTTGTTTTCATAGGAAGCCTATGACCCTTTGTGTTATACAGAATATGAATGATCTATGGGCACCCTTCATCTGTTATAGTTTTATTCATACCAGCTACACCTTAGAGAGCACAAATGTTTCTAAAATAATTAATTACTGAGCTTTATATACACTTTCTCTGTAGGCTTACTAAACCACAGACTCAATGCAGATATGTTTCTCCACATGTTTCAAGAACACTAGATATTACAGTTTTCGTAGTGAATATAATCGATAACAGACGTGTTACAGCCAAAGTTGCTTCTTATGTATGATCATATGAGCAGTAATGGATACGAGGCTGCATGATTATACACCTCTAGAAAAATATCAGCGCTTGTCAAGGCGCCACACTATGCAAAACATTTCGTAGTAAAAATGTGTGTGAAATCTTATGGGACTTAACTGCTAAGGTCACCGGTCCCTAAGCTTACACACTACTTAACCTAAATTATCCTAAGGACAAACACACACACCCATGCCCGAGGGAGGACTCGAACCTCCGTCGGGACCAGCCGCACAGTCCATGACTGCAGCGCCTATTTCGTAGTACCTCATATCAGCTACTATGTGAGCAGTTTATACATTTGTCTCGTTTTAAGCCTCTGTAAGGTATTCTGTGTGCCAATCATTTATTACAGAACAACTTCCGCCGTAACGTGGTTAGTAACGCACTGTCGAAATTAGGCTACCAAATTAATTCAAATTAAAAGCGAATAGTGGAAGTATGCTTTTAACAGAAACAAATACCATTGATATTAAATATAATTAGTGCTTCTTCATTTCATTACTATATCGTGGTTAAAGAAATGTGTAATTTTTTTGTAAGGTGAGTCTGCTGGCTAACTGTGGGAATGTGAGGGTCACATGGGTAGTATCGCAAACGAATGGTATGACTACTCTTTCGCTAAATGCCAGGGTCGCTCGCAGGTACGCACTGGGCGACGACCCCCGTTTGGAGCGGCCACATCACCGCAGGAGGTAGTACGCGGAACGCAGCAACCTATAAACGGGCATTGTGAGTCATAGTAAAAAGTACGCTGCAACACGCCCGGTGTGACAGCCGTGGATCGTCTACGCTCTGGCTGAATATCGTGGAGCTCTACAGAGCCACCTTCTGATGGTCCCACCCTCTACGCCTAGCGACCAACTGTAGTCCTGCCGACTGCAGCTGCTCCATAGACTTCACACAAACGTTTGTGAATATTCCCCACAACATCTTTCTCCGCTGTGAGATTTTCAATGAACACACGCTGCTTTAACGTATATCGCTTACAGACGTCATTTTCAAAAATTGCCGCAGCTACGTTATCTGTCAGAGGAAATAGAAATTATGCATACACTCTCAGAAAGCTTTAAGGAATTCATGCCTAACATTTAGCATTCGCATCATTATTATCCGCTGAATAAAAAATGTGGTGCTTTACTTTTTGGGCGAGACTCGTTCATAAAAAGAAACAAATAATAATACCTCGATCGCGTGCTAAATACCCAGAAGTTCAGGGCAAATATGACGTTCAGCCTATACAGACATCAGGCTAAAACGGAAAAGTCTAACCTCAGCAGCAACCGACTAGAAGTCGCTACGCTCGTTTTGCATAGATTGGAAGGGGCCACTCCCCTTTGCCTTACGCCTGTGTCTGTTAAACTACATAGTTTACTTGTATCGTCGAGACTGTCTTCTGTGTATATTGATCATGACCGGGCCAAATATCTCACGAAATACGCATCAAACGAAAAAAACTACAAAGAACAAAACTTTTCTAGCTTGAAGGGGGAAAACAGATGGCGCTATAATGGTTGGCCCGCTAGAAGGCGCTGCCATAGGTCAAACGGATACCAACTGCGTTTTTTTAAACAGGAATCCCCATTTTTTATTACATATTCGTGTAGTACGTAAAGAAATACGAATGTTTTAGTTGGATCACTTTTTTAGCTTTCTGAAAGATGGCGCTGCAATAGTCACAAACATATGGATCACAATTTTAGACGAACAGTTGGTAACGGGTAGGTTATTTAAATTAAAATGCTGAACGTAGGTACGTTTGAACATTTCGGGTAGGTTATTTAAATTAAAATGCAGAACGTAGGTACGTTTGAACATTTCATTTCGGTTGTTCCAATGTGATACATGTACCTTTGTGAACTTATCATTTCTGAGAACGCATGCTGTTACAGCGTGATTACCTGTAAATACAACATTAATGCATAAATGCTCAAAATGATGTCCGTCAGCCTCAATGCATTTTGCAATACGTGTAACGACATTCCTCTGAACAGCGAGTACTTCGTCTTCCGTAATGTTCGCACATGCATTGACAATGCGCTGACACATGTTGTCAGGCGTTGTCGGTGTATCACGATAGCAAATATCCTTCAACTTTCCCCACAGAAAGAAATCTGGGGACGTCAGATCCGGTGAACGTGCATGGTATAGTGCTTCGACGACCAATCCACCTGTCATGAAATATGCTATTCAATACCGCTTCAACCGCACACGAGCTACGTGCCGGACATCCATCATGTTGGAAGTACATCGCCATTCTGTCATGCAGTGAAACATCTTGTAGTAACATCGGTAGAACATTACGTAGGAAATCAGCATACATTGCACCATTTAGATTGCCATCGATAAAATGGGGGCCAATTATCCATCCTCCCACAATGCCGCACCATACATTAATCCGCCAAGGTCGCTGATGTTCCACTTGTTGCGGCCATCGTGGATTTTCCGTTGCCCAATAGTGCATATTATGCCGGTTTACGTTATCGCTATTAGTGAATGACGCTTCGTCGCTAAATAGAACGCGTGCAAAAAATCTGTCATCGTCCCGTAATTTCTCTTGTGCCAGTGGCAGAACTGTACACGACGTTCAAAGTCGTGGCCATGCAGTTCCTGGTGCATAGAAATATGGTACGGGTGCAATCGATGTTGATGTAGCATTCTCAACACCGACGTTTTTGAGATTTCCGATTCTCGCGCAGTTTGTCTGCTACTGATGTGCGGATTAGCCGCGACAGCAGCTGAAACACCAACTTTGGCATCATCATTTGTTGCAGGTCGTGGTTGGCGTTTTACAGGTGGCTGAACACTTCCTGTTTCCTTAAATAACGTAACTAGCCGGCGAACGGTCCGGACACGTGGATGATGTCGTCCAGGATACCTAGCAGCATACATAGCACACGCCCGTTGGGCATTTTGATCACAATAGCCACACATCAACACGATATCGACTTATTCCGCAATTGGTAAACGGTCCATTTTAACACGGATAATGTATCACGAAGCAAATACCGTCTGCACTGGCGGAATGTTACGTGATGCCACGTACTTACACGTTTGTGACTATTACAGCGTTATCTATCATAAAGCGAAAAAAGTGGTCCAACTAAAACATTCATATTTCCTTACGTACTACACGAATATGTAATAAAAATGGGGGTTCCTATTTTAAAAAACGCAGTCGATATCCGTTTGACTTATGGCAGCGCCATCTAGGGAGCCAACCATAGCGCCATCTGGTTTCCCCCTTCAAGCTAGACAAGTAGACAAGTTTCGTTCTTTGTTGTTGCTCCCATCATCAGTACATGGAGCGCTTCCTCCCGTCCAGCACCATATGTCCACCCCCTAACCGCACAGTTTCTTCCCCGTCCACGGTCATATCGGCCACCCAGCGCCGCAACACCTTCCCCAACCTCTTCTTTTTCATTTACGTATCCTCCAAGCCCAGCCTTTCTCACACTCACCAGTGCCCCTGCGACACCTGGACGAGTTACATCTCGCTGCATCACCGTCGCTACACCAGATGCCATAACATCATCTACTAGCAGCTGAATGGACTCCAGTCCATTGGAAGGACGTGCCTAGTGGCAAATCCCACCCTCTCCAATTCCTCAGTGGGCGCTAATGACCACTGTAGTTGTGCGCTCTAAAACCACACAAAAAAAACAATTCCTCAATCCCCTCTCCATGCCATAGTCATCAAAAAAACCTGAAACAACCCCATGCAGACACCACAGCCAGAACTACCACCAAAAAGCTTCAAACATAACCCAGACACTACGGAATACATGGACATTGCTCCATCTCCTGCATCTTCCCCCAGCTGTCCACACCTTCCTCCTATCCCACCCTGACCCTCAGTTCCTAATCGGCAAATTCCTCACCCTCAAAATTCGAAAGCATGTCTCCCACAAACCATCCCCCACAAAGACTTGGTCCTCATCAAATCAGCCAGTCCAAATTTACACACAGATCAACTTCCTCAAACTCCCCTGTGTTACCTTTGGTCTTCATGCCACTCTCACTCCCTTCACCAACACCAACTTGCCCAGACAACCCCAGCCTCCTCACTATCCACCCAACCCCACTGCCTTGCTAATAGAGCTTGGCCCCAAGATCACGGCAGATGGGGTGGTCACAGATCTCAATTCCAATCCTTCCATAGAAGTGCACACTGCTCACAATATCTACATTGACTCTGGTCCCACGTTCCACATGAATATTCACAGTGTATGCTCCCACCATTGATCACCTCATCTTCAGCTTCCATCACAAGTTCAAACACTCCAAATACCCCCCCCCCCTCCCCCCATCCACACCGACTCCTAGAGATGCCAAAAATGCCTGCTATCCAACGACCACCTTACAGCTGATTGTAAGAATCCTCCCACCTGCCTCCACTGTAAGCAACTGCACTTCCTTAAGCAACATCCCAACCTAGGTTCCCCCTTCCACTTGCAACACTTGCAAATATGCTCATGATACTTACTCTGCCAACAGCTAGGCCAAACTCCCATACATCAAACCTGGATTAACTGTGCCACTCTGTCCTGCTGACCATCCCACCCATCCCAACAACACCTTCCACCCACCCCCCACCACCTATGGCTGAGGACATCATCCATTTCCTTACCATCATCTTCCAAAATATCCACACCTTTTAGCGAAGGCTTCTCATCATAGGGCGACAGAACTACAACGTCCTATATAGCAATAACCTCTCCCTACCTACCAAGAAGCTCCTTTTTAAGCATACCCTGTTCCAACACGACATCAATACCTTCATCCTCAATGAAACATTCCTCCAACCACACCACACCATCTGTATCTCTCCCTATATCCTCCATCACACTAATAACTCTCTCCCCCTGGCTAAATGTGGAGCAGTAATTGGCCATTACAGGAACATCCTACTCAGCAACAACCCTTACTCAACAATCTCACCAAATATCTTATCCTTAGCCTCTTCTTCAAAACCATCACTGTTACCTCTGGTGCCTTCTACATCTGACCTAACAGTTCCATCTTCTATGATTTCCTCAACCACATTGACCATACCTTGTCCACCTATATTGTTGCTGCTGACTGTAACATCCATAGCAGATTCCCTGCAAAACTCTGGCAGTGGTGTCAGTTTACCAAATCCCTCCAAGGTGACATTGTTCCCATTCCACAGCACAGCTGTCCTGCAAGCAACACCAACCTCGATGTTGTCCTAGCATTTTCCTCACTGCAGAAGTCCTTGATCCAATTGGAAGTGACCATCTATGTGTCCTCCCAACCATATCCTACACACTACTCCATTCACATTCATTCCATCCCAATCTCCATCTGAAAGTTGTCCTCGACTTCACCTGTGCCAACTGGAGTGCCTACTGGGAACCCATACATACCCAGACTGGAAGCCACCCTCCTAACCTTCCAGCAAGCCGATGATAATCCCCATGCCACAGCCTTCCTGCAGCAGACCTCGTTAGATATTATCTCCACCCATCTCCCTAATAAAGCTATGTAGCCTCATATCCGTGCCTCCTAAGTTTTATAAATCCTTCCAAATCCTTGAACGCAATGCTCTCTGCCTTGCTTTTTAAATCTGCTTACCTTCCTGCACAAGGATCATTTACCAATTAATCAAATTTCCACTTCTCCTCAATCACAATTAACACCTCTGAATTGAACACCTCTGAATAACCTACATCATCTGTAAACTCGACTCCAGCAGTCCTGCCAGCCGGTGTGGCCGTGCGGTTCTAGGCGCTTCAGTCTGGAACCGCGTGGCCGCTACAGTCGCAGGTTCGAATCCTGCCTTGGGCATGGATGTGTGTGATGTCCTTAGGTTAGTTAGGTTTAAGTACTTCTAAGTTCTAGGGGACTGATGACCTCAGATGTTAAGTACCATAGTGCTCAGAGCCATTTGCATCCAGCAGTCCTATTGTGTCCTCTCTCCTTTGCAATCCTTGTGTGCTGCCGCACCTCTACCTACACATCCCAGCAACGCTTCACCTGCACACCCTCCACATCCTCTCCCAGATAAATTTCAGCTGCCTCCCTCTCCCAGACCACAAACTCCACCCTGACATAAGCCCATCTTACCAACTCTGAATACTCCCCTACCCTATCCACATCCTCCCCCCAAGGTCAATCTCCTCTCCCCCTACCAACACCTCCTCCTTTTTCCCTTCCCTGTTGCCCTCCATATCCCCTCTTCCTCTCCAATTTATAGATCCCAGTTATCCCTCTCTCCTTGTCCCCCATAGCCACCCCTGTCCTTTCACCACCTCTTACCAATCCTCAGTCCTCATCACCGACACTCTACTATCTCCTACCGTACCCGTCCTTATTTTCATCTGCAGTCTGCCATACCACGGCAGGTCCTTTCCCAGTTTTAACGAAAATGCAGGGTGCTCTATTTTTAATGGTCAGTGTATCTTCTGTTGTGTACAGTGCTTAGTGTTCTTAAAGTGTTTTTAATTATGCTGTCGTCCACTTTTTATCACAGTTTTTAAATAATTCATGAAGACAGAATTATATTATTTATATTTCTCCCATTCATGTTACCTTTTCAAATAATGTTAAATTCGTAGTAGATACGAGGTGTGGCTAGAAAAAAACCAGACTAGTACTGGTGAAACAATAAAACGAATGCAATAAGGCTGAAAGTCGCGTGGCCTGTCACGTGACTCTCGCTCCGCCTACTGCTCGAGTTTCATCTGCCGCCTGCACTCAGTCTGCCCGTGGCGTCTGTTTTAAGTAGTTGACGTTTTGTCTGTGCGTCGGAAAATGTTGAGTGTACAGAAAGAACAGTGTGTTAACATCAAATTTTGTTTCAAACTAGGAAAATCTGCAAGTGAAACGTTTGTAATGTTACAACAAGTGTACGGCGATGATTGTTTATCGCGAACACAAGTGTTTGAGTGGTTTAAACGATTTAAAGATGGCCGCGAAGACACCAGTGATGACACTCGCACTGGCAGACCATTGTCAGCAAAAACTGATGCAAACATTGAAAAAATCGGTAAACTTGTTCGACAAGATCGCCGTTTAACAATCAGAGCAGTGTCTGAGTTAACAGGAGTTGACAAGGAAAGTGTTAGGCAGATTCTTCACGAAAGTTTCAACATGAACAAAGTGTGTTCAAAAATGGTTCCAAAGTGTCTCACAATTGCACAGAAGGAACGCCGAAGAATGGTTGGTTCTGACATCCTGGAAAACATTGAAAGTGATCCCACCTTCTTACAAAATGTTATTACTTGCGATGAATCGTGGTTTTTTTCTTACGACCCCGAAACTAAACGCCAATCGATGCATTGGAAAACTCCTGGTTCTCCACGACAAAAAAAAGCACGAATGTCAAAATCGAAATTCAAAGCAATGATGATTTTTTTTTTGTTTTTTTTGACATCAAAGGGATTGTGCCCATTGATTGGGTACCAGAGGGACAAACAGTGAATCAGCATTACTACATTAGCGTCCTGGCTACCCTACGTGAGCGAGTACGGAGAAAACGGAACGATTTGTGGAGAAAAAAGTCATGGATCCTTCACCAAGACAATGCCCCAGCTCACAGTGCGTTGTCAGTGAAGACGTTTTTGGCAAAACACAACATTCCCATCTTAGATCATCCACCCTACTCACCTGATTTGGCCCCCTGTGACTTTTTTCTTTTCCCTAAAGTCAAGTCAGCTTTGAAAGGAACTAGATTTGAGACTGTTGAAGCAGTAAAAGAAAAAGGGACGGAAGTAATGTATGGACTTACCGAAAATGATCTGCAGCATTGCTATGAACAGTGGAAAATTCGTATGGAGCGGTCTAGAGACCGAGGAGGAGAGTACATTGAAGGAGATAACATGAAATTGTATATAATTGTAAATAAATGTTTTTTCCAGCATCAGTCCGGTTTTTTTCTAGCCGCACCTCGTATGTCTCCTTGTCTTGTCTCCTAATGCCCTCAGGTGAGGAGGGATCCGGCGAACTTGCTGGCCAAGATATGGTTTGCCAAGCATGAAATGTCAACATAGCGAGCCACAGAACATCGTTGCTGTAAGGGTGCCCCGGATGATAACGAAACAGGACCTGCTTTGAAAAGAAATGGCACCCCAGACTTTCACTCATGGTTGTCGGTTTGTATGGCAGACGACGTCAAGTTGGTATCCCACCGGTGTCTGGGGCATCTCCAGACACTTCTTCGATGTCATCAGGGCTCAGTTATAAGTGGTACTAAACACTGAAGACAGTTCTACTCCCGTCAATGTGATTCCAGGGC
Source organism: Schistocerca serialis cubense (assembly GCF_023864345.2). Classification (NCBI taxonomy): domain Eukaryota; kingdom Metazoa; phylum Arthropoda; class Insecta; order Orthoptera; family Acrididae; genus Schistocerca; species Schistocerca serialis. The sequence goes on from NC_064641.1 coordinate 259,846,586, forward strand.
GAATGTGCCAGACACCACTGCAGACGAGCTTGTCAATGGTAGTAAGTGCAATGGGCGCCGTAAGCTCAGGCACCTTTCAGTAAGCGAGCTATTAATGGTCCAGGTGGTCACTGAAGCACCAGGTGCACGTGATGTCAGTGATAATGAGGAATCCGGAGCTCTGAGTGCTTCTTTGACGATTGCGTAGCTCTCGCGTCGTCTGTCTAGGTCTACTGCTTCCTTCTTGACTCTCTGTTCGGCCATGCTCAAGTTCCTGCTAACATCATCGATTAGTGGCACCGATCCTATTCCAATATCGAGCGATTCGCCTATTTCTTCCGGATTCTATGAGACCAAGTATACATCCTCTTTCAATTGCTGATACCTGCTATATTGTTCACACGCCTGTCTGCGAGGCATTGTTACTGTCCAACTGAGTACACGGAATGAAATTCGCAAAGACTTCACGCTCTGCTATGGACATGTCTACTGTTTACTATCCTTGCCATCTGCGCTGTAGCGTCACACATTCATCCATCGGCCGCCAAAGTTTACAGCTTTGCATTTTCCGCCCATATCTCACAGAGGTTTGTGGCTATCAGTTTGTGGACAGTTCGCATATCTCCTTCGTGATGCGTTTTTTTTTTTTTTTTTTTTTTTATCTTAGAGTGTATTTGTTGCAAATAGTTGGTAGTATATTCTCCTGTCATAATAAATAATAATTCTGAGCTGTATGACTTACTGAATTGGTAAATTAACCTTAAACTAAAGCTGAACCAACAAAATGGACCCATGTACCAATCAATGTAAGCTACATTTTTCCTCCCAAAATGCAATCTTGTCAGACTGTGTGCGTGAATCCAAAGTGATGACGCTCGACCAACCTCTACTTCTGCCATTCACTGTTGAGGGTACACTTCAATGTACTACATACAGAGAATCCCTGTGATTCCATCCAGGGTTGGAGCCCGATAAGAAAGACTGCTTGTATGCAACTGTGCGAGCTATCATTTTCTTAATCTTATTTGAGCTCGAGGGGTGAAGAACATTCCTATTTTTGCCATGAAATATGTTTTCTGAAATTTTATAAATCAATTGTCGTTAGATGTGAGGCGTTTTCTTCATGTGACTGTCACAATCTCTCTCCTGGGACTAGTCGCAGTATCTTTCCTTACACACGCGTGACATCCCCTATCAGTCCGACCACAAGAAATCGGAAGTACGAATGTTCATTTGTGATCTTGTAGCACGAGCACCTACGTACATGAAACGTCAACAGCAACAGGAGAGAGTGTTGAGTGTTGTAGCTTGGAAGACTTTCCGTACTTTGGCCTCCAGCCAGCCCTGTAATAGAAGTTTAATATATTTTCTTATTCCATGCTTAAATGATGACATTCACTTTTTGTATGCTGTAGACATTTTCTAATATAACAAAAACTACTCAGCAAAATTAAGATTTTCAAAACGTGAAAAAGTGAAACTTCCTGGCAGATTAAAACTGTGTGCCCGACCGAGACTCGAACTCGGGACCTTTGCCTTTCGCGGGCACTTGCCAGGTTTGATGTATGGGAGTTTGGCCTAGCTGTTGGCAGAGTAAGAGTAGTCTAACTTTCACATTAACGCTCTACTACACATTAATAATCAGTAATTGACAAAAAATTAAGTAGAAGTATCATTAGAAACCAGTTACAAGTCTATTTTGAAGTAGTAGCCACTGAAAAATAACACAGATTTTCTTTTTCAAGAGAGGTGAAGTTGTTAAGTGATTAAAGAAACTCAGTTTATTTGCAAATATCGCATGTTCCACCGTAAAAGACGTTCTTCCGTTTCAAGGTAAAAGATGGCGTGCAATCGCCCACACGCTACATAACTAGTTTTAAAGATGTATACCATTTTACTTGCTATAAGATTCCAATGCAAATTGTGTAACTGAACAATATTTACCAAATAGCTTTAATTTATTGTATAGCACTTAAATATGTTGAACCCAAAATATTTACAAATGCTTCGTAAACCAACCCATGTCTCACAACAACAAAAACAGTAGAAAAAAGTGGAAAGTCCCTATGGCAGTCTCTAATGTCTATTCATTTATGTGATTCTAAAATCGGTCACTAGATTGAAAACCGACCAGAAAACATCATGTGTTCCTTGGTAGAGTAACCTCAAGGCAGAACACACTCCCAGTGTACAATAGTCCCTACTACCTCCCTACCATCCACACAGGCAGATTGCATTGTGGATGCCAGGAAGAAATAGTTCCTTTATTAAGTGCGAGAGCTTAACTATGATGCTCATCAACGTCCATTGGCAGACACCAAAACAGAACCATCACAAAAGTGTTTAGTGCTGACATTCCGACACAATACGTTCGTAGAAGAATAAGGAAGAAGAGTCGGGTAACACATTACTTCCTCTCATGTACTACACACAAACTAACCATAAGCGGAAAATGTTGAGTCTCACCGACAGTCAACGCAGAATTCGAAATGGAATAGGTAAGGGTGAAATGATAGTGATGCCAAAAGTATGTTCCGCCCCACAACGCAAAGTGGTTTGCGAAGTGAAGCTATAGACCTGGTACTATAATTAGCAAACGTGGAATTTCTAATCTCCTCAAGACATACATCTATATGTACCCCAATAACGTGTAATAAGCTTTAGTTCAAGAATAATTCTGTGTGACTTATGCCTGGTGACGAATACAGTTCAATCAGAAGGCGTCACATTTTAACATCAACATAATCAAAGTTGATTGACAGTAGAACTGAAAATAGTTAATTCTTTCTGTTGATTGCACGTGCTTTATCGGTCTAGAAGGTAAAGAAAGCACAAAATTTTTGAAGGACATTTTGTTGTACAAACAACTGAAAATCTCTTGATTCCTCGTTGCCATACAGTTTATGTCATGAAGCTATTTTAAACATCCTAAAATGCATATCACAAACGTTGACGTCTTACGCAGTTAGCAATGCAGTTATACGAGAACAAACAACTACATACATAGTTTGGGTCAATAAGTTTCATCACAATATAAACTGTCGAAAAAAAGGAAATCGCAACACCAAGAAGGAACTGTGCAACATAAACGAAAGTTGATAGGCTTTTTTCTACATCTGAAACATAATTATTCAAATTTCGGGCCAGTCGCATAACAGCGGCGCTAGTAGGGCCTCTAAGAGGGTGCAAATCAGGTTTGCTTCAAATATACACTGTAATGGTGGTGAACTTTAATTACCTTTGAGACTGGACATTAGTCAAGAACGCCTTTAACGCGACAAAGACGCCGTTACCAACACCTCACTCAGTTTGAACGAGGTCGTGTCATACAGCTACGAGAATGTTCATTCTACGATACTGCAGGAACAATGCTGGCAGCGGCAGTCACGAGAATTTTCGGCAAAAAAAAAAAAAAAGAAAGAAAGAAAAGGGGGGGGGGGAGCTCCGGACGGCCAGGTGGCACTATCGAGAGGGAATACCATCGTGTTCGGCGTAAGGCTCTGGCGCATTCACCGCGTCTGCATCAGCAATTTGAGCAGCTGTTGGCACCACAGTGACACAACGAACTGTTACAGGTCGGTTACTTCAAGGACAGCTCCGAGCCAGACGCCGTGCAGCGTGCATTCTGCTGACCCCTAACCACCGCCATTTGCGACTTCGGTGGAGTCATGCTAGAGCTCATTGGAGGTCTGTAGTTTTTCCTGGTGGAAGCTGGTTCTGCCTCGGTGCCAGCGATGGCCGTGTGCTGTTTAGAAGCAGGCCAGTTGAGGGCCCTCAGCCGACCTGCCTGCATGCTAGACACATTGGACTCCGGAGTTATTGTCTGGGTTGCGATTTCGTACGTTTGAGTGTTTGCATTCAACATTCTGGCAGTTATACCGATTATTAATGTACCAGCATTTGACATTTGCAATGGCTTATCTTCTGGCTGCAATGTTAATTACTTATATAAGTAATCTACACAAATGTATTCCAGAAGTTTCATTACTTTGCATTAACTATTTTTTGGTGCTGTGATTTTTTTCCGTCAATGTATAATAGTGAAAAACACACCAAGTGCCATTGCAAGAACATAAACTGAACAATTAACTTTACTTAATTGTATTTTAATAGGTTTTAAAATGGCTTAGAGGCCAAAACTCAACATGGATAACGAGATGTTACATATTCCGTCTCTTATGGAACAATGTTGTCCTACGAAAACTAGTTGTTGTTATTGTGATCTTGAGTCCAAAGACTAGTTCATGTAACTCTGCAAGCTATTCTGTTCTATCCGTCTTCACCTGTGCATAACTATTACAACCTACGTCCGTTTGCATCTGCCAACTGCAGTTAAGACCTGGTCTCGCACTGTAATTTTTACCCTCACATTTCCCGTCATCACATTTCGACGATGTCTTTCAGTCAAGTTCTGCTGTAAATTTCTTTCCTCCACAATTACTTCCAGTGCTTCTCATTAGTCCAAATGGTTCAAATGGCTCTGAGCCGCGGTGGTCATGCGGTTCTAGGCGCTCAGTCCGGAACCGCGCGACTGCTACGGTCGCAGGTTCGAATCCTGCCTCGGGCATGGGTGTGTGATGTCCTTAGGTTAGTTAGGTTTAAGTAGTTCTAAGTTCTAGGGGACTGATGACCACAGATGTTAAGTCCCATAGTGCTCAGAGCCATTTGAACCATTTTTTGAACCACTATGGGACTTAACATCTGTGGTCATCAGTCCCCTAGAACTTAGAACTACTTAAACCTAACTAACCTAAGGACATCACACACATCCATGCCCGAGGCAGGATTCGAACCTGCGACCGTAGCAGTCGCGCGGTTCCGGACTGAGCGCCTGAACCGCTAGACCACCGCGGCCGGCTTCTCATTAGTCATTCGATTTACCCACGTATGGATCAGCATCTTTTTGCATCACTACCGGTTCGGAAGCTTCTACAGGTATTCTCTTCTTGTCTGAACAATTTATTTATCGTCCACGTTTCCCTTTCGTATAAGGCTACACTCCAGGCGAATATCTTCAGAAAATACTTCCTGATACTTAAATTTACATTCGATGTTAAATTTCTTTTTCTCAGAAATGTTTTACTTGCTATTGCGTTTCCGTATTTTATATCCTGTCGTCTTCACCCATCATGTCATTTTGCTACTGAAAGAAAAAAACTCATCTACTACTTTAGTATCTCATTTCCTAAACTAATTCATTTCAATGGGCTACATTCCCTTGCCCTTGTTTAACTTTTGCCATTCTTCAAGTGCAGGTGATGAACGCTAAGAATATTACAGAAGCATCAGTTTATTGAGTCATGGCTGCAAAACACCCACACACACAACATATTATATTATTGTGAAAAATGCACTGTGTCCTACGCAAGAATCTGACATACTGGGTGTCTCTCCTGAGATAAAATTTTTTATCCGTTGAACATCCACAACTGAGGAACATATTTATAGAATCAAAATCCACCTCAGTTGGCAGTAATTTGCTTAAATTTTTCCACGACCGGGTTCGGAGCTTTCCGGTGTGGCCGAGCGGTTCTAGGCGCTTAGTCTACAACCGCGCTGCTGCAACGGTCGCAGGTTCGAATCCTGCCTCGGGCATGGATGTGTGTGATGTCCTCAGGTTAGTTAGGTTTAAGTAGTTCTAAGTTCTAAGGAACTGATGACCCCAGATGTTAAGTCCCATAGTGCTCAGAGCCATTTGAACCATTTGAACCATTCGGAGCTTTCAGCTTCATCTTCAAGTGTCACCACGTAATTATGGGAATATAAATGTTTAGCGATCGGGCCAGTTAGTCACGATGACTTACTGCGCGGGTGTCCGGTGCATCTGAACGATTGAATGCAAACGATATAATACCGTAACAGTTACCGACCGGTGTGGCCGTGCGGTTCTAGGCGCTTCAGTTTGGAACCGCGCGACCGCTACGGTCGCAGGTTCGAATCCTGTCCCCGGCATGGATGTGTGTGATGTCCTTAGTTTAGTTAGGTTTAAGTAGTTCTAAGTTCTAGGAGACTGATGACTTCAGATGTTAAGTCCCATAGCACTCAGAGCCAAGTTACTGACGGAACAGGGTTCCTGTGGAGTTCGGGCAGTATCAAAGAGAGCGCTAGTATCAGCTAAAAATACTGTTCTCAATAAGCTTTCTCTGTGTAACATGATCCGTTTATAGTAAACAGTTTGGAAGTACGTGCTTGTCTCGCATCTGGTTAACTTGCCATTTCGTTTGTGTTTTATACGAAACAAAATGTGAGTGGTTTAAAATGACAAACAAACGCATTTATACGGATAGAAACGCTTGGAAAAATAATCCCAGTCGTGTAAAAAAGCTTAGATTGGTCTCACCCACGTCAAACAAATGCACGGGAGTGTAGGTTCAGCTCGCACAGCATCTGCCTGGACAGCACGACGCGGAAATTATGTGCTGTCCAGGCGAGGACTTAGGTTGCTAGTCCTACACTCCGGCGCGTTTGTTTGACGTGGATGGGACCCACCACGACTGACTGTCGCGACCGCCACACGTTTGTTCCCAGAATTGTGTGGTGACACCCGAAGATGAAGCTTTAAGCTTCGAAACCGGCCGTAGAGTAAATTAAGAAAACTACTTGCAACTGAAGCGGATTTTTCTTCTATAAATCCTGAGTCGTCAGACAAAATATCTGTAGTGTTTCGGCAGTTTCGTTTTTGCACTGTACATCTGGAGTTAGCTGGTCACGGCTTTCATGCAACGTCCAGCGTCAACAGAAAGCATCGGTTTGTTTCTCTTTACAGACAAAATCATTTTAAAACACAATTTTACACGCCCATTCGATAGAGCGGTAAGAGATTACTCTAACACTATATTTGTTCTGTCGGTATGTATTAGCACGCACAGTAAAACTCGAAGAGTAACCAGTATTCCAGGAGCGACTGCATTGCCCTGGCCCGCATCGACTGCTACTACCACCATCCATGTAGCGCTACTAAGTCGCTACTGGAGTCCTGAATATTCTTGGAGTTTTACTGTCGCTGTTAGTACGTGTCGATAAAACGAATATCGGACTAGGCTAATTTGGGAGCGCTCTAACGAATGGGCACGTAAAATTCCTCTTTAAAAAATCATTTTGATTGTAATGGAAAACAAACCGACGCTTTCCGTCGATACTGGGCGCAGCATCAAAGTTGTGATGAGCAGAATTCGTTTGGGCTGACAGCAGCTACACAATGAAAAAGAGAAAATGTGCCTGACGACTCTTAGGAGGGACACACTGTTTATTTCGGGATATTTGAAAATGGTTTGGAGGCCGAAGCTGTAGAGGGGTAAACAGATGTTAGATGTTCTCAGAAATGTTTGCTATTGCGAATTTGCATTTTATATCCCGTCGGCTTCGCCGATCGCGTTTATTGTTTTCGAAAGAAAATACACTCCTGGAAATGGAAAAAAGAACACATTGACACCGGTGTGTCAGACCCACCATACTTGCTCCGGACACTGCGAGAGGGCTGTACAAGCAATGATCACACGCACGGCACAGCGGACACACCAGGAACCGCGGTGTTGGTCGTCGAATGGCGCTAGCTGCGCAGCATTTGTGCACCGCCGCCGTCAGTGTCAGCCAGTTTGCCGTGGCATACGGAGCTCCATCGCAGTCTTTAACACTGGTAGCATGCCGCGACAGCGTGGACGTGAACCGTATGTGCAGTTGACGGACTTTGAGCGAGGGCGTATAGTGGGCATGCGGGAGGCCGGGTGGACGTACCGCCGAATTGCTCAACACGTGGGGCGTGAGGTCTCCACAGTACATCGATGTTGTCGCCAGTGGTCGGCGGAAGGTGCACGTGCCCGTCGACCTGGGACCGGACCGCAGCGACGCACGGATGCACGCCAAGACCGTAGGATCCTACGCAGTGCCGTAGGGGACCGCACCGCCACTTCCCAGCAAATTAGGGACACTGTTGCTCCTGGGGTATCGGCGAGGACCATTCGCAACCGTCTCCATGAAGCTGGGCTACGGTCCCGCACACCGTTAGGCCGTCTTCCGCTCACGCCCCAACATCGTGCAGCCCGCCTCCAGTGGTGTCGCGACAGGCATGAATGGAGGGACGAATGGAGACGTGTCGTCTTCAGCGATGAGAGTCGCTTCTGCCTTGGTGCCAATGATGGTCGTATGCATGTTTGGCGCCGTGCAGGTGAGCGCCACAATCAGGACTGCATACGACCGAGGCACACAGGGCCAACACCCGGCATCATGGTGTGGGGAGCGATCTCCTACACTGGCCGTACACCACTGGTGATCGTCGAGGGGACACTGAATAGTGCACGGTACATCCAAACCGTCATCGATCCCATAGTTCTACCATTCCTAGACCGGCAAGGGAACTTGCTGTTCCAACAGGACAATGCACGTCCGCATGTATCCCGTGCCACCCAGCGTGCTCTAGAAGGTGTAAGTCAACTACCCTGGCCAGCAAGATCTCCGGATCTGTCCCCCATTGAGCATGTTTGGGACTGGATGAAGCGTCGTCTCACGCGGTCTGCACGTCCAGCACGAACGCTGGTCCAACTGAGGCGCCAGGTGGAAATGGCATGGCAAGCCGTTCCACAGGACTACATCCAGCATCTCTACGATCGTCTCCATGGGAGAATAGCAGCCTGCATTGCTGCGAAAGGTGGATATACACTGTACTAGTGCCGACATTGTGCATGCTCTGTTGCCTGTGTCTATGTGCCTGTGGTTCTGTCAGTGTGATCATGTGATGTATCTGACCCCAGGAATGTGTCAATAAAGTTTCCCCTTCCTGGGACAATGAATTCACGGTGTTCTTATTTCAATTTCCAGGAGTGTACTTTTCTACAGTTTGTCGTGTCTCATTTCCTAATCTGCGTCATTGATTTAAGTCGACTACATTCCGTTACTCTTCTGTTACCTGTGTCGATGTTTAAAGGCACGTTATGAAAGGTGAGAATACAACAAATCATCTTGCTCGATGAGCAAGGCCTTGCAGTAGCTTTATATCCACACTGACACACCTGTAGCGCTGCAAGCATTTAAGATCACTTACAAGCAGGTAGTAGTGTGTATATCTGTCTTCTATCTATCTATCTTCTCAGCGATCACAGGCCCTGTAGACCACGCGCTGCATCAACGATCTGCTTCCGCCGCCTTATATCTCTCGCAGCCTCTCTCCACCCTGCGGAAATTCCTCATGCTGCGATGTCCTTCTCTGTCTCCTTTCCACCTTGTACGGAGTCGGCCCAATGGTCTTGTTGCCTGGAGAGTTCCTTCAAATGCTTTCTTGGTGATTCTGTTGTTTTCCATTCTGGCCACATCTCCAGCCCATTGCAGTCTCCTACTTTTTAATTTCTGGATGATAGTGGGTTGCTTCATTAACTGATAAATTTCATTGTTCTTTCGAAATCTCCATGCGCCATTCTCCAACACAGGTTCCCAGATTTTTCTCATTACTTTTCTTTCGAAAACATTCAGTTTTTCTCTTTCAAATGATTCAAATGGCTCTGAGTACTATTCGACTTAACTTCTGAGGTCATCAGTCTCCTAGAACTTAGAACTAATTAAACCTAACTAACCTAAGGACATCACACACATCCATGCCTGCGGCAGGATTCGAACCTGAGACCGTAGCGGTCGCTCGGTTCCAGACTGCAGTGCCTAGAACCGCACGGCCACTACGACCGGCACTTCTCTTTCATTCTTTGTAAGCGTCCAGCTTTCTGAACCGTATAGTACTATGGGGCAGATAATAGTGTTGTTTATCTTCATCTTTATGGTGATTGATAAAGCTTTACTTTTGAGTGGGTTGCTTAGTGAGTACAAACATCTTGACCCTGAGGCTATTCTGTCATTTATATCCATTGTTATGATATTTTTACTGTTGCAACGTGATCCAATTAAACTGGAGAACTTTTCTGAATTTAGAATGTTGGTCAATTTCAAAGCAAGGATTTGGGTTTATGACTCGACCTATCTCCATATAGCTGAACATAAATCGTTAAGTTTGCCCATTAACCTGTACTGTCTATACTATCTGTAGTTTACAAGTTAAATGTAATTAGCTGCAAATGGCAACATTTTATCACTTAGGACCCACTAATCGTTAAGGCGGTGGGTTATATTTGTATAATTATAATGTATTATAAATAAAGATTTTTTTATATAAAAAAGAATGATCCTGGCGGAGGTTCGAGTCCTCCCTCGGGCATGGGTGTGTGTGTTTGTCCTTAGGATAATTTAGGTTAAGTAGTGTGTAAGCTTAGGGACTGATGACCTTAGCAGTTAAGTCCCATAAGATTTCACACCCATTTGAACATTTTTTAAAAAAGAATCATCTGTTGTTTATTGAGTGACTCCTGGAAATCAGAAATCAAGTGTTTTATTGTAAGAATCTAATCTATATTTTGGGATATTTGAAAATGGCCGTGAGGCCGAAACTCTACGGGATTAAACATACATTACATATTCTCTGCGTTGGAACAACGTTGTAAAAAAATAAAAATAAAAAAACAGCACTCGTATTCAAACATGGCCAACCATCACAATTGAAAAAAGTCAGCTGTGATCAATGTTGAATGTTGGTCTGTGCGCGCAGTGAGTGAACTCGAGTATTCCCGGATGCGAAAATCTCCGCAAGGCTGGCGTTTCTCGCCCAGCGTGTGGGTAAACACGGGAGAGGTCGCGGCCTCGGGCGCAGCTGGTGCAGTCCTGCCTCCTGCGCTGCTCCTTCGGCCTGGGCGGACAGCTGCCCGGCTGCACTTCCCACGCCGCTCCTTCCGCCGCCGTGTGGCCCAGCTCCGGCGCTTGGACGCCCCTGGCGCGCCGTTCCCACGGCGGCGGGCGCGCGCCACGGACAGCCCTGCGCGCCGACACTGTGCTGAGTTCCCACGGTCAGCCCAGCTGATAGCCGGCAGCCCGCGGGTAATTCAGCCCCCGCCCCGCCCCTCCCGGCGGCCACAGAAACACGGGGGGCGGGAGGGGGCCGGGCTGCCACAGCGCAGCAGAAAGACATCACCGGCACGAGCGGCGGCCAGTCGCTGGCCCGCGGGCACTCCTTCAGCAGTAGCGGCAGCGGCAGCAGCAAGGTCGCGCGCCCACCAACAGCTCCGCCGATTGTTGTACCGTGCGGCGTGCTCTGGAGGCGCACAGTAGCCACGATGCCCATCAGTGAGGACGAGTACGAGGCTCACCGCCAGCAGCAGCATGGCTTGTCCAGGGCTGAGCAGCGCAGGGTAAGCAGCAGCACATTGTTTACAAACGTGTGTCATCTGCATACCACAGCTCGTACTGATCGTTGACTTTCGTTTCGGATTCGTCTCTAGTCGGACTCGTCTCTAGTCGGCTTCCTCCATCTCATTCATTCAGAAATCCTACAACCTCAAAAATTTATATCAGTGTAGATATACTTCATTTCCAAGTGATGTAATTCTTAACTGACAGCTCGATAGAGCCATACATTGCGTTCGGAATACATTGTTGGCATCAGATGACTTTTTGCACGTTCGTATCCTTTCTCCCATTCAATTACAAAATAATTTTCTACTCGTTGCTTATATATCACAATATGCCTTACACACTAAGTGAATTGGTTCTTTTTTTACATGATGATAGTCTGTGTAATCGAATCTAAGAGCCAAGTAAGAATTTTTATTAAAGCAACAGCTTATCCTGGTAATCATAATTTATATAACCTCCTCCACTGACTATTGGTTGAAGCAGGTAAACAAACATATGTGTCCATGACAAATGGATGGAATGTTACTTCATCTTTTATAATGCACATATCGTTAATTATTTTTTTTTGTTGTTATTTGTTTCTAACAGTAAAATATCGTACAGCATAAAACACGCTTTGTATAGTACTCAGTAGGAATGGTGATCGTCTTACTGTAAACAATCGATTTTTCTTTCATTGTCCATATAGAAATTACCTTTCTCCAATTCATTTACAGTCGCTGTTGCTCTAGTTATCAATAAATGTAATTTTTGACCAATATGTTTCAAAACATGGTAAAACTAGTGCGGAGTAGCTTAGCTGTGGGTTACACATTTAAGCGATCTTTGAATATTTCTGCACATATTCGACTGTGTATTACGTTTCGACATATTTCTTTACAAATTGACTACTAGCACATTCAAGTGATGGTCAGACTGTAACTAGTCAATACCTTTTTTATATTTGTGCACTCTGTCACGACTTTTTATCGTAGTCATCGTTCCATTCATGTTGAGCAGTAGGTGTATTACGTCGGCAGAAACAAGCTATCGGATACGATGATCTGATGGTGAACATTAAATTTGGAAACATCCCACGATAAACTCAGAAGACAATGATCGATTTGAGATACCTTCTTCAATATTAGATTCTGATGGCTGGCTTTTATTTGGGTTTGACAGAATTACAAGTGACGAGAAAATTTCGACGTTTCCGTTTTCTGGCATAGCTGTTTTGTTTCTATACCATTTTGTTATTGTTCAGTGCAACAATATTGATGTTAAGAGCCCATTAGACATCATTTTAATGAAATACTGTATCTGGCCAACAATAACCATCAAATGTGGACAAATATTAGTTATGAATATTCGAGTGATTCGTCTGCAAGGAGACAGCCCATTCCTCTGTTTATAACTAGTGTGTGACGAGACACTGACGTTCACTGCCAGGCATGTGTCAAAGAGGAAAAGTTAAGAAAGGGATGTCTTGTCTATAAGCGTTGCAGTTTGTCGGCCCCGCATTGGCGTATCATCTCTGCCCGCCCAGGTGGCTAAGTCACAGCCCGCAAAGCTGTCAATTGATGAGCTACTTTAGAAAGTAGCTCAGTTTCCGAGAGCTCGGTATTTATTGGTGCCTGCAAAAGCGATATGCCAGTCACATTGACTTTCATACGAAACACACTGAAGTTGCCTGCAGTGAAGATAACAGCGCCCATTCAACATCATGTCGCCCTCGTGTATCTGGTCGCGGAACTGCCTTTGACGACCGCTATGAAACAAATACCATATAACATAGGTACAGTGAAGCTAAAGGGCTTTGCGCGTTGAAATTAACTTTTTCGTCAAATCCGTTTTTATATTGGTAAGATTTCTATTTTCATTTTTCCACCATAAATCGCGAGTTTATATTCTCTATCATAAATGGTTTATGATATCTCTGTTGGATGTTCGTTTTCCCTCATATAGAAAGATGCAATTACAGTCAACAAATGTACTCAAAAAAAGTAGGCTACTAAAAGGAGAGAAACTGTTTTAGTAGGGATGAAATGCTTCCGTGTGGACCACCACTGAATCTGGAAACCATAGCCTTAAGAGTACTTTTGTATCATATTGTTAACTTGCTTCCTAACCGTTTCTGCTGTTTACATATCTTTGGAATTCAGAATGTTAAGGAACGCGTGAATGTTGGCAGCTCTAGAAATCAATTTCCATTTCATACAGTTAATAAAAAGTAAAGCTTGGCATTGGCCGTTAATAGCCGAAGAAAGAGGCCCTACACGCCTACAACCTGGTATTTTAAATGATTTAGACTGGGTCTGATAAGATGGGATGCAACTTAATGACCACAATATAACGACATCGCTTCAGAGACTGTTTTGTGGCTGACGTCCTATTACTTTGTCAAACCCCTTGTTGTCAATTAAGCAGCCTAGTCCTCTGAGAATAGTTTCTCTGTAACTGACGTATGCATGGGTGCAACATTCACACATCCTTCCATTCGCACTTTTTCAGTAAACTTTATAACCAATGGGCACCTGTCGCCATATGTCTACTGACGATAATGCTATTTTCTGGTGTTTACCCCATATGCAGTATTATATTCCTAACGTTGTCACTTTATTTCCATTCAGAATGTTATTAAGTTAATACATTGGTAAACGCACACTGGCCTTTCAGTCAGCCGTTTTCAGTTGAAGGTTTGTGTGAGTAGAAATGTACATTTTCCTTTTGTTGTTGTTGACGTACCACAGCTATCTGGAACATGTACTAATACAGGAATCAAAGTCAGTTTTGTATAACGTTTTTATTGACGTTAAATTTACATGACTGATACACCGTGATACGTTTTCGATCAGGCGTTGAGGTTACCTAATAAAAAATGTACGGTACTATTTAAAAAAGGAGTGCTGTTCATATTTTCGTAACAAACGGAGATACAAGAAAGGCTATCATGCTCTTTAATGTTCTCCTGGTAGGTAGAAAATACTTGCTTGATACATTGTTTTATTTTTCTTCTGGACAAAACGTTATTTGGGTGGTCAAGATAAATTAGGACATCCTGCATATTGGTACGTGACACTATAAAATACTAAAAAGAATTCTGCTCTCCAACAAAGGAGAGGCTTATTCGAAACACTGATGGAAACATCAGGATAGAGAGGAACTCCAGCCACAGCGTAATTGCTTTACTGTTTATAATATTGAAGCATTTCTGCTGTTAGACCCCATCAACTGTAGGTGGTTAGATGACGACATTGGCCTATTTATTTTTATTTCTCACATTTAAACAATTAATTGTTATATCTCTCCCTGTAGACAGTGTAACTCGGCACTTCATGAGGGTGTGTGGCTGAGGTAGCATCTACAGTCCTCTCTTTCTCAGCTGGCAGCGCCTCTGCAGCCGACATTGCAAGCCCACATGTGTTTGGTGGCGCTCCACTCCAACATAGTTAGTCGAATCCTGGCTGTGGAAGAAATTTTAGTAGCCAGTATCTGGTTGACAAGGGATGGTGCCGTAATGAGGTACTGGGTTAAACTGCATCATCCCCCCCACCCCTCCACAGTGTCTCATGAATGAAGGCATGTGACAATATTGGTGGTGATCCGTCTGCCAGTAGGTATTTTAAGCTCGGCGGCTCACATAGTGTTACATGAGTAACTGGGCATCTTACGTTCCTACAGAACCAATGAAAGAGAAAAAAGAAGTTTGGTAAGATTCGTATGATTGTACAGTATCAGATCACATGTATATGGAGCGTACACATCCTTCACCTTTATGATAACTTGAAACCTGCTGGGGGCACTTTCAATGAAGTGGCAGAATGTCTGTGGAGAAATGGCAGCCCGTTTTTCCTCAAGAGCGGGAACCAGAGAAGGTAATGAGATGGACACTGAGGTCTGGAACGAAGTCGCTGTGCTGACTCATTCCAAAGGTGTTTCGTTGGGGGTCAGGACCCGACTCAGGGAGGGCCAGACCATTTCAGGAATGTTATTGCCCCCATAGATGTTGTCTCGTGACAGGGTGCATTGTTATGCTAATACAGACATCGTCTGTGAAATGTTCCGCTACTGTAGGCAGTACACGATGCTGTAAAATGTATTCGTATCATTTCACGTTCAGGTCTTTCTTAAGCGTAATAAGGAGACCACACCCTACCTACGAAACACACACCTGCACTGTAACACCACCTCGTGATCCCGGAGCACTACAAATGAGTGCAAGCAATGTTCCTCAAGGCCTTGACAAACCCAAACCCTTCCATCGGATTTCCACAGGGTGGAGTCTGAAGTCAAGGAGCTCTCCTGCGACCTATTCTGCTGTTGTTGCGTCTTATTGGAAACACAGGACTCCCCCTTTTATACTGGCGGGTCCGCCTCTCGTGAAAACTAGTGGTACCTTTGCATTGCATTGGGGTGTCCGTATACTGTCTATCTCAAAATACTCTCCTTCATAATTTATACAATTTTGCTTGCTTTAGAAGGAATTCCGGAAACATTCTTTCCACTTTGTTACGACCTTATAAATACGGTTTTGTGGCTAGGTATTATATAGCTCCTTGAACGGCTGTCTCACGCATTTTTTCTTTAAATTCAAAGGCGATATATCAAGTGAATACGTGCTGTGAGACATTAATTCGACGTTTTTCTCTGTCAAATAATAAATTGTTTGACATTATCAGTGACAGGTGGAATTATCATGAACAGTGATGCGGATTTATCGGCTGTTTTTCCTGATTTAATGGACGACTTGTTACAAACAATTTGCAGTGTACCATTCATTCATTAACTGTTGCTCGATCCTCCACAGCGCAGTAGCTAACCCTGGTCCCTACCGCTGATTAGTGGGTGTTCCAATTTTTCGTGGTGAGCAGTAAGCGGTAGAGGTTTTAGAAACATTTTTATTAGGTTTTCATAAGCTTTTGACATAAATTGTCACAAGCTTATTGCAACTCTGCACTATAAATTTTGTAAAGCTACTTCCCTGCTGCATGGAGAGCTGCATCAAACCAGTCTCAGGACTGAAGACCACAACAACAACAACAACTTCCCGGCTTCACAAATCACCGTTATTGTGGAGCCGGTGGGCGGTTAGAAAATTTTACTGCGAACAGAGGCACAAAAATGGCCAGTCGTTAAGAAAGGGACTGTTCCTGCCCTAGGGCAATAGTCGCGATAGTCTCGCATACGAACCCCTTTTGTCAGTTTCGATTCCTCTTGGTACACCCAGACAGTAGACAGCTATTTTGTTCCGGCTGGATCGAATATATCCAAGTTTCTTCTGTTACGATGCTGTATACGGGTAGGGTTGCCAGAAATCCTGCTTTAACGGTACCTGGTTTGGCGTTTTACGGTCGTGTCCGACCAAATATAAAAACGTCCAGCGTGTTCGGCGCTTGTTAGGTTTTTTAGCGTTGACACATAATTAAGGCCTTTTCTAAGCTCATGACGTAATTTCGAGGAATAAGTATATGGAGAAATAAAATATACCACAAGGATATACAGATGTAGCAACCAATGCTATTCTTATGTCTATACCCCACGTTTTTCTTCGTAGACTGGACAAGTCCAACACACAATGCTGAAACCACACTATTCGCAGTGCGAGCGAGGCAAAGCAGACTGTGCGTCTCTGCCGATGCCAACCCGCCCAACATATTACTGTTATTTCTTTATAAGTCTAATTGAAATGACCAAAGTTTTTTGTCCGATAAGATTAGATAATTGTTTTGTTTACTGAAGAACTTAGTTATTTTCACATACGATTATCTTACGAAGAACACTGAGCAATTTGAGAAGACCGAGCACTTAGTTGCCATCATAATTGCCAAATTATATGACATTTTACCGATTTTTTTTAGTTTGAGCACATTTAAGGTTAATCCCGCAAAAAAAACTGACGGTTACTGATTTTTGATAAACGATTGGAAATATTCGGTTAACTTTATTTCTATTTAAAGTAGATAATCCTGCTTTAAGGCAAAATATCTGGCTAAATATAGCGTCGAGTTGAGCTTTTCTATTTTTGGACCTGGTAACCCTATATGCGGGTTCCACATCCTCGGTCGAATTTTTTGACGTGAGACTGTCAAATTGTGTGCGGAATCTATGAAGAAAACATCGTATTGATAGTTAAATGTCCGTGCAGACTGGAATGTACCGCAGTCTTCGATATGCCTAATAAGGATGCCTCCGTCTCACTGTGACAGAGAGGCAGTCTTGTAGCGTAGATCATATTTTTGGGAAAACAACCGATTGAGGCAGATACTCACGAATTTCATCCATGACGGAAGCACGAATCACAACATAGTTCAGAAAACCAGCTGTAAACAAGGTCTTTACAAGGTGATTTATTAGCAAGAATTTGAACGAAGCGATTCGAATCATTGTTTTTTGAGACAGGTCGTTATGAAAAATCACAAAGAAATCATCAACGAAACTCTTTAGGTGAAATTTGTTTACCGCGCATTGCAAAAAAAAAAAATTACTTGGCCATTTTCTTAGCTGCCCTTGTTTTAACAGTTATCACAAATTCCACAACCATAGTAATGACATCTCTACTGCGTCATATACAGGTGGCCCTCGCAGCAAGCTATATTACAACGCGTCCCGTCATTATCAACAAAAATACAAACATTATACTACACACTCACTCACGACAGCTTTTTACACTAGACAGTTGCACTTGAAAGGTACTTGACACGCAACGCGCTAAGTGGTGTCCGATAGAACGCACTGCAACAGGTCGAGAGCCGTACGACTAAATCAAAAACTTCCCTTGTGAAGTAAGAAATTTATCATGAGGTTGCTAAAAGTACAATAGGTTCATAAACACGGAATAACGTCGAAAAAACGGGAAATGATGATAACAAAACAAAAGTCGGTTTTTCTCTACTGAAGGTCTTGTGTTTTTCAACTGCCTCATTTGCTGACACGAAAGAAGTAACACAGTGGAATTAAACCAGTGCACACTGAGAGTTCCACCTTACTTTTATCTCTGATCTGTTCTGATGTCACCAGCAGTGAAAGCACTATGTATAAGGACCATGATGAACATGGTGGATACGACGTCTGCAGAGATTCTGGTAAGTCAATGTACTTATCGTAGGTAATACTATGACCTCAGTAATAAAATGTAATTTGAGTTGTCTTTCGTAATCGTATCCGCTAATATTAAATCATAAAGCATCTGTCGGTAGGTATGATTATTAAGAACAGCACAGACGATATTATTGACGTCATATTATTACCTATGTTAAATACATTTGTATGATCTTTTTATGAACCAGAAGATAATTTATTTATGTGATCGAAGCTGCTAGCCTATACGAAGTTTCGTTCAAGTACACAAAAAAATTATTCAGTTCTCTCTGAACCTACTCTCGTCAAGCGAATACAATCAAAGAAAAACCTGGTGATTGTAATCGAAGACGCTCGTCGAAGACCGCAAGAATACACCTAAAAAGTAAAGTAACCCCAGAGTGGTTCTTTGAAAATATATATCTGCTTTAACCAGCTTACATAACATGTCAGTTCCGATAGCAACTCATACCTGCCGTCACATAATTCATCATTGTAACTGTGTGTGTTTGGACGGACAGGGGAGAGGGGTAGCAACGGGAGTGAGGTTAAAGGATAAGACCGGTATCAAAAATCGAGAATTAAATCAGATATTAAAAGGAGTAAAACTATACTGCCAGCAAGTTTCGTTTTGGATACACAGTCTCTCAAAAAGAGCTTCCAAACGATTCGACATTAACATTCACTCATGCGTCATAAAACGTTACTGCAGTAGTTTCGATATTTTGAATCAGCAGTGAGTAGTACCAATAGGATAGTACCTCGGCCTGTGTACTCGGCCAACCTTCCCACAGAAATGTGACAGCGTTTGTGTAATACATTCAGTAGGTTACGATTAGTCCGCAAGGGATTTCACCGAAGCCTCTTCGATACCTCCACTCAACCCGGCCGAGTTTTATTTGCTGCTGGCATTTGAGAAACTATGTTTTAAGACAGCGGGTGGAAAGGAAAAAGAAGCATGCACCTGCTTATGTGCAGGCATGTAGTGAATAGCAGTCTGGTACACTTATTGCAGAAATGAAAATGTGAACATGGAACTGCTCGTGTGAAATATGAGAATTGAGAATTTAATTGCAATATGTTTTCTGCTTAATATGCGAGCAAAGTCCATGTGCAGCTTACGAATGAATCTCATAGCTGAACTGCATAGTTACATCGTATATAAACAATAATTTTGGATTTGTAATTGTACTTAAGCCGCTGATTGCTGATGGTGATTTTTAAATTTGTTATTGCGTAATCGATTTTGGGACTGCCAGCCCAATCTTCAGATGCACCTCTCCACATAGCAAAATTTTCTAAAAGTACATTATAGCAGTGCATATTACAGTGTAACAGCATTGTTTTTGTACTGTAACTCACAAGCTGTCTACTTGTACCGGTCATTAGATCAGATTCAAATTAGTGTGCTCAAGTCGGATTATACACGAAATTTCAGTTACTCATAGACAAAAATTGTAATTTTATGTATAATCAAGCACAACCTCAATAAAAGAACACTAAACGAATGTGAATAGATTGTAGAATCGACTTTGCGTAACAAGTGTCTAAATCCAGTGCAATAATCACAAAACAACAGTATAAAAGAGTAGAATCCTCACGTAACTATCAGTCATTGCTTCGTCTTAAATAGATAATAATGTAACGAGCGCTCCACAAGCGCAGTTGAAAAGCAAAAATCAAACTAGGCTCACAACAATAGTGAAATTAGCAATACCTCTAATTGCTATACGTAACGATAACTAGGCGAGCAGATTAAGCAACTAATACAGAAAATACACATCTGGGTTTTCAGTTCATAACATTCAGACGCTTTCACGACATGCCGTTTAGATTGTGAAGTCCTAAGCGCTTCTGGTGTAGTGCACTCTAAATGATCGTGATCATTCCATCTCGATGCAGCCCTATAAACTAAACGGCATTCGGAATCGAATTGCGGCTCATTAACAAACACATTGTTAAGAATACACTATCAGATCAAAAGTTGTGGGACACCTCTACGTAATGCGGAATTGAGCACTAGATGTCACGAGAGGTGGATCCCAGTATAAAAGGAGGCGGGTAACGGTGCGTTGTCAGTAGGGAAGTAGTTACCAGCACAATAGGTCGGCCAGGAGGACATCGAACACGGACCTGTCCAGTGGATGTCACCGAACATGGACTAGTCGCTGGATGTCGCCTGAGTAACAAATCCCATCAGGGGCAATCCAACCATTCTAAAACTGCCCACGTCGACTGTTGGTGACGTGACTTCCAAGAGGATGCGAATGAAGACGTGCAGCTAAATCAAGACCAGGGAGCTTCATGTATTGACGAACAGGGATCGTCGAGCATTGTGGAGGGTGGTTGTAAAAAATCGCAAGAAATCCGCGGGAAGAAATCAGTTTTGAGTTCCAAAGTGCTTCCACCAGTCCAGCCAACACGATGCCTGTGCGCTGGGCGTTCTAAAGATTGGGGTACGATGGTCGAGCAGCTTCTCAAAAGTCACACATTTCTGTAGTGAATGCTGAGCGACACTTACGGTAGCTTAAGAGCGACGCCATTGGGCGGTGGATGAGTGATGAATCGCGCTATACTCTGTGGCAATCCAATTGAATGGTTTGACGAACGCCTGGAGAACCTTACCTGCCGTGACATGCCGTCTCGGCAGTGAAGTATAGCGGAGGTGGTGTTACAGTATGGGTTGTTTCTAATGGTTACAGTGCGGTTCTCTTATTGCGCATAAGAAAATGCTAGATGCTACGGGACATGAACAATTTTTACAGCATTGTGCACTGCGTACATACAGTAGCGGAACAGTTGAGAGTCTGCAACTGTTTGTGCCAGCTTCACAGTGCACTCTGCCTTATAGCAGTATCTGTGGAACAATAGTTTGTGGACAAAAACATTCCTGAGATGGAGTGGCCTGTCCATAGTATGGACTTGAACCCAATGGAACATCTTTCAGATCACATTTGGAATGAGTTAGAACCTCGACTTCGCTCCAAATCCCAACGTCCAACATCACTGCCTTCTCTGGTTTCAGCTCTTGAGGAAGCACTGGCTCTCATTCTTCCACAGACATTCGAACACCTCACTGAAAGTCCCCTCAGGAGAATTCAGACTGTAAAGCCGAAGGGTGAACACACCCCACATTAATGTACACTAATAGGTATCCAGATACTTCCGATCAGACAGTGTATTTGTTTAAATATGCGTGTTTCTCCTCAGACGATATCCAGTTCCCGCTTTTGTAAAAGCACCCTTACTCCAGTTTGAAGATTCACAGATGGTAAGCAGTGATGGCTATAGCTCGCTGGAAATCTTCAGGTTTGCAGTTACGTTTAATTTATTCTATTACAAAAATTAAGTTTTCTTTAAGTTTACAGTAAAAGGATTGCACACTGTCACAAGCAATAAGCGCAGAACAGAAGTAGACATTAAGCTGAGGCATTAAGACATTAAGAAGTAGACATTAACCTGAGGCATTAAGACATTAAGAAGTAGACATTAAGCTGAGAAATATTATAGTCGTCTTTTGTAATCGCCCCTGCATACTTCGAAGAGCCAAAGTATTTTGTAACTTTGATCACGGAGGACACATTGCCGCAAGTGGTATCATAACAGTATATATTCTGAAGAGAAGAGTATTTTTAAAGCCTGATCTCCGGGACACATGATTATTATTGTATCATATATAATGATGAGGTGCAGTGTAAATAAGACTCAAAACTAAGATGTTTATTTTATCATACGTACAAGGATATCGAAAACCGTCTTTTTTCTTTTTTGGCAATCCCTAAAATAGGATAGCTGGCAGCCGATAATCCAACTGACAGCAGAGTGCAGTCCGCAGAATACACAAGTGGTTCAGTACACATCGTTCACTGTAAATTGCTGCAAATCGGGCCTCGCTCCAGATTACCAGAACAAATGCCGTTATCGAGCTAACGATTCCATGCGTTACGTGTTAGGACTTTCAGTGGGCGCAGGAAAAAGATACACTGGAAAGTAAGTACCTAGTCTGATTTATCGATTTTCCGATAACATCACAGAATACAGTCTATACAATACATATTTGCTACAGAAAGCACCAATAATGCTTACTTTACGTAGATAATATTGTTGAACACTTGTATGTCTTCATGGCAGATGTCTTCCTTAGCAATCATGGTATTTTCCAATTTGACACTTTGTTGCAAGGTGGACGATCTCGCTACCAGATGTAATAGTAATGTTGTCAGTGCTGATGTCATTTCACATAGGATCTAATTACTTTGCAGCTTTATTTCTTCTGTCTTTCTTGCTTTTTAGATTGTATCAATTGAAAACCTTGAAACACATGCAAAAATTCCTAGTCCGTTCAGTTAATTGGTTCTTCGAAATTTTAAAATTTTCCTTCTAGGTGACTGCATCATTTTAAAATAATCCTTCTTATATTGATAGGGTAAGCTTTATTTTGCTGGTCTCAGGGATCTTATCCATTTCACTCCTTTCAAACAGTTCACAAATCAACAGCACTAGAAACAATGCCTTGATATTTTGAGAATTCCTACACATATGTATCCAATTGCTGAAGTAGATTGCCATATTAGATCCCACGTTACTATCGTCATGATAACGTTAAAATCATCAAGCCTTTGAATTTATTTTTTGGACTACTACAAGATATAAGATGGACATCAAATAAAGCAAAACAAGGATAATGGAATGTAGTCGAATTAAGTCGGGTGATGCTGAGGGAATTAGATTAGGAAATGAGACACTTAAAGTAGTAAAGGAGTTTTGCTATTTGGGGAGCAAAATAACTGATGATGGTCAAAGTAGAGACGATATAAAATGTCGACTGGCAATGGCAAGGAAAGCGTTTCTGACGAAGAGAAATTTGTTAACATCGAGTATAGATTTAAGTGTCAGGAAGTCATTTCTGAAAGTATTTGTATGGAGTGTAGCCATGTATGGAAGTGAAACATGGACGATAAATAGTTTGGACAAGAAGAGAATAGAAGCTTTTGAAATGTGGTGCTACAGAAGAATGCTGAAGATTAGATGGGTAGATCACATAACTAATGAGGAAGTGTTGAATAGAATTGGGGAGAAGAGAAGTTTGTGGCACAACTTGACCAGAAGAAGGGATCGGTTGGTAGGACATGTTCTGAGGCATCAAGGGATCACCAATTTATTATTGGAGGGCAGTGTGGATGGTAAAAATCGTAGAGGGAGACCAAGAGATGAATACATTAAGAAGATTCAGAAGGATGTAGGTTGCAGTAAGTACTGGGAGATGAAGAAGCTTGCACAGGATGGAGTAGCATGGAGAGCTGCATCAAACCAGTCCCAG
Organism: Schistocerca serialis cubense; assembly: GCF_023864345.2. Classification (NCBI taxonomy): domain Eukaryota; kingdom Metazoa; phylum Arthropoda; class Insecta; order Orthoptera; family Acrididae; genus Schistocerca; species Schistocerca serialis. Next base: position 259,870,164 of record NC_064641.1, read on the forward strand.
GACTGAAGATCACAACAACAACAACAAGTATCTGGTACTTAAAAATTCTAAAAGGTTATCGGTAACATAGAAGAGGGCGTAAATGTTCGCAAATATCTGGTTCCGGAAACGTGTCTTTTTTTGTATCCCTTACACTAAGGGGGAGGGCGCACTTCAGTCTCGAATAGTTTAATCATAAACGAATGCATCCTCTTGTTTTGTTTCAGAGCAATAAGCCAATCATGGAGAAACGTCGGAGAGCGCGGATAAACCACTGCCTCAACGAACTGAAGACTCTCATCCTCGACGCCATGAAGAAAGACGTGAGTACTCATAAATTATATATCAGTTATGTCACACGTCGCTACTGTGCAGACCAAAGTTAGCCTGGTGGTGACTATTTAAAAAATTATCTACAGTTTTTAGAACTAATTTGTTATTGCGTAAGAATTCGACGTTTATAGTGCTGTGAATATAAATGCAGACTCGTTGGAAGTACCACTACCTTATCATCTGTCTGCAAATTTGGCGTAGAAAATTTAATCATCAGAGTTTCCAAGGACATTTCGAGATTAATCGAAATCCATTGATGATGGTACAGCCTATTATCTGAATCATTTGCCGTACTACGTTCACGATTTGAGAGTTTGCATTCAAAGAAAATTACCAAATAGAACCCACTGCTCCATAAACATCGCGGGATCGCTAACAATAGCTCTCGGTCGTCTGTCAAAGTATTTTTGTTGTTTTTTGGTGTAGCTCTGGATATCTAAAAATACCAAATATTACCTTGGCTATAAGTACACTTCGAACTATTGGTGCCCCATAAATGACTTAGGTGACGAAATTCATAGGTCAGTGGAAGGACATGTTCAAATTAACCACGTGTTGTTTTAACTGCAGACAGTAAAAAGCCTCATGTAATTATACTATTCATTTCAAGAACTATGGAATACTGTTCAAAAAGTAAGTCGTTTGATTTACAAACGGTGCTGCAAAATACTTACATCTCCTAGTAGGCTATCAATGATGTAAGCTTTATCGATTTGTCAAACAGTTTGTAAGATACTAGAGATGTACACTTAACGGTGGTCGCAGTGTATTGATATTGAGACGATCGACTAAGACAGGAGTTCCAGAAGGCAGTTGGTAAAGGTGCTGAGATTGACTTCTCAGAAGGTACACACATGTTCCGGGGAAAAAAAAAGAAAAAAAAACATTACTTCGAACGACTAGAGGTAGGATTTCCATATTCACAGAAAATGTACACCTCGCTTCAGCATAGGTCCTGTTGCCTAGTAGGCAGAGGATACGCCATGGGCCATGATAACTTGTTCCATGCATGGACGCGCATAAGCTGCGAATGGCGTCGTGTGGTTTATCCATCCATGCTGCTTTCACCTGGTTCCAAAATTCATCTGTGGTGGTTGGCATTAGGTCATAGTGCTACACACGTCGTTTCACCACATCCCATACATTTTCGATTGGCGGCAGATATGGTGAACTGGCGGGCTAGACACCGTGAAGGCATGTGTTCATGCAGCAACAGAAATGGTATGGCTACAGGTCGCAGGATCATTACGTAGGTCACACTGATTAAAGTGTCCTGGACACACACCAACTGTGATTTGTGGTTGCACCCAACAGCACCCCACACCATAAGGCCTTGAGTTGGCGCTGTACATCGAGTGCGAATGCAGTCACTGTGATGTCGCTCCCCCTGTCTGCAGCGAACCAAAATGTGGCCATCATTTTAAACAGAACCTGGTGTCATCCGAAAACACTACCTGATGTCATTCCTGTCCAGTGTCGTCGTTATGCACCATTGCCGCCTAGCATGCTTCTGCACGTTCGTCAAAGGTAGACAGAGAAGTGGACGACACATACATAACCCATACGGCGACGAACTGTCACCCTTGATAGTGTACGATGCGTTCCACCGTTGCGCCAGAGGCGAGGAGGACGCAAATTGTCGAGCAGTGTCATTCGGATGAGGTGTCGAACTTCTCGGGGAAAGGGGGGGGGGGTGTCGTAGGTTGTGTGACCTGACCCATCTCATCATCTTATACGGCCTTCTGTGAACTATTCTGCACACACCCATTGCACTGCCGAAACACTTCGTCCTATACGAGCTGCAATTTCCCGGATAGATGCATCACATTTTCTCATACGAATGAAAAACTCAGTGATTTGATGCTATGGTTCGCATATACGTTTGCGAGGCATCCTGCCCAAGTCACACGGATCTATTACCTTCGGTTTACAGCGACAACATTACTGCAGAACGTACTGATGTACATATCGCGTGGATATAAAGGCCTATCTCTAGTCGTTCAACGTATTCCGGTTTTTTTTCTGAACATGAGTGGAGAAACAGGTCCACACTGTGACTTAGTGAGTGAAATACGAGGTTCCCTAATATCCGATCAGATTGGTGACTAGAGTCAGGACTTCCTAGCAGATAGAAGTCAAGATGCCTTTTTTAACGGAACAAAATCATCAGATGTTAAAATAATTTCATCTTGTGGAATACATCCAGAAAATAATAGAGGATGTAGGTTGCAAGTACTACTCTGAGATGAAGAGCTTGAGGCAGGGGAGGAATTCGTGGTGGGTCGCATCAAATCAGCCAGAAGACTGATGACTCAAAAAAATTCCAATAAATTTTTACTCATTTATTTGAGATACTAGCATTAAACCATGACACACTGTGGTGGGGGTTACAGCTTGTGAAACGAACAGCAATGGCAGCTTCGTCACATAGTCCACTCACCCTACACATACTTTGAACCTAGCATCTATGACAGTAGAATTGAGACATATACATCACATATGCGTAAATATCCCATGAAAATGCCTTCTCCGAGTCGTAGGTAGTTCCCGAAATATATTATAAATTACACACATCAAAAATAGTTTTGCATCACCTCGATTCCGAGAGTCCCGGAACCTGTACAGAATATTGGAATAAAGATCAACATAAACATCACTTCCGCCCTTTTTCTTGCTCGTGAAAACCACACATTGCATGTTGTACAACTATACAGCGAGACTTTCTGAAGTTGTGGTGCAGGTTGCTGTACACACCGGTACCTCTAATACCCAGTAGCACGTCCTCTTGCATTGATGCATGCCTGTATTCGTCGTGGCATACTATCCACAAGTTCATTAAGGCACTGTTGGTCCAGATTGTCGGCTATTCGGCGTAGATTCCTTAGAGTGGTTGGTGGGTCACGTCGTCCATAAACAGCCCTTTCCAATCTATCCCAGGCATGTTCGATAGGGCTCATGTCTGGAGGACATGCTGACCACTCTAGTCGAGCGATGTCGTTATCCTGAAGGAAGACATTCACATGATGTGAAGGGGGGAGGGGGGGCGAATTGTCCTCCATGAAGACGAATGCCTCGCCAGTATGCTGCCGATATGGTTGCACAATCGGCCGGAGGACGGCATTCACATATCGCACAGCCAATTCGGCGCCTTCCATTACAACCAGCGGCGTACCTCAGCCACACATAATGTCACCCTAAAACATCAGGAAACCTCCACCTTGTTGCACTAGCTGGACAGTGTGTCTAAGGCGGTCAGCCTGACCAGGTTGCCTCTAAACACGTCTCCGACGATTGTCTGATTCAAGCCATATGCGACACTCATCGGTGAAGAGAACGTAGTGCCAATCCTGAGCGTTCCATTCGTCATGTTGTTGGGCCTATCTGCACCGCGCTGCATGGTGTCGTGGTTGCAAAGTTGGACCTCGCCATCGACTTCGGAAGTGAAGTTGCGCATCATGCAGCTTATTGCGCACAGTTTGAGTCGTAACACGACGTCCTGTGGCTGCACGAAGAACATTATTCAACATGATGGCATTGCTGTCAGGATTCCTCCGAGCCATAATCCGTAGGTAGCGGTCATCCACTGCAGTAGTAGCCCTTGGGCGGCCTGAGTGAGGCATATCAACGACGGTTCCTGTCTCTCTGTATCTCCTCCATGTCCGAACAACATCGCTTTGCTTCACTCCGAGATGACTGGACACTTCCCTTGTTGAGAGCCTTCATAGCACAAAGTAACAATACGGATGCGATGGAACCGCAGTATTAACCGTCTGGGCATGGTTGAACTACAGACAACGCGAGGTGTGTACATCCTTCCTGGTGGAATGACCGGAACTGATCGGCTGTCGGATCCTCTCTGTCTAATAGGCGCTGCTCATGCATTGTTTTTTACGTCTTTGGGCGGGTTTAGTGACATCTCTGAACAGTCAAAGGGACTTTGTCTGTGATACTATATCCACAGTCAACGCCTATCTTCAGAAGTTCTGGGAACCGGGATGATGCAAAACGTTTTTTGATGTGTGTAGTTCATTATTCACTTCGCAACAATCGCAAGGAAATCAACTAATTCGTCTACAAAATCAGTACCTTCCAGAATCCTCGTTCGACCATTTATCGAGAATTTCTTATCAAGTTGGGACCTTTACAGGTGGTATTAATGGAAGGGGCATAAATTCAAAGACAAGCGGCGAGTTTTGTCAGGAGTTCGTTTAAAGTGACTTCGTTTAAAAAGAAACTCCATTGGGAGATTCTATAAGAGTGGCACTATTGTGTCATTATTGTAAAATTCCAGCAGCGTACATTCCAGGAAGAGGCAGGCTACAAATCACTCCCCATATCCCTGCCTCACACATACGATATCTCGCAAATTGTTCATGAGAGGAAGAAGCAGAGAAGCTCGTTTTGATACGGAAGCCAAGGAATAGGTGAGGGAGGAGGGAGGGGTGGGGGGGTGATAGTGGTAGCCAATAGCCAAAGTATACCCTCCACCTGACGTAGGAAGGTTGCTTATCGCATATAGAAGTAGATACTGTATTTCCATCCTTCTGATTGAATGTTTGAAGAACTTCGGCCGTTAACTTAATGTAATAAAATGGAACACCTGCAGCCGTCCTATCGATGTTTTGGTGATTCAATACACCATCTTGAGCGTCAGTTAAGGAGTGAAGATGGTGTACTGAATCACCGAAACCCGTAGCTGTATAATAAATAACATCGAAATAACGGCTGCAGGTGTTCTATTTTATTACATATAGATGCTGATATAGTTCTCTGAAGGTGAATCACACAAGGTCTATGGGATATTAATTTTATTTTATACTTATAAATAGTCTCCAAATGTCGTATCGTTTAACTAGAAGTACTAAATCGAAGTGAGGAGAAGTGACTGAAATACGGGATGAATTAATAGGACACACTCAGAGGCTTCAAATAATAATAAATTTGGTAATTCAGGGAACAGTGAAGAGTAAAAATTATACAGGGAGGAATCAAGACTTAAATACGGTAAGCACGTTCTAACAGGAGTTGGTACCTCAGTGGTAAAGTCCTGTAGCTCAATTCCTCGTCACTCTTCCCATTTTTATCTGTCACATTTTGTGCCTTTGGCAATGTTTGTTTATATGAAAAATACTGAGTTGCACGGTGGTTAATAGTCCCGCTATAACTTGCTGGGTAGATCAGTTTGAGGGTAGGAGGATCACAACGGCATACCTCCGTCAATAGGACATCGCCTAGTAAAGCACAGCATTAGTGTTGAAACCAACCTTGCAGCTGATGGCAGCTATACCCATAGGTTGTAGGACTTGGGCAGAGGTAGAGCAACTTGCACAAGTGTGGATAATTGCAACAAATCAGTCTTCAGGCAGAGGACCGCAACAACATTACTGGTTTCTACTAGCCCAAGTCATCCTCAGATAATCACAATTTTCTTATTTTATTTCTCGATTGATCAGCTCGGCGCTCCAACTGTCGGACAAGTCGTCACTCTCGCTTTGAAAGCGTTAGAGCTAGGCTTCGTGATAGCTCATTCCTTCAGCTTTTAATGCCTATATACAGAGAATGATACTGTCTGTAATCCATGATGGACAAGGGTGATAAAGCTAGAGAGAGGATACGTGACAATTGCAGCTATTTGAAGAGTGCTTGAATTTGTCAAAACTGATGCAGTTAGAGTACAACGGTATAGAAAGTGAATTTACTATGAATAGTGACACTTCCTTGTGTTCTACATTAAAAAGTCTACACCTGGAGTCATGGTCTGGGGTGTGATTTCGTAAGACAGCACGAGGCCTCTGGTGGTCACCCCATGCATGCTGACTGCAAATTTGTACGTCAGTCTAGTGATTTTAACTGTTGTGCTGGCACTCATGAACAGCATTCCCGAGGATGTTATCCAACAGGTTACCCCCCCCCCCCCCTCCCCCGTACCGCTTTTGAGGCCGAACATGCTCTACACAGTGTCGGCATGGTGCTTTGACTTACTCGATCACCAGATCTGTTTCCAGTCGAGCACATATGGGACATCATCGGACAACTCCAGAATCATCCACAAGCAGCATTAACCATACTTGTATTGACTGACCAAGTGCAACAAGCGTGGAACTCCATCCCACAAACTGACATCCAGCACCTGTACAACACAGTGCATGCACGTTTACATGCTTGCATTCAACATTCTGGCGGTTACACCGTTTTTAACGTACCAGCATTTCACATTTGCAGTTGCTTATCTCGCGCATACCAGTGATCTTGCAATGTTAATCACTTAAACGCGTTATCTAGACAACTGTATTCCCGAAATTTCATTACTCAATTTATTTTTTCCATCACCGCAAATAACATCGAATATTGCAGAACATACTTCTGTGACGTGAATAAGAAACTCCCAGAATGTGTTACAAACGCTAAGATGAAAAGTAGAATATTATTATGTACTTAGCTGAGAAGCTACTACTTTCGACTTCCCAACGTCACGTCTCTAACCACAGCGACAGCATAGAACTTAATATTTATTCACAGTCAAGTTTCTTAGGACATTTACAAACGAAGTGATATTCAGTGGCATTTAATTATAACAAATAGCACCTATAGAGACAAATCTCCATTGCGGCTTTGCCTTGAAACGGCGTACAGTCATAACACGCAAGTTATGATACGGGAGCAATCGAAATATGATGAACCCAATATGGCGTCTCTAGAGTAGCGGGCGAGGGACGTCACGTGAGCGCTACCTGATTTCAGCCGGGTGCCAGATACACTTCGATTTTTAGTCACTCTTACGGAGTAGGGGTCAGGTTGGGTGTCGCTCTTTGTCCGGCGAGCACAATGTGAACCCTTTGGTGGGTTCCCGGCGCAGCATCTGCAGCGCGGAAGCTACTTCCACTTCCGCAGCGACGGTGCCTCCTCGCCCCCCCCCCCCCCCACCACCCTCTTCCAGTAAGGTGCCCCGGCCTGGAGGAAGTTCCCATGCACACACACGCCGCCTGTGCTGCGCCACGACATCTGTTGCGCCGTTCCCACGCTGCCCTGGACCTCCCCACCACTGGCAGCTACTCTGTTCGCTCCAGACCCACACCCATTCCCTGATACCGGCTCTCGGCCCTCTCTTATTACTTGCTCCTCCAGTGCGTGCAAGCGTATTAAAATTAACCCATGTCTGCGGTGAGGATGCCAACCTAAGAAGACTGAACTGGTAGCTTTTCGTCTAGGAGCCACGTATTGAAACACGGCTGTATTTACGCGCATTCTATGTAAGCTGCAGCACAGAGACCCGCGTAACAAACATCTGTATCTATATAAATAAAAATGTAAATTTCGTTTGCTCAAAATCCTGTATCTCCGAAAGTTCTTTACCGATTGCTTTGAACTTTTGACACAACGTCGCATTCTCATACAGGTGTGTTTTCAAGTAGAGATAAAACTTTTCGAATTTTTTGTTGTAACGTTTCTCTATAATACATCTGCAAAAAATACTAAAAGGTATCAGATAGATTATATAATGGTAAGACAGAGATTTAGGAACCAGGTTTTAAATTGTAAGACATTTCCAGGGGCAGATGTGGACTCTGACCACAATCTATTGGTTATGAACTGTAGATTAAAACTCAAGAAACTGCAAAAAGGTGGGAATTTAAGGAGATGGGACCTGAATAAACTGAAAGAACCAGAGGTTGTACAGAGTTTCAGGGAGAGCATAAGGGAACAATTGACAGGAATGGGGGAAAGAAATACAGTGGAAGAAGAATCGGTAGCTTTGAGGGATGAAGTAGTGAAGGCAGCAGAGGATCAAGTAGGTAAAAAGACGAGGGCTAGTAGAAATCCTTGGGTAACAGAAGAAATATTGAATTTAATTGATGAAAGGAGAAAATATAAAAATGCAGTAAATGAAGCAGGCAAAAAGGAATACAAACGTCTCAAAAATGAGATCGACAGGAAGTGCAAAATGGCTAAGCAGGGATGGCTAGAGGACAAATGTAAGGATGTAGAGGCTTATCTCACTAGGGGTAAGATAGATACTGCCTACAGGAAAATTAAAGAAACCTTTGGAGATAAGAGAACCACTTGTATGAACATCAAGGGCTCAGATGGAAACCCAGTTCTAAGCAAAGAAGGGAAAGCAGAAAGATGGAAGGAGTACATAGAGGGTCTATACAAGAGCGATGTATTTGAGGATAATATTATGGAAATGGAACAGGATGTAGATGAAGATGAAATGGGAGATACGATACTGCGTGAAGAGTTTGACAGAGCACTGAAAGACCTGAGTCGAAACAAGGCCCCCGGAGTAGACAACATTCCATTGGAACTACTGACGGCCTTGGGAGAGCCAGTCCTGACAAAACTCTACCATCTGGTGAGCAAGATGTATGAAATAGGCGAAATACCCTCAGACTTCAAGAAGAATATAATAATTCCAATCCCAAAGAAAGCAGGTGTTGACAGATGTGAAAATTACCGAACAATCAGTTTAATAAGCCACAGCAGCAAAATACTAACACGAATTCTTTACAGACGAATGGAAAAACTAGTAGAAGCCGACCTCGGGGAAGATCAGTTTGGATTCCGTAGAAATACTGGAACACGTGAGGCAATACTGACCCTACGACTTATCTTAGAAGCTAGATTAAGGAAAGGCAAACCTACGTTTCTAGCATTTGTAGACTTAGAGAAAGCTTTTGACAGTGGTTGGGAAGGGAGTGAGACAGGGTTGTAGCCTCTCCCCGATGTTATTCAATGTGTATATTGAGCAAGCCGTAAAGGAAACAAAAGAAAAGTTCGGAGTAGGTATTAAAATCCATGGAGAAGAAATAAAAACTTTGAGGTTTGCCGATGACATTGTAATTCTGTCAGAGACAGCAAAGGACTTGCAAGAGCAGTTGAACGGAATGGATGGTGTCTTGAAGGGAGGATATAAGATGAACATCGACAAAAGCAAAACGAGGATAATGGAATGTAGTCGAATTAAGTCGGGTGATGTTGAGGGTATTAGATTAGGAAATGAGACACTTAAAGTAGTAAAGGAGTTTTGCTATTTGGGGAGCAAAATAACTGATGATGGTCGAAGTAGAGAGGATATAAAATGTAGACTGGCAATGGCAAGGAAAGCGTTTCTGAAGAAGAGAAATTTGTTAACATCGAGTATAGATTTAAGTGTCAGGAAGTCATTTCTGAAAGTATTTGTATGGAGTGTAGCCATGTATGGATGTGAAACATGGACGGTAAATAGTTTGGACAAGAAGAGAATAGAAGCTTTTGAAATGTGGTGCTACAGAAGAATGCTGAAGATTAGATGGGTAGATCACATAACTAATAAGGAAGTGTTGAATAGAATTGGGGAGAAGAGAAGTTTGTGGCACAACTTGACCAGAAGAATGGATCGGTTGGTAGGACATGTTCTGAGGCATCAAGGGATCACCAATTTAGTATTGGAGGGCAGTGTGGAGGGTAAAAATCGTAGGGGGAGACCAAGAGATGAATACACTAAGCAGATTCAGAAGGATGTAGGTTGCAGTAGGTACTGGGAGATGAAGAAGCTTGCACAGGATAGAGTAGCATGGAGAGCTACATCAAACCAGTCTCAGGACTGAAGACCACAACAACAACAACAACAACAACAACAAATATATTACATATATTTAAAAAATAGAGGTACGTAAAACAAGCGTATTCCAGTGCAGTGTTGTGTCAAAATTTGAAAGCTATCAGTACAATTCTTTCGGAAGTTTGCGATTGGGAACATCTATAAACGTCGATGTTCGTTTCTTCAAAAATCTCAAATCTCCGAAAGTTCCTCGTTGATTGCTTTGAAATTTTGACACAATGTTGCACTCGATTACTCAAGTGGTATATAAAATACACAGTGGAGAAACGTTGTTAGCAAACAGGAAAGTTGTATTTATGGGTAATTCGTTTATGATTAGAACATTACTATAGAATATGAATTTGTAATAACAATAAACAAGACTCAAGGTCAGAGAGAGGGGTGGAAGAGGAGATGAATAGAGGGATGGGAGGAAATGTACACAGAAAACGGGAATGAGGAGAGGAACTGAGATAGGGGACAGGAGGAGATCTACAGAGGAAGGGAGAGGAGTTGATCGACAGAGAGGGGGGTGTAGGAGAACATGGACAGAGACAGAGGCATTTGGAGGTGGACAGAGACAGGAGAGAGAAGGAAATAAGGACGTATATCTAATTCCCATCCATATTAGAAACATGTGATTTCTCTTTCCTTTCATTTCCATTTAAGCAAACAGAGCCACAGCAAAGTGTGGCCAGGTACATCTAGTTTAAAATAAAAAGTTTCTTCAGTGCTGTGACGCGAGTCGTCTTATAATCGTTGAATATGTAGACGTTATTAATTTGTACGGGCTTATTCGGTGAATTATTCAGAGGACAGGTGATATGAATTAAGTCAGCATTCACCCCTCTAGCCGGCCGCGGTGGCCGAGCGGTTCTAGGCGCTTCAGTTCGGAACCGCATGACTGCTACGGTTGCAGGTTCGAATGGGAATGGATGTGTGTGATGTCCTTAGGTTAGTTAGGTTTAAATAATTCTAAGTTCTAGGGTGCTGATGACCTCAAATGTTAAGTCCCATAGTGATCAGAACCATTTGAACCACCCCTCTAACGCCGAGCTTACTCGAAAAAAATGAAGCAAGGAAGATTAGAGTGGAACGTCCCGTCGACAGCGCTGCCATTAGAGACACAGCACGAGCTCTGATCACGAAAGGATGGAGAAGAAAATCGGCCTTGCCCTTTTGAAAGGAGCAGTCCCTGCATTTTCCTGGAGCGATTTAGGAAAGTCTCTGAAAACCTAAAGCTGGATGGCCGGACGGGGCACTTACTCTCGTCATTTTTCCAGTGACACCCGGTAAAAGTTCGGTTGGCAAATTAGGCAACACTTTTGAAGGAATGGTTGACAGAATTTTGGCAGTTTGACGTGTGGAAAGACGATCTCTTGTATATCTCATTTCATCCAGGCAGCAATCTTTCATTTTGTTACTTCTGCATGTAGGGTTGGACATGGTCCTCAAGGAGTTTGAATACATTTTTAGTATTGGTTTTAAAACACCATTCTTTTAAATTTATGGTTTATTCAAAAACGTGTGCTTCTGTCCACAAAAAGGAATCTCATCAGCTGTCGTGACCAACTTTATCATGTTTGATAGTGATTCATTGTTTTACAGTTTGTTCACGAGGTGTCATGGCAATACTACCAGTCCCGCTGCAGCATGCAGCATCGGATTCCCACCGCTGAGACTGCAGCCAAGCGTTGCGTCGTGTTGTCGATTGGAGATGTTTTTAGCACGTACCACGTTGAGTCAGTCATCAGCGTTCAGAAAAGGTGGCATTGTTTTATGGACACACGTCATGACATCTGCACTAAACGTTACCCCAAACGTAAAGGGGAAACGGAAAATCTCTTTGGGGCTAGGAACTAACCCAAAAATCATTTTTTGGGCAGCTACTGCTTGTGAAAAAAACTGTAAGTTTTCTTGAAACTACTTCAGTTTTGTGTGGTACTGTTTCCCTGTGGTTTTGTTTCCCTGACTCTCATATTGACGTATGAAGTCTTAACGCTATCACCAACGTAGAGAAAAACCACCAAAAACCGAGCGAGCTAGGAAAAGGGGTGGACAGTAAACAGGGCTAAAGCAGAATCCCATATCGTCATGTAACCAACTACAAACAAATACAATGACGAAAATATTGTCGATTTAACATAAGAAGTTATAAAACTTATTAAAAGTGTTATAAGTCGGAAAAGGCATGTTACTTTATTTTCAGTATTCAAAAAAGAAGCTTCTGACAAGTTACTGGTAGTATCGTACGTCCACTAAATAAATTAATGCGTCCATTTCGAACACGATTCACCCAACTGCGTATCTCATCCTTAATTCGATTCAGTGAATCATTTTCGTGAGTCTGTCGTTTCTGTGTACGGACGAAGTATCGAATTTGATTAGGGTTTAACATTCAGTCGCCGGCGAGGTCCTTAGAGAGAGAAGACAAGCTTGGATTTGACAAGAATGGAGAGGGAAATCGACCGAGTCCTGTCCAACAGTATCAATCCCCACATTTGTCTTTAACTGCGAAGATTAAGTCTCGCTGGACGGACGGTGATTTGAATCCCAGACCGCCTGAATGCGAGACCAGTGTCTTCGTCACCAAGTCACATCGCGCCCGCTGTAGCGTTTGGGTACCGGCCGACGGAAATACCATTCCGGCACGTAACTACCTGCCGTGGAGAGGGCCCAGAGTGAGTCAGGCTACGGATACCGTACTGCATTCACCGTGCGTGACATCACGCTATAAATCGCGAGGCCCACGAGAAAGACCGATACCTTCGGAAAGACAGGCCGCGGCACGTACGCAACGGCACTTCATATCTTAACAAGTCCCAACAACCGTCTCAGGCAGCGAACGAGTAACTTTCAGACGAGTAATTCTTGACTGCGCATTTAAACGCATGCAAGCTGTCAATAGCACACGAGAAGTTAAAACTTTTAGAGGGTACCTTTTTATTAACATACTGATTTTCCGTGGGTCCCGCACGGAGTCTAGCGTTCGCGAAGTATGGTGGACGACTAGTGTGACGTCACAAGTTCTTCGCGGGGGCCGTATTTCACGTGGGCCCAGCTACATCGGGAGACAAATAAGCGCATGCACGATACAACAGTATACACGTGTATTCTGGCAGAATAAGTCAACACACACAACCAAGTTACTTCGAACAGAAAATGATTGTTGTAGTGCACAAAATCGAACAATCCGTCAGGGAGATTAGTTAGGCCTACATGGAAGCGTCAGGAAAGTACTATTCCCAACAACACTCTGATACGCTTATGTAATATACTAGACAGATACTGCCGAAACCCAAAGCATTCTTTGCTGAACACATGAAAGGAATCACATAAAGCGATGTAAACAATGTCAACATTGGTCTGTGGAACGATGGAACGTTTGATGCAGTGCTGAGTCACCGTACTTGAACGTGGACTGGGCGAATGGTATTCACATACGTGTGCCGTTACGAATTCTGAAAAGTTCTGTTGAGGTGGTGTGATGGTCTGAGTTGGTTTTCCTGGTTAGGGGTAGTGCCTCCAGTTTAGGTAGACGATAAAAGTGAACGTAACTCCTTACGACAATAATTGCAGGCAATAACATGCTCGTCAAGTTGCGGCAGGAATTAGGAATCGAACATTTTGCTTTTGCACCCGCATGAAAATCTTCTAGCAGCTTAAATATGACACCATCCAGCATCTTTCAGCTGGGCCATAGCGCTGGTTAAATGTCAAAGCCATTCTCCCAAAAACACCGTAGTAAGAGTTCACCGCGATTCAGAATGAATGGAAACTACTTTTGCCTTCAAAACTCTGACAGTGTTCCCTGAATATTATATATCGTAAAAATGACAAATGGACGTGCAAGTCACACACTACATATTATTCTAGTGACCAGCAGTGGGTGTCGGAAGACTTTTGGTAATATGATGTAGTATCAAATGTTTGATCACCCTTTGTTAATAATCTCGATTAGAAAAGGAATAGTGTTATTAATAGGCAGCATGTGCATATTTGCAGACGCTCTGAATGCTAGCTTGTTTATAGTTGATGTCCCGTTGTCGTCAAAAAGGATACTGATGTAATACGATCTCTTCCTCTTTGTAACAATTTGCGATAAACCTGTTTGTTTAATGTCATAAGCATAGTCTTGTTTGGTAAAGCTGCGACGAAGTATAAGTTTTCCACGTAGGGTCCCTGTTGAATGTGTATAACACATGATTGGCGCAAGCAGCATTCGTTACTTAACTACGCAAAGAGGGAAACACATTTTCAGTGAAAATATTGATTGCATTTTCCGCAGAAGAGGGACAATGAAAGACATCCTTAATATCTTCACAGAGTACTTAATCTGTCACGGATACGTACTTTATCTACTTAACTATGTGTCAATTTCATACATAAGTATGTATCAATTTCATACAGAGTCCACAAGGCGAGGAAGACCTCTCGCCAATCATGAATCATTCATTCATTCATTAGGAACGTCAGGTGTTAAGACAATGCAGTCCCAATTTTTGTGAGATTCTCCAAACATTTTGTTTCCTCTGTTCTACTACTAAAAGAACATGAGTTTTGCCGTTTAGATTGCAAAGTAAAAGTTAAAAATAGGTGAGAGAGAGACTGGAGATTGGAAATCACAAATCCAAGTGATTTAAGGTTAAACGTAACTAAATTAAAGCCAAATATTGAAAATCTGCTAATAAAACATCTGGCCCATCCCTCCCGCTGAAAGTAATTATATATAAACTTTACAGTGTTAACATTTTGTACCATTTAAATTAATAATTTACGTTCAACTTCATTGTTTTATACACACTGCTAAAAAGAACGAGGGGAACACGTGTATCAACGTCCGCTATGATAAATCTGTTTTGATACAGGCGGCACCTGTGGTCTTATTGAATAGCTCACTGGCTTTCAGTGTTGTAACAACTAAACTCATTCGCCATCTGTCAGCGTGTTACGCAGTACAGTATAAGATGACCCCTCAGAAAGAAGTGAGTACCGGAGTCCTGTGTTCTCTAATGAGGTACACAGACGGTAACTGTCATTTGTAGACGTTGTATTCAATCAAGCATATGCAATGTGACATCTTAATGCAGTGCAAGCTGCAATGGCAGTCTGTTTGACCCCAGAAAGATGGACTTTACGTCGTATTACCGCAGATACCAATACTTCTCCTTCATCTGTATGTTGTGGGCACGCTACCTGGAAACATGTCAGTACACAAGGCGTCGCCGTCGCATTACAACACAACGTGAAGACCGATATCTGGCCATTTCTACGCTGCGGCGTCGTACGGTTAGCGCCAGAGCACTGCAATGCGATCACAGAAGGGCCACTGGAACCGCCGAGTCCGATCAGACTGTAAGGAACAGTTTACGAGAAAGGGCCTTAAGACCCAGCAGTCCTGTTCGAGTAACCCACTTGATACGGCAAGATCTCGCAGCTCTCCTTCAAGTCTGCCGTTCCGACGTCAACTGGCAACTTCGTCACTGGAGAAACGTGTTATCGATAGACAAGGCCATATTTCCTCTGACATAAGGTGATAACGGTGTTAGTGTGTGGAGACGCCGTTGTGAATGGTACCTGTCAAATGTTATCCTGCAAATGGGCAGATTCGGCTAACGTTCTGCGATGGTCGGGGAGGCATCAGTGTTGACAGCCATATTGATCTTCTCGTTGTCCATGGCCGCCTTACTGCCAGGTAGTACAGGGAACAGATTTTGTGGTGAATTCCTTTTCATGCACAATGTTGCCAGGGCCCATGTGGCGGGCGTCACTATGGAGGCCTGGACATTGAAATAAAGTAACCAGCTTGACAGACATGTTCTTGGTCATTCTGTTCCAACACAGATTCTGCTTCTTGGTCATTCTGTTCCACCACAGACTCTGTAAGAACTCACAAGGGAATGGGAAAGGATATCACTGGGTGACCTCCACAGACTTGTACGGGGAATGCTATGAAGGTGTCAGGCGTTGTTAAACGCTCATAGAGTGCATGCACGTTATTGAAGCTCTCGAAGTCCAATGAAAAGCATCCAGGAAGTCAGGGTGAGTGAGTGTTTCCACTTTATTTTCGAACCCCTTTGGACATTTCAGCTCTTTTTATGTAGATAAGCTAGAATGTAAAGATGAATTGTTGTCTACTTAATTTGTGAAACTTAAAAGTAGAATGTGGTGACGTGCCGAGTCCTCAGTTATAGATCAATGGAGTTTCGCAGACGCCCAAAGTCATGTTCCCCTACATCTATTGGTACTAGATGGGAAAAATAGTTCTGATTCACAAGGAAATCGTTATCTATTTATTAATTCGACGGCTACTGACGTTGCATCGTGTTCTACCACTTAGAAGTGGGCAAGTGCTGTCAGTCATCGCGCCTCTCTCGTACCTTGTTACCTGGTAGCAAGGACAGAGCATAGCACGCTGAATCGACGATCGTCTTGAGGGGAAGCAACAGGTGCATGATACGTCTTCCGTCGGAAATGCGGGCACTGGGGGTGACGTGACATTTGCCGCCCTTGCCGCAGTTACAGGTGCACGCAGTAAGCGCGCGAACCTCTTGCGAGTACGCACCTGCGTGCATGCAGTTTGGGCTGACTCATAATACAGTAGACCCTGTTACACCGGCTCAGAGGTCCCGACCTGGCTTCCTGGATTAAGAAAACGCGCCCACGACCAGTAAATCCAAATCCTGGCACTGGGCCCTCCACACATGGAACGATTCAAAAACAACTCTTTGTCTGCGTTAGATGGGAAGGGTTGGCGGCGAATAACTTCGTTTGTAGTTAAATAGGACTCCACAGACAGCTAGACTACAAAGTGACTCACCAGTCGTGTCCTCAAACGGAGCTGTGCGTTGGTTTCATTTGAAGATGAAAGAGCAGGTTGGGAACATTGTCTTTGCACAGGAAGTTGAAAAATATCCCTTTTTATACAACTTCAAGGACTTCGCAACCTGCTCTGTCATCTTCAAATTAAACGAATGCAGAATATTAGCTTTGCACGGGAAGTCGAAAAATATCCCATTTTATACAACTATATACAAGTTACTACTGGACAAATTTGACAGAAAGAACGGGGTGTGAAGAGCAAAAAGAATTTCATATGCATATGTTGTGTAGTGTACATCTATTGTTTAAAAAATTACTGGTACGTCAATGCAAGCAAATTTACAAAAAATTGTAAATAATTTTTGTGACTAGCAGCCGTTGTCGTTCTTTAAAACTAACGATGTGTTGTGGGAGAAGAAATCAACTATGCCATATCACTTAGCGCTGTTTAGTCGTCCTATATAAAAGGCTATCAATTTCTAATCTGTCTGCCACAGCTCATTGGCTGCTACGTACGGGCTGCAATTTCTATTTCTTTGGATGCACGAACAAATCCAGAATTTTCTTCGTTTTTTTGTTCGTGTGTAATAACAATAATAATGATAATATTAGACACCAAATCTTGCTCTGAGCTCAAAGCTGTGCTCGTCATGCCGAGTGTAACCAAAAGGTGCTCGGGTGCGACAGTCGATAATCCCTCACCTCAACGGTCGCACACGGCAACTGCTGATTCTCGTTTAAGAGTTGCACTATGTGCGGAACTGCGTAGCCAACTAGTCGGCAACAAGTTGCCGATTTAGATCGCGTGCCCGTTGCGTTCGTTTTCAGTCGCACCGTGTGCGAACGGCCTTACAATTGTCCGAATCATGGTTTCGATGCAATTTCCGACTTTCATTTTCGCGATCACAGTTAAGCTTCACACTTCTGATCATCCAAAAACATATAGATCGAAGGTGTCATCAGCATAAATGCTTATTTGAACCCGTGGATGTATTTTATAAGTTCGCTCTCTTAGCTGCGAAGTGGTTCACATGTGCAGTGAATGAGGAAAACAGACCTACATTGTAATGTCGTATAGAGTCTGAAGCGAGAAAATTCAAAAAGACGTGGACAATATTTACGCTTCGTTTCATGAATGGCAACTCTCTTTAAAATTTGGATAAACGCAATACAATATCCATGATAAAGAAGGAAGAAAATAAAATCGATAGTATTCTATTACAAGGTTGGTAATAAACTTCTGGAGCCCGTCATAATGGTTGAACACCTAGTGGTACCACTAAGAAGCTAACTGAGGTGAGAGGGAAATGCAAAATCAGTAATAGGAAAGACGAAAGATTCTGGCAAATTTTAGTGCGTCTGTTAAGGAATTCACATGCCAGATGTTAGTGCGACCGAAAAGGGCACGACAGCAAACGTCAGACCAGATCGGAGTTTCGCAATAGGTCGGTGTAAGCCATATAGGCTTGTATGGTTGCCAAGTCCAAAAACAGGAAAGTTGGCGTCTTATTTAGCCGGACATTTTACCCTATAAGCTGGACTACAAATCTGGGCACTTTCAGTCATTTAATAATAATCAGTTAGTTTCTTCCGAGATCAACCTCAAAAGTACTTCAGCTAAAAAAATAAAAAACAGTAAACATCTTCATAATTTGTCAGTTATGATAGTAACTAACTACTCCGTCTTCTTAATTGCTCGGTCCTCTTTCTGTGACAATCGTATGTCAAAATAAACTAAAAGTTCTTCATCAAACAGAATACGCAATAACTTATCTATTCTTTTCAGACAGAAGACGAAAAGATATTCAGTAATTTTAGTCATTCGTATTAGATTTAGAAGGAAATAACAACAATACAGTTATGTATTAGTATCTCTCATTCGAACGCACATTATCAACAACGTTTTGTGGAATTCGTTTCGTGGAGCTCTTGACTGAACAATTTTAAATTACTCAAAAACAACATCATATTTGTGATTGTGATGATTTGCGGTTGACTCCGTCCCCTCATCGACTGGGCGGTTATGAAGAAGAACGCCATTTCGACGTTAACATTAAGTCCGGGAATTTCAAAGTTCCATTATGTAAATTTCAGTGATTCCGAACAAATTTCTTATAATGATATGATTTGAAATACGAGGTCCAGTTTTCACGAGACAAACTCTTTCTATCGCAGGGTAGTCTTCTCTTTTTCTTGTTCCACGAATTTCACGGCATTTTGTCACTGATCAAAAATTTACTGTCATACAACGTTGTCTTTTTGTAGAATAGCACTGTTTGGTATTTTTGCGTATTCTTTATGATACATCTTCTTATTCCTCTTTATAGCCTTCTTTTCCTCGCGCTGACATTATTAACTAGGAACGGGCCTTATTTGCGCGTTCTCTTCTTCATCACTAAAAAGCCTAACAAAATCCGGATGAGCCGGAATTATATGTATTGGCCGGACACGATCGTAAAAAACCGGACACACGGCAGTCCTAAGCCGATGTGAAAGCGTAACAGAGGTGATCGGGTGGTGGTGGTTAGTGTTTAACGTCCCGTCGACAACGAGGTCATTAGAGACGGAGGTGATCGGGAATTACATGGAAATTCTTGTAAGAAAGGCAACAAGTTAACGAAGAAGACAATATTGCTGCATCTGTCATATATATTACATAGAGATAGTGAGGATAACATAGACATGGGTGTACTGAGACATAGAGGCAGTCACCTTCTCCCTCGCTCTGTATGGAATGGAACAGGGCGGAAAACCGATAATATTAGTACGAAGTACCCTCTACCCCTCACAGTACAGTGGTTTGTGCTGTCTACACGTAAATGTAGATCTGGCATTCGACTTTTTTTTCACGCACGAAGTATTGCCCGAAGAAAAGAGAACATCAAGTGCCAGAAAAAATACTAGCCTCTACCGGTGACCGAATCTGAAACATTTGGAATTTATCGTCTGCAGTTATCAGCTGAGTAACAAAATAACACTTCGATAAACGTTTCAGATCGAGCGCAGAGGTAATGCAACCCAGTTAGTTAAAGAAGAGTTCCGTCTGTTCTACAGAGCTGTGAAGCTTCGGTAAGAATTATTAGTCTTCGTGGTCTCAGCTTCCTGATGAGTGTAACATAATGGATAAAAGAAAGAAGGTTGGAAATTAACGGCTGCCAGCATTATAGTCGTGAGACGTTGATGGATAAAGGATAATAGAGGAATTGCCGTGGCCTTGTTTAAAGCAGGATTATTCTGCCACTGGCCTGAATTTGTTTTAGGATAATGCGAGGGTGGGGGGGGGGGGGGAAAGGCTGTTTTGGGATAATGCAAGGGGGGGGGGGGAAGGCCGGAAAAGGCGGACGGGGATTTCGAACTGCTCTCCAATACCAGTGCAACGCCTATTGCGCCATCTCTCCCGGTCCCATTATAACTAATCGATAGAAAGTCATCGGATGCAGCAGTGTTTGTTAGGTTTGGAAAGGACAATTTACAGCCTCGTTCACAGTGTTACTATTCCATAACTTAAGTATAGGAGATGAGAAGCGTAAGAGAATAGTAGGCTAGCGGTTTACTTAGACGGGACATGGCTTTACATATTGAATGCTGAATGAGTACTGACAAAACGGCGATGTGCGATGTTATTGTCAAATTGCAGTGCCAGAAATAGTTTCCCTCTTGTTTCTAAATATTTAGAATAGTTAATCCGCTAATGTCAGTACGTGTAGCATTTACATAAAAAAAACAGCACAAATGCGAGTTCCAAGTATTCTGTACAAACTTAATTACGTGCGTTGCTAGTTCAGCTATACGTTTTGCGAACATCGACATAAGTGCATATCTTTTGACTGCATTGGCTTAGAAACTTAAATTTTTTTGCACCGCAGAGACACCAGGGACCTTAGTACTTGACATAAATTTCGACGTGATATCTCTACTGTTCTTGAGGTAAAGGGACGTCAACAGACGGACAAACAGACAGAGTCGGATAACAAATGACACAAAAATATTTTTTGTGATACAATTACAAATTTACAATTTTCGGATTATCTCTTGGCAAATTTCATGATCAAGGTCAACGGGAACTACACTGTACCTTTTGATGAGTGAGTTTCCGAATATCAAAATATGTAATATAAATGGCCGTATCTTTTGATTTCATTGACTTGGGAGATTAATTTTTTTTGCGCAGCAGAAGGATCGTAGAATTTAGTATTTGACTTAAATTTCAACGTGAAAACCCTGCTCGTTCCTGAGGGAAAAAAAGGGTCTTAACAGACGGACAGACAAGACGGACAACAAAATGATCGTGTAAGTGTTCCGTTTTCATCTTTTGCGGTACGGAACCGTATGAAATGTGGTACGACAACCGATACTTCTGAAGAGTGCAATACGTTAACCGTTGCTGACTACACTCGCTGTATTCGTCCTGATCATGTTGAATTTCGCAGTAAGATTAAAAATTTCAGTTTCGATGAAAGTTAGATCAGGTGTAACGAAGAAGGCAACGCAACCGTCAATAAACAGTTGCTATATTTACCACCATTGTCTTTGAATTACAGCGCTGGTTGTCGCCCAAGAGGTAGAAGAACCCGCAGAATTTACAGACGGGGTAAAAAGAACCGCACGACTCCAATTTCTTTTCTGTTTGCCTAGAAAGATGTCCCTGGTTTTTATTTTTTTTTTAATGCTGTCACCTTTTCTCAGTTCAGGAGCAAATTTCCTAGTAGCGGTATTGGCGGCGAGTGTACATATCCGGTTTGTAACTCGGGAGACAAGTCTCATTAATCTAGCGTGCGTGCTGCCTTTATGCAAATGCTCTCTTGCTCTTAAAATTAATTTGCCTGCAAGGACGAGAATATCCGAGGAATAAGCGATACAGAGCTATTAAGTTTACCTACAATCTCAGCACAAAAACTCCTGACATGGAACCGCCTGTCACAGGTCAGCCTTTGCGAGGGCGTGGTTCTGACTGCTACCGCTACATTTTCCAGCTAGGGAGCTGTTGACTGCAAGCACAAAAGCGATGGTCTGTTTTGTGAGTTGCCACGAACAAAACCTGTTCCCAGTGATCCCACAAAAGGTCTCAAAAGCGGAGGGAACGAATCCCCCTTTATAAGGAATCCGCTTCGCACAGCATGGTCCCGTTGAGATGATGTAGCTTCAGTACAAACTAGTGGATCTGCACGATCAGCGTGCCTCATGGGAAATTTGTCGAGCACCGTGGGCAGTGTGACTCCCACGAGCTTAAGGGTAAACATTGTAACTTATAGAGTGTAGAAATAAAAAATACAGTACCTTTTCAAGTTTTTGCACTAATATGCTTCTCCATTCCTACCTTAACTGGTTGTTCAGCAGTATTTATCCGTCTTGGGCAAGAGAGTTTTTGTAATACAACACTAGTTCCGAGGAGTCGACAAAACGGTACTATTCCTCGTATCTGCTAAAATCTCGAAAAATTTGTCACTAAATTTCAAATTCCTTCCTCACAGTTTTTTTTCCCCTAGACACTATCACTATACATTATTTTATGCGTAACCACCATAAACCTGCAAAATATTTATTGTCCTGCAACTAGCTTCGACAGGATGTCATCATCTGACATACATTAGAAGTTTTAAATGGTGCATACCAACTGTTCATAGTTTTAAATATATGTTCTATATCTGTTTGTGTTCTGCGCTGGATGCTTTGCCATACTCGAAGCATACTTACCTCCACAACACTAAATAGATAAGCACCATTTTTAAAAAAATTATAAACCTGTGATAAACAGCACTTGAAAACTTAAAAAGAAAGGTCATTTACACTGTGTGATCAAAAGTATCCGGACACCCCCAAAAACATACGTTTTTCATATTAGGTGCATTGTGCTGCCACCTACTGCCAGGTACTCTTATCAGCTATCTCAGTAGTCATTAGACTTAGTGAGAGAGCAGAATGGAGCGCTCCGCGGAATTCACGGACTTCGAACGTGGTCAGGTGATTGGGTGTCACTTGTGTCATACGTCTGTACGCGAGATTTCCACACACGTAAACAACCCTAGGTACACCGTTTCCGATGTAATAGTGAAGTGGAAACGTGAAGGGACACGTACAGCACAAAAGCGTACAGGCCGACATCGTCTGTTGACTGACAGAGACCGCCGACAGTTGAAGACGGTCGTAATGTGTAATAGGCAGACATCTATCCAGACCATCACGATGGAATTCCAAACTGCATCAGGATCCACTGCAAGTACTATGACAATTAGGCGGGAGGTGAGAAAACAAGGATTTCATGGTCGAGAGGCTGCTCATAAGATACACATCACGCCTGTAAATGCCAAACGACGCCTCGCTTGGTGCAAGGAACGTAAACATTTGACAACTGAACAGTGGAGGAACATTGTGTGGAGTGACAAATCACACACAATGTGTAGATCAGGTGGCAGGGTGTGGGAATGGCGAATGCCCGGTGAACGTCATCTGCCAGCGTGTGTAGTGCCAACAGTAAAATACGGAGGCGGTGGTGTTATGGTGTGGTCGTGTTTTTCATGGAGGGGGCTTGCACCTCATGTTGTTTTGCGTGGCACTATCACAGCACAGGCCTACATTAATGTTTTAAGCACCTTCTTGCTTCCCGCTGCTGAAGAGCAATTCGGGGATGGCGACTGCATCTTTCGACACGATCGAGCACCTGTTCATAACGCACGGCCTGTGGCGGAGTGATTAGACGACAATAACATCCCTGTAATGGACTGGCGTGCACAGAGTCCTGATCTGAATCTCACAGAACAAGTTTACGATGTTTTGGAACGTCGACTTCGTGCCAGGCCTGACCGACCTATGTCGATACCTCTCCTCAGTGGAGCACTCCGTGAAGAATGGTCTGCCATTACCCAAGAAACCTTCCAGCACCTGATTGAATGTATGCCTGCGAAAGTGGAAGCTGTGATCAAGGCTAAGGGTGGGCCAACACCATATTGAACTCCAGCATTACCGATGGAGGGTGCCACGAACTTTTAACTCA
Source organism: Schistocerca serialis cubense (assembly GCF_023864345.2). NCBI lineage: Eukaryota > Metazoa > Arthropoda > Insecta > Orthoptera > Acrididae > Schistocerca > Schistocerca serialis. The sequence continues at coordinate 259,893,869 of NC_064641.1, forward strand.
TTTTCAGCTAGGTGTCCGGATACTTTTCATCACATAGTGTATTGAAGCTGTGGTGCACGGCGTAAAAGATTCTGTGAATATACTTAGTCCGAAAAAAAACGCAACACCTTCAAGGACTTGGCATCGGTGGCACCAATGAATGATTATGTGCGTATCGAGGTGAGGTGGTCTAGTGTTAACGACTTAATTGTGATGGTCATCGGCGGTCAGACGGCGCTCAGGAAGCATGTATGTTTTGCCTCTGTTTTGTCTTTGCAGGCAGTAAGTGTGCGGAGTTTAGAGGAGAACAGTGTTAGCAACATTCATTCCTGGGTACAACGACGCCCCACCGAAGAAGAATACGAACTCCTGTAAAACGACTTCAGCCATTCGAACGGGGTTGCACTGTGGGTCTGCGGGAAGCAGGGTGGACGTATCGACGGATGCGGCACATGTTGGATACAGTGTTTCGGTGGTATGTCGCAGCTATCAGCAGTGTTAGCAGAATCATTCCCACAGTTGTAGACCAGGTTCTGGACGTCTGCGTAATTTAGACGCACGTCAAGGTCGACGCATTGTGAGAGCAGCGGTGGCCGAACGAACTTCACCCAGGGAAGAAATCCGGGCGTATGTTCCGCCTGCTGTGTCACCGTGGACATCGGGAACCGCCTGCTTGGAGCAGGATTAGGACCACGTGTGCCACTGTCACCATGAAAGCGTCAAGCTTGGCTACTCTGGTGTCGTGGAAGAGTCGACTGGAGAGTGGAATGGCGCTATATTGCCATCAGTGATATGAGAGCAGGTTCTGTGTGTGCGCGAGTGATGGCCATACACGTATACAGTGTAGATCTGGTGAGCTGCCCATTCCGGAATGCGTTCGTTCACGACACAAATAGAGAGGCATCAGTTACAAATTGCGGTCAGATCTGATGTTTCTGCAGAGTAAAGTAACCAGTTCTCGCTACCTTGCACATGTTGTTATCTTCCATGCAACTGCCATTACTTCGACAAGAAATATGCTTTCACAGCACGACAATGCACGTTCGCACCCAGCCGCTGCAACGCAACGTGCACTCCTTGGTCTACAACTAACTGCCCTGGCCAGCAAGATCACTACATCTCTCGCCATTGTGACACTTGCGGGACATGATGAAGCGGGGATTTACTCGTCCTCCAAGCCTGCAAGGACCACTGCTGAAACGCCACAGAAGGCGCAAGACGCTTGGAACAATCTTCGCAGGATGCCATTCTTCATCTTTATGGTCGTTCGCGTGCGAGAATACACGCTTGTTCTGCAGACAGAGGGAGAGGTTACACTATATTGATGCGATTGTTTGGCATCCTTTACTGTGACATATGCGTTTCATTTGGTCTGAATTTTTCATATACTCCTAAAACGATGAACTACCTGGCACATCACTTATAGCCAAAATGACCTCGTCCTTGAGAATATTGCATTTTTCATCCGGTAGTGTATTTGGTTCATTCAGCAGTGGTAATACTCCATGTCGGTAACCACATTTAAACAATGCACTATCCGTCGTCAGATAATACATCGACGTCGACCGCTAAGTGTTTTGTGAAGTGAAAAGCTCAGAGACAAATTGCAGAATTACTAAGCGAGTCGATCGTCAGACGCAATGTTCCGACCTCTTCATCTACATACATGATCTGGAAACCATAGGGAAACGCATGGCAGAAGGTACCAGACGTTAAGACCTTTCCCATTTCATTCACGTACGGAGCTTTGTAAGAATGGTAGCGTAAACGCCTCTGTGCGTGCTGTAATTAATGCTGCCTTCGCGATCCCCGCAGGCAGCAATACGTAAGGAGTTGTAGTGTAATGATAGATTAATAACTTCAAGTTATTTCTTGAAACTTATTAAGTAGGCTTCCAGGGAATAGTTTGCGTCTGTCTTCAAGCGTTTGCCCGTTCTTTCACAATGTCCGCGTCACTCTCCCATGGATCAAACAAACTTCCGACCATTCGTGCTGACCTTTGTATGGTTCAGTATCCATTGTCAAGTCTGTATAGGTTCCACCCACTCGAGCAACATTCTAGAAGGGGTCGCAAGAGGCTTTTTTTTACCTTCTTTATGGAGTGATTTCGTTCCCTAGTATGCTACCAATAAAACGACTATTGCAAATTATCTCTGGTACCTAGACCATAGGAGGGCGATTGGTTGAGAGGCGATAGAACCTGGTTTTCGTGTCCATGTGGCTTCACAGAAACCAACGAAAAATGGAGGGATAACACACAGATAATGGGAGACTCGGACGGTTGTGTGGATATGGCAGATGGCTGGCGCACGGTATAAGGGCTGATTCAGCTGCCTCTACCGCCGTTGTTTTATGCAACCCACAATGTTACATCTAGCCTCCAAAAAACACGCACGAGATTGTCATATTCTCTTATTCGCCACATGATTTATTTTAGCCCTACTGAAAGAATGAACAGAACTTTTTTGTAGGAAATGTAATGTAGTTAAACTTTATACTGGGATACGTTTTCTCTGGAGGCCACTGTTTTCGAGTTAATCAAGAATAACGTATATAAGTGACTTTGAAATGCATCTCCACCTCCACACTCGCCCCTCAGCAGTCAGAGTTTCTAGTATGTCGTTTGTGGCACTTACTCCTAACATTTTACAAAAATTTTCAACTGCACTAATTATTCCCGATATTCGACTTTTTTGGTCTATTGACTGACCTATTACGCCACCAAAATAGTGGACTGTTTCGTTAACATTATCAATATAACGAACCCATTACAGTAATGAAAGTAAAATGAGTTTTCTAAACGTTACGCTAAAACTAATTACATTGACAATTCGATCCAAACTTAACCCTTGCAAGCACAGTAGTTTCGTAGTCAGAAGGGCTGACGAATACAATAATGTAATTGTTTATTTTATGCCGTCAAAACTCGCAAAAATATTAGATGAAACTTAGACAAACGTCCGTTTTACAGTTTGTATGTGCTCGACCAAGCCGGTAATGTAGTAAGGCCAGGCAGGTCGAAAGTGGAAAACAATTCGTGCAGTCGCTAATTTTGGATAGTGGTAGGAGAGTGTACCATGGACAACATACATACTAGAAATTCTAGCCAGTGAGGGCTGAGTGTGGGAGTGGGGGCGTGTTTGAAGGTCACTTTTGTTCTTTTTTTATTGAATAACTCGATAATTGCATCCTGTAATGCAAACGTATCCCTGTACAAAATTCAACTACATTAAGTTTCCTACAAAAAGGTCCTGTTCATTTTTTTCTGTAGTACTAAAAGTCAGCACGTAGCGAGCGAGAGAAAATGAAAAAATCGTGCGTGGGTTTTGAAGGCCAAATATAACATTGCGGGTTGCACAAAAAAGTTGGTAGGGGCAGCTGAATCATCCCGTATAGGGCAGATTTGATGGAGGTTGTGTGAAAGGAAGGAAGATTAGGGTTGAGCGTCCCACCGATGACGAGATAATGTACAGAAACGTATCTCTCAAAATTTTTGGCGCACCGTATCTCACTGACATTAATCTTCGTTCAGAAGGGCTGCAAAGTGAACATTTATAGTAGTTATAGCCTGTGGATCGTGAATTTAACATAAATTGCGAGTTTAATTTATGTTACAACCATCGTTATAGTTTAACTTATTCATGTTGCATAATTTTTGTATTTGCCAGTGAAACAAAACAATAACATCTCGTAGACAAGCACCAAACCACCACAAAAGTTATCTGTTACGCAGTGGAATCGAATGAATGTTTAGGGTTTAACACATCGCCGACGTCAGTGTTATTACAGTGGAAGGTATGGCTCAACTGGAGAAGCGCTGAGCCAGAATTGTAATTTTTGGAGCAGCCGAAAATGTACTCGCCTCAAATGGTTTCGATTAATCGCTGAAAACCTAAATCTAGAATGCCGAATTGGTATTAGAACCCTCGCTTCTGAATGGGAGTTGGATGTCTTAACCATTGCGCCACACGAGCTCGTTTGGGAGGGTTTCATATTCTGAAAGACATCATACGAGATATTTCGTAACGTTATGACCGCTTAGCACATACAACAGCTGTTTTCATATTAGTGTCTTATTTAGTCACGATAGTCAAACACCCAAAATAGCCGATGTTTTCCCACAGATTGCCAAATCTGACATAAGGTAAATGATCACTTAATTTATCGAAGTGTACTAAGTCATGAATAATCACTCCCGGAAAACGACGGGCAGTTTGGAATACACATCTAAAGGGAGGTGAGGGCCGCAACCGCTGAAGAAGGAACGCTTGAGGTCAATGCAGAAAAAAGCAATGGAGCGCAAACGAACGTTGTTCTGGTTCGACTTTCGTTCGTTGTGAATGAGCACCAAGACGCTTTCTTCTGCCTTTGTCCGGACATGCGGGTCACCTAGAATTAGCTGAGATGGTACTGTAGATTCGAACCTCTTTTCTGCTCGAGTACTATTTGCATAATTAATGCCTCTCAAGATTACAAGTGAAGCCAACACCCAACAACACTGCTGGTCTAGACTTCAGATATAGTGGTGGCTTTAGGAAATCAGAGAGCCTTGTTAAACTGTATCAGTGTTCATGAACGAGGTAGTCGTCCAACCCTTCGTCGGGTAATAATAGTTTCATCGTCATCCATCCCATTGTTGGGTAAACTGCGTGAACGTCGTGATAACTATTTTAGTTTCTGTAATGCTCTCATCTCAGTCGGCTGTCAAAAAATCCTCATAAAGCCGCATTTGTGCCCATCCATTGTACATGCTGCTCTGTCAGAAAGTCCTTATAAAGCAGTACATTTGCCCAACCACTGTACATGGGACTGACTGAATGATTTCCTAATTGACCTGTTGTCGTTATGAGGCGTGTAAACGGTAGCTGAAGAAGGCTGCGCTTCTATACCTTTGGAGAAGTTCTCGTTTCTTTACGTTATTTACACTAGGATAACGATTAATTAATACACTGATATTTTCAAGTTTTTGGCAGATTTACTTTTCTCATCACCATGTCACAAATATGTAGCCACAGCGTTAGAGGTCCAACCGCATGAGGGATGCTATACAAATTCCAGTTCCAAGTGGGTGGTGTGCGAGAGGCGAAAGCCGTTGTAAGTTGGTCAATTCCCGTGTCATGCAAACTTTGCTGAACATCGGATTGCACATGGCTGTAAATCATTGACATCAAGGATCAAACCATGACTCTTTTGTACTACTTTGTAATCTTAACTTCAAATGTCCTTTCTTGAGTCGTCCAGCCTTTATTTTCCCGTGTTTTCTTAGCTCAGCAATGTCTTGGAATTCAGACTCCACAGTGTTTCTTCCATCTGTTCCTCAGGCTTGTTGTTTTCTCATTCAGGTTAAGTAACTACCTTATATTCTTGACTGATATCTTCGCGCCTCTTTCTCGCAGGCGTGTTCCGATAGCATGTAACACACCGTCTAATATGTCTGAATTTTGATATGTACAAAGAAGCACGAAGTTGTTCCACTGGAGATTGATCAAAGACTGAAATTGCAATCGTAGAGGTTGAAATCCAAGTAATTTTAACTGTCAAAGATGGCATCCACGTCTCATTCATTGTCACAACCGACGAAAAGAAAGTCCCATTCATGCTGTCGTTGTGCGTCAACATTGCTTGGCAACATGCCACACGGGCAGCCATGTGGTCGTCCATCAGCATTCGTGGCACCCACCTGGATGAGACTTTTCACATTTCCAGGTCGTCATGCAGGATTGTGTGCACAGAACCCACAGAAATGCCAACTCTGGAGGCGATCTGTTCAACAGTCATTCGGCGATCCCCCAAAACAATTCTCTCCACTTTCTCGATCATGTCGTCAGACCGGCTTGTGCGAGCCCGAGGTTGTTTCGGTTTGTTGTCAGACGATAACGTCTTTTAAAAGTTATTTGCGCTTCCAGTTGTTTGTGCAAGTTGGTTTCCAGTTTCCAACATTTACGCACATAACGCAATTTTGGCATTATTGAATATAACCATTACTTCCCACCCGCTATTTCCGAAGCTTCGTCGAATTGTACGAACAAGGTGGCTGATACTTTCGGATGTTTCTTCTGATGTCATAGTTGTATTGTAGGTAATATCGACATACAATACAAGACGTTGTTGCAGTGTTTGTTTGTTAAGGAAGTCTTAAGAGGTCATCAGCGACAGTTTGATGAGGATAGAATAGGCAATGTGACTCACTCAATCAGTTTTTCTATTATCTCTTCGCCCGCCTCGACCAGTCGATCAATATCATCTTCGCTCTTCTTCTTTACCTGGAGCAACACAAATCTGATCTCATGACGTGCCCACGCCACTGGAGTATTTTTCTCCCTCTGAACTTTCTTGGACTGCTCAGTAACTTTTAAACTAACTAGGATTTTTTATTCTAAATCTAGTCAATTCTGGTGATTCAGAATATACTACATTCGCTACGTCTAGCTTCTTGCTACGAGGTGCATTCAAGTTCTAAGGCCTCCGATTTTTTTTTCCTCCGGACTGGAAAGAGATAGAAACATGCGCATTGTTTTAAAATGAGGCCGCGTTCATTGTCAATACGTCCCAGAGATGGCAGCACCGCACAGCAGATGGAATTTTACCGCCAGCGGCGAGAATGAGAACTGTTTTAAATACTTAAAATGGCGACGTTTTCCTTACTTGAACAGCGTGCAATCATTCGTTTTCTGAATTTGCGTGGTGTGAAACCAATTGAAATTTATCGACAGTTGAAGGAGACATGTGGTGATGGAGTTATGGATGTGTCGAAAGTGCGTTCGTGGGTGCGACAGTTTAATGAAGGCAGAACATCGTGTGACAACAAACCGAAACAACCTCGGGCTCGCACAAGCCGGTCTGACGACATGACCGAGAAAGTGGAGAGAATTGTTTTGGGGGATCGCCGAATGACTGTTGAACAGATCGCCTCCAGAGTTGGCATTTCTGTGGGTTCTGTGCACACAATCCTGCATGACGACCTGGAAATGTGAAAAGTCTCATCCAGGTGGGTGCCACGAATGCTGATGGACGACCACATGGCTGCCCGTGTGGCATGTTGCCAAGCAATGTTGACGCACAACGACAGCTTGAATGGAACTTTCTTTTCGTCGGTTGTGACAATGAATGAGACGTGGATGCCATTTTTCAATCCAGAAACAAAGCGCCAGTCAGCTTAATGGAAGCACACAGATTCACCGCCACCAAAAAAATTTCAGGTAACCGCCAGTGCTGAAAAAATGATGGTGTCCATGTTGTGGGACAGCGAGGGCGTAATCCTTACCCATAGCGTTCCAAAGGGCACTACGGTAAAAGGTGCATCCTACAAAAATGTTTTGAAGAACAAATTCCTTCCTGCACTGCAACAAAAACGCCCGGGAAGGGCTGCGCATGTGCTGTTTCACCAAGCCAACGCACCCGCACATCGAGCTAACATTACTCAACAGTTTCTTCGTGATAACAACTTTGAAGTGATTCCCCATGCTCCCTACTCACCTGACCTGGCTCCTAGTGACTTTTGGCTTTTTGCAACAATGAAAGACACTCTCCGTGGCCGCACATTCACCAGCCGTGCTGCTATTGCCTCAGCGATTTTCCAGTGGTCAAAACAGACTCCTAAAGAAGCCTATGCCGCTGCCATGGAATCATGGCGTCAGTGTTGTGAAAAATGTGTACGTCTGCAGGGCGATTACGTCGAGAAGTAACGCCAGTTTCATCGATTTCGGGTGAGTAGTTAATTAGAAAAAAAATCGGAGGCCTTAGAACTTGAATGCACCTCGTACAGCGCATGGAGGCTCCTGCACGCCCTTTCTTTCGATTTGACGTTTATGTTTCTAAGTTATCTCAGGTAATTTCAGAAATTCTTTTCCAACCCCATATCCAGTTTGGGCTCTGTAATTCATCTCAGAACCGCGATTTTCGTTACTTGTCTTCTGGTTTTGTTAAAATCAGATAGTCACGTTCAAAATGTCTCTGTCTAGAGCAGGAGTTTCCAAATTTTTTTGGACGGAACACCAAGAGAATCCTTGACACTTTGATGGAACACCTTGTTTATTTTGAAGGTTAATAAAATATGAGAAAAACTTGTTTTATTCATTGATTACTCCAATTTTAAAACATAACTAATAACACGGAAATCATAATAAAATAAAATAGTTAGAATCGTCAAAATGTTGGAAAAAAACGCCATATTACAGTCTTTTGCGGAGCGCTTACTCACCTCCCGCGGAACACAGGGAAAACTGTGGCCTAGGATGATTTTGTTTATTTGCGTGAAATAAATGACTATGGGAAGAGCTGGTGAGTTATTTTTATTTCCATAGCAGTGTGCAATCCCTGTATGAGTTTACAGCAACCGATAGTTTCTGTATTGTTACGTTTTAGGAAAGGTAAAGACAGTAGAGAGAGAAAGAGAGAGTTCTGACGTTGCGGTTGATAATGGAAGCAAGACTGGAGAAAAATCAAGATTTTCATAGGATTTGTCGACCTGGAAAAAGCGTTCAATAGTGTAAAATAGAGCACGATGTTCGAAATTCTGAGAAAAATACGTCTGGAGGGAGACGGGTAACATACAATATGTACAAGAACCAAGAGGGAACAGTAAGGTTGGAAGCAACGAAGTTCTCGGATTAAAAAGGGTGTAAGGCAAGGACGTAATCTTTCTCGCCTACTGTTCAATCTATACTTCGAAGAAGCAATGACGGAAATTAAAAAAAAAAAAATGTTCAAGATTGGGATTTAAATTGAAGATGAAAGTACTTCAGTCCTAAGATTCGGTGATGACATCGCTATCCTCAATGAATACGAAGACCTACAAGATCTGTTGGGTGGAATGAACAGTCTAATGAGTACAAAATATGGATTGAGAGTAAACTGCAAAAAGCCAAAGGTAATGAAAAGCAGAAGAAATGAGAACAGCGAGAAAATTCATATTAGGATTCGTGCTCACAAAGTACATGAAGCAATTGTGGCAACGTGGAATCCAAATTACCCATGATGGAGGGCGTAAAAAGCAGACTACCATGGGCAAAGAGCGCGTTCCTAGCCAAGAGAAGTGTACTAGTATCACACATTGACCTTAATTTGAGGAAGATATTTCTACGTCTGTTTGTTTGCAGCACAGCATTGTATGGTAGAGAAACATGGACTGTGGGAAAACCGGAATAGAAGAGAATCGAAGCGTTTGAAATGTGGTCCTACAGAAGAACGTTGTAAATTAGATGGACTGATAAGGTAAGAAATGAGAAGGTTCTCCTCAGAATCGACGAGGAAAGGAATACAAGGAAAACAATGACAAGAAGAATGAACACTGTGGTAGGACATCTGTTAAGACATCACGGAATAACTTCCATAGTATTACAGAGAGCTGTAGAAGGTAAAAACTGTAGAGGAAGACAGAATAGAATACACCCAGCAAATGACTGAGGGCATAGGTTGCAAGTGCTACTCTGAGATGAAAAGAGTGGCACAGGAGAGGAATTGGTGGCAGGTCGCATCAAACCATTCAGAAGACTGTTGAAGAAAAAAACCGTTTTATGAGCTTGGCATATGGAAGCTCGTACACGAATTGAACCGTTTGAATGTCCGTTTACTGGCTAGTAGTTTGCTGCAGAGGTGTCTCGAGCGCAGCGGACCGTGACGAGGTTTGCAGCAGAGCAGAACCTTCGCCGCCGCTTCATATGGCACTTCGGGTGCAACAACTGTTCCCTCATGATAGCAGTGGGGCGCGACAGTACACCCTGGGCTCTCGCAACAGCTGACTGCTGGAGGGTCGGTTTGTTCCCACGGGCCGGACGAGACGCCTGTGCTCCATGGGAATTCAGCGAAAGCTGCCGCTGTCAGCTGCTGCCTGTACACCGCGCAAGGTGCATCGCGTAACGGAGGGGCAGCATGCCTATACGCCTAGCAGCGGCTGCGCCCCTGTGGTTTAGGGACTCCCCCCTCATGGCCACTGTGATGACCAGCCAGTTCCTGCGGCAGATGCGGAACCACCCCGCGTAGCCCCCTCGCTTCCGCTCACGGCTCGAGGGTCCTAATCACGAACGGTGCACGTACAATAGGCGCCGCCGAGGGAATTCCTCACCGTTTGAATTACGCTCGCCCGCCCTGCTGCAGACAGTCGAGCGACGAAGCGCTGGGAGACGGTCAGGTAGTAGGGGGGACACAGTACACGACCCCCGACACTCGTCTGCATTGACGAGAGACAGAGTGCGTAGCAATACCGCTACAGTTACGCGATGCCTCAGCGCCGTCTGGTCCGTGTTTGAACGACAATAAGGGGGACTAAGGCGACACACAAAAATTGGAATAAGACTCCAGTTACTCACTGCCGTGTCACACTATTGTGCGAAAGGAGCGATTCAACCTTTTCCAGCCTATAGTTTCTATATGGAACCACCGCCTTTCTATAATGATTACGAAATATACATGAATATCTGGACTGTTACTGTAAGTGTTATGTTTTGGTGTTCGTCGCATCTGTAGCTATGCACAGACTGGATGCCACGGTGCCTCACTAGTCTTAGCAAGCGCAAACAGTTATATGTGTACTGTAGCGGCATGACCTGAGTCATACCTGACAAATATAATAATTAGAAAGTTGGGTATTGTTTACTAGGAATAATCCATATGGGTCGGAAATCAGTAGATGTGATTTATATGCACAAGCGAACACACACACACACACACACACACACACACACACACACACACACACACTCTCACTGGTCATTCCGGACTCGAGTCTATTACCGTAGCAACGTATTTTCGCCATCCGTCCCTGTCTTGGGCTATTTCCTTCCAATCACCTTCAATACCTAGGCTCCTCAAATCAGCCTTCACATTGTCCTCCCATCTACGCCTCGGTCTCCCCACAGGACGTTTTCCCTCTAAGTGCCCTACCAGTACTCTGCGCGCTGCCCTGCCCTCATCCATTCGAGCTACGTGACCCGCTCATCGCAGCCTACGTGATTTAATGATACTTATTATGTCAGGGCTTGAACAGAGTTCGTGAACCTCTTCGTTATGCTGTTTTCGCCACTCTCCGAAAATTTTCCTCAAAATTTTGTTTTCAAATACTCGAAACGGCTTTTCATTTTGCACAGTGAGAGACCAAGTCTCACACCCATACAGCATAACTGGTAGAATAATAGTTTTGTATATTCTAATCTTTAAATTCCTAGACAATATCCGTGATGAAAGTAATCTATTCAGTGGGAAGTAGCACGCATTTCCCACCCATAATCTCTTCTTCACTTTTTCAAACTGCATGTCTCCAACTCTTTAACATTTCCTGATCTACTGCTGTTGGCATTCTAGTAGTAACCAGGTATTTAGTTTTGTCTTCACTTATCCTTAGACCTACAGCTTCACTAGCCTTGATTAACGCATTCGCATTTGCTGTTAACAGATTCTTTCCTATCGCTAATGATGTTTGGATCATCTGCATACCCTAATATCTTAATATTTCCATTTAACTCCACACCCTCTGAATTATCTGCTGCCATTCGTACAATATATTCTAGGACTACATTAAAAAGCAGCGGAGACAGGGCATCTCCCTGCTTAAGTCCGTTCTTTATTACAAATTCTTCTGACTCCAGTTTCCCCACGCGTACTCTACCGTTTGTGTTTTTCAAACTCGCTTCTATAACATACTTCTTTAGTATTCCAAGTTCCAAAAAAATTCTGTACAATTTTGATATCAATACTGAATCGCATGCTTTTGTAAAATCTATGAAAAGATTATGAACTAAATTTGACTAAGGTAGAATATGAACAAATGATGATAATATCAGAAAAATTTAATGATTTATTCAAGAGCAAGAGCTTCACAAACTGAGCAAGTCAGTAACGCGTTGGTCCACCTTGGCCCTTATGCATACAGTTACAGAGCTTGGCTTTGACTCTGTGGGGTCCTGTCCACTCGTTTCGTATAGGGTTCCTAAAGGATGCTGTGTTCTCCGATAGCTATTCAACACTTCAAGCAAATCAGATTAACAGTTTTTGTTACAATGAAGAAGACAGACAAAGCGTAACTTTGAATTTACAATGGTGTCGCAAGCGATGGGCGACATGCAAATAATCAAAGTCCTTTGCTGTATATAGGGTCCATGGAAGCAATTGATATGGATCACACGTCATTACTGTCGTAGGGCTCTCCTAGTACTGTACGCATACTGTGCGGCCGAGGCTGGCAGGAGCGGCGCTTTTATTCTCTTCTGCTAGACGGCGCTCCTGTCGTGGTGCAGCCCTCGTCAGCGGGATGTTGGCTGACGTCTCAGACCCTTCTTTGCTCTTGCGTTCTTCATTTCGTGCCGTCGTCAATCGTTACGCCGGAACAGACTGAGTTGTTGGATGTCTTCCTGAAGGATATTGTGCCAAATTCTGCCCAATTTGAGCGTTAGATCGTCAAAATCCCCACCTGCTTAGAGGGCCCTGCGCTTAATGCTCCACACGTTCTCAATTTGGGAGAGATCTGGCGAACTTGCTGGCCAAGATAGGGCTTGACAAGCACAAAGACTAGTAGTAGAACCTCTCGCTGTGTGTGGACGGGCATTGTCTTGCTGAAATGTAAGCCCTGGTTGGTTTGACGTAAAGGGCAACAAAGGGGGCCGTACATCATCGTCGCGTCGATGTGCCGCTGTGCTGTAAGGGTGCCACAAATGATAATGAAAGAGGTCCTGATATGAAATGAAATGGCACCCTAGACCATTACTCATAGTTGTCGGGCCATATAGGGGGCGAAGTCAGGTTGGTATCCCATCGCTGTCCAGGGCGTCTCCAAGACACTTCTTCCCTGGTCATTGGGGATCAATTCGAAGTGGGACTCAAATTACTGAAGATGACGCTACTCCACTCAATGAGATTCCAAGCCGAAGACGTGGACGTGTCTGGAGAAGCCGCAGACACCGGTGGGATACCGACCTTACTGTCATCCGCCATAACGGCTCGACAACCAGGAGTGATGATCTGCGAATGGGGGAGGGGGTCATTTCTTTTCATAGCTAGACCGCCGCGCGGGATTAGCCGAGCGGTCTGAGGCGCTGCAGTCATGAACTGTGCGGCTGGTCCTGGCGGAGGTTCGAGTTCTCCCTCGGGCATGGGTATGTGTGTTTGTCCTTTGGATAATTTAGGTTAATTAGTGTGTAAGCTTAGGGACTGATGACCTTAGCAGTTAAGTCACATAAGATTTCACACACATTTAAACATAGCTAGACCGATATGGTTATCATCCGCAGCACCCTTACAGCACAACGGCACGTCGCGATATTTTACGCCCCGTTTTATTGCCCTTCATGCCAGGCCATCCTGGGCTTACATTTCAGCATAATAATGCCCGCCCGCACACGGCGAGGGTTTCTAGTGCTTGTCTTCGTGGTTGCCAAACCCTCCCTTGACCAGCAAGATTGCTGGATCTCTCCCCATTGAGAACGTCTGGCAGGACCCTCAGCCAGCTCGTGATTTTGACGATCCAATGCGCCAGTTGGATTGAATTTGGCACGATATCCCTCAGGACATCCAGCAACTGTATCGATCACTGCCAAACTGGATAAATGTTTGCATAAGGGCCAGAGGTGTACTAACGCGTCATTGACTTGCTCAATCTGTGAAACTCTTTCCCTTGAACAAATCATCCAATTTGTCATCATTTGTTTGTCTGTACATCTACATAATATCTACCGATTTCCGTCCCATTCGGATAATTCCTTCGCGGTGCTTTTTTTTTTTCTTCTTCTTCTTTTAAGCGTATGATAATGGTGTGGATATATTTAGAGACAAACATATATATGAAGTAACGTGTGTATGTTAGCCTTTGTACTCTGTGATTGCTTTTACTGTACTCCAAACGGATCTACAGGAAGAAAGTGTATGTAGAATGTTACACTAGTAGTCACTTGTAAACTTGACGCAGAGTACAACGTCACTTTGTCAGAAGCTGATGAAGAAATGATATACATGCATTATTGTTAAATAGTGTGTCAAATAAGGATTTATTACCGATTTAATATGATGTTTCCAAGCTTGCATGTATTCCAATCAATCTTTTTTTTCCAAATTAATTAAATTAATATTTTCTGGAGTAGAGCTACAAAAAAATTTTTTTTTTTTTAAAATTCCCGTAATTTTGTTTGTAAAGAGTTAAAGTAAAACTGTCGCTGGAAAGGCAGATGCCAGTCACAGATTCGTTGGATGGATCACGAAGGGTGATCACCTATTAAGGAGTTAGCTCACAGAATCCGCGTTCAGCCGATACTTGGAGTATTCGTCTTAAACACGCTTAGGTTCAGTGAGCCCGTAAGTGTCACGGGGGTGCTCACCAAACTCCTGTGGCAGAAGCTACAGGAGAAACGTTGTGCATAACGGTGTAGTTTACTTTTAAAACTTCGAGAGCGACCCTTCATGGTATATCTAGGTTGAAGACCGTGAAGGTAAAATTAGAGATTCGAGATCATACCATTCGTAAGTGGCACCGGAAAGTGAGGAAGTGACTGTTTCACATTGCTTGCGGTACATTACAATGTCAGATAGTGTTGGGGATATTATAATGTCAGCTAGTATTCGGAGTAATCACCGTTTACAACATACACTCCTCCTGCAATGAAATATTCAGCCAGGTGCCGTTATAAAGGGTGCGGCAAATAAAAGTGGCCCGGAGAACAGAGTTCCAGGGTACAAAGAAACAGCAGGGGAAAGGAAATACGGTACTAACCTAACTATAACAGATGTTGAAAGTAACCACCATTCATCTCTTGACACTTTTGGGCAATGGTCAGCAAGTTGCTGTAGGCGAGTCGAAGCTAGACTGTTGGAATTGGTGCAATCTCATCCGAAATATTCTGCTGCAGTTCTTGAAGACTATGAGGGTCGTTGCGATACGTCTTAGACTTGAGGGCTCACGTACAAAGTAATCGCACACTGACACACCTGGTGATCAGGGTGGCCAGATAGGACTGTGACCAGACTGACCTCTGCTAACAATTCTGTGAGGTGGGAAGATAGTGTAAATGTGCTCCAAGGTTCGGTCGGCTGTATGGGCAGTTGCTCCATCCTGTTGGAGATAGCTGTAGGTCTTTTCCTCCTCCGTTAATGTGTGGTTATATGCCTACATTTACATCCACTCGTCCGGGCCACTTTTATTTGCTCCACCCTGTACCTGCGCTCTACATTGTGATGCGCATTTGCATAAAACGCTCTGCAGGTCAATGCAGTGCATGGTGGAGGATACATCCTATCAATATTATCAATAATCTTTCCTATTCCATACGTCTATTGAGCGTGGTAAAAAATGTCTGTATGCTGACCACGCCCAACCTCTCTCATCTTCTTCTTCTTAACGATTCCTATGCGAGATACTCGTTGGTGGCAGTATAATGCTCGCACAGTCTTCTTCGAATAAACGTTCTCTAAATTTAACCCCAAGGTTTCAAGAAAATTAAGTCATCTTTCTCCCAAGGATTCTCATTTAAGATGTCAATGCATTTCTGTTACACATGGGACCTTTTGCAGTCTTAGCAACAGCACGTCTCTAAATTCGTTCGGCGTCCACTGTCAAGCCTACTTGACAAGAGCTCCGAGTCACTGCAACAGCATTCCATGATTGGTCGCACTGGCTTCTCGTATGTTACTTCCTTTACATATGCACCGCACTTTCCCAGAACGCTTCCAACAAAATATCCAAGTCGTCGATTCACCTTACCTAAGGCTACAGTCACAGTGGCACCCCACCCACAACATGGTGGATTCCACCGTCGACCGACATCGGTCGAACTTTTCAAATCAGTACTCCACTACGTGCTCGCTCACAATGCAACCGATCTCAGCACAAACATACAGTCTTCGGATGCCAATTGAAACATAAGTTTAGTTCAAGAGATTATGATTTTACACAAGATTAGGGCTCCCACCCTTGGCAAGCCAGAAGTGGGGGCACATCAAACGAATGGTAGCACTTTAGTGCAACTCTCAGTAATTCCCGTTAGCTCCCATACTAGCCCTGACTGACAAGAATAAGATGATAAACGATCAGATAAAAAAAACTGAAACTGTAGAAATAAACCAAAAACTCAAGAACTTGAGGCTGTCCCGTCTTAATTAATATAGAGATATTGGACAACTATAGAAAAGAAGTCACAAATATTACAAAATCGGGCCAGGTGGCAATGTTAATCGTGATATAGCTCGGAATCTATGGAATGAAATCACAGCTTTATTGGAAACCACAGGTAGGTTAAAGCATATCAGAAATTTTAGGCGAATATTATAACCTAAAAAATTAATTTATTAAAGTCAGGAGCATGGCATATCTTACAGTATGTTTATGAGGCATCCATCCCGCCCAAGGATATTAAAATAGATTCTAACCTCGTTGCTGGAATAGGTTTTAAGCTAAGCTAACCTCCTCAGGTCCAACAAACACTGACGAAGGAGTTAGGACGTTCCGTGACCGAGCTGTCAGCGTTATCGGGTGGCCTCTCGTGATTGCACCTGTCGACTGTTGTCGGAGCCATTCTGAACACAGGCTGCTTTTAGGTGAATCGCTAGAGCAGCCAAAGCAAAGTCGCGCTCCCCCCCCCCCCCCGCCCTCCCCCCCCCCCCCCCCAAAAAAAAAAAGACACGCCGTGGTGCCTATGTCACAGTACATAACACTGCTGGTTTCACGAGTGCCAGCAGCCGTCTCCGGCGGGGACCGAGCAACGGTTTGACAAGTGTGTAATATTCTTGACTGCGTGTTCAAATGCGTGCAAGTTCTCGATAGCAAACGACAAAATTAAGACCATTAATGGGTACCTTTTCAATTAAACATTGATTTCCCGTGGGCCTTGCACGGAGTCAAACGTTAACATAGTGTGGCGGACAAGCCGACAAGTGTGATGTCATAAGTTCGTTGTAGTGGCCGATGTATCTCTTTGTCCCCGGTTTTGACCCCTTTAGCGGTGCGCTATGGTACTGCGGCGTAGCCATTTCAATTTACACTTTATCTGGACTACAGACTGGTATCTGTATGATAATTAGAATGTTATTACCACTAAGATTACAGGATTGAAAGAACAATAACTTGATTTTAAACTTCCTCACAGTATCAACGATAAATTTGTGTCGTTAGGAAGCACAATCCGGCAGTGCATGTGTGAGAACTCGGGAGATTGGGAAGGCCAACTCGACCTCGGCCTGGCCAACTGAGTGGCCAGCAGACCTGGCCGACCGACCGCGCCCTCAGCCGCACAACCGCTCCCTTCATTTCCCCGCCGCTTATTAAAAACCGGAACCCTTCATGCGCGGTGATCGTTAGCACCGAGAACTGAGCCCTCCAAAGGGCGGCTGGGACAGCTGCCACGACGAGGAGTGCGTGCTTGCTTGCTGGGGCCACAAAGAGAAAAGCATTTTTATTTGAGGCGTGAATGCGTCCAAGCACAGGGGGATGTTGTTTTATTGGAACTGACGTAACGAGCATTTGAAAGGGAAGTCTCTATTTATTTACTCTCGTCGCAGCACTTCCATAATACTAACAACAGGCTTGCCTTACGTGTTTATAAGGAGTCAAAGGCGGCAGCAGCGGGCATTGGGAAGTCTATTTTAATATTTCCAACTATGTGAAACAAGAACGTTTTTCTATATATTCCTTTCATTTGTCTTTCAGAAGGTCTGATGCGCTCCTCCAACCTCGAGTAATCTTCCCTTTTTCCGGCACAGAACGTTTCAGTAATCGGACGTAATACTATCTTAAGACAAAAAGAAAAAAAAAAAGATGCACTACGATAGAATCATCCGAAAAGGATGGAAATTGCTGGATGTGATGTACATGTACAGACAAATGATCAAAATTTTAGAAAAAAATTATGATTGATTCGAGGGGAAGAGCTTCACAAATTGAATAAGTCAGTAACGTGCTGGTCCACCTCTGACACTCACCCAAGCATTTATTCAGCTTGGCATGGGCTGAAGAGTTTTACCCTCCTGAGGGATATCGGGCCAAATTTTGTCCTATTGCCGCATTAAATATTGCTCCAAACGTTCCCAAGGCCAAGGTAGGATTTGGCAAGCACAAAGAAAGCAATAGAATCTAATGGCTTTGCATGAAGGGCAACAAAACGGGGCAATAGAATATCGTCGACGTACTGATGTGTCGTAAGGATGCCACGGATGACAACCAAAGGGATCCTGCTATGAAATGAAATGGCACCCCAGACCTGGTTGTTGGGCTGTATGGCAGGCAACAGTCAGGTTGTTATCCCACCACTGGGGGATCTGCAGACATGTGTTCACTTGTCATATGGGCTCAGTTCGAAGCGGGGCTCATCACTGAAGACAATTCTACTCTAGTCAATGAGATTACAGGCCGAAGACGTGTCTGGAGACACTCTGGACAGCAGTGGGATACCAGTCTGATTGTCGCTCACATTATGGCCAGATAAACACGAGTGACAGCATGGGGTGCCTGCCATGCCATTTTGTAGCACGACACCTTTTGTTGTAATTCGTGGCATCCTTACAGCACAGCAGTATGTTGACGATATTTGTTGTCCTTCATGGCAAGCCATCTTAGGCTTACATTTCAACAGGATAACGACCGTCCACACATGGCGAGAGTTTCTACAACTTGCCTTTGTGCTTGCCAAACCCTACCTTGGCTAGCAAGGTAACGATCTCTCTCCACAACTGAAAATCTTTGAAGCATTATGAGCTAGACCCTCAAACCGTTTAGGATTTTGATCTTACATGCCAGTTGGACAGAAATTAGCACAATATCTATTAGGAGGAGATCCAACAACTCCAACAATCAATGGCGAGATGAATAACTGCTTACATAAGGGCCAAAGGTGGACCAACATATTACAAATGTGCTCAACCTGTGAGCCTTTTTCTCTTGAATGAATCATCCAATTTTCTGGAAAGTGTTATCAATTGTTTGTTTGTACATGTTCATCACATCTAATGATTTCTGCCCCATTTGTATAATTCATTTGTGGTGCATCTTTTTTTTTCTTTCTTAGAGTGTATTTGCATTCATGGCTAGTGCCCAATACATGGACCAAAAGGAACAGACTCTGTGGGAAATCTCTTTATTCATCTTCAATGCAACAACTAGTAATAGTGATGGAACCGAGCAGAGAAATTTTTGTAGTGTCACAGTCGTGTAAAAATTGTTTAAATGGCAATACTTTCACCACCTGACCTTTTCATATTTCATTCTGGGTACCCCATCACCATTTTCACTTTGTACCCATTGTCAAGTAATTCCTTATTGTCAGTTTGAAATTGGTTGCATTTCATGTTGTGTTACATGACAAAAACACAATATTCATTATTGATCTTAATGTTACTGTAATGTATATGGTTTATTAGCACCTATGAGATGAAAGTATCATGTAGGTTGTGAAAAAAGTGTTACACAAGGACCATGAATAATTTTAACACATCATCCAGTTGACATTAATGTGGTGATCCCTGTATGGTCAGATAACAAATATGTATCATGACATGAAACTTAACTAATAACCAAAGGATGATAATGAATCATTGAGAATGACTACAAAGTCGAAAGTGTATCCAGAAGGAAATAGAAAACAGTCAGGTGGAGAAAAACCTTATCATTTAGACAACACAGAAAAAATGTTCTTGCTTTGGAATGTTTTCCTGACTAGGTATACCTCATGCTTGGATAAGAATCTGTGTTATTTATGTAATTAATTACAAGTTCAACAGTGTCTTCTCTTCATCCCATCTTTTGCACTTGCCTTCTTGCTGTTCTTTGGCCAAAATAATTTTAAATTCTATGACAAGAGAACTAGTTTTTTTCCCTCCAGTGTTCTGTTATTTTAATGCTTCTTCCAACTAACTCAGTTGAAACACATTGATAGCAGATCAACAAAAATTTGCTATAATGGTATGAAATTGTGAAGAATTCTTGGAATGGTCTTCACACCACTCTGTACAAGATGAAATGAAACTCATAATAACAATATATTTTGGAGGTTGTTTTTGGTACCAGGGACCCACAGCTTGTTTCATAGTAATAATTTAATTATGATTTATTGTATATGTTACTCCAATACCTCTGTGTGTATGAAAATACCTTCACAGCAATGGAAAAAAAAAAAACAGTAATATGCAATCACCAAAATTTACAGTACAAACAGAGTATGCAGCAAACCACAAACAGATACACAAGTACTGTGATGTGATAGCCACATTGCAGGGATAGCTCAGCATAGTAGTGTTGTGCTGATCTTCCATTGCATTCAATAAATCCATACAAGAGTGCATGTTGGCCACACCAACTGTTCATTAGTAAACCTGTCTGTAACCCTGTGTATCACTGTTAATGTACCAATAACAATGTTGTAAAAAACATGCCCAATACAGAACCCAGCTGTAGAATGCAAGCTTGAGGGTTGTTGTCAGTAGCAAGTGCTGTGAGTGAATGGAACAAGTTTGTTTTCAAACAAGACATATGGCACAGACTTTCAATATTTACACTGCTGTGCATATTTTCAGTGGAATACAGATACAAAGCTACCTGGAGGTAGGAAATCAAATGAAATACAATTACTCTGTCATGAGCCACTGGAGACCATAGAGACCTTATAGCAAAATACTCATAAAATATCCCTGAACAGGTTCCAAAATTTTGTTCATGCAATTTTAATTCACCATGTTCAAGATACCTTGTGCTGAATTAAGGAACTATTAACAGTATGTTTTTATAGACAAAAATAAGCAGTACCAGTGAAGTATGTTTTTTGGCTCTCTGCCTAATTTTGTTTTTATTTTTTGTTTGTAGCCTGCGCGACACTCGAAACTGGAGAAGGCAGACATCTTGGAAATGACTGTACGTCATTTACAGAGTGTACAGAGGCAGCAGCTGGCAGTAGCAGTGGCTACGGATCCAGGAGTGCTTAGCAAATTCCGTACCGGATTCAGTGAATGTGCAGGTGAAGTGGGCAGGTATCTGGGAAGACTATCCAGTGTCGAACCTGCAGTTCGCCAGCGCCTTTCTGGCCACCTGACACAGTGTATAGCAAGCTTGCAGCAGCTCGACCCTAACAATAATCCCGGCCTGGTGGGCGTGGGGGTCACACCAGCCACAACTGCTGCCGCGGGGCTAGCCCTTGTGCCACATCGACTCCCAACGGGCGAGCTGGCACTCGTGTTGCCCCACGGTCTGCTGCCCATCACTGCAGCTGCAGGAGCAGTGGGGGTACCACAACAGGTACAGCACTCTGCAGCCTCTTCTACTTCTGCCTCTACAGCTGCCACCACTACCACAACCAGCACCACTACAGATGTCACTAACTCCACAACTGTTACCACTGCTGTGTCTTCTACTCCTTCTTCTGCAATGGACAGGTCACATCCTAGTGCATTCACTGCTGTCAACCCACGGCAGGCAGTTCGAGCACCCCCCTCACCTCTACCGTCGCCTACATCCACCATCTCAGATGACGATTCACTCATTACTGAACCATATCCACCACCACCATCACCTCCTCCATTGGCCTCCATGGTCAGAGGTGCTGACCATAGGGCACAGGAGACCTGGCTCAAAGTTCCTGCATTTAGATTATTTCCTCTTGGTGGAACAGAGGGTGCTCCGTCTGTGGCAGGTGAAGATAAACCACACCAACAGCCGCATGTGACCTCATCCACGTGTGATAATGGGTCAGGCTCACACTCTGTTTCCACTTCATCTTCCCTACATCACCAAAACACTCCAGTTGGTGTCTCGGCTGTTGCAGAACTCAAAGTTGAGTTCAAGACAGTACCTGTCATCTCCACAGTAACATTTCCTTCTTCAAAACCTGATATTGCTCCTTCAGTACCAACAGATCAACCTCTCTCTGTGATTACTAATTTAGAAGACAAGGGCACTTCTGTGTCTGCCACATCTCCAGCAGTCAAAGCAGCTCCTCTTCATTACGGTGCAAAGGATCCCCTGGATTTTTCCTTGAGAAGAGATGAGTATTTGCAGTTCCCTCCAAGCTCACTGTCACAGACGCCACTTGTAGGTAGCAAGAGATCATTTCCAACAACAGAGCCAAGTGAAAACACTGTATCCTCTTTACTCACATTGCCACCACCAAGTAAAATGCCACACCTTTCATTCCGAATTGAGCTTCCCAATGATACAGACCAAATAAGTTCAAGTTCTCAGCAGGCACCAACATCACAAGAAAGCCATTTAGATGGAACATCTGCCTCTATGACAGAAAATGCTTCTAGCAGTAGCAGTAGTAAGGACATGTGGAGACCATGGTAAAGACTGTTGTGGAAAAAAACAAAACAACACTTAAGTCCTATTTTGAAGCAGGGGCCTGTTGAACAGAAAAAAAGTGAAGAAAATTAGATGTCATATTTTTTTTAAACTACCCATAAAAAGGCAGTAATACCTTGTATTTTAAGCAAGAGTTCATATGTGCACATTCTTTGTGGCTCAAGACATTGAAGTTTATACACCAAGCCATCTAAGTCGAGGATGATTTAAAAAATTTTATGGAAAAACTGTGATGTAAACTGCACAAAAGACTGAAGAACAAGTGAGAAGCTCTGCAAAGAAAAACTACCTCACATACGACATAGTAAGGAAGTTAGGCAATTGTTCTTTGTGAGGACTCCAGTTTTGCTGGTAAAACTGTATGTTGATGAGAAAAAAATTCTGAAAATAAGTTGCAAGTTCTGCAGCAACTGTTATGTTATTAATAGTTAAATGTTACTGATGTCTGTTTGTTTATTATTATTAGTACTAGTTCTGCACTCATTCTTTTGAGAAATTTTGCACAACATACCCCAGATTAGCCTCTTTACTATGTTTTTTCTGTATGTAATAACAGTCAGAGTCCTAATGTTTACTTAAAATATTGTAAGCTAATTTTTCTTTCCTGTATAGTTTGGGTATTTTATGGCTGAAAAGTGCCTCTAACATAAGATTTGACACTCACACTCAACCTTTTGTGTCTGTTTTGTATGTTACAGTTTGTGTATCTTAAAAACCGTATAAATGCTTTACAACACTGTGTTAAATCTATGATGTAACTTGTTTAGTTTACACAAAAACATTGCTGTGATTTGAATGGCACACAACATACAAAGGTCTAGACATCAGAAAATCCAAAAAGAAATGCATTCAAGATGGTTGTGTTTTGTCATTCACTTTAATAATGGCTTAATAAAAATTGTAGTTCTCCATTTAAAATGTAAATAAAATATTGTAATTTTTTGTTACTGTTAATAAAGATATATATGAAAAATAGCTTATGAATGTGTCCATCCTGCATCCGTAAAAATTTGAAAAAATTATGCCCAAAAGACTGATGGGCTTCATAGATAAAATAGTTTTACTGAGTTTATCCCAACTTAGGTTTAGAAACAATAAATCTACAGAAACAGCACTATATGACTGCATTAATATGACACAGGATGTGGTTTAGAAACAATAAATCTACAGAAACAGCAGTATATGACAGCATTAATACGACACAGGATCTGTTAAATGCAAAACGACCCACTACAGGCCTATTTCTATATCTGTCAAAAGCTTTTGATGCAGCAGATCACAAAATATTGCTGAAAACAAGAGAAGATTATGGTATCAGAGGACTTGCAAATGAATGGATTGCATCATTTCTAAGCAATCACATACAGAAAGTCAGCATGATGTACACTAACAAATGACTCAGTTCAGTAATTGAAACTCTACAAAGCAGTAAAACTTAAATAAGGCATACCATAGGGCTCAGTTTTGAGACCTCTACTCCTGTATATTAATGACCTTATAAAGGCACATTTGCATGCCGTGCGTGAGTTTCCTCGGAAACGCGAGATATTAATTAAATAAATAATCAGTGACAAATAAATAAAGCCTATGGCACACAACTGCAGCGCTGTGTCGCTGATAAAACAAAAGCAGAATTACGTTACTCGTATGTTTGATTAAGAAAAGAGAGCTCTGGTTCAAGTGGTGCGAGAAGCACGTTTTTTTAGTTTTATTGTCTGGCACACCGCCATATTTCATGTTATAGAAAATTACTGCGAGTTGCAACCATACTAGGCACTCGATTCTGAAAAGAATTTATATTTATAAAAGTAAGTAGGATTATGAACTGTAGGCTTATTCATTGAATATATCTGATTTAACTAACTGTGTAATTTTTTATGTTTAGTAGACAGTCACCTCTGTACGACGTATTGACATGGCTGGCAAATTATTCTAATATTGAGATTTAGATTTGAGTCCGCACCTACCGCAGCAGTCTTTGGTAACGATTTAATTACGAAGTCCGATTATTTGAGTCTTATTTCACGGTCAACTACGAATAACATTACATTTACGAAAAAGCCATTGTCAAGCGTCTGATACCGAATAATTAAACGTCGCGCAAATATTAAGTACAACCAATCACTATCATACAATAATACATAATATTTTATTTTATTTTATTTTATTTTATTTATTTTATAACCTGAGTCTGAATGTAGATGCACACAAAACCATAACATGACACAACAGCACTATTCAAAGAGGAGAACACAGAGGCAGTTCAGAAAGCTGCGAAGTTGGCTACAGAACAACTCAGCAACTGGGTTACAAGCAATAGATTAACCATCAACACAAAAAAAAATTCAATGAACTTTTACACCACATAAAGTGCAAACTCTCTCAACCACCTGTTAACAGTAAACAACCAACCAATAGTTACTAAACTGTACTCAAATTCTGGATCTGTCAGTACAAGATAACCTGAAACAAAATAAACATATTGAAAAGGTAAATGCCAGGATAAGTACTGACTGCTATGCACTGAGTGTGCTGAAATCCTATGATAGAAAATAATAAAACTGCACACTAATCGCACACATAGGCCCACATGAAATATGTTGTGATATTCATGAAAGCAAACCTAGAGACTCTTGCAGACCCATCTTCAGGAAGCTGGACATCCTAACACTGTCCTGTCTATACATTCTTGAGACTGTAATTTTTTTAAAAAAAACCACATTGTGCCAACTGAATCCAGACTCAAGAAAGATAGTGAAATACACAAACGCAACACTAGAATAAACTCAAATCTGTATGTGTTACATGCAAACGCTCAACTATATCAAAAGGGAGCATTTCATATATGCCTCCAGCTGTACAACAAGGTTCCCACATGTACAGAGTCTACTGAAGACAACACTCATTTAATAAAGTTGTGAAATTCTGTTTGCTGTGTCACTGTTTTTACTCTGTAAAAGAATACCTAGAAAACTAATCTTGCTGGCTGTGTTTAAGTGCAAAACATGGACTGTTCAGTGAAGCTAACTTAGTCAATCTGTTGCAATGTATTATAATACCATAATCTACCTTTAACATATGTTAACAAATTTTGTCCCATATCCGTAACATGCAGTGCGGTGGCAGACCACAGGAATTAAATAAATAAGTAGATGCATGTTGCAGCAGTTTCACAGAGATGGATATGATTGTGTGGAATAGATTAGCATGTAGAGCAGCTTCAAACCAATCTTTGGTAGCTGTACATTCTCCCAAAATATGATACACTGTAATATTGTACTGCCATAAGTTAAGTTTTTAATTTTGCATTAATATTTCATTTCAGTTACACTGCACGCTAAACAAGCGTGCAGGTGCCTGTTCCATTTCATATAACTGACCTTTTCCAGTTGAATTATTCATGTGAGTTCAGAATAAGATAAATCACATGCTCAGGTTTTGATTTGTGTGTATTTCTATTGAAAAGTAATGGAGAGTCTGGTGTTTGTCTACTGGAATTAATTTATATTTTCATTCAAGTTTGCAAAATGTTGTGAGTAAAAACATAACTTTAAAGGTCATTACTATGAAGGAAGACATATATCTGTGTAGTTATCTGTAATAATAAGACTATGGATGATAATCTGCATGTTGTAGATTAGTTAATAATATAGGACTGGTATGTAGGGATTATATACTACTGTGGTTTCGAGGTAGCGTCTTTGATTAGTAATCAAAAAAATGTCTTCGATCCCGGGTTCAAAACCCACCACTGCTTAAATTTTGATTAATAATCAGCATTGGTGACTGAAGACTTCCGGCATAAGAAGTCACCCTCATTCTGCCAACGGCGTTTTCAAAGAGTGCGGAGGAGCAGAAAGAGGATCAGGGCACTCTCTTGTCCTAGGGGTAGGAAACGGCCCCTAAAGGCGGAAGAATCAACAATGATCAACGGCATGAGGACGCAGAAAGCAATGGAAACTATTGAATTAAAGATACATAATGTGTATCCACAGGACATGTGGCCCGTAACTGAAATAAGTGTCATGATGGTTCTGCATTGGCAAAAGATTTGGGAAAGTCCCCCTTTTGGATCTCCGGTAGGGGACTGCCAAGGGGGAGGTGACCGAGAGAAAAAGATTGAATAATTAACAAAAGGATAATGTTCTACAAGTCAGGGCATGGAGTGTCAGAAGCCTGAACAAGGTAGGGAAACTAGAAAATCTGAAAAGGGAAATGCAAAGCTTCAATCTAGATATTAGTAGTCACCAATGAAGTGAAATGGAATGGAATGAAGGTGAGGATTTCTGGTCAGATGAGTGAGGGTAATATCAACAGCAGCAGAAAATGATATAACAGGAGTAGGATTCATTACGAATAAAAAAAGTAGAGCAGAGAGTGTGTTACTGTGAACAGTTCAGTGATAGGGTTGTTCTTATCAGAAACGAAAGCAAACCAACACCGACAACGAGAGTTCAGGTATACATGCCAAAGTCACAAGCTGAAGATGAAGAGATAGAGAAAGTATATGAGGATATTGAAAGGGTAATACAATATACAAAGGTAGATGAAAATCCAATAGTCATGGGGGACTGGAATGCAGTTGCAGGGGAAGGATTAGAAGAAAAGGTTACAGAAGAATATGGGCTTGGCACAAGGAATGAGAGAGGAGAAAGACTAACTGAGTTATGTAATAAATTTCAGTTAGTAATAGTGAATACTCTGTTCAAGAATCATAAGAGGAGGAGGTACACTTGGAAAAGGCCAAGTGATTTGGGAAGATTTCAGATAGATTACATCATGGTCAGACAGAGATTTCAAAATTAGATACTGGATTGTAAGGCATATGCAGGAGCAGATATAGACTCAGATGACAATATAGTAGTGATGAAGAGTATGCTGAAGTTTAAGAGATTAGTCAGGAAGAACCAAAAGAAGTGGGATACAGAAGTACTGAGGAATGATGAGATATACTTGAAGTTTTCTGAGGCTACAGATACAGCAATAAGGAATAGCTCAGTAGGCAGCACAGTTGAAGAGGAATGGATGACTCTAAACAGAGCCATCACACAAGTTGGAAAGGAAAACCTAGATACAAGGAAGGTAACTATGAAGAAACCAATGGGTAACAGAAGAAATACTTCAGTTGATTGATGAAAGGAGAAAGCACAAAAATGTTCCAGGAAACTCAGGAATTCAGAAATACAAGTTGCTGAGGAATGCAACAAATAGAAAGTGCAGAGAAGCTAAGAAGAAATGTCTGCATGAAAAATGTGAAGAAGTAGAAAAAGTAATTACCGTCAGAAGGACCGACGCAGCATACAGGAAAGTCAAAACAACCTTCGGTGAAATTAAAAAAAAGGGTTGTAACATTAAGAGTGCAAGGGGAACTCCACTGTTAAATGCAGAGAAGAGAGCAGATAGGTAGAAAGAGTACATTAAAGGCCTATATGAGGGGGAAGATTTGGCTGATGTGATAGAAGAAGAAACAGGAGTCGATTTAGAAGAGATAGGGGATCCAGTATTAGAACTAGAATTTAAGAGAGCTTTGGAGGACTTACAGCCAAAAAAGCAAAAGCAATAGATAACAGTCCATCAAAATTTCTCGAATCATTGGGGGGAATGACAACAAAATGACTATTCACATGTAGTATGTTAGTCTGGCGACAGACCATCTGACTTTCAGAAAAATATCATCCATGCAATTCCGAAGACTGGAAGATCTGACAAGTGTGAGAATTATTGCACAATCAGCTTAACAGCCCATGCATCAAAGTTGCTGACAAGAATAATATACAGTAGAATGGAAAAGAAAATTGAGGATGTGCCAGATGACAATCAGTCTGGCTTTAGAAAAGGTGAAGGCACAAGGTAGGCAATTATGGCATTGGAGTTGTTAATGGAAGCAAGACTAAGGAAAAATCAAGACGTTTATAGGGGTTGTTGACCTGTAAAAAGCATTCAACAATGTAAAATTGTGCAAGATGTTTGAAATTCTGAGAAAAATAGGAGCAAGCTATAGGGAGAGACAGGCAATATACAATATGTACAAGAGCCAAGAGGGAACAATAAGAGTGGATCACCAAGAACGAAGTGCTCGGATTAAAAAGGGTGTAAGGCAGAGATGTAGTCTTTTGCCCCTAACATTCAATCTGTACATCGAAGAAGCAATGATGGAAATAAAAGAAAGTTTCAAGAATCGAATTAAAATTCAAGGTGAAAGGATATCAATAATACAGTTCGCTGATGACATTGCTATCCTAAGTGAAAGTGAAGAAGAATTACATGACCTAGTAAATGGAATGAAGAATTTAATGAATACAAAATATGGACTGAGAGTAAATCGAAGAAAGACGAAAGTAATGAGAAGTAACAGAGATGCGAACAGTGAGAAACTTAACATCAGGATTGGTGGTCATGAAGTGGATGAAATTAAGGAATTCTGCTACCTAGGCAATAAAATAACCAATGACAGATGCAGCAAGGAGGACATCAAATGCAGACCAGCAATGGCAAAAAGGGCATTTCCAGCCAAGAGAAGTCTAATAGTATCAAACATAGGGCTAAATTTGTGGATGAAATTTCTGAGAAAGTATATCTGGAGTACAGCATTGTACGGCAGTGAAACATGGACTGTGGGAAAAGCGGAACAGAAGAGAACTGAAGGATTTGAGATGTGGCGCTACAGACGAATGTTGAAAATAAGTTGGACTTATAAGATAACGAATGAGGAGGTTCTCCGCAGAATTGGGGAGGAAAGGAATATGTGGTAAATATGGATAAGGAGAAAAGACAGGATGGCAGGACATGTATTAAGACACGAGGGAATCACTTTCATGGTACTAGAGGGAGCTGTGGAGGGCAAAAACTGTAGAGAAAGACAGAGATTGAAAAACATTCAGGAAATAATTGAGGACGTAGGTTGCATGTGCCACTGAGATGAAGAGGTTGGCACAGGAGAGGAATTTGTGGCAGGCCACATAAAATCAGTCAGGATTGTACACTATTGTTTCACTGGGGCACCTGCTGTGAAGACAGAAGAAAGAATTCCCAGTTAGGTCCTTCCACCGATATGTGTAGTATGTTTAAAAGACAAAGATTGCAGTCTAATAAGTGAGAATTTGATTCCTTCAGGCAGAGATTGGCTGCAAAACAGTTGTGGGGGTAAGACAAAAGTGGGATGTGGAAAGGTAATAATTAAGGGGCAAAAAGAGAGCAACTTGGATAGTTTTGTCGCCACTGAGTTCAAGAACAGATATATTCTTTACCTACTGCAGCAGTAGTTGAAATCAGAGCATAGCAATCCATCAATAAGAATTTAAGAGATATAGGTAGGCAAGTGAATTGCACAGAAAAAGAAAGAGCTTGTTGTTAGCACTCAAGGAATGGTGTGAGCCATCAGCTGCTACGGTAGATACAGCAAACCTCATTCAGGAGAGTAGGCTTTGTTGAGTTTCTCCAACAGCCTGATCCACACTGGACATCAGGTATTGTCCGGGTTGCTGTTGAGCTCAGGTGAGGCTCACATTGTTTCTGTGCCAGGTGCTGGTATTGAGAGATGGGGATAAGTAAGACATGGCCTACATCTCCACAGGCGGGAGAAAGATACCTGAAATTTTAATGGGAGGCAGTACTGGCACTAACAGTAAAATTTCTGTGAGAAGAGATGTGAAACATAAGCTAATTTCTGACTGAATACCTCATTCAGATAGATTGCTTTAAAAAGGGTTCCCGATGAAGTTTCACAGGCAGAATAAACTTAGTCAGTGAGCACCATGCACACACAGAAGACCATATCAGCCTATTTCTGTAGGGAAAACATGGAGAAAGGAGGAGCTATTATGTAATGTTAAAAATAATGTCACGTACAGATCTGCTGAAACCAACAGTTTCTGCTTAGAACTACAACTGCAAGCCTGTTCTTGTGAATTACTTCTGCGCACGGAGGCTTTCAGACAGTCGTTCTTCCCGCGAACCATACGCGACTGGAACAGGAAAGGGAGGTAATGACAGTGGCATGTAAAGTGCCCTCCGCCACACACCGTTGTGTGGCTTGCGGAGTATCAATGTAGATGTAGATGTAGATGCTGGAAAATTCATTATTGTTACAGTATATAGATCACCACTAGATTTATTATGCCATCTTACAGACAAAAGGAAACTAATGCTAATCATCTGTGGAGACTTTAATATTAACTACATGAAGGATTATGATAAAAGTAACAACAAGGAAATTTACTGAGTTCTGTTGATAATTTTCCCACCAGAATTACACAGGAAAGCAGTCTACTAACAACAACTTAACAGTAGGCGAACATGTAATTAATGGTATAAATGTAAATCTAGCACTGAACAGGCTGTGTGATCATCTACATATACATCTATACTCTGCAAACCATTCTGAGGTGCATGGCAGAGGATGCGTCCCACTGTACCAGTTATTAGGGCTTTTTCCTGTTCCTTTCATACATGGAGCATGGGAAAAATGATTGATTGAATGCCTCTGTGCATGTAGCAATTATTCTAATCTTAGTCCTATGTGAGCAATACATAGGTGACTGTAGCATATTCCTAGAGTCACCATTTAAAGCTGGTTCTTGAAACTTTGTTAATAGACTTTCTTGGGATATTTTACATTCCTCTTCAAGAGTCTTCCAGTTCAGTTCCTTCAGTATCTCTGTGACACTCTTCTCCTATGGATTAAACAAAGCTGTGACCATTCGTGCTGTTCTTCTCTGTATATGTTCAATATCCCCAGTTACTCCTATCTGGTACGGGTCCCACACACTTGAGCGTTGTCCTAGGATGGGTCGCACAAGTGATTTGTAAGTAATCTCCTTTGTAGACTGACTGCACTTCCCCCGTATTCTACCAATAAACTGAAGTCTACCACCTGCTTTACCCACAACTGGGTCTATGTGATCATTCCACTTCATATCAGTACATAGTGTTACACACAGGTACTTGTCCGTAGCTTGTGGTCTAGGGTTCCGGGTTCGATTCCCAGCTGGGTTGGGGATTTTCTCTGCTTGGGGAATGGGTGTTTGTGTTGTCCTCATCATTCATGAAAAGTGGCAAGGTCGGACTCGGTAAATATTGGGAATTTGTACGGACACTGATAACCGCGCAGTTGAGTGCCCCACAAACCAAACGTCGTCATCATTGTCAACCCAGGTATTTGTATGAGTTTGCCGATTCCAGCAGTAACTCATTGATATTATAATTATAGGATGTTACATTTTTTCATTTTGTGAAGTAAAAAATTTTACGTTTCTGAACATTTAGACCAAGCTGCCAATCGCTGCGCCACGTTGAAATCTTATCAAGATATTTATGCAGATTTTTCAGATAGTACTTCATTATCAATAAGAGCAGCATCTGCAAAAGGCCTGATGTTACTATGAATATTGTCGGCAAGGCTATTAATATACAACACGAACAGCAACGGTCCCAACACACTTCCCTGGTGTACAACCGAAGTTACTTCTACATCTGATGATGACTCTCCATTCAAAATAAGGAACACATGATGCATAAAGTGTCATACTTGGTAACTTACCTCATTATGCATAGCTGGTCCAATCAAACACATAGTAACTAATGAACTGAAAACAAAGGGTTTAAGACAACAGCCATACAGAAAATTGATTAGAAATATGTGTATAATGCGAAAGGCATCAGTTCCAAATTAATGAGTATTGTCTGTTGGAGAAAATAGTTGTCAGATAAATACATTGAAGTATGGCACTAATATAACATCAAAAAATTGTTTGATTGCAAAAGGAATCAGTGTATGGGCAGGAGAAGGAAATAGTAAAAAATAAGGGCCAATACAAAAGTAACTAATTCAATACTACAAGAAATACTGTGCTTTCTTAAGGAAAGTGATTAAAAATCATACAGCCTCCAACTAATGTCTGAAATTCAGATAATAAAATAGGTTCTATATGGGCAAATCCACCTTTCAGCTATCTCTTCTTTGCTTAGTACTGGCTTGCCATCCGAGTTATTTATACACAGCTGCTTCTCTTTTCTCCAGAGGTCTCTCTATTTTTCCTCTACGTGGCATCAATCTTTCCCCAAGTTATGCATGCATCTGTCAGTTTCGTTATGTATGCATCTGTATTTCCTTTGGTCTTTTTCATTTTTATATTTTTATCAATTAGATTCAACATCTCAAGTGTTATCCATGATTTTCTACCAGGATTTGTCTTTTTGCCTATTCAGTCCTCTGCTGCCTTCACTATTTCACCTCTCCAGGCTACATTAGTTTCGTATCAAGTTCTTTTTCACTGTTTCAATAGATCATTGCCTAACCCTCTCTCTGAAAACCTCAAAAACTTTTGGTACTTTCAGTCTTTCAAGGTTCCATGTCCAACATTTTCCCTATTTCCAACATTTTAATCTGTAATTCACAACCAGTAACATATGATCAGAGACCACAACTGCCTCTGGAAATATTTTGCTGTTTAAAATCCGGTTTCAAAATCTGTCTTATCATTAAGTTATCTATTTGAAACCTTCCTGTGTTTCCAGATCTCATCCACTTATATGACCTCCTGTCATTATTTTTAAACTAAGAATCAGCAAAGAATAAATTATGCTTTGTGCAAAATTCTATTAGACAACTACTTCTTTCATTCCTTTTTCATCAAGCCATGGTCTCCTACTATTTTTCTCTCTCTTTCTTTTCCTTCTATTAAATTCCAGTCCCTGACACAAATTTTCATCTCCGTTAACTATTTGAATAATATCTTTTATATAATCATAAATTCTTTCTGTCTCTTCATGTGCTGACCTAGTTGGCATATAAACTTGCACTATACGGTGGCTGTTGACTTTGTGTCTGCCTTAACTACAATGATGTGTTCACTATGCTGTTCATAGTGGCTTACCTGCATTCCTACTTTCTTATTGATTATTAGCCCCTATCCTGCATTAAACCACATTTTGATTTTTGATTTTCAACTCTGTACTAACCAGACAAGGAGTCCTGTTCTTCCTGCCACCTCACTTAATAATTCCCTCTATATCAAACTTCAACCTATCCATTTCCCTTTTTAAATTCTCTAATCTATGTACCCGATTAAGGCATCTAATGCTCCATGCTCCAACCTGTAGAAAGCCAGTTTTGTTTTTCCTGATCACGACATCCTCCTAAGTAGCCCCAGTCCACAGATCTGAATGTGGGACTATTTTACCTCTGGAATATAACAGCTGTATTTTCCCTTACTTTCAGCAGTTCGCAATACCAGCATTGCAAGCCCTCATACCATTCGTTGGAGTATGGAGCTTGGTTTTCAGCCAACAGCAACATACTGTCTTCCCTGAAACAGCTCCAGAAATTAAAAAGGACTAAACAGACAAACAATTTGCTGCTTGCTGCCAAACTTAAGCATGTAAGAAAAAATAAGCTAAGAATAATGCACAAAGCTCAACTTCCTGCTGCTGCATGTGTTGCAGCCAACTAGTGCTAATGCTTTGAGATTTAAAACACATCATAGATGAAACCAGTGCTCAGTCCATACATGCAAATGTTACTATAGTGGAATATAAATCTTAAGGTATTTTAATGGACTTGGTAGTTTACATACTGAAGATGGAAATCATGTCAAAGGTAAAGTAGTCACTGGTAAGTATAGAGTCAATTAAGGTAAGCAGGAAGTATATCTTATGAAGTAAAGTACAATGGTGTCTAAAATTAAAGCAACAAACAGAAATTTTGCAAGGTTGCATTTATTTTGCCACAAAACAGCATAAACAGGTGACAGTAAAGTAGAAACAACTAAAGAATACAGAACGTAAACAACTGCAATGTGTATAATGATAGATAAAAGTGTTCTTCGTATTTCCCATCTTAATGGATTTGCACACAAATTCCAATACCTGGTTAAAGTGCTCAGTATGGGGTGCCACCACTTCTGGCACCAATTTCATGTTGAGGCAATAATGCCCATTCTTCCTGCAGAGCTGCTTGCAAGTCTAGAAGAGTGGTTGGTGGATGCTAACATGATGGAGCCTGTCTCCCTAGTGCATCCCAGACATGCTCTATGAAATTCAAATTGGGAGAGTGAGCAGGCCATGCCATGTGTACAATATTTTCTGTTTCCAAGAAAACATCAACAACCTGTTCTCTATGAGGTCAAGCATTATCGTCCTCAATAGGAAGACTGGTCCCACAGCACCTTGCAACAACTGTACACGAGTTCCCAAGATCTTGTCATGATACCTGACAGCAGTTAAACCTTGCCAATTCATCTGCAAAATTTCATGAATCGGTGTTTGAGTGGTCAACAAAATTCCTGCCCACACCTTTAGGGATCCTCCTTGGTATTGGTTCCTTTCCACAGTGTCTGAGTCCCGAAATCGTGTTCCACATTCCCTCAAGATACAAATCCATCAAGAATCACTCTACAGATCAAATCAGGACTTATCTGGGCAAAGAACATTCACCCATTGTTCAACCGTCCAGGTAGCATGTTGACGACTCCACTCTAGATGTTCCATGATCCTACTTCAACAAGGCTATTACTTTTTAAAACCATGCCCTAAAATGAGGTCCACTCTGTCCGATATTTTGCCCACCACAATTAGAACAGTCTTCTTATACACAGGAGTCACTTAGGACTTCATGTTGGGCATGAGATTCATCATAAATGCAAGCAAGGTAAGAGGCCAATGTCAAGCAGTACTCCCTGTAAAATCGAATTGGGATTCCAGCCAGACATGGTGATTTATTTGCTTTCAAATATTTCAGTTGTTTCTCTATGCCAGGGATGCTTATTACTATGCCATCCATATGGGAGTCTGTCCAATGGTCAAATGACACTGGGTTTGTATATTCTCCTATGTAAAGTATTTCTTGAACATGAAATTTAAAACTTCGGCTTTCATTTTGCTATCTTCAATTGCCACACCAGACTGGTCAGCAAGGGACTGAATGGAAGCCTTAGATCCACTTGGCGATGTTACATATGACCAGAATTTTCTAGGGTTCTCAGACAGATCTTTTGGTAAGGTGCGGCACTGACAGCTGTTGTATGTTTAGCACTCAGATCTTTTCAAAGACACATGGATTACTAATAACTTTCGCTTGTCGTCATTTGTGTATTCTCTTTTGAACAAACCAGAAAACATTCTCCACTCTCATGTCCTCACATCCTGCACTCCTTGAGGTAATCCATCTACCTATTGTGTGCTACCTGTAAGACAGACCAATAGAGGGCCTTTGATACTGATTTTGCCATTTAGTGGATCGGTGTTGCGAAATGGCGATAAATTTACTTATTCTTAGTAATTTGTATGGTTTACAACATTGTAGCTATAGCACGCGTGCGCGCACCACACACACACACACACACACACACACACACACACACACACACACACACACACTTATGTGTGTATTTTTCCATCATTCCTTAGTTGCTTCAAAATTCATGGAGTTAAGTTCTGTCTTTGCAACGAAAGGCAGTTTGTTTTTCGCCATGTACATTTCACTTCTTTTATTTATGAAGCATCATCAGTGTTGATTTCCAACAATGCTTGTCCATGTGTGTGGTCATGGGGACATGCTTACTCGGTACAATTACTCGAGATGACAAATTTTTGGTGTTTTTCACCCACATTTATTACAACATTCCACTTGCACTGTGCGTTGAATGTGTGTGTGTGTGTGTGTGGTGGGGGGGAGGGGGGGGGCGGAGAGGGGGGGGGGTGCAGTGCCCCATTACATATTCGTTATTTCTAAATAACATTACTTCTGGAGGGCATTGCACAGGCAAGCATACATAATTGTGAAGGTATACTTCTCATTAAAATAATATAAAAATATAAAGTATGTAAAAATATAAATCACACTGTTGTTAGTTCATTTGGCCATTTTAATTCCTGTCTGTATTTTATGTAAAATTATCTCAATGGAGCAAATGACATATCTCCATGTTAATGATACCAGGGTTAAAGCTTGTGCCAAATGAGAAACAATTATCGCCACCACCAAACACTAGAAATCTTGAATCCTCTATCAATTCTGATGTATGGTTGTGTAACATTATTGGCCTGTCTGGATCCTGGTTCTGTGGAGAAAATAAACAAAAATGAAATAAAATAATCACAGTAAACTTTCAGCTTTACTTATTAATCTACAACAGACATCAGCTTTACTTATTAATCTACAACAGACATCATAACATTCCAAAAGAATGCAAAAATAGAAAAAGAGTGATGAATGCACCATCTCTCCTGTACCAAAAGTGTAACTTATTCTGTTCAGGAGTATGAGAATTAAACACACAATCAGTGAGACTATAGCAAAGATATTTCTTCATTATTTATGCCTAATAGAACAATTATTGTAGAGAGAATTGTAGAAAGGAAGGTCAGAGTTAATGCCCTATCAATATGAGGTCATTACACAGGACAAGGTTGGATACGACCAAGAATGGGGAAGAAACAAAACAGTTCACTATAGGACTAGATTTCATAAGCTCTGTCCACAAAGACGTTTGTTACTTTGCAAAAACAATTTCCCATAAATGTCTAGTGGAACTGAAAACTGTTTTGAGATTGAGAACTACTTCATGTGAAATCTCATTAATTGGAGGGATTACATATATTTATAGCCACATTTCACAAGCCATTAAGCAAATAAGCTACATGCCACGAATGTAGAGACCCACGACTTCAAGAATTCCACTTGAGAGCTTCCAGAGAACTTAAATATTCCCAAGTACACTGTTGGTGATGTTATCATGTGTTGAAATTTGAAAATAGACTGCTATATGGTGAGTACCAATCTTTTTTATAATACTGCCGTTATTTCCTCCTGGATTTTCCATTTAAAAATTAGCTACTGATCCCTTTGAACTCTGAAGCTTGTTAAGCAATCCAGACATCAGACACAGCTGTTACCTATTACAGAGGACTTTCATCTGCAATCAAGTCATTGATAAAGCAATCTATCAAGATCAACAGGCCTCAGTTTTCAAAACCATGGTCCCTCAGGAGCCTCTAATCATAAATGTCTTTCTGATAGTATTTAGACTGCTACAGATAATATTGTCCTGGGTCTGAGCAGTGTTGTAACAAGGTTTTATGGGTGACCAGCCATGATACACAATGCAGGCAGAACTCAGCTGGACATGTGTGGACCTGACAGATGTGTGAAAAACAAGGAAGGAAGAAAGGATGATTAGGGTTTAAGATCATATTGTTGATAATGTCATATCCTGACAAATAGGATTTACTTGTATGGCAGTCGAAAGTCATTGGTGGAATATAAATAACTCAACAAGCAAAGGTAACAGCTCACATATAGTTGAGGCACCAAGACGTCAACAGGTACATAAATAAGACTGAGAACATCACTACCTTCTGGAAAAATCCTTATTGATGCCAAAAAAGTATGTGCGTCCACCCCCCCCCCCCACCCCCCTCCACACACACACACACACACACACACACACACACACACACACACACACATCTGTATGGCTACATTGCCCTATTATCTTGAGAATGTAGCCATACAGACGTATGCCTGTGGTTGTAAGTATGAGTGAGGACTTACTTGCGTGTACTTTGGTAATGCTGAAAGTCAGTCAGAATGAACAGACAGTACGTGCAGGTCTCACACAGAGTGTAAATGATTTGTATTGGCACAATAATGCTCCTGGACATTAAGCAAGGACTACTACAATGTGGTCTAATGAAAATTAGGTAGATTTGCTGCTATTGCCAGCTCAAACACCTGAATGAATCCCATAAAACATCCTTGAGATGATTTGAGCCTGTCTGTGTGCCACATCAATTCGCTTCAAAAATTAGACACCACCACACTGAAAAAAAAAACCATCTTCTTTGTATCAGTACTGAAGAGTAAAGCCCAACAGCAGTAGAAGGAGGCATACATGCTACTAGTTCCATGACTGGTACACACAGAATCGATGTCAGTTGTTGTCCATAAGCTTTTGGCCCCACAGTGCACGTACATACTGTATTAACATGTCCTCCACAATATATTGCTCAAAACAAAAATACTTTGGCAAATACTGTATCTAATTTAGTAGTCTTTTCTCTGTAATATAGTCCCCAAAACAAAAATACTAAAGATTTCCTGTAAAAAAAATAAAAAAAAAAAATATGTGGTAAATCCCTTATCTTCATCACATGAACTAGCCTTCTGTCACTTCATATGGTAGGGGTAAGTCTGTAGCAGAATATAAATAATTGAAGGAGTGAAGCTAACAATGCACTGTATAGTTGAGACACTGAGTGGTCAATTGGCAAATATATATAAGGAAAATTTTGCTAAGCTTTTGGACCAGTCCTTCCTCAGAGCTAACAAAATACTTATACAATATAATAGAGGGAAACATTCCACGTGGGAAAAATTATATATATAAAAAAAGATGAGGTGACTTACCGAACGAAAGCGCTGGCAGGTCGATAGACACACAAACAAACACAAACATACACACAAAATTCAAGCTTTCGCAACAAACTGTTGCCTCATCAGGAAAGAGGGAAGGAGAGGGGAAGACGAAAGGAAGTGGGTTTTAAGGGAGAGGGTAAGGAGTCATTCCAATCCCGGGAGCGGAAAGACTTACCTTAGGGGGGAAAAAAGGGCAGGTATACACTCGCACACACGCACATATCCATCCACACATCATTTTTCTTCGTGGCAAAGTGATACTTCCAGCAGAGAGTACGAGTGTAGGACAGTAAATCTTTGACGAGGGCTGTTTGGTTGAATCTGGGAGTGGGGCTGAAGGTGAGGCCTTTGGATACGACAGAGGTTTCGGATTGGGAGAGAGGTTTGGAGGAAAGGTTAACTACTGAATTAGGGTTTTGTGGTTCCAGATTGTGTTGATCGGAATTTTGAGGTTTTGGAGGGAGTGGAGCTGGAAGTGGGAGATTGAGTAGATGGGAGAGACTGGGTTTGTGTGCAATGAGAGGAGGTCGAGGTTTGCTGGAAAGGTTGTGAAGGGTGAGTGAGTTGCCTTTCCGGAGGTGGGAAACCAGGAGATTGGATAGTTTTTTGAGGTGGAGGGTGGCATGCTGTTCTAATTTACGGTTGGCCTGTAGGAGGATGGTCTGAACAGACGGTGTGGATGTGGGAGAGGAAAGATTAAGGACTTTTATTAAGGATAGGAGTTGACGGGTGTGTTCATTGGCTGAGTTGATGTGTAGGTGAAGGATTAGGTGGGTGAGGGCAATGGATTGTTCAGTTTGGAACTGGTATAAGGACTGATGGAAGGAAGGGTTGCAGCCAGAGATGGGAACTTTAAGTGTGAGGCCTTTGGGGGTGATGCCAAATGTCAGACAAGCCTGAGAAAATAGAATATGGGAGCGTAATCTGGCTAGGGCGAAGGCATGTTTGCGGAGGGAATGTATATAAAACTTAAAGGGGTCGTTGTGGGGCTGTTGTGAGGGAGACATGGTATTAGAAGGTGGAAAGTGTAACATGAGGTGAAATGAAAATGAAAATAAAAATATATGGGGAGAGATAAAGGTGAACCGGAAAGTAACTGGAGATCTGGAATGAAAAAAGGCGAAAAGGTGTTGGTTACAGCTGGGCTATGTTGGACTTGGGTTGGTAGACAACGATGTGCACAAAGGTTAGGTGGTTGTGTTGCCGCCAAATCACGTTAAAGGACGGAGAAATTCGGGAAAATTTCGAAAAAACTGCGTGTAGTATATTAAAAGGAGTGGTATTGTGGTGGCAGATTATGAAAATGAGGCTAACAATTGTCTGACGAAGAAATAATGACGTTAAAACCTGTGGGAAGCGGCTAAAAATTATAAGTGATGTGGGAAAAACGGAAATGGAAATAAAGCAAAAGTTATTAGAACTGGCCGAAATGGTTGCTTAAAAGGTGAAAGGAGCTGTTTGTGAACTAGAAACGGTGGATATTATAGCGGCGGTAGTGCTGAAAGCGGCAAAAAAATTTTTTTGGTTATGGTTTGGAAGTGGGTTACGTATTATTTAGTATATATAGGCGGGATAAAATAGTATAGCAGATTACGGTAAAAAGGAGAAGGTGAATACAAAGTGAAACTACTGGCAAAAACAGAAAGAGGAAAATAAGACGACAGAAAAGATTTCGAAATGCAACAGTGACAATAACAAACGTAATTGTTGGATTCAAATTAATGATATCAATATAATAGAGGGAAACATTCCACGTGGGAAAAATTATATATATAAAAAAAGATGAGGTGACTTACCGAACGAAAGCGCTGGCAGGTCGATAGACACACAAACAAACACAAACATACACACAAAATTCAAGCTTTCGCAACAAACTGTTGCCTCATCAGGAAAGAGGGAAGGAGAGGGGAAGACGAAAGGAAGTGGGTTTTAAGGGAGAGGGTAAGGAGTCATTCTAATCCCGGGAGCGGAAAGACTTACCTTAGGGGGAAAAAAGGACAGGTATACACTCGCACACACGCACATATCCATCCACACATCAATTGTGTGGATGGATATGTGCGTGTGTGCGAGTGTATACCTGTCCTTTTTTCCCCCTAAGGTAAGTCTTTCCGCTCCCGGGATTGGAATGACTCCTTACCCTCTCCCTTAAAACCCACTTCCTTTCGTCTTCCCCTCTCCTTCCCTCTTTCCTGATGAGGCAACAGTTTGTTGCGAAAGCTTGAATTTTGTGTGTATGTTTGTGTGTCTATCGACCTGCCAGCGCTTTCGTTCGGTAAGTCACCTCATCTTTTTTTATATATATAAAATACTTATACACATATTCATACACATACACAGCTATACTGTGCCAACTGGCTACAATATGCCAGCATTGGAGCCAGTGCCAGTACAAGTACCTGGATGGGAAAAACTCAGCAACATTCTCAAATTTCAATAAAATCACAGAAACATCAAAGTTGCACAGAAGTTTGTTTTTATTTAAATGGGGATTAGTTTTGGAATTTTGTCCATCATCTAGCCATCCATGTAAGTCCTATCGTAACACCATAATGTGCATATGCTGGCCATCTCATTTGTATGAGTGGCTAATTTCATGATACTATATGCATATGACAACCCAGTGCTGCATGCAGCAAAATAAAACATTCTCAAACCTGTTTATGTGCCTATTTCCAACTCAATACCTCAATTATATAGTGAGTTGGTATCTTTATTTACTTTTTCCCAACAAGATTTTTCCACTATCGTACTGGTGAAATACTGTAAATTCTGTGCTTTTAGTATGTTTGTAGCAATACAGACCATAGCATATTTTCCAGTAATGTTAAGGCAATGAGCTAAACATCTGAAACCTAGGTTTCAAAAATAAATAATTTGCAAAGAAAATGGTGAAAAGATGTTTTTTCTATTTATTTTTTCATTCTGTAATTTTACAAATAGTCTATTTAAGATGACTTGCAAACATTAGATATTTGACTACAACAATGGTACACCAAAGAGGTATACAGAGTAATATTCGCACCAAACATTAATCTTTCTTTTTCTCTTCCTCTTTCTCTCCTTATGAACTTTTGTATCAATAAATGCATCAATAATGAGCATAAAAACTCAGTAATAAATTTACTCACTGGTAAGGCATATTCGTAGCATTTTCTTTCCAGTAAATTGATAACACACACTCCAGGTTGATGGGTCGTATGTGTGTTAACCCCTCCAAGCAATATAAGAAACTTGTTATCACTAGTTACTGCTGATGTGTGACTGTATCGTGGTAACATTTGTGGTCCTTTTACATGTACCTATGAAAAGAAGAGTTTCCACTACATTAATGAGCACAGTTTTCTATATAATAACAATCCTGAACA
Source organism: Schistocerca serialis cubense (assembly GCF_023864345.2). Taxonomy (NCBI): domain Eukaryota; kingdom Metazoa; phylum Arthropoda; class Insecta; order Orthoptera; family Acrididae; genus Schistocerca; species Schistocerca serialis. The sequence goes on from NC_064641.1 coordinate 259,935,885, forward strand.
ACTGTCTGCTAAATTCCATGCAATGTAAAATTATTTTGAACACCATTTTTCTAAAATAAAAAAAGGAAATATATCTACTGATGCTTACATTTTATTCATTTCTATGTAGCAGAATTTTTTACACTTGTGATCACTGTCAACAAGTTACTAAAATATTATTTGGCAGTGGAATTAATTGTGATGAATATGGAGATGGACTCATGTTCTTCAAGTGTACAAAGGATAACAAATGAAAAATGATGCACAATGTTAACATGTAGAAATAAGGTTCATCAGAAGATTGGTATCTGCCACTTTATGTCTCTGTTTTATACTTCCAAATATTTACACAATTCTGCAATACCTTAGCATTGCCCAGTAGCCTTTTGAATGATTAAGTATATAGGAGTGTTAGCTACAGACTTAAACACTATGTTGGTTTCTATAAAAATGAAAGAGCTTCTGTTGGACATCAATGCCCATGAAAACAAGATATTCAGTTTGACTTTCTGGTCCAGATCTCAGAAGAGCTCACGGTGTCAATCTGTTGTAAAGGCCATTCCAGCAAAGTAGTTCTTTCCTACATTTAGGAAGTAATGTCAAGCTGAATGTAAACCATTTGCTGTCTTATTCTCTCCATAATTTCAAGCTATGGAAAAAGATACTGTCACTAGCAGTTTGACACCAGGCATCTTAGTTGTCTCATTTGCAACAGCACAGCGTATGAATATAAGAGATCTGAGTTCAAGCCCTAGTTCAATGCACAGTTTTTACTAGTCATTATCATTTATTTCATTGGGAACACTATAAAAGCTTCAGGTGATATTTCTCTTCCATGGAGTTAAGGGGACAGCAAAATAAAAAGAAATACCTCCAAATCAGAAAAAAAACAGATGGTCAAGTCACTCTAAATTCTTGGGTCATTCAACTGCAAATATAATTAGTTAATTAGTTAAGGAAGAGCAACTACAATGAAAGAGCACAATAGCTAAATTTACAATCCTCTAAATTTAACAAAATGTCAAAGAAGGGAATAAGAACTTCATATAATGTGACGAATAACAGAGACATCAGTTGAAAGTAACAGGCAAATGCAACAGTTAGAATGATATCAAAATTGTGTATAAAATTTACAAGGAAGCATGAAAACAGATAGTAATCAAAGCAACAGTAAGGAAGATAGAAGAGGAGGAGGAAGAGGAGGAGGAGAAGATGAGTGTTTAATGTCCCATCAACAACAAGTTTATTAGAGACAATGAGACCATTAGAGAAGGAGCAGAAATTCAGATTAGGAAAGGGTTGAGAAGGAAGGAGGCCATGTCCTTTCAAAGTTACCATCCTGGCACTTGCCTTTTGAGATTCATGAAAGTCAAGGAAAAGCTAAATCGGGATAGCCGGACGCGGATTTGAACCATGGTGCTGCCGGATGAGAGTCCAGTGTGCTAACTAATCACTGCACTACCCGGCTCAGTAAAGAGAGAACAAGAACAAGTAGAGGGAAAGCAAAACACAGACACTGAATACAGTACTAACAGAACAGTTGGAAACATAAGGAAGGATAGTGCAACAGTGGAAGTTGATGTACGATAAGAGGAAGAATGAAAACCAAATTTCATGACAGGCCATATGTTACCTTTTGTTATCATCATGTCACTTTTCTCTTCTTCAGTCATGTTTTGTTCAAATAATTTCCTGTGATAATAAACCTTTCTGCTGTTTGAAACATAAATAAACAAGCATTTATTCTTTTCTGATACATTTCCTACACTTAAGGCACATACCATGATTACATCAAATCTAAATTCTTATTCATGTTACATTTTGCTTAACTTCATTAATCAATGCATACTTTCCAGATCACTGGTGATAACAGAATAATTAGTTTCTGAGACAACATTTTACTTAAGAAATATTTACAGTTTATGAGTTGTGTAAATCATGCGTACAACAAAATTCAACCCCATTAATAATTGTCTGTTTTTTGGATTTACACACTTCATTTGAAAGCTTTCAGTCCCCTCTTTCATACAAATACTTTCCTTTTTCAAAAAATTTAGTATTTCAAAATTTATTTTCATTCAAATTATCATATTCCAGAATGTTTCAGTCTGAAAATGTAACCCTTTCAAAATTTCAGTGTTATTCTCTTACAGTACTGGTTTTTCTGATTTAAAAAAATGCGTTCCCAGAATCACATGTTAGTTTGTGAAATATTTCAACTATAATTCTTGGCTGGCTTTGGAAACCCTAGTGTACATAAAAACGTCCACCTCGTAAGATAGCACCTACATTTTTTCCCATTTTTAGATTTTACAGCTTACAGTTAAGCGATATTATTTCACTGTATAATGTGTGTACTTATGACCTATTTTTCCTGTCTATTTTATTAGTGAAATAATTACTGACTTTGCTACAATTTTGCAAAAACACTCCTATGCATATCCTTAAATATATGTCATGTATCAAGCCACAATAAGTTAGCAGTTAAAATTCATAGAGCAATGTTACTATGTTAGTATCTGTTACTCATTAAGCCACTTGTCATTTACGTAGCCTACCAATCCGTGTTGCTAAATCTATATAACACATTACAAACCAATCACTATGTGTTTAAGAACAATAAATGTGTGTGAAATGAAATGTAAACTTGACAATGTTATTTAAAGCACCTGATAATTATCAGGAAGATAGCTATTACAGAAGGCCTACAAGCATTATGGGGCATCTACACAATCTAAACAAAGGTTGGTATGCCATCATGATATACGTTTAAATTCTATTTAAGAACATGCAAGAGTTTCCTCTCATTTCTCTTCACACAATATTCTATTTCAATAATAACAGATTTTGGCCTATAATCAACCAAAATGAGGATAAATTTGTATAGCAAAAAGCAAGATCAGAACAGAACAGCAATAATTTAGGACCAAGAAAATCACAGGGGTCCTATGTAACATTTTTCAACCATAGGGAATGTTGGTGTAGGATAATAATGAATCAAACATGGGAGTGGTAACATTGCATCACAGGAAATAAGAACTCAAATCAGAAAAGGAAACATCAGTTATAATGACAGTTAATTAAAAAATATAGAACAGATATGTAGAATATGTACAAAAAAAAAAAAAAAGAAACACACTGTCTTGGAGATTATGTGATTGATTTATGTTCTTTCATTTTTTACATTTTTTCTTGATAAAAGCACATGAGTGTTTCACAATGCTGTAACCAGTTTCAACTGGCCATCAGTGATCTTCAGACTACAAGCACATACTAAACAACAGTACTGTCAACACTGTAGTGGAAACTACTTGTAGCTAGTCTGAATATGACCAATGGCTGGTTGAAAAAGGTTATGTCATTGTGAAATGGTCACATCAAAAAATATATAAACAATAAAAGATGTGTAGAATCACACCGAATAAGTTGTGCTCCACAGCCTTTTTAAATGACAGAACTATCTATAACTACCATAAAGAAGCTAGAATTGTTATTATGCTGCAGCTAGTTTCAGCAGTCTCTCATCATCTGACAGACTTAAGAATTGTAAAGTGGCGTGCACCACATGGCCACAATTTTAAAATATGCCACATATCCCAGCACTAAACACTGTAATAGAAAGAACTAGTACAATGTAAATAAATTAGAAGTAAGGTAACAACTCACTAAACAGCAGAGGTATTGTCTGAATTCAGCATGTAATCCAACTCGAAAAATATGAAGCAAAGTTTCTAGTCTTTTTTATGTTGTTACCCTTATCTTAAATTATCAATACTGAATACACCGAAGTGCCACAGAAACTGGTATAGGCATGCATATTCAAATACAGAGAAATGTAAACAGGCAGAATATGGCGTTGCTGTCGGCAACACCCATTTATGACAACAAGTGCCAGGTGCGATTGTTATATTGGTTACTGCTGCTACAATTGCAGTTTATCAAGATTTAATGAGTCTGAACATGGTGTTATACTCAGCGCACAAGCAATGGGGCTCAGCATCTCAGAGGTAGCAATGAAGTGGGGATTTTCCTGTATGACCATTCCACGGGAGTACTGTGAATATCAAGAATTTGGTAAAACATCAAATTCTGACATCACTGCAGCTGGAAAAAGATCCTGCAAGAATTGGACTGACAATGACTGAAGACATTGTTCAACTTAACAGAAGTGCAACCCTTCTGCAAATTGCTGCAGATTTCAATGCTGACCCATCAACATGTGTCAGCATATGAACCATTCAACGAAACATCATTGATATGGGTGGCTCCATAAGTGTGTGGGGTGTGTGCAGTTGGAGTGATATGGGACCCCTGATATGTCTAGATATGACTCTGACAGGTGACACTCACCTAAGTGTCCTGTTTGATCACCTGTATCCATTCATGTCCACTGTGCATTCCAACAGACTTGGGCAATTCCAGCAGGACAGTGCGACACCCCACACATCCAGAATTGCTATAAAGTGGCTCGAGGAACACTCTTCTGAGTTAAACATTTCTGCTGGCCACTCCCCAGACATGAACATTACTGAGCATATCTGGGATGCCTTGCAACATGCTGTTCAAAAAAGATCTCCACCCCCTCTCACTCTTACGGGTTTATAGACAGCCCTGAATGATTCATGGTATTAATTTCCTCCAGCACTACTCCAGACATTAGTCGAATCCATGCCACATCATGTTGCAGCACTTCTGTGTGCTCGCGGGGGCCCTACACGATATTAAGCATGTGTGCCAGTTTCTTTGGCTCTTCAGTGTATATACATACAAGGTGTACAACTTTGCTTCTGCTGATTTTCCCCTAACATTTGAGGCTTTAAAGAAACAAATTGGTTACACATGTATCATTCAAAGCATTTTCCATCACTGGCCACTACTTTCTCCTATCTTTTGGGCAGTGTATGAATCCCGCATCGAAAAAATTGTTCATCTTTTGAAGCAATTCATGAATCGATCCAATTTGCGACTTCTTCATCATGAGATCGGAAGTGTTGGTCAGCCAGGCCATGCGATATTGATCTAAACAGGTGATAGTCAGAGGGAGCAATGTCTGGAGAATACGGCGGGTGGGGTAGGACTTCCCATTTTAACATTTCCAAGTACGTTTTGACCTCTTTTTGCAATATGGGGTTGAGTGCTGTCATGCTTCAAAATCACTTTATCGTGCCTCTCGCTGTGTTGCGGCCATTTGTCTTTTAATGGTCTGCTCAAACACATTAATTACATTTGATAATGAGCACCTGTGATTGTTTCACTTGGTTTTAACACCTCATAGTACACAACGCCGAGCTGGTTCCACTTAATGCAGAGCGTGATCTTGGAGCCGTGAATATTCGGTTTGGCCATTGGCGTGGAAGCATGGCCAGGATATCCCAATGATTTTTGCATTTAGGGTTATCGCAATGAACCCATTTTTCGTCCCCGGTCACAATGTGATGCAGAAACCCCTTCCATTTTTGCCTCTAAACCAGCTGTTCACAAACAAACAAACGCCATTCAATGTCTCTTGGTTTCAGCTCACATGGGACCCAAGTTCCCTCTTTCTGCATCATGCCCATGGCCTTGAGATGTTTTGAAATGGCTTGCTGTGTCACACCCACTAATCGTGCCAATTCTTCTTGAGTTTGACGCGAGTCTTCACTCAGCAATGTCTCCAATTCTGCATCTTCGAAAACATTCTCTCTTCCACCACTATGGCCAGCCGTTCTACAACATTAAAATCACTGTTCTTAAAGTGTTGAAACCACTCACGACATGTTCTTTCACTAATAGCATCCTTACCATATGTACTTGAGAGCATTTGATGAGACTCAACCGCTGTTTTCTTCATACTGAAACAAAACAGTAACACCTTCCGCAAATGACAAGAATTAGGCTCGTAAACTGACATTTTCAATCAGGAACAGCTTTGTGATGCAGATGCAAATCGACTAATGTTTGAATGAGGATATGTTGACCGAGGTCCAACCTAACTGCCTGACGTCTGCGATCTGTTTCTTTCGACTGCTACTTACCGCTGTCGCCACCTAACGGCAAACGGTGAAAGGAAAGTTGTACACCTTATAATATAATTCAAAATTATGGATCTGTGATATACACCATTCTTGAGTCTGCCAGATGATGACACTGACATACTGCTGAACCTAGTTGCAGAACAACAAAGTTTTTAGCTACTTTATCGTGGTAATGCACGACACTCTCATGAGTAAGAATCACTGATTGACCGGTTCCACTTAACATCTCACTACAGAAAGATTGTGACAGCAAAGTTGCAAATGTGGAGATGCATGTGTTTCCTGTTAACATTTCCCATGGAATAGTTTTCCCTCATACAAACTCAGGGAGTTAGTACAATAAAAAGCTGCCACTAAGACTGAAACGAAAGAAATGAAATTTTAGTCAAAGAGAGGCAGCTTGTAAGTGATTAGAGAGACAGAAGACCAAAAAATGATAAATGTAAACTTATTAAGATGCTAGTGCACTGGAGCACAGACATGGTGGCACTTATTATTATGCAAATTTAAAGAAAAATTTTCAGAAGGTGAAAAAGAAGGGTGTGCTGAAATTGTTAACTGACAAAACATTAAGGTGAAGAATGACTTTATCAAAGCATCTGACCAAACATTAAGATCGCTGAGTTCTGTTACTTATATTGGTTGTCATGCCATATCACAAGATGATGATAAGACTTCTCAAAGTGTGCTAGGGGCTGATATCTAACACAGAATTCCCTCTTCATATGTAGGCATGTCACAATGAATTACATATTTATATTTATTGCACACATGAAAAGAAAACTGCACATAAAAATTGAAACAAAAAACATTAGTTTCTGCTAAGTATTAATACAATCACTGGCCTATAAGATTAAAATTAAGAACCAATACTGGTGGTTACTTTTGTAATCAAATAGCAACCAGATGCTAGAGGGAAGCAACTGAGGAAGTTCCACAGACTTCTTACATAGATATTAATACATAAATAAATAAAAATAAAAAATAACATTAATAAATAAAAATAAAAAGACTGGGTGCGGTGGTGGAATGACAGCTGTGTAGTGCTGGTAATATTGTTACATTCCATCCTGGATTTTCCACTGTTTGAAATAATAATAAAAATAAACAAACCTCTTTCCAGGAGCCCTCTTCAGTATCATATATCCACATGTCCCTTAGTGGCTGCAAGATCTCATTCAGACCCCCAGTGATTATCAATGAACATCTCATTAGAGCTACTGCACTATGAGAAAACCGGGCAAATGGCCAGTTTTTACTCACGTTGCTAATCTGGCTGAATATCCTTTGCTGAATACTTAGTTGCCACAAATCATTCAGGACCTACAAGAAATTGATAAATCAGCCTATTTTATTAGTGAACACCCTGAAAATAGTTCTAAAACAATGTATCCATTCATTGTCATAGTCTCTTACACACAAAAATAGCTTGAGGATTTGAATTAAACATTCAGATCTCTAAATACAAAATTCAGCTACTAAGCTAAAGCCTTAGTAACCTTGTAATGAAAAAGAGAATGGTTGTTGTACAAGGATACTAATCACTATCTTTAAATATGAAGAATTGTAAAGTTATTTTTATAAGCTGGAATACATAATATCGCTAATGCAAAGGATCAGACAGGTAATTTGTTCTTAATGAATAAATAACACATACACTCAAGACCAAACAACATGGAGTAAAATACTGAAGACTGAAATATAAATCACTTAAATTCTGGATGAACAAAAAAATAATTTCAGAAATGAAAACCACCCACTGCATTGAAGAAGTCTTGAGCAGGACATTAGCATGGAAACAAGATGATGATAATGAGGAAGAGGAGGAGGAGGAGGAGTGAATTGTGTTTTATTTATCTCATGATGTACATTTGCAATTCATTTGGTTTGCATACAGGAGACATGTCAAAAATTTATAATATAGTTACAATCATTTTTCACTAATAAATAACAGCACTACAATAAATAATAACACTGTAATGATATTTCTTGGAATATGTAACACATTGTATAAAGCTCAAATTTCCATTTTGTCCCCCATGAATTCATCCACTGGGTAATAACATTTCAGTGTCAGTATTTCATATAGTTTTCTTTTAAGTGGATCTAAAGTCATCTGCATCAACTTGTTCCATTTTAATTTATTACAAATTTTCATTCCATGTATTGAGGTCCTGGGGCATAAAGTCTGAGGCAGTGGGTGGGGAGCATAAAATTTTCTTTCTTTCTAGTATCATGCTAGTGGACAAAATGGTTTCCCTCAAATAATTCATGTCTGGTGTACAAAAAGATAATAATCTCCTATATGTATAGGGATGGCAGAGTTAATATTTTAAGTTTTCTAAATAATGGAGTTCATGAATAGTAGTTCACATACTGAACTTGCATTCGTCAGAACAGAAAACATGCACATGATCACTCATTCATTCTCTCCCCCTTTCTTCCTATACTGTCATGTAACTAAGTTCAAGTAGTCTCAGATACAGTATGTGAGTAAATGTAAAAATGGTAAATGGTAATGAGAAGTAAGCGCTAGGAATGGAAGGGGATAGGGAGTGAAAAGGTGAGAAGAGGGAAGGGTCAGAGACAGGTTAGGGTTCAGAGGCCAAAGGATATGTTGGAAGAACAGTTCTCAACTAAACAGTTCAGAAAAGATAGTGTTTCTAGAAAAAGCTCTAGATGGCAAGGGTTTTGAAGCAGAGGAAAAGGAAGACCAAAGTAATGTCTCATCAATGATGAGATCATGAAAGATAGAGCACAAGATCAGTTTGAGGAAGGAAATTGGCTCTATCCTTTTCAAAGGAACCATTCTGCCATTTGTGGTAAGCAGTTTAGGAAAACTACGGAAAACCTAAAACTATCAATAACTGGTTGGTCCACATCTGACGTTTATGCAACCTGTTATTCAACTTGGCATTGATTGACAGAGATGTTGGATGTCCTCCTGAGGGATATTGTGCCAAATTCTGTCCAATTGGTGCATCAGACCATCAGAAATGTGAGCTGGTTGGAGGGCCTTGCCCATAATGCTCCAAAATTTTCAGTTGGGGAGAGATCTGGCAACCTTGATGGCAAAGGTAGGGTTTGGAAAGCATGAAGACAAGCAGTAGAAACTCTCACCATGTGTGGGCAGGAATTATCTTGCTGAATTGTAAGCTCAGGATGACTTGCCATGAAGGGCAACAAAACAGGGTGTTCAAATGGCTCTGAGCACTATGGGACTTAACATCTGAGGTCATCAGTCCCCTAGAACTTAGAACTACTTAAACCTAACTGACCTAAGGACATCACACACATCCATGCCCAAGGCAGGATTCAAACCTGCGACCATAGCAGTCGCGCAGTTCCGGACTGAAGCGCCTAGAACTGCTCGGCCACCGTGGCCAGCTAAAACAGGGTGTAGAATATCATCAACATACCACTGCATTATAAGAATGCTGCAGATGACAACTGAATGAGTCTTGCTATGAAACAAAATAACATCCCAGACCATCACTCCTGGTTGTCAGGCCGTATGGCAAGCGACCGTCAGGTTTGTATCCCGTCACTGTCCGGGGCATCTCCAGACATGTCTTCGCTAGTCCTCGGGGCTCAGTTCAAGGCAGGACTCACCACTGAAGACAATTCCAGTCAATGAGATTCCTGGCCTAATGTGCCCAACACCACTGCAAACTGGCTTGGTGTTGTTCAGAGGTCAATAGTAGTCAGAGTAAGAGGTGCCATGAGCCCAGAGCCCTGTCTGTTAGCTATTACTAATAGTTTTTGGGTCATTGAAACACTAGTTGCACATTGGAGTGATGGTAAGGATGTATCTGGGGCACTGAGTGTCTCTCTTGATGACTGCTCAGTCCTCATGTTCTGTTGTCTCTCTAGGTCGACCACTTCCTTCTCGGTGCATGTTCAGCCATGGTTCAACCATTCCTGCCAACATCATTAAATAGTGGCAGTGCTGCTATTCAAATGTCAAGTTATTCACTGATTACTCCAACTGGCTTTTTTGATTTCAACTACATGTCCTTTCTCAAATGCTGACATCAGCATATATTTTTCACATGCCTGTCTGTGAGGCATAGTTACTGTCCAACTCAGTACACAGAATGAAATCCACAAAGACTTTATGTTCTGGCATTGACAAGTCCGCTGTTTACTATCCTTGCCAGCTGCACAGTGAAACTGTGCTGTGATGTCACACATTCATCCATCAGTCGTCAAAGATTACCATCTTGCATGTTCTGTTGACATCTGTATGTAACGTCAATTTGTGACCAATTTGTATAATTCCTTCATAGTACAGCCTTCTTTTAAGAGTGTATTTTGTTGCAAATTACACAACTGTAGAAAGCATTAACTTACTATCCAAGTTATTCTGAATTGCTTTCTGAAGACATACTTGAAGCAGATGTTTAGGATATCAGTTCATAGTGACATTGAATTCCTGCGTGGATCTCTGTTTGTGCACTGTTAAGAGTGAGTGAAGTGGTCTGGAGATTGCTTGGAAAACTTCCTGGACATGATGTAATATGCTTCACAATGAAATTATGGAACTGAACAATGTGAGATTTAAGATGTAGCTACTCAAACACTTTTGTTTGTTGCCTTTCTAAAAGTATTCAAAATTTTCGACATTGTGTGTAATTTCACAAATTCATGAATAATTTCAGACACTAAAAGTAACATGAACCGCATGTCTTCATCTTTCTTATGATTCAATGTTAGATGGCCTGTAAAATTTTGCTTTAAGAGTTTTAATAAGGTCATCTGTTTCTATAGGTTCCTTCATACATTTCTTATTTTTATTATGCTTAGGACCCACACACTCTTTGATCCCTTTGACTTGTGATGTGCTATGCTGAGGATCATCCTCAATCTCCAGTCCAATGCTGTCAACTGTACCTTTGAAGTATCAAGACATCATGAATTCTCTAACAAAACATTGTTCCCCCCCCCCCCCCCCAGAAGCTTCCAAACCAAACTGGTCTCTCTCTCTTTATCTCTTTTCTTTTTGCAATTCTTTGGTGTAAGAATCCCTTAATCTTTTCCACTTTCTTTGAAAAAAAAATTAAAAATATCTAGTAAATGTAAACTCTGTACAACAACAGACTTGGAAAAGCAACAGAAATGATTCTTGTGTGTCACTCATATTTCTTGTTTTCAGGTATTTTGGGGCTGCAAATACAATGATGGAACTTCAGCTACAATATCAAGCTGCCCTATCAATTCTTCAACAAAGTTAGCAAGTTTACTTTCTTTTGCTTGGATGTATCAACAAAATTCAATGATCTTGCTTTTCAGTGAGCTATCTCGTTTAATCCAAATGTATTTACGTTCTATAACAACTTACCTACATCATCATCATCATCATCATCATGAACTGGTTTACTCACTGCCAAGCGTCATGACCTCATTTCTTCACTCAGTTCTTAAGTAAATGAATCGACAACTAGATGTCTCCATCCACAGTGATCTTCAGTTCTTCTTAATATAATGTGAAGAGATAGGCCGATAATCTTTTTTGCTTGATCCAAGAATCTATTTACTGCTCTTCCTCACAGCCTTCTGTATTCAGTTTTGCCTTTTTTCTAAGTTGTATATTCTTCTCTTTTCAAAATGTGCCCAAAGAACGGGAAGTATCTTTGGCTGACATGGCATCATACACTTCTTGTGATGCTAGTTCTTCTATAACGGAAGCATCGGTTCTTCTTTCCGTCCACGGAATGCATAAAATCTTCCATTGAAACCACATCTTGAAGGCATCAATTCAGCTGTTGTCATTAGCTGTCATGGCCCAGGTCTCACTTTCATACAAGAATACAGGGAACACCCAATGATTCCACCTCATGCATCTTTGTCATTTTGAATATTGTCCAGTTCTGCTAGATTTTAGTGAGTTTAACCATTGCAACTTAGGCAGGGGCAATGTGTCATTTTGTTTCTTTATCACACATTCCTTTGTCTTTAGCAGAGATCCTAGATATTCATAATCAGTCAATACCTCCAGATCCTTCAAGAAACCTGTAATTAATTCTAGTATAGCTTGACAAGTGTGTCAGGCAATATGAAATTACTTTTGACCTGTCTGCTTCTCCATTCTGACAATAAACTGACTTCCGGAATCTGGCACATTTCTAAAACTGGTTGGCAGCTGTAGATGGTAAACATACGAATGTCATCAAGTCAGCTGGAGTTGGGCACATCTACATCTACATCTACATCTACATCTACATCTATGTAGATACTCTGCAAGCCACCATATGGCGCATAGCAGAGGGTACCCTGAACCACTACTTGTCATTTCCCGTTCTGTTCCACTCGCAAATACAGCAAGGGAAAAACAACTGTCTGTACACCTACTTATGAGCTTTAATTTCTTGTATCTTACCTTCTTTGTCCTTATGCACGGTGTACGTTGGTGGCTATAGAATTGTTCAGCAGTCAGTTTCAAATGCCAGTTCTCTAAATTTTTTCAATAGAGTTTCTTGAAAGGGATGTCACCTTCCCTCTGGGGATTCCCATTTGAGTTCCTGAGGCATCTCTGTAACACGTGCTGTTTGAACATACCGATAACAAACCAAGCAGCCCGCCTCTGAACTGATTTGATGTCTTCCTTTCTATGCAACTTGGTACGGATCCCAAACACTCAAGTAGTACTCAAGAACAGGTCGCACCAGCATCCTATATGTGGTCTTCTTTACAGGTGAAGCACTTTTTCCTAAAATTGTCCCAATAAATCAAAGACGACCATTTGCCTTCCCTAACACAGCTTTCAAATGCTCATTCCACCTCATATCGCTTTGCAACGTTACGCCAAAATATTTAAATGACTTGACTGTGACAAGCAGGACACTAGTAATACTGTATCCAAACATCACGTATCTGTGAACTCATTCCATATGCTCGTACCTTTGTTAACAGCCTGCAATGGGGCACCATGTCAAATGCTTTCTGGAAATCTAGAAATATACGATCTGCCTGTTGCCCTTCATCCATAGTTATCAGTAATCATGCGAGAAAGGGACAAGCTGAGTTTTTCATAAGCAATGTGTTCTAAAACCAAGCTAATTCGTGGACATAAGCTTCTTAGTCTCAAGAAAGTTTATTATATTCAAACTGAGAATATTTTCAAGGATTCTGCAGCAAATAGAATTTAAGGATATTGGTCGGAAATTTTGCTGGTTCATTCTTTTACCCTTCTTATATGCTGGAGTCACCTGCGCTTTTTTCCAGTCGCTTGGGAATTTGTGCTGGGCAAGAGATACATGATAAATGCAAGCTAGGTAAAGTGCCAAATGCTGTAGAGTACTTTGTAAAATCGAATTGGGATTCATTCCAGACCTAGTTATTTATTTGCTTTAAAATCTTTCAGTTGTCTCTCTACACCAGGGATGCTTATTAATATGTCCAATGGTCAAATGATGGTACGTTTGTATGATTCTCCTGTGTGAACAATTCTTGAACGTGAAATTTTAAACTTTGGCTTTTGTTTTGCTATCTTTAACTGCCAAACCAGACTGCATAGAAGCCTTAGGTCTGCTTAATGATTTTATATACAACCAGAATTTTCTAGGGTTCTCTGCCAGACCTTTTGCTAAGGTGTGGCAGTAGTGGTTGTTGTATGCTTCGTGCATAGATGTTTTCATAGACGCACGAATCTCTACTAACCTTCACTTGTCATCATTTGTGCATCCCCTTTTGAACCTAGAGTGCAAGAGCCTGTGCTGAATTACATTATTAAACCATGGTGGGTCTTTTCCATCCTTTATCCACTGACCAGGCACACAACTTGCCAGACCACTATTTACAATCTGCTTAAACTTTGCCCATAACTCCTTTACAACCATCTTACCGGAACTAAGTGATGCCAATTCACTGTCTAACTGAGATGATAATAACTGTTTATCTGCTCTATCTAGCAGAAACACTATCCTCACCTTCTTGACTGATTTGTTAACTTTTGTAAGCATAGTTGGAATAATGACATCATAATCACTAATCCCACTTCTATACTGACATTGTCGATAAGATCTGGCCTATTTGTAACTACAAGGTCTAAGATACTTCCATTGCATGTGTGCTGCCGAGCTAGTTGCTTAAGATAATTTTCAGAAAATGTGTTCAAAAGTATTTCCCACGACTGAGTGTCTGTACCAACCCCCCACAATAATCTACACATCCCAATCTATACTCGGCAAGTTAAAGTTGCCTCCAACTAGTATTGCTTGATCTGGGTATTAACGCACTACTGACCATAGACTTTCTTTGAATGACGCTAGAATTGTCACAGCAGAATCGGGTGGCCACCAAAAACATCCAAAAATTAACTTAGTTTCACCTACACCTGTTATACGTGACCAGATGACTTCACTTTAACACTCAACTTTGACCTCAATAGAGAGAATATTTTTGCCAACTGCAATGAACACTCCCCCTCCTACGGCCTCTAACCAACTATTACAACTACATACACTTTTTCACCATATTGTTGCCAACCATGTGTGATTCCCAATAGAAATTCATGTTCACAGACATTGATGCATATGGAATACCACCATATTCAACAGCATTTAAGAATTCATTGCATTATAAAAAGTTAATTGAGGAAGAAATTACATTTTCTCAAAGCAGGCTGTTATACCAAGGCCCTGATTACTTTCCTTTTGTAATCACTGGTGATGAAGGTTTCAGTATGCCATTGTTCTTACTGCATCCATGTGGAGGCAATTTCATTAATTGAAGAAAGAGTTTTCAACTACAATCTCTGGAGGGCTAGGTGAAATGTTGAATGTACTTTCGGTATTCTTGCTACCAAGTAGAGAATTTCTCATCGATTTTTGCATGTATCTGCAGAACTCAGTGATGATGATATAAAAACAAGCTGTGTGTTGTACAGATTTTATGACACTGAATACTTGTGGTATGCATGACATGTCAACAGGCTCTACAAAAATGAGTAGAAATGTCCAGTTTTTGTGACAAATCTGGAGACTACTTTATGATCTCAGAGGGGCAACTACAATGACAGTTTCAAAAAATATGAGATCACTTTGTTCAAAATCTTATTTAAATGATGTATATTTCGTATGCTTACTCATTTAGTAAAAATGAAAATATGGTATATGCCCAATTTATTAATCACTGTTGTTATGACATTCACCAACTGTATTCTTCTCAGACGTATTTTTGCCTCCAAAGTCTGGTGAAATTGTAGGAATGATTGTCTCCCACACTTCAATCTTCTCCAATTTATTTGAATATTCTTCATGTCCCACATTCCATATCAATGGATGTTTTCTTCTTCACAGATGACAGAAGTACTGTGGTGCTGCATGTCTGAAGGTGCCCATTTAAACCAAAGCTTCATCAGCCAAAGCACCACGAAGATGCACTTCTCAGTGGCTTTGTGTAAAGGGGTTCTAATTACAACAAAATTCTGCAGATGCGTTTGAAGATGTACAGTGAGCGTCAATGCTTGTTAAAACAAAGTTACAGCTACACTGTAAATACCCAGCTTCATATAAAAAATTAATGTATTGTGGCAATACAGAATCTGGAATAGGAAGTAAAGCAATTGTTCTTACGCACCACTAGTCACATGCCAACCAGCCAACACACTGACAATGAGACTGAAGAGTGCTACAGCCAAATTGAACCACTGGTGGGGAGAGAGAAGTAAAAGGCATGCATCATAGTGATGGGTGATCGGAATGTGGTGGTGGGCTGGCCAAGACAATGGGAGAGGTGCAAGAATGATCAGATTTTGCTAGAAAAACTCGTTTGTAGCTCAAAATATCCTTTTTGAAAATTTCAAAACAAGAGATACACATGGAGATCAAGTATGGACAAAATTGAATCTATACTCGTACAGAGCAGATTCATGACAAGTACGAAGAAAGCCACGGCTTATCCAGGAGCAGACATCAATTTTGAACACAACCTGATTGTAGCAGAAGTGCAGGTCACGTTGAAAAACATGCTAGTAGGTAAAGTGGCAGAGAAATTAAATTTGGATGTGCTAAAGGAAGAGGAAAAACTGAAAAACTGGAAGGAGGCTTCAGAGACAAGTGGGAAAGAAGAGAAGAGACAGAGAGCACAAAGGAACAGTGGATTCAGGGCAGGGACAATCTGGAAACAACCAATAAAGAAATCGTTGGACTAGTGAAGTGCAAGAGGAGAAGAAAACCATGGGTTATTGATTATGTAATCCAGAAGGTGGCAGAAAGGAGAAAATTGAAAAATGCATAAACTGAAGGAGGAAAGCAGCAATACTGGTGATTGAACAGTGAGTTGAAAAGAGTAAGTGATCAGGCCAGGGAACAATGGATGAGGAAAATCTGCTCAGAAACTGAGACACTCGAGAAAGACAGCAAGTACAAAAAGATGAATTGAGTAGCCTAGGACAGAACTTTATTAAGTGACCCATGGGAAGTTCAGGATAGGTGGTAAGAGTATCAGTGAGTGGCAGCTATGTGCAGAGAATAAACGGCAATATCAAAAACAGTGCAATAAACTAGGAGTCATTTTCATTGATCCCAACAAATTTGTAAGTGCAAAGTGTCTTGCCAGAGATGGTCTACATCTGAATAGGTTGGGCTCAAAAATATTCAGTAAGATGTTCATAGATGCTTGCCAGGCCATAAAAAATATGGGAAACTGATAAGTAGTGATGGGTGTGAAAAAACCTGTGTAGCATTAAGAAAGACAAAACCAAACCATTATCTGGCAAGAAATGTGCTAAAGCCTATAACTAATAGTCAAAGTAGGTATGTTATCCACTGGAATATAAATGGTTTAAACATTGATGCTTCTACAATAAAAGCTCCAAAATCATTCGTCAGAAGGTGTAAATACTAGAGTTGTTTGCTTAAATGAGCACTGGTTTACTGAGGACACAATTAAAATTCTAAACAAAATAAGGAACTTCAGATTAGCAAGTAGCTTTTGCAGAAGAAACATGTCACATGGAGGCTCATGTATACTTCTACATAGTGATATAAATTATGAGACCAGAAACAGTTTTAATTATTTAAATGAAGAATGTGTGTTTGAGAGCTGTTGTGTAGAAATAGTCAACTCACTAGCAAATGTTATAATAGTCTCAATATACAGAATTCCAGGACGTCAACAACAGAACTATTCTTATCTCAGCTTCAAATTATGCTAGAAGACCTTTGCAGAGAAAAAAAGAAAAAAATTTAAATAACTGCTGAGTTTAATAGTGATATCACATGTGATAGTAGCCTTGCTTTAAGATTCACTGACTTAGTAAAGAAATATGGTTTCAAATTGAATTTCTTTGAATATACCAGAGACAATGGGCAATCAGCAATGTGTACTGACAATGTTCTAATTATGTATATGAAGATGTGTATAAATTTTGTCTAGATCTAGGTATTTCAGATCATTGTGCATTGTTCATTGAGCTGCCACATACAGACAGGAACATTTCATGTATGAGAACCCATATGAGCAGGAACTTTAGCACAGAAAATTTGCTAACATTTAGTGAAAAGCTAAAAGAGAAAACATGGACTTTTGATCATTGTAACTCAAGTGAAGAAAACTTTGAGAAATTCCTAAATAGTTTTCTTGGTGTCTTTAATGAAACATTTCCACCTAGACTCTGCAACAATAAAATAATGAATAAAGTGGATTACCCAGGGCATAAAAATTTTGCAGTGCAAGGAAAAGGCAACTGCACAGAGAACTAAAATATAATAAAGACGTTGATTTCATTAAATATGTTAGACTCTATAAAACCATATTTAAAAGAGTTGTCAGGGCAGCAAAACAACTGGTAAACAACAGGCAAATTTAAATCATAAAAATAAGACAAAGGCTGTGTGGTCAGTCATTAAATCTGAGTTAGGTGTTAAAATCTGTAACCACGAAATTTCAAAAATTGATATTTAAGGAAATACTATTGTAAATCCAACTAAAATACCAGAGTCCTTTAATGAATTTTTTTATAAGTGTAGCAAAGTCCGATGTAGATGTAACACATTACCACAACAAAGTAAATCCCTTTGGCCTACACGAAAACTTTACAAAATTCTTAAACATTTCTGTGGAGGATGTAGAAAAATTAAGAAACAAAAAAATCTGCAGGTTGGGATGGAATACCCACCAAACTTATTAAAGTGGTACACAATTGAATTGCAAGCCCAGTAGCTCAAATAATAAATCAATGTTTTAAGAGGGCTGTTTCCCAGAGGTACTGAAATATGCTGAAGTCAAACCACTCTTCAAGAATGGATCAAGAGAGATCATGGGAAATTCCCATCTTGATTCTCCCAGTCCTATATAAAATATTTGAAAAATTTGCTGTTGCACAAATCCAAAACTTCACTGCAAAATATCCTGTTTTTCTAAACAATCAATTTTGTTTTCAACAGGGGAAAAACACCATAGATGCAGTAAACAGCTTCAATGAGAAAATAAGTACATCATTAGACAAGAGAAATAAGGTGGCAGGAATTTTCTGTGACCTCACAATTGCGTTTTGATTATGAAAACCTTGCATTTCTTGTTTACAAACTTGAAAAGTATGGCGTTAGCGGCAGTGCCACACAATGGCTTAAATCCAACAGAAAGCAAAGAGTTAGCATTTCTTCAAATGGCGCATATCATTTTTCTGACAAAATCTCAGTGTGTTCCACAAGGCTCCATATTAGGCCCAGTCCTATTTCTCTTTTATGTTAATGACTTACCATTAAATATCAGCTTCCCATCAGTTCTGTTCGCAGATGATACTTCTGTCTTAGTTGAAGATCAGGATTCAGAAAATATTCCCAAATCTGTGATCAGTACCCTCAGCACCTTGGAAACTTGGTTTCAACTAAATGGGTTGAATCTCAACATATGTAAGACTCATGTGATGCAGTTCAAAACCAAAGAGATTAAGATTGTACACAACAACCGAGGTACAGAAGAAGTTGAGTCAGTCAAATTTTTAGGTTAAATTATGGATAAAAATGTGAGCTGGCACACACACATTGAATACCTGGCAAACAAACCAAGCAGCTTTACATTTGCAATGCAAATATTGTTAACTGCAACTGACATGGACACATGAAAAGTAGCATATGCAAGCTACTTTGCATCCATTATTAGGTATGGTATTGTTTTTTAGGGTAACTTGACAAACATAGTACAGATACTAAAAATAGAGAAAAAAATCATACGAAATATGTGCGCTGCAAATCGCAAAGAACCATGTCGATCATTATTTAGAAAACTTAAAATGTTAACTCTGCCAATCTTATACATATATGAGATTTTTCTTTTTTTGTACACCAAACATGAATTATTTGAAGGAAACCATTGTGTCCATTTACATGATACTAGAAACAAAGAAAATTTTATGCTCCCCACCCAACGCCTGGGACTGTATGTCCAGGGACCTCAATACATGGGAATGAAATCTGTAAGGGAACAAGTTGATGCAGATGAATTTAGGTTCACTTAATAGAAAGCTGTATGAGGTACTGACACTGAAGTTTTATTACTCAGTGGATGAATTCATGTGGGAAAAACTGGAAATTAGAGCTGGATACAGTGTGTTACATGTTCCAACAAATATCCTAATAGTGTTGTTATTTATTATAGTGCTATTATTTATTAATGTAAAAATCATTGTAACTGTTTTATAAATTTTTGAAATGTCTCCTGTAGACAAACCAAATGGATTGCAAATGTACGTCATGAGAAGAATAAAACACAATTCACAATACAGGATGTACCATTTATCTAGACCACCCTAAATAACTGTTTGTCCAGATGCAAATTACAAAATATTTCAAGCAAATGTTCTTTAGCCGCCAGGGGGAAATCAATCAGCATATTCTTTTGTTGTAGCTTTGCTTTTTACAAAGATATAAACAGCAGTATGACTTTTTTTTAAATGGCACCCTGTATTTTTTATTCAGTAATTCATTTCCTCTCCTAAAGACCTATTCAAAACTGTATCACAGTGTACCATTCACTCAAACACAATGTTATTAATTACTATAAGACAACATTGACGTTGACGCTCCCAGTGCTTAGTGCCGGTACTCGGGGTAATGGAACACATCCACGTGCTGATGTTGACAGAGGACAAATGTAAACCTAAGTAGAATGCACACCCGTCATTCCGTCAACCCTCGTCAGTTGAAGAGTTGTGTGAGCAGAATGTACACCAGTGAAAAGAAGGTAGAAATTCTACTCATCTATGGGGAATGTAAGTTAGCACAACAGTAATTGCAGTACTGTTTTCTTATGTATGGGTACATTTAGTACAGTAGTTTAGTCCTTTTAAATACTGTTGTGTAGAGTAGGCATACAGTAAGAGCTGTCCTTCCTACAAACTGCATCAATATAACATTTCTTTTATTGTTGTTGTTATTGTTGCTGAAGGTAGGCGAAATGCTATGCAGGCAGTGGAACTGTGCAGAGAGCAACATCCTGACAAGAACCCATCTTCCCGATGGATGTTTTCTCGTCATGTTGCGACGCTTCAGGAAAAGTGAAGTTTCAACCCATGACCACGCAATCACCGTAGCACTCACCCAGACGAAGCTGCCAAGTTACTGTTCTCACTTCTGTTGATATGAATCCACATGTGAGCACATGACAGCTTGAACATGAGATTGGCATTCCTAAAACCAGTGTACATAGTATTCTTACAGGTCACCAGTTCCTTCCTTACCATGTACACCTACATCAAGAACTGCATGGGAATGATTTCCAGAATCATGTACAGTTCGTCAGTGGTCACAGCAGCAAATCCTCGCCAACCTGAACTTCTTCTCCAATGTTCTATTTACCAATGAATGTTCCTTCTCAAACAAAGGAGAGGTAAATACAAGGAACATGCATTATTGGTCCAGCGACAACCCATGATGACTAGACAGGTGGAACATCAGCGTCAATGGAGAATTAACGTCTGGTGTGGGATGCTTGGTACTACAATTATTGGCCCTAATTTCATCAATGGTAGTCTAAACGGCACAGCATATGCCAACTTCCTCAGACGAATTCTTCATCCTCTTCTGGATGAAGTGCCGCTAAGAACCGGGATACTTATGTGATATCAACACGATGGATGTCCAAGCACATAATGACTTGCGTGCACATCATGTTCTGAACCGAAGGTATCCTGCCAGATGGTGGTGGTGGTGGTTGTGGGGATGTTTAAGGGGGACTAAACAGCGAAGGTCATCAGTCCCCCATTTCAAAATCAGGCGAGCCGAAAATCGACGGAGCAGGTAAAAACCAAAGGGGGAGGAGACGTCCCCCCAGGCGCTAAAAGAACACAAATGCAGCAACAAACACTACAGACAAGAACAGGACAGAGGAACACCAGACAGAAAGAAACAGAAGAAAGGAAGATGGCCGGAGACTGGTTGACTGACCACGAGAACAAAAATGGGAAAGAGTCAACCATCTCACGGCACACCAGAACAGCAACAGACACAAGGACAAGAGACACAGAAAGGGAAAGGTGCAGGACCTCACTAAATCGAACCATAAAACGGACTACCACGGATAAAATTTAAAACGTCATCAGCCATGGAGGCATCATCGGATAAAACCAAAGCCAAAGTGCCCGGGAGATTAAAAGATTGCCGGAGTGTGCGCAGTCGAGGACACTCCAGCAAAATGTGGCCGACCGTCAGCCGGGACCCACACTGACACAAGGGGGGATCCTCCTGACGTAACAGATGGCCGTGCGTCAGGTATGTATGGCCGATGCGCAGCCGACACAGGACTACCGAGTCCCTGCGAGAAGCCCGCAGGGAGGAACGCCACACATCGGTCGTCCCCTTGACAGCCCGCAGTTTATTCGGGGCTGTCATGCCACGCCACTCAGCAGCCCACATCCCAATCAGCTTACGGCGCACCACCAGCTGCTGGTCGCGAGCTGTAAGGCCGATCTCCAAAGCCGGGGCGTCGATCGCCCCTTTGGCCAGCCTGTCTACACGTTCGTTCCCTGGGATGCCAACATGACCGGGCGTCCAAACCAAGACCACCGAACGACCAGAACGGGCAATGGCGGAAACAGACTCCTGAATGGAGGACACCAGAGGAGAGGAGGGATAGCAGCGGTCGATGGCCTGAAGGCTGCTCAGGGAGTCACTGCAGATCACGATGGACCTACCTGAGCAGAAACGCATATGCTCAAGAGCGCGCAAGATGGCCACCAGCTCTGCAGTAAAAATACTGCAGCCAGCCGGCAAGGAGCGCTGCTCAACATGAGCAGCATGAGCAAAAGAGTAGGCAGTGCGACCATCAACCAGGGAACCATCAGTGTAGACAGTCTCACAGTCCGATAATGAGGCGAGGAGCGTAAGAAAACGGCGACGGAGGGCCACAGGCGGAACCGAGTCCTTGGGTCCCTGTGCCAAGTCCAGACGGACGGACGGCCGGGACAAACACCAGGGAGGCGTAGGTGCACGGACCCGGAAGGGAGGCGGAAGAGGGAATGAACCCAATTCCGACAGCAGGGACTGAACGTGGACAGTGACGGAAAGCCCAGACCTAGGTCGCCGTTCGGGCAGATGGAGGGCCATGGCAGGGAAAAGCAGGCGATGATTGGGATGGCCTGGCGAGCAATGCACGTGGACAGCATAGTCGGCGAGCAGTCGATGGCGGCGAATCCGCAGCGGGGGAACCCCGGCCTCCACCAGTAGACTATCCACAGGGCTCGTACGAAAAGCGCCAGTTGCAAGCCGGACCCCACAGTGGTGTATGGGGTCTAACAACTTCAACACTGAGGGTGATGCAGACCCATAGGCCAGGCTCCCGTAATCAAGCCGAGACTGCACAAGGGCTCTGTACAATCGCAGCAGCGTGCAGCAATCCGCACCCCAAGACGTGTGGCTAAGGCAGCGGAGGGCGTTGAGGTGCCGCCAGCATTTTTGCTTCAGCTGAGTAACATGAGGAACCCATGTGAGCCGGGCATCAAACACGAGTCCCAAGAAGCGGCAAGTGTCCACCACTTCAAGCAGGTGGCCGTCGAGGTAAAGTTCAGGATGAGGGTGGACCGTCCGACGCCTGCAGAAGTGCATAACTCGAGTCTTGGCTGCAGAGAACTGAAAACCGTGAGTCAGAGCCCATGATGCTGCCTTCCGAACGGCTACCTGCAGCCTGCGTTCGGCGACTCCCGTAGTCGTGGAGCTAAAGGAGATGCAGAAGTCGTCGGCATACAAAGAAGGAGACACTGACGACCCCACGGCTGCAGCCAGACCATTAATGGCCACTATAAATAAGGACACACTCAACACCGAGCCCTGCGGGACCCCATTTTCCTGTGTATAAGAAGAACTAGAGGCGGCACCGACTTGCACCCGGAAAGAGCGGTGCAATAGAAAGGTTTGAAGAAAAGCCGGGAGCCGACCACGAAGACCCCACTCATACAACGTGGCGAGAATGTGATGCCTCCATGTGGTGTCATACGCCTTCCGCAGATCGAAAAATACAGCAACGAGATGCTGACGTCGGGCAAAGGCCGTACGAATAGCAGATTCCAGCTGCACCAAATTGTCCGTGGCAGACCGGCCCCGACGGAAGCCACCCTGGGATGGAGCGAGGAGACCGCGCGACTCAAGGACCCAACACAAACGCCGCCCCACCATACGTTCGAGCAATTTGCACAAAACGTTGGTGAGGGTAATGGGACGATAGCTGTCCACCGCCAGTGGGTCCGCACCGGGCTTCAAGATGGGGACAATTACACCCTCTCGCCATTGCGACGGGAACACGCCTTCGCTCCAAATGCGGTTAAATACCGCGAGAATGTGTCTCTGGCAGTCCCGGGAGAGATGCTTCAGCATCTGCGCGTGGATGCAGTCCGGTCCTGGTGCTGTATCAGGGCAATCGGCGAGGGCAGCGAGGAATTCCCTCTCGCTGAAAGGAGCATTGTATTTTTCAGAATGACGCGTGTGAAATGAGAACTGCGTCCGCTCGGCTCGCTCCTTTAGAGAGCGAAAGGCGGGGGGATAAGATGCAGTCGCAGAGCTCGTCGCAAAGTGCGCGGCAAGCTGTTCAGCAATGGCGGCAGCGTCCGTGCAGACAGCGCCGTCCAAGGAGAGCCCAGGTACGCCCATAGGGGTCTGGTATCCATAAATCCGCCGGATCCGGGACCACACGAGCGAGGGGGAGACACGGGAGCCCAAGGAGGAGACATACCGCTCCCAGCACTCCTGCTTACGCCGTGCAATAAGACGGCAGGCCAAGGCACGGAGCCTCTTAAAGGCGATGAGAGTCTCCAGAGACGGGTGCCGCCTATGACGCTGGAGAGCCCGCCGACGGTCGCGAATAGCCTCAGCAATCTCCGGCGACCACCAGGGTACAGCCTTCCTCCGAGGGAGTCCAGAAGAGCGGGGGATGGCAGCCTCGGCCGCCGAAATTATGGATGTGGTTAAGACACGGACCACCCCGTCAATGTCACCTTGGGGGGGAGACTCAATGGTTGCAGCAGAAGTAAAAGCCGGCCAGTCAGCCCTGTGGAGAGCCCAGCGGGGCAGGCGCCCAGAAGAATGACACTGGGGCAGTGACAAATAGATGGGAAAATGGTCACTACCACAGAGGTCAGGATGCACTCGCCAGTGGAGGGATGGGACAAGTCCGGGGCTGCAAAGAGAGAGATCGATGGCCGAGAAAGAGCCATGGGCCACACTGAAATGCGTGGGAGCAACGGTATTCAAGAGGCTAAGGTCGAGCTGAGCCAACACATGCTCCACGGCCCGACCGCGGTCATCGGAGACAGTCCCACCCCATAGAGGGTTGTGGGCATTGAAATCGCCTAGACGCAGCAAAGGTGGCGGAAGTTGAGCCAGCAGTGCAGCCAAGACATGTCGGGGGAGCTCCACATCCGGAGGAATGTAAACAGAGCAAACAGTAATAGCTGGCGAGAGCTCAACCCTGACAGCGACTGCCTCTAAAGGTGTCTGAAGGGGTACTGGCGAGCTACAGACAGAGTGGTGAACAAAAAGACAAACCCCACCTGACGCTCGTTAACAGGCAGCGCGGTTCTTATAGTATCCCCGATAACCGCGAAGGGCGGGGGTCCGCAGTGCCGGAAACCAAGTTTCCTGCAGAGCAATGCAGAGAACAGGGGAATCACTCAGAAGCATCCGGAGCTCAGGCAGGTGGCGGAAATAACCACCGCAGTTCCATTGGAGAATGGAAGCAGGAAGGGACTGGGAGGGCGTGAATGCGACTAAGAGGCAGACAGCGCTTCAGAGCCAACTGCCGCCACTGGGGGAGAGTCAGCTGAGTCCATAGGAGAGGCCCCCAAGGGTTCTGTGAGGGCGAGATCCACGGCAGAGGCGAGGATCTCCACCTCATCCCCGGAGCCAGGACTATGTACAGCAGGCGGTGCTGAAACCGCCGGAACGTCCTTCTTCTTGGACACATTCCGTTCCTTCTTCTCGCGTCTGCCCTTAGGGTGAGAGGGCTGGGAGAGCTTCTCTGAAGGAGCGTCGGAGGCTGACGACGACGCAGAAGCCCTACGACCAGCAGGTGGCGGAACCTTCAGCCACTGGCTGACATCTGGCTGGGAAGGAGAAGAAACGGAGGAAGGGAGAGCCCCGAGGGACCCCTTCCGCGAGAGAGGAACCGGCGGAGGCAACGCCGCTGGAGAAGGAGGGGGAGGAATCGAGCCTCCCGGTTGTGGAGCAGATGTCACTCCCGAAGTAAGCTTGGGGGGAGCGACAGAAGAGGGTTTGCCCCCAACTGCTAAGGGGGCAACAGAGGAAGGCTTGCCCCCAGGCACGAGGGGGGCAGACAGAGATACACGGCCCCGAGGGCCCACTGAAGGCGGCACAGATGAGGCGACAACCGTCGCTCGCGTGGGCGACGATAACGTGGCTGCAGCATAAGATGGTCAAAGGGAAGCAGGATACAACCTTTCATATTTCAGTTTTGCCTCTCGATAAGTAAGCCGGTCCAGGGTCTTAAATTCCATGATCTTC
This sequence comes from Schistocerca serialis cubense, assembly GCF_023864345.2. Classification (NCBI taxonomy): domain Eukaryota; kingdom Metazoa; phylum Arthropoda; class Insecta; order Orthoptera; family Acrididae; genus Schistocerca; species Schistocerca serialis. Next base: position 259,961,830 of record NC_064641.1, read on the forward strand.
CGCTCCTTATGAAGAACGGGACAATCCGGCGAGCATGGAGAGTGGTGCTCCCCACAGTTGACACATACAGGCGGGGGCGCACATGGAGAATCGGGATGAGAGGGGCGTCCGCAATCTCGACATGTAGCGCTGGATGGGCAACGGGAGGACATATGCCCAAACTTCCAGCACTGGAAGCACCGCATCGGGGGAGGGACGTATGGCTTCACGTCGCAACGGTAAACCATTACCTTGACCTTCTCGGGCAAGACATCACCCTCGAAGGCCAAGATAAAGGCACCGGTGGCCACCCTGTTAGCCTTGGGCCCTCTATGCACACGACGGACAAAATGGACGCCACGTCGTTCCAAGTCGGCTCTCAGCTCGTCATCGGATTGTAACAAGAGGTCACGATGATAAATAATCCCCTGGACCATATTTAAGCTACTGTGGGGAGTGACGGTAACAGGGACGTCACCCAGCTTATCGCACAAGAGCAACGCTCGTGACTGGGCTGGGGAGGACGTCTTGAGGAGGATGGACCCATTCCTCATTTTAGACAACCCCGCCACTTCCCCAAACTTATCCTCCAGGTGTTCCACAAAAAACAGAGGCTTCGTCATAAGAAAGGAGTCACCATCAGTCCTGCTGCAGACAAGGTATTGCGGTACGTAAGGCTCCCGCTTGGCACTAGATCGGCGTCCCTAACATTGGGCAGCCAACGAGGGGAACGACTGAGGGTCATATTGTGCAGCATCAAAGTCGACTCTACCACGCTTAGAGACACTGGTGGCCGTGCGACCACCAGCTTGGTGTGATTTATTGCGCTTCATTGCGCCACATCCGCCCAGATGCCACCTACTCCGAACGAGGGCTCTCCCCAAGGGCGCCACCCAGCCAAAGCAACGGGTACCTGGCCGATATCCCGTTGCCTGGAGTCCCCGTGCCCCAGACAAGATGGGCACATACTCCTTGGCATGCATGGGGAGGAAACAGCTCTGGCATCTGTAGTGCGATCCCTGCGTGGTCAGGGGGCTACCACCAAGAGGGTACATGACGACCCCACCACAACGGACTGGCTACCGTGCTGGATTCTAGGTGTTGAAAGGGTCCACAGTTGTCATAGGCGCTAAGAAGAAGAGTGCGCACAAGGCGAGAAGGAGACAACCCAGAAGATGTTGGGCATAGTCCCCCCCCCCACACGACAATAGGTAACATGCAAGATGGTGGAGCATGATGGACCAATAGAAAAACACCACGTAAGGTGTCCTTCCCCAAATGGCACGCACTAACAACAGAAATTTGGAAATAAAAGGAGGTCAAACCCAAGAGGGGACCATCACAGAAGGCCGAAACGTTTGAGACTCCTTTTAGTCGCCTCTTATGACAGGCAGGAATACCGCGGGCCTATTCTAACCCCCGAACCCGCAGGGGGCCCTGCCAGATGGATTGGTCGAGGAGGAACAGTTACTTGGTCTGTTAGGTCTCCTGATTTAAATCCTCTGGACTTTTTTCTTTGGGGATGTATTAAAGATGTTGTCTATCACTCCAGAGGACATGCAGGAATGTATTATACTGGCTTGTAATTCTCTTCAGCAGGCAACACTGGAAGCAGTATGCAATTCTTTCATTCAACGAGAGCACCAGTGTATCACTGTCCAGGGTCACCACTTTGAGCACCTTTGAATGTCCTACTTCTGGGCAATGGTACAAGAAAGTCAAAGTCAATTTCGTGCTATGTTTTTACTTGGTTTTCATTTGTTTTCTGACAACTCCAAAAAGTCGATGAGTTTGTGATCCCAGGCTCTAAGTCAATGTTGCGTTATGTAATTAATAATGTTGTGTTTCAGTGAATGGTACACTGTCATACATTTTTGAATAGGTCTTTAGGACAGGAAATGAATTACCGAATAAAAAATACAGGATGCCATTTAAAAAAGTCATACTGCTGTTCATATCTTTGTAAAAAAAAACAAAGCTACAATGAAGGCAATCATGCTGATTGATGTTCCCCTGATGGCTAAAGAATATTTGCTTGAAACATTTTGTAATTTGCATCTGGACAAACAGTTATTTAGGGTGGTCAAGATAAATAGGACACCCTGTATATTGAATGTCTCTATGAAGCTGATCAAACACCTTCTGATCTGCAAACTGAGAAGGAAGAAGAAGAAGTAAATGAAGAGGGAAGCTGAAATTATCCTAACGTCAGAAGCGAGGAAGGCATTGGAGAAAATGGAAAACAAAAAAGTGTGTGGTGTAGATGATGTTCCTGCAGAAATCTTATGAGAAGCAAGTGGAAAGGAGTTGACCTCTCTTTGCAACTAAATCTATGGTGAAGGAGATTGGCCAGGACACTTCCTTCCATGTAACCGTAATAGTGCTAATACTACAGAGGACAAACTCTAAAAGGTGTGGAGAACAGAAGAATATCAGCCTAATATTGCACCCAGCAGAAGTTCTAAATAGAGGGCTACACAGAACATTGGAAAAAGCACTTGGAGAGAAGAAATATGATTTCAGAAGAGGAAAAGGTACTCAGGATACCACTGAACGTCTAGGGACTATTGGTGCAAGATACAGTATATAGCAAAGGGCAAAGGAGTATTTGCGAGCTCGAAAAGGCTTTTGAGAGAATGCAGTTGGATAAGCTGATGGATATCTTGATGAGAAAAGAAGTGGAAGGAGAAAAACTTGAATGCAATATGTAACTGAATCAGAAGGCATGGTTACAAAGAGAAACTGGGACATTGGAAGACAACATTACTAGGAGAGGGTGACTGAGTGAGAGTTCAGGTGAATAAAAATTTACAGTTTTATGCCAGATGTTTTTTCTTATCCCCAAATAACTATAACCACTCTACATTACAATTTTATTGCCAAATATTTCAAAATAGCTGTATGTCATTTGAACTGTTGTTTGAATTGTGAGCAGACGAAGGATGCCAATTTGTTGAAGCACTGCCGCACAAAAAATTTAATAAAAAGGGCCAGAACAGTGCTGTCAGTGTAAGTGTAAATTACACAAGAGATAATTTACATAAAGCCAGCTGCAAAAATTCTTAGGTTAAAAGAAAATACACAATACATCTGAGAAATGACAATGACTTAGTGCCCACAACTTATTGTGTAAACACCTAGGCTTTAGAGCATCATGTTAGACGATCTTTGAACTCAGAACTCTGAGGTAGATTGAGTGTATTAAAACTTAACTGTGAAGAATCCAATCTCATGTATACACGCAACAAAGGTTAAAGACATTAAAGATGTGTGACAGACACCCTTGATGATGTCTGAGGAGGTTATTCATTAAATAATGTAAGACAAAACTTGGGTACTACAGGCAACAGAGATGATATGATTCTCAGTGACAGTGCCACCCTAGTTGTTTGGCTTCACACAAGTAGTACCAAATATCCAAAGGGCATTTGGCAGTCATAATTCATGAGTGTACTGTACAGACCTCAAAAATGAATCCATTGTAGATTATTATTATTACTCTCATGTCATAAACATACAGGAACATGTACATACATTTTACACAATTATGACTAAATTACTTTTGACCAAAACTTGGCCACTTCCAGTACATTTTCTGTTGCTTGTTGAAGATCATCTTCTGTACAGGAGACTGGGCACAATCGACACCAAAGCATGTGTCGAACTGTCTGTTCTTCTCCACAGTCACACCGACTATCATTTGGATCAATGTATCCCCATCTTGCCAAGTTAACTTTTGATCTTCCAACTCCGGATCTCAGTCTATTCTGGTACTTCCAAGTTGTCCACTCCCCGTCGTGGCCTAGAGGTAAAGTTTCAACAACTTTTCCAACCAGGGCGAAGGTAGGTCATAGCCCTCCATAGTTGTAACCTAGCTTTTTCAGCAGTCGTTCAAAGTTCCTCTGATGTCCTAAGGAAGTTCCATGCGGCTTTTCGTGGATGATGCTGTAGTATACAGAGAAGTTGCAGCATTAGAAAATTGTAGCGAAATGCAGGAAGATCTGCAGCGGATAGGCACTTGGTGCAGGGAGTGGCAACTGACCTTTAACATAGACAAATGTAATGTATAGCAAATACTTAGAAAGAAGGATCCTTTATTGTATGATTATATGATAGCGGAACAAACACTGGTAGCAGTTACTTCTGTAAAATATCTGGGAGTATGCGTGCGGAACGACTTGAAGTGGAATGATCATATAAAATTAATTGTTGGTTAGGCGGGTACCAGGTTGAGATTCATTGGGAGAGTGCTTAGAAAATGTAGTCCATCAACAAAGGAGGTGGCTTACAAAACACTCGTTCGACCTATACTTGAGTATTGCTCATCAGTGTGGGATCCGCACCAGATCGGTTTGACGGAGGAGATAGAGAAGATCCAAAGAAGAGTGGCGCGTTTCGTCACAGGGTTATTTGGTAACCGTGATAGCGTTACGGAGATGTTTAATAAACTCAAGTGGCAGACTCTGCAAGAGAGGCGCTCTGCATCGCGGTGTAGCTTGCTCGCCAGGTTTCGAGAGGGTGCGTTTCTGGATGAGGTATCGAATATATTGCTTTCCCCCTACTTATACCTCCCGAGGAGATCACGAATGTAAAATTAGAGAGATTAGAGCGCGCACGGAGGCTTTCAGACAGTCGTTCTTCCCGCGAACCATACGTGACTGGAACAGGAAAGGGAGGTAATGACAGTGGCACGCAAAGTGCCCTCCGCCACACACCGTTGGGTGGCTTGCGGAGTATAAATGTAGAGGTAGATGTAGATGTAGATGTAAACTCTTCCTTGACTTCAGTTGTTGTGGATGCGGTTCATGCCCATACAGAGGATGGGCAATTTCCTGTTCCACTGCCTTTCTTTCCTTCTTCACAGCTATCGCTCTTCGAACATATGGTGGTGCTATTCGACTGGAGTGGATTTCAAGCAACCTGTTATAATTCTGCTGGTTTCGTTGAGAGCTACATCCACCTGTTTGGCATGAGTTGAATTATACCAAACAGGACAGGCATGCTCTGCTGCAGAATAGCATAGTGCCATTGCAGATGTTCGGATTGTTTCAGATTGACTACCCCACTGTGAACCGGCTAGTTTCTGTAGGAGATTGTTCCTGGTGGAAACTTTCGACTTGCATTTCATGCATTTCTTTTTTAAAGTGAGAGATCTGTCAAGTGTCACTCCTAGGTATTCTGTAGTCTCGTTGTGTTCCAGTTCGACCCCCGAGTGTACTATTTTCAACTTGCAAGTGACTTCATTGTTTCTCCAATTAAAAGCACGCACCTGGGTCTTTGATGGGCTTGGTTTAAGCTGGTTTGTGTTGTAGTATCTAAATAGATCTTCAAGGACATTCGTGAGGTTGTTCTCCACTGATTCAAAATCTGTGCTCTAGATGGCTAGAGCGAGGTCATTAGCATATAAGAATCAGTGGAGAACAACCTCACGAATGTCCTTGAAGATCTATTTAGATACTACAACACAAACCAGCTTAAACCAAGCCCATCAAAGACCCAGGTGCGTGCTTTTAATTGGAGAAACAATGAAGTCACTTGCAAGTTGATATATATATAGACAATTTATAGAAGATGGCTTCGAAGCTCAGAAGGTGACAGGAGTGATATATATATATATATATATATATATATATATATATATATATATATATATATATATATATATATATATATATATATATATATATATAAAGAAAGATGATGAAACTTACCAAACAAAAGCGCTGGCAGGTCGATAGACACACAAACAAACACAAACATACACACAAAATTCTAGCTTTCGCAACCAATGGTTGCCTCGTCAGGAAAGAGGGAAGGAGAAGGAAAGACAAAAGGATATGGGTTTTAAGGGAGAGGGTAAGGAGTCATTCCAATCCCGGGAGCGGAAAGACTTACCTTAGGGGGAAAAAAGGACAGGTATACACTCGCACACACACACATATCCATCCACACATACACAGACACAAGCAGACATTTGTAAAGGCAAAGGTATATCACTCCTGTCACCTTCTGAGCTTCGAAGCCATCTTCTATAAATTGTATAATTGTATAAATTGTATATATCGAAGCCATCTTCTATAAATTGTGTGAGATTTAGCAATGTCCAGTACAGCTTGTACCTGGACGAAATCCAGATTGCTGAGGTATAAGGGAGGGGTCAATTTCAGGTGATAGGCAATTTAAAATCAGTCTTTCCAGCATTTTGTAAAGACGTAAAAGAAGTGCAACTGGTCTAAAATTCTTTGGATCATTTCCTTCTTTGCCAGGTTTCCGCAAAGCAATCAGCCGACTCTTTCGCCATCTTTGGAATTTGGTTTCTGCTTACACAGTTGTCAAAAAGTTGGAGAATCCATTTCTTTGTATTTAAGCTAAAGTATTTAATTTGCTCTGTATATCATCTAAGCCAGCTAATATGCCATTTTCACTTTTTTTGATAGCCTTCTATAGTTCTTCCATGCTGAATGACGATGTAAGGTCATTACTTTCCTCTTGCTCTTCTCATTACAATTTCGGTTTTTGTGGTTTGTGTGCTGGTTTCCTGTTCATCAGTAACTGATGTACTATTTGATTGGCAGTGATATTATGATGTGTAGTGGTCTTAGTCGAATCATTGTTTAGGCGTCTCAGAAGTCTCCAAGCCTTAGGGCTGTCTCTTTTCAGATTCACGTTTTCTATAGTTTCAGTTCACTTATCCCTTTTTGCCTCCCTTATAGAGGAAATAAGATTGTTCCTTGCTTCCATAGTTGCTTCACTGAAAGGGTTTTCTTCAAATAAGTAGCTGCAGTCAGTTAATAGGGTGGCTTGGTCTGAAGTAAGCCCGGGGATATAACACGTTCGACAGCCACGACAGATAGACATACTTGAACATCTGTTTACAGCCGCTGTGAAGGTGTCATAGCATTTGGGTATTGGTTCTATACAAGATTCTTCTATGTCTAGCAATTTTGCAAATATTGACCTATCAGCCTTCTTAAAATTACACCTTCTCCAAAAAGATACCTCCTGTGGTCTTATAGCAGCAAATAATTGACACATTATTGGTCTATGCTGTGATTTGGGTATTGGGGAGCAGACAGATTTTACAAATTGTTAGCTGATACTGCTGCTACCAAAAATTAAGTCAGCATTGTAAGCTCGCCTCCACCTGCCGCTGTTAAAAGATCCAGGCAGTTTTGCATCATGGATTAAAGTCAGGTGACTTGCTTCTGCCCATACTTGTACTGCTGTCCCATTTTCATCTTCATGATCATAGCCCCAAATGGTACTATGGCTGTTGAAATCGCCGATCACTATCTGCACATGTTTATTTAGAAAATTGGGTGGTTTGTTAACAATGAATTCAGCGCTGGTTGGTTTATAAAGCGATGTAATGGTGCAATTAACTGTTTCTAGAGTGAGAATTTCAATGTTGTTTTCCTCCTTGAATGCTGTGGATAAGATCTGGATGAACAAAGATAGCACTTCCATATTTATCATGTGGTCTTTTGATAGTGAGACACATTCCGTCTATTTTTGGTCTGCACATGTCACAAATTCTGTGTGTCTCATGCATGCACAGTATAGGCACTGGTGCTGACTGCACAGTTCTCTTAACAGTTCTTCTTTGGCTGTTGTTATGCCTTCTGTGTTAATACACATTATCATTAACTGTGGCCCTGAAAAGGGCTCAGGTATATGTGTTTCTGGTGTGAAAGGATCAGCCGTCACATTATTTTGAATCATATTCTGGCACTGCCCAGGGTACGCCCGATTGCTTTTATCATCCTGATCACAGATCATCACAATCTTTCCGGAGGCTCCTTTCGTGTAGATTATCAGCTGTTTGTCTATCAAGGAAACCAAGTGGTTCAAGCATCAGGGATGGAATTTATCTCAAGCACTAGCATCCAACCTAGCTCTCAATGTGAGATGTCACTAATGCCTGTGGAACCTCTATGATCTGTGCAGTTTACGCAAACACAAATGTTTTTGTTGATACATACAGTTGTATGTACTTGTGAAGCATGGTAATCTGGCAGCTTGTAGCTCACTTCTACCCACTAGTGTGCATAAGTGAGGAGCAACACAACTACTTAAGATTACTTTCATTAGTAGAACAGACAGTTTTCTGCATGAAGTTCGATGCCATTATTTTCCATCATTTACAATGAGTCATCTATTTAACAACTGTGTCAAATATTTTTAAAGATAAAGTTTATGATTCTGCATTATTTACTGACTGGTTTCAGTGTTTTAAAACAAATGTATACTGCAATGTAGAGCTTTTCATATTTTAGAAATTAGAGACAGAAATTGGAGAAATAAGCAGAAAAATAACAAATCATTAAGATCATACACTCATTTCATTTCTTTTTTTTTTATGTTTCCAGTCTACTGACTGGTCTGATGCTGTCCATCTTTCTCTGTCTTATGCTAATCTTCCCAGCTGCTCACAATGTTGCATATAATTAACTTAAAAGGTGTGTTGAAACATTGCAGCCAAATATGGTTTGAGTGATGAGCTTCCTCTAAATGTCATTTCCGCAGCTGAACATAGCATTGCATCCTGTACGCATTAACGTTTTACAATCAGTGAAGAGCACGATAGGACATGTCTCACATTTTGTTTGCAAATGCTAATGTGTCCCACATGTGAAACATACATATAACAGAGAACAGACAGAAACATGCAAATCAAGAAGTTGATGGTTTAAGCATACACAAATTTGTTACTTGTGATGAACAAATTACAATTCCATTTTAAACTGGAGGTAGTATATATCACCTCTGCTGTATGTGTAAATAGAAGCAAACCATACATTACGTACATTTCAAAAAATGAAAGCACTTACAATCAGATTTGAAGTTCTTCCACCAAAGAGCAAAATCAACTGGGTGGTGGACTCACTGCCAATGAGTGTTGCTGTATGTCTCCAACGTGGACATGGTCCAATTAGATCAAGAACTTCCACATCCTTATTCCACACAGACAGGATTACTGGTTTTGTGTTCACTGGTCGTGTAGGTGAAGTGCGCCCACCAATTATTAAAAGCCTCCCATTATGAAGTGGTATGCAAGTTGAATGCATAGCAGCCAGTGACGAATCTCCTTTTGGAAGAGGAGAATGAAGAGTGACATGCTGAACTGTAAAATCCGTAGTATTAACAATACTAATTTCACTGAGCCTGCTGTGTTCTTGACTGTAACTCTTTCCGAAGCCACCCACTAGCGCTATGCGATGTTCGTCCAGTCTTCCACTAGCATGACCAAATCGTTCTGGTATCTGCCCCTGGACAGGTAACACAGACCAATGGAGGTCATTGTCTTCAGAATAACGGAGTAAATTTTGTGACATGTTAATGCTTTCTTTTTTCCTATCATCACTGAACCAATTCTCCAGCACCCCTTTGGATGCTATGGTCAAAGTATAATGGCAGCACATAAGATGCCAACTTTCAAATTCATCAAATGGTTCCAGTCTCACAACATTATTCACTTTGCCTTCCTCTGTGAGAAGCTTTAAGGCCTCATACGCAGACATGGATGCACATGCACTCCAACCCTACAAATAAGAAAAAGTATACAATTCATTGAGTCCAGTATTCATATTATGGTTTGCAGAAAATTTTACCCCCTAAAGCATGAAAAAAACCCAAAAATAAAACTACTGAACTAATACAAAAAAGTGTTTTTATGTATAATGAAACCGTTTGGTAGATATACAAACTAGTAATATACTATTTACATTAATAATCAAGAAATGACAGGACGGTAAGCTGTTATAACCTAAAAATATTATGGGACAGTCTTCAGGAAATAATGGTGCTGCACATTTTCTGGATTTTTACCGAGATAAACTCACACTGCAGAGTTTTTCTACAGCATGACAATGTAGGAGTTGGCACAGAAACAGCTAAGTAAAAACTCCAAACAATTCACACATTTATTTATACGTAACAGCCAACTTCAGAACTTTCCTTTGTGTAAGACTACCTGTACAAGATTTATGTGCCAAACTGAAATATAGATTCACATATTTTACTGTTTGTGCCACTTCTGCATAATCTTTCACTAACTGTATCGAAACCTATTTGTATTGTTATCATCAACTGCGGGCTTAACCTTACTTGTGCTCTTTTCAAATTTTTGAGAACAGTAGGCCTATCCTAACGCAAAACAATCATTCTCTAATTACACAGTACAATTATTTGAGAAATAGGTTATTTTTATAGAATTTCTGAACGTTTAAAATTATATTTTTGTAAGTTACTGATACAAGTGTTGTTGGATAATTTATTTCATAGCTAATCAGCATTTGTGATTCACAGTTACTCCCAAAGAATAAAGTACACTGAATTATTTCTGAGAATATTTGGAAGTTACCACTGTCCTGTGCATAATCTAATTTGTAGTAAATTGGTATTCATGATATTTCTATTGTTACATCTAGTTTTCCTTTAAAGATGGCTATCTATTATCAACATTTATCATAAATTACCTCTATTTATGAGTTTGCTAATGATTATAATTAACCTCAAAAGTTTTAGGAAATTAGCAATTTTATCACAGATTTTTCTGGTGCCTTAATATAAATCTAGTTTTGTTTCAATTCTTATAGGGAATTAGTAATCTTTTTAGCACAATAGATATAAAAGATGATCAGGCTTAGTTTAAAGTTATTTTTTCCCTGTCCTGTAACACACTGCACAAGCCAAAATGCTGCCCCACTGTAACTGCTGTTCTCAAACATGGGGTGACTTAGTTGCTTTTGTAATCAACTGGAAATCACCCTGGCAGCTGGTGTGAATAGGTGTGTTGGAAGAATCTTGACAGTCATGTACCTGTGGTACCAGTACCGAAGATATCTCATGTACTATCCACTCCTGTGGATCCTGTCCCCTATGTAGAAATTACATGATCTGTCATTACTTGTCGACTTGACTATGAGTGGTGTTTCACTAATAGATCTAGAGGCCCTGTACAGTATGGATGGGACCAGGGAGGAATCAGGTATTAGTTATACTGATCTCCCTAACCAACAAGTTCAAGGTGCTGTCTTTCAGTGGCACTGAAAGTAAGCAAGTGGAACTCACTTCACCTATTTTGGGGAAACCTGTTTTGTCCAGTGTCAAGAGGAGGCAAACACAAATGGGTAGGGTCTATTAATCGTTGACAGTTGAAACATATGGCGAATGATGGTAGCCCTTAAGGAAATGGCAGCAAGAGACAGGAAAGGACACCATGTGTACTTAGTATGTATGCCTGGGAGCCTCATTCAACATGTTGTAGAGACTACTCTGGGAACAGGGAGCAACCAGCTGCAGATTGTGGCACACAATGGAACAAATGATGCCTGCTGTCATGCTCGGAGGTAGTACTTGGACCATTCCAGCGTGTGGTAGAGAAGGTTGAGAAGACAAGTCTTGCACACGGAGTTTCAATTAAACTCACAACTTGCAGCATTGTCCTCTCATCTGATCGTGACCCCTTCATTCAGAGTCGAGAGGAAGGACTGAACCAGGGACTACAGAGGTTCTGTGATAAGCTAGGATGTAATTCCTGAGCTTGCACCATAGGCTTGAGAACTGCAGGGTTTCTCTAAATGGTTCAGGTGTGCACTACACATTAGAGGTTGCTACTCCAGTAGCTGAATGTGTGTGGGGCACATGCAATGTGTGTGGGGCACATGCAAGACCTTTCCTTTTTTTTTATATAGATTAGGCAATCCTCCATCCAATCTAGATAACAATATTTGTAGGAGACCCAGTATCAGTGTAAGACTGAAAGAAATGTCTAGGGATTAACTGCCAAAGCGTTCACAGCAAAGTTTCAAAGTTCCAAGAGCTCCTGGAAAGATACAGAAAGCTGGTCAAAACCTGAAATTGATGGCAATGAGATTCTTGGGGAAAGTTTAATTGTATATCGAAAGGATAGGCCAACAGGAAATGGAGGTGGTTTATTTGACACAGTACACAAGAAACTTAAATCCACTGAGATTGAAATTGAAGTTGCATGTGAGATTGTTTGGGCAAGACTCAGTAGCAGGGGTGGGCATACAATAGTAATTGGATCATTCTATTGCCCACGAGACTCATCCTACGATATAGCCAAAAACTTTCCAATCATACTGTCATCATCAGCGGAGAGTTTAAACTTCTAAGAAACAGAGACTACTGTGTAATAGATGTAAAACAAAGCATAGGACTATAGAGAGTGAGATGCTGAATGAAATGCATTTGGCTGTCAAGAGAGCAACCGTATGTGGTCTTCAATGGCTACCATAGCAGAATACTGCCAAATGATCTTCCACAAAAACCAAATAAATTCTGGTTATATGTAAAGGCTATCAGTGGCGCCAAAGTTAGTATCCATTCCCAGAAAATGTGACAGGAACTGAAACTGAGGGTAGAAAAGCAATAGCTGAAATGATTAAATCTGTTTCCAAATGTTCCTTCACAAAGGAAAACCAGCAGAATTGACCTAGTTTAATACTTCTACAACTGAAAAAATTAGTAAAATCAGTATTAGTGTAAGTGGCATTGAGAAACAGCTGAAATAATTAAAAGTTAAGAAAGCTCCAGGGCCCCATGGAATCCCTATCAGATAGTATACTAAATTTTTAGCTGAGTTAGACCTTCTTCTAACTACAATCTATTATAGATTCCTTGAATAAAAACCCGTTCCCAGTAATTGGAAGAGAACACAGGCCACACCTTCTACAAGAAGCATAGTAGAAGTGATCTACAAAATATCATCCAATATCCTTGACATGGATTTGTTGTAGAATCTTACTCTTGAGCTCAAACATAATGAGGTATCTTGGACAAAACAATCTCCACACAAACCAGCATGGATTCTAAAAACATTGATCATGTGAAACTCAACTTGCACTTTCCTCACATGACATACTGAAAGCTTTCTGATCAAGGCAGTCAGGAAGATGCAGTATTTCTTGATTTCCGAAAAGCATTTCACTCAGTACCACACCTATACTTACTGTCAAAAATTTGATCAATTGGGGTACCAAGCAAAATTTGTGACTGCACTGAGAACTTTTTGGTAGGGAGGACACAGCATGTTGGATGGAGAATCATCGTCAGACATAGAAGTAGCTTCAGCTGTGCCCACAGAAGTGTGTTGAGACCCTTGCTGTTCATGTCGTATATTAATGACTTCGTGGACGGTATTAACAGTAACCTCCGTCTCATCAAATTCCTGATTTGGAGTTTGAACAGGACTAGTGATCAACTTACTCTCATTTATCCCTCTATCAACAAGATGCAGTTACCTATAATGAAGTACGGTCAGAAAGAAACTGCACAAGTATTCAATCAGATCTTGACACGACTTCACAGTGGTGTTAAGATTGGCAATTTGCTTTAAATGCTAGAAATGTAAAATTGTGTACTTCACAAAACGAAAAAAAAAAACATAATATCCTTTGACTATAATGTCAGTGAGGCTCAGCTAGAATCAGCCTCACACAAATACCTGGGTGCAACACTTTGTAGGGATATGAAATTGAATGAGGAGATATGCCCTGTTGTGGGTAAAGCAGATGGTAGACTTCGGGTTATTCACAGAATACTGGCAAATACAATCAGTCTACAAAGGAGATTGCTTACAAATTACTCGTGCAACCCATTCTAGAATATTGCTCAAGTGTGAGGCCCATACGAAATATGACTAGCAGTGGATATTGAATGTATACAGAGAAGGGCAGCATGAATGGTCACAGGTTTGTTTGACCTGTGGGAGAGTGTCACAGAGACACTGAAGAAACTGAACTGGGGCAGTTTTGAAGACAGACGTAAATCATCCCAAGGAAGTCTACTAGCAGAGTTTCAAGAACTGGCTTTAAATGATGACTCTAGGAACATACTACAACCCTCTACATAGCTCTCATATAGGGATCATGAGGACAAGCTCAGAATAAATAAAGTGAATGGAACGGCAAGAAACCCAAATAACTGGTACAAAGGGATGTACCCTCTGCCATGCACTTGGCAGTGGTTTGCAGAGTATGGATATACTTGTAAATATAGATGTAGAATGTATATGTGGCATCTCTTACTCCTATCCTTTATGTATGTTCTGATTATGACACCAAAGAACTCCCATAATTACACATCAAAAGTCTCCAGAATAAGTGGAAGCCACTCTTAAATCACAAGGAACTCAACTGATGAAAGCCCCCACTACAAATAATCATGTTCAAAGGCAACTGTTGATCTGTTGTTGGTTGTCTGATATGGGCGAGGGGACCAACCATCGAGGAGGTCATCGGTCCCGTCGGATTAGGGAAGGAACTCGACTGTGGCCTTTCAAAGGAACCATCCTGGCGTTTGCCTAAGATGATTTAGGGAAATCACAGAAAACCTAAATCAGGATGGCCAGACGCAGGTTTGAAATGCGGTCCTCCCAGATGCGAATCCACTGCACTAACCACCGCACCACCTCGCTCGATGATCTGTTGTTCTGTGTCCACTTACATCATAACAGCCGTCTCAGCTACAGCTACATCTGTTGTTGTTGTTGTTGTTGTTGTTGTTGTGGTCTTAAGTCCTGAGACTGGTTTGATGCAGCTCTCCATGCTACTCTATCCTGTGCAAGCTTCTTCATCTCCCAGTACCTACTGCAGCCTACATCCTTCTGAATCTGCTTAGTGTATTCATCTCTTGGTCTCCCTCTATGATTTTTACCCTCCACGCTGCCCTCCAGTATAAATTGGTGATCCCTTGATGCCTCAGAACATGTCCTACCAACCGATCCCTTCTTCTAGTCAAGTTGTGCCACAAACTCCTCTTCTCTCCAATTCTGTTCAATACCTCCTCATTAGTTATGTGATCTACCCATCTAATCTTCAGCATTCTTCTGTAGCACCACATTTCGAAAGCTTCTATTCTCTTCTTGTCTAAACTATTTATCGTCCATGTTTCACTTCCATACATAGCTAAACTACATACAAATACTTTCAGAAACGACTTCCTGACACTTAAATATATACTCAATGTCAACAAATTTCTCTTCTTCAGAAACGCTTTCCTTGCCATTGCCAGTATACATTTTATATCCTCTCTACTTCAAACATCGTCAGTTATTTTGCTCCCCAAATAGCGAAACTCCTTTAATACTTTAAGTGTCTCATTTTCTAATCTAATTCCCTCAGCATCACCTGACTTAATTCGACTACATTCCATTATCCTCGTTTTGCTTTTGTTGATGTTCATCTTATACCCTCCTTTCAAGACACTGTCCATTCCGTACAACTGCTTTTCCAAGCCCTTTGCTGTCTCTCATAGAATTACAATGTCACTGGCGAACCTCAAAGTTTTTATTTCTTCTCCATGGATTTTAATACCTACTCCGAACTTTTCTTTTGTTTCCTTTACTGCTTGCTCAATATACAGATTGAATAGCATCGGGGATAGGCTACAACCCTGTCTCACTCCCTTCCCAACCACTGCTTCCCTTTCATGTCCCTCGACTCTTATAACTGCCATCTGCTTTCTGTACAAATTGTAAATAGCCTTTCGCTCCCTGTATTTTACCCCCGCCACCTTTAGAATTTGAAAGAGAGCATTCCACTCAACATTGTCAAAAGCTTTCTCTAGGTCTAAAAATGCTAGAAACGTAAGTGTGCCTTTCCTTAATCTTTCTTCTAAGATAAGTCGTAGGGTCAGTATTGCCTCACGTGTTCCAATATTTCTACGGAATCCAAACTGATCTTCCCCAAGGTCAGATTCTACCAGTTTTTCCATTCGTATGTAAAGAATCGCGTTAGTATTTTACAGCTCTGACTTATTAAACTGATAGTTCAGTAATTTTCACATCTGTCAACACCCGCTTTCTTTGGGATTGGAATTATTATGTTCTTCTTGAAGTCTGACAGAATTTTGCCTGTCTCATACATCTTGCTCACCAGATGGTAGAGTTTTGTCAGGACTGGCTCTCCCAAAGCTATAAGTAGTTCTAATGGAATGTTGTCTACTCCCGGGGCCTTTTTTCGACCTAGGTCTTTCAGTGCTCTGTCAAACTCTTCACGCAGTATCATATCTCCCATTTCATCTTCATCTACATCCTCTTCCATTTCCATAATATTGTCCTCAAGAACATCGCCCCTGTATAGACCCTCTATATACTCCTTCCACCTTTCTGCTTTCCCTTCTTTGCTTAGAACTGGGTTTCCATCTGAGCTCTTGATATTCATGCAAATGGTTCTCTTTTCTCCAAAGATCTCTTTAATTTTCCTGTAAGCAGTATCTATCTTACCCCTCGTGAGATAAGCCTCTACATCCTTACATTTGTCCTCTAGCCATCTCTGCTTAGCCATTTTGCACTTCCTGTCGATCTCATTTTTGAGACGTTTGTATTCCTTTTTGCCTGCTTCACTTACTTCATTTTTGTATTTTCTCCTTTCATCAATTAAATTCAGTATCTCTTCTGCTACCCAGGGATTTCTACTAGCCCTCATCTTTTTACCTACTTGATCCTCTGCTGCCTTCACTACTTCATCCCTCAGAGCTACCCATTCTTCTTCTACTGTATTTCTTTCCACCATTCCTGTCAATTGTTCACTTATGCTCTCCCTGAAACTCTGTACAACCTCTGGTTCTTTCAGTTTATCCAGGTCCCATCTCCTTAAATTCCCACCTTTTTGCAGTTTCTTCAGTTTTAATCTACAGTTCATAACCAATAGATTGTGGTCAGAGTCACATCTGCCCCTGGAAATGTCTTACAATTTAAAATCTGGTTCCTAAATCTCTGTCTTACCATTATATGATCTATCTGAAACCTTCTAGTATCTCCAGGGTTCTTCCATGTATACAACCTTCTTTCATGATTCTTGAACCAAGTGTTAGCTATGATTAAGTTATGCTCTGTGCAAAATTCTACCAGGCGGCTTCCTCTTTCATTTCTTAGCCCCAATCCATATTCACCTACTATGTTTCCTTCTCTTCCTTTTCCTACTCTCGAATTCCAGTCACCCATGACTTAAATTTTGGTCTCTCTTCACTACTTGAATAATTTTTTATCTCATCATACATTTCATCAATTTCTTCATCGTCTGCAGAGCTAGTTGGCATATAAACTTGTACTACTGTAGTAGGCATGGGCTTCGTGTCTATCTTGGCCACAATAATGCGTTCACTATGCTGTTTGTAGTAGCTTACCCACACTCCTATTTTTTTATTCATTATTAAACATAATCCTGCATTATCCCTATTTGATTTTGTATTTATAATCCTGTATTTACCTGACCAAAAGTCTTGTTTCTCCTGCCACCGAACTTCACTAATTCCCACTATATCTAACTTTAACCTATCCATTTCCCTTTTTAAATTTTCTAACCTAACTGTCCGATTAAGGGATCTGACATTCCATGCTCCGATCCGTAGAACATCAGTTTTCTTTCTCCTGATAACGACGTCCTCTTAAGTAGTCCCCGCCCGGAGATCCAAATGGGGGACTATTTTACCTCCGGAATATTTTACCCAAGAGGACGCCATCATCATTTAATCATACAGTAAAGCTGCATGCCCTCGGGAAAAATTACGGCTATAGTTTCCCCTTGCTTTCAGCCATTCGCAGTACCACAACAGCAAGGCCGTTTTGGTTAGTGTTACATGGCCACATCAGTCAATCATCCAGACTGTTGCCCCTGCAACTACTGAAAATGCTGCTGCCCCTCTTCAGGAACCACACGTTTGTCTGGCCTCTCAACAGATACCCCTCCATTGAGGTTGCACCTACAGTACGGATATCTGTATCATTGAGGCACGCAAGCCTCACCACCAACGGCAAGGTCCATGGTTCACTACATCTACACTCTGGAAACTTACAGTTGTGAGATACTAAGACTTACAGGTTCTTTCACTGGCAATACAATAATAAATAATATTATAAAACAGATAGATGGGTAACAACATTTGATTTAATAATGTGATATACTTACGTGTTCTTTATATCGTCTGATTTGCAAGTCAAAATCTGGATATTTATCCAGTGACAATAATGGACTGCCCAGAGATTCAAAATGATGTTTCATCACATGCCCAAATCCATCATCTGGACATATTTGTTCAAAGGTGACAAATGTTGCATGAGGAAACTTGGTAGATGCCCATTCTATAAATTTAGTTGAGCTGTGAAACAAAATATAAAAGTATGTTTTAGGATCAACTACACCACCAGTATTTTAAACAACTAGACGTGCATGCAATTAGTAGGTTCACACCTTGATTCATCCATGTAAGTTATGGAGCATTCTGCCAAAAGCAATGTAGGTGCAGCCCATGATATGCCAGCGCTTGACAGAACACTTTCAATATCATTCTGGCAGCGCAGGTCACCTCCAACCAAATGGTATCCTTGTGAATGAATACCAGTTGTACAAGAGTTTACATCTGTTGAAAAAAAAGTCATCTGTGAAAACAGAAATTAACTATAGCAACTCTCACCAAAAACACAAGCAATAGGAAAAGAGCTGTACGAGGGTCTTCAAATAAGCATAGCGAGAGATACTTCTTAACATGCAACATTTACTTTTTTGGTTAGAATATGTGTGTGTTGACTCCATTTTAGCTTGTTATCTACTTAAACAGTTTGCTGTGAAGTATTATCTTATGAGCTGCATAAGATATTGCTGAATGAGGATTGTTGAGTACTTAAGCTTGTTTCTTCAGAAAACATAGTTTTTGAACAATCTTTTAAAGTTACTGAAAGGTCATTTACTAAAGTTAGAAATAGGAATGGACCCAATGCCAAACCTTGTGAGACTTTATATTGTCCCTTTATGATTTTAGATTTATTCCTTCAATGCATTTTGTCAATATTATCCTCTTCTTCCTGTTATGAAGATAGAAAGCCAACCACGTGCAAGGGATGATGTTAATGTGATAACATTTTAGTTTTCCATGTAAGAAGTTCACAGCCCTCACAATAATAAGCATTGGCTAGATCACAGAGTACAACAACATTACAGTTTTTGTTGTTTAGGTCTCATAATTCTTCATTTGTACATCATAATTATACGGACTTCTCTTTCTTTTACAAAAGCCAAACTGAGAGACAGCTGGGAAGTTACATAGTGAAAAATGGATCAATGTTCTATTCTATGTCTATTTTTTAAAAAATAAAAACACTGTAAATAGTGGAATGCGTCTACAATTGAGGTAATATTCTTTTTTTCCATTTTTAATTAAGTATTTCACTTATGCTTATTTAAGTCAATCAGTAAATATACTTTATGAGTCATCAAGTAATTACAAAGATAGCTAAAGGGTGGTCCTCTCAAATATCTGATCAGAGTACTGTCATCACCAGAAGAAGTATGATTCATTGGTGAGATAATGATTTTTGTATCTCCTAAGGTGATGAGTTTTTAATATTTATGGCAGTGAGTGATGAAAATAGTGTCTGCTGGAGTAAATCTGTCATGCCTGTATTTCGTTGCTTATTATCAGGTGCAATATTTGCCGCCACTGTATGGAAATAATCATTGACATCGGGGGACAATGATTTAAATGTGTCACATTTCTGCCACAATTGCTATCTGAGAACTAAATTTGATTCCTCTTACTATTTTTATTCTCTTCTTACTTATTATTATTATTTACATTTTATGGCCTTCATTGGACCACTCTAGCCAATGTTTATACAAAGAATTTTCCAATTTCCTGTCAGCCCAGTACCTCTTCATTCTCTCGGATCTCATCCTTCTTCATTCATAGGAAATCACCCTTCCTATTGTCTGTTTGTTGATTCTCGTTTGCTATCTGGTTTGTTTTTTGATTTTGTCATTTTTGTTTCTTAGGTCTTCCAATGTAATCTGTAGCTCAGCCATATCTTCCTTGATTTCTGTAATCCACTTAATGTTGCACTTACTATTCTGCAATTTTTCTATTATTCTCCTGATGATCCTGTTCTCTGGTGTTCTGATTAGATGTCCAAAGAATGAAATGCGTTTCGTCCTGATTGTACTCGTTACCAGTTCTATTTCCTTGTAGACTGTTTCATTTGTAGCTACTCTCCAGTGTCCATCTTTCTGGTACGATTTGTTGATGCACGTAATATTATGAGTTGCAATGTAGTTGATCTGATTTTGTTTGATCCTGTTCTTATGAACTGGCATAAGAATGGTTGACTGCCAATGCTCCGAGTCATTGATGCCTTCTAGGTGGGTACCCATCGAATCCAATGTAGGCTTCTCCTGCATTCTTGGACAGGACGGTGGAAATTTTTTCCTAAAAGACCTTTCCATGGTTGACTTTTGAAGGTAGTTAACCTCGAGTGGAGCAAGCTCTGATTTAAAGCTATGGTTGTTAACTGCAGAGGCACAACCCTAGATGTTCAGGGTTTTGCGTTGGCATTTCCTCCTAACCCACTAAGGTATGGTTTTCCTACCAATACTCGGGTGGCTGATTGCAGTGGTTTCCCACTGGGCGATAGGGTCACCGTGTCCCTACGCCATTTCTTCTTACTTAAAAAAGTTCCAGACTTTTTCTTTCTTCAAGGAGGGTGTTTATTTTTGTGTGTGATCAAACAGCTGTTATTGTTCCCAAATATAGCCCTTGGCCATCCAGGTTGACCTGATTGAGAAACATGTATAAACAATTTACAAACTCTATTAACAACAAAAGGTTAAAAAACTGACCATCTGGCAACCTCTGTTTTGCGTATGAGGAGATAACAATTCATCAATGGGACTCCATTACGTTTTTTACCTCCTACATGATGCCAATGTTATTCCACCAAATTAGCAATCACAGCTGTCTTGTCTTTTATACAGGTGCAAACTATTGTCCTACCCACAAAAACGCAGAAATCTGTTGTACATATGAATGAAGCAAACTGGTTGCAGCACCAATGTTTTGCATGCCATAGTTTTCTGCAGCACAACAGTGGTTGCAGTACACTGAAACTTAGGTTATTGATGTTTTGGGATCTTTCCCTAATATATGGAAACAAGTGTACATTGCTTACCGTTAGATAATCCAAGAATACTGCTGAGGATTTTTGATCTTCTAATACACTCAGTTTTGCGAGAAATAACTTCAACGAAGTCAACTTCATAATAGGTAAGACTGAACTCTTCTTGCAAGTTCTTCTTAAGCCTAAAGTATGTTGTATCATAACCAGCTCCACAGGAGATGATCTGTGAAGCAATAAAACTTCATAAATTAACAAAATACGGAAACAGGGTTCCTGCAGTTGATGACTGAAATAATATAAAACCAAATGTTAACAAGTCTCATCATATGAAATATACTTCCGTGTCATTTATTTGTTTCGGATTTAGAACTGACAACAGCACCTTGGAATATAAAAGATATGTGATTCATGTCAATATAAATTTCTCGATGACACGATACACCATCTTACCACAATGGGTTGCTTTGCATGCCTCACCAATACAGACAGCCATACCATAGTTGCAATTATATCAGAGGGGAGAGGCCAGGCTAACATATGGGTCCAGAAGACTAGCAGGAGGCTTTTCAGTAAATGAAAGGGAAACAGTATGAAGGACTGACTGGCCTTGCAACATTAGTGAACAAAGCCTTGCTAAGTTGGTACTGTGAACATCTGAAAGTGGGGGTAGGGGGGAACTACAATCATTATATTTCCAAAGTGCATGCAAATTGACTGTATGGTTTAATGACAGCATCCGCTTGGGTAAAATATTCAGGAAGTAAAATAGTCCTCCTTTCAGATCATTGAGCTGGGACGAATCACAAGGATCTTGTCATCAGAAAAAAAACATACCTGTCATTCTATGGGTCAGAGCATAGAATGTTTCCTCCCTTAAAATGTAGGTAGACTAAAGACTTTGAAAAGAAGACTGGATGGGTTGAAGTTGGATATAGATGGAATTAGTGAAGTGCAAAATGCAGTGGTGGGAAGAATAGGAATGCTAGTGAAGTGAGCACAGGGGAATCAACACAAAACCAGAGTGAGGTAATGCCGGAGTAGGACTAATAATGAATAAGATAACAGAAATGTTATTTAACTACTATGAACAGCAGAATGAACACAGTATCCTAGCCAAGACAAGATACAAAACCAAGACCCACCACAGTAGTACAAGTGTATGAGTACATGTCTGTTAGCTTCACAGATGTTGGAGAGACTGAAAAAGGTATGATAAAAGAAGTTATAGTTTTTTAAGGGAAGCAACAATTTAATTTTGATGTGGGACTGGAATTTGATAGTATGAAAAGGAGATGGAAAATTAGAAGAATGTGGGCTGAGGAAAATAATCAATTGCTCCAGAAAATTATGCCACAAGACGGAACTGAGCTTCAGTTTGCAAAGTATGACAGTAATCTCAGCTGCAGCTCTAGGTACAAAGCAGGCAGAACTGATCAATGTGCTGGTGTCACTTCGGTTTATTATCCATCTGCATGGCTGAAAAGTTCGCATGCGGAGTTAGTCTAACATATGCACTGATCTCTTCATCAGTTACCTACAAGTTATTTTTATTTGTTTTAAATTGTGTAATACAAGTCTTTGGAATATTAAGAGTTAAACTGTTTGCTGTGAACCAGTTATCCCCCATGCAGTGTCTGGTATGTATGTTTTAGGGTCCTTTATAAATTTACAGGCATTGTCAACAAAAAAACAAAACCTAGCCTCTACCTTCACTCATCACAGAGTAAAAAAGCTGTATTTACTATATCAGCCATGCAGATCATATAGAAAAGGTCTCCAATGAAGTGGGGAAAAAAGGTAGAAACTTTTAAGTTACCAATTATTAATGCTACAAGACTTTATTTATATCACCAAATGATTTTATATGTGGCTTTTTTGATGTGACTTATTTATTTTCAAATTTTCTTTTCTAAAGTGTTTTTGTAAGTTAATGACTGGCGACTTATGGTAATGGAAAAGTCTTTCCCCCCCCCCCCCCCCCCCACTTCAATAGACGTCTTTCCTTTATGACCTGTGAGTACTGTATAACAAACACAGCTTTTCTTCTCTCTGATGAGTGGAGGTAGTGAATAGCTTTTTTGTGTGTGTGTTGTTGATAATGTTTGTAAATTGGTAGAGGACCCCAAAACAACCATATTTATTTATTTATTTTTATTTATTTATTTATTTATTATCATCCCAATGATCACATTTGTGATATAGGATTTGTCAGGGTACATTTTAACAACTATATAATATCTTTACAAAATTTGTATCTGTGCTGAATTCATACTAATCTATCTTATGTTTAATACAATATACAACTAATAAGTGTTTTTATAACATAATACTAAAACATAATACTAAAAGGTATCAGATAGATTATATAATGGTAAGACAGAGATTTAGGAACCAGGTTTTAAATTGTAAGACATTTCCAGGGGCAGAGGTGGACTCTGACCACAATCTATTGGTTATGACCTGTAGATTAAAACTGAAGAAACTGCAAAAAGGTGGGAATTTAAGGAGATGGGACCTGGATAAACTAAAAGAACCAGAGGTTGTACAGAGATTCAGGGAGAGCATAAGGGAGCAATTGACAGGAATGAGGGAAATAAATACAGTAGAAGAAGAATGGGTAGCTTTGAGGGATGAAGTAGTGAAGGCAGCAGAGGATCAAGTAGGTAAAAAGACGACGGCTAGTAGAAATCCTTGGGTAACAGAAGAAATATTGAATTTAATTGATGAAAGGAGAAAATATAAAAATGCAGTAAGTGAAACAGGCAAAAAGGAATACAAACGTCTCAAAAATGAGATCGACAGGAAGTGCAAAATGGCTAAGCAGGGATGGCTAGAGGACAAATGTAAGGATGTAGAGGCCTATCTCACTAGGGGTAAGATAGATACCGCCTACAGGAAAATTAAAGAGACCTTTGGAGATAAGAGAACGACTTGTATGAATATCAAGAGCTCAGATGGAAACCCAGTTCTAAGCAAAGAAGGGAAAGCAGAAAGGTGGAAGGAGTATATAGAGGGTCTATACAAGGGCGATGTACTTGAGGACAATATTATGGAAATGGAAGAGGATGTAGATGAAGATGAAATGGGAGATATGATACTGCGTGAAGAGTTTGACAGAGCACTGAAAGACCTGAGTCGAAACAAGGCCCCCGGAGTAGACAATATTCCATTGGAACTACTGACGGCCGTGGGAGAGCCAGTCCTGACAAAACTCTACCATCTGGTGAGCAAGATGTATGAAACAGGCGAAATACCCTCAGACTTCAAGAAGAATATAATAATTCCAATCCCAAAGAAAGCAGGTGTTGACAGATGTGAAAATTACCGAACTATCAGCTTAATAAGTCACAGCTGCAAAATACTAACACGAATTCTTTACAGACGAATGGAAAAACTAGTAGAAGCCAACCTCGGGGAAGATCAGTTTGGATTCCGTAGAAACACTGGAACACGTGAGGCAATACTGACCTTACGACTTATCTTAGAAGAAAGATTAAGGAAAGGCAAACCTACGTTTCTAGCATTTGTAGACTTAGAGAAAGCTTTTGACAATGTTGACTGGAATACTCTCTTTCAAATTCTAAAGGTGGCAGGGGTAAAATACAGGGAGCGAAAGGCTATTTACAATTTGTACAGAAACCAGATGGCAGTTATAAGAGTTGAGGGACATGAAAGGGAAGCAGTGGTTGGGAAGGGAGTAAGACAGGGTTGTAGCCTCTCCCCGATGTTGTTCAATCTGTATATTGAGCAAGCAGTAAAGGAAACAAAAGAAAAATTCGGAGTAGGTATTAAAATTCATGGAGAAGAAATAAAAACTTTGAGGTTCGCCGATGACATTGTAATTCTGTCAGAGACAGCAAAGGACTTGGAAGAGCAGTTGAATGGAATGGACAGTGTCTTGAAAGGAGGATATAAGATGAACATCAACAAAAGCAAAACAAGGATAATGGAATGTAGTCGAATTAAGTTGGGTGATGCTGAGGGAATTAGATTAGGAAATGAGGCACTTAAAGTAGTAAAGGAGTTTTGCTATTTGGGGAGCAAAATAACTGATGATGGTCGAAGTAGAGAGGATATAAAATGTAGGCTGGCAATGGCAAGGAAAGCGTTTCTGAAGAAGAGAAATTTGTTAACATCCAGTATAGATTTAAGTGTCAGGAAGTCATTTCTGAAAGTATTCGTATGGAGTGTTGCCATGTATGGAAGTGAAACATGGACGATAAATAGTTTGGACAAGAAGAGAATAGAAGCTTTCGAAATGTGGTGCTACAGAAGAATGCTGAAGATTAGATGGGTAGATCACATAACTAATGAGGAAGTATTGAATAGGATTGGGGAGAAGAGAAGTTTGTGGCACAACTTGACCAGAAGAAGGGATCGGTTGGTAGGACATGTTGTGAGGCATCAAGGGATCACCAATTTAGTATTGGAGGGCAGCGTGGAGGGTAAAAATCGTAGAGGGAGACCAAGAGATGAATACACTAAGCAGATTCAGAAGGATGTAGGTTGCAGTAGGTACTGGGAGATGAAGAAGCTTGCACAGGATAGAGTAGCATGGAGAGCTGCATCAAACCAGTCTCACGACTGAAGACCACAACAACAACATAACATAATTTATTATGCACTGATGTAATTTCATTTGTCACATTAACTTAAACATATATTTTATACAGTTGCGCAGAGATATTCACTTATGCTGTAATAGCATTTGTCAAGCATGTGGTTCTTCAGAACAGTTTTAAATTTATCCTCATTTTCCAGCTCTTTGATATGTTTTGGTAGTGCATTAAAAAGTTTGATGCCTTGGTTACATACATGTTTCTGGCTTCGGGTCCTTGTTACAGCTTGTATGTGGAGATCTTTACATTGCCGTGTATCGTAATTATGGAAGTCTGTATTGGTTTTCATTTTGTCCTGATTTCTTTTGATCACCAACAGACATTTCAGAATGTATAATGATGGAATTGTTAAAATTTTCAATGCTTTAAAAAGGGGCCTACAATGTGTTTGAGGTGGGCTGTGGGTCATTATCCGAATAGCACGTTTTTGCAATTTGAAAATCTCATTTAGACGACAATTTGTTTTTCCCCAGAATACTATCCCATAGGATGCAATGGACTGAAAATAGCCAAAATATACTAATCTGGTACAGTCATTACTACAAACTCTTGAAATTATTCTAAGCACAAAACATGCTGAATTTAGTTTTAGTGCTAAGTTCACCACATGGTCCTTCCAATTAATCTTCTCATCAATGTGCATACCCAGGAATTTTGCACACTGTACTCTTTCAAGTTGTTTGCCCTCCATGGTGGGATTTAGGTCGTCCTGTTCACTTATTTTTCCATATTGCACATAATTAGTTTTTTTTTGCATTCAGTGTTAGCTTGTTAGCACTAAACCATTTTTGTATATCTTGTAGGACATGGTCCACAGTACTGTGCAATGACTGCTTCATATCACTAACTATTAAACTAGTATCATCAGCAAATAACATGATTCTAGCTTTTCTCTCTGACACCTGAATATCATTAATGTAAATGAGGAACAGCAAGGGGCCTAATACACTTCCTTGAGGTACTCCTACTGTGACCTCCCTTGGATCTGATCTTAGTTTAATTTTTTGATTAATATTTGGTGCTGTAATTTCAACCACCTGCATCCTCTTTTCCAGATAAGACTCAAACCACTTTTTTACCGGTCCTCTGATACCTATAGCTTCAAGCTTTTTCAAAAGTATGCTGTGGTCAACAGTGTCAAAGGCTTTTGACAAATCTAGATTTATCCCAACTACACTATTTCCCTCTTCCAATTTAGTGATTATTTCTTTTGTGTATTCTAGTACAGCTGTTTCGGTACTTCTCCCAGCTTGAAATCCATGCTGATTACTGTTTATCAGATTGTGCATCTTAAGATAATGTGTGACTCTATATTTCATTAGTATCTCTAAAACTTTAGAGAAAGTTGGGAGGAGTGAGACAGGTCTGTAGTTTTCTATTTTAATTTTATCACCCTTTTTCAACAGGGGAATGACTTTAGAAATTTTCAGTTTTTGTGGAAACACGCCCTCAGCCATTGACAAGTTTGCTATGTGCGTCAATGGTTTCGCTATCTGATTAGCTGTTTTCTTTACTAATATTATTGGCACCTCATCTACTCCAGCTGACATCTTGGACTTCAGACTTTTAATCACTTTTAAAACTTCTTTTTCGTTTGTTGGAACTGCCATCATACTGCTGGCTGCCTTGGGTGCTTCCATCTTAATCTGCTCCCCAAGATTCCTGCTTAATGTCTGGGGTACATTTAAAAAGTAATTATTTATATAATTAGGCATGGCATATTTATCTACCATTTTATTCTCCTCATCTTTTAGAATAATTTCCTTGTCTTTGGTAGGTACCCCGGTTTCTTTTCTCACAATTTCCCATGCTATTTTAGTTTTATTTCTGGACTGTTTATTTCCATATTATTACTTAATAACTTTGCATTTGCAATTCCTCTGCGGTATATTTTCCTATACCTCTTTACATATTCTATAAAATCAATATTTGTACACTCCCTCAATTCTGAATTCAGTTTTTTCATGTTTTCACATGATTTCTTAATTCCAAGAGTCATCCAAGAACTTGACTTTATGTATCCAGTAGACTTGACTCTGGTCAGTTTCTTTGGAAAACACATCTCAAAGTTCATCATATAAATTGATGCAAATACACTATATGCCTCATCTGTACTTGACTGTTTCAAAACATCTAACCAATTTTCATTTTCTAAGATACTTATGAACTGATGACAGCTGTCCACAGAGAAGTTTCTTTTGTAAATATTATTTACACCTTTATCTTCCTTTGACCTTAAAGGGATTTCAATGGTGAGAGCATTGTGGTCAGACAATCCTAAATCTATGTTTGTTACCTCTATGTCAGTTTCTGACACATTTGAGAAAATGTTATCTATGAGGCTATTGGAGGTGTTTGTTATTCTAGTTGAATTGTTTATGTGTGGTGACATGTTGAAACTCTTTAAAATGTCCAAAAATTGCCTTTTTTGTTGACTTTCAACTAGAAGATTAATATTGAAATCACCACAAAGAATAATCACAGTTTCTTTTTTGTAAATAGTATTTAGCAACAATTCTAATTTATCAAAAAAGACTTCTATGTTTCCACATGGTGACCTATATACTGTTATGACTATGACTTTTTTCATCAGGCCATATAGCTGGACAGCACCTGCTTCAAAAAACTTTTCAATACTTAAGTTCTCTGCTTCACATCTCTTTTTAAATTCTAACTCTTGTCTAAGGTAAATACCGACTCCACCACCTTTTGCAATTTTCCTACTATAATTATTTGCCAGTTTAAATGGATTAATATGAATACTATTAATTTCTTGGTCCTTACACCAATGTTCTGTAATACACAAGACATCAGGTTGGGTGTTACTTACTGCTATTTCAAGTTCACAATATTTGTTCTTGAGGCACTGCACATTTAGAGTCATAATCTTCAGAACAGGGGAGTGAGCACTGGTGGTATTTCTCCTTTCGTTTAACACTGTTATCTTGGAGTTTTCATTATGGCTGGATACCAAAAATCCTGTTGTACCACAGGTTTCTTGTTTCTGTTGCTTTTCCTACTTGAAGTTGATGATGCTGATTGATTGTTTATACTAGCTGTGGAAGCTGATGACATTTTAATATTTACAATAGCAGATGATGATGTTTTTAGTGCTTCAGCAAATGTTGCTCTTGTTAAGGTTTTCTTTTCTTCTGCTTCTGTCCTCATTTGGAGTGGGATTTTAGGGAACTTTTCTACTGTTATGCGGCTTATTTCTTTTAGTATCTTTTCACCCATCATCTTTTTTCCATAATAGTTCCTGTGCTGTCCATGCCTCGTGAAATGATATCAGACACTGCCAGTGGGATAACTGGTTCACAGTAGACAGTTTAACTCTTAATCTTGCAAAAGCCTGTATTATATAATTTTGAACAAATCAAAATAACTTACAAGTACCAGATGCACAAATCAGTGGGCATACATTAGACTAAACTCCACATGCAAATTTTCCAGACATGCAGATGGACCATGGTTGCACAGCACATTGATCAGTTCTTCCTACTTTGCACTTAGAGATCTGTTTCACTGCATTGACCTGCAGATGGGATTGCTCACAAACTTTGCTAACTTTAGCTCAATACTGTCTTGTGGCATAATTTTATGGGGGCAATTAATTCCTCTCCCCGAGTCTACATTCTACTAATTTTACTCCTCCTCCTTATCTTACTATCGAATTCCAGTCCCACATCAAAACTGAATTGTTGCCTCCTTTAACAAACCACATTTTTTTATCTTGACATACTTTTTTCAGTTTATCCATCCCCTGTGAAGGAAGTAGATACATACACTTGTTAATGAAATGTATTCGCAAACCGCAAATATGGTTATAAACCAGCTGCACAAATTATTAGTGACAGAAGAAAATTTGTGCCAGACTGGGACTCGAAGCCAAATTTCCCACTTATCTCGAGGTTGCCTTAAGCACATTCCCTCCTGTACTGACCCAAACTTCCACACATCACAGACATTGCCAAACAATTAGCATTACTTGTACTACTGTGGCTGGTCTTGGCTTTGTATCTTGCACTGGCTAGGATGCTGTGTTCACTCATAGTAGTTTACCCATGTTCCTGTTATCTTATTCATTACTAGTCCTACTGCTGCATTACCTATATTTGGTTCTGTATTGATTACCCTGTACTCACCCACCCTACATATCTCAAGCAGCTCCTCAAGGGTTAGCTCCTAACCAAAACCTGACCTCTGAATCCATCTCCAGCTCCTTACTTCAATAACTTCTCCACACTACTATCTTTTACCTATTCCAAAACGGCATAAACCAAACCCACAGGTCTGCCCACTGGTTGTCCCATTTTGGCTGGATTCAATGCTCCCATGGAATGAACCTCTGCGTTTGTTGACCGACACCAATCTATTGTCCACAACTTCCCATCCTACACTGAAGACAGTGCTCACTTCCTTCACCACCTCACCACAATTCCTGTCCCGTTACCACCAGAGTCCTTGTTGGTTACTGTGGGTGTAACATCCTTGCACACCAACATCTCCCAGTCCCATGACCTTGTGGCCATAGAACACTACCTTTCCCAACATCCTCTGACAGCAAACGAATCACTGCTTCCCTAATCCTGCTAGACAACCATATCCTGACCCACAATTATTTCTTTTTCAAAGGCCAAATCTACAAACAACTCCATGATACTGCCATGGGTACTCACATAGCTCCACCCAACATTAAGTTATTTATGAGCCATATGGAGGAGTTCTTCCTATCCAGTCAACACCTAAAATCTCTTGTCTGGTTCAGATTTACTGAAGACATTTTCAAAATCTGGATACATGGCAAGGACAATCTTTCCTCTTTCCTCTACAACCTCAATGTATATTCCCAAATTTGCTTCACCTGGTCCTTCTCAACTCAGTGAGCCACCTTTCTTTACATCAATCTCCACCTCTCAAATGGCTCCATAAATACATCTGTCCATATTGAGTGTACCAACCACCAACGGTACCTCCACTTTGAGAGCTATCACCCGTTCCATTTCAAAAAGTCTCTTCCTAACGGCCTTGCCATCCATGACATTGCATTTGCAGTGGAAAGCGGAAGCTGTCACAATATACTGATAATCTTACTAGATCCTTTACTGACAGACAACATCCCATCCAGCTTGTCCATAAACAAATCTTCCATGCCATCTTCTCCTCTGACTCCAAAGAACCTGTTAACCAGCAATTGACTAGCACTCTTCTGATCACTCAGTATCACAATGGCCTTCAAAAGCTCAACCACATCCTTTACCAAGTCTTCAGCTATCTCTTGTCACGCCCCGAGATGAGGGATATGCTACCCAAAATCCTACCCACATTCCCGAAAATTGTGTTCTGCTGTCCACCCAACCAACAGCATATCCTTGTCCATCTCTATTCCCAATCCTGTGCCCCGTTGGTCATTCCCTCGTGGTCAGCCCAGGTAAAAGACCTGTCCCATACACCAACCCATCATCTTCTACCACAGTCCAAACACAAAACTGTGAAAAGGACAGACCAGACAGTCACCCATTCAAGTGCTAGCCAAGCCCAACAACATTTAACTTTGGTAATCTGATGGGAACCTGTTACCACTATGACAAGACCAATGGAAATTATAAATTTATTAAGCAGAAATATAGGTTTGTTTTCCAAAGCACCATGTATCAGCTGGTCCTGCAGAGTAGTGCCTTGTGAGCAGCGGAATGCCGGCATGCAGTCAACTTACAGTACCCTCAGCACAACGAAGCATCAAGTGACAGCTGTTACATCATGGGGAAGCCGTTGACCTGTGAACTTCAGCTTCCAGCTCAACAAATCGATTTCCAAAATGTACTGAATGATGTTGAAGCTCTGCACTCAGCAGATGTGACCCAACGTCACCTGAAGTATTCAGTGGCGCACAGGGGTTGGCTCTCAGCTCCGTTTAGGAGACAGGAGCCAGCAAGATCAGTGTATGCCACAGGAACAGGATGAGCAAAAGCAGTGCTCACCCACTCGAAGGTGGACGACAGACAGCATCCAGGTCATGCAGGTCAAGTCTCCAGCAGGTCTGCAGGGTGACGGCAGCCTCCCTGCCCCATCAGTGTTGCTTCGGAAGTTGGCGGTGAAGCTGGCAGCAACAGCATCCTTCCAGCCACACTTGTGGTTCTGTAGACAATCGGAGGCAGCTATGCATGCCAAAGGTCGACCTCCACAGCCTTCCCTCTCACTGGATAGCTGCAATTGACACAAGGGCTGAGACTAAGCACCGGGCAGTCGGCAAACAGCACTCATCAATCAGCAATGAGACACTTGTTAGGAAGAGTGGGCTATTTAACTTGGCACTTCCTGTGCACTCTGTGGCAGTGGGGATGGTTATGACATTATGTTGTTGTGGTCTTCAGTCCTGAGACTGGTTTGATGCAGCTCTCCATGCTACCCTATCCTGTGCAAGCTGCTTCATCTCCCTGAGACTGGTTTGATGCAGCTCTCCATGCTACCCTATCCTGTGCAAGCTGCTTCATCTCCCAGTACTTACTGCAACCTACATCCTTCTGGATCTGCTTAGTGTATTCAGCTCTTGTTCTCCCTCTACGATTTTTACCCTCCACGCTGCCTCCAATGTTAAATTTGTGATCCCTTGGTGCCTCAGAACATGTCCTATTAACCAGTCCCTACTTTTTGTCAAGTTGTGCCACGAACTCCTCTTCTCCTCAATTCTATTCAATACTTCATCATTAGTTATGTTATGACATCATGTGACCTGGTTTTTCCTTCGCTTTCAGCACTCCCAGTGACTCAACTTTCACAACTCCACCTTCAAGAGGCTGTTTTCTGTTGGCTCGGTACCTGAATACTTAAAAGTTTCTTTGTACCTAGCCTTCCTTACAAAAATCTGCTTTGTCACTAGAACGATGGTATCTCTTGGCTTCCATGATGTCATTATGCTTTGCTTGCAGACTTGGGTGCTCAGTCGTTGTCCCCCCCCCCCCCCCCCCATCCCCCTCGCACTGCAACAGCTTCCGTGTTTGCTACAACCCTCTCAGCATTTCCCTCCTAGCTGGCAGTACAACGGTCATTGACACTGGCAGTCTGGCTTCCGGGAGATGCCAAGGTAGAACTTGGACGAATTTTTAGTGTCCACCAGGGATACTACTCTGGGGCATAACATTCTTTTTCTTAAGGTGATAAGTAAAACTTTATGACTGCTCCTTGTACAAACAAAGATTGAAAGATGGATGTTTGATTATTTTATGTTGTTGCTGGAGCAGGTTCATTTATAACAGTTTCTATTATTTAAAGACCTCTATCTCGACTGTGCTATTCATATTTCAAAAGCAGAGGCACAGAGACAATTCTGACGCAGGCCACAATAATGAAACCTTAACTGCCTAACATTATGACTAGTACCTATCACAAGACTGAATGACAACTGGTGGTGTAGCAGGCAAATGGCAGAGTAAGGAAAGTATATTAGTGGAACACAGAAAATTGGGGAGTCATTCTAGCAACAACACGGGCCGCAAATGAGGAAATCCACTAACATAAGCAATTTCGAAAAAGGACATGTTATTATGACTCAGCACCTGGGAACAAGCAACTCAGAAACAGTGAAGCTAGTTGGTTGTTCATGTGGTACTGTCTTGAGCATCTATGGAAAGTGGATGAAGGACGGGGAAAGCACATGTAGATGGTAGGAGAAAAAGTGTTTAACATTCACACCTCATCACAAAACAATGCAGAATCTGGAGGTTTGCCCACTCTGTAACAGAGGATAGGTGGCGATCTGACAACAGAGTACAATGCTGGTGCCAGAGCAAGTGGTTTGGAGCACACAGTTCAGTGCAAATAGTTGAACATGGGGATCCACAGTGGACAAACCTGTGTAATCCTAACAATATTATCAGTTACAGTTGCAGTGGGGACAGGATCATGGAGACTGGACCATGCATCAATGAGAATGTATTACCTGGTTAGATGATTATGTTTCTCATTACACCAGGTCAATGTCACCCGGGCAAACAGCTGCCATACATCAGGATAGTGGAGGCAGTTTTATGCCACGGGGAGATTCACTCAGGCCTCCATGGCAGTTATGGCAACAACTGAAGGCACCATGATAATTGCTGACTATATGAACATTATTGTGGACTATCTGCTTCCCTTCATGCTTGATGTCTTACTCAACAGCAATGGCACCTTCTAGCAGGATAACTGTCTATGCCACATGGCCAGAATCATGTTATAGTGCTAGATATCTGGTACTACACACCTCCAGAAACCTATCAAGGAATTGTGGAATCTTCACCATACAGAATCACTGCAGTACTGTAGTCCAAAGGTGGACCAACATTCTATTAAGCAAGTGATCATAATGTTTTGGCTCATCAGTGTAGCAAACCCTGATATTTCAAATAATGAAGTCACTCTTGCAAAGTGAAGGAGATGAAACAAACTGCTAAATGTGGAATGAGTCCAACACAGAGAGAAGGCAAACGGAATAATGCAGTCAAAGAAACAAGAGGAAAACTTCTCAGCATAAGTGAAACAGAGAGCACAATATGACTGATTCAGTATTTTCTCTCAAGACAATACTTCAGCATTAAAAACACATAACTTACTTGTATATGAGAGTTCCCCACATGTCTCATAAACTGTGTCAAAATGGCTTCAATTATTTCAGCTCTTGCGTAATAGCCCATGTGAATGATTGGAGCTCTTCTGCTGTATTTTGAATTCGATACAAATTCTGATATGAATTCATCATTAAAGTAGCCTTGTTTAACCATTGAGTACTTGGAGACAGTGCTGTAGTCATTGGTACCTTGAACCTGGAAAAAATGTCTTTATTATTAAATTTATATTTAGAATAACCTTGTCTTGCCATTTCAATAACTATTCCTTCTACTGAGGGAGATGAAGAAAAATATCTGTATAAACTATCACATCTCCAGTATGCCCAAGTGTTATTTGGAGGTAAGAGTGTCTCCTTGTTTTCAAAGAGAAATTGACAATTTTCAAAATTAGCTGTACGCTTTACTCAATTAACATAAATTAATTAAGCTGCACTAAGTTCTTCAGTTAGAACAGATCATACCATTATATGTTAAAAGATACAACTTGCACTGAGATTTAGATTTTTTCCTTTCACAAAAGAAACAGAGGAAAGAAAGAAAATTAGGGTTTAATTCCCTGTCAAGAGTGAGGTCATTACAGATTTAATACAACTTTGCATTGGAGAAGAAAACTGCACATGCCTTTTCAATGGAAGAATCTAGGATTTGCCTTAAGCAGTTTAGGGAAATCTCAGAAAATCTAAATCTGGATGGACAGGCGAGGATTTGAAACACCGACCTCCTGGAGATGAGTTCAGTGTCTTACCACTACAACACACTGCTTGACGCAGAAGAAAAGTAGGCATATAAACGCATTATTGCTGTAATACCAAACAAAATGTAGCTTCATTGCTGAGTTTTATACAAAGCAAGGGACTAGTGCAGCAGGGGATACAACCCGTCGGCTTTGGACAATGACGTCACAAGTGGCCAATCGAGAAGCGGTTCTTCTTAGTGTTGTAGCTCCCTTCAGTGGCTGATAAGTGTTTTTTGGCTTTTTAAAAAAAAAATCTCACGAGATAGAATAAACAGATCCACTTTATCAAACAATCAGTAAAAAAACGAAACTGAAACATAACAGCAAAAGCGAAAATGGTAAACTGCTCTCTGGCGACTTGTGACGTCATTGTCCAAAGCCACGGGTTGTATCCCCTGCTACACTAGACCCCAAAGCAAAAATGAAGTCAGTGTGTGAAACTACAGTTTTGCTTTTTCATTTATAAAGACTCAGTATACAAACAATAATAAAATGGATATGATGTCGAAAGACTCTGAAATTAATTTTATAGCAGAGGAATACAGTTCCCCTATAAGGTTTATCAAGTGTACTCCTATTCAGAAATGTATACAGATTTTTATATATATGGTGTACATGTGGTTTTACCATTCACTTCTTTCTTGTTTGAATCCTCCCAACAGTGCAGGGTATAAAAAAAATTACTTATGACTTGTTATTTCAGTCTGTACTCCTTTTGTATTTCCTTCCAGTACATTTTGATTACATAGTCGTTTGAGCCTCAGTCAAGGTTACACTGTTTTGATAATGTCCGTTTTGTAGTTCACAAATGGCAGCATTCAGTTTTGCTGCTCTTGTACACAGTGCCTAATGCACTTGACACTTTGGAACAAAAATATATTGCTATCATTTTAGTGACTGTAATCCTTTTAATACAAACAAGGATTAACTGCTTCTTGAAGCCTGGCTACAAACTGATATCAAGATCATTACAGATGAAGCACTTGCCAACAAGACAAGAACAGGGGGCGAAATTGCTGGAAAAACCAACTCAGCAATGGGGTTAATTTTATTTTTAAAAGGATTGGTTGATAACATACACACTGATGCATCAAGGAAAAATTAAATTGGTAATTGTGGGGTCGTGGAGACGATGTGAAGGGTTAAAAAATTGTAGGAGCCCAAGTCTCCGTTACATTAAGCAGACTCATGTTGATGTGGGCTGCAGTAATTAAACCGACATAAAGAGAATTCTACAGGCCAGTTTAGCCAAGACTGCTGTACTACTTCAGTCTTTGGACTGAACATAACAATAGCGTACAGAACTGTGAATATTAAATATTTCCTATCAATACCCTACTGATTTCGCAAAAGCAAATTATGTAACTGTACAAGTACGGCAAATAAATGTGTCTATGTCTGTACCTAACCTAGTTATAAACAGACTGATATGCCCCCACGTAAGTACTGACTACGGGCACTTTTACAATAAAATTATGCAACGTCAGGAATTATTGCAAATATATTTTTGTACAGCTGTAATTATTGAGATGGGCAACACCCGTACCAAAGATGTAGAGAAGGGTGGTATGTTAGCTTTGCCGTGTTAGTATTAAAAGTTATAGCCATCACACAATACGGAATATTCTGCTGCGACGGACAAGCGACGAAAATGAAACAATTACGCTCTAAACGTTTTTTATTGACATTTCTGAAACAATCCAGAATTCATTTCTGAAAGATAATGAGGTGAGCGAAACATGTGGATCGTGATGCGTGGAAAGTAAAAGAATTTGATAATCATCACATGTATTGCCAAAAAGACTGCAACATGGTACTAAGGCACTTTGAGCTAGAATAATACAACGAACATTTTTATCCATTATGCAGCAACAGCCTTTCACGATCCAAAATTACAATACTCCAAACTTAACATCATCATTCTAACCTCCCGCTACGAATCTTTCTCATATGTCAAAGTCATCTGTACTTCATATTCCGCCAGAGGATGTAGTTAGCAACATCGGTTTTGCATCGGCATTGAAAACTGGCACATGTGTCCCCCTCAGTGTCCAAAAGTTCGTTCGAGCAGCTACCAGCAGATTCATGAGCATGTGCAGAGCTGAATTCGCGTATAAGCAGTGCCTTCTCCCGCTACCGGCTACTTGAAGTGCGGCTGTTTGCCGTGTGAGCAGTAGCAGCAAGTAGCTAGATGCTACTCGGAAAAGTTTTTCTGGCGCGGCAAGGCTGCAAGATTCGCGTATGCGCAGAGCAATCTGAGTTATAATGGGGATCATTCTCCACTTGATCCTTCTGTATGTTTCATGATATTTCTGTTCACTCTTCGTTTACAGCTCACAGGTCAAATGAAAACAAATCAGACTCTGTGGCCGGTAGCCATCAAATGAATTAATATACATTCCCATAATCATGGAGGACTAAATAAAAAAGTTAGTAGTTTCAGTTTTCTGATTTTATATTATTTCCATTTTATTAGCAACGGACCATTAATCACCTTAATGAAGTTATTTTTGTCGGTTTGCTAGAGAAATTTGCTTCTATTAATCTCTTTCACCGAGGCAGTCAATTTATTTGAAACGAAGTGTTTCGTTCCACACTACTGGCTAATTTCAACTTCGTTCAATTTCAAGTGCACATTTTCATTTTCTGGCACGAATGGCATTATGCCATAATAAAGAACCAAACATTAGTTAAATGAGTACTTATACTCCAAGAAAATTGGTATCCCAAAAACCACATAGAAAAGCTGAATGTCCAGTACTTCAGTGTGCATCTGGACATACAAATGTGCACTTTAAGCCGAAATAAGCAGTTTAGTGTGGTTTACGAAATTCCGATGCCCTCTGAGGAGTCTCTGATGTCCTACTTCTTTTAAGACACTGTAAGGTCTCTTAATGCTATATACATACGAACATACATAAATATTCACTTGAAGCTAACTAAGCAGGCAAATTTGATCAGTAGTTTTGAATTAAATATTTTGTTTCAAATATATTGACAGCTTTAGCAGAATTTTATTCACCTGCCTTTCGTGAAACACCATGTTTTTCGACCACAAGACACTTGTTTAGCACTTCCTCTAGGAGTGATGTTACTACTTAACTTTTCTTGTTTACATCTTAAATTTATGGAATGCCATTCTAGGCTAAATTGTAGACTGACAACATAACGTGTTTTATTATTTTAACTCCCCACATTGCTTTACATTTATTCCTAGAATGTAATATAAACTGTCAGTTGCATAGTTTCTTTGCCTCACAGACGACCTTATTAATTTTTACACATTTTGAAATAGTCACGAAATAATTTATTGTCCTTTATTCTGGTGTAAGAAACACAAGAAACTGTTTCTTTTATTTTTGCAAGAAATTAGTATTCCTTCTCACTAGTTATTTGCAGTGCAATGTAGATGTTAACCTGATTGGAAATGCTACAACAATAATGCAGAGTACAAGTTTTTAAAAAAAAATTGTGTTGAAGTCACCACATAGCAAAAAGTTAGGGTACTTTGAGCTATGGAGTCTAGGTTTGAAATGAAAATTACTCCAAGAACTGCTTCCTTATTTGCATTGCTTATCTGTTTAGGACATGATAAAACAATTGCTCCAAGCTTGGTGCCTATGTTCTCTCAAGAACATGTCGCAGGGCTGCACATGGCCACTTGATGTCCCACCATGCACGGAATTCCAAACAGAAATGCGACGAAATGTGTATGAGCAGTGCAAATACCAAGCACGGGCTGCCTACGTCACTGTAGCTGTCCATTCACAGTACGGACTGTTTTGGAAATTTGTGGTAAGGGCTATGGGATCAAACTGCTGAGGTCATTGGTCCCTAGGTTTACACACTACTTAATCTAACTTAAACTCACTTACGCTAAGGTCGACACATACACCCATACCTGAGGGAAGACTCGAACCTCCAGCGGGGGGAGCCACTCGAACCGTGACAAGACACCTTAGACCGCACGGCTACCCTGTGCTGCTAGGCCTGTTTCCTGGCGCTCTCCGGAAACTGCTCAAACGAACCTCAACACACAGATTGCATGACAGAGAAGTTAAAAACTGCTAAAAGGTGCGTTTGCACAGAAAACATTTCACATGCATAACTCTCCCTCCTATCACTTACAGAGGCCTGCACGTGTTTCCAGACACGCGCGATGTGCGTGGCAACTACAATGGCAATAACACTGAATTTTGGAAATAGCAAAGTCGAGCAGGATCGGTTTATCGACAGGCAGACTTCCCGCATAAATGGACTGAGATGTGGAACTTGTCTGTGGTCTCTCGCTGTAGCTATCTCTGGGCTTGTTAATGTTGATGTTACCTGTGCTAATTTGCTTGTTCAGATTTATAAGTAATATAGCAGTAACTGTGTGTTGAAATTGTGTTGATCGTACCCTGTTCCTTCTGCCTACGCTAGGGACTACAGTGGTTGCACTGACTTCGCAGATTCTTCAAAACTTAAGTTTTTCGACTTTAGGTCAGCACGAGACATTTGTCCACAATGGCACATTTATATCATCAGCAAGAGAAAGGTTTATTCTTCAGAAGGAAGAATCAAACAGTGAACTTCACACCATCATTATTCCATCGACACAAGAAAATTCAAATCAGAGAGGAAAAGAGTCAGTACTATTAATTTCATGGATCATAGTGATAATGATGGGCCAACATGTGAACAAAGCAACTGACAGCAACTGTACCATGTATCAGGGCTCCATGTACAGTGAGCCCTACAGATATGCACAGGTGGGGCAATTTTACAATTATCCAGTGTTATTGCTAGAGACAACTGTGTCTGATTCTACCATGCCGGTATATTATCTGATGTTTCCGCATGCTTCGCATTATTCTCCACCCTCAGACTTGGTTTCACATAATTGAATTCATTTTACAAAGTTATGGAGTGGTGGACGAGGCATACAAATCTGTCCCTGTGCTGAACAATTTAGCTGAATATTCTTATATCGTTAGTGATATTATTGCCTCTTCACCAACATCAAACAAAACGGATGTGCTAACAAAAGGTTATTATAATGTCTGTTGCAGATACCTGAACAATGCGTAAGATTACAGACAACAAATTACACTTGCCTGACAGACTCCATGCTGTATTGCAATAGCATAAAGAAGCGGATTCACGCGTGAGAAGTGTTAGTAATACTACACAGAGAGCCATGTTGCCACAGCATAAAAGGAATGGTTCTGGAGAAGTACTGACTCTTACAAACTCACATGAGGCTGGCAATTTGTGACATGCGGGATCGTGGTATCCTCAGAGATGACATGGAATGCCAGTTAACTGACTTTAGTGTAAGCAACCAGCTGCTCCATTGACTTGGGGTTTTTTGTCTTACATGGAGAGCTTATCAACACATTATGTAATGGTGGCTCATCGCTGAAGGACATATGTTGGTTTCACGAGAAATTCAGAACAACAGTACACAAATGTGTTTCCCCTTGCAATTTAATGTATCTGCAATGACAGACTATTATCAGTATGAGAGGCGACAGGACTAAAGAGGAGTGCACCCTACTAGGTATAAAGGACCAGGATAACATTTCAGTTTAAGGACAGGAAGATTTATGTGCAGGATAGGGTCTCTGCTTTCTGCTTCCTGGTAGACTATGGTTTGGCAGTAAGTACCGTACCAATTGGAATATTCCCACTCAAGCTGCAAACCAATCAGGATTTTCCTACATGCCATTAATGACACACTAGTGTGTTATTGTGGGATACATCACCTCAGAGTGGATTTTGTATTGCATCATACTTTCAACTAGAATTTCGTGATAGCAGATGTATCTGTGCGAATTACAGGGACACTTTTTCTTCATCATCACAAACTTTCGCTAGACATTTTGGTGCAACAGCATGGGGTGATAAAAGAAGATGTATGACGGAAATCATAGTCGGTACAAAAGAGATCACCAGGACTCACACCAGATTCATCAAATTACAGAAGGTGGCACAGCAGAAAGCGTTATTACATCAAGAAAGTTCAGAGTTCCACAAAGCAATAAGGAGAAGTCTAGGATAGTTGGACAGCATACACAAAGAGACTAGCAGCCTGGTAGCATCAGAAGCAGCAGCCTCAGCCTAAGGTGGAGCAGCATATCGACGCACTATGTTGGAAGAGGCTAAATTCACATGTCAGGGGTGTGCAGGCCACAAAGTTTTGGTCGTGTTGTGTCGGCAAAAGGAACTATGCTGTCAATACAAAACTCAGACAAAAAACATTCAGAGGTATTGTTCAAGAGACAAAGCATTACAGGCATACATTGCAAAGTCCCCCAGTCCACGACAAGGCAAGTAGACTTGAAACAGATAGATGTCAGGCAGGTAAAAAATTGTAGACGAACTTTTGCACTCAGGCAGAGTTCGGCCTTTGCTAGTAACTGAGCATTGATGATGCATTTAGTAGTTAAAAAAGACAGTTCTTGTAGACTGAAGGAATTAAGGATCACTTAACTTTCATACTAGACCAGATAGGTATCAGATTACCAACTTCCAGGATTTTTCACACACTCTGGCAGGTGCAAATATGTTTAGCATGATAGATTGCAAGAAGGCGTACCATGAAATTGCAATGGCGCCAAAAGAGATTCTAAAAACGGCAGTTATTACGACCTTTGGCCTTTTCGATTACGTACAAATGCCTTATGGGTTAACAAATGCAGCATTTTATCGACGCAGTATTAGGAGAGTTTTTATTCTGTTTTTACTTGGATGATATATTGGTTTCTTCAAAATCAGCAGAAGACCATAGAACACATTTAAAAATTGTTTTTGATACTCAGAAGATACATGGTGTTGTGATCAATGAAGAGAAGTGTCAACTTTGGAAAAATGTGGTAACAGTTCTGCCTCATTTAGTAATTACATCTGGTATTAGACCCACAGCTGATAGGATTGAAACTTTCTGCTCTGTGCCTAGACCTATAAAATTCAAAGAACTGCAACGATTTCTTGGAACAGTCAACTTTTACAGGAGACTTTTGCCTCAAGCAGTATAGTTGCAGGCAACTTTGACAGACGCATTGAAGGGGAAAGTTAATCATGAGAAGTGTGTGCTGTAGTGGACAGATGATATGCAACATGCTTTCGAGAAGAGCAAATGCAGCTTAGAACAGACATTTACATTAGCACATCCAATAAAGGGTGCCCTTTTAACTATAACATCGCAATTGGTGAGGAAGATGTATGAGAAGTGTGTGCTGTAGTGGACAGATGATATGCAACATGCTTTCGAGAAGAGCAAATGCAGCTTAGAACAGACATATACATTAGCACATCCAATAAAGGGTGCCCTTTTAACTATAACATCGCAATTGGTGAGGAAGATGTATGAGACAGGCGAAATACCCTCAGACTTCAAGAAGAATATAATAATTCCAATCCCAAAGAAAGCAGGTGTTGACAGATGTGAAAATTACCGAACTATCAGCTTAATAAGTCACAGCTGCAAAATACTAACACGAATTCTTTACAGACGAATGGAAAAACTAGTAGAAGCCAACCTCGGGGAAGATCAGTTTGGATTCCGTAGAAACACTGGAACACGTGAGGCAATACTGACCTTACGACTTATCTTAGAAGAAAGATTAAGGAAAGGCAAACCTACGTTTCTAGCATTTGTAGACTTAGAGAAAGCTTTTGACAATGTTGACTGGAATACTCTCTTTCTAATTCTGAAGGTGGCAGGGGTAAAATACAGGGAGCGAAAGGCTATTTACAATTTGTACAGAAAGCAGATGGCAGTTATAAGAGTCGAGGGACATGAAAGGGAAGCAGTGATTGGGAAGGGAGTAAGACAGGGTTGTAGCCTCTCCCCGATGTTGTTCAATCTGTATACTGAGCAAGCAGTAAAGGAAACAAAAGAAAAATTCGGAGTAGGTATTAAAATTCATGGAGAAGAAATAAAAACTTTGAGGTTTGCCGATGACATTGTAATTCTGTCAGAGACAGCAAAGGACTTGGAAGAGCAGTTGAATGGAATGGACAGTGTCTTGAAAGGAGGATATAAGATGAACATCAACAAAAGCAAAACAAGGATAATGGAATGTAGTCTAATTAAATCGGGTGATGCTGAGGGAATTAGATTAGGAAATGAGGCACTTAAAGTAGTAAAGGAGTTTTGCTATTTGGGGAGCAAAATAACTGATGATGGTCGAAGTAGAGAGGATATAAAATGTAGGCTGGCAATGGCAAGGAAAGCGTTTCTGAAGAAGAGAAATTTGTTAACATCCAGTATTGATTTAAGTGTCAGGAAGTCATTTCTGAAAGTATTTGTATGGAGTGTAGCCATGTATGGAAGTGAAACATGGACGATAAATAGTTTGGACAAGAAGAGAATAGAAGCTTTCGAAATGTGGTGCTACAGAAGAATGCTGAAGATTAGATGGGTAGATCACATAACTAATGAGGAAGTATTGAATAGGATTGGGGAGAAGAGAAGTTTGTGGCGCAACTTGACCAGAAGAAGGGATCGGTTGGTAGGACATGTTCTGAGGCATCAAGGGATCACCAATTTAGTATTGGAGGGCAGCGTGGAGGGTAAAAATCGTAGAGGGAGACCAAGAGATGAATACACTAAGCAGATTCAGAAGGATGTAGGTTGCAGTAGGTACTGGGAGATGAAAAAGCTTGCACAGGATAGAGTAGCATGGAGAGCTGCATCAAACCAGTCTCAGGACTGAAGACCACAACAACAACAACATCGCAATTGGAGCAGTTTTTCAGATAATCAATGGAAAATCTTACCCACTGAGATTCTGTTAAAAAAAACTAACTGCAGCTCAACGCAAGTGGTCAGCATTTGATAGGGAATTGCTCCTAGTTTATGAGGCAGCCAGGTAGTTTAAGGAGGACATTGAAGAACGACAATTCACAATACTGATAGGCCACCATCCCGTAGTGAATGTGGGAACAAAACCATTGCAAAAATTGAGGAACGACAACTAATGTGGAAGGTAATACTGCAACAAGAAAGAATTAACTGAAAATTGTAAAACCGATATCTTTGATATTTTTGGAGTGATATCTATGACCTTCACTAAAATGATAGGTACAAGGCAAGGACAACATTATCTATTCTCCTTTGCTCATGAATAATGTGTTAACTGGCTATCAAATTAATGACTGTTGACCCGTTTCTTGTCAGGAATTAATTATTTTAAGTTTTGCAGTTATGTTTAATAATCTGAAACTGGATTGTGCAAGATGGCTGACGTCACATTGCAAGAAAGTGGAATGTAGCAGTGCTACTTTATTGTTACAACAAACTTATGTCGTCTTTTTAGAAAGCTCTTTTCACTGACTTTAATATTTGTGTGCTGGTATTAAATTAAAATATGTGATTTTACATGTGTAGAGTCAGTCACCTTTTATGTTATGGTAAAAACAGGGAATCCTGCAAAAATGGACTTAGAAACACTGAATGAGGTAGAATTGAATGCTGATGACAGCTAATTCGCTGATGCTTCAGCTCACAAAATTGAATCGAATACTGAGAGGGAGGAAATTAATGTAACCGCCAGCCTCACACCAGGTATATTTACAGCATAGCAGCGTAAGATGAAAGCTATGATAAAAACAAATTTTTGAAAAACTGAAAATTATGTGGACTGATGAAGAATTGGCCAAGAAAGGAATATATGAAAAACAGTGACAAGAAGAAGAGACATGGTTTTAAGGCATCTGTTAACACACCATGGAATAACTTTTGTGGTACTAGAGGGAGTTGTAGCAGGTAAAAACTATAGAGGTAGCTGGAAATTGGAATAAATCCAGGAAATAAATGACGATTTAGGATGAAAGTGCTACTCTTAGTTGAAAAGGTTGGGGCAGTAAAGGAGTTCATGGTGTGCCACATCAAACCAGTCAGAAGATGACTTGAAAAATATTAAAAAATGAAATGTTAACTATGCAAAACGAAATGTCCATTAAGCATAATGAACTCCAAATTAAGTGACATGTCATCTAAACAAAATGTTTTGTCATCAAAACCGACAGGTTTGTCAATTGATA
Source organism: Schistocerca serialis cubense (assembly GCF_023864345.2). Taxonomy (NCBI): domain Eukaryota; kingdom Metazoa; phylum Arthropoda; class Insecta; order Orthoptera; family Acrididae; genus Schistocerca; species Schistocerca serialis. Next base: position 260,006,716 of record NC_064641.1, read on the forward strand.
TGAGAAATTTATCATTGCCACAAGATGCAGTGTTATCCAAGGAGACAGATTTGTTAATGCAACAAGATGCATTAACGACTAAGATCACAGAACTAAAAACTGTGTACCATGTCTTCCTGATGCAATGCAGCGATTATCTGATCAACAAGCCCAACTAAAAGCATCTGTTCGTAAGCTGAACAGGAAGTTAAAATGAGAGAACAGTTTTTCCCATGATTTTTCACAATGGATTTTCAGTAAAGTTAAATTCAGAATTAAATTAAGGGTTATTATACAACAATCTGCCACTAAAGTGATATCTCAGAAAGCCACTTTGGAGGAAAAATTTAGAACTGATTTACCATCAAATTACAACTGTGTTGAGTGAAGATTTACTAGAGTGGCGAGATCGTATTACATCTCAAATTAGCAGCGCACAATAGGACCCATCCATTATTAAACAGAGAGTACATGACCTGCTTTATGGTCAGTGGTGAAAATATTAGTTCTGCACCATATGAGAGAATGTATAGAAATGATATAAGACATACAGGCATGCCACCTAACCACACTTCCTATAGGTTGGGAGCCATAACTTCTTTATTACCTGTTCTATTAGATGAGAGCTTATTCAGACGTAGACAGTTTCAGGTTTTTACACCTAACACGAAAAAATACTCACCCTATCGGGTGAATCAGGCCATTTAGAGCCATGTTACCAAGTTTGTGGACAGATAAGCAAAATGATACACTTCACTGCAGGCTTCATTCAGGCAGAAACCACCCTATGGGAAACAAAGACTGCCGAAAATTATCAGAGGGCAGTTCTGTCGAAATACTGGTGTGGTTTAGAGCAAAAAAGAATCCATAAGAAGGTATTCCATCCTGAACCATTTAACAGTAGGCAATGAATGCTATGAAAGTCTTACGAGAAGTATTGGGATTATGTGTATATCACGCAGGAACGTTTCCAGAACATTAAAAGCGAAATTGTCACTGGACCTAATGGGCATATTAGTCTATGTGCCCAAAACAAATCTTGAGCACTTCATGATTATATATTAGATTCACTCAGTCGCCTACATAAAAATTCGAAATCGACCAATAACAATGACAACAGTGGCGCAACTCAGACCTTTCACTGTATGAGCAATCTTACAACCACAGCAGGATCAGAGACTGTCGTGTCTGCTTTGTGAGATGACCAGCGTCGTCTCTGCTGCATAATGCCTGGCCTGATGATCATGGTCCATCACATTTTAATAGGAGAAGGAGGAATGATAACAGCTATCACGCTGTTTACTGTGGTAATGGAAAGGGCATTGGCAGAATACTAACAATTACAATCGATGGAATCCCCTAACCGGAAACCACAGACAGTAAAACGCAACCAGTACTATCCTATGCATAACTCTATAATTCATAGAATTTGACAAACACAAAATCCAGGATTACTGAAATATGGGATACAACTCATCAGCTTTGACCAATTATGTCAGAAGTTACCAAAGATTATGTATTGCACAGATTTAATAGCAAAGACGAATGTTGAGAAAGTAAGGAATGCAGGACAAAGAAAACACATGGTATACATATATCGTGTATTCATATTTTGAACATAATGTTAAGGACATCGCTTATTTGAATCATAGTATCCTATTCTTCAGTTTATCTATGTAGCTAAACTGAAGAATGGGATGCTAGTGTAAAAAATAAAAAAAAGGAACAAATTTGACATATGTCGACTTTCTCGCCTTCACCAGCACTAGAATCCTATTCTTCAGTTGACCTATGTAGTAATGCGAAAAAACCTAGAAGAGTAAAATTTGTATCCCATACTTCAGTGACCTATGTAGCTCAACTGAAGAATAGGATACCAGTGCAATCGAAGGCGAAAATAGCGACATACCTAAGATTTGTTTCCCATACTTCAGATGACCTATATAGGTCAACTGAGGAACAGGATACTGCCTTCATAGTTCAACTGATATACAGGATGCCAGTGTTATGTATGTCTCTTTTTACGTTTTTGCTAGCACTATTATTCTATTCAGTTGACCTATATAGGTCAACTGAGTACTGCATACAAATTTTTTGTATGTCGGTCTTTTCGACTTCTATAGTGCCACTATCGACCAAAAAACATCGTAGTAATACTAGTGCTAGCGAAGGCGAAAAAAAGCGACAAATGTAAAATTTGTATTCCGCACTGCAGTTGACAAACCCTGCATCAAATCTTCCATATTCATAGGAATAGATAAATCCTACCCAAAAATGAAAATCAGAAGGTAAAAATTGTCCAGAACGAAAGGCAATTCTTCTAAAACATCTGAAACACTAAGAATGAAAATAAGACTGAATGAATTGGAACGAACAAACGATTTAAATTAATGCAAGCGACAAAAATCGTACACAATTTCTCTTAAAAACACATTCATTTATTTCTATTAACAATGATGAAGCCTCACCACAGAAGATAATCGGTTCATTATCCGTGGCTTGAAAATAAAGATATTAATATCTGTGAGTAAACTATGATGCCACTGGTCAAAGCCAAGAGGTATGTATCCCATTCTTTAGGTGACTTCAAAATCCTGCCATAAATATTATTAAGGTGGCATAAGAGTCCCGCCCAACAACGACAAGTTCAACAAATTAATTCAGTCATATTACGCCCTCAGTGACGATTGTGGGATGGAGTGGGGGTATAGAAAGCAATTCAGTAAATCAATTGTGATATAACAATGTGCCAAACTGACCACCACAAACGCTGTGATCATAGGTCCAAGGTACTGAATAAGCAATTCTCGGGAAAGTGACTACTGCAGTTCTTATGGATACAGATGCCATGGTGAATTGTCAGCCAATTTACTTACTTAAATTCGCGAGTTTGTGATAGGAAATTGAGCCATATTCTGTCTGTTTCTATTTGTAAGTAGGTTACTCGTAGATTGCGTGAAATTCCTAAGGGGGGAGCATGCAGTGATTGATTTTTCCTTATGTAAATGCTTTCTGAACATCAATTGAAAAAATATTGTTGTTCATTTAGTAAAAACAAGAAACGTGGTTCTCTCCACTACACCAGGACGAAGAAGGAGGGAGGAGAGGGTATAGCACATCATGGGACAGTACCAACAACAACAAATACTTTTGCAAGACAGAGTCAACTGCGATGTATTGAGAAGCACTACACACGACACACACTTAAACCGCTTTCCAAACCATCGTAATAAGTTGCCATGGCTAGATGTCAGAGTTCGGTATTAATCGGGAATTTGAAGTCACGATTGCGTTTTTAAAGCACTATAGAATTCCTAAATTGGTTCATTCCACTACACTACGGAAGGAGGAAGAGGAGGAAGGCCTACTCCATGATAGGATAGATATAACAGCAATACCAATGCAAGACAGAGTCCACTGCGATGTGCTGAGAAGCACTGAACATGACACACTTAAACCATGATCCAGTCCACACTAGTTGCAGTTGTTGTTGTCGTGGCTAGATATCAGAGAACGCTATCAGACGGGACTCTACTACAAACGGATCGAGGCGTAAGGACCTTCTGTGTATAGGATAAACACAACAGCAAAAAATGGTTCAAATGGCTCTGAGCACTATGGGACTTAACTTCTGAGGTCATCAGTCCCCTAGAACTTAGAACTACTTAAACCTAACTAACCTAAGGACGTCACACACATCCATGCCCGAGGCAGGATTGCAACCTGCGACCAGACTGCGGTTCCAGACTGCAGCGTCTAGAACTGCTCGGCCACTTCGGCTGGCAAACACAACAGCAAATACAACTGCAAATAGAGTCCACTACAATGTATTGAGAAACACTAAACACGACACACTTATACCACGATCCAGGCCGTAGCAGTAGCTGTGATGGTTATTTGTTGGAGAGCGCTGAAACACCCGCACATCCCAGGCGTTTTGTATTATAAAGCATTAATGTTTTCTTTGATATGCAATGTAGTAGTTTTATCACTTTAGAGTTTGTCATCATAGTTTATCGTAGAGAAACTTGCAGAGGGAATGTATGTCATGCACTTGGAAAATATTTCTTAGACTGGAATACTGACAGCATTGTATTCTGCACGACTAATAGGTCGGAAGGCTCACCACTCTAGCGCTATAGCGTGTTTTAAGAACAAAACCGTGTGCCCTTAGGAATATATGTGTTTATGTTCCACGATCATTTCTCTCTTACCAATACCTTCTTCGTACCGACCCCTGACACTAGAACAAAACTTTGGAATTGATAGCGCAGTTGATTTACGTAAACTGCTTCAAACTATGTCCGTCTGGAGCTTCTTCTTCATAACCGTCTGTTAGATCACCACAACACTCTCATATCTACTATAAACCGATAAGGGGTGTTAACCTCCTCGGCATGCGCGCATCTGGAGAAATCTTGCGCACTTGGATGGGTGTCGTGAGTAAGATTGGTGCAGACCAGTACTTAAGGAATCAGCTTGCTCTGTTCCTTCACGAGACATGGAACCTAACCTCCTACTTCTATTCAGCTGCAAATTAAATGGGTTACAGTGTTGCAGGAAGGCCTGGTCATAGACAATATGGGGAGATCTTTCAATCTCTAACTTTATCCTAAGAAAGCGAGAATGCTCTGTGACTCCAATCCGAACAGGGAAAGATGGGAAATCGTAATCGTAAACTACCCACTATGATCGAGGTGCTAGAAAATGTAGATCGGTATAAGACACTGTCTGGTATACTTTGGTACATATATGTTGAGAATTAACAATGAATGGACGTACTGCACAGTCATCTATCTACAATCGCAATATATACACGGTGCTTTTAAGCCAGTGGAGAGGTGGTTTAGCAATGATACAGAAATTGGGAAGCATGCTGCCATGTCATTGTTTGGCGTAGAAACTATGGAAAAAAACTGGTAAAATTGCTACAAATGATCGCACTATCAATTGTGGTGCTTATTACAGCGAGTAGATGGTGTCCTTTCCATCCCATCCGTCCACTGGTAATGACTGACAGTCATCACTTGTTTCAGATGGAGAGAGACTGTTATTGGGAGCAACTCCCTTCGGAAATAGTCTTCACTGAGACAATGATTGCGTATATTACTGTAATATCGCGGATCAATCGAAACTGGACACCTAGACATCTGCTACCACATCACTGAAAGATAACTTTAAATGTGGAGCTCGGCCATCTGTTTGGAAATGCCCCACGATGCAGCCAAACTCTACCAATTTCCACATGTCGTGATGTCTTCCTCACTTTTTTTTGTCAATAAGAAACACCGTCCATGTCTCTGATTTCAATCATAATGGGTGTATTGTGGAAGCAGTAGCAGCATAATTTACACTGTGCAATATCCAGTTTTCTGTGAGAGCCAATGGATCGAAACATGTTAATGATGTTTTAGCTCCTCACACAGACCTCGACATCGTGGTGGAAAAACAATATGATGGCGGTGTACCAGGTGAAGAAGTACGAAACCGGAATTTCCCAACAGATGACCTAGCCGTCAGTATAGGGCCCGTGAGACCGCGCCTGCAGCGCCATCTGCTTCCTCTAATGGCTGACGACGAATGTCAACACATAGTAACCCAAGTTCCATACATCGGTGTCTGTTTCAAACACGTAAACATGTGAAGTTTTGTGCCTACGAACAACGATTTGCAGACAGCATTGGTTTTCTGTTATCATTTGAAGAAAACTGCTGCAGAATCGCATCGAATGCTTGTCGAAGCTTTCGGTGAACATGCTCTTGGGAAAACACAGTGTTTCGAGTGGTTTAAAAAATTCAAAAGTGATGATTTTGACGTGAGAAATGACGAGCGCGGGAAACGACCGCAAAAGTTTGAAGACAACGAATTGCAGGCCTTATTGGATGAAGACGATACTCGAACTCAGCAAGAACTCGCGCAACAATTGAATGTTATGCAGAAAACCATTTCGCTTCGGTTGAAAGCTATGGGAAAGGATCAGTGGAAAAATGGGTTCCGCATGAACTGAATGAAGGACAACAAGCAAATCGAAAGACCACTTGTGAAATACTGCTCGCCAGATACAAAAGAAAGTCGTTTCTCCATCTAATAGTGACAGGCGATGAAAAATTCATATATATTGAGAATACTAAGCGTCGTAAATCATGGGTGAATTCAGGCAAACCATCGACATCCACTACAAGAGCAAATCGCTTTGGAAAGAAGCATTTGGTGGGATCAGAAGAGTGTCATCTATAATGAGCTGCTAAAACTTGGTGAAACAGTTAACACTGATCACTGTCAACAGAAAATGATAGATTTAAATCGAGGATTAAGTGAAAAACGACCGGAATATGGAAAAACACAACACAAAGTCATGTTGCTCCATGATAGTGCCCCATCACACAGAGCAAAACAGGTCAGGGAAACAATCGAGGCGTTCAGTTGGTAAATACTATGGCACACGGCTTATTCTCCAGATTTGGCTCCATCCATTTATCATCTATTTTCATCACTGGGACATGCTCTCGCTGAACAAAGATTCAGTTCGTATGAGAATGTACGAAAATGGGTCGTTGACTAGTTCGCTTCGAAAGAAAAACTGTTTTTTTGGCGTGGCGTCTATAGCCTGCCAGAGAGGTGGGACAAATGTATACATACCAATGGAGATAATTTTGAATAAAATATTATTTATCAGTTACAAACAAAAGGCGTGTATTTGTTGTTGTTGTTGTGGTCTTCAATCCTGAGACTGGTTTGATGCAGCTCTCCATGCTACTCTATCCTGTGCAAGCTTCTTCATCTCCCAGTACCTACTGCAACCTACATCCTTCTGAATCTGCTTAGTGTATTCATCTCTTGGTCTCCCTCTACGATTTTTACCCTCCACGGTGCCCTCCAATGCTAAATTTGTGATCCCTCGATGCCTCAAAACATGTCCTACCAACCGATCCCTTCTTCTAGTCAAGTTGTGCCACAAACTTCTCTTCTCCCCAATCCTATTCAATACCTCCTCATTAGTTACGTAATCTACCCACCTTGTCTTCAGCATTCTTCTGTAGCACCACATTTCGAAAGCTTAATTATTGCAACCAACTTCCAGTTTCATACTTCTACACCTGATATGTAGCTGCAGTCTTACACTCCTTGGATGTGTTACAGCAGAAAAAACAGTGTATCAAACAACAACAAAGGACCCTCTCTTGTGACTGATACTCTGTGGGGTATGGTCCTCACTTTACACTGGTCTGTGGAAGCGACTTCGATCACCGACCACCTGCTGCTATGAACCAATATTTTTATATTTGATACGATCGCTACATATGCTTGAAGGCAGCATGCTTACGGTATTTCTTTTCGATATACCTAAAGAAAGGGATGCACCAATATCTTATTATGTTTTCTATCGAATGACGTTAGCGGAGTATCTGTAGTTCGTAGTTTACCATTCTTGGATACTATAAAATAACGATGATAGAAAGTTTGGGTGACAGACATGAATGCACCCTGAGGGACACAGATCTTCTTCACACTGCGGTACCTGTACATGGTTTGGAGATGCATCACAATGCAGTAGCAAAATCCTCGTCCATCTTCCAGTTCCTGTATGATGTGGTGTCTTCCTAATTTTCCCAATAAGAAACACTCCCATAACTGTTCGTACTGTCTTTTCTACTGCCTCGCTTTGCAGGAGAAAGATTCATTTGGCCCTGACCTTTCACATTGTACACAGTTGGCGGAGCTACAGCAACGTTTCCATTTCCACTGACTGGTCAAAACACGGTCCTGTCGCATTATCTCAGATCACCCTGTTTCTCCAGGGTTGCAGATTGTACTAGATAAAGAGCTCTCCAACTTCTGCTAAGTTCCGACTTAAACTGGAATTGTCACATTCACAAAGCTGCAAGGAGGGCCGGACAGAGACTGAGGAAGGCAACTTCACTTATCACCAATGCTGTGGACTTACAGATCCGTGTCATGTGTGTTCCCTATGTGCCTATGCTATTAGCACCACTTTTGTGTAGTGCCACGTTGTGTGGCACCACATTCTGCAATTATTCCTAATTTATGAGCATCAGTCTATATAAGCATGTGAGTGTGTATTAACAGAATTCTAAGCCATATGAATAATTAAATTACTGTGTATGGGCAGACTTTGGGTGATTATCTTTGGTTTGGTGCTTCATGAATTCTAATCCAGTTGGTCTGCTCTGCTTTGAGCGTATTTTCTGGTTTTGTCTTTTGACGAGTTTTTGCATTTTGGATTCGACTTAATGCAAATACCCACTGGCCATTTTTATCCCATGAATAGATAGGTAACGGTTTCCTGGTCTCCACAACTGATGAAAAGCTGAAGAACATTGAGATTGCACTAGTTCAGGCGAGAATCATGAATGAAGATTCATTTGTGGCATGCTATGTTAAAGTGAATTATGGGATTAGTACCAATAAAATGTATGCATATTTATCTTATAAATATTTTATTTATTTTCCACCTCAACAGAATATTGAGATCTGTGGGGCTGACACAAAAAGTACATATTACTAGAAATATTTTGCAATGATTAATAATGTCTTTCATTTGTACAGTGTTAATGTCTGAAGACCCCATCACAGTTTTCTCAGGTTTCCTTTTGACTACACCCCAAATGGGTTGGGGGGGAGGGGAGGTAAATTTCACCTACATAGCCCTAGGTTTAAAGATAATCCCAGACTTTAACACTAAGTCATGAGACTCAACATTCTACAACAAAACTTTGAGCAATGTGTCATAAACAAATCGCTTTCAGGAATGTCATGACAAGGAAATCAGGTCTCTCATATTAATTAACTGAAACTGTTCGCCAGAAACCATTGCTTACCTGCCACAAAACAATTGTTTAGCAACGTCATTTTACTGTTAGTTGATTATAACTATGTGATTACTAACAGTCCATGAGTCATGTAATATTGAATGGCGTTTCCAAAACCTGTAAAAGATATTGACTCCATCATTCAAGGAAAGAGTGTAGCAAACTGCTATATTTTGCTTATGTCAGCGATCTAATTTTTTGCCAAATGCAAAGCTTACATTTATGTTATAATTAATATATCTTTGTAAATTTTGACTGTCCATCGTTTTTTAAACGGTGAAGTAAGCTATGTTGTCTTCTACCTTCTTCTTAATCTGACTGTCATACTGAAAGGTCCTTTACCTTACATAATTCTAACTTAATTGGGGTAATAATGGATTCATTGAGATATTTGTTCTTATTGGTTGGTATTAAATCTGTCCAGACTTGTCATTGGTGCATTATCGTTTACAAATTTCAATATCTACTAGTTGAACCTGCAATCTAATATCTTTAACAAAGTGGGATTGTTATTGTTATCATCATGCAATCATTTCATTGCACTGAACCTTAACATTAACATTGTTTTGTATCATAAAGCTCTCCACTTAACAACGACAATTTCTGGCCTTGAACTATCCCTCGGCAAGTAAGAAAAGTACTCCACGCAGAAAAATCAGACAGGCAATAGAGGAAATATTTCATTAAAGATAAAGTACACCGTTTTGAATTATATACTTTTTGCACAGCCATTCATCATCCTCTTGCTACAGATTATGTAATGTTGACTCTCTTCATTTTACTTTACTTTTACACTTCAAAGTCTAACACCAAATAGCCAACCAAACAGAGAGGCAGAATAATGAGTTGCAGTGAGTTACATTATAGTAGACGGTGTTCTTCAACTGCAGTGATAGATGGATAGATGTGGTTTTTTGTAGACTGTGCATTTGAAAATGACAGTATTTTTTTCAACAGTGACTGTGAATGACTGTGACAAGAGATACTTTGCTTGTGTGAGGTATTAGTTGCTATTGTTTCACAGACTAGGCAAGGACCAGAGGAATGTTTTGTATTCTTACAAGCTTTAGCATATAGGTTAGCTACTGCATAAATATTCTGACACACACATGTTGATTTTTTTCATGCTAAATCGGAGTTTGAAGCTGAGTGCTAGCTGTGACATGTACCTGCTACATTCTTCATACCTGATGCCACCAAAGTGGAAAAGAAAGCTTTGTGAGTGCTGAAGGACAACAAAGCACCATGAACAAGGTCAGCAGAGTCATAGTGCCCTTCAGTATCCAATTCCAGCGGGCTGCCACCGTGTCCCTGTCATCGAAAAATGTACATGTAACTGATAATTAATTACGAGAAAGAATAAAAACTAGAGAAATCTTTTTGATTTTAACTTTTAAGTGTTACAGATTTCAGTATGTCACAAAAAACAAACTGGGTGTAATGCTGTTCAGTGTGTGTTATATATCTATCTCTTTCAATATATTTCTTTTACCTTGACAGTAGCTTTTGTCAGTTACTGACACTCAATTAATTTGTAGTCATTGAGTGTATTCTTTTGGTTTGGTGTACTATGTACATTGTAGAAATCATATGGTTGACATTAAGTATGAGTGTAATGAACAGTAGAGATATTTCTTACATATTCGTGACAGGGACTAAAGGCAAATAAAATGAATTTTCTTTCATTCTGTAAGTTTGAACAGTAACTTAAAATTGGTAGTAACGTTTCAGGGAAATGGTGTTTGTGTTTGGACACTGAAAGAATACTATGTTCAAGTGTGGATTATATAAACATAATTACTGTATTTTGGTTAGGAGTATGCAGAAGGTGAAAGCAGCATTTTTCATTTGAAACCATTAATAGAGATACAAATATTCAATTAGTTGATTGCATTTATATGTATAGAAGAAATGAAGGCATCCTGGACACATGAACACTTTACCTAAATTACTGAACTACCTGTGATTATTTCAGTAACTTGACTAACATCATATGAAATTCATACAGATAAAGCAATGTTTAATAACCTCCTTTATTTGTGGAATTATTTACAGAATTAGGACTTTGTACGATTCGCTCTGAAGGATGGATAGAAGATTACAGTTTAATGCTCTATCAATGAGGAGGTCATTACAAACACAAGCTCGATTTGTTTCAAGTATGGGAAACGAAATTGATCGTGCCTTTCAAACCAACAATTCTAGCTTTGCCTAAGGTGATTTAGGGGAAATACTTAAATGTGGACGGTTGGATGTTGATCTGAATCATTGTCCACCTGAATGCAAGTCCAGAAAGCCACTGTGCCACCTCACCTAGTACTCTTAGCTTTGTTTTTTGACTATGGATAAAATTCTCTCCCAAGATTCTGGAAAAAATCAGGAATATTTACAAATAATTTGGTTAACTGCTCTACAATTTAAGAAGAGTTCCTTAATTTTACATTTTTAAAATATTTTTAAAGCAAAGCAAAAACTACCTCAAGAAATGAAATATTCTGCTGTGGTTAGATGTAAGACATGTACAGGAGAGAATATTCATTCAAACCAACAATTTAAGAATTAACTTACTATGGGAACTAATTACATGTGGGGTCCCACAAGGTTCCATTTTGGGGCCCTTACTTTTTCTTGTGTATATCAATGACCTTTCATCAGTAACATTACCAGATGCCAAGTTTGTTTTGTTTGCTGATGATACAAACATTGCAATAAATAGCAAATCAAGTGTAGTCTTAGAAAGATCAGCCAATAAAATATTTGTAGACATTAATCACTGGTTCCTAGCCAATTCTTTGTCACTAAACTTTGAAAAAACACACTACATGCAGTTCAGAACTTGTAAGAGTATATGTCTAACATATGATGACAAGAAGATAGAAGAAGTGGACGGTGTTAAATTCTTGGGATTACAGCTTGATAATAAATTCAACTGGGAGGAGCACACCACAGAACTGCTGAAGCGTCTTAACAAATCTCTGTTTGCAATGCGAATTTTGTCAGACATAGGGGATATAAAAATGAAAAAGCTGGCATACTATGCTTACTTTCATTCCATAATGTCATATGGGATTATTTTCTGGGGTAATTCATCAAGCCAAGCTAAAGTTTTCCGGGCACAAAAACGTGCAGTAAGAATTATATGTGGTGTGAACTCAAGAACATCCTGCAGAAGCCTGTTTAGGGAACTAGGGATACTAACTACAGCTTCCCAATATATTTATTCCTTAATGAAATTTGTCATTAAAAATATATCACTTTTTCAAACCAACAGCTCAATTCATGGAATCAATACTAGAAATAAGAATAATCTTCACAAGGATTTAAAGTCACTTAGTCTTGTACAAAAAGGTGTGCATTATTCAGGAACACACATTTTCAATAACTTGCCAGCAGCCATAAAAAGCTTAACAACCAATGAAATTCAGTTTAAGAGAAGCCTAAAGGATTTATTGGTGGCCAACTCCTTCTACTCCATTGATGAGTTTCTGAGGAAAACCAACTGATTTGTATATAAGTACAACATAACTTCTGCACAATTTCAGTGCAGTAATGTGTTCACTGAAAATTTGTGTGTGTGTGTGTGTGTGTGTGTGTGTGTGTGTGTGTGTGTGTGTGTGTGTGTGTGTAAGTATAATCTAACTTCTGCACCATCTCAGTGCAGTAATGTGTTCATTGTAAATAAGTATTACAGTAGTTGTATTACATGCTTCTTACCTTATAAATAAATATAAAACTTTTTTATTTTAAATTCAGTGCAATAGTATTTGTAAAATGACTCTTAGTGTTCATTAAAAAATGACGATCATTCCACTTGGGACCTGTGGAATGGTACATTAGCTTATTTGTTTTAGTTTAAATATTTGTCATGTATTGTTGTTTTTCTGACATGTTCCACATCCTGGAGGACCTCCTCACTACGGATCAATTGGAATGAAAGTAAATCTAATCTAATCTAATGTCAACAGTTCAGGAAAATATGTATGGTAAGTGGCACTGATGCCAGCAGCATTTGCATTCAAATGCTCTTCTGGTAACTATTGCTGATCGTTGTCTTGACCTGGTTTAATGCTAGAATCACTCTCAGTAGTGTGTTCTTTGTATAAGGGGCAATCAAAAAGTTTCTGTCTGAGAGTGTTACTGCAGCTTAAACACAACGTAGCATGACTCGGATGCGAGTATACAAGCAACGGTATGTGGGCAAGGGATTAGTGTGGCATTTGTGTTCGCACGGGCTCTTCCAGAATACAACATATGGTATAAATGTTCATTCTAATAACCTTTACAATGTGCACAGGCAGTGTGGCAACTGTGGCTCCTGGCTTAGCTGAGAGACATACATGCCCGTTTGCTACAGGGTCTCGAAGCTACATGCTCGGCCGTTACAAAGGCGCTAATCTTACCTGCACACACAAAGGACCTGGGAGATACCCTTCTGCAAGTCGGTTACAAGGTCTCCCGACAGGGAGCAGATTGTACTTGACAGTCTGACCTGCCCAGTTTGGAAGCTACCGCTAGATGACAGTTGGAAAGAGTTGCAGAGTCCAAACATACTCCCACTCTAAAATGAGTCTTCTCATTTTACAAACAACCATAAATTTAACAAACAACAAATAGAAAACAAGGAAAATAATAAAAATATAATTAGACACAATATCAATGCACATAAAACATAAATACACTAACATTTGGGATGCCCACGCCACCGAAACGCCACTGTCACACTGCATGTGAAACACGATGGATACTAACAAATAGGACAAAAAACACTAAAGTATTAATATCATATAGCACAAAGATCGGCAGTAACAGCAGTCAGAAAAGAAAACATCCACAGCTTCTCAGGCCGATCTTATGAATTAAGAGGTTATTCCTGTAAATGCCAATTTGGCAGTCAGCCTGTATCATGTACCACAGATCTGAAGGTACACTTAACTGATTCACTGCTTAGGCAGGGGACACAATTTTGCTATAGGCCTCTTAATCTGCCCATTAGCAGTTTTCGCCATCACCACACACACACACACACACACACACACACACACACACACACACACACACTTATCAGGACTGGGAAACAGTTGGTCAATGACACTCAGCCTCCACACCAAGGGAGTCAACTTATTTTCCTTGACCAGCACATGATCGCCCATCTGGGGTTGCCATGGTGCTTACAGTGTCCATTTCCTTCACTGATGCAGATCGTGTATGTATTCTGTCGACCACCTCTTCCAAAAGGACTGATGCAACTGCTGTAGAAGTTGCCATCTGTGCAAGTTCTTGGCGGGAACCTCAAGGACAGAGGGTTCAGGATGACCACTAAAGGGCTGTCCGATTAAGAAATGACCAGGACTGAGAGCTGCAGGAGAATCTAGGTCATCAGAGAGAAGACACAATGGCTTTGAATTCAAGCATGCTTCTATCTGAATTAACACAGTAATCAGTTCTACAAATGTCAGTACCGCATTGCCAATGACGCGTTTGAGATGTGACTTCATACATTTGATTCTTGCCTCCCAGAGTCCACCAAAGTGAGGGGCATGAGGTGGAGTGAACCTCCAACTGATTGCCTCTGAGGTCGAAAAATTCACCACACCTTCAATAGTAGCATCATTAGAGGAAAAACGCTTAAGTTCATTGTGTGCACCTACAAATGTGGGCCATTGTCACTGTACACGTGAGACAGTTTCCCTCTTCTTGCAATGAATCTCTTGAGGGCCGCCAAAAGTGAACTTGTTACCAAGTCACTAATTAATTCTATGTGGACGGCCTTGGTTGCCATGAAAATGAATAAAGCAATATAAACATTGCTAGTAACCTTATTCTTGCTTCCACCATGCTTTACAGAAGTAGGGCCTGCATGATCTTCTCCACAGTGTTGGAACGGATGAGACTGGTTTGCTCTAGCTGCAGGTATCTGACCCATGAGTTGAACTGCTGTCTTGGACTTAAACCTTAAGCATTTTAAACATTTCCTGATAACTCCTTTGACTGTGTTACATCCGTTGGGTATCCAAAACCTCCTAAGCCACATAGCCAACAAAAGTTGTGACCCGGCATGCAAAAGGGTTTCATGCTCATATATTACGAAAATTTTTGTCAAATGATGCTTAGGCAGTACAATAATAAGATGGCGCTGACCATATGGCACATCAGCATTCATTAATCTCCCTCCCCCTCGCAAAATACCTTCAGCATTAACAAATGGGAGAAAATCCCTTATTTTGCTATTATGTGGACTAGAGGAGCTGGCCTTCAACAAAGCGATCTCATTACCATATTCACTATGTTGAGCTGTGCCAAAGGCCCTTTTGATAGCGTTTTGGCATTCCTGTGGAGTGAGTGGCCCAGTTTCCTGTCTGATTGCTGAAGCCTAGTATTATTAGCAAACCTCAGTGCATACGCCAAAACTTTGTAAGTTTTCTTGAATGATGAATATTTACACAGCAGTTCATCGTTAAGTTTAATGACCGACACCAAGGATACTTGTATACACCTTCTGTCAGACGCATCTTATACACTAAGTGAAGTACAGTTGTTGCAGTTGAGGTCGCAAGTGGATAGCCGTGATGGACCAGACCACTACTGAGCAAGTGAACTCAAAGCAGCTGGATTAACACCACATGATACGTGGTCTGCAGGATTATCCTCTGATTTAACGTGTCTCCAGTTGGCAACTGAACTCAATTCCTGAATTTCAGAGACTCTGTTGGGAACAAAATTTTTCCAGTGACCAGGACTATGCTGCGGCCAACAGAGAACTATTGTGGAGTCCATCCAGAAATGAATGTCGCCACTATTTATGATGTCTAAGGCATTGGCCACCTTGTAAATGAGTCGAGCAAGAAGCAGAGCACCACATAATTCCAGTCGTGGAAGAGACTGCTGTTTTACAGGGGCAACGTGAGATTTGGCTGCAGCTAGTAAGAATTCTGTGGTATAGATACATTCCTATTGGGAAGAACACATCTGACGTATACAATCGCACCATATGCAACTGTGACGTATCACAAAACCATGAATTTCTAAATTATCATACTGGGGTCAAGGAATGATCTTTTTGCTAGTCATAATACCATTTAGGGAAGGCAGTTGCATTCAGATGGTATACCATTCATCAGCCAGGTTGGATGGAAGAATATCATCCCAATCAAGGTTTAGTTACCACAAGTGCTGTAAGAGCAATTTACATCTTATGACTGATGGACCTAGAAGCCCGAGTGGGTCATAGATTGATGCTACTGTATACTGGACATTGCTCTTGGTAATTTTTGAGAGCCGATGACTCTTCAGCTGCACATGGCACTGGAAGGTATCACAGCCAGGGTGCCATGATATTCATAACGTTTTTATGGCTTGATCACCAGTAAGATAACAAAGCAAAGACTTTTATCTGTCCTGCACAGGAATATTTTCCATGACCTTGTGACTATCGGGGCACCATTTCCTCAGTGGAAAACCCCCGGAAGCAAGTAGTTGAGTCAGCTGGGTTTGAAGATCCTGAGCTTCAGCTTCAGTAGCTGATCCACCTAAGAAGTCGTCCACATAAAAGCTAGACATCAACATTTGCGATGTCATTCAAAACCTGTTTTGATTTTCCAAAGCCAACTCTTAAAGAAATATAGCAGCAGGAAAGGCAGCAGGAGCGGTTCCATAAGTGGGTGTACACATTCTGTATTCTTGCATCAGTCCAGACGGTGATTCCCACCACAGAATTCTCTGGGATTTCATACATCAGGATGGAGAAGCACTTTTGCTATGTCAGCTGACAGAGCTAAATTAAAGGAGTAAAATTTTATAATAATGAAAAATATATTGGGTTGGAGAGTGGGACCAACCATCACTATATCATTGAGAGACACTCCATTAGAAGTGGCAGCAGACCCATCAAATACTACCATCAACTTTGTAGTGGAGCTGCATTCCTTGAAGACAGCATGATGTGGAAGGCAACGCCTTGGACAAACAGTACCTTGAGAATTAGAGACCTCCATATATTCCAGTTCAACATATTCATGCATGAATGTAGCATATTCCAACTGCAAATTCGGTGCCTTTTAAATCTCCTCTCAAGATGTGCCAGTGTTTGAGAGGCTTGTTGTCGTATTTCACCTAAGGGTTTACAGTCAGGTGTCACTGGCTGCTGGCAGTCGAACCACATCTCCCTTCTTCATCTTGTGCCGTGTGGCGCTGAAAGTGAGCCTCACATGTTTTATCCTGCTTACTCATTGTTTCCATAGACAGTTCCTCTAGCTCCCAAAACTTTTGCAGTTTGGCATCTTATTTGTCACATCTAACAAAGCATTAGGTCACTGCTGAACGAGGCATGTTGCATGCAGCTGAAGGAATCCTATCAGACAAAATCCAGCCAAATTTTATTTCGATCAGTAAAGTATGACCTGGTTTCACCAACCCTTCCTTACATACAACATCTAAAAAATCCTCAGCACCACGAATTAAATCTACTGCGGCAGGCTTGTTGAATTTTGAATCAGCGAGCAGAAGATTACATGGGACACTCCAGGACCTTGTGTCTATATAGCTCGCTGGTAGGTCACTGGTGACATTGTCTACGATAGCACAAGTGGTTCTAACATGAAAATCGTTGAGCCTAGACGACACTTCAACATTACATGTGTAAGAAACTGAGGCTGCAAAGGCATTGTTTACGTCGTTTCAGTTTTAATTTCTCTGCCATGCCCTTAGATATAAAGGGTAGCTGTTGCGCACTATCTAGCAGACTCCTCCATGCTGTCCTTAAAATTGACAACAACTGTTGCCAACAAAACATTACAATGGATGTTTGATATCCTCTTCGTAACTTGATGGGCCAAGGAATGGCCCAAAGACTGCTAAAGCTGGGTGTACCTCTTCATTGAACCCTTGGTAGAGGATTCAACGAAGTCCCACGAATCCTTGAATTCTGCCCTGTCCTTACTATGATCTATTGATTCGTCTGCAGTTCCCAGCCATGTTTGAAACGACTCAAAATCAATCTGAATCCGAGTCAATCGACTTAATTTTGATTCTCGCATTTCGATGTTCGCACTGTCCACAGACTGCACAAAGCTCACTGAGTGCACAAGAGCGGCCATTGCTACACCTCTCTGCTTGACTAATTTCGTTTTCTCTGAGGGCTCCATTTTAGGACTGTGAAGATGATAGAAGGAAGCCAATAGTTGTACTTACCAGAGTAGAGGGGTGTTGGATGAGGATGGAAACTCTCAGGATGCACTGTATTAAAACTTGTCCGAGTTTCCCAAGTGATTTATTATTTCCAGCTACAGTGCCCCCATTCCTCTCGGTCTGCATTACTGGGTCCCACAATGCTGAAAACACCACTTCGCTGTCTGCGAAATGGCTTGGTGCCGAATGGCTGCCTCAGTGAGACGAGCAACAGCCTGCAGTGTGTCGGCCTTGTACGGCCATGGAGTTGTGACGGCATCAGGACCTGACGGCAATCGACTCAGAGGTCTTCGCCCCTGCCGCCTTAGCACAGCCCGCTGAGAGCTGCAAGGTGCCCACAGTGTACTTCCTCGCCGGCGTAGCTAATATTGCAGTGACGACAAGCGCCCACAATCCGGTGTGCGAATCTGTGGCCCCCACCTCAGGATGCCTCCAGCTTGTCTTGGGAGCCAACAAGTAGTGAGCCGTGGTGTGGGCCGCCACTGGCTGGCTGTGGACCCCATGTTGGCCTCAGAGGGTCGAATCAGCGACCTGCTGTGGACTGGAACGCTGGCGCCCCATCTGCTGCTGCGTGTAGCTGGTGGTGTGACATGCCCCACCCTCCAGGAGAGCTGTCACACTTGAATGCCTTGTTAGTGAACTAGCGCCTATTTATACGTGGCTGAGCATTTCTGTTTTGCTAATGCGTCGCTCCGAGTCATGTACTCATAACACCTTGGTTGGGTCAGTGGGTCCCTTCTGTCTCTAACTTGCGCCATGCAAACTGCTGTGTTTACTCTTTTCAGTGGGTCTATGGCCCTGTGGCCTCCATTCTACATTGCAACTGCTGGTAGCCTAACTTACTGTCAACAGGCCCGCACCTGGCTGTAACTTGTGCACTACAAAATATTGCACCAAAGCTTACCTTTTCCCATCTTAAACGGTGGTGCCGCTACATCATTCCCCCCATTGGAAAGACCCAGTTCCCAGGTCGACCTCTAACTACTCTTAAAGTTGTTTTGATCGGCATGTACTTATGACGTATTTATCAGTACATAGATGTGGTCTAGTCGTCTTAAAACACATGACATGAGACAAAACTTAAAAATTCCTTACGTCATGACCACTCCACTTAATGCTTGATCAACCGCTTACCTACCTGTCTTTTTCCCTCGGTATCCAATCCGCTGAGATTTGGACTACTGTAGGTTCTCTCTTGGAATTGGCTCTCCACCTCATCAGAATGAAAACAGCACACAACAAAGTTAAGGCTGCGATGGCATTTGGCGCAGAGGTGCTCAAAATGATCGTTACTTGTCGTTGCCTTTCGCTATATTGAGCGACATGCTGCGCAAGCTGTTCGGCTGATATGCACCCCTCTTGCTCTGAAATGAACTGGTTTATGGATCTCAACAGACCTGACTCCATGGTTTGATTTAACAAGGTCATATTTTCCCTTTCAAAAACTCTAAAGTTACTTCTGGCCAGTACAGCTGTGTCTGTGTAACATTCAGTTGCGTGACTCCTGAAATTGACGCTGGCAGATGGAAGGTTGGTCTTATTATGTTACACGCAGTTCCGTTGATTAAAATCCGCTCCCCTCGAGCATTATACGTTTCGCTTCTGGAAATACTCCCTGCTCAAAACAACTTGCTACTATTATCAAATTTCTGTAGGTGGAGAAGATCCAATGCATCCTGACCTGTTGCTAGCTCAATTTTGGCTCCATGATGTCCCTTGGACAGTCTACTTCTTCCCTCTATGGCAGCTCCATAATTCCTCCATTGTCATCTCGGTGTACCGGCTGTTAACTGCGGAGATCAGCAATACCTACTCAGTTCTTATACCAACTTGCTCAACACTTCCCTTTTCAGTGACCTGAGGACAGTGATCACCATCACCTTTCCTCCCTCTTCAAAAAGACTGTCCCTAGCAGGCTCACAATACACCATATAAAAATAAAATACCTAATTAATCTATGCAAACCCAATGACATGTAACAAGAAAACAAAAAAACTACAAATACCTCACTACTTTCTGGATTGGAGAACACACAGTACATCATGCTGTACTCTATCTTCCTGGTTTTCTCTGCGCTGGACCCCTTTCTTCACTCTCTCTTTCCTCCTCTTTCCTTCCTGTGACGGGCCTGGAATCACATCCGGACAACCCTTAAATGGCTTCAACCGCCCAATGTGTACTATCGCTGTTCTAGTTGACAGTTGAAGCTTAACATTAACGAGGGATGTGGTTTCAACTACTTGGTATGGCCCTTGATACCTCGTGACAAACTTCTTCATTTTCCCTTTTGTCGTATAGGGGCTGGATAGCATTACCCATTGCCCTACTCTATACTGCGGTAAACTTCCTTTCCACTTCACTGCGTCTTCCTGCCGTTCCAAAGCCTTCGTATTCGCCTTTTGTGCCCGTTTCCAAACGTCCCGAATTGTTCTCGTGAATTGACGTACTGATTCACCAGTCCTTCCTTTCTGTAGCTTCACTAAATCAAACGGTGGCGGCATTTTTCGCCTGTACACTACCTCATACGGAGACAAACCAGTATTGGTATGGACTTTTGCATTGTATGCACATACAATATACTTCAAATACTCGTCCCACTAACGGTGATGAGAATCCACATAAAAACTCAGCATCTTCCCGATTGTTCTGTGTACGCGTTCTGTCCTTCCGTTCGCCTGTGGCTGCAACACACTCGTCCTCAACTTCCTTATGTTCAACAATCTATACAGTTCCTTCATTAAATCCGACATGAAGTTGGTCCCTTGGTCAGTAATTATTTTCTCCGCTACACCAAACTTCAAAATCCAGTTATTTACTAACGCTTGCGCGACAATTGCTGCCTGTTGCTTTGGCATAGTCACCATCTCCATATACCTCGAAAAATGGTCTGTTATTGTCAGAAAGAGTCTGTTCCCCGATGGTGTTCGACGGAAAGGTCCTATGACATCAATTCCCAACATAGAAAATGAGAATGTCGCTTCTGGAAATCGTTTTAGCTGTATCTGTTTCCAACTTAAATCTGCTCTCTGCGCACATGGTATACAATTCTTGACATACTGATCCACATCCACTTTCCTACCTCTCCACCAATAACTCTCCGCCTCTCTCCTATTCATCGCTCTACACCTGCCATGACCAGATATCACATGATCATGTGCTTCCTTTAAAACCTCATCTCTCAGATTCGCATGCACTACTACCCTCGGCCCTAACTTCGTTTCCCTGCACAGAAGACCGTCGTACATGTTAAATTGTGGCTGTGTCCGATACAATTTACAATCATTGTCAGCGTCCTGTAATTCTTGCTATACTGCTAGGTCATAATCTATGACTTCTACTTTTGCCACCATTCTACTCAGTGGATCTGCATTACCGTGCTTCTTCCCAGGCTTGTGTACCACCTCGTAGTCGAATTCACTAAGCCTCACAGCCCACCTAGTGAGCTAGTGGACGGATCCTTCAACCCCAACAACCACTTCAATGCAGCATGATCTGTCACTACCC
This sequence comes from Schistocerca serialis cubense, assembly GCF_023864345.2. Taxonomy (NCBI): domain Eukaryota; kingdom Metazoa; phylum Arthropoda; class Insecta; order Orthoptera; family Acrididae; genus Schistocerca; species Schistocerca serialis. The sequence continues at coordinate 260,028,213 of NC_064641.1, forward strand.
GAAATCTTCTGCCATATAAATAACATTTTAAATATGTGATTCCATAGATTATGCTAAGCATCTCCCTGTCGGTTGTTGAGTAATTCCTCTCTGCTGGATTCAACTGCCTAGATGCATAGGCTACAGGATGTTCTTTCCCATCAATTTCCTGACTAAGAACACACCCTAATGCTTGATTCGATGCATCGTATGCTAGAATAAATTCCTTTTCACACCTGGAAACACAAGAACCGGACTTGAAGTTAACACTTCTTTCAGTTTCTCAAACGCTTTCTGACACTGTTCTGTCCACTCAAATTTCACACCCTTTCCCTAACAATCGCGTCAATGGCTGTGTTAAATACAGTCAGAGAGAGTCCCTTTAGTCAGCCATAGTGCCAGTAGAGTCAGTGTCGTCGTAACTGCAGTCTGCTTCATGTCTGCTGTGCAGCGAGCTACCTTAATTTAAGAATTAACTGTATTTTTCTTACTTGTCACTTCTTCTCCCGTGTGTATTTGCTTTTAGGAAGCTTTAATTGTCAGGTGCTATTAATAGTGTTCCATAGATTTCGTGTTTGTTTTGAATACAGTCAGAATCCCTTTAGTCAGCCATAGTGCCAGTAGAGTCAGTGTCGTCGTAACTGCCGTCTGCTTCACGTCTGCTGTGCAGCGAGCTACCTTAATTTAAGTATTAACTGTATTTTTCTTACTTGTCACTTCTTCTTCCATGTGCATTAGCTTTTAGGAAGCTTTAATTGTCGAGTGCTATTAATAGTTCCATAGATTTCGTGTTTGTTTTGAATACAGTCAGAGAGAGTCCCTTTAGTCAAGTGCTAGTCAGTAGTGCTAGTGTTTGTTTGCAATACAGTCCAGAGACAGGTAGTGCTATTTTCATTGTTTTCTACAAGAAGTGCCTAGCAACCACAGTTTAGTGAATAAACAGCCGCCTTTAGTGAATTAGCAGTCTAGTTAAAGGTTGATTAACTCTCTTCAGTAAATTGATTCCTTAGGATGGATAGGATGTGTGACTGCTGTGTACAGACGCAGGAGGAGCTGGCCACTGTTCGAGAACAGCTGAGCGTGTTGATGGCCGCGGTCAGCCGTCTTCAGGCTGCTGCCTCGGAGTGTAGCGACAGTGGGGAGTCTGGTGCGTTGCAAGGTACACCCCAGGTGTTACATGTTTCACCCACTGTCCCTGCTGTCGAGACATCTTCGCGTGTACTGGGCGCAGTTGGGCCACCCTCTCCCCAAGAGGAGTGGCGGGTTCAGCGGCGTTCGCGGCGCACGAGGCGGAGGGTCAATGTGGAGGCTGGCCATGTGGCATCGCCCGCTCTACCTGTGAGTGGACATGTGGCTGCTCCTTCAGCAAGGTCAGAGCAGGCACACGGGGGGAGGGGTTTATTAGTTATTGGGAGCTCCAACGTTAGGCGGGTGATGGAGCCCCTTAGGGAAATAGCGGGAAGGTCGGGGAAGAAGGCCAGTGTTCACTCTGTCTGCTTGCCGGGGGGTCTCATCCGAGATGTGGAGGAGGCCCTACCGGCGGCGATAGAGAGCACTGGGTGCACCCGACTGCAAATTGTTGCTCATGTCGGCACAAATGACTCCTGCCGTCTGGGTTCAGAGGTCATCCTCAGTTCGTACAGGCGGTTGGCGGAATTGGTGAAGGCGGAAAGCCTCGCTCGCGGGGTGAAATCAGAGCTAACTATTTGTAGTATCGTTCCCAGAACCGATCGCGGTCCTCTGGTTTGGAGCCGAGTGGAAGGCTTAAACTAGAGGCTCAGACGATTCTGCGGAGATCTGGGGTGCAAATTTCTCGACCTCCACTATCGGGTGGAGAAATGTAGGGTCCCCCTGAATAGGTCAAGCGTGCACTACACGCCGGAAGCGGCTACAAGGGTAGCGGAGTACGTGTGGAGTGCACATGGGGGTTTTTTAGGTTAGAGAATCCCCTCCCTAGGCCCGACAAGATGCCTCCTGTGACGCAGCAAGGTAGGAGTAGGCAAAATGCAACAGGGAATAACAATATTAATGTGATAATAGTACACTGCAGGAGCGTCTACAGAAAGGTCCCAGAACTGCTCTCATTAATAAACGGTCACAACGCTCATATAGTACTAGGGACAGATAGTTGGCTGAAACCAGACGTAAATAGTAATGAAATCCTAAACTCAGATTGGAATGTATACCGCAGAGACAGGCTGGACAGTGAAGGGGGAGGCGTGTTTATAGCGATAAGAAGTACAATAGTATCGAAGGAAATTGACGGAGATCCGAAATGTGAAATGATTTGGGTGAAGGTCACGGTTAAAGCAGGCTCAGACATGGTAATTGGATGTCTCTATAGGCCCCCTGGCTCAGCAGCTGTTGTGGCTGAGCACCTGAAGGATAATTTGGAAAATATTTCGAGTTGATTTCCCCACCATGTTATAGTTCTGGGTGGAGATTTTAATTTGCCGGATATAGACTGGGAGACTCAGACGTTCATAACGGGTGGCAGGGACAAAGAATCCAGTGAAATTTTTTTAAGTGCTTTATCTGAAAACTACCTTGAGCAGTTAAACAGAGAACCGACTCGTGGCGATAACATATTAGACCTTCTGGTGACAAACAGACCCGAACTATTTGAAAAAGTTAACGCAGAACAGGGAATCAGCGATCATAAAGCGGTTACGGCATCGATGATTTCAGCCGTAAATAGGAATATTAAAAAGGGTAGGAAGATTTTTCTGTTTAGAAAAAGTGACAAAAAGCAGATTTCAGAGTACCTGTTGGCTCAACACAAAAGTTTTGTCTCAAGTACAGATAGTGTTGAGGATCAGTGGACAAAGTTCAAAACCATCGTACATAATGCGTTAGATGAGTATGTGCCAAGCAAGATCGTAAGAGATGGAAAAGAGCCACCGTGGTACAACAACCGAGTTAGAAAACTGCTGCGGAAGCAAAGGGAACTTCACAGCAAACATAGACATAGCCAAAGCCTTGCAGACGAACAAAAATTACGCGAAGCGAAATGTAGTGTGAGGAGGGCTATGCGAGAGGCGTTCAATGAATTCGAAAGTAAAGTTCTATGTACTGACTTGTCAGAAAATCCTAAGAAATTTTGGTCTTATGTCAAAGCGGTAGGTGGATCAAAACAAAATGTCCAGACACTCTGTGACCAAAATGGTACTGAAACAGAGGATGACAGACTAAAGGCCGAAATACTAAATGTCTTTTTCCAAAGTTGTTTCACAGAGGAAGACTGCACTGTAGTTCCTTCTCTAGATTGTCGCACAGATGACAAAATGGTAGATATCGAAATAGACGACAGAGGGATAGAGAAACAATTAAAATCGTTCAAAAGAGGAAAGGCCTCTGGACCTGATGGGATACCAGTTCAATTTTATACAGAGTACGCGAAGGAACTTGCCCCCCTTCTTGCAGCAGTGTACCGTAGGTCTCTAGAAGATCGTAGCGTTCCAAAGGAAGGGACGTCGAGCAGATGTGCAGAACTATAGACCTATATCTCTAACATCGATCAGTTGTAGAATTTTGGAACACGTATTGTGTTCGAGTATAATGACTTTTCTGGAGACTAGAAATCTACTCTGTAGGAATCAGCATGGGTTTCGAAAAAGACGGTCATGTGAAACCCAGCTCGCGCTATTCGTCCACGAGACTCAGAGGGCCATAGACACGGGTTCACAGGAAGATGCCGTGTTTCTTGACTTCTGCAAGGCGTTCGATACAGTTCCCCACAGTCGTTTAATGAACAAAGTAAGAGCATATGGACTATCAGACCAATTGTGTGATTGGATTGAGGAGTTCCTAGATAACAGGGCGCAGCATGTCATTCTCAATGGAGAGAAGTCTTCCGAAGTAAGAGTGATTTCAGGTGTACCGCAGGGGAGTGTCATAGGACCGTTGCTATTCACAATATACATAAATGACCTTGTGGATGACATCGGAAGTTCACTGAGGCTTTTTGCAGATGATGCTGTGGTGTATCGAGAGGTTGTAACAATGGAAAATTGTACTGAAATGCAGGAGGATCTACAGCGAATTGACGCATGGTGCAGGGAATGGCAATTGAATCTCAATGTAGACAAGTGTAATGTGCTGCGAATACACAGAAAGATAGATCCTTTATCATTTAGCTACAAAATAGCAGGTCAGCAACTGGAAGCAGTTAATACCATAAATTATCTGGGAGTACGCATTAGGAGTGATTTAAAATGGAATGATCATATAAATTTGATCGTCGGTAAAGCAGATGCCAGACTGAGATTCATTGGAAGAATCCTAAGGAAATGCCATCCGAAAACAAAGGAAGTAGGTTACAGTACGCTTGTTCGCCCACTGCTTGAATACTGCTCAGCAGTGTGGGATCCGTACCAGATAGGGTTGATAGAAGATATAGAGAAGATCCAACGGAGAGCAGCGCGCTTCGTTACAGGATCATTTAGTAATCGCGAAAGCGTTACGGAGATGATAGATAAACTCCAGTGGAAGACTCTGCAGGAGAGACGCTCAGTAGCTCGGTACGGGCTTTTGTCAAAGTTTCGAGAACATACCTTCACCGAAGAGTCAAGCAGTATATTGCTCCCTCCTACGTATATCTCGCGAAGATACCATGAGGATAAAATCAGAGAGATTAGAGCCCACACAGAGGCATACCGACAATCCTTCTTTCCACGAACAATACAAGACTGGAATAGAAGGGAGAACCGATAGAGGTACTCAAGGTACCCTCCGCCACACACCGTCAGGTGGTTTGCGGAGTATGGATGTAGATGTAGAAATCTGCAAAACCGTTCACGAACTTTCGATAGAAATTGCAAATTCCAACGAATGATTGCACTTCCTTAACTGTTTTCGGCTCCCAAAAATCCATTACAGCCTGTACCAACCGCGTATCTGTTCGCACTCCGTCTTTACTGATGATATGACCTAAATATTTCACTTCTTCCCATGGAAAATGACACTTCTCCAGGCTCAACGTCAAACGAGCTGCTCTTAACCTCATAAAGACTTCCCTTAACCGCTGTCTATGCTGCTCCATACCACTGGAAAACACTATAATGTCATCCAAATGGACAAGACACTGATGTGGTTTCAAACCCCTCAACACACTTTCTAGCAACCTCTGATACGTTGCTGGAGCGTTTTTCAAACCGAATGACGTTCTGATGTACTGGTAATGGCCTCCCATAGTAGAGAAAGCAGTTTTTGGACGATCTTCTGGAGCCACCTGTAACTGATGATAACCACTTGTCAAATCCATCATAGAAAATTACTGGCATTGACCTAAGTGATCCAAAGTCTTCGATATGTTTGGAATGAGGTTGAGTCCGTTACTGCCTTATTATTGACTTATCGGTAGCCACAACAGAACCTGCATTTCTTAGTTCCATCCATAGATTTCTTAGGCACAACAACAATGCCCTCTCCCCAGCAACTATTACTATACTCTATTATACTGTCCGCAACCTGTTGATCAATCGGCTGCAAATTCCTCGGTATTCTGTAAGGTTTACGGTAAACAGGTGTTTCGTTACCTGTTGGTATCCTATGTTGAACTAATGGAGTTGCTGGTAACGGCCCTCGTGGAAAAAACTAATCCTTAAATTCCCACAAAAATTCTTCCATGTGCTCTTTTTCTTCTTCTTTCAAATGCTTAACTTTGTAACGGAATGCAGTTCTATCGGCAGTTAGTGGTTGATCGTTACGCCTACCCCTCGAACACCAGTCTTCGTCCTCTGGTAAATTTGACTCTACACTTACCCAAAGAGACTTCCTGTTACCACTAGTCACACACTCATGCGAATTAAGCCTTAATGCTAATGTACACGGTTCTATTGGTATGTTCATTACGTTGAACGTCCCTCGCTACAGCTCTGCATCGACAACAATTTCCCCTAGCTGAAATGACATTCCACCAAGTTCCACAGTTCAATATCCAAGGTCAATTTTGGCATGATGTTGATGCAAGAAATCAACTCCTAAGATCATGTCGTAGCCCTCGCTTACCCATAGTACCACCCATAGTACTACCTCCATGCATGCATCAAATCGGACTTTCCCTAAGCGAAAGTCAACTGTCACTGACCTCAAAGGTGTGACTTCCTTATCCCCCACTCCACGCAACCTACGATGTCGTGGGTCAAACTTCCTCAGTCCCATTACACTCTTAGTATCCACTGACACTTGCGCCCCTGTGTCCAACAAAATCTTAAACTTTTTAGTTCCTACAGATCCTACCACTGAACGTTCCACCTCTGCATACGTATTTGTAGCATTGAAATTAAACAGGAGCTTCCTTAGAGAGTTCTTGGGCCCCCTATGCCGTTTAACGATTGTCCACCTCTACTAACTCCACTTCTCAATCCTCTACGCTGCTGATTTACACCTCTTCCTCTATTCCTCAGTGACTGGGTACATTGCCTCTGCACGTGTCTCGTACGACCACACTTACAACATTTTGTACCTGCTGTAAACACTGCTTGTCTATCACGTACCTCCATTGCCACATCTATTTTCCCACGTTGAATTGCCAGCTGAATGGCCGAATAGAAATCTTTCGGACTCCCTTCACGCACTTTCCGCGACATATGAGCCGGTAACCCCCTCAAAAAATACATCAAGTGCCCTTTGCTCGGCCTCCTGCAACAGAACACCATTCGCTTCATCTCTCGTAGGTATATTCGTTAATTTCTCTTATTCTGTTCGCAAATTTATCTACCGTCTCCCCCTGTGTCTTCGTCATTGTTCTCAACCTCTCCCTGGAGCACCGAGCGCTATTTTGTTTTTTGTACGTCTGTAAAAGCCCCTCCTTCAACTGCTTAAACTGTCTTGCCTTCCATAAGGCCTCAGAACACCTTACATCTGTCTTTGCTACACCCGTTTATCTAATCTTGGCTATATGTAACAACTGTTCATCAGACCAACCATTCATCACAGCTGAAGTTTCCAAGTCCTCCACAAACGAACACACATCCTCAGATGCCTTGAGAGAAAACAGAATAATCAAACTCTGGACAGCTGGATCCATCTCTTGCTGCGGCACCCTAGGCAAAAACAATTGATCCGATGTGGTTTCCCTCTCACTTCTAGATGTTAATTCACTTCTCAACTGTGTATTATCTGCTGTCAATTGTGCTACCTTTTCCAACAAAATCCGTCAACTGTGTATTGTCCGCTGTCAATTGTGCTACCTTTCCCAACAAAATCTTCACCACTTCTGGTTCCAACACAGCTTGTGTCCCTGACTCTCCCATTGCGTTGCTTATCCCCAAAACAAAACATTTAAGTACAAGAATAACCTGACTTTCTACAGCTCCGTATCATCATACTCAGTATCATCACACACCAATACAAAAGTAATCAAATGCCACGAAAAACAACATCTTACTGCCCCAAACACACTAACACTTATTCTGACAAAAAAATAATATGCCCCTGCAAAACATCTAAAATGGCCTGCAAGGAGCAATACTCAAAACACAAACAAAAAAAGAATGAAAACTTCCAACACTCAAAAAGAAAAATTGGTCAATACTCACCACATTTTGTGAGTGTAGTACAAGCAGTAGGCTCGAACATTGTTCTGTACAAACAACGCCTGCTACTCTGACACCAAATGTCGAGGGGTATTGGACGAGAAAGGGAACTGTCAGGATGCGCTGTATTAAAACTCGTCCGAGTTTCCCAAGTGATTTGTTATATCCAGCTACAGTGCCCCCATTCCTCTCGGTCAGCGTCACCGGGTACCACAATGCTGAGAACACCACTTCGCTGTCTGCGAAACGGCCTGCCGCAGAATTGCTGCCTCAGTGACCCATGCAACACCCTGCTGTGTGTCGGCCTTGTATGGCAGTGGAGTTGTGACGACATCAGGATGTGCTGGCAGTCGACACAGCGGTCTTCACCCCTGATGCCTCAGCGCCACCAGCTGAGAGCTGCAAGGCGCCCGCAGCGTGCTTCCTCGCTGGCGTGGCTAAGATTACAGCGACAATAAGCGCTCGCAATCCGGTGTGTGAATCTGCGACCCTTGCCTCGGGATGCCTCCGGCATGTGTTGGGAGCCAACAACACTGCCTGCAGTAGCGAGCCGTGGCGTGGCCCGCCACTGGCTGGCTGCAGATCCCACGTTGGCCTCAGAGGGTCGAATCAGCGACCTGCCGTGGACTGGAACGCTGGCGCCCCATCTGCTGATGCCCCGCCATCCAGGAGAACTGTCACACTTGAATGCCTTGTTAGTGTACCGGCGCCTATTTATACATGGCTGTGCACCTCTGTTTTGCTAACGCGCCACTATGAGTCATGTATTCATAACATCTAGGTTGGGCCAGTTGGCCCCTTCTGCCTGTAACTTGCACCATGCAAACTGCTGCATTTAGCCTTTTCAGCGGGTTTACGGCCCTGTGGCCTCCATTCTACTTTACAACCGCTGGTAGCATAACTTACTGTCAACAAGCCCACACCTGGCTGTAACTTGTGCACTCTGAAATATTGCACCAAAGCTAACCTTTTCCCGTCTTAAACGGTGGTGCCGCTACAACAGGTTGCAGCGGCAGTACTAGGTAGTACGGACTGGAACGACAGAGGCATCACGGGCACTGACAGCTGGTGTGATAGACGTTACAGTCTTCGACGGCGCAAAGCTTCGGCAGGAGCAGGAGGTGACCTCACACATGATGCTGCCACCGAAACGTATCTCTGTTTCTCGCGTTTTAGTTCGACACACATTAAACGTTCACAAATATCTCCCCGGCCACTTGTGTTAACGCTGCTATTGTCAAAGTCCCAAACAGGCCGTGGGACACACGATAACGGTCACCTACAAAGCTTATAACGTGTGCAACTCAGACTTGGTTTTTTAAAAGTTCAAAAATACCAGAAAATAAACCCGCGCGAACGTGAATTCCGCGTAGTCTCTGTATCTGGCCCAGAGGACCATAAAATATATGCACAGGTTCTTCCTCCCATGTTGGTACATTATTGAGTTTGAGCATACAGTGCGAGGACACTCACTGTCTTCCCCTTATTTCCGCTCACAAATTAGACAGAACACAATATCTGGTATAAATGTTTATACTAATAACCTCTACAGTGTGCACAGGCAGCGCCACAACTGTGGCTCCTGGCTTAGCTGAGAGACATACACATCCGTCTGCTACAGGATCTCGAAACTACCTGCTCGGCCTTTACAACGGTCCCAATCTTACCTGCGCGCACAGAGAACCTGGGAGATCCGCTTCTGCACATAGATTACAAGGTCACTCGACAAGAAGCAGATTATACTGGTCAGTCTGCTCTGCCCAGTTTGGAAGCTGCCGCTATATGGCAGTTGGATTGAGTTGCAGAGTCCAAAGAATTTGTGTCTTTCTGATGTGCAAGTGGTAAATGCGGAAATGTGAACTATAGTGATGCATCCAAAGAGCGCCAACATGCTGTTATCCTTTTGTTGGCTGCTGAAGAGTAAACACTGGTAGACATCAACTGGAGGATGAAGAATGAGTATGAGGCAGCATGTCTGTCAAAAAGTTCCATTCATTCAATATAACACAATCCTAATATTGCAAGTTACGCCATGTCAAGTGACAGGCACCCCTATAGTTCTAATCTTCCCCTATGTAATTACCATGCTTTCATCCACTTAAAATAGGCCTTGACTGGTCGACGATTCCCTTCAGACAAGAACATGAAGCAGGCAGTTATGGAGTTCTTCCCACAGCAGGACACAGTGTCTTAACGAAATAGGCATCTCCAACCTGGTGCATTGATTAGATGACTACCAATGGCGATGGTGTCTGACAGGCATACCTATGCTGGACAGTAAAGCCTTTGAGTGGAAACTTTTTGGTAGCCTCATAAATATTCGTAGGAAAGTTGGTTAGCTCTTAAGCAGTTGTTTAATGGCTAATGATAAGAAATTGTATGACAAAAAGTATTAATAAAAATAACAACTCTAGTTGTTTAGCAATACTTCTTCTGTTAACCAACAGATGACTCCTCAAAATTCAAGTGATACATACTACAAATCGTCTTGCTGTGACGCCTCAGATACCAATTTGTTTTGTTTACAGATGGTTCAAAAACTACAATAAAAGGTAGATCAAGTATAGTCTGAGGTGAATCAGTTAATGAAATTTTCCATTTCCTATGACGAATTTCTTAGAAGAACCAACTGATGTATGTATTATTAATATCAAATAAAATATATGTTACCAAAAATGTGACTTCTGCACTTCTTCAGTAGAGTACTGTGCTCGATGAAAATAAATGTTTTAACTGCTTTCCATTTGATTTTGGTAGCTACAAAGGAATGCTACACTTACTTATTTGTCATAAATTTGTTACTATCTCTTAAATTGGAATACACTTACTTTTTTATTTGTTCCATTAATTATCATTTGTTATAGGAACCTTATCATATCAATTTTTGTATAAATAAGCGTTATGTATTATTGTTTTTATAGAATGCTCTTGATCTTTGAAGATTTCCTCACTATGGAACAAGGAATATAGCTAAGCTAATCTAATGTGATCCAGAAAAATGTTTCTGAAAAGATCTATGGAAAGACATCTTTAATTTATAGGCTTTCCTGTCTGCTTTGAGAATATCAGACAACAGACAAATAATAATAGATAATGATAAAAGTATGTGATCAGAGTATGAAGTTCGAATGATGCTTAATACAAACTTTGGGCGCTTAACAATGCCTTTTTGTGTAAGGTCCATTCATTGTAAGTTTGACCATGAGTGACTCTTCTCGAAATATTTATTTATCAGACTTCATAAATTGAATAATTCCACAGCATTGGCTCGTGCTGGACCTATCATAACATTTGTAACACGAAACCTTTAGCTATGCCAAAACGCCATTTAATTGGAACAATAGCTTGCAACATAAATGAAACACAAGATTAAATAATATCACTGCATTCACAAAATATTACACTAAAATAAATTACATAGATGCTTACATTAATTCTGTTTCTGTGTGAAACTATGAGTCACCCAGTGAGACTGCGTCTCAATAAAATGGTAATAGTAATAATGCAGGTGTGCAATGGCAGATACGCATCCGATCTGCACCACTACAAGAACAAAAAAGGTGCCATCTAATAGGCAAGACAACTGAGCAGCCTAGTTATTCTAATGGTTCAGCTGTTGCACGCCACAATCGGTACAACCGCTTATACTAATTAATATCTTAAGTAATTCTTTATTTATAATCTCAACTTATAGCTACATTTTTCCCATCCTGCAGATGTGCCATTAAACATCCCATAACTTCTTAAAGATTATTTGGTGTAAAATATTTGTGTTTATAGGGACATATACTGTATGTAAATTAAGTGATAAATTTTATTATCTGTACATTATGTATTGTTGTCACCTGAGTGAAATATTGCATTTAAATAATGTTAATAACTGAATCTAAAGTGCCAGATACATATAAAGTATTATTTGTACGAAATGTTTTGCATGTCTGTGCTGTAGGGCCCATGTGAAAAAGTATCTATTTGAGTCCTTATAGAAATCTACAGGTAAATTTATATAATGTCACTATCATATTTGCAGTTTCTTTGTTTGAAATTGTTATATGCAGTGCAAACATAAAGAGATAAGAGAAACTGGGTCCATCCAATAAAATGTAGATAAATCATATCAAATAAAATTCATGTCAATCAAACATCTGATAACTAATACTAATCTCAGTGAAGTTTTCCTTCATTTATGGGAAAATCGAGAACTAAATGCACAGATAATAAATGAAAAGCACCAGTTTGCTTTTGTTCTACAATATTACTTTTATTGTGTTAAGCGGTTTTTGGCTTACAAGTCCATCTGCAGACATCTACTGAGTATTGTCACCAAAGAAGTTATAATGTTTGCAAACAACATTGGAAGAGAAGTAATGTGATTATGTAGATAAAGTTAATGATATCCTGAAAACCACAGGCTTACAAGTCCTTCCTAAAGACCGTACTAAATAATTCAAAGAGGATGTTAAATATGCAATCAGTTCATGCAAAAGAATATTATCTGAGTTTGAAGGAAAACGGTCAACTAATATGAACCTGGTGCCTCCTAGAATGTATGGGCTTCCTAAACTGCATAAACAAGATGTTCCAATTCATCCAGTTGCATCATAATTCACTGCTCCATCTTACAAACTAGCTAGTAAACTGGATGTCCTAATTAAGAGCAAGATTAAATTCAAACCAAAGCATGGTATTTCAAACTCTGTGGAACTAGTAAAAAAGTTAAAAGGTATATCTGTCTCACACAGTGTTAAATTAGTATACTTTGATGTCTGCAGTTTTTTTTTTCAACATACCAGTGGTAGAATGCATTGATATTCTGACAGAGCTGAGGCACAAGTCTAATGTCAATCCTGTGGAATTGAATGATTTGAGGCTGGCCACTCAGACATGCTTGGCACAGAAATATTTCCTGTTCCAAGGGACTCTTTATAAACAATTAGATGGCTTAGCTATGGGTTCCCCTCTTAGTCCACTGTTGGCTGAAATGTTTATGGACCATTCTCAACAAAATTTTCTAAAAACAAAACCTTTGAGAGCAAATGTCAAACACTGGTTTATATATGTCCTGTGTACGTGGACTGGTACTACAAGACAAGTCAACACATTTTTGAAAGACCTAAAGAGTCAACATAAAAATACTCACTTCACAATGGAGATTGGTAACAAATCCATAAACTTCTTAGATCTCACCATTGACACCACACACACACACACATTATTTCAAAATTTATAGAAAAACTACAACTACAGACCCAAAATATCTTTTTGCTCACAACATCCCGTAGCTCACAAACATGCAGCTTTCTGCTGAATGTCACACCACCTCATATCTATCCCCATGTCCAGAGATGATTTTAAAGCAGAGTTAGATACAATAAAATTTATTGCCACAGCCAATGACTGCAGTCCAGTTCTTATTGACTACATCTTGTACAGGAAACAATAGCTGAAAATTATACCTCTCCTCTATGCCCCACCTGCTTCCCCATCCACTGTCTGCAAGAAATGGTGTACACTACCATTTGTAGGTGAGGTATCACAGATTGTAGCCAAAGCACTGAATAGCCTGCAAGTATAGGTTTTTGTACTGTGTTAAGAACACGACAGCCCAGTGTGTTTTTAATAGCGAAAATAAGATCCAGTTATTAGCCAACAGTGGTGTATACAAAATCACCTGTTCTGATTGTGACGAATTTTACATCAGTCAGTCAGGCAGAGACATAGCAACTAGGCTGGCTGAACATGAACCCAGGTGGAGGCTGCAGAATTCTGACTGCATTTGCTGAGCATGTACTGAGTGAGGGTCACAACTACCAGTCAGTGTTCCGTGTACTTCACTTAGCAGACAAAGGCCATAAACTCAACCTGCTGGAAGCCCTGGAAATTAACAAACATCTTACTCACAGTCCAAATCTAATCGTAAATGACCAGACATAGCTCAACACTTTCCCTCTCCTAAACTTCATATAATCATCTCTGTTGTTCATTACTTCCCACACTGTCTGTTCCTACATATTCCCATGTTCTTGCATTCATTAAGTTCTTTTGCTTTATCGAAGTTGTCTTTGTATTCCATACAGATTGTAGATTCAATAGTTAAGGCTTTCTTTTAACTGGTACTTATATTACTGTCCATGTTTATCACCTCCTGTAGTTGTCTCATCAAATAGTGTTCATTTTTTACTTTTTTCATTTATTTAATGCAAACTGTTACATATCCACCATTTTGAATATGATGTTAATATTAAAATTCAGTACCACCACACTCTCAAAGATTGCATTTGCTGTATGTTCCTTCAAACGCCTCCATTTTCCTGCATTTATTTATTTATGTTTACCTTATAGGTATTGCATAAGTTTCTTATGTATTCTGTAGTTACATTGATAACTGTTTCTTCTTTTAATTGGTTTGTGTATCACTCTCCATGTTTGATACCTCCTGATGTAACCTTGTCTAGTGCTAATTTTATTTTATTTTATTTTATTAGTTTTGTTTATTAATAGGAAGTGTTATGTAGGTATGCTGTTCTTATTGTGTTAAAGGTTTTCCTGTCTGCTCCATTGTTATTTATTTACTGTTCAATTTTTTACTTTTTCATTGTATTACCACCACACTGTCAAAGACGTTACTTACTGTATGTTTCTGCTTCAGTCTAGACGTGTTCAAATGTTGTTTGCAAAAACTGTAAATTCTTTGGGGACAATACTCAGTAAAAGTCTGAAAATGGCTTTGTAAACTGAAAACCAGTTAACAAAATAAAAGTAATATCATAGAACAAAAGCAAACTGGTGCTTCTCGTTTATTATAATCTTGTTCTACCAAAAACGATGGAATATTCTGTTAACATAATGCTCAGGTAGTTTCTTAAGTTAGTTAGTTTTGTGTTCCACTGATCATTTGAACATTTAATCATAATGATATGGAATGAGTCATTTCACACTGACATTACATATTCAAAATGTGACTACATGATGACTATTTGCAAGTTTTTTTTATACAGATGTGAATTAGTTATTCTGCCTATCACCTGTTAAACATTACAAAAGTAGAAATTATTCTACACAATTGAGGGAATTGTCAAGGGGTAACGTTTTCACTTTCTTTTCAAATTTAATTTCTCTGTGTCAGATTTTTTTATATCATTGAGCAGGGGATCAAAAATTTTGGAGGACGCATTATACCCCATTTTTTGCACTAAAGACATCCTTTATATTCATAATACATTATATTTTTTCTTCTGATATTGTAAATGTGTACATCATTGTTTCTTTCAATCTGAAGTGAATTATTTACAACAAACTTTATGACTGAAAAATATACTATAAAACAGTTGTAAAAATGCCAATCTCCTTGAACAGATGTCTATTATGTGGTCATGGTGAGCACGTTTTTGAACAATGATGACTATTGTTCTTAAAGATGAGTTATCCCAGATTATTATTCTATATGACATAGCTGAATGGAAACACACAGAGTATGTCAACTTAATGATTTATTTGTTCTCAAAATTTGCAATGATCTTAAGTGCAAATGTAACTGAACTAAATTATTTGAAAGTTTCAAAAGTGTTTTTTTGCAGTTTAAGTTGTTATCTATATAGACACTTAACATTTTTGAACCTTCCATACTAGTTATTATTTCCTCACTCTGTGTGTTACTCTAACTGTTAGTGTAGTACCTCTAGAGGTACAAAACTGAATATGTTGTGCCTTTTTTTAAATAAGAGCCAGACTGTTCACAAAACATATGTATTTTAGGCCTAATTACAATACTAGTGACATTTGCAAAAATAAGTAATTTTGCTTGTTGTATGTTTGTTCAAAGGTACTTTACACATATGAGAATCAATAGTGGACCTAAGATCGAGCTTTATTGAATCTCATAAGTGATCTCATTACAGTCAGAAGAATCTCCCCTGTTCGCATTGGTTGAATTATTAAGTATATAATTCTGTATTGTTTTGGTCAGGTGTGATATTATCTGTTGGTTGTCTGTAACATCAATTCCATAAAACCTCAGTTTTTCGAGGAAAATATCTAGGAGAATATTCAGGTGATTAATTTACTATGTAATCATCATTTTATTCACTAGTAACATAATCTTTGATACACTGCTTCTCTGTTGCTCTTACTGTTTCCTTTTACATTATTATGTTCAATGTAATCACTCTTTTATCACCATTTTCTCATAGTTTCACACATGGTTCACTTCGTCACCATGTTTTATCAATCTCTAGAAAACTAAGCTCCTTCAGGTTTCACATGCTGTCAGACAAGTGTACCTGACTTTTAAAAATCCCTCTTTTCCCTGGCCTCTGTTCTCAGACAACTAACTGCCCATTTTCACCTCCGTACGCCCTTTTCTCCCCTCCCCTCCCACACCCCCACATTCTGCAAGAAGGTAGGCCATCCCTTTTACAGGTACAGTAGTCCCCCCTACCTGCCATCTTATAGTAGAGGTGACTCATGATAGCCCTACATCATACCCCCTTGCAAATGTGTAGTCATTATCAGCCCATCTGACTGATTTCCACTTCATAATTTAGGATCTCAGCATTCATGTCATACTTCTGTCTAAGAGAAGAGTATCTCTTCCAATTCTGTAAGTCTAGATGGTTGCATTTTTCTGAGACAGCCAGCCGATGTGGCCGAGCGGTTCTTGGCGCGTCAGTCTGGAACCGTGCCGCCGCTACGGTCGCAGGTTCGAATCATGCCTCGGGCATGGATGTGTGTGATGTCCTTAGGTTAGTTAGGTTAAGTAGTTCTAAGTTCTAGGGGACTGATGACCTCAGATGTTAAGTCCCATAGTGCTCAGAGCCATTTGAACCATTTTTCTGAGACATGACAGGTGTAACAGAGGAGGGGGCTATCTGGCAGTACATATAGGCATAAAAATGTTCCCTAAGCTCATTCTCATGTCTATAAACGAGGACAAACAGCCTAAATACTTGTTCATTGAATTTAAACCTCTCAGCAGAAAGTGTCTCATTTGTGTGATATATGGATATGCCTAAAGTTGAGGACTCTACATTTGAATCTGCACTCTCAAATTTAGATGCTCTGTATGAACACATACTTGCAGCTAGAGGTATGAATATAAATTTTCTAAACAATAGTCCTTCTGTGTCAAACTTCACTCACACACTTTCCTGCTCAAATCTTGCACTGATTCCACTTGGGCGTACTCACCATATGGCAGACAGTCATATGTTCATCGATATGTCCGCAACCAAATCTCCAAATACAGTAATTTTCGCAGATCAGATCTCTGTACCTGGCTTGTCCACTCGTAATGTAATATTCGTGACCTACTAGTTGCAGTGTGCAAAGAAAAAAACTGTAAGTGCCAACTTCCAGAGATTTTAAGTATACGAATATGTCTGAATTTACAGTTGACGTCATCATTATTATCTGCATTTTCGAAAATAATTGAAATAATAATGTAAGGCAGAGTGCTAGACTTCCTGAACATAAATAAAATTCTTGTAAATGCACAGAATGGTTTCAAAAAGGCAAATCTACACAAACGCCTCTCTTCGAATTCCTAAAACTTGTTTAAAAAGCTTTTGAGGACAAGGAACTGATCTGTGGGTTGGTTTTGGACATTTCCAAAGCGTTTGATCTTATAAATCATAATCTACTGTTGTTAAAACTGTGTAATTATGGTGGCTGTGGTATTTCCTATGAGTGGTTCACGTCATATTTAACTCATAGGAGTACAAGTTTCTCAGGATGGCAATGTGAACCATTCTGAATTTAAAAATGTTAGTTATAGTGTGCCCCAGGGCTCAGTATTGGGACTACTGTTATTCTTGATTTTAATTGATGATCTGCCACAGCAGTTTTCAACAGCTGGTACCATATTATTTGCTGATGATACCAGCTTCATTATAAAAGGGAAGAATGATTATGAGATGCAGCAAAAAATCGACAAAACAGCAGAAGTGGCAGAAAAATGGTTTAAATATAACTGTCTAAGTGTCAATGACAAGAAAACTCTATGGATGAACTTCAACCACATAAGGAACAAAAATAGGACCAATGTAACATTCACATTATCAGATAGCCAAATTCAGCAAAAGAATCACATAAAATTTTTAGGATTATTGGTGGATGAGCATCTAAGATGGGAAAAACAAGTAGATATGCTTAACAAAAAATTAAGCAAGTACTGTTACATATGTTAAGTGCTTATTACGCATATATGCATAGTCTACTGAAGTATGGTATAGTGTTCTGGGAAAATACCTCTTTTGCAAAGCAGTCTTTTAAGCTCCAAAAAAAACTGTAAGATTAATAAGTGATGTTCCTTACAGAGCATCATTTAGAGGTATCTTTAAGGAATTAAAAATCGTGACCTTACCATCTATATTTATATCTGAAAGCATCTTCTTCATTAAAAACCACCAAGTTTCAGCTTTGAATAGTGAGATCCACAATTATCAGACAAGGAACAGGGATGACTCTCATAGGGATGTGCACAGAATATCAATATATCAGGACAGTGCTGTTTACAAACCAAAAATTATGTACAGTGCATTGCCAGATAGCATCAAAAAATACCAAACATTAATACATTAAAAAAAGAACTAAAAAACCTACTAATAAAGAACAGCTTCTGCAGCATTAATGAATGCCTGGAATTTCGCTCAAATCTGTAGGTCTGCTTCATAATTCTCTAAACAACAGTTCATAATTATCAACCATTCCTAGATAAAACCAAACTTCTTTCGTACATGTATATATCTAATTATGCACCTAGCTATTGTTCCATATGTTACTATTCCTAGTTAACTAATGTACTGGTATTTAATAGTTTTAGTAAAATCAACCAAGGGGCTTCGCTAGCTTTTATTCTATGTGTATGTATGTATATAATTTTATAATAAAATTAAGCAGAATAAAGGTTTTGTATAAAGATGTGATACCAATGATAAGATTCTGTGCATGATGTAAATATGTAATATTTTATACTGTTCTGTGCCTTGAAGTCCAATATCATGAATGTTATAATATGGGCGCTAAATAAATAAATAAATAAAAATAAATAGCAACAGTATTTCTTGGCAGACAATGGCAGCAAATAACTCCAATATAAGATGAAATATCTAATTTCACTGAGACCCTCTGTAATATATATGGCAAACATGCTCATCTAAAAAATTCTAAGACTAAGGAGATAATCTGCACTACCTCTAATAACCATCTCACCTACAAGCAACTACATAACCGATTTAGTCAATCTGCGAGAAATGTAAAACTCAGGTAAGACCACTCACAAACTTTCACAGAGCCACTGTCCGGTGAAAAAAATCAACGAGATCTAGAAATAGGCTGATATAAATCTACTGCTGAATTGCTAGTTCCTATTGGGGATTTAACTGACTATTTCGCCATGTCTAAATCTTTACTTTACCCATGCACAAGGGTGCAAAACGTCAGCTCCATTAAAGAACCAGTGCTTGGCACAAACCAAAAAAATTTTCTGCAGCCGATAGCACCTAACACTTTCAAGAAGTTCATTGTTCATATTCGTTCATCAGCTGCAGAGTACGATAATAAAACAATGCTAATGATTAAAATTCTATTGTCGAGTCACTATAGCCCAAAAGAACAAATATTTTCTAACATTCTCAGACCGCCAGCATCTTCCAAACAGCCAGGAAGCAGGTACCCATACAACCATTAGATAAGAAGGAATTTGTCAAACAACCTTCCAACCACAGGCCCATTTGCATTTCACCAGCATTATCCACGGCTTTAGAATACATAGTCCACAAACAGCTTCTTAATTATTTAGCATCAAACAACCTTTCATATCAGTACCAGTCTTGTAACCAGCAGAATCGCAGCACAACGATCGCTCTTATAAAAATGACAGACAAACTGCAATAAGCTATGAACAAACAACAGCCAATCACTTTGTGCTTTTTGGATTTCAGAAAACTTTCAACATGTTGACATTGCTATTCTAATTGCGAAACTCAAAGCCAAATTTTTTTCTTCGAGTGCTATATAGTGTTTCCACTCGTACCTAACATCCCACCAACAGTGTGTAAGGATTGGAACTAAAATTAAGAGCAGAGGGATGTAGAATCAGGAGTCACATGAGGATCAATACTGCTCGCAATACTTTTCTCATTGTGTGTTAGTGATGTGTCAACTATACCGTCCCACTGCAAAAATCAACTATGCACTGACAAACTTTAGCTATATCTAACTGAAAGTCCAATAACCATTGCCATCCAGTGCATAAACTCTCATTTACTTGCATTAGCTGAGTGGGCGCAGAACATAAGAGGTTTGGAACTTAACCCATCTAAAATGCAAGCATTCTTAGTCGCTCACAAAACACTTATTACCATGTAGTTCAGAGAATTTCTTCCATCCTTAATTCTAAACAGCACAGAAGTAACCTTCTCTTCTTCTGTAAGGAGCTTGGGGATAATTGTGGACCACCACTTAGATGGGACTGAACACCCAACTGCAGTTTGCAAGAAAGTGTCAGTGTCACTTCGCTCATTACAAAAATTCTTCACTAATAGGATGTCATTCTCCAAGGACTTTCATACAAAAGCTCATACAGGCTAGAAATGGAGATGATTTTTTGTGTGTGATACATTTGTGACATATGCTATTACAACCATATCACTCCTACCCAAGAACAGTTATCATACCTATATGCCAACATGTGTAGAAACTGTCATACTCTATGTTTGCTCTATTATCTTCTCAGTCATTGTATTCCCTCTTTTATATCTTCAACTCTTACACTACTATCTGAACAGCACAGCAGAAATACTCATTCTCAACAAAGCAAAATTCTCTTGTTACCATCATGTAATACTGCCATCTTCTCTAAATCTTTTCTGTATCAGGTACATGACTTTGGAACAATTTTCTTCAATATATTAGAGAAATTAAATTGCTTCCAAACTTCCAAAGACAGTTAATGGCCCACCTTCTATCACATAACCATCTCTCCCATATACTAGTCAGCAGTCGCTCTCATCAATCCCCCACTCTCCCACAACTTTTCCCTCCCTCATCTTGGTAGAGTTCTTTATTTTAATTCTGTCCTTTCCTAATATCCACTGTCACTGTCATATAAGTCGTCTCCTCTTTCTCTATTCCTTCTACCTCTATAATACGAAACATGGATTCAGATGTGCTAAACTAAACTATATCCTTCTTAATGCCCTTGATACTGTTATCATTGTTATTATTAATCTCAATTACTGTTAGTGTCTATTATCAATTATGATTACTGTTATTATTATTATTTTGTGGATTTTTTTGTAGTGCCTTTGTTATGTATTTCTCCTGGTTGGATCAGAGAAGGTGTTGAAGCCTTAATCTGGTCAAGCTACATAAGCAATAAGTAAATAAATGTCATGATTCACACAGTCACATAGTTGAAAAACGGTAGTAGCCATTTTTTTCTCCAGTACCATAATCACTCTCTCCTTTCACATTAACAAGGCGTTAAAACCAAGCTGATATTTCAC
Organism: Schistocerca serialis cubense; assembly: GCF_023864345.2. Taxonomy (NCBI): domain Eukaryota; kingdom Metazoa; phylum Arthropoda; class Insecta; order Orthoptera; family Acrididae; genus Schistocerca; species Schistocerca serialis. The sequence goes on from NC_064641.1 coordinate 260,049,235, forward strand.
TTATTACTGTCTACAGAAAAATGACATGCATATAGTTATTTTAACACTGCATTTTGCTGAAAAACCTGTTAGTATGTACGCTTTACTGATTTTGTATGTTTATTTATTTATGTGTATGTCATATGACATATAGAAACTGAAAAAAGCCATGTATGTAATTTAAAATGCAAAATAGATATGTTTATATAAAAACATACTAGTCAAATACAGAACTACATAATAAAAATGTAAGATATAATTCGCTCACCCAGTCAGTGTAAGCTACAGCTGTCTTGATATATTTCAGGGGGTTCTCTTCATATTCGCACTCACACTTGTCATTGTCTGTGTAGAGCCACTTTTTCATAAGTTGTTTGGATCGCTCTGTGCCTGTGCAAAGTCAGTTCAACGTTTTCCAGCGTTGTCAGCCTAGGTGGGAACCCTGGTGTGGAGCTCCATCTATGAAAGGGCTTCTGGGTATTCTTCTTGCAATAATGATTTTATGCAATTTTCCATTAGTTGCACTGAACATATGAAATTTTGTCTAGATTTAAGCCTTTTGGGCATGGGTTGATGGTTGTGTAGTGGGTGGAGCTGGTCATTCATCTGTTTGTTCCTTCCTTCAAGCTCAGGGATGATCTTTAACATTTGGTCGGGCAATACTCGATCATGAATATAAATGATCCACTCTAATAGATCTCAGGAAGCCAGTTATCTTCCTGCAGATATCGTTTGGGATCGATTCTGTTTTACTAATGTGATCATATATTTCACGAACTTAACATCCATACTCAGCGACCGAACAGCGAGTACTGTGGAAAGGAGTATGTTCGAGTTAGCGCCACACTTTCAAATGTCAGTTTGTTCTGTATGCCATTAAGTATTTGTATTTTAGCTTTTGTTTTCTCAATATATTTCTAATATGTTGAAGTTCCTTCGAGAGTGAGGCCGAGATAGGATGGATGGATGGGGATAGTTGTTCAGGTATGTACTGTTCCATATGGTATTAAGCTCCTTCCCTGCCTCCCAGGTGTTCAGGTGAAAAACGCACTTGTGTTTTACTGGAATTTGGTTTTAAGTGATTACATCTGTAGTAGTTTGTGAATGTTGTGAAGCCTTCACCCAGGCCATTTTCAATTTCATTACAAAATTATGGTTGGTATGCAGTTGCTCTATCATCTCCATAAATAAAAGGTTTGGTTCTTCCGCTGACAGGTTTGTCAATGGTATGTATGTTAAATAGCAATGGTGACGGCGCACTACCTTGTGGCAACCCGTTTTTCTGATTTCTACATCAGCTTCTCTTTCGTTAGAATTCGGCGAGGAATCTTCTATTAAACAGCAGTGTCCTAAGAATTTCTACTAGTCTGTCACTGTTTGCCGTTGAGGTACTGAAGAGATGAGGGTTTTCAAGTTTACAGTATAGAGTGCTACAGTTAGGTCAATGAACACTACACCTGTTGGGAGCATCCTCTCAAAACCGTCACCAGTAAATTGAGTGAGGTTGAGACCCAGTCATTTAAAGGACTGTCAATATATCCACATATTCTGTTCATTGTTAACCTTTCCAAAAGTGTCAGTAGCGGAAAGTGACGACGATATTGGTCGATAATTCTTTGAGTTATTTGGGTCCTTCATATGTTTAAGAATTGCGATGACCTTGGTGTGGCTTCACATTCTGGGAATTTTTGCAGGCCATCAGCAGCAATGAAAAAGGTTCAGTAACCACTTTATGGTATTCTCGGACAGATTTTTAATTATTTCAATCCTGATATTGGCAAGTTCAGCAGCTTTTCCTGTTTTCAAATCACTTATGGCCTCTTTTCTTTCTTCCACAGAAAATTATAAATCTTAATCGTTATTTTCCTTTCCATGTTTACTTTCAGGCTAGACCTAGGTGCTATATTTTTTCGGTCAGCTTTGCCATTTAATAAAAAGTGGTTAGGTTTTACGTTACGTGCGGGTTTCCCTTAGTTGGATCATTTGATAGTTTTTTAAGAAGTCCCCACGCCTTCCTACTACCGCGCGTCATGCCCATGCCCTGAAGTCTTCATCCAGGTCTGGCGCCTCTGGCCTCTTAAAACTACTAGAAATTCCTCCCAAGACGCGACTGTTTTTTTGGCGAGGAAATTCTTAACGAAGAGTTCACAATATCTTTTTCTTCATGTGCTGTAAATAAAATTTATACTATCCCAAAACAGTTAAGGCTAGACCATAGATAATTTATAGAATGCACATAGCCAAAGGCATCTGCGAAATTGTCTGCGCTCTTTGTAAATAGAATCTATAGAAACTTGAAAGTAGTATCTCTGACAGCGAAGTGATTAATGACATTAGAGTAACAATACCTCTATTGTTTTGAGTGATTAATGCAATTTATATACGTCACACACTTGTCAGAATGCGGAAGCATTCGTTAAGCATGGAATTCTACTGATTAGATAATTGGGAGACGAATCATTCATATGGCTGAGTATAGAAATAGCAGAGGCGCTCGTTGTAGGTCATGGAACGACCCTGCCATGTTCCTGATGACAGTGGAGATGCAGAACTGGATCCGCGAATACAGGTGTGTCATTTACTTTCGTACACAATGAATGAAGCATAGTTTTTGCGGCCTGTGGCAGCTTGGCAGAATTAATCGTGTTAACTTAAATACATTTTACCCGTAGAACAAAGTTTGTTAGAACTGTTTATCATCCGTATTACGTCTGTGTGCTAATATTCTTTAGCGTATGATAATAATCGTTACATTTTTTTTACATTGTGGTCTGTTTAATTAATCAAGATAATGTGAGGTATTTTTTTGTGTGAGAGAGAGGCGGGGTGAATGATGGTGTTCCTCAGTATAGTGGCACTGTTTGCCTCCAGGGTTCCTGTAATTTTGCATGTTATCTGCTTTCGGAAATTGTTTCATTTTTAACTTGCATTAGTAAAAAGCAACATATTTCAGCAGTATCAATTTCTTGGTCTAGCACAGTACTTTGACATAATACCAAGTTATTATTAGAAACATCTATCTCGCCAGATAATAATAGTGAGAAGTGCTGGTTGTGCATTTAGTCTCTTCCATAGTTTAGAACAGGGAAAACTTGCAGAAATAAAGCTTTAAAGAGTTAAATCTTCTGTGTATGTATTTGAAAATAATTTCATGTTGTGGTGTCGGATAATCCTTTGGGTCATTCCATATAAACGAGTAATCATTATCTAAAATTTAATTTTTCTGTTGGAGTTTTTCCCCTATTACATATGTAGGTTGGCCGTTCAATTTTGTTGTCAAAGATTGATTTTCCCCCCCAAAACCTGTTGTTTACTCGTGGGAGCCATTGTTTTGAAGACTATATTGTTTAGTTTCTTCATGCAGAAGAGTTAGTTAGTTAGTTGGTTGCGTGTTCCATTGATCAATCGCACGGTACGGTAGCCGTTATGATGTGGAACATGTCATTTGATCAATTTTATGGTAAGAAAAAAATCATGAAAATTATAATAATTCTTTATGGTTTATATATCACTTTAGAGTGCATGACTTTTTTGGTATATATTTAGAGCAAACAATTTAAGCATGATAAATACAAAAACAATTATATAACGAAACCCAAAATGTGTACCATGAGTTACCAAATGCCATTTTTTTTAAGATTTTCACAAAATACATTAAAGTATAGAAACTTATATGCCATGCTGTCCTTCACACAAGTGTACCTGATAATTTCGTGTCTCAAATAAATTTCGACCTGGAAGACTTCTCCTGGTATAGGATATTTAATTCACGTAACATGAGTCACCTTTATTTATCTGACGTTAGTTACCATAATTTTTTTTAGGATTACTTATAATTTTGAACAATCAGATTGGTTTGAATTACACACACCATAACTAACAATATATTTCAACATATTTAATGTATATTTATCTCCATGTGCCACATAAAATCCCATAGGGAATAACTATTTCAACTTTAAAACAATTTGGAATTTTTGCAGAGTGCCTTTTAAGTGCAGCTGAAAAGATAAGAAGAAAGCAGAAATTGAACAGTGAAGGCAGATATGAAGAGTATAAAATCAAACACAAGGAAACTATGAAAAAATTCAGGAAAAAGAACCAGGAACAGGAAAAATGTTTTAAGTTAAAGAGAACAAGAAACAGGAAACAGAATGTTAGAGAAAGATTTGCGAAGTACAGGAACCAGCTAAAGGAAGCATTTTCAGCTACACCAAGTAGTTCTGCCTCTACACCATATAAAAATAGTGCTTCATTGGGAAAACCCATATCAGAAGTGAAACGTGTACTTCCAGCATTATCCAGAAAACAAAAATGTATTGTTAGAAGGTTGTATCATACATTTGTTGCACCATTAGAAGTAGAAATAATCTCTAAACAAAAGAATAAGTAATGAAATAATAAGTGCAGTGAAGCAAATTCTATGAAAGGGATGACATTAGCAGACAGGCCCCTGGACGCAAAGAAGTTGTGACCAAAAGATGAGAAAGGTAAGAGTAAGTTGCAAGTACGACACTTGATGTTTTCTTTGAAAGAAGCCCATGCAATGTTTTGTGACGAAAATGGCAAAGTAATTGGTAAAAGTAAATTCGCAGAATTAAGACCCAAACATGTCATGCTTGCCAATGAACTTCCACACAACATGTGTGTCTGCAGATATCGCGAGAATTTCATCTGTGCTATTAACTCTCTTCATTGCATAGTACCTCAAATACCTAAGTACACCAGTAACTGGCCAGAATTTTTTCAATGTGCAGAGTCTATAGCCGATTGTCGGTTGGGAAAGTGCATGAAATGTAAAGATTTATTGGCAGTTAAATTTCCTGATTTATGTACTAGTGTATAAGATTACAGTGTGAAATGGTAAGTGTGGCAGAATTTTGAAAGTAGAGGAAGAAGGTTAATTACAAGGTCTTGTTGATCATATTTTTACCATGGGACCTAAATTTTTAGAGCACTGCTACTTTAAGAGAACAATCAAAGAACTATCAGAGTGATAAGGAATCACTGCCTTCTGTGATGCTTACTGCCATGATGCAAATCAATTTTTCTGAAAATTTTACAAGTCAAGATGAAATTCAAAGTGCACATTGGCAGCAGAATGAAGTTGGTATTTTTACTGCCATGTTTGGCATTCAGGTACTTCTCACCCCTACATTTTGATATCTGTTAATATTCCCCTCACAAGAAACACTGTCATCCCCTATGTTGATAGACTTCTTGAAGAACTACCAAAAAATATTAGAGAAGTTACAATCTGATCAGATAGTCCTGCTTCCCAGTTTAAAAACAGATGTATTGTAGAGGCTAAAAAAGTTCTAAGTAAGAGTCATACCAAAAGAATTACATGGAAGCACTTTGCAACTTGTCATGGAGGGGGCCAGTGGATGGAATTGTGGCTGTCAAATGCCGTTTGGTCTCATGTGAAAAGTAGGAAATGTGTTGTAAACAATGCAACCGATTTTAGAAAAGCATTATTGAATTCTTCTTCTAATGCGACAGCAGTTCTTACGGGTGAAGACTTCAGCCAAAGAAGCAAAATACTACATCTCTCAACTTTAATCAAGAACTGCAAGCCTTTCTTGAACATTTCAAAAATTCATGACTTGGAACTATAATAATGAAGTTGTAGGACACACCACTTCATCAGCTTCAGAGGAAGACACCAACAGAACAGAAAAATCACTAGATATACAAGTAGATGACTGGGTGGTGGTAAAATATGACAATTCATATTTTTCTGGTATGTTACGAAAATTGAAAGTGGTGAGTTTAAAGTTGATGTTATGAAGAAAGACAGGAAGTTTTGGAAGTGGCCTGAAATTAAAAATGAGATATACTATACTAATGACAAGCTTGTCAGAAAAGTGAACACTCCAAGTGTTGTTAATTCCCGTGGTTATTTCAAGTTTGACTGTGATCTGTTACAATGTAACATGAGTTGCCATATGTTGTAAGATTAAATGTTTGGATCTTTGTTGAAGTACTTACAAGAGCTTCTGGAATTGTGTGGAAAACTTACAAGAAATGTTCACATAAAACAGAGCGGACTTTGTATTTTCTTTATCATAAGCAAAAGCTATTTCTTGCAAATGTAACATGACTTACCAAGAATAATTATAAGATTTGGTTTTATAAATATAGTAATGTAACAATTATTGTGCTATAGGTTTATAGAGCATTCTGTATGAAGTATGTTTTGAGGTATAAAAAATATTTGATAGAAGTATTTCCTTCTGTTAATTGTCCAAAACTTATAATACAAACATCACTTTGTAACATGAGTTACCATGGAATGACCCCATTTCTGTGGTAGGTCAACACCACACCACTTATCTGCAAGTTATGTTCCATGATCAATAAACCTGCACACATTATGAGGGAAGAAATTAGCTTGTAAATGTTTTTGCATTTTTGTGATTATGCCTTCATTTTCGTTCATGTTTTTTAAGTTTTAAAACATATTAATAACCAGATCCGTATCTTCCGAAAGATTAATTTACTTTCTTGAACAGTTAATTAATTCATCAGTCTGTGTTGTTCTGTAACTAACTTCTCATAGTATATGTATCAACATGCTTGACAAAACACATTAACATCACTGCTGCAGCCCCAGTGAATAATGTTATATCCTTGTCTTGAAATCTGTGATGCGTGCCGTCCCTCACTTTTGCGGGACTTGAATGTGGGAAATGAGTTGAGTTGCAAAATAAGCCTATTGTCACATATTCCATTACAACTTCTCCCAGACCTGATAGTCACATTATCAGTAAAAATGGGAAGGCTAGTGGTGATGGACCTACAGGTTTTCTATTACTGCTGTAATACAAACTTCTTATGCTTCTGGTCCTGAAAAACTAGCTGTAGTGACCAAAAATTGTATGATTAAAGTTTGAAAGTTAGAAGAAAAGGCAAAATATGTTGGAAAGTGATAGGATAATAAGAAGATATGTATGTTTCACCCAGTTTGTGTATGATTTAGGAAATTCAGTGTAACTGACAGAGGGAATACGTAATGCATTGAGTTCATTTCCTCAGAACTCAAGCACCAGTGTAATAAATTGACCACAATAACACAGCTGTCAGTTTAAACTCATATTAGTGGAGGTTAGCACTCTAAACATAAAAATAAAATTGCAGGTAAGAGAAAGTTATGTAAACAAAACTAGGTAACAGCATTTGTGGTGGTGGGGAGACAACTGGTTACTGTTGTTGTGGGGGTTTTAGCTTATAATATAACAATAAAAATTAATTAACAATACATTGTGTTCTGAAGATGGCCTATTGCCATGAGCATAATGTTCAGTCATGTATAACCGTTAAAGGAGGAGTTTACATTCCAACAAGATTTAGAATGTGTTATTCCATATATAGTAATTGTAATTTTGCAGTGTATGCAAATACGTATGTTATAAAGAAATGTGGGCATGTTACCATGAGTGAATTCTTATGTAATTGATAATTTCCTTTTTTCTGCTCCCTTTCTAGATTGAACTGGAAAAGCTGAATAATGGAACTGATGAAATTAATAAACTTGAAATAGAATTAGATGTAAGTAAACAAATTTGTTTCGAAATAATACATTTTAAGCATTATCTATATGGTACTTCAAAATGTCTTGTATTTTTTGTGCTATAGTGGTGATGTTGAATTAGATATCACACAACCATTTTTACAAGATGTTTACCAATATATGTGTGTCTACAATTGGTGTACATCTTTTATTAATCATTTTGGGTTTTGCTGTCCTATCAAGTAGTAAAAGATATAAAGTATATAAATACTAAAGTACTGTTGGGGTAACTGACATTTTGGCTGTATTGCAGCATCCTCTCCCAGAGCATAAACTGCTGTTGATGGAGTTGTAATACAGTTGGAAAAACATCGTATACTGAAACATCAACACAACAGATTAAAATTAACTCTATACTCCGAGGATGGCTACTTGGACACAGCCAGAATCTCAGTTAGATTAGTATTTTCAGTACTTTACAGGTTAATGTGGCAGGAGATGTACACTCAGAAGGATTTTAACAAGATAATATAATTATATTTTGAAAATTATCTTGTCCATGATAATTTAACACACAGTTGACAGTGATCTCTTTCTGTAGACAAAAAAAAATTGAATTATTTGTCACATAGCAGAAGTATTGAGTCATTGCCAGGCACACACAAAAGAAAATGATAGCTTTGCTAGTTTCTGGGAGAAATTCTTTGATGATGAGCTGGAGTGTACAGAGCATCACAGCTAGTACATTGGAACTGGTAAATGCCACATTTTTGGTACATGCCAGTGTGAACCCCGTCCTTTACACATTTCTGTGTGGAATTATTGCTTTGGTATTCTAGTCAGTGGCACTGACATGACTCGTGCATATGATGCTATTTATATGTATTTGATGATGCTGGTGCTGATTCTGCATTTAACATTTGACAATGCCACTATGACTGCAAGACATTAGGACTTTGTTTTTATAAAACAGATCTGATGATGGTCATTATAGACCGAAACCGGTAATCTGTTAACAAAAAGTTAGTGACCATAGACGTAAATTAAAGGAAACTTACTGATGTGCATCTTTATGTTTTTGCAGCGTAAAGAACGTTCCATAAAATTTCGGGCATGCAGCCACATAAATCCAGCTGCTTCTTGTAATATTTTGGCGGAATACCATTCAGCATCCTTTTACACCTCGCTTGAGGATGGAGCGAGTGCTGGAACCTTAGTCACCTTGGCTCTCTCTGAAGATGGCTGGATGGTATTCAGCCAAAATATTAGAAGAGGAAGCTTAATTTATGTGGCTGCATGCCCGAAATTTTATGGAACAGGAATTAATACTGTTTGTGTTAGTAAATTAAAGCTTGTGAATTGTTCATGATCCTAGAAAACAAAATCATGAGAGAAAAAAACTATATTATTACAGTGACCATTGAAGATTCTTTAGAATAAAGTGAAACTTGTTTGGTCTTAACAAACTTAATTACAGTTTCATCTTGGATCATCATTTTGTGCTTTTCCACCTGGAGTTCAAAGGTGTGTCAAAATTGGTGTACAGGAACCAGCACTCAATCATGTTGATTTTCATAAAAGTTAGGCCAGCCAACTCAAAATGTTAGGAACAAAAGAATTTTGTTGACCACTACCTTACCCCCTGAGAGGTTTACCAGCAGCAAAGTCATCCAATCATGGAAGCCCTCATTAAACCGATTATCTTTATACAGTCAGCAATAGCTTCACAGTTTATGTAATTGTCTGGTGTTGATAGTGAACCGTTAGAGGGACAGTTAAAGAGACAAGGTGGTCCATGGGCAAACACTATTAACAGTTGCAAAGAACTTTTTAATGATTTTGATACATGGCATAGTGAGGCAGGCACACCTCTTCCCATTGACCCTTGCTGGGGATGATTGAATGGTGGCGGCTTCAGCCTGTGCCGCTGAGCTGGTGCATCATATTACTGAGGCTGGCAGCCTGTGTAAGCCATGGCCATTGGCATCAGTGGCACATCATGTTGCACTGCAATGTTGTCCCACTCAGTAGACGGCCTCTCGGTGGCAGTGTGCCTAGTTCGCTGTGTGCGAGGCTCAACCCACTGCCCTCAGACAGAAGTCGGCTGGCGGCTGGTACTGTGGCACCAAGTTCCACTAGGCATTGACAGAAAAATGGTGACACAAAGTCCCTTGAAGGACTTTGGGTAGATCGCAGGCACAGCCCAGTCACGAACCCATGGCTGTAGCTGGTGGAGCCCAGTCATATTGCTGTCCAACATCAGACAGGAATCTTGGTGGTGGTTGTAGTGACGTAACAAGACTGTTACCCCACACGGTAGTAGCCGAAAGAAAGGCACGCGTACACACACGCCGACGGGTGTCAAGTCTGGAACAGGATAACTATTGAATGGTAGCAAGAAAAGTACGTAGCTGCTTTATACTTAACTTTAATGTCTGGGACTTGTGATACATCTCTCTTGACTATACAAATGCGACTCGTAAGATACATGCACTGTTACAATTGGCGCCTTGCTAGGTCGTAGCCATGGACTTAGCAGAAGGCTATTCTAACTGTCTCTCGGCAAATGAGAGGAAGGCCTCGTCCATATTGTCGCTAGCAATGTCGTCGTACAACTGGGGCGAGTGCTCGTCCGTATCTCGAGACCTGCCTTGTGGTGGCGCTAGGTCTGCGATCACACAGTGGCGACACGCGGGTCCGACATGTACTAATTGGACCGCGGCCGATTTAAGCTACCACCTAGCAAGTGTGGTGTCTGGCGGTGACACCACATTCCTCCCCCGCAAATCGGCGAACGGTCGTAAGATAATGCTTCCGCCCGCCGTGGGGAGGACCCCATGTTGACGTATGCGATGAGGTGGGGAGCCTAACAACAGGCGAGGCTGTGCCACCCGCACCCGGCCATTCGGTCCGAGGGGAGCTAGGAAACGCCTGAAAACCTAGTCCAGGGTGCACGTCAACATGCGGTGTATGCGCCCGTAAAGAGACAAGAGGGGCCGAAGGGTCGACCTCCATTGCGTCGGGGTAGCCGACGCGCGATGACGTCATGTGGTCCGGAGCGGGCAAGAGTTCCATGGCGGAGGACAGCTGGTCACGGGAAGCGATCGGCGGCACGTGACCCTGGGAGGCGCTTGGCGGCTGCAACGAAGCGTCGAATGCGGGCGGCGCCGGCCAGAGTATCGGCGGCTGCGCCGGCGGGAGAACAGGCAGCGGTGGCTGCTGCGGCGGCTGCGACGGCGCGTCGCCATGGGGCAAAATGGAAGGCATCGTCGGTAACACCTGGGGATGAGGCGAGCCACTAGATGGGTCCCCAGGGCGCTGACCGGACGGCACCGTCGCTGAAAGCAGACGGGGAGCGGCAGAACCCGTGCGACGACAGAGGCGCAGCTGATTGAGATGCCGACGCACCTCACCAGAGGCCCCCAAAACCAAATACATCGCGCGGCCGAGGCAGCGAAGAATGCGCCCTGCGAGCCAACGCCGTGAACCTCGATAGTTTCGATAAAATACAACGTCGCCTGGAGCAAAAGCAGGAGTCTGCCGCTGCACAGGAACCTGATGCGGCGGATGCAGCAAAGACATCAAGGTGCGATGAGGACGACCGTGGAGCAACTCAGCCGGCGAGCGACCATCTCGGGGCTGAGAGCGATACGAGGACAAAAAGAGCAACAATGCGTCCTCCCGAGAATGCGACTCTTTCAATTTCAACATCTGTGACTTGAAAGTCCGGACCAATCGTTCAGCGGCACCGTTTGACTGAGGCGAAAACGGCGCGGATGTCAGATGTTGAATACCATTGGCCTGGCAGAATGACTGAAATTCTGCGGACATGAATTGTGGGCCATTGTCGGAAACAATAGTCTGCGGAAGACCTTCAATGCAAAAGATAGCAGACAACGCTTGGATGGTGGCAGATGACGTCGTGGAAGACATCCGGACAACAAAAGGAAAATTACTGAAGGCGTCGACCAGAACCAACCATCGAGCATTCCAGAATGGACCAGCAAAATCAATGTGCAAGCGTTGCCAAGGGGAAGTGGCTTTCGGCCATGCAAAGACTTTCCGCGGCGGTGCGGATTGTTGTTCGGCACACGCCATGCAAGAAGAACACATATTCGTAATCGCAGCATCGATTCCGAACCAAGTACAGTGCTGACGAGCAAGTTGTTTCGTTCGCACTATACCCCAATGTCCTTGGTGAAGAAGCCGTAAGACAGAGGACTATAACGAACGTGGGACCACGACTCGGGACTGATCATTATCAGAACGCAACAACAAAACACCACGTCGAACAAAAAGGCTCTCCTTGTGAGCAAAAAATCTGCGAACCAACGGATCCTCGATCCGAGACTTTGACAAAGGCCATTGCGTAGCAACAAAACGCAAAACAGTAGCAAGGACAGGGTCAGCAGCTGTGGCGGTAGCTACACGACGAAAATCAATCGGAAATGATTCGACCACTTCATCGGTTTCCGAATCAATGAACATGCAAGCAAGTTCGGAAGAATCGAATGCTCTATCCTCAGCAACAGGCAAACGGGACAACGCATCGGCGTTTCCGTGCTGAGCAGTGGACCGATACGAGATATCGTAGCGGTACTGCGAGAGAAAAATAGACCAGCGAATGAATTTCTGCGCTGTACGTGGAGGTACAGGCTTGTTCGGATGAAAAAGCGATGTCAAAGGTTTGTGGTCTGTGATGATGGTAAAGTGACGACCATACAAGAAATCATGGAACTTAGTAATACCAAACACGAGAGCCAAAGCTTCTTTCTCTATCTGTGAGTAATGTCGTTGCGCAGACGAGAGCAATTTTGACGCAAAGGCAATAGGGCGATCATGCGAGCCAACTTTGTGCGCAAGCACGGCACCGATCCTGAAATCCGATGCATCTACCATCAACAAAAGGGGTTTCCGGGGATCGAAAGGCGTGAGGCAAGTATTAGAAAGCAACGCCGATATCAACTGGCGAAAGGCGCGTTCGCATTCCGTCGTCCAGAGAAACGGAACACCTGTACGGCGTAAGCGAGGAAGCAGAGCTGAAATGGAAGAGGCATTGCGCACATTCACTTACACCTTGTGATTCTATATAGTTCAATGTTCGTGCGACCTCATCACGCAATGCGTGGGGAACATTGCGCGCTCTGAAAAATTTCGGTTGCGCGTTTACTTTCAGTTCCAAATGTGCTTCATAGTTTTTAGCGCAACCTAAGCCCGGTGCAAAAATGTCTGCAAATTCGTCACACAGACGAGAAACACTGTCTGAAGGCACAGTTTGATTCACTGATAGGACCTGATTTACAATAGACATGTTAAACAACTGAAATAAATCTAAACCAAACAAGTTCACTGCAGTAGAAGAACGAAGAACGTAAAATGACACAAGTTTTGTTTGTCCCCTGTATGTTGCAAGAAGGCTGCACTGTCCTAACACAGGAATTGTCTGTCCGGAATAACTTTTTAACTGAACATTTGCGGCACGCAACGGAGGTGCGCCCAGTTGTTTGTACGTGTCGTGATTGAGCAATGAAACTGCAGCTCCTGTATCGAGCTGGAATGGTATCACTTTGCCTTCAAAGTCTAAGTCCACAAAAAGTTTATTGTCCTGCTGACGACAAGAGCGACTGTTTTGTGCAATGTGAATAGACACTGGGACAGAATCACTTGCTAATTGACGTGATTTCCGGCGACGGCGACGCACAGTTTTTGTGGGACGAACACAGTCACTGTTAGAGAAAGTGTCACTGGACGAAGTGGAATTAACGACATGAATGTCCATGGGCGAAGGTCCACGAGCCTGAGTGTCCTTGGTTCGAGACCGGCGCGAAGCAAAGGGCCTGGAATGGTTGTGATTGTCTGATCTGAGCTTTTTCTGGCAAACACTTTGAACATGTCCTTTCCTATTGCAGAAAAAGCAAATAGCTTGGCGTGACGGGCAATGGTCACGCAAATGTCTAGTAGCACACCGCGGGCATGATTTCACTGCATTTGTGGGCTGGCGCGGCACACCTGGTTTAGAGCGCGGCGGCAGCTGCGTTTGTTTGCGCGAGGGCAGTTGACCGGGCCGCACAGCTCGCCCGGCGGGCCGGTTAATGTTACACACTGCTGGCGAAGTTTCAAAATATTCCTGAGCACAGTCAAGTGTGTCTTGTCTATCCAATATGTCTATCACTTGTTGAAGGGAGGGATTAACTAGTTTCAAAATGTGCTCCCGTATGCGAACATCAGAAACGTTCTGTGCAATTGCATCACGCACCATTGTATCTGAATAAGAAAGGCCACAGTCACAGTCAAAGGCACAGTCCCTAGTAAGTCCTTGCAATGTTGCTACCCACTCCCTATTAGTTTGACCGGCCGTACGTTTTGTACGAAAAAACGTATACCGTTTTGCAACCACATTAACTGTTTCTTTGAAATAGGCATCTAAAGCAGACAAAATTTCCTCGTAGGACAGAGTTGCTACGTCGCGTCGGGGAAACAATTTCACTATCACACGGTAGGTGGACACACCGACACAAGAAAGCAAAAACAGCTGCCGCTCATTACCTTGAATTCTGTAGGCGGCAAGATGGAAGGCGAATTGACGGGACCACTCTTGCCAAGTCTCGTGGGTTTCATCAAAGGGTTGGAATTGAGGTGCAACAGCATGTTGTGGCTGCGGTAGCGATGAAGCGGCGGCCGCCGCATCGGTTTGAATGGCACGTTGACCCTGGACGAGCTGTCCAAGGGCATCCAATAACGCCTGCGTCTGCTGATTCTGCAAGCGATAAAATTCGGACAGTACATCTGGCGAAGCCATGACACAAATAAATTTAAGCAATTAGAGAGAACAAAACCCTTTCCGTTGCCTCGTCGCCAATCTGTAGTGACGTAACAAGACTGTTACGCCACACGGTAGTAGCCGAAAGAAAGGCACGCGTACACACACGCCGACGGGCGTCAAGTCTGGAACAGGATAACTATTGAATGGTAGCAAGAAAAGTACGTAGCTGCTTTATACTTAACTTTAATGTCTGGGACTTGTGATACATCTCTCTTGACTATACAAATGCGACTCGTAAGATACATGCACTGTTACAATTGGCGCCTTGCTAGGTCGTAGCCATGGACTTAGCAGAAGGCTATTCTAACTGTGTCTCGGCAAATGAGAGGAAGGCCTCGTCCATATTGTCGCTAGCAATGTCGTCGTACAACTGGGGCGAGTGCTCGTCCGTATCTCGAGACCTGCCTTGTGGTGGCGCTAGGTCTGCGATCACACAGTGGCGACACGCGGGTCCGACATGTACTAATTGGACCGCGGCTGATTTAAGCTACCACCTAGCAAGTGTGGTGTCTGGCGGTGACACCACAGTGGTGGTACTGCTGGGTTCTGGTCATGAGAAGTACTCCCTGCCTTATTTATATGCTTCTGTTGCCCATTTGTTTCACTAAAACGTGGCACCTAGTCTCGTTACCAAAACGAGAGACTCACCCTGGTGTGATGATGCTGCCCCACTTGCTATACAGTTACTATTGTGTGGCACTGTTTACTGCTGATCTCAGCTAGCCTTGCTATGCAATCCACTGGTATGTCTGTTATTGAGATCCACATTTCGCCACACTAGCTGCAACTCACCCCCCCCCCCCTCCCCCCCCGCCTCTCCCCTCCACCCCCCTCCCCCAGCTGTTAATGCAACGCTCTAAGGTTCTTCCATGCTACTTCTACTTACTTTTGCTAAAGACTAATAATTTTCAGTCCGAGTACTAGGATGCAGTACTACAGTAGGAACTCGTTTTGTGGACGGCACTGAGTGATACTGAGCAACCACGCAGAGTAATCATTGTTTAAAAAACTTGTTGAAACAACGGGTTCAATTAGGAACTCTGGCTGCTAGGTCAGAGATGGCTTGTGATGCCTGCAAGAAGTTCCATTAGCTACGTTGTGACTATATTCCGGAAGAACGGTAGATTCAAAAGGCTGAACTGTATCAGTGATTAACATAGGTCCTTGCTCACTGAACATACTTTCCGTTCAAATGTTCAGCACGGCACAGTCTTCTTTCCAACATCTTGACAACTGTTGTATACAGGGTGATTCTCGAAGATATGCAAATATTTTAATATGTTATTCTACAAGCAAAACTAAAGAAAAAAGTTCATACAAACATAGGTCCGCAAATGTTTGGTTACGGAGTTACGGCTAATAAAAGATTTTGCCTGAAATTTAGCAACTTCGCTAATATGAAGCGAATGCAAACTGTATGAGGCTAAAGTAAAGCACGATATCCATTTATTTTATTGTTGTCGTTACATATCGAGTGCTCGTAATGATTATGAATGCTAGGCAGAGAACCTGTCTCCCGGAACATTCGAAATACTCCATTAATAGTTCATGCATTCATAATCCTCCAAGTTGGATAACATATACGATATTCGTTTACTGCAGCTGTAGCATTACCATCACATTTGCCATAAATAAACTCCATATCGGCGTATTTCTCTGTCGTAAATTTGAAAGACATCCCTATTACATAAATAATCTACAGAATACAACAGTTACTGTCTTGTTTCACTTAATACACTGTTGTTATTATGTTCTTTCGCTGAAAAATACAGAAAACTTACTCATTTCAAGATTAGGAAATGACTGGAACAAAACAATAACAGTTGCCAACAGTGAAATAAATGTTTCTACTTTCGTAATGGAAAGTAAACAAATTTATTTGTATAATAATCTTTCCTTCTCTGGATGTTCTGGAAAACTTCTGCAGTTCCACATCTGGGACATGTCTTATTAGATTCACCAGACCAGTAACAACAAAATAAATGGAAATCATGCTTTACTTTAACCTTGTACAGTTTTGCGATGGTTTCATATAGTGAAGTTGCTAGATTTCAGGCAAAATCTTTCATGAGCCATAAACCCATAACTAAACATTTGCAGACCTATGTTTATGTGAACTTTTTTCTTTAGTTTTACTTGTAGAATAACATATTAAAATATTTGCATATCTTTGTGAATCACCCTGTATGTAAGGTTTTTGTCATTAACGTCCTCTGCTATAGGTAGTCATAAAGTTTACTTGTCCTGATTTTGATATCTAGGCAGTCAACAGAAACATCAAATGGGCAACTGGCAACAACAGTGGCACATTGGAAAAAGCTCTTGATCAAGATTCTGTGATGAACTTTGTTTTGCACATTAGCTGTGTTTATCTGCAGCTGCCTGCGTGGGTGGTATTGATTTGATGGTGGACATCATGCACTGTAATACAGGTAGGCACGCTTACCTTTTCTCGGCAGCAACCTGTGACATGCTCAGGATATTTACAGTAGAAAATTGTTTTCCGTTCCATTTCCCAGTTTTCTGTGGTGTTGAGACTGATGATCATACAAGTTGCCCATGGGCTTCTGGTAAGTTTGGCTGTTATTTGACAATGGTTTCATTATGATGTGGTTGGTCGTTCTGACTGATCACCAAAAGCTTTCTGAATTTGCACCTGAAATTTCTCCCATTAATTGAGCTTGTTGGTTCCTGCTCACTAGGCAGATGTGCTAACCAGTACGCCACCCTGGCACAGTGGCACAACTGCATGAACTACCCTGGCATTCCTCCTTCCTCATTAAAACTTCTTATAAAAGCCTCCCAGTAACACAGATAGATGTAAAATGTGCAACTGGTTCACCAGCATTTTAGTAAATTTAGTGTCCCCACCAACAGACATCAAGATGGAGGCAGACAAGCTGGCAGTGATAGCACAGCAGGTTAATCTGGAAACCTGCCATGTGAGGGCGCACATGACACAGTGAGCAGACTTGCAGTTGGAGGTGTTTACCTGTGGACGACAGTAGGCCACGTGGGCTAGTGCTTACTCAAGAGTTTGACCAACGCAGACCTCACCTTGTGTATTGTGCCATGGATTATGCCGAGTGCTTAGCCATTACCACCAGTTGCCCACTCTTCCCATGCTCATCTCTATGTGGCTTTGGACACTGCTTCATGTAGGTCAACTTGAATGGTGTGTTTGTTTCCCCCTCATGGATCTCTGGCGATGAAGGACATTCTTATGCTTGTGAAGCTCCCCTATACTTTCGTTTCCATTTTCGTATTTACTTGGGCTACCATAGACCTGGCATTTCTGCAGTGCTGGCAAAAACAGTTGGGCCTACTGAAGGAGCAGCAACAGGAGCAGATGCAGACATTGATAACTCAGAATGTGGATTTGCTTCATTCCTTGCTTGCCAGTGGGGCCCAGCACCAGTTTTCCATTTCCAACATCAGCTCCAACACTGTTTGCTGGTTTCAGTAAGTCAACAGAATGGTGAGAGAATTATCTGCACCAGTTCTTGTTGCACTGCCAGATGTGGCATATCATCAATCTAGTTGATAAGGCCACCGTGCTATTGTCCAACAGCACAAGTTTATACGAAGCTGTCAAAAACTTGAAGCACTGTGCTGACCCCAAGAAACTTCCCTTTGATGAGCTTTGTCGATTGCTTATACAGTATTTTGACCATCAAATCCGTATGGTGGTGGTGCACTTGCAGTTCAACTGGCATCACATGCGATCTAGATCGCCAGTTTGCAGGGCCTCTCGTGCAAGTGTTGTTTTGAGTGTCCCAATTGTGCTACCTCTTACGCAGACTTACTAATTCAGCATGTGATTGTCAGGTTAGCTCTTGATTGCGAGGTTCAGGCTAGGACGTTGACTTCATCTGATCCTTCTGTAGCCAACATTGCCCAAATTGCGGAATTGCAGGAGCTTGTGCTGGTGGCAAGGGACTTCCTTTCTGGTAATTTGCACATGCCACAGTTGGATGTGTATGGTAATAAGGGCCCGTTGTTTTGAGGGATATCCCAGGCAGCCTTACCTGCTGCTAACTCACAGTATGTTGCTGCCATTGACAATTCCAGCGCATTGGATCATGGCACTGCCTGTCCTCGCCCATGCCGTGTCCAACAGGTTTGCACCACTTGCAGCATCGTCATTCCCGCCAGCAGTGTTTTTCGGGTCCTTCTCGTCATTCTCCTTCCACTCATTGGGTGAGCCAACAGTCCACCCCTGATTTTCATTTGTTGCAAGTTCACTTCGACTGCCCCCACATGGAGATTATGTTTGTGGTGTATGCCGGCAGATGGGTCATATGGCAACTGTTTGTGACAGTCGACAGGCCTTGACTCGGTCATCAGATGCCCTGCTTTTTTAACTGGAATCTGGGGCTGATTCTGATGCCCTGCGCATGTTGCCCCAGTGTATTTTGCATACGTTGATAGTGGATGGGCGGCTGATTAAATTTCAGTTAGGCATGGGAGTGACAGTCAGTCTAATTAACTTGATACATATAGGGTCATGGTGTGTGTGGATTTGCAGGAGCCGCTCCATCAGGTTGTCTTTTAGTAACCAGCACTTTCCCTTGTGAGGACAAGATTCCGTCTCCGCGCATTACAAGAATATGGAACAGCAACTTAACTTGTTAGTGGTCAATCCACCACTGTTATGAAATATGTTATTGTCTTCCAGATCATTAATGAAGTGCTTCTAATGTCACAATCCATTACTTTTTTGTGATTTTTGACTCCTTAATGCAACCATACAGCCTGTTGTTTGAGAATACGCTGGGCGGAGCAGAAAATTTCGATGCATGTGTTTCCCTTAAGCCCTTAGTGGTACCCTAATTTAGTCACCTCCAGACCATTCCCTTTGCCATGCTCAACAGAGAAAAGGCTAAATTGGAGTTTTGACAGGATCAGGTTGTCATTTCTTCCATTTTGTTGAATCTCTGGGCCAACTCTTGATGATGATACAAAAGCTCAGTGGTGCCATGTGTCTTTGCAGCAATTTTAGACAGATGGCCAAAGCATAATGTGTCGCAGATTCATATCCCATTCCACAGCAGGCAGATTTGTTAGCAAAATTGTTAGGGGGACAGTTTTTTCCCACATAGACTTGCATGATTTTTACCTTCAGTTGCGGTTGGATGCAGTTTCTTGGACTTTCCTGGTCCTCAACACCCCATTTGGGCTTTAGTAGTTAATCCCGTGTTTTTGGTATCATGTCTGCACCGGGAATTTACCAATGGGATTTTGAGCAGTTTATTAACGACATTCCCTGTTGCATTGGTTACTTTGATGACATCAAAAGGAGCCCATATGAAATCTTCAGTTACTTTTCCAACACCTCTTGGAGAATTTGCCTGAGTTCCAAGCTGGAGAAGTGCAGTTTTTTCTCTCTGAAGGTGCATTTTTTGGGGTCATTTGCTTAGTAAAGATGGTCTCATCCCCATGGATGACCATATCAAGGTCATTGTCAACCTATCGGCACCCGAGAACCTGAAGGAGGTCCAGTCATTTTTGGTAAGGTTTTATATTGTGCTCATTTCATTCCCCAGGCTCCGTACGTCTGTGAGCCTTGTAGCCAGCTTTGCCCAAAGGACATTGAGTTTGTCTGGTTTGCGGATTGTCAACAGACTTTTCAGTCTCTCAGCATTGTTTTTGCTCTGTTCCCTGTCTGGATTCCTTCACAATGGTTAATTCTTTAACCCTGCCCAGTGATACATTTCCTGTATGGCTTTGGTGCCGTCCTGCCCCATTGGAATCTGGACAGCATAGAACAGCCCATGGACAGCATAGAACAGCCCATAGTTTATGCATCAAAGACGCTTTCCAGTGTGCAGCAGAATTATTAACTCGTTATTATATTCAGGGTTGAAAAGTTCCATGTCTTCTTGTATGGGGCTGATGTTCCACCTCAACACCAACCACAAGTTGTTTGTTTCATTACTTGGCCCTCAATCCAAACTGCCGGGTATGACTGCTCACCAGTTGCATCGGTGGGTCCTCTCTTTCAGTAATTATTGTTATGAGGTTTGTAACACCTCAACCATGCAGCATGCCAGTGCTGATATTCTGTCAGCTAACAATAGAGTCTGATCCAGAATTTGATTGGCAGGAGGCTCTTGTGTTCTCATCGCATAATGGCGTGCAGCTGCCCCAGTTGGACTTTCTGTTGACAGCATTGGAAGCTGCAACTGCCTCAGCTCCTGACAGAGTTTTGCAGAGTATTGTTCTGGCAATCTGGTTGTCTTCGATGGAATGCATCTCTTTGAGTGCGGATCAGGTGTGGGGTGTACATTATGCCTCCTATGTGATTGGCTTAGTGTTGTTCAGGGTGTTACTGTACTAGTGAAGGAGGAAAATGCTGCCACGTGCCCGCTCCCATGGCATTGCATTGTCACATACTCCAGTTGCTGTGTATATTCCACTGGAGTATGGCTCATATGAAAGCACTGACACAGTGTCACTTGTACTGGCCAGTGATCAATCAGTACATTGAACATATGGTACATTCTTGTGTGGGGCTTGTGGACAGAATCAGACTGCACTGCTGCACCTGTTTTCTCCTTGGCAGTCCCAGAGCATCCTTAGGACAGGGTGCTTGTCGATTTTACCAGCTCCTTTTTGGGCAGCATGTGCTTATTGGTGATTGATGCATTGTCTAATTTCCCACATGTAGCCAAACTGTCGTCCACGCTGTCAGTTGCCATGGCTCTCACATTGTCAGGTTATTTTTGTTGTTGATGGATCTCCCTCGACACTGCTGTCATATAACAGTCGGAAATTTGTCACAGAAGTTTGAGGACATTTGCAGTCACAGTAGTATCCACCATCTGACTATTGTGACGAGACTTCTAACTCTGAATTCGAGTTCTTCGTGTGTACATCTGAGATCCAGATGAAGACGCCCTCGTGATGACACATTGTCAAGCTTTCTGGCTACATACTGAGCAACACCAGTCAGCAGATGCAGTCCGGCAGAACTTTTGCATGGGTGCCAGCTATGGGTCTTCTGGAATTGCTACATCCTGAGTCGCATGCCATGGACCATCATAGTCTGCTGTGTTTTCTACCTGATACTTCCATTTGGGCCTCGTCCAGCTACTGGCGTTGGTGGCTGCCAGGTGTTCTGGTGGGCCACAGAGGTTGGCAGTTGTTTGTGGTGGATGCTGGAAGGGAGCAGATGACCCGCCAAGCACCCACATCCCATTGTGATGTCACCGCTGCCGTCTGTTGGGTGGCGGGGTGGGACACGACCTTGTTCTGGGTGAGGGCTGCCACTTGGAGCTACCTGCTTCAGCAGTAGCCCCCAGTGAAGCCCGCAGCTACCCCTGCCATTGTGGAGCCAGTGAAACCCCCCCCCCCCCCCCAATGGCCGCAGCCTCCGTGACCTTCTCTTGGGGCCAGTGGCATCAGTGCTGCCTCTTTTAGTGGTTTGTCCACTGTCTGGTTCTCCAGGTGCCTCTCCTGTTCTGTTCTGCGCCAGAGGTTGGGGTCCAAGCCTGGGCATTTCGGTCATATATGGCCTTTCATAGGGAGTATGTATTCCCACCAGCGGACATCATGGTGGAGGCAGATAAGCTGGCATGGGTAGCACAGCAGGACAGTGTGGAAACCTGCCATGGACGACACACAGTACGGGCAGACCCGCTGGTGGAAGTGTGTACTTGTGGTCGCAACAGGCTGGTTGAGCCAGTGCTTACTTGCAGAGTTTGACCACTGCAGACCTCAACTAGCATATCATCTGCTCCCACCATGGACTGAGTTCTTCCAGTACTTGTCCCTACATGGATCTGGACACTGTGCTTCCCGTAGATTGACTATGATGTTGAGTTAGTCTCCCTCTCATGGTCTTTTGTTCCCCAGCTATCACCGTGCCACTGTCAACTCATGAAATATCTGTGCCAACCATGTAGTGAAGTGGCATTGTCACACCTGTGCAGACACTAAACTATGCAGATGTAAATAGCAACATACAGCTTCTCTTTCTGCTCTCGGCTATGTGTAGAATAACTTCTAAAGCTTTTCTTTGGGCACCTGGCTGTGTGTAGGATGACTTCTTCATAGTTTAATTTAAAGCATAATATTGTCTATGTTCTGAAGTACCTGGTGCTTCCACCAAGCTATGTAACTTACAAGGGAGGCCACAATGTTTGGAATGCGGATATGCTGTAAACTTCGTACACTCGTAGTACTCCATGAGGACAACAAAATGTGTAAGCAGTAGTGCGTACTTCTCAAGCGTTATTGAGAAAATCGCTAGATAATTTTGGTCGTCAGAAATATACCTGTGCGTGGCCATTTTTACCATGAAGCGGCGGCAGCTGAGTGGTTAGCGTCCAAGCCCCGTAATTTCTGGATTCGAGTCCCGTTCGTCATTCCCCCCCCCAACCCCCCCCCCCAACCCCCACCCCCACCCACCCCCACCCCCTCAACAGTCATTTTCTTTACTATTTATATTACAATTGATATATTGGGAAAAATACGTGTAATTGGATGAACTTTTATTAAATTTACAATGTTATTTGGCAGTCAACAAAGTTTTACTACCACAAATAGTATAATGTTCATAACTATCAACTAGTAAATGACCAAACACATAAAGAGATACTGAAAATGTTTGCTTGTTTGTGCCTTCAAAATTGTTCGTATTTAATCGAAAGAGAGCGAGAAATTGCTTCTCGTGAAGATGCTATTAAAATACACTCGATACTGCATGACCAATTATCAGCATCGATTTTTAAGGAAATACTGTGCTATGCATGGTTTCCTTCCAAATTATCGGCTGAAAGAGAGGTTTTTGAAAATGTTACCGAGGTTTGTTTTTCCATGGAAAACCTCTAAAGACCTTGCGTATGCGCAAACATAGATTTTATTCAATGCAACTGGTGCCGTTTAACTTTATGTTTTCCATGTTTTTACAAAAAATACCATCCTGCAACCTGTTCTCGTTGAAAGCGACGATTAATTGTACATCTTTCAGAAGCTGTCTGTGCTGGTCAAAACTAGGAGATAACAAGTCGTTTCGGGCTCCTTCCAGGTATAAGGGATTTCTCAAATCGTGGACAATCGTACATTTTCAGTATCACTTTATGTTTTTGGTCGTTTACTAGCCTATAGTTATGAATATTATATTATTTGTGATAATAAAAATTTCTAGACTGCCAAATAACATTGTAAATTTAATAAAAGTTCATCAGATTACATGTATTTTTCCTATTATATCAATTGTAATGTAAATAGTAAAGAAAATGACTGTGTTGAAAATAAAAAGAAAATGAAATAAAAAAAACTCATGAACGGGGCTTGATCCAGCGATTATGAGGCTTGAACACTAACCACTCAGCTGCCGCCGCTTCATGGTAAAAATAGCCATGCACAAGTGTATATTTGACGACCAAAATTATCTTGCGATTTTCTCAATAACGCTTGAGAAGTACGCGGTACTGCTTACACATTTTGTTGTCCTCATGAGTACTACAAGTGCACAAAGTTTGCAGTAAATTCGCATTCCAAACATTGTGGCCTCCCCTTGTTAGATGAAAGAGTTGGAGACAAGGCGCTTAGAAGAATTTTGGGCATAGGAAACTGGCCATTTATGCCGTTATCTAAAACATTATTGGCACATAAGTGATTGATGTATTTTCAAGAGTAATACGTACTTAAAAAAGACCAAGCTTCAAGATTTATTCACAATTTATTTTAGTTCTTTGGTAGGCTATAAATTTAAAATAATGACAGCAGAAAGTATTTAAAAAAGAAAAATAAAGTGCGAACTGAGTTACTGAGCAATTTCTTGCTCTTGAGCTTCCAGAATTACTTGCTCTCACAACAAACATGAGATATCTGCAGCAGAACTACATCAAACTACGAAACCTGAGTGTACAAATGAAATTACATCAATGTGAACTTACTGGATCAACCATTTGTAACAGCAGCTGTTACATTCGCTAATGATTCAAGAAATTGACAACAGAATGCAGCACCAGTCAAGGAAAGGTAGCAAGACTTCCATACATTGTTCTTATATGCAGTGAGTCCAGTTTTCAAGGAACTGATGACTCGTGTCAAGAAAATCGCAGACCGACCTGTGCTTGGGTGCAGTTCTTTTAACATAAAATTGTGGTCCAACATACACTTGGGCTTGGTCTACAAAGTGTTAACAGAGAGCTAAGTCATCAGTAATAACAAATTTTGGTACTGAAAGTGGTCTATTACACAAGTTCCCAACACAAAACAGACACAGGTCTAAATTGTCTCTTGACTAGAGAGCACTAGTATTTGTACATAACATTTAATTTTCCAGAATGAGATAAAAATAGTTATATTATCAAGAAGGTGCCAGAATCTTCTAGAACATATGAAGATCAAATATAAATACTGTCTGAAGATGAGAATTAATCACATCTAGTAGTAGCTCTAACCACTACACTATACTGGACAACACAGAAACATAGTCCCTCCCAATCTTGTTTCACTGATTGTTGAACAAAGCATATATCATGTGATTGTTTAGTTGGCACTCAGCAGACAAAACTGAAATGAGTGTAGCCTAAACTACTTGCTCCAATTAGGAAGAGAGACAGCAAGAGTCAGAAGTGTGTGTCAGATACGTAAAATCAGCCAAGAGTGATATTGATCCAAAGGAGTTGTTGTCATTGTACCCACTCCACATTCCACCTGTGTCAGGTCATTCGGTGTCAGTGGGATCATGGAGGGTGTGGGGTCAACATAAATTCTCTCCTGCCCATAGATCCTGATTTGATACCACAATACCAGCTGCACACTATCCCAGTCTTCCCAATTGAGATACTGGAAATCGAACTCATGTCCTCCACATGACTGGCAGACATGCACTGACCGGTCAGTTGTGGAGGTGACGGAAGTAGTTATCACATAACAAGAAAATAACATCTTGATGCACAAGCTGTGCCACAACACACAGTTATTTAACTATCAACAAATGACTTATTCCAAACAGGCAAAGCTTTGGTGCATTGGCTGGCAGATTATTAATTACCTTCTCTATTCGTGAATTTATTTTTCGAAAAGATACATCTGTTGTCAGTTGTAACATTATTAGATTGTATTTCTGTGTTAAAGTTGTCATTTCTGGGACGAAGCTCCTGCATTACGTTTGTCAGCATTGTCTCTTATTAATGTGGCATGCCTTTTGTGAGGGGGAGGGAGAGCCACAGGAATAAGAACTCTGCATGAAACATGCACTGGATCTTTCTACAGTCCAGCAGTTAAGTTTGCGTGTTCTGCCACAAGGACTGTCAGCAGTCTGCTTGGAATCATTGGCATGGCATTATATCACGTTACTCCCTTCTGTTGATTACTTTTTAGACATTTTCCCACAACAGTGAATATGTTACATAAAGATAATACTCTTGTGGTTTCTATTACAGGAGGCCAACAACACATTCAGATTGCTACTCAATGATTCAACACGGCGCCTTAAACTCCTTTCCAAAAATTTAGGCTCATGCATTGAACGTGCTCGTCCATACTATGAAGCTCTTGAAATTGCAAAGAAGGCACAACTGGAGTGTCAGAAAGCTGCTGTCCAGTTCCAAAGAGCTAATGGTAAGGTAGTTGAGATTGTAATGTTCATTTACTGCGTTTTTTTCTTACAGGTTTCATTAAAAAAAAAATCATGTTCATGGCAAGAACTTGCTTGGAGGAAAAGAAGTAACAACCTATAGAGTCAATCGAAATAATTACACACACACACACACACACACACACACACACACACACACACACACAAAAAACCAGATGCACTTTGCCATGGGGGAATGGCTTGAGTACTTCAACACAGATAGCCATACCATAGGTGCAACCACAACGGAGACTGAACTGTGGAGAGGTTAGATAAACACATGGCTGCTGGAGAATGACAGCATATTG
The DNA here is from genome assembly GCF_023864345.2 of Schistocerca serialis cubense. Taxonomy (NCBI): domain Eukaryota; kingdom Metazoa; phylum Arthropoda; class Insecta; order Orthoptera; family Acrididae; genus Schistocerca; species Schistocerca serialis. The sequence continues at coordinate 260,075,454 of NC_064641.1, forward strand.
TGCAGTAGTTGCAGGGGAACAGTCTGGATGATTGACTGATGTGGGCATGTAAATTTAGCCAACATGATCTTGCTGTGCTGGTACTGCAAATGACTGGAAAGGGAGGGGAAACTACAGCTGTTATTTTTCCTTATGGCATACAGACCTTTTGTATGGGTAAAAGGTGATAGCATCCTGATGGGTAAAATATTCTGAAGGTAATATAGTCCCCCATTCGGATCTCCATGTGGAGACTACTCAGGAGGATATCACAATCAGCAAATACAAAACAGATGTTCTGCAGGTTGGAGTGTGGAATGTTAGATCCATTAATTGGGTAGGTTGTGTAGAGAATTCAAAAAGGAAAATTGATAGATTGAAATTAGTTAGATATAATGGGAATAAGTGAGTGTAGTGACAAGAAGAACAGGACTGGGCAGAGAAGGGCGAGTGAGGATGGAGGTAGGATGTGGGTGCTTGGGTGAGCTAGGGAATTTCTGAGAATGAAAAACCTGACAAGAGCTTCAGTGCCACATTTGGAGTTTATATTGCTCCTAACCTTATTACTAAGGGATACAACAAAAGAGATGAGCTACAGTGTTGGGGGCTGCTGCAGATTGACTGAGAGCATGGTGCCCTAACAAAGGAGCTAGTATACACATTTAACTGGGTGGAGAGCTGGTCGACAATAGAGAGAAGAACTTGTGTTCTGGATGCCTCCAGGTGACCCATTCTGCATCCCTCACATGACGCTTTCCTATTTGCTCGCAGGGTGTTACCCCAAAACATCCTATTGTCAGCAATGCCTTGAAAAGCATCCACTGTCAGCAGTACATGCAATGGGAACATTACCCATGTGAACCAGGCGTGGGCAGGGGTGCATCAGATAACATTCGGTATACACCTGCGAGGTCCAGTCTCTGTCTCATCACAGAACGCAATACTGGAATTGTGAAACATAGGGTACTAAAATTTTGAAAGAAAAATTCCTCAATCCTTAGATTTCCCTCTGGTTGCTCACCACATACGAGACTTCTGGTGCGGTGAATACTGGTTTATAAATACAAAGTCAAGAAGGGGTAAAGTGAGAGTAGGTCTAATAATAAATAAGACAGTAGGAACATACAATGTAAGCTTTCACAGCCGGTATTATCTTCACTTAAAACTTCCAGGCGAACAGTTTGCCGCTGTACCTCCGAGAATGTGTCTCGCAGTCGGAGACGAAACATCAGGGGAGAGTTTTATACTTTGACCACGGCCTATCAGCCCAGAAGTTTTAAGTGAAGACAATAGGAATGTGGGTAAGCTGCTATGAGAATAGGATATTTTGATAGCCAAGATATAGACATGAAGTAAACACCCACCACAGGAGTACAAGTTGGTCAGCCATTTCCGTGGATGATGAAGGGATTGAAAGAACCTATCACGAGATAAAAGAAATAATTTAGATAAGTAGTGGAGTGGAAAATTTGTGACGAGAGACTGAAATTTGATATAGAAAAATGCAGAGAAGACAAAATAGCAGAATGTGGACTAGTGAAAAGTGATAGCAGAGGAAGCCACCTGATAGACTTTTGCACAGAACATTATTTAATAGATCGAACACTTAGTTTAAGAATAGTGTAAAAAGGTTGTATATGTGGACTTTGAGACCATGACGGTTCTGGGTTGATTACACGGTGGTGAGCAGAAATTTCAGAACCATATTTTTAACTGTAAGATATTTCCAATGGGAGATGTGGATTCTAAACATAATTTATTGGCTGTGATCTGTAGATTGAAATTCAAGAAACTGCAGAAAGGAAGGAAATTAACAAGATTAGACCTGGATAATTTGAAAGAACTAGAGATTGTTGACAGAGCGCACCAGGCAACATTTGACTGAAACGAGAAGGGAGTAGAAGACAAATGGGTAGCTTTGAGAGATGGAAATAATGAAAGCAGGTGATACAATAAGGAAAAAGACATGGCCGAGTTGAAATACATGGATAACACAGGATATATTGAATTTAATTGATGAAAGGAGAAAATATAAAAATGCAACAAATTAAGCAGGCAAAAAGGAATAAATAATTTTAAAATATATTAAATTTTAAAAAATCCCACCTTCAATTTCAGTACACTATGCAGCAGTTTTAGCAGCATTACATATTTTTCAGGGGAGGATAGCACTGTTAGTTAGCTTTTGTTTATACTCTTTCTCTTTGGATTTTCTTTTCATCCACATTTACAGGCAAAATTCAAATGAAAAAATATGTAGTGACCCGGTGGCCAACGAATGTGTTCTAGCCTTCTGATCCATTGGGTACAGAATGCCAGTAGGTGATGTAGTACACAATGAGTAGCAGACACAAATGCCACTCAGAAACATCAAATTCTGTTTTGAGGCAAAACAAACTGCGTCCAATAACAGCGACAACTCACTTTTGCGGAAAGTCTCCATAGAGGAGTCCTGCAAGATAGGTGGTTAAACCAATTAATGATTACACATTTACAGATAAACTACATTTTATGGTTCCACTATGGTATTTCATCGCCCTCATTGAAGTTAGTTAGTAGTGTTGATGTCGTGTGTGTCAGTATCTTAGTGAGTGTACAGTATGAATGGAAGTAAGTGTACTCACATGCAATATGTTCTTCTTCTAGAGCAGTTTGAGTGCATTGTGTCTTCAAAAGAGGTTGGGATGAAAAACAACAAAAATAAAACTGTGGTATTGGAATTTAGTCAAATCCGTGATGCTGAAGGAATTAGATTAGAGAATGAGACACTAGAAGTAGTTAAATAAATTTTGGTAGCTGGGCAGCAAAATAACTATGGCCAAAGTAGAGAGGGTATAAAGTACAAACTGGCAATTGTAAGAAAAGCATTTCTGAAAAAGAGAAATTTGTTTGCAATGGATAGAAATTTAACCATCAGGCAGTCTTTTCGTAAGGTACTTGCCTTTCATGCAGAAGTGAAGGGTAAACAATAAACAATTCGGGCCAGAAGAGAATATAAGCGTTTGAAATTTGCTAAAGATAAATGCTGAAAATTACATGGGTATAGTGGATAACTAAAGAAGAGATGCCGAATCAAATTGCAGAGAAGGAGATTATTTTACAACTTGACAAACTGAGCGGGGTCTCAAAGAATTGTCAGTTTGGTAATGGAGCTAAGTATGGAGGTAAAAATTGTGGAGGAAGACCAGGGATTGGATACAGTAATCAGTTTCAGATGGATTTAGGGTGCATGATTATGCAAAGCTGAAGAGACTTACACAGCAAAGATTAATGTGGAGAGCTACATTAAACCAGCCTTTGTACTGAAGAACACATCATCATTTAGAAAGTAATTTCCGTTTTCATGTAATGTGGGAAGTAGTGGGGAAAATAGAACAGTCATTACTCTGGTTCACACAGTAGATTACTGTGCTTAAGGGCTGCTAAAACATAACCAGCTTTTGTGGCTAAAATTCGACTACTTAATTTGTTGATTATCGGTCATCTTCAATCAGATGTGTAACTCATTTTCGTTGGTTATCTTCCATCTGAAATAATAAATGGGTCCTCTTCAAATACATTAGGTGCCTGTGAATCAAATAAATAATGAAGCTGCAATAGTCAAAATGCATTAAAAACTTGTTTTATTGTGTCACAAACAGATAAAAACTGACACAGGTTTGGTGCCTAGGACTGACTGCACAGCAACTGCCACTTTTCTGTACATAGCTTTTAACAATCACGAAATTACATCCTGCGTTGTTTAAATTGAAGTTGGTTGAATTTATAATTAAGATTTCATTGCTTTTACAAAATTGGTTATAAAATTTGGCTTTACAATTCTCTACAATGTTTCTGAACCAGGTAGGATGTTCAGATATTGCAATACTCATAAAATAAAATTACACGGACAATGTATCCACAGTAATGTTCTAATCATTTTCGTTGACAATTTTATAAATACAGATTAGTTTTTGCTACCAACTTAGATTCTGTGACTTTAGTTAGCTGAATCGTCTTTAGGTACCTGAATTGTAGTTACTGTGCCAGTTTTGTGAATGATAGATTGGACTTTCATTTACATTGATTCTTACATATTTTTAGTTTGTTGGTCAGTATCCTTACAGCTCATCTTAATTTGGTCTCAGTGTGTTTCGTTGGCCTAATTTCATCAATACAGTAATCCAATGTTACAGTACAAGCTCTCTTATGTATATAAGATCGCATAAACTTCGCGACATTGTGTCACATTCTTCATTATTGTCAGAATCATAGTTTCCATTAAATGTTGAGCTATTCAGCTACCACACACACACACACACACACACACACACACACACACACACAAAGTATCGCACATAAGAATTGTGGGCAAGCCTTTTGTTAAGCCATGCACGCACCAGAATAGGATAGATGTTACTCAACACGGTAAAAGTGTCTGTGTCTGTTTGTGAAACAAAGTAACGGTAAATTGTAATCATGTTACATAAATATACACAGAACAGTTTTAACATATTGTCATTACATGGATCATTCATCATTATTTCTTTTTCATAAATGCGTTTTTGCATGTCCTTTCTCCACTCCACAAATTCACAAGCATAGTGAAATGTTTGCATTTGAATCATCACCACATGGTGTCCCACTTCTCCATTCTATTCAAATGCTTTGTCTTTCTCTGAATTAACACACAGTCTCCAGTACTAGCAATTCAGTCAGGACACAGTTATAAAAAGTATGTAAAGTTTTAAATGATTGGTGCGCAATAAAGCTTTAAGTGTCATACAATTAAGTCAAATTTCTTAGGTAATCATATTATTAACTAGTACAGGTATATGGCAAAACTTAGTCATACATACAGATTATTACTAACTAGAATATTTTGTTCTAACATTGGGGATGCATACAGTGTATGTGGAGCCAAAGTTTATAAGATAAAGTACTAATTAAAGGTATTATTATTGCAAATTATTCACTGAATGCGAATTTCATGCCATCAGCTGCAGGGTATAGAAGTAGTACCCAATTGTGACATGAACATTTGTGCTGAATGAGGACTTGAATGTATGAGTGAGTGAACAATCACCTTAAACAGTTTGGCTATCCGTGGCTGCTTCCTAGTCCGATGCAAAGTCCTGGTCTGGCTCAGATTTTCATTTGCCACAGTTAGGTAATATATCTAGATCCATTGCAGTTGAGGTCATGATATTTGCATTCAGCAAATAATTTGGAATAATATTTCTTACAGCTGCTGATCATGAAATCATTTGTATCATAAGCCAAGATTGGGTATACAGTGATAAAAAGTGATAAAAATGGTCTCGATTCCTTATGGTTCTGTCAGTCTCACTGAGCAGGAATCAAGCAATGTTGTGAGCTTAAAGGAACAAAGGACTATGATATAAAGAAGTGGACAGTGACATACGGAGGTTTGGATGGGGCCGGGGAGTGTGTGTGGATAGCTGAAATGGATAAGGCAACTGCTCACAATCAGCAAGAAATTCGGATTTCCATTGGAATTAGCTAGGATTGGAGGGAACCAACAAGGGGAAAACTTTCTATTTCAAGATGGGTATTTTTCATTTCATATAATAAGTTTGACAGTAAATGGTAATATTAATATTTTTGTAGCTTTGTGATCATATACTCAGTATTTTGTAGGATAAGTACATCATAATTTGCATTATGGTAGGAACAGTCAGAAAGTCCACAGATAACAAGGCAGACCTTCCTTTAAAACAAAATCATCACCCAAGTTGATGTAAATCACATGTGTCAAGATATATGATGCTTGTACTTACTCTATAATGTGCATGACTTGATGATTCTTCTTCATTTAATATAAATACATTCTCATACAAATTACAATCAAATAAGTCAGTAGTTTATTTTCTCAGTGCATCAGTGGCGTAAGAGTTTAAGTGAAGGAAATGTGTTCGATGAATCAGTTTTCTTGTAAATTATAGATTGCAGCAATCGGTAGTCCTTTTTAAATTTTATTATGCAGATCTAGATTTTGGCTAGGAGCTAGCCATTCTCAATGCACTATTACTTTCGTTTAATGCATGTAAATCCCTGTTGATCGGGCTTCACCCACAATTCATTGAATAGTATTAACCTGATCATAGTTTCCATTAAATGTTAAGCTGTTCTGCTACATTACACTATGGTAGTGAAAATCCACATTGCTTCTTGTTCAAAATGAGTGTTCAATCGAAAATCCTGCAAAATGAGAAATTTATTCTGTAATATGATTTTTAGTGGCAGCAAATCTCTATGCATAATTTGTGAACTAAATTTTATGAATGAAGATGGACATCAATGATGATATTCATTGGAGAGTGGAATGATGTATGTTCATGACAGAAGAGCCCATCTGTCAGTAATCAGGAATGAACTAAAAACCAAATTTTTACAGTATGTCAACTGTCAGGCATCTTCCCTAGATTTTTCAGTGTATCTCTCATGAGATTGTGACTAAACTATTTCATGACACAAGTTCTGTGTCAGTTGGGGGTTTCAAAACTTATTTCGGAGACCACAAAAGTCAGTTGATAAGTGCTTCTCTGGACTTCATTTTCATTGTGGCGAAGAAGGAGAAAGACTATGGGACAGAATAATTTTGAGTGCTGACAAAATCTGGTTTCCTATGCTAATGCAGTGACAAAACAGCAGTCACAAAAAAGAATGTGGGGACATGTCAGACTATATATATGTCTGAAGTGTACTGTGAGGCATTAAAAAACCTGAATATGAGCTATTGTAAACAAGTGACACAATCTCTTGATTACAGTGTCATGTTTTACACAATCATGCATGGCTACACACTGCCCAGAAAACGCAAGAATTGTTGGCATTAGTTCACATGGGATTAATTGAACATTTGCCCTGGAGACCTGTAGCGGCACTACCATTTGGGATAGGAAAAGTCAGTTTTGGTGCAATATTTCGGAGCACACAAGTTACAGCCAGGCGTAGGTCTGTTGACAGTAAGTTATGCTACCAGTGGTTGCGAAGTAGAATGGAGGCCACAGGGCCGTAGACCACCTGAAAAGAGTGAACACAGTGGTTTGCATGGCGCAAGTTACAGGCAGAAGGTGCCCACTGGCCTACCTAGGTGTAATGACTGTGTGACGCGGAGCGGCGCATAAGCAAAACAGAGGCGCACAGCTGCATATAAATAGATGCCAGTTCACTAACAAAGCATTCAAGTGTGACAGCTCTCCTGGACGGCAGGGCGTGTCACACCACAGGCTACATGCAGCAGCAGATGGGGTGCCAGCGTTCCAGTCCACGGCGGGTCGCTGGTTCGACCTTCTGAGGCCAACACGGGGCATTCAAGTGTGACAGCTCTACTGGACGGCGGGACGTGTCACACCACCAGCTACACACAGCACTGGATGGCGGGGCGTGTCACACCACCGGCTACACACAGCAGCAGATGGGGCGCCAGCATTCCGGTCCCCAGCGGGTCGCTGGTTCAACCCTCTGAGGCCGACGCGGGGTCCATAACCAGCCAGTGACGGGCCACTCCACGGCTCGCTACTGCAGGCAGTCATCTTGGCTCCCAACACACACACCAGAGACATCCAGGGCGAGGGCTGCAGATTTGGACGCCAGATTGCGGGTGCTCGTTGTCGCTGCGTTCTTAGCCATGCCGGCGAGCGGGCGCGCCGCAGGTCGCCTTGCAGTGTGCATCGCTAAGGTGGCAGAGGCGAAGGCCGCTCTGAGTCAGCTGCTAGCGCATCCTGACGATGCCGCAACTCCGCTGCCACAGAAGGCCAACACACAGCAGTGCGTGCACAGGTCGCTGTGGCAGCCATTATGCACCAAGCCATTTCACAGACAGCAAAGTGATGTCCTCAGCATTGCAGGACCCGGTGATGCAGACCGAGAGGAATGGGGGGCACTGTAGTTGGAAACAATAAATCACTTGGAAAGCTCGGACGAGTCTTAATCGGTGCCTTCTACCTCGTCCCACTACATTTGGTGTTGCTGTTACATTTGGTGGCAGAAGTTGCCACTAGAAGCCCATACTAAACTCCAAGTGATTTCCATATCCTCATGCACACGAAAGAGTGCTTTTTCCATTGCTTTGATTCTGGTGAAGATCTTAAAGAAGTGATCACAATAGTGGAACATTATGCAGTTAACTCATACAGCAGCAAGAGTCACATATTCTTTTCTAGAAACCTTAGTCCACACTTGTGAAAATCACTATGTTTGGAATAATTTTTGGTGGATAGGAATGTTTAAGGGAGTTGTGTCACATTCTGAAGTTAGAACAACTTGCAAATATACAAGCACACTCAGTTCGGCCTTATTGACCTTAACAGTGAAAAATGTAAACTTGAACTCATTGTTTCAGTGCAGGCACAGAAGACTGATAAAAGCAAAGTTCCATCTGAGAATGCAGAATTTGCCACCCAGAATTCCAATTTTTTTCACTATTGTTTGTATACGTGTGGAAATAAGTAATGACTTCAGTTCCAGAAGTTGTGATGTTTACAGTTATGCCTTTTCCATATGATGGTTGTATATTGCATTGCCTAATCATTATGACACTACATTTGGTTAATGTCCAGATCTGGTGCATTGCATTTTAGTAACTACTAAATCAAGTGAGGTAAAAACTGATGGCAACCAAGTAGGACACACAGGAGAGTTTTATCACCTCAGTGGGGACCCTAAGCCTTAAATCGTCTCTTCAAATGGTCATATGGTCTTGCCTCAACCAGGGACTGGCAAAATATTCCCATAAGCTCCAGGGGCAAGTTCGTAAGTTTTGCCATAGTCTCACCTCATTGGATGTATAACAACCAATAAGCTTATACATTCTTTTTTTAATAGTCATAGATCAGCATTTGGTTTTCATATTAGTAACCAGTTGTGACAACTGATTTGAATAAGTATTCCTGTATCCTGTGACAAATTGCTTATAGTGTATTGCATTACGGGCATCTACTAACTATTTATAGTCTTTCACTTAAGTGGGTTGTATCTAATTGCCCTATTATGGTTTGGCAGAAATACACCAAGCTGCAAAAGAAACAGTGGCACTTGCCGAACAGAGGTTTCTGAGTAAACAGCATGAATGGCAGTTTGATAATGCTTGGCAAGAGATGTTGAATCATGCAACTATCAAGGTAAAAAGAAATAAATATATTTTTTGTATGTGACTTTAATCAGGAATATTACAGGCAAGCATTCTCTAATATTTTGTAGGTTATGGAGGCAGAAACACAAAAAGCAGAGAGTGGCCGTGAACACCAGAGGAGAGCAGCACTCTTCAACGCAGCAGAACAGAAGGTGAGAAGTCAGGGAAAAGAAAAGAAAGAAAAATTCTTTTCTTGTCATAAAATTTTGTGCACAATGTAAAGAAATTTTGGTAGCTGTGAAACTTTCCTAAAAGTTATAAGAGTGAATGATACATAGGCAGTCGAAGTCCCATGATAGGTCAGAAAGTGCAATACAAGACAATGGTGTGGTTATTGGCATGAAATCGTAGGCAGTACACAGGACAAGGGTACTTGACATGTAACAACCAGACATTATTATTTAGTCATAGGATCATTTACAAAATCAATTATGTAGTTGCAAAACTGTACTTGGGAATTGGAAAGAAGGCAGAAGGTGTCTCAGTGCCTTGTTTTGCACTTTCACAATTTTGACAGGAGGCAATGTCTGCTTGTCCCAAACTCTATGAAAGAAGACCATTTGATTATCTTGGCACCCACTCACCAGTGAAGTATGACAACTTAATTAGAAAACTATCTTTCTCCGGCATGCATCAAACAGTATTTGTGGTAGTAACTTTATACATCTAATGACTGTTGTGTTTCTTCTGTAAAATTCTTTGCTACATAACAGTTCATTGGGAGTGATCTCAGTAGTCAGCAATTTTACCACTGCAGTCAGGCATCATATTAAATTCTGAAATCAGTAATATTTCGTTGGGAATAGTAGAGAAGTGGAAGACTGAATGGGGAAAGGAGAAAAAATAATAAAGGAAAATATATTCAAAACGGAAGCCAAAGTTGACAGATGGGATGCAGAATGTAATGTGAAAAGGTTGATCGAAGAAGGCTGTGGAAATGAAAAGAGAAACAAAGAAACATGAAACTAATGGAAATGGAGATAGAGTGAATGCCAAGAGTAAAATGAATATTGGAGAACAAGTTTCCATCCATGGAGTTTTGAAGCACTGCTGTTAGAAGTAATCAAGTTAAATGGCACGGTGGTTAGGGCACTGGACTCAGTCATAAGGAGCAGGGCTAAAATGTGTCCAGCCACGAAGATTTTGGTCACCTGTTAACCCCCCCACCAGCACAGCAGCAGTGTACCCAATATGTCTGTGTAGAGAATAAAGTCTGTATACATGTTTGAGAAAGTGTTCTATATGTTTGTGTAGTGTGTATCTGAGGCAGAACATGAAAACCAACCTGATATTCACTCAGTGGGATGTGGGAAAGCCACTTGAAACACAAACCGAGGCTGATCTGCACATCAACCCATTATACGTATTCCCTACATATTCTCTGCCTCACCCTTACCATGACTATATATGTTAAGAAAGTGGGACTGTAATGTGTAATAGGATGCAATGTGTATGGAGCAACACACACATATGTCGGAATCATAGGGTTGGGGGGGCAAGTTCTGAGGTGTCGTACTAAGTAACGAGCATATTATGGAAGCTCTAACTTCATAACCTTTCCCATTGCTTGTGTAGTATGTGTTAATTAAAATCTATTGTGAATTTCTGCATTCTTTTCTTCTAGGTCCAAGAACTAGAACAAAGGCTGAGAAGAAGCATTACTCGTTCAAGGCCATATTTCGAAGAAAAAACTTTATGCCAGGAGCAGTTGGCCACTCAAAAGTGCCGTGTGGAGAATTTACAAAAAGCAGTAAGTAGATTAACTACTTGACATATTCTTATTCATTGTCATCTACATTTTAGTGGAGACAGTTATTAATATTAATTTTTGTAGTCACCCATTGTGTGATGTGCCATGGCATCTGTAATCAGTTTATAAATTTTGAGCTTAGGTTTCCGATTTAGATATATGTTCCAAAAATAAATGTAATGGGCATCAAAAATGTAATGTGATAAAGAACTAATGTACTTTGTGGAGTTTAATGGTTACAAACTAATTTGTTGAATAGGACAGCAGGTGAAACAGACAAAAATTTCAAGATATGATCACAAGAGATGTGATTGTAGGAAGGTCACTTCAGTTAAGATAACAAAGATAGAATTATATCCTAAATCTTACATGTAACAAATAGCTGTCATAAGTTGCTAGAGGTGAACTGGTATGAGCATTGGAAGTCTTGTATTTATATTAGATCATTGCTTTTTCACAGGTAGTGGCCTAATCTTGACTTTTTCTCCACTCTTCACGTGACATTGCTCTGTAGTTGTCTGCATTCTAGTTGAAAAAGCTGACAACAATACTAATGTTTCATTTTTATATGGGGCAAGTGAGAGGTTTGTGAACAGTTCATCTTTCAGCAGTCTAGGTTTAAATAGTTATCTTAAAATATTTACAATAGATACTAAAGCTACTTACGATTTATGGATACTGAACTTACAGTGTTGAATTATCTTTTATGTATGTATATCTGCCAGTGGTGTGTACTGAACTTCCATAAAAGTAAGCATTTACAATAGAATTGTATTTTTGATGACTTTATTGATCACCCAATCATCAAACACTGACCTCAACTGCCAGAGGAGACCTTTTCCAATTAATAACAGAGCTAAGTTTGTAAACTGTTCTTGAAAGTGTGAACTACATTCATAGTGAAACTTCCTGGCAGATTAAAACTGTGTGCCCGACCGAGATTCGAACTCGGGACCTTTGCCTTTCGCGGGCAAGTGCTCTACCAACTGAGCTACCGAAGCACGACTCACGCCCGGTACTCACAGCTTTACTTCTGCCAGTATCTCATTCTGGATACATTCATAGTTTTTATCATTTTTGTGGCTGAAAAGCTTTTCTTTAGTTACCAATTCATCCATATGTTGAAACATGAATATTTCATATTTCAAATCCATCACATTTGGCCATCTACATTTCTTCGGATTCATTCATTTTTGTTAAACATTAGGCAATGTTGTAAGCTCTGGCTTGCAATATGTCAAATACAGCACTAGCGAGGAGAAAATATCTGAAAACATATGTATGGCAAAATTTAAATTGACATCTTGCACCATGCTTTCAAATCCATGAGCAGCAGTATAGGTTTCTTCATCCTGCTTATCTGGATCTATCATCATCTTGAAAAGTGAAACCAGCAGACCGCAATACAGTATAAGGTTTTCAGCAGATGAGAGACAGAACTCCAGAGTGTAGCAGTCACTTTAGGCAGTTGTTTCTTTACTTCTTCAGCTAGAACACAGGTTCTTTATGTTGTCTTGGAAGAAAAAGTAGGAAGACCATTCATAGTAAAGAAAAAAATTCTGCATTCTTTGGTTTTCAACAGAGCTTGCGATAACACTGAATTCAGTCGATGAGTAATACAGTGAACAAACATTACAGTGGAAAATATGTTTACCTCTCTTGATTGCATTCCATTCAAATGACCAACCAACTGCAGCTCCATCATAATTGTGAACATGTTCATGAATTTTAGGAACTTTTCATGTTCGTGACTAACACCTATGACATAGCATAGTACTGAGGAGAACTACAAGAAATTACACACATTAGTTGCTTCATCAAGAATAATGGAGATAAAATTGGATTCATTTCTCTCCTTCCTTGTTTTATTTATGGGTGTATTTCAAACAGAAGCAGTCAAGTTATTCTGTATTAGATTTGACACTCCTATAAATACAGAACAGTATACTAAGTGATGTTTCAGCTTTTTGTCATATTAACTGAGAAAATGTGTGACTTCAACGTAATTGCATTTATTCAGATTTTGCATATTAGGGCATTCTGACAGCCACTTGTTGCCATTGTAAAGTTAAGTATTGAAATGCCGTATGCAAGATTTCTAGTAATAGTGCATGACTCAGTCATAGGTCTATCCAGTTGTATTGTGCTTTCCTCCTCTTGGAAATTGCAGGCAGCAAAGTTATACACCAAATCCCCACATTCTCACTGGTGCCGCTGTGCTTGGATTTATGTGATTTCACCACTCAGCAGTACAAGATGCAATGGACTTGGTTACTTACCTTCCCACCAAGAGCAGAAAATATATTTGATGGATATCATAAAATTAAGATTGTTTATGGTTTCCAAATTATGTAAAACTACATACTTACCTCTTAGAGGAGTTGCAGACATACGCAATGGAGAAGACTGCTAAACATTTAAGCTTTTGGGCAAAAAATCTTTCTTCCAAAATAGAAACGCATGTGTGTGCGCGCGCGCGCGCATACACACACACACACACACACACACACACACACACACTCTGTTCTAAAAATATGAACTATATGAAATCACTTCTGTTGAAAGTAATTCACTTCAGTATAGGTTAAAGCACCAGTGAGAGGAAAAGAACAAGATTGCTGTGTGCATGTATAACAAATTAAGCACACAGGCTCATGGGATAAAGTTGCAGAAAAGTGCAGGTTCATGATTTAAAATGCTTAATCGCCCAGTAAAATGTCGAAGGGACTTCAACAAAATGGTATATTGTACTTTCTGCCTTCCAACAAATGCAGTTCAACATTTTATTGAGAAATTAAATTTTGTAAATCATTTCACTGGCACATTTGTACCACTTTGTCACTTAGGATGACCATATAGAAGGCTTAATAAATACACATAAATGTATATTAATCAGTTGTGGAAGCACAGCGTGATCAAATATTACCTCCCTTCCAACTGTTTGAGTGTGGTAAAGCATATATGTCATGAGTCACTTCTTCTATGTGACAAATGATGAGCATTCACCATAAATAAGGAGCTAGGCAAAAAGATTTTATAAAGTCAGTGCAGTCACAGGACCCAAAAGTATCATGTATTTATTAGTATGAGCAAAGCTGAAGGTAAGGCAAAACTTATTTCTGATCTTAAGGATTTTGATGTTCATAAAATTCAAGTGGGTCCAGATGTTGCAGCTGAACAGATTACAGGACTTCTTGATTGTGCCTATGACAACAAATGGGGAATGGCTACTCTGCTACCAAGAGGTGAAAAAGGAGAAGTAAACTTTTATTTATACATCCTTGTGGACCAGCTCTTCCTTTTTCGTAACCAAGGAGACCAGATAAATCAGCTGCAATAAAAAACTTTGTTGTTGTTGTTGTTGTCTTCAGTCCTGAGACTGGTTTGATGCAGCTCTCCATTCTACTCCATCCTGTGCAAGCTGTTTCATATCCCAGAACATACTGCAGCCTACATCCTTCTGAATCTGCTTAGTGTATTAATCTCTTGGTCTCCCTCTACGATTTTTACCCTCCACACTGCCCTCCAATGCTAAATTAGTGATCCCTTGATGCCTCAGAACGTGTCCTACCAACCGATCCCTTCTTCTAGTCAAGTTGTGCCACAAACTCCTCTTCCCCCCAATTCTATTCAATACTCTCTTGCCCAACAGTGGTTATGTAGGAGATGGCAGGTGACTGTAGAGACAAGGCACGAGGTAGCTCTTTCTGGATAAGGTTGGGAGGGTAATGAAGGCCTCAGGGAGACCCTTGGCATATTTGGAGAGGGATTGCTCATCAATACAAATAACGATGACCTCGGGTGGCTAGACTTTATAATGGTAGTTGTTGGTGTGGAATGGGTGGCAAACTGTTGATGTGGAGGTGGATGGCACCATTGAGGATGGTAGATTGTCAGTTTGAGGAGGACCAGGTGAAGCAGATGGGTAGAAGGTGTTGAGTTTCTGTAGGAAAATAGAGGAGGTGTCCTCACCCTCGGTCCAGATCACAAAGATGCCAACAGGGAATCTGAACCAGTTGAGGGGTTTGGGATTGTGGGTGGTTTGGAAGGACTTCTCTAGGTGGCATAGAAAGTTGCCACGTGAGTGCCCAGTGTAATGTTATATAGCTTTACATAGAAGTGTCTCACAACTAACTCTTATCAATATGTATAACTTCAGTATACAGCTCTCAAATGCTGACTGAGTGGGTAAGACATAAGGTACATGAGGCAATTGATGTAAATTATAAATTAAATGATTTTCTAAGTAAATTTCTCTCTGCCTTTAACAGCAAGAACATGTAAAATATGGCACCAGTGATGTATCAAAGAAACCTTTGATAAAAAAAAGGCTTCAAAATTATTACAATAGTAGTGTGAGAGAACTGTAAAAATAGTCTGAAGAAGCACAGACGTGCAGTTGCGTTCGTCATCATCGTATAGATGATGCTGTTCTTTAGTGAGAAGAGTTATAAGAAAATGAAAAGCTTACGTGTCATGTCGAAGATTAATAATCCCCCCCCCCCCCCCCCCCCACACACACACACACACACACACACACACACACACACACACACACACACACACACACATGGGGGGGGGGGGGATATGTATGTACCTCCCTACCCCACAACCTCCTGACACCGTGCCTGTGGGCATTCTAGTCC
This sequence comes from Schistocerca serialis cubense, assembly GCF_023864345.2. Classification (NCBI taxonomy): domain Eukaryota; kingdom Metazoa; phylum Arthropoda; class Insecta; order Orthoptera; family Acrididae; genus Schistocerca; species Schistocerca serialis. The sequence goes on from NC_064641.1 coordinate 260,090,965, forward strand.
CTGCACATTTCACCAGACAGCGCTCCTCTCTTCCCCCACCCATACACTGCTATCCCTTCCCCTTCCCTGCCCTCTCCAAATTGCTGTTACCATTCCATGTGCTAGCTGCATTCTGGTCTGAGCTGCCGGAATTGGTGATCGTGTGTGTGAGGTGTGCTTGTTTGCGTGAATGAATGGTGTGTGTTTCTCTTTTTTCTGATGAAGCCTGCGGCTGAAAGCTTATGTGTAAGTGTTCTTTAATTGTGCCTGTCTGCAACTTATCATGTTATCTTTACAGTAAGTAGCAGTCTGTCTTTCCCTACATTGTTGTACATACTTCTAAACTTTGTTAAGACAGTTTATTTTTAATTAGCGTATGTTGGTTGATTTGCTTCAGTTGGTAATGGTTTGTGAGTATATATTCACTTTTTAAGCTAAATGGATTGTAGTAAACAGTGGGAGAAAGCCATTTACCAAATCAAACAATAATTTTTGTGTAGAGACAGAAATAGAAAATATTGCTTTGAATATTTTTTTTTTTTTTTTTTTTTTTTTTTTTTTTTTTTTTTTTTTTTTTTTTTTTTTTCCCCTCCAGCACATTACATGCTAGTAATTAAAAAGCTGTAAATTCATAAGTTTGTTCAGTCTTTATGATGCTGTGACTCACTTTTCTTCTGTTTAATTTCTTCATGCTGCCTTGTGCTTTCACTCAAAATTGTGTGAATATTTTCATCTGTTTAGAGATCAGACACTAAATATCACATAGACACACATGCCTACAAACACAAATGGGCAGTTGTCAAGAGAAACAGATGCATAGAGACATATGTACTTATTTTTAGTACAGGTTTCGTTCTATTTTTTTATTTGTTGGTCCATAATGTTGTATTGAAAAGATTCTCTGATGTTAATCTTCTGTCAAGTGAAAATAGCAAAATCTGTTCACCAGACAGCAGCTGACATGAGCATAAACTGTTTTCTGCTAATTTAATGATACTGTGTGACACCTCTAAGATCCAATGAGTTCTCCTATTGGATGATTACCAAGTCATTCTTTCCATATTCCGTATGTAAATGGAATGGGAAGAAACACAAATATATGGTTTGACATATATAAACAGAATGTCATTTTACCTTCTGTGGTACTCCTGCTGCTTCTGTTGATCAGCATAGTCCTAGTGTGTACTGCTGTACCTCTGAATGACTTGAGTTGTACAGTATCCCAAAGATTCATACATTCATATATGAAAAACAGTTTTTACAGATATTAAGCTAAATATAAAATAAGTTTTCATCCAAACTTGTCTCAGTGGTTATAACATCTTTTAGAATTTACTATACTTTTTCACATGCAAATTGAGAACTTTGCTCTGTATATTGTAACTTACTGAGACGAAAACTTCAAGCTTCACGGTCATCTATTACTTAAGTTACAGGACTTGAAAAATACAAATTAACTTCACAATGATAAAGCTTTTGAAGTATAAAGTGTCCTCTGATTAAAACGAAAATAAATTTGTCAGTTATTTAACTACTGTTTATGAACTCCATCATTCTCTTTTTCCACACATAGATCCTGATCCTGAATGTTCATTTTAAAAACCATGTATAAGCAACTGACTATCGCTCACCAGTCCTGGTGAGAGAGAGAGAGAGAGAGAGAGAGAGAGAGCAACTGTTTACAAGTGGTTTTTAAAATGAACATTCAGAAATTTACTTAGCAGCAAATCAGGATGGACAGAAAGCTGTCTACAGGCTGACATTTACATGATGTGTCTGTATCAAGTCACAATTTTTTTTATATGTAACCTATTCCTTATGTCTGATTATTAGATTGAATTACATGTAACTCCATCTTTAGTGCTGAATATGTTTTCGAAATATCATTCTAATCGGCATTCATCCCTATCAGCATTTAAAATTCCCTGTTTCTGGTTTAATTAGTGTGGAAATGATTAGAGATGAATTTCTCAAGTATAAAGCTCATCTGTGGGTTATGTAGAAAATTCTCTAGCCTTATCTGAAAAGCTGGGAGTAACTCCTTGTAATTGTTGGGTTTTAAAAATTTCTATAATGACTAGAAAATTTGAGTTTTGTAATTGGTGATCTTTTCTCTTTTCTCCTTGATCCCATATAGAATTATCTGTCCTTTTTCTTCAATAAAAAGCCCTTCAAATGTTAAAAACAAAGATAATTTTGCTGTCTGCCTTGTGAATTTTGCCACTTTTTTTTATTTTTTTTATTTTTATTTTTTTTTTAATGTGAAAAGCTTTAGACTAAAATTACTACTAATTACTCTTTATTAAAAATTAAATAATGGACTTATTGCAGTTGGTAACTAAAAATTACAATATAAAGCTTCTGATTGCCTTATAAAATGCAAAGACTTTAGTACATAATGTTTGGGTTTGAAGAGATCTTTTAAGGGCACATATCGTTTGACATTCAAGATGACAATGGATTGAGAGAAGAAAAGTAATTTTATACACTCATGTTCAGAAAAAACAGAACACCTTGAATGACTAGAGATAGGGCGTTCGTGCTCACAGGACATGTATTAGTATGTTCTGCAGAAATGATTAGCATTTCAGTCACCTCGGTTCAGCATTGCCTAGATAACTTGTTCCACGCATGGTGGTGTACGCGTGTGTAAGGTGTGCATGAATGTAAATGCCATCCTGTGGTATAGCTATTAACGCTGCATTCTACTGGTTCCAAAGTTCATCCCTGATAGATGGCTTTGTCATAGCACTGCACCTGTCATTTCACCGTATCCCACACATTTCTGATTGGCAGCAAGTCTGCTGATCTGGTGGCCAGGGCAAAAGTCTGACATCCTGTGACACCAAGAAGGCATGTGTTCTTGCAGCAACTTGTGGTAGTGCATAATCTTGCTGAAAAATGGCGCCTGGGGCATTTTGCAGAAAGGGTATGGCTACGGGTCGCAGGATGTCATTCACATAGGTCACACTGGTCATAGTGCCCTGGACATGAACCAGCTGTGGTTTGTGGTTGTACCTAGTAGCACCCCACACCATAAGGGCTGAAGATGGCCCTGTATATTGTGTGCAAATACAGTCACTGTAATCCTGCTCCCCCTATCTGTGGCGAACCAAAATGTGGCCATAATTTTCAAACAAACATAATCTGAATTCATCCAAAAACTCTATGAGATGCTATTCCTGTCCCCAGTGATGTTATTCCATACAACATTGCTGTCTAGCAGGATTCTGCACATTTGCCAAAGGTATGTGAAGAAATGGACGACACACACATAACCTATTCCATAATAAACGGTGATGGACTGTCACCACTGATAGTGTACAATGTGTTACATTGTTGCACCAGAGCCAAGGAGGACGCAGATCTGCCGTGAAGTGCCATTCTGCCATTCTTATGAGGTGTCGATCTTCTCAGGTTGGGAAGGGGGGGGGGGGGGGGGCTGACCCATCTCATCATGTTCTACGGCCTTCCATGAACCATTCTGCACACGTCCATTGCACACTTCGTCCCACAAAAGCAGCAATTACCTGGATGGATGCATCACATTCTCTCATGACAATAATGTGCTCTCTTTCAAACTCGCTGATCTGACAGTACAGTTCATGCATACGTCTGCTCAAGTCACACCGATCTATTACCTTCGGTTTACAGTGACAAGAGAGCTGCAGACACATTTCATCAGTAGGTGGTGTTGCCATCCTCGCATGTTATGCCATTGAAAATTCATGCTGCAACGATCAATTTATCTGCATCCCCTAGAGACCTTCAAACAGCATATTCCCCGGGAAAACATGTGAAAACACATCAGCTAATAGTATTTCAACAATGTAAAATTAACAATTACATCAGTTCTGTTTCTCTGGCCTTCTTATGAAAAAGTGACTATATTTGTAAGGATGTTAGGTTGAGATTTAATTGGAAATGTAATTAGTTTGTGTATAATGTGTTCTGGAATCTTTTCCCTTCATTACTCTCATAGAAGGTGTTATCATTCTAATGGTAAAGAAAGCCAATGGCGTAGGTTCAATCCTCAGGTGATCCTAGGATTATATTCTTTCACCTACTGCTTGTTTCACCTCTGGCAATGGCTTATTAATGTGAAAAATGCCAAATTGCACCATATTCGGTAGTCAACATTAATGTGTAGCCCCTCCTATATCTGGTTGGGTAAGTCAGTTTAAATGTGAGTGAAAGATACAGGTGCACCACTCTCAATAGGATCATGCCCAATAAAGCACTGCAATGTTCAAGCAGCTTTTCAGTTTATAACAACTTTATCTTTTCATGAATATTTACAGTAGATATTGGTATACTTCTCCCTTTAAAGTAATTTTTAAAAATTCATTCACATTGTAGGTGGCTACAGCAAAGCAGTCTTATGCAGACACATTACGCAACTTGGAACGCATCTCAGAGGAAATCCACTGCAAGAGAGCAGGCACTGCGCTTGGCTTACGTGAACCTGGTGTCGGTGCTGAGTTAGTCCCATTGCCAGGGTATGAAGTAGAATTGGACCGATGCGACCGTCGTTCTGTCGGAAGTATTTCTGCTGGGGATGATAGTGAGCCACTTGATGAACAGGAATATGAGGTGAGTCATGGAAAGACATGTAATGCTTACAAGCTTCATAAATGGTATGTTGTAGGGAATGTCCAGTCTTACTGCCTCATTTTGCAATTTTCTCCCATGAATTTTGCTTTTGATAAGATTTATATTAAACATTTATCCTATGCAAATATGCTCTGTAGGTTCTGCTTAAATGGTTCAAATGGCTCTGAGCACTATGGGACTTAACATCTGTGGTCATCAGTCCCCTAGAACTTAGAACTACTTAAACCTAACTAACCTAAGGACATCACACACACCCATGTCCGAGGCAGGATTCGAACCTGCGACCGTAGCAGTCGCGCGGTTCCGGACTAAGCGCCTAGAATAGGTTCTGCTTACTTGCTGTGTTATGTGAGTACACTGAGCGATTGTGTACGACCACTGAATTAAAACGAATTGAATTTTATTAGATAATGTAGGATTACATTATATATAGCAGTTGTACATGTTATGTAAGTCATGTCAGCATATCAAAAACAGAAAAGTTTAGGATCACTTATTTTCTGAGGAGCAGCCATTTTGATCACACGCTCTAACACCATTGGTTACAAAGAACAGTATATACAAATTCTCATTTGAACTGCAAAATTCATTTTCAACCAGAGAGTTTTCAGTTTTTTTGGAAAGATGGTGTCATGTAGGTTTTTGGGTCAAATTCTTAGTAACTTGATACACAAGAACTAAGGTCCTTTTTCAATTATTGCCAGTATGTTTGAGATCTCATTGTTCCTCTGTGTGTTGTCATTGTGTACACTAATAGTAGTAATCCACTCTGAACTATCTTTTGTGATACACAGGATGTTAAAAAAAGGTATTCCATGGACCAAAACATGACAACAATTTCCAGTAAACATGGGCTCTAAATTGCGTTCCTTAAGAGTTATGAGCACTTGTTCTTTGATACTATGAAACCGAACGCTTCTGCTGAACAAATGCTTGGAGATGTTGAAGTATGCATTTTAGAGCCCATGTCTACTGGACAATGTTGTCTTGTTTTAATCCGTACTAACACCTCTCAAAGTAGGGAACATTTATTTTTAACAACACATACCAGGGTGTCCCACCTAAATTTTTCACCACCAATATCTGTGGATTGAGGTCCAGCAACCGTGCTGGAATACTGAATGGGACTAGGTAAGGTGCATCTCAGGAACCACTCATATCGTCACCTGTCAAGAGTAGCATGAATGAAATAAGGGCCAATGATATGGTATCCTACAATACCACACCATACATTGACACTCCACTGACATTGATGTTCAGACCGGCAAATCCAGTGGGGGTTTTCTGGTGACCAGTAGTGCATATTGTGTAAGTTGGTATTCCAATGGTTTGTAAACATGGCCTCATTGATTAACAGCACCCTTCTCATAAAGTCTTGGCCTTGCTGCAGAACCCATTGACAATATTCCAGGTGATTGTGAATTTTGTTCCCACAGAGGCCTCAGTGAGATGTCATTTTGTATGGGTGGTATCTATGACTGTGCAGACTACACATCACACTTGTTCAAAGGATTCCCATGCATCTCTCCATTTCACAAATACTTGCATGAGGGTTTATTGCAGTGGCTACCAGGACAGCTACCTCTGCTCCAGATCTGCATTCATGGAGACAACCGCCCTGTCATGCAAAGCTTTCTAACAATATTCATGACAGTAGTATGTGTTGGATGATGTCTGTTAGGGTACCGCTGGGCATACACCTGTGCTGCACTTGTGCCGTTTTGGTGACATTTCCGTACAGTAATATAATGTCAGAAATTCCCTCATTTGTGAATACCATGTCAAATGCCTAGAACAGATGGACAGTGTTTGTGACAGGAATCCTTATTAGTATAGGGCGCCATGATAACAGTGAAAGTAAGGATACACACATCAATCACATCGCGATTACGAATGACATGCGGACCACACTTGCATCATGGGAAGTGCAGTAGTGGCACGTTCTGTTCATTTCATATTTCAACTTCGCATTCCTATTTCTCAGGATGTAATTGACGTATTGCAATGCAACCAATGCCTTTATTATTGTGATTTTTCATGTTATTGATTGCGAATAGAATAATATTGGGTGTCAATTTAAAAAAAAAAAAAAAACATAAGTTTGTGTTGAAACCGATATTTGCACACAGTTTAAAATGACTCACTCTATTTAGTTGTGTGAGCCCCAGCCATACATTCATACCCATGAAAGCCATTTGTCAGTATCTGTTGTGCTTACAGATATATTGGTGGTGAAAAGTTTAGGTGAGAGACCCTGTATATTATTGTCTTCTGTGTCGCAAAAGATAGTATAGAATGGATTACAAATTCTGTTGAACATACCAACAACACAGAGGTAGACTGAGACACAAAGCATATCTCACTGACTGACAGTGCTTGAACAAATGACCCACCCTTGAATCAGTAGACAATTATCTGAAAAATCGTAGTTTAAGCTTCATGGTTTCTTCAGTTTAAGAGAATTGATGTATTCTGTTCAAATAACAGCCCATATTAAATGTAATAAACTGTGTATGGTAAGCACATTTTGTCTTTGGAGAGTGTTGGAGGTATAACATAACATAAAAAAAATTAGCTATTGGATTGTTGTAACATTACTCTTGCAATGTTTTATTTAGTAAGATTCTTCTAACAAAGACAAATGAGTCAGAATTCTTAGTTGTGGAGTCTTGTGTGTTTTTTAATCTTATTTTCTGTTCTTCATTTATATTTATTTTTCATTTTGTAATCTTTCTTTGAACCTTTATTCCTTAGCTTATTACTAGATGAAGTAAACAGTCATAACTGTGGTTTTACTGCAGCTTTTTCAGTGTGAGCACTTTTTAACATGTTTTTCCCCTTCTGCACCTTACATTCTTGCATTGCAGGTTTCTACTTTCCATGTGTGCTGTGAATGTTTAGGTTTTAATTTGAGATTTCCCCATGACATATGGTCAAAAGTTCGCTAGCATTTTGGTGTTTGAAAAATTGTAAGCCAGACAGATTTGCATGATGGAGCTCAAGTGGACTGTTATGTGAAAGACTTATTTCAAAAATTTATGTTGTCTTGTCAAAGATAAATATTTTTTATCATTGCTAATGAGCTGCTCTTTCGTCATATACAATTTTTTTGGTAGAATATTATAAAGTACCCATTATCCCCTGAGTTACTTTCCAGTTTAGTTTCTTTCGTCTTGACCATATCCTCAAAGATATAATCCATTCATCGTAAGAATAAACGTGATGTAAACATTGCACTATGTATTCTTCAGCGTTTGCTGCAGCCTCATTGATATCCGTTTCACGTGGGACTGCAGCCAAGCAGCCTCGAGTACTGTCAAGTATGATAATAAGGGTACATTTTGTGCTGTGCGTTACACGCTCATCAACTTAGTGATAATACGGGACAACAGCTTTACCGGCACATTTAACTTGGACAGCACTGGCCACTCAGTTGGTACAGCTAGCCTGCAGTGATGTGGCCAGCTGCAGTTCATATGTAAAAATCGACGAGCAGAGGAGCAATACAGCTTCGAAAGTCATTTAATTTTTGAGCAGAATGAAATAATACATGGCAAATCTCCCACAATAAGCTCCTTAGACAACTAGATGAAAACTGCAACACGTTATCATCTTTAGCTAAAATACAATTAAAAACAAGAATGATGAAATTCCTGACTTAACCGCAGGGTAAATTTTCTGCATAGCTGTGTGTAACATAAGAGATTATTGAAGGATTTCACCATATAGTTAAATATTGAAGGTATTACTTACAGTCATAAGAATTGGCAATCTCTTAGCTCCTTCATTATCCGAATCCAAGAAATACATTTCAGTTTGGGAAGTGTCACCTGCTACGTTGATAACAAGACAATCAACAACAGAATCCACGAAGCCAAGCAGGTGCAGCATTTTCTCTTCTTGTTTTATGTTGAGCTGTTCTATGTCCCACCAGTGTTTGGCAGTAATGTGTGAAAAAGTTGCGTGCATTAGTTCCCGTACGTCTGGCAGCTTAACAGTCTTGTTACTTCTTGGGCCAAATCCCGCAGCTTCGCTCCAGATCAGTTCTGCTGGGTTCATAATGTAATGGTACAGTAGCAAATGTAAACATGCAGTAGTTGTATGATGTGCTCGATGCTGTGAAAATGATTGTTTTTCATGTTTCTATGATACTTATCTACCTCTGTGGTATAAAACGATGGTCATAGTCCAAATAATGAGAATCTGGTTTTTCATTTTTGCCTTAAAAAATTAGAATGTTACGTTTTCTTAATTTAAACAGCTTTTATGAACAGTCTTTTGTAAAACACCGATGATTAAGAATTTTTATTTGAAATGGGAACAGGAGTTTCATCTCCAATATGTAATTAGAAACAAGACATGCATTATTCATAAAAAATGATGATGAGCTTTATAATTATGAGATGTCGGTATTTCAAATTGAAAGACAAAAGAAAATGATACTGGGGAGATTTGAACCAACACACGAATATCCGCAATTTGTTCACATTCCATTACGTTACCAACTGCACTACACATTTATGTGAGTTAGTTTATCGACTGCATTATATACAACGCTGAGAAAACTTCAAAGCCAATTATCTCCATCAATTTATGAAAAAGTTAAGAACAGCCTATTTCTCAGCACTTTTTAACACGTGTTCCACCCGTTTTACTACGGAACAGGAAGCAGCCTCAGCCATTTTCATAATGCGCATTAACAGCGCGGCAATCAGAGCACAACGCTGCTGAAGCTGTGACTGTACATGATTGTTGAAATAAAAACTACGTAGCTAAAGCATGATTAAGAAAAATGTTGATGGCTGTTAATACATTTGAATATCTTGAAGTTTCATTTAACGTAACTTAGTAATAAGATATTTAACACATAACTAGGACCTACTTCCAAGAGCGTAACAATACCAGTGTACATGTGTTTTGGCTTCTGACCAATCATTGCATTTGTTTTTGTTTACATCAGGTTTATTCTTATGATGATGAACAGATTATAGCAAACCTTACCTCTAGGCACTTTGAATAACTTCCCATGCCATTGAGGTTAGGCATACTTTTTAGCTTAATCTGAAATGTTCATATGTCACTGCTGGAGCTCATCAGCCTCATTACACACCTAGTTTGGCAGTGTTGTCTCCTCATAGCTCTCCACACCTTCTAACTCAAGTTCATTTCTAGAAAAAGAGGTAAAACATTTGTGAAAATTCTTATCTTTCTGGCAATATATTTCCATTGTAAAGTTCACTGTTCACATGTTAGTTGTTGATGCAACAAACGTATAAAAGCTGCCGTAACACCTTTTGCCCAGATGCTTTGACATTCGATGTATATTGAAGAAAGAAATGTAATTTGATAATGCAAGGCTCTAGTTCCATACCATCATGAGCAGAAAACCAAAAAAATAAATAAAAGAATGAAATAACTTATGCAAGAGGAAACTGATGAAACACTAATTAAAACTCTGAGTAAATCAGTCACAAAAAAATCTAATGACACAATAAAGTATGCCCGTCTCTATTTTTTTTTTTTTTTTTTTTTTTTTTTTTTTTTTTTTTTTTTTAGTAAACTTCAGGAATTAGGAAAATTTTTCACAAGGCAGACTACTCAAGTGCTTCAGTGCTAACCGTGACCAGTGCTGATTGCATACTATATACCTGTCTCATTGCCACACCACAAGCCAAAGCAGTAGCAGTTTTACGTTTTCATATGTCAGGTCCAGGCTGACAGGATATAAGTGATACGATTTGCTGATGACACTTCTATGCTCAGTGAAAGTGAAAAAGAATTACAAGATCTGTTGAATGGAATGAACAGTCTTAAGAGTGCAGAATATGGATTGAGAGAAAGAGAAGAGAGACTAAAGTAACGAGGAGTAGCAGAAATGAGACTAGCAAGAAACTTAACGTCAAAATTGGTGGTCATGAAGTAGACAAAGTAAAGGAATTCTATTACCTTGGAAGCAAAATAACCTATGATGGCTGTAGCAAAGAGGGCATAAAAAGCAGACCATCACAGTCAAAGAGGGTATTCCTGGCCAAAAGAAGTCATCTGGTACCAAACGTAGGTCTTATTTTGAAGAAGAACCTTCCGAGAATATAGATTTGGAGCACAGCATTGTGTGGTAGTGATATGTGGACTGTAGCAAAATCAGATCAGAAGGGAACTGAAGTGTTTGAGATGTGGTGCTAGAGAGGAATGTTGAAAATTAGGTGGGCTGACTGAGGAGACTCTTGCCAGACTTGGCAAAGAAAGGAACATATGGGAAACAGTGACCAAAAGGAGGGACAAGGACTGAGAACATACGAGGGTGACTCCAAAAGAAATGTACACTATTCTTATAAAAATACAGTTTTCATTCTGCATGTGTGAAAGTTTTACAGTGTGTAGATACATCCTACCGACTTGTTTTCAAACTTAGTTCAACCTGTTCCCATGAGTGGCGCCGTCACAGCATGTCTTCAGGATGGCTGCTACACTTGATGTTTGTCAGAAGCAATGTGCTGTCATAGAATTCCTGTGCTGTGAAAACGAGACAGTGGGAAACATCCACAAGAGGTTGAAAAAGATGTATGGAGATGGTGCTGTCGATCGCAATACAGTTAGTCGGTGGGCAAGCAGGTTATGTGATGAAAGCTGCCACGGCAATATTGAGGATTGTCCTCGCAGCGGCAGGCCTCATTCTGCACACACTCCAGACAATTTGCAGACAGTTAACGAATTGGTGACTGATAACAGACGCATCACAGTGAACGAATTGTCACGCTACATTGGGATAGGGGGAGGAAGTGTTCGCAGAATACTGAAAGTGTTGGCGTTAAAAAAGGTTTGTGCCAGGTGGGTTCCCAGGATGTTGACAGTGGCTCACAAAGAAACAAGAAAAACAGTATGCAGTGAACTTTTGGAACAGTATGAGAATGGTGGAGATGAATTTCTTGGAAGAATTGTGACAGGTGATGAAACATGGCTCCATCATTTTTCACCAGAGACAAAGAGGCAATCAGTGGAGTGGCATCATGCAAATTCACCCAGGAAAAAAATTCAAAACCACGCCTTCTGCTAGAAAAGTTATGGCTACGGTGTTTTTAGATTCCAAAGGACTCTTGCTTGTGGACATCATGCCAAGTGGAACAACCATAAATTCTGATGCATATGTGACGACACTGAAGAAACTTCAAACTCGACTGAGTCGTGTTCGACCACATTGGCAAAAGCAGGATGTTTTGCTGTTGCACGACAATGCACGGCCACATGTCGGTCAAAACACCATGAAAGCGATCACAAAACTCTGATGGACAACACTGAAACACCCACCTTACAATCCTGACATGGCTCCATGTGACTATCATCTCTTTGGGAAACTGAAAGACTCTCTTTGTGGAACAAGGTTTTGAAGATGATAACTCCCTTGCACACACTGCCAAACAGTGGCTCCAACGGGTTAGTCCAGAATTTTGCTGTGCGGGTATACAGGCGCTGGTTCCGAGATCGCGTAATGCAGTTGAGAGGGATGGAAATTATGTGGAGAAATGAAAATATTGTTCCTAAAGGATCTATCTACACACTGTAAAACTTCCAAACATGTAGAATTAAAGATGGATTTAAAAAAAAAATAGTGTGCATTTCTTTTGGAGTGACCCTCGTATTAAGACATCAGGGAATAATTTTCGTATTACTTAGGAAGCTGTGGAGGAAGACAGAGATTGGAATATATTCAACAAATAATTGAGGATATAGGGTGCTAGTCTCAAGTAAAGAGGTTTGCACAGAAGAGGAATTTATTGTGGGCCACATCATAGCAGTCAGAAATTAATTTAAAAGTCGAATTCTGTATTGCTCTGTTAAATCAGTTTAAGGCTCAAAGTTTTAGAAAAGTTCAGTAGGCGTAAATATGATATACATAATTATGGATGGCTGACAGATGACTTTTCAATTAACATAGGCCCCCATTATTTACTTTCCCTCTGCTCTTCTAGCACTGAACTACTTTTACAAAACTTAATCTATACCGGACTATCAGGTGAGCTGGATTATCACTGTCTTACTGTACACATAAACAATAAAACTTCTGGTAAAAGCTTCCCCAGCATTACTAGACGGGGTACTAATGGGAAGTTGCAGTATTTACCTTTGTGTATATTTTTAGATGCTTTTCCAGATTATTCTTCAGCTGGAAAGAAGGCTAAAAAACTGTAAGGTGAATAAGAGCTGCAAGAAGAACTTTGTTGAACAAGGACAGTCATTCCTGAAAACAACCGTGAGGAAACGGGAGTGTGTTGAGAAAGAAGCAGTGACAGGTGTCGAAAGATGCACTGCAGAGTACTGAAAAACAGAACTTTGAGTAGCAAAAGTTAATGCAAAACCCTGATGTGTAGAATGGGGCAAAGCATGTGAATATTGATTATCATTTAAAAACAAAATTTCCACCTTTCGTGTCTATGATGCGGAAAAGTATCTTTTCTATTTTGTGCTTGACAAAATATCAACTTTTAATCGGTGTGAGAGGCATATTGGTGAATAAGTGCATAAATTATGTCACAGTGTCTGGCCTTCCTGAGAAATCTGCTTTAAAGAGGAAAATCATAATCTGTAACTATTGACATTTTTTTGGTAAGAACTTGTCAACAAGAAGAGTAAATACATAGTATTGAGAGAAATGCCTCATTTCATTATTTAAATAGCTTTGATTTTATTTACCTCACAGATCTGTGAAGCACTTATGTAATGATATCATCTAAAGATGAACAGTACTGTCATGTTTAGGCAATCACTTAATTACAAAGTAGTTATTTGAGTATTCCATAACATCAAAGTTGCAGAGCAATATTTTGTGTCTGTGAAGATGTTGCATTGAGTTACACTTTAATATTTGGTAATACTGATATTAAAACAGTCCAAGACCATTTTTAGATGATTAATGGAAAATCTCATATAAGATGTGAAACAAATACTAACAAAGAGATAGAGGGTTGTTGATGCAACAAACGTATAAAAGCTGCCGTAACACCTTTTGCCCAGATGCTTTGACATTCGATGTATATTGAAGAAAGAAATGTAATTTGATAATGCAAGGCTCTAGTTCCATACCATCATGAGCAGAAAACCAAAAAAATAAATAAAAGAATGAAATAACTTATGCAAGAGGAAACTGATGAAACACTAATTAAAACTCTGAGTAAATCAGTCACAAAAAAATCTAATGACACAATAAAGTATGCCCGTCTCTATTTTTTTTTTTTTTTTTTTTTTTAATAAACTTCAGGAATTAGGAAAATTTTTCACAAGGCAGACTACTCAAGTGCTTCAGTGCTAACCGTGACCAGTGCTGATTGCATACTATATACCTGTCTCATTGCCACACCACAAGCCAAAGCAGTAGCAGTTTTACGTTTTCATATGTCAGGTCCAGGCTGACAGGATATAAGTGATACGATTTGCTGATGACACTTCTATGCTCAGTGAAAGTGAAAAAGAATTACAAGATCTGTTGAATGGAATGAACAGTCTTAAGAGTGCAGAATATGGATTGAGAGAAAGAGAAGAGAGACTAAAGTAACGAGGAGTAGCAGAAATGAGACTAGCAAGAAACTTAACGTCAAAATTGGTGGTCATGAAGTAGACAAAGTAAAGGAATTCTATTACCTTGGAAGCAAAATAACCTATGATGGCTGTAGCAAAGAGGGCATAAAAAGCAGACCATCACAGTCAAAGAGGGTATTCCTGGCCAAAAGAAGTCATCTGGTACCAAACGTAGGTCTTATTTTGAAGAAGAACCTTCCGAGAATATAGATTTGGAGCACAGCATTGTGTGGTAGTGATATGTGGACTGTAGCAAAATCAGATCAGAAGGGAACTGAAGTGTTTGAGATGTGGTGCTAGAGAGGAATGTTGAAAATTAGGTGGGCTGACTGAGGAGACTCTTGCCAGACTTGGCAAAGAAAGGAACATATGGGAAACAGTGACCAAAAGGAGGGACAAGGACTGAGAACATACGAGGGTGACTCCAAAAGAAATGTACACTATTCTTATAAAAATACAGTTTTCATTCTGCATGTGTGAAAGTTTTACAGTGTGTAGATACATCCTACCGACTTGTTTTCAAACTTAGTTCAACCTGTTCCCATGAGTGGCGCCGTCACAGCATGTCTTCAGGATGGCTGCTACACTTGATGTTTGTCAGAAGCAATGTGCTGTCATAGAATTCCTGTGCTGTGAAAACGAGACAGTGGGAAACATCCACAAGAGGTTGAAAAAGATGTATGGAGATGGTGCTGTCGATCGCAATACAGTTAGTCGGTGGGCAAGCAGGTTATGTGATGAAAGCTGCCACGGCAATATTGAGGATTGTCCTCGCAGCGGCAGGCCTCATTCTGCACACACTCCAGACAATTTGCAGACAGTTAACGAATTGGTGACTGATAACAGACGCATCACAGTGAACGAATTGTCACGCTACATTGGGATAGGGGGAGGAAGTGTTCGCAGAATACTGAAAGTGTTGGCGTTAAAAAAGGTTTGTGCCAGGTGGGTTCCCAGGATGTTGACAGTGGCTCACAAAGAAACAAGAAAAACAGTATGCAGTGAACTTTTGGAACAGTATGAGAATGGTGGAGATGAATTTCTTGGAAGAATTGTGACAGGTGATGAAACATGGCTCCATCATTTTTCACCAGAGACAAAGAGGCAATCAGTGGAGTGGCATCATGCAAATTCACCCAGGAAAAAAATTCAAAACCACGCCTTCTGCTAGAAAAGTTATGGCTACGGTGTTTTTAGATTCCAAAGGACTCTTGCTTGTGGACATCATGCCAAGTGGAACAACCATAAATTCTGATGCATATGTGACGACACTGAAGAAACTTCAAACTCGACTGAGTCGTGTTCGACCACATTGGCAAAAGCAGGATGTTTTGCTGTTGCACGACAATGCACGGCCACATGTCAGTCAAAACACCATGAAAGCGATCACAAAACTCTGATGGACAACACTGAAACACCCACCTTACAATCCTGACATGGCTCCATGTGACTATCATCTCTTTGGGAAACTGAAAGACTCTCTTTGTGGAACAAGGTTTTGAAGATGATAACTCCCTTGCACACACTGCCAAACAGTGGCTCCAACGGGTTAGTCCAGAATTTTGCTGTGCGGGTATACAGGCGCTGGTTCCGAGATCGCGTAATGCAGTTGAGAGGGATGGAAATTATGTGGAGAAATGAAAATATTGTTCCTAAAGGATCTATCTACACACTGTAAAACTTCCAAACATGTAGAATTAAAGATGGATTTAAAAAAAAAATAGTGTGCATTTCTTTTGGAGTGACCCTCGTATTAAGACATCAGGGAATAATTTTCGTATTACTTAGGAAGCTGTGGAGGAAGACAGAGATTGGAATATATTCAACAAATAATTGAGGATATAGGGTGCTAGTCTCAAGTAAAGAGGTTTGCACAGAAGAGGAATTTATTGTGGGCCACATCATAGCAGTCAGAAATTAATTTAAAAGTCGAATTCTGTATTGCTCTGTTAAATCAGTTTAAGGCTCAAAGTTTTAGAAAAGTTCAGTAGGCGTAAATATGATATACATAATTATGGATGGCTGACAGATGACTTTTCAATTAACATAGGCCCCCATTATTTACTTTCCCTCTGCTCTTCTAGCACTGAACTACTTTTACAAAACTTAATCTATACCGGACTATCAGGTGAGCTGGATTATCACTGTCTTACTGTACACATAAACAATAAAACTTCTGGTAAAAGCTTCCCCAGCATTACTAGACGGGGTACTAATGGGAAGTTGCAGTATTTACCTTTGTGTATATTTTTAGATGCTTTTCCAGATTATTCTTCAGCTGGAAAGAAGGCTAAAAAACTGTAAGGTGAATAAGAGCTGCAAGAAGAACTTTGTTGAACAAGGACAGTCATTCCTGAAAACAACCGTGAGGAAACGGGAGTGTGTTGAGAAAGAAGCAGTGACAGGTGTCGAAAGATGCACTGCAGAGTACTGAAAAACAGAACTTTGAGTAGCAAAAGTTAATGCAAAACCCTGATGTGTAGAATGGGGCAAAGCATGTGAATATTGATTATCATTTAAAAACAAAATTTCCACCTTTCGTGTCTATGATGCGGAAAAGTATCTTTTCTATTTTGTGCTTGACAAAATATCAACTTTTAATCGGTGTGAGAGGCATATTGGTGAATAAGTGCATAAATTATGTCACAGTGTCTGGCCTTCCTGAGAAATCTGCTTTAAAGAGGAAAATCATAATCTGTAACTATTGACATTTTTTTGGTAAGAACTTGTCAACAAGAAGAGTAAATACATAGTATTGAGAGAAATGCCTCATTTCATTATTTAAATAGCTTTGATTTTATTTACCTCACAGATCTGTGAAGCACTTATGTAATGATATCATCTAAAGATGAACAGTACTGTCATGTTTAGGCAATCACTTAATTACAAAGTAGTTATTTGAGTATTCCATAACATCAAAGTTGCAGAGCAATATTTTGTGTCTGTGAAGATGTTGCATTTAGTTACCTTTTAATATTTGGTAATACTGATATTAAAACAGTCCAAGACCATTTTTAGATGATTAATGGAAAATCTCATATAAGATGTGAAACAAATACTAACAAAGAGATAGAGGGGCTGGCCAGTACTTACCTCAGCTCAGTACAGCCGATAGATACACGTAAAACAGAACTGAAAATTTACATTCCTAGCTTTCGGAACTTTGTTCCTTCATCAGGGAGGAGAGAGGGGAAAAAAGGGAAGAAGGGAAAGTGGATTCAGTTACTCACAACCCAGGTTATGAAGCAACAGGGAAAGGTAAACAGGGAGGGTAGCAAGGATGGAGGCATGGTTATCAGAGGGAAGCCAAAGATATTCCCCTCTCTCCTCCCTGATGAAGGAACAAAGTTCCGAAAGCTAGGAATGTAAATTTTCAGTTCTGTTTTACGTGTATCTATCGGCTGTACTGAGCTGAGGTAAGTACTGGCCAGCCCCTCTATCTCATTGTTAGTATTTGCAAGACCATTTTTATTTATACTTGATGGCCATGTTAGGTTAAATAACCATAATCATTTACAAATCAAAATGTTCATGGTTAGGAGGCAGTGGTGGCAAAAATTAATGAAGTAATACTACTAGATAAGTCAGTAATGTAAACAATTGTCTGTGTAATGGATACAATGTCTTCTTTGTCTAGCACATTGATCATCATCTAGCACTTTGTGACACTTGTCTACTGTGTGATACTACTCAGTCCTTGACCTGAAGAGAAGCTGTCTGGAATACCATTTTTAGACACATTCAGTGCCTTCCTGATTTTATTTTGAGGTTGTGAGAGGTTTACTGTCGAGTAAGCTTTTAACAGTAAATTAAATCTGAGCAATTATTAATTCTGAGAGTTTCACAATTTGAATGCGTCAAGTCCTGTGATTTTAAATGTACACTGTGTTGTTTAATCTCCCTGTACATCTGATCATTCCTTTGCATTATTATGTGAAATATGTGAATATAATTTTCTTCTGATTATTTCTTTGTGGTGTGGCAGTTTTCACAGAAGTAAGATAGGTGCACCAAACTGAATGCATTGCATCACGTGGTTTTTGATGAAACATATCCTGTCATTGGTATCTACCGATGTGTGCCACTAATAATCGGTCCAGTGAAGTTGTTTCTGCACGCTCTCTGTTGTCCTCTAAAATTGCATTGAAGGGGTCAACAGAATCCTCGTCCACAAGAACATGTTTGAGTTATTGCAGATTATATCCCATCAGTTTAGAAGGCTTAAAAATTGGATTAACAAAAAACTGAGGAAGTTTAAGATGATTTTAATGCTTCAGGTGTTCTACAGGGTCTCCTTTCACATGAATACATTGCACAGAATGTTAATACAACTGTCTGAAAAGGGTCAATCCAAATGAAGTTGTCCAATAAAAATGAAGTTGGTTGCTTGACCATTTTTAAATATTTTAATTTTTTATATGTGATTGCCCTATAATCGAGAAGTTCAAAACAGTTTTCAAAAAAATTTTACGTTTCACCTTTACTGAATGGCAATTTGAAAATTTTCATTTTTTATAAAGTTTGTGGTTAGTTATCTCGGGTGGGACTGAATATAAAAATATGATTTGTGCGGTTTGTACACCTATATGATAGCAACGTACTGTAAAAATTTTTGATATCTGACTGTGAACAAAGATGTGAATTTTTGAAAATGGGGAGATAATACACATTACTCTACAACTGATCTTATGGCTGTTGCCTATTCATGTATATTGGCAGGATGTTGTTGTTGTGGTCTTCAGTCCTGAGACTGGTTTGATGCAGCTCTCCATGCTACTCTATCCTGTGCAAGCCTCTTCATCTCCCAGTGCCTACTGCAGCCTACACCCTTCTGAATCTGCGTAGTGTATTCATCTCTGGGCCTCCCTCTACTATTATTACCCTCCACGCTGCCCTCCAATAGTAAATTAGTGATCCCTTGATGCCTCAGAACATGTCCTACCAACCGATCCCTTCTTCTAGTCAAGTTGTGCCACTTCTCTTCTCCCCAATCCTATTCAACACCTCCTCATTAGTTATGTGATCTATCCATCTAATCTTCAGCATTCTTCTATAGCACCACATTTCGAAAGCTTCTATTCTCTTCTTGTCCAAACTATTTATCGTCCATGTTTCACTTCAATACATGGCTACACTCCATACAAATACTTTCAGAAACGACTTCCTGACACTTAAATCTATACTTAATGTTAAAAAATTTCTCTTCTTCACGCTTTCCTTGCCATTGCCAGTCTACTGAATTATATACAAAAAAGTGGAAACATCACTGAAATTAACATTTATGTTATTTTGACATATTTAAAAAAAAATGTTTTCAGTTAACATCCTTCGAGGTGCAACTGTTCCTAAACCTGGTGGTGAATGTTAAGAACACTTATTTCTTCAGACAGCTTCTGTGATGTAGAATAAGACCTCCCAGCAATGAAAGTTTCCTTAAAACACTTTTCATTGGTATCCAAACTTTGTCACTAGTTTCTTGAATGATGTTCTTGGGCCAGCAGGGTGGTAAAAACGCACAAAAACATCATTGCTTTCCAAACTTATTCTTTCAACCTCTGCAAGCCACCACTGTCCATCATACACACATGCCACTGTATCATTCAACGTTAAAGACAGAGTTGTAATTTTACTGGCACAATGATCGCCATAAATTTGGGTTTGTGATGTTAAATAGCATCGAACTAAGTTTTCTGCAATGCCAAGGAATTTGTGGAAATGCCTTGTTCCTTTTAGTGCTATACAGTTTTCAAATCTGATTTGAAGTGTTGTTTTCACATGCAGAACTACTACTTCTTTCTTGATCAGAAAATAGGTAATGCCTTTAATATTATCCTTGCAAAAGGCATACATGCCTTGTACTGTGAGAATTTGGTCTGTGGTTGGTCTTTGTAGGCTGGCTTTACTTACTTCACATTTTGTTGTAGCTCCTACTCCATCACATGCATTTTTACCATGGCAAGATGCAAAACAGTGCCATTCAGCCTCCAGCCCAAAGTCTACTTTGTGGTTGCACAGATTCGAAAAATTCTTTTTGTTCTTATACTGACTACCACTTCCATCTGAAAAGTATATCAGTATCTCAACCTTGGGGAAAATTTTCTTTTATGTAATTTATTACATACTTTTGAAACACATGTACAGCCAAAGTGTTGTGCTCCAAGTAGTCACTTAAAATGCAAATTGAAGAACTGCAAAATTCATCTTTCTCATTTTTAAAGTAGAGAATAAATGGACGCACTGTTGCCTAGTCATTGACCCAGTGGTACCCTCTTATTGCATCCTGAATCACAAATGTAAAATTTTCTGCAAAATCAGCTAGCACCATGCATTCAGTTTCATGAAGTTGTGCTTTTTTGTCCTCCAAAAGCTTACTTTGTATTTTAGAAACATAGTGGTGACTTTTGCGTTTTTGTAAGTTATCAGTTAAAGATTCCAAGTACTCTTCCTGAGATTTAACCTCTGTTATCATTTCTGCCCTCAGTTGTGACCCACTGTTTGAAGGTAATACGGTCCGTCATTTCCTCCTCATATTCGAGAAACAATTCAATAACGGTTTCCTTACCAGGCCATTTATTACACAAACTCATCATGCAGTCATAACTGTTTGTGTGACAGCCATTAAATCTAGTAACTCCTTGTAGTTAAGATCACTGAGTTTTGCACCCGCAATCATCAGTTTGACATTTTGATGTTATAAACAAACACATACAGAGTGTGTCCCTGAGGATCCAGTCAAAATACCCCACTTAGAGCGGAGGTCACAAAATTTTGACCTTCCAATTTTGCATTCCGGATGAGAATTTTTGAAAGCTACATAAAGTTAATTTAAATTTGACAGCACTAGTCGTTTCTGCTTTGTTAGTTTAACTCAATTTATAACAACTCTTGTGTTATCTTTGCACCCTGGCCACATTCTACTGTTTTCATAATCTTAAAAAAAAAAATGCTGGATCTTTGTAATTGTTTCTTCACTTAAACCTACTCCATTCTTCTTTCCTAAAACTGGAAGAATGCCTTGCTCTTTCACTAATTTTTGGGTTAGTTTAACCAAACGATGAGAAACATCGAATTTGTGAACTATTTTTTCTCTTGACCATGAGTCAGGGAGAAAACTTAAAATTTTAACTATTTCCTCTTTAGATGTCACTGAACATTTAATATTTAATTTCTCTATTAAGCTCAAATATTCAGTATCAGATGATGCTGGTGGTAGGTTTTTTCTTTAGAAATAATGTTTGTATCTGTATTATTAAAGCATAATTCCAAGTCATTTCTAATTTTGTCTGAAATTTGTTGTACCTTATTTTCGATAGCTGCTTTTCTTTTTTTGCTACTTAATTTTATTATTTTCAAAGAAGGAGATACGTCTAACTTAGAACAAGCAAAATCCAATATGCTAACAGCTTCCTCATTAGGAATATAAGTGTCATTATCAAGGTTACATGATTCTGGTTCTGGATTCACAAAAAATATTTTTGAGTAACAAAGTAGGTAAAAAGACGAGGGCTGCTAGAAATCCTTGGGTAACGGAAGAGATACTGAATTTAATTGATGAAAGGAGAAAATACAAAAATTCAGTAAATGAAGCAGGAAAAAAAGTATACAAACGTCTCAAAAATGAGATCGACAGGAAGTGCAAAATGGCTAAGCAGGGATGGCTAGAGGACAAATGTAAGGATGTAGAGGCTTATCTCACGAGGGATAAGATAGATACTGCCTACAGGAAAATTAAAGAGACCTTTGGAGAAAAGAGAACCACTTGTATGAATATCAAGAGCTCAGATGGAAACCCAGTTCTAAGCAAAGAAGGGAAAGCAGAAAGGTGGAAGGAGTATATAGAGGCTCTCTACAAGGGCGATGTACTTGAGGACAATATTATGGAAATGGAAGAGGATGTAGACGAAGATGAAATGGGAGATATGATACTGCGTGAAAGTTTGACAGAGCACTGAAAGACCTGAGTCGAAACAAGGCCCCGGGAGTAGACAACATTCCATTAGCCTTGGGAGAGCCAGTCCTGACAAAACTCTACCATCTAGTGAGCAAGATATATGAGACAGGCGAAATACCCTCGGACTTCAAGAAGAATATAATAATTCCAATCCCAAAGAAAGCAATTGTTGAAAGATGTGAAAATTACCAAACTATCAGTTTAATAAGTCACGGCTGCAAAATACTAACGCGAATTCTTTACAGACGAATGGAAAAACTAGTAGAAGCCGACCTCGGGGAAGATCAGTTTGGATTCTGTGGAAATATTGGAACACGTGAGGCAATACTGACCCTACAACTTATCTTAGAAGCTAGATTAAGGAAAGGCAAACCTACTTTTCTAGCATTTGTAGACTTAGAGAAAGCTTTTGACAATGTTAACTGGAATACTCTCTTTCAATTCTGAAGGCAGCAGGGGTAAAATACAGGGAGCGAGAGGCTATTACCAATTTGTACAGAAACCAGGTGGCAGTTATGAGTTGAGGGACATGAAAGGGAAGCAGTGGTTGGGAAGGGAGTGAGACAGGGTTGTAGCCTCTCCCTGATGTTATTCAATCTGTGTATTGAGCAAGCAGTGAAGGAAACAAAAGAAAAATTCGGAGTAGGTATTAAAATCCATGGAGAAGAAATAAAAACTTTGAGGTTCGCCGATGACATTGTAATTCTGTCAGAGACAGCAAAGGACTTGGAAGAGCAGTTGAACGGAATGGATAGTGTCTTGAAAGGAGGATATCAGATGAACATCAACAAAAGCAAAACGAGGATAATGCAATGTAGTCGAATTAAATCGGGTGATGCTACGGGAATTAGACTAGGAAATGAGAGGCTTAAAGTAGTAAAGGAGTTTTGCTATTTGGGGAGCAAAATAACTGATGATGGTCGGAGTAGAGAGGATATAAAATGTAGACTGGCAATGGCAAGGAAAGCGTTTCTGAAGAAGAGAAATTTGTTAACATCGAGTATTGATTTAAGTGTTAGGAAGTCGTTTCTGAAAGTATTTGTATGGAGTGTAGCCACGTATGGAAGTGAAACATGGACGATAAATAGTTTGGACAAGAAGAGAATAGAAGCTTTTGAAATGTGGTGCTACAGAAGAATGCTGAAGATTAGATGGGTGGATCACATAACTAAGGAGGAGGTATTGAATAGGATTGGGGAGAAGAGAAATTTGTGGCACAACTTGACTAGAAGAAGGGATCGGTTGGTAGGACATGTTCTGAGGCATCAAGGGATCACTAATTTAGTATTGGAGGGCAGCGTGGAGGGTAAAAATCGTAGAGGGAGACCAAGAGATGAATACACTAAGGATGTAGGTTGCAGTAGTTACTGGGAGATGAAGAAGCTTGCACAGGATAGAGTAGCATGGAGAGCTGCATCAAACCAGTCTCAGGACTGAAGACCACAACAACAACAATTTTTGCACAGGGAATTTCCAGGAATCACATTACGTTTCACTTGGGAAGCTGTTTCTCTCTCACATAACAAGGACAAATGTTCAAGTTTTATTTTCCTCAAACCTGTAGTAATGGGCTTTTTATGAACTTTAAGTGGATCACAGCACTTTCTTCCAAAAATGTGGTTGTACTTCAGAATATATTTCTTCTCATGATACTCACACAGCGATTTTACAGAAGAACTTACTCGAAATTTAAACAAAGTTTGTCTAACTTCATCAAAGTCATTGGTATTTTTCAAGTTTTTTGAAACTTTTTTACGGCACATCTCACTTGCTATCTGTCCAACATAGCACTGTTCATCCGTGTTACTGCATTCCAGTTAAACTCTCAAAATTATTTACAAATTACATTCTACACCCTCAATTAAGTATGTACATCCACTCTTAACAGAGGTTTCAGAACAGACTGATTACAACGATGCCACACCCAGCAATAATGTACATCTTTATTGACAATAAACCTAAATGTAAATGGGCATTTTTATTACCATAGAACAAAAACGAAAGCTCCTATTGCTTAATATTGCATTATTAACTATAAACTAAACGAATATTGAGTGATAGTGTTAACTAAATATATGTCACAATTAAATTTTATTACAGTGAAACAATAAATCATTTAAATAAGCAACAGCCATAAGATCAGTTGAAGAGTAATGAGAATTATTTCCCCATTTTCAAAAATTCGTATCTTTGTTCAGTCAGATATCAAAAATTCTTACAGTACGTTGCTATCATATAGGTTTACAAACCATGCAAAAATCATATTTTTATATTCAGTCCCACCTGAGATAACTAACCCCAAACTTTACAAAAAATGAAAATTTTCAAATTCCAAAAATTCATAAAGAATTACGGAAACATTTGTAAGTGTTCTTGCTGTATATGAGGTTAGTAGTGTATGATATCTAACTATAGCGAAAAAATAGACTCTCATAAATCACTCCTTGTTTGTTATTTTTGGGCCTAAAAAGTGGATTTTTGAAAATTTTGATACCAAACTTTGGAGGTCATTTTGACTGGTTATTTTTGAATTTAGGGTATTTTGGGTAATAGACAATCATGTCAATTGGAATGTTGTAACTTAATGCAGTGCAGAGATATTCAAATTGTCGCTAATGTCTCCAGACTGAAAAATCATCACGCGCCTGCAAATAAAAATGGCTGCCATCTAGTAAAGGGGCAAGATTAATTATTTTAAAAAACTGTTTTTAACTTCTCAAATGTACGGCAATCACATATTAAAAAAAATTAAAATATTTAAAAATGGTCAAGCAACCATCAGTGGACCACTTCATACGGATTTACCCAAAAGTCTTCTTTGGGTTACTGTTCAACTTGTGCATCACATTTGCTTGAATGTCAGTTATGTCATCAGAGTGTTGAACATTCATATGAATTTCTGCACTTTGTGGTAGGTTCGTATTGATAACACCAAGTCTCATCACCTGTGATTATTTTTTCAAGAAAAGAATTGGCCACATCATTTTTCATTTCAACCAAGTCACAGCAGACATCCGTGCATTGTTGTTTTTGTTCGAGAGTCAAGCTGTGGGGGCCAAGTTTTTCAGACATTTTTCTGTTCTTCGAAATATTCTGGAGTATGTCTCGAATACTTGATTCAGAAATCTCTCTCCTTTCCAATTCGTGATCGTGGAGGTTTAATAAGGGAAATATCTATGTTAGCTTCCCAAAAATACTGAGAATGTATTTTGCTGTTTGGTCAGTTTCCAATCTTTTCTTCCACAGTGTTCTCCCAGAAATCTTTTCAAGTTGGATTGATAGGAAATCTTTATTAATGAAATGTGAATCCTTATCAAAATGCTTTCACCAGATGCTAATGTTTGAGGCAACTGACTTGGCAGTCATCAGCTTAGATTTGTGACATCATGACGACTATCCTTGTTGTACCTCCATGTTTGTAACACAACAGTGTTGACACACTAGGTCTGCACATCCACTGTTTTAACATCACCTGTTCACAACTGACTGGTGGAATGCTCATCTGTTGTTAACAGTTGTTACTTTGAGCTGTCATCATAGTCACTGCACTGATGTTACTTGTACGCCAGGAATAAAATCAGCCATGGGATGTTCTTGGGCACATATAGTGTATGTTTGGCTAAATACAAAGACAGGAACATAAGTAAAGTAAGACAAATAATTTATATAGAAGACAGCATTTTCTAGTTGTTCCTTTGGAACTACTTATCACGAACATGTGGTGTTAGAAAACACAGTAGATACTGTGTCAAGCTTGCTTTTACTAAATTGAAGGTTAGCAGTTTCTTCTGCCGACCTTTCAGTTGGTGTGTTCATAATAATCATTAGTGAACTATATAGTGGCGGATTTAAAAATTTTGCGGCCCTAGGCACACCATATTATATGCCCCCCCCCCCCCCCTACAAAAAACATGTTTTAAATAATAACTATTACCCAGTCACTTCACAAATTCCATTTTGGGTGGGAGCACTGTGAGCTGTTTTCGTACTGTGCTATTCGTTGTTTTGAAGGACCACCAGTGGTCTAGTCGCGCTCAATCAAACTGTAATTTGGTTCTTGAACTGTACTTGATGTATGGCAGCAGATAAAACAAACTTAAAACTGCGTTGTGTTAACACATTCTTCTGTCAAAAGACAACAGAAACAAACACAAAGAAAATAACTTTTCTTTTATGGCCTAAAAATTCAGCAGAGTGTGTAGGTGACAGCGGACTTTTGTTATGCATTCACTTTTAATATGTTCTTTTACAAGTAACCATTGAAAATGAAAATAAAAAAGTTGTGTGACGATCTAAAAATTGAAGTGAACGTGTCATACATTAGAAATTAATATTTTTACGGTAATACGTTCAAAATTAAAATTAAACTGTTGATTTATTACCTAATAACTTGAATGCGTAGCAGATAAAAAAAAACATATTCGGTATTAATACGTGAATCCATAGGAAAGCGTAAGAAATTAAAATGAAAGAGAGATTTCGGTGCACGAACTAATAACTAAATACAGACAGACAAACACAGAACTGGATTTGCTGTTACATCATTTTACAGATTAGTGTGGAAAAATCAAATTTGTTTTATAATCTAATAGTTAACATGTAAACCATTAGTGTCTGTGTAGCTAGATGTGCTGCATAATAAGTGTATACAATATCTTTAATCCATGTAAGGGCTGAACAGTTTTGTACTGCAGCCATTGCTCTCACGTAGCTCTTTCTAGCGGTATTAGCAAAGGAAAGGTATCGTAGGATGTAGGTACGATTTCAGTCTTTCAAAGAGCCGAAAACAAGCGTTCTGCTGAACAATTTGTAAGGGCCATACATAGAAATATTCTAAGAGCAATGTCAACATTCAGAAACATGGACTATAACCTCTCTTTTCATAAAATTTACTCACTTCGACTAATCTCAGAAGATTTCAAAAGTTCCGCAAAATTTACACATTCACTAGGGAAGGAAGGCTCTAAATCTGGCACTTTGCTGACGTTCAGCAATATCATTAGGTGAACTGTTCTTAAGGTTACTGAAAACTGTGAAGGAGTCCAGCAGGTTTCTATAACTTCCCTTCCTCCTCACTAATTTGGTGTACAAGTTGTCAAGTACTGGGAGAAATGTTTCTACACTAAATTTTTCCCTTAACATCAGAAAAACCTCTTCAGAGTCCGCATCTTCGTCATCATGAAGTTTGCGTTTTTGTGATATTTTTATAGGTGCATTCATAGTCTATATCAGTCACAATCTCCATGGGTTTATTTTCATAATAGTCGAATATGCCACGAATAGATGCAATAAATCCTTAAAGTGATTCATATCATTCATGCACTATTTTAGTATCAATATTTACACTTTGCTGTTTCAGATTTACACTATTCAATCTCTGGAGTATGTCCTTTCAAACTGTCATCATGAATACTGTTTGTAGTCTGCTGAATTGATTCAATAAAGCTGAAGCCTCATTTCGCTTAAGTGGTTTTTCAAACGTATTATTGGCAATATGTGTGAGGACATTGATAACACCCTCCCAGTCTTCATATAGACTTGCATACACTTTCTCTCTTGCTAACCAACGTGTTTTTGATAAATTTTTTGCTGTTTTGCTTCCTGGTTTTGTGAAAGAAAGTAGTTTATCCCAGCGCTGTGTACAAGCAGAGAAAAAATTATAAAGGTTTTGCACTACATTGAAGAACGAACATGCTTCTCTACAACAGCTGGCAGCACTAGTGCCGACTAAATTCAATGAATGTGCTGCATAAGGAACATAATGGGCTTTTGGATTTCGTTCTTTAATGCGTGCCTGCAAACCAGTGTAGATTCCTGAATATTGCTTGCATTGTCATATGTATATTGCTTGCGTTGTCATATGACTGGCCTGTACAGTCAGTAATGTCAGTGGAATTTGTAGACAGGACTTTTAGTATGGCCTCAGCTAAGTTTTTGGACTCGAGTCCCGGTTTTGCTAAAAACATAGGGAAACGTTTAACCGGTTCACCATTCTCATTCATATGTCTTAATACGAAAGATAATTGATCAATTATGTGAAATGTCCACAGTAGAATCTACTATTATAGAGAAATATTTTGCCTGTTTTATTTCACTTATGATCATTCTTTTTATTCATTCAGAAAGAAGCTCTATTATTTCATCACAGATTGTTGAATAAAGATAACTTGTATGTCCCTGCCCTGGATTTCCATATCGTTCAATGTGCTCTGCGAGGAAAGGATCAAACTTGGCTATAAGTTCAAGAGACATCATAAATTGAACATTATGTAATGAATGGAATCTTTCAATGTGTCCACGTAGGGGAAGCCCACGACTTGTTGGCTTCTTCACTACTGCAAACACCCTTTTCAACACACTGCACCAGTACATTTTTTCTGTCTCAGCATATGACTCGAAATGGTTATCTATTGTTCCAAGTGACTTTTTTCTTGTTAAAAGTGAAAACTCAGAATTTTTGTGTTCAAGTGAATTCTCATGAAGAGATAAAATATTAAAAATATTTTTTCCAATCTGCAATACCATTAGTAGCAATCGCAGCCTTACCTCTGAACAATTCACATAGAAGTTTACAGTAAAATACATTTTTGTTCAAATATCTGGTTTTATCTCCTATTGATCTTCTTGGATTAAAAAAAATCATCATTATAACTTTAATTAATGCCATGTTGTAAGAGAATGTCAATTGTTGATTCATTGACACACCATTCTGCTGGATTATCACTAACAATGCTAACAATGTTATTTCTTTTTGTAATATCTGACGCGACACTTAGTTTTTCTTGACACTCAAAATCAGGAACAGTTTGCGTTTCTTCATTTTTAACTTTTGTTTAGTTTGTATTTACTTCTTTTACAACAGCTGCAGTGCCACAAATATAATCTGTACTACTTGAACTCGAAGTCTAACCAGCAACGTTTCTTGCGAAAAATTTATCTACTCTGCCAAACGTTTTTAGAACATTGGCTTCTCGTTCTCGCCTTTCCTTCGATAATTTCCGGTATGCCACCACACTTAACTTTGCTCGTTTGCTTTTTTCACTGTTATTCATATTAAGGTACTTACAAAATTGTCAACCAACAGTCAAACCAAAACAAAAAAAAATTGTAAAAGGAAAGAAAGACTGTATCCAGTTCCAATTGTACTGCACCGCACATAAGCACAAAGCTTTTTACTTTCAACATGGCACATAAGCACAAAGAGTTTTCCTTTAAACACAGAGCAATGAACTGACCAACTCGTATTACTCAACGTAAATGTGCTATGAAAGAATGACAACCCAGAATAATATAATTTCATTGTCGCCGGTTTCTCTGTCGTCAGTGAACAGTAGAAGCACACCTGCCAGCTGGAATTCGTCTCATAAAGAAAACGGGACAGTCACTTTTTTGCATCTGTTTCTCGTGTTGCCGGAATTTTGGTTGGGACGTAAATATTCTGGACACTGTCTTTCTAATTTAAAAAGCAAATAATTTTTGCAAATCTTGTAACATTTTACTGGTTTCTGTGGGCAGAGAAGACAGACTACAAAGTTTAAGTAGTCTTGTTGGCAGTTGATATGGTGTGTTGTCATTTATGTGAACACTACTGTTATGTCTACATACAAATGCACCTTTTGTTCCAACATAAAATTAAAATAACCTTTCCTCAAAGAAAAAAAGCTTATTTAAGAAGTGTAATATAAAATTTTCAATGCCACGTACTATTCAATTGCACAGAGTGGGAACTTTGATATCGTGCAGGCTGCAGCACAATAAATGAGACAAACGAAATTTGGTTTCTTCTTCTTTTTTCGCCAGAAACAGTAACTAAGTAAATAAATAAATACATAAAATTTTTAACTCCACACTCCAAGTCTCTCTCGCCTCCGTGAGTCCCTCGCGCCCTACTGTCCCAGACCCTTCACTCTAACTTGCTTCCATCCAGTCTCCCCATTCACGAGCGCTGGGATTGGCTAGAGCGCTCGTGCCATGTCTTCATGTCAACATGTCTTCATGTCAACACTCCCACACAAACATAATGAAACATATTCTAAATACTGGATTTACATTTAAATAACTTGAAATTAAATAAATATTCCTACGGCTGGACCATAAACACGCTCTAACACACATTATTAAATACGTAAACAGATCAAATAAACATATATCAAAGGAATAGAACAAAAGGTAGGCCAGTAGCGTAATGTCTCCGTGCTTTCTAAAACACAGTAAATATTCAACCAAGTTCGTCATGAGTAGTATACATCGGATATAAACAAAGACATAGACAGAATGAGATTTTCACTCTGCAGCGGAGTGGGCGCTGATATGAAACTTCCTGGCAGATTAAAACTGTGTGCCGGACTGAGACTCGAACTCGGGACCTTTGCCTTTTGCGGGCAAATGCTCTCCCAACTGAGCTACCCAAGCACGACTTACATCCCATCCTCACAGCTTTACTTCTGCCAGTACCTCGTCTCCTATCTTCCAAACTTTACAGAAGCTCTCCTGCGAACCATGCAGAACTAGCACTCCTGAAAGAAAGGATATTGCATAGACGTGGCTTAGCCACAGCCTGGGGGTTGTTTCCAGAATGAGATTTTCACTCTGCAGCCGAGTGGGTGCTGATATTAAACTTCCTGGCAGATTAAAACTGTGTGCCGGACCGAGACTCGAACTCGGGACCTTTGCCTTCGCAGGAGAGCTTCTGTAAAGTTTGGAAGGTAGGAGACGAGGTACTGGCAGAAGTAAAGCTGTGAGGACGGGGCGTGAATCGTGCTTGGGTAGCTCAGTTGGTAGAGCACTTGCCCGCGTAAGGCAAAGGTCCCGAGTTCCAGTCTCAGTCCGGCACACAGTTTTAATCTGCCAGGAAGTTTCAAAGACATAGACAAATAAATATATTTATAAGCATGCTGCTACCGTTTTTTCGTGTCACTGTGGAGTACTTATGGCCTGATGCAGTCAATAGTAATCGGCAATTGTGACCTCCAATAACTCATGTACTATTCAAGTTACATGCCTGTAATTCATACCAATTTAGGTTTATACTAATAGCTTTCTAAAGACACGGCGAACAACAAAATCTGATGTAGTGTTTATATTTTGGAAATTCGTTGCTGGGTGGTACTTGTATAATTTACCATCAGCTAATAAATATATTGAAAATCTGATTACACCATCAGAATCATCGTGCAAATAATAGTAATGTACATGTTTCTTTTTGAGGTATCATGATTCAACTTACTACTATTAATTTCTATACAAACTGTGAAATGTCTGCCATTATGGTTTCACACAGTCTGCCTTTTGTATCCCGTCTGGAAGGTGGCGCATGGGTCTGCTGCTATAAACTGAAGGGTAGGCCAATTGTAGGAAGCCAGGAGGAGCAAATGAGGTAGAACACTCGGTACTACAGTGTGAATTTAAATCACCTTTACTTTAACAAGAAGATGAATGCATAACTTTGAACTGAGGAGCACATAGAGCTGCACAGCGCTGGCTAGAGGGCGCTGTCATCTGTCAGTGTCATAGTGCCAACCTGCGAACTTGCAGCTACACTGTGGCTTTGTAGCTATCGATACCGCACTGCCTTCTTTGGCACTCCCGGCCAACACATCTTCTTCATCGACACAAAGTGCCGTCCATATCACAGCGGAATTCCCTGCCACATGCCCAGTGGACCACATGCTGGGGCTACCTCTCTTGCAACGGCCAATATCCGGCACCTCGCGGCCGGCCTGCTGAGCCCTCGCTAACCGAACGGCTCAAGCAGTGGCCGCCAACTCTGAAATTAGAATATTTTCAGGGGGCCACAACTCGCCCGTTACCTCACAAGGGTTACGTAGAAGCCGACAGCAGTCTTGGAATAATAACGTTTCAAACATTGTATTGTAGATTGCCATCCTGACAGCTTACTACAAAATATTTTGAACAATCATGAAGATGATACCAGACAGAAACCCAACATTAAACTTCCATTCAGTCACCAAGTAAACTATGTATATTTCAAAGCTTGTATTGTCGAATTTCGTTCGTAAGGCTTACTAGCAAGTTGTTTAACAATATTAAAAAATTTTGTTGTTTGTAAGTGCAGTTATTAAAACATAAAAGGTTAAAATGAGTACAGAGCAAAAAATACTGCCCCACTTAAGGTGCCACTCCTACGCCCATGCCTAGAGGGCCTATAAGTAAATACGCCACTGGATCTGTGTAACTGAAAGGTTGTTACTGATGCTGTTTGACTCTGATGGCAGTGGGTTTTTTGGAATCAAAGTGCTTGAGGTACACCATTGATAAAGTGGTATGTGAAAAGAAGTCAAGAGTGTGTGTGTGTGTGTGTGTGTGTGTGTGTGTGTAAGATCTTAGAGATGGCATGTGCCACATTTTGGGCAACTCAGATGTGGTTGCAATAAAATGTATTGATATTCTGTGGCTGTCATGTCAAAAGTATGTACATTGCACAACAAGATCCCAGTTATGGGAATCATGAAACTTTTCTATTCATTGTAGGGGCTGGCATAGTCTCTCTGTTGCACCTCATTTGAGTAGAATGATATTCCTCTTACAAGGAGAGGTGCCCAGATCGATTTTTTGAAACCATCTGTACGACGATGTAGGTTAGGGTCTCAGATATCACACTGTGGCATTTGCTCTGTTGGGCCCTCATTAGTGAATTTGAAATTTTGGATAACATTCTAGGGCAGGGGCGGACAAACGCTGCACGCGGCTCGTGAGCACACAGTGCTGCACGTGTGCTACTCGCGTGCAATCGTCGAACGGGACAGTGCCGACAGCCTGCAGGTTGTGGCAGCGTAGTACCAGGCTAAGCTGCGGACGTTGAAGTGAAGCGACCACTACGTAGTGAACGTTGTATTTCAATAACCGGAAAATGCAGAGTGAATCAAGGAAACGGAGAATTGGAGATTTGCTATCTTTTAAAAATGAATGGGAGAATCATTTGTTCTCTGTGGAAAAACGTGAAAATTGGAAATGTATAATATGTGACAGTATTCTCGCTGGTGAGCGGAAGTTTAATATTGAACGCCATTATAATAAATTTCAGTATGTTGCCGTTCTTAGTGCAATAAAAGAGGAATTTCTCAAGCGATTTGGGGATATATCTTACTTATCCCAAGGTTTTGAATAGTTCTCGAGAGAATCTGGTTTCTGTAGATGATATTCATCTCAGTTTGCAAATGGAATTAATAGATCTACAGTGTAATTCTCGTCTGAGAGACAAGTTCCTTTTGGCAAGACGTGCAATAGATTTTTATCACGACTTTCCACAGCAAGAGTTTCCTCGACTCCATCGTGAAGCCATGAAGATAGTCAATGTTGGGCTTGACATACTTTTGTGAGAGATTTTTTTTCTGTTATGAAAATTAATAAGTCTCGGTTAAGAGCAAACATAGTAATGAAAATTTACGTAACTGTTTGCGTTTGTCTGTATGTAGAAATTTTGTTCCAGACATTAAACGTATTGTAAACTGTGATAATTAAATAAAACGTATCGTAGGTAATAGGTACTCTTTCAAACCATGATTTCTGTCAAGCACTCCTACTAACCTTATTCCTTCATTTAATAAAGCAGACCAGGAAACAAAATGCATTACAGAGGAAGAAACGGAGAGACGGTATGGTGGGGAGGGGTGAGAAGCGGGTGGCCAGCTTGCCCCTGTGTGCACGCAGAACACCTGTTAACTGCACACGTGCATGTGCACCACACACGTGCAGAATTCCTGCCCGCCCCTGTTCTAGGGTCTTGAAATCGACAGTTAAAAAGTCATAGGAGCACTGAAGCATAGTGGTAAACGTGCGAGATTGGCATGTGGAAGGTTGTGAATTTGAATCTCGCCAGGTGCTTCCAACTTTTTTATTTTTAAATAGTTATCAAAATGACTGTGATCATTATTTTTATTCAGTTGATTGGTTGAAATGTATCTTTTTTTAAATTTCTTATCCTTTGTCATGTCATTTTAATCATTATATTAACTTTTCGTTTGTTCTATCTTTTCTTTTTATCTTTCTGTTTTCCTTCCGAATCTTTGAGCTTTTGATTTTAATCATTTTTATTTATCCATCACAGTATTTTAATTTTGGAAAATGCAAATCTAGGGTAAAAAAACAAAAGACAAAATAATCTAGTTATATTGGCTGTCCAACAATGTCAAAAATGTAAATTTCTTGACATGCAGGATGTATCCTAGAAGCATTTAAAATACCAGTTCCTGTTTCACAATAACATGTTTGAAGATTTGAACAAAAGAACGGATTATAAATAAATTTGCAAAATGAGGGATAGAAATATTGAATGCAATAAAATGGGCAAAAATATAAGATGATTAATTGGAAGAAATTAAATCGAAATTAATACAAAAAGTTATTAACACCATGTGTGCAAAAAGACTCCAAATGAAAAAAGGGATAGGAAGAAAAAATAACAGCAGATGAAAAAGTTGATGATGATGATGATGATGATGATTAAAGTGACGTGACAAAGTATTTGAAATTTAAGAAAATTACATTTAAATCAGTTAACTGAATAAAAATATTGATCAAAGTCATTTTGATAAACATTTAAAAATAAAAATTTTGAAGCACTTGATGAGAGTGAGCTCCATAACTTTCTGCACACCAGTCTCATACATTAAACTCTATGCTATAATGTCACTGTGAGTTTAGCTGTCAATTTTAAGGCCCTAGAATATTACACAAAATTACAATTTTTTTTATCAATTATCTTGAAATCGTTGGCCTACCAGTTGAATGGCTGCAGGATGAGATACCTGGTATCCTAACATACATCATCATATTGAAGGTTTCAAACAGTCGATCCCCTCCCCCAGTTTGCCCTGGGAACCTTTTCTTGTTACTGTTAGTGTACCTGACAAAATTCTTTATCTTAATTGTGCATGTTGTACAGTGTAAGAGGGTAAAGTCAACCTCAACTGCTTCCAGAAATAAAATATCACCAACTTATGCAGATAATCTGGGCAATTACTTACCAAATTCAACAGGAATTTGTCTTTTAAGAAAGGTGTAAGATTCATATCATAGCTTCACCCTGCGGGCTTTCAAAAAAAAAAAAAAAAAAAATGGTGGCCCTCAACTACGTACCCTCAGACTCAGAGTTGAAATATTAAAAGTTTTGGCTGGTTTCATTGTCTAGGGGTATGATAAGTAGTTGCCGCGTTACATGCCAAATACTGCTGAGTCTACAGTGTACAATATGAATATACACATTAATCGAATGGTAAAAGATTCCTATCACTCAGCAGTTGTGAATTTTGAATGTAACATAGAAATGTATAGATCAAAGATTGCAATTAAATAAAATCTGCAGGTACCACTGGTCCAGCAATTAAATGAAATATAAGTTGAATAACAGGGAAACAATAGATTCCTACTTCACGTAATTAGTTATGAGCAACAACATAGCTCGCGAGATATTCAGTTCTAAACACAAACTACGTCTTCAATGCAGAAGCCACAGAAATCTCACAAGTGCACAGGCCAGCACTACAAAATATTTCTATCTCATGCGACCATGCGCAAACTGCTCCACACTCCAAGTCTCTCTCGCCACCGTGCGTCCCTCGCGTCATACTGTCCCAGACCCTTCACTCGAACTCACTTCCATCCAGTCTCCCCATTCACGAGCGCTGTGATTAGCTAGAGCACTCCCGCCATGTCTCCAAGCCAACGCATACTCACAAACACATTAAAATACATACGAAATACTGGATTTACATTTAAATAACTTGAAATAAAAATAAATATTCCTATGGCTGGACCATAAACACACTCTAACACACATTATTAAATACATAAGCAAATCAAATAAACATAAATCGAAGGAATATAAGAAAAAGTAGGCCAGTAGCCTAATGTCTCTGTGCATTCTAAAACACGGTAAATATTTGACCCGTTTTCTTCATGAATAGTATATATCAGATATAAACAAAGCCATAGATGAATAAATATATTTATAAGCAAACTGCTACCGTTTTTTCGTGTCACTGTGGAGTACTTATGGCCTGACGCGATCAATAGTAATCGGTCACTTTGACCTCCAGTAATTCATGTACTATTCAAGTTACATGCCTGTAATTCAGACCAATTTAGGTTTACACCAATACCGTATTTACTCGAATCTAAGCCGCACCTGAAATTTGAGACTCGAAATTCAAGGGGATAGAAAAGTTTTAGTCCACACCTCCAAATTGAAACAAAGGTGGTCCATTTTAATATGAGACACAATTTATATCGAATGAATGACGATACAGCTACAGTAGTTTGGTTCGAGTTGTAAGCTTAGAAGTTAAGCTTTACCAGGTAGCCATTGCTACGTCAGGCGCTCCGTCCATATTTATACGGGTACCCTTCCTTTTTCACGTGCTTCATCTGGTTTCAATTGATTGCTTATTTTTCTTTGATATGTTAAGTGCCGTTCTCTTTGTTATAGGTGTTTGTCACTCTAAGCTGAAAATGCATTACTGTACTGTGTCATGTATTGTTTGTCGCATTCTGATAATGAGTGTTTACGGCCTGTCGCCACTCGCGGCATGGCTTGAGTTTTGTGCGCACTACCGCTGCTTACAATGGAAAAAGAGAGAGAGAGAGAAGATAGGAATTGTCTCATTAGCGAAACAATGGCAAGAGACTGCTGTTTGTTGTTACTTACACTGCTGCCTTCTTTGATAATGATCAACAGGAACCAGATAATAGAATGCGTATGATAGAAGATGTTCTGAACGAGAGTTTAGTGAACATTTTTCTCTGTTTGAAAATCTTTGCAGACGCCTCTTTAGTACATTACATTCTGCACAAAAATTTGAGTCATCTTAGATTTAAAAATCTAGTCAATTGCTGTGCTTAATTTCTGACTGTATCACTATTAGGCATAAGAATAATACGAATATAAACATGACATGATATGTATATTCTTCCGCGTTTGCTGTTGTCTCACTCTAGTTTCGTAGTTTATTAGGCAGACAGGATTTAAATGAGATAGCAGCAAACACGAAAGAATACATGGCAAAATGTTTGTATTCGTATTATTCTTATGGTGAAGAGAATACTGCATGTGATTCACAATTCATAAAAGTTCCTATTAGCAACCATCTCTTCTCTTCTCACAGGTAGGAAAAAAATTCAGAATGTAGAGTTGGCCATATTGACAAAAACCCCAAACAGTCTTGCCAGTCGGATTTGTGTAGTACATTGAAATGCTGCTACATTTGAAGATGAACAATACGGAATTTATATTTACTTCGTTGGATAATGTATGAAAATGCAGTGGTCGAAACTCGGGGCGGAGAAAAAAAGCTCGTCTTTTACTGACACAGAGATTTTGGCGCCAGTATTTATCTTTGTGCATGCAAAGCATGCCTGTGTAGCGCTACATATATTCGACGGCAGAAGTTAGTTGTGGCAGCACCTACCAACATTTTTCAGAACTTTTGCTTACTTTGCACTCGATTCTAAGCCGCAGGCGGTTTTTTGGATTACAAAAACCGGAAAAAAGTGTGGCTTAGATTCGAGTAAATACGGTAGCTTTCTAAAGACACATCGATCAACAAAATCAGATGAACAATTTAGATTTTGGAAATTCGTTGCCAGGTGTTACTTGTATAATTTACAGCCAGATACTAAACTTTAAACAAATAAAGATATTGAAAATCTGATTACACCATTAGAATCGTCGTGTAAATAATGGTAATGTACATGTTTCTTTTTAAGGTATCATGATTCCTCTGGCTATTATTAATTTCTACATGAACTGTGAAGTGCCTGCCATTACGGTTTCACAAAGTCCGCCACCTTTGGAACTCCTGGCATACAAATCTCCTTCATCAACACAAAGCCCATTCCTCGACACAGCATCAACTTGGAATTCCCAGCCATGCAGTCGACCTGGACCACATGCTGGGGCTACCCCTCTTGCTCCGGCTAATGTTTGGCACCACGTGGTTGCTGATGAGCCCCGGCTTGCTGAATGGCCCAGAGTGGCCATGCCAACTCCGAACTTAGAATATATTCAGGGTACCACAACTCGCCCATTACCTCACAGCCCTTTTCCCTTTGTTTATATTTACATTGCTGTATTTGCTGCAGGTCACTCAGAAACAGCAGAGCCTTTTAATTTGTAAACCAAATAGAATCTCATTGGCTACAGGTGGTGGGTGATAACTGCATAAAACAAATGTCTGGTAGATTGTCGTCTCTGACTCGTTACAATATGCGGTTGTGTATCTGGCAGTAGATGATGGTTTTCATTTCTGACAACATATTTACTTATGGTATTAAGCTAACACACTACAAGACCTAAAATCTTCAAAGTATAGAAGTAATTAGAAATTTCTTCTGATATTGGAAGCTAATGTTAATGAAGAGAGATGTTCCAGGTTATTCAGCACCCAGAAAAACTTGTAAGTAGCACACTGTTGTCTAAAAGTGTAACAATTTTTCTTACCGTTATCCCACTGCTGCAGATAAAAATTACATATTAGGGTAAGATGTCCATTAGTCTGAGTTTTCCCGGTACAGTTCCATTTTTTTTCCAAAATGTCATACAATCCCGAAAGTATTTTGGGAGGATGCTCAAATGTTCCTTTTTTTGTGATTCCACTTGGCTAAAGTATTTTAATTGACTGGATGTTTGATTTGCAGTTAACTGCGCAACTATACACACTGTGAAACGCCACTTGTAGAACTTGGTTTGAAACTTATTTTTTTTACTGTTATGGGTACCATGTTCTACAGTTAATTAAAGCTGTTATGACTTTTAGCGCTTTACTTCCTCATTAACTCGAAAGGAGTCAAGAGAACAATAGTGCAAGTAA
Organism: Schistocerca serialis cubense; assembly: GCF_023864345.2. Taxonomy (NCBI): domain Eukaryota; kingdom Metazoa; phylum Arthropoda; class Insecta; order Orthoptera; family Acrididae; genus Schistocerca; species Schistocerca serialis. Next base: position 260,129,905 of record NC_064641.1, read on the forward strand.
AGCAATTACATAAAACTAGGTTACAAATAACAACAAAAGTTATTCTCTTCTAAACAGTCTTTTCCGTCCAGAGGTACTTTACACCACTGCTACTGGCTTTCGTCACCACACTGTTAATGTTTTGCACAGTTGGTAGTAGTGATTTGTGTTGTACTTTAGATTTGTTGTTTTAAGCAGTCTGAAAATATTATAGTGGAGGTGTGACAATTTTAAACCTATGCCATCACTACTGTTTCATTATGCCAAAATGAAAGTGCAGTTTTAACAGCAATATGAAAAGTGAGCTTCCTTATATCACTGGGCAGTGGTAGTGGAGAAATTGTAGAAAATGCGGTGTGCAAATCAAAATTTGCTATTTGACATTGTGGAAGGAGTGACATTATGAATTATATTAAGATGAAGAAACATTAAATGGCTGTCCAAACAAAAAGTGCAAATAATAGTGTGAGTGACTACTACATAAAGTTAAAAACAGTAACTGAAATGGATAAGCAGTTAGCAGAATGGGAAGCTATGTTTGTCTACCACAGGGCAATGCATAACCATAGTTGTAAGTCAATGGATTGTACTACAGCATTTGTTAAAAAAAAACATCTTCAGTCCTAAATTCGGAGGTGTAATGCAGTTCAGCAGGTTTTAAATAACTGAAAAGTGCTTGATTCATTTCTGTAATGATGATACATCAAATCATCTGGATTTGAAGTTATTTCCTCTCCTTCTCAGGTGTTTTCACCCTGAAAATAGAATCATGATGACAGTGCTTAATATGTTAATTTGTCTGGAGAATTTCCAGATTTACTTCAGAATTATGTGCTGGAGATTTTAAAGAAATGTGAGGTTGAGGAAAGATTGTTGCTGTTTCTGCAGACAACGCTAACACCAATTTGGTGGCAATCACAGGACAGGAAAAAACATGTTCTATAAATTGCAACCAAAGACAGTGAATAATATTATAGGTGTTAGCTGCACAGCACATGTGGTGTATAATTCTTTGCAAAGTGGCTCAGATTGCTTACCCAGTGAATGTTAATTATGAACAAAATTGTTGGAATTCGCACAGTGATATAAGTAATTCTGAATACGAAAAATGTAGGAATAGGGCAAGCTGTATTTTAACATCCATAATTACATAGAACTGTGGATTACAGGATTTCGTTAAGGTACTGCCACAGAGTATACAAAGGACAGTCATAGAAATCTGTTATACTCTGTGCTGCACGCACACACACACACACACACACACACACACACACACACACACACACACACACACACACACACATTCACATACGAAATTCATTGCTCACATATCCCAAACAAAAATAGACCAGCATTTCTACATATATACAGTGAGGGTTGAATCTCAAATCATTCTGTAAGTTTGTGAAAAATGTACTTAGGCGATGCAAGACAAGATGGCTATCTCTGCTGCCAGCCTTGGAAAGGATTAGAGAGATATATCCTGCTTTAAAATCCTATTTGACTTCCCTTGATAAGTGTCCTGTTATCCTTAAACAATTCTTTGAAAACCCTCTGTCTATTGTTCTTCTAAATTTTCTTGTTAGCCAGCTAAAACCTTTCTCCACAACAATTAAGTATTGAGAAACAAGAAAGGACAGTAGTGGAAGTGTATCAAGAAATAAACAAATTATTGGATAAATTACAGTGTAGAAAGTCTGAAAGTTTTCTTACATCCTTTATACATGAGCAGCTAGCTAAGAAAGCTGGGAAGAAGAGGGTGAAATTACTATTGAAGAATTTCACAGTAATGCTGTTGATTATTGGGTGGTCATTGAAAAGGAGTGACTAAAGTGGAAGGATATCCAGTACTATTGTTCTTTCTTTAGAAGTAATGTACCAAATTTTTCTGTTGATGAAGATGAACGCTTCGATGAATTTTCATGTGTAAAAAAAACTTAATAAAAAGTGAAGGATGAGAAAATGAAAGTGTTAGTGTATTATGGTTTAAAATGTTTGCCTGTTTCAATAGTAAAAACATTAACATGAAAAACATAATTCATCTGATGGAGTTGTGCCTGGCAATTCCCTGGGTCAAATGCTGCTGTGGAACATGGGTTTTCCTTAGTAAACTCTTTGTGGTCAGGTAAATAAAAAGAAAAGAGTGAAAGTTGAAACAGTGAAGTCTTTGCTCACTCTTGAAACATGCTTTAATGGTGTATCATGTGCTGACTTTTAAGACTCAATATCAAAAGAAAATGCACTTCTTGATGAAATACATATAAGTGAAACGTGTGGTATTACTGTGGAAGAATAATTGTAAAAATTTAATTGGAGCATCTGAGTGCATGATGTAAAGGTAAACTATGTCCATTAAATTTTGTCAGTACAATTTATCTCCCATTTTTTCCTTATTTGTCTTGGATTTTTCTAAAATTAATTAAATGTCCCCTTTTTTAATAACAATAAAATGAACACCCGATATTAGGGTTAGTAACTGGGAGGTAAGTTGTGGGAAGATCTTGGTCTTAAGCTCATGACTTTCATTACTAGGCGGAGAACCCCTTAGCATGTTGTGATTGTATCATATCACTGTAGGTTTACTGTATCAAACAATGGAAACCCCATGTCGGAGTATCGGCAATGTAGGGAAAGCTAGATTGCTACTTACCATAAAGATGGCACGTTAAGTTGCAGACAGGCACAATTAAGACTCTTACACAAAGCTTTCAGCCACAGCCTTCATCAGAAAAAGAGAAACTGACAGGACTGCTTGAGCCAGAATGCAACTGTCACATGGGTTGGAAGCAGCAATCTGGAGGGGGGGGGGGGGCAGTTAAGTGAAAGGCATAGTAGTGTTCAGGTAGTGTGAGAGAGGAACGCAGTGTGTGCAGGGACTAGAACGCCAACAGGCGCAGCGTCAGGAAGTCATGAGGTTGGGGAAAAAGGAGAGAAGCAATGAAAGATTGGTGGGCGTGTTGGAAGAGGTTGACAAGCAAAGAAGTTGGGAGACGAGAATGGAGAGGAGCTGATAAGAGAGAGGAGATGGAAACTGTTGGGTGGTGGGTGTGGGGACAGTATGTTACCATAGGTTGAAGCTGGAAAAATTATGGAAGCAGAGAAAGTGGTGTAAGGATAACTCCCATCTGTGCAGTTCAGAAAAGCTGGTGGTGCGGGGATGGGAGAATCCAGGTGGCTCAGGTAGTGAGGCAGCCATTAAAATCAAGCATGTTATATTCAGCTGCATGTTGTGCCACAGTGTGGTCTATTTTGCTCTTGGCCACAGTTTGGCAGTGGCCGTTCATGCTGATGAATAGCTGGTTGGTGGTCACACCAATATAGAAACCTGTGCTGTGATTACAGGAGAGCTGGTGAATGACATGGCTGCTTTCACAAGTGGCCCCACCCCTGATGGGGTAGGATGAGTTTGTGACTGGCTTGGAATTGAAAGTGCTGAGTGGGTGGATTGGGCAGGTCTTGCACCTGGGTCTTCGACAGGGATTTGATCCTTGTGGGAACTGGTTGGGATTGGGAGTGGCATAATAATGGACTAGGATGCTGTGGAAATTGGGTGGGTGACCAACCATGACTTTAGGAGGGGTTGGTGGAAGGATGTCCCTCATCAGGTCATTATGATAGGTAATCAAAGCCCTGGTGAAGGACATTTGGTTCATTTGTTCCAGTACAGGATGGTAATGGGTGATGAAGGAGGCACACTCCTTTGTGACGGTGGGAGGATTGGGGGGTGAGTGGGGAAATAGCATGGGAGATCTGTCTGCGGACTAGGTCTAGGAGGTGGCCAGCCTATACACAGACACAAGCAGACAATTGTAAAGGCAAAGAGTTTCGACAGAGATGTCTTTGCCTTTACAAATGTCTGCTTGTGTCTGTGTATGTGCGGTTGGATATGGGTGTGTGTGCGAGTGTATACCTGTCCTTTTTTCCCCCTAAGGTAAGTCTTTCCGGTCCCCGGATTGGAATGACTCCTTACCCTCTCCCTTAAAACTCACATCCTTTCGTCTTTCCCTCTCCTTCCCTCTTCCCTGATGAAGCAACCGTTGGTTGCGAAAGCTTGAATTTTGTGTGTGTGTTTGTGTTTGTTTGTGTGTCTATCGACCTGCCAGCGCTTTCGTTTGGTAAGTCATATCATCTTTGTTTTTAGATATATTTTTCCCACGTGGAATGTTTCCTTCTATTATATCCATATCATTAATTTGAACCCAACAATTACGTTTGTTATTGTCACTGTTGCGTTTCGAAATCTTTTGTGTCGTATTATTTTCTCTCTCTGTTTTTGCCACTAATTTCACTTTGTATTCACCTTCTCCTTTTTACCGTTATCTACTATACAATTTTATCCCGCCTATATATACTCAATAATACGTAACCCACTTCCAAACCATAACCAAAAAAACATTTTCCGCTTTCATCACTACCTCTGCTATAAAATCCACCGTTTCTAGTTCACAAACAGTTCCTTTCACCTATTAAACAACCATTTCGGCCGGTTCTAATAACTTTCGCTTTATTTCCATTTCCGTTTTTCCCACATCACTGATCATTTTTAGCCGCTTCCCACAGGTTTTAACGTCATTATTTCTTCATCAGACAATTGTTAGCCTCATTTTCATAATCTGCCACCACAAAACCACTCCTTTTAATACATTTACACACAGTTTTTTCGAAATTTTCCTGAATTTCTCCACCCTTGAACGTGTTTTGGCGGCAACACAACCACCTAACCTTTGTGCACATCGTTGTCTACCAACCCAAGTTCACCAAAATTGGATATCTCTGTCGAAACTCTTTGACTTTACAAATGTCTGCTTGTGCCTGTGTATGTGCGGTTGGATATGGGTGTGTGTGCGCGAGTGTATACCTGTCCTGTTTTCCCCCTAAGGTAAGTCTTTTCACTCCCGGGATTGGAATGACTTCTTACCCTCTCCCTTAAAACCCACATCTTTTCGTCTTTCCCTCTCCTTCCCTCTTTCCTGATGAAGCAACCGTTGGTTGCGAAAGCTTAAATTTTGTGTGTATTTTTGTGTTTGTTTGTGTGTCTAGAGGGGTCATTAGTTAACTCAGCAACAAAATCTGGTAAAATTGCCACGTTTTAAAAAGAAAATACATCAGCAGTAGCAGTTTCATATTCGAACGTGCAGCTATACAAATAACTGAAGTGATAACACCAAGTCCCAGTGTCCTATTTCGAGTACACCAAATTTTATAACAATGGAAAACAATGAATATAACTCCAATTGAGCTAACAAAGCAAGTAGTTTAAAAGACACATTGTTGACTATAAATAATCACAAAAAGTTCTTTGCCACATATTTCAAATATTGCTAAATTGTCGATGAAGTAAATAGCTGTAGTAACGAAAAGTGTGCCTCAGTATTCAATAATCAATTAATGGTAGGATTTATTGCTTTTAATTTCCGGTAAGCATACGTTTGTTATAAAAAGCATCAACAAATGACGTAGAACAGTAATAGTTGCAAATTAATAATTTATTGCGTATTTGTAAATAAATATGTGCTCTGTCCTCAAAATAGGACACTGGTACTTAATGGGTTAAAGACAAGGTGTACAGCAGCAATCACAAAACCATTGCTGAGCTGAAAACAGCCATTCAGGTGGTCATCGACAGCATCGATGTTTCCATACTTCAGCGGGTCATGCAGAATTTCACAAATGATGGCAGGCGTATCAAACATGTCGTAATCTAAACCCGAATATCTATAGTGACATATACATGTTGAATAAAATGTGTGCACACCATAGTTTGTAAGTAATTTATGTTTGGTTTTTTTCCCCCTCAATAGTTGTCACCCTGTAAAATGTAGTGAAATATGGAGTCAGAGAAAATAACGGAAAAGCATTAGTTCCAAGAATAATTTATTAGTGCAATTCACCAAGAAAGCCCACATTCCAAGTGGAAAAGCAGTCAGCTATAAAAACTACCAGCTATATTGCGGGAGCTAAGTACAAGTTGAAGAGCCAGTTCCATATGAGTGTCACTATCAGTAGAGTATAAATCAGTGCCCCTACTCTCCTGGCACTTCTGTCCGATTTGGAGACTGGAGGTGAGTATCAATCTTGATGGGGAAGAGTGGTGGGTGCATGAAAAAGCCATGGGGTGGGAGAGGGAGGACAATCAGGGAAAGGTGTTAGGAGAAATCCTGCAGATGTTGAATATGTAGAGGTGTGTTGATGGAGGATCAGTGGCATGTGTTCTATGAAGATGATAGTCAGATATAAGTCTAGGGAAATGCAGAGGATCTGGAGTCAGAGAAAGATATTAGAAAATCGTAGAGTGGGCTGTGGTGTAGTACAAATGTCCCAGGGGTAGTGAGAGGCTTACTTGAAGGCATGAGTGTGGAAGGTGGGGGGGGGGGGGGGGGGTGTCACACAGGAGTGGTGGTAAAGGCTAATTAAGGCCAGTGTATTTTGGGAACTTGAGGATGCTGGAAGGAGAATTTCTCCTGGATCTTCTATCAGTCACTGACAACAGCATTATTGAGCATCCTTGCATTACTATTACTGTTGAATAGATCTCACTTTCAAACTGTGATAGCTTCCTGTACAATGTATTTAAGAAAAGCTGATGTTGTAGACTACAGCAAAATTTTTACTCCAAAGTGTGTTTGCTTTTTATTTTTTTTCCCTTTCTGTTCTAATAGAGGCACTACAGTGAAATTTGTACTCCAAATTGTGCTGCTGAATGTATGAGGCATCAATGTATGGGGCCAACTTCTTTTTTTATCATGGTATGTAGACCTGGAACCTTCAAATGGCAGAAAGCTAGTATGTTGGCATTGCTACAGTTTAGGGGGAGATTTGCATCTTGCAGTAGAACAGTGTATGTATATTCAATTCTTCTGTTAACCTAGATGTGACTTAAATTACTTTTGCCAATAGACCTATTACCATTTAGCATGTACAGGACAGGGTGATTAATTTTTACACTATCATCAGCATCTTATTATCATCCAGTACCTCTAGTATCATCTTTATGTATGATTCATTATAAGTGGAAGAGGCATGATTCTGTTGTGGTCAAATATACACTGTACTTAAATTTGTTTGTGTTGCATTGAATTGGTTGAGGGTGGCAACTGGATTGTGAGATTAAATACCACTCATTCAGCTTCTGTCATATTTTTGTTCCAATATTTACTGGCACGAAGAATTTCGGCATCATGCTGCCATCATCAGCTGTCTTTTATGTAGGCTACAGTTGTTGTATTACACATTCCTATAATAATCTCAGAGACATGCTTCACTCTTTATCAGTGGCTGGAGAATGCCAAAGATTCTTCAGTAGCTAAGGTAATAGATACACTATGAGTACAGATATTTTTTGTACAATCGTATTTACATCTTGGCACATGTTATACAATTTCATTTTCAGTATTTATTGTATAAAGATGATTTTTTATGGGACAAACAGTCATAAAGTATGTTTGCTCTTACTGGACAAACATTTCATAAATCTCTGCTATTAATAGATGTTTGCTCTTACTGGACAAACATTTCATAAATCTCTGCTATTAATAGCAGACAAATGAATTTAATTACCTTGGTACAATAGTAACCTCTGACAACTCCATAAAAATTGAAATAGAATCACGAATTCAGAAGGCTAACAAATGCTACTATAGTCTCTTGACAGTTTTCAAAAGCAAGTTAATTTCTAGGAACACCAAACTACAAGTATACAAATCATTGATTATACCAGTACTCACCTATGGATCTGAAACCTGGACTCTCACAAAAAAAGAGGAAAACAGATTAAGAGTATTTGAACGAAAAATTTTGAGAAAAATATTTGGACCCATAAGAGATAGGATCAGTGATGAATGGAGATTGCTAAATAACAATGAAATTTACAAATTATATAAAGACTCCGATATAGTGGCCAAAATTAAAGCCAAAAGACTGAAATGGATAGGGCATGTCATCAGAGCACCACCAAACAGGACCATCAAGAAAGTGACTGAAGAGATTCCCACCGGAAGACGACCTCTTGGACGCCCACGCATGAGATACTTGGACAATATTCAAGACGATCTCAGAAAACTAGGACATGACAGACAGTGGCAAATTACTTGTAAAGACAGAGCAAAGTGGTTCAACATTGTCCATTCTGCAGCAAAAAGCCTTCATGGATTGTAATGCTTAATAATAATAATAATAATTAATAGAAGCAGCATTCACCTTTGGAGAAATTCTTAAAGAAATTTACGCTGTTACTTTCTAACCTGCCATTGAGCAAATTGTTTCCTTGTACTATGTAGTGATTAAAATTTCAAGTTCTTTGTATAAATCCATGTGATAACTGTTGTCCACTTTATGTAGTATCAGGGAATGGATGCCCAGTGTCTATAACATGGGTTTCCAATTTAAAACAATTGTTTATATGTATCTTTTTTTGAAAAATTTTTCAAGTTTGGCTTATACAAAAGTTTTACATGTACAGTTTCAAATATGGCTGATTATTTGTGTTTATCTGCATGTGTTGTGAATATTTTGTTTGGATGTTTCTTGCAATTTGTGTTGTGTTGTGAAAGCAATTTTGCTGATGTCTAGTCTGAATAAAAATCTATTTTGTAGGAATGTTACTAATGAACAGTGTACAGGTAGTGGATTTTTCTTTTCTAAGTTTTGTGTAGCAATTCTTTTTGATGAGGCTGTTTCCAAGTTTCAGCACTGCTATTTGCTGCATCTATTTGTTTGATTGTTCATCATACTTCACATATTTATCAAGTGGTCTATATTAGAGGCTCTGTTAATTAGTGCTCTATATGTGGCATGCTCATGTGTTGCTGTGTTTCTGTATTTCTCTTGTTGGTTTTTACTTCCCATTGCTGTTTCTCACTTAATATGCTGTAAGTTACAGTGGAAGTCTATTTTGATGAAGTGGTTTACTTTGAAGGTGTATTTGTTGTTTTCTTATTAATGTACAGATCTAGGAAATTAATACTATCATTATTTTCAATACAACAGTAAATTCAGTTTCAATAAGTATTCTATCATTAGCAGGTCTTCTGTTGCATACAAATTCTGTATTTCTCTTGTTGGTTTTTACTTCCCATTGCTGTTTCTCACTTAATATGCTGTAAGTTACAGTGGAAGTCTATTTTGATGAAGTGGTTTACTCAGTTTGTGGAGTAATTTGCTGCATTATTGCACATGTTACTAAAGTCATCATTATAAATTGTCATTATGTTAACTATTGAGTATGTAATAGATGTTTACTATTTCAGGATTTGGAGAAACTGAAGCAGTGTGTGCAGGAGCTGCAAACTCGCCCTGTAGAAGGTGGAAACAACACAGAAGAATTAACATGGGAGGCTGAACTGAAAGAATCTGTCCACAGGCTTCATAGACTGTCTCTAGTTCATAAAGATGATGATGTCCATGTAGCTAACAACACTGACAGCATTCAGAAGGGGACAAATGATTCTTCTGTCACAGGAAAGACATGTATGTCAGCCAAGGGCACACCACAACAGAGTAGTAATTCCTCACCAGCCAAGTGTGTAGAAAGTAGGAACTGCTCTAAAGAGCAGCAGAGCCCCACTCATAAAATGGACAGAAACTGTAGTAGGGAAGTTGAAGATCTGGAGCTCTCTGTTCATAAACTCATGTGCAACAGTCCACTGACTGGGTCGCCACATCATATATCATCTCCATCAAAACATCTGCAGAAATACTGATAATATGTACTATGCGGAATGACAGATATTGTTTTATTGACAAGACTGACAAACAGTATCTGCCTGCTGTGTGTCTTGATGGCTGTTTACTTTTTTCATATATGTCATTAAGTTGTTGTGGTTGTTGTAGCTGTTGTTGTTATTGTGGTTGATGTTGCTTCATTGTTTTCATTCATAGTTGCATGAGGTACATTACCAGGATCTCGCTGCTGTGAATCATATTGAAACAGGATGTGTGTTTCTCTCTGTAACGATATGATATTTTCTCTGCTGTCTTTGACAGCTTGAGTATGTACCTGGATGGTGTCCATCATGCATCATCTAATAATGCTGCGTAAGATTATGTACAAATAAATATTTTATTTATTCAGATTCTGCAATAGTTTTAGCTTACAATGCTGTAATAGACTGTTTTAATTATTATAATGTTTTTATAATTATTGTCCATTCACCTGAAGGTCACTAAAACTATTCTTGTCTGTTTTTCTGTTCAGTATAAAATTTGTAACTTCGTACAAAACACACTGTGCTGGTTAATAGGACCTTAATGAAAGCCCTTTTTGCTATATGTGTTTATTATGCCATCTTGTTTTACATTTCATTGCTGTAATAGAGCACAGTTTGGAATGAAAAAGTGTTGATTTGATTTCTTGTGTTGAGGGATTGTGTGATGTGTGGCATTGTGGCGTTGTTTGTACAGCTTGTAAGCACTCTTATTTCTTTAACATGAACTGGGGGAAATAGGACATGGTGTAGATGTACTTCACACTCAGTGTTCATAATCACTTTGAGTGGACATATACTGCAACGGGATCAATGACATCATTATCACTCCTTTCTAGCTTCCCTCCAGCATGTCATTTTGAGCTACTAACTCCATTGAGCACCACTGTTTTTTGTTGCACTTTTTCTGAGGTTGGAACAAAGGATCAGTTTTTTTGTGCTAATTGGTGGTCATTCAGATAGCTCTTCTTGTTGTCACTTACTCTGCAAACACTGTTTAGTAATTTAAAAAACTCTTTTAAGACCACAGAAAATAGCTCAGATGAAATAGAAACATCATCTGTAACACACTTTTTAGTTCTGAATTTTACACTCTATTGTTGTTGCCTATCCTTATGTCCCCATATTTTTAAATTAAAATGTTTACAAATATCTCCCTCAGCTCCCATATTTATCATTGCTATCATCAGTCCCGGGCGTATTTTTGTATACTAAATGGATTTAACCACATCCTTGGACAATATTTCAGGAACATATTTGCACTCAGAATCTATCACAATTTCAAGTTTGATTAGGAGAGACACAAGTATTAAGGAAATGTTTAAATTTGTGTCATATACGTTTGTTCTGGACATAAATGCTTTGTGCGAGGTCCAGGTGGATGAGACGTTCATCATATGTGATGCCTTCCAACGTAAGTGATGCCTGTGTTGTTTCATCTGGAATCTAGTTTTCAATTGGCACTTGTATAATTTTCTTTCATTCATTTATTAATAGTTCTGTATAGTTCAGTGAATTCTATAACCTTCAGTTATAATGACTGTTAACTTTGTTAATCTTCTTTACACCTGTGACACTCTTACTGATTTCCAACTGCCTGTTATAGGCCCAAACATTTTTTATATTTAAATTTGAAATTCCTTCATTCTTTAGTGCTTTAGAACAGGTTGTTAATTGCGTTTTATTCTTTTCTACATTTACATAATTCTTGGAACGACAAACTGGATTTTTGCTTAGTGAATTGAATTCTGTCTAATTTCATGTGTGGTTTCATTCTACATCATACTAATAGTCATTTAAATACAGAAAATGTTCTAGGTAGTATTGTTGCCTATTGTACTATAACCATTTACATAAAAGGCCAATTTGCTGTAATGGAACCATGTAACATCACAAGAAATCACCTCCTCTCTTTTTCTATGTGCAGTATGTACTTCATTCGGCCAGTAAATCTGTTGCCATCAGTTTTGCATCTGTTGGTAGACAATTAGAGTATTAGTGTGTTTCTGGGCTCTTAGCCAAAATTAATGTATGCTGTTATATTTTCATAAATGTGAATAATGCTTGTAAATATTACATAACTAGTAAGCCTCAGAACAATATATAGTCTCTCTCACTTATTGACCTGGAAATGGGCCATTATTAATACAGAGTGCAAACACACACACACACTCAGAGAGAGAGAGAGAGAGAGAGAGAGAGAGAGAGAGAGAGAGAGAGAGAGCACGCAGTGCCAGTGTGAAATAAAGTATCCCACTCGATTCTGTAAAGATAATTTTTATGAGAGACTGAAACCAGCTAAAGTAAACTCTTTATTTGTTTGTTGTTTGAAAAAATAAAAATCTGTTGTGATGAGCCTAAGAATAAATTTAAGCAGCTCATAAAGTAAGAATGGGTGGACAAAACTCGTTCTATAATCAAAACTATTTTTGTAAATGTTGACCAAATCTCAGTATGTTAATTGTAAAGCATATTACAGAATAGGTAATTGTAAAGGGCTGCTTGCTTGTGTGTGCATGTATATAATGGGGAAGTATTTGGGAGGGGTTTGTTGCTGTGTGATTTTTGAGAAAATTGGCCAATGTGCGTTATTTCTTCCAATTTATGTAAGATGATGAATCATATGTGAGCTTTGGAAAAACAGTCACAGTAACTGATTTGTGACTGTTGACTTAATATTATAGGTGATTTGTCATTCTTACTTTGTTGACTTGCTGGTAAGTGACACTGTTATTCCTTTCTCAAAACACTGTGCAGGAACATTTTTTAACTCCAGGTAGTGAATTGTTATTCCATGTAGATTTCCAGTATCCATACAACAAACACATAAGATGACACTTCTGTTGCTTGATTATATTAGCAAAAATATTTGCACTTACCCTTTACTCCCAGACATTCATAAGTTGCACTTTCTGTGACAATGGAAAGACATTATCCCATGGGTATCTTGTGTGCACTTAATAATACTCATTTTTGTGATCATATCCAGTGTTCTTTTACATAATTATTGTTACACAAAAATATGGATGTCATTGTTTTGAGTCGTGGTAGAAAACATTAGTGCTCATTGTTTACACTTCATAATATCAAAATCAAACATTGTTATTAGTGTAGTGCTCATCATTTGTGCCCAATCATACTGTCCACTTTATTTCACGGGACTGCTGAATTTTAACAATAGTTTCTGTACATTAGATTCTGCAGCTTCTCTAAAATTCAAGAAAGAAATATTTGTGTTCCACAGCAACTTCTGTGGTATAAAAAGACATCTTTCTGAAGGTAATTTTAAGAACTTACTCAAAAATTTCTGGAAGAAAGGAGTCAACATGATAAAACCTTTGAGTAAAAGTTACCCAAGAATTGTTAGCAGTAGACCAAAAGCTTCAAATGAATATCTTTGTGCCATATCTTACAGTAGCTTTTGTGAGTATGATATTTGAATCTTTACTGACTGAAAACTGTTTCTGTCATAACACACAAAGTCACATATTTTTTTAATGACTCATTTAAATACAAGATAAGTGTCAATACAAAACAATCATTGAGTTTCTACTAACAAGAGAAACAGAGAAATTCACACTATGGAAGAATATGGAGAATAATTTTATGTGACAAACATAAAACTGCATGTCAGAAAAAAAAAGAGAGCAGATGCCAGTTACTATCTTAAAGTAAAAAGATAACGGTGGTGTTGCAAGTAGCATAAAGTTATAAAATATGGAGCTTAGAGATAAAATTTAAGACTGAAACCTGTTGAGAAGCTGTAGACCAGCAAAATCAATGGGAGGAGTAATGGAGGCAACTCACCATTTAGTTGAGATGTCAGTTGGCACATAATCAAGACTGACAATGGTACTAAGCTTTCATGGTGTCTGTCGTAGGAACAATGCTGACTGCCTAGCAATGTTCTCTGTCTTGTGTGTGCACTTACTGACAGCTATATGGTAGACTGTTACGCTTACTCCTACCATTGTTGATATTCCACCAAGGACTTTGTATTACCATAAGAAACAGAAAAAATACACGTGATTAGAAAGTAATTTTTTGAAGTTTATTGTTTGGAACTTTCTTCCTGTTGTTCCGCAAACATATCAAACGGTATCAAACTGTCTTTAAGAACTTGCAATAGAAACCAGTATTACTGTGAGGTACCTTCTTACATGTAAATATTTCTAGTAATTGTGTTTTTATTTGAAACTAAACTAAACAAAGTAGATGTACAAAGATTTTGTACAAAAATATAGTATGGAAATGTGTTGTGGCAGTTTTATAGTGTTAATAGGTACAAAACTACTTACAGGTTGTGTCCTGTCCTTATTTAAATAGTACAACTGTAAAAACACTTCTGTTTTTAGTATAGTTACAATTCAGAAGCTTCTCTTAATAATTCAATTACAAAAATACTTTTCATATTGTGGATCCCTGGTGGTAGATTGATGTGTTAGAAAAACATAAAACATTTTTAATTAAATTTATCGTCTTTCAGGTATACCTTTGACTCTGTTCATTTGTGATTCAATATAATACCTGATTAAAAAATGTCCAAGCAATTCTGCATGTTGCTGCCGTCTAGTCTTGTACAAGTAATGGGAGCATGTTATATTAACAGGATATGCCTGGTGTTACCAATTGGTGTACATTATAGTGATCTGAAATTTTAGCAGTTGTGCGGAATGTCTCTGATTGTGGGCTTTTCTAAGAGTCATAAATAATGTGTACAATATACTTTCAAAGTTGCAGTTATTTGTCTACATCTGAAACTTTATTATTTGGTCTCACAAAACAGCATCAATATTTTGAACAGTCATGGGCAATTCATTAAATAGCAGAGAGGAAATTATTGTGATTATAGCTGCTTCTGTTTTTAAAAATGATTGGCAGTCTGAAGTGACTTATTTTGTGCTAGCATTTCAGCAACAGACAGGTTTTGATTTTTTTAATCCCCCCCTCCCTCATGTAGCTTTGCTGAAATATTGCTACCAAGATACAGATATTGTCTGTGTGATTATCTATTTTAAATGGTTTACTGTTATATGAAGAATAAGTGTGTACATTTTTGCAGAGCAGCCCATTCTGACTAGTTTGTGCAAAAGCATTCACTTTATGTACTGTTTGAACTGCCAATTAACTTCCACATTTCCATACTTGTCTAAATGTAAATGAACTAGTTGCCTATCATTTGTAAGTATGCAGAGTTTTCAGTTTAGTTGTTCAATGTCTTTTTAACCATTATGTAATTAAGGAATGGTGCTTGCCAGAATGGTGCTCATAAATACAGACTTTTAGAAACCAACTTTGATCTTCTGTTCTAACTTTTTTGTACCAAAATTGTATTTGTTTCTTTTGTGACTTTTTTGTGTTTTGTGTACAGTAGTATCCAGTTATTGTGAATCTTCACTGAATAAAATCTATTTTATTAAAGATGTGACAACATTTGTGGTTTCATTTTTTCTTTTAGTCTTGATTTTTAGGTGTTAAATCATTGTTTGATATGCTATCCAAAGCAATACTGTGTAGTAATCAAGATTTAATGATTCATGAACAAAACTGACCTTATCAGTCAGTTAAATAATTATAAAGTGTGTGTTTGGGGAAAAAAAAGTGAAATTCTGTGTGTTGTTCAGAGTAATCTTCTTTAAAGTTTTTTTTGAAGTATTTCCTCAACTAAGAAAGTGACTAAGTGTGGTTGTTGTTTCCTTTTGTTGATTATCACTCCAGAGTTATATTTAATTTGGGAAACCATGTCGGGAGAGTAAAATAAGTCACCTGCGATGTTTGTATCATGTTTTTGAGGATGTTGTAATCATGGATGACTGGTGTAACATGTAATTGGCATTTATTGAAGCTCAGACATTCTTTTCTCACCACATACCTTAAGGGGCCCATCCACCAGTGACAGATCATAACAGTTCGCTGCCAAGCATGCAGTCTGTCTGTACATCACGCGTGTTTAGGGAAATCACAAACTGCAGTGATGTACCACTGATCGCTTATGGTACCCAACAGTCCGATGAATACTGTGTGGCAGTATTGCTAATTGTCTGCTGCCAGTTTGTCTGTCTATCAAGCATGTTTATTTCATGTGTCTGTGGCTCTGCGGAGTAAGGGCTTATAGATCAGAATTTACACTGCCTGACAAAAACATTGGAGCACCCAGAATGGGATGGGGAATGTGATGTTTTATTTCAGAGATTATTAAATTGAGTCTAACTTACAAAGAACTTGGCAGTGTGAGCCCACATATCAGTATGACATTGCACTCCCTCTATTGTGTATGCATGCCGTTATTTGATTGGCAAGGGTGTATCCTCTCCTGAGGCAAATGTTGACAGTTGATGTAAAATGTCCTTGATGTCCTGGGTACTGGCACTGCGACAGAGTTGACATCCGAGTTGGTTCCACACATTCTTTTGAGGACAAATCTGGGGTTGTTGCTGGCCGCAGGAGTACCTCAACGTCTCACCGACAGTTCATAGACACACATGTTGTGCCGACAAGCGTTGTCCTGTTCAAAAATAGCACAGTTTTGTCACATGAGAAGTAAGATAAGGACACAGGATGATCATGACATACTGTTGTAGTATCAGTTACGTGAACCTCTACCAACAGTTACATATTTACTCGAATCTAAGCCGCACCTGAAATTTGAGACTCGAAATTCAAGGGGAGAGAAAAGTTTTAGGCACACCTCCAAATCGAAACAATGTTGGTCCATTATAATATAAGACACAATTTAGGCCGAATGAATGACGATACACCCACAGTAGTTTGGTTCGAGTCGTAAGCTTAGCAGTTAAGCTATACCAGGTAGCCATTGCTATGCGTCAGGCACTCCGTCCGTATTTATACGGGTACCCTTCCTTTTTCATGTGCTTCGTCTGGTTTGAATTGATTGCTTATTTTTCTTTGATATGATAAGTGCCGTTCTCTTTGTTATAGGTGTTTATGTCACTCTAAGCTGAAAATGCATTACTGTACTGTGTCATGCATTGTTTGTTGCATTCTGTGTTTACGGCCTGTCGCCGCTAGTGGCATGGCTTGCTTTTGTGCGTGCTACCACCGAGAGAGAGAGAGAGAGAGGAATGAATCGTCTCATTAGCGAAACAATGGCAAGAGACTGCTATTTGTTGTTACTTACACTGCTGCTTTCTTTGATAATGATCAACAAGAACCAAATAATAGAATGCGTATGATAGAAGATGTTCTGAACGAGAGTTTAGCGAACATTTTTCTCCATTTGAAAATCTTTGCAGACGCCTCTTTAGTACATTACATTCTGCACAGAAATTAGAGTCATCTTAGATTTAAAAATCTAGTCAATTGCCGTGCTTCATTTCTGACTGTATCACTATTAGGCACCAGAATAATACGAATATAAACATGACATGCTATGATATGTATATTCTTCCGCATTTGCTGTTGACTCACTCTAGTTTCGTAGTTTATTAGGCAAACAGGTTTTAAATGAGATAACAGCAAACACGAAAGAATACATGGTAAAATGTTTATATTTGTATTATTCTTATGGTGAAGAGAATATTGCATGTGTTTCACAATTCATAAAAGTTCCTATTAGCAACCATCTCTTCTCACAGGTAAGAAAAAAATTCAGAACATAGAGTTGGCCATATTGACAAACATCCCAAACAGTCTTGCCAGTCGGATTTTCATAGTACATTGAAATGCTGCTAAATTCGAAGATGAACAATACTTAATTTGTATTTACTTCATTGGATAGTGTATGAAAATGCAGTGGTCGAAACTCGGGGCAGAGAAAAAAAGCTCATCTTCCACCTTTTTTTTTTAATTTATTTACTGACACAGAGGTTTTGGCGCCAGTATTTATCTTTGTGCCTGCAAAGCATGCCTGTGTAGCGCTACATACATTTGACAGCAGAAGTTAGTTGTGGCGGCACCTACCAACAGTTTTCAGAACTTTCGCTTACTTTGCACTCGATTCTAAGCCGCAGGCAGTTTTTTGGATTACAAAAACCAGAAAAAAAAGTGCGGCTTAGATTCGAGTAAATACGGTACTTGAAGATGTACTCAATGGCTCCCCACACCATGACATCACTGCAGTGCCTCTCGAAAACATTGGAAGAGTGGGACCTCTCCCCAGGTTGCTGCCATGGTCAGTGACAATTGCAATTCCTCAATGAACATAGTGCAAACACTATTCATCAGCAGTCCATGCTTCCTCATCATACCACCACCCCAAACACTGAGATTTGTGTTGTGTTTAACGACAGTCTACACATGGAACTAATTCCCTACTCCAGCTGCTGCTACTCCCAGACAATGGTTTGGCATGATACAGACTGTTGCCAGGAGTCCGTTACTTGTTCTTGGATGGCAGGCGTAGATGTGAAGGGATTACAATGTGCTTGGGGCACAAATGGGGATCCTCCCTTGTGATAGTTAACCAGAACTCTGACGACAAGTATGCCTGCCCTCCTACTTGTGTGTAGCCCAACATTGGGCCACTGTCACATCCAAATGCCCCAAAAATCTGGATATTGCAAGATTCAGCCAGCCAGCCAAATGGAGATTCACAGTGAGACACCTTTCAAACTGTCAGATGCTGATAATAATGTCTCATATGGGTATGTGGTATTTCCATGCGTTTCTCAGTGATCACTGAACAACTGATGCTGTTTACATCATACCAGGTCTGGTAACACTAAATGCGAACATCACTAATGCTCTCTGGCAGTCATTATACCTGTCAAAGAGAATTGCAGCTCCAGCCGTTTACACTGCACAACCTGATTAAAGGGTCACTTTTTCAAAACACAGTAGTTGTCACCCATTACCATGCAAAAGTTTAGAATTTGGCTCTAAGGTGCCCACAACATTCCTCTGTAATGGTGCAAAAATGTGGCGCAGTGCGACATCAGCCTCAGGCCGAACTATGCTTTATAATGGTGACACAGTGGCACCAAATTTAGCCACAATTCTGGTCAACACCATTGTCAATGAATCACATCATGGGAAGATCGTCACACCCCCTTTTACCCAGTGTTGAAATCACATGGTTTTATTATGGGTAGCATTTGACACAACGCTACTCAGAATCGACATGAGAAGCCCTCTCGGGAAATGGCATAAAGGGTGTCAGTGAAACCCTCCCTCCCCATGTGTTGATAACCACACATTTTGTGGTTGAAATCAACAGTGCACAGTGCGAAGAGCAACAGGACAAATGTTGACAAGGCTGCCATCACCCCCCCCCCCCCCCCACCCGCCTGAGCAATTCAACCATTCAACCCCACTGAGTATAGATTTAAGTGTCAGGAAGCTAGACTTATCTTAGAAGCAAGATTAAGAAAAGGCAAACCTACATTTCTAGCATTTGTAGACTTAAGAGAAAGCTTTTGACAATGTTGACTGGAATACTCTCTTTCAAATTCTGAAGGTGGCAGGGGTAAAATACAGGGAGCAAAAGGCTATTTACAATTTGTATGAAACCAGATGGCAGTTATAAGAGTCGAGGGACATGAAAGGGAAGCAATGGTTGAGAAGGGAGTGAGACAGGGTTGGAGCCTGTCCCTGATGTTATTCAATCTGTATATTGAGCAAGCAGTAAAGGAAGCAAAAGAAAAATTCGGAGTAGGAATTAAAATCCATGGAAAAGAAATAAAAACTTTAAGGTTCACCGATGACATTGTAATTCTGTCAGAGACAGCAAAGGACTTGGAAGAGCAGTTGAACAGATGGACAGTGTCTTGAAAGGAGGATATAAGATGAACACCAACAAAAACAAAACGAAGATAATGGAATGTAGTCTAGTTAACTTGGGTGATGCTGAGGGAATTAGATTAGGAACTGAGACAATTAAAGGAGTTTTGCTATTTGGGGAGCAAAATAACTGATGATGGTCGAAGTAGAGAGGATATAAAATGTAGACCGGTAATGGCAAGGAAAGTGTTTCTGAAGAAGAGAAATTTGTTAACATTGAGTATAGATTTAAGTGTCAGGCAGTCGTTTCTGAAAGTATTTGTATGGAGTGTAGCCATGTACGGAAGTGAAACATGGACGATAAATAGTTTGGACAAGAAGAGAATAGAAGCTTTTGACATGTGGTGCTACAGAAGAATGCTGAGGATTAGATGGGTGGATCACATAACTAATGAGGAGGTATTGAATAGAATTTTGGAGACGAGGAGTTTGTGGCACAACTTGACAAGAAGAAGGGACCAGTTGATAGGACATGTTCTGAGGCATCAAGGGATCACAAATTTAGCATTGGAGGGTAAAAATCGTAGAGGGGGACCAAGAGATTAATACACTAAGCAGACTGAGAAGTATTGCAGTAAGTACTGGGAGATGAAGAAGCTCGCACAGGATAGAGTAGCGTGGAATCTGCATCAAACCAGTCTCATGACTGAAGACCACAACAACACAAGGACATCATGGGGCAGCCATCTACCCCACTGAATGTCACCTGACCCCTTTGGAGTGTAATGTGACCATAATTTTTGCTCTTCCTGTGACATTGTGACATCCTTTAGCAGAAGAACTTGGTACATATCTTCTGCAACTCCTTTCATCAAGTGGGAGATTTTGTTGACTTGTTATGTTAGGATTCATGAGGTTACATAAAGCCAAAGCATTCTGCATGTATGAGTGTCATTTCCCCATGACATTGGGCCCTGTTCATGAATTGTTCTTCCGCAAGGCACACTTGCTGCTGATTGCTGTTATCTTCAATTCAGCCTGGATTTTGCCACAGCTGTTGAGCTTCTCTTTAGTTGTTCTTGAACCACTGCTGGGCTCTGCCGTTCAAGTAAAAGTACACGTTTGCCAAACATATGACTGCTCTGAAACACCACTAAAAGCTGTCAGGAGATTGCAGAAAGAGCAGCAATGAAACCACTCCTTCCTTTGGGGCATTGATTCCCATCATTCTGTATTTGGCTACTCAATTGAATCCTTTCAGGATTTTTGTTGGGCCCTGACCAGGATCTCCAGAAAAAAATTGATGGATGTCTTTTGTTGGGCCCTGACCAGGATCTCCAGAAAACATTGATGGATGACAATGCCTTATGCAGGCCATCTGTCTCCTGAGGATACAGATCTAAGGAATGATGTACTGCTTGTATTTCGGTTCTTGGACATGTAGGCGACAGCTTTTACGTTGCCTAATTGGAGCTGTGGTGATGTACATGTTTTCAGGTACCTGGCATCTCCACCAAACTATGTCACATTGAAACCACACTCTTGTGCAGATCCGAAGAGAGGGTCATCTGTGAAGTACAACACTTAGAACAAACCCAAGTTAATTACTGATACCAGCATACGGCCAGAACAAAAGTAACCTCTTCAACAGAGAGTGCAACTACTAATCGAACATTCCAGAATGTTGTTATTTTACAAACAATTAATATTCAGTCAGGCTCATGCTTTCAGCTGACATACGACTACAGAGCGGCAAGACGTGTCTATCTTTTTCAGTGTTTTCATTGTAGTATTTTTATGAAATTTCATGTGTGTTTTTCTGTTTAAGAGGTTTAATCTCGCAGTTTTGTAAGTGTAAATTCATTCAGTCTGTAGTGTAATTATTGCTCACTGAACAGCCAGCTACATAGCTCATATCTAGAATTCTGTCTGTCATTATAGTATACTTCTTCAGTTAGTCTTGCTAGGATGTGTCCATGCTGTGTGCAGACACAGGAGGAGCTGGCCACAGTTCATGAACAGCTGAATGCAGTTTTGGCTATGGTCAATTTATCTGCAGGTTGCTGCCTTAGGGTGTAGAGGTGATGCAGATTGTGGGTATCGCATGGGACTCTACAGGTGTCACTTGTTTTTTTCCCATGGGCTCTGCTTCCAATGCACCTCCTAGTGCAACCAACATGGTGGATCCACCCTCACAGCAGGGAGAGTGGCAGGTGTTAACGCGTTCACGTCACCCATTCACCCTGTGAGTGGACAGGTGGCCGCTCTTTCAGCAGGATCGAAGTAGCCACATGGAAAGGGGGGGGGGGGTTGTTAGTTATTGGGAGCTACAATGTCAGGTGCATTATGGAACCTCTTAGACAGATAGCCTTCAGGGCTGGAAGGAAAGCCAATGTGCACTCTGCACATATGCCGGGGAGGGCGCATTCGAGATGTGGGGGTGGCTTTGCATGTGGCTATCAAGTGTGCAGGGTGCAGTCATCTGCAAGTTGTTGCTCATGCTGCCACCAATGATGCCTGTCGCATGGTTTCTGAGGCAATCCTCATTTCACGCAGGTGGCTGGCAGAGGTGGTTAAGACTGCTGGCCTCACATGCAGGGTGCAAGCAGAGCTTACAGTTTTGCAGCATTGTTCCCAGAGTTGATCAGGGTCCTTTGGTTGGGAGCCAAATTGAGGGTTTCAATCAAAGGCTTTGTCAACTCTGTGATAGTCTTGACTGCAGATTTCTAGACCTGTGTTATCATGTGGGGATTTGTAGGACTCCCCTTGATAGGTCAGTGGTGCACTACAAAGGAACTAGCTACTTGGGTTGCAGAGTACTTGTGGAGTGCACATGAGTGTTTTTTAGGCTATACAGTAGTTTGAGATGCTTTCATGAACACCTTCCAGTCAGTATGCAGCAAGGGAAGTCGTGGCACTCCGAATAAAGACTCTTTGACTGTGATAATTTTATCAGTAAGTTGTCGAAGTATTCATAATAAAGTTCCCAAATTTACTGCCCTCCAGGGAAGTTCTTACATTCAAGTTGTTCTTGGGACCAAGAGCTAGCTGGAACCCAAAGTGGAAAGCTTTGAGATATTTAGCGAGTTGTGGAACATATATCAGAAAGTCAGATTAGAGACTACAGGAGTGCGAGAGTCCATTGCAGTTGGCAAAAATATTGTCTGTAGGGCAGTCGAAGTTGAGTGTGACAGTGAAGTTATCTGGTCGCATATAACAGGTGCAGGTGAAACCAAATTAAATGTTGTATGTTTTTACCAGCCACCTGATTCTGCTGTGACAGTTCTAGGGCCATTCATTCAAAGGAAGTCTAGGGTCAATAGCATGTAAATATCCATATCATGCAATACTAGTTGGAGGCGACTTTAATCTACAGAGGATGTTGCACACTCTGTTCAAAAGAAAACGCACAAATGATAACAAGCAAAGGTTAGTAGAGATTTGGGCATCTGCGGAAAGATCTACGAGTGAAGCTTACAACAGCTAGCACCGCCACACCTTAGCAAAAGATCTGGCAGAGAACCTGAGGAAATTCTGGTCTTATGTAAAATCGCTACCCAGGTCTAAGGCTTCCATTTAGTCCTTTGTTGTCCAGTCTGGTGTGGAAGTTGAAAATAGCAAAACGAAAGCCAAAGTATTAAAATTCACATTCAAGAAATCGTTCACCCAGGAGAGTTGCACAAAGATACCATCATTTGACCATCGGACAGACTCCCATATGGACGACATAGTAATAAGCATCCCAAGCGTAGGGAAAAAGCAGAAAGATTTAAAGTAAATAAACCACCAGGTCCAGATGGAATTCGTTCGATACTACAAGAAGTACTCTACAGCATTGGCCACTTACTTAGCTTGCATTTATCATGAATCTCTCACCTGGCACAAATTCCCAAACGACTGGAAAAAGGTGCAGATGACTCCAGTATATAATAGGAAGGCTAAAAGAATGGACCCGCAAAATCACAGACTAATGTCCCTAAATTCTGTTTGTCGCAGAATCCTTGAACACATTCTCTGTTTGAATATAACAAATTTTCGTGAGACTGAAGTTTATGTCCATGAATCAGCATGGTTTTAGAAGCATCACTCATTTGTAACTCAGCTTGTGCTTTTCTCACATGATTGCAAACTATGGATGAAGGGCAACAGGCAGATTTGATACTTCTAAATTTTGGGAAAGTATTCAACGAGGCACTCCATTGCAGGATGTTAATGAAGGTACGGGGATATGGAATAAGTTCACAGATATGCGAGTGGCTCGAATACTTCTTAAATAATAGAACCCAGTACGTTAAGAGAATCTTCCAGCGGTTCTTGGTAGGACATCATAATAAATGAAAAGCACCAGTTTGCTTTTGTTCTACAATATTACTTTTATTATGTTAATCGGTTTTCGGCTTCTGATTATGGCCCTGTAAGCCAAAAAACGGTTAACATAATAAAAGTAATATTGTAGGACAAAAGCAAACTGGTGCTTTAATTTATTAGAACCCAATATGTTGTCATCAATGGTGAGTGTTCATCAGAGACAAGGGTATCGTCAGGAGTGCACCAGGGAAGTGTGATAGGACTGCTGCTGTTCCCTATATGCATAAATGATTTGGCGTACAGGGTGTACAGGGATCTGCGGTTGTTTGCTGGAGATGGCATGCTGTATGGTAAGGTGACGAAGTTGAGTGACTGTAGGAAGACAGGCCTACTGGATGACTTAGACAAAATTTCTAGTTGATTTGATGAATGGCAGCTAGCCCTAACTGTAGAAAAATGTAAGTTAATGCAGATGAGTAGGAAGATCAAACCTGTAATGTTTGGTTACAGTATTACTAGTGTCCTGCATGACACAGTGAAGTTGTTTAAATACCTGGATGTAATGCTAGAAAGTAATATGAGATGGAACGAGCATATGAGAATGGTGGTAGGGAAAGTGAATGGTCAGCTTCTGTTTATTGGGAGAAATTTAGGAAACAGTGGTTCACATGTAAAGGAGACCACATATAGGATTCTGGTGCAACCTATTCTTGAGTACTGCTTGAGTGTTTGTGATCTGTACCGGGTTGGATTGAAGGAAGACATTGAAGTAGTTCAGAGCCAGGTTGTTAAATTTGGTGGCCAAGCAGTTCTAGGCACTTCAGTCCGGAACCGCACTGCTGCTATGGTCGCAAGTTCGAATCCTGCCTCTGGCATGGATGTGTGTTGCCCTTAGGTATAAGTAGTTCTAAGTCTAGGGGACTGATGACCTCAGATGTGAAGTCCCATAGTGCTTAGAGCCATTTGAACCATTTGTTAAATTCGTTACAGGAAGGGTAGAACAACACGTAAGTGCTACGGTGAGTTAGTTGGTTGCGTGTTCTATTGATCAATCGCACAGTACGGTAGCCGTTACGATGGGGAACGTGTCAAGTGCACAAGAAATGCACATATGAAACAGGTTTTTTACAGTGTTAAAAATTAATATTTCTATTATTTACCCCATTCCCTTAAATGGCACAACATGCATACACTATATTTATAGCTTTATTTATTCCTATTCAAGAATTCATCTATGGTATGGAAGGAGATATGATTTCAATTAATTTTTGAAACTATTACTGCTGTCTGCAGACATTTTATTTCGTCTGGTAATTTGTCAAAAATTTTTATAGCAGCATATTTTACCTCTTCCTATGCCAAACATAGGTTGAGTAGAGGATAATGTAAGTCTTTCTTTTTTCTGGTATTATAATCATGAATGTCACTGTTGTTTTTAAACTGGTCCAAGATGTTGCGAACAAATTTCATTAGTGAGTAAATGTACTGTGAGACTGTAGTAAGAATTCCCAATCTTTTAAAAAGATACCTACAAGATGTGCAACTATGAACCGCCCACATTATTGTATCCACTTTCTTTTGAGCAGTGAATACTTTTTGTCTAAGTGTTGAGTTATCCCAAAATATTATTTCGTATGACATCAGAGAGTGAAAGTATGTTAGCTTACTAATTTCTGTATCCTCAAAATTAGCAATTATTCTGAGTGCAAAAGTTGCTGAACCTAGTCACTTTTTGAAGATCCAACATATGAATTTTCCAAGTAAGATTCTCTATATACACACAAAAAGTTAGTATGCTCTACCCTGGCTACTGACTTGTGTTATATTTATTGAAGGAACTGTACCTTTTGCAGCAGAAAATTGGATGTACTTTGTTTTTTTCAGAGTTTAGAGCAAGCCCATTTGCAGAAAACCAATTAATGACTTTTCCAAAGACCAAATTTGTATCATTTTCAATTAATGGATTAATAATGATGCTTGTATCAGCAGCAAACCATGTCAGTTAAGCTTCTTGTTTCAGATAAGAAGGGAGGTAGTTCACAAAATATCAAGAATAGATGGGGACCCATGATTGAACCCTGTGGAATATCTAATGTAATTTCACCCCAGTTAAATGAAGGGCAAACTTATTTAAATAACTTGACCCATATAAAGAAACTTTTTGTTTCCTGTTCTGTAGGTATGATTTAAACCACTCATGCTATTCCATTTATACGATATAATTGTAATTTCTGTAACATAATGTCACGGTTCACAGAATCAAATGCTTTGGACAAGTCACAGAAAATTCCTATTTGTGACATTTTACTATTTAAAGACTATTACATGGTCAGTGAAATTGTATATTGCAGTCTCAGTGGAACAGCATTTTTGAATTCCGAACTGTGATTTATTAAGTGTCCAATTACTGTTGTGATGGCTGACCACTCTCGAGTACATTACTTTCTCGAAGATTTTTGAAAATGCTGTAAGCAAGGATACTGGCCGATAATTATCGACATCTGCGGTGTCCCCCTTTTTGTAGAGAGGCCTGACAATGGCATATTTTATCCTGTCTGGGAAAATACCTTGAGTTGGTGATGCATTACATATGTGACTCAGAACATCAGCTATAATTGCTCCACATTGTTTTAATATCTTATTAGAGATGTCACCTACTCAAACAGAACATTTATTTTTCAAAGATTTAATAATTTTACTTATTTCACAAGAGGTTGTTAGGTGATACTTAATCTGACTAAAATTTTTCAAAAATGACTCTTCCATGTATGCCTGGCTTTTTCTTTTGAAGTGTCCTCACCAATTTTTTCTCTTACACTACTCTGTCTGCCTGAACACCACGTAACTGTGGGGATGGATAGTGTCAAGTACAAATGGGTATAATTTAGCATCTTACACTTGTAGATCTAGGATGGATAAAGTAGGAATTGCCATTTTCATAAAACAAGGGTATAAATATAAAACTGTAGAAGTAAGGGAATTTTGTGTTGATCAGCACTTTGAGGTTTGTGTATGTGAACTTCAGCTAGATAATGTAGTATTGATATTAGCAACAGTGTACAGGTCCCCATTAGGAGACTGGGTGCTCTTCATAAAAAAATTTGACTCCCTATTATGCTGTCTGTCAGACAAAAAGAAAAGGTGTTATTAGTAACATATAACTTAGAATCAGTGGTCAATTTCCCTACGCATATAGCTCAAAACAGTAGCACTCTAATAGATAATGTATTTGTACAGAAAGAGGATGTAAAACAAGCACATGCTTTCCCTGCGGTAAATGGATTGTCAGACCATGATGTACAACTGATTAACTTACAAAACCTAACAGGGCATACAGTTCAGAAACCTTTAAGTAAAAGTGTGAGGTTGCTCAACCCGGTATCTATAGAGCACTTCAGAGAAAGCTTAAGAAATGTTAATTGGGGAGATGTAAATAATGAGCCAAATGCTAATGATAAATGCATCATATTTCTTGATAAATTTATATCCCTTTTTGAGCACTGTTTCCCAAAGAAAATTACTAAATGTAACACCACACATTTTTCAAAGAAACCTTGGATTATTAAAGTGACTTCAGAAAGAAAAAGAAAACTGTATGAGACAGCAAGAAATAGTAAAGATCCATAAGTAGTTTTACACTATAAAAATTATTGTAACAGAATGAGAAAAGTTGTAAGGATTAGTAAATCTTATGAAGGCTGAAGGAGAGGAATTAATAACTTAAGTACAACTTAAAAACATAAGTGCAAGAATTAAAAGCACAACAGAAAGAAATGATATCCAAGGAGAGGAATTAAAAATATTAGATGGGTTGTCTAATAGTATTACAGATGAAGTAGAAGCAGTAGAGGAGGAGAGTAGATAAAATTTCTTATTTAGAAGTGACCTTACTATAGTTACCTAAGGAGTTACAGACTAAAATAGAAAAACAAAGCAATTTAGTCCAGAACCAGGGTAAAGACAATCTAAAGAAGTAAATGATAAGAAGCAATATTTGGAGGAATAGTCAGCACAGGAATTTGCAAGCATATGCAATCAAATCTCAGAAATAGAAGGCTTGGTAGAGCCATTAGAACAAATTACGCCAAATGCTTTGACTAGTTTAGAGAAAACTTGACAAGAACCTATTGAACAAAAAGTACAAGAAAAAGTTGAGTCTGCTATCATTACCTCAAAATTTTTGGGCAATACTGGTACTGCGAGCAAACAATAGGATTTTGTGTGTTGGAGTGAGCTTACTAGAGTGTAAAACATTCATAAATCTCACTTTGAAAAATATTTAAGCATTAATGAATACTCAATAAAACATTTAAGCTTAGAACATAGTGCGTGTCAGACTTGTTGGGCTGGTTTTAAGTGCGAGGGCAATAAGCGTATGAATATGAATGAACATACGACGGGGTACCCAAAAAGAGCTGGAATAACATTGCCGTGGGTGGAGCTTGTGTAGTATGCATTTCTGCCTCTAGATGTGTATAGCGCAACTCACTGCCAGTTCAATGTCACCTGTGTTGCTGACCTGGCTTGTTTATCTGCAGTGATTGTTTTTGCTAGCACCATTTTGGTCTTGTTTCATTTTTTATGATGGCAAGTTTAAGTGAACAATGTGCAGCTGCAAAATTCTGTTTCCTGCTGAGTAAAAATGCTGCTGCAACTGTTTTAATGTTGAAATCAGTTTACCAAGATTACACTATGCCAGAACTCAAGTGTACTAGTGCTTTGCTTGATTTTTAAATGGCAACATGTCGATTGATGATAAACCTCGTTCTGGACATCTATCAACTGCCTGAATCAATGAAAGTATTAAAAAAAAAAATTGAGCACTTGTGCTCACAGACTGTTGACAGGCAATTGACCAACTGTCAGAGATTACTGAGTTATTTGGGGCTTGGTTCAGCAAATTTTAACAGAAGATTTCTTCCACCATGACAACAAACCTGCACACACACCCATCTCTGTTAGTTTTTAGCTAAAAATGGCAGTATTTAGCTGCTCCATGCACCTTACTTGCCTGACCTGGCTCTGTGCAACTTTTTCTTATTTGCATGCATGAAGGGGAGCATGAAAGGACACTGATTTGACAACATTGAAGAACTGAAGGGGAAAAAAAATGAGGGAGGAGCTGTCAACCATATCTAAAAACAACTACAAAAAATGTTTCAAACAGTGGAAGCACTAGTGGGACAAATTCATTAGTTGTAATGGACAGTATTTTGAAGAGGATAAGGGTTTTTTGTAAACAATTTGAAAAAATATAGCTTTTAAAAAATTATTCCAGGTTTTTATCGCCTCATATTAATAGAACAGTAAGGTACGAATATGTGTTACATAAGTTGTTACATTGGATAGGTATGCTACATTACATAGACCTAAGGTATTTACTAGTAAGAGATGTAGTGTTTAGTGTAACGATTGAAAGTAGAGATGTAAGATATAAATCTATCTTATCTTATATCTGATCGTGGAGGTGGTTATTGTTTATTGTGATTAGGACACCTAAATATAATTTCTGATGTAGCATGCCTCACATAAACCAGTGACAGAGCCGGAAGAACTTCTGATTATTCTACAGGTTATTTTATAACAGTTATACAATTATACGAGATCTGTTCAAAAAAATTCCAGAACATTCGTAATTTCGTGGCAATGGGGTGTTGGAGCAAAATATAGTTGGCATCCTTACACATGCCTGTGTTTAATATATAACTGGCAGGAGTTTCATTGTTGTATGTCTGTTACGTATTGTTCAGTACTGTACTGTACTGAATAGAACGTTGTGTCACACAGTTTGGGAATTTCGAGATGGCAAAGTTAGAGAAGCAAATGAGTGTGTATTAAATTTTGCATGAAACTCAAGAAAACCTTTGCAGAGACACACCAATTGATGCAGGAAGCCTACAATGATGAGTGCTTCAGCCATACTCAGTGGTACGAATGGTTCACACGGTTTAAAGTGGAAGTTAAAGATGACCCTCGTTCAGGACACCCTTCAACATCTACCAATGACACTTGTGTCAAGAACGTCAACAAAATTGTGCATGCCAATCGAAGACTGACTGTCCGAGAGATTTCAGAAGAATGTAACATTTCAGTTGGATCATGTCATGAAATCTTGGGATGCACTGTGTTGCCGCCAAGTTGGTCCTATGGCTCATGAGTCAAGACCAGAAAGACCTTTGCTTCACAATCTGTGAAGAGCTTTAGGATTCCTCAAATGAGAATGAGATGTTCCTTAAGAGAATCATAACTGGTGAAGAGAAACTGGTCTACAGTTATGATGTTGAGTCCAAGGTTCAATCTTCACAATGGGTCAGGACTGGTTCTCCAAGACCAAAAAAAGGTTGTAAAGGCAAATGTCAAAGCCATTCTGATAGTTTTCTTTGACTTTGAAGGATTAGTTCATTATGAATTCATGCCACAGGGACAAACAGTTCATCAATGGTACTATCAGGACATGTTGCGATGCCTGCAAGAAAATGTGACAAGGAAACGGCCTGAAATGTGATAGAAAATTCATGGCTCTTGCATCAAGATAACACCCCTGCACATTCATTCCTGTTGCTGCAGGAGTATTACACAAAAAACAAAAACACTGTGCTGTCTCATCCTCTATAGTCTCCAGACCTGGTCCCTGCAGATCTTTTTATTTCAAAGTTGAAAACCACATTGAAAGGATGAAGATTTGCAGTGATATGCAAGATAAAAGAAAATTCACAAATGGCACTTCGCACGATCCAGCAAGAGGTGTGTCAAGACTGTTTCCAGAAGTGGAAATGGTATTGGGAGCAGTGTATCAATTGTGGTGGATGGTATTTTAAAGGACACCATGCATAATAACTAAAATGTAAGCATAGGAAAATTTTGTGGACAAAATTCCGAAGTTTTTGAAAAGACCTCTCATTTACATGCCTTGTGTAAAGTTAGCATTATTTTTCTTATTTGTTTGTAAATGAAAAAGAGGAATTTAAAAGGATTAAGTATTTATGTAATTTAACCAATGTTATTGTGTGTTAAACTGTTTTCTCTGCCCCAGCTGAACATTTAGTGTAAACCAGCACTGTTCATTCAGAGACAGGATCTAGACCTAAAGTTAAATAGCCACTGAACTAAAGAAAGCTCTATAGTTCATTTTAAAGCTGTTAGCTGAAATCTTATTTATTTTTATTTCTTACCTGATGCTCTATGACCTTATTAACTATTGTATTTATTAAATGGTCAGTTAAAAATAAAGGAGAGCTTGTGAACTACGTGATGACTAAATTAAGCAGTGCCTTCAGTTGTTAAGAGTCAGTTGTTAGGTTAAGTGAATTAAATGCGACTACTGGAGCTGCACACATAACACAACTATGTAATCTGTGCAATGTATCGATTATATTGCATTATTATAATTTAAATGTAAAGAAAGAGGCAAGCAATTTTTAAGGCTTTGTTTCTTGCAGATGACAGAATCGATCGAGGTATTTATGTAATACTAAAATGTTAAAAAAAAATTAATCCCCAAGAGAATCTGTGATCTTTCCAAATTTGTTGGATTGATGGCTGTTGGGTATCCACATTAACTGTCTTAGTACTTCTCATTTCATTTTCTCTGTAGCACTTGCTTCTACTCTTATGCCCTGTGGTCTTTAACTTAAATCTATCTTCCACTATTTTATAATGTATTGCATGCACTAGTTTCAGCCATTCTGTTAACAGAGTGACTTATAATAGTTCTCTTGTAGATATAAGAAACAGATACAGTGGTCCTACATGATAATACAGATTGGATTGGATTGTATTGTTTGGGGGGAGGAGACTAGACAGTGAGGTCATTGGTCTCATCGGATTAGGGAAGGATGGGGAAGGAACTCAGCTGTGCCCTTTCAAAGGAACCATCCCGGCATTTGCCTGGAGTGATTTAGGGAAATCACAGAAAACCTTAATCAGAATAATACAGAATCCACATATACAAGATGTGGGGGGGTTATGATGCATTGTGGTGAATTTTGTATGACTTTTTATGTGGGAGGCTACATGTAATAATCCAGTAGTAGCTTGTGGATATGGTGATAATAGACTGACTGACTTGTAATGACTGCTCGACAAATTACATCCATGGTGTTACTCCGTACCTTCATGCTTACCATAGGTATATGTTAGGATCAATTTATGGGGCCTGTACAAGTGAAGCCAACCAGAGTTAATCCTCTTGCATCTTGGGGAGGAACCCATCAGGGAGGGGATCCTGCAGTGAGAGTTTGTATGGGATTCTGTCTTTGGGGCTCTATCTTTTTCCTTTTTTCAGTCTCAGTAAACAAATTCTTAATTTTCATTACTTATTTCAATAGGAGTAACTATTCTATCGTCACTCTTTCCGCATTCACATGTTTCTACTGGTGAAACCCTTCTTTTCCACAGACCACATCATGGTCAGTACAACCTGCTAACGTAGGATAGCATGGGCAGTAACACATGTATGATGATAAAACAAACACACATGGAAACCATAACCTAAGTAATGGGAAGTATGACATTCTAACATGTACGGAAAAAAAAATTAACATAAAATCAAGGATTGATTAAGTGTTAAGTAGATGGGTCTTACCTTATAACTATGGAGAAAAGTAAATATAGTGCAAGAGCAAACTTACAGTTATTCTCAATAGAATAGGTTTGTAATATATAGTGTGGGTATTCATCTCAAGAAGTGAAGAACAGAGTATGTTGTCATGTATTACTGGTTGCATGGAAGGTGTGCCAAAATAAACTTAAAACACATCAGTGACAATTATTCTTTGACATGTCTCAATTGTTTACATTTCGAAACATCCGAACTTGAAAAAGCAGTGAAAACAAAAAGCGAAATTATAAAGATATTACAAGGTGATATTGAGGTGTTGAAAAGTGAAGTCTTGACTTTAAAGTGTGAAAATGATAAATTATTATGAGAAAAAGAAGTCAGTGTGTCCGAAAACAGGAAACAAATACAAAACAACTTTGCAAAAATTCGTGTAAAAGCCCAAAAACTGCAACAAATCAATACCCTGAAAACTCACGAGCGAGTATAAGCAGTAACGACGATCAAAATTTTAAGCCTAATGTATCAGTTGTGCACAATGATTCACCGATAACTTCAGTAACCCAAAATCCAATCACACAAATACAAGTGGAAATCGGTAACATACACTAAACATGGCTCAAGTTTCTATTAATAGGCAATTCGTTACTGAAAAATGTCGCTGTTCCAGGATGCAACATTGATGTGCGGCCTGGAATTAGAATGCAACAGTTAAACAAGCATTTTAAAAATATGGAAAACTTCAAACAAAATCCTGCAGAAAACAGACTCAAACAAAACTATTGTGGTGTGCTAATACACGTTGGGACAAACTCAATAAAAAGTAGCAGTGAGGAAGAAAACGCCAAGGAAACAAGAAACTTAATTTGCTCAGCCAATAGTGTCTATAAAGGTTCCCAGCTCCTAATCAGCGGAATAATAAAACGAAGATCTGTAAGTGATCAATATATCTGCAAAATAAACTATTCCATAACTGCTTAGGAAAGGATGGCCTGCATCTAAATAGATTGGGGTCTCAAACACTCAGTAGAATGTTCACAGATGTTTGCAAGATAATAAGAAGCAAGGGAAACTAAAATGGCTTGAAAGGGGTGAAAAACTGGAAAAAGTAGCTAAAATGTCCAAAAATAAGCATCATCCAAGAAACACGAAAGGACAGAACACAGATATAAAAATTGGTTTTCTAAATACTCAAGGGCTGAATGACAAGGAACTGGTACTAAATGATTTTTCATCAGTGAATAAATTTGACTTCTTGTGTTTAAGTGAACATTGGGCCACTGAAGCCGAACTTCCATTCTGTAAATTAGAAAATTATAGTCTATTAAACAGTTATTGCAGAAGAGTCCACAAGAGAGGTGGTGTAGCAATCTATGCTGACACATCAATGGACTGCTTAATTGATACCTCAGATTTAGATTATCTATGTGAAGAACTGAATTTTGAGGCCACTAGTATAGTTATTAGTAGTATGAAACTAATAGTAGTATCGTTGTACTGGTCTCCCAGTGGTATTATTAGTGTTTTCTTAGAAAAATTGGACATCCTCTTATGTACACTCACTGAGAACAAATTTACCAACTATGACATTGTAACAGGTGGTGATCTTAATTCGGATTTTAACATGTTGACTGATAAACGTAGTGTTAGTGACCTGAAAAACCTATTGTGACAGTTCAACCTACAGTATACTAACTATAAACCTACCAGGGAACTAGCATGTTTAGACAATATATTTCTTAACTTTAAATATGCCCAAGATCAATGTGATGTAACAGTGTTCCCTTTTTCAGACCACAAATCAGTGTATTTAATATATGCAAATAGGATCAGCTCTGTCACTCCTAGTGATGCATCATCCAAATAAAAAATGGTGACCACTAGGCCAATGAGTGAAAGAAAAATTGAAAAGCTTAAGAAATCTCTTGCAGATACAGCTTGGTTTTTCCAGAAAAATGATAGTAATATTTGTGCACCAAAAAATGCAACAGATAAGATAATATTTAAACACTTTTTTTAACTCATTTCTGCAAATATTCAATGACAGTATTCCCATCAGAAGATGCAAGATAACAGATAGTGGCTGTAAAAAAAGGGGGTCAAAAAAGAAAAATTCTTGTTATACAAAAAAGCTGTCCGATATGAAGGGTCATGTAATGACTCAGCTAGATACATACAAA
This sequence comes from Schistocerca serialis cubense, assembly GCF_023864345.2. Classification (NCBI taxonomy): domain Eukaryota; kingdom Metazoa; phylum Arthropoda; class Insecta; order Orthoptera; family Acrididae; genus Schistocerca; species Schistocerca serialis. The sequence goes on from NC_064641.1 coordinate 260,164,308, forward strand.
AATACTATGACTGATAATGCAAAATCCTCATATGCAAAATGTAGAAATGATTATAAAAAAGCAGTTATTGAAGCAAAAAAGGCACACAATGTCCAATGCATTGAGAGTGCTAACAATAAATGCAAAGCTGCTTGGAATATCATAAACAGCATTGTGAAAGAACAACAAAAGGTCAAACTCAGCATCTCTGTACAAGATTTCAACGAGTATTTTATTAAATCTGTGGAGGAATCAAGCAATCGTATTAGTAAGCCTAATGTAAGTGCAGCTGAACTATTAGAAAGAAACTATCATGGAACAGCCTATGACAATATTCTCACTTTCTCTGAGGTTACACCAACTACTATTTTAAAAATAGTTAGGAACTTCAAGTCATCAGATAGTGTTGATATTTATTACATGTCATGCAACTTGCTGAAAAAATAATTGATTCTATTGTGTATCCATTGACCCACTGCATAAATAAATGTATATCAGGGGGCTACATTCCAGAGGAGCTGAAACTATCTAGGGTGGTCCCTGTCTACAAAAAGGGTGACAAAGACAACCCTGCAAGCTTCAGACCAATATCAATTGTTCCAGTCTTGGCCAAAATAATGGAATATATCATATACCATCAGTTGTCAACCCACTTCGAAAAACTTGGAATATTTAATGTATCACAATATGGATTTATAAAAAAAATTATCAACAGCTGAAGCATTAGACTACGTAATTAAATATATACTTAGAGTGTTTGAGGAGAAAGACTATGCTCAGGCCACTTTTTTTGACCTGAGTAAAGCATTTGACTGTGTAGGACGTGATACACTGCTAGCAAAACTCAATTTATATGGCATCAGGGAAAACAGCTTAAAACTACTAACATCGTATCTCCAAGACCGTAGGCAAGTTGTGTGTATTGGCTCAGAAAAGTCTACTGAGAAACATACTAAGATGGGAGTTCCGCAGGACTCTGTCTTGGGACCATTTTTGTTTTTGGTTATGATAATGACTTACCCTCCTTTATAAGTGCCAGTACGGTCCTACAATTATGACCTAATTAAGCTAAAAGATTCTGTGGACAATACACCTGCCCAAGCAAAATATTGGTTTAAGTCAAATGGTTTTCTCCTGAATGAGAACAAGACACAAAAAATGTTATTTAGCCTAAGGGACAAAAGCCCTGTTAATGATCCCAGCTATGCAAAGTTCTTGGGGCTATACTTAGACAATAAATTGTCCTGGGAACAACACATAAAATATATTAGTATCAAACTGTCCAGAGTAATTTATTTATTAAGATGTCTTATAAAATACGTACCAGCAGCCTATGTTAAGACTTCGTATTTTGCATTCATCCAAAGTATTGAGTCATATGGACTTATTCTCTGGGGAAACTCAAGCCATGTTCAAAATATAGTACTTCTGCAGAAGAAAGCAATCAGAGTCATTACATGGTCCCAGCATTAAGCACATTATAAGCCCTTGTTTGCCAAACTCAAAATAATGACTGTTATAAATCTGTACATATACCAAGTGTTAATCTATATAAAAAATAACCTACATGAAGTAAAACGTAGAAATAATATCCATGGTCACAACACGAGAAAAACAAGTCCATATATACATCATACTGTAGACTAGCAAAGACAGTCAATAGCTACGAGCTAGTGGGCCATAAAACATTTAATAAGCTTCCGCAGACAGTACAAGATCTTCCAGAGTGTGAATTTAGGAAAACATTAAATAAGTGGCTTGTTGCCAACCCCTTTTATGAATTAAAAGAATTCTTGGAGTGGGACATTGAATTGTAAGTCAACAATGCTTTATTATTCTGTTTATTAATGTAACGATTGTGCTGTACAAAAATTTGTCTATTGTGCAAAAATTTGTCTATTGCTGTAATGGCCTAACGACAATAAATTTATCTTATCATGCGAGTTTTTGACATGCTGATATTCTAGTCTAATTTGGATCAAAGAACATTTGCAGTATTTAACTGAAGATACTCGGTAAATTGCTTCAAGCCATTGGGCATGCCTAGCTACTTCTGCTCCCACACCTTGCCACACGAAGTATGGCTAAAAGGACAATAATAGTGGCGTGACAGACTCAGCTGCTGCTATTTCTCATTGAAGGATAACAAATCGCAGAGGAGTTGTATTGCATCAAGGGGGATGCAGTAGAGTCATCAAACTTCGGCAAAAAGATAAAGATGGAATTGAACTAAAATCAAAGATACACTGACAGCCCAAAACATTACGACCACAGCCCACCACAGGAGTAAATACTGTCTGTTGGCACTGCAGTCACATATGCGGCAAAGAAACTATATAAGTGGAGCAAAAATGGTTAGTGGTGATATGGAACAGGGAATTCTACTGACATAAGCAACTTTAACAGAGGGTATGTACGATGTAACCTCACACTCTCTGAATGGTGAAGCTGGTTGGCTGCTCACATGCTAATATCATCACCATGTATGGATAGAAGTGGTAGAAGGATGGTAAAACAACTAGTATGTAACAATGTGTTAGCTGTCCATGCCTCATCACAGAACATGGAGATTGGAGGGTTGCTCACTCTGTACAGGACAGGCGGTGATCTGTGAAAGATCTGGTGCAGGCACAAGTGTTTTGGAGCACACTGTTCAGTGCACATTGTTGAATGTGGGGCTCTGCAACAAATGAACCCAATATGTTTCCATGTTGGCCAACAACAATGTCAATTATGGCAGCAGTTGGCACCACATCATAAAGATTGCATTATGGATCAGTAGTGATACATCACCTGGTCAGATGAATAACATTTCTTGTTACATCAGGCTGATGGTCGTGTCCGCTTACATCACCATCCAAGCGAATGGCTGCCCAATCCATATACTGCTACATGGACAGTGACTAGTGAAAGAGAAGGAGCAGTGGCTTCTTTCTGCTCACCTCATAACATATATAGCCTAAAAATAATTCCTGCAGTTATCAGTTTGAGCAGTTTAGCACTAGCCATAATTTGTTGTTTGTATACTTGACAGAAGTTGTATTTGAGTATCATGTATACCTTTCTTGTTTTCACAGATTAAGGTTCTGAAAACAATCTGCTGAGACTTGTTTCGGTGATATTGATTCTCCATTCAGTTTCTCACTATTGTCAAGAAGTCCATGTAAGCTGTAGCATTGACGTGTGTTCATCAGTAAACTGACATTAGTTGAACCGGTGCCCTGGGTCTAAATGGCTGTTTGTACAATTTTTGTTGAAACCAAGTTAAGAGCTTTCTCAGAATCTTTGAATGAATGTCATTCAAAGTTCTAATTAAAACAGAAATTTTGCTATAACTTTGGTCTCAATTTGTGAACAGTCTGCTTCTAATGCCTGCTTGTTTCTTTGGCTGATTTCCTATGAGGTAGAATATGTACTGCGTTGTTCCAGTGTAGGTAGTTACAACTAAGAATTTTGGTGGGTAGATTTGGGATTGAGTCACCCTGATGGAGCAACTGAGGTCCCCACATAACTGCTTCAGAAATCATCATCTTAAATACATAACTTGCCTTTATTAAAGTCAAATGAGTCTTAAAAGCAATCAACAGTAAAATTGTAAAATTGACTGAGCATACTTTAGGAAAATGAATTTTAAACAGCTGCCACTAATTATGAGCCACTAGCAACGTTTTTTATTTTTTTTATTTTAGCTCAATGATCTTAAAACAGCTGCCATTAATTATAAACCCACTGTTACTCAGTAGACAGGAAAGATACAAAATTTTAAAAACAATTAACAGTCACTGAATAAGTGGCTACAGTTATCCAAAATTCACTGATCAGATTTATGCAAATAATTTTTAAACAGCTGATATTAATGATGAGCCCATTTTCATTCAGTGGACAACAAAATATGGAATTTTAAAAACAATTAACAGTCACTGATTAGGCAGCTACAGCTAGCCAAAATTCACTGATCAGTTTTTAAACAAATGACTTTTAATAAACAGCTGCTATTAATTATGAGTGGTGGTTGCATGAGCATCACCAGGAGGGGAGGGGCGAGAGATAAGGCTGGAGTGACCTTGATGGCCTCATGCTAAACAGCATTAAAAGCAAGATTTAATGACAGGATAGAAAGATCCCAACATTTTTGGGACCTAGCATGAAATATCAAGGTGGCCTTCAAATTCCCATTCATGTGCTCAGCAAAGTATGCATCTCTGGAATTCTCTAGACGTAAATGCCAGAGCATTATCACTTACTAGGGTGCTCAGTGGTCCAAAAGTGGCAAAGATTTGGTAAAATGCTGTACAGAATGGCCACTAGTAACCCTGTGGCTGGGAATTATCCAGCTAAAAATAAGAAAACCCATCCCACCACTACCAAGACGTAAAAAATTCCCCCTCATCAAGTACATGGAAGTGGTTCTACATAGTCCACAAAGAGATAGCTCATGAGCCTGCTATCAAGAGTAGACTCGAGTAAACCCTTGCCTGCATTATAATAGGCTTCCCTTGTTTACATAACTGACAACACCCCACTAACTGACGTATATCTTTACATTTAGAAGGTCAAAACACATGTCTAATTTTGGCCAAGATCTTACGGAAACCTAGATGACCATGCAGTATGGAGCTGTGAAAATACCCAAAGACAGTGAGAACCAATACCTGTGGCAAACAAATTTTGAATGTGCGGTCGCCCTTCCCCTTTTGACACACAATAACTTTATTAAGAACATATTTAACCATGTGCTTGCCAGTTAAAAGCCTGTTTTGTATTTGGAAAATATGAGACTCTTCTTCCTCCCTCCTCTTGAGAATGCAAAAGAGCTAAACAAAATGTAGAGATGTGGACTGCCCAATGCGCAACTCTACGTTTTTCTGAGGTGGACCAATATCCAATTCAAGGCCCGATTATCAGTCTCGAGCACAAATTCCCTATGCTCTAGGTAGAACTTAAATTTCTCCAAGGTGAAGCTTCCCACTTATACATTAAATACAAGCTGCATGGTGTGTAGGTGATAGGATGCAACTGCCCCGATGTTCCTGGAGAAATCCCGTTGCTACCCCAGAATTGGATGTATGCTTGCCGAAATCCAGCGTAACTAACAAAGGAGAGTTCCTAAGGGCAGCTTTAATTGCCTCAAAGGAAGCCTGATGACTCTTTACCCAAAGGAAGCTCTTGCCTTTCTAGCATAAGTTATTCAAGGGGACCACCAGTTGGGTGAAATTAGCAACTAACTTCTGAAAGGAATTAGCCATCCCAATAAATCACATAAAATACTTTGATGATTTTACTGCATTCTATAATCCAGGCAACTTCCAGAAGACACCTATGTTCAAACTGTTGCCACAGTAATAAAAAATATGTTTGGGTAATGATTATAGGTGTGTGTTTTCCATACTGATGCACATATGACTGTACTAACACAGCTTACCTGATAAAAATGAAAATATCATTTTCATTTATTTCTCCCTTATCAGCATTTCTCTATGAACATGTCTGCATAGCTGTCTGCAACATTAACTGTAAGCAAATGGTGAGAAGTGGTAAGTTTAAATATTGCTTTATTGGTCTGTATCTCTGAGACTTCAAACAAATATTTTTTAATTTTGCCTCTGCTTTTTTCAAAAATCAATTGACACCATGCACACTGCATACATTTTCCTCTGAATATCACAAGTCAATTACTGCACACATTTACCAGCTCAATAAAAATTCATAGTCAATTATAAAATTAATAATTAAAAAGAAATAGACATTTGGCAGTCTTACATTATACAGACATGTTTGTCCAATTTTGCTGACTTCTTGTTTGTCACATACAGTGACAAAAAATCACAGTGTTTATTTAGTACATTCCCATGCAGTAATGTGGTGAAAAAATGAATGCGATATATTTAAGAACATGATACAAATGTCACAGACATAGGACTGTGTAAATTATAGGTGCTAAACTTAAAATACTTAGTGTTTCCTTGTTTTTCTGGCAGGCACAACTGGTAGCATTAACTATATCAATAACCAGAGTCTGATAAAATACAAATTTCAAAAAATACTAAAGCACCACAGAATTTCTTGCATAATATATAGCTCTGCTTTTAAGATAATGAAGAGTAGCTCATTAAAATATGTGACACTTTTTTCATACACTCTATTTCACTTTCCAAAATGAAAGGTGTCTAAAGCCATTGCCTTTTTTTTCTTCGAAGACCTCAGCTGTTAGTACACAACAAAACAACAACAAGATATAAAAATACAAAATTTACAGCCAAAAATTTAAAACTGAAAACTAACACTACACAGAATATTTACAGTCAACTCACTTGTTTAAACAGGTTGTGGAACAGGGAAATGTTACAGTTGTTTTAGAAAGGGAGAAGCTGACTGAACTTTCAGATTAATAAGGTTGTCCTGTATGCCTTTTGTTGTAACCCATGAATTCCTTTCTCCAAACGACGACACTTCGACATATGGGAATACAACATTTTTGTATTTATTATGTGTCTAAGCTAACTCAGTGAATAAATGAACATTCATCGTCTATATCATACATCACAAAACAAAGAATATGCCAATTAACCTTTCAAAATTGAGATAAAACATACAGAAGTTATTAAAGAAGTTTGTGAGAACATTACCTGCATGACACAGAGTTCAAGAGACCATATTTCCTCTATCATAAAAGTTAATCTATTGTATTATTGTACCAACTATCCAAAAATACTGTCAAAAACATAAATATCAGCAATTACAATTCCTTATAAGTACAATTACACTGTCTATATATACACAGGAACAAAGTATCAAAGCACCAGCTTTTATGAAGAACACTTCAGTATAAGATACACTTTCTGGTGTCCATTTAAAATCTAATCTCAAACAGCACAATAACCACATCAGGAAACCCTGGATGATTTTCAGTTCACTGGTACTGGCACTTCCCTTTTGTGTTACAATATAAATAAATAATTGAGGTATAACACGCAGTTTCAGTACAAGAAAATATTTCCAGCATATATACTCCCAAAACTAGTACAGGATTACCTGCAAGATTGGAATGTTTGGCAGGTGGGAGGATATAGTGTTTTATGTTGTTATATACACTAAGTATGTCAATTAACTATTCTTGTGACCTAGTATGAAATGCTTACGAGATTCAACAACAGTCATTCTTTATGTAAAATACCTTAATTCACTTTCATGGTCCTCAAAAATACTTGAGACTAAATTACAAATACTGTGCGTTTATAGTCAAGAGGCAGCTATAAGTTGCAGAGATATAAAAATAACAGCAAAGTGTACAATCTGAACTGAGTTTTGTCACAGCTTTGTTCACACAATTGTGTCTACCATTGTGTATGGAAGTTTAATGATCATTCTGCTCAATTTGGCATTCTAATTTCGTCAGTTTGTTGTCATACATTAGAATCTCCAAGTACACTAGATCGTTGGGATGAAGACAGTAAGCCAGTTCTCGAGTCACCAGTAATTTCGAGCAGTAACGTCTCATTGTCTAAAGAACCTGGATGTTGTGCACTAACTGACCTTGCCAACCTTTGTATCAGCTTTTCTTTGCGTTCTTTTTGTCGAGTTTGTTTCAGGCGTGCAAACTCATCATCCTCTGAACTATTTGTACTAGAACCACCAATGCTCACATCATCACCGTCTGCTTGAGATGTCCTTCCTCCAAAGAAGCTCGTGCTATCTCCTTGTGATGCAGGCTGACTAGTGAAGCGATCTACTCTTCCTCCTGGCCCAATCTTTGAGGAATCCCCATATCCTGGTGCACTCTTCACAGACATAATTTCTGTGTATGTTGTGCTTGAAGGAGCAGGTGAAACAGCAGCAGCTGGCATAACCACAGCTGATGCAGGAGCTGATGATGACAGTGGTGTTATGTTGAGATGCGGACCACTAGCCTGTAGTGAAAACAAAGAGATGACAATGCTGCATTGTGAGCCATAGCTGAGTAAGTAAACTAGTTATTAAAATTAAATGAATAACGATAAATTGCAGTTACAGCATAAAATTTAACAGTGTGCAAATAATAAACTATGCACTTTGAATGGTGCTTTGTTTTTACATTACTGGATGAACGAGCAAAATATTTTTGATGATAATATTCACTCCATTCAGCATCATGAATAAATTTAATGACAGCTGTTTCTCTTTCCTCAAAGTAATATATTATGAATGTTTTTTATTGTTACTGTTCTGCACTATGCATTTATCTGAATTGAAGATGATTTTATTAATAGAGGGGTTGCACAAGTCATTGAAAATCTGCATTATTCATATATAATGTTCAAATTTCATTGAGTGTATTGTGGTTTTTCTGGCAATACTCAATCATTTTTATATTTTTGGTTGCCCTAACCATTATGGAAGTGAAGCGTGGGTGATGAAAAGTATAGACAAGAAGAGAGAAGAAGTTTTTGACACGTGTCACGGAGAAATACTGAGAATTAGTTTGATAGTGAGATAGCTAATGAAGCAGCACTAAATTGAATTGGAGAAAAATGCTTTGTGGCACAACCTGAATAAACAAGGTATGTGATGGGGCATTTGGTAATGAAGGAACATATGGAGGGGGGAGGAGTGGTGGAATAAAAATTGCAGTGAAAGAACAAGGCTTGAATACAGTAAGCAGGTTCCAATGGATGTAGGTAGCAGTAATTATGCAGAGATAAGAGACTTGCACATGATGAATTAGTGTTGCATGCAACCAGTTTTATGGCTGAAGATGAAAGCCATTACATAAATTTTTGTTTTTGAAGTTACTTAATTTATTTACCTTTTAAGTAATGTTTTAAAATATTATTTAACTGGTCTCTAATAAAAAATATTTTCAAGTTGGTGTAAAGAGTTATCAATGGTTACATAAAATTAAAGTTTGGCTTTGCATAAATTTTAGCTCAGTCACTTATATCTATTTATTGATTGTTTTGTTGCTACTGTACTTGATAAAGTCTTACCTGCCACAACTAACTTCTAACTATTCCACAGGCCACTTATTGAAAGATTTGCTCTTATCTGGCAAAATCTTTATCGGTATACAAATTCCAGTGCAACTTTGTTCCTCTACACATGGTGCAGAATTAGTAAGTAAATTATGTTGTAAAATTAATACACTTCAAGGTGAAGCTCCCCATGTAACCGCACAAAGAATCTAAATAGTGTTGAAGAGAGATCGTACTTTATTTCATTACCTGCTTTGTAAATACTGCAAGCAAAAATACCCTCTCTATAACCTACCTGTACACTATGAGGAACTGCAACTGGTGCTGATGGTGGTGGAGGCCCTGGGAAGTGAGGCACACCACTTGCAAAAATTGTGCGAACATTTGGCCTCAAGTCTGGTGGCCTCATTGAAGTTACTGTTGACTGTTCATCCACTTCTTCTATGACTTGGTCTGCTATTCGCATACTCCCTCCCCCAGCAAATGGAGGTTTCAAACTAGCAGCACTATTGCTTTTTGGCATTCTTGAACCTGAACACAAAAAAGGCAATAATAATAATTTCTTATGAAGTGAAAGGCAACGATTATATCATTGTAATCAAGATCAAAAATGTTGCATATATCTAGAAGGAGAAGAAGCATAATCTAGAACATCCCTAAAAAGGAAAATGATGACCTTGTGATTACTGGTGAATCATCATTTTACTTGCTGTATCCAAAGTCCTTGAAAACATTGTCCATAGTCAACGGACTGAATACTTGTGACAAATCCAGCTTACGAGACCAATATCACTCTAGTTTCATAAATGCCGAAACACAAAAGCACTAATTACAGTTAAGTTATTACATGAAATGTACTATAGAGAACAATGACAATACACTTTGGGAAAGCATTTTATATGTCAATTTTGAAATATTGCTAAAACTGTGCTTAAGTAGTTTGAAGGTTACTTGAGGAACAGACAGCAGCATGTTCAAAAGTTGTCCTGGAAGCAAAAAAGAATTGATTTTAAGATTTAAATTGATAATGAGGTCATTAAAGCCAGAGCAAGAACTTGGGCCAAGGAAGGCTAGGGAATGAAACTGACCATGTCCTTTTCAAAGGAACTATCATGGCAGCTACTTTAATCAATTTTGAGATGGTTAATATAATATGGATTGCTGGACTGGTGTCTGAGCCATCATTCTCCCAAATGCAAGTCCGGTCTCTTACTACTTTGATCACTCCCTGGGTGCCAATTCTCTCAGGAATGACACAGCAGTGAGTCCTGGGTTCACTTCTGTTCTCATAGAGTACCTGGAACTTCATATCAATTGCTCCTTCTGTAAAAATGATACTATGCCAATGATTTCCAGCTTTATTTAAGTGCCAAGCCTAAAAATATCAACACTGCTTTTGTGCAGATGAATGATTGTGTGTCTTCTCTGTTTAGATGAGTGTAAAATCTGGGACTCAAATTAAATGCAATGGAAACTCATGTCATGTTACTATCCCATCAGAAAATAATTAGTCCCAAATTCTGCAAATAACTGTCTCCTAGTCTTCTCAACAAATTTCAATATTGTATCAGAAAATAATCAAGGGCTTGGATGTAACTTTGGAGGAGTACTTTAACTGGGTAGAAAACACTGTAGGAAGACCTTCAGTTCCCCAATTGCCCTCCAGAAGTTTCAGAATGTACATCCACAGGTTTTGAAATAAAAACTAGTGCATACACTCATTCTGCTAAACCTCCATTATTGTGATGTAATTCAAGATGGCACAAGCAGTGAAAACTGTAGACAGTTTGAACTAACCATGAAAGCTCTTATACCTTACCTATGCAACTATGTCCATTTGATCATGACAGTGTATCATATTCCTAAGTTAGCTGGCTGCAACCAGTCAAATTACATGTTCCTTAAAGTGCCTGCTCCCCTAGTACCTCGTATCACAGATCAAATACTTATCATCCCATCATAATCACAATACTAGACTTCACTTATCTGTATCCTATCTACTTCTCCATTGATAATGTCTGCCTCTAACAAGTTACATTGCACACAATTCAGTATCACAATAAATTAAAGAAGAACCAGAAACACTTCCTTTTCTCAACTAAAAAACAGGGGCTGAGAAGAGGAGTGGGGAGCTGTATGGCTGTTTCTCTCTTACAAAAGGTAAAGCAAATACTCGTACGTTTACACCTCATGTCAGTTACACTACTTTCTCTTTTCATTTCTGTCACTCACTGAAGTTTCTTGCCTGTTCTCTTCATTAATTTTGTTCTAACAAGTTCTTCTGTTCCTCCCTTTGCTCATCCTAATATATGACACAAGATCAAAAAGTAAAGGGAATTTTTATTTTTCTTAAAGAATCTTTATTTATTTGTCAATATCAACTTTGTCCGCTTCAAAATAATTCCTCTCAGGTACAACACAGTTGTGCCAGAACTTTTTCCAATCTTGAATCACTTTTGGAATTCAGTTTCCGTTATGGAAATCAGCTCCTTCAGCAATTCTATTTTTATCTCATCAATGGTGGCAAAACGATGTCCTTTCACAGTTCTCTTCAGTCTCAGGTATAGAAAGAAGTCCTTAGCAGCCATATCTGGTGAATATGGTGGCCGAGGCAACATAACGATTTTGTTTTTTGCCAAATAATCATGAAAAAGCACTGTGGTGTGAGCAGGAGTGGGAGCATTATCGTGATGCAATTTGTGGTTTTGCCATAATTCTGGGTATTTTTCCTTGGATTGCTTCACAGAACTGGCAGTTAACTTCCTGGTTGTTTTCTTTATTGACCATACTGCCATAAGGCAGGATCTCATGATGCACTATCCCATTGTAATCGAAGAAAACAGTGAGAAGAACCTTCCCATTTGATCGAACTTGTCAAATTTTTTTGGTCTTGGCTTTTCCATCAGTTTCCATTGTGATGACTGTACCTTTGTTTCTGTGTCATACCCATACATCCACATTTCATTACCTGTTCTAACATCCTTTAGAAATTCTGGACCATTGTTGAATTCATTCGGAAATTCCTGAGTGATGTCTATGCGACATTGTTTCTGGTCAACACTCAACAATTTTAGAAAAATCTTTGCTGCTACATGTTTCATAACCAACCATCTGAAAAAAAACTGCATAGCATGAGCCAAAGTATATGCTGACAGCAGCAGCAACCTCTCTGATAGCGATATGGTGATTTTCAAAAAGCATTTTATTTACTTCTTCCATACTGTCATCACTAATTGATGTGCTACAGTGTCCATCGTGGTCATCGTCATCATTATCATCTTGATGCTCTTTGAAACATTAATATCACGCATAAAGTCTTGTCTTACTCACAGTAGATTCCTCAAAAGCCACAGTCAACGTTTCAAATTCGGTGCTGCACTTTATTCCATTTTTTCAAGCAAAATTTAATGCAAATTCATTGATCTACCTATTCTGATAGTAAGAATTTGCTGAATACTCTAAACCATGCTCAACCCTTTCGACTATCAACAATTAACTAAATATTCAAAGCAGCTGAAAACACAAACACACATCAGGAACATGTATACCAACAGGATAATCTTCTTTTTTCTTTTCTTTTTGTTTTTTAATTGAATGTATAAAGCCTGCAAATATTAAAAAATTCCTATTACTGTTTGGTCACACCTCTTATATCATTACCAGGGGCCACTGCAGTAATCTGCTTGCCTTTACTTTATTTATATTAGTCTACTTTTCACACATTTTTGTAATTTTTTTAATAGCTGGTACTGTTTCCACTATATTACAAAGATCTCGAAGAGTTGGATTCGCTATAAGTGCCTTCATGAATTTAATGTAAAATATGAAGAATACCTAGTTAGGTCCAAATCTTCCCAGAATAAATAAATGATCAGAAATGAATGAAAAAGTCTCTGTAAATCTTAAAACTTCTTTCACTTATTATCAATGCATCACAAATTATCAGTGACATTTTTAACAAGGAAATTTTTAATTTTACACCATCTAATTGGTTCAGTTACAATTCACAGTTTAATTGAAAACTTTGGTTTACAATCCGAAACTGAAATTGTTTGTTGTTGGGAATGTGAATGGTCCTGGTGCATTAATACAGTGTATCCTTTCTGTGAAACAGGCTTCTCTGGAACTTTACCTCAGTAAGGATACATAATTGAAGTAGTGAAGAAATGATGAGTTAATCGAAGTGGTTGAACAATTTAGGTGTTACAGGCAGTAATTTTTTCTGTTAAGAGTGCTCTGACGGGTGACAAAGGTCATTTGAGATAACAGATTAGGAGAAAGAATCTTTGACGATTCCTCCTCTCCCACAAAACTACCCCTCTGAAATTTTTTCTCTACACTGATTTAGCAAATTTTACAACTTTGTAGCTAGATTTAATATAGTTTTTTTGAAAAAAATATTATGTTAATAAAGTACACTGATAAAAATATAGTACACTAAAAATTAAAAGAGTAACTGGTGAAATAAGTTACTAATTGTTTTACTTTCAGTTGAAAAAAAAAAATACATTTGTGAATTTAAGTAACACCACATAAATATTTCAGTCACAAAATAAAAACAGGAAAGATTCATCATATTACATCAATTGGCCCTTAATCACTTGATAAAGGAATACTCAAAATGAACCAAACATTCATCATGTAAGATAACATATTTACTTGCTGACACATTTAAAAACAAAACAAATAAATAATTAAGTATTTAGCCACAATTATTTTCTCCTATGCTGAAAAATATCAAATATGAAGTGACAGTAAGGGATGTGTTGAGCAGACAGATATTTTGTACTACACTTTCTTTCATCACTTGTGAGACATAACATAAACAAACAAACAAACAAACAAACAAACAAACAAACACACACACACACACACACACACACACACACACATATATATATATTAATGTGTTTCATCCACTCTACAATGCTTGCATGCTATAGAATTCTAAGAAAGAAGACAGCAATGCAACCAACATACCAGCAGAGTTGCCAGCACTACCATCTGGAATATTGGCAGGGGCAGTTGTGGTAGTGACAACTGATCCAGTGCCACTGCCATCACGTGAAAACAGTCTCCTGAGAACAGATGTCACAGAGCCCACACGGTGAATGGAACTGGCCAGACTTCCAACGTTGGTGTTTATGCTTGATGCTGAACCTGCAGAGGTCATTCGTTCACGAGTACTAACACGACTCAGGCTCCGTTTTCCACCAGCAATAAAATGAATACCACTATGGGTGTCGTCAAACTGTAAAGGTGAAATGATAAACATTTATTCCATACCAAAGTGAATTTAAAATAAACAATAATATTATTTAAACTTACATATTCAACAACAAATTTATTGTTCAAACTTATAGATTAATACAAGATACACAAAATTTATTTCTACAAGCCTATTCAGACCATTAATTACAATTGTTTCAAAAAACATGCATGCACAATACAACCACATTAAAAGAAATAAAGAACGAAAGAAGAAATAGTGACCAAAATGAACTTAGTTTGGAAGTACACAATACCATATGCACTGTTAATGTCCTTGGCATGCTGGCCAAAAGTGGTTCAGACATTGCTGATCAAGTCTGTAGCACCCTTCCTGAAGTCAAAATGTGTGAGTAGGGTAGGGTTCCTACTATGGTAGACTACAAGTTTCAACTGGTCTCTAGTTTGCTGCATTCGATTCATGCCAGCTGATACTGCAAGCTGCTCCTTTCGATTCATCACAGACTCCTTGAGGTAGGCATCAAAGAGGCAGGTGGGCTGGACAAGAAGTTTGAGGATCCTGTCCCAGTGCTGCACAGTCCTCAAATTACTCTGAAGAGTGATAGGTATTCAACAACTGTACATGACACCAGCCCACAACAAGACTGACCCACCTCACTGCCTTAAAACAGCACAGCACACCTAGGAAGTGCAATAATACCTGGCTACTGCCACACTCATCTGGCATTAGGCAAATGCTACAAGTAAACCCATGCTGCTGATGTAGATTCTGTTCCCAGTATTCCCTTGTCCTCCTTATCCACCCTCCACAGTGTTAGGAGGTTCATACTGTTGTTCTAAATAGACGCCTGAAGGCCAAATTTGTCATATGGAGACAGTTGTGTACCGTCCAAGAAGGCACCAAGCAGCTTTTTTGCGTTCTCATCGATGCACCTATAAGCCATAATTTGTAGGTAAATGTCATCGGCTGGTGCTGATGATCACAAATAACAAGTAAAAGGCAGATTTTCAAATTTTAAGTTGCAGGCTATGGGTTGAATGTTTGAATCACATCACTGAGGTGTACCACAATTTGATGGGCCACGTCCTTACGCTGACAACCCTCTGTTATATAAACAGACAATGTACACCAGTGTGCACAAGCAGTATTGATCCATTCATGGCTGATGACATAGGGGTCTCTATTGGACTGCAGTGAGAATTTTAGCTTACTTTTACTTCTGTTAAACAAAAGTCATTAGTCATTTCCTGAGGTCAAAGGAGCGACAGAGTACTATGAGGAGAGCGAGCAGGAGGCAGCAGCACAGTGCAAGTCTTAAGTGCTATGAAAAACTATTTTTTTTAACTTTTCATTAGATTCATAAAAAGCTAACATCTACAAATGACAGATACAGAAAAAAGTAATTAACTTAAAAGATTAAAGATCAATGAAGAGAGGCTATCATAACAAGGGAATATTGCTAACCATAGCAAAAAATATATATTAAATGAGGCAGACAAGAGGAGCAAGGAAAAAAAATTACAATCTCTCACATGTAATAACACAAAAATTTGTTTCATCAATAAAAACCTTGAAAAACAGTGTCTATTTGACTGATTTATAGTTTATGAAACACACATAAGGATTACTCACATTATGGTCTCCCCCATCCTCTGGCTTTGCCAGTAACGGTTCTGCCATAGATTTTGGCACTTCAATGTTGGCTGTTGATGGCTGAGGATGTTGTTCTCTGAATGGCTCTGATGCTATTGTGTATGGCAGCTGGGCTGGAAATACCTCATCCCAATACTGATCTCTGATCAGCTCTGGATGCTCATGATGCATTTCATCAACTATTAGGTAGGACACCTGTTGAAAAACACATTAATCATAGTGCAAAGAAAAGAGTATGGTTCCTGCTGTACATAATCTAGTTGCCAAAACTGATAACTTCCTAATGTTAGTAGAATTATTCACACACACACACACACACACACACACACACACACACACACACACACACACACACACACACACACGTGCGTACGTCAGCACAACACGCAATGCTGGGGCTGCGCTTCTGCAGGTTGATTGGGGTGAGTAATTGTATCACATGGGCTAGTCGAGAATAGGATGCGAGGGTTGGTTGGCGGAATGGGGCTGATAGCTTAGATGGACGTGGACAGATGCGTGGGGCAAGTACGCAAGAGGAAGGGGCAGCCTGTGCATGGAATAAGTGTGTGATACATGGGCACCAGCACCAGTTAATTCACACAGTGCAAGAGTGGACTGAGACAGGTTGACTTCACTGAGGAAGAGGATGTGGGTGCAGGCTGAGTGAAGTTATAGTCCTGGTGCAGGATGGAGGGGTGTGTGTGTGTGTGTGGGGGGGGGGGGGGGGGGGGCAGCGGGGCTGGTGGAGGCAGAGGTCAGGAGGATAGCAGAAACTCCTATCCCATGTAGTTGAGAGTAACTTGTATCTGGTGGTTGTATACCATCTCTGTTGCAATTTCTGCACAGCATTTTATATGCGCATTACTACCAACAAGCTGTCCACCTAACCAAATGGCCAATGGCAAACTGCAACCTTGTAGGGGTCAATATAAGGAACTGCTAGTCCTGAATCTAGTAAGTTATAGTCTCATCACCTTATCTTGAATGCAACGCATACTGATAAGTAATCAACAGAAATAACTGTTCTGTGTAAATTGTTTTGTGTTATGGTATCTATGTTCTTTTCTTTGCATTAAAAAAAATGTAATTCCTCTTCACAACCGACTTTTGTGCACTGCAGGAAGCCTTCTGTGCCATTGGCGCAGGTGTCACACTCTTATCCCGTATACCTGCTCCCCCCTCTCACCTGCTTTCTTAAGCTGTTGTATCTACTGGTTCCCTCCCAGCACTCAGCCACCCTTCCCGAATCCTCCATCCAACTCCCTCCCTTCCTCTCCTCCTCACCCCCTCCACATGACTACAGTTTACCCGTGGTTTTTTGTGTGTGTGTGTGTGTGTGTGTGTGTGTGTGTGTGTGTGTGTGTGTGTGTGTTGGGGGGGGGGGGGGGGGCATGCACTATTATTCTGGTTAGCAAGTTTTCAGTTCTGTTTCTTATGCCTTCCTTGCTTTGACTATGTGCAGAAAGAGAGAGCAAATTGAAGAAAAATCCAGTGCTAATGATGAGAAGGGAAAAGTAGCTTTTGAGGAGGTGGGTGCGGGTATTTCAAGTGCATACAGAATGTAGGCCATAATTGCAGGTATAATAATCAGAGAGAATTGTACAGGTCAATACCAAATGGTAGGGGGGGGGGGGGGAGGAGGAGGGAAGATTTAAATTCTTTTCAGGAGCTGAGCTGCCTTAAAAACAAATTATTACTTCACAAACACAAGTAAGAGCTTTCACATTTAAAAGTCAAATTGTGTAGCATTCAATCACGGTTCAGTTGGGTGCAGAATCACACAACAACTTTCTCCCATTGTATCAGATAGAGGAAGGGAACCTTAAACCAGAATGATTAGATTACAATCCTTTCAAATTGTGTAGAAGCTCTAGCTACTTTGCATAGTGACTATATCAGGGCAAGGTGAAAATTGTGTCATGTGCACAAAAGGTAACATTGACACTGATAAAAAAAATTGTTACATGGGTACATATTGTACAGTAATATAAGTCATGTAACAATGCAAAAAAATTGTTGCATGGGTACATATTGTACAGTAACATAAGTCATGTAACAACGCAATTTATGGGACAGTTTTGTTTATACAGCCTTTTAAAGTACTGTAGCTGTGTTGTATGTGTTTCTTTCAAAAATTTTCATAAACTGAAACACAGTGCCGAAAGAATATTTATTAGGAGTATGCACCTTATTTTCAAAAATAAAGAAATCTGCAACTGAATTCAATATGGCTGTACTTGTTGCACTGATTATCTAGAAAATGTTGTCACTAAACTGCAACCACAGGGAAAATATCAGGAAATCACACAAAATGACATTTGATGTTTAAAGATTGAATGTGTATAAATTAACTGACATTGTAGATGTATCAGCTAAGAGTAATGAATAATTAACAAGAACAGTGTGCAAGACAGGTACCAAAATTGGTAAAAGCTGAACTAAATTAAACGCAAGTGAAAATTTAAACTTTCAGACTGTTTTAAAAACAATCCAAGTGATTTTGTGCTACAATCTGTTAATAAGGGTTACAAATCAGAAGACAACTGAAATCATAGCAGTATGAGAAAGGATATGGCCCTGACCCAATGAAAAGAGATGCTGATATCATTTGTCTGAAAGGCTATGGCAGCATTTCCTGATGTGCATAAGGCAGTCTTCTTATCGATTATATTATATGGGGTCGAGCAATTGACCTCCATTGTTTGATAAGTTACCTTTACTACAAAAAAATATTTTTACAGTCCACCAGGACTTTGCATTATTATAACATTAATCAGGGAGATGTTTCTGAGAATTTACCCTTGCAGCACAAGCTGTATAGAAGCAATTGAAAAACCACAAGTCAAGAATCTCTAGTCACTTGGCTTTTCACAATACAGGAGCATACTTAAAATCACACAAACAAAGCACAATGGCTAAGGAAGCAAAGGCCTGTTAACCCATACAGACAGATGATGATGATTGGTTTGCAGGGCGCTCAGCTGCACGGTCATCAGTGCCCGTACAAAGTTCCAATTTTTTTTTTTTTTTTTTTTTTTTTTTTTTTTTTTTTTTTTTTTTTTTTACACACACAAAGTTCCAATTTTTTTTTTTTACACACAAAGTTCCAATTTTTTTTTTTTTTTAACACACAAAGTTCCAATTTTTTGTTTTTACACACACACAGTTCCAATTTTTTTGTTTTTACACACACACAGTTCCAATTTTTTGTTTTTACACACACACAGTTCCAATTTTTTGTTTTTACACACACACAGTTCCAATTTTTTGTTTTTACACACACACAGTTCCAATTTTTTGTTTTTACACACACACAGTTCCAATTTTTTGTTTTTACACACACACAGTTCCAATTTTTTGTTTTTACACACACACAGTTCCAATTTTTTGTTTTTACACACACACAGTTCCAATTTTTTGTTTTTACACACACACAGTTCCAATTTTTTGTTTTTACACACACACAGTTCCAATTTTTTGTTTTTACACACACAGTCCAATTTTTTGTTTTTACACACACAGTCCAATTTTTTGTTTTTACACACACAGTCCAATTTTTTTTACACACACAGTCCAATTTTTTTTACACACACAGTCCAATTTTTTTTACACACACAGTCCAATTTTTTTTACACAGTCCAATCTAGGCACTGTCATGAATGATGTGATGATGATCATGATGAAAACACAAACACCCAGTCCCTGGGCAGAGAAAATCCCCAACCCAGCTGGAAATCGAACCCGGGACCCTGTGATCCAGAGGCAGCAAGGATAGCCACTACACTACGAGCTGCAGACCCGACCAGACAGACAGACTTGCAGGACTACGCAGAATGGAATATGATCACAGATTATTGAAAAGGTTTGGTCATCATTTTCCTTTTATTGTGCCTTCAGTATTTCTTCACCCCACCCTTTCGAGTCAGTTCCGATTTTTACTACTCTCCTAATTACAACTACCCCATTCCTTTCACTACTTTCTAGAGAAACAACATTGCTTCTCAAATCTTGAGACACCGTGTTTCGCCTTTTACGTTGCTGAGGAAGACTATTAAAAACAGTTTAATTGAAACTCATAAGTATATTTTTAATTTTAATATTTATGTTAATAATTTTAACAATAATATATGTTTATTAACAAACCTGCAGGTTTCTGTCCACTAACCAGTTGACTTCAAAATCATCATCATCTTCACCAAAGGGGTTTATCAAACTCTCAGCCACTTTCAGCCATCCCATGTAGAAAAAAAACTGCACAGAAATTAAAGAACATCAGAAAGATTTTACAAAAAAATTTCTGTCAATAATAACCATAATTAAATATTTTAATAAATAGTGGAGTTATCACTTACTTGCAATGTAGTGAAAACTGGGAAGTACAGATCAACATTATTCATATGTTTGTGCAACGGATGTGACTGATCGGGTATATCAAGCCACTGACGTCCCATTACACAAGTTATGAAGTATGAGTAAACTGCCAAGGTGACCACCTGGAATAATTATACAGGGTATCCATGAATTATCTTTACAACTGCAGACCTTCATAAACTTTAAACTATATTAGATAATAGCAACTGGTTTTGAACATGAGATGAGTTAGTTTTTTTCCACATGCTGCAGATTTCACAAAAAAACAGGGTCAACACAAGTGTGTAGCCTAGTTCAGAGAGATTAAGCCCTATACACAAGTGCAACAAAACTGTCATACACAATATGGAAGGGAACCAACTATTCAGGTTTGGCATACGACATTTACTGAAACAGGTAGTTTCATGTGTAAACATGGGTCACTAACCTGTTTCAGACACCAAAACAGATTGAAGTATGACAAGTGTTTGCAAGGAGTCCAATTAAGACAGTGCATAGTGCAATTAGGAATTGGCATTAAGTGCAGAAAGCTTTGCATAAGAGGTTACATCTTTATGTTTAGAATGTGCAGTTGCTTACGTTGCTCAAGCCAATGGACAAACCTAAGCATGAATAAGTTGTGGATATGCTAAACAAGACTGACACAAAAAAATGATTTTTTGGAAAATATTTGTTTCTCCAATAAGTCAACTTTTCATTTATTTAGCAAACTGAACCATCATACTGTTCATGTATGGGGATTAGAGTGTCCTCAAGCTATACTTGGAATGGAAAGAGAAGTTTAAAAATTACATCACTGGTTCATTCTTTTTAATTGAGTCTACTATCAACAGTGTATCAATATGGTCTGACCTTTTATTTGATTGGTTTAATTTCTGGATTCTAACTATTCTTACTTGACAACTCCTGATCATAGGGGGCCAGCATACACAAGTGTATACAATGAAGTATGCTGGTAGCATATTTTCATTTGACAAATGTCAGATTGCATCATTACTAAGTGTGTTTCCCATGTGAAATTTTAGTTACTTGTATCTCTGAAGAATATGGGTTTAAATCCATCGTAACCGTGGTCTAAGGTTGAATAAAACCACCTTCCATTACAACTGACTGGCTGCTCTGAATTCATCTACTAGTAATAGAATATTATCAGGCACGATTCAGAAACTAGAGAAGTGAGTATTGAACTGAAAGGTTACATACAGTTGACTACTCACAAGGGGAGGCCGCCAATTGTGAAATTCAGATTCGATTAGTACTGCGCATGATAAAAGCTCATGGCCAGAGGTGTAATGTGGCAAAGCACCAAGACCAAGATGCACTTCCCAGCCGTTGTCGAGAAAATCGAC
Organism: Schistocerca serialis cubense; assembly: GCF_023864345.2. NCBI lineage: Eukaryota > Metazoa > Arthropoda > Insecta > Orthoptera > Acrididae > Schistocerca > Schistocerca serialis. Next base: position 260,185,838 of record NC_064641.1, read on the forward strand.
AGTTAAAAGAAACCGTTGCTGTGAAATACTCTCTACGACTAATCATATTCTACAGCATCGTGGCGCAGCGGTAAGCGCTCGGGTTCGTAATCCGAAGGTTGGCGGATCGAATCTCGCGCCATGCAACCTTTTTTTTTTTTTTTTTTTTTTTTTTTTTTTTTTTTTTTTTTTTTTTTTTTTTTTTTTTTTTTTTTTGTGTGTGTGTGTGTGTGTGTGTGTGTGTGTGTGTGTGTGTGTGTGTGTACACACACACACACACACACACACACACACACACACACACACACACACACACTCTCTCTATATATATATATTCCCGGCAATCAATTGCAACAATTATGCATATAATAAGTTGTTGAAAGTGTTGAAAGTCGTTAGTCGTGGAAAAACTGGCGACTTCGAACATCATTATGTTTTCCGCAAACAAAGTTGTATTTCACAAACGTAATTAATTGTCTTCATAATGTTAACCACGTATAGTTAACGGAAGACGTAGAAAAGATATTCCAAAACGAATACGTATAGCGTAAGTCAAACGTTCGAATTAGAATAGAGATCCCACGAACACAAATTTGCTGTGGCCGGTATGAAATATTAACTCCAATACTCGCTCGTTACACTTGAAGGACAGATGTTGAATGGGCTGAAACGAGCCGCCACATAACAGCGTAGTTGCCTGCTAACTTCGAAAGAAGGTAGATGCGGTCCCTAGCGCAACTTTTAACATCGTCGAAAACCAGTGCGGACGTGAGAGCTTTGGTACACCCTGTTAAACAAACGGAAAAATGGAGGCGGTACAATTGGAGAGCGATGAGCGATCCGCCTTCACCAACATGCATAAGCAATTCATTAATATATATATGTTTGAATTACAAAAAACTAATAATAAAAAAAAGTTGCATGGCGCGAGATTCGATCCAGCGACCTTCGCTTACCGCTGCGCCACGACGCTGTAGAAAATTATCCGCCTCCACCCCACATCTATAATAAACATTTCCCCCAGGTACAAAAAATGTGTTATAGACCACATGGAGAAGTAGATATGCATACATTATTAGTACATGAAGCTTTTCTTGTCCATGAAAACAGAAAATAAGGAAAGCTCCTTTGTTTTCAATTTATTGGCTGTTGGGCAGTACCCATTCAGCTATCTCAATAGTAATACTAATTAGGATGGCATGAAAGCAAGCGCAACTCAACACTCAGTCTTCGAGTGGAAAAAAAAAAAAATCTCGAAACCAATTGGGAATCAAACACTGAGCTCCTTCCCTTAACATTCCGACACATTGACTGTGCAGCTACAGAGGCACAGTGCTCAAGAAAAATATATTACAGTGGAAAACACTTCTAGCATCACGTTTCCACTCTTGATTTCAAAAGAATACCTCAAATTTCAGAAGCTCAATAAACGCTTACATACTTTTGAGTCAGTTGTTACTTCTTATCCTTTGACTTAGCATCACACTCAGAATGTGTTGCCAGCTATTATAAAAGCTGCTGTCTTCATCCAACGTTTTGTTGGAGTGTGTCGATAAGCGATCCAGACATCATTCCCCTCACAACAGCTCAGGCTCCCTACCACTCTTACTGATAGGACCTTCTCACTACCTCACTGCTCCCTATCATCCTTTGCAATTGGATTGCAAGGTGGCTCACTAGCTCCTTGCTCCCCCCCCCCCCCCCTCCCCCGCCACCACACCACTCTTACTGATCAGATTGCAACGTAGGTCACTGCTTTGCCCCCTCTCTCATGGACGAGATCGCACTGAGCAGACCACATGGCGACTTTAGGTGTCACTCTGTTTGCTGAGCTCTTGGCACAGTGATACAGCTTGCAACTTGCTTTCTTGACTGAGCACTTCTCCATCCAAGTTCAGCTCTTTATTCTTTGTATCCTTATTTGATTTGTTATAGTCATCATCTTCTTGTGTTGTTGCTCTTCTGTTTTCTTGTTGTGTGAATGTTCTTGTTACATGTACTGGTATGTCGCCTCCTATGTCTGTCGCATTTATAGTTGCTGTGTTTTTGTTCTGTTGGTAGCTCCGCAGGTTTTAATTACTTTAGGTGAATAGGATACTAAATATAACTGTATGTATAACAACATGTAATTATTTTTTCATACATGATAGTCAATGTATCAACGTCTCAGGAGGAATGATCGATATTCAGAGATATGACAGGAACAATCATTTGAAGCAAGAAACTAAATGTGGACATATGCCCTATTCCAAATGGTTTTCTGAGATGGAACACATTTACTTTTGTACATTTTTCCTGAAAAACATTAAATCTGTGGACTATAGTGAGAGCTTGTCACAGTATTAAACTAAATTACATCAAATTATCTTTAAACAGGCCCTATTCATTTTTTCTCAAGGACTTACTCATTGCATGAAAAAGAGCAAGAGAATACGGAAAATTCTTGCACAACATGCACGTGTAGAGATGTACGTAAGCCAGTTTGCAGTAGTTTCCCCGACTTGATAGACCACGTGTCCTACATCAAGTTTTTCGTCTACACTACTATCGTATGTTGTAAATGATGACAATGTACTGAACAATAAAAAAATAAGTAACAATGTACATTAAATATGTTCTATCTCAGAAACCATTCAGAATAGTACATGTGTCCACATCAAGCTTTTTGCTTCTAATGACTGTTCCTGCCATATCCCTGAGTACAGACCATTCAGCCTGTGACAACCTGTACATTACATTTAATTTTTTACTTATTCACTTAACCTGAACAGATTAAAGCCTTCAGGAGTCCTCTTACATCAGACTAGAGTTTTGTATGTAATTACAAAACTCAATTTCTTAAAAAAAATCGTAATATTTTTAATATGGTATCTCTTCTTCTTCTCCTCCTCCTCCTCTGCATGTATTAGGAATTGTCTGTTATGCCCTCTTCGTTGAAACTGTTGATCTTTCTCGGTCTTCCTAAATGTCTTCTGCCCACTAGGTAATAATTATCACCAATTTTGATAGCCTGTCATCCTCCATTCTTGTGACATAATCCTTCAAGTTGTTTCTGTATTCTTTAATTTGCTCATTTAAGTTTTTCACTCTCAGTTCTTTTCTGATGTCTACATTCACTCTGTCAGACATTGTACCCAGCTACTCAAATCAAAAATCTGATCTCTAGTGCTTCTTTTTGATGGGAACGAGTATTTCTGCTGTGTTGTCTAAGCAAGTGCTTTAAGGTCTAAGGAGCAGTAGTTATTATGAGCAGGAATGGGTAAACAATATGCTTGATCATTTGGACTGTGACTCTGTCCTGTATAGTAAATGCTGAGCTAAAGAATTTTGCAACAGTATTGTCAGTTCAATAAAGAATTTTTTGCAACTAAGACCATTTGCCTCTGTGAAATAATCAGTATGTCTTTGTTTTCTTTACTGTTCAATGAATGTTATTGTTAAAGTCAAGTACTGATTCAATTCCTTGTTTGGGACAATAGTATCAGCTACAGTTTCTACTTTGCCTACTCTTCTCTATATCACACAAGCTTTTCTATAGCACATCTGTTCTTCGTTTTAGGTTAATGTATTGGCATGTCTTAGTTATCATTTCTCCCAGATTCCATGGAGTTTCTCTTTTCTCTAGGAATGGTATGGAAGTTCTCTTGTGCCTCCACTGCCAGTTCAGTTACACTGATATACCCAAGTCTCTATATTTTGGCGCAGTTTATTCCTTGAATACTTTAGAGAGTAGTTCATGGAAATGATAATATGAGCTTATATTCCAGGTACAAATTTCTTTGCTCATGGATTTTGTGGCAAATATATGTACGGGGGCCAGATCATAGGCTGCATTATGGGTAGGTGCAAGCTGAAATACTGTTACATTTGAAGAAGAAACTAAACACTTGAATTTCACAGTGAAGGGGTAGAATATTTATGTTAGTGTTCCTAGCATTATTTGTATGCTCCCAAGATTAGATTAGATTTACTTTCATTCCAATTGATCCGTAGTGAGGAGGTCCTCCAGCATGTGGAACATGTCAGAAAAGCAACAATACATGACAAATATTTACAACTAAAACAAATAAGCTAATGTACCATTCCACAGGTCCCAAGTGGAATGATCGTCGTTTTTTAATGAACACTACATGAAAGTCATTTTACAAATATTAATGCACTGAATTTAAAATAAAAATGGTTTTTTTTATTTATAAGGTAATAAACATGTAACAAAACTACTATAATACTTATTTACAATGAACACATTACTGCACTGAAATTGCACAAAAGTTATATTGTACTTATATATAAACAAATATATAAATTATATTTATTTATTATTTATTATTAATTATTATTATTAATTATTATTAATTAATAATTAATATAATTAATTATTAATTAATTATTAATTAATTAATTAATTATTAATTATATATAAACAAAGATGATGTGACTCTCCAAAAGAAAGCACTGGCAGGTCGATAGATACACAAACACACAAAATTCCAGCTTTCGCAACCAATGGAAAGAGGGAAGGAGAGGGAAAGACGAAAGGATGTGGGTCCTAAGGGAGAGGGCAAGGAGTCACTCCAATCCCGGGAGCGGAAAGACCCACCCTAGGGGGAAAAAACGACGGCCTTTGAATATGTCTGTGTGTGTGTGTGTGTGTGTGTGTGTGTGTGTGTGTGTGTGTGTGTGTGTGCGCGCGCGCGCGCACGCGCGCGCGCGAGTGTGTGCGTGTGCGTGTGCGTGTGCGTGTGTGTGTGTGTGTGTGTGTGTGCGCGCGCGCGCGAGTGTGTGCCCTCTCCTCTTCCTCAAAATCACCGTCTCCAAAGCTTCCAGGAGTTTCTGACTTCCAGCCTTGCCTCTCAATCCTTCTTAAAAAACCTTAATCCTACTCCCAACATCACCACTGCTGAAGCCCAGGCTATCTGTGATCTGAAGGCTGACCGATCCATCGTCGTTCTTCCGGCGGACAAGGGTTCCACGACGGGGGTACTTGATCATCGGGAGTATGTGGCTGAGGGACTGCGTCAGCTTTCAGACAGCACCACATACAAAGTTTGCCAAGGTAAGCCCATTCCTGATGTCCAGGCGGAGCTTCAAGGAATCCTCACAACCTCAGGCCCCCTACAAAACCTTTCACCTGACTCCATCAACCTCCTGACCCCACCGACACCCCGCACCCCTACCTTCTACCTAAAATTCACAAACCCAATCATCCCGGCCGCCCCACTGTAGCTGGTTACCAAGCCCCCACAGAACGTATCTCTTCCTATGTAGATCAAAACCTTCAACCCAGAACATGCAGTCTCCAATCCTTCATCAAAGACACCAACCACTTTCTCGAACGCCTGGAATCCTTACCCAATCTGTTACCCCCGGAAACCATCCTTGTAACCATTGATGCCACTTCCTTATACACCAATATCCCGCACGTCCAGGGTCTCGCTGCGATGGAGCACTTCCTTTCACGCCGATCACCTGCCACCCTACCTAAAAACTCTTTCCTCATTACCTTAGCCAGCTTCATCCTGACCCACAACTTCTTCACTTTTGAAGGCCAGACATACCAACAATTAAATGGAACAGCCATGGGTACCAGGATGGCCCCCTCGTACGCCAACCTATACATGGGTCGCTTAGAGGAAGCCTTCTTGGTTACCCAGGCCTGCTAACCCAAAGTTTGGTACAGATTTATTGATGACATCTTCATGATCTGGACTAACAGTGAATAAGAACTCCAGAATTTCGTCTCCAACCTCAACTCCTTTGGTTCCATCAGATTCACCTGGTCCTACTCCAAATCCCATGCCACTTTCTTTGACGTTGACCTCCACCTGTCCAATGGCCAGCTTCACACATCCATCCACATCAAACCCACCAACAAGCAACAGTACCTCCATTATGACAGCTGCCACCCATTCCCCATCAAACGGTCCCTTCCCTACAGCCTAGGTCTTCGTGGCAAACGAATCTGCTCCAATCCAGAATCCCTGAACCATTACACCAACAACCTGACAACAGCTTTCGCATCCCGCAACTACCCTCCCAACCTGGTACAAAAGCAAATAACCAGAGCCACTTCCTCATCCTCTCAAACCCAGAACCTCCCACAGAAGAACCACAAAAGTGCCCCACTTGTGACAGGATACTTTCCGGGTCTGGATCAGACTCTGAATGTGGCTCTCCAGCAGGGATACGACTTCCTCAAATCCTGCCCTGAAATGAGATCCATCCTTCACAAAATCCTCCCCACTCCACCAAGAGTGTCTTTCCGCTGTCCACCTAACCTTCGTAACCTCTTAGTTCATCCCTATGAAATCCCCAAACCACCTTCCCTACCCTCTGGCTCCTACCCTTGTAACCACCCCCGGTGTAAAACCTGTCCCATGCACCCTCCCACCACCACCTACTCCAGTCCTGTAACCCGGAAGGTGTACATGATCAAAGGCAGAGCCACATGTGACAGCACCCACGTGATTTACCAGCTGACCTGCCTACACTGTGACGCATTCTATGTGGGAATGACCAGCAACAAACTGTCCATTCGCATGAATGGACACAGGCAGACAGTGTTTGTTGGTAATGAGGATCACCCTGTGGCTAAACATGCCTTGGTGCACGGCCAGCACATCTTGGCACAGTGTTACACCGTCCAGGTTATCTGGATACTTCCCACTAACACCAACCTATCCGAACTCCGGATATGGAAACTTGCTCTTCAATATATCCTCTCTTCCCGTTATCCACCAGGCCTCAATCTCTGCTAATTTCAAGTTGCCGCCACTCATACCTCACCTGTCATTCAACAACATCTTTGCCTCTGCACTTCCACCTCGACTGACATCTCTGCCCAAACTCTTTGCCTTTGAATATGTCTGCTTATGTCTGTATGTGTGTGTGTGTGTGTGTGTGTGTGTGTGTGTGTGTGTGTGTGTGCGCGCGCGCGCACGCGAGTGTATACCCATCACTTTTTCCCCCTAAGGTAGGTCTTTCCGCTCCCGGGATTGGAAAGACTCCTTACCCTCTCCATTAAAACCCACATCCTTTCGTCTTTCCCTCTCCTTCCCTCTTTCCTGACGAAGCAACCGTTGGTTGCGAAAGCTAGAATTTTGTGTGTCTATCGACGTGCCAGCACTTTCATTTGGTAAGTCACATCTTCTTTGTACATATATATATATATATATATATATATATACATAAAAAATAGAGGGAAACATTCCACTTAGGAAAAATATATCTAAAAACAAAGATGATGTGACTTACCAAATGAAAGTGCTGGCAGGTCGACAGACACACAAACAAACACAAACATACACACAAAATTCAAGCTTTCGCAACAAACTGTTGCCTCATCAGGAAAGAAGGAAGGAGAGGGGAAGACGAAAGGAAGTGGGTTTTAAGGGAGAGGGTAAGGAGTCATTCCAATCCCGGGAGTGGAAAGACTTACACACACACACACACACACACACACACACACACACACACACACACACACACACACACACACACACACACACATATATATATACAGACACAAGCAGACATATTTAAAGATATCCTTTCGTCTTTCCCTCTCCTTCCTTCTTTCCTGATGAGGCAACAGAGCTTGAATTTTGTGTGTATGTTTGTGTGTCTGTCGACCTGCCAGCACTTTCATTTGGTAAGTCACATCATCTTTATATATATATATAGACACACACACACACACACACACACACACAGTTGGTTTTACTGAGAAATTCATCAATGGAGTAGAAGGAGTTGGCCACCAATAAATCCTTTTGGCTTCTCTTAAACTGAATTTCATTGGTTGTTAAGCTTTTTATGGCTGCTGGCAAGTTATTGAAAATGTGTGTTTCTGAATAATGTACACCTTTTTGTACAAGACTAAGTGACTTTAAATCCTTGTGAAGATTATTCTTATTTCTAGTATTGATTCCATGAATTGCGCCGTTGGTTTGAAAAAGTGATAGATTTTTAATGACAAATTTCATTAAGGAATAAATATATTTGGAAGCAGTAGTTAGTATCCCTAGTTCCCTAAACAGGCTTCTGCAGGATGTTCTGGAGTTCACACCACATATAACTCTTACTGCACGTTTTTGTGCCTGGAAAACTTTAGCTTGGCTTGATGAATCACCCCAAAAAATAATCCCGTATGACATTATGGAATGAAAGTAAGCATAGTATGCCAGCTTTTTCATTTTGATTTCCCCTATGTCTGACAAAATTCGCATTGCAAACAGAGATTTGTTAAGACGCTTTAGCAGTTCTGTGGTTTGCTCCTCCCAGTTGAATTTATTATCAAGCTGTAATCCTAAGAATTTAACACTGTCCACTTCTTCTATCTTCTTGTCATCGTGTGTTAGACATATACTCGTGGAACACCCCTTACAAGTTCTGAACTGCATGTAGTGTGTTTTTTCAAAGTTTAGTGACAAAGAATTGGCTAGGAACCAGTGATTAATGTCCACAAACATTTTATTAGCTGATCTTTCTAAGACTACACTTGATTTGCTATTTATTGCAATGTTTGTATCATCGGCAAACAAAACAAACTTGGCATCTGGTAATGTTACTGATGAAAGGTCATTGATACACACAAGAGAAAGTATGGGCTCCAAAATGGAACCTTGTGGGACCCCACATGTAATTAGTTCCCAGTTGGATGATGCCTGACAGCTTGATACATGTCTCTTTCGTAATAACACCCTTTGTTTCCTGCCAGAGATATAAGATTTGAACCATTTTGCAGCATTTCCTGTTACACTATAATACTCTAATTTACTTAAAAGGATATTGTGATTTACACAGTCAAATGCCTTTGACAGATCACAAAATATACCAGCTGCATGCAATTTCTTGTCTAATGAATTAAGCACATTTTCACTGTAAGTGTAGATAGCCTTCTCTATGTCAGAACCTTTTAGAAATCCAAACTGTGACTTTGACAGTATGTTATTTGAGATAAGATTGTTATAAAGCCGACTGTACATTACTTTTTCGAAAATTTTTGAGAATGCTGGCAACAGTGAAACTGGACGGAAATTTGATGCTATTTCTTTATCTTCCTTCTTAAACAGTGGCTTAACTTCAGTATATTTCGGCCATTCAGGAAATATTCCACTGATAAATGACTGGTTACACAGATAGCTTAATATGTTACTTAGCTCAGTTAAATTGAATTTTGAAATGTCAGTTTTGAAGCAGGCCATCCCGCCTACTTTTGGAGGTCTGTAGAAGAGGCATATTAGGAAAATTTTCTTAAGAGATTTGATATTTCCAAACATATATTTCACTTGTTTGTCTTCATTTCTAACGGATGTGAGCAGCACAGTTAGGGATAAATCAAGGCGTTGGTATGCCGCTACTCCATCTATTACTGCTGTGGCGTCTTCAGACAGAGGAGTCTCTATTTAGGGAACTGGAGAGTAGGCTTGGCTTGAGACAGGTTACCACTTTCATTAGAAGAAAGACATGGCCAATTGCGTTCTACAGTAACAATAGACAAACTGGCATAACATGTGGCTGCATGAATAGACACGTTTGTAGCTCCTTAAGCACAGGCTTTAGAGTTCATCCGCACTGCTTTTTTTTTCAGTCTTCATGTACACCATTATTCAGCCATCTTGTTTACACGTTATGTAGCCCAAATTCGGATATCACATTATCAAAATTTTTATCTTCCGGCGGTGAAATCATCGCATATTATCAGGCTAGTCTTCGCAAGTTTCTTAATGACCATGACTGTTTCAGACGTTTTCGTATATGATAAAAACTTCTTGATTGTGGGTCTAGACTTCACAGATTGCAACATTCTACATCCTGCTCTATAACTTCAGACTACAGAATGTGCTGCACATATATTTGTTCTCGCTTTAAGATCTTACAATTCAAAGTGGCTATAATAATAGTAAATACTTTAATTTTATCAATTTACCTTTCAGTGCTGCACAACAATATGCCATCCACATTGCATTCGCCTAGAAGAATTACGAGCGATGTTCAGTAACATTTTACCACAGTGGAAGAAAAACGAAAATGCCACTGCTGCCAGCAGATAATTGTCATGGTGTCTGGCTCATCACTGAACCTGAAGAGACTTTTATGGAATTTAAGCATACTATAGTATCTTTGGAATGACGTGCATCAGGAAAACGATCAAAATCGATCATCAATCTATGCAGGAATTTGAGAAATTATTTCTCGTAAACTGTCCTCACTGATATCTGCTTCCACTTCAGGTTATCCTCCCAGAAAGGCGAATGGAGCCTCAAGCTGTATCCAGTCCATCAGTGACGTCATATTGTGGACCAGGTCCTGATTTATTTCCTTTTGTGGTGCCCACACCCTCAACTACTTTTCATTTACAACAACCAATAAGTAATTTTTTTAATATTATAAATCCACTCACATTAAATGAAGGGCATTAGATATGCAACTTTTAAAAATTATTTGCAGAGAATACCATTCTTTCCTCTATGGTTGAAGAGGCAGAATTTGGTACATGCTTTGCCCAAATTATAATTAACCACGTCGAAAATGTTGTCAACCTCTTTAATGCCCAGTTTGCATCATGAGTTATTACGTACTCACTACACATTTCACAGCTGTGGAGAATGAACGTAAGTAATGCCTTTTAGAATTCTCACAATTTGAAGACAGACACGCTGCAGAAAACATATCAAACTGGGCAAAGTCTGTTATCCAAAATACAATATCAATTTTAAAATCATTTTCATAATAACAGAAAATGTGTCAAATATGAAATGAACTGACATCTTTCTGAAACCTCCACATATCTCATGCTTTGCACATTCTTTAAACCTCACTGCGTGACACGCAATTCAGAAGTCCTTACAGAAAACCATTAACAAGGTCAAATGAGTTGTTACGTTTCTTATGGAGAGACCCTTTGCTTTTAGTAAACTTGGTGAAATGCAAGAAAATTTGAAAGAGGACTGACAGAAACTAAAACAAGATGTCCCAACCAGCTGGAACTCTACTTATGAAATGTTGCAAACATTTACTTTCAATGGAGATCCCATTATTTCTTGCCTCCCCATTTTAGGTGGAAAATGAATCACCTTAAACTTAAAAGGAACAGACAGGGAGATAATGAACAGGCTTTACAGGTTTTGCAAGTTTTTGATGAGGTAACCAAAGAAGTATCCTCAGAGAAAACAGTCTCACTTTCAAAAATGGAAATCTTGCCAAGATTAAAGGAATTTGCAACTAAAATCTCTCAAAGACAAAAATAAAGAATATCCTCAACAAATAGTCATTGGTTGATAATTTGCTTAAAGGGTTATTTGAATGGTTTAGGGTTATCTCCAACAAACAAGAAAATGGCTGTAGCTGTGTGTCAGTTGGTTCCAAAAATATTATGTATCACAGCAACATCAGCAGCCTGTGAGCGAGTATTTTCAAAAGCAGGATAAATGTTCACTAAGAAGAGAAAGAGACTCACATTGACTAAAATGGGTCAAATTTTATTTATAAATGACAATACGGATTAATTTTTCCTTTGTGGGAACATACATAACAATACTGATTGTAGGTAACTACTGCAGATACACTTCAGTTACAGTTGTCATAAATTTTGTACTTTTTTTCCAATAGCAGTATTAAAAAATAACAAAAATCAGTCTTCATTCTTAAATTTTTTTTTTACTTAATAAAGAATATTTGAGATTTTGTTGTAGAATTTATAATTTTCACCACAGACAAAATTTAAAACTTTTGTATCTGAAAATTACTAGGGACATAACACTAAATTATTACCCCTCTTTATACGTTCTCTCAAAATAGGACCAAATCAGATAAAAATACAAGTTTAGTGTCCTGAATTGAAAAGGCAATGTACCTTCCATTTACTTATTTTTGTGAGTGAATGGTGAATGCTGAGTCATGAGAAAGAGCTAGTTCATTACAGTTAGTAACCAGTTCTGATCCAATCTCTGAAAAGAACAGATTTTCCAATCGCTATTTACAACAGGAATTAAAATGATTTGGTGGCAATGGAAGTACTTGCACCACTATTTCAATCATCCATGTAAGATGATGTTTTTTTTCTGCACACACTCCACAACAAAGTAAAAGTTTTGTAGCGATAAACATGAATTTATGAATGCAAAATTTACACGAGTGGCGAGGGGGGGAGCGAGGGCGAGGTCAGAGGCGGGGGGGGCCGAGATTCAGAGGCAGGGGGGCCGAGATCAGAGGCGGTGGGGGGGGCCGAGATCAGAGGCGGGGGGGTGCCGAGATCAGAGGCGGGGGGGGGGGGGGGGACCCGAGATCAGAGGCGGGGGGGGGGGGGGGCCGAGATCAGAGGCGGGGGGGGGGGGGGGCCGAGATCAGAGGCGGTGGCCCTATCCCTTCCCCAACCACATCCCTGCATGCTTCCACAGTTATCACTAGCGTATTGCCCCAATTCTACCAGGCTAGCGCTACCCTTTCCTTTCCCAACCCACACCTCTTCCGTATTCCCACTGCCCATCCCATTTAGATTTCTGTTGATACAGACACTGTCTGCCCTTAATGGCCAAAGATGACAATGGTCATTTTTGTGCGAGTTTTGCTTGTGTGAATGTGTGAGAGTTTCTATTTCTCGTGAAAGTCACTGATTGACAGTTGAATTTCCGGTAACCTTTTTTGTTTTTTTGCCTATTTGCAAGTCAATACCACCTCCATGTGATGAGTAGCAATCCTTCCATGTTCTTGTTATTCTATTCTGGACTTTCTATTGTTTGATTACAATAGCTCTGTATGAAATTACGTCATTCCATCCAGTACTTTGCTGTATGCAGTGTAAATTCTCACACTGCGTGTGAATTCTCGGAAAGGGTGAAAATCGGATATCACGCTGTGATACAGTTGTCTGTTACAGAACACTCGTCCGCAGCTTGTGGTCTTATGGTAGTGTTCTCGCTTCCCGCGCACGGAGTCCCGGTTCGATTCCCAGCAGGGTCAGGGATTATTCCTGCCTCGTGATAAATGATGAATGGGTGGTGTTGTATCGTCTTCATCATCATCATCATCATCATCATCATCATCATCATCATCATCATCCATCATCATCATCCATCATCATCATCCATCATCATCATCCATCATCATCATCCATCATCCATCCCCATCACAGTCGCAGGAAGGCAATGGCAAACCACCTCCACTAGGACCTTGCCCAGTACAGCGGTGCGGGTCTCCCGCATCGTCCCCTACGCTCCTCTGAGTATGGGACCTCATCATCATCATCATCATCATCATCATCATCATCATCAGAACACTCAGTGCCCATCGTATTATTTTGGTGCTCACAAATATGTATTGACTCTTTTCTCTCTATTTCTACCATAAGGAAATGGGCTGCTGAACTGAAATGAGGCCTTGCAAGTGCAGCCCCATCAGAAATCTAAGAAGCAGAGTATAATGTTATCTTTGAAAATCAGGGTTCAGAGATGTGAGTTTGTAGGGATTTAAAGAAAGCAAATCTTCTACGATCTGCAGTAGAATTCCACATGACAAAGCTTCTACAAGATTGGTACTGTGCTTGCTCACAGCGGATTCACACGACATTTCTGAACAGTGCTTCACGCATTTTTGTAAATAGAAAAGCATTTTTTGCCTCCTGTCTGAAAATGGATGGTACTTGAAGTCACCACTCCACAACATCACAACATTAGTGATTTGGGATCTGGAAAGATTTCTGTCAATCGACTAGCTTCAAAAACATAAAAAAATAGCTCAGGAGTATCATTGAAATATTCTAAGGGATCTTGACTGAATAAAATAGAGAAGAGACTTGGTGTGCGGAAGAAATGCACCTCCCACGAAAGCGGAATCTGAGCTACGAAATGTCTGAAAATCAGATGTTTCGTAGTTCTGGCTCCCTTACACTTCCAACTTTCCCCAAAACAAAATGCGCTTCTCGCACGTCAGCGTCTTTCGTCTAGCCGAGAAGTGATTGCAGTTGTAGCTGAGTATTTTGAGCCCTCCCCCAGGAATACAGTAGAGATGGAATAATGTGAGTGGAACACCGTCAGATGAAGTGAACTTATGTTAAAGGAGATTATGCCATAAAGTAAAAGGTTTTTGTAAACAAATTTTCATACTCACTGTAAGGCTGAGAGTTTTTCAGACCACTCTCATAAACGAGACAACAGGTAATAGAAAGTAGACCGCTTTGCAGAAGAGATTTCTCCCTAGTTTAACATGTGAATAGAACGAAAAGTGTTACGAAGCATGTGCCGGTCGGTGAGAGTGAGTGCAGTTATAGCTGCTGCATACCTGCGTGTAGACAAGGGGGATGCTGATGGAGTCGTAGCTGAGCAGCAGGCCGCACTGCCCACGGAACTTGTTCAGCTCGTCGATGATGGTCTTGACAGCGAAGTCATCCCGGATGCGGCCCTCTTTGCGCGCACGGGTCACGATGCTCGCCGCCCACACGATGGGCAGCCAGTGCTTCGAGTGGCGCGGGAACTTCTCGTTGAGATCGCTCATGATGGCCTTCTCGTTCTCGTTCAGCAGGCCCGCCTCCACGAAGTTCTGCAGTGTGGGGAAGCGCTTCTTGACCCGTGGGCTGATCATGCTGAACACCATCGTCAGGCACAAGCACACGTAACGCATTATAGTACGCCGCATCACACGGCCGCGTTCGTCCTGCAACAGACAACACACTTTGATTTTTCTCAATGTACGCTGTAACAACAACAAAGCGCACAACACAACTTGGTACAGTACTTTTCTCGTAGGATGCTGGGAACCTCGCCTGTTCTTCGCTGGGTAGCAGCACATTCGCATCATCACTGCATTCACGATGTCTACTACAATGTTACATCGCTATGACGTTCTATATTGCTTCCTAGCCAAGAAAGGCAATAGTTTGGAAACGATTATGTACCGGCTCGATGTCAACCGCCTTCACCGATTCCTACGCTGGCGGAAAAGTGCATGGCTATATCGTGCTGTTGACTTTATGCTCAATGAGGTGGTGGTAAGCCGCTTGATATAGCAATGACGCAAAATCTGGGATTTACCTTTACTATTACAGAACTGACAAACCCAGAAAAAAATGAAAGAATTTGGGCAGAAAAATGGCTTCTTCTAAGGCAGAAATTCGACCATGTTTTATTATTGAAGGAGTCAGGATATGACTATTTCCGAAATTCTTAAAGTATGGAAGAGAGAAGTTTTTTTTGAGCTGCTAAACCTCTTCAAGCAACGTTTGACGGAAAGAGTATATTGTAATCAGAGAAGCCGTAAGCTGTGAGGGGAAGTTCGTACCTGTTACGGTTTCTAGCTACTGCCAGAACTTATTAATACCATTAATTCACTGGAGCTGGAAACGACGTCATTTACTGGTGCCTTTCGAAAACGCATAATGGTAAAATGAAACAAACGATGTTCATGTAAACATTACGTATTTATTTACACATGTAGCGTAACAGATATTCCCTTGACCTAGGAATTTAAGAAACTCATTTCAAGCTAGAAGCAAAAAAGGTGTGTGTGTGTGTGTGTGTGTGTGTGTGTGTGTGTGTGTGTGTGTCACACACACATCTCTTAATAAATAAGGCTGTACATATACAACAAATTAAGCACTGAGAAAGTATTCCAAGTGCAAAAAAATTCTGTCCTTCATAGCAGACATTCCAAAATAAAGCAAGTACTTCATTTTCTGCCTATCTTATTGATCAAGAAAATGAACTTCCTGCAGGAGTCCGTGAATATTTTATGAATAAAATAGTCTAGATCACTTACTAATTTTTTTTATTTTTTACGACGTTTCAGCAACTACCTCGTCAATATTAAGAAGTTTAAAACTTATGAAAGCAGGTTCTACATCAATACTAAAAACTGGATCAGACAGTTCTCAGTACCGACAGAACCTTCTGATGTTAGCTGTAACCTTCCTGATGTCTGATAATGGGAGTAGCGAAGCGTCGTAATAATCAATCTAAGCGGTTTTATCACAAAATTGTGCATATATATTGGTAGTTCAAGTGCTGACTTCATCTCGTCATGTTACACGAATTAACTTCAGTGTGTTAGTTAACAGTGATTAATTTCATACGTGGGATTCTGAGGCAAAAACATAAATTTGCTGTCCACTTCCAAATCACTGGTACTGTTCCTTTACTTACACGCAAAAAGCAGTAACAAGAAAATCAGAGAAACAACATAAATATCGTGGCCACAAATATATAGCACTAATTTTACTGAATAATTAGTATACATGCTCCCAGAAATGCATTTACTCTACACAACATTAGCTATAGCTACGGTACAAAACTGCGAGATTCTGATAGGATTATTTTTCATAGTTCACCGTTTTAAGTTAACAAATGGCGTAGCAAAATAAAAAAGGATCAAGAGAAAGTTTCTGAATTTTTACAAAGTATGAAACGCTTATCATTGAATTGTAGCTTCAATCTTCCTTAGCGTTATTCCAAAACTTTGCACGTCTGTCGGTTGACGTTTTACACTGATTTCTCACTCACTGCAATTGAGGGTGAAATTTAAAACCATAACACTGCTTACGGACAAGCAACATAACGCGAAGAAAGGCTAGCATTCACTTTGTTTTGCAAAACTGGAGGCAATTACGTGTAGTAATTGTTTTGCATTTCAGTAACGGAAGTATCTCAGATACTTCCTGATGACGACAATGACATTGCGAAGCACTTGGGGATTTGATTAAAATATGTACAAAGAAGGTAATCTTACTAAGGTATGATTCATGTAACTCAAAATTAAATGCGACCTGTGCATAAGCTATCTGATAAAAACTGCTACATAAAATATAGTTTGTTGGAGGGTAGACACCGCAATCAAGGGAAAAATGATTGTTATTTATTTGGTTATTGCATCCTACTACAACAGTGGCTCATGCGTAATGTTATTACAGTGACTTTGAAGATAAGCTACGGTAATGATCAGTTCCTTCGTACATTTTTAATTTTACATTAGTTAGCATAATAGACCGCCATATCGTTTACTTTTTAATGAAATTTATTGTGCCGTCCCTTTTTAAGGGAAAGAAATGGAACAGCTCGTGCCTCTCCACCAAATTCCTGCCTGACTAAAGAAGTAATCGATTTATCGTCTTTGGAACAAGGAGCGCTTCGGCAATTTTCTGCCACGTATGTTTTTGTTCTGAATTTTGTGCTGTGAATCTGATGGATTCCACAAGCTCCCTGGAGTGGTCAGAAGAGAATGTAATGCTGCTAATAGAACGATGTAGATATCCATTGTTCACGCAACCGACGTCAAAACGAGCAGACAAATGTTCTCAGTATATATTACTGGCACGCTCTGAGGGATACCTTCGTTTTAAAATGCAGTGGCGTCTTAGGCACCATTCGTGAGCGCATTCTGAAATGTTACGTTCTTTTCAAAACCAGACACCGTAGGGGAAGATGGGCTGACATCAACATTAGGACCTTTTAGAAACACCATCTGAGAATATCTGAACATAGCTCCAGAAGATATTTCTCCCCACGCAGACAATATATTATCTAAAGTTCATAGAATATGTACACACTTTTTTTGAGGACGGAAAAGAGACTTGTGCGTCTTCTGAATAACGATAAAGCACTTCTACTTGCTGATCGTAGGAAAGTATACGAGGGACATTGCTTACAAAACACTCGTGAGACCCATCCTAGAATATTGTTCAAGAGTTTGGACCCATACCAAAATAGGATTAAAAGTTGATATTGGATGTACACAAAGATGAGCAAATCGAATGGTCTCAGGTTTGTTTCACATGCGGCATAGTGTCACAGCGATGTTGAAAAACCATTAACTGGTAATACTTGGACGATAAGTGTCAACCATCCCACGGGAGCCTACTAACAAAGTTTCCAGAATAGTATTATCAGTGAGCAATCTAGATCCTCTGCTTATCGCTGCGTATGGCTCGCGAAGACGAGATCAAATTAATTACAGCGTCCATTGTAGCGTTTACGAAATCATTCTTCCTATGCTCCATTGGTGAATGGAAAGGGAAGAAACCTTAATATGTGGTACTATGGGACCTACCCTCTGCCAAGCAGGTGACAGTGGTTTGTGGGTGTACAGACAAACAAATGATTACAATTTCAGAAAAAATGGATGATTTATTCAAGAGAAAGAGCTTCACAAATTTAGCAAGTCAAGACAACAAAAGTGGTCCTCCTATGAAAAGAAACAGCAGCATCGACCATCACTTCTCGTTGTCAGACTGTTAGGCGTGAGATTGCACCTCTGTCTGGGGCGTCTCCAAACATGCATTCGCTGTTCATCGGGGTTCACTTCGAAGCGTGTCCGGAGACAATTCTACTCCAGTCAGTGAAATTCTAGGCGGAAGATGTATTGAATCGTATTATTTTTCTTTCTTTTCTTACATATAAACTATATGTAAACTGAATGAGCTGTAAACCAAAGGCACCGACGAAAGTAAACTAAGGAGTTGTTTTGTGCAAGCATAGTGTTTTGATCCATCGTTAAATATCTGTACGAAACTGAGTTAGAAATACGCTCTTCAATTTATTAATTCATTTATCTTCACCCTTTTGTTTCGGGAAGTGGTAGCGTACGGACGTATACTTCGATCCGTCGTAC
The DNA here is from genome assembly GCF_023864345.2 of Schistocerca serialis cubense. Lineage (NCBI taxonomy): Eukaryota > Metazoa > Arthropoda > Insecta > Orthoptera > Acrididae > Schistocerca > Schistocerca serialis. The sequence goes on from NC_064641.1 coordinate 260,204,414, forward strand.
CAGCATTGTTAAAAATGTGTGTTTTAACCGTTCATTAAAAGTCTTAGGAAAAAGTTATTAGAAAAGGAATATTTATTCGCACGGTCGTAAGTTCAACTTATATCTGTTCATCACTTCAGTCGCCTGCATCAAGAGGTTCGGTGCAGACAAGAATAATTAACGCAGTATCTGCAGGAGTGTTCCTGCATCGCCATTGTCACACTCAACACTAAACATAGCGGAATTAATGTAAAGGTAATGACTAAGACTTGATAAGCACCTACTGAGCTTTCTTTACTTATACTAAAATTATTGTGCTACGTGTGTGTAAGAACTTGTAGACAGATAGGCAATTTCAATGGTTGCGGTGATTATTTGGTACCGCACACTACTGGAAGCAACAGTACGTGACGCAAATTACGTTTATTGACATTGAATGTAATGACATTCAAGGTCTGTTGATATTGGTATCAGTTAAAGTTCATCCAATGCTGTCCACAGATTCATAAATTACCTTCAAAATTTTCTCACTATTCTTTCCAATCAATTTTTCAAATTATTCAAGCAATTATTAATCCATTTCTACACTCCTATTCAAAGACATGTCTAGAGACTCTCCGAACAGTGGTGGGATATCAGTGTAACTGTTGCCCGCAATAGGCCCAACAACCAACAATGATAGTGGGGGGTGCCATTTCTTATCGTAGCAGGACCCCGCCAGCTCACTGCGAGAGTTTCTACTGCTTGCCTTCGTACTTGCCAAACCCTAACTTGGCTGGCAATGTCACCGGATCTCTCCCAATTGAGAACGTTGGAGCATTATGGATAGGGCCCCTCGTGATTTTGGCGATCTAATGCGTAAATTGGATAAATTTGCCACGCTATCCCTCAGGAGAACATCTAACAACTCTGTCAATCAATGCCAAGCTCAATAACTGCTTGCACAAGCGCCAGAGATGGGCCAATGCGTTACTGATTTGCTCAATTTGTGCAGTTCTTTCCCTTGAATAAACCATCCATTTTTTCTAAAATTGTAATAATTTGTTTGCCTGTACACCTACTCACATCTGCCGATTTCTGTCCCAATCCTTCGTGGTGCATCGTTTTCTTTGTCTTAGATTGTACATTGTATTGTTCATCTGAAAAAAAGCTTCATATTAACAGATGCCATGTTCCGAAAGGTTTCAGAGATACAAACATTTCATGTACATTCGCTTTGGACTAGTGGCGCACGTATGTGTCTTACCCTAATCACTGGATCGGTCGTGGTAGTACACATCATCAGACATTACGCCATTAGATTTTTGTTTATGAGGTTGGATGAAGTCTGAGGTGTACAAACAAAATTTAATATGCAAGATGAACTGCTTGGTCTCATCATGAACGCTGCTGCATGCAGAGGCACTCTGACAAGCAACGCAACATGTTCTCTCAGAAGTCCACAGATGCACTGACGTTGAAGGTGTGATATTCAGATATTTATTGTGAACTGTACAACAGCTATATTGTGACGTGTACCTTATTGTTTCATGGTGAATGAGTTAAAAATACGTATTTTTCAATGTATATTTTGTAAAGCACGTGTTGTAATGTTTACTAACTGTTGTACATGTACATGCAGAAGGTGCAACAGGTCTACTAAAGAGACTGCTTACACCACACTTGTCCGCCCTATTCTGGAGTACTGCTGTGTGGTGTGGGATCCGCATCAGGTGGGACTGACGGATGACATCGAAAAACCTCATTAGAAGGGCAGCTCGTTTTGTATTATCGCTAAATAGGGGAGACAGTGCCACAGACATGATACGTGAATTGGAGTGTGTGAGGTAACGGGCGAGTTGCGCCCTGGAAATATTTGGAGTTGCCGTGGCCGCATGGGCCGCTCGGCAGGCCGAACACGTGGTGCCGGACGTTGGCCGAAGCAAGAGGGGTCCAGCCGCAGGACTAGGAATTCAATGGTGACGCTGTGTCGATGAAGGAGACACGCTGGGAGTGCCAAAGAAGGCAGACTTTGTGAAACCTTAATGGCAGACATTTCACAGTTCGTATAGAAATTAATAGTAGCCGGATGAATCACGATACCTCAAAAAGAAACATATACATTACCATTATTTGCACGACGATTCTGATGGTGTAATCAGATTTTCAATATATTTATTAGTTTAAAGTTTAGTATCTGGCTGTAAATTATACAAGTAGAAGAAGAATTTGTTAATTTGTAGTTTCTTACAAATGAATGTCTCTTTGTCGTAGCTCTTGAATAAGTTTTGTTTCATTAAACCACCTTCACAATTATCTATTATTCCAATCTCGTATAGCGCGTGGAAACACTTATATTTTGTCGTACGAGCTCTGATTTCTCTTATTTTATCATGGTGATCGTTTCTCCCATGTAGATCGGCGTCAGCATAATATTTCCGCATTCGGAGGAAAAAGTTGGTGATTGGAATTTCGTGAGACGATTTCTCGGCAACGAAAAACGCCTTTGGTTTAATGATGCCCATCCCAAATACTGTATCAATTCAGTGACACTCTCACCCCTATTTCCCGATAATGCAAAACAGATTGGAATTTTGTCGTCATACTTAGAAGCCGTGGAAGCTACTTGTATGGGCGGTCATAAGAAAAAGATCGGACAGACGAAAGTAAGGGAATAATGGAATATTTTAGCACGAATTGAGTTACATCAGTTGTAGGGAGGTAAAATGCATGGATGGACATTACGTAAATGAGATTTTTTAATAAATCGGGAGGTATGAAAAGAAACAAGTTTTATCCATAGCTTATTTACCTTTCCCCGTACTTCACCTGCAGTGTGTTCGGTGTCACCAAAATTACAGTTTGTTGGTAAATTGTGTTTGATTAGCTGCGCAGAAATGTTTTCCGTTTAAGTCTTCTTTTAGCCGGCCGGAGTGGCCGTGCGGTTCTGGGCGCTACAGTCTGGAGCCGAGCGACCGCAACGGTCGCAGGTTCGAATCCTGCCTCGGGCATGGATGTTTGTGACGTCCTTAGGTTAGTTAGTATCTGACTGTAAATTATACAAGTAACACCCAGCAACGAATTTCCGAAGTCTAAACGGTTCATCGGATTTCCTCGATCTACATGTCTTTAGACAGCTATTAGTGTAAACCAAAATTGGTATGAATTACAGGCATGTAACTTGAATAGTACACGAGTTACCAGAGGTCAAAGTGGCTGATTACTATCGATCGCGTCAGGCCGTAAGTACTCCACAGTTCCACGAATGAACGGTAGCAGCATGCTTATAAATATACTCGTATTTATTCATCTATGTCTTTGTTTATATCCAATATACACTATTCATGAAGAAATCGGTCAAGTATTTACTGTGTTTTAGAAAGCACATAGACATTAAGGCTACTGGCCTACCTTTTGTTCTATTCCTTTGATATATGTTTGTTTAATTTGTTTATGTATTTAATAATGTGTGTTAGAGAGTGTTTATGGTCCAGCTGTAGGAACATTTACTTAATTTCAAGTCATTTAAATGTAAATCCCGTATTTCGTATGCGTTTCAATATGTTTGTGAGTGCACGTTGGCTTGGAGACATGGAGGGAGCACTCTAGCCAATCACAGCACTCGTTACTAAGAGAGACGTATGGAGGTTGGGGAGGAGCATCGTTTCCGGAGAGGACACGAGGTAGTTCTGAGCAGTGCGGCGCGGGGACAGTCACACAGGACACGGGGAGTCTGAGACAGTGCGGCGCCAGGGGTACGGCACATGACATGGGAGGTGCTGGACGCGATGATGTGACAGACGTAGGGTCGCGTGCAGAGACTTGGAGAGTGTGGAGCGGTTTGCGCGTGGTCACGGCAGATAGAAATAATTCGGAGTGCCGACTTGTGCACGTGTGAGATTTCCGTGGCTTCTACGGTGAAGACGTAGTATGCGTTTAGAAGTGAATATCTCGCGAGCTATGTTGTTGTTCATAACTAATTACGTGCAGTAGGAATCTATTGTTTCCCTGTTATTCAACTTTATTTTATTTAACTCCTAGACCATCGACATCAATAAGTGTTTTGCAGAAATATACCGCTTTCTCAAAAGTACTTCTACTAATGTACTCATCATTTAAAGTCAGTAAGATAATACCTGCAGATTTTATTTAATTGCAATCTTTCATTTATAAATTTCTACATTACATTCGCAATTGCCGAGTGATAGGAACCTTCGACCATTCGATTGATTTGTATATTCTTATTGTATACTGTAGACTCAGCAGTATTTGGCCTGTAATGCGGCAACTATGTATCCCAGCCTCTAGACAACGAAACCAGCCAAAACCTTTAATATTTCAACTTTAAGTCAGAGGGTACGTAGTTGAGGGCCCATCACCTCATTGTATTTGAAAGCCCGCAAGTGGCAACTATTAAAACAAAGGCGTTTTTCGTTGCGACAGAATCTTCTCATAAAATTTCAATCAGTTTTCTCCTCCAATTGCGAAAACATTCTGTTGACACCCACCTACATATGGAGAAATGATAATCACGATAAAATAAGAGAAATCAGGGCTCACACACAAAAATTTAAGGGCTCGTTTTTCCCGCACGTCGTTCGAGAGTGGAACGGTAGAGCGACAGCTTGATGGTGGTTCACTGAACCCTCTGCCAGGCACTTTATTGTGAATAGCAGAGTAATCACGTAGAGGTAGATGTAAACCTGATGAAGTACTGAATATAAATAACAATGTGCATTAATTATGTTTTATCTCTGAACTGTCCGGCCCCGGTAGCTGAGTAGTCAGCGCGACGGAATGTCAATCCTAAGGGCCCGGGTTCGATTCCTGGCTGGGTCGGAGATTTTCTCCGCTCAGGGACTGGGTGTTGTGTTGTCCTCATCGTCATCATTTCATCCCCATCGACGCGCAAGTCGCCGAAGTGGCGTCAAATCGAAAGACTTGCACCCGGCGAACGGTCTACCCGACGGGAGGCCCGAGTCAAACGACCTTTTTTATCTTTTTAAAAAAATCTCTGAACTATTCGGAATAGGTCCTATTACCGTATGAAGTTTTTTGCTTCAAACGATCGTTCCTGCCATATCCCTGAGTACTGACCTTTCCTCCTGGAACATCTTGTATGTAGATGTAAAGTGTTTGTCTACTTGTCAAAACCGTATCCTGTTTGACGGGTAGGAGCCGGCTCTTCACAGCAAACAAGGAATGACAGTGAGTTAACTTAGGCCAATTTTCGTTCTCTTCTGGCAATTTAATCTTGCAAAGCTACCTTTGAAGTGGGCCTAAGAAAGCACGGCCCTGTAGTGATACTGTAAGTAAGAAAATTGTCCATAAAACGAACAGCTTCGCCGTTTTGCCAACGAAACGACAGACAATGCAAAAAATCGAGCATCTAACCTTGTGTTCGATAGATTTGTAATAAATTTGCAAATACTTTCTGGTGTTTATAGCTGTTGCAGACTAAACAGGACACCATCTGACGGATTCAATTTTATGTAACTAAGGTCTCAAGGAACTGTCCACGGACAGTGCAATTTGTCAATTATTCTCTGGCACCAGCCACTCATCACTTTTATCTAAGTGTGAAACTTGGTGCAATTATAAACACGAGGCAAATCTGCCCTTAAACTGTAGTTGTATGTGCGTTTCCTGCAAAATCGTGAACTAGCCAACTTTATTTCCTTTGTTATAGAGGGCTGCTATAGACGTTCATTTGTTTTCCAAACTCTACATTCTCCTAAGTATTGCACGTACAAATATGATTGATGCATGACTACAACTGAAAAATCTGCATTTTCACTTTAAAAATTTTCTATGAGTATCTCCCATTCAGATAGGCTGGACTGTGAATTTCTGGGAAATGATCTACTCGCGTAGTGGCAAAAGAAGTCAATAAAACAGTTTGCAGTAGATTAAAAAAAATTCGCGGTTGGTTGAGACAAACTGGAGAAAGTGTAACAGCCCCTTTTAGATCAACATTTCTCACAGTCCATATTGATTATCAGGTTAAATAACACTTAACATTCGCTACGGAGAGATTAAAAGAGGACTTTAAAAATGGTTCAAATGGCTCTGAGCACTATGCGACTTAACTTCTAAGGTCATCAGTCGCCTAGACCTTAGAACTAATTAAACCTAACTAACCTAAGGACATCACACACATCCATGCCCGAGGCAGAATTCAAACCTGCGACCGTTGCGGTCGCTCGGCTCCAGACTGTAGCGCCCAGAACCGCACGGCCACTCCGGCCGGCTAAAAGAGGACTTAAAAGGAAAACATTTCTGAGCAGCTAATCAAACACAATTTACCAACAAACTGTAATTTTGGTGACACCGAACACACTGCAGGTGAAGTACGGGGAAAGGTAAATAAGCTATGGATAAAACGTGTTTCTTTTCATACCTCCCGATTTATTAAAAAATCTCATTTACGTAATGTCCATCCATGCATTTTACCTCCCTACAACTGATGTAACTCAATTCGTGCTAAAATATTCCATTATTCCCTTACTTTCGTCTGTCCGATCTTTTTCCTATGATCGCCCATACAAGTAGCTTCCACGGCTTCTAAGTATGACGGCAAAATTCCAATCTGTTTTGCATTGTCGGGAAATAGGGGTGAGAGTGTCACTGAATTGATACAGTATTTGGGATGGGCATCATTAAACCAAAGGCGTTTTTCGTTGCGGAGAAATCTTCTCACTAAATTCCAATCACCAACTTTTTCCTCCGAATGCGGAAATATTATGCTGACGCCGATATACGTGGGAGAAACGATCACCATGATAAAATAAGAGAAATCAGAGCTCGTACGGCAAAATATAGGTGTTTGTTCTTTCCACGCGCTATACGAGATTGGAATAATAGATAATTGTGAAGGTGGTTTAATGAACCCTCTGTCAGGCACTTAAATGTGACATGCAGAGTATCGATGTAGATGTTGGTGTATTCTAATCCTTTTCAAATTACTCTAACAGAACACTTAATGTCCAAAGTGGCGCATAGCGCTCGGAAGAGAGAAACTTCAATCGACTGGTTGGCCACCGGTTCTCCCCGGGTTGTCTGAACAGCGCCAAGCCGCTGCCGTGATTGTAACTTACAGCCACGGTTCATTTCCTGCCAAATGACGCAAGTTGCTCCAGTCCTAGCCCTCCCTCCGTGTGTGTGTGTGTGTGTGTGTGTGTGTGTGTGTGTGTGTGTGTGTGTGTGTACGCTTGTAGAGCAGTCAGACAAAAACACTCATTGCTTCCGACGCTACGCACGCTTCTGGAGGAACACCCACCCACAAACAAACAAAACTTATTCAAGAGCTACGACAAAAAGACATTCATTTGTAAGAAACTACAAATTAACAAATTCTTCTTCTACAGGTTCCGCCCCCCCGCCCCCCCCCCCCCCCCAAGCTGTGCAATTTCCGCTAAATTGCGGTTGCGATTGACCCAGATTTCTGATAGTGAAAAAATTTCACCTTCGACATCCATCCGATAACCAAGGGAAATGCACCTGGAATGCTAACATGTAATATTGATCATGTTAACCAGTTCTTCGGATGGAGACATATTGTGTTATTCCATAAACATAGCTATAGCTATTTGGCAGCACCAGGTTTCACTTTCTTCCTTCTTTCAAACTCTTCCTGAGTCACAGAGACAACTGAATGTTACTTGGAATGGAACTAGAGTGACGTGGAGCAATGTTATACATTTAAATATCTTTGAGTAGTCCTGAACTGAATTTTATATTATATATGTAAAATCGGTAAGCGGATCTAAATCCCCTATTCAGTCACTCGTTGACCACGATGGAACCGAAACAGAGGACGACCGAAGAAAGGCAGAAATACTGAATTCAGTGTTCCGAAACTGTTTCACTGCGGAAAATCGTAACACGGTCCCTGACTTCAGCCGTCGCACGGACGCCAAAATGGAAAATATTGAAATAAACGATATCGGAATTGAAAAACAACTGCTATCACTTAGTAGCGGAAAAGCATCCGGACCAGACGAGATATCCTTAAGATTCTACAGTGATTATGCTAAAGAACTTGCCCCCTTTCTATCAGCAATTTATCGTAGATCGCTGGAAGAACGTAAAGTACCTAGCGACTGGAAGAAAGCGCAGGTCGTTCCCATTTTCAAGAAGGGTCATAAATCAGATGCGAATAATTATAGGCCTATTTCGCTTACGTCAATCTGTTGTAGAATAATGGAACATGTTTTGTGTTCTCGTATTATGACGTTCTTAGATAATACAAATCTCCTTCATCATAACCAACATGGATTCCGCAAACAGAGATCATGTGAAACTCAGCTCGCCCTATTTGCCCAAGAAATTCACAGTGCCGTAGACACTGGCGAGCAGATTGATGCCGTATTCCTGGACTTCAGGAAGGCATTTGATACGGTTCCGCACTTACGTTTAGTGAAAAAAAGACGAGCTTACGGAATATCGGACCAGGTTTGTGATTGGATTCAGGATTTCCTAGAAGAAAGAACACAACATGTCATTCTTAACGGTTCAAAATCTGCAGATGTAGAGATAATTTCGGGAGTACCGCAGGGAAGCGTGATAGGACCTTTATTGTTTACAATATACATAAATGACTTAGTTGACAACATCGGTAGCTCCGTGAGGCTATTTGCAGATGACACGGTTGTCTACAAGAAAGTAGCAACATCAGAAGACTCGTACGTACTCCAGGAGGACCTGCAGAGGATTAATGCATGGTGCGACAGCTGGCAGCTTTCCCTAAACGTAGATAAATGTAATATAATGCGCATACATAGGGGCAGAAATCCATTCCAGTACGATTATGCCATAGGTGGTAAATCATTGGAAGCGGTAACGACCGTAAAATACTTAGGAGTTACTATCCGGAGCGATCTGAAGTGGAATGATCACATAAAACAAATAGTGGGAAAAGCAGGCGCCAGGTTGAGATTCATAGGAAGAATTCTAAGAAAATGTGACTCATCGACGAAAGAAGTAGCTTACAAAACGCTTGTTCGTCCGATTCTTGAGTATTGCTCATCAGTATGGGACCCTTACCAGGTTGGATTAATAGAAGAGATAGACATGATCCAGCGAAAAGCAGCGCGATTCGTCATGGGGACATTTAGTCAGCGCGAGAGCGTTACGGAGATGCTGAACAAGCTCCAGTGGCGGACACTTCAAGAAAGGCGTTACGCAATACGGAGAGGTTTATTATCGAAATTACGAGAGAGCACATTCCGGGAAGAGATGGGCAACATATTACTACCGCCCACATATATCTCGCGTAATGATCACAACGAAAAGATCCGAGAAATTAGAGCAAATACGGAGACTTACAAGCAGTCGTTCTTTCCACGCACAATTCGTGAATGGAACAGGGAAGGGGGGATCAGATAGTGGTACAATAAGTACCCTCCGCCACACACCGTAAGGTGGCTCGCGGAGTATAGATGTAGATGTAGATATTTCCAGGAAAATCGTAAAAATCATCAAAAAGGAATTTCTCAGCAAGTAAGATTCCTCTTCGCGGCATTGTCAGCTCTATATTCTGTAATTGTATATTTTCATTTCTATGTAGCAGCGTGGCTGACATCCCTTAGTGTATGCAAAACGGATGAGCAATACAACAAATGAAACCTGTCGAGTCGTCGTCGGATACTAAAAATCAGTCTGTACATACCATCTGAAACAGCACCACTACCAGTGAGAAGGGATGTTGCAACTAAAATTGAGGTCACCCAACTCATTCACAGCGCAGGACATCCACAACAAGATCACCATCCGCCAGAGAAGTCTGTTAACAACTACTAAACCGTGTAAAAATGGGCCATCAATAGCAAAACGGTGATCAGCGACACGCCAGCGCCGCGGGAAATAATAGTAAGGGCGTATGAAGAGCCCATGACAAGAGAGGATCACATGGAAAGCCCTGAATCATCTTCGTACAGACTTGGCAAGATACGTCTAGGGCGCCTGAATCTCCCATAATATACTGCATTCGGTGTCCATCATCTTGCACCCTTTAAAATTTCTAACACTTGCCTCAATTACGACATTAATTATTCCTTTTTTATCTCAGGCTCTGGCCTATCAACCGCTCCCTTCTTTAAATCGAACTGGCTACGGAACTTTTTTCGCCAGTTCGATTTGGTACCTCTTCATTAGTTATTCAATCTACCCACATAATCTTCAGCATCTTTCCGAAATATCACATTTCAAAAGTTAACTATTTTCTTTCTATCTGTACAGTCTACCGTCCATGTCTCGCTTCCACTCAAGATTACACTCCAAACAAATACTTTCACAAATGACGCTATAACACTTAATGCAACACTTAAGTTTTTATTCGATGTTAACAAAATCTCTCTCTATCAGAAATGCTTTAATTGCTGTTGCCAACCTGCATTTCATATGCCCTTTACTTTCGCCTTCGTCAGCTTGTTTTCTGTTCGAACAGTAAAACTAATTTCAGCGTCTCATTTCGTCTGCCTTCCCTTCTCTACATTTCATTATCCTTGTTTTGCTTTTATGTATATGCTATAACCCTTTTTCAAATATTGATGCAACGATCAACGTATCTTTTAAAATTTTTGGTGTATCTGATCCGAATTACAATATGGTCGGTAAATCTTAGAAGTTTCAAAATTTCTTTTTCGGTAATTACAATTCTCTTTCCAGATTTTTTTTCCTTCCTTTAATTCTTGCTGAATGTATAGACAGAGAAAACTACTACTGACTACTTACAACACAAGTGTAAACACGATGAGACATTGTGGGTCAAAATGCAGAGTTTTCTTGAAATTACATACAGAAAACAATTATAACCATTAACTTTCCCCTACGCATTTCGAGGGATTACACTCTGATCTTCAGTGGTTCAGTCGATCACATAATTTATTTTTCTGTTTGCAACCAGAACATTTGTTCCGTAAATGTTCCAACAAAGAGAACACTGTAGGTCGTTGTAAGTCAGGGTGTATACGCGGACAAGGAAAAAAAATTCCGGAATTTTTCTCGGATCTCCCGATTAAAAATACATTTTCCCCCGGGTGAAAATATACTTTTGCCATGTTAAGTGACAGTATACTTTCTTTCGGAACTGTAAAACTTATTCTTTGATAGGATATGGTTTTATACAGCTGCGTAGAATTTTCCGGCACTTTAGAAAACGATACTCAGGGGGGAAAAAACACGTTTCGCAAAGATCTTTGATGTGCAGCAACATGTACGCTGCATATTTTCGTATTACGAAAGTATAGGTTGGTTGTTTGGGGGAAGAGACCAAACAGCGAGGTTATCGGTCTCATAGGATTAGGGAAGGATGGGGAAGGAAGTCGGCCGTGCCCTTTCAAAGGAACCATCCCGGCATTTGTCTGGAGCGATTTAGGGAAATCACGGAAAACCTATATCAGGATGGCCGGACGCGGGATACGAAAGTATAAATTGGAATTCCACAAACAGGAAAAGTTAATGGTTTAAATTATGTTGCTACAAGAAAAGCAAAGCTTTCGCATATAATATTTGTCTCCAAGACTAATAAGCTACAAGAGAAGCTAAGCTTTCACATATAATGTTGATCTGTTTAGCGCATGTTACGCTTTAAGATACATCACACAAATACACCAGCAAAATTTTTAATACTGACATAAATCTCTGATCTTCTGGACTCTAAATTCTTCTAAATGGCTCGTCATCAAAGAGTTGACTTTTTTGAAAGAGACCAAACACACTTATGATTTAAGAAATTCATCGTACATTCTCGCACATAGTTCATCTTGCGTAAAAGGAAATTTACTTTGAAAACAACGCTTTTTGGACAACAATTCGCAATATTTTCCCGTGACCTGTTAGAAATAGATCCATTCCAGCAGTTGCCAGAGAGCGCCAGGTAATAGGCGTCACCGCGCTTGCGCAGCTACGGTGACGTAGGAAGCCCGTATGTTCGTACGTGTAAAACATGATAAGATCTTACATTGTGTCATAAAAGAAACAAGACAGAGGATACTCTAAGAGCGTCGGAATTTCGTGAACCATACTAAAATGCATACTTCGCCTTACAGTGCACATTCGTATGTCCAGATGCCCTATGACGTAGGCCTCGACCAAACATTAAGCTTTTCAGTGTGGTTTTTGGAACGAAATTTTCTTGGACTACCAGTACTGTATTATCTCATGTTTGGTTCTTTATTATGGCATAACGCCATGCGTGCTATAAGATGAAAACTTGCACCTAACATGCAGCGAACAGTTGAAACTAGTCAATAGTGTGGAATAAATTGACTGCCTCAGCAGGAAAGCTTAATAAAAGCCAAATTTATTTATCAAACCGACAAAAAGAACTTCATTGTTCTGCAAAGCGATTAATGCTTGACTGTCAGAAAGGTGGAAATAAAATTAAATCTGAAACTAGTAACATATTTTAGTGTTCCACAATCATGTGAATGTATTTTAACTCACTTGATAGCTCCCAGCCACAGAAATCCGTCTTGTTTTCATTTGACTTGAGAGCAGTAAACGAAGAGGAAACAGAAAAATCACTAAATGTAGAACGGGTCAAGTGGAGACTACCTTACCCTCCCCCCCCCTCTCCCCCTTAAAAATGAGTCATATAAGAAACTTAAAATCAAATTGTATTAAAACTCGAAAGCGTAAAAAATCAAATAAAAACAGACTATCGCGTTTTCAGGTTTTTAATCGTTAGCAACCGATTTCGGCCCTTTCCTCAGACCATCTTCAGGCTTTCCCCGCCATTATGGCAGACTAATGGGACAAATAAACAGCTGATGGTTAAACAGCACTTGATAAAATACTTTACGGTTGTTGAACCTCACCTTATTGGAAGATCATTAAAACAAAGGCGTTCTTCACTGCGGCAGGAAATTTCAACCACCAATTTTCTCCTTAGACTCAGTATTTTCTTAGTGGCTACCTACACATGGAGAAATGCTCGTCATAACGAAATAAGACACATCATAACCCACACGGAAACATATAAGTGTTCGCTCTTCCAGCGCTCTGTTCGAGAGTGGAACGGTAGAGTACAAGCTGAAAGGCGGTTCAGCAAACCCTTCGCCAGACACGTAATTGCAGTGTAACGATGAAGATGTAGATATTAGAAATAAATATTTTGTTCATAGAACTTTTTCAGGCTCAGTTTTTCCTTTCACCAAAACTTTTTATGTTTAAGATAAAGCTTACCTTCCACTTGCGGCCGCGCGGGATTAGCCGAGCGGTCTGAGGCGCTGTAATCATGGAGTGTGAGGCTGGTCCCGGCGGAGGTTCGAGTTCTCCCTCGGGCATGGGTGTTCGTGTTTGTCCTTAGGATAATTTGGGTTAGGTAGTGTGTAAGCTTAGGGACTGATGGCCTTAGCAGTTAAGTCCCATAAGATTCACACACATTTGAACATTTTCTTCCATTTGCACCAAAGTTTCCTGTTAACCTGAATCGATTCTCCATTTTCTTTTTTCCTAGGATCACCGTTTAATTCCATTGTTCTTAGAATATTCCATTGTTCTTAGAATATAACGAGTAAAATAAAACTGGAAAAAGAACAGATTGTAATCAAAAGAATAAAGTTAGAATTTGCAATGTTGTTGTCGTAGACAACACTCACAATGAACTGTAAAGCCCTGGTTGCACTTACCCTCTTCAGCCCCAGCAGCCGCCCGGCACATTGCTCAAATGCCATCTGTCGAGTGTTATATGATCCACTAACAATGGTCTCGGTATTTATCGCACTTTCAGATTTTTATTCGTTAAGCAGTCCTTACTTCTACGGATCTCGCTCCGTCTGCCGTCACCAGCAGCCATAATGGCGGGGAAAAGCCTGAAGATGGTCCGAGGAAAGGGCCGAAACCGATTGCTAACAAATAAAACTCTAAAAACACGATCGAGACTGTTTTTATTTGATTTTTAGCATTTTATAACTGTGACTGCTTTCATTCAATTTGTGTTTTCTAAAATTTTAACCTCAAAAGCGTGCTAAATGTCGCGACCACTGTTTGGGGATCATATACGGCTGAACAGATAGAATTTGAGACATGTGCTGGCCGGCTGCTGGGGCTAAAGAGGGGCTAACAAGGGTAACTCCCCATTGCACCCCATCTCAGATTTAGTGGTAACATAGCCCAGTGGGTACCCCGTCAAAAACTGAACACACATCAAGCACTAAACCAGGAAGAAGGTCTACTAAACCGTGACAAAAGAAGCAAAACAGAAACAGTGAACGGTCCAAGCTCATGAAGTGCAAATTCGAGCAGAGTTGTGTACCTACGGCGTCGTGGTTACGAGGTCACGGTGTTGGACAGCGAAGTGGGGGAACGGCGTTCAAATCTCGCTCGTGGCTCAATTTCTATTTTCATAAAATTATGAACTTTCCGGCTGGTCGTTGACGTATCTTTTCTCCTTCTGTAGTCTTAACAGTTGTCATACTATACGCTGGTTATAGAATATGTCATATGGTAAGAATTATTACCGTCGCAAGTAAATGTGATGAATAGTGAGAGCAGGCGAGATGCAACATCGAAATTTCAAACAAACGAAAAAGAACAAATGAACGGGTGTAAGCTATGTTACAACAAAGGAATTCAAAACTTCCAAAAGGGAACGTAAGAGTCATACATAACATGCGGAACTTGGGTAAAACGAATAGGAGGTACGTAAGTCTGGAGGTCCCTTTCTTACACCTCGCTATTGCAAACAGACGTTACACCACGTTACAGATACAAATCTGAATACTGCCAACAGACACGTCAGTAACCAATGGAAACTTCATAATTTGTGTGTGTGTGTGTGTGTGTGTGTGTGTGTGTGTGTGTGTGTGTGTGTGTGTGTGTGTCGAGGATGGGGTGGGATGGAGGAATGGGGAATTTGCGAAAATAGCAATCTGACCTCCCCTTCGCATTTCAACACCGTAACCATATAACCACGACGCCATGGCTACACAAGTATGCTCGATGTTGCACATCGTGAGCTCGGACCGTTAATTTTTTCTACTCGTATTTTGCTTCCTTTTCCACAGTTCAGTACACCTTCTTCCTGTTTTCATGCTTGAGGTGTGTGCAGTTTTTGACGGGCCATCAACTGGGTAATCTTACGACTAAATCTCAAGGGGAGGGGGGGGGGGGGGGCAGTCATATCTCATGTTTATTTGAGATGTCAGGTGTTTGTACAATTTCACTGGTAATTTGTTCAGATTCAAATCTGTTGTACCCCACATACTGGATGATGGTTAATATCTGAAATCGGTAGATAACTAATGGGACAAATAAACATCTTAGGGTTAAAATACAATTTATTAAAAAAAACTGTTTTAATAACTGCCATTCCAATTCGTGTATCATATCCGTGACACTTTTCCCCTTATTTCGTGAAAATACACAACTTTTTTCGATGTCCTCCGTCAACCTATTTGATGCGGCTCACACTGCACAGCGTTACTCCTGAAGTCGGACAAGAGTAGTGTAAGCAGTCTCTCTAGTAGACCTGCTACGTTTTCTAAGTATTCTGCCAGTAAAACGCAGTCTTTGGTTTGCTTTCCTCATGTCATCATCTATATGATCGTTTCAATTTATTTGTAATTGTAATCTCTAAATAATTAGTTGAGTTTGCAGCCTTAAGATTTGTGTAATTTATTCTTTTTAGTGTTCATGTGGGTGATTTTCAACTTTTCACACCATACAGATATCTTGTCTAAACCGTTTTGCAATTGGTTTTGATTATCTGTTGACTTCACAAGACGTTAAATGACAGCAACATCTGCAAACAATTTAAGAGGGCTCCCTAGATAAGTCTGCTAAATCTTTTATGTAGATCAGGAAGACTTTTCCGTCAGTTACTACGAACTGTGACCTTTGTGATAGGAAATCACATTCCAGTCTCACAACTGAGACGATACCCCATATACATGCAGCTTAATTAGAAGTCGCTTGTGAGGAACGATGTCTAAAACCTGCTGGAAATCTAAAAATATGGAACGTCGATAGCACTCGCTCCTTCGTAAGAGTAAAGAGCTAGTTGGCTTTCACAAGAACGATATTTTCTGAATCCGTGCTGGCTATCTGTAATTCTTTAAAGTGATTCATAATGACCGAGCACAGTGTTTGTTCCAAAGTCCTACTGCAAATCTACGTTATTACCTAATGCGCCTCCTTTACGGTTTTTTTTTTTACACAGGAATTATTTATCAATTCGTTTCTCAATCTGCAGGACGACAAAATCAGTGTCTTGCTTTGCTTAAGTAAACTACAGAGGGCTTGCGCCCCACTTTAACGAAGAAGAGTTCTTTTCTACGACTCCTTGCCCTCAAAGACAAGGCGAAGTCCCTTTTGGTGGGTCTGATGGTCAAGACTTCCGTAATAAGGCGGCCTCATGATCAGTACCGTGACAGAGCTCCACGTATCATTAAAAGAGGCAAATTACGTAGTGCAAAATGTAACACTTGCCTTGGCCAGAGAAACAGAGAGAGTACTCCAGTAAACCGTGCCGAACAGAACAGGTGACAATAATATACTGCTTAAATAATGCAACCGTGGCTTGGCTATCAGTATAAATTTATATAGGCGAAGGAAGGTTTGTGTAGTCCACAGTGCACATGTAGAACTCTCAAAGAGAATAATTGTAAACCATCACTAAAGGTAACAAATTTAGTGACTTTGCTGCAACGTTCGCTGTGTATGGCACCTTGTTCTGGATAAACGCTGAGAAAAGGCATTTGAAGCCAAAACTAAACCAAGAACGCAGCCTACGTGAATCAACCTCCCCTTCATCCTAAAATTCGACGCACTATGAAGCCTAACCTCACCAGCAGCAAAAAAACTGTCTACTTAAGAAACAGAGAATTATAATCTGTGAAAATTATCAGGCAACAGTCAACGTAAATGAAAAGAGAAAGCCGAGTTTATATCGCACATGTAATGACGGCTTTTTCAGTCGAACTGCACTATTCAGAGTTGAATGGAACGAAAGTAATGCACTCAAATGCTTTGTCGATTAACTGAAATCAGACTGTTTCGTAGCAGAAATCTAACTTCAGAAATGATTATTCCACATACGGACGCATGACTGCAGAATCGGGTTACACGGCTGCAATACCGAGTGAAAGAAATATGATGCTTCCAGAAAATACCTGTATTTTCAGTGTCGAAACGATTGGCGCTAATTAATGGAAACCATTAAAACAGTGTCGAAATGGTCGAATGGAGATTAGTACAGCTTTCCATCGTGCACTGGTCGATGCGCCATTTCAATACGGCTGGCAGCAGATAACTTGTAAAAGAAGACTGAGTGACATTACGTTCATTAATAACTCTTCTCTAAATCCGCTGGCACTCTTTCAGAAAATTTTTAACAGGAGACGGAATGGGAGCAGTGGGGAGGAGGTAGAGTCGCCGTCTTGTAGCGTAATTGGGTTCGTCATACCCGGCGGCAGAGAACAACAGAGCGGAAGTAAGACGGTGTTTCTTTTCTTATGTTGTGAGAACAAACGTTAATAAGCGGACGGAATGACTCAACAACCACGTTTCTGTTCGAGAGCCACTCTCGACGTTTTGATAAAGTAAAACAACTTCCTTTGCTCCTTAAAATTTTCTTTGTCTTCTCCCTTGAATTCGTATTCATCTGTAATTCTTTAAATAGATTCATAATGACCGAGTACGGTGTTTGTTCGAAAGTCCTACTGCAAATCTACGTTATTACCTAATGCGCCTCCTTTACGGATTTTTTTTTTTTTTTTTTTTTTTTTTTTTACACAGGAATTATTTATCAATTCGTTTCTCAATCTGCAGGACGACAAAATCACTTATTGAAGACTCCTATACGCGTCTTCTTGGAACAACTCTCGTTAGGTTCAACACATCCCCTGTGTTGGAATCATGTAACATATTTCATAGCTCAGCTCGCAGGCCGCAGTCGTATCACAGAAACCATCATATTCGCCTTACGTGATTCCGAAAACCACCGAAAATTTAATTAGGATGTTGGAACAGGAATAGAAACTACGCTCTTTCAGAAAGCGATCAGAACTTTAAACTACAGGGCCACTATGGTCGGGTGCCCCTTTAAACATTCCAAAGACAGAGAGAGACGTTTCCTGAGAAAACTGGGGTATATTTCTTTTCTATAAAGAAAATGCAACTTCAGCTACAACCGAGCTTAAAATGGGTGAGGTACTGTTTGATTTCGTATCCTTGAGGAGGATTTTGTTTCTGCTGCCCCTGAGAGCAATCGAATGCTGCCACACAAGGAGCCACCGGTAGCTTTTCCCGGGTTATTTTAAATTGTTTAGGAAGGCGGATGGCTAAGACGAGCCTGCGCTACACGCCTACCTTCACATGCGAGAGGGAACGACGCGCACGTTTTTAGTGATGAAATTCACACCACTGCTTTATTCGGATCTACGAATATGTCGGGTGGTTATAGATAAAGTGCAGCTACCCGCAGAGGTCTAGTGTGGGCTGTAATTATCGTACGATAATATAAAAATGCAGTAAGTGAAACAGGCAAAAAGGAATACAAACGTCTCAAAAATGAGATCGACAGGAAGTGCAAAATGGCTAAGCAGGGATGGCTAGAGGACAAATGTAAGGATGTAGAGGCCTATCTCACTAGGGGTAAGATAGATACCGCCTACAGGAAAATTAAAGAGACCTTTGGAGATAAGAGAACGACTTGTATGAATATCAAGAGCTCAGACGGAAACCCAGTTCTAAGCAAAGAAGGGAAAGCAGAAAGGTGGAAGGAGTATATAGAGGGTCTATACAAGGGCGATGTACTTGAGGACAATATTATGGAAATGGAAGAGGATGTAGATGAAGATGAAATGGGAGATATGATACTGCGTGAAGAGTTTGACAGAGCACTGAAAGACCTGAGTCGAAACAAGGCCCCCGGAGTAGACAATATTCCATTGGAACTACTGACGGCCGTGGGAGAGCCAGTCCTGACAAAACTCTACCATCTGGTGAGCAAGATGTATGAAACAGGCGAAATTCCCTCAGACTTCAAGAAGAATATAATAATTCCAATCCCAAAGAAAGCAGGTGTTGACAGATGTGAAAATTACCGAACTATCAGCTTAATAAGTCACAGCTGCAAAATACTAACACGAATTCTTTACAGACGAATGGAAAAACTAGTAGAAGCCAACCTCGGGGAAGATCAGTTTGGATTCCGTAGAAACACTGGAACACGTGAGGCAATACCGACCTTACGACTTATCTTAGAAGAAAGATTAAGGAAAGGCAAACCTACGTTTCTAGCATTTGTAGACTTAGAGAAAGCTTTTGACAATGTTGACTGGAATACTCTCTTTCAAATTCTAAAGGTGGCAGGGGTAAAATACAGGGAGCGAAGGGCTATTTACAATTTGTACAGAAACCAGATGGCAGTTATAAGAGTCGAGGGACATGAAAGGGAAGCAGTGGTTGGGAAGGGAGTAAGACAGGGTTGTAGCCTCTCCCCGATGTTGTTCAATCTGTATATTGAGCAAGCAGTAAAGGAAACAAAAGAAAAATTCGGAGTAGGTATTAAAATTCATGGAGAAGAAATAAAAACTTTGAGGTTCGCCGATGACATTGTAATTCTGTCAGAGACAGCAAAGGACTTGGAAGAGCAGTTGAATGGAATGGACAGTGTCTTGAAAGGAGGATATAAGATGAACATCAACAAAAGCAAAACAAGGATAATGGAATGTAGTCTAATTAAGTCGGGTGATGCTGAGGGAATTAGATTAGGAAATGAGGCACTTAAAGTAGTAAAGGAGTTTTGCTATTTGGGGAGCAAAATAACTGATGATGGTCGAAGTAGAGAGGATATAAAATGTAGGCTGGCAATGGCAAGGAGAGCGTTTCTGAAGAAGAGAAATTTGTTAACATCCAGTATTGATTTAAGTGTCAGGAAGTCATTTCTGAAAGTATTCGTATGGAGTGTAGCCATGTATGGAAGTGAAACATGGACGATAAATAGTTTGGACAAGAAGAGAATAGAAGCTTTCGAAATGTGGTGCTACAGAAGAATGCTGAAGATTAGATGGGTAGATCACATAACTAATGAGGAAGTATTGAATAGGATTGGGGAGAAGAGAAGTTTGTGGCACAACTTGACCAGAAGAAGGGATCGGTTGGTGGGACATGTTCTGAGGCATCAAGGGATCACCAATTTAGTATTGGAGGGCAGCGTGGAGGGTAAAAATCGTAGAGGGAGACCAAGAGATGAATACACTAAGCAGATTCAGAAGGATGTAGGTTGCAGTAGGTACTGGGAGATGAAAAAGCTTGCACAGGATAGAGTAGCATGGAGAGCTGCATCAAACCAGTCTCAGGACTGAAGACCACAACAACAACAACAGTTAAACTACGTCGATATTCCAATATTCTAATGCGTGCAGTTTAACAGTACCCCAAACTCGGCAGTGCTGTGTATTCACGGCACCCTGTAGTGTAAAATGTACCTTGTCACTCCACTGCCTGGCCCCAAGTCATCAGCCTTGACTATGCCAGAAACTGAAGAGCAAATTCAGAAAATTGCTGCGAATCTTGAGGTTTCAGTTGCGTCTGGATCCTGTATGGGTGGTGTTGTTGTGGTCTTCAGTCCAGAGACTGGTTTGATGCAGCTCTCCATGCTACTCTATCCTGTGCAAGGTTCTTAATCTCCCAGTACCTTCTGTAACCTACATCCTTCTGAATTTGTTTAGTGTATTCATGTCTTAGTCTCCCTCTACGATTTTTACCCTCCATGTTGCCCTCCAATACTACATTGGTGATCCCTTGATGCATCAGAATGTGCCCTACCAAGCGATCCCTTCTTCTAGTTAACTTGTGCCACAAATTTCTGTTCTCTCAAATTCTAATTATACCTCCTCATTAGTTATGTGATCTACCCATCTAATCTTCAGCATTCTTCTGTAGCACCACATTTCGAAAGCTTCTATTCTCTTCTTGTCTAAACTATTTATCGTCCACACTTCACTTCCATACATGGCTACACTCCACACAAATACTTTCAGAAACGACCTCCTGACACTTAAATCTATACTCGATGTTAACAAATTTCTCTTCTTCAGAAACGCTTTCCTTGCCATTGCCAGTCTACATTTTATATCCTCTCTACTTCGAACACCATCAGTTATTTTAGTCCCCAAATAGCAAAACTCATTTACTACTTTAAGCGTCTCATTTCCTAATCTAATTCCCGCACATCACCCGATTTAATTCGGCTACATTCTATTATCCTCGTTTTGCTTTTGTTGATGTTCATCTTATATCCTCCTTTCAAGACACTATCCATTCCATTAAACTGCTCTTCCGAGTCCTTTGCTGTCTCTGACAGAATTACAATGTCATCGGCGAACCTCAAAGTTTTTATTTCTTCTCCATGGATTTTAATACCTACTCCGAATTTTTCTTTTGTTTTCTTTGCTGCTTGCTCAATATATAGATTGAATAACATTGGGGATAGGTTACACCCTGTCTCACTCCCTTCCCAACCACTGCTTCCCTTTCATGCCCTTCCACTCTTATAACTGCCATCTGGTTTCTGTACAAATTGTAAATAGCCTTCCGCTCCATGTATTTTACCCCTGCCACCTTTACAATTTGAACAGAGTATTTACGTCAACATTGTCGAAACCTTTCTCTAAGTCTACAAATGCTAGAAACGTAGTTTGCCTTTTCTTAATCCTTCTTCTAAGATAAGTCGTAAGGTTAGTATTGCCTCACGTGTTCCAACATTTCTACGGAATCCAAACTGATCTTCCCCGAGGTCGGCTTCTGCCAGTTTTTCCATTCGTCTGTGAAGAATTCGTGTTAGTATTTTGCGGCCGGGGCTTATTAAACTGATAGTTTGGTAATTTTCACATCTGTCAACACCTACTTTTTTGGGATTGGAATTATTATATTCTTCTTGAAGTCTGAGGGTATTTCGCCTGTCTGATACATCTTGCTCACTAGATGGTAGAGTTCTGTTAGGCGTGGCTCACCCAAGACTGTCAGTAGTTCTAATGGCATGTTGTCTACTCCCGGGGCCTTGTTTCGACTTACATCCTTGAGTGCTCTGTCAAACGCTTCACGCAGTATCATATCTCCCATTTCATCTTCATCTACATTCTCTTCGATTTCTGTAATATTGTCCTTAAGAGCATCGCCCTTGTATAGGCCCTCCTTCCACTTTTCTGCTTTCTCTTCTTTGCTTAGAACTGGGTTTCCAGCTGAGCTCTTGATATTCATGCAAGTGGTTCTCTTTTCTCCAAAGATCTCTTTAATTTTCCCGTAGGTAGGATCTATCTTACCCCTAGTGATATGCGCCTCTAGCCATCCCTGCTTAGCCATTTTGCACTTCCTGTCGATCTCAATTTTGAGACGTTTGTTTTCCTTTTTGCCTGCTTCATTTACTGCATTTTTATATTTTCTCCTTTCATCAATTAAATTCAATATATCTTCTGTTACCCAAGGATTTATATTTGCCCTCGTCTTTTTGCCTACTTGATCCTCCACTATCTGTCTCTCAAAGCTACCCATTCTTCTTCTACTGTATATCTTTCCCCCATTGTTGTCAATCGTTCCCTTATGCTCTCCCTGAAGCTCTCTACAACCCCAGGTTCTGTCAGTTTATCCAGGTCCCATCTCCTTAAATTCCCACCTTTTTGCAGTTTCTTCAGTTTTAGTCTACAGTTCATAACCAATAGATTGTGGACGAGTCCACATCTGCCCCTGGAAATGTCTTACAATTTAAAACCTGGTTCCTGAACCTCTGTCATACCATTATATAATCTGAGACATTGCAGTATCTCCAGGCTTCTTCCATGTATACAACCTTCTTTCATGATTCTTGAACCAAGTGTTAGCTATGATTAAGTTATGCTCTGTGTAAAATTCTACCAGGCGGCATCCTCTTTCATTCCTTACTCCCATTCCATATTCACCTACTACGTTTCCTTCTCTTCCTTTTCCTACTATCGAGTTCCAGTCACCCATGACTATTAAATTTTCGTCTCCCTTCACTATCTGAATAATTTTTTTATTTCATCATACATTTCATCAATCTCTTAGTCATCTGTCCATTGTATGGGTACCAGGGTAAAATAAATAGCGAAACTTTTGGTACTGCTGACATGGGATACACAATTTTCGTGACACTGCACGAGCACTATAGATCACTTTCCCGGGGCACGTGCTGCATGGTCAGTTACAGCAACAGTAACCTCATCAGCACCGCGATAGAACGTCTCTCCTTCCAGGTGCAACCCCAAGCTAACCCATGTTTAAATTTCATCATCATCATCTTTAAACCCTTTAATGACATCCGACCTCTCTTCAGACCTTCAGTCGGCGATACTTTTAATGCATCACTGTACTTGCTGCCGTTCGCACAAAACAGTTTCACTAACAGCGCTCGGCCTCTTCTCGATAGCCATGCCGTTCACTCACATTATGGCTTGTCAAATGACAGCGTGGATGTGAAACCGTCATACAAACGGTGCACAGCGCCAGATTTGCACCCGGTGGCCAAAATCGTAACTTTTTTCAGCGTTAATCGGTTTCCGAATTAACGCATTAGCATATGTACCAAGTTTCGCCGCCTTGCTATAATTACACCCCACACCCGCAATCCGTAAGTAGCTGAACTTTAGTTCTAACCAATCCGTATATTCCGAAAACCACCGTACAGCGCATGGCGGACGGAACTTCGTACTAATACTGGCGATTTTCTGTGTTACGGGGCTACGAAAATAATAATTGTTCGAATGCCTCGATACGCTCCACATCCTCCCTCAGCTTAGTCTTTTAGTCCTTACATGGGAATACAAAGGAAGCAGCAGAACTGCGGCTCAGCCTTCCCCTCGAACACAGGGTCTCTGAATGTTCCCAATAGCGTTTCGCAAGAACAGCATCTCTTTTTTTCCAAAATTTCCATTTACTTCCTGGAAGATTAAAACTATGTGCCTGACCAGGACGCGAACCTAGAACCTTGCCTTTCACGGGCCATGATCTTACCGACTTAGCTACCCGGGAACAATTAACTAACCGCGGATCCTAAGTCGTGCCTGGATGGCTCAGCTGTTATGAGCATTACCCGTAATAGGCAAGGTGCCGAGTTGGAGTCCCAGTGAGCATATCAGTGGTTCCCAACCTGGCGGTAATTACCTCCTGCAGGATAAAGTTACATTTTCTGAGGGTAAAAACAATAGGCTTCAACTTTGCTACGATCGCGAAAACAAAAAAACAAAAAAAATTAAAAATCATCATAATTTTGAAAGATTATAACGATGATTACAAGAGCTATCAAATATTACTTTTTTTCTCTCCTTCAAATAACAGCATTAACATATGGCCCAATGTGGTAGAGGTTATAACATCCTCACATAGTCTACTCATTACATGCTTTGTAGTCTGCATCCTGCATCTTCGATAGTAAAACTGACACATGCATATCACGTAAGCTTAAGTATCTCATCGACATGCCTTCTCCGACTTCTAGGTAGTTCCGAAATAGACCACAAAGAGACTCATTATTCACTTCACAACAATAAATGGACTAATCGACAGCACAGAACACTAGTAACAATTTAATCGCTACTACACTACTGTAGATTATTATTATTATTATTATTATTATTATTATTATTATTATCATCATCTTCACTTTCTCAGACGTTAAGTCTGGTTAAAAATGGAGTGACGCGGACCTTGATCAAGCGTCACTTCCTTTTAACTGTACGGTATGTGTTATATTGCATTTAGGAACTTTCGGGTAATTGAACATGTATCAATAATTACGGATTTCTGTAGTTGTATATATATGTTTGGATGTAGCTGTATTGCATTGATGTACTGGTGGATATTGTGTGGTATGACTCCTGTAGTTGCTAGTATAATTGGTATGATGTCAACTTTATCCTGATGCCACATGTCTTTGACTTCCTCAGCCAGTTGGATGTATTTTTCAATTTTTTCTCCTGTTTTCTTTTGTTTATTTGTTGTATTGGGTATGGATATTTCGATTAGTTGTGTTAATTTCTTCTTTTTATTGGTGAGTATGATGTCAGGTTTGTTATGTGGCGTTGTTTTATCTGTTATAATGGTTCTGTTCCAGTATAATTTGTATTCATCATTCTCCAGTACATTTTGTGGTGTATACTTGTATGTAGGAACGTGTTGTTTTAAAAGTTTATGTTGTAAGGCAAGCTGTTGATGTATTATTTTTGCGACATTGTCATGTCTTCTGGGGTATTCTGTATTTGCTATTATTGTACATCCGCTTGTGATGTAATCTACTGTTTCTATTTGTTGTTTACAAAGTCTGCATTTATCCGTTGTGGTATTGGGATCTTTAATAATATGCTTGCTGTAATACCTGGTGTTTATTGTTTGATCCTGTATTGCAATCATGAATCCTTCTGTCTCACTGTATATATTGCCTTTTCTTAGCCATGTGTTGGATGCGTCTTGATCGATGTGTGGCTGTGTTAGATGATACGGGTGCTTGCCATGAAGCGTTTTCTTTTTCCAATTTACTTTCTTCGTATCTGTTGATGTTATGTGATCTAAAGGGTTGTATAAGTGGTTATGAAATTGCAGTGGTGTAGCCGATGTATTTATATGAGTGATTGCCTTGTGTATTTTGCTAGTTTCTGCTCGTTCTATAAAGAATTTTCTTAAATTATCTACCTGTCCATAATGTAGGTTTTTTATGTCGATAAATCCCCTCTTCCTTCCTTTCTGCTTAATGTGAATCTTTCTGTTGCTGAATGTATGTGATGTATTCTATATTTGTGGCACTGTGATCGTGTAAGTGTATTGAGTGCTTCTAGGTCTGTGTTACTCCATTTCACCACTCCAAATGAGTAGGTCAATATTGGTATGGCATAAGTATTTATAGCTTTTGTCTTGTTTCTTGCTGTCAATTCTGTTTTCAGTATTTTTGTTAGTCTTTGTCTATATTTTTCTTTTAGTTCTTCTTTAATATTTGTATTATCTATTCCTATTTTTTGTCTGTATCCTAGATATTTATAGGCATCCGTTTTTTCCATCGCTTCTATGCAGTCGCTGTGGTTATCCAATATGTAATCTTCTTGTTTAGTGTGTTTTCCCTTGACTATGCTATTTTTCTTACATTTGTCTGTTCCAAAAGCCATATTTATATCATTGCTAAATACTTCTGTTATCTTTAGTAATTGGTTGAGTTGTTGATTTGTTGCTGCCAGTAGTTTTAGATCATCCATGTATAGCAAATGTGTGATTTTGTGTGGGTATGTTCCAGTAATATTGTATCCATAATTTGTATTATTTAGCATGTTGGATAGTGGGTTCAGAGCAAGGCAGAACCAGAAAGGACTTAATGAGTCTCCTTGGTATATTCCACGCTTAATCTGTATTGGCTGTGATGTGATATTATTTGAATTTGTTTGGATATTAAGTGTGGTTTTCCAATTTTTCATTACTATGTTTAGGAACTGTATCAATTTAGGATCTACTTTGTATATTTCCAATATTTGTAGTAACCATGAGTGGGGTACACTATCAAAAGCTTTTTGGTAATCAATGTATGCATAGTGTAGCGACCTTTGTTTAGTTTTAGCTTGATATGTCACCTCTGCATCTATTATCAGTTGCTCTTTACATCCTCGTGCTCCTTTGCAACAGCCTTTTTGTTCTTCATTTATAATTTTGTTCTGTGTTGTATGTGTCATTAATTTCTGTTTAATGACTGAAGTTAATATTTTGTATATTGTTGGTAGGCATGTTATGGGGCGATATTTAGCTGGGTTCGCTGTGTCTGCTTGATCCTTAGGTTTCAGATATGTTATTCCGTGTGTAAGTGTATCAGGGAATGTGTATGGGTCTGCAATGTAACTGTTAAATAATTTAGTTATATGTGAATGTGTTGAGGTGAACTTCTTTAACCAGAAATTTGCTATTTTATCATTTCCAGGGGCTTTCCAATTGTGAGTAGAATTAATTGCTTGGGTGACTTCATGTTGCAAAATTATCACTTCAGGCATTTGTGGTATCATCTTGTATGTGTCTGTTTCTGTTTGTATCCATCGTGCATGCCTGTTATGTTGTACCGGGTTTGACCATATGTTGCTCCAGAAGTGATCCATGTCTGTTATGTTTGGTGGATTGTCTATTTTAATGTGTGTGTTATCTATTGTCTGGTAAAATTTCTTTTGGTTTGTGTTGAATGTTTGGTTTTGTTTCCTTCTATTTTCACTTTTTTTTATCTTCTGAGTCGTTTGGCTAATGCTTGTAATTTCTGCTTCTTTTCGTCTAATTGCTCTGTCACTTCTTGTTGTGAGATTTTACCTAACCTTTTTCGTTTTTTTTTCCGAGATTTCATTTCTTATAAATTGTGTTAGCTGTCCGATGCCTTTTCTCAGTTTTTCTATTTTGATCTGTAGCCTGTGTTGCCATGCTGGTTTTGTGGGTTTCTTCTGTGTGTTGGTTGGTTCTGATCTCTGCCTATTGTGTATATTTAGTGTAGTGAGTGCTCCTATATAAACCAGTAGTTGTAACTCTTCCATAGTTGTGTTTTCATTTATTTTGTTGTGTATGATTGTGTCGATAGTTTTTACTGTCGTTTCGACTTGTGGGTTATTTGGTGGTCTATGCAAGAATGGTCTAATGTCTGTATTTGTGTCTTTGTATTCTACACTCCTGGAAATTGAAATAAGAACACCGTGAATTCCTTGTCCCAGGAAGGGGAAACTTTATTGACACATTCCTGGGGTCAGATACATCACATGATCACACTGACAGAACCACAGGCACATAGACACAGGCAACAGAGCATGCACAATGTCGGCACTAGTACAGTGTATATCCACCTTTCGCAGCAATGCAGGCTGCTATTCTCCCATGGAGACGATCGTAGAGATGCTGGATGTAGTCCTGTGGAACGGCTTGCCATGCCATTTCCACCTGGCGCCTCGGTTGGACCAGCGTTCGTGCTGGACGTGCAGACTGCGTGAGAAGACGCTTCATCCAGTCCCAAACATGCTCAATGGGGGACAGATCCGGAGATCTTGCTGGCCAGGGTAGTTGACTTACACCTTCTAGAGCACGTTGGGTGGCACGGGATACATGCGGACGTGCATTGTCCTGTTGGAACAGCAAGTTCCCTTGCCGGTCTAGGAATGGTAGAACGATGGGTTCGATGACGGTTTGGATGTACCGTGCACTATTCAGTGTCCCCTCGACGATCACCAGTGGTGTACGGCCAGTGTAGGAGATCGCTCCCCACACCATGATGCCGGGTGTTGGCCCTGTGTGCCTCGGTCGTATGCAGTCCTGATTGTGGCGCTCACCTGCACGGCGCCAAACACGCATACGACCATCATTGGCACCAAGGCAGAAGCGACTCTCATCGCTGAAGACGACACGTCTCCATTCGTCCCTCCATTCACGCCTGTCGCGACACCACTGGAGGCGGGCTGCACGATGTTGGGGCGTGAGCGGAAGACGGCCTAACGGTGTGCGGGACCGTAGCCCAGCTTCATGGAGACGGTTGCGAATGGTCCTCGCCGATACCCCAGGAGCAACAGTGTCCCTAATTTGCTGGGAAGTGGCGGTGCGGTCCCCTACGGCACTGCGTAGGATCCTACGGTCTTGGCGTGCATCCGTGCGTCGCTGCGGTCCGGTCCCAGGTCGACGGGCACGTGCACCTTCCGCCGACCACTGGCGACAACATCGATGTGCTGTGGAGACCTCACGCCCCACGTGTTGAGCAATTCGGCGGTACGTCCACCCGGCCTCCCGCATGCCCACTATACGCCCTCGCTCAAAGTCCGTCAACTGCACATACGGTTCACGTCCACGCTGTCGCGGCATGCTACCAGTGTTAAAGACTGCGATGGAGCTCCGTATGCCACGGCAAACTGGCTGACACTGACGGCGGCGGTGCACAAATGCTGCGCAGCTAGCGCCATTCGACGGCCAACACCGCGGTTCCTGGTGTGTCCGCTGTGCCGTGCGTGTGATCATTGCTTGTACAGCCCTCTCGCAGTGTCCGGAGCAAGTATGGTGGGTCTGACACACCGGTGTCAATGTGTTCTTTTTTCCATTTCCAGGAGTGTATATATGTTAGCTGAAATTTTTCTTCTATATCTAACATCTGTGTCACTTCGTGTTCTATTTGTGCTTGTTCTGGTGGCTGTCTTAAGATTTCGTTTTCCTCTGATTGTTTAATTGGTGCGTGTTGTTCTTTGTTTGTTTGCTCTGGGATGTTTGAGTCCATTACTGTATTTTCTTCTTCTTCTGATTGCACATTATTTTGTTCCAATATTTGTTGTACTTGTTGTTTGATGTTTTCTAATTCTGACTGGGGTATCCTGTTATTTTTTTATTATTACATGGATCTGATCAGCTAGTCGTTGTTCTGTTAAAAATTTTAATTCTGGGTATCTGGTAATAAATGTTGTGTATACTTGTAGTCTGTATCCAGTTGTGTTGGTTCCTAGGTTTGTTGCTTGGTAATAACAGAACATGAGGTGTCGATTAACTTCATCTGACCATCTCATCCTCTGTCTTTGTTTTCCTTCTAGGGTGGTTGCAGGAAGCATATCCTGCAAAACACCTCTATTTGGATTTAAATCATTTTCCAGTTGGCTAGCAGTGTCGTTACCATTGTGGGCGGGCATAGGGTTCAAGCGTCGTCCCCGACCATGACGGCGCTTGTCCGAGGCTTCTTTAGTTCTGTCCTGAACCAACTAATCACACTAAAAGGGGGGTTAGCCCTATTAGTGTAACAAGTGTCTACCCTCAATGAGGATAGTTAGCTTTCTGCTCCGAGAAGGGGTAGTAGATATTACTCCCGAAGCACAATGAATCGCTTCATCATTCTACACAAAAAGTGTGTCAGAAATGACCAGTACCAATTGTGTCACTGACTCACTAGCTTGTGGTTTAGTAATAAACACCTACATAAGCTAAAAATAACGTTTATGACATGTCATTTTTTTTTAAATGTGTTCAAAGAAAATTCTTTTTCTTTCTGAAGTTTAGTTGAGCGCTAATGTAGTTGGCTGGCGGACGCTGGAACGTGAGGAGGAGGTTGCGGACGGGGGGAGGGGGCGCCATGGGTATTACGTTGGTCTCTGAATGTTTGGCAGATACTGGCATACAGGTTTAAGCTGCCATGTAGTACACTCTCGTACAGAGTGAAGGATTTATTCTGAATGCCCCTTGACGGTATCCCCCACATTTTCGCATGGGATGTAGTAGCTATCTGTTACATTTCTACCTGTGCAACTCTCATTTTTTATAATTTTTTAACATATACTTTAGAAAAATTCCAACAAATACAAACGTTCAATTCGCCTTCCCTACTTAAAATTTTACGTATTCGTTCCATTTCACGTTGCTCGTTAGTGATACCACGAGACATTTAAATAATACAACGGCTGCTAAAAATTTGCTACTAATCTAGTAAAAACAAACTCTGTCCAGTGATCCTGGCGAGCCCAGCGGTAGTTATCGACCGCCGTCCCATCTTCCTTCGTAGCTGCGGTGTGGAGCGGCGTGCCCTCCGCACACCGCTATTTCGCCCTTTGTCAGTTTTTGGACCTGCAGCCATTATTTCTCATTCAAGCAGCTCTGTAGTCGGCATCACGAGGATGAGTGAACACCATTCCACTCATTCCAGCAAGGAAACATTCCCCGCAGTACCGGGAATCGAACTGAGGTCCTCCAAAAGGCAGTCAGCCGCGCTGACCATTCAGTTACAGTGCTGCATAGACATCAATGAGGTAGTTTGATGAGTGAAATGCTGCTTGTTCTCTACATCAAAAGAGAACCAAATTTGGTGTGCAGTTACCTTGTCGAAAATAAAGGGCGTTGCCGCGATGCTCGCATACTACCGGAGATGATGCAGACGGTCACATATTTCTGTTTAAGATAAGAAACTTTCGTTCCGAAACGATTGAACAACGTTAAGAAGCCAAACTCCGTAAATGGAATATCGTAACCTACGAAACGTTGTTTGTACACTGAAATAAACTGTTTCTTCATGCTCGTAATTGTTAGCACTGAACAGCAGCAAACCCGACCACTATGTAAGCGTACAAACTGAAGGGTAGGGCCGGCCTCTGTGGCCGAGCGGTTCTTGGCGATTCAGTCCGGAACCACGCGGTTACTACGGTCGTAGGTTCGGATCCTGGCCTCGGGCATGGATGTGTGTGATGTCCTTAGGTTAGTTAGGTTTACGTAGTTCTAAGTCTAGGGGACTGATGACCTCAGGTGTTAAGTCCCATAATGCTCAGAGCCATTTGAACCATTTTTTTTTTGAGGGGTAGGGCCATAATATTCTACGACAGGGCTTTGAAGGGAACCCCGTGAGTTCGAAGTCGCGAAAGGCCAATGATGTTTACGGCATCCGACGTGCCACATACTATCTACCATGCAACCCCAATATTGGCTGCTAATGGCAACAGGGGGTGGGACTGGGCAGCGTGAGGCTACGGAGCCCATCTGAACCGCTTAGTCGACGAGTGGTGATACCTGCATAATATAACAACATTGGCTGAAGTTGATATTTCGTCAGAAAAGAACCAAAGGAATTTCACAGAATTAGATAGAAGTGGCAGGTTAAATTATTAGCGCTTCCGCAAGAGGAGTCAGTGGAATGGTGGTGTCATATACGCTCGATTGTGCCGACACTGTACATGAGTAGTAAAGTGATGACGATATATGCTTAACAAGTGAAAGTGATATTGAAACACGAGTCGAGCAATGTAGTTCATCATCCTTGTCGGACAGGGAACCTCAAATCTCGTCTCCAGTGAAACGTAAAGGACAATCGTGTCCGAGGAGCGGGTACTACAAACACTTACGCATATGGAAGATCATTCGCAGCACAGAAAAAAAAACACCCTACACACACACACACACACACACACACACACACACACACACACACACACACACACACACACACATTTAAGTCCACAGAGATATGACCGTATAGTGCATAAGAAAAACTACGGATATTCAGCGAAGACAAGGAGCACTTATTACAAAAACTGCTGTTTGTGCGTTTCAAGAAGGCTCGATACAATTTACAGGATGGGCATGATAGTGACCAACTACTTTATGCATATCAAATTGTGTGCGACATAGATAACAGTGATTTCGAGGGAATTCGTAGATGGTTGCGTAACATCGAACAGTGTCATAGAATTCGAAGACTTACGATAACGAAATCTCGAAAAAAGCGTGGACTTGACGATGCACAGCAAATACCGGAATAGGCCCGAAAATGTGTGCATGAGATAAACTTATCCCATCGTTCGGTAAGGAATTTGTTTTCAACTCCGATCAATTGGGATTCGAAGAGGAAAGGCATATGAAAGAAACCCTGGAAATTAGAGATAACAAGAGAGTTGTATCGAGATCAACTAACATCAATGTCTTAAGGCATCGGTACGCATTTATGCAAACTGGATGGTAATTTTAAAGTTACGTACTACTTACGGTCCGAGAACTTAGAAGTGCTCTGCTCCCTGCGATCCTTTCTCGTGTGCGTAATCTTTCAGGGACAATAGGGAATATTTACGTCACAGCAAGCAAGAGTGGGGAAAGGGGGGCGTAAGAACTACAACTACAGTACGAGCACTGCTTTTGACCAACAGCTGGTCATAACTTGCTTTTGCTCGATCCCCGGTCTGCGTGTGAAAATAAAGCTCCTTATAGCAAACTATCCTTCCTGAAAAAGTGTGACGTTGCACTTCATATCACGCGGGACCACTAGACAAGTTCAGCCTCTGGAGTTTTTTTTGTTTTTTTTTTCCTTCTTCTTAAGTGCGTATAATGTCGCACTATCTGCAGCTACGCCTTAAAGGATAGCCAGTTTCACGATATTTTTCATACGGTGTTCACGGTGCAAGTTAATGGTTTGTTTTGAACATTTCTTGAAAGAAGGTTTCTATCGCCTTCCTGATGCACATGGTAAGTCATTAGCAGCTAACATTTTTGCTGTCATAATTGTTAACACTTTTATATGCTTCTTACTGAACATTAAACTTGCGACTTCGCTCACAAGGAGTTCTTTGTGAGCAACATCATACCTGCATAGAAGCTGGATAACGCCGCTTTGAACAACTACTATCAATTGAGCATCTTGTGGAATTTTTGTATGTAATAAGTAAACCTACTGCAAAAATTAAATACTTTTTATCTTAGCCAACTTGTAATCTCCCCACGGAAAATTACCCTCTACCACGCAATAATTAATAATGGTCAACCAAATCATCCACATGTATTTACGTTTGAAAAGTATCTGATCAGATTTTCTAGTAATATATGCGCCGACAGCTCGTCGACGCCAAGGTATTTTTCTAGTACGTTTATTCTTTGGAACAACAGAGGTACAGAAATGTATGCTCCATGGTTATTATAGAGAGAGAGAGGAACAGCTTCGGAAGTATCGGTTGGAAGATTGTCGGATTGCTAAAGGAGATTTATTTACTCTTCTTCGCGCTAAAGCGAGCTAGGAAAGTTTGTGCCGCTAGCGTGATAGATAAAGAGAAAGGAAAACCTGTAAAAGAAAATTACATGAGACTTGGAACCAACAGAAAACGGAACATGTACGGAAATGGATTCAATATACAATTTTCCTCAGAAATAAGGTTTGTGACCATTTTATTCTAGAGTGAATGACGAATGAGTTCTCTGTCTGAACCATTGATGATTGTCTGGGCCCTGTAATTAATTGGGAAGTTTCAGCTGTGACGAAGAGAGCCTGCAATCTCTGAGTTTTTTGAAATCGTCCAAAAAGGCTTCGTCCACATCTGAAATTGTAGATCTGTCGTAAACTGAACGAATTGTTCAAACGATCGATTTTCCCAACTGAATGCAGCGCTTAATAATAATAACAAATGTAAAGATCTTTTCTAGCAAGCCAGCCGCTGAATATTAAGACGAAGGGCTCCACCAGAGATTCTACTAGGCTGATTTCACGTAAATAATATATTTAAACTGTACACAGATAAAGGACAGAGAGAGAGAGAGAGAGAGAGAGAGAGAGAGAGAGAGAGAGAGAGAGAGAGAATCCTCCATTAGCATAATTGTTTCTCTGTCTTTTCACGGATCAGCCTAACTAGAAAACACGAAGGCCTGACTTTATTGTACCGATTTATGTGTGAGAGGGAAAGAGCGATAAAGGCGACAGATACACTTCTGTACAGACTAAACATTACACCAAGTTAGTGGCAAGCGGCATTCACATAGACTTTCATCATTTACAAAAGCAGAGTAGAATTCATTATAAACTGACCAACTGTAAATCACAAATTTTCTCAAATTTTTTTGCAGCCTTCGGAATTGTTTCCGCATCAAATTCCCATACCTCAAACTGGGACATTTAACGTTCACCACCATCCCTGAAGTCTGTATGATCGTCATATTCGCCATCATAATCGTCATGAAAAAATTCAGCAGTTGATCTGTCGGAATAAGAACTTTCCAGTATCCGTCGGCAGAATTCCAATCGCGCAGTCTACTGTTCCCGGGTTAACGGTGTGGCATCCAGCAACTGTTAACTTCCCGACATTAAGATTCTCGCGGAAGAACGTAAGTACGCTGTCGCAGCTAATCCTAGAAGACGGCGACTGTGCCAGTAGGTGCAACGAGCATACTCTTAAACCCTTCTTCCAACACGGAACACTTTTTCTAGGCATTTTTATTTTCACCCTTGAATTCATTGAAACGGTAAAAGGCCCTCCATGTTCGTGACAGCAGAACTGGCAAAATCCAATCGTTTTGTCCCACATGGCAAAAGCAAGACGTCGAAATGAAATGTTCCGAGGTAAGTTTGATTGCTTACGATTGAATAAAGCTCTACACATGTTGAAGCTTAAAATTTTCCAAACTTTCAGAGAGGTATTGCTGGGCTGACTTGAATTGTAAGTGAATTTACGCAGTAGAGAGACGGTATCGATTAGTCTCTTGCAGAATGCACGCGTCACACGGTGCAGATACTGCAGCGGCGGCAAGCGGAAGTCTCAAAGGTTCGACACCGAAGGCACAACTTGGGTCCCATAGCCCAAAGAGATGCGTGATTAACGTAAAGGGCTAGCTTTCAAGTTTCATATCCCAATCCAGCCTGTCAAATTGAGTTCTTCAAACTTTAACTCCCATACTTCCTTCGAAGAGGCCCCGATGGATTTCCTTTACTATCATTATCCAACTGAACTAGTAGTTATATATTCATTCCCATGCCTATCCATGTAAGTCTATCAAACCTTCAACTATGTTTTCAAAAAAATTGCTTTGAGCACTATGGGACTTAACTTCTGAGGTCATCAGTCCCCTAACTAACCTAAGGACATCACACACGCCCATGCCCGAGGCAGGATTCGAACCTGCGACCGTAGCGGTCGCGCAGTTCCAGACTGTAGCGCCTAGAACCGCTCGGCCACCCCGGCCGGCCTATGGTTTTCAGTATGAATACACGACGTGATGTGCGCTCAGCTATTCTCTCTTCGATTAATTATGCTTCCTATTAGGTTTTTTTCCCGTCTATTCGTTGCAGGATATCTTCTTGTCTCGTCTATCATTCCATCAGATCTTCAACAGTCTCCAGTAACACTGTGTGTCAAGGACAACAAATCGTTTAATTTCTGGCACCAATTCGTATGGCCGCGTTGGAAGCCTGTGGATTCCTAGAAAGGCCAATTTTACGCTCCTTTGCAGTCTCCTTGCAGTTGTTGGATCTCTGTACTTCACGCTTTATGCGATGTCGTTTCACTTGGATTACCGTTTCCCGACGGTTTCGTTGTACACACACAGTGTTCCACCCTTGACTGTCCTGAGTATCTACATCTATAGCTTCACGTTTCCTCTGCAAACCACTGAAGTGCATAGCAAAGGGCCCTCCAATTTAACCACCCATTACTTTCTTCCTGTGGCACTCGCATTTGGGGTGCGGGAAGAACGACTACTTGAATGCCTCGTAAACACTGTAATTAGTCGAATACTGTGTTCGCAGTTCCTGCAAGAACGATCGATAGGTGTTGCAATATTTAAGTGAACATACTACGGTGGGAAACTTTGCAAATACGCTTTCGCGAGTTAGATGATGATCGTCTTCAAGCGTGTGCCAGTTCTGCGTTTTCAAAAGGTCCGTGACGCTAGCCCCAACTGGCACAAACTAAACTTTGACCACTCACGTTGCCCGTAGCCGCATATGACCAGTACGTCCTGTTGGTCCTATCAGGTTTGGGCCCCTTACGTTGAAGACATATTCTACGATGTGTCGCACTGAGTGTTTTGTAAGCAATCTCCTTTCTAGACCTATGCATCACTGAATTTCGTTTTCCTACAAACTGTTGCAACCGATTATTTGTTGACTAATGAGTTCCTGCGTTATGTGAAGTGCACTGTTTTACATTTCTGACCAATGAAAGCAAGTTGCCAATCTCCGCACCACTTTCAAGCTCTGACAATTTTTGTCTAGCTTTATTCAGACAGCACTCTATTATAGAAAAATGCATCATCTGTAAAAAGTCATCAGGTTACTACTAATACTGTCTGCTATATCATTAATACACTACATTAACAATAAGAATATAAAAATATCTCCATTAGGCAGTTCTAAAGTTTCTTCTACATCTGTCGATCACCCCCATCGAAGATAACACGCTGCATCCTCTCTACTAACAAATGATCTGGCTATTCACAAATTTCGTTTTGTATCTCGTATTGTCATAATATCTATACTAATAATAAAACTGTAAAGCCGTCGTGTTTGACTGTTTGAACGAGCTAATCTCGAACACTACTACATGAATTTTCATGGGGTTTGTCGCAGGGGACATGACCGTAGCTTCGGACCATATGGGCTTTATTTCACTTAAAAAACACGGAAAAGTAAGATCTTAATTTGAAGTTCTATCTAAAATAGTCCGCTCAGTTTAGTAGTTGGCGTGTTTAATTACGGCCTAGTACACCAAAGAAATAATAGGTGGCGCTGTTAGTATCGTAGTACACCAAAGAACCAATTGAAGGCGCTATTAGTTTTTGTAACTCCGTAACGGAATATTTTCTGAAGTTTACATCAGTGACAGAATTGAGCGATACAGTCTTACTTTTGCGAATACAAACTAACATTAAATTTACTTGGCTAGAATATAGGGATTTACTGATTTCGCTCTGTGTATTAAGAACTTAACGATACTGCTTTGCTTCTTCTTTCGAAAAGCATTTATTTATATTCTTTGGTAGGAGAAAGGAATTTATTACGTTTGCATTTGATTTGGTTGCCCAATCATTACATTTTGATTTCGTTTTCTTTACGAATGAAAATGCCTAGGAAACGGTCGAGTCTTTCTAAATACACAAGGGCTAAAAGACTTGAGGACAAAGCGCTCTCAAGAATCCAATGAAGGTCGTGAGGCGAGGTTTGCTGCGGCTCGAGAACATCACGCTTTAACTTAGTCTTTGCTTTAACTTACTCTTTGGAAACTCCTTCCAAAAGCGACGCACAACGTAACTATAGTCGAGAGCGTCATTAATTATCTCGCTCTTCAGAACCTTCAGTCACAGAGGCTTAAAGTTACTTCTCTCCAGCGTATCAAACAAGCGGAAATTTTTAAGGTAAGTGGCACAGGCGAGCGAGTTTTTATAAACCGAATACCACTTATTCCTAATAATTTACTATTTCGCTTTACACGTGCACAGTTCCCGGTGAGCTGTTTGCCATAACATAGCAAAAGCCCAGACGCTGCGTGTTATTGGCGTGGAACTTACTTAAACAAACAAACTCTTCATGTCTCCAATCATATTACGTCTTATGTTTTTGTACAAAGAAGCTTTGTAACTCAAAAATAAATTCCGTGTTTGTGTAGTCTTGGACACAGCTATAAATAAATACCAGACAACGTCGGGTTTCTCGACTAGTTCTCAAAAAAATGGTTCAAATGGCTCTGAGCACTATGGGACTCAACTGCTGTGGTCATAAGTCCCCTAGAACTTAGAACTACTTAAACCTAACTAACCTAAGGACAGCACACAACACCCAGCCATCACGAGGCAGAGAAAATCCCTGACCCCGCCGGGAATCGAACCCGGGAACCCGGGCGTGGGAAGCGAGAACGCTACCGCACGACCACGAGATGCGGGCGACTAGTTCTCAATAAGAGTTGATGTGGCACAGAGTCAAATGAGTTTCGGAAAGAAATAATTAATACATGCATCGCTCTTGATCCATGGCTTTCATGATAACATGTGAAAGACGTGTCAGTCGGATTTGGTGTGACCTTTGGTTTCGGAACCTATGCTGGTCATCAGTACGATCACACATAAGCGCTAATGCTAATATCACATGGTTAGAACTAGATATATACAATTCCAGGGCATCATTATGACAGCCAATGCAGTGCTAAGGGAGTCGTCTGCAACAGTCGGAATCATAGTCAGCTACACTTGGATTAAAATAACTTCCGTGACTGACGTTTCAGCGAGTCGAATGGGAGGAGTAAGCCGCCTGCCAATCGTTATTTTCGAGCAGCAGGTCTTTGCAGTGTTGCCTGTTTTGTGAACACATACAGAGCCTTGTCAAGTGTGACCGGTTACATGCCGGCAACAATGCTCCCTGCCACTGCAATCTGTTTGTGACAAAATCATATTATTCGAGGTGTAATACGTCCTTACGAAAAACTGTAGCCTTGCTGTATGCGGAGAATTTTTATAGCTGTTTATGAGTACGTAGTAGTGGATTCACATAGATAACACGACATACGAGATGGTCCGACTGGTGTTTAAGTGGGTTAAGATCCTGAGATATACTCGGGCTGGGGAAGTATTTTGACATGAATATAGCTTTTCTGCATTCACTTGCTTTGTCTTGATGGCAGGTAGCCTCCTATCCAGAAAAGCACAATCTATCTCCAAAGGAGGATTCGTGATACAATCGAACAAGAATGTCGGCCACGTGCTTAAAGGCCCTTGAGAATCTTTCATTACTATTTCTTTTTCAACATTTCTCGATAACGAGCCGATGTCAATTCGATCTACAGAACATAAAACTTAGTTTATGAGAGTAGGCTACCGGTTGGAAAGCAGGACTTACCAATTTCTTGTTCAATTCTGTCAATATGAAAACTGTTCTTCACAACAGTTTTGCTAAACTGTGAAAGATACTTCTCCATCACGGATGAAAGCGAAAAGTTTGAAAACTTCAGTGTTTTGGCAATACTGCCCTTTTTGAACCAAATATGAAAAAACTGATACATACCTAATTCACCAACGTGCATAACGTGAAATACATGGTCCAATCACATTAATGTGACCACCACCTATGTTCTTCGACCACAATGTGCAATAACCGCTCACAGACAGCAGGTGGCAGCACTAGCGTGTGTGTGTGTGTGTGTGTGTGTGTGTGTGTGTGTGTGTGTGTGTACGCGCGCGACGACAACAACGCCGAAAACAGTACAGTTGTTGTAATGCGAAAACAGAGCGATTTATGTGACGTCCAAAAGGCGTGATAATTACCGATCGTGCCAAGGGTTGAAGCATTTCCATAACACTCTAAATTTTTGAACTGTTCGCGTGCCGCCGTGGTTGAAGTATACCGTGTATGGCAAAATGCTGCTATCCAAAACCGGCACTGAGACAACTGTGGTGCACCAAGGGCAACAGATGAGATGGCTGAACGACGGCTGCAGAGATGTGTACGGGCGAATAGACGTGCGTCTGTTGAGGAACCAACCGACGCCTGAAGCAAGAGGGAGCTATCAACGGTGTCTCCTCAGTGACCTTCAAGCGAATCTGAAAGCAAATACCTTGCGACCGAGAGGGAGCGTTGTGGTCTGGGGAATCTTTTCGTGGCATTCCCTAGGTGATCTCGGCATTCTGAAGGCACAATAGATCAACACAAGTATCTATCCTTAGGACCATGTCCACCCTTACATGCAATTTGTTTTTCCTCGGCACGGCGGCATCTTCATCAGGGCAATGCAACGTGTCAACAGCTCGCAGTGTATGTGTGTGTTTCGTAGAGCACCAGGATGAGTTTACCATACCTCCCTGGCCACCACACTCCACTGATTTAAATCGAAACGAGAATGTGTGTAACCACCCCGTTCAGGCTGTTTGCGCCATGGATCCTCAACTGAGAAACCTAGCGTACCTGGCCACGGCAGTGAAGTAGGCATCGCTGTCGGTGTCGGTATCTACCAGAAACTGAGGCTCTTCCTGCACGTCTCGTGCTGCAAAAGATAGTTATTCAGGCTTTTGATAGATGGTCGCAAAGGTGACGGGACAGTATGTCATGAGCTATAAGTTGCAAAAAATGGCTCTGAGCACTATGGGACTTAACAGCTGTGGTCATCAGTCCCCTAGAACTTAGAACTACTTAAACCTAACTAACCTAAGGACATCACACACATCCATGCCCGAGGCAGGATTCGAACCTGCGACCGTAGCAGTCGCGCGGTTCCCGACTGAGCGCCTAGAACCGCGAGACCACCGCGGCCGGCTACAAGTTGCAGAATCAAACCCAAAAGAAGCCTACAATAATGACATAATTTACGCAATAAAGGCCTTCGGTGTCAACAGCCAGGACCCATACATACCTGCCTAGAAGCATAGAATGAAGCAAATCTGCAACGTCAAATTCGAGGATCTGAAAAACTTACCTGCCCATGAATGTTGGAGCTGACGAAGACTGCGATGGGATCGGGCCATGGGATGCTGACGTACTGGTTCCACCAGCGTTGCATCACGATGCTCACATAGAACCCCAGCACGAACGACAGTGG
Source organism: Schistocerca serialis cubense (assembly GCF_023864345.2). Lineage (NCBI taxonomy): Eukaryota > Metazoa > Arthropoda > Insecta > Orthoptera > Acrididae > Schistocerca > Schistocerca serialis. The sequence goes on from NC_064641.1 coordinate 260,245,114, forward strand.
GATCAGGTCGTTGAAAGTTTCGCAATACTGCGTTATGTTCTCGAAAATTCTGTAAAGTTAACAAAGTACGTTATGAACTGGAAATAATCGTATAAGTACACAGCCTATAATATATGGAATAAATATGCTAAAACAAAGAACAAATGGATGGACTAGGCATAATATAAAGTCATTTTTTAGGGGGCAACCGGGCAAAAGAAGAAACCTCTTAGTGATTCGGCTTCACAAAAAAGCCAGCAAATGAAAAGTTAGAAGTCAAGTCCTGGAAATACCGCTCATTCACTCTAAATATAAATCAGAATAATGTACATACCTTATAAATGGTTAGATTGGAGCTTCAGGGGCAAAATCCAGATGGCAGCCCATAGGTAAAAGATCAAAAATCTCTCAGCAATGTATGCCACAAAGAGCATGATAAATGAGTAATAGAATTAAAGGACTTTTGTCATATACCATGAGACGCAAATAAAACTTTTTAATTGCAAGACTAGCATTCGGGCATATGGCCCATCATGAGTACCATATACACTGACAAACCGAAACATTATGACCATTATCCAGAATGACACAAAGTAGTAGGGCAAACTATGCATGGTCCCATGTTGCATTGTTGTCAAATTTATTCAAGATGGCGGATCCAAAATGGCGACAAGAAATATGGCAACGTCGAATTGACGTCATGGAGAAAAGTTCAAATTTTGGCGGGAAAATAGGTCAATTGGATTGGACTACCTTCTCTAACCTGACCCCCTCCCTGTCATCCTCCAGAAAATGGTGGGAAGTTCCAATTTTGGTGGAAAAAAGGTCACTTGGGCTACGTCCACCATCGTACATTTAAACAATATGAGACAGTAGTTGTATCCATTGTGTTCACTATGAGGTCTGGAGTCCAACTAACCTAGTACACAGTACTGCCACCAGAGGGCACTGTTATCCCTTCTGTGATGTAATCCAAGATGGCGGTCTGGAGGGGGGGGGGGGGGGGAAATGGTGGGAAAAGGACTCAGCCTGTGCTGGGATGCTGGAGCGAGGAACGAGTGTACTTATTTATTTTGGAACAATTTATTTAGGGATGGATTTCACATAGTTCATTTATTACACTGATACAAAACACTCACCCTGACGTGCTTGGAGTCATGCTATATAGCTACAGACCTGCGAACTACTCGTAAATTATCTAAATAATGCAGTACACTGATGTAGAGATATGCAAACATTCTTAAATTACCGAAATAATGCATTGCACACCCCACAGAGCTGCAAACTACTCGTAGATCGCCAAAATAATGCATGTAAAACGCTCTGCAGACACTCGCTAATTGTAAACTGTCGAAATAATGCAGTACATAGCCAACAGACCGGAAAACTACTCGTAAATCACCGAAATAACTCAGTACACTCATGTACAGATACAAAAACAACTCGTAAATTGTCAAAAAATAATGCGTGTAAAAGGCTCTGCAAACAGGCTCAACACGTAAACAGCCGAAAATAATGCAATGCACAAACACTCATTGCACATAAGAAACAGATTCGAACTATCATCAACTGCAACGTATCACACGCTCTAACGTGCGCATACAGCGACGCCGCTGCAAGCCACCACCAGACAAACAAATGCAGGGGTGCAAGCTATTGCTCTCAGGCTGCTATCGCATATACAGCCAGTACGTGAAAGTTGCGTCTATTTTCGGGTTACAGTTAAAATTCTCCGAGAGTTATATTGAGATCACATGTTTATGTAAGTAAGAGCCAAGTCACCCTCTGGAAGGGCACGATGCTTCTCTACCTGCAGACCTAATCACCAAGCGACTCACCCTCGCAGATGCAGCTAGAAGGTTCTCAATGCTATACTGATGTCACCGGTCACGCTATAGAAATCTGTTGCAATGCTTCCCAGAAGAGCAAAGGGTGCATTGTTCCTAGCAATCCTAACAGAACATGTGAGATGCCCCTGGCCGTGCCCATGTTTACTGTGACTGACATCTACCTGCAAGTCCAGTGTCAAGTGAGAACTGTCTGCATAGCAGCTCACCTGTGCATGCACAGCTAAAAGGTTCTCAATGTTATACTGACATCACATGTCTATGCAAATAAAAGCCAAGTCTACCTCTCACAAATGGTAAGGTGCTGCAGAAATACTTAACAGTCACTTTTGTAGGATTTCTTGAGGTCTTAGCTTGTCTGTACAGAAATTCTTGTCCTAACAGGAGCTGTTTACGAAAATAGCCCAGAATAATGACGACTGCATTCTTCCTGATTAGAGGCACCCTAACTGTCACGTGTTACCCTTCCTGGAAATCGCGACGTCCTGCTTTCAACATACATCTCAGAGACGGTAAACATTCTCGCCATTATGTAGATGCTCCTACGTCCCAGCACATGCAAATGAATGGAGCATTTTGATCGGCTCTTACTGAATTGATCCGCCAAATTACTGATGCTGCCAGTGTGGAAGCACTGTCCGCCTTTTTCTTTCTTTCTGCAGGTGAGACTTTCAGCAGCAAAACTATTTTGTACAGATCGCCATATTGCACTGACAGTTAAACCCTGAAAAAGTTACCTACAGATCGTCAACTACAGAAAGACACTTGCTCAATTATGCTGCTCTACCCCTGAAAACAGAAGATTGAGTATTAGAGCATGAAACAGTTCTCCAACCCGGAAATTTATCGCCCCGTATGGTGTTGATGTAGTAAACATACAATTCTTATCCTGCACCATACTAAATCGTCCCTTTTCCATTATTACACTCCTGGAAATGGAAAAAAGAACACATTGACACCGGTGTGTCAGACCCACCATACTTGCTCCGGACACTGCGAGAGGGCTGTACAAGCAATGATCACACGCACGGCACAGCGGACACACCAGGAACCGCGGTGTTGGCCGTCGAATGGCGCTAGCTGCGCAGCATTTGTGCACCGCCGCCGTCAGTGTCAGCCAGTTTGCCGTGGCATACGGAGCTCCATCGCAGTCTTTAACACCGGTAGCATGCCGCGACAGCGTGGACGTGAACCGTATGTGCAGTTGACGGACTTTGAGCGAGGGCGTATAGTGGGCATGCGGGAGGCCGGGTGGACGTACTGCCGAATTGCTCAACACGTGGGGCGTGAGGTCTTCACAGCACATCGATGTTGTCGCCAGTGGTCGGCGGAAGGTGCACGTGCCCGTTGACCTGGGACCGGACCGCAGCGACGCACGGATGCACGCCAAGACCGTAGGATCCTACGCAGTGCCGTAGGGGACCGCACCGCCACTTCCCAGCAAATTAGGGACACTGTTGCTCCTGGGGTATCGGCGAGGACCATTCGCAACCGTCTCCATGAAGCTGGGCTACGGTCCCGCACACCGTTAGGCCGTCTTCCGCTCACGCCCCAACATCGTGCAGCCCGCCTCCAGTGGTGTCGCGACAGGCGTGAATGGAGGGACGAATGGAGACGTGTCGTCTTCAGCGATGAGAGTCGCTTCTGCCTTGGTGCCAATGATGGTCGTATGCGTGTTTGGCGCCGTGCAGGTGAGCGCCACAATCAGGACTGCATACGACCGAGGCACACAGGGCCAACACCCGGCATCATGGTGTGGGGAGCGATCTCCTACACTGGCCGTACACCACTGGTGATCGTCGAGGGGACACTGAATAGTGCACGGTACATCCAAACTGTCATCGAACCCATCGTTCTACCATTCCTAGACCGGCAAGGGAACTTGCTGTTCCAACAGGACAATGCACGTCCGCATGTATCCCGTGCCACCCAACGTGCTCTAGAAGGTGTAAGTCAACTACCCTGGCCAGCAAGATCTCCGGATCTGTCCCCCATTGAGCATGTTTGGGACTGGATGAAGCGTCGTCTCACGCGGTCTGCACGTCCAGCACGAACGCTGGTCCAACTGAGGCGCCAGGTGGAAATGGCATGGCAAGCCGTTCCACAGGACTACATCCAGCATCTCTACGATCGTCTCCATGGGAGAATAGCAGCCTGCATTGCTGCGAAAGGTGGATATACACTGTACTAATGCCGACATTGTGCATGCTCTGTTGCCTGTGTCTATGTGCCTGTGGTTCTGTCAGTGTGATCATGTGATATATCTGACCCCAGGAATGTGTCAATAAAGTTTCTCCTTCCTGGGACAATGAATTCACGGTGTTCTTATTTCAATTTCCAGGAGTGTATATAGCTATCGACCGCCAGACACTTGTACATATACCATGAAGACAGGTAACAGAAGCACATGCACCATAGGTATACCCCTCGCAGCAGTAGATATTTCCCACGAGATCGGGCTGTCATCCACCGCAGCTGACTGTCACAAATCATCCACTCCAAACACGTGACCAGAGAGCACTCAGCGGACTGAAGTCACTCTCAGAACTGTCGGGCTCATTTCCCCTCAGCACAAAGGCGTTATACTGTTGTTAGCCCCGACTTGCTTGCTTGCCTGTTTTCTACACCCCTCTCCAGACTCTGGGATTACAAGACCATATGTATATTCACATGTTTGCCAGAATATTATACCATTTATGGGATACTTCTCAATATCAAGCACACATGTCCATTATAATTATCCAGGCCGTTATGCCGTGGTCGGTTGATGAATTCTGTGTTTATTCCCAACGTCCAACACACCCAGAGTCAGTTGAACCTTCCATCGAGCTACGGAACCCCTTGAAGATGTCTCCCGCAGTTGGAGACAAAACGTTGGAAATCAACACAGAATTCATCAACCAACCACGGCATAACAGCCTGGACAATTATAATGGGCATGATATTTCCGGCCGTGAAAGTCTACATTTTAGTATCAAGCACACAGCAATATCGCTCACACAGTACAATCTCGAAGATATAGACTGGAAATTATTTCTCTAGAAACTCTAACTTTAGCGAGGTACAGCTTGCTGTGAACCACCAAGTAACTAGAAGCTTATCCCGTATGCGAAGATCTTTACGTGAGAACTCGAAAAAGAATAGAGGGAACTGATATTTACACTCGCGAACACTGATGTTGATGATATAATACATTCCAAATCATTCTTATAATTTACAAAGCCAACTAGGGTGTCTCTCATGTCTAGAGAACCAGCAATCGCGTCTTCCAACCGTCTTTCACCTGCTAGATGCACACACCACAATCAACGTTCCCTCAACTAAATGAAGGCGTGAAATGTGCAGAAGCAGTCAACTGGACAATTTACATGGGAGGGAATAACGATCCAGCGCAAACACACGTCCATATTGAATCTTCTCAAATTTCCACGCGAACATGAAAGCTGTCCAACACATACTAAGTATTAGTTCGCTATTCAGCCATCTAGAAGACGACATGGTTAAGTCAGCTACATTCCTGCATACCAACAAGCCTCTCCATTCAGGCAGCTCCTACTGTCAGCCGGAAACGTGAATCATTCCCACCACAGGTTCAAATGGTTCAAATGGCTCTGAGCACTATGGGACTCAACTGCTGTGGTCATCAGTCCCCTAGAACTTAGAACTACTTAAACCTAACTATCCTAAGGACATCACACACATCCATGCCCGAGGCAGGATTCGAACCTGCGACCGTAGCGGTCACGCGGTTCCAGACTGAAGCACCTTTAACCGCACGGCCACACCGGCCGGCCCACCACAGGTCACCGGCGCTGCACACCAAGTACGCATAGGCAGAATCATCCTAGAAAACTGGCGACATATATATCTTGTCACTGTACTTAAAATTAAATATTACATTCGCAGTCTCAATTGTACGACATTCGACAATGAGCGAAGTATCAGAAATACACCCTGGAAATAGAAATCTCTCTCTCTCTCTCTCTCTCTCTCTCTCTCTCTCACACACACACACACACACACACACACACACACACACACACACACACACACACACACACACACTTTTTATAAGCCTGATGCACAAGGCGAACCTATCACGAATCTGCTACTACTAAGTATAATACTTGGCCAGTAACTTGTTACCAGCGATATGAAATAATACTGACCGAAAATCAGCGATGGGTGGACATGTCTCGAAAGTTTTTCTTGCGAGTGGTACCACTGTATCTTAGAAAGAGAGGCGTAATCGCCTTACAAACCGCCATGTGTTGAAAAAGCACGATCGCAACGACCATATTACTATCACAAGCAGTCTTGTTTCTACAGGAACACACAAGTATCCATGCTAAAAGCTATTCCAGCTTTATAAAAATCGAGGTATGGCATTACCACCGCATGAAGTGGTTTTTCCAGACAAATACCGCGACACTGAATATAGGCGGTGATCACTGGAGTGTGTATTATCAGACCAACAGTGCGGGTACACGTAGCAACCTTGTGAAAAATTCACTGAATTTAGAAAGTGATTCGGCCAAGATATGTGGTACGAAACCGGTATTTGCAACTCCCTCATGCTGCCGCTAGATATTTCTCCAGTATTTGTAATGAATTCTACCTGGATGCCATGTCAGAGGTTCTGCGATATATCCACTGGGTTATAAGCAAAGGTTGATGGAGAAGGATCATAAACAGTAGATGGCGTGCTGATTGAGGTCATAAGAAACGTACACTAGCTTTTCAGATCTCTAGTGCTACGCTCTCTGGTAGAAATGCTGTCAGGGATTTGGAATCAAGTCTTTCCACTCAACCACATACCTGCGTTGGGATCATATGGAGAAGTCCTTTAATGATTACAGCCATTAGTGAATCATTTATGGCACTCTCATATCCTGAACGAGCCACGTTTTTCGAACCTATCAGCTACAGTAGAATTTTAGATAGTCCCTATGCCTCTTGCAACTGCTGCCATTTCTGCAGTTTTGTGCATGTGATCGTTCCAATTTAAGTAGGAACTGAGCAGAAGTAAGAGACAGTTATATCTACCACATTCTGCAACCCGTGTCGAAACAGAGTGACCTGAGTTAGTACGACAACACCGTGTTTTGACCATTCGGTGGAAATGGGAACGTTGTCGTAGATCCGCCAACAGTGTACGCTGTGAAGGTCAGCACCAAACGAAGCCTGTTCCTGCAACACGAGGTAGTATAAAAGACTGAACTGGGGAAAGGACGAGGATTTTGCTACTGATTTGTGGTGCGTCCCCAAACTACATACAAGCGGCTCATTCACTTCTATCATCCCAACGTGCTATCTTCGTTATTCTGTACCATCCAACAGAGAAAAATTACAAACTATAAAAGCTCCACTAGCTTCATCCAATAGAGAACTCGATAAGATTTTTTACCGCATCTCTCCCCTCCCATACATCAAAAATACCATCTGCATGCCGGCATCGAGCACATGTGACGATCCTATTAAATATACAGCTATTGATCCAGTGCACAGGCCAGTGTAAAGTTGCATTGCCTGTACTGTAGGAGGATGGCTGTATCCCAAAAACTATACTATAAGTCAAGGAGACCCTCCCTGTGGCCCTGTGTCATTGTGACAGCATTGTTTGAAACATTGCTTTTTTTTCTGCTGTAACATGCTTTGTACACTACCATACATTTTGTTTCTTCCGCCATGACTTCGAGGTCTGTATCAGATTCTGAACTGACATTAACACGTCCTGATCCATTGCTTCACACGGAAAGCTAGATGTCGCACGGTATAAGTCATGTTGTTACTGTTGCTACCATAAAACACCACACAAACTGAAATAAAAGATAGTCACAACATTAGGAAACTGGAAGAGTTTGGCAGCATTGTGAAGAGTTTCCAAACTGCTGTTTGACCTCTACATTTAAACTCATCTGTCACAGCGACGGTACAGTTGATGGTTCTGCGTTCCGTTTCGACTGATTCCTCACATTGTAGTCATGTACGCGATCACTATTTCAGTGCTAGCCATCCCCAGAAGGTGTTGCCCTATCCACCAAAACTCTTTCTCTAACGGAAACAAGAGATGTCAATCATTATGTGGTAATCAACAGCGTACCAGTGGATGGATGGGATGGAAAAGACACTGTTGATGTACGGTAATAATAAGGATCACAGTTGATAGTGCGAATAATTTGGCAATTTTACATTAATTTCAACACCGAGCAATGATGTGACAGCATGTTTCCTGATTTCAGTATCATAGCTAACTCACCCCTTCTCTACTTTGCGAGTATCATTGTGAATGTAGATAGACGACTGTGCAGTACATTCATTCATTCATTGTTATTCTTGAACACATACATCATCAAAATATACCAACCAGACAGCACTCCACATATTTCTAACACCTCGAGCATATTGCGTAACTTACGATCTATCTCTATGCGGATGGGAGTCACAGAGCATTCTCGCAGTCTTAGGATAAAATTAGAAACTGAAAGACCCCCTCACACTGACAACTGATGCATCCTGATAGAACATCAGGAAAAAAATGGTCAAATGACGTGCAGCAACTTCTCCCTCTTTCTCTCTAGAATGCATCATTAGTCTACAATTAAACAGTGTCTCGTTCCATCTCAACCGACCACCCCATCCACTCTACTTCATCCTTTAACACAGATGCAAGTAAGTTTAGAGGCAGATGGTTCTCTGTTTTTCCAGGAAAGCATCAAAGACAGCAGTCATCTCATATGTATCACCATTATCTCAATAGACATACAGTAGAATGATGCCTTGACAAAAAGATGACAGTTTCCCTAGTTCCCAATGCCTCCATGTCAATGTTTTCTCGTATTCCTCTTGCTGTCACACACTCTTTCCCAAGTACAAGAAGTCTTCTGCACCAAGCAGAAGACACACAAGTCATCCTCAATTTACCCACATTTCGCTGTATTTTCTCTCAATTTATACGTATTTTCCGCAATTTTATCGATTTTTTGGTCACCACTACTCATGCGATCATGACATGACGTCTCTTCCCGTAATTGCTTGTAAATGTAGTAAAGCTACCAACACCTAGTGCAAATGCACTGATCGGGAGGCGTAGTATATCACTGTACTCAATTGCATCCAGTTGCCTCCACCCCATATATTCATAATCTGCAATGCGTTTCCACTGTTTTCTGTATGCCTGTGTACATGCATAGTGTCGCAGATGGCTCTCAGGACCTGCCGTAGACCTGAGTTAGTGAATGTGGATCTGCCGCGCGTTATACCTGAAGAAATGTTGAGATACCGATACACAGTATGTCACATCCGGGATAGGGTTTGAAGATGGATCTGCCATGCATAATCCACATCTGAACATCGGTCTGGATATACAGTGCATGGCGGACCCACACTTTAACACTAATTTGGGTCTACTGTGAGTCCTGGGAGCCATCTGCGACACCATATTACTCTCACTCTTTCCCTACGAAACCCTATTTATCGACAAAATCTCCGTTCAATGCGACGGCCTTGCAGCACCTCACTGCGAGGGCCTGTATGCCCGCATGGTACACTTTACTGGTCGACGCCAGAGCCAACGTCTTGCTGCATCAATAACCTCCGCATCATCCATGAACTGCTTCCCACAGAGTGTATCCTTCATTGGGCCAAATAGATGGAAGTCGGAAGGTGCGAGATCCGAGCTGTAAGCACACACTTATGATTAACCCAAGTGAACGAGTGTGTCAGCACTACCAACAGAGACGACTAGTTGAGCACATCGAATGAAAGAGTATGCACGTTCCAACATTGGAATCATGGCTGTTTGCGGCCGGGCAGCAAATGGGAGATTGGACAGGTTTGCGCGTTCTTGTTGCAATCATTACAGACGCCTCGCCCAAAAACTTGCAGTGCTTTTGGTTACTGCCAGGTCACCGTAGACAATCTGCCAACTCCTATGAATATCTGCGATGCTCTGGTTTTACGCTAAAAGAAACTTAATGACAGCTCTCTGCTTGAAACCCACCTCCGTTACGGACGTCATTTTGAAGGCTACATATAACGGCGACACCTACTGGAACTTCATGAAACTAGATGGGCTGAAACGGGTGTACTCCACGATGTTCCACAACAAATTCCACATTTTTTCAACCGAAATTGGCCGAGAAAAAAAAAATATGTTGCATTACTTATCGAACGCCCCTCGTAATAATATGCGATTGTTTCACCCCCTGTAACGTGGAAATAATTAGTCCAGGAGAAGAAATGAATATGACCTTTTTGTAGGAAATTTAAAACAGTTTAATTTTGTACTGGGAAAAATTTTCGCCGGGAGCCGTGATTTTTGAGTAATACAACAAAAACGTAAAAGCCTTTAAATCTTCCACCACCATCACCACAACCAATGTCCGTACCAGATAGGTTAAGATTTTTATTATTTTGTTCAGGATAGTCCTTCGTAGCACTGTGCAATAATTTGCGACAACACAATTTTTTCGTTCTAATCTTCCTTCACTGAATGGACTACTGCGACGTCGAAGAGAAGTGGCACTGGCAGTAAGGATGTTTACAATCTGAAGTATAGTTCTCTTGATAGACTACGATTCACCAGTGGCATGAAATCCTACAATGGTACCTTACGGACTGGTCCGATTTTTTCACACTTACATGATTTAAAGGTCAGTTTCTAAAGCAGCAAGACACAGTTCTCAACAAGACGCAAGAAAAACGCATTTGAAAATCAGAATATAACGGAACGCTGTTTAGTACAAATCAATGGTTGAGCATTAAAGAATTTGTCGATAGCTGAGAGCGTAGCGTAATCTGATTATAATCCTAATGTCCCTGGTTCAAATAACGCTAGCAGCATACTTTTACTTTTTAAAGTTCATATGAAAATGCGAGTATTCACATTAAAATAAAATTGGGCACAAAAAGGCGAAACATTAACTAGAAAATTAAATACTTTTTTTTCTAGCGTCACGACAGTATTATTGACGAATACAACTTTTTTCATTTAACAAAAGGAGATTTCGCATGACTGCATCAAATTTTGATTTGATATTCATATGACCAACAACAGAAAAAATACGTTATTTTCATTAAAAATTATGGTTCCAAATGTGTGTTAATTATTGTTTCCATTTGTTAATAAATACGTAATTTAAAAAAGTAAGAAACATTGTTACTAGCTAGATTTAACCAGTAACTTTATATAGTTATAAACCAATTAGGCAACGCGCTGAGCTAGCAACGAATATAATTCAGTGTCGCGTACGATTTTTTTAATTGGGTAGAACTCCTTTACGAAACTAATGTACAGGCACTGATCTCCAAATGATGTAGTTAGTATGAAGAAAATCGGAGGGGGGCACTACGTTAAGTTGGAACTGTTACAATAACACGTACATTCTCGGAGAAAGTAATTTTTTTCTCATCACTGTGGCTTGCCTTTCTAATTTGTTGCACAACGAATGTGGTACTTCATCCTGTTTCTAAACGAATGTTCGTCTCCAAAAGAAATTATTTTCAAAGAAATGTCAAACTCTCCTTCCCCCCCCCCCCTTTCCCGCCTGCTGATCCATTGTTTCATCCAACATGACCGTTCACTTCTTTTCCTATAGTACACTGCCACTGCGTACACTATGTGATCAAAAGTATCCGGACACTTCGTTGAAAATGACTTACAAGTTCGTGGAGCCCTCCATCGGTAATGCTGGACTTCAATATAGTGTTGGCCCACCGTTAGCCTTGATGGCAGCTTCCACTCTCGCAGGCATACGTTCAATCAGGTGCTGGAAGGTTTCTTGGGGAATGGCAGCCTATTCTTCACGTTGTGGTGCACTGAGGAGAGGTATCGGGTCGGTCGCTGAGACCTGCCACGAAGTCGGCGTTCCAAAACATCCCAAAGGTGTTCTATAGGATTCAGGAGATGACTGCACGCCAGTCCATTATAGGGATGTTATTGTCGTGTAATCACTCCGCCACAGGCCGTGCATTATGAACAGGTGCTCGATCGTGTTGGAAGATGCAATTGCCATCCCCGAATTGCTCCTCAACGGTGGGAAGCAAGAAGGTTCTTAAAAATGTAGGCCTACGCTGTGATGGTGCCCCGCAAAACAACAAGGGGTGCAACCCCCTCCATGAAAAACACGACCACACCATAATACCGCCGCCTCCGAATTTTAAAGTTGGCACTACAGTCACTCCACACGTTTTTCCACTGTTCAATCGTCCAATGTTTACGCTCCTTACACCAAGCGATGCGTCGTTTGACATTTACCAGCGTGATGCGTGGCTTACGAGCAGCCGATCGACCATGAAATCCAAGTTCTCTCTCCTCCCGCCTGTCAGGCATAGTACTTGCAGTGGATCCTGATGCAGTTTGGAATTCTTGTGTGATGCTCTGGATAGATGTCTGCCTATTACACATTACGACCCTCTTCAACTGTCGGCAGTCTCTGTCAGTCAACAGAACAGGTCAGCCTGTACGCTTTTGTGCTGTACGTGACCCTTCACGTTTCCATTTCACTATCACATCGAAAACAGCGGACCCAGGGATGTTTAGGAGTGTGGAAATCTCGTGTACAGACTACGACAAGTGACACCCAGTCATCTGACCACGTTCGAAGTCCGTGAGTTCCGCGGAGCGCCCCATTCTTCTCCCTCACAATGTCAAATGACTACTGAGGTCGCTGATATGGAGTACCTGGCAGTGGGTGGCAGTACACTGCACCTGATATGAAAAAATTATGTTTCTGGGGGTGTCCGCATACTTTTGATCACATACTGTATATTGTGCAGCAGCCTCAGAGAAAGCAGGAATTGCCGATTTCCTTTTAGCATTTGAGCTCGTTCTCTTGCGAGTTCAGTGTTGACATGGTGATGTCGCTTTGTGACTCTTCTAACCACACGCGACTTTATCCGTTCGCTACACGCGCTTTGTTGCATGCTTTAGCAATCGCAATACCAACATATTTTCAATAATGTGCACTGCCAAGGAAGTAGGATCCACAACTTGAATGTATCTTTTAGCAAACACTTTCAGTGTAGTCTGCTACCAAGGAGTCGGGGGCACTTTGTGACAACTACGAAAGTTTTTTAAAAAACACAAATTTCGTTAGTTATAGTTGACTTCTACTCACAAACACTTTTAAATATAGATATTGATGTTGATGTTTAAGTAGTGTCCTGTATTTGAAAATACTGAATATGATACTCATTATGAAAAGTCACTTCTACAGCTGAGACATATCTGTGGTTTAAGTTCAACCGCTAAATTCAAAACTTTATTCTATTAAAGTAGAAGACGTCATTAAAAAACAATTTTATTTTCAAAATTTTAAAATATGAAGCACCTGACTAGATCACAATACTTTCAAAATATGTCAGTCAGGCGTGTGCCGTCGGGGTAAGTGTTTCGGTGTGTTGGATTTGTACCAATGATTCTATATAGGTTTTTTCTGTCCCAAATAGAGAGTTAAAGTCTCCCATTAGTATTTTCACGTCATCTTGGTGAATTTTTCTCATAGTTTTTTCATGTGTGTTACAGAATTTTTCGACATTTTCGGTGTTTTTCTTATTTTCGACGTTGGTGGGGGCATGTGCATAGATGAGTATATTTTTTATTAGGGCTCTGAATGAGCACAGTCATAAGTAGATTGTTGATGGGTGTGATTTCTTTGGCAGTTTGATGATAGATTTGTGTTCGAGAAATGCCGTGCCAAAGACTGGTGCGCGTTTCGCTACCTTTTATTGTTTTTTGGACTTGAACATGCGATGGTTTCCGTAATGCAAGGTTTCATTGTCAGTTAGTCGTGGTCCTTGAAGAGCAAGGATGAGAATTTGATGTCGGTCGATTTCTTATGTGAGATTATTTAGTTTTCGTGTTTGGATCAATGTATCGATGTTTAGTTTGCAAATGCATTTTTTCTGCTTGTCGGGAAATTTACCAGAGATCTCCGATATTCTCTGCCGTGCTAGCCTGGACTCCCCAGAATCCTAAAATCCAACTGCCGCCTTTCGACGGGCGGGTTGTGTACCACCTGGGGTAAAGTTGACTTTGCTTGCACAGTTCTTGTTTGCTTCTGTTTCATTAGTATGGCCTGGGTGATAACAGGACCAGACAGAACCAGAGGGTGCTGAAGCCTTTGGAAGAAAATATTTTGAGCCGATCTCATTGAGCTAACAGACGGTGAGCTAACAGACGGTGACCAGAGTACCGGTGATTATCACTCAGACATATCTGGATTTTGTGTTCAACGGACTGAGTAGCCGTTCGGAATTGTGTTAGTATTTGGTTCACCTCAAGTAATTGATTTTCTCGTTACCACCCATATGTGGGAGGCTTTCCCCTATCGGCCACACGGGATTATTATTATTATTATTATTATTATTATTATTATTATTAGCACTAGTATTTAGCGCTATTATTATTATTATTATTATTATTATTATTATTATTATTATTATTATTATTATTATTTCTTTCTTGTCTCAGACGTTACGTCTGGTTAAAAATGGAAGGTGACGCGGACCTTGATCAAGTGTGACTTCCTTTTAACTGTACGGTATATGTTACATTGCATTTAGGAACTTTCGGGTAATTGAACAAGTGTCAATAATTACAGATTTCTGTAGTTGTATATATAAGTTTGGATGTAGCTGTATTGCATTGATGTACTGGTGGATATTGTGTGGTATGACTCCTGTAGTTGATAGTATAATTGGTATAATGTCAACTTTATCCTGATGCCACATGTCCTTGACTTCCTCAGCCAGTTGGATGTATTTTTCAATTTTTTCTCCTGTTTTCTTTTGTATATTTGTTGTATTGGGTATGGATATTTCGATTAGTTGTGTTAATTTCTTCTTTTTATTGGTGAGTATGATGTCAGGTTTGTTATGTGGTGGTGTTTTATCTGTTATAATGGTTCTGTTCCAGTATAATTTGTATTCATCGTTCTCCAGTACATTTTGTGGAGCATACTTGTATATGGGAACATGTTGTTTTATAAGTTTATATTGTAAGGCAAGCTGTTGATGTATTATTTTTGCTACATTGTCATGTCTTCTGGGGTATTCTGTATTTTCTAGTATTGTACATCCACTTGTGATGTGATCTACTGTTTCTATTTGTTGTTTGCAAAGTCTGCATTTATCTGTTGTGGTACTGGGATCTTTAATAATATGCTTGCTGTAATATCTGGTGTTTATTGTTTGATCCTGTATTGCAATCATGAATCCTTCCGTCTCACTGTATATATTGCCTTTTCTTAGCCATGTGTTGGATGCGTTTTGATCGATGTGTGGCTGTGTTAGATGATACGGGTGCTTTCCATGCAGTGTTTTCTTTTTCCAATTTACTTTCTTCGTATCTGTTGATGTTATATGATCTAAAGGGTCGTAGAAGTGGTTATGAAATTGCAGTGGTGTAGCCGATATATTTATATGAGTGATTGCTTTGTGTATTTTGCTAGTTTCTGCTCGTTCTATAAAGAATTTTCTTAAATTGTCTACCTGTCCATAATGTAGGTTTTTTATGTCGATAAATCCCCTTCCTCCTTCCTTTCTGCTTAACGTGAATCTTTCAGTTCCTGCATGTATGTGATGTATTCTATATTTGTAGCATTGTGATCGTGTAAGTGTATTGAGTGCTTCTAGGTCTGTGTTACTCCAAATGAGTAGGTCAATATTGGTATGGCATAAGTATTTATAGCTTTTGTCTTGTTTCTTGCTGTCAATTCTGTTTTCAGTATTTTTGTTAGTCTTTGTCTATATTTTTCTTTTAGTTCTTCTTTAATATTTGTATTATCTATTCCTATGTTTTGTCTGTATCCTAGATATTTATAGGCACCTGCTTTTTCCACCGCTTCTATGCAGTCGCTGTGGTTATCCAATATGTAACCTTCTTGTTTAGTGTGTTTTCCCTTGACTATGCTATTTTTCTTACATTTGTCTGTTCCAAAAGCCATATTTATATCATTGCTGAATACTTCTGTTATATTTAATAATTTCATCCATGTATAGCAGATGTGTGATTTTGTGTGGGTATGTTCCAGTAATATTGTATTCATAATTTGTATTATTTAGCATGTTGGATAGTGGGTTCAGAGCAAGGCAGAACCAGAAAGGACTTAATGAGTCTCCTTGGTATATTCCACGCTTAATCTGTATTGGCTGTGATGTGATATTATTTGAATTTGTTTGGATATTAAGTGTGGTTTTCCAATTTTTCATTACTATGTTTAGGAACTGTATCAATTTAGGATCTACTTTGTATATTTCCAATATTTGTAGTAACCATGAGTGGGGTACACTATCAAAAGCTTTTTGGTAATCAATGTATGCATAGTGTAGGGACCTTTGTTTAGTTTTAGCTTGATATGTCACCTCTGCATCTATTATCAGTTGATCTTTACATCCTCGTGCTCCTTTGCAACAGCCTTTTTGTTCTTCATTTATAATTTTGTTCTGTGTTGTATGTGTCATTAATTTCTGTGTAATGACTGAAGTTAATATTTTGTATATTGTTGGTAGGCATGTTATGGGGCGATATTTAGCTGGGTTTGCTGTGTCTGCTTGATCTTTAGGTTTCAGATAAGTTATTCCATGTGTAAGTGTATCAGGGATGTGTATGGGTCTGCAATGTAACTGTTAAATAATTTAGTTATATGTGAATGTGTTGAGGTGAATTTCTTTAGCCAGAAATTTGCTATTTTATCTTTTCCAGGGGCTTTCCAATTGTGAGTAGAATTAATTGCTTGGGTGACTTCATGTTGCAAAATTATCACTTCAGGCATTTGTGATATCATCTTGTACGTATCTGTTTCTGCTTGTATCCACCGTGCATGACTGTTATGTTGTACCAGGTTTGACCATATGTTGCTCCAGAAGTGTTCCATGTCTGTTATGTTTGGTGGATTGTCTATTTTAATGTGTGTGTTATCTATTGTCTGGTAAAATTTCTTTTGGTTTGTGTTGAATGTTTGGTTTTGTTTCCTTCTATTTTCACTTTTTTTGTATCTTCTAAGACGTTTGGCCAATGCTTGTAATTTCTGCTTCTTTTCATCTAATTGCTCTATCACTTCTTGTTGTGAGATTTTACCTAACCTTTTTCGTTTTTTTTCTGACATTTCATTTCTTATAAATTGTGTTAGCTGTCCGATGTCTTTTCTCAGTTTTTCTATTCTGATCTGTAGCCTGTGTTGCCATGCTGGTTTTGTGGGTTTCTTCTGTGTGTTGGTTGGTTCTGATCTCTGCCTAGTGTATATTTGGTGTAGTGAGTGCTCCTATATAAACCAGTAGTTGTAACTCTTCCATATTTGTGTTTTCATTTATTTTATTGTGTGTGATGGTGTTGATAGTTGTTATTGTTGTTTCGACTTGTGGGTTATTTGGCGGTCTATGCAAGACTGGTCTAATGTCTGTATTTGTGCCTTTGTATTCTATATATGTCAGCTGAAATTTTTCTTCTATATCTAACATGTGTCACTTCGTGTTCTATTTGTGCTTGTTCTGGTGGCTGTCTTAAGATTTCGTTTTCCTCTGACTGTTTAATTGATGCGTGTTGTTCTTTGTTTGTTTGCTCTGAGATGTTTGAGTCCATTACTGTATTTTCTTCTTCTTCTGATTGCACATTATTTTGTTCCAGTATTTGTTGTACTTGTTGTTTAATGTTTTCTAATTCTGACTGGGGTATCCTGTTATTATTATTATTATCATCATCATCATCATCATCATCATCATCATCATCATCATCATCATCATCATCATCATCATCATCATCATCATCATGTCTTCAGCAAAACCGATTTGGTGTATCTTTCCACCACCGAAGTAGATGTGTATTGTTTGATTCAATATTTCCATCACATAAATGTGGGTTATAATTACGTTACATTGCTGCTAGTAGGCATATTTCTCACTTTTTCTTAGACAGTTGCTAAATGTTACTCCATCAAAGGAATTATGTGCCCAGCATTGTTGCAATACAGACGTTCAAATTACCCGATTTCTGTAATTTCATTTCGATACCAGAGCGTTCTAATCGGATTCAGCCAGTCAGTCTTAATGTGGATATCCGACTACGGCTCTCATCACACGATAGACTGGGTAAACCACATTCTTAATCGGACTGTTGAACCTGGATCACTTATCTATGACAGGGCCAGAATTCTTAAACACTATGGAAAATACTAATACAATGTGCTTATTACAAATACGTTATTTGAATATAAATGTATGAAGCAACGAGATAACCATTCATTTACAGGAGCAGAGCCCCATCCGTCATAGCAGAGCAGTGCAAGATTGGTTTCAGGGCCAAGAGAGGATAAAGCTGTTGCCGTTTGTTCCACGATCGCCGAACAATAACCAGATAGAGAATATGTGGGCAGAGGTAACAACGTCACTACCATGTGGAAATACAAATGCAAGCGACCTTTGGACAAATACAGAAAACGTATGGTAGGAAGTAAACCATGACGCTACACTATCGACGACTTAATGAAATCAAAGCCCCTACGCCTTCGAGAAATCTTCTGTAATGATGGTGGGTGGTTTGGTTACTAAAAGTATACTCGTCCACAAAACCCATGTGGGCAATTATCTGATAATCGGTCAAGCTTTGCTTTGTCACAGCTCTTTAGCATACAAGTCCATTTACTTTGTCTCCTTACAATTCTTGCAATGCAAGGTAATTGAAAAATCTCACCCACTCGACGCCAACTGAGGAATTGCTTGGAGCATGTGTTGTTCAACACACAGTAGTCGTCACCCTCACTGGAATCAATGTGTGTGTGTGTGTGTGTGTGTGTGTGTGTGTGTGTGTGTGTGTGTGTGTTTTCGTGTTCACTCACAATCTGAATCAATACTATTAACATTAGAGAGACAACCAACAATAAATATTTCTTCAAATATGTCTGTAAAGTATTTTAATGCGATGGGAAGTTACAAACTAAATTTTTACGCAACCCATGTCCTGCATATTATGTTAAGTAAGTAAGCTGTGTTAACTCCATAATATCGTTAGGAGAGACAGTGCGCTCTTGTTGTCGCGGCTCGCAAGTGCAGCGACTAGCAGTGCCCAATGCCGCCGCGATTTGTTTATGTTGGCTGAGCGTGGACACTGCAGCACACACTTCCCCATAAACGGAAAGAAATCATCTTGGCTCTGACTGCAGTGAGCGGACATCACTACCTCCATGTTGCCGCGATTTGTTTATGTTGGCTGAGCGTGGACACTGCAGCACACACTTCCCCATAAACGGAAAGAAACCACCTTGGCTCTGACTGCAGTGAGCGGACATCACTACCTCCATGTTCTTATAGTACCAAACGTGAGACTCTACTCACATGTGCCATGGAGGAATTGCAACGGGTATCATGTCATTAGACATCAGAATATTTACCGGTGATGAAATGTCCACTCTATTTGAAACCCAAAAAAATTTAAACTTTCTCACAAAGCCAAGTGAGATTATACTAAATGCGTCTTATCTAAGGGGCAAAAATTAACTGCAGAGCTTTTATGTACGCAGTAGTAGCATACAAGGAAATATGTCTTGGAAGCGTATATTTCATTTCCTCTTCTCATATCAACGCCCTTGTTTTAGTATGAAATGAGAAAATAAACACGAAAAACTAAAGTTCCTGAGATGCATATAAGTCATTTCCTCTTCTCATATCATAGCTTTTGTTTTAGTATGAAGTAAAAAATAAACAGTTTAGGGTTCTGAAGCTTAATATGACACCAGAGTCTTATCGTAGGCGTTATCGGAAAAACAAAAAGCAAGGAGCTGTCCATTCGTTTGTCCAACAGTACGTTTCCTTTCATGCATTACTACCGCTCGCAGATTCTTGTTTAAGGACTTGTGGGCATCAAGTTCTTCAGCGAATAAGCCGTATGTTATTGTGCTAATTACAGTATGGAAAAAATGCAACAAAGACGAGTTCTCCTAGAGCAGTGAGGATATTTGCACATGCTTGTATTCAGCAATAACTGTCAACTGCCACAACACATCACAGAATTTTGCTCGAGCGTTGTCTTACGATTCCCTTATTGAGTTTGTATCTGCCTGCTTGTAGCTCTGCTAAAAAAAAATTAAAAATTTGGGTTTCAGCGAGTCTCGAAAGGCGAACAAAGGCAGCGTACACATGACAGGCAAGCACGTTACCTGGTAGCTAGCAACCACGTGGGATGTTTTTGACTTACTTATTGGCCCAGTAGCCACTATGACAGATAAATCGCAACATAAGAGACGAGAGTAGTTCTTATTTCCCGTGTGGAAGGACTTCCCTTGACTCAAAAGCATTAACTGATATCCTTATGTCACATTTCAAGAGTAAATCACATTATTCAATTGAAATGACACGATCAAGGAAGTAACTCGTCGGTCACAGAGATGCCAAACATTTTGCGCTGTTGCCAAGTTTCAGTAATACTGCCAGGAAGGATACCAGCTGATGTGTTCTGTGCGTGACCTCGGAAGTGACTATAGCTTCGTCTCAGAGTTGCGGGTGGCAAGGGCCGCAATATCCTCATTATATGTCAATGAGTCTTATTCGCATTTCTGTAACCAGGTTTAGGAACTAGAGTGTAGTTACTTGTAACACATCGATGCAGTGAGTGCAAACTAAATGTCGTAAATTAATAACTGCGACAGTTATTTGTGTTTTACTGTCTTAATTGGACCGAAACCTTGAAAGCGTATTCACCAGACGCGATCACAATTTTTAGAGATTCTCCAGGGGTTGAGTTGGAAACGTATCTTTGCTTTACAATATTGTTATTGAGCTCACTGTCATTGGCACATCCACCAGAAGACAGGCATGGCCTGGCTTTTTGTTGTCTGCTTTTCTGACGGATATTCTGCCTTTGCTCGTAACGTGAAGACTTAAGGTGAATTCGAACATTCCATATGGCGAAAATTGGATGATTCTGTTCTTCCGGCTCTAACATTCAAAAAACAGTTACAATAAGCGGCAGAAAAGCGCCTGTGAACCAACAATTAATAATAGAGTGATAATTAGTGTAATCTGACAAATTCCATCAGTCATCTGATAATTGTGAAAAACTACTTTTTTTCATCTGCACAGCACTGCAGTATGAACTCAAGGGTTTCATAGGACTCCTATACTTAATTTCGTTGTGAACGTTTTCAATGACACTAGGGGAGGAGCACAACCATCTGACTTGCAACATACTTTTCCAAAGGGATTTGAATCTTTGGCTACAGTTGCAGTAGCACGTCCAATGAGGTATCAAGAATGTGAGCAATCACGCATTATTGTAGTATAGCCTAGGGCAGAAAGAAGCAGGGTTTCTGACAAAGTAAACGATGAGAGACACTGTCGCTGTCACTTATTAAAGAGGAATTGTTCAGAAAATTACAACTATATCTAATGAAATGAGTAGGGTGATGCAGCTCCAGCCCAGCACTATCACTGAGTTGCCAAACATTTTCCGAATAGAACTTAAGATTGCCAGATTGTGCAGATGGCCGGACTTAGAGTTGTCAGGGGCGGTCAGTTTTATTGGCCACCTTAAGTGAACGACTCGGACTTAGTCTCTGTGGCGGCCGACCGGCGGTCAGTTTTTATGTCTAAGACTGTACGTAATGTGCACATAAGGAGACGACTCGATCTATAATGTGTTGAAATGAGGCAAAACGCCGCAGGCCGAATCAAGGCGATACTGCAGTTGCAAAAAAGGTCGTAAGCACTGGCAATTGATAATCACTGATTTACAAGTGTGGATTTAACGCAGGTTCTCAGTTTTCACATCCATATATACCCTTGTTATTCTCTTACATCTTCTCTACCTCCACCTAACTGTAATTCAGAGCGTTTCGACTTTATTGATCGGGCCGGGCCAATTTCTGCGGTGTGTTTACACAGTGTTAAGTACGCCGATTATCTCTCGCTCCCTCCTCTACTCCTTACCCAAGCAAAAGAGTGGTCGACAGACGACTCCCCGAATTTGAAAACGAGAGCATCATGACTTTAGGGCAATACGCGTCTTCGGCGGAAAATATTGTCTGTACTTCGATCAGCGTCGTTTGCCTTCTGACTCAGAATTCAATTCTGACAATAGTAACATGTCCACATTATTAACATTACTACAAGAATAGAACAGAAAAAAGATGAAGTATATATAGGAAGTGCACTGACCAGTCTTTAATGTATCGTCCTCCCGCCCCACACACTTTTGGATCGGTAAGAAACAGCTTTCCAACAATTTCTCATTACTGGAACTAATGTCCACTCTTCAGCAGAGCGTAAGCTAATTTGCTGGTGGATTAAAGCTGTGCTGGACTGGGTCTCGAATATGAGACCTTTGGCATTCACTGCAAGTACTCTGGCCGGCCGAAGTGGCCGTGCGGTTAAAGGCGCTGCAGTCTGGAACCGCAAGACCGCTACGGTCGCAGGTTCGAATCCTGCTTCGGGCATGGATGTTTGCGATGTCCTTAGGTTAGTTAGGTTTAACTAGTTATAAGTTCTAGGCGACTAATGACCTCAGCAGTTGAGTCCCATAGTGCTCAGAGCAATTTGAACCATTTTTTTGCAAGTACTCTACCGATTAATCAGCAGTTTTAATCTGCTAGAAAGTTTCAGTTTCTGGTTCCTTTGAGCTCTAAACGTAAAGGTCAAATACTTGAAAGTACTCAAAAAAATGGTTCAAACGGCTCTAAGCACTACGGGACTCAACATCTGAGGTAATCAGTCCCCTTGAACTTAGAACTACTTAAACCTAACTAACCTAAGGACATCACACACATCCATGCCCGAGGCAGGATTCGAACCTGCGACCGTAGCAGCAGCGCGGTTCCGGACTGAAGCGCCTAGAACCGCTCGGCCACATGGGCCAGCTGAAAGTACTCACTGTATTGCATTCTATCATACATTTTCCTCATTAAGCGGATCAATCAGTGTGGACAGTACTTCTTACTGATGATGCAATTGCAAACAGAAAAACTTCACTTGTGAGTAAGTGTAAGAGAACTTAGAATTTCTTACCGAGAATATGCACTTAGTGTAACAAACAGCAGCCAGCTTCAGATATGGATGAATGCAAAATACTGCGCTTGATAGGGAAACGTGGGCTTTTGAATTCACCACCAATAAGTTTCTGCTGAACTCCTATTTTTAAATTTACATCTGCATCGATACTCCGCAATCCATCTTACGGAGCGTGGTGGAGGGTACCCCGTACGACTGTTAATCATTTTCTTTCCTGTTCCACTCGAAAACAGAACGAGGAAAAAACGACTGTCTCCTTGCCTCCTTATGAGCCCTAATTTCTCGTACAGTACGTGATCAAAAGTACCCGGACACCTGGCTGACATATCCTCTTCCACAAAACCGAGACAAATGAATATTATCAATTAAATAAAGAGTGCTGTCGATGAAATAAATAATACAAATATATTCCCCACAGTTTTAATGCGGAATGCTTTACAACACTTTACAATTTAGTTTTTATTACGCTAATAGTACCTTCATGATGACTGTACAAAGTCAAGGTATTTCAACATTGTCAAATGACATTAATGTACAGAATTCATAAAAATAATTTTAAAATTTATATGTGTAGCTTCGGAGGAAGGACACCTGACTTATTATTTCACCAATGCTTTGTTCTATTTCTTTTTTAACAAACAAAAGACAAAGAAACTCACTTGCAGAGTTTACGCTCACTTCGACGTCGTTCCATTGAAGGAAATTATCTGGTGTACTCATCTTTAGCTGTTGTTTTCCGTTTTGCTGTCATGAGCTTAAGCATGGTGAGTATTTCAAATTCTTATTACCAGCCACTTACCAGAAAATCAGCCTGAATTTAATAAATTCCTTCAGACTCTTCTTCTGAAAACTTAGAAAGCTAAAGGTGATTATTTCGAACATTCCATTTGAAAAGGAAGCGGTAACACTGAAAGCGAAAGCACGTAGAAAGAGGCGATAACTCGACAGTTTACTTGCTTCCTCGATAAGGTAAAATGCAATCGATAATTTAGGAGTCTTGACCAGTCAAATTAATCGAAGTGTTATGAGATCGACCGGGCGTTTCTATTTGTTCCTCCTTGATGTCTACGTAAAGTGATTTTGTAAATCAGAGACTTTTTCAGCCGGACCGAAAGTTATTTACACCACTCGAATCTGGGACAACCCAGGCATTAGCAACCCGAGTCAAGCGTCTATGTTGATTCTCTTATGCGGATTTCCTCCGCCGAAAGGGTCAACGATATCACCAGACGCAGAGAACTTGAGTGCCCTCCAGTGCCAGTACTGCATAAGAATACAGCTGGCGTCGTCCCAGCAGCACATGCGGTTTGCGGAGTAAGTAGACGGCGTGCAAAAAATGTCCCGTTCCAACTCCTCCACGAAGAATCTCATCCCAAGTACTTAATTTGGTCTGACATGCGTCGTTAATTGCTGCTGTTGTTATGGTTGCATTCTTGCTGTTGTGCAGCTCTTCATACGAGTCATTCCTGCGCAGACCCGTTCATCATAGCATAACTATTGCAACCTACATCCATTTGGACCCATGTACTGCAGTCACGCCTTGGTCTCTGCTCTACACTTCCTTCATTACCAAACTGGCAATTTCTTTAAGCCTCAGGATGTATCCTATCAACCGATCCCTTCTTTTAGTCTAGTCATGCTATAAATTTTTCTCTCCAATTCGATTCACGATCTCTTCTTTAGTTGCTCCATTTACCCATCTAATTTTCAACAGTCTTCTGTAACACCATATTTTAAAAGCTTCTATTCTCTTCTTGTATGAACTGCTTATCGTACACATTTTACTTTCGAACAATGCTACTCTCTATACAAATACTGTCAAGAAAAGACTTCCAGACAATTACATTTATCTTTGACATCAGCTAATTTGTCTTCTCAGACAAACATTTCTTGCCATTCCCAACCCGCATTTTATATTGTCTCTACTTTGGACATCACTTACTTTGCCGCCAAAATCACAAAGTTCGTGGACTGCTTTGTGTGTGTCATTTTCTAATGTAGTCCTCTCAGCATAGTTTGATTGAAATGATTACATTGAGTTACCTTTCTTTTATTTTAACCTCTTCGAGACATCCATTTCGTTCAGCTGCCATCTGTGACAGAATTACACCATCCGCAAACTGTGTGGTTTTTATTTCTTCTCCGTGAAATTTAATTCCATTTCCACAGTTTTCCTTTCTTTCTTTCCTTTACTACTTACTCAATATACACACTGAAAAACTTCGGAGATGGGCTTCAACCCTGTCTCACTCCCTTGCCAGCCACTGCTCCACTTTCATGTCCTTTGGCTCTTTTCACTGCAGTCTGGTATCTGTATAGCTGTACATAACTTTCACTACCGATATTTAATCACTTCTACTTTCAAAATTTCAATAACTTAGGTTTGCCTTTCTTTAACTTATGTTCTACGATAAATCGTAAGGCCATTTGCAAAGCTGCCAGAAATCACGTTACAACGGCTAAACTCCTGCAGAGTCTTTCTGCAGTATCACAGAAGGAACATCTAGCTTCTTATAGCCCTATTACACGACCTCGTTCAAAGTCGGTGAGGCGTTAATAATAGCGTCTTTGTTGCCTTAAAGACATTCTGGACTAACATCAACTCACCACGTCCGATCTCAGAAGTAGCTAACGCTCACGATCGTTACAGCGTGTATTTAAAGCAAACCTGATCTGCATCTTCATGGTGGCGCTATTAGCACTACTCCTATGCGACTGGCGCAAAATCTGGATAGATATCTTCCAGATCTAGAAACACGCCTCCCAACTTTAGTCTCTTGCTGGTGAGATTCGTTGTTCCGTCAATGCATTGCAGGAGTTTCATTTTGAACTATTTCAGTGTAATATTCTCGGTGAATCCAATCATGATGCAACAGTATCATCCTAGTCCAACACTGCTTAGTGGGTTTCGTTTTCTAAATAACATCTCTACATACACAAAAATGGTGCATAATAACGTGAATATCTTCTATAACAGAGTTAATATAATGTGGAAGCGTGAGGCAAGGACAGCGTTTTATTGCCGCAACACTTCAAAGAGGCAGCAAATCCATTCTAAAAGAGGTGGTCTACGTGACGCTTCTTCACCATCTTGTTAACTACTGTTGCACGATATGGGATCATTAGCAAGTAGGACTGATGCACGACATCGAAAAAGAAAAGCAAGATCAAAGAAAAGCGACTAATATTTTTTTTTACCATCGTGAAATCGATGAGAGTGTGTCAGGGATATGATGTGAGACTTGGAACGATGATCTCTTCCACAAAGACCTGCATACCGGTCACCAGACTATCTACTCGATTGCACTGATTCCTTTTAGCAAACAAACTACGACCCTCGTGTCAGATTTGCGTATGTATTGAGCAACTTCCTAGTACATGGAGCTCCAATATGTAGACGAAATAGATGTATGTATGTATGTGTAGCACTATCTGATCAGAAGTACCTGGACATTTATTAGGGGCTATTAATATGGGCTGTGTCTACCACACACACGTCAATTTAAACAGAAAATCATATCGGGAGGGGGGGGGGAGGGGTAGAAAAAGTTATTTTAGATACACACCCTTTACTTCGACATCTTTACAAAGACAGAAGAGAATTTTAGTTCGGATACTTTAGCTGACTTGCGGATGGGATTTGCGACCGTTTGCCAGGTACACAAAGATTGACCCGTGTGTTGATCGGACATCCACATATGGAATTCCAGACGGATTTCTCATCCCTCAATTATAAATGGTATTCTGTGCATTTAAGTGTTTCGTAACGTTCTCCGCGTGGTAATGCCTTTCCCTGTATTCTTACCATGAACAAATGTCTCATTAAAATCAATCTTTACGATACACAGAATATGCATCCACAACTTTCGTCCTCCAGCTTCTGAATTGCAATTTGATTATTTTCATCAGCACTTCTCGTTCTCTAACTGTTACATCATAACTTGGTGTTCTTCAACAATGTACTCAGTTCCTCATTACTTATATAGTAATAAGCTCCTCCACAACTACAAAACTGTCTGGTTCTTAGACATCCACATGACGAAGACAGCGAAGAACCGCTATATGTTACAAAAGTTCATTTGCAGTTGATAGTAGTTCCCATATCACTACAATGGTCAGGGACCTCCGGCAGGCCGAAGGTCTGTCCATCGTTTAAATTCCAAAAGGCTAAACTATCATAGTGATCAGATATTTGCAACAACACTAGAGTATTTGTGGGAACTTATATGGGACTCCATGGAAGAAAGACAACAGCTTTCCCAGAAGATTCCAGCATCTACCTGAAAATCAAATGCAACTCGCATGCCACATTATACTGCGTGATGGAGAATACATCGAACATTTAACTCTGATCTTGCTCTATTCATGTGGAAAGAATCATTGTTCGTAAATTTCCATATTAACTCTAATTTCTTGTTGTAGTCATTTCACGAGAAATCTTTTGGAGTGAGTAATACGTTACCACGGACGTACTCCCTCAGATTTTCAAAAAATAAAATCACTCCATGACATGAAACGCCTCTTTTGCAGCTACCGCCACGGAAGTTGCATTGAGTATACAACTCCATGTGTGCCACACGTAAAAAATAGTGTAACTGAGCTAAGAGTTTACAAGTGGATAAGTCAGTTCCTCAAACAGTATTACTACCTGTTACATGTATCTTTGATTTCTGGCGTATATTAGATTTGATAGGTGCAGTTGATCAGTAGTCTGTGTTATCAACATACGAGAAACTAAGAAATGGTTGTCATCATTGTTAGGCTTTTAAGTACGAATCTTTAAATACAAAGTTACGTTTAAGATAGCTCAAGTGAGCACATTGCCTGTGATAACTAACATTTCCAGAATGAGATTTTCACTCTGCAGCGGAGTGTGCGCTGATATGAAACTTCCCGGCAGATTAAAACTGTGTGCCCGACCGAGACTCGAACTGGGGACCTTTGCCTTTCGCGGGCAAGTGCTCTACCATCTGAGCTACGGAAGCATGACTCACGCCCGGTACTCGCAGCTTTACTTCTGCCAGTATCTCGTCTCCTACCTCCCAAATTTTACAGAAGCTCTCCTGCGAACCTTGCAGAACTCATTCTGGAAACATCCCCCAGGCTGTGGCTAAGACATGTCTCCGCTATATCCTTTCTTTCAGGAGTGCTAGTTCTGCAAGGTTCGCAGGAGAGTTTCTGTAAAGTTTGGAAGGTAAGAGACGAGATACTGGCAGAAGTAAAGCTGTGAGTACCGGGCGTGAGTCGTACTTCGGTAGCTCAGATGGTAGAGCACTTGCTCGCGAAAGGCAAAGGTCCCGAGTTCGAGTCTCGGTCGGGCACACAGTTTTAATCTGCCAGGAAGTTTCATAACTAAGGTTGTAACATTCTCCACTTACACCACAGTCTACGTGTTTTCTTATATACAGGGTGCAGAAAAATTGTGTCACGAAATTTTAACCCTGGATAGCTGATGCCAGTAGGAACCAAAATTAATAGTGTTGTGTAGGTCGACAACGCACAATTTTTAAACTACGGAAACTTTGCGCCACGCGCTCCGATTGGCCGCGGGATTGCCCTGCTGCTGGATGCTCTGGACAACGCATGACCGCGAATGCTTCGCCTGCCGGAGATCGCGATGCCTCCAAGGCGTCCCGCACGCTCGGTGGTAGCGTGCCAGCCTTCCACTGTGAGGGCCTTGGGGCGAAGCCGCCGGGGTCCCGACACATCCATTGTAGTTTCATGATAATACGTACCGGGAACAAACCCGTGAACAGCTTTTAGTTCGCGTACAGGAAGTCTCAACAAATTGCGTCGGCCCTGAAAAGGGCCTTTTTTGTAGCTAGGACATTGTTTACCTAACGCAGGTGCTGGAACTGGCGACCCTCTGACGCGACACAAACTTGGTAACGTCAAACGGTGTTTTTCCGATCTGTATCGAAGATTCCTGGCATTGTCCTGATGTGATTGGCGGCATGTTGAATGCGATCCATTAATTCCTCTTCGTTTCTAGGTGGTTCGCGCCCGGGTAGGTGAACTAGAACCTTGAAGAATCCCCACAGGAAAAAGTCCAGTGGTGTGAGGTCTGGTGATCCCAGGGTCCGATGTCCTACGAGCACCTCTGCCAATTACCCGGCCGTCGAAGATTTCAATTAAATGTCTGCACACAGCAGGACTTATGTAAGGGTGCCTCATCATGCCGCAACCACATGTGTAGCCCTATGTCCAGCGGAACATCTTCCAGCGAGCCGCGTAGAGTTTCTCGGAACCACCGGCAAAACCCTAGCCTGTGTTCATTGTCCGCCACAGGATTTAGGTCTACGACAGGGCGGAAACTAATTGGATGCTGGCTGCCATCCCTCAAAACCTCCCAGACTAATCGATGAGTGACACCCACGTCGTGTCCAAACGCTCGAGTACTTTTAGATGCTTCCTCGAAGCGCTCGACAACAGTCTCTTCAAATGCAGCATCTCGTCGTGTTCGAGGTCTTCCAGCGTCACCACGATATCGCTAACGAGCCTGTTTGGCCAAGTCGTCGGTGGATTGCTGTAAACATCTGCGGGTGTGGGTGGCGTCTTGCTATGTATCGTTCCTCATACAACCGTCGAGCTTCATGCGGATTACCGTTGGTCAGTCCATAAACAAAAACCATATCTCGTTCCTCAAACGAATACTGTGCCGCCATGCTTACTGTATGACTAAATCGTAGGAGACTTGTCTCTCCTCCGAAGCGAAGCTTACGGTGAGTACCTCCGACGTGAGGTGGAGACAAACAGCAAGACCTATTCGACACGTGTGCGTATCACGTTGGGGCAGTGACGAGACGAGACGAGGGCTTTTGTACGTGTGAACCGACAACCATAGCGCTGCCCGTCAACCGAAGAAAGGCAACAGCAATCCCACGGCCAATCTGAGCGCGTGGCGCCAAGTTTCCGTAGTTTAAAAATGGTGCATTGTCGTCCGACACAATATTAGTAATTTTGGTTTGTACTGTCATCAGCTACCCAAGGTTAAAATTTCGTGACAATTGTTCTCCACCCTGTATAAGGGATCACTTTGGCGGTTTGCATTGTGTGTTTATGGAAGTTTTTCTGGGTAGACATTTGGGGAAGAGGAGGAAGTGCTCCTACAACTATTCTGTAGATACTCTGGACGACTTGGACGTCTATTCCATGGTGGGACGGAGAAGAAAGCAACCCATACCTGCTAAGGTGACCATTAAGAGCACAGATGTTCTTGTACACTATCTTTATTAACATCTGGATACTAAAGGGGAATACGAGATACCTTCACTAAATGCATATTAGTTTCAACATACTTCAGAATGTGTGCCATGGAAGATATGTATATGTTTTTGAAATCCTGTATAGTTCATACTGCATTACAGATACACAGTCACAAATCCTATGGTAGAGTTGTCAAAAAAAAAAAAAAATGCTGTATAATTATACATGCCTAAAGGACAGAGCTGTTTTTGTTAAAGTGAAATACTGCACGTCATCATTCCGTATCTAGACATAATGCCTAAATTGTTTGACATTAAAGAATCGTGATTTTAGTGTCACAAAATAGAACTGACAGACAATACCACTGTTTGCCAAGACGGACAGTTTTCCACAGGGTAAAGAAGATGACTTATTCCTCTCAGAGTGCTACTGTTAAGATGTTTTGGTTTGTATCATATGTTATCAAGTACTTTTCAATGTGGTGTAGCGATGTGAAATATTCAGTCATATCATTACTGGTCTTTCGAATGACGAAGATATACGTTAAGTGGAATTCATACTGTAATGAAATTGTGACTTAAAAAATTATATTATGTACTTTGTGATATTCCCACAAAAGATGTTATTTTGTTTCCTTAGCGCCACAGCAAGAAATTAGCAGTGACGCCAGTCTTCACATCTGAGAAAGCGGATAACAGTACCGGATATAGTAGTTATCAGGTCAGCAGCCAGAGTTTTTAAAAAAGACAAAGAGTTTTTAAAGGACAACAGGAGCGTCAAGTTCTTGCTATGCTTATTTTTTGTAACAGTATAACAAGAAAGATGTAAACTGTATCGGAAAAAAAACTGTCAGTCGATCTTGCGATATTGGAAGATCAAGAACTGTATTCTGATCTTGCTATTACGTTACATGACTCTGTACACAACGTGCGCTAATAAAACTTTTGCAAAGTTGTTACAATTAATTCGAAGATATCATTGTGATTTTTTTGGAAATTCGGTGACGAGAAATTTTTTGAAGACGTGGAACCAGAAAGAAGTATTACCTTTCTACAAAATTCATAATTTAATACGAGACTCCAACTGACGCTAAAGGAGAAAAATTATCCAACCACAGTCGAACTGCCTGTTCACAAAACTGGATACTGCACAATTCGAGGAACTAGCGAAATGAAGACCCACAATGAGGATCCTTTCAAACTTTGATCTGATAATGCTGTCTCACTCAAGTACGCAGCGTCTTTGTGTCGTTCGTAGGATCACTGAAGGTCTGATGCTGCTTAAACCATTGTATACTCTACTAGATCTGGTAACGATACCAAAGACGAACAACACTATTGCACTCTGGTGGCCATCCTGTCAGAGATACTTGCGGCTCTAATCCTTTACATAATTTATATTGGCATCTGAGCATATCTTGTGTGCTTCACTTTTATTCCTCAGGCAGCGGATGGAGCAGAATGTCACCTCTAATAGAACAAACTATGACACTGCATGTACTGACGTTGAATTCCAATTGAGAGATCGTCTATTAGACGTGTCCCATGAGCCGATTCCTCCCAGTACTTTATTTGGAATATGGCTGAGTTCTTGTCCTTAACCTGTAGCAATTATACTTGAGTCACTAACAAACAAGGGAGGTTATGAGCTCTACGTTGCACACAGTGGTCATTGTGTATCAGGAAAAGAAGTGACAGCTATGTGCGTGTGCAGGATAGTTGACGTCTCCCCTATTGAGATACTACGAAAGTACTTACTTTCTCTGATCTTCGTTGAGCCAGAAACGGTAGGTGAAGTTGAGGACGTAATAAAGCAGCAAGAAGACCATGAGGTCTGGCCACACCAGCTTGTAGATGCTCCCACGCCATCTGAAAAACACAAACGATACCTTCAGATTAACCATAATTTGATATATTAAGCATATAATGCTGAAGTATGTCAGAACGTGATAGTCCAAACAAAGCAGAAATTATATACAAATAACATTCGAAATAAAGATTTTAAATCCCTACGGCTGCTCACAGACAATGCAGCTGTATTCACAGAGGTCTCCAACGATGGTTGTTGCGTGCTATGATCATTAAACACTGGTCTGATGGGTGCAATATAACACAAATGGGGCAACACAATGAGGTATAACAAACAGCAATCAGTAAAGGTATGTTACAGACTACTAATTAACTTTGGTATTGTTTGATGCATGGCACTAAGTCCTAAATCTAATACAATGAAATCTAAATCATTGTTGCTATCTGTTGACAGTCTATATATTGTGAATATAACTGACTGCAATTGAGCCGACACTCGATATTCCAACTACTCCATAAATAGTGAGTGCTAGACCAAAAGGTAGCCTGAGCTAACTGTAGACCCTGAAGCGAACTGTCTGACCGCAGGTTTCGAACTGTCCAAATGTCCGCAGCGCGTTGTGTTTTTGTGCTTGCCAGTGGAAGTTGCGCCTGTATGGTGGGGGTCTCTCGCCGTACTTCTCGTGTAGCTCTTGCTTAGTACACAACAAGGAGCTTATCTCCTGACAGATTTAAGCGGAAGATCACGCGAACCTAGCGAACAGTGTCAGGAAAGGTGGGATATGATTGTTGTACACACAGTGCCTTTCGTCACAAACTGAACGGTATCTTGTGGTGTACAACTGCACTACTACATAAAAGTAGAAATAAACGTTCTGTTGCCTTACGTAAACGTCTCACTTTCTGTTTTTCGTTTTCACTTTTGGTAACTGGAGCGTTTCATATCTTAAATGCATTAAACTGACACATATTCGGAATTCGTGATAATTAGTGCTGGTATTTCATCGCAAAGTGAAATGCTGCCGCCTTACTATACCGGATATCATTGGTGCCAAACTCATTTACTGTAAAATGTTGAACGTGTCTCCGCCCATCACTTCACCTGTGGTTAACAATGAGTGACGTATCTATCACTGTGGGTCACAATCACCTAAGGAAGTTTGCTTGCAGAAGCAAACGCAAGTCTTGCTAAATTCTCTCTGTGGTCACTCAAAAATATATTATATTGATGTACAGTACAATACAATAACAAAGATGAGTAAATGTACATCGTTACGTTCGGGAGATAAAATATGAGCCATTGATTCTGCCCAGAGTCTTATTATGGAGTTCGGCATTACAAGGACTATGCTGACTTTTTAAGACACAAAATATAGTAATAAAACTGCGGAGTTGGTGCTAAAACAAGATGAACTAACCAGAAAATGAAAACTGAAAACAGAACCAAAATTGACCATTGCTGATGATGTTTGTACATGTCGTATAAACAACAAGTTTCGTCGAAGTTCCTGTACCAGGAATAAAACTGCAGTCTGCAGCAGAAAGATTTGCAGATAAATTAGGCCAAACAGGTTTGAAAGGATAATACTAGATAGTTGTTCAAATTCTATAATCGACGCAATATCTTTAACAGTAAAGTGTGAATGGATAGTTAAAGAGCAGACGCTGCAAGTATTGAAAAATTTCGCAAAGAATGGAAGAGTGTCAATGAAAAGAAAATTGGTCTCTGCCACAGGTCTGCAAGCAGATGAAACTGGCTTTTCAACACGCGGACGTAAATTCAGTAAGGAACGAATCACAAATCTTCTGTGTATCATCATTGGTAGTTCAAAATATCTTAAATCAATCGTAATTGGGAAATCTGTAAACCCTGGGGCAATCAAAAATATATTATGCAGAATCTGTCAGTCATCTACAGTATAAAGCTAACACACTGCTATTGCCTGGTTCAAGCACGACTTCATACCCTGACAAAATGAACCGAAACCTTCAGATGTGGAAGCGTTGTTGCTTTTACACAATGCTGTTGATCGTCATCCTGATCGATCTAGCAAGTAATTTTCTCCACCAAACACTACTTCGCCAATTCAGTCCATCGATCAAGGAATGACCATTACTTGTACATGCCTCCACGGAAACGGACAATATGATGAATTTATGATGTTCGTCAATACTGAAGACAATAGTAAATTTTTCTGTAATTCAGACTTTCAATAATTTGGACTGGGACTCGTCCAACTAGTCCGAGTTAGTGACTTTCATTGTAAAACAGTTTACGGGTGGAGACTGCAGTTTTTTTCCAAAGCCTATCTTGTCTACCTCTTCTATCAGTCCTACCTGGTAAGGATCCCAAATCTATGAACAGTACTCAGGAATCGGTCGAACACGCGTCTTACAACCAGCTTCTTTCGTGGATTAGTTACATTTCCTTAACATCTCAGGCTGGCGTCTGCTTTTCACATTACTTGTTTTGTGTGTCCGTAAGGTCGCTCTGGATAGTTGCTCCTACACATTTTACGCCTGATACTATTTCCAGTAGTAGTTTGTCATTAATAGTGTAGTTGTACAGTATTGGATTTCTTTTTCTGTGTATGCGCAATATGCTATATTTCTTTACGATCAGGCTCAATTACCAGAGCCTGCAACATTCATCAATCCTCTGCAGGTCGTTTTGTAGATCTATAATGTTTTCCGGCTTTGCTATCTTCTTACAGACAACCGCAATATCTGAACAGACTTAAAGAGTTACCGATGCATTTTACTAGATCATTTCTGTACATGGTAAAGAGCAACAGACCTGCCACACTTCATTGGAGTACCCTTCAAATTACCTTTACATCGGTCGATTTTTTTCTGTTAAGAACAACGTCTTGAGTTCTGTCTGCAAGGACATCAATCCAGTCGCAAATCTGGTCCGATATTCGGTACGCTCTTTTTTTTCCCTTCACTGAACGACAGTGCGCGATACTGTTAAATGCCTTCCTGAAAACAAGGAACACGGCATCAACCTGAGCGCCAACGTCTACAGCGCTGGCAATTTCAGAAATGAACAGAGCGAGCTGAGCTTCACAAGATCTCTGTCTGCGGAAACCACGTTGATTTTTGGAGAGGAGCATTTCGTTCGAGAAACATCATAATTCTTGAGCATAAAACATGTTCCATACCTCAAACAGATTAACGTCAACAATATAGGCCTACAATTATGTGCATATGTCCTACGACTCTTCGTGAAAACGGGAATGACGTGAGCTTTTTCCCAGTCGCTGGGTAGCCTTAGTTGCTCCAACGACCTACGATAAGTTGCTGTTAGAAGGGAAGCAGGTTTTTTCGCATAATCCCTTTAGAAACTTGTACGTATCTCATCTGGCTCTTATCCCTTTCCACTACGAAGCGATTGTAGTTGTTTTTTCTATTCTGCTATCAGTTATCCCAATATCTGCCTCTTCGAAGTTCTCTTAAGACCTCGAAATATACTTGTCTATGACATATAAAATAATACTTTCGCATTTTTGAATTTGTGTTACACATCATCTTCCCCATCACTGAATATCTGACGTTGACTACTCAGATACCCTGCGATTTATATCCTGCCACTCTTGTTAAAGGAAAAATATTTTCCTAGCTTTCTTGACATTCTTTATAAAAGTCATACTCATATAGATGCTATCATAGCCTTATCATCATTGATACCCTCCTCTACGTTATTCGAGAAGTTCAGGTCTGTTTTTTGCTAGGATGTCTAAGGCGTTACCGTCACGAGTTGGTTCTCTAATTATGTGCTCGAAATAATTTTTGGTGAAGACATTCAGAAAAATCTCTCATTAATCTATGTCCCTGGCACCAGTTTTGATAGCATGGCTCTCTCAATGTATACCTAGCAAGTTGAAGTCATCCCCCATTAAAACAACACTGTCAGGGAACTTATTCACAATATTCTGCAAGTTCTATCTGAAGCTATCTACCACTACACCTCCTGACGTAGATGGTCTTTAAAGCATCAGATTAATTTGTTTGACCCAGTTTCGCTGCATATCTCCACCTATATTAATTCACATTCGAAATCCGTGATAACCTTGCTGTATATTATCGAATTCTTTACTGCAATAAAGACGCCGCGAGCACTGGCGACTAACCTATCCTTACGATAAATACTCCAGTCTAAATTTACGACTTCGTTCCTGTTCACTCCCGGTTGCAACCAACTGTCTTTTCCTAATACAATCTAGATACAACAATCTTCAATAAGTGATACTAGTTCTGAAACCTCACCACGGATACTCCTGCAGTTTAGTAACAACATGTTAACAATATCTACTTGCGATCTGTGTGGGCAAGCATTCTCTGAGTATAATATGGCTAATGTATCTTCGCTTTCGGAAGGCAAGCATCCCTGATCCCACGAGGGGAAGGAAGAGTGGTTACTCAGACCTAAAAAAAATTTTAAAAATAAAAAAAAACACGTGTGCAAGCGACAGGTACTCTACCACCCTGGTAGTCACTTCTTGCGTGTAGTGCACGCCAGAAACCATCTAATTCCTCCGGAAACCCAAAACTGTCAAATACACCCATTTTAGATGCAGGATCAAGATGATCAATACTGAAGACAAGAACACCAGAATTTTTCGCCCCCTCTCAGGAGACACCGCCTTAACGAAACACTGTCCGTGTGGGCGAGGGGGTTTGTGAGATCCAATGAAGTGGAGGGCTATGCCAGCGGTGGTGTAACTACCAGCAGGGCCTCCCAAGCCAGACAGGTCTCCATAGAGGATCCAGACAAAGTGTGTCTCACAACGTCCCCGTCCCCGTCCCCGTCCCCGTCCCATACACTCCCTTCCTTTCCTTTTCCTCCTTATTGTGTGGCAGCAGACACAGTCCCCTAATGTGGACAGCGGAAGAGCCTTGGAAACCAGGACAACGTTGATGCACATAGGCCTTACTGCGAAGGGATGGATAGCGTTCTGTAGTCGTGGTGAAGCCAAGCTATCTAAGGGGTAAGACCCTGAAATAAAACCTTGGCAGGTGTCCAGGCCATGAGGTGGCAGCCCCACCAGGACACTCGGGGGCTGTGGGCTGATAACCCGCACCACCAAAAAAACACATATCACAGAAACTAAAAGGAGAAACAGCCGGATGAATCTTAAGGATATGACCTTTGGCCTGAAAAGGAAAACCCGTATCGGTTTTTGAAATGTAAAGACGTTAAGAGAGGCAGGGAGGCTAAGACAGGTTGAAAAAGAGATGGAGGACTATCGACTAGATATATTGGGACTAAGTGAAGTAAGGTGGCCAGAATCTGGGGAATTCCAAACACAAAATGGTGGAGTGTTGCTGTATGCGGCTCAGACAGGTGAGGACGCGATGCATAGGAATGGTGTAGGGCTCTTACTATCTAAAAGCAAAAAGAAGAGCTTACTGGAGTGGAAACCAGTCTCAGAACGGATAATAACCGCACGCTTTAAAACAAATGTGCGATATGTCACGGTAATTCAATGCTATGCACCTACTGAAATAGCTTTTTTGTTTAATTCTGGATTTACAATGTGAGTACATTTTTCCAGCACCTATTCTAGATTACAGTAAGTCACTAATTATTGTTCTCCACTCTTCTCTATTTGTCCATAAATCTCCAGGAATGTTGTTCTTCCTCATTGCTGACTGAACTCCCTGTATCCATGTATCAGGTGGTCGTCCCCTTTTTCTTCTTCCAATTGGTACCCAGTCGATTATGCATTTTGGTAACCTTTCCTGTTCCATTCGTCTGATGTGTCCATACCATTTAAGTTGTTTGTGCTCGATGAAATCAATAATTGAATTTTTACATTTCATCTTGTCTCTGATTACTTCATTTCTTATTCTTTCTCGTCTTGATATTCTTGCTGAACATCTCCAGAAATCCATTTCTGTGGCTAATAATTTTGATTTCAGTTACCATTTTGTTGTCCACACCTCTGAACCATATGTAATAATGCTCCTAACTATTGTTTTAAAAATCCTTATTTTGTTATCAGTTGTGTCCTGGTGGGGCTGCCACCTCATGGCCTGGACACCTGCCAAGGTTTTATTTCAGGGTCTTACCCCTTAGATAGCTTGGCTTCACCACGACTACAGAACGCTATCCATCCCTTCGCAGTAAGGCCTATGGGCATCAAATAGCTAAAGGAGAATTAAAAGATGCATTTTGTACAGAGCTTAACGGAGTCCTTAGACAAACAAATTCTAGGGACATAAAAATTTTAATGGGCGACTTGAACGCAAAAGTTGGTTCAGAAAATGAAGGGCTTGAACATATCATGGGCGTGCATGGAATGGGGGATCAGGAATGTAAATGGTGAAATGTTGATAGATACATGCGCTGAACATGACCTAGTAATTGGAGGCACATTGTTTCCACATCGTAACTGCCATAAGATAACGTGGGTTTCTCCAGAGAAACATTTGCCCTTGAACTACAAAACAGATTCCAGGTCCTCTCTGAAGAAAACTTTATGGAAGAGGGAATTGAAACATGCTGGCAAAAAATCAAAGAGTTATTTAGATGTGGGAGAAGAAATCTTAGGATTTAAGGCACATCAAAGGAAGGAATGGATCTCTGATGCTACGTGGAATTAAATAAACCACAGGAAAGAACTAAAACGTAAGTTAAATTTTTGTAAGACAAGAGCGCAGAAGAGCGAAGCGTGTAAAGAATACATGGAGGCGAACAAAAAAGTGAAAACATTGCTATGCCAAGATAAAAGGAAATGGATAGATGAGCAAGCAAAATTAGCAGAAGGGGCAGCAAGACAAGGAAATATGAAAGAGCTCTACAATATTACCAAACGGTTGTCACTGAAGAACTTCAGACATGAAGGACCAGTTAAGAATAAGGATGGGGTGATGCTTACAACTCAACAGGCACAGCTACAGAGATGGGAGGAGCACTTCACTTCAAGGAACTGTTAAATTGTGAAGACAACCAAGAGGAACAAGTAAGAGATGTTCCAGAGGAAGTCGAAGAAGATCAAGATATAAATTTGCAGTGCCCCACAATGGACGAAATTAGGATTGCCTTGAAAACACTAAAAAACACAAAGGCTCCAAGCCTAGACAACATAGCACCGGAGCTCTTAAAAGCCGATACTGAAAGTACTGTTAAAATGCTCCATCCTGTGCTGAAGCATATTTGGCTTGAAGAGAAATCTCCAAAGGAGTGGAAAAATGGTTTGGTGGTAAAGCTCCCAAAAAAAGGGAAATTTGTCAGACTGTAACAACTCGCGTTGTATTACATTGTTGTCAGTGCCCAGTAAGGTCCTCACCAGAATTATTTTAAACAGAATTAAAGAATCCCTTGAAAAGCGACTGCGTAAAGAACAGGCTGGTTTTAGGGCACAACGCAGTTGTGTTGATCTTATTAACACTCTTAGGATCATTTTAGAGCAAAGCAAAGAATTCCAAGCAACCATGTACCTGGCATTCATTGATTTTCAAAAGGCCTTGGATTCTGTGAAACGTAAAGTGCTCTGGCAGGTGTTGCGGAAGTGTGGCATACCACAGAAGATCTTAAACATTATAAAAGATCTATATGATAGCTACTCCACAAGGGAAATATGACAGAGCCCATAAAAGTAACAACAGGAGTCCGGCAGGGTTGCATTTTGTCACCAACACTTTTTCTACTCGTTCTAGACTCTGTTATGAGAAGAGTCACAGCAGGCAGGAGACGAGGAATCCAGTGGGGGATCCACGAACGTCTGGAGGATTTGGATTTTGCAGACGACATAGTTTTATTAGCTCCAAGGCTGACTGATATGCAAGCTAAATTAAACTTGCTGAAAGAAGAAGCAGAGATTGCTGGCTTCAAGATAAATATAGGCAAAACAAAGGAAATGAGAGTAAATTCAGGGAACATGGAGGTGCCATTGTTAATAGGTGAGCAGCGGGTGGAGACTGTCAACTCATTCCTGTATCTGGGTGGTATAGTGGCGGAAGATGGTGGAGCTGGATATGAGGTGAAAAACCGCATTAAAAAGGCAAATGCTGCTTTCGTACAATTGTATCCAATATGAAAAATAGAAATATCACCTACAAAACAAAAATCCATATTTTTAATACAAATGTGAAGGCTGTCCTCCTGTACGCCAGTGAAAGCTGGAAAATGGATAAAAAGATAACATCCCAGTTACAAAGCTTCATAAATAGATGTCTTCGACGCATCATGAATATCTGGTGGGCAGAAAAAATATGTAATGAGGAGCTCTGGCGAATAACAAACCAGATACCTATAGAAGACCAGATACGAGAGAGAAAGTGGGGCTTGTTGGGGCACACCTTGAGAAAACCAAATGGCGCCATCGAGAAAAAGCATTGGAATGGTATCCCCAGGGAACAAGGAAGAGAGGAAGACCAAGGGGCACATGGAGAGGACAGTGGAAGGGGAAGCAAAATGAGTTGGCAAGACCTGGGCAGAATTGAGGCAAATGGCCAAAGACAGAGACGGATGGCGAGTTCTCCTGGATGCCCTATGCCCCCATAGGGGCCAAAGGAATTAAGTAAGTCAAGCCAATAAAGAAATCATTAGTGTTAGAGCATAAGTCCCAATTAGACAAGGATGGGGAAGAAACCAACTGCATCCTTTACAGACGAGCCAACCCAGCGTTCATTCATAATATTGCATATAGGGAAAACTTACATATGAACAAAAATCTGAGAAAAAGACCGGTTAAACGCTTTTATCTTTTCAACACATTAGGTCATTAGCACCCAAATGATTACATAAAATGGGCCATTTTCTAGGGAAGACACTCCAACGTTCTTGAAGTTACTCGACCTTCTTGAAGTTACTCGACCAACAGGAGCCTATGCGCATTAATAGGCGAATAAAACTAGAATGAAAAATGACAGTAAACGTGGGACGCTCGTTAAAAAGCAGCGGACATAGTATAAAGATCCATCACAGCGGTGAAGAGTTTCTACGACTACCGATGTTCACTATCGATAATGACATCTCCTCCGTCGTGCTGCTACGGCGAGTAAAGGATAGAACGCGTTCTGTTGTCTGTGCTGTACCTGCTAAAATCTTGGATAGCTCAAATGACAAAAGCACATTAAAGCGTTAGGGGGTTAAAACA
Organism: Schistocerca serialis cubense; assembly: GCF_023864345.2. Lineage (NCBI taxonomy): Eukaryota > Metazoa > Arthropoda > Insecta > Orthoptera > Acrididae > Schistocerca > Schistocerca serialis. Next base: position 260,286,058 of record NC_064641.1, read on the forward strand.
CATTGGGTGAGAAAGCAACGCACCGTCAGTGGTGCGTAACAGTAAGGTCAAACTGGTGTGGGGACTGCAGCTTAACGGACGCCGATGGCTGAAAGACAGTACCCACAATTGTGAAGTTAAAAATATTCCGTAGTGACGAAAGGAAGTGAGGAAAGGAATTGAGGAAAGTCGCCCAAGCCGAGGGAAGGGTTTAATCACCCTGAGATTATTCCCAGAGAGAGACAACCAGTGTTCACGACAGAGCAATATGATGTTTTTACGTGTAACAACGCCGACATCGTCCGTGGTGAATGTTGTGTGTGCCGCAGAAACATGAGTGTTAGGAAAATAAGATGAAAAAAAGATTGGAGGACTTTGACATGTGAATATAGAGGAGGACGGAGAAGAATGGACTGAAAGTTGTAAGAATTATGATGTATTAAGAATGTGAGACATGGGTTTTGTTTTGAAAATGACAGAATGTCCACCTGTCGAAATATCTCCGGTTGTCGAAGACATCGCCCTGCTGCATTCTATTTAATTATTTGAACAAGTATTAATAAGCGTTGGCAAAAATTGACGAATAGTACAGTGTATATTAAAGAGGAAAAACAAACTGCTTAGGAACTGTCAAAACAATTATGTGATGACAACAAGGAGATAGATAGATGGAGAGCCAAAAATACCGGTAGTGAAGACATGCCTAAAGGACAGAACACTACAATAAATGAATACATTTGAACAGCTGAGGATTTGAACATCAATCATCCAGAATTCTGAGTCCAGTGTCTTAATCACTGCACCACTTTCTCTGAGTTTTTATAACTTCCATCGGAGTACCACCGGCATATGACTTCAAGATTTGCAATACCACCAGACGAACGAACGTTAACTTATCCATTCTGATTTAGGTTTTACGTTGCTTTCACAAGGCACGTTATTTTGATACCAGCACTGTTCTGCACAGTAAGGCACATTCGTACCTCCACATTCTTTCGTTTAAGCTTATGTCCTTTCTATAATTAGTTCACTGTTAATGAACGCTGCACTGTTTTAAAACTTTTCAATATGATAATTTTATGTCTTTTATCAGCAAGGCTGACGTAAAAATTAGGGACATGTGACGATATAATTAAATTGAGTAGATGGAATAGTGTTTCAAAATATTCGTCTCCTTGGTCATCAGAATCCGTTCCAGATTTTCACAGTTATCTATCTCGGCTACGACGGTGCTGGAAAAACTAGAATGAGATTTGCCTCACCTCAGATTGTAACTTCCGGCGTATAGAAAGGAAACTGCAATATGATGTGAAACTCATGTACTCTGTCGGTGGTCGATGGCACTTAACATATTGTCGCACTATCTGTGAGGAAAGTGTGTGCTATACTCAAGTGTAGACAGCGTACTACAAGTGACGAGGATCGAAAATTAATCTACGGGCAGTCGAGGGAAGCAACTGGTCGTACAGCACACGCAGCATGCGCTACACGGTAGTTAACAACTGGGTCGTGGCATAGTATGATATCTAAGCAGGCAAAGGAGAACGGCTATACACTGGGTCCATTCCAAGAAGGCTTTGGTAGCGCAGCGATTCTGTGATGTGTATTGTTTCGCTGCAGATGTGGAAAGTACAAACTGCTGTCCACGTGGACACACTGATTCATGCATGCGCAATAAGTCGAAATGTGGAAGGGTGGGGATGGAGTCGGTCTGGAAGGAGGGAGGGGAGGTAGTGTCTCGCGTCTCGCACGTGTCCCGTAATGGCGCCGCGACGGCGTCGTCCAGTCGGTCTCTAGCTGTGCAGGTCCCGCGATCGATTCCAGAGCACGATAGCGGCGTCTCCAGCGGCGCCGCTCTACTGACCCGTCCCTCGTCTCTGTCTCCTTTTATAGTCGGTCGTTTTCTCAAAGTCGTCTCGCGAAGTTTACTTCGTACTACCCTCAGTTTCTTCGTGAGGTAGTGCATCGCAGCTAACCTTCTTCTCTGGGGTAGAGCCACAGATGCAAATGAAAACTTTTTTCGATGCGAAATGTAATTGCCAACGGTTTATATTATAAAAAAACTACGGTCACTTCTTACCACCATCAGCTGTTGACTGCAATTTGGTGGCAAACGTTTGGTATCGCTCCAGGTGGCAATAAAAATTCGAAAGTTAACATAAATGTTTCACATAACTTTTTTGTGAAATTTCTTAAAGCTTTTAAAATGAAACAAACGTTGTTGGCATTATATATCTTTGTTCTTCGTGTCTATATATTTATTTCTCAGCACAGTCACCCTGGCAACGAACCCATTTCTCCTAACGAGAGACCTGCTTGCTGATACTGTCAAGAAAATCGGATGGGGCCAAGTCTGAACTGTGACTGATTTTGTGATCGAGTTATGTACAAATTCTCCTTCTTTCCCCCCGATATACTAAGTATGTCAAACAAAATACGTTATCCTTTTCCATGCTGATTTCCATCCCATATTCCTCAGTATTATTATTTGTGATATCAAACTCTTCCAGTTCAACTTTGTCTCTATGACAGTTGCTGGGACCTTTCCATTCCCAGACTGTTTTATCTTGAAAATTCAAACTCGCAATATCGGACTCGTCACAGTTCGTTATAAAAGGTGATGGTGAGATGATTCGTAGCTACTGAGCTGGCAGCATCGTCAGAGGACTGATGATATGACTGGGTGCAGTTTTGGCAAATATTGTGTGATCGGTATATTACCCAAGAGAAGTGTTCCTACGCTATTCTGGCGAGAGAGACTACGTTCTGTAGACTGTTACACAACGGTCAGGGTAAGCTGTCTCCTTGCTGCCCTGTCCTCGAAGAACAAGTTATACAATAGTCCGCAGGATTTAACAAAAACGGGGGAACGGCGAACGGCATTCCTGCACGATTCAGTCTGTACTTTTCCGCATTCGTCTATCGTATGCTCTAGAGACACCGATCATAACTAACATTAAGTTCAAGTCTGTATCAGCACGAATAAATCGTAAAAGTGACTTTAAGGAAGTGCAAGTAGCCATACTGCCGACAATCCTGAAGTACAAATATCGGGTTTCTGAAAGCGTGAAACCGTATCAAAAATGGTACTAAGCACTATAGGACTTAACATCTGAGGTCATCAGTCCCCTAGAACGTAGAACTACTTACATAACTAACCTAAGGACATCAAACACATCCATGCCCGAAGCAGGATTCGAACCTGCAACCGAAGCAGTCGCGCGGTTCCGGACTGAAGCGCCTAGAACTGCTCGTCCACCGCGGCCGGCGAAACCGTATAACACGGGTGGAAAAAGCGGCCCCGGTAAGGTGAGCGCCCGTGCGGTGGAGAATGCTTGCTGAAACGACAGTTTGCGTAAAAGACAAAGCACACCTGCGGGAAATTTGCTTAAAGGAAAGAAAGGCTATGCTATACGGCGTTAGTCTGGAAATTGAGGGATTGCCGAGGCTTTCTCACTAATTTAAAAAAAAGACATAATATAGTTTTTAAAAATATTTGTGTAGAAGATTCGAAACTTGATAGTTTGTACGGTGTGGAAAAACGCATCTTAAGCCTGCTGACAAATTATGATCCACCCTATGTGTTCACTACTGACGAAATGGGTCATTTTTGAAGTATCTTCCCGATGGAACATGTATCGTCGAAGAGGAAAAATGTCATGGAGAGGAAATATAACAGAGTAACACGGACAGATGTCAGCAAAAAAACCTCTTGGTAGAGAAAGCTGCTAACCTTCGATCGTTCAATGGTGTCACATCATTTCCTGTATCCTACTGCTCCAACAAAAAGGCATGGATTACAACAGGATTGTTTAATGGGTGGCTGTTGAACATAGAAAAGACACAAAAAAGGAAGGGAAAATCCTTATTCCAGACAACTTCGTAGTCCACAATAATTCACCACGTCTGGATAATGTGAAACTTCACTTTTCTAAGCCATATCACTTCATAATTACAACCGCTTTACCAGATAATAATTTAAAGTTTTAAACTTCGCACTGCAAAGAAGTTCTGACTTTGGTGTTGTATAGCACTCAAGGTGATCAGTGGCCTAATATAAAGTTTTGCCACCGACGATCGACGCTGATGAAGCACTGAAGAATGTTACCCCTATGAGGACTTCGCACTGTTTCAAGTAATGCGGATTCATCAAGGAACCACAGACTCAGTACAGTATAGAAACAGACTTGGTGTTCCAGTAGACGTGAGGCCTCCTTCCTGGCTTTGAAGGAAATTTAACACTTGATGATTCTGTACATTTTTATGATCGACCTGCTCATATAGTCAACATGCAACAGCTAGAAGGGAAATGCCCAAGAACCGGTTCGAACTCGCGCAACTGATTAACGACCGTGAACTGCTAGTCCGACCAGCCTGACAGGTTTTTAGGTTCTTTCCCACGCTCATTTAGGCAAACTTTGAGCTGGTCCCCTACTTCCGCCTCAGAAAATACGACACACAAACAACTGAAATTCGATGACACTCTGAACAAAGCTTAGACAATTCACAGACAGATGGTGCGGAGAACTTCCCTCCCGTAGGTTAGTTTACGAATGTGACATGAAGGGCATCCGCCCACAACGTTAAATAATGAAATAAAATTTGCGAAATCCTGGAAACAGAAGCGAACCTCGCTCCAGACAGAATAAACGCTAAGGAAAATAAAGTACATTTTGACGATCATGTGGAAGTCTGCAGAGCCCTGACTGCCGTTGAAATTTTGGTTGTTTCGAAGGATGACGATGAAGAAGAAGCCGATTCTACACTGACTCCAAAAAAGACAAAGTCGGCTTTGGAAATGCTCCTTTGGAACGGAAGTGGGCAGTGAATGACTGACTACAATAGAGAAGACGCTGGACGAAGCACGCTAGTAGTCACTGAAAAAAAGGAGACCAATTTCTTCGCAAAATAAAACTGAAGCTTTTATCTGTTTTTCGGAAATTGTCGTTCCTTTCGTTTGCAAATGTAAAATAAATAATTACTGATGAAACAGATATAAAAATCAACTCCATAATCTTTCAAGTTTTAATTGTTTACGTACAAGTTCTTCCCTATGTCCTTCAAGTTTTCTGCAGTAGAGGCAAATAATACAAATTGTTTTTCGTTAAATTGTCCCGTAATTAATACGAAATTACAGTCAAAAATTGTAATCATATCAGATTAATTAATTCCCATTGACTGATTAGATGTGTATCAGCACTAGTGACTGGAAGTAGCTAATGAACGTAGTTTCTGTTTTATGTGGAATTGCGTGGTTACAACGCAGCTCTGGAAGCATATTGTGTTGAGCTGCAAGCGAGTAGGCGCCATCAGGTCACACGGGGAGGCAGGAGAGCCCACCCCCCTGAACAAATTCGCGGAAGGGACGAGCCGGCAGCCGCAGAGGTCAACGCCTCTTAGCTGACCAGCTTTCCTTTGAGGAGATGCCACATGGCGCCGGTCACTGATGCCACAATAGCACTTCTCGTGGGGCCACCAGCAGGGACTGTTTTACAACTCAGTTGTCGAAGGAGAAGAAATACCGTTTTTAGCAAGGTCCGGAGAGGACACTTGCGAGCAAAACATACTAATCAGGACTTTCTTCGGAATACACAGCCCTCAGAAGGTAAGATCGACACGTGGAGTGGGAACCCACAGTGAGGCCACCTTTGTGAGTCTGAGATACAGTCAGGGTCCAGGCACTCCAAGAACCGGATGTTTAACACGATGTGACAGCCCCAGAATTGGCTAATGTAAATGAATAAGCAGTTGGAAAGAGGAAGGTGGCTTTGTTGTCACGGAACCACCTCACTGACCACAGTGCGAGAGGGGCTGTTTTTCAGCACCAACCAGTGATAGATTTTACAGCCACTTCAGCCTCCACCTGCAGATTAAAATAGTGAGATTTGGTCACCACGGCGAGGCGAACCGTAGGGACGTCAAATCATCTACATCTACATGGATGCTATGTAAATCACACTTAAGTGCCTGGCAGAGGGTTCATCGAGCCACCTTAGCAATTCTCGATTATTCCAATCTCTTCTAGCGCGCGGAAAGAATAAACACCTATATCTTTCCGTACGAGCTCTGATTTCCCTTATTTTATCGTGGTGATCGTTCCTCCCTAAGTAGGTCGGTGTCAACAAAATACTTTCGCATTCGGAGGAGAAAGTTGATGATTGGAATTTCGTGAGAAGATTCCGTCGCAACTAAAAACGCCTTTCTTTTAATGATTTCCAGCTCAAATCCTGTATCATTTCTGTGACACTCTCTCCCGAATTTCGCGACAGTATAAAACGTGCTGCCTTTCTTTGAACTGCCGGCCCTGGTGGCCGAGCGGTTCTAGGCGCTACAGTCTGGAACCGCGCGACCGCTACGGTCGCAGGTTCGAATCCTGCCTTGGGCATGGATGTGTGTGATGTCCTTAGCTTCGTTAGGTTTAAGTAGTTCTAAGTTCTAGGGTACTGATGACCACAGATGTTAAGTCCGACAGTGCTCAGAGCCATTTGAACCATTTTTTTTCTTCGAGGTAATTCATTATGTTCGAACACAATAAATATCCAAAATCCTGCTGCATATCTACGTTAACGATATGGGCCTGTAATTTAGTGGAATACTCCTACTACTTTCCTTGAACATTGAATGGTGTGACCTGTGTAACTTTCCAGTCTTTGGGTACGGATCTAGTGTCGAGAGAACGGTTGTATATGATTGTTTCACTAAGTTTCAGTAATTTTCAAGCTTCACTCTGAAGACTTGCTTACTAATTTTTACGAACAATTTGCTTTCACCTCCGGCCAAATATGCAAGCTCATGCCCTTCTAAAACGCTATCTGCCTTTTTATGCTAACATTCAGCAATCACGGTGAGACTTTGCGAACATTATTGTTTTATATTGATGTGTAATTATTAGAATCTGAACTCCGACCCTTTATCCAGATGTGCCAGGGCAATAGTTTGATAGTATAAATATTTGTCAGATGTTCTAATGCACTCTTTAATGTAATGAACTGAGTTAATTTTAATTCTTGTTTAATTTCGTAGCTATCGCATTCCCTAGCCATGATTTCGGAGGGACTACCATTTGCTTGTGTCAGATTACAAGGCCAATGTGTAGAACACACCCAATGTACTCAAACAAAACTAATGTCCCATTAACACGCGTTCTTTCTTATTTCCGTTTAGGAATCTGTGGACCTGATGCGTTATTTTTACACATAGTTTGCTGTACAGATCTTAATCTTAACAAGACTACATTATTTAACTATTACCAATATTTTTATGAAAAGAAAATTGGGTAGAAAGATAAGAAGCGAGAGGAGACGAAGAAAGTACAGATGTGGCTCGGGAAGAGGTATGCGGAAATTCGAGGGCTTGACCAATTACAAAGTGTCTATTAAAAAAAGGGCGCTCTGAAAATAAAAGTGGAACTGCTTCTAACATTTCAGCAAAAAAAATTGCAGAGAACCCACCAGACTCGTCACTTAGCTACACAGTCGCTTGTATGATTTACCGAAATGTTAACGAGAAATTTCGGATCGATTCCAATCTAGACCGCTGACTACATCTCCCATGACGCATTGTTGTCTCACGACATTCCACCAGCACCTTGACGCGGCATTCAAGCCCGTGAGAAGTATCACAAGGCCAGCTATTCGTTAGCCGTGCACGGGAGTGAAAACCTGATGTAAAGCGTCGCAGGTAGTGTTCGTATGTATCGATCCCAATAAGTTCCGGGAAACTTATTTCACCTTCTCTGCTTGATAGATGGGTCGCCGGAGGACGTTACATTCATTATAAAAATCTTATTCCTTTACCACGCGAAATAAACAGTCCGTATAATTCAGGTGTTATCTAGTGACCGATGATATCGGAAATCGTACCAGAAACAGTAGAATCCGTGAACTTTTTCTCCAGCTGACGCAAAATTGCAGATTTAAGTCGTTGTATCCATAATATTTCTTTATTTCTTAGCTTGCCAATCCATCTGCTCCATATCAAAGTAAGCAGGCGGGTAGTCAGGGATACACTTTCAGTCATTATGGGATTTTTTTATGTTTCTAATTTACCCTATTTCGTATAATGCATTGTGCAATGGGGTATGATACAAACTGAATGTTCCAGAACAAAGTTTCACTGCTGATCATTGTTTTGAGATTAGCATGTTGCAACATAGAAAGGATGCGGATGCTCATATAATGGGAAAGTGAATTTTGCCCCCAATTGCTTTAAAGATATGTTTAACGTCTTCAAAATTCATTTTATTGTGTTGAACTTTCGCAACTGATTTAACCAATTTCTCGTTTTATCCGTTCATCGAGTATTCCCGACATTCGTCAGATTGTCGTGTTACTGAAAAGTTAAATCGAACTACATCTTGAGTGAATGAGGTCAGGAAGGTCTCGGTTAACAGCTCTCGCGGTTAACCTTCCTCTCAAAATGCATTATCTATTTATAACCGACAATTCAGTCTTTCACTGAGATCTCTCTCAGTACGACAGATGCTGGAAGCACTACTTGGGGAAGCTATTTTATACGTACAATTCCTGGAAAATGACTTTCATACTCCAATGGTGTCAAAGAACGACCAACAAAGTAAGTTCAAAATAGACATTCTGTGACCATTTTTTATTTTTTTTCAGCACATGCTTTTACCAGCATTAACGTTGTCAACAAGGAGACGCAACTGAATTTGATTGATTTTCTACTGTTGTGACCCTTCTTCGTGAACAGTTTCAAGAAACTGAGTAACCGATGCATCGCTATGGGTACCAGCCAAGCGCGCGCTTTCTTTCATGACGCCAATAATTTATTATTCCTGCGTGAAGAACATACTACAACTTCTTTCCAGAGAACTACCAAGTGATGAAAACACCTTTGGTTTTTTCATGCACGGAAATGCAAGTACACACACTGCCAGCTGTTTTATGACAGTGTTAGTAGAATAGCTCCCATCATCAAAACCATCTCCATTGTTGGGATAATATAGGTCCGATAATTCATATTGTAGTGAGTGCTTACTCCTGCTCACATCACGCAGGGGCCCGTCGTTTACCTGACCAGAATTTTCAGAACTCCATAAAAATCCACTGCAAGAGATTTCTGAGAATTACGTACAACATAAACGGTCCATAAACAGTAAGCCAGTAGTTACTCATTTCTTATTAGTGCTGTGAGAGACGACGTCAAGCTGACGCATAGTGACGTACCATCGCGGCGCCGGAGCCATCGCTGGACACTTAGGCTCTACCCGCGAACCGAATTAGCGGCATCGTCACAACTGCAGATGAGACGGTTAACACTGTCTCCTAACAGTGACTAGTTGCCTGTTAGAGATCCACCAGTAAACCCTTGATTGTTTAAAGTATCTAACTCTCATGTATATGACAGTTTCAGATGCCCGATTAAAAATTAGTAAATGTTTGAATATTTCACGGTAAGAATGTAAGCGAGGAAAAAATTCAGAAAAGGTTTGAAAATATTTTGTTGGAAGTCGCTAAGTGCTCCGATTATGAAGCACTGGATGGATATGGTCTTGGTAATTTGCGCTCAATTTTAAGAAAACTCAAGTTTTTCACGCGTCTCACTGTTTATGAAGTGTCTCCTGAACTGTGTAGTACAACGACATAATTTTGGAGGTACACTGCTGCCCATTAAAATTGCTAGACCAAGAAGAAATGTAGATGATAAACGGGTATTCATTGGACAAATATATCATACTAGAACTGGCATGTGATTACATTTTCACGCAGTTTGGGTGCATAGATCCTGAGAAATCAGTACCCGTAACAACCACCTCTGGCCGTAATAACGGCCTTGATACGCCTGGGCATTGAGTCAAACAGAGCTTGGACGGCTTGTGCAGGTCCAGCTGCCCAAGCAGCTTCAACACGATACCACAGTTCATCAAGAGTAGTGACTGGTGTATTGTGACGACCCAGTTGCTCGGCCACCATTGACCAGACGTTTTCAATTGGTGAGAGATCTGGAGAATGTGCTGGCCAGGGCAGCAGTCGAACATTTTCTGTATCCAAAAAGGCCCGTACAGGACCTGCAACATGCGGTCGTGCATTATCCTACTGAAATGTAGGGTTTTGCAGGGATCGAATGAAGGGTAGAGCCACGGGTCTTAACACATTTGAAATGTAACGTCCACTGTTCAAAGAGCCATCAATGCGAGCAAGAGGTGACCGAGACGTGTAACCAATGGCACCCCATACCATCACGCCGGGCGATACGCCAGTATGGCGATGAATACACGCTTCCAAAGTGCGTTCACCGTGATGTTGCCAAACACGGATGCGACCATCATGATGCTGTAAACAGAACCTGGATTCATCCGAAAAAATGACGTTTTGCCATTCGTGCACCCAGGTACGTCGTTGAGTACACCATCGCAGGCGCTCCTATCTGTGATGCACCGCCAAGGGTAACCGCAGCCATGGTCTCCGAGCTGATACTCCGTGCTGCTGCAAACGTCGTCGAAGTGTTCGTGCAGATGTTTGTTGTCTTGCAAACATCCTCGTCTGTTGACTCAGGGATCGAGACGTGGCTGCACGATCCGTTACAGCCATGTGGATAAGATGCCTGTCATCTCGACTGCTAGTGATAAGAGGTCGTTGGGATCTAGCACGGCGTTCCGTATTACCCTCCTGAACCCACCGATTCCATATTCTCCTATCAGCCATTGGATCTCGATCAACGCGAGCAGCAATGTCGCGGTACGATAAACCGCAATCGCGACAGGCTACAATCCGACCTTTATCAAAATCGGAAACATGATGGTACGCATTTCTCCCCCTTGCACGAGGCATCACAACAACGTTTCACCAGGCAACGCCGGTCAACTGCTGTTTTGTGTATGAGAAATCGGTTGAAAACTGACCTCATGTCAGCACGTTGTAGATGTCGCCACCGGCGCCAACCTTGTGTGAATGCTCTGAAAAGCTAATCATTTGCATATCACAGCATCATCTTCCTGTCGGTTAAATTTCGCGTCTGTAGCACGCCCCCTTCGTGGTGTAGCAATTTTAATGGCCAGTAGTGTACATTCAGCTTTATGCGTGGATACTGTCTGCAAATATGTTTTGCGTGTAGAGATAGTAATAAAGAAGTAATAAATTAAAACGTCCTGTCTGAAACTGAAGTTTTACTGCAAAACATTTTCCCATCATCTTTTGGTAGGGGTGTTACCGACAAAAAGATTAGCAACGGTTTCAAATTTGTTAGGGGTTGCTAAGTGCTCTCATTGCCAAATACTGTACGATTAAAATCTGGGTGTTTGCGCGCCGTCATTTCCGCTGCCTCAAGACAAACACACAATTTCTAGCTTTAATACTTGTTTTATTGAGTTAAACTTGTAACATAAGGCATTACCTCTTAATGATTAGATTATTAATGCTTTTAAATTTTTAAAGTCGTTCGATAATTATGCTAAATAATGACAAATCAAGTTCTGCTTGCCCCCTGGAAGATGTTAGACACGCAAGCTTGTTTCCGGGTACCGGAATAGTCGCTTAGTAATACGCATGCCTACATTCATATCAGTGTTAAATAGCACAAGAGGGAGGATAGATGGGTCGAATATTTAACCTTTCTGATCGAATAATAATAAATTATAACGCACAATTGTACCCTTCCATCATAAAACAATTTACAGCTGAAAAGAACACTCTAGACACTGGAGTTATTAAAAGAAAGGTCTATTGCTGGAGACGCGAAATAAATATTACAGTTCTGGATTCGAAACCGGATCGGGTCCAAGGGAATTTGCATTTACGCGTCACTCAATTCTAGAGGTAGTTCACCAATAACGATTATCAAAAACAAAAAATTTCTATTTGTTAGAGATAACACTTTCGCTCAAAGTAGTGCGAAAATACACTCTCAAAAACTTCTAAATGAATCGCAATTACAAATAATACCTTCATACAAATAAGTACTATGCGCTAAGGCCAGTAAATCATCCTCCACCATAAACTTGGACAAAAATTTTGCAGTTTTTAAAGATATCGCCCCCAATTGTGTGCCATATCAGAAGGCAGCCAGTTATATTACACTGCGAATAAATATTCTGCATATCAAGAGCTCAGAAGGAAGCCCAGTCCTAAGCAAAGAAGGGAAAGCTAGAAGTAGTATATAGCGGGTCTGTAGAGGTGGGATGTACTTGAGGTCAATATTATGGAAATGGAAGAGAACGAGGATGAAGACGAGATGGGAGATATGATACCGCGTGAAGAATACGACAGAGCACTGAAAGACGTAAGTCGAAACAAGGCTCTGGGAGTAGACAACATTCCGTCAGAACTGCTGATACCCTTGGGAGAGCCAGCCATGACCGAACTCTTCCACTTGTTGGGCAAGATGTATGAGACAGGCGAAATACCCTCAGACTTCAAAAAGAATATAATAATGCCAATTCCAAAGAAAGCAGGTGCTGACAGATGTGAAAATTACCGAACTATCAGTTTAGTAAGTCATGGTTGCAAAATACTAACACGAATTCTTTACAGGCGAATGGAAAAACTGGTAGAAGCCGACCTCGGGGAAGATCAGTTTGGATACCGTAGAAATGTAGGAATACGCGAGGCAATACTGACCCTACGACTTATCTTAGAAGCTAGATTAAGGAAAGGCAAACCTACGTATATAGTATTTGTAGAGTTAGTGAAAGTTTTTGACGATGTTGACTGGAATACTCTCTTTCAAATTCTGAAGGTGTCAGGGGTAAAATACAGGGAGCAGTAGATCCTGATGCAGTTTGGAACTTCTGCGTGATTGTGTGGATAGATGTCTGCCTATCAGACATTACGACCCTCTTCAACTGTCGGCAGTCTCTGTCAGTCAACAAACGAAGTCGGCCTGTACGCTTTTTTGCTGTACGTGTCCCTTCACGTTTCCACTTTTCTATCACATCAGAAACATTGGACCTAGGGATGTTTCGGAGTGTGGAAATCGCGCGTACAGACGTATGACGCAAGTGATACCCAATCACCTGACAGCGTTCGAAGTCCGTGAGTACCGCGAAGCGACCCATTCTGCTCTCTCACGATGTCTAATGACTACTGAGGTCGCTGATATGGAGTACCTGGCAGTAGGTGGCAGCACAATGCACCTAATATGAAAACTTATGATTCTGGTGGTGTCCGGACACTTTTGATCAAATAGTGTACCACACCCGATAGATCACTAGCTCAGGACTAGATCGGACATTCTCAGTTACGTGGTTACAACAAAAATATAGCAAAAAAAAAAAAAACCACTAAGTTGACTAATTTGCTAGTAGAGGTAGTTGGGGGCCAGCATCCTCTCGATCACAGAAACTTTGTCTCACTGTACCTCGCTGATCGACAAAATTGAAATTTATGTAATGGAGTATATTAAATCCCAAGTTAATATGGCCAGCCGACGGATCGACCGGTTAGGCAGCCCACCACACAGCCACGCTGTGCGCCAACAGGTTTTCCAGGCTCTACGAAAGTTCGCTGCTGAAGGTTCTGTGGCCTGGGGTACCGTCTAGTTTCCAGCCATATCAAGTCTCAGACTGACCTAGTATAGCGCAGTCATCGATGACAGAGACATACTTCATGTATGTGGTGCCATTTCACTCGAATCTTACAAACTCTTTTGCTTGGAAAACTTGCAGTCATAGAACACGAGGAAAGTTTTTGCTGGGCAGAACTACTATAAGATTTCTAATCGATTTTGCTACGTACGTAATACACGGTATATTCGATGAAACCGTCAATCTCGACAGCGCACAAACTGTCGTTTCTAAGAAAAAATGAAACTATTAGTACCACAGGTGTAATTAATAACGAAGAATTATACCAGATGACAGTAATTGGAAAACAGTACTAACAATTATCAAACATTATCACACAAAACGATAAATGCGCAATGCAATGTAACATTTTCGAATTATATTTATAGACTGTAAGTTACCAAATGGCTCTGAGCACTATGGGACTCAACTGCTGTGGTCATAAGTCCCCTAGAACTTAGAACTACTTAAACCTAACTAACCTAAGGACAGCACACAACACCCAGCCATCACGAGGCAGAGAAAATCCCTGACCCCGCCGGGAATCGAACCCGGGAACCCGGGCGTGGGAAGCGAGAACGCTACCGCACGACCACGAGGGTAAGTTACCACTTTCACGGTTGTAGACATTCTCAAAACGCCAGAAACAAATACAGGAATGGCGCAATTACGTTTGTTTTGTAGAAGTGGATGTACATCCATACTACGCAAATCGGCATACGGCGCACGGCGGATAGTCTTTTCTCTCCTGTTGCATTCGCACATTGCATGAGGAAAAAACGACTGTCTATATGCTTCTATAAAAGCACTGATTTATGTTGTCTTCACGGTACTTAGCGAGATGTACGTTGGTGGTAGTCGAATCGTTCTCTTGTAAATTTCTCTAAACTATCTCAATATCGTTTTGCAAAAAAAAAGTTATCTAAGGACTTCCATTTGATTTCACGTAGCTTTCCCGTAATATTCACGCATATTTGATCGAATTTACCGGCAACAAGTGTAGCAACGCCTCTCAACTGCTTCGATGTCTTCCTTCAATCGGACATGATGGGCATCCCTAACACTCGAGAAGTACTCAAGAATGGGTGGTACAAGTGTTCTGTGCGCGGTATCCTTTCCAAATATGCTACACTTTCATAGAGTTCGCCCGATAAACAAAAGTCAACTATTCATCTTCCCTAAAATCAACTTAACAAGTTCGTTCCACTTAGTCACTTTGCAACGTTACGCCTAGACACTGAACTAAATCACTGTGCCACGCAGAACACCACTAATACTGTATTCGAACGTTGCATGATTATTTCTCCTACTCATCTGCGTTAACTTACATTCTCCCACATCTAAAGCAAGGTGCCATTCATCACACCAAATAGAAATTCTATCCTGTATTCCCCTACATTCACTCACAAAGGCGACACTTTTCCCGCACATCGCACACTATAGCATCACTAGCAAGGCGTCTCAATGGTTCAAATGGCTCTGAGCACTATGCGACTTAACTTCTGAGGTCATCAGTCGCCTAGAACTTAGAACTAATTAAACCTAACTAACCTAAGGACATCACACACATCGATGCCCGAGGCAGGATTCGAAGCTGCGACCGTAGCGGCCGCTTAGCTCCAGACTGTAACGCCCACAACCGCACGGCCACTCCGGGCGGCAAGGCGTCTCGTATTGATGGTGATTCTATCCGTAAGGTTTTTAATTTTTTATTTTATTTCGATGTATGGTTGAGGCGATTGACTTACGGACAACGCAACACCCAGTCCCCGAGCGCAGAAAATCTCCGACTCGGGAGGGAATCCAACGCGAGCGCCTTCATATACGTAAGATCGCTAATGTCTATAGAGAACAAAGATCCTCCACAGAAGACGCCCGTTATCTGTTCCCATGTTAGCCCGACGACATCGTAATTAACGGACCAGTGGAAACGTGCCGCCTGATTGGCTGAACCACGTTAGTTGTGACATCAGATTGATGGTCATGTCCGGGTATACAATCCATGCGAACGGTTGCTTGAAACATACACCGCATCACGGACGCAGGCCGGTGGGAACAGTATTATGCTCTGAGGGGACACTCACCTGGGCCTCCTTGGAACATGGAACCCATTTTTTAGCAATAGAAGGCTCCATGACATCTGTGGACTACTACATGAACATTTTGCAAGCCACATGCATCCCCGATGGTGTTGGCATGTTCTAGCAGGATAACCGTCCTCGCCATAAGATCAGAAACTTACTACGTGGTTTGAAGAGTATGATAGTGAACTCAAAAAATGGCTCTGAGCACTATGGGACTCAACTGCTGAGGTCATTAGTCCCCTAGAACTTAGAACTAGTTAAACCTAACTAACCTAAGGACATCACACACATCCATGCCCGAGGCAGGATTCGAACCTGCGACCGTAGCGGTCTTGCGGTTCCAGACTGCAGCGCCTTTAACCGCACGGCCACATCGGCCGGCGATAGTGAACTCACGTTGATGTCTTTGTCCCCAAATTCACCTAATCCGAACGCGATGGGACTCATCTGTTATGTTATTAAGCATGAGCTTTGCATTCACACATGACCGGCCTACAATTTACGAGGACTGCATGACCTGTGTAGCTGCGGCACTGCTTACACATGTGGATCAACAGACTGTTAAGCACTTGGTCGTAATGTTTTGTTTGATTTGTGTATCACAAGGAGATTTCAAGCAAGGTGCCTTTCATCACATCAAATAGAAATTCTAGCCTGTATTCCTCTAAATTCACTCCAAGACGACACTTTCCCCGCACTTCCTTGATCTGTGTATCAACAAGAGTACACCGCAACAGCTCTAGCTTCTCGCATGCGGCCGGCCGTGGTAGCCGTGCGGTTCTACGCGCTACAGTCTGGAACCGCGCGACCGCTACGGTCGAAGTTTCGAATCCTGCCTCGGGCATGGATGTGTGTGATGTCCTTAGGTTAGTTAGGTTTAAGTAGTTCCAAGTTCTAGGGGACTGATGACCTCAGAAGTTAAGTCCCATAGTGCTCAGAGCCATTTGAACCATTTTTTCTCGCATGCGATTTCCTTCAAAGATACACTGCATTTTCGTATAACGCTTCAAACGCCCACCAAAGTGCGCACGATGTTAATGAAAGAGCGAGAAAGACATGTGATAAGATTCGCCAAGAATCAACAAGAAATAAAATTTGTTGATACGGTGAGAATTGCGGGAGTGTTCGTGAGCAGGCACGAGTCATGTGAGGTCACCACTCTAGCGACGAAGCGCAATACTGCGTCAGCCAGGAATGGAGTACAATGCGGCACGCGATGCCTTCCCCAACCGCGCGACACCACTGGCCTCAGCGCAACAGCAGCGCGTGCCGAACCAGGAACACTAGATGCCACGTGTGGATAGCGGCGTGACTAGCATCGTGAGCAAATGCCGACTGCGAGGAACGCTGCTGGAATTCTCGCTAATTATGTATCGCTGGAGCACAGAGTAGTTTCATACAGTAGTTAAGTCAGATACAGAAGGAGTTCCCAAACCTATCCTGGTACTGTGATGGAACACGTTGATTTTGGAGGTTAATTAAGTTAATAATATTTTTAAAAAATTAGAAATGTTGCTTTTATTCGGTCATTACTTCAATTTTAAATCACAACTAGTAACACAGAAGTTGTAATAAAATTTAAAAAATACAATTCTTTCAAATGTATTTAGTGATTATTTTATTTCTTCCTTAACACAACAGAACAAAGTGGCATAAAGTTTTCAATGGCTTCGGGGATTTTTGGGTCCTTAAATTATAAATTATCTTGATATCAGCTGCAATAGCAGAAAGCTGAATCTTAAAATGTGAAGCGGCGTCAAGCCTGTTCCTGAATTCTGTCTTTGTTGCAGCACAATAAGAAAATCCTGCTTCATATAAATATGGAGTGATAAAACGAAGCAAAACACTAATACGTCGTTTTCATGAACTTCAATATTCTTCTGACAAATTCGCTCAGAAATTACATAATGGCCTGTGTCTGCGCGTTTTGCTTTAAAGCAGTCACTTATTACGTTAATTACCTTTTTGTAGTCTGCTTCGCTTAACCGTCCTGGCTTAGCTGTTACGGAAAACGGATTTCGAACCTCAGAATGATCCTCACTAATCTTCGTAAAATATTGTGGAAGAATTTTTTAAGTATTGCAAGTGCTCTATAACCCCTAGCGACAGAAGGCTTCAAATAACGTGGACATGAGTAACACAGATGAAGAATGTTAATAATATCTATTTTATTTAAAAAGCTTTAAGAGTTTTCGCATAAAAAAGTCAGAGGCATTACTTTTCAGCGCGCCCTCTTACATTCTCAGAAATTTCTTCCTCAAATAAAGGTAAATGTTTGACACTCTTTGACTGTATTGGTATGCTCTTTTTGTACTTCCTCCTACGTTCATCACATGTTATTTTGCTTCCAATGTTGCAGAATTCGTTCACGTTGTGTACTTCACTGCCCTAAGTCTCATGTTCAGTCTCACTAATCTCACTTCTGCTACTCTCATTAATTTCATCTTTCTTCAATTTCTCTCTCTCCGTTCCCAGCACACTGCTCATTCCCTATATCCGTAATTCTCCTTCCCTATTACTGAAGAAGCAACTTCAAAAGCGAATCTTATCATTGGCAGCATCTCATCCCAATTTTTAATCGGACTCTTAAACCTTTCTTTTATTTCCGTCATTGCTTCTTCGATGTATAGATTAAAGATTAGGGGCGAAATACTACATACCTGTTTATTCTCTTTCTAGTTTCACTGTTATTTCCCTTCCCTATAGCTTAGTCCAATATTTCATGGAATTTCTAATAAATCTCATCATTTTACATTGTCGAGCGCTTTTTCAAATCCTATGAACGCAGCTTGATTCTTTTTTTAAAGTCATGCTTCCGTTGTCAATAGCGACGTCAAAACTTCCTCTACTGCCTTCACATTTCCCTTAACGAATCAGATCCTCTGTTTTCTGACACACTTACTACAACGGATAAGCGGAAAGAGGAAATTCAAAGAAGGGCCGTGCGATTCGTTACAGATTTGCTTAGTCAGGGCTAGATTGTTAAAGAATATAATATTAAACCAAGCCCTCAGGTGTTTTGTTCTGTAGGATTCAGATGAGGACTCTGTGCAGTCCAGTCCATTACAGGGATGTAATTGTCGTGTAACCACTCCGACACTGGCCGTGCATTATGAACAGGTGCTCGATCGTGTTGAAAGATGCAATCGCCATCCCCGAATTGCTCTTCAACAACTGGAAGCAAGAAGCTGCTTAAAGCGTGAATGTAGACCTGTGCTGTGATAGTGCCACACAAAACAAGAACGGGTGCAAGCTCCCTCCATGAAAAACATGACCACGCCATAACACCACCGCCTCCGAATTTTACTGTTGGCACTACGCACGCTGGCAGATGACGTTCACCGGGCATTCGCCACACCCACACCCTGCCATCGGATCGCCACATTGTGTACAGTAATTCGTCACTCCACACAACGTTTTTCCACTGTTCAATCGTCCAATATTTACGCTCCTTACGCCAAGCGAGGCGTCATTTGGCATTTACCGGTGTGATGTGTGGCTTATGAGCAGCCGCTCGACCATGAAATCCAAGTTTTCTCTCCTCCCGCCTAACTGTCATAGTACTTGCAGCGGATCCTGATGCAGTTTGGAATTCCTGCGTGATTTTGTGGATAGATGTCTGCCTATTACACATTACGACCCTCTTCAACTGTCGCCGGACTCTGTCAGTCAACAGACGAGGTCGGCCTGTACGCTTTTTTGCTGCACGTGTCCCTCCACGTTTCCACTTCATCACACCGGAAACAGTGGACCTAGGGATGTTTCGGAGTGTGGAAATCTCGCGTACAGACGTATGACAAGTGACACCCAATCACCTGACCACGTTCGAAGTCCGTGAACTTCGCGGAGCGCCCTATTCTGCACTCTCACGACGTCTAATGACTACTGAGGTCGCTGATATGGAGTACCTGGCAGCACAATGCACCTAATATGAAAAACCTATGTTTCTGGGGGGTTTCCAGATACTTTAGATCACGTAATGTGCAACAACGTGTCCTGCACATAATAAGCAGTCGGAGAGGTGTTTCAGTGTACTCCGTGTTCCGGAATGCGCTTTCTACCGTTGTGTATTGCGATAGAAATTTTCTAGTCTTGAGAAGGGCATGTTTTTGCCGCTTTGCAAGGGTTATTTAGTAAGGGTGTTTGTTAGTTCTGTCACCTGAACATGGCATTTAGAAAGAAACCGGTCGTGATGTAATAAACGTACCTGAAATGCAGCTATGATGACGATGAAGATAATAATAATAATAATAATAATAATAATAATAATAATATAGAATACATCACATACATTCAGCAACAGAAAGATTCACATTAAGCAGAAAGGAAGGAGGAAGGGGATTCATCGACATAAAAAACCTACATTATGGACAGGTAGACAATTTAAGAAAATTCTTTCTAAAACAAGCAGAAACTAGCAAAATACACAAAGCAATCACTCATATAAATACATCGGCTACACCACCGCAATTTCATAACCACTTCTACAACCCTTTAGATCACATAACATCAACAGATACGAAGAAAGTAAATTGGAAAAAGAAAACACTACATGGCAAGCACCCGTATCATCTAACACAGCCACACATCGATCAAGACGCATCCAACACATGGCTAAGAAAAGGCAATATATACAGTGAGACGGAAGGATTCATGATTGCAATACAGGACCAAACAATAAACACCAGATATTACAGCAAGCATATTATTAAAGATCCCAATACCACAACAGATAAATGCAGACTTTGCAAACAACAAATAGAAACGGTAGATCACATAACAAGTGGATGTACAATACTAGCAAATACAGAATACCCCAGAAGACATGACAATGTAGCAAAAATAATACATCAACAACTTGCCATAAAACATAAACTAATAAAACAACACGTTCCCACATACAAGTATGCACCACAAAATGTACTGGAGAATGATGAATACAAATTATACTGGAACAGAAGCATTATAACATAAAACAACACCACATAACAAACCTGACATCATACTCACCAATAAAAAGAAGAAATTAACACAACTAATCGAAATATCCATACCCAATACAACAAATATACAGAAGAAAACAGGAGAAAAAATTGAAAAATACATCCAACTGGCTGAGGAAGTCAAGGACATGTGGCATCAGGATAAAGTTGACATTATACCAATTATACTATCAACTACAGGAGTCATACCACACAACATCCACCAGTACATCAACGCAATACAGCTACATCCAAACTTATATATAAAACTACAGAAATCCGTAATTATTGATACATGTTCAATCACCCGAAAGTTCCTAAATGCAATATAACATATACTGTACAGTTAAAAGGAAGTCACGCTTGATGAAGGTCCGCGTCACTTTCCATTTTTAACCAGACCTAAGGTTTGAGAAAAATAGAAATAATAATAATGTTTATTCAGTTGTGGAGCACAAAATGATTAAGCTTAATTTAAATCAGAAGCATGTAAATCATTCGCGTCAAAATATCTGGAATGGATATACCATGAAGGCTGTTGATGTAATTATACCCGTAATGATAAACTTAGTAGTCAAAGCTTCGGGTCTTAGATATGCACTCCGTATCGATGATTAGTTCCCTCTCACGTTAACAGAGAAAGCACGATTCATGCTACTTCTGATCTCTAAATTTTTAGAGCACCTTTATTCAGCACATGTACGTCACGTGTGTTGACTGATTTGCTTTAGCATCGCAGTCGCCCGCGAAACACCTGAAAAGAGCATGGTGAAAGCAGTTTCTTCCTGAGGCGTTGCAGTAATACCGGACGGAAGCGAACGGAAAATCTGAGGCCTGAAGACACAGATACCATCAATTTGTCATTTAACAGCGGAGGAGGTACCAGGCAGCTGTTTCACTGCCGGTGGGTAGAAAGTTACCTGTTTACAAGCAGCTCTATGAAACCCATCGCACAGACAAGCTAAACCCAAAACGTTCATGTTTCACGATCATCAGAAAAATATAACCATAGTTCCTAAAAAGCTGGTGCTACTATTTCCTTAGCAGTAGAATTCAGTAGACCAAGTGAACTCCAGGCGGACCTTCAACCAGGTAGTTTTGTTTCCCACATACTGGACCAAACGGAGAGTGTTCTGTCCCCAAAGACTTCGACGTCGACAGAACATGTCTTCCACAATAATGTAAAACATACCTCTCAAGGTTATTGTGTAATTTGAGTTACTCAGCTGGCAGCCACTACTTGAATCAGAAAGAGTGTATTAATATGAAGTCGAAGTTTCATATTTGTCGGTAGTGGAAGAATGCATATTGGAAGTTGAACACAAATTACTCATTTTTTTATACTTCATATTAAGTGATCAATCTGTGACCAGTCCCTGCAACCAACATTCTGCTACAACTTTCGCTCAGTTACTGTGTCGAAGTTACCGACGTTTGATAAAACTTTTTGAAATAACAATGAAATGAATCCCTTAGCTGCATACAGGCGTTGATATAAGTCAACGGGGACAGTTGAAAATGTGTGCCCTGACCGGAACTCGAACCCGGTATCTCCTGCTTGCAAGACCGAGTCTCTAACTCTTTTTTTTTTTTTTTGGTTCGATGTATTTGGTCGAAGCGGACGTCACATGACAGCCATTGAAGTTCGTTGTTGATCTTTTCACTCAGTTTTTTTTTTATTATTACAAAGACACGCCAGGTCTCTCACTGAACACGCTGAGCTAACGTGCCGGCATCCATCTGAGCCACCGAGGACACAGATGATAGCGCGACTACTGGGACTTATTTCTGGCACGCCTCCCGTGAGACCCACATTCCCAACTTATTGTCCCGCACTATATTCACAGTGCCCCTGTCCATCATACTCATTACTCGCGGCTTTTTGCAGATTCCCGTAAGAGTTCGGGTACTGTTTGGGCATCCGCACAGAAGATGGTCAAATGGCCGGACTGGGAACGAATATAAAAAGACACTGCAGTGACAAAAGTCATAGCGATGTGCACATATACAGATGGCGACAGTGTCGTATACATAAGGTATAAGCGGGCAGTGCATTGGCAGAGTTGTCGTTTATACTCAGACGATTCATGTGAAACGGTTTCGGACATGAGTATAGTCGCACGACGGGAATTAGCAGACTTTGAACGCGAAATGGTAGCTGGAGCTAGATGCATGGGACATTCCATTTCGAATATCGTTAGGGAATTCAATATTCCGAATCCACATTGTCCAGAGTGTTCCGAGAATAACCTATTTCACGCATTATCTCTCATCACGGACAACGCAGTTGTCGATGGCTTTCGCTTAACGACCGAGAGCAGCGAAGTGTTGTCAGTACTAACCGACAAACAACAAAGCGTGAAATAACCGCAGAAATCAATGTGGGACGTACGATGAATGTATCCGTTAGGACAGCACGGCGAAATTTGTCGCTAATGGGATATGGCAGCAGACGACCGACGAGAGTGTCATTGCCAACAGCACGATATCGCCTGCAGCACCTCTCCTGTGTCCGTCAACATATCGTTGGACCCTGGACGACTGAAAAACCGTGGCCTGGTCAGGTGAGTCCCGATTTCAGTTGATAAGAGCTGATGGAAGGGTTAGAGTGTGGTGCAGACCCCACGAAACCATGGACCCAAGACGTCAATAAGGCACTCGGCAAGCAGTTGGTGGCTCTGTAATATTGTGGGCTGTGTTTACATACAACAGACTGTTCTCTGGTACAACTGAACCTATCATTGACTGGAAATCGTTATGTTTGGCTTCTTGGAGATCACTCGCAGCCCTTCATGGACTTTATGTTCCAAACGAAGAAGGAATTTTTATGGATGACAATGTGTCATGTCATCGGACCACAATTGTTCGCGATTAGTTTAATACGAGCGAATGATTTGGCCATCCTGACCGAACGACTTGAATCCCGTCGAACATTAATGGGACATAATCGAGAGGTCAGTTCGTGAACTAAATCCTCCACAGACAATACTTTCACAATTACGGACTGCTATAGACGAAGAGTGGATTAGTAATTCTGCAGAGGACTTCCAACGACTTGTTGAGTCCATACTACGTCGAGTTGCTGCACTACACCAGGATAAAGGAAGCGCGACACGATATTAGGAGCTATCCCATGACTTTTGTCACCTCAGTGGAGAGTCTAATATTATATAATATTATTACGGAATTCCCGTTATTCTGTGTCTCCCTGTATGTTTACAACCGCCGCTAAAAAGAGCCAAAGTGTAAGTTCTAGAAGTGATTGTAGTTATTGTTCACTGGACTCTGCACTAGCCATAAGTTAAGCGTACATCAGTGCAAGTAAACACTAATCTGTTGCCACCACACAATCGTGATATTACAGTTATGTAATGTAAAATATCCATAAATAAATTAGTGTAAATTATTCCTGGTCTGTTTTGGCCTCATTTTGCCATATACTTTGCCTTATCCTATTCGGCGCTGTGACGAGGCTTCATTAAGTAAAGCAATTTTTTTGTTCTGAAACCAGGTTGGTTTCATTCAGCATTCCAATACACCATATTATTCCCCAGTCTTTTGGTTACAAAACCCTATTTTTCAACATAATCTCCTTTCTTCAGTTTCCTGACGTCGCAGCTGTGTGCGGCCGGTTGGTACACGACTGATCGGACCGGTTTGCGCGACCTTGTTGCGATGATGATGGACAGCTCGCCCAAGGACTCACCGTGCTTTTGTTCACTCCTGGTCTTCGTAGAGGACCTGCAAGTGCCTATGGGTATCTGCGACGCTCTCAGAGCTGTTTTCCGCCAAAGGAAACTCAATGACAGCTCTCTGTTCGGAACACACCTCCGTTGTAGACGCCATTTTGAAGGCTACTTAAAGCGCCGCTACCAATCGGAACTTCATGAAACTTAATGAGCAGAAGTGGGAATATTCCATGATTACCACAGCAAATTCCGCATTTATTCTACCGAAATTGGTCGCCAAAACACAAGCGTTATATTATTTGTTGAAAGGACCATGTATGACGCATAGCACAGTTGACGGATAAAACAGTTCCCTGTGAGTGCATTTTAAGTATCAACATTTGCCGCTATAAGCGAGAAATATACAGCAAATATTTCGTACACACAGCAAGCAACTGACTTTCACCGAAGAATATCGAATTTGTCAGGTATTGGCCTTTCACACCGCCATATACATTTATTCCATGATGGCCCTGCGCTTTTCTGAAAGAATTAATAGGGTAGAAATGTTTCCACGGACTAAGCTTACAAAAGTGTTGCCCGATGACGAAACTGCTCTCTGGGAATTTCTCAAGTCAGATCGTAATTAATTTCTCCTTGAACGGATAATGGGAGGCACAAGCATACTGCTTACTGCGCTGTACAGGAGCGTGTATGTGGTACTCTTGCGGTCCTTTTCTGCCATTAACTATTATTGCTGCTTCTTTTTCTATCTCTCTAATAGAGCGAATTCAAGCCATATGCTGCACAAAACATGTTATCGAATACCAGAGTGAACATTGCTCAGTAGAAACTTCTATAGTAAACATGACGCTCAGGGTACAAATCTCTTCTCCACTTTCAACCAGTTTCGACGATGATCGTTTCGATATCACAAAATTTTTAACTTCACTTACCACAGTGACGAACTGTTTTGCACAAAGAAGTTAAAACTGAATAGACAAAGTTCCGGGTCCGAGCGGCAACCCGCAATCCGTTTTAAGCATTTTCACAACAGCGCACATTGCGTTGCAGAGTGAAATCTTCATACTCTAAAAATCAGGAACTGCCAACGAACAGCAGTAAAAGCTAGTTTCGGTCAATATTTTTTACATGACGTTATGTCCTCTTTTAGCTGGAAGATCCGCATGTGAAACAAATCTGCATACGTCGTTGATAACAACCATGATTACCATCAACAGAAACACAGTCCTACAACAACATTATTTTTAACCTATTTCTAAGTCATAAAATCAAATCTTATGCTTGAAAGTGGCGCAAATTCCGAAACTGCAATAAAGAAATAAAAACAGTTACTGTGAAGCTAAAAGCGAAAGTGATGTCATTTAAAAAGATTATAGACGCTGTGGGTGCATATTACAGAAAATTAATTCCATACTATTAGGTCTCATATGTAGCTGTTGTCTCTGTGGATGTATCCTTGTGTATCATTCCACGAACTGATTAACTCCAGTTGTCTCATGTCAGAAGAGTTACGGCGACCGCTAAGAATACAAATGATGGCGCCCTAGAAAATGTTTACATTGTCAATAATTTTCCGATGCATCGTGAATCCGCTTCGACATTTCCGAACGCCTGTTAATGCCAGCATATCGTCATTAGAGGCGCTGAGTTACCGTGACGTCCTCTGCCTTTTATGCACACACAACTAATTACAAAATATAACTGTTCTTTCTGAAAATCTGCCGGTATTGCACAAAAAAAAAACATTCTAAGTGGATGTGTTTACATGCTTATTAGGTAGATAATCCCATTTAGTAATCCTTTGGCGAAACATAATTTCAAGTGCAAACGTTGTAATTTAAAACAGCAGCGGCGTATTTCATGTCAAATACAGTAAGCAGATTCAGATGGATGTAGGTTGCAGTAGTTACGTGGAGATGAAGAGGCTTGAAAAGAATATGGTAGCATGGACAACATCAAACCAGTCTTTGGACTGAAGACGACGACAACAACAACATTGTTGTCATTGTAGTTACGACGAATTTAACTTTTGTTTGATTACTAACATATGCGCATCTATTAAAATTATAGTCATCAGACAAGAGAAGAAACACTATCAAAACAACATTTAGTTAGAAATAATCAGCAGTGCCATTACACTAGTTAACTAAGCACTAGGACCGTATGTTGCACTCTAAAGCAAGATTCGGACACTTCATTAAACTAAAGAACGTAACGGCGCAGAAAAGTCGTAAAACAGAGGTTTTTTGTTTTTTAATACGTTTGCCAGATGACCAGCTGAGGCGGAATTTGAGATTCTGCAATGATAAAATCATATATGAATTTGGATAGCAGACGTTTTTCGGGAGTGAGAAAGGGATAGGGAACAGAACAATAGCTCACTCTCACAGTCCGGTTTATACACTACTGGAAATTGAAATAAGAACACCGTGAATTCATTGTCCCAGGAAGGGGAAACTTTATTGACACATTCCTGGGGTCAGATACATCACATGATCACATTGACAGAACCACAGGCACATAGACACAGGCAACAGAGCATGCACAATGTCGGCACTAGTACAGTGTATATCCACCTTTCGCAGCAATGCAGGCTGCTATTCTCCCATGGAGACGATCGTAGAGATGCTGGATGTAGTCCTGTGGAACGGCTTGCCATGCCATTTCCACCTGGCGCCTCAGTTGGACCAACGTTCGTGCTGGACGTGCAGACCGCGTGAAACGACGCTTCATCCAGTCCCAAACATGCTCAATGGGGGATAGATCTGGAGATCTTGCTGGCCAGGGTAGTTGACTTACACCTTCTAGAGCACGTTGGGTGGCACGGGATACATGGCGGACGTGCATTGTCCTGTTGGAACAGCAAGTTCCCTTGCCGGTCTAGCAATGGTAGAACGATGGGTTCGATGACGGTTTGCATGTACCGTGCACTATTCAGTGTCCCCTCGACGATCACCAGTGGTGTACGGCCAGTGTAGGAGATCGCTCCCCACACCATGATGCCGGGTGTTGGTCCTGTGTGCCTCGGTCGTATGCAGTCCTGATTGTGGCGCTCACCTGCACGGCGCCAAACACGCATACGACCATCACTGGCACCAAGGCACAAGCGACTCTCATCGCTGAAGACGACACGTCTCCATTCGTCCCTCCATTCACGCCTGTCGCGACACCACTGGAGGCGGGCTGCACGATGTTGGGGCGTGAGCGGAAGACGGCCTAACGATGTGCGGGACCGTAGCCCAGCTTCATGGAGACGGTTGTGAATGGTCCTCGCCGATACCCCAGGAGCAACAGTGTCCCTAATTTGCTGGGAAGTGGTGGTGCGGTCCCCTACGGCACTGCGTAGGATCCTAAGGTCTTGGCGTGCATCCGTGCGTCGCTGCGGTCCGGTCCCAGGTCGACGGGCACGTGCACCTTCCGCCGACCACTGGCGACAACATCGATGTACTGTGGAGACCTCACGCCCCACGTGTTGAGCAATTCGGCGGTACGTCCACCCGGCCTCCCGCATGCCCACTATACGCCCTCGCTCAAAGTCCGTCAACTGCACATACGGTTCACGTCCACGCTGTCGCGGCATGCTACCAGTGTTAAAGACTGCGATGGAGCTCCGTATGCCACGGCAAACTGGCTGACACTGACGGCGGTGGTGCACAAATGCTGCGCAGCTAGCGCCATTCGACGGCCAACACCGCGGTTCCTGGTGTGTCCGCTGTGCCGTGCGTGTGATCATTGCTTGTACAGCCCTCTCGCAGTGTCCGGACCAAGTATGGTGGGTCTGACACACCCGTGTCAATGTGTTCTTTTTTCCATTTCCAGGAGTGTATATAGTGTTTGAATTCTCCTAGTACCTCATGCAAGAGAATGCTGGATCGGGTCTCACATCACGTTATCCACTTTATTTCTCGAAGTATCTACAGATATGAGAAGAAATATTCGTTTGCGTTCATGCGAAATCACATGAGTTTTATCTCAAATGAAAAGAAAAAAAATATGTTCCTTTAGTGTCGTCCAATTGTGGCATTAATTCTGTAACGCTGGCGTTCATTGATACAACTTCTAAATTCTACTGTAGAATCGTTTCTTATTCAGTGTCAACTTTTGTGAACTTTTTAAAAAGTTAAAATGAAGTGCAGAATAACCAGATAGAGCTTAAAATAAAACTGGGCTTCTAAAAACCGAAAACCGCCAGTAGCGGAAATGAAATTAGGCTTTTGACAATTGCAGCCTTTATTGGCAACGACAGGAAAAACCAATTGCCTTCAAACACGTACAAACAAAAGTTAAAGAAATAAGTAACATAGCAGTAACTTTTGCTCTATAAGAATAAAAAAGTAAAAAACATCACGTATACGAAATGCTTACAGCATCACCGTAAATGATGCTTTATTAATAAAGCAAAACTTAACTGGTGAAAAACTTTCCTAACGGTCAATGCAGGAAAAAAGACTGTCATTTAAAGCTGCTGCGGAAGACTGTTTTCCAAACAAAACAGACCAGAGTAATTAGTTGTACACTGAAGATCTCTATCATATCAAGGAATTGTACACTAGCTGACTGGCACCAACGAACTTCTATTACTGTCGCCCCCGCCTCTACGACAGCCTTATATTATCCTTAGACTCTTATCTGAAAGTAAGCACTTTACTCTGATTTCTCTTATTTTATGAGGATGATTTCTTCCTATGTGGGAGGGCGCTAACAATATTTTAGCAATCGGAGGAGAAAGTTGGAGACTGAAATTTCACGAGAAGTTTCTGCCGCAACGTAATACGCCTTTGTTTTAATGACTGCCACCTCAGTTTATAGTTTTCTATTAAAATATTGCGTTGCACAGATTTTATCATTGCATTCCAAATCTATGCACTTGACTAGATGCTGACCTGAAATGAGTTCTCGTAATTCTACATTTTGTGACACAGCGTAAAGAAACCGAAGCCATGGTGGTGACTTCGAGGCGCTCTCGCTATAAATCATGGTATATGTTCGGTAAGCTGCCGAAACAAACACGAACATATGAGTCATTTGTAAACGGCTCAACAGCCGGAAAAACATCATTCTTCCCAGCATAGATTCCATCAATCAGCATGCGACAATTTCTGATGTACCCAGTGAGATAAAGCGGACAAACTGCATTACCACTATCACACTGGAGTTTTGAGCTCAGTTCCCGTGCTCGTAGAAAAATGAAGAATTAAGGTTGGCTTCGCCTTTTTGCAAGTACACAAATTATTATTTTATCACCAAAGCATGTTTTGTCACAGTTGTGGCCTCATTAGTGAGGTTTTCTAATTATTTTCCTGAAATACAGGTTACTTTTAGGTTAAGGAACGTGATATATCAGATTTCGCTGTCATTTAAATTCTGTGTGCACTTATCCTTTTATTTTACGTAGTGTGTTCTGTGGCTGCCAATTAAAATCAGCCACACGTATAAATCAGTACACCATGTTATCTGCAAACATAGGGGATGTTAGAAAATCATCAGCGTTGAATTTTTTGTTTCTTATCCTATCTTTAAAATGCATTTGCCGATAAAATTCGTTGCATATGTCCGTTTCTAGCCTTACCATTGTAGCATTTTGCCAGTTCTTAGCTGTGAGCAGTTTTTTTATGTACTAAACGTATTTTGTTTAGTTGAGCGAATCTTAACAGGAAAGCCTTTCGCTTCTTCAGCCTTGAAAGTATTTCACAGGATTCAAAATGGCAAATGGTTCAAATGGCTCTGAGCACTATTGGACTTAACTACTGAGGTCATCAGTCCCCTAGAACTTAGAACTAATTAAACCTAACTAACCTAAGGACATCACACACACATACACGCCCGAGGCAGGATTCGAACCTGCGACCGTAGCGGTCCCGCGGTTCCAGACTGTAGCGCCTAGAACCGCACGGCCACCCCGGCCGGCTTTTAACAGGATTCATATCCTGTACATGGTTCCTCGTTAAAGCAGCTCCGCTGCTGTGGAGATTTTGAGTGAGGCATGGCTCTACAAAGCACACCACGTCTTGTACATCGGCATGATGATGAGCCACAAGTGGTACGCTAACCGCCGCCTCGAGAGCGGCGAAACTTGCGCAGACGCAGACGACACGCCTCTGCTCTATTCCATTACCAATCTCAAAGTGGTCGTTGAGCTCACAGATACTGAACGGTTAGCTGCATACGGTGTTTTGTACAGCTGCAGTATATTAACTGTACGGTTCAGCTATTATTTTATGCGGGGCGGCGATTATGGAATCCTCACAAATTGTTAATGATTATACAGTTCACTTGTACCTATCATAAGAAGACAATTCTGTGGCAATTCTTTCGAAAAGTTCGAGATTATTGTTAACACATTTTTGGCATTTAGCGTGAAGTATTGTAAATCGATCTCTTGAAAGCTGGGCGTTTGCTATTTGCTAAGCGGTTTTGGCTTCACTTCTCCAACACTCCACAGCGTTTCCAAAGAAATGCCCAGCAATCCTCTGCGGAAAACAGGTTTAGCGATTTGAAAGTCCGCACCTTCTGTACATCAGACCAGTGTTAAAGCTGTACCAGCTCGTGTATTCTACGCACCCAAACTTCTGCTTTAATACCCGTTTCGATCGGACGAAATACACTAGATAGATATTTTCCGTGTGTTCCCACCAATGCACGAAGTTGTATCCACAGTGGTGACCTATTTTCTCCCGCAATTAACACAGTTGAGGTCATTCCGTAAGCAATCTGTTTTTATAGCAACGGGGAACTTTACCGTGTCAAACTTTGCATCACGTGAGATGCTAGCAACAGTTTAAAGCTGAGACCACGAAGCCCCGAGCGGGAAACAAAACCAGAAGACAAACCAACTTGTTTCATTAAAGGCGCGACGAAATTAAAATTGTAGCGCTGTTTTGTGATTTCATGCATGTTTATAAAATGATCACAGCAAAACACTTTTAAATAAGACAAACATACGCCAAAGAAATAAAAAAAGAAAGGACCTGGTTTGTTTGAAACTACTGAGTTTCCCCTACCAAGTTTTATTGCTCTTTGTCTCTACAGCTTTACCAGCAAAACAAGTGGAGAAATATGAAGAAAAGATCTGCAGTGTTTAGCAGACAGGAATCATCCTGGCATTCGGCTTAGGTGATTTAGGATAATTACAAACAATCCATAAGTGGACGTCCAGGTTGAGATTTGAACACGAGTCCTGTTGAATCCAATTCAGTATTCAGGCCACTGTGCAACGAAGTGCTGTAGGTCTGATAATTACCAAGCACTCAACATGCAGAGAACGTACTAAAAATAAAATGTCTAACATTACGTCAGCGTAACTTCTCTGAACGCTCCACATGAGCGACACCGTAGAATGGCAAGTTCACAAAGAGGAGAAAAGAATGAGTTGCAAAATTAACTGCAAGTGAAGAAAGCCGCGTAAATAATGGAAAGAAAGTATCGGGAAATAGCAAGAGAATCACTAAGGCATAGTGAATCCATTAAACCCTCATCGCGCACTTGCCCACAGATAAAAATTCATCCGTGGGGTAGAAAGAGACAGTACTGGGCTATTTTAGTAGATCAAGCTCTGGCGAAAGCCCTTTTAGTTACACCATTTCGGCGACTGTATGTTATGTTAACTGCGGAGTTTTTTTTGATTGCCAAGATAGTGATGTGGTGATTGTGGTGGTGGTGGAGGAGGAAACTCAGTATCGGTACATGGCTTACTGTTCTCTAATAGCACTAGCGTCTCCATTTTATACATCCTAGATTGCCGTGGCAAATACTACCTACAGGTAGGAGATCCGTCTAACACACCAGTAGCTTTATCTCGTTAATTCTCTCAACAAGAAAAACTCGACCAAGTGGCGATCGGACTAGCGTGGGAGGTTACAAGCAACCACGTCGCACAGCGGACGTAGAGATCAGTACAACTTTTAATGACTAGCGTGTTATCGGGCCTGACGGTCTAGTGGTAAAGCGCGTGCCTCGAAACTGAGTGGTCATGGTTGGTTTTGGTTTTGTTTTGCTTTAGGGCACAAAAACAACTGGGGTCATGGGCGCCCAAGTCAAAACTATACAACACGAAGACGGAGAGGAGTTAGAAAACGACTATACGTCAGTCGCATTTGACATAAGAGAAGACAGCTAAAAACAGGGACGTGAAGAAAGGGCTGAAAGAGACACCATACAGAAACGGAGGTCCAAAACTGAAAATTAAATAGCCTTCGCCATATTGCTTTGGCGGATAAAAAGTAAAACGGGCGTCATTTGCCAAAACGACCGATAACTGAGACGGCAAACACAGGCGGGAACGTAAACGGTTAAAAAATGGGCATTCCGTCAGGAAGTGGCGGACAGCTAAAATTGAGTGCAATGTGTACAAACGTGGAGTAGCGCCAATTATCAAATGACGATGCCTAAAAAAACGCAGTGCCCAATACGCAGCCTAGTTAAAATGACCTCCTCCCGACGGGAGAGCCGAGAGGAGTCGTCCAAACCGCTGGGAGAGGCTTAATAAGACGGAGCTTATTCCCGTGAAGGGAGGACCGTTGGCGATATCAAAGGGACACCACTTCCTGACAGACGGCAACACAGACAGCGCACATAGACTTCGAAGGGCGCTGTGTGGGTGTGAGCAGACGACGCAATTGAAAAGTACTCCATAGCCTGATACAGGGTGAAGAGCTCGGCTCTAAATCCTGAGCAGTGTGCCGGAAGTCGATATTGAAAGACACAGTCGGCAATGACGAAGGCACAGCCGACCCCACGGTCAGTACGAGAGCCATCAGTGTACACAAAGGTACTATCGCGAAGTTCCATGCGAAGGTCGTGAAACTGAAGGCGATAGACCGAGGCTGGAGTAGTGTCCTTATGGAAGTGAATGAAGACCAAGGTTAACATGTGCCACTCCACGATACCAAAGCAATGAAGAGTTCACACCCACTGAGAAAGTTGCAGGTAGTGTGAAGTTAAGCCACCGTAGCAAGAGCCGAAAGAGGACTCCAGGAGGCAACAGAGAAGAGGGATGCGCCCAATATTGGCGATCAAAGGAATCATCGAAGAAGGAGGCATAGTATGGGTGGCCACGCATGGCAGACAAACAGCACCCATACCTGCTGGGGACAAAGTCACGGCGGTAGGACAGTGGTAGTTCAGCAGCTTCAGCATACAAACTCTCAACTGGGCTAGTGTAAAAGGCGCCCGTGGCCAAACGGATGCCATGATGGTGGATAGGGTTGACGGCGTAAGAGGGATGGATGTGCAGACGCATAAACAAGGCACCCATTGTCGAGTTTCGAAAGAGCAAGGGACCGGTACAAAAGGAGGAGGGCTGTTCGATCGGCACCCCAGGAAGTACCATTAAGGACACTTAGGACACTGAGAAACTGTGTACAGCGGGCTGACAGGTAAGAGACACATGGGGGGACCAAGAGTGTTTCCTATCGAGCATGAGCCACAGGAATTTCGTAGTTTCAACGAACGGAGGAGCAACAGGCCCAAGATGTAAAGATGGTGGGAGAAACCAATTGCGCAGCCAGAAATTCATACAAAAGATTTTGTCAGTGGAAAAACGGAAGCCATTGTCGATGCTCCATGAGTAAAGACGATCGAGACATAGCTGAAGACGTCTCTCAGTGACACAGGTCCGTGGACAACTGCAATAGATGGCAAAATCGTCAACAAAAGGAGTGCCGGAGACGCCCGGCGGGAGACGGGCCATTATAGGGTTAATGGCGATAGCAAAGAGGACGAAGCTCAGGATGGAACCCCGAGGCACACAGTTATCCTGGGTAAAGGTGTCCGACAAGGCAGAACCCACACGCACCTTGAAAACTCCAGTGTTTTAAAAATCCCTGAAGGGAACAGGGTAGGCGGACACGGAAGCCCCACACAAAGAATAAGGATGATACCAGTTCTCCAGCAGGTGTCGTAGGCCGCCTCCAAATCGAGAAACACCGCCACAGTCTGAGATTTCCGCAGAAAACCATTCATGACACGGGTGGACAAAGTAACGAGATGGTCAACTGCAGAATGCCGCACTCTAAATCCACACTGTGCATTCGTTAGTAAATTACGGGACTCGAGCCACCATATCAGCTGGGCATGAACTATACGTTCCATCACCTTGCAAACGCAGCTGGTGAGAGAGATGGGGCGGTAGCTAGAAGAAAAGTTTTTGTCCTTATCGGGCGTACACATGGGTATGGCAGTGGCTTCACGCCAGCGCCTGAGAAATGCGACCTCTGCCCAGATGCGGTTGCACTTGTTAAGCAGTAAGTGCTTGCCCGCAAGACAAAAGGTGCTGAAAGATCTGAATGCGGACAGCGTCTGGCTCTGGGGCGGAGGATCGGGATGAACTGAGAGCATGATCTAGCTCCCTGATAGGAAAGGCAGCATTGTAGCACTCACGATTCTGAGAAGAGAAGGGTATCGCCCAAGCCTCCTCAGCACGTTTCCAGTGGAGGAAGACAGTGTGATAGTGGGAAGAGCTCGAAATTTCCGCAAAATGGCGACCCATGGTTTTGGAGATAGCAAAAGGATCCACGATAACATCGTCTCCAACTGTCGGGCCGGAAATTGGCGAATGTATCTTGGTCCCAGAGAGCCGTCGTAAGTTGGACCACACGACAGATGAAGGGGTGGAACTTTTGAAAGAACTAGTGAATAAAATCCAGTTAGCTTTTTGTTATCCCGAAGTACAAAAAAATGGCTCTGAGCACTATGGGACTTAACATCTATGGTCATCAGTCCCCTAGAACTTAGAACTACTTAAACCTAACTAACCTAAGGACAGCACACAACACCCAGCCATCACGAGGCAGAGAAAATCCCTGACCCCGCCGGGAATCGAACCCGGGAACCCGGGCGTGGGAAGCGAGAACGCTACCGCATGACCACGAGATGCGGGCGATCCCGAAGTACACGACGACACTTTATCTGTTTATAATAAATGCACTTTGTCATTGTAGGATGACGGTTAAAAACGCGGAGAGTGCGTCTCCGTGCGCAAATTGCGTCGCGGCACCCCTCGGTCCACCAAGGGACTGGGACACGGCGTGGTAAAGAGGAAGTGCGAGGAATGGAACGTTCAGCAGCAGTAAGGATAACGTTTGTGATATATACCACCTGGTCATCACAACTGGGGAAATTTGTTCTTCGAAGGTCACCAGGGAGGAGTAAAGCCGCCAGTCAGCCTTAGTAAGGTGCCGTTTAAATGTGCACGCAGGTGGGTTAGGAATCAGCAAACGGATAGCACATAGGAAACGGTCGTTCAAGTAGGTGTCAGAAAGAACGGCCACTCAAGACGATGAGCAAGCTGGGCAGTGCAGAAGGATAAGTCCAAATGGGAATAGGTATGCAAAGAGTCAGAGAGGAAAGTGGGTGCTCCAGTGTTAAGGCAGAAGAGGTTGAGTTGATTAAGAAGATAGGTCAAGACGGTACCTCTCTGACAAGTTCTGGGAGAACCTCAAAGGTGATATGAATGTCATCCCAGATGAGCAGCATGACGCTCCCATGAGTTGGAATGCCGACCTCAGGGAGGAGGTAAAAACGAACCGGAAAGAAATGTGACAGCTCAAAGTGGTCGTGAGAGAGCAATTTAGTTTCCTGAAGGCAGAGTACAAGGAGACGCTGCGATGCTAAAAGCAACTGTAAAGCCTCTTGGTGGGACCGAAAGCCGCGAGCTTTCCATTGGAGGAGTGTCATGATAAGGAAGAGATGTATGAGTGTCACCTCGGCGGCTGCCGAGTGACAGCCTGTGAAGATTCGCTTTTACAGGGCACAGAAGCATTTATTTGTGCTGTCGGTCAGTGGAGTCCAACGCTGAAAAACAGTTGGCGGCGCGCACCGAAGACATGGAGGCTGGCCGGGCTAAGGTATCACATGGCAACACCACCAAAGAGGATCGGCAAAGGAGAAGACCATTTGCCTTTGGTGGACTTCTTCGAGCCATCTGGTTAGAGGAAGACTCGGGTGTTTTTTGGCTGGAGGGACGTAGGAAGTCTCCCCAGGAGTAAACCTGCTGTCCTTTCCAGCCTACCGGTTGTGTAGCTGATGGCTTTGCTCCTTGAAGAGAGAGTTTGATGGCTTGTTGCACAGCTGGACGGGATATGGCGATGCTACCTTAACACTGGGCGATTCCACAACCTCAAAAGTAAGGCACTTCTTTCTTTACCCTGATTTTTGGACAGCCTGCTCATCAAGATACACGGGAAAATCGCGAGAGGCGGCGGTATGGCAGCCATTGCAGTTGATACAGTGGGCAGGAGGCGGCAGACAATCGCCCTCATGTGCATCCCTATCACAGGCGACACATTTGGCTGGGTGTCGACAAGACGTTCTAGTGTGCTTGAAACGGTAACACTGGTAGCAGTGCATCGGCTTCGGAATGTACGGCTGGACTGTGACAATTTCATAGCCTGCTTCGATCTTGGACAGAAGCAGCACTCTATCAAAGGTGAGGAAAAGAGTACGGGTGGGCACTAAGGAGGAATCTACCTTTTTCACCACCCAATGGATGACAATGAAACCCTGATCAGAGAGGTAAGATTGGATTTCGGCTTCCGTTAGACCATCGAGAAGCCTAGTGCCAATAACACCATGGGAAGAATTCAAAGTTCTATAGGCCTCGACATGAACATAGTAGCTGTGGAGAGATGAGGCGACAACCAGTAGTTGTGCTTGAGAATCAGTAGTAGTCTCCAAAAGCAAAGTGCCATTCCATAAACGAGAGCAGGATTTCACAGGGACGGCAATTGCATCAACACCTTTATGAATAATAAATGGATTTACTGTGGCGAAGGACTGACTATCTTCAGTACGTGAGGCCATGAGGAACCGTGGTGCAGCGGGAAGGGTCTTTGAATCGTTAGCCTCATTACGTTTACGTTTCGTAGACGTTGATTTGAAGATGATTGGCTCATTGCAAGAAAATCCCCCGCGACTGCAAGCTTCTCCGATGGCATGCCCCTTCCAACTGGGCGCCCACTTCACAAGAGGGCGCACCCACCTTAGGTGATTGTCCACACCTCAGGTCACATCTCCTGAACACCTGACAGAGGGACCAATCGGCAATTTGGGAAGGTTGCAGCTCAGGCAGTCACCCCTCTCTGGGCCTGGCCTGTAGCAGGGGGTTCGTGTGAACCCTACCTGCCGACCTGGGACTGGGAATTACGCGTTACCCAGTAACCTCTTGCGCATCAGACGCATGGGTGAGCTTCAGGAGTGCACAGGGAGGAAGAAGAAAGAGAGTAACCGCAAACGCCGAAGCGGAGAAATGAGAGGAGAAGGGAAACAAAGAAAGGAAGGAAAAGGGAGCGATAAACAGTGGTGAGACTGTTCTTGCATCAGCGACAGACAATGCAGAACATTCCTAATCACAACCCAGCAGCAGCAGCAGCAGCAGCAGCAGCAGCACCAGCACCACCACCACCACCACCACCACAATCAGCACCACCACAATCAGCATCACCATAATCAGCACCACGTGTTCTGCCAAAAGGCAGGTTTTCACATGGTAGTTCTCCAGGCTGCCCAGTCATCTGCCATCCTCTTCAGGTCTGCATAACTTCCTCCTCCCTTTATGTTGTCTATCATTTTGTATCTCCCTCTCAGTCTTATCCCACAAACCAGTCATTCCAAAGCATCTGCTAGCAAGCACTCCCTTCTCAATGAATGTACCAACCAGTTCTTTATCCTTTCTCTTACAACCTTCAGCAGACATCATCTCTCACCAACCCTTTCCAATACTCTTTCATTACTCACTCTTTTCAGGAATGACACGTGGTTCATATTCCACTTTAAACTGCATGTTCCCTTTCCCCGGTTGGGTAACTGGGAAACACATAGGGGAACGCAAGTCGCCACTAAGATGTCAAACGAAAAACTTGCATTCTGCCATTGAAACACAGTAAATTATTAATGTACCGATGCAGAACCTGCGTTAACACGTGAGACACTAAATATTTACACAAAGATACTTAGACATCAATAAATGAAAACAAACAATAATTAGGTAAAAAAATAAAACAAATACACTTAGAAAACAGTATAGCACCGAAATATTAATTAGTACCTAAAACTTATAAGTATACATTTGCGTGTATTGTAAAATCCTGTGACTGGAGTATAGCGAGAGT
Organism: Schistocerca serialis cubense; assembly: GCF_023864345.2. NCBI lineage: Eukaryota > Metazoa > Arthropoda > Insecta > Orthoptera > Acrididae > Schistocerca > Schistocerca serialis. Next base: position 260,324,422 of record NC_064641.1, read on the forward strand.
ATAAAATAACATTGTAAAATCTGTTAGACTGATATTTAAGTGTCTTCATGAACCACTAAAAATTATAATTAATTTCAACAACACTGTCGGATAAACAAATTTTTTAGGTTATCCCTATTACAAGAGCTTGCTACTATGGTGACATCAAAAAATTTCACAAAACAGAAAAATAGGCTACTTACACTCCGTAAGTCTCTGTCTGATATTAACTTAGAAGGCACTGTAGTAAGTCTAATTGTTGCTGTCTTTAACATTACATGGTGTTCCATAAGAACCAGCTCCAGCTCAGAAAGTGACATTTCTTTTACGTATCTTGTCACTTCCCAGTTGCATCCCTCCCATCACACACAATTGTAGACTTATTACCGTCGCTGAATCGATAACGGAATACTTTAAATACTAATATGAGAACTTTTATCACTAGAGCACACAAAACAGCAGAACCTATCAACAATTGCTACACATCAACACCGTTTGTCATAAATTAACCTGGCAACTTAATAACGCATTCTCTTATTACGAATGTATGTTTTCACAGCGTACAAACACAATATTACAGTCACAATATTATTAATTCTTGTTTTTAAAAACTGGAATTTTCCAAGTTATATTGCATGCATACACACATACATCAATCTGTAATTTCTTCCAACCACTCCCAGATGTCTGCTCATCTGCTGAAGTCGGCTCAGTTTAAAAATGCAATGTTGCAATGCAGATGCTAAAAGAGTAAAATCATTTTTGGTATTCATCTTCATGAATGGAAATCTGGGGGCGTCGAGCTCTGTTTTATTACTGTTCTGTTACTGGATAATCTATTCAGTAGTTTAACGGCCTTTAATTCACACGATCGTTTTCGAAATTTCATTTTCAGACGTGCTTGTGGCAATCCAGCTCATCCGAAAGATTGAAATGCAAACCATTTCGGAAACTGTAAGTGCTACTGAAAGCATAAAGTAGACCCGTTCTTATAGTTTCTCAGTAAGCAGGTCAAACATACAGTACGGTTTTATGCTTACAGTAACACTAATGATTGTCGATGCGTTTACGTTTATGTAGTTCGTTGTTTCGGTTGAGTGAGCTGGATTGTCATACGCACGCCTGGATTTGAGATTAAGTAACAGCACATTGTACAGTCACATCAGCTATTGCTCTTAGTACTTAATTTTAGGGTTTTTATGCTCTTCCCATCACTACAAAGCAAAAAAAAAAGGAAAGCTGGAAGGTGGAAGGAGTATATAGAGGCGCTATACAAGGGAATCGAACTTTAAGGCAATACTGCAGAAAGGGAAGAGAAAGTAAATGAAGACGAGATATCTTAGACTGTGAAAAGAACATGACAGATCACTGAAAGACATACATCGAAACAAGGCGTCTGGGATATATATACCGTCGGAACTACTGGTAGCCTTGGAAGAGCCAGCCATGACAAAACTCTTCCATGTGGTGTGCAAATTGTATGAGACAGGCGAAATACACACTGACTTCAAGAAGAATGTAATAATTCAGTTCCAAAGCAAGCAGGTGTAGACACGTGTGAAAATTACCGAACTATCAGTAAAGTAAATCATGGTTCCAAAATGCTAATAGAGAACAATGTAGAAACTAGTAGAAGGCAACCACGGGAAAGATCAGTTTGGATTCCCGAAAAATGCAGGAACACATGAGGCAGTACTGATCTTACTATTTCCCTTAGAAGAAACTGATTCCCGAAAAATGTAGGAACACATGAGGCAGTACTGATCTTACTATTTCCCTTAGAAGATGGGTTAAGGAAAGGCAAACCTACGTTTATGGCATTTGTACAACAGATTCTGCAGGTAACAGGTGTAAATTACAGGGAGCGAAAAGGCTATTTCCAATTTGAACAGAAACCAGACCACAGTTAGAGTCGAAGGCCATGGCAGAGAAGCAGTGGTCGATAAGGGGGTGAGACAAGGTTGTAACCTGTCCCCGATGTTATTCAATTCGTGCACTGAGCAAGTACAGAAGGAAACCAAAGAAAAATTTGGAGAATAAATTGAAGTTCAGCGGGAAGAAATAAAAAGTTCGAGGTTTCAAATGGCTCTGAGCACTATGGGACTTAACTTCTGTGGTCATCAGTCCCCTAGAACTTAGAACTACTGAAACCTAACTAACCTAAGGACATCACACACATCCATGCCCGAAGCAGGATTCGAACCTGCGACCGTAGCGGTCACGCGGTTCCAGACTGAAGCGTCTTTAACCGCAAGACCACACCGGCCGGCAGTTCAAGGTTTGCCGATGCCATTGTAGTTCTGCCAGAGACAGCAGAGAACTTATAAGAGCAGTTGAATGGACAGGACAGTATCTTGAAAGGAAGATATCAAAGGAACATTGAAAGGTGGCAACACTGAGTCACAGCGCCAGAGATTGCGCCAAAGATTATTATTCCGCCGCCTCCACTGGAGCAGTAGTAGTTCAGAGGTTGCCGTGGGCAGTACTTCTTGAGAGGATGTCGAGAGCAGTAGTAGTTCACAGGTTGCCGTGAGCAGTACTTGTTGAGAGGATGTCGAGAGCAGTGCTTGTTCAGAGGATGTCGTGTGCAGTAGTTGTTCTGTTGGGCGAGAGATTAGATGCTGTTCAGTTGGTGTAATGTATAGATGGAAGATGTTGCAATGATCACAGTGTATTTTTCGTCAATATATATGGAGGTAACAAAAAAAATTATTTCACATTTCCTTAATGACAATGCCTCTTGGTCACATTTCAGTCAACAAAGCATCTGGCTCGTGTTAATGTACACTCCTGGAAATTGAAATAAGAACACCGTGAATTCATTGTCCCAGGAAGAGGAAACTTTATTGACACATTCCTGGGGTCAGATGCATCACATGATCACACTGACAGAACCACAGGCACATAGACACAGGCAACAGAGCATGCACAATGTCGGCACTAGTACAGTGTATATCCACCTTTCGCAGCAATGCAGGCTGCTATTCTCCTATGGAGACGATCGTAGAGATGCTGGATGTAGTCCTGTGGAACGGCTTGCCATGCCATTTCCACCTGGCGCCTCAGTTGGACCAGCGTTCGTGCTGGACGTGCAGACCGCGTGAGACGACGCTTCATCCAGTCGCAAACATGCTCAATGGGGGACAGATCCGGAGATCTTGCTGGCCAGGGTAGTTGACTTACACCTTCTAGAGGGTGGGTGGCACAGGATACATGCGGACGTGCATTGTCCTGTTGGAACAGCAAGTTTCCTTGCCGGTCTAGGAATGGTAGAACGATGGGTTCGATGACGGTTTGGATGTACCGTGCACTATTCAGTGTCCCCTCGACGATCACCAGTGGTGTACGGCCAGTGTAGGAGATCGCTCCCCACACCATGATGCCGGGTGTTGGCCCTGTGTGCCTCGGTCGTATGCAGTCCTGATTGTGGTGCTCACCTGCACGGCGCCAAACACGCATACGACCATCATTGGCACCAAGGCAGAAGCGACTCTCATCGCTGAAGACGACACGTCTCCATTCGTCCCTCCATTCACGCCTGTCGCGACACCACTGGAGGCGGGCTGCACGATGTTGGGGCGTGAGCGGAAGACGGCCTAACGGTGTGCGGGACCGTAGCCCAGCTTCATGGATACGGTTGCGAATGGTCCTCGCCGATACCCCAGGAGCAACAGTGTCCCTAATTTGCTGGGAAGTGGCGGTGCGGTCCCCTACGGCACTGCGTAGGATCTTACGGTCTTGGCGTGCATCCGTGCGTCGCTGCGGTCCGGTCCCAGGTCGACGGGCACGTGCACCTTCCGCCGACCACTGGCGACAACATCGATGTACTGTGGAGACCTCACGCCCCACGTGTTGAGCAATTCGGCGGTACGTCCACCCGGCCTCCCGCATGCCCACTATACGCCCTCGCTCAAAGTCCGTCAACTGCACATACGGTTCACGTCCACGCTGTCGCGGCATGCTACCAGTGTTAAAGACTGCGATGGAGCTCCGTATGCCACGGCAAACTGGCTGACACTGACGGCGGCGGTGCACAAATGCTGCGCAGCTAGCGCCATTCGACGGCCAACACCGCGGTTCCTGGTGTGTCCGCTGTGCCGTGCGTGTGATCATTGCTTGTACAGCCCTCTCGCAGTGTCCGGAGCAAGTATGGTGGGTCTGACACACCGGTGTCAATGTGTTCTTTTTTCCATTTCCAGGAGTGTATTAGACTTTTAATTCTGGTTTCTATGTGCAATTATAGTATTTCTGGTTTTTCAATTAGTTCATTGTAAATAGTGTTTAAAATATCTTGTCATATTGAGGAAGAACCGTGCCAGATACATGTACGTTGAATCACACTTCCACACACAGAACAGTTACACTTGTGCTTTGTTGTTTTGTAGCTTTTGTAGTTGCAGGGGACTTAATTGATCAGTTGTGTTAACGGATATTTCCTTTCATTCTTTATTGTTATTTTATGCAGTCAGATTGCGTACTAATACTACTCAGGGCCAACCGGTTACGAGACTTCGTAACCGGACACAAAGCTACTAAAATTATTGCATAATAATTAAGCCCCCATACAACATCAACAAAAGCAAAACAAGGGTAATGGAATGTAGTCGTATGAAATCAGATGATGATGATGAAAACAGAATAGGAAACCAGACAGTGTAAGTATTTTATCAGTTTTGGTGTTTGGGGCAGCAATATAACTGACGATGGTCGAAGTAGAGAGAATTTAAAATGTAGACTGGCAATGGCAAGAGAAGTGTTTATAAAGAAGAGAAATTTAACATCGAATACAGATTTAAATGTTAGCAAGCCTTTCCTGGAAGTATTTGTCTTGAGTTTAGCATTTTGTGGTGGTGAAAGAAGAGAAGAGAAGCTTTTGAAAAGTGGTGCTGCAGAAGAACGCTGAAGAGTTACTAATGAAGAGGTACTGAAAATAATTGGGGAGGAAAGAAATTTGTGGCACAATGTAGCTAGAAGAAGGCGTCGGTTGGTACAACAGACTCTGCGACATCAAGATATTACCAATTTAGTGCTGGAGGGAAGCGTGGGGGGTAAAAATTGTAGACAGCAGATTCAGAAGGATGTAGGTTGCAGTAGTCATTCGGAGATGGAGAGGCCCACACAGGATAGACTAGAGTGAACAGTTCCAACAAACCAGTTTTCAGGCTGAAGAGCACAGCAACGAGAATGATATGCTAAAGGAATTAATACAAAGAAACAATGTCATCTACTGGGGAACGAAGGGAGTTCCTGGAAGCCAACAAAAACATTTTCTAAAGCCACGTCAACAGAATTCCTCTTCTGGAAAGGCAACATCGTGACGAGGCTTTCTCGGACCGAAGAGAACCGCCGGGCAACGTTGACCCTGGTGGCGTAACGCAGAGTGGGGAGATTTAGCCTGTCTAACAGGCTGTTTGGAAGACACGCGTCGGCTCGCGAAATAACACAGGAGCGCTCTGAGGAGACCGCAAATTGCCCGGTCACTTTCCTCCTTTTTCCTCAGCTTGCTGCGGCGAAGGCCGTACAGTGACCGGTTTACCCTCGTCAAAAATGTGTGTTCTCAGCAAGCACTGACATACAGAAAGTAGCTACATAAGTCAAACAATTGACATTTTTAAAGTGCAGGAAGGCTTGTATTTACTGTTTAGTTCTCAACAATTTTGTAAGAATGAAATGGAGAGGATAGGGGTAGGGGTAGGAGAAAGAGAAAATCCTCTGTGGCACTCAGCAAGCCGGATTCAGAAAAATTAAAGAAAATTTAAGTTAAGATATCCACTCTGATATCCGAAGCTGCAAGGCTCTGCCTTCAACATGTGTACATATACAGGGTGTTACAAAAAGGTACGGCCAAACTTTCAGGAAACATTCCTCGCACACAAAGAAGGAAAATATGTTATGTGGACATGTGTCCGGAAACGCTTACTTTCCATGTTAGAGCTCATTTTATTACTTCTCTTCAAATCACATTAATCATGGAATGGAAACACACAGCAACAGAACGTACCAGCGTGACTTCGAACACTTTGTTACAGGAAATGTTCAAAATGTCCTCCGTTAGCGAGGATACATGCATCCACCCTCCGTCGCACGGAATCCCTGATGCGCTGATGCAGCCTTGGAGAATGGCGTATTGTATCACAGCCGTCCACAATACGAGCACGAAGAGTCTCTACATTTGGTACCGGGGTTGCGTAGACAAGAGCTTTCAAATGCTCCCATAAATGAAAGTCAAGAGGGTTGAGGTCCGCCTCTACCAATCCATCGGTCACCGAATCTGTTGTTGAGAAGCGTACGAACACTTCGACTGAAATGGGCAGGAGCTACATCGTGCATGAACCACATGTTGTGTCGTACTTGAAAAGGCACATGTTCTAGCAGCACAGGTAGAGTATCCCGTGTGAAATCATGATAACGTGCTCCATTGAGCGTAAGTAGAAGAAAATGGGGCCCCATCAAGACAACACCAACAATGCCTGCCCAGATGTTCACAGAAAATGTGTTGATGACGTGATTGCACAATTGCGTGCGGATTCTCGTCAGCCCACACATGTTGATTGTGAAAATTTACAATTTGATCACGTTGGAATGAAGCCTCATCCGTAAAGAGAACATTTGCACTGAAATGAGGATTGACACATTGTTGGATGAACCATTCGCAGAAGTGTACCCGTGGAGGCCAATCAGCTGATGATAGTGCCTGCACACGCTGTACATGGTACGGAAACAACTGGTTCTCCCGTAGCACTCTCCATACAGTGACGTGGTCAACGTTACCTTGTACAGCAGCAACTTCTCTGACGCTGACATTAGGGTTATCGTCAACTGCACGAAGAATTGCCTCGTCCATTGCAGGTGTCCTCGTCGTTCTAGGTCTTCCCCAGTCGCGAGTCATAGGCTGGAATGTTCCGTGCTCCCTAGGACACCGATCAATTGCTTCGAACGTATTCCTGTCGGGACACCTTCGTTCTGGAAATCTGTCTCGATACAAACGTACCGCGCCACGGCTATTGCCCCGTGCTAATCCATACATCAAATGGGCATCTGCCAACTCCGCATTTGTAAACATTGCACTGACTGCAAAACCACGTTCGTGATGAACACTAACCTGTTGATGCTACGTACTGATGTGCTTGATGCTAGTACTGTAGAGCAATGAGTCGCATGTCAACACAAGCACCGAAGTCAACATTACCTTCCTTCAATTGGGCCAACTGGCGGTGAATCGAGGAAGTACAGTACAAACTGACGAAACTAAAATGAGCTCTAACATGGAAATTAAGCGTTTCCGGACACATGTCCATATAACATCTTTTCTTTATTTGTGTGTGAGGAATGTTTCCTGAAAGTTTGGCCGTACCTTTTTGTAACACCCTGTATACACCGCAAACCACCATACGCTATATCGTGAAGGGTACTTTCTACCACTGATGGTTATTTCCTTCTCTGTTTCATTTGCAGATGAGTCGAGGAAAAAACTATTTTCTCTTGTCTTCGTGGTCCTTACGCGAAATTTACGTTGGCGGCGGCAAAACCGTTCTGCAGTCAGCCGCAAATTTTTCTAATAATTTTTCGCGAAGAGTACATTGTTTTACCTCACTGGATTCCAGTTTGAGTTCACGGAGCATTTCCGTTATATTTGCGTGTTGATCGAACCTGCCAGTTACAAATGTTGCAGCACGTCTCTGAATTGCTTCGATGCGTTCTTTTAGTTCGAGCTGGTGGGTATCCTAAACACTCTAGGAGTAATGAAGAATGGGACACATCGAAGTCGACCATTCGCCTTCCCTACCACAATCCTCACATGCTCATCCCATTTCATATCGCTCTGCAACGTTGTGTGTACGTATTTAATCGACGCGACTGTGTCAAGCAGGACACCACTAATTACAGGATTCTTGTTCCTACTCTTCTGCATTATCTTACATTTTTCTACACTTAGAGGAAACTGCCATTCATCCACCAAAAAGGAATGCCGTCCAAGTCATCCGGTAACATCCTTCACGCACTTTACGATGATGCTGTCTCGTACACTACAGCATCATCAGCGAACAGTCACAGATGCCTGGTCAATGTTCCTTTCGGTAACTGATCAAACAGTTGTGTGTTCTAACACAACATTAAGAAGTTTATCGAATGAGAGTTCGCAGTAGTAGGAAACGGGACTCTCATTCTTGAGGAATGCGGTTGAAATCCCCCATCAGGCCACCCATATTTTCGAGCGCCATGCTTTCTCCTAAGTCTCTTTATGCAAACACCGGAATGGGTCCTTCGATAGGAGAGCCAACTTTCTACCCAATCATTCCCCAATCAGAGCTCGTAAAAAAAAGATTGGAGTTAAACGTTCCGTCAGAGCACACGCTCGGTTTACGAAAGAACGGGGAAGGAAATCTGCGGTGTCCTTTTCAAAGAAAACATAACAGCATTTTCGAGGAGCGATTTAGCGAAATCACGGAATTGTGCAAAACCTAAGGCTCGATGGCCGAACGGGGATGTGAACCGTTCACCTTCCAAATGCGAGTCCATTGCTAGAAAGAAGAATCATTTATTGTATGATTATATGATAGCGGAACAAACACTGGTAGCAGTTACTTCTGTAAAATATCTGGGAGTATGCGTGCGGAACGATTTGAAGTGGAATGATCATATAAAATTAATTGTTGGTAAGGCGGGTACCAGGTTGAGATTCATTGGGAGAGTGCTTAGAAAATGTAGTCCATCAACAAAGGAGGTGGCTTACAAAACTCTCGTTCGACCTATACTTGAGTATTGCTCATCAGTGTGGGATCCGTACCAGATCGGTTTGACGGAGGAGATAGAGAAGATCCAAAGAAGAGCGGCGCGTTTCGTCACAGGGTTATTTGGTAACCGTGATAGCGTTACGGAGATGTTTAATAAACTCAAGTGGCAGACTCTGCAAGAGAGGCGCTCTGCATCGCGGTGTAGATTGCTCGCCAGGTTTCGAGAGGGTGCGTTTCTGGATGAGGTATCGAAATATTGCTTCCCCCTACTTATACTTCCCGAGGAGATCACGAATGTAAAATTAGAGAGATTAGAGCGCTCACGGAGGCTTTCAGACAGTCGTTCTTCCCGCGAACCATACGCGACTGTAACAGGAAAGGGAGGTAATGACAGTGGCACGTAAAATGCCCTCCGCCACACACCTTTGGGTGGCTTGCGGAGTATAAATGTAGATGTAGATGTAGATTCGCTCGGGCCACGTTTGTGCTCCGTCTCTACTGCTATGGGCAAGATGTAATACGTGAATCTTCCTGTTTTCTAGATTTTAACTTCGATAAAAAATAATCAGGAGGAAATGAAGTACACATTACCTCCACAGCATCATCAGCAAAAGGCAATTACGGGTGACAACTATTTTACACGGCAGGTGTACTGACCATCTCCAGTTTGTGACAAAGAGCTTCATTGCGTTCAGAACATACAAGCGCACTGTCGTTATGAGAAGGAACTATATATGCGCCCGTCTAAAACACGGTGGGTAGTGCAGAACCGCGCAAGGTGTTCGTGGACGCACTGCGATAATAGTTCCAAAATTTTTATCGAATGCCAAGGGAGGAAGAACGTATGTTAGATGACTGCATTTGGAGGATTGAAAGATATAAATTTAGGAATTCCTTTCAACCCATCCGTCCTGAAGGATCCAAAGATCACTTCAAATCTTGCAAAATCCACTTGCAATCTTTCAGGACGTGAAGAGCCGAGAGCTGCTCCACAGATACACCTTTTATTCATGGAGAGAAACAAAGATATTTCATCAATCACGTCTAGTTTAGGTCCGAAGAATGAATTACGTACCGCCTTGGAGCCACACCGCTTAAGGCTCCGTATAGTAGGGTCACAGTGCGGTAAGACCGGTGGCGAAGGACGGGAACGGCTGAGAGAGAACAGCTGAAGAGGGGGCGTTAGGATTCTGGCCACTGGCTATTTATTACATTTATGTGCCTTATCACAATCGTTGCTGTTAAAAATTCTCTAGTTAAATACTTATGTATGTAGCACTCTTTTAGATTTAGTTTAATGCATGCTATTGGGATACCTTTGCTCGTTTAAGTGTAATCTGAGCACAACAGAACAACCGGAAATTAGAAGCCCTGTCGTATGAAGTATACACGAGTCTGTCTTCCACCTCCCGCGACGTGCCAGACAATTCCACCAAAATTCCTCAGTTCATTTCTTGGCTCCCACAAACAGATCCACTGACCTTCCGTAAGCACTTACCTTACCTAAAAACCTGAGGGTAATTTAATGCAAAAATTCTACAAATGACGAATGTTACACATGATACGAGTAGATGGTCTACCATCCACGAGTGATCATGCACTTTGTTACAACATTAGTTGATCATCGATACCGACTCTTTTCTGTCAACAAGCATTTCTCCTCAATCACTTTTATTTCGCCTTTGTAGTTATTCTTTGTTCGTGACCTGCTTGTGTAAGTCGGGGTTTCCTAGCGGCAGGAATTTTGCGCCGCAGAGTACGTAACGCGCCAGGCGTGATGCCCTCGAGACACAAAATTGTGAAGGTGGTTTCCGACAGCGTGTCAAGAGTGATAGACCACTGGTTCTGGACAAGTCTAATGCGCTGTACGCTGCGTTCTAGTGAAGCAACTGCTGCAAAGTCAAGTAAAGTTCGTGTGCAGAATGGCTACGAAGCGCGTTAGAAAGCTACAAGCGCGTTACAGTACCGAGGAAGATAAACTGTTAATTGATGGAGTGTCAAAAATATATTGCTGATCGTTTTTCTGCACTTCGCTTACGTCTGGAGCATCTCAAAAAATTAGTGAATGGTTCACCACTGTCGACTGTTTTGTTTCTCGAACACTGGCTCCTATTTCATCCAACAAAGGTAACTTTTGGAATCTATTCAAACTTGGCGTTAATTTTTACACTGTATGGCCTTCAACATTGTCCTTGCCGCACGACAAAGGGCAGATTATCCGGACGAGCTCAATTATCTGTATTTGAGCAGTAAGTCACTATCTTTATGACTGCTTTTGCCTTGAGCATTTCAGTTACCACACACTGAACACGGAAGGCAAAGGGGAAATGAAATTGTACTCAGCAACAACTGGTATCTAAGAGGAAGCAGCAACGAAAACTGGTATTAATTTCTCAGTTCTATACCACTAATTGAAATTCAGATTATTACTATAACCGTACTTCGCGATACCGATGTCCTTTGTAAGGATCGTCCTTGTTAATCCGATCTCAGTTCATAATCACTTAGCTTTTTTAGGTCCTGTAATACGTTAAGTATCCCTCATGAACCATGCACCTTGCCGCTGGTGGGGAGGCTTGCGTGCCTCAGCGATACAGGTAACTGTACCGTAGGTGCAACGACAACGGAGGGATATCTGCTGAGAGACCAGACAACATGTGGTTCCTGAAGAGGGCAGCAGTCTTTTCTGTAGTCGCAGGGCCAACAGTCTGGATGATTGACTTGTAACAGTAACCAAAACGGCCTTGCTGTGCTGGTACTGCGAACGGCTGAAAGCGAGGGGAAACTACAGCCGTAATTTTTCACGATGGTGTGCAACTTTACTGTATGGTTAAATAATGATGATGGCATCCACTTGGGTAAAATATTCCAGAGGTAAAATAATCCCCCATTCGGATCACCGGGCGGGGACTATTCAGGACGACGTTATCAGGAGTAAGAAAACTGGCGTTCTACGGATCGGAGCGTAGAATGTCAGATCCCTTAACTGGGTAGGTAATAAGGTAATTGGGTAGGTAATAAGTAACAGAACCCAGTACGTTGTCCTCGATGGTGAGTGCTCATCGGATGTGAGGGTATCATCTGGAGTGCCCCAGGGAAGTGTGGTAGGTCCGCTGTTGTTTTCTATCTACATAAATGATCTTTTGGACAGGGTGGATAGCAATGTGCGGCTGTTTGCTGATGATGCTGTGGTGTACGGGAAGGTGTCGTCTTTGAGTGACTGTAGGAGGATACAAGATGACTTGGACAGGATTTGTGATTGGTGTAAAGAATGGCAGCTAACTCTAAATATAGATAAATGTAACTTAATACGGATGAATAGGAAAAAGAATCCCGTAATGTTTGAATACGCCATTAGTAGTATAGCGCTTGACACAGTCACGTCGATTAAATATTTGGGCCTAACATTGCAGAGCTATATGAAGTGGGACAAGCATGTAACGGCAGTTGTGGGGAAGGCGGATGGTCGTCTTCGGTTCATTGGTAGAATTTTGGGAAGATGTGGTTCACCTGTAAAGGAGATCGCTTATAAAACACTAATACGCCCTATTCTTGAGTACTGCTCAAGCGTTTGGGATGCATATCAAGTCGGATTGAGGGAGAACAAAGATGCAATTCAGAGGCGGGCTGCTAGATTTGTTACTGGTAGGTTTGATCATCACGTGAGTGTTACGGAAATGCTTCAGGAACTCGGGTGGGAGTCTCTGGAGGAAAGGAGGCGTTCTTTTCGTGAAGCGCTACTGAGGAAATTTAGAGAACCAGCATTTGAGGCTGACTGCAGTAAAATTTTACTGCCGCCAACTTATATTTCGCGGAAAGGCCACAAAGATAAGATAAGAGAGATTAGGGCTCGTACAGAGGCATATAGGCAGTCATTTTTCCCTCGTTCTATTTGGGAGTGGAACAGGGAGAGAAGATGCTAGTTGTGGTACGAGGTGCCCTCCGCCACGCACCGTAAGGTGGTTTGCGGAGTATGTATGTAGATGTAGGTAGGGAATTAGTGAAGTTCGGTGGCAAAAGGAACAAGACTTAAGGTCACGTAAACACAGGGTTATAAATACAAAATCAAATAGGGGTAATGCAGAAGTAGGTTTAGTAACGAATAAAAAAATAGGAGCGCCCGTAAGCTACTACAAACAGCACAGTGAACGCATTACTGTAGCCAAGATAGACACGAAGCCCACGCCTACCACAGTAGTACAAGTTTATATGACAACTAGCTCCGCAGACGACGAAGAGATTGAAGAAATGTATGATGAGATGAAAGAAATTATTCAGATAGAAAAGGGAGATGAAACTTTAATGGTCATGGGGGATTGGAATTCATAGTAGGAAAAGGAAGAGAAGGAAAAGTTTTAGGTGAATATTGACTGGGGGTAGGGAATGAAAGAGGAAGCCAGCTGGTAGAATTTTGCACAGAGCATAACTTAACCATAGCTAACAACTGGTTTAAGAATCATGAAAGAAGGTTGTATACATGGAAGAGGCCTGGAGACACTGGAAAGTTTCAGATAGATTATATAATGGTAAGACAGATTTAGGAGCCAGGTTTTAAATTTTCAGACATTTCCAGGGGCAAAAATGGTTCAAATGGCTCTGAGCACTATGGGACTCAACTGCTGAGGTCATAAGTCCCCTAGAACTTAGAACTACTTAAACCTAACTAACCTAAGGACATCACACACATCCATGCCCGAGGCAGGATTCGAACCTGCGACCGTGGCGGTCGCGCGGTTCCAGACTGTAGCGCCTAGACCCGCTCGGCCACTCCGGCCGTCTCCAGGGGCAGATGTGGACTGACCACAATCCATTGGTTATGAACTGTAGATTAAAACTGAAGAAACTGCGAAAAGGTTGGAATTTAAGGAGATGCAATCTGGATAAACTGAAACAACAAGAGGTTGTAGAGCGTTTCAGAGAGAGCGTTAGGGAACGATTGACAAGGGGTAAAGAAATACAGTAGAAGAAGAATGGGTAACTTTGAGAGATGGAATAGCAAAGGCAGCAAAGGATCAAGTAAGTAAACAGACGAGGGCTAGTAGAAATCCTTGGATGACAGAAGAAATATTGAATTTAATTGATGAAAGGCACCGATTAACAGCAATCAGCATGGGTGCATGAACCAAGTGCCTACTGCGGCGGCCCATACATTGCAATTTTGGCTGAACGGCCGTTCAGGAGACACTGCTAGTAACCCTTTGTTTCATCTCGTCGGTCAGCTGCTCCACAGCTGCAAGTATTTGCCAGCACACATCTCCGCAGCCATAGTTCACTCCTGCTGGTTACGGACTATGGTGCACCACAGTTACCTCGGCGCCCGTTCTGAAAACGCCATTTTGCTATGCACGACACACTTTAAACGCGGAGTACGCGAACGGTTTACGAACTTAGTCGTTTCGGAAATGCTTCCATCCTTCGCCCGAAACCCAATGATCCGCCCTTTTGGACGTCAAATAAACCGTTCCATTTTCGCAGTACGGTAACGACTGCACTGCATAGTTTGTATGATCGCTATCATTCAAGGAGTCCGCAGCCGAGCGAGTTTGCGTTTTATTTCGCAAGCGCGCGGTCTGTGAATCTAACCTCATTGTAGGTATTTTCTTTTGTCATTCCAACTTAATTCTAACAAATGTGTGTGGCACGCCAAGAAACTTTATGACGCGCTAAAACCGTTTATGAATGTAGACCAATTTTGTTTTGCAATAGATGCTTTAAAGAAGCATACATGCAAAAAGTAGCATTCACTGCGTGTGCTGTGTGGTCTTAAGTCCAGAGATTGATTTGATGCAGCTCTCCATGCTACTCTAGCCTTTGCAAGCCTCATAATCTCCGAGTAACTTCTGCGAACTACGTTCTTCTGAATCTGCTTACTGTATTCGTTTCTCGATCTACGTCTATGATTTTTAACCCCACGCTTCCCTCCAGTACTAAATTGGTGATCCCTTCATTCCTCAACTGTCCTACCAACCAATCCCTTCTTCTAGTCAAAATTGTACCACAAATTTCTCTTCTCCCCAGTTCTATTCAGTACTTCGTCATTAGTTGCGTGATCTACCCATCTAATCTTCAGCAGTCTTCTGTAGTACCATATTTCAACAGCTTATATTCCCTTTTTGTCTGAACTGTTTAGTATCCACGTTTCCCTTCTATACATCGTTACACTCCAGGCAAACACTTTCAGAAACACTTTCCTTGCCATTGCTAGTCTACATCTAATGTGCTCTCTACTACGACCATCATTAGTTATTTTGCTCGCCAAATAGCAAAACTCATCTACTACTTCAAGTGTCTCATTTCCTAATATAATTTCCTCAGCATCACCTGATTTAATTCGACCACATTCCATAATCCACATTTTGCTTTTGTAGATGTTCATCTTATATCCTCCTTTCAAGGCACTGTCCATTCCGTTCAATTGCTCTTCCAAGTTCTTTGTTGTCTCTGACAGAACTACAATGTCATCGCCAAACCTGAAAGCTTTTATTTCTTCTCCACGGATTTTAATTCCTACTCCAAATTTCTTTTACTGCTTGCTCAATAGACAGACTGAATAACATCGGGGACATGCTGTAACCCTGCCTCACTCCCTTTTCAACCACTGCTTCCCATCCGTGCCCCTCGACTCTTGTAACTGCAACCTGGTTTCTGTACAAATTGTAAATGGCCTTCCGCTCCATGTAATTTACACCTGCTACCTGCAGAATTACAAGGAAAAAACTGATCTTCCCCGAGGTCTGCTTCTCCCAGTCTTTCTATTCTTCTGTAAAGCATTCGTGTTTGTATTTCGCAACTGTGAGTTACTTAACTGATAGTTCGGTAATTTTCACACCTTTCAGCACTGCTTTCTTTGGAAATTAAATTAAATTTTTCTAGAAGTCTGAGGGTATTTCGCCTGTGTCTTACATCTTGCTCACCAGATGGAAGAGTTTTCTCAGGGTTGCCTCTCCCAAGGCTATCAGTAGTTATAGTGGAATGTTGTGCACTCGCGGGACCTTGTTTCAACTTATGTCTTTCAGTGCTCTGTCAAACTCTTCACGCAGTATCAAATCTCCCATTCTCATCTTCATCTACGTTCTCTTCCATTACCATAGTATTGCTCTCAAGTACATTGCCGTTATATAGACACACTATATACTCCTTCCACGTTTCTGCTTTCCCTTCTTTGCTTAGGATTGGTTTTCCATTTGAGCTCTTGATATTCATAGACGTGGTTTTCTTTTCTCCAAAGGTCTCTAATTTTCCTGTAGGTAGTATCTATCTTATCCCTAGTGATATATGCTTGTGCATCCTTACTTTTGTCCTCTAGCAATTCCTGCTTAGCCATTTTGCATTTATTGTCGAACTCATTTTTTAGACGTTTGTATTCTCTTCCGCCTGCTTCATTTATTGAGGTTTTATGTTTTCTCCTTTCATCGATTAAATTCAATGTCTCTTGTGTTACCCAAGGATTTGTACTAGCCCTTGTCTTTTTACCTACTTGATCCTTTTCTGCCTTCACTACTTCATCTCTCAAACCTACACTTTCTTCTTCTGCTGTACTCCTTTCCCCTGTTCTTGTCAATCGTTTCCTAGTGCTCTCAAACTCTATACATCATCTGGGTCTTTCAGTTTATGCAGATCATCTCCTTAAATTCCTGACTTTTTGCAGTTTCTTCAGTTTTCATCTGCAGTTCATAGCCAATGAATTGTGGTCAGACTCCACACTTGCCCCTGGAAATCTCTTACAATTTGAAACTTCGTTCCGCAGTCCCTGTCTTACCATTGTTTAATGAATCCGAAACCTTCCGGTGTCACAAGGTCTCCTCCAGGTACGCAACCCTCTTTCATGATTCTTAAACCAAATGTTAGCTACGATTAATTTACGCTCCGTGCAAACTTCGTCCAGGCGGCTTCCTTTCTCATTCTTCTCCCCCGGTCCATATTGACTAACTATTTTTCCTTCTTTTCCTTTTCCTACTATCGAATTTTTGTCACCCCTGACTATTAAATTTTCGTCTCCCTTATTTGCCTGAATAATTTCTTATATCTCAACATACATTTCCTCCGTTTCCTCCTCATCTGCGGAGCTAGTTGGCATATAAACTTTTACTGTGTGGTGGGTGTGAGCTTCGTGTCTATCTCTGCTACAACAACGCGTTCACTATGTTGTTCATAATAGCTTATTAGTGTTCCTAATTCTTTTATTCATTACTAAAGTTGCTCATGCAATACCCCTCTCTGATTTTGTATTTTTAACCCTGTATTTACGTGACCAGAAGTCCTGTTCTGCCTACCACAGAACTTCACTAACTCTCAATAAATATAAATTTAACCTATCCATTTCCCTTTATAAATTTTTAACCTACTTACCCGATTAAGTAATCTGAAATTCCCCGCTCTGAATCATAGAACGCCAGTTTTATTTCTCCTCATAAAGACGTCCTTCTGAGCAGTCCCCGTCCGGAGTTCCGAATTGAGGGATTATTTTACCTCCGGAATATTTTACCCAAGAGGATCCATCATTCAACCATTCTGCAGATTTGCATGCTCTGGTGAAAAATTACGGCTGTAGTTTCCCCTCGCTTTTAGCCGTTCGCAGTACCAGCACAGCGAGGTCAGATTAGTCGATCATCCAGAATGTTGCGCGCTGCTACTACTGATAAGGCTGCTGCCCCTCGTTAGGAACCAAACGTCTGTGTGGCCTCACAAAAGATACCTCTCCGTTGTGGTTGTACCTACGATACGGCTATCTGAAAAAAAGAAAAAAAAAACGAAATACCGACAGCGAGATTTGATCCAGAGACCCTGCTCTTATGAACCTATGATCTTACTCGCTCGGCTGCGGACTTCTTGAGTACTAGCGACCCTACAAAGTAAAAGCGCACGACTAAATGTTTTCTCAAAAGCGGTTGAGAGTTGAGTCTTCTTGTTTACATAAGTTTAAGTCCTAGTCGTGCCCTACACATCCTGTGAATATGGATCAAATCAGAAAGAGGGATGGGGGTGGTGTTCGTATCAGACAAGCTGTGATCTGATAATTCTGCTACCCCTCCGTTGAACAGAAGGAGTGCATAATATAGGATTTCGTATTGTGAGTGGCTATAGGATTATATCTCGAAAGAGCGAACAGTATTTTTTGAACTGACTACGACAAATATGTGTCGCTCCTCTCATTTTATTCTGATCAGCGATACGAAGCAGGATGTTATTGTTTTCCTCATAGTTTGGTGTGTTATGTAGAGGTAATATGTTTAGGCTTTCCTACAAAACACGTAGCAATGACGGTTAAACTACGATCAATATGCTGCATTTTGATTACGTACATGTGTCAAGTTTAAGCCGCGATCAGGAGTAAGTCGTCGTTTTATTACCCGAAATATTGGCAATATTTCTTTCTCAGGAAGCCACAAAAAAAAAGGTTCAAATGGCTCTGAGCACTATGGGACTCAACTGCTGAGGTCATTAGTCCCCTAGAACTTAGAACTAGTTAAACCTAACTAACCTAAGAACATCACAAACATCCATGCCCGAGGCAGGATTCGAACCTGCGACCGTAGCGGTCTTGCGGTTCCAGACTGCAGCGCCTTTAACCGCACGGCCACTTCGGCCGCAGGAAGCCACAGAATGCGACTGTACTAAGTGCAGCATATGATTCGATATGGATTCTACATAATCGTCACCTCATGGGATTCATGTTGTAACCTGAATTAGGTAGCAATTTCATTCCAAAGCTAGTCATTACCTTTTCTTTCCTCGACAATCTAAAAGAACTGTCTTTCTTGCCTGTTAGCTTGATGTGTTATATGATCTGTTACCAGTTACTCTGTGCTCTGTATATTCTTCCAAAAATTTTTTGCTCAAGTTCACCGTCCGTCTTATTAGCTGGCTGTATGGCATGTACTCCAAAAACTTACACATTAAAATGAACAAATCTTGTTATAAAGTAAATACACAACTAGTACAGTATCTATCACAGGAGTTCTATTTCACGTTAAAGCAACGTCAAAATTCGTAGTAGCCTTCTTGTATACACCTGTATGGGTAATGTTTTGACGTTTTATTTCTTGCGTCATTAAAGCGTGAGATGCTGGCCAGCATATCCACGGTATTTACAATGCTTATAATTTTCAATGGTGAACCACAGGCACAAAATAAAATATGTTCCTAAGTTTTTAACGTAATGATAAAATTTGTCTGGAAGTGTATTCCACACACGCTACTAATAGCTCTTTTTTTTTTCTTCAGCAAGGAATGTTACTGCGGTTAAGGTGCTGCGACGAAATATCCTTATCAGTGTCAATGGTGTCGCAACACAGCGGTCTCCAGCTTGCCGAAGTTTGTGACGTCCTGTAAACTCAGCTTTCTTCCGAGAATCAAGGATGCGAGTGAGGTAAGCGCCTTTGTCACCTCAGGAAGAAGCCTCCGTCGTATCTTTCCTGCAAACGCAATGCCTCATATAGGCAGCCACGTTCTCCAGCACGAAGAAAGGTCAAAGAGCAAGTAGACTCAAGCTGGGACGCTCTTTCCTGATACTGTTGTATTCACGAGTATATTCACTACTAGTACTAAAAATTCAGTAGGACCTAATCAACAAAGAAAGTACGTCGCTAGCACCAAAAGCTGTACTACATTTTTTCACAAATAACCAGATTTAACTGGAAGGGAGTGTTTGTTACTTTCATTTGTCATTGTAATTCAATTATAACAATATGAACTGGAAACTATAGAGTGTTCTTTGTGGTTTAGATTAGATTAGTTTTTCGTTCCATAGATCCGTGCTGAGGAGATCCTCGTGGATGTGGAACATGTCAATTTTTTTTAAAGCTGAAATGACAATACTAATAGTATGAATATATACAATACATCATTTGTTTCTATTAAAAAATTCGTCAATGGAGTAGAAGGAGTTGGCCACTAGTAAGTCTTTCAGGCTCCTTTTAAACTGATCTTTATTTGTAAGTGATTGACGAGGATCAGCAACCTTCTCCATGTTGAAGTTCGTGTGGTTCGTTAAACTTAACGTCACAAAGACGTTGGTCGGCACTCTCAGTACTGACGCTATTGACAAGACAATAGACGTCTACCATCTAGACAATTCCACCATTCCTCACTCTTCAACAAATCAGTGGAAATGATCATGTTACCTAACACTTCCGCCTTGTGGACAAAGACAAAAAAATTTTTTGGGGGCATCTGTAAGATCCATTCTTTTCGAGGTTATGTGAATTAAGAAGCTCTGACAGTTCTTTGCTTTTTCTTGAGAATAAAAAACTTAAGATTACCTTCTGGAGAAATAATTTATTCGTTATAAATTGAGAAGATCTTAGGCTTTTATGTATGTCGCATTGATGAGTGACGCAGAGTTTCTTCTATACTTAGCCTTAGATACAGAGTAGAGCATTATGTGGAAAGTGTTTTGGCCAGCCAACACTTACACCTGCGAAAAATTATCAGCTCGAGAATGAAACTGGGGTGAGTACAAGCTCAACAGGAAATATTTATGACGTGGAAAGAAAGAGACAAGAGGAGTGACCAACGGAACTATACCTGCTCCGATGATATCCCAGTGGTACCTTATCTCAAAACACTCAGTTACGATCCTTTATCGTCTATTTACAAGTTTGACTCGATGCGTTTGGGGAACCCTGAATGTACGTGCTAAGTATAGTTTCACATCGTCCTTCGCCGAAGCGTCGAACTCTCTGGTGCTCTGAAGAGGATTTTAATGTTGCAGCCCTGCGATTTTGGTTGAGGGTGGCCCTATGTAGGAAAGCAAAGAAACACTAATTTACTTCTTTTCGTATCTGGTAGTGTCTTTCACACGCTGCAAACTCCATTGGGAAGCTACCCTTGTCACACCCGGTTCGGGTCCAATGTGCCCGGGTGGTGGACTCCAGATACTGCCCACTGAAGCACAGATTCTCGTATTAACACGATGTATGTTTCAAACTCTCTCTCTCTCTCTCTCTCTCTCTCTCTCTCTCTCTCTCTCTCTCTCTCTCATCTCTCTTTAATGAACACCAAATTCTATCTCTGAAATAACTAATATTCACTCTGCAGCTGATCAGAATTATTCCTGCACCACGTCTACAGCAGTGGCCTGGAGCAACAGCATTCAGCTTCTGTGTGCTACCTTCGTCATTGTCCACGAAAAATACGACCTGCAGTCGTGATAGGCTAATGAGAAACGAGAAACCGCGAATACGTCAAGGGTTTCTGAATAATTAGTACATTACATCTTGTGTTTAGTGAGACTTCGAGTAAACCAGTAAATCTGCATATTCCTGGGTCGTTATCATATGTATCAGCGGTCGAGACGGTGCTGGACCATAATAGCGCGGAAGCGCTGTAAGGAACGTGTGTGAAAAGGCAGTGCACAGAATAGCGATTTTTTTTTGGGGGGGGGGGTCTTGGTACTTCGTTCCTATTTTGGCTACGAACGCGGGGTAAAAAGTTTTTGGTTTAGCCCAGACCGGCGGGTATTCGTATAGCCGGTCGAGCATTTGTATTACTGTAGCTAAGTTATAACATATTGAGCAAGGTTTGAACGTGCTGGAGCTGGGGTCCAGGCAAATTGTGCGAATCGATTGACTCCTTTTGCAAAAGATTTTAATTGCGCTAAAATTAATGCTTAGCTAATGGCACTATTTGCATGTACACCGTTCGAATTTTACGTGCAAAAAACAGTTGTTGTTGTTGTTGTTGTTGTGGTCTTCAGTCCCGAGACTGGTTTGATGCAGCTCTCCATGCTACTCTACCCTGTGCAAGCTTTTTCATCTCCCAGTACCTACTGCAACCTCAAAAAACAGTACCCTTAAATAATTTTGGAATGGAGTGAGACCGATGGTTCAAATTTCGTCCACCGATGTGTCAGACCTCTGTCTAAGATAAGTTTTAACCGTTTGTTTTGCTGGGAGGTTTTTGAAGCGCGTTTCTTGTATGCTTTAAAATTGGACAAATCGGTTCAAACTTTGCACGAAGGTAGATAAATGGATGAAGTCGAAATGAATTTCATTTTATTCGTTATCCACATACGATGAAAGTCGCGCTAAATGTTGCAGGTAAAATTGGTTCTTCCATGAAATGAATGCACAGAAACGGTAATAAAAAAACGCATTTTTACGATGAAACTGAAAACTCGCTTTCAGAAATCTTGCTTCATTCGGGTTTTACGTGCAAATACCACGTTTTTCCTGAGTTCTTTTGCGCGCGCCACTTGTATGTTTCAAACCTGTGCTACTCGGTTCAAACTTTATAAGAACGTAAACAAATACATACAACTAATTGGTCGTCCTGTTGCCATGGAAAAGTTTTATGCATTGCCACGATACAGCCATTTAAATTTGCACACAAAATGCACGTAAAATCGGGTTTTACGTGAATCGTATTTGCTGAGACGGTTTAAAGTGATACAGATGATAAAAAAATTATATTCTTAAGGTAATTATAAGAAGCTTTCGCGAAAATCTTTCACGGTTCATGTTTTACCTGCTAAAAAATCTCGCGTTTTCACACGCAAGTGTACTTAGTAGAAATGCGATGCGTTCAAGCGCTACCTTTGGAAGAATTAAAAAACCTTGCATCACAGTTGGTTATTGTTTCATTGTTTATACGTTAAAGATTTTATTCACCAGTGGCTAGAAATCATCGAAAAATCTTTGCACGTGTAAAACAACCCATGTATCACACAAGGATTATATCCTGCCCTGCATAAAATGATGTACTATTTGATGGAGCATTTAAAGTTTTATCGATGACCAAGCAGAGAATTAAACTCAGAAAATTAAACTAGTCCCGGAATGTAGTGGGGCGGCGCAACAGGGCAAAGCGCTGCTGCTTCGCGTCCAGGTATTGTGGAGCAGGGAGCGGCTCGGCGGCCTCGCTACACTGTGTGGGCGGTAAACGCCCAAGCCGGCCGATCTGCAATCTTTCCCAAACGATCTTCAGGAAAGTACTCGGAGAAAAAACATCGTGCATCTCACATCTTTGCTCGTCAGCTTCATGATGAGCTGGCTATATTTCGTTAATGTCACATTTATTCTGGTATTCTGGGATAAAGTAAACTACTGCAAGAATGTAGGAAAATTTTCATTGAAAAACAGGGGTCGCTATGAATTTACGTTTGATACACATTAGGTCACATATTTCAGCGCTTCGTTCCGAATTTGCGCGCCGGCCGAAAAGCCAGAATGAAATATTCGTAACAGTTCTCGTAACTCAAACTGTTTGAGATATCGAAAGAAGTTTTTGGCAAATGATGGTACGCGAAGAGGAGAATACTTTTGCAGTATCATTAAATAGATAGTAAAGCAACTATAGAGTTTCCCAGTGAAATGATGTCACTTTTAAGGACCATCGATAGCTAATGAAACGAGAATGACACAAGAAGTAGTTTTTGAGAAATGACTCTGGTAATTGATTGCACAATTCTTACAATGGTTGTGAATCCTATAGTGAATGTTACCAAGTGTTGTAGGATTGCCTCCAACCGCTCCACATCCGAGTGCTTTTTTCTAACTACGGTTATAAATACTGTTATATAACATACAATACTTTCCAAATGTAGTCAGTGAAGCTGGCAGAAAACACATTCGTCTCAAATGCCCTAAAGTTCTGGTACTATGTTTTACATTTATAAAAATTTTCATTCAATCCCACTACAAGCAGTTGCAGATCCTCTGGGAAATTAATTATATTTCGATTGTGACCGCCGCCTTAATGCTCATCTACAAGCCCTCTTGTGTCAAACAAACGATTTATCGTTAGGCATATTCTGTGACAAAATTCCTAATGTTCCAAGCCTTTCTCGTGGCTCCATCTGCAGCAGGCCTGACAGCTTGCATTTCGGCAGCATGGTGCCTCTGCAAAGGTCGGCTCTGCGGATCCCCTACCCGCCTGCGCTGCGGTGCACAAACGCTCACGTGTTTTCGGATCTCTCGCGTAGGCGGCGGACGACAAAACTTGGCTCTGTCCGACTGCGCGTATACCTTGCATGCTTCCTTTCTTTAATATCAACAGCACATATTCAATTAGAAGTTGTGGCTGCGCTTCACCATCTAACATTTCATTACTCCTGTTTCGAAAACCTTCGAAAAAAATAATCCTTACAATTAAACATACGAGGGGCGTTCAATATGTAATGTAACGACTTTCTTTTCGGCCAGTTTTGATTAAAAAGTTGTAGTTTTATTTGTGAAATCTTTAGAAATTTCCGTGTCATCTCTTATTTCCACGAACTTCCTGTAGATGCCAGCACTATAACCAGGTTTCAAAATGGCGTCTACAACTGAGGTGCGTACCAAATAAACGACAATAATTGTATTTATTTTGGCGGAATTCCATACCATTATAAATATTCATAGGCGTTTATAGAATGTCTACGAAAACTGCGCTGTGGATAAAAGCGCGGCAAGTCGCAGGGCGAATCGTCTGTCGTCAACAGAACGGGGAGAAGGAAACTGCCTGGTTTCCCAGGCTCAGGCCGGCCTCTCACAGCTGCGACGCCTGCAGTGTTTTAACGTGTGGACACACTTATTCGAAGTGATCGACAAGTAACAGTCAAGCTGCTCAGTGCTCAGCTTTATCTCTGTTGGTTAGTGCCAACAGTTTTACACCAGTCAGAGTATTCAAACATTTGTGCCGAATTACTTGCTCGTTACGAGATTGATGGTCACGATATCTTTTCAAATACTGTCATTGGCGATGAAGCATGAATTCACAACTTTCAGTCTGAAGCAAAATTGCAGTTCATGGAGTGGCACCACACAAACTCTTCTTCGAAGTTGTTCAACATAGTACTCTCAGCTTGTACCTCCCCCTCACTTATCGACTTTAATGACAGTGAAAAATTAAACCGCGTGTACCTAATGAAATTTGGGAAAAGCAATCGTCACCGAAGTCAATTTGTCGGTAAAGAGGGAGGAAAGGGTTACATCTAAATGAAAGGAAAAATGCAAATGAAACTGGTGGAAATTAATTTTGGAAAGGGGTAAAGTTAATAACGAAAGTAAATGTGCGGCCGTTACGTTAACAATTAACTAGAGGTAATTAGTATTTGATATTTGGGGAAATTACGGTCGCCAGTCCTAAGGACAATTACTATAGTAACTGAAAAAAGAAAGGTTATTACACATATAATTAGCACTAGAAGCGTGGCAACTGAAGGTTGACACGTGTAGTGTGAAAACAAAGTTTGTCAGAAGTAATAAATTTCGCTACACTCTGATTTAATTTAGCAAAAGAATTAATAAAACCGGAAAATCGAAAGTTAATTTAGTGACTGAAGTTAATAGTGAGCTTTCTTTCTGAAGCACATCGAAATTCAGTAAAATACGGTTAGTCTTGGACTACCTCAACAATCATTTCAAAAGCTACTTGAATCTACGCAATTTAGAAATAAGAGATTTAACTTTTAACTTGAATTAAATGATTCTGAACAATTAACAATAGTAAAATTTAGTACGTACCAAGCTGAGCTGCAGTCACAGGTAAGCTAAAATACGGTAACAAAACTCGCACTCTTAATTTGTGCTTGTGTAATCTAAATATTGTAGCCAGCTATGAATATCTTAACTGAACTTTGAAATTAAAGCAGTGAATCGAATGATGCTGGCGTATGAATTTCAACGACACTCGGGTTCATTCCGGAAAAGGAAGGGACCCTGCTTGGTAATGCAATTGGGACAATGAGCAACAAACGTTCATGCTAAGCTGCTGTAATTTTGTGATGCAACAATTTTAAAAGTTTGAAAAGCTGAGGTCTGCCATACAGTTCTAAAACTTGACGTGCTTCCAGTCTTCCTTGTTGGTTGATTGAAGGTTTGAAGCCGTCGATCGAGGAGGTGGCGACAGTCACTCATTGTCGGCCGTCGCTGTTGCAGAAGCTGGATGTTGGCGCGCCTTCTTCTCGACACGGTCACCAGACGAAACGGGCTCTTGATGTGCGCCAGCTAATGCTTCCCGTCCGCGACACCATGTCAGAAACTATCATCGCAAGTCGAGCGCAATTACATGCTGCCAAACCCCGAAAGCGCGGCAACTCGCGGGAGCGTCACACAACCACAGATATATGTTACTCTGTGACACAACACACCTGCTCCACTCCTACTCCAGCCAGACTCTCCCTCTGCCCGCGATCCACGCGACGGAGTTAACACTACCAAAGATCCTAAACACTTTGGTTCTCCACACGACCTATCGATGTATTCGTTCGATAGCATAGTTTTCCCCAGGCCAGACCCAGCGTAAAAATACAAATAATATTTACAAGACAAACCAATTATACATCGACATAAATGCATAAATATATACAAATAGTAAAACAATTACAATATACAAAGACACAGAAATGTTATATCTTCAGGTAACAAAATAAGGAAAAAAATTTGCAGTGCAATAGATGGAAATAGGAGGTTATGCATTTCCGGCGTTACAAACTGGCGAAGTCGTGGTTACAGTCTTCTGGGGCTCTGAAGCGATTATTCTGTTCGACATTTGTTCGACAAATGATCAACACCAATGTCTGCTGGGAAACTCTTGTTATTGGCAACAAAAATGCGATCGGACTCCCCCTCCCCCTCCTCCTCCTCCACGATAACGCACAGCGACACAAAAGTCTGCTGACTTAAGAGGAAATCAATAAATTTTGGTGGACTGTTCCTCATCATCCCTACAGCCAGGATCTCGCACCGACTTCCATTTCTTTGGCCCGTTGAAGGATGGCGTCCACGAGAAGCATCACAGCAACGATGGGAAAGTTATTGATGCTGCAAGAACCTGGCTGTGACGCAGACCAGTACAGCAATATCATGACATACAGACTCTCCCATTAACGCGGCGTAGGACTACAGAACTGAACGTATCTTACGCTGAAAAATGCGGCTTACAACCAAAGAATTGGGGAACAATGTTGTGTACTTAAATCATGAATAATACCAACCTGTTTTGGGTGGGAAAATGTTTCGCTTTATTTATTGAACGACCATCGTACAATTACGTAATAATTTTGAAAAATTAGAAGTCAGTGCTTCTAAAAGGGCATCTGTCACTTTCGTGCAAAAGTGTGTGTAGTATATGAAAAAAAAAGATAAGAAAAAACAAAACCAAAACAGTAAATAAGGATTTCTTGATAGGAAATGTCTCCATACTAAACGAACAAGGTTTATCAAGCTGAGCTGCATGAATTATTTATATTAGTAAGACGAGGAATCAAACTAGTAAATTTTTACTCGTTATGGCAATTTTCACCACTGCTCTACTACTTCGAGCCAAGGAATGAAACTGTTACTCGTCTGCACTACTAAGGAACTGTCTGTCGCGATGTATTAGTGCCCGTCTATTTTTTCAATCTTGAATTGTGTCCTTGCGCTATTTCAAGTTTCACCAAAATCAGTGGCAGTCGACGGTCGGCTTTAACTGCTGCTCGTCCAATGACACTAGAAAGAATCGACTTTGATGAACCTTCCCACTGAGTAAGGGCAAAGTTCCAGATCGGAACATGGTAGCTCAGTACATAATGGTTCTTAACATTGAGAACGATCTCAGTTATTTTGTATCATGCAATTATGCAGCTGAGATAGCAGGAAATGATAGCAGACACTAAAGTGAAGAGACAAGATTTTTACGATGGGCGGCCTACTTCAGAAAACACGATAGTAAAAGGAATTTAGCAAGCGGTAGCGTATAGATGAAGTAAAAAAAACCATAAATATTCTCGTACGTTAAAGAAGATGAATTAGAAAAACAATTCTGTAATGTTCGAATATAGTATTAGTGGCGCACAACTTATACAGTCGCGTCGATTAAATATCTAGGCGTAACGCTGCATAGCGACATGAAATGAAGCGATTACATAACTGTGTTTGCAGGGAAGAACGGTTGACTTAAGATTTATTGAAGGAACTCTAGGAAAATGCTGCTAATCTGTAAGAGCCTGCGTACAGAACGCAGGAGTGATCCGTTCTGCATCAAATAAAAGGAAGACATCTAAGCAAAACCGAGACGGGCTGCAAGATTTGTTATCGGTAAGTTCGATCCACACTGGATATGCCCAGTTAAGTCAAATAGGAATCCACTCAGAGAAGACTACGTTCTTTTCGCGAAACACTGTAGACAAAGATTAGAGAACTGATATTTGCGGCACACTGCAGAACGAGCCTGTTGCCATCAACATACATCTCGGACAAGACAGCGAAAAACTAGATAAGAGAAATCAGGGCCTGTACGAAAGCATATGCACACGTATTTCCTTGCTCCAATTGCAAGTGGAACAGGAAAGGGAATGAGTAATAGTCGTGCAGGTACTTTCCTTCCTGCATCGTATAGTGGCTTGCGGAGCTATGTATGTCGATATCCAACTTGCGATTCCTCGCGGCGTCAAAGAGTCAGTATACACTCCTGGAAATTGAAATAAGAACACCGTGAATTCATTGTCCCAGGAAGGGGAAACTTTATTGACACATTCCTGGGGTCAGATACATCACATGATCACACTGACAGAACCACAGGCACATAGACACAGGCAACAGAGCATGCACATACGGTTCACGTCCACGCTGTCGCGACATGCTACCAGTGTTAAAGACTGCGATGGAGCTCCGTATGCCACGGCAAACTGGCTGACACTGACGGCGGCGGTGCACAAATGCTGCGCAGCTAGCGCCATTCGACGGCCAACACCGCGGTTCCTGGTGTGTCCGCTGTGCCGTGCGTGTGATCATTGCTTGTACAGCCCTCTCGCAGTGTCCGGAGCAAGTATGGTGGGTCTGACACACCGGTGTCAATGTGTTCTTTTTTCCATTTCCAGGAGTATATATATATATATATATATATATATATATATATATATATACACACAAACTCAAGCTGATGTGCATTCGGGACGTGAACCAGTGGTTCTGAGTGGGCGGTGATAGATAGTGGATATGCCACCGTAGAGCGTCGAAGTTGTTATATCACAAATTGCAATGGAGTAACATCTCTGAATCAAGTTTTCAATGCATTCACCAGAATGTTTTGAAATAGAGAAAAGTGTGTGCCAAGTTTGTCCTGCACACCTTGTCCTGACAAATGCAAAACCTGGTTCTGACAGCTTCCTACTGTTTTATGAGCATTCTGTGCATTGCACTCTAATGGGGTAAGACCATGTAAGACACCTACATCGTTAAACCACTATCTTAATTTTTCCCTATTTTTAACATGTTCTTATTAGGGATCTCCCTTATCTATATCCATTTAGCACAAATTTTGCAACTGATTTAAAATTAATCCTGATGAGCTACAGACTTCATATTTTTAATGTTACTCAGAATTGGATGACAATCCAGTATTAATTCGCTTTCTAGTCGGTCTTCGGTAGGGGTGGGAGTGAAAAAGACTGGCAACACCTAACATGTCTGCTGCCCTGCACAACTGGTGTGTTGTGTGGTTAGTATCACAAGTGCAGGAATAGGCATGGCTGAGCAGTGGGAGAGGGGGGGGGGGAGGGGGAGGAGGATGAGGAGATGGTAAGAGAGAGGACGAACATAGATACAAATCATCCTGAAAAACGATGCTTGTGAATTATTAATAATTGGAAGATTTATAAAGAAATCTGTGGCGTGCATGGGCTAGATAATACTGGAAGTTGAACTAGTCGGGTGTCAATTATGTATTGCATGTGCCCCACATTTTCCGTCATAAACTTTACAAGTATAGCCACAGCTATTAAAAATCTGCAAGCTTAACTTTTTAGGATTATCTTTGTGGGGGGAGGTGTTATCAATCTCTATGGGTGCTACTAGGAGAAATTATTTCATACATTTACAGATTTGAAAACGAGTTATATTCTCTAACGTAATTATATATCAATCCAGTCTCTAATACTTTGTCTGACATGAGGGAATCACCTAAAACTTCCGTCCCCTTGTTTCCATTAAAGTTTCAATGCATTAGAACGATGTTTTCGGCAAATGTTACGAGGCGTGTAATTTTTTTTTTTTTTTTTGGACGGATGACACTTCAAACTCTTACATCAGCCGAGATATTGAAGCAAGTCAGATTCTTTTAAATGGATCAATGTATCTTTTTAATGGAATTCGAAAGCTACTGAAACGACGAGTACGGCACTATAAAGCTTGTTAATATGTTGGCCTTTAAACTTCTCGGAAGTATCTGAGAAAAGAGCTCAAATTGAAAAATGGCAGAATTGATATCTGATGTTCCCCAAGGCAGTGTTCAGGACCCCGACGTTTTCTAATCCTATATAAATGATTTAGGAGATAATCTGACTGGTTGGTTGGTTTAAAAGAGGGGGGGGGGGGGGGGGGGAAGGGACCAAACTGCTAAGTCATCGGTCCCCTGTCCAGAATAAAACAATGCCACAAGGATAAGAATAAAACAAGCGACACTAACAACACAAAACGGAGAGAAAAACCAAAATAACGATGGACGGGCAACAAACACTTAAATGGACAAAAGGGGACAAGAAAACCACAGAAACGCAAGAAACAGGTAGAAGAGATTAAAACGACAAAACAGATTACCATGGCTGGCCGACCATGAGAAAAAAAGGAGAAGCCAGCCACTCTGCAACAAATTAAAACCTCCACCCTAAAAGCACTAGTGTGGAAGACACAGAGGGACATGTGCTAAAACTTACATCATATGATAAAACCCACTGTAACGCATAAAGCGTAAAACTAAATTAGCCAATGAGGCATTGTCAGCTAAAATTAATGGCAACGAGTCCGGTAACTGAAGAGTCCGTCGCAGGGCAGCCAAAGGACAGCTCAACAAGATATGGGACACTGTCAGCCGGGGGCCGCACAGACACTGAGGTGGGTCATCACGGCGCAGGAGGTAGCTGTGTCACCCAAGCGTGGTCAATGCAGAGCCGGCAGAGAACCACAGAGCCCCTGCGAGAAGCCCGCGTGAAGGTCTTCCACATATTCGTATTCTCCTTAATGGCACGCAGTTTGTTGTGTGTATTGAGGTTATGCCATTCCGTCACCCAAAGCCGCAAAACCTTGCGGCGTAGTACTGAAAGCAGGTGAGTTGCAGAGAAGCCGATCTCCATAAGCAGTTTCCATGTAGCCTGTTTGGCCAACCTGTCGGCAAGTTCGTTGCCTGGATTCCGACGTGACCTGGGCTCCAGACAAACACCACTGAACGACTGGATCGTACCAGGGCATAGATGGACATGACGAGGGTAGCACTGGTCGATACCTTGTAGGCTGCTCAAGGAGTCAGTACACAGAAGAAACGACTCCCCATGGCATGAACGGATGTGCTCAAGAGCAAGAGATATAGCCACCAGCTCGGCAGTGAAAACACTGCAGCCATCAGACAAGGAATGCTGTTCAGTATCTCCTCCACGGACATACGCGAAGCTGACTTGTTGATCAGCCACTGAGCCATCGGTGTAAACCACTTCATGGTCTCGGCACATGTCAAGAATCGAGAGGAAGTGGCAGCAGAGAGCTGATGGGTTAGCTGAGTCCTTAGGGCCATGTGAAAGGTCCAGGCAAAGCCGCGGTCTAGATGTACACCTTAGAGTTGTATGTAAATGGACCTCAAATATAGATGATAAAGGCAAGGATTCCAGTTCGGAAAGAAGGTATCAGACACGAACTGCAACTGGGTCTGACATGGGCCGCCGATGACGGACATGAACTGCTGTGGGTGGGAAAAGGAGACGGTAATTCGGATGCGCAGGAGAACTACGAACGTGTGCAACGTAACTAGCCAGCAGTTGTGCATGTCTAACTTGCAATAGAGGGCCTCTGGCCTCCACAACGATGCTGGTTACCGGACTAGTCCTAAAAGCTCCTGTCCCTAGGCGAACGCCACAGTGGTGCACTGGATCGAGTAAACGCAACGCTGGCGCCGCCGAACCATAATCCAGACTCCCATAGTCAAGGTGGGATTGAACAAGAGCTCTGTAGAGCTGCAGCAGCATAGAGTGATCTGCACTCCAGTTGGTGTTGCTCAGGCAGCGAAGGGCATTGAGGTGCTGCCAGCACTTCCGCTTAAACTGACAAAGGTGAGGAATCCAAGTCAATCGTGCATCGAAAACCACTACAGTGAGGGTATCGTCAGTAAGGTAAAATTCTGGTTCCGGATGTATGGTAGGACGCTGACAGAAGTGCATAAAACGACTTTGCGGCCGAAAACTGGAAACCGTGGGCTAGAGCCCATGACTGCGCCTTGAGGATGGCGCCACTCAGCAGCACCAGTATTGGTGGAGCAGTACGAAATGCAGAAGTCGTCTGCATACAAAGAAGGTGAGACAAGCAGGCCTACAGCTACTGCTAGACCATTAATGGCCACTAAAAAATAGAGATACACTCAGTACAGAGCCCTGCGATACCCCATTCTCCTGGATATGGGGGGGGGGGGGGGGGGGGGGGGGAACTATGGGAGGCACCAACTTGGACACGGAAAGTACGAATTGACTAGAAATTTTGGATGAAAGTCAGTAGCGGGCCTCTGAGATCCCACTCATATAATGTTGCGAGGTGCCGGGGCTAGAAGTGTATTTAACACTAAATTCTTCTAGAATCCACATATGTAAATGATGCTCTAAGCCCCCTCTATTCTAACTCCGACTTTTGCTGTTGCACAAGGATAAAAAAAATACGCGAACTGACTCTAATCAACCCTGCCAGTGGAGTAGAAGAGAGTTTGGCACCTGCAATAATTTAATTTGATAAATAAGTTAAATAAACGAAGGTTTCATTAACATAGTGAGGAATGATAGGGTTGCTCTACCGATTAACAGAATGAAAGTTTTGTCCAAAATAACGATATGATTTATTAAGACTAAACACAAAATAATAAACAAAAACACTTGAAACCTTTACAATACATCAAATTGACTCAAATTGGATACTCAAACAAACGCTGTGAATGTGAAGTTGTCCCTAAACTAGATTGTGAGGATTATGACGAAGTGGTATGTGGAGCCAATTCCTTGCAACTCAAATCTTAAGAGAAAACACACAGCCAACCCAACATTAATTGCTGCTACTCAAGACAGAACAAAGTTAGAAAAAGACGAACAGGCACGCTCTGCTGAGATCTGATTATCACCTAGGAAAATCCCTATCTGCCGGTGCTGCGGACATACATTACCAAACTGTCTTCTTAACTGCAAGAACACGATCTGGCGTACCGCAGGCGATGGCTGGTTGCTTCGACGTCCTCGACCGAAAGGCGAGAGCCGACTCCCAGAGCACCCGTACAGGCCGAACACACAACATTCCCGCCCCCACGACAGTGGCCGTGGTTAAACGTTCCAATCAGCGACTCGAAAACCGGCGGAAAATTCCACTCCATTGCCAGAGCACTACCATTCCACCAACGGAGATTCTTGGCGCCAATTTCTGCGCTGATTTTGCTACGTCACGGAGCTATGCCCTGAGCCAGCCAATCAGAGTTATTATTTTGCAGAAAGCGCGGGAATTTTCCCGCCACAACTGCCTGGGTACACAAGTCATTCCCACGCCTCGCTGGTAGCCCGCCAGAAAGTGTTTTCGCTAAGATTCTGCGAAGTAACGGAACCTCTAGCCCAGCCGCTACTTCGGACCCCTCCGGGCGTGTCTTTTGACAATGTCTGCGTTTGCAAAGCATTCACTCGACTTCCTCACACCCGTCGGCTTAGCAGAGCCCGCCTGTCACCGGACGACCCGGGTGACGAGAGACGCTGCGTGGGAAGTCCACGTGTGAAGGAATAGCAACTTTTCACCGCATGCAATCAGAGAGGAGAATCGTAAGATAGAAATATGAGAGGGGGCTCATGCCACCTCTCAATGTGACAAGCATATGATGTCACCCGTTGTGTCATAAACTTTTCGTAAATCAAAAAAGACGGCAACCAGGTGTTGGCGTCTGGAAAAGGCTGTTCGGATGGCAGACTCGAGGGACACAAGATTATCAGTGGTAGAGTGACCCTGGCGGATGCCGACCTGACATGGAGCTAGTAGGCCACGTGACTCCAGGACCCGACCCAACCGACTACACACCGTACGTTCCAGCAGCTTACGAACAACGTTGGCGAGGCTGATGGGCCGACAGCTATCCACATCAAGCGGGTTTTTACCGGGTTTGAGCACCGGAATGATGGCGCTCTCCCGCCATTGCGACGGAAAGACGCCATCGCACCAGATCTGGTTGCAGATGACGAGGAGATGTCGCCTGTAGTCAGATGAGAGATGTTTAATCATGTGACTATGGATCCGATCTGGCCCAGGAGCCGTGTCGGAGCAATGTGCAAGGGCACTGAGGACCTCCCACTCTGTAAATAGAGCGTTACAGAAGTCACTGTGGCGTGTAGTGAACGAGAGGACTTTCACTTCCAGCTGCTGTTTGAGAGTGCAAAATGCTGGGGGGTGGGGGGTGGGGGGATTCTCCGACGCAGTGGCTCGATCATAGTGCTCAGCAAAGTGCTCGTCAATCGCGTTTGCGTCGGTAGATAACACGCCATTTATGTTAACACCGGAACACCTGTTGGTGTCTGGTACCCGAAAACACGTTTGATCCTTGCCCAGACTTGGGAAGGTGGCGTATGGCACCCAACGGTCGAGACGTATCTCTCCCAACACTCCTGCTTCCCTCGCCTGATAAGCTGGCGAACGTGGGCACAGAGCCGTTTAAAGGCTCTAAGGTGCTCCAGGGAAGAGTGCCGCTTAAGCCGCTGTAGAGCTCGACGACGTTCCTTAATTGCTTAAACGACTTCCGGCGACCGCCAAGGGACTGCCTTCCACCGGGGGCACCCTAAAGATCGAAGGATTGCGTTTTCTGCCGCAGAAAGGATTGTTGTAGTCACCTGCTCAACTATCACATCGATGTTCACGGAGATTCAACAGTGACAGCAGACGTGAAAGTTTCCCAGTCCACCTTGTTTACAGCCCATCTGGGCTTGCGTCCGTGGGTCTGTCGCTGGGGCAGTGACAGGAAGATGGAGAAGTGGTCACTACCACACAGGTCTTCATGTGCTCTCCAGTGGATAGATAGGAGAAGTCCTGGGCTGCAAACTGATAAATCAATGGCCATGTAACTACCATGAGTCACACTGAAATGTGTGGCAGCCACAGTATTCGAACTGAGACAGTCAAGTTTCGACATCCCTGCCTTGGCCTGTAAGGGGTTATGGACATTAAAATCTCCCAAAAGTAGGAAAGGTTTAGGAAGTTGATCAATCAGAGTAGCAAATACATTCAGGGGTACATTTATTTCCTGTGTCGTCCTTATTGTGACAGGCACAGCTTCAAGAGAGGTTTGAAGGGGCACAGTTTCACTACACACTTAGTTGGTGGAGTTTGCGTTCATGTCCCAGACACTGGATTATAGTCGCTACAGTTCCTGTAATATCCCTTACAGCCATGGAGGACAGGGGCCCATATTTCCAGGAACCAGGGCAATGCAGAAAACAGGTGTAAAGCTGAACAGTTGCCATAGTTCAGCCAGGCAGTGGAAAAAACCGCCGCAATTCCACTGGAGGATAACGTCATCGTAAGACTGGGAAGGCATGGAATATCCAGTGAGGCAGTTTACGCCTCAGGGTCACCTGCTGCCACCGACTTATTGCCTGAGCAGTCTATATCCATTGTGTCTGCGGGTCCAGCGAGATCTACATCCTCAGTAGAAACTACATATCATCTGCTGACGCAGAGCTTTTAGGTACCGGTGGTGTGGGTGCCACAGCAATTCCCTTGGTCTTGGGGATCTTCTTTTTGGATTTCTCTCGCTGCTCCTTGGTTTTCCATGGCTGGGAGGACTTCACTGATTCAGTCTCAGATGAGCGTGAAGCCCTAACGACTTACGCTTTCGGCGCAGTAGTGGGGACAGATATACCCAATGGTTGGGGGGGGGGGGGGGGGTTGCAACCCGAAGTAGTTGGTGCAGAAGCAACAGTGAGGGAAGTGGCCCCCACCATCAAGGGGGCAGGTGTAGTCTTCTGGATCTGAAAGGTGACTTAGGCTGGCAGAGCTGATGCGGCTAGAACTGTAGTAGCGGCGGCATAAGACGATGGCATATGTATAGGATTTAGGTGTTCACATTTCCTCTTAGCCTCAGTGTAGGTCAGCCGGTCCAGGGTCTTGTACTCCATGATTTTCCTTTCTTTTTGGAGAATCCTGCAGTCAGGCGAGCAAGGTGAATGGCGCTCTCCACAGTTGACACAGATGGGAGGCGGAGCACATGGAGTATTGGGATCTGATGGACGTCTGCAATCTCGACATGTGACGCTGGAAGTACAGCGGACATATGGCTGAACTTCCAACATTTACAGCGCCGCATTGGGGGAGTGATATTGGGCTTTACATCACAGAGGTAGACCATCACCTTGACCTCCAGTAATGTATCACCCTTGAAGGCCAAGATGAAGGCACCAGTGGCAACCTGATTATCTCTCGGACCCCGATGGACACGCTGAACGAAATGTACACCTCACCGCTCTAAATTGGCGCGCAGCTCATCGACAGACTGCAAAAGAAGGTCCCTGTGAAATATGATACTCAGGATCATATTGAAGCTCTTATGGGGCGTGATGGTTACAGGAACACCCCCCCGCTTGATACAAGCGAGTACAGCCTGTGACTGGGCAAAGGATGCTGTTTTGATCAAAACAAAGGAAGGCCGCAAGTATCGCTTCGCGCCGCATGATATTGTCTTTTACAGGGTTTTTAGCGGCAGAAAACGGTGGGCACGAGGCGAGATCGTCCGTCGACTTGGCGCTTGCATCTATCTTATTTCAGGTCCAGTTGGCTTGCAGCGCCGCCATCAAAAATCAACTTCGTCTCTGTCATGTGCACGATAATCTTTCAGTGTGTCTTCCCCAGATTCGTGGATTCAGAGGACAGCGCGGCTGCAGCAGCCGCCAGATGGTGTCGTCAAGACACCGCGGGATGACTCCAAGGAGACGGAGCCTTCGCTTCCTCCGCCTCCTCTCGTTCTACCGATGGAGATGCACCCGCCCACACCGCAGCAACGCCGCCTTCTTCATCTGATTCATGGCATAAGGAGGTGGACACGTACCCTTCTGGTCATTTTCCGGGGGACTTTTCTGCCATGGCGGGGTACGACCGGAAGCTTTACGTCCCCTGCAACCACAGCTTCCGGTCTAAAGATGCGTCCACCCTCCTGCCTCCCCCGCCGTGGTCGCACTCCCTACACGACGACGGTCTCGCTTTTGAGGAGGAGGAGGAGGAGGAGGAATGTTCCGGCTTAACGACAAGTGCCGGCCCGAAGACTAAGAACGCAAGAGCAGAGAAGGCTGTGAGATGACGTCACCCAATAACATGCTGATTAGGAAGGCACCACGGCAGGAGCGGCCTCTACGAAAAGAGAATATAACCGCCGCTCCAGCCAGCCTTGGCGGGACAGTGGTCGACGGACACCAGTGGAGCTGTTATTAATGAACCATATACACTATTTGCATGGACATTGTATATAGCGAAGGATCCTGACTGACTGCATGTCGCCAATCGCATGTCTGAAAGAACAGATACCATCTTCATATAAATAAGGCTTACTGGTCAATGCACTTCCTCAGTGAGGATGCACTCACATTGCTCAAAGTCTTACGGGAATTGGTAGATTTAATGCCGCGAGTAATGAGTATAGTGGACAGTGCGTTGGAAATGTAGGTCTCACAGGGAGCGTGCCAGAGTAAGTCCCTGCAGCCGCACTGTCCTCTGTGTCGTCGATGGCTCAGTCAGATATAGTGTCCGCCTTGTAAGCAGGAGATCCCGGATTCGAGTGTCGGTCGGGGCACACATTTTCAACTGTCCCCGTTGATATTTATCGACACGTGTAAGAAGTTAAAGGTCTGGATTTTACTGTAATTTCAAACTTAAGTATTGTCAATCTACTTTTTTGTAATGAAAATCATTAATGTGATTTGCTTGAATTGTTGTATAGCTAACCGAGAAAGCAGCATCCTTTAGGCACCCTATAAGAGACGAGTAGGCAAAACCTCAGCTTTCAGAAATATTTTGTTGACACCCACTTAATTAGGGAGAAGTTATCACTGTAATAAAATAAGAGAAATGAGAGCTCCCACGGTAAGATTTAAGTGTTCGTTTTTCCCGAGCGCTGTTTGAAAATGTTACGGTTGAGAAATAGATTGAACATTGTTCGATGAACCATCTGCCAGAGACTTGCGCGTGAATTGCAAGAGAAGGCATGTAGATGTGTATTTCTGGTCAGAAGTTTTCGATTAGCAGGGATAAAGCTATATACTTCATTTCAATATACAAAACACACCATGCAAACTAATTACTTTTCCTCTATATCATTCAATACAATACAATACTATACGACACGATATCGTTTGAAGAATCCACCTTTTGTTCTCAGACAACTGCACCAACGCTTGGTATTCTGGAGATTAGAACTTGTATTTTTGAAAATACTGCAGTCGAACACGTCTGTAAATCATTTCATAGATTATCAATATCAGTTTTTTGACCTTCCAGTCAAGTTCATTCCATAATACTTAAATACTATTGAAGTCTGGTGACTGACTTGGCCAAATCATATTCTTCGGTTCCTTTTCTATTGACATACCCTCTGCACAATTTAGAAGGACGTTTGGGATCACTGGCCTGCTGCAGAACAAGCCCACGACAAGTAAGTTTCTTGCCAGATGGAACTACATTGTTGATCAGTATCCTGTTATATACTTCCTTCTTTAATGTTCCATTAATTCTCACTAGAACACCGACTTTATCACCTGCAAAACATCCGCACATTATGACCGACCTTCCATGATTCATCGTCGACGCCACGTACTGACTCTTCATACGGTTTCCACGAAGCCGATCAACAAACGCTTGACGATTGCTTCCGAATACTTCAAATTTACCTTGGTGCGTGAATAACACATCAGACTATTGCTGAACTCTCCAGTTTTTATGCTATTGTGCCCATTGCAACTGTTTCACCTTGTTTTGCTCGCGTAGTAAAGGCTTTTTTTGGCCAATATGCACCCCTTTAAACCTTGTTCACAGAGACGGCGTCGCACTGTTGAGAAAGAGGTTAGAGCAGCTCGCATACTGCAAATTTCAGGTGCAGTACGTCTTCAGACGTTTACTCTGTGCACATATGAACTGCTCTCCACAGTACGATGTTAGTGTCTTACTAGAATAGCCTTCCTGATGCAGAGCTTCAATTGCAGTATGTGTTTTGCCTTCGTCTCAGTGGGAGGTAATACGGTACGAACCAGATCCGGTATACCAACACACATCTAGGTGCACACAATGTTCTGTAAACTAACGCGAACTGATTGCTACATAGATAGCAGAAGGAATGAGGACTATTCGAATGGAACTCAGTGTTGTGGATATTCATCAGCACCCTGTAGGCGAACAATCTGTAAATACACAAAGGCGCTTAGTCTTTACATGTTTATACTTTTTTTATTATCAGAATGGGAATATGGCAACATATTCAAAACGAAATTGCTGTTTTAACTACTAGTTGTGACAGATGATCCAAAACTTCTGACCAGTAGTGTAGAAATATGGCGACGGCGGTATTTTAAACTGTGGACATTGGAATGGATCGGTTCGTATTGGAACGAGAGAAGCGAAGACTGAAGTATTTAGTACCTTAATTTTGTTTTCACGAGGGACACTGCGGCAATGGCAATGTCCGGAGTATTTTCAAACGCAGCTTAATCCAGCACGCAATCTATTCGTGGAAGCTGACAGATCAATGAAACCGCAGCTGTTCGTCTACTCACGCAGAACGGCATGACGAAAATACACGTATATGACAGTAAACTGAGTAAGGTGTAGAAATGATATCAGTCCTTGCTACCTAGAACAAGTCGCGTTTTAAGTACGTCGCTAAGGCAAGGCTGTCTCTAGCCTTCAAGGGAATAGCTGGCTGTCACCTAATTAGTATGTGGACATTGGAGTATGGAAAAAAAATAATGAAAGCACAAACATTTTTCTAGTCAATTTTAATTTGTTGCAAGAAATGTGCTATGTAGTGACTGCATTTTTGCCAGCGGTTTATTTTATATGCTTGAGCACTTTACTCTTAGAAACCATTGTGTCAGTGGCAGCATGCTACTAGCATGATTCAGAAAACAGATCTCGCGTTTCCCTTTACACATCACCTCGTATCGCCGGCATACGATAACAGGAAGAGGACTGTCAGCGGTTGTCAAAGTTCTCGGTTCTCAGATGTGTATTTTCTTCCGTTTAACTCCTGTCGTCCTTGCTGTGTGAATTCGGACAATAGCTTTCACTTGGCATACAAAATGGAACGTGTATTCGGAGGATAATTAATATTAGATCACGCGTGTTTTATGTTCGCATGAACACAACAGCACAGAAATTCGCTATGAACTGTTCTAATAAAATATTTTAAAAATCGGTTGTGAAAATGAGAGGATAAACAATTTTGAAAACTATGTGTAAATCGAAGTTTAGTTTTCTATGTAATTCCAGATTTAACTACTCAAGAATTCAATGTATGGCACGAGGTGACCTCGCAAAATCTTCATAAAAGTGTATTATCGTATCTACTGCTCCTACGATTCAGACAGGAATTGTCGCACATAATCTAACCGCAAACAAAGATCCCAGACTCACTCAGTTCAGTTCATAGAACCATGTGCCTCGTGCAGTCCTATCACTGCAACGGTGCCTCTGCTTCACTAAAAAACAAGTTTTACAGTAGGAATGTAAAAATGATTTGTTTCTTGCAGTCGCTTACATCTCGATAAATGTATTCTTCTGGAATGAACAGCGTTTAGTGGTATGTGTGCAACGCTGCTTAGTAAACAGTAGACAGTACTAGGTGCTTCAGAGAGAATAGCACCCTTTTATTTATGTGGTTCGTTTCTACCGTTTAGGATCACGAGGGGCTTCCTTCCTAATACGTCCTTCCCTTGCTGCGCTTTTTTTTCTGAATTTTGATTCTGGTATCATCCACACCTGTCTCGAAACCCGGCAGAAAATCCAAGTATATTTTGGTCGTTTGTAAAATGTGGTAGCGGCAAGACACAATCAATGCCTTTCCTGCGCGATATCAGTGGAAACACTATTGACGACAATGCTTCTAAAGCAGTATTACTAAACACAGCCTTCCGAAATTCCTACACCATGAAGACGAAGTAAATATTCCAGAATTCGAATAAGAACAGATGTCAACGTGAGTAACGTAGAAGTAGATGTCCTCTGAGTAGTGAAGCAACTTAAATCACTTAATAAAATTAAGTCTTACGGTCCAGACTGTATACCATTTATGTTGCTTTCGGAGGATCCAATAGCTCCTTACTTAAAAATCGTACACAACCGCTCGCTCGACGAAAGATCCGTACCGAATGACCGGAAAGTTGCACAGATCACGCCAGTACTCAAGAAAGACAACAGGTCTTATCATGAACGTCGATATACAGCATGATTTTGGAACATATATTGTGTTCAAACGTTATGAACCATCTGGAAGAGAAGGGTCTATTAGCACATTTAGAAAGCATCGTTGTGTTTAACAAGAACCACCTCTTTAGTCACACAAAGTGCTGAGTGCTATCGAAAAGAGATTTCGAACTGATTTCTTATTTCTAGATTTCCGGAACGCTTTTGACACAGTATCTCGCAGCTTGTAATAAAATTGCGTGCTCATGGAATATCGTCTCAGTTATGCGACTACGTCGTGATTTCCTGTCAGATGAATCACAGTTCGTAGTAACTGATGGAAAAGTCATCGAGTAAAACAGTAGTGATTCATGGCGGTCCCTAAAATAGAGTATAAGCCCTCTGATCTTTATAAACGATTTAGGAGACAATCTACGCAGCAGTCTCAGGTTGATTACAGATGATTCTGTCGTTTTCCGTCTACTAAAGTCATCAGGAGATAAAAAACAATTGCAAAACGGTTTAGGCAAGATGTCCGTGTGATGTGAAAATTGGCAACTGATCCTAAATAACGACATGACTGCTGAAGTAGATACGCCAAATAGCTCCTTATAATAAGTAATCTTTATTTTCATTTACGACCGTCTGTTTCGGCTTCATCGCCATTTTCAAGTATCTGCAATTTCAATTTTGATGTGAATAGGTATGGATGCCAATGTCATTCATATTAAAGTAGCTGTCTTGTACTCATGTCTACATTGATGTGACGTCCATATTGCGTCGTTAGTGGACTGTTGTGTAAATGTCACTGCTTTAACAAGATCGTAAATGTTGCTAAGATGTTAAAATTAAATGTTAATTACTACGAGACCGCAGTTCGACAGTTCCACTATAAAGACGCTATATGTTTACAAAGACTGTGCAGATGAACAGAGATATTACTATATTAAATAAAATTTGTTACAATTATCTTTGGCTGTTGCATATGTTACTTCCGATTGATCCATTTTCGTACATATGCAACAACCATAGATAATCGTAACAAATTTTAGTTAATAAAATAATAACGCTGTTCATCTGCACAATCTTTGTAAACATATGGCGTCGTAAAAGTGGAACTGTCAAACTGCAGTCGCGAAGTAATTAACATTTAATTTTAACATCTTAACAACATTTACGATCTTGTTAAAGCAGTGACAGTTACACAACAGTTCACTAACGATGCAATATGGACGTCACAACAATGTAGACATGAATACAAGACAGCTATTTTAATATGAATGGCATTGGTATCCACACCTGTTCACACCAAAATTGTAAATGCAGGTGCTTCAAAATGGCGATTAAGCCGAAACACACTGTCGTAAATAGAAACAAAGATTATATACAATAAGCAGCTATTAGGTGTATCTTCCGCAACAATCATGTCGGTATTGGACATATATTACGTTGCTGGCCGTAAAAAAGAAAAATTGACCCTAAATAACGAAAAGCGTGAAGTCATCCACATGAGTATTAATTGAAATTCATTAAACTTTTGTTACATGATAAATTAGTCAAATCTAAAGTCCCTAAATTCAACTAAATACGTAGGAATTACAATTACGAACAACTTAAACTGGAAAGAACATCAAAAAATGTTGTTGGGAAGGCAAACCAAAGAAAGAGACTGCCTATACTATGCTTGTCCATCCTCTTTTGGAGTACTGCTTCGCAGTGTGGGGTCCTTACCAGATAGCATTAATGGAGTACATCGAGGAAGTTCAAAGAAGGGCA
Organism: Schistocerca serialis cubense; assembly: GCF_023864345.2. Taxonomy (NCBI): domain Eukaryota; kingdom Metazoa; phylum Arthropoda; class Insecta; order Orthoptera; family Acrididae; genus Schistocerca; species Schistocerca serialis. Next base: position 260,367,242 of record NC_064641.1, read on the forward strand.
GCACATTCTGTATTATCGAGAAATAGAAAAATTAGGAAAATGATACAGGATTTGGGGTGGACATCATTAAAATAAAGGCGTTTTTCGTTGCAGAGGGTTCTTCTCACGAAATTTCCATCATCAGCTTTTTCCTCCGAATGCGAAAATATTTTGTTGACGCCGACCTAAGTACGGAGAAACGATCATATCATCATAATAAAATAAAGGAATCAGAGCTCGCATGGAAAGATATAGGTGGTGCTTTTCTCCGCACACTGTTCGGGAGTGGAGTAACAAAGAATTAATGTGAAGCTGGTTCGATGAACCGTCTGCCAGGCAAGAGTGATTTGCAGAGCAGCTGTGTAGATGTAGATGAGACCCTCCACTGTATTCCTTTCCCGCAGAGATGCGTACGGGTTTCTTTCGTTTATTCCAATTTTTTTTTATCCATATGTTACCAGTTACACATCTGCGTTCCGTATCAACGTGTTGTCATTCGACACTCATGAAGCGCCCAGCGTATCTCTTCTTTCTCACATCATGTTTGGAACTGGTTCAATACTCTTGTATAGCTCTTGGTTTGGGAAAACGTTATCCCGTCTTTCAATGCCCCAGATATCTCTCAAGGTTTTTCCGTCGTGTGCAATGCAGTACTTCTGATTCTTGACACGCCACGTTGATGCAGACTTTCGCTGCAAGTACAGCAATATTTTCCAGTACCATTTGTGCCAATTCAAAGGCAAGGCAGCTTACTGTGGTGGTGTTATGTTTTATTTTGTACTCAATTCGTACACGTTCTGTAGACATGGTTCTGTGCACCTGTCTCCTCTGTTGGACCACTTCATCCAGTAACTAGTTGAACAAAATGGGTGACACTTACCTCCTGTCTTTATTTCAAAGTTTCCCGACACTGAGCTTCAACACCTGAACCTAACAGTTGTCCCTTTCAAGGTGTCCTTATTAATTTGTGAGTTACCCTTTCCACTCCTCTGGCACGGAGGGCATTCAACGACACATTCCTGTTGACAGAATCGTGCGCTTTGGTAAAGTCCAAGACGGTCACAGAGTTTTCAACGGAAACCAGCCTGATAAGTCTCCAATGCTTAACTAGAGCTGAGCTTCCACTTCACTCACCAGTAATCTGGAGAGTGTCTTTTACCCAATGTTCAGTAGTAGATTCCTTTTTGTCACCCTTCTTATGAATTGGAATAATTATGGCTTCTTTCCAATCACCTGGTATCTCTTTTCATCCAGATGACCATTATTATTATCTTTCCTTTCTCAGACCTTAGGTCTGGTTCGGAATGAAAGTGACGCGGACCTTGATCAAGCGTCACTTCCTTTTAACTGTACGGTATATGTTACATTGCGTTTAGGAACTTTCGGGTAATTGAACATGTATCAATAATTACGGATTTCTGAAGTTTTATATATAAGTTTGGATGTAGCTGTATTGCATTGATGCACTGGTGGATATTGCGTGGTATGACTCCTGTAGTTGAAAGTATAATTGGTATAATGTCAACTTTATCCTGATGCCACATGTCCTTGACTTCCTCAGCCAGTTGGATGTATTTTTCAATTTTTTCTCCTGTTTTCTTCTGTATATTTGCTGTATTGGGTATGGATATTTCAATTAGTTGTGTTAATTTCTTCTTTTTATTGGTGAGTATGATGTCAGGTTTGTTATGTGGGGTTGTTTTATCTGTTATAATGCTTCTGTTCCAGTATAATTTGTATTCATCATTCTCCAGTACATTTTGTGGTGTATACTTGTATGTAGGAACGTGTTGTTTTAAAAGTTTATGTTGTAAGGCAAGCTGTTGATGTATTATTTTTGCGACGTTGTCATGTCTTCTGGGGTATTCTGTATTTGCTAGTATTGTACATCCGCTTGTGATGTGATCTACTGTTTCTATTTGTTGTTTGCAAAGTCTGCATTTATCTGTTGTGGTATTGGGATCTTTAATAATATGCTTGCTGTAATATCTGGTGTTTATTGTTTGATCCTGTATTGCAATCATGAATCCTTCTGTCTCACTGTATATATTGCCTCTTCTTAGCCATGTGTTGGATGCGTCTTGATCGATGTGTGGCTGTGTTAGATGATGCGGGTGCTTGCCATGTAGTGTTTTCTTTTTCCAATTTACTTTCTTTGTATCTGTTGATGTTATGTGATCTAAAGGGTTGTAGAGGTGGTTATGAAATTGTAGTGGTGTAGCCGATGTATTTATGTGGGTGATTGCTTTGTGTATTTTGCTAGTTTCTGCTCGTTCTAGAAAGAATTTTCTTAAATTGTCTACATGTCCATAATGTAGGTTTTTTATGTCGATAAATCCCCTTCCTCCTTCCTTTCTGCTTAATGTGAATCTTTCTGTTGCTGAATGTATGTGATGTATTCTATATTTGTGGCATTGTGATCGTGTAAGTGTATTGAGTGCTTCTAGGTCTGCGTTACTCCATTTCACTACTCCAAATGAGTAGGTCAATATTGGTATAGCATAGGTATTTATAGCTTTTGTCTTGTTTCTTGCTGTCAATTCTGTTTTCAGTATTTTTGTTAGTCTTTGTCTATATTTTTCTTTTAGCTCTTCCTTAATATTTCTATCATCTATTCCTATTTTTTGTCTGTATCCTAGATATTTATAGGCATCTGTTTTTTCCATCGCTTCTATGCAGTCGCTGTGGTTATCCAATATGTAATCTTCTTGTTTAGTGTGTTTTCCCTTGACTATGCTATTTTTCTTACATTTGTCTGTTCCAAAAGCCATATTTATATCATTGCTAAATACTTCTGTTATCTTTAGTAATTGGTTGAGTTGTTGATTGGTTGCTGCCAGTAGTTTTAGATCATCCATGTATAGCAAATGTGTGATTTTGTGTGGGTATGTTCCAGTAATATTGTAACCATAATTTGTATTATTTAGCATGTTGGATAGTGGGTTCAGAGCAAGGCAGAATCAGAAAGGACTTAATGAATCTCCTTGGTATATTCCACGCTTAATCTGTATTGGCTGTGATGTGATATTATTTGAATTTGTTTGGATATTAAGTGTGGTTTTCCAGTTTTTCATTACTATGTTTAGGAACTGTATCAATTTAGGATCTACTTTATATATTTCCAATATTTGTAGTAACCATGAGTGGGGTACACTATCAAAAGCTTTTTGGTAATCGATGTATGCGTAGTGTAGCGACCTTTGTTTAGCTTTAGCTTGATATGTCACCTCTGCATCTATTATCAGTTGCTCTTTACATCCTCGTGCTCCTTTGCAACAGCCTTTTTGTTCTTCATTTATAATTTTGTTCTGTGTTGTATGTGTCACTAGTTTCTGTTTAATGACTGAAGTTAATATTTTGTATATTGTTGGTAGGCATGTTATGGGGCGACATTTAGCTGGGTTCGCTGTGTCTGCTTGATCTTTAGGTTTCAGATAAGTTATTCCATGTGTAAGTGTATCAGGGAATGTGTATGGGTCTGCAATGTAACTGTTAAATAATTTAGTTAGATGTGAATGTGTTGAGGTGAACTTCTTTAACCAGAAATTTGCTATTTTATCATTTCCAGGGGCTTTCCAATTGTGAGTAGAATTAATTGCTTGGGTGACTTCATGTTGCAAAATTGTCACTTCAGGCATTTGTGGTATCCTCTTGTATGTGTCTGTTTCTGCTTGTATCCACCGTGCATGCCTGTTATGTTGTACCGGGTTTGACCATATGTTGCTCCAGAAGTGTTCCATGTCTTATGTTTGGTGGATTGTCTATTTCAATGTGTGTGTTATCTATTGTCTGGTAAAATTTCTTTTGGTTTGTGTTGAATGTTTGGTTTTGTTTCCTTCTATTTTCACTTTTTTTGTATCTTCTGAGTCGTTTGGCGAATGCTTGTAATTTCTGCTTCTTTTCGTCTAATTGCTCTGTCGCTTCTTGTTGTGAGATTTTACCTAACCTTTTTCGTTTTTTTTTTCCGAGATTTCATTTCTTATAAATTGTGTTAGCTGTCCGATGTCTTTTCTCAGTTTTTCTATTTTGATCTGTAGCCTGTGTTGCCATGCTGGTTTTGTGGGTTTCTTCTGTGTGTTGGTTGGTTCTGATCTCTGCCTAGTGTGTATATTTAGTGTAGTGAGTGCTCCTATATATACCAGTAGTTGTAACTCTTCCATAGTTTGTGTTTTCATTTATTTTGTTGTGTATGATTGTGCTGATAGTTTTTATTGTTGTTTCGACTTGTGGGTTATTTGGTGGTCTATGCAAGAATGGTCTAATGTCTGTATTTGTGTCTTTGTATTCTATATATGTTAGCTGAAATTTTTCTTCTATATCTAATATCTGTGTCACTTTGTGTTCTATTTGTGCTTGTTCTGGTGGCTGCCTTAAGATTTCGTTTTCCTCTGATTGTTTAATTGGTGCGTGTTGTTCTTTGTTTGTTTGCTCTGGGATGTTTGAGTCCATTACTGCATTTTCTTCTTTTTCTGATTTCACATTATTTTGTTCCAGTATTTGTTGTACTTGTTGTTTGATGTTTTCTAATTCTGACTGGGGTATCCTGTTATTTTTTATTATTACACGGATCTGATCAGCTAGTCGTTGTTCTGTTAAAAATTTTAATTCTGGGTATCTGGTAATAAATGTTGTGTATACTTGTGATCTGTATCCAGTTGTGTTGGTTCCTAGGTTTGTTGCTTGGTAATAACAGAACATGAGGTGTCGATTAACTTCATCTGACCATCTCATCCTCTGTCTTTGTTTTCCTTCTAGGGTGGTTGCAGGAAGCATATCCTGCAAAACACCTCTATTTGGATTTAAATCATTTTCCAGTTGGCTAGCAGTGTCGTTACCATTGTGGGCGGGCATAGGGTTCAAGCGTCGTCCCCGACCATGACGGCGCTTGTCCGAGGCTTCATTAGTTCTGTCCTGAACCAACTAATCACACTAAAAGGGGGGTTAGCCCTATTAGTGGTTTGTTCTTTTCGTCGCCTTTTACGACTGGCAGAACATACCGGAGGCCTATTCTTTTCCCGGGCCTCCACGGGATTTATTATTATTATTATTATTATTATTATTATGCACATGTTGTCTTCTGTCGCCTTCACATGTTGTCTTCTCTGTCGTAACGCTCCTTTAGCCTTTCTGCAGCTGTTAAAGTGTTCAGCACATCATTGAAGTACCTTGCCATTTCCTTAAATATATCTTCAGCTCCATCATACTCCACAAAGCGCCTAACGGTGTGTAGCGGAGGATACTTCTGGTACAACTAACTGATTCTCCTTTCCCTTTTCGACTCGCGAGTGAAGTGTGGGAAGAATGATCGTCGGTAAGCCTCTGCATTAGCTCTAATTTCTCGAATATTCTCGTCATCATTTCGCGAGGTGTATGTGGGATACTTGTTGCCTGTCTCTTCCCAAAAAGTGCTTTCTCGGAATTCCAAGAGTAAATCTCTCAGTAAATCTCTCTCTTAACGTCCGCCGCTGGAGTTTGTTAAGCCTCTCTATAACACCCTCGAACCGACTAAACGATCCTGTGACGATACGCGCCATTCTTGTCGAATATTTTTTATCTGTACTAGTCCTACCTAGATGAACAATACCACCAAATAGTTCAAATGGCTCTGCGCACTATGGGACTTAACTTCTGAGGTCATCAGTCCCCTAGAACATAGAACTAGTTGAATCTAACTAACCTAAGGACATCACATACATCCATGCCGAGGCCGGATTCGAACCTCCGACCGTAGTGATCGCGCTGTTCCAGACTGTAGCGCCTAGAACCGCTCGGTCACTCCGGCCGGCTCAATACTACTAAATTGATCGCTTTATTAGCCACTTCCTTCGTGGATGGGTTATATTTCCTTAAGATTCTTCCTATGAATCTCAGTCTAGCACCTGCTTTCCCCCCAATTTGTTTCATATAATCATGCCACATAAGGTCGCTCTGGATTGTTACTCCTACATATTTTACGGTGGATACTTTTTCCAGAATTTTTTCATGAACAGTGCAGTTTTACAGTAGTGATTTTTGCTCCTATGTGTGCGCAATATGTTACCTCTTTCTTTGTTATTTCCAGCATCATTGTCAGCATGGGGTGTGACCGTCACGGGCTTAGAAGACTCCTGTAACTGTTCTTTTTGTGTGGAATCAAACAGCATGGCATCTCGAGATCTCAACCCAACTTCCATTAATATGTCTCCGACGGCTCGTGGTGACAATGCCTGAAACCTCTGCCTGGAGCTCAGATGCTCTCATCCGCTTCTTCATCAGTGCCAATGGACAAATTGCACGACCGTCTCGTGGTGTCGTTCTAATGTGAGGTTCTGAGCCTACTGTTCTAGACACACAGTTGTTCAGAGTGCATCTCGTCACTACTCGTTCTGCATTAGTTTCACTAGAACCAACTGGCTGTGCTATCTGTCGGAATTTCCCTCATGATGATGATTTGATGATGATAAACTGTACGTGTATGTTCTCCATGCGCGATGAGGTTTCATCTCACTCTGAGCAGTTCCAGTGAAGTACATCCGACAGGTATCATGTGCCAGCGTCATTCATCTGTTGGAATGGCCTTCTTCTGTGCAGAAAATAAGCTCGCTTATTAATGAAATTTTAATCCACAATCTCAAAGTCATGAAAGTAATGGACTATCAGTTTGATAGCATTTGACCAAGTTTTTATGGTGTGATAGTCTCCATTTCAGTGTATCAATGAATCAGATCTCGTTTTTACGTCTGTAGATGCCTCAGTGGGCACAGGCATAAAGGGCCAGTGTGGGCTCGCACCCTGTCCCTCGTGCTATAGTAAGTGTGGTTGACCGAGGCGTGGGTTCACGACCGAATGTACAGCTCCACTCGGACCTGGCCACGGCCCCCGCACGCGATCGTTACATCGGCAGTCACGCGACGCCCAAAACCAGCGTCCCTTCCGCATTTTCGAATGCCATGTCTCGTACTTGTGGATAGGGACATCGATACGTATCCGTCTCACAGCATACAACTCCTGGTAGGCCTGTCATAGGGAATGGGGAACACACTCTGCATTAAGGATAAACAACACTCAGACGAGGGTCCATAAGAGAAGAATCAAAGGTAGCGGCTTATTTGCTACCAACATTAGGTAACACGCAATTGTAGACAAATTGGAAGCATTTTCTTAGAGAATCTCCCATAAGCAAGGAATAACTCAGAAGCAGACTGACACAGACGAAGCAAGTTTTCTTCGGCGAAAGTACTCTACCGGCATCAAATATTACCACGGAATTGAGTAAGAAGTCCCCGAAAACGTAGGGTATTGTACAGAATTGAAATATGGACCTTAGGAAATCTGAGAAGCACTTGAAATGTAGAACAGAAAAATGTTAAAAATTAAATTCCTGTATGAAGTATATGAAACGAAGCGTTGCTACAAAGAATAAACCAGTAAAGACGGGTGTAAAAAATTTACACCGTCCAGTGGGAAAGACAAGTGGAATACTATACGACAATAGAAAACAGTTACGTGTATCTCGGCGATGGAGAGAGCAGTAGAAGAGAAAAATTGGCGAGTACAGATTGTGTAAGATACTTGAGGTATGTACAAATGACAATGTTAGTCATTAATACAAAGATATGGCGCACAGTTTGAAACCAGCCGTCCTTCGTATGATGTAAAATGTGCCAGGTTGTTAGGAAAATAAGATTAATCTTGACAGATGTACTGCTGTTCCTCATCGGTAAACGAAGACTTTAGCAGTGCTGTGATATCTTTATCCGTAATGAAAGCAGCAAGTGTCTAGTGTAAATTAAAGCACTTCATGTCGACCACGGCATTCTGAAATTGCGCTACTTCAGCGGTTATCATGTCATGTCAATACTACTAACTGTTTTTAAGTAGCTGCAAGTTTTGTGTCTCTGAGTTTGCTAGATTGCGTAGCAGACCTCCCTTACACAGAAAAATCTAAGGTGATCATAGTGAATTGAACCTGTAATCTCCGTTTTCTCAGTAGACCACAAAGGGTTTATGCTGTTTAACGTTAAATAAGATCTTAAAACATATATTGTATTTTAAAGGAATTATATCTGGACTTGGGAGCACAGAGGAAAATATTGGGAATCCAGAAGGACCCGGGAACAGGAATACTGATTACGTCTCCTGTTGTATGAGTAAATACTCTGAAATTTGGATCCTGCATTCAAGTCGTTCCACAGTTTCTAATGATATATTTTAATATGTAAAAATAATTTTTCATATAAGTATTTGGCATTACAATATGATACATAGTTGTCTTATTTTGAGGAATACACAAATGTTCTTACAATTTTTGTGACAGTGGAACGTATAGTGAAATGTGTTCCTCATACGCTAAGGAACGCACAGTGTTAGGTTACGGGGCACATAATGCTGCCGATGTCTGTCCAGACGGAATGTATCCTTCACCAGCAATTTTTAACATTATGCTACAATGATGAAATAAAACAAATACTGATTGTGAATTAAATAAAATTGTGAATCTGATTAATATTCTAGATTTCTTCTGCAATAAATTTTTCTACATTGAAATTCTCATTAATCCGAAAAGTACCTTTTGTACAAGAATAAAAGGTTCATCAGAGTCAGGAATTTAACATTAAACCCACTATCCCCTTACCGAGCGAGGTGGAGCAGTGGTTAGCACACTGGACTCGCATTCGGCAGGACGACGGTTCAAACCGGAGTCCGGCCAGTCTCAAGCACCTTGATGCTTCGTCAAATTTCGATTATACTTGTTTGTGGAGGCGTTGTAGCGTGGGAATACTTGAGCGTGTGTTCCAAGAATAGGGAGGCTAGCCCAAGCATTCGTCAGTGATTTCATTTACTTTGTATCTACTTCTGTTAAATCACATTCTTCACAAAGGTTGTACTGAGATGTAGGGTAAGCCAAAGAATAGAATATTACATGGACAAAAAGAGAAGAAAAACTGTAATACTGTTAGTTTTCGTACCGTGTCTCTACCGCAAATAGGTGATATGGGAATAATATTTTGGTTTGATTTACTACTCTTTATCCGGCGCATCATGTTTCTTCTGTTTTCGTAACACAAGCAAAGAGGCTGTATAAGAACTGATGCGTGTACAAGCATGCTTGAGGACAGTGGTAGCGTGAGGAATTTGTGCATGTTTGCGCAAGCACGCTCTCTCGCTCCTGCGTGCTTGTGAAGCATGTATTACATGTGTAGCCATCTTAGTGTCTCGCAGTTAATACTTACACATACTGCGCTGCTCAAGAAAAACCCCATACGCCGGATAGTGCAGATGTGGATACAGGTGGGGGGGGGGGGGGTTATGAAAACTAAGATCCTCAAAAATGACAAAGGATTCTAGTGAATTATATACTTTATCACAGGATTCTTTTCGGTAGGTTGCCTGGGGAGTTGCCCACGTGGATGTGCTTTCCGTCTGACAGGCAGCATGTCACGTTCCAAACAGACAAAGGCACCCATCCACAGTCTGACCCTTCATGCCGCCAGCGACATATCTGACACAGTTCATGAGTTCTCGCATAGCGCCAGCACACCATAGGAAGTCGAGTACGGCAAGACAGAAAGGGGACGATGTTCCACTGAGAAATATATAACAAAGATGATCTTTACCGAACGTAGGCAGAAACTGTGGAAATAAACAGCACTCCGGCCATTTACAAGCTCATATAGCACGGTGTGTACTAGACCTGTATTCACATCTAACAAGGAGACCAAACGATAATCGCAATTTTGGAACTTTTTAGATTTATGGTACATGAAGTTCTGAACTCAAATATACCTCTCCCACAGCAGTTCGATGCAACTAACAAAAATTCTCGATAAAATCGACTTTGAGGTTTTCTGACCATTTCCAGTATGCTAAAGAAAGGTAGATTTTTCTTGAGAGCTATCTTGGCTCTAAGTGTAATGCTCGCCTGCCATACTGGGTCGTACGTTTCATTCCTGTCTGATGCAATTTTTTTGCCAGATGTGCATCTGCTATTAGGACTTCCGTGAAGCGTAAAATACAAAAAAATGTAAATAAACAGTAGTGCTCAAGGCTGGTAATCACTGGTTCGAGTCTCGTTTCGGTCATTATTTTTTCGTTCGGTTCGATTACTTAAACATAAAATTTGTCATATACGTGCAAAATAACAGATTATTATTTTTATGAAAAATAAATGTCGTCTTATTTCTAATTATATTTCGTACACAAAACCCAGCTTTCGTTACAAATAAGAATTCCCACTTTCCTATCTTTTATAAACGATTGTTTGAATTTAAAAAGGCATTAAAAATTAAATTCTTTTCGTCATTATGTATTTTACGCTTCACGGAAATGTTAATGGAGCATCGACCTTTGTTTAAAATTTTACAATGGATGGGAATCAAGCCTTAGTCAGTCATCAGGTAAATGAGCATTCTACCACAGAACCACGCAGCCCTTCCAGAAGATGACCTTGCTACAGGGTTTTACGGAAGATTGTAAAACTGTAATATCGATTTTCCCAAGAATGTTTTAGACGTGCATGGAACAGCTTTTGAGAGATAATGGTATAGCTGATTTTATTTCGTATAAATTATGACAATGTCGAAGTTGTGAGAGCTTGTTGCTATTGTGCTTTTTAAATCAACTGTGTGACACACAGCACACGTACTTCTCAAATTTTCGGACTATTAAAATGAGATATTTTTCTCAAGCTCAATTTCCAGGAAATTACACTAAAGCGATGTACCTCCCAGGGACGTGAACAAAGTATTAAATATTAAATCATTGTGTTATCTGGAAGAAGGGCGGGGACCGCGGAGTGGGGTGGGAAGAGATGATTTTAAGCTGTGACCGCTACCTCCTCCTCCCTCCTCGCCTTTTTGCTGTAATAGATTTTCCTGTTTTTATTATTGTCTGCTGGACCGGAACTAAATCTGGGGGCATTGCGGAACATTCTTCGTCTCGTACTCCAACCTTCTGGTAGTAACACGACTCAATCGCTGCAACGGCCAGAATCCACGCGCTCTCAACATGCGAGACTAATTTCAGGGGACGTACGAAGATTACCGATAGCTAAGTAGCATTTTCCAGCGGGGTCAGATTAATTCCGAGTGCTGCTACACTTTATAACACTGTCTTAAAGCAGGATCGCCAGCCTAGCTTTCCCCCGCGAGACATGACTGTACCAATCAGTTCACAATTATTGATCAATGCACCGTAGCTACCTAACGGCGTTAAGGAGGAGATCACTAGGCTGGGAAACGTACTCAGCTTACAGACGATTCGGCACCTCCAGCTGATTCATAGCGACTTCCACTACACATCAAGTTTGCGTCCAAACACGTAATTTATTGGCTTCAATTGATTTTTGCCAAACCCGTATCTTTTATTAACCGCCACCTCCAGCTAGCCGAGTGCAGCACTATTTGGTATGAAACTGTTCTCACGGATGACGCGAGCTCACTCGAAAGGTACACACTTGCCCACGAAACACGACAGAAATTTCTCACCATTCCAGACTCACGCACGTGCACGCTCACTAGACGGCAACACTCGGGAATAACATCGGAGATAATTAATCTGACTTCTGCATCCCGCACAGGAAAAGAGTGTGAACGCCTAATAACTTTATGGACCACGAAGGATTACTTATTCCCGGCGTGTTTAACGTCGTCAGAGGGTGGTTCCCTTACTGTGCTGAAGATAACGTTAAATGCGAAATTATTGTAAAACAATTTATAGCATTTTGTATTGCGTACAGTAGCGGAACACTTCGTAGATGACGACTGATTACATCAACATGAAAATGCACGTTCTCATAAAGTGGCATCCGTGAGGCACTGGTTTGTAAACAGTAACATTCCTGAAATGGACTGGCCTGACCAGGGCAACGACCTGAATCCAATGGACGCCTTCGGGATGAGTAAGAAAGTCGCTCCAGATCCCAGCGTTCAACTCCACAACCCTCTCTTCGGCTCTTGAGAAAAAATGGGGTGCCACTCCACAAAAATTCAGGCAACTGATTGAAATTGTCTCCAGCAGAGTTCAAGGTGTCATAAAAGGGAAGGGTGGACACATTCCTTACTAATGTCTACTAGTAGGTGTCCGGATGCTTTTGATCTGATAGTGTATATGACCGGGCGTGGCAGAAGAGGTGGCGAAGTAAAGTTCCATATCACTAGAATGGAAGCTAATACATTCTGTTAAATCGCAGATCTGTTCGGCAGGTTTTCGTAGAGCAAGAACACGTGACTGCTCTCGCAAGTTGATGTTAAATTCGGTAGTCCTGTTGGTACAATTCCCGACTTTTAAAAACTACGTGCTCGCATCAGGTTTCTTCTTCCCCTTTCTTTCAATCCACACACTTAAAAATAAAAATAATAAACGGAGAAGCGCTCCCTCACTATCAGCTACGAGATATACGAAGGCAACAATTCATCAGCGTATTGGTTGGAAGCACTGGAAAAATACATCCACAAGAACCTTGCATGGATTACAATACTAAGTGCACGCCAGAACTAAGATTAAGTCTGTGTGGGTACATACGAATGTAGAATAAAAGGAATGATGGGGGACATAAGCAGAATGATGGGGGACGTAAGTAGCTGAAGTACAGAGCCTCTGTTTGTGAGGTGCATTGGACGTAAAGCTAAGATCTAATCTGAAAAATTTCGCAACATCACCCTATGATAGGACAAAAGACCTCTTCAAATCACATCATTATTACACAGTTTGGTCATCCAGACCGCAAGATTCATTTTCCTGGCAGGACAATTCCAAAGCTGATAGCTCTTTCCGTGATCCGCATTCGGGTTCGCTACCTCTCAGGTCAATGACACTGCGTCCAAGAGACAGCTACTGAAGGCCAGTGACTTGCCGTTAAAATTCTAAGCAGAGCAGGAGAAGAATTAATAACAACACCATTTGCGTCTTACACACATTAGCCTTAGACATGCCTATGACTGCATTAACGATAAACCAATGCAACCTAACGGCTTTCCTTTGTATCCGCTGCAATTTAGCACGCCGTAAACGCGCTTGACGCGTTTCGCCTACAGATAATTGCGGCAGGTCGGTAGCGCCTACTGGAGAAATCCCACGACCAGCAACGAGTGAATAGGAGATTATGAGCAGATGTGAGCGCACACGTAACTGCAAGCTTGACGAGTATGCATGATAAAGAGCTTTGTGCAAGCACACCTGATCGTCTGTACGGTATTTTGCGCAAGCTTAGGTGTGTTCAAGCTGCTTGACGCGTGATCGATTTTTAATCATACATGCTTGTGCAAGCATACCGAAGTACGTTTTATAAACAAACGTCAGTTGCAAGGGAATCATCGTAGAAAGAGGCACTATGTCGAGCGATGTCAAGTTACTCGCAAATTGTTGGACAAGTATTTCGAATATACGAAAGCTAGCTTTGAAAGCAACTGTCCCTATCTTTAACAAAGATGGCTTAGTACTAACAACAGGAGGGGGGAGGGGGGGGGAGTCGAAGGTATTTATTAACACGGGACAGGAATAGATGAAGCCTGTAAGTAAACGTATTACAGATGTGAGTGTCTGAACTTTTTATAATCTCTCAACCAAACGAAAAATTGCAACACTGATGTCAGTCTTTCGTGTGGTGTAATAGCAGCCTCTATCGTGAATTATTATGCTGTTTAATCGAATATACTGAGTGTAATGCAATACTGTCCGCCCCCGGTAGCTGAATGGTCAATGTGACGGATTGTCAATACTCTGGGACCGGGTTCGATTCCCTGCTGGGCAGGGGCATTTTCTCCGCCCAGGGACTGGGTGTTGTGCTGTCATCATCATCCTCATCGAACGCAGATCGCCGAAGTGGCGTCAAATTGAAAGACCGGCACCTGGCGAACGGCCTGCCCGACGGGGGGTGGGAGGGGTGGGGGGGGCTAGCCATACGATTAAATAAATAAATGGAATATTCTAATACGTTCTATTCAACCTGAAACAATTACACCAATCTCGTCAACATATGTTCGCCTCAGAGTAACACATGTGGAAAAACGTTTCTCGATTCACTGGCCAGCCTTTACGCCACATGTCACATTTTCTCTTTTTCGCATGACAAAGCCAGCCAAAATACTCTAAATACTCTAAGTACACTATCATGCTTGTGCAAGCAAGCTTGGACTGTGTAGAAGAAGCATGCTGGGACAGTGTAGAAACGAAGGGAAATTGTTCATTCTTGAACAAAATGCTTGATCATGCATAGTTATCAAGCTTTAAATTACATGTGTGGACACATTAGCAGGGCGTACGGTGGAATACCACCCTATTCCCATGCTTGTGTGTGTGTGTGTGTGTGTGTGTATTTTATACGAATATGATTCGAAACTATACGCCTACGGTGCAATACAAGGTGCGTTCCATAAGTAATGTGCCCAAATTCATAAAAAATCATTTATTGAATATATTAATACAACTAATCAAAAATTTTCAAAATAGCACCCTCTTGCGTCGATACACTGGAGGCGGTCACTCCATGTCTGGAAGGCATCCTGCACTGCCTTTTCCAGAATGTCCTTTAGAGCTGATGTAATATGCACATGGAAGCTTTCAATCATGTCCCAATGTCTTCCTTTCATGACTCCTTTTAAACGAGGAAACAAAAAAAAAGTCACTGGGAGCCAGGTCAGGACTGTAGGGAGGCTGGGGAACCAATGGGGGTCTTGGTACTGGCCAGGAAGTCGTTGACGATGAAGGCGCTGTGACTCGGCGCGTTGTCGTGGTGAACCTTCCATGTGTCCTTGATGTTGCATCAGCAGCGCGAGACCCTCCTTTTCAGTCTTTTGAGCACTTCTAAGTAGAAAGCTGAGTTCACTGTAGTCCCAGTAGGTACGAATTCGTGGTGGACAATGCCTCTGACGTCAAAGAAGACAATGAGCATGGTTTCGATCCTAGACTTGCTCATGCGTGCCTTCTTGGGACAGGGCGACGATGGGGTGTGCCACTCTGAACTGCCTTTTTGTCTCAGGGTCGTACACAAAAATCCATGACTCATCACCCAGTGATAACTGAGTTTAAAAAATGAGGATCATTTTCATACATTTCCAACATTTCTCGACTTGTGTTCGTAGGTCAAAACTTTTGGGACGAGTTTGGCACACACCTTTCTCATGTTCAAATCTTCGTTCACAATACGGAAAACGGATGTTTTTGACATGTTTAGAGTTTGTGCTATCAATTGAAGGCTGTCAGAGTTCAAACAATCGCGCATACGCGTCACATTTTCGTCGACTCGTGCGGTTGATGGCCATCCACTGCGAGGTTCGTCGGTGATCTCCTCTCGGCCCTCCATGAACGACATATGCCGTCGGAAAACTTGTGATTTGGACACGCAATCATTCCCAAAGGCATGCTGAAGTAATGGAAACGTTTCGGTGGCGGACTTCCCACGTTTAACGCAAAATTTGATACCATACCGTTGCTCTACAGAATGATCCATTGTGCTGTGTTACGTAAACTCAAAACCGGGTTGACGGAAACGCACGTCCTGACTCTACGGCAACTCGCAGCCGAATGAGACAAAGAGCATTTTGAAGCTAACTCCCCCCTCCACTTAGCCCAGCCGGTTACAACACGCTTTGGTTTACCTTTGCGTCAGAAAAAAATTGGTCGCATTACTTATGGAACGCACTCAGTATGGTGAATATATGTGGTGCATGTCCTTTCGGGCATGTCCGAAAGAACAGACAACTATAATTATGGCGAGACGCCCAACGATCTTTTCAGTACAGATGCATGCCAAGCTCTAACTCTTACGGGAATTGGCGAAATGTTGTGAATAATAAGGAGAATGGGCAAAGGGCACTATAATAGCAGTGTGTGGATAAGTTGAGAATTTGTGTCTGACGGGAGGCATGCCTGAGTAGTCCGTGTAGCTGCAATGACCTCTGTGTCCGGATGGCTTAGTCGTCAGAGCATCTGCCTATAAGCATGAGACCCGGGTTCGAATCCCGTCCAGCATAAATTTCCAAATTTCCCCATTGATTTCAATCGATGCTCTCTCGCAGCAAATGTCTTAATTACTTTGTGTCTCATCACGGTGAAAACTTTGATGGTACAAAAGTTGCATTCTCAGCGTTTACACGCAAATGGTTCTCTGTGAGCGTTCTACAAACATATCTCCGTTACGTCGATAAGACCGCCCCCTATACAATGTAGCTGAAAAGATTTACGAGGTGCGTGACGACATGCTTCGCAAAACGAGTAGAGGTTGTTACACCCGATATGGACCACCAACTATTAGGTCGGTGTTTGGACTGGTTTTACTTTAATCTCAATTTAGCTTCCAACTGACACCAGGAACAATACCTGCAAAATGTCAGAGCGATTTATTTTCAATATTAGTCATACAACTGGTAAGTCTTATTTACACCTACTGTTATTTTCTACATTGTCGTTTTTAATTCAGTCAACGTTATCTTTGAAAAGATCTTGTTTACGTACTTTTACACACAGGATTAGCACAAAAACAAGGGACCATCAGATTCTGAGTGAAAAACTTTGAAGCAACACTATGTGCATTTCAGGTGAAAACGCCAGGAAAGCCCAAACGTTGTTGATAACAGGAACGAATAGAGGGATTGCAAAAGGACGTAACCAACGGTCCCAAGCGTTGTGTCGATTTGAAGTTGCGACCACAGTCACATCTCAAAGTTCTGCTGTCATGGTTGACACATTTCTCGCACCTGAACTTTGACAGTTCCCTGCAAATGAGTGTTGGTTTCAGCGAGACGGTGCTAAGTCTCATTGTGGACAAATTTCAATGGCAGCAGTGCGCAGTGTTTGATGACAAATCAAAAAATGGTTCAAATGGCTCTGAGCACTACACCTGAGGTCATCAGTCCCCTATAACTTAAAACTACTTTAACCTAACTAACCTAAGGACTTCACACACATCCACGCCCGAGGCTGGATTCGAACCTGCGACCGTAGCAATCGCGCGGTTCCAGACTGGAGCGCCTAGAACCGCTCGGCCACCGCGGCCGGCGATGACAGGTCAGTTCAAGGAATGAGGACATTCTGTGGCCTCCCAAATCTGCCGACTTACCGCTCTGTGGTTACTTCCTCTTGGGGGTTCCTGAAACATAGGGTGTACGCTGGACGTCTACATACAACTGCGGAACCGAAAGCCACCATTCGTGCAGAAATCAGAATCATTCCCATACAAATGCTTGAACAGGCCGTGAACGATTTACATCGCAGATAGTCCGGGTGTCAACGTTATAATGGTGGTCACCTATAAAAATGTACAGTGCCTGAAATGGCAGTACGCAAGGGTTTTGTTGTGGCTGAAAATGTTTTACATCATAATCCTCTGACTATTTCGCTATATCCAAATTGGCCCGATTTTCTGCCACACCATGTATTTAACATAGCTCAATTTTACTTTTGTTAACAACAAACGATGAATTAATTTCGTTTGGGAAATTTACTATCTTGTAATGGTGATATAATTTCTGTAATGAATGTTCTTTATACCCAACATCCATGATCATGCTGTATAATTGAACTTACTCTGATCCTCTCGAGCTGAAATATTGTTCTGGTCTTATTCTGTTTTTTAGCTGTATGCACTCCCTTTGTTACTCGCACTATCTGAACTGAAGTTCACTTTACCGTAAGTATACAAGGACCTTGCTCAACACACCTTAGCAAGTTCAACAAACGTCGATTTTTATTCTTGTTAACAATGGACGACTGGACCTACCGCGTTCAATAATTCAACTGCTTTAGATACGTAATGACAACGTAATTTCTGGTAATTATTTTTATCCATCAGTCACGATCATGCTGCGTGATCACAATTACAATTTCCATTAAACTGTACAGAATAATTGTTTCTGGTCTACTTTATTCTTACTAAGACGACTGAAACCAATCAATTCGATAATTCAAAATGTTTATGCAAATGTAATGAAGAGTTGTGTTTTTTGTAATCTCCATTTTGTATATCCAGCAGCCACGATCGTTTTGTGTAATCTTAGGTACTACTTGTTCTACCTGTGTGACAATGATACGAGTTTCTTTACGCACTGGTTTATGTTTGTCTTGTACTTTACATTGGTGGTGGTCTATTGTTCTCTGCATTAAGTTCTTGAGAAGCTATGTGGTGTCTTTTACTCTTGTCTATCGTCTCTGTAATTCGTTCATCCGATTCGGGGCGTAAGTATTGTATTAAATAATTTTACATTTTTTTCCTTTATGCTAACCTTGTATTTATATTACCGTACGTTACACTCTCGCACTTACGGTCATCACTTTTGTTTGAACTGATGATATCTTACACTCGGTATATCGCACTCCATAGATGGCAATCAGGATGTCGCATGTTCACTTGTTTCTGCCTGGTCAGCCCAGGATAGCGCAGCACGCTGTTCCGTTGCCATCACCTACCACTATTTGTGCTTGTGCCAGCGCGCACGATTGACGATGCTGGTACATGTCTGCTTTCTGTCTGTGAACATTAATTACGAAAGCTGCTAAGGGACCACCTCAGTAGCTGCGCGGTCGTCGCAGGGGATTGCGAATCAAAGGGGTCTAGGATCGATTCCTGTCATGGTGAGAGATTTTCTCCGTTCTGAAACTGGGTGTTGTGTTGTCCTTGCATTTGTAGCGTCATAATGGACATAGCGTTACTGAGATGGCTGAATGGGCACACCCCAGAAAAAAAACTTGTATTTTCGTTGGAAGTTACATATCATGCTTTATGTGCATGTTTTTCTAACTTTTTCACTAATCCGCCTCGTAGAACTGCATGCTACCTGAACATGTTCACTTAGAACCAAACCGGGTTTGACGTAATGAACGCACCTGACAGGGGAACCTCCCCATCGCACCCCCCTCAGATTTAGTTATAAGTTGACACAGTGGATAGGCCTTGAAAAACTGAACACAGATCAACTGACAAAACAGGAAGAAGTTGTGTGGAACTGTGAAAAAATAACCAAAAATACAAACTGAGTAGTTCATGGGAAGATAGGCAACATCAAGGACGGCGGAAACGCATGAGCGCCGTGGTCTCGTGGTAACGTGAGCAGCTGCGGAACGAAAGGTCCTTGGTTCAAATCTTCCATCGAGTGAAAAGTTTCATTTTTTATTTTCAGTTTATGTGACAAACTCTTATGTTTTCATCACTTTTTTGGGAGTGATTATCACATTCACAAGAAAACCTAAATCGGGCAAGGTAGAAGAATCTTTTACCCATTCGCCAAGTGTACAAGTTAGGTGGGTCGACAACATATTCCTGTCATGTGACGCACATGCCGTCACCAGTGTCGTATAGAATATATCAGATGTGTTTTCCTGTGGGGGAATCGGTTGACCTATGACCTTGCGATCAAATGTTTTCGGTTCCCATTGGAGAGGCACGTCCTTTCGTCTACTAATCGCACGGTTTTGCGATGCGGTCGCAAAACACAGACACTAAACTTATTACAGTGAACAGAGACGTCAATGAGCGAACGGACAGATAATAACTATGCAAAAATAAAGAAAGTAAAATTGTCACTTGATGGGGAGACTTGAACCAAGGACCTCTCCTTCTGCAGCTCCTCACGCTACCACGAGACCACGGCGCTCGTGTGCTAAGTGTCTCCATGATATTGCCTATGTCGCCCATGGGCTACTCAGTTTGTATATTTTGCTTATTTTTTCACAGTTCCCCACAACTTCTTCCTGTTTTCTCAATTGATCTGTGTTCAGTTTATCAAGGCCTATCCACTGTGCCAACTTATAACTAAATCTGAGGGGGGTGCGATGGGGAGGTTCCCTTGTGAGATTCAGGTGTGGTGTTTTATTATTATTATTATTATTATTATTATTATTATTATTATTATTATTAAAGTTCGTGCTATTCAGTATTGGAGGTACAAAATGTTCAAGACTATTTTATATGACTGATTGAAGATTGCCCACAAATGGTTCTTTCGTCACTTTAATATTCCAAAAAGTAGGTGCAAAATTCGTAACATCTAACATTATGATCTTGCCGGAGAGAAACCTTCTATCAAAGCATGATCAGAGATTCAGGACAAAGTAACTGTGTGAAAAACACTGGTTTATTCACATACAATATCATGCAAATAATATATTCAGGTTTCCGAGAGGCGTTCTACGGTGCAGGGCATTAATGCTTCTGCTGCTACTACTACTACTACTACTACTACTACTACTACTACTACAACTACTACCGCCTACAAGAAAAGTACAGTCGCTGGGAGATGTAAGGAAGTGGAGAAGGCCATTATTTCCACTTACTATTAAGAGTGACAGTTCTCTTTAAATGTGGTCAGATACAGACTAATGCCCATGACCAAGATAGATTCCGATAGTATCCACTTATTTTCCTCCACTGCGCTGTTTGCCTAACAATTTGGTAAGGGCAGTGACAATAAAAACAGGAGTACCTCTGATATCAACGTTGTATGCTTATTTCGGAATTTCAGGTCCTTATCTCAACTTGTTATGTGTGATCTGAACTAATATATACTGTGATTATTTCATACTATGTACACACTTGTCTAAGCTATTGTACGTGACGTTTCGGGTAAATTTTACATCACTAAAAAGATAGTCTTCGTTCAGTAATGCCAAATGTAAGTAACAGTTTTCATTTCATAATATTTCTTATGTTCTACAGCATTAATTTATTTTGTTAACCGATTTTCGGCTCAGGGCGATCATCAAACTTCAAAGGGGGTACAATATTCAACAACATGGAAAAGGGTCTAGAGTGAGGTACGATGTATAAGATCTTATACAGCTCATGGCGAATGTAAGTTAAAAGTCTGATGATGGCCTAGTAAGCCGAAAGCAGGTTAACCAAATAAATTAATATAGTAGAGCACACACAATATTGTGCGTTTCATTTATTATTATGAACCTGTTCCACGAATAAAGGACATAATTAAACAAGTCGAGTCACAAAATAATATTCCAGGATATCTCTAGATGTAAGGGTGACTTAAGTCGCTAGAGTATTTATTCCAAATACACGTGAAGTGGTGACACACACTGTGTGGATGAAGTAATCAAAAAACAGAATGAAGCGTCTGGACATTAGAGAAGACAGCATTAAATATTTTTAGTACATATTTGGCCTAAATCAAGAATATCGAAACAGTTTGTTTGTAATTTGCAAAATTGAACAGAATTATAAATAATTAATACTGCATTGAAAAAGAAGTTGGTTGTATTCACAACAAACGAATAGTTTTTGGGAAAAAGATTCACTCAACAACTGCACAAAATATTGGTAGTGTTCATCTCTAGCATTTAAAGGCAGAAATATCTTTAATGTGAAGTCATTGTCTTCATTGATACTCATACAAAAACGAACATGACTGGGAAGTAACAAATTTTTTTTCTAATACGAGAAAAATTTACTGCCGATTTACTCCCAACATTTTTTTAATGAAAATATATGAACAGCAGACAACTTCGTAAGATTGGATCAAACCATATGACAACGTTATGGAATAGAAGCCTGAATCCTCGTCTCCCTCCCCTGCGCTTTTAAACAAAAATGGTTGCCGTTGCTCGTGTTACCTTTGGAAGACTTTTTTTTTTATCAGTCGTCGTAGTTTCAGTCTTCCTAAACCCAGAAATCGTAGGTAACATGCCGGCATTTTCCCAAAGGAAAGAACCGCGTTGGATGTTATCTTAATATTGGCAAGTGTTCCACAGCTATACATAAACCAAGACAAATCCAAACAGTATTCATTCATTCATTCATTCATTTTACCTGGCAAGATTAGGGCCTTCATGCCCTCTCTTACACCTAACCAGGCCCACTCACATTGAACGAATTTCAGTTTCTACAGAACATTATGGACATACCACGTGTTATACAGTATTAATGTTATAGAAAAAAAGAGACTATGACAGTAGTACAGGGATAATTATAACAATCAAAAAATAACGATAACTATCACGAATAATAATAATAACAGTAATGACTATGTATATGAAAGTAAACATTTTTCTTCTATGAATGTCAGTCCTATCGCTAGTTGGGAATTTTCTCGTTATGTTCTTGCAGCTTGTGAGTTATTCACATCGAGCAGAGACATCAGACGATATAATGGGGTGAAAGAGATATAGACGAGGTAGCTAGGTTAGAAGAAGAGAAATAGAATGGTAAAATTCGAAGCTATCATGGAGAGGAGAAAGAAAGAGATGAGGGGGTACAACAATGGTGGCTATACCGTCCCTAATATGTAAATTTTGAGTTCCCTCTTGAATGTTGAGTGGTTCTGGATAAGACGCAGATCACAGGGGAGCGCGTTCCATAGTCGTATGGCTGAGATGGAGAATGACACGAAGAAAGATTTTGTGTTCTGTAAAGGTACAGCCAAGATGCTACACGTATCACGCCAAAGTTGGTAAGAAACTTTATTAAAAAAGCACACAAAGATTGGGTCAAGGAAACTTCGAGATTTACACATACCATAAGTAGATATGACAAACGGGAATGAAAAGCTATGTTATTTTCGGTGCAATTACTGTGGAGGACCATACTCTTTAATGGACAATCTAAAATGCAAACCCGTATAGACACGAGGCAAGCCACAGCAAAGAAACGCTGCCATTTCGCAACCGTGTCCCTTGTTGTGAAAGAACTAAGCAATGTACTTGGTGTCGTGAAGCCACGTATTCTTGGAAAAGAGTGTCGTTCCTTTGTCTCATCAGCATCTGTTTTAAGCTGGCTTGTCGTGCACTTTTTTTTTGGTAGGGAACACTACTATAAAAACTGGCGTTTCAAGCCGACACAAACCACGAGAATATGCTCCTAATGACCTCGTAACTATAAACGTCTTGTTGGAACCCGTCTCTTCGTTTAAGTTTAAACCCGATATTTCACTCAGGAGAAACGGCACAAAAAGTTTATTTAGTACGAGAATAGTAATCTGCAACTTTAGTGGAACATGTATCACGCATTATGCAATGAAATACTGCTGCCGAGACGAAATTAGCCTTTACGACTCGTGGGGCGAGTACCTTGGATATGCTACTGACAGTGCGTTCGATTCTACCTAAGCTGTACGAGGTAAGTGTTTGAAATGGAAGGACGCAACATAGGGTTTAACGTCCCGTCGACGATGGTATCATTAGACGGTCCACAAGCGCAGATTGGCATAGGTAGAGAAGGAAATCGATCGTGTCCTTTACAAGCTTATCACATCATTTGCATGACAGGACGGGAATCTGAACCGACATCGCCCCGACTTCGAGACCGGTTATCTTACCATTCTGTCAGTTCGATCGGTACTAAGCCCGAAGCGGCACACCTGGCCGGAAGATATATGGGGGCGACACTTCTCCTTTTCGTTTCAATAGCAGCCCACGGTTTTCTGATAGTTCATTAGGTACAGGAAGATGGGTATGATAAATGTATTTCCGTTGGTACAATTTTTCGAAAATGCTCTTAAATTCCACTCTGAGCATTGGCTTCACAAATGAGCCAATGGAGTACACAGTGAAAATAGTTTCTCGTGTACAGGAAACTACGTACACGGAAGTTATGTACATTGTTACGACAGGGCTTACACAGAGACCTCCATGTAAATTGCACGTTTTATAGATCAAGTCGCTAACAAGAACACATGTCGGCTGTGGTAAAAGGGACTATTCATGTGTGTGATTCATGTGAAGTATGTTGAATATAGTCACGAAATGTATTCGCAAACTGCGAATAGTGTACCACCACAGCTATACATTTTATTGGAAACAAATGGAGAGATAGAGAGTGAGAAAGGCGGGGGGGGGGGGGGGGGGGGTCGGGGGGGAGGGAGAGGGAGGGAGGGGGGGCATCCACCGGGTTCAACCAAAGGCCGCTTAGTACTATTGGGACAAGAGGCGACATTGTTCATGCAAGAAATAGGAAAATGATCCCTATACCAGCAACCCACTGCCTTTGTTGCTACCTTCACAAAGATATCACGCAATATTTAAATACTGTGCGTAGGTGATTTCATGCTACTGACAGTGTCTCTGACGGCATCAGCCGCGTGTGCACTGTTCATCGCACAGGGAGGATTTGCCGTCGACACACTTACATGTAATTTTATTATATATAAATAGCGTCATCACCGGTTTCAAGTTCTCAGTAAGTCCGTTACATGGTGACTCATTATCTGGAGAGGCCAAAACCTCCTCTCCGGCCCGTTCAGTTGATGAGCAACTATGTAACGGACTCACTAAAATAGAAATCGGTCACGCCGCTGTTTATCTGACCCAAGGCTGAAAAAAGTAAGAATTTCCTTCCACGAGGATCACTGCGTTTCATAAAGCCGTATGCGTTGCTGTGTACGCTTACACGTGAACTGGAAGAAAGGAAATATAGGGGCTCAATGTCCAATCGGCAGCCAGGGAATTAGGGACGAAGCACAAGATCGGATTATGGAATTGTGGGGAAGGAAATCGATCGCGCCATTTTCAAAGGAACCATACTGAAATTTGCCTACCCGATTTAGGGAAAGACGGAAAACCTAAACCTGGATGGGGATTTGAACTGTTGTCCTCCAGAATGTGTGTGTCGTGTGTGCTAACCACTGCGCCACCTCGCTCGGTACTGGACTGCATAGCAATTAACACCTTTCCCATCACTAATACCGCGATCTAATTTTCAGACCTACAGTAGGTGTGTGTTGATTAGCCTAGACAGCAGGATCCATTACCATCCATCAAACATCCGGTAAATTGGTGCCTTGTAAGGTGGTACTTATACCCTATCATTCGTTTTTAGTCATTATTCTGTGACCATGTTATAGAATTAAGACCATTCTTTGTTTTAAATTCTGAAGAAGACACTCCTAGCAGTGTTGAAACCAGGTCAATTTGTTAAAAATAGTGACCGAGGGCTGTTTTCTTTCAATTGCGCATAAATTGTTTTTAAGTACTTCTTGCAGAGAATTTTCTTTGTGCTATCTTAATAGAGCTATTTGACTGCTGGTTTATCGTTCCACAACACTGCTGCTTGTGTCTGTCGGGATCTCAAGAGTCATGCGAATACAGAATCGATGAGCTCCCAAAGGCCGTACTCAATGTTACGTAGGATCTAAACGACACCAAGAGACTAGCGCTCAAAAAGGCAGGCATAATGTCCGGCCATTCAGGGCCGTACAGTCATGTTACGCACCACGATTCAGAAAAGTGGGCCTGTTTACACCAATACAAGTATCCAGACGAGTGCAACGACGCCTTATGCACTATGGACAGTCATCAAAGAGACAATTTTTGCGGCTCCCCTTGACGCAGCAACAGGTAGAGGTACGCCTACCGTGGTGCGCCCAATTACAAGGATACTGGATACTGGATACAGGAATGGGATCACGTCTTTCCAGACGAGTCCCAGTTGTGAGTACAGCATCATGATGGACGTATCAATGTGCTGACGCTCCAAAGAGAGCGAAAACTGACGGTAATAAGCATTCGTCACAGTCGCACGGGTCCACCACCCGGCGTCATGATGCGTGGTAGCATCGACTACACAACATGATCACCTCTTCCAGTAATCTGAACAGCAGCTGTTACATTTCTGACGTTTCTGTGGAATTTCTGTGACCGCACGTTTTTCGTGCTGTTTTGACCTACCTCAACAAAGATGGCTTTAGGCTATTGTCCTTGCCAACATGTTTTCCAGGTCTCCTACCCATTGAAAACATCTGGTTACGGGTTGCCGAGCTGATTGGCAACATTTACGAACTCTGGTATACGAGGTGCGACAATGAAGTAATGAGACTGATGTGAAAAAAAATGCTGCTTACCGTTTTAGTCTAGTTTAGTGTTGTCTCCTTCAAAGTAGTTCCCTTCTGATTGCACACACTTTTTCAAGTGCTTATGCCATTGATGGTAACATTTCTGGAACTCGTCTTCTGTAATATCCTCCAAGACCCTCGTCACAGCTTTTTGGACATCTTGTGTTGTTTGAAAATGGTGTCCCTTGACCGTCGTTTTGACTCTTGGAAATAGAAAAAAGTCGCACGGAGCGATATCTGGTGAATAAGGTGGCTGTGGTAGTACTAAAAATTTGTTTTGAGGTTAAAAATTGCTGTACTGACGAGCAGTATGGGATGGCGCATTATCGTGATGCAGAATTAAATTTTGCACAAATATTTACCATACCAATATCTTTTGTGGCACAACTTGACAAGAAGAAGGGACCAGTTGGTAGGACATGTTCTGAGGCATCACAAGGAATCACAAATTTAGCATTGGAGGGCAGCGTGGAGGGTAAAAATCGTAGAGGGAGACCAAGAGATGAATACACTGAACAGATTCAGAAGGATGTAGGTTGCGGTAAGTACTGGGATATGAAGAAGCTTGCACAGGATAGAGTAGCATGGAGAGCTGCATCAAACCAGTCTCAAGACTGATAACAACAACAACAACAACAACAACCAATATCTTCAGTTATTATTAGACGAACCGTTTCCCGATTGATGTTCGGTTCTTCTGCAATCATTTTCATGGATAATTTTCTATCAGATCGTACAAGTTCATGCACCCTAGCCAAGTTGACATCCGTCTGTGAGGTCGTTCACTGCGATCTTCATCTTCAACATTCGTTCTGCCTTCACTAAACATTTTATGCCAACGAAAAACTTGAGCTCTTGACACAACCTCCTCTCCAAAAGCCCTCGGAAGCTTACCGTAAGTTGTCGTCGCGTTTTCACCCAATTTAACGCAAAAAGAAATGGCATACCGTTGTGCAATATTACGCGGTTCCATTTTCGTGAAGAGACACACAAACACGTGTTAACTTATTACAGCACAACTCACGAGTGAGCAATTGCATCGATGTGCCGCTTGGACTAGAAGCAGCTTATAGACCAAGGTCAAAGATATTGCGCCTACGAAGGCCTGCAGGGTTGCCACATCTTGCAAAGAAAATCAGTCTCATTACTTCATTGTCGCACCTCGTACAGTTGAACATGCTGGACTGTCATACTCATCATCCAATCTCAGTTCGACTCGTTGCCCAGCTGGGTTAGAACGATTGTTGCTCTCAGAACTAGCAGCTCTGTGCACTACATTTCACACCCTGTACACCTCCAAATCATCAACTAATTGACTCGTATAGTCTTCCAACTGTAATGTATGCATACTGTAACTGTCATCATTTGCTATTCTTCCTTGCGTAACAACTTATTTGGCCAGAAATGTACTTCGTTCGCAACCCAAGTTTTTAAAACTGTTGGACAGTCAACTTGTGGTGTTCCGGGAACATGTGCGTGCACAACCGAACTGAGGCTGAGGTGAGTCTGTAGGGTGAGCTGCCAAAGCGGCCCAGCTGTTCGCGATCGCGTGGCGTGGCGTGTAGCACACATGAGGCCAATTAATCTGTCCCGGCGGGGCGTGTCGGCAGTCGGCACACAAAGGACGCGGCGCGCATCGCGCTGTAATTTCCCCGGCCAAAGACAACGGAGGGCCTGGGCCTCTTGCCACTTGCCAGCCAACTGTGCTTTACTGCACGTGCCTCGCCAGAGTAGAAATAACAGACCCAGCGCGCCCAAACGTCACGGAAACACAGGCAGCTGCCGCAGCTTTTCCCCCATTAGACCGTCAAGTCAACGTTCTCGGCTGCCAACTTCTTTTTAATTTTTTTTACGATGATGTACTGAAAAGTAATGTCGCTGAATTTTTTTTGTGAAAGCACTTAGACCTCTACGAATAAAACAAATGTTATTAACATTCTACATCTTTATTCTTCATGTCTACACACACAGACGGAATAAAAATCCCAACACTAAGCAGCAGTTGTGCAACATAAAAAAGTTGTTACGTGTTTTTCCACATCTGATAGATGATGTCTGTTCAAATTTCGCAAGTCACATACAAGTGGCGTCAGTAGCTCCAATATGAAGATGCAAATCAAGTTTACTTTAAATATGCGCTGTAACGGTCCTGAGCGTTAGTTATCTTAGAATACGGGGTGACGTTACGCGTATGTAGGCGACATAACCGGCACCCAGAATTTGTACAGGGTAAGATGAAATTATTGTACGGCTGAAAATGCGGGCACACGGCTCTCAGTACACCGCGAAACGATCGGTACGGGCGAGACCACAAAGACGAGCGGCGTTGTCGGAAAGGGGTAAAGTCCCAAAGCTGGGAATTTGGACGACTATTGCCCGCATGAACGTTGTGCAGTAGAAAATGCTCCAAAAATGGCGGAGTATCAGACGAGCTGAAAGATGGCTTCTTACAGCCCTTTGAGACTATTTCCTGTCAGATACTAATGCAAATCTCGACACATCGGCGATCCCACAGAAATGAGGTGCATCCAATGATGGTTTCAATATCTTTAAAACAACAAAAGTAAAAAATTTAATGACTAAGCATTTTCAGAATGAACCTCTGAATTAACAACTTTTAAGTGCTTCATGCGATTTCAACATGTGGTATTGTAGGTAATAGCATTGCACTACAGCTGTCACCTCAGAAAGCTACTTATCTGTATCTATTTCTTTGATTTATTAGGTGTTTTGCAGCTTTTTATTCCGCAAATGTTTCTCAGAACATCGTATTCTCCACATTTACCTAGCAACTGAACACAGCATAAGTATTTCACATTTTGTCATACTTGTATTTTTATTTAATGAATAGTTTACTATTAGGTCAGTAACTTTATTTAATTGTTGATGCCAAGTGCTATTAAAAAGCTGTGCTAATTTAGAAATGGCCAGTCCAATGAGTCAGCAGACATCACAAGAAAGACATAGAAAGATAAGACGCTTCGGTAAAGAATGTGTAAATGATTGTTTAAACGATGTTCAACGACAGTCTATTGTCATTAATGCTGGCTTATTTATTTATGAACCAACTATTGCTTACATTTATTGTAAATGATCTGAGTGTAATAGAATGTTGATGACATTTCTTTGTTTAAATATAGTTGGAATATATTAGTTTAGTCCGGGAAGGGATCGACTACAGACAAATGATGTCTTTAGAACTTAAGAACGATGTATTTTTGGTGGGGACGGTCTTCAGCCAATCTGAGAGCAGTCAGTAGCGTACGAGCACAGGACTTAAGTGGATACTGGGACTGTTTAGAGTGAAGAGCTCAAGGGAAGGATTCGGGACAATTTTACGTTTATGCTGGAAAGAGACAGACCTGCATGTGGTAATGTGCGTAATTCGGGTGTACAGCTGATAGATTCTGGGCAGTAAGCGGCCGCTATGAGACTAACATTTGAGGATACTTTTCAGTTAGATCTTGAAGTGGGCACTTGCATGTTCGTTCTGGAAGAAGCCAGGCCTGCCTATGGTACCGTTTGGTTTCTGATGGAACGTGTGATACATTCTACGTGGTGTACGGCCGCTACCATACTTTAATTTCTCAAGGAACTTTATAGTTCGTGATGTTTGTGCTCCAACGTGGGGCTTTAAGGTTCTCCACCTGTATTACGGAATTGAGGATGTACCGAGTATGAGTTACTATTTTTTTGTATCGCATTTGTTAATTTGTGAATCATCACGTTGAACTCTCAACTGTTTTGGGCTGGTGAGTATGTCATGTACTGTAATTACGAAATGGACATATTTTTCGAATGTCTTTTATGACTGTTTGATTAGCGGAGTTTCCTACCATTCTCTTAACGCTCTCAACGAAACTTCGCTGCATTTTAGAAGAGTATTTCTGTATTATACGTGATTGTCGTAGGACTATTTTTCATTTATTTGAGACGTCCTTTCTTCAATAAACATCATTCCGCGTAATTCTCTGTTGTCTGCAAGGACTACATACCTTACAAGGGAACCTCCCCATAGCACCCCCCTCAGATTTAGTTATAAGTTGGCACAGTGGATAGGCCTTGAAAAACGGAACACAGATCAATGGAGAAAACAGGAAGAAGTTATGTGGAACTATGAAAAAATAAGCAAAATAAACTGAGTAATCCATGCGCAAGATAGGCAACATCAAGGAGAATGTGAGTTAAGGAGCGCCGTGGTCCCGTGGTTACATGAGCGGCTGCGGAACGGGAGGTCCTTGGTTCAAGCCTTCTCTCGAGTGAAAAGTTTCATTTTTTATTTTCAGACGATTATTATCTGTCCGTCCGTTACGTTTTCATCACTTTTTTGGGAGTGATTATCACATCCACAAGAAAACCTAAATCGGGCAAGGTAGAAGAATCTTTTTACCCATTCGCCAAGTGTACAAGTTAGGTGGCTCAACAACATATTCCAGTCATGTGACGCACATGGCGTCACCAGTGTCGTATAGAATATATCAGACGTGTTTTCCTGTGGAGGAATCGGTTGACCTATGACCTTGAAATCAAATGTTTTCAGTTCCCATTGGAGAGGCACGTCCTTTCGTCTACTAATCGCACGGTTTTGTGGTGCGGTCGCAAAACACAGACACTAAACTTATTACAATGAATAGAGACGTCAATGAACGAACGGACAGATCATAACTTTGCGAAGATAAAAAAAAAAGCAAACTTTTCACTCACGCTAACCACGGGACGACGGCGCTCCTTGGCTCACACTCTCCTTGATGTTGCTTATCTTGCGCATGGACTACTCAGTTTGTATATTTTGCTTATTTTTTTCACAGTTCCACAAAACTTCTTCCTGTTTTCTCGATTGATCTGTGTTCAGTTTTTCAAGGCCTATCCACTATGCCAACTTATAACTAAATCTGAGGGGGGTGCGATGGGGAGGTTCCCTTGTTAGAATAGAACCTTTTTTAAATTATTCACATAGCTTTTATTTTATATTCTGTGTATTTTATTAATTTGCTGTTCTAGCCAAGTTATAGACCATTTATCTGCGTGATCACATCTACAGGTTATTATTTGCAGCGAATTATCTGCGGGGCACGAAACCGGACGTGCGCGGCTCGACTCTATGACTACATCGAGCCATTCTTTTTAAACAGAGCCACGCATTGCACATGTCCTAAAGTAAGGGTAACCGTATGTAAAGATGCAACTGGTTTGCTCGTATGGGATGCTGTTTGGCAAAGCAACTACACTTTGCAGTAACCGTTCGGTAGGGTCGCAATGCTTTTGAGGCGACAAAGACGCCATTATCAACATCTCTCTGAGTTTGAACCAGGTGGTGTAGCAGGGCTATGAGATATTACAGAAAAACTTGGGAAGAATGCAGCCACTGTCAATGACTGCTAGTAGCGGTGATCACAAGAATGTATCGTCCAAGTAGACCAGGCTTCGGATTGCCACGGGGCACAACTGAGAGGGAAGACCATTGTGTTCTGCGTATAGCTCTGGAGCATCGTACTGCATCTACAGCAGCAATACGAGAAAATCTTCAAAGACAGTTATGAGCCAGACACCCCGTAGCGTGAATTCCACTGTCCCCAAACTATCGCCATTTGTTACTTCAATGGTATCAAGCGATCGGAGGGCAAGGGTGAGGGCCTGCAACCAATCTCTCTCTGCGTGCAAGGCACACTGGACCTACACCTAGAGTTATCGTCTGGGGTGCAATTTTGTATGACAGAAGGTGCAGTTTCGTGGTTATTCCACGCAGGGTGACTGCAAATTTGTACGTCAATCTGGTGATTCGATCCGTTGTGCTGCCATTCATGAACAGAATTCCAGGGAGTGTTTCCCAACAGAATAACGCTCGCCCACATACCGCAGTTTTAACCCAAAATGCTCTACAGAGTGTCGACTTGTTGCCTTGGCCTTCTCGATCACTAGATACGTCTCCAACCGAGCACATAGGGGGCATCACTGGACAATAACTCCAGCTTCATCCGCAACCAGCATTAATCGTCCCTGTATTGACCGACCAACTGAAAACTGACATCTGGCACCTGTGCAGCACAGTCCATTCACGTTTGCATTGCTTTCATTCAACATTCTGGCGGTTACACTGGTTATTAATCTACCAACACTTCACATTTGCAATGGCTTACGTCGTGCTTCCGTTTACCTATGATAAATTAATCACTTAACATCACCTAGAAAAAGTATTTTCGAACTTTCATTACTCTACATTAGTTACTTTTTGTTGTTGCGATATTTTCCATCAGTGTATTTATTTTTCAGTACAGTAACCTAGGCGACGTACATATTTCTCGCAACGAGAGGATAGTTTGTTGACACAGACACTGTAGGATGTTTGACCTAGTTGTCGGATCCACAACTTCACCTCTGCTTGCACCGCTTCATCACTTCCAAAGCGAAGCCCTCGAAGGCGTTCTTTTAAGGTTTGGAAAGATATGAGAATCGAATGGGACCAAGTCTGAACTGTATGGAGGATGGTCGACGACAGTGAACCCAAAACGTCGGATTATTTCAGAAATCCAGCGTTCGTGTGTATGATTTGGCATGGTCATGCTGAAGAAGAGGATGCTCCGTTAAGTGGACAAACTCGTCGAATTCCAAACACTATTACAACACGATGTTAGTCATCCAATGACATAGTTACGTTACACACCGCGAAGTTACACGCTACAATTCGTAGCCCCCTTGTGGCAGAGGGCTGCAAATACGCAGATATTAATAATAAGATGTAAAATGTTAATTATGTCTGTTTTACTTAAAAAGCTTAAAGAATTTTCTCACATAACTTCTCAGCATGCCCTCGTATATCTTGTTACCGTAAAATCTTACAGACATCCTGTTTCTACATTTGCACTACCACGAAACTTCCTCGCAGATTAAAACTGTGTGCCGGACCGAGACTCGAACTCGGGACCTTTGCCTTTCGCGGGCAAGTGCTCTACCAATTGGGCTATCCAAACACGACTCACGACCCGTCCGCACATCTTCAATTCTGCCAGTACCTCGTCTCCTACATTCCAAACTTCACAGACGCTCTTCTGCGAAACTTGCAGAACTAGCACTCCTGAAAGAAAGGATACTGCGGAGACATGGCTTAGCCACAGCCTGGGGGATGTTTCCAGAATGAGTTTTTCATTCTGCAGCGGAGTGTGCGCTGATATCAAACTTCCTGGCAGATTAAAACTGTTTTAATCTGCCAGTAAGTTTTATATCAGCGCACACTCCGCTGCAGAGTGAAAATCTCATTCTGGATTTACACTACCACATTAGAAAGATAATGCAAATCCACATCTATCATTTGTCCTCCGCAATGCACCTTACGACCTGTGGCGTTGGGTTGTTCTGGTACCACTATCATTTTTCCTCTTACCTGTTCCACTCACGAATAGTGCCCCCATATGGCTGTAAACTATATTATTTTCTCACATTTCTTTTCCATTCTATCAATCCAACCTTGTAGGCGTCACAGACTGAAGAGCAAACCTCAAGAACCATACGAGCGAGAGTTTTGGGGTTAACATCTTTCATGGATAAATACACATTCTCCCAATGAATCTCAGCCTGGCATATGCTTTTCCTATAACCAATTTTATGTGGTCGTCCAACTTCAGGTCGCTAGGGACGCTAACGCTAGGTCTCTTGTGACAAACGTTCACCTCTGTACCACAGATCGTTGTTCTTCCTGTCTGTCAGGGGTGTTTTGCACCGAGATGTGTGCTTCGGACCATTCAGGATTTAAATGCTACAAGCTACTCGTGACGGCGGTAATCATCGTCATCATGCAGAGTTTTCCTAACTCATTCTTGGGGTGGAGACTGAAGATACCAACTCCGTCGTTTCATCTACATCTACATCTACATTGATACTCCGCAAGCCACCCAACGGTGTGTGGCGGAGGGCACTTTACGTGCCACTGTCATTACCTCCCTTTCCTGTTCCAGTCGCGTATGGTTCGCGGGAAGAACGACTGTCTGAAAGCCTCCGTGCGCGCTCTAATCTCTCTAATTTTACATTCGTGATCTCCTCGGGAGGTATAAGTAGGGGGAAGCAATATATTCGATACCTCATCCAGAAACGCACCCTCTCGAAACCTGGCGAGCAAGCTACACCGCGATGCAGAGCGCCTCTCTTGCAGAGTCTGCCACTTGAGTTTATTAAACATCTCCGTAACGCTATCACGGTTACCAAATAACCCGGTGACGAAACGCGCCGCTCTTCTTTGGATCTTCTCTATCTCCTCCGTCAACCCGATCTGGTACGGATCCCACACTGATGAGCAATACTCATGTATAGGTCGGACGAGTGTTTTGTAAGCCACCTCCTTTGTTGATGGACTACATTTTCTAAGCACTCTCCCAATGAATCTCAACCTGGTACCCGCCTTACCAACAATTAATTTTATATGATCATTCCACTTCAAATCGTTCCGCACGCATACTCCCAGATATTTTACAGAAGTAACTGCTACCAGTGTTTGTTCCGCTATCATATAATCATACAATAAAGGATCCTTCTTTCTATGTATTCGCAATACATTACATTTGTCTATGTTAAGGGTCAGTTGCCACTCCCTGCACCAAGTGCCTATCCGCTGCAGATCTTCCTGCATTTCGCTACAATTTTCTAATGCTGCAACTTCTCTGTGTACTACAGCATCATCCGCGAAAAGCCGCATGGAACTTCCGACACTATCTACTAAGTCATTTATATATATTGTGAAAAGCAATGGTCCCATAACACTCCCCTGTGGCACGCCAGAGGTCACCCCAACGTCTGCAGACGTTACATTTAAGCAGGAAAGTGAACTGCACAGCAGTCGCATACCATAGTCGAGCACACGAGAGACTCTACAATCTTGACGTATTTTGCAGTGTTTTCCGAGAAAATTTATACAGTCCCGTTGTTTTTTGGTTAAAGGAATCATGTACCTGACTTCTTCCATAACAGGAAGAACAGGCTGAATGTTATATCCTAGCCAGTAATGCCACCCGAGCCCGCTGCCAAAAGGTTGGCAGCATCAAAGTCCGGACGCCGTCCGCATAAGCAGCGCCAGCGAGACAGGAAATCGCCGCAAGTCTGCGCGCGCCACCGCTGGCTTCTGGTTTCTTAAGCGCTGGAGTCGCGAGCGCTAGGACAGTTCTGTATTCGCCGCTCAGTTGTATACTCGCCACCGAATTGTGTACTTGCTAGTCAGTTGTGTGTTCATCGCAGCAGAGTAGTTGTTTGTCGTCAGCCGACGCTGACCTAGCCGCTCCGACTCGAACTAGACAGATTTCTGTAGACACGGAGTTCACTACTGTGTTTCTGTATCTTCGTTAATAAAGATAAGTACCGACTTTTATTTAATCAGAGTGTTTGGGTTTTCATCTTTCTGTTCACTGTTCCAGCGGACCGGTCGGCCCGCTATTAAAAGTGTGGCGGTGACTTCGTAAGCCGTTTCTACAGCGAATTGTTTGTCGCTACGAACGCCGCCACAAAACTGAAAATTTCGTTTTTCAACTAGATGAAGCACAAATGCACCGGTAATTCGTAAGACTAGTACTGATTACAAAAGTTACCAATAATTAAATTTATTTTTTCAAAATCTAGCATTAACACATAACGCACTGTGACTATGGTCACAGCTTCTGAAACGAATGTACGAACATTTTCCTCACTTAGTTCAACAAAAAAAAAAAAAATAAAATAAAATAAAAAACCACACACACAAACTCTCACTCTCTCTTTGTGCCATGAGCTGATGACAGTCAAATTGAAACATATACACCGCATATGCTTAAATATCTCATGACTTGGAGTTAGTTACCACAATGGACCATAAACCGTGTAATTATTTGTTTTACAACTTGTAACTGACAGCGGAGAACAAAAGTAATTATTTAGAGACTACTACACTGTTGCAGGACCTACATTGTATATTACAATAATAATAATTATTATTATTGGGTCTGGTCATACCCAAGTCATTGGTAGCCTGAAGTTATCCAACTACTGCTCGCTCAGAATTAAGGATTTTAAGAAGTCAACCCATCAAATGATTTACGAACAGTAAGTGAGTTAATACATTTTAACTTGGGCTGTCTTAAATGGGAGCGCTGGGTGTGAGTGAAAGACGTGTCGCTAGGAAGGCGCAGAGGAAGCGTATTTTGTAACAAGTATCATATGTGGACAGTTAGCTTTCTTTTCTTAGAAGGAACTGTAGAAGGAATTGTAGAAGATTAAAAGACACTCGCAAAGCACTCTGAATAGCTTCATCATTCTACAAAAAAAGTTAGAAATAAGCAGTATCACTTGTCTCAGTGGCTCAGTTTGTGGTTCAATAAAACACCTACAAAAACTAAGTAGCGTTTATCTTTCGTAATTTACAAAATTAAAGTGGCCAAAGAAATTTATTATTCATTCTAAAGTATAGTTATGCACTAATATGATAATGGTGGGGAACGGGGAGAGGGGGTGTTCCAGCTAATGGTCTCAAAGGTTGGAAACCACTACTCCAGATAAGGCACATTTGGTAATAGTAGTTACACATTTATTTATTTTCAAATAGCGAAAAAAAAAAGACCTGAGCTCCAGAGCTACTTCAAAATTTAGCCCGCCTGCGTTCTTTGATATCGCTGTCGAAATTTCTAGTTACTTTTTACATTTATGCTGTGAGTAGAAAGAATACCGATATCACTGATCTGAAATACTTTGACTGTATGAAAGCTGCGTCGTACGTATGACGAAACTTTACACAGGGAATAACAACAAACAATGAAGAAAAATCTTACACGGGAAGTAATTACCACACTGTTTGTGGATGTGAAGGCAATAAGCAGTGCCAAACCAAAACAACAAAAATATATATAAAATAAATGGAACTTAAAAGATATGAATACAGTAAGTACTTCTTAAATCACGACTAAAATGAAATTATTTTTCTCTTTCCTTCTCTTGAAACCACTCAAATGCAGAATACTCGTTAGCAACAGAAGGCAGATGAGTAAAAGAATGGAAATAATACTAGGAAGAATGAAGAAACAATATCACCTGAAAGTAAAGATTTTGCTGAATTTATTTGCAATTAGAGGCAATGAATCAACAAAAGGCGGTCAGTTTTCCCAATATTGAAATATCCTTCATGTTAAGACAGTATCAGACTTAAGTACAAACGTTAGTGCGCTGGAAACCAATTACTAGTTACGCTACCTTGCTGCACTGGCTAAATGCATCCATCTCAGGAGTGGTAAGCCATAGAAGAAGTCTATCTCATCTTACCTGCAAAAAGAAATACCATCGTTTTAACTACATCAAAATACAAGTAGACTGGACTAGATAATAGCTGACAAGTTTCGTCTCTATAGATATCTCCCATGTACAGTGCTGTATAGTGACTAGACTACTACATGCTTCTCTTCAGTGTCTTTCAAATTCTGCAGAGACTCCTTCCACGACGTTGTGGGATCAGTACACCGCAGAGGGAATGGTTTTTCTCCACAGCCTGAGTGGCAGTTAAGATTGTATTACCGTCGGAGACACACTGCTACAGACTTTCAAAGGAAATGGTGGGAACCCATGGGATCCAGCAAAAAGGTTTCCTTGAACAAAATTAAACTACACTGAATTTTATACAAAAAGAGATACTATTCATATTTCTCTAGGACTAATAGTTTCCGCCTTGCAGGTAATGAAAAAATCGTAAATTAATAAAACTAGTTTTTTGACGGTATAAAATTGATGTGTATTCTTAAATAATATGGGTTAAGATCAAATATTAATGAAATGTGTGTACCACATGTAAGTGTAGTAGAACCTTATTAAGGGTTAAATTGAGCTCTGAGGGTTTAACAGGGTGGAAGCTAGACGCAGACGGACGGTAGGTCGCCAGATTGTGGCCATGCACTTCCCTCCTTCATAGATCCTGTTACGTGAAGAGGAAGCACGTAATTCTCCATTCTGTCTATCCCATTACACCACAAAATGCAAGTACAGGCTGTAGGGAAGGGGAAGTTTGCTTTCCCGGAAGAAAACTACAGGTGCCGTACAGGACAACTAAGAATCAATTTCCCTCTAGCATTGCAGAACAATGTGCTTAGATTTACGTATATTCTGTCCATATCCGTTTTTTGCGTTAGTGTCATCAGTAATTCGTACCTGCATTCCATGTAGCATCAATGGAATTTGTGAAAAATGCCCCCGATCATGTTTGCACACCGCGTCGTCAGTGGTTTGCAACGCAAGCTACGAAAGTGTCGAAAGAACTTCGTGAAGGACCCTGTAGTCCGTTTTTGTGATGCAGCAGCTTAGATAGAGTGGAAAAGCAACCTGCTTGCTGTTCCGTTTGCAGACCTACGCAGAAGGAAAGTGAATGAGCACAACACATATACTTATCTTCTCTCACAATTCCTCCCCCCCCCCCCCCCTCCAGAGCACAATTTATTCCTTAATACTCCTCTACCGCACTTCGATGTGGTAAATACATTTAATGTTTGTTCTTAACCCATCTCATTTAACAGTAAACAATTTTATATCATTGAAACACTATTTTTAGTAATCTACCATTTTTCCATCTCCTGCAATGCGCTAACCTTTAGTACTAGAGAAAATAATGAGTAGAACCTTTGTGGTAATTTAATGTAGTCAAATTTTTAACTCTGAAATATTTTAGCTAGGACCCGCGGTTTTCGAGATATTCAAGAAAAACCTGAAGAAGTGAGTTACACGTCCCAATCAGCGCTCCCGGTTAGGATTTTTTGTATCGTTATTCGTTACCCACTACCACTGTACAAAAATTTGCGACTACGCAATTCTTGATTGTCTATGCAGTAGTATATATACCAATACGCTGCTGCAATCTACGTGAGAGTTCATCCGTTCGAGCTTTATGTACAACGAGATTCAGAGCGCTTGTGAAGGGCATGGAATGACTAATATTGTGCACCGGTAGGCTTTTAGAAGTACTACTACAAAACTCGTTCGACGGTGTGCAAACTACATCCCTCACTGACCTGTTGGTATAAAAATGTGTTTTTCATTTGCAGCCGAGTCTCTTGGAAAAGAATGTAAGGTCAATCGTTTCAAAACTCTCGGTTTCGAAGACGGATGTTCACACATGGTCAAAGCCATATGTAGCAAAATGGCAACATAAATACAGGGAACGACAGGAAACACGCCAAACTATTTAGTGATTGCTCAACAGCGCGACGAAAGATGTTTTTGCTGGCGCATATTGGCAGCAACACTTTACGTTAAAATGCTTGAGTGCTCTCGCTAACTTTCTAATAGCCAATAGCCGTACTGGTGTCCAAACATTGGCCAATCGCATGTCAAGGCCGGTAACGTCACTATTGCCGGAAAGACGCAGCGTCGTTGGTCTGTGCCTGTTTTCTTGCGCTGTATGCTCCACTTCCGAAAGACAAGCTTCCAGCAAACCTACGAGAAACGTCTGGATAGTGACACAACGTTCTGAACGTGGGATTTCTAGTTCTGGATCGGCCGCATCACGTAGAATTCGGTGGGCTTCAAGCTACGGAGCGTTTTTTGTCCGGCCGCTGTCAATACTGGCGATTTAACAATACATTACGTAGAAACTGATTGTTGTGACATGCCGAGCCGCACCAAATCAGTAAACACAATAGGCCCTACTCGTATTATATGTAGTGCCAGCAGAGCGGGAGCAAGGCGCATACTTTTTTCTAAAGAGCCTCTCTAACTTCAGCCTGCTCTTCATCGTTGCTAAACTCTGGCCTTAGATTGCTCCTTGGTACGCCATACAATGATATCGGAATCTTACAATGATATCGGAATCTCTGTCTGACCATTATGTAATACAGTTGGTATATACCCGTGTCTCCACACCTTTCCCAAGCGCGTCTCTTGTATTTTCTTGAAGAGCATTCACTTTCACCAGCTTACGTTTACTGCAGAAGTCTGCCCCCTACTTCACTCCTCCTACCCTACCGAGCCGATATTCTCCTGTAATGCCGTCTTCAATTACTTTATCTACCACAGCGTGCCAATCACCTCCCTTCTCCCCAAATTTTTAGATCATCATCTCCCATTGTATTGTATTGTATGTTAACCGGGGACCTAGAAACGACGGAGAGGCTCCGTCTCCGCCGCAGCCGCAATGGTCCACAACCCCACGACAACTACCGCAGTCCACTTCACCCCTCCGCCGCCCC
The DNA here is from genome assembly GCF_023864345.2 of Schistocerca serialis cubense. Classification (NCBI taxonomy): domain Eukaryota; kingdom Metazoa; phylum Arthropoda; class Insecta; order Orthoptera; family Acrididae; genus Schistocerca; species Schistocerca serialis. The sequence goes on from NC_064641.1 coordinate 260,407,137, forward strand.
ACACCGAACCCAGGGTTATTGTGCAGTTCGGCCCCCGGTGGACCCCCCCAGGGAACGTCTCACAAAAAAAAAAAAAAAAAAAAAAAAAAAAAAAAAAAAAAAGTTGCCCCTATGTTTGCGTGGTAATGGTGGTGTACGCGTACGTGGAGAACTTGTTTGCGCAGCAATCGCCGAATCGCCGACATAGTGTAACTGAGGCGGAATAAGGGGAAACAGCCTGCATTCGCCGAGGCAGATGGAAAACCGCCTAAAAACCATCCACAGGCTGGTCGGGTCACCGGACTCGACACAAATCCGCCAGGCGGATTCGTGCCCGGGAGCAGGCGCTCCTTTCCGCCCAGAAAGCCGTGCGTTAGACCGCACGGCCAACCCGGCGGGCTATCATCTCCCATTACGTACTAAGTTGCTCGTTCGATATCCCCGTAGACTACTTCTACTGGGTCGTCATCTGTTTGTGCCGTCGGCATGTACAACATGTGATAAACCTTTTGCATTTCCTTTACGTTTTCGTCTTCTTTAAAGGCAATGAGAGAAGATGAAGCGGTAGCCCATCATAGAGCCTATGCCTCTACCGTCATGTATTTCTGATTTTCAGTTGTTAAAAAAGGAGAGATTTTCTTGTACCAGTAGGAGGAAGGAAGGATTCGCGCTCTGCTAGCGAACGAGTGAGAAGCACGCCATTTTAAGCGAGTAATTGTAGACCGCCATTTTGGGGTCGCTATGAATAAGTGAGGAGTATGTATTTCATATGTGCACCATTTAGAAAATAAAGTATTGTTTTATTAACAAGAAGGTAGTGTGAGTTGTTATTTCAAATAGTACGATAATTACAAGAACTGAAGCCCACCTGTGTACTTTGGAAAATTACGAAGATCCGATAAGCTTAATGGGAACACGGTCAAGACTTTAAAGGTGAACACGGAGACCAAAGGTAGCATTCTAAAGAAGGCTAAGCACAAATCTACAGCGGAGAAAAACTACTTCGCCCTGCAAAATAATATGAACTAATACGAACTTACCGTATTTCCAGGCATAGCTCAGCTTATTGTGCTTGTCATTCATGCCGAAAAATTAATCTAATTAATTCAATACATTTTAAAACGCCACGCATTTCAACATTTTATTATCATCTATTCCATTATTTTAATACATTATAACCACAATCATTATTGTTGGCGGCAGTGTTTGCTGTCTATTCCAATGAGAATAATCCTCACTGGATTGCTCAGAGTAACTCATTCTCTGAGTTACCTTCCTACACATTACGAATCCCACTCCCGTTGCACCATTTTCTGCTGCTGTTGATAATATCCTGCATGTATCTGACGAGAAATTCTTACCTTCTTTCCAATTCGCTTCATCATTCTTCTCTTGTGTGCCAGTTTCTGACACGATTCAGGGGAGGCTCTGCGTCGTGTCCCGTTCTGAGCACCTTACTTCATCTGCTTATTCGTCCATTTCTAATTTCGTCAATCATTCCAGTTCCCTTCTTCCCTTTTCCTTTCATTCCTTCCACTTTTTCGTCTATGATTCTTTGTTGCAGACAATTCCTGCGCAGTGTATGACCCATTCAAGTTTTTTTCCTGTTTCTGACTACTCCCAAAAATCATTTTTCTTCCTGTATTTTCCTAATTAATTTTTCATTTTTAATTATGTCAGTCCACTTCATCTTAAGCATTCTTCTCCACAGACTCACTTCAAAAGTTTCTAAATATTTTCATTGACTTCATTGACAACTATATCTAGATTGAACCTCTCAATTTCCCTTATCAGATTTTCTAGGTTGATACCCACCCGGCCAGGTAGCCGCCTCCAGGATGGGGAGGTATGCCGGCCCCGAACTGAATCCGCTCTGCGGATTAATGACGAGGGGTCGGAGTGCCTGCCAGCCTGGATGTGGTTTTTAGGCAATTTCCCACATCCCACTACGTAAATAACCAGCTGGTTCCCATTTGCCTTCTCAGATACACTCTATGCAAACATTTAGAACACAACACTTTCTCACATTTGCACACTGCATTTGCTGTATACACAAACGCATTAGGTACACTGCTTCTGTCCTGGGGGACGAATAGGAGACTGACGACGGTCGGTGTTTGGTCTATGCACTTACTCAGTATCTGCAGCTACCTAGCACATTCAGATTTCTACCATTTCGCGCTCCTACTCGTAGAATGTTACCCTTTCGTTATTCTATTAATTTCTCACGATGACCTCCCCCTTGGCAGGTCCATTTTCAAATTCAGCCCTATGTCCCGTGTGTTTAATACAGTGGTTTCCGTTGCCTTCTGCATCCTCATGACGTTGATCAATATCGACCGGGGCAGCCCACACTTTCTTCAACAAATTTATCGATGTGAGGGGGGTTTTATACTAGTCATTTACCACGTTCATGGAAGTTATAAGTTGAGCCCGTCGGGGATAGGGGTAGAATCTTATCTCTTATTCTTTCCTTCGTGGCAATAAACTGATTGGTTGGGAAACAATCAGCAGAATTAAGGACAAAATATTCCATTTGTTGAATTTTGCTGATGGTCCTCTTTCCAGACGTCACATGGCGCTACCGTCAATCTTAGACATTTGATTCTTCTCGGTCCGCCTGCTTAGCTGAATGGTATCGTGCTTGCATCCCATGCAGCCGGCCCGGGTTCCATTCCCGGGTTCGATTCCCGGCCGGGTTGGAGATTTTCTCCGCTTGTGCACTGGGTCTTGTATTATCATCATTTCATCCTCATCAACAGAACGCGAGTCGCCCAATGTGGCGTCGACTGAAATGAGACTCTCACTCGGCGGCCGAACTTCCCTGCACGGGGCCTCCCAGCCAGCAATGCTACACGATCATTTTTTTTTTTGGTCCCTGTGAACGTTTCTTTTTCTTCTTCTTAAAATAATAATAATAACAAAGTGTTAAATGTAATGGCGCATTTTTGGATGCAACAATACTGACACGGTTAATAAAAAACTATGAACTCTTCATAACCATGAGCTAAATTTTGTTATATGTTTCAAAACCAAATTGGGGCAGTTTTTGGTTAACAAAATGCAGATGTGTCTGCCGCTTGACTTGGAGAAATCACAACCAATTAATTTGTCACGAAGACGTGAACCTGCACATGCCCGGCACTCGAAAAGGCGTTAGAGCTGTGAACGCACTCGCACCTCCGCGCGAAACGGTTCGTTTGTGGTGTATAAGAAATTCTCATCACCTGCTGTGCTTGGCACGAAAGCTTGTGGAGATTATGTCACTACCTGCTAAGAAATAGAACTCGGCGGGTTTCAGTGAAAGCCAAAAGACGTCACAGCAGCTTCCGGGTGGGCTGTGGTGGCACCGAATGAGGCCATTTACTTGGGGCTCGGCGAGTGATTCGTGGGCTGCCAGACAGCCGCAGCCAAAAGGTACGCACGTGGCCTGCCCCCGCCCGGGTTCCATCCAAACCACATTGGGCTCCTCTGTAGCACTCTGCGAAAGGTGTATCTTCTGGAAAATAGTTCATCGTACAGTTACGAGGAAGTGTTGTGGTAATATTAAAGCTACACTGCACTGCCACTAATGAGGTGATACTCAGGACGGTTTATATGGATTTATCTATTGTTTTAGTATTGTGTAAGTCTGCCTGTCGCCGCAACATAAGTTTCAAGTCTTCCACGAGGATGTAACCAATCAGATATTAAATGTATCTGCTGAACATTTCTTTCCTGCCTTCATCGACAGAGTATAAAGTTCTGTGGGTGTTTCGAGACAGTCTTCTACACCTCAAAGAGTACTGCAGATCATGCCATAGATGTACACATATTCAGAACAGTGTTCAGTTTTGATTCGAGTGTGCCATTCGAACTCTTACACCCCACAAACACACACACACACACACACACACACACACACACACACACACACACACACACACACCCAAGGGAGGACTCTAACCTCCGCCGGGACCAGCCGCACAGTCCATGACTACAGCGCCTCAGACCGCTCGGCCAATCCCGCGCGGCGGTAAGAGCAGATTCAATCATTGCACACATGGACATACATACTCTGCAAGCCACAATGTGGTGCTTGGAGGGGGGTTTCTTGTAACACTACAAGTCATTTCCCTCCACGTTCCATCTGCAAGGCCGGCAAGTGTGGCCGAGCGGTTCTAGGCGCTACAATCTGGAACCGCGCGACCGCTACGGTCGCAGGTTCGAATCCTGCCTCGGGCATGGATGTGTGTGATGTCCTTGGGTTATTTAGTTTAAGTTCTAGGGGACTGATGACCTCAGATGTCAAGGCCCATAGTGCTCAGAGCCATTTGAACCATTTTTTTAACCATCTGCAAATGGATCGAAGAAAAAAACGGCTGTATATTCGCCCTATAAGAGCCCTTATTTCCTCTGTCTTGTCACGTGTCGGTGGTCTTCGTGAAATGCACATTGGGTGCAGGTGAATCTTACTGCAGTCCGCCACAAACGCCGGTTCTCCAAACTTTCTCAATAGCTTTTCAGGAAAATGACGTCTTCCCTCCAGGGATTTCCATTCGAGTTCACTAAGCTTTCAACTTCTAGTGCCTGTAAGTATTTTTCGTGGACGACCGAGCTTCAGAAGAAGAGATCTGCTAAAATTCATTAACACATTAGCCATTATTGGACAAAATAATCATCAATAAAAGTACCAATAATAAAAGCCTTAAACTGTGGCTGGATGATCAGTTAAGTAGAGACTGGAGAAGAACCAACCACTCTAATGACAGTTACAATATACGCCCAAACACTTTAGTAAACAAGTAAACCTGATAAATATCAGAATTTTCAATCCTTGCTACACTAACTTAACAGTTGCCCAAAACAGAGCGCAAGTCAACAAGTAATTGTAGGAGTACCACTATCCTGCCAGCAAACGAAATACAAGCAATTATTGTATCCGAACTTCCTGGCAGATTAAAACTGTGTGCCAGGTCGAGACTCGAACTCGGGACCTTTGCCTTTCGCGGGCAAGTGCTCTACCGACTGAGCTACCCAAGCACGACTCACGTCCCGTCCACACAGCTTTACTTCTGCCAGTACCTCGTCTCCTACCTTCCAAACGTTACAGAAGCTCTCCTGCGAACCTTGCAGAACTAGCACTCCTGAAAGAAAGGATACTGCGGAGACATGGCTTAGCCACAGCCTGGGGGATGTTTCCAGAATGAGATTTTCACTCTGCAGCGGAGTGTGCGCCGATGTGAAACTTCCTGGCAAGGTCCCGAGTTAGAGTCTCAGCCCGTCACACAGTTTTAATCTGCCAGGAAGTTTCATATCAGCGCACACTCCGCTGCAGAGTGAAAATATCGTTCTGAATTATTGTATCCAATCACATTAATGCGACAACCTGTTACAGATCTGAATAACCACGTTTAGCAGCGTGGACCGTCGCGAGACGTGCGGGGAAGCGAGCAAGTGAAGTTCTGAGAGGTACTGAGAGAAATGTGGAACCATACCGACTTCACTGCCGTGGCCAGCTGCGATCTGTTGCTTGGTTGAGGATCCAGGGCGCAAAGAGCCCGATCGAGATGGTCCCGCAGATTCTCAATTAGGTTTAAATCCGAGGAGTTTGGTGGCCAGGGGAGCACGGTAGGCCCCGTCTGCAACACTTCGAAACAGGCACGTACACTGCAAACTATTTGATACGTTGAATTTTCCTGCTGTTAGAGGCCATCATGGCGAGGAAAAATGACCATGATCCCCAAGGATGGATGCATATTTGTGTTACTCGACTGTTCCTTCCAGAATGACGATATCAGCCAGGGAATGCCATAGAAACATTCCCCATACTATAACACTCTCTTCGCCGGCCTGGACCGACCCGATGATTGTTCTGATGGAGCATAAAACGTGATCCACACGAACACCCCTGTCGCCACTTAGTGGGTGTCCAGTTGCAGTATTGGCGTGCAAATTTCAACCTTACGTCACCGGTGAACATCAATCAGCTTCGGTGCAGCAACCCAGTGCCTGCTACACAGCCCCATGCATAACGAGAGTCGCTGAACGGTCGCTGAGGACACACTGTTGGTTGAACTGTCTAGTCACTTGCTCGACAGTTTCACGTCTATTCGCCCGTACAAATTTCCGCAGCTGTCGTTCACCCCTCTTATCTATGACCGTGGTGCAGCACAGTTGCTTTGGGGTCTGTTTTGGATGGCTCCATTTTGCTATGCACGATATATTTTAACCACGGCGGCACGCCAACAGTTTACAGACCATTTCGGGAGTACTGCCACACTTGGCTCGAAAGCCAATGATCATACCCCTTTAGAACGTCAGATAAACCGCTCTGTATCCACACTGTTTTCAGCGCCCCTCCGACACGCTTTGTATACACACGACTGCTAATGCTACCACCTGCCGTCTCTAAGTGGTTATTCCACGCTGATGTCTAATATATTCTGTGGTGTCACCGCCAGACACCACACTTGCTAGGTGGTAGCTTAAATCGGCCGCGGTCCGTTTAGTACATGTCGGACCCGCGTGTCGCCACTGTGTGATCGCAGACCGAGCGCCACCACAAGGCAGGTCTCGAGATACGGACGAGCACTCGCCCCAGTTGTACGACGACTTTGCTAGCGACTACACTGACGAAGCCTTCTCTCATCTGCCGAGAGACAGTTAGAATAGCCTTCAGCTAAGTCCATGGCTACGACCTAGCAAGGCGCCATTAACCGTATCTGAAGATAGTCTTATTTGTATTATCAAGAGCGATGTACCACAAGGATAAATAAAAGATAAGTATTCGAGGAGCTGCAGACTTTTCTTATTAGAATTCACTACTTATCCTGTTCCAGACTTGACGCCAGTCGGCGTGTGTGTACGCGTGCCTTTCGGCTCCCTTCTCAGTGTGGCGTAGCTAGCTTGTTACGCCACAACATATTCGATTGTCACAATGTGACTGGACCGCGTAAAACGTGGCATACTGTCAAGGGTACGCCAGAAGCACCGCCTACTAGTGGGTCCGCTCGCTGAAGGAGAGGAATTGTCGAATACTGTTTGATAACTTTACCATTTGCAATCAGAAGAAACCGGTCAGGTTTTCTTCGGAATATCTGAATGATTGCGTTCTCAAGGTGACAAATTCTTCCCTTGAGGTTCTCAGCTTAGTTCCCAGCCTGTCACGACTCTTCAGTCGCTCTTCCTCTTCCTTTCTAGCCATCTACGCAGTTTCAGAATGCCTATCGGGAGGGGAGTCTCCGTCCGCTGGTGAAAGCTGGAGGGCGCCAGTGCAGACTGGGCACGTGGAACTGGCGCCCACGTGCGCACAGCGCGACGCGGAAACGGACGCCCACGCTGCGCGACACGTGTGGGGCGATTCGCTGCTTCCTGCGTCATTGGCGGCCTTCGCAAGCAGCACTACAATACGTTATGCGGCTAGCTCTTTAGTGTGTGCCAACACAACAACAGCACACTCACACCACAGCGCTCACTTTCTTACCGTCGCGTCTGAAATTCCTGTACCATGTAGTACATTGGATCCTATCTTACACTTCGCTAACACAGCCATTTCACACTTAGGAAACAGTTTTAGATTGTACGGTGCAGCTTTTTGTGGATCCCTCATGGGTGGAAAAGACAAAGGGCCCAGATTTTCATGCACTATCAAATCGTAAAAAAACGCATGCGTTCATGCAGTATCATGTCAAAACTCATGAAATAGGAGGCTCTCCAGAACAATCAAAACATGCGGTATTACAAGTCAGTTCTTTAAGAGAGGATCTCTGTTAAGTTGGACATACAGAGACATGAAGTTTCTGTTTAAGGTCTTTGCTGCAGCATGCGCAGCTCTGATGCAGGTATCTGAGCACCGACATGTAGGAAAGGAAGTAGTGTGGCATTCGTATCTTTCCAACGTACATGTAGTAAACGCGGAAATGTGAACTATGGCGATGTTATTACCAAATGCATCCAAACAGGACCAACATTCTTACTCTTTTCTTGGTTACCGAAGGACGAACACTGGTAGACATCCATCCAACAATGAAGAATGTGTATGGAGCAAAAGCACTACTGTGGAATGGTGTGCCAAGTTCCATGCTATTTCATGATAACGCACGTCCCCATATCACAAATGTCATAATGCAAGAGTTACGCCAACTCAAGTGGGAGACACTCGAGCACCCACCCAATAGTCTTGATCTCTCCCTGTGCAATCAGGCCCATAGTCCCTTAAAAAAAGGACTTGAAGGGTCGACGACTCCTGCCGGCCAAGGATGTACGCAGGCAATTACAGACTTCTCCCACAGTAGGACATCGTAGTAGTGGGACGAAGTTCTTTCTACGCCACTTTTGATATCTAACTGACATGCTAATTTATTAATTAAACTGATGACATAAACACTTAACCTATTGTTATTGTAATTGATGTGCGACTCCCTGGGAATAATACGTTGTTCTGAGAAACCGCCAACTCTTCCCTTAATCCTCCTTCCCCCTCCCTTTGTACATGTCCAGACCTCCCCTGCCCATCCACTGCTGAAAAGAAATTCAATTTCTCTTGGTAAATTCAAATGCTAATTACATTGCATTGCAGAGAACGCGACGACGACAACGACGACGATGATTACAGTGGTGATGGTGATGATGATGATGATGATGATATTTATTTACAAAAAATCAATTTGTGTATCGCTGGTGTGGAAGGATGTAGGGGTCTTCACTTTATCATCTTTGGCATACTGATGCAGTCTAACTAAGATGTCACATCCAAGATGGCCAACCCAGAATATTGGCACAGTCCAACTCTCCTCCTCCTATTTGCGGGAAATTCAAAAACTGGCGGAAAAATCAATTTTCCCCTCTAGCGGCGAAGCATGGGAGTTCGGGAGTAGTAGTTGCCAATGATCGAGTGCCAGAGAGCAGCTCTAACCAGACGTTTCAACAACAGCTGGATGGACGGAGGGTATTTTTCGCTTTTACTCCAGCACTTGAGTTGCTTCAGTCAGTGGCTGTATGTGGGAAGGATGGGTAATAATAACAGGACAACAAATATGAAGTGCAGTGGAGTAGCCTCCCGCTGATCTACAAGTGCATAACTAATGGGAGGGGCTTAAGGATGGGTAATAATATTACGACAGTGACACACTGTCGCAGTGCTGCCAGAAATCCCTGCCCTTACGGACACGTCCTGTAGCAACAGTACTGGGGAATGAAACACACTTACACCGACTTCCGAGTCACAAGTCGCATCCTAGCCAACAGAAACTTGTGAAATACACTGTACGATTTTTTTAGGAGTGTACTGCACGTTATCTTACTTGAACACAGCATCTCAGGACGAAAAAACTGGCCATTCACCTGCAGCCTAGTCCAGCACCATCTACCGAATGTATTGTGCACCTGAAGAGCCGATTAGCCGGGATCTTCCTTTGCATCTGCCCAGCTGGCACAAGCTAAGCCACAGCTTCCGGCCGGACGACCCTCAAGACCGCACCTGCCGCGCACCAGCGTCTTTAACTCTAGTACACTGCGAGACAACGCCTTGGGAGTTCTAATTGCAATGCCACCCCCGACAGACTCTCTTCAGTTAAAAAAATCCACTTTACCCAATCCAAGACGTGATGGTTGTTGTCCATACACTTCAAATTTCTCGCGCGAAATTTAGATTCCTCCATTTTACGCGCGTTATTTTCGAAGACCGAAGAAATTTGAGCATACACGCATTTTCATATCGCTAAAGTATCTTTCTTAGCTTAGAAATCCTGTACAACAGTACGGCATAGGCTATGTTTTGTCTATGTATTCTCTCATCCGGTATATATATGTTCAAATCAGCTTAATACCTTTTACATCCTGCATCAGTGGACTGTAATGTTAAATACATTTTTGGCTCATGACGAAGTGCTAAGACCATGCTCTACCTCTGTCACAGGATGCCTCTTCACTTTCGGACTCAGTGTCTTAGTATCCCTTTATAAATTATGTAGTACAGGTAATTTTATTACGATGGCCTTCTCTCCCTGTGGAGGTGGGAGATTAAAATTTCGTTAAAAGATCTCGCCGCAATTAAAAAAATGCCTGATTACCACTCCAATTCACGAATCATATCCGTGGCACTCATTCGATTGCTTCCACTTGCCCGGCATCACGTCATGTCACTGATATCAAATTCATTGACTAATTGATTCAAAATGGTTCAAATGGCTCTAAGCACTATGGGACTTAACATCTGAGGTCATCAGTCCCCTAGACTGAGAACTACTTAAACTTAACTAACCTACTGACACCACACACATCCATGCCCGAGGGTTCCCGACTGAAGCGCCTAGAACCGCTCGGCCACAGCGGCCGACTAATTGATTCAATTGATCATGAGAGTCTCTTCGCATGACACAGTAATTTTTTTGCTGCAGCTAGATTACACTCGGCAGGTAACCATTACAGACACTTCTGTGACATCTCTGGGGGGTTTCCTACAGGCTAGGTAGAAACCACCTCCGATACCTAATTAGGCTGGTAAACGTTGTGGGACATCTGAAGAGATCCAATATTGATTACACTCTGTGTGTCGGTTGCCTTGTCATACCAGTGGAAAAAAGTCACAATTCTGGTAAACTGCTCCCGATCTAATCCTGCTGGGACCTGTCAGTCTGGAGTAGGATGTTTCAGCCTCTTCTCCGCCCCCGTGAAGACTCCGCCCCCGTCTCTACCATCGCCAATGTGTCGCATGCGAACAGCTGCCCCACTGACACCAGGTCGCGAACCTCCGTCCACGCATCAAGGGTATAACATTCCGGGCCGACAAGCCACTTCTCACATGCCGGACAGCTGTTAAAGATTTCAGACTCGCAAAATTTGTCCTATCCTTCTCAGACGAACTTGGCGCTTAAATGTTGCTGGGGTAAATACCATGATGTTGAACAATATGCTTTCCCTCCTCCCTCCTGCAAACCAAGACGTCCTGAGATGTGTTTTCGAAATACCCCTAAAGGCTCATCCGGTGAACAGTAACAAAGTAACTGTCTCCTGACCACTCCATCCCAAATGTGTGAGACCCTGCAGACCTGAGTTTCCTTCAAAATACAGCCATGTAGAGGCGTTCCTGTTAGCTTCCGCCAAATTAGTGGGCACATGATTAGAGAACTCAAGTAGGAATCCCTGGAAGAAAGGCGAATTTTTTTTCAAGGGATGCTACTGAGTAAATTTAGAACAGACATTTAAAGCCAACTGCAGAAGGCTTCTACTGCCGCCAACGTACGTTTCGCGTGAAGGTAAGATATGAGAAATTAGCACTCACATGGAGGCATATAGACAGTCCTTTCCTCCCTCACTATTTGAGAGAGGAATAGGAAAGGAAATGCCTATTAATTTTACGGGATGCCCTCCACCACGCACCGTACGGAGGCTTGTGAGGTATGCACTTGGATGTAGATGTAAATTAAGTCTACCTATTAAGATGTCAGTCCATCCATTTATAGGCACACAAAACTCACTCCTAACTTTCTCATTGCAGTCACTTCGCGAGACGTTTGCGAGAGGTTGGAATATGTTTGTCCACAGCACTTACAAGGAACAGTGTAGAGCTCACCTCTTTAACTACACCTTTCGTTATAGTATCGCTAACACTAGAGACAAATAGTTTCAGGAAGGACTTCCCATTACTTCGCAATCAAAGTTTGCGTATCTTTCTTTTTCAGGAATGCTTTCCTTGCTGTCGTCAGTCTGCATTATACAGAGGGATCCAAAAAATGTATCCACTGTTTAAAAGCCCATAACTGGCAAACTAATTGACGGATATCTTTGGTAATGTAATAGTTTATAGTTCCGGCAATCGCCACACAAGCGTTGTATTGCGTTGTTTTGTTTTGTCAGATGACAGTCGCCAGATATTGTTTTGTTCTTAGTTGTACCTAGTTACTAGAGTAAACATGGCTGGCGCAAGGTTTACATTCGATGAAACGAAATCAATTTTGAAGTGGTATTGTAAGTACGAAAACATTAATGAGGTTCAACGGCAATGGCGAAATTAGTATCAAACAGAGCCACTGACACGTTTAACGATTCGTCGCATTCGAGACAAATTTGAGGCCGAAGGCTGTGTTAAAGATGTACACAAACAAAGATCTGGACGACCTGTAACAGTAACAAGTCCGATCAACTCCCGTCGTGTGTTAAACAATTCACTCGCTCACCACAGAAGTCTGTGAGACAGTGTGCCCGTGAAACTGGAACTGGAGTGAGTCGCTCAAGTGTTCGGCGAATTTTGAAGACAGCAAAGTGGAAGTGCTACATACCACGATTGCTACACGCAATGGAGTAGCTACTGCGAGTGGTTTACTAACATGGTGCGCAACGATGAAGAGTTTGCAGAGATGATTGTGTGGTCTGTGATGAGTTCAAACTCAATGGTACAATAAATCGCCACAATTGCATCTACTGGGCCGCCGAAAATCCGAACGTCCATGTAGACAAAGCCGTGAATTTGCCAGGAGTAAATGTTTGGTGTGGGTTGTCTTACTGGGGCTTGATTGGACCATTCTTCTTTGACGGCACAGTTACCGGTGATGAGTGCCTTCAGAAGCTTCAGACATCCATTTTACCTGCCATCCGAGACTTTTATGGAGACGGAAGAGTTTACTTTCAACAAGATGGTGCCCCAGCCCACTACCAAAATCGTGTTAGGGCGTATCTCGACGAAAATCTACCAGGAAGGTGGATAGGCCGTAGAGGTGCTGTGGAGTATCCACCACGTTCCCCAGACCTAACTCCTCTAGACTTTTACCTGTGGGAAACACTAAAGGACGTCGTTTATCGACAAAAGCCACGCACATTGGATGAACTTCGAGAATCCATCGTACATTCATGTGCAAATATCCAACTGAACACGTTGCAGTCAGTAGTTCGTGCTGCAGTTCGGCGGCATCGTTTGTGTGTGGATGTTAATGGTGACCATTTCGAACACCTACAGTGATATCTTTAAGTTGGACTTGAAGCTACACTTTCACCAAAAATGAGACAACTCCGTCAATTAGTTTGCAAGTTACGGACTTTTAAACAGTGGATACTTTTTTTTGAGCCCTCTGTATATACACCCTTCACTTACACCACAGTTATTTTGTTGCTCAAATAGCAAAACTTGTCCATTTGCTTTAGTGTAATTTTCTAATCTGGATACATAGCGAGGCATCAGGGAAGGGTCAGTTTCGTCATTGAAGGAACGTGTGGAGAGGGAAAAAATTTTAGGGGCGACCAAAGCTTAAATAAAATACTTTTCTATAAAACAGAGTATGGGGAAAGAAGGGGAGGGGGGGGGGGGGGTTGCCGCGTCCCTCGTCTGTTAACCCCGAAATCGCCAATTACACTGTTCGACATGGGTTCTATTTCTGATATTAAAGTATGTGCTTCTAGACCATTTTACAGTGGGAAATTCAAATATGTAAACAAAATATCGTTGTCAGGGATACTTTTTATGTAATATGTATATATATATGTATATTCACAATTCATGGCAAACACAGAGACCTTATAGAGAAATACGGGTATGTTGCCACATCCAGTAGTGATAGAACGTGATAATTTCTTGTGCAACAGCAGGTGGGAAGAATCGGACATCATTAGGTTATCCCCCGCCACACCTATGTCATTAAGACCCCCTGAAACATCTTATTAACTTGAACGGCGACAGCCGGTCGCTGCCTCGGCAGTAAAGCTTCACGCCTCCTAGGGGCAGGTGCATCGAGTTTACAACAGTGGTGTTAGCCGCAATTTTTGTCAGTCTTAACGAGTGGGCGTTTTGGCTGACAAGTAACTGTCTGTCATATTTCCGAGCACGGTTGAATTTTTTAGTTCCTGTGTGTAAACTGATTGAGCCTGGTGCTGAAGGTAAAACGACTGCTTGTTTTTACACATCAGCGTTCCTCTAGTTCCCTACTATTAATTTAATACAGGTGTATTACCAAAGTGGTATTTTTAAATTTGCAGAAATGCCGCGTCGTCGTGGATGTCGATATAAGCCGGACAACTTCTGCTACATCTGTGGGAAGTTCACTTTTGCCAGAAACAGGAAGAAAATTTCTTTAGTCATAAAGAAAGCATACAAACATTTTTTTGGAGTAGAGGTAGGAGACCAATATAAAGAATGGGCACCACATTTCTGTTGTGCTACATGTTACTGCAAACTAATTCAGTGGTGGAAAGGTAAAGAGAATGTGGCGTTGTTTGCTGCTCCCATGGTGTGGAGGGAGCCTAAGGACCATGTTACTGATTGTTATTTCTGTCTAACAAAAATTCAGGGTTTTACAAACAAAAAGTCGAAGAGGCACATTGTTTACCCAGATCTGCCTTCATCGAGAATGGAAAGTATGTGCAGATTTCAAGGTAATTGCTATGGTACTGGGAATGCAACAAGACTACACAAATTATGCCTGTTTTCTTTGCGAGTGGGATAGTCGAGACCGAAATTCTCACTACGTGAAAAAGAAATGGCCTAGGCGAAGATGGAAAGTTGGCGAAAAGAATGTACAACGTGAAAGTCTGGTAGCTCCTGAATATATACTACTTCCACCGCTTCACATCAAACTTGGCCTTATGAAACAATTCGTGAAGGCCATGGATCCAACAGGCTGTGGGTTTGCATATTTAGCTACCAAATTCCCCCGTCTTTCAGCTGCAAAAATAAAGGAAGGTGTATTTGTGGGCCCACAAATCAGGGAGCTGCAGAAAGACGCAAATTTTGAAGCATGTTTAACTGATAAAGAAGAAACCGCATGGGACTGTTTCAAGATGGTGTCGGAAAACTTCCTCGGAAGATGAAGAGCTACTAACTACAAAGCAGTGGTGAAGGATGTGATCAAAGCATATCAGGATTTGGGGTGCAATATGTCTTTGAAGGTACATATGATGGACTCTCATCTGGACTACTTCACAGAGAGTTGTAGTGACGTATCGGATTAACATGGGGAAAGATTCCATGAAGACATTTCTACGATAGAAAGGCGCTATGAAGGGAAGTGGGTACCTTCTATGTTAGCAGATTATTGCTGGAATATCATTCGAGAGAAGAAAGATTCACAATACAAAAGAAAAAAGTGATGTGCATTACAAGGCAGTGGCTCATTGTTTGTTAATTTTCTGTAATTTCTCATGTCAAATAAATGCTTGAAAGTGTATACACAAAGATTACTGTGTTATATGTTAGATCCCACCCTCCATTAATGTGATGAACTTATAACATCATGAAGATGTGCATTTGTTTGTCGAATTTCACCTCACGTTTGCTGCACTATATCAGAAACCGAAAAGAGAAATAAAATTGCGATTACTCATAAACTATCCCTGACACAAAAAAACCAAAAATAGTTTTCATTTCAGCACTCAAAATACAACTAGGATCACAATATTTTTTATCAGAAATAGAAAAAAAGTTTTTTTGTAGAACAGTGTTATTGATTCCCGTAAGAGATCGAACAACATTAGTGCATCCCATTGAAACAAAAGTCAAGGAGTCCTTGCACTCTTACAGAAATGCGTATATTTGATTAAAATAAATAGGTTCGAATGGATTTAGGTTCAGTATTTATGCAGAGATGAAGAGGCTTGCACTGGATAGAGCAGTGAGGAGAGCTAAACCGTAACGGCCTACGGTATGAAAAAACAACATTTCCAAATCTAACTGCCTGAATTACTTTTAATTCTACAGTGCTCTTTTACCCATATGTTAATCTTACCGATGTGTATCCTTAAACCTCTTATGACAGAGTAACTAGCTGCTAGCAAATTAATTATCTCCTCAACTTCAAACTCGAAATCTCTAGTTGTCCCAATGACTTTAAACCTACTGCATTCTCGGACAACAACAACTCTTACAGCGTACCGTGCCTCCCTGCGACGTGCTACAGACTCTGTGGGAGGGTGTATTGCACACAGAAAGGTCGCACCCCTGTGCTGGGACGCCAGCGCCTCGGGACGCCTCTTTATGTGGCAATAAAATACGCCCCAACAGAGCTTTTTTGTTGGCTTCAGGTGCGCCGTCAGCAGGAGCGGCCATCCCGCCGTCGCAGCGATAAAAACCCAGCACTGGCAAACAGAAAATAGCGCGGAGTTTACCCTCTCGCTTATTCTATACGAAAGCTTCTAAACGCGGATTATCCAATAACAACATCGCGACTAACGACCAGAGAAAACTAGCGCGGCATTACGGGGTGCCACCAGCTATGTCGCACGTTTCAATCATCTCTTACATGCTGATGAATTAATGGACGTGTTCATAATTCTACGTTGTCACGTTGACATACTGACATCAAAACACGAAGGCAAATACACACATCAAAAAAAGTTTTGCATCACCGCGGTTCCGACAGCTCCCGAACTTGCACAGAAAATTAGAATACAGATCAACATAAACATCATTTCAGCCCTTTTTATTTCTCATGAAAACAACACATTGAATGTTGTACCACCATACAGCGAGAACTTCTGAGGTGGGGGTTCAGACTGCTGTACACACCGGTACCTCTAATACCCAGTAGCACGTCCTCTTGCACTGATGCATGCCTGTATTCGTCGTGACATACTATCCACAAGTCCATCAAGGCACTGTT
This sequence comes from Schistocerca serialis cubense, assembly GCF_023864345.2. Lineage (NCBI taxonomy): Eukaryota > Metazoa > Arthropoda > Insecta > Orthoptera > Acrididae > Schistocerca > Schistocerca serialis. The sequence continues at coordinate 260,423,681 of NC_064641.1, forward strand.
GGTCCAGATCGTCCCCCTCCTCAACGGAGATTCGGCGTAGATCCCTCAGAGTGATTGGTGGGTCACGTCGTCCATAAACAGCCCTTTTCGATATATCCCAAGCATGTTCGATAGTATTCATGTCTGGAGAACATGTTGGCCACTCTAGTCGAGCGATGTCGTTATCCTGAAGGAAGTCATTCACAAGAAGTGCACGGTGGGAGGGGTGGTAGGGGGGGGGGGCAATTGTCGTCCATGAAGACGAATGCCTCGCCAATATGCTGCCGATATGGTTGCACTATCGGTCGGAGGATGGCATTCGCGTATTGTACAGCCGTTACGGCTCCTTCCATGACCACCAGCGGCCACTCCAAAACATCAGGGAACCTCCACATTGCTGCACTTGCTGGACAATATGTCTACGGCGTTCAGCGTGACTGGGTTGTCTCAAAACACGTCTCCGAAGATTGTCTGGTTGAAGGCATATGTGACACTCATTGGTGAAGAGAACGTGATGCCAATCCTGAGTAGTCCATTCGGCATGTCGTTGGGCCCATCTGTAACGCACTGCATGGTGTCGTGGTTGCAAGGATTGACCTCGCCATGGACATCGGGAGTGAAGTTGCGCATCATGCAGCCTATTGCGCACAGTTTGAGTCGTAACACGACGTCCTATGGCTGCGCGAAAAGCATTATTCAACATGGTGGCGTCCCTGTCAGGATTCCTCTGTGCCGTAATCCGTAGGTAGCGGTCATCCACTGCAGTAGTAGCCCTTGGGCGGCCAGAGGGAGGCACGTCATTGACATTTCCTGTCTCTCTGTATCTCCTCCATTTCCGAACAACATCTCTCTGGTTCACTTCGAGACGTCTGGACACTTCACTTGCTGAGAGCCCTTCCTGGCAAAAAGTAACAATGCGGACGCGATCGAACCGCGGTATTGACCGTCTAGGCATGGTTGAACTACAAACACGAGCCGTGTACCTCCTTCCTGATGGAATGACGTAACTGATCGGCTGTCGGACCCCCTCCGTCTAATAGGCGCAGCGCAAGCTCGGTTGTTTTTATCTTTGGGTGGGTTTAGTGATCTCTCTGAACAGTCAACGTCTGTCTTCACGAGTTCTGGGAATCGGGATGATGCAAAACTTTTTTGATGTGTATAAAACATTAACAGGAATTCACTAATTTTCCTGAAAGGTAAAAAAAATGGCGCTGTTTATAATCATCTTCACACCAACCTCTTGGTCTCGTTGTCATATGCAAATTTCGCGTTCTGTACGAAACTGAAAAACCGACAGCGTCAAATCTGGCATCGTGAACCATTTTTCAATGTCGCAAAACTTAGATCGTGTACTGTATGCTGAGTACGTTCATCAGTTATCCTTCTGGAAGAAATCACCGACGTGGTGGTTTGCCAGACTTCAACTACCTTACCGACCCCAATATTCCCTCCTTTGCTCGACAAAGTGTCACACTCCGTATGATCTTTATTATGCAGTATGTTTCTTCGAAATTGACGGGTCTATTGTCACAGATTCTACTCCATTGTTCGTCAATGGCATTCGGCCTTCCACCTTCCAGTCTTTCCACAAGTTCATACATTATCCTTTTCCTTAAAGATTTGTTTCCATATAAATATTCTGCTGTAGATTTCAAACTGCGTCACTCCTTCCGACCACGAAAACAGACCACCAACTGATTACAAAAAACCTAGTCCCTTTAAGGTGCGAACAGCAACAAGGGTTGCTGAACGCACTATAGTGAAGATGCATACATGATCACCGTTGTCGGTAACAATATTTCGTTGGGCGTTCGAACTCTCTAATGACGATGTCGTACGACGGTCTCAACATGTAAATATAAATTTTTTATATTAACGTTAGACGAGCCCGAATTGAATGGCTCTGAGCACTATGGGACTCAACTGCTGTCGTCATCAGTCCCCTAGAACTTAGAACTACTTAAACCTAACGAACCTAAGGACATCACACACATCCATGCCCGAGGCAGGATTCGAACCTGCGATCGTAGCAGCAGCGCGGCTCCGGACTGGATCGCCTAGAACCGCACCGAGCCCGAATTGAGACCTTAGTCGTAAGGTTATGATAAACTCTCTCTTCGCAGTCAGTTGTACGACACCAGTAATGCCTGTCGACTACAGAAAGGTTCGAAAAACGGCAAAGCCTCGATATTGACGACACGGATTTCTGACTGCATGCGAAGTTGAGCCCAAAACGTCGGAGAGGCAGAGAGAATATGATGAGAACGTATGCCTTTGATAGGCCGCGCACAGATTACTTGATCTTACCAAACAAGGCGAAGAAACCTGACCGCAGACTTGTTTACACGGTTGCCGCAGTTGCGCAAAACACGCTAAGGTTACTACTATCTTACTAGATCTTACTCTGAAGTCATGTGCAGAATTGAGATCTTTTATATACTCTGAAACGAATATTCACCCAAAATATTTTGGCGCGTACAGTCAAGCTGTTAGGGCCACGTATGCTTCCGTCTCACAACCGGTTCTAAGCGAACGTTCTCGGAATGTGTACCTTGTGTGTCTACATCCATTGTTTAGTATGTCATTCCATCTGCTGCGCCTTCAGAGAAAATAGTTTTCTGTGAATGAAGCAAAGCCACACCCGTTTCTGAAGTTACTTTTTCGAGCAACTTTTTACTTTTGCGTAAAAATAAGAAAGATATGAAGTTTGGAGTGGCTGTTATCTTCGCCTAGCAGTCTTCGTTAGGCGATTTTAAGGGAACTAGTCGCAACAAAAATATTCTTTCACTTATTACGTATGATCTTTTATACATCTAGTGTAGTCTCAAACTAAGTTATTGTTGTTGTTGTTGTTGTTGTTGTTGTTGTCTTCAGTCCTGAGACTGGTTTGATGCAGCTCTCCATGCTACTTATCCTGTGCAAGCTTCTTCATCTCCCAGTACTTACTGCAACCTACATCCTTCTGAATCTGCTTAGTGTATTCATCTCTTGGTTTCCCTCTACGATTTTTACCCTCCACGCTGCCCTCTAATGCTAAATCTGTGATCCCCTGATGCCTCAGAACATGTCCTAACAACCAGTCCCTTCTTCTTGTCAAGTTGTGCCACAAACTCCTCTTCTCCCCAATTCTGTTCAATACCTCCTCATTAGTTATGTGATCTACCCATCTAAACTTCAGCATTCTTCTGTAGCACGACATTTCGAAAGCTTCTATTCTCTTCTTGTCCAAACTATTTATCGTCCATGTTTCACTTCCATACAAACACTTTCAGAAATGACTTCCTGATACTTAAATCTATACTCTATGTTAACAAATTTCTTTTTCTTCAGAAACGCTTTCCTTACCATTGCCATTCTACATTTTATATCCTCTCTATTTCGACCACCATCAGTTATTTTGCTCCCCAAATAGCAAAACTCCTTTACTACTTTAAGTTAATAATGAAACGAATACACGTAGGGACTTCAGAAAGTAAGTCTCGCGTGTCGTCCCAAGCTAACACCATTGCGCAACAATAACGCATTGTCAGAAACGAATACAAGCTCTGCTTTCCCTACAGACATACTTCTGTTGTGGCCCATCATAGAGTGCAACTGAAATGACGCGGCAAATGGAAACGTACTCCTAAGTTAAAATACGCAGGACAATACGATTCTTGTGGGTAAAACTTCTAAACTGCACGATTCATTGCGAAATTTAAAAAGATGAATAAATGCAATGTCACGTCCAGGCGTAGTGAAATGGTGCACCGATATGGGTGATGCTGAATAAGAAGTCCAAATCTTGAACCATGCAATTTCTGTCTTTTCGTGAATGTGAAAGAACATCGGTGGGGGGGGGCGGGAGATAGATAGATGGATAGATAGATAGATATAGATATAGAGTATATTTTTTTCCAACGATGGGGATGTTCACGCAGTGGTTCTCGAATGGCCCCGTGACCAAGGAAAGGATTTTTATCGTCGAGAACTTTAACGATAGGCAGAAAGTTCCGACTGCTGTTAAAAGAGACTCTATGAATACGCTAAAAAATAGTGTCACGCATGTGTCACTTTGAAGTGTACGGGCAGCATCCAATGATGGTTACTTGGCCTGCAATAATGATGTGTAACTCACTTTTTGACGTCCCTACATACGTATGAAAACCGAGAACTTTTGCAAGAACAACCAACAACTATTGTCTGTTCTGATTTCCGTTCGCGGACAGTCTGACATAATGATGCTGCGGAGCACTTGGTGGCTTCTGCATACTGTTGGGGACCTGCAGCATGGACAGCTGTTGCTCTACGAGAGCGCGCTGCCAGCTTTCCGGCGGAGGGAGGCCTTTTTTGCTGCTGCAGCCGCCGCTTTTCACAACCCTCCTGCGTGCTCTGTAATCTTGCCATTAAATACCTGGTATTACAACTAACCCCTTTCAGATTTCTCAATGCCCGCTGATTTTCCATTGCTGCGACTGAATAAAACAGATTCCACCCGTGTTTGTCATTCAGCGCGTTCACATTGTTTTCGAAGATCAAGGCAAACAATATGGCAAATTGAAGGGCAATCAAACTTCCATTACATGACCTGTAACACCGAAAGTTTGGAAAGAATCATCCACATTCATATAGTGTTGCTTACAAAACACCGAGATCAACAATTATTGTAACACACTGTTGGGTTACACGTCCTGTCTAATTGAAAAAAAGTCGTTATTGTCACATTCTCTTTCCAAATACAAATATACTTCAAAGTGAAGAATTGTGAAAACTGAGAAATTATGTAATACAATACTGGTGTTTAGTCCGCGTCGAGAGCAATAGAAACTTAACAAGCAGGGGAAGATGTTCGGCCGAGTCCCTGTTTAAGGAAAAATGCCATTAATTGAGAACTTGCGGCAAACCGAACTCAGTATGGCGAGAGGGGAGTCTGACTCGTGATAATCCATAATACGAGACTACTATCGTAATTTTAACACATTATTAGAGTCTATGAATTAGTGATTTGCTGCCCCCTTACACGCCACAGCCTTGTTTAGGCACGTGACAGTAACTCTAGGCTGTAGTGTGTGGAGCTTCCTAGTCGACTTACGTTGTTTTTTAAAATGTCGCACCTCACATTCTCATATGCCCCAAAGGAGTATTTGCCCTGCTGATATGTTAGTGACCTTACGTCAGTGTATAACGACATAAGTACTGCACTATCAGTAGAAGTTTGTTTACCGAATTTTTTCTTTCTTATCGACATCTGAAATTTAGTCACAAATAGGGAAACGACCTGTCAGCTTTCTAGCGCTGTGGAACAAATACGTTGTCTCGTCTTCGGCTGCCTCCTCTCTACTGATAATTTCAATCGACTTATCTTCTTAACCGGAACAATGTGTAACCGACGTATTACACTGATTCTGACATTAAGAATAAAACAACCAGAGATCAGCAGTAACTCTGTTCTTACATGTATCAGAAATATTCATTACCTTCCGGGCTGAACAGCAGAGTGATTCAGATGACATTGTCAGATATCATTTCATGTCATTGCTTATTCACTGGTTTCACTAACACTGATTCCATTTCATTGCAGTGACCTGGATTCAACTGATTTTTCTTCTCTCCATTTACATAAGTCAACGTGATTATGAATGAAAGTTCTACCGCCTGTTGCAAAGGGGCCGACGCACTCAGCAGTGTGTATTCGTTCGATATTTTGTATTCAAAACGCCAGAAGGCAAATATATCGTTAGAAAATGTTATTTCTCATACAAGTGAACAGAACTGAAGATATAAATGAGCGCAAATCAGATCAAATCTCAAATTTTTTATGTGGTATTATAAATATTACGAACTAACATGCGGACGACCAGTACAAGAAGCGAGGATACTGCCTACTGATACGTTGTATCGTTTGAGCAGTTACATCCTGGCTCTCGCAAGCTTGCTAGTCGCGTCTTACGCAAGCAATACGATGATTCATTATCAACACGTGCTAAAGGATGTTTTCGAGCGCTCTGCAGTTTGCAAGCTGCGGCAATTGCTGATCTCGTACCAGCCAAATATTTTCACAATTGATTTAACTGCATACAATGAAGGGCACCATCTTGTCCTTGGGGTTGGAAACTGCCCCTAAAGCCGAAATAATCGGCAATGGAAACCACTGTATTAAAGGAACAAACTGTATCCACAGGAAGAAATGTTACTTGTAATTTTAAGTCGCCGCAGGCTGCATCAAACGTATCAGAAAACCTGAAAAAATGGTACTGCGAAGGATTTCGGGTTACCTACACCTACATATGAAATACACAAGCAACATACATACGGCGCAAGGCGAATGATTCGCCGTATCAGTAGTATCAACTTCCTTTCTAGCACCATTCGGGTGTTGAGCGAAGAAATAATTATTGTATATGTGCCTCTATGTGCAGCCTCATTTTCATTTTCTCAAATTCCTCACGCTAAATATACGTTGGTAGCACAGCATAATTCTCGCAAAGTCTTCCTCGAACACAGGTTCTCTGATTTTATCTACAGGATTACGCGAGAACGCCGTCGTCTTTTTTCCCCCAAGGATTTCAATTATGTAGTCCGAGGATTTTTGTTATACTGAGTATTGGCTACGCAGATCTTTTAGGATCCTAGCAGCGCATATGTGAATTCATTCGATGTTAACTGGACCAGCATTCCAGAAAAGGACGCACTAGTGACTTATATGCGATTTCCTTTACAGAGATAGCACACTTTTCCAAAACTTTGCAAAAAATTTAAGTCTTCCATTCGTCTTCCAGTATGCTGATTTTACGAGTTCTTTCCATTTCATATTGCTTCTAAACATAAAGGACGATCAAAAAGTTCCCGTTTGAGGGATTCGCTGCTGTGTATATGCAACGTAGCGCGACTCTAATGCGGATATATAAAAACTGGTATGCAGGCAAGGGATTAGTGTGGTCTTCGTGTCTTTCCGACGTATATGCGGTAGAATCCGTGCAGGATAAGGTGACCGATGTGCGGTGGTCATTCGCTTGTTTGGAAGGGAAGGGCGACATTGTCTGTGAGACACTGTAAATCGACAGAGTTTTGGAAAAAGAAGCAAATTTTAACATGGCCACAAGAGAAATGTGTAGGTTTTACTCAAAATTCGCCACTTTTCTAAAAGTTACAAGTAGTTAACAAGACAGGCAAAAACAAATCGCTGCATTTTCGGCGGAATTCTTTTTAGATATTAACCAAAGCAGAGGTGACATATTTTCCAATGGTCATTACGCATGTGAGGGCATGGAGAGGGCCCGCTTAATATGTACAAAAATATGAACGTAGACTTCAGTTCAAAACCGCACTTCCCCTCCATCGCTCGATATTTCCCCTACAGCGCCTGCCCGCACCCCCACCTCTACCGCTCTCCACACGCGTGCCCTCCCGTCTGCGTATCTCAAAAACGTCAAATGTGTGTGAAATCTTATGGGACCCAACTGCCAAGGTCATAAGTCCCTAATCTTACACACTACTTAACCTAAACTATCATAAGGGCAAACACACCCACCCATGCCCGAGGGAGGACTCGAACCTCCGCCGGGACCAGCCGCACAGTCCACGACTGCAGCGCCTTAGACCGCTCAGCTAATCCCGCGCGGCTGCGTATCTACTGGCCACGGTATCCTGCTTGGATCTTTTTTCCTACATGCGTAAACGTGAACTATAGCATTCAAATAGAGCCATCGTGCTGTCATTCGTTACTTGTCTGTCGAAGGACGAACAGCGATAGACTCCACTGGAGAATGAAGAGTGTGTACGAGGCAGCATATTTGTCGAAAATGGTCATTGGAATGGTGCGCCAGGGATACTGCTGCTTCATGATAGCATCCCCATATCGCAGATGCAATAACGTAGAAGATACGTCAAGTGGGAAACACTCGAACACCCGCCCTGCAGTCCTGATCTCTCCCCATGTGATTATCACGCCTTCAGTCGCTCGGAAAAGGACTTCGAGAGTCGACGATTCCTTTCGGTCGATGATGCACAGTAGGCAGTTACGAATAGGGTTGCCAACCGCCCCGCGTGAGGTGGTACGTTCCGTTTCCACGGTTCAAATAATACATCCCGCGATGTGTGTCAGCGGGAGGCTAATTGTCCCGCTTTATGGTAAAACTGGCCTATGTTATAAGAAAAAAACCATTCAAATTAATTACGGGCGTGGCGTTGCGTACATGCAACGGTGCCGGATGACAGCGGCCGCTTGCGCCCGCGGCGCCCCTGGAGAGGACAAATGACTGTAGCGGTCGTTCGTTCCGTGCGTCGGTCGGTCGCACCCCTACCCCGCTCCTGCAATGCCTCGCGTTACCCCGACATCGTGCAGTTAATACTCAGTAACTGACACAGGGTTTCAGTGTTCTAATGCGATTCATAAAATAATGTTTAGTGTTTTGTTGACACTCTCCTGTTGTTCTTCTTGAACAGTTTGTTTGAATTTGAGTCATGTGTGATTCAAAAATAATTGACAGCGACAGTGAAAAAGTAAAATACAAAATGTGTAAACGGATGTGTTCCTAAGGCCAAGAAGATGACAATTTGTATCCTCTTTGAAAAAAGTTGATACAAATGTGCATAAAGCTTTTTGCAACGTGTATATGAAATCATTTATGATATCGCATGGAGGTGTGAATGATTATGAACGGCATGTTGGAATCCCTGAACACCAACGGTGAAAGAGCTCGAAAGAGTACTCAGACTTTGCAACAGTTGTTAAAGTGCGATGTATTGACGACAGACGAGGAAAACGTAGTAGCTGCAGAGTTGACAGAAGTTTACCATGGCGCAAACCATAGCACGTTCAATTCTACTGACTACGATTCAAAGTTATTCCCCGTCATATTTAGTGATTCCCAAATTGCATCAAAAATATCCATCGATAGCACTAAGCCGTCCTTTAATATACAGTGCTCTGGCTCCAGTATCAATAGAAGGTATCGTGCTTTACAGCATTTCGACAGATGCCTCAAATCACCGAAATATAAAATTGTTTTTAATAACTGTCAGATTTTGCTCTACAGAGAATGTAATCGGCACTTGCCTGCTTGATTTTTTATGAGGACCCAGATGAAAAAGTAATAGAATTTATAATAATATAAAGAATAAATTCAAAGCGCTGGATTTAGATTCCACAAATGTAACTGCTTAATCAGCCGACAGCGCCAATGTTAATACTGGCGAAAATAATTCAATTTATGCGTGAATAATAGTTGGCAACCCTAGTTACTGACCTCTTCACGCAGCAGGACACGGTACTTTACGAAACGGGTGTGCATCTTTGGGATGACTACCACTGAGATTTTTCTTGATTGGTATAGCAATTCTGGATTGTACCGTCCTCTAACGGAAACCTTTTGATGGCCCTTTATAAGATGTGGCGCACTCAACATGATCAGAACTAATCCCGTCATAAGGTACTATCGTGCTCCGTCAGACATTATTTTACATTTACCCATGAAAAGAGAGCTGCCATTCATTACACCAAGTGGAAAGTTTGTCCCAACCTTTCTGCAATTCTTTATAATCGTCTGCACACAACTGCCTCGCCATCTAACAGTCTTATAGCGTTGCCGATCTTATCTCATAAATTGTTTATATATACTGAAAAATCAGAAGGTTTGCTGTGGAACATTCGCCGTTCATATCATGCATTGGGTTCTATTGGTCAAATATTCCTGAAGCAAACCACATATTTGGGAAGATACTTCATATGACCGTACCTTGATTCGTCGCTGAAAATCTGTTACAGTCTCCTCTTCGAAGGCCCACGAGATGTCTACCGGCCGCCGTATCACGTGTTGCCATGCACTGTCATGCGGCATGGGAAGGGGGCAGGAGGGCGGCATGTAGTCAGCACACCACTCTCCCGGCCGTTTTGCCAACTTTCCAGACCGTGGAGCTGCTGACTTCCCACTAACGGAAAAATCCTTGGCAGTACCTGGAATCGAACCCGGGCAGCTACCTACGCTAACCACTCATCTGCAGAGACGGGCACAACGTCTAAAGCCTTACTGAAATCTAGGAAGACGTAGTTTACCTATTTACCTGGATTCGTTCGACCAATACTCCAATACTGCTCGTCTGTGTAGGATCCATACCATACAGAATTAGTAGAGGAAATGGAGAGGGGCCAAAGAAGAGCAGCACGTTTCGTTACAGATTCATTTACAGTGTACGAAAAGTCACAGAGACAATCAACCTACCACAGTGGCAGACGCTACAAGAGAGGCGGTCTGCATTAAGGTATAGTTCCCAGTTAAATTCCGACAGCATACGTTCGACCAATACTCCAATACTGCTCGTCTGTGTAGGATCCATACCATACAGAATTAGTAGAGGAAATGGAGAGGGGCCAAAGAAGAGCAGCACGTTTCGTTACAGATTCATTTACAGTGTACGAAAAGTCACAGAGACAATCAACCTACCACAGTGGCAGACGCTACAAGAGAGGCGGTCTGCATTAAGGTATAGTTCCCAGTTAAATTCCGACAGCATACGTTCCTAAAGAGTCAATCAATATATTGCTTCTTCCTACGTTAATAGATTCGAACCCGCACAGAGGCTTACCAACAATCTTTCTTCTCGCGATCTACATTCGGCTGGAACAATGGTTCTAGACCAAAGAGCCCCGATCAGTTCTCGGGAAGATGATGGAATCGTCAGCTGTGCAGAGACATCACTGGTACCTTCACCACTTCCGCCACTGCTGACAAGGGAACCTCCCCATCGCACCCCCCTCAGATTTAGTTATAAGTTGGCACAGTGGACAGGCCGTGAAAAACTTAACACAGATCAATCGAGAAAACAGGAAGAAGTTGTTTGGAACTATGAAAAAAAAATAAGCAAAATATACAAACTGAGTAGCCCATGCGCAAGATAGGCAACATATAGGACAGCGTGAGCTCAGGAGCGCCGTGGTCCCGTGGTTAGCGTGAGCAGCTGTGGAATGAGAGGTCCTTGGTTCAAATCTTTCCTCGAGTGAAACGTTTAATTTTTTTATTTTCAGACAATTATCAAAGTTCAGGCACTCACACATAATCAACTTCGCTCTCCAAAATTCCAGGACATGTTCAGATTTGCTTGAACAAATGCAGGATTTGACGGTCTACACACGGAAAAATTTGAAAACGTTACAAACATATGGTCTGACAGAGCACAGGGAAAACTGTGCGTCTGTGAAACTGTTGCATTCATTTGTTGCAGTTTATGTGACAAACTCTTACGTTTTCATCACTTCTTTGGGAGTGATTATCACATCCACAAGGAAACCTAAATCGGGCAAGGTAGAAGAATCTTTTTACCCATTCGCCAAGTGTACAAGTTAGCTGGGTCGACAACATATTCCTGTCATGTGACGCACATGCCGTCACCAGTGTCGTATGGAATATATCAGAAGTGTTTTCCTGTGGAGGTATCGGTTGACCTACGGCCTTGCGATCAAATGTTTTCGGTTCCCATTGGAGAGGCACGTCCTTTCGTCTACTAATCGCACGGTTTTGCGGTGCGGTCACAAAACACAGACACTAAACTTATTACAGTGAACAGAGACGCCAATGAACGAACGGACAGATCATAACTTTGCGAAAATAAAGAATGTAAACTTCTCACTCGAGGGAAGACTTGAACCAAGGACCTCTCATTCCGCAGCTGCTCACGCTAACCACGGGACCACGGCGCTCCTGAGCTCACACTGTCCTATATGTTGCGTATCTTGCGCATGGACTACTCAGTTTGTATATTTTGCTTATTTTTTTCATAGTTCCAAACAACTTCTTCCTGTTTTCTCGATTGATCTGTGTTCAGTTTTTCAAGGCCTATCCACTGCGCCAACATATAACTAAGTCTGAGGGGGGTGCGATGGGGAGGTTCCCTTGTGAGAAAGGTCTCAGATCCGAGGCGACGCATGTCGTTCATGACGACAGAGCGACGATCTGCAGTTTACAGAAACCTCGCACCTGGCTGAGAATTCCTCCTGGGATACACAGCGATTGCACATTTGGATCGTTTCCCTCCCGTGGCACTGTTTACCTAAGAGGGATCTGACACGCCCAGCACTGGGGAAGCTTAGCACTAACATTCCTTCCTTTCCCCCGTGTGGGGGCCCTGACCACAACAAAGGGACGACCGCTGCACGTGAGCAGCAGAAGCAAGGCCCGCTGGCGCTGTCTCATTATCAGTTGTACGCAACACCTCAAACCTATGAGTTAGAACAAGTGGTCATCACTTTCCCCTTGGTCGCTTTTGTCGCACGACTTCCATGTGTATACTTCCATGTGTTTACTGATAGCTCATCTACACGCTGAAAGCGTCTTTTACGTCTGTTCCTGCAAAAATTACAGGAGTAAATGAATAAACGACTTTATTATCGTTTCGAGTTCATTACATTCGAGATAGGAAATAGACAGTAGTAAACATTTTTGTATTGAACTAAAGAGATTTATAGAAACTGGTGGAAATCCGCATCCGTGTGGGTGATTCAGGTTGATATGTACTCCATAGATAATAACAATGAACGTTATAATGTGAAACGTATAAACTGAAAGACTCCATGCTTTCAATTTTCTGGTCTGTAATTCACTACCGGTTTGTAGCTACGAGTTCGCCTGTGGTGTAGATGAACTTTTACTCCCGCGGGTAGATACTCCCAGAGTTTTCTAGCTGTATGTGTGATTCCTTTCTCTGCCATACTAAGACTAGAGATTTTGTGAATCTCTCTTACTTTCAAAGTCAAATGGATTTTTGATAACTTATTTTATCTGAGAATAAATGTACTGTGAGACTGTAGGTTAAAAATCCCATCCACTTAAGCAAATGACTACAAAATGTACATGTCTAAACATCAAAAATAATTCTTATCGCTTTCTTTTGTATGATGAGAGCTTTGGACTAAGAGGAGCTACCCCAAATACTATCCCGTAGGGCATTAAGGAAGGCAAATATGCAAAATACATTACTAATTTTAATGTCACTTAATTTGGCAATTATTCTTGTGGGAAAAACAGGTTGAATTCAAAATTTATTGAATCTACTATAGAGTTAGCCTATTTTCACTGTTTTACCATCGTGCCCGGTCAGGAACTACCAAATCTATTTATTATTTACTGTTGGTACACTATAGTAATCAAGAGTGCGAAAATGCATCGCCCACCTATTCAAAATTTTGAAGCAAGCCCATTTATGCGAAAATGATTTTACAATTTTCACAAGAACTTCATTTACTTGTTTTAATTCTTCTTTATTCGGATTCACAGGAATACCTGGGAAACAGGACTAATTCCGTACCATGATTAAAATAATAGACCACTGACAAAGTTAGGAAAAAATGGACCTACGAGTGAACTATGCGGAACGCTCCTTGTGATTTTCACCCACAAAGTTATATTTGTAGTTACTTGAAATCCCACTGTAACATAGTCTGTCGTCTTAAAATAGAGCTAAATCAACCGCGCATATTCTATATAAAAGCGGGAATTTAAATCAAACCCCGAAACAGTATGTTGCTCTGTTCGTCAATACGTGATCATCACTTCATGTAAAAATTGTGCTCCTTCCAGAATTCTATAGAACAGACTCAAGCGAGCAACCAATTTTCTTGTCAGGGCCCTGTAACGCCACCCTCTTCCAATCAGGTCCATTAGCGAACTTCGGCAGCCCGCCATGTTCCCGTGCTGAATATTAACTACGATGCTCGAGTCCCCGTCTTTTAGACGAACCATCCCTTATGACTGTCGAGTACACTGCGATCTCTGACCAAGTAGTGTCTCCGTTTTGACGTGAGTTATAGACAAGATTACAGCACTTAATGTGATAAAGCTTAAAAAATATAAAAACCTTCACAAGAAGTACGGAAGGAAACAAAAGAATGCTGGAACTATGTACTAAGCTATAAATCTAGAAATGTTCTTAGATGATCCAAGTCAGTAAAAGAACTCTCCCCACTTGTCTAGCAGTTAACTAAAAGATTACGAAGTCACCTTGTCAAAATTTAAAGCAATAAGACATTTAAGCCGAAACTGCGCAAAATCAAATTGATCTTCAAAAAGGACTCACCTTAAATTTGTGTTGATACCTTTCAAGCTTCGTACTAAATAATGGATAACGGCCTAGTATGTCTCCCTCTAACTGCTATGGTACTTTCCAAGCAGATCCAAACAACTGAGAAAGGAAACCTGATTTTTGTTTACCATTCCGTCGATCTGGAAGTAACTGCAGACCAAACACAATCTCAGCACAATAATGAGGAAGAAAGATGGCCGTTGTGTAAATGAAGGAAACAATCTGACCTTTCCTCTAAGTTACTGACGGAAACAATCAAAAATTTGAATCTGGATGGCTGTACGGAATTCTAAATTCCACTCCTCTAGAAAATGAATCCAGCGCCTTATCCACTGACACGCCTCGCTCTAGGTCAATAAATTGTGACCAACGAGGTTGATCATCACTCACAAGGACCACGGTTCAAAGCCCCTGATTTTCCGAGATTTCTTTAATGGCGATTGCCAGAGTGGCTCCTTTGGGAAAGGCACAAGAAATTTAATTCCCCGCCTACATCCTACATGAGCTCAAGTTCCAACTCTAATGACCTCGTCGTCGACGGGGCTCCCTATTTTAATTTTCTCCTTCTCCTCCGGTTTCTAAATTGTGTCAATTCTACGACTGCACAAGGATGAACTATGGCTCCATTTCCAATAAATATTCGAGCAAGATAAAGTATCTACCTAGCAGAATATTAAAGATGACAGATTCCATTTCAAAAATTCTTAAGAAACTGCACCCACTGCACTATAGGTAAAAAACGAAACATAACTCCGTAGATACGCAAATGCTGATTAAAAAGTGTTCCGCTACCGGAATAGCAATGCGTGAAGACTTCAGTAGCAACCATCACAAAATATAGGGGGCAGTCAAACGGAAACGAGACAGATGGAAAAAAGTAAGTGAATTATTTATTACATCAAAAGTAACCGCCACAACTATAAATAAATTTATCCCATTGTGAGACAAGGCGGTCAATGCCTCCATGTAAAAAAATTTTGCGGATGCCATGGATCCATGACTGTAAACGGGCGTGCAACTCTTCGTCCGAAGGACATCGACAGCCATGATTGTCTTTCTTCAGGGCTCCAAATATGTGGAAATCGCATGGGGAGAGATCGGGACTGTATGGAGGATGTGTTAGGGCTTCCCAGCAAACCTTCTGCAGCGTAGTCTAAACAATCTCGGCAAAATGTGGACCTGCCCACATCCTCCATACAGTCCCTGAGAGATCACCATGCGATTTCCATATTTTCAGAGCCCTGAGGTGCACGGTTAGATACAATCATGGTTCTGTAGGCAACCTCGAACATTTTTTAATTAAGGCATTGACCCTATTATATCTCACAGAGGGACTGGTACATCTATTAACAGTTATGACGATTACTTTTGATTTTTTCCCCATCCCTATCTTTTTCACTTGACTGCCCCTTGTACTATCACAGTCCCTGACTCAAATCTCAGAGGAATTTCAGTCATTTATTATCAGAGTAATTTCAGTCGTTTATTATCAGAGTAATTTCAGTCGTTTATTATCAGAGTAATTTCAGTCGTTTATTATCAGAGTAATTTCAGTCGTTTATCATCAGAGTAATTTCCGTCATTTCTTAAGATTCTCAGCAGCACACAAATAAGAAAATGGATATGGCAGCAATCTAAATAGAAAACAGAGAAGAACTGAAATATTCATTTCCGGGTTCACGTGTTCCTGCACAAAGGAAACTCAAAGAATGTCATCATCATTCAAAATACGCATCGCTGGTAATATGAATGAAACAGTACTCAGTACAAGTGATGTTCGAAAGCAGTTAAAGACGATGAAATTCAGTAAGGTCCCAGGGCGCGATGGAGTCCTTGTCAATTAGTTACACTCAGTATTATAATTTAGCACACATTCGGCGAGCACAGAACTGCCCAGTGATTGGAAATAATGGGTCACACCCACCTAAAAAATAAAAAATATAAAAAAATAAAAAATGTAGAAGTGGTTCACGTAACTAACAACTACCGTCCTAAAATATTACTATTTTTACAAGAATCCCAAAAACTACTTCTAACTAAAAAAGTTATGACCTACCTCCAACATAACAACCTTCTCCATGAGTCAGCATAGGTTCCGAAAACAAGGATCATGCGAAATCAAACATGTTATATTTAACATTTGATTCAGTGTTCCTGGACTTTTCAAAAGTCTTTGATTCAGTGCTACATACAAGCCTTTTGAAGTAAACACGTTCATTTGGGATATCTAACCAGGTTTGCGACTGAAGCGAAGAAACACGTTCATTTGGGATATCTAACCAGGTTTGCGACTGAAGCGAAGATCAGGACCCATGCCCCGAGGAGCGTAGGGGACGATGCCGGAGTCTCGCACCGCCGACTAGGCAAGGTCCTCGCGGAATTGGTTTGCCATTGCCTTCCTTCGACCGTGATGGGGATGAATGATGATTATGAAGACGACACAACACCCAGTCATCTCGGCGCAGGTGAAAATCCCTGACCCCGCCGGCAATACAACTCGGGACCCCGTGCTCGGGAAGCGAGAACGCTACCGCGAGACCACGAACTAGTAAGGAAGATGAGTGACTTAGTGGACATTATTAGGTGCAATCTCAGGCTTCTTGCAGATGGTGCAGTTAGCTCTGACGAAATTATAACCAGCAAAAACTGCAGTTATATTGAGTTACATCTCTGCCTAGTACGAAGACTGCCAATAAGCGCTTAATCAACAGAAACACGAAGTTTTGTACCCACGAAACGCAAAAGCGAAACATCCCTCACTATTATGTTTAATGACTCACAAGTAGAGTCAGTCAAGCGATATTAATATTTGTGACTATCAATGTGTAGATATAAGGAACGGCTCTGTGGTAAGTAAAGAAGTACCCTCTGTCGCACACTGTAGATAAAGATGTAAACTTTTTTTAGATGTATAATTAGTGCCATTAATTCTAAAACAGCATTAGTCCACTGGTTGGCACTATACGTGTCACTGGTATCGATGTACTCGTGTTCATCACACGCTAGACGAATCAATGTCCCTCAGAATACTACAAAATTCTTATCTTACGGGTACATTACAGACGCAATGATATTCACAACAGCACAGGTCCATGAACTAACGCCACTCGTATCTGTTATGACCGCGATTTTGCCCATACAGAGCTGAAGAAAAGAAACCAAGATGCTATCTACACACCAAACCAGTGTTTTTTAAGATAATCTGGTGAAGTGCTAGTAATGTGAGCGTTGTTGATTCTGAGCAATAAGCAAGGATTATCAAAACCATCTTCTGCAGTTTGAAAGAATGTGTTTCTCTGACAAGTAATAAAAAGAAGTGGAAGTTACGACATATAAAATCAATGAGTACTATAAGAATTGTGTGACTGAGCAATGCAGCTAGTGGTCTGGTCACCGAATCATTTCAGTTCCGATGAACTGATTGTCAATCATCGGTTGCTTAAATGTGCTAATGAAGGTGAAATACCAAGACAGGCTGATCATGTAAACGACGTTGGGAAGTATGTAGCAGCCTCTGATTCCCATCATAGCCGATAATTTGAAGAACTGATGAACACGGAACGCGAAAGGAGAAACAGGCCGATTCAAAAAGTGAAATCTGCGACTCAGATTTTAAAGTGTGAATGTATTATTCACACAACTGTAAACAGATTTAAGTCATAATAAATGCCGTTTCTGTTTGCTAATTTATTTTGGGTTCTCTTATTGTCAAGTTGCTCAACCTGGAATTCGATTAGGCCTATTTCTAAAACAGCTCAAAAACGTGATATTTAACATTTTTTTCACACCAGAGCCACCCACTGATATGAAATTAGCTCCACACAAAATATCATTGTAATAAACAAAATAATTACGAGATAAAAAAGTAACTTTCTCAGAGGTAAGGTTGGTGGACTTTCGATGTTATACTTATTCTTTGAATCATGTAGTAAAATGTACCTGGGCCTGAGTGCCCTGAATTGAGTATATATATAAATGTATAGCAGTTGAAGAAATAATACCACTTAACAGATTTCACGTAGATTTTCAGCGTAAATGCAAAAGCGCGCGAAGCCGCATTAAATTATTATATATATCACGTATCTCTCCTTATTGGAAAGCAGTTCTTGAGTCAAGGCCTCAGCTGATGGGAATGGACAGTGTTCCACAAAGAGTGACTGCTAAGTTTCAGCCACTGCACCCATCGTCAATCCCTCTGCTGCTCTTCTACATTTCGTTACAGCCTTTGGTACTGGAATGTCCCTATGGACAACGGCTTCGTCCACCAACAGCCAAACGAAGCCTTCGACGGTCCTGTCATGCGGTATTTCAAATCTTTACCAGTTACGTGGAATTAGCAATTTTTTTTATATTTGACTTGCTCTGTATTATTTCAATTTCATTTTTATTGAAAAAGAATTGAAATTTCGCCACTTCCGTAGTAACAGCATCCGTGTAGAGTCAAGTACTGCCAACTGATTGAAATGCGGGAAACCGTAGAAGTCAGTTACACGGTATTCTTTCTGCAACAACGATATGTAAATAAAACACTGCTGAGAATAGCGCTTTTATCGAATGTTGACAATCTGCTGTCAAGCCACTACATTATTACTGCATACCTTAGCTACGCCAACAACAGAAAACTGACATATCTTGCAGCACGACAGCACTGCCAAAGCGTACGCGTGGATG
The DNA here is from genome assembly GCF_023864345.2 of Schistocerca serialis cubense. NCBI lineage: Eukaryota > Metazoa > Arthropoda > Insecta > Orthoptera > Acrididae > Schistocerca > Schistocerca serialis. The sequence continues at coordinate 260,442,383 of NC_064641.1, forward strand.
AACTGTCAAAGTCGAGTGGAAGTTTTTCATTTCTGTCACCGCAATGATGATGATGATGATGAGTTGGGTTGAGGGGGCGCTCGACATCACGGTCATCAGCGCTCTGAAGTAAAATCGACAGGAAATCTCATGGGTGGGGACTTTTTTTTGTTTTGGTTTTAGGGCGCAAAACTGCTATGGTCATTAGCGCCCGGTCCGTGACTTAGGAAACAGTAAAAAACCGAAATTGAAAACCAGCAGCAATGAGAACGAAAGTCATAAAATTGGAGAAACTAAAAGCAGAAGGAAGGCTTAAAAATCCACTACAGAAAGGGGTTGGTTGTCCCCAAAAAAAGCTTCAAATGACTGACGTCATTTAACTGGCACTAATAAACTTGAGAACGCGGTCGGCTGAGCGCGTGTCATCTGCTAAAATCGACGATATATCAGGCGATAGCTGTAGACGGGAGCGTAACGGATTAAAATAGGGGCACTCAATTAAAAGGTGTCTTACCGTCCACAGCTGAGAGCAGTGGGGACAGAGTGGGGGAGGATCGCCGCTTAAAAGATGTCGATGGCTAAAAAGACAGTGCCCTATCCGGAGTCTAGTTAAAATTACCTCCTCCCGACGACGCGTTCGGGAGGGAGAGGTCCAAGCACAAGGAAGAGCTTTCACGTCCCGCAATTTATTATGGGTAAGTGTCGACCAATGCGTGTGCCATAAAAGAACAACACGTCGACATAAAACGCTCCGTAGGTCGGCGAAGGGAATCGATTGAATAGCTGGCCGAGGAAGAGAGACTGCAGCCTTGGCTGCAATATCGGCCGCCTCATTTCCACAGATACCAACGTGTCCCGGGAGCCAGAGAAACGCCACGGAGACGCCCCCCAGGTGGAGCAAGCGCAGACAGTCCTGAATCCGGTGGACCAGAGGGTGCACAGGGTAAAGAGCTTGGAGACTGAGGAGAGAGCTGAGAGAATCTGAGCAGATAACGTACTGTATCCGCCGATGGCGGCGGTAGTGGACAGCCTGGAGAACAGCGTAAAGCTCTGCAGTATAAACCGAACACTGGTCGGGAAGCCGAAAGTGATTTGGGGTGTCGCCAACAATATAGGCACTCCCTACACCTAACGATGTTTTCGAGCCGTCGGTGTAAATAAATGTGGCGTCTGTCATTTGTGCACATAGAGCAGCAAATGCCCGACGATAAACAAGTGAAGGGGTACCACCCTTGGGAAATCGACAAAGGTCACGGAGCAGGCAGATCCGGGGACGGAGCCAAGGCGGTGCTGTACCCCAAGTTGTCAAGAAGGTTTTAGGAAAGCGGAAGGAAAGAGAATGGAGCAGTTGACGGAAGCGGACTCCCGGTGGTAGTAGGGAGGAGGGGGCGGCCTGCATACCCTACATCAAAGGAGGCGTCGAAAAAAAGGTCATGGGCTGGATTAGCAGGCATGGAAGACAGATGGCTAGCATAACGACTCAAGGACTGCTCGCCGATTGGACAGCGGAGGCTCAGCAGTCTCAGCATAAAGGCTTTCCACAGGGCTGGTGTAAAAAGCTCCAGACACTAAACGTAATCCACGGTGGTGGATAGAATCGAGACACCGAAGAGTAGACGGCCGAGCAGAGGAGTACACTATGCTTCCATAGTCCAATTTCGAGCGCACTAAGGCGCGATAGAGGCGGAGAAGGACCACTCGGTCTGCTCCCCAGGAGGTACCATTCAGGACACGGAGGGTGTTGAGGGATCGCAGACAGCGAGCCGAAAGATAGGAAACGTGGGAGGACCAGCACAGTTTTCTGTCAAACATAAAACCCAAGAATTTAGCGACGTCTGAAAACGGAAGGTTGACAGGACCTAGATGTAAGGAGGGCGGAAGAAACTCCTTACGTCGCCAAAAATTAACACAAACGGTCTTACTGGGAGAAAAACGGAAGCCGGTTCCGATGCTCCAAGAGTGGAGGCGATCGAGACATCCTTGAAGACGTCGTTCAAGAAGGCTGGTCCGTTGAGAGCTGTAATAGATCGCAAAATCGTCCACAAAGAGGGAGCCCGAGACATCAGGAAGGAGACAATCCATAATTGGATTGATGGCAATGGCAAACAGTACAACACTCAGCACGGAGCCCTGGGGTTCTCAGTTTTCTTGGGAGAAAGTACGGGAGAGAGTAGTGTTCACCCGGACCCTAAATGTGCGCTCTGCCATAAATTCGCGAAGAAAAAGGGGCAGCCGACCTCGAAAGCCCCAAGAGAACAATGTGCCGAGGATGCCTGTCCTCCAACATGTATCGTATCCTCTCTCCAGATCAAAAAATATTGCTACTGTTTGGCGTTTCCGGAGAAAATTGTTCATGGTATAAATGGAGAGAGCAACAAGATGGTCAACTGCAGAACGATGCTTTCGGAAACCGCATTGGGCAGGTGTTAAAAGACTGCGGGTTTCCAACCACCAGGCTAAACGGTAATTCACCATACGCTCCAAAACCTTACAGACACTACTCGTGAGAGAAATGGGGCGATAGCTGGAGGGGAGATGTTTGTCCTTTCCAGGTTTCGGAACAGGAACGACGATAGCTTCCCGCCATCGTCTGGGAAAAGTACTGTCGGTCCAAATTCGATTATAAAGGCGAAGGAGGTAACGCAGACTATGGGTTGATAAATGCAGCAACATTTGGACGTGGATACCATCCGGTCCTGGGGCGGATGAGCGAGAAGAAGAGAGTGCATGTTGGAGTTCCCGCAAGGAGAAAACAGTATTGTAGCTTTCGCGATTTTGAGAGGAGAAAGCAAGAGGTCGCACTTCCGCTGCACGTTTCTTCGGGAGAAACGCTGGCGGGTAATTTGAAGAGCTCGAAATCTCAGCAAAGTGCTGACCCAACGAGTTAGAAATTGCGACGGGGTCCACTAATGTGTCATGCGCGACAGTGAGCCCAGAGACCGGGGAGAAACTAGGCGCGCCTGAGAACCGTCGAAGCCGACTCCAAACTTCCGAGGAGGGAGTGAAGGTGTTAAATGAGCTAATAAAGAATATCCAGCTTGCCTTCTTGCTATCGCGGATGACACGACGGCACCGCTCTCGGAACTGCTTATAGCGGATACAGTTGGCCAAAGTAGGATGGTGGCGGAAAGCGCGGAGAGCACGTCGCCGCTCACGTATTGCATCACGGCATGCCTCGTTCCACCAAGGAACTGGGGGGCGCAGGGGCAATTCGGAGGTGCGTGGTATTGAATGTTCCGCAGCTGTAAGAACAACGTCGGTAATATGTGTGAACTCATCGTCGACGCTGGGAAAGTGACGGTCATCGAATGTCGCTAGAGACGAAAAATGTGTCCAATCAGCTTGGGCAAACTTCCAGCGTCGCGGGCGCATGTAGGGCAGTTGAGGCTGCAGTCTAAGGACACATGGAAATTGGTCACTCGAGTGTGTATCATCAAGGGCGAACCATTGGAAGCGCCGAGCTAGCGGAACAGTACCGACCGCAAGGTCCAAATGAGATAAACTTGTCGTGGAGGCAGGCAAAAATGTAGGGACCCCAGTGTTGAGGCAAACTAGATCTGCTTGGTGGAAGACGTCTAGCAATAGTGAGCCACGTGGACAAGGATGTGGAGATCCCCAAAGCGGGTGGTGGGCATTGAAGTCCCCAACCAGCAAATATGGGGGTGGAAGCTGACCAAGAAGATGAAGGAGATCAGCTTGTGCCATTGGTGTGGACGATGGAATGTATACAGTACAAAGAGAGAACGTGTATCCGGAAAGGGAAAGACGGACGGCGACTGCTTGGAAGGAAGTGTTTAAATGGAATGGGTGATAATGGAGAGTTTCATGGAGAAGAATCATGAGTCCTCCATGTGCTGGAGTGCCTTCAACAGAGGGGAGATCATATCGGACAGACTGAAAATGAGGGAGAACAAAGCGGTCATGGGGACGCAGCTTTGTTTCCTGAAGACAGAAGATGACCGGCGAGTAGGATCGTAAGAGGATCGACAATTCATCCCGATTGGCTCGAATACCGCGAATATTCCAGTGGATAATGCACATAGGGTGAACAGAAAATGGAGGAATGTGACCAAGGTTGCTGTCAACGACTGCTCAGAGCTTGCGACCGACAGCATGGAATGGCATTCAGCCGAAGGCAGAAGATCCTGATCCATAGGTTGGTCAGGAGCAGCTCCTGCGACCAGCGATCAGCCGGTTGATCGGCCGCCAGCAGTGCGCCTCGGCGACACAGAAGACGGCCGAGGGCGATTTCCGCCAGGTGGTGCTGTAGATGGGACATGCCTTGACGGAGAAGGAGAGAAACTGGGTTTCTTTGTAGCCTTCTTGGAAGTATGATGTTTAGAGGAAGGAGGAACCGATGGTTGGGAAGTTGCGGTACGTAAAAACTCTTCACGAGTATGCTCTTTTTTCGAAGTCTTGGTGTCTGACTTTTGGGCTCGAGATTTAGCAGAACTCGACGAAGGGTGAGCCAGAGAGTGGGCAGGCGAAAGTGGTGAGGTTGAACGGGCGATCTTTGCGCTGGCCGATCTGACGACCGTGGCACTAAAGGTGAGGTCGCAAGTCTGCGTGGCCGCCTCCTTTGTTGGCCGAGGAGAAGCAAGGACAGTGCTGTATTTTCCTGTCTGAGGCACGGTGGGCCGTCGACTGGCGAATAATTTTCGAGCATTAAAGGTCGACACCTTTTCCTTTACTCTAATTTCCTGGATGAGCTTTTCGTCCTTAAAAACGGGACAATCTCGAGAGGAAGCAGCGTGGTCACCCATACAGTTGATGCAGCGAGGGGATGGAGGTGGACAAGCACCCTCATGGGCATCCTTGCCACATGTAACACATTTGGCCGGATTGGAACAGGACTGGCTGGTGTGATTGAACCGCTGACACCGATAGCAACGCGTAGGGTTTGGGACGTAAGGGCGAACGGAAATTATCTCATAGCCTGCTTTGATTTTCGATGGGAGTTGAACTTTGTCAAATGTCAAGAAGACAGTACGGGTTGGAATGATGTTCGTGTCAGAAAGGTAGTGCTGAATTTCTTCGTCAGACTATCCATCGAGGGAGCGTGTATATACGACGCCACGCGAGGAATTTAAAGTACGGTGCGGTTCCACCCGGACAGGGAAGGTGTGTAGTAGTGAGGTACGCAGCAATTTTTGTGCCTGGAGGGCACTAACTGTTTCTAACAACAGGGTGCCATTCCGTAATCTGGAACAAGACTTTACAGGACCTGCAATTGCGTCGACACCTTTCTGAATAATGAAAGGGTTGACCATGGAGAAGTCGTGACCTTCGTCAGACCGAGAAACAACAAGGAACTGTGGCAATGATGGGAGAACTGTCTGTGGCTGAGACTCAGTGAACTTACGCTTGTGAGCAGACATAGTGGAAGGTGAGGAAACCATTGCGGAAGAATCCCCCATGATTACCGGCGTCTCCGATGGCGCGCTCCTCCCTTGTGGGGGTCCTCTCTGAGGGCACTCCCGCCTTAGGTGATTGTTCACACCTCAGGTCACACCTCCTGACAAACGGATGGAGGGACCAATCGGCACTTTCGGAAGGTATCAGCTCGGGTAATCACCCCTCCCTGGGCCTGGCCGTTACCAGGGGGTACGTACGTGTCCTACCTGTCTACCCGGGGTGGGGAATTACGCGTTACCCCGTCACCGGCTACGCATGGAAGTGCGTGGGTCGGCCTTCAGACACGCACAGGGAGGAAAAAAAAGAAAGGGAAAGGAAAAAAGAGGGGTCTCAAACGCCGCAGCGGAGAAAAGGGCAAGGAGAAGAGGGAAGGGAAAGAGAAGGACAGAGGAAGGACGAAGACTTGCAAGTGTAGAAAGCAAGGAATTTGTAACAGTTTCGAGCGTCCTTCTCCAGACGTAGGCACAAACCATACCCCCAGAGGGGAAGAAAGGAAGGAAAGAGCCAGAGGTGAGGGGGGGGGGGGCGAAGATGGGGGACAGGGAAGGATGCGGAAAGGGAAGGTATGCAGCCCGGAAAGGAAGGAGGGCCACATTAGCTCGGGGTCCCGTGCTCGCTACGCACGTATCCACAAAAGAGTTGTGGACCCCCTGGGGGGTGTGTGGGGACGAAGGCTGTCTCCACATGCAGAGCATGTTTGTAACGGACTGAAGTCTGCCGCCCTTCCCCACCAGTTTAAGGATGGGGCCTGTTAGTTCACAAAATTTCACCACTCTGTTAACACTGGTATTGGTATCTGCGAGGACGATGGGCAGATCTCCAGTGAGACCAAGGGCAGCCCTATTATCAGTATACAGGACACACGTAGCCACAATATGCTGAACTGAAGGCGGCACGCCACAAACTTCACAGAATGGTGGATCCTTCCCCCGGAGGAGGAAGCTATGTGTGAAAGGGCTATGCCCAATGCGCAGTCTGGCAAGCAAAACCTCCTTCCAGCGGCGTGGCTGACACGAAGTCTGCCAGGCTTTTGTGGTCGGTTTGAGTAACCGCAGTTTGTTGTCCGACACCTGCATCCATTCAGTCTCCCATTGACGCGTGATGCATCTGTCAGAAAATGAGTTAAATGGCATGCAACGGGATGGGACATTGATGGACAGCACCATCCCAACATGCTTCCTTGGAAGCTGTATCAGCCATGTCGTTACCCTGTATCCCAACATGGCCAGGTACCCAGCAAAAGATCACCTCCTTGCGACGGCGTTGGAGCCGCTGTAAGCAGTCACTGATGAGCTGAATCAGCGGGTCTACCGGATACATTTTGTCCAAACGATCGCTGCTTTAGCGGCCTTAGAGATAAGAAACGACAGCAATACGGTAGGCAGCGAGAATAGCAAGTGCTAGGCAAACACATTAGAGCGGACACACCGGCGTCGCCTCAGCAATTGTCTTTGGCTAGCGCCAAACCTACTTCCAATGAAGAGTAAACATTGCACGTAACACTATTTCACAAATTATCTCGAAAAGGTTTGCCGTTGGGATAAATTATTCCACTAGCAGATGATTACTGAAAATATGCAATATGATGAAAACAGTTTATGTACACACCTGAACGTACTCGTAGGCATATTATTTACTCGTTTTTGTTGACTTTTACAGTTAGAGTGATCATGTTAACATTCGCGAATAATTTTTTTTTAGGTCTGTAAGAATGACTTCTTTCAAAAAAATGTTCAAATGTATGTGAATTCCTAAGGGACCAAACTGCTGAGGTCGTCCGTCCCTAGATTTGAACACTATTTAAACTAACTTACGCTAAGAACAACACACACAGCCATGCCCGAGGGAGGACTCGAACCTCCGGCGGGAGGGGCCGCACAGACCATGACACGGCGCCTCAGACCACGCGCCCACTCCTCGCGGCGAATGACTTCGTGGAAGTGTCATAGATCCTTAGCAGATGAAGCTCTGGCTGATCGTCTAATGAACTGCGGGGAAGAGGTTACAGTACAGAAGATCACGCAGAAAATTCAGAATTTGGAAGCGGGAGTGACGTAGGTGATCTAGCTACAATTTGTACAGTTTCAAACACTGTTACAGCGACTGATGGCAGTCTGGGTAACACAATGTCTTAATGGACCAGTGGCTGAAATGTCTAATGCAGATGCAGCAAGTAGGGTAGACTATGTGCCTTTTCCTGATGAGGTATTTGATTAAAGTGGTGAAACTGACTGACACTGAAGTATCATCGTCGAAACGTGATTAGGAACCAGCCTTTTGAGAAATGTTACACTCCTGTGGTCAGATTTGTGTACCAAGTGATGCTGACATTCTAATTTTCTGTAGATTTATTTAAACTTTTCTAGCGAAGATTTCGTGCTCGTGATTCATTGTTGTGAACTTAAACATACATAACAAATCGACCTGTTTTATAGATTACTATCCCAAGGAGTACATACTGATATATACACCTCATTGTTATACTGAATAAACATTTGGTCACAAAGGGTAAACAACACGACGCCTTCCGGGACTACGCCCATAATGCTCAATGGGAAAGCGAGTAGATTAATAATAGATACAAAAAGAAATGACTTACTCGTTAAGTGTCTTTTCTTTTTCGTAGAATGATAAAATAATCTATGCACGTTTTAATAACCCTTCTTTTTTTTCACTGTCCCTGAAGGAACAACACAGTCACCTTAATGTTTGGTAACACTACGGGTACCTGTAAAAACTACATGCTAACGTGAGAAGCAAGCAAATGATGTTAGACAAGCAAGACACTAAAGCACTTTATGTTATGCGAGTTATTAAAACTAGAAAGTTGTGCCGCTGTACGGACGCTACAGTGTCCCCAGAAGAAAACAAAAGTAGAATGTTATTTCCCGTCGGCGACGAGAATTCCAGAGACAAAGTTTAAGCTCTGATAGGACAAAGATTGGAAAGGAAATCCGTTTGATCCTGTTAACAGGCAGCATTCCGATATTCGCTTTAATCTTTTTGTGGAAAATCTAAATCTGCATGACAGCAAAATATTTGAACTTCGGCATTTCCGAATGCGAATCCTATGATTTGATTAGTGAGCTATCTCGCTCGGTGCCTCCGTAACGACCGTCTTGAGAGTCAACACAAAGGACTGTGGAGTAGAATCAAACTTTGTGAGCCTCTGACAGCAGTGAACGTTGTACACGCGATCAATGTGCTTTGTACTGTACCTTCCCGGGCAGTCTACTATTAGGATGATTTATGTGTGAATGTAAGAAATCGAGTAAATATCAAACCTGGCAGTGGATTACGAAATGTGACGCCAATGTGGGATGACATGGCCCATGGCGGTGAAGGATCACAGACTTTCATTCTGTGTTGCCAAAACGTTGAAGCACTACTAACAGATATGTCATTCAATAGCTCCGCATTTCGACATGGACGGTGTGCAGTCTGCTGTGTGCTCTATGCGCCTGCTGTTGCTATGCGGTTGCTGAGATAATGTACTTTGTACTTAGTGGTATGCTGCTTTCTGTGGTCTCCCTTGATAGTTGAATAGGGAAGAGCGCGCGGGGGGGGTAACACTACCCAACGTCTTTCTGCACTGCCGACATTGAGTCTCTGCGAGAATCTATCAGTGACCTTTCCTACAATGGAACATCTGTTGCTCTTGTTTTCTGACTCCTTACACAGAGAACCTCTGGAGCTTTTTCCCTTCACCTTAATGCTTTTCATGAAACTATCTTAAAGACATAGCAATGTCCCTGATCCGAATCATCAATTATTGGCCATGTCTGGCAGTTCGTACGCTATATGACGCTCGCTATGTACTAGACAATACTGTTAAACTTCGTCCTCAGATAGAAGCTATCTCTAATCCCACTACGTAAGGGACACGAACTTTAGAATGTCCGCAGTTCGCAGCGGACGGTCTCGCCAAATAACTATCTTGGCAGTGCAGTCTCTCTTCAGATGCAATCCTACTTTTATGCGGAGTGTATGTTGTGTCAATTATAACTAAAAATTCTTTGTGGAAAAGATTGCAAGCTACACTCTACATTATCCTCGACATATTGGAAGAGCTTCAGTAGAATTGGGAACAAATGGGGAGAACAGGTGGCAAGTGAAGTTATGAGTTGAGCCGTGATAACGTTTGCGTAGTACGAACCATCTAGTGGTAGTGTACCTCCTGCAAACGTCTGGAATAAACTTTCGGAACACATTTTCAACTTGACACATGCAATCGACTTGGCCTTATAGCTGGGTGGGTAACTATCTTACGATAAATCTAACGATTCATTTGTTTCTGCGAAAAGTGTAGCTTCTATCATGTTGCCGTATAGAGATTAAGCGGAAGGTCTTTATTAATAATCGGTGATGTCGGCTCACAGAACGAAACTGTTACCCACTACTGGGTTTGGTTCGTCTGTAAACACTGCAGTATAGACTTCGGAAGTTTTAGTTGCTGGGTTGCCAGTTCCATGAAAGATAACTGCAACTGACAGAGTGCTTTTTTGTTTGAAGACGGTACCCCAAAGTTCAGGACGATTCAGATACTGTTCAGTGAAGTCAAAAGCCCTCGGTATTTCCTTTTTCTCCACGGTGGTATTTCCTTTTTCTCCACGGTGGTCGTGATGTTAACAGGTCGAAGTTCAAGTGACAAAACTGTACAAACTGTACGATTACCACAAAAAACTGACTCGTTCACCGTCGCTAATGTCCAGTGTCAAGTGCAGTCGAAAGACCTGACTAAGACTGCAGTTGTTTACGGTAATCGTACAGTCCATTGTTCAGCCATGACGCCACACGTGATAACCAGCGCAGTTAGGTGTGTAGGCACATCTCGGCGGCGAACAAAGAAATGCTACACAACAAGAATGACGCTGGAGTCTGTTACTGAGGCAATATTTTTCGGCCGAACATTACCATTAAACAGTGGCAGTGGCGGAGTGGAAAGGAGCGAGGTGTTGAGTGCGTCCAGGCACCCTCCCTCTCCCTCGCAGGCATTCTGCTGAGCTGCCTACAGTGGAGGCGTTGTGAGGAGGCGATGTAACAACACAGTGGCTCCACTTTCACCGCGACACAGCGGCGCCTCTGGCAGCGCGGCGGCCGAGGGCGTGCCGCGTTCAAGGACGTGGAACCCCTGGCCGCCTGCTGCTCACCCAGGGAGCTTCCAGACTCGTGTAACCTCATATTGCTTCCAAACGTGACAAGCTGATCGAGGAGGACAACACATGTCAAACAATACGCTACGTGTGCTTCCGAAAGTGAAACGCGCTCCCGACACTGCACTGTTAACAGAGAATGAAGCCAAGAGACCTATGAAGCATCTGTGTGAAGTTTTAAGCTTTAGTCTGCACACATCACTACACTGGTTTACTACAGAGGGACCCTCAGAAGGCTGGTAATAAGATTTAATATAACGTCAGAAGTCTAAAATATGTCAGCGAATATTCTGACTATATTTTTCTAAAAGCGTAGGATGATGTCTAAAGATGAATTGTACACGTTCAAACAACGTATGTTACGCTGTGATACTAGCTGGCAACAAGGAAGATTTTCAGCTCCTTCTAAACAGAATTATCGTTACTAATAACAAATTTGGACTTCATATTTTCTTCTTTACTAGCGTCTGTCCCGCATTAACACAGGGTTGGCTTCTTTCTGCCACTACTTGTCGAGCGCATTCTCGGGTTTGAGGACTATCACTTCTATGTTCTCTCCGGCATTTTCTTCTTCAGGCATTAGCAGGGAGTTGACTTCCACATGTGTCATACTGTGTGTGCGGTTTCTGCCAATGAGTTGTAGCTACTTCACGTGACGTGTCCACACTACTTACAGACTATGTCCCTTAATTTATTCGTGTATGTTGTCACTCCGATCTCTTTCCTGGTTGTTATGTTCTTCAGTACGAAGACTGGTTTGATGCTCTCTACACTAGTCTATACTGTACAAGCTGCTGCTGCTGCTGCTCCTCTGTGCAGTAGGCAGCTCAGAAGAATGCCCACGAGGGATGAGGCGGAAGGGGAGAAGGAGTCCTTTCCTTAGCTATCTTCCACCCAGTGGCTGCCTATCGACTGTATTATTGGCCGTCTGTGAAATATTGCGTTACCTGTTGATGTATATATCAGCCTTGTCGTTTGTTTTTGTTCGCCAGTTATCGTCTCAAAGTTTTTCATTTTTACTAACAGCTCCAAGAACAAGCGAGAAAAATTGCAGTGAGACGTGAATGACTGAGCACTATGGGACTTAACATCTGTGGTCATCAGTCCCCTAGAACTTAGAACTACTTAAACCTAACTAACCTAAGGACATCACACACAGCCATGCCCGAGGCAGGATTCGAACCTGCGACCGTAGCAGTCGCGCGGTTCCAGAATGTAGCGCCTAGAACCGCTCGGCCACATCGGCCGGCGCGCGCGCACACACACACACACACACACACACACACACACACACACACACACACACACACACACACACACACACACAGAGAGAGAGAGAGAGAGAGAGAGAGAGAGAGAGAGAGAGAGAGAGAGAGAGAGAAAGAAAACCAATACTGGTACACTATCAATACAGCAGCTCCTGCTACCATATACACAAATGGAGAATACGATGACTGAAGATGTGAGACGATTTAATATAAAAAACTTATAGGGATACCTGCTAATATCGTGTCGGTATACTTTTCTACTTTTCATCCGGCGTAGTTTAGCAACTCTTACGTGGCATGGACTCAACAAGTCGTTGGAAGTCCCTACAGAAATACTGAGCCATCTTGCCTCAATAGTAATCCATAATTGCGCGAGAGGATTTTGTGCACGAACTGATCGACCGCGCGATGGGATTCATGGTGGGGCGATCTGGGTGGCCAAATCATTCGCACGAATTGTCGACAATGTTGTTCAAACCAATGGCGAACAATTGTGGCCCAGTGACATGGCACATTATAATTCATACAAGTTCCACCGTCGCTTGCGTACATTAAGTCCGTGATTACCTGCAAATGGTTCCAAATTATTCGAACATAACCATTTCCGGTCGATGATCGTTTCAGTTTGACCAGAGAATCCAATCCATTGCATGTAAACACAGCCAACGTCATTATGGAGCCACCACCAGCCTGCAAAGTGCCTTGTTGATAACAACTTAGGTCCGTGGCTTCTTGGGGTCTGCGCCACACACTAACCCTATCATCAGCTCTTACCAACTAGAATGGGCCCTCATCTGACTAGGCCACGGTTTTCCAGTCATCTACGGTCCAACCGGTATGGTTACGAGATCTGGAGAGGAGCTGCAAGCGATGTCGTGCCGTTAGCAAAGGCACTCGCGTCGAGCATCTCCTGGCGTAGTTCATTAATGCCAAATTTCGCCGCACTGATCTCATGGATTCGTCCGTCGTACGACCCAAATTGATTGCCTGGTTATTTAACGCAATGTTGTTTGCCTGCTAGCACAGACAACTCTATGCAAACGCCGCTGCTCTCGGTCGTTAAGTGAAGGCCATCGGTCAGCGCGTTGTCCATGTTGAAAGGTAATGCCTGAAATTTGATACTCTCGGCACTCTCTCGACACTGTGGATCGCGCAACATTCAGTTCCCTAACGATTTCCCAAATGTTATGTCCCATACGTCTAGCTCCGTCTACCTACCATTCCACATCGGAAACCTTTTCACACGAATCATCTGAGTGCAAATGACAGCTAAGCATAAATGACAGCTCCCCATTTATACCTTGTGTAGACGATAGCGCCGCCGTCTGAGTTTTGTGCATATCGTTATCCCGTTAACTTGTTTCACCACCGCGTATTTATATCGGTCAAATCTCTTCAAGTCAGTCAGTCACCATTTTCGTGTAGCTGCTTTCGCGAAAATGCTTTTAGAACAACTCGTACTATCCTGTCTCGACCAAGTCACTCGACTCTCAACGATGTACTTTCCGCGCGCATTCTTCTCAGCTCCGGAGAGTAAATCTACTGTATACTACCTAGGCTGCATTTAAACTTTCTTACGGTACTCTAGCCTCTATCCCGTACTATTCCTAACCCCCAACTCTTCCTCTATTACTTGTTTTTCGAATTTTTCATGTGCCAGGATGTGTCGTATCAATCAATTCTTTCTTTCTTTCAGACAAGTTCTTCCAGAAGATTCTTTCCTCCTTAATTCTAGTCAGTACGTTTTCGTTAGTGATCTATTCATCCATCTCATCTACAGTAGTTCTCGCTTCCCACGCCCAGGTTCCCGGGTTCGATTCCCGGCGGGGTCAGGGATTTTCTCTGCCTCGTGATGACTGGGTGTTGTGTGATGTCCTTAGGTTAGTTAGGTTTAAGCAGTTCTAAGTTCTAGGGGACTGATAACCATAGATGTTAAGTCCCATAGTGCTCAGAGCCATTTGAACCATTTCATCTACAGTAGCCTCCTGTAGTACAATATTTTAGGACCTATTGTTCTCTTCTTTTCTGAAATATTTGTTGACCACGTTTCACTTGAAATATTTTCACACGAAATCACACTGGCCGCGATCAGTATCTACATCTACAGCATTACTCTGCAATTCACAATTAAGTGCCTGGCAAATGATTCACTGAACCACTTTTAAGCTACTTATCAACCGATCCAGTCTTTAACAGCGCGCGGGAAAAAACGAACACTTGAATCTTTCCGTGTGAGCTCGAGTTCTCTTATTTTATTATGATGATAATTTCTCTCTATGCAAGGGGGAGCAACAAAATACTTTCACGCTGTGAGGAGAAAGCTGGTGATCGAAATTCCATTAGAAGATCCTGCCGCATCAAAAAGCTTTTCCTTTAATGACTGCTGCCCCAATTCGTGTATCAGTACGTTTTCGTTAGTGATCTATTCATCCATCTCATCTACAGTAGTTCTCGCTTCCCACGCCCAGGTTCCCGGGTTCGATTCCCGGCGGGGTCAGGGATTTTCTCTGCCTCGTGATGACTGGGTGTTGTGTGATGTCCTTAGGTTAGTTAGGTTTAAGCAGTTCTAAGTTCTAGGGGACTGATAACCATAGATGTTAAGTATGTAATGAGCAGAACTAAAAAATTAATATACAAATCCATATTAGAGAGTGTGGTTCTGTATGGAACGGAGACCTGGACAATTAACATGAAGCACATTAAAAAATTACAAGCTCTAGAGATGGACTTTTGGAGAAGATCGGCAAGAATCTCCAGGAAAGAAAAGATAAGGAACACCGAAGTAATAATTTATTTCGTGATGATACAAAACAAGCTGCCCTTCTTTAAACTTTTTCGATGTCCTCCGTCAGTCCTATCTGACGCAGATACCACACCGCACAGCAATACTCCACAACAGAGCGGACAAGCGTAGTATAAGCAATCTCTGTAGTACTCCTGTTACATTTTCTAAGTGTTCAGTCAATAAATCGCACTCTTTGGTTTGCTTTCCCCATAACGTTATCTACGTGATCGTTCCAATTTAAGTTATTAGAAACTTCAATCCCTAAGTACGTAGTTGAGTTTGCAGCCTTAAGATTTGTGTGATTTGTCGTTTGGACTAAAATTTAGCAGTTTTTTGTCAGTGCTCATGTGGATTACTTCAAATTTTTCACGATTTAGAGGCAATTGCCACTTCCTGCACCATACAGGTATCTTGTCTAAATCATTTTGCAATTCGTTTTGATCATCGAGAGACTTTACATGACGGTAAATAATAGCATCGTCTCCAAACAATCTAAGAGGGCTGAACAGATTGTCTCCTAAATCGTTTGTGTAGATCAGGAACAACAGAGGTCCTATATCACTTCCTTGTGGAACGCCAGATATTACTTCTGTTTTACTCGATGACTTTCCATTAATTATTACGAACTGTGACCTTTCTGACAGACAATCACGAATCCAGTCACACAACTGAGACGTTATTCCATAGGCATGCAATTTATTTAGAAGTCGCTTGTGAGGAACAGTGACAAAAGCCTTCTGGAAATCTAAAAATATACAATAATTGTGACGTCCCCTGTCGATAGCACTCATTATTTCGTGAGAGTAAAACGCTAGCTGTCTTTCACAAGAACGATATTTTATGAACCAGTGTTGGCTTATTGTCAATAAATCGTTTTCTTCGAGGTGATTCATAATGTTTGAGCACAGTATGTATACCATGAGCCTACCACAAATCTACTTTGGCGGTATGGGTCTGTAATTCAGCGGATTACTCCAATTTCTTTTTTTGGGTATTAGTGTGACTTGCACAACTTTCCAGTCTTTGGGTACGGATCTTTCTACGAGCGAGCGGTTGTATATGATTGCTAAGTATGGAGCTACTGTAACAGCATACTCTGCAAGAAACTTTACTGGTATACAATCTGGACCTCAGCTTTGCCCTAAAATGTTTTAAGCCAAGGATATCTACTTCTAAGTTAATCATGTTGTTAGTTATTCTTGACTCGAATTCTGGAAAATTTACTTCGTCTTTTGTGAAGGAATTTCGGAAAAACCTATTTAGTAACTCTGTTTTAGTATCGCTGTCACCAATAACATCACCATTGCTATCGCACAGTGAATGTTCGATAGTGTCAGCGTCTTGCCAATGGTGAACTTTACATCAGACCACAATCTCTCTGGGTTTTCTGCCACATTTCGAGATAGTCTCTTTGTGGAAACTATTAAAAACATCTCGCACCGAAGTTCGCGCTAATTTTTGAACTTCTGTAAAACTACGCCAGTCTTGTGTGTTCTTTTAAATTGTGCGACACACGAGACAATTTCCACGACGTATTGCTAACTAGCTTTATCGCAAAAGGTTACTGGCGGGACTGGATTAATTCTCTGTACTGACATACAAGTCAAATCAGTCTAAATAGTGGGTTACCAGGATCGCTTTGACTGACGAAACAGGATTAAACTTATTAAAAATCTGAAGTCAATAACTGAACTCCGATAGCAATCCAACCACTCTGAGATGAATCCCGATATCAGAGCACTGAACTGAAATATATAGGCTTACGATGTAAAATATGACACCGCCTCCAACGATTGCTAGCAATTTTCACCAATAACCTCTACAGTCTACAACAACCAAACAGGGAGACAGTTTAAAGGCGAGAGGCAAAGAGCTACATGCAACACCACACTCACATTTCCGCGGAAACTAAACTAATTTGCTTCCATAAAAACCTCGCCAAGTCTGTTCCGTTCGCTAAACTCTACCGTTCAGGTAGCTATTTGGGTCCGAAATGTGAAATCTCTGCCCACTGAGTTCTGCACATTACTGAGCGACAACTGCTCTGCTAAAAAACCGGAGTAGTTCGGACTGAAATACACGCACTTTCGGAACCTCTCAATTTTCCGTACTGCAAGAAATATATCTGTTGATCATCACGAAGGATCAACTTCTGCAGACTTGTGAAGTACACTACTAGAACACCACCTTCGCCCCTGAGGGCACACGTTACTCGGATGCATTCTGCCAATGAATCTGTGAGACCTCTGCCTTCCTACGATCATTTTTATGTCGTCGTACCACTTGAAATCGCACCGTACACACAGTTTCAGATATTTAATGGATATGAATGTTTTCAGCGAGTCTTCAGCGATAGAGTACTCACACAACACATTTTTGTCAATGCGCACGCACTGAGCGTCATTCCTCTGAATCTTTCAGAATTTTTTGCTGCAATTTTCTACCAATGAGACTTCTCTGCGTACAACAGCATCATCCGCTAATAGCCAGATTCCAACTTCATAAGGTATTCACTAGTATGACTAGATTATTTATGTATATTTTTTGGCCGTTGTGCTGTTATATCACTGCTTTGGTCTTTGCACCCGAGCATTTCTCTCCTTTAAGAACGACAAGTGGTGTGGTATTTGTTATAACTCTCATCTTCCGTAGCTAATAATTTGTTCATTAGATAACAGTGAGGAACTGTATCTAACGCCTTAAGGAAGAGAAGGAACGCAGTATTCAACTCGGACGCCATTCTTCACTGTTTTCTGGATATCGTGGACGAACAATGGAGCTGAAGTACACTAGCATGTTGTTTGCGGAACCTGTGTTCAGTGGTACAGAGGGTATTTTCGGCGTTCAAATCGGTCATAATACGGAAGCATAAAACGTGTTAAGAAATAGAAAACTGGAATGACCGCGCAGTTTTCAATCACTTGCCAATGCTTCGTTCCTCCCGCGCACTACGAGAGACTGCTGCTAGAAGACCAAGATTTTTGCGTACCCTATGTAGAATGACACACAAATCCAATCATGTTCAGTTACCTTCCTTCCTTTTGAACGCTTTTAGCCAATTTTCTATCCAGCTGTCATTTATTTCGGCATCTGTCATTTTGTTGTTAATCCGACGATAAAAATTAGAAACTGCAGAACAATTTTCTCCAACGAAACTCTATCGGAAAACGTAATTTGTATTTCGGACCTCTCTCCTTCCTCCTCCATTTAGGGGCGGTACAGTTACTGAGTCGTCAGATAGATGGCTATGCTCTGATTAAGAACTTAACGCAAGATCAAAACTTCTTGGCACGTTTTTAAGTAGGTAACATGGGATTTTACTTTCGCATTCGTTGAACGCTTGCTTGACACATGGCCCTCCTTGCAATTATTTCGGCTTCGTTTAGTTTTTGCTTGTCAACAGATTTCGGCCACATCGCTCTGTTTGAGATTTCTCCCCGTCTCCACCTCCACCAACGCTATCAAGGACTAGACGGTAAGACAATCATCGATAACCCTCACTATATATGCTGTAGAAAACTTGGCTAGAACATGACAGTCGTCTACATGTTTGTGATATTATAAAGGGGACTCATTACCTGCTCCCAACAGCGATATGAAAGAATTTCAAACTTTTTTGTGGTATGCGCAAGAAGCCTATAGTGAACGTTGACGAGAACAGTGTTTATTAAACAGTAAAATAATATGCAGGCACGGTGTAGCTTTGAAGTGACTCATTACGTCGGCACAACCTCGTTAGTAGTAGTGGAATATAATGCCACCGTTGCGCGTACAGTAATAGCGAGCTAGACAACGCTGACAATGGGGGCGGGCGCTGAGCCGCGTGGCGCCACACAATGAGTACGTGACGAGTGTATGCAATACTGCCGCCGCAAGCGTCGCCGTGTGGAGTCTCTGCACTTTAAATTACTCCGACCTGTTTTAGAACCATCGTTCGCTAATGTTACTGGTCTCTTGAGTGCAACAACCGTTAATTTACTGAGTGATGCAGATTTATAATAAAAACAGTTATTTAAAGGCTTATCGTGGGAAAGTAGCTGTCTGTTTCATTCGTAGTACACAACATTTCGTGAATAAATCCATTTAGATCGCTTAACACACTTCTATTTCTTTAGTTGTAAAGTCGTTTCGATTACTGCTATGATCATCAGATCGGTAGTTAAGATTGAAGAAACATAAGAATGCGAGCTGTTTGTCATACGTTATTAGGCTACAAAATTATGAAGTTTAAAATCATTTTGAAGAGTCACTCACCAAAACTGAACGTTGCTTCATAAGTTGTGTCAGTATGACGAAAACCTACGTGTAAGCTATGCGTCAACTGTCAACTAGGACTCCAAAAATTTTACAGCGATACAAGTGCTAGCCGAGACGTGGAGGAACGTTGCCCTCGTCCACCCCTCCTACAGGTCATATTTATAAAATGACAGTCTTTAAAAATAATCCAAGTTAAATGGCAAAACACGATATACTCGTAAGTGCTTAACGATGAACCTTCATAAAATTAGCTTTTCGGATGGTAGCAGTAATTGAATGTGGAGTTCATCTAAATTTGACAAGTGTTCATTAAATCTGTTTTAAACCTTATCTGTACCACAGCCGCATGAACTTCAGTATCGAATGTATTTTGCTTTAACATGCTGCTGTGGTTTAAAAAAAGCTGTATTTATCATTTCATTCAAAAGGGGGGGGCATCTGGACGTTAATAATCACTTAAAATTTCGCAGTAATTTCAACGAAATGGTAATCCGCCCACAATTCACGGTCCATTAAGATCTGCATACGTGACACCGGGAAAAAGTTCCTGTACTTCCCTGTTTATGCTGCACTGAGAGGTGATGGTGTCACTAACAAATAATGTAAGCAGTAGCGGTAATAGACTTCTGCCTGAAACGTTGTATTAGCTACATTGGGCTTCCTTAGACCAAAAGAATTATCAGTCTAAACATTGTTTTTCCTATTAACCACAGCGTTTTTTGTCTAATGTTCCCTTCGTGAATTCAAACATTCAAGCTACTTATCGAATCATTCTACAATTTCCTCTCAAAGTGCAAGAAGTGGACAGTCAAGTACCGCAATCATCTCAGGAAATGTAAGGTATATTTTCACGCGTGCTAAAGTGCAGTGGATTCACTGTTAGGCACAGTCCAAATAGACTTTACGGCTACTCCTTAATCATCTTCGTCAAACACATGGTAAGGAAAGATCTGCGGAGAAAGCTCGTGACCGGACTATCGGCCTGAATGCAGGTAGAGTACAGGCTTTCTATTCGCCTCGGCACTACGAGGCGGAGGGGTCGTCCCGGCCGCCTTTACCCCCGGGAGAGATCCCTGGTGCTCATTTTAACAAGCTGCGTGAACCTGGACTAACAGAAATAGCAAAAAAAATCCCCGCCCTGACCCGGGACTTCCAGGGGCCGAGTCTACTGTTACATTCAATAGACCACCACGGCCGCTCCATTTACAGGATGTTACGAGGTCCATATTTTGATATGTGTAGTATGGACCAAAAAAAGGTAAAACTTCCAGTAAACGTGGGCTCTAAAATGCATACCGTAAGAGCTATGAGCACTTTTTCATCAGCGCTACTTTTAACCACGTCTCTTATACTGCAAGCTCTTTGCTGTTACGAACGACCTGTAGAAAGCAGTGAACAAAAGTGGACATATTCCTCTGTTACTGTCCACTGATACAGCAAACATCTGTTAGTGTTAAGACTGTAAACCGTACTCACAGTACAGGGCAAGCACAGAGCGCGTATCTTAGTTCAAATGGAACCAATTTGTGTTTTGTTAAGTTTGTGGCATTCTTTTCATTTATCAGCATAATGGAAGCCTATTATTCCACACAGGAAACGACAGAGATGATCATAATTATGTAATAGCAAGCAGATTACATTAGAAGCTCTGCTTTTTATTATTCTCGAATCAGAAACATACAAATTTACAGTAGCCATACACATCAATAAATATGTACATATACGAGGGCTATACAAAAAGTACATTACGTTTTGGAATTAAAAATAAAGTATTGGAAATTTTTTTAATTATATACAGATGAAAGCCACACTTAAATGCTACTTTTCTACATAGTTGCCATTTAAATTAAGGCACTTATCGTAGCGATGGACGAGCTTGGAAATTCCTTCGTCGTAAAATTCGGCCGCCTGCGCCTTCAACCACGTGGTTACCTCTTCTTGAAGCTGTGCGTCGTCATCAAAACGCTGCATAGTCAACCACTTCTTCATTGCTGGGAATAAGTGGAAGCCGCTCGGTGCCAGGTCGGGACTGTACGTCGGATGAGGAAACAGCTCCCACTTAAAAGAATCGAAAACTTCACGAGTGGCATTTGCCGTGTGGGCCCGGGCGTTGTCGTGAATCAGCAAGATCTTTGAGCCCAACTTTTCCCTGCGCTTGTTTTGTATTGCTCTTCTGAGGTTGTGCAGAGTTTGGCAATACCTTTGAGAGTATATTGTAGTGCCTCTTTCCAGGAAATCCACAAAAATCACACCTTTTCTGTCCCAAAAGACAGTCGCCATCACCTTCCTTGCCGACATTGTCTGCATGCATTTCTTGGGTTTTTGGGGGGAATTTGTGTGCCCCCACTGCATTGACTGCAATTTTGTCTCTCAGTTGACATGCTTAACCCATGTTTCGTCGCCAGTAACGATGCGATCGAGTAATGAGTCGCACAGCTTCAAGAAGAGGTAACCACGTGGTTGAAGGCGCAGGCGGCCGAATTTTACGACGAAGGAATTTCCAAGCTCGTCCATCGCTACGATAAGTGCCTTAATTTAAATGACAACTATGTAGAAAAGTAGTATTTAAGTGTGGCTTTCATCTGTATATAATAAAAAAATTTCCAATACTTTATTTATTTTTAATTCCAAAACGTAATGTACTTTGTTGGATAGCCATCGTATATATACACAAATTGTATTTATATTACATGTGCCCAGCACTCAGCAACCTACAAGGCGCTTGGAGTGGCTTGCAGGAGATCAATCTTCGTGCAGGATGTAGGGCACAAAAGGCACTGGAGCAGGTGGCTTGTGGTTTGTTCTTGTCCACAATCACAGGACGTATCTTCTGTTATGAAGCCCCATCTCTTCAGGTTGTCTCTAGACCGTCCAACTCCTTATCGTAATCTGTTTAAAGATTTCCACACCAGCCAGCTCTCGTTGTGTCCAGGTGGTAGTTCTTCAGCTTCTGGCGTCTGCAGGTGAGGTGTCGACTTCTTCCATAACTCCAGCCTTGCCTCCTCTGGTGAAATGGTGAGCTTCTCACATGCTCTCAGGAAGCTCTTTCGCGATCTCAGCCGTTGCTGTGGTGGATTATGTCCGTGTAGTGGATGCACACTGTCATGTTCCACTTTCAGTCTCTCCTTGTTGGCAGCCACTGTTCTGCGTATCCATGGTGCCGCTATTCCAGCCAGGCAGTAGAGTTTATCAGTTGGGGTAGGTCTTAAGCAACCTGCAGGTTTCGTTGAGAGCAATGTCTACTTGTCTGGCATGAGATGTTTCGTGGTAACGTAATAACGTGTTTTTATTTGCTTACTGCTTTCTGTAGGTCGTGTGTGTGTAAGCAGAGTTTGCAATAGCAGAGCTGTGATTCATACTAGCGAAGATGAAGCACTGCTCATAGCTATTATGGGATGGGTGCCTATGTTTACTGAATATTTTTTGCCTTGCTTTGGTGTACACATCACCTCTCAAAATATGGAATACATCTTTTTAACATCATGTTCAGCAATGCAACTCAGTGCACTGTGTGTTTGTGGCAAGTCGACATAATAATTAAACTGTGGGAAATGGGGGAGAAAGAAAGAGAAGAAAGATGCAAGGTTAGATTGGCGTTCCGTCGACGCATTCCACTACAAGCCGCGAATAGGTATAAGCCCGTCAAGTGCCCTACTTTTTAATCTGAAGTGGATGTATAACCTGATTGACAGAATTGTAATTTGACTGAAGGTGCGTGTAGACCTGTGCGCCTTGCAGCTAGTCGCCGTGAGGCTGTAGCTAGCCCCACACACAAGTAGAGGCACATGTGCAGGCGCGCATCTCTTCCTCAACATGTGCGTGCGAGTTATTTCATTCACACCTGTGTTCACATTGGGCGATTTTTCCTTCCTTGCGGGGCTCGCTAGAGCCACACGGCAACTAGCCGCAATGCGCGCAGGTGTAAATGCGCTTTAACACTTCTAATAAAGAACTTAACAGTGAATTGTAGCTGAGCGCGTTGCGTAAAAGACAAGTCGTTAAGTAGCTGGTTCGAATCTCGCTCGTAGCAACCATTCGTTTTTTACTTTTATTTTATTCCACATTAATCGACAAATGGCAATATTAATTTCAGTTATTTTCAATTACCAATCCCACGAAAATGTTAGTATCCACAAGAAATTAAAAATAGGCATAAAAATCCGAAACATCGAATAAAGAATGAGATACTTTTTACTTCCGGATGTTAAACAGCCATATTGATACGAATAACTTTTTTCATTTAACAGTATGGCGTTTCACACGTCCAAATCTGTTCTGGCGTAAAGAGAAGCGCCGGAACGGAGATAAAGAACGCAAGACCAGAGACAGCGGTGAGGCGACATCAGCCAATAGCTCGCTGACAAGGACCGCGACCTCTGCAAGAAGAGAATATAAGCGCTGCTCTCGCTAGCCTCGGTGGGAGAATCGGGACAGTATACGAAGAGGCCTAGCAGAGAACATAACGGTAACAGTTATTAGTGATCCACAAGCTGTGTCAAACTTGCATGAACAATGTACACTCCTGGAAATTGAAATAAGAACACCGTGAATTCATTGTCCCAGGAAGGGGAAACTTTATTGACACATTCCTGGGGTCAGATACATGATCACACTGACAGAACCACAGGCACATAGACACAGGCAACAGAGCATGCACAATGTCGGCACTAGTACAGTGTATATCCACCTTTCGGAGCAATGCAGGCTGCTATTCTCCCATGGAGACGATCGTAGAGATGCTGCATGTAGTCCTGTGGAACGGCTTGCCATGCCATTTCCACCTGGCGCCTCAGTTGGACCAGCGTTCGTGCTGGACGTGCAGACCGCGTGAGACGACGCTTCATCCAGTCCCAAACATGCTCAATGGGGGACAGATCCGGAGATCTTGCTGGCCAGGATAGTTGACTTACACCTTCTAGAGCACGTTGGGTGGCACGGGATACATGCGGACGTGAATTGTCCTGTTGGAACAGCAAGTTCCCTTGCCGGTCTAGGAATGGTAGAACGATGGGATCGATGACGGTTTGGATGTACCGTGCACTATTCAGTGTCCCCTCGACGATCACCAGTGGTGTACGGCCAGTGTAGGAGATCGCTCCCCACACCATGATGCCGGGTGTTGGCCCTGTGTGCCTCGGTCGTATGCAGTCCTGATTGTGGCGCTCACCTGCACGGCGCCAAACACGCATGCGACCATCATTGGCACCAAGGCAGAAGCGACTCTCATCGCTGAAGACGACACGTCTCCATTCGTCCCTCCATTCACGCCTGTCGCGACACCACTGGAGGCGGGCTGCACGATGTTGGGGCGTGAGCGGAAGATGGCCTAACGGTGTGCGGGACCGTAGCCCAGCTTCATGGAGACGGTTGCGAATGGTCCTCGCCGATACCCCAGGAGTAACAGTGTCCCTAATTTGCTGGGAAGTGGCGGTGCGGTCCCCTACGGCACTGCGTAGGATCCTACGGTCTTGGCGTGCATCCGTGCGTCGCTGCGGTCCGGTCCCAGGTCGACGGGCACGTGCACCTTCCGCCGACCACTAGCGACAACATCGATGTACTGTGGAGACCTCACGCCCCACGTGTTGAGCAATTCGGCGGTACGTCCACCCGGCCTCCCGCATGCCCACTATACGCCCTCGCTCAAAGTCCGTCAACTGCACATACGGTTCACGTCCACGCTGTCGCGGCATGCTACCAGTGTTAGACTGCGATGGAGCTCCGTATGCCACGGCAAACTGGCTGACACTGACGGCGGCGGTGCACAAATGCTGCGCAGCTAGCGCCATTCGACGGCCAACACCGCGGTTCCTGGTGTGTCCGCTGTGCCGTGCGTGTGATCATTGCTTGTACAGCCCTCTCGCAGTGTCCGGAGCAAGTATGGTGGGTCTGACACACCAGTGTCAATGTGTTCTTTTTTCCATTTCCAGGAGTGTATATAGCAAAGAACTCTGATGTGTGTCTCATGCCGCTCATCGCTTGCGACACCATTGTATAATCCAAGTTTTGTCAATCATCTTATTTGTTATAAAAACTATTGATGTTATTTGCTTGAATTGTTTTGTAGCATTCCCAGAACGCAGCATCCTTTAGGCACCCTATATGAGACGAGTGGGCAGGATCCCCACAGAATCAAATTTTAATTTCTTTCATTTCTCCTGCACAAGTCGTCCTACTCCGTGGACGAATTTCTATTTAAAACTAACAGCATATAAAAATAAAATAAAAAACTACTTGCTGTTAAAGAGTGGTTGCGTGAGTAGGGCTAGAAAATCTGTGTTTATTCATGTTAACACCAATCATATTTACATGGCCTTAACCTGACTCGTTATACATCATCATATAGATAAAAGAATCGTATAAATGAGCTATGGAACAGGTAACTAACCAACTACGACCAGTAATTAAAAATATGCTATCGTTATTATGGTTCAAATTTTTCAATTCACATTTCCATATCATAACAAATACCGAATTTAAATAAAGTAAAAAAAATTGGAAATAACTAGAGGATTTACAATTACAAGACATACGCTATGCAGTCAGCTACCGGTAACTATGTTAACTAGCTAGGATTGTTTTATACTTAACGCTCCTAAATCATCTAATCATCAAAGGCGATTTTTTAAAGAATTGCGTGGTACTGCTTTAGAAAACTGATGTCCGGACACTGACCTTCAGATCCTTTCCGTCTGACAAAAAATCGAAGTGGACTAGTTGTGACATTGCTGATAATGCTATCCGCTAAGTCATCAACGCTTAAGAGCATAGCAGTGATAAATGTCCGTGAGGGACACCCAAATATTACTACTTTGTGAATCCATACGTAGCGTCGGGTGCTGCCACCTGCCGGCCAACGAGTTCTTACAGTCCACTCATTAAGCTGGAGAGATGTTTCCTTATGAACTTTTTTTAATTTTTTTTTAGGCAGACGTCGATGTTGCAGTGAATCAGAACCTTACAGAATGTATAGAAACTTCGAATCCAAAGCATTGCATATAGATATTGTGTGTGAAAAGTGTGAATTGGATTTTGCATGATCAGTACTTTCGGGATCCAAGGTGGCTGCTATGGGACTGTTCATTGAAACCTATAGGGGAAGAAGACTACGGTTTAATGTCCCGACGACGTCGTCAAAGACTAACCAGAAGCCCGCATTGGACATGACAGAGAAAGAAATCGTATTTTCCCTTTTCAGAAGGAACTGCCCCTGTGTTCGCCTTTAATCGATATAGCTAAATCACAGAATAGCTAAATCTCATTTACCGGGCGGGGATTTGAACACCGGTCCTCTCGAACGACCACTGCGTTACCTAGCTTGGTACGGATGGAGAGAAACAGCACTAAAATATCTTAAGCACAACACAGCGCAGCGCAGAAGCAGTAGTGTTTTCAGACAGAAGGCAGAACTGTTGTGAGGCTGCCCTAGCACGGCCCATTTGACGACTTAGGGTTGCGGTAGGAGGAGACACCAAGGCTGGCTGGTCGCCAAGGTCGGGCGTGGCCCACATCCCAGCTGACGTTATCTGCTGCCGCCACTGCCTGCGGAAGTGACGTGTTCTTCCACTGCCGCCAGCCTCATCCCTGCTTCCCATACATCGGTTGGTTGCTGCGGCACTGACCACGTTGGTCTTCGAAATAGCAGTATTCTTGGTGTAGCTTCACAAATCAAAATTAGGGACAAAAAGTAAAAAATTAAACAAGGTAGAATCATTCCTATAATATAAAAGTAAATAAACCTTTAAAGTAAATAAACATTTCAAATAAATAAACCGACCGTTGAATGTAGATTAGTCGTGAGTAGGGCTGCCTCGTATTCGGCTTTAGTAGGGATGCCATCCGTCCCAGTATATCGGGACCATCATTATTATGGACCACTTTGTCCTGATATCCCGACAAGAGCCAATTTTGTCCCGGTTTTACAAAATACTGTTACGAGCTTTGCTGAAGTAACGCTACCTGTTGGCGCATCATGTAAATGCAGCCTCAGTTTTATTTACAAGGTCGTCTTACAGACGCTTTCAGCACGTTGCGTATCCTGCGTCAACGATGCAAGCACCTTCTACATCGCCGGCCGAAGTGGCCGTGCGGTTAAAGGCGCTGCAGTCTGGAACCGCAAGACCGCTACGGTCGCAGGTTCGAATCCTGCCTCGGGCATGGAAGTTTGTGATGTCCTTAGGTTAGTTAGGTTTAACTAGTTCTAAGTTCTAGGGGACTAATGACCTCAGCAGTTGAGTCCCATAGTGCTCAGAGCCATTTTTGAACCTTCTACATCTAACGCCATCATCCGAGAAAATAAAGACTTCTCCAGTAGCGGGGCTGGAACTATTTACGCAGTATCACGGGGAAGAATCGGGCCGTTCAAATTCAAATAAGGATGTAATAAGATGGTCCAAAGTCGCCGCAAAGTAAGTCTACTGAGAGGACGAAACTATAGTGGCTTAAAAATATTATCGCGCCACACTCCGTATCCGAATGCATAAAACAATTGCAACAAGTTCCATTTTTGTCACAAGCATGGACGCATCGAGCCACTGGGCAGAAAAAAATTTTCCTTTAGTTGTTCCATACTTAACTAAACTGACGGAATCCAACAGAAGCTGACGTTTGATTCTCTGAATAACGGAACATCAGAGATGATGTCTCGACGCTTTAATACAACTGCAGATTCCATTAGGTAAATTAATCGCTCTTTATGGAGACAATACCAATACCAACTTACGAGGGGTTCATCGAAGCGCCCATTGCATGTTTTTCACCAGATTAAAGAAGAAGTAGGAAAATATGTAGAAGGAATTTGATATCTTGCCCACTTTCTCCACAATACTACTCGTACATCAAGCGCTGTTGAAGTCTCATCTATAGACAATGAACTAATCGTCCTGAAAATATTTATTTATTTCTTAATATACGCGGCAAGAACAGAGAAGCAGAAAGTTTTCTGCTTATAAGTTGATGTAAATCATCAGACACTTCTATATCACTCAAAAACCAGATGGCTGTCGTTAATGCCCGCAGCTGAGAGATTTCTTAAGCTTTAAATTCCATTAAAACAATTTTTTGACGCCAAAGACAGGCCAACGAGAATAATTTCAAATTTTGTCAGTACTCCGATAAGAGAAATTTACTTCATGTTTCTGCAGTCAAACTTGGCTCTGATGATAAAAAATATAAAAGGCGTGGAGAAGAATGAAGTCTCTATTATTGAAATAGATATTATATTAACAGAAGACACTCAAAGATGTCTGAGTGAAACTAACACTGCCAATTTTACTGGCATGTGAACTAAGCTGAATCTGAACGAATTAAAGACTAAGAATCGCAACCAAGAAATAATTGTTTTGATTTCGAAATTTGAAGATATAATGGCTTTCTATACATCATTTGATTACTAAGAGAAATAGGATATTTCTTTTAATAAATATTAAGTATTTCATTGAATTACGCTATCTCAAACTCCAGACTGGGTGGCGACTGAAAACACTATTGTATACCTGATAAAAATGGTGTGAAGATTCCAGGAGATAAATTGTTTTCAGGAATGTATGTATCTGAAGAGCTTTTTAGTAACTAAGCGTAACTCGGAAGAATGGAAGTCTAAAACACTTCATGGAAGAAAGTGTGGATTTACTTTTTTAATGAAACCGAAAATCCTTAACGCAAATGTCAAATACTACAATTATGCAAGTATTTGTTTTCCATTCCCGCACACAACGTCACCGTGGAAAGATTATTTTCTCTGATGTCGGCCCAGTGGACTGATTAAAGAAATGGACTACTGCTAGAAAGAGTGGCATCAATCTTACAGTGCCAGTGTAACTACAATGTGACTTACAAGGTGTTTTATAAATATGTAAAAGGGAAAGACGACTTGCTGAAAAATATGAAATCTTCCGAAAAATATTGTGTACCAACTACTTCTGCCGCAACAAGTTCCATGTAATTGTAATCTAAATAAAAAGTAATTGTATTAAATAAATTTTACTTCATTTCTACACCCCATCCCAGAGTGTCGCGGCTAGATATGGCAACCCTAGGCTTTAGCCGTACTTGTCCGGCTTTTTACGATCGTCTCCGGCCAAATATATACGAGTCCGGCCAGTCCAAGTTTTGTTAGGCTTTTTAGCGATGAAGTAAAGAACGAATAACTAATACTCTATCCAAAGCTAATGACGTAACTGCGAGGAATAAGGCGATATACAGTTACGATATGTAGATATTCCAGCCAATGCTATTCGTATGTGTGTCCTCTGTTTTTCTTCGTAGGCCAATCGAGCCCAAGACACAGTCAGAACCACGCTAAGCGCAGAGCGAGCGAGCGAAACAAAGTAGATTCCGATGTCACCAGCCCCGTTCTTGATAAAGTGGGTTCAAATGAGAAATATAAATACTTAACTAAAGTTTACTTATTTTTAAGTCTAATTCAAATGACCAATGTTACAGAGTATATTTTTCCAACAAAGAAGAACGGAGGACTCAAACTAAGAGCAGAATGAGCAATTAAGAAAACAGAGCAGTGAGTTGATTTCATAATTGCCAAATCATAACGCTGTTTATTATTTTGTAGTTTAAGCACAATAGCAAAAGTGACTTATCAATAAACGAATGAAAATACCCAACTGACCATTTCTATTTAAAATACGTAGTCCAGATTTTAGTGCAAATGTCCGATTTTGGACATGGCAACCGTAGTCCTGAGGAATGTACGAGTTTCAAACAAAAAAAATAACGGCGAATTATTTCAACACTGTAGATCCTCACAATTATTTAATTATGTTCTCCAGGAGTAATTCATTCAATTACACGGTTTTCGGCTTGCCATGCCGTCATCAGGGTAACAAACTACCATCGTCAAAGATGATTGTAGTTAAAATCGGTGATAGCCTTGTAAGCTGAAAACCGGTGAACTAACATATTTACTCGTGTAGAACAAAAATGTTCAGATGTGGGTGAAATCTTATGGTACTTAACTGCTACGGTCATCAGTCTCTAAGCTTACACACTACTTAACCAAAATTATCCGAAGGACAAACACACACACACACACACACACACACACACACACACACACACACACACACACACATGCCCGAGGGAGGACTCGAACCTCCGCCGGGATCAGCCGCACAGTCCATAACTGCAGCGCCTGAGACAGCTCGGCTAATCCCGCGCTACTCGTGTGGAACATACAAAATATTGTGCTGTCCATTTATTATTATGTTGTTCTCCAACAAGCGACGAAAGAATCAGTGAAGATCAATATAGAAAACATTATACGTATGGAATTGTTTAGAAAAGAGTCGCCAGCCTCGCTTTAGACATGAGACAATGTGAAACTGCCTCAACTGCACCAAAGATTTTAACTATATACCTATTTAATAGCATTTACAAATACACCAGATACGACCAATTAATCGAAAATCACGCAAGGCAGTCACTCATTTAATCTTCCAAATAGTCACTCGTAATGATTGAGCCTTATAAAATAACAAATCTCCCAATGAAATTACGAGATTCAAAAATCTCGGGATGTTAGTGCTGTGTCGTCCAAACAAGACTAACCAGGGCGAAAGCACCACAGGCGCGAAGATGTGAGCTGGTGCCAGTGACACAGACTCGCCAAATGCCCGAACTCCACCAGCGCCACGGGCGGCGCTGAGGATGAAGATATCGACTTCGCCTGGACAGACTGCCGGCCGAGTGCAATCCATCAATGACCGGACGACAACGGACAGAAACCTAGTCTGAAGATAGAAGAGTAACTCCAGCACACTTGGTTATAGATCGTCGTCCAGGGCTGACTCAGACACGGAACGTCGTTTAGTGAACTCTTAGAATTGGACAGACAGTAGTTGTAAATTGCATTTGCTATGTACTGTGAAGTTTACCTACGATTATGTGCACTTAGCCATTGAGGGCCTTTTTGTGTTTTATTACAATCAGTGTTGCAGACATCTGCACTCAACTAGTCACAAAGAAAAGTAAACCTTTTTAACTCATTTGTGTGACTTTGTTATTAATTTGTTGGAGTGTTGTTCTATCCTGTTACCTGACGCTGGGACATAGCTGTGTAATAGTGGCAGGGAGAAATTGTCTCAGCGGTATAATGCACCACAAGCCGTTTCACGGGCTTTCAAACTCGGCCTCCGAAGCACCCAAAGCAATAGAGACAAGGCCTTTACAAAACTGGCGAGGAGGATTTACAAAAACTACGCATAAAATCAAACTAATTTTCCATGACAAAACAAAAAAATTTCCATTTTAACAAAAATCGAGAAGTGCGACACGAACTTCCTCCAAATAGTAACGCTACAACTTACGCAAGGCTGCCACAGAAATGTTCTGCATACTTGTGCTAAAACGCAGACAAGCCTCTTCCACAACAGACACAAGAGGAACGAAACATCACTGTAATTTCAAGTTTACATTCTACACACAAAACTTAATTTTTTCGATTCAGAAAACGAAAATATTCATCTCCGAACTGAAGCTTATACGTCGAATCCTTTGTCAGACCTAATTAATTAATAGCGTTGTTTTCGTTTGTAAAGCATGTTAGAATCTGATATTCCGTTGAAGTCATAAAGATGGACCACAAGCTTGCATGTCACAAGGCTGGGTATGACTGCGGTCCCGAACATCTCGACATTCCCGTTAACTGGTTTGCCTAAGCTGAATCTGGATGACCGGGAGAGGATAAGAATCCTCCTCCCCCTCCTCTAGAATACAAGCCTTGTTTCTGTGGCTAAAGATTTCACACTAGAAATCTTGGTTTCAAACGAGATGAGCTCACTGTAAAAATCCCCTGTATCCAATACAGTATTGATGGTGTGCTGGCTGACAGTCACGTCGATTAAATATCTGGGTGTAACGTTGCAAAGCGGCATGAGATAGACGAACACTTAAGGTTGGTAGTATGAAAGTTTATTGGGAGAATTCTAGGAGAGTGTGGCTCATCTACAAAGGAGATGGCGTACAGAACACTAGTGGTACCGGTTCTTAAGTACTGTTCGAGTGTTTGGGATTCTCACCAGGTCGGGTTAAAGGAAGACGTTGAAGCAATTCAGAGGCGAGCTGCTAGATTTGCTACCGGTGCGTCCGACCAACATGCGAGAATTACGGAGGTGCTTCTCTGAGGAGAAAACTACGTTCCTTTTGCAAAACACTGCTCAGAAAATTTAAAAAATGGTTCAAATGGCTCTGAGCACTATGGGACTCAACTGCTGAGGTCATTAGTCCCCTAGAACTTAGAACTAGTTAAACCTAACTAACCTAAGGACATCACAAACATCCATGCCCGAGGCAGGATTCGAACCTGCGACCGTAGCGGTCTTGCGGTTCCAGACTGCAGCGCCTTTAACCGCACGGCCACTTCGGCCGGCCAGAAAATTTAAAGAACCGGGATTTGCGGCTCACTGCAGAAAGATTCTACTACAGCCTACGTACAAGGACCTCGAAGAGAAAAGAAATTAGGGCTCGTACGGAGCCACATTAACTTTTTTCCATCGCTCCATTAGCGAGTGGGATAGGAAAGGAAATGGCTAGTAGTAGAACCAGGTACCACTCCGCCATGCACCGTGCGGTGGCTTGCGGAGTTTGTTTATAACAACCACTAGGTTCGTGTTTTCGTGGTAGGAAGTATCCACTACTACGCCGCACGCAAAATGGTATAACGTGTGAACGGGCAGACTGCTGCTACATTCTGAGGTATAAGAAGGCACAGATGTTTTCCCATACCGCGTTGCGTCCTTCGGCCAGATCTCTTGAGACAGCTGAGCCTCGTTACGTAAGCAGTGGCAACAAAACGAGCTTGGAATTCGTTGGCTGCCTTCATCAGATCCGCCAGTACTTTGAAAGACGCAGGGGCAACGGCAGCACGCATCGCGTAACCGTGCGTGCAGAGAAGACGCAATGACAGCAGTAAAAACAAGCGCGCGACGTAGCGGCTTTCCCCCGTTGCTTGCAAAACTACGGAATTATTAAAACCAACGTTCCGCCTGGTTTTCCAGGAAGTAATGTCCACTATCCAGGAATGTGAGCTCTATATACAGAAGCCCTATATATTATCGACGACAGCGCTGCGGAAAGAATTCAAGTCAGTAACAGCTGCCAACACGAATAACTTAGAAGTGGATATCCTAGAAGTAGTGCAGCAATGAAGCAGCTTAAACCAATAAAATCAAGTCTTCTGGTCTAGATTGTATACTAGTTAGGGTCCTTTCAGAGTACGGTTATGCAATAGCACCATATTTAATCATATACAATCGCTCGCTCGACAAAAGATCAGTACCCAAAGACTGGAAAGTTGCAAAGGTCACACCAATAGTCAAGAAAGCTAGTAGGAGTGATCCACTAAATTACAGGCCCATGTCATTAACGTCGATATGCAGCAGGATTTTGGAACATATATTGTGTTCGAACATTATGAATAACCACGAAGAGGGCGGTCTATTGACACACAGCCAATACGCACTAATAAAATATCGTTCTTGTGCAACACAACCAGCTCTTTACACACGGAGTGTTGAGTGCTACAAGAGATTTCAAACTGATTCCGTATTTCTAGATTTCCGAAAGACTTTTGAGACTGTACCACACAAGCGGCTTGTAGTGGTATTGCTTGCTTATGGAATATCGTCTCAGTTATGTGACTGGATTCGTGATTTCCCGTCAGAGAGGTCACAGTTCGTAGTAATTGATGGAAAGTCATCGAGTAAAACAGAAGTGATTTCTGGCGTTCCCCAAGGTAGTGCTATAGGCTCTCTGCTGTTCCTTATCTATATAAGCGATTTAGGAGATAATCTGAGCAGCCGTCTTAGGTTGTTTGCAGACGATGCTATCGTTTATCGTCTAGTAAACTCATCAGAAGATCAAAACAAATCGCAAAACGATTTAGAAAAGGTATTTTGAATGGTGTTGAAATTGGAAATTGACCCAAAATAATCGAACGTGAGAGGTCATCCGCAACAGTGCTAAAAGGAATCCGTTAAACTTCAGTTACACGATAAACCAGTCTAACCCAAAGGCCGTAAAGTCAACTAAATACCTAGGATTACAATTCCGAACAATTTAATTTGGAAAGACACACAGAAAATGTTCTGGAGAAGGCTAACCAAAGACTGCACTTTATTGGCAGAATACGTACAAAATACAACAGATCTACCGAAGACTTCCCACACAACCCTAGTCAGTCCTCTTTTAGACTACTGCTGCACGGTCTGGGATCCTTACCGGATAGGATTAATGGAATGCATGGAGGAAGTTCTACGAAGAGTAGAAAATTTTGTATTTATCGCGAAATAGGGGAGAGAGTGTTACGGGCATGATACAGGATTTAGATTGGAGACCAAAGGCGTTTTTCGTTGCGGCGGAATCATCTCACGAAATTTCCATCACCAACTTTCTCCTCCGAAAGCGAAAATACACACATCAAAAAAAGTTTTGCATCACTCCGGTTCTCAGAACTCCTGAAGATAAACGTTGACTGTGGGTATTGTATCAAAGGAACAGTCTCTTTGACTGTTTAGAGATGTCACTAAACCCGCCAAAAGATGTAAACAAGCAAGAGCAGCGCCTATTAGACGGAGGGCGTCTGACAGCAGGTCAGCTCCAGTCACTCCACCAGGAAGGAGGTATAGGGCTCGTGCTGTCTGTAGTTGAACCATGCCGGTCAATACCGCGGTTCGATCGCGTCCGCATTGTTACTTTTTGCCAGGAAGGACTCTCAACAAGGGAAGTGTCCAGGAGTCTCCGAGTGAACCAAAGCGATGTTGTTCGGATATGGAGGAGATACAGAGAGACATGCCTCGCTCAGGCCGCCCAACGGCTACCATTGCTACCTACGGATCATGGCTCGGAGGAACCCTGACAGCAACATCACAATCTTGAATAATGCTCTTCGTGCAGCCACAGGACGTCGTGTTACGACTCAAACTGTGCGCAATATTGGCTGCATGATGCGCAACTTCACTCCCGACGTCCATGGCGAGGTCCACCTTTGCAACCACTACACCATGCAGCGCGGTACAGATGGGCCCAACAACGTGCCGAATGGACCGCTCAGGACTGGAATCACATTCTCTTCACCGACAAGTGTCGCATATGCCTTCAACCAGACAATCATAGGAGACGTGTTTGGAGGTAACCCGGTAGGGCTGCACGCCTTAGCCACACTGTCCAGTGAGTGCAGCAAGGTGGAGATTCCCTGATGTTTTGGGGTGCCATTATGTGGGGAAGACGTACGCTGCTGGTGGTCATGGAAGGCGCCGTAACGGCTGTACGATACGTGATATGCCATCCTCCGACCGATAGTGCAACCATAGCGACAGCATATTGGCGAGGCATTCGTCTTCATGGACGACAATTCGCGCCCCCATCGTGTACATCTTGTGAATGACTTCCTTCACGATATCGCGCGACTAGGGTGGCTAGCATGTTCTCCAGACATGAACCCTATTGAACCTCAATTATTCAAAAACAGTCTTAATTGCATTTATTATTATTATACCGCCAACCGGTTTCAACCCGACGTAGGGGCCCAGAAGATGACCCCTACGTCGGGTTGAAACCGGTTGGAGGTATAATAATAATAAATGCGATTAAGACTGTTTTTGAATAATTGATTAATCATACTAATCACTGGATCATCTCCACAGCCATGTTGTCTAAAAACCTATCGAACCTGCCTGGGATAGATTGAAAAGGGCTATTTATGGACGACGTGACCCACCAACCACTCTGAGGGATCTACACCTAACCGCCGTTGAGGACTGGGACAATCTGGACCAACAGTGCCTTCATGAACTTGTGGATAGTATGCCACGACGAATACAGGCATGTACCAACGCAAGAAATGAGTGTGAGTTCCTAAGGGACCAAAGTGCTTAGGTCATCGGTCCCTAGACTTACACACTACTTAAACTAACATAAACTAACTTATGCTAAGAACGACACACACACACACACACACACACACACACACACACCCTCCGGCGGGTGGGGCCGCGCAGTCCATGACATGTCGCCTCAAACCACGCGGCCACTCAGCGCGGCGCATCAATGCAAGAGGACGCGCTACTGGGTATCAGAGATACCGGTGTGTACAGCAATCTGGATCACCACCTCTGAAGGTCTTGCTGTATGTGTGGTTTTCATGAGCAATAAAAAGGGCGGAAATGATGTTAATGTAGATCTCTATTCCAATTTTCTGTACAGGTTCCGGCACTCTTGGAACCGAGGTGATGCAACACTTTTTTGTGGATGTGTGTATTTTGCTGAAGCTGACCTACATAGGGAGAAACGATCATAATAATAATGTAAGAGAAATCAGAGCTCTGACGGAAAGATACAGGTGTTCGTTTTTTCCAGGCGCTGTTCGGAACTAGAATAACAGAATTATTGTGAAGGTGGTTCTATGAACCCTCCACCAGGCACTTAAGTGTGATTTGCAGATTATCCATGTAGAAGTCCGCGTTCCTGATTACATAGACTTCTATATAACTTCACATTACGTTATGTTTTGTGACTGAGTCCAGCTATTTTAACGTGTGTCATTAGTTTACTTACATGTCTACTTAATCAAGTAGATCTAGGAACGAGTGTAGCATTTTTCTACAATCAATTCTGCTTTCCTAAAAATCGTAGAAATAGATCCTTTTGAAACAGTAAAAAACAAATTATACACGACAGGGAACTTGTGGCGTTTCGTCGGTCAAAGTGTATCTCAGTTCCATATATGAAGATAGTGGGCTCTAAATCATCACAGCTGAAACTGTTCTGCTTCCTTTTTTTGTTTTATCCCAACGAAATATCTTTATTTCCTTCAGACATAAAATTTCTTATCTTAGTTCTATGTCGACTGGAGTCCAATTAGGTCCTATGATACTCTCAATTTCAATGTAATACTAATGAAGAAGATATGAAGGAAGAAAAGAAAGAACGATGATTAGACTGAAGATCTGATGGACCATCGGCGACGTGGTCATGAAAGAGAGAGAGAGAGAGAGAGAGAGAGAGAGAGAGAGAGAGAGAAAGAGAGAGAGAGAGAGAGAGAGAGAGCAAAACCTAGGACGGACGAGGACGGGGAAGGAAATCAACTGTATCCTTTTGAAGGGATACGTTAAACTATTTAGGAAAGCATAACTCTAGATGACCTAGCGAGGGTTTGAGACCCGTTCCTCCCGAATGCAATGAGAGTAGCTGTTCTGCAAACAATGCAATTCATTCTATGCAACGGAAATCTTTAAACTCGTCCTAGTAATATTGCTACCAGCTTCAAATTGTATGGTGCAAGGAAGACTGGTCACTAATGAGTGAATATTTTTGAGTTTCAACGGTGTTCGTCGTGATGGTGTTTAAAGCAAAATGTGTCTAGGAACCAGAATCAGAGATGCAGTTACGGTAAAAGTAAACTTAGATTACTAACTGCTTCCTTACTAACATTATCCAATGGATAATACACGAAACAAAGTAGCCCTGTAACGAATTGTTGAAACCACACATCTACGCTTTTCTCAGAACATTATCTATGTGATCCATCCAATTCGTAACCGTAATCCCTAATTATTTAGTTGACTTGGCTGCCTGTAGATATGTCTGATTTATCGTGTAACCAAATGCGTATCAACGAAGATATTAAACTTAATTCACCGATCCAACACTGTTCCTATTCACCACCACCACCACCACACTGGTTGCTTCCGCTGATGTTTCTGCGACAACGATACGACGCAGAGGCAGTCCGCATCGATGGAGAGCGTATAAACGTAATTGAAGTCACTTACTGGTTAACACTGAGACGATACGGTTCTCTGTCGTATCGCACGGCGCAACACGGAATGCTGATTGCTCCACGTAGCTATATCGTACTATATACTGGAAGGGAAAATCCACGTCATCTGATGTACCTAAAAAAATGCTGCATGTAAATGCAGCAGTGCTACATCCGCTTCTTTAGTTAATTTCTATATAAAATTTTTACTTTTCACGCAAACAAATTAAAAGCCAATGTTTTGGGTTCGGTCCAACTCCGTAGCCGAGCGGAGAGCGTAGATGTCTGCCATGCGGAAGACCCGGGTTCGATTCTCGATACTGCCAAGGATTTTTCCTTGGTGAGAGGACTGGTATGGAGTGCACTCAGTCTCAAAATGCCGTTCGAGAAGCTACTTGACCGAATACTAACGGATCCGCGGTCTGGAAGGTCTTCAAAACGGCCTGGAGAGTGGTGTGCTAACCACATGCCCCTCCATTCCACATCCACATGACACCGGTAGACATCCTTGAGTTTTCACGGCCTGGACGAGCAGCTTGTTTTGGGACTCGTGCTTGTTCTCGGCAAAGTAATTATTTTTTTTTAATAATCTGATACCACAGCTTGATAAGGAACAGGCTTACTTTTTGCTGTTGACCATAGTTATTGTGATACTTCGAAATTACTTACAACGGCGTATATTTCGAAAAGCTTGCAGTAAAGAAGTATAATCGCTGGTCAGTTTACGTTTCGTGGATCTTAAATCACACACTGCTAATGTAGCTAACATATCGAAATTGTTTTTAACGCTGGAAGAACAGCCATACCTTTTTCCAGTCCTAGTAAATACGTAACATATTTGGAAATTGTCCGCGCCGAGGTTGGCAGCGACGCGCCATACGCTGCCGCGTGCTGTCTTGTTGCCTGTCTTATCACTCCTGCACAGATACCTGTTACATCGTGACATCTTCATTGAAACGTGTCGTATTGTCTCAGTGAAAACCGCGCCTAATTCTGACCCGTTCTGCTCGACCTTCGAAACTTTTTTTCGGAATTTTGCACCTATTTAGGCAGTTTTACGTTCAGCAGAAGGTTTAGCAGATGTCGGTGGATTTCGACGAGTTCGTGCCAGATACTGGCTCTGTTGTGAGGGAGGTGACATTGTGCAGGCTTACAACGAACGTTTCCCTAGTTTCGGAACTGTCATGAACGGCTTGTAACGACACATTCAAGACTGACGCGGCTGTCTTGTGTCCGACCTGCGACACGGCGTCCCAGGATTCTACCCTGTAAAACTGAGTCCAAATCTCGTGGCATTTAGTTGCAGTTTTCCCCAAGAGACTACATTCTACTCACAACGAAGTACAAAAAGATGTATTTATAACACACCTCTTTCCACTGGCTCTGCATCACTTTTCTAAACGAAAGAGGGTGTACGCTTTTCGTGACAGATAACAAAATTCTGTGTTGAGTGATCTTGACAGCTACTTACGAAGTGGTTTGAATTATTTTCTCTTAAGCTTACCTTTTGGACACTAGATAGAATATAATGTCTTTGTAGCTCATATCAGAGGTGGGTTGCCAAAGTGTAGCCAGTCATTTTTCACAATGTTCTGCATTACCTGCAAAACAGTCAACACACGTGAGCACGTTGTGTTCGCGAAAGAACTATGTTACTCTGACATTGCAGTCACAAGTCGCTATGCGAAGTTTGTCTTTTTATTTGCTCATTTTGATTACGTTTGAGGAAAGCACAAGGCATTACGACACGACCACAGGATGTCAGAAAGGCTTTGGTGGACGAAGGTCGGACTCAGATTTGCTTTTTTTTTTCAGATGCGTCTGTATTAAGCCCCTGGCCGTCCATTTCGGCTGCGAATGCAGTTTTCTCCTTTGAGTGGACTAGCGTCCAGAGAATTCACCTTCCCGTACACAAAACGCAGAACAGAACAATATTGCGCCGCTAACCTACCGTGGGAAAACTTGTTGCCTTCCCTCAAAAACCTAATTATCCAATCATGTGAATCTTGTGCGACACCTTGCTTTGGCGCGTAGGTCTCGACCAATGAGTGGAACCTGGATAGGAGTCAATACCAACCTTCTGCACAATAAAAGGCGTTATGTGAGACAAGAATGGTTAATTTTTGCAAGGTTCCCTATACTCTAGAGGAGAAAACGGAATACTCTGTGGTAGTGTGACAATGCCTAGAGATTGTCCCCTCCTGCTCGTATTTTTCGAGAGAGTGTTAGGAGGAGACGAGGATTACGTTTCGGGACTTGCCGTGAAAAGGTCGCCTGGACTCGTCCTCACATAGCTGGCAGCTTTTCTCGGCCGCCGTCTCAGCCATTTTGCCTTCGGTGCTGACTTGGGTGTTGGGGCACATGTTCACCGGGTTCTAAGAAAGATTCACATTTCGTAATTAGCGAAGTCAGTCATCTGAGCAGCTCACACTTTGCTGGATTTGCAGCGGAAGTTGGGTTCCTTTATTACCTGTCTTATTTCGCTAATCTTGCACTATTACTTTGCAGTTTCATGCAATGCAGATTACGAAAGTTTTCTGAGCCTCCAAGGCAGTCTTCCAGTTAGATCTGGCGTATCCTCCAATGTGTTAGGGGTGTATCTAGTTTGTTGTCTCCCTGTGAGTATTTTTCGTTGCAATACAGCTGCACACGCTTCGCAGATTTTGATTAATTTGTTTAAATTACTCTATAATGAGCATTCCACTCGCTCGTCTGGCATTCGATGTTGGAATCTTAAGTGGGGTAGGCAGGCAGTACGCCCAACTGCCGAGCCCCAAAACGATTTCAACGTAATATCACATCGTGCCGCTAACAGTTTAACACTGCGAAAGAGTTACATTTCAACCGGCTAGCTGCTGGCTCCTACTCGACAAATAAATAAAAAGTCAATCACAACATCATTTTAATCTAATTGTAGATTAGTAGGAAAGGGTCAGCTACTTGCTCCAGATTTTTTCCCAGGAGTCTCGCATAACCAGAGGGCTGGTGGCAGGAAGCCGTAGATTAGGTTCTTATTGTGTTGTTCATATGCCTGAGCGGAGCGAAAACAAGACTCCCTAGAAATTACACACTGGATACTTGCTCGAACTTTCATAGCCAAACGAAGAGAAACAAAT
Source organism: Schistocerca serialis cubense (assembly GCF_023864345.2). NCBI lineage: Eukaryota > Metazoa > Arthropoda > Insecta > Orthoptera > Acrididae > Schistocerca > Schistocerca serialis. The sequence continues at coordinate 260,483,122 of NC_064641.1, forward strand.
GAACAAATAGGGTATCGAACAGTCCAGCAGAGGTGTAATTTTTATTTCTGTAATTGCTGGAAAGTAATCACGAAAATTAAGAAAAACGTAGTGATCTAAGAGAAAACTGAAATATTTCACGTGCAGCTGCTGCTAAATATCAAACCACGGCATAAATTAAAATTTCTGCTTTTTATTGTAGTATACACAACAGAACTATCGATATTTAAACATAATACATTTCGTGTTTCCTGAACAAAACATGAAAATTAAAAAATAAAATAAACAACAGGTCAACAGTTTTGTGAAATGATTTGTCTAAAAACAAGAAATAAAATAGATGAAAATGTTTGACGCGTCTCTGAATGATACGAGTCATGTACACCAAACAAGGCGCCGATTGAGAATTTAAAGTTTAATGTTTAACGTATAATCTAAGAATTTTGAAGAATGCTAAAGGATGTTTTCATGATGTAATTTCACTCAGTCGTCTCCTCATGTCACTAACGGAAGAGCCTCTACGCTACTGGATGATTCTAACATCATTCAAATGCACGTCAAATGTTTCTCTAATGTATTTTGTTACTTTTAGACAAATCATTTCACAAAACATTTGACAGCTTTAACTTCTTTTTTAATTTCCTATTCACAGTTTGTGCATTTTGTATTATCAATCTAAGTTTTAGTTTCTCGTTTCTGATTATGTTTTGCTTTTCGTAAGTATTGTAATGCTGTTTAGATACGGCTAGCTGTAAATTTCTTGGAACAACGAAACTGCTACTATAACTAAACTTTTCGAATACGTTGTTGAAGAATGCTGGCACTTTTAGCCGACAAGAGAACAGGTTTAATAAATACATTGGAACCTCATTCATCCAGCACCTCAATAATCCGGATTTGCAGTTCATTTGTTTTTTTCCCCATTCAGTAACTGTGAGGTATTTGATACTCCAGAAGTTTAATCGGTAACAATCGGCGACAACAATCATTAAATTTTACTTCAAATGTTCAAATGTGTGTGACTTCCTAAGGGACCAAACTGCTGAGGTCATCGGTCCCTAGACTTACACACTGCTTAAACTAACTTACACTAAAAGAAGTTAGATGCACCGCTTAGGTGGCTAAAGAAGATCGTTGGAAAAACATTGCTGCTAAATTGTTTTTTTTTTAATTTCTACAGGTCGCATAGAACGAATAATAGGAAAGAAATTGTATTTAAATCCAAAATGGAAAAAGGTCGTTTTAAAGTGTCGCAAAGCAACCAAACAAGCAAATTGAGGACCGATATTGTAGGAAGAAGTGGTAAGTTTAAACAAAACCTTTCTTATGGTGAACTTATCACAGTCAGCCAGAGTTACTCACACAGAGTGCTCGACGTGGAATCCGTCAGATGTCAGTGCCTAGTGAATGCCTTTCAGGGGATACAGTAGGTGCCAAAAATTTCAAAAAGGTGTTCGAGAACTTTAGCAATGGCGGACATCAAATTAACTTATGTAAAGAGCTTAACTACCTAGTAGCATCCTATAAAGTGATGGAAGATGTGACAATTATCCAATAGCGGATCACGCAGGGAAGGGCAGCGTTCGAAGAATTAAATTCTTTAGCTTGGTGTTTAAAATCATATGGGTTTAATGGTTAAAGTTATGGGACTGAGTGTTGGAAACTCAAAGAAATAAGAAGTGGCTGGTTGCTGTATTCCTTAAAATAATATAATCCACAGCCACAAAGCTCAACAACCAGTAAAATGGATAAATGATTGTAGACTTAGGGCTTTGGAAATGCACCACTGAGAAGATTAAGTAGAATTTCCCTATTTGACCCCGTAAGAAATGAGGAAATAAGAGAATGGACGGAGACACATTACAGTATTAAGCACAGAAATAGGACAGCTGGGACTGTTAGGGAATGTCAAAGGAATGGGAGAAGACAGATGGATGAAGAGCACTTTCATAGCAGCCTTCTGAAAGAAGAAGAAAACCACGGAAAGGCTGTAGACACGAGAATGAGAAATAATGGCGAGATCGGGGTGTTTATCAACAGACATGCGGTATGCGACGACAGTTGTAGGACCCCTGTAACAAGAAATAGTTCCAAAATTTTATTTGTTCTTAGTAACTTGACACCAGAAAGTTTCTAAAGCCGATGGACACGTCTTTTTTATTGGAAGCAAATGGTTCAAATGGCTCTGAGCACTATGGGACTTAACATCTGAGGTCAGCAGTCCCCTAGAACTTAGAACTACTTAAACCTAACTAACGTAAGGACATCACACACATCCATGCCCGAGGCAGGATTCGAACCTGCGACCGTAGCGGTCGCGCGTTTCCAGACTGCAGCGCCTAGAACCGCTCGGCCACACCGGCCGGTCTTATTGGAAGCACCCAGCAAATGATCTTTCAGATTAAATGACTATACAAAAGGCTAAAAATAAATAACACAGTTACGGTAATATGTCTGGGAAACACAAAGTCCCTCTTCTCTTAATACCAAATCAAAAAATCCTCTTGCTTTAAAACCTTTGAATCGTCCCATCTTTCCAGTTTATTACAAGCTACAAAAGAATACGTGGATGGTCAATTTGCTTTTCAATAACGGTTCTTTACAGACTTTGTGGCAAGTGTAACTAAATTCATAAAAGATTTTCCTCTGAAGGCCATCCTGCTGATTCACAATGCACCCTCACATCCGGGGTAGAGAAAGTAGTCAGTAGCGGCATCATAGTGACATTTATATCGCCTCACTTAACGGCAAAGGTGCAGCCAATGGACTAAGCTTGTGCATAGGAGACAACTACGTAATAAGCTTGTTGATGATGGAGGAAATGACGTGATAATACTTTTGACATCTATAGATGTCAAAGACATAATTCATACAATTTCATCGGCGTGCGATCATGCTGCTGATTCAAAATGATGAAGTGCATTGTTTGCCCAATGAACAGAAACAAGATGGAAGTGTCTACCTGTCGGAATTAGTAGAAGCATTTGCAAACATTACAGAAGGCTGAGACATAGGTGCAAATGACGTAAATAGCTGGCAGCAATATCATAATAATGTTGGCTATAGTATGATAGCCGATGACAATCTTATTGTTCATCTGCTGAGAATAACGATAACGTTTATTTATCATCTGATTAGAAGACATCACTGCACAGAGAGACTACCTCGCAGTTTCGCAAAATAGTTTGGAACCACGGCTGGAAACAACTTCGGCCGAACCAATACTGGTTAAACTACTGCTTGATCGTGCTACACATAAAAAGACATAGAATCTGCCTAAAACGAAACTTACTGGTTCTTTCAGAACATGAAACTTTTTCTTCATTATCTGGTCAAAATTTATGTGGAAATAATGTCTAATTTGCGTGTTTACATGAGAATAATGTTTGTTTCCGTCAATAAACCGATGCCAGTCTAATCCTTTTCTGTGTTTCGGTATTATCAATATTTTCGTAATTTGGATGACCACTCTGTAGAAATGAAAAAAATAATAGATAACTTGTTGGAGAAAGCAAAAAAGGGAGAAAGAATGCAGAAAACGAAGAAAGGAATACAATGGTTTAACATGCTGTCAGCGGTTGGGTCATTAAGAGACTAACTGAGAAAGAAAGTGAATCTGCTGTGTCGTTTTGATAAGAACCATCCCAGCATATGCCATACGTGATTTAGGGAAATCAGACATATTGTCCGAAGTACTGCGGCTATGTTGGAAGTACGATATTACGGAACAATGGCGCTAGTTTTGCCTGCCAGCTTTGCCAGTTGTCCAAGCACTCAGCGTCGACGCTGGCGCACTTAATATGATGAACGTCTGCGCCTGTTTAACGGTGTCGCGAGCAGTTACGATTCTAGTGTATCCTAACCACTACTCCATTACCCTCCAGCAAGTCCTTCATGGCACTCCCGCACACATCCCGGGGTCGTTAAACCACCGGAGCGCTCTGCGCCGAATGGTATGGGTGGGCACTGGATGCGGGCAATCCACTAGATGGAGCCCGTAACCGGGCAACGAGGCCGTTGGAGTGGGCGCCACGTCTTTATGCCGCAGCCTATTGCGTTACCTGTTGTATCCTATACATAGGCCGTCGCTCCACATCTGGCCAGCTGCCGTTCACCCCCTGCATCTGATCACACCACCTGCGCCCGATCCGCAAAACGACTCCCCAATAAAGGCCGGCGAAAGTTAACCCCGCTGCCCCCCTCTTGTTCCCTCCCAAAAGGCTCCGACTGACTCCGCCTCAGTTCAATATCGTCGACGCCAGCTTCACAACAAAAACAGATGTTAACAAAAGCGACACAGCGCGAGAAATTACTCGGTAAGTAGGTGACAAAAGGGCTCGCGCACTACAACAGAAATTTCACAACCTCCACTTGTGCTGTGAAACGAGTTAGTTTTCGCAACAGTGTTTAAGAGCTTGGAGTACGGTGTAACAGCTGCGACGCGATAGAAGAATCATCTATCGTCAGTTTAAAGATAATCCAAAGATGTCAGCAGTGAGACGCGGGCAGAATCATCAATAAAAGTCAAAGATAATCGTGTTTCTTGACGTTGCAGCTCTTCCCGTTTGCCAAGCTTGCTACGAAAAAACTGGAGAGAAATTGCGCCTTAAGCAAGATACTATTTAATATTTATAGCAACAAAACTACAAAACGGTGCCTTGCATGGTCCAGACATGAGTAATGAGCACTACAGGAAGAACACGAGTGCGTAAGGAGATCGTAGCATCGGCGCCAAACGTCAGCACAGCAAGGCAAGCTGTATTTAACCAATTACTTAAAGCGCTCAAGTCATCAGCAACTGACCGTCTGACTGCTAAAGATGAAGCAACGCTGCTGGCATTGTATTACACGAAGCCTTGAGGGAGACGATCGCTTATTTAGGATGGGACTTGAGAGGGGAAAAAAAAGCTAAGTTACACGATATTATGGCAGGGCAAGTAACTCCTACTGAATGCTACACTATACTTCGAAGTGACACACAGATATATGGTATTATTTTTCAAAATAATCACCGAATCACTGTAAGTAACTATCAAAACGTTTTGCCAATCGTTCAATTCCTCGACGATATAAACAATTCTTGGCGACTGAGCAACACAGAACAGCTGTGTAAAAGTTCTTATCATTGGGAAATCTCTGACAGCTGCGAATCACTTTCTTGACTGCCTGGAAATTATGGTCTGTGGTCCAAGCCGATGGCCTTCCTACCTAAACAGCATGACCCACGTCTGTGCGGTCTTCCTCAAATTGTTGGCACCATTTCACATCGGCTGGACGCGATGCTGCATTTGGTCCGTATACCGTCAGAATTTCACGATTAATCTGAATTTAGACGTTCTGTCCACAAGAATCATACCGTCTCGCGTACTTTGGAATAAGTTTACAGTAGCCGTGCCATTTCAATTGCACAGTGATGGACCACAGCACAGATGTGACAGCAGGAAACGCGAAACACGTTATCTCTTCTGACAATGCGCCGTTCTTGTTGCGCGATGGTCTTGGCGCGAGACAACATGTGTAATTCACTTTCTAAAACCCCTTCGTACGTTATGTCAAGCGCTATACACGCTGAAACAGCACTCAGACTGCCTGCCTTTATACAGAAATATTTGTCTATTAACTCTCACTCAAGTTAAAGTTTTTTTTTTAGAATGAACATGGGGGGGGGGGGGGGGGGAGTGAAGGGAATTCTTGCAGAGTACAGCAGCGATTATAGTCCTTACGGCGAAGGGAAGCTCTGGCAGTTAAAGTGGGTTTAGTGGTGCTTTCATTCAAAAAAACCAATCAGGTACCGCGGTTTTGTTAATGCATCTATGGAAACGCCTCAGTGTTGACACAGTTCTGTAGATGAGTTCGGTACCGACTAGTTTTTTACACTTTGTAGTTGACAAATGGCAACAGCGCCTCTAATTGCCAGGTCTCCTCTTTCTCCGTACGAAGTGTAGTGCGATAGCATAGCCAGAGATACGTTTTTATGTGAGCAGCGATTGGTTAACTGTAGGGTTAGATTTGGTATTATACAGCCACCAAACTAATGATGACTATGCCTGTGGGGAGCCACCAAGCTAATGATGACTATGCCCGTGGGGAGCCACCGAGCTAATGATGATTATGCCCGTGGGGCCGTTGACTGACTCATTGCTAAGCTGTGAGGGATTTAGGTTAATTTCTGTGTGCGCAGTTCGTGTCCGGGCCGTAGATTTTTCGTGAAAACTTCGGAATGAAATCTTAAGTATTTCGTATTAAGTAATTTAATTACCGATCTCTTTAAAACAACAGATACACCGAGTAGTATAATGTTTGCAGAATACATAAATCACAAGTTTGGACTGTCACTAGTCGCCATATGCACCATACGCAATCACTTCCCGCCGTTTTTTTCATTTCCTTTTCGGCGTCGCTGCGACCTTCAGCATTGTTTCGACACTGGACTTCTTAGGCTTCTTGGATTCTTTTCGACGCGAGCTTTCATCTGCCTAGACTTTTCTGTAATTCCGAGCATATTCAGCAGTCATACGCGACAACATCTTTCAATATTCTGTAATTTTCAATTTAATACCGATTTTCACTTACAGTCCGGCTAGTATTTGTATGTCTCACTTTGGGTCCTTGTAATTCTCCACAAGCTCTTCACAATGACACTTTAATCAATGTTCCAACTAAACGCGTTTGCATTCAACACCAGTTTGTAACCTTACACAACGCTAATTTCATTAACCATAACGTACATGCGCCTACACTGGTTCGATGACGTCACAGGCAAAAAAAATACTGCGCGACAAACTCTTACAGACATGACCCACCCGATGTTGGCTCATCCACTGTTTATGCACCATCAAGTTACTGGCGATTTAAACCTGACGGTGTTTTGTCACATAAGAAAGTTAGGTCACGAACAGTCCGGTGTTCTTCAAAAGTGTCAAGGAAGCTGCCAGATCCAACGTCGCATTCAGCGAGCTAACGATTATCAATAAAGCTTGCATATCCTAATTCCTCAAGACACCGCGGACAAATTTAGAACTCAATCCAGGTCATAGTGACTTATTAGCACAGCACTATTTCCCTTGCTGTCAACCAAACCGGCTCATGAAACGTGCTTCCGACTTCCACATTCAGACTGGCTATATGCTTGTTAGGTGAGAGGAAGGTTTCGGAAGCGTACTGACAATTGAGGAACCGATGTGCGAGGAGAGCACGGTGACGTGAGGAAAGAGAAATCGCATCGTCATTCTCTCGCAAGACCGGTCCAACAGGTTTAAAAATGGCTCCGTCTGATGTTGCTGTTGTAGCTGCTAGGCTGAATTTACAACACGGTGCTCTACGGAACACACTGCAGACCGGTTCGAAACCAGAAAGCAACAAAGCAACGTGGAGCGGTGAGACAATAAACAAGCTCCCATCACTCAGAGTGACAGTTACGACAGCATATATAGAGAGAGAACAGTTAACTATATACAGACAGTGGCTCTGTTTGAAAATAAAATAGCAACGTTTCGGGAAACATTGGACACGCAATATTCGAAAACACCGGAATGGTTTTTTTCAGGAAATTCTGTGTGTGTGTGTGTGTGTGTGTGGGGGGGGGGGGGGGGGGGGGGCGGACGTAGTATGAAAAGATGCTGTGAATCTGAGGATAAAAGTTTACCAATATTCGTAAATGGTAGTTACCGAATGTTAAAACTTCATGTTGCCTTCCTTTTCCCTCAAGGTTGAGGTTCCTTCTTAACTTTTAACAGCGTTTTTTTTTTCCATGTAACGAACTAGGATGTGACACTAAAAATAGCACCGAAATTGTTAAAAAATGAAACAGGAATTGATAAAAAATATCGAGTTTGGCAATAGATATACAAAAAATATGACAGCGACAAACGCAAAAATTACGCCGACGTCGGGAAAAGTGTGACACCGACATCAGGAAAAAGAAACACCGTATTTGGCAAAAAACAGCACTGAAATTAGAAAGTAAACAACGAAAAGCGAAAAATACAACACCGAAATTGACAAGGAAAAAAGCTAAATTGACAAAATAACATCGAAGTTAGCAAAAAACTGAGATTAACAAAAAGCTAATTTGGCAATAAATAGCACCGAAAACAACAAAAAATAACATCGAACTCGGCAAAAAATAACATCGAATTTTACCATAAAATAAAACGATTTTTTCCTATCCCTGGTAGACAGTAGTTGAGCACCGACACCTCTGGTAGTTGGAACTTCTTTTAACACCAACTGCTGTCTTAAAACAACGGTGACTATAGCTTTCTTCTTCACATGCTGTACAATGTATCGAACGTGCGAAGTACGGAAACAAAAGTGAAATATATTGCGGTATATACATGTCAAGCAATCGTCCACATCTGAAGCGTGTCAGTTATTCGGCGGAAACGACATGTTTGGACACCCAGATTTTTTGGCTTTTAGTATACTCAGGGAACAAATTCTGCTAAGATGGGTCGAAAGAACTAAAAAAGTACTTTTGCGGTTCAATATTAGGAAGTGTCATCAGGCAGAAAGCGTGAAAATTCGAAATAATGTGACGTAACAGTCAGCGTTCATCTAAAGGCCACCGTAAACAATTTTTTCTGTTGTAAGAAGTGTACTTTGTAATGCACGCAGCTACTTATTGTTTGCACAGATTTCGATGCTTCCACCGTTACGGTGGCTTTTATTCGAAATGGAATATTTAAGACGTGGGATTCAAGGCTGTTCCACAAATGATTAACAGACTACTCATCACGATTGGTTGGTTGGGGGTTAAGGGACTGAACAGCGACGTCATCAGTCCCTCGCTCAAGAGAGTTCATCTAGAGTTAGTGACGTCAGCCAGAAATTTAATAGAGTTTCCAAAGTATGCAGGAGTGATAAAATCGAGGACTTGAAACCAAATTTGAGGCTAGACCTCTGAAATAATTTAGGGAGAAGTAAAAGTATATGGGTTGAGCCCGATACGAAGTCAGAGCAGAAGGGCGCTCTCCCACGGCTCACTGTGGTGAGAGAACCCCAGCCGCATCTGAGATTCCGGCAACTCGATTAAGGGCGAAGACAGGTACAGAGCAAATAAGTGGCTCTTTGCCAGGGAGACTCGTAGTAGTAAAAGTGAGAAGGCTCAAAAGGTAATGGGCATCAGCTGGGCCAGCAATATCAAAATAAGGTGAGAGAAATAATCAGGTCAGTAGATGGGTGGGGCCGGGCGAGTGCCTCCGGGGCTCCGCTTGGGACAGTGCCGCCTCTCCCACAGCCGAGCACACACTGCGCTATCTGGAACGTCGTGCAGCAATCGCCTTTTAGTGCTCAGGGCAGTAAACTTAAGACCACTGAAAAACAAAATAGTCTGCCATTTACAGTGCGCTCGTATTTGAGTGTAAGCTTGCTTTCCGAAGACAAAAGCAAAACGAACACTTTAGTTACGTTGGTCAGGATGATGACGAAGGCGCAGTAAGTACGTTTATTTTGTTTTAATTTCGGCTATTTACATTTGACATGCAAATTAGTGACGAAGACAGGTCGTGTTTTCAGTAAGCCTTACATCCACAGGGAGGTTCAGATTAATTTTTAGCTACTTTAGCCAGTGTAGATGGGCAGCAAACTTTATAGGAGTGATATTCAGGCTGTGCGCTGCAGGATTTGCGCTGTTAGCAATGTTAGTGTCATGACTTGCCGTTAGGCGCCTGAACTGGTACGACGACGTAGGACTGAAACGAGCAACAGTGTGCATTACAGCCGCAGACAGTCAACATGGTTCTAGAAAACGTGAGCAGGGCTTTACCCGTAAAGTTGTTTTATCAAAACGACAGCAACAGTGCTCCTGCTCATCGGGAGTATCGACGCACTAAAGGAATACGGAGATGGCTTCTTCCCGCACCGGGCTCGAAGGACATGACTATGAATGTCGAATTAACTGGCGATTTGGCAACTGCTCTTTGAGAGGCTGACGGTCAATTGCGCCGTAAATTTTTGAAATTACTGTTGCCATGGCTGAGAAAGGTGGGCGCAATGTGCGATCTTCAAATTGTGCACGAGTACTATCACAACTGAACTTTCCACGGTCCATCGCTCGAATAGTGCTGCGAACAATTGTGAAATGGTATCTGTAGTGCTGTTCCAGGCTGCCGTGACTGCACATGGTCGTCACAGTGAACACTTTGTAACCTGGAACGTAAACATGGTACGCAATTAACAAATATTACTTTCTCATGTGAAAATTAAAATATGTTTCTTCCAATTGTTTATTCGTTATTTCTCTTCCTCATGTCCTGACAAACATTACCACCAAGTTTCATTTTCCTGCGATAGCTCGTTTTGATTCGAGCCGCTCTCAAGTACTTGTACATAAAATAAAGATTATTTGTTTGCTTACAGTTGTAACAAAGTTTTTAGATAGTGGCAGCTTTCTACACGTGTGAAGTTAAAAGGCGATTCTCAAACTGAACAGTTTATATATTAAGAAGATAAGGCAGCAGGAAGAGAAGGAAAGAGCTTAAATTTGCTGTCCAGAAGGTTCTACCCCACGAAGACACTAAACACCTCGCTTCTGGGCCTAACTACTACGAGGTGCACTAAAGGTGAAACACGTTTTTTGCTCTCTTTTAAGGACTGGAAACATCAGGTTTGTTTTAAAATACGCACGCACTCGTCAATGCGTCACAGAATAGCAGCACTGCACGGCACAACTCGAGCGGCTACAGCAAGAGCGAGGGCTGTTTTCGATTCTGTTGCCATTGTTGGAACGTTTTCATTACAAGAATAACGTGTAATCACAGTTTTTTTTCATTTGCTTTATGTGATACCGATTAAATTCATCGCAGGTTGAGTGAAATGTGATGGTGCCATGAATGTGTGTGATGTGCGTTGTGACAACAAACCAAGATAATGTCTCGTCTCGCAACAGGCAATCTGACGACTGATCGTGTGAGTGGAGAAAGATTTTTGGAGGATCGTCGAATGAGTATCGACTATGAAACAAGCGCCACCAAAGCTGCCATTTCTAGTCATGTGCACACAACGTTGCTTGAAGACCCGAAAATGCGAGAAGTGTCCTCCACGTGGGTGGCACGGAGCTGGCAGTTCCTTCGTGACAATAACATGAAAGCGATTGATTATGACGTGGCTCCTGGCGACTTTCGGCTGTTTTCAACGATAACGATTCTCCGTTGACGTACTGTCACTAGCTGTGCCGCTGCTGCATCAGCGGTTTTCCAGTGGTCGACGCACACTCCTAAACAAGCGTTTCCAGCGGCCATGGAATCATGGCGTCGACACTGTGGAAAATGTGTACGGCTGCAGGGAACTTGCGACAAGTGACAAGTTCGCAGTTTTCATCTGATTAATTTGTAAGAAAAAAAATCTGAGATGTCATAGCGCGAATGAACGCACCCGGGAGCGAGAATCCTTGCAATAGTTTCAAAATTTCTCGCACTCGAATAGTGCGATCCTACATCTACGTTAGCTTCTACACTCCTGGAAATTGAAATAAGAACACCGTGAATTCATTGTTCCAGGAAGGGGAAACTTTATTGACACATTCCTGGGGTCAGATACATCACATGATCACACTGACCGAACCACAGTCACATAGACACAGGCAACAGAGCATGCACAATGTCGGCACTAGTACAGTGTATATCCACCTTTCGCAGCAATGCAGGCTGCTATTCTCCCATGGAGACGATCGTAGAGATGCTGGATGTAGTCCTGTGGAACGGCTTGCCATGCCATTTCCACCTGACGCCTCAGTTGGACCAGCGTTCGTGCTGGACGTGCAGACCGCGTGAGACGACACTTCATCCAGTCCCAAACATGCTCAATGGGGGACAGATCCGGGGATCTTGCTGGCCAGGGTAGTTGACTTACACCTTCTAGAGCACGTTTGGTGGCACGGGATACATGCGGACGTGCATTGTCCAGTTGGAACAGCAAGTTCCCTTGCCGGTCTAGGAATGGTAGAACGATGGGTTCGATGACGGTTTGGATGTACCGTGCACTATTCAGTGTCCCCTCGACGATCACCAGTGGTGTACGGCCAGTGTAGGAGATCGCTCCCCACACCATGATGCCGGGTGTTGGCCCTGTGTGCCTCGGTCGTATGCAGTCCTGATTGTGGCGCTCACCTGCACGGCGCCAAACACGCATACGACCATCATTGGCATCAAGGCAGAAGCGACTCTCATCGCTGAAGACGACACGTCTCCATTCGTCCCTCCATTCACGCCTGTCGCGACACCACTGGAGGCGGGCTGCACGATGTTGGGGCGTGAGCGGAAGACGGCCTAACGGCGTGCGGGACCGTAGCCCAGCTTCATGGAGACGGTTGCGAATGGTCCTCGCCGATACCCCAGGAGCAACATTGTCCCTAATTTGCTGGGAAGTGGCGGTGCGGTCCCCTACGGCACTGCGTAGGATCCTACGGTCTTGGCGTGCATCCGTGCGTCGCTGCGGTCCGGTCCCAGGTCGACGGGCACGTGCACCTTCCGCCGACCACTGGCGACAACATCGATGTACTGTGGAGACCTCACGCCCCACGTGTTGAGCAATTCGGCGGTACGTCCACCCGGCCTCCCGCATGCCCACTATACGCCCTCGCTCAAAGTCCGTCAACTGCACATACGGTTCACGTCCACGCTGTCGCGGCATGCTACCAGTGTTAAAGACTGCGATGGAGCTCCGTATGCCACGGCAAACTGGCTGACACTGACGGCGGCGGTGCACAAATGCTGCGCAGCTAGCGCCATTCGACGGCCAACACCGCGGTTCCTGGTGTGTCCGCTGTGCCGTGCGTGAGATCATTGCTTGTACAGCCCTCTCGCAGTGTCAGGAGCAAGTATGGTGGGTCTGACACACCGGTGTCAATGTGTTCTTTTTTCCATTTCCAGGAGTGTATATTTCATCTACACAGCAGCGCAGAAACAAACGTGATCTAGGAAGCTGACTGTACCGCCGACCTCACTTTCATGTTACACAACTCGTTAAAAGTTTTTTTTTTTTTTTTCTGTTTCCGAACACTGTGGCACATTTGAAACACACAAAATAAACGCTAATCCATCGACAAGTTTCAGTTTGGAATTCTCCCTGTTTGCCTCCTTTCAAATCCAAAGGCGCTGAATTTGCTTTCATGGCTCGAAACAATCTTTCCTCTTACGTCTGCAGCATGATTTCCAAATTCGTTGCTGGATATCGCTCTCCTATTCGTTTATTTTAGTAATCCATCCTTTATTTCTCGCTATCCGCCCGATACAGACAACTAATCTGCACTAGTCCGCAAGGCGTGAGGGGCAAAAGAGCGTAACTGCCTACACCTAGAATTCCTGACAGGATCCTCGCACATCTCCAGCGACCTCTTCTGCGATTCTGTTGAGTGACAGATTCAGCATTGCCAAGCGTCAAGGCCCGTGAAAGATTTTAGTAATATGATTTCAAGTTCCAAGACGTGTATAAGAGTACTTCTGCTCTGCAAACCAAGGCAAGTAGAACGTAACTCCCATTCTGAAGTGCTGGGAATGACCTCTGCGTAACATTATGTCTGGAAGTGCGTGTTCTGTACAGCAGTTTGACAAACACTTTATTGCAGTCGAGAAATTAACTCTCATGAATCTACATTATGAGCGCATAGATTCCGTTAGAAGCGTAAACAGCCTCTAGCGTACCAAGGCACGGCCGTATACAGCCGTTATTATTTATAATAAATGCTTGGCATGTTTAAAATACCGATGTATCGATACTTTTCCGAAAGGACATCGATATATCGGCGACATTCCTTATCCATGTATATCGCTGTTTCTATACCGAAATAGCAGCAATGTCGAGTGCCGATATTTCTATTTTACATTTTCCTCGCAATTTTCGGTAAATACTTGAAAGAGATCTTGTGAAAATTTATAACACATAATTTTACTGTCACTGCATGAAGGAGTCTCACTAACTCTTCATCACGTTCAGTCTCTCTCTTTTGACTGTGTGAACCAAGTATAGCTGGCACAAAGACGAGGTCCGATTGCACTGAGGACCTGTGGTGTGAATGGAGTAAGAAGATTTTAGATGTGAAGAAACAGCACAACAATTGCTTTAAAAACAATTTGTACCGCAATGAACAATAAATTACAAGATTGGTCTGCGATGGGGCAGTGAGACGTAATGGGAAATGCTGACGCCATCGGCGGCGCTCGGCGCTGCCAACGAACTGCAACGTCTAACTTCACCGCGCAATTTTGATACTATAACTGCTAGGTCGCTCGCGTTTGCAGAAATGATAAAACAGGGAAGTCGACAGGAATTGTTCTGGACAAATCAGATGCGACAAACCGAACGGCGGACCCATTGGACATCTTTTATTGTGCCATTTAACATGCAGTTATTATTAGCAAAGTGGTTAGCACCAAGCGTGAACGTGCATCGTTTTCCTTACAATTCTTGCACTAAGGAGGACAAACAAACTGACGGAATATACACTATTGGCCATTAAAATTGCTTTACCACGAAGATGACGTGCTACAGACGCGAAATTTAACTGACAGGAAGAAGATGCTGTGAATGCAAATGATTAGCTTTTCAGAGCATTCACTCAAGGTTGACGCCGGTGGTGACACCTACAACATGCTGACATGAGGAAAGTTTCCAACCGATTTCTCATACACAAACAGCAGTTGACTGGCGTTGCCTGGTGAAACGTTGTTGTGATGCCTCGTGTAAGGAGGAGAAATGCGTACCATCAAGTTTCCGACATTGATAAAGGTCGGATTGTAGCCTATCGCGAATGCAGTTTTATCGTATCGCGACATTGCTGCTCGCGTTGGTCGAGATCCAATGACTGTTAGCAGAATATGGAATCGGTGGGTTCGGGATGGTAATACGGAACGCCGTGCTGGATCCCAACAGCCTCGTATCACTAGCAGTCGAGATGACACGCATCTTATCCGCATGGCTGTAACGGATCGTGCAGCCACGTCTCGATTCCTTAGTCAACAGATGGGGACGTTTGCAAGACAACAACCATCTGCACGAACAGTTCAACGACGTTTGCAGCAGCATGGACTATCAGCTCGGAGACCATGGCTGCGGTTACCCTTGACGCTGCATCACAGACATGAGCGCCTGCGGTAGTGTACTCAATGACGAACCTGGGTGCACGAATGGTAAAACGTCATTTTTTCGGATGAATCCAGGTTCTGATTACAACATCATGATGGTCGCATTCGTGTTTGGCGACACCGCGGTGAATGCACATTGGAAGCGTGTATTCGTCATCGCCATACTGGCGTATCACCCGTCGTGATGGTATGGGGTGCCATTGGTTTCACGTCCCTGTCACCTCTTGTTCGCATTGACGGCACTTTGAACAGTGGACGTTACATTTCAGATATGTTACGACCCGTGGCTCTACCCTTCATTCGACCCCTGCGAAAGCCTACATTTCAGCAGGATAATGCACGACCGCATGTTGCAGGTCCTGTACGGGCCTTTCTGGATACAGAAAATGTTCGACTGCTGCCCTGGCCAGCACATTCTCCAGATCTCTCACCAACTGAAAACGTCTGGTCAATGGTGGCCGAGCAACTGGCTCGTCACAATACGCCAGTCACTACTCTTGATGAACTGTGGTATCGTGTTGAAGCTGCATGAGCAGCTGTACCTGTACACGCCATCCAAGCTCTGTTTGACTCAATGCCCAGGCGTATCAGGGGCGTTATTACGGCCAGAGGTGGTTGCTCAGGGTACTGTGTTCTCAGGATCTATGCACCCAAATTGCGTGAAAATGTAATGACATGTCAGTTCTAGCATAATATATTTGTCCAATGAATACCCGTTTATCATCTGCATTTCTTCCTGGTGTAGCAATTTTAATGGCCAGTAGTGTATATATCCCACACATACGCAACCGCCGCGCACGCACGCGCGCGCACACACACACACACACACACACACACACACACACACACACACACACACACACACACACACACACACAATAAAAAGTAGTAGGTTCACACGTTGGCACCACTCACAGTGTGAACACTTTTTAACCCAAAACAACCAAAACTGCACAAACGTATGTATCCAATTTGCAGAATAACCACGGAAGATGCTTTATAAACAAAAGCGAAACGCGTCTGGTGTAATGCTTTTTAACTAAACTGTAGTCAGCACAAGACGAATAACATGTAGTAACAGATGTGTATTCGTGTAATAGTGGATTTTTTTGCCTGCTCATGAGCAACATGTTGCATTTATTTACGTTCAGTGTTAACGGCCAGTTCCTGCACCAGTGATCAATCCTCTGCAGGTATTGTTGCAGTTCACTATTGTTTTCTGGCTTTGCTATCTTGTAATAGAACACCACATTATCTGCGGATAACTTCATGGAGGTTCGGACGTTATGCACTACGTCATTTATGTATACAGAGGGGTTAATCTAAATTAGTTACCTAAAGTAACAGTAAACAATTTCGAAGCCATTGACTACTTAGTATCCGATAGCTCTTCAAACCTTTTCAAGTTTCGATCGTACGCCTTCATATGCCACTTCATTCGCTCCTTACGAAGAAATATTGCGTGATCGCACTAACAATGGAGACGTATAGCTAAGAGTAGCTTGTGGTACCAGAAGACTCAATGATCAGTTGTTTTAAGATGACACTCCAGAACAGGGTATCACAAAGCTCCGCCTCGGGCAGAGACTATAAAAGAACGGTAAGATCGGTTTGTGGAAACAGGTTGTGTGGCACATCGAGGAAAAAGCCAAGGTCGCCTACGCAGATTCTTCATCTGGGAAGAAATTTCGTACAGATGGGATATCTGCCATGTGATAAGAGGAAGCCATAGGGAACATTTGTAGAAATAAACTTTTATGCTCTGTAAATTTCAGAACTGGGAATCAAGTAAGTAAATGTGTTGCGTTATCCAATAGTAGTTTTACGTGACTAATTTAGATAAACCCTGTATTGTGAATAGTAAGGGTGTTACGGTTAATTAATATGGAATTCTTACATTGTACCTAAATCTTTTTGTTCAGTTCCATTGATGGTTAACTCACTGATTTAACCATAGTTAGTTAACGATATATTTATTTGAAATACCGGGTGATCAAAAAGTCGGTATAAATTTGAAAACTGAATAAGTCACGGAATAATGTAGATAGAGAGGTACAAATTGATACACATGCTTGGAATGACATGGGGCTTCATTAGAACCAAAAAATACAAACATTCAAAAAAGTCCGGCAGATGGCGCTTCATTTGATCAGAATAGCAATAATTAGCATAACAAAGTAAGACAAAGCAAAGATGATGTACTTTACAGGAAATGCTAAATACGTCCCCCATCATTCCTCAACAATAGCTCTAGTGGAGGAATAATGTTGTGAACAGCACTGTAAAGCATGTCCGGAGTTATGGTGAGGCATTGCCGTCGGATGTTGTCTTTCAGCATCCCTAGAGATGTCGGTCGATCACGATATACTTGCGACTTCAGGTAACCCCAAAGCCAACAATCGCACGGACTGAGGCCTGGGGACCTGGGAGGCCAAGCATGACGAAAGTGGCGGCTGAGCACACGATCATCACCAAACGACGCGCATCTGTCGGACATTTTGTGAACTTTTTTTTGTTCTAATAAAACCCCCATGTCATTCCAAGCATGTATGTCAATTTTTACCTGTCTATCTACATTATTCCGTGGTTTATTAAGTTTTCAAATTTATACTGACTTTTTGATCACCCGGTATATTTGTCTCAAATATTAACCGAGAGTAAGAATTTATTCGATCGGGATTTCAACAAAACTGGTCGCTGTGATTGTGTTTAAGCAGAAAAATTCTTCCTAGAAATGAGTATATCGACTATTCGTATACGCTGCCAGTACTAATTAAAATACCGATTTGAGTCGTACAGAAATACGACCGTACGAGTGGGATCGCTCTGACCCTTCACCGAGTCGAACTTCAAATAACGCAAATTACTTTAATCGCACTATAGTGCTCCTTTTACTCCGATTGTCGAGTGGCAGGGGCCAGCTGCCGTCAAATCGCAGTTCATTGTTAAGTGATATGCGCTCGCTCAGTTATCTGCTTTGTTGGTGGGTGCAGAGCACTGAAGCGTGGCTAGCTGCACGCTGGCAAACCCCCAACCCCCAGTAGTCTGTTAATCACAAGCTAATTTTAATGTGAGTGTAGGCTGGAGTGTTTCCAGAAGTAGAAACTTGTAGACTGATAACGTGAAGCTCTGTGCGCTACAAGAGACGATCAAACTCTAAATTAATAGTTTACCGAGTATCAGTCTCACTACGTCGCTTACTCCAGGCTACAGCTCTTG
Organism: Schistocerca serialis cubense; assembly: GCF_023864345.2. Lineage (NCBI taxonomy): Eukaryota > Metazoa > Arthropoda > Insecta > Orthoptera > Acrididae > Schistocerca > Schistocerca serialis. The sequence goes on from NC_064641.1 coordinate 260,501,400, forward strand.
ACAGAACACGAGCGGCAGATGCGCCCGCTGCTATGACCGACGGGAGTGGCGTGGGTCAGACTAGCTGAGCCAAGGTCACGCCAACAGCTGCACAAAACGACCATCGGGCAGCACTCTGGAGCAGGGTTCCCGACCTTGCAGACTTACAGCTCTTCTGTCACGCATCCGCGTGATTTAGCAACGGCGTTACCTCGACCATAGATTACAGAGTGCAAACCAAGAGTGTAAATCACGCCTATTATAGCCCGATTGATGCCTTGCTCCATCTACGGTACGTAACTACGAAAGGTAGTCACAGTTTTAACTATCGCAACAGGAAAGTAAAGTTAAATATTTGTATTGTATTTATTTATTTATTTATATCCACCTTTTCACGCGGCTAAAACTGCCAAACAAAAACATGCTGCCCGTTGAAGTGGAGTATCGTACGGTAATTCGTCTTCGGCAGCAGTACTGATCGTTAAAATTTTATGACTATCATATTCTACGCGTGTATTAAATATAACATTGATTTAATGCATTTTAAAAACACAACAACTAATATTTTAGGTCGTTTAATAATGTTCACTTAATATGGATTTCACGAATGACTGCTCAGCATACTTACTAAACTGGCCGGCAATACAGACAGCAGCTTTCATATACTGTCAAAGGATAGTAGACCACGCACTGTGAAAGGACACAGCTCATGTGTGGCAAATGTGGGATAAGAAATAGGTGAAGGCCTTATTCAACCGATAATTCGTATGAACACCGTAGTGCTCTGGCTAAGGATGGCCCTATTGAAGATGGTATGTCATTGCCTTCCTACGAATTTCTAACTGATTTATCTGCCATCTGTAGGGCGAGCACCGTGCACTGTCAATCACGGCGTTTTTCACATTTAACCAGCACTTCAAAATTTCTCTGCTATCTTTCGGAGAAGGAAGTATAATGAAATCTAGATACTTCGAAAATACCAAGGACTTCCTGAAATTATAAACTGTGTTTAACATGCGATAATTTTCTGCTGTTTACCTATGTTGATGGGTTTGCGCCTAGGCCGCCTGCACGGAACAGACCAGCCCCTGAAAGGCTGGCCGTTTACTGTCAACTAATCCGTCGCCGTTCTCGAGTCCACACCTAGTCGGCAAACGGCAGGTATTTGACTAAGGCAAGACAGAAACGGAAAGACCATACTGACTGACAAATATAGGAGGAAAAGAAAAAGTAAACATACCTCTTCAGAGGTAGGAAAATCAGCCAACCAGTTGCAAAACGAAAGTTTATTTGCCCTTGACCTGGGTTTCGATATTTTTAGAAATATATTCTTCAGAAGGAGTGGGTCTTGTTACATCACATGGTCGTACATTAGATTAGCTGAAGCTGAGCGGCTCTTGTATATAAAAACTGACATAAAAACAAGAATTTTCACATGCCATGGCTTTAGATAGCAGCCAAATTACATTTAGCGTAGTTCAGAATAAATTCCCATTGGTAGAAGCTCTTCTCACATCCTCAGCGGACGCCAGAATCTCCACCTCATCTGCAGACGCAGAGCTTGTACCTAGTAGTGGTGCAGGAGCAATAGGGAGGGAATTGCCCCCCGCCATTAATGGGGAAGGTGTAGTCTTCAGGCTCTGAGAGGTGACTGGGGTTGGTGCAGCTGATGGGGCTAGAACTGTTGTAGCGGCAGCATAGGATGATGTCATAAGTACAGGATGCAGGCGTTCAAATTTCCTCTTAGCCTCAGTGTAGATCAGTCGGTCCAGGGTATTTTCTTTTACTCCATGACTTTCCTTTCTTTCTGGAGAATCCCTCAGTGAGGCGAGCAATTCAAATGGTGCTCTCCACAGTTTACACAAATGGGAGGCCGGGCACATGAAGCATTGGGATGTGATGGGCGTCCGAAATCTCGACCTTTTTTTTTTTTTTTTTTACGCTGGAAGTACAGTGGGAAGACATATGGCCGAACTTCCAGCATTTCAAGCACCACATCGGGGTAGGGATATAGGGCTTTACATCACACTGGTAGACCATCACCTTGACCTTCTCAGGTAATGTGGCACCCTCTAAGGCCAAGATGAAGGCACCAGTGGCAATCTGATTATCCCTCTGACCCCGGTGGACACGCCGAAAGAAATGTACACCTTGCCGCTATCAATGGGCGCGCAGCTCATCGTCAGACTGCAAAAGAAGGTCCCTGTGAAATATGATACCCTGGACCATACTGAAGCTCTTATGGGTCATGATGGTAACAGAAACATCCCCCAGCTTGTCACAAGCGAGTAACGCTCGTGACTGGGCAGATGATACTGTTTTGATCAAGACTGACCCAGATCTCATTTTGGACAAGCCCTCCACCTCCTAAAACTAGTCCTCTAAATGCTGAACATAAAACTGAGGCTTCTTCATCATGAAAGATTCCCCATCAGCTCTCGAACATACAAGGTACCGAAGCAAATAAGAGCCGCCGCCATCCTTAACCTGAGTTTCCTCCCATGGTGTGGCCAGGGAGGGGAACGATTTGGAGTCGTACTTCTGTGCGTTGAATTGAGCCCGTGGGATGCTTAGCGACTGCTGTGTTTGACCACCGGCAAGAGTTTATGTACCACGCTTCATCGCGTGTCGTCTGCCTGATGCTACCCACTCCGACCAGGGGCCCTCCCCCAGGCGCCACCCAGTCACAGCAAATGCCACCTGGCAGGATGGCCATTGTCGGGAGTCCTGATGCCCCAGGGTGACAGGCATCTACTCCTCGGCATACGTGGGGACTTAACGGCGCAGGCATCAGCAGAGCGATTCCAATGTCGTCAGGGGGCTACAACCAACAGGGTACATGGCAGCCCCACCACAACGGACTGGCTACTGTGTTGGATATCAGGTGCAACCAAGCACACAAGTCCGTTATCGTCAGCGTAGAAAACGATACTGCGAAGTATCCAAGAGGGTGGCCTCATCCGACAGCTGGAGAAAAGTGCAGATCCACGTCGACGAAGGATGCGAGAGGTCTCAGCGCATGTTGGACACTGCACCATGAAAGGCGGCCTTCCCCAATTGGCTCGCTCTTCGTGAAAATCTTGAAATGGAGGTCAAACCCTACAGGGGACCATAACAAAGGCCGAAACGTGAGAGATTCCTTTTAGTCACCTCTTACGACGGGCAGGAATACCTCTGGCCTATCCTAACCCCCGGACCCACAGGGAGTGATAATTCTTGTTTTATGCCTGTTTTTATATATGACAAGAGCTGCTCCACTTCAGCTAATATCGTGTACCACCATGTGTTTTAACAATGCTAACCTCACAAATATTTTTCTATTATTAATATTTTGTTTTGTTTGTAAAAATTATTTTTGTAACTGCTTATATACATTTTAGGGCCCATTCCTCCTGAAGAAGAAATTTTTAGAAACATATAAACCAAGGTCAAGGGCTAATAAAGCTTTATTTTGCAACTGGTTGATTTTTTCAACCTCTTCATACCTTTTCATTTACACATGTCAACCACTAAAGTCTAAAGCCCAGTGTACACAACAATCGCGATACTAAATGAGACAGTGATAATGGTGATTGCACTTTCTAATTTTATATCGTGTCAGTACGATATGAGAGTTTGTCGGTATTAAAATTCTTCCACTGTGTAACACAGATACTTCTCAAAATTTTTAATACTTCTTGTAAGTTACGCTTAAGTGATGTACTAAGCACAGATGCAAACCAATTTTACAATGAAGGCTTTCACGACCGGCTGTCTTAGTTGCTGGTTACTCTTCCGGCTGTATAGTTGTGATCCATGATCTAACTGGTCGACAAGACAGTGCAAGAGCAGAAAAACTGTAATGCAGTCCTAGATGAGATGTGAGGAACGAAAAAGTCTCATTGTTCATGACTTTACAATCTGGAAGATTCACCAGCAATTAATAATAAATTGTTATTATGTTTAAACCGATTAACACACGTTACTGTTGCTGAAATTGTTGCACCTATGGCACGTTCAAAGTGGTTGTGACTACAAGTCCGATTTGGAGAGGGAAAGGCAGTACTAACAAATTTTGAATGCCCCCCCCCCCCCCCAAAGTCGTGTCCTAGGTCCGCCCTGAGTCCCAATTTCCCCAAAACACGAATCTCTTAGCTAGTCTGGCCTCTGCTGACTCAATCTAAAGAGAAAACCCAAAAGCAATACGTCCCGTAGTTTAGTTTCGCTCTGAGCGTAACCTCGCTGCCCGTTGCTTCTGGTGGCAATGAGTTGCGGCCACACGGGACGCAGCCTTGCATGCAAGTATGCGGAAAGCCAATGACGTCATCGGAGCGGCGAGCCAGTAACATGGACACGTACCGCTGTTAAACTGGCGCTTTCCGAGTAATTTACTAATCAGCCGTTGCGTGTCATCTCTCGCAACCCGCCTGTACTGCGTTAACGACTGCCTTTTATAAAACTCGCTAACTAACCTGCTTGTGCTTCGTTCCCGAAAGGTAGACTCCGACTAGACCTTTTACCTATACTGCATACAGAGTCAAACAGGCAACGGGGAACGGGGATTTCAATGCCGCACACGAAGTACTCTGAAGATCATAACTTCAAATATTTTTTTCCGGTAATGTAAGCACCATAAAATCGGTAAGGATCTCAAAGTCTGTTAATTGGCCCCGCAACTCTTTTAAGTTAATGCATATACTATAATTTCAAGATTCATTTCGTAATACTTAGGGCGCAATGCACATTGTACCTCCGTAACGCTGAGAACATTTCAACTACTTCCATACTGACTACGGTACAAATTATGTTATGGAACATCTCCAGCTGCTTAAGCATTTTTCGTACGCTTAAAAAACAGTGAGGGGACAAAGTCTCCAAAATCTACATTGGTTTGGTATTAATTACGTTGTCGGCTGACCAATGGGAAGCTATGTATGAAACCTAGTCTTCCAAATATTTTGCGGAAGAGGTCAGAAGAGTTGTAAATTTCACGAGTATCCTGCTCTAAATAAATGAACGCTTTTATGAAGGACAGTTTTCATTTTGTAGTATACACGAAATGTAATTATAGAAAGCTATGGTTCATATTTAGATATGGTTCTCAAGATTACTGTCTCCTTGTAGAATTAATTATAAATAAATAGTACGTTTGGATTAAAATTATAATCGGCAGGTTCCAACTGAAAACATTTTCAAAATCGTTACTGTTTTCGTCATAGAGAACACAAGTTTAAAGTTTTGATTTAATTTGCATATTTTACTAGAAAGTACGTACACACACACACACACACACACACACACACACACACACACACACAGGGAAAGGAAAATAAGGTCATTGGAGAGGAGCATAATTTCGGATTGGCAAACGAAATTGTGTGCAGGTTTTGAATCAAATGTAAACCCAGGTTTATGATCCATCTTTTAAGCGCAGAATTTCGGCGACTGTTCTCATGGACGAACGATATCCCGTTGAACACTAATACGTAATACGGCCTATCAGACCGAGAAAATCTCAGAACTCAATGTCTGTATAGATTTTGACATAAAAGTGATATTTAACTAAAATCAATTTTCAAGTGGACATAAGAACATTATTTTACTCTGACACTACATCGGTTGACAATTGCTACGGTAGAACTGGCAATTTCTACCGAACAACCGACCAATGATAGTAAAAGGAAATATAAAGGACGGGACGTGCTCACTGCAGCATGGTCTTTGCACGAATGCTCTGTGTGCCTCGACAGTTCACGCAGCAACATGTTAGCAATACATCATTTAAGTGCTCACTATCGTGGAAGAGCAGTGGCGCAGATCGAAGGAAGTCGGTGTCACTATGGTGGCCATTGTTACGAGTATGTCCAACAGTGTCATCTCGCGATTACAGAAGGCCACTGAAGGTGGAAATGCCATGCGAAAGGATGCCATTGGTCGTAGGCGCACCATTTCACTGCAAGAGGATCGATACGCAGCCCTTATGGCGAAAAGTAACAGACATCTGACTCCTAGGCAGATCGCTGCACACCTTGCATCCGCTACGAGTTAATGCACGTCTGCCAGAACCATTTTGCGGCAGTTAAATCAGGCTAGTTCGTATGCTTGGAAGCGTGTTAAATACATCCCACTTCAACCAGCCATCGTCTAGAAAGAGTTTGTTGGTATAGGGAGAATGTTGGTTGGAGTCAGCAACAGTGAACTAGAGTGATGTTCTCCGACGAATCACAATATAATGTGCAACTGATCTGGCCGCTGGTTAGTGCGGAGGGAGAGGCGCCGCCTACACAGGACAGGTGAACTGTTACACAAAATGAAAAGTGGAGATATGAACGTATGGAATGGTTTGCGTGCTCCCCGAATCTAAACCCTATAGAGTAATCGTGGGATGCTCTTCGCAAACCTGTTTCTTAACTAACACCTCCCTATCAAACCGTGCAACAACTGGAAACAGCCTCGAGAGAGGAGTGGAACAATATCCCGCAACGACTACAAAGATTGGTAGGCGGCATGAAAAAATGGGGCAAAATTTAGGTTAGTGCCCGAGGAGTGCATATTCTACTCAGAGTCCGAGATCGACCGTTTTGTTGAGAGAGTGACCTGTGTTTACATTTGTTATCCTGCATTCCCATAAGATGATATCTGTACCATTCCTCATTACAAATATTCTATTTCACCTTAATACCTATGCAGTGTTTTTTTTATTTTTGCCTTCATTGCCTGTGATTATTCCTTCCCAACAATGTTTCTGTTCCTTAGCAATTGTTATGCAGTGTACATGTACCAGTATCGAATGGCGCGAAAAGGTTCCACGGACACCCAAGGAAACCAATTTCCTGTTTTTCGCTGGAAAGCTACTGAAAATTTTATGTTGCTACTTGAAAGGTGTTATGAATGAGGACTTTCTGGAACAAGAGCCACTGTCCCCTACGTTACCCATTCTTGCTCCACAGCTACGACTGTAAGAATGACAGCCTTTGCCGTACTCTTCCAGTGCCGCCTAATTATTTGCTCAACAGAAACGGGCACGCAGAATGGTAGAAATTCGAAACGTGTGAAGTATCACAGGCTGATGACCTGAAGCGGATCTAACAGCAGCGATATGTGGACATTTCACCACGTTTCAATCACAATCAGCCCATTACCGAATGGTATTAGTACCCCGATCAACTGAAAACAGCCTATTTAATTACAACTTACTATATTTTCCCAGAAGCCACCTGCTGGCGATAAGAGTCACAAAAATTTGACAAAAATATGGAAAGAACTCGAGAAAAACATGCTTGAACACAAATGCAGACGCTAGCCAAGCCTGCAGGTTGTGCTGTTATATTTGACCATTAGCAATGTACTCAATGCGTTGCAAGTGGCAGTCGTGACAATAACGATGTTTGTATAGTTATGAGGTCATTATGTCGAGGTAAATGAATTCTAACTTGGACAAGTTGTTGCTGCTTTTATGGTAGGTGCTTTCGTAACCAGGCTAGCCGAAGTGTTTGATGTTAGAAGAGGCATCGTATCGAAGATTTATACCGTATATAGAGAAAACGGAAAAACAACAGTCGCTAAATCACTACGCGGACGGAAGCGTGGGTTGAGTGATCGTGACGGACTGTCATTGAAGAGCTTTGTGACGAAAAATAAAAGGACGAGTTGCTACAGTCGGTGCACAACTGAATGACGCCCTCACGAACCCTTTCAGCACGAAAATACCTAGAGAGCTCCGGAAGCAAGGAGCTGCTGAAATTCTAAAACCGATCAGCGATGCAAATGCTCGTAACAGGAAAACTCTGTGTGTAAGCCACAAGACCTGGATTATGAGCAATGGAAGAAAGTCATTCTGTCGAATAAGTCTTGTTTCACACTGTTTCCAACTTCTGGCCGAGTTTACATCCCAAGAGTGAAACACGGAGGGGATTCGGTGACAATTTGGGCAGCCATATCACGGAATTCCATGGGCCCCACGGTTACTCTGCAAAGTCTCATTACTGCTAATGATTATGTGACCATTTCGGTTGATCAGGTCCATCCCACTGTACAATGTTCGTTCCCGTTCTAGGACCTCGGTTTACACAGTTCGCATCGTCCAGGAACTGGTTTTGTAAGGACGAGAACGGAGCATCTCCCCTGGCCACCAAAATCACCCAGTCTCAACAGTATTGAGCCTTTGTGGTGTACTTTAAAGAGAAGGATAGGTGATCTCTATCTCCATCACAAACCACACAGGACCTGTATTTATCCATTCCGAAACGACTGAAAACTGTTTTGAACTGAACGGGAATCCTATGTCGTATTAGGTATTGTAATGCGCTGTGTTTCCATATACTTTGTCCACTCTCCGTACATAAAGTGAGCAGCCGAACAATTATGACCACAGTCAGCCCCCTCCCTCTTCGTGATTGAATGCTGCATGGTGGCGTTGCGGGCACGTGACGCGGAAGGACGAGTATATAAACGCCGCAAATGGAAAATCCACTGATAAGGGAAGTGCGGAAGCAAATCGGTTGTTCGCGCGCTGGTTTCGTGAGCAAGCACGACAGTCGACCGTGTGAGATAGCGGTCGTTTGTAGACTGCCGCCGTATGCAGATAGACAGAGACAACAGATGTTTTCTCGGCAGTCCGCACCGGCACCTTATAAATACAGCCCCTGAAGCAGTAGGAAGGTTCATTTCGCTCTCAGACACTGAAGTCTACGCCAGTTAAACCTCTGGTTGTGCTCTGCCTCGGAAATTTTTTTTTGACATTTCATCTGATGTCACACCACGCACATTATTCCGGTGAGGGTACTCTGTGGACTTACTTTCTTACCCGTGACGACAAAAGTGCATATGCGATATTGATGCGACATGTGGAGTGTATATCGAACTTCGAAAACTGAACAGGAGACATATTATTCTACCTGAAGGTTATTTATATTTATGTATCTTAACCCCCAATGAAAGAAACACTTCCTGGTTGCACTATTCAAAATATGCTTATAACATTTAGTTTTTTATTTATTTATTTATTTATTTATTTATTGTTCCGTGGGACCACATTTAGGAGAAGTCCATGGTCATGGAACGAGTCAATACATGAAATTATAACACGATTGTAGAAACAGATAAAGTGAAATATAAGAAACATATTCAGGCGACAAGTCGTTAGTTTAAATAAAGAAAATCAAGAATGTAACACTGGCATTTGCTTAATTTTTTAGCTCTTCCAGGAGCTCCTCGACAGAATAGGAGTGACCCATGAGAAAACTCTTCAGTTTAGACTTAAAAGTGTTTGGGCTACTGCTAAGATTTTTGAGTTCTTGTGGTAGCTTATTGAAAATGGATGCAGCAGAATACTGCACTCCTTTCTGCACAAGAGTCAAGGAAGTGCATTCCACATGCAGATTTGATTTCTGCCTAGTATTAAATGAGTGAAAGCTTCTAACTCTTGGGAATAAGCTAATATTGCTAACAACAAACGACATTAAAGAAAATACATACTGTGAGGGCAATGTCAAAATTCCCAGACTATTGAATAGGGGTCGACAAGAGGTTTTCGAACTTACACCATACATAGCTCGAACAGCCCGTTTTTGAGCCAAAAATACCCTTTTTGAATCAGAAGAATTACCCCAAAAAATAATACCATATGACATAAGCGTATGAAAATATGCGAAGTATACTACTTTTCGTGTTGAAATGTCACTTATTTCAGATACTGTTCTATTGGTAAATAAAGCGGCATTTAGTTTCTGAACAAGATCCTGAACATGGGCTTTCCACAACAGCTTACTATCTATCCGTACGCCTAGGAACTTGAACTGTTCCGTCTCGCTTATAACATGCCCATTCTGTCTGATTAAAATGTCAGTTCTTGTTGAATTGTGGGTGAGAAACTGTAAAAACTGAGTCTTACTGTGATTTAGCATCAAATTATTTTCCACAAGCCACGAACTTATATCATGAACTACATTATTTGATAATGTTTCAATATTACACACAAGATCCTTCACTACCAAGGTGGTGTCATCAGCAAACAGAAATATTATTGAATCACCTGTAATACCAGAAGGCATATCATTTACATAAATAAGAAACAGCAGTGGCCCCAGCACCGACCCTTGGGGAACGCCCCATTTAACAGTGCCCCATTGGGACTGAACATCATTACCACTCTCAATATTGCGGAGGATTACCTTCTGCTTTCTGTTCTTAAAGTAGGAGGCGAACCAATTGTAAGCTACTCCCCTTACTCCATAATGTTCCAACTTCTGCAGTAATATTTTGTGGTCAACACAAGTTGTGGCATTTATGCCACATTGCTGCCCACGTTTATTACATTTTTGTTGCTATGTTTTAAAGCATAATATAGGAAGATTTCGTTACTGGAGGCTAGCAAATAAGTAATATCACAAGACAGAGGCAACGAACTTCGCTCCAGATGGTCACACAGCGTGAGAACGGGCGAGACAGCAACAGCGGTATCGAATTGAAACAGAGACAGGGGGGATCCACCTACCGCGCTGGGCGCCAAGAAGCGAATCTTATTTATGTTTGCTGTCTAAATATTAATATTCAGCTCCAATCATGCCACGGTTTTCGGAAAAATCAGAGGCGCTAAATAACGGACTTAGAAACTTGAAATTTTGTTTTATGCTTCAGTACACACCAAAATTAATAACAGAGTCCACGTTAATCTACCTCATAGTTTTTGAGTAATTAAATAAAAACTAATTTTGTAACTAAAATGTACCTAAGTGTTGTAGATTAAGTACTTGAAATTTTAATGATAGAGGATTTTGATTAAACCAGATGATCAAATATATGAAATAATAGAGCTACTCCAAGTTTAAGACTTGTAACATAAAGAGCAACTGATAAAGTCTTAGCAAAGGTATGGTTCAGAGGTAACAATCTACCGTTAGTTTCACTAAATGAATTCTATTAAGCAAAGTTTTCGTTCTAGCGAGCTGAAACTTTCTACGTGCTTTCAAGCTGCTTATCTGCCTACCAGCAAAAATTAAGAAGTTTCTGAAGTACTTGGTAACTATATTATTAAAGATTATGTGCCCGAGATAGCGGTCGTTTGTAGACTGCCGCCGTATGCAGACAGACAGACAACAGATGTTTTCTCGGCAGTCCGCACCGGCACGTGATAAATACAGCCCCTGAAGCAGTAGGAAGGTTCATTTCGCTCTCACTGTGAGGTCTACGCCAGTTAAACGTCCGGTCGCGCTCTGCCTCGGATGACGTCAGAGTCGTGCTGTGACAAGTGCGTATTTGGCAGTGAAAACGGATAGTGAACCCACGAGGACTGTACACCGTCCTGGATCGTTAAGAATTCGGTAAAATAACTGTTAGTGTGCCGTCCGTGTGAAATTCAATTCCGCGTGGCAAGTGATGAATTTATTTCCACTTTTATGGCGAGCATTAAATTTGGAACATTATTGCGAACTTTCAATTGAGTGATGTTAGTCAGGGCGAAAGACAATCTGGTAGGAAGTTACCGTAGAGGTCGCCTCTGAACTGCTAAAGGTGCTGTTAGATTAGAAAGACTTGTTTTCAACTGAACATAACGCAATTTTGAGTGTTATTTGTGAGAAACTTTAATTAAATTAAATCTTGAATGGAACTTCAAAGTTTTACTGAAGTCATAGTCCTGATCCCCCAAAGAAATGGGAAATAGACACTTTTCTTTCAGTGGGATGGACCGGAAAGGTCAGTATGTTTCCCTTCGCTTTCTGGCTGACCACCAAATTAGTTGACAGGCTCGCGTGATTAAAGACGGCATCAATATTTTAAACCAGTGAAGTAACCTACTTGCCGCCCCACAAGTTGACAGAAAATCATTGAGACTGGTCCGTGCGTCAATGGATAGGACTCGCCTGGTCGGGTGAATCACGGTCGATGGTAGTATCAGGATACACTATTATCCAGGCGAACAGCTGCTCGTAACATGCAACGCTTCACGGACGGACGCCGGAGAGGATGGGGGCAACATTTTGCTATGCGCTTCTGTAGGAGATGATGTTATAACGCACCAGGACAGATGCGGACTACGTGAAGACCTTTGTGGAGACTTCGCTTCGTTTCCCTTCCCCGAAGGCGTCTTCCAGTAGGATAACTGTCCAAGTCATAGGCCACAATTTTGTTATAGTGGTTTGAGAAGTATGACACTCAACTAACTTTTATGTCTAGTTTTACTGTACACAGCATGCCGGGTCTGCTCGCCACACTTCCACCAAGCGGTTGGCAGAATGTTTACGATCAGTGTTCTTGGATACGGTCTTTAACATTACAGTCTACAACCAAACCGTTTATGTCATAACTTCAGCCCATGTCGGCAACCTGAAGATGTTAAAAGAAACGAGTCGGTCGTGGTACAGGTAATGTGCAATTCTACAGCTGAGATAGTTTTCATTAACCATTATCGTTTATGTCTGAGCCACCAAATTCGCCTAATCTGAACTCCACGGTACATAGCTTAGACGCTAACAGTTGCCATCTCCGAGCGCACAGGCAGCGGCCCGTAATTTACGGTAATTTTGTGACCCGTTTGTAGTTATCTTGTGCCACATACTTCCGTAAATGTACTTATAACTTGTCGAATACATGTCACGCATAATCGCCGCTGTACTGAGTTGCCATAGATGGACCAAAATGCTATTACGCTGGTGTCAATATTTTGGCTCATTAGTAGACACGCACACTTCAAACACCGGTAGGTTTATTAGCGTACACTTATTTACACAAAGCTGTTAGTCGTTAAGCGTTGTTCTTACATTGAAATCTGGTAATTTTGTTCCTCCTGAATTACGTTTCGCAGATAAACGAATGTAACTACTGTTAGCATAATTTAACTACTGTTAGCTTCTACAAATGATACTTTTTCCAAGCGGCCTTGAACCTTAGGTGTTAAGAGTGCCTGCTGTGGAAGGTCTGAGAAGTGGCAATGCCAGCAAAGGCGTAGTCATCCACCCACGCAGCTTTGCATATTCATGCAGCTTTCACTTCCAGCAGCAGCTACACTTTCGGTCGGAGAACGACAACCGGAGATTAGGTTCCCAGCTGCCATTTTGATAGGCCATCCGGTAACTGTTTACCACATGTAAAAAAATTGTGAAAAACCTTCGTTTGGCGCGAAAATACTTCAAAATATAAAGCTCCCTGATTTCCAGCCGAGTGAGATCACCGAAACGTCACGCTCTTTCGACAAAAGCCCTCGACTGGGCGACAACGGCAAAGAGATCATACCTTACAATTAGTTCGAATTTTTACGACTGGTCTCATGTCCCCACTCTCTTATTATCAAGTGCACCTGTTTCAGTCTATAAAAACTTACGAGAATGGACGTTAACGATAATAACTTCGTATCCATTATTCTTTGTTTGCCCTGTAACATGTTTACTCTCCTTTACAGATCTGCATCGTTAAATTTTTTTTTGATATTTCATCTGATGTCACACCATGCACATTCTTCCGGTGAGGATATTCTGTGGACTTACTTTCTTACCCGTGACGACAAAAGTGCATATGCGATATTGATGCGACATGTGGAGTGTTTATCTAACTTCGAAAACTGAACAGGAGACATATTATTCTACCTGAAGGTTATTTATATTTATGTATCTTAACCCCCAATGAAAGAAACGCTTCCTGGTTGCACTATTCAAAATATGCTTATAACATTTCGTTCAAATCAAGTTGTGGCGTTTATGCCACATCGCTGCCCACGTTTATTACAGTTTTGTTGCTATGTTTTAAAGCATAATATAGGAAGATTTTGTTACGGGAGGCTAGCAAATAAGTAGTATCACAAGACAGAGGCAACGAACATCGCTCCAGATGGTCACACAGCGTGAGAACGGGCGGGACTGCAACAGCGGTATCGAATTGAAACCGGGACAGTGGGGATCCACCTACCGCGCTGGGCGCCAAGAAGCGAATTTTATTTATGTTTGCTGTCTAAATATTAATATACAGCTCCAATCAAGCTGAAGACTTTACTTGCACTGAGAACTTGTCCATTTTTATTTCAGTATCATTCAATCCATCAAGAAAAGATAATTACAAATTTAGTTACTGTCAGTGTTCTTTGATGCAAGGGATGGAGCAAGCACAAGGAAAGCGATGGACCAATCACAAGCGCATCCTCAAAAGACAGGCGCCAAACTGTTATAGACAGCCTGCGGCCAGTGTACTATCGGTTTTCAAGGTAGTAACAGGCGAACTAGTGTAAGAAGTGCAACTCCCCGCGAAGACGGAATTAACTGTTTAAGTTGCCTTGTGAAACATATTTGTGCGATCTCGTGTGGATTCTACGATCGTGAGAAATATTTTGTGACTTTCGCGGTGCTCGGGAACTAATTATTAATGATCGAGAATCTTATGAATACTAGCGATAGACTCGCTGTAGAAATCGTTTTACGAATTTTGCAACTGGACAAATAAAACAAAATTAGTGGACATCCTAACATTTTGCGATTCTCATTGTGCTTAGCATTTAAACCTACGCGCTTGCAACATTATTATGCGCTAATTATAGCACAGACGTTAGAGCTCGCGATCGACGAAGAAGAAAAAACCAATTGGGGCACGTCTGCGAGACGCCAGGTAAGCAAGTTAACTACAATTCAGTTACGAGAAATGCAGACTTCCATATGTAAATCACACGTAGCATCTCTGTACGTCCCCGTGTACATACTGTGGCAGGTGATATTTCGAACATTCATTCTCTGTCTGATGTGTTATTGCTATAAAGTCGTCATTCTTCTCTGATAGAGAATAATACTGTCATTTTTTCCTATCTATGGACTTAAACCATTTTATCGGAAGAAGAGATATTTCACCTTTAATGACACCAGTATCACAATGCCTCTTATGTAAAACTTCTGAAGCAGTTGTGCAATGTAGCAAAACTGTTTTTTGTATCTGTGTTAAAAGACATGCAAAATGATATACATAACAAATGTCATAACGCTCACACCCTTCAGTAATTAATTTAGAGAATTAATTCTTGGTTAATATCCACAACAATAACCAGTGTCACTCCATGTAGTCTTGAGGACCTGTGAAAGAAGGTCTCCTGCGAAAATTTCCATTCGTGATGGAGCAGTCCTCTACCCAGAACTGCTACGAATGAACTATTTTAACATCCACAGACAGGGCGTTATTACCTACGGGAACACAGTGACCGCAGTGTTCGAAAATTCTTTTTTTGTTTTTCTCAATCTCGAGCCACACAAGTCGTATTTTCAGTTGGCTTCTTAGTAAGTCAGCATCGGATGTTCTGTTTAAAAGGAAGACGAGGGGGGGGGGGGGAGGGTGTTAGTAGAACACTAGACAACTACATTAAAAATCAAATTAAGAACTATACTCAACGACACGCACTTACACCCGTTAAAAAGTAAACGAAGTGGTGCTCCCAGAATACTAACTTTATTTTCGTAACTGTTTTACATCAGCTTTCTTTTTATGCTGAACATCTGATGGCTTATTACTTGTTTACTTTATGTAGAGCAGGAATACCTCTTTCAAATCGTCTCCATCGGTGCTAACTAATTTTTCAGCACAGCTAGGATAGTCAACAACTACAATGTTTTTAGCGTGTCTGCATACTCGTAAACAAAAGCTTACAAAACACACAGAATTAAAGATCTGGATTTTAAATGGTTAAAATTAGTTTGTACACTCAATAAAGATACTCTTCACACACATTATTGTAAGCAAAGGTTGGAAGTGACCGCGAGACAAGCGAATATCGGGACTGAAGTGATATACTTTCTACTGAAGCAGCTACTCCCGCCAGCCACCGCGGGGTAGCTGTTCATAAAGTGAACAATACAAGATGTCCGGGTTAACTTATAATAATTTAAGATGTAGTAACTGGAGACGTAATTAACATTTATTGGCTGCTTGCTTCAAGTGTGGTACCTCAAAATGTTTTCTGCGTTTGCTTGCGGCAGTTGATACCGCGTCTGCATGCGCGTTAACTGCTCTGTTCATTTAATTTTAAACGCGCGTCAGTTAATGCAACAACGTACGTAGACATGCTGTAGCTGTATGATGTGCCGCAACTTCCCCGCGACGTGATGTTTCAAGATTGCGCAACATGCCGTTTTGTGAACAATGTGAGGAGTTTCTTGAATGAAGAGTTTCAAGATTGCTGGACTGGGAGAGGTAGTTCGTCGATTTCGTGGCCCCTAGATTCCTATAAATTACGCCACTTAATTTTTCTCTTTGGAGGTTTATAAAGAATCAAGGGTAGCCAGAAACCAGTTCGTGATCTACCGGATCTGCGCCATCGCATTCGTGCAGCTGTCGCAAATATTACGTCTGCAATGCTGCAAAATACTTTGAGAGATGTGCAATTGAGATAAGATGTCTGTCGCGCCACTTATTGTGCGCGATCAAGGTGTATTATGTAGGCAAAAAAACATTTTAAGCTATCATCTTTGTAAAAAAAGTATCGTCAATAAATATCTCAGCTACTTCAAGTTATTACATTTTGTATATGTTTAAACCAGACACCCTGCACTAAGAAGCTGAAACCGGTAGTGATACCATTTGTGTGACTGGAGGCTCAGAAATACATTAAAGAGCCAGTGAATAAGAAGTTAATACAAGAACTAGTTGTCTAACAGCGCTGCAAACAATGGAGATATGGCAAATCAAATCGACTCCCTGGCCGTTAACAGTTACGGAGCTTAGCTATACCAACCTACCTGTCAATATTGTGACAGGACAACAGCTATATGAGAACAGCAGCGACCTGTATGTATTCTAGGTGTGCTCATGTTTGACGACGCCCGACAGACGTTATTTTCCGCTTGGACAGGATAGTCATCCGCATGACGAGGAAGGCGCTAATTTGCCAGATAACACGGGTAAACAGCACACAGTCTGTTTACCGGCTAGGGCGCATCACGGTAGCGCTCTAGCTTGTGTCGTGTGCGCAGTGCACAACGCTCTTCCTCGCACAAATTTTATGTAACCATTACAGATGTAACGAGAGTAACAACATTTAGCTTGTTACTTTCAAGTTACACGTATCATATACACGATTGCTATCTAAGTAATATGCAACGATTTAGTTTACGGGTAACGTATACTTTATTTACTTGAGTGTATGGTTAAAGTTGTAAATACCACAGCTGCTTAAATTTTATAACCAAATTCAACCTATTAGTCTGAGGCTACCGAGGCTAATAGCGAAACATTCTTAAATGTGAATAAAAATAGCAGCATTATGTCCAGAAGAAAGGATTTCATCACAGATTTAAAGTGTGCTTTGCTACCTATTAGATATTTTATGCAAGCCTATTTGGGTAACAGACTAAATGTTTTTATAAACTCATACTTCATACTTCACAACTGTGTTATGTTATGATAACCGGGGACCTAGAAACGACGGAGAGGCTCCGTCCCCGCCGCAGCCGCAGTGGTCCGCAACCCCAAGACGACTACCGCAGTCGCAACCCCAAGACGACTACCGCAGTCCACTTCACTTCACCCCTCCGCCGCCCCACACCGAACCCAGGGTTATTGTGCGGTTCGGCCTCCGGTGGACCCCTCAGGGAAAGCCTCACACCAGACGAGTGCAACCCCTATGTTTGCGTGGTAGGGTAATGGTGGTGTACGCGTACGTGGAGAACTTGTTTGCGCTGCAATCGCCGACAGTGTAGCTGAGGCGGAATAAGGGGAACCTAAAAACCATCCACAGACTGGCTGGCACACCGGACCTCGACACAAATCCGCGGATTCGTGCCGGGGACCGGCGTTCCTTCCCGCCCAGAATGCCGTGCGTTAGACCGCGCGGCCAACCGGGCGGGCTCACAACTGTGACTCACTGACAACTTCTATAAACAATATGATGGTGATGGGCGAGGGAGGGGGGGGGGGCGCTCGATAGCGTCATCATTATACTTCGATTAAAATAAACTTTGTCACTAACGGACAGATATAGGGGGGGGGGGGGGGTTGGAATCAGTGTTGCCGGCGTGCAGCCAGCCATTCCAGACTCGTTCTGCATTTACAGAGTGGTTGTAATTAAGTGCGGTTACTCACGGAGGTCCAGTATGGGCTGCAATTGTGGTATGGCAGTGAAACTTGGTAGATGAGCTAATACGTTAACACGGAATCCACTTTTGGCCATCAGGTGAAAATCTGGCGCCGTGCACGGTTTGTACGAGGGCAGTTCAATAAGTAATGCAACACATTTTTTCTGAAACAGGGGTTGTTTTATTCAGCATTGAAATACACCAGGTTATTCCCCAATCTTTTAGCTACACACCACTATTTTTCAACGTAATCTCCATTCAATGCTACGGCCTTACGCCACCTTGAAATGAGGGCCTGTATGCCTGCACGGTACCATTCCACTGGTCGATGTCGGAGTCAACGTCGTACTGCATCAATAACTTCTTCATCATCCGCGTAGTGCCTCCCACGGATTGCGTCCTTCATTGGGCCAAACATATGGAAATCCGACGGTGCGAGATCGTGGCTGTAGGGTGCATGAGGAAGAACAGTCCACTGTAGTTTTGTGAGCTCCTCTCGGGTGCGAAGACTTGTGTGAGGTCTTGCGTTGTCATGAAGAAGAAGTTCGTTCAGATTTTTGTGCCTACAAACACGCTGAAGTCGTTTCTTCAATTTCTGAAGAGTAGCACAATACACTTCAGGGTTGATCGTTTGACCATGGGGAAGGACATCGAACAGAATAACCCCTTCAGCGTCCCAGAAGACTGTAACCATGACTTTACCGGCTGAGGGTATGGCTTTAAACTTTTTCTTGGTAGGGGAGTGGGTGTGGCGCCACTCCATTGATTGCCGTTTTGTTTCAGGTTCGAAGTGATGAACCCATGTTTCATCGCCTGGAACAATCTTTGACAAGAAATTGTCACCCTCAGCCACATGACGAGCAAGCAATTCCGCACAGATGGTTCTCCTTTGCTCGTTATGGTGTTCGGTTAGACAACGAGGGACCCAGCGGGAACAAACCTTTGAATATCCCAACTGGTGAACAATTGTGACAGCACTACCAACAGAGATGTCAAGTTGAGCACAGAGTTGTTTGATGGTGATCCGTCGATCATCTCGAACGAGTGTGTTCGCACGCTCCGCCATTGCAGGAGTCACAGCTGTGCACGGCCGGCCCGCACGCGGGAGATCAGACAGTCTTGCTTGACCTTGCGGCGATGATGACACACGCTTTGCCCAACAACTCGCCGTGCTTTTGTCCACTGCCAGATCACCGTAGACATTCTGCAAGCGCATATGAGTATCTGAGATGCCCTGGTTTTCCGCCAAAAGAAACTCGATCACTGCCCGTTGTTTGCAACGCACATCCGTTACAGACGCCATTTTAACAGCTCCGTACAGCGCTGCCACCTGTCGGAAGTCAATGAAACTATACGAGACGAAGCGGGAATGTTTGAATATATTCCACAAGAAATTTCCGGTTTTTTCAACCAAAATTGGCCGAGAAAAAAAAATGTGTTGCATTACTTATTGAACTGCCCTCGTATATTCCACGCTGTCATTCGACAATCCATAACGGGAGAGAACAGTGTGGCTATCGAGACGAGAGACCGCGCACTGTTGACGAAACTGTTTTACGTGAATGGCGACAATTACAGTGCTACACAGAGAGTATCGCCCACTGAAAGGTCTCAGGAAGGGCCTGATGTTATTAAACGGTTTAAAGATTATGATAATGAAATTAAAAAACACGAGTGAGCTTGGGTGGCACCTGGAAGAGGAAGACATCCTATCCCGATGGAAGTTTCTGACGAGGTTGCTGCTGCTGTAACTAACATACAGCACGTCTCCCGCGTGGTGCTATTGCTCATGCAGTGTCACGAGGACTGTCATGGACAACAGTACGGTGAGTCGTGAGGCAATATGGAGTGACGAGGCACATTTTACACTGCACGGTGAAATGAATACACAGAAATGTCGACTCTGGAGTACTATTAAACAGTGTGTACCATGCGGCTTTTCGCGGATGATGCTGTAGTATACAGAGAAGTTGCAGCATTAGAAAATTGTAGTAGCGAAATGCAGGAAGATCTGCAGCGGATAGGCACTTGGTGCATGGGAGTGGCAACTGTCCCTTAACATAGACAAATGTAATGTATTGCAAATACATAGAAAGAAGGATCCTTTATTGTATGATTATATGATAGCGGAACAAACACTGGTAGCAGTTACTTCTGTAAAATATCTGGGAGTATGCGTGCGGAACGATTTGAAGTGGAATGATCATATAAAATTAATTGTTCGTAAGGCGGGTACCAGGTTGAGATTCATTGGGAGAGTGCTTAGAAAATGTAGTCCATCAACAAAGGAGGTGGCTTACAAAACTCTCGTTCGACCTATACTTGAGTATTGCTCATCAGTGTGGGATCCGTACCAGATCGGTTTGACGGAGGAGATAGAGAAGATCCAAAGAAGAGCGGCGCGTTTCGTCACAGGGTTATTTGGTAACCGTGATAGCGTTACGGAGATGTTTAATAAACACAAGTGGCAGACTCTGCAAGAGAGGCGCTCTGCATCGCGGTGTAGATTGCTCGCCAGGTTTCGAGAGGGTGCGTTTCTGGATGAGGTATCGAATATATTGCTTCCCCCTACTTATACCTCCCGAGGAGATCACGAATGTAAAATTTGAGAGATTAGAGCGCGCACGGAGGCTTTCAGACAGTCGTTCTTCCCGCGAAACATACGCGACTGGAACAGGAAAGGGAGGTAATGACAGTGCCACGTAAAATGCCCTCCGCCACACACCTTTGGGTGGCTTGCGGAGTATAAATGTAGATGTAGATGTAGGTGTTCTGTACGAAGAGCCGCTGCACTCGCCATATTTGGCTGTGTGGTGTGGACTTACCAGTACTCTATTCTCGGCCATTTCTTCTTTGAAGAGAATACAACCAGAGGGCCTGTTTGGTCTACCGTGACTTCTGCACGTTATCGAGACGAACTTTTACAGAATGTGACTCCTGCATTGTATGAGCGCAGATCTATGGGAGCCTCTCTTTTCATGCAAGATGGAGCACCACCTCATCTCGTTCGCCCAATGAAAGATCTGTATGCAACCTTCCACGAACGTGGTATCCGATGCATGGCCTGTAAAAGATCACTTTATTTCTGTTACATTTGGCTCAGGGATGTCTAAAAGAAGGCGTTTACCAGGGACATGTTCGGTCTCTACTTGACCTAAAAGTCAGTATACAGGAACACGTAGGTTCAGATTTCAAGGAAGCAGCTGAAAGGAGGGGGGGAGCTATTGATCACATTTTACCGGAGCAGGACTTCGTCGACGTCTCCGGTACTCATATTACACAAACCGTGTAAGCGGCTGTTAATAATAAAATCGACATTATGCCTTTCTCACATTTTCCGCGCACGTCCAGTTCCTAATCCATTACATACGGAAACATGTCTGTATGTCTTCCTTGCATCCATAGCGCCAAATCTGCATATGCTGGTCAAAATTTTAACTAATTTTTCCAGCGTAAATTGCTTCTGCATGAAGGCATTACAATATATACGAAGTTTCGCTGACATACAGTAATTACGGCCAATACTGGACCTCTGTAATTAGTTGCGCTTAAATTTTAACAAGCCGGTACATAGGGAGTAAGCTACACAGCGATCATGTGGCGCTCAAGGAAGAACTACTACTACTACTACTACTACTACTACTACTACTACTGGCTGGCGGCTGTCCCCTACTACTTGACACGCTGAAGTATCACTAATTTTAATCTGAGTATAGTGCCGAATTGCAATTAGTATAAGTCCTGCTTAGCTGAGTGGTAACTTGTTTGCCTACCATGTAGCGGGCCTGGGTTCGATTCTGGGCTGCGTTTGAGATTTTCGACGCTCGTGAACTGTGTGTTGTGTTATTATTTGATCATTACCGGCATTCAAGCCGCCCAACGTGGCGTCGCCTGAAATAAGACCTGCAACCCTGCGGCCGAATTTCCCCGGATGGGGCCTCCCGGCCATCAATACCACACTCATTTCATTTCATTTTCATTAAAAACTTGATCCAGCCACAAATAAAACACTTAAGATCTTATAAAAAAAAGGCAGTTCTCTGCAGCCGTGAGAAATATATTTAGGGCAAACCAATATCAGGTCCAAGCTAATTATTTCTTCCCAATACTCCTGTTTGAGAGAGATGGGGGATGCATAAAATTTCGTAACCGCATTACACTTTGTGTTTCGGCACTTAAAACCGAGAACCAAATTGAAGCTGCTCTTACATAAGGAATGTAATTTTCTTCTATTTCGTGTTCCAGTTTTCAACATACAATTCTTTTCAAACTATGATGGACTATTTACGACGAATATCATTTGTGAATGTACATTTAATTACCTTTCTGCCAGAATGCCTAACTTCTTTAAGAGGCGTCTACAATGAGTACGGGTGCGCACTATGTATTATTCTCATTACTCACTTTGGCCCAATATAGGCTACAGTAACTTTCTTAGCCCATATTTTATGCCATTACTTATTCATGAGATGAAATACGACAAAGATCTCAAGATACTCATTGTTTAGTGCCACACACTATGAATAAACCGGACAGAGCTGCCGAAATACGAGCCATACTGAAGTAATGAAATAGTATGGATAATGAATCATCTACTGTCTACAAATCAAATTTTATTATAAGTGGTTCGAATTTCAGTACAAAACATCCCATGTCAAAGTGAATTTTGGATTGTGGGCCCCCTCTAACGTGTTGCAGATGGAATCAGCCTCTCAGTGACGTTATGAGATGCGTAAAAAATACTAACCGAAATTTGAAAAACGAAACACGGAATATATGAGAAGTAAGTTGCTCCATGGCTTACCTGTCATTCCTGTCTTTCTTCTTTGCACACAAGAAGTAAAGATAATTTCTCATGAACAATTCTTTTACAAGTTTAACGAAATCTGATTCCATCTGAACACACATATTTAGAACAGTACGAATACCGCAGTAATAATACTATGGTTAATACAGTCACTTCAAAGATTCTATTGCGGAGACATTCGCAAATATACGGAACTTCTATAAATAAAATTTAATTGTGTGTGTATTAAATATATTTCAATTTGATATGGTCAGTAGCTTTTTGTGTGATTTTGTTATGAACAAGAAAGTAAGAAACAATGAACTGCTACATTTTTTAGTTTTTAACATTGCGACGCCAGGTATCTTAACTGTCAGTCTTCTACTTCAGAAGTCACATTTTGATCCCCGTATTACACTGACTATTTTGAAAACGGAAATTGCCTTTCTTTACACTCTCACTGAGATCGCGAGTCTACTATGCTTGTAATAAAAACTTATAATATGAAATTGCTTTTATAACTTCATGGGCACGGCTATAATCTCATACCTGTAAGGCAGAGTAATTTCTTTAATATGTGAACCATTTGTTCCAGTTTGTTACAAAACTCTTTATATTTAGTACATATCTAGTTTCTTGAGATAAATATTAAGCAATGTAAGTTTCTAAGGATTACGTAGAATTATAAAACTAACGAATAATGTTTAAAAAATTTTTCGTACTATAGTCTTTACTTTTTATGATTGGAAAACATTTGATGTTCGGAGCCAAAAAGAAATGTGCATTATACACCAATATTGAACGTGTGCGAAAATGATGGCTTTGCGCTATTAATTCACCATCAATTACCCTTTAACTCTGAAACAAAAATCCCTATTTTTCTCTGGTCATAAGTTTTTCTTGAGCATTATTAGCACAATTAATGTGAAAGGAAAGCGTTTCTGAAGAAGAGAAATTTGTTAACATCGATTATTGATTTAAGTGTCAGGAAGTCGTTTCTGAAAGTATTTGTATGGAGTGTAGCCATGTATGGAAGTGAAACATGGACGATAAATAGTTTGGACAAGAAGAGAATAGAAGCTTTCGAAATGTGGTGCTACAGAAGACTGCTGAAGATTAGATAGGTAGATCACATAACTAATGAGGAGGTATTGAATACAATTGGGGAGAAGTTTGTGGCACAACTTGACTAGAATAAGGGATCGGTTGGTAGGACATGTTCTGAGGCATCAAGGGATCACCAATTTAGTACTGGAGGGCAGCATGGAGGGTAAAAATCGTAGAGGGAGACCAAGATATGAATACACTAAGCAGATTCAGAAGGATGTAGGCTGCAGTAGGTACTGGGAGACGATAAGGCTTGCACAGGATAGAGTAGCATGGAGAGCTGCATCAAACCAGTCTCAGGACTGAAGACCACAACAACAATGTGAAAGCTTTGTGAAGGAACGTTTAATTTCATGAAAATCAGTACGTGAAATACTGTGACGTAATGGCATGAATAACTGACAATCTTAGATTAATAATAACAAATGAATAAACAGTAAGCTGTCGATACCACAGAGTAAATTTACTCTGTGGTCGATACCACAATTTAATATACACAGTCGCGACACTCACTGCTGTGAAAGTTGTTACCCTGCGACACTAGCGCCCCAAGCAGCGAGAAAACAGCCTTCAAGTTGGTTTTTAATTATTTTCTAGTTAATTAGCGAAAGAGATATTACATTTTTTGCGTTCCAAACATTTGTAAATTATTAAGATCATGAAATACATGTAAAAACAGCCGAATTTCCGCGATTCAGTAACATCTTCCTGATTCGGTTACAACTTAATGATGATGAAATACTTCCGCATATGCATATAATTGCAATTTACTCCACTGAAAAAAAAAAGAATATTAACACATATTTCCTACTGAAAAGGGCTTTTTGTTGTCTGTTTTTTATGACAGGCACTTTCCTTGACACTAACAACTTTGTAGGTAGCCTAATGTTTCGCGCAGTGTTACACTTCACTCGATTTTCTAATACATAAATGTTTTTGTAAATGTAATTGCTTTTGCTTCAAAGGCGAATGTACTGAAGATTATTGCCGTTTGTGATTCAAATGTAGCAACAATTGTGGAGTGGTTTCTTCTGTGTTGGGAAACAGTTTTCCTGCTTTTGTTCTTTTATCATCAATGTCCGAGTAATTTTTCCTTCACCTACAGTTGTGATAGATTATCTAAGACGTTACCTAATGTAGGTATTGCGTCCCATATACGTTTCCTATGTTCCACTTTTACTGATTTGGCTAGAAGTGTACTGAAAAAAGTTTCACGTTTTTGAATAGATAAATAACACCTTTTTGCAAAGGTCACGTTTTCTGCTGTGTACTAGCAATTTTTTTCGTAAAGAACACTACATTCTCCAGTAAAGATCTGTGGGTTCCAGGAAATGGAAAAAACTGTTCTGTAATGTAGCGCAGTTTCCACTTGGGTAGTTAGGAAACCTAAAAAGACAAATGTGGCACGTCTTCTTGTCGCTGCAGTTTATTGCGCTACAGACGCTCCTGTTTGTAAAAACCATTCTATAGACCAATATAAACAATTACAATTTGCTTTCGCTTTCACAAGATCTCGCCGAACTCAAGACCATAACTTCCTGGGCGCTGCAATAGTAGCGGATAACAGAAAAGAAACGGAGTGTCGGGACTTATGTTTGACTGTGGTCGATACAAATTTTAATATCCCGACACGACCCTTTAAAATCATATTAACACACAGTATGAAGTTCAAATGTAGTCACTCCTCTTTTTCACAAGACCATAGTTTCTTACAGATGTTTCATGCCTTGCATTACTTAGGGATTTTGTAAAAGCATCAGCTAACATTTCTTCAGAAGGCAGATGTTCGACGTTAATAAAATGACTCATCATGCCTTCTTATAAAGTGATACTTTGTTTTATTGGATAGAATTCGTAATCCGATTCTTCGCAAACAGAATGGCTCATTTAGTAATCTCATACTTTAAGTGACTTTGTGGAACTACTTGGACCTATCTGAGTCTTAAGTTATCTTAACCACAGTTCATGACAAAGCCATTATTCAGCTTCACAAGCGCTTCAATGGCATAAAGACAACATTTAAGAGGTTTGTTTAAAAAGAAACTGAACGTTTGAAATAGAGCGCCAACCGGCAGAGGAAACGCGTCGGCCACTGGGCGCACGCATTAAGTCAGTTTTACTTTGAGGTCAAAGTTGAGTACTCAAAGCGCGTGCACTTTTTGTGCCTCCGTGTAAATCAGCAACGAAACAAGACGCGACTGTGTGTATGACGTCAATGATCTACAGACTGTGCCGAGTGCGATGTCGCTAAACTTCCTAGCATGTTGCACATTGCACCATGCGCAGAAACAAGGGACTTTGGCCGCATCTGCTCTAAAATCGAAAGTTAACCTATTCTCGCAGAGTTCACTCGAATTGAAGACATGGATATTAGGCTTTTGTGTCTCCTTAATCTGTATTGTGTTGTTTAGTTTGGTTTGTTTTTCGTGACACGTTGAAAAGTTACCAAAGTTCCTGAGATTTTTCTCTTTTAATGTTCTCTCACACGATAGACGAAATACCTGTAAGCACTGTGGCATTTAAATTATACACAGAAAAAGCCTACACCACAGAAAAAGCCTACACCACAGAAAAAGCCTACACCACAGAAAAAGCCTACACCACAGAAAAAGCCTACACCACAGAAAAAGCCTACACCACAGAAAAAGCCTACACCACAGAAAAAGCCTACACCACAGAAAAAGCCTACACCACAGAAAAAGCCTACACCACAGAAAAAGCCTACACCACAGAAAAAGCCTACACCACAGAAAAAGCCTACACCACAGAAAAAGCCTACACCACAGAAAAAGCCTACACCACAGAAAAAGCCTACACCACAGAAAAAGCCTACACCACAGAAAAAGCCTACACCACAGAAAAAGCCTACACCACAGAAAAAGCCTACACCACAGAAAAAGCCTACACCACAGAAAAAGCCTACACCACAGAAAAAGCCTACACCACAGAAAAAGCCTACACCACAGAAAAAGCCTACACCACAGAAAAAGCCTACACCACAGAAAAAGCCTACACCACAGAAAAAGCCTACACCACAGAAAAAGCCTACACCACAGAAAAAGCCTACACCACAGAAAAAGCCTACACCACAGAAAAAGCCTACACCACAGAAAAAGCCTACACCACAGAAAAAGCCTACACTACAGAAAAAGCCTACACTACAGAAAAAGCCTACACTACAGAAAAAGCCTACACTACAGAAAAAGCCTACACTACAGAAAAAGCCTACACTACAGAAAAAGCCTACACTACAGTGAATAGAAACGTAAATAGATAAACGAGCTTTAACGAAAATTATTCCAACAGTGAAAAAGTCTGAATTATTGGACGAGAAAAGTAATTTGCTATGTTTTTGCCAGTTAGCACGAAAACAAGATACAACGTATAAAGCCAAAAGGTCCTATTTACTACATTCTAGGTATTGTTTAATGTGTTTGTGAGTAAAAACAAATTTACACGTTCTGAAATGTTTGGATGACAGGTTTAGTTTTATTTCAGATCTCAGGAGTATATGAGGAGTATATGGACTTTACCTGGCGACCTTTGATAAGAATGTCCACTATGAATTCTTCTTTGGTCACTAATACACTAGTATCCTTGCTAGTTCCTAAATTATGTACTATAATTAGATTTTTTCGTAAAAAGGATAGTCCCTCATAACCTCACTTTCATATTTCAAATGTAAAATTGGATAGCATATAGCTCTCACATCACATGCAATTTTTTCGCTGACGTGTAAACGAAAACGACCACTCGAAATAGACGACTCAGTGCAGAAATAAAACGCCTGGGGCGTTGCAATAGACTCAATTAAGACAAGAAAGTCGATAGTGTATAAAGAGTTGTAATCAACAAATTGCCGTTGCCGCGTTTCGCTCTGACCGTTAAAATTGACGGCACACGGACCGTGCTTTCGAACGTCAACTTTGAGCGTGCCGAGTTCGACGTGTTCCTGAATGGTCAGGAACGATGCGACTTGTGCACACAGTACGTTTCCCTCTATGTGGCAGCTCCAGCGGCGGTTGTCGGCTGTATTTTAGCTTGCAATCACACCCTCTACATCAAGCGTGTCAAAGCCGCAGCCCGCACGCAGTCAAAATCAAGTATCAGTGTGGCCAAGAAGTGAACATGTATCACACGATCGGAAAAAATCCATAAAATTCCATTTAAGCAAAGTTACGATAAATGTAATTTTTTTTTTCAATATTTAACTCCCGCCGCATGATACTATTCTTCCACTGGCCCATCTCTTAATTCCTCGTCCACTAAATGGACAAGGGTAAAATTCTTACGTTACCGCTATTAAAACGTACATTTCCTCCCTTGTCCATACGCTAGTCATTTTGTTCTGTCCTTTGTATGCACAAATAAAAGCTTCAATATCCATGATGAACTGTTAAGTCAAAAAAGAAACGAAAGTACCACTTCAGTTCATAAGGACATCGGTTTATGAAAGTTCCGTTAAAAATAGTGATACACAAATTTTCCACAGTTCTTCACATAACAAAAATTACTTCTCCAGTCCCACTTTTTAGAAAAGGAAATACATGGTCATTCTTACTTTATCACTTAATTCAGTAGCAGAATCTTAACATTTCAAATACAAAACTTAAAACAGGAAAGTGCAAAATATCTTACTGCAAGTAGTGGAAGCTGACTTGTACATAAAGCCAATCGAACATACTCTCTCCTCAGAAAGAGTGCACTCGTATTTACATAACATAGAATACTTCCCCCATGAACCATGGACCTTGCCGTTGGTGGGGAGGCTTGCGTGACTCAGCGATACAGATGGCCGTACCGTAGGTGCAACCACAACGGAGGGGTATCTGTTGAGAGGCCAGACAAACATGTGGTTCCTGAAGAGGGGCAGCAGCCTTTTCAGTAGTTGCAAGGGCAACAGTCTGGATGATTGACTGATCTGGCCTTGTAACATTAACCAAAACGGCCTTGCTGTGCTGGTACTGCGAACGGCTGAAAGCAAGGGGAAACTACAGCCGTAATTTTTCCCGAGGACATGCAGCTTTACTGTATGATTAAATGATGATGGCGTCCTCTTGGGTAAAATATTCCGGAGGTAAAATAGTCCCCCATTCGGATCTCCGGGCGGGGACTACTCAAGAGGACGTCGTTATCAGGAGAAAGAAAACTGGCATTCTACGGATCGGAGCGTGGAATGTCAGATCCCTTAATCGGGCAGGTCGGTTAGAAAATTTAAAAAGGGAAATGGATAGGTTAAAGTTAGATATAGTGGGAATTAGTGAAGTTCGGTGGCAGGAGGAACAAGACTTTTGGTCAGGTGATTACAGGGTTATCAATACAAAATCAAATAGGGGTAATGCAGGAGTAGGTTTAATAATGAATAAAAAAATAGGAGTGCGGGTTAGCTACTACAAACAGCATAGTGAACGCATTATTGTGGCCAAGATAGACACAAAGCCCATGCCTACTACAGTAGTACAAGTTTATATGCCAACTAGCTCTGCAGATGATGAAGAAATTGATGAAATATATGACGAGATAAAAGAAATTATTCAGGTAGTGAAGGGAGACGAAAATTTAATAGTCATGGGTGACTGGAATTCGTCAGTAGGAGAAGGGAGAGAAGGAAACATAGTAGGTGAATATGGATTGGGGGGAAGAAATGAAAGAGGAAGCCGCCTTGTAGAATTTTGCACAGAGCATAACTTAATCATAGCTAACACTTGGTTCAAGAATCATAAAAGAAAGTTGTATACCTGGAAGAATCCTGGAGATACTAATAGGTATCAGATAGATTATATAATGGTAAGACAGAGATTTAGGAACCAGGTTTTAAATTGTAAGACATTTCCAGGGGCAGATGTGGATTCTGACCACAATCTATTGGTTATGAACTGCAGATTGAAACTGAAGAAACTGCAAAAAGGTGGGAATTTAAGGAGATGGGACCTGGATAAACTGAAAGAACCAGAGGTTGTAGAGAGTTTCAGGGAGAGCATAAGGGAACAATTGACAGGAATGGGGGAAAGAAATACAGTAGAAGAAGAATGGGTAGCTCTGAGGGATGAAGTAGTGAAGGCAGCAGAGGATCAAGTAGGTAAAAAGACGAGGGCTAATAGAAATCCTTGGGTAACAGAAGAAATATTGAATTTAATTGATGAAAGGAGAAAATATAAAAATGCAGTAAATGAAGCAGGCAAAAGGGAATACAAACGTCTCAAAAATGAGATCGACAGAAAGTGCAAAATGGCTAAGCAGGGATGGCTAGAGGACAAATGTAAGGATGTAGAGGCTTGTCTCACTAGGGGTAAGATAGATACTGCCTACAGAAAAATTAAAGAGACCTTTGGAGAGAAGAGAACCACTTGTATGAATATCAAGAGCTCAGATGGCAACCCAGTTCTAAGCAAAGAAGGGAAGGCAGAAAGGTGGAAGGAGTATATAGAGGGTTTATACAAGGGCGATGTACTTGAGGACAATGTTATGGAAATGGAAGAGGATGTAGATGAAGATGAAATGGGAGATAAGATACTGCGTGAAGAGTTTGACAGAGCACTGAAAGACCTGAGTCGAAACAAGGCCCCGGGAGTAGACAACATTCCATTAGAACTACTAATGGCCTCGGGAGAGCCAGTCATGACAAAACTCTACCATCTGGTGAGCAGGATGTATGAGACAGGCGAAATACCCACAGACTTCAAGAAGAATATAATAATTCCAATACCAAAGAAAGCAGGTGTTGACAGATGTGAAAATTACCGAACTATCAGTTTAATAAGTCACAGCTGCAAAATACTAACGCGAATTCTTTACAGACGAATGGAAAAACTGGTAGAAGCGGACCTCGGGGAAGATCAGTTTGGATTCCGTAGAAATGTTGGAACACGTGAGGCAATACTAACCTTAAGACTCATCTTAGAAGAAAGATTAAGAAAAGGCAAACCTACGTTTCTAGCATTTGTAGACTTAGAGAAAGCTTTTGACAACGTTAACTGGAATACTCTCTTTCAAATTCTGAAGGTGGCAGGGGTAAAATACAGGGAGCGAAAGGCTATTCACAATTTGTACAGAAACCAGATGGCAGTTATAAGAGTCGAGGGGCATGAAAGGGAAGCAGTGGTTGGGAAGGGAGTAAGACAGGGTTGTAGCCTATCCCCGATGTTATTCAATCTGTATATTGAGCAAGCAGTAAAGGAAACAAAAGAAAAATTCGGAGTAGGTATTAAAATTCATGGAGAAGAAGTGAAAACTTTGAGGTTCGCCGATGACATTGTAATTCTGTCAGAGACAGCAAAGGACTTGGAAGAGCAGTTGAACGGAATGGACAGTGTCCTGAAAGGAGGATATAAGATGAACATCAACAAAAGCAAAACGAGGATAATGGAATGTAGTCAAATTAAATCGGGTGATGCTGAGGGGATTAGATTAGGAAATGAGACACTTAAAGTAGTAAAGGAGTTTTGCTATTTAGGGAGTAAAATAACTGAAGATGGTCGAAGTAGAGAGGATATAAAATGTAGACTGGCAATGGCAAGGAAATCGTTTCTGAAGAAGAGAAATTTGTTAACATCGAGTATAGATTTAAGTGTCAGGAAGTCGTTTCTGAAAGTATTTGTATGGAGTGTAGCCATGTATGGAAGTGAAACATGGACGATAACCAGTTTGGACAAGAAGAGAATAGAAGCTTTCGAAATGTGGTGCTACAGAAGAATGCTGAAGATAAGGTGGGTAGATCACGTAACTAATGAGGAGGTATTGAATAGGATTGGGGAGAAGAGAAGTTTGTGGCACAACTTGACTAGAAGAAGGGATCGGTTGGTAGGACATGTTTTGAGGCATCAAGGGATCACAAATTTAGCATTGGAGGGCAGCGTGGAGGGTAAAAATCGTAGAGGGAGACCAAGAGATGAATACACTAAGCAGATTCAGAAGGATGTAGGTTGCAGTAGGTACTGGGAGATGAAGAAGCTTGCACAGGATAGAGTAGCATGGAGAGCTGCATCAAACCAGTCTCAGGACTGAAGACCACAACAACAACAACAACAGAATACTGTAGAATATACTTCTGTTAAACTAGTAAGAAAGTATCAGAACCTAATAGAAAACTCTAAGCTTAGTGAAAAAATTATATGGATCCAGTGAGACATGAACCAATAACACATCACCCGTTACCTTACAGCTCTGTATCTCATTTTGCTATACCTACCATGAATGAAAATACTATGCATCTTACCGCCTTCTGGAAGCTTTAATCTTAGATATGTTATTAACTGACATTTAATTCTAACAAACTGTACAAGGAAAAATGCGTTTTTAATGGATCCTGAATTTTCTGTTGCCTTCAAACGGCATACTTTCATAATACTCAAACTACAACAATTCTTTAATCACTAATACGACGTTTCCCGTCATTTTATTACAACAAATACTACAATTATTAACGACGGGATTTCGAGAGACCCTCAATTTGCAACTGTAAGCCAATACGGTGCCTCGCGTCTCTGAATTGAAAAGAGATTGCGTCTTATGATGTAGATGGCGATCTTCCATCTCACAGGTCTATCTTCAAGCGCACGTTCGGAATATCTGAGATGTTAAGTATTGCTTTGCCGGAAAGATTCCCCAATATGCTTTTTCCATGCCACGACGTCAAAAACTCGGCACAGTCAACGTTCATGTTCGAATGCACGGTCCGTGTGCTGATGCAAATGTCCTTCGAAGACCAAGGTGGTGGTGATTGTGTTTTTCGACTACAAAGGCATTGTCCACCAGGAATTTGTACCACATGGTGGAATGGTAAACAATAAAGTCTACCAGGGAATGCTAGCGCCCATGCGGGATACTGTGCGCAGGAAGGTATCTGAATTGAGAGATAACCAGACTTGGATACTGCATCGTGACAATGCGCCAGCTCACGTGTCACTCCTTGACATCACATAGCCGTTCTGCCCATCCATCGTGTTCTTCGGACCTAGCCCCAACAAACTTCGTGTTTCCTAAATTTAAAACGACGGTTAAAGGACGCTATAAAGGAGATTCAGGACAAAACGAGAAGACCTGCACGCCATAAAAGCAGAAGAATCGGTGAGAAGGGTGTATTGACAGAGAGCATTATTTAAAGAGGACCGTGCTTATAAGATGTCAGGCATAGACAGAGGTGATAAACGTACTCCCAACAGCTTTGGGATACCCCTAACCTGGTGGTAAGTATGCTTCCCAAGGACCATAAGTGACATACTAATTTTGTGGTAAGTATACTTCCCAAGCCCCTTCCAGAAACTACACTGTTGGTAACCATACTTCCCAATAACCATTAAAATACAGTTGTTTGGTGAGATATATTCTACTTCCCACAGTCCTGAAGGCTACATTTTAAAACAAACAAACTACAGCTGGTGCAACGGACTGCCACTAGATTCCAAGCGCGTACAGACCGCGAAAGGGTTAAAATGTTGTACAGTAAGCAATAAAGGTGTTATAGAAAAAGTTCGGTTTCTGTTTGAATCCATCTCGTACACACGCCTAACCGGTGCACCGGACGTTACGTCACCTCCGCACAGCCGTACGGCGCGAGCGGAGATCTACATTGAATCGGAAACTTGGGGCGTCACGGCCTTATCGCTACCAAGGCTATGGAGGCAAATTTATCGCACAGGTTTCACCATCCGGCGAGCGACTTGTCCCTCGACCTTCTCACTTTCTATCACCTCCACCACCCATTTGACATCCACTGTTTGATAATAAAAGTTTTTATAGACTCTTCCACGCGTTACTGTCTTCAGTTACACTCAGCCTTGTTGTCCAATCCGTACTAGTATGTAAGTACAAGTCGTCGTTTAACGTTTTTGCCAAAAACTTAGAAAAGTTCTTCGCTGATTTACTTCAGATTTTTACACAGTACTCTAATCACGGACATACGCTTAACTTAATATAAAATAAAACAAACATTACCGAACAGTGATCCGGCCTGAAGCTCTATATGCAGCAGAAACTCTCAACTTGGCAAGAAGCGTAGTGATCAACAGGCTAGAACTAATAGAACGAAGAATATTAGGATCTCGAAGAATAGAAGATAATCAATTTAGAAACCGAGCCAACCAGGAACTGCATACCACAATAGAAAACATTTCTGACGTCTTCAGGAAAAGGAGCATGTTCTTCGGACATCCTCAGAATGGACCACGGGGGGAGGGAGGGGGGGTTAACACGGCGAATCACACAATTTCTGATGAACAAGAACACCAAAGTACGATGAATACAAGAGATACAAAGAGATATGGAAGAAATGAGAATGCACGAACCAGAGGTATACAACAGAATAATTTTTAAATAAAAAATTCCGGTCTTCAGAGCTTTCGAGGACTGACCTAGACCAAGAACAAACATTTTGGACAGAAGAAAGAGAAAGGTTGTAAAGTATGAGAATGAAATAATATTGTGAAAGAAGAGAGACCAGAAGAAAGTAAGCTGATGCGAATTAACATGTCCTAAGATGGCCAAAGCAAAAGAAGAAGAAGAAGAAGAAGAAGAAGAAGAATCTAGATCCACAGGTAATCTGTTAAAACGACTGCGAGAAAGAACATGCTCTGGTATGCTGTCCTGTGAATTTATGCTGTTTCCTTTTTCACAGTTCTTACTATGATAGGACATATAAAACGTTATACTAATTGTTTCTCCCATATATATTTTTTCACTTTACACATAATTTAGAATAAAAATTGGACACACAATTAAGGTCATTCTGTTTTGTCTCTCACAGTTTGTTAACAGAAATCAGGAAAATTGTATTTACGGCTTCTTGTTGGTATCAGTCCGAAGACTGGTTTAATGCAGCTCTCCATGCTAACCTGTGCGAGCCTCAATTATCTCCGAATAACCAATGCAGCCTGCATCTTTCTGAATCTGCTTATTCGTCTCCCTCTACGATTTTATCCCTCACACTTCCCTCCGAAACCAAATCGGAGATCGCTTTATGTTTCAAAATGTGCCCTGTCAACCGATTCCTTCTTTTGGTCAAGTTGTGCTACAAATTTCTTGTCTTTCCAGTTCTATTCATTACTTCCTCGTTAGATACGTGATCGAGCCATCTAATCTTCAGCATTCTTCTGTAGCACCACATTTCGAAAGCTTATATTCTCTTGTCTAAACTGTTTATCGTCCATGTTTCACTTCTGTGCATGACTACACTCAAGACAAATACCTTCAGGAAAGACTTCCTAACATTTAAATCTATATTCGATGTTAACAGATTTCTGTTCTTCAGAAATGCTTTTCTTGCCATTGCCAGTTAACATTTTATCTCCTCTCTACTTCAGCCATCATCAGTTATTTTGCTGCCCAATAGCAAAACTAATCTACTTCAAGCGTCTCGTTTCTTAACCAGATTTAATTCGACTACATTCCATTACCCTTGTTTTGCTTTTATTGGTGTTCATCTCATGTCCTACCTTCAAAATTCCGCCATTCCCTCCTCCTGCTCTTCCTCACTGGATGCGGATATGGAGGGGCACATGTGGTCAGCACACCACTCTCCCGGCCGTATGTTTCTGAGACCGGAGACACTACTTCTCAAGTAGATCCTCAGTTTGCACAACGCTTGCCAACAGCGCTCGGCAGTCCGGATGGTCACCCAAGTGCTAGCGCAGCCTGACAGTGCTTGACTTCGGTGATCCGACGGGAACCGGAGTTACCATTGCGGCAAGGCCGTTGGACAACTTTAACTCCTGCTCCAAATTTTTCCTTTGGTTTCCTTTATTGCTTCTTCAATGTACAGATTGAATAACATCGGGGGTGGGCTGCAAACCTGTCTCATTCCCTTCTCAACCTCTGCTTCCCTTTCACACGGCTCAATATGCTGCAGCATTCTGGAACACATTGCGTTCGAACTCTATGAATTACCTCGAAGAAAACGGTCTATTGACACACAGTCAATATGGATTCAGAAAACGTCGTTTTTGTGAAACACAACTAGTTCTTTACTCACATTTTAGTGTTGAGTGCTATTGACAAGGGATTTCAAACTGATTCCGTATTTCTAGATTTACGGAAGGCTTTTGACACTGTACCACACAAGCGGCTTCTAGTGAAATTGCATGCTTATGGAATATCGACTCAGTTATGTGACTGGATTCGTGATTTCCTGTCAGATTTCACAGTTCATAGCAACTGACAGGAAGTCATAGTAAAACAGAAATGATTTCTGGCGTTCCCCAAGGTAGTGTGAAAGGCCCTTTAATGTTTTTTGTCTAGACAAACGATTTAGGAGATAATCTGAGCAGCCGTCTTAGGTTGTTTGTAGAGGACGCTGTTGTTTATCGACTAGTTAAATCAGAAGATTAAAACAAATTGCAAAACGATTTAGGAAAGATATCTGTATGGTGCGAAAATTGGCAGCAGCTGACCCTAGAAAAATGTGAGATCATCCACATGAGTGCTAAAAGGAATCCGTTACAGTTCGAGAAGTCAGTCATATCTGAAGGCCATAAATTCAGCTAAATACCTAGGAATTACAGTTACGAACAACAGACAATGTTGTGAGGAAGGCTAACCAAAGACTGCGTTTTATTGGCAGGACACTTAGAAAATTTAACAGATCTACTAAACCCCAAAGAGACTGCCTACACTACGCTTGCCCATCCACTTTTAGAATACTGCTCCGCGGTGGACTGATGGAGTACATCCAGGAAGTTCAAAGAAGAGCAGCACGTTTTGTATTATCGCGAAATTGGGGGGAGAGAGTCACTGAAATGATACAGGATTTGGGGCGGACATGATTAGAACAAAGGCGTTTGTCGATGCGGCAGAATCTTATCACGAAAATTCGATCACCAACTTTCTCCTCCGAATGCGAAAATATTTTGTTGACGCCGACGTACTTCGGGAGAAACGATCACCACGATAAAACGAGGGAAATCAGAGCTCGCAAGGAAAGATATAGGTGTTCGTTTTTTCCATGCTCTGTACGAAGTTGTAATAATAGAGAATTATTGTGAAGGTGCTTCGATGAACCTTCTGCCAGGCACTTTAATGTGATCTGCAGAGTGTCCATGTAGATGTAGACCCTTATTACTGCCGTCTGGGTCCTCTACAAGTTGTAAATATCCTTTCGCACCTTATGTTTTGCCCCTGCTATCTTCAGAATTTCAAAGGCAGTATTCCAGTCAACATTGTCAAAAGCTTTCTCTAAGTCCACAAATGCTGTAAGTGTATGTTTGCCTTCCCTTAGCCTATCATCTAAAGATAAGTCATAGGGTCAGTATTGCCTCATGTTTTCCTACATTTCTCCGGAAGCCAGATTGATCTTACCAGAGTTCTGCTTCGTCTGTCCCCCGGTATTGAGTGGTCAGCGCGACAAAATATCAATCCTAAGGGCCTGGATTCGATTTCCGGCTGGGTCGGAGATTTTCTCCGCTCTGGGACTGGGTGTTGTGTTGTCCTATCCCCATCGACGCGCAAGTCGCCGAAATGGAGTCAAATCGAAAGATTTTATGATGTATCATGCAGCGTAACTGGCTGTGACAGTGCGAGAGAGAGAGAGAGAGAGAGAGAGAGAGAGAGAGAGAAATATATGTGTATAAGGAAGGAAATCAGTTAATAGAACAATAAACTATTGTTCATTTCAAGAAGGTACGTGTTATTCTACAACCAGCGTATACTTCTATTGTGATTTAATAATAAATACCAGCTTCAGAACAGTTCCGACGGGAGCGTTCAGTTCTACTGAAATAGTTCGATGCTTCTTCGGAAAAGAAGTCACTTCATGGATCATTCAAATCCGCAATTGTACCTGGACATTTCTCAGAACTGAAAGCAATCTGATTGCTATGCAACAGAGCCCCGAAGAATATTTCTCCGTACTTTGGTTACCACTTTCAGCTCTAAACGGTATCTGCAGCAGTGGAGCAGATTTCTACAACAGCGGAAGCGTGTAATCGCTATCAGTTTCACACATCGCCCTGTGTACGCTGTATGTATTCACCCACAACAGTGAACATACAGTTACTCACACACATAGAAAGACAATACAAAGTGGTGTGGGAAACATTTCAGTATAAAGGTCCTGTAGAGCTGAACAGTAATTAGCCTAGTAGTAGTAGTAAACAAATTAATTTTTTTCAAAGGAGCCTTTATAATTTGCACCCGGCGAACGGTCTACCCGACAGGAGGCCCTAGTCACACGACATTTATTTAGTTCTTCTTCTACCAGCTTTTCCATTCTTCTGTAAATAATTCGTGTTAATATTTTGTAACCGTGACTTTAAACCGATAGCTCGGCAATTTTCACGCCTGTCAACAACTGCTTTCAGTGGAATTGCCATATTCTTCTTGAAATCTGAGGATATTTCGCCTGTCGCGTACATCTTGCACACCAAATACAAGAGTAAGCGAAATCCTGTTACTGAAGCTACTATCCGCGCAGATCCAGTAGCGGGAGAGGTGGCTCAAATGGCTCTGAGCACTATGGGACTTAACTTCTGAGGTCATCAGTCCCCTAGAACTTATTGCCCGAGGCAGGATTCGAACCTGCGACCGTAGCAGTCGCGCGGTTCCAGACTGTAGCGCCTAGAACCGCTCGGCCACCCCGGGCGGCCGGGAGAGGTGTCTCATATCCCATATACCAATGGTTGCCAACTATTTATTCATTCTTTATAAGCGACTTTAGTCCCAATCAAGGATTTGTTGGCAATAACAATACCAAGGCCTTACGGCTCAAGGTCGGGGAGTGAGGTAGAGGTAGAGGGGGAGAAGGGGTGGTGGGGGGATGAACGTCGAGGGGGGGGGGGGGAGGATTGGAACGTTTATCCATTACCACACATACCATATTTAGCAATTGCGAAGCATTTCCGATTTTGCTAGTTCCTATATGTTATCTAATGTCATCCACGTAGCTACTGTTCTTGAATCAAACAAAGAACTTCCTTTCGCCACGCGAGATATCGCTCAGCCGTAAGAAAAGTGACATAATTAAAAATTAAGTTTTGCATTTATTCCACTAATAGGTCTGATTTAGCTGCATCTTGCAACAGGAGAAGTGTTGGGGCCTTCACAGGCGTAACGTGCTGCATGAATAAAAAATAGTGTCACCCATTTTGTGGTCCGTACGTCTCTTTTGTGAGGTAAGCATTTCATTGTGCCACTGTAAATTAAGAACGTCACATTTCTACTATCTCTGAAGAATGTGACCTTGAAATCTGCAGTTATTGTTATTGCCATGACTACTATTCTTTCAGTTTTTGTTAGTTTGATATTATATATTTACCAGTAATTTTGTTAATTAAGTAAAATGATACACATTTTGTTTTCATACAGTTAGAAAATGGTTCTCTCGCTGGGAAAATTATGGTGCATACAGCAACAACATCAGAAACGTTGGTCAAGTCAGGTAACGTGGGGTCTAAAATTTGTGTGAAACTGCGAAGCTACAGAGGAATAAGCTTAGGGACCCGACCCCCTTACTGATCAAAAGGCTGTGACTTGTAATTTATCTTCTTTTGCAGTGAAGTTCATGCTTCGCGTGATGGGAGACTCATTTTGAGAAATGGTAACCCACCCAGTGCTAACTGTGGGACGTCTTTGAAAAGAAATCATATTGCTTTTGTAAAAGACTAATTAAGACAGTGATAGTTCATCACAACCCGTCCATGACTCAGTGATCCACAGTATTAAGTTTGTTCAGAGGGTGAATCTTCAGATATAGAAGGCTTTCTGTCTGAAACAGGTTAAAAATATAAATAACAATATTATACAGTCTGTCTCACAGGAAAGGTGACTATTGTGAAATAAATACAAACCTTTTTTAGTTTTCATTGCGTTTTATTCAGTATAGGCTCCCGGTGAGTGAACACGCAGCCGGAAGAGCTGAAAAAATTATTCGAATAATTCTGATGGTAAACCTTTCAAATTGCCTGCGGTACCATGGTCGTAGCCTTCTGGTATCTGAAATCATGCCGAAAGGCTTTCTTTTCATTGAGATTTTGAGGCGGAAGTACCCTGAAGTCGCACGGAGATAAGTCCGGCGAATAAGGTACGTTCAAGCACGATGCTACACTTTTGAGCTGGGACATTGCGTACGATCTTGCTTTTGTGCGTCGGTGCATTGTCGTGCAAAAAGCACCATGATTTTTGTGAACCATGTTACATGGTCGATCACGTTTTTATCAAATCTAATACGTCTCCAACGACATCATCCCACAGAAATTCAAGTGGCGCCTGGAATATAATCGCTGGATTAAGGCTGGAATAACGACATAGGTCAGTATGTATTGATTGGAAAGTGGCCTCTGGTCAGAGACGGCGAGTTCCAATGCGCGCGTGCCGTGAGAAATGAGTGTGGGAGTGGGCCTGCAGGCGAGCCGGACGAGACCAGACAATGTTTCGAACTCATCGGGTCCGTGGTGTATAAAGGAGGACGCACGGATCGAGGGGGTCCATCGCGGGTGAAGATGAGGTGATTGTC
Organism: Schistocerca serialis cubense; assembly: GCF_023864345.2. Taxonomy (NCBI): domain Eukaryota; kingdom Metazoa; phylum Arthropoda; class Insecta; order Orthoptera; family Acrididae; genus Schistocerca; species Schistocerca serialis. The sequence goes on from NC_064641.1 coordinate 260,541,724, forward strand.
AACAATAGATATATGCTATGTCGATCCCTCAAATTCTGAGGCATTGTGACCATCCGAATAGGGGGTTCCGTGGCTTAAGTCTTGCTGAAGAAAGTGGTCATTTGAAAAGCGCGATAGAACTGTGTTACAAATTTGTTTCTGTTAGAACTGTGACGGGATACTGAGAAACCCGTTGACAGGAACACTCATAGGAAAAGGTGTTGCAAGGAATTAGTACGATCATTTGCACAACCTTCAATATGATCTCTATCTGAGGTACTGCGAGCTTATTTTTACCTTGCGGTGTAACAACTGAGGTACCTCGTTGACGATGAGGCCGCATGTGGAGATTATTGTCTAACGTCCCGTCGACAACGAGGTCATTAGCGACTGAGCACAAGCTCGGGTTAGGGAAGGATGAGGAAGAAAATCAGCCGTGCCCTTTCAAAGGAACCATCCCGGCATTTGCCTGAAGCGATTTAGGGAAATCAAGGAAAACCTAAACCAGGATGGGCGGACGCGGGGATTCAAGCGCCGTCCTTCCGAATGAGAGTCCAGTGTGCTCACCACTGCGCCACCTTTCTCCGGGAGGCCGGAAGTTCCCCGAGTAATGTTCGGAAACTGATCGATGAAAGGGGTGGATATTTGTAAGAATTATTTGTTCGTCGCGGATAGAACTTAATTAGCGTCATTGGACAAGGAAAAAAATAAGAATGTTAAAAGCTGTGTATGTAAGCGTAATTTTGTTCACTGTGTAGAAATTGTCGAAGAATAACTGATGAACGTTTTTAATTGAAGTTATCTTATTTACCGAATTTTCCTCAAATTACGATTTGTAAATTCAAAATTTGTACAATTTTAAAAGGTTGAAAAATTATTTGGTAGATTTTACGTATTTTTTCTACAGTGCATACGTTATTGTGCAAGATGCCACTAAGCTAGGGCCAAACATATGAGAGGCATTTGATCTGGATCAAATGAACCCGTTCAATACGCCGATCACCCCCTACGACTCAGATGTCATGAGCTTGCGCAAAGGAAACGGAAGGCAAGGCCGTAACTAATGAGTCAAGGGTGTGGTTCTTGCTGAGGTCAATAGTATTGCGGGGAATCGAGGAGTTCGTCTGATGTGATACAGCGGTAACTGTGACTATAATAATTTATTACAAAGTATTCTATATGGGGAACAAAGCAGTACAAACGATGTGATAATTAGCTCACACAGTGGGGATGAGTAATTCATAACTTATATTCTGTACAATTACACCGTCGCCAGAAACTGAGCGAAGTCCGTGGCAATGGCAAGAGGACTGTCTGGCAACTAACAAGCAAAAGGACTTGCGTAAATGAAGTACACGGTTACTTCCAATATGAAGACGGTGTTGTTTAGGAGGTATTAGAGAGACGCATGCAGGAAATCAAATGACGGAGTCTTGGATAGGCCATCTTTTGCAGGAGCATGTTTTATAGCAAGATCCCCGGTGGTCTAACTGAGAATGACCACATTCGGCCTCACCAACAGCGTCTCGCCTCGCTTCGCAGCCAGAACTTAACCAAGGCGAGCTGCGACCTCACCCGCGCAGAGTTTGAATTCCGTGCCTCAGATCCGGCCAGGGTTGTCGGTAGGTCCCGACCAAGCATCCCTTCCTGCTTCACGTTCCGTCCAAGTGTACCTTAATGCTTCATGTTAAGTCCGAGAGCAATCTACGGCGAAGTCCGCCGAAAAATTATTGAATGGTCTACCAGAGCGAATATTCGTTCGAAGCGCCACCAGTGAGAAGCCATGTTCCCTTCTCTCTTCTTAAAAGTTTGTTGTTAGGCGAGCCAACTACCTAATTATCTGGTTTCAGCAATTTCACAACATTTTGCGGCGAGACACCTACCCTGGGAAGCGGTGGCAGATCCAATCTAAAATCGCCAGTCACCCTTGAGGGCTAATTTTAAGGGCGACGTCCAATCAGCAGGCGAAATTTCCCGCATCCAATATACGGGTCGATGAACTCTAGGCGTTGGCTCCGAGGACGTGGACATGGAAAACTAGCTGCCTTTAAATTCCAAGATCATCCGCGTTGTTCTTCCGCCCGGCAACAGCGGCGATACTATCAAAATTTGCAGCCGAACCTACTGTAAAGCCGAATGTCTTTGGGAGATCAATATGCAAGCGGCACAATGGCCAGGAATTTTAGGACAAGTCAGAGCTCAGTGCCAACCCCGACAGCAAGGTCGCCCGTACATTACACTCTAAATCAGGGGTGCCAATCTGCGACCAGCAAGCCATATGCGACCCAAACCAAGTATCAATGTGGCCCATGAAGTGAATGCCTATCATGAGGTCAGTGAGAAAAAGAAATTTCATAAAATTCCACTAATGTAAAGTTATGAAGATTTTCAATTTGAAACTCCCGCTACACGATGCTCTTCTGTCATTGTGTGTGTGCGGCTCAAATGTACTCGTCTTCTTCCACTGTGGCCAAGGTAAGTTAAAAGGCTGGACATCCCTGTTCGAAGGGCTGACCAACATGGGGGTAAGGCTGCGGGCTCTCCCCATTGTGCCGGACAATCGGTTACCAGAGTCAGGTAAGCCGCCTACCCTCGCATCCTTTCTTAGACGCGTTTCGTCGCTTGCGCACTGCTGAATGCTGCGCCAAGACTCAGAAGGATTGCTAGCGAGCCCTAAGAGTGATCAACGTGCAATTAACGAAAAATACTGTGTTACATGGAGAATAACAAACTCTGCAACTTATCATGCAAAATACATCCGGCTTGTACTAGTAAAGACGCCAAAAGGATCTGTCTGTCTCTCGATTGAGTAACTAGAAGTCTTAATGAGAATGAATCCGGCAGACTGGCTCGAGCTCCACGCGTTTCAGTTGACTTTATGAAATATTAATTTGAAAGTACGATTATCGATTACCTTGGTAGAGCACGGTGTGACTGTTCAGCTGAAGTTGTGTGTGTTGGTCTGCTGAGTATCAATATCTTGGATTTCAGCAAACCCCTAGTTCGCTCCACTCCCCGTCTACATCTATATTATTACTCTGCAATTCACAATTAAGTGCGTGGGAGAAGGTTCGCCAGAAGCGTGCTACAATGGTTTGAGGAGCATTACAGTGAACTCACGGTGATGCCTCGACGAAGAAATTCGCATGATGTATATCCTATGGAACTCATCTGGGCGCCATCATGACATACACAAATCATTTACGCGAATAACATGACCTGTGCGTAGACATCTAACGCCACATATCTCCACAAACCTACCACCAACAAAATGTTGGATCCCCGAAACGCAGAATCAGTGTTTAATTTTGTTCCAAAGACGGACAAACACGCGATTGAGGAGATGGTCATAATGTTTTGGCTCATCAGCGTGTCAGTGTAGTCTGAATGACTGCGATGAATGCTTTCGTACTGCAATTGTGTGTTTACCGTTGGTAATCGTGATGAAAAAAGTGCGGCAAACTGTGAAAACTAGCGCCATCACATAGTTTATAGGTATCAGCAGAATGAGAACCGACGAGTTTAACATTTCCATCTGTGCATGGATTACCGTCAACATGTCATCACAACATATTGCAAAAGTTCGTTATTTAACACACAACATTGGCGCTTAGTGTGCTGTTAAGCATTTGTATACAATCCATTCTCCTCTCATTTGCTGACCAAACAATGGTAATGAAAATTTCTTTCATCACCACGAACAAAAGTATCGGTTTAGTTCGTTTTGAGGAACTTTGCACGAGCGTGCGTTAGCGACCTCAGCTAAAGAGGTGGATAAGCAATGTCAGTCATTGTCCTTGACGGGCTTAAAGATCAGATAGGTGCCTCACAACAGACCCGCACATTGAGGCGTGATCCTAACACGCAATGCCGGAACCGGAACTAAGTATCGTTAAAGTGTCCACCGCGATTTACGCACACGGTGGCTCCAGTTGTTAATCACTCTGTCCAACATTAGTCTCACTATGTCTGCGATAGCCTGACGAATGTTCCGTTCCTAATGTTCCAAAGTTTGTGGCTTGTCGGCACAGACCAGGGCTACGATATAGCCCAAAAAAGAAATCCACTGGTGTCAAATCACGCGAACGAGGTAGCCAATTTGCAGATCCACGCCTTGACATGATCCGGTCGCCGAAGTTCTCCCTCTGCACGTCGAGCATAGCATCAATTGTGTGTACGTAGTGGCATTCGAGCTGGAACCACATGTTTTGAATATCCGTGGCCTAAAGCTCTGGCCACGTAAGTTCACTTAACGGATCTGTAGTAGTTGCCATTGACGGTATCGGTTCTGATCGTATCATATCATATGATATATCATCATCTCGAAAGAAATAAGGTCTAATGACGACGCCATGCGATAAACCGCAACATACAGTGTGTCCTTTTTAAGGCAATGACACCTCATGGACCACTTGTGGGTTGTTCTCGCTCCAATAACGAGAACTTTGCATATTGACAAAGCACAAAAATGTGCCTCGTCTGTGAGAGTTTTTCCTACTGAAATCCGGATCAGCTTCCAACTGCTCTACGGCCCAATCGGCGAACTCTCAACGTAATCTGTGCTCGTTTGGCTTCAAATCTGTAGTCAATACAACTTTGGATGGATACAGGCCCAAATCCTTTCGCAAGATCCGTCAGGTTGGTGTGTCAGATAACCGCAACCGTTTAGATAGTCTTGAAACAGACACAGTCAGCTCTTCCTCAATACTGTCCGCTATTGCTGCGATATTGTTCTCAATTCGCGCTTTGCATTGTGGCTTCTGATCGTGTAGAGTGAAATACCGCACAAACTTCGCCACAGTGCGGGGTATAATCTGAATAGAGAAACGGTGGTGATGACCCAATTTTCTGGTGAAAAAACGATCTGCATCCACAACTGAGCTGCCACTTTGGTAATAAGTTTTAATGGTACTAAACGTTTAGGAAGCGTAAGTCGGTGCATGATGAAACTGCAAATTGTACTGGATATTTTCACACCTCTAAGGACACTAAAAATGTACTAGAAAATTCCAATTTAAGAAAGTATCAACCTTCATTAGAGATCCTTTACATGTATCTTAAGCTATGTATCCTAACGGGTGGTGGAGTATTAAGTGTCTTTGATTGTGTCTGTCCCCGGTAATTATTTTACAGTTTTTCCCCTATTATTATAACCGTGTGACATAAAAAGTTTCCTGAAACTTAAAACGTATGCAGCTCTCCATTCTACTCTATCTTAACAAGCCTGCTCATCCACAAAGAACTACTGCAACCTATATCCGAATTTTAGCCCCCCCCCCCTCCATTACCGAACTGCGGATTCCTTGACGTTTCAAGGTGTGTCCTACCAACAGGTCCCCTGTTTTAGTCAAATGGTGACATGAATTTCTTTTTTCCTCAAATCGATTCAGTACCACCCCATTCATTACCTTCTCGATCTACCCATCTATCTTCTGCATTCTTCTGTAACGCCCAATTAAAAAGCTTCTATTCTCTTCTTATTTGAATAAGAAGAAACTTAGGGTACATCCTGCAAATTTCACTTCCTTACACGCCTACACTCCAGGTAAATACCTACGTAACATTAGTGCAGCGTTCTCAACAGTCGTGTCGCTCGCTACACATTGGTGTTTCGTGAGATTTTCAATGTTTTCTAATCTTCTGCAGACAAATCATCCACAACATAAATTCATCGGCAAATCGTTTCTTGGCGTAATAATTCTGTAATATTTATAGTTCAAATTAGTTCCATCAGGAAAGAATTTCTTGCATGTGCTTTAATGTTTGCTTTTTTTTCATCTAGGGAAAAAATCAAATGGAGTGTCGCGAAAGTTTGAAACGTACTTTGGTGTCCCACAAAGGAAAAAACGTTGAGAAACGCGACACTAATTTATATTAGACTAGCGACCTGTCCCGGCTTTGGACAACTTGCAACATAGGTTCTCTCTTTTTTGACCATCAGGTATTACGCTGTTCAAGCAGCAAAACTCAACAATTACTTTTAGTGTATCACTTCCTAATGTCATTCCTTTAGCATCGCCTGATTTAATCCCACTACACGCCAGTACCCTCCTTTTACTTTTGTGTGACATATTTTCAAAACACTATTCATTTCATTCAAATGATCTTCCAAGTCTTAAGCTGTGTGTAACACAATTTCAGTGTAAGTGGCAACCCAGCAGTATTTACTTTTTCTTACTGAACTCCAATTCTCCTCTCCAAATTTACCCTGCCTCCTTCACAATTTCAAAGACTATGTTCCAGTCAACTTTGCCAAAGTTTTTTTCCAAACCTACGAATGCTGTATCGTATGTTTGCCTTTTTTTTTTTTTACCTATGTTCTAAGACAAGTCGTAGGGTGAAGTATCAGCTCGCGTGTCTCCACATTTCTGCGGGACCCCAACTCATCTTTCCAGACGTCGGCTTTTCCAATTTTTCCATTCGTATCAGTATTAAACAACTATGTCTTATTAAGCTGACAGCTTAGTATTATTCACACCTGTCAGCACCTGCCTTCTTTGGAACTGAAATTATTACGTTCTTCTTGAAGTCGTAGGATATTTCGTCTGTCCCACCCATCTTGTACGCTACGTGGAAATGTTTTGTCACACCTCTTCATTTCCCGCATTTATATATTTGCCCCTTTCATCAGAATGAATTTCTATTGTGTTATCCAAGGATTTTTACTGAGCTTTGTCTTTTTGATCATATGTTGCCTTCGTATTTCATCTCTCAAGACTACCCATTTGTCTGCTATCGCGTTCTTGATCCATGTTTCAATCAATCATTGCCTAACGCTCCCACTGAAACTCTTAGTAACTTATGGTACCTTCGGCTTGTCCAATTAGCCACCTCCTTAATTTCCTACTTTCTGCAATTTCTTCAGTTTTAATCTTAGTTAATTCATAGCCAACAAATTATAGTCCGAGTCCACATCTGCTTTACGAAATGTCTTCCAGTTTAAAATCCGATTCTGAAATGTCTGTCTTATCTTTAAATAAATTAAGCGCACCTTCCTCCATCTCCAGCTCTCTTTCACGTATACAACCTTCAATTTTTAAAGCAGATGTTAGCGATGATTGAATTGTTGCTATTAAAAATTCTACCAAGAGGCACCCTCTTCTATTTCTTTCCCTCCAGTCTACGCTTTCCCACTGTTTTTCCTTCTCTTCTTTTTCCTACTATCTAATTTGTCTTATATTACAGTTAAATTTTCGTCTCCCTTAACTGTCTGAATAATTTCAATTACCACATATTCTTCAATTGCTTCATTACCTGCGGAGCTAGATGGTATGTACTGCTGTGGAGAGTGTTTGCTTCGAGTCTGTTTGGCTACGACAATGCGATCATTATATAGCTTACGTGCATTCCCATTTCCTGATTCATTACTTATAAAATCCTAAAGTCACTTTTTTACTCAGTTTAACCTAAACTGTTACCGTTACGTTTCATCTATTCATTTAAAAAGGAAGTCCATTGTCCTTGTTTTAATTTGTCCAAAAATTTCAATAATATTGTCCTTGATCTCTGGATGACATTTGAGGAAACATCCCTCTATTAAAAGCACTACATGCGCATTCAGTCTTTCCTAATTCATAGTGCTTTTCAGAAAAGCTTTTATTCTTTTGTGTGTAGTTCACTAAGCCCCCCCCCCCCCCCCACACACACAAACAAACAAACAAGAATTACCTAACGAGAACACTTGAACTCCCCCCCCCCCCCCCTCCCGCAACGCTTCTGAAGACACACAGTGAGCGAGTTGGCGCGATGCTAAAGCACTGGAGCCTCATGCGGGAGAAGGGCGGGTCAAATCCCCGTCCAGTCATTCAGACTTTGGTTTTCTGTGACTTCCCTAAGTTGCGCGAGACATTTGTCAGGAAGGTCTCTTTGATAATGGCATGAACGATCTCTTTCCCCAACCTGAATTTCTGCTCCGTCTTGACATGGCCGTCGACGGGACGTTAAACCTTAGTGTTCCTTCGTACAAAAAGTCGGTAATCTGTTTCTTGTGCAGTGACAAAAATAAAATGAAAATTTGCATTCACTGGTGCCAACAGTAGGAATGGAGAGAAGCGATCGTCTGGTGACACTCTCCCTAGTAACGAACACCTAATATAGACGGGGGATTTAGATCGCGATGCTTTCCGGGACGCTAAGTACTGGATGATTACAATTAAACCGTAGCTCAGCTATTCAAAGAGATCCAGTGTGGATTGTAATTATCACATAACAGCGGAACTTTGTCGATCGATGGTCTAATGTGTTAATGGCGCAACCGATTTACGCTACACACACCAAAAAAACAAACTAAAAAAGTTCCACTTATGGCCACAAAGTGAATGCGAGAAAGACGTGTAGAAATGTATCCGTATGCAATGGGTTAGGAACGGGACGTGTGGAGAAAAGGTGAAACAAGTGAGAAAGGCAGAAATTGATTTTATTATCAACCGCCGCTTACACAATTTGTTCAAGATGAGCACTGGAGACGTTGACAAGGTGCTGTACAGCGGCAGATTTGCACCTGGTGGCCAAAATTTGAACTATTTTTTTCCAGCGTGAATCGGTTCCGCATTAACTCATTAGCATATCTACCGAGTGTCACTGCCATACGATAATTACAGTTCACACTGGACCTCCACTTTAATTGTTAACACTCGGTAAGCTAACGATGTTCACTTGTGTACCTGTGCTTTAAATAATCATCTGCTTTCTTTATACTGAAACGACTGATGATCTGCAGAGCACACGCCCATCGTATCTGTATTACACGTGAGCTACAGCAAAAGCAATGTAGAAATACTTTTATGTCTCCGCGATAACGTGACAGATAAGAGCAGTCACTCACTGATGTCTGACACTTGGCAGTAGGCTTCCACGGTACCTGACACGCGAGAATTTCTGCAGGCGGAACTCGATACTGAAACTTTTGACCGTGGGACGGGATATACATTGCTAACGTGCACGATAACGCTGAAGGCCGTCACCACTGAAAAGGGAACGTCAGTGCCTTTGGACCCGGCTTCAAACGTCTAGATGCTTTGCAGATAACATAGCCACGAGAAACCAGTCCGTATGCTTTGTTTGCGGTGAGTGAACCCGGACACAGTTACCTTACACCCAATAAATGATCCACGCACGACGTAGACGAGTTCCGGAAACAAGGCGCCGTCATAATTTAAACACACAACGCTACACTAAAAAAACTGCGATCTACTAACAACAAACATCATCGATCGAGTGCCGACCTTCGCAAGTGGACCGAAAAGCTACTATCACGTGACATTTATTTATTTATCTAATATGATCTGATTTGAGGTTTAAGGCCCTCTCTTATATCACAGATACTGTACATATGTAACATCATCGTTATCTAAGAAATAAAAAACTTAATATAAAAACTAGTGATAAAATGATTTGAGTATCTGACGTGGCGATGTGAGTAAATAATACTAACTACGAGCTAAGTCAGTTACTATTAGCAGTACTTTTGCTACTGCAGCTACTGACAATAATAATGATAGTGGCAGTTAGAAGAGTTTATAGATGTACAAAAAAATGTTTCCTGATGATGTGAGTTGTGGGGAAAGGAAATTTAAGGAGACAGCGTCGGCTGAGAATACCAGGAAATGAGGAAGATCATGTTGGAATGAGCGATGTACAAGGGTAAAGAGGAAGTACAAGAACAAGGGTAATCCTTATCGTTGCTATAATAGATACATCATTAATTGTCTTCCGAAGCTGGGGATGTTATTCAGTCCTCTAATATAATGCGGGAGGTCATTCAGAGTCAAGTTCCTGCTACTGATGACTTTGCGAAAGTAGCTGAACGATGGAGTGGGACAAATGATTTTGCTCTGTTGGGAACAGGTGCTTCTGCCATGTTCTTCAGACAAGAGCGTTCAGGTCGAGGAGAGATGTGAGGGACAGTGTACTTGGATCAGACAGTAGGTAAGGCAGATGGTATGGAAACCTCTGCGCTTGTCTGAACGCAGCCAGGATAGCTGTGCATATGATTGTGAAATATGGTAAGTGAGTCTACCATCACAGATATAACGATCACACACATTAACAACCAGTTACAGGTGCCGTGAGCCTTCCTGACAAGGGCCTTGTGGGATAACATCGTTGCAATCAATAACTGGAAGTATAGGTACAAATTTCTTTTTCTGGTCAAGAGAAAAGAGCTTTTTATACTTTTTTTTATGGCACGGAGAGATGCTAATGTCTTCTTTCACACTGCAGTTACGTGCTCAGTCCAATTTGGATTTTCCATCTGTTATTACTCCTAGACACTTTGTTGAGGGAGAGAAGTTGATATTTCACCAATTTAGGATTAAAGATGGTGGGGAGTCCCTATATTTTGGGCTAATGAGCGTACAATGACCAACCAGTACCGCTTGGGTTTTAGATGGATTGACCTTTAACCCTATATCCTGCGTCTATTTTGATAGTGCGCAGAGGTCAGTATTGAGAGTTTCAATAGATGTCTGCAGGTTTATTACTTTTGCACTCCGATACAACTGGAGGCTTAAGCGTAAATGTGGCATTTGCAGTAGGACAAAACTAATGACATCATTTACATAATTCAATGATATGAGTATAGGATCTAATATCGAACCCTGAGGGAACGGCTGATACTACCTGCCTCCACTGTGACTTCATTGTGCCGGACACGTCGCACTACTGGTGAGACGTAAGGTATGAAACCACTGCACTGCACTGCACTGCACTTTGCAAGAAACTTAGGCTGCTAAGTTTGGCAAGTAAAATGTCACTCGACAGTGTCGAGACACTTACTGAAGTCTAAGACGAACGTAACAACTGCCTCTTGTGCATACATACAAGCTTCAGGTCATTTGTTACCTTTAGTAACACTCCGTTAGGGGCGTCGACTTCTATCTCAGACGAGGCGTATTTTAAGTAACGTAATTTCTAATAGATGGCGCTCTCACGCGTTGTCTTCCAGTAGCTGTTCGAAACATTGTTTTACGCAGTTGGTATCGTTTCATTTCTTAACGGATGCACACGTGTCGTTTATTTCGATAAGAATTTGGTTGCTCTACGTTTGTAGACCAAGCGACTGATTACGTTACGTTTTTATCGAGACTGAATAATTTTTTTCTGATTTCAAAGTAAACCGTGTAAGATCCAAAAAGACGTATTGAAACAACGAGAGATTCAAACGTTGAGATGGAATGGTTAAAAAAGTGTCAAGTGAACATGACATGCCTGAAAGCAGGAACGAATTAGAAGACGATTCACTGGAAACTAGAGAAGATATAGTAAATACAAGTGATCACAATTCACATAGAGAAGGAGAGATATTGCAGACAAATATTAGAAGCTGAAATAAATGAAACCCATGTTGAGTGCATATGCAGTAAGTACTACATCTGAAGAAATAGTTAGGTTGGTGGCGAGGCGAGAACGATGAACTCATTCTAGTGCTCTTCGAACGGCGTACATATACTGCGAACTGTGTGACACTTTGCACTGTCCTGCTGGTAGATACCAGCGTGCCGAGGAAAAACAAACTTCATGTAGGGGTGGATAGATGCATGCTTATATTGATCCATTAGCCTTACAGAATGACGAGATCACGGAGGGAACACCACGAAAACATTGTCCAGACCATAACGCTCCCTCCTCCGCCGTGAACCCTTGCGACATGTGTTGCAAGGTATTTGCTTTCAGGCGTTTCACGCCGATGGAGCATAAAGCGTGACTCATCTGAAAAGGCCACCTGTCGCCACCCGGTGGAAATCCCACTGCGGTTTTGGCTTGTAAATTTCAAATCTTTAACATATTGCAGCGTATCAGCAACTGTGAAATGTACAGCAAATAAACAATTTTTTCATTCTTCAGTTGCAAGGTAATTTTACTCGTTTACCTAGGTTTCGATTCCAGTAATGGAATCTTCTTCAGAACAAAAAATTAAATTATTTTGTGAGCCAAACACTGGCCATGTCACAGATTAAAAATTTAAAACAATAAAGACGCATAATCAAGATTATGTCAGTCAAAATTAAAACCATTAAGGCGAACGTAGACGGAGCTACGCCGGCCAGAAATCAGGACCACACGTAAGCGGCTCGAAAACTAGGCGTTCCTGATTTCTGGCCGGCGTAGCTCCGTCTACGTTCGCCTTAATGGTTTTAATTTTGACTGACATAATCTTATGATTATGCGTCTTTATTGTTTTAAATTTTTAATCTGTGACATGGCCAGTGTTTGGCTCACAAAATAATTTAATTTTTTGTTCTGAAGAAGATTCCATTACTGGAATCGAAACCTAGGTAAACGAGTAAAATTATCTTGCAACTGAAGGCTGAAAAAATGGTTTATTTGTTGTAAATTTCAGCCTTCGTTGTCGATGAACAGCTGACAGCATGTGTGCATGAATCGGGCACTTGCCGCGGGGGCCGCTCGCTGAACGATCGTTGAGGAGACGCTGTTAGTAGCCTTTGGTTCATCTGGGCGGTCAGCTGCTGAACAATTGCAGGACTATTCGCCCTACACATCTCCGCAGCCGTCTTTCACCCCTGTCATCTATGGCACGTGCTGCATCATAGTTTCCTCGGCGCCAGTTTTAGGTAGCGTCATTTTGTTATGCACGGTATACTTCAACCACGGCACACGAGCAGTTTACAAACTTGAAGGTGTCGGAAATGCTTCCAGCCCCGACGCAAAAGCGTGCTCTTTTGGACGTCACACAAATCGCCCCGTTTCCGCATTACGACCACGACTGCACTGTTTTCCGCGTCCTCCTGCCGTTTTTAAGTAGTTACTTCACGTTGAAGTCCAACATCGGCGGTGGACTGGGTTTAACTACGCCATTAGAATAATTATTAATTACTCAACGACAACTTTTGTATCGTGCAATTATTTCAATACATTTAGTTATTTTTTGGTCATAAACTTAATAATTTTCAAATGCAATTATGTAGTTAGTCCATCTCTCTTCCTCATGGGGCTTTAAGTGAAAAAAAAAGGAAAGATCCATATGATGGACAACAGATCACAACTCAGAAGATCCAGCAGAAAATAAACGTATATTTAACTAGCTCCAGTTAATAAGCGAAAACTATCTTCTCGATGGGCAGAAAGCAGCTTTCAGCCTTTTACAAGGCGGCGACCGCTAATCACCCGATTATTGGGCAGAGGCGTTTTGCATTCCCGTCGTGTTCTCTTGTGAAAATGTTAAAATACTGCTATGTCAGATACTGAGTGCATTGCAAAGACTGTAAAAATGTTAACGGACTCTTCAGTCACTTCGTAGAAAAAATTTATATTTTTAGCTAACGAAACGATATAACAATTCTTTTCACTGCAGATGCTAATTATAACAACAGTTTACTGCGACTTACTGCTGCTTTCGTTAGTTCTCTAACAAAAGGCACATCGCCCGCACTGTAACTTAATCGGAGAATAACAAAGTAAGTAGTTTTACACATAAGATGGCTTCCATCTCACGTTTTCTGCGCGGAAGGTTAGTTCAGAATTTTTTTTCCCCTCGTACTGACATCGGCGATTAGACGGTTGGTACGCCTCACTAACGCCGTAACTGCGTGACCCTCACCATCCACTTCGCACCAGTCTACCTGTCTCACTCTCGTCTGGAACCTGTGCTTTCAGCGATCTCTGTCGCTGGTACCTCTTACGGTCTGGGGAAGTCCGTCTGTGTGTAACCAATACGTAGTTTCCGATCGATGAGAAGAGAACAGTTGCGTGACTTCATTGTGGTCGGAGCACGACGATGCCGAGGAACTAATGTTATACAAGTCCGCAATTGTCATCAGTGAAGAGAGCGGTCTTCAGCTGAACATTTTTCTTTTCGTATTTCTTACAGCTGGAATCAGATGGTGCATCCATGAGGCATTGAAAATCAGGCCGTGCATAATTTTAGTGACTGATAAGACCGAAATCGTGTGCTAAATCAGTGCACATCTGCACAAAGATATACCGTAGTCAGCACACAAAACTTATCATACACACAAATATTATCGTAAGGGCATCAGTCAGTAAATGCGTGTACAATGGTAACCTTTCTAGTTTTAGACGCGCTAGAGGAAATTACTTATAAGCATCTTAGATTCTCGGTGATATTAGCTAGCATGCTATTTGGGAATGTTGCGGAAACGGAATGGGCGCGTTAGTGGGATGCAAATTTGTATATATTTCATAAAGCAACACGTAGGAATAACAAGCTACAAAACCAAGTTTTTATGTTCAAACTCCAGCCAAAGACAGTGGACAATGTCTTAATGCAAAATCTGCCAAAGTGACGTTTTTAAATTAATAACGACTGTCACATCCAAAACTAAGGGTGCCGAGTTATGTGTAGAAATGTCGCAAAATGCTAAATCAAATTCAGAAGAATACAGGAAAAACATCCCGTTACATACCGCCTTACATGGAAAGAATGCCTTATCCTCATTTGCGACTCGATCTCATTCATGTTTTCATGAATGCAGCTCGATTCCCCTTTAGTTACCAACAGGTTTGTACTAATTCGGCGGTGCTTCAATTCGTTGCCTCCTGTATCAGTTATGATGATTCAAGTTTCACAGCGCTGGGTTCATAGCTCATCAGAAAGCAGCGCACACTTTCTGATCGTGACAGCTTAATTGGCGCTGACAAGCCATTAAGTGAATTACTAGCGAGTCACCGGCCACTAAGCAAACTTAAGATGACGTAGGATGCCAGCTCCAGGCATGATAGCACTAGATTTGGCGTGGGTGGGCGGATATGACGTCGAAGGCCACAGCCTCAGACAGCATTATGGAGCTATATTGAAGCAGAAATCTAAGCTACTGTCCAAAAGTCAAGAACAATCAAGATATGTTAGGATATTTCCATAATAGGTTGTTAGCAGTGTTAAACCCGTGAAGGTCAACCAGGAGGCATACAAGTGTCCCAAATAAGTTAGTTAGAAAACTATATGTAAACAGAAAGTGGAGGGGGATAGAGAAAGGAAAGGATTAGTGATGTTCGCTGCATCAGAACATTACGCGGAATCAGCGGCGACGAGTGAAAATGTTTACCTGACCGGGGTTCGAATCAGGCATATTCCGCTTAGTGGGCAAGCGCACTAACCACTGCGCCATCCAGGACACACTGTTATCGCAACTGCGCGGACCACCACACATTCATATAATTGAGAAAAGTTATGAAAACGAAGATATACGTAGAAACAAAAAGTAACAATACCTAAGAAGCTCTTCCGCAATAAAAATGTAGTTGATAACTAATATGGTTATCCAAAGCTGCTTCCATACATAAGCAGCAAGTACGTTAAGTCCCTTATCAGCTACGTTACGTAACCAAGGTCGTTCAGTCCCTATATAAGCGGGTAGTGCACGCCAGCGGAATCATTCCGCTGTGAGCTCTATCTGCAACAGCATTGAAGCACTATACCTCGCCGACGTCTATATCATCAGCGTCGTCATCGCATGCCCGTATACAAACACATAATAAGCCTTGAAAATAAACTTGGCACAAATGGAACTGCGCAAAGTGTCATATTGAATGGACCGATCTTTTTTCGTGGATGTAAAGTGAACTTCAGTCTTGATGCTGGCACAGGGAATACTGGAAGTGGATGGTTTACTCTCGTTATCGTCCGATGTGAGAATGCCTCTCTACCTGGATTGGAATCATTCGCCGACCGAGATGTCATCGCTTACAAGACCTGGCATTGTGGAATAGATGCTAAGTCCCAGTCTAGACCTAGTTATGTATATAGTAATATGCCGTTTACATTGTATACCCGTTCCTGTCGTAAAGTTAGTAATAATGAAAAAATACATGTATTAATTAAAGGACTTGGTGTACTTGCTGAAAATGTGTTAAACCAACCTGCGGATTCTTAGCCCCTGGAGAATAAAATGTCAACTCCTGAGAAGTATTACGATACAATTTTTAGAAGGTAATCTCTGTCATCACTATTTCATTAGAGTAATATTTATTAGAGTATTACCTTCAGCCATGTGATAGCCACTGTTGAATAAACGCCCCCTGCAGACCGTGGTAGTGTGGCCTATACGAGTGTGAAACTTTAACAATGGGAAAAGACGGCTGCAGCCCCTGGCGATGTGATGCTACAAAAGGATGGTGAAGATCAATTGGAGATTGAGTTACCGATGGGCAGGTGCTGACAAAGAATACAGAAAACATGATCCCTCCGAGTAAGAAGACAGAAATTCGTAAGACATTTTAAGACAGTAACATCATGGGAACTGTGATGTCTCCGCCAGACACCACACTAAATCGGCCGCGGTCCGTTAGTATACGCCGGACCTGCGTGTCGCCACTATCAGTGATTGCAGACCGAGCGCCGCCACACGGCAGGTCTAGTCTAGAGAGACTCCCTAGCACTCGCCCCAGTTGTACAGCCGACTTTGCTAGCGATGGTTCACTGTCTACATACATTTGCAGAGACGACAGTTTAGCATAGCCCTCAGCTACGTCATTTGCTACGACCTAGCAAGGTGCCATATTCGGTTATTATGTCTACTGAACAGGTAATGTTGTGACTCATGTACCGTCAAGAGCGACGTTCATCATTAATGGATTAAAGTATCAAACTAATTACGTTCGCTTTCTGAATTCCAATTCCTTGTCATGTTCCAGACCTCACGTCAGTATAATTCTTCCCTCCTTACGCCAGCCTGCGTGAGCTAAAAAGCGTGCATTTCGGCCTCCTCTAGTAACACGGTGTTGGCTCTTCTGCCAACACAACAGGAACAATAGCATTAGGAGCTGCCTGGGGAAGTAATAGAGGGCGAACAGGGATGTCGCACGCAGCAGATGAGTGATGTAGAGTACTACCTTTCACGCCGCGTGGTCTAACGCACTGCTTTCCGGGCGGGAATGCGTGCCGGAGCGGATTAGTGTCGAGGTCCGATGTGCCGGCCAGTCTGAATGATTTTTAAGGCGGTTTTTCCATCTGCCTCGATGAATGGTTCCCCTTATTCCGCCTCAGTTACAATGTGTCGGCGATTGCTGCGCAAACACTTTTTCCACGTACGCGTACACCATAATTATTCTACCTCGCAAACACTGGGGTTACACTCGCCTGGTGGTTCCTGGGGGAAGGGGGCGTCCACTGGGGGCCGAACCGCACAGTAACCCTGGGTTCGTTGTGGGGCGGCGGTGGGGTGAGTGGACTGCTGTAGCCTCTTGTAGGGTTGTGTACCACTTAGGGACACGGCGGGGACGAAGCCGCTCCGTCGTTTCTCGGTCCTCAGATCCATAAAATACAGTACTACCTATGACAAAATGAAGAGGAAGGCTGACAGAAGAGTGAAAAGAGTATTGCTACGAATCACCCTCAGGATTAAACACTAAAGAAGAGGAAAACAAAGAAGGAGACCTTTACACACACTCACTATCCATTTCCCTGGTCACCCGTCACGCTCACTTCTATGCAATTTTCATTACAGTCATTTATGTCTTCCACTCCAATCTATTCATTGATCCATTTGTTTGTTTCCCTGTCTCTCCTACTAAATCCAAACTTGCATCTCACCACTGCTTGTTGAGCAACCCCCAGCGGCTCTGAATGGTTTTCACTTTCACAGCTCATGATTCAAGTCACATCCACTTGACAAAACTGGTAGTACACACTGATTGTGAACCTTATTTTTAAGACAAATAGGGTTGCCAGATATTCCGTTTTTCCTGATTTATCCGTGTTTTTCATCTAACTTTGGTACTCGTTTGTTTCTTTCCCCGGAGTCCCTAATAACCATTTTTTTACGTTCTTGTTCATGCAAATACTTTCCTGAATTTCAGAAGAACTTTAAACGTTTGGAACCATTAAGTGATTGTTTACAAGGGTATATGATGTTCATGGTGGTTACAGATGAGTTGGTAACACAACTTGTCACCTCTTGAGAGTAAATGTATACTGGCTAGCGTCAGACAACACAGCCTGTGCGCTTGGAACAGGCATTTTTACCTTTGTACTGCTTGAGCCTTATCGGTACAACTTTTTGATAGACTTCGTGACTACGACGTATTGTATTGAACTGCTGAAACTGTGTCATAAAAGATTTTATTTAATCATATTCCGTGCTACACAAGTATCACATATGAACGTAGACGTCCCTATAATGCACTTTCCGAAAATCTTGAAACGCACATTCAAACACATATATGTAGCGCAACCTTTTTGGTTACACATCTGTAATTTGTAAATTATTGTTTACTCAGGGGCAACTCACAGGAAACCAATGTATAATCTGTACTGACGAAAGCATGAAAAAACTGCTTGATGACGAATTGCAAAAAATTCCAAACAGTTAACGGTACTTCTTGAATAAAGTAAGCTAAACCAATTTGTGACTGGTTGCTGTACACCATCAACAATTTTATAGAATGAAACTGAATTCAAAGACTTTGAAAATGCCGTGGAAATTCTTAGCCTGAGAGATCATGTTTGTATTGATAGCTTGTATAAAGAGCTCTCTGAACTGAAGACTAACTTGAAACTGTGAACAAGGACGCTAGTCTTATCGAAGCGGTTACGTTTCTTTTCGGCTGTACCAGAACAGTTCCACATATTTAAGATAGCGGGACTCTTGTTCCGCATATTAGGATTTAATACTTTTGTGGAAAGAGTGTTCTCGTTAATGAGTAACGAGTGGAATGAGACAAGAAACAGACGTAGTACAGAACTGATCGAGGCAGAGCTCCAAGCTATGGCGAATTTTAGTCATTCATGTAAAGAATTTTTTGGTTATGTAAAACAGGATCCCACATTATTGAAACATACGAAAAAAACTACAAAATATCAGTAAAAGACGAAGCTGTCTAAATGTTTTTCCTATTTGTAAATAAATCTCATTATTATAATATGTGGAAACATTTAGTAAGTACACATTTTTACCTCTCAAACAACTACAAAATTCTAAAATACTTTCGATTTTTCTCCCCCTCAAAAAATCTGGAAACCTTACAGGCAAATTGGAAGCTTCGTCTTGAAAATTTTAAATAATTCATCAAAACCGCCATATATAGTCTTTAGTTTTCGGTTTATTTCCGTTCATTATGAATTTGTTGGTAGCAGTCAGTTCTAATTATTTATGAATTATACGGCAGTTTTAAAAAAAATTGGAAAATCACCTTCCCGGCGGTGTCAGGGATTTTCTCTGCCTCGTGATGACTGGGTGTTGTGTGCTGTCCTTAGGTTAGTTAGGTTTAAGTAGTTCTAAGTTCTAGGGGACTGATGACCATAGCTATTAAGTCCCATAGTGCTCAGAGCCATTTTGGAAAATCACAACTTTTAGGACCGTTTTTAGTTAGTCTCCCGTCGGGTAGACCGTTTGCCGGGTGCAGCTCGTTCGATCTGACGCCACTTGGGCGACTTGCGCGTCGATGGGGATGAAATGATGATTATGACAAGACAACACGCAGTCCCAGAGCGGTGAAAATCTCCGACCCAGCCGGGAATCGAACCCGGGCCTTACGCCGCTTTCACACTATACGGTTTTGACCGTACGGCAAAAAGCCGTACGGCTGTAGGTGTGAAGAAATGTATGGCGCCTTTCACATTATACGGCGACGGCAAAATGCCGCTGCCGTGCCGTGCTGCAGCCGTGTCTTGCCACTACAACAGACGGTCGCCGTACGGCAAGTTCGACAACAGTGGCCTACGTGACTAAGTGCATGCTTTCACACTGGACGGTTTTGAGCCGTACGGCGTCGACTAGTTCGTTGTAGTGTCGTTTTATTCATTTGTGTTTATTCTTGTTTACTGAAAAGTGTAGAAGAATGGATGAAATTGATACTGAACTTTTGATAACCTTGGTGGAAGTAAGACCTGTTCTGTGGGACAAAACTCTAGATGCGTATAGAGATCGTATTGCTACAAAGAATGCTTGGCGGGAAGTTTGCGTAGCACTGAAGCAAGATTTTGATGAGATGGAAGACAAAGATAAAAATGCGTTTGGTAAGTATTTATTTAATATATTAATATTACATTTAATACGTTTTAAACAGTTTTTATTTAACGTTATAAATTTTATTCTAAAAGTAAATCGTTTGTTTATAAGTAAATTACTGCTACCAGTCACGTTTTTTTTGTTTTGTTTATATTTTGCACGACGCGTTTCGGGAAATAATTCCCATCCTTAAGTGCGTTTTTCTCTAAGTTTTCATCATGTGTGGTGTCTTTTTATGTGTCAGGTCTTGCATTCTGTTTTCTTTACTGTAATTTATAAGAGAAACACGCACAAGACCTCACAAATAAAAAAACACTACACATAATGAAAACTTAGAGAAAAAAACGCACTTGAAGATCGGAATTATTTCCCGAAACGCGTCGTACAAAATATAAACAAAACGATTAAAAACGTGAGTGGTAGCAGTAATTTATTTATAAAGAAAACTATTTACTATACAGTCGCAGGCTTTCACAAACAATCTACAAAAAGGAAAAGGCTTGTTAATTTATATCTTTGACATCTGCCATGACACGCTTCCAGCATTTGTCATAAAATATTTACAAAGAGTGTTCCTTATGGCGTTGGCTGTCAGTCCTCCTCTTATGTTGGCATCTTGGGCTAAGTCTTCCAAACCAGTGAAGGATGTGGTGTCTTCAATTATAAATCCATCTCTCTGACGTACAAAATTGTGTAAAACAATGCAAGCTTTAACCATTTTTACTGCAAAATCTGGATGAACATTTAAAGGTCGGTGAAACAACCGCCACTTATTGGTGAGGATGCCAAAAGCACATTCCACATACCTCCTTGCTCTGCACAAACGGTAATTAAATACACGTTTCTCAACTGTCAAGTTTGTTCCCCCAAAAGGCCGGAGCAAATGCGTGTGTAGGCCAAATGCTGCGTCTCCCACGAAGAAGTAGGGTACTTTTGGACCTTCCGTACCAGGCAGACATTGGACGTCTGGAAATTCCAGGGAATTACTTTCTATTGACTTCCATAAACTGGACCGTCTGAACACTGAAGAGTCACAGTCTTTGCCATAACTTCCTACGTCGACATAAATGAACCTGTAGTTGGAATCCGCTACAGCCATCAGAACCACAGAAAAGTATTCTTTGTAATTGAAGTACATTGATCCGCTATTAAATGGGGCAGTAAGACGGATATGTTTTCCATCCACCGCTCCTA
The DNA here is from genome assembly GCF_023864345.2 of Schistocerca serialis cubense. Classification (NCBI taxonomy): domain Eukaryota; kingdom Metazoa; phylum Arthropoda; class Insecta; order Orthoptera; family Acrididae; genus Schistocerca; species Schistocerca serialis. Next base: position 260,562,822 of record NC_064641.1, read on the forward strand.
AGCAGTGGGGGAAATTAGCAGTACGTTCAAATCCAGCCGCTATTGATTCCCATACCTCTTTGGTCGGTCTTTGTATACATTCTTCCCGCAGTGATGACCAAATTGCTGTGCATACATCATTAACCACTTTACTTGCTGTAGAAATCCCAATTCTGTACTGGAAATGTAAGTCAGTGAAGGAACAACCGCTTGCCAGATACCTGAACAAAACGAAAAAAAATCAGTGACATTTAGTTTGCAGTGGACATTTTTTGTTACAGTTTTGCTTTTTTCTATACAAAATTAAAATGTTTTCATACAGTTTTGTTTTCTTTTGATGTAGGTATAGAAGTAATACGGAGGTGGACCAATCTACGAGACTCCTTTGTGAAGTCAAACATAAAAATTCAAGCTGCGAAAAAAAGTGGCTCAGCAGCAAAGAAAATGAAAAAGTATGTATATTCTGATCAGCTGCAGTTTCTAAAAAAGCTGTATGATGCTCGAGAGACGGAGGACAGTTTTCAATCGGAACGCACCGCCAGACTGGAAGAAGATATAGAAACGCAGGGCTCCGTCGAAAATACTGAGAATGTTTCTGGGCCATTTGATACAGCACCCACACAACAAACATCCAAAAGCGAGTGCCATACAAACAGAAAACATAGAAAACCTGATGCAATCGAAATGAAAATATTACGAGCTCTGGAAGAAGACAAACCTTGCAGCAAAATGTCATTTTTACTTAGTCTGAAGCCTCATCTGGAAAAATTTGATGAACAGGATTATCTTCAGTTTCAGATGGGAGTCCTCAAAGTTATAGAAAATATATATGAAAGGAGAAATATATTGACAGCTCAACCTCCTCCATTTACCCATTACACACCTCCCATGCCCTATAATAATAGATTTCAAGCTTATTCTTATTCACCTATGGAAAATGCTGCTCCAATATCCTCTTACCATACGCATCAGATTCGTCCTCCTCCAGCTGCACCAAACCCAACTACTTTTCTCGAACAACCATTACAGACTTCTCAAGGTCGCAGTTCTTATCAACGAATTAATAAAGTGCCACCACCATACCCTTCGCCTTCCACAAGTAGCCATGAAGGCCCACCATCAACAACGCAGTTCTACAACGTTTTTGCAGAGAGCCTGTCGCCACAAAGTGACAGTACAGTCAGTCCTGCTACAAACTCTTTGGTTTCAACTGCTGATATTGATATTGACTTTTCTACTTCATAATCTGAGCGTAATAAAAATGTAAAACACAAATAAATAAGTAAATAAACAGAACTAGTTTTTATGTATTAAATTACCTTAACGTGATAGCCAGCATTTGAACAGGTTGGATGCAATTGCGGAATTGTGTGTTTTGTCGTTGTAACACATCCTTTAGTTTTCTATGTAATTCGTCAAACGAGGTAATAGACATTCGGAAATAGTTAAAGAATTTATTTCCGTCGTTCCTCAAATCTTCAAAGAGTGTATAAAATAAACCCACTTCGTCTCTTCTCTGGTTAATGGGGTGTACCCACAAAAGACGACCTTTTCTTTTGCGGCGACGATGAAGCAACCACAAAGCAACAACTCGTTTACGGTTCATCTTGATACACACATTAAGCAAACTGAATAGACACCAACAACTGGTCACGTCAAAAAGCCGTGTAATGTGAAAGCAACACAGGCACGGCTAAAACTCGTACGGCTTTTTGCCGTACGGTCAAAACCGTATAGTGTGAAAGCGGCGTTAGGATTGAGATTCTGTCGCGCCGACCACTCAGCTACCGGGGGCGGACTTTAAATTAATGAAGAAATATTTTCTGGAGTTCTAGTCAAAGTAAGTTGCTTTGATTCTGTCAAGGGAACACACTGAAAACAAAGAAATGGTTCAAATGGCTCTGAGCACTATGGGACTCAACTGCTGAGGTCATCAGTCCCCTAGAACTTAGAACTACTTAAACCTAACTAACCTAAGGATGTCACACACACATCCATGCCCGAGGCAGGATTCGAACCTGCGACCGTAGCGGTCGCGCGGTTCCAGACTGAAGTGCCTAGAACCGTTCGGCCACGCCAGCCGGCCAAAGAAATGGCAACAATTTGGTGCAAGCTTGGTGTTGAGTAAATGCCATTCTCAGAATAAAACTGAATACTATTTATTCATTTCTCTAAACATGTGAAACTGGTAGTGTCGTAGTGATGACAAAAGCGCGAACCAGAAGAGAATTAAGAGCGACTTGCGATGTATATTAGTTCATACCAAACCGAATATAAACATGATTGTTGGGAAAAGGCAGTATCAATGGCGTCATCGAGTCAATCGACGAAAAATCATACGGGCTTTGTTTGTTTGGGAACTAATTATTTCTTATTTTTCCATTAGTTTAAAAGTTGACGCGTTTATTTTTGTATTAAAACGATTAATTGGGTGATAAGGTTTGTTATCGGTATTCTCTTACACCTGTTCTCGTTCGGGGGTAATGGTCTCAGAAATGTGAATCACTGATCTTACCGGATGATGCAAGAGCTCCATTCGCCGTAGAATCGATCCCATTCACGAGAATGAGTAGTATAGGGTAGTTCAGAGTCGTCGGTAGCAGCAGATAGACTGCAGTTTCTCAACCAAAGAATCGCAGACATGCTCTACAGTACCCAAATCCGGAGTCCTCTGTGGCTAGCATATGCTGCGGATATTTTCACTAGCGTCAAATTCATCGACCATGGCAGCTCGTTGCGGGTAGGCATTGTTTTTCGTCCATGAATATGAAGTCTTGATCTGTCGCCAGTCTTGATCTGTCGCCTCTCTGAAAACCTGGGGATCGAACCAGGGGACATCCGCATGGCAGTCAGCTGTGTTGATAATTTAGCTGCGGAGGCGAACTACCTTCATCCAAGATTATTCCTCCCTACATCAGAACTGCACTTGCTCTCTCCACGACGTAATCAATATCACTTTTCCACCACACGAATGCGCGAAGAAAATAACTGTGAAAACTGAAAACATGACACAAAGTCAGACGACAGTGTTACAGAGGAATTGGTCTGAGCATGTTAAAACTTTTTTGTGAAGCTTTAAGAAATTATGTAGCTGTAATTGTGTCTCAGTGATCCTGAATATAGACAATATTGCAATCAATAAAACTTTTGGCGGTACGTAACTGCGTAGCCGAGTTCCTGGCTCCAATTGGACCCTGATGTTAGTACTTTTATCAGGGTGGTGGTTTCATTACTTGGCGAGTACTGTGTTCAGATCGAGGTGTGTGAGAAAGGTAACGGGTCTGATTTTTTATCTGCCAATTTTTTTTTTCAAACAACAAAGTTTTCCCCTTCCGCAGACAAAGTCGTAGTTTCCAGTCTTGGTAGCAGTGCTAGAAGGCTTCAACTGGTGGGGCCTGTTAATCACATTCTTCTGAATGTTCTCCAGAGTCCCAAAATGACGTCCTTTTAAGATGTTTTTTAATTTCTGGAAAAGAACAATGTCACAAAGACTAAAACCATGCGAATTTAGGTGCTGTTGAACAACAGGAGTTCACTATGAAGTCAAAAATTCCGTGATGGAACTGGCAGTCTGACATGGAGCGTTGTCGTGATGCAGCATCCACTTGCCTGCATTGTCCAGTCTCAATCGATTCACCCCTTTCCTAACCCTTTCAAGGGCATCTTTGTGAAACACTTGGTTGTAAGTTTAGCCTGGAGGTACAAATTCCTTATGTAAGACACCCCCTACTGTCAAAAAGCAAATCAGCGTTTTTCTGATCTTTGATCTGCTCATTCGAGCTTTTTCTCAATATGCCATTCCTCAGTGTGCCGCTTTGTCTCATGACCGTACTCAAAAATTCAGGAGTCATCAGCTGTGATCACACATGTATTTTGTATTGTATTGTATTGTATTTATTTATTGCTCCGTGGGACCAAATTAAGGAGAAGTCTCCATGGTCATGGAACGAGTCAATACATGAAATTAAAACACGATAATAGAAACAGATAAAATGAAATACAAGAAACGTATTCAGGCGACATTTCGTAAGTTTAAATAAAGAAAGTCAACAATGTAACACTGGAATTTGTTTAATTTTTCAGCTCTTCCATGAGCTCCTCGACAGAATAGAAGGAGTGAGCCATGAGGAAACTCTTCAGTTTAGACTTAAAAGCGTTTGGGCTACGGCTAACATTTTTGAGTTCTTGTGGTAGCTTATTGAAAATGGATGCAGCAGAATAGTGCACTCCTTTCTGCACAAGAGTCAAGGAAGTGCATTCCACATGCAGACTTGATTTCTGCCTAGTGTTAACTGAGTGAAAGCTGCTAACTCTTGGGAATAAGTGAATATTGCTAACAACAAACGACATTAAAGAAAATATATACTGTGAGGGCAATGTCAGAATTCCCAGACTATTGAATAGGGGTCGACAAGAGGTTCTCGAACTGACACCACATATAGCTCGAACAGCCTGTTTTTGGGCCAAAAATACCCTTTTTGAATCAGAAGAATTACCCCAAAAAATAATACCATATGACATAAGCGTCTGAAAATATGCTAAGTAGATTACTTTTCGTGTTGAACTGTCACTTATTTCAGATACTGTTCCAATGGTAAATAAAGCAGCATTTAGTTTCTGAACAAGATCCTGAACATGGGCTTTCCACAACAGCTTACTATCTATCCGAACGCCTAGGAACTTGAACTGTTCCGTCTCGCTTATAATATGCCCATTCTGTCTTATCAAAATATCAGTTCTTGTTGAATTGTGAGTTAGAAACTGTAAAAACTGAGTCTTACTGTGATTTAGCATCAAATTATTTTCCACAAGCCACGAACTTATTTCATGAACTACATTATTTGATAATGTTTCAATATTTCACACAAGATCCTTCACTACCAAGCTGGTGTCATCAGCAAACAGAAATATTTTTTAATCACCTGTAATACTAGAAGGCATATCATTTATATAAATAAGAAACAGCAGCGGCCCCAGTACCGACCCTTGGGGAATGCCCCACTTAACAGTTGGGACTGAACATTACTACCACTCTCAATACTGCGGAGAATTACCTTCTGCTTTCTGTTCTTAAAGTAAGAGGCGAACCAATTGTAAGCTATCCCCTTACTCCATAATGGTCCAACTTCTGCAGTAATATTTTGTGGCCACACAGTCAAAAGCCTTCGTTACATCAAAGAAAACACCTAGCGTTCGCAACCTTTTATTTAATCCGTCCAAAACCTCACAGAGAAACGAGAAATAGCATTTTCAATTGTTAAACCATTTCTAAAACCAAACTGTACATTTGACAGAAAATTATGTGAATTTAAATGCTGCAGTAACCTTGTATATAAAACCCTCTCGATAACTATAGCAAACACCGATGGCATAGAAATAGGTCTATAATTGTCAACATTATCCCTGTCTCCCTTTTTATAAAGTGGCTTCACTACCGAGTACTTTAATCGGTCAGGAACCCGACCACTCCTAAAGGAAAAGTTACAGATATGGCTAAGTACTGGGCTAACATACATGGAACAATACTTCAGTATTCTGCTAGATACCCCGTCATGTCCATGAGACTTCTTGGTCTTTAGTGATTTAATTATTAACTCAATCTCCCTCTTGTCAGTATCATGGAGGAGCATTCGTGGACATTGGCAATCCTCTCAACCCAGATGTTTCTTCGATTGTCTTTCTGCTCAGTTGTGGATTTTTCCTCACTATTTTGGCACAAACCTCTGGAAATATTCCGTCAAAATTTAATATACGCTTAAAGTGTTTAACGCTGTTAAACGTCAGTGTGATCTCACAATATCACCCATGTTCGAAGTTTCCCTCGGTTTTTGAAAATGAGCTAGGTCCATCTACACCGTGTCCTCGGCCTTACAACAATGGTTAGTGCCAGCAAAAAATCTCTGCTCTTGATAAGGAATGTTCCCCGTATATCTGTCTCAACTTTTCAAAGATCACACTCGCAGACTTCCCGAGTTTAACACGAAACTTGATGCAGCTGTTTGTGGAAGAAACTGGTTGTACTGCGTTTTATTTCCAATTACAGTAGGTCCAGTAGCTGTGAAGCAATGCAGCTGCTGGTTAGTGCGAATTTAGCAATGTAAATACCACTATTTCAAGGTGCAGCTTATTCTACAAAAAGTATTGTGTAGGACAGGACTTTGATTTGTGCCCATGGGGTAGCTGAGCCGCTGCTATCATCCATCCGCCGAAGCGGGGTTAATTTGGGGGAGGGGACCAAACTGCGAGGTCACCGGGCTCATCGGATTCGGGTGGGATGGGGAAGGAAGACGGCCGTGCCCTTTCAAAGGAACCATCCCGGCATTTGCCTGAAGGGATACCACGGAAAACCTAAATCAGGATGGCCGGACGCGGGATTGAACCGTCGCCCTCCCGAATGCTAGTCCAGTGAGCTAACCACTGCGCCACCTCGCTCGGTTCCCGCCGAAGTTGAAGTGTTCTTTGGTGAGTACATTTCATTCGGCGTGTTACTGTCACTGTTAAGCGACAGACTCAAGCTAGCCGTGCAGGCCACAGTCGTCACAAAAACTGCCGCCCTCCATCGACTTTCTGAAGGACGACTAACTGGTAGTGGTAGCATGCGGCTCTAATTCAGTCACAGGTCCCCTTTTCCCCTCCCTGTGCACGTCAGATTTCAACGCTGAAAGTTGCTCCCTTCTCCGAGATTCGATCTCGATAACTCAGACCTAAGCGCCATCGCCGCACAGCACCTGGTGGCCTCGCCCGCGAAGGCGCGCAGACACGAGATACAAATTACGATGACGAAACAAAGGCGGCCAGTGCACAGGTGTCACTGCCGTGTCGAAAGTTCGGCGTCAAGCGAGAGGTAAAGGGCACAATGATGACCTCGGCTATTTCGGGACGCCAACGAAGCGATCACTGGCCAAGCACCGCGCATTTGTGCTCATTGCCACACAACAGCGAAGGGCAACTGGCCTCTCTCTAGCAGCGGAAGAGTGACGCAGCCGCCGTTGCGTCATGCGTCAGCGGGCAGCCCAGTGCTGAAGGTGGACCACGTGCTACTGTCACAACACAATGACCTACGTCGCATAGTATTTCAATGCTTAACTTGCTTCTCATCGTGAAGTTGAAAGTTGGAGGTTCATATATATAAGGGCCGGAGAAGACGTTTGTATTAATGGAGAATTTTTGGTAATTTATCTTTCCGCTGCATGCAATTGTTGCTTGCGCACTGGAAGGTTCTTGTCAAATTTGTGTATGCACAATTTGAAAGTAAAACTCGTATCTTTGTTGTGACCAGATACGTGATTGGTGGTTAAATATATTTTGAAAAAAAGGTTTTGCTAATCAAACTGTCCAAGGAGAAGAAAGGTCTGAGTAAAATTTTGTCATTGTGTTAATCGTCAATATTCATAACATAGTATATTAAAAGTTTTTATTGATTCCTTTTATTTTAACACTACTTAACGTCTGTTGACTAAACTTCTCCTGACCATTTAATTCCTATAAAAAAGAAGAAGTGGAGTAGTTGAATCAGTAGTTGTGACCATGAATTGCACTCTGCATGGATCGCAGTATTGCTTTCGAATTTTAGCATGTTGCTGGATGCAGAATATTCATGCGGTTGGAGCTGCAAGACGAGGTAAGTTGTATGTTGCGTGCGGGAGCATTACAGGACAATTGTTAGATGATGTTAGAGAACTATTAAAAATCGCAGTCAGATACAAGAGAACTAATTTTTCATGATTTACAGGAATAGTAGTACGTTCTTTTTTGTTCTTTATCAGAAATACTGACGGTTCCTATAGTAGGAAGTTCCAGAAAATGTTTGAATACTGGCACGTCGGAAAAAGGGTTTTAATAGTACAAGTTGTACGGCTCCATACCAGATTTTATAAAAACGATAATAAAGTTTCACTAGATAGCCTAGTAGTTTTTAGGGAACGAGTACAGATAACGATAATATTGTCCGAGACAGAGCTTTACACACTTCCGTTGGTCTGTTGCCATAATAATAATTATTACTGATGATAAAACGTTCACCAGGCTAATATAAAAATAATTTTTGATAAAGTTTTCAAAATGATTACCAGAACAGCAACGCAGCTTTTGTATCAGGCATGACCATGCGCAGTACCTTAATGGTTGCGCAGGTGTGCCCAAAAATGTAGGGGTACACTTCACAAATCCACGTACGCTTTCTTTTTTTGGAGCAATTAATTTGACTTGTGTACATGATTTGCATATGTGAAAAAATCAATACCTGTGTGGCTCGAATTCCACATTAAACAGAAGGCCTTCCTATAATTGTCTGGATGGATTGTTTCTCTAGTAAGGCAAGCAACGGAATATAACTTTCCATAGACCCGGTCTAGCAGGCACTACAGCGGAACTTTCTCACCTAACTGTGTACTGGAGGGGACTCGAAACGGAAACGTTGGCTGTAGTGGGCAACTGAGCTACCGAGGAACGGCATGCGGTCCTTTCTCATACCCTCAGTTCTGTCCAACGGCTCATACATTTGAATCTTCACACAGTACCTTCTGAAACCGTACGAGGCGCGTGTCTTATCAAGAAGTCTCAGCCAGTCCGAGCACTGCACGCTAAAGACAAGGTCTCGGGTTCAAGTCCCGGTCCAGCACACAATTTCAATCTGCCAGCAGCTTTCAATTAACATCGCACAGTTCTTTGCAAAGTGAGAGATTCATTCTGATAGCGCTGTGCCGTTTGGCATTCGCGGTTGATGATTCTTTCACGTATACCACCGCGTTACAGACTGATCAGCGTGAACCTACCCTGACAAAGCGTCCACCCAACATTGTCGCAGAGAGGGCGCGAGACTTGTCAGGCAATACAAAGGCTATGTCGTGTCGCACAGCGACTATCAGTATTGGAATGGATGCATTCGCACATGAAAAGCACGAAGTTCAAAGTCCACATAATTACTTTTGAATTCCCAACTGCTGCACTGCCGATATAATTTCATTAACACCACGGTACTGACATGCACTAAAGAACCATGTTTACAAAATATGGCTCTCGATGTCACACACGCTTTAAGATTACGACTACACTTAACCCCCCCCCCCCCCCCCCCCCACTTAAACGTCCCATTGGTTTCACACAGAACAGTGGTCAAGTTTAATGTCGTGCACTCAGACTTTTGACATGTGTTGCTGCGCATTCCTTCGTTTCTTTTCACAAGTCCCTCCGTTACTGAGGACTGAGCGCTATTTTTGGAATGTGGGCTTAGCAGGAGAATTGAAATATACACTTGTCAAACATTTTCTCGCATCATTGTCAACTTAATGAACAGTAGCGCTGTTGAGCCGGTACTGTGGTCTAGTTTGCACCCCAGTTTAAAAGTGTGTCACATGCTAAGCTGATATTGTGAATATTTTGTGACGATGCCACAATGGCTTTATTATATTAATACATGTTATGGAACAGATCTGAATATAGTCATTGCTGTTCGAAACTTGAAGGCTAAGTGCCAAAAGTTTTGTGATAATTGACGGAAATATACGAGGGCAATCCCAAAAGTAAGATCTATTTTTTTATAAGTGCGGAACTCTGTGTGGCAGTTGGTCACACTGTTATGAAGAGTGCTTCACGCGCTGCGTGTAAACATGCGCACCCTGCTCTGAGACGCTCAGTCTTGGCTTGGCAGCCGTTGAGAATGGATCTCCCGTTGGATGTTACCACCAAGTGCGAATTGCACGCAGTTATTCGGTTTCTGAACGCAAAGGGCACTGCGCCGATTGAAATCCATCGCCAGTTGACAGAAGTGTATGGTGAGTCGTGCATGGATGTCAAAAATGTTCGTAAGTGGTATAGAGAGTTTGCAGCGGGTCGGATCGAAATTCACGACGAACAAAGGAGCGGGAGACCGTCAATTTCTGAGGAGACAGTGTTGAAGGTTGAGCAAAGAATGCGTGAAGATCAGCGGATCACCCTGGATGAACTCTGCACGTTAGTTCCTGAGGTTTCCTGAAGCACCGCTCACAGAATTTTTAACAGAAACACTGAACTGTCGGAAGGTATGCGCAAGATGGGTGCCACGCATGCTGACTGAGGACCACATGCGGCAACGAGTTGATGCTTCCCGCGCATTTCTTCACCGCCTTGCAGCCGAACAGGAAAACTTTCTGGACTCTATTGTCACGGGTGACGAAACCTAGGCATACCACTTTTCACCTGAGACCAAGCAACAGTCACGCCAGTGGGGCATCCTTTTTCGCCAAAGTCTCGGAAAGTCAAACAAACACAGTCTGCCAGTAAAGTCATCGCAACCGTTTTTTGGGATCGAAAAGGAGAATTGTTGGTCGAAGTTATGCCCACTGGTACCACAATTAACGCTGACAGGTACTGCGAGACTAAAAAAACTCAAACGGGCAATTCAGAACCGGTGAAGAGAAATGTTGAGCAAGGGCGTACACATCCTCCATGACAACGCTCGCCCACGCATCGCTAGGCAAACCGTTGCTCTCCTGCAACAGTTTCAGTGGAACATAATTCACCCACCCACCCCACAGCCCTGGCCCGGCGCCCAGTGATTATCACCGGTTCCCTAGGTTAAAAGAAAATTTGGCCGGAAAGAGATTCAGTTCCAACGACGAAGTGAAAGAAGAGGTTCATAACTTTCTGAACAGCATGATGGCGAGCTGGTATGACATGGGCATGCAAAAAATGCCACAGCGTCTACAAAAATGCATCGACATAAATGGTGATTATTTTGAAAAATAGCTAAATGTTCCAGCTGTAAACTGATGTAAACCATTTTAGAAATAAACAGGTCCATGTACTTAAACAAAAAAAATAGGAGACCTTATTTTTGGGATTACCCTCGTATTTACTGTCGGAAAGTTCCAAGTGGAACTTGAGAAACTGTAAGAAGAAAGGGAGATTAGGGTTTAACGTTCCGTGGACGAAGCACAACCTTTTTTTTCTTTCGGGGATGGGAAAAAAATCGGCAGTGCCTTTTTGAAGCAACCATTCCAAAATTTGCCTGGAGAAACTTAGGGAAACCACGAAAAACCTAAATCAGGAGGGTCGGTAGCTGATGTGGACCGCCCCCCTCCCCCCCCCCAAATGCAAATCCAGTGGGCTAAGCACCGGGCCACCTCGCTCGGTTACGAGAAACCCTAGGCCGGAATTAGCGGTAAGGCACCTGACGTTCACCCTTCGATGTATACAAAAAAGCTACTGTTTAACAACTCAGCTCCGCGACGAAGCACGCTAACGCAGGCTTGTGCAGTGGCGCCCGCCTTGTAGGTCAACCAGCTCGAATCCTGGTGGTGGAAACCTTTCGCTGCCAGTACTTGGCCCGCAAGGAGACGAGAGGTGGTGGCGTGAAGTTCATGGTCAACAGTTTCTGCGCCAACGTCCTGGACTAAACTAAAAAATCCCTACGCAGTGTCTCATTAAGTGAGGACATGTGACACTGTTGAAGGTGATCCGTCCGTCGGATAGGGACGTTAACCTCTGAAGTCCCCTTGGTGCTCTTTCAGAGGAGTAGGCTCTATGCCGGCGCCGAGTTAAATTCTCTTTTCATCCGTAACACAAACCCAATACTACAGTTGTACAAGCAATCACAAGACACAGACACGCAACTGACACTTCATAACAGGACAGAGGAAGCCAACGGCAAACCAGATCCACTAGGACCTTGCCTAGGAACAGTAATGGAAGACTCTTACACCCTACGCTCATCCCCTGAGTATAGAACTGATTTGAGTGTGTAACGGTGCCATCTATTTCGAGGTCATTAGAGGTGCAATACGGCGGAAGGATGTCCCTGACAGTTAATACTCTCCTCCAAAGGTAAGCTTAACGGTCATGTGTCAAGCTTACAATTCAAAAATTTATGGAAATTTCTTCAAGGTGCCGACAAAAAGCAACTTTGAGACGCAGCAGCAGTTCTTGCCTCAGTTTCAAACAAGGTACGAGTTAGGTGCACTATCGCTGCTTTGTACAAAGCCTTGCGTGTCAATTAAGCGACGAGTCACGCAACCTTAGTGGTCTTTCCTGTAGTTCTAGCCGGAACGAAAGCGCGTTACGTCACGCGCTGAAAGATAAGATTCCAGGAAAAACATTATTCATGACCAACTCTCGATTCTGCAACGCTCTCTGCGTTCTTCATTCCAGAGCACTTCTAACAACAGTGGTTATCATTGTCTCCATCAGACTCAAACTCAAGTGGCAAACTCAAACTAAAGTGGCAGACTCTGCAAGAGAGGCGCTCTGCATCGCGGTGTAGCTTGCTCGCCAGGTTTCGAGAGGGTGCGTTTCTGGATGAGGTATCGAATATATTGCTTCCCCCTACTTATACCTCCTGAGGAGATCACGAATGTAAAATTAGAGAGATTCGAGCGCGCACGGAGGCTTTCAGACAGTCGTTCTTCCCGCGAACCATACGCGACTGGAACAGAAAAGGGAGGTAATGACAGTGGCACATAAAGTGCCCTCCGCCACACACCGTTGGGTGGCTTGCGGAGTATAAATGTAGATGTAGATTTATGTAATTCTTTGGATATGATGGACGAAGGAAAGCAAGAAGCCACATAATGAACCAATTTAAAATGAACATGTTCTCTGAACGGCAAACAAAATCGCTGGGAACTAACATGGCAAATAATGACAGAGTTAAGAAATGGTTCAAATGGTTCTGAGCACTATGAGACTTAACATCTGAGGTCATCAGTCCCCTAGAACTTAGAACTACTTAAACCTAACCAACCTAAGGACATCACACACATCCATGCCCGAGGCATGATTCGAACCTGCGACCGTAGCGGTCGTGCGGTTCCAGACTGTAGCGTCTAGAACCGCTCGGCCACACCGGCCGGTGATAGAGTTAACAGAGCTCCAAACAACACTAATAATTCCAGACGGAAATTTGGGAAGGATTGTATTTAGGTGTAAGCTTTTTTCCTTCCTTATAGCAGTAGCTTCAAAACTATGCCGTGAACGAGTACAGTGATAGATCTGTTAGTGCTTAGCTGCCAGTGAAAGCTATTAGCAGTGAGTGATGCGTATATGTTTTAAACATACGTCTCTGATGTTAAAAGACAACAGAAGAGTACGAATAGGTCCTGCTCGTTGAGGACTGCGATCCACTGAAAGTCAGGAGGCGGCCTTTGTCCAGCAGTGATGAAATATATGTGTGATATTTAAATGAGACTGCTAACGTACGTTTTGGTTTCATGAATATTGGCTATGAACATGTAATAAACTAAATTATGCTTTAATTTACAGCTTTCAGTTAGCGATCCCCGAAATATCTTCTGGATGAATCAATAAAATTATATTGAAACACCGTTGCAAGTAAAGGTAGCAAAACCACTTGTATACGAGGAAAGTTTTTACACAAACGACTGTTTTTATAAATTTTATGCTAACGTGCCACTATCATCGGACACACAGTTTCAACTATATAAATATTTTAGTCTACTGAAGGTAAAGCTTCGTGATCAGCATCTTTCTATTCGTGCTCATTGTGCTAAGCACAATTTATTATTTATTTCTTTGGCACACACGGCAAATTAAATATGGGAGTGATGACAAATTCTTTATTGTGGGAGGGGAACAGTGAAAAATTGTGAGAACCACCTCGCCTCAAAAAGCGAACCCTGGAACGGTGCCAGACCGCACATGAAAGCACGATGTGCCCTTGCTTGCGAGGACTTGCATTTCATAAATAACTTTCGATTAGCTGTGAATTTATTAATTATTTCACATAGCTGACGTACGTAGACAGCCGTTTGTGAGTACACTGTGAGCTCCTGCAGTACACAGTCGTTCACAGAATATCAAATATCATGTTTGCTGCTGTAAAAAACATAGAAAAAGGTGGCTCTTTTACCTCCCGAAAAAGAAATCCTTATTAAAAACTCAATACCTTTCGCAACAATTTCGTAATTGATGATACGAACTCGTAAGCCAAACACGGCTACTGGCACTTTGTTCTGCGTAACTGGAATACTGCACGTCAGTAACTGCACCCAAGAGAGGCAGGTAAATTTGGGTGCCGGAACACACAATTTGTTGACCTAGGCGATGCTGACCTTGTTGCCACCGGATGCCTGACGTAAGAAGTGCTCGTTACAAGGAAGGCAACCTTCGTAATAAATTTGGCCTCGCTTGTGTCCAGTAACGCTTTGTAGACTTCAGAACACCTCAAGTACGTTAAGCACGCGTGCTTGGCAACGGCGGATAGAACTGAGGTTATTCTACGATGACATCACCGACGGTTTTAGCTCGCACATCACCTTTCAATGAAAAAGCATTTCCTTCTGGGATGAAGTAACCGCCATCCCTCTTTTCCTGCCTCCAAATCTACTATTATGGTGACCTCTGATCTTGTGCGCGAAAAAGATATTGTAAAGAATAACGTGCATGTCTGGTTTATACATTGTAGGGCTCAGTGACAAGCTTATGGTTCTGAGCGCTATGGGACTTAACATCTGAGGTCATTAGTACCCCTAGAACTACTTAAACCTAACTAACCTAAGAACATCACACACCTCCATGCCCGAGGCAGGATTCGAACCTGCGACCGTAGTTCCAGACTGAAGCGCCTAGAACCGCTCGGCCGACAAGCTTATGTGACAGATTCCTAGAACAAGACACTGCTATGTAACATAATGATCTGAAGTACGCAACTGGAGTATCACAGGTAACGACAAAGCGAAGATTAGTACTTCTTGGAGATCTCAACAGAATATATTGACAAAACGAACCTTTATTTCTGAAATAAATCGACATTAGCACGGATTACGTTCAGAAGGAAATAGAAATAAGCGATACAAAAGAATAGGAACTAACAAACATTTCAGAACGAAATTCTACAGCAAAAATAAAACATCAGGAGCAATATAGTTAATAGATGAAAGAATGGCAACACAGATAAATGTTAGAATAATGGCAAAATTATCATACAAGACAGAAATTCAGTACTGTTCAGTGATTCAGTTGGTCGAAACTAAGATTTTAGTTCGCACACTTTGTATGTAATGTACCCTTACTAAAGGGGGTACTACTGCTGTTATGAAAGCAAGTATGATGTTTCGTTTTTATCTTCGTTTGTGCATACGCATTGTAGACGGCAATGATTCTATGAATGATACTGAATTTAAAAGATACCATTCTGCAAACTTGCTTTGTGTATATATACCTATCTTTTTTCATTATTTTAGTAATGATTGGTCGCAATTTAACGAATCAATAGTATCATCAGTATAAAAAAAAAAAAAAAAAAATCAACGAATCTTACTTCAAATAAACTTACGACATAAACTTCGCAGGCATGAAATTTAGACACTCCTGAACGCTTCCACTGTAAATATCGCTATTTTTAGCATATCTGAAATTTACGTGCAGATTGCAACGATTCCACTCTTCCCACGGACGTGAAAAGTTTCCTTCCATAAGCTGAAAATCACTAACGAATACAGAGCCAAACGTTCTGTTGCACAAATGCAGCTCTGTAACTTTGTTGCAAGGCATTGTACCAGGTCAGGGCATGCAAAGGACGTTGGCCTGGCTTGCTCAACTACTGCACCGGCGAGAGAAACCGGAATTATCTCCATGCCGGCTCCGTTTCTCCGTCATAAAGCGCACGCCAAGTATATCACAATTCAGTTTACGAGTGAAAAACGTTCACTTCACTTCAAGCAAAATATTGACAAAGGCAACATATAGCACTACAGATGTGCCACGTTCATCGTATGCATTTAGTAGGTCATGTTAAACCAACAGGGCGAGTGCAATCTTTGGCGATTAACTGCAGTCTCCCTGCGTCTACACTTTATACAAATCAAGTGGAACGTATATCATCTCGATAGGCTCGAAGAGGAAGAGGAGGAAGAAGAAGAAGAGTAATACTTACCGGAAAAGAAGTGTTAAGAAGCTCCCAAGAAGCCGGCGTGTGGCAACTTCTGGGGTGTACGTGACAGTCATCTTTTCTCAGAAACGTCAATTATCAGCACACTACCTGAATTCACGCCTATTCAAATCACCTGCCTGGCGCAAAAAAAGCTAGCTAAACAATGATGAATCACAACACTATATATAACTGGAGTAGAATCCACAACAACAGCTTACACGTCAATAATTCTGGTGTGTGTAATGCGTGCCACGAAAGACCTTTCACTTTCGCATTGCGTGCTCCCTGCAGTTTTCTTCGCGGCACTTAGTTTGCGGCTCCTACGCAGTCCACTGCCGGTGAAGAACGCCCGGCAGCCACCTGTTGGCACGCAAGTTTCGCGCGGACACACGGAAATCCTCCCGCCAGCGGGCCACACGAAATCCGGCTGGCGCAGGTCGCGGCCGACTGCAGCGCACTGCCGCTAAGTTCGCGGTTAGCCTCTATGAGGGCGCAGCGGCTGCCCGGACACGACTTGCAGGCTAGCCGCTTACTAAGCCCTTTCCGCTACCGGACGCTGGCCGGCTATCGAAGGACGGCACAACGGCCGTGTTGCACAACGAATTCTCGTGGGAGCACTAACGAGGAAACACGCTCGCGAACTTAATTTAAATGGCGCCGACGCAAACTCCCGCGCGCCGAACAAAAGACTGGTGGCGGGCGTGCTCGTTGCTGTAGAAAAGGCGCGCGCTTACGTGCTGACAACGCCACTGGCGTCATTCCGTACCCGGCGATAATGGAATACAGTGCTTTTCGAATGTATTTTTCCCCCCCTCAACATCGTGGCTACAAATTCTTTATGAGATAGTACGGTTTAAATATGTATATAAAATGCGGACATAAGCTATTATAAATTCCCGTTACAAACTTCTAGGACCTGTATGGGGCAGAGAGAAGATCATATTTTGAATTGGAACCCATGTCCGCAAATGTCATCCAACGACGCCACAGTGTGTCAAAGCTATAGCCGCCGACGCCTTTAAATGTATGTCTATACAGTCTGATTCCCTGATGATGTTACAAACTTTCTAGGATGATGAATAGGGATAAAGGTATCAATTTGAGGTAAGGGTTTCTGTATCGCAAACGAACGAGTCGAAAGTTACAAGCGAAAACTGTTCTGGTACCTTTGACAGTGGAATGCATGTACTAGTACTGTTGTTGCTAGGATTGTTGCGTAGGCAACTTTCATAGGAGGTAGTATGGATAAAAAAAGGAAAAAATGTCTAGTAAACATTGACTGTAAAATGCGCACCTGAGGAGCTATGAGCGTTTCATCTTCGCTATTGTGAAACGCATCTGCTCTATTGAACAACTACTCATAGCTGTTAAGGTATGCATTTTAGAGCCCATGTTTACTGACTTTTTTCCTTGTTTAGTAGGTCCATCTACCACATCTGAATGTTGCCTACCCTACAATCTTAGCAACAATAATACCAATACATGTATTCCACGGCCAGAGGTATTAGAATTGTTTTCGCTTATAACTTTCGACTCGTTTCTTTCCGGTACAGGAGCCCCTACCTCAAATTTACTTTTATTCTTCTCAGTAACAACTTCAGTGTCAATCACCATTTTTCGGCTACTGGTGGTTCATAAATAATCTTGATGTACTTCTTTAAAGTGGAGTTTCCACAGATATACCAGATTTTCAACAACCATGTCGTTCATGATGGACTGCTTGCAACGCTTTGGTCCTAGGACTCAAGAAACTCATTAGCGTAGTCTGAAATAAGAATCATATGTTTACATTTTAGCGTGATTCATCGGTACATAGACAGAATTACGTACTTCATAAATGTAATCACCTATGACCAGAGTAATGAGATGGGAAAAGTACACAAACCGAGAGAGGTGGCGCAGTGACACGCATTCGGTTGAGCTCAAAAGCCTTTAAGACCCTGGCAGAATGCAATGACGGCTCACTTCTCTGACGACAGGAGCGAGAATATCCTTTTCCTGACTGCGGTCTTAACACATATTACTTGCTGTACAGAACGGCGCGTGTGGATTATGGCGTGAGCATCTGGAACGTTAGGGTTTTTAGAAATGAGAACCGAAAACGTCGGGTAAAGACTTGGAAGAGCTGTTACTCGTGCTAAAGGGGTACAAATAGAGCACCTGGCGAAGCAACAATCTGTTTGCCGAAGTCCCAAGGATAGCGCGAGAGTGCGTTAAGCGAACGTAACTCCAGAAAAAAAAAAATAACGAAGCACCTCTGCCTCGTCCTTCCGCTACCAGCGTCCGGCGCACTACGTTACCTCTCCCTGCACCCTTAGCAGCCGGGTTTGAGAGCAGAGTCCGACTAGGGCCTTTCTGGATCACCAATCCGGGTAGTGTAAACAGCGACAGGTCAGCATCAAGTGCTGAGACTGTGGGCAAGCTGCGAACGAGCTTCACAGCACCTGACTCACAGCAGCGAAACGAGGATTTTCAATAAATATGTTAAAGTATTCCGCCCCAATTCCCTCCATGCAGGCCACTCCCATACATTATTGTGTTCCACAGCTCCGCTTGTAGATGTACGTCTTATGTTTATGAAGTTTAAGGATTTTTCATTTGTCGACTTCTACATTCCTGTTGACAACAAACAAACCGAGCGTCTCTAGAGCGCGCCGTGTATTTCCAATTTTGTGAAATAGACCGTTTCGCCTCCCGCTCAGATAGCGTGACTGGAAACTGCAGCGCTGTTGGCGTGAGAAATAGAACTCTAGGTTGGGAGTGAGATGAAAGTAATTACAGACAAGCACAGAGGTAGAGATGACCCTGCCATACGAAATACTTTCCGCCCTTGGTGGTCAACACCAACATCCCGATCGTACCTACGCAACTAACTGCAACAGCCCGCTCCACCAGCAATATTGACGGGCCATGCCGCAGTATTGCCGGGTAATACGGCCACACTGCAGCAATGTTGATGGATGCATTATTGTGGCCACCCATTGCCAAGATGCACTATTGAAAGACGTATACGGGATCGGGAAAGGCACAAACCAGTCCGAAAATTGTGATTGGCCGATCCCTCGCATAATATTTGGTTTGCGTCAGCCGTCCTCAACATACACCACCATCTCTCGCCGATAAGTTTAGTGAGGTCACCACACCAGAAAGTCTTTCAACACGTATCGCATCCATCACACCGTTATTAAAATGGTCGGCTAATTAACTGGCCTCTGATAACCTCTCATGATAAAATACACTCAATTAACATGTGGCGAACGTTGATCTCCAAAAAACACTACTTACTGGGCTGTCTTCATGACTGAGGAGGAAGTCACGCGTGAGAGGACTGCGCTTCGAGCTCTTCGGCGTGGCATTGAGCAGACTTCATCGCGTCTAATTGGCCAGTAAAAGGTGCGCCAATCTGACTTAAAAATGGTTCAAATGGCTCTGAGCACTATGGGACTTAACATCTGAGGTCATCAGTCCCCTAGAACTTAGAACTACTTAAACCTAACCAACCTAAGGACATCACACACGTCCATGCCCGAGGCAGGATTCGAACCTGCGACCGTAGCGGTCTCGCGGTTCCGGACTGACGTGCCTAGAACCGCTTGGCCACACAGGCCGGCAATCTGACTTAATTGACCGCAACTTCTTGATTATCATCTCGAGCCACTCTTCCTTTCATGGGCGCAATAGGCACTTACTCAGCAATGATATTACAGCAGACAGAGACAGAACATATGGGGCCACACTGTGTACGGAACAAGGCTGCGTTAAAACATTCCTAGGTGTAACGGTTCCCATTAGAATGAAACCTTTATCTTTATAACTGGAGAAGGGCATCCTACTGGACTTTTGACCTGTGATTCATATGCTTGATGGTTTGCTGAGCACTGAGGAAAGTAGAGCAGATAAGCAATTTTAATAAAATGGCTCTAAGCACTATGGGACTTAACTTCTGAGGCCATCAGTCCCCTAGAACTCAGAACTACTTAAACCTAACTAACCTAAGGACATCATACACAACCATGCCCGAGGCAGGATTCGAACCTGAGACGGTAGCGGTCGTGCGGTTCCAGACTGTAGCGCCTAGAACCGCTCGGCCACCCCGGCCGGCCAATTTTAATAGGTGATCACGTCCCATCTGATCCAGAACTCTCGGAATCATCTGCCACCTTGACAACTTTTCGCGCAGAACACAGAAATAATATAAATTAACAAGTTTCTTAGCATTGCCACTGTTGTTGTTTTCTGGTCTTCAGTCCTGAGACTGGTTTGATGCAGCTCTCCATGCTACTCTATCCTGTGCTAGCTTCTTCATCTCCCAGTACCTACTGCAGCCTACATCCTTCTGGATCTGCTTACTGTATTCATCTCCTGTTCTCCCTCTACGATTTTTACCCTCCACGCTTCCCTCCAGTACTAAATTGGTGATCCCTTGATGCCTCAGAACATGTCCTACCAACTGATCCCTTCTTCTAGTCAAGTTGTGCCACAAACTCCTCTTCTCCCCAATTCTATTGAATACCTCCTCATTATGTGATCTGCCCATCTAATCTTCAGCATTCTTCTGTAGCACCACATTTCGAAAGCTTCTATTCTCTTCTTGTCCAAACTATTTATCGTCCATGTTTCACCTCCATACATGGCTACACTCCATACAAATACTTTCAGAAACGACCTCCTGACACTTAAATCAATACTCGATGTTAACAAATTTTTCTTCTTCAGAAACGCTTTCCTTGCCATTGCCAGCCTACATTTTATATCCTCTCTACTTCGACCAAATAGCAAAACTCCTATACTACTTTAAGTGTCTCATTTCCTAATCTAATTCCCTCAGCATCACTCGATTTAATTCGACTACATTCCATTATCCTCGTTTCGCTTTTGTTGATGTTTATCTTATACCCTCCTTTCAAGACGCTGTCCATTCCGTTCAACCGCTCTTCCAAGTCCTTTGCTGTCTCTGACAGAATTACAATGTCATCGGCAAACCTCAGAGTTTTTATTTCTTCTCCACGAATTTTAATACCTACTCCGAACTTTTCTTTTGTTTCCTTTACTGCTTGCTCAATATACAGATTGAATAGCATCGGGGAGAGGCTACATCCCTGTCTCACTCCATTCCCAACCACTGCTTCCCTTTCATGTCCCTCGAGTCTTATAACTGTCATCTGGTTTCTGTGCAAATTGTAAATAGCCTTTCGCTCCCTGTATTTTACCCCTGCCACCTTCAGAATTTGAAAGAGTATTCCAGTCAACATTGTCAAACGCTGTCTCTAAGTCTACAAATGCTAAAAACGTAGGTTTGCCTTTCCTTAATCTTTCTTCTAAGATAAGTCGTAGGGTCAGTATTGCCTCACGTGTTCCAACATTTCTACGGAATCCAAATTGATCTTCCCCGAGGTCAGCTTCTACCAGTTTTTCCATTCGTTAGTAAAGAATTCGCGTTAGTATTTTGCAGCTGTGACTTATTAAACTGATAGTTCGGTAATTTTCACATCTGTCAACACATGCTTTCTTTGGGATTGGAATTATTATATTCTTCTTGAAGTCTGAGGGTATTTCGCCTGTCTCATACGTCTTGCTCACCTATCCGCAAGTATATTCGTTTTATAGACTCAAATGCATTTTTCTTGTTGCATTCAATATTTGTGTTCCAGATGCTTTTCTCTCTGTCTCCTCTCATCTGGTCATAGGTTAAAAGTGAAGTGACTTGCGATTTCTACCCTATCACCAAATGAGGAGGAAAGCATTTTTTCGCCCAAAAAATCTACTAAATATGCCTCAATGTAAAAGGAGAAACGCGTCTGGAAGATAAATGGAGATCAGAAACTAATAAGCATGGAACAGTTCTCTTCAAACTTGCTAAAAATTTTATTGCAACAGGTATTCCACGTCTTTTAGCAAGGAATGGGTAGTGAATAAAAGGCACTCGAAGCATAACTCTGGTGACTTGTATAGTATTTGTGCCTTGATAAACTCGACTAAATTCTTGATCTCCAAAAGGTTCCGTAACCTTTTGCTTTTCGATTCCTGGATCTTATTTCCACGCATTCTTTTTAGATGTGAGAGTAATCCTTCTTCCATTATTTTATTTGCTTTTTTTACCATTCACAAAATTAAGTCCGAAGCGTTATTTTTTCCCTTCGCATTTGGATGTATTCATCCTTTCTTTCATTTCCTTGACCAGCTGCTCGTGACCTAAACAATTAAAGACATTGTTTTCTTGCATTATTCCTCTAATCCACTGGGACCAAACACACCAACAGTTACAATTTCACTTTCTACATAATACACAATATTCTTCATAATTTCATTTTCTTCATAATACGTCTTTCGCTTTGAAAATGCAAAGTGATATTCAAATCGCTTAAAACATAAGCCTGTATTCAAAACTTCGGCAATATTTGTCTCTTCAGCTTCCTCTGGGTACGATGGCATTAACATCTGTGGAATTCTCTTCGTGGAAAAACATTTTCTCGATGATGGACACATATTTTGGCCGATTTCATATCAGTCTTCGTACTACATTTTAGCTAATCAGCCATTTCCAAATCAACTGTTGGCATACAGCTTCATATTCTATGGCCCTTTTTGGTAGAAGGGTTACAACAAACTTTGTACACAGTTAAAGGGGATACAGAATAGTTCATATTTTTTTAAAACTGATCGTCTTTCACCTCATAAATTCACTGCTGATACGACAAGCTGAAAGTCCTTAAAAGTGCAAGACAAAAAAGCATATTGGAGTCGTGATGTGATTATTTAGTACAGTTCAGCACAACAATGAATCTATAACGCAACAATTCTGCTAACACATTTTGAAAATAAGGGGGGGAACAGAAATTTTATTTGCCACTAAATTAACGAACAGTATTTAAATATACCGATAAACCTTCAAAATATAAGCCAAATATTTGCTTCTTAACTGAAGTGACGGCAACATGAATGTCTTTCTGATGTACGTAAATGCACTCTTTCAGTAGTGTTTACACATAAAAATCAGAGGTGTCCTCCAACGATGGGCTACATTTGCTGCATTTGAGATTTTTTGTATTTCAGAGACTGAATTCAGTTGTAGGAAAGATCAAAACTCAATAATTTTCCGGCGGGCAGGCACACAATACATTGACGAATTATCACGTTTCCGGTGTTTTAACTCACTTCTTATTTGTTGTTCAAATATGGAAAACATTTCCCTGCAAATCTGAAGAAAGACTGCGCCATGGACATTGCATTATTATCTTCAGTTATGCTCTTTCTGTGTTCTGCGTAAAACTTTATGTTACGATGGCAAGTTGTAGGGTCAGGAAAAGAGTTGCCAGACTAAAGTTTTTTTTTTTTCAGTCGTTTCCAATTCCGAACATAGTGAGCATTGTGGTACAACTGTAGTACGCATTTCAGTTCCCAGATGGAAGTGAAACTTGGCAGAAACTAATGCAAGTCCCTTAAGTACCTAATGTACGAGGAGTAATCCGAAAGTAAGGTCCGGTCGGTCGCGAAATGGAAACCACAGTGAAAATCCGATAAAGCTTTGCATAGGTGTATTGGACAGTGTCTTTAGCATGCCCGTTGATCGCGTCACGTCTGTCTTTTCAGTTCTGAGCGCACAGAGGACGTGGAGATGCATTTCCTTTTTCATGACAGTTCTCGGCCGCACTCTGCTAGGGCAATGAGGACGCCCCTGCAGTATTTTCCTGTGGGAATTGTGTGATCGCCCTCCATACAGCCCGGACTTTGCTCCCTCAATTTTCATCTCTGCTGACATGAACCGCTCGCTATGAGGTCAATGTTTTAGCACAGGCAACGAACTGCAGATCAGCGTAGAGAATGGGAGAAAAGTGCAGGCGGCTGCCCTCTACGACGAGGGTATTGGAAAGTTGGTACAACGCTACGACAAATGTCAGACAGGGTGGCGTTTATGTAGAGACGTTGCTGGAAGGTGTGGCTAACTGCTGCAAATAAAAACTTTTGATTTTCACTGTAGTTACCATTTCGCGATCGACCGGACCTTACTTTCGGAATACTCCTCGTTCAAAATTCACCACAACTGATGACGATTGAGCATACAGTGTATAAATTGCAGATAGAGACAAAGAGTTCAGTTCAATAAAAATATGAAAATGGATCAAGAGTGCAGTTGTTCTGCAAAGATGAAGCACCTAGCATAGGATAGACTAGCATGTGGAGCTGCATCAAATGAATCTTCAAGCTGATGATAACAACCACTACGGTGACAACAATTACTTGTAGGATACAAGGAAATATCCACATCAAGTTACAAATGTGGCGAAATTTCAGATCATTGACAGGGCTCTGGAAACAAGAAAATACCTTGTGTGTAAGTTTGCGTCGAACGAGACAATGTGATATGAGTTACGGGGTCGTGACTTAGTAAGTAAAGTACCATGTGTTTCAAAATGGAAATCGGGGTTTAAGGCTTTGTAGCATCTATGAGATTCAATTTACAATTATAAATAATACATAAAATGAAACAACTTAAACAACTTTTCTTACGAGTGTTCAACGCCAGCACCATTCGCCATAAGGCACACATCGAGGCGAGTTCTTCCTAAACCTTGTCGTTGCAACAACTGCTCAATCCTGTATCGTAAGTCTGGCAGATCAACCGGTAATGGAGGCACGTAATACAATATCCTTAAGAACCCCCGAAGATATAATGAGCGTGGCGCCAGATTGGGTGGACGTGGGGGCCATGCTAAAGAAGTGCTGTTATTCGCACAGGGCATCTACGATCTGTGTCATCCAGCCCTTGTGGCCAATCCTGCGGTCGAGTACAACATCGTTTGACGAATTGCGCACTGAGTTAGGCCAGTGACGCTGAGCACCATCTTCTTTCAATTGAAGGAAGCGCCAGAGCTCTAGCGCGTCAAGATAAACTCCGTCCCAACAGGCCTCGGAATGCCGGTACGGACCGACCGCCGCGTCAACCTCACAGCCCGTAGGCGTCACTGGATGCGGACGTGAAAGGGGCATGTGGTCAGCACACCGCTGTCCCGACCATTGTCAGATTACGAGACCGGAGTCGGTACTTCTCAATCAAGTAGCTTCTCAATTTGCCTCACAAGGGCTGACTGCACCCCGCTTGCCAACAGCGTTCGGTATCATCCAAATGATGGCCAAGTCTGACAGCGCTTGACTTCCGCGATCTGAACAGTACCGCTGCTACCACTGCGGCAAGGCCGTTGGGCGCACCAAGCTACGACACACCCGGGAAGAAAGGCCCATTAACTTACCGCCGGGATACGGCACAAAAAAATTCAATTTACGGGGAGTCTCGTTGCAACTGTATCACCTCGTACGAATGTGCTGATCCCGATAAGCACATATTATGTGCGTTCACATTTCCACTTAGGTGAAATGTCGATTCAACATTGGAGATGACAACAACATTCAGAAAATTCTTCATCGTCGTGAATCAACATTTCTTTTGCGAAGTTGGCCCGCAAATCGCAGTCAGTAGGCTTTAGAACTTTTAATAACTGCAAACAACAAGGATGTAGTTGTTAGCGTCTCCTTAAAAATCTCCACACAGACATCACTGGAATTGCTAATTCACGACTACCCTTTCAAACTGATTTCTTGAGGCTACGCGTAAGAGATACACACTCGTTCAACACGTTCTGCAGTCACTTTTGACCTCTCCGTACTCTTTCCTTTGCAAAGACAGTCGTTGTCGTCAGACTGATGATACCAGCTACAGATGTTATTATCACTCGGAGGATTACAATAAAACTGAATACGGAATGCACATTGCACTGCACCAACAGATTCACTCCGTGCTAGCCGTAAAACACGAAAGGCTTTCTGTTCACTAGTCCTTTGCTACTAGCGTTTTGTACCGGAAACACAGGAAACAGTGCATATGCACACGTACACAGACAAAACTGCTCGAGTTGCTCTTGCATTTGATGAGTTATTTATAATTGCAAGTTGCTTGTGCAAAGCTTTAAAACCACAATATTCATTTTGAAGCAACCGGTATAAAAGCAAGCAGAGACGAAGGGAGAACCTTTATAGTGACAGTACGGGCTGCAGATGGGGAAACCCACTGATGTAAGTGACCTTGCCAAAGGACAGACTGTTACGACCCCGCTCCTGGGAACGGTCTTCTCGGAAATTGCGACGCTGGCTACTGTCGCCTCTGTGGAAGGTGTTCGAAGGACAGTGACACCGCTAGTAGGTGACAAGGTGTTGGAAATCAAAGCCTCATCACAAAACATGGGGGTCGGGGGCTTGCCCATTCGGTAAAAAAAGGACAGGTCGGGTTCTGTGGCAGGCCTGACGACAGAGTCAGTGCTGAGTGTTTAGGAGCAGAAAGTTCAGCGCACGTGGCTGAACAGGGGTCTCCGCAGAAGCAGCTACCTAGATATGTGCGCGCCCATACTGACGCAGCGACATCAATTGCAGCTGCAGTCAGATTGGTCAGCGGACCATTGGAAACATTGGTCGGATGAATCAAATTTCTTGTTACACCACGCTGACGGTTAAGACTGTATACGCCCTCATGCAGGCGAACGACTGGTTGACCTTCTCTGCCATGGGGAAATTCATCTTGTCTTCCATGGGACCTGTGGTAGCAACCGAAGTCACCATGATAGCTTTGAACTGCGTGGGCAATATTGCGTACCACCTGCATGCCTTCATGCTTGATGTCTTTCCCGATAGAGATGGCGTCTTCCAGCAGGATAACTGTCTGCGTCACAAAAGCAGAATCGTGCTACACTTGTCTTATAAATTTGCTAGTAAGCTCGCGTTGATGTCTTCCCTGGCAAACATGCCTGATATGCAATACGTCCGCGATGCTATCGGAAGCCCTCAAACCGCAGGCCCGTAATATGCGGGCATCGTATAACCCGTCAGTAGACATCGGCGCCACATAAATCTGGAATCATGCCAAGGACTTTTCGAGTCCATGCCATGCAGAATCGTTGCTGCATTGCGTTCCAAAGGTAACCCATACTATATTAGGCACGTGACTATAATGTTTTGTGTTATCAGTACATGTGAAAAAACATTCGAAAAAAGATGAATTTAGTTTAGGAAACGTGAAGACAATACCGATAGCAGAATCAATTTTTACGCATTGGAAACTGAGTATCAAAAAGAAAACTGAGAACCAAACAGAGAAAATGAGGGACGAAAAGACATTAAAAAAAAAAAGACTTACATGTTAACTCTTAACTGTGGAAAAAAACGTGGAGTTGCAATTAGGACAGTGCAACTCATTGTAACAACTGAGATTTTGGGTCTTGTGGGTTTTCCCAACTGAGTCCTTAAAAAGTAAAAAAAAAGGGATTTAATATCAGTGTTTATTACAAGACAGAATATGTCAGAGTGATTTGATGTTGTCGTCTTCAGTCCAGAGACTGGTTTGATGCAGCTCTCACATGCTACTCTATCCTGTGCAAGCTTCTTCATCTACCAGTACATACTGCAACCTACAACCTTCTGAATCTGTTTAGTGTATTCATCTCTTGGTCTACCTCTACGATTTTTACCCTCCACGCTGCCCTCCAATACTAAATTGGTGATCCCTTGATGCCTCAGAATATGCCCTACCAGCCGATTCCTTCTTCTAGTCAAGCTGTGCCACAAATTTCTCTTCTCTCCAATTCTATTCAATACCTCCTGTAGCACCACATTTCGAAAGCTTCTATTCTCCTCTTGTCTAAACTATTTATCGTCCATGTTACATACTTTCAGAAACGACTTCCTGACATTTAAAGCTATACTCGATGTCAACAAATTTCTTTTCTTCAGAAACGTTTTCCTTGCCATTGCCAGTCTACATTTTATATCCTCTCTACTTCGACCACCATCAGTTATTTTGCTCCCCAAATAGCAAAACTCCTTTACTACTTTAAGTGTCTCATTTCCTAATCTAATTCCGGCAGCATCACCCGATTTAATTCGACTACATTCCATTATCCTCGTTTTGCTTTTGTTGATGTTCATCCTATATCCTCCTTTCAAGACACTGTCCATTCCATTCAACTGCTCTTCCAGGTCCTTTGCTGTCTCTGACAGAATTACAATGTCATCGGCGAACCTCAAAGTTTTTATTTCTTCTCCATGGATTTTAATTCCTACTCGGAATTTTCCTTTTGTTTCCTTTACTGCTTGCTCAATATACAGATTGAATAACATCGGGGATAGGCTACAATCCTGTCTCACTCCCTTCCCAACCACTGCTTCCCTTTCATGTCCCTCGACTCTTATAACTGCCATCTGCTTTCTGTACAAATTGTAAATAGCCTTTCGCTCCCTGTATTTTACCCCTGCCACCTTCAGAATTTGAAAGAGAGTATTCCAGTCAACATTGTCAGGAGATTTCTCTAAGTCTACAAATGCTAGAAACGTAGGTTTGTCTTTCCTTAATCTATTTTCTAAGGTAAGTCGTAGTGTCAGTATTGCCTCACATGTTCCAATATTTCTACGGAATCCAAACTGATCTTCCTCGAGGTCGGCTTCTACCAGTTTTTCCATTCGTCTGTAGAGAATTAGTGTCAGTATTTGCAGCCGTGGCTTATTAAACTGATAGTTCGGTAATTTGCACATGTCAACATCTGCTTTCTTTGGGATTGGAATTATTATATTTTTCTTGAAGTCTGAGGGTATTTCGCCTGTCTCATACATCTTGCTCTCTAGATGGTAGAGTTTTGTTAGGCCTTACTCTCCCAAGGCTATTATTAGTTGTAATGCGATGTTGTCTACTCCCGGTGCCTTGTTTCGACTCAGGTCTTTCAGTGCTCTGTCAAACTCTTCACGCAGTATCATACCTCCTATTTCATCTTCATCTACATTCTCTTCAATTTCTATAATATTGTCCTCAAGAACATCGAGCTTGTATAGACCCTCTATATACTCCTTTCACCTTTCTGCTTTCCCTTCTTTGCGTAGTACTGGGTTTCCATCTGAGCTCTTGATATGCAAGTCGTTCTCTTTTCCCCAAAGGTCTCTTTAATTTTCCTGTAGGCAGTATCTATCTTACCCCTAGTGATATGCGCCTCTCCATCCTTACATTTGTCCTCTAGCCACCCCTGCTTAGCCATTTTGCATTTCCTGTCGATCTAATTTTTGATACGTTTGTATTCCTTTTTGCCTGCTTCATTTACTGCATTTTTGTATTTTCTCCTTTCATCAATTAAATTCGATGTTTTTTCTGTTACCCACGGATTTCTGTTAACCCTCGTCTTTTTACCTATTTGATCCTTTGTTACCTTCACTATTTCGTCTCTCAAAGCTACTCATTCTTCTTCTGCTGTATTTCTTTCCCCTATTCTTGTCAATCGTTCCCTAATGCTCTCTCTACAACCTCTGGTTTATTCAGTTTATCCAGGTCCCATCTCCTTAAATTCCCAACTTGTAGCAGTTTCTTCAGTTTTAATCTACAGTTCATAACCAATAGATTGTGGTCAGAGTCCACATCTGCCCCTGGAAATTACTTACAATTTAAAACCTGGTTCCTAAATCTCTGTCTTACCATTATATAATCTATCTAATACCTTCCAGTATCTCCAGGCTTCTTCCATGTGTACAACCTTCTTTCATGATTCTTGAACCAAGTGTTAGTTACGATTATTTATGCTCCGTGCAAAATTCTACCAGGCGGATTGCTCTTTCATTCCTTACTCCCATTCCATATTCACCTACTACGTTTCCTTCTCTTCCTTTTCCTACTGTCGAGTTCCAGTCACCCATGACTATTAAATTTTCGTCTCGCTTCACTATCTGAATAATTTCTTTTATCTCATCATACATTTCATCAATCTCTTCATTATTAAACCTACTCCTGCATTACCCCTATTTGATTTTGTATTTATAACTCTGTATTCACCTGACCAGAAGTCTTGTTCCTCCCGCCACCGAACTGCACTAATTCCCACGATATCTAACTTTTAACCTATCCATTTCCCTTTTTAAATTTTCTAACTTACCTGCCCGATTAAGGGATCTGACATTCCACGCTCCGATCCGTAGAACGCCAGTTTTCTTTCTCCTGATAACAACGTCCTCCTGAGTAGTCCCCGCCCGGAGATCCGAATGGGGGACTATTTTACCTCCGGAATATTTTACCCAAAAGGACGCCATCATCATTTATCCATACAGTAAAGCTGCATGCCCTCGGGAAAAATTACGGCCGTAGTTTCCCCTTGCTTTCAGCCGTTCGCATTACCAGCACAGCAACACCGTTTTGGTTAGTGTTACAAGGCCAGATCAGTCAACCATCCAGACTGTTGCCCCTGCAACTACTCAACTACTGAAAAGGCTGCTGCCCCTCTTCAGGAACCACACGTTTGTCTGGGCTCTCAACAAATACCCCTCTGTTGTGGTTGCACCTACGGTACGGCTATCTGTATCGCTGAGGCGCGCAAGCCTCCCCACCAACAGCAAGGTCCATGCATGTTTCATGTAACCATAAGTCTGGTAAAAAAAAGTGTGTTTCGTGAACAACTCACATTACTTCTCGAAATAGCCTCCTTTGAAGGGCACATACTTGCTCCAGTGGTTCTCCAGCTTTTTCATCCCATGGGAAAACTCCGTTGTGTCAAACTCCGCACAATACTTGTTAAACTGCAACTATTACTTCATCATTTGACGAAAATTTCTTCCCAGCAGGCCAAAGGTTCAAGTTACGGAACAGGAAAAATACTTGGGGGCTGAGTCAGAGGGGAAAAGGAACCAGTTCAAAGCCCCAGTCATGCAATTTCGCCTTTGTTATCGCTGATGTGTGGGATGGTGCGTTAACCTGGTGAAAAAACACTTTTTTCGTGTCAAGCGTGGTCTTTTATCGAAGTTTCAAACGATGCAACAATGAAGTATAATAGGGATCAGTTATGGTTCCGTCGTTTTCCAACAAAAAACAGTAGTCATCACCTTACCAACTGAAAAAATGGTCTTTGCCTTCTTCAGTGCACTTTCACCAGGATTTTGGCTGCCATATTGACTCTGGTGTGTCGTGATACATCCTGGTTTCATCAACAGTCACAAATCGGCGCAGAAAGTCTCATGGATTGCGGTTACACATCCAGAGACATTGTGTTGAAATGCTTTGGTTGACTGTGAGCAATTGTGACAATCACCTCGCAACACAGCTTCTTCATGGCCAGTTCTCCGTGCAGGATATTATGCACTCGGTCAGTTGAGATGCCTACAGTGTCAGAAATCTCACGAACTTTTATTCGGCGATCTTGTATTACCATATCACGGGTTTTGTGAGCGGTTTCCTTTGTAGTGACCTCAACTGCATAGTCGGAGCTCGCTTCGACTTCGGTGCTCGCCCGATCACGTGTAAATGCATTAACCCACAACTACATGGTCTTCTATACTGGTGATACCACGTAAGTATACGTTTGTGACTATTACAGCGCCATCTATCACAAGGCAAAAAAAGTGGTCCAACTGAAACATTTATATTTCTTTACGTACTACACGAGTATGTAATAAAAATGGGGGGGGGGGGGGTTCCTACTTTAAAAAAAAAACGCAGTTGATATCCGTTTGACCTATGGCAGCGCCATCTAGTGGGCCAACCATAGCGCCATCTGGTTTCTCCCTTCCAGCTAGACAAGTTTCGTTCTTTGTAGTTTTTTCGTTTGACGCTATATTTCGTGAGAGATTTGGCTCGGTCACGATCAATGGACCACCCTGTATATCGCCAGAACATCGCCATTCGTAGAGAGCTACAGGACGCTCCGCGTCTACTACCCTTTATATACTACCCGACATACTTCATAGTGTTACACTACCGGGCAACTAATGACCTATTTGGTGTTTGTGCTGAAAGTATGGTGAGCACTGAGACTGACGTGGTGCCGACGGCACTACTGACATACAGCGTGCCCCATACATTAAACTCAAAGTTATACAAACAGTAGAGCATACAAAATTAAGAACTTTTAAATAAGAAATCAATGGCCATAATGAATATTGCGCGTGTCAAGGCGTTTCCTACGACAAATGTGTGTCAGGAAAGTGTTTATAAACGGCTTATGATTGATAACAGACACCTGCCGCTTTGACGTTGGTAGCGCTACATTGAAAAACAATACACAACCGATGCACGTCCAGGGTGTATCCACCTCGCGTTAAAACTTTACGAGGTACCGTCCACACTCTAACCTAGAAGCTTATGGTCTAACGTCTGTCGCATGGGGACATGCAAGTTAAGAAGGCGGGACGGCTGATTGATATAGCTAAAGAGGTAACAACGTTTTCGTTTCGATCGCGGGAGAAATATTAAATACTTAATGAAGGGTTTCCCAAACTGGGTGGGAAGTGA
The DNA here is from genome assembly GCF_023864345.2 of Schistocerca serialis cubense. Lineage (NCBI taxonomy): Eukaryota > Metazoa > Arthropoda > Insecta > Orthoptera > Acrididae > Schistocerca > Schistocerca serialis. The sequence goes on from NC_064641.1 coordinate 260,594,963, forward strand.
ATAAATGCTCCTCGAGAAACTATTAATAACATGGTGTTTTTCTTTTCGTCATTTTGACAATATTAATTGTTCTTTTAAAATTTTATTGTAATTTATGTATTATTAGGTACGATTTAAAATTGAAGTAATCTCTGAATAAAACAAGTTTTCTCATTTTTAAGAACCATCATTTTTAAGAATCATTAACCTTCAAAATAAGCAAAATATTCTCGAAGTGTCCCATCAGGGCAAAAGTTTGGGAAGCTCTGATTTAATGCAACAACAACAACAACAACCTAAACAAGCTAGGTGCTAGCGTGCAATCAAACTGAATTTTCGGAGAAAAACATCTAGTTTGTGGAGGAAAGTACACAAACACGTATTAAGTAGTTTACAACTGAGTTTTCATTAATTCCTTTTACCGTACCTTGGCATTTCTGTTATTGATACATATTCTGCGGGGATCAGGCGGCAAGTAACAGAAAATGAAACTATCACCTTCCAAGCTAACACAGACCTCCGGCTACAATACAGATCAGACTTCGTCAACTCAAAATCAAAGTGCCACCTTCAAAGCTAGCCTACATCTAGGGCTACCCTACAGATCGGTCTTTCGACCTTGAGACGAAAACGTCAACAATATTTCAAGACATAGAGTCCATAAGTACTGTAAAGATGAACAAAGCAACTCTTGGAAGCAGTAAAAGCATAAAATGTCAAGATAAATCGAGTAATAAAAATCAGAGGTGCAAATGACAAGAGATACGCCAATATGGGTCAAATGCGGAACGTGAAGGAGAGGTCGTCAAAAAAGGACGCCTAATTCGTATGTTAGTGGCATGAAGCTAACAACAATACATTGGCTATCAAATTATACGCTGCCATCTGCTACTTCCAACATGACACGGAGGCGTGTTGCCAACTGAAATCTGCTTTACACCGCAGAAAGCATAGCCCGTGGACGACGGTTTGTACAGTTTAGACCTGTTTACAGTAAACGACTGGTGCAGAAGACGTAGCAACACAAAAAATTGCACGCGTGTATTTAATGTACGGGGAAGCACGATAAGTGCTTGAAAAGTCGAACTAATTTGTAGAGAAAATTTCCGCAATAATTGCCACACTAACTGGAAAGAAACCTAGCGCCATGGACAGAAATTCAACGAGAACCTGGATCATTCAAAAGGCACAGAGTTTTTCCCAAGGATGTTAACAAATAATTGTTCGAGCAGTAGAAGCTCAGACGGTGTTAGATCGTGTGGGAGAAGATCCATCAATAAGCATCTGTCAACCTAGCCATGAGATGCAGTGTTGACAGAAAACTAGATTGGGGTATTAGTGATGCAGCAGTTACGTCATCAACAATGCCTGAAACCTTCGATAACAAAGTATTTTGAATGAATGTGTTATGTTATAATGCATGCAGTGATAATGGTAGTCGCCAGTTTGAGCTCTTACTGTGAGCATAAGTCGCTTTGGAGTTAAAGTAGTTAAAAAGTGTCAAATAAAAAAAATATATTTATTTCTCACCACTGTTTCCTTATCTCAAAAACTCATTTTAGGATCCTCTGCCGAGTGTGTAACTTCGATCCTAAGGGTTTGGGGCAGCACGTGGACGAAGACATTGCTTGGAAGAAAACTTTGATTTAAACGACGCCGGCGCGTATTTCCGTGAGAGAAACAAAAGACTGCCGCCGGGTCTGTTCTGCCCGGCGATAGGTGCGTGCAGCGCGTGTATAGCAACCTCAAGCAAGTGACGTACGTTTGTAGCCGACGAGGACAGCTGCTGGATGCTAACCAACGACTGTTGAAGCAAAATTCCCGTACATTGGCAGTGGCAGTTTATAAGACTGCATTCACACGTGCGAATAAATAAGAAGCAGTAAAATACCTGTACAATATCTTTAACTACAATTCACAGGCCACTTTATGGTGTGTAGCGGAGGGCACTTTGTGTACCACTCACTTTTTCTAGTTCTACTCGCGAATAGTTCGCGGGAAGGACGACCGCTGGTTTGCCTCTTTATGCCGTCTCGAATACCTGATTTTAAATTAACATTTCGCGAGATGTATGTACGAGGAAGCAATATATTTTGTTGACTCTCCAAGGAACGTACGCTCCCGGAACTTCAACAGTAAACCACATCGTGATGCAGAATACCTCTCTTGCAGTAACTGCCATTGGAATTGGTTGATGACCTCTGCGACGCCTTCATGCATTGTAAATGAATCTGTAACGAAACGTACTGCTCTTCTTTGGCTCTTCTCGATTACCGCCATCAATCCTATTTGGTACGACACTGACGAGCACTATTTAAGAATCGCTCGAACGCGGATTCTGGAAGCTACCTCCTTCGTGGGTGGACTACCCTTCCTGAGTATTCCTCCAGTGAATATCAATTGCCATTTATTTTTCCTAAGATTCCTTTTATGTGGTCATTCACTTCAGCCGGCCGCTGTGGCCGAGCGTTTCTAGGCCATTCAGCCCGGACATGTGCTGCTGCTGCGATCGCAGGTTCGATCCGGCCTCGGGCATGGATGTGTGTGATGTCCTTAGGTTAGTTAGGTTACGTAGTTCTAAGTCTAGGGGACTGATGACCTCAGATATTAAGTCCCATAGTGCTTAGAGCCATATGAACCATTTTGGTCATTCACTTCAAATCGCACCGTGCTTATACTACCCGACCACGATATTATTGCAATTGGTGTCCATAGGCCGTTATCGAAAACACGCGGTGGGGCTGCAGTAAAGAAGTACAGTGGTGACTGAGGAAAACGCATTGCACTGTGAATGATTTCAAGACAGTTGTGCATATACTATCAAGTGGTTCAGTGTGTCTTCGTGAAATATCACGACAAAAACTCACGATAAGCCGACCGAAGCGCCCTCACGCTCAGGTGCAATAATACTGTGGTCGACTAACATTCCCAGATATGCCATCGATGTGACTGCATCCAGTAACTGTTCTGCAGTGTGATATCACACAACGCCAGGAACGTTACAGAGGTGGAAATAGGGCTCTAGAAAACGGATAAGCGTGCTGGTACACAAATTAACTTTACAAAAATAAAGCTAATGACAACAAACGACTCATACATTTGACTGATAAACCATTTCAGTATGTAAAATTTACTCACTTGGGAAAGATTGTGTCATCCAATACCAGTCGGAGTTGTAAACTGATGTGTGAATATACACTCCTGGAAATTGAAATAAGAACACCGTGAATTCATTGTCCCAGGAAGCGGAAACTTTATTGACACATTCCTGGGGTCAGATACATCACATGATCACACTGACAGAACCACAGGCACATAGACACAGGCAACAGAGCATGCACAATGTCGGCACTAGTACAGTGTATATCCACCTTTCGCAGCAATGCAGGCTGCTATTCTCCCATGGAGACGATCGTAGAGATGCTGCATGTAGTCCTGTGGAACGGCTTGCCATGCCATTTCCACCTGGCGCCTCAGTTGGACCAGCGTTCGTGCTGGACGTGCAGACCGCGTGAGACGACGCTTCATCCAGTCCCAAACATGCTCAATGGGGGACAGATCCGGAGATCTTGCTGGCCAGGGTAGTTGACTTACACCTTCTAGAGCACGTTGGGTGGCACGGGATACATGCGGACGTGCATTGTCCTGTTGGAACAGCAAGTTCCCTTGCCGGTCTAGGAATGGTAGAACGATGGGTTCGATGACGGTTTGGATGTACCGTGCACTATTCAGTGTCCCCTCGACGATCACCACTGGTGTACGGCCAGTGTAGGAGATCGCTCCCCACACCATGATGCCGGGTGTTGGCCCTGTGTGCCTCGGTCGTATACAGTCCTGATTGTGGCGCTCACCTGCACGGCGCCAAACACGCATACGACCATCATTGGCACCAAGGCAGAAGCGACTCTCATCGCTGAAGACGACACGTCTCCATTCGTCCCTCCATTCACGCCTGTCGCGACACCACTGGAGGCGGGCTGCACGATGTTGGGGCGTGAGCGGAAGACGGCCTAACGGTGTGCGGGACCGTAGCCCAGCTTCATGGAGACGGTTGCGAATGGTCCTCGCCGATACCCCAGGAGCAACAGTGTCCCTAATTTGCTGGGAAGTGGCGGTGCGGTCCCCTACGGCACTGCGTAGGATCCTACGGTCTTGGCGTGCATCCGTGCGTCGCTGCGGTCCGGTCCCAGGTCGACGGGCACGTGCACCTTCCGCCGACCACTGGTGACAACATCGATGTACTGTGGAGACCTCACGCCCCACGTGTTGAGCAATTCGGCGGTACGTCCACCCGGCCTCCCGCATGCCCACTATACGCCCTCGCTCAAAGTCCGTCAACTGCACATACGGTTCACGTCCACGTTGTCGCGGCATGCTGCCAGTGTTAAAGACTGCGATGGAGCTCCGTATGCCACGGCAAACTGGCTGACACTGATGGCAGCGGTGCACAAATGCTGCGCAGCTAGCGCCATTCGACGGCCAACACCGCGGTTCCTGGTGTGTCCGCTGTGCCGTGCGTGTGATCATTGCTTGTACAGCCCTCTCGCAGTGTCCGGAGCAAGTATGGTGGGTCTGACACACCGGTGTCAATGTGTTCTTTTTTCCATTTCCATGAGTGTAGATCACTCGTAAAAGAGACGACTGTTTGTGGCTTCACATAATGGGCGATATATCGCTATGCCCAAAGACAAACAGAATCTTAATTACTGATCAGTCCTTTGTCTAAATGCAAAAACAGTAAAACAAAATCAGAGTGACGCGGAGGTCATCGACACGAAATACGCTAAACTGACATCTTACAGCAAGGACAGGGAAATGGAATACCGTACTGACCCACACTAATGCAATGCAACTGCAAGGCTTCACGTGTCACGAGAAGAATAGTTGGTTGACGGACGATAGGGGGAAATGGTGAAGAAGATGGTGAAACGAGATGAGAACAGTGGAGAACCATCTCGGCTAATGACAGTGTGTGAGGAGGAGCAGGGAAAGCAAGGGCGAAATTCATTTGCCCAACGGCGAGCCATTTACAACCCAAGGAAGACATGTCATGAGTTATTAAGTAAAAGATCGGAAATACTGATTCCTTTGTTCGTTGCATAGTTTTTTACGTTGTCGCCCAAAAGCAAATCGATCACAGTTTTAATTTAAAACTGCACCTACCGAAGCAAAACATTTAAGTTTCACAAGTTGCGACATGGACATCAATAGAACAATGATCCAGAAAGAGGAGGATAATTATTTTTTTAATTTTCTTCTACGATCACAAAATTGTTAAGTACTTAGACTACAGGTTTCGGTCTACGGTGACCACCTCCAGATCTGCAGCAAAAGATGGGAGAAACAAATACAACTAGTGGAGTGCCTACATATTATTAGGTCACAATAAAAAGTACTGCTGACATACATCTGGAAAGCACGCGCATAAAATATGACGAGGTATACCCGTTTCAAAATATGTCCTAATATAACGAAGCTTTAGTGGCATCCTCAAAATATACACAGAAAATTAGCTATTCATCGTCCCACATATTTAAAATATGGTATACAGTAGGTCACACTGTCAGCGGAGTCCATGTACTGCTATTTGCAATATCTGCCTTCAGACGTACCATCTACGGACAGACTGCATGACCTGGCGACGAATCGCTGCGATCCGTCTGCAGCCCTACCTTCACATTCGGTAAACTGTTGGAATGGACTAAAGTTTGCTACTGAGTGCAACAAGTAGACAGTGCTCTACGTCACACACAGAACACGCAGTTGTATGCGAGTCGAACGCGGGTTATGTCACACTGATGCATCCCGACAGAGCAACGGGAAAAAATGGTTAAATGACGTGCAGCAACCTGTCCCCCTCTCTCTAGAATGCATCCTCAGTCTACCATTAAATCCTACCTCGTTACAGCTCCATCTCATCCTATCACTCCATCCACTCTCAGTCATCCTTTAACGCAAATGCGAGTAAGTTTATAGGTATATGGTTCTCTTTTTTCCAAGAAAGCATCAAAGACAGCAGTCAACTCGCATGTGTCACTATTACATCAGAAGACATACAGTAGAATGCTGCCTCGACGAAAAGTAAAATATTGTTTCTCCGGTTCCCAGTGTTTCTAGCTAAACTTTTTCCGTGTTCCTCTTGCTGTCTTATACTCGTTCCCATGTACAAGAATTGTTCTCCACCCATCATTCCCCGCATTTCGGCGTATTTTCCCTCCATTTATACGTATTTTCCGTCATTTTATTGATTTTATGCACTTCTATCCATGCGATCACGACGTCACTTATCGTCCCGTGTTCCAAAAATGGTTCAAATGGCTCTGAGCACTATGGGACTTAACTTCTAAGGTCATCAGTCCCCTAGAACTTAGAATTACTTAAACCTAACTAACCTAAGGACATCACACACATCCATGCCCGAGGCAGGATTCGGACCGTAGCGGTCCCGCGGTTCCAGACTGTAGCGCCTAGAACCGCTCGGCCACCCGGGCCGGCCCCGTGTTCCAAAATTGCTTATAAATGTAGTGCAGCTGCCAACACCTAGGACAAGCGCACTATTTTTCTGGTCGGCCGGCATAGTATAGCACTGTACTCGAAAGCAACCAGTCACCTCCAATCGCATGTTCTACAGTTGCAGCACGTTTGCTCTGTTTTCTTCAGTCCTTTTTATGAATCTGTGAAATTTAAATCACAAACTAGGATTAGATACCCTATTACTTTAAATGTTAATTATACTTACCAGGGTACTGTTAGTTAAGGTCTTTAAACCCAAAGAATTTGGCGGTATCTCATTCCATTCAGAGGAACCTACACGACTTCCCCTAATTAATTTACTTGTTTGTATATCTCCATTATCAGAGAATCTTTTTAGAGTTATAATTATCAGGATTTATAATTATAAAATATTTCAGGTTAAGGTGCAGCTTATAATTAACAGGTGTGTTACAATAGATTTTTGTTTACAACGGATTTGATGGTGAAATACTGTTAGTGAAGATGGATTCGATAGTAATTTGATTAATTTAATTTAACTGATATTGGCTCTGAGGTGTGTACATATCGCCCGTCGCTCTCATTTTTGATTATTCTATTGAAATTATTTTAAGGTAGCTTCGATTTAGATAAGTCGTAACATAGTAGATGTACTGGAAAGTGTATCTGGAAAGTGGTTCAAGATATAAATTGCAGAGCGTTCCTGTATTGCTCCTTCATAAGCAGTTTAATACATTGTTTCTTTACACCGGTCTGTGGAAGTGACTTCGGTCACAAACCACCTGCTCCAATGAAGCAATACCTGTATATTTAATAGGATCGCTACATATATTTGGGTGATAGACATGAATGCACCCTGACAAAGACACATCTCCTTCGGATGACCTGTATCTAGTTTGGAGATGTGTCACAAAATCTTCGTCCTTCGTCCATGCAATGTATGGTATGTAGTCTTCCTAATTTTCCTAACAAGAAACACCGCCATAACTGCTCTTACTATCTCTTCTACCACCTCACATTGCAGGGGAAAGCTTCATTTGGCCCTGGCCTTACACACTGTACACGGCTGGCAGAGCTATGACACCATGTTCCCATTTCCACTGAGTGGTCAAAACGCGCTCCTGTCGCATTAACTCAGCTCGTTCCGTTTCCCCATAGGATGCAGAAGGTCTTAGATATTGTGCTCTCCGACTTCCGTACAGGTCAGACTTAAATTGGGACCATCACATAGACTACGCTGTAGGGAGGGCAGGGCAGAGACTTAGGAGCAGTTAGAAGATGCAGAGGGACTGTCTAAAAAACAGTGCTGGAGTTCTTGGTATATGGGGTCCTGCTGTGAGCGGTCGCTCTCTCCCCAGGGGGTAGTGCGCGGGGGCTCTGTTGTTATAGCTTCCCGAGCACGGGATCCTGGGTTCGATTCCAAGAGGGTCAGGGATTTTCACCTGCCTCAAGATGACTGGGTGTTTATGTTGTTGTCATCATATCGTCGTCATTCATGAAAGTGGTGAGATTGGACTGAGCAAAGGTTGGGAATTTGTACGGGCGCTGATAACCGCGCAGTTGAGCGCCCCACAAACCAAACATCATCATCATCATCATCTGTTGCTATATTTTAGACGAAGAAGTAGCACTTTATAGTGTTGGCGTAGGAGCGTCGCCCCAAGTTGGCGGCAAGATGCTGAATGCGGCCAGCGACTGCAGAGGATGGCAGCAAAGGGCAGGCAGCAGGGCTGCAGAGAAACTACGAGAAGCTCGGTGGAGCAGCTGGCCAGTTCAAGATGCCTGTGTCCTCCCTGTAGGTGGATAGAGGGAGGGAGAGGTGGAGGGAGGGAGGAGGAAGGCCTGGATTTTCGGTAGTTTGTGGACGCCATCGAGGAGAAGGCACGTTCAACTACCGACCCCTCTGCAGTCTTTTAGACGACGATTTTCCACAGTACATGTGCTGCATTATGACCAGTTGCATTGAAATGAAATGATCGTATGGCATTTATTGGCTGGGATATCCCCTTCGGGGTTCGGCCGCTGTATTGCAAGTATTTTTAGTTGACGCCACTGCGGCGACTTGCGTGTCAATGGTGATGAAATGATGATGAAGGACACACAACACCCAGTCCCCTGCCAGGAATCGAACCCGGGTCCCCTTGCGTGGTAGGCGGTAGCGCTACCGCTGCGCTATGAAGGCGGACACGAGTGGCATTATGAGCAGTTCATTATGAGTGCTGGTTTTTCACGACAATTTCGAAGTGTAATTAGAAATGTGACGCATTTTTTCCACCAGTTGTGGTATCGTGTATTGGCATCGGTTACGTGGACTGCAGGGTGATTTTCGAGCAGGCATCTGTAGCTAACTCTGACGTCGAACAGCGACAGATACTGTATACTTAAAGGTAATGCACTTTTTAAACTCCTCTCTGTCCAACACCAGCATCTCTTCAGTTGAACATTGTTCCTGGCAAAAGAATAAATATAGTATCTTACAACCCTGCCTTTTCCCCACCAGTTCATAGGTGTAGGGCAGAGTAAGAGTGTGTCTGTTTAGTTTCGAGTGGTACTGCGAATTTTTATAGTTGTATGGTTTTACCCTGCTGGGAAAACTCGTCAGGTTTTGAGCGGTATTGCGCTTTTATGCCGTCCTTGTGTAACGTTATGCAAATAGTTGTGTAATTAGGCCCGATCTTTGTGATTAATTACGTAATTAGGATCGATCTTTGCGTCAGTTTCCCGACCAAAATAAATATTGTACACTAACCTAACCTTTCTCTCCCGCATCTTGACAGTTCCCATGTGTAGGGGGTGCACTAGGGCTTTCCATCCAGTAGAATCACGGTTCGAATCCCAGTAAGGGCACAGCCATTTTTAATTTCCCGTCAATTCCAAGCGCCTCTGGTGGTTCAATTGTGTTAGGGGGGTGCAATTGGGCTTTTCGTTCGGGAGGACTGGGGTTCGAGTCCCAGAAAGAGTACTGCAGTTTTTAATTTCCCGTCAATTCCAAGGTGGGGTGGGATGTCAGCACAGCTCTGGGACAAAGAAATTCCCGACAAAATTCGAAATTCCTGTCAATGTGGTAGGTTGTACGTTTGGGAGGGGGGGGGGGGGGTATGCGGAGTAGGGACTGGGACACACTTGCAGCTGAGAAAAACACATGACGTCATCCGGGGGGCGGGGATGGGCGTGGTCGGAGGCGGGGGTGATTAATTGATCAATTTAATTAATTTGCATATCAGTTTGGTATCAAAACTGCGCTGAGAACCCTATGTCCCTACTACTTGCGGTGTGTGCTGTAGATCGATTGGCCGCCTTTCCCATTCAGTTCACTAATCGTGTGAGGAATTATGCATGTTGATACATCTCCGTATGAGCTCTGTTTTTCTCATCATGATCATTTTGGAATATGTATGTGCGACGAAGTAACTTGTTGCCGACTATTTGCGGCGTGAGATCTCGAAATTTAAAGAGGTAACCTCTCCATGATACACCATGCCTCTCCCACTGCGTCTGCTGCTTGAGTTTGTTAAGACTGTCCGTAAGCGGAGGTCCATTAATTACGTGTACTCAAAATGGAGGGGGAGTGGGGGGGGGGGGGGGTGGGAAGCGATCCGGCAAAGTAACGGCGAATCTCACTTAAACGGGGAGGGTAAGGCAAATCTCACGTCAACTTTTCTATTCAGAGAATGTTAATTGCTAGCTGCAGTGCCCGGCGTCGCCCAGTGTGTTCAATATATGCCATACAAAGTGATTGGCACTGCACCTGGTTGATATTCATAGTAAATGCAAGTCGCATGGGAAACTGCAGTCCCTTTGAATCGAAGACATATTTAAATCAATGAGCATCAACGGAATGCGAGGAACGAATATGTCTTCACCTGCGGCATACCCCGTGGCCTCTATTATGTTCGGTTCTTCACGGCCAGCCTTTTTCCGTTGCATATGTAACGACGGCAACTTATCAATAAATAAGAGTTTGCAATCACATGCTTCCGCGTCAAATTCTCGAGGTTTTGCTCGTCCCGCGCTCTAGTGACGCCTGATAGCACTATCTCCAAGGCGGGTATTGCCAAAGTAATTTAATCTCGCGAATGGAATTACAGTCAGTTTACCACGATGTATTTCGATAGCTCGGCATTCAATTTTTCATTAAATTTCTGTATTGTTTACCTGAAGGTAGAAATTTGAAGTAAATCGTCCAAGAACTTTGAAAAAAAAAAAAAATCGGTCGTGTACTTTTCGAAATGTTTGGTAACAACGTTTCTTCTTTATATATTTTGTACATATATTTATACATTTTCTATATTAAAAAATATACAGCCTATATCTGCCCAAATGTTCATTACAGGATCGTGTAGAAATTTCAAGGAAATGGGCGAAGAACTTTTTAGAGAATTTTGGTAACAACCTTCCCCCTTTACATATTACATACGTATATGTTTCAAGTCAGATTACGAAATCTTATGTAGACAGTAATCTTCCTCTTGTCTTGAAGATTAAGTATGCAAAATTTCATCAAGATCGGAATAAAACAGTAGATTTGTATGAAATACAAAACAAATAAAGGACACATTTCATGCGTAGGCTACCTATGAAATTAAATCTAATGAGATGAGGCTCCCTGAAGCTGTTACAGCGGGCCTACGCGCATCGCTATCCGCAGTGCCACGCACTCTTCACCTATGGCCACAACTCACGCTGACGATTTTGTCTTGTGAGGTTTTTCACGCATCTATGAAGAACAGTCAAGGCAAAGTAAAGCCTGTTCTAATTATTTTACGCGATGGTGGGTCGGTTGAAAATCAGCGCCACCATAAAGAGATCTCACACGTTGTATATAACTTCAAAGAGAACTTCTTAGACGCCATATTATTAGTGACCAATGCGCCAGGGAGAAATGCTTTTAACAAAGCAGGAAGGTGAATGGCTCCTCTGAGCCGAGAACTGACAGGGCTGACTCTAGCATCGCGTGCAAATGACAGTGGCAAAACTCCCACCTTAGTACTGGAGAACTAGAGAGGGCAGACAGACAAATTCCACATTCCTAGATTTCCGAAAAGCGGTTGATACGGTACCGTACTGCAGACTGTTAACGAAAGTACGAGCATACGGAATAGGTTCCCAGATACGTTACTGGTTCGAAAACTTTTTAAGTAATAGAAACGAGTATGTTGTCCTCGTCGGCGAGTATTCATCAGAGACATGGGAATCGTCAGGAGTGCCCCAGGGAAGTGTGATAGGACCGCTATTATTTTCTATATACATAAACGATCTCGTGGACAGGGTGAGCAGCAATCTGCGGTTGTATTCTTGCGGTGCTGTGTGTACTGGAAGGTGATGATGATGATGATGTTGGGTTTGGGGGGCGCTCAACTGCGCGGTTATCAGCGCCCGTAAAAATTCCCAAGCTTTGCTAAGTCCAAACTCGCCAGTTTCACGAATGATGATGAAATGATGAGGACAACACAAACACCCAGTCTTTTCGAAGCAGGTGAAAATCCCTGACCCCGCCGGGAATCGAACCCGGGACCCCGTGCTAGGGAAGCGAGAACGCGACAGCGAGACCACGAGCTGCGGACTGTACTGTAAGGTGTCGAAGATAAGTGACTGCAGTATGGTACAAGACAACTTAGACAAAATTTCTAGTTGATGTGATGGCAGCTGGCTCTAAATGTATAAAACGTAGGTTAATGTGGTTGAGTAGGAAAAACAAACACCTAATGTTCGGATACAGTATTAGTAATGTGCTGCTTGAGACAGTCACGTCGTTTAAATATCTGGGCGTAACGTTCCAAAGCGATGTGAAATGGAACGAGCTTGTGTGGGTCGTGGTAGGTAAGGCGAATGATCGACTTCGGTTTATTGGGAGAAATTTAGGAAGGAAAGCAAACGACTAGTGGTGTAGTCGTACATGGTACCCTCCGCCACGCACCGTACAGTGGCTTGCGGAATACGTATGCAGATGTAGAATTTGCAGAGGGCAGGTGAGATCCTGGGCGAAACATGGAGCTCGGTATTAATTGACAGGCACGAAGTCGTTGCTGAATACATAAAGCCGAGGACTGCCTATCTATATTTTGCACCATAAACAATGGTACGCAGACCATATCAGAAAAAGCCACTATTTGCTACAGGTATTTATATGTTCTTGATGATAAAACGTCTATTAAACGCACCTCTGTAATTCTCGAATTCATATCCAAATTTAATTTTGTATTTGCACGTGGTCTAGTATGAAAATCGCGACTGCTGCAGGCCACTGAGGAGTGCGTTGCATACTGTGTTTCGCGTACCTTTCATGCCTCCACCTTATCCAAGTATCCAGGTGGCTGGAGAACCGACGGTGCCGGAGACTGGGGAACACGATGGGAAGTCTTTGCACCGTTCCTGGCAATCCCTCATAGTGTATCCGAAACATGTCAGCGATTCCCAAATGAGGTACGATTACCACTGCTTATCTCTTTTGAATGAATGACCAAATTATCCGTGACAGATGCCCGAGGCAGGATTCGAACCTGCGACCGTAGCGGTCGCTCGGCTCCAGATTGTAGCGCCTAGAACCGCACGGCCACTCCGACCGGCGAGAGAAATGCGTACCATCACGTTTCCGACTTTGATAAAGCTCGGATTGTAGCCTATCTCGATTGCGGTTTATCGTACCGCGACATTGCTGCTCGCGTTGATCGAGATCCAATGACTGTTAGTAGAATACGGAATCGGTGGGTTCAGGAGGGTAATACGGAACGCCGTGCTGGATTCCAACGGCCTCGTGTCACTAGCAGTCGAGATGACAGGCATCTTATCCGCATGGCTGCAACGGATCATGCAGCCACGTCTCGTTTCCTGAGTCAACAGGTGGGGACGTTTGCAAGACAACAACCATCTGCACGAACAGTTCGAAGACGTTTGCAGCAGCATGGACTATCAGCTCGGAGACCATGGCTGCTATTACCCTTATACTGCATCACAGACAGGAGCGCCTGCGATGGTGTACTCAACGACGAACCTGGGTGCACGAATGGCAAAATGTCATTTTTTCGGATGAATCCAGGTTCTGTTTACAGCATCATGATGGTCGCATCCGTGTTTGGCGACATCGCGGTGAACGCACATTGGAAGCGTGTACTCGTCATCGCCATACTGCCGTATCACCCGGCGTGATGGTATGGGGTGTCATTGGTTACACGTCTCGGTCACCTCTTGTTCGCATTGACGGTACTTTGAACAGTGGACGTTACATTTCAGATATGCTACGACCCATGGCTCTACCCTTCATTCGATCCCTGCGAAACCCTACATTTCAGCAGGATAATGCACGACCGCAAGTTGCAAGTCCTGTACTGGCCTTTCTGGATACAGAAAATGTTCGACTGCTGCCCTGGTCAGCACATTCTCCAGATCTCTCACCAATTGAAAACGTCTGGTCAATGGTGGCCGAGCAACTGGCTCGTCACAATACGCCAGTCACTACTCTTGATGAACTGTGGTATCGTGTTGAAGGTGCATGGGCAGCTGTACCTGTACACGCCATCCAAGCTCTGTTTGACTCAATGCCCAGGCGTATCAAGGCCGTTATTACGGCCAGAGATGGTTGTTCTGGGTACTGATTTCTCAGATCTATGTACGCAAATTGCGTGAAAATGTAACCACATGTCAGTTCTAGTATAATATATTTGTCCAATGAATACCCGTTTATCATCTGCATTTATTCTTGGTGTAGCAATTTTAATGGCCAGTAGTGTATGTGGTGTCAGATATCTATGCACGAGAAACGCGATTTCCATAAATTACGGGCTGACGGTTTGCAGGCGTGGAACAACCGCCCGATACCGCCTCAAAATGTGTTCCATCGGGTTCAGATCGGGTGAATTTGGGGGCCAGGACATCAACCTGAGCTCACTATCACGTCCCTCACATCACTGTAGCACGATTCTGGCCTCCTGAAAAGTCAAGTTACCCTGGTGAAGATGCCATCGCGGTTGGGGAAGACAAGAAGAATGAATGGAAGCAGGTGGTCCAGAATAATGTTTCTGTGTCACAGTGCCTTCGTTTACTACCACAGGTGACGTGGAAGCCAAGGAGAAAGTCCAACATAGCACAGCACTGTTCCACCGGCCTGCTTCCATGGAGCATTGCAAGTTTCGCGCAGTGGTTCTCGTGGATGACGGCGCATCTGGACACGACATCGAGTTGGAATAACACGAAATGTGTTTCATCTGAGCAGACGATACATTTCCATTGATCCACGGTACAGTCTCGATGACCCCGTGTCCACTGCAATGGTAACTGACGATGTTGTCGCGGCAACATGGGAACACGATGGGGCTGTCGGGCTCGGAGCCCCATGTTCAACACTGCGCGCTGAACGGCGCACTCCGGTATACTTGGGCTTGCACCAGCACTAATCTCTGTCATCACATTTCTCACAGATCGCCGCCTGTCTTACTTTACAGAGGGGGTAGGCCTCCTTCCTCCAGGTTTTATAAGGCGTGGACGTCCAACACCTCGACACCTCCTCGTGGTTTCACCCTGCTTCAACCGCTTCACCATAGATGCTCACGACTGCAGCACGAGAACAGCCAGTTTCCGACTTATTCATTCCCATACGTCAAGCAGACCGATTTGCTCTTTCTCAAACTCGCCTATGGCAGTGGATTTTCGCATTACGTCCCATATTGTCCCTAGAATGATTTCCTAATCGTCTCTGCTCTGTGTAGATACAGGACTATGTATGATTTATTCGTTTTCAAAGCTACATAATTTCCTAAGGGTAGCGAGCACCAAACTGGTACAAATTATTCTTGTAGTAGCCCTTACTTCTTTAGTCTGGACTATTTGAATAAATTACTTCTGTAATAATATACTCTTTTAGTAAGTGTTGGAGAGCTCAATTTCTGTATACTTCTTTTGTTGTAACTAAAGTAGTAACGCCTTTGTACTAAAAAAGAAAGCCATTTCTGCACACTGCTGGCACGTGCATTACGTTCCCTCTCGGAAAATACTGATTGTCTGCAAACATTATTGCATCACTTCTTGCGTAATTTATGTTCATAGATATAATTTTGATGCTAGAAAGGATTATTAAATTGAATTATAAATGAAATGTCGTGTGACGAGGGCCTCCCGTCGGGTAGACCGTTCGCCTGGTGCAAGTCTTTCGATTTGACGCCACTTCGGCGACTTGTGCGTCGATGGGGATGAAATGATGATGATTAGGACAACACAACCCACCCAGTCCCTGAGCGGAGAAAATCTCCGACCCAGCCGGGAATCGAACCCGGGCCCTTTGGAGTGACAGTCTGTCGCGCTGACCACTCAGCTACCGGGGGCGGACATTGAATTATTAAAACTGATAAATCTAAATGCTATCGTACTAATTAATGATAAGATCTGTGTATTATGAAAAAAAAACGTGCTATTAATGGATGAATCTACCCTTAGCCCCGCTGTCCACAGCTACCAACGTTCAACTATGAAACTTCCTGGCAGATTAAAACTGTGTGCCCGACCGAGACTCGAACTCGGGACCTTGGCCTTTCGCGGGCAAGTGCTCTACCATCTGAGCTACCGAAGCACGACTCACGTCCGGTGCTCACAGCTTTACTTCTGCCAGTATCTCGTCTCCTACCTTCCAAACTTTACAGAAGCTCTCCTGCGAAACTTGCAGAACTAGCACTCCTGAAAGAAAGGATATTGCGGAGACATGGCTTAGCCACAACCTGGGGGATGTTTCCAGAATGAAATTTTCACTCTGCAGCGGAGTGTGCGCTGATATGAAACTTCCTGGCAGATTAAAACTGTATGCCCGACCGAGACTCGAACTCGGGACCTTTGCCTTTCGCGGGCAAGTGCTCTACCATCTGAGCTACCGAAGCACGACTCGCGTCCGCTGCTCACAGCTTTACTTCTGCCAGTATCTCGTCTCCTACCTTCCAAACTTTACAGAAGCTCTCCTGCGAAACTTGCAGAACTAGCACTCCTGAAAGAAAGGATATTGCGGAGACATGGCTTTGCCACAGCCTGGGGGATGTTTCCAGAATGAAATTTTCACTCTGCAGCGGAGTGTGCGCTGATATGAAACTTCCTGGCAGATTAAAACTGTGTGCCCGGCCGAGACTTGAACTCGGGACCTTTGCCTTTCGCGGGCAAGTGCTCTACCATCTGAGCTACCGAAGCACGACTCACGTCCAGTACTCAAGTTTCGCAGCAGAGCTTCTGTAAAGTTTGGAAGGTAGGAGACGAGATATTGGCAGAAGTAAAGCTGTGAGTACCGGACGTGAGTCGTGTTTCGGTAGCTCAGATGGTAGAGCACTTGCCCGCGAAAGGCGAAGGTCCCGAGTTCGAGTCTCGGTCGGGCGCACAGTTTTAATCTGCCAGGAAGTTTCATATCAGCGCACACTCCGCTGCAGAGTGAAAATTTCATTCTGGGAACGTTCAACTATTTTAAGCGACAGTTTGAGATACGTGCTAGCAGCACCATGGAGATAGCCAAGAAACGTTCAAAAAACATACCACAAAATGAAAAAGAGCAGTTTGCTGAAATAATGAAAAAGTACATAACTACTATTGAATCTAAAAAGCACGATGTCAACATGTTAAAAAGGAAAAAGGATACTTGGAAAATATTACACGTTGAATACAACGCAGAAGCTCATAACAAAGTTCACAAGCGCAGCTTAAAGTAATGTGGAAGGACATGAAAGCGAAAGCAAATAAAATGCAAGCTAAATGTAATCGAGAACAATTTCAGACTGGCGGTGGAGTAAGTGAGACAAAGATCGACGATATAAGCCAAATGGTTGTTGATATGACCCCACACGGGTTCAAAAAAAAATGGTTCAAATGGCTCTGAGCACTATGGGACGTAACTGCTGAGGTCATTAGTCCCCTAGAACTTAGAACTACGTAAACCTAACTAACCTAAGGACATCACACACATCCATGCCCGAGGCAGGATTCGAACCTGCGATCGTGACGGTCTCGCGGTTCCAGACTGCAGCGCCAGAACCGCGCGGCCACTTCGGCCGGCCACACGGGTTTAACGACAATGACATATCTGAAGATAATGTGATACTTTCAGGAGACTTCGATGATGATAACTGCTCTGAAGGTAGCAATGAAACTGCTGAAGGTGGAACTTCATCCGATAGTCATGAACTTCTGCCTGCATTCTCTGGTGGGAGCTTATCAGAAGATGCGTTCAGCAAAAGCGGCAAAGAACATCGGTTGTATGGAAGAACTGAGAGTTGTTGAAGAAAGCAGACCAGCTTCTGTCTTTAAAAATGCTTTTAATACGAGAGGAATACAGCGCAAAAATGTTATTAATAGAAAGACAAAGAGAAATCATGGAACAAGAGCATAACCTTAAAATGGAAATTATGACTAAGTTCAAGAACGTTGAAAGGTGGCTACACTGAGCCACTGCGCCAGAGATTGCGCCAAAGAGTATTATTAAGCCGCCAACACAGTGCTTGGGGAGAGCTCGTAGTAGTCAGTGCCTGTCGAGGACTCGTAGTAGTCAGTGCTTGTTAAGAACTCGTAGTGAGGAGTGTTTGTTGAGATGTGCTAGTAGGCAGTGCTTGCTGAGATGTGGTACTGAAAAGTTCTTGTTGAGATGTGGTAGTAGCGAGTCGGTGTGGAGATATTGTAATGATTAGAGTGCTTTTCATCAATATAAATTAAGGTAACTAACTACTTTTCTTTTTTTTCTCATTATTTCAATGTCCTGAATAATGCGTCATTACAGGTTCAGTCAACAAAGCATCTGGCTTGTGTTCTTGTATTAGAGTTTAATTCTGCTTTCCTTACGCAATTATAGTATTTCTATTTTTTAGTTACTTCAGTATAAATGGTATTTAAAATTTCTTGTCGTGTTGAAGAAGAACCGTGCCAGATGTGTACGTTGAGTCACACTCCCACACACAGAACAATTACACTTGTGCTTTGGTTTAGTAGGTTTTATAGTTGCTGGGGACTTAATTAATTAACTGTGTTAACGAAAATTTTCTTTCATTGTTTGTTGTTATTCCATGCAGTCAGATTGCGTACAAATACTAGTCAGGGCCAACCGTTTACGAGACAGCGTAATCGGACCTACAGCTACCAAAAATATTTGCATTATATTTAATTAAGCCCCCATGCAACGTAATGGAGCAAACTTCAGGTTGCAGTTCTTCAGCCAATGTGTGCGACAAATTTGCGTTTTTGTGAACGAATAAGGCAATAAGTATAAAACATCTTTTATTTCCTTGATATTTTTTCAAATGGTTAATATGTTCTTGTTTTTTGTATGGAATAATATTTGTTTTTATCATTTCAGCGTCGGTACTAATCTCTGTTAATACCACATTCCAATATTTATCTGAATTTGCAATATGATAAAATATTTTTTTTGTTTAGAAATAGGTACATTGTATGACTTTCTATCTCAATTAAGAAATAAAATGAGAATGTTAATCCCCTAGCAAAAAAGAAAGAAAAAAGAACATAACTATAGAATTACACATAACTAAATGAGTCCCTTTTCACTGCAGTAGTGACAATGCGGTGGCTTATTTATTCATTTAAGAAGGAAAAGTCTTTACACTAACTTCTAATTTTACTAGCAAACTACGTTCAATTTTAATTAAAGGAATTAAGTATAATAGACCTTCTGACAGCTTGGCCTGCAGCATCTGCTTCTGGCTTCTGTATATTGCTCGACGTCATTCACCTCCACAGCACCAGGGTGAAACACATCTCTAACTTCTATTCCATGGTTGTGTAGAACTGCAGCAGCCACAGTAACATTCCCACACTTGTTTGGTTTAAATCGCATTGTTTAGTGAGAATTTGGAAGGGCAAAGTATGAGTATATGTACACCATCTGTGGCCCGTATGACATTTGGGAATCCACCTGTTCTATAGAATTCCCTTATGTTCTTTGATATATTTCCTTGGCTCTGTAGCTTGGACATATGGAGTGGCTTTAAGGCAATTAAACTGTTTCTCGCATTGTTAAAAGCTCCTCCAGCAGTAGTACGATGGATATTAATGAGATCCCCTGCTACAATTTGGTAAGTACCTGTGAGAAAGATTCGCAGTCCGCAAAGAAGTTGCAGCCTAGGAGACAAAGCACGGTTCCTGTCAGTAACGGCTCCAGCAGACCAAGCAACAACTCAAAAGATTCCTTACGAAACCCAAACCGCTCTTTCCAGTCACTGTCGCTATACATCAGAAATGGGTCTCTTCTCTCCATTACAACCCTCATTCTTGGAATGTTTTCCTCTTCCTCCAACTCCATATATTCTTCGTAGTCCAGGTAACCTAAAGAATTCGACACTTAAAACACAGAACTCAAAGATCTCACCTTACTCTCTAACTTTACTCCAGTGTTTTTCAACCTTTTTGAATACGCGACCCCTTTCCAAGTAATACTATTCTGGCGAGCCCAGAACCATAATAAAAGTACGTCAGTGTGGCGGAAGCGAATCAAAATAAAAAAAAAAGGCTTTGGGACGACAGTTATCTGAAGTATGGATTTTACTGTCATAAACAATAAACCTCAATGTGTAATTTGCGGTGAAGTATTGTCAGGTGAGAGTATGAAACCATCAAAGCTTCTGCGTCACCTCTCAACTAAACATTCCAAGGAAGCTGATAAACCGTTGGATTTTTTCGAAAGGAAACTGAAAACACTTAACCAGCAGCAAACTACTATGATTCAGATAAAGCTTCTGCGTCACCTCTCAACTAAACATTCCAAGGAAGCTGATAAACCGTTGGATTTTTTCGAAAGGAAACTGAAAACACTTAACCAGCAGCAAACTACTATGATTCAGATAATAAAATAATAATGTTATTTGTTGATTTAAAATAGTATTAATGTTTCAGTTTTTTATTCGTTTTTCTGATTTTTTATTCGTTTTTCTGATTTAACAATATTTTTTATCTGATGTTAGGTATCCAGTATCAACGAGAAATAATTACTAGCTAGCTACCGAGTCGCATTCCGAATCGCGAAAGCAGGGAAGCCGCAGACAGATGCAGAGAATCTTATTTTGCCAGCAGCCTTGGATATGATGAAATTACGTCAGGTAAGCAAAAGGCTCAAATGGCTCTGAGCACTATGGGACTTAACATCTGAGGTCATCAGTCCCCCAGAACTTAGAACTACTTAAACCTAACTAACCTAAGGACATCACACACACCCATGCCCGAGGCAGGATTCGAAACTGCGACCGTAGCGGTCGCGCGGTTCCAGACTGAAACGCCTTGAAACGCTCGGCCACACCGGCCGGCTAAGCAAGAGGCAAACAAGCTAAAAGGCATACCATTTCCTGATAATACCATTGAACGTAGAATAAACTATATGGGCGGTGACATTCGAGGATAGTTAGTCGAAAAATTAAAGAAGAGCGCACATTTTGCTCTGCAGTTTGATGAATCTACCGAAGTTTCAGACTGTGCTCAATTTATACATCTACATCTACATCTATATTCCGCGAGCCACCTTACGGTGTGTGGCGGAGGGTACTTATTGTACCACTATCTGATCCCCCCTTCCCTGTTCCATTCACGAATTGTGCGTGGGAAGAACGACTGCTTGTAAGTCTCCGTATTTGCTCTAATTTCTCGGATCTTTTCGTTGTGATCATTACGCGAGATATATGTGGGCGGTAGTAATATGTTGCCCATCTCTTCCCGGAATGTGCTCTCTCGTAATTTCGATAATAAACCTCTCCGTATTGCGTAACGCCTTTCTTGAAGTGTCCGCCACTGGAGCTTGTTCAGCATCTCCGTAACGCTCTCGCGCTGACTAAATGTCCCCATGACGAATCGCACTGCTTTTCGCTGGATCATGTCTATCTCTTCTATTAATCCAACCTGGTAAGGGTCCCATACTGATGAGCAATACTCAAGAATCGGACGAACAAGCGTTTTGTAAGCTACTTCTTTCGTCGATGAGTCACATTTTCTTAGAATTCTTCCTATGAATCTCAACCTGGCGCCTGCTTTTCCCACTATTTGTTTTATGTGATCATTCCACTTCAGATCGCTCCGGATAGTAACTCCTAAGTATTTTACGGTCGTTACCGCTTCCAATGATTTACCACCTATGGCATAATCGTACTGGAATGGATTTCTGCCCCTATGTATGCGCATTATATTACATTTATCTACGTTTAGGGAAAGCTGCCAGCTGTCGCACCATAGTATTTGTGCGCGTTGAAGCAGATGAAATTATCATGGAAGACATTTTATTTTGCAAAGCACTCCCTGCGAACACTACTGGCCAGTGTTTGTATGACGTGTTTTTAGAAAGTACTCCCAACTAGCCGGCCGGAGTGGCCGTGCGGTTCTAGGCGCTACAGTCTGGAGCCGAGCGACCGCTACGTTGCAGGTTCGAATCCTGCCTCGGGCATGGATGTGTGTGATGTCCTTAGGTTAGTTAGGTTTAATTAGTTCTAAGTTCTAGGCGACTGATGACCTCAGAAGTTAAGTCGCATAGTGCTCAGAGCCATTTGAACTCCCAACTACGAGATTGGACAGAATGTATCGCCAGTTGTTGTGCTGGTGCTAAAGCTATGACTGGGCAGTAAAAGTGGGTTCGTCGCGAAATTAAAATCAATAATGCCATTTTTTTCGTGGACACTCAGCTTTCTTCATCGACAAGCTCTTGCAGCCACGATTTGAACTTATGATTTAAATGATATGCTTAAATAGGTGATCAAAGTTTAAGATAAAGCGTTGCAAACTCGACTGTTTAGGATCATTTATGAAGACATGGGTTCGTTCCATCAAAATCTCCTTTATCACACAGAGGTCAGGTGGCTTTCCAGAGGAAAGGTATTAACACGAGTTCTGGAATTAAAAGGTGAATTGTTAATGTTCTTACAAGATTCTAAATCTGGATATGCGAATTACTTTTGTGAGCTTGTTTGGCTATTTAAATTAGCATTTCTCGTGTAACTTTTTAACCGCCTAAATGGTTCAAATGGCTCTGAGCACTATGGGACTCAACTGCTGAGGTCATTAGTCCCCTAGAACTTAGAACTAGTTAAACCTAACTAACCTAAGGACATCACAAACATCCATGCCCGAGGCAGGATTCGAACCTGCGACCGTAGCGGTCTTGCGGTTCCAGACTGCAGCGCCTTTAAC
This sequence comes from Schistocerca serialis cubense, assembly GCF_023864345.2. Classification (NCBI taxonomy): domain Eukaryota; kingdom Metazoa; phylum Arthropoda; class Insecta; order Orthoptera; family Acrididae; genus Schistocerca; species Schistocerca serialis. The sequence goes on from NC_064641.1 coordinate 260,617,562, forward strand.
CGCACGTAACCGCCTAAATATTTTAAACAAGAGCCTCCAAGGGAAAGAAGAAAACATAACAGCTAAGGATAAAATCAAAGGATTTTTTTGTTTGTGGTCAACGTATTTACAAAAGATGATGTTTCAGTCTTTCCCTTACATTCAGACGACTGTCGAAGAAATTGCAATGGGCCAGTCGGTGGTACTAAGTTCTCACATTCCTTGCATGATACAGAGCTTGCATAATTTTGAAGAAAAACTGTTAAGTTACTTTGCAGAACTGAAATCTGACGCTAACAATGGTCATAGATGGATACTAAATCCATTTCTAGATATGTCAGTACAACTGGCTGATATGAGCACGATGACGAAAGTAACACTCATAGATTTAGCAGATGACGGGATGCTTAGAATGGAATTTAATTCGCAAAAGATTTACGTCTTCTGGACGAAGAGAAAAGAAGAGTATCCACTGCTGGCAAAGGAAGCTTTTGAAATTATTAGTGTCATTCGCCATTTCCTACCTTTGTGAATTAGCGTTCTCTTCAGTGGTGAACATAAAAAAGAAGGGAAATAGACTTCAACTAGAAAATGATTTGGTGATTTGCGTCTCAAAAATAGAATCACGATTTGACAAATTATTAATAAATAAATAGGCACAGCCTTCTCATTTAAACTGTTGTATTTTTATTGTAGTCTAGGACCTATAACCCTTGCTTACTTTCATCTGGCTAAGTGACACCCCTGGCAGATATCGCTGCTGTCTTCCTATGAATAAAAACTGTTCAAAACAACAAAATCTTAATAAGTGTCAAGTATGCTTTTTAATAATACAAATGAGAGACGTTAGTCATTTTGCATCAAATTGCAGTTGTGCTGATAACGCGCTATGCATTTGCGTATAATCGCTGGATCGTACCATTATTGTTATTGACTTTACTCTTGCCGGTATGACTTATGCTCCGCGGGAAAGAAATGACAATGAGATAACACAAAACGCGGAGGAAATTATTATTATTACGACGAACAAAGTACATTAGACGCTCCGAGAAAGACAATGCCACCGACAATGCCGTATTCAGCTGTACTGTTCGCGACACTCCTCGCGCTGCAATTACTGTAACCGATAACTCCGCTCGGGTCTCCTCGACTATGTTGCCAAATTCTCTGTGACGTTGTTGCAAGCAAGACTCATGTTACTTCATGGCCTTGAAATACCTATATATGAATTCCATTTTAAATATGTCGTCGTTAACCAGCGCGTATTCAATAAAGCTGCACATTAACCAATACGTAGGCAGATGTTTCATTCAGCCAGCCGTCTTCTGTGTTTCTGACTCATTTTGAAGACAAGATAAATACAAATGTCTTTAGACGACATCTTATAAAAAAAAAAGGATGTACATTTTATAACATCTTATAAAAAAGGATGTACATTTTATAAACTGTTTTAGTATTTTTTCGGAATGGAATGCATTATCCTTTTCTATATGAATTCCAAAAGAAAAATATGCTTCGCAGTGCAGTTAAGACTCAGATGTGAATCATCCTTGTTTAACGAGGTCGCACTGTATAGTCAATTTGTAAACAAGAAGATAGTTTTTCGAATTTCTCACTTTTACGTATTGGATCTTCTTCATTTTATAAACTGTTTTAGTATTTTTTCGGAATGGAATGCATTATCCTTTTCTATATGAATTCCAAAAGAAAAATATGCTTCGCAGTGCAGGTAAGACTCAGATGTGAATCATCCTTGTTTAACGAGGTCGCACTGTATAGTCAATTTGTAAACAAGAAGATAGTTTTTCGAATTTCTCACTTTTACGTATTGGATCTTCTTCATTTAATTATCGATTGGTTCCTGAAAACAGTTTTGCGTTTATTTACCGTTAACACGGAGTATCTATTATAAAACAATATACAATATGCTCAATTCAGAATTAATATTAAGCAAGGAATTACGTAATTTTAATAAAAAATAAATACCATTTTCCAAAAGCCTATGTTTTTGTATTACGGAACCCCTAGTTTTGAGACATGTAGCAGGATGGTTATATCATTTACTTTCATTCTGCTTCAAAAGAAGACAACATTTCTTTTTAATTAATTGCAAGAATATGTTGTATATATTTTCACAAAAGATGGTACTAGTTTTTGTAAGATATTCTCAATTCCTTTATAGAGCACTATCAAAAAAACAATGATTCACTTCACAGCAATCACCATAATTAACTACACGACAGAAATGAGAAATTAACCAGGTGACCAGCAACGACGATTTTGTGGGAATCCCGATGAAGCCACGGAACTAGGAAAATACAAACAACGTCAACACGCAGTGTGTAAATTAAAGTCTGAGTTGAGCTCACGCATCCTAGATCAACTCAGCTGAAATTAGTGTACCTCGCGCCTTGTCTCACTGCTGCCAGTCCTAGCGATCTATTGTTTGGTTCGCTTGTTACTGAAATGCATTCTAGTAACCGTGGTGCCAAATCTTGCACGTGAGCCGTGTGCATGTTGTTGCAGCCATGTTGTATCACATTTGAACGCGAGCATCTTCATAAATTGTTCTCGTTCCGAGTCATATTTTTATCACAGCAGATGGCACGTAAAAGTTGTCAGTAATACACAAGACGCAGCCACTTCACCGCCATTCCAACCCGGAAGTTGATGTGCTCCTCTCCCTCTCCCTGCAAACCTCTCAAAGGTGAAACACTATCTGTAGAAGTGTTCGTGACACTCGCCGCCTAGTTCCATTCCGCAGAAGTGGGAAGAGATCGACAGACATCATGTTGCTTCTCATTGGAGCAAGTGTTTGCGTACTTGTTCTCTTCAACAGGTTTAAATTAAATTAGTATTGGTTCAAATGGTTCAAAAGGCTCTGAGCACTATGGGACTTAACATCTATGGTCATCAGTCCCCTAGAACTTAGAACTACTTAAACCTAACTAACCTAAGGACATCACACAACACCCAGTCATCACGAGGCAGAGAAAATCCCTAACCCCGCCGGGAATCGAACCCGGGAACCCGGGCGCGGGAAGCGTGAACGCTACCGCACGACCACGAGCTGCGGACTAGTATTCATTATTATAAATAAGTACCAGATCTGAATGTGAGCGAATTTGCAAGAAGCTTTCACAAAACCTTGTCACTTCCGTGTGACATTTACAACATAGCAGATGATCATCATGAAACATACGTTACCAGCCGTGCTGCAACTGCTTTCTCATGCGACCGCGACTCCTTGGAACAAGGCTTTTGCGAGCCCCAGGGTGTCGCGACACACAGGTTGAGAAACACTGCTCTACTCCTACTACTGCCCAGGAGTAAATTCTGGCCTTATTTCCTCCTTAAGTTACTAATGTAGTAGCGTACTCTTCAATGATTCTCTCCACCAGTAATGTAGTAAATAAATTTACTTCGAAGGAAATGAAATATTTACTTCTGGAGTAATTTACTCCTTTAGTTCAGTACTATCGAGTGGAAGTCACCGATTTCCTTCTCTCTTAGTAACTTACTACTTTAGTTTCACTTACTCCTGGATCGTGCTCGCCAGAAGTCTTACATGTGCAAATATGACTGATGGAAGAATAGAACCGTAAACTCACCAAGATTGCGTTTTGTACTCTGCAAACGGTCTATGAGTGCCCCTCTAGTCACGTGACACACGTCAAACCGGTAGCCAAGTTCGTTCCATACCTTGCGTAGCAACATTGTGTCTATATTATTTTAACTAAAGTTCAGTCTTGATCACAACACTTATGTCTCAATAACATAGGTGGCCGGTTTCGATTATATTTATATAACCATCTTCAGACCCATAGCTTCCTTGGAGGATGGTAGGCGGAGCTCTCCTCAGCTGCTACGAAGTCAACCCTTGACTTAAAATATAATACTTTATTGATCACTGTTCCAAAATGTTTACCACCCTCAAATGAAGAAGTCACAAGGCGTTAGGTCAGACGATCTCAGGATCCAAGAGAACAGAGCCACATCATCTTCACCACTTGGTTCAATCCAGCATTTAGGTACCGACGAATATCGAAGGTCCAATGAAAGAGTGCCACATCTTGTTGGAAGATGAGATACTCTGAATCAACTGTCACTGAAGACACAACCACAGCTGCAACATATCAAGGTAAGAGGTACCCGTCACAGTATACTCACATACAGCTACGTCTGTGACACTGCAATGAAAACATTAACCTTCGGCAAATCTCGTTCATATCCCACAGTTTCATGAAGATTTTCAGTGTCCCACACTCTCACATAGCAGCGATTAACCCTTGAAGATAAATGGAAGATTGCTTCGTCACTGAATATCAGTTCGGGGACGAAATGTTCACCCTCGTGTGCTTCCTGCATTGTAACGGAAAACTGAAGGCGCCGGTCGTCATCTCGCGGTTTTTTAATTATTCCATGAGTTGACGACAGCAAAGTTTAAAAAGTAACAGCGGTCGTAAAATTTTCCACACAGTTTGCTGCGTAAATTCAAGTTCGTGGCTTTCGAGGAGCGTTCATTTTTTTGGACTGGGTACGAAACTTTTCTTCGCCCTCTCCACGGTTGCATCTGGCACACTTACTCGACCGGTCGTCTTCTGTTTACAGATGCAACCAGCGTCCCTAAATTGTCGATACCAACCCGTAGTGCTCAGTTTACACGGCGGTTCTTTTCCCTAATTTCCTCTGAAAGCGCACTGCACTGTTATAATAGATAAGCATCTCGCAAAATCTGACACACAAAAACTCTTTCTTTGCATTATCGCCGTTTTCTAAAGGCGCTGCACGCGTAACCGCAACTCTGTCAGTTTACGGCTTTATTAAAGGCGTCGATCATATATGTGCATGTAATACTTCGGAAAATGTAACTCTGAAAACGAATGAATCATTTATAGTAGCCCGGTACTTTCCAAATGATATCTTGCGGCGTCACATTCAGTGTCGCGACAGTCACTCATGTTGTTTTAGCTCATCTATGTATCATTGTTGTTTCTTTCGCTAACGGTTTACGGGAAGCTCTACATCCGGTGAACCTCCATTTTCTAATTTTCTCATTTCACAAGACATGTGGAAGGAAGTTCGTGAGAGTCATGCAGTACTGGCCAACATAAGCTTTTCTAGTTTGCTGTGCAATGTGGCAGCTGATCAGAATATTAATATACCATTCTCTTTCCTCAAGACTTGTTCTAAGAATAGCACAGTATAATGATTTTTATTTTTTATTTATAGTACTGAATCGCCCTCTCTGTGTCCACCTCAACTTCACTTTGGCTGCCCATCTATCCATCTCTACCTGTCTCCTACTCCCCACTCTGTCCCTCACCTTCTACTCCCTTGAAGGGGGTTCATTATGTACGAGGTTTACTGTTCACTACCCTACTGGGGCAAATGTACATGTATTGCTCACGCGCTGCCTGCGATATAAAAACATCTCTGCTGTAATAGAATCGCAGGTCACAGCAGTGTCGCAGTAATAATCGCTCGCTCCTACAGAGCAGTCGCATTAGTTCGTTGTTATGGAGCAGTCGCAGTAGCAGTCGCCGCTGGTGCAGCGCAGTTCATTGCCATGTAGTGTAAAGTAAATTTTATTATTCTTCATCGCCATGCGCGTACTTAAATTTGTTGTCTGAGGCATGGGCGTACCCAGCGAGGGGCAGGGGAGGAAGCTGCCCCCCCCAGAAGATATTCGCAGTTTTTTACTAGTTTACTGTTTTATTTAATAAGAAATGCTGCATGTTTTCTCGGATTGTACAAGTGCATTCTTGTATTTAAAATGTTTATTAAAAGCAGTTTTTCACTGGTTTACTGTTTTATTTAATAAGAAGTGCTGTATGTTGTCTCGAGTCCTTGTTTCCTGAGACTCGTATGACCTGCCCCCCCCCCCCCCAGTTCAGATCCTGGGTACGTCCTTAGTCTGAGGTGTTAATATGAATTTGTTCCAATCCTTTTGTGATTTGTCAGCACTAATTAAGTCAGACTTGTAATGTTCAATTTTTTTATGTAATGGTTTACAGAAACGTTTTCAATAATAATGTTTTTCAGAACATAATTTTTACCAGTCATTTACATAAATTTAAATATTTTACAAATTTTCTCAGATCATAGTCATGTGTTGTTTAATAAGAGGACCAGCTATGCAGCTGTGTCAACAAGCAAAGTCAGTCTTTCTTCTAATACTGCAAAACACGGACAAATGTTGTTCACTAATAGTAGATAGGCCAGCATTGCACTAAGCTGTGCCATTTAGGAGCAGATATATAGACAGCGTTATCCGCCGACAACATTATGAGGTAAGAATTTTTCAGTTTTTTCAGGTCGATTTCACAGGGCCATGACATAGTGCTGCTTACATCCAAAATTTTCAGTTTCAATTCTCAGTCAATTTAGTACCGGAAATTTTTAAATACGGGAAGTTTACACCCTAGCTCTGTCCATTTCCTCCAGCCCCTCTCTCCTTCCTCCCACTCCATCTGAACATACCTTCCTCCCTCTCTCTCTTTCCATCTGCGCTTCCCCCTCTTCGTTTTACACTTTCCCACTACCCATCTACACCTTTGACCTATCTCATGAATTTTCCCTTCCTCCTTTCTCAGTGTCCATTTCTTCCACCTCCTTTTTCTGTCCATCCTCTACCATCCATCTCAACCTGCCCCAGCCACGCTCAATGCCACGTGACAACATGCCTCTAACGCAGGGCAGCCTACATGTCAGAGCCCAGAAAACTGTTTCTTGCCACTGAAATGTAGGCTGCCTTCCAAGCAGGTTGATTTGGTCAATACTATTCCCATACAACACAACTTTTGTGTAGGGCAGCATATATGCCAGAGGCTGTAAAAAACGTTTTTGCCCATATCTCTGCCCCTATTGGAGCTATGAGGTCAAACTTCAGAGTGCTGACACTTGTGAGGCCTGCAGCTGCTGTACCAGATTTGGTTGATATCGATACAGCGGTCTGGCAGGAGATCCTGGTTTGTTTACGTAACAGATAACAGAACACGGAAGTATGGATACTTGTTTTACTATTTCAGCACCTCAATTCACCAGTGTTTAGCTTACTGTTTTATAGAGATTGTAAATAAAATACAAAATATTCTCCTCCTCTGCACATACATTATGTGCCCAGCCATTACACTTGGTACACAGCACTCCATCTTCTACAGACGACTCTAAACACATAATGCATTGTTCAGTCTGTTCTGCTGATCCATTATTTCCTGTAAATTCCAGTTTTCTTCGCCACTTTGTAAGAAGACTTCCTTGGCAACCCTTTGTGAGTTTATTTTATTTTTGACTTAAATTCAGCTTTCTTCAACTTCTTTTCTGCTTTTAATCTCTTCTCTTCAGTGACCATCACTTTCTTTTCTAATTGTTAATGATGCTTCAGCTGTCTCCCTCGTGGTCAGTTTATTTGACCTTGCTCACAGCCATTTTAATGCACTCTGCATTCCATTTACCTCTAACTTTTTCTGATTTTCTGTTATTTCAACCTGAAAAGAAGTAACAAGAGGAAAATACCATCTAACCACTGAAATTACTACTGGCCAATATGAAAGACAATCGGGTGGCTGGTACTGGCGGACAAACACACAGCAGGATCTAGACATATTGTACGTTCTTTTATAGAAATTATTATGAAACGTGTGTTGGATGTCATTCCTTACATAACATAGATAAAAGGAATGTAGCAACGAAATTAAATCATATTAAAAACTGGTACTGCAGACCACAAAATAACTTTGGTGCACTAAGGCCTACAGCAACACTATAAAGCTGTCAGAGCAGGCAAAGCACTGAAGACAGGAAGAAGATATCAAACTCCAGTACACATGTATATAAAAGCTTACTTCTGCTAACCATACACTTCTGCTATTTTGAGGCAGAAAGGGAAATCACAGTTGTGGTAGGTACTGTAAGCCGGCCGATACTGCACGACTCTCCTCTAGTATGCTGCCAAACTCTTCTTGGAAAGGACACTCTCGAAATTACAAGGAAAACCTTCCGCACTTACAAAAGGATATCTTGACGAAACAAGCTGCTCTCCGATATATGTTCTCTCTCTCTTCTGTCAGCCTAACGTCATAAGGGTGCCAGACTGACTAGTAAGTCGAAGTAATCAGTGGAACGAGTGTTTTGTAAGAGTCTTCTCTTGTGGACGAATTACATAGCCGAAAGAGTCTTCCAATAAATCACAGCCTGCCATCTGCTTTTCGTAAAATTAGATTTATGTGGCCATTCGACCTCAGATTGCTCCGGAAGGCTACTTCCAGGTACTTGATGGTTGTTAATGTTTCCAGTGAATCATTACCAACAGTTTACACCTACATCCAGAACGAAGGGTCCACGCTGAACTACCGCAAAGGCGAAGGTACGCACTGTTCGCCGTGGGCTGGATTGCCGACAAACGAATCTCATACGGAGCAAAGCGACAGTGGGGGAAAGTAGACCTACTTCTCTCCATTAACCAATCCCGATTAGAACAGGACAGTGAGAAAATTATTTTGTACGTTTCCACGCAACACAACTCCCAGAAGACTATTATACACTCCTGGAAATTGAAATAAGAACACCGTGAATTCATTGTCCCAGGAAGGGGAAACTTTATTGACACATTCCTGGGGTCAGATACATCACATGATCACACTGACAGAACCACAGGCACATAGACACAGGCAACAGAGCATGCACAATGTCGGCACTAGTACAGTGTATATCCACCTTTCGCAGCAATGCAGGCTGCTATTCTCCCATGGAGACGATCGTAGAGATGCTGGATGTAGTCCTGTGGAACGGCTTGCCATGCCATTTCCACCTGGCGCCTCAGTTGGACCAGCGTTCGTGCTGGACGTGCAGACCGCGTGAGACGACGCTTCATCCAGTCCCAAACATGCTCAATGGGGGACAGATCTGGAGATCTTGCTGGCCAGGGTAGTTGACTTACACCTTCTAGAGCACGTTGGGTGGCACGGGATACATGCGGACGTGCATTGTCCTGTTGGAACAGCAAGTTCCCTTGCCGGTCTAGGAATGGTAGAACGATGGGTTCGATGACGGTTTGGATGTACCGTGCACTGTTCAGTGTCCCCTCGACGATCACCAGTGGTGTACGGCCAGTGTAGGAGATCGCTCCCCACACCATGATGCCGGGTGTTGGCCCTGTGTGCCTCGGTCGTATCCAGTCCTGATTGTCGCGCTCACCTGCACGGCGCCAAACACGCATACGACCATCATTGGCACCAAGGCAGAAGCGACTCTCATCGCTGAAGACAACACGTCTCCATTCGTCCCTCCATTCACGTCTGTCGCGACACCACTGGAGGCGGGCTGCACGATGTTGGGGCGTGAGCGGAAGACGGCCTAACGGTGTGCGGGACCGTAGCCCAGCTTCATGGAGACGGTTGCGAATGGTCCTCGCCGATACCCCAGGAGCAACAGTGTCCCTAATTTGCTGCGAAGTGGCGGTGAGGTCCCCTACGGCACTGCGTAGGATCCTACGGTCTTGGCGTGCATCCGTTCGTCGCTGCGGTCCGGTCCCAGGTCGACGGGCACGTGCACCTTTCGCCGACCACTGGCGACAACATCGATGTACTGTGGAGACCTCACGCCCCACGTGTTGAGCAATTCGGCGGTACGTCCACCAGGCCTCCCGCATGCCCACTATACGCCCTCGCTCAAAGTCCGTCAACTGCACATACGGTTCACGTCCACGCTGTCGCGGCATGCTACCAGTGTTAAAGACTGCGATGGAGCTCCGTATGCCACGGCAAACTGGCTGACACTGACGGCGGCGGTGCACAAATGCTGCGCAGCTAGCGCCATTCGACACCCAACACCGCGGTTCCTGGTGTGTCCGCTGTGCCGTGCGTGTGATCATTGCTTGTACAGCCCTCTCGCAGTGTCCGGAGCAAGTATGGTGGGTCTGACACACCGGTGTCAATGTGTTCTTTTTTCCATTTCCAGGAGTTTAGTTTCGGAAATCTTTGTTTTCTTTACATTTTAGGCTTGAATCAATTTTGTCTACCCAATTAGATACAGGTTTTCCAGGAGTCGGTTGTTTTACTTTTACTCGAACGGTGCTGATAAATAAACTTCTCAATTTCGTCTCCATCACTTTATATACCGGGTGATCAAAAAGTCAGTGTAAATTTGAAAACTGAATAAATCACGGAATAATGTAGATAGAGAGGTACAAATTGACACACATGCTTGGAATGACATGGGGTTTTATTAGAACCGAAAAACATACAAAAGTTCAAAAAATGTCCGACAGATGGCGCTTCATCTGATCAGAATAGCAATAATTAGCATAACAAAGTAAGACAAAGCAAAGAAGATGTTCTTTAGACGAAATGCTCAATATGTCAACCATCATTCCTCAACAATAGCTGTAGTCGAGGGATAATGTTGTGAACAGCACTGTAAAGTATGTCCGGAGTTATGGTGAGGCATTGCCGTCGGATGTTGTCTTTCAGCATCCCTAGAGATGTCGGTCGATCACGATACACTTGTGACTTCCGGTAACCCCAAAGCTAATAATCGCACGGACTGAGGTCCGGGGGCCTGGGAGGCCAAGCATGACGAAAGTGGCGGCTGAGCACACGATCATCACCAAACGATGCGCGCAAGAGATCTTTCACGCGTCTAGCAATACTTTTTTTTTTGTTCCATTAAAACCCCACGTCATTCCAAGCATGTGTGCCAATTTTTACCTCTCTATCCACATTATTCCGTGGTTTATTTTCAAATTTATACTGATTTTTTGATCACGCGTTATTACGAAGCTACTACTATTCTTTTTAATTTAGGGAAAAGTTTGCTTATCATTACTTTTAAGTGATGTCTGCTTGCCTTCAGTGGTTAAAAACTAGTTACAGTGGTCCATATTTGTATCAAGTTTCTATGCTCAACAGCACTTTAACGACAGTCATCGAATGAACCAGTTGCTGCACTGCATTCAGTTACTATAGCAAGAGCCAGCCACTTACTTGAGATGGAGTGAGTGAGTGAGTGAGTGAGGGAGGGAGGGAGGGAGGAGAGACTAGACGTCATGTCATTGTGAACAGAGATATATCTGGAGACGCACAAGGAACTGCGGGCGTTCCCCAATACAGCGTTATTAGAACCATTACTGTCCGTATCACTATATTGAATGTTCCTCCTAAGAGCCGCCAGGCGCAGTTTCTCTGATGTTTACCATTTTCCTTTTCGCAATGTACAGCCTCAATCAGCCAAAACATACTGCTCATCAAATCTTTCATGCGATGCCCAGTGTCAACGTAAAGAGTCGGTTTGTTTCCCGTTGAAAACAAAATTATTTCTGAAGCGGAATTTTGCGTGCTCATTCGTCATGGGGGTTGAGGCGTAGCACCTTGTATCCCACCCTAAGTTGGAAAAAGGATGTATTTTGATATTTGGGGATTTTATGATTTTCTTCTTTCAAGAACTTCCCCATAAAATATTTATAAAGACAGTAACTGTTCTCGAAAGAACAGAATACTGTTGGCGACCGTGCAGCTTTTCCCTGGAATAAATGACGACTAACTGAAACTCTCAGCTGCCGACGGGTGTTGTTGATATACCTCGATGTGGACAGCTGAAAATGCGTGCACCGACCGGGACTCGAACCCGGGATCTCCTGCTTTGCGCGGTTTAATACTGATACCGGATTGGCTATGGTGTATATCAGCGAGTCAGTTCGCGCGTATTGTTGTTGTTGTTGTGGTCTTCAGTCCTGAGACTGGTTTGATGCAGCTCTCCATGCTACTCTATCCTGTGCAAGCTTCTTCATCTTCCAGTACCTACTGAGTACCTTCTGAGTCTGCTTAGTGTATTCATCTCTTGGTCTCCCTCTACGATTTTTACCCTCCACGCTGCCCTCCAATGCTAAATTTGTGATCCCTTGATGCCTCAAAACATGTCCTACCAACCAATCCCTTCTTCTAGTCAAGTTGTGCCACAAACTTCTCTTCTCCCCAATCCTATTCAATGCCTCCTCATTAGTTACGTGATCTACCCACCTTATCTTCAGCATTCTTCTGTAGCACCACATTTCGAAAGCTTCTATTCTCTTCTTGTCCAAACTAGTTATCGTCCATGTTTCACTTCCATACATGGCTACACTCCATACAAATACTTTCAGAAACGACTTCCTGACACTTAAATCTATACTCGATGATAACAAATTTCTCCTCTTCAGAAACGATTTCCTTGCCATTGCCAGTCTACATTTTATATCCCCTCTACTTCGACCATCATAAGTTATTTTACTCCCTAAATAGCAAAACTCCTTTACTACTTTAAGTGTCTCATTTCCTAATCTAATTCCCTCAGCATCACCCGATTTAATTTGACTACATTCCATTATCCTCCTTTCAAGACACTATCCATTCCGTTCAACTACTCTTCCAAGTCCTTTGTTGTCTCTGACAGAATTACAATGTCGTCGGCGAACCTCAAAGTTTTTACTTCTTCTCCATGAATTTTAATACCTACTCCGAATTTTTCTTTTGTTTCCTTTACTGCTTGCTCAATATACAGATTGAATAACATCGGGGAGAGGCTACAACCCTGTCTCACTCCTTTCCCAACCACTGCTTCCCTTTCATGCCCCTCGACTCTTATAACTGCCATCTGGTTTCTGTACAAATTGTAAATAGCCTTTCGCTCTCTGTACTTTACCACTGCCACCTTCAGAATTTGAAAGAGAGTATTCCAGTTAACATTGTCAAAAGCTTTCTCTAAGTCTACAAATGCTAGAAACGTAGGTTTGCCTTTTCTTAATCTTTCTTCTAAGATAAGTCGTAAGGTTAGTATTGCCTCACGTGTTCCAACATTTCTACGGAATACAAACTGATCTTCCCCGAGGTCCGCTTCTACCAGTTTTTCCATTCGTCTGTAAAGAATTCGGGTTAGTATTTTGCAGCTGTGACTTATTAGACTGATAGTTCGGTAATTTTCACATCTGTCAACACCTGCTTTCTTTGGGATTGGAATTATTATATTCTTCTTGAAGTCTGAGGGTATTTCGCCTGTCTCATACATCTTGCTCACCAGATGGTAGAGTTTTGTCATGACTGGCTCTCCCAAGGCCATCAGTAGTTCTAATGGAATGTTGTCTACTCCCGGGGCCTTGTTTCGACTCTGGTCTTTCAGTGCTCTGTCAAACTCTTCACGCAGTATCTTATCTCCCTTTTCGTCTTCATCTACATCCTCTTCCATTTCCATAATATTGTCCTCAAGAACATCGCCCCTGTATAGACCCTCTATATACTCCTTCCACCTTTCTGCTTTCCCTTCTTTGCTTAGAACTGGGTTGCCATCTGAACTCTTGATATTCATACAAGTGGTTCTCTTTTCTCCAAAGGTCTCTTTAATTTTCCTGTAGACAGTATCTATCTTACCCCTAGTGAGACAGGCCTCTACATCCTTACATTTGTCCTCTAGCCATCCCTGCTTAGCCATTTTGCACTTCCTGTCGATCTCATTTTTGAGACGTTTGTATTCCTTTTTGCCTGCTTCATTTACTGCATTTTTATATTTTCTCCTTTCATCAATTAAATTCAATATTTCTTCTGTTACCCAAGGATTTCTATTAGCCCTCGCCTTTTTACCTACTTGATTGTCTGCTGCCTTCACTACTTCATCCCTCAGAGCTACCCATTCTTCTTCTACTGTATTTCTTTCCCCTATTCCTGTCAATTGTTCCCTTATGCTCTCCCTGAAACTCTCTACAACCTCTGGTTCTTTCAGTTTATCCAGGTGCCATCTCCTTAAATTCCCACCTTTTTGCAGTTTCTTCATTTTCAATCAGCAGTTCATAACCAATAGATTGTGGTCAGAATCCACATCTGCCCCTGGAAATGTCTTACAATTTAAAACCTGGTTCCTAAATCTCTGTCTGACCATTATATGGGAGCTAAAGAACTGATTTGTGAAGTCTAAGCAGATCGGAACTCAGCCATCATCATGTTTGGATGCATACCTTACCATCTCTGAACAGATGTAATAATTTTGCTGAATACTGAGTAAAAATTGACCGTGGTGTGCCGCAAAGTGAGCGCAAACGTGGGAGGAAAATGAAGACGCCAAATTCCGATTTTTATGTGACTTTTGAATAACTAAAATTCGCGTGGCATATTGTACAAGCTAGCAGCGCGAACTGAACGTTGAAAGGGATCGTGTTGGTGAGTATTTGAGCGAGCATTCTGTCGCAGCTAATTTGTTTAATCTTTTATTGATAACAGGTTCGGTTAACGCTGCACCGTCTCAAATTAGTCTACAGCGGTATTTATTTCATCGGTATGTATTAACAGTGACAGTAACACACAGAAAAATAGCCAGTATTCCAGCAGTGATCGAGCAGCGCTGCTGCACGGCGGCAGTAATCCGCGCTGACTGGGGACTACACTAATTTGGGGTCGCTCTAACTAAAGGACATGTTCTATTCCGCTTTAAAAATTATCTTGTTTGTAACAGGAAAGAAAACGTCACTTTCCGTCGACACTAGTATAATGGACCCGCGGTCTCTGGCGGCTCGTGACAGAATTATTGCATTTCGTTTGGACGACAATGGATCGGTTATGGTGGTCTGGTTCCATGGCAAGCTCTGTCACCAGACATGACACCAACGGACTACTGCTTCTGGAGGCATGTGAAGAGCCTAGTATACAAGACTCCTGTCGATATTCTCACGGATCTGGTTGCTAAGATTATCGCTGCCGCGGAAGTAGTACGCCAAAGTCCCGGTATTCTTGAGGGCTTAAGACAGTCCATGGTGTGTCGTTGTACACTCTGTAGTGGTCATGGTGTTCGAAATTTTGAACAAGTTCTGCATTTGGTACGTGTTGCACTGTACATTACATAAGGGATTGAACAATCTGTGATAAAAGTGTACATGTTTCGTCTGAGAGTTGTAACATTACTTTGTGTCGTGTGTTGTACGGTTTGGTTATAGGATATTATAGGCTTCTTCACTGCTGTGAAGGTATTTCCACGGAAATAAGGGTGATTGCAATAAGAAACCGAATAAATCATAATCACATTGTTATTCTGTAACGAGTCGATGGAACCGTGGGTCACTTGTACCAAAATACTCAGAAGGTATCCCCAAACAACCTCTGAAAGTTTGTCGGTGTGGTTCTGGTTCACCCTGTATATAGCAGACAACGTCGGATGCTTCATGAGCCTGTTTGCCAGTGATACTTTTGTATAGGAGATCACCCCCATAGGCCAATTGTTAACTGGTACGGTAGCTCAGCATGTTCAGTCAGCGTGCTAACCACTCTCTGCAATTAAATAAAAACTGAAGTTCTCATTGATGGAATTGAAAGATGTCACACGCATCAACGCAGTACCACTGACGAAAAACGACGAAGAAACAAACGGTAAGAAAGACGACCCCCCCCCCCCCCACAAATAAAGAAAAAAAATTGTTATCGTCACCGCCTTCAGTGTGGAAGGGCCCCGGTTCGATTCCCCCTATATCCTCAGATGTTTACCTCAGAGATAGGGAGGTCTGGTATGGAGTCCACTCAGCCCATGTGAGGCCAAATGACGAGCTGCTAGAATAAAGAAGCGTCGGTATCATAGGGATTCATTTACTGGCAGGAACGGCTGAGTTGCCCATAACATATTAAAATTCATATACGAGTTGTAAAATCACCCTTATGATACACAAAGCTATGATACTTAAATCTAGTCGGTGAATAAAATTGTTAAACTGCCCAGTTGGGTTAGTATCTCAGACCATCCTCCAACACTTCAGGGATGAGGCCTGACATTTCACAGAATTTTAGGACATATGTTCACAATGAAATTTTCACTCTGCGCCGGAGTGTGCGCTGGTATGACAATTCCTAACAGATTAAAACTGTGTGCCAGACCACGACTCGAACTTGGAACCATTGTCTTTCGTGGGCAAGTTCCTTACTATCTGAGCTATCCAAGCACAACTCATGAGCCGTCCCTACAGTTTTACTTGCACGAGTGCCTAATTTCCTACCTTCCAAATTCACAGACGTTCTTTTGTGAAACCTGAAAGACTAACGCTCCTGGAAGAAAGATAATGGAGACAGGGCTTAGCCACAGCCTGCGGGGTGTTTCCAGAATGCAAAGTCCTTAGTGTGGGACAACATGTATAAATTACTTTCTGAAATCCCCTTGTGTAACGATAAAATCTTGATACTTTCTTAAAATTGAAGGAAACAAACGTTTCATGATGTAATGTGGCATATGACCTACTATACTCCCTGCACTCATTCAGGCTCTGAAGACGCAAAGGCGGCAGTTTCTTCGATGCATGGTTGCTTAGTCTGAAGCCTGATACACCCAGATCCATGAATCCCGAATGTCTTGGTTGGACTTGGCCGATTCCAAAACATCCACTAGAAGTTTGGCTGTAAAAGTCCTTGACTGAGGCAATCCTATTCAGTGATCGAGGGAGCCATCAAACTTACTGTACACTTCCACCCTTACCTTACATTACTTTTTCGTGTCTGGAAACCAGTCACTGTCTTTCAGCCCAGTACTGGGCCACATCCAGGGCTTCTTTCTTATCCACCTACAAGTCGTCGAGGTTGCATCTGTAGGGACAGTTTGTACAGGCCAGGTGGTGTTCCATGTCTTGCACAGCATCACTATCGCAACTCCCGTCGTCACGTTAGCATGACGCCACCTGATCATGTTTGTTCTCACTGGGGCCACCCCTGTTCTTATACGGTTTAGGGTATTTTTTTTCAGTTTGTAATGGAGCTGCCAGGCACTGCATGTGCTGGTGGATAGTCAGGTCTTTTACGGGATTTCAGTCGTCAACACTCGCACTCAGTGCCAATGGGAGGATGTCGATCGTCGATGGTTTGTTTGAGCCTCTTTGTGAATTCGTGAGATGTTCTTTTGGATCTGGGCCTCACAAGACCAGCAGCTCGGTAAAGCTTTGATACGGGCGAGGGTTTCATACACCCTGTTGTGAGTCGACATATTTCATTATGGCTTGCCATACCAGGTGTGTGCTTTCAGCTGTAGAGAAGCATAGTGTTTGGGCCATAGTTCTCAGGATAGCAGGCTTTTCTCCCCATTTGCTGTTTACGAATTTCCGCAAAGTATTATTCTGGAGGCCACCTTCTGACGGATCTTATCACAGTGCTGTCTGTATGTCAGAGATCTATCCAGAGTCACACCTAGATAAGTTTGTTTATCTGTGTGCTCCAATGTGGTATTATCCCAGGAAACATTCAGCTTTCGCTTTGCTTGCCGAGATGGAAGGTGGAAAGTGCTTACTTGAGTCTTCGAGTAATTCAGTTTAAGATAATTATTTTGATAGTATTCTGACAAAACCCTGAGTGGTTTTCCCAGATTCTGTTCTAACCCCCCTCCCCTGAGCTGTGATTACCAAGTCATCTGCATATAGGAAATGATTAGTATGATTAGTCGTTGGCTGGTCGTCAATGTATAGTAGTTAAAAAAAGGTAGGGGGCCAGAACGCTTCCCTGGGTCAGTCCTGTACGGTAGCATACCGTCCGACGCGGCTGAAGAGATATAAAATACTGTCTTGCCTCAGCCGCCATCGGGGTCCATGAGGGGCGTACCAGTCACTGTATTGCTAGCTCCTCATTTGTCAATAATACCAAATGGAATTAAAATTTAAAAACAAGAGCTACATCTAAATTTACATGACTACTCTCTAAGTCACACTCAAGTGCCAGGTAGAGGTTTCTCTGAACCACATTCAGACTATTTCTCCACCGTTCCGCGCTTCAAAAGCGCGTGGAAAAAACGAACACTTCAGTCTTTCTGTAAGAGCTCTGATTTCTCTTATTTTATTGAGACGATCATCCCTCCCAACGTAGCGTGGCGACAGTAAAATAATTTCACATTCGGAGAAGAAAGTTGGTGATTGAAATTTCGGGAAATTATCTTGCCGCAACGAAAAATGTCTTTGTTTTAATGATTTCCGTCCTCGCTTACCATATCCGTAACTCACTCTCCCCTGTTTCGGCCTTTTTTAACTTTTTCGATGTCCTATCCGCTTAGGATCCCTTATAGTACAGAAATACTCTAGCAGAGACGAAGAAGCGTAATGTAGGTAATCTCATTTGAAGGCCTATTCATCTTCTAAGCGTTCTACCAATAAAACGTAGTCTTTGGTTTGGCTTCCCACTATTTTCTATTTTATCTATGTGATCGTTCCAAATTTAGTTGCTCATAATCGTAATTCCTAGATATTGAGTCGCCTTGACAGCCTCATTTTGTGTGATTTATAGCGTAATCGAAATTTAACGGAATTCTTTTTGTACCCGTGCGAATGACCTCATACTTTTCATTATTTAGTGTCAATTGCAGCTTTTTGCACCATACAGGTATCTTGTCTACAGGTATCTGCAGTTGGTTTTGATATTATGATGACTTTACGAAACAGTGACAGCATCATCTGCAAACAATCTAAGAGGGCTGCTCAGATTACCTCCTAAATCGTTTGTGAGGATTAGGAACACACAGGGCCTACAACACTTCCTTAGGAAATGCTAGATATCAAATTTTTTTTACTCGATGATTATCTGTCAATTACTACGTACTGTGACATTTTTGAGAAGAAATCAAGGATCTATTCACACAAACTAAAGCTACACTTCATAGGCACGCAATTTGTTAGAAGTCTCTTGTGAGGAGCGGTTTCAAAAGCCTTCTGGAAATCTAGAAATATGGAATCAGTTTTAGATCCCCTGTCGAAAGCTTCTACTACTTGGTACTAAAAAAGAACCAGTTGTTTTTCACAAGAAACAAGGTGCTATAGATAAAGGATCTGAGTCCCTGCCTCCCCACTCTCGTCATTTATCATGTTGAAGACGTTTCCCAAAAGCTGACACTATAGCCCGATTAAAATTACTAGACAGTTGACGTTTGTCACTTGGCGCTACAGTGTTGCCACATCGGCTGCCGTTCGGTTATAGGCGACACACAAAAATGCAAGTCATTTCACAAATGCTGTTAATGTGTAACGTGGACTAATGTTGAAGTGGGTGCCACGGGGTATGGCGGAAATGCGAGGAGTTCTGTCGACAGTCGATTTTAAGTGACCAATGACCGAAGTGCAGCAGAACACACATTTTGCAGCCCTGAATTTAAACTCATGTCCTACCCTAACCTAACCTAATCTTACCAAAACCTCATGAAGTGCAACGTATCCGAGGAAACGGCGGTCAACTATCTGCGACAAAACTAAAATCACGACTGCTTTGTTTTGAAAAATGTCAGTTTCAGCGCTAAAAGCAAATTGAAATTTCTCGCTATCATTGGTTATTTGAAACTATCCTCACACTGGTTACACGAGTCGCTGCGTTACCAACCGATAAGAGCGCATAAAAATGAGCGATAAGAAGAAAAATAAGTGCATAAAAATTGTCAGTTCGATGATGAAAATGATGCGTAAAAGAATTAGGAATTTAAAAAATAGCCCCAAACAAATTAAATAAATAAAGATAATAACTCAAGTCTTTTGATCAGATTCAGAAATAATAAAATTTCGCTGCGTTTAATAAGGTTCCCACCAATGACCTACGCACCAAGCCTGGAGGCTAACCACGACGTTACACCAGTACTTTGCGTTAAGTTGTTAAATATGTGACTCAGTTGATGCAGTCGCAACGACGAATTGTAGCTTTCAAAAATTCGGCTTCACGCTATGTTGTGCGAAGGTTATCTCATGTAAGCCGATCTCCGTTGTTATAATATCTATGTATGTGACGCAGAATTGTGTCTTGTGCGGAAGGATCCGGTAGTGTTTGGTTAGTGCAGTGTATGAAACATGTGTGTTTAAATACGAAGTAAAAGGGCAAGACCCTGGATTTGGGATCCAAACACATCAAAAACAAAATCCGGAAGTGAACTGACCAATTGTTGTGGCAATTTGGCAATGAGGAAACCAGCTCCAGCACGTGAAGTGTCGACTATTACGTAATTTTAATCAGACTATAAGCGCAAGGTGAAATAACACTTGATACGATCTGAACATGGCCCTGTGAAGTTCGCAACAGTATCCCTATCTATTTATTAAATTGATTTTGATTTTTATAATCATACAGCCTTAACCAGCATACGGAGCAAGCCATAACAATTGAAACACCTGGAAGGATATAGCAAATAAAGAAATTTTACTAATGTGCGCGCATAGTGTAGTAGGCAGAGTTCATGGATGATCTGGAGATACAAAGGGTGCAACACTTCGTAGGCAGAGCTGTCACCTCTGGCACGAGCCATGGCTCTGACCTGGCTGGGCCAAGAGTTGAAGCGAGCTTGGATGAAAAATTGTGTGTCGTTCCATGCTGCTTGAACTATATACGATAGTTCACCCATGTGGTGGTCTGCAAATGGCCAGTCCTCCTCAGCACACCATAATTAGCTGTTTTCAGTGGGTGAGTGGTCTGAGGAAGGTGCTGGCTAGGGCAAAAATCTAACGCCCTCTTACCTAATACCCTCTTATCGAGGTCGGGTGAAGACAGCATGGCCAACATGCTGTCTTACATTATCCTGATGGACGATAACGTCATGGACACTTCACTCAGAAAATACGGCACGGCCACCGATCTCGACACGTCAGAGATATAATGCCTGCTGTCCAAATGACTGGGTGTTCGATAAAGAAATGATCGAGTGGCGCGCCCAGTGGCACCCTACAGCATCAAGGCAGGTGCTGGGCAAGTGTTGTGGTGACAAATGCAATCTGGCAATACGCATCCTCCTCAACAGTCTTCACGTTTGGATGCGCCCATTGTGATGCTGTAAACAAGACAGATGCTTGTCTGAAAAGACGATGGGTGCCATTCCTGTGTCCAGTGTTGTTGGGCGTACCACCGTCCGATCGCCTCCTGCTGCCCTGTTAAGGAAATCTGCAACATGATCTCCATTCTGACAGTCTGTGATGCTGTAGAAGTCGTTGCACTGGCCGTATGGATACACGTCTTGCTGCAAAAAGCCCATTCGCTGACGCAAGGTATTCGATGTGACATGACCGCGCCAACGGTGTATCTGTACACTCGAGCGCTAGTTGCGTGCGGCCGTTGAGATGTTGAATGGCGTTGAGTATAGCCCGACCGAAACCACCGATAACGTATTCCCTTGACAGTCGCGGGATTCTGACCGACGCAATCAACAATATTACGGAACGATGAACCGCTATATTACTAGGCCGCAATCCTGCCATTGTCGAATTGCTGTAAATGCCAGTAGATATTTCTCCTTCTTACATGGGATATAACACTATCTTTTCGGCAATAATTAACACTCAGAATGATCTCATTCTTCAGCGGAGAGCGCGCTGATTTGAAACTTCCTGGCAGATTAAAACTTTGTGTCAGACCGAGACTCGAACCTGCCTTTCACAGGCAAGTGCTCTACCGCTTCAACTATCCCAACACGACTCACGATCTTCCCCTACATCTTCACTTCCGAAAACAGCACATTCCTATCTTCCAAACGCCGGCCGCGGTGGTCTAGCGGTTCTAGGCGCTCATTCCGGGACCGCGCGACTGATACGGTAGCAGGTTCGAATCCTGCCTCGGGCATGGATATGTGTGATGTCCTTAGGTTAGTTAGGTTTAAGTAGTTCTAGGTTCTAGGGGACTGATGACCACAGATGTTAAGTCCCTTAGTGCTCAGAGCCGTTTATCTTCCAAACTTCACAGAAGTTTATCCACATACCTCGCCAGACTAGCACTTCTAGAGGAAAGTAAGTTTGGAAGGTAGGAAATGAGGTGTGTGTGTGTGTGTGTGTGTGTGTGTGTGTGTGTGTGTGTGGTTTGAGGTTTTCGGGCGCTAAACAGCGTGGTCATCAGCGCCCAAACGCATAGAAACAGGAACACATGCGGTGAAGGGACGAAGACGGACAGCGAACAAGGAGAACGGCTAAAAGACACACGCCTGACGCAGTTCCAAATCCTCTTATGCAGAGGCAAAACAAGAGAAAAAGAAACGCACTAAAAAAGGAAAGGAAACACAAGGAAAAGAGAACAGAAATCGAAGTGAAACAAGTAGGTAATCGTGACTGGCGGACCTCTTACCTAAACCCTGGGTGAGCCTGTCACCCAGCAGCACATTAAAATCCTCTCCCTAAAATCTGAGGCAACAAATTGGACAGGACACAAAACCGTAAGACATTAACCACAGTCGTTGCGTCGTCTTGCAAAATAGAGGGCAAATCCGGTGGCAAGGAAATGAGGTGTTGGCGGAAGTAAAGCAATGAGGTCGGGTCGTGATTCGATAGCTCAGTTCGGTACAGAATTTGACAGCATAGGGCAAAGGTCTCACGTTCGAGTCCCAATTCGGCACATGGTTTTAATCAGCCAGGAAGTTTCAGTTAACATTCAAATGCTATTTCTTAAAGAGAAACTCGCTGGGTACTCACTCTTTATTTCTACGTAGAATGTAAATTGAGTTACTCGAACCCGAATTTGTATATCCAAGCAGAAGTCGCGATCATTCATTACGCTGTAATCGTACGAGGGGTATACAAAAAGGAAGCCTCAATCGGTCGCGTAGGGAAACCACAGTGAAAATTTGTTGAAGCTTTGAAAAAAATTTTTTGGATTGATCTCTTAAAGCCTTCAGCTGCCATTCTCTTTATTTCCTGTAGGATTGTACACGGATGTTTTTTTTTTTTTTTTTAGTAGCAGTTGCTCCTATGACATCATGTTATGCTCATAAAATAATTCGAAGTGTTCACGCTATTTTAGGAGCACGTTTACTCGTACACATAATATCACATACTAGAGTCACACGCATAATTCCATTCGCAAATCCGCATGACGATTTTGTCATGACGAACTTGGGCAGTACTATCTAGGTACATGATGTATTCACAATCCTAATGAAACACACTAAGTATAAAAATATACAGTATCACATATATAAACAATAACCTAATAAACGGTAGTTTCTTTAACGTCCTGATCCTCTGTTGTGAAAGAACTGTGTACTGACATGATCTATACAACAGCATGACGACGCGGTCACATACCCAGAAACGTTTAATTGAAGATGACAACGACCGCGGAAGCCTACGCTCGCAAAAATCTATGATGTAATAAGGTATCTGTTATGAGGAGACTACAGACCACATTTACAAACGGTGAACTAAATTATTTATGTAAATCATGCTACTGTAATACATATTCTGATTATGTAACTTCGGCATGGTAATTTCTGCTTACAGTAATATGATGCTGTCAGAACGTTGGCTTATCTTCCACCTTTAGAAGACTTAGATGGCGTGATAAATGCCATCGCATGAAGTCGCTTTTATAATGCCCAGTTTTCCTTCTTGCCTCATCTGAAACATATCTATGTTTTGTGTGTTTTGAGAATGTATATCTAGACTCGTTCCAATCTTTGAGGGTTCCCCTTCTTGTTTGAATCTATGGAACAGGATGCTATAAATTACTGGTGTGTCATAATTTCTTATGTAGATTTTACATCTATGCTGCAACGTCTGGTTAATTCTTCCACGATTCTTGAACTGCGACGTATTGAAATTTACAGAGACATTGGGCAAAACCTCCTTTCACGGCATTACGATGCACGCTATACACAAGATCTAGCAAGAAAATGATGATACTCAGCCGACCATGGTGGCCGAACGGTTCTAGGCGCTACAGTCTGGAACCGCGCGACCGCTACGGTCGCCGGTTCGAATCCTGCCTCGGGCATGGATGTGTGTGATGTCCTTAGATTAGTTAGGTTTAAGTAGTTCTCAGTTCTAGGGGACTGATGACCTGAGAAGATAAGTCCCATAGTGCTCAGAGCCATTTGAACCATTTGATGATACTCATCTGGTCCAGGTGCAATCATACGCCACTTGGAGAACGTGAATTGTCCTTTGCTGCTGACGTGGGAAGTAATTTTTGCATTTATCTCTTTTTCAATATCGAATAACAATGTAAATATGTGCTTCTTGGTAAAAAAATTCACATACAGATAGATTTCAGATCAACGATTTCACTAATGGGCTACTTTCGATTGTTCGGGGAAAACGAGTTTTGTATCTAAGTCCTTTGTAATTTTTATTTAGTCAGATAATGATTACACGAGCTGTATGTGGCTGCAAGTCTAACTGCAGGAATGATTACGGTGACGTTCTTAAATTGGTTAAGGAACCGGAGGATTAGAAATCCCAGAACTTCCCCTATACAGGTCAAAAGCGATATTGTGTGATTTTTTTGAATGGAAGGAGGGAAAGGCAGAATTTTTATCAATTTACCACCGTCACATTTTTTCATGCTGTAAGAAAGGCTAGGGACAGCAATAGTAGATAGTGGGCAGGCAACTGACTGCATCATAGCCTAAGGCAAATGCTTAAGGTGCCATAATGCTCTTGATGGAATCTAGGGACATTTTGGTACCTAAACGCCTAATGAAAGCACGCACAGGAGACTTCAATTACCTTGAGATACATGTAAACGTAGGCTTCCGCGGCCGTTGTCACAGTCGATAAAATTCTTCTGGATTTGAGGCGAGCATTGTCATCTGTAAAATTCCGACGTTTCGGCGACTGTTGCAAGACGCCTTCCTCAGGGTGTATTGCTATCTGCTGAATGAGCACTAGTTTGGATACTTATATACTATGGAGGAGTGCAGTCATTGGATGTGAGGGTGGGGAGAAAGGGTATTAGGAGTTCATTTATTGGTCTTCATTGTGTGTTGTCATTGGCGGAAATGGGCGTTTCCCATTGGAGTTTCCTTTACTGCTTGCCACTGGTAGCAATCGGCGAATAGGAGACTGAGCGGCGACTACAGCGTAGCATTGTTTACTAACTGCCTAGTATCGGCTAGGCCGCGTCAGTGTACCCTCCACCGCTGTGGCCTACCGCGCGCCTGTTGCTCTGCGAGAGCTGTCCTTCCGCAAAGCTGTCACAGCTGGCAGCCAAGACGCTGGATCAAAGTCGGTACCCGTCTTCTCTATTCATATTGTCGGGTCGCTTGGCTATTTCTATAGCCTCTCTAATCTTCCTTCTCAAACTATGTTTCGCCAGTACGCGGGCCTCTCGAAATTCGATCTTCATCCTGCACTGTTCCTGATGATTTGCCACCGCTGATTTGTTGTATTGTTTGAGGCAGATATATCTCTCGTGTTCAGTTCACCTTGTGCTTATTGGATGCCCAGTCTCACCTACATACACCAGTCCACATTCGTACCCGATTTCATAAACTCCGGCGGCATGAAACTTGTCAATCGTATCTTCGCCGAGCCCAGAATGTCTTTTATTTTGTTGTTGCTACGAAAAATCGGCTTAATGCCTGTCCGATGGAGAATTTTGCCCAGACGTTCAGTAACCCCTTGTACATATGGTAGCACGACGGTGTTCTGTGCTTCGTTCTGCATTTCCCTGTTGCCCTCCTCCTTCGGCGCCATGGTTTTGTTCAAATGGCCCTGAGCACTATGGGACTTAACATCTGAGGTCATCAGTCCCCTAGAACTTAGAACTACTTAAACCTAACTAACCTAAGGACATCACACACATCCATACCCGAGGCAGGATTCGAACCTGCGACCGTAACGGTCGCGCGGTTCCAGACTGAAGCGTCTAGAACCGCTCGGCCACCAGAGGCCGGCCCATGGTTTTGTGTATCATCCTCATGTCGTAGCCATTAGTTCCAAAAATGGACCAGAGGTTCTGTAGTTCAGCTTGCAGGTTGTGTTCATCACTGTCATGTAGGCTCTCTTAGTTAAAGTTTGCAGGGCCGAATTCTTTTGCGTGGGATGGTGGTGGTAGGATGCATGCAGGTACCTGTCCGTGTTGGTGGCTTGTCCAAGCTTCCCCTCTGGCTTAAAGTAAAGTTCCACGTCGAGAAAAGGCAATACCCCGTTCTTTTTTATCTCCATGGTAAAGCGAATTTTGCTGTGCTGTTGGTTGAGATGTTCGTGAAAGTTCTGAAGCTCTTCTTCTCCGTGTGGCCAGGGCATTTCTAAACATTTAACGCAAGTTATCATTCTTTGCACCATTTTGAAATCTTGTCACGATCTCAGTGAGTAATTGTGCCGCTTTGTTCACATAGTGTTTCATTAGAGATAACTTCATCGACCGGTGTTACTATTCATATAATTTGGCAGGTTGTCAATATACTGTACATCTTAACAGTAACGTTACTATGGAACGTACTCAACAGCGTGCTGGCTGTTAGGCTGGCTTTAGTTTCTTAGTATTTTACTATTGCTCCCTTTTATTTCTGATGATTTATTTGTATGAAAACTAAGTTGGTTATGATATCCATTGCGTGAACTGAGGCTGTAAATATACAAAAACAGTATTTAGTTATGAAGATCTCTGCGTAGGCGGCTGCCTACCTACTCGGGTTTCATGATATGTTGCCGAAATCCACATAAATGGGAACAATCTTAATGGTGACTACGACTAACAGCTCAACAGAGCTGTGTATACGATGTTGTAAGCACCAAAGTCTTAAAATGTATTCAATGCAAATGGTAGCGCGGACGGCGGTATCTGCTGCAACACCAATGATTCAACACAGGTAGAAGGTGGGCGTGGATTCTCCAACTATACATCGCATTTTGGCGCAAGAGAGTCCTCTCTTCATGACGACATGACTCAGCCTGCTATTTACAGTAATCACTTTTACTCCTGACGATGAAGATGGTGCAACGTGCGAAAGAGTGTTTTAGTTCACTACTGACGCTGCCGTAATATCTACAGAGCGTTTATACAATAATCAAGTTACTTGATTTGAAGAGAGAAGTTTTACCAACAGAAATTACAGCTCCCTTCTTACTACAGACGACGACATAGAAAACGACTAATCACTTTCGTACAGAATTAAATATTTTAATAAAGGTTGATGGAGACTCGAGCTACAGTCATACTACTCACATCCATGCGATGGTGGAGGCAAATAATACTTTGACCAAACCCTTCTCCTTTAATGCTCCCGCGAGAGTTAATGATTGCAAAACAATATAGGGATACCGTACACAAAGCTTATGTACTGATCGGCTGGCGTCTACCACAGGTGACAGCACTACAAAAATTAAGCTATATTACATCTTCCACATACAACAGTTTTAGTGACACACATGTTACATGAAAGGGTTTGGTTTCTACACGTGCGTCCAAGTCACCACCCTACACTTCGCCATGTGTTGCCAATTTCATGGGTGATTATTTAACCTTCTCACCCTAAATCGAATTCTACACACAAAAATGGGATTAATCAGACATAAACAAAATCACGCAAACGAGTGCCCACACACGAACTCCAGCCGAATAAATATTCATTAACTGTCAACGCTCCCAATAAAACGTAGGAGAGGGAGGTTTGGTCTAAGGAACCTGTTGACGATGTGAAACACGGTAACACTCATATCACTGGCAAGACATCTGAATTAAATGCCATTGTCAAAAGTAATTATGACGACCATCGCCGATGACTATGTGCAGTCATCTGGTGTACATATATATTAGATACCGGTAATCGTGAAAATGATGATAAAATCCAATGCATTCTATGACCACATACAATACCGCTTTCAAGCTACACTTAAAAATCTCGAGTGTCAGATTATTTTTCCTTCTAAAGAAGGCAATGGGCCTTTGATATTACTTTTTAATTGACCTCTGGTGGTTTACTCATCAGTTATCAGGTAGAAGTGCATCTCGAATCCTTTATGCATTTTAAGCGCCAGGAGAAAAACAGTTGTAAAACCGGACCGTCTAACGACAGGCTGCGGTCAGGTCTATGCTGACGACAATGGTGTGGCTGGTGTAATGAACTTTTTTCCAGAATCCGCCGACAAAAGTCTAGTGATGAACTTCGCAATGCAAAAATGGAAACCACGTGATTAAGGTACGATGAACTATATGACGATCTACTTACCGTAACAGTAGCTTCAGAAAGCAGCCAAAACCTCTACACGTAGCTACCTCTCCGGTGTACGTGACTGTCATTGTAGCAGTCGGGCTGGTATCTTGGTATTGTTATAGCGGCTTTGTACTGTCTCACAGTGGTAAAAAGGTAGTTTTAGTACATCGAACACTTGCTACTGCGATAAGAGAAGTAGCTACTGCAAAATAATCAGTGATTGGCGTTAACAGCAACAATGCCACACGGAGAATGCTTTAAGATAACATTAATCTATGCTGCCGCACTTCCCTGTTTACGCGCACAGTAACAGTACCAACAAAGATTTCGATCTTATGTCAATATATTGAAATAAATATTCACTGACAGTTTTTGAATTTGTTTCACAGACTGCGGACGTGCAACGACGCCTTCACGAACATTATTCATTAACACGCACCACGCGTCCTTAGTCAAACATTTCAACGTTACAACAGAAACTCATCCGGCGGCGTCTGCCGGTTTACTAACCTAGCGACCATCTCTGGACAGTTTGGTCAAAGAGCTCTATCCGAAGTGATAACATAGCGTGGTGCGCGTGGCGCTATCTGTCGCATGGTGGAAGAATTATGTATCTTTATGAATGAGCGTACGAAATTATCGTCGGTGAATCGCGTGTAAATATTTCGTCACTGTTGTTGTGTCTTATCAGCGGCTAAATGTTGGCGATAAAACGCGAAACACAGCAATTTTATTAACTTGGTGGAACAATATTTCATAGTGCAAATTATTTGGTTTTTGTTAAAGGCAAATTCTATGATTATTTTCTTTTTCGTTTTGCCGATTTTAGATGTGTCACTATGAAACAGGGTGTTTTGCGAAGTAGAACGAATGTGCATATCACGTAAGTAATTTATCTACAGAATTGTGAGAACAGGACACAACCTCAAAGTATCCAGCTTACAGTGTAACACAAGATGAACTGTTTCAATATTTTTTCTTTTAACACAAGATGAACTGTTTCAATATTTTTTCTTTTAAAAACTGGCGAATGTATAATTCTATGTTGCAAACCGAATCCGCTATTCCTATTACACACATAGTACAATTGAATGTGGCATTCAGTAGAGAGTAGTTGGAATTGAAAGCATCGATTTTGAGTATAGTTGTGATGGCCGCACATTAAATGTATTACGACACGAATTTTTCGTAAAACTGCGTATTTGGAACTTAAAGTTTGATATAAATGGCATTTCCCTAATAATAAACTGTTAGCAACACTTCATTATTGTACTAATATATTGAAAAGGAATTACATTCTTTGTGTTTTCACCAATGACTATCCTTTTTCTCCTACATTTTGCTCATTATTGTACGCTTTCCGGCAGCTGACGGGTAATGACTTTCTCTTTCTTCCAGTCATGGCCTTCTATTGTAGAACGGTAGCAACTTAAGAATGAGAGTCGTGGCTATGGCCCTTTGTCCTTCCTGATATCAAAGTGTTACTATAATATGTGGAGCAATTTGATTTATATCATGTCTACAAACTCTGTTTTGTGAGGCAGCTTACATTGTTGTGCCTATATCAACCTCACTGAAAATCACACGCAGCCACAATATATCTGTTCAATAATTGTTCGTTTTGCCTTTCTGTTTATTGATGTGACACCACAAGTTATGTGATTAAAGAGGTGCAGTGCTAGGCAAGTGCCTCAGAATTATGTGAAGCCTATGTCACTTTTTGATTGGCACTGTAAGTATTTCACACTGCAAGTATTTCGTGTTACTTCCAGACTGTTGCAAGTATTTGGATTTGATGTCACTATTACATTTTCTATTTAAATTTCTCCACATGTTATTGTTTATCAAGAGTTGCTCATGTAGTCTCGTGAGACTGAATTGAACTTGTTTTCAGCTTGGGAGATGGGAACATCCGAAGTATATTAATCATGTAGGAAAGAGGTAAAATTACGACTTCTTGAACTGCACTACATGTCTCTAGTCAGATACTGTGTTATTTGGCTTGTTGAAGATGGTCTCTGTTAGATATGAAACTATTTGTCACTGACAAGGTGTGATGCTGCTCATTTCCTGTCACTTTTGGTTATTAGAACTGACTGGTATATAAACACCACATCACTGTCGTGACATTTGTCATTGATGAATTATTTCATCAGCAACTGATTCAAGTTCTACACATTCTACAGCACTCAAAAGTGATAACCATGCTGTTTTAAGGACATGAGTAATATTTTGTCTAGTGAACTTATTTTTAAGCTAATTGTTGGTCTTGGTGTTGTCACCTGCAATTTAGGTTCTCTGGAAAAAGATCTTGGTAAAGAAGATTGTGTACTGATTGTTATGGGAATGGTAACCATTTTGACCATAATCTCAACTATGCAACTGAGCATTAGATAAAGCAAGCCACTAAGAATGCCCCTCACACTAATGTGAAAATGGTGGAATTCTCTGAGCAGTAGCAGAAACTGTGGATGAAGCCTTGTGTTCATGACACGAGTGTAATTGATATGTCATCCCTCACTTGATCTCACCTTACATGGCATGGTCGACACCATAATGTTTCCACTAAAATGTTGCTTGCATGGCTAATGTGTGTAACCAGAGCATTTTCTGTCCAGTCACTGTGTTTCCAAATGTTGTCATTTGTCCTTTTTATGGTAAATGTTCCCAAAAGACAGAGCTACTAAGCCACTACAGACATAGTAGAAGCAATAAGCGGGAAGAACAAAAGGTACTCCTACAGATGTGGTACGCGTAACAGATTATTATTTGGAAGTCATACAGATTGAATAGATGCACCTAAGTAGATAGAACATGTAATGGAAAATCCATGATGGAATAATGACCCTCCACCCACCCACACACACACGACCACTGTCTCCTGGTGCTGAGGTCAGAGTGTTTGGCCTTGGCGGCCCAGGACTGTATCTTTTGTGTGTGTATTTGCCTGTTTTAGAAGAAGACCTTTTGGCCAAAAGATTATTTGATTAGCAATCATTTGACTCAGGATCCCCACTGTAATGTTATGTATACAGTGCTTTTTAGTGGTACATAGGGAAGTGCTCGTGACCAGTGTGGGGTGCATTCAAAAACATTACATACATTGGCAGGCAAAACTTAATGACTAAAATAATTTTCACATGATGTATCAGTGCTAAGTAATATAGCTCTATGAAACCTGGACCATACATAGGAAGAACGGGTACATTATAGTATAGAATATAACCAAAAGAAAAACACAATGAGACAATCAGAAATTACACTTTTATTCAAAGACAATAATTACACTTAAGTTACGTGGGACGTGTTTTGTAACATTGCGAGTGGTAACTGCTGGTTGGCTGTTGGTGCATGTGGACGTGATGCAATAAATCTCCCCAACACATCCAATATGTGGTCAGTGGGATTTAAGTCAGGGAATGGGCAGCCCAATCCTCTCATCCCAAGAGCTTCTCTACCAGGACTATTCAATGTGGTCACACATTGTCATCCACAGAAGTTAAGAAAGGGCTGGGTGCATGCCAGAAAAGTTGGACAAGAGGAAGTAGTATAGTGTCACAAAAACATTGACCTGTGAGCATACCATGTTCAAAGATTGTAGTATGCCCATGCAACATTATGTCTCCCTACATCATAACACCTGGCCCACCAAAACAATCATGTTCAACAATGTTCATAGGCATGTTACGTGTTACCATTTCTCGCATACGAAGGTATGTCCAGAATTGGTGAACATGATCGTTGTGGTGGTCCAGGTGTGAGTAAGCATAACATTGTATGGGCGCACTGACCTCCCAATCTTTGAACACAGGGCACTCATCCCTCAGTGTCATTGTGACACTTTACTCCTTCCTCATGTGCATCATTTCAAGAGTGCATTCAGCCTTGATTATTTATTTTTGATGGCAATGCGTGAGCACATCAAAACTGTGCAGGTGGAACTCCTGTAATGAGAGGATATTCAGTGAATTGATTGGTCTGCCTGTTCCGGCTTAAATCCCATCAAGCACATGTGGGGAGACATTGCAGTATGTCCACAAGCACCTTAGACCATCCAGTGGTTGTCATCTGCATTGCAGGAGGAATGGAACGCGGTGCCACAAGAAAGCTATACAACTCTTGCAAGTCAGCAGGTTGCAGAGCATGCATTTCCACCCTTGGTGATCTTACACTATTAAGAACCATGTCCAATCTTCCATAATGTCCACTGTGCCTTCATAAATCACAGTAACTTCAGTGTAATTACTTTCTTTGAATAAAAATCCATTTGTCTCATTGCATATTTCTTTCTGTTATTGTATGTACTATACTGTAGCAGATCCAAGTTGCATCAATCAAGCTCTGTTTATGTGGCAGTGACACATAATGCAAAAGTTATTTCCATCCTTAAGTTTTGCTCACCAGTTTATTAAGTAACAGACTAAAAGTTCATCAGGTAATTGAAACCTTTCCTAAAAATATTCTAACAACTGTGAATCCGGTTTTCTTTCAGAAGACGACTCAACTGTTAAACATTTATTATTTGTATGCATTGTGGGATCGTAATTGTGACCTCTAGCTACGATGTTGAATGAGTCATTTTTACAGCTTTCTCAGTGAAAAATTTGGCAATGTGCTCGTTATTTATATGATTGAAGCATTTTAAATGATTGCTTAACTAATGATTAACTATGTTGAGTCTCTTTGCCCCCTACCCCAACCCCCCCAATTTTCTTTACTTGAATGCATACATTGATGTATAATTTCTGTTTGTGTTTGATGTTCCTTTTATTGTCTATTAAATTGTTTCCATCACAGGGTAAGTGATCAAAGATTTTTATGGCAGAATAATCCACTCCTTTCTGTGCCTCTTAAGATTTAATGGTGCTGCTGTTTTGCCTAAAGTCTAGATCAGGGCCAGCAGCAGTCATCGCTGTACTTATCTACTGCTCATAGGTTGGCAGTGCATTAGTTTTGTGTAGCCAGTGGCATGATTCGTTGACAAAACCAGTGCAGGGTTGCCACAGGTTCTGGAAATCAGGGAATTTGAAACACATTGGGGAAATATCAGGGAGGGAAAAAACCACACTGGAAAAATCTCGTTTTTGTCTCAGTAGATGATTTGGTTTATTTACTGAGGTGTCATGCGTCGTCACTGGCTGCATGCAAATGTGTAAATGCACTGCTTCCCTACTCCCTCATTACTACTGCTTCTCCCCTTCCTACCCCTCCCCTCAAGTTGCACTCAGTGCTGCCACCACTTCTTGCTATTAGCCTAGCAGCTGCTGATACGAGGCAGGGAGGTGTGAAGAATGGTTTGTTTGGATCTGATTCTTAGAAACTGGAGACGCAGCGGCCGGAGATGCAGGTCATGTGTGTGCACGTGCTCTCATTTTCTGACAAACGCAAAGGCTGAAATTTTAATTACGAGTGTGTGATGGTCTTTCCTATGTGTGTGTCTGTGGCTCAGCAATCATCTTTATGGTGATTTGCTACCTATCATTATTATTGATCCTCAAAATATTTGACCAAGCTATCTGTTGCATGGATTGATCACCATGGTCTCATTTCATAAACATGCTGTCTGTGGCTCATGAATAGCTGGCCACATGAGTGGACTTCACAACGGGCCAAAACCGCAGGCCGTTTCTGTGGTTATATCTAATGGATTGGGCCTGCTGATCTGAAGCCATTCAGTTCCCACTTATGTGCAGACCCTGCCCATCAGATCTAGTCTCACCAATCTGCCCGCAGGCCAGGTCTGTGTGTGTGTGTGTGTGTGTGTGTGTGTGTGTGGTGGATTTCCATAGTTTATCCATAGACCTAGGACCACGGTGCTCGTCAGCAGGCCAGAGGCCATGGGCGAAGAATTTAAGGAATTGCGACTGTCTCACCACAAGTACATTGTTCAGTGTGGCATTTTATAGGCTTTTATTTGTTCTAGTACATTTTGGTACTTAAAAAGTAGTTTATATGTTAGAAAATATGGGCAATAATAAGAAGAAAATTGTGTCAGTCATAGGTGGTTTGTGCACTTCATACTCATATTTATTGAAAGAAAAATCACAAAATACCTGTAAAATAGTTGATATAACACAGTGGGTAATAACCGACAATAACAAACCAACATTTTATTGGTGGTCACCTACAATGTTTGTTTACGCAATTCTTCTCGACCTTATACGCTTCTTTCAAGAGGTCTACTTTTGTCTGAGGTTATTTCTTAAGGACTTACTGCGACTCCAAAGAAATGCAAGTTTTTCTCACTAAATGTGTTTCATTTTATTGAAGTAAAATAACATCAGTGGTCTTAATGAAACACACATACCATTTGGCTTGCTTTCTCCATCTAAAAACAGTTCATTACAAAAGATGTTGATGTCAGAACTTACAATTTTTGCTCACATCAGGAAATGCCATCTGCTTGCAAGTTTTTATCAAGTATATCCTCGTTTGCACTATTGCTTCTTGTACTGTAGCTGCAAATACAGATTGTCAACTTACGTCTTAACATACCCTTGAGATCTCAAAATATATCGGGGAAAACAGCTAAAACTTGTCTGGAAATCAGAGAATTTTGCTTGGGGAAACTTGTGGCAACCCTGCAGTGAGAGGCGAGAACAGAGGCAATGTATTTCTAGCAGCATAATTGAAACCATTGCCTTGTTTACTGTTTTTTGGTGTGTTTCGAGAGAAATATTTTGTGATTATGGGAGTGAGTTCTATGAAATGGGCAGATTTAAGTGATTTAGTTCTTCACGGTTACATCATCCATTAGTGTGTGTCAAATGGATTAATTGCAGAAGCATGAAAATGTATCAAATGTGGTACTGAAATGATTATGCAGTTGACCTACGCGAGCCCACTGAGTAAGTGCGTCAATGTTTAATTAAATTATGGGAGAAGGTAGTTGGATCAGTTTTTATTCATAATAGAGTTGCACGTTCAATGTGTTAATAAATATTGATCTGCCTACCTTCTCCCATGATTTAATTGAAAAAGATTGATCCACTTATTCAGTGTGCTCAAGCAGAGAAATATTTCACTGTCCTTAGTTTGCGGATACTAGCAAACTGTAAATAGCTGTGACTCAAACAGGGAGCATTTAAATTTATAAACCTCGTTTACAGCAGTGTTCCACCCTTTACCCCAAATGTATTACTTTGAAACATGTCTGCCTGCTGCTCTCTGATTGGGTGCGTAACTAACAGCTGACACAGCTTCTTTTGTGCCCATCATATCTCATGGAAAGTGCTGACAACTTTCCTGCACAAAACACGCATGTGCGCCACTGACCCTATTCTAGACTTTTATTGTTTTCAAACTGTGATTGAGTCTTGACAGTATTTCATAAGAGAGTAAATATACTGTGAGGCTGTTCTCAGTATGTAAATATTTTAAGAGCTGTCTACAAAAGGTTCTGTAGTGGTTACTACATGTCCTTGTTACATGCTTCTGTGGAACCTGTAGGAGTTGCCACAATCAGGGAAAATAAATGCACAATGAGTCAAAGTGGTGTGCTTTGAAGGGAGTAGAGTCACATTATTATTACTCTTTGTTAAGAATTTATTATCCTTTATTTCATTCCGTTGTCAGAAAGTTGAATAAAGAGTTTTTCTTCATAGCCTTATGTTGGTTCATGTTATTTTCACGGTATCATAGCGAATATTGCTACAAGTTGCTGACCCCGCAAACAAATAGAGCTAAATGTGCATCTTTAGATTTTCACAGTGCAAATACAGCTAAAGTTTGTGCAAATTGACACGCAAAATCGGGCAGTATCTCAGGTAACGATGCAATGAGGACAGAGTCGAGAGTGCAGTTGGCAGCCTTTGTGACAATCTGCAGTTAGTGATGTCAGGGCAAACAAGTCCAGCAACCAATCTGATCACAAAATGGAATGAAATGTGCTATCATAGGAAGATCACAGACGAAGGCAGGGACACCACAGTTCCTCACGGATAAACTGGCTTTGTGGTTTGTGATGCTGGAAATGACATTCGGGGAGGGGGGGGGGGGGGGAGGAGAAGAAGTAATGGACAAGCACACAAAATTTGCAGCAGCATTGTGGGCCAGAGTGACTGCTATCGGTGCAGATGTAACACTCATGCTTGAAGAAAGCATTAATTGACTGCATGTGTAATCTGCTGGATCACAGGATCCAGCAAGTGTTACTCTAGAGCAAATCGGCAACAGAACCCCCTCCGAGTGTTGGTGGCACTTGCGTGGCATTGTAGGAAACACAGATTTACCAGGCATAACCATGAGGCATATATGGTTAGCACAGCTACCAGAAGCAGTCGTTACAAGTGAAATAGACGATATTACTGCACTGTTAATATTAGCAGAAAAAGTCTATGCAACACTCAGCAATTCAGAGACAGTGAGCATCGGACTTGTTGCTGACGAATGAAAAACAAGAGGCAGCAGCTATACATAGAAGCGAACAGTCACATATAAATCAACAGCTGCTTGAACTGCAAAAGAAGATCGTCCCAACAGAAACAGGTGTTAAGTTGTTTCGAGCAACGGAAGGGCTCAACCAAGCGAGACACTAGGAATGGAAATGAGATGAACCAGAATAGTTTTCGGCAGCAGATATGTTGGTTCCACTAGCGATTTTGTGACGGAACCATGAGATGCACAGTACTATGCGGCTAGGGAAAGAGCAAGGAAAGGAGCTGAACATGGTCAATAACCTATTTTACTTATCTATTCTGTCCCATAGAATGTACTTCAGAGATGTGAGTTTAGACCATTACTGTTTTATAGACTCTGGATTGGATGTTTGTATACTGCCAGTAGGAAGCTCTGCAGTGACAGGAAATTCCCAGCAAGCAGGCTTTACAGCAGCCAATAAATTACCAATTAGCCACTCTTGGTAAATGTGCACTGAAAGTCAGCTTGGGTTTCTGGCATAGCTGTGAGTGGGCCATTGTTATAGCAGAAGTATCCCATTCCATACTAGGTGCTGATTTTCTTTACACATCAGAATGAAAATCAACATTAGCACCACACAAGTTCACAAAGGCAATGAAGTGGTCAGGGGCATATTGGGATGAAACGCTATGCCAGCAGTAACCCACGTGAGGTTGTTATCATCATCATCATCAGCAGCAGCAGCAGGTGGGAACAGCACTGAAGTATCACCTATACAGCAAGTAGTACACAACACGATTGAACGATACTAGGTCAGCCAGTTTTGCAACGCCCAATGTGGTTAGCCCCGTCTCATTTCGTGACAGTGAAAGCAGAATTCGAAGACTTGTTGTAGAATAGCGTGATAAGCAGGTCTGATGATATGCAGGTCTGACAGACTGTGGCTCTTGCTGTTGCATTTAGGGAAGAAAAAGACAGTACTTGGAGGTCTTGTGGAAATTTTAAGGGACTTCATGCCTGCGCAGTGTTGATTTTGTACCTAATACTGGAGACTTTATCAATGTAATGGCAAGGATGACAATGTTCAGTATGATTGATTGCTTTGCAGATGATGACATTCAGGAGACAACAGTAATAACAACCTTCTCTTTGTTCAAGTACATGGGAATGCCTTTAGGCCTAAAAATGCAACACATTATTGATGAGGTACTGTGTGGATTAAAGTGTTTTTTGTGTACTTAGATGACATTTTAGTATTTTCCAAGTCAGATGAAAAACACCTCAATGCTGTATTCAAGTGCATAAAGAGACATGGAGTTGTTGCCAGTGAAGCAAAATGTACACTTTGACGGAGACACTTAACAGTTCTGGGTCAGTATACCCTCTGAAGGACAAAATAGCCCTCATAGGGAAAATACTGCTTCCCACAGATTATCACCACATTAGAAGGAGTAGTCAGTTTCTACAGACAGAATTTACCAGGTACGGTCGAGATACACACACCATTGACAGTAGCTCCAGTGGGCAGACACATGATGGGTAGACATTCCCTGAAATGGTCCCCCGAGATGAAAAAAGCCTTTGGACAAGTAAATCCAGTTTGAGGAACACAAAGTTGTTGGCACATCCAGTTTCACAAGCACAATTAGCCGTAGTAGTTTTTGTCAGTCAACAGGTGATTGGAGCCAGGCCTCCAACAAAACATGGACACACTGATGGCCCTTAGGATTCTTTTTGTGCAAATCACATGGTATCTCCTCAGGACAGTGTGGGTAATTGGAATTTATAGCCCCATTCGCAACAGACCTGAGGAGCATCACATTAGTAGAGAGGAGGAGGTAGTTGCTGCTTTCTTGTTAAGTGTGGAAGCCATACCACAAACCATTGATTACGACCAGCAGGCATGGGTCCAAACGCACGACAATTGGGAAAGACACGACATCTCTACAGGGCTACAGTTTAAGAAAGTACGACAAGCAGGAACACAGATTCATGTCCAGTGGCATGTTCACAAACTGATAAGAGATTTCTCGCGAATGACAGAACTGTTTGCATACATTGTGGGACCGCTGCCGCCATCAGAATGTTTTTGGTATCTCCTGACAGCAGTAGACTGATATACAAGATGGACCAAAGAAAGGCTGCTAATGAACATTTCAGTAGACACAGTAGTACAGGTCTTTCTGTTCAAATGGATAGTGAGATTCGATTGCCCTTTGCATGTGACAGCGGACCAGGGATGCCCATTTAAGTTGGCGATATTGTCTGAGATGTCAGGACTATGTGGATTCTGACACCCATCACACAACCACCTATCACCTGGCCAGGAATGGA
This sequence comes from Schistocerca serialis cubense, assembly GCF_023864345.2. Classification (NCBI taxonomy): domain Eukaryota; kingdom Metazoa; phylum Arthropoda; class Insecta; order Orthoptera; family Acrididae; genus Schistocerca; species Schistocerca serialis. The sequence continues at coordinate 260,656,091 of NC_064641.1, forward strand.
AAGGTCAAGCTGTGGCACCAGACATTAAAGGCTGTGTTGATGGCCCTACAGCCAGTTGGGCCACAGCCTTGCCGGTGGTACTACTGGGATTTTGAACTGCTTACAAACCAAATTTAAAAGCATCTACAGCAGAAGAGGTCCATGGAGAGATCTTGTAGGTACCAGTAGAGTTCCTCACGGCACAAGGACAGTCGACAGCTATGGAACTGCCACGTCTTACAACTACTACTACAGGAACAGATACCTAAACGCCGGCCCCCACTGGGATCACAACATGGAAATGGCGAAATGTTCGTGCATAAGGAGCTCTGCATATGTTAATATGTCATGCCGAGAACAGACACCATTTGACTACAACTACAGATGCCTTATTCAGGGTCATACAGAGTATTGGTGAGGGTGCGAACATTTGTTGGAAATATATGTGAACAGCAAGGCACAGTGTGTCTCGCTAGGAGTGAAGGCTGCCCACATTCTAGTGACCGATGAAGAAATCACAGATAGAAGACACACCACTGTTTCCACAAGGAGGGCAGAAAAACAGACCAGAACATAGAATTGCCATACCACCTTCAGGAGGTTGGACACCTCCGGGAGAGAAGATGCAAGTGTTACAGGTGCCAGAAGGGTGCTCTCTAGCTGGTCTAAGAATCACATACAGGTACCTATACAGCCCAGGAGCTCCACTCTTCTGTGCAGGAATTGCCTCAGCCAGAGAAAATAAATGCACAGTGAATCAAAATAATGTGCTTTGAAGGGAGTAGAGTGACATCATTATTACTCTGTTTTTATTTTTATAGCACTTGTTACCCCAGAATATGATCGTATAAGACAGTGAATGAAATAAGGAAAAGTAAGGCAGCTTAACAGAACTTAGATGTGACTTCCAGTTGAAGTTCTTATCAGTATAAGAATATGCAGAATGTTCTTTTTCATTGACTGATTTATCTTCATGCATTATTTCTAGTTATGTCAGGCATTGGGCAGTGGTAATTATATATATTGTGTTTTATATAAATTCAGTGATATTATTTAAAGAGAAATAGCTATTAATTTTCAAGAAAATCTCAATTTGAAATATGGCTGATGACAGCAACTGTAAATAAATTTTCAATATATAAAGCATACAACCAACCAGCTGAACAAGTTCAATGGGAAAAAACCATGACCATCTTTCCACACCACTAATGGCATCTTCTTTTAATGTTACGTAATTTATCTGACTTTCCTTCTAAAGAAGATACCCTTAGTGGCAGTGAAACTTCATCAGTGTTTTTACTTTAAAATTATGCAACTGGTTGACTGTATATTTTATATTTGGAAAATTTCAAGAAAATAATTATCTTTTCAAGCGTTAAGTTACTCCATTAAGCTTCTTGCACTGTTAGCACAGAGAACTATTTATGTTTCTTGGACATATGATCGATCATTTATACGTAACAAGAGTGACTCCAATATTGATCCCTGTCATACACCTGTAGTGACTTGTTCACCACTCTGGAGATGCATTTTCAGTGTGTACAATTCTTAAGGTTCTTCTTGCAACACATTGCATCCCTATTTTGACAGGACGAAAACCATTTTCTAGCAAGGTCTCCGATAGCATAATATTGTGAGCTGTGCAATGAAATGCTTTTACAAGTCACAGGCATACCAGTTTGAATTTGATTTTTGAATTGAACAGCATATTCTGTTGAGAAACCATTTTAAAGTCCAGATTGAGACTATGTATTTTATTTTGGAAGAGGTGTGTCATTGATCTAGCATACCTATTCTTTTCCAGTAACTTTCAGGCGGTGGTAAGTCTTATGACTGCTCAGTAATTATTGTCTGAACCACCAATTTTCTTGTGAAGATGTCTAACAATAGCATATTTCAGTATATCTGGAAATAGCCCCGCTATATCTGCATTTTGTACTTTAATGAAAACATTACGGATATGTGACTAACAGTATTTTTAGTACTTGAGATACCAACTCAGGGTTATTGGTCTTTGAGGATGTTAATTACATTCTTAATTTATCTGGCAGAGCATGAAGTTATTGTGATCTGCCTGTATGTTGCATTTGCTTCTTGCATGTATTCTGTTGCTTTATCCCTTCAATGGTCCATGTCAAGCTTCTGAGCCAGTCAAGGCATTGATGCTAAAAGCACTGGCTACTTGCTGCAATCATTAATGTCTTGGCAGTGTTCTTCAGTAAGAATCTCTCACATTCCTTAACTGATATAACATTTTCTCTTGTGGCTATTGCCCGTATAGATTTAATTTTACCTGAATTACTAAGTTATGACAGGTGGTGGGGGTCACATTAAAAAAAACCCACACCGAAAAACTAAGTATTAGGCTCACTCCTGTTCTTGACCTACATAAATGATTTAACAGACATTGAAGTCTGAATAAGCCAGACAGCCAGGAGAATAGTAAACGTGTGATTCCTGTTTTGTGGCTACAGTAGCTGATACAGTCTACTGTCCCATTGGAAAGTATCAGGATTGTTTTCTTAGCAGTGTCCTGGTAACAAATGGGTTGCGTCGGCCGTGCAGCTACACTGTTCAGAGTAGTCCAGCTGCAACGTGCAGTACCATGACACTTCAAGTTGAAAAAGCAGTGGAGATGGTGATCAAATTTTCTTTTATTTTTGATGTAGCTAGCAATGAATAAAAATCAAAATCTAAACAACAGGGTTTTGAAGGAGATTGAAGAATTTCTCCAGAGATCAAGAAAGAATAACACTGCTTATAAATCAGAGATTACAACAAAGGTGTTTCTCACGAAATTCCAATCACAAACTTTCTCCTCCAAATGCGAAAATATTTTGTTGACATCAACTCACCAAGGGATAAATGATCATTATGATAAAATAAGGGAAATCAGAGCTCATACAGAAAGATACAGGTGTTTGCTACAAGAGATTGGAATAATAGAGAATTGTGAAGGTGGTTTTATGAACCCTCTGCTAGGTACTTAAATGTGATTTGCAGAGTATCCATATAGATAGATTTAGACTGCGCCAGTCTAAACACTTGCCTTTACCATAAGGAGTCTTTACGTAGACACCAGTTACCAAATCTACGCATCAGCAGCCAACACTACCAACCTTAAGCCCACTGAAGAGATCAGGCTATGTAGTAGAACTATTGAGTGTTCACACCACACAAATTACTTGCAGCAGAGTAATTTTTTGTATACATTATACTGTATTTTAGACAGTCAGCTTGCATATTGACATTTCATTAAATTTCTCAGTTGCAAAATGTATCAAAATATCAGTGTGCCACAAGACATAAAAAGCATGTTCATTGTTTCCAGTTTCATAGTGCACACTTTTTGAGAAAAGCTTTGAGAATTTGAGTCATGCTCATTTCTTTTCTCTATTTATAAGTGCCTACATAAAGTCAGAAGTCATGACATCAAATTCTGAGGTTAAGTTGATAGTCAGGTCACAGTGACAGCAGACTTCGCATTTTGTCACATAGAAGTTTTTGTGCATGTGCATGAAGCACACCACTGCCTTGTAGCAATATGTTCCCCAGCAGCCTTATAAAGGGTCATCTTCACTATATGTCTCACTGAATATGGAAAACTAGTATAGCAAAGCATCCCAATGAAAATAATACCATTTGTAGCCTGAAACTTCCTGGCAGATTAAAACTGTGTGCCGGACCGTGACTAAGTCGGGACCTTTGCCTTTTGCGAGCAAGTGCTCTGCCTGTGAAGCTGTGAGGAGGAGTCTTGAGTCATGCTTGGGTAGCTCAGTTTGTAGAGCACTTGCCTGCAAAAGGCAAAGGTCCCGAATTAAGAGTATCAGTCCGGCACACAGTTTTAATTTGCCAGAAAGTTTCATATCAGCGCGTACTCTGCTGCAGAGTGAAAATTTCGTTCTGCATTTATAGCCTTGCTGTAGTAAACCAAAATTCATCTTTATTCATAGAGAAAGCTAAATTTAAATGTGTGCATTCATTTCCTTGGTACTATCCATTGAAACTTCTATGACCACAGCCTGGAACAAAATAAAGAATACATCAAAATCAAAGTGAACAGAATAACTCCCATCACCAAATCTACTGTAACACGCCCCTCAGAGCCTCACACCCGACACTGAACACCCCACGATCAGAAAAGGCAACAGCGACATCCAATCATGCCACAATTTAAAAGTGTGCAGTTACAGAAGTCGTCAGGACAGTGTCAAGTGGCAAGAGCATATGGCGTGCCCCAAATAATATTAGTCACATCCTTAATGAACATGCTATGTGATCTGCCCCACATACTGGAGGCAAAAAGTTTCATTACTGTGAAGGAAAAGAAATATTTTTAAGAAGGATCATCCAAAGTTGAAGTGAACAGTAATCCCAGCCTTTTCTGCAGTGATAGTTCTGCAGCATCAGATGTTGAGAGGATGGGAAAAAGGAATGAACAATTTTCACATCCTGTTATTGTGTCAGTGCAGTATGCATATCAAAGCATTTGCACTATGGTTAGCAGTGGAACAGGACAAAATAATATTTCCTTATGAATTTATCTTGCTTGATGTCTTAACATTTCTGCTCAACCATAAGTGGCTTCACACAAAGCACTGCTGAGGGAAGTTTCTCTCTTTTACACAATTTTGCTAAAATATTGTAAGAGATGATTTGATAAAACAAATTAGCTCACTGTACTGCTAGGGTTTTCCATTGTGTTTTATTAAACTGCAACAGGAACAGACCCAGTATTGTCAAGAATGATGTATGTTCTCCAGAACACAAAAATCATATCTATAGTCTTTATAGTGAGCTGTTCAAATTTAACCCTTGCAAATGGGTTGCCATAAAATATCACAATGTAACCTTTCAGTGTTGTGTGAACCTCTAAAAACTAAAAGTGTTTTGAAGATGTTTAATGTTTAACAACTAGTGTATCCATTTACTACTCAACCCTGCCTACTGTGGGCAGCAATTTTTCTTCGAACTATTATCTTATAGCATAGTAAAGACTGAAGTTCTTCAACTTTGGTGCATACTTCAATGATACGTATATTTAGTTTTTGAAGCACTGCTTTGTGGCATTGGGTCTGGAAAATACGGTAACCCTGCATATTGACTGCAATATTTTGTGATGAAGATATTAAATATTTTTGTTCTGTCTTCCATATATGGTAACACAATATATGTTAATGGGGCATATATGGACAAAGTGGCCTAAAGCACAACTCTCCTTTAACAAAGTTGTGTTTTATTTCAGTTCACTATTAAATCATGAATAATTTTAAATAAACAAAAGTTGATTAAAAAGTCTGTAATTAAATTGTTTTCTGAGACCAGTCAAACAGAAAACATTACTAAACAGCAAAAATAAGGCACAAAATAAATACAGGAGTGCTCTGACCCAGTCAACAAAAATTCAGGCAGGTTCTCTTAAGTGCCTATGAAATAAATTTCTGTATTTTTTAGTTATTCATTTTTTAATACATGTGTACTCTTTTTTTGGCATTTTATTATAAAATTATTTTTAAGAATTATCATATCAGTTGTTGTCCAGTGAAAACTGCCTTCTGACAACTATAATACTTTTATACCTGTCTGTAATTGTGTGGTTCTTTCAACTTGTGTACCCAAAACTTTCAAAACTGGCAAGACGTACTGCAACTGTAAATTACAAACACACCCTAGAGTTCTGCAACAACTATAGGGATCATTATATTTGCACAAATAATAAAATGCTTGAATCTAGCACAGTCTTCAAGAAGTATGCAGTATGATTACTTGCTTAGTCATTGCACATTACATCTTGCAGTTTTTTATCTTTAAAAAAGCATGGAACAAAAATGTCACTTGAGATCTGTTGTCTTTTTCCACACAACAGACAGATAAACTCATTGTTCCTTGTATACAGTTAAAGCACACACTCAACAGGATCACATCTTCAACTGTACATATAATAACGCCATAACAAGGACTGATGGCATAATGTGAGACAGAAGCATCATTTTCTGTTACTGCTTGTTGCCACCACCACGGGGAAAGTTGCCACCTCTACCACCTCTAGGATTGTTGCCACCACGGTTTCCAGGTCCACCCCTCTGGCCTGTAAAAACAAAGTGCTTTTTTATTAAATATAAAGAGATGACATTTTTAATGCACTAGCAGAGAAAAATTAGAAGAGCTAAACGACTACTTGGTTTCAGTAATAACAAAAAAATCAGTTTTCAACTTTTAACTCTTACACTAATTGCTACCACAGCAAATGAAAATACATTAGACAAGGAATGGAAACACTTTCATTTTAGCTACTTGTGCATCACTGCAAAGATGAGTAAAACAGACATCAGTACTAGAAGTAATCAACATTCATATTACCCCAGTGGTACAAGGAAGGGTACAACAATGACCAAAGTAAAAAACCCTAACAATGGATACAAAAATTAGTGGGCAGTAATTTTTTATTGTTGTAGGTGTTTTGTGTAACAGCTGTTCAATTCTATTTTCGTAGACGTTACATTGAAAAATAAATAGTTTAAGCTGGGACTGTATTGACCCCAGTGATGGTACAAAAAACAAATTTTAATGAGTTGTAAACATAAAAATGAATGAAACATCATTGGATAAAATTGAATCATAGTGAGAACGTAATGTTATTTTGAAAATAATGGTATTGAAAACTAACTCTCTCTCCCTCACACACACACACACACACACACACACACACACAGAGGAACCGAAGAAGCATGGACAGCTGCCTCCACAATTCTTCCTGTTGGTCTGCCTTCCAAAACTGTTCTAACATTCGTTTCAATAACTGATGTAGCACCAAATGAAACATACGAGGTGTGTTCAAAAATTAAGGTGACTTTATATTTTTATGAAAAAAATATTCATTCATCAATATTCATGTTGTCCCCTTCAAAGTAATCCCCCTCAGATACAACAACACTTTTGCCAATGCTTGTTCCAAGCCTTGAAGCACTTCTCATAAGCATTTTTTCGGTACAGCCTTGAGTACTTCCCACGATGCAGTTTTTTATTTCCTCAATCATTGAAAATCTTCATCCTTTCATTGGTCTCTTCAGTTTTGGGACCAGGAAAAAGTCGCAGGGCCAAATCCTATAAATATGGTGTCTGAGGCACAATTGTGTTGTCTTTGGCCAAAAGATCTCTCACAAGCAACAATGAATGGACAGGCGCATTGTCGTGATGCAAAAGCCATGAATTTTGTTTCCACAATTCCATTTGTTTTTTGTGTATTGCTTCTCACAAACGGCACATAACATCAAGGTAATACTCATTGACCATATGACCTTGAGGCAAAAACTCATGATGCACTACGGAATGGTAATTGAAAAACCAGTGAGCAAAAGTCTGACATTTGATCGAACTCTTGTGTGCTTTTTTGGTCTTTGCTCTCCGGGATGCTTCCATTGGGACGATTGGGCTTTGGTTTCGACCATAAATCCATGTTTCATCACCAGTTATGACCCTTTTGAGCAAATCAGGATCATCATTGACATCATCAAGAGCTCCCGAGTGATGCACATGCGACAGTTGTTCTGACAAAAATTGAGAAGTTTTGGAACAAACTACACTGACACACATCTCGTACCCGAAACACCTGAAAAAATTGCATGACACGAGCCGACAGACATGCAATCATCGTCAGCAACTTCTCTTATGGTAATGTGACGATTTTCCAAAACAATTTTCTTCTCAGCTTCAACCATATGATCTGTTGATGTGCTTTGGCATCCAGAGAGAGGTTCATCATTGGCATCTTCTAGGCCATCTTGGAAGAGCTTGTACCACTTTTTTTTTTACTTAGAGCGGACTCACCATATGTCACGGTCAACATTTCAAGTATATTAGAGCACTTGATTCCATTTTTCACACAAAATTTGATGCAAATTCTTTGCTCCATTTTTTATAATAATCAAATTGCTGAGCACATAAAAACACGTCTAACCATTCAATCTGTCAGCAACGAACTAAGTATGCTGTACACTTTAAACAGTGAACATCTGTTTTTGCCTGTGGAATTTGAAAAGTCACCTTACTTTTTGAACACCCCTCATATGCTATGATAACACAGCACACCATGTCAGAATTTCAACAGTTCCATCTCAAAGCCTCTTGCTAAATTACCAACTTTCCCTAATAGCTGAGAGATGGCTGCTACAGTTCACAGTATATTTATCCATTATGCTCAACCCCCCCCCCCCCAAAGTTTTACTTAGAATCTGCCACAAACAAGATGAATGATTTTCATTTGACTAATTTAACACTTTAAAATACCTTACCTGCTCCCCTGGGACCACCTGGTCCTCCACGCCCTCCTCTCTTGTAACCACCAGCATAGTTACCACCACCGCTGAAGTTCTCTCTTTGCTGGTACCCATTCTGGTAGTAATTGCTGCCCCCTTCACTGTTTCGATAGCCGTAACCTAGCATTAAGGACACAGAAGGGGAAGATGAGAAAAGTTTTTCCAAATTTCAATGCAAATCATTTTATATACCATGCTATCAATTTTATATCACCATTTTTTAAGGAAGTACAAAATGCCATAGGAACTATTTAACACATACCAACACATGTGAAAACTGATAACTGAACAATAAAAAATAATAGAAGTAAATTTGTGCTAAGCATATGTATGTTCTCACATGACTGGAGAGGCCAATGTTACAGCAAGCTCTAGCAGTAGAGAACAGTCTTAAGTGGAAACATAAAATCAACTGCAAGCATGCCACAACAGATCAAACTGGACAGGATTTATCTCTATGCTGTAGATTTTTCATAACCATATTATTTGGGATGTTACACAGCATGCTGCAACAACAGACAGGTGACACAGCATGCTGCAACAACAGACAGGTGACACAGCATGCTGCAACAACAGACAGGTGACACAGCATGCTGCAACAACAGACAGGTGACACAGCATGCTGCAACAACAGACAGGTGCTGGCTTATGCAATTTGATCATAGCATGGGATTAACATTTTTGTGCAATGGATCTCTTTATTAATGGTTTACGCTGTAAGCTGTGAGTGGACTGATGGCACTCCATGCCACTGTACGCTTTCACTGTCCAGAAACAAACAGCTAATTGAAATGAACAGCTCTGCTTTAGTGGAAAATATGTTTTTAGATGATTCCCTTTCCAACCTGTCCCAAAACAGTTAGTGCTGCATGTGTTTTATGATGCTAACAGCCTACAGTCAGAGGGTGGAGTGGCAGGAAAGTTCAAGTATGATGGTTTGAGTCGGCATATTGTGAAAGAAAGCTGGGATATTTTTACTTCCCCCTCTTGTTTTGCCACCTGCCTCCTTAAATTTGTTTTTTCACTTTAAACTAATTACCATTAACATATGTGAATATAATCTGTATTTTCAAAAAGAGAAAGATTGGCTCTCAGTTTTAAGGAATATAACAAGATCTAATTTTGTGCTTACTTTTAGGTATGCAGTTTGTTTTCTGATTAATTTTGATTATGCCTAGTTAGTATCTTGTTATAGGGTGAAATGAGTAATTTTTTCACAACTTAAATTCTATTGTTGACTTATAAACAAATATAAATTCTATAATTATTGTAAATGTTTGGAAGACTAAGTGCTAGTAATCTTAAAGTATCTATTCGAAAACATGTTAGCAAAGCCAGCCTTAAATTAATTACCAAGTACTTAGTTTTGTCAAAAGTATTGTTTGCATAACTATATATGTTAATTTAATGATTTAAACAAAATTCGGCTTTACCCTTGCAGTAGAAGGAAATGTTAAAAAGACGGAATTTTTTGATGTATTCAGTTAATTTAATGAGTTAAGTTTTAATCGTAATTTCTGTAATATTAACTTCGAACAATGTGTAGTTTCAGTACTGTGAGGATAGATAAGGGCCCCCTTCGTGGAATGAGACAATCAGTCCATGATCGAGTTTCAGATGGGAAACCTGTGTTGGTTGGAACAACAATGCTTCAACTTAACTGTGAAATAAGTGTTACACAATTAGGCCGTGCCGTAAGAAAGACTGTCTGCCCCATACGTACCTTTCTATTCTTCAGGAACTGTGAACTTTATGGTTAGGTTTTTACTGCTTGTAGATGTTCAATAGTAAACTATTGTAGCAATATGTGGATGTTTGCCTGCAACCTATATATGAGGCTTATCAAAAGTTAAACAATAGAGCACTGGCCATGTAACTGTGTAATATTGTGGGGTTGTGAACAGTGAATGTAAAAGACTGAAATGCAACTGTGCATGTCAGCTACATCATTTACAGTAGACAGTAGTTGGACTTCCACAACCCATGTTTCAACCAGTACACCAACACAGAGGACAAGAAAAGCAGGGAACGTCGTCACAATAGGAGATGACAAGTCGTTACAAAATTGCATTGCAGGTCTGGTATTGTCCAGGGTGTCTATTACCCGAGACAACATGGAATTTTTTCAATCCGGGAGAAAACTGGGGAATACCCAGGAATTTTTCTTTGGTTTAGCTTTCAGTTAAATTTTTGTAATTTTGACTGGTAAGAATTGATTCTCCAGCAAATAATGTTACTGTATCCTGCTACTGGAGAATGATGCAACAATAAAATATAAACGAGAGGAAAAAATTTAAAACTTTAGTGGAAAAGGAAATGCATAATTTACAACAACAAAACACCATGCATGCACAAGCGTCTGCAAACAGCAAAAATATGTCAAAGACTATGTAATACTTCGCAACAATACACTGCTTTCTATGGGCATGGCACTACAACTGTTTACATTAGGTTCATTTGACCAGTTGCCAGCGGGCTCATGCGCAGTTGACTCGCGTGTGAGCAGTATGTTCCCACTTCCCACTACTTGAAGTGTGGCTGTCAGCTGTATCGGCAGTAGCTGCAAGCAGCCAGATGATAATGAAAAAAATTTTCTCGCGTGTCCTAGCTGCCACATCCGTGCATGCACAGAGTTGTCCGAGTTGTAGTGGGGAGAGGGTTAGTCTCCACGTGACCTGTGTTTGCGTTAAGTGATTTCGCTGATTCCTCTTCATTTACAGCTCCCACATCACATGAAGACAAAATGGATATCTCTGGCTGGGAGCGATCAAGTGAATTAAAATACATTCACATAACTATGGAGGGCAAAAATGTATTAGTTCCAGTTTTCTGATTTTATTTCCAAGTTATTAGCAGTCAAGCATTAATCGCCTTGCAGAACAATGAAGTTATTTCTGTCAGTTTGCTAAAGAAATCTGACTTTATTGATCTTTCTGCTGAGGCAATCACTTTATTTGAAACTAAGTTTTACATTCCATAGTATTTGCTACTTCCACTGTTCGCTGAATTTCAAGTGCGTTTTCATCTTCTGCCATGTATAGCATTATGCCATAATGAAGAACCAAATGAGACAGTACAGTACTGGTAATCCAAGAAAATTTACATCCCAAAAACCACACTGAAAAGCTTCATATCAGATGGTACCTACTTCATTGTGAATGTGGAAAAAACCAATGTGCACTTCAAGCCGAATTATGCATTTTAGTATGGTTTACCAAATTTCGATGCTCTTGGAGTATCCTCTGATATCCTTTTTCTTTTATGGCATAATGTAAGCTCTCTTAATGCTTTATACATATGAACATGCAAGCTTCCTACACCACTGCAGCTGCGCACGCGCAATAATGCCCGTTTTCTGGCGCTATCTGGCAACTGCTAAATCGAACCTATTTCTAACAGTTTTGGGATAGTATTGCGAACAGTGGTTCAAAAAGCATTCGAGCCCAGAAGACCCGTCATTTATGTCATTATTTTAAGTTTACTGGCACATTTGTGTGATGTATCTTAAAGTATAACACATACAAAAAAGATCAATATTACATGTGGAAGCTCAGCTTCTCTTGTAGCTATACTATGTATATTAATGTAAATCATTATCTTTTCCTCTCTGTGTCTTGCTTATAAAAGGACATTGCAATCTATTTCAATGCTCCGGGAATTAATGTGCTGTGTTTGGTGCAATTCGAATTTATACTTTCGTAATATGAAAATATGCAGCGTATATGCTGCTGCACATCAAAAGTCTTTCGAAAACTTCTCTCCCAGTCTTTTTTCCCCAGGAAGTTCTATGCCATTGTATAAAATGTTAACCATTCAAAGGATTGATAAGTTTTATAGTTCTGAGGGGAAAAAATCTACGGAAAACCTTTTGTCACTTAGCACAGAAAAAGTGTATTTTCACCCGGGAAAAATATATTTTTTAAACGGGATATCCGGGAATTTTTTTTTCCTTGTCCATGTATACACCCTGTTGTTCCTACCATTCCTCTTTTGTTGGCTTCTCCAAATGTCCTATTTCGTATTAAATCTAATGTGTAGCATAACGTTCATTTTGGTGTCACGCATCCATAATAGTATCGTCTTACTACAAACGTGCTCTGTTCTAGGAAGGTTAGAGTATAGCGTCCCATCAAGGACAGATCACTACTTGTGAAATACAAGATATGCCAAACAATGGATAGGCATGCGTAGAAAATATGTAGAATCACTTATCCTTCAAAATCTTTGTACAGTTAAGGGCAATATCCGTCAAAATTTTTGTATCAAATTCTGTGGAAATATTGTTATCAGCTGTATTTACACTTCTCTGTAAGTTGCTATGCTTTTATGAATAGAAGCCATTGCCATGTTCTATTTACAAATAAAGATATGGTGATGGAGGCCTCATAACTACTACTATTTGGAGAAATTTCTTTAAAAAATCTCTTTGAAATACTTTTTCCTTAAATAGGGGTATAGCTGAAATATGCCAGTGAAGTGACAAAAAATTATCAGACTGTTGAGACATTTCGATCACATCAGTAGCACTATCACAAAGCCATATGACTTGGCCTTAAATCCTAGAATATAAAGGGTGTATCACAATTAATCATCCCGTTTTAAAAAAGATCGTAACTATTATGTTATTTCAGGTATGCACATGAACACTGTTGGAAAGAGGATACACTAGTTTTACATGTTTCTGCTAGGTAGCAGCAGTTCTATAAAAAAAAGTGTCGGGACAACAGAAAGCATTGTGTGTTTTATGTTTCGCGCAGTGCGGAGCAGTAATAGCTGTTCAGTGCGACTTTTGCTACATAGTGTGCATCCTCCTACAGCACAGAGAATTAGACGATGCCAAGAAGAATTCTGAAAACAGGTTGGTTGTGTAAAGGCATATCACCAGGCCATTCCCAGGTGTCTGACAGACATCGAACGAATCCGTCAGTTTCACAAGGAGTCTGCAAGAAATCTTTTTACCGTACAGCTCAACATGCCCCGATGTCCGTTGCATCGATGTTTACACATGAAATCACACAAAATGGTGAAGGTGATAACAACGTGTGTAGTTCTGTAATTTCGTTCTTGACAAGGTGGAGGATGACAGTTTTCCTCTACACTCAGTGTTTAGTGATGAGGTGACATTCCATTTAAATGGAAAGGTGAACTGTCAATGTGAGAATATGTGGCATGGAACAACCATAAGAAGTTCTGCAACATAAGAGGGACACTAAAATTTAGTATGTTTTGTGCAGTTTCATGAGAAAATGTGTATGATCCATTTTTCTTTGCTGAGAACACTTATACAGGAAGCACGTATGTCGATATGCTTGAGAATTTTCTTTTCGCACAATTGGAGACTGATTCGAATGACTTCATTTATCAACAGGATGGAGCACCGCCACCCTGGCTTCTGGAAGTGCAGAAATTTTTAAATCAATGGTTTACTGAACAACGGGTTAGTTCTACTGGCCAAATGATTCCGCCTTACATTACTGGCCTCCAAGGTCACCAGACCCAACTGTACGTGATTATTCCTTACGGGGATTTATAAAATACTGTGTATGTGCTTCTGTTACCAACAACAGTGTTGGAACTGAGGCATCGCGTAAGAGCAGTTGAAGCTGTAACTCAAGACATGCTCACTGCAGTGCGGGAACAATATGAATACCCCAATGACATATGCCGTGCATCTCAAGGGGGAGGGGGGTGTATTGAACATTTATGAAAGGTATGAAAAATAGTTTCCGGTATGAAAAACAGTTTCCCGTTCATCAAAATACGAAAATCATTGTATATGTTTATTAGTTTCAGAAATATAGACATTCCAAATTGGATGATTCTTTTTGATACTCTCTGCATTTTAGTGCCTTACAGTTTTCATTAACTCAATAGGCATGAACTTTTAAGTCACGTAGAAAATCAACTGATGACTCGGTTTAAATACAGCGTCCAGAAAGAAGAGTAAATTGTTTATGCTCAATTTTCTTTCAACTAAATGGCACACAAAATGAATGAAACATTAATGACTGTCCATTATTTTTATGGTAAAAGTAGTAATTGAGAAGTGAAGTTCACTTTATCCTTGCCAGCATAAACAACTGACAGTTGTCATTATCTGGTTGGTTTTGGTTAGAAACAACAGCAAGAATGAATATGAACATTACTACCTTTGGACACACAAGGCATCTGTCAATGAGAATGACATTTTTTCCTATTGCATCCATCTCTTGGCATCCAAAATAAGAAACATACAAATTTCAAAAGTCATCAATGCACTGCGAATAAAACAGTAGATGAAAAGTGTTATAAAATTTTTTAATGGTGGTAATTTCTTCCAATGTTGAATACTTTACTTACTGCCTGAAATCATGGTCAGTTGTTATTGTGTCCTTATCCATTTCCCCAAACCAACCTGCCAGCCACTTGATGGGCTGAAATCAAATCTTCAACTCCCTAGTTTCAGAGGGATTTCTTCGACCTTGTCTCTGAATAAATTTCTGCCTTTTGGAATGTTCCACTTCTCATGAAGCCATTTTGACAGTAGGATAACTTCAAAGTTCTAAAGCGGCCTATGTCTTCAGCTTAGGTGCATAGCTTCTTGTGTGTGACATGTCAGTGATCGCTTTTAAATTTTTATGCGTAAAAAAGAAAGTGTACCTGCACGCATGGAAAAGTAAGGAGTGAGGTATAAGCAGTTCCTCCGACAGCTTTATTATTGATTCTCGTAGAACCTGGTGTCAAATCCAGACTTTTATCAACTTGAAAACAGTATTGCAATGATGCACAAGACAAAGCCCATGTGATCACGTGTGAGCCAGTCACTTTTATACTTTCAAATCTCCCCCATAACTTATGAAGAGGTTACACTTCATACTACAATTTCAAACTTTCACATTTGTTCTATTGTCAGACAAAACTAATGGAAGTCCTCTCTCGCAATGATCCATTTTAAATCTTTCAGCACTTTACTCAATTCACAATAAGGCCACCTATCGTGTTAGTGCAGTATGTCTGCACTTACACTATGTGATCAAAAGTATCCAGATACCTTCAAATACAAACGTTTTTCATATTAGGTACATTGTGCTGCCACCTACTGCCAGGTACTCCATATCAGCAACCTCAGTAGTCATTAGACATTGCGAGAGCAGAATGGGGCACTCCGCGGAACTCGTGGACTTCAAACGTGGTCAGGTGATAGGGTGTCACTTGTGTCATACGTCTGTATGTGAGATTTCTGCACTCCTGAACATCCTTAGGTCCACTGTTTCCGATGTTATAGTGAAGTGGAAATGTGAAGGGACACACACAGCACAAAAGCACACAGCACAAAAGCATACAGGCCAACCTTGTCTGTTGACTGACAGATACTGCTGACAGTTGAAGAGGGTAGTAATGTGTAATAGGCAGACATCTATCCAGACCATCACACAACAGTTCCGAAGCGCATCAGGATCCACTGCAAGTACTATGACAGTTGGTGAGAAAACTTCAATTTCACAGTCTAGCGGTTGCTCATATGCCACACATCATGCCGGCAAGTGCCCAACGCCGCCTCGCTTTGTGTAAGGAGTTAAACATTGGAAGATTTAACAGTGGAAAAATGTGTGGAGTGACTAATCACGGTACACAATGTGGCAAATCCAATGACAGAGTGTGGGTACGGCAAATTCCCGGTGAACGTCATCTGCCACCGTGTGTAATGCCAACAGTAAAATTCAAAAGCGGTGGTGTTATGATGTGGTCATGTTTTTCACGAAGGGGGCTTGCACCCCGTTTTGCATGGCACTATCACAGCACAGGCCTACACTGATGTTTTAAGCACCTTCTTACTTCTCACTGGGGTGGCAATTTCACCTTTCAACATGATTGAGCACCTGCTCATAATGCACGGCCTGTGGCGGAGTGGTTGCACCACAGTAACATACCTATAATGGATTGGCCTGCACAGAGACCTGACCTGGATCCTACAGAACACCTTTAAGGATTTTTTAGAATGCTGACTTTGCACCGGGCCTCACCGCTGACAGATACCTCTCCTCGGTGCAGCACTGGGTGAAGAATCGGCTGTCATTACCCAAGAAACTTTCCAGCACCTGATTGAATGTATGCCTATGAGAGTGGAAGCTGTCAACAAGGCCAACAGCATACTGAATTCCAGCATTACCGATGGAGGCCACGAACTTTTAAGTAATTTTCAGCCAGTGTCCATATACTTTTGATCACATAATGTATATAACCCTCAGCTGCCTACTCCAAGTTTGGTGTCTAAAAATGGTTGGCGACAGTATTTCCTTCCATTAATCAACAGATGACAAGTTGGGGCCAACTGTTGCTGTCTAGGAAGACAATCAAAAAGCAGGAAATAAGCTTCAAGCAATATATTTTAGTGGCGCATATGTGAACAGAACAGTGTAAAAATTGATTGTTTCACTATAGTGTCACTATATATTTAGTTTGGAAGCTTCATTTTGTAAGTAACAGTAAGCTTCCTTTTTATTTAGAACCTTTATCACAAACTTTAGTCCAATATAGGTGAACCACTGAACAAAAATTTACAATGAACTACTGGCAAGGTATTTCACAAGTGAACAATGGGACATCAGTTTTGCAGGAAGTTTATAGCTTGTAGGAACCCTAACCTTATTTCTTGTGCTGTGCATTTTGTTTCTGGCACACAACAATTCTTGGTGCACTTAATGAACCCAAGATTTCACCACCACCAGCAGCTACGTGGCTACTCAGATTTGGGTGCGTCTGGTGAGATGCTGTGTATCCAACCAACACACACACACACACACACACACACACACACACACACACACACACACACCCCAAATTACCTCCCAAAATAATGAACATTAAAATATTCCTTTATTGAATTAATTCAACTTTTCCTTCTTGTTAAAATTGTATTCCCAAAGCACGAAGGGAATAGAGAGTGAAATTTAACAGAGACAATACCGAGGTGCTGCCTGATCACTAATACGTGCTCCTGCCACTCACAAGGCAACCTCCCCATCGCATCCCCCTCAGATTTAGTTATAAGTTGGCACAGTGGATAGGCCTTGATAAACTGAACACAGATCAATTGAAAAAACAGGAAGAAGTTGTGTGGAACTGTGAAAAAATAAGCAAAATATACAAACTGAGTAGTCCATGGGCGACATAAGCAAAATAAAGGACAATGCGAGCTTAGGAGCACCGTGGTCCCGTGGTAGCGTGAGCAGCTACAGAACGAGAGGTCCTTGGTTCAAGTCTTCCCTCGACTGAAAATTTTACTTTCTTTATTTTTGCATAGTTATTATCTGTCCGTTCGTTCATTGACATCTCTGCTCACTGTAATAAGTTTAGTGTCTGTGTTTTGCGACCGCATTGCAAAACCGTGCGATTAGTAGACGAAAGGACGTGCCTCTCCAATGGGAACAGAAAACATTTGATCGCAAGGTCATAGGTCAACCGATTCCTCCACAGGAAAACACATCTGATATATTCTATACGACACTGGTGACGGCATGTGCGTCACATGACAGGAATATGTTGCCGACCCACCTAACTAGTACACTTTGCGAATGGGCAAAAAGATTCTTCTACCTTGCCCGATTTAGGTTTTCTTGTGGATGTGATAATCACTCCCAAAAAAGTGATGAAAACAAGAGTTTGTCACATAAACTGAAAATAAAAAATTAAACTTTTCACTCGATGGAATATTTGAACCAAGGACCTCTCGTTCCGCAGCTGCTCACGTTACCACGAAACCACGGCGCTCCTGCGTTCCCATCGTCCTTAATGTTGCCTATCTTCGCATGAACTACTCAGTTTGTATATATTGCTTATTTTTTCACAGTTCCACACAACTTCTTCCTGTTTTCTCAATTGATCTGTGTTCAGTTTTTCAAGGCCTATCCACTGTGCCAACTTATAACTAAATCTGAGGGGGTGCGATGGGGAGGTTCCCTTGTCAGTAGTAAAATTTACACCAACATGAAGGGCTCTGAATGATGTGCACACAAACACTACGATTGAATTATTTCCCCTACTGTAGTTCCAACCCTGATAACTGCCCTCAGCCTATCTAAGTTTAGCAAGGGCAAATTTGTAAAGCAGTTTGTGTTTATTCATCAAGTCTTGTTACTACTTATTGGCATTTCTGTTTTAATTTATTATTGTGCTTCTGGTAAACAGTAAAGTGTGCTACATGCTAAAACAATCAGAAGAGCTGTATCACTTAAAAACTAGCGATGGGAATTATCTAAATATCAATTTTGTGGCTGGTTGCTGTTTCACACAAATTGACTAGCATTTCCTCTACTTTTGCCCGATATGATCAAAATCTTCAAACTGTTCTTGCATGGTTGAGATAGACGCACAAGTTCCTAAACAGTTTCCGCAGCTTGTGCTAGTTAAAAAGTGATTCCCTTCCAAGTTTGTGTCAACCATTTATCACTCACCAGTACAATTTCGTAGATTCATTTTTGGTTCCTCAACTTAGGCCTTACCTTCGAAACTAATCTTCCTCATTGTTGAATGTGTGTTTTTATAATGCCATATTCTGAATTCAAGAAAAATGCACTCTATAAATCACTACAATTTAAGCTTGAATCATTTTTAGAAGGATGAACCATTCATTCAGAATGATTGAACAATGGAAAGTTGTCAGGCAAAATCAAACATTCAGAAGACTTTAATATGCTTGTAAATACATACCGCCACCACCTGAACTGCCACCACCTCTGCCATTTTGGTAACCACTTCCACCACGGCCTCTTCCTGAGTAACCATTGGATGAACCCCTTCCACCACCTCCTCTGCCACCTCTACCACCACGGCCACCATAATTACGCCCACTTTGAGTTGTGTAATCTGCAAGACATAACTCAATTTTTAATATAATAGGAAAGTCTCAAGGAAGGGAAGAAAGTATTATACAGAATATGTAAAACTGTAGTGAGTCTACATTTTGAGTTCATTTTTATTAAGAGTAACAAATGCACTAAGAACTAAACAAATCTACAAATGAAAGGTTTGCAGCCTAAAGAAGAGGATTAGACAAAGCAAACAAATGTTTCTTAATAATAATAATAATAATAATAATAATAATGTAAGGAGCATTCAAAAAGAAATGAGCTGGAGGCGTAATTACAGGAACCAGTACCTGTGTGTTAGAAGTATTGACCCTGGCTGTTGAGACGGTGTGACAAGGCGTGAATGGCTTCCTCGTAAAATTCCTGGGGCTGTGACGTGAACCAGTTCCGCACGTACAGCTGGACGTCATCGCCCACATGAGTGCAGGGAAGGTTATATTGATGATGTTCTTTGACCAAGATTGGCCCCTTCTGATTCACTTCCTGCAGCATGGGACAACAGTGAATGCCCAGCGTTACTTGCAAACCTTGACCACCGTTCTCCAAGCGATCAAATCAAAACAACCAGGCAATCTCACTCATGGAGCCATTCTGCTCCATAACAATGCAAAGCCTCATATGGCCAACACAGTCATGGCACTCCTGCAGAAATTCAAATGGGGGGGGGGGGTTCTTGCCCACCCTCCACACAGTCCAGACTTCTCTCCCTGATTTTTCGTCCCCTTAAAAAGGCTCTAGGGGGCAAACGATCACCTTGGATGACGGTGTCCAGCTGTACATGCTGAACTGGTTCACACTGCAACCCCAGGAATTTTATAAGACAGCCATTCACCGCCTTGTGTCACAGTGGGGCAAGTTTCAACAGCCAGGGTCAATACACATACAGGTACTAGTTTCTGTAATTATGCCTCTGGCTTGTTTCTCTTTGACTGCTTATAATAATAATAATAATAATAATAATAATAATAATAATAATAATAGTTTACTGTGCACATGCAGTACAAATTAGTACTACATTTTGGCATCATCTTCCACACACACAATCACCTGCACTTATGTAGTGTGTGGTATCGCATAGAAAAGAACTTGGTTTGAGTTCATGCAACTAATTTTGCACTAGTTTATTTCTTCATCAGAACCAGCGGCAGATACATATGAGAATGCGTGTCGCGGGTGGGCGTTTTAGTCCCCAACCAGCAAATAGGACGGTGGGAGCTAACCAAACAGATGAAGGAGATCAGTTTTTGCCATTGGTGTGGACAACGGAATGTATATGGTACAATGAGAGAAAGTGAATCCAGAAAGGGAGAGACGTACAGCGACAGCTTGGAAGGAATGATGTAAGTGGATTGGGTGATAATAGATAGTATCATGGAGGAGAATCTTAAGTCCCCTGTGTGCCAGAATGCCAGCAACAGAGGGGAGATCAAACCGAACCGATTGGAAATGAGAGAAGACAAAGCGATCTTGGGGACATAGCTTTGTTTCCTGAAGACAGAAGATGACGGGGGAGTACGTTCGTAAGAGGATCGACAGTTCATTCCAATCAAGAGTGAATTCCATAGATATTCTAATGGATAATTGACATAGGGTGGATGAAAAAGGAAAAATCTCACCATGGTGGCAGTCAACTCAGTGACCACTGAGAGCCGGTGGCCGACGGCTTGGAATGGCATTCAGTCAGAGGCAGAAGAGGCTGATCCATAAGTTGTTCGGGGGCAGCTCCTGCCACCAGTAATCAGCTGGTTGATCTGCCCCAGCGGTGTGTCTTGGCGACACTGAAGACTCCCAAGAGTGGCTAGTGCTGGGTGATGTAGTACAAGAGCCGCCATGGTGGAGGAGGAGAGGAACTGTGTTTCGTTTGAGCCTTCTTGGAAGTAGGACATTGAGATGGAGTGGAGGATTGCGAGCTCTGGGTACGTAAAAAATCTTCACGAGTAGGCTCTTGTTTTGGATGTCTGGGTGTCCGATTTTGGGGCCCATGATTTAGCAGGAGCCAATGAAGGTTGAGCCTTAGACTGAGCAGGTGATAGTGGGGAGGTGGAACAGCCGATCTTTGGGCTGGCCGATCTGACGACTGTGGCACTAGAGGTGAGATCGCAAGTCTGCATGGTTAGCTCCTCAGTAGGTCGAGGAGAGGTGAGGAAAGTGCTGTATTTACCCTCTGAGAGAACAGTGGGCTTTCTACTGGTGAATAACTTACACGCAGCAAAGTTAGACACCTTTTCCTTCACTTTGATTTCCTGAATAATTCATTCATCTTTAAAAATAGGACAATCTCTAGAGGAAGCAGCGTAGTCATCCATACAGTTGATGCAGTGAGGGGATAGGGTGGACAACCACCCTCATGGGCATCCCTGCCACAGGTAACTCATTTAGCTGGATTGGAACACAAGTGGCTGGTATGATTGAACCTCTGACACCGATAGCAACGTGCAGGGTTGGGGATACAAGGGCGAGCTGAAATTATCTTAGATCTCACTTTAACATTCAATGGCAGTTAACTGTCAAACGTCAAGAAGAGAGTGCAGGTCAGTAACAATTCCTTTTCAATTCTTTTCATCACTATGTACGGCCGTTACTCCCTGATCAGACAGGTAATTTTGAATGTCCTCATTTGATAATCAGTCAAGTGATCGGGTATAAACCACCCTGTGTGATGAGTGTAACTTCCATCTGGACAGGGAAGGTTTGCAGCAGCATAGTTCGAAGCAATTTTTATGCCTGGAGGGCACTGTGTTTCTACCAGGTGTCATTTCGTAACTGGGAACAAGACTTTACAGGACCTGCAATTGGATCGACACCTTTCTGAATAATGAAAGGGTTTACTGTTGAGAAGTCTTGACCATCGTCAGGCTGAGAAACAACTGACAACTTCGGCACTGAGGGAAGAATTTTCTGTGGCTGAGACTCGTGTAGCTTTCTCTTGTGGGCAGAAGTTGTAGGAACCATTGTGAAGGTAGCCCCCATGATTACTGGGATCTCCAATGGCACACTCCTAAGTGGGGGACCTCTCTGAGGGCACTCCCGCCTTAGGTGATTGTCCACACCTCAAGTCACGCTTCCTGAGAAATGAACGGAGGGACCGATCGCCACATTCAGAAGGTACCAGTTTGGCTAATCACCTCTCCCTGGGCCTGGTCTTTACCAGGGGTATGTATGTGTCCTACTTGTCTACCCGGGGTGGCGAATTACGCGTTACCATCACCAGATGGGTGCAGGAATGCATGGGTCAGCCTTCAGACATGCACAGGGAGGAAAGAAAGAGAAATGGAGGAAAATGAAAAGTAAAGAACAGAAGAATTCTCTAATGCCACAGCGGAGAAGGTGATAAAGAGAGGAATCAAGGAAAACACAGAGAAACCACGTCACATTTACAAGCATCTGTCATCGTACATAGGTGCGAAACATACTCCCAGAGAGAGGGAAAAGGGGAAGCGAAGGGGTGGGAGTGGAGATTGAGGACAGGGAGGGATGTGGAAAGGGAAGCTATGCAGCTCGGAAAGGAAAGAGCTGCAGTATCTCAGGGTCCTGTATTTGCCATGCATATATTCACGAGAGAGAGAGAGAGAGAGAGAGAGAGAGAGAGAGAGAGAGAGAGAGAGAGAGAGAGAGAGAGAGAGGCAGCGGCTTTCCTATGTAGCACACACGCATCTGTGTCATTGTATTTTATACGTTTCTATCTGACACAGATAGCTAACACATGCCTATGAGAAAAGTTGCAGCCGTTGTAGTAATCTCAATACGTTATTCTGTTTGGCATTTGTTCGAGAACAATTGCAAATATTCTACTGACTTCTTGTACAGAGAACCTTCAATATGTAGCATTATAAATATGGAC
Source organism: Schistocerca serialis cubense (assembly GCF_023864345.2). Taxonomy (NCBI): domain Eukaryota; kingdom Metazoa; phylum Arthropoda; class Insecta; order Orthoptera; family Acrididae; genus Schistocerca; species Schistocerca serialis. Next base: position 260,679,073 of record NC_064641.1, read on the forward strand.
TATTTGCTGAATAGGAAACTAATTTACATTCAGAAGTAGTTGTTACGAGACCTAACAATATTTTTACTAATAACGTAACCGTTACTATCAATGCATATATCTCCAGTAATAGTGACTTTCGAGAAGATAACTAAAACGCATTGTTACTATATAGGCCCTCTCATTGGAAACTCGCCCTTATTTTACTCGTCATAAGGTACAGGTTGGCTTGTCGCTTTCACAGTAGGTATTTGTTGTTTCTGGCAGCAAATATTCTCAAAACAACAGAGGCACATAGAGAAGGGAAGCAGAGTCACTGCCAGGTAGTCAATTTGAAAGCTACAATTGTCACAATAACTCGGAAGTGATAAAAAGTGAACAACTGATTATTTGCATGTGACTTATTTTTTATTATGATAAAAGTAAAGGTTGCTGAAGATATCTTTAGCACACCCCCTCGAGGTTTTTCTGTACCTGCCACTGATCAGAACAGACCACTAAGTACTTCTTTGAGGAATTGAAAGAAGTGAAAGGGAAATTTTTACTATTTATGTTAATGATGGAGGAGTTACATTTCATGTCTGCTATTGCCACAACTTTTGCATGGGACTTTCATTATGCTGCAATCATTTCAATTTGATTGTAGACTAATGTTTTTTGGTAGGAAGCCCAATTAAAACGAAGTATCTGATATAGTATTTTATCCATACTGAGCAACTGTACTTGTAATAAATTAGCAACTAGTTTCACAGAAGAAATTTAATTTCTTAACTGGTTTTAGGCATTATCTGCCAATGTCAACAATAAGATACATGCAGCATATTGCTGTTATGTGGTTATTGTTAACATCTGCAAATAGTTAAGTAGTTAAAACCTTTTGAAGGGCACTAAGTGCCTAAAACTGTTCTAGAAATTAAATTCTTTTTATGCAATTGCGTGCTGACTATTTAGATATATGTCACATGTCACTACAGCACTGCCACATGAACTGTCAGCTCCACTTCTGAACACTTAAACATGGTGCAGACTGCCAACACTGGCAGGGTATGATTTTGCTCATTGTGGGGTGTGGTAGGTAAATCAGTCGCTAGCCATGCCCAATAATGGTCTTGAGTATGCACTACACTACTAAAAAACTGAACTGACACTGAACACTCACAGTAACTAAAACTTCCAATAACTATGTGAAGAACAAGATGAAATAAATACATATGGTGAGATAGGAGGATATGAAGTATCACGATCACAGAGGAAATAGAAGATGATATGCAGATGCACCACAATGGAATAAGAGAAATATTGAGGTTATGTAATAAAATATATGACAGTGGTGAATGGCCTGAGGACTTTTTGACAACAGTAATGATTCCATTGCCGAAAAAACAAGGAACCAAGAAATGCAGCGAGCACAGGACAGTCAGCCTCATTTCACATGCAGCCAAAGTGATGTTAAGAATAATTAATAAAAGACTTGAAAAAGTAATAGAGGAGAATCTCGGCGAGGAGCAGTTTGGCTTTAGACGGAATACGGGCACCAGAGATGCAATAGGGCTCCTACGAATCTTAGGAGAAAGGTTTATTGAAAAAGGAAGAGACCTATATATGTGCTTCATCGATTTAGAAAAGGCATTTGACAATGTGGTTTGGGACAAGCTGGCGACTATTATGAGGGAAAAGAGAGTGGACTGGAAAACCAGAAGACTTATAAACTCATTGTACCTTAATCAAAAAGTTTCAGTTAAAGTGAGAGGAGAAAGTACAAACTGGATCAGACTAGGGAAAGGAGTAAGACAAGGATGCTGTTTATCACCTACTCTTTTCAACCTGTACTTGGAAAATATGATTGACCAATGCTCATTAGATGACAAAGGAGTAGAAATTGGAGGAAGAAGAGTAGGGTGCTTGAGATTTGCTGATGACATGGTCCTTCTAGCCACAAGGGAAAAAGAATTACAGGATTTGGTGGACACCATTGCAACTAACGGAAAAAAATATGGAATGAAAATTAACACAAATAAAACAAAAGTATTGGCAATAGGAGGAAATAAGGAACTAAAAATTGTGCTGAATGGAGAAAAACTAGAACAGGTGCAAAATTTTAAGTATCTTGGAAGCAGGATAGACACCGACTGGAAGTGCACCACAGAAATTAAAACAAGGATAGCAATGGCAAAAGAGGCATTTTATAAGAAAAGGAGAATCTTCTGCAGCGGTATGGACAGAGAACTCAGAAAGAGACTCATAAAATGTCTTGTATGGAGTGTTCTATATGGCGCTGAAACATGGACTATGAGGAAAAAAGACAGAGAAAGGCTGGAGGCTTTTGAGATCTGGACATGGCGGAAGATGGAAGGAATAAGTTGGATGGACAGAGTAAGAAATGAAGAGGTACTGAGAAGAGTGGGAGAGAAAAGGCAGTTACTAGATGTAATAAAGAGAAGGAAAAGAAATTGGATTGGGCATATATTAAGAAAAAATGACGGACTGAAAAACAGTTTTAGAAGGTTATGTAGAAGGGAAAAGGAAGCGAGGAAGGAAGAGATTCCAGATACTGGATGACATTATGGACGGTACAACATACAGCAGCCTTAAGAAGGAAGCAATGGATCGCAGAAAATGGAGAGGCAAAGGACCTGCTAATATAGCAGATAACTGATGATGATGATGCAGATGCTGGATGTAGAGAAAGCTGTATTACAAATGAAAAATGGCAAAGCTCCTGAAGTAGATGACATCACAGTGGAAATTATTAAAGCTGCATGATCTACCTGAATTAGGTGGCTGTATAGAATAATGAGTATAGTACAATCGTATGGAAAGATTTCTGATGACTAGATAAAGCAAATTATTGTACCTACCTTTAAGAAGGGTAATAAAGGGTTAATAAAGTGTTGTGTGATAATTACGGAGGAAAAGCACAACTGTGCCACTGCACAAAGGTTTATGGAAAGAATTTTACAGAAAATCAGGAATAAGATACAACTACAACTAAAAGAACAGCAAGGATTTCAACCTGAAAAATCAACTATAGATGCCATATTTACACCCAGACAGGTTGTGAAAGAGAAAAATTTGGGAGACATCGTAGATATAAAAAAAGCCTATGACACTATTAGAAGGGAAAAGATACAGCAAGGTCTGAATAAAATGGAAATACAAATGAGAAACACATATAAAATATGCCTGAATTTTTTTAATAATAGATGGCAAAAAATCTGAATGGCTTAGAATGGAGAAGTGGGTTTAACAAGGAAGTTCACTATGGGTCAACAGCAGGGGATATTAAAATCGGAGCACATACAGATTTGATGATTTGGGAAGAAAAGGTGTAGAAATGGGAAGAACAATTAAATGCATGCAACCGAGTAACTGTAGAACCAAATAAGCTTAACAAAAAAATGAAGTAACGAAAATGAGGAGGGGAAAATGAAAGATTTAAGTCTTAACAAAATAGGTAAGGAAGTACATGCTTTCAACTATTTATCAAGTAAATTAACTAAGAAAGGTAACAAGGATGAAATTTGAGAGAGAATAGAAAATTGTTCAGGATTTTATCGTGTGTCGGACATAGTTAGAAATTTGAAAATACCTGCCAAATCAAAGATCACAATATACAAGTCATTATCTGCCAGTTTCATCCTGTGGTTCAGAAGTTGGACTTCAACAAAGATCCGAGCAAAATACAAGATCTATGAGGGATCTTGTGTTAAGACAAGAGGGGGGCAGGATAAGGAATGAAACAGTATTGAAGACCCTTCAAATCATTTCCCTAAAAGAAACTATGAAGAGAAATAGACTTCAATGGTTCGGCCACATTAAAAGAAAGGGACAATATAGATTTGAAAAAGAGCCCTTGAATGGACAGAAACTGAACGAATACCAATTTGGAAACCACCAACAAGATGGAGACAATGTGAAGGATGATGTAAACTGAAGAAGACTGCGAAGACAGGAGACGCTGACCAATAGACTGGTGGTGGTGGTGGTGGTGGTGGTGGTGGTGGGGGAGACGGAAGCTTGGAAGAGGCTCTGAATGATCGGCAAAAGCAGAAAAATTTCTGGAAGAAGACCAACTGAGGTATGAAGTATCAAGTAAGTGCTCCATGATTATTATGCTTTCATTTTCTACACGAGCTGAGCACAACCTCCCTGCCCCAGTGCAGAACTACTTTGGTTTTGGAATAGTGTTGTCTCACTGTTTCTCATCATCAGCTGGCAGAGCAACCCACTAGTAATCTAGCATACACTTTGTGAAATAGGAATTTGTTCTACAACAACTAATCCTAACAATTTTGGCAATGTCACTTAGTACACTGCAGTGAATTTCCTCCATGATGGCTTCACTATGGCTATAGTGTTGTCTGGAATCAAATGTGATGGCTGTCTACCAGGAGCACTGACTTCAGATTCCACAATCTTCTTCATGGACTTGCTGCTGTAAGAAAACTACGTCACCACCATCATCATATGACTGATTGCAATAGGATTTACAACTTCACAATGCAGAAGCCAACTAACAGAACACAGTCTAGCACTGGTGTCTGTAGCTAGCTGGTCGACCAGGTTTACAACAGTTCTGTACTGAATGCTTTTTTTGTAGCGTCACTCTGTAACACCACCTACAAACAGCCCCACTGAGTTTACATTTGCCAGATCATTTATAGATATTGCGAATGTAATGACCTTATAACCCTCATTAAAGTTACATTTACATCTGACAGAATTGGGCATCTTCTTATTTAACTGTACCTCATATCAGTATTACATATGTAAGTGCAAATTCTACAGAAAAAGGATTTCTATTTAAGCAGAAGCAGCAGCAGCTGTAACAGGCATATACACACAGTCACAAACTACTGAGTTTCACCAGACTGTTCAGATTTTAAGAGTAGAAAATTTAGTATGAATCAAACCGATCAAAAATTCTACTTATTACTGACTGAAATTTATTAATTATTAATAAACTTGCACAGAATAGCATTGAAATACAGAGTTAGGAGAACAATATTTTCCAACATTATCAATAATGGCTGTTCCACAAACAGTCGTGGCCATTCTACAATTGACACAACACTTCTGCCCTCACCAAAAGAAATAAAGTCAAGGAAATGTGTATAAGCACCAATTGTTACTTACTATCTGTTTGGCCTGCAGTACTCCATTCTTCAGAAGTCTGGTTAGTCCCGTCTCCTTGGCTGCTTACTTGCTGCCACTCATCCCCTGAACCAGCATTGTCAGTACCTTTCCAATCATCAGCTGCTACTGCATTTTCTGGAGTGCCCCAGTCACCAGCAGCTTGGTTCTCTGTATTTCCCCAGTCACCAGATGGAGTTGTCATTTCAACTTGCTGCCATTCGGAAGTGTTGCCCTGAGCAGCAGTCTTAGTGTCAGGAATGGGCTGCTGTTCAGGCACCACTACCTGTAAGGGATTGACTACATACTGAACTATTCTTAGTGACTACTTTTGCAGAACTGATATCTTAATAGACTTATGATTATGTGGAGAACAAGCAGTTATTTCCACTTTGTCATAAGATGAGGATCTGATCTATGCAATATTTTCTTTCAATAATTTATAGAATTTTAAAATTAATTAAACTTCAACAATAAACAACCCATACAAAAGTAATTTATACAAATGTAAATCCGTAATCTTGAGTGCCAAGTGGCAAACAGCCCCATTACATGACTTATGTTTCCTTAGGTGTAAACATCCAGCCCCATTCATGGCTTTGTCACACAGAAGAGCAGTATGTTGAAACCTACAGATGGAAAGAACCAGTTGCTGATCTTCTGACAATGCACTTGAGTGAGTTCCCTTTAATTTTCTGTGTGCAGAGAGTCAAGCAGTAACGCTATTTATTTGATTTTTCCTTTTAGAGAAAATATAATAGCAGAATTGTTACAGCATTCACTGTACTTCAGAGTCCACATAAAATCATACATCCCACTATAACAGTCGGGATAAGTAAATTTATATGTTAAATAAAGGCAAGAGCAACCATCTCCAGTAGAACCATGTTTGGTAAGGCACTGTGCTCGTACTATTTAATTCTTGGAGATTTTAGCTGTATGGGTGTTAGGCTGTGTTTGATGTATGTTTCTGTCCATAACAAACTGTTTCTTAATGCTAGAGAAATCCTGAAAAGTTCAGCTTCCTGACTTTTTGGATTTCAAACAGCAACTTACTTCATATTTGCATGCTCCGAGGCCAGAATTAGGAGGTGAAACAGGGACAAAAACAGGCTTTAGAGAACATACTACTGTATCATGAAATTAAAATTACTAAGAAAACTGCACTGTTCAAAACAGTCATCTTAATTAGCACTATTGTTTGTACATAATTACATCAACAAATAAGGCAGCACATGGGGTTTTTATCATCATCAATAACAATGGACTCATCCAGAAAATTGTCCATAGCTATGTGATCAGCAGCATCAAGTCTGTGTGGGGGGCCTGGTGTCAGTTCCTGGTAATGGCAGGGATTTTTCCTTTGTGTGAGGACAAATTAGATGTACTCAGTCTAATGGGGCCCACTGAGGAGCTACTTGAGTGAGAAGTAATAGTTCTGAAGGCTGGCGAACCAACAACAGTCAGGAGAGTTGTGTGCTGACCCCATGTCACATCTGAATTACTCAATTGGCAGATGAAGACAATGTGGCTAGTCTGTAATAAATGGCCCATTAGGACCAGTAAGTGAAGCCTGATTTATTGGAGGAAGAGGGTAGTGTGAAGATGTGCAGTAGCAACAGACAGTTTATCCCACGACATGACAGCCACTGGTGTCCTGCTGTACCTGTCTGTACAATTCACTTGTGTACTGCCTGTGTTTTCTTCCAAATATTGAGCATAAATTTTCATGTTAGTGCACTCATGATGATTTCAACGTCTGCATAGTGGTCTTTTGCAGCAAGTTACAAAAGGAACAGAAACAAATGAGTGTGCTCACATTTCTTGTATATTTCAAGTAGTAACCAATAGCAAAAATTGTGTCCCCACCTCCATGCATGACTACTGGTCGCAAGAGATGTTACAGTTTAAGCAAGTGGTGGTGTGATACTGTGAAATATTTTCAGTATCTATGCACTGAACCTTTTTGCAGCACATCCATGTAAAAACAAGTAGGACATGAGTAAGATTATGTACATTCTCATCACTGTAAATTTAAAACTACATGCAATTAGCAACCACAATTTTATGTATCTCAGTATGGCTTTATAGGCTGCTCGGAATAATTCGGGAGTTCAAAAATGCGTGCTTGAGTGGCATCAAGATGCCTACTCAAATAACAGTCTAAATGAGCAGTATGATGTTTATCCACTACGCAACTCAGAGTGGCTCAATGTGATCTCCACTCCCCCACTTTTTCTGAATGTGAAAGGAGTCTTCCATGGGTATAACTGAATTTAATTAAACTGTTGTTTACTCACAAAGCATATCCAAGCTCCCACAGGGAGCTTTCATTAAGTGCCCAGCATGACTCTTCCACTCTGCAGCAGTGTGCAATTTTGAAACTCCCTAATATTGAAACTGTCTGCTGGGCCAGGACTAATTCTGAGCCTTGCATTTTGTGTTCAATGTTCACATTAACTATACAGTAGAGCACAGTGCATCTTCTGCCACTACACATGTTTAAAAGGAATAAAATGTTATGTGAGAACTTTTAAGTTTGAATAATGCTGTTTCTAACTTGTCAGTTTTATTTCAGACTATCCTTCCAAGGAAATATTTTGGTGTGTTTCCGTTACACCAAACATTTTAAGCTCTTACTGGTTTTTTCCACTAGGTTATATGTGTCTTAATTATTATTACATTGTATTAATTTTTGACTTACTGCAGGTGAGATATCCTGCTTCTGTTGCTGAGCTGGTACAAAGGTCGGTGGCTGTTGCTGCGGTTTGGCCTGCGACACAAATGTTGCAGACATTATCTGTTGTTGCTGAACTGTGGCTGCTGCTGCTGCGAACTGCGCAGATGGCTGACTTGGCACAACAGGTTGTGTCTGATGAGAGGGAGGCATTGGTATTGGAGGAGGTGGATTTGGAGTTGTCGAAGCAAAACCAGGGATGTGTGCTTGTGTCATTTCTGCTGGTGCCTGAAAAACAACCTGTGACAAAAAATGTTAACTATTACTTTCATTACGAAATTAAACACGGGAAACTGGGGGAAAACATGAGGGTTAAAATATTATTGGCTGCTATACAATAATAAATTCCTCATGCTTTGAAAGCAAGAATACCAAGGAAAGTAGGGGGAATGACATCATCCACTTAATCAAAATCAGTGCAACAGCAGAGCAGAAGGAAATGCAGTAACTACAATAAAAAACCAATAGGTGAATATTGTACACTGATAGAGCCACACTGGTTGAGTAACTAAGTTATTCTTTGGTACACTGTACAGAGCATCAGACAGTAGATATTGCATGTGTTTATGAAAAATGTTCCACTGGATCTTTGAATGACCACAGAAACTCAGATGATTTTCATTGTATGTAAAATCAGTTCAATGAATTCCTAATTTCTAATTGAGAACTACTTTGATATTAAATTTACAGTGCCTGGTTTTATTTGTTTCTACAGTCAAGATTTCTATCTGGTACATGATTTGTTGACAGCTGTGAAGCAATTAGCATTAAAAATATGACTTTTATATGGTGATGCTTCTGCTTTCTTTTAATTTTTGGTGATGTGACGCGTGGTGCAGCATGTAAAAAGCCTGTCACAATTGGCATAAGTTGGAGAAATTAACTTTCCCACACGAGTTTGTTTATACCACAACCTAACACAGTTAAAAAGAGCAAGAAAACACACTGCTGAAACCAAAATTTCACAACTAATGGATGGTAACTTTGAAGACGACTTGTTCCTACAAATATTATCTCACTATCTTTCAAAAAACATAGCTTTCACTATTGACTATTTAGTTTCACAATTGCAATTTTGACCATGGGGCAATTATCAAGTGGTGTTCTACAACCGTACTTTAGCGCGTCATACTTTTTCACAATATACACAGCCCCATTAAACGATTGTTTAATCTTGCTATCGTCTTACAGAACTAATGCTCAGATACGATGATTATGTGTATATTTCGGTGGCTTGTTTTAAAGTTTGACAAGTGTTGAAGATCACTCATTTGCACCACACCCCTCAATAATGGCCATAAAACTGAAATTTTAATTGTTAAAACGATTACATTCTACAGACAATGGCAAAAATGTCATCTTCAGACATTCTAAATAACTGTGAATCTCAGTCATGCAAAATTATTTACCTCACTATTTCAAATGTTCATTCTGGCTAATATATCAACAAAAGTAATCAGTTTTTGAAAATATAATGTAATTTGATAGACAAAAAATCTGTTCACCAAGTGACAGCAGGAGAGCACACATATGAAAGCTAATACATTATAGCTCCAAAAGTTTGCATGTTGTAATACCTTTTACACGTTTGTGTTTTCCTGTCCCCATTCATTAAATAAATTTAGCCCCTCGCTTTGATACAATGACTATTTTCAAGGTGCAGATTCAATATGAGACTGAAATGTTGGTGAATCTTAGAATATTTTAACTAATTTGCACACTCAAATTTCACATGCCCTCTCCATTTAGACATTCACTGCAACATCCTGGTCCGACCTTGTACTCCCTCTGAATCCATTTAGATGCCCATCTCCAGAAGCAGTTTCTACATAGCCTGTTTGGCCAGCCTGTCGGCAAGTTTGTTGCCTGGGATTCCGAAGTGTCCTGGGGTCTACACAGACACCACTAAACAACTGGACCATTCCAGGGCATAGATGGACTCCAGAATGGACGCTACCGGAGGATGGCGAGAGTAGCACTAGTAGACAGCTTGTAGGCTGCTCAAGGAGTCAGAACACATGAGAAATGACTCGCCAGGGCATGAGCAGATGTGCTCAAGAGCCTAAGATATGGCCGCCAGCTCTGCAGTGAAAACACTGCAGGCATCTGGCAAGGAGTGGTGTTCAGTATGTCCTCCATGAACATATGCAAAGCCTACGTGACATCAGCCATCAAGTTGTCGGTGTAAACCATTTCATGTACTCCTTACATGTCGAGAATCTAGAGGCAGTGGTAGCAGATAGCTGCAGGGTTAACGGAGTCCTTAGGGCCATGCAAAAGGTCTAGAAGAATCTGCGGCCGAGGTGTACGTGAATGGAGCTCGAGGAGAGGTGGTGACGGGAAGGCCTCCAGTTCAGACAGAAAGGACTGGTCGTGAACCGCAATCTTAAGCCCAGACTTTGGCCACCGATGCAGGAGATAAACTGCCGTGGTTGGGAAAAGGAAATGGTAATTGTAATTTGGATGCGCAGGAGAACTACGAGCATGTGCAACGTAACTGGTGAGCAGTTGTGCATGCCTAACCTTCAATGGAGGGACTCCGGCCTCTGCCAGGACACTGGTCACCAGACTCTTCCTAAAAGCTCCCGTTGCTAGGCAAACGCCACAGTGGTGCACTGGGTGAAGTAAACATAACCCTGAGGGTGCCGCCGAATCTTACACCAGGCTCCCATAGTCAAGGTGGGATTGAACAAGGGCTCTGTAGAGCTGTAGCAGTGTAGAGCGATTTGCACCCCAGTTGGTGTTGCTCAGGCAGCAGATGGCATTGAGGTGCTGCCAGCACTTCTGCTTAAGCTGACGAAGATGAAGGAGCCAAGTCAATCGAGCATCCTAGGAACTGACATGTCTACACTACAGTGAGTGGATTGTCATTAAGGTAAAGTTCTGGTTCTGAACGAACGGTGAGATGCCGTCAGAAATGAAGTTTTGGATAAAAATCAGGAGCGCGCCCGGAGACCCCACTCATACGATGTGGCAAGGATATGTCGTCACCAGGTCATGTCATATGCTTTTTGTAAATAAAAAAAGATGGCAACCAGATGTTGGTGCCTGGAAAAGGCTGTTCGGATGGCAGACTCAAGGGACACAATATTTTCAGTGGTAAAGCAACCTTGGTAGAAGCCACCCTGACATGGAGCCAGTAGGAACTCCAGCACCCTACCCAACTGCCTAACACACCATACATTCCAGCAGCTTGCAAAGAAAGTTGCTGAGGCTGATGGGCTTGTAGCTATCCGCATCAAGCAGGTTTTGACTGGGTTTGAGCACCGGAATGTTTGTGCTCTCCAGCCACTGCGATGGAAAGTCACCATCGTAGCAGATCCAGTTGAAGATGATGAGATGTCGATTGTAGTCAGATGAAAGATGTTTAATCATCTGACTGTCAATACTATCTGGCCCAGGAGCTGTGTCGGGGCAATGTGCAAGGGCACTGAGGAGCTCCCACTCTGTAAATGGGACATTAAAGGGTTCCCTGTTGTGTGTAGTGAACGAGAGGACTTTCCTTTCCATCCACCATTTGAGGGTGCGAAAGGCTGGGGGTATTTCTCTGACGCAGAGGCTTGAGCAAAGTGCTCGGCAATCGCGTTTGCATCGGTACATAAATCGCCATTTATGGTAACACCGGGGACAGCTGTTGGGGCCTGGTACCGGAAAAGACATTTGACCTTTGCCCAGACTTGGGAAGGTGATGTATGGCACCCAATAGTGGAGACGTATCTCTCCCAACACTCCTCTTCCTGTTTGATAAGGTAGCGAACACGGGCACGGAGCCCTTTAAAGGCTAAGAGGTGCTCCAGGGAAGGGTGCTGCTTATGCCACTGTAGAGCTCACCGACACTCCTCAATTGCTTTCACGACTTCCGGTGACCACCAAGGGACTGCCTTTCGTCAGGGGCACACTAAAGAGCGAGGGATTGCATTTTCTGTCACAGTTGTAGTTGTTGTAGTCACCCGCTCAACCATCGCATAGATGTTCCCGATTAGGGGAGACTCAATGGTGACAGAAGAGGTGAAACTCTCCCAGTTCGCCTTGTTTAAATCCCATCTGGGCAGGCGTCCATGGGCCTGACGCCGGGGCAGTGACAGGAAGTCGGGGTAGTGGTCACTACTGCACAGGTTGTCATGTGCTACCAGTGGATAGATGGGAGAAGGCCAGGACTGCTAACAGATCAATGGCCAAATATGTGCCACACAAACTTGTGGGGGCCCCTGTATTTAACTGTATTTAAGAGGCAGAGGTCGAGTTGTGACAGTAAATTTTCGACCTCCCTACCTTGGCCAGTAAGCCTGTAGCCACCCTACAAGGGGTTATGGCATTAAAATCTCCCAGAAGTAGAAAACGTTTACGGAGTTGATCAATCAGTGCAGCTAACACATTCAGGGGTACTGCACCATCTGGAGGAAGATAAACATTGCAGGCAGGTATTTCCTACATCATCATCATTCTGAAGGCCACAGCTTCGAGAGGGGTCTGAAGGGGCACAGGTTCACTACATACCAAGTTCAGAACACGACGCAAAATCCAGATAGGTGGTGAAGAAAACTGCCGCAATCACACTGGAGGATTATGTGATCGTGAGACGGAGGCATGAAACACTCAATAAGGCAGTCTACACCTCAGGGTCACCTGCCGTCACCAGATGAGTACCTGTGCGATCGATAACCATTGTGTCCGAGGGCCGCAGCATCATTTTTTACCTAAGTAACGGCACTTGTTAAGTCACCTGCTGTCTAAGTGTTAGCCTGTGACAGATGTCAACTAACAAGTAATTTGTTGCCATGCATTTCTTTTGGATCTGTATCTTTTATTGCCTGCATTTCAAACAGCAATCTTTTCACGTACAGACAACACCCTCACAGGAGACTGTCACGAAGAGGCTGAAAAACCTGAACTGACAGATGCTCTAAGTCGGATGCAAACTATCTCACAAAAGTCTATCGACAAAATTTATAAGCTCCAGCTTCAAGGTTGGAATATACATTCTAAGACTAAAAAGTGACGCACCATGAAGGAATTATCTGAATGGGATGGAACTCTGTAGATGTGATGTACACACAAAGACAGACAAATGATTATGATTTTTTCCATAGAAAGGGATTCACAAATAATTGAGCAACTCAAGAATTCATTAGGCCACTTCTGGCCCTTATGCAAGCAGTTATTCATCTACATTTACATTTATACTCTGTAAGCCACCCAATGGTGTGTGGCAGAGGGCACTTTACGTGCCACTGTCATCACCTCCCTTTCCTGTTCCAGTCGCGTATGGTTTGTGGGAAGAACAACTGCCGGAAAGCCTCCGTGCATGTTCGAATCTCTCTAATTTTACATTCGTGATCTCCTCGGGAGGTATAAGTATGTGGAAGCAACATATTTGATACCTCATCCAGAAACGCACTCTCTCTAAACCTGGACAGCAAGCTACACTGCAATGCAGAGTGCCTCTCTTGCAGACTCTGCCACTTGAGTTTGCTAAACATCTCCATAACGCTATCAAGCTTACCAAATAACCCTGTGACAAAACGCGCCATTCTTCTTTGGATCTTTTCTATCTCCTCTGTCAACCCGACCTGGTACGGATCACACACTGATGATCAGTACTTAAGTATAGGTCGAAGAACTGTTTTGTAAGCCACCTCCTTTGTTGATGGACTACATTTTCTAAGGACTCTCCCAATGAATCTCAACCTGGCACCCACCTTACCAACAATTAATTTTATATGATCTTTCCACTTCAAATCGTTCTGTACGCATACTCCCAGATATTTTACAACCAGTGTTTGTTCCGCTATCATATAATCATACAATAAAGGATCCTTCTTTCTATGTATTCGCATTACATTACATTTGTGTATGTTTAGAGTCAGTTGCCACTCCCTGCACTAAGTGCCTATCCGCTGCAGATCTTCCTGCATTTTTCTGCAATTTTTTAATGCTGCAACTTCTCTGTATACTGCAGGATCATCCGCGAAAAGCCGCATGAAACTCCCAACACTATCTACTAGGTCATTTATGTATATTGTGAAAAGCAAGGGTCCCATAACACTCCCCCGTGGCACGCAAGAGGTTACTTTAACGTCTGTAGACGTCTCTCCATTGAGAACAACATGCTGTGTTCTGTTTGCTAAAAACTCTTCAATCCAGCCACACAGCTGGTCTGATATTCCATAGTCTCTTACTTTGTGTATCAGGCGACAGTGCGGAACTGTATCGAACGCCTTCCTGAAGTCAAGGGGAGCCTGTATCTAATATTTTCTGGGTCTCATGAACAAATAAAGGAAGTTGGGTCTCTCACGATTGCTGTTTCCGGAATCTACTGAGGAGATTCTGGGTTTCCAGAAATGACATGATACGCGAGCAAAAAACATGTCCTAAAATTCTACAACAGATCGATGTCAAGAGATATAGGCCTATAGTTTTGCGCATCTGCTCGACAACCCTTCTTGAAAAAGAACTAACTGTGCTCTTTTCCAATCATTTGGAACCTTCTGTTTCTCTAGAGACTTGCGGTACATGGCTGTTAGAAGGGGGGCAAATTCTTTCGCGTACTCTGTGTAGAATCGAATTGGTATCCCGTCAGGTCCAGTGGACTTTCTTCTGTTGAGCGATTTCATTGCTTTTCTATTCCTTTGACACTTATTTTGATGTCAACCATTTTTCGTTCGTGCTGTGGATTTAGAGCAGGAACTGCAGTGTGGTCTTGCTACGTGAAACAGCTTTGGAAAAAGGTGTTTAGTATTATTTGGCTTGGCATTGATTAATATGAGTTGTTGGATGTCCTCCTGATGAATATTGTGGCAGGTTGTGTCCATCTGACATGTTGGATCATCTAAATACCAAGTGGGTTGGAGGCTCTCCCTATAATGTTTATTTGCCCAAGAACATTTTAGCACACTGTTTGTACATGTGGTATAGGACTGTGGTAAACTTAGTTAATTCACAATACAGTAGTAATTTTGACTACATTGTTGACATAATCAAAATGCATAATAATTTATGTTTACGTACACATTGCTTCTACATGTGGTAATAGCAGATGACATGGTAAGCACGACTTGAACTATGTTATGAATAGACAATTAGTAAAATTTGGTAAATGAGGTATACTTATTATGATGTTCCATAAATTCAGACAAAAAATTAGAACCAGTGGTCAAGCAAGGACTTTATTTTAAATGCATTTAATGTTGGCATGCATTGTAGATAAGAAGGCAAATGGTAATGTAACATAGCTCCAGTATGGTACACTCCTCATTTTCCTTCCTATATTTATTGTGTTCATGTGTAGGTTTATCTTCTGCCTAGTTTCATATGTATGTGTGTGTATCGTAGCTGGTCTGAAGAGATTTTCCTGCAAGATGCTCCATTTTGTCGAAATTAGTATTTCGTATATATATATATATATATATATATATATATATATATATATATATATATATATATATATATATATATATATATATATATATATATACAAGCAAGGCAGTGGCAATATTTTGAGAGTTTCACAAAAGGGTCTACAGGAATGCTTGCATTTAGCTTTTTTAACACCCTGCATTTCAGCATTTTAAATGTTTTTGTAGAATTTGTGCATTTCCCCAAAAAATTATTCCGTACATGAGCAGCGACTGTACACTACAATGGTACATTGTCAGCACTGATGAGCAGCTTGTATTCTGAGTGAGGATCCTAACAGCATATGCTAGTGAATTCAGTATCTTGGTTAAATTGTTTAGGTGCACCTCCCACTTCAGATCTGCCTGAACATGAATGCCTAGAAATTTTGTATGACTGATCTTCAACACTTTTTCCTTCGATAACGAAAACTGTTTGCAGGACGGAGGTTGTGTGTGGTGTGGAAGTTAACTGCCACAATTTTCTCAGAATTTATGATAAAGCCTATTGGTCCTGAACCAGTGCATTAAGGTATGCATAACTGATATTGCAGCCTCCTGCAGATTTTCCTCATTAAGTGATTTAATTAGAATATTAGTGTCATCTGCAAAGAGTACAGTGGTTCCATCATGTATTTTACTAACCAAGTCATTTATGTACAGCAGAAATAGGACAGGTCCCAGAACTGACCCTTGTGGGACTCCATACTTTATTTTTCCTTATCAGTGTAAAAAACTAGAAATTGTGTATGTTTCACAATCTGTGTTTTATTACTATAATCTGCTGTCGATTACTGAGGTACAACTAGAGCCACCTTCCAGACTAGCCTATAATTACTTAATTTATGCAAGGGAATGCCATGATCAATAACATCACAGGCTTTACTTGGATCCAGAAATATCCCAGATACATGGTTTTTTTTTTATCGTCCACTGCTTTTAATACTTCATTCAAGAAGGCAAAATTTGCTGTCTGAGTTAACTTTCCAGCTCTGAACTCATGCTGGGAGTCACTTATCAGACTCTTTATTCAAGAAAACAATCTTCTAAGAAACATTTTTCCATAATTTTGCTAAAGCATGACAATACTGAAACTGGCGAATAATTAGCAATATCACTTTGTGCCCTTCTTATGCAAAGGTGTTACTTTTGCAGTTTTTAGATTATTTGGAAACACACGACTCTGAACAGTTGAATTTACTATGTCTGATAGTGGTTCCACAACAAATGTTGCACTAACTTTGATAATAGCACCAGATCTCGTCAACACCCACTGAATATTTATTAGGTAATTCTTTTATGATTCTTGACAGTTCCTCAGGTGTTGCTGGATACACGAATATTGGGTTTGGATAAATTTTTTGATCCGAGTGACTGGCTGGCTGTTTGTCAAGGTATGTATCTGTTAACTGCTGTGCTATATTAGAGAAATAATTGTTGAAAGCACTACCCACATGTTTGGGGCAGTTTAGTTTTATTTATTATCAGCTATACATTACTGTAATTAACTGGCCTGGGGCCCAATTCTTTCCTCATAAATTGCCAGGTTGCTTTAGTTTTATTCTTGGCATTGCACAATATTTCATCATTTTCTAGTTTCTTTGCTTTTGAAGTAACTCGTGTTAGTATTCTTTTGTATCTTTTGAAATTTGTAGTAAGTCAGGTTTAGTATTTTGCTTGGAGTTATCATAAAATCTCCTTTTATTTTGATATGAGAATTAAATGTAGTTATTTTCTTGGGAAAATCCATTTCAAAAAAATAGTAAATAAAAAAATAAATGTTTGAATGTAGCCATAAACTTATATTTCTCATTGGTACGATTACAGTCTTATACATCTTTCCAACTTTCACACTTTAGGGCAGAACAAAAATATTCCTAATTTTTTTCTGAAATTCCTTACAATGTGTCATATTCTACTGGGAATTTAGTGTCCTGGAGAATTCATTGCAAGAATTTGAGCACTGTGATCACTAAGACCTGTGTTTGCAATTCTTATGTTATAAGAATATTTGCATGTATTTATGAAGATCTGATCAACAATAGATACAGAGGTTGGTGTTTCTGAAGATGGTTCAGTTACTTTTGCACTGTAGTTGATCAATTGTAGTATACCTATAATGTCATCTCAGAATTTAATATTGATTTCTGGAAATACAATAAAGTCACCACATATAATTCTCTCTGTCAGTCCATTATGGCCAGGGGACATCAGCTGGTATGTACTTTTCATTCAATACAATACGGCTGTTTGTGAAGTTTTTCTTGGGAGGGTGAATTTCTCTCCACAGTTCCGACATGTGATTGTAAAACACTGTCTCCATCTGATGACCTGTATACACAAATAATAACTGTTTTGCCTTGGTAGTTAAGCTACTGAGACTTTTATATCTTTTTCAAAAGACAGTTTACGATATTAAGTTACACTGTTTTAATTCAATATTTTCTCTAACATATACACAGGTACCCCATTACTCGATATTTTCCTCCAAAACATGCTTGCTTGATGTATGAATGCTCTAACATATCTTGAAGAGACAGTGTTCTGCACAGCATAGTACAGAAATATCATTTAGGTAATTTAACATTATTTCTATCTCATTTAGTGTCTTCGAGAGTGGTTGAACATTTTGATGGAGTAAATTAAAATTTGGTACAGAGAGTAAATCAAAATTAGGTACAGGGAGTAAATCATTTCTTGCTTTACCACTTACCTCACTATTTGAGCTAGTGTACTTAGTGGGGAGAAAATCCTCATTTTTTCAGAGATGGCATTCACGGTGTTTGATGTGCGTGTTGCTGGTTCACCGTATGCGGGTTTCTGCCTTTCTTCTGTTGAAATTTTCCCAATTTCTGCTTTTTCATCTGTCCTTTTTCACCCATCTGTCCATTAACAACTGCCTTGTTGCTGCTGCATTTAATGGCTTGAAATTTAACCTAGTAAGTATTTTGTTGTGACTTTCTTTGATCATATTTTTTGTTATATACTGGTCCATAACTGTTTTTCGTGGGTGGCACTTTCACTCCGAGACCGGCACTTTTTATCCGATTGTCCATTTGCGTATGCTTTTCCCTGTCTCGGTATTTGGTTTTTCAGTTTTCGACATGTGTATGAAAGAAGCCAGCCTATTACAAATGCGAATCTTTCCTTGTTTGTTTAGATGTAAACCACGTGTTATATATTCATTTCTTTTCAGGCTATCAATCTCAAAATTCACAGATACACTCTTCCTACGTAGACCTGTGGCAGTGTTATTTTTCTAACATAATGCAATTTACAGATTTATTTTTTCCATTTAGACCTTGTGCCCCATGTCTAAGCAGTATTTGATGAATTATTTACATTCGTTTTGTGCACAAGTATATATTTCAACAAATCTATCATTTCTTTTGAAATTTTTCCCGAGGTTTTCAGCATCATTTGTGCCACCAATAATGATTAATGTCATTAACAGAGAAGTTACCAGTAAATTTGTCCACGTGTTTCACAGCTTCCTTAATTGGCACACCAGGTTTTATAATACTTTGCACACTCAATGTTTTACCTAATTTGCGTTGTGTGTACTCTTACACTTTCTGCCATGACTCACTTACAATAAGCACTTTCTTCTTTTGTAACAGTTGTTTGAGGCCCAACAGAACAAGACATTGTGATCAGTCCACATTGTTGTTGTTGTTGTTGTGGTCTTCAGTCCTGAGACTGGTTTGATGCAGCTCTCCATGCTACTCTATCCTGTGCAAGCTTCTTCATCTCCCAGTACTTACTGCAACCTATGTCCTTCTGAATCTGCTTAATGTATTCTTCTCTTGGTCTCCCTCTATGATTTTTACCCTCCACACTGCCCTCCAATGTGCCTGTAAATGTCTTAAAATTTAAAATCTGGTTCCTAAATCTGTCTTACAGTTATATAATCAATCTAAAACCATCCAGTGTCTCCAGGTCTCATATGTGCACAACTTTCTTTTACGATTCATTTAATTATGTACCGTGCAAAATTCTACCAGGTGGCTTCCTCTTCTATCCATTTCCCTGAGTCCATACTCCCTAATTTTTTTCCCTCCATTCTACTATAGAATTCCAGTCCCCCATCACAAATTTTCATCTCCTTTAACTGTCTGAATAGTTTCTCCTATCTCATTACACAGTTTTTCAGTCCCTTCATCTCCAGAACTAGCTGGCATACAAACTTTTACTACTGGAGTAGGCATGGGCTTAGGGTCTATCTTGACTACAATAATATGTTCTTTGTGCTTCTCATAGTAAATTACCTGCAGTTTTTATTTCTAAACTCACCTGCATTACCCCTATTTGATTTTGTACTTACAACCCTGTATTACCTGACAAGAAGTCCTGTTCTTTTTGTCGCTTCACTTCACTAATTGCCACTACATCCAACTTCAACCTCTCCATTTCCCTTTTTAAGTTTTCTTATGTTCCTGCTTAATTAAGGGATCTCACATTGCTCACTCAAATCTGTAGCACCTCAGTTTCATTTCTCCTGATGGCATCCTCCTAAGAGGCCACCACTTGGAGTTCTGAATGGGGTACTATTTTACCCCTGGAATATTTTACCCAAGAGGACATCATCATCATCATCATCATCATCATCATCATCATCATCATCATCATCATCTAGCCATACAGTAGAGATGGATGCCCTTGGGAAAAAAATTTTGGCTGTAGTTTCCCCTTGCTTTCAGCTGTTTGCAACACCAGCACGAGAAGGCTGCTTTGGTTGGTGTTACAAAGCCAGATCAGCCTATCATCCTGACTGTTGCCCCTGAAGCTACTGAAAAGGCTGCTGCCCCTCTTCAGGAATCACACGTTTGTCTGGCCTCTGGTTGCACCTATGGTGCAGCTATCTGTATTGCTGAGACACACAAGCCGCACCACTGACCACAACACAAGGTCTGTGGCTCATTTGTGGAGAGGGAGGGGGGCTGGGGATATCATGCCAAATTATGTCCAGTTGGCATGTTAGATTGCCAAAATTCTAAGATGGCTGGAGGCTGCAGCCCATAATACTGCAAACATTCTCAGGCATGGAGAGATCCAGTGATCTTACTAGAAGATGTAGGATTTGGGAAGCATGAAAACGAGCAGAAGAAACTCCCTCCTTGTGTGGGTGGGCACGAAGGGAAACAAAACGTGCCTTGCCATGTAGGTCAACAGAACAGGACACACAATATCAATGACATATCACTGTGCTGTAAGGGTGCCATGGGTGACAACCAGAAGTCTTGCTGTGAAATGAATACCACAGACTCATTCCTAGTTGTTAGGCCATATGGTGGACAGCAGGTGGGTTGGTATCCCACTGCTGTCCAGGGAATCACCAGACATGTTTTTCACATGGAATCTCATCGACTGTAGTAAAATTGCCTTCATGGAGGGTTGTTGTTGTTGTCTTCAGTCCTGAGACTGGTTTGAAGCAGCTCTCCATGCTACTCTATCCTGTGCAAGCTTTTTCATCTCCCAGTACCTACTGCAACCTACATCCTTATGAATCTGCTTAGTGTATTCATCTCTTGGTCTCCCTCTACGATTTTTACCCTCCAAGCTGCCCTCCAATGCTAAATTTGTGATCCCTTGATGCCTCAAAACATGTCCTACCAACCAATCCCTTCTTCTGGTCAAGTTGTGCCACAAACTTCTCTTCTCCCCAATCCTATTCAATACTTCCTCATTAGTTATGTGATCTACCCATCTAATCTTCAGCATTCTTCTGTAGCATCATGGAGGGTACATCTTCAAAATGAAAGAGTTTCATTTTGAAGACGATCATGGAGGGTACATCTTAAAAATGAAACTCTTTGACCGTGTCTGGAGTTCCCCCACAAACAATGGGACAAGAACCTGACTGTCACCTGCCATAGAGCCCAAAAACTCGTCATACAGCCCAAATACTAGGAATGATGTTCTGGGGTTCCATTTCTTTTAATAGCAGGACACATTTTTTATATGTGGCACACTTTTAGTGCAGCAGTATGTTGACAATATTTTGTTGCCCTTTATGACAAACCATCCTGGGGTTACATTTCAGCAAGATTATGCTCACCTGCCATGGCAAGAGTTTCTACTGTTAGTCTTCAAGATTGTTGCCTCTCTCCACTTGAAAACATTTGAAGCACTGCCAACAACAACATGGCAGCCATCGCAAAAGTATGTTGTGCATCTCCTCGGAAAAATGTAAATATTTCCAGTAAAAAGAAATCGTGCAAATTGTAGGGACGAAATATTTAAACTAAGTGAATGAGCATCCAGTCTACGGTTTATCATCAGTGCACTAAAAATGGAAATTACTAAACTTCAAACAACAAAATGTGAACTGCTGACAAAGAAAATGCGCCGAAAATTCTGCCAGAAACACCATACTTTTCTGATGAGTGGTCTAAATTTTAAAAAATTGGGAAAAGGTAGGAAATTAAAGAGATGGGAGCAGGATAAGTTGAAAGATCCAGAGGTGGTTGGCAGCTGCAGAGGGAGTATTGTGCAATGACTGATAGAACAGAGAAAAGGAGTACAGTAGAGGATGAATGGGTAGCTTTAAGAAACGAAATAGTGAAGGCAGCAGAGGATCAAATAGGTAAAAAGACAAGGCCTAGTAGGAATCCTTGGCTAACACAAGAGATATTGAATTTAATTGATGAAAGGAGAAAATTTAAAACTGCAGCAAATGAATCAGAAAAAAGGGAATGCAAACATTTAAAAAGTGAGACTGACAGGAAGTGCAAAATGACTAAGCAGGAATGGCTAGAGAGCAAATTTAAGGATTTAGATGTGCATTTCACTAGGGGAAAGATAGATACCGCCTACAGGAAAATTGAAGAGGCCTGTGGGGAGAGGAGAAGCTGTTGCATGAATATTAAGAGCTCAAATGGGAACCCAGTCCTAAGTGAAGAAGTGAAAGCTGAAAGTGGAAGTACATCGAAGGGTCTATACAAGAGATGTACTTGGGGCCAATATTACAGAAATGGAAGAAGACGTAAATGGACATATGATACTGTGAGAAGAATTTGACAGAGTTCTGAAAGATCTAAGTCAAAGCGGTGGACTACATTTGTTCGGAATTACTGATAGCATTGGGGGAGCCAGCCATGACAGTATGCTTCCATTGGGTGTGCAAAATGTAAGAGACAGGTGAACTATGATCAGACTTTAAGAAGAATGTGATAATTTTAATTCCAAAGAATGCAGTTCCTGACAGATGCAAAAATTACTGAACTATCAGTTTAATAAGTAATGGCTGCAAAATTCGAACACGAATTCTTTACAGAAGAAGACTGGAAAACTGGTAGAAGCTGAGCTTTGGCAAAGTCAGTTTGGATTCAAGGTGCTTGATAGGGAAGCAGAAGTAGAAAAAGAAGTGAGGCAGGTTTGTAGACTATCAATCCTATTCAATCTGCACACTGAACAAGCAGTAAAAGAAAGAAAAATTTGTCGTAGGGATTAAGAGTTCAGGCACAAGAAATAAAAACTTTGAGGTTTGCGAACGACATGGAGAGCTGCAGTAGAAGACTTTGAAGAGCAATTTAAAGGAATGGACAGTGTCTTGAAAGGATGATATTAGATCTATTAAAGTGAACCAACAATAATGGAATGCAGTTTAATTAAATCAGGTGATGCTAAGGAAATTAGATTACGGAAGAAGATACGAAGTAGACTAGTTTTGTTATCTGGGCAGCAAAATAACTGATGATGGCCATACAGAGACGATATAAAATGTCGACTGACAATTGCAAGATAAGAATTTCTGAAGAAAAATTTGTTAACATTGAATATAGATTTTAGAGTTAGGAAGTCTCTTCTGAAAGTATTTATCTGGAGTATAGTCACGTATAGAAGAGAAAGGGGAGAGGAGGAATATGACAGAACTTTCCCATAAGAGGGGATCGGTTCATGGAACACATACTGAGATATCAAGAGATCACCATTTAGCACCTAAGTGAGGGGGAGGGGGAGACTTAAAAATCTTCGAGGGAGACCAAGAAGTAAATACAGGAAGCAGATTCCCGTGTAGATACAACTTTCATACGAAATGTGATGTTATCTACAGCCTTTGAACCTGGACAGCAAAACAGGAATTAAGACAAACTGTGAAGAAGGCAGAATAAGGAGGTAATTATCTTTGCTGTGTCAAAAGGGAGGTTAATGTGATTATGGATTTGCCTGTGAGGAGGTTCTGCCCTTTGACGAGCACACACGACATGTCAAGAATTCATAATCAACATTCAACACTGTATCCTGTAACTGAATTTATTAATTGACTGACACTATTTAAATGGGAAACCACATTGCAAAGAACTAACATTCAAGTCTACAAGTTCCCCTTCAGTATATTTACTGCAGTTCTTTTTAATTACGTCCATTACTGAGAGTAGTGGAATGTGAAGAGAAGGAACAATGGTAGACTTATCCATACTGCTGCAGAGGAAGCTAGTGGAAAATTAAGACCTAATAATTTTTCAAAACTATTGGAAGTAACATAACTTTCAGAGAATCGTGAAGTTTGAGCACTATGCGTTCAAAGATTATATTACTACTGAATCAAGCATACGGTTTAACTTTCACTGAAGTTAGTCACCCTGTTTTATTAAGTTCTCTAAGATGCAATAATTTTTGCATGTATGCAATGGATGAACGGCGAAGAAGTTTGGTTCATGGGAATGTTATCCTACCATAAACTTGAAAACTTGTTTGTTACATGAACTCAACACTATCAGAGTGTAATGATGGCATGCAATATTTCACACACTGCATAAAATATAGGACTTTAAATGAAATATTACACTAAACAGGTTAAGTAAAAAGTAACTATAATGCAAAGCATTAACAGACAGTTCCTTACAATTAGTGTTGACAAAGTTACCTGAGGTTGACCAGGCGCTGTTGTAACAGCTGCAAAATTCTGGTTTGTAAATGTTTGTGACGGTATTGGTGCAACTGCAACAGGAACAGGAACTGGAACAGCTGCTGGCTGTGGTGGTGGTGGTGTGCTATGTTGCTGTGCTGCTGCTCCTGTCAGAATAGCCGAGATGTCTGGCGTATCCAGTTCAGATTCCTGGAGATGATCATACATCTGTTAAATTCAGCCACAGCACGCCATTGACATGACAACATGCGACACAGAATAAATTATTTTGCTATATAGAAGAGTGTTTTCGAACAATTACATCAAACTTTAATTTAAAACATAGTATATACAAAACCCAGATTATAAAACAGAGACATGGTGACATTACCCTCAGGACACACTAAAATTTTGTGTATGTGTATGTGAGCATAACTTGTCTCTTTGGTGTAGTGATGCATCACTAAATGCCTACTGACAAACCAAAGAGAACAGATAGTTGAAATCATTTTTATTAATTACGTAGTTTACAATAACGAACTGTTTCGAGGTTTTCTTGATAGACTGTGCATGTGAATCGATACAGGTGGACATCAAGCATCCTCTAGGCAGGGTAGCGCAACAAAAGTTTACCGTGAGTTGCGGTACCTAGTGGGCACAGCATTTGTTATATGCCTCGATGTCCTGGCTTGGGGAAACGGGGTATGCTGTCGAGTGAAGGGCACACCATGACAAATGCTGATATTACAGTGGACAATGACATTTAGAGAGACCTGCCAAAAACTATTTATTCTGTTGTTTCTCAAGCTTACAACACAACATGTTAAACTGAGACCGAAGTTAAGCTATTATTTTAGTGTTCCTTCTGAAAAAAGGTTAATAGGGAGAGAGAGTATTTGACAGCAAAAATGTATGTCACATGAATCAGAGGAGAGTTTTATTTATGAATTTGCATATTATATTGAATATTTCTAGCAATTACTGCAGAATCACAAGTAGTAGCTTTTTTGGTAGTTACCACTATGTTAAAAAAGTGAGATAAGTAATAGTCAGTAATTTTAACTCATGAGGAAATTAAGTCACCTAAATTGAACATTATAGTACAATGCTATGTATACCACCTACTAATGGCGGAACAGTTTTCTGGTGGGTGAAAATTTCCACTAAGGTTTTCAAAATAGACACATTCTTTCTCCCTCCTTCCATTTTCCCATGCTATTTTATACACTCCCCTAACCGTGATGAACCTTCTCAAATTGGCTGCACTCAAACTATTCAAATATGAAGCACAAACAGCAATATACATGGAATGAATTTCGATTAGTAATTCTTAAGTTTTCAAGTAAATTAATCATTTATCACTTCACAGATAAAATGGGTGAGGAATTCCTGTGTGACCTGGACTATTGTACTTGCTGTGCAACCTGTAAGATAATTCTTTAATAAAATTTCTGAAATTTAACAATGATGTACGACATATATGTATCTGATGAAATTATCAGAGTATGTGCCAGTGGGGAACTGAATCCAAAGCTTTATGAAAGTCTAAAAAAAAATAGGACACAGGTTACATTGACCTACAGAATTTTGAACATTGTGTGAAAAGGATGAAATGCATTTCCCTGAATGATGCTCTGCAATCTGATGGGTAAAAAGGAGGAGATTCAGCAAAATATTGTTTTATCTAATTTTTCCATTGGTCCTGGAGAAATCTCAAGAAGTATATCATTAAAATTCCTTTTAACTAACACTGCTTTGAGAAAAGTTGTCCTTTAACAACCAAATGTGAAGTACTAAATTGAAATAACTTTTCTATCAATTGAAATAACTTTTCTATCAAGTTTCTAACATTTGAAAGGGCTTTCAGCTGTAAATTTAAGTACTTTTGGCTAACAGAATTCCTTCCAACATGTTCACCGATAAATTGGTCTTGAGTCACACTATCACCATATGAAAAAGCTGCCTAATCATTTTTTACACTTCTATCTTACACACTTTGCTTTCGGTTTCTACATAGAATGTAGACAAGAAACTGAGAAAACCTTCTAAACTGTAAATGTTTTTCTTTCACACAACTTTCCATTATAATTTACAAAAAAGTTGGGCTCAAGCCGAGATGAGAAACTGATTACAGAAGCAAATTCACTTATTGCTGTGTGACATACATTATGTTATCTGTTTCAATAGCTGTTGCCTTGAAATCCATGTTTTTGAACTCATCACATTTTTATTTTATCCATTATAAAATGGCTATAGTAAGTCCACAACTAGAAACAACTCTTACATTTTCAAAATTACATTTGTTGCTTTTAGCCACAACTAATCCATCTTGTTGTTTAGTGTCCAGAAAATAATTCCCGTTCTGGAAGTGCATTTTTTATTATATTATGGTAAGATAAAGGTCATGTTTGTTTTGCCCAAGGTGTTGTATTTCCTGGAAACTGTAATGTCAACATCAAAGCATACATACTGAATGGCACGGCACACAGTTATCAATATAACAAGAAAAAAAATTAAAAAGATAATTACTGTCTTACCTTTCATGAAGGCAAAAACAACTATTGCTGTAGCAGAAAAAAAGCATGAAATCTAACAATATCTGTCAGTAGTATTGCTTTATTTTGGCATTTGGATTAAAAATACGGGTTTTGGAAGACATATAAACATGAATTCATCCTTAATATTGCAACAGTGTGCCCAGCAAATTGTGTCTAAATTGCTATTACAATATCAACAGCAATGAGTGACTAGTGGGATTTGTCACATCAAAACCTATGACAGCTGCGAACCCTTCAGTGAACTACCAAAGTTTACTGTTATTGACATGTTTTGCCATACAAATACTGCATAGTAAAAGTTTTCAGAATGCTGCAAAATCTCACATGTAACTCTCATGTAATAACACATTTAATAATTTCCTGAAACAAAATGTGGGCAAATTAAATCATGAAATATTGACTGGCAGTGGCAAATGTTCTGGTGTTATATGTGACTAAATGAAAAACCATTAACAGGAGCTGACTATTATTCAGAACATGTGACAAAATAAATGTTGCACTATGTGGCACAACAAAACCCAGATACTGCAAGAGGGGCTACATGAAGCTAAGAGTTCTTGTATAGTGGAAAGGAAGGACATTTATGCATCATTGAAGTTTTAGAATATCTGAGAGAAGCCACAAGAAATCACATTGATTATCGAGACAGAGCACCATCTGGCTACATTAGGGAAAGGATGAAAGGGAAGCCATGTATGTATAGTAGAGAAAGTGACAAGGTTGTGGAATAACTGAAGAACAATACTGTGACAAAGCTGATTTAAGTATGCAAGTAAACATAAAATAAGAAAAAAAATAAGTTTGAATATCATCATCATCATCATCATGATATGTGCCCTAAACATCCATTGGTAATACTATTTCTCAGGGAAAATTAATGATGTTTTTGCTTACTCACTACACGAGTCTTACACCTCTGGGTAGGCATAATTCACTCTGTGCAAGCAAACAACAATGTTTTCTTTCTAGAGGTAAATTCCATCCATCACAAAATGGAAGTAATGATAATCACCATTTAACAGGCTTGATGCTGCTTGGAATGTCCGACTCAACAAACCACACTCAAATGTGTTACAAATGCTGACTGCAGTAGCAAAAAATTAATACTGAAAATTATGCTCAAGTAGTTCATTTACCCTAACAAGTGGAAACCCTCATAGTGCTAAGATACTGAACACAAGTATGTCTATCCTTATTTTCCATGGAATAATTGCCAAATATCGAAGTTTTATATTCACAAAAACGTGGCAAATGAAATCAATATGTATGCAAAATTTAGCAATTTTATTCAATATTCATAAAAGGGGTCTCACAGTTCTTGTCTTGAAAGCATGGAACTTTAATGCTAACGAAAAACCAACTGTAAAGGCAAATTGCTATGCCTTATCACGTGAAGTTCAATTGCTTACTCAATAAATTCTCTAGCTTCTTATATATTTATGAAAGACTTACTTGCAAGAAATTGAAAGTACCACCAACTGAACCAATCACTTCATTAATAACCCGAGCTGGCTGGGTCTGTGAAGGTGCGAATGTTGGCTGGGCTCCTACGATAAAACAAGATGTATTTAATACAAAATCTTTTAGCTTCACTCTTTGCCATATAAATATATATATATATTCACTGTTACTTTAAAATCCTCTAACACTGAATTCTTACATCATAAGCAACAAAGAAAAAAACAGATTTCAACAGATGGATACGGTCAGTCACCTGACACTTCTTAATTGGTACAGAAAGTTGCATCATGTTTCAGATCACTCACAAAATAATGCATCCTGAAAGAGAGAGAGAGAGAGAGAGAGAGAGAGAGAGAGAGAGAGAGAGAGAGAGATTTCTCAATAACTATCCTTTAATAGGTGATACTTTGTATCAAATATTACTAGATTTCTTCTCTCTGTATACTTTAAAGACATTTGTGGCAAATTACACAGAAAAATTAGAAAATTATAAAAATTCCAGTACATCTTAAAGCTATCTGGTAACAACACAATTTTAAGTTTCCTGTGATTGTCTTAAAGACAATATGTTTCCTGGATCATCTTGCGTACCACTGACACGCAACAAATACAGTCACATGTTATTAATGCAGCACGTGGCTGGTTGGTAAGGGACTCAACAGTAAGGTCATCATTCCCTCAATCCAGGGGTAGTTCATCCAGAATAAGTGACATCCGCGAAGTATGCATTTTGATGAAAGCACGTAGACACAACAAAACCCAAACGTTGAAGGCAACCTGAGAAAGATTTTATGCAGAAGTGCCTTTATTGGGCCAAAGCAGATGAGGGTCTTCCAGGCAAGTTGTCCAGTGATACATTTTCAAATTCACAGCCCTTTTAAGGGCAATTTTTTTCCATGTTAAATTTGAGACTAAAACAACCTATTACCAAAACTTTATACAGTGAAACCTCTATATAACGTTTTTCAAGGGACCACAAATTCTGAACACTGTATAGAGGAAAACACTATAAAGAGGAAGGCTTCCAAATAATAATTATACGGCATTACTGAAGATCGGGATACCACTAATCAGCTTTGACAAATGGTGCCATAGATGACATTTCAACTTTCACAATATTGTAATATGATATTCATTGCAATTGATCAATGTATCAAATGATTAGTTTTTTGTAATTAGAACATGGGGCCCGGTAGGTGGATGGGTGAAAGTAAATGGCACCAAAAAGATCGCAAGCAGAATGTGCGTCACATGTAACGCGACCAGGTTCTGCCGCTGACATATGAAACACGCTGAGCGCAGGCTTTCCGAGCCGGTGCAAACTGTGAATCCACAGAACGGAAAACGATGCGTCTACATCCAGTCACTTAAACATTATAAAGAGGTAAATAATTGACCTGGGTACCAAAAATATGAGCATTACATGGAGGAAATCTTAATATAGAGGAAACGCAGTAAAGTGGAAAATTTAACATGGTTTATATGGGCTTTTAGTCGGGACCGAAAAAAACGAATGTAACAGAGGAAAACATTATATGGAGGAACATTATAAAGAGGTTTCACTGTACTGACAATTATTAGAATATGCTTAATTAATTACAAGTTATTTCTTTAGTAGTATAAATCACATATATAACTTACTTTTTAAAAGTTGTTAAATACTGTATTTTAATTAACAGGCAATAAAAAATTGCAAATTCTGTTTTTACAGATACATATACATTGCAACTTATTGATTACAGGGAACAGACTGTGGAAATTTGTCATGATAAAAATGAATAAATCTTTTCTTTAAATTTTCTATTTCTGCCAAAATCTTTGAGACTTCACTCAACATACATGCTCTGTATGTTTTTAATTCTTTGATTTCACCTTGCTTTAATTTGTTCAACAATTGTTTCTCCTTTTCTCGTTCATCTTTCTTCGCCTTATGTTTCATATTGTCTGCCTTCGTAAAATGAATGTGTGTTGTGAAAACAGTGTGACTTTTGTCGATGCTCAAGCTGTCAACTCCATTTGTGTCCTGGAGGGTATCATATACGTATCTTAGAGCAATGAAGAGTTTTTTGTGTTTGATTTTCAACTATAATTTCAGAGTTTACAGAAGAGCCTAGCTCAACATAACATTTCTATGCGAGATTATTAAAATTGCATAAAACCTTGGAAATTTGGGCATGTATGTATGGTATTCTGCCTTACGGCAGATCTTTTCATGGGTTAAGTGTCTTCCACTTTTGTCTGTCCATAGCCAGTCTTTATTTCTGAATATCTGCCTCCTTTGATATTGTCCAGCATTTGATATCTTCTTTTTCCTCTTCCCATTTTTCCCTCCACCATTCCTTCTATTCCTTCCTTCAATAAACAGTCCCTCCTCAGACTATGTCCAATCCAGTACCTTTCTCTCCTTCTGATGACTCTCAGCATGTTTGTTTCTTCTCCAACTCTTCTTAATACTACTTCATTCCTTACTCGGTCTTCCCATTTCACTTTTTCCATTCTTCTCCATATCCACATTTCTAGTGCCTCCAATCTTCTTTCATCTTCCTTCCTCAATGTCCAGGTCCATGCACCATATAGTGCAAAGTTCCTGATGTAACATTTGGCAAGTCTTTTACTCAGATCTATGTTTAGTGGTCCACAAAGTAATTTCTGTTTCCTCTTTAATCCTTTTGCCTTTTCCTAATTTCTGTTGAGCAATACACTTCCCAAGTAATTGAAGTTATTCACTTGCTCTATTTCCCCTCCCCTATTTTCATGCGGCATTTTCACCCCTTTCCTCCAGTTACCATGCTTTTTGTTTTCTTCTTGTTAATCTTCATTCCATATTATTCTAATTTTGTGTTTGGATCATCTAACATTTGTTCCACCTCTCTTGCACTTTCTGCCATCACAACCATGTCGTCTGCAAATCTTATACACTCCACTCTCCAAGCCCCTGTACAAACGCCTCTCCTTCCATCAAAACTTTCACTAATAATTTCCTCCAGATATATACAAAACAGTGTTGCTGATAAACAACAACCTTGTCTTACACCTCTTCCCAGTTCACTCATCACACGACCTATTCTTACTCTTGCTCTCTGGTTCCAATATAAATTTCTAATTAGCCGTCTATACCTCCAGTCAACTCCGTGTTTCCTTAGGATTTCCTTAAGTTTGTCCCATCTGACACAATCAAAAGCCTTCTCAAGATCAATGAACACAACATACTCCTTCCTTTTCTTCTCCATGTACCTCTCCCCTATCACTCTCAGTAGTCCAATGGCATCTCTAGTTCCCACTCCTCGACTGAAACCAAGTTGTTCATCTATTATGCAATTCTTATTTCCATATAGCCTTCTGTTGAGTGTTCTCAGCAAGACTTTGGCTGCATGTGATATATGCATAGCTTTGAAGATAATTTGAATACAGAATTTATGAAGACAATTTTCACTTCTTTAGTAATGCTTTGTCTTCAATTCATTTTCCTCTCCACAAATTCACACTTGACACAGTCTGCCTTTGAACCATACATTCTTCCGTTTGATATCAAAATTTCAAGACACTGTCAATCTTCTTTGAGCTACTTCCTGATTTAATGTAACTTCTGGATTCAAACAGGAAATCTTATGTATTAAATTGTATTTGGGCAGTGATCTTTCTTGCAACTTCTCTACTATGCTACAAATGCATATTAACATGTTTTATTTTAGCAACAATATTTCCTCTTCAGATAAATTCTTAATTTTTCCAGTGGGCTTCTTGCAGCAAAATCCAGATTGAATTATATTGCTGTAATTACACTTTTACATACTTTAAGTCTATTTTCACTAACGATTATTTTTTGCTTTTAGGCATCTAGTTTCACAACTCTCTGCGTCAAAATGTTAATAAGGTTATGTACATCATGCAGAAATGGAGCCATCGGGGCATTGCTCTGAATATCAAGTAAAAATGGTTCCAACAAATGTGCTGTTTAACTGCAAAATGTCAGTTTTGTGGATAGCAATTTGTCACTTACAGCTTCAGAAACAACTCTCAAACTTGGTGACTGAGGAATTGTTATCTATTTATCTCAGTAAAGCTTTTTCAACTGCGCATTGGCTTTTTTGACCCATCTTGTTCCACAAAAAGATGAATAAGAAGATCCAGTTATCTCATTGTACCAGATGTACCGGAATGAAATGAGCATTAAGATACAAATGTGTTGATAGGGAACATTTGTTGTTAAAGAGCCTTATTTTTTTTTTTGTTTGGTTGGTATGACATCTGTCAAATATATTTAGTATACATCAAAAATTGTTTTTTTTTGGTAGGGTTTAAGGGCGCTCAACTGCTGAGGTCATTAGCGCCCAGTCACTGGTGTTAGAGCACATGGAATCTGCTAAAACTCAAGGGGATGGGGGGACACCAGAAGGACCTGGCAAAGATGCAGATAAAGTAAGTAAAAAGGTTAAATGTCTGTGGACAAGCCAGTTAAAGTTGTAAAACGCAGAATACGAGCAGCTGCTCGAGCGTCATCAGCTAAAACATCCGGTAAAGTAGATGGCAGGGACAGGACAACACGAAATTGACTAAAACGGGGACACGACAATAAAACATGGCGCACTGTTAATGCCTAACCACAAGGGCACTGCGGGGCTGGGTCACCGGAGAGCAGGTAGCGGTGGCTAAACCGGCAATATCCAATCCGCAACCTGGTCAGAAGGACCTCCTCGCCGAGATGGTCGGGAGGATGTTGTCCAAGCAGTTGGGAGAGGTTTTACTGCCCGGAGCTTGTTTCCTTGGAGGGATGACCAAGCATCCCACCACAACGACACAAGCCTCTTACACACATCCCCACGAACGTCAGATGACGGGACACAATGGGAGGCTGGCCGAGGCAGGAGGACTGCAGCCTTGGCTGCAGCATCCGCAGCCTCATTCCCAGGCACTCCTACATGTCCGGGAACTCACAGAAGGCTGACAGAACCACCATTATCAGCGAAAGAATGGAGGGACTGCTGTATCCGTTGAATCAAGGGATGGACCGGATAGCGAGCTCCAAGGCTCTGAAGAGCACTGAGTGAGTCAGAGCAGAGTACATACGATGAACGGCGGTGGCGGCGGGCATACTGATCGGCCTGATGGACAGCAAAAAGCTCGGCCGTAAAGCTGGAACATTGGTCGAGGAGCCGGTATTTAAAGGTGGCGGCCCCGACAACAAAGGCACAGCCGACACCATCGTCAGTTTTGCAGCCATCGGTGTAAATAAAGGTGTGACCGGCAAGTCGAGCACGAAGTTCGACGAACCGTGAGCAATACACTGCAGCTGGAGTACCCTCCTTCGGGAGTGAGCTGAGGTCGAGATAAATATGAACCGGAGCCTGGAGCCAAGGTGGTGTCGGGCTCTCACCCTCTCTGAAGGTGGTAGGGAGGGCAAAATCCAATTGTCGAAGCAGGCGACGGAAGCGGACTCCGGGGGGCAACAGGGCAGACACATACAACCCGTACTGACGGTCGAGAGAATCGGCGAAGAAGGACTTGTAAGAGGGGTGGTCGGGCATAGACAACAGCCGGCAGGCATACCGACACAGCAGTATGTCGCGCCGGTAGGTCAATGGTAACTCGGCAGCTTCAGCATAAAGACTCTCGACAGGACTAGTGTAGAAGGCTCCGGTCGCAAGACGTATCCCCCGATGGTGGATGGAGTTGAGCCGGCGTAAGAGGGATGGCCGAGCGGACGAGTAGACGAAGCTCCCATAATCCAGCTTCGATCGGACTATGGACCGATACAAGCGAAGCAGGACAGTGCGATCCGCTCCCCAAGATGAACCGCTAAGAACTCTGAGGACATTAAGGGAACGTGTACAACGGGCCGCCAAACAAGAGACATGTGGAGACCAACACAGTTTCCTGTCCAACGTGAGCCCTAGAAACTTAGTTGTGTCTACGAATGGGAGAACAATGGGACCGAGATGTAAGGATGGCGGAAGGAACGCTTTATATCGCCAAAAGTAGATACAAACCGTCTTCTCTTCAGAGAACCGGAAGCCATTTGCCACGCTCCATGAGTAGAGGCTGTCTAGACAACGCTGAAGGCAGCGCTCCAGGAGGCATGTTCTCTGGGCACTGCAGTAGATCGCGAAGTCATCGACAAAGAGAGAGCCTGAGACATGAGGTGGAATGCAATCCATAATTGGATTGATCGCGATGGCAAAAAGGGCTACGCTCAAGACGGAGCCCTGAGGCACTCCGTTCTCCTGGAGGAAGACGTCGGACGATACGGAACCCACACGTACCCTAAACTTTCGATCCGTTAAAAAGGAATCAATAAAAAGGGGCAGGCGACCGCGTAGGCCCCACCTGTGCATAGTGCGGAGGATACCTCCTCTCCAACAGGTATCATAAGCCTTCTCCAAGTCGAAGAACACGGCTACCGTTTGGCGCCTTCGCAAAAAGTTGTTCATGATGAATGTCGACAAGGTCACAAGGTGGTCAACAGCGGAGCGGCGGCGACGAAAGCCGCATTGGACATTAGTAAGTAGTCGTCGAGATTCAAGAATCCAGACTAACCGAGCATTAACCATGCGCTCCATCACCTTACAGACACAGCTTGTAAGAGAAATGGGGCGGTAACTAGAAGGAAGGTGTCTATCCTTCCCGGGTTTGGGTATAGGAACAACAACAGCGTCACGCCAACGCATGGGGACTTGACCTTCGGTCCAGACGCGATTGTAGGTACGAAGAAGGAAGCTTTTGCCCGCCGGAGAAAGGTGTGCCAGCATCTGAACGTGAATGGCATCTGGCCCCGGAGCAGAGGACCGGGACAGTGCAAGCGCACGTTCGAGTTCCCGCATAGTAAAGGGGGCATTATAAGTTTCCAGATTCAGCGAGTGGAAGGAAGGTCGCCGAGCCTCTTCTGCCTCTTTCCTGGGAAGGAAGGCAGGATGGTAATGGGCGGAGCTTGAAACCTCCGCGAAAAGGCGCCAAAGGCGTTGGAGACAGCCACAGGATCAACAAGGACCTCATTACCTGAGGTCAGGTCAGGCCAGGCACCGAGGAGTGGGCCTTAATGCCCGACAGCCGGCGCAGGCTACCCCAAACAACGGAAGAGGGAGTAAAACTGTTAAAGGAGCTGGTGAAAGAGGCCCAACAAGCTTTTTTGCTGTCTTTGATGACTCTACGGCATTGCGCTCTGAGTCGTTTGTATTTAATACAATTCGCCAACGTAGGATGGCGGCGAAAGGTGCGTAAAGCACGTCGTCAAGCACGGATAGCGTCCCTACAAGCCTCGTTCCACCAGGGGACGGAAACGCGACGTGAAGAAGAAGTAGTACGAGGAATGGAACGTTCGGCAGCATTGATGGTAACAGCCGTGAGGTATTCGACCTGACTGTCACAACTGGGAAAATCGTGGTCCAGAAAGGTCGCCAGGGAGGAGTAAAGTCCCCAGTCAGCTTTCAGTATGTTCCAGCTCGAAGGACGTGGGGATGGGGTGTGGTGCAGGAGACGAATGACACAGGGGAAGTGGTCGCTCGAATAGGTGTCAGAAAGGACATACCACTCGGACCGACAGGCAAGAGTGGTAGAACAGATCGAGAGGTCCAAGTGGGAGTAGGTATGAGTAGAGTCCGAGAGGAAAGTCGGGGCGCCGGTATTGAGGCAGACAAGATTGAGATGGTTGAAGACATCCGCCAAGAGTGAGCCTCTTGGACAGGATGCAGGAGAGCCCCAAAGGGGATGATGGGCATTGAAGTCGCCAAACAATAAGAACGGCGGGGGAAGCTGAACGATCAGGTGCATCACATCAGCCCGACTAACAGCAGATGACGGAGTGTAGATGGTACAAACTGAAAAAGTAAAAGCAGAAAGAGTAATGCGGACAGCTATTGCTTGGAGTGGGGTGGTCAATGGGATGGGATGGTAATAGACATCGTCCCGAACGAGCAACATGACCCCACCATGAGCTGGGATACCGTCCACAGGGGTGAGGTCATACCGCTCCGAGGTATAGTGGGTAAAGGCAAAACGGTCAGTCGGGCGCAACTTGGTTTCCTGGAGACCAAGGACGAGCGGACAGTGCAGGCGGAGGAGCAGTTGCAATTCCTCCCGATTAGATCGAATACCTCTTATGTTCCAATGTAACAAGGCCATCGCTAGTCAAAAAAGAGAGGGAACGAGACGGGGGAAGAGCTGGTCACCTCGATGGCCGCGGAGGGCCAGGTTGCGAGGGAACAACACTACAACCGACGGGAGGCGGATCCGGTTCCATCGACTCGTCGCCAGCTGCGGCCGCTGTCCCTGGTTGTGTAGGAGGAGCCGCATCATTTGCCGACGAAAGGCCGGCGGAGCGCCTGGCAGCAGAGCGTCCCGGCGAAACGGAGGACGGCCGGGAGCAGCGACTCACGGATGGAGCGTCAGACGAAATGCGCCGGGATGGAGAGGGGGATAGAGACTTCTTCTTGGAGGCCTTCTGGGAAGGCCGAGGAGGCACAGGGATGGTGGGCTGGATCCGAAGAAGGTCCTCACGCGCGGGGTCCGTTTTGGAACGCCGGATCTCTGAAGCTGGGGTCCGGAAAGTTTCCCCGATGGA
The DNA here is from genome assembly GCF_023864345.2 of Schistocerca serialis cubense. Classification (NCBI taxonomy): domain Eukaryota; kingdom Metazoa; phylum Arthropoda; class Insecta; order Orthoptera; family Acrididae; genus Schistocerca; species Schistocerca serialis. The sequence goes on from NC_064641.1 coordinate 260,715,740, forward strand.
CGCCTGAGAAGAGGATCGCTTCTCAGGTGGTGTGGGGGGAGGAGGAGGAAGGGTGGCCCCTGGGGCAGAGGGGGTGGGGGCCACGGGGGAGGAGGATTTGGAAGGGAGGGATTTGGGAGGCGGAGGCAGAGCCCCCTGATGGGCGGAGGAGGCGGAGGGGGGACAGGATAGGGGGGAGAATACCGCGGAAGGAGTGGACACAACTGAGGCAAACGAAGTGGTCAATAGCACGGGATGGAGGCGGTCGTACTTCTTCCGGGCCTCAGAATAAGAGAGCCGATCCAAAGTTTTGATTTCTTGTATCTTCTTCTCCTTCTGATATGTGGGGCAGTCTGAAGATCTAGGCGAGTGGACGCCAGGACAATTAATGCACCGAGGTGGTGGGGTGCATGTATGTTCCTCACGAAGAGGATGTCCACAATCGCCACAAAGGGGCTCAGCCTCACACCGTGACGACATGTGCCCAAAGCGCAAACACCTAAAACAGCGCATAGGAGGCGGGACGTAAGGTCGCACGTCACACCGGTAGCACATCACCTTGACCTTCTCCGGGAGAACGTCCCCCTCGAAGGCGAGGATAAAGGCCCCGGTGTCGATGCGACGGTCTTTGGGGCCGCGCTGGACTCGCCGGATGAAATGCACGCCTCGGCGCTCCAGGTTGGCCTTGAGCTCCTCATCAGATTGTAGCAGGAGGTAACGATGAAAAATAACCCCCTGCGTCCTATTTAGTGCCAGATGTGGGACAATGGATACTGAGATGTCCCCTAGGCGGTCGCACACCTGGAGCGCCGCCGACTGTGTGGCGGAGGTGGTCTTGATAAGAACGGACCCTGAACGCATCTTGCTGAGAGCCTCGATTTCCCCGAAGATGTCCTCAATGTGCTGAACAAAGAACATGGGCTTGGAGGTGGCGAATGTCCCCCCATCGGTTCGAGAACAGACCAAATAGCGGGGGAAGTACTTCGCCCCAAGCCGGCGGGCCTGTCCCTCCTCCCATGGAGTGGCCAAGGGGGAAAGGGCAGGAGAACCAGGACTAGAAACGGTACCTTTTCTTTTGAAAGACTCTGCCGCAGAGCGACCTGATACGTGTTGATGTTTCATCTGCGAAACGTCCGCCCCGATACCACCCACTCCGACCAGGGGCTCTCCCCACGGGCGCCACCCAGCCGCAGCAAGGGCCACCTGGCAGGATGACCATTGCCGGGAGTCCTGATGCCCCAAGGAGACGGGCATCTACTCCTTGGCCGACGTGGGGAGGGTGCAGCTCAGGTATCGGCAGTACGATCCCTGTGTTGTCAGGGGGCTACAACCTAGAGGGTACATGACGACCCCACCACAACGGGCTGGCTACCGTGCTGGATTTCTGGTGCCATGGAAAGTCCATCATGATCGCTGGGGCAGATGGAGATGCACTATGGGTGTAACTTGGACAACCCATCAGGCGTTTAGGCCCAATTTGAGGAATAGTGGGTATGGTTACAACGCCGGTGCAATGCTGAGTGCCAAGGTCTTAGTGCACTTAGGACCAGTGGTACACGACGTAAGGTGTCCTTCCCCAAAAGGCTCGTACTTCAGTAGAATTTTGAAAAATGGAGGTCAAACCCCAAGGGGGACCATCACATGGAAGGCCGAAACGGTTGAAACTCCTTTTAGTCGCCTCGTACGACAGGCAGGAATACCTCGGGCCTATTCTTACCCCGGACCCGCAGGGGGGTAGTATACATCAAGTCAGGGAACAAACAACATAATATGTTTTCATCGTGTTAATGTCGAATTTTGTGCCAGAAAGCGATGATTTGCGGAAAGCATTAATTTCTTGTTTTCATCTGAAAAAAGTGCTGAAGAGTCGCATGAATGCTTGTCAAGGCATATGGTGATCATGCTCTATCAGAAGCAAAAGATGGTCTCAGAAACAATGACTTTGATGTAAGAAATGAACGTGGAAGACCACCAAAAAAGTCTGAATATGCCGAATTGCAAGCAATATTGGATGAAGATGATACTTTTGAGTCAGAAGCAAATGGCAGCAATGCTAAATGGAGGTGGGGGGGGGGGATCTCTCTGACTGTTTGAAAGCTGTGGGAAAGATCCAAAAGTGTGGAAAATGGGTGCCACATGAACTGAATGGAAGACAGATGGAAAACCGAAAAACCATTTGTCAAATTTTGCTTCAAAGACAGGAAAGAAAATCAATTTTGCATCGAATTGTTACTGGCGATGCAAAATGGATTTATTTTAAGAATCCTAAACAGGAAAAATCATGGGTTAATCCTGGACAACCATCAACACCGACTGCAAAACCAGATCGATTTGGCAAGAAGACAATGCTCTGTTTGGTGGGATCAGAAAGGTGTGGTGTATTATGAGCTTCTAAAACCCGGTGACACTGAATACTAATCGCTACAGACAACAAATGATCAATTTGAACTATGCATTGATCGAAAAAAGACCAGAATGGGCCAGAAGACATGGCAAAGTATTTTTTTTACATAACAATGCACCTGCACACAAAGCAGAACTGGTTCAGGATACAATCAAAACACTTTGCTGGAAGCTGCTACCCCACCTGCTGTATTCACCAGACTTGGCCCCTTCCAACTACCATTTGCTTTCATCAATGTGACACGCATTGGCTGAGGAACACTGATTCCTATGAAGAAGTTGAAAATTGGGTGTGATTGGTTTGCTTAAAAAGACCATTTTTATTTGTGTGGTGTCCACAAATTGCCAGAAAGGTGGTCAGTACTTTGAATAAAATGTTTTTACTTTTCAATTCAAATATAGTGTTTCATTTTCACAAAAAATGCTCATTTTATACCGGTACACTTGGTATTGCGACCTTTGTACAGGCGAATCACAAAATAATAGTACCCTAAAAAATGACAATTCTCCAATTAGTTTTGGAAATGCCTGTTCTGAAAGTGTCATGTTGTAATGCAAACTGCAGATACCAGTTTATAGGAATTGTTAACAACCTAAGGATTCTTTTAGTTCCTTGTTAAAGTCATTCAAACGTTTTAAATTCACATTTGGTCCATTCATTAATAGCAGAAACTTTTTTTAGGTTTTTAAAACTCAATGATCTTTTTATACCTCCAAACCATTTTGGATAACAGTTTTCCATCATTTCATGTGCTGCGAAGAGGTTTTACCTTGAAGTTAGTTTTTTCAACTTCATTGATCTTATCTATTCCAGCCTTCTTTAGAGTGCTGGTTCCGGAATATCACAGAAAAGCTCACCAGCATAAAAGTTACGAGTATCTTCAGTCATGGCAGTAATGAGTATTTCTTCTACTGGTTTAAAAATTCTACTATGTAATTCAACGATACGGACAGAAGTACGAGTTTCATAGTGCTGTCATGTTTAGTATTAAAATTTCATGTAGCAGATGATGTGAACTTTAAACACTGATTCAGAAATTTCATTCAGTCTGTATTATTATTACAACTGACCATCAGAACACTTTGTTCTGATGTATTATTCACTATGCTCATAGTATGTTTTGACTTTTGAACAAAATAGTAATAAAACAAGCTTATACAGACTAAGAATATGGTGTTAGTGAAACACATTGACCACCCATAAGCAAAATTCTTTTATTGCACTTTCAGCCTGAGGTCACACAAATGGCATCATGACCAGTTTCATCATTTAGCAAGGTGTCAGACCATTTAAGTTACATAGTAACTCATAGTACAACTGATGAATTACTACATATCGCGTTCAAAACTTCTGATTATGACTTGCTAAGAAGTTGAAACCTATTATGATACCATTTACATGAGCCAGTGCTGAAAAATACAGTAAAAGAATAAAACAAATCTTTATACATAAAGTACCTGCTGGGAATGTTGGCGGGGTTTCATCAGGACAAACTGCTGACTGGTCAGGTACTGGGTATACAGCAGGCTCTTCAACAGCCACTGCTGCTGCCGTTTCTTCAGCAACTGCATTCGTAGGGACCTCTCCTTCAGGTGCAACATTCTACAATTGAAAGAATCTTTATAATTGTGAACAATGTTGCATCACAAATATACTTGCAACTATTTTCCTACATTTCAATCAGTTAAATATGGATAAGAAATTAATATTAAATTATATACTTCATGGCACTACCCATACACACATCTGAGGGGCAACAGAGGTCATACAGGTGAGGTGATTGGCAGCAGGTAGGCGATGGGAAAAACACTGGAGAGGTCCCATAATTTTTATTTCTTGTCTATGTATGTACTGCACAAATTAAAGTATACCATCTCTTAAAAATTTTATCTTAAAGGGTTTTTAACATTTCTTTCACATCTGCAAGAATTGCACTGGGATGCAAGTTGTGGTACGAGAGAAATGAAGAAACGAAAAAGTATAGAGGTGTTATTGTACATCAAAATAATATGAAGCCTACCATTTCTAAGCATTATCTACATTGTTTGTACATCTTACTGAATGAGTATTATCTGTGATTTCAAGTAGTAGGTGTATTTTATCAAAGCCTGAATGAAGGTATGATCATACTGACACTTAGTAATACCTTCTGAATATTCTGACCCTTTCCAGCAGTTTGTTCAGTTTTTACAGTTGCTTGCTCTGCAGTTCACTACAAAATCACTAACTAAACATTCCTCATCACTTACAAATCACTGATGCAGCAATTATTGCATCATCCCTAGAACCACATGGATCTCAAATATTATCTGCAATAAGCCTATGCAGAAATAAGAAAGTTATCACTATCAGACCCTCATGTGGCAGCCTTATTAACTCTGTTCACATTTCCATAAAAATAACTCTAGGATAGTCTGCCAAAAATGGTTGATACACTGGATTTTTGCTTAGTTTTAAGAACTACTTAGAGATCAGCAGTGCATCTGCACCTGTGTCACAAATATGTTGTCCGAGTTACAATAGAATTATAATTTTAAAAAAGTTAGACTCTTTCCAATCTCCAGATTTAACGAACCATTAACCATTCTTGTTTAAGCACAGTGCCACTTCACTCCAATGAGGTATAGATTAAGCTAACTGTATTGTGAGAAGGGAACATTTCATATTCAAACTAAACCAAACAATGCCCTAACTTCTGTGACCTTTGGAGGTTAACTGGCATGCTAGTGTTCTGAATATACTAAATGAGTGGACCAGATTGACAGCAATGTGTTATGAACATTTGTGGTATAGAATACACACAAAACCTCAACAATCCTGCAATGAAAGTGACAAGAGCACTACGTACAGTAAAATACAATTATTGCACATGCATAGGAAAGCTTATAAATGCACATCAAAGATGATGATACTGCTGTGGTATCAACAACAAGGAAGATGTTTTACAGCTTTAGATGCAGAGAATGACAGGGGAGGGATGAGTCTGTAAAGGTAGATATACTCACCTCTCCTGCAGTCTCCTCTACAGCTTCTTCCACAGACTGGTCAAAATATCCACAACTGACTATGGTTGTTACAATTTCTTTCAGTTTTGCACATGTCGTCCCAACAAGCTCTTTTGGTTTCCCTTCAACAATAGCTAATAGGTGTTCGGCAGAAAGATTCACTTGGTCCTGTGGATGCAGAAGAGAATTATCAAATTTACAAAGAGAGAGAAAAATGGAAAGACAAAAGATGAGCCTGATTCATACCTGGAATGATTGTGTGCCTTCTTCCCCTCCATGCTTTGGAGAAACCTCAACATATAAGTCATCCAGATACTTTAAATCTTCTTCAGTCAGCTGTGCTGCACCATTTCTACCAGCCAAAAAATCTTCCCGAACAGTATCTTGCCCCATACTCTGCAGTACATCCTAGAGCAAAAGTTTTGGGTGTTACGTGATGAACATTATATAAAAAACTACAGCACGTCTCTTTCTGATGCATTACATATATCTGCCTTAAGTATAGGCAGTTTCAAATACAATTTAACAGAGTTTTTTCAACTTTTGTACTGAGCACAAAAGAATAATGTGTGTGATACATCTATACTGCAAATAATTCAATGAACTGATTACAATGCCAAGTACTTACCATACAGACAACAAATATTCTTTAAGTTTGACAGGATGTGCTAACACCAAGTTAAGGCACGCAAGAAAAATAATTATGAAAGCTTGATATATTGAGAAAATGTGTGTGTATGAACTATATTGACAACATAACATCATCACTATTATTCCTAGATAATCAAGAAACGAGATGACTGGCCACGTGTGGGAGTTATGTTTGCGTGGACATGTGCATTTTCTTTTGCTTACATCTTAAGAACTTTGTGTGATAGCTAATAATATCTACCTTCTTAAAGTGCCTGTGTCACTCAACACCTTCTTTGTGTGTTGGCAGGGGTCTAGCCTTTTAGTATTATTGTTCCTTCTACAAAATATAGACATTTCCGCTTAATTGTTGGCATATCGCCTTTCTATGAGTGACTTATCTCTCAACAAGAAGCATATGCTTTTGCTTCACAGATTCGTGCTGAACAAACTTCTGTATTTTAAATGGAAAGCTAAGATGTTAAGTAACCCAAACCGAATATTGCTCAATGGCTTGTCAGACAAGGACTTTTTAAAGTTCTCTCTTTCAAAGATGCATTGTCAGAACTATTCCAATGAATCTCAATCTGACATGCTACTTCCACACAGCAAGACCTGTGCATCTTACAAAGAAGATAACTTCACAACGATTCTACTTATTGCAACAAGGTTGTTTCGAAACAACTTTCACGATTAGATGATGTTTAAAAAATGACTACAGCAAATGGACAGTGCCAGAAGAGCAGCAGCAAATATTGTATCACAAACAATGGTGCACAGAATTCACCACCAGCAATTTCATTCTTGTCATATTCAATGTACAAAAATTACAATACAAAATATTTCCTCCTAAAATGAAACCATGGAAAAATCCAGGACAAAATAATGACCATATTATGAAAATGATAGATTGTTACTTACTATATATCACAATTGCTGAGTTGTAGACAGGTACACAGCCATTCTGGAAGAAGTCCTCCTGTCCAAAGGCTTACATGTTTAGCAGTCTGTCCTTTTCATAATATTGCCCTTCCAAAAATGAATTTTCATGCCTTTATTTCCTAACACAATCTCATTTTTATCTACATAATATAAGGTGGGTGTTCTAGGACATAAAATCAGTGTTTCACTTCATAAAACATTTTGTCTGGAGTCTAAATTGGCACTGAAAGCTCCAAATATTACTCATACTAGAGATTGGTTAGTTGGTTGATTTGGGGCAGGGGACTAAACAGCAAGGCCATTAGTCCCCTCACATTAGGGAAGGAAGTTGGCTATGCCCTTTCAAAGGAACCATCCCAGCATTTGGCTGTAGGGATTTAGGGAAAACGCACCGGACGTGGGTTTGAACCATCATCCTCCCGAATGCGAGTCCAGTGTGCTAACCACTGTGCCATATTGTAGATATTGTGTATATATATATATATTCATTAACCAATGCAGTATTCTGTGTAATTCCTATGGAGTGCTGCATAAGAGACCAGTACATCTCATCTCATTCACAAATAGTTGTTACTTAACCTTAAACAGTGTTTAACCTAAATTTTTGTATGTACAATACTTGCACAGTGTTAACACCTACTCTCAACCTAGAAATAAAATTTAGAATTACTAAGGGCCAACAGTACAAACACTGCTGATTGCAGGGCAATTTAACCTTAGTATCAGAACTGAGCCAGTTCTGGTATCCACTGTGTTGCAAACACGAAACTTGCAACAACTGAACAAGGTTCAGTGCATCTTTTCTCGCTGTAATAGATCCACCTCATGATCTACATACATGTTTTCTTCAGTATAGTGCACAATCAAATCTCAGGAAGGTGTCAGTTTTAATGATCCTTAGTTTAATGAAACTGTAAGTGGATGGACTAAGATGTAGGTAATACAGATCAAGAAATATACCAATACAATAGCCAGTGATCACAGTTCTGCCAGCAGAGGATCATTCAGAACTTCAGAACAATTGTAGTGGGGAACTTTCTTTTCCTCCAATAAAATAAGCAAGTGAAAATCCAATATATTCTGGATGGCAGTAACAAAAAATTTCTATCCAGCATTGAATATCAAATTTGCAGTTTCTTTTTGAATCTAATGAGGAAGTGCAAGTTTAATCCTGGAATTTTGTTTTATATGGAAAAAAGTGATTTTGTGAGACAAAAAGTACAATATGCAGGTTTTATTCAGTGCAGTAAAATCAACACGAAGTATTTAAACAACACTTAAATAATTGTAAAAATAAATGTTATATAATTTTAATTAAAAATTTCAAACGATTTGCACCTTGAATCTCTGTTTAAACAAGTCTTAGTATAAGTTACAAAATGTCACCTCATGAGTTAAGGGGTATTATTGAAGTATGCATTTTATTCACATAGTAAAAAAGGAGATAACTAACTTCAATCAAAAATATTGTTCTCCTAGAGGACAATGGAAATGAAGATGAGAATATAGTGCAAGTTAACTGTGACACCAATACATTGCATATTTTGAACAAACAATAACCTCTACAAGCTGATAAGCAACACCCAAGCCAGGATTCTGTTAAAAAACCCGCAGTGTCAGACTCACGTCCCAAGACCAAAGACATTCTTGATGTGAAATACAAATTTTACAAAAGATTGGAGTGCCTCATACATGAACATAAAATACAGTGGATGCTCGCAAAATTAAAAGGCTGCAACCACCATGTTCTCCCAATTATTCGTGCACAGATTATCCAGTTTGAGGACTATTTGTGCTTAATGAGAGAAAGTGAGAATTTGTGCTTAATGTGTGTGTGTGTGTGTGTGTGTGTGTGTGTGTGTGTGTGTGTGTGTGTGTGTAATAACCAACCATCAGACAAGAAGTGCCATTTCCACTGTCTAAAGAACTGCCCCACGTGACAACAGAGTACTGTTTCACTTGTTATAGTCCAGCCTACTCATCTACATCTATACTCTGCATACCATCGTTCCATTCAGTTATGGAGTGCAGGAAGAACAATTGTTTGAATGCCTCACTGTGTGCCATAATTCTAATCTTATCCTCTTGATTGCTATGTGAGCAATATGTAGGGGATTGTAGTACATTTTTAGAGTCATCATTTAAAGCCAAATCTTGAATCTTCATTAACAGAATTTCTCAGGATAGTTTATGTCTACCTTTTTAAGTCTTCCAGATCAGTTCCTTCACTATCTCTGTATACACTCCCATGGATCAAAGAAACCTGTCACTATTCATGTTGCCCTTCTCTATCCACATTCAAAACCCAGACTGAGCTTATGTGATCATTCCTTGTCATATCCCAGCAGTCTGTACATGTTTGGTGATTCCAACAGTGACTCACTGATATTATAGTCATAGGATGCTATGTTTTCGCTGTGAAATGCACAATTTTACATTTCTGAACGTTTAAAGCAAGTTGCCAACTTTGAAATCTTATCAAGATCTGACTTAATATTTATACAGCTACTTTCAGATAGTACTTTATTCTAGGTAACTGCATCATCTGCAAAAAGCCTCATGTTACTATTAATGTTGTCCATTATGTCATTAAATTACAGCAGGAACAATAAGGGTCACAACACACTTCTGTGGGGCACACCAAAAGTTACTTCTACATCTGACAATTACTCCATCCAAGATACACTGGACATTGAGTCGCATGATTTTCAGAAAGCAAGAAATACTGCATCTTCCCGACTGCCTTGATCCTAAGCTTTCAGTATGCCATTTGAGAAGAGTGTGAGTTGTGTTTCACATGATTTTGGAATCCATGCCAATTGGCACTGAGGAGGTCATTCTGTTCAAGATACCTCATTATGTTTGAGCTCAGAATATGTTCCAAGGTTCTACAACAAATCAAAGTGAAACATATTGGATGGCAGGTTGAACCTGATAGGGATTTCAGTAGGTCCTGGAGATTACTTCAATTTTAACAATTTCAGCTGTTTCTCAACACCATTGACACCAACACTTATTTCATTCATCTTTTCAATGGTAAGAGGATTAAATTAGAGCAATTATCCTGTTCCTTTGTAAAGGAACATCTGAAAACTGAGTTATGTATTTCAGCTTTTGCTTTGCTACCCTCAGTTTCAGTTCCAGTGTCATTCACTATGGACTGGACACTAACTTTGGTGCCTCTAACAGCCTTTACATATGACCAGAATTTATCTGTTTTTTCTGAAATATCATCTGACAATACTCTGCTACAATAGTCATTGAAGGCATCATGCGTTGCTCTCTTGACAGCCCCACACTTTTCATTTACCATATCCCTCCCCCCCTCTCTAGCTCTATGCTTTGTTTTATACCTATTATATAGTAATCTCAATGTCTAGTGACTATACCACAAATGTTCCCTTCCATTATGAACTGTTCTGCTGGGTGCATATATATCCACTACACAGTCAACAGTTCTTTTAAACTTTAGCAATAGTGTGTGTACATGTTCCAGCCCTATGCTGAAAGTTAGGACACTATTGATTTTTTATCTGGTTTACTGAACATACATCTTTCTGCTTGTTTTTGCTGTACTCTGGAAGTCATTGTTGCCACAACTGCATAATGGTCACTGATACCAGGTTTGATGTGGACATCCTCAAAGAGGTCAGGCCTATTTGTTGCCATTAGATCCAACATATTTCCATCATGACTGAGGTTTCCTAACTATCTGTTCTAGGTAGTTTTCTGAGAAGGGATTTAACAATGTTTCACAGGATGTCTTAATACCAATCTCTAACAAAACTGATTTTCTGATGGTAATCGGCATGTGTCACTGAAGCAAGTCAAAAGAAATTTCTGAGAGAGATGATGGCAAAACGAAAGAAACACGTTAACATTAAAACAAAATTTAGAATTAATTGGAAGATTTGAGAGGGGGAAAACAACTGCAAATGGCTCTGAGCACTATGGGACTTAATATCTATGGTCATTGGTCCGCTAACAACTGCAAAACCAAGTGCTAATATTGGCACTGGAATGCAGACTGTCTGGGACATTAAAAGGAATAAGGCCGGTATTACACTATCAAATTTCTTTGTCAAAGATGTGGTCCAAAGATGTGGTCCAAAGATGTGGTCCAAAGATGTGGTCCAAAGATGTGGTCCAAAGATGTGGTCCAAAGATGTGGTCCAAAGATGTGGTCCAAAGATGTGGTCCAAAGATGTGGTCCAAAGATGTGGTCCAAAGATGTGGTCCAAAGATGTGGTCCAAAGATGTGGTCCAAAGATGTGGTCCAAAGATGTGGTCCAAAGATGTGGTCCAAAGATGTGGTCCAAAGATGTGGTCCAAAGATGTGGTCCAAAGATGTGGTCCAAAGATGTGGTCCAAAGATGTGGTCCAAAGATGTGGTCAAAGATGTGGTCAAAGATGTGGTCAAAGATGTGGTCAAAGATGTGGTCAAAGATGTGGTCAAAGATGTGGTCAAAGATGTGGTCAAAGATGTGATCAAAGATGTGATCAAAGATGTGATCAAAGATGTGATCAAAGATGTGATCAAAGATGTGATCAAAGATGTGATCAAAGATGTGATCAAAGATGTGATCAAAGATGTGATCAAAGATGTGATCAAAGATGTGATCAAAGATGTGATCAAAGATGTGATCAAAGATGTGATCAAAGATGTGATCAAAGATGTGATCAAAGATGTGATCAAAGATGTGATCAAAGATGTGATCAAAGATGTGATCAAAGATGTGATCAAAGATGTGATCAAAGATGTGATCAAAGATGTGATCAAAGATGTGATCAAAGATGTGATCAAAGATGTGATCAAAGATGTGATCAAAGATGTGATCAAAGATGTGATCAAAGATGTGATCAAAGATGTGATCAAAGATGTGATCAAAGATGTGATCAAAGATGTGATCAAAGATGTGATCAAAGATGTGATCAAAGATGTGATCAAAGATGTGATCAAAGATGTGATCAAAGATGTGATCAAAGATGTGATCAAAGATGTGATCAAAGATGTGATCAAAGATGTGATCAAAGATGTGATCAAAGATGTGATCAAAGATGTGATCAAAGATGTGATCAAAGATGTGATCAAAGATGTGATCAAAGATGTGATCAAAGATGTGATCAAAGATGTGATCAAAGATGTGATCAAAGATGTGATCAAAGATGTGATCAAAGATGTGATCAAAGATGTGATCAAAGATGTGATCAAAGATGTGATCAAAGATGTGATCAAAGATGTGATCAAAGATGTGATCAAAGATGTGATCAAAGATGTGATCAAAGATGTGATCAAAGATGTGATCAAAGATGTGATCAAAGATGTGATCAAAGATGTGATCAAAGATGTGATCAAAGATGTGATCAAAGATGTGATCAAAGATGTGATCCAATATTTCGTCCAATATACTTGACAAAGATCTTTGACGTAGCGTTAGAGGGGGTATTACACTGTCATCAAATTTTTCGTCAAAGTTCAAGATGGCTGACAACAACTTGTTATTAACCGCAGCAGTTCTACGTACTCCAATTGCATTGTGTGCACATGCGGAAAAGAAGTGGGGGAAAAAATGGAACCATACATACGAGGTTGACAGCCTTAAAAGTCCTGGGATTACAACTTGATAATAAATTCAGTTGGGAGGAGCACACCACAGAACTGCAGAAACGCCTTAACAAATCTGTATTTGCAATTCGAGTGTTAGCAGACATAGGCAACATAAAAATGAAAAAGCTTGCATACTTTCATTCCATAATGTCATATGGGATAATATTTTGGGGTAAATCTTGAAGTCGAACAAGTTTTCACGGTCCAAAAGCGTGTAATACGTATTATTTGTGGAGTAAATTCACGGACCTCCTGCAGAAACCTCTTCAAAGAACTGGGTACTTCAGATTCTTGCATTGGTACTGGGGGAAAATAAGAAAGAAAATGAAACTGTTGGCGGGCCAGAAGTACAGTGAGACTGTCGTTTGGACGTACGAGATTTGCAGGTTAGCTTTTTTTGTTTTGTATTTCATGCCTAGATACTTCCGTAGAGATATTGTTGCATGTGGATCATTATATGTAATGATTATTACAATACATGCAACGATATGTTTGTACAGTTATCGAGGCATGAGAAACAAAAAAAAAAAAAAAAACTATAACTCTCGTAGGCCCAAATGACAAGAGTCTCACTATACTTCCAGCTCGCAGGTTAACTACTGCCTCTCAGTATATTTACTTCTTAATAACATTTGTCGTAATTAATATATCTCTTTTTCTAACAAACAACTCAGTTCATACATACAATACCAGGAACAAAAATGATCTGCACAAGGACTTAAAAACACTTACTTCAGTTCAAAAAGGGGTCCACTACTCAGGAACACTCATCTTCAATAATTTGCCAGGAAACATAAAAAATTTAGTTAGAAATAAAGATCAGTTTAAAAGGAGCCTGAAAGACTTACTACTGGCCAACTCCTTCTACTCCCTTGGCGAAATTTTTAATAGAAACAAATGATGTATTGTATTTATTCATACTATTAGTATTTTTATTTCAGCTTAAAAAAAATCGACATGTTCCACATCCACGAGGATCTCCTCAGCACGGATCTATGGAACGAAAAACTAATCTAATCTGGGTGAAGCCGTGGGTTTTACGACGACATGATAAAAGCATTCAACAAAACTTGTTATGTGAGCTTACAGTGGAAGACGTCAAGTCGTACATCAATTACTTAAGAATGGATGTGCATACATTTCTGTATGTGCTCAATGAAGTGTATCCTCATATCACAAAGCACAATTTTCACTTAAGAACTGCTACATCTTCAGAAGACAGGCTCACTATAACACTCCGATTCCTTGCTACAGGAGAGGGTTATGTTAGGTTAGGTTAGGTCAGGTTAGGTCTCCAATCTTCTTAATCTATTTTTGTATTCAGGGTGCCTCACGTTGTAAAGCGCCTCATAAGCTTCAGACATCTCTATTAATTCTGTAGTTGTCGGCACACACCAATTGTATTTACCGGCAATGGTTATAAAAACACTACAGACGACAGAACGCTGCAGCGATACTAGCGCTCCGCGTGGTAACATATCGCATTGCAGTGAACAGAAGACAAGCGATTTCTTTGATCAAATATACGGCCTCGGCCTAGATTTGATCAAATATTGGACGACATTTGTCAAAGATCCCTATTACACTATCAAAAATCTTTGACAAAGATATTGGACAAAGAAATTTGATAGTGTAATACCGGCCTAAGCATATTGTCAGGAAATGCAATTCTAATTCTGGACCACCTGCACGCAACAGCATGAAGAGATCTACATTTGACGGCCTAGATGCTGCCAAAAACAAGCAGAAGGTATCACTATTTCAGGCACAATGTGTGGCAAAAGAGCTAAATCTTTTTTTCCTGAAGCTCTATGGTTATATGGGGCCTCATCTGGATGGCTAATCAGATTCAAACATCATCATGGGATTCAGGAACTTACTGTGCAAGGAAAGCAGCTTAGTTCAAATTTTGTGGCAGCTAATTTCTCCTGGGAAGGGTTTCCGATTGGTTGGTTGGTTTAAAGGCGGGAGAAGGGACCAAACTACGAGGTCATCGGTCCCTTGTTCCTAATAAAACAATGCCACAAGTGTTAGAATAAAATGTGGACGAAACACACAACACAAAATGGAAAGAAAGGAAAAGCCACAAGAACGAAGGGAAGGCAACGAACACTAAAAGGAACAAAAGAGGACAAGAAAACAGATGCTAGAAACAGAAGACAGTAAAACATGAATGCACATTGCAGTGGCTGGCCAACCAAGGGAATAAAAAGGGAAAGCCGCAACACATGAAAACCTCCACCCTAAAAGCACTAGGGTGGACGACACAGAGGGACAAAGTACAAGCGCTAAAACCTACATAGAAGTATAAAACCCAATATCAAGGATAAAACGTACAACTTAAGCTGCTGTGGAGGCATTGCCACCCAACACCAAAGGCAGGGTGCTGGGAAAGTTAAAAGTCTGAAACAAGGCGGCCAAAAGTGGGCAGTCCATCAAGAGGTGGACGACTGTCATTTGGGAGCCACAGCAACACTTAGGTGTCCTCACGACGGAGTAAGTAACCATGCATTAGCCACGTATGGCCAATGCGGAGCCAGCAGAGGACAGCTGATTCCCTGCGAGAGGCCTGCATGAAAGACTTCCACACATTCATAGTCTCCATAATGACATGCAGTTTGTTGTGCGTCCTGTTACGCCATTCCATCTCCCAAAGCCGGAAAACCCTGCGGTGTAAGAACACAGGTCAGCTTCAGAG
Organism: Schistocerca serialis cubense; assembly: GCF_023864345.2. NCBI lineage: Eukaryota > Metazoa > Arthropoda > Insecta > Orthoptera > Acrididae > Schistocerca > Schistocerca serialis. The sequence goes on from NC_064641.1 coordinate 260,731,006, forward strand.
ATGCTTATCTCCAGAAAAGGTTTCCGTGTCGCCTGTTTGGCCAGCCTGTCGGGAAGTTCGTTGCCGGGGATTCCGATGTGTCCTGGGGTCCACACAAATACCATGAAACGATGGGACTGTTCCAGGGCATAAATGGACTCCTGTATGGACGCTACCAGAGGGTGGTGAAGGTAGCACTGGTAGATAGCTTGTAGGCCGCTCAATGAGTCAATACACAGGAGAAATGACTTGCCAGGACATGAGCGGATGTACTCAAGCTGCCACTGCAGCCAACTCGTCGATACATCCTCCATGAACATATGCGAAGCCTAAGTGACCATCAGCCATTGAGCCGTTGGTATAAACCACTTCAGAGCCCTGGAACACATCAAGAATCTAGAGGAAGTGACAGCGGAGAGCGGTGGGGTAAACAGTCCTTAGAGCCATGAAAAAGTTCCAGACGATGCTGCGGCCAAGGCGTACACCCTTGAGGTGTACGTGAACGGACTGCAATAAGAGATGGTAAAGGGAAGGACTCCAGTTCTGAGAGAAGGGACTGCACGCGAACCGCAATTGCTAGCCCCGATTTGGGTCGCCGATGCAGTAGATGGACTGCAGTGGGCAAGAAAAGGAAACTAATTTGGATGCGCAGGGGAACTATGAATGTGTGCTGCGTAACTGGTGAGTAGTTGCGCATGTCTGATCTGCAGGGGAGGGACACCAGCCTCCACCAGTACGCTGGTCACCGGACTCGTTGTAGGAGCTCCTGTCGCTAATCGGACCCAACAGGGGTGAACAGGGTTGAGTAAATGCAATGCTGAAGGCACTGCAGAACCATAAACCACACTTCCACAGTCAATTTGGGATTGGACAAGGGCTATGTAGAGCTGCAGCAGTGTACAGCGATCTGCACCCCAATTGGTGTTGCTCAGGCAATGGAGGGCATTGAGGTGATGCCAGCTCTTCTGCTTAAGCTGACGAAGATGAGGGAGCCAAGTCAATCGAGCATCGAAAACCAGTCCTAGGAACTGATATGTCTCCACTACAGTGAGTGGATCATCATTAAGGTAAAGTGCGGGTTCCGGATGAACGGTACAATGCCAACAGAAGTGCATGACACATGACTTTGTGGCTGAAAACTGGAAGCCGTGGGCTAGAGCCCATGACTGCGCCTTGTGGGTGGCTCCTTGGAGGCGCCGCTCAGCAACAACAGTACTGGAGCAGCAGTATGAACTGCAGAAGCTGTCTGCACACAGAGACGGTGAGACGGAGGGCTCGACAGCTGCTGCTAGACCGTTAATGGCCACTAAAAATAGAGATTCAATACAGAGCCCTGCGGGACTCAATTCTCCTGGATATGGATGGAATTATGAGTCACCAACTTGGACACAGAAAGTACGGAGCGACACAAAGTTTTGGACAAAAATCGGGAGCATGCCCCGGAGACCCCACTCATACAATGTGGCAAGGATATGATGTCACCAGGTCGTGTAATATGCTTTTTGTAAATCAAAAAAGATGGCAACCAGATGTTGCTGTCTGGAAAGGGCTGTTCATGTGGCAGATTCTATGGACACAAGATTATCTGTGGTAGAACGACCCTGGCGGAAGCTGCCCTGACATGGAGTCAGCAAGCCACGTGACTCCAGGACCCGACCCAACCCAACTGCCGACATACCATATGTTCCAGCAGCTTACAAAGAACATTTGTGAGGCTAATGCGCCGACAGCTATCCACATCAAGCAGGTTTTGACTGGGTTTGAGCACCGGAAAGATGGTGCTCTCGTGCCATTTCGATGGAAAGACGCCATCACACCAGAGCCAGTTGGAGAAGATCTCGCTTGTAGTCCGAGGAGCTGTGTCGGGGCAATGTGCAAGGGCACTGAGGAGCTCCCACTCTGTAAATGGGGTGTTATAGGATTCACTGCAGCATGTAGTGAACGAGAGGACATTCACTTACAGGCGCCGTTTGAGTGTGCGAAAGGCTGGGGGGTAATTCTCCGATGCAGAGGCTTGAGCAAAGTGCTAAGCAATCGCGTTTGCGTCGGTACATAACTCGCCATTTATGGTAACACCAGGGACAACTGTTGGGGCCTGGTACCCGAAAAGACATTTGATCTTTGCTCAGACTTGGGAAGATGACGTGTGGCACCCAATAGTGGAGACGTGTCTCTCCCAACACTCCTTCCGTTGTTTGATAAGGTAGCGAACACAGGCACAGAGCCGTTTAAAGGCTAAGAGGTGCTCCAGGGAAGGATGCCACTCATGCTGCTGTAGAGCTCGCTGACGCTCCTCAATTGCTTCATCGACTTCCAGTGGCCACTAAGGGACTGCCTTTCGTCAGGGGCACCCTAAAGAGCGAGGGATTGCATTTTCTGCTGCAGAAACAATTTAGCTGGTCACCTGCTCAACCATCACATCGATGTTACTGTGTCGGGGAGATTCAGCAGAGGTGATTAAAAGTTCCCCCGTCTGTCTTGTTCAAAGCCCATCTGGGTAGGCGTCTGTGTGCCTGATGCTGGGGCAGTGGTCTCTACCACACAGATTGTCATGTGCTCTCCAGTGGATAGATGGGAGAAGTCCTGGGCTGTAAATTGATTAATCGATGACCGAGTAACTACCATGAGCCACACTGAAATGTGTGGCGGCCCCAGTAATTAAGAGGCAGAGGTCGAATTGAGACAGTGAAGTTTCGACATCTCTGCCTCTGTCAGTAAGCATGGTACAACCCCACAAGGGGTTATAGGCATTAAAATCTCCCAGAAGTAGGAAACGTTTAGGGAGTTTATCAATCGGTGCAGCACCATCAGGAGGAAGATATACATTGCAGACAGTTATTGCCTGCATCATCCTTATTCTGACAGCCACAGCATCAAGAGGGGTTTGAAGGGACATATGTTCACTACAGACCAACTTCAGGACAAACGCAAACTCCACCTGACACACTATTATAATTGCTTGTAGTTGCTACGGTTCCTGTAATATCCTTTATAGCCGCAGAGGACAGGCGTCTGCATTGCTGGGAACCAGGTTTCCTGGAGGCAATGCAGATAGCAGGTGTAAAGCTTAACAGTTGCCGTAGCTCAGCCACGCGGTGGAGAAAACTGCCGCAGTTCCACCGGAGGATAACATTGTGAGACTGGGAAGGCATGGAACACTGAGGCAGTTTACACCTCGGCATCACCTGCTGCCACCAATTTATTGCCCGAGCCGTCAACATCCATTGTGTCTGAGGGTCTGGCGAGATCTAGGTCTCAGCGGACGCCAAAATCTCCACTCCATCCTCAGCTGCAGAGCTTGTAGGTAGCGGTAATGGTGAGGGTGCCACCGCAATTTCCTTGGTCTTAGGTTTTTTTTGGATTTATCTTCCTGCTCCTTGGGTTTCCCTGGCTGGGAGGATTTCACCGATTCAGTCTCCAGGACTGAGGATGAGTGTGAAGCCTTACAACCAGCTGCTTTTGGGCTCTTCACCCCCACTGGCAGGTGTCATCTTTCCCACTAGAAAAAACCTGGGAAGGGTGTGACCCAAGAGACCCCTTCCCAGCAAGAGAAGCCGAAGAAGACTTACGCTTCTACGGCTTAGAAGTGGGGATGGACATCCCCGATGGCTGGGAGGGGGGGGGGGGGGGTTGCTGCTCACGAAGTAGGTGGTGCAGGAACAACAGGGAGGGAAATGCCCCCCACCATCAAGTGGGCAGGTGTAGTCTTCCGGCTCAGAGGGTTGGCGGAGCTGATGGTGTCAGATCTGTTGGAGCGGCGGCATAAGACGATGTCATATGCACAGGATGCAGGCATTCAAATTTTCTCTTAGCCTCAGTGTAGGTCAGTCAGTCCAAGGTCTTTTACTCCATGATTTTCCTTTCTTTGTGGAGAATCCTGCTGTGGGGCGAGCAAGGAACATGGTGCTCTCCACAGTTGACACAGATGGGAGGCAGGGCACATGGAGTATTGGGATGTGATGAGCGTCCACAGCGCCTGTGATGTTGAAAGTACAGTGGGAAGACATATAGCCGAACTTCCAGCATTTCAAGCACCACATCAGGGGAGGGATAAAGGACTTTACATCACAGCGATAGACCATCACCTTGACCTTCTCGGGTAATGTTGCACCCTCTAAGGCCAAGATGAAGGCACTGGTGGCAACCTGATTATCCTTCGGACCCCGGTGGACGCGCCGGACAAAATGTACACCTCGCTGCTCTAAATTGGCGCGCAGCTCATTGTCGGACTGCAAAACAAGGTCTCTCTGAAATATGATACCCTGAACCATATTTATGGAGCGTAATGGTAAAGGTACGTTTACACTGGGATACATGTATCGCGACATGTATGAGCGACATGTCAATTTGACATGTCGCGATACATCACCTCATACAAAAATTAACGGAACTTGTATGCGGACCCTCCAGCTCATACATGTCGCGTATACATTTTGTATATCGCTTTTTGGCCATATACGCGACATATATGAGCGACATTTGAAGAACTCGCGCATGCGCAGTACTATCATTTCCTGTCGTCTTGTCGACTGCTTATTTCGACAATTAGCGCATGCGTAGTACCAGGCTCTTTGGCGGCTGTTTGAGTTTTGAAGGTGCCGACTGTCGTTTCGACGTTAATGTATCTGCATAGAATATCAAAAAGTGTCATATGCAACATTATTCTTCGTGTTTTCGAGGCCATTGTGCAAGTTTTATCCCAAGAAGTGAAGGTAAACGTTTTATATATATCTGAGTATGTAATACATTATATAATTTTTTCATGCTTCTGGCACGTATATCAATGTTTTGCTATTATTCCGGCGGACAACGGATGCTAATGCCGACAATCTTGTGTGATATGTTGGCATTAGCAATCGTGCGACAATGCAAATGTTTTGTCATGAAATCTTCGTTTTACGAGGAATCCCCAGTGGCTAAAAAACGAAGTGTTACTGCCAACTGATCCTCTGGTGGAATCACTTCCCGAAAGTTTGTGTTGGTTTTGGACACAAGAGGAGCCACAAGTGGTAACAAACCGCGGAAATCCTCCATACTCATCCTAACATAATTTCTAAAATATGCACCATCCTCTAGCGTTAATTCGCGAGAAACTCTCTGTGCCACCATCTACGCTTCCTCCGCCTTTTCTTCCTATCATCTTCCAAAAGAGCAAGTGTATCAGCACATAAAAATGTGAAATCTTCCAAATCGTCGTCGGAAGCTATCGCACAGTGATACATATCAACCAATGTAAACACACGCTCATACATGTATGAGGTTGATACTTGTCAACTCATACAAGTCGCGATACATGTCGCAAAGTCGCATATACATGTATCTCATACATGTGCCGATACAAATCACAGTGTAAACGCACCTTTACAGAAACATCCCCCAGATTGTCACGAGTGAGTAACTCCCGTGACTGGGCAGAGGATGCTGTTTTGATGAAGACTGACCCAGATCTCATTTTGGACAAGCCCTCCACCTCCCCAAACTTGTCCTCTAAATGCTCAACAAAAAACTGAGGCTTCATCATCATCATGAAAGATTCCCCATCAGCTCTCTACCATACAAGGTACCGGGGCAAGTAAGATGCGCTGCCATCCTTAGCCTGACGTTCCTCCCACGGTGTGGCCAGGGAGGAGAACGATTTGGGGTTGTACTTCTGTGCGTTGAATTCAGCTTGTGATCGCTTAGAGACTGCTTGTGTTTCACCACCAGCAAGAAATGATGGACTACACTTCACTTCATCGCATGTGATCTGCCCTGATGCCACCCACTCCAACCAAGGGCCTCCTCCAGGTGCCACCCAGCCGCAGCAAAGGCCACCTGGCAGGATGGCCATTGCCGGGAGTCCCGATGCCCCAGGGGGATGGGTATCTACCCCTTGGCATACATGGGGAGTTAACGGCGCAGGCATCAGCAGAGCAATCCCTGTGTGGTCAGGGGGCTACAACCAACGGGGTACATGGTGGCCCCACCACTACGGACTGGCTACTGCGCTGGATATCAGGTGCAAAGAAATCAAGGCTTCTCGTCGATGCAGAAATCTGTAGTGCATGGTGGAAAACGTACCCAGGAAGGTGTCCACGCCCAAGAGATAGAGAATGGGCATGACTGCGATCTGACGACAAGAAAGTGCGCTAAAGATCTCAATGCACAATGGACACTATGCACATTGTAAGGTGCCCTTCCCCAATTGGCTCGCTCTTCAGGAAAATTTTGAAGAATGGAGGTCAAACCCTGCAGAGGATTAACACAAAAGGCGAAACGTGTGAAACCCCTTTCAGTCGCCAAGTATGACAGGCAGGAATACCTTGGGCATATGCTAACCCCCAGACCCACAGGGGGGAAGAGTTTCCAAAATTTTTGGAAGAAGAGAATGAAGATGAAAGTGGTGTGTACTGGAAATGTCTACCAACCAGAACCATTGCTTTTAAGAGCATGGTTAGCATTCCTAGACGTAAATCATCTAAAGAGGGAATTGCAATTTTGAGCACTGCTAATGCTTCCGAGAAGGACAAAGTGAAACTTCTAGTGATTGGTAAAGAAAAAAATCCCCGAGCATTGAAGGCTATCGCAGCTAAGGCTCTCCCTTTGCATTCTTACAGTGAAAACGGAGCAAGGTTGACGGTGTAATTTTCAAAGACTGGTTCCACATAGATTTTGTACCACAAGTTTGGTGTTTTGTAGAAGAGAGCATATTGGCAAGGAAGGCTGTTCCATTGCTTGATAACACCCCTTCACATCCCAGCACCAGGATTCTCGTATCCCATGATGGTCTCATCTTAACCAAGTTTTTACCTCCTAATGTGACTGCCTTTTTACAGCCATTGGACCAAGGCATAAATCCATCAGTAAAATGGTACAACCAGGCTGGTCAAATGGGAGTGCTAGTTGAGGATTTGGTGACATTCTGGAAGAATGACAATTCTAGATTCCATACACAGGAAGTCAAGCCACACCAACTAGTTTGAACATACAGGAAAATTCTTCTGCGATACAGAAAAAAGTGATTTTCAAGCTGTTAGTGATGATGAAGTAACTGCACAAACGATAAATCTGGCAATGGGTTAAAATGATTTTGAAGATGTCAATTAAGAAAACTTGAATTAGTGGATGAAGACTGATGCACGGGAACATGGCTTCCAGTACAAGTGACATTGAACTTGCAACCACAGCTTCGCAACAAAACAAAGATGATGATGATAGTGACCCTGTCAGTCACTGCAACACATTGTAATGTGTACTCAAAGAGTACACGAGCCAGAATACAATTACATTATTGCTGTAGGTAGAATTCAAAATGTCGCACGAAAAATGTAAACTCCTCTCAGAAGCAGACCAACATAACAGACTACTTTAAGAAATAAACAGGCCTACAGTAAATATGCACAGAACACATAAATTTTCAAACAAAATAACAGGTTTGAAAATCTCTAAATTTTGAGTATGTTTCGATTATTTGTTTATGTTTAGTTTAGTCCTAAACTGAAACAATTCAGCCTTTCTGAGAAATGACTTTAGATTGGACACCAAGAATCCTGGACAGTACTGCAAAAGGCACCCACTGAGCTAAAACCTCATAATTAGGAACTGACTTCTGCCTACTACTAGTTTTATTCATCAATATACACACAATTGTCACAGCAGCTTAAGCACTTTTTTGTAGTTAAAACTGATCACGAATTGTGCACTTATTGTCATTTGAGCATAGAGAATATTATTTTAAGACTTTTTCAATCATGTTTGGCTGCTTTTTAACTCCCTGTACTTAACTTTTCACTTCACATATTTCTAATTTCCCTTCCTTACTTTAGTGCTGGGTTGGCCAGGCATGTCAAGTGTGTGTGTGTGTGTGTGTGTGTGTGTGTGTGTGTGGGGGGGGGGGGGGGGGGCACAGGCATCCCAAAGCCCAGTCTGTCACTCTGCTTTTCTCAGAACTACCCAGAATGGCAGCAGGATATTTCATTCAGCACTGAGCTGTGGCATTTTTCAGTCAGCACAACATTCAGCAGCCATGGTGTCAGTGCTGTTTACCCTCTGCCATTTGTTCCTGGTATGAAGGATGTTCGCAAGCTGATTGCACTAAAGGGGGTAGTCTGTCAATCTATCTTAACAATTATTTGAAACAAGTGGGAATGACAGAAGAGAAGGATGAGCATTCTCAATTCACTTAAGTGACAGGTACTGCATATTTGCTATGAAACATTAGGATAGCATGCAAGAAGAATTTAAAGATTTAGTTGACAGTAAAAGAGCAAAAACTTACAATGATCAAAAGACAGGATTCATTGTGTCCATTAAGAAGCACTTTGTGCTAAACTTCCAGACAAAGAGCATGTGAAGAAGTTAGTGGTACAAATAGTAAAATTTCTGATACACATTATTCAACAGTCAATTGCAACAGTTTTAAATGGAACTGAACAAAGAGCATGGAGACTAAAAAAACACTATTCAATGAGGATGCATTAAAAATGCAGTTTCAATTTAAAGTGCCCCTGTGCATACGCAGATGTAACTGACTGACCTGCAGGACATTTTCAGTTTTAATGACAAAAATTTTTTTATGTTGAAACTGTTCAGAGCTTTTACATTGCTTTCCTATGATTTAGTTTTCGAGTCTCCATAATAAGGTTGCAAAAGTGCAAATATATGGCAACTTGAGAGCAAAACTTAATTATCTGCGTATGTATGTGTGCCAACAGTTTGTACCAGGTAACTGTATCTACAGCACACCAAAAATAACTAAATAATGCTGAAAATTTGTTTTGTTTGTGATCTTTATTGTTGAGAAATGTGAAATATATAAAAAAGCCACTTGCAGTACCAACTTATTGCCATTTAAATGCGGCACGTTCACAGTATTCCCCTCTTCATGTTCAAGACAGTGTAGTGTGGCAGTGGGGGAAATGTACCGCGAGGCAGAGTGCTTTGGCCCTCCTGCCCAAGACCAACCCACGAGTCGAAATCATGGCCATCCCAGCTTTATTGCCTATAAAAATCTGAATGCAGTATTAATTACAAGTTGGCTTCAAGAACTGTTACGAGATCAGTAATTATCTGTACTAATTACTTAACATAACCAATACTTTCCGTAATCTAAGTTTACAGATGGAAAAAATATTGGAGCTTCAGGAGTGCTAAAGAGGGAAAGTCATATTTACTTAATTTTTTATGTTAAAACAACTTTATGATTTACTTCTTTTTCTCTTATTTGTACAAATATGTGTCGGTTTGTAATGTTACAAGGTAGCAACCTGATGAGTGCAGTTTAATTGAGTCACAAAATTTTGGCAGTGACAGATGACCTTACGTCTTGGCAATTAATGATCCGAGATTAATGTTTATACAACACAAATTTCCAGGTTCATCTTCATCTGCAATCATTTTCTGTGTAGATTAAACTTCTCTATACAATCTGCCCTAAATCTAATTTCTGAGCACATTTCTTGATAGTTGCTAGTTTGATAGACTTTATCTAGGCATAGACCAAGTGACAAATAGCAACAAACCTAACCAATCCATCTATGTAACTTAAATTCTCTCAAAACAAAATCAACTAATTCATTCTCCTGTGATCTCTAAAACTGTACGAAAACAATGGCAACTGCACAAAGTCAAGATTCTGTTTCAGTAACTGTATTTACCAGATAAGAAATTTTTTCCCACATTTGTCATTCGAAAAATATATGGTCATATATTTGCAGATTAAACGGTCACCATTGAGGACAACATTTTTATGTTTCCAAACAGAGTATGTACAGGGCATTTTATACATGAAGATTTGGTTATTGAGCCACATGCAGATTTTGAAAAATTCGAAAGGGCAGGGTTGGGCAAAAAATACATTCCAACAGCCTCTAGCTCTCCAGATACACTGAAGCACTTGATACAGTATCAACATTGCTCAATCATGTGACATTTGCCTCACGTGGCACTAGTGCAAGGGAAATGTGAGGAAATATGAACTAACCACTACAACACTCTATTGTTCTGCTTAAAATTTGATGATTTTGTGAAATACAGGATGAAATAGTTTTAAATTCTATCATCTTATGAACTCTTGTATTTGAACAGGTTTGCAATGAAGTTGTCATACATGTATGAGTACCACATACACAAATTAACACTGCTTTTTAAATGAAAATACCATGTAGAACTGAAAATGCTGACCCAGACGAATATTTTAATAAATTATGAGACTGTAATGTTTGACCATGTGGGTTGCAAATGAGACAATTCGATCACTGTTCCTGTATTAGAATAATGGGTAAAAACATTGCCAGCTTTGGAACATAATGGTGACATTCGGATGATACAAGAAGGAAAATTAATCCAGAATGAAATATCCAATGAACCAAATAATATTAAACTGACTTATCGCAAGAATACATTACAGCTGCAAGACCCATTGTGGAGATATTGCCAACAGACATCAATTGATCGCAGGATGAGTGAATGTTTGAGGAACTACTTGAATCTTGACTGCGCTCTTCTATTTTCTATTAATTGCTGTTCTTACATATGACTTTCACCCTAGATGATATTGCAACCTATATTTCACAGTTCTCAAGCACAGAGTACATAAAGGGTTGGAGGAGGAAGAGTGACACCATCTCAGCTGAGAACTAAGCCAAGTGCAGGTAGGGGATTAGTGAGCAAGCAACAAATTACATTGTGTTGCCAACCACGAGAATCTGCACCACATAGTAACAGTTTATAGGAACATCCACTACCTTTTAATAGCAGTTACATCAATCCATTTGTAGACTAAACAGAATTGACTTTAAAATTGGACAAATACTCAAAAGTAGTATTCATTTCTGTAGGAGATTGTAAAAGTCTAGAAGGGACCAGTGGTGTACTTATGTGTTTCATGCTACAAGTTGTTGACACTCACTGTGACGTATGACAAACGGAAGGGGGTGCATCAGCTGCTGGTTTTATGCAGCCGATGAGTGCATTGGGCAGACAATATGTCTGGAAGCAATAGTCGTTTTAACATTTTCACATCAGTGGAGAAGCAGAATCATATCTACTCTAAAAACAGCTGTGCTCTCACGTCTCACTGTAACTACAACCTCAGCAATCTCAATATATTCAGAAGACCAGCCAAATATTTGTGACAACGAATATACACTGATGAGTCAAAATAATATGACCTGCTTAATAGCTTGTCTGTCCATCTTTGGCATGAAATACATCAGTGATTCTGCTTATCAGGGATCCAAAAGTTTGTTGGTAGGTTTTTGGAGGTATATGGTATTAGATGTCTACACACAGTTCATGTAATTCACACTAATAATGGGCCACAGACTTGCATATGTGGTGATGGCAGCTGATAGTGACCCACATGGATTCCATAGGATTAACGTAAAGTGAATTTGCTCGGTGAGACAAACTTTAGTTCACTATAATGCTCCACAAACCACTGTAGCTTGTTCTGGCTCCAAGATACTGAATCATATTGCTGAAAGTAGTTGGGGAAGACATCAAGCATGAAGGGGACACAGGTGGTTCACAGCTGTTAGTGTGTCTTCAATCAGCCCCATGCAAGTGCAAGTGGATGTCTTAGTATAATGCTGCTCCCATCAGCCTGCATCCACGGCTCACTGCACATTTGGAGCTGCCATTCACCTCTATGACAGCAATCACGGAGATGACCAACAACCTAATGTAGCAAAAATATTATTCAGCCGAAGATCCGTGCAGTCTTAATTGATGACGTACTTCGGTCAACATGTGAACACGTAGGGGTGGTCTGCTGTGGAGTTCCATGTTCAACAGTGTACAATGAATGGCGTGCTCTGAAACGATTGTGCTCGCGCCAGCATTGTGCTGTTTTGGCAGAGATCCCACAGATCTCCGTCTATCCAACCTTACAGAGCAGACAAGCCTCTGAAACCCACATCCTGGAAAGAGTTGTGGACAGGCAACCATTTAGCACCTAGTGATAGTTTCAGTTCCTATCTCTTTCCTTAGATGCTCAAGACACTAGCATGTGAACGTTTGACCAGCTTCACCATTTTCGATACACTCCTAATCTGTACTTCGACAAAGTCTCTTATCTCAATTGATTTTTCCATTTTGTAGCCTACATCTTCACTATGGTGAACACCCGTCCATGTCTGCTCTGCTGACATACTTTTGTTGCCGCACCATGTGCCCGCAACGCCACCAGGCAGCAGCCAAGGTTGCAGTGGACGGTGTTCATAATGTTTTGGCTTATCAGTGTATAACTTTTACAGGTGTGTTATTAGGATGATGACTAAAGATAATGGTACCACAAACAGGTTGGTAAGCAAAATAGGTACAAACTAAAACAGCACAAATTTATGTAAACTACTACTTTTTGTGTTTTATTTCTCCTTGTATCATCAAAATTTAGAAAATTGGGAAATTGCATAAATTAAGAATAGGTAGAGAGTTAACTTTTTAAGCAGATAATTTGTAAATAAAACAGTTTGTAATTTTCATTCCCAGAATGTTAAAAATAAATTTTTCTCTAGGAGCTACTTTGATGGGAGGGGGGGGGGGGGGTGTATTGTATACACTGTCATCTTATATGTGGGTAAATATGGCAATTCTTTCTAAATTCATGTGACCATAAGTGACAAATGTGGGAACAGTTATTCTACCTTGATGCTTTTCAAGAGCATCAGATTGTTCTACTTGGGCTAATTCTGTGCATCCAGCATTTTGGAATTCTGTTAGTGATGAACTTAGAACACTGCATTGATTCAATTAATTTATTAGTCGTTCATAATCAATTGTATTGTTTTTGAGAATTAAAGCAGTAGAGAAATGAGCCTGTAGTTTAGAGAGAGTTACACCTGGCTTCACATTATTTGAGTGTTCTCCAGAAGGATCAAAATAAAACAACCTGATACTGTTTAAAAGAATAGGTGCGTCACAGGCACATTCTTAGCTCTGTCTAATGCTTTTCCTGCTGTTCACCCTAAGATTCTATCAATTAAGAAAGTAAAAAGAGGTAGTCCACATGAGGAGAGAACATAATGCAAGTATTGTAGCGGTTCTGCCTGCTTTATTTTCTTCGTTTGTTGTCATCCGTGTCTATGTACTGCATTGATACAATGGCTGAAAAACGGGTTGTGGATTCAGACACTGCATACTATAATAATGCAGCCAACAGGTGTACAGTTGCAGTTCACAGTACTTTTTCACTGTTCACATCCCCCCCCCCCCCCCTAATAATACACAGTTCTATGGCCACTGCACTATTGTTTAACTTTCATAAAAGAGGAGGTTGGCCTTCAGTTTTAAAGAATGTAATACCAGATCTAATTTTGTGCTTAGTTTTATGAATGCAAGTGATTTTCTAATTTATTTTGGCTATTCCTAGCTAGTATCTTTCATTATAGGATAAAATGACTGAGGTTGTGCTGTTTTAATCAAACAATACTATCCTCCTCTATCCACTATCATGAGACAATATCCTTACAAAAGCAATGGATACATGAATATAAACAACAACAACCACCATCACACCCAAACATTTCTTTAGTTTATCAATAGGACCTGAAGAGGTCTGGATTAAAGAGTGTGTGTGTGTGTGTGTGTGTGTGTGTGTGTGTGTGTGTGTGTGTATAAAAAAGCAAGCAAGTAAAACAAAGAAATATTTTTCTAGTGAATCACACCATGTACTATAAAATACATAAGTTGAACATAGAATTATCTCCTCAGTTTTATGAACAATAATGTGACCATTTGTTTTCTTACCTGGACCAGAAGAATTTCTTTAACTTTTGCATGTTCCTGCTGTGCCCTCTCTAATGCTTCCTTCCGAGCCAATTTCTTTTGCTGCTTAGCAGCATCTGCAGCAATACCTTGGAACTGTTTGTTTAATTCACGTGCAAATTCTAGAGTCTGCTGTACTTCATTAAATTTTGACACAGCATTCAGCTGATCACTGTTTAAGACTTTACCATTTTTCTCTTCTTCACGGTAGGATTCTATTTTTCTCTGTCAAAAACAAAAAAACACAAATACAGAGGGAGACTTATGCAGATACATCTACACTGGACATTCCAAAGAAATCCCAATGCGTGGTTTTCGATTTTCAGAAATTTTTCTTCACATTAAAGTTCTATAAAAAAGATAGGATTTTTAAAACCAAAGGCAAGGTATATTATTCTATTAACGGATATTCACCTGTAATACTCAGCACAATCTTTGCTCATGGCCTCTATATTTGTTAAGTACTTGTCTAACTAAATTTTAATCTATGTAAGCATCAGTAATGTTGCATTTGACAATTTAGTATTTATACAGTTCCCACCTCTGCTCTGCAGATTTTCAAGGAAATATAATGGCACTACTGATGCATTTAAGCCACAAGTAAAAGACTGTCAAACTGAATAACCACCTGAATGTTGGACTGCCCATGTTTAGGAAGAACACTTAGTAATTAAGAAATCATCCAATGTCTGCAACTAAAGTCTATATTACACTGTCAAGATTCTTTGATAATTTTTATACAAGCTAGGGCCTACACTAACACTTACAAAAGGTGTGAAAAGTATCAGAGTGCACTGTCAAAGATTTTATAAAAATATCTTGACTTTTACAGTGTAAAATGGACCTAAGCCACACTCCTTGAGTGGCAAACCAAGTATAGAAACAATTTCTAAACACACATCTTCTCATAAGAATGGAGCATCATTAAAGTCAAATTGGTTCACTTGCTGCAACTGATAACCCCAGTTCTCAAAGTTATCAGCTTGTTTCAATTCTTGTGACAGACCACCAATTTAAGAAGTTCAAAGTTAGCATTCCCGATAAAAAAATGATCCACAATATTTTTTAAAATCTTTACCTAAACCTCAAAATGTTAAACATGCTAGTTGATTGTATGCTAAGAAAGGACGAGACCTGGATGTCTTCTGGAGGAGTATACAATGACCCAAGATTAGAATTATCACATCTTCAGAGGAAAACTATGAATGAAAGCTATCGTAGAACTCTGCTTTCCCCCAACTTAGCTGATTGTTTTGACAGCCTTTTTATTTTATTTTATTTATTCATATCCTGTGTCAAAAAGAATGGTTATAAAGCTAACAAAAATACCGCGTGTGTTAACTCAAGTAATACATGCAGTTTACATTTCAGGTACCTTATAACTTAAATACCTTGTTAGTTTTAAGCTATAAAATTTGACATTAATTCGATTTATGGTAAGCTACACATGCGGTATTTGAAGTCCAGGTTTCATGGTTTGTTACTGCAATACCACAGTTCTTTTGTTAAGCTCCCATCAATCTGAAGGGTGGTTTGAACACATTCATGGTCCTATTACAGGTGGTATACTGAAGTCACCCGACTAGGGCAGTTCAACATGGAGTCCGAACCATAGTGCAACTCTGCATTTCTCACATTAGTTCTTTTATGTAGTATAAATGTCCTTAATTTCGTATCTCAAACACTTATTCTTTCTCCAAATTGAAATATCAACCCACTGTTCTTAAATACACAAATGAAAATTACTTTTTAGAAAAAATGGAATATTTTTGAGATCTTACATGAATACATAAGTACATTAGATTTTGTGGAGTTCAGATCTCTGGTTGAATTTATGTGGATTGGGATGTAACATCTGCTTCAGATAACATAATGCATGAAAACAGACTAATTAAGTTCTTCTGCACGTATATTGATGAAATACTAATTTTAGTATTAAGCAATAGTAGCACACTATAACTATCTGCAAAATAATCAACACCTTGGTTAGATACTTTTTCTTACTACTGCCAGGATGCCTTTTATATTCTCCCTACTCCAGCCTCCATTAAGTTTGCTGCCGAAGTATCAAAACTGCCACTACTTTTAGCTGTCTTAACTTACTTAACTCAGGACATCTGATTTAATTCAAGAACATTCCACTACCGTTGTTTTACTTTTGCTGATGTTCATCATCATCCTCCTCTCTTTTAGAATATGTTATCCATTCTTTTCAACTGCTCTACAAAGATTTTTGCCATCTCTAACAGAACTACAATATCAGTAAATCTTGAAGTCTATTTCTTGTCACTGAAACTTAACTCCAAAATAGGCACGAAACCGAAGGGAATTTTCAGTTAAATAGAAAGAAAATACAACTAACAAATGTAACCTGAAGTAATGAGACCTGACACACACAACATCCAATATTTTGTTTCTGAAAAAATTTGGCACCTAGAGAAAATGAGCAATTCTCATACTTAAAGAACAGTATATTACTTTAAAATAAAAAGAGTACATTTTCATTTCTTCTTAATAGTCCCATTCCTTTATGATATTGAGTTGAATAGTGGCTTAAACAGTATATTAAAAGTGTTTTAATAACTACTGTATGGATAAGCCATGGGGAAAGTAAGTATCTCAATTTTGATTTCTCACAGACAGGATGAGGGAACATACCTCAGACACCCATTACACTAATAATCTACATGCACAAAATATCCTTTGCTTTTAGAATCTCTCTGCAGATAAAAGGACCACCACCAGAGCACATGCAACTCTGATGATCAACAACAGAACTAATATTTTCCATCCACACTTTGCCAAACAATGTGAATGAGGTACCTAAGAGAAAGGGAAAACCATGCTGAAGTGTGATGGTAGCTAGTGTAGCATTTGATCTGCAGAGGATCTTTTTCAGACAATATTTACTTTCTTTTGTAAACGTCTGACAACTCGCTGTTTTATCATTTTAACGCTACGTTAAAACGGAAATTCACCTGTTTTGGCTGAGAGTGAAAAATTTCACATTGAGAGAAGGCAAGGCCAGCTATCTTTAACAGAATCACAACACAAACTGTGGCACAAGCAGCTTTATGACTGCATTCTATTTTAGTCCTTGTTGTCATCTCAAAATGGTGATACTTTTGGTTTAGTCACCCTTGTGTATTCCAGTTTCAAGTAGACACCCTCTCTACTTAGGGTAACCAACATTTCTGTTGAGATGTACACTTGTATTTAAAGATCTTACAAGATTTCTAGCGTGCGCGTAATGAATTTACGCTGTCAAATGCGTCAATGTAAAGCTAGTCGTACAAAACAAAACTTAATTTTCCCCCCTGAAGGTTGATCACTTAACCCTACTTTATCGAAAAGACGAGGGGTTAGTTAACGTGCTTTGTTAAAAGTTAGGAAGGTATAAGCAAGCAACAAATCAGCCTTCAAACTTGGGTAGCATTACTGCAAAAGCAAGTATTTAAAATACTATCCATTTCCTTACTGGACATGAGCTATTTATTCAAACATCGTTTACAGATCTGAGCTCTTCCACATTGCTTCACTCCTAACAGCCCGTTTACGTAGCGATATAACAAACAGTAAGTTCTACTACGACTGTCAAATGTAACAACAATACGTCGGTACATATATGCCAATTCTAACGCTGAGTATACGTTGCTTTAACTTCGGTTACTCAGTTTAGAGCACATGGTAAAACTAGACATGGCTGCCGTTGCGCCCCTTGAAATGTCATTTTTAAATGATTTAATTTATTACATAAACTATACCAAAAATATCTGAAATCCACATACCTTCCGTTTTTCTAGGTTTCTTATTTTATGTTCAACTACTATAATCACTTGTTTAATAGGATCAACAGCCTCCGTAGAGGCTTGTTTTTCTAACTTCGCTGTAGCGGCAGAAGGCATCCTTCACTGGCAACAACTCTGCTGGTACTTTTTGCTCAGTGGAAGAGATAGTTACAGCATTCTATCGATAGAGGACCTGTTGGGAAAACAGGTGAAAATCACATTGCGGATATGCACATTGGAGCGCCAAATTGAAAATATTAACACGTGAAAGTTTTTGAGCGAGTAAGAAACTGTGTTACATTCTAAACTCAATTTATGCCTTCATCAAATTATATAGCCCTAGCACAGTACCGAAAATATATCTACTGAATTAGTGATGTAGTCAGCCGAGATCAACAGTCGGGGAAAAACATCGAATAAAGCTGATAAATTTGTCTTATCAACAGTGACGTCATAAATTACATCCACCTCAGCAGTTACTAAAGGAAAATAGCATGATCGATAAAAAGGTATGAATTAGCGAAAATTTACTTCGATATGCACTTAACTCCGTTAAAGAAACTGATAGCAGAAATACATGGTTGCTATGCAATTAATTTTTGAACTCTTTCTGGAACAGTTTACAGACAGAGACAGAGCATTTGATTAAATCAACTAGGTTGTTCAGCGCAACTTAAAAAAAAAATCTGAATTAGGATTTTACTTTGCAAATTCGCATCCAGTATCTGTATCCTAACTACTGAAGAACTTTTATGTTTCTCTTATTTGGAAATACTCAAACCACACAATGCATTTCTGCTATTCCGCTGCGAATTAATTAATAGACTTTAATAGCAGTCTGTATTATAGTGACATACATTGTATTTAATATCGATACATCACCGTGATTCATTAATTATGAATATCTTTCGCAACCAATGTTTCCTCAAACTTCAGACATTGCAGTTCTGGTGTGAACTGGAATCAGCTGGAATACATGCTTGACAACATTACCGTAACCTACTCGGCAATAACACTACAATGGCTGAGGTTTCAGTCGCCAAGATAATTGCCTTGGATCAGTGATCTCAGTATGGAGATCACTGCCGTGGATCCATATCTCTGATCATTACATCTCAGCAACGTCTTTGTTTCATGCATATGAATGGCGGGAAATTAAATGAGGTAAATATTGTTCCCAGCGTTAAATATACATGATCATGATAGCAATATTAGTCGTGGATGCAGATACCCTAGAATGGGGTCGAGGATCATTATTTTATACGGAACACCACAGCATATTATAAAATTATATGATGCCATGTCATAGAATACTCTCAGCGTTGCAAATAAGGCAGTTCGTCAAGTACACAAGGGTCACAAATCATTTTTTCTGTCCGCATTGTCTCAGTAAGTTGAGTCCAAGTAATCAGTGACGAACCTACTGCTGAAAGGTTTTCCGGAATCTAAAAGAGACACGAAAACAAATGGCGTCAAAGCGGTCAGGTGAGATAAATTCCGTAAATGCCCATGTACCAAAAAGTAAAGATTTAACTGATGCGGAAGCTTTTCTTTTGCAATCACAGAATAAAACAAATAAAAGATTTAATCGGAGTAGAAGAACTGCTACAGATATAAATAATTCCGTAAAAAGGCTGAACAACTCCAGAAATGAAGACTACAATGGATTCAGAAAATTTGTAATAAAGGCTATAATTAAGGAAATTAGAACTCCTCTCTACCGTGCAAATAAAATCCTTGATGATGGCACTTCCCCTGATTGACTTAAAGTTACGGTTACACTCCCCGTATACAGAAAGGGTGCCAGAGAAATACCAGATAACAATAGACCAATATCAATTGTCCTTATACTGGCCAAAATCGTAGAGATCTGCTTCCACACACAGATTTACATGTATTTTGAGAACAATAAATTACTTAATACAGCCAGTTTGGATTTAGAACTAATCAATCAACCATAAAAGCTATTGAAAGCCTAATAACTGAAATCCACATTGCTTTTGAAAGGAAACTGACCACCTGTGCAACACTCATAGACTTAAGCAAAGCATTTGATCAGTATCACATGAAATAAGTGTTAAAAAAGTAGAATATTATGGTATTGCAGACAAACCACTTGATTTGATTAAATCGTACCTAAATAACAGGCAACAGTTAATGTATGGGAACAATGAAAGATCACAACTATTGAAAATTCTGTGTTGAAACAACGCCAGCAATACAACGCAAATACTGTGTTTGTGGAGGTGCTTGCAGCTGGCATATGTTGATATCACAGTTCGTCAGCATTCCATGATAATGCCAGCTCTCACTTGTACTTGCATATGGCGGCTGCGTCCAAGCCTCTGACAGTTACATAACAACAGCCTGCCCCCCCCCCCCCCCCTCTCCCGGGCACCGGCACCACGAATCTTTTTGTTGTGGCATTAGAAGGCACTGCAACGTTTACCTCATTGCAGACACAGCATGGTTTGGTAGTGACAAGTGGGCTTTTAAAATCAGAACTTGGTATATGACATATGCTGTAGACACAAGACAAATTAATAAAAGTTAGACCACAATACTCATAATTAAGCATGGATTAACATTACTTGAAGATCCAAAAGACTTAATCCTCTTTGCTGCTTGAAACATATTTAAATCATTGTTAGTAGTAATTGTATTTTCTTGGATATCCGTAATTGAACCATTATCTTTGAGAAAACTGGACAGGGAATGTTTTGCATGTGTAACGAATATCGAACAGATCACATGGTAAATCATAGTGGGTGGCATTTAAAATTAATCCACTACCATTTAATTTGGGTGTGTAAGGGTGAGCTGTTGTATCAGAAATTTTACGTCTAAATGTGACATCAAAAGTCGAATTGAAAGAGTAAATTGTACCTTCAGAACATTATTTAGGAAATGGCTGAGACAGTTGCATTAACTTTCTAGGTCAGCCATCTCTTGGAGGATTACTCATAGACAATGCTTTCTCACAGCTATACATTCTACTATCTAAAAATACTGCTGATTCTGGGCAAATTAACGTATGACTACGTTCACATATATACAGATCATATTCATTTAGAAAAGAAAAATTCCTTCAATCATTAGTGGTCAGTAAATAATCTTTTAGCTGACACTTGACATGAAGGCCTGTTTGTTGCCACATGGCAAGATAAGTAAAAATTTTATACATTTCAAAATTATGCTTTGGAGTAGAAATGGGTATAGTTTCAGTAATATTTAATTCATCTTCAATCATCAGAGAAAATGATGTAGTTAACTTGCAATAAACATATAAATTGTAAGAATTAACAGAGTAAATCATAGTAGATGTTGCATCTAACATTCAATCAATAGTAATAACTGTAAGAATTGGTGTGGCTGCAATAATACACTGCTTAAGCAATCTGTAATAACTTCAAGTTGAACAAATATATTTCAAGGAAGACGCAATACATGAAAGTCACAGATCAAGTAAACAGAGTAAGACGTATGTACACTTTATCAGTCAAATCATAACTGAGTCCAAGTCTAGTGGCCGCTGGCTGGCTGGCCGCTTAGGTGTCGCTGCTGCCGCATGGCTGGCAGACAGCACCACATGTAGAGGACGCATGTAACTGCGCGGCGGCACTTTGGAAGATCGATGAGTCACAACACTTTTCGCCCTTTGAATTTTTTCCACAGGTCTTGATGGAGGTGGCCTGTAGATTGCTAACGTCCATAGGTGTTGTTTGACTGGCCGTAAAGTCTCGAGGAGGAGGCTTCCCGTACGGACGGAAGTGTCACCGATGATAACGGGTCGAGATGACAGGAGACGTGGGGGTCAAATCTGCTGAGGCCCCGTGCACCAATCTGCCCGTTGCGGCAAGTCCGGTTGTTATAACAGGACACATGGGTGATGTGTCCGCCTCCGTAGGAGAAGGAGGTAAGTAGAGTTGCTCCGACAGATGATGGTCAGCTGGTTCCTGCATGGGCACGTCTCCTGGTGGCGTCAGTTCTTGTGCTGGCACTGATATGATGGTGAGAGGACTGCGTTGTGAGTAATGAGAGATTCCAGTATCCCGAGTGTCAGGTAGAGCCGAAGGTGGTGTAGTGGCATCCGGAACAGGCATTGCTGGCACACGAGGCCGAAGCTGGTCCGAATGACGCACTGCAACTCCCGTGTCCGTCTGGATTTCATACAGGCGTTGGCCAAGGTGTGGCCAGGACTCCATTTTGGCCGCCTGCCATATCCCTGTACCCATACAAGGTCGTTGGCGGTGAACCGGCGAAGCGAAAGCACCCACGGCCGTGAGGTGGAAGGCCGCAGAAGATGAAGTAGCATGCGGGGCTGTCGGCCATGTAAAAGCTCAGCCGGGCTGTGGTCGCCCATGGGGGTGAAATGGTAAGAAGCCAGAAATTGGAGAAGCGCATCATCAGCAGAAGAAGTCAGGAGTTTCATCATCTGAGCCTTAAATGTGCAGACCAGTCGTTCAGCCTCACCGTTTGACTGTGGATGGAACGGAGTGGCCGTGACATGCACGACACTGTGACGGGCACAAAAATCCGCAAAATCAGAAGAGGCAAATTGTAGACCATTATCAGTAACAAGACTAGAGGGAAGGCCTTCCAAAGAGAAAATGCGAGCTAGAGCATTGGAGGTTGCCACAGTGGTAGGCAACGTGCAACGGACAATGAAAAGAAAGTTAGAGTAGGTGTCAGTAACGAGGAGCCAATAAGTACCTAAAAAACGTCCTGCAAAGTCAGCATGAATACACTCCCAGGGCTCCTCAGGCGAAGGCCACGGTGACAAAGATGACTTCGGGGCGGCGGCCTGTGCTGCACAAGGGCCGCAGGCAGTGACCACGTGTGCGATTTCAGAGTTGATGCTGGGCCAGTACACATGACAGCGCGCCAGAGATTTTGTGCAGGAGACACCCCAGTGCCCTTGGTGAAGGAGGCACAAGACCAAAGCACGCAAAGACGCAGGTACCACAACACGCGGTGAAGCATTTTCGGTGGAAAGAAGGATAACACCATCCCTAGCCGTGAGGCGGTAATGCAAAGTGTAGTAGTTGGACGGACAATCTGGCCAACCCTTCTAAATACAGTGTAAAACCCGGGAAAGGGTAGGGTCAGAACCCGTAGCAGCCGCCAGCCGGTCTCTGGTGATGAGGAACCCGTCCACAACCCGCTGCTTGGCAACATCCAGGTGGAAAAACAAAAGTTCGTCCCTATCGAATGCCAGATCAAGACCCGTGGGAAGGCGAGACAGTGCATCAGCATTCGCATGTTGAGCCATCGGCCGGAAATGAATCTCATAATTGAAATGAGACAAGCTAAGATCCCAACGCTGGAGGCAGTGTGCAGCCTTGTCGGGAAGTGACATTGATGGATGAAACAAGGAAACAAGTGGTTTGTGATCCATAACAAGATGAAATTTGGATCCATAGAGAAAAACACCAAACTTATGAAGATCATAAATAATGGCCAAAGCGTCTTTCTCAATTTGAGATTACTTTTGTTGGGCATCTGTGAGCATTTTGGAGACATAAGCATTGGGTTGTTCAGAACCGTCAGAAAAATGGTGCGTAAGGACTGCACCGACCCCGTATTGAGAGGCGTCCATGGCAAGAACAAGATGTTGGCCAGGTCGATAAGTAGCCAGGCACGGGGCCTGTTTCAGCATAGTCTTCAATTTCTGGAAAGCCGCATCGCATGACGTGGACCAGTGAAAAGGCACGTTTTTATGCAACAGGTGATGCAACGGCTGAGCCACCAAAGCAGCAGACGGTAAAAACTTGTGATAGTATGCTATTTTCCCCAAGAAGGCCTGCAGTTCCTTAACAGATTTAGGGCGAGGAAGGGCATCTATTGCAGCGACAGTTTGCTGAAGCGGACGAATACCATCCCGAGAGAGTTGAAACCCCAAGTACGTGGTAGATGCCTGAAAAAATTTTGATTTCTGAAGATTACAATTAAGACCGGCAGTCTGTAACACATGAAAATGTGTGCAGAGATTTGGAAGATGTTCATCAGTGGTGGAGCCAGTGACAACAATGTCGTCCTGGCAATTTATACACCCAGGGACAGTGAGCAATAATTGTTCCAAGAATCGCTGAAAGACAGCAGGGGCGCTGGCAACCCCGAATGGTAATAGTTGGTATTGATAGAGGCTGAAAGGCATGTTAAGGACCAGAAACTGCAGGGAAGCAGTGTTGAGAGGAAGTTGATGATAAGCTTCTGACAGCTCAAGTTTAGAAAAATACTGGCCTCCAGCAAGTTTAGTGAACAATTCTTCAGGTTGAGGCATAGGGTAAGTGTCGATAAAGTTCCAAATGGTTCAAATGGCTCTGAGCACTATGGGACTTAACATCTGAGGTCATCAGTCCCGTAGAACTTTGAACTAGTTAAACCTAACTAACCTAAGGACATCACACACATCCATGCCCGAGGCAGGATTCGAACCTGCGACAAACAGGAAGCAAGACCCCTGAAGCAGTGAGATGATTCAGCTCCCGTTTGACCTGATCATGAAGGGCCACAGGAATGGGCCGAGCCCGAAAAAACTTAGGCCGAGCAGTGGGTTTGAGCATGATATGAGCTTCAAAGTCGTTTGCACGGCCTAACCCAGGAGAAAAAAGGGACGAAAATGTCGTCAACAAGGAATCCAATTGAGCATAAGGAATGGCATCAGAGACGATATTGACAGAGTCATCTGTGGAGAACCCAAAAACGCTAAAGGCATCTAAACCAAAAAGATTCTCCATGTTACTATGGTCGACCACAAATATAGGAACAGTGCGAACGACAGATTTGTAAGATACCTCAGCATCAAATTGTCCCAAGAGAGCAATCTTCTGTTTATTGTAAGTCCGTAATTGCCTAGTGACAGGTGACAGGATTGGAGAACCCAACCAGAATTGATGATAGTGGCAGCAGAACCAGTATCCACCTGCATGCGAAAATCTTGACCAAGTATTTGGACAGTGAGGAATAACTTCCCTGAAAGGGAAGAAGTACAATTGACAGACAACACAGAATCAGCGTCATGTTCATGAACATCATGAACGTGGTCAGATTTGCAAACAGATGACACATGACCCTTTTTTTTGCACTTGTGACACACGGCCCAACGTTGTGGACAATCTTCTCGTGAATATTTCGTAAAACACTGTGGACATGAAGGAAGTTGCCTTGGGCTTTGCTGCAGTTTCTTAGAGGTTTGTTTACAGTTAGGCCGAGGCTGCGCTTGGGAGTGTACTGTGGCCACGTCGGCCGGCCGGGACACGCCACACGCTTTGTCAACATCGCACAGAGGTTGTATTTCCCCGTCGTCGCCCCATGTCTCTATTTGCGCTCCAGTGGCGTGAGAAATTTAAAAAGACTGAGCGATGGATAGGACTTCATCTAGAGACAGATTTGCCAACTGAAGGGGACGTTGCCTAACTTCTTTGTCGGGTGCCTATCGGATAATAGCATCCCGTACCATGGAATTGGCGTAGGGTTCTTTGTGAACTTCAGTAACAAATTGATACTTTCTACTGAGGCCATGAAGTTCAGCAGCCCAAGCGTGATAGGATTGATTCGGTTGTTTTTGATAATGATAAAAGGCAACACGAGAGGCTACCACATGTGTTTGCATTTGAAAATAGATGGACAGAAGTGAGCACATTTCAGCAAAGGACAAAGATGCAGGATCTTTCAAAGGAGCCAATTGCGACAACAACCGATACATTTGAGGTGAAATCCATGAAAGGAACAGAGACTTACATGTTTGTTCGTCCGCGACATGAAATGCCAAGAAGTGCTGTCAAAGACATTTTTCGTAATCAGACCAGTCTTCCGCCGTCTCGTCATAAGGAGGAAAAGTTGGTAGAGACAACGATGAGAGACGCCCCACATTTGATGCCGTGATGAAATCATGAATCGCATTTGTGAGAAGCGTTTACTGTTCTATGAGACCTTGCAATAGTTGCTCTAAAGTAGCCATGGAAACATGTGGGTCAACAATGGAAAAGAAAAATCACTACCTCGTCACCAATTGTAATAACTTCAAGTTGAACAAATATATTTCAAGGAAGACGCAATACATGTAAGTCACAGATCAAGTAAACAGAATAAGACGTGTGCACACTTTACCAGTCAAATCATAACTGAGTCCAAGTCTAGCAGCCGCTGGCTGGCTGGCTGCTTAGGTGTCGCTGCTGCTGCATGGCTGGCAGACAGCGCCGCATGTAGAGGATGCGTGTAACTGCGCGGCGGCACTTTGAAAGATCGGCGAGTCACAACACAATCAGAACTGTTCTTAAATTAAGAGCATCAATTGTAACATTGCATAGACTGTCAATAATTCTTAAAAGGACAGTGTTTAAATGTGAGTACTTACAGGATTCTTCAAATAGTTTGTGGATGGTTGCATTCATCACACCATGAATCATGTTGAAATGTGTAACAAAACGCTTTACAATTTGTTCCATAAAAACTGTGTGATTAGTAATGGTTCCTTATATATTCCTTAATACAAGATGTGAAAATTACCGAACTATCAGTTTAATAAGTCACAGCTGCAAAATACTAACGCGAATTCTTTACAGACGAATGGAAAAACTGGTAGAAGCGGACCTCGGGGAAGATCAGTTTGGATTCCGTAGAAATGTTGGAACACGTGAGGCAATACTAACCTTACGACTTATCTTAGAAGAAAGATTAAGAAAAGGCAAACCTACGTTTCTAGCATTTGTAGACTTAGAGAAAGCTTTTGACAATGTTGACTGGAATACTCTCTTTCACATTCTAAAGGTGGCAGGGGTAAAATACAGGGAGCGAAAGGCTTTACAATTTGTACAGAAACCAGATGGCAGATATAAGAGTCGAGGGGCATGAAAGGGAAGCAGTGGTTGGGAAAGGAGTGAGACAGGGTTGTATCCTATCTCCGATGTTATTCAATCTGTATATTGAGCAAGCAGTAAAGGAAACAAAAGAAAAATTCGGAGTAGGTATTAAAATTCATGAAGAAGAAGTAAAAACTTTGAGGTTCGCCGATGACATTGTAATTCTGTCAGAGACAGCAAAGGACTTGGAAGAGCAATTGAACAGAATGGACAGTGTCTTGAAAGGAGGATATAAGATGAACATCAACAAAAGCAAAACGAGGATAATGGAATGTAGTCAAATTAAATCGGGTGATGCTGAAGGAATTATATTAGGAAATGAGACACTTAAAGTAGTAAAGGAGTTTTGCTATTTGGGGAGTAAAATAACTGATGATGGTCGAAGTAGAGAGGATATAAAATGTAGACTGGCAATGGCAAGGAAATCGTTTCTGAAGAAGGGAAATTTGTTAACATCGAGTATAGATTTAAGTGTCAGGAAGTCGTTTCTGAAAGTATTTGTATGGAGTGTAGCCATGTATGGAAGTGAAACATGGACGATAACTAGTATGGACAAGAAGAGAATAGAAGCTTTCGAAATGTGATGCTACAGAAGAATGCTGAAGATAAGGTGGGTACATTACATAACTAATGAGGAGGTATTGAATAGGATTGGGGAGAAGAGAAGTTTGTGGCACAACTTGACTAGAAGAAGGGATCGGTTGGTAGGACATGTTTTGAGGCATCAAGGGATCACAAATTTAGCATTGGAGGGCAGCGTGGAGGGTAAAAATCGTAGAGGGAGACCAAGAGATGAATACACTAAGCAGATTCAGAAGGATGTAGGTTGCAGTAGGTACTTGGAGATGAAGAAGCTTGCACAGGATAGAGTAGCATGGAGAGCTGCATCAAACCAGTCTCAGGACTGAAGACCACAACAACAACAACAATACAATTATGTCTAGGGACTGGTTGTTCAAGGGCTAAAATTTTGTCTTTAACTTCCAATAGATCTCTGCTTGTTAAAGCGCCAAATATAGTATGAAGGATAGTTCTGCCAAAATCAAACCAGGCATATTTGCGCTTAATCAATGTTTTGTGTGGCAGAACGCCTAAGAAACAGTTAATCTCTGTTTGATAGTTAACAAATGTGGATTCTACCTTCCTTTTGGCAGTAATCCAGTTTTTATACCAAGACATTGCCATTTCCAAAACAATGCCATTATCTTTGATTGAACATATCAAATAAATTTGCTTCTTAACAGAAGTGAATTGTTGTTGAATCTAACTCAGACTGTATTTATATATCTAAAAACAAAGATGATTTGACTTACCAAATGAAAGTGCTGGCAGGTCGACAGACACACAAACTCTTTGTCTTTAAATATGTCTGCTTGTGTCTGTATATGTGTGGATGGATATGTGTGTGTGTGCGAGTGTATACCCGTCCTTTTTTCCCCCTAAGGTAAGTCTTTCCGCTCCCGGAATTGGAATGACTCCTTACCCTCTCCCTTAAAACCCACTTCCTTTCGTCTTTCCCTCTCCTTCCCTCTTTCCTGATGAGGCAACAGTTTGTTGCGAAAGCTTGAATTTTGTGTGTATGTTTGTGTTTGTTTGTGTGTCTGTCGACCTGCCAGCACTTTCATTTGGTAAGTCAAATCATCTTTGTTTTTAGATATATATTTCCTATGTGGAATGTTTCCCTCTATTATAATCAGATTGTATTTACGTAGAAGCTTAGCATTATTTGTAGAAACAACAATGTCTGATCGTGATTCAAAGAAAACACTTGTTGCCTGTGGTACTACTACTACAGCATTAATGGAACACATTGTCATAGTAAAAATTATAATTACAGTAAACATGGTAAATTAGTTCTAAACACTAGAGTTAAACAGTGGATATAATACAAATGCATCTCTTGTGGTAACCTGTGGAATAAGATTTAGTTGCACTTGCGCACTTAATGTAATTCTGCATTTGTACAACACATTCACGTATGCACTTAGCTGAAAAATAAAAACGAGCTTTACACTCACCCCCACTACACATGTCTATGAAGATTGTAGGCATGTGTGGGTCATGGCAATGCCTCGGCTCGAAGTTTGGACTGCAACTTCATGCTGCTCGCGTCCTGGGTTTAGGAACAGCTGGTCAGCTTCTTGGTTGGTCCTCATGATCATCTTGTGATGCTACCAGAAGTCTCCCCAGAAATGGCTTTACACAATTGACCTGAATGACAATTACATGATGAGGCAGTTGGAGCTTAAGAGTCACTGGCAACTACTACTCCAAGATTGGATACAGTCCTTTCCAAAATTACTTGAACTTTTTGTTCTGATTCCTTTTCAGCATTACATTGCTCAGGCAGACAAGATCTCCAACTCGATACTGTGGTGCAACTGCTTGGCAATCGTGTTGTTTCACTTACTGCAGAAAAGACGGATGATTCCACATATCACTCCCTTCCATGCCTCCTTTGGCTTGCGCACTAATTCCTGTAGGTATTCATTGCTGATTCCAGTGGTTGATTGTGCAAAGTCCAAGGGCAAATGCATCCTTCTACTACATACATTTTCATATAGACTTGGGCCAGTTGACGTGTGCATTTTTGCATTTAAGCAATTCACTCATGAAATTTGATCCTTGGTTAGTGATCCACACTTGAGAATCTGCTTCTTTACGAAAACCTTAACCACAGTCTCAGCACTCTGATCAGGTACTGGTATCATGGGAATACATCTGGAGAAATGATCTAACATGGGCAATATGTATTTATTCCCATCTTTGGTCTTAGGCAAAGGTCCAATGACATCAAGTCCTACTCTTTTGTTCGGTTCACTAGTCTCTGGCAGTTCTTGTAATGGTGCCTCAGTTTTCCCAAATTATTATGTCTGTTGCACGATATCACATTGTGAAACAAACTCAAAAAAGGCAACTTTACATCTTGGCCACCAATGTACCTCATCTATTTTAATGTTTGTTGCTTTTTTACCACAGTGTCCAGATAATAAAGAATCATGTTGTCCTGTCATGATTTGCTCTCTCATGCTTTCCAGAATGATTAGGCTGTTTCCTTTACTAGTAATTTTGTACAGCAGTCCATCTATTTCAACTAAACGTTGATCATTTTTCCATATTTTGCATTGTGGATCCTCCTTTTTAACGCTGCCTTGCAACCTTTTTGTAACACAAACACACTCCTTCCGTCTCATTGTGTCAGCATTTACATGTAGTTTGCCAGGTCGATGAGTAACTTTAAACTGAAACTCACTCAGTCTCAAATCCCACCTTGTTAGTCTGGAACTTGTGTACTTCTAGCTCAACAGCCATTTAAGCATGGCGTGGTCTTTAATCACAGAGAATTCTCTTCCTGTCAAAAAACATGTGTAATGTTGTGACTTACCAAACGAAAGTGCTGGCGGGTCGATAGACACACAAACATACACACAAAATTCAAGCTTTCGCAACCAACGGTTGCTTCATCAGGAAAGAGGGAAGGAGAGGGAAAGATGAAAGGATGTGGGTTTTAAGGGAGAGGGTAAGGAGTCATCCCGGGAGCGGAAAGACTTACCTTAGGGGGAAAAAAGGACAGGTATACACTCACACACACACACACACACACACACACACACACACACACACACACATCCATCCACACATACAAAGACACAAGCAGACATTTGTAAAGGAAAAGTGTTTGGGCAGAGATGTCAGTCGAGGGTGAAGTACAGAGGCAAAGATGTTGTTGAAAGACAGGTGAGGTATGAGCGGCGGTAACTTGAAATTAACGGAGGTTGAGGCCTGGCGGATAACGATAGGAGAGGATATACTGAAGGGCAAGTTCCCATCTCCGGAGTTCTGACAGGTTGGTGTTAGAGGAGAGGATATACTGAAGGGCAAGTTCCCATCTCCGGAGTTCTGACAGGTTGGTGTTAGTGGGAAGTATCCAGATAACCCGGACGGTGTAACACTGTGCCAAGATGTGCTGGCCGTGCACAAAGGCGTGTTTAGCCACAGGGTGATCCTCATTACCAACAAACACTGTCTGCCTGTGTCCATTCATGCGAATGGACAGTTTGTTGCTGGTCATTCCCACATAGAAAGCTTCACAGTGTAGGCAGGTCAGTTGGTAAATCACGTGGGTGCTTTCACACGTGGCTCTGCCTTTGATTGTGTACACCTTCCGGGTTACAGGACTGGAGTAGGTGGTGGTGGGAGGGTGCATGGGACAGGTTTTACATCGGGGGCAGTTACAAGGGTAGGAGCCAGAGGGTAGGGAAGGTGGTTTCTTCACATATTGATTCTTCATGGCTAATCTCTTAAACTTCAGCCTACTCTTCATTATTACTACATTGTGATATGAGTCTATATCTGTTCCTGGTTACACGTTACAATACGGTATCTGATTTTGGAATATCTTTCTGATAATGAGGTAATCTAACTGAAATCTTCCCGTATCTCCCGGCCTTTTCCAAGTTTACCTCCTCCTCTTGTGATTCTTGAACTGAGTATTCACTATTACTATCTGAAATTTATTACGGAACTCAATTAGTCTTTCTCCTCTCTCATTCCTAATACCAAGTCCATATTCTCCTGTAACTCTTTCTTCTATTTCTTCCCGTACAACCACAACTAGTCCCCCATGACTACTGGATTTTTATTTCCCTTTATGTACTGCATTACCTGTTCAGTATTCTCATATACTTTGTGTGTCTCTTCAACTTCAGCTTGCGACATGGGCATGTATACCTGAACTATTGTTGTCAGTGTTAGTTTGATGTCGATTCTGATGAGAACAACCATACCACTAAAATATTTACAGTAACACACTCTCTGTCCTGCCTTTCTATTCATAATGAATTCTGTTCCATTATACCATTTCCTGCTGCTATTGATATTGCCCTATACTCATCTGACCAGAAATCCTTGTCATCTTTCCATTCCACTATATTTAGATTGAGCCTTTGCATTTCCCTTTTCAGATTTTCTAGCTTCCCTACCACATTCAAGTTTCTAGCATTCCATGGCCCGACTCATATAATGATATCCTTTTGTTGGTTATTCAATCTTTTCTCATGGTCAGCTCCTCTTGACAGGCTCTTCCCAGAGATCCAACTGGGGGACTATTCCAGACTCTTTTCCAAATGGAGAGATCATCATGACACCCTTTCAGTTACAGGCCACATGTCCTGTGGATACACATTGTGTGTCTTTAATGTGGTGATTTCCATTGCCTTCGGCATCCTCATGCCATTGATTATTGCTGATTCTTCCGCCTTTAGGGGCAGTTTCCCACCCCAAGGCCAAGAGAGTGCCCTGAACCTCTATCCGCTTATCTACCCTTGTTGACAAGGCCATTGGCAAAATGATGGTGACTTCTTATGTTAGACGTCTTCAGCCACCATTGCTGATTATTATCAAAATTTAAGCGGTGGCATGGTTCAAACATGGGACCAAGGATGTTTTGATTACTAATTAAAGATACTACCCTTAGACCAAGGAGATTGTTTATTAAAAATCAGTTAAATAGTTTTTAATGAATGGCTACCAGAATGCATAATTATATTGTTTGTATTGTTGTTTGATGTAATGTACTGTGACAAATATTAGTGTTGTATGGACAATTCTGTTGTCGGTTTATGATGTGCACTTTTGGTGACATATACTTTATTGCGTTCATTATTGATTGGTTTATTTGTTTGTTCATATCTATATAAATAAAAATGTAACTGTTTGTTTGTTCAAAATTGTACATCTTTGGAAGTTCTTCACAGATTTCTTTGAAATTTTGACACAGTGTTGCATTCAAATATGAACATGTTTTTATATACCTACTGCAGCAGCACAGAATGGTATCTAAATATATAAATATAATAAAGGGGATAAGTTAGTGAAACCTCATGTTCGTTTGTTCAAAATCTTAAACCTCTGAAAGTTTGTCACTGACTGCTTTTAAATTTTGAAACAACATTGCATTTGAATCTGCACATGTTTTTATATACCTAATGGAGTGCCACATATAATATATAAGTAATAATTATAGGGAAAATCTATTTAAGAATGTAAATGTTTGTTCAAGATCTTAAATCTCTATAAGTTCTTTCCTGACTGCTTTGAAATTTTGGCATGATGTTGTATTCAAATATGCACATTTTATATACATATTGTTTTATTATATAATGTATAAATAAATATGTATTATGTAAGGTGGAAATGTTTTGCCAAAAATATTGAGACATTCGTAACAGATATTTTCAATATATGTAATGTGCAGATATACATGTAACATATAAAGGGGAAACATTGTTACCAAAAATCTCAAAAAGTACTCAACCAATATGATTTAAAATAACATTACTATAATAAACTTATAAGTGATATATTTTTAACATATATAACATATTGTTTGCAAACAGGAATGTTGTATCTATGGCTTATTGGCTTATGATTATTACTAGTACAGAATCTGAATTTGCAATAACAGTAAACGAAGCTCAAGGTCAGGGAAAGGGGGAAATAGGAGATGGACAGAGGAATGGGAGCAAATAGACATAAAAAATGAACAGAAGGAGATCGACAGAAAAGGGGGAGGAGCTGATGGACAAGACCGGCAGGAGGACCTGGACTGAGACAGAGGGGAGAAGGAGAATAGGACATTGATCCAGTTCTCATTCATGTTAGAAACATGTACTTTCTCTTTTCTTTCTTTTCCATTTAACCAGACTGAGTCACAGCAACATGTGCCCAGGAACAGCTAGTTCATGATAAGAATCAATGGTAGTGTGAGCGTGTTGGGGAAGTTAAATGGTTGGATTTTGAGGCTGTTCAGTCAAAAAAAAAAAAAAAAAAAAAAAAAAAAAAAAAAAAAAAAAAAAAAAAAAAAAAAAAAACAATTTGATGTGTACAAGGATTGGGTCCAAGAGAAGCCCGTAAGGAGCACTTCATCCTATTAAACACAATGACCCTCCCTAGTCTCTATATGTATAACTGCTTAATATACGTAAAAGAAAATATACAATAATTCAAACAGAGAATGAATTTACATTTGCACAGCATCAGAAACAATTGCATGCTTGATGTACACCTATGTATAAAGTTATACAATAAACTGCCACAGTCAGTCAAAACCCTCACCCTCTTTAAATTAAATGAGGTATTAGATACATGGTTTAAAAATAAAGTATATACTCAACTGAAGAATATCTTGGAAGTAATTTGTAAGGAATGTATAAACAATGAAATAAGGTAACTTATCATTAACTAAATATGTAAAACTGTATAATTAATTCTTGAATGAAATAAACAGTGAATAGTGTAACTACCATTAACTAAATGTGTAAAACTGTATAATTAATTCTTGAATGTAAAGTATATAATGATTCTTACTGAGATCTTCTGATTAGTTAGAAGTTTGTGTATTTATGTGTATATTTAAAATGATGATGTGTGTAAAATGCAAAAATTACTAACTACTAAAAAGATGTATGTATATATATGCATAATATTTAATGTATAAGGTAAAAATTTGTAACAACTATACTTTTGTGAATATGTAAAATGTATTTTGATGAAGCCAACTGCATGGTAAACATGCTGAGTGACTAATAAACAAAGATATTTATAAAACATATAAAAACATATAAACTGTTCTCCTTCTACATTCATCCCATTAATTGCAAGATCAATAGCACAGCTATTTCAATTTACATTAATGCATGACAACATGTCCCAGAAAGACTATCCTTCCTTCCACTCTACCATGCCTGTTACCACCACCTAATCGCCTCTTCGTGCCTGCCGTACTACGAAAGTATGTGTACATTAATTCACCTGTTTTTTAGGGATAGAAACAACAAAGGTATGTAGTCACTTCTTGAAGACCTAACTTACTTAACAGATTGTTTAAAAAGTAAGCTTAAACCATAATTTCAGAAAAGGAGGGAATATGCAAAAAAAGATAAAGCCCAAAATGATCCCTCACAGTTGCATAACAAAGCAATAGAAATCATATCTCATGACTTCAAAAAGCACATATTTCTGTGACTGTTTAGCTGTCAAACTCCAACAGACTCAAACTCAAAATTATGTGAAAGATTAAGATAATTTATTATTTTTTATTTATTCATCATGTTCTGTAGTTTCCCTCAAAAAGGAGAACTTCCAGCAGTGTGGTGTGAGTCAAGAAATACATTGACATGGACAATCATACCATAGAAGCTTAATCTGTACAGTGTGTTAACTATTACTACACTGCTTAATTATATTTGTGCATGTTGTTGTTGCGGTCTTCATTCCAAAGACTGTTTTGATGCAACTCTCCATGCTACTGTATCCTGTGCAAGGCTCTTCAACTACCGCAACCTATACACATTTGAACCTCCTTACTATATTTGTCTCTTGGTATCACTCTACAAATTTTACCTCCCCTAACCCCCTCCACACTTCCCTCTAGTACTACACTGACAATTCTTTGATGTCCCAGAATGTGTGCTGTCAATAAATCACTTCTTTTAGTCAAGTTTTACCACAAATTCTTTTCTCTCCATTTCCATACAGTACTTGCTTGTTAGTTACATGGTCTACCCACCCAGTCATCAGCGTTCTATAGCACCACATGTGAAAGGCTACTATTCTCTTCTTGTCAGAACTGCAAGTTGCCCAAATTTCTCTACCATGCAAGGCTACACTCCAGACAAATAACTTCAAAAAAGAGTGCCTAGCTCTTAAATCTATATTGGATGTTAACAAATTTCATCAGAAAAGCTTTTCTTGCTATTGGCAGTCTACATTTTATATCCTCTCTGCTTCATTCATCATCAGTTATTTTGCTGTCCAAATAGCAAAACTCATCTATTACTTAAAGACATCTCATTTCCTAATATAATTCTCTCAGGATTGCCTGATTTAATTCAGATGCAGTTTCAAGTCCTTTGATTCTCTGCCAGAATTACAATGTTTCTGGAAAACCTCAAAGTTTTTCTTTCTTCTCCCTGAACTTTAATTCCTTGTCCAAGTTTTTCTTTTGCTTTCCATACTGCTTGCTCAGTGTACAGGTTTAGTAACATCAGAGATAAGCTACAACACTATCTGACTCCCTTCTCAATCACTGTTTCCCATTTATGCCCCTGCTGCTGTCTGGTTTCCATAAAAGTTGTATATAATCTTTCACTCCCTGTATTTCACCATTCCTACCTTCAAAATTTCAAAGAGTGTATTCCAGTCAACGTTGTAAAAGCTGTTTCGAAGTGTACAAATGTAGATTAGCCTTTCTTTGTGCTGGCGTAAGCCATCACCAGTACACCGTCCTCAAAGATACAGCGCAAAGATCGATAGTAGGTGCTGGGTCAAGCATGCGTATTAGGAGAGAGGCCAAAGACATACACAAGCAACACACCGCCAACACCCTCTCAACAGCAAGTATTTAGGTTGCCGTGGCTGACTGAAGGGCCTCAGTCACTATGTCACTGTCACTGACCCACTGGCTCTCTCAGGCTAAAACAGTGTATAGTGAGCAGATCAAGACTAGCAGCGAGACTAAAGTTTGTAATAGCAACATTATCGATATTGTCTACAAGAGGGCTATTACTGAAGAGCCTGTACCACAACATATGGACTCTATTCCAGTTAACTAAAACTTACAGTTCATGTAAATAAAGAACCATATTAATACATGTGTGCATTTGTGTTGTAGAAAGAGGGTGCCGGCCACCCATAACAACTCCTCTTCCTTGCTTCTTAGCACAAGCCTCTACGGTGGTGACGAGGATAATTCAGTGGCAATTGAAGTTGATTAATTTGGGCAAATATTTTGCTTGCTTCTCTTGTGTTTTAGCTTGCAGGGGTGATCATGTTCAAGTGTTTGCTAATTTGTTGTTGTGTTCTTGCAGGTATTCCCGGTGGGGAGCCACTTAACTAATCAAATTTCTCTTTTTAGAGGCATTACTTGCTTTTTGATATAACGTATTTCTGTAAACCATGAATTCCCTGCCTCCTCCACCCCCTGCCCCTGCACCTCAGCCACAGACAGCCAGTGTGATGGATATAGCATAAGCTTTTCAGTTTCAGAGCTGACAGATTGATACCTTACTGACAACGGTACAACTACTGGCTGCACAAGCTGCATTGGCCACACAACCCTAGAACCATTCAACCAACCAACCAGCCCAACAATCCCGACGAACTCAACTATGACCTAATATTCACTGTATTAACTAAACACTGTGACGAGCAAGTCAAATAGCTGCAGCTAGATACCAGTTCTTTTGCTTGCAGAAAGAGCCAGAACAGATGTACTGCCAGTGGTACACAGAATTAATGGGCATGCCTAGGAAGTGTAAATTTAAGTGTAATTTAATGATAGGCAATGCGATAACATTCAATGTCCCAAATGGTAGAATATGGGAACAGATCTTAAAGTACTCTGATCCATCACTTCCCTAAGTATTGCAAATCATAGAGCAATGTGATTCGGGTGCCATAGTAGCCGATAGGTTTGACCAGGTCCTGATTTGTCGAGGTGAGCTGCCCCTTGCTCGCGACCGCCCCCAGCAGCCACAACAATAAACGCATACACAGCCGTGCTTGCCCTAGACATTTTGCTTGCCATAAAAGACAGGACTGTCCGTCACATAATGCAATGTGTTACATGTATGGAAAAAAAGGCCATGCCCAAGCAGTTTGCTTGGTTTGATTGCAACAGCACAAAACCACCAGTTTTGCCCACTCCCAGGAAAAAACAGGCTCAAGTACATTCAGTGACTGCTGCATTTTCAAAATCTACGACAGGTTGTGGCTGACAATCATTTAACCAACCAACCAGCCCAACAATCCCGACGAACTCAACTATGACCTAATAATCACTGTATTAACTAAACACTGTGACTAGCAAGTCAAACAGCTGCAGCTAGATATCAGTTCTTTTGCTTGCAGAAAGAGCCAGAACAGATGTACTGCCAGTGGTATGCAGAATTAATGGGCATGTCTAGGAAGTGTAAATTTAAGTGCAGTTCTGGCAACTTTTACAACGATTTAATGATAGGCGATGCGATAACATTCAATGTTAAAGTCAGTAGTAATGAAATAACTAAGATTAAATATCAGAGTGTTTAAAGGAATTCTTCATAAATGTAGCAAAGTCAGAAGTTGATGCAGCAGGATATCAGAGTAAAGTAAATCCCTTTGTCACAATAAAGGATGTGAAAAATGTTATATTATCATTAAAAAATAAAAATTCTGCTGGGCGGGATGGGGCACCAAGTAAAGTGATTAAAGCAGTATCTGACATATTAGCACCCCGCTAGCTAAAATAATCAACCAATCTTTTGAACATGGGTGCTTTACTGATGTGTTAAAATATGCCAAAGTGAGACCTCTGTTCAAGAAAGGGTTGAGGGAAGATATGGGAAACTATCGCCATATTTCTATTCTCCCAATCCTGTCAAAAGTGTTAGAGAAAGTAGCTGCAAATCGGATCAAAAATTTTATCATAAAAAATGATATTATTGTAAGAAACCAATTTGGATTCCAACAAGGAAAAAACACACTGGATGCAGTAAATAACTTTATTGAGAAGATATGCAAATGATTGGATCAGAGGAGTAAAGTCGCAGGTATCCTCTGCGATCTTTCAAAAGCATTTGACTCGGTGAACCACGACTTGCTTATCTACAAATTAAACAAATATGGGATTAAGGACAAAGCTCTGAAATGGCTCACATCATACTTGCACAACAGAAAGCAAATGGTAAGTGTCACATCAAATGCAGTGAATTATTATTCTAAATGGAGTACAGTATCACAAGGTGTGCCTCAAGGCTCCATTTTGGGACCAATCCTGTTCCTATTCTATATAAATGACTTGCCCATAAATATAAATCCCCGTCAGTTCTGTTTGCGGATGACCCTTCTGTTTTAATTGAAGATTATGCAGAAAAAATTCAGAGCTCCATTGTGAGCACAATGGATACTCTAGAAAACTGGTTCCAGTTAAATGGCTTGAAACTGAACATTGCAAAAACCAATATGGTACATTTCAAAACCAAACATTTGAAATGTGTGGAACTTAAAATACGTCGTCACAATCATCCTATGGAAGAAGTTAACACAGTCAAATTCCTAGGACTAAATGTGGACAACAACTTAAACTGGAGTACACATATCGAGCTCCTATCAAATAAACTAAGCAGCTTTACATTTGCAATGCAAATACTAGCAAACTCTACTGACATGAGTACACGAAAAATAGCATATCATAGTTATTTTGAATCTGTCATTAGGTATGGTATCATTTTTGGGGAAATTCAAGTAGTGTATCTCGAATACTGAAACTGCAAAAGAAAACATAAGATACATGTTAGTGCACAACAAACAGAATCTTGTCGCCCATTATTTCGGAACCTGCAAATCCTAACAGTTCCCTCCATATACATTTATGAAATTATAATCTTTGTACACAGCAGACAAAAATTATTTGAGGAAAATCATTTTAACCACATGTACAACACAAGAAATAAAAATAATTTTATGTTACCCACACACCATTTGAAATTATTTGCACGAACTCCACAATATATGGAGATGACAATATATAACAAGCTAATGGGCAAAAATATATTTAATATGAAGCCAGAGAGTCTAAAAATAAGGCTACAGCAGATTCTGTGGGATAAATGCTACTATTCAGTAGAAGAATTCATAGAGGATGACATGATAATTTGAGCAAGGGGTAATTAATTGTTAGTCTTTTATTGTATGTGTAACAAAATTGTATTATTATATCCAAAAACAAAGATGATGTGACTTACCAAACGAAAGTGCTGGCAGGTCAATAGACACACAAACATACACAGAAAATTCAAGCTTTCACAACAAACTGTTGCCTCATCAGGAAAGAGGGAAGGAGAGGGAAAGACGAAAGGATGTGGGTTTTAAGGGAGAGGGTAAGGAGTCATTCCAATCCCGAGAGCGGAAAGACTTACCTTAGGGGGAAAAAGGATGGGTACACACTCGCACACACACACATAGCCATCCACACATATACAGACACAAGCAGAAATATTTATTGTATTATTATTATGATACAATTTGTTAAAATCAGTTGTTGTAATTAATTGTAATTTTTTTACTGTATGTGTATTTTTATATTGTATTATTATTATGGTACCATTTGTTAAAATCGGGTGTTGTATGTATATGGTAAAACTTAACCAAAATTTTGACATGTCTCCTGTACCTAAATCAAATGATTTAGATTATGTACGTTATGAGACTAATAAACCACAATTCACAACAATTTACAATGTCCCAAATAGTAGAATATGGGAACAGATCTTGAAGTACTCTGATCCATCACTTCCCTAAGTAGTGAAAATCATAGAGCAATGTGATTCGGGTGCCATAGTAGCTGATAGGTTTGACCAGGTCGCGATTTGTCAAGATGAGCTTCCCCTTGCTCACGACCGTCCCCAGCAGCCATAAGTGCATACACAGCCATGCGTGCCCTAAACATTTTGCTTGCCATAAAAGACAGGACTGCCCGTCACATATTGCAATGTGTCACAAGTGTGGAAAAAAAGGCCATGCCCAAGCAGTTTGCTTGCAACAGCACAAAACCACCAATTTTGCCCACTCCCAAGAAAAAACAGGCTCATGCACATTCAGTGACTGCTGTATTTTCAAAATCTACGACAGATTGTGGCAAAAATAAGATTAAAGTTGTGCCTCCTTCTTGCCCTAGTGCCATGGAATGACATTCTAACAAACTATTTGTCTCATGAATTGCTGGCTGTTGTATGAACTTTTAGTTAGACACAGGTGCCTCAGTAACTTTGCTTAATCGTGCTATATATGAACAGTTAGGCTCACCACACCTTTCAAAATCTATCAAGCACTTCACTGCTTATAATGGACTAGAAATTCCAGAACTTGGACAGTGTAGTTGGCCTGCCACTTACAAATCTCTCACTAGGACAGTGAATTTTACTGTGTTGAAATCAAAAGACAGTGGCAACATATTCGGTCTAGATGCCTTCGATTTGTTTGGACTTAGCATCCAAGACAATGCACTTTCAGTCTCGGCTTTTGGCCCAAAACACAGTGTAGCTAGCTAATTAGCTTGCTTAAAGAATTTCCTGAACTATTTTCAGAAGGAATGGGAAAAGCTAATAACTTTATAGTGCATGTCACATTGAAAGACAATGCACAGCCTAAGTTTTTCTGGGCCCATTCTTTTCCAATTGCTTTAATAGATGAAGTAGCCAGTGAAGTGAAAGAATTGCAAGAGAATGGTGTAATAGCTCCCATTCAAGCTAGTTGATGGGCAGTCCTCTCGTTTTGCTACCTAAGCCTTCTGGTCATATTCGCATTTGTGTTGACTTCAAGTTTACAATCAACCCACAGACAGTAGTTGACTCTTATCTGTTATCTCACCCTGAGGAACTCATGGACAGGCTTGGTGCAGGACGTTACTTTTCAAAGATAGATTTGCATGATGCCTACTTGCAAATTCCATTGGATGAAGACTCACAGAAAGTATTTGTGGTAAATACACACTTGGGACTGTTCTAGTATTTGCGTTTGCCCTTTGGCAGTGCTTCTGCACCCACCATTTTTCAACACTGCTTGGAACAGCTGACTGCAAAAGTGCCATTTTGTTCAAACTACCTTGATGATATTGTCATCTCAGGTCATACACCAGAGGAACACATTGCCAATTTGCGTACTCTTTTTCGAGTGTTGTCAGAAGCAGGACTCAAGTGTCATCTAGAAAAGTGACTTTTTTCAAACTGAATAACACTACTTAGGTCATGTGATAAACAGTCAGGGTGTGCATCACTCCAATCTCATTTGCTTGCAATCCATGACCTACCTGTTCCTCACAATGTGTCTGAACTGCAGTCAGTACTAGGCAAGATTACGTACTACATTCGGTTCGTACTGAACGCCGCTCATATCGTGGCTCCATTGTGTTGCAAAAATGTACCTTTCGTGTGGACCAGAGACTGTCATGATGCATTTCAGAAACTCAAAAATGCTTTGCTTACTGACAGATGTTTAGTGCATTTTGACCTGCCAAGCAAGTAGTTTTGCAAGTTGACACTTCTTTCTACTGAATAGAGGAACTGGTGCACAACACAGCCCCATTGCTTTTGCCTCAAAGTTGTTAACTCAAAGTCGTGCAGTTATTCACAAATTAAAAAAGAGGCTCTCGGTATTGTGTACAATGTGACCAAATTCCATCAGTATTTATATGGTTGCAAGTTCTTTTTAGTGACAGATCGCAAGCCTTTGCAGTCCTTATTTCATCCGTCAGAGCCAGTTCCTACATACACTGCTCAAAAATTACAATGTTGGGCTTCAGTGCTTTCACAAGATCAGTATGAAATTGAGTACAGACCTCTGGCAAAGTATGGCAACACATATGCCCTATCTCGCTTTCCGATTGGCCCAGACTCTGATTCTGATGCATCTGCCACATCTTGTTGCCAGATTGATGTGCAGGACTCTGAATTGCTGGAATCTTTTCCCTTGCACTACAGAAAAATTGCACAGGCCATGGAAGTGGACCTCGATCTGATGATTCTGTTGCATTACATTCGTACTTCTTGGCCTTGCTCACTGAACAGTATCCAGAATGCAGTTGTGCACCAATATTTTGCACATTGGCATAACCTTTCAGTTCAACAGGGTGTGAATCTAGTTCAAAATTACAGTGGACAATTGCGTGTGCTAATTCCCAGAGTGTTGGAAAAGAATGTGTTATGATCGCTCCACCAAGGACATTGGGGAATTGTTCGTAGTAAAAAGTTAACGCACCAGTACTGTACTTGGCAGAGCGTGGATTCTCACACTGAAAAGATGATGGCACAGTGTCGCGCATGTGTGGAAAACCAATCTACTCTGCCACAGACATTCTCAGCTTCACCTAAGACTCAATCACGATGGCAACGAGTGCACATTGACTTTGCAGGACCATTTTGGAACACTCGTTGGTTCATTGTGGTAGACTCTTTTAGTATTTTGCATAGAAGATTTACTAGAAGTACTTGTGTCAGGCAATGGACCACATTTCACTTCATGTGGTTTTGAACAGTTTTGTGGATGAAATGGTATTCGTCACCTTACAACTGTTCCATTTCACCCCTAGATCCAACCGAGAAGAACACTTCGAATACACTATCAAACAACGGATGGCCAAGCTTCATCTCACTCACACACGGGAACAGGCGCTGCAACCCTTTATCTCCTCCTATTGCTCCCACCCACAAGATGGACCTTCACCAGTGGAATTTCTGCATGACCACCACCATCAGATGCTGCTGCACATGCTACACTCACCACAGCATCCGGCACTGCCAATGGTCCACAAGTATCGCTTTGCGCCACACGATCTGGTTCTTTTCAGGGTTTATGGCAACTGTGGCCTCTGGGAAAGAGGTGTGATCCAGGAATGCATTGGCTGTTTTATGTAATTGATTGCAGGTCCTGATGGTTTGCAGTGCTTCCACCAGAACTAAATTAGTGTGTATAATTTCCCCATGATTCTGCAGCTTTTCTTTCCCCAGATTCATGGCCTCACGAGACTGCGTGGCCTTCGCAGCTGCCCACTGGTGCCACCAGGGAGCCCCAGGAGGAGCGGATGGATGATGCATCCATGCCCCCACTGTCCCTGCTTGCTGACCCAATGGACATGGACCCGCCATCACCATCATCGCCCCAGGACACGCCCTCAGGGCTGAACGTGTGCCCTGGCAGCAGTTTTCAGGAGGATGTTCCTATTGCCTTGCAAGCCAAACAGCTACAGTCAGGAGTATGCCGCCCTCCACAGTCTTGGCTCATGTCTACATCTAGCGTCCTGCATTGCCACATTGTTGTTTGCATCCTCCCTACAAGACAATGGTGCAGCATTTCGAGGGGAAGGAATATGCTGGCATAAGGTGTTGCCACCACACCTGTCAGCAAAGATGTAGCTTGAAGGTCGATAGTAGGTGCTGGATCAAGCATGCCTGTCAGGAGAGAGGTCAAAGATACACCAACAAGTAACACGTCACCAACGTCCTCTTGCCAGCAAGTATTTAGATCACTGCTGGTGACCGGAGGGCCTCAGTCACTAACTCACTGCCACTGACTCACTGGCTCCCTCTGGCTATGACAGTGCATTGCGACCAGATCGAAACTAACAGTGAGACTAAGCAACATTATCATTATTGTCTACAGGAGGACTATTACTGAAGAGCTTGTACCGCAACACGTGGATTCTATTCCAGTTAAGTAAAACTTACAGTTCATGTAAATAAAGAACTGTATTAATATACATGTGCATTTGTGTTGTAGAAAGAGGATACCAGCCACCCATAACAACATCCTCTCTCTTGCTTCCTTAGCACAAGACTGTGCATTCTTTAGCTTCTCATCTAAGATCAGAAAGAAATATACCCAAAAAAGTG
The DNA here is from genome assembly GCF_023864345.2 of Schistocerca serialis cubense. Classification (NCBI taxonomy): domain Eukaryota; kingdom Metazoa; phylum Arthropoda; class Insecta; order Orthoptera; family Acrididae; genus Schistocerca; species Schistocerca serialis. The sequence continues at coordinate 260,774,809 of NC_064641.1, forward strand.
CTTCTTATGCTGCCCCCTATATTGAAACATTTGGACTGTCTACAGACACTTTAATGAGAACTGGAACAAAGCAGATTGGCGTATGAACTTACATTTTTATTCAGATCACACAGGTACGTACATTGCCCTGGACTCTGGATTGACTGGGGTGAGACATAATCTAGAACGGTCAAGGCAGTGGTCAGAGAAAGGTGGGGTAAATGGAACAGTTGCACTAGGATAGGAAAAAGGAAAATAGTAAAAAATATTAGGGCTGAATATTCTGTGGATGACTAAGTCACTGCAGATGGAGGATAGTCTCCCATTGGTTAAGCAAAGTAGCCATGATCTTTTACAAAAGGAATCATTGTAGCATTCGATTTTATAAAGCAGGGAAATCATGTGTAGTGTAACATGGTGTTCTTAGGAATACGCTTTTCCATTATGAGCTTTCAGGACAGAAAAGATGATTGTGACATTTAATAACTTATTAAGTAGTATGTAAGTGGGAAGCATTCATTGTGCACTCTCCAACCTGTGGTTTTGTGTAGATGGCGTATGAGCAGTAACAGCAAAGGGCAGTGACAAGCCATGGTGTAAAGCAGAAGCAGTCACTTGTTGTACAGGCCCATTTATGCTTTGGGGCGAAGGCTCGATGGTGTCCTGAGCTCCTAGGAGTAATAGGACAATGCCAACGGGGGCCGGAACAAATGAAGGACAGAATCATGAGCTTCTAACATTGATTTGTGAGTTGACAGTCGGACAATGTATGTTTTATGTTGACATTTGTTTGTAAAGCTTTTTGTAGCTACTTGACTGGGATCAGTCTATTACTGTCCATTACTGAATTGAAGAGTTAAAATACAGAAGAGCTTTTATGGAAGAGTTGAATTCCTTACTAGCTTGAAATAGTTAATACTTTCTTACACCACCACCCTGCCAGGAAACAAAGTTCATAAGAAGAAGTTCATACATGGCTGTGCAACAGATTAGCCAGCCCACAAGAACAATCAAGAAAGACCATAATTTGTAAGATTTATTAAAAGTAACATTCATTGAGGCAGCAACGAATCCAACGTGACTGTGATGTAGTACACATACCTATAAAGATGTGTTACATCATACATAGAAACCCTAAATCTGGACATCCAGGCAGGGATTTGAATTGATGTCCTCCAAAATACGAGTCCAGGGGCTGGAAACAGGAGAAACAGCAGGGGAATAAGAGAGGTGTATGGTACCAGACAAAGGTAATCCTGATACAAGCTGGGCAGTAAGGAGTTGCATGTGATAATACAGGGAGTGAAGGGAGAACTGAAGAGTGTAGGGGGTGGCGGTGAAGCAGGATGGAAACGTGGAAGACTGTTGGGAGAACAGTGTGAATTGGGACTGATAATCCTCTGTACCAAAGTAAGGAGGCCTGAGTAAAGTAATTTGAAGTGAAGAAGTTGTAGGAGTTGGAGGGATGAGGCAGGCAATGGGGTGGACATAGAATATGAATCAGCAGAAGCAGCCACTATAGGCAAAATCTCTCATGTAAATTAACAATCACGTTTGACCAATACAAGGAAGTTCTTTCAGAAATGGTATTGCTCTTCCCCTTATACTACTGACGTGAGCAGCTGTTTTTATGCAGTACTTCAAATCAAAAGTTATGTAACTTTGCCCCAAATCCTGTCAGATACCTACATACTGGTAGAGATAAAAAGGTATTAAATATGAACATTAGTGTTAACTGAAATTTGTATATCTACATCTGTGAGGAGTGTGAGAAAAGTAATGATACTGATTTTTTTATTTGCAAGGTGTACAACTTTGCTTCCGCCGTTTGCCGATAGGTGGTGACAACGGTAAGTAGCGGTTGAAAGAAACAGATCGCAGACGTCAGGCAGCTAGCTTGGACCTCGGTCAACATAACCTCATTCAAATGTTAGTCGATTTGTGTCTGCATCATAAAGTTGTTCTCGATCAAAAATGTCAGCTGACGAGTTTCATTCTCGTCACATGTGGGAGGTGTTGCTGTTTTGTTTCAATATGAAGAAAACAGTGGCTGAGACTCATCACATGCTCTCAGGTATGTATGGTAAGGACGCTATTAGTGAAAGAACATGTTGTGAGTGGTTTCAATGCTTCAAGAACGGTGATTTTAATATCGTAGACTGGCATAGTGGTGGAAGAGAGAGAGTTTTCAAAGATGCAGAATTGGAGACATTGCTGAGTGAAGACTCGCGTCAGACTCAGTAATAATTGGCACAATTAGTGGGAGTGACACAGCAAGCCATTTCAAAACGTCTCAAGGCTATGGGCATGATTCAGAAAGAAGGAACTTGGGTTCCGTGTGAGCTGAAACTAAGAGACGTTGAACGGTGTTTGTGCGTTTGTGAACAGTTGCTTCAGAGGCAAAATTGTGACCGGGAATGGAAAATGGGTGCATTATGATAGCCCTAAATGCAAAAAATCATGGGGACATCCTGGCCATGCTTCCATGCCGACAGCCAAACCGAATATTCAAGCCTCCAAGATCATGCTCTGCATTTGGTGGGACCAACTCGGCGTCGTGTACTGTGAGGTGTTAAAACCAAGTGAAACAAACCACAGGTGCTCATTATCAAATGCAATTAATGCATCTAGCAGAGCGTTAAAAGACAAACGGTTGCAATACAGTGAGAGGAATGATAAAGTGATTTTGCAGCACAACAGCGCTCGACCGCATGTTGCAAAAGAGGTCAAAACGTACTTGGAAACGTTAAAATGGGAAGTCCTACCCCACTCACTGTATTATCCAGGCATTGCTCCCTCTGACTGTCACCTGTTTAGGTCAATGGTGCATGGCCTGGCTGACCAACACTTCTGATCACATGAAGAAGTCACAAATTGGATCGATTCATGGATCGCTTCAAAAGATGAACAATTTTTTCAACATGGGATTCATACACTGCCTGAAAGATGGGAGGAAGTAGTGGTCAGCAATGGAAAATACTTTGATTGATACATGTGTAACCAACTTGTTTCATTAAAGCCTCAAATGTTGGGGGAAAATGGTGGAAGCAAAGTTGTACACCTTTTAGCAAAGTTTTTATTTTTTAAAACAACAATATTATCCTCTTCAGAGTAGTTCCTTTTGCGGCAATCATTTTTACCATCTTGGTAGCAGTGCTAAAAGGCTTCAATTTGTAGGCCCTTTAACATGTCAGTTGCATTCTTTTGAATGTTCTCCATAGGCCCAGAATGTCCTTTTAAGACATTTTTCAATTTCAGGAAAAGAAAAAAATCACAAAGTCCCAGATCGTGTGAATAGGGAAGCTGTGGAACAACAAAAATGCCTTTTGAGGTCAAAAATTCTGTGATGGAAGTGGATTTGTGACACAAGGCATTGTCATGATGCAGCATCTTCAGTCAAAATTTGATGTGCAGTGAGTCTTTAAGTTTAACAGGTCAACCATCATCCTTATTGTTAAACATCAATCTGATGTCATAAGACCAAACACATTTGACATTTTCATTGGTTTTTGAAGCTGAAGATCTCGCTGAGCGAGGTTCATTTTTAACGTGATCTCGGCCTTCCAAAAATGATTTGTGCCAATGCAAAACCTGTACTCTTGATGAGGAATGTTCCCAATAGTACTGTTTCTACTTTTCAAAGGTCACACTCATGGGTCCCCCAAGTTTAACACAAAACTTGAGTGCATAACATTGCTCTAAATTCAACTGTTCTGTTTTCGTAACACCCAACAAAAATACAACTTCACTGATGGTGCTCTCAAAAATCACATGATGGCTGTATGAAGCTGAAACTCAGACTGAACATCTGGAAGGGATGAACACATCAGTCTATGCAAGTAGAACAACACAGTGTTTCCAGGTTGCTTGCAGTGTTGTCAGTCACATTACTTTTTTCATACATCTTTTATACTCTGAAAACCACTGTTAAGTGCATAACAGAGGAGACTTGCTGTTGTGCCAAATGCTAGTATTTCTTCACATTCCTTTCATATATGCAGTGCAGAAAGAATGCTAGCATAATTGCCTATGTGCATGCTGTAATGAGTGAAATCTTGTCCATGTGGTCACCACAGGAGTAATATACATAGGGAGTGCAAGACAGTCATAGATTTCCCACGTAACACTGGTTTTTGAAACTTCATAAGTAAGCTATTGTATGGTAGTTTATGTCAGTGTCCGCAAGTTGAGGTTTTACAGCAGTCCCAAGACTCTCTCCCAAGGGTCAATAAAACCTGTGTCCATTCAGTTTGTCAATAAAAAGATCCTTTTATTAATTTATGCCCACCCTCAGTACTGATACTTGCCAAAAAACCATACCTACAGTTGTTTCTATCTTGGTGGATTTGAGTTTCTTGTCTACTACAACAGATACACCACCTTCATTTCCCATTAGCCTATTCTTTTGATATACACTTAGATTTACCCCAAAAATCTTGCTGTTGTCATTTTTGGATTTTAAACAGCCTTTTGTACCTAGTATTATAGGAGCTGCTCTGCTTTCTACGAATTCAGAACACTGTGGCACTTTGCTACAAATGCATCGGCAATTGCTCTCTAAGATTTAAAAGTCCCATCTGTGGTAACGAGAGAAACGTATCTGCAGTCATCCACGTCAGTACAGCTCAATCTCTTCATGGAGTCTGAGTAACCTACCCTCCCTTTTTAGAAGCTACTAGAGTGTTGTCACCTTTACTTTTGTGTGTATCTATTGTCAGCACTAAATATTTGCTCCCTGAAGGTAAGCACTAGCCAGAAATTCTGTCTAATTATTAATATGAGTTTTTTAAGATCAAGATTAAGTTTCTTTTTGTGAACCAGCTGTAAGCCTGCCCCACTATTTTTTATTTATAGAATGTGTATTTTGTAAATGCATACTGCTATGAGCTCCCGCTAGATGTGGAAATATCAATATCCTGATTTTTCTGCTGCGAGTAGGCCACGCTCCAGTCCCAGTTCTTCATTATTTATTTTTTTCTTTTCTTCCAGTATGCTTTCTTCTGTTCACTATGTTTCTTCTTTCTGTCTTCAGACCATTTTGAACCTGTCTTTTTTGCCACCCTCCCTTGGAAACCTTCCTTTTCGAATACTTTTTCCTAAAGGCTTCTCTGTTGTTTATGTCTTCTGTTTTTTATTGTTTATTTCTAAATTCTTTTTTACTTCATTGACCCAGCTTGTTGTGGGCTTCTTATCCCACAAATATTTGAAAATCTTATTAGTTAATCAACTGTCTTGCATTTGAAATAAATGTCCAGAAAACATGACTCTCCTTTTTTTCATTACATTTGAAACACTTCCTATATTTTGAGATATTTCAGCATTACTGTGTAATTTCCAATCTTCTGCTGTGTTTTGTGGTCCTAATATTTTGCTTATATTCACCTTTCTAGTACTTCTAATTTATCTAAATTGTACTGTAATGCCAGGCATTTGACTGCATATAGGCATTCTGGCTTCACTACTTTGTTATAATGCCTTATTTTTCCATCTTTTATTGTGGAGGCCTTTGGTGACACCATATGCTCTCCCCAGTTTATGCAATCTTTCCTCTATTGCAGATTTTTCCAAAGCATGTTCTTGGGTTATTTCCCCTAGATATTCGAATTTTTTTACGCTCTCTATTTGGTTGATATCTGTTTTCAGGAATTTTGGAGCATCCTTAATGTTTATTAAAAATTTTGTTTTTTCTGCAGAAATTCTTAGGTTAATTCTGCTGGCTATTTCTTCCATGAGATTTACTTGTGTTATAGCTGATGCCAAATATTCTGATTATATTCAGTAACATTTACATTATAGTTAAAATGAAAACAGCTTTATAATAAAGAGGCTAAACGATTATAAAATCCAAACAACAAATGATTATTATTCAGACATTTTAATGTGATAGTTTTAGGTGGGAGGTGTTTTGAGCTATGGTTGTGTGAGATGAAATATCATATTTACAACACTACCACCTGCAGTGAACAAGCACTTTGTCATTGTTAACCAATATTTTGTGTACTCCACTTTGCTATGTGTTGTATATTGCTTATTGTTTTCTTTTCTTATTTTCAAAGGTATGACATGACTAATCCTGGTCCTTGACAGTGTTCAAGTACAATCCTCATCACATCAGAAGCAATTGGTGATTCCTATGATCATTATGTCAGTTCTTCTTCAGCAGGAGCACAAAAGACAGACGTAGATTGCCAGCACTGCGACAGGGAGGACATTCCAGTTCTTCCACTCTGCTTCTCTCCCCTCAGGTTGTCAAAGTTCTCGTTTGTTCGTGCTTGCTGCAACTGCCGTGATATATTGCCTGCACTACACCATTTTCAGACTTAAAGGGTTATATGTTCCGAAACAGTATCACAGACACAGTCATTGATATTTTACTTGGGAGACAGTTCAGAAATACATATTCAAATAATACAATGACTAAATGAAAATAACCAGATCTACATGCTGTTTGAATAACAGTTGTCTATTATGAAACTGTTTTAAGTAGTCACTTATTTAAGGGGGGAGAGCGGACACTTGCATGAGTGATAAAGTACCAGTATTTAAGAGGTTCACAACAGTGTCTTTTTTAGGGTCGGGTGGACAGAAAAAAATCAAGTTTTGAGAGGTTTTAGTTTGAACAAACCTTCTCTTTGAGAAAAAAAGTAAATAACATAATTCTGTCATATTGCATCAGGACTAACAGCTGCTGGTTAAAAATTCTCAGCAATCAGCAGAAATTTTATTTCCACCCAATTTTAACTCAGTCAAGGTGAAATCCAGCTGTATTTACTACATCAAAATATTCAAGGACTAAGATTTAAAATTAATGTGCTACTTATCTGTGTTGACGAATAAGAGTCATCAAATCCAGTTGACATAATCTGCCTCTCTGAACATTGTGTGAGCACTGGTTTAGATGTGATAAATGTTACAAGATTTTTAAGTTAGCATCTCACTTTTGTAGAGCAGAAATGGAAAAAGGAGGAATTGCCACAATTATAAGAAATTGTCAAACATTTAAGAACATAGACAGACATTTATAAATTTTGCCTAATACACATACGGAAGCGTGTGTGACAGAAGCAGAATTTCATAACAAATCCTTCTTAATGGTAAGTGTATACCGACCACCTGCAGGTAACTTTAATCTATTCATAAATCACCTTGAATCTCTACTGGTCTGTTTTTTAATAGTGGTTGCTTTAGTGGAGATTTTCTTAAGAACTCTCCCAGTAAGAATTTATTACACTCAGCAACACTATTATTCAGCTTAATTTCTACTTTAAACTTCCCGACTAGGGTAGCTAATTGCTCACAGCATTGATAATATATTTTTTGAAAGATCTAATAAACAAAATTATATTGCAAAATCAGTAGTCAATGGCCTCTCAGTCCATGACATGAAGTTCATTTTGTCAAATGTTAATAATGAACAGGATATAGTATTTATCAAATCTCAATTCAAGAGGGTAGTCTGTAAGTCAAAAATTGATTATTTTAGATATTTACTAAGACATGTCCAAAAGAACAGATACCATCGGTGACCAAGCAGCTCGTTACAATGAAATTACAATGAAATGAACACCCTTAGCTACTTACAGGCGTTGACATACGTCAACGGGGACAGATGAAAATGTGTGCCCCGACTGGGACTCGAATCCAGGATCTCCTGCTTACATTGCAGACGCTCTATCCATCTGAGCCACCGAGGACACAGAGGATAGTGCGACTGCAGGGATTTATCTCTGGCAAGCCTCCCGCGAAACCCACATTCTCAATGTATTGTCCCGCACTACATTCGTAGTGCCCCCGCCCATTATACTCATTACTCGCGGTGCATTGCTGATTCCTGTAAGATTTAGGGCACTGTTTGTGCATTCACACAGAAGAAGGAGATGGTCAAGTGGCTGATGAGTCTTAAGTATATATTTACTAAGATGGTATCTGTTCTTTCGGACATGTCTGAAAGAACAGATACCATCGGTGACCAAGCAGCTCGTTAGAATGAAATTACAATGAAATGAACACCCTTAGCTGCTTACAGACATTGACATATGTCAACGGGGACAGATGAAAATGTATGCCTCAACCGGGACTCAAACCTGGGATCTCCTGCTTACATGGCAGACGCTCTAACCATCTGAGCCACTGAGGACACAGAGGATAGCGCGACGGCAGGGATTTATCTCTGGCACGCCTCCCGTGAAACCCACATTCTCAACGTATTGTCCCGAACAACATTTGTAGTGCCCCCGCCCATTATACTCATTACTCACGGTGCGTTGCCGATTCCCGTAAGAGTTCGGGCACTGTTTGTGCATTCGCACAGAAGAAGAAGATGGTCAAGTGGCTGGTGAGCCTTAACTATATTTATACGAAGATGGTATCTGTTCTTTCGGACATGTCCGAAAGAACAGATACCATTGGTGACCAAGCAGCTCGTTAGAATGAAATTACAATGAAATGAACACCTTTAGCTGCTTACAGGCATTGACATATGTCAACGGGGACAGATGAAAATGTGTGCCTTGACCGGGACTCGAACCCGGGATCTCCTGCTTACATGGCAGACGCTCTGTGCCACCAAGGACACAGAGGATAGCGCGACGGCAGGGATTTATCTCTGGCATGCCTCCCGCGAAAGAACAGATACCATCTTAGTAAATATGTAGTTAAGGCTCACAGGCCACTTGACCATCTTCTTCTTCTGTGTGAATGCACAAACAGTGCCCGAACTCTTACTGGAATTGGCAATGTGCCAAGAGTAATGAGTATAATGGGCGGGGGCACTACGAATGTAGTGTGGGACAATACGTTGAGAATGTGGGTGAATCATATTCAACCACTCACTCGAAGAAAGATCTGTACCCAAAGACTGGAAAATTGCACAGGTCACACCAATTTTCAAGAAAGGCGATAGGAGTAATCTACTAAATTGCAGACCCATGTCATTAACGTTGATGTGCAGCAGGATTTTGGAACATATGTTGTGTTCAAACATAATGAATTACCTGAAAGAGAATGGTCTAGTGACACATAGTCAACACTGATTTAGAAAATATCTTTCTTGTGAAACATAACTAGCTCTTTACTCACATGAAGTACTGAGTGCTATTGACAAGTGATTTCAAATTGATTCTGCATTTCTAGATTTCCACAAGGCTTTTGAGACCATTTCTCACAAGTGGTTCATAATCAAATTGCGTGCTTATGGAATATCATCTCAGTTATGTGACTGGATTTTTGATTTTATGTCAGGGAGGTCACAGTTCACAGTAATTGACAGAAAGTCATCAAGTGAAACAGAAGTGATTTCTGGCATTCCTCAAGGCAGCGTTATAGGCCCTCTATTGTTCCTTATCTGTATGAATGGTTTAGCAACAGTCTGAGCAGCTGTATTAGGTTTTTTTGCAGATGATGCTGTCATTTATAGTCTAGTAAAGTCATTGGAAGATCAGAACTAATTGCAAAATGATTTACTTGAGATATCTGTATGGTGCAAAAATTGGCAACTGACCCTCATCCACATGAGTGCTAAAAGGAGTCTGTCAAACTTCGGTGACATGATAAACCAATCAAATCCAAATGCCATAAATTCAACAAAATACTTAGCAGAAAGGTGGAAGGAGTATATAGTGGGTCTATACAAGGCGATGTACTTGAGGACAATATTATGGAAATGGAAGAGCATGTAGATGAAGATGAAATGGGAGATATGATACTGCGTGAAGAGTTTGACAGAGCACTGAAAGACCTAAGTGGAAACAAGGCCCCGAGAGTAGACAACATTCCATTAAAACTACTGATAGCCTTGAGAGAGCCAGCCCTGACAAAACTCTACCATGTGGTGAGCAAGATGTATGAGACAGGCGAAATACCCTCAGACTTCAAGAAGAATATAATAATTTCAATTTCAAAGAAAGCAGGTGTTGACAGACATGAAAATTACCAAACTATCAGTTTAATAAGTCACGGCTGCAAAGTACTAACACAAATTCTTTACAGGCGAATGGAAAAACTGGTAGAATCCGACCTCGGGGAAGATCAGTTTGGATTCCGTAGAAATGTTGGGACACGTGAGGCAATACTGACCCTACGACTTATCTTAGAAGATAGATTAAGGAAAGGCAAACCTACGTTTCTAGCATTTGTAGACTTAGAGAAAGCTTTTGACAATGTTGACTGAATATTCTCTTTCAAATCCTGAAGGTGGCAGGTGTAAAATACAGGGAGCAAAAAGCAATTTACAATTTGTACAGAAACCAGATGGCAGTTATAAGAGTCGAGGGGCATGAAAGGGAAGCAGTGGTTGGGAATGGAGTGAGACAGGGTTGTAGCCTATCCCTGATGTTATTCAATCTGTATATTGAGCAAACAGTAAAGGAAAAAAAAAAAAAGAAAAATTTGGAGTAGGAATTAAAATCCATGGAGAAGAAATAAAATCTTTGAGGTTCACTGATGACATTATAATTGTGTCAGAGACAGCAAAGGACCTGGAAGAGCAGTTGAATGGAGTGGACGGTGTCTTGAAAGGAGGATATAAGATGAACATCAACAAAAGCAAAACAAGGATAATGGAATGTAGTGGAATTAAATCAGGTGATCTGAGGGAATTAGATTAGTAAATGAGACACTTAAAGTTGTAAATGAGTTTTGCTACTTAGGGAGCAAAATAACTGATGATGGTCGAAGTAGAGAGGATATAAAATGTAGACTGGCAATGGCAAGGAAAGCATTTCTGAAGAAGAGAAATTTGTTAACATCGAGTATAGATTTAAATGTCAAAAAGTCGTTTCTGAAAATAATTGTGTGGAGTGCAGCCATGTATGGAAGTGAAATATAGACGACAAATAGTTTAGACAAGAAAAGAATAGAAACTTTCAAAATGTGGTGCTACGGAAGAATGCTGAAGATTAGATGGGTAGAACATGAAACTAATGAGGAGGTATTGAACAGAATTGGGGAGAAGAGAAATTTGTGGCACAACTTGACTAGAAGAAGGGATCGGTTGGTAGGACATGTTATGAGGCATCAAGGGATCACCAATTTAGCATCGGTGGACAGCATAGAGGGTAAAAATTGTAGAGGGAGACCAAGAGATGAATACATTAAGCAGATTCAAAAGGATGTAGGTTGCAGTAGGTACTGGGAGATGAAGAAGCTTGCACAGGATAGAGTAGCATGGAGAGCTGCATCAAACCAGTCTCCGGACTGAAGATCACAACAACAACAACAACAACTTAGGAATTACAATTACAAATAACTTAAATTGGAAAGAACACATAGAAGATGTGGTGAAGGTGAACCAAAGGATGCATTTTATTGGCAGAACACTTAAAAGATGCAAGAGATCTACTAAAGAAACTGCCCACACATTACACTTGTCCATCCTCCTCTGGAATACTGCTGCTCGGTGTGGGATCCTTACCAGATAGGATTAACAGAGTACATCAACAAAGTTCACCGTGTGTTATTGAGAAATGGGGGAGAGAGTGGCATGGACGTGATACAGGATTTGGGGTGGACATAATTAAAACACAAATTTTTCTTGTTGTGGGGGATGTTCTCATGAAATTTCAAACACTAATTTTCTCCTCTGGATGTGAAATTACTTTTTTGATACTGATCTACATAGTGAGGAATGATCATCATAATAAAATAAGGGAAATCAGGTGGGAAGATGAAGGTGTTTGTTTTGTCAGCTCTCTGTCTGAGAGTGGAATAATAAAGAATTATTGTGAAGGAGGCAAATGGTGAATCATTCTAGTGACAATATGGGTAGGAACCACGACATAAATAACTTCAACAAAGGGCAGATTGTTATGGCCTGGCACATGCAAACAATTGCTTCAGAACTGACAAAGCTGATTGACTGTTTCTATACTACTCTTGTGAGAATCTATGAAAAGCTGAAGGATGATAAAATCAGAAGTAGGCAACAAGATGCCAGATGTCCACACCTCATCACAGAACATAGATGTTGGACACTTGCCTGCTCTGTAAAGTAGGATAGGTGGTGATCTGTGGCAAATAGAGAACACCATTCAGTGCACATTATTGAACATGCTGCTTTGCTGCAGATGACCACTGTGGTATGTGAGTTAACATGTTGACCAAATGACACCATAAATTATGATTGCAGGCCAAGGGATCATTGAGACTGGACTGTGAATCAATGGAAATATATCACATGGTCATATGAATCATGTTTCTTGTTATGTTAGGATGTTGGTTATCTCTGGATATGCTGTCATCCAGGAAATGGCTTCTCAAAACCTGCAATGCGCAGTGGATGCAGCTTGACAGGGGCAGTATTATGCTATGAAAGACATGCACCTGGGCTTCCATGGGACATAGTCAAAGGCATCATGAAAGCTGTGAACATTATTGTGGACCAACCGCATCCCTTCATGCTGGATTTCTTTCCCAACATTGATGGCATCTTTCAGCAGAATAACTCTTCATGCCACAGTGCCAGAATCATGCTACAGTAGTTTTGAGGAACTCATGTTGATGTCTTGGCCACCAAATTTGTCTGATCTGAATCCATTGAAAGACAAGTGGGATGTTATTGGGAGCCAGCTCCACATCCACAAACAACTGGTCCATAATGTATGGGAATTATGTGACCTGAGATAGACATTTGATGCTGTATACCTCCGAAAACCTACCAAGGATTTATTAAATTCATGCTACATGGAATTGCTGCTGTATTCCATTCCTAAGGTGGATCAACATGTTATTAAGCAGATGGTCATTAGCACAGTGAGTGAAGCCAAACAATGTGAAATAAGGGAAGAAATTCATAGAAGGGAGTGCCATGAACAACATACTAAAAATCCTTACTGCGGGTGTGAGCATGTGAGTGGGTGGGGGAATTTAATGTAACTTCTTTTGTGCTTCTGGAATAATTAAAAAATCATGGTTTCAAGTGAAAGTGATTTTCAGTGCAAAATTCATTTTTCTCTAGGACTAACATTTCCCATGTCGCAGGAGACAGAAAAATTGCAGTTATTAAAAACAGAGTTGTACTGTTATAAAATGAATGTTTATTGTTAAATAAAGTGGATTAAGAAGAAATATTAAATGTGTCTACCACATCTAAGTGCAGCAGAACCATTTTAAGGGATAAATTGTTTTCTAGAGGTGTTGAAGGGTAGATGCTTTGAGGAAAGTCAGGTTGCCAGATTGTGGTCATGCACTTCCTGCCTTCAAAAGTCTGCAAACTGAAGAATGAGCAGGTGATTCCCCATCCTCTTTACCCCACTATGTTACAAGAAGAAACTTAAAGGTGTTTCCCAAAGAGAGGGGGGTTATTTGAGACAAAATGTGTTAACGCTACATGGAGTACATATATGAATTACTAATAATACTAACAATTATATATAAAAACAAAGATGAGGTGACTTACCGAACAAAAGCGCTGGCAGGTCAATAGACACACAAACAAACACAAACATACACACAAAATTCAAGCTTTCGCAACAAACTGTTGCCTCATCAGGAAAGAGGGAAGGAGAGGGGAAGACGAAAGGAAGTGGGTTTTAAAGGAGAGGGTAAGGAGTCATTCCAATCCCGGGAGCGGAAAGACTTACCTTAGGGGGAAAAAAGGACAGGTATACACTCGCACACACGCACATATCCATCCACACATACAGACACAAGCAGACATATTTGAAATATGTCTGCTTGTGTCTGTATGTGTGGATGGATATGTGCGTGTGTGCGAGTGTATACCTGTCCTTTTTTCCCCCTAAGGTAAGTCTTTCCGCTCCCGGGATTGGAATGACTCCTTACCCTCTCCTTTAAAACCCACTTCCTTTCGTCTTCCCCTCTCCTTCCCTCTTTCCTGATGAGGCAACAGTTTGTTGCGAAAGCTTGAATTTTGTGTGTATGTTTGTGTTTGTTTGTGTGTCTATCGACCTGCCAGCGCTTTTGTTCGGTAAGTCACCTCATCTTTGTTTTTATATATAATTTTTCCCACGTGGAATGTTTCCTTCCATTATATTAATAATACTAACACTAATACATAAAAGCAAATGGACAGATTCTACTCTGCACACTGTTCTCCACTGCTAGTTGATAATTGGTTCTTAATCATCCTGTAAGGCAGTTGTAATATTTTCCGGGAAAGCTGACTACTCCTGTCATGAGTGCTGCTCTCTCTTCATTTTAAAGACAGACTATACCTCCCTAGCATTTCATGTCCAGTTCTCTTATGGGAGTAGACAAAATAGTTTCACTGGGCTTATGTTTATATGATGAAGCTATTTTAAGTTTATAAATTGAGAACTTATTTGCAGTTATTAAAGGAGCTTCTATATAAAATATGTTCCTATAAACAATTGCTGAGAAGAAGTTAATTTGTAAGTGTGATGTTGTCAGTGAACTATGTAGTGTTGATGGAAAAGAGATTAGATTGGCAAATGTGGCATTTGCTGCTTTCAGCCTTTGATAGTGCATTGTAAGGCCATGTAAACTGTGTTGTAGTCACTTGGTAATGAAATAATGAATCACCAGATAGTTCCTCCACTTCTCTCACAATTAACTTCAGACTGCATAAATAACTTCCACTCAGGAATTGCTGGCACTTGTAGAATGAGCTGCACTAAGTGGAGCCAATTATCACAGTTATAAAGTTTATCTTGCAAGATTAGTGTAAATATGTCTGATGGAATGGAACTGATCATGTTTATATCTAGCACAATGATCTGCTGTAATGCATTGTTAGACATAGTTGAAATATCTGAAGTTCCATAAAACTTAGGTGGCTTACTTCTGTTACCGAGGGAGTCAATTTGAGCCTCTAGGCCTCTTCAAATGTTGGGAGAGTTGAGGCTGGGGCGATGCATTTGATACTCATCATGCTGTGAAAACTGTTCTAGCCATCGACAGTGCATTGATGAAATTGACATTGTCAAATACACATTTGCTGTGTGCCAGGCTTAAGGGTACACGACAAATACTGCAAGAGGCCACCACCAAACAGGCATAACCAGTCGCCTGGTGTTTCTCAGTTGCGTGCATTAGCCTCCAGATGGCACTCAGAAACCTGGACCTCTTCCTGCTTCCTCACCACTTCCTTCAGCATCTCATATACATCCACTGATAGTGTGGACAGAAGCTATAGGGAGCACTGTCAAACACTTTGCACTGGTGGACTCCTTCCACTAAAATCCTTTGCCAACAACCACCAAAAAATGATGCACCATGGACATTCAGACAGTTCCGAACCAACAGTTAGGCAACTCAAGTTCAATGCCAGCAGCCAGCTCGGTACAGTACTCTGAAGAATATCTTCAGACTTAACAGTCACTACTCATGGAATAATTGGACTATCAAGAATGTTTTCAATCACTACATTCAGCTGTAGTGATATCATCACAGACTGCCAGAGTGAGCAAAAATTATCTAGATTTCATTGTATTAGGTTTAGGACATTGAGTGTCATGCATCGAATTGAGCCAAAGAAAAGTACCATTTTGTAACATAGCTACTCTTAAGAAATGTTATTTCTTATGTCTTATTGTGTTCTGCATTTCTGTTTTAGTGCCACCCTGTCAAACAAATTTTAATTAGCAAGTGGGCAACCAGCCACCTTTAAAGAAGTATAGGAGATTCTGGCAATGAGAAAAAGCTTTAAAAACTGATAACAATTTTTGCCAGTTAACATTTTTGGTACCATGGAAAAATTTGATATTGTTGATTGGGAACTTCATCAATGAAGACCCACAGAATTCTCATCAACAGTAGGCAGGGAGTGAAAAGAAACATAATTGGAGAAAAACAGAAAGAAAAACTAAGTGGGCCAAATTTTTATTTTTCTTGTTCCTTAGAATGAATGAATATTTTCATTGATTTTGTGGCAATGCTGGATGGCTTTACTCTGTGATTATTATGTTACAGTACTGCTAATCCATTTCATTTCCAGGAAGATTTTTTTGAATTACATAAACTGTTTTGAGAATATTTTTTCAGACATGACCCAACTGGAATTCCTCCTTCAGCCCGCACTAAATTTACTGCAACAACTGTCAGACCCAGGAGCTCATGCTGGCATGCTTGGCCTGTCTTGAGGAAAGCAAGAATGACAGCCAACAAACACCATCCACTGCAATTAAAGATGCTGCTACCACACTTTCTGCCATTAAATCAAAAAGTTGAGTCCTGGAACAGTTGTTTCCAGCATCTGGAGCAGTGTTACTTCATGCATCAGATATCAGCTAATAGGGAATGAAAATCATTTTTATTAGCATAAGCAGATTACAATATTTCAGCTTCTTCAGAAATTGTAAACTACTTGTGAACCAGTGACTCTCTCATATTCTGGCTTTAAAAAAATGCTTGTGAAATAAATTGATTCACAAGTTCATGCTACTGCTGCCAGACAGCAAACTTCATTGTGAAAATGATCAATGTAAGAATCTTATGGAGACTCTCTAATTCATCACATGTTTATCATGCACTATCCTAACAGTAAATTAAAGAACCTGCTTAGTCTTACAAACACATCTTTACAAGGTTGCTTGCAATTGATTTGAGCATACAAACAAACACATGTCTGCTGAAGCAATACTGTGCAATGCCTACGTATTTATTACACGTAACCAGCTGACGTGGCCAAGCAACCTACAAGACCAGATCCAAAAAACACAAGGTGTGCATGTTGCTCTGCTGAAATAATTGGAAAAGAAGTTTAATAATTCTCAGTTACAAACTTGTTCATGCTGTGGCATAAACTACAAAAAGGAGATGATTTTTCTGTCACAATGCATGCTATAATTACTGAAAAAAGACGGCATAAGGTTGTGTTGAGCAAAAACACTAGACACTCAAATGTAATGTCATGGTTAAAAATAAAAAGTCAGTTACTGTCCATAATGAACATATGCAAATTCAAAAACTTACATGGCTGAAACATAATATGAATGCTATCTTTTTCTGGCAATAACAAGTCATTATGATTAACTCTTCGAGTTAACAAAGTGCCAATCAATTTTGAAATTGACACAGGGTTGTCAGTTTCAGTCATTAATCTGCAGGCATATCAAAAGTTAGGACTTTCAAAGTTCGCTGCCCAGTCACAGTGATCAGAAGATTCCAGTGAAGGGACAATTTTCAACATCTGTTATGTATAAACAATTTATGAAACTGGCTACATTCATAGTTGTAAATTCAAATAATACAATGAATTTATTAGGACTAATTCTTTTTACTTATTTGGGCTTTGGCATTGATGAAATCATGATTCAAATTCAAACTGACATTCTGAATGGAAAATTAAATTAGCTGTTACAAAAATATATTTTCTGAAGCAACAAGCAGTATCAAAGGTTACAAAGCACACATTACACTGAAGCTGAAAGTGGTGCCAAAATTTTGCAAAGCACACTACATTCCTTTTGTGTTGACAGATGAAGTAGAGCAGGAGCTTGACTGTCTTCAACAGAATAAAGTTATCGAAGCCATAGCTGTAGCCAATGGCCAATGCTGATCATAGTTGTACAGAAACTGAATGGCTCACTTTGGATCTGTGGGTATTTTGAAATAGTGATTAATGCTCAATCTATTATTGATTCATATCCTATTCCCATGATAGAAGAACTGATGTTGAAATCAGCTGGTGGTGTTCACTTTGCCAGACTGGATCTTCAAGAAGCATATCTGTAAATTCCTTTGGGTGAAGACACACAGAAGTTTATGTTGATAAATACTCCATTTGGTCTCCACCATTATAAAAGGTTGCCCATTGGAATAGCCAGAGCACTGAGTTTGTCTCAGCATTATTTCAAAGAATCAATTCAAAAGCTTTGATTGTTGACATAACTACCTTGAGATAATTGTCTCAGGCACAAACCCACAGGAATTCTTACAGAATTTGGATTCTGTTTTCAAAATTCTACAAGCAGAAAATCTGAAATGTAACAAAGATATGAGCTTCCTGGACTTCAATGGGAATAAAAATACTTGGGCCACATACTGTCTGCATACATCATCAAGTCGATGCTGCGACATAAGGATGTCATTAAAAACCTCCTGGCTTCCAAGGACATCAAACAGTTGCATTCTGCATTAGGAAAAATAAATTATTATCAAAATTTTCACCCTCATGCAATTTCCATCAGTGAATTACTGCATGGGTTGTTATGTAAAGTTACTACCTGGAACTCGAACACTGAATGTCAATGCACATTTAACAAATTAAAAAAAAGTGTGCTTGATGCTAAATGTCTTATGACTTATGATCTCAGCAAAATGTTCACAACTGCTGTGGATGCTTCAGACTATGGCATAGGCACCATTCTGTCACATTCGACATCATGGTCTCGAATTACCAGTAATTGCATTCACTTCAAAGACCTTGACAGTGTCACAAAGAAATTACAGTCAGCTCAAGGAGGTGGTTCTTGCATTTATTTGTCAAGATATTTCATGATTATATCTAAGGATACAAATTCATTCTTCTCACCAATCACAAACCTTTAGTGGCTGTATTTTGACCAAACAATACTGTTCCTACAGGGCCACCTCAGTGTTTGGAATGCTGGATGCTACTTCTATTGAATTATGGCTATGAAATGATATTCAGGTCCTCAGCACAATGTGTGAATGCAGATTTACTTTCCCATTTGCCAATAGGGCAAGACAAAAAGTTTCACTCCTAAACTGATGTTTCTTTTTCAATAGATATCTGGACTTGTGCCAAAAGATCCTGTTTTGTCATAGATCAAACAGTATATTAAAATGAAGTGGCTTATTGATAAGACATTACTTAATCAACTAGAGATTAAATCTTAATGGAATATGATGCATGCACTTACCGTGCACAAAGGTATCATTCTGGCACATTCAGGATTTGGCAAGACACAAGCAGCTATTCTTGAGGTGCTTAAATCTAGAGTACTACAGATGCTACAGCAATGCCATTGGGACACATTCATAACAAACACATTGCCAGTGAGCTTTGCTGCTGGAGAATATTGATGCAAACAATAAAATGATGTTGGCCAGATGTCGCTTATGTCAAAAATACCAGTCGGCTCTGTCTCAACAATATTTTCCTTGGACACAGGCATCAGAACACTAGTCATGTCTGCATACTGATTTTGCCAGACCATTTCTTTGAAGCTACTGGCCCATCTTCATCGATGCTTCCTCCAGATTTCCATTTGTGATACAAATATCACTGATATCTTCAACAAAGACTATTCTTGCTTTGTCTGTAGTCATCTCTATTGAAGCATTGCTGAAATCTATTATCAGTGACAACAGCACTCAACTTTCTTCTCAAGAATTTAAACTATTTTGTAAAATTAAAGACGTTTCACACTTCAGGACCACACAGTTTCATCCTGAGACTAACAGATTCGCTGAAAGATTCATACATACTTTTAAGTCACACATGAAAAGCATTCAAGAGTACAATAAAGGCAATGCTTCATTGCTCTTCCTTTCTCAGTACAGAGCCCCTCCATGTGATGCACAGTCTCCGGAGGAGAAACTACATGGAAGCTGCACCAAACATTAATGTCAATTTTAAAGCCACTGCATCTATGAGCCAACCTTCGACAACAGTGCGCCAAAAATCTTTTGAACATATTGATCTGGTGCTCATTTCAATGTACAAATCTGGGAAACAATCATGGGTGCTAGGCATAGTCACAGAGCAGCTCGGCAATCTTTTGTTTAAGATGAAATATTCACATGGAAAAACAACATGCAATAAAAATCAAATCAGACTACACCGCTCTCACATGCATATAGTCAGTGCTTGTAGGCTGTTTCCTTTTATGGAATCAGAAGACCTTTACACAACCAGCTGCCTGAGGGACTTTCAATGCAGCCGTTGGCATGCCCCCACCCCCCTCCCCCCTCTCTAGTGGTGCCAGCTGTGGTCCCCAGCTTGCAATGAAGCGCTGGAAGTGGACATCGCAACTCCCACCTCAGACCAGCCTCAGCCTACAAATATTGAAATGGCAAATGCTTGACCAGCCACTCTGTCACTGTGATTTTGCATAGGTTTCCCATGATGCCACATATGAATGCCAGGGGAAGTAGCAATCGTGCACTCACCAAATAAGCCCACCAGCAAGCAAGGAAGCAGGATGCTAATGAAGCTAGCAAGTGGTTAAAAATTCATGAACTTCTGACCAAGTGCTCCTTGGCTTGTCGAGTAGAGTGAGTGCTGATGGGTTGTTTGTACACCTTTATATACTCCAGCTGCTGGCTGACATCACTGGTGTTCATGCTATCACCTTATATGGGCATACATTGAGACCGTGCCCGCTTTGACCTTGAGAGCAGTGGATTCCACACTGCACTGAGCTGTAGGATGCCATCTCTATTAAGAACGTGATTTTTCATTTCAATTGCTTGTTTAATTTTACTGTCACTGAAGCTGTTAGTGTGGTCCATAACACAGGTGACATCAAATTTGATGCTTTAGTTGAGACTGCTCCCAGAAATGGCCACTGCATCAAATATGATGACACCTCTGTCATGGCTTGCCATAACAGCTTCTGGAACAGTTTAATAGGAGCCACTGATGTGGTACAATGATTAGAAGAATTTGAATCATCATGACATCAGCCATAGAACCTTATGTAGTTACATTAATGCTTGTGTTTGAAGAAAATATAATTGTTGATAACTTATGTAATCAATACTACACTCATACAAAAAGTGACAAAAATAGTGATCATTTAAAAATAACTTAGTTTTGTGACCAAGACACAACTGAACCATGTTTGTTTTTACACCGCAGAAAAATTCATTTTACCACTGGAGGATGGAGCATTATGGTCTGAGAAATGTTTGTGTGGCATCCCCTGGGTGATCTTGTCATTATGGATGGCATAAAGGATCAACACAAGTATGCTTATATCCTTGGGGTCCACGTCAAATGGCTTTGAGCACTATGGGACTTAACTTCTGAGGTCATGAGTCCCCTAGAACTTAGAACTACTTAAACCTAACTAGCCTAAGGACATCACACACATTCATGCCCGAGGCAGGATTCGAACCTGCGACCGTAGCGGTCACCCAGTTCCAGACTGTAGCGTGTAGAACCGCTCGACCACCGCGGCTGGCGGGGTCCATGTCCACCCCTACATGCAGTTTGTTTTTCCTTCCCATGATGGCATCTGTCAGCAGGACAATGCAACATGTCACACAAATAGCAGTGTACGTACATGGCTTGAAGAGCACCAGGTTCAGTTTACCATACTACCATAGCCACCAAACTTCCCAGATTTGAACCAAATCGATAATATGTGGGACTAACTCAATCAGGCTGTTTGTGCCGTGGATCCTCTACCGAGAAACCTAGTGCAGCTGGCCACATTGCCACAGTGCTAGAGTTGACATGGCCCCATACTCCTGTTGCTAGCTTCCGGAACCTACTGACTCTCATCCTGCACATCTCACAACAGTCAACACTACAAAGGTGATTATTCAGGTTTTTTACATGAGGTAACATTAACACTACTGGACAGTATAATAAAATTGTGTACTACATTTATCATAATAATGTTATGTACTGCATTTATCATCTGATCATCAGCTCTCCTGTACTATGCAAATGGGGACTGGTCATTATTTTTATCTTTGTTTTCTTGAGAATATTGTTGATGTTTTGTGTTAACTGGTTGTGGTGTTTATTGTGTACCAGTCATACTATTCTGTAAATATAAAAACATTTTTTTTAAATTCTAGACCCAAATTACTTGAAGCCTACATCAACATCCACATCCACTTCCTGAAGTATGTGAAAAATAAACACAAAAAATAACTTTAAGAGTCAGGTAAGGGAATGTATAAAGATATCCATTCACTGTATGGTGAAGTACAGTATTACATCTGCATCTACATCTACACCTACACATACTCCGCAAGCCACCATACAGTGCATGGCAGAGAGTACCATGTACCACTACTAGTCCCTCCCCTGTTCCACTCGCAAGTAGAGTGAGGGAAAAATGACTGTCTACACACTTCCGTATGAGCCCTAGTTTCTCATATGTTATCCTCGCAGTCCTTATGTGCAATATATGTTGGCAGCAGTAGAATCTTTTGACAGTCAGCTTCAAATGCCAGTTCTGTAAATTTTCTCAATAGTGTTCCTTGAAAAGAATGTTGCCTTCCCTCCAGGGATTCCCATTTGAGTTCCTGAAGCATCCGTAACACTTACATGTTGTTTGAACCTACCAGTAACTAATCTAGCAGCCCGCCTCTGAATTGCTTCGATATCTTTCTTCAGCCTCACCTGGTATGGATCCCAAACACTTGAGCAGTACTTAAAAAGATGTTGCACCAGTGTCCTAAATGCAGTCTCCTTTACATGTGAACCACACTTTTCTAAAATTCTCCCAATAAACTGAAGTTGATCATTCCTTGCCTATCACAGTTCTCACATGTTTGTTCCATTTCATCTTGCCTTGCAGTGTTATGCCCAGGTATTTAAATGACATCACTGAAGGTTTGGATAGTCACATGTACACAATGGTTACAATTAAGTTGATGACCGGAGTCACATCTACAAGACCTTTCAATGAATGATCCATAATAGACACTTAGGAGTCAAACCCCTCTTAACTCCAAAGCAAGCTGGATTTAAACCAGATAAGGAATATACACCACAGTATTAAATCTAATCCAGCCCATTGGAGATGTGTTTGAGACAAGAAACGTCATTGGGGTAACATTTATTGATCTAACAACAGCTTACACTGTAATCAACCATCAAATGCTCCTGCTCAAAATGTATGGAATAACTAAAGATTACCATCTTACATGAATAATTCAAGATCTCCTTCAAAGCAGAAGGGTTTTCATATAATTTCAAGATCAGCGCAGTTGGTGAAAGGTGCAGAATAATGTGTTACTACAGGGAAATATTATGGCTCCTCTTTTATTTAATATTCATATCAAAAGTCATCCCCTGTCTAATAACTTACTTATGAAGTTTCATCTATGATGATGATCTTGCCCTCTGTTCCCAGAACGGGACCGATGAATAAATGCAGCTGAATCTTAACACTGCTTTGGGGGGAATTACGTAAATACTAATGTAAGAACCAGTTAAAACCAAATCCAAATGTGTTGCAAACACAAGTGTGTGCAACCCATCTGAGGAAATATATGTCCTCAGGAAGCTTCAAGTGACTTGGTGAGGAGCGCAACTGAACACAGTTTCCAGCCCAAATATCTTGGGGTCACTCTTGTGCATATGTTGACTTTTAAGCAACATTGTCTGAACATAAAACAAAAAGTGTCTGGAAGAAGCAACATCTTGCACAAAATTATGGAAACATCCTGGAGTGTCGCGGCTAAAACAATTAAAAATGCGGCTTTACTTTTGTGTAAGACTACAAGTGAATTTGCTAGCCCTGTCTGATATAATTCTGCCCGTGCTAAACAAGTGAATATTGCTCTTAGTGAGTTGCATAGACTAATTGTTGGATATATGAAGCCTACACCAATTAGCTGGAATTTCCCCTCATGGTCATTCTCCTCCTTCCTGACTAACAT
Organism: Schistocerca serialis cubense; assembly: GCF_023864345.2. Lineage (NCBI taxonomy): Eukaryota > Metazoa > Arthropoda > Insecta > Orthoptera > Acrididae > Schistocerca > Schistocerca serialis. The sequence goes on from NC_064641.1 coordinate 260,798,299, forward strand.
CCACGAAATGTTTCATGAGGGCAACAGACAACACTGTCTGGCAGCAAGTTCTTGATTATCTATGTGGACTATGAGATCTGAATACTACTGGATGACACCATCGGAAAATCGTGCTGCTAGTTTCACCGAAGAATGGCCAATATGGGACATTCTAAATAGGCCCAGAATTGGGGTTGCAATGGAAAAAAGACAATTTGTAGGAACAGGGTTAGTTTCATGATCCATGGATCATTTCTGTGATAAATCTTAATGATGTGGAATGAGAATTTTGCATTCACACACATGCATCATCAGCCCTTTAGTTCAACAAACTATGGAGTACTTATACCAATGAAAATAATCGTTTTTTAAAAAAATATGTTATAATTGGGTAGAAAAATAATCTACTCACCAAGCAGTGGCAGGAAAACACACATTTAAGTCTGCAAGCTTTCGGAGCCAGTGGCTCCTTCTTTTGGCAGAAGGGTTGAAGGGTAAGGACAAAGGGAAAGAAAGAAGACTGGCGAGATTTAGGAAAAAGATAGAATTCAGAAAAATCATGCAGAACTGCTGTTCAGGGGAGACTTACTGGATGGGACGAGAAGAAAAGATTTATACCACTGTACAATGTGTCCTACAACATGTGGCATTAATTACTTGATGTTTGCAAGCTCTGAAGCCGCTGTGATTGCCAAATTCTGGGATAAAGTTACTTAGATTACCACCTTTGTCTTTATTTCGGTTTTAAACATTCTTTTAATGCATGCCTAAGTAGACACAGGTCTGGTCTTAATATTTTTCTAAATTAGCAGTTAGTTTATAAACATTATTATGTTTGTGTATGTATGTATCTACTACACTGAAATTTCATGCTGTGACAAGAATAAATAAATAAATGGTTATAAATTAGCTGCATATTCATGCAGAGATTGGAAACTTGCTGTAAATGTTCAGAAATGTAAAATTTTGCACTTCACAAAATGAAAAAAATGTAGTATCCTCTGACTGTGATATCAGTCACTGTTGGAATTGGCCAACTCTTACAAATATCCGGGTGTAACTTTTGTAGGATATGAAATGGAATGAACATGTAGGTTCAGTCATGGGTAAAGTAGTTAGTAGACTTCAGTTTATTGGTAGAATACTGGGGAAGTGCTATCAGTCTACAAAGGAGATTGCTTAAAATAATGTGTGTGACTGGTTCCACAATGTTGCTGAAGTATGAGAGATCTATACCAAATAGGACTTAAGGGGATATTGAATACATAGAGAAAAAGACAGCATGAATGATCACAAGTTGGTTTAGTCTGTGGGAGAGTGTCACAGAAATACTGAAGAACTGAGCTGTCAGACTCTTGAAGACAGACATAATCTATCCCAAGAAAGTCTATTAACAAAGTTGCAAGAAACGGCTTTAAATGATTACTCTAGGTATACACTACAACCTCCTACATATTGCTCACATAGGGATCTTGAGGATAAGATTAGAATAATTACTGCATGTACAGAGGCATTCAAACAATCATTCTTCAAACACTCCATATATGAATGGAACAGGAAAAAACCCTAATAACTGGTACAATGAGACATACACTCTGCCATGAATGTCATGGTGGTTTGCAAAGTATAGATGTAGATGTAGATCCAACATGGATAGAGGAAGACTTATAACATTCAGAAAAAAATGGATATCAGTACAAAAATTTAAATATAAGTAAATTCTGTATAGATCAGTGTATAGAAGTATATACTAGTGAGTTAGTATTGAGAAATGTCTTATTTGTGATTGTTTCCAATGAGTAGTTAGGAGATTTCCATGAAAAAAATTGAGGAATTTTTGTGCTATGGGTTGGACAGAAGGAAGAGATTATTAATTTGTGAGGATTGAAGGAGTCTGTCAGGAAAAATGATAGAAAGGTGCTTTTATCCACTTATAATTTGGTATTGGTCATAAATTACCCTACCCAAGTTGCTAAGATGGTAGTACCCTTAGAGATAACTAGCTGACAAACCCGTCATTGCCTTTTTGTTCATTTTTCCAGGTTTTATTAGAAATGGAGACAAAAAATGAACTGTGTGTCAAGGACTTCCTTAAGTTGACTTGACTGTAGGAGAATCTTAATGGTAAATAATAAGTGTATTAAAACTTCATGCATGATGTGGCACTTTTTCACGCATCTCAGTGTTTATGATGTCATATCTCTTGAACTATGTGTCATACAATGATATATTTTTATAATTACATTCAGTGGCATATATGGATAGCGTATGCAAAATATATTGTGAATAGAGTTAGCAGCAAACAAGTAATAAATTTAACATCATGTAAAATGTGGCAATTTATTATGCATATCAGTGTTTATGACATCATATCTCCGGAACTATGTATGGTTCCATGATATAATTTTGTAGGCACATTTAGCTGCATGTATGGATACTGTCTGTGAAATTTGTTGTGAATAGTGTTTGTAGCACAGAAGTAATAAATTTAAATATCATACATGATGCAGCAGTTTTTCACATATCTCTTTGTTTATGTCCTGAACTATGATAGGTAGGTGGTTCTTACCCAGACAGTGATTGTTGCCAAACAGTAAGGGATACACGTACCACGTTTGGTTGAAATCGGTTCAATGGTTTAGGAAGAGATGTGGATTGCATGCGCATGCTTACACATACACACACACACACACACACACACACACACACACACACACACACACACACACACGTGTGTGTATGTTCCACATATCCTCCTAAACCAATACATAATATGTATGGACTTATTCATTCAACAAGCAGAGAGAGACGAGCCTATCTGGTGGTAAAGGGACTATTGGATCATGGCGCACAGTTAGTCACATTATATAAACTACAGTTTGGAGATGCTCTAAGAAAACAGTGAGACTGATTTAGGGCAATACTACATAAGAACTGAAAAGAAAGCTTAAAAAATGTTGACTGGCATGAGTTTACAATGAGCCTAATGCTAACTCAGAATTCCATGCACTTCTTAATGAGATTGTATCCATTTTTGCAACCAGTGCCAAACACAATAATTAAATGTAATAGTGGCAGATCACTAAAGAAACCTTAGATCACTATAGGTATAAATAAAAATCTCTTCACAACGAAGAAAGGACTTGCAAAAAGTAGTCATAACAAGTAACAATCCAGCATTGCCTTTGTATTGTAAACAGTACTGTAACATGTTAATAAAAATTGTAAAACATCCAGAAGTATGCACATTTTATCTGAAATTGGCCAATCACATGAGAAATAAATGTGGAATATTGTTAATACTTTCGTAAAAAAGGCGACCACTCACTGAAAAGCAGAAACATTGTCATCTACAGGCATACACAAAGAGAACAAAAACTTTTTGGCTTTCAGAATGAATCCTTTTTTGTGCTAGAGGGCCTCCTCCCCCCTCCCTCCCAAACACACACATATGTACACTTCTGTGTGGTGGTGGTGGTGGGGGGAGGGGGGGGGGGGGGGGGCGTGCTGACGAGTCTCTGATGCCCCAATGTTTCTGCTTTTTGGTGAGTGTTCTCCTTTTTTCTTAATGCACCTACATTCTACCAGAACTTGCCTATTAGAATATTGTTAAAAGAGAGATAGGGAATGAAGTTGTAGAAGATAAAATAATTTCTGTTAAAAGGAATGAGCATTGTAAAAGGAAGTTCATGCGCAGCAACTTTTTAAAAATAGGTGAGAAATTTGGTGTAGTAGTTCAGAAGAGAGAGGGAAACAGTATGCTGAAGAAGCAAAAGATTTTTATTTCACTAAACGTCCTCTAACATTTAGTGAAATAAAAATATATCTCAAATATGAAAGAAGGAAGATCATCATGACTCTATAAAGACATAGATCATATAGGGTGGATAATATCTCTGATAAGACACTAGAAAGGTGTTGCCCTATAACATACGACGTTCTTAGTTACTTACGTAATGCATCATTAACTTAGGGTGTTTACCCAGAAAGATTCAAATATACCATTGTTAGGTCTCTCCATAAAAAGGGTGACTCCACAGGTGTCAATAACTACCTCCCAAAGTCACTCCTTACGTCATTTTCCAATGTTTTTGAGAAGGTAATGTCTTCAATATTATCACCCAGATGTGTAGTAGTGGGATACGTAGCCAATCACAGTTTGGATTTCAAAAGAACCATTCGATTGAGTCAGCTAGTTATACATTTATCAAGCATATAATAAAATATTTAAACATAAAAATACACACTACTGTGGTCTTCTTCAACTTAGAGAAGGCATTTCATTGTGTCAGTCACAATATTCTATTAGAGAAGTTAAGGTTTTGTGGAATATGTAGCACAGCAAATGTCTGGTTTAGTTTGTATAAAAAAATAATCTGCAGAAATTGGCCCTAGGTTGTTCGAGTAATACAAAGACGGATGTCACATCATGTGCATGCTGAGAAATTACAATGGGAACCCCACAGGGGTCTTGCTTTATGTTAATGATCTTCCATTTTATTTGAATCAGGAGGTAGAATTAGTCCTTTTGCAGATGTTACAAACGTTGTTATGAAGCTGAGCAAAGAAGCATCAACAGAGAAAATAGTAAATGATGTTTTCGTGAAAGTTACTGAATGGTTTTACACAAATGGACTAGTGTTATGCTTTGAAAGGAGGGAAAAAAACTGCAGCTCATCTAGTTTTCTACTATCAAAAATATCCCACCTCCTATTAACAAAGTATACCAACAAGAAGTACTAAACAGGGCAGAAACCTCTTCCATGTGCAAACTGATGAAAAAACATATAGCAGGCCTGCTAAAAAAATCCAGGCTTGGGTACTTCTGCCATACGAAAAATTCTGTAATTTGGGGATACAGAAATCAGTGAATTAACATATTTTCCTTCATAGATGTTTTATGGGATATTACTCTGGGGTAAGTCCTCACTTAGACAAAAAGTATACATAGCACAAAAGAAAGAAAGCTGGGAATGTTAACCACAGCCTCAAAGTATGAAATGTGTTATACTTTGGCATGGGAAGGAGTGAAATATGCAGCTGTAAAATTTTTTGACAATCTGCCCATGGAAATAATATGTCAGAGTGACAGCAGAGGTGTTTTCAAATATAGATTAAAGATAGCTGTCTTTAACAATTCATTATATATGATAGATAAATTTTTGAGTAGCGGTAATTAGGCTGTAAATGACCAAATTGTAGCTACATAAATATTATTTTTGTTAGTTGCATTTTTTAAGTGTCCTATGTTTGTTTTGTTGACATGTTCCTGTCATAATGTTTGTTGTGAATTTGGTCTATGGAACAGTTAACTAGCAAACAGACATAACTCAGCATAAAAATCACTTCAGTGCATGCATACATGAGACTGTCCTCACATATTGTTGTTTAGTGTGTATCTGTGTGCTCTGAAAGAGAATGCAAGTTTATATATAAGCCAAGCCCCTATGTCACCATTGTTGTTTGTGTGTACATTCATAATTCAGTGTATCCACCATAGAGCAGTGTTTGTCTTTATTCATTCACTGCTTGTATTCCTCCAAGAATTTTAAAGTATTGTTTCAAGATACATTAGTCTATTTAAGAAAAGCTGTATTTTCTCTGAAACTTAGAAAGATGTCTCCAGAACAGAATACTGCCAAATAAAAATAATAATTATTAAAGGTCATTGACTTTGAAGAAGATATTAGACATTTAGGGAAGTTAGTTATCTGTAATACTACTCGGATAATCATTAAGTTTTATTTTTCTTTTCTACGTTCTGTAACTGCTGGTCTTAGGAGTTCCTGTTGAATACTTTTCATAGTTTAAGAACTGTTTCTTAATTCCATAAGTGCATGTGTCAAGCAATGGGTTCTTGTAAAGAACAATGAATCCTCACATGAATTTCTGGTCTCCACTCCCAAATTCTAATACACTCCTGGAAATTGAAATAAGAACACCGTGAATTCATTGTCCCAGGAAGGGGAAACTTTATTGACACATTCCTGGGGTCAGATACATCACATGATCACACTGACAGAACCACAGGCACATAGACACAGGCAACAGAGCATGCACAATGTCGGCACTAGTACAGTGTATATCCACCTTTCGCAGCAATGCAGGCTGCTATTCTCCCATGGAGACGATCGTAGAGATGCTGGATGTAGTCCTGTGGAACGGCTTGCCATGCCATTTCCACCTGGCGCCTCAGTTGGACCAGCGTTCGTGCTGGACATGCAGACCGCGTGAGACGACGCTTCATCCAGTCCCAAACATGCTCAATGGGGGACAGATCCGGAGATCTTGCTGGCCAGGGTAGTTGACTTACACCTTCTAGAGCACGTTGGGTGGCACGGGATACATGCGGACGTGCATTGTCCTGTTGGAACAGCAAGTTCCCTTGCCGGTCTAGGAATGGTAGAACGATGGGTTCAATGACGGTTTGGATGTACCGTGCACTATTCAGTGTCCCCTCGACGATCATCAGTGGTGTACGGCCAGTGTAGGAGATCGCTCCCCACACCATGATGCCGGGTGTTGGCCCTGTGTGCCTCGGTCGTATACAGTCCTGATTGTGGCACTCACCTGCACGGCGCCAAACACGCATACGACCATCATTGGCACCAAGGCAGAAGCGACTCTCATCGCTGAAGACGACACGTCTCCATTCGTCCCTCCATTCACGCCTGTCGCGACACCACTGGAGGCGGGCTGCACTATGTTGGGGCGTGAGCGGAAGACGGCCTAACGGTGTGCGGGACCGTAGCCCTGCTTCATGGAGACGGTTGCGAATGGTCCTCGCCGATACCCCAGGAGCAACAGTGTCCCTAATTTGCTGGGAAGTGGTGGTGCGGTCCCCTACGGCACTGAGTAGGATCCTACGGTCTTGGCGTGCATCCGTGCGTCGCTGCGGTCCGGTCCCAGGTCGACGGGCACGTGCACCTTCCGCCGACCACTGGCGACAACATCGATGTACTGTGGAGACCTCACGCCCCACGTGTTGAGCAATTCGGCGGTACGTCCACCCGGCCTCCCGCATGCCCACTATACGCCCTCGCTCAAAGTCCGTCAACTGCACATACGATTCACGTCCACTCTGTCGCGGCATGCTACCAGTGTTAAAGACTGCGATGGAGCTCCGTATGCCACGGCAAACTGGCTGACACTGACGGCGGCGGTGCACAAATGCTGCGCAGCTAGCGCCATTCGACGGCCAACACCGCGGTTCCTGGTGTGTCCGCTGTGCCGTGCGTGTGATCATTGCTTGTACAGCCCTCTCGCAGTGTCCGGAGCAAGTATGGTGGGTCTGACACACCGGTGTCAATGTGTTCTTTTTTCCATTTCCAGGAGTGTAATATGCAGTGACTGATGTGTTTCAAAACTCTTGTGTGCTTCACAGCATTGTAGGTCACTGCTACAACTGATTGCTGTTTATTTTTGTTTATGGAGCAGGTAAATCTTCCATGTTCATATAACTTGATGAGCTGCAGATTTCCAATATCTTGTTTTTGATTAGTGATTGCACTACCATATGTCAACTTTCAATATATGCTAATGATGGCAACATCTGAGCATCTGACAGGACTTCCTGTTTTGATTTTACTTGTTTGCAGTTATTAGGTCATTCATCTCACACACACCACTCTGTTTCAAAATCGCTAGCATTTCCCATTGAACAGTCATCTAAATAATTTCTTTGTATCTTTGGCACCTGTTATTATATACCTCAAATACTGCCTTGTAGGTCAAGGATATGACAGGCATACCCATCCAATGGAGAAAGGTGATCATAATATTCTGGACAACCAGTACGGGCAAACCAATGACATTTATAGAACTACAAATTTATTATTATTATTTTTAAATTTAATTTCTTGGTGAGAGTTAATTACAGAATATAGTGATATAACCAAGAAAGATACAACTGAAGTCCTACGGAAGAAGCAGTTGTGACAGTTGAGTAGAAAAAACTTTGCATTAAACTGTTTTTTAGAATTACTTCAGTTGATTTGGAATGTAGCTGGCTAAAAATAATGTGGGAATTATTTATGGAGATGTGAAATACTGACAATCTCAACATGTGATTGTAGTAGCCGTTGTTTCTGAAAATGTGTGCAAGTTCACTGAATCTCTACAACAATAACAATACAGCTTCAATGTGTAGTTAAAAAACTTTATTTATCAATTATTATCAATCAATTGAGAAAATGTTGGTTCATGTATCATTTAAGTTACAGATGAAATGCTGTCAGTAGTTTCTTGACTAATATTGCTGTTGTGAACGCTGATGCTGTAGTGCTTCGAGAATTTCCGTGTAAATTCTAGAACCACTTGGCCTTCCTCCATCTCAAACTCATGATATTTTAAATAGAAGTGTGAGACAGATGAATCCAGCCTACTGCGCATTGCATGTTTGTGTGTGCAGGTCTAAAAACAGTCCCGCACAAAATGTGGATGCGGTGGCTGAACGGCAGCCGACAAGTACCTGCTGTATGATCTATAGAGTTTCAGTGTATGTGTGGAGAAAAGCCTGTGCTAGTCTTTGCTGGTTTAGTGACTGTGATGATTCTTAAGGACAAATGAAGAAATGAGATTAGACTTTTAAGTAATTCATGTATTGGACTTGCTAGAAGCAAGACATGTTCATATTTTCTTGTTGTTATTAAACCATCCCTGCTGTAAATTTATCCTAATAGAGTCTAATGTCAGATGTCTTGGTTGACTTGCACGAGTTTGAATATTAATAAGAGAAGTGGTAAATTTGTTTTTTGTGAAAGTTGAAATATACCATGACTGAACTAAAAGTATTCTTCAAGTACCAAATTATTTCAAGAGTAGAGAGAGAGCCTGATAAGTTCCCTTAACCAGCATTATTCTTTGGAGAAGAAGTTTTTAGAGATTGACATGGCTGGCTATCTAGAGGAGAAGATCGGCTGTGCTTACCAAGTAAGCCAACCTATGGCAGAGAGGTGGGAAGTTTGCAAACCAGCTCCACATCGCTTCTTGCCAGCTAAAGCTTTAGAATGCTGGGACTGTTACTGCCGAGGTAGAAATGTGGGATTGGGAGATGAAACAGTTTTGCACTTACTTCCATGTGGATGGTGGTAATGATCAGTATCACAAGCACATTTTTCCCCAGACTTAATTATATTTTTCCAGAAGAACTAACAACTCTGATTTTAAATTAATATTTAAAGATATCAACTACACATCAGTAAATGTAACCAGGAAGTTTTAGACATTCAAATGGTAACAAAACAATTCTCTGGATGTTGTGAGAAAAATAGTTGGTAGGGTAAACCGCAATTTTGTTCATATGAGGGTCATTCAGTAAGCCCTTAGAAGATCCAAGAGATGGAGCTTGTCATATCGAAATGGTTTACTGGTAGTAAGCATCATCTGTCCCTAGAGTGTACGTAAAGTTACAGCCATATTCATCAAGCGATTTCATTCTCCAAGTCGAGTGAAGCAACGAGCTCACATTTATTTCACAGCAGGAAAAAAAATGAGCTTTGAGCAGTGATTAAGCATTTCTATTTAAAAGGAATAACACCAAAAGAGATCAATGACAAGCTGGATGTTCACTACTCATCTGGTTCTGTATTTGGAACTACACAGCCCAGACACATTACTGTAACCACTTGTCAAAAGCCTGAACAACCACCTTTTTCAGTGCAGACTGCTGCGAGATGTGCAGGAAGACAGTCAGTGAGGTTCTGGAAGATACGAACTAAACTTCGCCCGTATAGGCCACGAAGGCCCAACAGTACTGATTTGCCACCATGTCATCCTCAGCCCACAGATGTCACTGGATGTGGATATGGAGGAGCATGTGGTCAGCACACCGCTCTCTCGGCTGTATATCAGTTGACAAGACCAGAGCCACTACATCTTAATCAAGTAGCTCCTCAGTTTACCTCACAAGGGCTGAGTGCAACCTGCTTGCCAACAGCACTCAGCAGACTGGGTGGCCACCCATCCAAGAGCTGGCTCAGCCTGGCAGTGTTCAACTTTGGTGATCTGACGGGAACCAGTGTTACCACTGCGGCAAGGCCATTGGCTGGTTCTGGAAGATACTAACAAGGACATGGAGCTATACCAATTCCAGTGCCGTGGCTAGCTGTGCTAGGTTTCTTAGCTGAGGATCCACAGTGTATACAGTGGGTATAAACCTGGGGAGTTTGGAGGCCAGGAGAGTATGGTACACACATCCTGGTGCACAACAAACCATACATATAGACTGCAAACTGTATTGCATGTTGCACTGTCCTGCTGGTAGATGCCATTGTACCGAGGAAAAACAAACTGCATGTAGGAGTGGATGTGGTCCCCAAGGATATATGAGGGGGGACCCAAAAGTAGCTGGAATCGTAATGCTGCACATCGTGTACTTGTAGTAGCAGGTTGTGCCACCAGAGGGTTTTAGTAGGAGCTCTGCTGAGTCATTCTACCACGCGGCAAGACTTACACTTGCTGACACCAATCTGTGCAACAGTTCTGAGCATTCTTGGAAATCTTTTAAGGTGTTGAATGATGAGACCCTTAAAAATTTCAACTGCAGACAGCAAGAGGTAGACCGGAGTCCAGTTTACAGTGAAACAGATGTAAATACAAAGTATAATACATTTTTAAATGCATTCATAACTCTCTTTGAAGCTACTTTTCCCAAAAAGCCTAAGTAGAGACAGCCATGTAACCACTGACAAGAAGACATGCCTCACTGCAGGAATAAAAACATCCTGCAGAACAAATAGTGTGCTGTATAGTTCTCTCAAAACTTGTCATGACCCAAAGAAACAGCAGCACTACAAACTTTACTGTACTACTCTAAAGAAGTAAATACATCAATCTAAGAACATGTGCATAAAACTGAAATTGATAAACCAGCAAACAAAATAAAAAGAATTTGGAATGTAATGAAGAGGGAAGACTGGCAGAAAAACTGAAAACATGACACAGACAGAAATTAAACAAGGTGATGATTTTATAAAGAAACCCAGAATTGTTGCGGAAATATTAAACAAACATTTTTTGACAGAGCAGAGAAGGCAGGCTGTAAAAGATCTGTGGTCGAAGCAATGGGTCTTCTCCAGAAAGCTAATAGCAACAGAACCACACAGATATCTTTACCTTCTATTATATTAAACAAGACTGAAACAATTATTAAGTCATTAAAAAATAAAGAGTTCATTTGTATGGAGAAGATTTCTAGTAAAATACTGAAACATAGTTATAAATATTTAAGTCCAGTCCTCTGCAATATATTCAGAAGATCTCTCCAAGAAGGAATTGTCCCTGATTGGCTAAAATTGGCTGTAGTGATACCTCTCATTTAAAAAAAAGGGTGATACAAATAATGTCACAAACTCTCTTCCTTTTAACTAACTTTTCAAAAGTTCTTGAAAAACTCATGCAGACTGATTGCCGATCATTTCACCTGCCAGAATATTCTCAGCAATAGTCAGTTTGGATTTTATGCTGGTTTTTATACTGAACAACCAACATTCTCTTTTAACAATCAAGTTTTGTAAGCCATTAAAAAAAAGCTTTTGATTCTGTAAACCATCAAATTATTTTGAAAAAGGTAGAATATAAAGGTTTAGTGGTAACACTAGTTCATGCCTTCAGTCATACATAAAGGACTAAAAGCAAACTATAAGCTGAATGGCTTATTCAGAGAACCTACCTCATCTGAGTGTGGGACAAGACTCCATTTTAGGTCCACAGCTATTTCTTATTTTCATGAATAAACTCTCTCTTTGTTCCAGTACAAAGAGTAAATTTAATCTTTTTGCAGTTAATACTAAACTTCTCATTGATGAATTGTTCGACAATGATCTTGAACAAACTACGAACAACTTTTTTCTGTAATTTTAAATTGATTTTCATTGAATGGTGTCTCACACAGTGCAGATAAAAACTGTTATATAAGGTTCCATACACCAGGAAGAAACCTTGAAGAAATTAATATAAAATGTAGAGATCAACCAATACAAAAAGTTGAGGATACAAAAATCCTGGCTGGATATATAGACAGCAAATGTAATTGGCCAATCCATTTTCTCCATCTTTTTAAAAGACTTAGCAATATTTACACTACAAATTACTGCTTCTGTGGCTGTAGAGGATACCATTAAGGCTATTTTGGCTACGTTCATTAATTAATATCATTGCTATTATACTCTGAGGGAACCAACCTCTCGCAAAAGAAATTTCACTGTGCATAAGAAAGCTGTCAGAATAATGAGTGGTGTCCATAATAGACACTCTTATGTGTACTTCTTTCAGTAGATGGGGATCACAGTATATGTTTTCCTTTTTGACTTTTGTCTGTAATAACTTTTCTCTGTGCAAAGACAACAGCGAATATCATGACCACAACACAAGAACCAAAAACTGTTTTTACTTGAATTGAAAAGTCTAAATCTGGTTCAAAAAGGAGTTTATTTCTCCAGCATTAAGTTGTTTAATGCACTCACACTGCATATCAAATGTCTTCATAAACAACTGATAAAATTCAAACAAATTCTGAAAGAGTACCTAATGGAGAAATCTTTTTATATGGTAGATGAATCTTTGAGAGAAAAGTGAATGTCACCACTAATTTATAACCGTTTTACAAATACTTTTAATTGCTTTTATTTTGAGAACCATCATTGACATCCAAAAATTTGAGTTTTGGTATTCATGTATTTATTTATTGATTGTAATACTTAGCTTAACTTTGCTACCAGTGTTCATTATTGATCCTTCCTGAGTGTAACACAACTTCCTGTTAGTTGGATCTCTTACTGTATTGATATAAGTTACATCTAAACTATGTACAATTTGATATACTCCATATCCTTGAAATTCACTCAGTACCTGGAGCTAAGGAACACAAAATAAATAAACAGAATAAATAATCCTTCCTTTTGGCTGTCGGTGACTGGAAAAATCTATAGACTAAAAATGGAACTGTGTCGAAAAACAAAAATATTCCAAAATAATTTGTTTTTCTAGCTTTTTCTAAAGGCTTATCAAATGACCCTCATCGCTGCAGACAATTGTAGCCTTCATGATACAGGAAATACATATGTGGACCACAATTTTGGTCAGTTGTGGATGATGACATTGTGGAGATTTTCAGTGCATATGTGTACTGAGTCAGCTTTGAAAGAGATACATTTGCGATGAATACCTGTGCTTTCAAGAGAACAGTTTATGCTAGAAAGACAGTGACAACTATATGTTCTTTGCCATTACATGCAAATATTTTCACAGCCAGATACCTAAACACACTGCAGCAGCTTTAGTTGTGGCAATCTGGAGAATACTCTCACAGTAATGAGTAATTAGAGCTAATTGTTTGCAATCTGGAGTCAAGAATTATACATAATAAATACAGTATTTGATGACTGACCTAGTCATCATCTCTAAATGCTATGTGGACTACAACTAAACTGTGAGGAACTATTGGTGTCACAGCCATATTTCTAAGCATGTATGACTCCCAGAGACATCATCACCCTTTAATGTGCATTTGTTTTCCAGGTCTTACACCATTATTTCCTTCGATGCACATGCCGTCATCAATTTTTGTTTCTGGCAAGTGAGATGGTAAACAAAATCTTAATAAATAACTTACCAGAACCCAAGCCTTGGTTAAATTAAAACCTCCATTCCATTTTTCTGATAGCCTCTTTATGACAGATTTCATAATTGTGATATTGTACAGAAAAACTGAATCATCAACTCAGATGAACGAACCTTTACTATCCATCTGTTGCACTGTGAAAACCTCAAAATGACATTACTATATGACCGCTGCTTCTACATTAGATGCTACACCTACCATTGTGGTTTTGACACAATGAATTGTCAATAATTTACTTTCACTTATATTAAGGCAGTCAGCTATGAAACTGCCAAGGGGGAGGTGAACCTTATCTGTGAAAATTAATTCAGATTTTGTGGGAAGCTTAGCAATCCCATTTCACTCTGGTTTCTGATAATAGTTAGTGAAAAATACAATCAATGTTTTGTGAATGAACGTTTCTCTGTGAAGGGGAAGTGTCCTAAAGTGATACTTGATGTCAGTTTAAAATTTGTGGTGGATCTTGACTTTAAGTGGACAATTTTTCCTTCAGGAAAATTGCTCTTAGCAACTGACTCACTTGATCAAGCCTCACAGCTCATCTTATACCCACAATCTAGCAGTATCCCTGTCTTAAACCTTGAGCAGACATGCTGTCTTTCATAAAACGAGTGGGCGTGTGGTGCACTTCGTAAAAGAATAACTGTCTTTATGTCACCCAGGTAAAGATGAACGAGCAAAATCACAGTTTAATCTTAGTTTAATACAACAATGGTAAAACAAATTTACATTATATGAGCTAAAACACTGTTTAATCAAAGAATAATAAAATAAACTTTCATTATATCACTCTTTTGCCACATACAAGTGTTACCCCTCACTAATGAGCATCTCCAAGCATTTAACAGCAAAGATGCTTCAGGGCCCAACCAACTGCTCATTTGATTACTAATTATTTCATAGACAGCTGCCTCATTAAGGGATTGTGCTGCTAGCTTGTAATCTGGGTCTTTCCTTGCACAAATTGTAAATTTTTTCTCACACAGCTTGCTGTTTACTTTATGTTACTGCTGCTCACTTGGATGTATGACAACACAACTTATCGCTGTGTTAGTTGATGCAATAATGCAGGAATAAGTATGGGCCCACAATTGGAAAACAACAACAAAACAGTACAAAACAGTGTCATTTGTGACTGGCGCACTTTGTACGCCAGCTCGAGGATTATTCCAAATTTCACAAAAACTCTTTATACGTTTTGCCAACTAACAATCCTTGGAGAAGTGTCTTTACAGCATACACTGTTCACTTATAGGATTTTTCTGTTATTGATACTTCAATGTAAAATTCCTTGCACTTGAAATGCTATTTTTAAACAATTTTGCAGTATCTGTGTTATTAGACTACTGAGAGCTCTTCAGGTTAATGTATCATTTTACATTACACAATGGAATAGCAACTAGTACCTGTGTAGCTGTGATGCTGCAAGGTGAAGTAGTGGTTAGCATTGCTGACTGATATGCTGCAGATTGCCAGTTCAAATCTGACGACCAGCAAATGCTTGTTACTTAGTATCGAACATTTCTAGAACATTATTGAAATTTCTTACGTTTGTAATGTTTACACATTCAGGGATAATGGAAGCCTATATAAATACCAGCATTTATGAATACTTTATGTTTGTATAAATAGTGGAGGGATATCAGTTCTTTTCTGTTTGTACATTGGAGATTGTAATAAACATGTTTTCAGTGCTAAGAGTTGTACTTTACTGATGACCATATTTTCAGATTTGTACTTGATTGTGGGTATGATGTGACACTGTTTGAGGGAGATGCCAAAAACATCTACATAATCAAAGCTCCAATTAGGCAATGTAAAAGCCATCACTTATACAGGCAGAAACTGGAATACAAGCAGGGCATTATTCCCAAATGTCCATATATTATGGAGACCAGTGGATTCTGAAATAGCAGTAAGCCAGCCGCACATCTAGGATTCACAGTATTTTCTGGTGATGCAGGTCAGTACCTGACAAAATAGCTGAATTGTCAGGTGGGATGACATGATGTGTTTGGCATATGTGTACTTTTACTTGGATGCCACAGCTCAATAGTAGTTTGAGAACAACAAAGAGAAGCTAGATAGCTGGTACAAAATCCAAGTTGCACCGAAGAAAATGTTTGATGATAATCAGCAGCAAGTTCACTTAGCAGATGTTCAACTGAAATATAGCACCACGGATCATACAGGAATGACAGGATGTTTTGGCTCTTTTCCACATTGTGTATCTGAATATGGCAGAAGCCAACAAAATCTCACTCTTGATGAATAGAATCACTAAAGATATGTACCAAGCTCTTCTGGTAAAGGATGTCACAACAACTCAGGAATTTATCAAGTTGTGCCAGAGCATAGTGGAAATACAACAGAAAAGAGTCAGATGAAAGAGGTTTGAGCAACTCCCACATTTGGTCTCTATGACAGTTGTGGAACACCATCATGAACTCAGTTCTCTCATATACCATACTGTAAAAGAAGAGATACAGCAGTTTATAGGTGACTAGGATTTAAGTCACAGCCATCAAATGATGCTCCGCCAGGTATAATGCTCTGCAGAAGAATATCCAGTTGGAGGACAACATGCTAGTATGTTTCCGCTGTAGCCACGTTGGATAAATTGTACGCTTCTGTAGAGAAAGGAGACAATTTTCAATGACTATTATGCCTCAAGCCCATCCTGTGGTGTCAGGGGCTAGAATAGACCCATGGTCCTTCCTTGCCTGTTGTAAGAGGCGACTAATAAGAGTCTTTTTCATTGTAGGGTATATGAACAGGTGTCCCATGAGGGCAACCCTTTCGACCAAACTCTCAATGTTTCAATTGTCCAGTACCGCACCCTCCTCATTCACTGAAATTTTCAGTGCTTGAGAGGGAGAAGAAAATTCAAGATTGTATAATGCCTGTCTTATCAGGATGCAAGGCAAAAGTCTGAAAGACTGTAGTGTCACAATGTACACCTCATGGAATGACAATGTCTCGCATGACACCTACAGGCCATAGTTATATTCTGTGGCCGGCCCTACATTTGGGGGGAGGGAATGTCAGCTCTCTCATCCCCTACACCTATACCATTGCTGGTTTCCACACCATTTGTGGCCAGAGATGCCCAGTCACCCTCTGGTGTCAGGGATGATGACACCTGTCAAGATTCAACCCCTCAGGTTGTGGGATGAAGAAAAGTATGGTCCTCTTCATTCCCAGAAGATAAAATGGGGAAAACTTCACAGAAATTGAAGTTTCAGAAGGATAAGCAGAAAGGTAAACTACTTTCTGAAGCTTCAGATATTCCACTCCCCAGCCCTGCAGAAGTTGAGCCTATGCATATGGACGATGGATCACGCAGTCAGGTGGATCACGACCTGGTAGGAAAGTAATCACATCCATATTTTCAATTTGCCACTTTCTCAGGCCTGGCATCAATGCTCTTTCAATAGAACTGTAATGGCCACTATCGCCATTTGACTGAACTCTGTCATTTAATGGCTACTTATCTCCCTGCTCTGGAAAACTACAAACCCTACTGCACCAATTGCGTTAATGTTGAGAGAATGTCCTGTGGGGTCTGTACTCTCATATGCCCTGATATGTTCAGTGACCAGATGTCCCTCTCACTGCACTAGAGGTCGTGGCCATGTCAGTTCAGATGACAATATGTAATGTTTATCTACCTCTAGATGGACCTTTCCATTATCATGAGCTGTTAAAGTTACTGGACAGCTATTTTCCCCCTTCCTCTTGTTGATTGACTTTAATGCCTATAAGCCTCTGTGAGACGGTGACACTATGTCTCATGGAGACTAAGAACTAGAATTCCTCCTTTCAGAGAGGGATATCCACCTACTCAGCACTTGAGTTGCAACCCATTTCAGTGTGGTCCACAGAACACTTTCTGCTATTGATTTCGCAGTTTGCAGCCCGAGTATCTTAACCCTGATCCAGTGGCGCAACCATGGCAGTCTATGTAACAGTGACCATTTTCCTATTGTTCTCTTCCTCTCCACTCACAGACATATGGAACTCTCTCCACATTGATCACTTCAAAAAGCTGATTGGCAGGCTTTCTCCTCTACAGCCACTTTTGCAGCCAGTCGTGTAACAGGCCAACTAATGGGCTGTGTACAAGCTGTTCGAGCGAATGATCAACCACCATTTTTGTTAGTGCCTTCAAGCTGGAGAGCATATATCATGATTCCAAAGTGGCTTTCAGGCTTTCTGGTCCACCACAGATCGACTGGTTCATTTGGAATCCACAGTGTGCAATACTTTTGTGCATTGCCAACATTTGACAACTTCGGGAGGCTGTCTGGAGCATCCACGACTGGGCCATGAACACGGCTATCAATTGTCTCTTGCAAAATCATGAGTTATGCATTTTTGCTGACTCCAGACTGTGCACCCGCACCCAGAAATTTATCTTGGTGACCAGTTACTTGAAGTTGTTGAAACTTTTCAATTCTTAGGTATTTTATTTGACAACAAGCTAACTTCGCTGTCGCATGTCCACCAGCTCAAGAAAACTTGCATGAAGAAGCTGAATGCTCTCTGCATTCTTAGTCACTCCCCATAGGGTGCAGACTGCACTGTTCTTTTGGGACTTTACAAAGTGCTGATTTAGTCCTGCATGGACATTGGATGTGTTGCCTACGAGTTGGCAGCACCTTCTGTATGAAGCTTGATGGACCCTGTTAACCACACTAGCAAGCAGTTGACAATGGGGGGCCTTCTGTATGAGCCCTGTTGACAGCCTCCTGGTGGAAGCTGGTGTCCCACCACTGCAGGTGAGATGACAGCAGCTTCTGGAAAGTTATGCAGACACTATCTATCAGATACCTACACATCCATGTCACTCAACTCTGTTCCAAGACTAACAGTTCAGACTGTTTGCGCATTGCCCAAAACTGGGTAGACCAGCTGGGTTCTGACTCAATATTCTGTTGAAGGATTTCCAACAGCCTCTTTTAGTCCATGTTCCTAGAGCGCCTTCTTGACACCCACCGTGATCTGTAACCTGTCCTGTGGTATGGATGGAACTCTTTTGTGGCCCCAAGTGGGATGCTGATCCTACCCTTCTCTGACACCTGTTTCTTTTGATCCTCTATGATTATTCTAATTTGGAATGCATCAATACGGATGGATGAAATGTCAATGACAGGGTCAGTTATCCTTTTGAACATGCAATGGGATATGAGAAGCACTCACTGCCGAGTGCCTGTAGTGTATTCACTGCATAGTTGGTTGCCATATCTCAGGCTTTGCAGTACATTAAATCCCAGACCATGATGAACTTTCTGATCTGTAGCAATTCCATAAGTTCCTTAAAAGGCATAACCCTGTACTATCCCAAAAATCTTTTGGTTGACAATGTCCAGGACCTACTGGTTGACCTCTACAGCTCTGGAAAGACAATGACCTTCATGTGGACACTGAGCACGTAGGCATTCCAGGAAATGAATTTGCCAACTGTCTAGTTAAAGATGCAACTACAGGAGATCAACTTGACATTTGGATACCAGACACAGACTTACGATTACAACTTCGACACAATATTTTGAGGCTCTGGAAATTGGAATTGCAGGCTACTATGACCCAGAACAAGTTGAGAGCATTTAAAGTGTCCACTAATGTGTTCCACGGATCTTTGCAGGCCTCTCAGAAAGATGCGATTTATCTATTGCAATATGTATTCCATTGATCCTTTTAATTCATTACTACATTTGTTTCCATCAGGACAATAAACAAAGATTAAGAACACAACTGAAAATAATAATAATGTAACATAATCTGTAAGTTCTAATTACACTCACAAGCAGAGGTTAAGATATAATTTTCAGATCTTATCTAAACAATTTTTCACAGACTAAAAGTGACCATCTTCTTGACTTACAGCTCACCAGTTAATCAAATTAAAGCAATGAGATATATTGAATAAGGAATACACAATAATACATGCTAAACAATTTTAGCCATCTCTGCTACAGAATTCTTCTAGAACAGAGAAACTTTTTTTCAAGCAAGAACTCCTTTAGCTTACTTTTAAATAGTAAATTATTACCCCATGACTTACTTGACTTATTTCCTTTAGGATCATAGGGCAGCAGTAAATACCTTCCATCTGGTTCTGTTGACAGCCAAACATTTCACTTCACTCCATGTTTTACCAGCTTTCAGAGCTTCTTCTTCCACCAGTCATTTCCATGTCTTTTTCAGCTGCCCACGTCTACGTGTTTCCTTGTGGGTTCCAATCCAGTGCTGCCTTTTCAACAGCTCCTTGTTGTTTGTGTATTATGTGACCAATCCACCTCCATTTTCTTTCCTTTATTTGTTCACGGATTGGTTGCTGGTTTGTCATCTCCCTCAATTCTTGATATTACATGTAATTATAATTATTATAATTTGCCGAAGACACCGGTTTAAGAAGACTTACAGCTGGTTTACAGTCATATTTGTTACCTTCCATGTTTCACAACTATACAGGAGGACTGACTTTACGTTGCTATCGAACAAGTACAGCTTGGTTCATCTCGAGATGTTCTTATTATGCCAGACAGGTACAGTTGTACAAAGGTTCCATTTGCCTTCCGTGTCCAACTCTTTACACCCTCCTAGCCCTTCCATCTTTACAGATGGTACTTCCTAGATATACAAAGGAGTCTATTTGTTCCAATTCCTTTCCATACACTGTTAGCTCCGCTTGTTTTTCAGATCGCATTCTCATTTCCTTAGTTTTCTGCTTCCTCTTTCCAACTTTTCTTCCATCTCATGCAATCTTTGTGAGAGCAGACAGCAAAGTCAAGGTCTTCAAGCCTATCTTGCATTCCCCACTGAATACCTCTTCTCCTACCATCAACAGTTCTTTTCATTAGGCTGTCCAGTACCAACAAGAACAAGGTAGGTGACAGAATACATCCTTGCCTCACTCCAGCATTTGTTTGGATGGGTTCAGTAAGTTTCCCATTGGGTAGCACTCTAATTCTTTTCCATCATACATGGCTTTAATAATATTTATTATCTTTGATGGTATTCCATATTCTTCCAAGGTATGCCACATAACTCTCTTATGAAGAGAGTCAAATGCCTTTTCAAAATCAATAAATGTAAGGTAGAGTGTGTTCTGCCATTCTGCTCAAGTATTATACACAGTGTGTTGATGAGATCAACACAACTTCTGTGCTCTCTAAATGCAGCTTGCTCGTTCCTCAGCCGTGCCTCGATGAGTCCTTGATACGATTTAGCATCAATCTACAGAGTACTTTACTTGGTAGAGATAGGAGGGTGAAGCCTCACCATTTATTACATTTGGTAGTATCCCCTTTCTTTGGCAACTTAATAATCAGCCCTTCTTCCCAATCCTTTTGTATTTTCTCTTCTGACCATATCTTCTCAAACAATGGATGTGGTGTCAATGTCTGCTTTTAGCACCTCAGGTGCAATATTATCCATTCCTGGAGCCTTCCCATTCTTTATCTGTTTGAGAGCTATTTTAATTTCAGTCTTTCAGTATTTACATTGATTCTGTCACTGGCATCTGGAAAATTCCATTGCCTCTCCCTCTCTTCAAGTTGCTGTCTGTTTAAGACTTCAGAAAAATGTTCTCTCCACCTTCTAAGTTGGTCTTCTTCTGTCGTCAACAGTCGACCCTCCTTGCTTTTCACAGGTCTGTTCTTGTTGAAACCTTATTTGGAGAATATTCTAGTGATGCCAACAGTTCTTTTGCATCACCCCTTGCTGCGGCTGCCTCTGCTCTCAGAGTTTGCTCATCCATCCACTTTCTCTTATCATTCCTCACACTTCTCTTTATTTGAGACTCAGTAGCTGCATACTCAGCTTGCATTCGAGTTTTCTGCTGTCTTGTTGTACTCATATTTAATTTTGCCTTAATCTCCTTCCTACAGCTGATCAAATTCCATGCACACTCTGACATCCAATTTTTCTTCAAATGGTTTTTAAAGCCAAGGACCTGTTTGCTTACATTGCAATAGACATCCTTAATCTGAGTCCATGTATCATCAACACAATTTTCATCATTTTCCTGTGCTGCTAGGAGTGCCTTGTAGCAGTTCCTTAGCTCAGTACAGAAAGTTTCTTGTTTTGCTGTTATTCTAAGTTTTCCCACATCATATTTTTTGTTCCATTGTTCGAACTTTCTATTTGTAGCCATGACTTTTAGTCTAAAATTTGCAACAACAAGGTGGTGATCACTGCCAACATCAGCCCCACATTTATTTCTCACATTCATCAGCGACCTTCTAAATTTTTTGCTTAGCGCTGTATGATCAATTTGGTTTTCCATTCTGTGATCAGGGGATACCCACATAACCTTATGGCAATTCTTGTGTGGGAATAATGTACTTCCAATCACCAAATCATGACTGGCACAGAAATTTGAAAACATATCCCCATTTTCATTCATTTCTCCAATACCATGAACTCCGTTTACATGCTTTAGGCCTTCATTGTCCTTTCCGACTTTTGTATTTAGGTCTTCCACAATAATGATGATGTCTCTCTTACTGGTACTTTTAATGGTGTCACTTAAGGAGAGGTAAAACTCTTTTTTTCTGTTCAGTATCTGAGGTTTCTATAGGAAAATAGCATTGGATGATTGTGACATTTTGAATGTTTGTCTTAAAACTTGCTGTCAGTAATCTTTCTGAAACTGGTTTCCATTCCATGAGGCTCTTTTTTGCTCCTTTGGTTAACAAAAGTCCAACTCCATTTCTGTGCTCTGCATCCTCTCCAGCAGGTCCAGAGTATAAAAAGGTGTATCCATCTTGTGTTTGGATTTCTCCAAAATCTAGCTTTCTCACCTCACAAAGTCCGAGAATGTCCAACCTGTAACTCGTCATTTCTTTTGTAACCTGTTTCAGTCTGCTGGTTTCTCTTAGTATTCTAATATTCCAGAAACCTATTTTCAGTGTCCTTTTCAAGCCAAAGGTCGTCATATTTGAGTCCGTCTGGCTGTTCTTTAATCATTTGTTTTTGGGAGTGCCGGTGATTGGCCCACAGCTCCCTAGTCTGGTGGTGGGGCTACCAGCTAAGAGCCTCCAGACGTGACCAATTTTCTTTTAAGGGTTTACTCCCCTAGGGCAGCTGGCTTCCCTACGCCTAAGAGTCCCCTCCAACCCTTCATTGTGACTTGAGATGTGTCTTCCTCGGGGGACACCGCCTTACAGTAGCACTGTCCGTGCGGGCGAGGAGGTTTGTGTGCTCTGGATCCTGAGAGCTAAGCTGGCAGTAGCTTAGCAACCAGCAGGGTCACCCATGCCGGATTGGCCGAGGGGGAGGAGTCAGACGAAGTGTGTCCCACAACAGCCCACTGGTCCTTTTCACCTATCCCAAGCCTGTCCTTACCCTGTCCTTTTCCTGCCATCTCAAATCATAATAAAACAAAAATTATTACCCCATGGACACTTAATATTACTTGAAAGTGCATTGAAGATTTTTGTGCTTGCGTATTTTACATCTTTTTGCACCAGAGACTAATTTTTTCAGGTTATAGTGTATGTCACATTTCATTCTTGTGTTATGATGATGGAATGTTTCCTTTGCTTCAAAAATGGTTCAAATTGCTCTTAACACTATGGGACTTAACTTCGGAGGTCATCAATCCCCTAGAACTTAGAACTACTTAAACCTAACTAACCTAAGGACATCACATACATCCATGCCCGAGGCAGGATTTGAACCTGCGACCGTAGCGGTTGCGCGGTTCCAGACTGAAGCACCTAGAACCGCTCGGCCACTCCACCCGGATTTCCTTTGTTTCATATTGAGATAGATTGTGAAGCATGAATGTCTTGATGCAAATGAGATGATATGAAGTAGTGGTTAGTATTCCTATTTGCTTAAAAAGGTTGCAACATGAGGTTCTTGGAGGCACTTCACGCAAAATTCAGTCAACCTTTCTCTGACTTGTAAAGACTTTTTTTGACATGGTGAATTGCCCCAGAAGATTATACCATAACACATAAGTGAATGGAAGTAGCCAAAGTAAGCAGATTTTGAGGCATTGATGTCTCCAATTTTGGCGATTATCAGGATGGCAAATGTTGCTGAAATAAGCCTTTTCGCAGTTAAGCCTGTTATCTGTATGTATGCCCACGAATTTCAAACATCTGTATCTGCTGGCTCTCTTGTTCAATATTTATCTCCTGTGAGCTTTTGTGACCAGGATGGAAATGAATGTAATTGATTTTGCTGGGGTTTATTGATAGAGAAATGTACTGTGAACAAATTCAGAACGTCCTCAAGTAACTGGTTGGCATTTAATTCTAGGTCAAGAGATGTCTTATTGTCTATCACAATACCTGTGTCATTTGCATATATTGTAAAGTTGCTTGCTTTGTTCAAGGACAAAGGTAATCAGTGATATATATGAGAAATAGCAGGGGCCCAAGGACAGAACCTTATGGAACTCCATAATTTACTGTTCCCCAGTTGGACTCTACCCCTCCTACCTGTGTATTGTTGCCACCTAACACTATTTTCTGTTGTCTGTCCTGTAGATAGGATTTAAGCCAGTTGTCCATTTGTCCTCAGAGTCTATAGTTGTATGCTTCCTCTGTAAGTATTCTATGACTGACACAGTTGAATTCCTTAGGCAGATCACAAAATATGCCCACAGGTAACATCTTCTTGTCAAGGCATTAGAAAAAGTTATTGGTAAATGAACTTGTAGGTTTGGTCCTGGAGATATCTTCTCTGAATCCAAGCTGATTTTTACTAATCACTGCAAAGTTTTCTAGGCAACTGACTATACTGGCAGATACACACATCAACCTGGTTCCATGAGTTCTGGAACCTGTACAGAAAATTGGAATATAGATCAACATAAACATCATTTCCGCCCTTTTTATTGCTCATGAAAACCACACATTGCATGTTGTACCATCATACAGTGAGACCTTCAGAGGTGGTGGTCCAGATTGCTGTACACACCAGTACCTCTAATACCCAGAAGCACGTCCTCTTGCATTGACGCTTGCCTGCATTTGTCGTGGCATACTATCCATAGGTTCATCAAGGCATTGTTGGTCCAGATTGTCCCACTCCTCAACGGCAATTTGGTGTAGATCCTTCAGAGTGGTTGGTGGGTCGCATTTTCCATAAACAGCTCATTTCAATCTCTCCCAGGCATGTTCGATAGTGTTCATGTCTGGAGAAAAATGCTGGCCACTCTGGTCGAGCAATGTTATCCTGAAGGAAGTCATTCACAAGATGTGCATGATGGGGGTGCAAATTGTTGTCCACGAAGATGAATGCCTCACCAATATGCTGCCAATATGGTTGCACTATCGGTCGGAGGATGGCATTCATGTATCGTACAGCCATTACGACGCCTTCCATGACCACCATTGGTGTATGTCGGCCCCACATAATGCCATCCTAAAACAGCAGGGAACCTCCACCTTGCTGCACTCACTGGACGGTGTGTCTAAGGCATTCAGCCTGACCAGATTGCCTCCAAGCACGTCTCAGATGACTGTCTGGTTGAAGGCATATGCGACACTCATCATTGCAGAGAACATGATCCCAATCCTGAGCGGTCCATTCAGCATGTTGTTGGGCCCATCTGTACCGCGCTGCATGCTGTTGTGGTTGCAAAGATGGACCTCACCATGGACGTAGGGAGTGAAGCCTGGTGTGCATAGTTTGAGTCGTAACATGATATCCCGTGGCTGCACGAAAAGCATTATTCAACATGGTGGCATTGCTGTCAGGGTTCCTCTGAGACATAATCCGTAGGTAGTGGTCATCCACT
Organism: Schistocerca serialis cubense; assembly: GCF_023864345.2. Lineage (NCBI taxonomy): Eukaryota > Metazoa > Arthropoda > Insecta > Orthoptera > Acrididae > Schistocerca > Schistocerca serialis. The sequence goes on from NC_064641.1 coordinate 260,823,663, forward strand.
GCAGTAGTAGCTCTTGGGTGGCCTGAGCGAGGCACGTTGTCGACAGTTCCTGTCTCTCTGTACGTCCTCCATGTCCAAACAACATCGCTTTGGTTCACTCCAAGACGCCTGGACACTTCCCTTGTTGAGAGCCCTTCCTGGTACAAAGTAACAATGCAGATGCAATCGAACTGCAGTACTGGCTGTCTAGGCAAGGTTGAACTACAGACAATCCGAGCCATGTACCTCCTTCCTGGTGGGATGACTGGAACTGATCAGCTGTTGGATCCCCTCTGTCTAATAGGTGCTGCTCATGCATGGTTGTTTACATCTTTGGGCGGGTTAAGTGACATCTCTGAACAGTCAAAGGGCTGTTTCTTTGATACAATACCCACAGTCAACGTTTATCTTAAGGAGTTCTGGGAACTGGAGTGATGCAAAACTTTTTTTGATGTGTATATTAATTTTCTGAGGACAGTAGAAAATGTAGTCAAAAGCAAGATAGAACAATAGTTTGTAACATCTGAGGCATCACCATTTTTTTATAGAGGGGCTTTACAATAGCATACTTCATCATGCCACGGAAGATACCCTGTTTCATTGAGGCTTTGAATATACGAGCTAGGACATCACTGAACTGATTGCAGCAGGCTTTTATCAATTTACTAGAGATATTATCAACATCTGTTGAATTTTTGCTTTTTGAAGAAATATTTTTTTAAATACTTCTTGTACTGTTACAGGCTATACTATCTGCTCTATGGAACTTGGGAAATGACCTTTTAGTATTTTCAAGGCCTCTTCTAAGGAGCCATTGTGTCTTGTTTTCTCAGTGACACTTAGAAAGTACTCATTAAAATTTTTTGATACAGTCTCTTGATTTTGTGCTTGTCTACCTTCATTACTGAGAACAATATTTAGGACCTACTGGGGCAATCTGCACCAGTCTCACTCCTTAACACTTCCCATATTTTTTTTGATTCTGTTACTAGATTTATTAACTTTGGAGCACAGATACAAACTTTTTGTCTCTTGAATAACTTTACTTAGCATTTTACAGTATTTTTTATAGTGATTTAGCTGGTTGTTGCTGTTTGAATGTTTTGGGATGATATACAGCTCTCTATTCCTTTTGCATGAAATCTTAATACCAGTCGTTATCCTGGGCTTTTGGTATGTTTTGTGGTTTTGGTCTTGTACATATTTTTTTGGGAAGTTACTTTCAAATATCAGTGCCACTTCATTACTGGAAAGATTGTACTTGGAACTGGCATTTTCTAAATTATACGCAGGACTCCAGTCAATGGCTTGATGTGATTTAAAAGTCTGGATAATTTCATCATTACTTGTCCTAGCTATTTTCCAAATGGGGCCACTATCATTCATATGTGCAGTATTTATACTAAGTCTTTCTCGATCACTGTCAGAGAGACCATTCAGGACTTGCCTGGTAGTTATATTGCCTATTTTTGTCTGGTCTATAAATATATTATTGATCAGTGTGCTTGTACATGAAGTTATTCTAGTAGGGAAGCTAACTACAAAAGCAAGATTATATGTGGACATCAGATTTTCTAGGTCTGACCTGTCTCTAGTATTTCTTAGAAAGTTTACCTTGAACTACCCAAGCACTGTCACATCTCTTTCATGCCTGAATAAGTATCTTAGGAGGGCATGTAACATCTTCAAAAAGAGACTTAAGTTCCCTGAAGATGCTCTGTACATTGTAACTTCTGATATATGAGAGTTAGTCTGTGGCACACCCTTCCAAATGTTGTTCTAAACAATAATTCTGCACATCAACTGCTCTACATGTGACACTATTTTTAACATAAATTGCAACACCACCTCTTTCTTTACACTTCCTAAAAAATGATGTTGCTAATTAATAGTTATTTACCAAAAGTTTTTCTATACCAGTATTAATGTGATGCCCACTAAAGCACAGAACACGGGCATAATCTATACATTGTGACTCATGGATATTGATGTTAAGTTCATTGACCTTAGTGCAGAGGCCTCGAATGTTTTGATAATAAATTGCCAGTTTTGGTTTAGGGAGGCAGTTACATTGTTTTCTCAAAAAACCAGTAGTCTGCTTGCAGTCAGTCCTACAATTATCTTGTGTAGTGGTACACTCTTTGTTCAAATCTGATTGTCCTGGGTTCATGTTGTTCCATGCATTTGCCATTATGTCAAATTATAGTCACTATATGATTTTCCCAATGCCAGTTGAGTTGAGGGCAATGAGTGGCGTAAAGTTCTCTACCAAATTTGTGAACTTCAATCCTATGAATATTTGCAAAATTGCTGCAGATTTCTGCATAATGTCTATTTGTAGTTATTACTGTCTTGTTTACACACAAGGATGGTATTAAGTCATGCCTGTGTGGAATATCAATTACAATTACATTACAACACTGCAGGTGGTTTAGAGCTGTTCTTAACACAGTAGCAGCACATAAACCTTTGTTGTGTGCAACGTAATTTGAATCACCACAGATCACAATGTAATCTTTCTTGGTTATCTTCTGAGAAGTGTCTATTACTGTTGATAGTACTTCGTCAATGTGAGCATCTGGTTTGATATAACTTTGGGCGTTGTCCTCTTTGTTAACATTTTTTTACTTTCCTTCTCATCCCATACGATAAGTCTCCCCTGACCCATGGTTCTGGGTGACTTTCCCAAAATCTACCCCTTTTCTTAGACCTCTCCAGTCCTTTTCCTTCACCTTTCTTCCTTCCCCCTCAACCCTTCTGCCTGAAGAAGGAGCCACTGGCTCTGAAAGCTTGCAAATCACAAAAGTCTTTTATGTGTGTATTCTGCTGCTGCTTGGTGAATAGATTTTTTTGCTATCCAATTAAATAATGATGTACATTTATGTTGAACTGAGAGCTTTGGATACAAGGACATTCACGTACAACACAGAGAAGACACTACAGGTTTCACAGTGTTCTTTTTGTTCCAAGGTCATGAGGCTAAAACAACAATGGATACACTCTTCGTGTTTCAAGCATACAATACTCAGGATGACTATGTGAAACACGTCATCACCAAGACTGAAGAAGCAAGACAGCTGGCTTGCATTACACTCTCTGGACTATCAGTAGGAGGACTCAGAGCACTATAATGCCAAACACTGGCCAGGGAGATACAGCCTAGCATGTAAAGTAGGACTATCAGAAAAGTTACTAAAACACTACTTGTGGCCCTTTTGTATTCTTTGTTGCTTGTTGGACATCACATACAAAGTTGATGATTATGTCCTTTCATGAAGAAAACAAAAGCACAGAGACATCATTGATGTTGTGCATATCCTTACAATAGTCCTAAGGCATAAACGGAAGGTGGGGCTTGAAGGTCGCTACATGATCACAAAGTTTCAATGGGAGGGGCTACCTCCAATGCTCATCATAGTGAAGAGAATGTGAAAACATGACCTGAATGCAAAGATCCTACAGCACTGCCATACAAAGGACAACTGACAAAATCCATGGACAACTGACAAAATCCATGTATAGGGTGCTGTTGTCAACTCCAATGAGAACTTCTGAAGCACTGGGCCACTGTTTCTCCAGGACAAGGAGTAATGCTGCAAATTGTGCCACATGCAATGTGGTGTTGAGATTAGCTTCGCTGCCTGCTGTGCTCTTGGTCACTGGTTCAAATCAGATTACCGTCGGGACACTGTCGTGTATGTTCACTATATTCAAATTTGTGTCTGTGTTGTTGTGTAATGCCCATTTGCAACAAGGAAGGGACCTCCACATGTATGTAACTCCTATTAGTTCTACGCAACTGCCACATGTTATGACTCTTGTGTTTCATTTTGGAAGTTTTGGCTCTTGAATTCCTTTGTTGTAACAATGTTCACACCCGTTTATTTGTTGATTTTGTTTCTGTGAGAGCTCTATTAGCATCTCACCTGCTCTCACTATTCATCATATTTAGTTGTGACTTTACTATACTCTTACCACATGACTCATCTTCTATAACCAATGTACAGTATGACAATTGCCAAGATTATGGAAGGAGAATATACATGTCAGTGATAGAAAGTTCATTATTTTGTGGAAAAAAAATGGACATGAGGAAGATTTGAACATGGACCTTCTGCTACACCGTCCAAACTGTGATCACAAAACCATGATGCCAGGGTTCTTGCAACTCGCTTGAGGTTGCACATCCTGAGCTTGGACCGTTCAATGTTTCTATTTTTTTTTTTTTTTTTTTTTTTTTTTTTTTTACAGTTCAGAACATCTTCTTCCTGTTTTCATTCTTGATGTGTTCAGTTTTTTAACACGCTATACACTGGGCCATTTTACCATTAAACCAGAAGGGAGTATGATGGGGAGTTTCCCTTATAACTATTTATCATTTCTAGAAGATTCTCTAAATTTTGTATGTAATGTTTGCATTTTCTGGAATACATGATGTTTGAAAAACAGCATAACTCTCCATGCATAAGACAGTTTTGTTCCATCTGTGTTTTCAGTGTTTAATGTTGTATTCATTCATGGACTTGGTTGTGGTTACTGTGTGACAGTATGAAAGATCTGATGTTCAAGCTGGTCAAGCATATCTATGCGAGAAGCAATAGTGGTCACATAATAACAAAAACAATTTACTGTATGTCTTTCCAGTCAAAAGATGGATTTTCTATTTGTTTAATAAAAGGCTATAATTCGGATACTATCTTTTTTCGGTGCTAATTATTGTTAAGTATGAGATAATTAACTTACCGCAAGTGCATTACTTTTGCAGAGCCACTACAAATGATTATCTTAACAAATATAAAGTGTTATGGTTATAATAAAGGGAAACATTCCACGTAGGAAAAATATATCTAAAAACAAATTTACAAATATAAAGTGTGGTAGATTATGCAACAATAATCACTTTTTGGTTTATCATGAAATTTAATTTGCTTCACTCATATTTGCTTACACATTTTTTCCAAAGAATAAATAAATTTACAAACATTTACAAGTAATTTTTATCTGTATATCAGTATGTTGAAATTTACAAATGGAAAACATTAAAAGTTATGTCCCCATAAAAATATTGTTATGTATACACAGGACAATAAAATATGCCTTGCATGCTCCCTTTTATTTACAAAATAATGTTCTTAGAGCTTACTATTTAACAACTTTGTAACGTTCTATTATGTTATCTCTATACACAGAAAATATAAATCATTACAGTTGTTTTATCAGATTCGTTATCCTCACAGGTTCTAGTACAGTAGTTGCTGACATGCACACGACCTCTGATAAAATAGGTTAGTGCAGAGTAAAATGTGCAAAACAGTAGAGCACAACTGTCTGGTGATTATACATAAATGCTAAATGTAATGTGGTTCTTACATGGAGTAGAAGACATTTCAATCAGGGATGTACCCATTCCAATTTTACATTTTTCAGTAATATTTAACTTACTAAAATTACTTACGTTTTAAATGAACAGGTAAAATATATCATTTATTATACAATCACTACTAGTACTTAAGAAGTCAGTTCTGGCCTAACAAAATTAAATAAGTGTGAAAGTAGGCAATGGCTCATTTTTCCTTGGAGGAAATGCACGTGTGTGCTCGCACATGCATGCTCACACAAGTGCACGCCCACCCGCCAACATGCATACACATACAAACTCTTAAGAACAATATCAAACACAACTATAATTTACTAAATGTAACTGTATCCACAAAATGAGGCATTAAAATATATAGCAAAAAGGTTTCAAATATGTGTTCATCAATAATGCACGAAAAAATAGTAACAATACTGTATCCATGTCATGTATTTAAAAGTATGTTTCTTACTGATCTCTCATCCCCTGTTACTTTTCTATGGTAGAGTATGTAAGATACAGTACAGGAGGAGGGGATGAGGCCTACTGAGTGAAGTGCATGTTAAATAAAAACTGTGATTAAGAAAGGCAAATCAGATATGATTAACAGAGCATGATGTACAACATTCCTGATATCCCTCTATTTTATTTATAGTGGTTGGACTTGCTTTTAATACAAAATTACTTTTAAAATGTCAGGTGTTACTAAGCACATTGAAATAGTAACAAAAATATGACACTTTCAATTAACAGGTTGCAAAAATCATGTTCATGTTCACATTCCAGGTAGTGCAGAACTGTGACAAAATACATCGAACAGTATGCGAGAGGTATGTCAACAGGCACCCACTAACAATATTCATTCTTATTAAGAGGAAAAGTAGAACATATTTGTATGAAAAGCTTGGTTATATTCAGTGTTACCTAGCAGGGAAACATCATCATGTCAGTATTTTTTGTATTACTTTTGTAATACTTGAAGAACATCTGTAACTGATGTGACGTTGATAAACAAAACACTGCATGGGATCTTACTTCATTTAATTCTGAGGGACAATATTATGAATTTTCAGTCTGTCGTCATTACGGAATTCTATGGTCTATGAGAACTTGAAAGTATATATTTAGCACTTTTTCCAAAATTATAGCCCATATATTAGTGCTACCCATATATTTACACAATTTCATAAGTTTGAACCTTGTGTTCTCTGAAGTGCAACGCTATGATCCAAAAAGTAAAAGGAATTCTTGAAGTTCTAAATGAAAATGAGAATCTGGCAATTTGTAATATCAGACATACTAAAACTTCTATGTCTTTTATTGAACAGAGATGTGAGGAATGCAATACACTGGAAAAATAACTAATCACAGATAAAAAGAAGTTTATATAAGCCAGTTAGAAGCTACAGATATGGAAAGCCTGTAAACAGAGAAAAATTGAGATAAACCAATAACTAAAGAGCAGATAAATGATAACTAAGTACAGATAAATGAACTAAAATGGAACAAAAGGAGAGGGGGAAGCAGAGGAGGAGGAGAATTGACATTTGCAAAAAGGACCTGAATTGGAATTTCTGTTCAGGTGAGCACCAATATATCTTTTTTGGATGTTACAGACATTCTTGTTAAAGCGTGATATTTGCCTTCATAGCAATGTTCAGATAAATCTTTAGCTACTTTAATTTATTTTGAAGAACCACAACACACATAAGCATTTAACAATGAAAAATTAGAAATTGTATTATTTAAATATACTTGTAATATTCAAATATATGGAAGTTGTAAGAAGGACATTTGTACTAAGTTGTAATTTAATCATCTTGCATCAAAAGTACACTAAATGTCAGGACTGTGGAATGTGTTTATACATCTGACAGTTCAGACTGCAGTAGTAACCATACTATGCAAGGACAATATGCCAACTCTAGGAAATAATTTAGGATCTACAAGTTCCTCCAAAACAAGATTGTAGAGGCATATTAAAGGACAAATGGAACCTGCAGCAGGTACATAAGAGAGATAATATAGCTTGAGGTTACTGATGACAGTTTGTAAATACTACATTATAGAACACAAAACTATTGACACAGGGCTCCAATGTATATTTCTGATGATGCACAAAATTACAGTGCAATCACACACATGACAAAACTTAATTTCCGCAAATATACACTTATGTACAATTGTAAGGCGAGTTAAGGTTCACGAGCAACACTCAAAAGTATTAACATATACATAGATGTAAATTTGTACATAAGCTACATACTGTAAGGAAACATTGAGTTTTAATGTAATTGACAATTCTGAGACATACACTTCTCGTGCCACATGTAGGAAGAATTAAGCATACCCATCTACAACACTTAAAATTACAACAATATTATTTTGCTGCACAGTCTTAATATAACATCAAAGAACAATAAATACATAGGCCACTGAATTAAAACAATCATATTTGCAGGTGAAGTGAGACAAATTTCTTTGTGGCAATTAAAAAATGAATCACATTTGATTAATCTTTCAACTACTGGCATATTAATTGTTGAGTTTGTGGAGAGTCAAATGTTTTTGATACTCTTCTTAAAGTAAAGTATTTGGTTTAGTCAACAGCTGAACTCTAAGAGTGTGGAGTGTGTTATTCCTCTTCACCGATTAGTTTCCTTGTATCAGCTGTTTTATGACAACTGCATGAGTATGCAAGTCTTAATTGGGTTCTAATGAATGGCAATGTTAAAATCTTGGAGAAAGAAAGCAGTTTTGAATAGTTCATTCAGTTCATATTATGCTGATTCACATGTAAGATATGATTAAATCTTTTGTCCCAAACTACTCTTAAAAGTAGAATCTGTTAATTCTGGTTTGAGGTTTAAGTCATCATCTGCCTGACTGATTTCCACATGGGGGAAGCATTGCCATTGCTCCCCTCAAAACTATAGTATTTGACTTCATATTTCTCCCAGTTAACTTCCAGTAGTATAGCTCTTAACAAATACTGCAAGGTATCAAAATATTATAAAATGAATAGCAGCAAAAAAAGACCATCATTACAAAAAAATGGGAAAAAAGTGGAGGTGGGGATGATGACAGATTCAAGGAGATACTTCATTCTTAGATTAGTTGTCAAAAACAGGAAACATAATTTATATATTAATTGCTTGCAAATGCTTTTGTGTTTATTGGTTCATACCTCAGCTGCAAGACCAGGGTATTTTACAGGTTACTGTTAGCACCAAAATTAATTGATAAAACACTTGTAGCACATCAAATCTTGTAGCGGCATTGTCTGAAATAATGAAGTTGTCTAACAGTTACCTTTCTGACAGTTTGGTTCCTAGAAAAGATGACTATAATAATCCAAAAGCAAAATCATATTTCATGCCAATGCCTATTACACGATCCTCTATACCATACAAATCGTAACTTTTCTCCCTTCTGTTATGCATGAAGACACTTCAGAAAGTTATGTAGAGAGCAGGACACTCCAAAAGAGCTTCATGTTAACTTTTAACATGATCATGGCACGAACTGATCCATTAAAAACCATCGCATTTCAGTCAGCAATAACAATACTGGGTATACTAAATTGACATTTATACTAAGAATACAGGAGTACTTAAGAATGAACAGCCACAAGCAATGAATTCCCATAACCGTCATCTTTCAGGACAAACTCGTAACTGAAAGAAAATTTCTGTTCTGGCCATGTAGCCTTCAAAAAGGACGTATACAAAAAAGCAATGCATCACAATTGCTTTTGATAATATATAAATCTTACGCAATTTGGTACAGCCAAAGAAGGTATGATTTGGCTATTTGTAGAAACACAAAACATAACTTACAACATCTAAATGCAAAATTCCTAGATCCAACTCACCAGCACTACTAACATTGATGAGTAGGGGGTTAATACAGTAGTACTATTTAGGTCAATTACAAGTGCTTGATATATAATTGAAAAATACTCAGACGTCAAGAACAACATAACAATCCCAGTCTAAAACAAGGCATGTGCTGACAGGTATGAATATTATGTCACCATCACTTTCATTTGTTACTGTTACAAAATAATAACACAGATTATTTACAAAATAATGTAAAAAGTTCTAGAAGCAAACTTGTGGGAGATCAATTTGGATTCTGGAGAAATGTAGGGTCACACAAGGCAGTATCCACCATTCTACATATCTTAAAAGATACAACAAAGAAAAACAAACATACATTTATAGTATACGCGATTTAGAGAAAGCTATCAATATTGTTGACTAGAATACACTCTTTGAAAGTCAGAATGTAGCACGAATGCAGCACAAGGAGCAAAAGATTATCTAGAACTTGTATAGAAATCACACTGCAGTTATAAGAGTCAAAGGATATGAAAGGGAAGCACTAGTTGAGAAGGGTTTTAGAGGGGTCCATAGCCTATTCCTTATGTTATTCAACTTGTTTATCCAGCATGAAGTAAGGAAACCAAGGAGAGATTTGGAAAGGGAAGTTAAAGTTCACAGGGAGGAAATAAGAACTTGATGTTTTGCTGTTGACAATGTAATTCTGTCAGACTTAACAAAGGACTTGAAAGATCAGTTAAAAGGAACTGATGGTGTCATGAAAATAGGTTACAAAAAGAACATCAACAAAAGTAAAAAACAGATACTAAAATGTAGTCAAATTAAATCAGGTGATAGTGAGAGATGGGATTAGAAGTTCAGGCACTGAAAGTAGTAGACGAGGACATAAAATGCAGACTTGAAAGAGCAAGTAAAGTTTTTCTGAAAAATAGAAATTTGTAACAATGGTACATATATACAATTTAAAGAACCCCACTGTGTTTTTCTGTCTGTATGTTACAGCTAGTTTCAGGAACTACCTTAGGGATTTTGATATGGTTTTCACTAATTGATAACTAATTCATGAGAAAGATTTGTGCACACAATTTATAAATGCTCCACTGAATATTGGCTGAACTATGATGAATTATAGTTCTCCAGCATGTTTTTTCTGCCTGTATGTATCTCAGGATACTGACACTGTTTTCATCAATAATAGACTGATTTACGATGAAGGTTTATGTGCAAAATTTATTAACACTATGTAAGGCAAGTTGTGTGTTGTTTACTATATCTGTGTGATGCCAAAGCGGGCTGCTATTCTAATATACATTTAAGTGTTACGAAATCTTTTCTGAAATTATTTGTCTACGATCTAGTCTTATAGAGTAGTGAATGATATTCAGTACAAACAAGCAGAGAACCGAAGCGTTTGAAAAGTGATGTTACAGAAGGATGCTGAAGATTAGATGGATAGATTGGACATCTAACGAAGAGGTACTGAATCAAACTGAGGAGAAAACAAAACATTATGGCAAAATTTGACTAAAAAAAGGGGCCAGTTGACACATTCTGAGGCATCATGGAAGAGTTAATTTGGTAATAGAGCAAAGTGTTAAGGGGTAAAAATAGTAGAAGTAGACCAAAGCTTTAGTACACTAAACAGGTCAGATGGATGTAAGGTGGAGTTGTTATCCAGCAATGAAGAGACTTGAACAAGATAGAATAGTGGGGAGAGCTTCATAAAGACAACAGCAACGACAAAAAATAATATTCTGGCCTAGACCTATAAAGCCATCTTCAATGTAAATAGAGCTTGCCATTTTTGTGTTCACCTTGGGGTTTTATCCATGGTATGTGCATATATCTCTTATGATGGATGTCAACAGATCTCTGTGACAGTATCAATGGAGGAAGTTAACAACAGTTGGCTGCATCATAAAATTTCATTGCTACATCACTCACTGTTACTGCAAGACAGACATGGTTATAAAATTTTGAAAACACTATAATACTTAATAACACATTATGTGGAAGCAGATGTTATTTTGATGTCTCTGTAATGAAGCAAAGTTTTCAACATGGAAGATTTTTTTTTTTTCAAAGTGGGGTGCTGGGTAGTAAGATGAGCTATATAAATTTGTTATTGCTTTTGACGTGGTATAACAGCACTCTGTTCTGCTAAGGAAAGTACGATAAAATTTGAAACAGTGAATTGTCCTTGTGTACCACTTACCATTACAGGTATATCTGGGATGATTCTTCGTTTCAATTGCAAAATGATATTACCAATAAAATTGTGTAGCTCCATTGAAATTTACATTGTGTTTGCACAGTGCAGTGTTACACTCATAGATTTATAATGATGACTTTCACAGATAAAAAACAAGAAGTGAACAACATACTTGTTATGGGCAATATGTCGTGACAGGCTTATTAGTTACTTGGATATTATTGCATATACTCTGCAACACAAACACTTAAAACAGCAAAATTTACTTTTTATTTTAAATATAATTTATGAAAGTGAAAATATTGACATTCAGAATGCATTCATATATAGTATAGTTAACAAAATTTTTCTTTGAATTTATTTACCACATTCACGACGGACGTGCTGCCACATTCACTCAAACGTTACTGATTCTTGATTAGTAACACGGTTTCAAATAACAATAAAACTGCATTTGTAGCAGAGAGGGGGGAGGGGAAACGTCTTTCTTTCAATTTTTGTTGTCAGTAACTTTGTATCTGGCACAACACTTCAAAAACACCTGAATATATAAAATACAAGGGCTGATACAAGCACGTAAGAACCATTACACCTCTGTATGCACAGTTAATATGTATTATAAACAGCATAAATTCTTACTCTTACAATACTGGATGAAACCAATAGAAACAAAGTCCTGATTCCGAGTACTAGGAAGAAAGAATGTTTGGATAACCTTAGTTTGTTTTAAAATTTACTCTCATTATAGTTTGAATTTCTATAATGTTGTGAGTGAAACAGGTTGATAACACTGTTTCTGACTGACTGTTGCTGGAAAATGAGTATATGGTGCTTTCACTGTTATTCACCAGTGAGTTAATATTTATAACTTCAAATCAGTCTCTGTTTAAAGGTTTATACTGGTTACACATAATTTAACATAACTGAATGAGGCAAAGTCTACAACTTATTCTAAATCACACTGAACTGATGGTTTTTGATGTCAAAACGTAGTAACAAAAATGTATGTCCATGTATTATAAAAAAGAAGGTGACTATTAAAAATGACTATTAAAAAAAATCCCCAAACATGCTAAGACTCTCTGGGTTAAATTATTAATAGAAAATGAAATAGTGACAACTTACAACATTAGTAATGTATCTGACAAGCAGATATCGACTTTAGCAACACCATTTTCTATCAAAATACGTTTTTCAGAAGGAACAGTAGAACTGGAGGTACTGATGATGGAAGGAAGAACACTCAATGTGAAAATAGTGTCACAGTTAGAAATAGTGACCTCATTGTCAGATTTATACTTTATCTGAACAGTGATGCACTTACCACTCACGATTTAGTTATTTGAAAGCTGAATACTGTTGGTATCTACAGTAAGTACTCACTTAAGACTTAATTAATTTTGTTGAATATACTCATAATAAAGAAATATAATGTTTCCAGATCAGTTACGTAAAGCATAATGTACCCTGTTTCCTTTCTTCAACTGAGATCCATTCAGTATGAAACACTGAACTGGTTTGAAAATAAAAACTAAAAATGTACTTTACATAATATGAAATTGACTGTACAGCAAACGCACAGACATACACCACAAACACCATTTGTGAAATCTCTGATGCATACTAATACCAGCATTCACAGAATACAATAGCTGCAATAGTTTGCAAATTAAACCCTGCAGTAACTAGTCCAAATGTCATCCCATTTGCACACGCAGGATTGTAATAAAAATGTCTTATATTTTACATGCCACCTGGTTTTGGTAAGTTGGTGTTGTAAGCACGAATAACTTCTGATTGTGTGACAGCACCACCTTCTTCTTGAGAAAATGCAAAGCCATCTGCCAACAAAAGAACTGAATTTATTACCAGTGAACTATGTGACAATATCTTCTTATAAATTTTCAATGTAACATTCATTTTTAAAGTATGTTGTATAAAGAATAAAAAATTCTAAAATACTAAACATAGAGAAACTATTCTTTACTGATACATCACATAGTCGGAAGAAATTTCGTATTTCTAAACTATTTTTGTTCTGATTTACCCCATATTTCTATGTGAATACAATCACTTGAAAAAACAACAATTGGTAAGGATAGACTGCTACTCAACACATAGGAGATGATGTGAGGCAGACAGGCACAATGAAAAAGACCACTAAACATTTAAACTTTCAGACAAAAACATCCTCCTTCAGAAATTGAAAATACTTTCAAACAAACATGACACTCATGCACACATGGCCATTGTCTCTGAGTGCCTTAAGACCATGACCAAGTATGTGTGTGAGTTGTGCTTTTCTTTTATATTTTGGAAGGAGGACTTTTTTGTCTGAAAGCTTAAATGTTTAGCAATCTTTTTCATTGTGCCTTTCACTGACTCAATGTATTTTCTATGTGGTAAGTAACAGTCTATCCTTTTCATAGTGTTGTTATTCCATCCTAGACTTTACATCATTTAACCATTCTATATGTAAAAAGGATTACTCCAAAAGCAAGCAAGTTTTCCTTCTTCTCGTGTGAGCTTATTGACAACTTAGTGATTTGGTGAGTGGTCTCCCTTAATCCAAAAGTATTTACATTCTGCAAGAATTTTTCTACAACATTTACATTTTGATTCTTTATTTTTTGCTTCACTGTCATCAAGTGATTTTCTTTTCATAATGCATAGAAATGTTGCAAGTGATTCAGAATCTGCCCATGAACACTCTTGGTGTAAATTACCTGTGCTGTTTTGCTTATTCCTTGAGGAGTAACAAGGATACAACAAAGATTATACAAAAGCCTCATGAAAAAGAGCTATGCAGTATTATTTGACACAACACGGAAATTTTTTGGGTGTTGCATGTGTGACAGGAACTATACATTCACAGCTCATTCAGTTTATTTGTTTTATGTTATGTAATTCATCACTTCCGAGACAGCGTTTTCATTCTAGTCTTTTGATCTGCTGTCACAATGACTTGTTATTGTCATTTGTCTTAATGCTTATGGAGAAATGTAATGATAATATGTACTCCTGATGATTACTTTTCCCACCACATGTGTATTTTCTGTTACATATTATCTTTGTAATCAAGTATTATCTTTTAAATCTATAACACTTTTTTAAACTCAAATACCAATTTTTCTTTCTTGTTTTTGCTTCTTTAAATCTTTCAAATGTAAACTTGCAAATCATAATATCTGAGTTCATAGTTCAACAATGAATTTCACACTCAAAGTTATATATTTATTACCATCACATTATGACTTCGTTCTGCAATAACAACTACAGTTCCTTTTTGTTTGAAGACTGCTTCTACATTTTTATGCAGATGTTGTGTACTTCCATGATCAAAAATTTTCTTGTCTGCTCTATTTTATGCAAAAGTATGCAGGAAAAGCCAGTTGTTATTTATGATTTTAGCATCATGAGCTTGTCATTATTTTTATGCAAACAAAATTTATGATGGATGCCACATAATGTCTAGCTAATTATTGGTTCCCTGTTTCATTCCAGAAAGTGGTTCACTTGCTTTCCATACAGCAACTCAATAAAAGTTATTGCTTGCAATAATAAGAAATATTTGTTATGATAGTTTTTCCCTAATTTTAATAAAAATATGAGAAGGCAATGCAGAATATTTCAGTCATTTTGTAGTGATGTGCAACTTGAGATGGCTGATCATTTGTTCAGGATTTGTATAAGCAGAAGAATTATTGCATCAAATCCACTAGAAAAATAAATTTGTAAACAGGGAAGGTACAGTGTAAATTGTCCTCAACCAGCAAGGACAAATGAACACTGTATTTACTTAGATGCCAGCAGCATTTATTTTTACAGAAAGTGATAACTTCTCTGCAAAATTAATTTTCTGACCTTTCAGATTATGTGCTTCATGTGCAGTAATCATTTTATGTTTTTGGAAATATACTGTAAAAAATAACATGCAGTCTGCATGATTGCTTGATGCCCAAATAAACACTCTTCTTAGCTTCCATCCAACAAGCATCAAGTAGTGAAATTCTGTAATCATATGCAGCTGCAAGTGCTTTGAACACGTGAACATGGAAAAACATCAGTATTTTTTCAGGAAATTAAAATTTATGTTTGAAAGTAAGATTCCATGAATTCTCTTTAAATATGGCCCCCAATCAATCTACAGTTTAAAGTTTACTCAGATACTGATCTTTTTTTCACATTGAAAATTTTCTTCAGACTGCACCAATTGCTGCAAAATACAGCATAATAACTTTTCCAATCCCAAAGAAAGCAGCTGTTGACAGATGTGAAAATTACCGAACTATCAGTTTAATAAGTCATAGCTGCAAAATACTAACACGAATTCTTTACAGACGAATGGAAAAACTGATAGAAGCCGACCTCGCGGAAGATCAGTTTGGATTCCGTAGAAATGTTGGAACACGTGAGGCAATACTGACCCTATAGAAGAAAGATTAAGGAAAGGCAAACCTATGTTTCTAGCATTTGTAGACTTAGAGAAAACTTTTGACAATGTTGATTGGAATACTCTCTTTCAAATTCTGAAGGTGGCATGGGTAAAATACAGGGAGCGAAAGGCTATTTGCCATTTGTACAGAAAGCAGATGGCAGTTATTAGAGTCAAGGGGTATGAAAGGGAAGCAGTGGTTGGGAAGGGAGTGAGACAGGGTTGTAGCCTATCCCCGATGTTATTCAATCTGTATATTGAACAAGCAGTGAAGGAAACAAAAGAAAAGTTCGGAGTAGGTATTAAAATCCATGGAGAAGAAGTAAAAACTTTGAGGTTCGCCGATGACATTGTAATTCTGTCAGAGGCAGCAAAGGACTTGGAAGAGCAGCTGAACAGAATGGACAGTGTCTTGAAAGGAGGGTATAAGATGAACATCAACAAAAGCAAAACGAGGATAATGGAATGTAGTCGAATTAAGTCGGGTGATGCTGAGGGAATTAGATTAGGAAATGAGACACTTAAAGTAGTAAAGGAGTTTTGCTGTTTGGAGAGCAAAATAAATGATCATGGTCGAAGTAGAGAGGATATAAAATGTAGACTGGCAATGGCAAGGAAAGCGTTTCAGAAGAAGAAAAATTTGTTAACATCGAGTATAGATTTAAATGTCAGGAAGTCGTTTCTGAAAGTATTTGTATGGAGTGTAGCCATGTATGGAAGTGAAACGTCGATGACAAATAGTTTAGACAAAAAGAGAATAGAAGCTTTTGAAATGTGGTGCTACAGAAGAATGCTGAAGATTAGATGGGTAGATCACATAACTAATGAGGAGGTATTGAATGGAATTGGGGAGAAGAGGAGCTTGTGGCACAACTTGACTAGAAGAAGGGATCGGTTGGTAGGACATGTTCTGAGACATCGAGGGATCACCGATTTAGTACTGGAGGGCAGCGTGGAGGGTAAAAATCGTAGAGGGAGACCAAGAGATGAATACACTAAGCAGATTCAGAAGGACGTAGGCTGCAGTAGGTACTGGGAGATGAAGAAGCTTGCACAGGATAGAGTAGCATGGAGAGCTGCATCAAACCAGTCTCAGGACTGAAGACCACAACAACAACAACAACAACAACAACAACAACAACTTTTCCTGTAGGTAAAAAAAAATTATAAAGTTGAATGTTTTAAGCAATACTTTTTCTGCTAGACTGCTAATTAACATAGCACACTCTGTGCAGCACTAACAATGAAAATGTAATACATACTTCCTTGCGCTGTAATGCACTAGCACTGTCTTATGTTAATAGCTTGCAACTGAAAAATGAAATTAGAAGTTGCCAATCAATACCTTCTCTTCCTCACAATCATCTAAAAAGTTATATACTTGAATGCTACATGTTTGTCAAATCAACAGAGATTCAATGAATGGAAGTTGCAGCATAACACCTATAAACATTTTCATCAGCAATCTGTCAGAAGTCAATAACATTTAAGCTTGAAGTCTGTGAGGTAATAAGCGATTAACTAGCATAGAAATAAAATAACTTTCACTACAAAAAGGGGGGGGGGGTTGGAGATGGAAATTGAGAAAGAAATGTATTCCCAAAGAAATTATTGGAGTCATTTGAAAATTATGTCACTTTGAAAGGTTGGGTAAACTAAAGTGAATCCTTCCTTTCTTGAAAAATAGCCCGTGGATCTCCTCAAAGTATCTTGCTTCAAGTTGTATGCATTGCTACGTCACCTCAAGTCACGTTCTTTCGTTTTTTTCTTTTTTCTTTTTTTTCTTTTTTAACCACTCCAATGCATGTCTCCTCAGAAAGATTTTACCAAGAGTATTTCATAGGCAGAAACAGTCACTCTGGGAAGTGAAACAATGCCCATCAATGATATTGTGTGCTTTTCAAACAGAAATAATTTACACGAGAGAGATTTGGCCTGTAAACTGGATGTGGAAGTGTGTGAATTTGGGACATTCTAGCTCACAAAATGAGTGTGGTGATTGACCTAAGTTTGGTAATGTTGTAAACAAAACGCTTTGCAGTGCAACCTTTGGTTCCTTTTCCTGGTCATTTTTGAACGACCCTGAAAATTGCACTTCAACACAATAATCTCCAGTTACTGCCCTAACTTGAAATGTGAGTAAGATAGTTTGCTAACACAGGGAAGAAACTGCACACAAATCTTTGTGCCAGACCTGTTGCCTGTTTCATTTTTGTTGAATGAGTGTAAGATCCAGATTAATTGCTGCTGCTTCATATCTGGGTCAAACTGTGTTTCAATCAACTTATGGTGTAGAATATAGGTTCTGACCAACCAGTATTAAATCTATACAAGCCCTGTTTACAGTAAACATGCTCACAATTTCTTTTTCTTGAAGCAGAGTTGTGAAAGGGCATGCTGAACTGTGACTACCTGGACTCGGATTGTCTTTAGTGAGGTACGATGCACGTGAATGAGTAAAAAACCCTTCCCCTTCTCTCTCTCTCAGCAAGAGAGTGTACAGGATCTAAGGAAAGAATTGTGACAAACAGACATGTCACAGGTTACTATCAAATTTCTGTATGCCTATGTGAACATTTAAATCACAATTTGTTACCAATGGAGGAACATCAGAGTTCTGGAGTAACATTTTAAATTAATTTTCTACATCACACTAAGTAATTTAACAACAAGCCTAGGAAGGAATCCTATGAAAAGTATCATCTCCCACCAAAACAAATGCTCTACACAGAACAGAAAACAAATCAGATTATTTGTGTTGTGATAACTATCTGCCTTGCAGGAAATATATATCATATTTAAACTTTTGATGGCAGCATTAATTATGGCTTACGGTGTGTTTAAAACTGGAGGGTAACCACAAAAATGTTGTTATATTAGGTTTGTGAAGACTGAATTCAAGACCTTTGCTGCACAACACCAACTTGCTTCTATGTTATCAGTGACATTTCTACATCTTAGATGAAATAAGTTACTTGAATATTTTTGTTAACAATACATAAAAATACAATTGGTGCTGAACTGTGAATAAAACATCAACTAGTGAACAGCTGCATAAGAATACATTAAGCAAAGAACAAAAAATTACTGTACTGATACTGAAAAGCAGTGCATGTCTATTGTAAATAGCCTTTGTCGGTGTTCTTATTATGACTACAATAGAAGATCTTAATAAAGTTAAGGTATGTACATTACAGTGTTACATCTTATGTTTTTTAGTATTGAGAATATATGAATGGATAGAAGCCCCTCCGTATTTTTACTTCATCTAATTAGCAGCACAATGATCTGATTGGGCACAATACACAGATTAAAATGGCTGTATATAGCAACTTGAATGTCAGCAAACAGTTAACAAATAACACACACACACACACACACACACACACACACACACACACACACACACACACACACACACAAAAATGTTAAGCATCGACATTTCATTCCCCTGCTATTTGGAACTTTGTTATCAACTGTTACAATGTCTCTTAGTTAATCAGAAGAAAAACTGAATTATATCACAACAATAATGTACAATCAAGAATTCCAGTAATCAGTAGCTCCGATACTTACGAGAGAGTTCCACTTCCATATTTACCCTGGTGGCAGAGCGTCGGTTGAATGAAAATACACTTCTCACATTCTTCAGGAGCCTTGCTGTTTCCGTCAGTCTGAAAATGTGGGTTGCAATGTTTTCTACGCATTACGAAGGTCTAATCTTAACCCATTTCAATTTTTTTTAATAAAATGAAATTATTGTAACATGCAGTTTCACATAAGCCATGCAAGCGCCCTGATATATATTAAAATACACTGCAAAATATGCAAAATATATATTTACCTTTTTCTATATGTCCAGAAACGATGAGATATTTCACTTATATTTTAATTCAACAACAGTTATGTTGCAAAACTATTGTCTTTCCTCCCCATCCATCATTCATTCTCTAAACTGGACACAAACTTTGATAAGCTTTACGGTCCTCAATGAAAATTTGCTAGTCTCTGTACCACGTCTACAAACCTCCATTCGGGTTAACACATAAGCAATTTTTTACATCCTGAACTCCCTATTTTGCTCTCATGGTAGAGATATGAGTCACTAAAGTTATTCTCATGTGCCTTGATTCATTTATGAGTGCAGGATGTGGACAAATCACCATATACAGTTTTGCAGTACATTATACATCATTCTGCAATGACCAGTATGGGGTAGATGCTATCAGTACAGACTGACTCATTTTCTATGCAATCCACAATGGTGTGCATAAAAAAAGACTGGCTCTACACTGTGATTTTATTTGCCATGTCTTTGATATTAGCATAAAAGAATGCTATTTTTAAGTACAAACTCTTTGAACAAAGTAATTAATAAGCATCTCCAGGGTTTCAGAATATGACAGCCACAAGAGAGATAACAGCAAGAATACATCACTCAATAGATAATCTTCCCAAGTTTCCACTCATAGCTCCTCCAGTAGTGTAGTTGCAAAATGTGATGCTAGCAGTCATATCATGGCATAAATCAGAGCATTAATATATTTTTTGTATTTGAACTCACTAAATGTGATTAAATCATGATGATTTATACCAGATGGTAGGCAGAAGCTTCAATTGATGATACTATTGATGGGTTTACAAGAAATTCAGTGAGATTGTCTTCTTCTACACTATGGCAAAACTTATCACAAGCCCTAACTTGATGTGCTCCTTTTTTATTTTAGGATTAAATAAAAGATTATGTGACTGCACACCCAATGCCATACAGTTCTCACAAGTACTAGGAACAGTCATGAATGTGTCATTGTTATCAACCATAATACGTTTGGACACACGTGCAAAGAGTTAGAATTAAGTATTAACATTTGTTATATCATAAATGAAAGCAACATTTAA
This sequence comes from Schistocerca serialis cubense, assembly GCF_023864345.2. Classification (NCBI taxonomy): domain Eukaryota; kingdom Metazoa; phylum Arthropoda; class Insecta; order Orthoptera; family Acrididae; genus Schistocerca; species Schistocerca serialis. Next base: position 260,844,389 of record NC_064641.1, read on the forward strand.
CATTTGAACGATGCACTTAAAACTTGCAGAGATTCTCTATACACTAACATACACCCTTTTGTGGTCTTTCCTGTAGTTGGTGCACAATCATATTCAATGGTTTCGTGCTAACAGATATTGCTGCAAAGAATTGTAGTGATTGACAGAGATAAATTAACACCACAGTGTAAGCTGACTGTAACCATGAAGTGTTGTACAGTGGATGAATAGGTGCAAGCTAGACTTTTTCCAAAGTTCATACATATACAACATACGAGACTAAATAATGTTACCGAAACGAATGACTGCTGCAGAGATGTTAACCATACGCTTTCCAGTAGTTGACAGCAGAATTTTTTGGTGGACCAAAGTATATAAATATTAGCATGTGGATATTTTAGGGTTTTGAAAATTACATATTTGTTCATAAAACTGCAGCATGAAAATTTATTTGAGCAATTTCAACAAGCACTTGCTTTAACTGAAATATGGTTGGTGAAAATAAAAAAGGTTACAAAGTTATTTAGTATTCCTCTGCTGTGAATTACTGATTTTAAAAGCAACTGCCATATTTGAAATTACGTTCATTTATACATATTCTCAATTAGTAGCTTAAGTGAACTATGAAGAATGTCTTCATTCCAGAAAAATTAGTGCAATGAAAGTGTTAATATTTAATCTTGGAATGTAACAAGTACAGTGGTTCAATCGGCAAAAGTAAATTTGAATGTAACCAACCTTTAATTGAAGATAGCTTTTAAGTGAATTACTTTTCAGAAAACTGAAATTGGTCTTCAGAAGAAATGAAATAAAGGCTTTCTAATGAGCATTATCAATAATCTCAAATCTACTTAGTAGCTCTTTCTTATTTTGAACAATACATGATGCAGTAATAATTTCAATTATCAGTTACTCTTAATGAACACGGTTTTCAACAAAACTATATCATTGTAACCAGTGGATTGAAAACCATCACCTGAATAAAATAATAATGAGATATTGTGTACGTACAGTAACTTGTCAATTTCGAATGTATGGTGTATACAAACAGACAGACAGATACAACTTAAAATATAAAGGGGGAAAATTAGTTATTCAGCAGGAGTAGAACAACAGCACTTTGAATAGTTACAGGTTGTTACATTTCACTGTTCAGTCTGTGTAACCTTTTTGGCAGTTTTCTCTCTGTACCTCATTCAGACTGTCTGCAAAATTCTTACACTGTAAAACATATATCTATGGTCTGTTCATTTCCACTGAACAATTTATCACCTGTCCAATCATTTAAAATTGGTAACGATCGCAAGCAAATTAACAGAAACCCATGGGAGGCGTTCTTTTTAGAGAGCTTCACAAATATGTTTAATATTTATAAGATCTGTTATTTGATCCAATCTCCAGCAAACTGGATATACATCTGATTAAAGTCATTAGTTAGAAGCAAAAATTGAATAGATATTTGAAACTTTTATTATAATTTGGTAATTATCTCCAATGTTCACTAATTCATATAATGTCTCCAATGTCCATTTTTGACAAGTATAATTGTGTTGAAAGTAATAATACAAGTGTAGTGACAAGTTTCGAAAATTGTGTAAAATCAGTCAATATTTTTCATAACCAATATTGTTTTACAAATAGGCAAATGCCACTGAATTAGATCCTACAAAGATAGTTTTGATATTGACAACAAGATAATTTTTCAACTTAATCAAATAGGTGCAGTACCATTATTAATCCACTTTGCTGCAATAAGTGAACAAACTCATCACTGGTTACAAAAATATCTTTGCTGCAGTCAGTACAGTGAAAGTTGTTGATAGTTGTCTACTCTCATTTTTGTTCTATCCTATGCTAGCACAATAAAAGTTATTAGTGAAATAACTACGGAATTATTTTATGTGATGAGATATAAAGGACAAGTTCCCACAGTGATGTCCTGAAAAAACAAAAGCAAGGAAAACAGTGTGAATGTATCATCACGAATAAGGGATTTTTTGATGCAAGCACCAGAAGCTGGGATCACGATGGAACAGCACTTACCGCTTGACACACGATCACCATTCACAACTATTAATTCACCACAAAACAGAATGATAGATGAAAATACACAAGATACATGCGGCATGGAAATGTTAAGCTTCCCCTGAAGACGACACAACACCCAGTCATCTCGAGGCAGGAAAAATCCCTGACCCCGCCAGGAATCGAACCCGGGACCCCGTGCACGGGATGCGGACCATGTCCACAATGTTTTTTATTGCTTTACAATTACAAATCTCTTGGAAAATTACCATTTGTATTTTGCTATATGGATGACATTATTGTATTCTCTACTTCAACAGAACAGCATGTTACACACCTATGACAGATTTTCTGCCACCTACAAGAATATGGCAAAATTATTAATGAAGCAAAGACTGCTGTGGGAGAATGTTAGGTTAAATTCCTGGGATACTTGGTCTCCATGGCAGACCTGTCACTGCTGCCCAAGAGGGTCTAAGCAGTTCCTAGGTATGCTGAACTGTTAGTAACATCACTTGCTTAAACTAGCTGCCATCCAAGACCAACTCACAGCGTTACTCACCAGCAGAAATGCTACAGGAAATCATAAAGTACTGTGGACTCCAGAGGCTGAAGAAGCTTTCCATGACCTAAAGAAATATCTATCACAGGCAACGCTGCAGTGACAATCAAGATTGAATGCCCCTTTGTTATGATAGATGTAAGCCATACGAAAGTAGGAGCAGCTTTGCAAACAAAAATTAGATGGAAAATGGCAGCTGCAGTCTTTTTTCTTTAGGAACCTGACTCAACAGTAGCAAAAATGGAGTGTTATTGACTATGAGTTGCTTGCTATTTACTTAGTGATCAAGTATTTCCACTTATCCAATGAAGAGAGGCATTTTGCAATTTTTATGGACCATGTGCTGCTAGGAGCCATTTTTCAGGATCTCAGTTCACCACATCAGTGCAGGCAGGTTGAGTGTATCACATAGTTCACAACTAATGGGCATCACATAGCAGGAGGGACAATGTGGTTGCAGGTTGCTTGTCACAGAACTGCACCAGTTTAAACTCCAATAATTGGGCAGGGCTAGCTTTGAAACAAGAAGATCCTCTCTTGCACTGTGTAATACAAGAACAATAAACAGTGTTGCAGTTCAGATGTGTGTCAGTCCCAAATGCGCCAGATGGAATTTGGTGTGACATAGTGGAAAGGAAGCAGTAACCCTACATAGCAGAACAATATTGTCATGAAGCAATGCACTGCTTAACTTAGCACTGCTTAACTTAGCACATCTCTGAGGTGTTTAAATAGAGGGCTCCCGTGGTAGAACTGCTGAAAACAACTTCATGCATGGATCTACCACCCTGATGCTGTTTGTAATAAAAGTTACCCTATTCAATCTCGATGGTTGCTTTCATGTATTTTCTTGTTTCTGTGGTCTTGATAAGCAGTGCCACTAGTTTGACCACTAGACTTTATCTCCATACACAGAGGATCAAGGGCTGTAAGAGAGCTCCTACTCTCTAGCAACTCATTATGAAGTCACGTAACCACAATTTAAGGAAATCTTCTGTATTCAACTATTCTCATAACTCATTACAGCACTGAGTGAATATATCAATTACTACAATGTGCTTGTAGCTAGTCTTTATATGATACTCCAATGCATGATATACAGTTGGTGAGTCATTAACTAAGTCCATGATTATTTTAACATGCTTCTTTTTCTCTGGTGTGAAACCATTGTCATCCAGACCTCTTCTCATCTGAGGTCCACAGCACCCTGAAGCCACAATGGCAAAGTGTAAACAAACTTCTCCATTGCAAGTAAAACCAGTCACTTGTCACTGCATCCTGTTAATGCACTGTGCTCACATTTTTCCCTTCACATATGCACAGAAGTAAAAAAAAATGTGTGCACAGTATGCAGTCCACTACTTAATAACTACTGAAATATGTTTTTAACTCCCACAAACATCTTTCTTCAGTCAAAGAAGATAATAGCGGAATGTGTTAAGCCAGAAAATCTAATGTTACACTACATCCTGGGGTCCAAGCCACAGCTACATTAGTCTCCACCAAAATCATGTGAATTGGAGTTCAAAAAGATCATCACACATGGGCATGTGCATGCTTGACATGCCAGCATTAATAAGATTGGCAGGCATGTCTTTGCACCTACTGCTCACTTTCTGGCATCATTGGTAAGATTTTTGCACATATGTATGGACATCATAGGGCTGCTACCATGCTCTGCAGGACAACGTTACTTGTTAATGATCATCAATCATTTTAATAGGTGGCCAGAAGTTGTCACAATACAGGACAATATCTGCTGAATCAGTTGTGAGGGTGCTAATGCACCCTTGGTTTTCCAGGTTTGGCATTCCATGAGACATGACTACAGATAGCAGACGGCAATTTGAAAGTCAACATTTCAATGAATTTTTACTACCATATAGCTGCAACCATCTCCGCACTACAAGCTACCGTCCAGCTAGCAATAGAGCACTAGAATATTTCACCACATGCTCAAAACTGCCGTAATATGCAAAAAATGGTTCAAATGGCTCTGAGCACTATGGGACTCAACTGCTGAGGTCATTAGTCCCCTAGAACTTAGAACTAGTTAAACCTAACTAACCTAAGGACATCACAAACAGCCATGCACAAGGCAGGATTCGAACCTGCGACCGTAGCGGTCCTGCGGTTCCAGACTGCAGCGCCTTTAACCGCACGGCCACTTCGGCCGGCTCCGTAATATGCAACTCATCATCATTGTTCCCTAGTCCCAATCGGATTAAGAACAAGCCGCACGGAGTGGCCGCGTGGTTAGAGGCACCATGTCACTGACTGCATGGCCACTCCCGCCGGAAGTTCGAGTCCTCTCTTGGGCATGGGTGTGAGTGTTGTTCTTAGCATAAGTTAGTTTAAGTAGTGTGTAAATCTAGGGACCGATGACCTCAGCAGTTTGCTACCTTAGAAATTCACACACATTTGAACATTTGGATTAAGAATGACAGTGAGGGAGGATATACAATGGTCTCCCGCACAACTGGTTGATCACGAGCAGCTGAGGGTTTCTGGAGAATTAATCTTACCAGCACCTGCACAACCAGTTGTCCCTGAGCTATGCATGCAGTTTGAACAACTCAGCATCAGAATTAGGAACTCTCAGCCTACTAGTCATGTCAGATATGGTGACCAGAGTTTGTTCACAGAGTCCTAAAATAATGTTCCACGTGTGGCTCAGGGATGACACAGTGCACCCACACATTGTTTTACTGTGCTCTGTATCACAAAGAGTCAATTTCAAAATTGAAAAGGAGTAATCTTTTCCTTCACCAGCTGTATTCACGAGAACTGTCAGGCAAATCAAATATAAGTTCCCCCACGTACGGGAGCATCTGGTTTTGAAAAAAGGAGGAAGGATGGTGGAGGCATCACTAATTTCCTTCACTGCAGTAAGCAAGCAAATCCGTTGCGGACTTTAAAAATTACTTTGCTGCAGTGAGCATAGTGACAGTTGTTGGTATTTATTTACCCTTGTTTTTTGTTTTAGCCTATGGGAGCACAATAAAAGTTACTAGTAAAATAACTGAGCAATTATTTTACATGACAAGATGAGTTTCCAAACAGGAAACTTAAAAATGAGGAAGATTAGGCTTTAATGATCCATCAACATTGACATCATTGGGAACAAGGTACTCATACAAACTCAGGCTGGGCACCACAAAATACGAATCAGAACATCTTGGTGAGCATTTCAATGCTATACTCCTGAATATGAGCCAAATGTCACAACACTTCAACACCTCACTTAGTATACAGGTGGACTGTGACAACGTGTGTAACTTAATAAAATTAATCAGCCACCAAAACAAGCTTTGCAATATTTATAATCTTGAAACTTATCTCAGTTTCTGCTAAGGCAATGCTCAATCCCTGGTCACAGTCAGAATACATTCTTATTATAGAAATTTTAATGCTGTGACTAGAAAGAAACCTATACACAATCATACACACCTACACACAACTTGCTTCTCACAGCCATGCATGCGAAAGTAATTGGACAAATGTTGAAATCTTCACAACCAAATTTGTGAAAGCAAGCCTCCATTAATCTGGAAAGGCATGGCTGGTTGTGAACAAGATGAAAGTTGAAGTCATTTGGGGAAAAAGGACCATGTTGTTGCCAATATGAACAAAGGGATTCAAATGCAATGTTTCGCGGTGGATGAAGTCATGTCTGATCAGGTATGACTGCAGTTCCACCAGCAAACATGATGGGTTAACATTTCAAGTTGTGGAAATAATAATTTTTAAGACTGACAGTTTTTACTGTCCAGAATATTTATGCTGTTTGCATGCATGACTGAAAGAACAGACACTGTTGATGATAATTATTCTATACATATTGATATTTGTTCTACAGCGTGTTTGTGTGTTAACAGGAGATAGATGATGCTCCACTCGACAATTTGAGGTAGGGAACCTGGGGTCAGAGAAGCCAGAGTAAGGAGATAATTAGAGTAAAATCACATTACTGTGTACTTTTTTATTTCCATTAGTTACAGGTAACTGCAAATACCATCGTTGACACAGTGAACGGACCATTTGTACTGTAATCTTACAAAATGTGCTGATGGCCATCAACCTCAATGCAAGCATGACATCAGTAAACAAGATTCTGATGCACCCTGACAAATATCCTTGCTGTGTTTCAAATCACATCACAGGCAGCTACAATTCTGGCAACTAATTCCATCTCCATATCTACTGCAGTCTCATACACAAGCGATTTTAGATATCCCCATAGGAAATAATCATGGGGATTCAGGTCAGGTGACCTTGCTGGCCATGGAATAGGATCTCTCCTTCCAATCCAGTGACCAGGAAATACAGCACTGGGACGGTTGCGGACATCCACCAATGAACTGAGGCAGTGCACCATCATGTTGTATCCACATCCTCTCACGAACAGTCAAGGGTATATTCTCCAACAACTCAGGTAGAACTCTTTGCATGAATCTCAAGTACTGGTGGCCATTCAAATGACCAGGTAGAAGATATGGACCAATGAGATTGTTGCCTACAATGCTGGCCCAGAAATTGACAACAAAATGTACTTGATGGTGTGACTCTACTACAGCTTGAGGGTTTCCTCATCCCACACATGGCTATTCCTGCTGTTCAAAATACCATCATGATCAAATGAGGGCTTGCGAAAAAACAGCATGATTTGGAGGAAATCTGGCTGATCAATCCATTGTTGGAGCAACCACTGACACAATGTGACCCTTGGTGTAAAGTCATAAGCATGGCATGGAATCATTGTGTGTGATATGTATGTATTGCTGTTCATGGAATACTCACAACATGCTAGTATGTGCAGCACCCATTTCATATGCAATACGATGAGTACTTATAGTGGGGTACACTGAAACACATTCCAGCACATACTCTTCAAAATCGAGTGTGCAAATAGACCTCATGTTGCCAGATCACTCATTTCTTCTTTCCAATGAACTAAACTTCCACATTTGTCAATCGAGAATAATAAACACTCATCATGATAGATGATGCCTGTTAGGAAATCGTTCTCTGTACAGCCTGTACAGCGAGAGCATTGCAATTTACTTCCACATACACAAGGTCCATGTCTGTGAGTTCTGCAAAACTGTAACAGTACTGCTCCATCGTATTGTATGGTATATCTCTGAATACCCCTGAGTAATCAAATGGGCCTGTTGTTGATCCATAGTATGTTCTGTCATGTGACAATGTAAATACGATACAACAGAGCAATCTGATAGACAAATAAACAAAACCTGCATCATGACTTCCTAGTAATCAGGTTCACCTCCTTGTTTCCTCACTGGAAATAAGGAATCTAATGTAAATAAACAGTACAGTACATGTAAATTTATATGCATGTTAGTTGTTAATGAGCTGGAAAACACTAATGCTACACAGAGCAGTAGACACATTTACTTCCGTATCTCCTTACACTGGCTTCTCTACCTCCATACCTCAAATTGTTCAATGGAGCATTTTCTATGTCCCATTACATTTTTGCATTATCTTACAGAAACACCCTATATATATATATATATATATATATATATATATATATATATATATATATATATATATTCTAATCCTGCCTTAAGCTTCAATGTCCCACAAAGGTTGACTTCCCTGTTGTTTTCCTTTCTTTTTTTTGTATGGTATCCATACTCTCACATCTTTTAGATACTGCTGAATACTCAGAACGCCATCAATTTTAGATGCACTTGCTCTTAGACTGGCACATCTAGTGCTTGATAAAAGTAGATGTAAATATATTAATTTTTCAGCAGAAATACTTTTTCTCTCTCACTATTGATTAAAGACAGATAACAGAAGTACTCTGAAATTAATTAATTGACTTTGCTTGACCTGGTAAAGATTTACTACACAGCAGCGATGTACAAAAATTTGTGCCTGGATTTCCTGCTTATCGAGAGCGGTTCCCTTCAACTACTATGGCTATCTACCCATGCTCCCTGGACCAACCCAGATCTTTATATGTCATGCTGTCATCCTTATACTGCACACCACTAAGTTCATCTCATACTATATGCAACATTCCTTGGATTCCTACAAGAGGGAGGTTGAGCATTAGGTGCATTAGGTGATGAAGTTAGTAGATTACAATGTAAGGATGTAGACAGCGTGACATGCGGAGGTTTGGGTTGGTCAGGGAATGTGCATGGACAGCTGAAGCGTTTAAGACGACCGCTCGCAGTAAGCGGGACTTTCGGATTTGAGTCCTGGCATAAATTTTCACATATGTAGTAAATCTTTATCTAATACACTTGATGTCAGGAAATTCACAGCCATTGTCAAAAATAAATAAATCTGACATTTTAGAAAGTAATTTTTGAATGTGATGCAGGTATCTCATCAGCACATGCAGAAGTCGCTAGAAATAAATATAAGTATCTATTGTCCTGGGTACCTGGATGACTTTTCTACTCAGCTCTTCAATAATCCTTTTTACTCTTCTATTCCTCTTTTTTCATGCACTGGTTCTGAAACCAGTGTTTCTGGTACCTGATGGTAAGTACAGGTTATGGATTCTTCCTTCACCTCTTAGTAGAGAAATCATATGATTAAAAGTGAGAAGAAAACAAATTATGTTGTATTTTTGTGCTATTTGCTCAATGGTAACTAGTATTAGCTTATTAGGCCATCACCAGTACCTGTTTCTCTTTGCATAATATTATCTTTCACTGCCAATGTTTCATTTACTTGGTTACAGCCCACACAATATACTCGTCCATCCTTACACAACCCCTGCTCCCAATCCCTTACCTCATGGCTCATACCCCTGTAAATAGACCTTGATGCAGGACCTGTAAAACATCACCTATCCCATCAAAGGCATGGCTACCTGTGAAACCAGTCATGTGATTTACAAGCTAAACTGCAACCACTGTGCTGCATTCTATGTAGGCATGACAACAAACAAGCTGTCTATCTGCATGAATGGCCACTGACTAACTGTGGCCAGAAAACAAGTGGACCACCCTGTTGCTGAACATGCTGCCAAACATGATATCCCTCATTTCAATGACTGCTTCACAGCCTGTGCCATATGGATCTTTCCTTCCAACACCAGCTTTTCTGAATTGCACAGGTGTGAACTTTCCGTGCAATACATCCTACCTTCCCGGAACCCTCCTGGCCTCAACCTTCGTTACTCACGTCCTCACCCATCCAGCCCCCTCCCTGTTCCCATTCCAGCACTACACAGCCATCATTTCACCACCACACCCAGTCTTTTAATTTATTTTTATTTCTCTCCTTTCCACTACTTACCTCTGCAGACGTATGTGGAAGTTGCGTTTGTGTGAGTGTGTGTGCGCGCGCGCATGTGTGTGTATGTGTGTCTATTACTGACAAAGGCCTTAATGGCTAAAAGCTATAATTGTATGAATCTTTTTGTTGTGCCTATCGCAACTCAGCATCTCCGCTATATGGCGAGTAGCAGCTTTCCTTCTCAAATATTGTTTTTCCATTGTTTGAAGATAAGAGTTCTATTAGATAGTTAAATTAACTTCTACGGAATGAACAGTCACAGAACACTAGAATTATAGGGCGGATCAATGAGGGAGTCTTTTAATGATATTTTTAATTTGTATGGAGTTGTAATTTTTGGCCTTATGTATATGAGCGTACAGTTGAGACCAAGTGAGGTGGTGCAGTTGCTAGTAAAATGGACTCGCATTCAGGATGATGGTCCAGATTTACATCTGTGGCCATACACATTTAGGTTTTCCATGATTTTCCTGTCACTCCACATTGGTTCCTTTGAAAGGGCATGGCCAATTTCCTCCTCCATCCTTGAGACGTTCTTAGCTTATACTTCGTCTCTAATGACCTGGATGTCGATGGGATGTTAAACCGTAAGTTTCCTTCCTTCAGACTATAAAGAAAAGCTTCATCTTCAAAATACAGACCTTCATTCTGAATCTGAGGCAATGAGAGCCAGTCTGTATGAAGATTACTTTTATAATGTAAATACTTTTGGATTGAAGATGATTCACCAAAAAGCAGAAGCATTGAGTTGACGACAGGCACACACTAAAGAAAGAAAACTTTCTAACTTATGGAACTATCCTTTGACGTGCTAAAGTGTACACACACACACACACACACACACACACACACACACACACACACGCACCTACCTATGCCCCTACTTGGTGCCAACTACACTAACAGAGTGAATGCTATTTTTTGGCAGCATTGGTACTGTTAGTCCAATCAGCACCATGTAGGGGCATTTAATCCAAAAGTATTTACATTCTACAAGAACTTTCCTACAGCATTTACTTTTATAATGTACGTGCCATTGCTGTGCATATCAGTTTCACTGAAAGTGACTTTCATTTTAACTCATTACAGATGAAACATTTCTCTAAACAAGAGTAAGAACTTCAGAGGCCACAGAACAAGCATAAGTGAGATGTTGGATTATCTACTTAACAAAATGTTCTTACTGTTTGCTTTTGTGGAATAAATACTTAATTGATGTCTCCTACATCATCCAGAAAGTTGTCCTTTGGGACTATGAGGAGTGAAACTGCAAAATACATCAACACCTAAGTCCGCAAGCAAAAAAGAGAAAGAGAGAGAAATTCCCACATTTAAAGTACAGAGATCATAGCTTTATGGTTAGTGTCCCTAATCTCAACTACGTTTCCAGGTCACACTGGATCTGTCACAGTAAGAAAACAGAGGAATTGCTGGTCATCTGCTGAGACATCAATGGTTCAGCATAAAGGTTTAAGATTAGTTTCTCTTTTTTCACAATTGAATACAGTGTTGACAACTACTGTATCACAGAAGATATTACTGAAGTACGTACTGGAACATCCAATAAAAAAGAAGTTGCAGATGATCTTTGCTGTGTTCTTCTATTTTTGATAACTCTGGAATAATTTCCACATCCCCCACTCAGATAACTTTTTATGATTTTCCATGATAATTTCTCTATGTTAAGTTCATCTTTTTAAAAAATGTTCATGGAATGTTCCATTAAACATGTGCTTGATAATCAGTGTCACCTATCAAACAAACTTTTGCATGTCTGCAATTTAATAATGCAGTCTGTGTGAGTGAGTGCTGTAAATTGCTTTCTGTTTGATGATGGGTGACTACAATATGCACTTTTATGTATACAAGCTGAAACAGACTCCACTGACAAATTTTCAGAGGTAGTTCTGGGATATCTCCTGAGTATTTTGGTATAAGAGACCCGTGGCCTCCAATGGCTCATTACATGGTAATAATACAAGTAAGATTTATTCAGTTTTATTACCACAATCACCCTTGTTTCTGTGAAAACCTTTACAATGGTGACAAAGCATGTAATATGCAATAACCAAAATGAGCAACACACAACACAGAGTATTGCAACAACCCGGAGGCAGTACTGTGATAAGGCTGCAGTTGCTGTGGTAAGGCAAAAAGTTAAAGACGGCATTACTATTGTCAACAGCAGGTACTGTGAGCAAATGAAAATAAGGTACACACACAGTGCATACTGTTGACATGTGTACTGTTGTGTACTATTTTCTGTGCAGTACAGATCAAAGCTAACTGGGGCAAGAAACCAATCAGTATGCAATAACTCTGCAACTAGCTGCTGGAGATCAAGGGCCACTAACACAAAAATACTCAAAGATATCCCTAAACAGCCTCTAAAAGTTTGTTGATGGAGTTCTGGTTCACCATGATGGAGTTCTGGTTCACCATGTATACATTTTTATGTGTGTGTCAAGTTTGGTATTAAAGTTTCATTAAAATATGTTTTGGAGTTTTGACTTCTTTCACACCACTGAGGACCATTTCGCTTATAATATGTGGTAGGAACATCAGTACATCTCTTTTTATGTAAGTATCACTGCCTGACAGAAAAAGTAAAGCACCCAGAGAACATAGCAAGATGTCAATGTAACTTTGTGCATTTACACACCAAGGTGGGAATACAAGTGATTAGAAATGAAATTCTCTGCAACAGGTGGAATGGGCACCAGAGTGTATTAGCGTTATTACCAGGTCTGGTAGGGCATATAAGGTGTGTGAACAGCATCAAATGTTGTGGGATTACTGTGAAGGACATGGAGATGCTGCATACTAATGTGATACAGCTAATGTGACAGAGTTTAAAAGAGGCGTCATTATGGGTTTCCATTTGGCCATCTGGTCGAATAGTGCAAAATTCAGATCTGTAGGGCATTTGGATGTGACAGTGGCCCAATGCTATACTGCATGGGAATGTGAGGGTTGGTTCAAATGGCTCTGAGCACTATGCGACTTAACGTCTGAGGTCAACAGTCGCCTAGAACTTAGGACTAATTAAACCTAACTAACCTAAGGACATCACACACATCCATGCCCAAGGCAGGATTCGAACCTGCGACCGTAGCGGTCGCTCAGCTCCAGACTGTAGCGCCTAGAACCGCACGGCCACTCCGGCTGGCGGAATGTGAGGGCAGATATACTTGGTCATCAATGTTCCAGTCAACCATGCTTAACCACTACACGGGGTGATTGTTGCATTGTGCACTAAGCACATCGTAACCCTTTTTCATCTGTGCCTGCTATCCAAGAACAAGAAAGGGATTCCCTCCAATATTCTGTGTCATCCCACACCATTTGTTGGAGACTAACAGCAGACAGTCTAGGGAATTAATGTCTCTTGCATAGGCTGCTAATAACTCCACAACAGAAACAGCTGCATTTGGACTGGTACCATGACCAAACTGCATGGACTGCTGATGAATGACATCCCATTGCGTTCACTGATGAATCACAGTTCTGCACTACACCAGATGAATGTTGCTGGTGAGTATGGCAGCAACCTGGGCAGAGGTTCCATTCCTCCAATGTTTTGTGGAGGCACAGTAGTAGTTATTTTGGTGTCATGATGTGAAGATCCATTGAGTATGACTTCAGATCACAGCTGGTAGTGATTGAGGAAACTCTGATGTCACAGCAGTATATAACGGACATTCTAAGAGAGGCAGTCAAATGAAAACTGAACACCTTCCACAACACGAGCGAGGAATGGTTCTATGCAAAAGTCATCACCACATGTGTTAAGACATTTATCCCACTGGGAGACTAGATGCACAGAACGAGGTCAGCTGCTGATAACTCCACAACCACACCCACTCTTTCATTTCCTTGTCCGTCTGAAAGCGATGTCCGTGCATGTCTTTCTCCAGGAAATCGAAGATGTGAAAATCATGCAGTGAAAAATTCAGGCTGTACAAAGGATATTGTAATGTTTCCTAACCTTCATCCAATTGGCAGTGTGGGGGCAGGTGTTACTGCGCAACAGGATGATCCTGTCCAACAGCAGTGTGACAACCTGAGGGCAAATGGCAAAGCCAACAGTGAAAACATCCCACATCTCCCCCATCAAAGAACTCCAGAGCTATTCATGCAAGTTCCAGTAAGGTCATGACGACCTACTCCGTCAACTGAAGGGGCCCTCTGTCTGTTAAGTTCCTCAAGTGTGGAACCACAATCAATGCACAGCACTATGAAGACATTTGCAGAAACTGTGATGCACCTTATAGTCAAAATTTCCTGGAATGCTGTCAGACAGAATCATCCTGTTACATGATAATGCCTGCCCCCACACAACCAATCAGACGAAGGCTATGCTCCAGTGATTTGGTTGGGAAACATAGCAACATCCTTTGAACAGCCCACATCTGTCACATTGTGATTTTCACATACTTGGTTACTGGAAGGAAGACATGCATGGACATTTATTTCAGTTGGACAAGGAAGTGCAAGAGTGGATGTGGTTGTGGCCAACCACATTCTACGAATTAATTGTCTCGTCTTCCAGTGGAATAAATGTCTTAATGTGTGTGGTGAATAATTTTGAATGAAACCATTTCATCGTTGTGTCATGGTGGGTGTTCAGTTTTCATCTGAATACCCCTTATATGTCCTCTTGTGGACCTCTCATGGAAAGGTATGGTGATGCCAGTTTTCAACAGAACAATGCATGTGGCAGGTGTTTCTATGCACTGTCTGCCTGATGTTGACATACTCCCATGGCTAAATATATCCTTAGATCTGTCATCGATAGAACATGTGTGAGGCCACTTTGGACTTTGTCCTGTATCAGTATTCAGAATTTAAAGGGCCAGTAACGAAAGTTGTGGGCCAGCTTGCCTCTGGAAGGAATACAACAGTACTGTGACAGCCTTCCTACCCAAAACAATGCATGCATCCAGGCCAGAGCTGGTGCAGAGTCATACTGGTAAGTGGGCTCATACCACCAAAGTCATTGTAATCTGATTCAATAGAACAATCACTGAAATAACATCACATACTCTCGTAGCCTACGAAGTTTTGTTTTATTTCTTCCTTCGCTTCTGAGTGCTTCTTGTTTTCTTTTGTAAGGCAATGTGTATTACATATTTCTACATCCTTCATGATCTTCTCACTATGGATCTAATGAAAAAAAGTGTATTTATCTATCTATCTGAATATTATGCACAGGAACACAGTCAATTGTCTTATCATTAAAAAAATGTTTTATTACCAAATTATATTTGCATAATATGATGTTCTAAGATATAACTTTTGTTCCCCTATGATTTAATCTATTTTATAGTTTTTGTACAAACCGTGTGTAGAATCTGCATTGGTTCCTGTGATGAGAGCAACAGAGTGGTGATGTGATGCGATCTTCATCTGTGCCATGCCACGTAACTTGCAAATCAAAATATTATGGTAACAAATTTATTACACTACATGATGCATTACACAATGAAATAAACTATTGTACCTACAAACTGTCCAACAAAAATTATGTGAAATAGCATGAATTAATGACTACAAAATATTTTAGCAGAAGGGCAGCATGCAGTACAAGTCATATTATTTTTAAGGTGTCATTTAGTAGTACTTACATCTCGATAGCTGTCCAATTGCATGCAACGGTCTGAAGAAATTGATGAGAAGGGAAAGAAACAAAGAGAAAGAACACCATCAATAGAATAACAAAGACAAGGTTTGGGTGTCAGGAAAACATAGAATTATTAGTAACTACAATACATACGTAAAGTCAAATAACCAGTGACAACTAAATAAAGGATGTTAAAAATCATGATTCTTTTTAATGCATATGGAATTTTTGTTAGAAATAATAGTTATATCATCACCGTGGATTCAAATTGTAATATTAGACTGAATGCAGGTCTCTTTGATAGTGTGCATGCTGGAGCAGCCACGTCCATTCTAAAGAGTTTGTGGGTAAGGAGAAAGCTGTATTGTATGATGAGCACTCACTTGAATTTGATGAGCAAACAAATGTAAAGGAATTAACCAGGAAAGTGACTGTATTTTAAAATTAAACTCAAATGTTTTAAGAGTAACTTACAACTTTTAAAATAACTACACAATAATATTTTTATAAGAGCCACTAAGTACAGAAACTAATACATAAATGTGGACAGAATAAAAGCTTTGTACAAAGCAATGACAAAATTAAGTCATAATTTAAAGGGTAATGGTGCTTATTTGAATTTATTTATTAACTTGGAATATGTGCGTAAGGAATATACAAATGTGTCTACAACTGCTATAATATGCACACATTCAAATCTATTATTTAATAATGTCTGTTTTCAGTATACAGTCTATGAAATAAATATATTTGTACAGAAAAAGGTAGTGTCTTTGTTAACAACTTCAGGATAAAATACTTTTGGTGATGTCTGATGTGCAAGTGTAAACAGTGTATTGTACACAGAATTACACAGAAGAAAAGTGATACTGTACACAAGATTTCTTGAATTTGTAGAATGATTTAACTTCGATGTGCACACCTGCAGCAGTAATGAATGTATCTCTTCCTTTTATCACTTTTCTGTGTTATATGCTTACTGCAAATACATACACTATTGGCCATTAAAACTGCTACACCAAGAAGAAATGCAGATGATAAACAGGTATTCATTGGACAAATATATTATACTAGAACTGACATGTGATTACATTTTCACACAATTTTGGTGCATAGATCCTGAGAAATCAGTACCCAGAACAACCACCTCTGGCCGTAATAACGGCCTTGATACGCCTGGGCATTGAGTCAAACAGAGCTTGGATGGCATGTACAGGTACAGCTGCCCATGCAGCTTCAACATGATACCACAGTTCATCAAGAGTAGTGACTGCCGTATTGTAACGGGCCAGTTGCTCGGCCACCATTGACCAGGCGTTTTCAATTGGTGAGAGGTCTGGAGAATGTGCTGGCCAGGGCAGCAGTCGAACATTTTCTGTATCCAGAAAGGCCCGTACAAGACCTGCAACATGCGGCCGTGCATTATCCTACTGAAATGTAGGGTTTCGCAGGGATCGAATGAAGGGTAGAGCCACGGGTCGTAACACATCTAAAATGTAGTGTCCACTGTCCAAGTGCCGTCAATGCGAACAAGAGGTGACCGAGATGTGTAACCAATGGCACCTCATATCATCATGTCAGGTGATATGCCAGTATGACGATGACAAATACACGCTTCCAATGTGCGTTCACCGTGATGTAGCCAAACACAGATGCGATCATCATGATGCTGTAAAAAGAACCTGGATTCATCTGTAAAAATGACGTTTTGCCGTTCGTGAGGTTCGTCGTTGTGTGCACCATCGCAGGCACTTCTGTCTGTGATTCAGCGCTAAGGGTAACTGCAGCCATGGTCTCTGAGCTGATAGTCCATGCTGCTGCAAACGTCGTCGATCTGTTCGTGCAGATGGTTGTTGTCTTGCAAACGTCCCCATCTGTTGACTCAGGGATCGAGACGTGGCTGCACGATCTGTTACAGCCATGCGCATAAGATGCCTGTCATCTCGACTGCTAGTGATACGAGGCCATTGGGATCCATCACGGCACTCCGTATTACCCTCCTGAACCCACCGATACCATATTCTGCTAGCAGTCATTGGATCTCAACCAACGCAAGCAGCAGTGTCGCGATAAGATAAACCGCAATTGCGATAGGCTACAATCTGACCCTTATCAAAGTCAGAAACGTGATGGTACACATTTCTCCTCCTTACACGAGGCATCACAACAACGTTTCACCAGGCAACGCCGGTCAACTGCTGTTTGTGTATGAGAAATCAGCTGGAAACTTTCCTCATGTCAGCACGTTGTAGGTGTCGCCACCGGCGCCAACTTTGTGTGAATGCTCTGAAAATCTAATTATTTGAATATCACAGCATCTTCTTCCTGTCGGTTAAATTTCGCATCTGTAGCACGCCATCTTCATGGTGTAGCAATTTTAATGGCCAGTAGTGTATTTCTCATGTTTTTCTTTGTGAAGCAAAGAAAGGAAATTTGTAACTTTTGTACTGAACAATGATGAAAAGAGGAAAAGTCTGTCTTTAGAATGATTCTAAAATTGCAACAAAAGAAAATTTGCACCTTTCATATTTAACAATGATGAGGAAAGGAAATGGGTGTCTTCAGTATGATATTAAAATTGGAAGCAAGTTGTACTTGAGACATGTAATAAAGAAAATCTAAAATAAATACTTGGTGCATACACATTAACTTCAACTAATTACACACCTCCTTTCTGTTTCTAAAAGGAAATTTACATAGCACCCTAATTTGAGAATTACTTTCACTATTGTGAAATAAGTTTGTGAAACACATAACATCAAAAATTACAGTAATATTCCATACATCTGCTCTTGAACCTGCCTAAGAACATCTCATGTCAGAAGGTACTATTTTTAGTACTTTTCACTTTGACATCAAGTAATTTGCAACAGTTTTTCTTTACATTCTCATTTTAATTAATTCCTTTAGACTGTTTTTCTTTTTGAGCCTATAGGAGCTATGAAAGGAGTGCCTATTATTCAACTACCAAAACAAGAGTGAGAAATTGTGGATTACAATGTTAAAAATTACTCAGATACCCTCTGAATACAATAAGATTATGTCCCAAAGTACATTTCAGGTAAACTTGATTAAGCTGAAATTATACACAACTGTAGAAAACCCAAATTCGTCAGTCTGTGACAGATATTTCACATGAATCCTACTTGTCAAGGTTCATTATTAGCAATGATATTTAAAGAGAAAATGCCACAGTAGCCTAATAATGATTCTGGTTCGTCCAGAAAATTAACTGACAAAGGCCAATTCACTTTGCAGCAAGCTATCCAAATCAGTTTTATGTTGTTCTTGTCATCCGCAACAGAGAACTTCCATTCTAGCTCACATTCAGACATCAATAACAGAATGATTAACTGAAATGTGAAAGTACTGTGTTTTCCTCCTAATTCTGTTACCTAAAAGCCACTGATCTGAAGAATGAATCTTTCCTTTCCAGTGCCCATTATACAGCCAATGCCAGTTTGGGACTGATACCAATTTCACTGAGAACCAACTATGCCCATGTACAGGATATTATTATTATTATTATTATTATTATTACTATTACTACTATGGGCTCACCACACTTCATGTACCCTTTCTTACGTATTTAGTGTATTTGCATGGTCAAATGTGACATCATTTTTCAAAGAGTTTGCAGATCATGTATCCAAGTCAGGACTTGCGAAACAGCCAAGTATTTGCCTAGGTGGATGTGGAAAATCACCTAATAATCATATGACAACACTGACAATTGTAGTAATGGTATGGAGTGATGTGACATAGCTCTTTTTGTGTGTGTGTGTGTTTTGGGGGTGGGGGGAACAGAGAGGTAGGGGAGGTATTTAGTACATTAGTGTGTGGTCCTGACAGAAAAATTCATTACAATGGTCTGGGGCTCAGACCACCAGTTTTGGTCAATGGCCAAATGAATGCAGGTGTTAATGGGAACAATTTGGAGAGGAGCATTCATCTCAAATATAGTAACAATTTGAAACAAAATACTTTCCTGTGCCATGAAAATAATGGTACTATCCAAATAGCGAAGGTCAATGCATTATCGTTTGTATGTGGATTTACTGGACTGGTCTATTCAAAGTGCTGGTCAGACTGCAACTGGGCATTGTTGAGCTTAGCTAGGATGCTGGTTTGTGTTGCACGTATTTGCACAAAATCTTGGCAACAACCATACACTGTCCGTAATGTAGAATGGAAGTAAATGCCACCTTCAGTGTACCAGAATATAATGGAAGGCCTTCTTTGGTTGTTGAAAGTTATAACAGCAGCAGAAGGAAGCCCACACATTATTAATTACATGGATGACATCTTTGGAATAAACAGCTACGGAGGGTTTTGGTCACAGAGTGTTTTGTTTCAGGTCTGATATGTTTAGTACTGTTTGAGTGACATATGATTCTACCGGTGTCCCTACATTTTTCTAAGCCTCTGAAGACAGTAAAATTTAACTTACAAAGTATATGCTATTCAGTTTCCTATTCTTTGATTACAGTATATCTGTAATTGCCTTAAAGTGTAATGTTTGTGTTGAAAATTATGATTCTCAGTTGCTCTGAAGTTTGGATATTTACTATGCAAGATGTTCAAACATATTTAAAAATTATGCACTATTTTGTATACAAAAATGCTACTACAATTCATGTTCTCAAGGATTAAATGAGTTCCTTCATATTGGCATGAATGCCATTCTGAAGCACTGTTCTATAAGGGTTCACTCATTTTAAGTGTTGATTGCTTGTCACACTAAGTACACGGCAGACAATCATTCAGTTTGTTATACGTCTCTACTGAACTCTAGTTCATATTCTAATTTCCAATTTGTAGTGTCTCATATGCTGTCCCACTGTATCCCATTGACACTTCAGCTCATCAACAATAAATCATTAAACAGTATTTTATTTTTATTTTTCCGAAAATCCAGCCTAAGAGCAGACTATTAATATCCAATACGAAACTGCTTTCTTTATTTCTTTCCAAATACATATAATGCACACTTTGTGTAACTTTTATTGCCTATTTATTCTTCTTGCTTTGTATTTACTACAGCAAAGTTACAATTGATGCAGGTAGGCTACTCTGATATTCTGTTTGATTAATTGGTACAGAAATGCTATCAAAATTTTACATCAGACAAATACCTGTGACGTCTTTTTCAAGTCTCTTGTTGTGGCTATTTTCACAGCAGCTATATAAACTACTGCAATTTACAGCCATTTTCCATTTTCTGTGATTAGAAGAAATAGCAGTTAACATGACTTTCTTGAATTATCTCAACATGCATAGCAGAAGTTTGTCAAAATGACAACTTTTATGAATAAGAAATCTCAAATAATTCTTGAATGACATGAGCTTTCCACAATCACAGGGGTGAAAATTGGTGGAAAATTAAAGTTTTGTGACACTAATTTTAATTCAAATTCCTCTCTTCTGTGGACAGCAACCCTCTGGTGAATCATAGATGTGTGACACATTCTGTATCTATGTTTACAATGAGCTCTCCATAGCCTGCATCACAGCCAAGTATTCCATAAAACATTTTTATAGCATGCTGTAATTAAATGATATGGTCATCTGAACTGTGTCACATTAAAGTGATCACTGATGGATGTGATCATAGCATCCTGTCAACATATGACCATAACAGACCCATGACTGGGTTCCCAAGAGAAGTTATGCTTGACAAGTACTAGGAGACATGGAAAGCTGTCAGTGCCTCACATCTGGTTCAACAAAGATTTAAGAACTAAATACCATTCCACATGTTTCAATCAAGATTATAACCAACTGATGAAGAGGAACAACCAGAAATTCGTAAAAATAAAGCAAATGAGACTAATTCTATGAAATGACAAAATTAAGATAAAAATAATGAGGAGGTTACAATTATGTAAAATCAAAAATCATTCTTTAATGTATTACAAACAAAAGAAAATAAAGAAAACAAAATTTAAGAATGAGTAAGAAAATAGTTGAAAATTTTGCAAAACTATAAAAATACTACAATGAAAGTAGAAAATACAAAAAACAAACTGGAAGTCGGTGTAGTAAGTTTTTAGAAATGACAACAGGCAATACACAGAAGCAAAGTGGAAAAGCATATGCAAGAAATTTAAACAACACTGAATACAAATTATTAAAGGAAGGTCCATGGTCTGACTGTGTTGCAATTAAATCCTGCTGAATTATTTTACAAAAATCTGTTGTGGGAGAAAAGCACAAATATATAAAATGTTCCCTCGTGGTTATTTTTCGAATGTAGTATGCTATAATATATAAGCTCTTAGGCAAAAATCGAGTGATAAGACATACAGATGTATCTGTAATACTGCTGCAAAAGTAGTATTGTGAGGAAACTCCATGTTTTGACAGAGAGTATGGAACGAATCTTGCAGTGGAGTCAAATGTTTGGCATTCTTATAGGAAACAGCTTCATTGAATATATTTAGGAAGGGGAATAACATTATTGTAGATAAGGCACAAGAGAGTTAAGTTATAACGCATGAGAAGGTAATGAGACCTGAAACCAAACTAAACTCTGTCTTGTTGTTACAGTAGAGCATTCCTGATTACCATTATGAGATGAACTTAATGACATACAAAATTTGATAGATTTTTGTATTTTGTGCTCAGCAGTTTCAATAATTGTATGAATGATATTTCAATAATTACATCAAAGTTTTAAGTTTTCTTATATTTACTTTTCCACTGCCATTTTGATATGTTGTTAATTGTCAAGCTGATAGTCTGATTTTATACAAGTATTGGTTGAAAGTGAATCACTCTTAAAACTGACAACAGAACAGAAACTGGTGACAGAAAAATAAATGTAATCAAAATTGCAAATCTGGCAGAATTATGAAGAAGTTAAACAACAGAAAGTCCAAGATGGAATAACAACAATATGAAAGGGATTGAAAGGGAGAACTGCTGCACCATGTAGACGAGGCTTTGAGTCACTGACAGCCACAATGTTGACTGCAGGTTTTTGGGCTGAAAAGTCTTCCTTCCAAAATAGAACACACACACACACACACACACACACACACACACACACACACACACACACACACAAACACCGGTGTCTCCAGGTGTGGACATACACGTGCGCGTGCGCACTGGTCTCTGAGCACTGGGGCCCCGACTGAAGGCTCAACACCTCCTCTACATGGTGTGTAGCAATTTATGCTTTATATATTGTCATTAAAAAGTTATTTATAAAAGATTATAAATTTGAGTCATACTAAATGCTTTAGGTAACTGATCACTCAAGCTGTCTAAAATGCTGCACCCCATTAAATCAAGTACCATCAGATTTATACCAGCTGTGGCACATACTGAAACTTTCCAGGTTCAGCACCATTCATCATCTGCCATTTGACACCTACTGCTGGATAAAGACTTCCTCCAGACTCCTCGAAGCTTTATGGTCGTCAGCAATGTACATTGATGTTGCTCTGGCACACTTTCCAATATTGTCTATCCTCTTTATATCAGAACCAGCAAAGTTCTACTGCAGTCTATTGACAATCCATTCGTGTGGCTACATGTCCTGCCCAACTCAGTTTCATTTGTAGTGCATTTTTAATTACATCTTCCAATCCAATCTGTTGCCTGATCCATTTGTTTATTTTCATGTATACTCAAGTAACTCCAAACATACCTCTCCCCCAATCTTTACTATGAAACACACTATTTTTGAATCGATTTCACATTAAATTTTCATGTCACTGCCATAAGTCAAAACTGGTAATACATACTGACTGTAAACTTTCAGTATCAGACAGATCAGAAACTTTAATTGTGAAAACCACAGCATCATTACTATCCTAAAATTAATATTTCCTGTGGTAGTAGAAGCTTCAGGATATAATTACATACTACATACTGTTGAAGTACAATAGTACCTGGTGAAGACTTAAAAGTCAAGATATTGTGTGGAAAATGGTAGAAACTAGTGGAATGTGATGTTTCGATAAAAAACAGGGAAGCAGGTGCTATGGAAAAAGTAATGATAGATCACCTTAGTAAAAACTGGAAAAAAAAACCACTCGGTGGATAAGTGGCAAGTGAGAAGTGATGATTACACACTGGCTATGACAATGTATAATGAGTCTATAACAGTGCACTCCAAGATAAATTAGCCATTTTCACACTCATCAGTTCTGTAAAGAGAGTGAAATTTTGAAAATTTAAGCCTGAGCATCACAATTCACATATGAATCCAGGTATGCTAAAAATGTGGGGAGTGACTCTATGAACTCCTGGACATTACATGTCAGTGGCCTTCAGTTCAACTGTAAGAGATGACTGATGCTCAGGATTGACACAGATTCATGAGGCATATTATATTCTGCACAATATTAAATCATTATAATTTGCTATAAATGGTTCATATCCACAGAAGGCTTTCACACTTTTGGCAACATACAAACTGGACATACAAAAATAAAGCACGGAATAGTACTACTTCAACTAACAAAATTATAGTGAGATAGCAGCTTGTGTGGGGAGTATTTGCAATTTATAACAGTTAAAATTGCCACAGATATCCAGCTGACACTGCACAACAACTCTGTCATTTGTGAACTATGACATTTCAAGGTGTGTGTTAGAACATCATTATTTTGGGATACAATTTGTGTATCAATGCAGATGTAAGAATGCAGAAAGCTCACATATTACATCAGTAAGTGGACAGCTCACATATTGTGTCTTCACAAGCTTAAGGTAATGGCAGTATATTCTTAGACTGGGTTAAGCAGAATGTTACAAAGTGAATTTTGTGACTGTTGGACCAAATGAAAATGAGCTAGTAGGTGTGACTAGCAAAATAGAGCTTTTGCTGCCACCGGCATTAAACAGCATCTTAACAAAGCTGTGTAACCTTAAATTAGACACCCTTCAGCATAAACTTGGTATTTGATTAGACAACAAAACACTTGGTCAGTTTTTCCAAAATGTCCAAGTCTTGTTCAAATAACTTATGAGAATGCAGCCAGGTGATGTCATCAACAATCACCAACACTCTGACAGGAGAACATCTTGCCATTTTCAAGGCAAAGACATTCTTGTAAGTTAGTTGAAAATTGTACATGCCAGGAGACCTCACATGTGACATTGTATAAGTCTTATTCACAGCATAACTGTTGTGACAGTGCCACGATATTTAACAGAGCCGCTACGTCAGTACGCAAACACGGCGATAGAGGCGCTCCGCAACTCAGCTGAGCGCGGGAGCGCCACCTAGCTATGAACGGCGCCGGCCGCATGTCACGGGACGGCAGTCTAATGACAGATTCGGAGTTGGTAGCATGTAACTTGCTATTGTGCTACGTTTGTATATCCACGCAATTTATTAGTGATTAAAGGTTATAACACTTTTTGGCGACGAGGACGGGATATTTTTTTTCCTGCATTGTGGAATTGTGTGTTCTTGTCGGGGCAGACATGGAACAGCTTATGCAAGCACTCATTGAACAACAAACACAGCTGACGGCTGCTATTCAGGTGTTGTTGACGTCGCTTACTCATCGTCTGTCTTCCTCTTCTCCGCCTCCATTCCCTCCTTACGCCGAGACTGCTGAAGACTGGGAGGATTATGAGAAGCGTTTGCGGCAACACTTCTTGGCTTTCGGCGTTGTCGACGCTCCTATGTGTAAGTCGTTATTTCTATCTTGGATTTCCCCACGGATCTATCAGCTGCTATCTCAGTTAGCCCCTCTGCGGGAACCTGCCTCTCTGTCCTTCCAAGAAATGTGTGACTTATTGTCTACCTATTACCGAAAAAACACCCACGTCATTGCCGCCCGCGTGGCGTTCTACCGGTGTCGTAAACAGCCCCATAAATCTTACCGGGCTTGGGCGGCGGAACTACACGGTCTGAGTCGGAAATGTCAGTTTGTCACGGACACTCATCATGAGTCTTATGCTGATTCAATGGTTAGGGATGCTATTCTACGGCTTGCTCCTGATAAAGAAGTTCGGCAACGTGCCTTACAACTGCCAAACCCGTCGTTGTCGGAAGTTCTAAGCATCGCTCAATCTTTTGAAGTGTCTCATGCTGCTGGTGCGCAAACAGACGCGTGGTGTGATGTAGGTGCTATACAGACAACTTTCGACACAGACAATTTGCATGTTTCCCAGGGGAACGACGATGTGGCGGTGGTTCACTCGCGCCAACAACGTCGCGTTGGGCCGCCACGCTCGCAGCGAAAACAGCAACCACAGAAGCAGGTTCGTTCCGCACTTCCTTCTTGTCCACGTTGTTTCGTACAGCATGACAGGGCCGCATGTCCAAAACGTTGGGCCATGTGTAATTCATGTAGAAAAAAAGGCCACATTGCTTCTGTGTGTCAGTCCCCTAAAGTTCCTGTCGACGAGGACAAGGCATCGGACATTGATGTTAACTGTGTGCTTTCTCAAACAAATAAGTTTTTTGTCACTGTTTGTGTTCTGGATAAAGACATTCGCATGCAAGTGGACACTGGCTCTGCAGTAACTCTAATTAATTCTCGCACGTATTTGGAGTTGGGCTCCCCTCCCTTGTCTCCCGTTATGCGAAATCTGAGGACTTATAATAAGCAGAAAATTCCTATCGTTGGCCAGTTTGATGCTTCCACTGCCTACAAGTCTGTTGAAGGCCCCTCACGTTTTATGTGGTGGATCATGCGGGCACTGAAAACCTGTTCGGGTATGATGCTTTCCAGTTGTTCGGGTTCTCCAATGATGATGATGTGCACCTCATATCTGAGGATATTCCGTATCAACAGCTGTATGGATTGTGTTCTGAATTCTCGTCCGTGTTCTCTGCTGGTCTGGGTCGTGCCAAGGATTTTGAAGCCCACATTACTCTTAAACCTACAGCTTGCCCTAAGTTTTTCCGGGCACGCCCTATTCCGGTGGCGTTGCGTGCATCTGTCAAGGCTGAGATAGACCGGTTAACAGCTTCAGGGATTCTCCTTCCTGTTACCTCCAGCTAATGGGCATCGCCAATCGTGGTGGTTTCTAAACCAAATGGGAGTCTGCGATTGTGTGGTAATTTTAAAGCTACTGTCAATGCTCAGAGCCTCATTGACACTTATCCTCTTCCCCGTCCTGAGGAGTTATTTACCAAGCTCGCTGGGGGCCAGTTCTTTTCCAAACTTGACTTATCGGAGGCGTACCATCAGTTGCCGTTGGATGCGTCTTCCAAGGACTTTCTCGTCATCAACACTCCTTGTGGGTTGTATCAGTACCAGCGGTTACCATTTGGCGTCGCTAGCGCGCCGGCCATTTTTCAGCGGTTTTTGGAACAGCTCACGGCTTCTGTTCCCGGCTGCATCAACTATCTGGAAAACAATGTTGTCACGGGGGCCTCCACTGAGGAGTACCTTCGCAATTTGCGTTCACTGTTTCGGGTTCTGCTTTCGGCTGGGTTGAAGTGCAATCTGGACAAATCACAGTTTTTCCAACCCTCCATTGTGTATCTTGGTTTCCACTTGTCCCATGACGGTATACGTCCTCTACGTCAGCACGTTGCGGCCATTACCGCTCTACCCCGGCCATCTACGGTCAAAGAACTTCAGGCGTTTCTAGGCAAGATTGCGTATTATCACAAATTCATTCCATCCGTGGTGGCGGTAGCTCATCCTCTGCATCAGCTGTTACGCAAAAACGTTCCTTTCTGTTGGTCCGACGAGTGTGAGCAGGCTTTTGTCCGCCTGAAGGCTCATTTGCAGTCGGCGCCTTGTCTTGCCACATTCCGTCCGGGTCAGCACTTGGTTCTGGCGACTGACACGTCACAGTATGGCCTAGGGGCTGTTCTCGCCCATCGGTATGAGGATGGGTCGGAACGACCCATCGCCTATGCTTCCAAGACCCTCAACGATGCGCAACGGTGTTACTCTCAAATCGAAAAGGAGGCGCTCGCTATCATTTATGCTGTAAAAAAGTTCAGCGTTTTTTTGTATGGTTCTAAGTTTCACCTCATCACCGACCACAAGCTGCTGGTCTCTCTGTTCAGCCCATCGGCATCGCTTCCGGATAAGGCCGCTCACCGCCTACAACGTTGGGCCTTATACTTGTCTCGTTTTCACTATGAGATTCACTATCGCCCCACGGCCAAGCACGCCAACGCTGACGCGTTGTCGCGTTTGCCGATGGGCCCCAACCCGGTTTTCGATCGAGATGAACTACTCTGTTTCCACATTGATGAGGAAGAACGTCGTGCAGTCGAGGGTTTTCCACTTACAGGTTCGCAGGTCGCGTCAGATACTGCGCGGGACCCGGTCCTGCGTCAGGTGATCGGTTTTGTTCAACAGGGTTGGCCGGACAGGACCAAGGGCCGGACATCGGATCCCCTTCGCAACTACCATGCCTTGCACCTTCGTCTGTCTGTTCGTGAGGTGTTGTTCTTCTGGCCACGGATGGCGCATCTCCACGGGTTGTGGTGCCAGCCTCTCTTCGCAAAGATGTTCTCAAACTTTAGCAGGAAGGCCATTGGGGGATTTATCGGACTAAGTCCCTGGCCCGCAGGCACGTTTATTGGCCCGGTATTGATTCGGACATTGCCCACATGGTCGCTGCGTGTGGTCAGTGTGCTCAACAACTGGCTGCACCCCGTACAATGCCCTCTCCGTGGCCTGATCCGGCACAGCCATGGGAACGGGTGCATGCTGACTTTGCCGGCCCCTTCCTCGGCACTTATTGGCTACTGTTGTTTTATGCATTCTCGAAATTTCCATTTGTTGTTCGATGTCCGTTGCCCACCACTGCAGCGACGGCGCTGGCTTTGTCCAAAATCTTTGCGCTAGAAGGTCTTCCATCCATGATCATCACGGACAATGGCCCTCAGTTCTCTTCGCAGGCCTTCCGTGATTTTTGTACTGGACACGGGATTCATCATGTTACAGCACCGTCCTTCCATCCGCAATCGAATGGGGAGGTCGAGCGCCTTGTCCGCACTTTCAAAAGCCAGATGAAAAAATTCCTTAGTGATTTTTCCACAGGTGACGCTTTGTTGCATTTTCTGAGTACTTATCGCTTCACGCCTCTGGGTGATCGCAGCCCTGCTGAACTCTTGCATGGCCGCCAACCGCGCACTCTACTGCACCTGCTTCACCCTGTCAGGCCTTGTACTGTGTCCCCTAGTGCGGGAAAATACTCAGTGGGTGCCGACGTGTGGGCACGAGGGTATGGTTCTCACCCTAAATGGATTCCAGGGGTGGTCAAGGCTCTTTGCGGCCGCCAGCTTTGGGAAATACGTACGGATGACGGCATGGTTGTTCGCCATTACAACCAGATGCGCCCACGAGTGGTGGCCACACCGGTGCCACCGCACCTTCCTTCGCCTCCACCAGCCCGAGAAGCCAGTCCTGTCGCTGCTGCCGATCTCCTGTGCGTGTTGTGGCAACCAATATCGCTACCGTTTCCGAGTACGCCGGAACCGGCCCCAGTCGCGACGCCACCTTATCCGGGACCCATCTCGCTGGATCACACCCCCAGGTCCACGACACACATGGATGCTGCTCCGGAGTTTTCACCCATCATCTCGTCCAGGAGGCACGTTCCACGCACGAGCTTCCATCCTGGACATTTTCGACCATACTCTCATGTTTCTCCACGGGATCTTCTCGGGGCCTTCCAAGAGGCCATGGATGTCTCCGCCCTGTCCGTGTCTCCAAGGAAGTGAGAGGTTTTTTTTTTTTTTTCTTTCAAGGGGGGAAAAGTGTTGTGACAGTGCCACGATATTTAACAGTGCCGCTACATCAGTACGCGAACACGGCGATAGAGGCGCTCCGCAACTCGGCTGAGCGCGTGATCGCCACCTAGCTACGAACGGCGCTGGCCGCATGTCACGGGACGGCAGTCTAATGACAGATTCGGAGTTGGTAGCATGTAACTCGCTATTGTTCTACGTTTGTATATCCACACAATTTATTAGTGATTAAAGGTAATAACAAATACCACTTCTTTCCCAGCCTGACTGTTCATCAGATGGGTCATCAAATAAACATGAACAGAACACAATAAACTAAACAAAGCCTCTAGGAGTTAAGTCAGTGACTTGTTGACCTGGATGAACACAGCATACAGCAATATCTCAGCAATAATTCTAAAACTCTCCATTGAATATCATTTTGTGTGTGGTTTGAAATTTCATTTCACATCATAGAATAGACAAAAATTACACTTTAATATCCTGTTGAGGTAATTAATGAGATGGAGCACAAGCTGAGATTGGACAAGAAGGGGAAAGGAAACATACAGTGGACTATTCAGAGGAATTGTCCCAGCATCAAGTTGAAAGTATTTAGAAAATCACAGAAAATTTGATAAGCATTTGACCATCCTTCTACTGAATATGAGTCTAGTGTCTCTATCACTCAGTCATGTTGCTTGGTAATTTGAAGAAGAATAATAAGTGATTGCTACCTCGCTTTAACAGTTTATTTTTATCAGCCTTCATCACATGTGACATGCATTCCAACTGTTTCTTCCCTCAGCATCGTTATAATTTTAAGTATTCAATTTTTCTAACGTGTTATCTTCACACTTCTTAATCAGAAGCTAAGCCTAGGCAATAAGTCACAGAGGTCTATGACAACTACTATTAAACTTGCATATGAGATGTTTACATACGTCCTGCTGCAAATTGTTAATTAAGTCTTGAGCACATGGAAAAGGTTCCTAGATATGTAAATGTTTTTAAGACTTCTTAAGTAATACAATCCATGTCATTATGATGGATGACAAGTTTTCATCAGAGGCAAGGGTATCATCAGGAGTGCCCAGGGAAGGGGCTGCTCTTGGTCTCTGTATACATAAATGACCTGACAGATTTGGCGAGCAGTAATCTGTCACTGTTTGCTGATGAAGCTGTAGCAAATGAGAAAGTGTAGTCCTTTAGCAACTGTGGGAGGACACAGGATGACTTAGCCAGATTTTCTATTTGGTATGGTGAATGGCAGCTTGCTCTAAATGTAGAAAAATTTAAATTAATACAGACCAGTAGGAAAAACAATCCTGTAATGTTCAAACGTATTAGTGGTGTGCTACTTGACACACTCACATCAATTAAGTATCTAGATGTAATGTTGCAAAATAATATGAAATGAAACTAGTTTGTAAGGTCACTAATAGGAAAAGCAAATGGTCACCTTAGATTTCTTGGGAGAATTTTAGGACAGTGCAGCTCATCTACAATGGAGAGCACATATAACACTAGTGGGACCCATTCCTGACTAATGCTCGAATGTTTCGGATCCTCAGCAGGTCACATCAAAGTAATTCAGAGGTATGTTGCTAGATTTGTTACCGGTAAGTTCAGTCATGACACAAGTATTATGGATATGCTTCGTGAATTCAAATGGGAATCCCTGGAGGGAAAATGATGTTCTTTTTTGTGAAACACTATTGAGAAAGTTTAGAGAACTGGCATTCTTGGCTAACTGTAGAATGATTCTACTGCCACTGAGTTACATATCACTTAAGAATTGAGAAGGGAAGATAAGGGAAATTAAGGCTCATGCAGAGGAACGTAAGCAGTCATTTTCCCTTGCTCTATTTGTGAGTGGAACAGGGAAAGGGATGGTTAGTTGTGGTAAAATGTACCCTCCACTATGTGCCGGCTGGTGGAGTATGTATGTAGATGTAGACAAAATGAAAGCACTTTAATTTCTTGAGAACTGACATTGAAACTGATTTTCATGCCCACATATGTAAAGCGCAGTAGTATCACAGTTTAATTTAACAATATTTGTTCATTTCTTGTAACAAGTCAATAATGGCATGTATAGTATGCACGTATTTATTAAAAGCAATAAGAACTTTATAGGAAGTACTGAATATTATTGACCTTTTAGAATTCAGCTTCCTTCTTTATGAGAAATACAGGAATGAGGAGTTGTGAATTAAAGACAGAAGTGGGCGATTGCTCACAAACCATATCAGAACGAATGTCATATGGGCATAAGGTTGGTCATGTTACCATTCTCTTTGCATTTCCATTCTTTCTTTCCCAACTGATTTTTATGATTTGATTGAAACTGACGTATCTGTCAATCCCGCCCCCCACCCTACCCCCTTCCCAGTGATGCCTTTGGGATCAGGCATCAGTTCAACAAATGTAAAGAAAATATCCTTTCAAACAGTTTCTGTTGGTATCAATATTGTGTCTATAATGTGTAGTGATTAAAACAGCCTTGCTGTCATTGCACATCATGGCAGAATCATAACTCCATGATCCGCAAGGAAGATAACATGCAAAAGATTAATGGTAAAAATTATTGAGGATGAACATTAGGTTAGCAAATTTAATTGTGAAAGGCTAATGCATAATGTATGAGTCTTATAGGTTTTCATTTCACAGAAGATTATTTACATTAAAATGTTTAATGTGTTAAAAAAATTCTTTTAAAATTGAACTAAAGATATAAGTAGTGAATAGTGTTCTCTGTCCAACAGATTAAAAAAGAAATATATACAGTTTGTTTTATCTTTCTGTAATAGATCAATTATCCATGTTTGTTTAGACACATTTTAACTGAAAAATAAAACTAGGGTAGGAATTGGTTAACTAAAAGTAAGGAGATGACTCACATACAAATACAAAATAAAAAGACAAAAAAGAAACATTAGTGTATCTTGTCATTGCAATATTGTACAACAAAAAATTTGACTTGTTATACAACAAAGAGTTTTAGTAAATGGTGGGCATGAAGTGAATTAGGTACACAAGAATCTCACCTGTCCTCCTGTAGTGTTCCAAAAGCAATGACTATCTATAATACTCTAATGCTCATGCACACCATTCCACTAAAAAGCACTCATATGCAAATTTCAGATAGTTTAAAAACTGTACATGCTGTTTACAACAGACAGAAATTTCAATAAAAAAGACAAAATTTTAAAAATAAAGTGTCTCAGTAACTCCAAAGTCTCTTGGGAAAATTATTTGTATTCTATCTCAGTAACTTTTATTACATTGTAATGAAGCCCTCTCTTATGTTATTCCTCTCAATATTAATCATGTTAGATATATCATAAAACACAGCTAACAAAATTAATACTACAGAATTCCTAAAATATGATATTCAGTATACTTTCTAAACTATAAGAACAGTACATGGTTTTTAGTCTGGAGATACAGGTTGCCATAAGTGCACAGAATTAGATAGATAGAAATTAAATATTTTAACAGAACAGATATAAATTTTTATAGAATAAGTTTAATCACTGAAAATACACAAACTGAATCAGGAAGGATGATTGATGAAAAAATTCTGATATGAACATGCCTTTGAATACATAACACCCCACGGACAATGACAATGGTAGTAGTATTGTTTATATGAAAAAAAGTATTTTAGGTAGATGCATGACAAGAGATCAGGCAACAGTAATTATTCAAGCACAACGATGCAATTTTTTGCATTGACAGTGCATTGTCAGCAGGCCTTTCTGCGGACATTCTTAAATATTCAGTCAAGTGACCTCTACAACAGAAAGAGGAAAAAAGAAGGTGATAGCTACAGGCTAAAATTGTTCCAAAAGTTTAGTCACATTTACCTTCACACACAGATCATTGATAACTTCATAGTTTGGCTTTAGCAATGACTCTTCTACTGATCAGGCAAAAATCCAGTGAAATTAGGTATCTTTTTAATCAAAGGTTTTGACTATGTAGACCATAGACATAATGCTAAATTAAAGTCACTTGCCCTGTTTTTCTCTCTTTATCTGAAGGCTAATCTCAGGAACTCCAGTAGAGGTTTTGATATGAATTTCACTACTGGACAGATTGATTCATGAGGAAGGTTTGTGTCTATACACTGCCCAACAAAAAAAGTAAAGCACTCATAGGACTGCATCACATATCAATGTAACTCTGTACATGTACACAGCTTTGGATAGTATATAAATGATTAAGAGTTGTACTTCTCTCTGGCAGGTAGAACAGCCACCAGAATCCATTAGTGTTGTTATTAGGCCTGATAGGGTATATAAGTGGTGTGAACAGTGTCAGACGCCGAGTTATCAGTGAAGGACACAGACACGTCACATACTCGTATGTGCCTATGTTATTAGCCCTTGACAGGGTGTGAAAGGGACCTCACTGTGGGTCACCAATTGGCCAGTTGGTCAAATGATGCAATATCCACATTTGTACAGCATTTGGATGTGACAGTGCCCTGACACTGGACTGCATGGGAATGTGAGGTCAGGCATACTTATCATAAAGGTTCTGATCAACCACACCTGACCACCACAAGAGAGCATCACTGTGTTGTGCATCATGCACATTGATCTTCCTTCACTGCACCTGCCATCTGTGAACAAGTAATGGACTCCTCCAAACATTCTATGTCATATGCCATCTATATTACTATGTCGATACCAGTTGCAGGTCACTTATTTAATGGCACCCAGAGGGAATAAAAATCTGATTTTCAATATTTTGTGTAATTATTGACCGAATTAAACAATTTAAAATACTAATATAAACTACTCACTGTGTTAAAAGTTTAATGCAATAAGACAAGTATTACAGTTAGAAACTGTGTGTTTGTCGTGAGGCAGCATAACTGATGGCACACAAACACCCAGAACTATTCATCCAGTATTTGAGAATGGGAGCACTTACTGACTGCCAACAATCTTCTTCTCACTTACATGCTTAATGTCAAACGTTGAACACCTTAAATCACTTGTAATGTAACCAGACACATGAAGCTATTCTATACAAGGGAGTTTGATTCTTTAAAGAACTAGGGGTTTACTGGTTATTCAGAGACTAGGAGCAACCAGCCTAGGGAATTACTATCCCATGTGCAGGCTGCCATTAATACCACTACACAAATAGCTGTGTTTGGAGTGGTGCAGTGACTGGGAAGTATGGACTACTGATTAAAGACATAACATTGTGCTGAGAGATGAATGGCAGTTCTGCACTACCCCAGCTGACCATTGTCGCATGTTGGCAACCTGGTGCCAGGAGAGGCACAGTGGTGCTACTCCTGGCACCACGGTGTGGGGAGCCATCAGGTATGACTTCAGGTCACAGCTAATAGTAACTGAGGGGACTCTAATGCTACAACAGCATGTTATGGATATTTTGTATCCTCATATGTTACCTCTCATGTGGTGGTACATTAGAGCCATTTCTCAACATATATGCATAGCATAGTATGTCTCTCTTTCAACTGCCAGCAGAATTTTGAGGTACTCTCATGGCCAAGAAGGTCCCCAGATCTGTCCCTGACAGAACATAAGTGGGACCAAATTGGATGTGAACTCTGTCCCAGTGCCTATATCTAACATGCTAAGGACCAGTTACAAAAGTTTAGGGCCTGCTTGCCTCAGAAGAGCATACAACAGCATTATGACAACCTTCCAAACTGAATCAGTGCATGCATCTAGACTAGTTGGTGTCTAATGTCACATCGGTGAGTGAGCATATACTGTGAAGTTTCCAGAAAGCTTGGAAGGTAGGAGACGAGGTACTGGTAGAAGTAAAGCTGTGAGTACCGGGCATGAGTCATGCTTCGGTAGCTCTTATGGTAGAGCACTTGCCCGCGAAAGGCAAAGGTCCCGAGTTCGAGTCTCGGTTGGGCACACAGTTTTAATCTGCCAGGAAGTTTCATACTGTGAAGTTCTTCATAAATTTTACTCAATTTTGTAATAACATCACATACCCTCTCAGTCTGTGAAGTTTCATTTCGTTTCCTCCTCCCGTTCTGAGTGCTTCATTTTTGTCATGCAGTCTAACTTATTATTGTTCAGGTGGTAGAAGGTACTTAATGCTACCCATGTGAAGCCAGGGCAAGTTGTTAGTATGTTACTAAATAAGTTAGAACATTATGGAATGATGGGTCTAATTGAAGGTTTAGTTGCTTTACAAGCAGCAGGAAGCAGAAAATTGTTTTAGACAGTGTCACATAGCAAGCATTCCAGCTTCCAACTGAGTCACGTCACTGTTACATTTGATGCTACTCAGAATTCCATACTAGGATTACTTCTTTTCCTCATGATGCATTAATGATCTGCCTTCAGTTGTAGCAGGTGACTTAAAAGCTGCTTGGTTTTGGGCTAATAAAAGCATAATTATTGTTGATTCTTTCTAGGAATCTAGTAGTACAACAAACAATATTCTCGAATGAAGTAAAACTTATACATTGTTTGTGTTCTGCATCTCCTCCTAAACCACTGGACCGATTTCAACCAAACTTGGTACACACATCGCTTAATGTCGGGCAACAATCGCTGCACAGGTAAGAATCACCTACCTATCATAGCTCAGGAGATATGATATCATAAACAACAAGATGCGTGAAAAACTGCCACATAATGCATGAAGTTTAAATGTATTACTTCTGTTTTACTGACTGTATTTGCAATAAATTTTGCAGGCAGTATTTACGTGTGCTGCTAAATAAAGTTTCAAAAGTATATCATGGTACCACATATAGTTCAGGAGATATGATGTCATCAACAATGAGATGCGTGCGTGAAAAACTGTCACATTGTGCATGACTTAAATTTATTACTTCCTCTCTACTAAATCCATTGATAACACATTTTGCAGACAGTATCCACAAATGCCACTGAATGTACCTACAAAATCATATCATTTTATGATGCATAGATCAGGAGATATGACATCAAATGCTGAGAGGGGGGGGCCTACAGCATCATGCATGACATTTGACATTTAAATTTATTACTTTTTTGTTACTAATTTTATTTGCAACACATTTTGATGACAGTATACACTGAGTTCCTACACAAATATATCATTGTATGACATTAGTTCAAAAGATATGAAGTCATAAACAATGAGATACGTGAAAAAGATGCCACATTATTTATGAACTTTTAATACATTTATTTTTTAGTACTAAGAACATCAAGTCAACTTAATGAAACTCCTATTACATGTTAACTTTGAAGTGCAATTGGTTGTAGACAAAAATGATAGCTTTCTCTAGAGCCATGAAGAGGCATTGGCACAGAGATGTTTACAAAACCACATTGTAGATATGTGACACAGCTGCGTCCAGCATACAGAAACTGGCTGGTATCACTTCTCTTAATTTGAATACTGTACTCATACATTTGTATATTATTCATATTTATTTGTACAACTGCTTCATAATTTCAAAGGTGTTTTTACAAATACATGGAAACGGAATTTTTTCGGTACTTCACTACAAACACAGTTCATTTTTTGTTTTTATTTCTAAAAGATAACTGGCAACATAAATGACACCGGGTATGTCAGCTAGTTGTAATGTAACATAGCACAACTAGTTTTTGGCACACAATGCTGTTCAAATATATGCAACCCACTTACAATCGCGGTATGATGATGTAGAGGAAAAAGTCTGGGTCAATGAGTAAGAAATGAACTAAAAGTTGGTTATTTCACACCCTTTCTTTTGGTGACATAGGTAGTAATATTTTGGGACAATTCACTTCACAAAGGAAGAATATTTTTCAAAAGGAGACCACCAGTCACACATCACATTAATTGACAATACTCAAACAACGGAAAATCCAGGGCAGAATGTAACAATATTATGAAAAGGATAATTGTTACTCACCATAGAGTGAGTCGCAGATAGGCACAACAAAAACCTACTCATCACCAGCAATACCTCCACTTCGACAGCTGTCACCCAATCCATACAGCCTAGTCACCTGTGGTTTTCGCATCTGCAGTGAAGAGTAGTCCACTCAAAATATAACGAGGATCTCACTGAGGCCTTCAAAGACCGTAATTATCCTCCAAACCTCGTATGAAAACAAATCTCCTGTGTCTTTTCTTTCCAGTCTCCTACCACCTCCCAAAGTCTCACCGTCTGGCCATAGTAGAGCATTCCCCTCGTAACTCAGCACCACCCAGGGCTGGAGCAATTGAATTACATTCTCTGCCAGGGTTTCAACTACCTCTTGTCGTGCCCTGAAAAGAGAAATGTCCTGCCCACTATCCTTCTCGCTCCTCCAACAGTGGTATTCAGTCGTCCACCGAACCTACACAATATTCTCGTCCATCCCTGCACAACCCTGGCTCCCAACCCCTCCTCGTGGCTCACATACCTCTAATAGGACTAGATGCAAAACCTGCCCCATATGTCCTCCCACCACCAGCTGCTCCAGTCCGGTCATGAACATCACCTACCCCATCAAAGGCAGGGCTACCTGTGAAACCAGTCATGTGATCTACAAGCTAAGCTGCAACCACCAATAAACTGTGGCCAAGAAACAAGTGGACCATTCTGTTACTCAGCACACCGCGCAACATGACATTCTTCATTTCAATGACTGCTTCACAGCCTGTGCCATATGGATCCTTACCCCTAACACCAGTTTCTGAATTGCACAGGTGCGAACTTTCCTTGTAATATAACCAACATTCCCGTTACCCTCCTGGCCTCAACCTTCATTAGCCTTTGTCCTTAGCCATCTAGCCCCTTTCCTGTTCCCATTCCAGCACTACATGGCCCACTCCACCAATGCTCTCAGTCTTTTTATTTCTCTCCTTTCCACTATCCCCCTCCCCCCCCTCCACCACCACCTCTCCCCTGCCCTCCATCTAACCTCCCGACAGCACCTAATTGCCCTACCCTCTCTACACCTAGTCCCTGCACACTCCCCATAAGCTCTTCCTACACTGCTATCCCTCCCCCTAACCTGCACGAGCCGCCTCCTTACCCACACAAAGTTGCCTCTCCTATCATGTGCTGCTGCTGCTGCTGCTGCTGCTGCTGCTGCTGCTACAGTGTGGCTTCAGCTGCCAGATACGGCAGGTGTGTGTGTATGTGTGTGTGTGTGACAAAGGCCTTGTTGGCTGAAAGCTTATTTTGTGACATTCTTTTTGTTGTCCCTATCTGCGACACAGCATCTCCGCTATATGGTGAATAGCAACTATTCTTTTCATAATATTGTATAATTCACATGAACTAGAAATTCTTACAGCATCATTTCACTGCATCTACTGATTCATGAGAGTATGCAGTACGCTGCAATAGATATTTTCAATGGGATTGCACAACAAGGTTTGAAGCCAGTTTGTGAAATACTGCTGTTTTTCAAATCTAAGTTGAAGGTTTTCTCCTAGCAAAGTCCTATTGATTTCAGGAATATGTCTGATTGCCTTAAGTGAATGGAATGACTGATTACACTTTCCACGCACAAGTTCTTTATGCTTGCTTGACTGTGTTGTTTCAATGTTAAGTTGTGAAATATGCCACAATTGTCAGGCTGTAAAAAGAGAGTAGGTGTCATCTTTTATTATATCTGTGTTACAATGTTTCTCAAGGTACAACGCCAATCTGAAGATGGCTGTAGATCTCAGCTGGAACCTCTCACTGTAAAAACAAAACCAGGTATTGTCATCTGGTAAAGTCCTGTGCACAACTGTCATATCACTGTGCTATGAGGGTGGTTTGAAAAATTCTAAGAATCACCATGAGAGGTCAGCGCTAGCACGATGAGTTGTTCATGTGATATTCATTGGCTGTAAACACATGCCATGTCAGTGCTCTTGGAAGAGAGATGTGGCTATGTTGTTGTTCCTGCATAGTGATTTGCGAAGATGGAAAAAAAAAAAAAAAATCAAGACTCGAGCAGTGATTAAGTACTTCGTAAAGAAAGGTATGAAAGCAAAGGATATTCAAGCCAATTTCCAGAATATACTGGGGGACTCTGCTCCTTCACATTCTACTGTTGTCCAGTGAACAAATGAATTTAAATTTGGTCAGGAGACCTTAGATGATGATCCGTGCAGTGGTCGCCCAAGATGTGTCACTACTCCAGAAATCATTGCAAAAATACACAAAATGGTCATGAAGGATTGCCAATTGAAAGTGTGTGAAACTGCTCATGCATGCCAGATGTAATCTGAAAGGGTATATCACATTTTAACTGAAGAATTAGAAATGAAAAAATTATCTGCAAGATGGGCACCACGACTCTTGAAGCTTGCCAGCACACATGTGCCACCGCCATGGCAAAATTACATGAACTAAGGTACGAATTGTTGCCATACCCACCTTATTCATCTGATATGGCTCTGTCAGACCTGCCAGCACTCTCATTTGGTAAGTCACATCATCTTTGTTCAAACGAAAGCGCTGGCAGGTCGATAGACAAACAAGCAAACACAAACATACACACAAAATTCAAGCTTTCGCAACCAATGGTTGCTTCATCAGGAAAGAGGGAAGGAGAGGGAAAGCCAAAAGGATGTGGGTTTTAAGGGAGAGGGTAAGGAGTCATTCCAAGCCCGGGAGCGGAAAGACTTACCTTAGGGGGAAAAAAGGACAGGTATACACTCGCACACACACCCATATCCAACCGCACATACACAGACACAAGCAGACATTTGTAAAGGCAAAGAGTTTTGGCAGAGATGTCAGTCGAGGCAGAAGTACAGAGGCAAAGATATTGTTGAAAGACAGGTGAGGTATAAGCGGCGGCAACTTGAAATTAGCGGAGGTTAAGGCCTGGCAGATAACGAGAAGAGAGGATATACTGAAGGGCATGTTCCCATCTCCGGAGTTCTGACAGGTTGGTGTTAGTGGGAAGTATCCAGATAACCCGGACGGTGTAACACTGTGCCAAGATGTGCTGGCTGTGCACCAAGGCATGTTTAGCCACAGGGTGATCGTCATTGCCAACAAACACTGTCTGCCCGTGTCCGTTCATGCGAATGGACAGTTTGTTACTGGTCATTCCCACATAGAAAGCTTCACAGTGTAGGCAGGTCAGTTGGTAAATCACGTGGGTGCTTTCACACGTGGCTCTGCCTTTGATCATGTACACCTTCCGGGTTACAGGACTGGAGTAGGTGGTGGTGGGAGGGTGCATGGGACAGGTTTTACACCAGGGGCGGTTACAAGGGTAGGAGCCAGAGGGTAGGGAAGGTGGTTTGGGGATTTCATAGGGATGAACTAAGAGGTTACGAAGGTTAGGTGGACGGCAGAAAGACACTCTTGGTGGAGTGGGGAGGATTTCATCACTCCCAGATTCAACCAAACAGCCCTTGTCAAAG
The DNA here is from genome assembly GCF_023864345.2 of Schistocerca serialis cubense. Lineage (NCBI taxonomy): Eukaryota > Metazoa > Arthropoda > Insecta > Orthoptera > Acrididae > Schistocerca > Schistocerca serialis. Next base: position 260,884,898 of record NC_064641.1, read on the forward strand.
ATTTACTGTCCTACACTCGTACTCTCTGCTGGAAATATCACTTTGCCACGAAGAAAAATGATCCTAATCCTACTCATAATGATCCAAATCCCCAAGACACTATCCAAATTGAACCCTGCCTGGAAAAGTTCCGTCCTCCGTCACAGCGGGACCCACCTCCTCTTCCTCAAAATCACCCTCTCCAAACCTTCCAGGAATTTCTGACTTCCAGCCTTGCCTCTCAATCCTTCTTAAAAAACCTTAATCCTACTCCCAACATCACCAATGGTGAAGCCCAGGCTATCTGTGATCTGAAGGCTGACCGATCCATCATCATTCTTCTGGCGGACAAGGGTTCCATGACCGGGGTACTTGATCATCGGGAGTATGTGGCTGAGGGACTGCGTCAGCTTTCAGACAACACCACATACAAAGTTTGCCAAGGTAATCCCATTCCTGATGTCCAGGCGGAGCTTCAAGGAATCCTCAGAATCTTAGGCCCCCTACAAAACCTTTCACCTGACTCCATCAACCTCCTGACCCCACCGACACCCCTACCTTCTTCCTAAAATTCACAAACCAAATCATCCCCAAGCCCCCACAGAACGTATCTCTGCCTACGTAGATCAACACCTTCAACCCATTACATGCAGTCTCCCATCCTTCATCAAAGACACCAACCACTTTCTCGTATGCCAACCTATTCATGGGTCGCTTAGAGGAAGTCTTCTTGGTTACCCAGGCCTGCCAACCCAAAGTTTGGAACAGATTTATTGATGACATCTTCATGATCTGGACTCACAGTGAAGAAGAACTCCAGAATTTCCTCTCCAACCTCAACTCCTTTGGTTCCATCAGATTCACCTGGTCCTACTCCAAATCCCATGCCAATTTCCTTGATGTTGACCTCCATCTGTCCAATGGGCAGCTTCACACGTCCATCCACATCAAACCAACCAACAAGCAACAGTACCTCCATTATAGCAGCTGCCACCCATTCCACATCAAACGGTCCCTTCCCTACAGCCTAGGTCTTCGTGGCAAACAAATCTGCTCCAGTCAGGAATCCCTGAACCATTACACCAACAATCTGAAAACAGCTTTCGCATCCCGCAACTACCCTCCCAACCTGGTACAGAAGCAAATAACCAGAGCCACTTCCTCATCCCCTCAAACCCAGAACCTCCCACAGAAGAACCACAAAAGTGCCCCACTTGTGACAGGATACTTTCCGGGACTGGATCAGACTCTGAATGTGGCTCTCCAGCAGGGATACGACTTCCTCAAATCCTGCCCTGAAATGAGATCCATCCTTCATGAAATCCTCCCCACTCCACCAAGAGTGTCTTTCCGCCGTCCACCTAACCTTCGTAACCTCTTAGTTCATCCCTATGAAATCCCCAAACCACCTTCCCTACCCTCTGGCTCCTACCCTTGTAACCGCCCCTGGTGTAAAACCTGTTCCATGCACCCTCCCACCACCACCTACTCCAGTCCCGTAACCCGGAAGGTGTACACGATCAAAGGCAGAGCCACGTGTGGAAGCACCCACGTGATTTACCAACTGACCTGCCTACACTGTGAAGCTTTCTATGTGGGAATGACCAGCAACAAACTGTCCATTCGCATGAACGGACACAGGCAGACAGTGTTTGTTGGTAATGACGATCACCCTGTGGCTAAACATGCCTTGGTGCACGGCCAGCACATCTTGGCACAGTGTTACACCGTCTGGGTTATTTGGATACTTCCCACTAACACCAACCTGTCAGAACTCCGGAGATGGGAACGTGCCCTTCAGTATATCCTCTCTTCTCGTTATCCGCCAGGCCTCAACCTCCGCTAATTTCAAGTTGCCGCTGCTCATACCTCACCTGTCTTTCAACAACATCTTTGCCTCTGTACTTCCGCCTCGACTGACATCTCTGCCGAAACTCTTTGCCTTTACAAATGTCTGCTTGTGTCTGTGTATGTGCGGTTGGATATGGGTGTGTGTGCGAGTGTATACCTGTCCTTTTTTCCCCCCTAAGGTAAGTCTTTCCGCTCCTGGGATTGGAATGACTCCTTACCCTCTCCCTTAAAACCCACATCCTTTCGTCTTTCCCTCTCCTTCCCTCTTTCCTGATGAAGCAACCGTTGGTCGCGAAAGCTCGAATTTTGTGTGTATGTTTGTGTGTCTATCGACCTGCCAGCACTTTCGTTTGGTAAGTCACATCATATATATATATATATCCCATCATAGGAAAAAAAGGAAATCTCCTTTCTTCAGGATGTGAGAAAGGATAGATATGAAAATATTACTCAAATTCTTTTCATTTTTGCCACTTCAACATTTGTGTGCACCCTGCAGTGATATTATCTTCCTCATTCCTGTTACCTGATGAAACTCCTAATTTACAGAAAATCTGTGGCTTTTAAAACATCACAGTATTTTATGTTTACATTCTACTTAGGAGAGCTTATGTGACTCTTTAACATAATGTCTACAATGTCTAACAGTGACGACATTCTCAACTGCAGTAGTAGCTTTCTTCTCCACTTTCTGTATGAAATTTGTACTGATGCCACTTTCTGTATGAAATTTGCACTAATGCTGTCATTGCATGTTTAGGTCTGTTTACATCAGGCAGAGAAAATAAAACTTGAAGTCTTTTTTTTACAGTTAAGATGGTTATACAAACTGAGATTGCCAATTCTTCCACGACCAACTTATATAAATAGTGCAAACTGAATTAAGATTTTATAATTTTGTTAATTACAACAATCTGTTCCTGACTCATAAGGTTTGTGCCCATTATTATTGCTATTATTATTATTATTATTGTTATTATTTTATTCTATCTTATTTTTTGAAAAAGGAAGACTATGATAGAAAGCATGTTCCATTGTAAACACACATCTACATAACAATAATGGAAATTTCTGGATGGAGCAGTACATAAAATAAGGAAAAGGCAACAACTCATCCTGTAGTGATGCTTGTAGCACAGTAACACATAACAGAAAACAGCAAGCACTAGTTCTTTTTCCCATGGGCACGGGTGTGTGCATTTGTGTGTGTGTGTGTGTGTGTGTGTGTGTGTGTGTGTGTGTGTGTGTGTGTGTGTACTATTGCTGAAAAAAAGAGTTTGTGCTCAAAAGCTAGGTAAAATGCTGTTTCCTGTTATGTGTTATTGTACCCCAGGCATCGATCCACTATATGTGAGTGGTTGCCTTACCCTTATTTTATCTTAGGATCTATATAAACCAGAAATGAATATTAGTTTATTATTTGGAAAACATATATGGGAAAGATGCATTATTACTTATTTAAGCATTAAGACCGGAAATCTTGCCAGACACTATCACTCACTCACTCACACACACACACACACACACACACACACACACACACACACACACACACAGAGAGAGAGAGAGAGAGAGAGAGAGAGAGAGAGAGAGAGAGATTTATTTCCTGAATATATGAAATACAATCAATTATTAATAATACAAATTATATTTTCAATAATTGATTAATTTCTCTGACCTGTACCCCTTTCCCTAAACCTCTCCAGTCCTTTTCCTTCACTTCTCTTCCTTCCCCTTCAACTCTTCTGCCAGAAGAAGGAGCCATTGGCTCTGAAAGATTATAAAAGTTAAACCCTTTTATGTGTGTGTTCTCCTGCCACTGCTTGGTGAGTAGATTTTTTACATTATATAATCCTTTAATCTACATCTACATCTACATTGATACTCCGCAAGCCACCCAACGGTGTGTGGCGGAGGGCACTTTACGTGCCACTGTCATTACCTCCCTTTCCTGTTCCAGTCGCGTATGGTTCGCGGGAAGAACGACTGTCTGAAAGCCTCCGTGCGCGCTCTAATCTCTCTAATTTTACATTCGTGATCTCCTCGGGAGGTATAAGTAGGGGGAAGCAATATATTCGATACCTCATCCAGAAACGCACCCTCTCGAAACCTGGCGAGCAAGCTACACCGCGATGCAGAGCGCCTCTCTTGCAGAGTCTGCCACTTGAGTTTATTAAACATCTCCGTAACGCTATCACGGTTACCAAATAACCCGGTGACGAAACGCGCCGCTCTTCTTTGGATCTTCTCTATCTCCTCCGTCAACCCGACCTGGTACGGATCCCACACTGATGAGCAATACTCAAGTATAGGTCGAACGAGTGTTTTGTAAGCCACCTCCTTTGTTGATGGACTACATTTTCTAAGCACTCTCCCAATGAATCTCAACCTGGTACCCGCCTTACCAACAATTAATTTTATATGATCATTCCACTTCAAATCGTTCCGTACGCATACTCCCAGATATTTTACAGAAGTAACTGCTACCAGTGTTTGTTCCGCTATCATATAATCATACAATAAAGGATCCTTCTTTCTATGTATTCGCAATACATTACATTTGTCTATGTTAAGGGTCAGTTGCCACTCCCTGCACCAAGTGCCTATCCGCTGCAGATCTTCCTGTATTTCACTACAATTTTCTAATGCAGCAACTTCTCTGTATACTACAGCATCATCCGCGAAAAGCCGCATGGAACTTCCGACACTATCTACTAAGTCATTTATATATATTGTGAAAAGCAATGGTCCCATAACACTCCCCTGTGGCACGCCAGAGGTTACCTTAACGTCTGTAGACGTCTCTCCATTGATAACAACATGCTGTGTTCTGTTTGCTAAAAACTCTTCAATCCAGCCACACAGTTGGTCTGATATTCCGTAGGCTCTTACTTTGTTTATCAGGCGACAATGCGGAACTGTATCGAACGCCTTCCGGAAGTCAAGAAAAATAGCATCTACCTGGGAGCCTGTATCTAATATTTTCTGGGTCTCATGAACAAATAAGGCGAGTTGGGTCTCACACGATCGCTGTTTCCGGAATCCATGTTGATTCCTACATAGTAGATTCTGGGTTTCCAGAAATGACATGATACGCGAGCAAAAAACATGTTCTAAAATTCTACAAGAGATCGACGTAAGAGATATAGGTCTATAGTTTTGCGCATCTGCTCGACGACACTTCTTGAAGACTGGGACTATCTGTGCTCTTTTCCAATCATTTGGAACCCTCCGTTCCTCTAGAGACTTGCGGTACACGGCTGTTAGAAGGGGGGCAAGTTCTTTCGCGTACTCTGTGTAGAATCGAATTGGTATCCCGTCAGGTCCAGTGGACTTTCCTCTATTGAGTGATTCCAGTTGCTTTTCTATTCCTTGGACACTTATTTCGATGTCAGCCATTTTTTCGTTTGTGCGAGGATTTAGAGAAGGAACTGCAGTGCGGTCTTCCTCTGTGAAACAGCTTTGGAAAAAGGTGTTTAGTATTTCAGCTTTACGCGTGTCATCCTCTGTTTCAATGCCATCATCATCCCGTAGTGTCTGGATATGCTGTTTCGAGCCACTTACTGATTTAACGTAAGACCAGAACTTCCTAGGATTTTCTGTCAAGTCAGTACATAGAATTTTACTTTCGAATTCAATGAACGCTTCACGCATAGCCCTCCTTACGCTAACTTTGACATCGTTTAGCTTCTGTTTGTCTGAGAGGTTTTGGCTGCGTTTAAACTTGGAGTGGAGCTCTCTTTGCTTTCGCAGTAGTTTCCTAACTTTGTTGTTGTACCACGGTGGGTTTTTCCCGTCCCTCACAGTTTTACTCGGCACGTACCTGTCTAAAACGCATTTTACGATTGCCTTGAACTTTTTCCATAAACACTCAACATTGTCAGTGTCGGAACAGAAATTTTCGTTTTGATCTGTTAGGTAGTCTGAAATCTGCCTTCTATTACTCTTGCTAAACAGATAAACCTTCCTCCCTTTTTTTATATTCCTATTAACTTCCATATTCAGGGATGCTGCAACGGCCTTATGATCACTGATTCCCTGTTCTGTACATACAGAGTCGAAAAGTTCGGGTCTGTTTGTTATCAGTAGGTCCAAGATGTTATCTCCACGAGTCGGTTCTCTGTTTAATTGCTCGAGGTAATTTTCGGATAGTGCACTCAGTATAATGTCACTCGATGCTCTGTCCCTACCACCCGTCCTAAACATCTGAGTGTCCCAGTCTATATCTGGTAAATTGAAATCTCCACCTAAGACTATAACATGATGAGAAAATTTATGTGAAATGTATTCCAAATTTTCTCTCAGTTGTTCTGCCACTAATGCTGCTGAGTCGGGAGGTCGGTAAAAGGAGCCAATTATTAACCTAGTTCGGTTGTTTAGTGTAACCTCCACCCATAATAATTCACAGGAACTATCCACTTCTACTTCACTACAGGATAAACTACTACTAACAGCGATGAACACTCCACCACCGGTTGCATGCAATCTATCCTTTCTGAACACCGTCTGTACCTTTGTAAAAATTTCGGCAGAATTTATCTCTGGCCTAAGCCAGCTTTCTGTACCTATAACGATTTCAGCTTCGGTGCTTTCTATCAGCGCTTGAAGTTCCGGTACTTTACCAACGCAGCTTCGACAGTTGACAATTACAATACCGATTGCTGCTTGGTCCCCGCATGTCCTGACTTTGCCCCACACCCGTTGAGGCTGTTGCCCTTTCTGTACTTGCCCAAGGCCATCTAACCTAAAAAACCGCCCAGCCCACGCCACACAACCCCTGCTACCCGTGTAGCCGCTTGTTGCGTGTAGTGGACTCCTGACCTATCCAGCGGAACCCGAAACCCCACCACCCTATGGCGCAAGTCGAGGAATCTGCAGCCCACACGGTCGCAGAACCGTCTCAGCCTCTGATTCAGACCCTCCACTCGGCTCTGTACCAAAGGTCCGCAGTCAGTCCTGTCGACGATGCTGCAGATGGTGAGCTCTGCTTTCATCCCGCTAGCGAGACTGGCAGTCTTCACCAAATCAGATAGCTGCCGGAAGCCAGAGAGGATTTCCTCCGATCCATAGCGACACACATCATTGGGCCGACATGAGCGACCACCTGCAGATGGGTGCACCCTGTACCCTTCATGGCATCCGGAAGGACCCTTTCCACATCTGGAATGACTCCCCCCGGTATGCACACGGAGTGCACATTGGTTTTCTTCCCCTCTCTTGCTGCCATTTCCCTAAGGGGCCCCATTACGCGCCTGACGTTGGAGCTCCCAACTACCAGTAAGCCCACCCTCTGCGACTGCCCGGATCTTGCAGACTGAGGGGCAACCTCTGGAACAGGACAAGCAGCCATGTCAGGCCGAAGATCAGTATCAGCCTGAGACAGAGCCTGAAACCGGTTCGTCAGACAAACTGGAGAGGCTTTCCGTTCAGCCCTCCGGAAAGTCTTTCGCCCCCTGCCACACCTTGAAACGACCTCCCACTCTACCACAGGTGAGGGATCAGCCTCAATGCGGGCAGTATCCCGGGCAACCACAGTCGTAGTCCGATCAGGGGATGCGTGGGACGAGCTGGCCGTCCCCGACAAACCCCCATCCGGACCCCCACAGTGATGCCCATTGGCAACAGCCTCAAGCTGTGTGACCGAAGCCAACACTGCCTGAAGCTGGGAGCGAAGGGATGCCAACTCAGCCTGCATCCGAACACAATGAGTTAGATAATGGAAAATTTTTGATGAAATACAAACAATGAAAGGAGTAATGGTACCAATTGATGATATAATTTATGCATTGAGTTGTTGACAGGCACATAAACAAGGTTGATAATATTGTGCAATTAAACTGCAGCTAAGGGGACTATGTAGCTGTGCATCTGTACTCTGTGTGTATATGTGTTCTGTTAAATCTGAAGGAGGACGTGTTCAAGAGCTTAGCAGCATTCAGAACCTTGTTTATGTGCTTACTGATGACTCATCATCTCAACTATACTGTACAGGCTGCCCTGCCAATTTAATAATTTCCTTAACTATTATGTGGTTCTCATTCTGCCCTACGTGCCAAGTAAGATCATAGCTTCAGTGGGGGCTGTTTGTTCCTGTGAAGTGCGAGCTGTTAATAATCTGCCCTTATGCAATAACTGCATGTAGCCTATAGGAGCCATGGGAGAAGATTCAAATGTTGTCCACTGGCTGCCACTGAAGACTGTAGATTCCAAGTCACAAACACTGGCATCCAGCTAGTTGCAGCATGTTTCTTTCCTGAATGATTTGGAGATCTAAGTCCTGAATCACATACTTCCATCTCTAATGTTTCACCTTTTGGCCCCACCAAGAGTCTGGTGCCCCTGCAACCTGACCAGGGCATGCATGACTGTAACCTACACAAAAAATCAACTTCCCTTAGGTTCCTAAAAAAATCTACATTTTATGATTTAATGACCATAAAGATGACCAAACCTTCACTATCCTAACTAGGCTCACTTTGCCTTGAACGATATAGTGAGTTTTACCTTTGCTCCTGCAGGAAGTCTAAAATATATTCTTCAAGCACATTTTTATTTCTTTTTATGGGTGAAGTATACCTTAGTTTTTATGTAGTGACTTGGAATCTGGAGGAATTACAGAACATGGTGTATAACTGAATGACTCCCCTCCACTCAATTACACAGATGTTTCATCTGCCATTATTCATCTGAAGTTATCTTTTGGACTACACTTCGCTAAATAGATATTTGTACACACATTTATAAGAAAATATTCAACAAAAATAATCAATTTGTGGAAGTATAATGTAATCGGAAAGATTAAAGAAAATCTACTCACCAAGAAGTGGCAGGAGAACACATACATAAAGATATTGATATTTGCAAGCTTTTGGAGCCAGTGGCTTCTTCTTCTGGCAAAGGGTTGAATGGGAAGGAAGAGGGACAAAGGAAAAGGACAGGTGAGATCCAGGAAATTGGGAGAGTTTGGAAAAATTGCCAAGAACTCCAAGAGACTTACTGGAGAGGATGAGAAGGAAAGTCTCTTGGTAAGGGGAGATTTACTGGACCGGATGGGAAGGGAAGTTTTTCCTTCTCATCCTGTCTGGTAAATCTCCCCTGACCTGCAGTTCTGGTTGACTTTTTCTGAAATCCCCATTTCCTAAACTTCACCAGTTCTTTACCTTCACCCCTCTTCCTTCCCCTTCAACTCATCTGTAAGGAGAAAAAAGCTATTGGCTCCAAATGTTTGCAGATTTCAGTACCCTTATATGTGCATTCTCCTGCCACAGCTTGGAGAGGAGATTTTTTATCTATCCAATTACATTATATTTTCAAACATTTATAAAAATGTGGTTTATGGTAAATTCTGTGGAATTATGCTTGAAAATGACCTGACCTTCTTACATTAGCATCAATACTGTATATTCAAAGAGGGAGTTTCATCACTGTAAATGCACAGAAAAGACTGGTGGCAAATAAATGAGCAATAAAATGATCTATTAATCACTCAAGTGCAGCTGTAAGCTCAATATATAATGGATTACTGAAGTTCTGTTGCTGTGAAAGGTTAGTAGCATTAGTCACAATGCTGTTCTACTGAAGATGATGTTTCTTATCTACCCATTACATTTTCTATTTCTGAGTATATAATCACTATACTACTGTTAGGAAGTGTTTCTTGCCTTGCTGTTTATGAAGCATTTTGGAATAAAATTAATCAATGTCATACAGTCATGCTTAAGAATATAAGAAAAACAAACTCATAAATAATTAATGCACAGTTGACAATGCAACCATTGCAAGTTGTCAACATGAGCAGAAAAAATAAGTTTGCTTCTATACCACTCTTTAAGTACTACATATATACAGTGTTGTAAATATTATTTATACACATTACACTGCACACTTATATTGTAAAATATAATTATTTCTATTGAAAAATGCATGCAGCCCACATATAACAAATAGAAAACTTTTGGTAAGGAACATGGTAATATACTGAAGAACATGCTTCAATAAATATCACAGGAAGGTAAATCACCAGTTCCCACAATATAAATGACATTATGAGCAGTGTATAGAACACACTGATAAACTGCACCTTTTAAGATTTACTTGTATTCTCTTCATTTCTCACTGTTTCACGATTAAGTGAAAAAGTGATCCACTTTTCCCGTAATTATCTACTCAGGTGCATATTGTGATTTACCATCAACTATTAAGATCCTGACTGATAGTTACAAGAAACAACTGTTATAAAAAATTGTAAGCTGCTGTTTGACTAAAAATCCTAAATATTTTAATTCGGATATAATAAGTTATTAAATGCCATCATGTAGAAAGATGCAAAGTATTAATATACATCTGAACAATAATCAAATATCAATATTTTTCATATATATTTTTATTTTTTAAAAATACACTGAGCTTTATAGTCAATGAATAAGTTATTTGTTAACTACAGCCAAAAAGCATTTTGTAGCACTTCATTCAGTCATGCATATCTGAAGAGCCCACTGTAGCGTAAAAGGCAATCACATCAATTGCGTTTACTATTTGGTTTACTATTACAGTAGCTGAAAACAAATAAATATCTCTCTCTGTATTACTGGAGTAATGACGGTCAATAGCAGAACATCACTGGTGCACTGCATTAAAAATACATGGTTGTAAACAAAAAAAAAAAAAAAAAAAAGTATCAATGTTTAACATCATTATTTTTGAAGGCAACTTCCAAAGACAAAGCTACAAATTTTGTTAATTTTTAATTTTTTTATTCTCAAAAGGCAACTTCAGAACACAGTATGCAAAGTGATGTTCTGCACATGTAAACTAAGAAATGAATATTTTCTACTACTCACGAGTGCCTTGTTTCCCTCATTATAACATTTCCTGGGTCTGTTTTCCTGATTTCACTTTCCCTTGCAGCTTCTGTAAGTGATTTAAATGCTGTCGAATGGATGCTGTAAAGAAGTTTCCGAATTTGTAAGAAAGTGAGAATAATAGATAATTTATCTTTCTGCTTAATAAATGTCACAGAAATTCATTACATGGTTTCTTTTAAGTTTAAGTGAAGTGAAGCATAAAACTATATTAATATGTAACATACTGTGTGCTAAACCAAGACTAACATCGACACCTTCAGTTTGAGGACTGATTCAATAACTGTTGTTATTTGAGAATGAATTTTGAATTCACTCAAAACATTAATTTTTCACTTGGTTCACTCTATTTCCTCCCAATTTCAAAGAAGTCATCCATTATATTTTGGAACTGGCTGCTCCAGAAGAAAGCATATGCTGTAATAATGTGTTGCATATGGTGATATGGGGAGTGGGGATTTGATGATAAGATAGAATAGAATGGACATGGGACCACTGAGAGAATGGTATAGTGGGAGATTCATTGGCTAGAAAAACTAAAGTAAGGGGAAAAGAAAGAAATAATAAAACAAATAACCGATTTTTTGAGAGGTTGGGAGGGTGGATTCCAGGATTGTGGCATAGAAGTAGAGTTTAATGGGAAGGGGAGTGTGTTAGTGTGAGGTGGGATGTGAGAATCCAGACAGCATGGGCTGTGAAGCAGCCACTGAGCTTGGTCACATACTCAGTAACATGTTCAGCCATTACATGGTCACCTTTGATCTAGACCACAGTATTGTAGTGCCCATTCATACACATAACAGAACAACTTAATTCATTTTATGAGAAAAATCAGTGGATACCATGTGCTAACAACACAGATGCAATAACATGAAGACAAATATGATTTTAACACCTCTCCAGATTCATCGCCATAGTAGATCAGCTATACAACAACAAACAATATACAACAATAAAGGATATGCAACAAAACATTCTTATAAGTAATCTGTCTCAATGCCAATCAGAATTCCACTGCAAGACTAACATGAAGCAGATGTAACGTTAATAAAAAATAACACTGGAACTGAAACTCCCTGGAAGATTAAAACTAAGTGCTGGACAAGGACTCAAGGACCTTTCTACATCTATGTCTACACAGATACTTCGCAGGCCACCATACACTGTGTGACAGATGGTACCCTGTACCACTACTAATCATTTCCTTTCCTGTTCCACTCACAAATATGGCGAGGGAAATACAACTGTATACATCCCCCCACATGAGCCCTAATTTCTTGTATTCTATCTTCATGGTCCTTATGTGCAATGTATGTTGGCAGCAGCAGAGCAGTTAGGCAGTCAGCTTCAAATGCTGGTTCTCTAAATTTTCTCAATAGTGTTTCTAAAAAAGAGCATCACTTTCCCTCCAGGGTTTCACACTTGAGTTCCTGAAGCATCTCCATAACACTTACGTGTTGTTCGAACCTAATAGTAACAAAGATAGCTACCTGCCTCTGAACTGCTTCGATGTCTTCCTTCAATCTGACCTGGTACGGATCCTAGACACTCAAGCAGAATTCAAGAATAGGTTGCAGCAGCATCCTGTACACAGTCTCCTTAACAGGTCAACCACTGTTTCCTAAAATTCTCCCAATAAACCAAAATCGACCATTTGCCTTCCCTAACATAGTTCTCACCTGCTCGTTATCACTTTGCAATGTTATGCCCAGATATTTTAACAACTTGACTGTGTCAAGCAGGACTCTAGTAATACAGTATCTGAACGTTATAGGTTTGATCTTCCCACTCGCTGACATTAACTTACATTTTTACACAATTATCTAGAGCTAGCTGCCATTAATCACACCAACTGGGAATTTTGTCTATGTCACCTTGTATCTTCCTACATTCACTCTACTTTGACACCTTACCATACACAACAACATCATCAGCAAACAACCACAGATTGCTGCCCACCATACCATTTATGCCTTTTGCGCACAAATACTCTACTTATTGAACTACCCAATTGCAACTCGTGACCTGACCGCATAACTTTTCCTCCCCAAGTACCTCTCTCCCACTTTCCAAACTTGAATCAATACTCACTCATGACACAAGACAGCTTTGCAAGAGACAAATATTGTAGTACTGAAAACACACCTTCAGTTGCTGTGATGATATGTGGATGACTAACAAATCATCTCAACCAAACTACATCTGTGTTTCAAACAAAATAATATGGGAACTGCTATGGGTTCACATACTCATGTATTTCATTCAGACTGTCAGTGATTGTTCCTCTCTTTTGGTAGACTATTTTGTCACAGAGTGGCTTTAAGTGATTATAAATAACTTCAGGCTCCGAAAGGTTGTTGATGGTCATAATTTACAATCTGCAGAAATTTTACATGATATGTATTCATCCTGCCCTAATTGCTATCGACTCAGTATCTCATAAGTAGGTTTTTTTTGTTTACATTTTTGTTGATTATATACCATTTTGGACTTTAGCATGTTTGTTTAAAAGCCATTATGTAAATAGCAAATCATTCTATGATTAGTGGACAGAGTGGAGTCAATTTAACAATACCAAATTTGAAGTTGGAGGCTCTTTACATATTAAATACAAAAATGTATGCTACCACACGTTTTGGCATCATACACCACCTCTTGAGATCGGTTTGGGTTACAGAGAAATATAACAACATGCAGGACAATACAGACACTATCAATATCCCACAAGACAAATTGAGGACAACCAAACCTAAAATAATAGAATTTGTAGATTTAGAGAAAGTTTTTGACAATGTTGATTGGGCTACATTCTGAAACTCCAAAGGCAGTAGGGATAAAATACAGAGAACAAAAGGTTATAGACAACCTGTATGGGAACCAGACTGTACTTTAAAAGAGTCAAAGGACACAAGAGAGGTAATGATTGAGAAGAGAGTAACACATGATTGTTGTCTTCCCTCCGTGTTATTCAATAAGTACACTGAATAAACAGTAAAGAACATCAAGGGGAAATTTGCAAAGAGAATTAAAGTTCAGAAAGAAAAAATAAAAACATAACGGTTTGCAGAAGACATTATAATTCTGCCAGGAGTTGGAAGATCGGTTGAACAGAAAGGATAGTGTCTTGAAAAGTTATATGATGAGTAACAACAGAAGTAAAACAAAGGTAATGGATTGTAGTAAAATTAAGTCAGATGATGTTGAGGAATTACATTACAAAATGAGACACTAAAGATTGTACATGTATTCTGTCACTTGGGTGGCGAAGTAATGGGTGATGGCCAGATTAAAAGAGGATGTAAAATACAGACAAGCAATAGTATGAAAAGCAGTCCCGTAAAACTAAGTATTTACCTGGAATGTAACCTCATATAGAAGTGAAATGTGGACAATATACATTTCAGACAAGAAGAGAACACAAGCTTTTGAAATTTGGAGCCACTGAAGAAAGCTGGAGATTAGATGTGTGGATCAGATAACTAATAAACAGTTACTGAATTGAATGGGGGAGAAAAGAAATTTATGGCACAACTTGACTAAAAGAAGGCATCAAGGAATTGTCAAGTTGATAATGGAAAGAGGTGAAGGATGTAAAAATTGTAGAGGGAGACCAAGACTGAGGACATTAAGCAGTTTCACATGGATGTAGGTTACCGTAGTTATGTAGAGAAGGAAGGGAATTAGGAAAGAAGATAGTAGTTTAACACTTCATTGACTGTGAGATCTTTAGAGGGGGAGCACAAGCTCAAATTATGAAAGTATGGGGAAGGAAATTGGCTGCACTCTTTTCAGAGGAACCAACTGCATTTGCCTGGAGTGATTTAGGGAAATGATGGAAAACTTAAATCTGGATGGCCAGATGGGTATTTGAACCTGCATTCTCCCGAATGGGAGTCTACTGTGCTAACCAATGTGCCACCTCACTTATGCAGAGATGAAGATGCTTACACAGGATATACTAATGTGGAAACCTTGCCTCAAACCAGTCTTTAGCCTGAGTACTACAACAAAAACAACATCAACACCTCTCATACTCATTTACTTATTTACACACACACACACACACACACACACACACATACACACACACACACCTCATATTCTACCATGCCATGAAGGAGAACTTTCAAGGATCAGGAGTGAGTCAAATTATATATTAATAGGCAGGATCAGCCACTGAAGGCTATTTCTATAAAGTATGCTAACAACCAATTATGATTTGTACTTACCAACTCACACTGCGAATTCCTTCAAGATGGGAATTATTTTACATACCAAAAGTAAAATTCACAAAAGAAAACTATAAAATTATAAAACAGCATTGCTGGCCAGTACTTACCTTCAGGGGGTGAAATTTTTAACACTGCTGATACACACATATAATAATATAAAACACTAGGATATCACTGCTTTCACAATGATAAGTTCCTTCCTTGGAAAAGAGAGATGGATAAGTTTTAGGAAGGTCAAAAATAAAGGGCAGGTCACTAGGATTGCAGGATGAGAGGGTCTCATGTTTTGTGAGTATGATGATTGATGGGCTACAAAGAGAGTAAGATGTCAAAGAAAGTAAATTAGTGAGAGGTAATGAGAACAGAGTGAGATGTAAAGATGGATTAGAGGATGCGGAATGAATAGGGCAAATAAGAACTAGGAGGAAAAGGAGATGAAAAATAAAAGTCCATTTCTCCTCCCGAAGTAGGAAAGTACTGATCAGCAATTCTGCCTCATACTTTGAGAATTATTTCACATGATCCTTACAAAACTATCAGTGATTAAGGACAACACACAATCTTTAATATACACTGTAGCTAACACTTACACCTTGTAGGACACATCTGCTATCAGTGTACTAAATGGGATGAGAATGAGTCCAAGCCAAAAAACAGGTGAAGTACACATCATTCGATCCATTCCCAGCATAACAGCTCCAACAGGGATGACAGGCCAAAAATTACTGTGGAATGAATGACAATATTAGCACCTGTATATTCAGTATGATGCTGTAACTGCACAAAATGCAAACCTAAATATGGGGTGTTCAAAAAGTCTCTCTGCAGTCCCATATAATTGTTAGCCACACGTGCCATATGCCGCAGTGAATATACCGAAATGAAACTCAGTGAAATACAAGTTATTAATTTATTGAATATTCATTTTTACTTACAAATTTTCACATTAAATGTTGAAAGTGTCCCCCCTGTTGTTGAATACAGAATTCAATTCTGTCTAATCATGTTTCCAAACACAAGCTGTAACATTTCTTCTGTAACAGAAGCAGTGAAAGTGGATATTGCAGTTTTCAATACATCGATGGATTTTGGAAGGTTTTATAGACAGTTGCTTTCGCTGCACCCCAGAAGAAAAAGTCAGGTGGTGTTAGGTCAGGCGATCGTGGAGGCCAAAGTCCCTGTGAAATTATGCAATCACCAAAAACATCAGCAAGCAGTGACATTGAAACATGAGCTGTATGCGCAGTTGCACCATCATGTTGAAAATAACCGTTCAGTATTTCATTTAACGCAAGTTCTCCTATGAATGGGAACAGAATATCACTGCAGTATTGTTGTACGCTTATTGTTTTGTTGAAAAATATGGGACCCACAATCCAATATCTAGAAATTGCAATCCCAACTCCTATTTTCACAGAATGAAGTGGTTCCTAATGAATACACAATGGATTTGCAGTACACCACATACAAGAATTTTGTGAGTTCATGTACCCGGATAAATGAAACCACGCCATAATCAGTGAAAAACGTTTCATTAAGAATATCCCTTCCATTTTGTTGAACGAAATTTTTGAACCATTGACAATAATGCAGTCTCTTGCCATGATCAGTATTTTTCAGTTCTTGCATGACTGTCACTTTGTATGGGATAAGTTCTAATTTTTTCCTTACAGCTGTGTAGGCCATTACGACACTAACATCAATTTCCTGGGCAAGTTTTCTTACTGACTTGGTCGGACTCATCGACATTATATCAGAAATATCGAGTAGTTTATCTTCAGACAAAACGTTATGATGACCGCTTCTCGGTGCATCTGTCACTGAACCCGTACTTCAAAATTTATTAATCAAATCTCGCACAGTATTGCAATGTGGAAGTGTTGTCTCTGGGAAAACTGAATTAAATGTTTGATGAACTGAAACTGTGTATTTACTGCCAGCTTTGAGCACTTGTTCAACTAAAGACACACATTCTTCAATGGTTAGCATTTTGGCAGTGACAAAAACAAAACAAACGAACAAAGGAACTAAACTTTAACGTTCACGTCAACACATAATGACACACACCAATGATACTACTGTCGCTGACTGAGATAAACGAAACAGTGGAGTGCTGGGAGAGTCCACTTGAAGGGAAGTAACCCAGGCAGGCGAACAATCCTATGGCATGTGCGGCTAACAACTGTACAGCACTGCGGAGAGACTTTTTGAACATTCCGTATGTCCAATGAGAAGCTTTTCCACAAGTACAACCACATTAGATATGACAATGACTGGTTATTAATACAGGTATTGTGTCTGTTCTTTCAGACAACATGCACATCTTTAAGAACAGACACCATCGTGTTGATCCTTGATGAGAAACAGCTTGCTTAATGGCGATACAAAAAAATTTGTGATGGACTGAGATTCAAACACACACACACACACACACACACACACACACACTGACTCTCTTTATGAGAAACAGCTTAATGGTGGTAGATGAAAATCTGTGATGGACTGGGATTTGACCCCGGATTTCCCACTCCATGTGAGCGGTCACCTTATCCTCTTTGGCTGTCTGAGCAGTCTCCCATTCAACCCAAATCTCCATATGTCACACACTACTGAGAAGTGTCCCTTTTATTATTCCTCTCTGCTCGTAGCCCTATTGTATTCCCATGAGAGGTCACATCATTGTGTATCTGCACTGAAAGATCAATGTGCCGTCGGGTACATGTGTTATATAGGTATGGTATCTGTTCTTTTGGACATGGGCAGGGGACACTACTCAGTAATGTGCGACATATGGACATATGGGTCGAACAGGAGATGTACTTAAATAGTTGAAGTGTTTAAAGTGACTGCTTGCATAAAATGGGAAATCTGCATTTGAATCCCCAAATTTTCACCTATCACCAATGTGTTATTTCAATGCCCCAATGTAGCAAAATGTTGGAAATTCCTTTTGTCATTATCATTAATATCATTGCATATTTCTTGACAACTGATGAAATTGCAATTCTAAATAGAAATCTGCTACGTAAGTTGAGAAATGAGCATTTCTGTAAGTAACATGTCTTCCTGTAAATATTCCACAAATAACTCTAACCTTATAAGCTTCACACATTGAGGACTAATAATTGTGGACAAACTGCTAGGTGATTGGGGAAAGAAGTGCTAACTATTTAGTATACAACACGACAACTATACCTGGGACCATTTATTGCACAACACAGGATACAGCCAAACAGGCACCAATTGAAAGGTCAACAGCATTCAGAATTAGGATTTTGTTAGCCACTCCGTTCATTAGATATTGCACTTCTTTCCAAATGTTGGCTTATTGGATATGTGTTCTGTGGATGGAAATTCTCCCCTTAAAGCCTAGGTTACATGAATAAACTGAGATGTGAAGTTTGTTTCTTGAAACCAGTGTTGCAAAACAGTTTTCATAAATGGCTGTCTATACAGTGGCATCAGTGAACACCTCAGTTTTGACATTTAGTGAGTACCAAAGCACTGTTTTTAACTCTGAAATGAAATTGTGGCAGTTACATTTGTAGTAAAGGAGTTCAGGCTTGTCTGACTGAAATACGTACAAAAGAAAAAGAACAAATATGCTTGAATTCCTGACGGGCTAAAGAGAAGATGTCATCTTGGGCACTCAATGACATAATTTTGGCCCACTACTCCAAAAGTTACTTTAACCATGTACGAATGATATCTGAAACATTCATGGATCTTAATAGAGTTTAAGAGGGTATGAGGAAAGAATGTACACTAATGTATGAAATATCATCATCACAAATGAAACTGGAGAACATATAGCTATTTTTTTGTAAGTGGAGATTTTCTATCCTCATCTCTGTAGTACCCATATCGTGTTCCATAACTGATAAATTTGTTCCAGGTATTTGTGATGCCACCTTTCTGTGGTTGTTTCTTATCTCTGGCTTTCTGACATCAAGCTTTACACTTCTATGTCTAAATTTTCTATTTTCACAATTATCTTCACAGTATAATCTTTGGGAAGCTTTCACATCTATACAGCGGTGGAAGGAGATGGAGAGAGATAGAGGGGGGTAGAGGGGGGGAGGAGAGAGAGAGAACGAGAGAGAGAGAGAGAGAGAGAGAGAGAGAGAGAGATATCTATGTTCAGTCCAGATGTTTGGATCATGGTCATATGATATCCTCTTATTACTCTAATGTCATACATAATGAAACAGCTATGCAGCATCTCTTCCTTTCTTTGTTTGTTTCAAGGGTTGATAATTACCTTACTGTAGGGGTCACATAAATATACATGGCATGATTGGGACTGTTATGAGAGACGTTCATGTAAATCAAATTTTTCCAACATACTTTTTGTTAATATGTCTGTCTTTCAGGGTGCACTAAAAGGCCTTAATGGTTTGCTGTCTACTTCCATACAGCTAAATATTCCTTGTTCCACACAGCTAAATATTCCTTGTTAGCTGCTCCAGGTTACAATCTCAGTGAGGGACAAATCTAGGATTGTCCCATACAATTACTTCCATTATGCCTTTTATTAAAACTAGTGTATATGTAATTACTTCCATTATGCCTTTTATTAAAACTAGTGTATATATTCCACCAGATATACAAACCTGTACACAGCAACAAAGATAAACCACATGGCAATTGAGCCCCAGATTGCAAGATGAGTGAGCCATGTCCACGCATTTGTCACCAAGCCAGCCTTCAAACATACTGTCACTACGACATACTGAAACAAAGAACGTATTTTATATCAGGTGATGCCATAATAAAATACAAATATATCATGTAATAATTTCATCAGGAGCAGTGACATTACAAGTCAGTCTGATTTCCCCTTGTGGCACACCCATCTCAACATGCAAGCTGAGTGAACAACCCCTAACTCTCAAACTTCCAAAAGCCACTTAACTTTCCTCACTAAGCAGGAAACACAGTTCACAAGTCTATGAATAGTTTTTTCTACTTTTAAATGTATCAACTAATAGCACTTGAATTTCATCTCCTGGAGACAAATACTGGTCAGCTATTTAGCCTCTTTGTAATTTTACAGTTTTCTCGAGTAAATTATCTTTTTGATATTATACATTATTAATGTTCACTGAAGTTAAAATTAGCAAAACAAAATTAAGAGGAGGGTTCCTAATTTAAGAAAGGCCGAGTAAAATTGTTATATTAAGTAGTTTTACTCAGAACTGACTTGTAAACAAAATTCTTCGATTTTATTATGAAAATGATAGTAGCTACTCATCGTATAGCAGAGATGCTGAGTCACAGATATGCACAACAAAAAGACTGCCAAACAAAGCTTTCAGCAAAACAGATCTTCATCAAAATTAGACCCTCCCCACCCCCAAGCATGCACATGCGTGCACGAAATGCAGCTCATACACACACATGTTGTATGTGAATATGTGTGTGTGTGTGTGTGTGTGTGTGTGTGTGTGTGTGTTTTGCCTAATTCTGATGAAGGCCTGTTTGGCTGAAAGCTTTGTTTGATTGACAGTCTTTCTGTTGTGCCTATTTGTGACCCAACATCTTTACTATATGGCGAGTAGTACCCATTCTTTTCATAATATTGTCATTATTCCATCCTGCGTTTTCCATTGTTTGATTTTATCTTCCCATTATCATTATCAGTTTTGACCATCAACAGATTATCTCTTTAAAAGGAGAGAGGAAAAAAAGGGAAAAACACTTCTTCAGAGGGATGCCTACAACTATGCAGTAAAAGTGCAACTCTATGAGAGGTGCCCATGACGTAAACAGGTTTGCACTCAGGTTGGGAATGTTGAAGGCTGCAGTTAACTGCAAAATAATATAAAGCCTGAAACTCATAAACTGGATAACGTAAAATTAAAAAAATTCACTATACTAATATGACTGTCAGATACAACCTACTCAAAAGCAAAAACTAGTAAAAAATACATAACTACTGGTGTAGGAAAGTTAGAAGTTTACTAGAAATGAGGTACATAGTGCTTGTCTTCAGAGGTGATTCACAATTGACAAACTTGCCATTGGCTGTTCCAAATGAACACTCAACATAAAAAATGAAACATCTGTTCAAACAAGCTTCAATTACATCAATATGAACTGTCAGAAAAGAAAGATGGTAGGGAATAAAGGTAGTAATAAAACAGCTTTTGGTTCTAATTTGAAAAAATGAGGACACAATGTGGGGCACACACTTCAGCATCCTGGCATGAAATGAGCACACAATGTAGGGTACACACTTCAGCATCCTGGCATGTCATTATATTCCAGTAGGATACCAATAATTGGCATGTACATGAAATTTTTATTAATATAAAAACATCAGTTGTTAAATGAACAAAACTTTTTTCAAGAACTTAATATATTTATTCTCCTTCTTTTGCAAGGGTTCTCTTCTGTCAGTGAGTCCTCAAGTAGTAGGTGTATATTGAATATTTGGTGGACACCAGTGGTTACTGGTATCCAGTTTGTCGCACACAGATAAAATCTGTATGTGGACGTCATCTACTCTGCTACTAATTCTACTAATAAATGTCCAACTTATTTACATCAGTGGCATGTTACTTTTAGTTTGAGATGGGCATGTCTTACAATTAAATTAATGTTCTAAATATTTTAAAATTATATTTGCAGTTTCAGAGTTGTAAGCTTTATACTATTATACAGTTAAATACAGCTTTGATCTCCACCTCTCAGATTGTATATATGTTTACACTGCAAGTGCCTCTCTTCACCTGTTCAGTTCTAATTTTACTGAAGTGCTGCATGCTTCCTTTTGACGAGTTACTACATAAAATATTCAAATGCATGTTAGCTGTGTATGGAAGCTGATTTGAGTTTCTAACTTAGTTACTTAGATAATTTATGTTACTATTGTTATTATTATTATCATTATTATTAAACAATGGAAAATCCAGGATGGAATGTAACAATATAATGAAAAGGACAGTTGATGCTCACCATACAGCAGAGATGCTGAGTTGCAGAAGGGAATAACAAAAAGATTTGGAAAGTTAACTTTTGGCCAATAAGGCCTTTGTCAAAAGTAGACAACATACATACACGCACACACTCACGCAAACGCAACTCACATACATATGACATGGTAGTCTGGCTCCAACTGTCAGACACTGTGGCCATGTGTGTCAGTTTTGAGTGTGTGCATATGTGTATGCTATCTTTTTTGACAAATGTCTTGTTACCTGAAAATTAACTTTCTGACAGTCTTTTTGTTGTGCCTTAGTGCGATTCGGCATCTCCATTGTATTACTATTATTATTTTATTATTGTAATGTGTAAAAGGTGGTAGGGTGGTAGGTAGGAATTACTAACACATATGTATATATTTAATAATAATGATAACTTAAAAATGATCAGCATGTAGGCATACATTCAACATAATTTGCTTTGTGAATGTAAAATGACTTGTTCCACACTATTATCATTTATCTTGAAAATGATCCATGCAACATGAAACTAACTAACCAACTACTCCTCTTTTTTTACTTTTTTCCAAACAGATCATCTGATGATGGCTTTTAATCTGATTCTGTTAATAGTTCCATGTGTATGAGCCGTGACTGGGAAGACAGTGTAAAAGAATTTAGTTAGAGCTTATCTGCTACTGCTTGCTTAGTATTCACAAAATTGCATGAGATTTATTGAAGAATGAGGATTACCTACATCTAAAAACAGAAAAACCAGCATGGAAAAACAACAATATGGAAAGGACCGATTGCTACTCACTCCACAGAGGAGGCAGTGAGCTGTAGATAGACACAATGAAAAAGAATGCTAAGAATATGAGACATACTTAGCTATTGGTCCATTATCAGACATAGAAACACACAGTCACCGTCATCCCCAGAGATGACAGTGGCCATGTGTGTGCAAGTTGTGCTTGTGTGAACGTAGATAAGTTTTCAATTTCTGGCGAAGAACTTGTCCTTTAGCAGAATGTATCTAGCATTCTTTTTCATTGTGCCTGTCTGTGATTCAGTACCACCTCTATCTACTCTTTCCATTGCCAATTATCTACACTCGTAAGGACATGTCCATTTACAGTAAACATTATTATCCATCATGTTGTTAACAATGATGTGGATACACAGTTAGTCAGCGAACAGTAGACAAATGCTGAGTGAGACCAGTGCGGTATCTTTTGACTCTATTTACCTTTGTTCAGATTTCTTTGTTCCTTCCATGAGGTTGGGACCTCTTGAATTCCTGTGGAATGAAAACCATAGACAGCTGTATGTACGATCCTTTATTTGGAACCACAAAACCAGTTGTGGTTTCAAATAAAGGATCTTAAATACAGCTTTTGCAGTTTTTCTTTCACAAGATGTACATTCACCGCTGAGGTTGTTCTGAACACAAAGCTATTTGTAAGCTTTTGATTTGTTCTTTATTTTATATCTCTTGCAGGGTTGTGCAATAAATTACATTTATACATCATGTCAGTATATATGCTGTTTTTATTGAGACCAGTGATCCCACAAGTTGTGAACCCTAAAAACAATCAATACATGTGAAATGACACTGCTGGCTTCAACAAATGGCATTTCACTAGAATAATCTGTGTTTTGAACAGTGTACATACAAATCTCACTCTCAAACAGCTCTAGCTAACAGAAATTCTTCAGTATTTGTGGACTGTGTGCAGCCTAGAAACATTTTGCATCCTCTGCACCGAACAGCACAGTCACCACGATTCTGCCAAATATGCCACATCAGTCAAACTTGAGTTTGAAAATGCTCAAACCTTTGTTTGTCACTTAACGGTGAGCATGACAACATATTGCAGTTAATATTTACTACTGCCTCCCCCATGAACCACTGACCATGGACCTTGCCGTTGGTGGGGAGCCTTGCGTGCCTCAGCGATACAGATAGCCGTACCATAGGTGCAACCACAACAGAGGGGTATCTGTTGAGAGGCCAGACAAACGTGTGGTTCCTGAAGAGGGGCAGCAGCCTTTTCAGTAGTTTCAGAGGCAGCAGTCTGGATGATTGACTGATCTGGCCTTGTAACACTAACCAAAACGGCCTTGCTGTGCTGGTACTGCGAATGGCTGAAAGCAAGGGGAAACTACAGCCGTAATTTTTCCTGAGGGCATGCAGCTTTACTGTATGGTTAAATGATGATAGCATCCTCTTGGGTAAAATATTCCGGAGGTAAAACAGTCCCCCATTTGGATCGCTGGGTGGGGACTACTCAAGAGGACGTCGTTATCAGGAGAAAGAAAACTGGCGTTCTACAGATCGGAGCATGGAATGTCAGATCCCTTAATCGGGCAGGTAGGTTAGAAAATTTAAAAAGGGAAATGGATAGGTTAAAGGTAGATATAGTGGGAATTAGTGAAGTTTGGTGGCAGGAGGAACAAGACTTCTGGTAAGGTGAATACAGGTTTATAAATACAAAATCAAATAGGGGTAATGCAGGAGTCGGTTTAATAATGAATAAAAAAATAGGAGTGCGGGTAAGCTACTAAAAACAGCATAGTGAACACATTATTGTGGCCAAATAGACACAAAGCCCACACCTACTACAGTAGTACGAGTTTATATGCCAACTAGTTCTGCACATGACGAAGAAATTGAAGAAATATATGATGAAATAAAAGAAATTATTCAGATAGTGAAGGGAGACCAAAATTTAATAGTCATGGGTGACTGGAATTCGGTAGTAGGAAAAGGAAGAGAAGGAAATGTTGTAGGTGAACTTGGAACGGGGGCAAGGAACGAAAGAGGAAGCCGCCTGGTAGAATTTTGCACAAGGCACAACTTAATCATAGCTAACACTTGGTTCAAGAATCATAAAAGGAGGCTGTATACATGGAAGAAGCCTGGAGATACTAACAGGTTTCAGATATATCATATAATGGTAAGACAGAAATTTAGGAACCAGGTTTTAAATTGTAAGACATTTCCAGGGGCAGATATGGACTCTGACCACAATCTATTGGTTACGAACTGTAGATTAAAACTGAAGAAACTGTAAAAAGGTAGGAATTTAAGGAGATGGGACCTGGATAAACTGACTAAACCAGAGGTTGTACAGGGTTTCAGGGAGAGCATAAGGGAACAATTGACAGGAATGGGGGAAAGAAATACAGTAGAAGAAGAATGGGTAGCTTTGAGGAATGAAATAGTAAAGGCAGCAGAGGATCAAGTAGGTAAAAAGACGAAGGCTAGTAGAAATCCTTGTGTAACAGAAGAGATACTGAATTTAATTGATGAAAGGAGAAAATATAAGTGCAGTAATGAAGCAGGCAAAAAGGAATACAAACGTCTCAA
Source organism: Schistocerca serialis cubense (assembly GCF_023864345.2). Taxonomy (NCBI): domain Eukaryota; kingdom Metazoa; phylum Arthropoda; class Insecta; order Orthoptera; family Acrididae; genus Schistocerca; species Schistocerca serialis. The sequence continues at coordinate 260,910,120 of NC_064641.1, forward strand.
AAATGAGATCGACAGGAAGTGCAAAATGGCTAAGCAGGCATGGCTAGAGGACAAATGTAAGGATGTAGAGGCTTATCTCACTACGGGTAAGATAGATACTGCCTACAGGAAAATTAAAGAGACCTTTGGAGAAAAGAGAACCACTTGCATGAATATCAAGAGCTTTGATGGAAACCCAGTTCTAAGCAAAGAAGGGAAAGCAGAAAGGTGGAAGGAGTATATAGAGGGTCTATACAAGCGTGATGTGCTTGAGGACAATATTATGGAAATGGAAGAGGATGTAGATGAAGATGAAATGGGAGATATGATACTGCGTGAAGAGTCTGACAGAGCACTGAAAGACCTGAGTCGAAACAAGGCCCCGGGAGTAGACAACATTCCATTAGAACTACTGACAGCCTTGAGAGAGCCAGTCCTGACAAAACTCCACCATCTGGTGAGCAAGATGTACGAGACAGGCGAAATACCCTCAGACTTCAAGAAGAATATAATAATTCCAATCCCAAAGAAAGCAGTTGTTGACAAATGTGAAAATTACTGAACTATCAGTTTAATAAGTCACGGCTGTAAAATACTAATGCAAATTCTTTACAGATGAATGGAAAACTTGGTAGAAGCCGACCTTGGGGAAGATCAGTTTGGATTCTGTAGAAATATTGGAACACGTGAGGCAATACTGACCCTACGACTTATCTTAGAAGCTAGAATAAGGAAGTGCAAACCTACATTTCTAGCATTCGTAGACTTAGAGAAAGCTTTTGACAATGTTGACTGGAATACTCTCTTTCAATTCTGAAGGTGTCAGGGGGTAAAATATAGGGAGCGAAAGGCTATTTACAATTTGTACAGAAACCAGATGGCAGTTATAAGAGGCGAGGGGCATGAAAGGGAAGCAGTGGTTGGGAAGGGAGTGAGACAGGGTTGTAGCCTTTCCCCGATGTTATTCAATCTGTATATTGAACAAGCAGTGAAGGAAACAAAAGAAAAATTTGGAGTAGGTTTTAAAATACATGGAGAAGAAATAAAAACTTTGAGGTTCACCGATGACATTGTAATTCTGTCAGAGACAGCAAAGGACTTGGAAGAGCAGTTTAATGGAATGGATAGTGTCTTGAAAGGAGGATATAAGATGAACATCAACAAAAGCAAAATGAGGATAATGGAATGTAGTCAAATTAAGTCAGGTGATGCTGAGGGAATTAGATTAGGAAATGAGACACTTAAAATAGTAAAGGAGTTTTGCTATTTGGGGAGCAAAATAACTGTTGATGATCGAAGTAGAGGGGATATAAAATGTAGACTGGCAATGGCAAGGAAAGCATTTCTATAGAAGAGAAATTTGTTAACATCAAGTATAGATTTAAGTGTGAGGAAGTCATTTCTGAAAGTATTTGTATGGGGTGTAGCCATGTATGGAAGTGAAACATGGACGATAAATAGTTTGGACAAGGGGAGAATAGAAGCTTTCGAAATGTGGTGTTACAGAAGAATGCTGAAGACTAGATGGGTAGATCACACAACTAATGAGGAGGTACTGAATAGGACTGGGGAGAAGAGAAGTTTGTGGCACAACTTGACTAGAAGAAGGGATCGTTTGGTAGGACATGTTCTGAGGCATCAAGGATCACCAATTTAGTATTGGAGGGCAGCGTGGAGGGTAAAAGTCGTAGAGGGAGACCAAGAGATGAATACACTAAGCAGATTCAGAAGGATGTAGGTTGCAGTAGGTACTGGGAGATGAAGAAGGTTGCACAGGATAGAGTAGCATGGAGAGCTACATCAAACCAGTCTCAGGACTGAAGACCACAACTACAACAACAACTTACTACTGATGCACTTGATGCCCAGGCTCTGTTGTTCATGCCGCCCCTAAACAGAGTAAATATCAATGCCTGAATGACAACATGCTTAAACGAGTGTGTAAATTGCAGGATCTACACATGCAGCAAGTTCTATACAGTGATGTTATTAGTGACTAATCTCCCTCAGAATTTTGGTGCCACCTTCATGCATTAGTTACAGAAATTTGAAGTATCTGGTGCAACACCGCACCAAGTATGATTTAACCAACTGACATTTGACATTAAAAGTGCTGTGACTTCCAACAGTGGTGACATGTCTTCACAGTTGGACATTATTAACAAAACTCTCAGTATTTTGCAAAATGACAACACAGGTGGAGCATCTCAGTATTGTAATGGCATTATAGCCATAGTTTCACCTGATGCTGCAAGAGAACATCAGCTTCTGCTTGCGGAGCAGGTCCATGCACACAGGTAATATCTAGTGGCAAATAAAAGAAACAGAACTGCAGCATTGACACACACCAGCTGGGGCAGCAACACCCACTGGAGCACATGTTGAAGTATCAACAAACAGATGCTGACTCAGTGTTGGTACCACTTGCATATCAGAACACAAGCAAGGAAGTGCATCTCTCCTTGTGGTTACCCAAATGACAAAAATGACTGGATTTAGGCATGACCGGCAGCTCAAAGAAGAAGCACCCAACTACCAAAATTACTACTGATCAAGGAAGACTATTTGTTCCATGAAGTTGACAACCTGAGTGGTTTGCAAGACCACCATACAGCCAGCTACCATCCAACCAGCAATGGGATGGTGAAATGGTGGCATAGGGCTGTGAAATTGTCATTAACATGCCACCATACATGATGGATATCAGTACTGTTTTAATGCTAATAGGATCATACACGGCTGAAAAACCAGGCACTGGTGCCTCTGAGGTGGATTTTGTTTATGGAGTAACCCTTCAACTTCCCATGGAACATACCATGCAACAGCAGGAGCATTTTCTATCTACATCTACATAGGTACTCTGCAAGCCAACGTACACTGTGTGATGGAGGGTAACCAGTAGCACTACTTGTCATTTCCTTTCCTGTTACACTCACAAATAGAGTGAGGCAAAAACGACTGTCTATATGCCTCCTTATGAGTCCTAATCTCTTGTATGTTATCTTCATGGTCCTTACGTCCAATGTACATCGGTGGCAGTAGAATTGTTCAGCAGTCAGCTTCAAATGACAGTTCTCGAAATTTTCTCAATATAAATTATCGAAAAGAATGTCGCCTTCCCGACAGGGATTCCCACATGAGTTTCTGAAGCACCCCCGTAACACTTATGTGTTGTTTGAGACTCTATTGCATAAGAAGTCTTCGAGCCACACACATATATGTGTGAACTTATTCTGTATGCTCATACCTTCTTAACAGCCTGCAATGGGGCACCATGTCAAATGCTTTCTGGAAATCTAGAAATATGGAATCTGCCTGTTGCCCTTCATCCACAGTTCACAGTACATCGTGTGAGAAAAGGGCAAGCTGAGTTTTGCACGAGCAATGCTTTCTACAGCCCTGCTGATTCGTGGACATAAACTTCTCAGTCTCAACAAAATTTATTAGAGTTGAATTGAGAATATGTTCCCGGATTCTGCAGCAAACGGAAGTTAGGGATATTGGTCTGTAATTCTGTGAGTCTGTTCTTGTACCCTTCTTAGATATGGTATCACCTGTGCCTTTTTCCAGTCAATTGGGAGTTTGTACTGAGTGTGACATTCACAAAAAATGCAAGTTAGGTAAGTGGTGAATGCCGTAGAGCTGCCACTTGTCATTCAACATGTAAAGCATTATGTTTCTAAATTCTGCCCATCCCCAACACCTCATCACACGGACACAAATATTTTTGACTGTAATGATACACGCACTTGTTCTTGTGCAGTGTTATGAAGGGATGCAGTTAGAGTGTCACTACAGTCTCCATACACTAGCCTGTATACAGTCTTGGCGAACACACATTGAAAATCCTACAGAGTGGTAAAGCCACTACCATAATATTAGAGTAAGTTAATCCCGTCTAAATATTACCAGAGGACACAACTTCAGCTTAACATTATGACTGTCAACTGAAGCCTACACTATAAGACACAAGTGGTGATGAGACTACACCATCACCTAAGTAGCCTTTGCTTTGTCATCATTGCAAGCTATGCAGGTTTCACAGGATCCATTGCCGATTTGTCCCAAGGCTGTGCAAGTGCTGCATTACAAATTCCCCTTTAACCTGAAGCTCCACTCTACAGGGTGAGAGGGGGGCAGGGAGAGGGGTGTCTATGTGGTGATGCAATTAGATAACTAAAGACAAACACTGAGAGAGAAAAGTGTGATACATCTGGCTCAGTTCACATTTGTTCAGTTCTCTTTGCTCCTTCCACATGATTGGTAAGTGTGCAATAAACCAGTATACATTCTGCTTTTGTTTTTATTGTGCTCAGTGATCCTACAACGGTTTTTCATTCTTGACTATATATAATCTGACAGCTTGTAACAGCCGATAACATTATGTATCTGGTCTTGGTTGTGTAAGTTTCTAGAAGCACTGTTACAACAAATAGAAGCATTTTTGACTCATTCTTAATATAAATTCTTAAGAAAGGAACTCTCTGGGCTCAAATTAAAGGCATTCTTAGTCTTTAAAGAAATTTGATTTGGAGCCTATATTGCAAATACACACTCATATGTAAAGGAGAGATTGCCATTCACCACAAATTACTGCTGCATATCTAAACTTTTGGATGAAAAGAGATCTTGTTGCAGTCAGACAAAGTGGTCAGTGTGTGTGTGTGTGTGTGTGTGTGTGTGTGTGTGTGTGTGTGTGTGTGTGTAATAGCAATCTGTTCTTTTCATATTGTTGTTATTCCATTCTGGACTTCCCATAGTTTAAATACACATTTATACAACATAAAATATTCTAAGTACATGATGAGTTAGAAGTAACAATTAAATGCAACATCATCAATTAATTTAATTTTCAAATACTGAAAGATAAGGTTTATTTGAAGATCAGATAGAAAACTATGTTCCTCAGTTTCCTACATTCATCCAAAAGCAACTTTTGAACAAATAAGTTTAACAGTTTTTATGATATTTAAAGATTTATCATTTTTCTGAGTGAAACAGGAAATAAGGCTGAATGATTGTTATAAAGGTCATTAGAGAATCAGCACTGGTTTAAATTGGATTAGGATGAAGAATCAAATTATTCTAAATGACTTGGGGGCCAGACACACAATTGAACCCTGTTTCTCTTAAAGTCCAGTACCTTAACTACTCTAGCCTTTTACTTGACCCCATAACAGGAGCGTGTTTATACAACAGTATCAGTTAATGATACAAGCTTGAAACAAAAACCCTATACACAGTTCTGCTCCCAAAATAACACATAAGATGATGACAGAAACTCCATATTTTCTAGGTGAAATAAAATAATAGGCAAATTTAGTAGTTAAAAAAGTGACACTGAACATAATAATGAATACTTCTAATAACTAAAAAGAGTTGAGGCATTTTGATGACATGCCTGGTGTTCTATCGTAAAGTATGTACAACTTCGAGTAAGTGTGGCATGAAAAAGATAGAAATGTGCCACATCCTGCTGCTTCATGGTATAAAGCCATGCATCAGTTACTCTGTCGCGGCCAGCATGGCATTGTACCTTGAAGCACCAGGATCTAGCTTGTTTCGGTCTTTTTGTACTACGCTTACTCAAAGTTGTACATACATTATGAGAGAACTCCTGGCATGTCATTGTAATGCCACATCTTTTCTATGGCATGCTTTTATTTTTTTAAAAAATTACTTATTAGAGGCATTCCTTCTTGTATGTTGACTTTGGGTTTTATCCAATCATATGAGCAGAATTTTATGAGAGTTGTTATTTTACAGCATACTGCATAATCCTTAAGTGACAGACTAGTGTAAGCATTGTATGATGTTAACTGCTACTGACTGGTTTTATGGTTATGTAATTTTTGTCATTGAGCCTACATGCTCTTTGGGTATGCCCTACTAAATTTGCTTTTTAATTTTTCTATTGTAAGCTTGTAACCTTGATATATTTTCCTTTTAAGATCTGAGGATGGCAATGCGTATTGCCGGAACTAGTAATCAATTTTGTTAACATAGCAGGCTTGGCAAATAAATTGGTTTCTAAAAGAAGACTACACTATAAACTTATATGTCACCTCCTGTGCTGAATGATCATGTCAGGTAACCATCAAAACTGTTAATTGCTTAATTTATTAGACACACAAACATCAATACTTAAAATTATCAGGAAATCTACTAAAATTGACAGGGCAACAAGAAAGTAGTTGTTCTACTATAAACTACAACTATAAATTAAACAAATAAATTAGTTTTTTTTCCATACCGTATACACAATATTTCCTAGAAGCAGATAACCACCTTCTCGTCCATTGGCCCATATAACATCTTTCTGCAGAGCAAATAATGGTAGCCAGTACAGCAGTACTGAGTGTACAAGAGCATTGAGGATCCATACCCAGAAAACTCTAACATTGAACAGATCAGCATTCTGAGATGGTTTGTACAGAGCAGGATACTTCAGCATTGTCTCAGCAGAACAGACTTTGTCAAACAGACCCAGTGCAAGTGGTGGAGCTGCTGTGAACAACTAATTCAATGTTTGTACTTCAGAAGTTATTTTAATAGTTAACAATGGCACAATAACAATAATAAGAATATGAAATACTTTTTTAAATAAAGTACAAGGGAAAATCATAATTATAGGGAATGGAAAAAATTCATTTACAGCATAATAACAATTTGGAAATGATACATTGTCGCTCACCATATAGAATAGGCTTAAATCGAATGCTTCCTTTATATGGTGAGCAGCAATTTATCCTTTCCATATTGTCATTATTCCATCCTTAATTCATTTAAAGCATCCTGTTATATGTGTGACTTGTCTCATGGTACACAATTTTCAAGTGTTCTGATTTGTTATACAGGAGATGCATTGTGGTGCTACACGCTCAAGTGACTGGTGATATGAAAGTTGTATTCCACAATTGCATATAATTAAGTAATAGCAGACGATGAGGTTTAAAAAAAAAAAACTTTATTAAATTAGTGAGTGCCAAAATCTGAATATTAATTTTGTGTGTGTTTCAAGAGTGACTGAGAGAAGATGATAAAATAATGCCCCATGAATACAAGTATTCTTTCTCCATTTTGTTAGTTGATACTTAACAGCACTAATAAGTTACAGACTACTGTCAAGATAGTAATTTTTTTTCAAACCATGTTTTATAAAAACTGCCTTCAAGTGCAGGAACACCCTTGCAAGGTGAAGTTGACAATAAAAAGTCCCCAGAGTGTGGAAACTTATCATCACAGAGTGGTTCTTCCAGAAATTGCTACAAATATACAGTTAGGTTGGTCACAAAAAGTAGTGCCACTTTGGTCAGTCAACCATTTTCTCAGGGATCCAAGAAGAAAAGTCACATTTCCTTCACAACTAGACTCTAAGAAACAACATGCATTTCTGTGGTCAGTTCGCATTTCTGTGGTTAGTATTGCCAGCTACTGGACTACATGGACTTGTAGTTAAGGTGCCATGTCTGCAGAAATTTTTCTAAAGTGTTGAAGCTGGGGGAATTGAAGGATGGCTACCAGTTTTCAATGAGCAATCATTTTATTCATCTTACTGCTCACTAGTCACAAAAACTTATTTAGCTAAAATAATGATGCTAAGTCAAACCAGTGATTGAGTTACACTGGTATGGAACGTCTGGAAGTTTTCTTCGTATACCATTGCGTCAGTGACTCCAACAAAACGAGTATGTCGACTTCCTCACAAAGGGTCCAATACCCAATGGTTGACAATTGCTTATCCACCACATCAATGCATTCGACCTCATCTCTAACGGTAAAGTGAAGGCTTATAACATATGGAAAGGTCAATGGGAAGAAACATAATGGCAAATAATGACAAGGAGACCACCAGTACAATTTCCCACTGGCATTACTACTGTCTTCAAATCACAAAATACAATTTATATAGTTATCATGGACTTTATAAGAAGTTTTGACCCGTAAATGTAACTGAGTTTGTGTTCCCAAGGTGAGATTTTATATGATACCATGGACTTCATATCAGGCAATAGTGCTGCATCTATGTACTGCTTAATTTTTTCCTTATCGAAGAACCTAACAACAATAAGATAGTGACATGTTATGCCAAAAACTTCCTAGTGGACTTCACAATCCATGGGCAGATGGGCCAGCTTGCTGCCTGCATAATACAGAAAAGTGCTGGTCTGCCATAGTGAAAGTGTACACTCTAGCACAATAGCCTGTGACATTATCAAACTCTGGGCTCTGACTCTTGCTGCTTGAGGTCCATATAAGATGGCACCTTTCCATAACAATACAGGCAAGACCATATAAATACAGGCCCAGCCTTGCATTATCTGTTGTCACCAGTCTTTTATCCAATGTGGGTCATCCAGTCTCTTTTAAAACTAGCCTCCACCTTCAGTAGCCTCTGGTCTATAGGTTGCACCTAGAACTGATGCTGCTGGGGACTGAAGTAGCACCTTCCGCCTGGGGCCTCTGATGGCTGACATGAACCAAGTTCTGGGACCTTCTGAGGTGTACTTTGATTCACAGATGGCAAAATGGGGTGGCCTCCGCTCCTAACCCACTCGAAGCTTGTGATTGGCTGCAGTAGTCACACCTAATGGCATAGCTGGTCTACCCGCAAGATTGCTGCCGCTAAGTTCTTGATATCTGTAGGCCTGACGTAACCGTGCACCTGCTGAGATGCTGACACCACTCCTTTGCTGTGGCCGTCTTTTCAGCCCAGTGTCCTTGCATTCGTTAGGTGCTGAGCTGGGCAAGCAGTACCACCTAGGGTTATTGCACACCACTGGGCCACTGTCTGCTACAGATATATGAGTTTTGCTGAACAAATATGTTGCTGTTGCCACTGCATTTATGATTCAACATGGCCGAAGAACTGGTTCTTAATACCTGCAGTCCAGTCAACTGACATTAGCCTTAATAACCTGGTGTGAAGAATGACCAGTGACATCAAGCAAAGTCATGGGTCAGTATACATCAGCACCAGCGTAGAGGGGTGAGAGAAAATAAACTATACTTTTTGGCTGTGCTGCCTTCAAGTATCGCAGAATGTCAGGCCAATTAGATTGATGGACTCATTTGAACGTTCAGGGGTAATACAAGAGAAATTTATGCTGGTATGTGTCTTGTAAGGTATACATCATCTGTGCTGTGCTTCACATACAGAACATATGGGCATTACACCACAAGTGCAATGACTGTGCGTGGTTAGCTCTTAGGTGGAGAAATTGAGTTGTATCAAGAGTTGTTAAAGATAAAGTGTCTCTGTGTTTATTCTATTCTGTTTGTCCTAGTATGTTAGACTGCAGCTTCAAAATGAGTGAATCACAGGGACAGATGGTTACCACTCAGGAAGGATTTCAGTTTTCCTAGATCAGGTAGCACAAATGAGAGCAGATAATACAGAGTTGTACAGGTAGTTAGATGCTATGAAGGAGGACAGAGCCCATTCAGTTTTTGAGTACTTGCTCTATATACTACTACTGTTAGCCTAGTTGATTCTTTTATGGGTAAGGTGGGGGAGGATATTTTAGTGTTTGTGGATAACCTGCTGACACCTGCAAAGCTTGGTTATTGGATGGATGAACAATTGTTACAAATGGCCTAATAATGTTTAGCAGGAGACACAAAAACTTACATTATGTACCACGAGGATCTGGGAAATGCACAAATATATGAGATGCTGGAGAGAGATTTGATACAATTATATAAAAGACAGAACAGTTGTAGGTACTATCATAGGCAATTAAATGGTGTATCACGGAAGCAGGGTGAATCCATTGTAAATTTTGTGGACAGGCTAAGAAAACTCACTGTCAATACCTGTGAGTCAGCTGTCAGTGACAACACAAACAAGATCCTGCAAGATACAGCGCAATGTGCATTAGGCTGTATTTTTATGGGAAATACCACATGATGTGTCAACGAAAGGGTGGGTGGAATTTCCAAGGGACTTCAAGTGTCGTAAGGGAAACAGCCAACTGTTAAATGGCAGTGGGGGCCCCTGGTGTTCCTCGTAAATTTTAATGCTATAGAAACACAAGGCAGAATTTTGCTTGATTGGTGTAATGGGCAGTAGCTAAAACTAGTTTTTATTAGAGACAGATGTACAGTTAAACCCTCCGTGGTATAAGTTATGCAGAGTTAGAGGTAATGACGTGCTTTCACTGGGTTCAGCAATATTAAGTTTTCAAGTGGGAGCAAAATAATCCTGGGAATGTATGCTTTGTATACATGAAGGTTACTGCACGATCTTGGTGTTTGATACCCTTTACAAGCATCACATTAAAATTGACCTTCGCAGAAGAAGCAGAGTAGTGCAGTCGCTGTAGTATAGTGGCTATGATACTTGATTGTTGCATGGAGGGAGTTTAAATTTCACCTGAACTGAAACATTTTAATTTCTATATTCAGTTTGAGTACATTCTAGAAGTATCCACAAATGGCAAGAATCATTGTACTGGAATGTTCTGTAGCTGTATATATACCATACGTGTTCTGGCCGGAGGCAGTTCGCTCCGCACTCTTGTATGTGCAAGTGCTGAATAAACCTTCGTTAAGTGAAGTTAGTGGGTCATTCATCTACTTACACCTTCCTCTACATGACATTATTCTGGTGGAGGCACTGGGTATTGGAACTTGTGGTACCACACATTATCGACAACACAGTGGCTTCCATCAGGCTATGACAGAGCCACCGTTTACGTGGTGAGAAACCCGAGTTCGAGCCATATTCAACAAATCGCAATCAATTGGAGACAGAAGAAGAAGAAGAAGAAGAAGAAGATGTCACGATGACAGCAACTGTGTGCCACCACATGAGACATCCTTCCGGGTTTTCTGGTGACGATGGCCAAGATCCAAACAAGTGGCTGAAGGAATATGAGCGTATAGCCAAATTTAACAAATGGGATGACACTGTGTGTTTGGCTAATGTATTTTTGTACTTGGAGGGCACTGCCAAGCAATGGTATGAGAACAACAAGGAAAAGTTCACAAGCTGGGAAGTATTACAGGCGGAACTGCACAAGTATTTCGGCGACACACAATAACAGAAGTGCAAGGCTGAAGCTAAATTAAAGTGCAGGGCACAGCATCCAGGAGAAACGACAGCATCCTACATTCAAGACTTCTTGGAGCTGTGTAAAATAGTGGATCCTCGAATGAAGGACGAAGATAAGGTTGCACATCTCAAGGAGGGTGTTGCTGAGGACATATATCAAGTCCTACTCCTGAAGGAGGTTTCAACAGCAGACGACTTCATAAAATGGTACCAGTATATTGAGACAATGCATCAAAAAAGAATTACACACAAGAAGTTTGAATGTCTTCCAAACATCGTATTGATGTCTGTGATGGAGGAAGAAAGTGATTTCACAAGTGTTCTTCATCAGATAGTGAGAGAGGAAGTTCAGAAGGCACTTGGATTGCACAGCGAGCAAAACAACAAGATGCTTCAAGAAGTCACGGGAGGAAGTGAAACAGACATTGAACCCAATCTCTCATCCTTCATTTCCCTTTAAAACAGTAAAAAAGTCGAGACCCAGGTGAAGTTATGTTCCTATAATGCCGCATGAGGAACCTGTTTGGGCACCAAGGAAGACTGATGTCTGGAGGACCCAGGATAATCAACCAGTCCACTGCGGATGACCGGGACATGTGGTGTGCTACTGTCGAGAAAGGCAGCGGATATTTGATGACATCCACACCAGAAGGCAGCAGACCAATCTTAGCCAACGCCACCTCCGGGACAACGAAGATGAACAAGATGATGTGGGTGCAGGATGATGTAGGTCGTCATTGCCGCAAGCTAGCCGCTGGAGAGGGCGCTCCCCAACACACCGATCAAGGCCTCCATCGCCATTTAGAAGCTCCAGACGATCATCTAGCCGCCACAACCTGGAAAACTAAAGGGTGCGACCTTCCTTGGAGGTGAGGCCGCCGAAGAGAAAAATCCTCCGCCGTCAATCACTACAAAAATGATAGGAAACTACGTTGATATCCTCATGGATGGCCAACAAGCCCAAGCTCTTGTGGACTCTGGAGCATCATATTGAGTCATTTCGGAGAAGTACCGTCGCCAGTTTCAGAAAACCGTATTTGTCGACAACAAAACATCTCTGCTGAAGGTGGTTAATGGGAAATATGTAAAACCTACAGGAAGATGTGTCATTCGTGTGGGTATAAGTGGCAATACACAGCCCTTAGAATTCATCGTCTTACAAGAGTGTAGTCATGAAGTCTTTCTCAGATGGGACTTTTTGAAAGCTTCAAGAAGTTATAGATTGTGGTCGCTTGAAGATTATGCTAGACGAGATGAGATACTGTGGAGAGGAAGATGCGCATCCGAGTGTGTGGAGGCTATGTGTGCTGGATGAATGATCATTCCTGCAGTCAGTGGTAGAAGCGTAACTGTCACGTGTCATGCCATGCATCAACCCATGGATCTTGTAGTGAAATGTAGGAGAAGCATACCACTGAAGAATAACTTGGTCATCCCAGCCTCTGCCATCTCGTTTCAGAACGGATTCGGTGAACTGTGGATAGTTAACTGTTGCCAGGAACTGCAGATCCTTCCAAGGCGCATGTGCATACCAAATGCTGAGCCGTTAATTGCAGAACAGCTGAGCATCATAGAAAGCTCCCATGCCGAGTCTGTGGGCAAAATTAACACTACCACTACAAGACAAGATCTTCTATCTCGACTATCACCAGATCTCACTAAGGAACAACAGAAGAAGCTACTTGCCATTCTTCAAGAGTTCTCTGAATGCTTCAATACACAGGTGAAGAGCAAATTAGACAAATCGATGGTGAAGCACCGGATTAGAACTGGAGACCATCAACCAATAAGCCAGAGAGCATACCGTGTGTTAGCAATGGACCATTGAATAATTCGTGACGAAGTAGAGAAAATGATGAAGAATGACATCATTCAGCCTTCGCAGAGCCCATGGTTATCACCAGTGGTTCTCGTCAGGAAGAAGGATGGCAGATGGTGCTTTTGTGTTGATTACAGGAAGCTTAACAAGATAACTAAAAAGGACATTTACCCTCTTCCACGAACTGACAATACGCTAGATTTTCTGAAGGGGGCTAAGTTTTTCTCAACCATGGGCATGTACTCGGGATACTGGCAAATTGAAGTACATCAGGCTGATCGTGAGAAAACTGCATTTTTCACCCCTGAGGACCTGTATGAGTTTAAGGTAATGCCATTTGGTTTGTGTAACGTACCAGAAACTTTTGAAGAATGGATAATCTTCTAAGGCACCTGCAGTGGACAATGTGTCTTTGTTATTTAGATGACATTATAGTGTTCTCAGAGACATTTGATGAACACATAAAAAGACTAAGGGCCATTCTTAAGTGTCTCCAACAACCGGGACTGAAACTTAATCCAAGAAAGTGTCTCTTTGGAGCAAATGAAATCAAAATACTTGGGCACCTTGTGTCAAATGAAGGTGTGCGGCCAGACCCAGAAAAAGTGAGGGCTATAACGAAATTTCCTATTCCTAAAAGTATAGAGATGTGAGAAGCTTCCTCAGATTGTGTTCTTATTACCGTCGTTTTATCAATGACTTTTGTATCAAAGCCAGGCCACTCTAAGAGTTGTTAAAAGTTGATGCTAAATTTATCTGGGGTGGTGCTCAACAAGATTCTTTTGATGTGCTGCAAAAAACTCTGACGACTGACCCTGAACTTGGTCTGTATGATGAGTTTTTTTTTTTTTTATGGTTTTAGGGCACACAACTTCAATGGTCATTAGCGCCTAGGCTACGTTAGGAATGCACCGCGAGGCACAAGTTTAGAACAGCAACTAAAAGGGAAAACACGATAAAAGACTGACAGGCATAGGATTAAAAAAAACAGCATAATCAAATGTACTTAGACAGGTTTGTCAAGTTGATAAAACGAAGAACGCAAGCAGCTGCTCCTGGGTCATCCGCTAAAATGGCATCTAGAGTACACGGCAGGCCAAGATCAAGACGCAGTGTATTAAAATCCGGACAGGACGATAAAATGTGGCGGAGCGTCAGCAATTGCCCACATGGGCAGAACAGCACCGGCGCAGCCGTCAGCAGATGGCGATGGCTGAACCAGCAGTGTCCAATTCGTAACCGGGCCAAAACTACCTCCTCCCGCCGAGAAGGACGTGAGGAGGACGTCCAAGCCGCGGGAAGAGGTTTCAAGGCCCAAAGCTTGTTGTCCGTAAGTGCAGCCCAATCGGCATGCCACAGCGATAAAATGCGCCGACAGATGACCCTGCTACAATCTGATGAAGCGACACAACAAGAAGCCGTCCGAGGCTTGAGGACCGCAGCCTTGGCCGCAGCATCTGCAGCTTCGTTTCCAGGGATACTGACATGGCCAGGAACCCACATAAAGCTAACTGGAGAACCGTCGTCCACCAGCTGCTGAAGAGAGCGTTGGATCTGGTGCATGAAAGGGTGAACCGGATACGGATCACTGAGGCTCTGGAGGGCACTCAGGGAATCAGAGCAGATGACATAAGCAGAATGTCGGTGGCGGCAGATGTAAAGAACAGCCTGGTAGAGGGCAAAGAGCTCAGCTATGAAGACTGAACAATGGCCATGGAGCCGGTATTTGAAACTTTGTGCCTCGACAATAAAAGAACACCCGACCCTGTCACTGGTCTTAGAGCCATCTGTATAAATGAAGGTCATATTAATGAACTTCGAACGAAGTTCGACAAAACAGGAGTGGTATACCGAACCGGGGGTAACCTCCTTTGGGAGCGAGCTGAGGTAAAGGTGAACGCGAACGTGAGCCTGGAGCCAAGGTGACGTGTGGCTCTCGCCCACTCTAAAGGTTGCAGGGAGTGAAAAATCAAGGTGTTGAAGGAGGCGACGAAAGCGAACTCCAGGGGGTAGCAGGGCAGAGACATACAACCCGTATTGACGGTCGAGAGAGTCGTCAAAAAAGGAACAATAAGACGGGTTGTCGGGCATTGACAGTAGCCAACAGGCATACCGACAAAGCAGTATATCGTGCTGGTAGGTGAGTGGCAATTCACCCGCTTCAGCATGAAGACTCTCGACTGGACTAGTATAAAATGCTCCGATCGCAAGACGTAAACCCTGATGTTGTATGGAGTTGAGGCGGCGTAAGATAGACGGCCGTGCAGAGGAGTATACGAAGCTCCCATAATCCAGCTTGGAGTGGACGATCGACCGATATAGGCGAAGTAGGACGGTTCGATCCGCTCCCCATGACATACCACTGAGAACACGGAGGACATTTAGAGAACGGGTACAACGGGCAGCCAAATAAGACACATGTGGAGACCAGCTAAGTTTCCTGTCAAATGTAAGACCTAAAAATTTAGTTGTCTACACGAATGGGAGAGCAACGGGACCGAGTCGTAAGGACAGTGGGAAAAACTCTTTGTAGTGCCAGAAGTTAATACAGACCGTCTTCTCGGCAGAAAAACGGAAGCCATTGGCGACACTCCAGGAGTAAAGATGGTCAAGAGAACGCTGAAGACAGTGCTCCAGGAAACATGTACGCTGCGCGCTGCAATAGATGGTAAAATCGTCCACGGAAAGGGAGCCTGATACATCAGCTGGGAGGCAATCCATTATTGGATTGATTGCTATGGCGAAGAGAGCAACGCTCAAAACTGAGCCCTGTGGCACCCCATTCTCCTGGCGAAAGGTGTCTGACAGGACAGAGCCCACATGTACCCTGAACTGTCGATACATTGAAAAGGAACGAATAAAAAGAGGGAGGCGACCACGAAGGCCCCATGTATGCATGGTGCAGAGAATGCCCGCCCTCCAACAGGTGTCGTAAGCCTTCTCCAAATCAAAGAACACGCTGCGGTCGGGCGCTTCTGCAAGAAGTTATTCATAATGAAGGTCGACAAGGTAACCAGATGGTCAACAGCAGAGCGGCGCCTACGAAATCCACATTGTACATTGGTAAGTAGGCGTCGAGATTCGAGCAGGCAAACCAAACAAGAGTTAATCATTCGCTCCATCACCTTACAGACACAGCTGGTAAGCGAGATGGGTCGATAACTGGAAGGCAAGTGCTTGTCCTTTCCCGGCTTCGGAATCGGTACAACAATAGACTCGCGCCGGCATGCGGGAACATGTCCCTCAATCCAGATGCGATTATAAGTGCGAAGAAGGAAACTTTTATCCGCAGGAGAAAGGTTCTTCAGCATTTGAATATGAATAGAATCAGGCTCTGGAGCGGAGGACCGTGACCGGGCAAGTGCATTTTCGAGTTCCCGCATGGTGAAAGGGGCATTATAACTTTCACGATTCGAGGAGCGGAAGTTAGGTGACCTAGCCTCCTCTGCCTGTTTTTGGGGGAGGAAGGCAGGGTGGTGATGAGCGGAGCTCGAAACCTCTGCGAAAAAGCGGCCGAAGGCATTGGAGACATCCTCAGGGGCCACAAGGAAGTCATTCACGACCGTCAAGCCAGAAACTGGGGAGTGGACCTTAGTGCCAGATAGCTGGTGCAGGCTACCCCAGACAACAGAAGAAGGAGTAAAACTGTTGAAGGTGCTTGTGAAAGCAGCCCAGCTGGCTTTCTTGCTTTCTTTAATAATACGACGGCACTGCGCACGTAATCGTTTATAACTGATACAATTCGCCACTGTAGGGTGGCGTTTAAAGGTGCGTAAAGCACGTCGACGAGTACGTAAAGCGTCTCTACATGCTGCGGTCCACCAGGGGACCGGTACGCGACGTGGAGAAGAAGTAGTGTGAGGGATGGAATATTCAGCAGCAGTGAGAATGACTTCCATGAGGTGTGCGACCTGACTATCGCATCTTGTGAAGGTTTGATCCTGAAAGGTCGCCCTGGAAGAGAAGAGCCCCCAGTCTGCTTTGGAGATGTTCCAACTAGTTGAGCACGGAGAGGGGGTATGATGCAGGAGATAGATAACACACGGGAAGTGGTCGCTCGAATATGTATCAGAAAGTGCATACCACTCAAACCGGCGTGCAAGTTGGGTAGTACATATAGAGAGGTCTAAATGGGAATAGGTGTGAGATGTGTCCGAAAGAAAAGTAGAGACGCCAGTATTGAGGCAGACAAGACTGAGATGGTTGAAAAGGTCTGCTAACAGGGACCCCTCGGGCAGGATGCTGGAGAGCCCCAAAGGGGATGGTGGGCATTGAAGTCTCCAGTTAACAAAAACGGTGCAGGTAACTGAGCAGTAATTTGCATCATGTCTGCCCTGGTAACGGCAGACGACGATGGAGAGTAAACGGTACAAATGGAAAATGTAAAAGTGGGGAGAGTAATTTGGACGGCAACTGCCTGCAGGCCGGTGTGCAATGTGATGGGATTGCAGTAAATATCATCCCGGACCAGTAACATAACCCCTCCATGAGCCGGAATACCTACCACAGGGGGTAGGTCAAAACGCACAGAGGTGTAGTGTGCCAAGGCAATTTGATCACATGGGCGTAGCTTTGTTTCCTGGAGGGCTACGACGAGCGGACGGTGCAAGCAGAGCAGCAACTTCAAGTCCTCTCGGTTGGAGCGAATGCTGCGAATATTCCAGTGAATACGTGCCACCGTGAGAAGAAAAGGAAGATGAAAGAAGGGGTCACCTCGAAGGCCGCTGAGGGCCTGGCTTCGAGCGAGCACTGCCGCCGCTATCAGTAGGCAGAGAGTCATCGTCCATTGGTTCAATAGGTCCATCGGCCATCTTGTTAAGATGGCCGGGAGGGGGAGCTTCCTCTGCAGGTGAACGGCCAGATGTTCGGCTACCAGCGGTGCGGCCAGGCGAAACGGATGACGGCCTGGGGCGGCAACCGCTGGGTGGCGCAGGAGAAGAAATGCGCTGTGAAGGAGAAGGAGAACTGTGCTTCCTATGAGCCTTCTTGGAAGGTCGTTTAGTGGAAGTACTGGACGACGGCTGGGAGTTCGAGGTACGTAGGAAGTCTGCACGGGATGGTTCCTTCTTGAAGGCTCGTGCATCTGACTTCTGGGTCTTCATCTTGGCAGAAGCTGATGAAGGTGCCTGAGGGGTGACGGGAGGAAGAGGAGACGTCGACCGCGCGATCTTAGCACTGGCCGAACGGACGACCGTGGTGCTGAAGGTCAGATCGCATGTCTGCGTCGCCACGTCCCTGGTAGTCCGAGGAGAGGCGAGGACAGTACTGTATTTTCCCGCTGGGAGCAGCATGGGCTTCCTACTAGCCAATAGCTTGCGAGCAGCCGAGGTGGACACTTTCTCTTTGACCCGAATTTCTTGGATACAGCGTTCTTCCTTGTCGAGGGGACAGTCGCAGGAGGACGCTGCATGGTCACCCTGACAGTTCACACAACGAGGAGACGGAGGTGGACAGTCACCCTCATGGGCATCCCTGCCACAAGTGACACATTTAGCCGCATTGGAACAAGACTGGCGAGTGTGATTAAAATGCTGACACTGGTAGCAGCGCGTAGGTGTCGGGACATAGGGGCGAACAGAAATAACCTCGTAGCCCGCTTTGATACGCGACGGCAGCTGAACACTATCAAAGGTCAAGAAAAGTGTCCGGGTCGGTACAAGGTCATTGTTGACCTTTTTCATGACCCTATGGACAGTTGTCACGCCCTGCTCAGCGAGGAAAGACTGAATCTCCTCGTCAGTCAATCCGTCGAGTGATCGAGTATATACCACACCACGAGACGAATTCAAAGTGCGATGAGCCTCCACCCGGACAGGGAACGTGTACAGGAGTGTGGCCCGAAGCAGTTTTTGTGCCTGAAAGGCGATCTCAGTTTCTAGTAACAAGGTACCATTACGCAACCTGGTACACGACTTGACAGTTCCGGCTATGGCATCTATGCCCTTCTGGATAACGAAAGGGTTGACAGAGGAAAAATCCTTGCCGTCCTCAGATCGAGAAACTACGAGGAACTGTGGGGCAGGTGGTAGTACTTTTGTCACTGGTGGCTGGTCAAGTTTCCGTTTATGGGCAGAAGTCGAGAGAGAAGAAGAACAGAAATCCATTGAGGAGGAATCCCCCATGATTGCAAGCGTCTCCGACGGCACGCTCCTTCCTTGTGGGGACCCTCTCAGAGGGCACTCCCGCCTTAGGTGAATGTTTACACCTCAGGTCACACCTACCAAGAAACAGATGGAGGGACCAATCGGCATGGTCAGAAGGTATCAGCTCAGGCAATCACCCCTCCCTGGGCCTGGCCTTTACCAGGAGGTACGTGCGTGCCTTACTTGTCTACCCAGGGCAGGGAATTACGCGTTACCCCGTCACTGGCTACGCGTGCGAATGCATGGGTCAGCCTTCAGGCGCGCACAGGGAGGAAGGAAGACGAGGAAAAAGGAGAGGGAGAGAGAGAGAGAGAGAGAGAGAGAGAGAGAGAGAGAGGACAGACTGTCTCAAACGCCGAGGCGGAGACCAGAGAAGGCAAGGAGAAGAAGGCAAGGAGAAAAATGCAAGGGAAAGAGTAAGGAAGACAGTGAGATGGAGAAGAACAAAGAAAGGAACCAACCAAAGGAAGGAAGAAACGAGAAGAAGTGAAAAACCAAAATGACCGCAAATATAGGTCGTGGAACCGTCCGTCTCTGGACGCAGGCGCTAACAACCCCCTTGAGGGGGAGGGACTCCTTTTAGTCGCCTCTTACGACAGGCAGGAATACCTCGGGTCTATTCTAATCCCCGGACCGACAGGAGGGCTGTATGATGAGAGAGCACCTACAGAACTACACACAGATGTCAGTGGGTATGGGATCAGTGCTGTTCTGGTGCAGATTTCGGATGGAAAAGAGAAGGTTATAGCCTATGCTTCTAGGACACTTACAAAAGCCGAGACAATCTACTCAACTACAGAAAGAGAATGTCTTGCTGTGATCTGAGCCATGTGCAGATTTCGACAGTATCTCTATGGAAGGCTATTCACTGTTGTTACAGACCATCAATCACTTTGTTGGTTGATAGTTCTTAAGGATCCAACAGGACGACTCGCCAGGTGGGCACTACGTCTTCAGAGTATGACATTATCATAGTGTACAAAAGTGGAAGAAAACACCAAGATGCCGACTGTCTCTCAAGAAACCTTGTGCAAGACCATCAAGACTTTGAATAAGATAGTGATTGTCTCACTGCACTCCAGGATCTCTCAGCTGAGCAGAAGGAGGACGCCAAGATATCTCAAATTATGCTTGCCTTAAATCGGTCAGAGGATGTGAAAGGACAATTTAAGATAGTTAATGGATTATTTTGCAAGCAAAACTTCGATCTGTTTGGAAAGAGGTGGTTGCCAGTGATTCCTAAATACATGTGGTTAGATATTCTACAGAAATTCGACACACCTGAGGCCGGACATTTAGGATTTATTAAGACATATGATAGGATCCGCAAGAGATTTTTCTGGCCAGATTGATTTAGAAGTTTTTGTCACTATGTGTCGCACTATCGAGAGTGCCAGAGGTGAAAGGCAATTCCTCAGAAACCATCTGGCCGACTCGTACCAATTCCACCAGCCGAAATGCCTTTCCAGCATGTTGGGATTGACCTCCTCAGATGATTTCCAATGTCTGCTAGTGGCAATAGATGGATTATTGTTTGCACTGATTACCTGACGCGCTATGCCATTGCAAAATTGTGAAAATAGCCGAAGCATTCGAGGTAGCCAAATTCATCATAGAAGACATTGTATTAAAACACGGTGCCCCAAGGTTGTTAATTATGGATCGAGGGAAAGTTTTTTCAATCAAAGCTCGTGACAGAGATAAACTGTCGGTGCAACATTACTCATCACCTTGACAACTGCCTACCATCCGCAAACTAACGGGCTTACCTTAATAAGACCTTGGCTAATATGCTATCAATGTTCGTCAGTGTTGGGCAGAGCAACTGGAATGAGGTGCTACCTTTCATGACATCTGCCTACAACACTGGCAAACAAGACACCACAGGTTTTATGCCACTTTTCCTGGTGCATGGGCATGAGATGACGACGATGATGGACACTGTGTTTCCATTACAGCCGGATGACGACTACATTGGCCAGGTGTTAACCAGAACTGAGGAAGCTCGGCAGTTAGCTCGACTCCACACGCTGCAGGCTCAAGAAAACAATCGCCGAAAGTATGACGTGAGCCACCGCCCTGTTGTCTACCAGCCTGGTGACCTTGTCTGGATCTTCACTCCTGTTCAGAAGGTTGGTCTCTCTGAGGAGCTCCTCAGGCGCTACTTTGGACCTTATAAGGTTGTAAGACAGTTACTGATGTTGCTTACGAAGTTGAAGATTTCGACCCCAACACAAGACGACAAAAGACCAGAGATACGGTCCACATCCTTCGAACGAATTCCTACAAGGATCCTGCAACACAGAGTAAATTCGAAGCTCCAGTGACAGGCAACAAGCAGAAAGGTACCGAAGAATGTAGCGGCAAGGGAAGTTCTAAGAAGATCACGGCTAGGGCGAACATCAGTCATTGGGAGTTGGAGTATGCAGGACCGATGACTCGTTCCTGGACTAGGAGGACATAACACCTAGATGCTGGTCTCTTAAGGAGGGAGCAATGTTGTAGAAGAAGCTGAGTAGTGCAGTTGCCGTAGTATAGTGGCTATGATACTGGATTTTTGCATGGAGGGTTGTGAGTTTCTAAACTCACCTAGACTGAAACATTTTGATATCTATATTCGGTTCAAGTACATTCTGCAAGTATCCACAAATGGCAAGAATCACTGTACTGGAATGTTCTGTAGCTATATATATATACCATATGTGTTCTGGCCAGAGGCAGTTCTCTCCACCCTCTTTTATGTGCAAGTGCTGAATAAACATTCGTTAAGTGCAGTTAAGCCACGGGGAAAAATGATGAGTTAGATAAATCATGATGTTTTGCACACAGGAGTATTGAGCACATATGTAACATAGACAGTGAGTGAGTAGTGCCAAATGGTATTGATAATTTTCAGACTGATGGTGTGGATTTGTCTAAAGGGTTTCTAGTTGCCAATTTAGATGTTTTAAATGAATATGATTTAGACAGGATGAATTCGAACCCTTGCCATAAGCAAACAGCCAGTGTAACTCTATTACACGAGAAGACAAACGTAACAAGTAGTAATTGTTAGAATCAGAGGGCTTGTTTAATTCTCATAGATCTGTGCTCACAACCAGTAATGCAAGACAGAATCCCTACTGGGAATGAGCCACCTGTGTGTTGTAAGCCATATAAAGTGCCCATTGCCTATAACTGGTGCTGAAGGGATTCATTATCAAGCAAGTACACTACAGTATCCTGTACAGGAAACTGAAGGAATTACTAACAACTAGTCCAGTGTTGGTCTTCCTGATTAATGAAAAGGACTCCACATTATCAGATGATGCTAGCAATCACGCAATGGGTTGTGTTTTGAGTCAACTGTCAGAGGGGAAGGAATATCTGGTCACATATGTGTCACAACAATCAAACAAACAACAATCAAACAAAGCATAGGGGAGCTATTCTATCACAGAAAAATAGATTCTGAACCTCAACTTGGCATGACATACTTACACTGCTATTTGTATGGGAAAAAGTTTAAGGTAATAACAGAACACGCAGCACTGAAATGGTTATTGGTACTGGGCACTGGAACCGAGAGTGTTCAACTTAAAAGTAGTCCATAAACATGGGAGATATCATGGTAATGCAGATGGTGTCAGTAGGAAGATTGGTGTATTACAGACATTAGGTAATACCGCTGTGAAGTGGCAGAAAGTACAAGCTGCTGACAAGGTGTGAAAACAATTTGCAGTGCAGTCGCAGTTCGTTGTACAAAATGGTGTGTTGTGCAAGACAGTAAGGCTTGGTCTGCATGTTGTGGTGCCAGTCACACTGAGAGAAGAAGTCTTGAAACAAGCACATGATCACATACAATATGGTCAACGGGGCACAGAACCATGGGTGATATATGCACAAACAAGATGCAGGGCAATATGTTACGTACAGTGTGCCACGCACACAGAGGGTGGAGTTGAGCCATCAATTAAATGAATGGGATGAACATTTTAGGACCTTTTTCCAGACACCAGCAGGGAACTACTACGTTCTGACTACAATAGGTTATTTCTCACATTACACGGGAATGATAACTATCCTGAATCAGCAAGATGACACAGAAGCACAGGCCAGTATGAATAATTAATTACTAAAATTCAGTGTTCCCAAATGTTAATCACAGATTAGAGCACCAATTTTATACTGGAATAGATGAAGCAGATGTGCCATTTCCTACATGTTCATAAGCTGAGGAGAAGCCCATTTTAGCCACAAGCGAATGGAAGAATGGAGCACGTACCTCAAATGATAGGGAAAGTGCTTCGGCACTATGCTTTATTTCCATAAAATGTTGCAGCTTAAAATAAAATAAAAACGATCATGAAAGTACAGGCCTATCACTGAACAATATTGCATATGGCTGCAAAACACCAAAGGGGAAAAAGAAGTAATTCAGGGTCCAAATCAGGTTACTGAGATGACATTGTGAGTGAAGGTTAAATTGCAGCTTCCGACATATACAACCGTCATACATGTCATATGTAAACGTCCTTCCTGGGGCGTGCCAGATTCATTACTGCCAGCATCAGCGCCATTCCCTGAAAGGGGTTAGAGGACATTAAAAAGAAAAGATTAGCCACAACCTCACAAGTTACACATACATTGCTATATGCGTTAAGGCCATGGAAGTGATAAAATATTAAGATTTTTGGTGTTTTACTGGGTGTCTGTTGTTTCATAAAACATGGTAATGAAGATATGTGAACGTTACACAAATGAAGGACTGTGTTGTGGTACTTTCGAGATATTGGTTTTCAAGTTGACAATGTGGGTGTAGATTTCATTTTGTCATAAGTTAATCATTATTTTGAAGGTGATTTGAGCAGTTTATCTGAACTGACTGCCATGATCATGTAGTGTTTGCAAAAAAAGTCACATGATGGAAACTGAGGTTATTCATGTTTTTGTATGTACACAGCATGTTAGATACGGGCATTTTTATATGACAGACTGATGTCAAGAAGGGAAAAGTGATTACAGCTTCCTTCCTCCATCTGACACAACCAGTGAGGATGACTGCAAGGTGCATCACACTACTAGTGGTGCTGCACCTCCACAGCTGTGAAGGTGGTGATCACCTTGCAGGAATAACCACTGAAAGGAGAGGTGTTTTTCACCAGGCAGGATGAAATTGTCTTGATCAGTCACCAGTAGACACAGAGATTAACTTGTAATGCAACACGAGTAAGAAACAAGGTGTGAAGGCTGCATGAAGCTTTCTCACACCTTGAAAGCAGGAAGAAGGGTGTGTTAAGAGGGATAGAAGGAAAGTACCAGGTGCGCATCTCTTGTACAAGCACTTAGGGATCAATTGCAGCAAGCCATGGACTTTGTGCCAAGCACATTAAAGCAATGGAGGTGGGGATGGATGCATGCTCGATGTACAATGTTGAAAAACATCTGTGCAGGGACTACCCACATGAAGAGGGAGGACGCAGCAGATTTTTTCAAAAAAATGTATTGAGGTTTTTTCGTTATTTGCTGCAAGCTTGGATGCTAGGCAAGCGGCCCACAGCCGCACTTTCAGCGCATAGTGCTGACCCTTTAATTTTTCTCACAGTACAGATTGCTGAACAGGGGATGCCTTCAGTGGACTTTGTTCACCCTCCTTGGCCAATGGGGAAGTATGAAAGGGTCATGTGGTGCCTCGGACGGAGGCACATAAGGAATGGAACAGAGACACTACACACTCTTGCTCGCTGGTGCCTGACCAGTTAAGAGATTCCTTTCCCTCTCTCCCAAGCTGTCCTATACATTTTGGTTTTAGTGGCCATGTCTTCAGACAGTGATTTCTTCCTTAAGTGACTCAGATGTATACCTTTTAACAAATCCTTTGGGCTCTTTTTTGAAAATTAACCAACTTCTCATTTACTTGACCATGCCGATTCAGATGCCTACTCGACACCTGCTCCTGCCATCCCGTAACAAATATTTGAAACAGCAGAAGCTGATGACATCTAGGGGCTCTATGGCGCAAGGTGCAGAGAGAGAGAGAGAGAGAGAGAGAGAGAGAGAGAGAGAGAGGTGGAAGCTACCAGAACCCTGACAGAATGGCACACAAATGGAATCCCAGTTTGATTTTGTAGAGTGTACTCTGTGGCATAGGCTCCTTAGTTAGCCTGCATTTGTCACAAATCTCTTGCCCAGAGCAAAGTCTCGAGTGACCGGAAAAAAGTGAAGGTGACTCCTGTATGTAGGAAACATAAAAGTACAGACCTGCATTATTACAGACCAATGTCCTTAACACATTTGCTTCAGAATTCTTGGACACATTCTGAGTTTGAATATGATACATTTCCTTGAGACAGAAAAGCTTCTGTCCACAAATCGGCATTGATTTAGAAAGCATCACTCGTGTGAAACTCAGCTTGCCCTTTTCTCACATGATGTCTTACAAACCATGGATGGAGGGCAACAGCCACATTCCATATTTATAGATTTCTGGAAAGCATTCAACATGCTGCCCCACTGGAGTCTGATCATGATGGTCTGAGCATACGGTTCAGGTTTCCAGATATGTGAGTAGTTCAAAGACTTTTCAAGTAATAGAAACTAGTACGGTATGTTGTCATCAATGGTGAGTGTTCATCAGAGACAAGGGTATAGTTAGGAGAGCCTCAATATATATGTGAAAGGACAGCTGTTATTCTCTATTTACATACACGATCTAATGGACAGGGTTGGCAGCAGTTTGAGGTTGTTTGCTGATGACGATGTTGTGTATGGGAAGGTGTCGTCACTGAGTGACCACAGGAATATACAAGATGACTTAGACAGAATTTCTAGTTGGTGTCATGAATGGCAGCTAGCTCTAAATGTAGAAAAATGGAAGTTAATGCAGATGAGCAGGAAAAATAAACCTGTAATGTTCGAATACAGCATTAGTAGGGTTAGGTAAATATCTAGGCGTAACATTTCAGTGTGATATGAAATGAAATGAGCATGTCACACTGGTAATAGGAAAGGCGAATGCATGGCTTCATTTTATTGGGAGAATTTTGGGAAAGTGTAGCTCATCCACAAAAGGGACGGCATATACACTCCTGGAAATGGAAAAAAGAACACATTGACACCGGTGTGTCAGACCCACCATACTTGCTCCGGTCACTGCGAGAGGGCTGTACAAGCAATGATCACACTCACGGCACAGCGGACACACCATGAACCTCGGTGTTGGCCGTCGAATGGCGCTAGCTGCGCAGCATTTGTGCACCGCCGCCGTCAGTGTCAGCCAGTTTGCCGTGGCATACGGAGCTCCATCGCAGTCTTTAACACTGGTAGCATGCCGCGACAGCGTGGACGTGAACCGTATGTGCAGTTGACGGACTTTGAGCGAGGGAGTATAGTGGGCATGCGGGAGGCCGGGTGGACGTACCGCCGAATTGCTCAACACGTGGGGCGTGAGGTCTCCACAGTACATCGATGTTGTCGCCAGTGGTCGGCGGAAGGTGCACGTGCCCGTCGACCTGGGACCGGACCGCAGCGACGCACGGATGCACGCCAAGACCGTAGGATCCTACGCAATGCCGTAGGGGACCGCACCGCCACTTCCCAGCAAATTAGGGACACTGTTGCTCCTGGGGTATCGGCGAGGAACATTCGCAATCGTCTCCATGAAGCTGGGCTACGGTCCCGCACACCGTTAGGCCTTCTTCTGCTCACGCCCCAACATCGTGCAGCCCGCCTCCAGTGGTGTCGCGACAGGCGTGAATGGAGGGACTAATGGAGACGTGTCGTCTTCAGCGATGAGAGTCGCTTCTGCCTTGGTGCCAATGATGGTCGTATGCGTGTTTGGCGCCGTGCAGGTGAGCGCCACAATCAGGACTGCATACGACCGAGGCACACAGGGCCAACACCCGGCATCATGGTGTGGGGAGCGATCTCCTACACTGGCCGTACACCACTGGTGATCGTCGAGGGGACACTGAATAGAGCACGGTACATCCAAACCGTCATCGAACCCATCGTTCTACCATTCCTAGACCGGCAAGGGAACTTGCTGTTCCAACAGGACAATGCACGTCCGCACGTATCCCGTGCCACCCAACGTGCTCTAGAAGGTGTAAGTCAACTACCCTGGCCAGCAAGATCTCCGGATCTGTCCCCCATTGAGCATGTTTGGGACTGGATGAAGCGTCGTCTCACGCGGTCTGCACGTCCAGCACGAACGCTGGTCCAACTGAGGCGCCAGGTGGAAATGGCATGGCAAGCCGTTCCACAGGACTACATCCAGCATCTCTACGATCGTCTCCATGGGAGAATAGCAGCCTGCATTGCTGCGAAAGGTGGATATACGCTGTACTGGTGCCAACATTGTGCATGCTCTGTTGCCTGTGTCTATGTGCCTGTGGTTCTGTCAGTGTGATCATGTGATGTATCTGACCCCAGGAATGTGTCAATAAAGTTTCCCCTTCCTGGGACAATGAATTCACGGTGTTCTTATTTCAATTTCCAGGAGTGTAGAATGCTTGTGCAACCCTTTCTTGAGTTCTTTTCCAGTGTTTGGGATCCCCACCAGGTTGGACCGAAGGAAGACATCGAAGCAATTCAGAGGAATGCTGCTGGATTTGTTACTGGTAGGTTCAATCAGCATGCATACATCTATTAAAAAATTGATGCACGAAGCTTACAACAACTACCACCGTCGTACCTTGGCAAACAGATCTTGCTGAGGACCATAGAATATCCTGGTCCTACGTAAAATTGCTAGGTGGGGCTAAGGATTCTATCCAGTCACTTGTTAACCAGTCTGGTGTGGCAGTACTATGTAGCAAAAGTAATGCTGAAGTTCTAAATTTTCATTTAAGAAATCGTTCACACAGGAGAATCAAATAAACATACCATTATTTGACCATCACACAGCCTCCTGTATGGATGACATGGTAATAAGCATCACTGGTGTAGAGAAACCTTTGAACAATTTGAAAGCAAATATGTTGCCAGGTCCTCATGAAATCCCAACATGGTTTTACAAAGACTATTCTACAGCATTTGGCTCCATACTTAGCTTAAATTTATTGTGAATCTCTCACCCAGCGAAAAGTTCCAAGTGACTGGAAAAAAGTGCAGGTGACTTATGTACAATAAGGGTAAAAGAATGGACCTGCAAATTTACAGACCAATGTCTTTAAAATCAATTTGCTGCAGAATCCTTGAACATTATCTCAGCTCAAATATGATACATTTCCTTGAGAGGGAAAGCTTCTGTCTACATATCAGCATGGTTTAGGAAGCATCACTCGTGCGAAACTAACCTTACCCTTTTCTCACATGAGATCCTGTGAACCATGGATGAAGGTCAACAAGCAAGTCCATATTCCTACATTTCTGTAAGGCACTTGACACCATGCCACACAGCAGACTGTTAACAAAGGTACAAGCTTACGGAACAGATATCCAAGTATCTGAGTGGCTTGAAGAGTTCTTAAGTAACAGAACCCAGTATGTTGATTGGTTGGTTTGGGGGATTAAAGGGACCAGACTGCTACGGTCATCGGTCCCTTTTTCCAAATACAAAGGACACCCACAGAGAATAAAAACGAGGAACAGAAGAGATCACAGACGATACAGAACAAGAGAAACTGAGACAAAGACAAGACAAAACGAACTAAAACCACACAGAGTGTGACGGTGGTTGGCCGACCACATAAATAAAAAAGGAAAAGCCAACCACTTAGAAACACATTAAAAAATCAGTTTAAAATCATAAGCCAAAGGCCAGAATCAACACAAAACAATAAAATAAAACAGAAACACTCAGATTAAATGATAAAATCCCCCTGCCCGATTAAAACGTAAAACTAAGTCAGCCATAGTGGAGTCGTCTGTTAAAAGGGCAGGGAGTGTAGCAGGCAGCGCAAATGTCTGCCTGACCACAGCTAAAAGGGGGCAGGCCAACAGAATGTGGGCCACTGTCAAAGCCGCCCCGCAGCGACATACAGGAGGGTCCTCCCGGCGCAGTAAATAACTGTGTGTTAGCCGGGAGTGGCCAATGCGGAGCCGACAAAGGACGACTGAGTCCCTGCGGTTGGCTCGCATGGATGACCGCCACACAGTTGTCGTCTCCTTAATGGCACGGAGTTTATTGGGTGTAATCCGATCGCGCCATTCAGCGTCCCAAAGCGCAAAAACTTTTCGGCGGAGGACTGCCCGCAAATCAGTCTCTGGGAGGCCAACATCCAGAGATGGTTTAGCCGTGGCCTCTTTCGCCAGGCAGTCAACATGTTCATTGCCCGGGATACCGACATGACCGGGGATCCACACAAAGACCAGTATGTTGACCCTGAGGGCAAGTGTTCATCAGGGACAAGGGTATCGTCAGGAGTGCCCTAAGTAAGTGTGATAGGACCACTGTTATTTTCTACAAAAGTAAACAACCTTGGGAACAGGGTAAGTAGCAGTCTGCAGCTGTTTGCTGATGACGCTGTGGTGTATACAAGAGTGTTGTCATTGAGTGACTGTATGAGGACACAAGATGGCTTAGACAAAATTTCATGAATGTCATGAATGGCAGCTAGCTTTGAATGCAGAAAAATGTAAGTTAATGCAGATGAGTAGGAAAAATAAATCTATAATGTTTGAGTACAGTATTAGCAGTGTGCTGCTCGGCACAATCATGTCAATTAAATATCTAGGCACAACATTGCAAAGCGATATGAAATATTATTAGCATGTTAGGATTGTAGTAGGGAAGGCAAACAGTCACCTTGGGTTATTGGGACACATTCAGGAAAGGGTGGCTCATCTGTAAAGGAGACTGAATGTAGGACATTAGTGTGGCTCACTGCTGAGTACTGTTCGATTGTTTGATACCCACAACTGGTCTGATTAAAGGTATATATCAAAGCAATTCAGGGGTGAACTGCTGGATTTGTTACTGGTAGGTTTGAACAGCATCCAAGTATTATGGAGATGTCTAGGGAACACAAATGGCAATCACTGGAGTGAAGGTGATGTTCTGAGAAAATTGAGAGAACTGGCATTTGAGGCTGACTGCAGAATGATTCTACCACTGCCAATGTACATTTCACAAAAGGATGACAAAAATTAGATTAGGACTTGTACAGAGGCAGTCAGACATTTTTCCCTCACTCTATTTGTGAGTGGAATATAAAATGAAATGATTAATACAGACTACCTTCCACCACACACCATGTGGTGGCTCACAGAGTATGTATGTAAATGTAAGTGTGTAGATGAACTCAATAAGTGAACCTGGAACAAGGAGTATTGAATAATACCAGAATACTGTGGGAGTTAACAGAAGAGATGATGGATTATGTGAGAATGACCACCAGTTCTCTAAAATAGGATTTAACTATAACACAGCACTGGTTAGACTCTTTGGGTACCAACAGCTGGCTATGAAAAGGCTGTTGCAACACTTGCCGATAGCATAGGGGATGTCTGCATTATGACAGCTTGTTGCCACCAAGATAATTTCTGGCTGATTTACGTCAGGCATGGGAGGAGCTGCCAGCTACGTTAGAGTTCATTGTAGTGCTGGAGAAGAAAAACACTACCACTGCTATAACACCTCATGTCAGTTGGTGTCAGTGTGCCCACATGTGATAACTCATTTCCCAATGATAGGTACAGACACCTAGTGCGAGTGCTATATCATTCACTGATACTGTGTAAAGCAGGAGGGCCATGGGAAAGTTTGCGCAAGTCAAGACCTATAAAATATAACTAGTTATGCAATGAGGGGAAAACCATGTACTGAAGTCAGATGACAAATTGTGACAGTGCTGCTGAGAACAAGTCATGATTGCTGGTCCTGGGTGATATACACTGCCAAAGGCACATGTGAAATGCAATTATTTTTAGGAGGGACATGAGTAGAAGGATTCCTGTGGAACATCCTGGCATCTCAACTAAATTTCCAGAAGACAGGTCCACACTGGATATACACTGCATACAATACAATAGTGGTTACTGCACTCTGTTACAAGCAGGGGCGACTTACGGGGGCAGAACAGTTATGCTGCAAGATAGGGTATATTAGCAAGGTGGCTACTCAAACTCAGAAAAAAGAAAATTCCCAAGAATCTCAGGTGTAAGGATGAAGATGGCATCAAGAGGCTCCTGACAAATTAATTGTGAAGGGGAGTAGGGGTGTGTGGAGGGGAGTAAGAGGGGGTGGGGCAGCATACAACAATAACAACTTTTCTTGCCTCTCTGCTGAGCTATATACCAGCCACAGCAGTTTAATCACAGTTTTTAAATATCAGTAATTTGTGTGCAATAATATTCATGTAATTAACACACTTTGAAAGTATTTTAAAATTTGTGGTTTTTAAAGCTCAATAACACTTAGGCTAAAAACACAGAACTCCCTGAGATTTTATGAAATTACTGAAATTTCTTGAGATTTCCCTGATTTTTCTAAGTAAAATGTAGCTCCCTGAGAATTACAGGTTTTCCAGGAGAATCGCCACCCTAATTAATAAATGGTACAATGTGTGACATTTGGGGTCAACTTTTTGGGTACTGGCAACCATCACAGGGGGGTACAATTCTAACCTGACATCCTGCAGAAGTACTCCCCTGACAAACCTTTGGAGATACTACTGGCTAAATTTTACAAAGGAGGATCAGTTAGTGATAGTGGGTGGAGCAGGGAACAGTCTTGATAGGGACGGGGAATATGATGTAGGTGGTGACCTGGTAAAGACAGCTACTCAAACTGGTGGCACTAAAATGCATTTCGTGCAGCAGTTTCAGTGTCATGATCAGATCATCTTAAAGCGGCTGTTAGGCATGTTAACATGGGGCTGGAGAGGGTGCTGATGGCAGAGGGCATGGGTCACATTTCAATGATGCCAGTTGGGTCCATCAGCAGATCAGGTTTCACTAGGCATGGCCTGCACCTCAATAGGTATGGGAAGGGGAGGCTGGCAAAGCTGATAGGTGACAGTGTAGTGGATGGTGGGTGGTGGTGGGATCACTGATGGAAAAATTCCTGTAGTAGTTGGCGTTAGAGGTTCACCTTATTTAGATTGAAGTCAGCTGATAGGTATATCTGCTTAAAGGAAGTCCCTCTAAATAACGGCTCACCTTCAGAGGATCTCATGTTTCCAAGCAGAGAAGGAATTAGCACATTTCATCAAAATATAAGATGTATTAGAGATAAAGTTAGTGAACTGCTTACAAATGTTGACTCTGAAATTATTGGTATGTCGGAGCACCACTTAAATAATTTGACAATTCAGAGGCTTCCTTTCCCAGGATACAGATTAGCTGGCTGTATTTCAAGGAGTTCCTTTTAGGGTGGGGGAGTAGCTATGTACATAAAAAACAGTATTCCATTTGAGTCGATAGACCTATCACAGCACTGCACTGAACAGATATTTGAATGTTGTACAGGGGCAGTGAATTTAGTGAAACTAAACTTCTAATTGTTGTTGTTTATAGGTCCCCTAATTTTGACTTCAGACCATTTCTGCTCAAGCAAGAGAGGGCTCTTGATTCACTTTGTAGGAAGTACCAGAAATTAGTTATATGGGGTGACTTCAATATAAATTTTGTGTACGATGGTGCAAGAAAAAGGATGTTGGTAGATCTCCTAAATTCATATGATCTGATCCAGACTGTGTTTTTTCCAACTAGGGTGCAGGGAAACAGTAGCACAGCCATAGACAATATTTTTATTCATTCTTCATTACTAGATGGGCATTCTGTTAGTAAAAGCATGAATGGCCTTTCAAACCATGATGCATAAATTTTAAGACTAAAAGGCTTTTGTACTCAAACAAATGTCACATGTAATTATAAACTATGTAGGAAAGTTAATTCAACAGCAATAGAGAGATTTTTAAACCTTGTCAAGGAACAAGAGTGGCAGGATGTTTATAGTGCTGATAGCATAGATGATAAATATAATGCTTTCCTTAACATATTTCTCATGCTCTTTGAGAGTTGCTTTCCATTAGAATGTTCTAAATGGGGTACTAGCAGTAATAGGTAGCCTGGGTGGATGACTAGTGGGATAAGGATATCATGTAGAACAAAGCGGGATTTATATCAAAACGTTAGAAGTAGTCGCAATCAAGCTGCAGTAGCCCATTACAAACAGTATTGTAAGGTGCTTAAAAATGTTATTAGGGAAGCAAAGAGTATGTGGTACGCAAATAGAAAAGCTAATTCACATGATAAAATTAAAATCATATGGTCAGTTGTGAAGGAAGTGTCTGGCCAACAGCACAAGGTCGACGATATAAAGTCAGTTCACAGTGAAAATATTTCTGTTACTGATAAATCAGATATATGTACAGTATTTAACAATCACTTTCTGAGCATTGCTGGTGAATTAAATAGAAATTTAGCTTCTACAGGGAATTATATAACTCCCTTGGCAAAAGCCTTTCCGAGATCGATGTCTGAAATATTCCTCTGTGATACAGATAAGGGGGACATTGAGTCAATAATTAAATCAATGAAGACTAAGGACTGTCATGGTTCTGATGGAGTGCCTAGCAGAATATTAAAATACTGTGCTGCACATGTTAGCCCAATACTTAGCCATATTTGTAATTTTTCCTTTAGGAATGTTCAGTTTTCCGATTGATTAAAGTACTCAGTTGTAAAGCCACTTTATAAAAAGGGAGAAAGGGATAATGTAGACAATTTTAGACCTATTTCTATGCCATCAGTGTTTGCTAAAGTAATGGAGAAGGCTGTGTATGTATGGATAATTGATCATTTTATATCACGATTTGCTGTCAAATGTACAGCTCGGCTTTAGAAGTCACTTAACGACTGAGAATGCTATAGTCTCTTTTCTCTATGAGGTACTGGATGGGTTAAACAAAAGGTTTCAAATGCTAAGCATATTTTTTGATTTAACCAAGGTGTTTGATTGTGTTGATTACAAAATATTGCTCCAGAAGTTGGACCATTACGGAATACGGTGAGTAGCTCACAACTGGGTCACCTCTTACTTTAGTAACACAGCAAAATGTCATTATACACAATGTTGAGAATAACTGTGATGGGGGGTCTGAGTGGGGTATGGTCAAGTGGGGAGTGCCCCAGGGATCAGTGCAGGGGCCACTCATGTCCCTTATTTATATAAATAATATGCCCTCTAGTATTACGGGTAACTCTAAAATATTTCTGTTTACTGATGACACTAGCTTGGTAGTAAAGGATATTGTGTGCAACACTGGCTCAGTTTCAAATAGTGCAGTTCATGACCCAAGTTCATGGCTTGTAGAAAACAAACTAATGCTAAATCACAGTAAGACTCGGTTTTTACAGTTTCTAACACACAAGTCAACAAAACCTGACATTTTAATTTCACAGACTGGACATATGATAAGTGAAACTAAACAGTTCAAATTTCTAGGTGTTCAGATAGATAGTAAACTGTCGTTGAAAGCCCATGTTCATGATCTTGTTCAAAGACTTACTGCTGTCATTTTTACTATTCGAACAGTATCTGAAGCGAGTGATTGTTCGACACAAAAATTAGTTTGCTTTGTCAACTTTCATTCGCTTATGTCATATGGTATTATATTCTGGGGTAACTCTTCCCATTCTACAGGGATATTTTTGGTTCAGAAACAGGCTGTTTGTGCAATAAGTGTTGTAAGTCCATGAACCTTTTGTCGACCCCTGTTCACAAGTTCGGGTATTTTGACATTGGCCTCTCAATATATATATTCCTTACTGTCATTTCTTGTTAACAGTATTAGTTTATTCCCAAGAATAAGCAGCTTTCACTCAGTTAATACTCAGCAGAAATCAAAGATGCATTTGGATCGGACTTTCGTAACTATTCTGCAGAAAGGTGTGCCATATACTGCTGCATCCATTTTCAATAAGCTACCATGCAAATTCAGAAATCTTAGCAGTAATCTATGCACTGTCAAGTCGAAACTGAGGAGTTTCCTCATAGGTCACTCCTATTCTGTTAAGGAGTTCCTTGAAAAAGTAAGCTCATTCTCGTTGTATGGTTGATTGTCTTTACTTAAACTTATGGATTGACTTTTTTCGGGTTCATAAACATTTTATTTTTATTTGTTATTACTTTTATGTTGTAATTTCATGTACTGACACGTTCCATGACCTTGGAGATTTGCTCCTCAATTTGGTCCTACAGAACTTGACGTGTAAATAAACCAAAATAAATAGAAACTTCACTTTCCTGAACAATACTATGGATCTTGAGCTACTCAGTCCTGTGGACAAGTTTACAATAGTGTAGGAGGGATGTAATAGCGCACAGCTAATGTTTCTATACATAAAGCTGTACCACAGTATGTTCCAGCACAAAATTGTAGTGACTGACATCTCCACTTCAAGTACCATCTTGCACAAATTCTGGTTTGTGTAGCAAACATCTATCTATGACAGAGAACTGCCCATTCTTCTGAACTCCACACCAACCTTAGAAAATAACTAGTCATTAAGCATACTGGTAATTGGACCTTGTGAACTGGACTAGATCCGTATAAGATGCATTGGGACAAAAAGTGTACATAAATGGGTAGACATGGAAAAATTAAAATGTAATGTTTAAGCAATCTGCGAAGTTAATAGCAGTCTGTGATCTGATGGAGCAGTTCTTCTGAAGGGAAGAGGAGCATTACAACAACACCCAGTGGACTTCAGAACCCCTGGGTAGGTGGATCAGCTTCCTGATTGCGTAATTTTGATGTGTGGTGCTGAAAACTGCTGCGCCAGCATGGTGAAAGCTTCTGCCCTGGTGAACACGATTACCACACACTGGGCCCTGACACTTGCTGCCTACGCTCTGTACATGATGAGAAGTGGCATCTTTTCATAATAGCACTGGATAAGCACATGTATGTAATCGCTGCTTCAACCGTGCAGTATCGGTCATCAACTGAATGCCTCCATTCCAGCTGTCACCCCAATGTGAGTCACCACCTCATCTGAAACTAGCCACTGCCTCCGCTAACTGCTGGTCTATGAGCTGTGCCGAAAACTGATAAAACTGATGCTGCCAGGGCCTGCACTGGTGTCTTCCAGATGTAGCCTGCTTTTAGCTGACAGTAACCAACTCCCTGGAGCTTCCAAGGGGTCTTCAGTTTGCAGACCACTGTGGGGTGCCTCCTGCACCTAATCCATTGTGAGCTGTAGGCTGACCCTGCATTCCTGCCTAACAGTATGCCCACGAGACTGCTGCTGCTGTGTGTCTGATGTCCACAGGCCTGATGCAGCTGCAAGACCGCTGAGGCCCTGCTGTGAGCTGGGCTGAGCAAGCACTGCCACTTGTGATCATCACCTGACACAGGGACACTGTCTGCTTCAGCTGTATGAACTCAGCTGAACAAATATCTTGCTGTTACCATTCATTTATGATTCCATGATGGCCAAGGAAATGATTCTTCATAACCACTGTTCTGTCAACTATTCTGGCCCGTAACACACAATATCACTTAAAATTTCTGTACTTGTACTGTTTTTCACCTTCTCCCTCTTGATCGTTATGTATTGTTGTGATTTGCTATAAAATGCTGAATGCTGTGCATCTGCTTGCACAACATTTTTGGAATGATAGAATGATATATAAATAAAATTCTAATAAATGAATAAATAAAACCTGTACTATCACATGAAGTGGCCCTTCCTGACATGCACGAAACTGCTTTGAAATTTGTGCTTTGTATTCATATCTTGAACATCATTTCTTGATGGCAAAGTAAATAAACAACATAACTGACCTGTACATGATGAAAATAGATATTAAGTTTCAAAAATATCAACAGTTCTTGTTAGAAATTTCAGAACAGAACTAAATATCAAACAAGTACACTTACCACATTGTATAACCCAATAGACCAACGCTCAAACAGGATTTGTCCTGACCACCCTGAATATATTGCAAACCACAGTTCAATTACGTAAAGGCATATGTTTTTGTAAAAGCTGTACAATATTAATTTGCACATTCGATTGTAGTTCCATGCTCCATGAACAAAAAGCAGCTTCAGAAGAAATCGAAACTGCAAACAATAATTTGTGTTAATTACCATGAAAAGTCTGCTTGTATGTTTCAGCATTCTGTTAATGTTACATTACTTTTACACTTAACTAGATGAACAACAATAAATTTTGTAATCATTACTAAATCTGCACATCATAACAGTGATCGCTCTATGTAACGTGCAATTTATACACGATTCCTCATAGCGTCATATAGTACATAAAAATCAAACAAAATGTTTTTTTGCAGATCTCAGCTCTGCAAGTACATAGTGAAGTCCTAAATGCTTCATCTTTTGTATCCCCAGCATAACAATCAATAGAACACCAATGAATTATGTATGCATCATGCTTATAACTTTCACCAAGATTTTTAAAAATAAAGTAGCCAGTAACTGACAAAATAAAATCTTGCAGCCTTTAACACAGTACCACTGATCAAACACAAAAATGTACATGTCAAACATGGAAACAGTAAAACTTTTGAAAAAGTTATTGACAGTTCTAAAGTTAGTGTAATTAACATTCTACTTTACAAACTTCCCTAGCAGTTGCCAATTTCAAGTATCAGAAGTCAGCAGTGCAAGAAAATATTTGTACAAATACAAACATTCCTGCAGCCAGCTCTTAATTTTTGTATAAAAAATTGGTAAACCCATTACCAGGCAGTTAAACTAAACTCAAGTTTTGAAGAACAATCCACAATGTCAATTACTCTTGCAAGTACTCAGTGCAATAGGTGACTTCCTAACTGATCAGTCAATTAACCAATTAAAAACTAGTGACCCTATACAGCAAAACCTTCACATCTACGCCTACAGCTCAGAAATAAAAGAACTAAAAATAATGTGATGGGAGTTTTTCAAAGTAATTATGTGTATTATGAAACTATAAATACACCAAAATTAATGTTTTACTACCTGCAAACAAGCTGCCTGTACCAATCAAAGGGAATATTTTGTGGCTTTTCCCCCCTCAAATAAACATACAGCGATGACTACAATCCGAATTATATGAGGAAAGATATCATAGATGCAAGACGTTGACTGAATTTCCAGTTCACTTGGTGCTCAGCTAACAAGGGAGTGGTCTAAACTGACACATCAAAATCCATCCTGAAATATTTTATACAGGAAGAATACAATGAAAGCATTCACTGTAAAAATTTTAGCTGCTAAGATACACTACAAGCATTAAAAAAAAAAAAAAAAAAAAAAAAAAAAAATGTTGAAGTTACTTGTTGTTTTCTCATATGAAGAATCACTTATGAAAGCAGTTTGTACAGCCCTTCGTGCCTAGTATGAGATTGGCCATGACAAGAGAGCATAGTGCTTCATAGTGCTAATATAGGGAGTAGCACAAGCATATTTAAAGCACCTAAACCACACGAAAATTTTCGTGTATCATTAATGGTTTGACTAAGGGGCAGATTGTATTCACACCTAAACTTTTGCATATGTAATTCTTACAAATGTGACTAGCAGACAAAAAGAAATCAAGGCAATGTTTGATGTTAGATTATAGATGACTTTCATCAATCATAACATCAGTTTATTGAAATATTTCTTACATGTGCATCATTTTATAACAGTTACTATAGCACATTTCATAACATAATTTTTGGATGTGTATATTCTTGTTATAATGAAATAGTTCATTGTTTATTACTAATAGTTGTAAAATAAAGTGAAGTATCATCTGAATGATGAAAACAAATTTTTCTTCTTTAGGGCCAGCGGCGTAATATATGTCTCGTAATGACATGATTGTTAGGGTAGATGCACCAAATAGCCGCTTATAGTAAGTAATCTTTATTTACATTTACAACAGACTGTTTTGTCTTAATTACCATATTCAAGTATGTCTAGACTGATCTGACATCCATACTGCATCATTAGTGGACTGCTTTGTAACTGTACCTGCATTAATACGATAGTAAATGTTGTCAAGATGTTGAAATTAAATGTTAATTACGATGTGACAGCAGTTTGACAGTTCCACTCTTATGATGCTATAGGTTTACAAAGTGGCACTATCATAATTAACATTTAATTTCAACATCTTGACAAAATTTACAATCTTATTAAAGCAGTGACAGTTACAAAATAGTCCACTAATGACGTGATATGGACGTCACATCAATCTAGACGTACTTGAAATGGAAATTAAGCTGAAACAATCTGCTGTAAATGTAAATAAAAATTATAAGCAGCTATTTGGTGTACCTACTCTAACAATTATGTCATTATCAGATGAAAACAAACGTTTTTCTTTCACCAGGCACACCTGACAAACGAAAAATTAATGCTTTCAGGATTGTCTCGGTAACTGAAGACCCCACAGAAGAAAGGGGTAAGTCTATTTAATTAGGAAATGAGTTTATGGCACATTCTGATGGCTAGTCGTTGGTAATACAAGGCAATTAAAATGACTTTCAAATAAAGAAGCAAGTCATCAAGATACAAAGGATTTCACTTTTTGTGATAAAGGAAAGAACATTCAAAGTCAGTGTTTTCACGGAAAGAATGGGCAAGTCCAAGGTTTGTTTCCACTGTTCACATTACAGCTTTCAGCTGAGTTGTGACTGCAAGTGTGATTGATTGAGTTTGACTGTGAGAAACCATTTGTTAATCAACAAACTAAAAACTAAAAAGTTATGGCAGAATGAGTAAGGTTTGTAGGGACCTTAGGGCAATGTCTCAAGAGTTAGGCACTTACTGCAAATGCTTACTGTTTAAGTGTTTCAGGAAAATGCTCACTGTTTAAGTGTTTCAGACAAATCAAACCCCATGATAAAGAACAGCTTACTAGGAATTTTAATTTATTAGGTAACTAAAATAATCACTCTTCCTATTTAATCTGCTTAATTTCTGTGACATTAATTGCTCATAGAAGGCCTAGGTATCATGATTTTGATGCCACATATGCCATTTTCTGACCCATTATAAGAATCAAACAAAATGATAGGATGAGTGAAATTCCTGTTTGCCGAAAGGCTGTTATTGCTTTGCATGAAATAACAAAGCACAGACTGCATACTATATAACTGAGTACGAAGGATACTGGAATATGTCCCGAAGAGAAGAGAGATATACATGATAATTGCCTTGGAAACTACCCAAGGAAATTAAGGGAAGAGAGATACTATGACAAGGGAAAGACAGACAGACTGTACCTTCAGGAATACCTACCAATAAAAACATGCCATGAGTTATATAGAGAAAAATACCCAAACTTCCTGTTGTGTATGGGACATATCAGAAAATATTTAGCAGCAAATTAAACTTATTACTGGGATATCTGTGAACCGATACCTGTTCAACATGTGACAAAGTTCAAGCACACTCAAGAGGTTTGAATGCAATGCTTTCACAAAATATCTCTGAAAAAGAAAAGTTACAAATTACAAAGCAAAGTACTTAGCACAAAAGACTAGGTTCGTAAGATAAGAGCTGTTACATTTTATTCAAGAAAATGAAAAGCATTGCAGGAAAGTCAAAAGATAAAGGAAAATGAAGCAGTATGCATGGACTGTAAAAAAGAATCTACCTTTGCCAAGTATACGCACAAATGATGTTTATTACAAGCGTAAATTATGGTTTAACATGTTGACATTTATCAACTGTCCAAGAGTGATCCAATATTTTATACTTAATTTATTATTTATTAATTTTTTTTAAATTTATTAGTTTCTTGCACAATTATGTGAGTGAAATTCTTGATCCAAAAGTAAGGGTTCTTGAAATGTTTTATGATTCATGCTCAGGACAGAGTAAGAACTATGCAATGTTTTTACATCTTCATTATGTCATTCATATGACTAAGAGATTAGATAGCACCAAATAGTATTTCCACTAAGAGGACACTCTTAGGTGGAATGTGATAAAAAATTTGGTTTGATAAAACAGAAAACTACTGCAGAGTTCACAAAAGGCTGGATTATGGGTTTTGGAACCACAAGAGTGAATCCAAGGACTTATGAAGTCATTCCTGATCAACAAGAAATTATACAAGACTGGACGATGTTTTTAAAAACATGTTACAAACTGAAGTGTTCTTAGAAGAAATGACCATTCAAGGAGCTTTGGTTGTGAAGGAAGATAAGTTGTTCAAATACAGGATTATGTACAATGGAACCTGGCCACCAGTAGATAGGGTATGTTCCGTTTATCTACATTTACACGTCAAGTCCGAGAATCAAGCTCAGGGACCTGATGAATTCTTAAGGCCTCATAGAGGATGTAATGATGTGTGTTCTGTAATATGAAATTTTTTGTAAGGTAAATGAAAACTGTTTTGCAGATAACTGATTCTAGGGGTATACTTTCAGCGCTCCTGCCAATATCTTACAAAAAATATGCAGACCTTCAAGAACTTAAAACAGTATTGAGATGAAAGACTACCAAAAAGTGATGGTCTTACCATGTCCTTTTAGGGGCAACGATATACTTTCTTTGTATGTATTGCCTTTTTTGTCATATAATTTAAATTATTATTTTTTCTAAGGTACTTCATCCACAATCATTAAATTTGACATTGTAGCTATATTGTTTACACTCAATTATTGAGTTTTAAGTACTTTTTTGTAATTTTGAAAGTTTAAATTTCCTCTCATTAATAATGTACTAAATATGGCTTATCCGTTTTTTCTGTGGGCCCTTCAATTACTAGTGTTATTTAGACAGAACTGCAGTTGAGCAAGAAATGGTCCTGGCTTGCACACCAAGCATACTTAAAGCAATTCATAAAACGTGCCAATGTGAATTGATAATGCATAAATGACTAGAATTTAAGAATACTGTTCTCTTGATAAACCTCAGCTGATACGGAGCCATTGAAAATTATATTGTTTGAAAATTTCCTTAAAAATATTTTCCACTGTCGATAAAATTATTTATTGGGACTCTCACTGATTGTACTGGGTGGCATCTGAATTACTTCAACAGTCTTTTCGTTGACCTCCTGAAAGACAGAGGTATCATTATGTCCATGCCAAGAGTCCAGCCTAAGTAATGAACTAATTTATGCAGCTGGTTAGAAACAGTTTTGAATGAAATATTCCAAGCTATTCTTTCCTATTTTTTTTCAGATTTGAAAAGATAAATTGTAAGATTTTTGCCATCATATAGTCATCTTTTTATTTTTGGTGATAATGCCTAGTAGTCCCTGAAGACAGATATAAACCCGTGGAAAAAGTAATCCACTTCTACTTATCAGAGTCATTGTTGTTTATGAATGTGTCATAGCATTAACCAAATTGCACAACTGATTTTTTTCGCCTTGAAATGATAATGTGTGATTTTCTCACAGTTGTTTCACGAAACCTTACTGATCGGCATTAGACACAGCAGATGCGCACATAACAGCAAGCTTCGTCTTCACATCAGTTATGAATTACTTACATCTCCTCTACACTTTTACTTGAAATAAACTTTGTTGTTTTGCCACTTCCTATACTGTATATTTGT
The DNA here is from genome assembly GCF_023864345.2 of Schistocerca serialis cubense. Taxonomy (NCBI): domain Eukaryota; kingdom Metazoa; phylum Arthropoda; class Insecta; order Orthoptera; family Acrididae; genus Schistocerca; species Schistocerca serialis. The sequence continues at coordinate 260,952,564 of NC_064641.1, forward strand.
TGAATCTTTTTAACCAGGTTGATGAAGACATGAAATCAGTAACGTTCCTTCCAACTGCATTTCAGAGGGCCCAGTGTGCTGCCTCTCATGATCAGCTCTACATATTTCATATCTAAAGAAAACTCCTCTAGAGAACTGTTGTTCATTTCATTTTTATTCAAGCTTATGAGTTTATGTTGGTTATTAATGGCGGGTAACGGGACTGAGCAGTGAATCATTTGGACGGTTTTTCTTTCACAGTTTTACAGGTTTCACTTTGGCGCGTATTTATTACTTTGTGTAAGTCTTTCTTCCATTTATACAGTTCATGGTCAGAACTTTGAATGAAAACTGAAATTCACTATGCAGGTCATGATCACACTGAGTTGGGTTGTCTGTTTACCAATGCACCATCAACCAAGGATATATGCATGCCATGTTGCACAAAAACAGTCCACTACAACTCCAGTAATGGTGTACACTGCTCCTGCCATGTGATGAGCTACAAATTTGGCAATTTTCAGCATAAAAAAAAAATTACTTGCAGTTTGTCTTAGCAGCTAAAATTTTGACAGGATCTTTCTTTCAGTGAATTTTTCCCATAAAAAAAAGCCTCAGGGCATGTTTTGACATAGACAATTCCCTCGCAAGGAAAATTGGAGAACTGCCAAATTCCATCCTAGCCTTAAGAAGCAATGGAAGCTTGTTGCATTCATCAACATATTGTTTTTCAGTTCTAGAATTAATTGAAACAGCAGCAGTCTAGCACAAACTTTATTGAGGTGCAGTATGTTAAGGGTCAGGTGAGAAAAGGAAGGAAGGAAGGAAGGAAGGAATATTAGGTTTTAATGGTTAATCAATGATAAGATCATTAGGGATGGAGAACAAGGTATGGGCAATGACGGAGCAAAGTGATCAACATGGTACTCATCTTAACTGATTTAGGGAATCCAAGGAAAACCTAATTCTGTGTGGTAAGATGATGATTCGGGTCCTCCTCCTAAATGTGAGTCGTGTCTTTACAACAGCATCATTTCATTTGATATCATGATGTGATGTACTAAACTGATACATGTCATGACTAACTCTTTCAGAGCTATATGATAATTGTATGTAACAATGTCTTTTATTGCCGAGATGTTTTCTCTTGGCACAACCTGATGTGGCTAGCGTACTCACCCCAGCATCTTTGACTGAAGTGAAGCTGTTTTAGAAACTTCCTACATGACTCAAATATCTACTACAGGGCAAACAGATATCACCATAGTGTGATTTTTGGTAGATTTACAAGGGTTGTGTGCCTTAACTTATCGAAAATTTACAACAGATATCTGGATAACTTTGCTGTATTGTACCGTACTTTTATTAGTTGTGTTGTTTACAAATGCAGTTTATGCACACAGTTTTCATACCATTGGGCTCTCCAATACAGAGTGGAAAATTCTTTCTGGAATTTGTTTGTTTACAAGTTCGTGTCTGCAGTACTAGAACACACTAAAATCCCTGAGCCACAGTTTCTTAGCAAGTACCTATATGGGACCACTGATAACTATCAGCTTGAAAAAATAAAGTTACATAATTAATTTATTGTTTGTTTGCAAGTACATGTCTGCTATCCCAGTATATATTGTAATTCCTGTGCCACAGTACTGCTGCTTGTTCTAGAGGAGTCAATACAAAACAGTACAGACCATTTCCACTTTATCAGTGGGTCATGCCATTTTGTATGGACTCCTCTAGCGACAAGCAACAGAACTGTGGCACAGGAATTTCATTGTGTACCAGGACTGCAGACATATACCTGCAAACAAACAAATAAAAAATTAATTATGTAACTTTACTTTTTATCAGTAATTAAAATGTTATGACTATCCCTCATACATTTCCAGATTCTGTTATTGTTATCTACTGATCTGGTATTCATAACTTCACTATTTGTGATTTCAAGATTTCTGATTACTTACAAGGGCTTGCTGAAAAGAAATACATCCAAATTTTTAATGTGAAAACTCTTAAAGCTTCAAATACAACACATGTTATTAACATTCTGCACCTTTATTCTTCATTTATACATATTTGCAGCCCTGTGTCGCTACAAGCCTCCTCATTGTAACATGTAACTCGGCGGTGTGTAATGTAACTATTTCGGTGTATGGGTAACAGTGTTCTGTAATTGAATTCAAAGAGCACCCTCTCCTTCAGCATGGCAATGCAAGACCACACGAGTGCTGTGACATCTGACGACACTGTCATTGATCATTCTTCATACATTTCCAACTTGGCCCCATCTGATTTTCATCTGTTTCAAAAAAGTAAAGAACACCTTTGGGGACTTCACTCTGATAGTACTGAAATGGTAAGTGGTGTTAGCAAATCTGAGTGTGTGGCTCTGTCAATGAAGTCAAATTCTGTAGCGAAGGTATCAACAAATTAGTCTCCTGCTATGAAAAATGTGTTTGTTCCCAGGGTGACTATGTTGAGAAATAAATATGGAGACGTGAAGAATAATCATGTTTGTTTTATTTAATAAGCTTTAGGAGTTTTCAAATACAAAATTCAGAGGCACTGATTTTCAGCACACTCGTATACTGCTTAAATTAATAAGGTTTTTTATCTTTATTCCCTAACATTCCATTTTATTAATGTATTCTAAGTCTCCCTTCTGCCACAACCATCCCATATGCACAAATGTTATGCTTCTTTCTTATCTCACTATCATTATATTTATAAAAATACACACCAGTGCCAATTACTGGTTTTATGAACACAGACATTTTTGGAATCTCATAACAAAAGAGGTAACATTTACGAACCTCTTTTCTTACTTTTGTCAGGGAGCAATGTAAAATCATTAAACATATTGTGTATTTCTTACTAAATGCTATTCTGACATTTCACACTTAACAACTTTTATTGTTACAAACTTCACACATTATTTTCTTCAAAAGTGAATGAATGTTTAGACACACATTTTCATTGTAACTGGGTACGTCTCAGAATCAATGAAGAATGTGTGTGTGTGTGTGTGTGTGTGTGTGTGTGTGTGTGTGTGTGTGGGCGCACGCACACACGCGCATGCACACATGCATGGGTGTTGCCGTGAGGTAGAGTGTGTGGGTGGGTGGCAACAGGGGGAGAGTGGAGAGATGGTTACAAGCTGAAAAATAGGAATAGGTAAAAGGCAAAGTAGTGTAAGAAAGTGATCCAAATTTTAAAAAGGTAATGAAACTAACCTGTGCTATTGAATAATCAGATGCGCATGCTGCTTGGAGACCTTCAACTCCTGAGATTCCAACTCCAACATGAGCTTTTTGGATCATAGCAACATCATTTGCACCATCTCCTATAGCCAGTGTAATACTTTTCGTATGTGATGTAACAAGTTCCACAACCTGACAGAAATAAAGATTGATTTTTAATTAAATTATACTGGGTTAAAATGACAATGTTCGAATTTGTAAAATACAGGTGAAAGAGCTAAAATAATTTTTAATAAATGAGAATACTACAATATCCTCTGTCAAAAATCAGTTTCTTGGAATTAATCTTTTACAACAACTTAATCTTTCCTGCTATTATCATTACGAACCTCAGCCTTCTGCATTGGGGAGACACGGCAGCAGATAACCACATTGCAACTGACACAGAGGTCAAGAAAATCCCTTCTGACATCACAACTGAGGGCATATTTTAGAGTTTTCCCATCAATAACAAGAGCAACATCATTTGATTTGCCCAACTGGTCACCAAATTCTGAACTATGGCGTGCTATTGTTTCTCGTGTACTCTAAAAGAAATGATAATTAGCTTTCAACAAAAAATAAAGTATTATAGAAATTCACAAATTTGGTTAAATTCCAATAAGTAACAGTAGCATTAAAAACTTTAAAAATCATATAAACTTACATCAAGGCTATCTTCATTCAGTATCAGTAGTGGTGTTCCATGAACTATTAGCTTACATGAATAGCCAATATTAATAGCAGTTTCTTGTTTATCCCCCGTCAATACCCAAACACGTATATCAGCTTTAATGAGGGCTGCTATTGTTTCAGGCACCTAAGAAAAAACTTTTGAGTAAGTTTTAAGTTGGTACTGTTGAGCCCAGAACAGTTTTGTTGATTCAAGACACCACTATTTACAGATTTTACCTGATCTTGTAATTTGTCTTCTATAGCTGTTGCTCCCAGAAGTGTTAGGTTATTTTCTATTAAATTTGCTGCATCTTCTAATTTCCTCTCCCGATACTGCATTGAAGTGCTTGCTTTATGGTAAGTGTTTTTCCATTCCTGAAATTAAATATACAATTTATAAAAGGAATCAAACAATGGAAACTCTAGGTATGAATATAAATAATGTAGGAAAATACAGATTGCTACTTACTATAAAGATAACAAGCTAAGTTGCAGACAGGCACAATTAAAAGACACTTACAATGTATAACCTTTCAGCCACATCCTTCCTCAGAAAAAGATAAACACACACCATTCATTCATACAAGCAAGCACAACTTACGCTCACATGACCGCCAACTCATGCAGCTTGGGATAGGAGGTGAATTACAGTATAGACGACAGACACATTAAAAGAAGAAAAATTTCTTCCTAGCTTTTGGAAATGTTACTTCCTTTGTCAAGAAGGAAAGTGGGATGGATTTTGGACAGTTGGGAAGAAGGGCTGGACTTACCTGATGTGAAGATCTCACCTCATCTCCCTCATTCTCACATCAACTTCGTCTCTCCCTGGGGTTTGAGTGATTCATCCCTCCTTCTCAGCCTTATGAAATGTATCCCTCTTTCATCCCAGACAAAGGGAACTAACAGCATCAAAGCTAGGAATATATGTTTTGTACTTTTAATGTGTCTGTCAGCATTACTATAATTACTGTCTCCTTGTTATTTTACAGAATTTGAAAGTGAATTCTCATTTTAATTTTTTTCTTTGCTGCTACAAATACCTTGCTGACAGTATCTGTGGCATTATTTTCTCTGTTGATATCAACATTACCATTAGACATAACCACTGAACTGTCCTGTACTAATTTGGTCATGTACTACACTCCTGAATTTCTAATTGCACATTAGCATGCTAAGTTACTAAATTTATGTCTTCATCATCAATGTAAAGTTGCGCTGTGGTTCAGACTCAACATTACATTGTAGACACCCAAAACTGATGAGTAATTCAGTTCAAAAGTCAAAAGAAGCATAGGCCTATCGCCTCAAATAAGACCATTCCTTGCAAAGTATTAAGGTGTTCAAAACGACCTTCAGGTTAAGGATCACTTTGTGTTTTACATTACTCAAACTATATGTCATCTAGTATTTATCTTAGGTTTTTCTAACATGATATATCAATTTCATTTTGTGCTGTAATATATTTACAATAAAAGCATTAATGACTCTCTTACTGATTCTAAATTACACACATTGTAATCAAGAATTAAACTCCATCCACACAAATCCACCTGGATTTGTGTATGCATGATGTAGCTGCTCTCAAATGCAATTGAAACAATTTTCTTGCAAAATTTTATATTTTGAGTACACAGAACAAAGCATGATAACTGAACATTAACTGCTGTTGCCACTGATTCACAACAGTGCCCAAAACTGTTTTATCACTTTGTGAACACTGGTTCAACATATGGATAAATCCCCATCCTCTCTACAAGTAGTCATGATGTTTCAGTTGTCACCATGAAAAAATAAAGTTACATAATTATTTTTTTGTTTGTTTGCTGGTACACTTAACAGCAAAAAAACTAACCTATTGTAGACAAAAGGCAGAAAAATCACACCATTTGACAGCAACAGTATAAAAACCAGGCTGGGGTGTGACATCAGACAAAGGAAGTGGGTCATTGATTGAAGAACTGTGAGATATCTAATGCTCACTCTGTATTCACCCATGCCCCCATGCTAAGGAATGCTTACTTTACCAAACAGACCATGGCCCTGACAATGTTTGAATTCCAGTGACAGCATCTGTATATCAACAAATACGAGGCACAAAGGCTATAAAAGTTTTACAAATGCATTTATAAAGGCTCACTATCTACCGCTCAGGATTAACTAAGAATGTAAGACAAATTTTACCAACAAGTTTTCTTCTCAGATCACTCATATTTGTCTTTTGAAATGATAATTTTGCATGTTTTAGACTGAAGAAAAAACTCATAATATTACCTATAATGAGCATATAGACTCAAGAGTTCAAGGAAACTTCTCATGTCTGTCTCTTTGGTGGCATAATGGACAGTGGAGTGGAGTCATAATCTGATGGTGCAATATACATTTTCCATTTGTTTTTTCAACATGTGTATGAACTCACTAGAAAGAGAAAGATTGTGAAATTTTGGACAATAATTATCCAAATTATGAAACTGAGTGTGTAGTGAAATACTGATTGTTGGTTTCACTAAAAGTCAAATATTTTCCAAGTAGCTAAAGTCACGAAAGTTATGGTGCCTTGTGACAGAGAAAATACCCAACCACAAAAGCAAGTTTTGGAGAGCTATTTACAAAAGTCAGAACTGAACATGAAATCATTTGAACTTATCCTAATGTAAGGAAGCTGGTTGGGCTTGGGTTGTTTGGGGAAGGATACCAGACAGCGAGGTCATCGGTCTCATCGGATTAGGGAAGGACGGGGAAAGAAGTCGGCTGTGCCCTTTCAAAGGAACCATCCCGGCATTTGCCTGGAGCGATTTAGGGAAATCACGGAAAACCTAAATCAGAATGGCCGGACGCGGGATGGAACCGTCGTCCTCCCGAATGAAGGTAGCAGGCAAAGAGCTGATAGTAGTATTGCATGATACCATTTTTATCCTTGTCTTGCAGGTCAAGGTGAAGGTGGTGATCTTTGACTAAATTATTTCAGTAATTCTCAGGTTTTGGGAGTTGATTCAGGTCTGCTGATATATTTTTCCCGTAATGGCATAAATGTCTCATGTAGTGAGTCTGCGTATCTTACTGCACCGGGACTGCATTGAAGCTTGTGACAATGACCAGAAGTTGTAAAAGTAAGAAACCATCTATGATGCCTGTTAGGAGTTCTTTCATCATTTAGGGACAAATAAACAACATAAAATATATCCGCTGCAATAAACTTCATTTGGTGCCTAAATGTTTAATCTGTTTCATTCTCATATTATCTAAAACTGTTGCCTTAGCATCTTTCACCTTCTTAATGACTCTGTCAAGTTCTTCCATAGTGATTCCAACTGTGGGGTTGCTAGTCTCAATATCAATTTGTCATTCCCTTATGTTATATTTATGAGACCCACAATTTTTCAGTTACACAAGAGTTGATGAGTTGAGGAAACATGCTGACGTTCCCAGCACCTACCTCGAAGGCAGTATTCTATCTTTACAATAGCTTCCATGTGTTTTGAGTGGTTCAAGACATGCCAAACATTACGCAAGTTCATAGGGAATGATTTTGTTTATCTACCATTAAGCTTTTCAGCTAGATCACTCTGTCAGAGGATTTAGCTGAAGCAAAGAACACTGTTTACATAATACAACATTGGATTATGTCCCAGAACATAATTTACATTCCACGTGGTCTGGTCTGAAACTGTTGTTTATCACTACCACGGCAAGGTCTCAGTCTGCTAAAGACCAGATTAAGTTTTGTACCTACTTAACAAATTGTTCAGTGCTACTCAGCATCTAATCATATAATGCACACACAAAAAAAACTTAAAGATTGACAGCTGAAGCAGAAAAAAGCTGGTATTAATAAGTGTGTAATTCAGGAATTTCATAAGATTTTCACCTCCAGATCTAAAACATACTGAATACAGGTTACAAGACTTACATTGCAGAGGTTTTCTTAAGATATCCTTACCTTTTTTTTAGTCTGGCATTTTAAAGAATATGGATGCCAAATAATAATTTTCCAGCAAGCTTTGAACCTACAGCTTATACTGCCACTGTTTCAGACAACATTCACATTACCACTATACTAGCAAGCCAGTGCTGTGTTCCATACTTTGTGACTGCTATAGTAATAGCTAGCAAAGATAACCTGTAGTGTAAAATATGAGAGCATTTTATTTTTCTGTGGAACAACCTCCTTGTGTTCAAAACCATACATATGATAACTTGATGTCACACCTTACACCTGGCAAGAAAATATCCAATGAATTTAGCAGGATAATTCTGTGCCCTCCAGGAAGAACCTGACAATCACAGAGTTGTCAAGTGTGATATACAACATTGCCAATTTTAGTAGCCACAGAAACACAGGAAGTGCCAAAGAAACTAGTATAAGCATGTATATTCAAATACAGAGGTATGTAAACAGGCAGAATACGGCACTGTGGTCGGCAATACCTATATAAGACAACAAGTGTCTGGCACAATTGTTAGGTCGGTTACTGCTGCTACAATGGCAGTTTGTTCAGATTTATGCGAGTTTGATCACGGTGTTATAGTCGGCACACATGCAAAGGGACACAACATCTGCGAGGTAGCGATGAAGTAGGGATTTTCCTGTATGATCATTTCACGAGTGTACCGTGAATATCAGAAATCTGGTAAAACATCAAATCTCCAACACTGCTGCAGCCAGAAAAAGATCCTGCAAGAACGGGACCAATGATGACTGAAGAGAATCATTCAGCATGACAGAAGTGCATACCTTCTGCAAATTGTTGCACTTTTCAATGTTGGGGCATCAGCAAATGTCAGCGTGTGAACCATTCAACAAAACATCATCGATATGGGCTTTTTGAGATGAAGGCCCACTCATGTGCCCTTGACGACTGCATAACCCAAAGTTTTACCCCTGGCCTGGGCCCATCAATGCCGACATTGGACTGTTGATGACTGGAAACATGGTGCCTGGTTGGATGAGTCTCATTTCAAATTGTATCGAGTGGATGGACGTGTACAAGTATGGAGACAACCTCATCAGTCCATGAACCCTGCATGTCAGCAGGGGCTGTTCACACTAGTGGAGGCTCTGTAATGGTGTGGGGCTGGTGCAGTTGGAGTATTATGGAACCCCTGATACGTTTAGATATGACTTTGACAAGTGACAAGCATGTAAGCATCTTGTCTGATCACCTGCATCAATTCATGTCCACTGTGCATTCTGACAGACTTGGGCAATTCCAGAAGGACAATGTGACACCCCACACCTCCAGAATTGCTATAGAGTGATTCCAGTAACAGAGTTTAAAAACTTCCGCTGGCCACCAAACTCCCCAGACAAGAACGTTATTGAGAATATCTGGGATGCCTTGTTACGTGCCTTTCAGACAAGATCTCCACCCCCTCGTACTCTTACGGATTTATGGATAGCCCTGCAGGATTCCTGGTGTCAGTTTCCTCCAACACTACTTCAAACATAGTTGTCTCCATGGCACGTCATGTTGCAGCATTTCTGCATGCTCCTGGGGCTCCTACATGCTGTTAGGCAGGTGTACCAGTTTCTTTGGCTCTTCAGTGTAAAACGTTTGCATGACCAATGTTTTCCCTGAGTGGGCTTGGAGTACAGAATGTAGCTCGCATCTCAAAGATGTGCTGGTGAGATGACCCAAGGCCGAAATATCACCAGTATTAACTAATGACTTTTATCTCATTTCTGTAACTACAATTAGGGCCTAGAGAGTAGAGACAATTAACACTCAGATGCACTGACTGCAAGCTGAGAGCCAAAAATTAATAGCTGTCTTTATTAAGTATACTGCAATGGTTTTACCATAAGCATTACGTGTACCCTATGCATCCTTTGACCTTTATAGACTTAACAACCATTTCTTGAGAACACAGTCATTGGCACTATCCTCAAAATGGAGGAATGCCAATGAGAAGACAATAACAAAGCATTGATTGCAAAACACAAACATCCACAGAGTAATTCTGTTAGCTATGAGTCGTTTAAAGCCTTAAATATTTCAAGTGAATTGTGCAAAGAAACAAAGCACAATCTGTGCAATTACTGGGAAAGCGCGGTACAAAGGCATATAGACATTAAAGTAGGGAGTGTAAAAATCGACACAGTACACTGACAGTATAGTCTTTAATGAGTCATTCTAAAGTAAAAGTGTCATTCAGTCTGTAATAATCGGAATAACACAAAGTACATCTACTCATAATGATTATAAATCATTGCTGATACTATGTTCATAAAAGTGAAAATGTTCTTATGAACAAACAGTTCAGTTTGTAGTACACTTATGACAGAAAGAGACAAAAATAACAATAAGAAGTTTATCTAGAGCACGGGGGACATTTGCAAAGAAATGCTTCACAGCCAGTGCAGTTTTTTCTTACATTATTGCCTGATGATATGATATTAAGTTTTCTAGCCCATGGGAATCATCAAGGAGTAACTGTTAGAACAGACAAGTGACTTCAGCATGGGCAAACATGAAAAAGTCATTGGAAAATCATAAAATGAAATAGAAATATACATCGCTTAACCCTCAACCTCCATCCTGTAATGTCATCAAAAATATCAGCACAACAAAAAAGCAAGTCAAACAAAATAACATAGTTTATTCCCAGTTTAACAAGCCTCATAACAGCCATTAACTCTCACAGCTAGTTATTTGCTCTCCAGAGCTGCCTTTGCCTAGCCACATCATCTTCTTTTGTCTCCATATGCTATAAGTTGAAGAACAAAACAGCTGATCACCCAAAGTACCCTACATCAAGTCAAGCATTTCTGCATTAAATCTCAACAGTCACCTTCAGATGTTGCATTTTGGCTATGAAATTCAACGCCTACACACAGAAACAGAATTTATTCTTGTAGTCTTTCTATATCTAAAATGAGCTTGACAAATCCCTGTGGGTCCCACATGTCAGTTTTGATAAGTTCGTATACTACCGAAATACATCTGCATCTATTTGGCCGCTAAGAACACTCTTCTATGAGTGAGAACAATGACTCATCGATTTTATGAGTTCTCAGTAGTCCCTGAATTTTTTAAGATCCATGCATTTTCGCTTTTTGATGCTGTAGCTACAGTTTATTTGCCTACTTATCACATTGATGGGCCTGTACGCTTGTCCAGACTCCTGTGCCCCCAAAAATAGTTCTCTACATTGAAGCTCAAGTAATTCACTCACTGAAAACATCAGATGATGTCATAGGAAACCATCACATCAAGTTCAAGACAACTGCTGAAAGTGGACTCCCATCACTGATGGCTGTATATAAATGTAAGCATCTAACTTGCCTGTCAACCTCAACCAGTAGCTCATTAGAATGACAGAAACACGTGGAAGGAAAAATTAAAGGTAAATAAATATTACAAGAAATCTTTTACATATTTTTGGCAGGATACAGGACGTACAATAGGTGGCAACAGGGATGGGTTTGAAATACCAGAAAATAGCCTTAAAAAGTCACTCACAATTTATTATTTTAAGTTTGTAGGCAGAGAGCAATTGAAATAGATATGTAATACACAAAAAATATATTTAAAAGGAATTTATTTCAATTGGGAAAGATAACTTAAAGGAAAACTAACTCACACTTTATTATCTAATTTTCGATACTTTTCCATTGTCAACTGATTTTCCACATGCTCTCAATGCCACAAAATTGGGCAAAAGAACAAGTAAAGAAAATTAAAATGTTTTCAGTGCTCTATCATCTCCAGAATCGCCCATTATTTTTAACTTTAATCACGTGTCTTGGCATGGAAACTATGAGGAGTCAGACGTAACTGCCAGGAGAGACAACTTCCTCCCAGGAGTCAAGGACTCAGTCTCAAAGGGTGTCACATGTAGCTGGTTGGTTTTGTGGCCAGTTATCTGAGAGTTTTCATGTTACTTCAGCTCAGTTGTTCTCCATTGGATTGATATCAACAGCATGTAGCAGCCAGTGCATATGTGTGTGTGTGTGTGTGTGTGGTTCCCTCATCACCAATGCGCAAGTCACCAAGATGAAATCAAATTGAAAGACTTGCACAAGATGGCCAAACACCCCAAATGGGGTGTCTTGACTAATAATCCCATGTACACATTTCATTTTTTCCTACAGTGTATAGCATTCCCACTGAAGGAAGTATCACATTTTTCCCTTTATGGGCATACTGCCTGCTATCAAGAGTTCCCTCAATCAAGTATTCCCACTTTCTTCACAGAATTCCAATTCCAGTAGCAAGTCAACAGCCCCTCAGTTCTCCTTGTAGTCACTACACATTCTTCATGACATCTTGTCCCTTGTGGCCCTTGAGTCATTCTTGGACCAACATTGCTCACCAAAAACGCCTTCTCATCAGTAAAAATTACATTTTTCTCTTGCCATGTTCAGAGGGAGCTACAAAGATGCCAGCTGGTATAAGACATTTTTCTCTCTGAGTTCCTGTTTCACAGCATATCTTTGTGCGTGCAGATCAGTTGTTCTCAGCCTCTGGCGAACTTTGACACTGTAGCGAAGGAAGTTGGTCTCTTGCTGCAACTGCTTCATGTTTAGGAAGGGAAACTGTCAGCTCTTATAAACAAGCTCTCTGTCCTCCTGGTGCCTTCTCAGTCTCTCCCTGTCTGAGACAGGAACCCTGTTGGTAGTGCCTCTAGTCTGGCACACCATACCTCCTGCTAGCATCTCTAGCTGAAAACGTGCCATCTGCAATCACAGTGATGATTCTGTCTTTAACTGAATGCTCTTAGTGAGCAATTACAAAACCTGCACATATGATTTCTGCTTGCCATTTGTATACTGATGCCTGGAGAGGAAGTAAACATATTTCCGTCAAAATAAGTCACACATGTGTCATACTGAGGAAGACCTATTCAAAAATTCTTGGTACTTTAGGTCTGCCCTTAAGTCAATGTGGCTCTGGCTTGTGAAGGTGAGTGGGCAAAAACACCACAACACTTTTTCAGAGATCATGGATTTGAATCCTGCACATGAAATTGACAATTTTGTCTTGAATTTGTGCTCATCCACATCATCTGTGTGTGTGTCCCTAAAGTGTGAACTAGTTCTTAAGAGACTTGCTTGAATTTTTAAAAAATAATTGATAGCTGGACTGTAAAGTTACTATATGCAAGTAGTTGGCATTTATAGCAGGCACGTATCTGAGGCCAGTTTCTTTAAGATATATATGTCTAAATAAAGAGAAAAAGTCTGTTTGGCCAGGCTCCTGTTGCAGATGGAACTAAGAAAGTAAGACAGAGATCACTGGTTCGAACATATTCCAAGTCTTGGTGATTTTTGTTCAGTGTTTGTGTTGTTTCTCTGCATACTCAGAGAGTAATAATGATGACTGCAAAACACAGCGAATGATTATTTTGCCTAATGGTCGAGTGGCAATTTCAAGGATATGAACCACTGTACTGAATATTGATTCTGAAACAACAAAACAAGAATCATGTACTGGAAATATCTACACCAAACATATATGTAATGCATGCCATGCTGTTGTTGGTTTCTCCTGAAGACCATGCATTTATTGGGTCCACAGTGCGGGTCTACGATTGCACCCTTGATAGTCTGAAATTTGAACCATCACAGGGGCGGATATTTAATCCATAGTTCCCAATACATAGGCAACTTCCATTCTCATAGTCATCTTTAAGGTGAATTTATTTAGCTTTTGAAAATAAATGTTACTGCCACTTAATCATTGTCGTGTGGATCCAGGATACCTAAAACTCATAAATGTGCTAGATATGTGAGACATGTGAATGAACAAGTCAATTTACCTGCATACTGTTACTAAACACAGCCTTCCAAAATTCCTTCACCAAAGAAGACAAAGTAAATATCCCAGAATTCAAATCAAGAACAGCTGCCAACATGAGTAACTTAGAAGTTGATATCCTCAGAGTAGCGAAACAACTTAAATCACTCAATAAAAGCAAGTCTTCCAGTCCAGACTGTATACTAATTAGGTTCCTTTCAGAGTATGCTGATGCAATAGCTCCATACTTAACAATTGTATACAACTGCTCGCTTGACAAAAGATCTGTACCCAAAGATTGGAAAGTTGCACAGATCACATAAATATTCAAGAAAGGTAGTAGTAGGCATAAGCCACTAAATTACATGCCTGTATCATTAATGTCGACATGAAGTAGGTTTTTGGAACATATATTGTGTTTGAACATAATGAATTACCTTGAACAGAACAGTTTATTGACACACAGTCAACAAGGATTTAGAAAACATCGTTCTTGTGAAACACAACTAGCTCTTTATTCGCATGAAGTGTTGAGTGCTATTGACAAGAGATTTCAAATCGATTCCATATCTCTAGATTTCCAGAACGCTTTTGACATTGTACTACACAAGCACCTTGTGACAAAATTGCTTGCTTATGGAATATCGTCTTAGTTATGTGACTCGATTCATCATTTCCTGTCAGAGAGGACACAGTTCATAGTAATTGATGGAAAGTCATCAAGTAAAACATGAGGGATCTGTGGCATTCCCCAAGGTAGTGTTATACACCCTCTGCTGTTCCTCATCTATATTGCCGGCCGCAGTGGTCTCGCAGTTCTAGGCGCTCAGTCCGGAACCGCGAGACTGCTACGGTCGCAGGTTCGAATCCTGCCTCGGGCATGGATGTGTGTGATGTCCTTAGGTTAGTTAGGTTTAAGTAGTTCTAAGTTCTAGGGGACTGATGACCACAGCTGTTAAGTCCCATAGTGCTCAGAGCCAGCCTCATCTATATTAATGATTTAGGAGATAATCTGAGCAGTCATCTTAGGTTGCTTGCAAATGATGCTGTCATTTATCATCTAGTAGTCATCAGAATGATCAAAACAAATTGCAAAACGATTCAGAAAAGATATCTGTATGGTGTGAAAATTGGCAATTGATCCTAAATAAAGAAAAGTTTGAGGTCATCCATATGTGTTAGCGGAATATGTTAAACTTTGGTTACACAATAAATCAGTCAAATCTAAAGGCTGTAAATTCAACTAAAGACCTAGGAATTACAATTATGAACAACTTAAATTAGAAAGAAAACATAGAAAATGTTGTGTGGAAGTCAAACAAAAGACTGCATTTTATTGGCAGAACAGTTAGAAAATGTAATAGATCTACTACACTACACTTGTCCATCTCGTTTTGGGGTACAGCTGTACAGTCTGGGATCCTTACCAGATAGGATTAATGGAGTACATGGAGGAAGTTCAAATAAGAGCAGCACATTTTGTATTATTGTGAAATAGGGGAGGCAGTGTCACTGGCATGATACAGGATTTGGGGTGGACACCATTAAAACAATGGCATTTTTCGCTGCGGCACAATCTTCTCACAAAATTTCAATCAGCAACTTTCTCCTCCAAATGCACAAATATTTTGTTGATGCGACCTACAAAGGGAGAAATGATCATCATATGAAAATAAGGGAAATCAGAGCTAACACGGAAAGATATAGGTGTTCGTTTTTTCCGTGCGTTGTTTGAGATTGAAATAATAGAGAATTATTGTGAAGGCAGTTCAATAAACCCTCAGCCAGGCTCTTACGTGTGATTTGCAGCGTATCTGTGTAGTTGTAGATGTACTGCAGGTGAATGTTAAATCCTACGTGGCTGCAGCTAGGTTCACATTGGAGAATAGGCCATGTGGTCCAAGAAAACTGCTTTAAACACCTTCAACATCATCAGCATGACAAAAGCAATAAATAAACATCAGGTCAGTATGCTACATCTGTCAAAAGCCATAAACCTCTTTGACAACACCTCAGTTGTCATCCACCCATAATCAGCATTTTGAGCATAATACAGTTAACTGGTAGTGAACGATTTGAGTTTAACCTAGGACATGAGTAATGACATCCAGGGTATGTTTGCTGGTTTGTGTATATTTATTTGTTATGTTTGTTACTAGTAATTAGTGTCCCATGATTGCTCAAAGGCCTGTCCCAACTTTTTCCAGTGCTCTGTGGCCTGTGCTAGTGTTGCCATGAGGAGTTCATCAAATGGTTGGCAGTCATTTCGCGATCTTCTTCCTTGTTTTCCCTTCTGGTTTTTTCTTTTAGGGGCAGTTAGTCTGCCATATGATTACTTCATTTCATTTCCAATAATGACAGGGGAATCCACATAATATGTATTGTCCCACAATTCACGTCCAAGATATCAATCACGTACGACGAAAATCTGCGTAATATTACAAACTCCTTGATGAAATTTATGACTTTTTTGTCAAGAAGGGTTTCTGGAACTGCATTTCACAGCGTCAACATTGCACTGGACCCTATGCAGGCATTTTAGCTTTGTGAATGGAAAAAGAAATAATAGTTTGGCACATATGATGGATGAAATTCGTAGGTGTATGATAGTGGTTTGTGATGCAAGGTTTTGCTTAACTAGACCAGCAACAGGAAGATAAAGCGAATCACAATTTTTACTGTTTTCATTCTCTCTCATGATGTTTGGTTTGTATTTGATGAACAATACTGAACTAAAACCTCATTAATTGCATTTACCTCATTAGTTGAGATGTGAACATCTGAGTTCAAACTCCTCTGTAGAGCTTTGAATTGTGTGCATAATTTAGTTCTAGAAGTCCACAACAAACTTCATATATTACAGTTAATATTTTCTGACAAGTAGGTATCCAGTAATGTTATTTTACTAATTTCCTAAAACTGTCCCTTCATGAGAGCTTGAACAGCTGTTTCTAGGTGGACAAGTACCTGTAACAGCCTTACTCATTTACTGTTGATTGAAATATTCTACCATTCATTTATTGGGAAAATGTAACCACTGTCTCTAAACGCTTAGGGATAGTAACTATTATGTGTATCAGTACAAATTTGTAACATTTCTTACACTGAACTAGTAATGATTTCATTTTAGGACCTATCTTTTGAGAATAGCTCTCCAAAAATTGCTTTTGTGGTTGAGTATTTTGTCTGACATAAGACACCATAAATCTCCCAACTGTAGCTGCCTGAAGAAAAATACACTCCTGGAAATGGAAAAAAGAACACATTGACACCGGTGTGTCAGACCCACCATACTTGCTCCGGACACTGCGAGAGGGCTGTACAAGCAATGATCACACGCACGGCACAGCGGACACACCAGGAACCGCGGTGTTGGCCGTCGAATGGCGCTAGCTGCGCAGCATTTGTGCACCACCGCCGTCAGTGTCAGCCAGTTTGCCGCGGCATACGGAGCTCCATCGCAGTCTTTAACACTGGTAGCATGCCGCGACAGCGTGGACGTGAACCGTATGTGCAGTTGACGGACTTTGAGCGAGGGCGTATAGTGGGCATGCGGGAGGCCGGGTGGACGTACCGCCGAATTGCTCAACACGTGGGGCGTGAGGTCTTCACAGTACATCGATGTTGTCGCCAGTGGTCGCTGGAAGGTGCACGTGCCCGTCGACCTGGGACCAGACCGCAGCGACGCACGGATGCACGCCAACACCGTAGGATCCTACGCAGTGCCGTAGGGGACCGCACCGCCACTTCCCAGCAAATTAGGGACACTGTTGCTCCTGGGGTATCGGCGAGGACCATTCTCAACCGTCTCCATGAAGCTGGGCTACGGTCCCGCACACCGTTAGGCCGTCTTCCGCTCACGCCCCAACATCGTGCAGCCCGCCTCCAGTGGTGTCACGACAGGCGTGAATGGAGGGACAAATGGAGACGTGTCGTCTTCAGCGATGAGAGTCGCTTCTGCCTTGGTGCCAATGATGGTCGTATGCGTGTTTGGTGCCGTGCAGGTGAGCGCCACAATCAGGACTGCATACGACCGAGGCACACAGGGCCAACACCCGGCATCATGGTGTGGGGAGCGATCTCCTACACTGGCCGTACACCACTGGTGATCGTCGAGGGGACACTGAATAGTGCACGGTACATCCAAACCGTCATCGAACCCATCGTTCTACCATTCCTAGACCGGCAAGGGAACTTGCCGTTCCAACAGGAAAATGCACGTCCGCATGTATCCCGTGCCACCCAACGTGCTCTAGAAGGTGTAAGTCAACTACCCTGGCCAGCAAGATCTCCGGATGTGTCCCCCATTGAGCATGTTTGGGACTGGATGAAGCGTCGTCTCACGCGGTCTGCATGTCCAGCACCAACGCTGGTCCAACTGAGGCGCCAGGTGGAAATGGCATGGCAAGCCGTTCCACAGGACTACATCCAGCATCTCTACGATCGTCTCCATGGGAGAATAGCAGCCTGCATTGCTGCGAAAGGTGGATATACACTGCACTAGTGCCGACATTGTGCATGCTCTGTTGCTTGTGTCTATGTGCCTGTGGTTCTGTCAGTGTGATCATGTGATGTATCTGACCCCAGGAATGTGTCAATAAAGTTTCCCCTTCCTGGGACAATGAATTCACGGTGTTCTTATTTCAATTTCCAGGAGTGTATATGAATTTTAGCGAAGTTGATACACAATATTTCTTTATTCTCACATTTGATTTCATAATTTCGTTAAACTTCGTCTGAAATTCTGCTGTCTTTTTCTTTCTAATGAATAAAAAAGAAATAAAAATAACAGGAACATATATCTCTGAATTTTGCACCTTCAGATTATGATTCCACTCCTCTAACCATTATGCCACAAGAGACCGATGTCAGAAGTTTGCTTGTACACTTGGATCCATATGATCCTTGAAAGTAATTTTGAGGCTTTTACCGTCATTGTAAAAAGTGCAATGTTAGCATTTCATCTTTCAAAAGACAAATATGAGCAATTTTAGAAGAAGAAGAAGAAGAAGAAGAAGAAGACGAAGAAGAATACCTAGTTGGTAAAACTGATCTTTCATTTTTAGTTAACCTTGAATGGAAGATAGTGAGCCATCATAAGCACCTTCTTAAAACTTTTATAGCCTCTGTGCCCCATATTTGTTGCTATCCAGATGCTGTCACTGTGATTCAGTCTGGTCTATAAACAGTGTTGTAAGGTAGGCAATCCTTAGCACACAAGGCAAGGGTAAAGACAAAGTGAGTGTTGGATACGTCACAATTCCTCAATAAATGACCCACTTTCTCTGTCTGATGTCATGTCCTGGCCTGGTTTTAGTGCTGCTGTTGCCAAATGGTCTGATTTTTCTGTCTTTTGTCTACAGCGGCCCAGTTTTTTTGCTGTTGAGTGTACCAGAAAGCAAACCAAAAATTAGTAATGTAACTTTATTTTTTTGATGTAACAATTAAAACATTATGACTACCCCTCCCTCGTACATACACCAATGGACACTCAGACCGATACTTGGTAACAAAACTGGATGTAAAAATATAGTACACTGTTGTTTATATCTGGATATTATGGCAGCTTTTACAATGAAATATTACACAAAAAATAATTTTTTCTGGTAGTTTTCCACAATTTTGAGACAACATTTGTCAAGTTTCCAAAGAAAGTGGCAGGATTATATACTGCCCCTGGTACCAAAAACCAGCTGATTTGTAGCATATCAATGAAGCTCATTAACACATAGTTCAACATTTCTTCTTCTGGTAATGAGCAAAGATTTCAATGACCCTCAACTCCATGTCACATCCTCCATCTTTGGCCTATCTTGAAAGTAGGCTCCATTATCTTTCCTATTACACACACACTCTTCTCCTACACTGATTATAAGAACATTAACAGCAAGTCATGGCTCTGACCAAGAAGATATTTTGTGTGTTCAAGTTTAAATAACAATATAAGCCACACTGGACTTGAATGCAGCTGTACCTTGCAGTGTCACAAAGTTTAGTTCCTGCAACTACAATATGGTTAGTTGAGCAATGACGATGGAATTATTATACATGCCAACACTATCACCTTTATCCTAGAGAAAGGTAATAACTACAGTAACTCACCAGCTTCTGTAAATTCTGGGTGGTGTACCAGATAAAAATTTAGCAAATTGAAATTTCACATATTAGTCTAAAAATTTTGGAAAACTTTCCTGAAAGGCCATAGTAAGTTTAATAATTTTATCCGCTTCTGACCAATTACAAAAGTAATAAAGACTTCATTTAATACCACTATTATCTCACTGTCATTATAACTTTTACCTCATAGGCCTCTTCTGATATGTTGGCAACTGCGCAACACAATGTTCTAAGCCCTTCAGTAGCAAATTCTTCCAAGTGTCTGAGAGTTGCCTCACGGAACTGTTGCCCATCTGGAGATAACCTTAAACAAACTCAGACCAGTTAGTTAACAGCCTTATAGAAATATATAGAATGGAAGATGAGATGCTACATTTATAAATATTTACCTTTCATATATCACAGTGTCTGCACCTTTACAATATAACTTTATTTCACCAGCTGAATTCCGTGTAATGACTGACATTCTTTTCCTACTGCTTGTAAATTCCAAGACATTCAGAATTTCATATCGCTCTCTAGTTCCCAAAGCACTTATTTCTACATGATGTGGTGTCCTGGTGTCAAAAACATAGCCAAAAAGGCAGGCACCACGAACAAGAGCCCTCTCATCTGGAAGAAAAAAAGAAGTAACACAAAAAATAAGAGAAATATATGTTACCTGTGGTTCAGAACACTATATGGGAAAGATGTTTTATTCTATGGCTCAGCTGCTAACAGCTTGTTGTGTCTGTCTGTTGCTCCTTATCACCACCTCACACAGACATTTCCATTCCATCTGAGGATTTGCCATCATAGTATTTACTGCATCTTGCCATTTTCAGTGCTCACTTCAGAAATGCTTGGTCTTCATTCTGATCATTTCTTTACCTTTCACCAGTTAAAGATATCAAATATGTGACTGCTCACTGTACTTCCAGAAGTTTTATGACAAATACCTCTGTGGGTAATCTGTGAAGTTTGAGCTGGTCAGAATTTCTGATTAATTAGCGAGTAAGTTTGAATTTTCAAGTAGTGTGCTTCCTCTGGTTATCCCTGATACTACTACAGGAGGTGACAAGCAAGTCTGAGGTTGGCTGGAGCAAACTGAAAGTTCAGTCATTTGAGCAGAACAAAGGTAGCCACTAGGTGCAGAAATACCAACTAAAGTCTGATTTATGAATGATGGCAGCCAGCACAGGTCAAGGCACAGAGAGGACAGCAGTGGTGCCAGTTGCAAGTGACACTTGCAGTATGTACATACAGATCATTTGTGCTTGAAGAATGTGTCAATCCTGCAAAATTAAGTCTTTTGCTTGTTTGTGCAGAATTTGTCATTTACCACCACCATCAGCCATGACAACTTGCAGCAAATGGAACAAAACTTCACTAAATAATTTTCTATGATCATGTTTAATGCTCACACAGGCTATGAAATTCACAGCAGAGTGCTCAGAACACTACTGAATGCTCAATGGTGGTCAGAAAATGGATGACACCTCAGGTGCACAGAATGAGCCTAAACTTGACAGCTATTGTTCATTGCTCCACTGGCTAGGAAAGTGCTACATGCATAGAAATGAGTCATGAGAATCATGAGTGTAGCCTTCCATAGAACCACGTGTAGCAAATTTTTAAGAAACTTATAATTCTCGCATTTACTGCAGAATACAGTAGGGGAGTCAAATGAAAAACTTTAAAAATGTAATTAAAAATTAAAATTTCACGCCATTGGTCCATAAGTTTACAGTACCATTACTAGTGATGTAAGGAATGCCCTAAAGGCAGCAGCATACTACAAAAAAAGAAAAAAAATGATGCCACAATACTAGTTCAAAAATGACTACCCTGCTTGTGACACACGCCAAGGAGGAACAGTGTTCTGTTAAGTTTTCTAAGCAATGAAGATATGAAACCTATTTAAATCCATGGGCAAATGAAGGTGTCATATGGTGATGCATGTCCATTTCTGCAGCAAATGTATGAGTGGAGTAGAAAGTTTGGAAATGGCGTGACTTCTGTCACAGACATTTAGCACCAAGTCAGACGTACTACGTTGCGACACCAAACTACTGCAGCAGTTGAAGCCATTGTGATGGAAAATTGCCATGGGACAGCAGATGAAATAGCCACAAATCTGAACACTAGTCAAGGCTCAGCACATTATATCATTCATGGAGTGCTTAAGTTTTGCAAAGTGTCTGCCACGGTTGCTCACTTCAGAACCGAAAATGCGACGCATTGACACCTGCGAAGAAACTGAACCGGAATGTGATGGTTTCTTAATGGGAATCATTACAGGAAATGAAACCTGGGTACACTACCACCACCGAGCAAGGTGGAGCAGTGGTTAGCACACTGGACTTGCATTTGGGAGGATGAAGGTTCAAACCCACATCTGGCCATCCTGGTTTGGTTTTTTCATCATTTCCCTAAATTGCTTCATGCAAATGCTGGAATGGTTCCTTTGAAAGGGCATGGCCAACTTGCCTTCCTAATCTGAAGGGACCGATGACATCACTGTCTGATCCCCTCCCCCTCCCCCTCCCCCAACCAACCAACAGTACCACTAATCCTAAACACAGAGAGCAAGCAAGGAATGGTGCCAGTCCTCATCACCAAAACCCAAGGAGTTCTGGACACAGTCATCTGGAGAGAGGAGTTTGCAGACATTCTTTTCGGATGCACAAAGCATTGTCTTGGAACACTACACAACTAGGGGAAACACCATCACAAAGGTATCATATTTCAATGTGTTAAAAATCTGTAATAAGATCAAAGCAACGTACACTTCTGACTACAGGTGTCACTTTGCAACTTGATATTGCTCAGCCTCATACTACTTGTGCAACACTTGCAACCATTGATGATCTGAACTTTGATACTGTGTCACGGATGCCATACTCACAAGATCTCACACTGAGTGATTTCCATGTTTGGACGTTTCAGAGAGGCAATGTGAGGAAAGAAATTTCATTCCGATGGAGAGGTGCAGCAGACGGTGCATAAATGATTGAGCACACAACCAACATAATTTTTTTTCAGCGGAATCCATGTACTTTGTACACACTGGAGAGCTTGTTTTGAATGACAGGGAGAAAATGTCAAAAAATTATACACTTGTGTTCCAATTTTGTTCCATAAAAAAATTAAAAAATATTTAATATTTTCATTTGACTCCCCTTCATGTATTTTCCATGATGTGTTACATAATGGAGAAAAAGGATCCTTTTTCAGCTGTATAGAGTGTCACAGTCATTACACAAGATGTCCACTGTGAGGGTGCAGCCCTGAGTATTGTACAGAAACGGATTCATTTCAGTGACTGTAACATTTTTAATGCCCTCTCTTCACAAATCAATTGTCTAGAGCAGTGATATTCAACATGGGCAAGCATATCCTCATGGGTACACAAAGGCTTTTTAGGGAATACACAAAATTTGAAATATGGATAGAGTCAGTATACTATGTTTCCTGAATAATCACAAATAACAAAAACTATTTTAGACAGGGAAATTTTAATTGCCCTCTATCCAAGAATCCATTTTGTTTATTCTACTGGTCTATCCAACAATGTTACCTTACAGCTGATCTCAGTAATCATTGTATTGTTTGTTCCAAACACAAACAACAATAACAGTGTCTGCTAACATATGTTACTGACTGATTTATTAACTTTCAGTACTCAGAACAGTTTTGTAACTTATGTGCAGAAAATATAATGAAAAGACATTCCAAGTAGTAAATATTTTATTTTTTATTTGATGACTAGTTTCAGGCCAAGACCCATTTTCAAATCAACATAACAAAGTTGAAATGGCATTTCCGAAGATATCAAAAAATGTATAATGTACATTTACAGATATCTGTGTGCACTGTAAATGTACATTACGCATTTTTTGAGATATTCCGAAATTCCACTTTCGATTTTGTTATGTTAATTTGAAAATGGGTCTCGACCCGAAACTAGTCATCCAATGAAAAATAAAATATTTGCAACTTGGACTGCTTTTTCATTCTATTAATTAACAGAAGTTGCAGACCCAAGCTACTCCAGCATGCTGGAAGTTCGTGTTACGTACAGGTACACTGTGTGATCAAAGGTATCTAGACACCTTGCTGAAAATGACTTACATGTTCATGGTGCCCTCCATCGGTAATGCTGGAATTCAATATGGTGTTGGCCCACCCTTAGCCTTGATGACAACTTCCACCCTCGCAGGCATACCTTCAGTCAGGTGCTGCACTGAGGAGAGGTGTCAATGTCGGTCAGTG
Organism: Schistocerca serialis cubense; assembly: GCF_023864345.2. NCBI lineage: Eukaryota > Metazoa > Arthropoda > Insecta > Orthoptera > Acrididae > Schistocerca > Schistocerca serialis. Next base: position 260,976,568 of record NC_064641.1, read on the forward strand.
AGGCCTGGCATGAAGCCGGCGTTCCAAAACATCCCAAAGGTGTTCTATAGGATTTAGGTCAGGACTCTGTGTAGGCCAGTCTATTACAAGGATGTTATTGTCATGTAACCACTCTGCCACAGGCTGTGCATTATGAACAGGTGCTCGATCATGTTGAAAGGTGCAATCGCCATCCCCGAATTGCTCTTCAACAGTGGGAAGCAAGAAGGTGCTTAAAACATCAATGTAGGCCTGTGCTGTGATAATGCCACGCGAAACAAAAAGGGGTGCAGGCCCCTTCCATGAAAAACATGACCACACCATAACACCACTGCCTCTGAATTTTACTACTAGCACTACACACGCTGGCAGATGACGATCACTGGGTATTTGCCAAACCCAAACCCTGCCATCGGATAGCCACATTGTGTACCGTGATTCGTCACTCCAAACAATGTTTTTCCAATGTTCAGTCATCCAATGTTTATGCTCCTTACACCAAGTGAGGGTTATTTGGCATTTACTGGTGTAACGTGTGGGCTATGAGCAGCTGCTTGAACATGAAATCCATGTTTTCTCACCTCCTGCCTACCTGTCATAGTACTTGCAGTGGATCCTGATGCAGTTTGGAATTCCTGTGTGATGGTCTGGATAAATGTCTGCCTATTACACATTATGACCCTCTTCAACTGTCAGTGGTCTCTGTAAGTCGAGAGACGAGGTCAGCCTGTACGCTTTTGTACTGTACGTGTCCCTTCATATTTCCACTTCACTATGACACCGGAAACAGTGGACCTAGGGATGTAGAAATCTTGCATACAGACGTATGACACAAGTGACACCCAATCACCTGACCACATTCGAAGTTCATGAGTTCCATGGAGTGCCCCATTCTGGTCTCTCACGATGTCTACTGGGTACTGAGGTCGCTGGCAGTACCTGGTACCTGGTAGTAGGTGGCAAAAAAATGCCCCTAACATGAAAAACATAAGTTTTTGGGAGTGTCCGCATACTTTTGATCACATAGTGTATGTTTTCTTTACTCAAAGCCACACATCTCATTCTTTATATGTGTAAACTGATTTTCAGATTAACACTTTTATTATTGTGGTAGTAGACTACATATTTTAATATTTGTTGGCAGATGGATAAATTCTTTGTAAGAGCAAAACATAAAACCAATGAAATAAGTGATAGTAGTAGTAGTATTGAACCACTGCCAGTGAAAAGTGTGATAAGGCATTTTCCAGCAGGGGACATAGGTGAAAATACTGTTGAAGTTGAGCCATCTACAAGTAAGACAAACAACCCAAGAAACATAAAATCTAACATTACAGTGAATCTTACATTAAATATGGATTTGTATCTTATATCTGCGATCCACTTCTTCCCCTCAGAATTATTTTGAACCAAACTCCGTTGAATAATTCTATGAAACCATCCATACTTCACAGACACTTGGTAACTGATCACGGCAATTATAAAGACAAGTCAGTCAAACTTTTCAGATGCAAAGTAGAAAATGTAGATAAAACTGGAAACAAAATACACAATTTTACAAAATCAACAAGGGTGGCACTGGAGACATTATATCAGTTAGCGTTGCTATTGCAAAAAGTAAATCACTTTATACGGCATGTGAATGTCTTATCATTCCTGATTCTTTGATGTAGCAGATAAAATGTCACACAAAAATTCTGCTAGAGTTGTTGTTGTTGTTGTCGTGGTCTTCATTTCAGAGACTGGTTTGATGCAGCTCTTCATGCTACTCTATCCTGTGCAAGCTTCTTCATCTCCATGTAACTACTGCAACCTACAACCTTCTGAATCTGCTTAGTGTATTCATCTCCTGGCCTCCCTCTACGATTTTTACTCTCCATGCTGCCAGCCAATACTAAATTGGTGATCCCTTGATGTCTCAGAACATGTCCTACCAACCTATCCCTTCTTCTAGCCAAGTTCTGCCACAAATTCCTCTTCTCCCCAATTCTGTTTAATACCTCTTCATTAGTTACATGATCTACCAATCTAATCTTCAGCATTCTTCAGTAGTACCACATTTTGAAAGCTTCTATTCTCCTCTTGTCTAAACTATTTATCGTCCACGTATCACTTCCATGCAAGGGTACACTCCATACAAATACTTTCAGAAAGGACTTCCTGACACTTAAATTTACACTTGATGTTAACAAATTTCTCTTCTTCAGAAATGCTTTTCTTGCCACTGCAGCCTACATTTTATATCCTCTCTACTTTGGCCATCATCAGTTATTTTGCTCCCCAAATAGCAAAACTCATCTACCACTTTAAGTGTCTTATTTCCTAATCTAATTCCCTCAGCATCACCTGGTTTAATTAGAGAACATTCCATTATCCTCGTTTTGCTTTTGTTTGATGTTCATCTTATATCCTCCTTTCAAGACACTGTCCATTCTGGTCAACTGCTCTTCCAGGTCTTCTGCTGTCTCTGACAGAATTACAATGTCATCGGCAAACCTCAACGTTTTTATTTCTTCTCCATGGATTTTAGTTCCTACTCCATATTTTTCTTTTGTTTCCTTTACTGCTTGCTCAGTATACAGATTGAATAACATCAGAGATAGGCTACAACCCTATCTCACTCCCTTCTCAACCCTACTTCCCTTTCATGCTACTTGATTCTTATAACTGCCATCTGGTTTCCATACAAATTGTAAATAGCCTTTCCCTCCCTGTATTTGACCCCTGCCACATTCAGAAAGTATTCCAGTCAACATTGTCAAAAGCTAACTCTAAGTCTACAAATGCTAGAAACATAGGTTTGCCTTTCCTTAATCTATTTTCTAAGATAAGTCGTAGGGTCAGTATCACCTCATGTGGTCCAACATTTCTACGAAATCCAAACTCATCTTCCCCAAGGTCAGCTTCTACCAGTTTTTCCATTCATCTGTAAAGAATTCTTGTTAGTATTTTGCAGTCGTGACTTATTAAACTGATAGTTCAGTAACTTTCACACCTGTCAACACCTTCTTTCTTTGGGATTGGAATTATTATATTCTTCTTGAAGTCTGACATTATTTTGCCAGTCTCATACATCTTGCTTACCAGATGGTAGATTTGTCAGGGCTGGCTCTCCCAAGGCTACCAGTAGTTCTAATGGGATGTTGTCTACTCCTGGGGTCTTGTTTTGATTTCGGTCTTTCAGTGCTCTGTCAAATTCTTTGCGCAGTATCATATCTCCCATTTCATATTCATCTACATCCTCTTCCATTTCCATAATCATGCCCTCAAGTACATCACCTTTGTATAGACCCTCTGTATACTCCTTCCACCTTTCTGCTTTCCCTTCTTTGCTTAGAACTGGTTTTCCATATGAGATCTTGATATTCATATAGATGGTTCTCCTTTCTCCAAAGGTCTCTCTGATTTTCCTGTAGGCAGTTTATCTCTTACCACTAGTGATACATGCTTCTACACCCTTGCATTTGCCCACTAATCATCCCTGCTAAGACATGTTGCACTTCCTGTCGATCTCATTTTTGAGACATTTGTATTCCTTTTTGCCTGCTTCATTTACTGCATTTTTATATTTTCGCCTTTAATCAATAAATTCAATATCTCTTCTGTTACCTAAGGATTCCTACTAGCCTTCCAGTGTCTCCAGCCGTCTTCCACATGTACAACCTTCTTTCACGATTCTTAAACCAATTGTTAGCTATCATTAAGTTATGCTCTGTGCAAAATTCTACCAGGTGGCTTCCTCTTTCATTCCTTACCGCCATTCCATATTCACCTACTACTTTTCCTTTTCTTCCTTTTCCTACTATTGAATTCCAGTCCCCCATGACTATTAAATTTTCGTCTCCCTTCACTATCTGAATAATGTCTTATATCTCATCATACATTTCTTCAATCTCTTTATCATCTGCAGAGCTAGCTGGCATATAAACTTGTACGACTGTGGTAGGCATGGGCTTCATGCCTATCTTGGCTACAATAATGTGTAACAATGCTGTTCATAGTAACTTACCCATGCTCCTATTTTTTATTCATTATTAAACCTACTCCTGCATTACCTCTATTTGTGTTTGTATTTATAACCCTGCATTGACCTGACCAGAAGTCTTGTTCCTCTTGACACTGAACTTCACTAATTCCCACTATATCTCACTTTAACCTATCCATTTCCCTTTTTATATTTTCTAACCTGCCTGCTCGATTAAGGTACCTGACATTCCACACTTCGATCTGTGTAATGCCTGTTTTGTTTCTCCTGATAACAATGTCCTCCTGAATAGTCCCCGCCTGAAGATCTGAATGGAGGACTATTTTACCTCCAGAATTTTTTATCCAAGTTGACGCCATCATCATTTAACCATATGGTAAAGCTACATGCCCTCAGAAAAAATTACAGCTGTAGTTTCCCCTTGTTTTCAGCTGCTCCAGTACCAGCACAGCAAGGCCGTTTTGTTTAATGTTACAAGGCCAGATCAGTCAATCATCCAGACTGCTGCCCCTGCAACTACTGAAAAGGTTGCTAATAGAGTAATCAAAATAATTTCGAATTCTGACAGAAGTGTAGTGCATAGTATTCGTGACATGGTACAAGATACTGTTGGTCAAATAGAAGAAAATATTAAAGTGGACAAAAGAAATGGAGGGGATGTCAGACGATGCTGAGCTACATAGACATAGTGTTTCATAATTCATGTTACACACTTCTAGAGATAGTAGAGGGTACTTAGTAGATCAAGTTTCATATCCGGAAACAGTGTCCAATGACACTACAAAATATCAAAGTTATAGGTGCCGGCGCCTGTAAATGTATGTACACACAGGATGATTCCATGATGATGTTACAAACTTTTATGATGACGGAGATGGACAAATGTAGCAATTTGAGGTACGGGGCCCCGGTTTGGAAATAAACGAGTCAAAAGTTACAAGTGAAATCATTCTGATACCTCTGACAATGGAATACATGTACCGGTACTGTTTTTGCTAAGAATGTAGGGTATGCAACTTTCAGAGGTGGTAGTATGGACCAAGACAATAAAAAATGTCTAGTAAACATCAGCTCTAAAATGCATACCTGAGGAGCTATGAGCAATTGTTCTTATTCACCAGTGTGAAACACATGTCATCTATTGAACAAGAGCTCATAGCTCTTAAGTATGTATTTTGGAGCCCATGTTTACAAGACATTTTTTCTTGTTTTAGCCCCTCTGAATGTTGCCTACCCTACAATCTTAGCAACATCAGTGCTGGTACGTATGTTCCACTGTCAGAGGTATCAGAACGGTTTTCGCTTATAACTTTTGACTGGTTCATTTCTGGTACAGGGATACTTACCTCAAATTGATACACTTATCCTTCTCCATCATCCATGAAACTCTGTAACATCATCATTGAATCACACATTATATACATACATTCACAGGTGCCGGCACATGTAACTAAGACGCTCAGTAGTGTCATTGGATGATGTTTCCAGACATGGGTTAAACTTGACCTACTAAGTCCACTCTAAAACTTCTAAAAGTGTTGAACACCCTGTATATAGACACTTTTTTACTTTAAAAAGGTGCTATTGCTGATGAAATTCTAGGCTGTAAACAATAACCAGTTACACAATGAGAGAGGATATTTTTAAAATTCTTGATAACTGTACAAGATTAAAATTAAATTTGTCATAGGACTGGTGTGTTAGTTTGTCCACAGATGGTGCTGCTTGATTGACAGGTAAAAAGGTGATCTTATTGTTCGTATTCACAAAATTAACCCCAAAGTAATATGGAAATTTTGAATTATATGCAGAAAATTTGGTAGCGGAAAAAAACCCTCCAAAAAAGTAGTCAACCTGATAAATTCATATGTACTGTGCTTCACCTTTTCAAAAAAGTGGGCGAGGAAATGAGAGCTACATGCTCAATTGTTTTTGCATACCGATGAGCACTGGCTATCATAAAGATGTGGACTGACTCATCTTTTTACTAAAAAATGAGGTAAAATTGTTTCCTTACATAATTGGAATCTGATTTGGAGAAGCATTTCAAGGATGAAGAGTGGATTTGCCAATTAGCTTATTTGACAGATACATTCAACAAATATAACAAGCTCAATCTTGAGCTCCAAGGTTTTGACACAAATATTTTTAAAACACATGAGAAAGTACACTGGTTTTATAAGAAAGTTTTATTTTGAACTGAAAAAAGGGAATACTTTGTCCAAACATGGTGAACTAAATGAAATTAGTATTGCTGATGGACTTTCGGAAATAATCTAATTCCACCCACAAAAACTCAGTAACAGTCTTTAAATACTTTTCAGAAATTAAGATAGATCTAAATACATAAGAATGGATTACAAATTCGTTTTGTACTGCCACCATCAATTTCTCTGATGTTCCTGTAAAACTGAAGGAAAGACTTTTGGAAATGTCCATTGACAGTTCACTGAAAATAAAAATTGTAAACATGTCAATTTGTGGTTTCTGGTGCATGCAAAGAGTACATTGACCTAAATGACCCTACCATTACACACTTTCTTCCATTACCTTCTACTTATTTGAGTGGGCAGGATTTCTCTGCATTGACAGCAATCAAAACCAAACAAAGTAATTGCTGGAATCCAGAATCACCATTGATAAGCTAAAAAAGATTCAGTCATGAATAGACGAGCTGTGTCCAGAAAACAAGCTCAGGCATCTCATTAACATGGAAGAAACATATCAAAGTCACATAACATTTTTGTGTGTGTATGTGCCACTTGTAATGTAGTTCCTGTATTTATTTTATACATTTATAGCAAAAATGGCTAGAGGACAAATGTGAGGATGTAGAGGCTTATCTCACTAGGGGTAAGATAGATACTTCCTACAGGAAAATTAAAGAGACCTTTGGAGAAAAGAGAACCACTTGCATGAATATCAAGAGCTTTGATGGAAACCCAGTTCTAAGCAAAGAAGGGAAAGCAGAAAGGTGGAAGGAGTATATAGAGGGTCTATACGTGGGTGATGTACTTGAGGACAATATTATGGAAATGGAAGAGGATGTAGATGAAGATGAAATGGGAGATATGATACTGCGTGAAGAGTTTGACAGAGCACTGAAAGATCTGAGTTGAAACAAGGCCTCCGGAGTAGACAACATTCCATTAGAACTACTGACAGCCTTGAGAGAGCCAGCCCTGACAAAACTCTACCATCTGGTGAGCAAGATGTATGAGACAGGCGAAATACCCTCAGACTTCAAGAAGAATATAATAATTCCAATCCCAAAGAAAGAAGGTGTTGACAGGTGTGAAAGTTACTGAACTATCAGTTTAATAAGTCACGACTGCAAAATACTAACAAGAATTCTTTACAGATGAATGGAAAAACTGGTAGAAGCTGACCTTGGGGAAGATGAGTTTGGATTCCGTAGAAATGTTGGACCACATGAGGTAATACTGACCCTACGACTTATCTTAGAAAATAGATTGAGGAAAGGCAAACCTATGTTTCTAGCATTTGTAGACTTAGAGAGAGCTTTTGACAATGTCGACTGGAATACTCTCTTTCAAATTCTGAATGTGGCAGGGGTAAAATACAGGGAGTGAAAGGCTATTTACAATTTGTACAGAAAGCAGATGGCAGTCATAAGAGTCGAGTGGTATGAAAGGGAAGCAGTGGTTGGGAAGGGAGTGAGACAGGGTTATAGCCTATCCCCGATGTTATTCAATCTGTATATTGAGCAAGCAATAAAGGAAACAAAAGAAAAGTTTGGAGTTGGTATTAAAATCCATGGAGAAGAAATAAAAACTTTGAGGTTCGCCGATGACATTGTAATTCTGTCCTGAAAGTATTTGTATGGAGTGTAGCCATGTACGGAAGCGAAACGTGGACGATAAATAGTTTAGACAAGAAGAGAAATAGAAGCTTTCGAAATGTGGTGCTACAGAAGAATGCTGAAGATTAGATGGGTAGATCACATAACTAATGAGGGGGTATTGAACAGAATTGGGAGTAGAGGAGCTTGTGGCACAACTTGACTAGAAGAAGGGATCGGTTGGTAGGACATGTTCTGAGACATCAAGGGATCACCAATTTAGTATTGGAGGGAAGCGTGGAGGGTAAAAATCGTAGAGGGAGACCAAGAGATGAATACACTAAGCAGATTCAGAAGAATGTAGGCTGCAGTAGGTACTGGGAGATGATTAAGCTTGCACAGGATAGAGTGTTTACTGTATTTGAATCTTTAAATGCACTCTTCATCCACCTCTTGTGCTTTCCACCGTTGTACATACTCTCGGCAAATAGTCACTAATGCGAGAGTTCACACTCCACTCCACTGATAGCATTCGATTTCTCAGCAGTGCCACAGCACAGCCAAAAAGAAGAATATATGTCGGATTTACCCAAATTTCTGTGCCAAGTCAGTGAATAATGGGAGAGCATAACATAGGAATCAACAGACTCTCATTAATGAAGACAAGGGCTATCAATTCAGTGCAGAATCCCACATTAACAAATAACTGCCAAGGGAGTACCCAAGAATAGACATGACAAGATGTGGATAAAGAGTGCCCACAAAGAGATTTGAGTATGACACTCGTCAACATTTTGGGATATTTCAGCACTGGTGATCAGCTGGAAACCAATTAGCTTTACATCGTCAGAATATGCAGGAAAAATTTACATTCGGACAAACTGCATAATGTTAGTGAATTTCCATCACAGCAGCAGCAAATTGCAAGTAACAATGCAGTAACTCAACAGAAATCTATTGAAGAAATCAGAATTAGTTATCTGATTGCAAAGACGTTTATTGAAAAATGTATACAAGCATGAATGAGAGACACTGAAGCTTCTGTGATAAGCTAGCCCGATGCTTCCTGGACTTGGGAAGAGAAATTGATTTGAGAACTGTAGGGGCCCCCTAAATGGCTCAGATCCTGATGGCTTGCTGTGTGTAGAGTGCAAACATTTTCTAGATTAGGCAACTCTCCACTGAATCCTGATAATGATAACTACAGAAAATCCACAGAAATGACTCCTAAGGATTAAAATCTGAGTGACCAATTGATGAAGCATTTACAACAAAGTCCCAGAGGTTGAAGCAGCCCTAAAAAGCAGCAAAACTCATATAATAGGTAGAGAAAACTTCACGATGGCAGTCCCAAGCACAGAGCCTCACATAACTAGAAACAGGAAAGAGGAGGAAGAGGAAGAGGAATAAACGACCTTGTAAAAAAACCTGGGTCCATCTGGCTCCAAATGGCAACATCCTGTAAGGGCCCATACCAAGTGTTACTAGATGAAACTCGCTCAGTGGTTTTGACGATGGATGAGGAATTTAAACTCCCAGTATACCGTTAGTAAATTTCCATCACAACAGCAGCAAATTTAAAGTAACAATGCAGTAACTCAACAGAAATCTGTTGAAGACATCACAGTGTGGACTAAAGCACAAAAGAAGAAGAAGAAGAAGAAGAAGAAGAAGAAGAAGAAGAAATACAATCCAATATTATCTTGGAATTTCACTTCATATCTTGTGCAATATACTATTTCACTGAAAGAAAGTACTCGCCCAAGTGGTAGCTCATTAGAGAAATGCACTATTGGTTCGCACAAAGCATTGGGTCCAATGGTTCCGAGGAGTCCCAAGTTCTGCAATATGGATCAATTGAAGTATCCTTGAAATCCTTCTAGACTTATGTTTAAGATGAGATTCTTTGCAGGCACTCTTAGAGGAAATTTCTTGCTAAAAACCAGCAAACAAAAATATATGAAAATGTTCTTAGATAAGTATGAAATATAGGATTTTGGCCATTCAAAAGACACTATTTCTGGATAAAAATTTGTCAGAATTAGAAACAAAAAATATAGAAGCTTTGAAGCTAAACCAATAATCAAAATTATGAAATGACTGCTACTTCTGAGTACATAGTTCGTCATAAAACAACAGCTGATAATCTTATTGAATTCTAATCCAGTTCAGAAAAAACTCACTCTTCTTGCAATGAAATATAAGAACAAAAAGTATAATTTGTTAACTGTCATGAACCAATAGATGAAGATAACAGGAACAATCCAAGTAAAACCAAGAATTCTGGAGTCTACTGGACAACAAAATATTCAAAATCCAACTTTATTGTCCAAGATATCCTTCATGCACAAATAGGAAAAAAAAGAATAAAAATGGCAACACAGTAAGAGTATTCCTGGCACAAAAAAAGAGGCTCATAATTTAATCTCTGCACATCTTTCCATCTGAAGTTACGTCAACTTCGTTAAAGAAAGTTAATGCATGAGTTCCCTCCAAATCCAATGTTAGGTGAATTCCAACTGGACCATGCAGTTACTTCTCAACTAAGTATGAAGAAAATTACGAATGTTAAAGTAACAAGAAGTGGGGAGCTAGATTATGATTGTTATCTTTCTAAAATTAAGCTAAAGCTTCTACATCACAAAACTCTTAGAAGGCCGAGAAAATTAATTATGTGCCACAAAGCCGGGCTCTACATTACACAAGAAATTATAGAAAACATGCAGGAAGAAATTAAAATTATTGAAAATGGCAAGAATTGCCCAAACAGATCAACAGTGCAGCAAAGAAAATATTTGAATCAGTTAAAAGAAATTTTGGTGGAAAAAAGAATCTCTGGGAAAAATGACCACTATGAGCTATTTAAGAAACAAAGAAAAGAAACAACAAGAATAATGAGTGTCAAAAGAGTTTTTGAAATTTCACAGCTAGTGGAAAGAATAATTTCATAAAAAATAACTTCAGCCATTTTTATCAGATCTTCAATAATACCCTAAAGAGCTAACAATTCCTGAGTGTTTGCTTCAAAAATGCAAATGGTAAAATTCGCCTTATCAAAAGCAAAAACTGTGATATGCTGGAAATGCATTTAAAATACAATTTGAGCTGCACAGAGTCAAACCATAAATTAGAATTTCCCGAAATTCATGAAAGCCTAGAAGCTGATTCACTACCTAGACTTGAAGAAAGTAAGGAAGTACTAAAAACTTTAAAAAATATCAAAAATAATGGAGAAGACTGATCTTTTAAAATGGTCTGTACTTAAAATTACAGATGATCTACAATTAATCTCAGAAGAAGTGTGGAAAATAGAGAAGATTCCAGAGCAATAGAAAGTGGCTCTGAAACACTCATTGCACAATTAAAGCAACAAGTATGATATTGAACAATGGAAACTTCAGGTAGGAGTATCAACAAAGTATTCAAAGAAAGTTTGCTACTTACCGTAATGATACAAGCTAAGTTGCCGACAGGTACAATTAAAAGGCACTTACACATAAGCTTTCGGCCACAGCCTTCGTCTAAAAAAGAAAAACACATGTCATTCATTCACACAAGCAAGCACACCTAATGCACACTTGACCGCCAACTCTATCAGGTAAGGAAAGAATGCATTCTGGCCTGAGCTGCTGGAGTTGGCAGTCATTTGTACGTGAGGTGTGCTTGCTAGTGTGAATGAATGATGTGTGTTTCTCTTATTCAGACAAAGACTGTGGCCAAAATCTTATGTGTAAGTGTCTTTTAATTGTGTCTGTCTGCAACTTAGCATGTTATCTTTACAGTAAGCAGCACTCTATCTTTTCCTAGATAGTTAAGTATGATGTTGACAATTTCAGATGTATATTCTGTACCGCTATCACTAATTTTAGGTGTTTCTGGGTGAGAATCAGCTCCATTACAATCATATGTGAGGCAGCAGGCAGGTAGAGAGCCCCTGATGTGTAATTACACAAGTGGCCTGTTTGTATACCACAAGGTAACTGGGCTTGAGCCGCACAATTGTGGTGACACTGCAGAAAGGCCAAGCAAACTACAAACTGGCCTATAGAGTATTTCCACACCACTGATAAAGGAAGGCTTTGATCTGTACATGCCTGAAAGCAATGTATTGGCGCAACAAGTGTGCTATTAGCCACTATAACCTCTGATTCTAGAACAGTTGTGTGCAGGCTGGCAGCACCTTCTGCAATACTGAATCCATGTAAGTCTCCATCACATTACTGACACTGGTTTAGGCAGCCATCTCCACTAGGCCAGTTCACACTTCTAAGTGTGCACTTGTGGACTTAGAATGACACAACAGATGAGCTGTCCCCAGGCTCCATGGAACCAACAGAACTCCTGGCTTGGAGGGCAGAGGTCTACAGCCAGGGCAGTACCATCACCACCCATCTGCACCATGACGAGCTTTTAACCCGATAGAGATGGACATCTACAAGAATATAGTGGACATTTGCATCACTGGCATTGCTCACTCAAGGCCACATAGTGCTAACTCAGGCACACACTGCCAAGAGAGGTAAACCAGCAAAGCAAGACACAGACGTCAAATGGCTGTCCCACTGATATGAGTTTCCTATGTCAACAGCACCACTGGTAGACCACTTGGCATACGTGAGAGCATTCGCAGTACTTCTACAGTGTACCTCAGTACTAAATAAAAGTTGTTGTATCTCGCAGATTAGTTTTCCTATCCACCACTAGCCAGCTCCACTGCCTCATGAACTGCCACTGCACTATCTCTACAATATAGCGGCCTCTTTCCCTCAGAAAGGGATTATCCAGTTCAGAACAGATTTTCAACCCAAAATCCATAATACATCACAGATTAATAAACTCCAAATACAGAGCTGAAACATTTATTGAATTTACTCCATTGATGGGGATACCCTAGATAAAATAATTCATGAATGTAGAGTTAAAACTAAGATGGCAAACCTAATCTGAGAAACTCTGACAGATGCAATCTCAAATGTAAAATTTATGGGTGAGATATCTACATATTTCAAAATAATTGCACGTGTCAGGCAAGGCAATGATTTATCCCCACTTCTATTCAACTATGTCATGGAGAAAATTGTAAGGACATGGAAGGAAAAAATGAAAGAATCCAAAATATCACCAATTTTGCTAAAGAGAAGGAACAAAGCCATTACCATAAACTGCCTAGCATTCGTGGATGATTTTGCAATACTTTCTGAAAGTGTGGAAGAAGCAGCAGTGCAAGTCAGTCTTTTGGAAGATACAGTCAACATGACAGCCTTAAGAATCTCTACAGAGTAAATGAAATTTTTGACAAAAAATGCTCGAAACTATTGACGACAGATACTGGGCAATTGTTGTTGTTGTGGTCTTCAGTCCTGAGACTGGTTTGATGCAGCTCTCCATGCTACTCTATCCTGTGCAAGCTTCTTCATCTCCCAGTACCTACTGCAGCCTACATCCAATACTGGGCAAACAGAAACATAAAAAAAATCCAAACATTAGGAGAAATTGTTCAAGAAAATGGTTTAGAAAAATTTGCATAAAAGGAAAGGATACACAAGACAGTAGATGAAGATGAGATGAGGAATATGATACTGCAGGAAGAATTTGTCAGAGCACTGAAGACAAGTTGAAACAAGGCCTCTGGGATAGTGGTATTCTATAAGAATTATTATTATTATTTTTTTTTTAGAGGAAAAGAATGGCAACTACAAAGAAACTTGGAAATGGACTATGTGAGTGAGAAAACTAACAAAGCTCTTCCAGTGAGTAAACAGGACAGTAGTTGCAATTGTGTGCTTAAGGCTATGAAAGCTAACCTCACTTGATGCAAATACCACACACTTAAGATGAAGGACAATATCTTTACTGAGCTTTATAAACAAGAAAACTATAATTTAAAAAAAAATTTTGTGGTCGTGTGTACGGCAAAACATGCAACAAAGTTTATAGAAACTGTGCAGGTTTTGACAGTGAAAATAAAAAAAAGTAATCATATACATATTGCATAAAGGATGTGAATGGTGTTCCAATAAAGATTTGTACTAAAGCATTTTGTGATGTATTTGCAATGTAAAGGAAATGTTTACCTGCTGCCATAGGAGACCCAATTACACAAACATTTGACATTCATCATGAAACATCTGATGATGTTCATTATTATAGTGACAAATCTCACGAAACAGAAATGTTAGAAAATGAAGCCTGTAAATCTTCTCCATGTATTAACCAAAGACAAAAACATGGCACAGGAAAGACAAAGTTTATTGGTTAATACTATGATAATACAAAGTGATTTCATCTGTACAACATTCATTGCCACGGGAAGAGACTGACAAGGAAATCTGAAATCTATAGCTAAAATGCACCAACTTTACAAAAATGAAAATGAAAGGAATGATTTGCAGAGTTGTAGAGATAATACAAATAGAAGTAATAGAAGTATATATGCAAGAAAATTTAATGTCTATTTCAAAATGCCTCATATTGAGACTTGTAATATGTGATGTATGGATATCCAAACAACATGATATAATGCCTCTGTATGTTCGCTTAGATCGAACTCGAGTCTCAGCTGCTCAAAGACGAATAAGACTTTTGTTTAACAATTAATGATTTGTAGAATGCTCTTCCAACACCAAAGATCTACTAAAGTTGTGTTCTATTTGTAGCAAGTTTGGGTGTTCAACTTCAGTATCCATATATGTAACAATGATAGTGGTGTTAGGTGTATGACACCTGTACATGAGTTCACAAAGTGTTTCAGGAATCATGTCTTGTTTGTTAGACTTCTAAGCGTTCCAGAAAACACCTTAAAAAGGAAAAGAGACAGAGCACAAGCTCGGCTGAGGGAAGGATAAGGAAGGAAATCAGCTGTAACCTTTCACAGAACAGTCCTGGCATTTGCCTGAGCTGGTTTAGGGACTTTGTGCAAAACCTATGGTCAGCCGAGAGTCTGAACTGCCAGCCTGTTGAATGCAAGTGCAGTGTGCTAACCACTGTGAAACCTCACTCAATAAGATCACATATAATTCCACAGTGAAGAAAGTAAAGTCCTGAGGCAGTCAGATCCGATGACACAATCAAGAAAAACAAGAGAGCAAGCAACGGAGTACCCCTGTTTTGACTCATCCATAAAGACAACTGTAGAGCTGTGGTGCTCAGTTAAAATGTTCTTGAATAATGTATGAAAAACATATGGAGGAATGCAACCTCTTCTGTACTGCACTAAATCTAAAATTACCCTGGGCCTTGCAGTAACCATGGTGGTACATGGTTCAAAACTTGGATTTGAGATTGTACTTGCTCCACACTGCCTGACTCTACCACATGCTGCACGCAGATCCCAAATGGCCTTGTTGCTCATGAATGACTGGAGAAAAGGCATTTCAGAGGTGGACAAGCAACATTATTGTATACCAGCGAATTCGAAGCTGCAAGGAACCTACATGCCTGACACACCATGAGAAGAGAAGTTGCCATCAGACTGTAAGTGGCAATTCACCAGCCTCAGCACAGAGACTGGATAGGGGGGGTGGTTCTATAACCACCCGTGACCAGCCTAATCCCTTCATGGTAGACAGTTAAATGATCTTCAGATAAGAAGGCCTCATTGATCCATATACTATGCATCCATAGTACAGTCGCGAACACATGAAATTCCTCCACAACTAGATCAGATGCACACTGCCCACTCCCCAAGCCCATGGCTAAAGCACTTTATGGTATTCAGTGACTTTAAGAACCTGGCTTTCAGATCTCTCAGGCATGCCAACCATGTCAATTTGGAGTAAAGAATGAGGCCCAGAAACCTCACTGAGTCTTTAAAACTTAGAAGGGTGTCCCTCATATGCAAGTGAAATAAATTAAACATATGACAAGGACACATTTATCCACAGATAAATGAAAACCTGTCTTTACAGTCCATTCCTCTAATCTCTGCACCGTATGTTGCAACTGGCGAGTCACTGTGGCAACACTGGAGGAGGAACAAAAATTGTCCACAAATTGTTCAAAATTGTCCACAAACAAGGAGCACTGTACAGAACTCCTCAATGAAGACACGATATTGTCTATGGCTGTAGCAAAGAGACTAACACTTAAAACATTGCCCGGAGGACTGCCATTCTCCTGCTCAAAATGATCCTACAGCATGTCACCAACACAGGGCCTAAGAAATTGCTTAGACAGAAAGGACCATATGAAGATTGGGAGGTGGCACTGAAAGCCCCACTGATGAAGTTGCTCTAGTAGTGTCTATGCATTACTCACCTCATAGAAGATACTGAGACAGTGACATTTATGTAGGAAAGGCTTCTGAATACCCATCTCTAGCAGGATCAGCTCATTGACAGTGGACAGATGTCTCTGGAATTCACACTGAGAGCAGCTAAGAAATTGCCTGGTCTCTAACAACCAGACTAGATGGCAACTAAACATTCACTTTAGGGTCTTTCTGACACAGTTCATTAAGGCAATACTCTGGTACCTACTGGGACCCCTGCAGTCCTTTCCTGATTTGGGGAAAGGGATCAAAATTTCCTCTTCCTTTCTGCCATAACAAATTAAACATTTGAGGACTTCCTTTGATGCTTTAGGCAAACGTCGAAGAATGCAGTACCAGATTGGCTCATGATCAGGTTCAGTACTCCAAGTCTCAGACAGTGTCAATTCCAGCTCCCACGTGAAGGAAGGGTAATTTTAGAACTCAGAACTGCTGGATCTGAAGTTCAACTTGCTCCTCTCTACAGTCGCACAGTACTAGTGAAATGCTGGATCCTGGCCGGTACTCGCTGCAGTCTTTGGAAAATGCTCTGCCTTCATCTGAGTGATGTCTCCAGGTGTTTCCTGTTTCATCACTACTACTATTGGTAAACAACTGAGTTTTATGGAAATCCTCCTAACAGCTTCTCATACTTTTGTGGAACAAGTGGAATGGTAATGGAGTCCAGGAACACTTGCCATGGCCTTTTCTTGCTGTCTTTAATTACGTGTCGAGCCATGGCTCTTGCAGCCCGAAATGCTGTGAGCTTGTTTGCTGTTGGCTGGTACTTAAACTGCCAGAGAGACACACACCTGTCCAGATTGCTGAGCAGCATTCACCAGTCCATCAAGGTACAGGTTGCTTCCTACGATGACAGAGAACTTTCAACTGGATAAGTCAGTGGCATCTGGATCACTCATATAATGTGGTCCACCCATTACCGGACACTGTCACAGTGTCCAAACACAGACAGCTGACTGAACAGAATCCAGGTAACCATGCTGACCATCCATTTTGATGGCTTCTGTTCATGGATGCTCCATCCAGTAGGAAGATCCACAGTGGGAAGTGGTCACAGAAATGAAGGCTGTCAATGATTTCCACCGAATAGAGTTTGTGAGGGCTGGGAAGCAGTAAGAGAGGTCAATGGCAGAGTAGCATGAGCAGAGAAACGAGCCAGTAGCAGTTCAGAAATGAGTGGAAGTACTTGTGTTGAGGATGCACAGCTCATGAGATGTCATGAGGCTCTCCACAACCCGACCCTGAGGGCAAGAAGATGTCAAGCTCCACAAGACATGATGGGCATGTAATGGGCATTGAAGTCTCCCAGAAGGGGAAATGGTTGGGGGAGTATTCCATAAGATCTGCGAGAGCCCCAGAGTGTATTGCATCTTGCACAGGTAAATACAGCGAGCAAACAGTGATCTTCCAACACAAATGAATTTCAACTGCAACTGCTTGCAGATCAGTAGCCAGTAGGAGAGCAGAGGACCTGTAGCACAAGGCTGTTGGTATCTTGAAAATGTGTTTCTTGTAAACACAAGGATAGGGGGTGTGCCTGTGCTAGGAGTCTCCGTTTGTCCACATGAGTCCTGAACTCATTCATGTTCCACTGTAGTATGGGAGCCATTTCAGTGGTGTGGTTTTTAACTTACCCCTGTCTCTGTGCCGGGGACACAAGGCATATGTAGGGCACAGGGGATTGGAGGGGATGCCTGGGTCTATTGATGAGGCATCTAACTCCATGAGGTGCATCTGGTGGCAAGGCATCTAACCTCCTCAATAATCAGATGTGCCAGAATGACATCGATTGGACCACCAGATAGCTTTTGACCCAAATTTTGTGACCCTTTCCCTGCTCCCTGTCCTTTGATAATGGTCAGGAAAGGGGGTCGTTGATAGGTACTGTGCTTTTAGTGTGCCTTCTCAATGCTCACTGTGAAAATGTTGATGGTCTTTCTGTCATAGACACCTGGATTGCTATGTCTTTACTCACTTTGCTTTGGCATGTACAGTTGTGAGTACAGATGTTTGTGGTGGATCGTGATATGATGGACCTTGTCTGCTTTGAAGTGTCCACCTTGGGACTAGATTTCTGCGCTATGGAAGCATACGAAGTGGCTAAGACAGTTTTAGTCACCTTACATTCTTTTTTTGGCTTCAGCATAGGGAATCTGCTTGGTTCTTTTATCTTATGACTTTTGTGTTCCTCAGTAAACACAGGGCAGTCTCGGCTCCAAATTGGGTGGCTCCCAGATGAGCTGCCTTTCCACACTTCCCACAGATCGCTTCACCTCCACAACTCATCATTGTATGACCAAAATTCTGGCATTTATAACACCGCATAGGGTTAACTATGTAATGCCTAACTGTTAAGTCACAGGAAAGCTGCTATAATACGTTCGGGCAGCATTGGACAATTAAAGATGACAATGAAGATGGTGGTCTTCTCAATTTCTCCATTATTCCTATGTGTCATTTGCACTGCATCCACTATCTCCTCTGATGCCCATTCTTGTTTCAGCTCAGCTACATCTGTGTCCACGATATCACAGCACATGAGAACACCCGTGCTTGAGTTAAGGTAAGTGTACACTAGAGCCTTGCATCGCACCCCATTTACCTGCCTGAACTCACCTGTGGCCGACCGTTCCGTTCTGTTGCCCGCACTGAGGGTAGTCAAGCTCAACTGTCATGAGAACTGTGTGCATGAGTTGTGATGTGCTGTTGAGGCCCATGGCTCATTCGGGTAACTGGCCTAGCCCAGGCGTTAACAGTGCTCGGTGCAACAGGGAAACAGACAGTGCTGGGAAGGGAGGAATAAATGGCTGCACACAAGCAGATTTGAATTCTGAATCATCTGCACACCTTTGAGAATTGTGAAGGTTTGATGCACTGGGAACAGGGCATTCTTGATCCTTTGTAAAGAAAAATAACTCGTAGTCCAAAATAATGCATAATACTATCATGAATGTGGTACAAACAAGAGAAGAAGAAGAAGATTGCAAGGGTCCTATCTCAATCCCATGAGTAGGGTCCACTCAGACAGAGCCCCATGTGCCTGAGTATGCCCTATAGAATGGAGGTGTGACAGGTACCCCAGAGGTTGCCCACTAACAACTGTTCCACCTTAACAGCCACGAATCTCTTCAGTGAACAGCACACTTTGAGACCGAAGGGTTATTTACAGAAGATTTTACCATCCTCGCAATCCGGCTGGTCAAGCCAAGATCCCCATTCTTTGTGACACACAACGTTCCACTGTCGCATTTCATGGTGGTCGCTGAAGCATGCCCAGAGCTTACTATGACAGAGGACCAGCGGCACTGGAACCTCTGGGTTGCCAAGTGTGTACCCAGCAAATAAATGCTAAGAGGGCAAGGGAAATTAAAGCAGGTGACACTGAGAGAATCAGATTAGGAAACAAGACACTATAATAGTAGATGAGTTTTGTTATTTGGACTGTCGATATCCAAAGTAGAGAGGGTATAAAATGTAGACTGGCTATAGCATGAAAAAAAATCTTAAAAAGAGGAATTTGTTAACAATGGCTATAAATTTAAGTGTTATGAAGTCTTTTCTTAAGTTATTTGTGTACCCTCCATACCTCATCCAACAACACTGTTTGTTAAGGATGACATGGCAGTCAGTCAATACCAATGTGCCTGTGAGGGCCTGTGGGTGGAGTTTACATTTATGTTATGGTGTCTTGTACAGAAGTGGATCATGGATGAGAAGCAGCAAAGACAAGAAGAAAATAGAAGCTTTTGAAATATGAAGCAATAGAAGAATACCGAAGATACACGGGTACACTGAGTAAATAATGATGGTATCAAATCAAACTGTGGAAAAAGAAATTTATGGCACAATTTGATGAAAAGAAGGGATTGATTGTTAGAACACATCTGAAAGCATCAAGGTATTGTCAATTTGGTAATGGAGAGAAATGTGGGGGGTAAGATTTGTAAACAGAGACCGACAGGTGTTGGTTTCAAATGGATGAAGGTTGTAGTAGTTATTTGAAGATGATGAGGCTTGCACAGGATAGATTAGCATGGATGGCTGCATTAAACCAGTCTTCGGACTGAAGACCACAACAACATGTATCAAATCTGGTGTTCACTATTATGATTGTGGACACATGTTTCTACACTTCTGGTGATGTTGCATCCACTGTGCACGTTTAAATATTTTCATATATGTAATTTTATTCGATGTGACATTTTTGTAGTGAATTAAGTGTATGATGGTCATGATTTCTGGTTTTGTAAGGCAACAGTTAACGAGCAAAGGTTTTTTTTTTTAAGAAACACAATTATGATGGTCAGGATATAGAAGATAAATTCTCAATTTCAAGTATGGGTATTAGTATTGGAAAACCTTGAACACTGTTGAGTCCAACTATGAGTCTCAGGTTGCGTGTTGCCTTCATCAGCACTTCTAGGCACAGTTTAACTATCAGTACAGCACAATTCAGAGAGCAAGATTTTGTTTCATGCTGTCATTCAAGAGAGTTTATTTAACTGTATCTATAAATTCCAATAAAATAAAAAACAAACCTGGTGAGGCAGCATTATATATAATTGTATCCTTACTCCTCTCCGGAATGACTGTATGACAAACGGACATAAGAATAAGGAATTCTCTAAGGTAGAGAGCTGAAGGATGACCAGACTGCAAATTCTGAAAAGAATATAAAGCAGAAAACACATTAAGGAACAATGAGATGTGCCACAGGAGCATAAACATTCATAATTGTCCTTACTCCACAACAAAAACTATGTAACAACAAAAATGAAAGCTAGTATCACATATATGAACATAATTACAGAACTACAGTAATTAGTATGAATATGTAAACATTGCTTGAAAGTTGCAATACAGAGTGGGGAAGTAGCATAATCAAGACATACTATGTAAAATAGAAGAATGCAGTTTATTCAAATTAACAAAAAAGTTCAATATTTGGTCCAAAGTTTCCATTAAATGATTTCACCACTTGGAGCTTAAATAAGATTAGCAATGGGTGCATTCATTTTTAATCCTAACATCAGGTAACTCCAGTATCCCTACTAACGCCACACTGAGATTTATTTCCTAAAATGATTAAACATACAGTAGTAATACCCATTTATAAATATGGTAATAAGCAGGTGAACTCCCAATTATAGACTGTTTATCCTTCCTTCCTGTATTTGCAAAATTTTTTGAGAAGGTAGCTCATAGCAGGGAACTGAACAACCTTTGTGACAAAAATCCTTTACCAGCAGCTCAGTTTGGCTTCCACAAAAGTGTCTATACAGAAAAATCAGTATATGATCTTGCAAAATCCATTCCGTTAGAACCAAACAAGAAATATTACATACATACAGGTACAATAAAGTTGATAACGGCCAATTATTCCTTCTGTGTAGATGCACTCCAAACTCGAACTCTTATAGTAATTGGCAAGATGCCATGAGTAATGAGGCTAATGAGCAGGGGTATTACATCGGTAGTGTGGGGTGTAAGTTGAGAATTTGGCACTGATGGAAGGTGTGCGAGGGTAATCTGTGCAGTTGTGGTGACCACTGTGTCCAGACGGCATAGCTGTCAGCACATCTGCCTCGTATGCAGGAGAACCGGGTCCGAACCGCGGTCCAGCACAAATTTTCAATTTGCTCCACTGATATAAATCAGTGCCCTTTGCACCTTGAAGAAATATTACTGTGTTGGTTTTTTCTGTGACCTTACCAAGGGTGCTGACTGTGCAGGTAACAAAATTCTACTTGGGGAGACAGAATGTTATGCCATTAAAGACATTCTCACTGCTTGGATGGAGTCATGTCATATCAATAAAGAAATAGTGTGTCACATTAATTAATGATAACATTATATATGGATTGGGAAATCATTAAATATGGTGGCCCAGCCCTGTTCTTGACCTACATGAAATATTTACCAGGGATACTTGAGGACTCTTCAAAAAAATCCAGATGTTTATTGATTACACAAGAAACAAGCAAAGGGTCCAAAGGCCATGAAAATAATAGGAAATACTTACAACTGGTTTCTAGCAAATAGCTTAATCCTTAAATTTACAAAGATTTATGTTAACTAACTCCAATCAAAAAAGAATGACTTGTAGATATTGGAACTAGAGATCTGCGGGTATACACTATACAAGAGCTATGTGCAATGTTCCTAGGCTTTCAGATGGGTAACAAACTGAGGTTGCAACAGCATGTGCATAAGTTAAGCTCAGGTCATCTTGACTGCAATCAAAAATCTCCCTCAGTATGTTGACCTGAACATGGGATTGCAGGCTTATTTTTCACTCCGTACTGGTCCTATGGCGTAATCATCTGGGGTAATGCACCTAAGATCAAAAAATATTTATTCTACAGAAGCATGTAATAAGAATATTACAAGTTGATAACTACACAATTTTAAGATGCCTCCTCAAGAACCTAGGGGATGATACACAACATATGCCAAAACATTGACTTCCTAATGATATTTGTGGCTAAATACAAAGGTGAGCTAAAAAGTAATACCTCCAAATTTTTTATGTGAAAACTCTTACAGCTTTTTAAATACATAGACATTACTAACACTCTACATCTTATTTTTGCATAACTGCAGCTCACTGCTGTTAGAACACTTGAAATTGCAGCATGTACATGTTGATATGTAACATAATTAGTCAGTGTGTGACAAAAAGCATGCTACAATTGAGTTTCAAACTTGAAGAGTTCATCCACACACGGAGCACCTTCTCCTTCAGCATTACTATGCTATACGGCACATGAACAGTGCAACAATCTGATGCATTGCATTCACTGTTGTCAATAACCCTCCATAAAGTCCTGACTTGGCCCTATTCGATTTTCATGTTTCCAAAACATAAAGAACGCTTTCAAGGACTTCACTTTGATAATGCTGAAGTGGTGCAAGCAAAGCTGTGGTTGTGGCTCCATCAACAAAGCAGAACTTCTACAGTGACAGTATCAACAAACTCCTCTCTCATTGGGAGGAATATGTTTGTCGTCAGAGTGACTATAGCAGTCCTTGTTGTGCCTGTCTGACTCAACATCTTCACTATACAGTGAGTAGAAATCTATCCTTTTCAATTGGCGACAGAACACACGCATAAAAGACGGTTGTAATTGGCAAGCTTTCGAAGCCAGTGGCTTCTTCTTCAGGCAGAAGGAGAAGGAAGAGGGGTAAAGGAAAAGGATGGCGCATGTGATGAAACGGGTGCTGAGGTCATGAATGTCTTGTTGTAAAGACTGCTCTTAACAGGATATTGCGAGTTGCCAATATACACCCTCTGCTTATGCCCATTGATAATTTGGTGGTAGTCATGCCACTGTAGAAGGCCGAATAGTGTTTACCTGACAGCTGGTATATGATATGTCATTTCACCGTTGGCTATGCCTTTGATAGTGTATGTTTTGCCAGTAACAGGGCTTTTATAGGTGGTGGTCGTAGGAGGGCACATAGGGCAAGTCTTGCAGAGGGATGGTCACAGGGGTAGGAGCCACAGGGTAGGGAAATGGGTGCAGAAGGAGCATAGGGTCTGAGAAGCCTATTGCAGAGGTTGGGAGGGTGACAGAAAGTTATTCTAGGTGAGGTGGGCAAAAATTCAGACAGAATGGATCTCATTTCAGGGCATGATTTTAGGAAGTCATGGCCCTGTTGACGTAGCTGATTAACACATTCCAGACCAGGATAATACTGAGTCACCAATGGTGTGCTCTGAAGTTGTTTTTTGGAGGGATCAGAGGTACCAGGATTGGATGTGATGGCCCTGGATACCTGCTTTTTAACCAGGCTGGTGAGGTAACTATGTGCAGTGAAGGCTGAGATGAGAATGGTGGTGTACTGCTGTAAAGAGTCTGCATCCCAACAAATACGTTTGTCTGAAATGCCAAGGCTGTATGGGAAGGAACATTTGACATGGAAAGGATGGCAACTGTCAAAATGTAAGTACTGTTGTTTGTTGATAGGTTTAATGTGGACAGAAGTGTGTAGTTGGCCTTCACTGAGGACTAGATCAAGACTGAGGAAAGTGGCAAGGGATTTGGTGGCAAGGGATCTGGAATAGGACCATGTGAAATTTAATTGGGAGAAGGTATCCAGAGATTCCAGGAATTTTAGCAGGTCAGCTTCAGCTTCACCATGAGTCCATATGGTAAAGATATCACCAATGTATCTAACCCAAACCAGGGGCTGAAGACTTATGGATCTCAGGAAAGCCCCCTCCAAGTGACGTATGAAAAGGTTGGCAAAGGAAGGAGCCATCCTGGTTCCCATGGTTGTAACCCTTATCTGTCTGTATGTTTGCCTCTCAAAGATGAAGTAGTTGTTGGTGAATGTAAAGTTGTTTAAGGTGAGTAGGAAGGATGTCATAGGTTTCAAATCAGGTGGGCACTGACTGAGGAAATGTTCAGCAACTGACAGACCATGTACACGCAGGATGTTGGTATAGAGAGAGGCGGCATCAATGGCAACAAGCAAGGTGTGTGGTGGGAGTGGGACGGCCACGGATTTCAGACGATCTAGGAAATGGTTGGTATTTTTTATGTATGAGGGGAGTCTTTGTACCCACCTGGCCTTAATTTACGTTAATTTCTTCTGTCTCAACATTTCTTCACTGGAACTATTCTTCGCTTCACTCCGTTTTAGTTTTCTACGTGTTTTATTGTCTTACCCGTCTACTTTTCACCCCCTCCCAGCTCTGTTATGTACAAGGCACTTAGCTTTTCATTCTTATTAACTCATGCATAATGTTTCAGCAGTAATCTCTGTCTGCATATTACCATGTCTTCCACCTTTAAGCTTTCACATTTCTAAATCTTGCCTGATGTAGTCCCCAACAATCAGTCTTTGCTTCTTATCCCATTTGGTAAGTTTCCCCTGATCCGTGGTTCTGGGCGACTTCCCGAAATCCACCCCTTTTCCTAGACCTCTCCAGTCCTTTTCCCTCACACCTCTTCTGTCCCCTTCAGTCCTTCTGTCTTAAGAAGGAGCCCCTAGCTCCAAAAGCTTGCCAACTTCAACCATCTTTTATATGTGTGAGTAGATTTTTTAAAATCTATCCAATTAAATAATTTTGTATTGTTTGTATTGTTATAAATCTATCCTTTTCATAATTTTGTCATTATTTCATCCTGGCTTTTCCATGACATGAAAAATTAATATGTAGATATTAAGAATATGGTGCCGAATGTTAATAAATTTGTTTTATTTACAAAGCTTTAAAAGTTTTCACATAAAACTTTCAGAGACATTACTTTCCAGCATGCCCTCATATCAAGTGTATTTAGGACGAACTATCCACATCATACCACAATACTAAAATTAAAAAGTAACTTCCACATAGAACAGGCATCCCATCTCAGCTTCTGAATGAAATTTAATATTCCAATGCAAAAGCAACAGGTCATCAATCAACATAAAACAATAAATTGAAAACTCACTGAAGTTCATAAATAAGTGGAACAGTGCCATATTAGCCACTCCTCCGATACAACAATTTAGGAGGATATCTGGACTCAGGGATATAGTTTCTTATTAACAGAAAATGAGGGCATGCTGAAGGTGTTCTTTAAGTTTTGGTAACAAGAAAACTGGATGGGGTCAAGTCGGGACTGTATGGAGCATGATTGATGAAAATGAACCCAAAGTATAGGATTGTTGCAGGAGTTGAAGTACTTGTGTGTGGACTGGCATTTTCATGCTGATGGAGACACTGCTAAATGTGTGAATGAACTCTTTGTGTTTGAAACTTCATAACAGAACGCTGTTTCTCACACACCGACATAGTTACATTATACACCATCATGTTAGACACAACTTGGAACCCTCTAGCATAAGAGGGCTGCAAATAAATAGAAATGAAGACTAAGTTTTTAGACTGTCAATAACATTTGTTTTATTTAAAAAGTTTTAAGAGTTTTCACATAAAACAATACATAGACAGCTGTACTGGTCTATGAAATAGGTGAAGTTACATAATTGTTTAGTATGAAGTAACAGTTGAAAGCCACAACAGAATAAATAAGCAATAAGCAGTATTTTTTTTCCCAATGTAGCTGCTAGTATACTTTTCAAAAGTTGCCTTACCTTCAGCTTCTGCCTGTAAATGGGATTTACAGAACCTGATGTGTGAATAAATGAATGTGCACACTTAAAGGAAGCACAGTGCAACAGTTGGGATGGGGCTACTGTGTGATGGAAACATACTTCTCCAAGACAATGCCTAATTCCACATTTGAGTACTACAGGAAGACGTACATCAAGAGATTTGGCCAGGGGACACCTCACACTTCTCACCTGAAGCCTATATCTTTTACTATGGGACTTATACTTTCTGGTGAACTGAAGAAAGACATCTATACATAATTTTGGAATGGATGATATTTCATTTGACAAGCTGTAACAATAATTCCATCGCTTGCCTAAATACGTATATGAGATAAGGCACAACTATTTGGCCTCTTTTGATTTACAAACCTTAGGTGTCATGGAGTTTACATTTGAGACAGTAAATGTTTAATGACATTTAGTGAAAATTGTCCAGTTTCATTTTATTCCCCCTAGTGGTTTGACAGTGAAATTTGTAACTATGGCATAAACAAGGTGCCAGACCAATATTTGGCTCACTTTTTGGTGTTATATCAAGTGGCTCATTGTAAATTTGGAACATTCAGTATTATTTTTGATTAATCAGAATTCAATCACAAAGCAAAAGTAAAAACAGCTTTCATAAAAATTATGTATCCCTATCTACATTCTGCAAGCCATCTAACAGTTTGTGGCAGAGGGTATTTTGCACCCAAGTGCCGCTTCCTCCTTTTCCTGTTCCAGTCATGAATGGTTTGTTGGAAGAACAACTGCTAGTAAGCCACCATGTGGATTCAAATCTCTCTAATTTTATCTTCATGGTCTTTTCACGAGATATACATAGGACGAAGCAATATACTGACTGACTCTTCATGGAACATACACAACCGTAACTTTAACAGCAAATCACACTGTGATGCAGAACACCTCTCTTGCAGTGCCTGCCACTGGAGTTCGCTGAGCATCTTTGTGATGCTTTTGCACTTATTAAATGAACCTGTAGCAAAAATAAATATATGCTGCTACTTTTGGATCTTCTCTATTTCCTGTATCAGTCCTATCTGGTACAGATACAAGACTGGTGAGCAATATTCAAGTACTGGTCAAATAACTGTTTTGTAAGCTAGTTACTTTATTAATGGACTACATTTCCTCGGGATTTTTCCAATACATTTCAGACTGGAATTTGACTAATTTTTGTGATTGTTACATTTCAAATTACCCCATAGCCACCAAATTCTGAGATATTTTATGGGAGTAGCTGCTTTGAGTGACTGTTCTGCAATCATGTAATTGTACAATAAAGGGTATTTCTGCCCATGTATACACAAATATGTTACATCTGTTTATGCTGAGGATCAGCTACCATTCCCTGCACCAAGCCTGGATCCTCTGCAGATCTTCCTGCATCTTGCTACAATTTTCTAGTGTTGCGATGTCTCTGCATACAACAATATCCATGAAAAATCTCATGGGACTTCCAACATTATCTACTAGGTCATTTATGTACATTTAGAAAATAATGGTTCTATAACATTCCCTTGGGGCATGACTGAAGTTTCTTTTACATCTGAAGACACCTCTTCATTCGGAATGACATACTTTGTTATGTTTGCTAGAAACTCTTCATCCCAGTCACACAATTGGTCTGACATTCTGTACACTTTTTTTTTTTTTTAAGGTAGCAGTGCAGAAGTGTACTGAATGCCTCACAGATGTCAATGAAAATGGCATCTACCTGGGTACCTGTATCTACTGCTTTCTTGGTTTTGTAGGTGAACAGAATGAGTGGAGTTTTCCATGAGCATTTTCAGAACCCATGTTGATTCCTACAGAGGAGATTTTCAGTCTCCAGAAATGTCATAAGACACAAGCTTCAAACATGTTTCAAAGTTCTACCACAGACTGACTTCAGAGAATTGGCCTATAATTTTGTGCATCAGTTCAATGACTCTTCTTGAAAATGGGAATGACACGTGCTTTTTACCAATCATCAAGAATGCTCGTTCCTCCAGATACCTATGATCTCAGCTGGTACAAGACAGGCAAGTTGTTTCACAGAATTGGTCTGTTATACCATCAGATCCAGTGGCCTTTAGTTTGTTGAGTGATTTCAATTGCTTTTCCATCCCTTGATCACTTATTTTGATATCTGTTATTTAGTCATTTGTGAGACAATTTGGAAAAGGAAATTACAGTGCCCTCTTCCTCAGTCTTGTAGAAAGGCAATTAGTATTTTGGCTTTTCTGTGTCATCCTCTGTTTCAATGCCATTATCGTCACAGAGTGTCTGGATAGATGGCTTCGATCCATTTACCGATTTAACATAAGACAAAAACTTACGATTTTCTGTCAAGTCCGTAGATAAAATTTTACTTTCGAATTCAGTGAACACTTCAAGTGTGGCCCTCCAGATGCTAATTTTTGCTTTGTTTAGTTTTTGTCTGTATTTGAGTCTCTGGCTACGTCTAGGGTTTATCTGCTTTAGTCTGTAGTCATACTTCTATTCTGTGAAATGACTACTGATTTCAGAAGCAAGTGCCATTATCAGGTCATCCCCTGACATGAAGTATATGACATACCTACCTGGAATATATGAGGATGGTTTGAAAAGTTCTCGGAACGAAATAGAAAGAAAGTACTTACATCACTGAAACTCTTATTTTTCAATGTATTCTCCTTGTAAATTAATGCACTTGGTCCAAAGATGTTCCAGTGCCTTGATCCCATCTCAAAAATGAGTTTCCTCCAGGCCTGCAAAATAGTTGTCAACTCCGGCTATCAATTCTTCATCTGAAGTGAATCTTTGTCAACCAAGAAAAATTTTCAGTTTTGGTAAGAGATGGAAGTCTGACAGAGCCATATCAAGCGAATAAGGTGGGTGTGGCAACAATTCATACCTTAGTTTGTGCAATTTTGCCATGGTGACGGCACATGTCTGTGGGTGTGCATTGTCTTGACGGAAGATGACTTTCTTCCTTGCTAAACATGACCTTTTTTCACATATCTTTTGTTGCAATTTGTCCAGGAGGTTAGCATAGTATTCCCCAGTAATTGTTTGCTCAGTGGGGAGATAATCTACAAACAGAATCCCCTTCGCATCCCAGAACACCGATGCCATGACCTTTCCCACCAAAGGAATTGTCTTTGCTTTCTTTGGTGATGGAGAATCAGCATGTTTCCACTGCTTTGACTGTTGTTTTGTCTCTGCGGTATAGTAGTGCACCCAAGTTTCATCTGTGGTTACAAACCGGCGCAAAAAAATCTTGTTAGTTTCTTCTAAAATGGGCCAAACGTTGTTCGGGTACGTCCATTCTCATGTGTTTTTGATCCAACATCAAGAGTCGCAGCACCCATCTTGCAGAGAATTTTCTCATTTCTAATTCTTCAGTTAAATTGTGATACACCCTTTCAGATGACATCTGGCAAGTGTGAGCAATTTCACACACTTTCAATCAACGATCCTCCATGACCGTTTTGTGCACTTTTGCAATGATTTCTGGAGTAGTGACACATCATGGCCGACCACTGTGTGGATCATCATCTAAGCTCTCCCGACCAAATTTAAATTCATTTGTCCACTTGGCAACAGCTGAATATGAAGAAGCAGAGTCCTCCAGTGTATTCTGGAAATTGGCATGAATGTCCTTTGCTTTCATACCTTTCTTTATGAAGTACTTAATCACTGCTTGAATCTCGATTTTTTTCTATCTGCACAAATCAGTATGTGGGAACAACAACAGAGCCACGTGCCTGGCACAGTTCTCTTCCAAGAGCACTGACATGGCACATGTTTACAGGCAACAGTCCAATGAATATAACATGAACAACTCATTGCGCTAGCGCTGACCTCTCTGGTGATTCCAAGAACTTTTCAAACCACCCTCGTAACAATATTATGAAAAGAATAATTGCTATTCACCATACAGCACAGATGCTGAGTTGCAGATAGGCACCACAAAAAGACTGTCACAAAATTAGATTTTGGCCAACAAGACCTTTATCACAAATAGACAACAGAGATACACACACACACACACACACACACACACACACACACACACACAAATGCAACTCACACACACAACACAGTCTCTGGCAGATCAGACTGTGTGTGTGTGTGTGTGTGTGTGTGTGTGTGTGTGTGTGTGTCTTCTATTCTTGACAAAGGCCTTGTTGGCCGAAAGCTTATTTTGTGACAGTCTTTTTGTTGTGCCTGTCTGTGACTCAGCCTCTCCACTATATGGTGAGTAGCAACTATCCTTTTCAGAATACTGTTACATTCCATCCTGGATTTTCCATTGTTTGACATACCTACTTGGGTAAGAGAGAGAGAGATGACTGCACACCAGGGGTATGGCCTGATGGAGGTACTTGGTATCAAAACTGATAGTAATTTGACAGAATGGAAGTATCACTACATATTAACGCAAATAAAAAATTTATGACTTAGTTGTTTACTGCTACAATCAAAAGTTTGTCACTTATATATGTTTCCATAATTTTTCTAATTGTGTACATTTAATATTAGTGTTAAGAACATTAAAGAAGTCAGTTTTTTTATTCCATGTTTTCTGTAAAATGAAATTTGTTTTAAGTGAATATCTGAATACTTCTTACTTCCACCTTCTGACCATTGCACATTAATATTTCGCTGTACTCCTCATCTCAAGATACTCACTGTTTCTTGTTAAGTGTTCAGTAGTTCCTTATTCTAGTTAAAGTGCACATTACTGCTTTCCCATCATCAAAACATCAGCAACATGTGCAATAATTGTGGATGTTGGTGTAAGTTATGCAGTCTGCGTATAACATGTTAGAGTATAGTTTGGTGTTTCACTGGGATGACTAAAGTTGGGAAGTTAGGAAAGTATTTGATTAGGCTCTTCCATGGAGCTGTAAAAATACATATAATGGAATCATAAAACAAAGGAAGAAGCCTTCAGGCACAATTAAAAATACGTATTTTGAATTAGATAGGTTGACAAGGAGAGAGATGATGGGAATTTGTAAATGGTAGTAAGTAAAAAAGCTAAGAAGAAAATTCTGACAACACAACTGACATTCCAGTTGTCAAACAGTTTGATGTGTAATGTGGAATACAGCATAAACCTTTGTCACCTGCAAAGCAAAGTCGGCTGCAGGAAACTCATATGATTTATGTTAATACTAGGTTGGTAGCAAAATCAAATGAAAGAAAGAGAGACTTGCTGACAGATAGCAATAAAGGGAAAGCTGTGGGCCGGGTGCTATGGAGAAAACTAAATGCAGAAGACCAGCTCACAAATAATGTGAAACCAGGCATTAGACTTAGGTTACAGAGAACATAAGGAGCATGTGCCATGATTTTGCTGACAAAGGGAAAGTGCCCATAATGAAAGAAGCAAGAATGGTTTGGTTAACAACTTAGATTATCCAGGACGAATTTTCACTCTGTAGCATAGGATGAAGGCCGTTTAAGGCTGCAGATTCCTTGACTTGCGTCATAGGGTGGTGGGGTTTCGGGTTCCGCTGAATAGGTCAGGAGTTCACTACACTCAGCTGGCGGCTACACGGGTAGCGGAGGCTGTGTGGCGTGGACTGGGCGGTTTTTTAGGTTAGAAGGCCTCGGGAAAGTACGGGGTGGGCTGCAATCTCAAAGGGTGCATGGCAAATACAGGACGTGCTTGGATCAAGGAACAGTCGGAATTGTAGTTGCAAATTGTTGTAGTTGTGTTGGGTAAGTCCCTGAGCTTCAAGCGCTAATAGAAAGCACAGAAGCTGAAATTGTTATAGGTACAGAAAGCTGGCTAAAGCCTGAAATAAGTTCTGCAGAAATTTTTACGAAGTCTCAGACGGTGTTCAGGAAAGATAGATTAGGCAGAATTGGTGGTGGAGTGTTTGTGTCTGTCGGTAGTGGTTTATCTTGTAGTGAAGTCGAAGTAGATACTCCGTGCGAATTGGTATGGGTGGAGGTTATACTTGACAGCCGAACTAAGTTAATAATTAGCTCCTTCTACCGAACCCCAGACTCCGATGATATAGTTGCGGAACAGTTCAGAGAAAATCTGAGTCTCGTAACAAATACATACCCCACTCATACGGTTATAGTTGGTGGGGACATCAACCTTCCCTCGATATGTTGGCAAAAATACTTGTTCAAAACCGGTGGTAGGCAGAAAACATCTTCCGAGATTGTCCTAAATGCTTTCTCCGAAAATTATTTCGAGCAGTTAGTCCACGAACCCACGCGAATTGTAAATGGTTGCGAAAACACACTTGACCTCTTAGCCACAAACAATCCAGAGCTGATAGAGAGCATCATGACTGATACAGGGATTAGTGATCACAAGGTCGTTGTAGCTAGGCTCGATACCGTTTCTTCCAAATCCACCAGAAACAAACGCAAAATAATTTTATTTAAAAAAGCGGGTAAAGTGCCACTAGAAGCCTTCCTAAGAGACATTCTCCATTCCTTCCGAACTGACTATGCAAATGTAGACGAGATGTGGCTCAAATTCAAAGATATAGTAGCAACAGCAATTGAGAGATTCATACCTCATAAATTGGTAAGAGGTGGAACTGATCCCCTGTGGTACACAAAACAGGTCTGAAGTCTGTTGCAGAGGCAACGGAAAAAGCATGCGAAGTTCAGAAGAACGCGAAATCCCGAAGATTGGCTAAAATTTACAGACGCGCGAAATTTGGCACGGACTTCAATGAGAGATGCCTTTAATAGGTTTCACAATGAAACATTGTCTCGAAATTTGGTAGAAAATCCAAAGACATTCTGGTCGTATGTAAAGTACACAAGCGGCAAGATGCAGTCAATACCTTTGCTGCGCAGTGCCGATGGTTCTGTTACCGACGACTGTGCCGCTAAAGTGGAGTTATTGAACGCAGTTTTCCGAAATTCCTTCACCAGGGAAGATGAATGGAATATTCCAGAATTTGAAACATGAACAGCTGCTAGCATGAGTTTCTTAGAAGTAGATACCTTAGGGGTTGCGAAGCAACTCAAATCGCTTGATACGGGCAAGTCTTCAGGTCCAGATTGTATACCGATTAGGTTCCTTTCAGATTACGCTGATACAATAGCTCCCTACTTAGAACTCATATACAACCACTCGCTCACCGATAGATCTGTACCTACAGATTGGAAAATTGCGCAGGTCACACCAGTGTTTAAGAAGGGTAGCAGGAGTAATCCATCTAACTACAGACCTATATCATTGACGTCAGTTTGCAGTAGTGTTTTGGAGCATATACTGTATTCAAACATTATTAATCACCTCAAAGGGAATGATCTATTGATACGTAATCAGCATGGTTTCAGAAAACATCGTTCTTGTGCAACGCAGCTAGCTCTTTATTCGCACGAAGTAATGGCCGCTATCGACAGGGGACCTGAAGTTGATTCCGTATTTCTAGATTTCCGGAAAGCTTTTGACACCGTTCCTCACAAGCGACTTCTAATCAAGCTGCGAGCCTATGGGGTATCGTCTCAGTTGTGCGACTAGATTCGTGATTTCCTGTCAGGAAGGTCGCAGTTCGTAGTAATAGACGGCAAATCATCGAGTAAAACTGAAGTGATATCAGGTGTTCCCCAGGGAAGCGTCCTGGGACCTCTGCTGTTCCTGATCTATATAAATGACCTGGGTGACAATCTGAGCAGTTCTCTTAGGTTGTTCGCAGATGATGCTGTAATTTACCGTCTACTAAGGTCATCTGAAGACCAGTATCAGTTGCAAAGCGATTTAGAAAAGATTGCTGTATGGTGTGGCACGTGGCAGTTGACGCTAAATAACGAAAAGTGTGAGGTGATCCACATGAGTTCCAAAAGAAATCCGATGGTATTCGATTACTCGATAAATAGTACAATTCTCAAGGCTGTCAGTTCAACTAAGTACCTGGGTGTTAAAATTACGAACAACTTAAGTTGGAAAGACCACATAGATAATATTGTGGGGAAGGTGAGCCAAAGGTTGCGTTTCATTGGCAGGACACTTAGAAGATGCAACAAGTCCACTAAAGAGACAGCTTACACTACACTCGTTCGTCCTCTGTTAGAATATTGCTGCGAGGTGTGGGATCCTTACCAGGTGGAATTGACGGCGGACATCGAAAGGGTGCAAAAAAGGGCAGGTCGTTTTGTATTATCATGTAGTGGGGGAGAGAGTGTGGCAGATATGATACGCGAATTGGGATGGAAGTCATTACAGCAAAGACGTTTTTCGTCGCGGCGAGATCTATTTACGAAATTTCAGTCACCAACTTTCTCTTCCTAATGCGAAAATATTTTGTTGAGCTCAACCTACATAGGTAGGAATGATCATCAAAATAAAATAAGACAAATCAGAACTCGAACAGAAAGGCCTAGGTGTTCGTTTTTCCTGCGTGCTGTTCGGGGGTGGAATGGTAGAGAGATAGTATGATTGTGGTTCGACGAACCCTCTGCCAAGCACTTAAATGTGAATTGCAGAGTAGTCATGTAGATGTAGCTTACTTGTTTGACAGTCTTTTTGTTGTGCCTATATGTGACTCAGCATCTCTGCTATATGGTGAGTAGCAACTATCCTTTCAGAATATTGACATAAATGGCTGTATCTTTTGACTGCATTGACTTTGAAGCTTACATTTATTACACCACCAAGGGACCTCAGACCTAAGTATGTGACATGAATTTCAACTTGATACTTCTACCCATTCATGTGAAAAAGGGGTCTCAAAAGACACACAGACAATCGGATATCAAATGACAAACAAAATTTTTTTGTATGATACAGTTACAAAATAACAATTTTTGGATTTCTTCCTTTAGTTGTACTGTGTTGTACCGTGGACCTCAGTATATGGCATAAATCTCAACTTGATATGTCTACCTGTTCCTGATAAGAACGGTTTTTTGACACACACACACACACACACACACACACAAAGGGTTTCATTTTTACCACTTTAGATACAAAACCCTAAAAATGACCTGGACAGAACAGGAGTATGAACAGCAACACAAGACTGGATTATGGGAAGCTTCTGCAGTGCCATAATGCCCCTGGTTCAACATAGCTCTGCCAACATTCATATAAACAAAGAGCTAATTTTTCTTCCAGAAACTAGTCCTAATGGGTGAATTATTGCAACATCCTAGTCCTCTAATTACTACTAAATGTCTCTGCATGAGTAAAAGTGAGGTATTCCAATGTTGAGGGGCAAAACTGCTAGCAAATCACATGTTACCCATAAAAATGCTCATCACAATGCCACCTTTTGGTAGGAATGAGTGAACTGAATGAAGATGATCAATAGTATGTGTTTAAAATAATGAATTTATGAACACAATGTATCACTGGAGCTCCAATGTTTACCTACATTTTCCAGCATTTTGCTAAAATGACAAACACAATTCAGTGTGTGTGTGTGTGTGTGTGTGTGTGTAAGTGAGAAGACAACCTTTATTTTAAAAAATAGCCAGTTTCACTTACCTTCACTAACTGTGTGTCATTTGGATTATCTGCTAAAGTATAAATTTGTTCAGCTATGGAGCACTTCTTGAAATCCATTATATTTCTTGTAAGTGTGCCAGTCTTATCTGAGAATATATACTTCACCTAAATTGCAAACATAACATCATCTCAAGAGTGTGTAACATTTATTCACAACTACAGCATTCAAACAAGATTTGTATATAGAACAGAGAATAAAAAGATAGACTTTCTCCTATAAGAATTTTCAGGATTTTGGCTATCAAGCAGCCACAGAGCTGACCTCATCAATGAGTTGGTATTATTTTAGACATGTGTTAATAGACATTACAATGTGACAAGATATACCAGAAAATTGTTCACAACGTTTAATCATACTGCATCTTAAATCAGTAATGCACAAAAAAATCTTTACCTGTCCTAGCTCTTCATTCAGATTTGATGTCCTTGCCATAGCTGGTGTATCACTTTCTTCGTGGTACATATCAATATCCATATTAATAAAAATAGCCTGAAAAATTAATAGTTTGTATCAAAAGGTGATCGACTGCATTGACTGAGCACACAATTTTAAGAATGATAAACTATTCTGGGGGGGGAGGGAGGGGGGAGGGGGGGGGGGTGAGATTATAACAGTAGAGAACAAATGCATAAGACACAATATTTGTTAGGTTTCAAAACAATATGTATCTCCTTATGTTTCCTGATCAGATGGACCACTTAAAGAAATGCATAATTTCTAAATGTCATTCATTTTAAATGTGATTCTTTCCTCTCAGAGAAAAAATTACAAACTTTTTCTTGAGTTTTCAAGTCTGTAATACATAGGTGCAAAAATACAGTGCAATTATTGATGTCTTGGTATTGTCACTTGCAATACTGTTGCTAGGCAAATTGAGCAGGAGATTATTGCCATGTTGGTAACTGTACTACTATTTTTGAATTGTCTTCAGGCATTCAGGTGAGTGGCATGATCTAGTTGGCAGCTGAAGTTTTGATGTGATGGGACGACCTTCATGAAAGAAGGGATGCATGGTTGTCTTAGCATCTCTGCAGAGTCTGGTATTGGGATGTGCAGAAGTTGAATGCCTGCCAGAAAAAAATGGATCTCAGTGGCCTATAGAGGGCAGTATCACTGCAGTGCTGGACTTGCCTGGACTGTACAACCATCTCGCTCCATGAATATACCGGCCAATAGTGTCCCTCACAGCTGGCATAAATACCACCACACATCGACCACTCAGTCAGTTGTGCACTTCGTCTGATAGTGTTCATTACTATCTCCACTGTACTACTTACTACTTGCCAACGATTTTGCTTTTGATATTGGTTTTCCTCTCTGGTCTCAATTTGCATTTGGTTCATACTTGATCTGTCGATAGGACTCAATCAAAAGTTTGTCGTACTTTGTTGTAGCCTAGATTGCTCTTGCCTTGCTCCTGTTGTGCCGGTCCACTGTTCACCTGCCCTATTGTTCAACTCTGGTGTGGGTTTGAGACCCAACCGCAAAGAGTCTTCCCGCCCTGCATCATCATTATTTATTGCCTTTTCTCTGACATGTGCACTGGTAAGTGGCAACTCACAGATACAGTACAGAGAGACAAGGGAGGCCAGAAGACGCTCTTTCCTGCTATGTAATTTGTCCAGATTATTTACTTGGTGCTGCGTCTCCTCCTTGTAGAAGAACTACACCTACATCTACATGTATACTCTGCAAACCACTGTGAAGCGCATTGCTGAGAGTACATTCCATTACACCAGTCATTAGGGTTTCTTCCCATTCCATTCACTTATGGAGTGCGGGAAGAACAACAGCATGAAATGCCCCTATGTGTGCTGTAATTAATCTTGTCTCCACAATCTGTATGTGAGTGATAAACAGGTGTTGTAGTACATCTCTAGAGTCATCATTTAAAGATGATTCTTGAAACTTTTTAAGTAGGCTTTCTCGAGACAGTTTACATCCATCTTTAAGAGGCTGCCAGTTCAGTTTCTTCAGCATCTCGGTGACACTCCCCCATGGGCCAAACAAACCTGTGACAATTCGTTCTGCCCTTCTCTGTATAGTTCACTATCCCCTGCTCGCCCTACTTGGTATGAATCCCCAAACTTGATTAATATTCCAGAATGGGTCACGCGAGTGATTTGTGAGCAATCTCCTTTGTAGACTGACTGCATTTTCTCAGTACTCTACCAATAAACCAAAGTCTACCACTTGCTTTACCAATGACTGAGCCTATGTGAGCATTCCTTTTCATATCCCTACAAAGTAGGAGTTGGCCGATTCCAGCTGTGACTCACTGACATTATAGTCAAAGGATACTATGTTCTTCCATTCTGTGATGTGCACAATTTTACATTTCTGAACAATTAAAGTAAGTTGCCAATCTTTTCTCCATTTTCAAAACTTCTCAAGATCTGACTGAATATTTGCACAGCTTCTTTCAAACAGTACTTTATGAAAATAACTGCACCACCTGCAGAAAATCTGAGGTTACTATTAATATTGTCCACAAGGTCATTAATAAACAACATGGACAGTAAGGGTCCCAACACACTTCCGTGCGGCACACTGAACTTACTTCTACATCCGATATTGACTCTCTATCCAAGATAAGTTCTGCATCCCCCCTGCCAAAAAATCTTCAATCCAGTCACAAATTTCATTCGATAGCCCATCCGCTCACACTTTTGAGAATAAACATAGCTGTGGTACTGAGTTGAATGTTTCTCTGAAATCAAGAAATATTGTATCTACTTGGCTGTCTTGAACCAAAGCTTTCAGTATATCAGTGAAAAAAGTGTGGGTACAGTTTCGCATGATTGAGGCTCTCAGAATCCATTCTGGTTGTCATGGAGGAAGCCAATCTGTTTGAGATATGTCATTATGTTTGAGCTCAGAATATGTTCTGAGATCCTACAACAAATGAATGTCAAGGATATTGGACGGTAGCTTTGTGCATTACTTCTATCACCCTTCTTGTGAACAGGTGTGACCTGTACTTTCTTCCAACTACTGGGCATGGTTTTTTGTTTGAGGGATCCACAACAGATTATAGTTAACAGCAAGGCTAACTTAGTCACAAATTCAGTATAGAATCTGATAGGAATTCCATTGGGCCCTGGAGCTTTGTTCCATTTTAATGATTTCAGGTGTTTCCCAATGCCACTGACACTAACATTTATTGTACTCATATTTTCAGTGGTACGAAAATTAAACTGGGACAATTCTCCTGGATTTTCCTTTGTAAAGGTACATTTGAAAGTGGACTTAAGCATTTCAGATTTTGCTTTGCTACCATCAGTTTCAGTCCCTGTCTCATTCTTGAGTGACTGGACACTAACTGCCTTGCCTTTACATGCAACCAGAATTTCTTTGGATTTTGTAAAAGATCATTTGACAGTATTCTTCTATGGCAGTCATTCAAGGCTTCGTGCAGTGCTTGCTTGATGGTTAAATGCATTCCATTCAGCATCTCTTTATCTACAGGCCTATGCTTTTTTTGAGACCTATTAAGCAGTAGTCTCTCTTTCTCTAGAAGTTTCTTTACAGTGACTATACACCACTTGGCAGCATCCTCCATTATGAAGAGTTCTAATGAGTAATATAAATCCAGTGCAAGATCAACTATTCTTTTAAACTTGAGCCATAGTTCCTCTACTTGCTCCTATCATGTGCTGAAAGTTTCAAGCTCCTCATTCAGATAGACTCTGTTACTTATTCTTGTATACTGAATAAACACACATCTTTACTGGTTTTAGTTGTCCTTTGTACTTTGGTAATCATTGTTGATGCAATTGTGTCATTGTCACTGATAACAGTTTCGATGTGGGTGTCCTCAAAAAGGTCAGGTCTATTTGTTGCCATTGTATCTAATATATTTCCATCATTAGTGATGTTCTAAACTACCTGTTCCAGGTAGTTTTCGGAGAAGGTATTTAGAAATGTTTCACAGGATGTTTTGTATGCTCACCAACTGTAATTTTCCCAATTAATTGTTGGATGACTGAAATCTCCACCAACGATTACAGTACGATTAGGGAATTTATTAACAAGCAAACAGAGGTTTTCTCTAAAGATTTTGGTCATATCAGGAGGCGAGTCTGGCGTGCGATAGAACGACTTAACCAGCATCTTATCCCCAACGCAGATGTGTGATCTTTGGCTTTCCTAGAAGATAATGATCTTCAACTGCTCTTGGATCTTCAGCTGGATGAATACATAACAGATATTCAAGACCATCATACGCCAGATAAACCAAAGATCACAATACTCTTTATTTTTAAATTTATTATTATTATTATTTGCAACATATTTTACTAACTCAGGCATTTCATAAGCTCAGATCTGACAGTTGAACATGGGTTGTTCTTACGAAGTGGGAGTGTGGTAATTTAAGGTAAATGCTGGACATTCATTAACATTCAATCATTCTCACAGCACATCAGGAGACTGGAAGACAAATGCCGCGTGATATTTTTTAGTAAATTGATTATTTTCCTATTATTAGTGACTACTATGGTTAAACATCAAGATGAAAAACCAAGCTACTTGCTATAATAGCCACCTAACTTGGCATTGCTCGTTAGAGTTACTTGATGTACTTTAAGATGGAATTAATACTACTCTATAAGATACAATAACAAAAAATATAGCACTATTCTTCAAGAATGATGCTCAGTTAGTACAGTTGGAAGTCTCCTGCAATGTCATTTGTTGAGGATCATTCTCAAATGAATTAGGGAGATAAAGTTACTTATTCTGATACAGAACATAATTATCTGTACTGCTGCCATTGATGCAAATGGAAGGAGGATGAGAACTGTTATATATGTTACACTTTATCGCCATAAAAGAGAACTGAGGCAATCAGCAGTCCAGTGTTTCCATCATGTGAACAATCATAACCAACTACGTCTTATGCTCAGAGTTGATACTGATTTTGTCCGTAACATCATACATAACACAAATTATTAGGAACTGTCCATTACTTCTATCCTTCGCCCACAATAGAAAAATATACAATCAATATGCTTTCTGCCAGTGGGGCAGGAATGGTCTCATCCCTTCATGTTCCAAGATTCTTACAATATAAATGAGATATTTCATGGTACTAGCTTTCTGCACTGTAAGATGATTAACACACACTTTTAAATACTGCCCATGGGAAAATTTGTCACAAAAAGCAACACAATGGAAATAATCAAACCTAACTAACACATCAAGGATAGGTTTATTTATTTGTAGTTCTGTGACACTAAAGATTGTAGTAATGAAACCTCATGGCTACATGTCAAGTTCGGATACAACTGCACATCATTTATACTAAGCTATTAAATTAAAGGTTGTGTGAAAGTGGATTATGAAGAATGTTGTTGGTTCTGTGAGGATCTTTATAGTTTCTTCCAACTGAGTGAGCTGTTGAAGAAGAGCAAACATAGGGAAGAATATTGCAGTACTTAAGAACATTAATACATTAATTCCTGTTTATCTGAAGGCTGTAAATAGTTATTTTTAAGAGGCTTTTCAATTTTATGTTCCTTTTGGGTAAGTTTTCATCACTGCAAGAAAGTGTGTTAGTAGCACTCTATTGCTCAACAACTGTTGATGAAGAAAGTATGTAATTTCTTTTAGTGATTGTGTTTGGGCATTTGCATGGTTTGGTATGGTGTGGTGAACACGTAATTTTCTAACTAGTACCAAAGATGAAAATTAAAGCAAAATGACATGTAATACCTCCAGAGACATTTAATGCTATGGGGTACAGACACATTTACTGTAAGATATGTTCCATAACAATTTATTTGTTGTGCTGACATTCAAAAAAATGACCAGTTTGATGCAGCTATCTATACTACACTATACTGTGCGAACCTCTTCATCCTTCCAGAACTTTTTTAACGAATATCCATTTGAACTGGCTTACAATAATCAAGTCTTGGTCTCCCACTTCAATTTTAGCCTCTCACACTTCCCTCCATCATCAAATTATCTTTCTCTTGATGTCTCAGTATGTACATGTAAACAGATTCCTACATTTGGTCAAGTTGCGCCACAAACTTATTTTCTCCTCTGTTTAATTCATTAAAATTTCATTAGTTACCTAACCTACCAAATTAATGTTCATCATTCTCTTGTCACATCACATTTCAATTGCTTCTATTTCCTTCTTATCTGTACAGCTTACTGTCTACTTTTCGCTTCCATACAAAGTTGAAATGAAGACATATACTTCCAGAAAAGATTTGCTAACACTTAAATTTACATTAGTTAAAATATCTGTCTTTCTCACAAAAATTTTCTTGCCATTGCGACTGCATTTTTTAACCTGTTTACTTCTGCAATCATCAGTTATTTTGCTCCGCAAATAGCAGAGCACATCATCTACTTTCAATGTCTCATTTCCTAACCCAATTTCATTAGCATCATCTCTTTAATCCAACTACATTTCATCACTCTTGTTTTACTTCTGATGATATTCATCTTATGACCTCTCTTTCAAGACATAGTTTACTGTTGAAATGAAAATATGTTTTCACATTCCACTGTAATTATTGCCAAAGGTTGAAAATGTTGTCATTTCAGAAATTTTGTTCCACTGCCACTGTGTGGCATACCTGCAAAAAAATAATGTAACAATCTGTTCTGCTCAACCTATTCTCCAAAATTTGTTGCTGTCTCAGACACAATTAAAATGTCATCAGCAAATCTTATTTCTTCTCACTGCACCTTAATTCCCGTTTCAGATTTCTCTGGGTACCTTGATAGCTTGTTCATTGTTGCTTTTAGATCTTCATTTATAATATGCTGCTTCTTATATACTACCGCATACTTTTATTATTTGTGGTTTTAATAATTCTTCTTTTTTTCCCCTAAGGTGCTTATAACTAAATGTTGCTAATAGTAGGCCATCTGCTACGATGACCCACTCACCGTATATCAGAATCCTGATCTGATGGTTATTACAATCAAAAAAAGTTACCTCTAGTATATTGAAAATAAACTGTGATTTAGACTGTTACTTTTTGTTTTTATACAAAGCACAAAGTTTGAAGATTCAACATGTTACCAGGTAGTTATTTGGTTGTCTGGTTAGTGCAAATAACAGCAATTTAACTCAAGTCTATTAAAAATTGTACTGAGTGAGTCAGTGAGTCTAAAAGCATCAAAGTTTCTTTATTAAATAAAATGTATGATTGTGTGGGTGCTAACGCACTTGTTCTTGTCAAAAATGAAATGAAACCATGAAGGGGCCTATATGCTCTGTAACATCTTACAGAGGAGGCAAAATTGTATAATGTTCCATTGTTATCCAAAGAGACATTCACATTTATTTCTACATTGCCTACTTTCCACAACTTTCTTCCCTTAGCTCTTCAGTTCTCCTCAGATTCCAATAACAGCATTCACATTTTTAAAACCACAAGGTTTGGCCAATACTGTCTCATATTGCTGGTAGCCCTGTCTTTGTTTTGTTACTTGTACATGTTTCTTCCTTTACATTAATATAGCTTCAAAGGGATAATAACGTATCTACAAAATCCTAAATACAAAGGTTGGAACTTAAATAGTGGTAACTATTTATTCACAACCGATACAAAAGAGTTACATGTTTGCACTTATTACTGTCCTTCAAAGTAGTCATCAGCATTGTGTAGAAACTGTTGCCAGTGATGTGGATGGCATAGTATACTGTTAGCAGAGCCTGTTCTGTTGATGGTGCAAATGGAGCGGTCTACTGCCGGTCGAATCTCTGGAACAGTTCTGAAGCGAATGCCACGAAGTGGTTCCTTCATCTTCAGAATCAAATCAAAGTCACAAGGACTTAAGTCCGGGGAGTATGGTGGATGGTACAGTACTTCACAGTCCCATTGACCAAAAAGAGCAGCCACAGGTTGCACTGTATGCGCCCGTGCATTGTCATGCAAAATGATGGGTGGGTTGCGCAGAAAGTGTCGCCGCTTCTTTCGCAAAGCTGGTCACAGGTGATGCTCCAAAAATGAACAATAATACTGTGCACTGACAGTCTGCCGTGGAAGAATGTAATATGTCAGGATAACACCATCACAATCGTACACGAAAATCACCATAACTTTCACCATACTGGGGCTCTGACACACTTACGACTCTCGCGGTGACTCGTAATGACGCCATTTGTTGGACTGGCGTTTCAGTTTTGACTCGTACGATGTGGACCATGTCTCATCTAGTGTTACGATATGGCATAAGAAAGCCTCTACTTTGATCTCATAGCGCTCCAAGTGCGTCTGAGCAGCGTCGTAATGCATCCATTTTTGCATTTCCATCAATTCATGATGAACCCATCATGACGTGTCCTTCAGGATGTGACGCACAGTCATATGCACTAACCCAGTTTTATGGGTGAGCTCACGAATCGTATGGTGTCGATTACTGTCCACTAATGCAGCAACAGCATGCACTACTTCTTCAAAGATGTTAGGACAACCTGTCCAACACATGTCTGCCACAGTTTTCCGACCTTTGTTGAAGGCTTTTACCCCATGTGCCACTGTTGTGTACAGCAATGCCAATTTCCCGCATGCCTATTGAAGACCTTGATGACACTGTCATGCTGTACAACCTCTGGCACATTCAATCTTGATCCAACTCTGTTGTTCGTGTTTTGAAAACACAGTGACACCGTTACGTTAGACTGCTCGCTCACACGTGACTGTGTTTCCCACAATAGTGTACACGCCAGTGACGTGGGACGGGCGAGTCCATTTGCTCGGAAGTAAGGTAGGTGTGTCAACAACGTGTGCTATCAGCGACAATAGTAGATTACACTGCATAGTGTCTCCACAGCAGTGTTGCCACTATTTAAGTTCCAGCCTATATATAATGTACCTGGATAGACAAAAAAATCTACTCACCAGGTGGCAACAAGAGAAAACACGTATAAAAGGTATTACAGTTTACAAGCTTTCAGAGTCAGTGGCTCCTTCTTCTGGCAGAAGAGTTGGAGGGTAAGGAAGAAAGGTGAAGGAAAAGGACTGGTAAGGTTTAAGAAAGGGAGCAGAGTTCAGAAAAGGCAACCAGAACCCTGGATCAGGGTACACTTACCAGATGGAATGAGAATGAAAGACTGTTTGCTGGGTACTGTACTGTATGAGTTTTGAAAACTGGAGAGCTTAAAGGTGAAAGACAAGCAAAATGCAAGGGAGAGATTACTGATAAAACATTGTGCATGAGTTAATAAGAGTGAAAAGCTAAATGCATTCTTTGTGATAGAGATTGGAGGTGGAATGGAAAAATAGACAGATCAGAAAATGAAAGATATAGAAAACTAAAAGGGAGTGAAGAAAGGAACAGTTACTATGAATAAATGCTGAGACCAAAGAAATTTATGTAAATTAAGGCCAGGGGTTGGAGACATTCAAGGACATGTTG
Organism: Schistocerca serialis cubense; assembly: GCF_023864345.2. Lineage (NCBI taxonomy): Eukaryota > Metazoa > Arthropoda > Insecta > Orthoptera > Acrididae > Schistocerca > Schistocerca serialis. The sequence continues at coordinate 261,021,567 of NC_064641.1, forward strand.
TAGAGCAAGTTCCCACTGCGGAGTTCTGAGAGACAAGTGTTTGGGGAAGAATCCAGATAGCACATATGGTGAAACAGGCACTGAGATCATGACTGTCATGTTGTAGAGCACACTCTGCAACAGGATGTTGTATGTTGCCAGTATACACCCTCTCCTTATGTCCACCATCCTAACCGATAACTTGGTGGTAGTCATGCCTAAATAAAAGGCTGAACAGTGTTTACATAACAGCTGGTACATGATATGACATGTCACAGGTGGCTCTCCCTTTGATAGCATATGTTTTACTAGTTAGAGGGCTGGTATATGTGGTGATGGGAGGGTGCAAAGGGCAAATCTTGCAGCAGGAATGGTTACAGGGGTAGGAGCCATAGGGTAGGGAGATGGGTGCAGAAGGAGTGTAGGGTCTGATATGGATACTGTGAAGACTGGTAGGACAACGAAAAGCTATTCTAGGTGTGGTGAGTAAAATCTCTGACACAATGGATCTCTTTTCAGGGACATGATTTTAGGAAGTCTTTGCCTTGTTGAAGTAGCTGATTAATACATTATTTTTATCCTGATCTTGAAAAAATTGATCAGCTACTTTGACATTTCTATGACTTCCTACAATCTATTCTGGCCAAGATTTTGTCCACCACACCTAGAATAGCTATTCACTATCCTCCCAATCCCTACAATATCCTTGTCAGACCCTATGCTCCTTCTGCACCCTATGGCTTCTACCCTTGTGATTAGAGATTAGATTAGATTAGTTATTTGTTCCATAGATCTGGACTGAGGAAACCCTTGGGATGTGGAACATGTCAATATTTATTTTTTTTTTTTTAAGCTGACATAACAATATTAATAGTATGAATATATACAATACATCATTTGTTTCTATTAAAAAATTTGTCAATGGAGTAGAAGGAGTTGGCCACTAGTAAGTCTTTCAGGCTCCTTTTAAACTGATCTTTATTTGTAACTAAATTTTTTATGTTTGCTGTCAAATTATTGAAGATGAGTGCTCCTGAGTAGTGGATCCCTTTTTTAACTGAAGTAAGTGCTTTTAAGTCCATGTGCAGATCATTTTTGTTCCTGGTATTGTATGTATGAACTGAGCTGTTTGTTGGAAAGAGAGGTATATTATTTAGGACAAATTTCATTAAGGAGTAAATATACTGAGAGGGAGTAGTTAGTATACCCAGTTCTTTGAAGAGGTTTCTACAGGACGCCCGTGAATTTACTCCACAAATAATACGTATTACACGCTTTTTGACTCTGAAAACTTTTGTTTGACTTGAAGAGTTACCCAAAAATATTATACCATATGACATTATGGAATGAAAGTAGGCAAAGCATGCAAGCTTTTTCATTTTTATGTCACCTATGTCAGCTAACACTAGAATTGCAAATACAGATTTGTTAAGGCGTTTCTGCAGTTCTGTGGTGTGCTCCTCCCAACTGAATTTATTATCAAGTTGTAATCCCAGGAATTTAAGACTGTCAACCTCTTTGCTCTTCTTCATATTTTATGCATATGGTGAGTGGAAACCTCTAACAGTTTCTGAATTGCATATAGTGAGTCTTTTCGAAGTTTAATGTCAGTGAGTTAGCTTTAAACCATTTATTAATATCCATGAAAAATCATTAGCAGATCTTTCTAGAACTATACTCGACATAATATTTATTGCAATACTTGTGTCATCTGTAAACAAAATGAACTCTACTTCTGGCAGTGTAACTGATGAGAGATCATTAACGTACACAAGAAAAAGCAATGGCCCTAAGATGGATCCTTGTGGGACACCACATGTAATTTCTTCCCATTCTGATGATGACTGATGACTTAATTCACTAGTCCCTGGCACTGACACCCTTTGTTTCATGTTAGCAAGATATGACTTGAACCTTTTTGCAGCACTGCCCGTGACACCATAGAATTCTAATTTATTTAAAAGGATGTTTATTTATTTATTTTATTTATGCATTTATTTTACCTGGCAAGATTAGGGCCTTCAGGCCCTCTCTTACACCTAACCAGGCATACTCAGATTCAACAAATTTCAGTTTCTACAGAACATTAAGGACGTATAACATGTTATACAGTATTAATGTTAAAGAAAAAAAATAGAAATTATAAAAGTAGTACAATGATAATTATAACAATCAAAAAATAATTATAACAATCAAGAATAATAATAATAATAATGACTATGTATATGAAAGTAAACATATTTTCTTTTATGAATGTCAGTCCTATTGCTAGTTGGGAATTTTCTCGTTATATTCTTGCAGCTTGTGAGTTATTCTCATCAAGCAGAGACAAAAGACGATGGAATGGGGTGAAAGAGATATAGAAGAGGTAGATAGGTTAGAGGAAGAGAAATAGAATGGTAAAATTCGAAGCTATGATGGAGAGGAGAAAAAAAAAGATGAGAGGGGCACAACAATGGTGGCTATACCGTTCCTAATATGTAAGTCTTGAGTTCCCTCTTGAATGTTGAGTGGTTCTGGATAAGACGCAGATCACAGGGGAGCGCGTTCCATAGTCGTATGGCTGAGATGGAGAATGACACGGAGAAAGATTTTGTGTTATGTAAAGGTACAGCCAAGATGCTAGATGTATCCGATCTGGTATTGCGGTTGTGGAATGATGATAGGTGTTTAATGTGAGAAGATAAGTATTGAGGGCACCAGTGGCTAAGAAATCGATGAAGTAAGCACATCATGTGGAGATCGCGTGCCTTATGTGGGGGTATCCAACCTAGCTGGGAATATGAAGGACTGATATGATCATACAACCGTATATTGCATACGTATCTAACGCAAGCGTTCATCACTAGCTCGAGGCATCTCGAATTTTCACCGTTTGTGCCGTGTTGAACTACATCACAGTAGTAAAGATTAGGCAAGACTAGTGATTGGACTAATTTTTGTTTAACATGGGTTGGAAATATTTTTCTAAATTTTTGAATTGCATGTAGAGAGGAGAGCAATTTCCGGCAAGCTGTGACTGTTTGTTCTTCCCAGTTTAGGTGTTCATCCAAGATTATTCCAAGGTCCTTTACTGTTTTTTGGTACGGTAGTTGGGTACCATTGAGGAGTATTTGAGGGACTGTTTCGCGAAAGTACCGACTGATTAACTTTGGATGAGATATAAGTATGACCTGGGATTTCTTGGGGTTTAGTTTCAGATCTAGGTTCTGTGCCCATCGAGAAACAGAGCCAAGATCTGCGTTCATACTCGCTACTGCGTCAGCAATGTTCTTGGGGCTTGCACTTATGTACAGTTGGATGTCGTCGGCATATAGATGGTAGTTGCAGGAGTGAATCACTGAAGAAATATCATTAATGTACAGTGAGAAGAGTAATGGACCAAGGACGGAGCCTTGGGGAACTCCAGAGCGCACGTTTTTCCATGATGACTTTTCCGACCCACAAATGACTTGTTGACTTATGTTTTTGAGGTAGCTGTCGAACCAGTGTATTGCACTGTTTGAGAAATTCAGCTGCTTCATTTTAATTAGTAATATATCAAAGTCAACTGTATCAAAAGCCTTGCTAAAGTCAAGCAGTGTTAGGATGGTAGCTTCACGTCTGTCCATAGCATGTTTAATGTCATCAGTTACTTTGATTAATGCAGTTGCTGTACTATGGTGCTTTCGAAAGCCTGACTGATATTTGTCGTGGATGTTATGAGTTTTGAGGTAATCCGTCAGCTGTTCATGGACGATGTATTCTAGGCCTTTAGATATTGCAGGAAGTATGCTGATCGGCCTGTAGTCACCTGGCGACTTAGGGTTGTCAGTCTTGGGTATAGGTTGAATTAAACTTTGCTTCCACTCAGTAGGATATGTACTACTGACAAGAGACAGGTTGAAGATGTCTATGATAACTGGAGTAATAGTGTTTACGGCGTTCTTAATCATGCCAATGCTCACTCCATCATTTCCTACTGCCTCGGAAGAGATTCTCATAATTGCCTTGTGTACTGTGCCGGTAGTGACATGTTTTAGGAAAAACTTGTCTCTCGAGAGATTAATATCTTGGGGCTGGTAATTTGTCGCTGCGTGGCGGTTTACAGCTGTTGAGAAGAAATCATTTAATTCTTCTGCAGACGCTTGATAAACAGCGTCAGATCTTTGCTTCCCTATACCGAAACTGCGCAGTTTTTTCCACAGTGCAGCAGGTTTTGATATGCCGCATACGACAGAGCGGGCATGTCTGATTTTGGCATTCCTCACGCTTTGCTTGGTTCTATTTCAGAGTTTCCTATAAGCTTCGTACGCCTCGGGAGTTGGGTTACGCTTGAAGGCCCTATGTGCAGCATCACGTTTATTCATTAACTGGCGTAATGCAGTGGTGAGCCACGGAGCGGGAGCTCTCTTTACCTTGACAGTGCGTTGAAGAGCATGTTTATCATACAGTGCAATAATTTTGCAACATAATTCCCGAATTTTTCCGTCTAAAGTCGGTTCATTGCTTATATCATGCCAAGGGATGTCTGAGCAATCCTTTTGAAGAGCGTCATGGTTAACATTTTTTAGGTTTCTGTAGGTTACCAGGTGAGATTTTTCTTTGGTAGTATGTACTGAGTAATTTATGAATATCATGTCATGAGCGGAGAGTCCTGGAGCGGATGTCTGATTGGCGCGAATTATTTTATCTGGTCGCTTTGTTGTGGTTCACACAATCAAATGCCTTTGACAAATCACAGAAAAAAACCTGCTGCTTGTAATTTGTTATTTAATGAATTAAGTACATTTTCACTGTAGGTGTAAACAGCCTTCTTGATATCAGAACCCTTCGGAAATCCAAACTGTGTTCTTGATAATATGTTATTTGTGGTCAGATGGTTGAGAAGCTGCCTGTACATTACTTTTTCTAAAATTTTTGAGAATGCTGGCAAAAGTGAAATAGGTCTGTAGTTTGATGGTATCTCTTTATCCCCTTTCTTGAATAAAGGCTTAACATCTGCATATTTTAGCCAGTCAGGAAATGTCCCAGTTAAAACTGACTGGTTACACAAGTAACTTAGAATTGTACTAAACTCACAAGCACATGTCTTAATTAACTTTGTTGATACTTCATCGTAACCACTAGAATGCTTTGTTTTTAAAGATTTTATTATGGAAGTTATTTCTTTTGGTGAAGTGCGTGACACATTCATGTACCTGAAGCTATTTGTAAAGGCTAGTTTCAGATATTCAAGGGCATTATTTAGTGATCCTGACAATCCCATTCTATCAGTAATGGATATAAAGTAATTGTTAAATAGATTTGCCACACTATGCCCATCGGTTACTAATGTATCATCTACCCTTAATGCTATTTGCTCCTGGTCCTTTCTGGTTCTACCAGTCTCCTCTTTCACTATATCCCATACTATTTTTATTTTGTTACCTGACATTGCTATCTTCTTCTCATAGTGCATTTGTTTAGATGTCTGAATTACTTTTTTTAATATTTTACAGTATTCCTTGTATTTAGCTAAATCATCAGCATTGGAGCTATTCTTGGTCAACAGATACATTTTCCTTTTTGTCTTACAGGAAATCTTTATTCCTTGTGTAATCCATGTTTTTATTATAGACTTCTGTTTAATTTGAGTAACTTTTAGAGGAAAACAGTTTTCAAACATAGTACTGACATTGTTCATGAATGTGTTATATTTTTCATTCATATCATGAGCACTATAAACATCTTTCCAGTTCATATCTTTGAGCAGTTTTCCAAAACACTCAATTTTTGGTTGATTGACTACTCTCCTGTACTCAGATTTAGCAGTCTTGATAATCTGCTTAGAATTTACATCTAAAACAAGGAGCTGCATGTCATGATCTGATAGTCCATTTATTACAGGTTTTACGATTGATTTTGTTCCTTTGATTTGTCTATAAAAATGTTATCAATGGCTGCCCTTGAGGATTTAGTGATCCTAGTTGGAAAGTTTACAGTGTGAGTTAGATTGAAAGACAACATTATTAACTGCAATAAATGTTTACTGGAAGATTGCATTATAAAATCTGTATTAAAGTCATCAGCAATCAAACTTCCTCTTAAAAAACCCAAAAGAGCTTCTAGACGATTTATGAGTAGATTATAATTTCCTGCAGGTGCTCGGTAAATAGTTACTATTATATTGGATCTGTTATGGAACTCAAATTCTGTTGCACGTGCTTCTAGATGCTGCTCTAAACAGAATTTATTAATGTCAATGTTCTTGAATTTATGGCAGTTTTTAATAAATCCATATCTACTCTGCAGAAGTAGGAAGCTATCTTAAATCCTGAAATGTCTAACATATCTATACCAGTGATCACTTGATGTTCAGAGAGGCAGATTATGTCAATTTGGTTAGACGAGTTCATTTCATTAATACAAATGAGTAGTTCATCAACTTTATTTCTGAGTCCTGGAATGTTCTGGTGTAATAAAGGTAACTGATACTGTATACTAATGGTATTATAACTGCTTTGGCTAAGATGAACTGGCAGTTCTGATTACTTTCTGTTAAACATTGTTTAAATGGAGGCTGTATGCTAAAGTCTGACTCCTGTTCATCTGTTTTCTCAAACTGAGTGTGTCTGCCAATATCTCTTAAAACTCGTTTTCTTTCCCCCTTCCCTATCCTAAAAAAGGCATCCCTCTGACACCTGTGACCACTGGTATTTTACCACTTGTGACAGTGTCCCACTTTAAGTTTTCTGCAATCAATCCAGACAGTTTTCCCTTCCCTTTCCTATTGAGGTGAAGGCCATGCCTAGTGTAGACCCACCTATTGATAGCATCCACAGGAATCAAACCAATATGGGACCCTATATCCGTCCTAAGCAGCCACTCCAACTCCAAGTTTACCCTCCCGACGGAAGAGTTGAAATGAGGCCGATCATGGCGTCTCAACATAGACACAAATCCCACACTCTTATGCTTCGTTGCTTATGCTATCTTCACGAGGTCACTCTCTACGGAATATTCAGAGTCTTTGTCAACGCTATTTCCTGGACCACCCACTATAACCACAGCATCCTCCTTTGTGAAATCCTTGCATAAAGAACCTACATCCTCTGTTACCTGACCCAGATCTGCACTAGGCTTGAAAAAGTTTGTGACCTGGTAATCTGGACCTAGATTTTCCTGCAGTAGTTGGCCAACACCTCTACCATGGGAGCTACCTAACAACAGAACTTTCTTTCTCTTTACAAATTTCCCTACCTTTTCCAAGTCCTTGAGAGCTTGTTGTGCCCTTTCTATAGCTTCAGCTACACGAGGCTCATCCGATTCTGACTGAGGCAACAGGTCAAATCTATTTTCAAGATTTATGACAAAGCTGTCTGATGCTCTCCTTTGCTGTTCCCCCTATTACCTGTTGCCACTTCCCACCTCTGCTCACCCTTCTCCCTCTTTAACATGTCCAGATCCTCCCTTGCCTTGTCTAAGTCAGCTTGAAGAGCTGCAATTTTCCCTTCCTGCTCCAGTATTTTCCTATCTCTAATGCAGATCGTACAATACCAGTGTCCCCATTTCCCACACCACTACATTCACCCCAATGAAAGAAACTACAGCACCCATCACACCACACCCCGGAACAAACAATCCTACAGCATGTCACACACTTCTCACTCATGGTAAAAGCAGAAATCGTATAAACTGATTTAAGTATTGACTAAAATGCAAACAAAGGACCCTAGAAACTATTCAGGCAGATGTAAATAAATTGAAAGAGTACTGAATAAAAAAACTGGTGATTACATATAAGTTTATGTCACCGTTTACTTATGATACGCGCGCATGAAATGAAGCCTAAAAGCCATGCTATAGGCGCGAGAAGGAAAATAAACTTCTTACCCTGTTTAATCTTCTTTAACACTTCACTAACACTTCCACTAATGTAACACTTATATCACATTTATACCAACTGGAAACGTTTACATATAAGTTTAATTCACTGCTTACTTACGATTTGCATGCGTGAAATTAAGCCTAGGATTCGTGCTACAGTCTCCCATAAGTCCAACCCCTCGTCCAAGTCGTGGGAGATGGGCAACGGCACAAAGTAGGGGACTGCCTATAGGGGCAATGTACAGCAGGGACTTCGTGTCCCCCAGGACCGCTACGATAGTTGGGAAGGCCCTATGGGAACCCTGAAACGTGACGGCTAACGGGGCTCGGGTGAAGCTGCGATAGGCCTAGCAAGCCAGTAGTGGATAAATCAACTGCTTTCAAAAAGGGAACATGCCTCGGATCACGGAACGGATTTAAAGGAAACCGACCAAGCAATGGAAAAGGATTACGAGATGGTTTACAACTGGGCACCTTAAACGTAAGGACTCTAACTGGGAAGTTAGAAGAAATTGTAGAAATGATGGAAAGGAGGAAATTGGACATCTTGGGACTTGCTGAGACTAGGTGGAGAGGAGTTGGTGAAAAACCACTAAGTAAAGGATGTAAACTGTACTGGATAGGGAATGAGAGGGGAAGAAATGGAGTGGCAATAGTGGTCTGCAGGAGGAGGTGGAAGGTATCAATGATCGAATGATAAAAGCCAGAGTACGAGTGAAAGGAAAAAGCATTGAAATCATCCAAGCATATGCCCCACAGGTGGGGTGTACAAAAAAGGAGAAGGAGGAATTTGAAGATGACATGCAAAAGCAGCTAAATGGAGGTAATCAGATTATAATAGGGGACCTCAATGCACATGTTGGCACAGACAGGAAAGGATTCGAGGAGATAATGGGACCAGAGGGCTGGGGGAACCGAAATAGAGAAGGAAAATTGTTGCTGGAATTCTGCAAGAAGAATGGGCTGGCGATCGCAAATTCCTGGTACAAGAAGAGAAGTAGCCACAAAATAACTTGGTACAGTGGAGACTGGTCTCAAACTTCAGTAGTAAACTATGTACTAGTGGATAGGCAGATGATGAGCAGCCTCACAGATGTTAAGGTCATTCCATCTGAGGCCTTAGACAGTGACCATCGGCTGTTGGTAGCCACCCTGAGAGAGAAAAAAGATAGGAGGGCAACAGACATACAGGAGAAAAGGTTGAAGACATGGATGCTGAAAGAGGATGAACGGAGGACCCAGTACCAGACACTGATTAGGAAGAAGCTGCCAAAGGAAGATCAGAGAACAGTGGAAGAAGAATGGGGAGATTTTAAGAGGGCTCTAGTTGAGGCAGCTGAGACCGTGTGCGGAAGAACTAGCACAAAGAGGAGAAGTAAGGAAACCCCATGGTGGAACAACATATGTAAAGAGGTAGTACTTCGAAAGAACAAAGCCTTCAGAGAATGGTTCCAGACCCGAACAGAGGAAGCTAGGGTAAAATATAAGGGAAGCAAGAAAGCGGCACAGACCATAGTAAGGGCGGAGAAGAAGAAGTGGATGGAAAAATGGACAAGAATGTTAGAAGAGGACAGTGAAGGGAACAAAAAAGTACTTTACACCATGGTAAGAAATAAGAGGAACGACAGAAGCGAGTGCCTGAGGATCATGGATAATAATGGAAGAGTTGTGGAGGAAATGCATGAGCTCAAAAAGATTTGGAAGGAGTACTTTGAAGATCTGTTGAATGCCGTCAAGCGGGTAACTAACAGCGATGGAGAGCCTAAGGCAGCAGACGATTATAATAGTGGGGAAATTGATGATCTAACTTGGAATGAAGTGGAAGAAGCCATAAAGAGGATGAAAGGGGGCAAGGCACCAGGTTGGGACGAAGTGACAGTGGATATGATACGAGCAGCAGGAGAAGTAGGAACCCAGTGGCTATACAGAGTGCTGAGGGTGGTGTGGAAGGAGAACAGAATTCCTGAGGATTGGAAGAAAGGAATTATAGTCCCGGTCTTCAAGAAAGGGGATAAAAGGAGATGTGAGAACTACAGAGGAATCACCCTGCTATGCCACTGTGTAAATATCTATGAAAAGATCCTGGAGAAGAGAATAAGAAGCAGTATTGAAAGTAGACTGCAAAAGGAGCAGTATGGTTTCAGACCGGGAAGATCAACAACGGACCTCATATTTGCGGTAAGGCAACTGCAGGAAAGGCACTATGAGTACGGGAAGGACTTAATCATGGCCTTTTTAGATATTGAGAAGGCGTATGACAGTATCTATAGGGACAAGCTCTGGGATGTGCTGAACGCAAAAGGGATAGATGAAGAGATAACACGAAAAGTCAGAAAAATGTATGAGGGAAGTGAGAGTTGTGTGAAAGTGAGGAGGGAACGTACTGCATGGTTCAAGCTGGAAAATGGGCTGCGACAGGGAAGTGCACTTTCGCCTTTATTGTTTATTATTGTTATGGATGAAATCCTACAGCAAGTATCAGATGCAATTGGAGATCATAAAATGAAAGCAGTGCTTTTTGCCGATGACCTGATGTTATGGGGAAATTGCGAGAAGGAGGTGCAAGAGCAGTTAGATGTATGGGAGGCAACGGCAGCACAATATGGAATGCATTTCTCTGCAAAGAAAAGTGAAATAATTGTCACAACAAGGAAGAAGAATAGGCCAAATGTGGATATAACTTGTGGAGGGGAAAAACTACAAGTGGTAGAGAACTTCAAGTACCTGGGAAGCATGATTGAAAGTAAAGGGGGAAACGCAATGGAAATAAATGAAAGGTGCAGAAAAGCAGGGCAGTTCTTCAAATGCATTAGGGGGCTTATTTGGAGCAAGGAGGTGCCACAGAAATCCAAGGGAATTATATACCGAACCTACTTTGTCCCCATATTGGCATACAGAAGTGAGACATGGGTAACGCACAAAAGCGACAAAAGTAGAATACAAGCTAGTGAAATGAAGTTCCAGAAGAGCAGGTTGAGTGTAACAAGACGAGACAGATTGCGAAATGTGTATGTGAGGGAAAGACTAAAGGAGGAACCAGTACAGGACAGGATAGAAAAATCAAGACTGCAGTGGTATGGACACATGAAGAGAATGGATGAGGGAAGAATTCCAAAGAGGATGTTTGATCTGCAACTGGAGGGGAAGAGGCCCCGGGGAAGACCAAGAGATAGATGGGTGAAGGGAGTGAAGGAATGTGTGATGAGAAGAGGAGAGAACTGGACGAAGGTGGAAGAGGGGGAATGGCGGAAAGACAGAACACGATGGAGAGGCTTGTGTTCCCGACGGACCCAGCCAGTGGCTGGAAACTGTTCAAGATGATGTGATGATTCGTGCTACAGGCGCGAGAAGAAAAATACGCTTCTTACCCCATTTGTGATCATCCCTATTGCAAAATTTGCCCTATGAACCCTCCTACCACCACCTATACAAGACCTGTAACTGGCAAAACATATACTATAAAAAGGAGAGCCACCTGTGATATGACACGCCACAAATCAGCTGTTATGTAAACATTGTTCGGTCTCTTACATCGGCATGACTACCACCAAATTATCAGTTAGGATAAATGTGCATAGGGAGAGGGTGTATACCGGCAACAAACAATAACCCGTTGCACAGCATGCTCTACAACATGACAGTCATGACCTCAGAGCCTATTTCACTACATGTGCCATCTGGATTCTTCTCCTGGATACCAGTTTCTCAAAACTCCACAGATGGGAACTGGTGCTTCAGCACATCCTCAGTTCTCACTACCCAACTGGCCTTAATTTATGTTAATTTCTTCTGTCTCTGCATTTCTTCAAAGTAACTATTCTTTTCTTCACTCCCTTTTAGTTTTCTACATCTTTCATTTTCTAAACCTGTCTATTATTTTTTGTTGGCACCCTCTCACCTCTATCACATACAACACATTTAGATTTTTGCTCTTATTAAGTAATGCATAATGTTTTAGCTGTAATCTCTGTCTTGCATATTATCTATCTTCCACTTTTAAGCTCTCAGGTTTCCAAATCTCATTCAGTGCAGTCCATAAGAATCATCTTTCCTTCTCATCCAGTCTGGGAAGTCTCCCCAGATCCTAAGTTCTGGGTGACTTTTTTGAACTCTACCCCCTTCCACAAGCCTCACTAGTCCTTTTCCTTCACCACTCTCCCTTACCCTTTAAACCTTCAGTCAGAAGGAGGTGCCACTGGCCCCAAAAGCTTGCAAACTGTAATACCTTTTATGTTTTGTTCTCCTACCATTGCTTGGGGAGTAGACTTTTTATCTATCCAATTACATTATATTTTCAAAAATTTTTATTTTTGTTGTTACAAGATCCTAAGTTATTCGAAATATTACAAAATCAATGAGAAATTTAGACCTTCATTGAATTATTAGAGCAAAACAGTTACCAAATTCTGAAGGCTGCTATACAGAAAATATGAAGTGTCACCTCCCTTTTGATGAAAAAGTGAACTCAGGTAAATTACAAAAATGACACTGCATTTACACCATGCACATTAAAGTACTGACCTGTACAAAACGAACAACCTCAAGAGAAACTTGTAAGGATATTGGTATCAGGTTGTTGTACAATATTATGAATGTCAGAAGATTATACCCGAAGTTGAGATTAATCATTTCTGAAAATGAAAACATATTGTGTTACAAAGTAAGAAAACAAAATATAAATACAATACAAACTTTTTTGAATGTCACGAGCATTCTCTAGTACAACATAATATTAAATGTCACAATAACCCAATTAAATAAATTTGTTGCTTACTTATTTCAAAATATAGGAACATCTACAAGAAACTAAAACCAAAAGGAATACCAATAAAGTGAGATGATAAGGATGACAGAACAAAAAGCATAACGCAAGAAGATGGATATGCACTTCTAACAGTGTGAGGCTAAGGGCACATAAATGGAAGGTGGGAAAAACAGTAACAGTAATAATTTACTCAATATTAACTCTGGTGAACAGCACGTGTACAGCTCGTATCTAATCCTGGCAAGCAGTAAAGTCCTGAAGCATCACACACAGAGCTTCAATTCACAGACATCATATTCTGCACAGATAATGCCTGTCAAATACTCTTAAAACATTTTTTTAACAGATGAGTCAGTGTATAGTAGTTAGTAGCATCAAGGATTCAGAATGTTCAAATGTGAATTGTTGAGAGCAGTTCAAAATAAATGCTACACTACAAAATTATTTCATTAATCACATGATAATGAATCAGATATTTTATAACCATTGTAATGTGCCACTTTGGTCTGTTCATACAGAATGCTAGAAAAATGTTTACATAGCTTAATATTTGACATTTTACATTCTGACTAATGACTGTAATTTTCATGAAGGTAAAAGTGTGAAAATATTAAAGCATATCTGCCAATTGATATATCAACTATGGTCTGTTATTCTTATTTAGTTCTACATCTGAAGTAATTGCCCTTAGTTGTACTGTTGTGGTCATGAACATATCTGCACTTGCTTATCCCCTTTTGATTTTACAAAAAAATGTTATTTATACAAATAAAAGGAATGTACTGTTAGATATTAATATATTACAAATGATTCATAACAGACTGTGTACTAATCCATGCATCAAGGTGTGGACACTGAATACTTGATGGAAAAACTCAGTAACTGCCACTGTTAATCTGCATTCTTCCTTGAAGCCATATCATGTTACTAGCAGCAATTTGTTTAGCAAACAACTTTGCCTTTTGAGTGCCTACACACACTATTCATCAAGGTTGCTTCTTGTCCTACTTTAGAGTAAGATTTACAACACAATAAAATGCTGATTACCTTTTCGAGTATCAAATGTATTAGAAACTCACTATCTCAGAATAGAGACAGACACTGATGTTTGGGACAATAACAGCATCTAGAAAGAATGGCACAAATGAATCCAAATTCAGAGGATATGTAGAACAGTCTACCAGTAATGTCGGATTAAGACTGCTGGGAGATGTGGTACATGTAGACCTAGCCACAACCTCTCTCATGAGACTGTAAAGGCCACTGTTACATCTAGCTCAATAACTGAAGAGACATACAAAAAAGAGAACCTTAAAAGCAAGTTCTAATGCACCTCACACACTATAGACCCGGTGCTGGACACTGTAACCAAGCACACAATTCTACTGGAACTAATCAGCTGTGAAAAAGCACCTGGCATGGAATCTGCCATTTACACACATTACTGTCTTCTCCTAGTGTGACCACATTGTACTTAGCCTCCACCAGCGAAACTGAATAGAAATGGTAGGCTCGACAGTTTCTGGGGTTAACACTTGTGTGTAATGATCCAGCTCTGCAGCATCTGTGCTTGTACCTTCTCAATACCCTAATAATTATGTTTTAAGGCATTAGAGAAAGTCCTCCTTCAGATATATAAAACACACACACACACACACACACACACACACACACACACACACACACACACACACACACAAAAAAAAAACTTGTAATCCATGCACAAAAGCCGAAATTTGTTCAATAGCTTATAATATTTAACAGTATTCTTTACAATGTGCTTGTCTGCCACTCAATACTGTGAGTAAAGTCTATCCATTTCATGCTGTTGTTTTTCTAATTTAATTTAATTATATGTTAAAAAGAACATATTGTAAGTTGATGTTAAATATTACCATCAATACCAATATACCAGTCTGTTCTTGCATGTTCCTTAGTCCATATTTCATTAAATATAGCAGAAAGCAGACACAGAACAATAAGTATGAAGAACAACATCAGTATCTGTGTGTTTGTGAGCTTATCAACAGTAGAACGTTTCAGTGGAGCTGAGGTAGAATTCTTCATGAGTTTGGTCTCATGACCAGTATATACCACAAGGCCAAATATCCAGCTGGTATTGCGCAGCATTGCACCTCTAAGTAAAAGCTGGTCAGGTCCCAGTGGTAATGTCCTGCAAAATTATACTATCAGTATATCCACATATTTCATACTGAGCTGTGATATAAATATATTTTTTTTCTTAGCCAAGTGAATTTGCAAATCTCCCTATGAAAACTAAACACAGAAGGCATAAAAGGATTTGTGTGTGTGTGTGTGTGTGTGTGTGTGTGTGTGTGTGTGTGAGTGAGAGAGAGAGAGAGAGAGAGAGAGAGAGAGAGAGAGAATGTAATTATCAGATATATTGCTGTTAATATCTGTAAGGGAGTTTATTGAAGCAGCAGATGTTAAGAAAAGTGTAACAAACAAAATATAACAATTCTTGTCTTTCAAACAATGGAAAATCCAGGATGGAATGCAACAATACGAGAGAAGGAAAGTTGCTATTCACCGTATAGCGGAGATGCTGAGCCACGATAGGCACAATAAAAAAGATTCACACAATCATAGCTTTCGGCCATTAAGTCCTTTGTCAGCCTCCTCCTTACCCCCACCCAGTCGCCACTCCCATCATGCACTGTTGCTGCTGCTCGCAATGTAGTTTCAGCTCTCTGAGACTGCAGATGTGTGTGCAAGTTGCGCTTGTGTGAGAGTGTGTGTGTGTGTATGCGTGTCTATTGCTGACAAAGGCCTTAATGGCCGAAAGCTATGATTGTGTGAATCTTTTTATTGTGTCTATTGCGGCTCAGCATCTCTGCTATATGGTGAGTAGCAACTTTCCTTCTCTCGAATTCTTGTCTTTCAGGTACACATAAAGTGACAGAATTACCTGTAAAACTACATGCAACTGAAATAATAATGTAATACAACTTTAATCACTAGGTGCAGGTATCAGACAATAATAATGTTACTAAAATTTTGTGATTAATAAATGAGCTGTAACATAACTGAGAATGGCTCCTTCAAATATCTTACGAAACAAAATAACTATTGCACTAAATATTGAAAGGTAATTTCTGTCAATATTCTAGGTCCTTCTAATATTATTTTATACAGCACTGTTACATAGATAGGAAAAGGAGACACCACATACTGTTTGTTTGTTTCTTTCAAGATTCCTGTGAACTCGTATAAATGACGATTTGGGAGCTCACATTCCAGTGTTCCAGTGAATTGTGTCAAATCTTTTGTTTCCAAAAGGTGCGCTGTGTCAGGCAGTGCCTGTCTGATTTTCAAGTTAGTTTCTCCATCCAGGTTTGAAGTTTCAATGTAGCAAATTGCTTGTGGTTCACTGTAATTAAAGTGACACAAATTTGAGTAATTTCCTTTCTGCCATTGACCATATACTGTGAAATAAGCATCTTCATTAAAGAGAACTATGCCTTTTTTTCAAAAGGATTCTTACAAGAAAAAGACTACTTTTATACACACATTCTTAAAAACTAATGCCAATAGCACATGGTTGCTTCATTCCATAAGTGACACTGGTGAGTCATAAAAGTGATACACCAAATTTTGTTTGATCATAAGTTCTACGCACTGAAATATTTGTTTCTTGCCTCTGTTGCCAATAATTCACCAGTTTTTGTGCTGTAGCTCAACATCTACATCTATACTGTAGAAATCACTGTGAAGTGCATGGCAGAGTGTTTGCCACATGTACCAGTTACTAGGGATTTTTCCTGTTTCATTCACATATGGAGTGCGAGGAGAATTATTGTTTAAATGCCTCCATGCATGCTGCAATGAAATTAATCATGTTGTCCCAATCTCTATGGATGCATAGAGGGTTGCAGCATATTTTTCTAGGATCACCATTTAAAGCTAATTCCTGAAATTTTGGAAGTAGCTTTCTCGGGATAGTTCACACCTATCTTCAAGAGTCAGTCAATTCAGTTTCTTTGGCATCTCTGTGGCTCACTACCATGGATCAAACAAACCTGTGACTATTTTTGCTGCCTTTCTCTGTGTACATTCAATGTCCCTTTTAGTCCTATCTGGTATGGGTCCCACACACTTGAGCAAAATTCTAGGACAGGTCGCACGAGTGGTTGGTAAGCAATCTCCTTTGTAGACTGATTGCATGTTTCCAGTATTCTGCCAATAAACCAGAGTCTACCACTGCTTTGCCCATGACTCAGCCTAAGTGATCATTTTCTCCCCCTGTCGGAGGTTCGAGTCCTCCCTTGGGGATGGGTGTGTGTGTGTTGTCCTTAGTGTAAGTTAGTTTTTGTCAGATTAAGTAGTGTGTAAGACTAGGGACCAATGACCTTAGCAGTTTGCTCCCATAGGAACTTACCACAAGCTTCCAAAATGTGATCATTCCATTTCATACCCCTACAAAGAGGTATTTGTATCAGGTGACTGTTTCCAAGTGTGACTCATTGATACTTTCGTCACAGGATACTATGTTTTTTGTTTTGTGATGTGCACAATTTTACATTCCTTAACAACTAAAACAAGTTTACATTCTTCACATCACTTTGGAAACTTATTGAGATCTGAGAATAATTGCACAGTTTCTTCCAGACAGTACTTAATGCTAGATAACTGCATCATCTGCAAAAAGTCTGAGGTTACTACCAATATTATCTAAGGGAATTAACATATAATACGAACAGCAAGGGTCCCGATACATTTCTCTGTTGCACACCAGGAATTACTTCTACATCTGACATTGACTCCCCAACCAAGGTAATAAAAAAACTGTACATCTTTTAACAAAAAAACACATTTTTCACACCATTGCACAGTCAATATTAATAGATTATTTTGTCTTTTGTCTTTTAACTGACAGATCACAATTTTCAAATAACTGAATATTATAATAGATAAATATAATTAAATTGATGTTCACAAAAATTCTGATTGGAAAAAAATGATATAAAGAAAAAATGAGACATATGGAAAAAGTTGATAAGTTGATTAAAATTGTGTGGAAAAAGGATGGAAATAAAAATTACATTTAAACCAAGTAATTGAATAAAAATAATGATCAAAGTCATTTTGATAAAGATGTAAAAATAAACATTTCTACTGCTCCTGGTGAGATTCAAATCCACAACATCTTGCATGTGAAGCTATTATCCTCTATTTTCTTGAAGATATTTACTTAGCATTTGACAATTTCACGTAATAACAGAAAACAAACTCATTTGAAAAAATAATTATATACATTACAACACTTTCACATTTCAGTCTATTTTTTCCTTCCCTTTATAACTGGAATCTTGCAAAAATTCACATACGTAAACCTGTATTTAGGATGATGAGTTACTTTCTCATATTCATCCCATGAGTTTGCCAAGTACTGTAAGTTGTTCATTAATTTAAGTCCAAAAATTATATGAATTGTGTGTGGCATGATCCACATTTTTGCATGTCGCTTTGCTTTGGGAAACTGTTTGCATTCAGGTATCATTGTGTTACAAACCTGTGCATTGCACATGTCTGTTCTATTGGTCAGTCAAATCACGTCCCTTGCTGTGGGCCATATCTTGAAAAATTTTGGGCACTCAAACTGACGTTCGATTGTGTCCTCCAAATTACAATTTTCACATGCAGCTGATGGTTTTAATCGTATGGAGTAAAGCTTGGAGTCAGTCACTACTGCCCGGGTTATCATTACACCATGAGAGCAAACTTGGTAGCTCTCGCAACACACCGATTCCCAGCAGCTGCCAATTGTTTGACATTAGTCAGGGAAATTTCTGGTACTTACAAATGTCAGCCCTGTGTTTGAGAACAACATTCACACAGGGGCTGTACTGTGGCTGGTGCAACATTTTACAGGGCAGTGAACAAATAACTTTAAACTAAACCTATTAATTATCTCTTAATCAGCTGAGCTAAAAATATTACTAATTCACTTTAGGAACTGAAGCAGTTAGTGCACAAAATAAGATTTCTATTAAGGCAACAGAATGTGGTGTCACCGCCAGACACCACACTTGCTAGGTGGTAGCCTTTAAATCGGCCGCGGTCCATTAGTATACGTCGGACCCACGTGTCGCCACTGTCAGTGATCGCAGACCGAGCGCCACCACACCGCAGGTCTAGAGAGACGTACTAGCGCTCGTCCCAGTTGTACAGCCGACGTTCATAGCAATGGTTCACTGACAACTACGCTCTCATTTGCCGAGACGATAGTTAGCCTAGTCTTCAGCTACATTTGCTACGACCTAGCAAGGCGCCGTATTCAATTGATAATTAATATTATGAAGCATGTACCGTAACGAGAGATGTTCTACAATTGTGGATTAAAGTTAAGTATTATATCAACTACGTACTTTATTTGCAATTCTCAAGATATTGTCCTGTTCCAGACCTCACGCCAGTCAGCGTGTAATTAAACCCGTGCATTTCGGCCTCCTCTAGAAAAACAGTGTTGGCTTTTCTGCCAACACTACAAATTGGCGACTCGGATACAAACGGTCTCCTTTATATATAACTAATTTACTTGTGTCATGGCTTCGCCACAATCTCCAGATGTACTGTCCGAATTTTATCGCTTGCAGAATCAGCAGACGCAGGCCTTTGTGGATGCCCTTGGACAGCTCGTCCAGGGTCAACGTGCAATGCAAAACGATGCGGCAGCCGCTGCTCCACCGCTACCACAGCCACAACATGCTGTTGCACCACCTTTTCGTCCGTTTGATGCGGCACTGGAATGCTGGACGGAGTGGTCACGCCAATTTGGATTCCATCTCGCCGTCTACAGAATTCAAGGTAATGAGCGGCAGCCGCACTTATTATCATGTGTCGGCGTCCAGACGTGCCGTGTGATAGTGAAATTGTTTCCCCGACGCGACGTAGCAACTCTGTCCTACGAAGAAATTTTGTCTGCATTAGATGCATATTTCAAGGAATCAGTCAATGTAATTGCAAAACGGTATACGTTCTTTCGTACAAAACGTACGGCCGGTCAAACTAATCGGGAGTGGGTTGCAACTTTGCAAGGCCTTACTAGGGATTGTGCTTTTGAGTGTGAATGTGGACTCCCTTATTCAGATACTATGGTACGTGATGCAATTGCACAGAACGTTTCTGATGTTCGTATACGGGAGCAAATTTTGAAACTAGTCAATCCCTCCCTTCAACATGTGATAGACATATTGGATAGGGAAGACACGCTTGACTTTGCTCAGGAATCATTTGAAACTTCGCCAGCCGTGTTTCACATTAACCGGCCCGCCGGGCGAGCTGCACGGAACAGTAAACAGCCCTCACGCCCGTCCATGCAGCCACGTGTGCCGAGCAAGCACGCAAATGCAGTGAAATCATGCCCGCGGTGTGCTACTAGACATTCGCGTGAAAATTGCCTGTCACGCCAAGCTATTTGCTTTTTCTGTAATAAAAAAGGACATGTTGAGAATGTTTGCCAGAAAAAGCTCAGATCGGACACTCACAACCATTCCAGGCCCTTTGCTTCACGCCGGAATCGGAATCGAACCAAGAATACTCAGGCTCGTGAACCTTCGCCCATGGACATTCATGTAGTTAATTCCTCTCCGCCCAGTGCCACTCTCTCTAAAAGTGACTGTGTGCGTCCCACAAAAAGTGTGCGTCGATGTCGCCGGAAATCACGTCAATTAGCAAGTGATTCTGTACCAGTGTCTGTTCAAATTGCACGAGACAGTCGCTCTTGTCGTCAGCAGGACAATAAACTTTTTGTAGACTTGGACATTCATGGCAACGTGATCCCATTCCAGCTCGATACCGGAGCTGCAGTTTCATTGATCAATAAAGACACGTACAAACAACTGGGCATACCTCTGTTGCGTGCCGCAAATGTTAAGTTAAATAGTTATTCCGGTCAGAATATCCCTGTGTTAGGACATTGCAGCCTTCTTGCCACATACAAGGGACAAACAAAACTTGTGTCATTTTACGTAATTCGTTCTTCTTCTGCAGTGAACTTGTTTGGTTTAGATTTATTTCAGTTGTTTAACTTGTCTATAGTCAATCAGGTCCTATCGGTGAATCAGACTGTGCCTTCAGCTAGTGTTTCTCGTCTATGTGAGGCGTTTGCAGACATTTTTGCTCCGGGCCTTGGTTGCGCTAAGAACTATAAAGCACATTTGGAACTGAAAGTAAACGCGCAACCGAAATTTTTCAGAGCGCGCAATGTTCCCCACGCATTGCGTGTTGAGGTCGCAAGAACCTTACACGATTTGGAATCACAAGGTGTGATTGAACGTGTGCAGGCTTCTCTCTGGGCCACACCCTTAGTAATTTTGCCAAAACCTTCCGGAAAATTGAGACTTTGTGTGGACTTCAAAGCTACAGTGAATCCACAACTAGTGATTGCAACTTATCCTTTACCCCGCCCGGAAGATCTTTTTGAAAAACTGTGCCCGGGTAAATATTTTTCGAAGTTGGACCTGGCAGATGTGTACTTGCAAATACCGGTGGACAAAGAATCCCAGCGCGTCTTGGTGGTTAACACGCATCTTGGTTTGTATCGATTCAAAAGACTGCCATTCGGGTGCCCCTGCATTGTTTCAGCAATATCTACAAACTGTTTGTGCGTCGGTCCCTACTGCAGCAAACTATCTGGACGATATTGTGATCTCCGGTAAGACAGAAGAAGAATATTTAGCCAATCTCACGACATTATTTCAGGTCTTGGGACAAAATGGTCTTCGCTTGCGGAAGGACAAATGTGTGTTTTTTGCTCGTGACTTACCCTATCTGGGACATGTAATCAACGCCCAAGGCTTACATCCTAGTCCAGAGCACCTCCGTGCCATACAAGACTTGCCTTCGCCACAGAATTTGAAGCAGCTACAGAATGTGCTGGGTAAAATAAATTACTACCATTGCTATGTGCGCAATGCCTCTTCCATTTCAGCTCCGCTTCATCGCTTACGCCATAAAGGTGTTCCGTTCATCTGGACGACGGAATGCGAACGCGCCTTTCGCCAGTTGAAAGCGGCGTTGCTTTCAAATACTTGCCTTACGCCATTCGATCCCCAGAAACCCCTTTTGTTAATGGTAGATGCATCGGATTTCGGGATCGGTGCTGTGCTTGCGCACAAAGATGGATCGCATGATCGCCCTATTGCCTTTGCGTCCAAATTGCTCTCGTCTGCGCAAAGAAATTATCCACAGATAGAGAAAGAAGCCTTGGCTCTCGTATTTGGTGTTACTAAGTTTCACGATTTCTTGTATGGTCGTCACTTTACCATCATCACAGACCTCAAACCTTTGACATCGCTTTTTCATCCAAACAAGCCTGTACCTCCACGTAGAGCGCAGAAATTCATTCGCTGGTCTATTTTCCTCTCGCAGTACCGCTACGATATCTTGTATCGGTCCACTGCTAAGCACGGAAACGCCGATGCGTTGTCCCGTTTGGCTGTTGCTGAGGATAGAGCATTCGATTCTTCCGAACTTGCTTGCATGTTCACTGATTCGGAAACTGATGACGTGGTCGAATCGTTTCCGATTGATTTTCGTTGTGTAGCTACAGTCACAGCTGCTGACCCTGTCCTTGCTACAGTTTTGCGTTTTGTTGCTACGCAATGGCCCTTGTCGAAATCACGGATCGAGGATCCGTTGGTTGGCCGATTTTTTGCTCACAAGGAGAGACTTTTTGTACGATGTGGTGTTTTGCTGTTGCGTTCTGATAATGATCAGTCCCGGGTCGTGGTCCCATGATCGTTACAGTCCTCTGTCTTACGGCTTCTCCACCAAGGACATTGGGGTATAGTGCGCACGAAACAACTTGCTCGTCAGCACTGTAGTTGGTTCAGAATCGATGCTGCGATTACGAATATGTGCTCTTCTTGCATGGCATGTGCCGAACAACAATCCGCACCACCGCGGAAATTCTTTGCATGGCCGAAAGCCACTTCCCCTTGGCAACGCTTACACATCGATTTTGCTGGTCCATTCAGGAATGCTAGATGGTTGGTTGTGGTCGATTCTTTCAGTAATCTTCCTTTTGTTGTCCGGATGTCTGCCACGACGTCATCTGCCACCATCCAAGCGTTATCCGCTATCTTTTGCATTGAAGGTCTTCCACAGACTATTGTTTCCGACAATGGCCCACAATTCCTGTCCGCAGAAATTCAGTCATTCTGCAAGGCCAATGGTATTCAACATCTGACATCCGCGCCGTCTTCGCCTCAGTCAAATGGTGCCGCTGAACGATTGGTCTGGACTTTCAAGTCACAGATGTTGAAGTTCAAAGAGTCACATTCTCGGGAGGACGCGTTGTTGCTCTTTTTGTCTTCGTATCGCTCTCAGCCCCGAGATGGTCGCTCGCCGGCTGAGTTGCTCCACGGTCGTCCTCATCGAACCTTGATGTCTTTGCTACATCCGCCGCATCAGGTTCCTGTGCAGCGGCAGCCACCTGCTTTTGCTCCAGGCGATGTTGTATACTATTGCAATTATCGAGGTTCGCGGCGTTGGCTCGCAGGGCGTATTCTTCGCTGCCTCGGCCGCGCTATGTATCTGGTTTTGGGGGCCTCTGGTGAGGTGCGACAGCATCTCAATCAGCTGCGCCTCTGTCGCCACCTGGGTTCTGCCGCTCCCCGTCTGCTTTCAGCGACGGTGCCGTCCGGTCAGCGCCATGGGCTGGCTCGCCTCATCCCCAGGTGTTACCGACGATGCCTTCCATTTTGCCACATGGCGGCGCGCCGCCGCCGCCTGTTCTCCCGCCGGCGACGCCCGCAGTGGACACTTCGGTGCAGCTGCCAAGCGCCTCCCTGGGTCACGCGCCGCCGATCGCTTCCCGTGACCAGCTGTCCTCCGACATGGACCTTTTGCACCTTTTGTCCGCTCCGGACCAGATGTCGACTTCGCCCGTTGGGTACCCCGACACGATGGAGGTCGACCCTTCGGCCCCTCCTGTCTCCCTACGGGCGCATACACCGCATGTTGACGTGCACCCTGGACTAGGTTATCAGGCGTTTCCTAGCTTCCCTCGTACCGAATGGCTGGGTGTGGGTGGCACAGCCTCGCCTGTTATTAGGCTTCCCACCTCGTCGCATACGTCAACATGGGGTCCTCCCCACGGTGGGCGGAAGCCTTATAACACAACCGTACGCCGATTTGCGGGGGAGGAATGTGGTGTCACCGCCAGACACCACACTTGCTAGGTGGTAGCCTTTAAATCGGATGCGGTCCATTAATATACGTCGGACCCGCGTGTTGCCACTGTCAGTGATCGCAGACCAAGCACCACCACACGGCAGGTCTAGAGAGACGTACTAGCGCTCGTCCCAGTTGTACAGCCGACATTCATAGCAATGGTTCAGTGACAACTACGCTCTCATTTGCCGAGACGATAGTTAGCATAGCCTTCAGCTACATTTGCTACGACCTAGCAAGGCGCCGTATTCAATTGATAATTAATATTATGAAGCATGTACCATAACGAGAGATGTTCTACAATTGTGGATTAAAGTTAAGTATTATATCAACTACGTACTTTATTTGCAGTTCTCAAGATATTGTCCTGTTCCAGACCTCACGGCAGTCAGCGTGTAATTAAACACGTGCATTTCGGCCTCCTCTAGAAAAACAGTGTTGGCTTTTCTGCCAACACTACACAGAAAAACTTGTGAAAAGACTTACTGGTTTCCTAAAACTCTTTGAGGTTGTAGTCACTCTCAAACTCAATAATAGCATTAATTTACAATAACCGTACATAATATAGATTCCCCTTTAAAGTAGCTGTAACACAATATATTGTTGTTGTAGTATTCAGTCCAGAGACTGGTCTGATGCAGCTCTCCATGCTACTCTATCCTGTGTAAGCTTCTTCATCTCCCAGTGCCTACTGCAACCTACATCCTTCTGAATCTGCTTAGTGTATTCATCTCTTGGTCTCCCTCTACGATTTTTACCCTCCACGCTGCCCTCCAATACTAAATTGGTGATCCCTTGATGCCTCAAAACATGTCCTGCCAACCGATCCCTTCTTCTAGTCAAGTTGTGCCACAAAAAATTATCTTCTCCCAATTCTGTTCAATACCTCCTCATTAGTTATGTGATCTACCCATCTAATCTTCAGCATTCTTCTGTAGCACCACATTTCGAAAGCTTCTATTCTCTTCTTGTCTAAACTATTTATCGTCCATGTTTCACTCCATACCAATATTTTCAGAAATGACTTCCGGACACTTAAATCTATACTCAATGTTAACAAATTTCTCTTCTTCGGAAACGCTTTCCTTGCTATTACCAGTCTACATTTCATATCCTCTCTACTTCGACCATCACCAGTTATTTTGCTCCCCAAACAGCAAAACTCATTTACTACTTCAAGTGTCTCATTTACTAATCTAATTCCCTCAGCATCACCCAATTTAATTCAACAACATTCCCTTATCCTCATTTTGCTTTTGTTGATGTTCATCTTATATACTCCTCTCAAGACACTGTCCACTCCGTTCAACTGCTCTTCCTGGTCCTTTGCTGTCTCTGACAGAATTACAATGTCATCGGCGAACCTCAAAGCTTTTATTTCTTCTCCAAGTATTTTAATACCTACTCCAAATTTTTCTTTTGTTTCCTTTACTGCTTGCTCAATATACAGATTGAATAACATCGGGGACAGGCCACAACCCTGTCTCACTCCCTTCCCAAGCACTGCTTCCCTTTCATGTCACACGACTCTTATAACTGCCATCTGGTTTCTGTACAAATTGTAAATAGCCTTTTGGTCCCTGTATTTTACACCTGCCACCTTCAGAATTTGAAAGAGAGTATTCCAGTCAACATTGTCAAAAGCTTTCTCTAAGTCTACAAATGCTATAAATGTAGGTTTTCCTTTCCTTAGTCTATCTTCTAAGATAAGTCGTAGGGTCAGTATTGCCTCACGTGTCACAACATTTCTACGGAATCCAAACTGATCTTCCCCGAGATCGGCTTCTACCAGTTTTTCCAATCGTCGGTAAAGAATTCGCATTAGCATTTTGCAGCTGTGACTTATTAAACTGATAGTTTAGTAATTTTCACATCTGTTAATACCTGCTTTCTTTGGTGT
The DNA here is from genome assembly GCF_023864345.2 of Schistocerca serialis cubense. Lineage (NCBI taxonomy): Eukaryota > Metazoa > Arthropoda > Insecta > Orthoptera > Acrididae > Schistocerca > Schistocerca serialis. Next base: position 261,047,258 of record NC_064641.1, read on the forward strand.
TGGAATTATTATATTCTTCTTGAAGTCTGAGGGTATTTTGCCTGTCTCACACATCTTGCTCACCAGATGGTACAGTTTTGTCAGGGCTGGCTCTCCCAAGGCTGTCAGTAATTCTAATGGAATGTTGTCTACTCCGGGGGCCTTGTTTCGACTCAGGTCTTTCAGTGCTCTGTCAAACTCTTCACGCAGTATCATATCTCCCATTTCATCTTCATCTACATCCTCTTCCATTTCCATAATATTGCTCTCAAGTACGTCACCCTTGTATAAACCATCTATATACTCCTTCCACCTTTCTGCTTACCCTTCTTTGCTTAGAACTGGGTTTCCATCAAAGCTCTTGATATTAGTACAAGTGGTTCTCTTTTCCCCAAAAGTCTCTTTAATTTTCCTGTAGGTAGTATCTATCTTACCCCTAGTGATATATGCCTCTACATCCTTACATTTGTCCTCTAGTCATCCCTGCATAGCCATTTTCCACTTGCTGTCAATCTCGTTTCTGAGAAGTTTGTATTCCTTTTTGCCTGCTTAATTGACTGCATTGTTAAATTTTCTCCTTTCAGCAATTAAATTCAGTATCTCTTCTGTTACCCAAGGATTTCTACTAGCCCTCATCATTTCACCTACTTGATCCTCTGCTGCCTTCACTATATCATCTCTCAAAGCTACCCATTCTTCTTCTACTGTATTTCTTTCCCCCCCTTCTTGTCAAGCATTCCCTAATGCTCTCCCTGAAACTCTCTACAACCTCTGGTTCTGTCAGTTTATCTAGGTCCCATCTCCTTAAATTCCCACTTTTTTGCAGCTTCTTCAGTTTTAATCTACAGTTCATAACCAATAGAGTGTGGTCAGAGTCCACATCTGCCCCTGGAAATGTCTTACAATTTAAAACCTGGTTCCTAAATCTTTGTCTTAACTTTACGTAATCTATCTGAAACCTTCCAGTATCTCCAGGCCTCTTCCATGTATACAAACTTCTTTCATGATTCTTGAACCAAGTGTTAGCTATGATTAAGTTATGCTCTGTGCAAAATTCTACCAGGCGGCTTCCTCTTCCATTCCTTACCCCCATTCCATATTCATCTACTACTTTTCCTTCTCTTCCTTTCCCTACTATCGAATTGCATTCACCCATGACTATTAAATTTTCACCTCCCTTCACTATCTGAATAATTTCTTTTATCTCATCATACATTTCATCAATCTCTTCGTCACCTGCGGAGCTAGGTGGCATATAAACTTGTACTACTGTGGTGGGGGTGGGCTTCATATCTATCTCTGCTACAATAATGCGTTCACTATGCTGTTTGTAGTTAGCTTACCCGTGCCCCTATTTTTTTTTTATTCATTATTAAACCTACTCCTGCATTACCCCTATTTGATTTTGTATTTATAAACCTGTATTCACCTGACCAGAAGTCTCGTTCCTCCTGCCACCGAACTTCACTGAGTACCACTATAGCTAACATTAACCTATCCATTTCCCTTTTTCAATTTTCTAACCTACCTGCCCGATTAAGTGATATGACATTCCACGCTCTGATCCATAGAATGCCAGTTTTCTTTCTCCTGATAACATCCTCCTGAGTAGTCCTCGCCCGGAGATCCGAATGGGGGAATTTTACATATTGAATATTTTACCCAAGAGGACGCCATCATCATTTAACCATACAGTAAAGCTGCATGCCCTCGGGAAAAATTATGGCTGTTGTTTCCACTTGCTTTCAGCCGTTTGCAGTACCAGCATAGCAAGGCCATTTTGGTTAGTGTTACAAGGCCAGACCAGTCAATCATCCAGACTGCTGCCTCTTCAGGAACCATATGTCTGTCTGGCCTCTTAACATATACCTCTCTGTTGTGGTTGCACCTACAGTACGGCTATCTGTATCGCTGAGGCATGCAAGCCTCTCCACCAATGGCAATGTCCATGGTTCATGTGGGAGGGGATATATGTGCTATAGTAAGTAATTCACAAACACCAATTTACTATGAAATAGCTTAAGCGCATGACAATGGTAACTTCTGCAAATTCTCAAAAATAAACTTAATGGCTCTGAGCACTATGGGACTCAACATCTTAGGTCATAAGTCCCCTAGAACTTAGAACTACTTAAACCTAACTAACCTAAGAACATCACACACACCCATGCTCGAGGCAGGATTCGAACCTGCGACCGTAGCAGTCCCGCGGTTCCGGACTGCAGTGCCAGAACCGCTAGACCACTGCGGCCGGCAAAATAAACTTATTTCTCATGTAAGTAAACAACAAAATTAGGAATGATAGTACCTGTATGAGGTCTACTAGAAAGCAAAATTTCAGTTCAGGTCTACAGCTGACGAAAACAGCACGAGTTTATTGTAGGACTTGCAAATGTTCAAAATATAACAATATATTCTGGTACACATGAGTACCAACTCAATCAATGAAAGGTTATGCTGAATGGACATAAACAGCAAATATTAGAATCTAGAATTTTGAATTGGCAAACGTATCTGGCACACACAATCTCACATAAATGAAAGTTTGAAAGTCAGCCTTTGTATAAATAAACATGTGAATCACACAGACTTTTTTCGTAGTTGATTCTGTGACAATTTCTACACTGAAGTGTTGAAGGGGAACACTGCAGCATCAGTTTATCTCAGTGAAAATTGTGCAGCACCAACACAGACACCACGTCTTTTGCTTGGAGCAGCTCACACTGCAATATCTCTTGTTACTGTTGACATCAGTCTATCAGAGAATATAGACTGCACTACGTTTTCAAATTGTATTTGAGGGGAAACCCCTATGGAGCTCCTGGAAATGATTTACCTGGCACATTTTCATGGTATTAACCATTTTTTCAAGCTACTTTAGTCATTTCTGTGATACTGTAAAAGAAAGGATGGTCACACTAGTCATTTAGAGCCCACAGTAAATGAAAAAGCAAAGAATGAGTACAGTGGCAAAGAAAAAATTAGAGAACACCATCTAAAGTAGAATTTGTGAAATCTGTCTCCAAAGTATGGCCAGACACTTTGAAGCCTAAAGACATAATTTTGCACATCAAGAACACAGGAATCTGACCCTACAATAGGTCACAGTATTCTGTTCATCAACTGGATTCCGAAGAAGTTCAGAGATATAATATACAAGACAAAACAACATTGAATGATCCATAAATGCCACTGACCTGAGTCACAACATTTCTGAAAATGATGCCATGTTGTCTTACAGTGATTGAATGATCCATAAATGCCACTGACCTGGGTCACAACATTTCTGAAAATGATGCCATGTTGTCTTACAGTGATGGAGGTGAACTGAACCTAATGGCTCTGGAAGCAATTAATCTCTGTTCACATAAGTGAATCTTCAGACAGCTTTGAGAATTTACCAATTCATAGAATAATAATAAAAAAGGCAAACCTGTGACCAGGACTAGTTGTCATAGGTAATACCCTCTGAAGAACACAGCAAACTCATGCTGAAAAAGAACATCCTACAAACAAAAATGGAGTAGGTCAAAAGCAGAAGAGCTAGAAAGCTATGCCTGTGACCAAAGCTGTGGCAATTACGTGAAAGAGATAGGAAACTGAGGGGGCCGGTCAGATTCTGACATCTCTTGGAGAAGTGACAACAGCCTGCATGATTTTGATCCCTTTGAAGAATCCACACCACATCCCATTGTAATGACTGATCCAGCACATGTGGATGAAGGAGATTATACCTTGGCTAAACTTCAAAGATTAAAGAGAAATTCACACAGCTACAGACACCTCTGCACTAAACAAAAGTATTGGAAAATGACATAGAAGTTATGGCACTAGAGTATGCGGAAAAGGAAAAATAATTTTTAGATTAAATAAAAAAGACATTTCTCTTATTAACATGAGTGCTGAAATTGGGAAATTGCCAGTTCCTCATATTGTTATTGGGGTGGGAAATATCAGACAAGGAATCTGCTGTGTATTTCTCCATCTACATCTACATCCATACTCCGCAATCCACCATACAGTGTGTGGCGAAGGGTACCTCCTACCACAACTAGCATCTTCTCTCCCCGACTGCCTATATGCCTCTGTACGAGCCCTAATCTCTCTTACCTTATCTTTGTGGTCTTTCTGCGAAATGTAAGTTGGCGGCAGTAAAATTGTACTGCAGTCAACCTCAAATGCTGGTTCTCTAAATTTCCCCAGTAGCGATTCATGAAAAGAATGCCTCCTTTTCTCTAGAGATTCCCACCCGAGTTCCTGAAGCATTTCCGTAACACTCGCGTGATGATCAAACCTACCAGTAACAAATCTAGCAGCCCGCCTCTGAATTGCTTCTATGTCCTCCCTCAATCCGACCTGATAGGGATCCCAAACGCTCGAGCAGTACTCAAGAATAGGTCGTATTAGTGTTTTATAAGCGGTCTCCTCTACATATGAACCACATCTTCCCAATCTTCCCAATGAACCAAAGACGACTGTCCGCCTTCCCCACAACTGCCATTACATGCTTGTCCCACTTCATATCGTTCTGCAATGTTACGCCCAAATATTTAATCGACGTGACTGTGTCAAGCGCTACACTACTAATGGAGTATTCAAACATTACAGGATTCTTTTTCTTATTCACCTGCATTAATTTACATTTATCTATATTTAGAGTTAGCTGCCATTCTTTACACCAATCACAAATCCTGTCCAAGTCATCTTGTATCCTCCTACAGTCACTCAACGATGACACCTTCCTGTACACCACAGCATCATCAGCAAACAGCCGCACATTGCTATCCACCCTATCCAAAAGATCATTTATGTAGATAGAAAACAACAGCGGACCTACCACACTTCCCTGGGGCACTCCAGATGATACCCTCACCTCCGATGAACACTCACCATCGAGGAAAATGTAATGGGTTCTATTACTTAAGAAGTCTTTGAGTCACTCACATACTTGGGGACCAATCCCATATGCTCGTACCTTAGTTAGGAGTCTGCAGTGGGGCACCGAGTCAAACGCTTTCCGGAAGTCAAGGAATATGGCATCCGTCTGATACCCTTCATCCATGGTTCGCAAGATAGCATGTGAAAAAAAGGCGAGTTGCGTTTTGCAGGAGCGATGCTTTAAAGATCTTGTTGACATTTGGGGGAGGGGGGGGGGGGGGAGGAAAGAAAATAGAGAGAGGGAGAGAGACAGTGATTCTCTTTTGTGTGTATCCTATTTTTGTATTAATGGATTAAGTGACTGTAAACAGCTCATATCCATTGCTGGTTGACATTTTATTGTTAAAAATAGAAAAAAAAAACAAATAAAGAACATTTTGTAGTACACTCCGACATGCATTTCGTGCCTTAAATATCCCGAAACTATCTCCAACAGAAAAATCGCAATTATACATGTGTATTATTTTTTTGGTTCTCTACATCATTTTTAAGATGTCAATCTTGTTTTGCAGTGTACATAAGCATATCACATGTGTATCATATTTTGGACCAGCCATATCATATAAGATTTTTAGTCAAAAATGAATGTCATTTTGAAACAATTTCCATACACAATTTTTTCCTATCAGCTATTACTTTTCTTTAAAAGATACAAACAAATTTTATTTAGATCATCTTACCCTACTTTCTTCTGTATTTCTAGAATGTCTGTGACATGACCAAAGTGTCATACAATAACAAACTGTAAGAAACTGAATTAAGCCATCCTTAAATACATATCATTGACTAAATCTACCAGTTTTCACATTATATAGGACACCCTTGATGTTCTCCTCACACTCCAGTTCCTAAAATTTTTAATTATTTGCCTCCTATGTCCAAGCGCTGTCGGGCGTGGCCGGCACTTGGATGGGTGACCATCCAGCCGCCATCCGCTGTTGCCATTTTTCGGGGTGCACTCAGCCTCATGATGCCAATTGAGGAGCTACTCGACCAGACAGTAGTGGCTCTGGTCAAAGAAAACCATCATAACGACCGGGAGAGCGGTGTGCTGACCACACACCCCTTCTATCCGCATCCTCAACCGAGGATGACACGGCGGTCGGATGGTCCCGATGGGCCACTTGTGGCCTGAAGATGGAGTGCTATGACCACAGTTAATCAAAACACAAGGTGCTGTGATTTACAGGTTTGCAAAGCAGTTTATTAGATGCAAACCAATAATAGATAGTCCAGGAATTCCTGCATAGCGAAGTGCAGCTCTATAGCATTGTCACATACATTAAACAGTTTTGTATCATCTGCATAACAGATAGCTGACTGAAGCCTAACGTGACCGACCAATTTAGTGATAGCTACTATGAAGAATAATAGTCCCAGGACTGAACCCAGTACCAAACCTGTCTTTACTTCCCTTACAGAACAGTGCTTGTTTTCATCTGAGGCAAATTGTCTCATGTTGCTTAAATATTATCAAATCACAGCTAAGGATGCGTTAATTATCTCATACTATTCAAGAATTTCAAGCAGTATATTGCAAGGGATAAAGTGAAAGGCTTTACTTCAATCACAAAACACCAGAGATATAAGGGACACTCTAAACGTTTCTGTTTGAGGGCACTGCTGTAGCAAATATGCAACATAGCATGACTCTGATGCGAGTACATGAGCCCTGACATGTAGCCAAGGAATTTGTGTGGCATTCGTGTCTTTCCAAAGAGTGTGCATTAAATCCGGAAATGTGGCAACATTCTCACCAAAAGTGTCCAGAAAGGATCTGCATGCTAGTATTCTTTCCTTGGCTGTCAAAGGACAAACACTGGCAGACATCCATCAAGAATGAAGAATGTGTATGGGGAAGCACATCTGTCAAAAACCACCATTGTGGAAGGGTGCAACAAGGGGTGACGCTGCTTCATGATATTGTATGACATGTCCTCATATTGCAAATGTCATAACACAGAAGTTACATCAACTCAAGTGGGAGACACTCCAGCACCTGCCCTAAAGTCCTGATCTCTCCGCATGTAATCATCACAGCTTTAGTCCCATAAAAAAAAAAAAAGACCTTGAAAGGTCGACGATTGCTGTAGGACATGGGTATGCAGCAGCCAGTTATGGATTTCTTCACTCTGCAGAATACAGTGTTTTACTAAAGGCAATGTTCAACCTAGTGTGTCAGTGGGATGGTGGCCTCAATGCTAACAGTGATTTTGCCTGATTGGCGTACTGATTCTGGACTGTACAGCCATCTAACGGAAACCTTTTGGTCACCCCTTACATAGCCATCTAATGGAAATGTTTTAGTCACCCCTTATACTTTATTCTTGTTTTCAAATGCAGTCCAGTGTTCAATAACAATTTGAGGGAAGATTATGGTTTTCAAAATAATAGCACAGTTGATGGAAAGAACACACAGAAATATTAGAGAGAGGATTGGGAGTTACCCATCTTGTTAATTAACACTGGGTTACTTTAGAAATTTTCCATGACTAGAAAAACACTCAGTATTCTGATCACTTATCAAGTCCTGATGAATGGTCTACAAATAAGGTGTATCGTTTTTTCAGCTATGTGAATAGATATCAAATAACAATCCACATTTCTAAAATTGGAGAAGTTAGAAACAACGTTTATCACATCTGTGGGTGTGGTAATATCCCAGTGGAAACCAGAGAGCCCTAAACCATGCAGATGTATTGTATGTTCTCTTTTGAGTGGAATTTGGATCTCAGTTTATTTACTGGGATCATAAATTTTAAACTATGTTGGTCAAGAATTATATCTTGTGTATGGGTATGAGACTGCTCTTATTTTACACTATGCAATGCTTCCTTCAACTTTCAACATATTTTCCACAGGCTCCTCTTTTAGCCAGAATAAGTTTGTCTTTTCAAAGTTTCTTGCATTCAGATACAGTGTGTCATATGGCACTGCCTGACCCTCATAACAGCTTTCATTAATTCCAAACACTGTGAGCATCTGAATCTTCCTGGCAGATTAAAACTGTGTGCTGGACCAAGCCTTGATCTTAGGGTCTTTGCCTTTTGCCGGCAAGTTCTCTACAAACTGAGCTACCCAAGCATGATTCACAACCCGCCCTCACAACTTTACTTCCGCCAGTACCTCATCTCCTAATTCTCAGTGAGTCATGCTTGGGTAGCTCAGTTGGTAGAGCACTTGGCTGCGAAAGGCAAAGGTCTCGAGTTGATTCTCAGTCCAGCACATAGTTTTAATCTGCCAGGAAGTTTCATCAGCACACACTCCATTGCTGAGTGAAAATTTCTTTCCAGTTTGAGCTTCTCTTCCCTAACATTAGCCATGTAACCATAGGACCATTTTAGTTTCTTCTTTCAAAATGGATGTTGGGGTTGGGTCTTCTTAAGTGGTGAGTAAGAGTAAAATAAATTAATGATTGTTAGCAAAAAAAAGATTAGAAGAACTTCAACACTTCTCATCTAAACAACATTATGGTCAATATTGATTGGCATATCTACACCTACAGTTCATAACAGACTGACAGAATTAATAGATCATGGTCAGTAATACATCCACCTACTGCAATACATCCACCTACTGCAACATTACTTTCTTCATCAGTATACAAAGAGGTGACAAAAGTCATGGTATAGCGACATGTACATATACATATTGCACTAGTATTGTGTACATAAGATACAAAAGGGCAGTGCATTGGCAGAGCTGTCATTTATCCTCAGATGATTCATGTGAAAAGGTTTCTGACGTGATAATAGCCACATGATGGGAATTAATAGACTTTGAACGCAAAATGGTAGTTGGGCTAGATGCGTGGAACATCCCATTTTGGAAATTGTTAGGTAATTGAATATTCTGAGACCTACAGCGTCAACAGTGTGCTGAGAATACCAAATTTCAGGCATTACCTCTCACCACGGACAATACCGTGGCCGACAGCCTTCACTTTACGACTGAGAGCAGCGGTGTTTGTGCAGAGTTGTCAGTGCTAACAGACAAGCAACACTGCGAGACATAATTGCAGAAATTAATGTGGGAAGAATGACGAATGTATCCATTAGGACAGTGAAGCACAGTTGGATGATAATGGGCTACAACAGCAGAAGACTGACGCGAGAGGCTTTTCTAACGGCACATCATCACCTGCAGCGTCTCTCCTAGACTTGTGACCGTATCGGTTGAGCCCTAGACAGCTGGGATACTTTGGTATAACTAAAGAGCCCCAATTCCAGTTGGTAAGAACTGATGGTAGGGTTCGAGTGTGGTGCAGACCCATGAAGCCATTGACCAAAGTTGTCAACAAGGCACTGTGCAAGCTGGTTGTGGCTCCATAGTGGTACGGTATGGTGTGAACCAACCACTGCCTGGAAATTGTTATGTTCAGCTACTCGGAGACCATTTGCAGCCATTCATGGACTTCATATTCCAAAACAATCATGGAGTCCACAAGACTCAGAGGGCCATAGACACGGGCTCCCAGGTAGATGCCGTGTTTCTTGACTTCCGCAAGGCGTTAGATACAGTTCCCCACAGTCGTTTGATGAACAAAGTAAGGGCATATGGACTATCAGACCAATTGTGTGATTGGATTGAAGAGTTCCTAGATAACAGAACGCATCATGTCATTCTCAATGGAGAAAAGTCTTCCGAAGTAAGAGTGATTTCAGGTGTGCCGCAGGAGAGTGTCGTAGGACCGTTGCTATTCACAATATACATAAATGACCTTGTGGATGACATCGGAAGTTCACTGAGGCTTTTTGCAGATGATGCTGTGGTATATCGAGAGGTTGTAACAATGGAAAATTGTACTGAAATGCAAGAAGATCTGCAGCGAATTGACGCGTGGTGCAGGGAATGGCAATTGAATATCAATGTAGACAAGTGTAATGTGCTGCAAATACATAGAAAGAAAGATCCCATATCATTTAGCTACAATACAGCAGGTCAACAACTGGAAGCAGTTAATTCCATAAATTATCTGGGAGTACACATTAGGAGTGATTTAAAATGAAATGATTATATAAAGTTGATCGTTGGTAAAGCAGATGCCAGACTGAGATTCATTGGAAGAATCCCAAGGAAATGCAATCCAAAAACAAAATAAGTAGGTTACAGTACACTTGTTCGCCCACTGCTTGAATACTGCTCAGCAGTGTGGGATCCGTACCAGATAGGGTTGATAGAAGAGATAGAGAAGATCCAACGGAGAGCAGCCCGCTTCGTTACAGGATCATTTAGTAATTGCGAAAGCGTTACGGAGATGATAGATAAACTCCAGTGGAAGACTCTGCAGGAGAGACGCTCAGTAGCTCGGTACGGGCTTTTGTTGAAGTTTCGAGAACATAACTTCACCGAGGAGTCAAGCAGTATATTGCTCCCTCCTACGTATATCTAGTGCAGAGACCATGAGGATAAAATCAGAGAGATTAGCAGAGGCATACCGACAATCCTTCTTTCCACGAACAATACAAGACTGGAATAGAAGGGAGAACCGACAGAGGTATTCAAGGTACCCTCCGCCACACACCGTCCGGTGGCTTGCGGAGTATGGATGTAGATGTAGATGTAGAATTTTTATGGAAGACAATGTGCCATGTCACCAGCGCCACAAATGTTCGTGACTGGTTTTAAGAACATCGTGGGCAAATCGAGTGAACTATTTGGCCACCCAGATCCCCTGACATTAATCCCATCAAACATTTACACCACATAATTGAGAGGTCAGTTTGTGCATAAAATTGAGCACCAGCAACACTTTCACAATTACAGACAGTTATAAAGGTAGCATGGCTCAATGTTTCGAAGGGGATTTCCAAGTTGTTGAGCCCTTGCCAAACAGCGTTGCTGCACTAATCCAAGCAAAAGGAAGTCCATCACAATATTAGGAGCTATCCTACGACTTTTGTGACTTCAGTGTATTATTAAGTGACTATTATGGAGCCCAGAAGCTGTTGCAGGTTACCTATCTAAAGGCTTCAGCGGTCAACAAAAATTTGATTTTTAGTATTTTGCACAATTATTGACAGATTTAAAAACTTGAAATGTTGTCATAATCTACTCATTTAATTTTATGTTGAAAGTTTAACACAATAAGACAAGTAATACAGTTAAAAACTCTCCGTTTATCTTGAGGCAGCATAACCGATGGCATGTGAATACCTGTACTTTATTCACCCAGTATTTGAGAAAGAGAGCACTCAGGGTGAATTCAACAAACTTGATACATATTTTCAAACCTTTATGAAACTTTTTCTTGCTGACACTCCCCATAAAACGATAAAAGGAAAAAAGTGTATCGTTTAAAACATTTTCTCTATTCATGCAGTAAAACTTCAGCATCAAATGACATTTTAATACTTATTTACTACCGACTCCACAAACATACCTTGCAGACAGTATCCACATATACCACTGAACATGTCTGCAAAATTATATCACTGTTTGACAGTTACTTCAGGAGATATGGCATCATAAAAATTGATATGCGTGAGAAACTGTCTTCTGCTTAGAACTGAACACAAATTACCCAGACTATATTCATCAAGTGTTTCATAATGAGAACATTTAGTGACTTCCAATAAACTCTAAACATAATTTCAAACATTTTCCAAACTTTTATTATTATGTGCTTGATGTCAAATATTTAACACACTAAATCATCTGCAAAGTAATCAGACATTTGAAAATGTTTTACATATTTAAATTTGATACTTTAAAGAATCAGACATTTATACAATGTAAATTTAAAGACCCTAAAAGGCTACAACATGTGTAAGTTAACAACAACAACAACAACTCAGCCTTACACAGCTGAATTCTGCTTTCAGTTCAAAATAGTACAACCTAACGCTTAACTTTGGAAATCTAACTGAATCTCTACAAAATATATTAGCATCTTTGTGTGTGTGTGTGTGTGTGTTTTTTTTTTTTTTTTTTCCCCCAAATGCTTCTGCACATAAAGTGTCCAATTACATAACCCAGTAGGATGTAAAACTCAATTCAACCATCCATAAAGCAATATTTAATGCCAATACAATGTCAACATTTTCAAACATGCAAATGTTTCAACTAGGACAGTGATGAAGCGAATATTAAATTCAGTGTTACGCGAAAATAATGCATTGCTCAAAATTCTGAAACATGCTGCCAAGTCTCAAAATTCCATTTATTTAATTTGTAAACCTGAAAACATGAAAGAAAATGAAGAAGTTGTTAGTAAGAAATATGTATGTAATATTGAGAAGGAAAGATAGCAAGTGATGAAATTTTACTTATTTTGCATTTACAGTACTGGAAGTTAAATCATTAAATTTTTTGACTCTTTGAAAGCATACAGAGCTGCCAACTCTGGCAATAACAGCAGCTCTAACCCAGCCTGTCATTCAATTGAACTGAGCTTAGATGACAAATACATGCATCATTCCATGCTGCTTCACAGCTATGCCAGAATTCATCAATTGTAGTGGCTGGTGAGTGGTAGAGTGCCAGACTGTTAATGAACCCATGACCAAATGTTCCTGGTAGACAAGAGATCTGTTCAATGTGCTGGTCAGGGCAACAATTAAATATCCTCAGTATTGAAGAAAGGGGGGACAGCATGGGTGACAAGTCGTTTTGCAAGATACCGATGTGGGCACGTGATGCACAAAGGAAAGAATGTAAGTGGAACAGATATGATTGGGTAGCTGTTATGGCAAAGATACGGGCCGCAAACAGGAAACATCCACTGACATAAGTGGTTTTGACAAAAGGGCACATTGTTGTGGCACTATGGCTGGAAACAAGAATTTCTGAAATGGTGAAGCTCATCACCTGGTGGTGTACTATGGTCATAAGCACCTATGGAAAGTGGTTGAAGGATGGTGAAATAAAGAGTAGGCCTTATGATATTGGATGACCATGGCTCATCACAATCTGTGGCAGATCTGATGACAGAGAACAATACTGGTACAGGTACAAATGTTTTAGAGCACCCTGTTCAAAGGCCATTGTTGAACATGGAGCTCCACATCACACAACTCGTGTGTGTTCCTGTGTCGACATGACAACATCGTCATTGATGATTGTAGTGGGCACAATATCGCTGAGTTTTCACCGTGGATCAATAGAAATGTGTTGCCTGTTGAATGAATCACATCTATTGTTACATCAGGTCAATGGTTGGGTCCTTACACACTGTCATCCAGGCAAATGGCTGCTTGAAACACGCATCATGCCACAGGTGCAGGCCACTGACAGGATAATTATGCTATGAGGTACACTGAGTTGGGCTTCTATGGGACCTATTGTAGTACTCAAAGGCACCATGACAGCAATGAACTCGAACTGGCCATGACGGCCCAACGGCACCAACCGGCCGCTGTTTCATCCTCAGTCCATAGGCATAACTGGGTGTGGATCTGGAGGTGCTTGTGGTCAGCACACTGCTCTCCTGGTCATATGACAGTTTACGAAACTGGAGCCGCTATTTCTTGATCAACTAGCTCCTCAGTTTGTCTCACAAGGGCCAAGTGGAACCTGCTTGCAAACAGCACACACCAGATGGTCACCCATCCAAGTGCTAGCCCAGCCCGACAGCGCTTCAGTGATCTGACAGGAACTGGTGGTACCACTGCACCGAGGCCATTGGTGACAGCAGTGAACCATGTGAACATTATTGCAGACCATTTGCATCGCTTCATGCTTGAAGCTGTTGCATCTTCAAAGTGTTCTGCCAATAAAACAGTCTGGTTTGCCTTCTCCATGACATTTTCTATTGAGTTGAATTTACAGCCTTTAGATTTGATTGATTTATTGTGTAACTGAAGTTTAACAGATTCCATTTAGCACTCTTGACGATGGCATCATAGTTTTCATTATTTAGGGTCAAATGCCAATTTTTGCACTGTACAGACATCTTTTCTAAATCATTTTGCAATTTGTTTTGATCCTCTCATGACTTTACTAGATGATTAATGACAGCATCATCTGCAAACAACCTAAGATGGCTGCTCATATTGTCTCCTAAATCACTTATATAGATAAGGAACAGCAGCAGCCCTATAACACTACCTTGGGGATTTCCAGAAATCACTTCTGTTTTACTCGATGACTTTCCGTCAATTACTATGAACTGTGACATTTCTGACAAGAAATCATGAATCTAGTTGCATAACTGAGATGATATTCCACAAACATGCAATCTGATTATAAGCCACTTGTGAGATGTGGTGTCAAATGCCTGCTCAAAGTACAGAAATGTGAAAGCAACTTGAAATCCCTCGTCAACAGCACTCAGCACTTTGTGTGAGTAAACACAGAAGAACAATGTTTTCTAAATCTGTGCTGGCTGTGTGTCAATATACATTCAAGCATTTTGTTCATGCCACCTCCTTGGTGATGAAGTTTTAACGTCAAGCACTGCACATTTAAGACAGATCTATTTTTCATCTATATTCTTTCCTATGTAAAGTTTTTGCTGTTGTCACTGCTGTAAATCCACTTTTCTTCCTGAAACCTAAATGACAGCTGGCAACAATTTGCCAATGGTGATTATGCTAGGAGCAAACCAACAACTCCGTTAATACTCTTTGTCATGCGGTAAACATGCAACACAATGATCTGATTTTTATTTCAATAAAATATATGACTGTTCTGGCAAAGCCTTAGAGTGCAGAAAAATTTCTGTTACTGAACTGTTCTGTTACAAAAAATCTAGTATGTGTACTTTCTAATGTACTAAGCAAGGACATAGCCAGGATTTAGTCATAGAAAGGGGAGGAGGAGGAGGAGGAGGAGGAGGTGGAAGGGGGGGGGGGGGATTTGTTAAAGAGGATCTTAAAAAGGCTCATATTTTTCTTTTTATTCTGGGAACAATTTTTTTTTTTAATTTTATGTACATGATTTTCTTTTGGGAGGCCTTTATAGAAACAGTATTTGGTCTATAAAATTAAGCAAGAAAAAATTTTCTTAAAAAAGTGTAAAAATAAAATTATCAACAGTGTGTTTGTTTGGACGCTTGCATGCGAGCACATCTAATCCCCCACCCCACACACACACACACACACACAGGGTGAATCACCTAAAACTTGCACCACAAATATTGTGAAAATGGTAAGTGCTATTGATGTGTGGTTTTCACAGAATGCATGGATAGTCAGCAGCTCATACTGTCAGCCAATAAATAGACTGTAATAATACGCAGAAAGCGTATTTTTGTACAGACACACACTTTTTTTTAATGGAACAATGCCTATTGACATTAACAGACTAAAAGTATGGTAAATTAAAATGTCAGTAGTGTTTGTTGCAGGATTCTAGGGCGAGTCATTTACGACACATCGTATTTTGAAAAGTTTCCACATTGACACTTGTTTGTTTCTTTCAACCCTGCTACAATTGCTACGTACAATGTTGTCACGTTTGATTACAGTGTGCTTGTGTGTTCCTCGAGTGCACTGTGACTTGCTAGTCAGTCAGTGTGTGACAGTCCAAACAGTAAGAACGCAATTCGTTCTTGTGCAGTGTATGCAGCAAGATATCCTAATAGACATCTACCACCTGGGCAATCATTTATCAACCTCATCAACCTTTTGTGTGAAACTGGTAGTGAAGCACCTAGACAATGTAACAAAATGAAATAACTAATGATAGAGGATGGGGAAATTAATGTTCTTATTGCTGTTGCAACTGATCCACACTATAGTTCAGATGCAGTCATATGAAGAAGTGGCACGAGTCAGGCAAGAGTACTATGCATTCTCCATCAACATAGGTTCCATCCATATCCCATCTCACTCCATCAAAAGATGCTTGGAAACAATTATGCAAATTGTGTCAACTGCTGTACATAAAAGATTAAACTAATGAAGTCAATGTTTTTACATTGTTTAATAGATTAATACAGAGCTTGTCTTACACTTAAAAATTACGTTTTGGCTATTGAGGTTTCATGTTGTTGTGGTCTTCAGTCCAGAGACTGGTTTGATGCAGATAATTTATTTTGAAGAATTCAGAAGGGCACGGCATAGCAAAAGCTTTCATTTGCACAGGCTCGAGATTTCCTGCCTTGCCGAAGTGCTCGATACAGTATTGACCTTGCTCATACAATCACGTAGCAACTGACTCACTTTGCTGGAGGCTCTAGTGCAAGGGATATGCAAGAAACTATGAACCAGCCAATAGTCATTACAATATTCTAATGCTCTGCTTAAAAATTGACAGTTTTGTGAAACAGAGGAGGAAATAGCATTAAATTCAATCAACTTACAAACTTCTGTTGTATTTGAACAGATTTGCAATAAAAATTCTCACAAATGTATGGGAACCATACACATACATTTATGCTGCTTTTTAAGTAACACTAACATTCAAAGCCGAAAATCTTGTCCTCAAAAACTGTTACTTGATTCTGAAACCAAGTCAATATTTTATTTGTTTACAAGAAACTGTAAAGATTTCCCAAGGGGGTTGCAAATGAGAAATTCAGTGGCTGTTCATCTATAAGAATACTGGGGAAAAATGTCACTAGTTTGTTAAACTGCTTTAGAACAAAATGGTAAGAATCAGGGGAAATGAGAAAGAAAACTGATACATAATTAAATTTCTAATAAATGAAGTACACTGCATTAAACCAACTGCAATTTTTATTGCAAGAATAAATTACAATGGAAAGACCCATTGTGGAGATAGTGCCAACATTCTATTTATGCATTAGTTGATGTTGTTGCATACGACCTGCACTCTAGAAGATATTTCCATGTGTGTTTTTCTACTGCTCAAGCACAGTTGTGGGGACGGGAAGAGTTAGAGGGGGAACAGTGACATCATCTTGGCTGGGAACTACAAGGGGCATGATGAACAGGCAGCAAAAGACTAGACAGGGGCCAGTGGTGAACTTATGAATTTTGTGTAGCAATGTCATCGATGCTCACAACATGGAGTGTGTCAGCTCTGGATCTACACAGCCAATTTTGAGAGGGCAGTGGGCAGACAATATTTTGGAAGCATGTAACATTATCACTGCAGTATAGAAGTAAAATCCACTATGTGTTCAGGAAAAAAAAACAGCTGTGTTCTCAGGTCCCACTGTCACCAAATCCTCAGAAATCACAACATATTCAGAAGAAATAGCCAAACATTTGTGGCAATGAAGATGTAAGTTTCATAGTTGTTCTATTAGTTGATGACGATGATGTAAAGATAGTGATACAAAGACAAAGGTAAACAGATTGGCAGTGAAGATAAAAATTAATGTAAACCATTTCTTTTTGATGTTTGTTTTTGTTAATTTTATTTATCCTTGTATTATCAAAATGAATAAATGAGATAAGTTTAGAACTGATGCACTGTTAACTTTTTCAGCAGGACCTTACATCCATAAAAGTTTGTAATATTGATCAGCCCGAAAATGTTAAAAAATAAATTTTTATCACGGAACCTCTTAAAATATGGAGGTGTCTCAGACTCAGGTAACTATTGTAAACTGCCAAAACATGCACTATTGGTCTGTTGACAATCCCAATTGGTTTTGTCAGGTGGAATGCCAGCATCGATGGAGTTTATACATGGGATGTGAATAGTGATCCATCAGCTCACAGGTCTGTTTTTTACAGACAGAACACTGAACACACACAAGTATCGCAGCCTCCTAACAGACCATCTTCCACAGATGCTAGAAGACATTCCTCTGAAGACTAGGAGAAACCTGTGGTATCAACACGATGGCTATCCAGCCCACAATGCATAAAGTACTACAGCATGTCTTCACAAATTTTTTCCAAATCGCTGGATTGGACACAAAGGACCTGTACCTTTGACGACCTGGTCACCACATTTCACACCTGTAGACTTTTTCAGTGGAGGAAAACGAAAGATGCAGTCTACAAGGATATACCAACTCCACCCAATGATATGCAACAACATATTACTGCTGCCTGCTTGGAAACTCTGCTGAAATGCTAGCATTTGTGTAGCAGTCATCAGTACCAGAGTGGAAGCGTGTATTGCCACTGCCGGTGGTCATTTTGAACACAGTCTGTGATAGCCAATTGTCTCATTACTGGTCAGAATCCCCATAACTAGTGTATGCACTTGTGTTGTTCTTTTGAGTGGGCTACCACAAGTATTGTACAAGTGTCAGTGTGAGAACGTTTCAAAATATGATACCTTGTAAATGACTCACACTAGAATCCCACAGCAAACACTACTGACATTCTAATTTACCCCACTTATAGTTTGATAATATCAATAAGCACTGCTACTTTTAAAAAGTGTATGTTTGCAAAAAAAAAAAAAAAAAAAAAAAAAAAAAAAAAAAAAAAAAAAAAAAAAAAAAAAAAAAAGGCACTTTCTATTACCACAGTCTGTTTATTGACTAACAATATGAGCCTCTGACTAACTATCCATCCTGTGAAAACCATATATCAATAGTACTTTCCTATTTGTGGTGCAAGTTTTATCAGATTCTGAATGTGGCTCTCCAGCAGGGATACGACTTCCTCAAATCCTGCCCTCAAATGAGATCCATCCTTCATGAAATCCTCCCCACTCCACCAAGAGTGTCTTTCCGCCGTTCACCTAACCTTCGTAACCTCTTAGTTCATCCCTATGAAATCCCCAAACCACCTTCCCTACCCTCTGGCTCCTACCCTTGTAACCGCCCCCGGTGTAAAACCTGTCCCATGCACCCTCCCACCACCACCTACTCCAGTCCTGTAACCCGGAAGGTGTACACAATCAAAGGCAGAGCCACGTGTGAAAGCACCCACGTGACCTACCAACAGACCTGCCTACACTGTGACGCATTCTATGTGGGAATGACCAGCAACAAACTGTCCATTCGCATGAATGGACACAGGCAGACAGTGTTTGTTGGTAATGAGGATCACCCTGTGGCTAAACATGCCTTGGTGCACGGCCAGCACATCTTGGCACAGTGTTACACCGTCCGGGTTATCTGGATACTTCCCACTAACACCAACGTATCCGAACTCCGGAGATGGGAACTTGCTCTTCAATATATCCTCTCTTCCCGTTATCCACCAGGCCTCAATCTCCGCTAATTTCAAGTTGCCGCCACTCATACCTCACCTGTCATTCAACAACATCTTTGCCTCTGCACTTCTGCCTCGACTGACATCTCTGCCCAAACTCTTTGTCTTTAAATATGTCTGCTTGTGTCTGTATATGTGTGGATGGATATGTCTGTGTGTGCGAGTGTATACCCGTCCTTTTTTCCACCTAAGGTAAGTCTTTCCGCTCCCGGGATTGGAATGACTCCTTACCCTCTCCCTTAAAACCCACATCCTTTCGTCTTTCCCTCTCCTTCCCTCTTTCCTGACGAGGCAACAGTTTGTTGCGAAAGCTTGAATTTTGTGTGTATGTTTGTGTGTCTGTCGACCTACCAGCACTTTCATTTGGTAAGTCACATCATCTTTGTTTTTAGATATATATTTCCTACGTGGAATGTTTCCCTCTATTTTTTTATATATATATATATATATATATATATATATATATATATATATATATATATATATATATATATATATATATATAAACTTCACTCTGGTGCTACATGAATTAAATTTATAATATATTGCCTCTTTGCTCATGAACACAGCTGAGTCTTCTATTACAAGGTTTGCTATCACAGAGCAGAAGAATTTTAAAGCTGGCTTGAATAAAGTTAATCAGGTCCCAATCTCTTTTGACAGTATCAGTCTCAAATTTTATTAAGTATCCTACACATGATTAACATTCTTTAATTTCTGAGTTACAGTTTTGGGATCATAACATTGATTTCAGTTAGACTGCTAATGTGTGTGACCTCATAAATGAGTTTGTATTTATACATTAGAATCTAGTTATAAGATCTGTGATGCTAATAAGCTCCTCTATGATGTACAAAATACATTGACATTTATATGATAGTTGTTTACAGATATCTTACAAGTTGTGATGGTTGGACTCACTATCCAAGGATATTCCAAATAAGACATTTCACAGTAGAACATTGTTCTTGTAGTAAAACTTGAAGACATTGTATATCGCCATTCCACAAGTGAGCCACCTTCATGCACAGATACATGGTACACAATGACAACTGCTAGCTACCTTCCAATGTAAATATGGCTTTTAGTGCCAGTAGTATCTGAAGAGATGTTCAGCTCACCTTTGGCCCAGCTATTTTCACATAAGCAGAGAGACTGCATCTCTGAGGGAATTTCAAGCTGTCAGGAAAGAAAGGAATTCAGAAGGAATTGGTTGTGACCTATAGTAAGGAACCAACCATGGCATCTGCTTATATCGGAAATGAGAAACAACAGAACACCATTTTCAAGGTTGCTGCCACATGGATTCAAACCATCTCATCTCCTGAGTACAGGGATTGCTCGCTCAGCACCTCAATGCGCAAAGCTAGCCTGGTCAGGGGAGAATTTGGAGAAACATTTGAGAGTGCATGAATGCTGTCATCACATACCCCATTTACTCTCCACAAACCCCTCCTCACTGTCCCATATCAGAATTGGTTTTCATAACTGAGTACTGCATGGGTGACCAGATTGGGCAATATTTTGCCATTTGGAATATTAATGATAGAATTTTGAGCAAATTTTTTGAAGGACTGGAACCATCACCATTTGGGCAACATAGGCAAGTCCAAGCATGTTTTTATGCACCAATTTTAATTTAATGTTGTTTGTAATGCTGTTTACCATTCCACTGCCTTGTGAAATACTGAAATATTGCAACCCTACAGTTCTACCAGTCTCAAATAATGATTCAAGTGCTAATATTAACCTGGTATGGATAAGTAATTAGGCTACTATAGTAGTGCATATGTATTTTCAACTTACCATAATACTAGTGGATGATTCAAAACAAATTTACCTTTACTGTCTTGCTGCTAACTTATCCATAATTAGAAACTGTCACAACAACACACAGCACAAAAGTAATAAACACCAGTTTCTAGAGTGAAATTTTCAATCTACAGCGGAGTGTGCGCTGATACGAAACTTCCTGGCAGATTAAAACTGTGTGCCGGACCGAGACTCGAACTCGGGGCATTTGCCTTTCGCGGGCAAGTGCTCTACCAACTGAGCTACTCAAGCACGACTCATGCCCCGTCCTCACAGCTTTACTTCTACCAGTACCTCGTCTCCTACCTTCCAAACTTTACAGAAGCTCTCCTGCGAACCTTGCAGAACTAGCACTCCTGAAAGAAAGGATATTGCAGAGACATGGCTTAGCCACAGCCTGGGGGATGTTTCTAGAATGAAATTTTCACTCTACAGCGGAGTGTGCGCTGATATGAAACTTCCTGGCAGTTTAAAACTGTGTGCCGGACTGAGACTCGAATTCAGGACCTTTGTCTTTCGCGGGCAAGTGCTCTACCAACTGAGCTACCCAAGCACGACTCACGCCCCGTCCTCACAGCTTTACTTCTGCCAGCACCTCGTCTCCTACCTTCCAAACTTTACAGAAGCTCTCCTGCAAACCTTGCAGAACTAAAACAAACACCAGTACTTACATTAGATTCAACTGGAAGTAACAACTGAACTGATCAACAAAACAACAGCAGAGTTCAAATACGCCCAACAATGTGCAATAGTTGGTCTTCACTACAGTAGGAATTGGCGATAGCTGTTAGTGCTACTGGCATATCGATAGTTTGAATCTATCAATGGCCTTGTTGACTACTGATAGTGTGTGCCCCTTTTTCATTGTATGACTGAAAATCAAAATAGTTCCCAATTGCACTGCACAGCAACAGCACTACGCCAGTAGATGAAAGTGAAGAAATAAGAAGAGAAAACCTATTGAAGAACAAGACAATGAACAGACCAGTGTTTATACGTACATAGAAAAATTTGTGCAGTGAACTGCATCAGAAAATAGTAACAAAATAAATAGTACAATAGTGTAATGTTACACAACAGCTCTGCCAGCGTACTAAGGATGAAAAAGGACTTTTAAAGATGCCAAAATTGTAAGTGACGAACTTTCACATGAAAAAGTGTATTTTTGCAATATAATAACTGATGCAAAGGCTGTGGTGTCAGTCATAATAACCACACCAGCAGCAGACATCATTAGACATCAATTTCTGGCCAATCACTGTGCCCCCCCCCCCCCTTTTTCCTGTCTTCCCTGCAAGTATCCCAATAGGTACTACAGCAGCGAATAATAAACAGAGAGTGCTATGTTAATTTAGATCACCACAATTTATTTATAAGTAACAATTTTGTGTATGCATAAGTGCCTGAATATGGGCAGAACGTGTTCCAAACTCACTGGAATATGTTCAGTCAAACAAAAAACAAATAAAAGTGATTGCTAGTAGAAAATACAAATAAATAACAACTGACACTGTTCCTCTTATTTTACAATCTCTATAGTAATGTAAATCATAATTAGCTGTTTGACATCCATCACTGGGCAATAAATATTGCCTTGTGATCCTCATGTACACACTTCATTTTTTTTTTTCAATAACAATTTGATAAATTTTACAACTACTATATTATATCATCAGATAAACCAGCTTTACAGAAAGAAAATAATGATGTCATAAAGATAAAAAATTATACTACACACTAAAGCTTTTTACCTTGATGACAGGATAATGAGGTCTGCTGGAAAAAACTGATTGTTGTGCACTTTAACAATATCTCCCACCACTACATTTCGCCACTGTATCCAAAGCCAGTGACCATCTCTTAACACTTCAACATCACGATGATTGATTTCATTGTCTGCATGATGCCTTTTCTGGATGGTGGAAAGAGGAATAATCAGTTAGGACAAGTGTCTTTATGATAACACCATGTTTCTTAATTTAAGAAATGTTATGAAGATAGGTACAAAAAAGTGACAATTGATGTACCGTAGCCTAGCTACTGAGCTTTTGTATGAAGCTGCCTACTGCAATTTCTTTTTTTTTGGATAGAGGATTTTGTATTACACATTAATTTCTCTTAACAATGAAGGAAGTAAATGTAACATCTCAAGGAAGAAATGTTGTTTTGATGTAACAGAACTAATTACAGACTAAATTTTTACAGAAGTAATATGTGGCCTTGTAGACATGTATTTCAAAACTGCAGTGATAAATAATGCAATATTATGGAGAACACGAACTTTTTCTCTAGTTGAGTGATGAATTTACTAACTGCTATACTCAAATTAGTATGGTGAACAAGAGAGACGGAACAAAAAGATTATACCCATAAAAGAGGTACAGAGGAAAAGAAAAACAAAAGTCAGAAAGATAAAAGTGAACTTCAAAAGAAATAAGAAAATAAAAGAAACATCAGAGAAAAGTGCCAGATAACTGATAACATACAATTGTATAGAGGACATCTGAACAAAGATTGATTGAAGAATAACTTCTGATAAGAAGACAAATAAAGTGTAACGTAAGAAGGCAGATAAAGCGTAATTGAATACAAGTTCATTAATATGTTACTGGAAAGCTCTACATGGAATACAGACAATGGAAAAAATAAAGACAGTCACTTGCCCTACAGATGAAGCACTGGTCAGTACACATGCATATAAAAAAAAAGACTGAACTTGTATAAATTTTTAAACAACATAGTTGTATGGAGAAAAACAGTAATTAATTTACTTATAATCAATTATTCAAAATGACTGTCACAATCGCATTATTTATTTTGCCGCCAACCGGTTTCAACCCGCGAAGGGGACATCTTCAGGTCAATTTACACCATTTGGTCGCTCGCTGGCGTCGTCACCCTGCCTGTGCACAGTTGGTAACTGAACTTTTAATTAACCATTCCTTCCTCTTATTCACTCCTGTCAATTCCACTACTCACTCTAATCAATCCCCAGCACCTGGACAATAAAGCAGTGTGTGTGTGTGTGTGTGTGTGTGTGTGTGTGTGTGTGTGTGTGTGTGTTGGCTGGAAAGGACATTATTCAAAAACTTAGCAAGAAAATCAACATTGTTTGTGTGCCTGTTTACCACCCAACATTTCAAGCATACAGTGGGTGCTTATCTTACTGTTTCCATTGTTTGAATATTAGTTCAGTATGACTAGTTGTGTGTTAATGAAAGTAACTGTGAAGCCATGAATAATATACATAATTTTATTGGAACTGCTAAATATGTTTTGTTGACATTATCTGTAAACCATATTACATCTTTAACATTATGGACATGAGAAAACTGACAACACTTTCTAACATGGAAAATGAAAACAATAAGCTCACTGATAAAATCTAAACTGATTCATAAACAGTAATTGGAATGAATTTCTTTCTTTGTGCACACTAGCATTTGAGAAGTGTGAGTGTTGTGTCTTTTAATTCTGTTCAGTGTAGATTGTGTTGATCACTGCAGAGTAAGTCAAACGTGTAGCGTTGTGCTGGAGTAGTTGATGAGTAAATGAGGGGGTAACTTGAGTGCTAGGATGTTGTCCATTCAATGCAGATAGCATTAATGGGGTCACCTAGTTTAACATTCCTGTCTGATGTACAGGGTGCTGCAGGAGGAAAGACCAATATTCAAGGATATGACATGAAAAATCATTTGAAGCAAAAAACTTCATATGGAAGTAAGCTATATTCTGAATAGTTTAAGAGATGGAACACATTCCACGGACATTTGTTTTTGGGCTTGTGGTGTGCATGAATGTGTCTCATCCCAATTGCTGGATTGGTTGTAATAGTACAATTAACTGGCCACCGAGATAGCCAGACCTTGTACCACTAGATATTTATTTATGGGATTGTATAAAGTCGGAAGAATACAAACAAAAGGGGATATGACAGATGAACTGCTTGGTCAATCAAGAATGCTACTGCCCTCATTAGAGAACATGCAGAGACACTCCCACAAGCAATACAACATGTCCTCCCAAGAGTGCAGTTGACAGTGGGATATTTGATGCCTCATTAGAGAACATGCAGAGACACTCCCACAAGCAATACAATATGTCCTCCCAAGAGTGCAGTTGACAGTGGGATATTTGAACATGTATTGTGAACTGTACAACAGCTGTAATGTGATGTGTATGATAATGCTTAGAGGTGAACATTTTAAAAATATGTATTTTTTAATTGATACTTTGTAAAATGTAATAATTATTGACTTTATACAAGTGTAAACTAGACAATGTCCTGAATAACACAGCTCCAACAAATAATGACGTCAATGAAATGTGTTCTATCTTCAAAACAATTCAGAAAAAGGCATATGTCCATATGCAGTTTTTTTTTTTCAAATGATTGTTCCTCTCCTACCCTTAGATACTGAGCATTCCTACTGGGACACTCCATATTGTTCACCAACTATGATGTCAAATAATCTTCCTGCATGAGACAAATTGGACTATACTCCTCACAAATATGAGTTTGTTCCCACACTTATCAAGGTTGAATTTCATCCCATTGTACATACGAGGATGTAATCAACAGCCCCAACAGTATTTTCATGACTGCATGAGGATATCTGCATTTTGATACAACCATATTACCAGAGTTCTGTGAATCATTACTTCAGATTAATATTTTCCTTGCTTCAAGTGTCCAGTGGTAAGATTACTGCACTCACAATAGTGTCAACCTTATGACTTGCTAGTAGCAGAGGTGGGATGCTGGTATCTGTACTCCACGATGGGGCTGGTTCTGAATGTTATGGTCACTACACTATTGTTGACGTCCAGCCTTATACTGATTGCAGATCATTTGCATTGTGGCCAACATGGCAATGTATCCAGTCATGGTAACTAATAAAAATTAACACATACTAGTTGACTGTCATCCTTGTCACCGACATATTGAGCACAGCAGTTGCCACTGAGATTGTGATTTCATTAAACTGTGACACTTAAAGTAGTCATTTGACACAACAGATTTAGTAAGGCCCCGCAACATCAAAGCCACATACCATACCAACTATGTCATTCTTTGAGACATCTGCGTCTGCAGTTACCTCTTATGTTAGTTGGATCTGCCCTTTAATGTGTGACAACTATGACTGGAAGATACAAAAGGAAAACATGGAGGATTGCTGTCAGAGGATTAGATTAGATTAGATTAGATTTACTTTCATTCCAATTGATCCGTAGTGAGGAGGTCCTCCAGGATGTGGAACATGTCAGAAAAACAACAATACATGACAAATATTTAAACTAAAACAGGTAAGCTAATGTACCATTCCACAGGTCCCAAGTGGAATGATCGTCATTTTTTAATGAACACTAAGAGTCATTTTACAAATACTATTGCACTGAATTTAAAATAAAAAAGTTTTTTATTTATTTATAAGGTAAGAAACATGTAATACAACTACTGTAATACTTATTTACAATGAACACATTACTGCACTGAAATGGTGCAGAAGTTAGATTATACTTACACACACACACACACACACACACACACACACACACACACACACACACAAATTTTCAGTGAACACATTACTGCACTGAAATTGTGCAGAAGATATGTTGTACTTATATACAAATCAGTTGGTTTTCCTCAGAAATTCATCAATGGAGTATTGATATATTGAAAGCATAGGGAACAGAACTAGGAAAGCAGGATAAAAAAGATAATTTGAGAAAAATAGAAGGATTATTTCTACTCTGATGGGAGGTAGCAACATGGGCACAGAATATCATGGATGTTAGTAAGTGTAGTCCTTGCTGAGACTCTAATGACAATCAACAAAAATAAATTATCCTAACACATAAATACTATTAATTTAGTAATTCATAAGTTACATTTTCTTGATAATATAGCCAGCTGCTTTATGCAACTTCTTGTCCATTTCTTTTGTAAATATGTTGCTATAGCATAAGTAATGATATTGATCTGCATTATATTTATGTTCTCTGAAGAAAGATTACTTAATGGCAAACTGTATAAGCTGTATTAGACAGGTGCTCAACAAATGATGTTATTTTTTAATAAGTAATTAAAAGTACTATCTAAAATGTAAATTATACTCAACTTCTTCAGCAATAAAAAATAACCAGAAACATAGAGCTAACAATACAGTGTTTTACTACAAATGTTCCAACTGGACCCAATTATATGACTTTCCCTTAATCTTACTTGCAAACAGGCTCAACATTTGCTTACATGGGAATCTACAGTTGAAAGTCGAATGCAAACCAAAATGCAACTTGATTTTATCACATTCTCAAAGCAGTGACAGAAGTGTAATTTGTGCTAATTGCCAAACAAAACCCCAATCCAATAACTGAAGACTGAACCCGAAACTTCTGGATTTGTGATCATACACCTGCACATTGACTCTAGTAAACAACTGTAGTTAAACACCAGTAAACATCAAAAACCAAATTAAATCACTTCTGGAGCCACCTATTACTCTAAAATCTATTAGTCTGGAACATGAATACAGTATAAAATGTAATGCAAGTATATAGACAGCATAGAAGGTTGTTAATAAATCTTTTTAATAGAGGGTGCTTCATAGATATCCAGCAGACATTTCAAGACTATATCTTCTACATGAACAGAGGTTGACAGTTGGGGAGAATATGAACTTATACAGAAAAATTAAAAGTTTACCTCAGCATCAACTGTCAATTGCCAGTTCATATGGTTGCCAGCAATGATCTTCCCAGTGCAGCTACATTAATTGCTCTTTCACCACACAATTACATGAGAACATGCTGGAAATTTTATTTTTCGACAAGGCAGAGTACTACTGCAATGGCACGTCCATGTAAGAGCATTTCTAAACAATGTGATGCCTTGATAATGGGTTTGTCGTAATGGGTGTATGGATCTCAAAATCCCCCATTGGCCTCTAAGGTCAGCTAATTATATTATGTGACATCTTTTGTTGGCATTTGTGAAAGGCCCGGCCTAGTTGCTCCTCCCCTTTTTCAATAAGATTAGGTGAACTGTGTTGCTGCATAGGAACTCCACACATGCTCATAAAAGTATGGAATGAGCCAGAACACATTTGGATGTTTCTTGTGCATCTAGTGGATGGCACATTGAACACCTGTGTAAGGTAAATAACAACTTTTATTCTAAATGCAACTGTCCAAAGTACCCAAATCGTTTGTGCATGCACGTAAAATATATAACTTTGTAAAAGTGGGCAATTATTTTGAAAATAAAAACTTTGTAGTTGTATGTGTTAGTTAAAATTCACCCCCTCTTTCTATCTTCATTCATGTAGAAAACATAGTCTACTGAAATCCGATGAATCTTTTCAAAACACACTGTGTATTATGATGGTATGCAAACTTTCCAATGAAAGTTTCAATCCAGAAATCAATCTTAGTCTCTGAAAGATCTGCTTCCTTTAAAGTCCTTCAAGATAATAACATGCAACTATGATGGGGAGCCTCTGAGAAGTAGAAGGGAAGAAATTGTAATATGCAGCTTTCACACACTCCAAATGTCATACTTAGGTGGCCCAATCTGGAAAGTCTAATGAGCCATCATTAACAATATCAGAGTATCCTTAACATATGAGTGATACTTTCAATCAAAGAATTACAGTATCCTTCAAATCACATTTCTGCTATCATATCTTTTTCAACATAGATGCTAAAGAGAAACAACCTTCTCTATCTGCACTTCATCTCTCAATGGACAAAGTATTCCCCATTCACATGCTGATGATGTCATTTTTTTTAAATTCTCTTAAACAGCAGTTACAAGTTAGGGACTGGAGGTGTCACTTGCAACTTCATTACATGACCAGTCCAGTTAATTCTTCTAACTTTTATCTTTACTGTAAAGACAGCTTCTTTAAACATATCAGATCTATGTTCTTTTTTCAGATTCACAGTTATCTTCACCACTCCAAAAATTATGCATCCATCTTCATCCACTCCACGATGCTAACTAATCCAGGTGGAGTTATAACTTTCGCCACGCCTTTTAGAATTTGCCTGCCCCCACCCTTCCCAGAGCAAATGTCACTTCTGGGTGCAAAATACAAACATGGGAGTCGCTCTGCCCCACCCAGAATTAGACTTATAGATGCGTATTTTGTTACTGTTTTCCTTCCCTAGAGACTTTCTGCTCTTTAAGACATTTGACATGTGTAATAAATACCTTTTGTTTGCTTTCTGAATTCTAATTTTAATTTCTTCTTTAACATTATCTGTTGCATAGATATATAAACTGATTTACATGTTCACATGTTTCAGTTTGGCCTTTCAAGATGTCATTCTTGAAAATATCTTGTTTTGTAAATATTTAACTGTCGATCAGGTTCTGTGAGGGCTTCAGTTAAATGCTATTTGAGAGCTAAAATTTCTCTTTCATTGTCTCATAAGAGAATTATGTCAGCAGTGTGATGTTATAAAATAAATTTCATCTCACATCACAGACGGACAAAATAACTGTACTAATGAGATGAATTGACTGAGAACAGCAGACTGAAATACAGCAACATTTCACACAAAAAAGTGAAAGAATGTTGATCTGCACATATGTCTCCGATGTTCATTTCCATACAGGCCCACAGCACAATTGACATTTTGTGTCTGCGCTTTGGACCCTTAAGGTTCTTCTACAAAATAAGTTTATATGTGTTGCTTGTCTGTTCTTGATATAATCTATAGAATACAATGAATGAATGAATAAATAAATTAATTAATTAGCATAACAACAAAAATTACTGTAACGTGTAACCATTATGGTCAGCTCTCTTTTATGTATGAATGTGTACTAAATCTGATGCCTTCTGTTAAATGAATCTCTTTCATGCCGCCACTATTAATGCTCACGCCATTATTAGAAATCTGACTTGTCACCTCTGTTTTTCTGTTTACATTTCCTCCATCAACCCACTAGATCTACCAATCACGGGTTCCACATATGATACATGTTTTGTCCTTAGATCCCTTTTCATTAGTTCCTCAGGAAACTTGTAATTCAGAAATGTAAAATTTAAGTATAATAAACTTGATACAGTCCAAAACACTTTACTATTTACTTCTGGTGGCCAGTTTCAGTTAAACAATCTTCAGACCAAAATTAGTTATCATAAATAAGGGTCTCTTTTTCATGATGCTTAAAACTATTAAAATTTAAGTATTCACTTATGTGTTTTTCTATATTATTACTGTAGATGCTTTGTTAAAGGAAGATAATCAATTATCAGTGATGCACAAAAACCTTCAAAATATGACAGCTCTGATACTTACAACATCTTCAATAATCTCCTTTATAGCTGATACACTAAGGATGAACACTAGAGGCACCAATGTGGTATACCGTCCAGTAGGAGACACATCAGGAATTTGCTGTTGAAAAATATTTTGTTAGTTCATGTAAAATATTTATAAATCATGAGTTACAACTACTCTGCATTGAAAGATTTACTGAATGTTAATTCTACTTTTTGTCAGGAACTGATAAAGCATCAAACACATTATTTTTTTACACACAGAAGGAATTTAATCAGCTGAACAGTCTCTTCAGTTTCCATTCTCATTAAAATAAATATGTTTAACTATGTCTTTCAATGATATTATACAAATTATGTTAATTTGCTGACATTTTTCTACTCAGACTATTGCTCATATTCTGCTACGGTACACATCTCAGTATGCATACACTGAAAGAATATATCAGGTTCATATAATTACTTTCTCTTTGATTTTGATTTTCATTTTCTTGTTTCTGTTATGGTTTCATCCCACTTTCTGGTTATTCAGATATTCGTGATACCATTTTCCTACATGTAACACATATAGAATTTTCCTTTGTGTAAATACTGTCAGTAGAAACATTTTAAAGAGAAAAAATTAGCCCACACTTTTGAAACTATTAGTTCATTCCTCAGGGAGGAAAGAAGGATAGGTCATGGACAATTAGAAAGGAAGGAAAGGTCACTCAAACACAATATTTTAAAATCTTTAAACTTGCAATGCAGCAACAAACATCCTCAGGGAGGAAAGAAGGATAGGTCATGGACAATTAGAAAGGAAGGAAAGGTCACTCAAACACAATATTTTAAAATCTTTAAACTTGCAATGCAGCAACAAACATCCTGCTACATTCGCACACAGCTGGATATTGGTATGCACATCAGAGCTCCTTAACAAATGGAGAAACAGGTGGAAGAGGAACACAAACCAATGGTAGGCAAGCAAATCGTGATAGACAGAGTGCAGACAAACAACAGATGACAACAAGAACATACAACACAGATGACAATGAGGCAATAAGCTAAGCCTTCACTACAATGACAACGACAAGGCCTGAAGCAGCGGAGACACAAATTCGAGACTTGACAAAAGAGAGTAACTGCATGACAAGCAAGGTAGTTATCAAGCAATCTTAGTACGGCAATGATAGATCCAATGGGTTGGGTTGATTTGGGGGAAGAGGCCAAAGAGCAAGGTCATCGGTCTCATTGGATGTGCCCTTTCAAAGGAACGATCCTGGCATTTGCCTGAAGCGATTTAGGGAAATCACGGAAAACCTAAATCAGGATGGTCGGACACGGGATTGAACTGTCGTCCACCCGAAAGTGAGTCCAGTGTGTTAACCACTGCACCACATCGCCTGGTGATAGATCCAATGATATCACGCACAAGCACTGCATTGACGAGCTGTGAATTGGGCGGCTGCCTATATACTTGCTATGTGGAACACTTTTGGCCACCATATTTATCTACATCTACATCTACATTTATACTCCGCAAGCCACCCAACGGTGTGTGGCAGAGGGCACCTTACGTGCCACTGTCAGTACCTCCCTTCCCTGTTCCAGTCACGTACGGTTCGCGGGAAGAACGACTGTATGAAAGCCTCCGTGCGCACTCTAATCTTACATTCGTGATCTCCTCGGGAGGTATAAGTAGGGGGAAGCAATATATTCGATACCTCATCCAGAAACGCACCCTCTCGAAACCTGGCGAGCAAGCCACACCGCGATGCAGAGCGCCTCCCTTGCAGAGTCTGCCACTTGAGTTTGCTAAACATCTCCGTAACGCTATCACGGTTACCAAATAACCCTGTGACGAAATGCGCCGCTCTTCTTTGGATCTTCTCTATCTCCTCCGTCAACCCGATCTGGTACAGATCCCACACTGATGAGCAATACTCAAGTATAGGTCGAACGAGTGTTTTGTAAGCCACCTCCTTTGTTGATGGACTACATTTTCTAGGGACTCTCCCAATGAATCTCAACCTGGTACCCGCCTTACCAACAATTAATTTTATATGATCATTCCACTTCAAATCATTCCGCACGCATACTCCCAGATATTTTACAGAAGTAACTGCTACCAGTGTTTGTTCCGCTGTTATATAATCATACAATAAGGGATCCTTCTTTCTATGTATTCGCAATACGCCACTCCCTGCACCAAGTGCCTATCCGCTGCAGATCTTCCTGCATTTCGCTACAATTTTCTAATGCTGCAACTTCTCTGTATACTACAGCATCATCCGCGAAAAGCCGCATGGAACTTCCGACTCTACCTACTAGGTCATTTATATATATTGTGAAAAGCAATGGTCCCGTAACACTACCCTGTGGCACGCCAGAAGTTACTTTAACGTCTGTAGACGTCTCTCCATTGAGAACAACATGCTGTGCTCTGTTTGCTAAAAACTCTTCAATGCAGCCACACAGCTGGTCTGATATTCCGTAGGCTCTTACTTTGTTTATCAGGCAACAGTGCGGAACTGTATCGAACGCCTTCCGGAAGTCAAGAAAAATAGCATCTACCTGGGAGCCTGTATCTAATATTTTCTGGGTCTCATGACAAATAAAGCGAGTTGGCTCTCACGTGATCGCTGTTTCCGGAATCCATGTTGATTCCTACAGAGTAGATTCTGGGTTTCCAAAAATGACATGATACTCGAGCAAAAAATATGTTCTAAAATTCTACAACAGATCGACGTCAGAGATATAGGTCTATAGTTTTGCGCATCTGCTCGACAAACCTTCTTGAAGACTGGGACTGCCTGTGCTCTTTTCCAATCATTTGGAACCTTCCGTTCCTCTAGAGACTTGCGGTACACGGCTGTTAGAAGGGGTGCAAGTTCTTTCGCGTACTCTGTGTAGAATCGAATTGGTATCCCGTCAGGTCCAGTGGACTTTCCTCTGTTGAGTGATTCCAGTTGTTTTTCTATTCCTTGGACACTTATTTTGATGCCAACCATTTTTTCATTTGTGCGATTATTTAGAGAAGGAACTGCAGTGCGGTCTTCCTCTGTGAAACAGCTTTGGAAAAAGGTGTTTAGTATTTCAGCTTTACGTGTG
Source organism: Schistocerca serialis cubense (assembly GCF_023864345.2). Taxonomy (NCBI): domain Eukaryota; kingdom Metazoa; phylum Arthropoda; class Insecta; order Orthoptera; family Acrididae; genus Schistocerca; species Schistocerca serialis. The sequence continues at coordinate 261,080,406 of NC_064641.1, forward strand.
TCATCCTCTGTTTCAATGCCATCATCATCCCGGAGTGTCTGGATATGCTGTTTCGAGCCACTTACTGATTTAACGTAAGACCAGAACTTCCTAGGATTTTCTGTCAAGTCGGTACATAGAATTTTACTTTCGAATTCACTGAACGCTTCATGCATAGCCCTCCTTACGCTAACTTTGACATCATTTAGCTTCTGTTTGTCTGAGAGGTTTTGGCTGTGTTTAAACTTGGAGTGAAGCTCTCTTTGCTTTCGCAGTAGTTTCCTAACTTTGTTGTTGTACCACGATGGGTTTTTCCCATCCCTCACAGTTTTACTCAGCACGTACCTGTCTAAAACGCATTTTACGATTGCCTTGAACTTTTTCCATAAACACTCAACATTGTCAGTGTCGGAACAGAAATTTTCGTTTTGATCTGTCAGGCAGTCTGAAATCTGCCTTCTATTACTCTTGCTAAACAGATAAACCTTCCTCCCTTTTTTTATATTTCTATTAACTTCCATATTCAGGGATGCTGCAACGGACTTATGATCACTGATTCCCTGTTCTGCACATACAGAGTCGAAAAGTTCGGGTCTGTTTGTTATCAGTAGGTCCAAGATGTTATCTCCATGAGTCGGCTCTCTGTTTAATTGCTCGAGGCAATTTTCGGAGAGTGCACTCAGTATAATGTCACTCGATGCTCTGTCCCTACCACCCGTCCTAAACATCTGAGTGTCCCAGTCTATATCTGGTAAATTTAAATCTCCACCTAAGACTATAACATGCTGAGAAAATTTATGTGAAATGTATTCCAAATTTTCTCTCAGTTGTTGTGCCACTAATGCTGCTGAGTCGGGAAGTTGGTAAAAGGAGCCAATTATTAACCTAGCTCGGTTGTTGAGAGTAACCTCCACCCATAATAATTCACAGGAACTATCCACTTCTACTTCACTACAGGATAAACTACTACTAACAGCGATGAACACTCCACCACCGGTTGCATGCAATCTATCCTTTCTAAACACCGTCTGTACCTTTGTAAAAATTTCGGCAGAATTTATCTCTGGCTTCAGTCAGCTTTCTGTACCTATAACAATTTCAGCTTCGGTGCTTTCTATCAGCACTTGAAGTTCCGGTACTTTACCAACGCAGCTTCGACAGTTTACAATTACAATACCGATTACTGCTTGGTCCCCGCATGTCCTGACTTTGCCCCGCACCCGTTGAGGCTGTTGCCCTTTCTGTACTTGCCCAAGGCCATCTAACCTAAAAAACTACCCAGTCCTCGCCACACAACCCTGCTACCCGTGTAGCCGCTTGCTGCGTGTAGTGGACTCCTGACATATCCAGCGGAACCCCAAACCCCACCACCCTATAGCGCAAGTCGAGGAATCTGCAGCCCACACGGTCGCAGAACCGTCTCAGCTTCTGATTCAGACCCTCCACTCGGCTCTGTACCAAAGGTCCGCAGTCAGTCCTGTCGACGATGCTGCAGATGGGTGCACCCCGTACCCTTCATGGCATTCGGAAGGACCCTTTCCACATCTGGAATGACTCCCCCCGGTATGCACACGGAGTGCACATTGGTTTTCTTCCCCTCTCTTGCTGCCATATCCCTAAGGGGCCCCATTACGCACCTGACGTTGGAGCTCCAAACTACCAGTAAGCCCACCCTCTGCGACTGCCCGGATCTTGCAGACTGAGGGGCAACCTCTGGAACAGGACAAGCAGCCATGTCAGGCTGAAGATCAGTATCACCCTGAGACAGAGCCTGAAACCGGTTCGTCAGACAAACTGGAGAGGCCTTCCGTTCAGCCCTCCGGAATGTCTTTCGCCCCCTGCCACACCTAGAGACGACCTCCCACTCTACCACAGGTGAAGGATCAGCCTCAATGCGGGCAGTATCCCGGGCAACCATAGTCGTAGTCGTAGTCCGATCGGGGGATGCGTGGGGCGAGCTGGCCGTCCCCGACAAATGCCCATCCGGACCCCCACAGTGATGCCCATTGGCAACAGCCTCAAGCTGAGTGACCGAAGCCAACACTGCCTGAAGCTGGGAGCAAAGGGATGCCAACTCAGCCTGCATCCGAACACAACAGTTGCAGTCCCTATCCATGCTAAAAACTGTTGTGCAAAGAACGTCTGAACTAATCTACAGAGAGCACAAACAAATCGACACAAAATTTAAACGGTTATTAAAATACAAGATTGCCTAGTAAATGCAGTAATGCTGCTACTTGCGCACTGCTGACACACTGCTTGGTGGCGGAAGGAGACTATGCGATTTTACATTATTCAGGTACTAAAACGCGATGCTACAACTCTCAAATACTATAATACGCCCGAAATTTATGAATTAAACAATGCAAGTACCAAAAACACGCAAAGAAATTAAGAATTAAACTATGTAACAAATGAGTGAGCTAGGAGTATACGACTTGCTGCTGCAGTTGCTTATCCAACGGCGGCAGGGGGCACACTGAGGAGTGAGAGAGTGGCACATCCACCATGCTAGCACAGAGCTGCCCAGATGTTGTGCCCCCTAACAGACATCTATTTCCACCTCCTCTGGTGGGCATTCGACCTCCACGGTAGCAGATGCCAGATATCCTACTCGTAATGATGGATGCCTAGATAATATTATAGTTAATTTACTTAGAGATGAATATGTTGCTACTTTGGCCTAAGTAGCTTTCGCAGATCATGATCCATTACTTTTACATTTTATCATAACCAAACAATTTATTCCAATGAATTTAATGTGACATGGGCACGAGGGCAGAAAGAGGTGCACATTATGTTATTTATTGACAAGTTGAAGAACACAAATTAGGACTCTGTATACGAGTATCAAACAGGAAAATCTGAAAAGATGAAAATGATTTTTTTAAATAAATATTATGACTTATGGTACTCTTGTTCCCCATTAATAAAAGTTAGCTCTTCGGGTAAACATAACAATACAAAACTTAACTTTGTATACAAAAGAATTAGCAGAAATTAAAGAAAGCACGCTCATCCTGTATTGAATATTTAAATGTGAGGATAACTGAGGGGTGAGCAGGGGGATTTGGTTTACAATGATTACCATAGAAATAAAATGTGTTACAAAGCTGAGCCCATATAAGTTGAAAAAAGTACCATGTGAAAGGTACATATGAGATGCAACAAACACACTAATTTCAGAACAAACAGAACACCTTGAATGACTAGAGATAGGATGTTCATATTCACAGGACATGTACATTAGTATATTCTACAGAAACGATTAGCATTTTAGTCATCTTGGTTCATCATGTGTTGTGTAGCCTAGAAGGCATAGGGTATGCCATGAGCCCTAATAACTTGTTCTACGTGTGATGGCATTGATGCATATAAGGCATGAATGGTGTCCTGTGGTATAGGCATCCATGCTGCATTCATCTGATTCAAAAGTTCAACTGTGGTGGTTGGCACTGGGTCACAGCACTGCACCAGTCATTTCACCATATTCCACACATTTTTGATTGGTGGCAAGTCTTGTTAGCTAGCGGGTCGGGGCAAAAGGCTGCCAAGAAGGCATGTGTTCATACTGCAATATGGAGTTGTGCATTTTCTTACTTAAAAACAGTGTCTGGTGTTGTGCAGGAAGTGTATGGCTATGGGCCACAGGATGTCATTCACGTAGGTCACACTGGTCACAGTGCCCTGGGTGTGTACCAACTGAGAGTTTTGGTTGTACCCAATAGCAGCCCACATCATAATGTTTTGAGCTAGCACTATATGTCTTGTGCAAATGCAGTCACTGTGATGTCTGCGGCGAACCAAAATGCGACCATCATTTTCGAACAAACAGAACCTGGATGCTATCTGATGACATTCCTGTCCCCAATGACATCATTCCATACACCATTGCTGCCTAGCATGTTTCTGCACATCTGTCAAAGATAAGTGGAGAAGTGGACAATAATAAATGGCAACATGTAATCAGAACATTAATATTAATATTTTGATAGTAACTGTAACATGCTGTCACCGAGAGAGCCTATTCTAAGCTTGTGGTCAACGGCAAATAAAGAATAGGATAAAAGGGACTGACATGTGAAGACGAGGAGAAACTCATCTCCGATCTGAGGGATCTATTCTTCCTTTCTAAACTTTCCCAGCCTCTCTTTCTTTCCTCCATGAGGAAGGATTTAGTAATTCCATAAGCTAGAAACAGTTTGTTCACTTCCAAATGGGTGTACTGATAGTACTGGAATTTGATCCCCTGGAGGTAAATACTGGCCAGCCATTCTGCCTCTCTGTAATTTTATAGTTTTCTCCAGTGAATTTTCCTTTTGAGACATTTTCATTATGTTTCTCATTTCTTTTTCATCTGCCTGGTATCTTCACAGTCTTCTTCACAAATTGACCCTAATGTGTTCAATAATTATTTGATTTTGTATAACTTAATTTGGCTTCTGTTTCTTTTGCGCACTGTTTTCCTGATGTCCAGCTCTGCCCAGTACTCTTCTTACTTAAAGTCCATTTCTGAAACTACAATACAGTCATATACTTTCCCTGTATTTACTATCTCTTTATTGTAAAATGTTTCCAATAAGCAACAAAAACCAGCATTCTGTCTTGTACAAAAGCACTATTCTGTTGTAGTACTCACTGGAGTCTCTTATGAAAGACTCTGTACTCTTGGCGGTCTGCATTCCATATTAAAGATTCCAGTCTTGTGGTGTGAAGCAGCTGTAATGATACATACAAAACCAAATGAGGAAAAGTAACTGATGAACCTGACAACTTTCTCCTCCCATTCTATAATGTTATGTTTGAATGTACAATCACCACACCAAACTTACAATTAATTCCATGGTGCTTTTTGACATATGCATTATCTAATGGAAGGAGTAGAAGTAACCACTTACCACATAAATAAGACATTGAGTGCATATAAATGTAGGCTTCTGCAGCCACTGTCACAGGCAATATTTTTTTTCTGGGTTTGTGACTGCATTTTCAACATGTAGAACTACAATGTTTCGGTCACTTGCAGCAGTGACCGAAACCTCGGCAGTTTTACACACACCCACACACACACACCCACACACATACACACACACACACACACACACACACACACACACACACACAGGGTTGATAGGTGGGTAGAATAACACACAGAAAGAGGGCAAGGGTACCACAGAGGAAGACGGAGACTGCTGCAGAGAGGACATAGAGGGTGTAGGTTAAAGGGGTAAAGTTTATTTACAACAATGGCAGCTCTTGCATCATGTGCATATGTTGGTAATTCACTGAGATTGGCCATAGCCAATCGTATGATAGCATACGGCAGCCTATGAGAATTGCTGAATTTAATGATTTATTTTGGCAGAAGTTATGGAGTGATTAGAACTTATCGATATGGAGAGAGCCAGAACAGCTTTTACTGATCTAATTATTATCAATTTTAAGTTTGTGTACTGATTTTTATAATTCTTTGATGACTGGAAAAACCAAGGTGAGGTGACAGACTGACCTAGGGAAGCCAGAGCCTAGGTTAGGTTGTAACGTGATAATTTGGTTGTGAATGGCGAAACCAATAAATGTGAAAGCAAAAAACATGGTTGTAGTGACAGACTGATCTGACTGGAATGTGATCATTTGCTTTTGAGTCGGCAAAGCCAATGGATCTTACAACGAAAATGAGATTACTGTAATAAATTGATGTTCAGTGTAATCCGACATACACATTCGTCACTATAATAATCTACTTGCACATCTTATATCTGATTTTGCCAAAAATTCCAATGACGTGGTTACATTCTAACCTTATACAACAGAACACCAGCTAACTTGATTAATGAACCATAGGAAATTACTGATGAGAATGTCATTGGCTACCTAGACCTCAATCATGAACTGTCATTCAACTTCCCCAGAATCATCATGTGAACTGCTACAAACAGAAACACACAATGGAAAAGCCACCAATACATAAGTGCACTTTTACAAAGATTAATGGAATGAAGACATGGGGCCAGGGAATAAAGGAGGTTGAGGCAAGGATTGCGGGATTGAAAGATATGTTTTAAGGGCAATACTAATCTAGGAAATTCAGAAAAGAGCTGGTATTGGGAGTGTTCACCTACTGGATTAATAAACACATCAGCTACACTAATTTTTTTTCCTACAGCAACTGCTCTTGTGCATTTTTGAACTAACTGCATCAGCAACATACATGCTGATCAATCTAATGAGTTGGTCTTATTTATCCACCCCACAGCAATAACTCTTCTAGACTGCAAATATGAACAGCACAGACTGTGTCTCATCAACACTAGAGCTTCAGTATCTACTCATACTGCATCCTCAATCAATTTACATTCTATCTCAGTCTTGCTTTCTCTAATTTTCTTCATTTACTTCCATCCCTGTCCCCTTTTACTTTCACTTTCTACTTTCATTCTCTTACTTTTCAATGCAGTGCCTTTCCTTCCTCTCTCTTGATCACTTGTTGTTATTTCTTTTCTAACTGTTTCCTTTTTAACAATTCTACCCCTAACATTGCCCTGCCTCCAATCTCACCCTTTAGTGGAAGTGAATAATATTAATTTTTCTGACTCTTATCCTGCATGATGATCATGTCCCTCATCTTCCTAATACACAATGTCACTTCATTTCATTGTCATAAAATTCTGGTGTGCCTATGAAAGCATAGCATATGCACTCCCAATATTGACACTACTTCTTCAGTATGAAGAACTACTGTCTCTTCTGTTGCACATCAGCCTACACAACACAAATAATTTCATCGTAGAAGCAGCTTTAATATTTATGTTTTCTGTTATTTTTACCAGAAAATGGGATAAATACACAAATCAGGCACAATTCAATATAAATGGTAGAAAATCATTAAGTTATAAACAAAGTATTTTGAGCAACTGACATAGGCCTACTGGTATAATCAGCTACTTATACTAAAAACTCAGCTCACGAGTGAGTGTAAAAATAATAACTTGCATACATTTTTTAACAAACCTGCAACAGTGCGATGAACAGAAAAAAGATGTTGGAGTAACGCCGAAACTGCTCAAAAAGGAAGCTTGGTACAAAAGAGAGCATGTTGTATTTGGCAGTGGAGATGTGATTACTGCAGTATTTGCTTGGTTGTGGACGGTTCACAAATATAATTCGGTGCTCCACTAGACCTCCTTCCACTTCCTCCGTGATGCCCGAAGTCGTCTCCACATCTTCATCTAGAAAAAGAGAAATATCAAAATACGACTGTCAGTGACATTACCAGTATACATTTTCTGTAACAGGTATTCTTTGTTGTCTACTGATTTATTCATTTTGTAATAATTACAAATGATTAGTAAAGAACAATAAAAACTAAAGGCATACATGACCTGAACACAAAAACATTTACATTGGAATATCTGAGGTTGATTTCCCATTATTTTGTTTGCTGCAGGCATCCCAAACTGAGTAACAGTTTCATCTTACATAGATGACGCATTGTTTGTGTGTAGCATCTGATGTGAACCAAAATACTCTTAAGAGATTTGTCTATAACTTCAGACAGCTTTTTTTTTTTTTAATTTACTTTGTGGTTTTAGTTTTTATACCAAAAATGTGTGTGTTTGATACCCACACTACAGATTGGATAGCACCATCTTGATGGCACATTCACACTGATTACATATGTGAACATGTAAACAAATTGACAGTCTACGCTACACTTCAGTCTACAAATCAGACCAGTTTGCCACGACAACAAAGATTTCATGGGACAAGGAGCCCTGTCATACTGTAGTCTTACTCTGTCTACATTCCACTCTAACTAGACCTCGAGCTACACTTCAGATCAGTATGCCACCAACACAAAGATTTCATGGGATGAGGGGTATTCTCTTACTCTACCTGTAGCCTTCTTGTAGTGGTTATTGATGCTTAAATATTTACCTCACTAGTATCATTTAATAAGTCTTCATAATAACTCAAATGCACCAAGACTTAATGACAGCTTCAATATTCGTCTCAGTATACCTCAATATTTGAAGAACTGAGACTGACGCCAGAACAACAGGGACTTACATGCATTGAGAATAAAAAAAACAGCGCATTGAGAATAGCTAGGTACTAGCCGAAATCCGGATTTGCATAATAAAATCTAAAAAGAACGACTGATTGCTGCACTCTATAATTTATAAATATCTCAGCTGCCCCCCCTTTTTTTTCTTTTTATTTGTGGCAAATTGCATTGGTCACTAATGTAAACACCCCCATGAGTTTCCAACAAAAATTTGTCTTTTAAGAATCAAGGGTAAGTAAATTGCACTGTAGCAGTATACATCTCTATTTAATAGGGAGAAATCACAGGTCACACCTACGGTTTCTTTCTAGTCATCCATTTTATCTGTTCGTACGGTAGTTTTTATGTGTGAACATGAAGAGCAAAGTGAAGGAACTACCGGTATTTTATTTTCTGTGCGACATCGAGCAGTAGAATCGAATTAATGAGATGTGTTTATCATGATGAATCCACATGTAACGTATATTTACGTAAAAGACATTTCTCAATCCGTGACTATGTAATGACAGTGACATTCAAAAATTCTACGACTTGTATTCCTTCTAGTGAGTGAACTAACGTAAACTAACTGAATATCCGTAGTTCAATTGTCACTTCATCTGCGTAACTTCTTCCAGCCGAATGTAAACTCTGGGATCGGTCCATCAGGAAGCTGTAACAGCCAGTTTGTCCTCTGCATTTCCCTTAAAACAAGAAATACCCGATAACTTCGCTCTTCCTTTTGAGTTTAACATTCATAACACTTCCGATCTCAACATAAAACTAAACGTGGACGATCAGAGGTGTTAATTGTGCGTCCCAACTCTCATAGTTGTTACAAGCAGGCTATGAAGCATGTAACATTATCAGAATTAATATGTTTTCGCTATTCAGAAATCTTAAACTACAACGGAAATGCTGACAGTAAATAAAGTCAAGTTTCCGGTATCATCTTTGCTTTTGAATATCGTCGAGCTAAGTGCAGTGGTATGTTGTCCTACTTGACAGTTCTGGAATTTCGCTGAAGCTCGGCTTGTTACAATTACACTGTACTTTGACAGCATCACTGCGCTATTGCAATACTGCGTATTATACATATGTTAAAACCACAGTGTGTCTTGTTGCCATGTTGAGAACAGAAAATGGCGGACTCGTAATCACCATCACTCCTTTATACTCAATGAACTTGCGCCACTCCCATCCCGTTTCTACCAAGCACTTCCCTTTCTAAATATTAGTCTACTCCGCAGTGAATTCGGTAGAAATCATCACCCAGCGGTACTGTGCACTTCAGCCATATCCAACTACAAAACGTGAAAACCATGCGTAAAGTCCCCTGCTTGAGGAATTGCGTATTCACCATAGTTCGTCAATGATCCGACACTTTTTATATCTGTAACCTTCAATTATGAATTAGGACTGGTTTCCATATTTTTAAAATATTGTCAGATATAATTATGACATATTAAGACCCCCCCAAACGAATAACGGATCGCAGTAACTCGTTGTCCGTTCGCGCGATGTGTCAGTGTGGCAATTCGTAGCTATGGATTGCTGATCGCTCAAACATCGATGAATGACATGAGACGAATCGCCACTGAGTGGCAATGTGGCTGTCTGAATGAGTCTGTTTATTAAGGATGGTTGTGTAGTTATGTTTCGTCTAGCTATGTCCACGTTGGAGTGGGTCTGCTTCTACAAGTATACTCAGCAAATCACTGTTACGTACATGGCACTTACCATAGCACCAAGTATTAACCCATAACTCACGAGGTGACTTTTCTGTAACGTGTACTACGGGGTGTGGTCTCCGAGAGCCCTATCTTTAAACCAAGATTTAAACTGTAAATCACTTGAAAATTTAATTTATGTTATATAACATTTATGGTTACAACTATATAAGTGATGTTTAAATACTCTTTGTTGATTGTATTGCACTAAATAAAGTCAACAGTATTTTATTTTGTATCAAGCAAAAATCAATACTTTTGTCAAGCTTTTTCAGTAGTACACAAAACGAATTGTTAGATAACTAAATTTTACGTTCTGAAAAATTATAGTATCTCTGTAGAAAGCAAATTTTCACATAAAACTAATTTCCGGGGTTTAAACTTGCATATAAAAACTGAACTCGACAGCTAGAAAAAGAAAGGCTGCAAAATTAATATTCAGTACTGAGATCTACATCTTTCTTTACCACCACCCAGAACACATTTAATTTTAACCAACACCAAGTATTTTGTTGGAGAAACAGAAAGGTCCTCATCACCATTATCTTGAAGTTCTTCCTCTGAATGTTTCTCTTGTTCGCTAGCAGAAATTTGATCACTGGCTACTGAAAAATCGTTGTCTTCTTCGTCTACTTCTTGTTCTATATCATTGACATCATTCTCCATACACTGACTAAAAATTTCATCGAACTTAGAGTGTGTAAAATTGTCACATTCTTGCTAACACATTTTGTACTGAACTGACGAAAGAAGGTCCGTACTTCACGAGGTGCGGTCTAGCAGACCCCATCATATGTCAACACTCAAAAAGGCGATAACACAAGTGATGGTTCAAATGGCTCTGAGCACTATGGGACTTAACTTCTGAGGTCATCAGTCCCCTAGAACTTAGAACTACTTAAACCTAACTAACCTAAGGACATCACACTCACCCATGCCCGAGGTAGGAATCGAACTTGCGACCGTAACGGTCGCGCGGTTCCAGACTGTAGCGCCTAGAACCGCTCGGCCACCTCGGTCGGCAACACAACTGACAATAATATCTTGTAGGGTTGGTGATTACAAGAGGGTCTCATTCTCATTAGTCGTTTTACTCATTGCTGAGTGTCATGACCTCACTTCCTCATTCATTCTTACGTAGTTGAAACTTCAGACAGATGTCTCCATTCACAGGGATCTTCGGTCTTTCTTAACATGATGTGAAGAGGTAGGCTGGTAATCTTCTTCGCTTGATCCAGCCATCTGCTTGCTGCTCTCCCTCTTGGTCTTCTGCCCTCAGTTTTTCCTTGCACTATAGTCTTCTCTCAATTATCCCCTTTCCTTCTCGAGATGTGCCCAAGGAACTGAAGGTATCTTTGACTGACACGAGAAGATAATATTCTGGTGATTTTAAGTTCTTCTATTATTGAAACATTTGGTCTTCTTTGTGTCCACGGTGCACGTAGCATCAACGCGGCTTGTATCACTGCTTTTCACGGTCCAGGTCTCGCATCCGTATAAGAATACAGGAAACACCAATGCTTCTACCAAGCGCATCTTCGTTGTCTTGGATATTGCCCGATTCTGCCAGTGAGTTTGACCTTTGCGGCTCGACAAGAATGATTCGTCGTCTTATCTCTTTATCACACTTCCCTGTGCAATTGGTCAGAGAGCCTAGATATACATAATCACTCACTATCCCCAGATTCATTAAGCATCCTGTAAGTTCATTTTGATCGATGCCTTGGCGATTTATAACCATTAGTTTGGTTTTATTTTAATGTTTATCTCTAGGCCAAGGTTTAGACTAATATCTTTCACTCTTGAGAACAGATTACCAAGTTCTTCCTCACTTCCTGCTATGAGTGTAGTATCATCTGCGAAGCGTAAATTGTTGATTTTCCTGCCGCCAATTGAAATCCCACACCGTCTCAGCCATCCAGCGCTTTCCAGATTACACACACTGCATAGGTATTGCAGAGCTGAGGTGACAGTTTGCAACCTTGTCTGACGCCATTTGTCACATCGAAAAATTCCGAGTATTCGCCATCTACTTTTATGGTTGCGGTATGGCTATTATAATGCGGTTTTAGTAGGGATACCCGGTGATTTGGAACAAGAGGGTAGGTGGTGTATAAAAATGTTCCGCCATAATTGACCTACGAGAGCGACTTGGAAAATTCTGGCGCAGTCTGAGAGGCCACACCTCGTGAGTTAAGGTTTAAGGTTTCGCCTCCCCTTTCGTTTAAGGAACTCAGGAAGAATGACTGCTTAAAAGCCTCTGGGCACGCTGTAATTATTCTGATCTTGTCTTTGTGGTCCCTACGCGAGCGCTACGCGGCGTTGAAGCACATTCCTAGGTTCTTCACTCCAGTCAACGAAAGAAAATTAGGAGAAAAAAATCGTGCAGGCGCAAATAAATTTCTGTACCGTGCTACATGGGAGTGAGCATTGGCCGAGGGGGGGGGGGGGGGGGCACAAGATGGGGAAGGTGGTGGTTTGGGGGGGGGGGGGAGGGGAGCGTTTAAATGGCCGCTTTTTCGCGTTTTTTCAAATAGCGGAAACCGCGGCTCCTATCGTAAATGTTTCGCAGTACAAAACTTAACTACATTATTTCCTACGACAAAGATACTATTCATTTTTCCTCTAGGATTAACAGTTTCCGCGTTGCAGGGGATGGTAAAAATCGCAGATTATTATAAACACTTTTTAACAGTATAAAATTAATGTTTTATTTTAAAATGAAGCGAGTTAGAAATAAGTATTAAATGTGTGTACTACATCTACGTGTGGCAGAGCCGTATTAGTGGGCAAGTTGTATTCTGTGGTGTAACACGGGGAAGAGGGGAGATGGGTCGGCCAGTAGCGCGAGGGAAGTTAGGTAGCTGAACTGCGTTCATTCACTTCCCTTTGCGAAGGTCTGCAAACAGCTGATTTCCCACTTCGTCTACCTTGCTACATCACAAGAAGCAACTACGAGGTGTTCCACGGACCCTGCACAGCATGCCTTATGAATCACTGGTGACGGAGTGAGCAGACATGCCTGAAGAGTGTTTATTTTGCACAAAATATCTTAATATTACAGGGAAAGCGAATATGAGTCACTGATAACACTAAAGTAAGAAACGCATAAGGACAGAATATACGTAAATCTCAGCACAGTTCTGCACTGCCAGAAGGTAAGTCGTTCATTAGTCGTCCAGTATGGCAAGTGTAGTGTTTTTCCGGGAAAGGCAACTTGCCCCACCTCGAGCGCTGTTCACTTGTCAGTTCACAGACAGACTGTGCCTCTCCAGCAGTTTCCGTCCAGTTCTCTTATGTGGGGAGATAAAATAACTTCACCTACCTTGTGGTCATATAGCAGAGATTTGCAGAATGAGATTTTCACTCTGCAGTGGAGTGTGCTCTTATATGAAACTTCCTGACAGATTAAAACTGTGTGCCGGACCGAGACTCGAACTCGGGACCCTTGCCTTTCGCGGGCAAGTGCTCTACCAACTTTTTTTTTTTTTTAATCTCATTTTGTTCGCTTTTGTTCGTTGCATTTGCTCGGGGCGGACGTCGTAAGACATCCGTTTAAGTTCGTTGTTGATCGATTAACTCAGTTCTTTTTATTACAGAGGGCAGCTAACTCTGACCGAACACGCTGAGCTACCGTGCCGGCTGACCAACTGAGCTACCCAAGCACGACTCATGACCCGTCCTGGTAGAGCACTTGCCCGCGAAAGGCAAAGGTCCTGAGTTCGAGTCTCGGTCCGGCACACAGTTTTAATCTGTCAGCAAGTTTCATATAGCAGAGATGTTTTCGGTTTATTGAGTATTATTTGCAGTTTTTGCATGAACTACTATGTAAAAAAGTTGAATAGCTGGAGCTGACAAATGTCTAGTATACTGAAGAGTGTGACATGCTGCCAATATGTATTAGACATTCGATTTTATTGTTTCCACTATTAATGACTGCGATACTTTTCACAACATTGCGCTCTGATTTAAATATATGGCCGAAAGAGTCAGCCTACAGGAATTGTGAAACGAACCTTGTCATGCAGAACCGTGTGCCACAAAGGGCACAGATTCACCACGAGATGGGGAAACTCAGAGGCGTCTATTGTCTATTGAGGCCCAAGTGCTGTAGTGTGCGAGTGATACAGATGAGGACCTACGTCATAGGGAAACCCAGTAGAAGGCGTGGCCAGGGAGACGTAGCAGTGTTAAATATGGCGGACCTAAGATCAGCCATAAAGGGAAGCATTTATGAAAACTATTTAATTCTGTAGTAGTGCAGGGAATGAAGCCACAGTAATTTTAACCTACCATACTTCATAAAATTTCATGGTGATCCCAATAAAACTTTAATATTGATCATATCTATAATACTTTAGGATTTACTGTTAAAGTGAAATTAAGGAGTTTTGTAACAAAGACCTGAATCCTAAAATCTGAACGCTTTGGTCGATCTTAACGATCGACATTTCATATAGAAGCGCATCATTGAAATGACAGATGTTGCAAATATCAACTCTGTAACTTTATTTGTTTAAAAGATATAGTAAATTTAAATTATCACTATTTCAGTTAAGCAACAGATCATCATTTCCTCCACACAAAACACATTGAACGATGACAGTATGACACCTTACTGAATCATTAGGTAATAGATATTTGTTGTAAAGTTTAGTGCATAATAGTTACATTTGTTCTTTACTTATTTATCAGAATGCACATTGGTGCAAGGCTACTGGCCATGACATTCAAAGCTAAGAAGGAAATTGTATTGGTTTTATGTAAAAGTATTTAACGTTTATTATGTAATGATTATTATTGTTACTTTATTTAGTACGTGAAAGTGGTCAAGCTTGGATTATTTAAATATGTTAAAAAGCAAAACAATGTAGAATAAGCTGTAGCCGATCAGACGGACAGCTTCAGGAAAGGGAACTTCCCTAGTCAGTTGAGCGAGTATGTTCGGCGCGCGGGTAGCGCGCCCGGGACGGGCAGAGGGACAGTGCGGGTGCAGACGCGAAAGAGGACAGTTTGTCTGGAGACACCGAAGGGTACAGTTCAGATTGAGACGCGAAAGCGGACAATCGGTCTTTAGGCAGCTAGGAGGTGAAACGACTTAGAAAATTTCGCGTTGTGTGGTATCGCGGGACTTAGTTTCTGAGCGGTGATCACCCGCGCGTCTGGTGTGAACTTTTAACTTTTCGTGTAATATCGAGGTGGAGTCTCGGACTTGCGTTTCGTGATGACACTGTGAATGATAGAACTGTGTCAAATGGATATGCGCTCGAGTGTAACAGTAACTCTAAATACGACCACTTTCGCTATTAGTTTGCTTTCTGAATAAACATTATTGTAACGAAATCGCTACTGTGGGGCCTACATCATTTATGGGTCGCTAATTTAGTTCCCGATATTATTATTACTGTTATTATATGTTATATTAACTTTGCATTTCGCAAACTTGCCATCAGCCGGACAATTTAACCAAAGGGTCACAAGTGTCTAATTTAGGGCGTGTAATGCGACACGAGCGGTTCAACCCTTAGACGAGTTTGAGCCAAGACATTTCGACGAAGAGGAACCGCATGTGACTCCGAACCTCTTAGGGATGTTAGCTCGCAATGGGGGTATCAAATGCATCACTCCAGCCTCAGCTCTCCCGAAATCTGAAGAGCCTCAGACGCTTAAGTTTTCCCCCTCTGGAAGAGAAGTAGTTTACCTAAGTGTTACAGAACATCAGACATTTCAACATAAGACAAGCAATGCATTACAGTAGTCTGTTGTTCAACTTCTGAACATGATCGGTCCCATTCCATCGGACATATTCACACCCATCTTGGAAGATATACTGCAGATGTGTGGGAAGTAGCTCCACCCAGTGCAGCCCACATTACAAGTGACAAAAAATCCTGAATGGAAAAGATTTATGCATTCTACCAGCAACACAATTGATGATGAGAGAAGTGCAGTAATTTTCTGGTCATTCATTAATTCACCACCAAGTGACTAAAACTCAATTAAAGGGCTTTACAATATGCTGCCAACGACAAACAGCAGAAGATACCACTTTCACCAACCCAATGCCATTCCAACCTGCACTACATAGGTCACTGACAACATCATTCTTAGAAATTGAACACACAGGAACGCAATATTCAGTTTCCTTTCCTAATTTTCATTCGTGCATTATTTCTTCAAATGTTCAAATGTGTGTGAAATCTTATGGTACTTAACTGCTAAGGTCATCAGTCCCTAAGCTTAGCCGGCCGGTGTGGCCGTGCGGTTAAAGGCGCTTCAGTCTGGAACTGCGTGACCGCTACGGTCGCAGGTTCGAATCCTGCCTCGGGCATGGATGTGTGTGATGTCCTTAGGTTAGTTAGGTTTAATTAGTTCTAAGTTCTAGGCGACTGATGACCTCAGAAGTTAAGTCGCATAGTGCTCAGAGCCATTTGAACCCTAAGCTTACACACTACTTAACCTAAATTATGCTAAGGACAAACACACACACCCATGCCCGAGGGAGGACTCGAACCTCCGCCGGGACCAGCCCATTATTCCTGACTGTGTGGTCAGGTGTTACGTGGTGCTGAATTTTACCCAAATTCATTGACAGTCCATTTGCAGAGAACCAGTAACTAATTTTGAAGAAAACATTATTTACATTTTCAAAAGTGCATCTACATCTGTATACTCCGCAAGCCACCTTACTGTTTGTGGCGGAGGGTACTTCTGGGACCATTCGCGAATGGCGCGAGAGAAGAACGTGGGTAAACTTCCCATTTAGCTCTAATATCTCGGATTTCCTCGTTGTGGTCATTTCGCGAGATATGTGGTACCGCATTGGCGTAACTAAGGTTTTGGGGCTTTTGTTAACTAAAGAACAAATATGATAAGATTAGGCACTCACACATCACAATTCAGATTAAAAGTAAAATATATAAATTTTCTGGCCTGTTGTATTATCATAAGAATAATTGCAGCTAAACTATCTTTTGATCCTACTTTCTCTAAGGAAAGGCCCGTGAGGCTTGCGTGATCTGCTATTTATAATTTTTAGTTTAATCTCTTCAGTTTACCTTGGAATAATCCTCTGTCAGTGCTAAAAGATGTATTTTGCTCATTAACTTTCAAGTTGAGAAGAACAATCTGTTGCTGGTGAATCTGCGTCTTGCGTCTATTGCTAGTGGTCCGTTTTCAAATTGTGCATCACCAAAATTTACTCTCGGTTCCTTTTAGAAGCTGGTACCGTGTCCTCTATGAACTTGCAAACTGTCAGAAACTTCCCGCGTCTCGTTTTTGCAACTGTGTTGGTTCCCAGTTTCAACTTTTACATCGTCATTTTTTTCTCCAGTTCCACTTTCAAAAAAATGGCCTTGAGCACTATGGGACTTAACATCTGAGGTCATCAGTCCCCTAGAACTTAGAACTACTTAAACCTAACTAACCTAAGGACATCACACACATCCATGCTCGAGGCAGGATTCGAACCTGCGACCGTAGCGGTCGCGCGGTTCCAGACTGAAGCGCCTAGAACCGCTCGGCCACACCAGCCGGCTTCACTTTCATTATTAATTTTAGTACATATCTGCCTTGGGCATGAAGCTGATCGCTGGAGTCTTCATTGTATTTTCAACTTCTTCTTCTCGGCAGTCTTTTAAATTTCGCTTTTAAGCACCACTTAAATAAGACCTTTTTTCTAGACATTGTCGTTTTAACTTAATGCAAAATTTAAAAGAAGCTCAAATAAGAAAAAAAATAGCAACACGTTTTATATGACCGTAAGCGTAGCTTAGATGAAGAGGAAATAAACTTCATTACACAGATTACTGAAGTATACAATTGTGATGTCTGAGTCACTTTCTAATAACAGTTCACATTGAGGTGACGAAAGTCATGGGATACCTCCTAATATCGTGTCGGACATCCTTTTGCCCGGCTTAGTGCAGCAACACGACGTGGCACTGACTCAACAAGTCGTTAGAAGTCCCCTGCAGAAATATTGAGCCATGCTGCCTCTATAGCCGTACATACTTGCGGAAGTACCAACTACCATTCCGCTTTCAAAGTGTGTTAATTGCCGTGGTGCGGCCATAATCACCTTTTCACATGAATCCCTGAGTACAAATTGCTGCTCCGTCAGCGCAATGCCCTTTTTACCGCCTTCTCTACATGTGCATGTCGCTATCCCACAACTTTTGCCAGCTCAGCGTACTTGCACTATTACACGGCGCCTATCACAAACGTACAAAGAACTTCAGGGAATGTTAGTAGGGGAGTCTATTGTTGTCAACGCCAACGGAGGGAAATACCTGGTGTGGGTAGTGCATTCCAGAACGCTACCTGCCGTACCACCCATGGCCTGAGTACAAAACTAGGCTGGTGGAATCTGCAGACGATGCATAGTACCGGCCGCTACACGCTGTAGCATTCTCGTAAACGTTAAACGAGAAGGGTGCGAAATGTATTCTGGCACGCTTCTTCTTAATGAGTTTCCATGTCTAAACTGAATATAAGAAGAGATTTTTAAATAAATCATTAAAATCAGTTTGCCACCCTCCCCCCCACTCCCTATACCCCCTAACTCTGCCCACCCCGCATTGTGGGGTCTGCGGGGCGGTTATTTACGCCACTGCGTGGGAGGAGGTAGTACGTTGTCCGACTCTTCCCGGAACGCATTCTCTCGGAATTCCACTAGCAAAGGTCTCTGTGATGCACAATGCCTCGCTTGTAACGTCTGCCGCTTGAGTTTGTCGAGCACTTCTGTAAAGCTCTCGCGCCGACTAACACGATCCTGAGACGAAACCGCCCCGTCTTCGGTGGATTTTGTCTATCTCTTCAAATGGCTCTAAGCACTATGGGACTTAACACCTGAGGTCATCAGTCCCCTAGACTTAGAACTATTTCAACCTAACTAACGTAAGGACATCACACACAACCATGCCCGAGGCAGGATTCGAACCTGCGACCGTAGCAGAAGCGCGATTCCGGACTGAAGCGCCTAGAGCCGCTCAGCCACAGGGCCGACTACGGGTAAAGGTATGCGTATTGAAACACAGACATATGTAAACAGGGACACTACGGCGCAGTTGTTAGCTCGGTTACTGGTGCTACAATGGCAGGTTATCAAGGTTTAAGTGAGTTTGAACGTGGTGTTATAGTCGGCCTACGGGCGTTGGGACACGGCATCTCCGAGGTAGCGTTGAAGTGGGAATTTTCCCGTACAACCGTTTCACGAGCGTACCGCGAATATCATGAATCCGGTAAAACATCAAACCTCCGACATCGCTGCGCTCGGAAAAAGATCCTGCGAGAACGGGACCAGTGACAAATGAAGAGAATCGTTCAACGTGACAGAAATGCAACCCTTCCGCAAATTACTGCAGATTTCAATGCTGGGCCACCAACAAGTGTCAGCGTGTGAACCATTCAACGAATCATCATCGCTAGTGGTTTCGGAGCCGACGGCCCACTCGTCTACCCTCGATGACTGCACGACACAAAGCTCAACGCCTCGCCTGCGCGCGTCAACACCGACACTGGACTGATTCCTGGAAACATGTTGCTTGTTCGGACGAGTCTCGTTTGAAATTGTAGCGAGCGGATGGACGTGTCCCGGTATGGAGAGACAACCTCATGAATCCGTTGACCCTGCATGTTAGCAGGGGATTGATAAAGCTGGTGGAGGCTCTGTAATGGTGTGGGGCGTGTGCAGTTGGAGTGATACGGGGACCCTTGATACGTCTAGATACGACTGACAGGTGACACGTACGTAAGCATCCTATCTGATCACTTGCATCCAATCACGTCCATTGTGCATTCCGACGGACTTGGGCAACTCCAACAGGACAATGCCACACCCAACTCGTCCAGAATTGCTACAGAGTGGCTCCAGGAACGCTCTGAGTTTAAACATTTCTACTGCCCACCAAACTCCCCAGACATGAACATTATTGAGCCTATCTGAGATGCCTTGCAACGTGCTGTTCAGAAGAGATCTCCACTCCCTCGTACTCTTACGGATTTATGGACAGTCCTTCAGGATTCATGGTGTGAGTTCCCTCCAGCACTACTTCAGACATTAGTCTAGTCCATGCCACGTCGTGTTGCGGCAGTTATCCGTGCTCATGGGGGCCCTACACGATATTAAACGAATGTTTAACGTCACATGAGATGGAAAAAACAAGGAAGGTACAAATTAATTTAATCTTAAGCTTAGAGAAAAATAAAGTACGAAATGAAGTAACGACAGACAGACTAGGTGTCTTAAGAAATCCTTAGCAAACTGTTTCAAGAAAAGGATACATGTTGAGGGAATATATACATATGTATACAGAACTAGGTTATCCGGCCACGGGACTAACAGTGGGCGGGGAAGTTACATAGCGAAACAAAGACTGGAAATACGAATATAGAGCAATGAAGAGATTTCTTAGGAAGTGTGTAGGATAGGGAGAAACTAGAGAGAATAATGGCTGAGAAATTCGCACATGCAGGCAATCCATGAAAGTGCAGCAAGTCACCGCATGCAACTTTCTAGAACAGCAGCTGCTTTACGGTTAGTGGAAAATTAAAGAGGGCATTCCGATGCTTCAATGTGTGAAGGCCCGCTATAGAAGAAATTATTGAGTCGTGTTGATCAATATCGGGGTTCTCGCTAGTCCGAAATAAGAAGCAAATGTCGCACAAACGTTTTTGAGTCGAAAGTAGATGTATTTGCGCGTGTGAAGGAAACAGGTAGTGATGAGGGAAACGCAGCAAATTCCAGTTTTAGAAAGTGACTCGGGTAGTACAGAACAAAAGCAGAATCTATGAAATCGCTGAAATTGCGCGCTTTATGTCAGCTTTTAGTTTCCGTATATTGTGAGACAGCTGGATTACAAAAATGGAATAAGAGAAACAGACAAATGCTTTCATTGTTCTAAACTTTGTGACATTGTTTTAATTATGGATATTACAGTTGGAAAAAGTCGTTATAAATGTGTAATTGTATTAGTCAGGAACACTATTTCAGATGTTAGAAACCAACATATCTTTCTTCTCCAGGTCTTTCAAAGCAGACAATTTTTTTCCAAATATTTCTGTATCAGCGCAAAGACTGACCTTGGAACTCCACAATTCTTTGTTCTAAAACCCAACAATTGCATTGCAAAGTTTCAGTTGCCAATATTAAAGGGATAAACCTTTGATTCTACTACAGTAGCATTAAAACGTTTTTTTAAATTTTTCTTCACAAATGCTAATGTCGTTTTGCTGTTCCTGAACTCCTGAAACCTGTTACAAACGATTCCCTCATATTTCAAAGTGTTACTTTTAATAGAAAGTCAGTTTTACAATACACTCGAAAATATCGTGTTTCTTCATCGTTAATGATACTGGTGACCGTATTACGATATCAATAAGGATGAGAAAGAGAGCAAAAATTAATCAGCAGAGATCCGTTACAGGTGGAGGACAATAGTGGTCAATAACAGGGAAAGGATACGGAAGGCGTCTTGATATTCCTATGAAGTGATTTACGATAACCATGATAAAATGAAACCACTCGTATAAAAATACCATTCTCACGAATACGAACCTACCGTCTTAACTAGTGCACCGTGTAAGTTGCTGAGGGTTTGAAGCGTTCCTGTGAACCAGATCAAGCGAAGGGTATCGCGGGGCGGACAACATGTCCTTTTGGAACAAAGGAACTGGATAAAATTACAATGAAATCCAGACCATTAGCTGCTTACAGGCGTTGATAAATACCAACTGTCCCCGTCGATATTTATCAACGCCTGTAAGCAGCTAATGGTCTGGATTTCATCGTAATTTCATTCTTCGAGAGCTGCAAGATCACTAGTGGTGTCTGTTCTTTCGGACATGACCGAAAGAACAGAAACCATCTTCATAAAGGAAATGGAGTACTCCCAACATGCCTTTGTTCCTTATATTGCTTCTCGGAACTGGAGAACAAAGCAGCTGTCTAATTTTCGCTTTACCATGCGTACACCGAAGGACCCTATACATAACAATATATTGCTGGCAATTCGGCAGCAACATCACCTGCAAACAACATTTCTCGTCGACCCCGTCATAAACGGGCGATTTACCAAGCAAGTTCAACCACACCACTGAGCCTGCTGTGGTTAAAAAAAAAAGAGGGGGGGGGGGTACGTTTAGCAGCCGTGATATTTCTTCTGAAAATGTCGAGTAATACTTATAAAAACTGGAGATGCAAATTACCTGGTGTTTAACTAAAACCCCTTTTTACTTTTAAATAAATTTCTTGATATTACTGATTCCAAAATCATCAGCAGGAATTGTGAACATTGCGACCATTGTTATATTTTTATGAAATTCTGCTTCTGCAGAAATAGCTTCAAAGCGCTGATCAATGCGAAATCTCATAGACAATCGGGGCGCTTCCAGTCAGCCATACTTATACTCGACAAATCGTCGCCAACAATTTACCGGATCGCTTTGGAAATATGAGCGATCAGCCATTCATCGATGGGATCTACTGACAGGCCGTGTGTCGTTTTGATCCGACGTTTTAGGGGGAGGAGGGCGCAACCCCTCACTGCCGGGTGTAACTGCGTTTCACTGGGCGCTGGGGTATTATACTAGACTAATAAAGCGCTACTTTGGAAAAAAAAGCTATAAAATTTATCAAAATTACGCACAGCCGTTAAGCAGGAAGAGGTATTGTGGCTAAGCGAAAACAGATTTTTTTTACGGTGGATTTATCATATACAGTGAATCGGTAGCTCATTGGTAGCCGGCACGGTAGCTCAGCGCGTTCGGTCAGAGGGTTAGGAGGGTTAGTCGCCCTTTTAATAAAAAAAACTGAGGGAAGGGATCGAGGATGAACTTGAGAGAATACCATGGGCACCCGACCCGGGCAAATGCAGCGAACAATAAAAAAGCGTAAAGTGCAAGATTATCGATCCAAAAGGCCTCTGGTATGATTATGGTTCACTACTAAGATTTTTAACTGCCACTTATCACTCCTTTGACCTCTGTCAGTGTTTGTTTGTATGAAAAATGACGAACTGACCCGTGATTCGGAGCCCACGTTTAACTGTTAGTCACGGCCCACGTTTAACTGTTGGTCACCCTACGACAAGCTGGGTAAGTCAGTTCAAAAGTCGGAGGAAGGCAACGGCATACTACGTCCAGCGGGCCCATGCCTTATCAAGCACAGTAGTTCTGAAATCGGCCTTCGAGTTGATAACAGAATCGCTGAAGGACTGGCAGGAAAGGGCATAGTACACATTGTAGCCTTTAACGCCTAGCTGAGATCTGGAGCAAAAAATTTTTGGTCTCTTTGAGCCGTCCAATAATTACATCCTTAAGTAAACCTGAACATGAGAACGCATTGCCGCATCCTGTTGCAGGATACCATCTTTTTGAAGATAGCTACACCGCGAACAAGGTTTTTTTGGTATGCCTGAAAGATACAAATTACAACGTACGATAGTAGCCCAGTGTTGGGTTAATCGCTAAATAAAAATTGGTCAGCGGTGGGAAGGACTCCCGCTCTCAGAGTTCCTTACATACTCTATAATTAGGTATACAGACAGTTTGTCCATCTCAGGAATCGAGAATCCCGACGATTTTTGCCAGTTATCGACATTGATACTGGTAAGATATCGGTCTGGGGATTCCAAACTTTCCAGAATGTTTTAAAAAAATATTTTTGTTGTGTTACATAATTACAAGTTAACGTCTCCCAGATTATTTTTCTTTTACTTGTGTTGTTAAATCTCATTTCTTGCCAAATTTCGTGACTCTAGCCCAGCAGTAAGTACGCTACAGGTTTTCATACGTGTGTTTGCGAGTATCAAAATAAGACATAAATGGTTCTATATTTTAACTTCAATAACCTAGAAGCTTACATTTATTACACAGCCATGGGACCGTAGACCTTAGTATGTGACATCAATTCCAACTTAACAGGTCTATCTGCCCCTGAGAAAAAGTATTTTAACAGTCAGACAGACGGACAACAAATTCATTGTGTAATGGTTCCGTTTTTATGTACTGAGGTACGGAATCCTAAAAACAACCAACGTGTTTTCCTGTATATTTGCAGACACCTAAACGACAGTGCGATATAGAGTTTTAATCTACGGAAGATTTAATTTCTGTTTTATTAAATAAGTTATTTAATTCTCGCAGTGCCGTGATTGCAACAATAAAATGCAGTCGAAAATTTTTTTCGTGCTTGAAGATGTGAGCACAGGATCCACCATGGCAATACACAAGAAGAGAGCATTTTTGCGACTGACAGTGGTGCTTATCCTTGTAAACGTTAACTCAGGCTTGTTGCGTGATATGCCTTATTTTAGTACATCAGTAATTGCCGGTAATTGTTTCTTTGTTGTTGTTTCATACTGATCGGTTTCAGGAAGTACCGCCCATCTTCATATCAGTTAAACAGTTAAAAAATAAATGACAACTGGGTTCTAACCGTGTGTTAACAGAGGTAAGATTGTTTCCTATCAAAAGCAATACAAACGCTTTATAACCCCTTCTCATAGTTATACAGTCACTATGAATTTCACTGTCATATACTAAATTCAAACTTGTATGCTACCGCTTCGTACAAAATTTTTAAAAGAAATCTGAATGGTGCAAAAAGCCCATAGTATTAATGAGTATCCTCTACATGTTCAAATGGATTTAAAAATACAATCTTGAAATAATTTATACAAAAACGTTCCAGAGGAATAAACATAAAACGTTACAGAGGATTTCCTAGACTGAGAAACATATTTTAGGAAAGGGAAACAGTTAAAGAAGACTTTTTAAGAATGTGTCCATTCTTCGTTTCCATTAGGCCATCGCAGAAGGAAGCTGTGCGAACAGATCCAAAAATGCGCGACACTGCGTGAAATCTGTAAGTTTGAAATTATGAAAAAAAATACAGCGATAGACAGACGGAAAATACAGTCTTCTTCTTCCTCTTGTGCCACGCCCCGCATCTGCGCACGGTCGGCGGGGTTATGAACGGATTTGGTACGGTTAATTTAACGGCTTGCCCGTCGCCCTTCCTGTAGCCACCCCATTAGAATGCGCGTACCATAACTGTCTTCGTATAGTGCTATTCATGTGAAAGTGTGCGAAAGTTTTCTAAATGTTTGCGAATCGTGTAACTGAGGCACAATTTGGGCACTAGGCCGGTATACACCTAGCACAGCGATCTTCAAACCTTTCCGCACAAGAGCCAATTTTGACATTGTGGAGCGGTACCTCCAACCGCATGGGTACTGATCTTATTATTAACTGGTAAACTACTTAACACAGTATGTTGTGAGCGCCCAACAGACCATGTATAGTAAGGGCGCGATAAGTTGACCGTCGGCCCCCTACTACCGATCTCTAAAAGTCGGCACCATTCGGAACGCTTCGTGTCGACTCTGTTTCAGGATGCGGCGACACCAAAGTTGTGACACTGTAATTACCTTATAGAGTGTTGTAATGTTGTCTCTGTGAGCAGATGATTAATAGATTTATGCTTCATAGATTTGTACATATACACTACTGGCCATTAAAATTGCTACACCAAGAAGAAATGCAGATGATATAAGGGTATTCATTAGACAAATATATTATACTAGAACTGACATGTTATTACATTTTCACGCAATTTGGGTGCATAGATCCTGAGAAATCAGTACCCAGAACAACCACCTATGGCCGTAATAACGGCCTTGATACTCCTGGGCATTGAGTCAAACAGAGCTTCGATGGCGTGTACAGGTACAGCTGCCCATGCAGCTTCAACACGATAACACAGTTCATCAAGAGTAGTGACTAGCGTATAGTGACGAGCCAGTTTTCAATTGGTGAGAGATTTGGAGAATGTGCTGGTCAGAGCAGCAGTCGAACATTTTCTGTATCCAGAAAGGCCCGTACAGGACCTGCAACATGTGGTCGTGCATTATCTTGCTGAAATGTAGGGTTTCGTAGGGATCGAATGAAGGGTAGAGCCACGGGTCGTAACACATCTGAAATGTAACGGCCGCTGTTCAAAGTGCCTCCAATGCGAACAAAAAAGGTTCAAATGGCTCTGAGCACTATGGGACTTAACATCTATGGTCATCAGTCCCCCAGAACTTAGAACTACTTAAACCTAACTAACCTAAGGACAGAACACAACACCCAGCCATCACGAGACAGAGAAAATCCCTGACCCCGTCGGGAATCGAACCCGGGAACCCGGGCGTGGGAAGCGAGAACGCTACCGCACGACCACAAGATGCGGGCCAATGCGAACTAGAGGTGACCGAGACGTGTAACCAATGGCACCCCATAGCATCATGCCGGGTGATACGCCAGTATGGCAATGACGAATACACGCTTCCAATGTGCATTCACCGCGATGTCACCAAACACGGATGCGACCATCATGATGTTGTAAACAGAACCTGGATTTATCCGAATAATGACGTTTTGCCATTCGTGCACCCAGGTTTGTCGTTGAGTACACCATAGCAGGCACTCCTGTCTGTGATGCAGCGTCAAGGCTAACCGCAGCCATGGTCTCCGAGCTGATAGTCCATGCTGCTGCAAACGTCGTCGGACTGTTCGTGCAGATGGTTGTTGTCTTGCAAACGTCCCCATCTGTTGACTCAGGGATCGAGACGTGGCTGCACGATCCGTTACAGCCATGCGGATAAGATGCCTGTCATCTCGACTGCTAGTGATACGACGCTGTTGGAATCCAGCACGACGTTCCGTATTACCCTCCTGAGCCCACCGATTCCATATTCTGCTAACAGTCACTGGATCTCGACGAATGCGAGCAGCAGTGTCGCGATACGATAAACGTCAACCGCCATAGGCTACAATCCGACCTTTATCAAAGTCGGAAACGCGATGGTACGCATTTCACCTCCTTACACGAGGCCTCACAACAACGTTTCACCAGGCAACGCCGGTCAACTGCTGTTTGTGTATGAGAAATCGGTTGGAAACTTTCCTCATGTCAGCACGTTGTAGATGTCGCCACCGGCGCCAACCTTGTGTGAATGCTCTGAAAAGCTAATCATTTGCATATCACAGCATCTTCTTCCTGACGGTTAAATTTCGCGTCTGTAGCACGTCATCTTCGTGGTGTAGCAATTTTAATGGCCAGTAGTGTATTAAAATGCATTATGCAAGACTAGACGTGGTCGTAAATGTTTTGAATATCATGTTTCTTTTACTTATTGTGTTCCATTATGGTAATGTTCTTTGCTACAAGTAAGTACCACATTTGAAGATGACCATCTCTGTAATGTGTATTCGCGAGTCCATGTCAGTTCTGTTTCAAAATTTATACCATAGCAGCCGACTGGTACGAGACGGGCATGTCCATGGGTTGTCAGTAGTGGAAGAAAAGCAATAAAACACTTCTCCTCTCGCACCGTCTAAGCCCGCGACGGCCGCACTACGTACTCCTCTGGCACCGAGGTTGGCGGCCATCTTTACTTACAAGGAGACCGCGCCTACTCGTCGTCACCTTTTTCGTCCAAATTAACGGTATGGCCAGGAATGAAAGTCACAGAAGCGGGAGTTTTAGCAGTCTTGCCGCGGGTCCGGCAAGACATAAGCCATTTATGTTAGGTAGTTTCCAGGCAGTGGTTGGCGCAGCGGAAAGATCACGGAATGGTAATCTGAGGGTCGTGAGGTCGAGTCTCTATGAGGAAACGTCTTTCTATTTTCAATTTTAACGTTACATATAGCGTAAATAAACCGAAATAGTGCTTCACATACTGTGTTTATTAATATTTTCATAAAAGACATGACAAGGAAAGGTGAACGAAAACTTGGGACTGCAAATAAATTTCCAGAAAGCGTTTGCAGGGCGTACAATATATTGAGCATTATTTCAGTTTATTTGCATTGTAAGTAACGTAAAAACTGAAAATAAAAAGAAGTTTGCAATAAGAACTCGACCTCACGACCCTCAGATTACCGTCCTGCATTCTTCCCGCTGCGCCAACCGCTGCCTTAAACTACGCTAACGTAAAAGGCTAACGCCTCATCCGACCCTACATCTACATCTACATGGATACTTTGCAAATCACATTTAACTGCCTGGCAGAGGGTTCATCGAACCACCTTCACAATTCTCCATTATTCCAATCTCGTATAGAGCGCGGAAAGAACGATCACCTATGTCTTTCCGTACGA
Source organism: Schistocerca serialis cubense (assembly GCF_023864345.2). NCBI lineage: Eukaryota > Metazoa > Arthropoda > Insecta > Orthoptera > Acrididae > Schistocerca > Schistocerca serialis. Next base: position 261,108,309 of record NC_064641.1, read on the forward strand.
GCTCTAATTTCACTTATTTTATCGCGGTGATCGTTTCTCCCTATGTAGGTCGGTGTCGCATTCGGAGGAGAAAGTTGGTGATTGGAATTTCGTGAGAAGATTCCGTCGCAACGAAAAACGCCTTTCTTTTAATGATGTCCATCCTAAATCCTGTATCATTTCTGTGACACTCTCTCCCATATTTCGCGATAATACAAAACGTGCAGCCCTTCTTTGAACTTTTTCGATGTACTCCGTTAGTCCTATCTGGTAAGGATCCCACACCGGGCAGCAGTATTCTAAAAGAGGACGAACTAGCGTAGTGTAGGCATTCTCCTTAGTAGGTCTGTTACATTTTCTAAGTGTCCTGTTAATAAACCGCAGTCTTTGGTTAGCCTTCCCCACAACATTTTCTGTGTGTTCCTTCCAATTTAAGTTGTTCGTAATTGTAACACTAAGGTATTTAGTTGAATTTACGGCTTTTAGATTAGACTGATTTATCGTGTAACCGAAGTTTAACGAATTCCTTTTAGCACTCATGTGGATGACCTCACACTTTTCGTTATTTAGGTTCCACTGCAAATGTTAGCACATTTAGATATCTTTTGTAAACCCTCGGCAAAATACTGTTTTTTTTTTTTTCTTAGCGACTGGCCATCTGAAGCTGCCACTTCTGTAACTTTTATTTCTGGCCATGTCCCTGTATAAAGCATAAATGTGGAGGAACTCAGTAATGGCAAATACGTACGTCCCCTTATTAGCTCAAAGCCAATTTCACCAGCTTCAATTAAATTAAGCACATATTATTACTGTTTGTCGGAATATATTTTGTTACTAAGCAGGAAAATTACACCATTAAGAAGCTGTTTTTTGATTCGGCTGAGAACCTAATCTGATTCGGGCAGCAGTTTGGCCCGAGAAACTGCCTAAAAACTACGCCACGCAGGCCGGCACTCCAACCCTCGTCTTTAATCCGCAGGTAGGATTCGATCTGTGGTGGGTGCATCTCCCCATTCTGGCAGATGGGCTTTAACGCGCACAGCTATCCGGGCGGGTACGGAAAACAAAGTCTGTTTTCTAGAAATAAGAATCGCTGATAAGTCCATGCCGGCAAGTATGCTCAGTTTTGATTACAAAAAGCATTATTTCAGTATGAAATGCACCGAATTACTTTGGGATGCATGGGAAAGACTCTTTCGTGTTACGAAAGGCGATTGACGTTGGCCTGCCAAGCGACCAGAGGCTTGTCCTCTGCCTGGGGCGTCGTTTGACGACAGTACAGGTGTGACACCTGGACAGAATGTCCATCTTCCGGTCGTTAACGCCGGCTTACGAAACCCTAGCCGCTACTACCGCTTGACGTAACTTCGCAGTCCACCTCATATGTACCTGTTCTAGTCCTCAAACGACATGGAAATAATAGATCGTATCGCTGGTCGATTCTTTCTCCCCTATACAGTTGAATCAAACTTTTTTTTTTTTAGTTTCGGTAAACTGATCTCTGTCATAAGTAACTATAGCTTTTCCAGTTGACAGGACAAGATCGAAAAAAGCTCTACAAGTGTGGTTAGAGGTCAAGATTGTGCTCATTGTGTTACTCAGTTTTAACAGCATAGTTCACTATGATTTCTTGCGACCAATAAAAGAGTACTACTTATAATCAATCCGAAAGGAAATGTTCGGACTTGCGGTGAAACAAATCATGGCTTTTGCATCACGATAACGCACCTAATTATACTTCGTTCCGCGTTGTTTGGTCAAAAATAGTACCCGAAAGATGTGACCTTTTTCGTTTACCAAAAATAACGAAAATCTTTAACGACCATCGTTTTACAAGCGCAGACGAGATTAAAAACGCATCGCTGAGAGAGCCGAAAGCTATTCCAAAGACCGAGCTCTACAGATGTTTTGAGGATTGGAAAAAATAATAGCACACGAGTTTAATACAGAATGGGGACTATTTTGAAGAGGACAGCTCTGACGTAGACGAGTAAATAAAATTGTTTCCAAAAAAGAAAATCTTCCCTAACTTTTTGGAACACACCTTGCATGCAAAAGTGTGTAATAATTAACCCCACCCACTCAACCGCATTGTCTCCCAAATCGTTTATATAGATTGCAAATAGCAGAAGGCCTATAACACTTCCTTCGGGAACGTCAGATACAGCTTCTGTTTTTGGAAAAAACTACATTTCGTTTAAGGAGACGATGATTCACTTACTAAAAAGTTTTGTTTATTTCGTTAAACAATCACAACTGGTTTTGACCACAATGTCTATCTTCAGATGCCAAAAGCGGCATTTGGTGAACACATGTTCATCCGTTATCAGACTTGTCTCCGACACCGTTTATGATTGTCTCACAAAAAGTTATTGCGTCAAGAAATAAACAAAACTTTGTCACTTCTGTTTCACTTGATGGTTTCCCCTCAGCTACTACGAACTGTGTCCTTGCTAATAGGAAATCATGATCTCAGCCACACGACTGAGAGAATATCCATAGGCCGCAATTTGATTAGAAGCGGCTTGTCAGGAACGGCGTCAAAAGCCTCCTGTAAATCCAGAAATATGGAATCAACTTGATATCCCTTGTCGATGGTGCTCAGTACGTTGCGTGAATAAAGGGTCAGTTGTGTTTCACAAGAACCATGATTTCTGAATAAGCGCTGACTATGTGTCAATAGGGCGTTTTCTTGGAAGTACTTCATAACGTTCGAACGTACTATAAGAACCAAAACCTTGTCACTCAATAATTCAGTAGATTATTTCTGTTTCCTTTCTTGTGTATTGGTGTGCCCTATTCAACTTTCCAGTCCTTAGATACGGAGCCATTAAGGACTCCGTGCTTAATTGTACAATATGTGACGAGTTACACCCGATAACGATAATTTTATGACCTGAATATGGTTGGTACCGCCATCGAAACTGGTCGTATCATCATATAGCTTTGCGATTTAGACAGATAAAAAGTTTCATATTTTTTTCAAAATGGCTCTGAATTTTTAAGTCTGCCTGTGTAATGAGACAGGGCACAAATTCGATTTGCGACAATAATGTTCTTCTTTGGAGGCTCGTGTAGCTGACGTCACCTGTCCCTGATTGATAAGCTCTTGCGGGCCAGAGTCTTACGTCTTACGAGGAAGCGCGCTTCCCTGAGATCAGGGAAGGGGGGGGGAGGGGTGAGGGGGAGGGGGCGACTGCGGGCAGACTGGATGTGCTTTGGGCCAGGGTAGCTTCCACCGACGTCCGTTGAGAATCAATGCTCAAGGTCACACCACGGCCGCCCCTACAAAACCCTCGGGTTACATTGAGCCACCACCACACAGGTGGCGTCGATTGAGCACAGCGGCGCTGGTGTGTGGAGAAGTCCAGAACGGACAGCTTAGCACCCGTGTTACGACTGCGGTGAGTCAGACCAGCAGCTTTCTAATTAGACCGACGAGGACTGAGCTCTTCGCTATACGTCTCCACTGCTGGCACTAAGTACAGCCATTATTTCAACACAAATTCGCTGTCCAAAATTGTTGACAGGAAGGAGAAGAAGCGAAATATCACACAGAATGATTAGGTGCACGAGAGATATTGTCAAGAATTGTTAGGTAGATGAACTATACGAGAAATAAGAATTGAACAAAATATGTCGACTGCAATATCGATACAACGCGAATTGAAAATGTGAAGGAAAGGGGAAATCTACGACATTATGTAGAAAATATCGGAGATAATCGGTAAGCGGGGGATGATCTTTATAGAATTATGATAGGTTATGAATGTTCCAATTCTTTCATTAGGATACGAATAGAAACAGTATCTAACACACAGAATACGGGAAGTAACTCGTTTAGGAATAAAGTAGGAAATTTAGGATAACTGTGGAGAACAAAATCGTGTCTAGAGAAATACAGACACAAGGAAGATACAACAACAGCATATCCCAGGAAAAGAATAAAAAATATTGGAAATTAAGGAACAGAGTAGATAGAAAAGGAACTGAAGTTGGAATGAAGATAACTGATTTCTTGCGGCATCTGCAAAAAGCAACATAATATTCTGACAATGGAATCACAGGAAGCCGCTGGGAAATTTGGCAGGACATCTGGTCGTTTGTAAAGGCCGTTTGTGGCACCAAAGTTGGTGGCCAGTCCCTGGCGAATGAGACAAGAACTGAAATTGAGGGTAGCAGAGAAAAAGCTGAAATGCTTAATTCCGTTTTCAAATGTTCCTTTACAAAGGAAAACCCAGGCGAATTGCCCCCCATTTTAATCCTCGTACCACTGAAGAGATGAATGAAATAAGATTAGACTCAGTGGTGTTGAGCAACAGCTGGCAACCAGGTACATGCAGTGTTTCTTGATTCCCGAAAAGCATTTGACTCAGTACCGCACCTACGCTTACTGTTAAAAGTACGATCATATGGGGTATCAAGTGAAATTTGTGACTGCATTGAGGACTTTTTGGTAGGGAGGACACAGCGTGTTATCTTGGATGGAGACTCATCATCAGATGTAGAAACAACTTCGGGTGTGCCCCAGGGAAGTGTGTTGGGACCCTTGCTGTTCATGTTGTATATTAATGACCTTGCAGACAATATTAATAGTAAAGTCAGGCTTCTTGCAGATGATGCAGTTATCTGTCATGAGGTACTATCTGAGAGAAGCTGCATAAATATTCAATCAGATCTTCATAAGATTTCAGCATGGTACAGAGAGTGACAACTTGCTCTAAATGTTCATAAATGTAAAATTTTGCACTTCAAAAAACGAAAAAACGTAATATCCTATGACTATAATATCAATGAGTCACTGTTGGAATTGGCCAACTTATACAAATATCTGGGGGTGAAATATGTGCAGGGATATAAAATGGAATGATCACACACACTACTGGCCATTAAAATTGCTACACCACGAAGATGACGTGCTACAGTCGCGAAATTTAACCTACAGGAAGAAGATGTTGCGATATGCAAATGATTAGCTTTTCAGAGCATTCACACAAGGTTGGCGCCGGTGGCGACACCTACAACGTGCTGACATAGGAAAGTTTCCAACCCATTTCTCATACACAAACAGCAGTTGACCAGCGTTGCCTGATGAAACGTTGTTGTGATGCCTCGTGTAAGGAGGAGTCATGTTTCTGACTCAGATAAAGGTCGGATTGTAGCCTATCGCGATTGCGGTTTATCGTATTGCGACATTGCTGCTCGCGTTGGTCGAGATCCAATGACTGTTAGCAGAATATGGAATCGGTGGGTTCAGGAGGGTAATACGGATCGCCGTGCTAGATCCCAACGGTCTCATATCACTAGCAGTCGAGCTGACAGGCATCTTATCCGCATGGCTGTAACGGATCGTGCATTCACGTCTCGATCCCTGAGTCAACAGATGGGGACGTTTGCAAGACAACAACCATCTGCACGAAAAGTTCAAAAAAATGTTCAAATGTGTGTGAAATCTTATGGGACTTAACTGCTTAGGTCATTAGTCCCTAAGCTTTCACACTACTTAACCTAAATTATCCTAAGGACAAACACACACACCCATGCCCGAGGGAGGACTCGAACCTCCGCCAGGACCAGCCGCACAGTCCATGACTGCAGCGCCTTAGACCGCTCGGCTAAGCACGAACAGCTCGACGGCGTTTACAGCAGCGTGGACTATCAGCTCGGAGACCATTGCTGCGGTTACCCTTGACGCTGCAGCAAAGACAGGAGTGCCTGCGATGGTGTACTCAACGACGAACCTGGGTACACGAATGGCAAAACGTCATTTTTTCGGATGAATCCACGTTCTGTTTACAGCATCATGATGGTCGCATCCGTGTTTGGCGACATCGCGGTGAACGCACATTGGAAGCGTGTATTCGTCATCGCCATACTGGCGTATCACCCGGCGTGATGGTATGGGGTGCCATTTGTTACACGTCTCGGTCACCTCTTGTTCGCATTGACGGTACTTTGAACAGTGGACGCTACATTTCAGATGTGTTACGACCTGGGGCTCTACCCTTCATTCGATCCCTGCGAAACCCTACATTTCAGCAGGATAATGCACGACCGCATGTTTCAGGTCCTGTACGGGCCTTTCTGTATACAGAAAATGTTCGACTGCTGCCCTGACCAGCACATTCTCCAGATCTCTCAGCAATTGAAAACGTCTGATCAATGGTGGCCGAGCAACTGGCTCGTCACAATACGCCACTCATTACTCTTGATGAACTGTGGTATCGTGTTGAAGCTGCATCGGCAACTGTACCTGTACACGCCATCCAAGCTCTGTTTGACTCAATGCCCAGGCGTATCAAGTCCGTTATTACGGCCAGAGGTGGTTGTTCTGGTTACTGATTTCTCAGGATCTATGCACGCAAATTGCGTGAAAATGTAATCACATGTCAGTTCTAGTATAATATATTTGTCCAATGAATACCCGTTTATCATCTGCATTTCTTCTTGGTGTAGCAATTTTAATGGCCAGTAGTGTAGATTCAGTCGTGGGCAAAGCAAGTAGTAGACTTACAAATCAATCGTGCGACCCATCCTAGAATATGCTCAAGTGTGTAGGACCCATACCAGATAGAACTAACAGAGGATATTGAAAGTATACAGAGAAGGGCAACACGAATGGTCACAGGTTTGTTTAATCCGTTGAAGAGTGTCACATAGATACTGAAGGACCTGAAATGGCAGACTGTTGAAGGAAGACAGACGTAAACAATCCCGAGAAAGTCTATTAAGAAAGTTTCAAGAACCTGGTTTAAATGATTACTCCAGGGATATACTACAGCCCCCTACATATCGTCCACATAGGGATTGTGGGGATAAGATTAGAATAATTACTGCACGAACAGAGGCATTCAGTCATTCTTCGCACGCTCCATACGCGTGTGGAACAGGAAGAAACCCTAATAAGTGGTACAATGGGACGTACGCTTTGCCATGCACCTCACGGCGGTTTGTAGAATATAAATGTAGATGTAAATGTGGATGCAGAAATTGATCTCCTCGCACATTTAACAATCAGTTTAAGTCGAGCTTTGTGGGCCACTCCTGTATGAATTTTACGGATTATTGAGCTAAAAGCATCTGTTTGGATTCTCTTTTGTGATGTACTCAGTAGCTTGAACATACATAAATTCTGAGTTTTCTAAACTTTCTCTGGTGTTGAGCGCTTGCGTAGCGGCTATCACTTGGGAAGAAACAGCTGCTTTAGCAATATAACCGGATGACCAAAAGTGTTTCTCATTCTCTCTTCCTTTTTTTCTGTTTTTTTTTGCTGTTACAAAGAATAGCTTCGGTGCGTGTTCTACGGCCCTTAAGCACTAATGTAGAAACGCATCAACATATGATTACCGTGGCAGCAGCAGTAACCGTCGGACTGAGTGTAATTTGTAGCGTGCACAATGCAGTAGTTACGCACTTATCCAACTCACCAGGTCTGGCATCCTGTGACTTCTTCCTGTGGCCTGGGATGAAAAGGGGCACGAGACAAGTACGTCGATACACGCAGACAAGTGGAGGGGGGGATCCCCTATCTCACAGGGAGAGGAAAAATATAATCTGCTGTATTTCTTTCAAGATAACGATTTAAAAGCTGGTATAATGCAAGTTTTCAACATGTTCGGAACTGTAACTTTTTTATAACTGCTTAGAAGTCGCCATTTGTCTTCCAAAATATTGCAAGTACCCCACACCCCCAGGCAAAGCACCCGCCCCTCCCCCCTCTGCAAACTGTCGTGTGGGCGTTCTTGACATATGGCGATATAGAAACCGTGAAACAAAAATCGCTGATAGACGTGAAACTGAGTGTGAACACCAGTGTTTCGCGGAACACAGTTTGGGTAACCGAGCTCTAACAGCATCATCTGTTCACCTGCGCTCCATGTTCGCTCTGTATAGATGATGTAGGCAAGTTGCAGCTCCGCTAGTTTGTGACAGTATTATGCAGCACTGCCTCAGTAACTACATACACCTCGGTTCAGTTGCTTTATGTTTCCCCAATTTATGCTGTATTTGCGACTTTTTCATTTGCAGAAACAAGTGTACAAAACACGTGATTCATTTTTAGGGAAGAAATATAACTTTTCCTTTTCTTTAGTTCTTTTTAGTGAACTGTGATGTTTCAGATATTGTCATATTGTTTGCAGTTGCACTTTTTATACAGTGCATTCAATGTTCATTAATATAACACAAGAGATGGAAAGAAGATTAGTGGTTACCGCCTCGATGCCTTCGTTGTCATTAAAAACGGAACATTAGCTCAGACGGAAAGGAATGGAAGAAGGAAGTAGCCCTGGTCTATGTAAGAAAGCGTCTCGGTATTCGACAGAACTTAAATTAGGATGACGGAACAAGGGGTATAGCTCCAGTCCTTCCAAAGAGAAGTCCATTGTCATAACTACCACGCTACTTCGTTTGGTCGGAGATTGGGAGATTATACTGCAGATATTTGTATGACACTAGCTATTTCTGAGATGTACACCATTAATGCGTTACAGGTTTCTAGCTTTCTAGCGAGAAAAAGGGGGAGGGGGGCAAGGGGTCTTTAGCGATACACAATTCCGCTCTTCAGCCACGAGCATTAAAAAATATATCAATGGCGAAAACAAATACTATGAAACGGTGAAATGTTTATAGATAGTTTTAAAAACTGTAAAAGGGATGGATTTTTTTTTGCGTATACGCAGAAACATTAAGACTCTTACTTTCTGTTTTTAGGGTTCTATAGCACAACTAATAATTTATGTTACATATTTTGACACTCACAAACTCACTCATCAAAACCAATAGGGTACTTCCTGTTGGTCTAGAATCATGAAATTTGGCAAGAATCAAGGTTTCGTATTACAAGCAAAGAGAAACAATCCGAACATTTCGAATTTGTTATTTCATCAGAGGAAAAACATTTTTTGTCATTTGTTATTCGACTTTGTCTGTTAAGACTACTTTTTCTCAGGAACGTGTAGACGCATCAAGTGGAAAGTTACGTCACGTACTAAGGTGTATAGTTCCTTGGCGCTGTAATAAATGTAAGCTTCTAAGTCAATGCGATCCAAAGACAGAGCCATTTATGTCTCACATTTTGATACTCACAAACTCACTGATTAAAATCTGTTGACATAGAATCATGATGTTTGTCGAGAAAAAAATTAGAAAATTGATAATTATTACACATGAAAAAATGTTTCTTTTATGACTTGTTATCCGACTGCAGACTTAAAATCAAAACATTCTCGAAGGTCTTGGCGTTCCTGGGACCGATATCTCGCCAATATCAGTGTCAATAATAATCAAAAATGGCCGTGATTCTCGATTTCCGATACGGATGAACTGTCTGTGTGCGTAATTAAGTTTATACGGAATCCTCTGAGTCAGAGTCGTACTCGCACCTGACCAATTTTTTAAAATTAAAATCAGAGGACTAAAAGATAAAAAACAACAAAAATACTGTATATACATTTAAAAACACGTCGTAGAAAAGGTGACATTCTTGTAAGAAACAGTACTGCACTTTCACTTAAAAGCAGGAGGACCTGCACTGGGAGAAGAGGATTTGGGAGAAGAGAGCCCATGCACACAGGGTTTTTTTTCCTTGTTTTGGTCCATAGTATCACCCATTCAACACATGGAATACTTTTCTGAACACCCTATGTGTGTGTATACACCAGGTGGCCCACGCACGCCGTCCTCCGTTGACGTTAGTTAATGAGGGATACCACAGACTCCGAAAGGTTTGCCTAAGCAGAACAGTAAAGGGGACTCCACGCCAACAGAGAGGAGACCCTGCTAAGCGTAAGACCAGCGCTTGAAAACAAACAATTTACAGTTATAACTGGTCCTATAGCTCGTTGCTAGAAAAATTTCTTGCTGTAGGTGGCGTGCCAGGATCGATTCCTGGGCTCGAGGAAAGTGTCTGTATAGAAGAATGGTGGTCCCTGATCAAAACAATACGCACAAGAGCCAAAGCATATTAATTATCTGTTTCAAGACATATCAACCTATGACAGGTAATTTATTAACAACACATAATGCAGCAATTCGTGCTTCACAATTGGCAGCATTACATAAATGCTATCATATCTTTGATTGCAATAAAGAACAATGAATATAATATCATAAATGATATTCCTTTAAAGCTATCTTGCAGGCTGACAGATCTTTATAATTGCATTATTCATTATACAAATGTTCAAATGAATGTCAGCCTTGATGATGCGCCTCTCGATATTAGTATGGATACCTCTTAATATTTCTGCAAATACTGGAGTGCAGACATGACGTATTTGTTCTGTTAACATACATTTGGATTTTCCGGTTCCGTTTCGTAAACCCTGGCTTTGATATTATCACAAAAAAAAAAAAAAAATCAAGGGGCGTTAAATCATGCGGTCTCGCTGACCATCGAATGCAACCATCACGACTTATCCACCGTTTGCGGTACACAATGTTGAGACATTCCCTAACCCCTCTAATGGGGTGATGCACCATCGTGCTGAGGCCAGTACCTCACAGCTAGGATTTGCCCAAGATTCAGCTCATTCTGTAGGACTTGCAAATACAGCCGAACAGTTAGTCTGGGAGCCAAATAAACTGGTCCGGTAATGTGGTCTCCTAGAATGTCGCACCACAGTTTACCACCCCACAATAATGTACGAGGTGCATTCAAGTTCTAAGGCCTCCGATTTTTTTTCGCTGGACTGGGAAAGAGATAGAAACATGCGCATTGTTTTAAAATGAGGCCGCATTCATTGTCAATACGTCCCAGAGATGGCAGCACCGTACGGCAGATGGAATTTTACCGCCAGCGGCGAGAATGAGAACTGTTTTAAATACTTAAAATGGCAACGTTTTCCTTACTTGAACAGCGTGTAATCATTCGTTTTCTGAATTTGCGTGGTGTGAAACCAATTGAAATTCATCGACAGTTGAAGGAGACATGTGATGATGGAGTTATGGATGTGTCGAAAGTGCGTTTGTGGGTGCAACAGTTTAATGAAGGCAGAACATCGTGTGACAACAAACCGAAACAACCTCGGGCTCGCACAAGCCGGTCTGACGACATGATAGAGAAAGTGGAGAGAATTGTTTTGGGGGATCGCCGAATGACTGTTGAACAGATCGCCTCCAGAGTTGGCATTTATGTGGGTTCTGTGCACACAATCCTGCATGACGACCTCAAAATTCGAAAAGTGTCATCCAGGTGGGTGCCACGAATGCTGATGGACGACCACATGGCTGCCTGTGTGGCATGTTGCCAAGCAATGTTGACGCGCAACGACAGCATGAATGGGACTTTCTTTTCGGCGCGTTGTGACAATGGATGAGATGTGGATGCCATTTTTCAATCCAGAAACAAAGCGCCAGTCAGCTCAATGGAAGCACACAGATTCACCGCCACCAAAAAAATTTCAGGTAATCGCCAGTGCTGAAAAAATCATGGTGTCCATGTTCTGGGACAGCGAGGGCGTAATCCTACGAAAATGTTTTGAAGAACAAATTCCTTCCTGCACTGCAACAAAAACGTCCGGGAAGGGCTGCACGTGTGCTGTTTCACCAAGACAACGCACCCGCACATCGAGCTAACGTTACACAACAGTTTCTTCGTGATAACAACTTTGAAGTGATTCCTCATGCTCCCTACTCACCTGACCTGGCTCCTAGTGACTTTTGGCTTTTTCCAACAATGAAAGACACTCTCCGTGGCCGCACATTCACCAGCCGTGCTGCTATTGCCTCAGCGATTTTCCAGTGGTCAAAACAGACTCCTAAAGAAGCCTTCGCCGCTGCCATGGAATCATGGCGTCAGCGTTGTGAAAAATGTGTACGTCTGCAGGGCGATTACGTCGAGAAGTAACGCCAGTTTCATCGATTTCGGGTGAGTAGTTAATTAGAAAAAAAAGTCGGAGGCCTTAGAACTTGAATGCACCTCGTAGATTGTGTCTATTAGCAGTGGCGTCATTGGCGAAAATCTGTCTGATGACATCCAGATTTACTGCTACTTTATGTGCGAGACATCTGGAAAACGATAACCGATTTTTAAATCGTATCCACATAGTTCTGCGGCTCTTTTCTTCGTCCTAATTACGTTGAGAAATAGATATTGTTGGGCGATATCTAGTGTCTTTCATAATATTAATAATAATGACAGTATTATTATTATTGTAGGTACAAATAGCACTGCAACGTCAAAGCAATAGCACGATAACACCTCCGTTTATACTATATCGTACGTACGCTTTCTTTTCATTTCAGCTACGCTTACCACCGAGCGAGGTGGTGCAGTTGTTAGCACACTGGACTCGTATTCGGGAGGACGATGATTCAAACCCGCGTCCGGCCATCCTCATTTAGGTTTTCCGTGATTTCCCTAAATCTCTTCAGGCAAATGTCAAGATGGTTCCTTTGAAAGGGCACGGCCGACTTACTTCCCCATCCTTCCCCAGTCCGAGCTTGTATTCCGTCTCTAATGACGTCGTTGTCGACGGGACGTTAAACACTAATCTCCTCCTTTATGCTCACCGTGCGCGGGATGTGCTCCAGAATACTCAACAACATTCCGAGGAACATCGGATGCGTCGCGGTTTGGTCTTTCCACGACACGTTGTACCTGGAAAGCTCCTTTAGTTCTTAAACACATCTCTGTACGTCTAAAAACATACGCAGAAGGTAGACGTCTCGTTGGAAAGCGTTGTGAGTACAGGTTTCGGACCTCAGCAGCACTGCGGTCCATCTCCTCACAGATCAATATCATATAGGTGTAGTCTTTGCTAGAGGCACATTGCACTTGTTACCTGTTTGACTGTAACACCTGATTCTCCTAACTACAGACGGCCATGCGACCTTATTGGAGCGAAACCAGGAGGAAAACGGACGCAGATGGCGGCACAGCTCGGTCGAGGTTTGCTTGTACGACGGTCGTCCAATAGGTAATGCCCCACATTTTTTTTTCTCAGAACATATTTATTGTTAAGAGTCAGAATTTGGTGACAATATACATTAACATGTCTTGTCCATGTCCTATTTTTCTACATAGTCTCCATTACGTTCTATGGCCGGGCGCCAACGTTGTGGAAGAGCATTCATTCCCTGCTGGTAAAAGCTCTTGTCGTAGGCGTAGCTATGTTTTCACGGCATGACTGACACTCTCGTCATCTTCAATGTGTTTTCCCCACAGCGAATCTTAAAGCGGCCCGAAGAGAAGCAAGTCCGACGGTGCCAGGTCTGGACTGTAGGGTGGATGAGGCAATGATGACCAACCCAATTTGGCGATGTGTTCACGGATTCTCAGACTTGTGTATGGGCGTGCGTTATCGTGTTGGAGCAAGATTTATGCTGGATTCTTGTCCGATCGAACACGTCGGAAACGGTTATCGAGTTTATTTTGAGTCTTCACGTATACCTCTGAACTGATGGTTGACCTTCTTGGAATCACATCCACGAGAATGACGCCATCAGAATCCCAGAAGACTGTCACCATCACATTTCCAGCAGAGGGAGTTGTCTTGAATTTCTTCTTCTGTGGTGAATGAGGATGATGTCACTCCATGCACTGCCTTTTTGTTTCCGGCGCAAAGTGGTGCACCCAGCTTCCGTCCACCGTAACAATCTGTGACAGAAAGGGCTCTCCGTCGGTCTCAAAACGCTCGCAACAATTCACATGAAATGGACTTTCTCTGAATCTTGTGGTCCGCTGTGAGCATTCGTGGAACCTATCGTGAGCACCTTTTTGAATATCCGGGAGTCTCGATCACTCCACACGCACTTCCACTGCCGACCGACAACCGTAGAGCCAATTGTCGAGTTTTGATGCGCCGGTCGACACAAATGATGGCATCCGCACGATTCAGCATGTCTGGAGCAGTGGGACAGGACGTCCCGAGCGCTGTTGTTCATGGAGCTCTGTTTCTGTATTCCCTGAGGCTGTGACTTTCTTTACCCATCTCGCCACTGTACTACTACCAACCGCAGCATCGCCATACACTGCACAGAAACGTTTATGGATGTTCACCACGGTTTCTTTTCATGCACACGCGAATTAAATAACAGCACACTGCTTGTAACGTGAGTCGTATGTAGATGCCACTCTGGTGCTGTACTACGGCTCTGCCATCTGTCAGAACGATTCGAAACTTCATCGGCGCACAGAACAAACATCAAATGTGAAGCACCATCAACGACGTTCGTCTATGCATATTAATGGATTTTTAAAAAATATGAGGGGCATTACTTATTGAACGACCCTCGTACATGGACTTCTCCCTTGGATGTGTTGTTGTTGTGGTCTTCAGTCCTGAGACTGGTTTGATGCAGCTCTCCCTTGGATAACAGTGACATATTACTACTACTGCTACTACTACTATGTGATCAGGCCCAGTGGACTGCACGCTTCTACAAGTTTCCTCCTCCACTGTATTCCGTCCATTGCTGCTATCCGCCATCCGTCCACATCTATTGACACTTGGTTTAAATCTTCATGGAAGCCGTCCCTCCAACGCTTCTTGGGTCTCCCTGGGTGTCTCCTTCCTGTAAGTGTGAAATCCAGGACTTTCCGAGGCCATCTGTGTTCTATATGGCAGTGAGACATAGAGCATTTGGAAACAGGACTTCCATAAGTTCCTCGTTTTTGAGAGAGGAGTGCTTCGGAAGATCTTCGGTCCGGTTCTGGATGTAGATACAGGGGAATGGAGGATCAGATACAACCAAAAGCTTGAGGAACTATACCAGCACCTCAACATAGCAAGAACTGTCAAAGGCAAGCAGTGACATATACGCATATTAATATATGCGGGAAACATAAAACTACAGAGGAAGGCTTGCGCGGGCTATGTGGTATACAAATGGCTATTCTTAAGAGAGACAATTGTATATTTCCTCCGAAAGTAGACTAGTGCGGTATCGGTTTTATCGATGCGTATTAACAGGGACATTAAACGACGAAGAATTACTACACTACTGGCCATTAAAATTGCTACACCAAGAAGAAATGCAGATAATAAACAGGTATTCATTGGACAAATATATTATACTAGAAGTGACATGTGATTACATTTTCACGCAATTTGGGTGCATAGATCCTGAGAAATCAGTAACCAGAACAATCACCTCTGGCCGTAATAACGGACTTGATACACCTGGGCATTGAGTCAAACAGAGTTTGGATGGCGTGTACAGGTACAGTTGCCGATGCAGCTTCAACACGATACCACAGTTCATCAAGAGTAATGATTGGCGTATTGTGACGAGCCAGTTGCTCGGCCACCATTAATCAGACGTTTTCAATTGCTGAGAGATCTGGAGAATATGCTGGTCAGGGCAGCAGTCGAACATTTTCTGTATCCAGAAAGGCCCGTACAGGACCTGAAACATTCGGTCGTGCATTATCCTACTGAAATGTAGGGTTTCGCAGGGATCGAATGAAGGGTAGAGCCCCAGGTCGTAACACATCTGAAATGTAGCGTCCACTGTTCAAAGCACCGTCAATGCGAACAAGAGGTGACCGAGACGTGTAACCAATGGCACCCCATACCATCACGCCGGGTGATACGCCAGTATGGCGATGACGAATACACGCTTCCAATGTGCGTTCACCGCGATGTCACCAAACACGGATGCGACCATCATGATGCTGTAAACAGAACCTGGATTCATCCGAAAAAATGACGTTTTGCCATTCGTGTACCCAGGTTCGTCGTTGAGTACACCATCGCAGGCGCTCCTGTCTGTGATGCAGCGTCAAGGGTAACCGCAGTCATGGTCTCCGAGCTGATAGTCCATGCTGCTGCAAACGTCGTCGAACTGTTGGTGCAGATGATTGTTGTCTTGCAAACGTCCCCATCTGTTGACTCAGGGATCGAGACGTGGCTGCACGATTCGTTACAGCCATGCGGATAAGATGCCTGTCATCTCGACTGCTAGTGATACGAGGCCGTTGGGATCCAGCACGGCGTTCCGTATTACCCTCCTGAAGTCACCGATTCCATATTCTGCTAACAGTCATTGGATCTCGACCAACGCGATACGATAAACCGCAATCGCGATAAGCTACAGTCCGACCTTTATCGTAGTCGGAAACGTGATGGTACGCATTTCTCCTTCTTACACGAGGCATCAGAACAACGTTTCACCAGGCAACGCCGGTCAACTGCTGTTTGTGTTTGAGGAATGGGTTGGAAACTTTCCTCATGTCAGCACGTTGTAGGTGTCGCCACCGGCGCCAACCTTGTGTGAATGCTCTGAAAAGCTAATCATTTGCATATCAGAGCATCTTCTTCGTGTCGGTTAAATTTCGCGTCTGTAGCACGTCATCTTCGTGGTGTAGCAATTTTAATGGCCAGTAGTGTAGTACCGACTGGGTAGCGCCTTAACTCTCGCTGACTGCTTTCGCCATGGAGTAGCGCTGCTCACACGCTGCTGAAGTACTGGTTATTCTTCATGGTTTAATATTCCATGTTAAAACATATCATTAAAACGGATATGGCGCTAGACTGATTTGGGACCGCTCTGTCGAATGGTCACTTAGAATTTCGCTTTAAAATAATGTTTTCGTAACGGGAAACAAATCGACGCTTTCCTTAGACAAAGGGCGTCGCATGAATGACGTGACGAGCAGTATTTATTTTCGCTGACTCTAGCATACATCGACAAATCTTAGGGGGAACACTGTGTCAGTAAAATGGTTGCTGCCAGCTCGCCCCACAATTGACGTGGAGGGGAATGAAATCATCAATTAAAAAACGTCTTGTACATCCGTCTACTGAATCGATCATATAGTTGTTTTCTGTGTGGGATAGCATGGGGTGATTACTGAAAAGGCAGTGTTGTGCTTAGCGTAGGAAGCGATAACACGCTGCGGTAACACCGCGCGACGCTTATCAGGAAGTCTAGACTTGTTGCGAAAGTAGTCGCTAGATGCCAGCAGTAAACAAATCACGAGCCAGATTTTGATGATGGGTATGAGCGGTGCCTAGGGACACAATTCTTGCGATTAAGACATTTTGACAGGTTCCCAGCGGATGTGCGTGAGGGTGTCTATTGAGGCAGCCATGGCGTTGACAGATTATGGAAGATTCGCATACTCTTAAGCCACCGAATTAGGAATATTGGACTCGTATTAGATTTACGATTTCAGTGGTTACTCTAAAGCACTTAAGGCAGATAAAACAATGGTTCCTTTGAAAAGCACATGGCAGAATTCCTTCTTCAACTTTCTGCTATCAGATCGTGTAATTCGTCTCAAATGACGTCATCGCCGACTGGACGCTAAACTCTCGTCTCCTTTCCTTAGACTCGTTGGCTGTTTGAAAACACCAAAGGCGAACGGATCCACGCTCGAAATGTCGCTTCACTCGAGTTGTCTCTACAACTGTAAGCAGTGGAAGCATAGATGACGCGAAGTGTCTTCTGGCCAAACGGCCTACAATACAGTTTCATACTGCCTCCTAGTAAACGAAAGACGTGCATATGGCATATGTTAGTTACTTTTTACATACACTACCTGACATTTTCAGACCACAGAGACATCTTCAAGTGTTTACATCACAAAATATATGAATGGCTTACGCGCTATTAAATGTGATTAGCGTTTTACTTGTAAATCATTGTCGCGAGGATAATTCTATATGAGCCTTCAGGCTAAAACTCATTCGTAGTGTTTTTAAAGCGTAATAAAGAAATATTTTAGTAGCTGGAATGATTTCCGTTAGCAAAATTTTTTGCTTCAAACAGAGCTCAGTCCTCAGTCAGAAGCGAAAGGCAGTCGGCAGGCCTCGGAGAAATGTGATTACGATCGCTACTATTCAGGGAAGGACGACGAAGTTTTACCACACCTGCCGCGTCATGGGAAAATCGTTGCTCAGCGGAGGAAAAAATGCATCTGGCCAACATGCCATAAACTGGTATAATGTATTGTGCGTAAACAGGCGATGAGACCCAACATCACTGGTATTGTTTGCTTACGCCAACGCTTACCCTGTCACTGCAATCAGTCTCGCAGTTGTCAGGCATCTGGGAGTACCCATCCGGAGAGATTTGAAAATGTAGTGGTAACGCCGGAAATGTGTAGAAAGAGGTGATAATTCGATAGTTTACTTACTTATTCGATAAGGTAAAATGTAATCGACAAACTTTGAGTGTCTACCAGTCAAATTAATCGAAATTTGAAGACATCGGGAGGGCGTTTTAATCGTATTTCCTTGATGTCTATGTAAAGCTATTGCTTTTTAAAAATCCGAGTCTTTTACTCGGCTGGACGGGAAATTATTTACACCACTCAAATCCCCTACTCGGAGCCATTATACACTCCTGGAAATGGAAAAAAGAACACATTGACACCGGTGTGTCAGACCCACCATACTTGCTCCGGACACTGCGAGAGGGCTGTACAAGCAATGATCACACGCACGGCACAGCGGACACACCAGGAACCGCGGTGTTGGCCGTCGAATGGCGCTAGCTGCGCAGCATTTGTGCACCGCCGCCGTCAATGTCAGCCAGTTTGCCGTGGCATACGGAGCTCCATCGCAGTCTTTAACACTGGTAGCATGCCGCGACAGCGTGGACGTGAACCGTATGTGCAGTTGACGGACTTTGAGCGAGGGCGTATAGTGGGCATGCGGGAGGCCGGGTGGACGTACCGCCGAATTGCTCAACACGTGGGGCGTGAGGTCTCCACAGTACATCGATGTTGTCGCCAGTGGTCGGCGGAAGGTGCACGTGCCCGTCGACCTGGGACCGGACCGCAGCGACGCACGGATGCACGCCAAGACCGTAGGATCCTACGCAGTGCCGTAGGGGACCGCACCGCCACTTCCCAGCAAATTAGGGACACTGTTGCTCCTGGGGTATCGGCGAGGACCATTCGCAACCGTCTCCATGAAGCTGGGCTACGGTCCCGCACACCGTTAGGCCGTCTTCCGCTCACGCCCCAACATCGTGCAGCCCGCCTCCAGTGGTGTCGCGACAGGCGTGAATGGAGGGACGAATGGAGACGTGTCGTCTTCAGCGATGAGAGTCGCTTCTGCCTTGGTGCCAATGATGGTCGTATGCGTGTTTGGCGCCGTGCAGGTGAGCGCCACAATCAGGACTGCATACGACCGAGGCACACAGGGCCAACACCTGGCATCATGGTGTGGGGAGCGATCTCCTACACTGGCCGTACACCACTGGTGATCGTCGAGGGGACACTGAATAGTGCACGGTACATCCAAACCGTCATCGAACCCATCGTTCTACCATTCCTAGACCGGCAAGGGAACTTGCTGTTCCAACAGGACAATGCACGTCCGCATGTATCCCGTGCCACCCAACGTGCTCTAGAAGGTGTAAGTCAACTACCCTGGCCAGCAAGATCTCCGGATATGTCCCCCATTGAGCATGTTTGGGACTGGATGAAGCGTCGTCTCACGCGGTCTGCACGTCCAGCACGAACGCTGGTCCAACTGAGGCGCCAGGTGGTAATGGCATGGGAAGCCGTTCCACAGGACTACATCCAGCATCTCTACGATCGTCTCCATGGGAGAATAGCAGCCTGCATTGCTGCGAAAGGTGGATATACACTGTACTAGTGCCGACATTGTGCATGCTCTGTTGCCTGTGTCTATGTGCCTGTGGTTCTGTCAGTGTGATCATGTGATGTATCTGACCCCAGGAATGTGTCAATAAAGTTTCCCCTTCCTGGGACAATGAATTCACGGTGTTCTTATTTCAATTTCCAGGAGTGTATAAGATGTTAACAGGGAGTAAAGTGGTGCAAAATGTCTACAGAAAATTACATCCCACAGACAAGAAGCAATTCTGTCATGCTTTTTGCATCAGCTGTTTGGTATTATCTGCTTATCAAGATTTTTTTCGGGGTGATTTGGAGAGGTGAACAGTGGACGTCTGAGTATTGATATGGAAAAACATGCGTTAGCATCATAACCTGAATCCAGCGAAATTGGCGTGTAACAGGAAGATAACGGCATCAGTCGTGTTTTCGTTTTTTAATTCCTTTTTATTCTCAAGGGGTTGAGAAATAAACTGTAGTTCATCTGAAAAAATCAAGCTAGATAAATTCAATGAACCATTTCTACTTGGGCTGTTTAATTAGACAAATGCTTTATACTGCGCTACTTGCTATTTGTGAATACATCCACAGTGATCTTGTCAATGACCAAGGGTCAAAATACACGTACAAAATAACGCCTCCAGTAACTTCAAGTATGGTTTGTTCATCCATAGGTGCACACAACTTCGTAACATAGACCAACAAACCACACGTATACTAGTTGTGATATTCATAACCACATGTGATCAGCACGACTTTTCCGTTTATAGTAGGTAGAGACTGAAAAGTTCACTAGCGGTGTTGACTGAATTGCTAGCCAGCTGTTCTTTAAAAGTTGCTTCATAAGGCTAGTGTACGGCGAATAGGTTTCACGGGCCACTATGGAGCTGAAAGTGATACAAATTTAAGACGTGGTTGGAAGTGCAATAATTATAAATAACAGTAATGATAATCAAAAGCTGAGATGGAAAACCAATACTAAGCAAAAAAGGGAAAACAAAAGAGGAGTGAGTTTATGGAGAGTCTAAACAAGGGAGATGAACTTGAAGGCAGTCTTATAGAAATGAAAGAGAACGTAGATGAAGATGAGGTGGGGGATATGTTGAGCGAGAGGAATTTGACACAGCACTGAAAGATTTAAGTCTCCAGGGAGTGTACGACATCGTCAGCTATGGAAAAACTATTCCATCTGCTGTTCTTCACGAAGAACTTAATAATCCCAGCTCCAAAGCAAGCAGGTGCTGGCAGGTGTGAATATTAGCGAACTATGAGTTTAATAAGTTATGGTTGCAAAATTCCAATACGAATTCTTTGCAGAAGAGTGGAAAACTGGTAGAAGCCGACCTCGGGGAAGATCAGTTTGGATTCCGTGTAGGAACACACGAGACAGTACTGAACCTACAATTTCTCTTAGAAGACAGGCTATGGAAAGCTAATCCTATGTTTATAGCATCTATAGGCTTGGAGAAGGCTTTTGACAATGTTGACTGAAATACATTCTTTGAAATTCTGGAGATGGTAGGAATAAAATACAGTGACCGAAAGGCTGTTTACAATTTGTACAGAAACCAGATGGCAGTTATAAGAGTCGAGAGGCATGAAAGGGGAGCAGTGGTTGAGAAGGGCGTGAGACAGCGTTGTAATCTGTCTCTGATATTATTCATTCTGTACTTTGAGCAAACTGCAAAGGAAATCAAAGAAAAATTTGGGGTAGGAATTACAGTTCAAAGAGACACTGTAATTCTGTCAGAGACAGCAAAGGACATGGAAGAGCAATTGAACGAAATGGGCAGTGTCTTGAAATGAGGATATAAGATGAACAACAACAAAAGAAAAACAAAGATAATGGAATGTAATCAATTAAATCGGGCAATGCTGAGGGAATTAAATTTGGAAACGAGAGATTTAAAATAGTAGATGCGTTTTGGTATTTGGGAGCAAAATAACTGATGATGGCTAAAGTAGAGAGGATGTGAAATGTAGACTGGCTATGGCAAGAAAAGCGTTTCTGAAGAAGAGATATTTGTTAACATAGAATACAAATTTAAGTGTTGGGAAGTCTCATCTGAAAATATTTCTGTGGAGTGTAGCCATGTAGTCCGCAGCTCGTGGTCGTGCGGTAGCGTTCTCGATTCCCACGCCCGGGTTTCCGGGTTCGATTCCCGGCGGGGTTAGGGATTTTCTCTGCCTGGTGATGACTGGGTGTTGTGTGATGTCCTTAGGTTAGTTAGGTTTCAGTAGTTCTAGGGGACTGATGACCATAGATGTTAAGTCCCATAGTGCTCAGAGCCATTTGAACCATTTTTGTAGCCATGTATGTAAGTGAAACATGCATGATAAACAGTTTAGACAAGAGGAGAATGGAAGCGTTTGAAATGTGGTGCTACAGAGGAATGCTGAAAGTTAGATGGGTAGATCATGCAACAAATGAGGAGTTGCTGAATAGAATTGGCGAAAAAAGGAATTTGTGGGGCAACCTGTTGATGGAACATATTGTGAGACATTAACGGACCACCAGTTAAATATTTTAGGGAAGTTGGAGGGTAAAAATCGTTAAGGAGAGCGAGAGACGAAGTCAGTAAGCAGATTGAGAAGGATGTAAGTTGCATTAGTTATCGGAGATGAAGTGGCTTGGTCAGGATAGAGTAGCATGGAGAGCTGTACGGAACCAGTCTTCGGACTGAAGACCATAACAACAACAACAGCAACAACAACAAGAGGAAAAGCGAGGAGGCGGAGGAAGAGCGAATCCGTTGTGCCAACAGGGAATTTAGAGTTGACACGGCACTAGAGTAGAATATAATTGAAAAACAGAACATTTAGGCCTTGGTTTCACTGTATGTATTGACCAAGAATGTTTGAGCCCGGAAAGTATCTCTGTTAGCTGAAACAGCAAACGTACGGTTCTATTTCGCTAGGCTGCGTCATGGTAAATAGTGAACGATTCCATGTGTTAGTGCTGCGTCACCTTGCGAGAGCCTCGGGTACTGTACAGCGGGGACTCCCCCCACCATCCCCCGCCCACCACCCCGACGCCAACGGGTAGGCTGGCTGGTCGAGCAGGCTTATCGCCGGTTTGGTTGCGTCAACCCGGCAAGCGGTTAATAGTCGCGGTTCCGCGTTCTGAGGTGGCCAGTGCCGCGCTCTGCTACTGTTTTCCTTAAGCTTCCTGCTTGCTCCCGCCAGTACTGTTGTTGCAGAAACGTATAATACGAGTATATTCTGTACTCGACTTAATTCTCGGTGTTTGTTGGACAGTATAAACGATGTCTAATAGAATGGTATAAGATAATTTACTAAAAGTGGCGTCCTTCGGCAGCTACAATCATTTCGTACAGTGCGGGTAACAAATGGATTCCGTAATTTTTTTTAAAAAAGAAGACAAAAACAGTCGTTTGAGGTAATGCCTCACTGGGCCAGATTTCTAGATCATTAAGACATGTCAAGTGTTGTTCAGAGTGGACGTGCTTGCTTGGACTGAAACAAATGGTTATCGGAAGGAGCGATGTGCTGTGAATGTGTTGGGTGGGGCTAGCCTCCCATCGAAGTCCCTTCGAGGTTTTCTTCACTCCACTCCGAAGCGACAGGCGGATCTGAAAGCCTAATATTTTTACTGTTAAATGGGTCTTGTGTCGCTGTCCGCTAAGATGCTCTAGTGTAACTACTGCCATCTCTTCGTCAACAGTGAGAATTAATAAAAGCTCTCAGTAGCAACTGATGTGCACCTAAGGATGTTTCTTGCGACTGAAAAAAAAAGTTACTGAAAAAGGAAAAGATATATGGCAATGTAGATAGTTGCGTATTCTAGGTATATTCACACCCTTTGGGCACCATATAATACAGAGTGTTTTGTCTTAAATGAAACTGTTCCGTGTGATGTGTGCGTGCAGAGTGTAGTTACATGATAGTGATGAACTGTAAATGTCGTTTAGCAAAGTTGGTTGCGATATCCCACGGATAGCACTCAGCCGCCTGTCGGAAATGTTGTTCTTCCTCCGTGCTCAATACTCATTTCTTTGCGGTTGGGTGAGAGTTGTGTCGTTGAAACAACGGGTAGGTGATAAGCTGTTGGACGTCCATGCCTCAACGTGGAGTTAGGAAGCTTGCCCGCTCTGTAAAGCGGATAGGCAGCAAACTGTGGCAGATCTATGATTTGATGACAAAGAGAGAGAGAGAGAGAGAGAAAAAGAGAAGGAGAGAGAGAGAGAGAGAGAGAGAACGTGTCTCCTTCCAAAAGATTGTGCGCACGGATTTGGGACGTAGCCCAAGAGAATGTTACGTCATTACTCTCTTTCACTTTCAAGCTGTGGTGTGGCAAATTTCTTCCACTCGAGCGGTTCACGAGAACTCTTTCTCCGTTTCAACTACCGGTGACTTAAGCTACTGCGCCAGATACAGCTAGCTTTGACGAATCACTATACGGAACTGAAGTCACTCATTTCAAAGTGAGATGTGTCTCAATATATTCTTAAGTTGCCTGTGAAAAGCACATAATACAGAAAGGAATCGACCTCTGCAAACTTCCGGTGGCAGTTCGCGGATGTTGACTGATCTCCGATACCGTGACGCAGAGACTTCGATGTCGACGAGGATGAGTTTCAAGTTCACGTCGAAAAGATGGTCATTTGGGGATAGTGTACTAGTACAGTTAGACAAAGATCCAAAGTTACATTATAAAAAACAGTGTCTTAGTGACATAATATTTATTTAGTCAAGATGGTAATAAAGTATTTATTTTTGTTTACGGTAACTGGTTTCCGTCTACGTGACCATCTTCAGACCAGAGGCTTAGAAGACGTGAGGAGCCTGTAGACGGAGCCGCTGTGAGAACCTGTCATCAGCTGCTCAAGTGAAACCGGTTACAGTAATCAAAAATAAATAATTTATAACTCTCTAGAAAACTGTTTTTGTTAAAGCATAAATTTTTAAACTACGCGCCTACGTGAGGCTGATAAATTTTTATGTCTGATGATGGCTGCAAAGCCGAAACCATTATTCACTTTTAATAAATTATGTGTGACCAACTCATTGACTTTTATAATCTTCTCCGATACGAAAAGTCACTGGTCTCCTTAGGACGTACAAACGGCCTCACTTCGCGTCAAAAATTTTACACGAGTAACGAAATACCCCAGAGAACATTTCCTAACGACCTGCTTGTCGGTGGTCAAAAATAGTGTGAAAAGCTTGTAAGGGTGTTGCATGGAAGGTTGTGTTGAGAAATAACTTTTTAAGAAAAAAATTCGATACGTTGCGCCATTTCCGAGTTAACTGGCATCGAATTTAGCCAATCAGGCCCATGCGAGCGCAGATCCAACTGACCCGACAGATTCTGTTAGTGTCAGTTGTTCTCATAGCGTAGATGACAGCGCAAGAGATTGCTCAGTCTTTGCCTCGGGTTCGATCCTTACTATCGTCCCACGTGCAGTTTTTGCATCGCTCTTCTATCCACTTTTAGGAAACCAAACGAGGAACACATTTCGCGACACCGGCTTGGCGGGCCGCTTGGTATTGTGCGCCCAACAGCCTGATTGGCTTTCAATGCTAATTGGCTTTGAAAGGGCGCAGCGCATCGATTCTCTTTTATTTCTCAGCACAAACTACCCTGAAACATTCTTACAAGCATTCCAGACTGTTCCTGTCCTTTCTGTACAATTCAACATCTACTGGTAGTTTTTTTTTTGCAATGTTTGTTGTCTGTCGATCGTCACGATAACGAAAAAACTCTAAAGCAGTGCGTTGTCGGATATGGTGACGAAGTACGCTCGACTTTAGGAGCTGCGAAAACACTGATAACCAGGAACAAGCTAAGATCGACTGGAGCCTACCAAGCGAGATGGCGCATAGCTTCTACATCAATACATCTACATCAACGCTCCGCAAGCCACTTGGTATTTGGGGGAGCGTTCTTCTGGAACCACCAGCTTAAGGCCATGGATTCGCATTCGGGAGACGCAGAGTTCACATCTCAATCTGGTTGTCCAGATTTTGGCTTTACGCGGCTTACCTTTGAATTGAGGGCTGGCTCTTTGAACAGGACACTGACAACTCTCTTCCCCATCCTTGTTCTGTCCGAAGGAAGGAAGATTAGGGTTAAAAGTCCCATCAACCGAAATGTCATTAGAGATGGAGCACAAGCTCTGATTAAGGAAGGGCGGAGAACGAAATCGCCAGTGTCCTTTCCGTGAAACCATCCCAGCATTCACATCAAACTGGTAATATATGTAACACTTAGGTTAAATGATATTTACAACTTTGTTTAGTACAAAGAGTATATTATATTGGTATTAATAGATTCACAATAATGTCTGACGAATACCAATTTTATGTTCCCAAGTCATTAGGCTTGAGTATTAGCGAAGAAGTGAGTAATGCTATGAATATTTTGCGATAGCCTTTGAGGCAATCGTCTTCAGAGCCGGTTTTGTGTTCAGGTAGCATCTGTCATCTGTGGATTTACTCGTCTGATATCTTGTGATATAAACCACGATGAGTTCAATTCACAGTAACATTTTCTACATTATAATGTATTAAATCGCTAACGTAATAGTTAGGGCCTACAGTTAGTATTTTCCGTGCCGTAAATGTAGGTGAATAGATCGTCGTGGATTCACACTAATTACATGCTATGGAATGCTTCTGATTAAGAATGGACGTTGCAGATAATATTGTTTCATAAATTTCCTCGAAAATGTTGACCACTGTATAATACAAATTATTTCCGCTGACAGTGCACATGCAGGATTATTACCGGAAATTTGCAACGTGATGAAAACAGTTTATGCATACATTTGGATATCATAGGCGTTTTATTTACTCATGTTTGGTTTGTTTTTTATAGTAAGAAGGATTTGGAGACGAATTTGATGCAGATGATGTAGCTACTATTTCTACAGTTTCAAACACTTATACAATAACTGATGGTAGTCTGGGTAACACGTTATCAAGCGCACCGGTGGCTGAAACGTCTAGTACAGAAGCAGCAGGTAGTATAGACTGCTATTTATTTATTTATTTAGTGTATGGCTATACATGCAACATTAATACATCAAGTGTTAGACATTAAAATCTTATAACAATCATAAATATAATTTATGTTTATATTGGTCAGTTAAAAGGTTATATCGAGGTTTGAGATCCATTCTAGCGCCGATGGGGATGCCTCCAGGAAGTCGGACCAGTTCCCTGCATATGCTCGCAAGGAGCATTCACCATGGATGTGTTGGATCGTCTGTCTAGGGGCACCGCAGTCGCATTCTGGTGACATCGCTCTTCCCCATTTGTGTAGTGAATCCGCACACCTGCCATGTCCAGTACGTATTCGATTTAATGCGGACCATGTTTTCCGTGTTAGTTCCATTCTAGAGATGTTGCAGTTATAGCTCTCAAACCAGGTCTGTAGTTGGTCATTTGTCTTTTGGTTCCAATCTAGTCTCCATTGTTTCATGTGGTCATAGTTATTATTTTGAAGCTGCTCAGCTGTGCGTATGGGTGGCTTTCTTGATTTCAATCGAGTGTGTCGCAGTTGTGAGAATTCTTCTATAATTGGTAGTTCTGGTTTTGTCTCAATCTTTCTGAATTCGTGCAGTAGGGCCGCTTTTCTACGCAGGTCCGGGGGCAGGGTATTACATAGCACCGGTAACCAGTACGTGGGCGTTGATTTAACAGTTCCAGAAATCAACCTCATTGTGTTATTTAATTGCCTGTCAACAAGTTTGGTGTGACAGCTATTAATCCAGACTGGAGCGCAGTACTCAGCCACAGAGAACACTAAGGCGATAGATGAGGTGCGTAATGTTTTTGCGTTAGCTCCCCAAGTAGTACCGCTAAGTTTTTGGATGATGTTATTCCGTGTTCCAATTTTTGCAGTGGTGTTCTCCAGATGTTTTCGGTATGAAAGAGTGCGATCCAATGTTGTACCTAAGTACTTTGGAAACTTATTATGTTTGAGGTTGGTGTTTCCGAGTTTTATGTTAATAATTTTATTTGCCATTTTGTTATTAAGATGGAATGTAGATACTTCAGTTTTGTTAGGGTTTGGCTTGAGTCTCCATTTCTTGAAATAATTGTATAGTATTTCAACGTCATTATTAAGGACTTCCTCTGTATTGAAGAGATACTTGTCTCTGGTAGCCAGTGCTATGTCATCCGCATAGCAAAATTTTCTTGACTTTGTGTTTGGGAAATCAGCTATATAGAGGTTAAACAGAAGAGGGGCCAATACGGAGCCTTGCGGAAGCCCGTTGTTAATAAGTTTTGTTTTGCTTGTCTTTCCGTTTAGGGTTCTGTTACTCAGCATATTATGTATTAAGGATGTTAGAATCTGGCAAGGAATCACTCTTAAGAGTTTGTAAATTATTCCATCTCTCCAAACAGTATCATATGCAGATGTTAAGTCTAGAAATACAGCACTTGTTTTCAATTTCTGTTGAAAGCCAGCCTCTGTGTAGGATGTTAATGCCAGAACTTGCTCACAGCAACTACGGCCAAGTCTGAAGCCTGCCTGTTCTATAGGTAAGTTCTCCATAATAATGCCGCTAATTCGATTATGGACAAGTCGTTCGAGAAGTTTGTACGCACAGCTAAGAAGTGCTATTGGTCTGTAGCTTAGCGGTTGGTCTGCTGGTTTCCCTGGTTTCAGCAAAGCTATTATTCTTGCCTTTTTGAATTCTCTAGGGAGATGGTTTGTAGTCAAAATGTTCGAAAAGAAATTTGCCAGCCATTTGACTACGTACTTTCCAGCGTAGGTTAGAAATTCTGGATGTATGTTGTCAAAACCTGGGGCTTTGCCCGGTTTCATATCCTTGAGGGCAGTAATGACATCATCCTCAGTGAACGGTCTGGAAAGCTCTGATATATTTGGAGTATTCTTTCTTAGTGTTCTGAGTTCGCGCTTAATCATCCTGGTATGTGGTTTGTCTCTCGGAGCTCTTGACATTTCGACAACGTTATTTGCAATTTTCTCTGGTGTTATGGTTGGATTTTTCTGGGCTGGTCTTGTCGTACCTCCGAGTTTACGTAACAAACTCCATGCCTTCCTACTTGATTGAGTGAAATTCATTCTTTCAGTTGCTTCAGTCCATCGTTGTCTTCTTGCGGAATCTAGATTGTGGAGGAGGTCATCAGCTATTTCTTGGTCACCACTACTAGTAAAATCCTCATATAGCTGATGGCATTTTGCATCCCATCCTGGGATGTATTCTTTTCGAAACCCCCTAGGGATGCGTTTTTTAGCTGTGGTAATTATAGCTTTCCTGAAACGATCGTAGCATTTAGGTAGTGACGGTATAAACCGGATGCATTTATCAAGGTCCGCTGAATACTTCTCCCAGTCAGCTTTTTGGAAATTCCATCTAGGTCGAGGGAAGGACCGTATCAGGGGTATAGTGACACCGATGTCTAAAATAACAGGCCTATGCTGGCTGTGTGGGAAATCTGTGGCAACCCTTCTATGTATAGGCACTGGTTTTCCCTCGTTATCGGTAGTTACAAAGCAGAGGTCCGGATTGTAGTCCCTGCGCCAGGCGGCCGAGTGGAATGTGCCCCTCTCCTTGGCATCGAATATAAGATGTAGATTGTTCTCGTCGGCCCATTCCACCAGCGCTTCTCCATGTTCATTATTTTGGGTGTATCGCCACGTTTCATGATGGCTATTAAAATCACCGGCATATATCGTTGGGTGTTCATGTACAGGTAGTACAATACTTGGCCAGATTTGGTTTGGTGGTTTGTAGACATTTATAAGTCTTATGTTGTCTACTTTTATATCAACAACATGGATGTTGTTTTCTGTGCTTGTGGACAGCAGGTGTGCATGTTCAATATCGGATCGGGCATATGTGGCGGGGCCATAGGCGTGGTGATATGTTGCGCCCATTTGTTGGAAGCCTTGAATACGTCCTCTTCTTTGTAAGTTTTCCTGCGAGTCGGTATGTGTTTCCTGAAGGAGTACCACATAGATGCTATTGTCCAATAGAAACTTTGAAAGATATTCAGATTTGGATCGACCAATTCCCTCAATATTTAGCTGGCAGATCCGGACTGATGGTCCCAATCTTCTAGTCGGATGGTTCCCAAAGGAATCGTTCGTTTGGTCACTTCGTTGCATGTTTGAATTACCAGGAGATCCCAAAGGATAGTCTGGTAGCCAAGTTTGTAGACTATTTAGCCGCGATATAATCACGTTGCCCGGGGTGCACCACGTGGAGGCTAGTCTATTACGCACCCCGGTAGACTGCTTATCTGTGCTTAAACGTTATATCGAAAACTTACATCTTTCTGCTTGAAATAAGCTCCCAATTTTATAAGGCGTCCAATTTAAATCTTAACACATCAAGCTAAACATACTTTCTTTAAAAAAGTGTAACTATGCAAGTATGCGTTCTGCGCTAGAGTAACAGTTCTCGGTAAGACACGTAGAATGTTATAACAGCCCTAAGAATAATTTAGGGAGCAAAAGCGGATTCTGAATCAGGATTGCTCTGCAGTTCAGGCGCGACGGCTGACTGACGTAGCGCCCAGAACTTCCTGGCTTGACATCCGGAATGAATGTAGAATAGGTTTTGCAACTGCCTGGACGTGAGAGGAAGTAGTGGACGCAGTTAATGCTGACACTGATGCATTTGAGAAGTCTCTTGATTTCATAGATGTAAAATGTGTTTGAAGCTTAGCAGACTCTGGAACTCCGGCATGAATTCGTATCTTATGTCAGTCGAAATAATCTTCCGAGAGTGTTTGATTCAAATCGCCACAGAAACCTGAGAAAAATGATCAAATACAAATGCACTTTTTCTCCGTAATTTCTTCCCAGGTCAATTAAATCGGTACCCAATACAAAGGTCGTCGTACTGTAACCATCCTACAGTACAGAATGAAAGTCTGAATGTTAGGCACATCCCCGCACTAAGGAAAATAGAGCAAATCGGTTATTTTTCTTTTTGCATTCTATGTGGTCTATAGGGTGCCTTAATGGGCTTATGGAGGCATCATTTAGTTCATGGGCGGTTCCTGAGAAAACCCGAAAAAGGCGTTTTTCGCAATTTTTTTCCATCAGCAGCGGATATCTGAATAACTAACCGCAGCACATCGCCAAAATTACAGTGTATTCTCTAGGTATATATCAAGAAGCGCCATCTTCCTGTTATCAAAAATCTAAAATCTTTATCCATTATCCAGATAAACTCCATAAACTTGGTATTTGGGTACCAAATCCGAGCTGCCAATTCCAAGACCGATATGCACAGTAAATGGCTGTAATTTTTACGATATATTCTTAAGATTCCGATCTCGAACAGTATTTAAAATTTTCCTGGTATCTTTAGGCGTTTCCGAGATACGGAGGCTCAAAGTTACCCTACTTGTACACGTACGTAAAATACGGTGTGAGACGAAAACGTAGTTTATAAAATGAGATAGCTCGGAGAAATATGCTGTAAAGTGTCTCCGTTAACATCAGAAGCGTTCTGTGACCCAATGTTGTAGTACTGAAGCGCGTGAAAAATCCTGTCTGGGGTGTAAAATTAGTTTTGCATTATCCCAGTTTCACATAAGTAAACTGTTAAAATTTTACTGATCAATAAATGACATGCCCTGCTGTGGCAGGGAAAATGAGTGAACCAACAGAAAAAGGCTCCTATCGGAGCACAAAAAAGTCAAATAAGATCCTCTTTATAAGTTTCCGACTGAAAAGCGGCGTTCCAGCTGCCTCATTCTACCTTACTCAGCATCTTTAAAAATTTTCCCAAAATTTTGACATGCGAACATATTTGCGCTTTTTCATGCTAAGAGATGACAGTGGCAATTACAAAGAGACGGAAAAGTAATAAATGCTGAAAGATGGTACAATGGTTGTGGTATAGAAAGAGCGAAGGAGACAATGACAGTGTGAGAGGTAGAGAGGTACATAGTGGCAGTGGAACATAGTTGACAATGACAGAACAGTGCTAGGAAAAGAGTGAAGGAGACAGTGCCAGAAGGAGAGAAATACAGAGCACAAGAAACGGGAAGTGGGTGCGAGCCAATGATGATAAGAGACAGAATCTATGGCAACGACAACGAGGAAGAGAGAGATGGTGACAGTGAGAAGAGCCAGCAGCAGTGGGAAGGAATGAATGAGATGGTAGCAGTAGGAGAGAGCAAGCAGGAGACAGTGTCAATGAGAGGAGACAGTATTAATGGGACAGAACAAACGAGACTGTGGCTGTGAGACAGGAGACAGTGACAGTTAGAGAAGCAAAAAGAGATAATGAGTTGGGCTGAATGAGTGAATGAGAATTCGCAAGTGGAAGATGACTGGTGTGAGCGACAGGCTAGTGAGAGAGAGTGAGTTACAGGTACGGGAGCTTGAGGAAGCGAGAGGTGAGCTGCATGTTAAAAAGAGCGAAAATCTGTTCGCATCCCAAAATTTTTGGGAAAAATTTTAAAGGTGCTGAGAGAAGTAAAACGAGGCTGCTGGTACCGCACTTTTCAGTCAGAGAGTTTTAAACAAGAGCATATTCACCTTTCTTGTGCTCCGATAGGAGCATTTTTCCGCTGTTCATTAAATAGCTGCGTTTGTCTGACTGAGAACCGATATGCTGGGATCACAAAGTACCGCAGTTCTTCTTGGAAAAGAAAAAAACAGAAACAGTGCTGATGTCTTTAAAACTCGATGGCTAATATGACTGTGGAGAACAAGACCACTATTTTATCAGCTATGGGACAAGTGAGATACGCGTTGCACTGAACGATCCGTGTCTCATGTTCCAGTGATGGTCAGCATTCCGTTCACTAACTATAACAGCGGTTAGTAATGGACGTTCTTGTCACATTACTTATAAAGAAATTGTTCAGATTTATGGAAAATGCAGGAGTCTGCCGGGAACGAAAGTGACAGACGTGGGCGTTCCTGGTGGCTAAGCGTTTAGAAAAAAATGGAATTTTCTGCGCGGGTCGGAGAAGGCATCATCCACTTACGTTGGCTTCGTTCCCAGGCACCGCTTGCGGCAACCGAATGAATTCGGAACAATAATGCGAAGGTCTTTGGGTCGAGACCATATGCGGAAACATTTTTCTCTTTTTAATTTTCAATGTTTACTTTAGTTACACAGCAAATAAACCAAAATAACACTCAATATATTGTGTTTATTAATATCTTCATAAAAAGCATGAAAAGGAAAGACGAAAGAAAATTTAGTATTGGGAATAAATTCCCAGAAATGATTGTGCTTACAGAGTGAACGACGAGCCGGCCGGTGTGGCCGAGCGGTTCTAGGCGCTTCAGTCCGGAACCGCGCGACTGCTACGGTCGCAGGTTCGAATCCTGTCTCGGGCATCGATGTGTGTGATGTCCTTAGGTTAGTTAGGTTTAAGTAGTTCTAAGTTCTAGGGGAATGATGACCTCAGATGTTAAGTCCCATAGTGCTCAGAGCCATTTTTTAGAGTGAACGACGACTCTGCAAATAACTTTCCAAGAAGGGATTGTAATTAAAGCGTCCAGGAAATCCACCGGAGCTGCACGCAAACAGTAGGTTCCCCGCATTTTACGATGAATATCACTCCAGCACGTCAAAATCATGAACTGTAAGATAATAAAAAGAATCCATTTTATTAATACGATGTTCTAATGTATCACTTACAATTCCTTCCTGAAAATTTATATGCAGTCCCAAATTTTCCTTTAATTTTGCCTTTCGTGCCTTTAATGATAATATTAATAAGTACAATATATTCAACACCTTTCGGTTTATTTGCAGTATAAGTAACGTAAAAAGTGAAAAAAGAAGAAATAAGAAAAGAAAGCTTTCCGCATACGGACTAGACCCCATGAGCCTCTGATTTCGTTTGTGAAGTCTTTCCGCTGCGCCAACTGTTGACTCGAATCTGTGCTACCACAAATGGTTCATGCCTCGCTCGAACCGCCACAAAAATGCTATTTTTTTTCTGAATGCTGGGCCATCTGGAGCTCCTATTTCTGTCGCTTTCATTTCTGGCCAAGCATTGCATATACTATAAATTTTAGCGTAAGCGGTGACGAGGAGTGGCTGGATACAAAGGTAACAATTATCAGAGTCTTAGTAATTTTCTGTCACCATTTCCTTTAGTAGCAACGTTTATGTCTGCCAGTAAACTAAATGCCATTAAGTTTAAGAAATTAAAAAAAAAACTCGCCAGGTTGCATTGTCAGTAGTTGTATTAATTCGTATTGTTCCAAATAGAATTTAAGGAGGAAACGGACTCTACGGAAGTAAACAACAGTTTTCCCTTAAGTGGGAAGTCGTAGGGAAGTTAAGTACACAGAAGAGCAGATGTGTCATAGACGCGCTTAACTAATTCCTTCGGGAGAGCCAAAACAAATGCGTTGTGCGTCACGAGGACAATTAAGGAAACAGTTCTGGGAACAGACCTTCCGGGAGGGCTCAAGAAACGTTTTACTGCTTCCGGCATACTCGAATGAGATGTACAAATATCTTGCTATTACTTAGTCACGAAGACTGTGGCTGCTAAATCCATACATATTATAAAAGTGGATGTATGTATTTAAGTATGTATGTTACACATCTTCTCTTAAACCGTTGGATCGATTTCAACCGAATATGGTGCACACATCACCTACTGTCTGGGAACAGCCGCTTACTACATTTACACTGTTCATGCAGCGTTTAGGAGGGGCTTACCTCGCATCAAGCATGACCTTTTAATTTATTACTCTTTACTACTAACTCTATAAGCAACTCATTTTGCAGACAGTATTCATATATACCACTGTATGCACCTGCAAAAATATATAACTGTACGACAAAGAGTTCAAGAGATATGACGTCATAAACACTGACATGGAAGAAATACTGCCACATCATGCTGACGTTTTAATTTATTATCCTTTACTACTATTTTCACAACTCACTTCGCAGACAGTATTCAAATATACCACGGAATGTGGTATTTTACTACCCATTGTCCTGGAGATCGAGCTTCGTGAAAACGAAACCGCAGGGCGAAATTCGCTACATATGCACATGAAGAAAGTGTTAAATGTATGTGAAATATATGTGACACGTGCGTATGGAGGCAAAGTTGCAGGTAAAACACCCTTACTAAACCCCTGGATCGATTTCAAACTAACTTAGTGTCTGTAAAGAAATACTGTGAGAGTAAGAACCAGAAACATGCTATCGAATTGGAGGTGATAACTTAGAGAAGAGGGCAGCAAAAGATGGACAGAGAGAGTTGGGGAAGGAAGAAATGGACATAGATATGGGGGAGGAGAAGATGAACAGAGAGAGGGGAGGAGGAAATGGATAGGGAGATCGACAGAGAGTGAGTGGAGGAGGAGATAGACAGAGAAAGTAATGAGAAGGAGACAGAGAGAGACGTGGGAGGAGCAGCTGCAATGTGAGAGAGGGGAGGAGAAGAGGACAGAGATGGGGAGGAGGAGTATGTAACAGAAAACAGGATGAGATGGACAGAGAGGGCGGGTGGGGGGGGGGGGGTGGGGGGAATTGGGTTCAAATGGCTCTGAGCACTATGGGACTTAACATCTATGGTCATCAGTCCCCTAGAACTTAGAACTACTTAAACCTAACTAACCTAAGGACAGCACACAACACCCAGCCATCACGAGGCAGAGAAAATCCCCGACCCCGCCGGGAATCGAACCCGGGAACCCGGGCGTGGGAAGCGAGAACGCTACCGCACGACCACGAGATGCGGGCAGGGGGAATTGGGAAGAATACCGACAGAGAGAGGTGGAGTAGGAGGAGTTGGATAGAGGGGGAAGAGGAGATCGACAGAGAGGGGTGTAGGAGGAGGAGGAGGATATGGACTTTGACGGGATGAGAGAAGGGGAAGGAGAAGATGGTCAGCGAGTGGAGGGAGGAACTGATGGACTGAAAGAGGCGAGGTAGCAAATAGATAGGGCAGGAGTAGATGGACAGAGAGCTTCGGAAGGAGATGGACTAATACAATGCCCTACAGTCACCTAGTACATCTAGTAGAACTGTAAAAGAATACTCAGACAAACGCTGAAGAATAAAACCTCTGAAAATTAGTTAGTAGGTCTCATTTTCAGCCTGTTCTATGTTGCGACGGTCCCTTATGTAGCAACCTCCATTTTGTGCATACAAGATTCGCGGCCCCTTTTTTCTGAATAGAGACGTCTTTGCTTGAATGCAGCTACTTGCATAACCTAAAACATTAGGTTTAATCATAGCAGAGAATTTTTAATTAGCGGGCATATTAGTTTTACCAGCTTTCAGTAAAACACTTAAAGCTTATTCGAATGGAAGGCACGCACAACGCTGCTGGAAACCTTATTACGCACGGTATTAAAGCCGACGCTTTCCGGGCAAAGCCAGGAGGACCTGGGAAGCAAACTAGTACTGTTAAAGAGAGCTTTCCTCGCTAGATTAAGTCTACTAGTATCAAGGACATGCTTTAGCTAGAGGAAAGCATTGCTCTGAATGTTCGGGAGGTGCGCAGAATTCTTTGGAAACGAATTACGGGTTGTGTAGACGGGGAAAGAAGAGAATCGAAGCGTCTGCGGTGTGGTGTTTCAGAAGGATACTGAAAACTAGGTGACATACGAACGAGGAGGTTCTCCGCAAAACGACGAAGACAGGAATGTATGGAAAACACTATAGGACTAGGGATAGTATAACAGGATTTGTTTCATCAGAGAATAATTTCCGTTGCCCTAGAGGGAATCGTAGAGGGTAAATAAAGATTGGAATGTATAAAATAATAATTGAGAACGTTGTGTGTTACGTGCTGCTCTGAGAGATTGCAGCGGGCTGTGTCAAACCACTTACAACACTGACTTTAAAAAAAAAGACCTTTTTGGTCTTTATATAAAATACACACATACATGTTCAGCATGCGCGCTGATAACCAAACCGTAGAGTGCCCCAAAAACAACATCGTCATCAGCATCACCGTATAATCATCATCATCACAGTACTTTCTAGTCGGAAGCGGTTACAGAAGGGACGACGTAATCCTTGAGCTGGTTCTATATCATTCGTTTTCCTTCGTTCTTTACTCCTTAGTGATGTCTGAGACTGGGGCAAAAGGTTGTTGACGCAAGTCTTTAACGCAGTGACAACAACGAAGTGAGTTCTGACTTAGTGTCCCTATTCTTGATGCTAAGGAACTCGAACGGGGAGACTGTTAGCAATAATTAGTAGCCTGTTGTGAAATGACTCATGTGCGACAAGTAAGAGCGATTCCGGTTAGTCAACAGCGAGTTTCGTAACAAACAACCTAAGTGATGAAGACAGGTGCTGCTAAGAGGAAGCTCATATGGTATGTCTTGTTACCTTAAGATCCGAGGGGGAACTGGAATTTCTCCACGTCATACAGTCATAGCGTCTGGAGCAACCTTGCTTTAAAGAAACTGCAAACGGCTAACTAAGAGTTAATCTGCAAATTTCTCCGTGCATAGCTGCTGAGGAGTACTGGAGCAATTTAATAAAACTGGCTGATTCACTCACGGCTGGTATTCGGACGGTTCAGATTATCGTCCATGCATCCATATCTAGTTTTTCAGTGGTTTTCGTGATTCGCTGAATACAAATGCCGGGACGGTATCTCTGAAAACGACACCGCCAATTTCACATTCATATCCTACTCCAATTCGAAGGTGTGATCCTTCTCTAATGACTTCGTCGTCGACGAGATATTAAACCATTATTTTCCTCCGCTCTTCCCATTTACTCTTAAAACGCATAAAAAGGCAGAGTAAAATATTTATGGAAACTGAGAACACCTTATGCAAACAGAGTTTAATTTATACTCACCAAAATAAATTTATTCATCGACAGGGTTTCTGTTCTTATTTTTTGCCACGTATTATAAAATTAATAGGAAAGGAAGCTACTGAAGACGGCGTAGCGATGGCGAAACGTGTTGGGGAACACAAAGTAAACAGTATTTGCATGAGGCGGAGGCAATTCTCTAAAACACGGAAACAAACTTGGTAAGCTACAGTTACATCCACTCAAGATTCTGAGCTAATGGACTGACTCCGCAGGTCATCTGAAATGAATGGCTGGCGCAGAAAACGTAGAAAACTTTTGACCGCGTCAGTATTCCCCCTCCCCCTCCCCCCCCCCCCCCCCCCCCTCTATTTCAGTGTTACTTGATTTTCGCCGTTCCACAATGGTTGAGGTACCATCGTCGCAACAATAATATTTGCACACTTTCTTCATACACTGCACATATAACAAATCAAAATAATTGTTTTGCAATATGGCAAGACGTTAATATAGCTAGGCTTTTACAATAGGAGACAGACATGGCGATACGTTGCTTAAAAAAGATGAGAGCAGTTTCCATTGACGACTTGATTTAAAACACACGGAGAACGTTATGAGCAACAAGATAAGCTACTGCCTGAATAAAAAGTTTTGTATTAAGCCATACCAGTAATTTGCACTATGCAGCTATATTTCTTGATTTGTATGTGTGTGTTCTTTACGTTTTTTGGACCTGATGATGATCTGTGTTATCGAAATTGTTAGTGAATATAATGCTTTTTATTCATAAAAAATTGAAAAAATTGTCTAGATCACAGTGATTGCAATAATTAGATAATTAGCTTCCGTTGAAAAAATCAACCATCCTCAAATCCAGTTTGGTGAGAAATTAGTATATTAAACGAATAAAACACAGGATCTGAATAGTAGGAAGCATTCCCATCGAAAAGATATAAAATGAACAGTTGTGTACCACAGTGGAATCTCATGAACGAGATAAGTTCATTAGAAACAGACCATGCCAACAGAAGAGCAACGAAGTGCTTCTAAAACATGCTGGAGGTAAATGCACACAAGTATAAGATAAAAATCCATGTACTGCATCGTTACGTGTAGTAACTTGTGAATCAACACCGGTACAATGTACGGATGTGCATGCAGCTCAATGCTGATAGCGATCTATTCGAAGGAACACCAGCAAACTCAAAGCACGTCATTGCTCTTCTTCTGATATGGTCCATTTTTAACGAACGTACCTCGTTCATAAGATTCCATTGTGGTGCTCGAATGTTCATTTCTTCTTTTAAAAAATATTTGAAATTACGAAATTTCTGGTATACTTAAAATTCCTATTATTAATTGCATAATCTGACGATAATTACAAAATTTATTTCTGGAATCATTTACAAAATGATGATATATTTTAGCGAAGATTCATCTTTTGTCAAGAAAGTATGTAGACTCTGTTGCTCTGTAAACTCTTTGGAATATTGTGAGTAGCGCAGAATGTAGTAGTAGTGGGCATGCCACTGATGGAGACAAACGTATTTATATGATCGACACTAACAATGTGATTTGGAATATGAAGTGGAAATTGTAAAAACGGTGTGATATTTAATAATGTGACAAAGAATAAAATTCAAGAAATATACAGGGAAATATTCATCAGTTATTTAGTCATCAGGAACCCACAAAGTTAAATCAAAATTTCAGCAGCAAGAATGTACCCCTAGAAGCAAGACTTGGAGCCAACAAGAAGAGAAAATTAAGATAATTAAAAAGTTTTTCTTTTGTATATCTTACACCTCTTGAAGCTTTTGAAAATAATGAAGAGACTAAGAGAATATTAATGGTGATGTGTGGGAGGGTAAGACTGCAATGCGTAACCGTTCGCACGCAAATAACGGGTAGAACTTTTACACGTTCCTGCTATTTAGAAGGCACTAATAAGTTCTTCTGGCGTCACTGGTGACAAGTTCCCGGAACCCGAATTAACTTTCCATGGAGTACGATGCCTTTGCTGTAATGTTTCCTGAGTTCACCATGACGCCGTCGCTCTCGTGCTGAATAAACAGTAGCGATATAAATACGGCAGCACTTTGGAATTCCTGGTCTTCAAGTTACTACACTGGTTCTTCCAAGAGATGTTCGTGATAAGTTCCTCTCATTTTATCCTGATATTCAACTGAACCACAAGGGATTTTACTCACTGTTTCATTTAATGTATCGTCTTTAGTGTCCATAGCTGATATCAGCGGGTCGTGTCTATTTGTTCGAAGTTGTATTTGTAACATTAAGAGTTACCGTGAAAGAGGGCTAGGCCTGTTCAGTTGTTACTTGGGTCCTTTATTAGTACCGTTGTGTCATCAGTAAACACTGCACGTTTTTAAAAAGCTTCCCTCGGAGCTTTTTCCGAGGCATTTATGTAGGTTAAGGTTGTTGAGATATTTCAATTACAAATGACGACTGACGAGCGTTCCGGAGTGACCGACAATAACTCTGTCTCGGAGAGCAATTGCACTTGCATGGCTTCGCAGTAACCTTTCCTGAATACGCTCTCCTAGAGTGAAATATAGTCAGTAGCTATAAAATTACATTTCAGTATCATTCGTTATTCCACGCTATAACTAAGCATCTAGTGACCTATTGCAGAATTCAAGGCTCTGCGTATTCCTCCAAGAGGGAAGAGAAGTATATGAGAAACCAAAAAGTGGTTTTGCACAAAGGAGCGTTCTTTCCTCTGTTCTGTACAACATGTACAGAAATGACCAGCCACAGCAGCCAGAAATTAAAAGATTCATATACGCAGACTGCACCGTCATTACTGCTCACGGAAAAATATTTGAAGAGAATGGAAGAAAACTGAAAATGGCTTTGGAAATCCTTAGGAACTGATATGAGGAAAAGCATCTGCTATATATTGCAGGGTACACACATGTGTGTCCGACATACATAACAGAGAAGCCACAAGACGGAAATAGAATTGAAAGGTGTTAGACAAGACCATAGCACCAGTCTAAAATAATCGGAAGTGAGCCGATACAGTGCGCTGTCATTTAATAAACACTGTATCTTAAAGGAAAAATATGTGCAAGAAACAACACTGTACATAAATTGAAACTTCCTGGCAGATTAAAACTGTGTGCCGGACCGAGACTCGAACTCGGGACCCTTGCCTTTTGCGGGCAAGTGCTCTACCGACCGAGCTACCCAAGCACGACCCACGCCCCGTCCTCACAGCTTTAATTCCGCCAGTACCTCGTCTCCTACCTTCCAAACTTCACAGAAACTATCCTGCGAACCTTGCAGAACTAGCG
The DNA here is from genome assembly GCF_023864345.2 of Schistocerca serialis cubense. Taxonomy (NCBI): domain Eukaryota; kingdom Metazoa; phylum Arthropoda; class Insecta; order Orthoptera; family Acrididae; genus Schistocerca; species Schistocerca serialis. The sequence continues at coordinate 261,148,874 of NC_064641.1, forward strand.
CTCCTGGAAGAAAGGATATTGCGGAGACATGGCTTAGCCACAGCCTGGGGGATGTTTCTAGAGTGAAATTTTCACTCTACAGCGGAGTGTACACAAATTGACTGTATCAGCACGTGATGGGTGCCCAGAAATTATTCGACATTTACAGTGGGACCCTGTTTTGCAGCTGGAGAATATGCGGCACCAGTATGGGGGGCGTGTTGCCACTCAAAACAAATAGACATCGCTTTTAAATGTGGCTATCAGGATTGTTAATTGATGTCTGAGTTCAACACCTATCCAAAAAGTTTCCGACCACCACATATCAGACGCAGAGTAGCTCGCGAAATAGAGAGGAATAAAGCAAACAGAGCACGGGTCTTATTGTACAACCACCAAAAAGTCGTGAGGAAAAGCTTTATCCAATGGACAGTACCGATAGAAGGCAGACCTGAGACCCACAAAATATTTTTCTGGTTGGGCTCTGTGCAAAATACAAATTTGCACCTCAAACAGGAAATCACACAAGGTCAGCAATTACAGTAAAGTACATGGAGAGCACTGAAAAATTAAATAGTGGAGTCACAAAATGTAAAGTAGACATTGCTATTTGCGTCTACTCTGCAGATGACCAGCGTAAATGCGGAGAAACACAAATGACTGAAAATATGCTCATGTGCCAAGGATCGAGTTTGCTTACACAGCGAAGATATATTTTTATGCAATGATAAGACTATTAAAGCTACAGAGATTTCGAAATAGAGAGTTTCGTAAGTACTTGCCTAATAGCGTATTGGTCCACCTACTGTCTGCAATACAACAGCAATTCTGCGTGGCACGGATTCGAAGTCGTTGGTAGGTTTCGAGAGGTAGGTGGCAACTCATCCGTAAGCGTAGATCACGCAATTCCCGCAAATCACGGGCCGGCGTTTGTGGCGGGCAGTCTGTGCCCGATGGTGTCTCAGGTGTGTTCCATAGGGTTCAGATCAGGTGGCCAAGCCATCAACTTGACTATCAAGCCCTTCGGATCACTGTAGCATAACTATGCCCTTGTGACACGGAGAGTTATCCTGATGGAAGATGCCGTAGCCGTCGGGGAAGATATCGAGCATGAAGGGATGTAGGTGGTCAGCAGTAATGTTCACGTAGTCCACATCTGTCTAGGTGCCTTCGTTTACTGCCACTGGTCCTATGGGATCCGACGTCACCGGCCGGGGTGGCCGAGCGGTTTTAGGCGCTACAGTTTGGAACCGCGCGACCGCTACGGTCGCAGGTTCGAATCCTGCCTCGGGCATGGATGTGTGTGATGTCCTTAGGTTGGTTAGGTTTAAGTAGTTCTAAGTTCTAGGGGACTGATGACCTCAGAAGTTAAATCCCATAGTGCTCAGAGCCATTTTTGATCCGACATCAAAGTCCCCCACAGCACAATCCTGCCCCACCGCTGAAGCGGTGCATGTTTCGCGCAGCCGTTCGATCGACCATTGACCCGGTCTTAACAAGAAACGTGACTCATCCGACAAGGCGACACGTTTTCATTGACCCACGGTCTAGCCTCGAGGATCCCGTGCTCACTGAAACCGTAAATGACGATGTCGTTGGGTCAACATGGTAACATGCATGGATTGTCTGCTGCGGAGCATCATATACGACGAAGAGCACTGAACGACGTGCTCCAAAGGGTGCCTGCACCGGCACTGTAACTCTGAGCTCAAGACTGTCGCAGATGGTCACCTATCGTTCTTTACAGAGCAGTCTAGCCTCCGACTCCCACGTTCTGTGATGTGTGGCTGTCCAGCACCTCGTCACGTATTCGTGGTTTCAACAACCTTCCAATAAACGCCCTGGACTGTAGCACACGAACTGTGACCACCTTCCGCCGTTACCGGGATGCTCGTTCCCAGGCGTCGGGCCCTTTCTGAAAGTCGCTTACGTCCGTGGATTTCTCCATTTGTAGCCCGTAGTGTCGCTAGAATGATTACTCATTCGTCACTTCTCCCCTTATGCACTTTCCTTGAGCATCACGCCAGCAGGCATTAGATTCGCGGTGTGCGGTGGCCATCATTTTTTGGCTCAAGGGCATATTCTGATAAATCGCGTTGCTAATTTGTTGCGTTCCCTTCACTGAAATCAAATTGGAGCTACACTCATGAGTTGTGATTTTTTATCATCTTCGTATAGTACTATCCAGTGTTTGTACCCCAAGATGTCCCAGACACAATATTCTCCACAGGGGAGTCACATCATTGTCTTCTTAAATCAATAAAAGGCAAATGACATGATGATTCTGTCGAAAGGCATCCGGCCTGTTTCCATTGCCATACTGTAATGTACGTCTTTGTGCTTTGTCTCCGCATCTTCGCCATTGACGGAACGTTAATCCTTAATCTTCGTTCACTCTTTAATCTCCTATAGTTGCTTTAGCATGTATTCTTGTTGCCTTTTATCCAGCGATCGCAGAATTTCGCAGTTGTTGTAGGTTCTCCAATTTCTCACTTACCTCATGAGAGAACCGCTAGTAACAGTGTTCGAGAGACATTTGTAGGGACATCAGTGACATTGAGGTTTGAAACATGCCTGGAAGCGTGCTCAGATAGGCTAATCGTCAAGAAGTCTGCCGACAAAAGCACAATATCCGTGTTCGATCCCAATTTGGCATATACTTTCATTAGTTATAACAAATTCGTTATATTTGAGTTCAGCATTTCGGAGCATTATGTCGATATACCATTTCACGTTATAGCGCCTTCATTGATTTCAGCCGGCCGCGGTGGTCTAGCGGTTCTGGCGCTGCAGTCCGGAACCGCGGGACTGCTACGGTCGCAGGTTCGAATCCTGCCTCGGGCATGGGTGTGTGTGATGTCCTTAGGTTAGTTAGGTTTAAGTAGTTCTAAGTTCTAGGGGACTTATGACCTAAGATGTTGAGTCCCATAGTGCTCAGAGCCATTTGAACCATTTGAACCATTGATTTCATCTCCATCACAACCATTCACTTCATATCAGTTGAACTAAGCCATGATCTTCCTTCCCTTTCCATCTGTCGGCTCATTTTGTGGTGGCTAAAACCTTATGCTCAATAGATCCTCTTCATGTACACGCCTATGAGTGCACTACAATAACACACAATTCGGGGTCACTGCTGATTCCCTATTTGGATACTCTGAATAGAATTTCCTTTGGCAAGAGCCAGAAAGCGAGAGCTAGTGTCACACACTGTCTCTCACAGAGGACCATATCCCCTTTAAGATTCAGCGCGTAACGTTGCGGCTGCTTCCGCTCGCTAAGCTACAGTTAACCGGAAGCCTCAAGCGACACGTTTCGCTTCAGGTGCTCGCTGCTGTGATAACCCCCACTTTTGGAACTGAAGCTAGCGGTGTGTTTGTCAATGTTATTTCCACAATGTTTAAAATGCCAAAAGGAGAAGCTGGCAAGATGATTTAAATCGCTCTTGCGCTTGCGCAATAACACGGCAGGCTAGCACCCAACTGACGTCGTACTCATGAGCACCCTGAAAACCATTTAACGCGGTAAGACACGACACTGGACTTGCATTTGGGAGGACGACGGTTCAAACACCTGTCTGGCTCCTCCAAATTTTAGTTTTTGCTATGTTTCTCGAAAATGTTTGCGCCAGATGTCCGGATGCTTCATTGAAAAGGACAAGGCCGATTTCTTTCTCGATTCTCCACCAACTTGAACATGTGTTCCCTGTCCAATGCTCGTCGTCTACCTCTAAGCTTCTTTCTTTTTTCCCTGTAGAAGTAATTTGAAATAGTCGTAAACATATTTTTGTTCCTAGCATCTTTTCCGTGAAATTCCAGCATGACAGAATGCGTGTCCGTCACAATTTCTCACAAATTATTAGGTCTACAACACTGCTTCCACCATTTTTTCCCTCGAAGTCCGAGGCTGTATTGTGAAAAACTTACAAAAAGTTTACAGTTCAAAGTGATGGCCATCGCTGGCCACTACTTTCTCCTGTCTTTCGTGTAGCATACGAATCACGTGGTGGAATCGATCCAATCTTGCGCTTGTTGATATGACCGTAAGTTGTGGTCAACATGGCTGTGTGCCATTGGTCGAAGAGGGTGCTAGTCAGAGGGAGCAATGTCTAGAGAATACGGTGACTGTGGTAGGGGTTTCTGCTTCAACATTTCCTAGTATGTTTCGACGGGTTTTGTGACACGGGGTCGAGCAATGTCATGCTGCAAAATGACCTTCTCATGTCTGTCACTGCATTGTGGCCGTTTGTCTTTCAGTACTCGGCTCAAACTCATCAGCTGTTTTCTATAACGACCTCCTGTGACTGTTTCCGTCTCTTTCAGTAGATTCGAAAACCATCTCTCTTCCACCGCCATGCCGGTCTTCGAAGTCAGCCGCGCGGGGTAGCCACAGCGGTCTGAAGCGTCTTGTCACGGTCCGCGCGGCTCCTCCCGTCGGAGGTTCGAGTCCTGCCGCGGGCATGGGGGTGTATGTCGTCCTTGGAGTAAGTTAAAGTTAGATTAAGTAGTGTGTAAGCTTAGGGACCGGTGACGTCAGCAGTTTGGACCCTTAAGATCTTACCGCAAATTTCCAAAATTCTTCGACTTCAAAATCATCTTTCTTGAAGCGTTGAAACCATTCTTTGCACGTTATTTCACCGATAGGTGCCTCACCATAGGTCTTACCAAGCACTTTATGAGCCTCAGCCGCAGATTTTTTGATGTTAAAGTAGATAATGAAAACTTGCCGCAGGTGACGAGAGTTGGGTTCGTAAATCGTTATATTCAATCGAGAATAACATCAGGATGTAATCACAAATCGACTAATATTCTAATGGCGTTATGTTTACAAATGCCTAAGGTCATTGTATGAAACTGCCTGACCGCGATATTGTCGCACTTGGCCTCCCGTGGCCGCTAACGGAAACACGCGGGGACGTTACCGTAAAGAAGTACAGTGATGACTAGGGAAAACACATCGCACTACGAATGCTTTCAGGGCATAGTTGCACATATACAGGGTGATTCAAAAAGAATACCACAACTTTAAAAATGTGTATTTAATGAAAGAAACATAATATAACCTTCTGTTATACATCATTACAAAGAGTATTTAAAAAGGTTTTTTTTCACTCAAAAACAAGTTCAGAGATGTTCAATATGGCCCCCTACAGACGCTCGAACAATATCAACCCGAAACTCCAACTCGTTCCACACTCTCTGTAGCATATCAGGCGTAACAGTTTGGATAGCTGCTGTTATTTCTCGTTTCAAATCATCAATGGTGGCTGGGAGAGGTGGCCAAAACACCATATCCTTAACATACCCCCATAAGAAAAAATCGCAGGGGGTAAGATCAGGGTTTCTTGGAGGCCAGTGATGAAGTGCTCTGTCACGGGCTGCCTGGCGGCCGATCCATCGCCTCAGGTAGTTGACGTTCAGGTAGTTACGGACAGATAAGTGCCAATGTGCCTCTCCATACAGTTGATTGTGGAATTTGCAGCTCTCTGCTAGCTCTGCGAGTCGAATTTCCTGGGCTGCGAACAAATGCTTGCTGGATGCGTACTACATTTTCATCACTCGTTCTCGGCCGTCCAGAACTTTTCCCTTTGCACAAACACCCATTCTCTGTAAACTGTTTATACCAACGTTTAATACACCACCTATCAGGAGGTTTAACACCATACTTCGTTCGAAATGCACGCTGAACAACTGTCGTCGATTCACTTCTGCCGTACTCAATAACACAAAAAGCTTTCTGTTGAGCGGTCGCCATCTTAGCATCAACTGACGCTGACGCCTAGTCAACAGCGCCTCACGCGAACAAATGTACAACTAAATTAAACTTTATAGCTCCCTTAATTCGCCGACAGATAGTGCTTAGCTCTGCCTTTTGTCGTTGCAGAGTTTTAAATTCCTAAAGTTGTGGTATTCTTTTTGAATCACCCTATATTATCGAGTGGTACACCGTGTCCTCGTCACATATCACGATAAAAACTGACGATATGCCCACCAAAGCAGCCTCACTCTCAGGTGCAATAATATTGTGGTCGACTAATACGAGCTACCACGTGCACCACCACTTGCCGCTACTGCCATCTACTGCATAACGGCCGAATCGAAGTTGTAGACCTAATAGAGTAAAACTTTATATCAATGAGGTGCGGAAATTGCACTGTGATGCGGATATTCGTACACACTACGGTCGACTGGTCGTGGGAAACGAATTCGTTTTACATTAGTATGTTAACGGCTTCGTGCGGCTCCTTAGCATTTTTAACATTCTTTCCCGCTGAGACATCGGCCCGCTCACTGCTCGTGTTACTAGTGATCGTTTTGTGTGTTGTAGCCCCACTCATTTCATAAAAGTTTTCTATGGACGCCTATTATCAAACTGCCGTGCGCTGTTAACTGTTCTTTTGTGGGATATACAGGGTGTTACAAAAAGGTACGGCCAAACTTTCAGGAAACATTCCTCACACACAAAGAAAGAAAATATGTTATGTGGACATGTGTCCGGAAACGCTTACTTTCCATGTTAGAGCTTATTTTATTACTTCTCTTCAAATCACATTAATCATGAAATGGAAACACACAGCAACAGAACGTACCAGCGTGACTTCAAACACTTTGTTACAGGAAATGTTCGAAATGTCCTCCGTTAGAGAGGATACATGCATCCACCCTCCGTCGCACGGAATCCCTGATGCGCTGATGCAGCCCTGGAGAATGACGTATTGTATAACAGCCGTCTACAATACGAGCACGAAGAGTCTCTACATTTGGTACCGGCGTTGTGTAGACAAGAACTTTCAAATGCCCCCATAAATGACAGTCAAGATGGTTGAGGTCAGGAGAGCGTGGAGGCCATTGAATTGGTCCGCCTCTACCAATCCATCGGTCACCGAATCTGTTGTTGAGAAGCGTACGAACACTTCGACTGAAATGGGCAGGAGCTACATCGTGCATGAACCACATGTTGTGTCGTACTTGAAAAGGCACATGTTCTAGCAGCACAGGTAGAGTATCCCGTGTGAAATCATGATAACGTGCTCCATTGAGCGTAGGTGGAAGAACATGGGGCCCAATCAAGACATCACCAACAATGCCTGCCCAAACGTTCACAGAAAATCTGTGTTGATGACGTGATTGCACAATTGCGTGTGAATTCTCGTCAGCCCACACATGTTGATTGTGAAAATTTACAATTTGATCACGTTGGAATGAAGCCTCATCCGTAAAGAGAACATATGCACTGAAATGAGGATTGACACATTGTTGGATGAACCATTCGCAGAAGTGTACCCGTGGCGGCCAATCAGCTGCTGATAGTGCCTGCACTCGCTGTATATGGTACGGAAACAACTGGTTCTCCCGTAGCACTCTCCATACAGTGACGTGGTCAACGTTACCTTGTACAGCAGCAACTTCTCTGACGCTGACATTAGGGTTATCGTCAACTGCACGAAGAATTGCCTCGTCCATTGCAGGTGTCCTCGTCGTTCTAGGTCTCCCCAGTCGCGAGTCATAGGCTGGAATGTTCCGTGCTCCCTAAGACGCCGATCAATTGCTTCGAACGTTTTCCCGTCGGGACACCTTCGTTCTGGAAATCTGTCTCGATACAAACGTACCGCGCCACGGCCATTGCCCCGTACTAATCCATACATCAAATGGGCATCTGCCAACTCCGCATTTGTAAACATTGCACTGACTGCAAAACCACGTTCGTGATGAACACTAACCTGTTGATGCTATGTACTGATGTGCTTGATGCTAGTGCTGTAGAGCAATGAGTCGCATGTCAACACAAGCACCGAAGTCAACATTACCTTCCTTCAATTGGGTCAACTGGTGGTGAATCGAGGAAGTACAGTACACACTGACGAAACTAAAATGAGCTCTAACATGGAAATGAAGCGTTTCCGGGCACATGTCCACATAACATCTTTTCTTTATTTGTGTGTGAGGAATGTTTCCTGAAAGTTTGGCCGTACCTTTTTTGTAACACTCTGTATGGCTGCAGTGATAAAATCTAATTGTGTTGGCTACGTAGTTTATGTACCATATTTACTACTTTCGGCCTCTCAGCAATCAGTATACATAATAGCAATCGCAGTTAATCCTATACGTCAAATTCGTAGGGGTTGGACAGAAATATGGAAACACCGCGACAAACGCATGCCTGAACATAAAGGCAGATGCTAGCCAAGTCTGCAGGTTGCGCTGTTGTACTTGAAACTTGACCATGAACGGCACTTATGCAATGTCATTCAAATGTTGCAGCTGTCGGTCGGACCGATGACTCTGTGGTTTAGTCCCTTTCTCACCAGACCAATCAATCAACTGTCAGCCGTAGTCGGAACGGAGCTCTGTGTACTTGTGACTGCATTATGTCAGACCTAACTGAACTTGAACGTGGGCAAAACGTTGATACTCCTAAGGTAGGAGCTTCCGTAAACAAGAGAGCTGAAGTATTTGGAGTTTCAAAAGGGAACTTATCGAAAATTTATACCGCGAACCGCGAAAGCGGAAGAACGTCATCCGCTAAATCACAACGCGGACGAGATTGTATGATCGGAAAAAGATCCTGACTGAGAAGGACCGGAGACACATTTCATGGCTTGTTAATCAAAATCGCTTCCCAACAGGACAGAAATTATTGCATTTAGTGAAAGAAGATCCGGTCCAACTTGTAACCGAGAGAACAGTGCGACGGGAACTGCATGCAGTGAGCAGGTGGAGTTAGTCACCTCGTGAGAGGTGAGCCATTACCCACACGGATACACAAAGATGTCAGCAGCAAAGTTCCTCGGGATGGAGGAACATGTGACTGGTTTCCCGAACTCTCCCCCACCCTGTTATATTTTAATTGGCCAGCAAAATCACCCGAGTTGGATCCCATAGAGCCGGCCGGAGTGGGCGAGCGGTTCTAGACGCTTCCGTCTGGAACCGTGCGACCGTTACGGTCGCAGGTTCGAATCCTGCCTCGGGCATGGATGTGTGTGATGTCCTTAGGTTAATTAGGTTTAAGTAGTTCTAAGTTCTAGGGGACTGATGACCTCAGATGTTAAGTCCCATAGTGCTCAGAGCAATTTTTTGATCCTATAGAAAATATGCGGTTCAAGTGGAACAGCGGATAAAACACCGATATCAGTATACTGGCAATTTGTTGAAACTTCGCCATCAAATCCCAAGCGAGTGGCGTAACCTGGATGTAATGTACCTGCACAACCACGTGGACTCAGTTCCTAACCAAATCCATGTAATGATTTCTCTGGGTGTGAGCTTAGAAATAAAAAGTATTTCCAGTAAAGTCCTGTCAGCAATTGAACCTTTAGCGAGATAACCGTGAATGCGTGGCTACGAGTTGCCTTAGGTCCCTGAATGAAATGTAAACCTAGTTAGTGGGAACGTATTTGAAATGTAAACTTTTTGAGTAACTGGGCTCAAATTTCACACGCGACCCGTTATCGGAGAATGTGGTACGTCCAAAGTGGTGCACCAGCACTTTTCAGCTTCTGATTGAATACTACATCCAACGCCATAACAATCCGGAGGATCCGGAAAACCAGAGCATAGCAGATACTCGTAGGCGCTTGCAGAATGTGTGCGGAGACATGGTAGCGAACATTCGCGGTAATTTCGTTGGGCGAAGCGTCTGGCATCATCGCAACAAGGTCGCGCAAACCTGTCCGATTCCTGGCGCGCCGGCCGGCCGCACGCGGCTACGACTGCTGCAGTGTTGGAACGTGCAGACACTTATTCGAGGAGATCGACGGATCGCAGTCAGACATTTCGCTGTTCATTTAGACGTCTCCGTTACTAGTGCTGACCCACTCGTTCACCAGCAGGGATACTCAAAGGCGTATGCGAGCCCGCTGCGTACCTCGCTGCCCAACAGAACGCCATCAAGAGCATCGGAGGACCATCTGTGCAGAATTGCTTGCGCGTTACGAGGCCGATCGTGACAATTTTTTGTCGAATATCGTCACAGGCGATGACACAGTTCATCAGTTCGACCGGGAAACAAATTAGCAGACCATGGAGTGGCGCCACGCAACCTCTCCTCCGAGGGAAAAGTTCAAAGCCGCATCCTCAACCGGCAAAGTCACGGGGATGCTCTTCAGGAACACTGAAGGGGTTATTCTGTTTTATGTACTCCCTCACGGTGCAACGATCAACTCTGAAATGTACTGTGCATCTCTCAGGGAACTGGAAAAACGACTTCTGCGAGTTCGCCGCCATAAAAATGCAAACAAACTTTTCCTTCTTTATGACAACGCAAGGCCTCTCTACCCTTCAGCCCGAATCTTACACCTTCCGACTTCCATGTGTTTGGTCCAATGGAAAATGCACTCCGCGGGAAGATTACCAATGCGGTACGACGATAGCTCCACAGACCCTCCCACTGATGGCTGTCGCAATGACCGGAAATATGTTGAATAATAGGGTAGCCAAAAGAGAAGGAAATAACATGGTATACTGGAATCCTGAATAAAACCAATGTGCTTTCAGAGAAACATGTGTAACATTGTGAGACATTAACTTTTCCCGGCGAATTGAATGTTCAAATAACTTACGGGTTTGCTGCCGGGTGACGTCGTCGACCACCGCCGATATTTCGACATGAGCACACTCTGCCATTCTGACGCCACAACTGGAAGGAGGAAGCAATGTGCAAGGGAAGGTGTCTATGGTATTCCTTGCAGTTGTGGCATGTCATATATTGGTCATAAAATCAGGACTGTGGAAGACCGGTGTATTGAACATAAGCGTCACACACGCTTACAACAGCCGAGCAAATCCGCTATTGCAGAACATTGCCTCGACACCGGTCATCCTAAAGAATACAACAACACGGAGATTCTGGTTTGCACGTCCAGCTATAGGGATAGTGTTATTAAGGAAGCTGTTGAAATTAAACTATCAAGCAACCTTATAAACAGAGATGGTGGATTTTGTTTAAATGCTCCTTGGAATCCGGCTCTGTCTCTCATCAAAAAACAGAGGGACAGAATTAGTGCTACCTCACCTGTTGATTAATAGTCACTATCGATATTTCCGATGTTGGTTTCTTTGGTTGAGTGTGGACTCTGCGGTTACTTGTTCTGTGTGTAGTATCTTCCTCTGTGAACCGAGGTTTTAAATTCCCTTGCACATTGCTTCCTCCTTGCAGTTGTACCTTGAGAATGGCAGGGTGTGCTCCTGTCGAAATATCGGCCGTGGTCGACGACGTCACCCGGCAGCAAACCCGTAAGTTATTTGAACATGTGTAACATTACTTACTGAACGTCCCTCGTAAATTGTAACATGTAACGTGCTGAAGCACTACTGTATTTCTTGCCAAAGTAGGCCACAGATGCAATTCGAGCTCAGTTTGAAGGAAAAGGGTACATTTCAAATACGTATATACGGACTAGGGCAATATTTCACACTGAATTATCACCCAAACGAGTTCACTGGAACGCATTTCTCCTGTACTCGCATACTTTCTCCCGTGACAGTTCTGCGTATTTGTTGTTGTTGTTGTGGTCTTCAGTCCTGAGGCTGGTTTGATGCAGCTCTCCATGCTACTCTATCCTGTGTAAGCTTCTTCACCTCCCAGTACCTACTGCAACCTACATCCTTCTGAATCTGCTTAGTGTATTCATCCCTTGGTCTCCCTCTACGATTTTTACCCTCCACGCTGCCCTCCAATGCTAAATTTGTGATCCCTTGATGCCTCAGAACATGTCCTACCAACCGATCCCTTCTTCTGGTCAAGTTGTGCCACAAACTTCTCTTCTCCCCAATCCTATTCAATACCTCCTAATTATTTATGTGATCTACCCATCTAATCTTCAGCATTCTTCTGTAGCACCACATTTCGAAAGCTTCTATTCTCCTCCTGTCCGAACTATTTATCGTCCATTTTTCACTTCCATACATGGCTACACTCCATACAAATAATTTCAGAAACGACTTCCTGACACTTAAATCTATACTCGATGTTAACAAATTTTTCTTCTTCAGAAACACTTTCCTTGCCATTGCCAGTCTACATTTTATATCCTCTCTACTTCGACCATCATCAGTTATTTTACTCCCTAAATAGCAAAACTCCTTTACTACTTTAAGTGTCTCATTTCCTAATCTAATTCCCTCAGCATCACCCGATTTAATTTGAGTACATTCCATTATCCTCGTTTTCCTTTTGTTGATGTTCATCTTATATCCTCCTTTCAAGACACTGTCCATTCCGTTCAACTGCTCTTCCAAGTCCTTTGCTGTCTCTGACAGAATTACAATGTCATCGGCGAACCTCAAAGTTTTTACTTCTTCTCCATGAATTTTAATACCTACTCCGAATTTTTCTTTTGTTTCCTTTACTGCTTGCTCAATATACAGATTGAACGACATCGGGGAGAGACTACAACCCTGTCTCACTCCCTTCCCAACCACTGCTTCCCTTTCATGCCCCTCGACTCTTATAACTGCCATCTGGTTCCTGTACAAATTGTAAATAGCCTTTCGCTCCCTGTATTTTACCCCTGCCACCTTCAGAATTTGAAAGAGAGTATTCCAGTTAACATTGTCAAAAGCTTTCTCTAAGTCTACACGATATATCCTGCACAGCTTATCAGACCAATTGCGTTTGATCTTGAACATAAACAAGCGCGGTATGTGACGTAACTGCGCACGAGCAGTAGCCACAAGTTGCGACAGAAAGCAGTCAAAAGTTAAAGGGATATAATCAATCAAAATGCGATAATGAACGCCACTCGTTGACAGCAGTAAAATTTATTATGAACTTGTATAATCTATGGTGTCGCCCGCAGACGAGGTTTCGTGCAAAAGCTGGTACCTCACGACGGCACCACGCATCTACGTGGGTGTACACACGCCCCCAAGTGTTTCCTTACGCCGCCGCAACCGGAGAGTTATTTACGTCCGAGCGCAATGCCGCTCAGCCCCCAGTCTTTATGTAATCAGCGACCACTTGCGATAATCGTCTTAGCACAGATCCGGCTGCGTGATAATAGAACAGTTATTCAGAACTCTACATCAAATTATAGACAACTGTACTCTGATGTGAAACTTTCATTCTGCAATAAACGAAGTGCTAAATGTTGTTTCAGCGACAGTATCAGACACATGTCCTCTGTGAAGACAATAATTGTTTCTAAAGTATCTTCCACATTCAAGCTTCTATAAATTACTATTAATTTGTGTTTGTGTTGCAGTATCTTCTGCACCTCCTCCTGAAGTAGTCTTGACTTGCTACAATACACTAGATAATCTTCCACATTAGAAAATTTATGAGCACCAAATTTTACACGTATTATGAAGACTCAATTTACACATATGACGAGAAGCGGCAAATAGTGGTTTATCAAAAGAGACAGGCGTAGACGATTTTCTTGAATAGATCCATGTAGTCTCAGAAAGCGTTAAACTTTTGTGAGGCAAAACGTCGCTGTTTGGTACGTACTCTATGAGAGATATAGAGTGTGTCCACATGAAAGCTCTTTGGTTTACAAATGCAGTTAAATAAAACTATGAAAGACTTCCGGAAAGCATTTGACACGGTGCCCCATTGCAGGCTGTTAACGAAGGTGCGAGCATATGGAATAAGTTCACAGATGTGAGAGTGGCTCGAAGACTTATGTTGTCCTTGACGGCGAGTGCTCATCAGAGACAAGGGTATCGTCAGCAGTGCCCCAGGGAAGTGTGGTAGGACCGCTGTTGTTCTCTATATACGTAAATGATTTGGAGAAAAGGGTGGGCAGCAATCTGCGGTTGTTTGCTGACGCTGCCGTGGTATACAGTAAGGTGACGAAGTTGAGTGAGTGTAGGAAGATTCAAGACAACTTACACAAAATTTCTAGTTGGTGTGATGAATGGCAGCTAGCTCTAAATGTGAAAAAAAAGTAAGTTAATGCGGATGAGTAGGAGGATCAAATCTGTGATGTTCGGATACAGTATTACTAGTGTCCTGCGTGACACAATCAAGTCGTTTAAATATCTGGGCGTAACGTTGCAAAGTCAGAACTGTGGTAAGGAAGGTGAATGGTCAGCTTCCGTTTATTGGGAGAAGTTTAGGAAAGAGTGGTTCACCGGTAAATGAGACTACATATAGGATGCTGGTGCGACCTGTTCTCGTGTACTGGTCAAGTGTTTTGGATCCGTACCAGGTCATATTGAAGGAAGACATCGAAGCAGTTCAGAGACGGGCTGTTAGATTTGTTACCAGTAAGTTCGAACTACACGTAAGTGTTATGGAGATGCTTCCGGAACTCAAATGGCAATCCCTAGAGGGAAAGCGACGTTCTTTTCGAGAAACACTATTGATAAAATTTAGAGAACCGGCGTTTTGAGGCTGAGTGCCGAACGATTCTACTGCTACCAACACAAATAGCGACTAAGGATTACGGAGATAAGATACGAGAAATTAGCGTATACGGAGGTATATAGACAGTCGTTTTTCTCTAGCTCTATTTTCAAGTGGAACAAGAAAGCAAATGACTAGTAGTGGTATAAGGTACCCTCCACCATGCACCGTAAGGTGGCTTGCGGAGTATCTATGTAGATGTAGATGTAGATGTAGACGTAGACACAGATAACTGACGGTTTGCGGAGACATGTAAAGCAACTCAAAATCTTTTGTGTAAATTTTTTTCTACTCGATTCCTTTCGTTTTGTTTCAGGTGACAAATGATTAATAGAAATAACTACACCTCTAGAGGGAGCGCAATCACCCACTGCTTTCCAAAGAAATTTCCGGCGTGAAATGGTAAATGAGGCTTTAAACGTTAAGACGATTAAGGCTTGATATGACAAGTTTTTACTCACTGGAAGCGTAAACAATACGTTCTGACAGAAATGGTAGAGGTGATAAAACGTTAGAGGAGATCAGAGTGACCTTCCAAAGACGCACATCCAAGTCAGTTCGCTGAACACCATAAGATAAAAACATCGCTCCCTCAACATTTCACTAGGTGCTGAATAAACTCGATCACCTGCACGCTTACTACGTTCAAATAGTGCAACCATTAAAGAGACACGACCAGTACCTTCGTCACGAATTTGCTGTTGACATGTTGGACCGGTCCGGGCAAAAACCCAACTACTCAGGAAATGTCGTTTTTTCTCTGAATAAGCAACCTTCCACACATGTCGATAGGTTAGTTGGCATAACTTTCGCATTTGGGTTTCGGAAAACCCCCACAGTTTTCGGGAACATGTCAGACAGAGATAAGGAGAGTGTGTGGTATGCACTGAGGAAAGACAGCATAGGTGGATCTCTTTTCCTTCATCGAGCAAACAGTAACAGCAATCGTTTATCTGGTCATGCTTGAACAATTTCACGTAGGAAATTTCATTGGTCAGCAACGGGTGATTTCATTTACACATATCACACCGTGCATTGGGCTTTTTCTTGACGTGTAGTGAATTCTGGTGACTGTTAAGCAACTGAAACGAAACAGAAAGAAACGGTTAGAAAAAAACTGTTTTGAATTCCTTCAAATGATCCTGTAAACGGTAAGTATATGTGCCTAATAGCTGTTTTTCAATTGCATTTGGAAATAAGAGAGGTTTCATCTGGATACCCCGCATTGTTCGTATTGTTAACCGAACTAAAACTACGATAAAGCAATTTTGGCCAGTCATTACTTCACGCGGGAAAGAGAAATTGTGGTTTAAATTCCGATCGGGGATCAGATAATTGCAGCACAAGTTCTGCTTGGACAAGAAATAGAAGTGAAAATGACCAGAAGCTGGTGCTATGACAAGGAAGTGCCTCGTCCAACTAACGATACGCTCAGCTAACGAGCGGGCAGTCGCTGTGGCCCACCAGTTCCTACGAGGCTTTGACGTGCTAGGCGAAGGCCATTCGGAAGTAAGTTCTGTAAAAGGGGTCGTGTCGCTAAGATCATGTTTTCGAAAAAAAAAGAAAAAAGTTATGGCGCAGGATCCATTCTGGGCTAGACGGAATCCTCAGAAAACTTGACAAAAAAAATCATTTACCGTTTCAGGCCCCCATCTTATAGTTCCCTTGAATTGAAAAATTAGTCCATTGCAGATATTCTCGTACACGAGGAAATACGTTATTATGTGGGACGGTGGCCGGGCGCTTGGGGTTGTAATGGTCCGGGTCCAGTTCAGCGTCTCAAAATATTTTTGTCATGACCAAATGATTTCCCACGCTCTCACATGATATTGATTAGCTTTATTTATGTTACATTTAGACACATATTTCGACACACACTACGACCCCTATGTTTATCAGCTAAACTATGACTAAAGAGCGAATTTGAGAAATAAGTCTGATCGCCTAGGGGCTGCTTTAAAGTCACTGAATCGCCATTTTTGTTTGACACCATATGTCAGGATCCCTACGTACGACGCCTCTACAGTTGGCTTCATGTTACTCCTGTTTTTCTCGTAAAGAAGTAGATTTAGTTTTCTTGGTTTGTGAAACATGTTTCTCCCTTTTTTCCTTCAAAGTAACGATCATTAGATGCAAGTGAAGTACAAGGGAAGAGTAGAAAGCTAGGCCGGCCGGTGTGGCCGTGCGGTTAAAGGCGCTTCAGTCTAGAACCGCGTGCCCGCTACGGTCGCAGGTTCGAATCCTGCCTCGGGCATGGATGTGTGTCATGTCCTTAGGTTAGTTAGGTTTAATTAGTTCTAAGTTCTAGGCGACTGATGACCTCAGAAGTTGAGTCGCATAGTGCTCAGAGCCATTTGAGCCAGTAGAAAGCTAAATTTTCTCTGTGACGTTATTTTACGAGCGTCATGGCTTTGCAACACTGTGTTCTATCCTTATCTACTATATTTCGCTATTTGGATGAGACATAATGAAATTCGGTGTAAGATAGCAACAGATTTGGTATTAAAAAAATCTCACGTTTGTAATTTCTCCAAAATTACTTAGGCCTTCCATCCAAATTCGCCTCTTTGCACATCGGCAAAACAGAATTATGATAACTTGAACAAATGTTGAACCTTTGCGCTAACCTCTGCGCTATCCCATATGGTCTCTGGACAAAAAGGACATGGATATGGGGTGATGCAGTCGGTACAAAGGTCGGGGTAAGGGGGGGGGGGCAGGATAGTTATAATGGTAGTAGTACACAGCTGCCCAGCTGCATATATCCAACGACATTTGACATCAGTGTTCCATTAATTCAAAATCAGATATTTGCTGAAATTTCCAGCAGCTTAGTAAATATTGCGGAAAATGTGTGGTAGCCAATAGAAATGATTTTCCTTTTTCCTTTTTAATCGTGCACGATAATGAAACATCTATTAGAACTCACAGTCTGCGGAACACTTTATCAACATAGCTTCTCAGTAAACGTGTAATGTCACGTCGTGGATAATTGGCTAGCCGAATCTTGTTACGACGTTTACATAAGGAGACTTACTAAAAAAGGAGTTGACTGTGTTATTGGAAAAGATTCCTGAAACGACAACACGACGGCAGTTCCTTTAGAAAGACGGAGTCCATGCACGCTATAACCGGCAGGTAACACATAATGTAAATCCGACACTGCTGATCGATGGATCGACCGCACCGGTCACGCGCATTGGTCGCCAAGGTCATTAGACCTCATTCCAGTAGGACGGATGACAAACGAAATCTAGAGACAGTAATGTGAAACAAGAGATAAATTCGTCTCTCGTCCTGTGAACAATCTACATTAATAATCGGGTATCCTGATCCATGGTTCATCTTTCTAGTTGCAGGTTGCCTATCTAACAGCTTCAGGGGCAATAAAAATTTGATTTCAATATTTCGCCTCATTCTTGACCGAATTTAAAAATTTAGATCGCTGTCATAATCTACTCATCAAAATGTGTAACCTTATGTTGAACGCTTAACACAATGAGACAAGTATTACATGTATATACAGGGTGAGTCGCGTAAGATGTAACACCACCGTTATTCCGCTGGCGATTGCACGTATCGACAAGCGGTGCTCGGCGGATCATAGCAGACTATGGGGCACATACTTTGGTATATGCACAATAATCACAACGTTTATATTGACCGAGAGAATGAGGCAAGCACATGATTTTTAAATCGGACGCTGTACTTTTTTTACTATCATTCGAACGCTCTGGAAAAGACGCGTATAGTGATATAGCGCATGTTGCTATTGTGATTCAAACTTCGCTTAAAAGAAGCTGGTCCGCAGCTCGTGTTCGTGCGGTAGCGTTCTCGCTTCCCGCGCCCGGGTTCCCGGGTTCGATTCCCGGCGGGGTCAGGGATTTTCTCTGCCTCGTGATGACTGGGTGCTGTGTGATGTCATTTAGTTAGTTAAGTTTAAGTAGTTCTAAGTTCTAGGGGACTGTTGACCATAGCTGTTGAGTCCCATAGTGCTCAGAGCCATTTGAACCATTTTTTTTTTTAAAGAAGCTGGGAAATATTGTACGATTGAAGGTCGAGGCGGTCGGAAGCGGCTGCAGACCGTAAACACGCCTCGCGCGACCCGCAGGCCGAGTTGCCGTGCTCTATGCAGCATGCACGGCCTACGCTACGTAGGTAAATCCTCATCCGCCCTCTTTTAAGCAAAGTTTGAATCACAATAGCAACATCACTATACGCGTCTTTTCCAGAGCGTTCGAGTGATGGTAAAAAAAGTATAGCGCCCCATTTAAAAAACGTGTACTTGCCTCATTATCTAGGTCAATACAAACGTTGTGATTATTGTGCATGTACCAACGTATGTACCCCATAGTTAGCTATGGTTCGCCGAAAACCGCATGCCGATACGTGCAATCGCCCCCGGAATAAAGGGGGTGTTACGTCTTACGCGACTCACCCTGTATATCTTTTGAGGCTGCGTCACGCAAATAGCCAGTGATAATCTTCCAGTATTTGAGAGTAGTGCACTTAGTGACGTGCAACAAATTTAACATATAATTTCAAACTTTTACCAAACTTTTTCTCGCTGACATTCCCCCTCAAACTAATGAAATAAAAAAAAAGAAAATGGTGTATCGCTTACTGGTGCGACAAGAAGGGCATCGGCCACAAAGTTAAAGTAAAATTTGCCAAGTCTCGAAAAAATAACGGATCTTTTACGACGGGATAAAGACTAGGACAGAAGAGTATAGTCAGGCTACAATGGTCCTTTCTGACAGTTTATGCACAATACGTTTCCGTGGAGGGCCAACTGCAATACCCCGCACAACATGGCGGCCCGAATCATCACCGAAGCTACGCCATGTTTCACTCTTAGGATGTGGAGGATGCTAAGTTCACCGGACTAGGATACGATGTGACGTCATTATGACGTATACACGCTACATCGAAAACGATAGAAACCGTATATCGACTTTTGTGAACTTTCGAAAGGTTGTGACAGGGTAGCGCTGTGCTCTGTGCCGTTCGTTTAAATGTGTTTTGCGTTCCTTGCGTTTAAATCGTGTATTGTATTGTGTTTGTGTCCTGTGCGTTGTTTTTCGTTTGCTCGTGTCTAATTATGTATTCAGCATTCGAGAGACTAATGAGAGAAAAGCTCAAAGAGTTCAGCATCGATGACGACGAGCAATTGCCTGGTTATTGTGAATCTTAAGCAGAAATTGATGTACTTCTGACCCAGCTGAAGTGCGTCGGTTATTCGTACTCGGTGAGAAGAAGCACTCAGCAGGCAAAATCTTTAAATGCGTCAAGACACTAACCTTTGGTTAAGATTACATTGAGAAATCCACTTCCCCTCGTATTTCATCTCCGGTCAACGATTTTTCTTCAACAATGCCTCATATTTTTCTTTTTAAGTCCGAAATTCAATCATTCTACACACCAGTCATTACTGGACACTAAGGTACCCGTCTCTGCGTTCCGAGTGTAAAATTACTTGGAATTATGGTTGATAAAAGACTATCTTGGGATGGACATATAAATTACTTAGCTAACAAACTTGCACGAGTTCTCTTTCAGCTATATAAATTAAGAAAAAAATGTCAGCAAGAGTATGCTGCCACAATCTAATATGTACTGACAAGACCAATTGTATGAAACCATACAAAAATATTGATAATAAATAAATATTATTTTCGGCGTAAGAGTTCAATACAACAATCACACAATCTAATCTGGTCGGGACATAAGAAGACTTCACTTTTTTACGAAACGTGTTGTCCGTGGTGTTTTCAAGGCCACGGTCAGGAATATTTCTATTAATATCCAGCTCTTTTACTTTTATTTTGGCGAAATACATATACGCTGCCACACTGAGCTGTTATAAGAATCGCACGTGTCAAAACAAACCACTAGCTGACGATAGTTTAGAATCTCGAACGTTCGTAATAGTCGATAGGTGTGTTAATCGACTAAAGAGTATATACGTCATAATGACGTCACATCATATCCAGGTTGGGTGAACTTAGCATCCTCCTTAGGATGTAAACTAAGCCAGATGTTTGAAACAGTGTGAAACAAAACTTTCTTCCATTGCTCCATAGTTCACGTTACACGGCTTCTTCGGAACTGTATTTTCCTGTCACGGGCATTTGCATTACTGATGAGTGGTTTTTGGAATTCTATCTTGCCCCGCAATTCCCTGCTTATGGAGGTCCCTCCGTGTTGTTGTGGAGCTGACACGGTGGTTCGCGAGTGCGACATTCAGTTTTGCAGTACTTCTGCAACTGTCTTCCTCTTGCTTTTTGTCACAGTCCTCTTTAACGACCGTCTGTCACTGTCACTCAACACACACTTTCGTCCGCGCTGTGACTTAGCGAATTATGTTTCTCCGCTTTCCTGTATGCAGGATAAATCTTCGATACGGCCCCTCTTAAACACCAAACGTTTCGGCTACCTTGATTAAGGAACCACCCATTATACTAGCACCAACAATTTCCTCACTTTCGAATTCACTCAGCTACGACATAACGCGATCACAACTACATAGAACACTCCTCTGATCACGACTTACACAAAGCGTTGAGAACATTACACAGGTGCCGTTGGTGGTCAAATACGACAGCGCAACCCACAAGCTTGGCTACCATTTGGATTTACGTTCGAAACACGCAGGTTCAAAACACGCGGTGTTTTCATGTTCTCGTCCAACTTCTGTATCTCTTCATCGCTGTGAGGCGGCGGATGTGCAGAAATCTGTAGCGAGAGCACGCGCGGTTGACTGTTGACCGTCCCTGACCTGAACTAGAGAGTCTGTGGGTCTCGGTCCGCCAGCAATGTCTGCGCAACGACCAACTCACAGTGCAGGTCAGCGTTGTCTTTCACGTCACGCGCAACGGAAAGAAATGGCGATCAATGCCATAGCACCGTCCTACAGCACTGAGGGCGTGCACTTTTGTTCTATCAAGTTGTCCTTCTGTCCGAAGGTGCGTTTGATACAGTTCTTCACATTAGTCTATACTGCATACTTATCTTCATCTCTGCATTAGTATTGAAACTTACAGTTGCATCTGTGAGCGTCATTCAAACGTTACATTTTTCGACAAACACGAAATCAGCAGATGCGCAACGACTCCAGCGCTTCGTGAAGTGGTATTATTTGTTACCGCACAGCTGTACCAGATCACTAATTTTGGAAAATGCCTGTGTTTCATAATAAACAAATGCTTGAAGCATTGACGTTAGCAGCGCTACCTCGAAACACAATACACAGACATCTGTAACGTGTCCACGGTAGAACTTACCATTACTTAGATTTCACGAAGATAGAGAAATACTCGTTGCAGGAGCTAGAAAGCATTAATGATGTAGTCCAGGCATTCTGTGACGGCCTGATTTTAAATTTACAAAAATTATTACCTGAAAACAAAACCTATGAGCTTGTGGGAAATCAAATTTTAAATATTTTACATGTATTTTATACATCTAAAGACTTTAAATGTAAATTAAAGGTGAAAATTACAGTAACATTCTTGTTTATCTCCTCAAGCTGCCCCAGAGTAGGATTTTTGTATGTGGTCCCGAAGCCGACATACCCCACAGTAAGTAAAAAATGATTTTTGTGCGTCATCCCGAGATATCGAAGAGTATGCAAGCGTGGGCCGTTTAGAATCAGTTTTCAGAGAACGAGCATACGCCGGTCCCTGCTACCCCCCCGGCCCCCTCACCCACTCCCTCCCACAGCCGTCGCTCGCGCCATCTGACGAACTCTGCACTTTGGCCTCACTTGGTAATAATTATAGTACTAAAAGTCAATGAAACACTAACCTCCATCAAGCGCATCGAAGTAAAGTGTTAATTGCGTCCACTAGACTTTTTTTAAGTTATCTTGGCTCTGGAAAGTCGTGGAATTCTTTTTTTTTTTTCGTGAAAAACGTCAGCAATTTCTTCCTTTAAAAGGTATTATCATAGAAAAACACGGTCAAGGAAAGTGCAAGTTTTTTAACGTCAGTTTTTGACACTTACAATTACAATTAATAAAACTGTAAAAATTACCGAATAATATGGTAGCAAAACTCTTTGCGAAGCAATTAAGCCTAAAAGCGTTATTGAAGGGCCATCCGCTCAGAAGATCCAGCCAATTATCGAGAGCGCCTTTTTTTTAAAATTAATTTATCTCAAAAAATAATTAATATTTCTCAATTTTCCAAACAAGTATTTCTTTGACATGCCGTGGGCTATAATTAAGGTACATAGATAGTACGGGAACGTGAAAGTTAACGGTTACAGAGAACCCCACTTTTAACAGATAGATCTTTTTAAGCCATGCAACTTTCGCATTTAATATTTTTGATCGGCGCTATGGGTTGTTTTATTTGTTTAAGACAATCGTTTTGCGCAACTTCGCGTTTTTTTTAGCCATGTTCGCCATGTTGGATAGAGTTCCACGAAAAAGAAACTCTATTTAAAATTTAATTTCCTATGCATTAATATTTTTTGTTTTCAGGTAATAATTTTTGCCATTATTTTTTCACAATGCTTGGATGAATGAGCGAAAACATTGTGACCACTGCTCACCGCGAGACTGAATGTCGCGTGGTTGCGTTGTGGTCACGTGACGCGGTAAGGAAGATATATAAAAGGAGCGAAGAGGAATGGGGAATCATTTTGTAGACGATACGGGGTGAAAATGGGGAAATCCACTGGATAAGGGTAAGAGACTTTTACAGGGGCGGACTGTTATGGTCCGGCGCGTGAAAAGGAGTATCTGGAAAACGGCGAAGCTGGTTGGCTGTTCGCTTGCTATATCGAGTGCGTCTATGGAAGTGACTGAATGATACAATCACGAGTAGCTGACTTGTGGCAGATCTGACGGCAGAGGAGAATTACGGTGCAGTCATTTCTCAGCCAACAATATAAAGAGAATGAAAAATACAAAGAATGAAAAAATAAATAAAGTTAATGATATACATTATTAACCAGCAGTAAGCATATTAACAACATTTAACATAGGAACTATTTGTGAATACTTACTCAACAAATTTCATTAGCGTGCAGCCAAATAATAAACAGCACCTCAAGAAACAACATAAATATTCTGATAATCTTATAATAGAACTAACTCTCTGTTCGCTATTGTGTAAATTTTACATATGCCAATGTTACGTATGCGAGTGTCTGAGGGTATGTGTGTTGTGAGTTCAGTGCTGCTGCCACATTAAAAATTACGAATAGTAAACAAAACGGAGCAGCAACAGTACGCTCCATCTCTGATGATAGTGTCGCCTACGGGATATTTAACCCTATAAGCCTTCCGTTCGCCAGTTAATCTTCCCATGTACGTATGCATTCACATCTAGGCGCTTACTCCGAAAGCCACTGTAAGATGCATGGCGGAGGATACCTTGTACCACAATTACCGTTACAGTCGAAAATGGAGCGAGGGAAATACAACTATCCGTATGCCTCCTTACGAAGCCTGATTTCTCTTAACTTGTCTTCACGGTGCTAACGCGAGATGTAAGAGGTGTTTGATGATCATGTTTAGTTTGTGGGGCGCTCAACAACGCTGTCATCAGCGCCCGTACAAAGTCCCAATGTTTACACAGTCCAATTTTTACACACTCCAATTTTTACACAGTCCAATTTTTACACAGTCCAATCTCGCCACCGTCACTAATGATGATGACGATGAAATGATGAACACAAACACCCAGTCCCCAGGCAGAGAAAATCCCCAACCCGGTCGGGAATCGAACCCGGGTGTAAGAGCTGGGGCTATAAAATCACGGGAGTGATTCTGTCAGGGAGTAAGTACACATGTGACAAAGGTGAACGACCAACAGCTGTGAAGGGTGAAGTCTTCTCAGTCGAACGAGGCACCTCTGATGTCTGTAGACAGATCACTGTGGCCGTGGCTTTTGTTTATGTAACAGCTATTTCGATTTGCCGGAAAAATGATGAACGTAATAATAGAGCAATTAACTGCCGAGAAGTTTCACATGAAACTTGGAAAAACTTCAGCTCAAACCTACCTTTTACTAAAAGAACTGCTGGCGGAGTAGCCACGCGGTCTTGGGCGACTTGCCACGGTTCGCGCTGCTCCTCCCGTGAGAGGTTGGAGTCCTCCCTTGTACGTTAGTTTAAGTTAGATTAAGCACTGTGTAAGCCTAGGGACCGATGACAGCAGTTTGGTCCCGTAGGAACTTACCACAAATTTTCAAATTTTTTGCTAATAGAAATGAATCACGTACGCCAGGTTTTGAGTGGTTTAGGCGTTTCCAAGATGGCCGAGAAGACACTGAAGATGACTCACGCAAGGGACTCCTTCAACATAAAAAACGAATGTAAATATAAAAAAAAATCGGTAACGTGGTTCGATCCGAACGTCGATTGAATATTCGATCGATTGCTGAAACTGTAGGAATCGACAAAGAATGCGCAAGGCAAATTTTACTTAACCAACATAATGTGAAAAATGTGTGTCCCAAACTGGTACCGAAAATTCTCACAAGTGAACAAAAAGAAACTCATAAAAATGTTTCTACTGGAACATTGTCACTGAGAATGATCACAAATTTTTTGAAAGAGTGACAGCATGTCACGAATGTGGGCTTTCGCTTATGATCCAGAAACCAAAAGCCAATGCATGCACTGGAATCGTCCATCTTTACCGAAAGCGAAAGAAAGCTCGAATGGGCAAACCAAGATTGAAAGCGACGGTGACTGTTTTTTTTTCGCTATTCACAGAACTGTGTATGTTCATTAGGTTCCAGAAGGTTAACTATTAATCAACATTACTCGCTTGAGGTTCTTGCTCAAATACGTGTGCAAATAAGAAAAAAAAAACGGCCCGAACTGAGGAAGAACAAGTCATGGCTTCTGCATCAAGACAACTCACCGGCTCATACCGCAATGTCTGCTAAGAAGAGGTTACTAGCGACGCACCTTATTGGCCTGAGCCGCGCGGGGTAGCCGCGCGGTCTGGGCGTCTTGTCACGGTCCGCGCGGCTGCCCCCGGCGAAGGTTCGAGTCCTCCCTCGGGCACGGGTGTGTGTGTCCTTAGCGTAAGTTAGTGTAAGTTAGATTAAGTAGTGTGTAGGCTTAGGGACCGATGACCTCTGCAGTTTGGTCCCATAAGACCTTACCACCAATTTCCAATTCCCTATTCGCGTGATCTAGCACCTATGGACTTTTATCTATTCCTCAAGATCAAATCTGCATTCCAAGGAACAAGATTTCAGTTCGCTGAAGCTATGAAAGAAAAACTGACAAGCTTCATCAAGGAGCTCACAGCGGAAGACTTCCCGCGCCGTTTTCAGCAATGGAAAAATCGCGTGGACTAGAGGAGTATATTAAGCGTGATAATAACTATATACTTATGTTTTTGAAATAAAATTTTCACAGCAATAGACCATTCATTTTATAGCCACACCTCGTATGTTGGTGGAAACAGGATCGTTCTGCTTACTCAATACAATTTCTCGAAAATCTTTCCTCCAGGGATTCGCATTTGAGTTCACGCAGCATTCGCATGTTGATCGAACCTACGAGAAACATAGCTACACGACTCGGAATTCCTTAGATGCCTTTGCGGGTGCCAAACACTCGAGCAGCACTATCAAGAACGCGTCGTAAAGTGTTCTACTGTCTCCTTTATAGATAAGCTACACCTTCCTACAATTCTGTCAATAAACAGAAGTAGACCACCGCTTACTCTACAATCGACCTTATGTGCTCGTTCCATTTCATGTCGCTGTGATATTTAAATAGAGGTGACCGTGTCAAACTGCACACGACAAAGTCTACATTCGAGCATTACACGGTTCCTGCATTAACTTACATTCTTCCACACGTAGAGCAAATTTCCATTCAACACAACACACACTCACTGAACGACGCCAGTTTTCCGTTCGCTAAAGCGTCATCCGCAAAAACAGTTGCTAATTGCTAGTCTCCTGCCGGCCGCGGTGGCTGAGCGGTTCTAGGCACTTTGTACGGAACCGTGCGACTGCTACGGTCGCAGGTTCGAATCCTGTGTCGGGCATGGATGAGTGTGATGTCCTTAGGTTAGTTAGGTTTAAGTAGTTCTAAGTTCTAGGGGACTGATGACCCCAGATGTTAAGTCCCATAATGCTCAGAGCCATTTGAACATCTGGCCTTCAGATATACGGCGAGGTGACTTTTGAGTCACTGGATAGCGAGGTGTACATATACAGTTGGCGGTAATCTGGCGTACACAATATAAGAGGGCAATGCATTGGCGAAGCTGTCACTTGTATTCAGGTGATTCATGTGAAAAGTATCCGGCGTGATTATGGCCGTAAGACGGGAAGTAACAGACTTTGAACGCGGAATGGAAGTTGGAGCTACACGCATAGGACATTCCATTTCAGATTCGTTAGGAAATTTAATTTTCCGAGATCCGCAGTGTAAAGAGTATGCCTAAAATACCACATTTCAGGCATTACCTCTCACCATGGACTACGCAGTTGCCGACGGCCTAAACTTAACAACCGGGACCAGCGGCTTTTGCGTAGAGTTGTCAGTGCTAACGACAAGCAACACTGCTTGAAATAACCGCAGAAATCAATATGGGATGTACAACGAACGTATCCGCTATGACAGTGCGGCGAAATTTGTCGTTAATAGGCTATGGCTGGCTCTGAGCACTATGGGACTTAACTACTGTGGTCATCAGTCCCCTAGAACTTAGAACTACTTAAACCTAACTAACCTAAGGACATCACACACATCCATGCCCGAGGCAGGATTCGAACCTGCGACCGTAGCAGTCGCGCGGTTCCGGACTGCGCGCCTAGAACCGCTAGACCACCGCGGCCGGCCTTAATAGGCTATGGCACCAGATGACCGACGCGAGTGCCTTTGGTAACAGCACATCGCCTGCAGCACTTCTCCTGGACTCGTAACCATATCGGTTGGGCCCTAGACGACTGGAAAACCGTGATCTGGTCGGATGGGTCCCCATTTCAATTGGTAAGAGCTGGTGGCTCCACAATGGTGTGGGCTGTTCTTACATGCCATGTATTGTCTCCTCTGGACATTCGGCTACATGGAGACCATTTGCAGCCATTCACAGATGTATTGTTCCCAAAGAAAAACGGATTTTTTTGTGGATGATAACACGCCATGTCACTGGGACACAACTGTTCGCCATTGGTTTGAAGAACGTTGTGGACAGTTCGAGGAAATGGTTTTGTAGGATTTTCTCTGCCTCGTGATGACTGGGTGTTGTGTGATGTCCTTAGGTTAGTTAGGTTTAATTAGTTCTAAGTTCTAGGGGACTGATGACCATAGACGTTAAGTCCCATAGTGCTCAGAGCCATTTGAACCATTTTTTGGTTTTGTCACCAAGAGCGCCCGACATGAAGCCCATCGAACATTTATGACACACAATTGTGGGGTCAGTTCGTGCACAAAATCCTGCACCGGCAACACTTTCGTAACTGTGGACGGCTATAGAGGCAGCGTGGCTCATTATTTCTGCAGAGGGCTTCCAATGACTTTTGAGGTAACGGGTAAGTTGAGGCGCCCTGGAAATATTCTAAGTTCGTAGTTGGCGTGGCCGCACGGGCCGCTCGGCACGTGGTGCCTGACAAGAGGGGTGGCTCCAGCACATGGTCCAGCTGCGTGGCTGCGAATTCCGCTGTGACGCTATGTCGATGACGGAGATACGTTGGGAGTTCCAAAGATGGCGGACTTTGTGACACCTTAATGGCAGACTTTTCACAGTTCGTATAGAAATTAATAGTAGCCAGATCAATCATGATACCTCAAAAAGAAACATGTACATTACCATTATTTGGACGACGATTCTGATGGTGTAATCAGATTTTCAATATCTTTATTAGTTCAAAGTTTAGTATCTGACTATAAATTATACAAATAACACACAGCCAGGAATTTCAAAAATTTAAACGGTTCATCCGATTTCGACGATCTACATGTCTTTAGAAAGCTATCAGTGTAAACCTAAATTGGCATGAATTACAGGCATGTAACTTACATAGTACATGAGTTATTGGAGGTCAAAGTGGCAGATTCAAAAAATGTTCAATTGTGTGTGAAATCCTATGAGAGTTAACTGCTAAGGTTATCAGTCCCTAAGCTTACACACTACTTAACCTAAACTATCCTAAGGACAAACACACACACCCATGCCCGAGGGAGGACTCGAACTTCCGCCGGGACCAGCCGCACAATCCATGACTGCAGCGCCTCAGACCGCTCAGCTAATCCCACGCGGCCAAGTGGCAGATTACTATCGACCGCGTCAGGCCATAAGTACTCCACAGTTACACGAAAAAACGGTCGCAGCACGCTTATAAATATATTTATTCATCTGTGTCTTTGGATATATCCGATATATAGTATTAATGAAGAAATTGGTTAAATATTTACTGTGTTTTAGAAAGCACAGAGACATTAGGCTACTGGCCTACCTTTTGTTGCTATTCCTTTGATAATTATTTATTTAATTTGTTTATGTATTTAATAATGTGTGTTAGAGCATGTTTATGGTCCACCTGTAAGAATATTTTTTTAAGTTCAAGTTATTTAAATGTAAATCCAGTATTTCGCATGTGTTTCAATATGTTTGTGAGTGCACGTTGGCTTGGAGACATGGAGGGAGCGCTCTAGCCAATCACAGCGCTCGTTACTAAGAGAGACGTATGGAGGTTGGGGAGGACCATCGTTTCCAGAGAGGACACGACGGAGTTCTGATCAGGGCGACGCGAGAGAGAGTCGCACAGGACACATGGAGTCTTGGATAGTATGGCGCGACGGACGCACAGTCGCGGGAAAGACTTGGACAGTGGAGCAATTTGCGCGTGGTCGCGGAAGATAGAAGTGTTTCGGAGTGCCGACTTGTGCTCTTGTGTGATTTCCGTGGCTTCTGCAGTGAAGACGTAGTGTGCGTTTAGAAGTTAATATCTCGCTAGCTATGTTGTTGTTCATAACTAATTACGTGCAGTAGGAATCTATTGTTACCCTGTTTTTCAACTTGTATATTATTTAATTGCTGGATCATCGACACCAATAAGTGTTTTGCAGAAACATACGGCATCCTCAAAAGTACTTCTGCTATCGTACTTATCATTTAAAGTCGTTAAAATAGTACCTGCAGATTTTATTTAATTGCAATCTTTCATTTATCAATTTCTATATTAATTCGCAATTGCCGAATGACAGGAATCTTCGACCATTCGATTCATGTGTGTATTCATATTGTATACTGTAGACTCTGCAGTATTTGGCTTGTAATGCGGCAACTGCGTATCCCAGCCCCTAGATAACGAAACCAGCCAAAACTTTTAAAATATAGGGTGTGTAGTTGAGGGCCACCACATCACACATCATTTCAGTTTTATTAATTCGAAAGCCCGCAATATGCAGTTGTTGCATTACGCAGGGCAAAAGGGGGTCCGACACGATATTTAGGAGGTATCCGATGACTTTTGTCCCCTCAGTGTATCCGGTCAACAGACAAGCTTTAGTTCCCGCGACGAGCGAAGCACACCTGATTTGAGGAATCGACATTGCGAGAGACGGAAGCAGCTATCGGCCGCTGCGAGTGGAAACGGCAAGATAGCGGAATTTCTCCCGCGCCACGCGCATTGCAATGGGCGATTTGGAGCGGCCACCACGAACCGTGCCGTGCCAACAGGATGACAGCATCGCCGCGGACCTGAAATAGATAGCAGCTAGGGAAACAGCGGAGCTCCGTTACACGAATGCGCTCGCTCTATTTCGCTGTGGCGTCGCGGCGCAAGCTGTAGCTGGGTGCGAGGAACAGCTGGCGCTGTGATAACACCGGCAGGACGCCATGGGTCATAACGTGCGGCGGTGGACCTGCTATCGGCTGCTTTTTGGAACGCCATTTCCTGCATTACTTTATTCTAACATTCGGCGGAGACAGAAATCTATGAGCGTCGGTTTACAAGCCACTGCGTTTCGCGATATACGAGGGACGTTCAATAAGTAATGCAACACTTTCTTTTCGCGCAGTGTAGGTTGAAAAAAATGCGGAGTTTGTTGTGGGAGAGCGTGGAATATTCCCGCTTTAGCCCCTACAGTTCCACGAAGTTGCGATGCGTGGCGGCGCTGTAGCCTTCAAAATGGCGCCTGTAAAGGAGGTGCGTTCCAAGAAGACAGTTGTCAGTTTCTTTTGGCAGAAAAGCAGAGCATCGCAGATATTCATAGGCGCTTGTAGAATGTCTACGGAGACCTGGCAGTGAACAAAAGCACGGTGAGTAGATGAGCAAGGCGCTGTCATAATCACAATAAGGTCGCACGAACCTTCGCGGTTTCCCGCGTGCCGCCCGGCCGCACGCAGCTGTCACACGCGCAGTGCTGGAACATGCGGACACTCTCATTCGAGGTGATCGACGGATCACAATTAAACCCTTCGCTGCACAACTGGACGTCTATGCTGGTAGTGCTGACAAACTCGTCCACCAGCTGGGATGCTCAAAAGTGTGTGCCTGCTGGGTTCCTCGGTGCCGCCGCCGTTGTGGCCGAGCGGTCCTAGGCGCTTCGGTCAGGAACTGCGCGACCGCTACGGTCGCAGGTTCGAATCCTGCCTCGGGCATGGATGTGAGTGATGTACTTAGGTTGGTTTCGTTTAAGTAGTTCTAAGTTCTAGGGGACTGATGACCTCAGAGCCATTTTCCTCGCTGCCTAACAGAAGATCATAAAGAGCTTGGCCCAATGAAGGATGTACTCCTCGAGAAGTAGTATGTGGATGACGGGGAAGTTATTCATGCAGCAACACATTGGCTCCCACCAATAGAATGGTACCGGACGGGTGTACATGCCCTTCCAGTAAGGTGGCGCAAGGTCGTCCCATCGAACAGAGATGTTGTTGAAAAAGAGAGTCCTGTAGCGAAAAGAGTATGGAATAATATGGTATTCTGGAATCCTGAATAAAACGAGTCTGCTTTTAGAAAAAAAAGTGTTGCATTACTTACTGTACGTCCTTCGTATTCACTGCTCCTCAAAACTGAAGGACAAGAAGACTCGTGTTCAGAAAAAAAACAGAATACCTAGAATGACTAGAGATAGGACTTTCATATTCACAGGACATGTCAGGTGATGCTGTTCCCGTTTGCCTGCGGCGAACCAATATGCGGCCTTCATTTTCAAACAAGCAGAATCTGCATTCGTCCGAAAACACTATCTGATAGCATTCCTGTTCCCAGTGGCGTCGTTCCTTACACCATTTACATCTAGCACGTTTCTGCACGTTCGTCAAAGGTAGGCGGAGGAGTGGACGACGCGCACATAACCCGTACACTGATAGTGTACGAAGTATTGCACTGTTCCACTGATGCGCCAGAGCCGAGGAGGACGCCTGTCCTGCAATGCCACTCGGATGAGTTGTCGATCTTCTCTGGGGGTGGTCAGGATGGTACGACATGGCCCCTGTTCTCGTGTTCTACGGGCTGGACACAGCCGTTGCACTGCCGAGATAACTCGTCAGACTCCAGCAGCAAGTTCTCGGACGGATGCATCATATTGTCTCATGCCAATGATGCGCCCTCTTCCGGACTCACTGATTTGACGGTTCACGCATACGTCTGCGAGGCATCCTGCACATTTGCTCAAGTTACACTGATTCATTTCTAGCAACAACGAAAGCCGCAGGCATATCTTACCAGTAGGTGGTGTTGCACCGCGATATCAATGTTGACCTAGAACCCGCGTGCCGACATAGTTCAAATGCAGAGCATACTAATGTACAGAGAATATGTACGTCCTGTCTCTAGTCGGAAGGATATTGCCAAAGGTCTTCCGGTGGTCCAGTCATCCACAGGCATCACAAAGCTTGAGGTCGGCGGGACTATAGCGCCATATGGAGCTGTTTCTGCAACACGAGGTAGCTGAAGGAATGGGAAAAGACAGCGTGTGTCAATCAGGGAGCAGTTACGGTGCACTGTGCTGGTGCTTTTTTATTACAGCTATCCCGCAGACCACATCTGGATGACATCACACGGGAAACAATGACTGGGAACGTGAAAAAAAGACAAAGTGTGACGACTGTAGTCCAGGAAGTCGGGTCTTGCTCACAGCATTATTTTACGTGCACCGAGAGCGTTGAGAACCACAGGCACGCTCAACTACAGCAGCAAATGACCACTACATTGTGCACCAGGGAAGAAGGGACCGCGTTTAACTGGAATGGAAGGCACGCAATCTCACGCTCCACAGTGACACGGTGACTGCTTGCATGTGGTGCTTTGCCCGACGACCCGTATGTTGTGTTCCGTTGACACTCGCAAGTCTGCGGCACCGTCTGCGGTGGTGCCAAGGGCATAGAAACGGGACCAACGAGGTGTCGGGTCGCATGCTCTTCTCGGATGAGAGCAGATTCAGTCTTAGTGATCTGGACGTACCATTATATGGGAGAGGTTGGAATACGTAATGCACTCAGGAACATTGTCGAACATGATCGTTTTGGTGATCCAGGTGTTATGTGTGGGGAGGGGGGAGGACATAATGTTAGATGGGCGACAGGTCCTCTAGATCTTTGAATACGGCACACTCACCGGTCAACATTTTTCTGACACTGTATTCCCTCCCCAACTGCATCTTCTCATAGGTGCACTCCGCCCAGACATTATTTTTGTGGATGATGTAGAGGGACCGCATCGGACAGCGCAGGTGACCAGCTCTTGGAACGAGAGGATATTCAGTGAATGGACTGGCCTGTCCGTTCCCCCGACTCAAATACCGCCGAGCACGTGTGGGATGCTTGGGGAGACGTATTGCGGCAAGTCAGTGTGCACCAACGACCGTCCAGGAGTTAACTCCGCTAGTCGAGGAATGGAACGCCCTACCACGAGAACTCCTTAACAAGCTCATAGCCAGCATGGGTTCACGTTGCAGAGCGTGCGCTGCCTCCGCGGTGACTGCACACCCTATTAAGAATCATGTTCCGCCCACTGTAATGTCCAGAGAACAATCATAAATCGTAATGACTTAGTGTAATTATTATCTTTGAATTACAGTGTCATTTGTGTTTGCCTCATTGCGTATTTATTTTAGCTACGTGCGGTACTTCTCTGTAGCAGTTCTTTCTATGTACGGCACAAGTTTCATCGAGCTACCTTACAGAGCTGTGACACATCATGCGAAAGTTATTTTCACCTTTAGGTTCTGCACCTGGTGTATAAATGTTCGATCACTTTTATACCAATGACTCACAATTGGAATCTGTCAGTTCTGTGGAATGATAATATAAGGTTACAGGTGTCATGCAGTCTATAGTACAAAGGAGATTTGTAAGTAGGCTGTTTAGATTTTTATGTTGGTGACGCCACGTAGCGCTCTCTATTAAAATTACTGACTGCGCTGTGGACTCATTGTTGGAATATTCGATGGTGTCGTGTTGGGCAGTTGGGTGTGAACAGCGCATAGCGTTGGGCTGTTCGAGGTTAGCCGCCAGCAGTGATGGATGTCGGGAGAGAGATGCCAGAGTTTTGAGACGTTAGTTTGAGCGGACGATCTGGACGTGTGTCCATCAGAAAAAATGAAATTTGTCGAAATGGATGTCACGAATTTATATATAATGACTTTTGAACACTATTAAGGTAAATACATTGTTTGTTCTCTATCAAAATCTTTCATTTGCTAACTATATGTCTATCAGTAGTTAGTGCCTTTAGTAGTTACAATCTTTTATTTAGCTGGCAGTATTGGCGCTCGCTGTACTGCATTAGTTCGAGGAACGAAGATTTTTGTGAGGTAAGTGATTCATGAAGGGTATAGGTTACTGTTAGTCAGGGCTATTCTTTTGTAGGGATTATTAAAAGTCAGATTGCGTTGCGCTAAAATATTGTGTGTCAGTTTAGAAATGATCAGAATAAGTACAGAGAAAACTGTCTTGAGTACGTTCAGTTTTACTCAGCTGTTTCATTAACAAATGAAGTAGAAGTTTACCAGCACAGTCTTTCTTTACATTCAAAGGGGAAGTTTCAGATTTCTTAGAATAAACTCGTGCCATCTATCCTAGAATACTGCCGAAGTGTGAGAGGACCAAGCCAAATAGGTCTAACAGTGGCTATTGAAGGTATACAAAGCAACAAGGCCCTATTTAGCCTGTGTACATCCCCAGGCAGAAGTCGTGGTGCGGTCAATATAGGGGAAATTTTGTTATAGTTAAGCCAAATAAACGTTGGAATGCGTGACGCGGTACTGACCCCATGCTTATCTTAGAAGATACGTTAGTGAAAGGAAAACCTACGTTTATAGTTTTTTTACGCTTAGAGAAAGCTTGACTGGAATGCTTTCTGAATCTAGCAGGAATAAAACACAGAGAGTAAAAGGTCATATAAAACTTGTGCAGAAACCAGAAGACAGTTATTAAGGATCGAGGGGCAGAAAGGAGAGCACTGGTTGAGAAGGGAGCGAGGCAGGGTTGTAGCCTATCCCCGATGTTATTCAATCGGTAAACTGAGCAACCAGTAAAGGAAAACAAAGAAAAATTTGGAGAAGGAATTAATGTTCAAGAAGAAGAAGTAAAAGCTATAAGATTTACAGATGACATTGCAATTATGGAAGTGAACTTGAATGGAATGGACATAGTCTTGAAAGGAGGATTTAAGACGAACATCAACAAAAGCAAAACTAGATTAATAGAATGCAGTCGAATTTAATCAGGTGATATTGAGGGAAATGGATTAGGAAATGAGGCACTAAAAGTAGCAGACGAATTTTGATATTTGGGCAGCAAATTAACTGCGGATGGCTGATGTAGAGAGGGCATAAAATGTAGATTGGCAATGACGATTCTGAAGAACAGAAATTTGTTAACACCTAATGTAAATTTAAATGTTAGCAAATCTTTTCTGAAGGCATTCGTCTGGAGTGTAGCATTGTACAGAAGTAAAACGTGGACAATAATCAGTTCGTACAAGAGGAAAATAGAGGCATTCGAAAAGTGATGCTACAGAAGAATGCTGAAGATTAGAAGGGTAGATCGCTTAAATAATGAGCTTCTAATTAGAAATGGTGAGGAAAGAAATTTGTGGCATAACTTGAACATCGGTCAGTTTAGTATTGGGGGGATGTGTGTGTGTGTGTGTGTGTGTGTGTGTGTGTGTAGGTGGGTGGGTGGTTGGGTGGGATTTAAAAGTGAGGTGGAGAGATAAATACAGTAGGCAGGTTCAAATGGACGTGGGTTGCAGTAGTTACTGGAAGATGAAGAGGCTTGCACAGGGCAGCACAGCGTGGAGAGATGCTTCAAACCAGTTCTCGGGCTGGACTGAAGTTCACACCAACAGCAAGCAACAACATCACAAAAATAGTATTTAAGTGCAGTTTTTGAATTAAAAGCCTGTAATATAGCGTTTCAGGCTTATTATTTGATTCATTCCATTCCATTCTTACCGTTTGGTACAACAACCGTTTGGAGTTGTTTCAGATTGAATACCAGTCTAGGTTGCGAACTTATTTATTTCAATAACGCGTTCCACCCTTCTGAGGCGTTATCTGTCTATCTTGTAAGTTCTAGTATATATTTCAGTTCACTTATCAGCGTAGTTGTAGAAGGACCTTGCCCTTCCCTCCACTTTGTTCTTAATGTATTGATTTATAAACAGTCAGATGATGCCTCAAAGGCGTGGAATGCGTTATTGAAATAAATAAGTTTGCGACCCAGACTGTTTCTAATCTGAGATATGATTTAATTGTATAAAATTTTACTATATGGATTGTTATATAATGAACTGATGAGATTAAAAAATAAATTTTTTTAAAATTCTTTTTTCCTTTTATTTGTATTTTATGTCAGTCCAAAATAATAGGTCATGTAGAAAAATGTAAAAAAGGTGTTATTGCAATAACAGTTCTACTTTGCTTTTACGTTGTCATTAACTTAGCAATGATAGGTACACCAGCAACAGCAGTCCTGAGTATTGCGCCAGAATGACGGGTACAGCCGTCAACAAGCTATGACGTGGATATTTCTGCCCCCGGTTCTGACCTAGCTTTTCGGGAGGTTTTCCTTGGTTGTAAGCCAAATTCTTGGACTGGTAATCGCCTCCCAAATAGTTCTAGCTGGGGTATCACTCACAGCTCCTGTGGTATTTGGATGGAAAGTCATTACTGGAACAGCCCTCTTCTCCTTTCGGGACAGGCAATGAAATGTATGTGAACAAAAAACTAACGTAGACTACATGATCTATATTACTGAATAGCTAGCTCAGTTCATGGTACCCAGTCCCAGTTTCAGGTTGCCTATCGAAAAGCTTCCAGTGGCAACAAAAATTTGATTTTCTATACTTCATACAGCGGCCAAACTTAAAGTGTAAATGCTACCAGAATGTACCCATTAAGTGGAATAATTTCATGCTAAAAGTTTAACACAGTTAGATAAGTTAGAATCTGTGCATATAGAGTGAACCAGCTGCCCCTACCGATGTCGTTTGATGCAACACGCAATGTTATATGTAGCCTCCAAAGACGGCGCGCGAGATTTTTATATTCTCTTGCGCGTCAGGCGCAAACTATTGGCGATACAGAAAGGAGGATACGTTTTCGCTAGACGCCGTAGTTTTCGATTTTTTCCTATCCAAGAAAAACGTATAAAAGTGACCTTCAAAATCATTCCCACTCCTACACTCAGCCCCCATCAGTCAGTATTTCTAGTATGCGGTTCTTGGTACTCGCTCCTACCACCGCACAAACGTTTACGACTGGGCGAGTTATTTCCGGCCTCTATTGACTGGTCTCATTACACCACCGACTAAGTGGAGCACTTACAATGTGTAAAAGCGATGTTGGTGTAAATTATTGTGAATTTTAACAGCATAAAATAATTACAATGTCGTACTCGTAAGGCTTCTGACTATGAAACTACTGCGCTAAGGGTTAAGATTTGATCGAATTGTCAACATAATTAGTTTTAGCGTAACGCTTACTAAAGTAGCTTTTCTTTTTTACCTTCACGGGAATGTTTAAATTAATAATGTTAATGAAATAGGCGACTCAATAGAGACCAAAAAAGGTCGAATATCGGAACAGTTCGTGTAGTTGGAAGTTTTTGCACAGTGGCAGGAGGAAGTGCCACTACCAATATACTAGAAATGCTCACGTCAGCGATGAGTACATTTGAAGGTCATTATAGTACGTTTTTCATGAATATATCGAAGACTGTGGCACCAGCGAAAATGTATCCCAGTAAAAATTGAATTACATTACAATTCTACAAAAAGGTTCTGTTCATTTTGTTCTGTAGGACTAATAGTCTACGAGTAGCAAACGAGAGAAAATGAAAATTTCGCAGTTGACTTTTGGAGGCCACATATAAAATTTCGGGTTGCATAAAACAATATCCGTAGGGGCAGCTGAATCACTTGAGACAGTGTAGCTCATGTCGTGCAGTTCACCAAGTTTCATCCAGTATCTGAGAATGAGGGTATGTAGTGACTTGCAGAAGAAAACTTTACTTACAGTATTGTTTCAAAACTTTACGAGACTTTCTCTCACTGACAGCCCCCACAAAATGAGGAAAGGAAAACAGTTTATCGCTTACTCCGTTTTCGCTGTCACCACAGTAAAATGTCAGCAACAAACATGGCATTATAAATTATTATGTCTTTACTACTATATCCGCATGACTGATCAGCGTGGTTGACTGCCAAGCAAAGGACCTGGGTTCCATTCCCGGTATTGCCAGGGATTTTTCTGTGGTGAGAGGACTGGTATGGGGTGGACTCAGCCTCTTGAGGCCAACTGAGAATGTATTTGGCAGATCAACGTCGAGAACCCGACAACGATCGGGAGAGCGGCGCACAGACCGCGTGTCGTTCCATACCAAACCCATGACACCATTGGCAGAGGATGACACGGCGGTCGGTCAGACCCGAATGGCCTGCCTAGCGGACTTTTACCTTTTGCAACTACATGCACACTGTGCAAGCTACCGTATGGTGCATGGCGGAGGGTGAACTGTACCATTAATAGTCATTTCCTTTTTTGTTCTACTCTCAAACAGGGTGAGGAAAGAACAACTGTCCATATGCCACCGTATAAGCCTTAATCTCCTTGACCTTACCTTCGTTATCCTTACACGAAATGTACGCTGGCGGCAGTAGAATCGTTCTGCAGTCAGCCTCAAATGCCAGTACTCTAAATTTTCTCAATAATGCTCTTCGGAAGGTAATTCGACATTCCTCCAGTGATTCTCATTTGAATTCCCGAAGCATCTCCATGGAATCTGCGTGTTGTTCAAACTTACCAGTAGCACTTCTAGCAGGCCGCTTCTGAACTGCTTATACGTCTTTCTTTAATCTGACCTGGTGGGGATCCCAAACGCTAGAGCAGTGCTCAAGAATGAGTCACACTAGTGTTCTACATGCTGTCTCCTTTACCATGTTTTCCTAAAACTCTCCCAAAAAACCTAAGTCGACCATTCGCCTTCTCCACTACAGTCCTTACATGCTCGTTGTACAACATCGCATTACTTAATATTAGTCGTAGTCCATGGATTCTGCGGAGTGTGGTCTTTGGGATGTGGAAAGAAATCAAAGACATACATTTAATTTATTTTAAGTGCAGTACAACGAAATGGCTTAAGGTTATGAAAGACTATAGAATTATAGTGCTAATTCTAACTATAAAATAATTTCAGACGTTACGTTTAAGATTTTCTGTGAAGCTACTCTTCATTGGAGAGACGGTGTTGTCCAACAAAAAATTATTTTAATTGTCTTAAACATCAGCACTTTATATACGCGGCAGGTTCTTGAATTCATGTGTACTCAAATATGACTCATTTCTGTACTAACCCTCCGCAGTCTCTGTAGAATTTGTTTGTGGTACTGTATTCATGTTTTTCGTTATATTTCGAGAAAGAGGAAAGATAGATAATGAAAAAGGATAATAATGAATACATTTTGAAATAGCTATGAAAATATCAAGTTTTTGGAAATGGATTCTGCACAATGTTCACTTGCGCTAAGCAAATCAAACAAGCGCATTTATCCATCGAGTAGTCTGCTTTCTAAAGCATAATTCACGTGTGAATAGCGTGAAAGATGTGCAGCAGATTATTAAAATTTATGGTTTACGATAAAAGCTCGACACCAACATTTGTCTCTCTCGAGGTCCTGATGCTACTTAGTTTTTGAGGCATTGAATGGTTACCTTTACGAGACGCTCGTTATAAATGCAGCTCTGCATGGGCAAAGTGACCGAATCCAGTAACATTGCCGTTTGTCCCGTGCTACTTCGCGCGTCTGTTTCTTCTGATATTGATTCCAGAAGGGCGGATGTTGGTATCTTGCCAACTCAACTAGATTCATTGCGGTTCGCTGAATGTAGGAATAGTACAACTAAGGTAAACACGTGAAGGTTACAAGTGTTACACAAGTTTACATGTCGCATAATAACTACGTGCAATGTTTTACTGTATTTTTTTTTCTTCAGTGACTTTAGTCGCAGTGAGAAAATATCGCCACGCAACAGCAATACAGATCCTACACGTTACAGCAAAAAGTATGCCTACGAGGAAAGATCAGCCCGCAAACAGTTCTCGCTGTGGACGCTACAAGTACCACGCATCGTAAAAATTTGTCAGGTGCGAGCAGGACTCCCGTACTGAGGGTTCCTACGGACTCAAGTTACGTACGTAGACAGACCATCCATTCCGGTAATGCAGAACCTCTACGATTTTTGGCTGTTATCAACATTGATACTGGCAATATATCGGTCTCAAGGACTCCAGGGCTACCGAGAAAGTTTCAGTTTCAAGTTGGAGACCAAATGACAAAAGAATTATTTTTCGTGTGATACAATTACAAATCAACAATTTTCGGACTTTTTCCCCTTTACCTGTTCTGTGAAACGTTGTTTCTTGCTGAATTCCATGATTCTATACCAACCGGAAGTACCCAATAGATCTTGAAGAGAGAATTTGCGAATATCAAAATATGTAACATAAATGGCCGTAGCTTTCGAGTACATTGATTTAGAAGCTTAACTTTCTTATAGCACCAGAGGACCGTAGACCTCAGTATGTGACATAAATTTCGAATTGATACGTCAACCTATTTCCGAGAAAAAGGGGTCTTGACAGGCGGAGGGGGGGAGAGAGAGAGAGAGAGAGAGAGTCTCATAACAAATAACAATTTTTTGTGTAACGCAATTAAATAATTTACAATTTTTGGATTTTTTCCTTTGCTTGGACAGTGAAATTTGCCGAATTTCTAGACAAGTATCAAAATACGTGATATAAATGTCCGTATTTTTTGACTGCGTTGACTCAGAATCTGACGTTTGTTATAGCGCCAAAGGAGCATAGGCCATAGCATGTAACATAAATTTGGACTTCATACATCTACCCGTTCTTGAGGAAAAGGACGTTTAAAAGTCGGACGGACAGGCAGAGAGATGGACAGCAGAGTCATTCTATAAGGGTTCCGTTTTTACCGACTGAGGTAAATACCTCTCGAACGCTTAAAAAGCGCCGGCACAGTCCTTCATCATTATTCAAAAGCTCTTTTCTTTTGTGCAAAAGTAGGACGCTATAGAGGGCTACGTCGATACTTCCGGTGCTACCAAAGGGAAAACCTTTTGGCCCAGGTCATGTTGACGGACATTACACTGCTCACTCATTCAGTAATTTTAACATTTCAGAAGGAATGAAGCAGCAGCGAATACTGTGCTAAGATACTCTCTGACCTTTTACACTGCGATTTTCATTTGTATTTTCGTATGTCCCTTCATCGCTAATTGAAACCGTAAAAGTGCAGCGAGGAAGCGAATTTAAGCATATCACGAGAGTAAACGATATCTCATATTCCACACAGATTCACGGTACGGTAGGTGGGTTGTTCTGTGATTTGTCACATGTTACTCAGGTCAGTTTTTAAGTTGCAGTTCTTGTCTGGAGGAAAATGTGTGTCTGAAACAGATTTGAGCGTCCTCCGCCGGGCTATGAACAGGTGACAAAGTGAAATGTCCGTAGTGTATTACACCCGGTGTCACCCAAATATTAAACACTGCAAAATTCACGAAATGTTCGGTGGAAGCATAGTGACATCCAGAAGAGGAATGAAAGCACGGATGCAGCAGTGGCCTCCACCGAACAAGAAAGGCGCGCTGAATGACAAGTTCGAAACAAATCGCAACAATTAATATATTTTATCTCTTAAATAATACGAGCAGGATAAAACTGCAAACTGTTTGCGACTTGCGATGCACATCCTGTGACAGTGATGCCGTTACATAACGCGCACTAATAAGCTCCGTTTCGCATGCAGAGGTCAAACCGGTTCCGGCGTCGATATAAGTCACAGTGACGGCGCATCAACACAACGCCTCCAGCGGCGTACTGGACTCTGGGTGAATACGAACCCGTGAGCGGCGTCGGCCGGAACGTCTGTCTCCACCAGCGGCCGCCCCGGCTGCAGATTCGCAGCAGCGTCGGCGGCAGCCGTCGCCAATCGCACATTGCTGCAGCTCGCACGCACCGGGTGGCGTCACACGCACCTAGCGCACGCTAAAACTCATGCGACTTTACGCTTTTGTAGCGTAGCGTTGCGACGGGCACCGAGCCAGCACGTGACAACTGACTACAGATGGCACTAGTATTTCGGCTGCGCTGCGAGTTGCAGCCAGTTGCCGCCAGAGGCGCTAACGTCTGGGGGTTCCTGTGTGCGCCTGTACGCTATCTAGCGAGCAAACGGAGAACGACGAGGTGGTGGCAAAGCCGTACAGATCCTCTGCACTACTGGGAATTCTCCATTTACATTTTTATAGCTTTATCAACCTTTAAGATCCTCATACTCTTCTAGCATGGTTACGAGTCCTCTCCTCCAGACGACTCTGTGAAAATACCGCTCTTCCTTCTCGAACAAAAGAGACGTGAAGAGAAGACTTCTATATTTCTATTTTTCATCCCCTCGGCATACCAAAAAATGCCCCTGATACGACCGGATCACGCAACAGTCTAACTAGAATTACTGTCTGGTAGAATTTCGGGATTACACCCCTCCACTATTCTCCACACCTACAAAACTCTGAAATGAACCATCCACTGCAACGCAAAAGTTACGTGGACCTATAAACCTTTCGTTTATAAGTCCCCTCAAATCCTCCAACGCCATGAACTCCGTCTCGCCTTCCGCATCCCTTCATCTTCTCCTATATAGATCCTCTATCATCTCATCAAATTCCCACCCCCCCCCCCCCCCTTATCAAATCGAAAACCTTTGCGTCTCCTCTGCAATCCGCAAACTAGATTCCAATAATCCCATTGTCTCCCCTCTGATCACTATCCCTGGCATGCTGCCTTTACAAAGACGGCCCCTCCATCTTTACCCTTAAACATACTCCATATCCTATCCCAATTTAACTTCAACCAGCTCCCTCTCCCAGACAACGAGATCCTCTCCGATATTTATCCGTCTCACGAACTCTTCCCTACTTGTCCCACTCCACATCAGGGCTCCTTCTCTCTTTTCCACTCCATCCATCCCCAACCCTTTCTTCTGGTTACAGCCACTCTACCCATACACCAAAATCCTCCACATCTTTGTCTTTCCCACCTTGTCTTCCCATAATCAACCCCAACATCTACCTTCATTTCCATTGTTTTCCTACCAAACAGTCTCCTATCTTCTGTACCCTTACCCCTAAACCCTACGGAACGTACTCTCTCCTCCCAAAATACTTCTCTTCCAGTGCAGATCCCTCAGATTTTAAGTGAAAGTGCTTTTTTCTTAGAATAATTTCACCATTCTGCGATGTGTTTTTAAAATGTATATACACTATGCGATCAAAAGTACCCAGACAACCAAAAATATACGTTTTAATATTAGATAGTCCATATCAGCGACCTGACATTAGACATCGTGAGAGAGCAGAATGGGGCGCTCCGCGGAACTCACGGACTTCGAACGTGGTCAGGTGATTAGGTGTCACTTGTGTCATACGTCTGTACGCGAGATTTCCACACTCCTAAACATCTCTAGGTCCACTGTTTCCGATGTGATAGTGAAGTCGAAACGTGAAGGGACACGTACAGCACAAAAGCGTACAGGCCGACCTCGTCTCTTGACTGACAGAGACCGCCGACATTTGAAGAGGTTTGTAATGTGTAATCGGCAGACATCTATCCAGACCATGACACTGGAATTCCAAACTGCATCAGGATCTACTGCAAGTACTACGACAATTAGGCTGCAGGTTAGAAACCTTGGATTTCATGGTCGAGCGGCAACTCATAAGCCACACATCACGCCAGGCAAACGACGCCTCGCTTGGTGTAAGGAGTGTAAACATTGGACGACTGAACAGTGGAAAAACGGTGTGGAGTGACTAATCACGGTACACAATGTGGCGATCCGATGGCAGGGTGTGGGTGTGGCGAATGCCCGGTGAACGTCATCTGCCAGCGTGTCTAGTGCCAATAGTAAAATTCGGAGGTTGTGGTATTATGCTATTGTCGTGTTTTTCGTGGAGGGGGCTAGCACCCCTTGTTGTTTTGCGTGGTGCTATCACAGCACAGGCCTACATTAATGTTTTAAGCACCTTCTTGCTTCCCACTGTCGAAGAGCAATACGGGGATGGCGTCTGCATCTTTCAACACGATTGAGCACCTGTTCATAATGCACGACCTGTGGCGGAGTGGTTACACGACAATAACATCCCTGTAATGGACTGGCCTGCACAGTGTCCTGACCTAAATCCTATAGGACACCTTTGGGATGTTTTGGAACGCCGACTTCGTGCCAGGCCGCACCACCGACATCGAAACCTCTCCTCAGTGCAGCGCTCCGTGAAGAATGGGCTACCATTCCCCAAAAAACCTTCCAGCACCTGATTGAATGTATGCCTGCGAGAGTGGAAGCTGTCATAAAGGCTAATGGTGGGCCAACACCATACTGAATTCCAGCATTACCGATGGAAGGTACCATGAACATGTAAGTCATTTTCAGCCAGGTGTCCACATAGTGCACCTGCACGTAACACGAACTTCCAGCATGCTGGAGTAGCTTGGGTCTGCAACTTCTGTTAATCAAAAGAATGAAAAAGCAGTCCAAGTTGCAAATATTTTATTTTTCATTGGATGACTAGTTTCGGGTCGATACGCATTTACAGTGCATACGATAATTCTCGCACTTGTCGGCTGATGCTATCTTCGGAATTGATGGATGATATTTTTCTGAAAGTCTGATGGTACATCTTCAGACTCATACATTCGACGCACCAACGTGGGTA
Source organism: Schistocerca serialis cubense (assembly GCF_023864345.2). Lineage (NCBI taxonomy): Eukaryota > Metazoa > Arthropoda > Insecta > Orthoptera > Acrididae > Schistocerca > Schistocerca serialis. Next base: position 261,193,430 of record NC_064641.1, read on the forward strand.
GCTGTTTTGTTGCAACTTCCTCCAATGATTTTAGAAATTTCGATGGAATTTTATGTATCCCTTCTGCCTTATTTGATCTGAAGTCTTCTAAAGCTCTTGTAAATTCTGATTCTAATATTGGATCACCTATCTCTTCTAAATTGACGCCAGCTTATTCTTGATTCACACCAGAAAAATCTTCCCCTTCATAGACGTCTTCAATGAAGTCTTCCCACCTATCCGCTCTCTCCTCCGCATCTAACAGTGGAATTGCCATTTGCACTCATACTGTTACCGCTCTTGCTTCTAATTTCACTGATGGCTGTTTTAACTTTTTAGCATACTGAGTCAGTCCCTTCGACAGCCATTTCTTTTTCGATTTCTGCTCATTTTTCACGCAGCCATTTAGTCCTAGCTCCCCTGCACTTCCTGCTTATTTCATACCTAAGTGACTTGTATTTCTGTATGCCTAAATTTCACTGAAAATATTGGTACTTTCTTCTTTCGTCGATCGATATTTCGTTCGGTTTATTCGCAGTTACGTTCCTTGTACCTATGTTCCTCTTTCCAGATTTTGTGATTGCCCTTTTTATAGATGTCCAATCCTCTTCAACTGCAGTACCTACTGAGCTCTTCATAATCGCGGTGTCTATAGCTTCAGAGAACCTCAAAAATGTCTCGTCATTCCTCAGTACCTCGTGTGCCACTTATTTGCGCATTGATTCTTCCTGACTAGTCTCTTAAACTTATTTCTATTTCTAAATTTATCTAGAACACTCGGAAATTAATAAATTAAGTTTTAGACCGTGGTGTGATTACATGTATTCCATGTAACTTTCTATTCTGATGAAGATTGTCCTAGAGCAATCGAAACGGTGGCCATTGGCAAAAAAATTTGTGCAACTGAAGTGGCTGTATATACGCCCTGGGATTAAATAGCGTATGGTTGCTGTATCACAGCCAATCAGATGTTTAAAATTTCTAAAAAATGTAAACGCTTTTAGGGAGTTCTGACCCCGTTCCCCCGTCCCCTTGCCCTGCCGCCTATTTGGCTCAGCGCTTGTTTGGAATGTATGTATGCAAACCAAATTGCGATTCATTGGCAGAAGGCTTCAGAATGTGCAACAGGTCTACTACGCTTGTCCGCCCTATTCTGGAGTACTGCTGTGCGGTGTGGGATCCACATCAGTTGGGATTGACGGATGACATTGAAAAAATACAAAGAAGGGCAGCTCGTTTTGTATTATCGCGAAATAGGGGAGATAGTGCCACAGACATGATACCTGAATTGGAATGGCAATCATTAAAACAAAGGCGTTTTTCGTTGCGACAGGATATTCCCTCCGATTGCGAAAACATTCTGTTGGCACCCACCTACACAGGGAGGATTGATCATCACGATAAAATAAGAGATATCAGGGCTCGCACTTGAAGGCGGTTCATTGGACTCTCTGCCAGGAACTTTATTGTGCACAGCAGAGTAATCACGTACTTTGCGGGGGAACTCTGTAGCAGTAAGCGCTGTTGTACGACACATAATTTTAACCTGGCAGCTAGGGGAAACAGCTGGGGAAACAGAGTTTGGCTCATAGGTATTCTCGTGTCTGTGCAGACGTGGCTGGGACGACGCAATGGAGTCATCGGCCTGAGAATAGCAGCAGCGAACGTACCGCTGGGTGCAGCAGCGACTCGCCGGCCGCTGGCCTAAAGCTCTGCGAATTAGCATGCAGCGTGCGCGCCGCCGCGTCACGGCCCAACAGCCGTAGATGGGCCTGCTAACGTGACCGACAACGCAGCGGATGGACACAGACCCGACCAGTTCGCGTCGCTCTCTGTAATGCAAGGTGACTCAAAAGGTTCCGCTCAGGGGTTTTCCTAGATTGACAAACAAATCTTTTAAGACGTGTCTTCTTGTCCATTAAGCCATAGTACAGAAAGCTATATAAACAGATCTGAGGATAGGGGACACTGCCCTAAACCGGTGATTATGCAGAGCAAAAATTAAACAACAGCCGTATTTCTATCAGTTTTTTTTAAGCTACCTATTTCGGTGCTGTTGCCATCCTCAGGCCCCTATGCACAGTGAACGGATGTACCACGAAGCTTGGTGCGATACAAGAGGACCCACGAAATAAATCTGAATTCCGTGAATATTTTTCTGAAGTGAGTGGCCCAACGGATAGACAACAGCTGACAGTTCATGGAATCCAAAATTATTTGGTGGCTTCTGCTGTACTGCAACAAGCTTTGTGGTACATCTGTTCATTGTACATTAGGGACCTGGGGACGGCACCAATGAAGTGCCGAAACTGGTAGCTTAAAGAAAAATAAATAAGAAGTGATTGAAATACGCATGTTGTTTAGTTTTTGCTCTACATATTGTTTGATCAGCCCTTCTCCCGAGTCCATGATGGATTCATGAAGACTAAATCAGTCGGGTTGAAACAATAAACACAGCGATCGACAAAGGGAAACGAACATCTGTTTTCTAAAAATAAGGATCGCGGATAACTCCAGGCATGAGCATCAGATGCCCCCGATTACTTGTAGATCAACTGGAAAGGTTCCTTCACACTACGGACAACGAATGACCTTGGCCTGCCATGTGTGTCTTGTCCTCTTCCAAAGGCAGGGACGGCCAAGAATTCGCATGTGGTACTTGAGAACGCGTGGGAATTTCTCTTGCTTGAGCGCACAGGTCCGCCTCTCCCACGCCACGCTGCCTGAGCAGGAAGAGGGAAAGGCGGCAAAACCGCGAAAGCGCCACATGCGAAATGTGGCTTTGTTTCATATTTCTCAGTAACACAGATCACAAAGGAAGTAAATTTTTAGTATTATTTCATTTTATTTAGCGCACTGAAATTATAATACAATCAAACTGTCGGCATACAGACAGACGCAGACAGTTTCGCAGATTTACGTCACTCAGGGTGCAATCTAGTGGTGACTTTTTTGGTTTCGTAATCGAAAAAAGCCTTTACACACTTACCTTCATCGAAACAGTGAAATGTAACCGCATCATGGAGGCATAAAACTCTTACTGAGGAAAACAATGTAGAACTATTGGACAATTTTAACTTAACAGAATTTGTCTTTTAAACTGGAATTAGAGTGCAGATCAGGTACTACCATTTGTAGATCCACAAGGGCGCTTTCAAATGAAACGGAAAACGGTCTCGAAAACAACTCAAAAACAGATGTAAGATTTGCAGTGTCCTCAAACATATAGAAAGCTATACCTGTAATTCTTTCAACGCCACAATGGATTGTTCAAAATTCTCGTTTTCTTGGCTTAGGGAAATGGACTGCGTTCCTTGTCGGTAGTTATCCCTTCTACTATGCGACTTTCTCTTTAAGTGCACCCACTTTCGACATGAAATCAGAAATAACTTGCTTCAAACCCTGCACTGTCTTTCTGAGGCAATCTGCAGTCAACTCTATTTAAAATGCGAGGTCTGTAACCCATTCCGGATTTTGTAATTTTTGTTCTTGCTTTCCTTTTTTTTCATAAATTCAACAGTAGTGGGCCTTAGATCGAAAACATGTTCCAGACATATCCTTTGACCTAAGCAACGTACTTTGTAATAATATTTAAAGTCTGCATATTCAATTCCATTGCAAATTTTTGCAAATAACGTTATTGGAACGGGTTCAAAAATGGTTCAAATGGCTCTGAGCACTATGGGACTTAAGATCTGAGGTCATCAGTCCCCTAGAACTTAGAACTACTTAAACCTAACTAACCAAAGGACATCACACACATCCATGCCCAAGGCAGGATTCGAACCTGCGACCGTAGCGGTCGTGCGGTTCCAGACTGAAGCTCCTAGAATCGCTCGGCCACAACGGCAGGCTTTGCAACGTGAATTCCATCACGTATTACAGGCACCATGATTTACAGAGTAGCCTGTACAAATCGTTGTCCAACGTTATGAGTTTTAACTCCTTCATCATCAACTAAAGCTTTACATTACCTCTGCTGTAATACCGTTTCATAGGAAACTTGCGGTACCTGTTGAGTACGCATCTACGTAATATGAGCAGATATTGAGAGTTTTCATTCTTCTCCTCTCCGCTTCCTATTCATTTTGAAAGGATTGCGACGATAGATCCCTGGAGTGCCTCTTTTTACGCATACAGCTACTGGACTTTCGATATTCTTTTACTCCAAGAACAAACAGCGAAGAGTAAACAGGCTTTACCTCACAGTTCTGTCAAACTGAAGAAGACTGTGCAGACCTAGGTAAGCCCCACCAAATGCTGGAAGAAAGTGTCGCATCGCACCGCTAAATGAAATGTTGCGCCGTACCGAGGAGCAACGAGCAAAGCCGAGACGTCCTGAGAAGAGCCGAGACACCTCGAGCCTCGACCCACACGTGTGCAGAACATTGTGTAGGCGTGAAGTTTTGCACACCGTGGGCAACCCTGGCCTAAGGCACCGTTTGATGCCAGTGCTATAATGACAGCTGTGCAAAATACCCACCTTCCTGTCGTTAACGCGGGCCTGCGAAACCCGAGCCGCCACTGCTACCTTAGATAACTCCCCTGTTGTCTTCGTGAGGCCGAGAATGTCTATTATAGGCTCCAAATCAAGGAAAATTCACTCACAGTTTCTTAGGTCGGCTCTTTGAACCTCGTGTAGATGAAATAAGTCAAATCTCTTTTTGGAATGCTGTGAAGTGATCTCTGTCAATAACTACGGGTTTTGCAGCTGACAGAACAAGGATTCTCAAGAGCAGTTAAAAAATATATGTGATTTACAGGGTGACTCAAAAGGTTTCACACAAATTGAAGGATGTGATAGGGGAGAATAACTGCAACAACTATGGAATAGGAACTTATGGTCTTACAAGTAACCCTAGGCCAGTGAAAGCTTTGGAGTCAGCAACAACAAGAACCATCAATGCCCATGCACCTTACCTTCAGCGTAGATAATAAACTGCTTACTGAACAAAGCTGTACACAGCAGATGGTGTTCAAAATGTTAACTGCCACATTCAACACAGGTTTTATTTCGACTCCGTTATCAACTCCATCAATTTGTGCGCGATCTTTTGAATCATCCTGTGTAATATCGGGTGATTGAGTACGCCACGAACTAGTTTGCAAATCCATCTTCGTCCAAAATTGTGGCACACTCTACTACGTGCACCACGCATCGGACGAACGTCATCAGACGCTGCGAGTACCTTGGCTCTCGGCCAGAAGTGGTTTTTCGTTGGGAACTGGTGTTACGAATATGAAGCATTTCATATTCACCTACAAATAAAAAAAATCGCAGGTGGATTTCTCCTTCCTGTGGCATTGTCTGCGTTACATACTAGCACAGAAAAGAGTGCAGGTCCTTCGCCTAGGAGCATCACATCTGACGGTGCATGTTAAGTGGTACACATTTGGAACAGTTTGCATGTCACTATCGCTCACTCGCTTTCACTAGCTCAAGTTAACTCATAAGGCCAAAAGTTCCTATTCTAGAGGCGTATTTTGACTCCTCTATCAACTCCATCAATCTGTGCGCAACCTTCTGATTTACCCTGTATAACACAATGACCAACCGGCTATTGAACGTATGGAACGTTATTACTGAAGAGTGTCAGCCTTAACAATTTATGCTTAAGATTGTTTTAATAAAATTTAAAAAGAAAAACTATAATTGTAACTTGTTATGTCGCTCATGACTGACAGGCCTTCGTTTTGGGCACGCCGTATTGTGGCGCTGCTTTACTTTTATTTTAATGCATGACGTGTCACAATTGTATGTGTAAAAAAAAAAAAAAAGTAAATCATTGCAATTAATTTTAACAGTTGTAACGAAGATCTGTGCTGTTAAAATTAGTCTGATTCCATGACTAAAAGTGCAAGTAATGTTTTAATTAGTATGAGGCTATCTCAAATCTCTCCTAGCGACCTCTACCGAAGCTGTGAGGCGATTAATATGGAGCAACATTTCAGTTTTCTGCGTTCGACTGGAAAGAAATAACACTATATGCTCATACGAAGTTTACCAGTTTATTTCTATGTGATTATTACTGGTGATAAGTAATTGGCATTTGCTTACCCACATCTACATTGGTGGGAACTGCGTGATTGTGCTTACATTTATGCTGTGTAAAACTTTTTAATACGTTATGTAACGTTAAACTTGTATGTAAAATTATGAAAATACACTGTAATTTTTGCCTTTCTTAACACGTTAAGTCTTTAGCAGGCCATGGTTTGAAAACTGACGTGATTGTCCGAAACGAGTCACCACAAAGAAATGACTGTTATTGCAATTGTGGCGGATATTGAAGGAAAATAAAGATTTAATAATCCAGGTTGCTGATCCTGTCCACCGTCAGTATGTTGGGACTTCATATACAAGGAAAATTGTTAGGAGATTAAAAAAAACTCAGTTCTTTTGGAGATATCACATGCTACATGGTAGACGACCATCCGTTTCAAGTTACAAGGTGTTGCGCGATGGACGAAGTATGGCTTAACCTTCCACACTGCCGGCCGGAGTGGCCGAGCGGTTCTAGGCGCTACAGTCTGGAACCACAAGACCGCTACGGTCGCAGGTTCGAATCCTGCCTCGGGCATGGATGTGTGTGATGTCCTTAGGTTAGTTAGGTTTAAGTAGTTCTAAGTTCTAGGGGACTGATGACCTCAGCAGTTAAGTCCCATAGTGCTCAGACCCATTTGAATCTTCCACACTATATGCATTAGTTTTATAAACATACAGAATTTTACTCGCGTAAAACTCTGTAACTGAAGAATTAACAGTATCCTCAAAGCAGCTTCAGTATATTGCAGCATAAGATGCGGGAACTACTCATGGCGTCTCCAGTGCGCGTTCCTTTATGTGACTCTAAAGTCGGACACTAGATTGAAACAACGTCCAGGAAACTCCATGTGCCCTAGGTACACTCCCCTCTAAAAACAACACTCTCCCCTACATTATAATGTTCACGCTGAAAGTAACTTTCAGGTGTGTCATACTTACTCTGTTCAGATCTTTCATCCTTTCTGTAGTTTTTTTGGATCCGAAGCGAACACAACAACTTCCTCTGCAAATAGAAGATGCTTTCGATACAAGCTAGGTCTGCGTTCATATCAGTTTAATGATTTAGCCATTTCCTTCAAAGTTGCAAAAAGTTTTGAACTTTTAATTGTCTTGTTCTAACTGAATGGTAGCAATAGGACGTAGAAAAACTACGCAAAGTTTTTGTGTTTAGAGGAGATAAATATTTCACAGGTGAAACCATTCCCCGCTAGGGGTCAATGAAGATCGGGGCGCCGATGACGCTGAGAGACGCTGTTCAAACTGCTGTGTGATGAATACTGTTTTAGTGATGCTGCTGAAAATGCCTTCCGTTTACATTGATTCACAACAAGAGATTGGATTCCATTGGGACCATGTGCTCAACCCACCACGATATTTGTATTGTAAACAAGTAAATTGACAGTATCGGTCGTAAGAGGTTTGAAATCATTTATTTCAGCGAATCGTTTTCAGTAACTGTGTGGCCGTCTTCAGTGCAAATATTAAAGTCCTGAAAACTCATGCAATGGTAACACACATTACAAATTTAACATGTCGTCATACAGAAGAACAGCAGCTAACGAACAAATTTTGAACTCAAGATTTTTGAACTCAAACTTTGTTCATAAGTTGCTATGTTCTTCTGTATGACACCACATTGAATCTGTAATATGTGCTTCTTTTATAAGGGTATTCAAGAGTTTAATATTTGCACTGAAGATGGTCACACAGTGACTGAAATCGATTTGCTGTAATAAATGATTTCAAACTTCTTACGACCGATACCGTCAATTTGCTTGTTTACAATTCACAACAATGTAATCAGCTAAATAGCTGCGACAGGCTAAAAAATATAATAATAAAAAACGTTCATTTGCCTGACAACATTTGTCTAACACAACTTGGCAATATTCTCGACCATCCGATCTTCTGCCTCAAACGGTCGTTGGCGGAAATTTCTGCACCTTTCTCTGTGAAGTAATACCGGTGTCACAGAATGTCCCACTACCACTCAGGCAACGGATATGGTTCCAGCATGACGGAGCCCCACCACACTTTGCTGTTGCTGTCAGAGAACTTTTAGACAATGTTTCCACTTTCAACCCGACCTCACTCCTATGGAATGCTTGTCGTGGGTGGAGAGGAAGCGTTTGTTGTATAGGAACACGACAGATACTCCACAAAATCTGGTTGCCTCTTTGGCTGAAGCTGCAGTCACTATTTGTGGAATACCTGGTTGTTTGGAGCGCCTCAGATAATCATTAACATGCAGATACCAGTGTCTATTAATGTAAACGGACAACTTATTGAGCCACATCTCTAAATCAGCATTCATCAGACGGCAGTTTGAACACCGTGTCCTGAACATCAATAGCGTCAAAACCTTCATGGACCGTTAACGAGGAAACGGCACAAATGTGACATTTGTCACATAAAGAACTGCTTCCAGAATGAGCTTTTCACTCTGCAGCGGAGTGTGCGCTGATATGAAACTTCCTGGCAGATTAGAACTGTGTGCCCGACCGAGACTCGAACTCGGGACCTTTGCCTTTCGCGGGCAAGTGCTCTACCAACTGAGCTACCGAAGCACGACTCACGCCCGGTACTCACAGCTTTACTTCTGCCAGTACCTCGTCTCCTACCTTCCAAACTTTACAGAAGCTCTCCTGCGAACCTTGCAGAACTAGCACTCCTGAAAGAACGGATATTGCGGAGACATGGCTTAGCCACAGCCTGGGGGTTGTTTCCAGAATGAGATTTTCACTCTGCAGCGGAGTGTGCGCTGATATGAAACTTCCTGGCAGATTAAAACTGTGTGCCCGAAAGGCAAAGGTCCCGAGTTCGAGTCTCGGTCGGGCACACAGTTTTAATCTGCCAGGAAGTTTCATATCAGCGCACACTCCGCTGCAGAGTGAAAATCTCATTCTGGAAACAACCCCCAGGCTGTGGCTAAGCCATGTCTCCGCAATATCCTTTCTTTCAGGAGTGCTAGTTCTGCAAGGTTCGCAGGAGAGCTTCTGTAAAGTTTGGAAGGTAGGAGACGAGGTACTGGCAGAAGTAAAGCTGTGAGTACCGGGCGTGAGTCGTGCTTCGGTAGCTCAGTTGGTAGAGCACTTGCCCGCGAAAGGCAAAGGTCCCGAGTTCGAGTCTCGGTCGGGCACACAGTTTTAATCTGCCAGGAAGTTTCAAAGAACTGCTTGTTATCCTCTTTAAACACTACAATTTTATACACGTTGTTTTTACATATTCTTTAACAAACTGATGGAGGTAGATTCATCTTGATGAATAGTGGGTATACAAGACGACGAATTTAGAAGTCTAAGAAAAGACAGCCATCAATGTAATTTATCCTCTGAGAGCGCTTTCCGCTGCCTCCATAAGCCACAGGAGCGCCTAGCAACTCCACTACATACACAGTTGTTGCGCTGTGCGAGTTGCCTAACGAATGGTGGCGAGGCGGTGCTTCCATTTCGTTGCGGCCGACTGAGAAAATTTGAATACGAAGGGTAATTACATTGTACCGTCGTTATTACAGTTGCCATTAACTTTGTGTATAGACCTTTGATGACCATCATTGTGTGCCCCCAATTTAAACGCAGAAAATCCCGACCTAGCTTGTGTGCAATTAGCTTGCCTTGTGTTCTATAACTACCCGTGGCGAAGGACAAAAATGCAGAGTTACAGACAAACAGCAACGTCGAATGCTCCCGTCTTGGTTAAGAAGTGTTTTGGTACTTGACTACCGGCTAGTAGGGGTAATTATCATACGTTCCGAAAACGCATAAGGGCGCAATTGTAACGTATTTTTATGTTCTTATTCTATTTGGTCACGATCCCCGGGCCGGCCGGAGTGGCCAGGAGCTTCTAGGCGCTGCAGTCTGGAACCGAGCTACCGCTACGGTCGCAGGCTCGAATCCTGCCTCTGGCATGGATGTGTGTGATGTACTTAGTTTAGTTAGGTTTAATTAGTTGTAAGTTCTAGGCGACTGATGACCTCAGAAGTTAAGTCGCGTAGTGCTCAGAGCCATTTGAACCATTTGAACGATCCCCGGCTGCTGTTTACTACTTCATCTATGACAGAATTTTTATGATATGAACTATCCTCGCGTAGTTCTGTGTTCTGACAGTATTGACGCTGAGCCACAGTATTGGTCAGTCGATGCACTACCCTCAATTTTGCCGCGCAGGGTAGCCTTGCGGTCTCGGGCGTCTTGCCACGGTTCGCGCGACTCCCCTCGTCGGAGGTTCGAGACCTCCCTAGGGCATGGGTATGTGTGTTGTCCTTAGCGTAAGTTAGTTCAATTAGTGTGTAAGCCTAGGGACCGATGACCTCAGCAGTTTGGTCCCATAGACCTTACCATAAATTTCCAATTTTCTCTCAAATTGTAAGGTTTCAATTTACGAAGGCGGGCTGAAAAGATATGTCTCCAAATTTATGTGAAAACTCTTAAAGCTTTCTAGATAAACATTCTACATTTTTATTCTTCACGTTTACACATTTGCAGCGTTCTGCTGCGAGAGAACTCTGTATTGCAGCATGTAACATGGTGGTGTGTAACGTAACTATGTCGGCGCCTGAGAAACAGCGTGTGCTTTAACAGGGTTGCGAATTCGAAGAGCTCGTCAACACACGGCGCACCCTCTCCTTGAGGGTCACAATGGCACACCACACAGGAGCAACAATCCGACGTCTTGGGTTCACTGTCATCGATCATATAGTTCCAAGTCACTGAAAAAAAGCGCAGGTGACTCCTGAAGAAGAGCAAAAGAACTGACGCGCAAAATTACGGACTAATATCCTTAACATCGGTTTTCTAGAGAATTATTGAACATATTATCAGTTCGAATATAATGAATTTCCTTGAGCAACTAGAAAATTCAAAATTTCCAGATTTCCGAAAAGCGTTTGACATGGTGCCCCTCTGCAGACTGTTAACGAACGTACGAGCGTACGGAATAGATTCCCCGGCATGTGAGTAGCTTGAGTAGTGTGACCCAGTACGTTGTCCTCTACGGCGAGTGTTCATCAGAGACAAGAGGTGCCCCAGGATATGTGACAGGAGCGCTATTATTAACTATGAACATGAATGGTCTGACGGACAGGACGAGCAGCAATCTACAGTTTTTTACTGATGATGCTGTGGCGTATGGGGAGGTGGCATCGTTGAGTGACAGTAGAAGGATACAAGATGACTTTGAAAAAATTTCTAGACGAATGACAGATAGCTCTAAATGTAGAGAAACATAAGAACATGCTAATGAGTAGGAGAAACAGCCCAATAACGTTATAACGCAGCATAAATAGTGTGCTACTTGACACAATCAGGTATAGTGAACATATAGACGTAACGTTGCAAAGCGATATGAAATGGTACGAGCGCGGAAGGATTGTAGTGGGGAAGGTGAATGGTCGACTTCGGATTATTGGAAAGTTTTTGTGGTTCATCTGTGAAGGAAACCGCATAAAGAACACTAGTGCGACCCATTCTTGACTACTGCTTGTGTATCTGGAATCCCTACCAAGTCGGATATGTTTCATGGGTAATCAGTGTTTGGAGTAGTTTGATACGGCCCGCCACCTGCGCCAACCTCTTCATCTCAAAGTAGCACTTCCACCCTACGTCCTCAATTATTTGTTGGATGTATTCCAGTCTCTGTCTTCTCCTCCATTTTTGCCTTCTATACCAGAAAGGTGGAAGGAGTATAAAGAGGGTCAATACAAGGGGGATGTACTCCAGGGCAATATTATGGAGATGGAAGAGGACGCAGATGAAGATGAAATGGCAGGTAAGATACTGCGTGAAGCGTTTGACAGAGCACTGAAGGATCTAAGTCGGAACAAGGCCCCAGGAGTAGGCAACATTCCATTAGAACTACTGATAGCTTCGGGAGAGCCAGGCATGACAAAACTCTACCACCTGGTGAGCAAGATGTATGAGAAGCGAAATACCCTCAGACTTCAAGAAGAATGTAATAATTCCAATCCCAAAGAAAGCTGGTGTTGACAGGTGTGAAAATTACCGAACTATCAGCTTAATAAGTCACGGCTGCAAAATACACACACGAATTCTTTACAGACGAATGGAAAAACTGGTAGAAGCCGACCTCAGGGAAGATCATTTCGACTTATCTTGACAATATTGACTGGAATACTCTCTTTCAAATTCTGAAGGTCGCAGGGATCAAATACAGGGAGCGAAAGGCTATTTACAATTTGTACAGCAACCAGATGGCATTTATAAGAGTCGAGGGGCACGAAACGGAAGCAGTGGTTGGCAAGGGAGTGAGACAGGATTACAGCATATCCCCGAGGTATTGAGCAAACAGTAAAGGAAACGAAAGAAAAATTTCGAGCAGGAATTAGAATCCACGGAGCAGAAATAAAAAAACTTGAGGTTTGCCGATGACGTAATTCTGTCAGAGACAGGAAAGGACATGGAAGAGCAGTTGAACAAAAAGGACAGAATCTTGAAAGGAGAACATAAGATGAATATCAACAAAAGCTAAACGAGGATAATGGAATGTAGTCGAATTAAATCAGGTGAATTAGGTTAGGAAATGAGACAATTAAAGTAGTAGGTGAGTTTTGCTATATGGGGAGCAAAATAACTGATGATGGTAAAAGTAGAGAGGATATAAAATGTAGACTGGCAATGGCAAGGAAAGCGTTTTCGAAGAAGAGAAGTTTGTTAACATCGAGTATAGATTTAAGTATCAGTAAGTCTTTTCTGAAAGTATTTGTATGGAGCGTGATCATGTATGCAAGTGAAACATGGACGATAAATAGTCTGGACAAGAAGAAAATAGAAGCTTTCGAAATGTGGTGCTACAGAGGAATTATGAAGATTAGATGGGTAGATCACGTAACTAATGAGGAGGTACTGAATAGAATTGGGGAGAAGAGGAATTTGTGGCACAACTTGACTAGAAGAAGGGGTCGGTTGGTAGAACATGTTCTGAGGCATCAAGGGATCACCCATTTAGTATTCGAGGTCAGCATGGGGAGTAAAAATCGAAGGAGAAGACCAAGGGATGAATATGCTAAGCAGATTCAGGAGGATGTAGGTTGGAGTAGGTACTTGGACATGAAGAAGCTTGCACTCGATAGAGTATCATGGAGAGCTGCATCAAACCAGTCTCTGGGCTGAAGACCACAACAACAACAACTGCTCCCTTCTCTACAACGCTTGTTGTTTCCTGAAGTATTAACACATGTCCTATCATCCTGTCCCTTCTTCTTGTAAGTGTTTTCCATATATTATTTCCTCGCCGATTCTGCGGAGATCCCCCTCATTCGTTATCTTGCGAGTGAGGTCGGAAGGCTTTGTCCTTGTCTTAAACCCATTTTAATTTGAGCACTTCGTTCTTGGTCATCCAATGTTATTGTTTTATCTTGGTTCTACTGCGTACTGTATATTACCCGTCTATCCCTATAGCTCACTGCAGGTTTTCTCAGAACTTCGAATGTACTGCACCGTTTTAAACTGTCGAACGCTTTTTCTAGGTCCCCAAATCCTTACAGAGTGTCTCGATTTTTCATCAGTTTTCCTTCCATTACCAAACGCAATGTCAGAACCTTATTTGGTCTCAAGTCTTCCAAAGCCCTTTTAAATTCTGCCTCTAATACTGGATCTCCTGCGTCTTCCATGTCGGCCCCAGTTTCTTCTGTCATGTCGGCAGATAAGTCATTAACCTCACACAGACTTTCAATGTACTCTTTTCCCCAATCCTATGCGTTTAATAGCGCAATTCCCGTTGCGCTCTTAACGTTACCATAATTGCTTTCAGTTTCACCGAAGGTTGTTTTGACTTCTATACATGCTGCGTCAGTCCAACTGACGATAATTTCTTTTTCGATTTCCTGCAGCCATTTAGCCTTAGCGTCCCTGAATTTTCTTTTATTTCATTTCCACGGTTAAATTACCATATTCTTGAAACTTCCTGGCAGATTAAAACTGCGTGGCCGACCGAGACTCGAACTCGGGACCTTTGCCTTTCGCGGGCAAATGCTCTACCATCTGAGCTACCGAAGCACGACTCACGCCCGGTACTCACAGCTTTACTTCTGCCAGTACCTAGTCTCCTGCCTTCCAAACTTTACAGAAGCTCTCCCGCGAACCTTGCAGAACTAGCACTCCTGAAAGAAAGGATATTGCGGAGACATGGCTTAGCCACAGCCTGGGGGATGTTTCCAGAATGAGATTTTCACTCTGCAGCGGAGTGTGCGCTGATATGAAACTTCCTGGCAGATTAAAACTGTGTGCCCGACCGAGACTCGAACTCGGAACCTTTGCCTTTCGCGGGCAAGTGCTCTACCATCTGAGCTACCGAAGCACGACCATATTCTTGTATTTCCTTGAGCATTTCTGTACCTCATTCCATCGTCGATCAGTTGAAGTATTACCCAAGGTTTCTTCGGTGTTATCTTCCTTGTAGCTATGTTTGTTTGTCCAACATCTGTGATTGCTCTTTTTATAACTCTTCATTCCTCTGAACTGCATACTCTGGTATTCCCTACCGCAGTACCCATATCCTTAGCGAGCTTAATCATTCCTCAGCAATTCAGCATCCCACTTCCTTCCACACTGATTCTTCCGTATGATTCCCTTAAAATTCAGTCTACTCTTCATCATTACTAAATTGTGATCTCAGCCTATATCTGCTCCTGGGTACAATCCAATACCTGTTTTCGAAAACTCTGTCTGACTAACAAGTAATACTGCTGGAATTTCCCATGTCTTCGGATATTTTCCAAGCATAGTTCCTCGTCTTGTGATTCTTGAAAAGGGTATTCGTTACTAACATTTGAAATTTATTGCAGAACTCGGTTATTTCTTGTCCTTCCCCTAAAACCGCGTTCCAGTCTTCCATGATTATAGATTTTCACGTCCCTTAACATACTGAATTATCCGTTCAACGTCCTCATATACTTTCTCTATATATTCATCTTCTGCTTGCGGCGTCGGATTAACTACCGTCGTCGCCGTTGGCTCGCAGTCGAATCTGACGAGGATAACCAAATCACTATTGCTAACACAGTAAGAAATGATAAATTGCCGTTGGTACACATTTGCGATATTCTCAATTCAATGACTATTAGTGGCTTTTGATTGCTGTTCGGCATGGCACCTACGGTTCCTCACCAAGGACTGAGGTCCTGTTCGTTATATTTGGTGAGCCTTAACTGTGAAATATATGACTACAACGTTCGAAGAATTGCGGCTTCTCCTGGATACTAATATTTACTACACAGCCAAGGACTGGCTTCGTTACGTGTGACTAAAGTACTGGCTGTGATTCGCGATAGCCTCTACTCTTTGCGCTAGGCTTTGTTATAGAAATTTAATTTAGGTTCTCGCGTTTAATGTTATGCACCTTCCACTAGTGACAGTCATATTTGTCTTACTCCTCGTTGTAGATCTGCAAACCGAATTACAAGAACATGCCCGAGTTACCCTTAAGCCACTTGCAAAAAGCAGTACTTTGGCAAACTGAAAGTCTTAGTATTTGGTGCAATTATCTATTTTGAAATGTATGTTTCCTTTTTAAAGGGCCAAGTGTTAAGACAGTTACGAAAGATTAATTTTTGTGAATTGTTTGTTCCCTTTTAAAGACTCTTGTTTTAATTGTCACAATTTTTTTTTCAAATTCAAGATTACAGAGCCGAAATATACACTGATAAGCCAAAATATTATGACCACTGCCCACCGCGACGTTGGATGCCGCTCGGTAGCCTTGTGGGCACGTGACGTATTAACGTATGTACGGGGAGCAGACACGGACGTGAAATCACCATTGCGAATATATGGGCTGATTATTACGCAGAGCCTGTGAACGAGTCTCTCGAAATCGGCGAAGTTGGTCGAATGTTCACGTGCTACTGTCGTGAGCATCTACGGAAAAAGGTAGGACAGTGGAACTGCCACTAGGTGCTAAATGATTCGATGTCCACGACTCTTCACAGAACGTGGGGTCAGAGGCTTGTCTGCTCCGTAAAGTAGGATACATGGCGATCTCATGGGGGGGGGGGGGGGGGGCTGGAATACTCTCTTTCAAATTCTGAAGGTGGCAGAGGTAAAATATAGGGAGCGAAAGGCTATTTACAATTTGTAAAGAAACCAGGTGGCAGTTATAAGAGTCGAGGGACGTGAAAGGGAAGCGGAGGTTGGGAAGGGAGTGAGACAGAGTTGTACCCTCTCCCCGATGTTGTTCAATGTGTATATTGAGCAAGCAGTAAAGGAAACAAAAGAAAAATTCGGAGTAGGTGTTAAAATCAATGGAGAAGAAATAAAAACTTTAAGGTTCGCCGATGTAATTCTGTCAGAGACAGCAAAGGACTTGGAAAGCAGTGGAACGGAATGGACAGTGTCTTGAAAGGAGGATATGAGATGAACATCAACAAAAGCAAAACGAGGATAATGGAATGTAGTCGAATTAAGTGGGGTGATGCTGAGGGAATTAGATTAGGAAATGAGACACTTAAAGTAGTAAAGGAGTTTTGGTATTTGGGGAGCAAAATAACTGATGATGGTCGAAGTAAAGAGGATATAAAATGTAGACTGGCAATGGCAAGGAAAGTGTTTCTGAAGAAGAGAAATTTGTTAACATCGAGTATACATTTAAGTGTCAGGAAGTCGTTTCTCAAAGTATTTGCATGGAGTGTAGCCATGTATGGAAGTGAAACAGCCGGGCGCGGTGGCCGTGCGGTTCTAGGCACTTCAGTCCGGAACCAAGTGACTGCTACGGTCGCAGGTTCGAATCCTGCCTCGGGCATGGATGTGTGTGATGTCCTTAGGTTAGTTAGGTTTAAGTAGTTCTAAGTTCTAGGGGACTGATGACCTCAGATGTTGAGTCCCATAGTGCTCAGGGCCATTTGAACCATTTGAAGTGAAACATGGACGATAAATAGTTTGGACAAGAAGAGAATAGAAGCTTTCGAACTGTGGCGCTACAGAAGAATGTTGAAGATTAGATGGGTAGATCACATAACTAATGAGGAGGTACTGAATAGGATTGGGGAGAAGAGGAGTTCGTGGCACAACTTGACTAGAAGAAGGGATCGGTTGGTAGGACATGTTCTGAGGCATGAATGGATCACCAATTTATTATTGGAGGGCAGCGTGGAGGGTAAAAATCGTAGAGGGAGACCAAGAGATGAATACACTAACCAGATTCAGAAGGATGTAGGCTGCAGTAGGTACTGGGAGATGAAGAAGCTTGCACAGAATAGAATAGCATGGAGAGCTGCATCAAACCAGTCTCAGGATTGAAGACCACAACAACAACAATGGTGATCTGTGGCATCTCTGCCAAAGAGCACAATGCTGTTCTACGTACAAGTGTTTCGGAGCGCGCCGTTCATCGTACAGTGTTGAACATGGAACTCCGCAGCGGACTACCGCTACATGTCCACGTATTGCCTCTACGACATCGTCAATTACGATTGCTGTGCACACGGGACCATCGGGATTCGACCGTCAATCAACAGAAACGTGTCAGCTCTTCGGGCGAATCACATTTTTGCTGCACTAGGTCGATGGTCGCCTCCACGAACGCCATCATCGGAGTGAACGTCGGCTCGAAAAGTGCAGCGCGTCACGGACGCAGGCTGGTGGGAACAGTATTATGCTATGGGAGACGTTTTCATGCGCTTGTATGAAACCTGTGCTAATAATCGAAGTCACGCTGACAGCTGTGAGCCACATGCATGCTTGATGGCTTCCCCGACAGTGAAGTCATCCTTCAGCAGTTTATGTGTCCGTGTCTCGGACCCAGAACCGTGCTACGGTGGTTTGAGTAGCATTAGAATGAACTCATGTTGATATCTCGGTGACCAAATTCGCCTGATGTAAATCATATGGAACCCATCTGGATCGCTATCGGGCGCCATCACCACGTACGCAAATCAGCTTCCCGTTATTTACGTGAATTACATGCCCTGTGCGCAGACATTTAATGCCACATACCTCCACAAACATAGCAACAAACTGTCGGATCCCTGATTCACAGAATCAGTGGCGCATTTCGTTTCAAAGGCGGACAAACAAGTTATTAAGCAGGTGGTCATAATCTTTTAGGTCATCAGTGTAAAACCTTTTTGATCAGAGTTAAAGCCTGAAAGCTGTTATCACCTTGTGGCTATATGATTTTAATTTTCATCCTGTGTGTATTTTAGAGTGCCTAATCTGGCTTAATGAAGCGACCGAGAAGTGTCTGGGCTAAGCTCAAGCTGGTCACCCAATGTCAGCGCCTGATAATTAACCAGATGTATTTGTTTCCAGCCCCTTGAACCGTGATTTAATACTGTTAATGCTTTTACTGTTTATTAATTCATCTAATGAATAAAGAAAAGCCGTCGTGAAACTAATAAATTCCTTTAATACTGATTCTTTCGTTGTTTCTGGGGCTTAAGAATTCATAAGCGCAAAATTTTTAAATTTTCTTTGAATGTTTAAAAGAAGAACTAGTAGCGTCGTTCGGATTGTGTGATTTATTAAGAACTTGATGTTGGTTCTTACAATGATAATTTTGGAGGAAGACGAAATAATTCTGTGTTAATTGAAATATTATCTCCTTCGGAATTTAATTTTTAATTATTCCCAATATTTCTGAATTCCGCTGAGGCGAGTAAATGTTGAATAATACTGCCCATTGCCTAAAGCTTAGTTTACAATGTTAAAAACATGTTTGTTATACAACATAAATAAAGAGTGCTCAGTTTACAAGTTTCTCAGCCAATATCAAGACGTCACAAACTTTAGCGTTATAACCGTTTAACCTGTAATATTGTGTAGTTTTATTATTTATTGCAGTTAACACTGCCCATTGTGTAAAGTGTAATTTCAACGTTAAGAAACAAGTTTGATGTACAGCACTCTGAGCAAGTGGATTTTATGTTTGCTTACAGTGTTGGTTACCTAACTAGTAGTGTCCTTTTCAGAAGCTAGTTGGTTGTTTCCTAAGGACGGCCCAATAAGCCGGAAACTAGTTAGAAATAAACGAAAATCAATATAACAAAAATAGTGAACTTGTTATTCAACCTTAAAAATAAAAAAAATACGTTGTAATGTTTTTTCTTTCTGATTATGTTAAGTTTAACACCTCACCACTCGCAGCTCCATGCAATCTGCCATACGATTTCCTTATTGTTGCAACAGGTAATGGTAATATTCGTTAGTATACTTCTTTTCTGTTAGCGCTTGCTTCACTTGCTCTACGAAATAGCAGCGTCAACTACTTCGTAACTGTTCAAATGGGTGTGAAATCTTATGGGACTTAACTGCAAAGGTCATCAGTCCCTACGCTTACACACTGCTTAACCTAAATTATCCTAAGGACAAACACACACACCCATGCCCGATGGAGGACTCGAACCTCCGCCGGGACCAGCCGCACAGTCCATGACTGCAGCGCTCCAGACCGCTCGGCTAATACCGCGCGTCAACTACTTCGTAACTGAACTCGGCTAGACCTTGCCAGTTTTAATTCCCGCTATGGCGGGTGCGAGACTCGGATTTGTCAGCTAATACGTGTTTCACAATCATCGTTGTTGACAAGGGAGTGCCTAGGAAAGGGCGTGCCTAGCGACAGGGCGGGGGCGGGTGGCAGGATCGATAGGGCGGCGCCAAACGTCATCAACGCCGGCCATTGACGCCGCCCAGACAGGCGTCGCCGGGGGGATGGACACAGAGAGGGTGGTTACCCGGCCAGCCACCTGTAACACGGCGACACAGCCCGTGTTCATCACCAGCGCTTATCTGACGTTCGTCTTTACAAGCAGAGATGTACGGCAGTTGAGGTTACCTGGGGCACAACTTGTCACTCATTCAGAAAATTGACGTGGGGGACATGCTTCACCATTTTAATTATGCTGTCGTTTACATATAAAAACACACACTTTGTTGCCACCTGTTTCATTAATTACTTATTTTTGTGGCTTAGATTTCGGATTATTAAATGATTCAAATGGCTCAGAGCACTATGGGACTTAACAGCTACGGTCATCAGTTCCCTAGAAATTAGAACTACTTAAACCTAACTAACCTAAGGACATCACACAACACCCAGGCATCACGAGGCAGAGAAAATCCCTGACCCCGCCGGGAATCGAACCCGGGAACCCGGGCGCGGGAAGCGAGAACGCTACCGCACGACCACGAGCTGCGGCCTCGGATTATTAGTCCGCTGTCCAGGACAACCGACAAATATCCTGACGTGCACAGTGGTACAAAGAATTTACGATCGAAAAATGAACTGATAATACTAAATACAGGGTGATTCGAAGTTCCTATTACGCAGTTCTAGTTCTCGTAAAGGGGATCTAGGACTGCAATATTTGGTAGTAAATCCATGTCCGGAAATGCGCCGCTTATAAGTTAACCGACTATGAACGATGAAAGGCAATACACTCACAGCGGTCGGTATTTCTTGTCACTTGATTTCTTTTGTGGAGTCATGTGACGTGTCATCATGGAACAACCCGATGAACCGAGGCGCATGTCCGTCAGCTGCCACTGATTCCGAGTCCACTGACATGTTGGTCATCCACAGTGATAGTGAACGAAATGGTCGCTTAGCACAACGCTTGTATCACGAAAAGTTTCCGGGTCGTACCTGTCCATCGCACGCCAGTTTTGCGAGACTGGAAAAACAGCTTCGGGCAAGAAGAGGGAACAGAATGACTGAACGTGTGTTAAGAAATGAAGAATATCTTTCGTGCTACTTGGATATGTAGAGGCTAAAAGCTGTAGGAGGCGACAGAGATTGCAATATACACTGAGGTGACAAAGGTCGGGGGGTACTTCCTAATATCGTCTCGGACCTCTTTTTGCCCGGCATAGTGCAGCATCTCGACGTGGCGTGGACTCAACAAGTCGTTGGAAGTCCCCTGCACACCCAAACATCGAGCCATGCTGCTTCTATAGTCGTCCATAATTACGGAAGTGTTGCCGGCGCAGGATTTTGTGCGCGAAATGATCTCTCGATTATGACCCATAAATGTTCGATGGGATTCGTATTGGGCGATCTAGTCGACGAATCATTCACTCGAATTGTGAACGTTGTTTAAACCATTCGCGGACAACTGTGGCCCGGTGACATGGTGAACTGCCACCCATAAAAATTCCATCGTTGTTTCGGAACATGAAATCCATGAATAATTGGAAATGGACAATCATCGGTTCAGTTAGACCAGAGGACCCCGTCCATTCCCTGTAAACACAGCCTACACCATTGTGGAGCCACTACCAGCTTGCACAGTACCTTGTTGATACCTGGGTCCGTGGATTCGTGGGGACTGCGCCACACTCGAAACTGTCATCACCTATTACCAACTGAAATCATCTGACCAGGTCGTGGTTTCCCAGTTGCCTAGGGTCCAACCGATATGGTCACGAGTCCAGGAGAGGCGCTGCAGGCGATGTCGTGCTGTTAGCAAAGGCACTCGTGTCGGTCGTCTGCTGCTCTAGCCCATTATCGCCAGATTTCGCTGCATTGTCCTTACGGATAAGTCCCACATTGATTTCTGCGATTATTTCACGCAGTGTTGCTCGTCTGTTAGCTCTTTCAACGCAACGCAAACGCCGCTGCTCTCGGTTGTTAAGTGATGACCGTCGACCACTGCCTTGTCTATGTGGAGAGATAATGCCTGAAATGTGGTATTCTCAGCACACATTTGACACTGTGGATCTCGGAGTACTGAATTTCTTAACGATTTCCGAAATGAAATATCTCATGCTGCTAGCTCAAACTACCATTCCGCGTTCAAAGACTGTTAATTTCCGTCGTATGGCCATAATGACGCCAGAAACCTTTTTACATGAATGACAGCTGCGCCAATGCACTGCCCTTTTATATCTTGTTTACTCGATACTACCGCCATCTGTTTATGCGCATATCGCTAATCCTTGACTTTCGTCGCCTCAGTGTATACAACAAGTAACAGGGAATATTAGGTGCAATAGGTTGGCAAAAGACATCGCTCTGCCTGTAAGTCATTTCTCGGGTGTTGCGTAATGTAGCTGATGTAGCTGTACTGGGCAGCAATGTTACTTTCAGTAACATCTTCCGCGATTCATCACGGTGGGACACGTCATGCTCTTTCGAAAGCTCCGTGAACAAGGTGGTGATAAAAAACGATGGCGTGACCAGTGACTCTTAGCAGTTGCGTGAACAACAAGCGGAGAACCGCAATTGCTGCTTAACCTGTGGCGCGAGCGGAGGGAGCCGTCATACGCGCTGTGTCTGAAACAAGCAAACGGTTACGTTCCAGTGTCGATCCGTTCTCGCCAGACGCTACAGCGTGAGATCGATAACACTCGACGCGCGCCAGTCGTAACCAGTGCGAGATCGATTAGGAGCGCAGGAAATCAATTGTCGGCTCGCAGCAGATGGTGGACGTTATTAAGGTATTAACTCTCACCTCCGCTACGGGTGACAACTATTACCAGAAAGCTGGTTACTACTGAAGGACTGCCAGTTCCATCAAAAGCCGTCGCTGTGGTGTAGACAATCGCAAGTTTCTTTTGTGCATTCTAAATAAAGTAAAAATAACAGTCAGTGTCCTGATGGCTGGGCAGAATAAGTGGCATATAAAGACTCCTAACGTTGAGAGCTTCGATCCTTGGTCGGGACTCGGAACTACTATTTCTTGGCAGTTTAAGCGACTGTGAAGTCTGACAACGAAAAAATACGTGAAAAGAGGACGGCGCCGTGCTCTTTTTTCTATTTTTGTGACTAATCTTCCGGAAGTCCCGTCACTGTTTATCACTAGACTTTCGGAAAAATATCACCCATATAATCCCTATGATCAGTGCGAAAATTATCGTACAGTCAACTTAACCCCTTACAAGAACAATACACGGAAGAATGGAAAAGAACATCGAAGAGCTGCTAAATGACGATCAGTTTGGCTTTCGGAAAGGTAAATGCACCAGTGTGTTCCGACGTTCTGGTTGGTAATGGAACCGAGCGAGGTGGCCCCGTGGTTAGCACACTGGACTCGCATTCGGGAGAGCGACGGTTCAAACCCGCGTCCGGGCAGACAGATTTAGGTTTTCCGTGAGTTCCCTAAATCACTCCAGGGCATTGCCGGGATGTTTCCTTTGTAAGGACACGGTCGATTTCCTTCCCCTTACTTGACACAATCCGAGTTTGTACTTCGTCTCTAATAACCTGCCGGCCGGGGTGGCCGATCGGTTCTAGGCGCTACAGTCTGGAGCCACGCGACCGCTACGGTCGCAGATTCGAATCTTGCCTCGGGCATGGATGTGTGTGATGTCCTTAGGTTACTTAGGTTTAAGAAGTTCTAAGTTCTAGGGGACTGATGACCTCAGAAGTTAAGTCCCATAGTGCTCAGGGCCATTTGAACCATTTCTAATAATCTCGATGTCAACGGGACGTTAAACCCAATCTTACTTCCTTTCTTTTGTAATGAAAGTAAGACTTTAAAAGATGAAGCTACGTTCCTTGTTTTTTGTTGATCTACATAAGTTTGACACTGTAAAATGGTGCAAGATGTTCGATATAGCCGGCCGCGGTGGTCTAGCGGTTCTGGCGCTGCAGTCCGGAACCGCGGGACTGCTACGGTCGCAGGTTCGAATCCTGCCTCGGGCATGGGTGTGTGTGATGTCCTTAGGTTAGTTAGGTTTAAGTAGTTCTAAGTTCTAGGGGACTTATGACCTAAGATGTTGAGTCCCATAGTGCTCAGAGCCATTTGAACCATTTTTTTGTTCGATATTCTGAGAAAAATATGAGCAAGCATTAGGAAAAGTAGGTCAATATACAACAACATATAATAAGAGCCAACACGGAACAGTAAGAATGGAAGTCCAGGAAGAAGGTGCTCGGATTTCAAAGAGTTTAAGACAGGAATGTAGTCTTTGACCCCTACTGTTTAATCCACACATGAAAGAAGTAATGATGGAAATAAAAGAAGTTATCAAGAGTGGAATTAAAATTAAAGGTGAACGAATATCAATGATAAGTTTCGCTGATGACATTGTTATTCTGGATGAAAGTGAAGAATATCACAGTACCTGACACTTCCTGGCAGATTAAAACTGTGTCCCCGACCGAGACTCGAACTCGGGACTTGTGCCTTTCGTGGGCAAGTGCTCTACCAACTGAGCTACCGAAGCACGACTCACACCCGGTACTCACAGCTTTACTTCTGCCAGTACCTCGCCTCCTACCTTCCAAACTTTACAGAGGCTCTCCTGCGAAACTTGCAGAACTAGCACTCCTGAAAGAAAGGATATTGCGGAGACATGGCTTAGCCACAGCCTGGGGGATGTTTCCAGAATGAGATTTTCACTCTGCAGCGGAGTGTGCGCTGATATGAAACTTCCTGGCAGATTAAAACTGTGTGCCCGACCGAGACTCGAACTCGGGACCTTTGCCTTTCGCGGGCAAGTGCTCTACCAACTGAGATACCGAAGCACGACTCACGCCCGGTACTCACAGCTTTACTTCTGCCAGTACCTCGTCTCCTACCTTCCAAACTTTACAGAAGCTCTCCTGCGAACCTTGCAGAACTAGCACTCGTGAAAGAAAGGATATTGCGGAGACATGGCTTAGCCACAGCCTGCGAACTGCAGGAGAGCTTCTGTAAAGTTTGGAAGGTAGGAGACGAAATACTGGCAGAAGTAAAGCTGTGAGTACCGGACGTGAGTCGTGCTTCGGTAGCTCAGTTGGTAGAGCACTTGCCCGCGAAAGGCAAAGGTCCCGAGTTCGAGTCTCGGTCGGGCACACAGTTTTAATCTGCCAAGAAGTTTCATATCAGCGCACACTCCGCTGCAGAGTGAAAATCTCATTCTGGATCACAGTACCTGTTAAGTGAAATAAACAGTCTAACGAGTACAGAATATGGATTAAAAATAAACTGACGAAAGACGAAAGTAATGAGGAGCAGAAGACACAGGATATGCATTAACAATAACCACCGAAAGATGAAAGTAATGAGGAACAGAATATCCTGTGTAAAGGAAAAGAGCGATCAACTTAACATCAAAACTAGTGACCACGAAGTAGACGGTATTAAGGAATTCTGCTACCTTCATATCAAAATAACACGTGGCTGACGAATCAAAGAGGACAGAAGAGTTATGATCTGGAAACAAGAACAAAACTTTCACACTGTGTCTACTAAATTATACCCGCCGCGAGAGTGGAAAGTCAGCTGCATGGAAGAACTAACAACTCATCGATCTAGTGTTCTATTGTTCACACTTGAATGGTGCTGTTAACGTGCTTACGGTTCTCTGGAAAGGCTCTACTAATGACAGGTGCTACTATTCCTTTGTGGAAGCCCGAGAGACGAACGGCGTTTTGTAAATATTCGATGAGGACTTGGTCGCTTAGCCTTGCTGATTCCAAATAGAATTGACGCTACACCCGGAATCCAGCCAAACTGTAGCCCTTCTCATTTTAGACGTTCGAAAGTGGCACGCAAGACACAACATTCGTCAAAGTACGCTGTCGCGTGGGTAGTTGTTGTTTCAATGAAGTCGTCAAAATAACATTTTTCCGGTGTTTGCACAAAATTCATGAGATATTTCTAGGGATGAGAGAGGACAGTGTGTTGAACAGCATTACATCAATATTTACTTCATTAACAGATTAATAATTATGGCAAAATTCTGACAAACTGAGTTTGTGGCGCCAGGTATGTTTGCTTTCATACTATTTTGTAACATTTCTGCTAACCATGAGACAAGCGTTCGCAACATCACACTTCTGTAAAATTATTAATGTTGTTGCCTTCTTGTTCCAATCTGGGCCTGAAGATGATCTGCAGCGCAGATTGAAACCTACGGTCGGTAAATAAAAAGTTGTGATGCAGACGGTGTTTACTTATTGTAACAAATTTAACTGAAAGTTGGTAGGTCGAACTAATAGATGTCGGAGACATTCAGTTCCTGCCTACATAGGCAGAGAGAGAGAGGAGAGAGAGAGAGAGAGAGAGAGAGAGAGAGAGAGAGAGAGAGAGAGAGAGCGGGGGGAGGGGAAGGAGCAATGATTATATCGACGCTGATTGGCTCGACGTCTCAAGTCGTATATTTTTACCTGTGTCTGCTGTGGCTAGAGTAGTATATGCGGTGCCGCCGTAGACCGGTTTCAGCGCTTACATTATCCATTATTCTCCTTCATCTTCTCCTTCTCCTGCCTTTGTCCCGCATCTACGCCGGGTTGTCATTATTATTATTCGATACGGCATGGTTTATTTAAGGGATGCCCTCCCTGTTGCCATCCCTTTACTCCCGGGACGAAATACGTGTACCTCAACTGTCTGTGTTTAGCCATATCCTTGTGAAAGTGTGCGAACCTTTTCTAAATATTTGCCATAGAAGTTCAAATAAAACAATTTATCTGCGTCAGCCACTTTTTATTTTCTCCCACGACGCGTTTCGAGAGCTTATAATCTCATCTTCAGGTGGGAAACAGCGATATTTCGTTATATGAGTACCAGTTGGATGCAGCTAGTTGTTTGTTTTGACTTAATTTTGTTACAAAAAATATAACAGGCACTTGATATCGTCATATGGCGCTAATATTATACATCTAAAATGGTGATGGAGTTATTTACAATTTGTTCCAACGTACAGAATGCTTGTTGTTCTGCAAGCGCAAGATTAAATAGAAAAGCCACATTTTTAGTACCAAACAACTGTTGGACTATTTTAGTACCTGGCTTACAAGAATCATTGAAACTGTTCATTTAATGCATAATACACTATGACTCATAAGTATTTAAAGCCGCATTTTAGTACCTGTCGTAGTAGGCAAGTTGTGTAATGCCTGATTAGCAACCCAAAAACCTCGCATTCAGTCCTCAATCAATTCCACTTTTTATCGAAGTACTGCTTCCTTGAACTCTGCCAGTGATTTGTTCAGGCAAAAAAAAGTGATATACTTCTTGTACATGTGTAGTAATACATTCAATGAGGGCACGTATTTTCCTTTTTACAGATTCATTTTTTCATTGTAGTTTGTTGACAGTTCCAGGGCAAATTACTTACTATGGAGAATAAAGGGGAAGAAATATAAACTTGGTACTTTGCTAACAGGGATATAACGTGGATAAACAATTATCTGTTATGTATTGCTACTACTGTGTCAGTGGAGGAGATATGGACCTAAATGTTGCGTTTTCGAAAATCAGCTACTCTGAATTTGTTCTTTCCATTCTTTATGTTTTAGCTTTTCTACATATCAGTGAAGAAATATGTTTACTGGATTTCCACAGTACAGCAACAGGTTATTAAGTATTACCGTCCTTTCACCTAATAGCTTAATAGCCTGGATTTGTTTATAAAATGCAGTTAATCTGCAGTATGTCTAGCAGTGAGCCAATTTTTAAAAGGAAGTTATATTCAGCTACAGTAGACTCGATCTCGAGTGACTGTGTTTAGCATTGCCCTCACTCGATGACGTCAGATACGTTCTACATCCCTGCACAACAAAGAAATTTTTTCTCGGAACTCCATACAGATGTGGGTATTGCAAATACATAACACGTACCTAAGTCAAATTACTGCAACCAGCTTCGTAAGTCATCGCTTAGATAACATTACAGTTTTTAACGTCCGTGATATTATCATTATTTATACGCTCAGCTCAAATATATTCAAGAAAGAGGCTCAACTTAGCGACCTCATCCTACATCTCCACTATGAGTTTCTGTCACTCAGAGTCCACTGAGGGTAACAAATTAGAGGAATACGGAACCTACGGGCGTGTTCCGAGACGGACACGAACATTTCACATGGTAACGATACTTCTTGTCTCGTGGCACATTCGTTACTCTGCAATGAATAAATATATTTTGAGATCAATAGTGTCGGGACACCTACTAGTTGTTAGTAATGTGGGCCGTGTCCACCATTCGCCTTTATGTTAAATTCTTGGGATTACAGCTTGATAATAAATTCAACTGGGAGGAGCACACCACAGAACTGCTGAAGCGTCTTAACAAATCTCTATTTGCAAAGCGAATTGCGTCAGACATAGGGGATATCAAAATGAAAAAGCTGGCATACTATGCTTCCTTTCATTTCATAATGCCTCGGGCATGGATGTGTGTGATGTCCTTAGGTTAGTTCTAAGTTCTAGGGGACTAATGACCTCAGAAGTTGAGTCCCATAGTGCTCAGAGCCATTTGAACCAGAAGTGAAAGTGACAGAAGAGGGAGTTTCAGATGGCCCAACTTTTAGAGGAAATAACATTTTTGACGCGGATCGGGCGAGACATCGACCATTTATGTTAGCGTAGGTTCCAGGTAGCGGATAGCGCTGCGAAAAGATCACGGAATAATCCGAGAGTCGTGGCGTCGGGTCCCGAAGCCGATACTTTATTTATTTCCCATTTTTACGTTGCTTACAAAGCAAATAAACAGAAATAATGTTAAATATATTGTATTTATTAACATTTTCGTATCCCCCCTAAGGCCTGAAAAGGTAAAGCAAAATTTCGGATTGGAAATAAATTATTTTTCAGATCTGAAACTTCCTGGCAGATTCTCACTCTATTTTTCAGATGATTTCCACGTGCTGTGATGATACTGATTGTAAGAATAGGGGAACCAGTAATTTTCTCGGTATCTCATAAACGTTATAAACGCCACATTTTCACAATTGGATCGTTGTTTTAAAGCTTCTACAAAACAACAAACGGTCTACGTTCATAAAAGGTTTACTCTCATCGCACAGTTTGGCAGCATCATTTCACCAAATATTGGCGAGGATAGCTGGTGATGTGCAATGGAATGTTTTTTGATGCAGTCTTCTCCTGACGATAAAAATAGACATCACAGAGTTGCATTAGCGTAGTGCATTTGGAGGGGGGAGTCACTTCAATATTGCACGATGACAACCATTCTTGTCTTGAAAAATCGAAAAATCTCTTCATATAATTGTAAATTCGTCTATGTGCCCCCCCCCCCCCCCCCAAGACAGTTAACAGAAGAAATTTTTTCTCCTTCATGTAAGGCTCCATTATAACAGTCAACATTTTTTTGTATGGTGCTATTGTAAGTTTTCCCTGACAAAGTAATGACGGCATTTCTATATTTTACCACGTACTCATGCACCGTTTTTTGAGTCATCGGTCCAAAAGAGGCAGTACTATCTGGTAAGAGTACGTAGAATGTTAGCAATAGTTTTTCAGTGAGGTTAATACGATATTGGGCTGAATACTAGTGGCTTACATTGTTCATATCTAGCTTTATTTATAGTGTAAGTAACGTAAAAATTGACAAAAAGAAATAAGAAATTTCCACAAAGGACTTGACTCCACGTGCCTCGGATTTCCATTGCGTGCTCTTACCGCTGCGCCAGCCACCGGCTGAAAACTGAAAAGCTTATATGACTCCGACCGACCCGTGCCAAAAATTCTATTTTTTGTAAACGCCTGGCCATGTGGAGGTCCCACTTCTGTCACATTCATTTCTGACCAAGACTAGTGTACACCACAAATCTGGAAGAGTAGGCGCGGTCCTCTTGTAAGTCCAATCGCGACGCTGTGCAGTGGTGGACGAGCGGCTGTTCTTCGCTGGCGCTCGTCCTAGCTATAATGGTGGGCCTCGGTTCCGAAGTAGACCCGCCGATTGACTCTCCAGTCGACGTCCCACATAAACACTCGGCAACCGGAAAGACATCAAGCAATGCTTTGTTTCCGCTCTTGCCTTGCCGAAACTACGGCTTTAGCCGCTATGTCATCTTGCCACGCAACGCCTACCGAGCGGGC
Source organism: Schistocerca serialis cubense (assembly GCF_023864345.2). Classification (NCBI taxonomy): domain Eukaryota; kingdom Metazoa; phylum Arthropoda; class Insecta; order Orthoptera; family Acrididae; genus Schistocerca; species Schistocerca serialis. The sequence continues at coordinate 261,223,176 of NC_064641.1, forward strand.
AACCCAGCTAACACTGGTGTATGCCGTGGAGCCTATGTGTCCCAGGCTACAACAAATACGTAGGCAACCATTCCACATGGTTGTTTCGACCAAATTTTCATAAGTGCTATAATTTCTCTGTTCCCTGCTTTTCTCCAGCAGAATATGCAGCGTGGAGGTTAAATTTAGCTGCTAGAGGAACGGGGTGCTTTTCACCACTCCATAATCATTTATTATTCATTAATTCACTAAAAATTGTAGTTTCTTTAGGCGTCAGAGTTCTGCTTATGGTTGTCTGTTGTGTAGCCTGGCTGTAATTGTGCTTTTGTCAAGACTGTTTTCGGCAATGTGAAAGTCTCTTGTTTTAATACGAGAATATTTAAATGATAACCTTTTTCATTGTGTATTATTAGTTCTGTTCACCTCCTCAGTTTCTTAATCAGTTTAGAACCCCTCACAAGTAGGGGTAAGAATGAGATGAAGAATGAGACACGAAATCATATCTTCCTGCAGATAGGGCACAAGATGGAGACATTCCTCTGGTTTCATTTAAACTGAGTGACTCTCTGACAGGCAAAGTTACAATGGAGTATGTGATTGGTCAGCTAGGTCAATGATCAGGACGCTGAAAGTCATGCAGCAGTAACATTACTGAGTCCACCGTCAGGTACGGTAAGCAGCTGTACCATGCGCCAGATTGGACTCAAGCATGGGGCCACAGATTTATTGTCAGTCGCCACATAAATGGCGAACGTATTATGCCTCCGTCGCACAACTTACAGATCATCCGATCCATCCGCATATAGTTGTGTCTGACGCCACAGAGGACGCTGTTACCAGGGACTACTTCCTTCATCCATCAAATAGTTCGCGCCGCACCGCTTCACGCAGGCAGCTCCAGCTGCAGTTACCAGCAAGTATCGTTAAATTGCGCAACTACTGCCGAGTGTCGGAGTGTCTATCTATCAACTAAGCCTGTCACTGAGAGCAGTCAAGACTGAGCTACAATTAGCCCCAGCTCTATGAGTTAAATTTAGGCTAGTGTTCAGAACTTGTACACTAGCTTCATACCTTTTCATCAAAATGAAGTTCAGTATTTACTTGTGTAGGAAGGACCAAAGTTAATTGGCATAAGGGGTTAATTAGCACTCAGCTCCTATTTCCTGCCACTACGTAGCTAGGACGGTGTCCTTGTGCTAGTGTGGAGTGTATTTAAAGGTGCCCAACCCACCGTAATTCTGCTTGGAAGCGTCACGAAGGCAGGACCTCTGATTCATCGTTTTTCTGATAGGTGCGTATTTTTTTTTTTGTTCTGTTAATAATCGAACTGAGGCGCTACTGATGGCGCTTTTCGAAAGAGTGGTTAACTATTACTGCATGCGAGTGTCATAATACTTTGTTTCTGATACTGGAGTTATGTGGTATCCACTTTGTTTTAGATATCCCCTCGGGGCTTGTTGGCATGGGATAAGTTGGTATAACTATGAAAACTCGTACTGCACCTATGCCAACTAATCTCTCCATTGCTGTTCATTAAAAAACAAACATTTTCTGTAACACATGAATACCCCAGAAGGAATTCGCCCGCTCTGCAAAGCCTTGCCACGACAGCAATCCAACCGTGGCCGAAAAAGAAGGCTTACTGACAGTTCCATCGAAGATACAATTATGGTTGAAAGGACCAGTAAGAAGGAAAAAGCCACGTATAGTCAAGAAGGACAAGATACTCATGGTTGACAAGTCGAAGAACCCCCCCCCCCCCCAGGGGGTCCACAACTCTTTTGTGGATACGTGCGTAGCGAGCACGGGACCCCGAGCTAATGTGGCCCTCCTTCCTTTCCGGGCTGCACACCTTCCTTTTCCGCATCCTTCCCTCTCCCCCATCTTCGCCCCTCCTCCCCTCACTTCTGGCTCTTTCCATCCCTTTCTCCCCATCTGGGAGTATGGTTTGTGCCTACGTCTGGAGACGGACGCTCGTAAATGTACCGCATTCTTCGCCTTCTCTGCTTGTATGTCTTCCTCCCTCCTTTGTCCTTCTCTTTTCCTTACCTCTTCTCTTTAACCTTTTCTCCACTGCCGCGTTTGAGACCTCTCCCCTTTCCTTTCCCATTCTTTGTTTTTCCCTTTCTCTTTCTTCCTCCCTGTGCGTGTCCGAAGGCCGACCCACGCATTTTAGTGCGTAGCCAGTGACGGGGTAACGCGTAATTCCCCGCCCCGGGTAGACAGGTAGGACACGTACGTAGCCCCTGGTAACGGCCAGGCCCAGGGAGGGGTGATTACCCGAGCTGATACCTTCCGAAAGTGCCGATTGTTCCCTCCGTCCGTTTGTCGGGAGGTGTGACCTGAGGTGTGAACAATCGCCTAAGGCGGGAGTGCCCTCAGAGAGGGCCCCCACAAGGGAGGAGCGCGCCATCGGAGACGCCGGTAATCATGGGGGATTCTTCCGCAATGGTTTCCTCACCTTCCACTATGTCTGCTCACAAGCGTAAGTTCACTGAGTCTCAGCCACAGACAGTTCTTCCATCGTTGCCACAGTTCCTTGTTGTTTCTCGGTCTGGCGAAGGTCACGACTTCTCCACGGTCAACCCTTTCATTATTCAGAAAGGTGTCGACGCAATTGCAGGTCCTGTAAAGTCTTGTTCCAGATTACGGAATGGCACCTTGTTGTTAGAAACAGTGCCCTCCAGGCACAAAAATTGCTGTGTACTTCACTGCTCCACACCTTCCCTGTCCGGGTTGAAGCGCACCGCACTTAAAATTCCTCGCGTGGATTCGTTTATACACGCTCCCTCGATGGATTGTCTGACGAAGAAATTCAGCACTACCTGTCTGACCAGGGCGTAACGGCTTTTCATAGAGTTATGAAAAGGGTTGACACGAACATCATTCCAACCCTCACTGTCTTCTTGACGTTTGACAAAGTTCAACTCCCATCGAAAATCAAAGCAAGCTATGAGATAATTTCCGTTCGCCCTTACGTCCCAAACCCTACGCGTTGCTATCGGTGTCAGCGGTTCAATCACACCAGCCAGTCCTGTTCCAATCCGGCCAAATGTGTTACGTGTGGCAAGGATGCCCATGAGGGTGCTTGTCCACCTCCATCCCCTCACTGCATCAACTGTATGGGTGACCACGCTGGCTTCCTCTCGAGATTGCCCCGTTTTTAAGGACGAAAAACTCATCCAGGAAATCAGAGTGAAGGAAAAGGTGTCGACCTTTGCTGCTCGAAAATTATTCGCCAGTCGACAGCCCACCGTGCCACAGACAGGAAAAAACAGCACTGTCCTTGCTTCTCCTCGGCCAACAAAGGAGGCGGCCATGCAGACTTGCGACCTCCCCTTTAGTGCCACGGTCGTCAGATCGGCCAGCGCAAAGATCGCCCGTTCAACCTCACCACTTTCGCCTGCCCACTCTATGGCTCACCCTTCATCGGGTTCTGCTAAATCTCGATCCCAAAAGTCAGACACCAAGACTTCGAAAAAAGAGCATACTCGTGAAGATTTTTTACGTACCCCAACTTCACAACCATCTGTTCCTCCTTCATCTAAACATGATATTTCCAAGAAGGCTACAAAGAAATCCAGTTCATCTCCTTCTCCGCCAAGGCGTGTCCCATCTACAGCACCACCTGGCGGAAATCGCCCTCGGCCGTCTTCTGTGTCGCCGAGGCGCACTGCTGGCGGCCGATCAACCGGCCGATCGCTGATGGCAGAAGCTGCTCCTGAACAACCTATGGATCAGGATCTTCTGCCTTCGGCTGAATGCCATTCCATGCTGTCGGTCGCAAGCTCTGAGCAGTCGTTGAGTTGACAGCAACCTTGGTCACATTCCTCCATTTTCTGTTCACTCTATGTCCATTATCCACTGGAATATCCGCGGCATTCGAGCCAATCGGGATGAATTGTCGATCCTCTTACGATCCTACTCACCGGTCATCTTCTGTCTTCAGGAAACAAAGCTGCGTCCCCATGACCGCTTTGTTCTCCCTCATTTTCAGTCCGTCCTATATGATCTCCCCTCTGTTGAAGGCACTCCAGCCCATGGAGGACTTATGATTCTTCTCCATGATACTCTCCATTATCACCCAATCCACTTACACACTTCCTTCCACGCTGTCGCCGTCCGTCTTTCCCTTTCTGGATACACGTTCTCTCTTTGTACTGTATACATTCCATCGTCCACACCAATGGCACGAGGTGATCTCCTTCATCTTCTTGGTCAGCTTCCATCCCCCTATTTGCTGGTTGGGGACTTCAATGCCCACCACCCGTTTTGGGGATCTCCACATCCTTGTCCACGTGGCTCACTATTGCTAGACGTCTTCCACCAAGCGGATCTAGTTTGCCTCAACACTGGGGTCCCTACATTTTTGTCTGCCTCCACGACAAATTTATCTCATTTGGACCTTGCGGTCGGTACTGTTCCGCTAGCTCGGCTCTTCGAATGGTTCGCCCTTGATGATACACACTCGAGTGACCACTTTCCATGTGTCCTTAGACTGCAGCCTCAACTGCCATATATGCGCCCGCGACGCTGGAAGTTTGCCCAAGCCGATTGGACACTTTTTTCGTCTCTAGCGACATTCGATGACCGTCACTTTCCCAGCGTCGACGATGAGGTCACACATATTACCGACGTTATTCTTACAGCTGCGGAACGTTCAATACCACGCGCCTCCGAATTGCCCCGGCGCCCCCCAGTTCCTTGGTGGAACGAGGCATGCCGTGACGCAATACGTGAGCGGCGACGTGCTCTTCGCGTTTTCCGCCACCATCCTACTTTGGCCAACTGTATCCGCTGTAAGCAATTCCGTGCGCGATGCCGTCGTGTCATCCGAGATAGCAAGAAGGCAAGCTGGAAATTCTTTATTAGCTCATTTAACACCTTCACTCCCTCCTCGGTAGTTTGGAGTCAGCTTCGACGGTTCTCAGGCGCGCCTAGTTTCTCCCCGGTCTCTGGGCTCACTGTCGCGCATGATACATTAGTGGACCCCGTCGCAATTTCTAACTCATTGGGTCAGCATTTTGCTGAGATTTCGAGCTCTTCAAATTACCCGCCAGCGTTTCTCCCGAAGAAACGTGCAGCGGAAGTGCAACATCTTGCTTTCTCCTCTCAAAATCGCGAAAGCTGCAATACTGTTTTCTCCTTGCGGGAACTCCAACATGCACTCTCTTCTTCTCGCTCCTCCGCCCCAGGACCGGATGGTATCCACGTCCAAATGTTGCTGCATTTATCAACCCATAGTCTGCGTTACCTCCTTCGCCTTTATAATCGAATTTGGGCCGGCAGTACTTTTCCCAGACGATGGCGGGAAGCTATCGTCGTTCCTGTTCCGAAACCTGGAAAGGACAAACATCTCCCCTCTAGCTATCGCCCCATTTCTTTCACGAGTAGTGTCTGTAAGGTTTTGGAGCGTATGGTGAATTACCGTTTAGCTTGGTGGTTGGAATCCCGCAGTCTTTTAACACCTGCCCAATGTGGTTTCCGAAAGCATCGTTCTGCAGTTGACCATCTTGTTGCTCTCTCCACTTATATCATGAACAATTTTCTCCGGAAACGCCAAACAGTAGCAATATTTTTTGATCTGGAGAGAGCATACGATACCTGTTAAGGACAGGCATCCTCCGCACGCTGTTCTCTTGGGGCTTTCTTCGCGAATTTATGGCAGAGCGCACATTTAGGTCGCGGGTGAACACTACTCTCTCCCGTACTTTCTCCCAAGAAAACGGGGTACCCCAGGGCACCATGCTGAGTGTTGTACTGTTTGCCATTGCCATAAATCCAATTATGGATTGTCTCCTTCCTGATGTCTCGGGCTCCCTCTTTGTGGACGATTTTGCCATCTACTACAGCTCTCAACGGACCAGCCTTCTTGAACGACGTCTTCAAGGATGTCTCGATCGCCTCCACTCATGGAGCATCGAAACCGGCTTCCGTTTTTCTCCCAGTAAGACCGTTTGTGTTAATTTTTGGTGACGTAAGGCGTTTCTTCCACCCTCCTTACATCTAGGACCTGTCAACCTTCCGTTTTCGGACGTCGCTAAATTCTTGGGTCTTATGTTTGACATAAAACTGTGCTGGTCCTCCCACGTTTCCTATCTTTCGGCTCGCTGTCTGCGATCCCTCAACACCCTCCGTGTCCTGAATGGTACCTCCTGGGGAGCGGACCGAGTGGTCCTTCTCCGCCTCTATCGCGCCTTAGTGCGCTCGAAATTGGACTATGGAAGCATAGTCTACTCCTCTGCTCGGCCGTCTATTCTTCGGCGTCTCGACTCTATCCACCACCGTGGACTACGTTTAGTGTCTGGAGCTTTTTACACCAGCCCTGTGGAAAGCCTTTATGCTGAGACTGCTGAACCTCCGCTGTCCAATCGGCGAGCAGTCCTTCTGAGTCGTTATGCTAGCCATCTGTCTTCCATGCCTGCTAATCCAGCCCATGACATATTTTTCGACGCCTCCTTTGATGTAGGGTATACAGGCCGCCCCTCCTCCCTACTACCAGCGGGAGTTCGCTTCCGTCAACTGCTTCATTCTCTTTCCTTTCGCTTTCCTAAACCCTTCTTGACAACTTGGGGTACAGCACCGCCTTGGCTCCGTCCCCGGATCTGCCTGCTCCGTGACCTTTGTCGATTTCCCAAGGATGGTACCCGTTCACTTGTTTATAGTCGGGCATTTGCTGCTCTATGTGCACAAATGATGGAAGTCATATTTATTTACACCGATGAAAACATCGTTAGGTGTGGGGACTGCCTATATTGTTGGCGATACCCCAAATCACTTTCGGCTTCCCGACCAGTGTTCGGTTTATACGGCGGAGCTTTACGCTGTTCTCCAGGCTGTCCACTACATCCGCCGCCATCAGCGGATACAGTACGTTATCTGCTCAGATTCTCTCAGCTCTCTCCTCAGTCTCCAAGCTCTTTACCCTGTGCACCCTCTGGTCCGCCGGATTCAGGACTGTCTGCGCTTGCTCCACCTGGGGGGCGTCTCGGTGGCGTTCCTCTGGCTCCCGGGACACAATGGTATCTGTGGAAATGAGGCGGCCGACATAGCAGCCAAGGCTGCAGTCTCTCTTCTTCGGCCAGCTATTCAATCGATTCCCTTCGCCGATCTACGGAGCGTTTTATGTCGTCGTGTTGTTCTTTTATGGCACGCACATTGGTCGACACTTCCCCATAATAAATTGCGGGACGTGAAAGCTCTTCCTTGTGCTTGGACCTCTTCCTCCCGAACGCGTCGTCGGGAGGAGGTAATTTTAACTAGACTCCGGATAAGGCACTGTCTTTTTAGCCATCGGCATCTTTTAAGCGGCGATCCTCCCCCACTCTGTCCCCACTGCTCTCAGCTGTGGACGGTAAGACATCTTTTAATTGAGTGCCCCTATTTTAATCCGTTACGCTCCCGTCTACAGCTGTCGCCTGATATATCGTCGATTTTAGCAGATGACACGCGCTCAGCCGATCGCGTTCTCGAGTTTATTTTTTTGGGGACAACCAACCCCTTTCTGTAGTGGATTTTTAAGCCTTCCTTCTGCTTTTAGTTTCTCCAATTTTATGACTTTCGTTCCCATTGCTGCTGGTTTCCATGTTCGGTTTTTTACTGTTTCCTAAGTCACGGACCGGGCGCTAATGACCATAGCAGTTTTGCGCCCCAAACCAAAACAAAAAACAAAAAAGTCGAAGAACAAAAAACTTTCCAGAAAACGTCAATTTAAATTTTTTTTGTAAGGGCTCTGCTGACGACGTGTCATACCTTACCTAGGCCACAATTGACGACTGCTTGGCCTTTCTTAATGATAGTTCAGAGGCTGAAGAATCTCAAAAAGATGCTAAAAGGTCACATCGAACAACACCAACAACGAATCTCCCGCAATCCTAAACGCCTCCGAATGACGCTCAATACCATGACTTTGTTCTGGTGAAGCATCGTGCCCGCCAGTACCCTGTGAAGATTAATGAGATTCCCATATTCAGAATGGTCAAACAGGGGAAAAACTGGACATGGCAAGGTGAAAATGATTCAGCTTGGTAAAACTAAAGTAAAATTGTGAGGGAATTGAACCCATGTGTTCAAATAAACAAGCGTCCAACTACTACATTCATGGCTAAGAACCCCCCCCCCTTCCCCCTTGGGACAAAGGAGGAATTGCGTGTCAAATACGCACTTACATTAGCCGCAACCTTCGAAGAGAAGGCTCGACATCGCAGATCGGATATAGAAAAAATGGTTCAAATGGCTCTCAGCACTATGGGACTTAACTTCTGAGGTCATCAGTCCCCTAGAACTTAGAACTACTTAAACCTAACTAACCTAAGGACATCACACATCTACGCCCGAGGCAGGATTCGAACCTGCGACCGTAATGGTCTCGCGCTTCCAGACTGTAGAGCCTAGAACCGCTCGTCCACTCCGGCCGGCGTCGGATATAGAAAAGGTTAATATGATATTAGTACGCTGCAGGAGTCTCCAAGTAAAGGTTCCAGAATTAGAATCGTTAAGTGAAGGTTAGTATTAGGACAGATAGTTGACTGAAACCGGAAGTGAATAGCAACGAAATCCCAAGTTCAGATTAGAATATTTATTATAAGGGTAAGTTAGTCCCCAACGGTGACGGCATGTTGATTACGGTAAAGAATTCGATATTATCGAGCGAGGTTGTAATGGATCCCGAATTTGAATTAATCTGGGCTAAGTTAAGCATCAAAGATAGGTCAAAATGACAGTCGAATGCTTTTATAGACCACCTGGGAAGAAGGTGTAGTGGTAGAGCGCTACGAAGAGAACTTGCATAATATTGTAAGTTCCTCGATCATGCTGTTGCGATATGTGGTGACTTCAACTTTTCTGCCAAAGTATTTCTTCCCATATGAGGTTATGCCAACTCGCCGCTAGGGGTACGTCAGTGAACCCCAGGTGTGGGGTTGGTTGGCATAGTTGCTGGGTCCTACATCATTTTGTAGTCAAAAAGTTAAGCTCTCCGCCGCATTCACAAGAATCTCTCTAAGTATCGCACAAAAAAATAGAAAAATGGAAAACCAAAATCTAGGCAAAAGCAGCCCCCGGTGCCCCTATATATTATTTTGATGAATTATTGTTATTTGTTATTCATCGTGTTGCTAACATTATTTTGTGCTGTATTTAAATTTGCCCTCTGACAAGACAAATGCAGGGTGCAACTAGCAATGATTTCTGTGCTAGGGTATTCGCTTCCCGCTACCCTTTTGCTTGGTGCCAAACTTATTTGGTGAATCTAAGAACCATGTAAGTGTGATGTGTTAAAATTTAGAGATTAGAATTGTATGGGAGTGCACAGGAGAAAGATTCCTGTCAAACATTTTCGTCGAGGTGTCTTTTGACAGCCGCGCGCCTAGGGGCACAGGTAGGCGCCACGTAATGATCAGCGCCGTAGCAGTTCGAGCCGCCGCCGCCGCCGCCCCCGCCACCCGGCAAAGGTCAAGGGCCACTCGGGCAGCGGCGCGCATGCTCAATGGCTGACCCGGCTCCATTCATAAGGCGCGTGTCCCTTTTCTCAGATCTGTGGCGTCCCACTCCACGGTCTGATCCCAGTTGCGATCGGAAGTGGCTGCGCTGACCAGCAGCCCAGTATCGTCGGTCTCGTGTTTCACACGCGTTCTCAATCTCTCTATACTCCGCTAGCCACCTTACGCTGTATGACGGAGAGTATCTCTGTTACTGCGAAAAGGTGAGACCGGTTTCCCAGATGCTCCGCTTGCAAACGAGCATCCACTTACCTGCCCCCTGTCCTGACAGCGCCTAAAGCATCGACTTAATCTAATACAGGTGTGATTCGACCTTGTCTTCACAGCACAGTGGATTAGATCAAGCGAGATGACAGATCAAGGACGGAAGGTGACGGCACCTCTCTACTTAAATAAGAGTCGACTACAGACTCAATTTAAAAACCGCAGGAGTTGGACAAAAATTTGAGTACACCGAGAGAAATGCATGTCTGAACAAAAATGGAGATGACAGCCAAGCCGGCAGGTTGCGCTGTTGCATTTGACCACGAACGGCATCTGCTCAGTGTCCTCAGTGCGTTGCAAGTGTCAGTCGTGGCCAGAACAGTGTTCCGTGTAGGTGTGAGTGCAGTATGCCGGGTGAATTTGAACATAGGCGAATTGTTAGTGCTTCTGGGGTGGGTTTTTCCGTAGCTAGGATACCTCAAACTATTTGGCACTTCAACAGAGACATGTCGAAAATTTATACATAGAAAGCGGAGAAACATCACTGCGCAGACGAAAGTGTGTGTTGGGGGAACATGACGGATGGTCACTGAAGAGGATTGCGACGAAAAATAAGGGGATGGCAGCTCCATACGTTACTGCGGAATTGAATGTCGTACTCGCGAACTCTGTCAGCAGCAAAACAATACAAAGGGAGCTCAGTAAACTGCGAACTGCAGGGTGAGCTAGAATACCAAAACCACCATCAGTGAAGCAGATGCCCGTGATAGGAAAACGTGGAGCCGAAGCCACAAAGCGTGGATTATGGAGTACTGGAAGAAAGTAATTTGGTCGGTTGAATCTTGTACACAGTGCCCAACTTTGGGTCGAGTTTACACCTCAGGAGTGAAAAAAGGTTGGGGTTCGGTGATGATTCAGGCAGCCATATCGTGGTATTCCAAGGGCCCCATGGGTACTCTGCAAGGTCACAATATAATGTATGTTGTCCAATGAGGATGCTGTGTCTCAAGACGACAGAGCCTGTCTTCGCATAGTTCGCATCTTCTAGGACAGGTTTTGTGAGCAAGAGGGTGAATTTCTCACATTTCCCCTGGCCGTCACAGTAGTCAGTATTATTGGACATTTGTGGTCTATTTTGGAGATAAGGAGGCATGATCGCCGTCCAGCTCCATCATCGTATTTATCCATTCCGAAACGACTGGAAGCTGTTTCGATTGACAACAGTTTTTGTACTCTATATTAGACATAGTACGCATTGTCTTTTTGGTGTTTCCATGTTTTTGGTTACCGCCTGTATACTGTAATACATTAATAAACTCACACGATTGGTCAAGGTAAAAGGTTACTGAAATTGGTGACAGAAGTACCAGGACAGAAGTTAGTTGCGTAAGCAGGACCGGGAGAGAACGCTAGAGTAATCAGCAAAACTCACGCGCTATAGTACTCGGATGACACTTACACAAAACAGAAATAAATCACGTAATTGAAGGCGAGACAGACAGTACATGTCTAATGGTGGCACGTGACAGAAGATCGTGGCAGGTTGCCTTTGCGGCCCCATAGGGCCGTCAGTGGTCCGGAAGCGATCGTAATTACAAGTTGCCATCAAATTCTGAATGATCTGATTGTCTCAACTATTGGGCAACGAGATCTTTGACGTTGCAGGTAAAATCTTTTGGATTGTTCGGCTGTATAGTATTTCTTTTATACGATCGATGTTTCGACCTCTAGGCTGATATCTTCTGCAGGATCTTGTAGTGCTGACGGTCAAAGACTGTCTCTTGTAATTGCTGGTGCTCTGAGCTGTAGGAAGTGTAATGCTGTACTCTGGACGAAAATCAAGCTACACAGTTGTAAATGAATTGCAGCTGTTGAAACAAAGAACGCAAAACGCGTTTTGCTCTGTGTTATCATCGTCTCGTGTCGCCACACATTGGACAACGAACGTGCGAACGAGCTAGCTCCATCAGGATGATCCTGAGCGACACTTGAACCGTCAGCTTAGAACTAGCACCAACGTAAAAGTTTAATTTCGATAGTTAAGTTGAAACCCACCCCAAGTTTCTAACGTTTTATCATATATGACACAGAATCTTTTGGAAACGCAACGCTTTATTCCATGTAATAAGTATAATGAAATAAAATCTTTTAAAACAAGAAGTAGTAGGAGGCCATTCAATACGTCAAAATGTCAGGGAGAATAGTGAACGACTGTCGACATGAGATATTGTCAGTGACGTCACTTACACTCTCAGTTTAAATTACTGGTTATAAGTAAAGTTCCATCAAATGAAGATAGTCTCGCCACACAAAACTTCTTAAAAACAGTATATAGCATTAAGTAGGGAAGAGAGACAAGAAGATAAGAGTAGTATAACATCATTTAGAATTCCTTTAGACTATGGTAGTCCTGTCAGTTTTCCGGTTAAATGTTATTGTAACTTTTTCTCCTGTAATAATGAAGTACGCTGATCCCGAATGAGATTTTCACTCTGCAGCGGAGTATGCGCTGATATGAAACTTCCTGGCAGATTAAAATTGTGTGCCCGACCGAGACTCGAACTCGGGACCTTTGCCTTTCGCGGGCAAGTGCTCTACCAACTGAGCTACCGAAGCACGACTCACGCCCGGTACTCACAGCCTTACTTCTGCCAGTACCTCGTCTCCTACCTTCCAAACTTTACAGAAGCTCTCCTGCGAGCTTGGAAGGTAGGAGACGAGGTACTGGCAGAAGTAAGGCTGTGAGTACTGGGCGTGAGTCGTGCTTCGGTAGCTCAGTTGGTAGAGCACTTGCCCGCGAAAGGCAAAGGTCCCGAGTTCGAGTCTCGGTCGGGCACACAGTTTTAATCTGCCAGGAAGTTTCAAGTACGCTGATGTTTACCAATAATTTGTGAGGAGACGCAGCCCGCTACGAAAAACAATCAACTACAGTTATGTGACGCACAATTTTACAAATGAGATTAACTACCGAGAGCTGCTAGCTGATAATTCAATTCTTGAATGAGTCAAAGTGGTTCTTATCTACGCTGCAACCGGAGCTGAAAAGATTAGAGTTCTACAGGAACTGAACGTCCGAGGCGGACACATTTTCGCCCGCTGCAGCTAGCGTTCCTCAGCGCTATAGCCTGCACATGTGAGCAGGTGACTCTTGTTATGACGACAAGAGGTCTGTAACGCTGTAGTTCTGCAAACGTAAGTCATGGTTTGTGATTATTTGTGTTCTTAAGGTGGGTGTCTCAGATGACAAGAGCCATTTGGATTTATTCAGCGTGCTTAATCAGTGTGTGATGTTGTGAGTACCCTTACCATCCAATCTTTTGGCTACAGTTGTTACTTTATTTTGTTTAAAATATTTTTGTAACCACTGATATAAATTTTAGGGTTCATTACACCTTCTGAAGAAGACAATTTTAAAATTGTCGAAACCTTTGTCAAGGGTTCCACTAAACCTTTATTTGCAATTGATTGGACGATTCCTTTCAACCTCACCAAGTTTCAGTTTACTTCATTAGTTACTTTATATGATATAGAAAATTACCAGTTGTATAGCAGCCAAACAAAAGATCGATATTTCACCGCAATATTCCCTCAGAACTGTTTAGATTCTTGGTAGAGCTAACCACGACAAAGCTATTCCACATGACGTGCAAGATACACGAAACAAGCCAAATACTCTCAACTTTCCATGTCCAAGGGAAGCAGGTGCTGACATGTGTAAATACTATCGAACCATCAGTTTTTAAGTAATTCTTGCGAAATACTAACACGAATTCTTTCCAGAAAATGGAAAAACTAATGGATGCCGATCTCGGGAAAGATCACTTTGGGTTCCGAAGAAATGAAAGCAGCCATGAGGCAATACCGACCCTACGACTTATATTATTAGACAGGTTGAAGATGAAAAAACTATGCATGTAGCATTTATAGGTTAAGAAAAAGTTTTTGACAGTGTTAAATGGACAATACTTTTTGAAATTTTGAAGCTTACATGTAGAAAAGGCTATTTACAATTAGCTTAGAAATCAGACTGAAATTATAAGTGCCAAAAGACATGAAAAGGAAGCAGTGAATGAAGAAGAACGGCGACAATGCTGAAGCCTACCCCCAATGGTATTCAACTTGTACATCGAGCAAGCAGCAAGGAAAAGCAAGGGAAACTTGTGAAGGGAGTTAATGTTCGGTGACAAGAAATAAAAACTTCGACGTTTGCCGATGACACTGTAATTCTGTCAGAGGCGAGAAAGCACTTATAAGAGCAGCTGAACGGAACGGATAGTGTCTTGCAAAAAGATTATAAACTGAATATCAACAGTAAAACGCAGTGGTCGAATTAAATCACGCGATACTGAGGGAATTAGATTAGGAAATGAGATACTAATAGTAGTAGATGACAGATGACTCTTACTATTCGGGCACTAGATGACATTATGGGTGCAGTGAAGAGAATTTACTGTGTAATGCAGATTAGCTATCGCAAAAAAAAATTTCTGAAAAAAGAGTAATTTGTTAGCATCTAATACAAATTAAATGTTAGGTAGTCTTTTCTGAATGTATTAATGTGGAGTGCATCCTTGTAAGGAAATGAAACTAGAACTATAATCGGTTCAGACTACAAAGGAATAGAAGGTTTTGAAATGCGATGTTACTGAAGAATGCTAAAGGTTAGATGGGTAGACCAAGTAACTAATGAGGAGGTTCTCAATGGAATTGGTGAGAGAAGGAAATTATGGGACAACGTGAGTAACAATCTGAGTAAAATAACGTAAAAAATTCAGTAAAATTTTTCACAAATTGACCTTTATCATCACAAGAAGTAACGAATACAACAAGAAATCGGCAAAAAGTAAATGATGAATTGTTTTAAGGAAGTTGTTTTTGGAACTACTGAGACATACAGGTTTCAGCCACCTGTCAATTCATGAGATGTATTTGAAAGCAATGTTGCATTTTCCCTAGACACTCTCTAAACTTCCATAAACTCATAATATCTAAAACAAACTATAGATTTAAATAGCAAGGAAAATTGGCCTAAAATTTAATAAATTTATATCAAAAGTACATTGTGCTCCAGTCGTTTCATTTAAAAACCAATCACAAAAGCAGTAGCACAAACTCAAATTTACAATGTATATTATGCACACCGTAAAAAAACTGCATGGCCCAGTCTCCTACAATCACGCAGAACAATCTCCGCACCGATTGTTGCTTTGAACGCTATAAGTGATTGTTACAATGCACTACATTGGTAGAAGTACGTCTGTGTACCATTAGATGTCTCGCAATGGAGTCGATGGTTTCACGAAAAAAGGCGCTGGTCTTTAAAAAAATTAAAAAATGGTGGTTTCAGGCAGAAACTCAAAGGGTTAAAAGAAGGGGACGGTTGACAGAACACATCTTGAGGCACAAGGGAAATAGTCAGTTTGGTAATGCGCGGAACTGTTGGAGAGGAGCGCTGTGGAGGTAGACCTGGACATGAATGCAGTAAGCAGGTTGAAACGGATGTAGGTCGTTGTAGTGTTTTGGAGAAGAAGAGTGTTGCCGAGGATAAGAGTAGCGTGGAGAGCTGCATCAAACCAGTTTTGGTAAATAAAGAAGAAACTGGCGAACATTAAACTCACTAATCGACTTATAAAACCGTTAATGAACGAAAATGTCTGTAATCTTATCGAGAAGCTGGGCCTGATAGGATAGGTTTCGAAATTAGGTCAGGGAACATACATTGCTCCTCACAGAGACATAATGAGGAAGTTCTCGTAGATAAATAAAAATGGAAATGTCGTGTGGCTAGGGCCTCCCGTCGGGTAGACCGTTCGCCCGGTGCAGGTCTTTCAATTTGACGCCACTTCGGCGACCTGCGCGTCGATGGCGTAGATGTGGAACATATCAAGAAAATTACAGCTGGTATTCGTTTACAGAGTACCACAAAAGTTGTCGCTGTTTGTGAGATTTTATTTCGGACGTATCGGAAGTTGACGTCTGTGAACAGTTCATTTTTACTCTTCTGTTTATTTCTTTAGTGTGGGGAGAAAACTAAATAGACAGAAGATTTAAAATGTCCTTTGGTTAACAAAATAGCGTTTCCGTAACTAAGTTTCAGTTGGGTCTGGTAAAGAAAGTTTGTATTGTTCTGGCGTAACCACAAACGCCGGAACGAAGAGACGGCACGCAAGAGCAGAGAAGGCGGGCAAGAAAGGGCGGCTAATGGTGCACGGAATCAGACCGCGCCGCACGAGGCGCGCCCCGGTAGCGAGTGGATGTATACGCAGCTGCTGCTAGCCACGGTTGCTTGGATCGGCCCGAGTCTGCAACGTGTTTAATGCTTCTCTGTCAGACTGTATAGTTTTCATGTCGCCTCCTGCTAGCGACATTCGCTATAGTCAAGTTAAGTATTTCAATTTGCTTTCTGGAGATAAAACTACTAATGTTATTTGATTGAATTGTCGTACAGCATTCCGAGAACGCTGCATGCCGTAGGCACCCTATTAGCAACGAGTGGGGAAGACACCACATGCCTTGAGAGTGTATGCCTAGTGCTTACTTATGGGAATCATGAAGTTGTAATTCGATAACCATTCAAAAGCTGGGGGTTTCTCACGATCGCTGGCGTGATGCATTTTAGGGTTCACTGGAAGAGACAGGGAAACAAGACACTGTAATGCTGGACATACTTACGACTGTGTGGAAAGTGTAGTGGGGTCAGGTGGAAAACGTAGCGAGACAAAAGGGTCGTAGATTGACTATGGAAGTCATTTGCTGAATTCTGAGAAAATACAATCTACTGTACAGCCTACTGTAACGTGGACAGAAGACATTAGAATCACAGGAGCAGCATAACTACAAAGTGTGGAATATGAAGAGGAGGGCTTTAGCTAGCAGCATTTATGAAATGACAGATGATGATGATGGCGGTAGAAATTATAGATACAGAGTGTTTCGGTAGGGGTAGTGAATATTTAGGAAGTGGTAGATAAATTAATTCGAATCAAATAGCTCAGTAACATGTATCTGATGTTCATTGGTTACTTACTGGGTGGTTATACATAAAGTGCAGCTTCTCACAGAGGTCCAGTGTGGACTGCAATCATCGTATGGCAGTGAAACTTCGTAGATATTCTAATGCGTTAATGTGAAACAGATTTACGTAGAAAAAAGTAGTTACAATTTTGGCCACCAGTAGCATATCTGGAGAAGCATAGAAATGCTTCATATGTAATGCGTTAGGAAAGGGGACAAGTGAGAAAGATATAATGTTGATTTTATTATAAACTATCGCTTAAACAATTTGTTCGATGTTTGCACGGTAGTAGTCTAAGAGATACTGTACAGCGCCAGATTTGCACCTGGCAGCCAAAACTGGAACTAATTTTATCCCAGCGAAAATTGGTTCGCCGGCCGTGGTGGCCGTGCGGTTCTAGGTGCTGCAGTCCGGAACCGCGGGACTGCTACGGTCGCAGATTCGAATCCTGCCTTGGGCATGGATGTGTGTGATGTCCTTAGGTTAGTTAGGTTTAAGTAGTTCTAAGTTCTAGGGGACTGATGACCTAAGATGTTAAGTCCCATAGTGCTCAGAGCCATTTGAACCTTTTTTTTTGAAAATTGGCCCCGCATTAACGCGTTACAGTATCTACCAAGTTTCGCGGCCATATGACAGCTACAGTACACAATGGACTTTCGTGAGTAGTTGCACTTTAATTATAACCACTCAGTGTATGCAGTTGGTTACAGAGGTAAGTTTTCATTTCACGTGTTGGTACTCCAGTTGTTGGATGTAAGGTCCGCCAGTTATGCAAAACACCGTTTTTTTTAAAGTTCCCAAAGATGTTTCAGCACCTCTGTGCCATCATCAGTGGGTTTCTGTTTCATTTAATTTGTAATTAAACATTTTTACTAAATGACTCCAAAATTACGGAAATATTTAGTTCAAACAACTATTTGTTTCTGTTAGTTAATAGTTTTACATTCTGTTTGCATGGTTTTGCAGGAGCACTTGCGTATAATTTCGTACTGGTAGCGTATCATCTGCAACCAAACGATGTCGATCAGAAATTTTGTTGTGAGTTAATCTACCATTTTCTGCTTTTATTTTCGATTTTACTTACGTTTTTGTGTGGTAAGACTTTTTTTCTCAGCATCCTGATGAGGTGTTGTGAAGCACACGTAAATATAAAACATATTTTCCGAAATTTGGCAGTAAAAAACGCTTTATACTCCACCCAAACACACTGTAATCCTGTGTCCTAGCCCAGTCACTACTAATTTGTTCACCAGTGAGTTTGGTGCCAAATTTGAATTTAGTTTACATTTTATCTTTGTATGTGTGTGTGTGTGTGTGTGTGTGTGTGTGGTATGTACATTTCTGTACTGTTTACATGTTTTTTGCTTTAATTTGTCTACCATTTGGGTATCATAACCATTTTCTACTGCTATTTGTTTTATTGTGTTTAGTTCTTGTGTGTAGATTTCTTTGCTCATGGATGTTCTGTTTTATCTATGGAGCAAGTTTGCTTGCTTACGCGTCAGGGGGGGGGGGGGGGGGTCGATAGGTTGTGAATGGTGGTGCTTGTGGTTGTCAGTTTCCTGAATATTGTGAAGTCGTGTGCGTTTGTTTTTTGTATGGTGAGTCTGATTGTTTCATTTATTGGAATATACATGTACTTTGATGTGGCATCAAATGATATAAGGGTTGCTGCGTCTGCTATGAGTATGTTCTTGATTCTGTCGATTAATTCCTTTGAGTTTTCCAATTTCCTGTTGTTATCAAAAGTGTACAGTTTTTTTAGTTATGTGTGTGTCTGTTGGGCTATGTGGTAGGGTGGAACACATCAGCAGTTGATGACGGGTCTTAATGGGATATTATCCTTGTGAACCTTTAGTAGGGAATTTAGGGTGGTTGCTTTTGGATTTCTCTGGGTCACCCTTTTTATCTGGCATTTTGAGAATGTATTTTTGAAGTTTTCTCTGTGTCTGTTGAACGTTTTTCTGGTACTTTGCTTTTGGGTCACTGGGCAGTTTAGTGATGTTGTTGTCTTCCAGAAAATCTAGAGTCTTACCTATGTATTCCTTTTCATCCACAATTACAGTAGTATACCCTTTGTCTGCTCTTATTAATGTGGTGTTGCTCTGTTTTAATTTTTGTTTTAGCTTGTTGGCTGTGATTTCCTCTGATGTTCTATTATTAGAGATATTGGTGGATATGTGTGTTCTGATTATATGTGTTATTTCTGCAGCTACTAATTCTCTTGTTAAGTTTGCATTAAAATTTGGTGTGCTCAGTCTTTTTCGTTCCTTTATAATGTGTTCAGATTCTGTTATGAGGTTTTCTATTGTTTTGTGTGATATGTTTGTGTTAATGTTGTGTTTTGGTCCTTTTTCTAGTAGCCTTTTTCCTTGTTTGGTAAGATTTTGTCGGTTAGGTTAATGATTCTGTTACTGATTTTGTATTGTTGGTTGTGACTGTTTTCAGTGGGTGTGCAAACACGAAAATACAAGAGCTGCTAATCCAAATCCAAATTATGAATGCTATGAGTTTGTTTACCGATTTTCATTTTTATTTTGAAGTTCAAGTTATGAAGTTTTGCTTCAGTTTACGTAACTGAATTTTTCATCTGCGTGATATGTCACCCAATTCTATTCCATTATTTATGCATGCCGAACGTATTGTATGTAGGCTGCTTAGGTTTTTATGTTGGTAACGTCACGTAGCGCTCTGTATGAAAATCACTGACTGTGCTGTGTGCAGTCTGTGGCTGGTTTGCATTGTAATTAGAATCCTTTATTTTGCTGGCAGTATTGGCGTTCGCTATATTGCAGTAATTCGAGTAACGAAGATTTTTGTGAGGTAAGTGATTCATGAAAGGTATAGGTTATTGTTACTCAGGGCCATTCTTTTGTAGGGATTATTGAAAGTCAGATTGCGTTGTGCTAAAAGTATTGTGTGTCAATTTAGTGATGATCAGAATAAGTAAAGAGGGAAATGTCTGAGTACGTCCAGTTTTGCTCAGCTGTTTGAAAATCAAATAACGTACAGGTTTATCAGCACAGTAATTCACTAATTTTTCTAAGGGGATGTTTCAGTCTTTACAAATGTTGAGTATCCCAGTGTGGTATTTCTGTAATAGTTTTATAATTGAAACGCTGCTGCTTGTAAGGAATACAATAGACGATTTTCTAACTGCAAAGTGCCAGTTTCAAGAGGGTCTTCTCAAGTTTTCACTACGTTGTGTGAGACTTGTGCAGTACACAGCTGTATTTCGTCTGAATGTGCTAATGGACAGAGTGTGGATGAAGTAGAAGAAATTGTTCAGCTGGTGGAATGTAGTCTTTTACAAAACACACGCAGGATATGTGCATACCAGTCGCTGAAGAAGTGGGGCGGGACTTTCAGTCTGGAACTTGTAGCTGTACCGTCAAGTACCTTGTTTGTGAAAATTGACACATAAACATTACACAAACAAGAATGTATGAAAATAGGGCGTACAAAGATATTGTTGAAACATTTATAGACAGTATTCCGACTACGGACCACGGTGTTATAAAACCTAAGAACAGTGTCAAACAAGGGAATACCTCAAAAACATTCAAGCAGACGGCTTTTCCCGATGTGAGCGAAAATCGGACATAATATATTATCAGCAACATCAATATATTTTGTAACGAATTGGTTTTAGATATAGAAAACAAGCTAGATTGTAAACATGTTTCATTACAGACCACTGGCGATGCCTTTTTTTCCAATAAAACGAAACGCGTTTGGCGACAAAAATACGTATTTTGTTCTATCTGCAAGGACGGATTTAAAATAGCTTCAGTATTTTTAGAAATAATCTCTGGAAGGTGCATGTTTCTCGAAAGAAACGTGAAAGGTGGAAAGGGGAGGGGGGGATGAGTTTCACAAGCTAATACTATAATGAGTGCCAATAAAATTTTGCTTTTACGATGTTCATTATTACATGTTATTACCCGTAATTGTGTTAGTCCATTATTTTATATGTATTTTGAATTACTGTACTTTACAAACAGCTGGTGACTGCCACAGTTTCCTTCCTAGCATTGCTATACTTTCTCTCTAAGACATAAACTACTTTGAAACTGCGGGAACGTATTGCAATAAGTAAAATACATAAAAAGTGCCGCACTATACAACAATGGTAATTTCGTAAAACGAAGAACAAACCGCCTTCAGTCACAAGTTGCGTTTATTTACTGCACTATGCATTTCGGGCCATGGAGGCTCATCTTCAGGTGCTTTTTAGTGATTTACATCAGGTTTTTTAGTTGTTTGCAGTTTAACGTTGTATGATGTCTGCTTCTGTTGTGCAGTTGGTATACACAATACACATCTTTAATTTTGCAGTACGTACTGGGATATATACATAGTCAGAGTCATAGTATGTAAATCACTAAAAAGCACCTGAAGATGAACCTCCAGGGCTCGAAATGCACAGTGCAGTAAATAAACGCAACTTGTGACTGAAGGCGATTTGTTCTTCGTTTTACGAAAGTAAAACAGTCGCGGACGAAACACTGAAAAACAATGGATAAAATTAACAGTGGTAATTCCTGAGATCCGTCTCTCGTGGCCTCTAGCCTGTTGAGCACTGTATTCTTGGGTCTGCGGATAAATCGCGAAAATCCATCGACCTGCCGCCACACACTAACGGACCTGCCCTGCTGGCAGATCGGAGGGCAAAATCCGACGTGCAGGGACTGCACGTTAGTGAGGAACGATTGTCCTCAGATCGGCGAGCCAGATCCGCCAGAGTTACGTACGGGACTGGCCCATGGCGGAAATCCGCTCGTGTTTGGCCAACTGATGTGACCACAAGCAGCTGGATGGGTCGGTGAGCGAGCCGGCGGGCCAATCGGGCTGTGAATGGGCAGCTCAACAGACAACAAGAGGGTTGCCTCTGTCACGGACACCTGCAGACTCTTGAACGAAGCACAGGCCTTCACGTCACAAACAAGTAGCTTTATTGTTGTGTAACTGCTTCCTTGACAACTCAGGAATGCAGCCAAACGTTTGAACAAGTCGCTGGGGAGAATGAAGTGTTGGGAACTGCCACAATATAGAACACTTGAAAACAGGACTGGAATTCCCGAGTCACACGCTGAACACCACAAGATCGGAAATTTTCAGCCTGCACGAAGAGTGGGAAGCGTTGTCAAGACATGCCTGGGTAGATATGCAAATTCGGCCTGCCAACGACAAATGCTGATACGACGAAAAATTCCAGCAGCCAAGGGATCCTTTCTGGTTGGAGATTCAGTCGGCGAAACAGGGAGAAATCAGTTAAACATTTAGGCAATCTGGGAGAGAGTGAAGAAACAGATCTGGGACAGAGAATTTGATTTCTGGAGGCACGTGGAGCTGTTTCTAACTTAGTCTTCAGACTCTGAGTCAGATTCCCAACTTCCACACCAGTATTTTTCGTCACTTTCTAATATATTAATTTTTGTGCTATACTGAATGGACGAATCCTTATGGTCCAGTGCTTGAGTCTTTAAGCATCCGAATGCACACTCCATTGCCGGCCGGTGTGGCCATGCGGTCTAGGCGCTTCAGTCTGGAACCGCGTGACCGCTCCGGTCGCAGGTTCGAATCCTGCCTCGGGCATGGATCTGTGTGATGTCCATAGGTTAGTTAGGTTTAAGTAGTTCTAAGTTCTAGGGGACTGATGACCACAGATGTTAAGTCCCATAGTGCTCAGAGCCATTTGAACCATTTTTTTTTTGCACACTCCATTTTCCTTGTCTGATTCTACTTCTAAAACATTACGCTTACATCGCTTTCGCAAGACAATTACTGCGGAAAGTAGCCTTTTAGACGCGAGATATTACAATGGAACAAAGTTTTCGTGTTTCTCAGTGAAAGTGAAGATGAATTACGCACTGCTGAATGGAATGAACAGTTTGTTGAGTACAGAATATGGATTTAGAGGAAATCGAAGAAAGACGAAAATAATGAGAAGTAGCGGAAATGAGAATATCGAGAAACTTAACACCAGCATTGAAGTTTACGAGGTAGATGAAGTTAAGAAATTCTGTTATCTAGGCAGCAAAATATCCTATGACGGTCGGAGTAAGGTGGAAATCAAAAGCAGCCAACAGAAGTCCACTAGTACCAAACATGGGTCATAATTTGCAGAAGAACTTTATGAGAATTTACGTTTTGAGCACAGCATTGTATGGTAGCGAAACATGGACTGCGGAAAAACCGGAACAGAAGAGAATAGAAGCATTTAAGATGTAACGCTGCCGAAGAATGTTCAAGATTAGATGGACTCATAAGGTAAGGAACGACGAGGTTCTCCGCAGAATCGATGAGGAAAGAAATATATGGACAACATTGACAAGAGGAAGGGACAAGATGATAGGACATTTGTGAAGACATCAGGGAATAATGTCCATTTTACATCGAGACTCTGCAAATCACATTTAAGTGCTTGGCTGAAGGTTCATCGAACCATCTTCACAATTCTCTGTTAATCCAATCTCGTATAGCGCGCGGAAAGAACGAGCACCTCCATATTTCCGTATGAGCTCTAATTTCCCTTATGTTATCGTCGTGATCGTTCGTCTCTACGTAGGTCGGTGTCAACAAAATATTTTCACATTCGGAGGAGAAAGCTGGTGATTGGAATTTCGTGAGAAGATTTCGTCGCAACGAAAAACGCCTATCTTTTAATGATGTCCAGCCCAAATCCTGTATCGTTTCAGTGACACACTCTCCCATATTTCGCGATAATATAAATCGTGTTGATGTAGCATTCTCAACACCGACGTTTTTGAGATTCCTGATACTCGCGCAATTTTGTCTGCTACCGATGTGCGGATTAGCCGCGACAGCAACTAAAACACCTACTTGGGCATCATCATTTGTTGCAGGTCGTGGTTGACGCTTCACATGTAGTTGAACACTTCTTGTTTCCTTAAATAACGTAACTATCCGGCGAACGGTCCGGACACTTGGATGGTGTCGTCCAGGATACCGAGCAGCATACATAGCACACGCCCGTTGGGCATTTTTATCACAACAGCCATGCATCAACACGATATCAACCTTTTCCGCAATTGGTAAACGGTCCATTTTAACACAGGTAATGTATCACGAAGCAAATACCGTCCGCACTGGCGGAATGTTACGCGATACCACGTTACTTATACGTTTGTGACTATTACAACGCCATCTATCATAAAACGAAAAAAGTGGCCCAACTAAAACATTCATATTTCTTTACGTACTACACGAATGTGTAATAATAAATGGGGGTTCCTATTTAAAAAACCGCAGTTGATATCCGTTTGACCTATGGCAGCACCATCTAGCGGGTCAACCATAGCGCCATCTGGTTTTCCCCTTCAAGCTAGACGAGTTTCGTTCTTTGTAGTTTTTTCGTTTGATGCTTATTTCGTGAGATATTTGGCCCGGTCACTATCTATGGACCACCCTGTATATATATGCAAAAGAAAAACTTTACGGCAGCTCTAATTCTAGGTAGTAGATTTTCAGTTTGTTTTTTACAACATTTATCGCTGGTATTGCAGATTAATATAATGGTAAACAAAAAAGCGCATGTTTTCATTTGTCATTTATTCATATCTCAGGATCAACACTAAGCTTCGAGTGCATCGGTCCACTGGAAGAAACTTGAGCTTCTGGTCGCACTCTCATGTGACGAGCGCGTAGAGTACGCCCCTGCTAATGGTTTCATTATTAACAGTACTTCATTGCAGTCGACGTCTGTGAACAGATTTTCAAAATTGCTCCCAGAGACGGCATGACGAGTCTAGTGTCGCGTAGGTTTGTGGAAAAGACCATCACGTGCGAAAGTAGGTCTCGCTGTAAATCGAACTAATGGACCTCCGTGTAGCTCTGTGTTTGTTCACACACTGCGAACAGTGCTCCAAACACAACGGCTATTTCCTATGACTGCTTCACAAACACCCGCTCTGAGCCGCAAACCTAATGTATTATTGACGCTAACTAAATATCAGTAGCCGTTGCTGGTAGCATCTGCGTCCTGCCTGAATTATTCTAGGCAGTAAATGTGACCTCCGCTACTGCTTCTGCTGTCATGTTTACTCGTTGATAAATGTTACTGAGTGTTTCACTCACTCTAAGTAACACTCGCTAGGTCACAAACATTGCAGCAACTGCAAGGGTTATGGGAACAGCGGAACATCAGTGGAAGTATTTTTTTGTCACTATCATGATTAGTCAATGAATTAAACATTAGAACGCCCACTCCAAAGGAGAGAAAGACATATATATGACTGTAATGGGAAGCCGACGGAGATGAGTGCGGTATGTAGCCAGGCCTACACAATATAATGGAATGTGACATTAAAGGATGTCAAGGAGCGACACGGGTACGAACAGCTGAGACAGTAATGCATGCAAAAACCTACGAATGGAAGGTGCGTCTTGTTATTCAGCTTCACTAAGGTGTTACCGTAAGGAGTGTTGAAGAAACTAAAATTTGAGGAAGTGGCGACGTATTCACGGAGAAACAAGACATCGAAGTAAAATTTTGCTATGGGTGGAAGTTAATTGTTAATCCATTGGTTCAAATGGTTCAAATGGCTCTGAGCACTATGCGACGTAACATCTGAGGTCATCAGTCCCCTAGAACTTAGAACTACTTAAACCTAACTAACCTAAGGACATCACACACATCCATGCCCGGTGGCGCGGTTCCAGACTGTAGCGCCTAGAACCGCTCGGCCACTCCGGCCGGCGTTAATCCATTATCTTCCTCTATATCTTGTTACTATTATTATTATTACTGTATATTGCTGATGTTATGTAAAAGTGATAATGTTGGCTCATTAAATATGTCTGGTCACATGTAAGGCAGGTTCTGAGACCTCTAACCTTGCCAGGTGAAATACTAGGGTTGGAACTTACATGTAAGGCAGGTTCTAAGGCCTCTAACCTTGCCAGGTGAAATACTACGGTTGGAACTTATTGTGGCAACTATTTATTTACAGCTCGTACAAAATATATAGTGTTTCAAAATTTTACTGACCTTCAAAGTAGTTACCAGCATCGTGAATAACACGTTGCCAGTGATCTGGAAGTCGTAGAATACTCTTAGTAGTGCCAGTTGTGTTGAAAATTCGAGCGGCGAGGTCTATTGCCCGACGAATTTGTAGCAGTTCTGAAGCGAAAGCCGTGAAGTGTTTCCTTCAGTTTAGAAATCGAGTTGAACTCACGAGGGCTTATATCAGGGGAGTGCTGTAGGTGGTATAACACTTAGCAGCCCAATCAGTCAAACAAATCAGCAACAGCTTGCACTGTACGTGCTTGAGCATTGTCCTGGTCGCGATGGTCGAGATCCAATGACTGTTAGCAGAATATGGAATCGGTGGGTTCAGGAGGGTAATACGGAACGCCGTGCTGGATCCCAACGGCCTCGTATCACTAGCAGTCGAGATGACAGGCATCTTATCCGCATGGCTGTAATGGATCAAGCAGCCACGTCTCGATCCCTGAGTCAACAGATGGGGACGTTTGCAAGACAACAACCATCTGTACGAACAGTTCGACGACGTTTGCAGCAGCAGGGACTATCAGCTCGGAGACCACGGCTGTGGTTACCCTTGAAGCTGCATCACAGACAGGAGCGCCTGCGATGGTATACTCAAAAACGAACCTGGGTGCACGAATGGCAAAACGTCATTTTTTCGCATGAATCCAGGCTCTGTTTACAGCATCATGATGGTCGCATCCGTGTTTGGCGATATCGAGGTGAACGCACATTGGAAGCCTTTATTCGTAAATCGCCATACTGGCGTATCACACGGCGTGATGGTATGGGGTGCCATTGGTTACACGTCTCGGTCACCTCTTGTTCGCATTGACGGTACTTTGAACAGTGGACGTTACATTTCAGATGTGTTACGACCCGTGGCTCTACCCTTCATTCGATCCCTACGAAACCCTACATTTCAACAGGATAATGCACGACCGCATGTTGCAGATCCTGTACTGGCCTTTCTGGATACAGAAAATGTTCGACTGCTGCCCTGACCAGTACATTCTCCAGATCTCTCAGCAACTTAAAACGTCTGGTCAATGGTGGCCGAGCAACTGGCTGGTCACAATACGCCAATCACTACTGTTGATGAACTGTGGTATCGTGTTGAAGCTGCATCACGGCACCCAAGCTCTGTTTGACTCAATGCTCAGGCGTATCAAGGCCGTTATTATGGCCAGAGGTGGTTGTTCTGGGTACTGATTTCTCAGGATCTATGCACCCAAATTGCGTGAAAATGTAATCACATGTCAGTTCTAGTATAATATATTTGTCGAATGAATAGCAGTTTATCATCTGCATTTCTTCTTGGTGTAGCAATTTTAATGGCCACTAGTGTAGCTCTTAGCACAAGTGACAAGTGACGACCGTATGCGTTGAACCGGCGGAGTAACCTGTGCCACACTCACACCACTAACCCCGGTGCCAGTTGTCCATTACATCAGACAGCTTGTGATGTGTCCACAGTGCGGTGCATGACCCGTAGTCATAAATGGAACGTTACGAGAGTTGGCAGACATGCATTTAATGTACGCTGCGGCAGGATGTAGTGCCCGTAAAGCACCGCGAAGGTACAGAGAACGTTGTCCCAACTGGCATCATCCTAAATGGAAGAAGTCTATCTCTGTGGATAACAACTTACAAGAGACAGGATCCTTCACGTCACAGAGAGCCGGTCGAGGTTCCGTCAAAGACATATTCGAAGCCAGACTTCATAGAGATGGCGTAGGGTTGTGTGGCCGACCACCCGGCAATAAGAACAGTCCAACTGCCCGTCAAACGTACACTTCGAAGGATACAGTGTTGGAAGTACTGGGGAACGGTATCATAAAGAAAGGACGCAAGCACTTGGACTAAAGGATTATGAGACCACTGTTTACTTCTGTCAATGGATTATCCACTGCGGTCTTGTAGTGTTGAACTTTGTACAGTTCACGAATGTGGTCTCATTCAACAGTGATAGTGTTTTCAACAACCGCAACAGGCTTGTCTGGATGAAGGCACGCCACCCACATCGGCGGTCATCAGCAACGATTCTCTGTCAAAGTATGGGCGGGCATTGTCCAAGATCACGTAATGTGACCTTATTTTATGCCTCCCCGTTTGATTGCTCCACGTTACCTGCTGTTCCTGCGAGAAGTGCTGCCACAGTTCCTGGTGACTGTGCCCCTTGTTGCCCGCAAAAGGCTGTGGTCTCGACACGACGGCGCACGTGCTCACTTCGATGTCAACGTCCACGGGGACCTGAAAAACACTTACTCTGATCCTTGTCCAATGGCCAGTGCGATCCCCGGATCTCACACTTCAGGACGTTGGTGTATGAAACACCCGTATGCTTGCTTCCTAGGGTCCAATCTGCCTTTCTCCTGGTACAACAGACACCAGGGATCATTGAGAGAGTGTGGCAGAACTTAATGAGCGGTTACCATGCATGTAATGAGACTGGCGAACATCGTCTTGAGTAATTACTACGAACTACTACGCTGAGTATGTCCATAACACAATAAATACGCATTACCGACCATTTTTTCTCTGTATCAATATAATCGGTTGTGGGCCCACTGTTTCAATGGAACCCTATAGGTTTCAGACACCGTCTATTTAAGCATTATGTTTAGAGTTGTCCAAAAAGCTTTTAAACTTCGAATTTCTTGAATATGAAACAGGAATATTTACGTATTTGTTCTGGAATTAGTTTTATTGTGGTCTTCAGTGCGAAGACTGGTGCTATGGAGCTCCTCACACTACCTATCCACCTCTGTATAACTGTGTCAGTGTGAACCTGCATTTGTAGTCAAGCCTTGGTCTCTCTCTAAATTTTTAGCCTCCACTTCACTTCTCTGCATTAACAAATCGACGGTTCATTGATGCTTCAGAACGTGCTTCATTGATGGAACTATTAGTCAAGTTAATCGAGCTTCTTCCCAGTACGGTTCAGTACTTTTTCATTTGTTGTATGGTCTGCCCATTTAGCCTTCAGCATTCTTTCGTAGCACCACGTTTCAAATGCTTCTGTTCTCTTCTTGTCTTATATCTTTTATGAAGAGAATATTTGCAGGTCCTCACTGTAGAGAACAGACACTATGAGGTATAATCAGACGTATGCGTGTTTGCAATAAAAGTGTCACAAAGAGAAGGTTTAAACACCTTGTGTTATCGCGACTTCAGGGAGAGTGTGACGCATTTTCTAAACAAAACTTTTGTGCGCTAATTTGTAATCACACTTCAACTAAGTAGGATGCGTAAAATAATAGACGCCATGAAAATGTAAGTAAAGTACTTCGTGGAAAACTGTGAAGATTCGCTTGGTCACGAATTAAATGTAGGTTCAAAAATGGTTCAAATTGCTCTGAACACTACGCGACTTAACTTCTGAGGTCATCAGTCACCTAGAACTTAGAACGAATTAAACCTAACTAACCTAAGGACGTCACACACATCCATGCCCAAGGCAGGATTCGAACCTACGACCGGAGCGGTCGCTCGGCTCCAGACTGTAGCGCCTAGAACCGCACGGCCACTCCGGCCGGCGTTAAATGTAGGTACATCCACAAAACAGGCTTTAAAGAGAGACGATGTGACGACAATTAGACTCTACTGGGTGAGAAAATGACGTTTGTTGGGAGTAGATGACGAAAGATTAAAAGTCGGTACAGACGGATTAAAAGGGAAGTGACTAGGGGCGGCATAAGGAACCGCCTTTCTTTGTGCTTCGATAAATCGAACACTGGCAGAGATCTCATATTTCTTGGATAATGACGCAGCTTTCCTTCTTGCGAGACATTAACAAAGCGTTACCCGGTTACGCTGCCGATACAGAAATCGTTGTGCAGCGGATTTTATCACATTGTGGACTATTTTTGTCAGAGTTATTGGCACGGCTTTGCAGGAGAACTTAATTACGGTATTAGCATAACTACTGGAGGTTTCCTTCGTATTATAAAGCACGCTACTGAAGAAACTACTTATTCGGAAACTAAGAATTTTGTTTTAGACTTGAGCCTGCCAAAGTACAGGCAAAAGTAAAGTTTCATTATGAACTTTGTAGCAATAACACGACGCTCATATTGTAATTATCATTATTTTTTTTATTTGGAAAGCTGTCTAAGGTGATGATTTTGCACAACCATAATAGCCCAGCTCAGAGGACACAGCTACGCACGCTGCTTTTGGATATTAAATATTTCCTTTTCTCCCGCCCCCCCCCCCCCCACACGCACACACCCCTCCCCCTCACCACCATATTGGCTATTTCTTCTCTGCGTCGTTCCCTCAAACACGTCACATAATTTACTGCCTGATGTTTCCTGGACAGTCCTAACTGCACCAGTAAGTGGAGTATGACTACGGAATACTTCAACACCTGACCTGAAATTAAGCATTAATTACATGCTCTTGCCACATATGCGAGGGTTGGAACTTAAATAGTGGCAACTATTTATTCACAACCAATACAAAAGAGTTACATATTTGCACCTGTTACTGTCCTTCAAAGTAGTCACCAGCGTTGTGTAGAACCCGTTGCTAGGGATGTGGAAGGCGTAGTATACCGTTAGCAGAGCCTGTTCTGTTGATGGTGCGAATGCAACGGTCTACCGCCTGTCGAATCTCCGGAACAGTTCTGAAGCGAATGCCACTAAGTAGTTCCTTCATCTTCGGAATCAATCCAAAGTCACAAGGATTTAAGACCGGGTAGTATGGTGGGTGGTACAGTACTTCCCAGTCCCATCGGCTGAATAGAGCAGGCACAGCTTGCGCTGTATGCACCCGCGCATTGTAGTGCAAAGCGATAGGTGGGTTTCGCAGTAAGTGTCGCCGCTTCTCTCGCAAAGCTGGTCGCAGGTGATGCTCCGAAAACGAACAGTAATACTGTGCACTGACGGTCTGCCGTGGAGGAACGTAAAGTGTTAGGATAACACCATCACAGTCGTACATGGGAATCACCATAACTTTCACCATACTGGGGCTCTGACGCACTTTCGACTTTCGCGGCTAGCCACAACGCTGGTGACTACACTGAAGGACAGTAACATGTGCCAATATCTAACTCTTTTGTAACGGTTGTAAATAAATAGTTGCCACTATTTAAGTTCCAACCCTCGTACTTGTAGACAGTAACCGAGCTAAAAACTTACGACTTGTAGTACCTATAATTATTAGTCTGCAAATGGCGTAAACACTGCTCTAATGTTGTTCAGTACAACGTTCTCAGTCATCAATAGAAATATCTGCACTTACACCCGTTACACCCTGTGTGTTGTAGTAGGGTAAGCAACATCCTGTTTGTTTCTCCGGTGGTCTCACTCCAGATTAGTAAATGATCGTCGAAGAAAATAAAAGTAAAACCGGTGAGAACGAGAGTTTAAGTTAAGCCGGCAGGTATGCTCAGACAGTCTAAAAATTAAAGTGACTTCCTACGGAAAACAGGTATTCGGGGTTCGAGTCCCGGTCTTGCGTAAATCCTCGTTCGTCGTGACACATTCGCCAGCTTCGTAGCTGAGGAGAGCAAAGCCATGGCCAGGGGCTTGGGGTGACGAAGAACGAGGTGAGAGTAACGTAGAGAATGCCTTCCAAGCCGGCCGAAGTGGCCGTGCGGTTAAAGGCGCTGCAGTCTGGAACCGCAAGACCGCTACGGTCGCAGGTTCGAATCCTGCCTCGGGCATGGATGTTTGTGATGTCCTTAGGTTAGTTAGGTTTAACTAGTTCTAAGTTCTAGGGGACTAATGACCTCAGCAGTTGAGTCCCATAGTGCTCAGAGCCATTTTTTTGAATGCCTTCCAAAATGAAGGTATACGACAGGTAGGGGCCCGGCTTCCACGTTTTCATCTTGGCCGTTACGACCGCAGGGATGATCCCAGCCTGAACCCTGACCTTTGGGCTGCCCATTAGGGTGGCGCGAAGCCCAGAGCAACGCAATAATTGACTGTAGTTCTGGGTGTGGTAGGGGCACTCCGGCCGGGCGCCGGCGAGTAATCACAGCCCGGGCTAGCCACACCTGAAGTTAACGCCCCTGCAGTCAAAGCTAACTCGGTGGCTCTTCGCTATTTCACAGACAGAACTCTTGATGTGGTGTCGTTAGGTGACGATTTGTTTAAAACGTTATTGAGGTATGCAGTGGAACAGCGTGTAGCTTTTTTATTTTCATTTGGGGGGGGGGGGGGGGGTCTTGTAACCGCTGACGATCACGTCTTTATCCATATTGATTTTGAATCTAACAAAGATGAAAATAAAACTATTACGACGTGCAAAATAATTTGATTCCATTAATTAAAAGTTATCTTGATGTAATGGTGAATGACTGAAATGATGGTGGAATTGGTATTATTGTGCTCCAAAGGATACATGGAGCAACTGTGATCTACCTAGGGCTTAGTAGTCAACTATGGGTAAATACACTGTCCTATTACAACAATGTGACTACCTGTCAAAAGAGTGAATAACCACGTTTTGCAGCGCGGACCTCTGCGAGAGGTGCAGGAAGAGAGACAATGAAGTTCAGAAAAGTAAGGACAGGAGTGTAGAGCCGTGACGACTCCAGTACCACGGCCAGCTGCGGTAGGTATCTTGGCTGAGGATGCATGGCGTGAACATCGCGATCGAGGTAGTCTCACAGATGCTCTATTGGGTGGCCAGGGGAGTATGGTAAACTCATCCTACAATTAGGGGTGGACATGGTCCTCACGGATACACGAATACATGCGGATGCTCTGATTCAGTGTGCCTAACAGGGACTGCCACGCAAATATTCCCCAGACTGTAACGCTTCCTCCTCCGACCTGGGCACTTCCGACGACTGTTGCAGGATGTTTGCTTTCAGACACTTCAAGCCATACATGCCAACGGCCATCTGACCGATGCGGTAAAAACGTGAATCATCTGAAAAGACCACCAGTTCCACTCAGTGGACGTCCAATTGCTAAGAACCATTCAACAGTCAAGATCACATAAAATATTTTTTATTTAAGATATCGGGTGTCAACAGACTTAATGTCTTAAAATCTGTTTTTGTAAAACATGTTCATTTTATGCTGACCTCGTGCACAAGATGACAAGTGAATAAAAATAGCACAAGTCCAACATATGTGCTTTTGTGTACCGTGTTTATGTTTTCACAATATATATAAATGACCTAGTAGATAGTGTCGGAAGCTCCATGCGGCTTTTCGCGGATGATGCTGTAGTACACAGAGAAGTTGCAGCATTAGAAAGTTGCAGCGAAATGCAGGTAGATCTGCAGCGGATAGGCACTTGGTGCAGGGAGTGCCAACCGACCCTTAACATAGACAAATGTAATGTATTGCGAATACATAGAGAGAAGGATCCTTTATTGTATGATTATATGATAGCGGAACAAACACTGCTAGCAGTTACTTCTGTAAAATATCTGGGAGTATGCGTGCGGAACGATTTGAAGTGGAATGATAATATAAAATTAATTGTTGGTAAGGCGGGTACCAGGTTGAGATTCATTGGGAGAGTCCTTAGAAAATGTAGTCCATCAACAAAGGAGGTGGCTTACAAAACACTCGTTCGACCTATACTTGAATATTGCTCATCAGTGTGGGATCCGTACCAGGTCGGGTTGACAGAGGAGACAGAGAAGATCCAAAGAAGAGCGGCGCGTTTCGTCACAGGGTTATTTGGTAAGCGTGATAGTGTTACGGAAATGTTTAGCAAACTCAAGTGGCAGACTCTGCAAGAGAGGCGCTCTGAATCGCGGTGTAGCTTGCTGTCCAGGTTTCGAGAGGGTGCGTTTCTGGATGAGGTATCGAATATATTGCTTCCCCCTACTTATACCTCCTGAGAAGATCACGAATGTAAAATTAGAGAGATTCGAGCGCGCACAGAAGGCTTTCCGGCAGTCGTTCTTCCCGCGAACCATACGCGACTGGGACAGGAAAGGGAGGTAATGACAGTGGCACGTAAAGTGCCCTCCGCCACACACCGTTGGGTGGCTTGCGGAGTATAAATGTAGATGTAGATGTAGATGCAACAACCAACCGTGAGCTATATGTACATGGATATAGCCTGCTGCAAAAGGTGCTTTATGTTTTTAAATATTTTAGCGATGACAAACCTTTTATAAGTGCTATTTTAAGACCTGAAGATGACAGCATAGACTGTTGAAACCGGTTGTCTTAAAATAAAAATATATTGTATGCAGTCTTGGTTGTTGAATGGTTTTTAACAGTTAAACAGATCATCCTTCGGTTCTCTCAAAATGAGAAAATCTAACGTCCAACGGCGGTATTGGCACGCAAGTTGCAGCCTTTCTTCGCCAATGAACTGCCGTCAGCATGGGTGCATGAATCAGGTGCCTGCTGCGGAGGCCCGTAAGCAGCAGCGTTCGCTGAACAGTCTTTGAGAGACGCTGTTAGTATCCCGTTGGTTCATCGGGCGGTCAGTTGCTCAACACTCAGACGTCTATTCGCCCGTACACATCTCCGCAGCCTTCGTTCACCTCTGACATCTATGGCCGGTGGTGCACCACGGTTGCCTCGGCGCAGTTTCGCCATTTTCGGTATACTTTAACCACCGCGCCACGCGAACAGTTTACAAACTTAGCCGTTTCATAAATTCTTCTACTCTTGGCTCGAAAGCCAATGTTAATGCCCTTTCGGACGTCAGATAAATGGTACCGTTCCTCCATTACGGCCGGCTGGTGTGGCCGAGCAGTTCTAGGCGCTACAGTCTGGAACAGCGCGACCGCTACGGTCGCAGGTTCGAATCCTGCCTCGGGCATGGCAGTGTGTGTTGTCCTTAGGTTAGTTAGGTTTAAGTAGTTCTAAGTTCTAGGGGACTGATGACCTCAGAAGTTAAGTCCCATAGTGCTCAGAGTCATTTGAACCATTTTTGAGCTGGGACATGGTCCTGAGGAGGACGCGTCGCGATATAGCTGCTCTTCGCGCTAGCCATGTAGGCAGATTAACTGTCCACAAAGAAAGTTTCTATGCAGTAATGAATTTACGTCGAACTTGAACTGAAACATTTTGTGAATGTCTGTAACAGCCACTTCATTAAGAAAACACCATCGACGAATCACTATAAGTTAAAAAGCAGACAAGTTCAATAATCAGCCATTTTACGATAGGAGTTATTACTTAGAGTGGTGTTGCAAAGCCAGTACAGATGAGTTTTTTATTATTATTATTATTTTTTTATAGCGGACATATTGTGACAATAATACTGATAACAGAAGTGGGAGGCTACCGTAAAATTTTGTTGCGATAAGGACGGACTGGAAGAGTAGTAGTAATTTTCACTATGGACGTGAATAAAGAAGTTGCGCTTTTCGGCCTAAGGAGGATTTTTCTCTTCAAAATATTTCAACGTTAAATTTAAAACGATGCGTAGTGCCAAATGACTTTGGGTTATTGTTACCCATACTATTCCCACGGTAATTTCGCACGGATTCTGTGATTGTTACTGTAGGAAAACTTATATTTGAGTTGGTGTGTTTGTGCCCGCACTGATAAGCTGAAACATTATGAGCAGTGCCCACCGCTAGATCGAAAGACGTCTAATACACTGGGAGCACGTGACGCGTTAAGGAAAGTATGAGTATACAGGCAAAGCAGATACGAGTAGCGAATCGTTTTAATGACGAACAGCGGAAAAATGCTCCTATCGGAACACCAGAAAGGCTAATACGCTCCTGTTTTAAATGACTCTGACTGAAAAGTAGGGTACCAGTAGCCACGTTCTGCGTTCCTCTGCACCTTCAAAAATTTTCGCAAAAATTTTTGGTATCCGAATATATTCGCGCTCTTTTTAACATGCAACTCTCACAAGCTTCATCTCCGTTTGTAACTTTGTCACTGTCTCCTATTTCACAGCCACAGCCTCCTCTGTTCTGTCATGCTACTAATGTCTCCTCTCCATGTCACTATACCCCTCTTGCTCTCTCTTACTGCTATTATCTCGTTCATTCCTTCCCATTTCTGCTCTCTCTTCTCACTGACACGATCTCTCTCCTCCTCGGTGTCATTGTTGTAAACTGTGTCTCTCATTATCACTAGCTCTCACCCACTTCCACTTTCTCCTTCTCTTTATTCCTGTACCAATTCACTCTCTCCTTCACTTTTTTTCTAGCACTATTCTGCCACTCTCAGCCATGTTCCACTGTCACTCTGTCCCTCTCTTTCTCTCACAGTGTCACTGTCGCCTTCGCTCTTTCTATATCACAACAGCTGCCTACTATCGTCCTCGATTTAATACTATTCCGTCTCCTTCCTACTGCCATCGCCTCCTATCTCAGCGTAAAAAGCGCGAATATAAACGCATGCCAAAATTTTCGGGAAATTTTTAAAGATGCTGAGGAAGGTAGACTGACCTGGTGTCCCACTTTCCAGACCACGTATTTTATAACATGAGCATATTTGTCTTTTTTGTGCTCCGATAGGAGCTTTTTTTCCGCTGGTTCCCTTCTTTTCCCTGCTACAGCAGGGCATGTCACTCATACGAAAAGAATTTTATGGGTTAGTAAAAGTTTGATAGTTTACTGATGTGAAACTGAAATAACACGAAGCAAATTTTAAAACTCAGCCGTATTTTACGCGCAGAAAAAATTTTGCATGTGCTTCTGTACTACAACATAGGGTTCCCAGAACAATTTTGATGCTAACTAAGACACTTTGTGGTATATTTCTTCGTGCTGCTTCACTTTATAAACTACGTTTTCGATTCACACCGGATATTAGGTGCGTATTTTACTTGCACAAGTAGGGCAACTTTGAGCCTTTGTATCTCGGAAACGGCTAAAGATATTGACAAAATTTTCAAGGTTGTTCGAAATCGTGATCTTACGAATACATCGTAAGAATTACAGCTGTTAGCAATTTGCTGCGTGTAGCCGTCTTGAAATACGCGGCTCGCTTTTGATACCAAAAAACTATGTTTTTTCGGGTGATTATAGATATCTGACAAATATTTTGGAAAACTTGAAGACGCCACTTCTACATAAATGTCGAAAGGGTATACCGTTAAAATTTGAGCAATTTGCTGCGATTATTTGTTATTTAGATTTCGCCTCACATCGGATTTTACGTGTACAAGAAGGATAATTTTGAACCACTGTACCTCGGAAATGGATAAAGATATAAAAATAATTTTCAAGGCTGTTCGAGAGCAGCATCTTAGGAGCATATCGTAAAAATTTCAGCCATTTACTGTGCATAGCCGTCTTGAAATCGGCCGCTCTGTTTTGGTACCCAAAACCCACGTTTTTCGGGTTCTCTCTGGAGCCGCCCATATACAGACCATATACAATGCAAAAGGAACGAGCCGATTTGCTCCATTTGCCTGAGTAAGTGTGCAATATTTGACTTCTGATTCTGTACTGTAGGACAGTTACAGTAAGACGATCCTTCTGTCGGGCATACAAATGGTCCCAAGCCCAAGGGATTTCCAAAACACTTGAACCTCCCTTTCTATCACCAATGTAACCGGATGCGTATGGACCTGGGCAACAAATGAGAAAATCCACAGAAGAAGCGACTTTGACAAAGGGCACATTGTCAAGGTCCAGTACCTGGAAAGAAGCGTATGAGACTGTTCGCTTGTTACTGTTGTGAGCATGTATGGAAATTGACTGAAGGGCCGAGAAACCACGAGTAGACGATTAGGTGTTGTCCGTCCAAGCCTCAACACAACGTGGAGGCTCTGTGGCACATCTGGCGACAGTACTGGTGCAGGCACAAGTGTTTCAGTGCACATGCAGGCCGCATAACAGACGACAAGCCTTCAGTGTTCCCATGTTAACTAAACGACATCGTCAATTATGATTTTAGTGGGCACGGAATGATCGGGACTGGATCGTGGATCAACGGAAACATATCGCTAGGTCGGATGAATAACGTTTCTTGTAAATCATGTCGATGGTCCGGTGAGGGCAGTCACTACCCTTTCAGGAACATTCACCTAGATGACTGCCGTGGACTACGTGAATATTGTTGCGGACCTCATGAACACATGCTGATGTCTTGGTTATCAAATTCGCCTGAACTGGATGGAACACATCTGGGACGCTATCGGGTGTCCGCTCCAAGTCCAAAAACCACTGGCGCGTAACTTGCGGGAATTGCGTGACCTCTACGTAGACATCTGGTGCCACGCATCTCTGGATACCTGCCAGTGACTTGTCGAATCCACGCCACGCCGAATCGCTGCTGTATTGCCTTCCAAAGGTGGACCAAGCAGGTGTTCAAATGGTTCAAATGGCTCTGAGCACTATGGGACTCAACATCTTAGGTCATAAGTCCCCTAGAACTTAGAACTACTTAAACCTAACTAACCTAAGGACATCACACACACCCATGCCCGAGGCAGGATTCGAACCTGCGACCGTAGCAGTCCCGCGGTTCCGGACTGCAGCGCCAGAACCGCACAGCCACCGCGGCCGGCGTCCAAGCAGGTGTCCATAGTGTTTTGGCTCTTCATTATAAATATAAAACACTTGTCAGGAAAGAAGGGCATGTTATGGAACCAGATATCTGATACGTCCACTTTGTGATCTGTCGATCATCAGCATCGTTGATTCTCAGGTTCCACTGGTTGCCCACGGCGAGAGGTCGCGGGCGGCTGTTGCGGGAAGTTCTTAATCCGTGCCCAAGGACGGATACGCGGCTGTCTTGCGATCGCTGCCAGAAGGTTCGGTGCGCGCGCTGTGCTGGAGTGTGGCGGGACACGTGATGTTTGATGGGCCATCTCGGCTCGAGCAAGAAGGAAGCAGTGCTATTATCGACGGAGACGGGGACGTACAAGGCAGAGGACAGAGACCCGCGCCTGGCCGGGAAAGTGCGTGGTGCGAGGTGTGCCCGGGGCTGTGGACCTAAAGGCCGTTTCCGGTTCTCTATAACTGGCGAGGATCTGTTTCCGTTAAAGGCAACTGTGTTACCAAGGTGTCAGATTCTGTGCTGTTTGGCTTGACTGCTTGCCTAAACAAGTTCAAGTGCTGCAATGTAGACTGTGCCTACAACATTTTGGTGGGATGTGCGGTCGCATGTAATTTCATAAGTTTCCTTTAATTTACGTCTATGGTCACAATCTTTTCGGTTTAATAGATTTCCGGTTTCGGTCTTTAATGACCATCATCAGATCTGTCTCATGAAAACAAAGTCCTAATGCACTGCAGCCATAGTGGCATAGTCAACTGTTAAATGCGGAATCAGCACCAGCATCGTCAGTCTACTGACAACATGAGTCGTGCATGTGATGTGATTTATATGTATTTGACGATGTTGGTGCTGATTCCGCATTTAACAGTTGACTATCCCACTATGGCTGCAGTGCATGCATTAGGACTTTGTTTTCATGAGACAGATCTGATGATGGTCATTAAAGACCGAAACCGGTAATCTGTTAAACAGAAAAGATTGTGACTATAGACGTAAATTAAAGGAAACTTATTACATATACGGGTCACTGTGTTTTTTCGCGACGATGTCGCAGCTTGTGAAGCATGTAATGTCATTCAAGTTAACATGCTCCAGGAAACCCAGCTTACTCCCGTAAGTCATTACTGCCGCGACGTACTTCAGTGCTAAATTGTTTCACTACTGTTTCCTATGCTTGCTAAAGCTAAATCACTTCATCGCTGTATTGGTGCTCGTACCTTGTGGAACACATCAGTGAAAATTTTGGTGTAAATGATTGCCTCGTTATGATATGTAAGTTTATCGTATTCCATTCTACATTATAGAGAACTGCTTGTATACTGTATGTCTTAAGGGGACTCGGCATAGATATTGGTACACGGGCGTATTTTACTTGAGTGCTGATTACGAAGGTTGGCTTTCGTCTGGTTCAAAGGAACCAACGCCGCCTTCGATGTTTGTCTACACTGCTGTGTGAAAGACCAGTTATCGTTTGTACTTTTTCCTTCTCTTAATCGTTATTTGATATAATGTTGTGTGCGTAAGCCTGAGTTTTTGGTGTGAGGTGTTCATCCTCTACTGGCAAATTTCGTAGCTACTCTCAGCACCATCATCAGACAGCATGAGTAAAAACACCTAAATATGCGCCCATGATGGAGCGAAACTAGTAATAAAAAGCAAATAACATGTTTCTGTGGCAGTTTATTCTTATATTAAGTAGAGTACGTTATTGAGACAGTAGAAATGCATGAAGGTGCGGGATACAATCAGTTCTTCAATTAGAGCCTCGTCAACGATAAGCTGATTACTGACGGAACACAGGCTCGGAACGATTAAGATATCTAGCGTGTAGTTTGGTAAGGTACGTCATTATCAACACGGAGAAATCTTTAGAGGTAAAAGTAACTGGGGTGTATGCATAGGACTGTTATAGGACCATCAAGTTTACAATATACCCAGGGTGTTTCAGTCTTTGCGGCAAATGTCTAGGGGTGACAGAGCACATCACGGGGAATAGCTTTCCTCACTGCCTGCATGCAGGGCAGCACTGTCGTAAATAATATGTTGCACTCACTCACACACACACACACACACACACACACACACACAGAACGTAGCCAGCGTTCAACCGTAATGATGTTCTTCTTGCGAGTGTACATTCTCATGACCAGCACTGCCACCAGTCATGTACAGTGGTTGCATTCCTGCCAAATCTTTCTGCAATATCGGAGAAAGAACATCCAGCTTCTCGCAGTCCTATTACACAGCCTCTTTCAAACCCAGTGAGGTGTTAATGACGGCATCTTTGTCGCCTTAAAGGCACTTGAATAACATCAATCCACCACGTCCAGTCTCAAAGGTAATTAACACACACACACACACACACACACACACACACACACACAGAGGCCTAATGGCTTCGCTGAAAGTGTATGTCTATTTTACGTTAGACGAAATCAGTGAATATGCTGGCTTGACCCCACCTTCCCTCAACAATCAGTCAACAGGTTTGCTTGCCCTCCCTCCCTCCACCCCACCACCACCACCAACACACACACATACACCAGACGATATGCATACACATTAAAAAGTAGCTGGTACGCCACTGCTGGTAGGCTATGGGAGTTTCAGCCATCGGGTTTTTCTTACAGAATGTGCCAAGCTTAAGAGAAATATGTACGAACTGCGTTAAAATGATGGAATTCCAATCAGCTCATGGTGACACTGAGTAACCAAGACAGAGACACTGAAGACGGAGGACAACTATTCGAATGGCTCTGAGCAGTATGGGACTTAACGTCTGAGGTCATCAGTCCACTAGACTTAGAACTACTTAAACCTAAGGACAGCATACACATCCATGTCCGAGGCAGGATTCGAACCTGCGATCGCAGCAGCAGCGTGGTTCCGGATTGAAGCGCCTAGAACCGCTCTGCCACAACGACCGGCAGACAACTATTCCGGATCAATTGCGCGGAAGATTTGTCGATGGATGTTTTGCGTGTTTTGGGCCCATTAGTCACAGGACTAATGATAAATTCAGGCTGTACTTAATTTATTTTTCTGATAGCCCAATGTACGATCCTCAAAGAAAGACACGGAAACGCCAGTGAAGGTGTTAATTTAATGTTGAATTGGTAATGGAGACAACTGTCAAGTTGCCCTCTAACTTACTTAATTTAATCTACAACGATGATAGTTATCAAAACAGTGGATACATATACGCTTGGGAACCCAGTGTGTTTGGTGGGAGCGATGGGAAATTCACTACGCATACGCAGCGACTGTCATTTGTCTCTGTAGCGAAGAGTTTCCAAAGAATATTTGATTAACAGATCCTAGTGCAGTAATCTGAATGTCGAATGTCTAACAGAAATGTCGTTGTACCATACATCTCCGAAGGAGATTTAACATCACCGCCAATGTATATACAAATGAAATATTAATCAGATGTTGTCACCAGCTCTATCGGATAGTTCTGTAACAGTGCAGATACCCAAAGCAACAAATAGTTCTTCGATCATAACGAAATTTAATACGACTTACAGAGTAATTCCGCTTGATGAGGTAGGTGACAGATATCCTTAAATCTGTGTTCATTTAATACAACGTCCATAGTCAAGAAAAAGAGTATAATAGTATTCGTTTAAAACTGAGTGGTAAACTTCTTTACTAAATGT
Source organism: Schistocerca serialis cubense (assembly GCF_023864345.2). Taxonomy (NCBI): domain Eukaryota; kingdom Metazoa; phylum Arthropoda; class Insecta; order Orthoptera; family Acrididae; genus Schistocerca; species Schistocerca serialis. The sequence goes on from NC_064641.1 coordinate 261,264,950, forward strand.
TTCCCTTAAGTACTGCAGCGATATAATAACTCGAAACGGAACAGAATATTAGTAGCAGGGAATAGGAATACAACAGATTTGTTACAAGGTTTCTGGGAACTGCAGTGCATCTGTTAAAGAAATCGTAAACCAGAAACTAGTGCAACTTATCCTGGAGTAATGGTCCAGTATTTGAGATCTTTATCAGAGTTTAGGCTTTTCTACGTTGTGGTTAAATGTGTTGGGTCGGCAACAGCGTTCTTAATTGGCGAAGCTGCTTCAGTGAAAAATTTCCCTGTACAATGTACGAGAGAAGTCGATAGAATTAATGGGGGCATGTTCATCAATGTAGCGTATGTGAAAGTATAAAAGATACTACAAAATAACTCAAATGGGCTACTCGTAAAACCGTTGGGGTAACTTTACAGAACCGGTAATCCGGGCGGACAACGCAAAACTCCAGTTGATTCTTATACCTTGCGAGCAGACAATTAGACCACGATAAGAGACGTTAGAGCGCTTACGAAGCGTACTGACAATCATTTTCCCCTCTCTCCATATTCGAAACAGAACAAGGAGCAGCAAATATTGATGTGACTCTCCTCCAAGTGCTATACAGCAGATTAAGGAAAATGTCTGCGCATTTGATTTACAAAGTAAAATAACCCTCACTATTCGGTGCATGAAGTTTGTTTATCACAAACGCAGGTGATATATGAGGGCGTACTAAGAAGTAATGCCTCCGAATTTATGTATAACCTCTTAAAGCTTTTCAAGTAAACCAAACGTCATTAATATTCCACGTTTTTATTCTACATGTCTACGTATTTTCAGCCCTCTACCGCTACAGGACTCCGAAGTGAAGCTTGTAAGCCGGCCGATGTGGCCATGCGGTTAAAGGCGCTTCAGTCTGGAACCGCGTGACCGCTACGGTCGCAGGTTCGAATCCTGCCCCGGGCATGGATGTGTGTGATGTCCTTAGGTTAGTTAGGTTTAATTAGTTCTAAGTTCTAGGCGACTGATGACCTCAGAAGTTAAGTCGCATAGTGCTCAGAGCCATTTGAACCATTTTTTTTTAAGCTTGTAGTATAGTGTCGTGTAAAGTAACTGTGTGAGTGCGTGAGAAACAACGTGCTGTAATTGAGTTTCGGATTCGAAGAGTTCGTCTACACATGGTGCACCCTCTCCTTCAGCATGGAAATGCCAGATCACTCGACCGCTGCGACATCTACCACAACTGGACGCCTTAGAGGGCTTCATTTTGATAGTGATGAGGCGGTGCAAGCAAAGGTGAGGTTGTGGCTCCGTCAAAAAATCCAAACATTCTACAGTGACGGTATCAACAAAAATGATTCAAATTACTCTGAGCACTATGGGACTTAACATGTGAGGTCCTCAGTCCCCTAGAACTTAGAACTACTTAAACCTAACTAACCTAAGGACATCAAACACATCCATGCCCGAGGCAGGATTCGAACCTGCCACCGTGGCGGTCGCGCGGTTCCAGACTGAAGCGCATAGAACCGCTCGGCCACACCGGCCGGCTGGTATCAACAAAGTGGTCTCTCACTGGGAGAAATTTGTTCGTCGCCAGGTAGACTATGTTGAGAAATAAAAACGTAGACATGAAGAATAATGATGTTAAATATTAATAACCTTTTTTTTATTTTAAAAACTTTAAGAGTTTTCAGATAAAAAATTCGGAGGCATTAATTTTCAGCACGCCCTAGTAGTTGCGTGCTCATAAAGGAACGGCGGAATTAAGGAAATAACGAGGTCAGTAGAGACTGAACACAGGAGAGATACGTCAAGAATGGGCACGGAAATTGGTCTTTTTAAGGGAACCAATACCGCATTCGCCATAATATATCTGGGACTGAGCTAAACCTAAATACGGATAGGCAAACGGCAACCTGAATAGTGATTCTGCCTAAAGCAAGTCCGATGTTTCATCTACTGTACCACTTCGTTCGACGTACGGGTCAATAAATTTCACCGATTCCATTTTGTTAAAGTCTCTACCAATGGATTGGTGGTTGGAGGCATGCAACAACTAGTAACGTCTTCAGCCGTGCCCCAGCGATCTGAAGTTTCCACGCCAACCTTATAATCGTAAAAAACCCATCATGCCAGAAAAATCGCTCAGTTATCTGCATAATTTTTTCTTCGTATCTCGTAATGCAATATTATGGTTTGGTAAGGTAAGAGTTAATGGGGCCCCATACTTTCTTCAGAAAAAAGTCAGGGAAGTGACAGGAAATTACAGAAAAAGGACAGGAAACAGGTTGGTGAATAATGAAGGAAAAATAATAGTGAGCTTAAAGAAACATGCAAAACATACATAAAACAACTCTTTTATGGAAAACGGCCAGAACTTCCTCAAATATATTGCAAAACAGGACCTAGAATTCTGCTGGAAGAAGTACATGCTGCGATAAATGAAATGAAAGATGGTAAATCACCTGGTCCCGACAATGCGAATGCTGAGATTCGCAAGCTGCTCTGCGAGGATAATTTAAAATGGTTGACTGCAATATTTAATGACATCTACGACTCTGGTAACATTTCACGGGAATGGCTTAAATCCGAATTCATTACATTGCCCAAAAAGCCCCGAACTAAGACTTGTGGTGAACACAGGACCGTCAGCCTCATGAGTCACCTCCTAAAGATCTTTCTGAGGGTCGTTCACCAGAGAATTTACAAGATCTGGATAAAACGTTCGACAATGTAAAATAGTGCAAGATGGTCGAAGTTTTGAGAAAAATAGAAGTAAGCTGTAGGGAAAGACGGGTAATATATAACATGTACAAGAACCAAGAGGGAACAATAAGAGTGGACGACGAAGAACGAAGTGCTCGGATTAAAGAGTGTGTGAGACTAGGATGTAGTCTTTTGCCTCTGTGTTCAATCTGTACATCGAAGAAGCAATTACAGGAATAAAAGAAAATTTCAAGAGTGGAAGAATTTCAAGGTGAAAGGATATCAATGATAAGATTCGCTGATCACATTGCTATCGTGAGTGAAAGTGAAGAAGAATTACATTATCTCCAGAATGGAATGAACAGCCTACTTAGTGCAGAATATGGATTGAGAGTAAATCGAAGAAAGACGAAAATACTGCGAAGTAACAGAAATGAGAAAGGTGAGAAAGGCAGTAACTTCAGGACTGATGATCATGAAGTAGATGAAGTTAAGGGATTCTGCTACCTAGGCAGCAAAATAACTCATCACTGTCGTAGCAAGTAGGATATAAAAAGCGGACTATCACTGGCAAAAAGAACATTCCTGGCCAACGGAAGTCTACTAGTATCAAACGTAGGTCTTAATTTGAAGAAGAACTCACTGAGAATGTACGTTTGGAGCACAGCACTGTATGGTAGTGAAACATGGGCTGGAGGAAAACCAGAAAAGAAAAGAATCGAAGTATTTGAGATGCGTAATTACAGAAGAATGTTGAAAATGTGGTGAAATGATAAGGTATGGAATAAGGAGGTTCTCCAGAGAATCAGCGAGGAAAGGAATTTATGGAGAACACTGACAAGAAGAAGGACAGGATGGTAGAACAACTGTTAAGACATTAGAGTGACTTGCATGGTACTATAGGGAGTACGAATATTACGGCGCCTGTCTTGTTCGGTATTATTAAGTTTTTGTGTTCTGTTTGTGGCACCAAGTAAAATTGTGGTCTATGATTTGTACGATCTACCGTTAGCGTGTGTCTAAAGTAGGCACATCTCAGGAAACAGACGGCATTATGTTCAAAGGTATATTGTGAAGCTGGGTTATGTTGTAATGAAAACGGGCATCACTAGCCCCACCGCTTGTTAAACGATGTGCAGCATATGTGAAATGTATTACGTAAGGATGCTGTAGCTTCAACAAATCAAATTACCCGCATTAAAAAAAGTTTTGCATCATCCCGGATTCCAGAACCTGAAGATAGACATTGACTGTGGATGTTGTATCACAGAGACAGTCCGTTTGATTATTCAGAGGTGTTATTAAATCCGTCCAAAGATGTAAGCAACCATGCATTAGCAGCGCCCATTAGACGGAGGGGGTCCGACAGCCGATCAGTTCCAGTCATTCCACCAGTCATTCCACCAGGAAGGAGGTACACGGCTCGTGCTCTCTGTAGTTCAACCATGCCTAGACGGTCAATACCGCGGTGCGATCGCGTCTCATTGTTACTTTGTGGCAGGAAGGGCTTTCAACAAGGGAAGTGTCCAGGCGTCTTGGAGTGAACCAAAGCGATGTTGTTCGGACATGGAGGAGATACAGAGAGACATGCCTCGTTCAGGCCGCCCAAGGGCTATTATTGCAGTGGATGACCACTACCTACGTATTATGGCTCGGAGGAACCCTGACAGGAACGCCACCATGTTGAATAATGCTTTTCGTGCAGCCACAGGACGTCCAGTTACGACTCAAACTATGCGCAATAGGCTGCATTATGAGAGGTCCATCTTTGCAACCACGACACCATGCAGCGCGGTATAGATGGGCCCAACAACATGCCGAATGGACCGCTCAGGACTGGAATCACGTTTTCTTCACCGATGAATGTCGCATATGCCTTCAATCAGACAATTGTCGGAGACGTGTTTGGAGGCAACCCGGTCAGGCTGAACGCCTTAGACACACTGTACAGCGAATGCAGGAAGGTGGAGGTTCCCTGTTGTTTTGGGGTGGCATTATGCGGGGCCGACGTACGCCTCTGGTGGTCATGAAAGGCGTCGTAACGGCTGTGCGATACATGAATACCGTCCTCCTACCGATAGTGTAACCATATCGGCAGCATACTGGCGAGGCATTCATCTTCATGGACGACAATTCGCGCCCCCATCGTGCACATCTTATGAATGACTTCCTTCAGCATAACGACATTGCTCGATTAGATGGCCAGCATGTTCTCCAGACATGAACCTTATCGGACATGCCTGGGATAGATTGTAAAGGGCTGATTATGAACGACGTGACCTACCAACCCCTCTGAGGGATCTACACCGAATCGCCGTTGAGGAGTGGGAAAATCCCGACCAACAGTACCTTGATGAACTTGTGGATAGTATGCCACGACAAATACAGGCATGCATCAATGCAAGAGGACGTGCTACTGGGTATTAGAGGTACCGGTGCGTACAGCAACGTGGACCATCACCTCTGAAAGTCTCGCTGTAAGATGGTACAACATGCAATGTGTGGTTTTCATGAGAAATAAAAAGGGCAGAAATGATGTTTATGTTGATCTCTATTCCAATTTTCAATACAGGTTCCGTAAATCTCGGAACCGAGGTGATGCAAAACTTTTTTTGATGTGTGTATCTTTCAGCCAACCTAACTTTTTCGTAAACTTGTTATTATTCTTCTGAATGGCTATGTATTTCTTGTTAACATGACTGAACAGTCTTTACCTAATGTTTTTGCATTTTTACGTGATATTTTCATGCTTTTTGTTTTAATACTCGTGTTGGCAGTCTACCGTAATTACAATTGGGGAAATTGTTTTAATGTTGTTGAGACATTGTGAGAATTTTTCTGAGTTTTGGAAAGATATGCGTTATTGATGCAATTGGCTAGTCTCTATGAATTCCACTGTTTCAGTGCTGTTAAAAAATTTTGGCTTGATATTTTGTGAGTAACAACTTCTGTTCTGAATAATATATATAGATGTACGTTAATTTGGATGGTATTTGTTTTTAAAATGAATAATTTTATATCTATGTTAAATAAAATGAATGCTATGAGCGAGCTTCTGGTTACACTCCTATCCTAACGACCCAATCAACCACGGTTATTTGGGTAGGGTGCTTAGATTAACCAATGGCACAGTTTTTGATCATATTAAAGGAGACAAGCGCTTATAGATACTTGACAAAAGGATTTCCCTAAACATTTTATAGAAATCATGAAAAGTATGTATAAAAAATGACGTAGTCACATATGAAGGTCATTTCAAAAGCGTTGCATACTGCGCATGAGTGACCGTTAATGTCACGTGATCAAGTTGAAATTCATGTCAGTTGTAAGCCAGACTTTAGCTTTGATGGTCGTATATTTGTTTGGTGGTTTGCGTGGCTGAGTCGTGGATAAATCAGTTATAAAATGGAAGCTGATACTGAGTCACGTCTGATTACACGTAGTGATCAGCGTTCCTATATCAAAATAAAATCCCTACGCGCAAAAAGCCCAACGGAAATTTATAACGCTGTAAGAGAAGTATGTGGGAGTAGTGCAGTGGATCGTGGCACAATATTACGGTGGTCTACTCTTTTCCATGAAGGTCGGGTAAGCACTGAGGACAACCGAAAAAGTGGAAGGTCGTCAACTGCAGCAGACTAAACCTTTCAGCTTATTGTTAAGGACATTTTAAGAGAAGATCGACGAAAAACACGTGAGAAAATTGCATATGAGGCCAGAAAATTGCATGTGAGGCCAGAATGTCTGTCACTTCAGTTTACAGAATCACAACTGAAAAGTTAAAGATGAGAAAAGTTGCTGTCAGACGAGTTCCGTATGATCTGAGTGAGTGGCAGAAAGCGGAGGAATTGCTTCAACAGAAGGAGCACAGTTTCTGAAAAGGCCTGTTGAACTTGATGAAACCCGGATACGAGATTCTGAGCCAGAACTGAAGTCTCAGTCGTGACAATGGAAATGTTCCAACTCTCCACTCGCGTAAAAGTTCCTCCGCCAACAATCAAAGGTGAAACTGATGATGATCTCCGCGTATGACATGAACTGAGTCATAGCTGTAAACAGATTGCTCCAGGGGACGTTCGTAGCTAGACATATACTACAGTCTGTTTCTGCAAAATGTTTTGCGCCCGAAAATTCGTCAAAGAAGGCCTGAAATGCTTGCAACTGGTGCCCTCATTTTGCACGATAATGCAAATCATATACCGTGCAACCAGTGAGATAAACGTTTGATAAATATGGATGGGAAATACTTCACCACCCATCATACATTCCTGAGGTGAGCCCAACGGTCTAGCTTTGATTCTCAAATTGATGGAAGAAGTCCGATGAAAATGTTTGAGCAGTCAACAAATTTTAAACACTCAAGGTGGGATATATCACATGAAGAGGAATTGTTCTTAGCATAAAGTAGATACATTTAACTTAATAAACTGTACTTTTGAAGGAATCTAACAAAGGAAAATAAGAAAGTACTTCCGAAATTTTGTTAAACACCGACACTTCAAGTTCAAATGTATGGATGCAAAAATGAGACGTTAAGAAAACCTAAGAACACAGGTTTCTTAGATGAGATTTCTCAGAGATTTAGCAGGATACAAAAGGAAATATCGACAGCGGAATATAGAAATAAGGGAAAAATTAGGATTAGTGTCTCAATAGGAAAAGAACAGAATGCAGAAGGAAATGGAAAGATCCCACCAGTAGGATGGAGGACGAGAGATTACCAAAAAAACTATACAAATACAAACAAACAGGACGAAGAAATATAGGAAGATCCACAACCAGGTGGAAGGACTTGTACCAGTTTCTATGAGTAGAATGGCAGGCGAAGGCCGGTAAGTGCAGAAGATGAAAATGATGGTTATGAAAAGAAGTGGTGGCTGGCATCATCGAATACGAGCGACTGGTACTGCGGTGGTTTTTATCTTGGGACTTCTCCGGTGAAAGTTTCTGAAATTATTCGATTACTTCCGTATTGAATGCTAGTCTTGTAGTTGCCGTGGAGGAGATGAAAATTTCAAGAATGCAGCTTCAGCAGCTTATAAAATAATTTATTGGTCACTCATTGCAAATTTTGAAAAACGTACTAATAGTTGGCAGGTGGCGTGATGAATACTTAACGGTATTATGAATATAAAATGCAGCCTGAAGCGACGCGGTGGCACGTATGAATGTGAGAACAGTGCACGCAGGAGTTCCGGTATGGTATTGTATTGCATTGATCTGGGGATCTATAAACGACGGAGAGACTTGGTCTCTGCCGTAGCCCGCAGTGGTACACAACCTCACAACAGGCTACAGCAGTCCACTCACCCCATCGCCACCCCATCCCGAACCCAGGGTTATTGTGCGGTTCGGCCCCCAGTGGACCCTCCCTGGCAACGTCTCACACCAAACGAGTGTAACCCCAATGTATGCGTGGCAGAGTAATTATGGTGTACGCGTACGTGGAGAAAGTGTTTGCGCAGCAATCGCCGACATAGTGTAACTGAGGCGGAATAAGGGGAACCACCCCGCATTCGCCGAGGCAGATGTAAATCCGCCTTAAAAACTATCCACAGACTGGCTGGCACACCGGACCTCGACACTTATCCGCCGGGCTGATTCGTGCCAGGGACCGGCACGCCTTCCCTCCCGGTTCAAAAAATGGCTCTGAGCACTATGCGACTTAACTTCTGAGGTCATCAGTCGCCTAGAGCTTAGAACTAATTAAACCTAACTAACCTAAGGACATTACACACATCCATGCCCGAAGCAGGATTCGAACCTGCGACCGTAGCGGTCACGCGGTTCCAGACTGAAGCGCCTGGAACCGCACGGCCACACCGGCCGGCTTTCCCGCCCGGAAAACAGTGCGTTAGACCGCACGGATAACCGAGCGGGCTTCCGGTATGGTACTGAATGATCAATAACCAATTTTAAAAGCAAATGAACGACCCATTTTCAGCTGTAAACTTAGCCGCGCAGGGCAAAGTGCCGTTTCTGGGACGGGAAGGTGCGCCGGCCGGTGATCGAAACTGCCCGGTGGATTAATGACAGTGTGCCGGCAACATGGTTGTGGTTTTTAGGCGGTTTCCCCCATCCCAGTAGGTGAATATCGCGCTGGTACCTAAGTTCCGCCTCGGTTACACGATTCGTGAACGTCTCGAAAACTATCACTCACTTTCCAATTACTAACATAACACACAGGCAGATGGGGTGCTCGCGTTCCGTCCCAAGGGGTACCGGGATGGCGACAGAAAGAGCATCCGGCCATCCGTTAAATTAAGCAAGATAAATCCTTAAATAACTGTACCGATGTGGGACAGGGACATAAGCGGAAGAAGTGAGACGTCAGGGCGGTTATGGTTACACTTTTGCCACTTGAGTTAGTGCAGGCGGAAAACTGTTTATCGTGTGGGTACCCAACTATGGAATGATGTTCAGACTGTGCGCTGCAAAACTACGTTATTAGTAATGTTAGTGTCGTAACATACGTTAGTTGCCGGTACTGGTACGGCAACGTAGAGTTGAAGCGCAACCATCAGTGTGCATTGTAATTGCAGACAGTCAACATGGTCTGGCCAAGGCAAGCAGGGCTTTGCTCGTTTTATCAAATCAACAGCAACAGTGCTCTCCGCGAGTATCGATGCATTAAACGAATACGGAGAGGTCCTGTTTCGGCATCGAGGTTTTAGAACATGATTCGGAAGTTCGGATTAACTGGGGATTTGGGAACAGCTCCTGGGAGTGGCCGACGGGCAATTGCGCCACAAATTGTTGAAGTAGTTTCCGTTACCATAGCTGAAAGTGCTGGACGCAATCTGCGATCATCAAGGAATGCAGGAGCTATGTCAGGGCAGCTGAACATTCCATAGTCCACTACTGGAAAAGCGCTGCGAACAGTCGTGAAATGGTATCTTTACTACGGTTTCAGGCTGTCGTGGATGGCTGTGGTCGTCACATCGAGCAACGTTTGTTAAGTTGGAACATAAACATGGTACGTGATTATCAAATGTTACCCTCTCACGTGGAAATTAAAATGTGTTTCTTTCAATGGTTTATTCGTTATTTCTCTTTCGCATGTCCTTACAAACGTTTCCACCAAGTTTCACTGTCCTACGATCAATCGTGTTTCATGGGTGCTGTCTACAATAGGGAAAGTTTCATTGTAAACACCCAGTGCAGTCCTAATGTTATATGGAGCTGTCTTGTGTAACACTTGGAAACGTGTACGTAACGACATAAGGGTTATTATGTTATCCAAGTGGCTGGCAGCAGAGACTCGCATATGAAGAATCAGCAGATATCCTATTCTGCTAATACCAGCATAGCAAATGTTCAGAGCCGAAACTAAGGATACATTAAGATTACGCACAGAGATTTATAAAAAAAACTGAATGTTACCATCTTAACCCTTCAAGTACGAGGCCCAAGTGATTTCTGGTCAACGATAGTACATAATTTACTTTTCCATGCACGTTCTGGCACAAAAGACATCCAGATCACTTCCCTTTGTGAGAGATGTTTTTGAAATATATTCCAGAGAAAGATGGAAAAAGCCGATATTCAGTGGAGGTGAAATCTCTTTGGTTAAACCACTACCATTTTTCAAGTGCAATCAATAACCCTGATACCATTGCATTATTTTGCTCGAAACACAAATAAACTAAAGACATGCAAGCTTCATATGCAAACTCCGTGATAGGTATTGTAGACTGAGTGTGGATCAAAATTGACGACACCAGGCATAATTTTTTAAACCTGCATATGACCAATACAGACACCAAAATGTAACCCACCACGTCACAGCTCTCAATCCTTTCGACCTTTAGCCTTCGTTTTCAATTATCATTATGGAGAGCCGTAAACCAATTTAGTGTTCCCGCATACATTTTTGTTTTACGCTGAGGTGGACATTTGTGTTGAGAGCTGAGGCAGAACGTCGTGTTCTCTTTCGTATCTTTGGCACATACAGTCAAATATTAATTCTGAATTTAATAACAAAAGTATCAACGTGTAATACAGAACAATAGAAAAAAGTACACTTGTCTCCATTTGCCACTACCAGTACACAGCTTGGGTGCATAAAAGCGATAGTAAATACGTGCTTTATTTTGTCGCTTCCTGTCGCCGTCCCCTGCCACTCTATCTCCACAGCAATAAACTCTATGGTCACTCAGTGTCGAGTTTCACTTTTTCAACGGAAAAAAATGTTAAAAGTTGCGAAGCTGGTCGGATTTGTATCCATTCCGTCGTTATTTTCAGACAGTTTGGTACATTCTCGCACCTCTTTTGCCAATCGCGTGAATGAACTCTGAGTCTGATTCAGTAGTGAAACTGACGTTTGCATCTAAAGGAAAGAAAAGAAAAATAAATAAATTTAGCAGGAAATGTCCAGGTAGAGATGGAAATGCGGGACAACATGGCTTATTTCTCTATCCTGAACAGAGGACAGATATTATTACCACGAATGTTGAACAGTGGGGGCCAACTTAGGAAGCGCCTTATAATTTCAAAGGCATACACATACCAAAGTAGGATTCACATTCTGAGGGTTCTGTGGAACTTAATTGGGTTTATAGATAGTAGCTCCACCCTGTAAATCGAGAATCTCGAAGATTTTTGCCTGTTATCGGTATTGGCAAGATATCGGACCTGCTAATTCCACGACCGTTGAGAATCTTTTAAGTTTTAATTTTTGTGTAATTTCGCATTTGCTATGACGAAAAATTGTTTTCGTGTGATATAATTAAAAAGTAACAATTTTCGGATATTTACCTTTACATGTACTGTAACAGCTAGCTTGATTCGCGAATTTGCGAGCTTCAAAATATGTGACACAAACACCTGTATCTCTTTACTGCATTGACTTGGAGGCTTAAATTTTTTAATCGTTAAGGGACCATGGACCAAGACTTCTTCTTCCATTGGCACTGAATCCCGGAATGGGACTTGGTCTCCTCAATAATTTTCTGCCATTCCTCTCTGGACTTCGCCGTGGACCTCCAGTAACGGCAACCGACTCGGACAGCGTCCTCTCCAACCTCGTCGCTCCATCTCAACCTAGGTCGTCCCCTTGCTGTTCTTCCTCCAGGTTCACTGCACCAGGCTTTCCTTGGAGGATCTGTCTCATCGAGTCGCATTACATGTCCAGCCCATCTCAGTCTGCACAGCTTTATGAACTTTGTGGTGTCACTGCCAGACACCACACTTGCTAGGTGGTAGCTTAAATCGGCCGCGGTCCATTAGTACATGTCGGACCCGCGTGTCGCCACTGTGTGATCGCAGACCGAGCGCCACCACAAGGCAGGTCTCGAGATACGATATAGCACTCGCCCAGTTGTACGGACGACATTGCTAGCGACTACACAACGAAGCATCGCTCATTAGCCGAGCAGATAGTTAGAATAGCCTTCAGCTAAGTCCATTGCTACGACCTAGCAAGGCGCCATTAGCCTTACATAGTTTGATAGTTATCGTATGAAATGTCTCATCAGGAACGATGTATACAACAAGGATGACTTAAAGTTAAGTATTCCCAAAGCAACGTACTTTTCTTTATCGCATTTATGAAGTATCCTGTTTCAGACCATCAAGTCCGCCTGCTTGCTTAATGGCCGCCTCCCTTAAATAATGTGCGTAGTGTTGGCAATCTGTCAACACTACAAACTTCACCATATCATCCTCCTTGTAGCAATCATAAAGTTCGTCATTTCTTAGCCTTCTCCAGATACCATTTTCTTATACAGGTCCGAAAATCCTCCTCAATATACTTCTTTCATGTGATCTCAGTTTGTTTTCACCCTGATTCATAATTGTCCATGTTTCTGAGCCGTAAGTAAGTACTGGGCGTATCAGCGTTTTTGTAAAGTCGGCACTTAGTCCCTCGTGATATAAGCTTGGATTTAAAATGTCGCAACATTCCATAGTAGCATCGGTTAGAAACACTTATGCGAGCCATAATTTCAGTAAAGGTGGTGCCATTTGCTTCCATCTTTGAGCCCTGATAGGTGAAACATTCCACTCGCTCAAATGTCATTCCATCAAGGGTTATTGTGAGCTGTAAGGGTTGCTTAGGGGTATTATACATATACTTCGTCTTTCCTTCATTAATTCTCAGGCACATCTTCTCTGCACTCAGTTTTAGAGCCGAAAATGCACTTTGTAGATGTCTACGTGTTCTGCTCATTAAATCCATGTCATCTGCTTATCCCAGCATTTGTACAGACTTATAGTAGATAGTACGTGACACAAATTTTAACTCGTTGTGTCTACCAGATTCTGAGAAAAGGGTGTCTTAACAGACTGCATGCAGTCGGATAACAAATGAAAAAAGTATTTTTTTCGTGTGATATAATTACAAATTGACAGTTTTACGATTTATTTCCCTCACGTCTACTACTAAACCTTGTTTCTTGCAAATTTCATAATCCTATATCAACGGGAAGTAGCCCATAGGTAGGCAATAAGCGAGTTCGCGAATATCGAAATTTGATTTACAAGCATACAAGCTTACATTTTATACACCGCCAAGGGATCGTATTTATATGACATAGACCCGTTTAAGAGAGAAAGGGGCTTAATAGTCAAAGAGACAGACAGACAGTCGGTCAACAAAGTCATCCTATTAGGTTCGCGTTTGTACCGACTGAGGTACGGAACACTAAACATGGGAAATGTCAACAGCTGTTTGTCGAAAACCATCAGAGATGACGCAATGGTTGACACACTGGATTCGCGTTCGGAATGAAGGTAGTTCAAATTCCCGTCTCTTCATGCAATTTCCGTGGTTTCCCTAAATCGCTTAAGGCAAATGCTAGGATGTTTCCCTGGAAGAGCACAAGGGCAACTTTGTTATTCATCCTTATTCAGTCAGGGATTGTGCCCCATCTCCAGTGATCTCATCACTGACGAGACGATAAACACTGTTCTTTCTACATGCAGCTGAAAAAGATTGAAAATCATGCTGAAATAACACATCAAAAAGTAGGAATCCACAATTCTTATAGAAACAAGTGAGCCCACGTGAGAAAACAGAATTTGGTTCAGGAGCAAAACCGCACAGCTCTAATACTGTTAAATAAGTTCGGAGATACCATACGTAAGAGACAAAATACTATGGGAATATTGACAGAATGGGCAACAGACTCAACAGAGGCCTGTTAAAGATAATTAGAAACCTAAGCTTAAATGATTAGAAGACACTAAGGAAGATTTGAAAGAAGTGGAACTCCCGCGGATATGGAATGGTAACAAAAGATTCAAGGAAAAATATAAGAAATGAAAACTTATAAGAAAGAAAGAAACAACGCAGTGCATATGTGAAGTATTCTTAGGACATAAGCAATCTAAACACCACAGACCAACAAAAGAATTCAAACGCATTTTTCAAGCTGAAGAAAGGAGAGGTGTTAAGGATCTACATTCGTCAACAAGTAGACGTAATTGCCCTAACCAATCGTACACAATGCTCTTCGTTCGAGTTGCAATCTTTCACACAGTATCAATACGCAGTTTCGGAACGAGAGTGCTTGCTAAACAGCTGCCGACCAGTAATGCCGAAATTGTCATTCAGCAAAGGCGTTTATTGAGCTATAATGGTCTTTAGTCCTGAACTGTGTATGCGAGGCAAAATAATCAGCGGTATTCACGATAACTCCTTTTTTCGGAGATTTATTTTAGTCGCAGTCAATAGTGAGCAGTGTTTTTATACGATGTGAGTCACAGGCTGGCCGGGTGATTTAATGAGCAGATATTTTGGACCATCATTCGACCAACAAAAGAGACTATCTGGCCCGAAAATTTATCAATAGGCTGCCTTCGGTGTTCGAATGAGAGTGGGGCGTCCTTACACAGACCTACATAGCGCGTGCCATTCACTTTTTCGCTCTTACACGATCCCCGAACATGCAAGGTTGAAAAGCGAAAGGCGCCTGTTGTCGGAAAAGTCACGTTAGTACTTCTGAAATCGAACTTACGGCTTTCATTTGCATATAATGGCATGCTCCAGGAACAAGAGAGGGAGAGATTGCATATGCGATTCCGAGACCATGCAAACAATGTGTCATTTGCAACGAGTGCACTTTTTATTTACTTCTTTGGGGTACATACAACTATCAGGCATTTAGCCAGCTAATGGTACACTCACTGACTCTATATATTTTTATGAAATACGTGAACTGATACACATGATATAAAATTAATGAAACCTAAGGAATTGAATGACAAGTACAGATTTATCAAAAACAAATATTTGGTTTTAAAACAAAAAAGTAGGGTAGCGACACAATAACAATAATAACTAATAGTAATGAAATTTGCTTCATACTACAGATAAACAGCGATGATAGGTTAGGATTGCACATACTGTTGCAATGGCTGCTATGATCGTCCCTAGTGGCGCACTATCATTACTAGGGTTGCTCAAAGAGAGGAGAATGGGGGCACTTTTGGGAAATTATGCTTTGGAAAAATGACTTACCTTCTCGGAGGTAAAGTGACTGACTTAGGTAATTCAATTTTTATATTTTTTTCGACTCAGTCACACGAGCATTTCGCAATACCGTTACCGCTTTCGACCGACCAGAGGCCATCTTCAGAGTAAGGACACACGCCCACAAATGGTTTCTTTTTAATTGTCAGCAATACTATTTTCTCATTGAAACCGATAAACATATTGTGAAATACTCTTGTGATTGAGTCGAAAAAATTAAATGTGGAAGAAAGAAAATTTTACTTTGAGGCAGTACAGCTGTTGTAAAAATGGTCGTCTATTGCTTTTCCATTTTCGGTATGGAAACGAAATGTGGTTAACAACGCATTGTGTAGAGTTGGTGCTGTCGCAGTGTGGGCCAGAACTGATTCCAGTGGAGTGAAAATGTTCCTGGAAACATCCGCAGTTAAGCCTTATACGGCAAATACATTGCCTGACAAAAAAATTGAAGTAGCTAGAAGACGTGGTCGGACGTCAGACACTTACACACTGAGCTGGAACAAGCTGTCACACCGGTCGGCAAAGAGCGGACAAAGACAGACTCGCAAGAAATGTACCGCCAACGCCATCTCGGCCGCCAGTATTTAGATACCTGCCACGGACCGGAGGGTCAAGTCTTTCAGTCAGCCCAGTCGAAGACAGAACCAATCAAACAATCAGTCGCAGTCGGAGTTGCAGTCACAGACAATGAGTCATAGTCTCTAGCTCAAAGTCAGTTGCAGTCGCAGTCAGCTCAGTTACTAGCTCAGTTACTATTCTAGTTGGCATCTATCAGCTCACAACACGCCTACGAGACTACGGGACTTGTGCTTCACCAGCAGTGAGGCTAACGTGGACTATCTCATGTGGACTCTTAAGTAAGAGCTTGTACCACAACACATGGACTAGCTTAAGATAAGTAGTTTCTTGTTCTTACGAATAAATAACACTGTTAATGCATGCGTACAGGTGTGCTGTAGAAAGAGGATACCGACCACCAAACAACATCCTCTCCCTTGCTTCTCCTGGTACAGGACTCAACAGTGTCAATGACAACACAAAACACACCATCAGCGATTATATAAATTTTTAGAGTTGTATTTCTCTGTGACAGGTAAGATGCCCCCGAGAGTGAATTAATATTGTTCGTATTTAGTGTTGTTCCAGGCCTGGTAGGCTTTATAAGGGGTGTAAACAGCGCCAGATGTTGAGTGATCACTGTGAAAGGCACGCAGATGCCGTGTACTCGCAAGAGACACCGTTATCAGCACTGAGTTTGGGACCTCTTTGTGGGTCGCCATTTGGCCGACTGGTAGAATCGTGCAGTATCCAGATATGTAAGGCACTGAACTGAGCGGGAACGTGGGAGCAGGCATATTTGTCATCAAGATTCCGGTCGAAAGCGTCCGTTCACCACAAGGGAGGGTCGCTTGGTTGTGCACCAAGCACATCCCTTCTCATCTGCGTCTACCATTTGAGAACAAGTAATGCAAGGAATGCAAGCCCTGAAGCATTCGATGTCATCCTGCAGCATTGATTGGTGTCTAGTAGCAGCCTGAGTAGGGAATTACCGTCCTGCGCGTTGGCTGGCGTTGTCACCACAACACAGACGGCTGCGTTTGGAGTGATGCCGTAACCGGGAAGCATGGACTTCTGATGAATGACGTCGTGCTATGAAACGCAGTGCTGCACTTCGCCGGATGTCCATTGACAGCGAGTACGGCGGCGAGCTGAGGAGAGGTAGGTTCTTCTAATGTTTAGCAGAGACACAGCGACGTAAAATGCGGTCTTCATGGTGTGGGGAGCCAGCGGGTATGACTTCAGGTCGCGCCTGATAGTGATTATGGGAAGTCTGACGGCACAACGGGTCGTCGCGGGCATCCTGCCTCGTCATGTGTTACCTCTCGTGCGACAGTATCGTGGTGCCATTTTTCAAGAGGACAATGCTGGTCCACATATGGAACGTGTCTCTTTGAACTGTATGTGTGACGTTGAGGTGAGACTTGCTCCTGATAGGACACGTGTAGGACCAGCTCGGACGGCAGCTCCGTCCCACTGCCACTATCCTGGATATGGAGGACCTGTTACAGCAGCTGTGGATCAGCCTGCCACAGGACAGGATACAACAGCTTTATGACACCCATCCCTACTGAATCAGTGCATGCATTCAGGCCGGATACTGAAGCAACTACTTTTTCAATGGAGCAATGCCTATTCTTAACGCTTTCCAGAGCTCTTCAAAACGAGAGTGTTGTAATATGAGGCTTGTCCTGTCATCAGGACAGACAATGGGTGAGGCAAGGAGATTGCATATTACCAAAACTATTCACACTGGGTGCAGGAGAAATTTGCAGACCCTCAGGTAGGAAAAATGGCCATATCTGCAATACCTTAAGTTTTGTTTGTGGTGGAGATTGAGTTAATAATGAATGGAAGGTCGTAACGGACTAAGTTTTAAAATAGGCCTGAAAATCAATTACAATAAGACTAAAATAATGTGCAAAGAACGCACCGAGAAGAAATTAGAACAAATTGACAATGAAGTCACAGAACCACTTAATGAGGCTTCGCATTTTGGATTGGACAGTATATCGATTAGATGGACAAGAATATCAATATAAGAGTAAAGATAACCTGGAGTGCTTTTCGTAATCTAAGCTGGGGTTTCATAAATAAAGTTTCCGATGTTTTTTACAAAAATGATTTACAGTTACGACAGTAAGATGTGGACATTTAATGCGAAAACCGTACAAAAATGAGGGGGAGACGAATGTCTGGAATTACTGGATCAGTAAATACACTGAAGCGGAAGACAGAATTACGACTGTGTTTAATATGGATTGGGGGCGGGGATGGGGGAGTCACCAGACCAGCCGAATGGTATGGTAGATCGATGAAGGAAGTTCTTTGCTGAATTCGAAGACGTAAGAAAAGTCAGGTATGACGACCTAATGATATCTGTGTAGATGACGCAGAGAAACAGGCAGGAGAAACATGGATGCAAATAAGGATAGAATACGATGCATGCAAATGTATAGATGAGGTTTTGATGTAGCCGTGGATATCAAATGATTGATGATGATGCAAGATGACGAATGTGTTTAATGAAACATGTTGCAAGACTAACCAGGATACGTGCAGAATTTCTGTACTGTAGCAGTGTGTCCAGTAGGAAGTAACGTTCTATGACATTTTCAAATTAAGAACTAATAATACCCGTGAGTTTGAATCATGAATGAAGTGGCTTTCATTGTATGTGGCAACAGAGTGAAACCGAGCGCTGCTGGCTTCCCTGCTTCCCACAAGAAACTTAGTTTCGCTACGAATTTTTCGAAGATTTTCTCTGTAGATGCTAACACTCTTTATGTTACCATATTTATCGAAAAAATCCTTTGGAATGTACAAATTTCCGTCGCCAATGGGACGCTACGACAAGGACACATCTAGAAAAGTGGGCTTGAAATAACTGCGTTTGGTCTCATGAGAAGACTCCTACAAATCGGTTACGTTAAAACGTACTCTGCCAGGTACAGCGTTACTACGAGGCCGTGCTGAAGGTAATGCTTCCGAATTTTTTTAACGGGAAACTCTTGAGGCTTTTTAAATAAAACAATCGTTGTTAACATCCTACATCTTTATTCTCCATTTCTAGATATGCACTTCTCAACATAGCCACCCTAGCGACGAACACATTTCTCCCAATGAGGGACCAGTTTTTTGATACCGTCACTGTAGAATGTTTCGCTTTGTTGACGAAACCACAACCTCGCCTCTGCTTGCACCTCTTCCTCATTATCAAGGTGAAGTCCTCTAGGGCGTCAGGTTGTTGCAGATGTCGCAGCGCTCGTGTGTGGTCCGGCATTGTCGCGCTCAAGGACAGGGCGCTCCATGTGGGGACGAACTCTTGAGAATTCGAAGCTCGATTGCAGCACGCTGTTTCTCAAGCACCGACCGAGGCCCACGAGAAAGACGCACCGCTGCGCTTACGACACGATGGTAGGCCTGAGCTCGCTTAACTCAGCAGACGAAATGCGGTTCTAAACCTGTTAACTCGCAAGTGAGTGTGTACGTACTAATGAGAATTATATCTTGTGCTGAAATATGGTATTATGAAGTCTTACTGATTACTAGTCGTACAACAAAATTTAAGCTCCGTTCTCGACATAAATGGTATAACGGCTTGTTTGTAGGTTTAGTCTCTTCTGCGTAACAGTCCTTATTTCATGTGGTGCCTTATGCAACAGATAATCATTTTGAAGTGATTTTAATTTTATTGTACCCCAGTACAGCCGTAACAAATTATTAGCAGGCCAATGCACTTTCTATGATTGTAGGACTAGTAACAGTAAGGTTCCATAATTACGGATTCTAGTAGAAGATTCAATTCTCGTTCATATACACCAAGTTACGAGTAAACAGGTATAGAAACGCAGTTTTTCTGCTGAGTTGTGCGAGCGAGCGAGCTAGCTAGCTCGGCCTACCTCCGTGACGTACGCGCCACGGCCTGTCTTTCTCGAATGCTTCGGCACCGACATAGTTACGCCACACAGTGCTACAATTCGCAGCCGTCTCGCGGCAAGGGGCTGCAACTTGCGTCATCGAAGCTGCAAAGTCGACCGAATAATATACATGACGTGTAATACCATAACCGATGCCGAGAAAAGAATAAGTAATTTTGCGCACGCCCTTTTACATTCGAACATCCACACTAATATCTACCTTGCACTGCCATATTTGTAACTATTTCGGCAGATACTCGCAGCGTTAATTATTGCAAAGAATAGTATATACACTCTGCCGGACAGTTGTAGGTCCCGTTTCAATTACAATGCCGACTCGTTGCAGTGTAGTTTCCAATACATTCGCTCCTCTTACAAAAATACAGTTCTGCCAATGGATTATATACGTCAACTATTGGCTTCTTCCAGCCAAAATGTTTGTCAAGGGAAGTCAGTTTGTGGTGCAATAGTTTCCACTCCTCCACTACGCACATTTTTCAACTACAGACTACCCTGTCGGAAGAAGATTTTCATCGATAAGACAGCATATCTCGCTTCGCCAAGCGTGAGGCTTTCAGAGCTACCCTACGAGAGAGGTCGATACGAGTCTCCGTGTGAGAAGGCGGCTGGAGGGAAGAGGCTTCCAGAGGAGAAAGGCCCAACTGCCAGGGTGCAGGCTTTTCTGAGGTAAAGCGCGGCAGTCGTGCCAAGTTCCCAGCGGGATGGCTCGATAGGGGTGCAGCAGCGCGTCCAGTAGGACGTAAGGTCCTCTGACGTCTTCAAATTAAGAACTAATAATACCCGTCAGTTTGAATCATGAATGAAGTGTCAGACTCTTGGTATCGATTTCGCTTCTTAATTATTTGGTATGCACTACGGAGTCTCACGTAAGAAAGTTTCTGAACTGCAGTAATAATTATTTTTTCTCGTGTTCGTGGAAATTCGGTGATCGTTCTCCGTCTGTTTATGATGGCAAAGGTATTGTGTGTGTTGTCCGCAATTGAGTTACTGCCATTGTTGGTCGAATATGACAGTGTGTGGTAGTGCGGCAACTGCACGATGCCGGTTCCAATCTTTATACAATAGATTTACGTCGCCAAAAAACGCCCGGCCATAAGAAGATGAATAGTTGCGACCATCTCCAGACGTCCAGCTTGAGCACCGGTTTTCAGAGTGCAGTTCCAAATCCCTCCACACTTCATCATGAACTGACGGCGCCCATTACTGTTGGTACTGATCCGTCCGACGGATGAGCACGTTTATCTGAGCTTTTTGATATGGGTCGACTATCAGAATACTAAATCAGCTTTTGGAAAGAAGCAGCTGTGTGTACGTCGGTCACCCAGGCTAATACTGATCTCGAATTTTTCATTGAAATATAAATTTTTTAATCCTCTTCTTTTTCGTTTGCCTTCGCCTCGTATCTACATGTGGCCGACATGTTAATTAATTAACGTATCTGCCACTGTCAATGTAAGACGGTGGCCGGACGCCCTTCGTATCGCCAGCGAGTATGAACAAGGTGACGCATTGGTTAGCACTCTCCCCTCAGATCCCTACAGTGCTCTTCAGGTAGAGGTTTTCCGTGGATTGCCTGAAGAAGAGTACTGCGCACAGTAGCAAAATAGACGACCAGAAAAAGGACAGTCAAGAGAGCAGAATTCGTCCACAATATAGTTGGGAAAAACAGACCGGTTATAATCGATACCTGTATACCTGCATACCTTTCACTCCATTAGACCGTTTGGTGCAGCATCTACATCTACATCCATCTACATCCATACTCCGCTAGCCACCTGACGATGTGTGGCGGACCGAGCGAGGTGGCGCAGTGGCTAGCACACTGGACTCGCATTCGGGAGGACGACGGTTCAATCCCGCGTCCGGCCATCCTGATTTAGGTTTTCCGTGATTTCCCTAAATCGCTCCAGGCAAATGCCGGGATGATTCCTTTGAAAGGGCACGGCCGACTTCCTTCCCCCTCCTTCCCTAATCCAATGAGACTGATGACCTCGCTGTTTGGTCTCTTCCCCCAAACAACCTAACAAACCCAAGATGTGTGGCGGAAGGTACCTTGATTACTTCTATCGGTGCTCCCTTCTATTCCAGTCTCGTATTGTTCGTGGAAAGAAGGATTGTCGGTATCCCTCTGTGTGGGCTCTAATCTCTCTGATTTTATCCTCATGGTCTCTTCGCGAGATATACGTAGGAGGGAGCAATATACTGCTTGACTCCTCGGCGAAGGTATGATCTCGAAACTTCAACAAAAGCCCGTACCGAGGTACTGAGCGTCTCTCCTGCAGAGTCTTCCACTGGAGTTTATCTATCACCTCCGTAACGCTTTCGCGATTACTAAATGATCCTATAGCGAAGCGCGCTGGTCTCCGTTGGATCTTCTCCATCTCTTCTATCAACCCTATCTAGTACGGATCCCACACTGCTGAGCAGTATTCAAGCAGTGGGCGAACAAGTGTACTGTAACTTACTTCCTTTGTTTTCGGATTCCACTTCCTTAGGATTTTTCCAATGAATCTCAGTCTGGCATCTGCTTTACCGACGATCAACTTTATATGATCATTCCATTTTAAATCACTCCTAATGCGTACTCCCAGATAATGTATGGAATTAACTGCTTCCAGTTGCTGACCTGTTATATTGTAGCTAAATGATAAGGGATCTTTCTTTCTATGTATTCGCAGCACATTACACTTGTCTACATTGAGATTCAATTGCCATTCCCTGCACCATGCGTCAATTCGCTGCAGATCCTCCTGCATTTCAGTACAATTTTCCATTGTTACAACCTCTCGATATACCACTGCATCATCCGCAAAAACCCTCAGTGAACTTCCGATGCCATGCACAAGGTCATTTATGTATATTGTGAATAGCAACGGTCCTACGACACTCCGCTGCAGCACACCTGAAATCACTCTTACTTCGGAAGACTTCTCTCCATTGAGAATGACATGCTGCGTTCTGTAACCGTATGTTGAACGTTTTAATTAAAAAGTCTTGGTTGCAATTCAGTTAACCGATACTGGTATTTTAGTTCCGAATAATCGATATTTTTCGATATTTGTTTGGTCTCTATCGCAACAGATGTTTTTAGTTTTTACTAGTAACCGAGTAAAAAACGGAAATGTCAGTTAGCCGTTGTAACAGTGCTACAATTTTTCGTTTTTAATGAAACCTTTTTCGAAAAAGGAATAATTCGTAAAATTTGCATTCGTTTGAAATATTGTGTTGTTATAGAAAATGGATGGGATAAGCCATCGTGCTGTTTTAACAACAATGCCGACAGAAAGGAGCAAAAATCACAGACCAAAAGAAATGAACAGCACTGCTGAGACAGTAATGTCCCTGTTGACGTGTGCCGTGGCTTAGGGTTCGCGTGTAGGTGCAGCGTGCGGGACTTGGCCACCACCTGGTCTTATACAGTAGTTTCCCCAGTCGTCGCCGGACATCAAAATGGTTCAAATGGCACTGAGCACTATGGGACTTAACATCTGAGGTCATCTGTCCCCTAGAACTTTGTTGTTGTTGTTGTGGTCTTCAGTCCTGAGACTGGTTTGATGCAGCTCTCCATGCTACTCTATCCTGTGTAAGCTTCTTCATCTCCAAGTACTTACTGCAACCTACATCCTTCTGAATCTGCTTAATGTATTCATCTCTTGGTCTCCCTCCACGCTGCCCTCCAATGCTAAATTTGTGATCCCTTGATGCCTCAGAACATGTCCTACCAATCGGTCCCTTCTTCTTGTCAAGTTGTGCCACAAACTCCTCTTCTCCCCTATTCTATTCAATACCTCCTCATTAGTTACGTGATCTACCCATCGAATCTTCAGCATTCTTCTGTAGCACCACATTTCGAAAGCTTCTATTCTCTTCTTGTCTAAACTATATGTCGTCCACGTTTCACTTCCATACATGGCTACACTCCATACAAGTACTTTCAGAAACGACTTCCTGAAACTTAGATCTACATGTTAACAAAATTCTCTTCTTCAGAAACGCTTTCCTTGCCATTGCCAGTCGACATTTAATATCCTCTCTACTTCGACCATCATCAGTTATTTTGTTCCCCAAATAACTAAACTCATCTGCTACTTTAAGTGTCTCATTTCCTAATCGAAATACCTCAGCATCACCCCATTTAATTCTACTACATTCCATTATCCTCGTTTTGCTTTTGTGGATGTTCCTCTTATATCCTCCATTCAAGACACTGTCCATTCCGTTCAACTGCTCTTCCAAGTCCTTTGCTGTCTCTGACAGAATTACAATGTCATCGGCGAACCTCAAAGTTTTTATTTCTTCTCCATGGATTTTAATACCTACTCCGAATTTTTCTTTTGTTTCCTTTACTGCTTGCTCAATATACAGATTGAATAACATCGGGGACAGGCTACAACCCTGTCTCACTCCCTTCCCAACCACTGCTTCCCTTTCATGTCCCTCGACTCTTACAACTGCCATCTGGTTTCTGCACAAATTGTAAATAGCCTTTCGCTCCCTGTATTTTACCCCCGCCACCTTTACAATTTGAAAGAGAGTATTCCAGTCAACATTGTCAAAAGCTTTCTCTAAGTCTACAAATGCTAGAAACGTAGGTTTGCCTTTCCTTAATCTTTCATCTAAGATAAGGCGTAAGGTCAGTATTGCCTCACGTGTTCCAACATTTCTACGGAATCCAAACTGTTCTTCCCCGAGGTCGACTTCTACCAGGTTTTCCATTCGTCTATAAAGAATTCGCGTTAGTATTTTGCACCTGTGACTTATTAAACTGATAGTTCGGTAATTTTCACATCTGTCAACACCTGCTTCCTTTGGGATTGGAATTATTATATTCTTCTTGAAGTCTGAGGGTATTTCGCCTGTCTCATACATCTTGCTCACCAGATGGTAGAGTTTTGTCATGACTGGCTCTCCCAGGGCCGTCAGTAGTTCTAATGGAATGTTGTCTACTCCCGGGGGCTTGTTTCGACTCAGGTCTTTCAGCGCTCTGTCAAACTCTTCACGCAGTGTCGTATCTCCCATTTCATCTTCATCTACATCCTCTTCCATTTACATAATATTGTCCTCAGGTAGATCGTCCTTGTATAGACCCTCTATATACTCCTTCCACCTTTCTGCTTTCCCTTCTTTGCTTAGAACTGGGTTTCCATCTGAGCTCTTTATGTTAATACAAGTGGTTCTGTTTTCTCCAAAGGTCTCTTTAATTTTACTGTAGGCAGTATCTATCTCACCCCTAGTGAGATTAGCCTCTACATCCTTACATTTGTCCTCTAGCCATACCTGCTTAGCAGTTTTGCACTTTCTGTCGATCTCATTTTTGAGACGTTTGTATTCCTTTTTGGCTGCTTCATTTACTACATTTTTATATTTTCTCCTTTCATCAATTAAATTCAATATTTATTCTGTTATCCAAGGATTCCTACCAGTCCTCGTCTTTTTACCTACTTGATCGTCTGCTGCCTTCACTACTTGATCCGTCAGAGCTACACATTCTTCTTCTACTGTATTTCTTTCCCTCATTCTTGTCAATTATTCCCTTATGCTCTCCCTGAAACTCTCTACAACCTCTGGTTTAGTCAGTTTATCAAGGTCCCATCTCCTTAAATTCCCACCTTTTTGCAGTTTTTTCAGTTTTAATCTACAGTTCATAACCAATAGATTGCGGTCAGAGTGCACATCTGCCCCTGGAAATGTCTTACGATTTAAAACCTGGTTCCTAAATCTCTGTCTTACCATTATATAGTCTGATTCCTTTTAGTATCTCCAGGGTTCTTCCATGTATACAACCTTCTTTCATGATTCTTGAACCAAGTGTTAGCTATGATTAATTTATGCTCTGTGCAAAATTCTACCAGACGGCTTCCTCTTTCATTTCTTACCCCCAATCCATATTCACCTACTATGTTTCCTTCTCTCCCTTTTCCTACTCTCGAATTCCAGTCACCCATGACTATTAAATTTTCGTCTCCCTTCACTACCTGAATAATTTCTTTTATCTCATCATACATTTCATCGATTTCTTCGTCATCTGCAGAGCTAGTTGGCATATAAACTTGTACTACTGTAATAGGCGTGGTCTTCGTGTCTATCTTCGCCACAATAATACGTTCACTATGCAGTCTGTAGTAGCTTACCCGCACTCCTATTTTTTTTAAATTCATTATTAAACCTACTCCTGCATTACCCCTATTTGATTTTGTATTTATAACCCCGTATTCACCAGACCAAAACTCTTGTTCCTCCTGCCACCGAACTTCTCTAATTCCCAATATATCTAACTTTAACCTATCCATTTCCCTTTTTAAATTTTCTAACCTTCCTGCCCGATTAAGGGATCTTACATTCCACACTCCGATCCGTAGAACGCCAGTTTTCTTTCACCTGATAACGACGTCCTCCTGAGGAGTCCCCGCCCGGAGATCCGAATGGGGGACTATTTTACCTCCGGAATTTTTTACCCAAGAGGACGCCATCATCATTTAATCATACAGTAAAGCTGCATGCCCTCGGGAAGAATTACGGCTGTAGTTTCCCTTTGCTTTCAGCCGTTCGCAGTACCAGCACAACAAGCCCGTTTTGGTTAGTGTTACAAGGCCAGATCAGTCAATCATCCAGACTGCTGCCCCTGCAACTGCTGAAAAGGTTGCTGCTCCTCTTTAGGAACCACACGTTTGTCTGGCCTCTCAACAGATACCCCTCCGTTGTGGTTGCACCTACGGTACGGGCATCTGTATCGCTGAGGCACGCAAGCCTCCCCACCAACGGCAATGTCTTAGAACTCTTTAAACCTAACTAACCTAAGGACATCACACACATCCATGCCCGAGGCAGGATTCGAACCTGCAACCGTAGCGGTGGCGCGGTTCCAGACTGAAGCGCCTAAAACCGCTCGGCCACACCCGCCGGCGCCGGACATCAGTCATGCTGCAGAATGGAACCAACCGTAGTCTACAAATATTTTTACGAAGTGGCATAGCAGTGAAATACAATGCATCACTTGCTCTAAAAGATTGCTTCTACGGAATAACGAAAAAAGAAGGAAATTGTTGTGGTATTCACTCCGGAGACTGGTTTGATGCACGATTTCTTTTCTTCCCAATTCTATTTATTACCTCCTCTTTAGTTACATGATATACCAGTCTAATCTTCAGCATTCTTCTGTAGCACCACATTTCGAAAGCTTCTATTCTCTTCTTGTCTACACTATTTATCGTCCATGTTTCACTTCCATACATGGCTACACTTCATAGAAATACTTTCAGAAACGACTTCCTGACACTTAAATCTATACTCGATGTCAAAAAATTTCTCTTCTTCAGAAATGCGTTCCTTGCCATCGCCAGCATACATTTTATATCCTCTCTACTTCGACCATCATCAGTTATTTTGCTCCCCAGATAGCAAAACTCATCTACCACTTTAAGTGGCTCATTTCCTAATCTAATTCCCTTAGCATCACCTGATTTAATTCGTCTACGTTCCATGATCCTAGTTTTGCTTTTGTTGATGTTCATCCGATATCCTCCTTTCAAGACACTGTCCATTCCGTTCAACTGCTCTTCCAGGTCTGTCTCTGACAGAATAACAATGTCACTGGCAAACCTCAAGGTTTTTATTTCTTCTACATGGATTTTAATTTCTACTCCAAATTTTTCTTTTGTTTCCTTTACTACTCGCTCAATATACAGATTGAATAACATCGGGCATAGGCTACAACCCTGTCTCACTCCCTTCCCAACCACTGCTTCCCTTTCATGCCCCTCGACTCTTATAACTGCCATCTGGTTTCTGTACAAATTGTAAATAGCCTTTCGCTCCCTGTATTTTACCCCTGCCGCCTTCAGAATTTGAAAGAGAGTATTCCAATCAACATTGTCAAAAGCTTTCTCTAAGTCTACAAATGCTAGAAACGTAGGTTTGCCTTTCCTTAATCTATCTTCTAAGATACGTCGTAGGGTCAGTATTGCCTCACGTGTTCCAACATTTCTGCGGAATCCAAACTGATCTTCCCCGAGGTCGGCTTCTTCCATTTTTATCATTCGTCTGTACAGAATTCTTATCAGTATTTTGCTGCCGTGACTTATTAAACTGACACCTGTCAACACCTGCTTTCCTTGGGATTGGAATTACTATATTGTTCTTGAAGTCTGAGGGTATGTCGCCTGTCTCATACATCTTACTCACCAGATAGTAGAGTTTTGTCAGGTCTGAATCTCCGAAGGCTGTCAGTAGTTCTACTGGAATATTGTCCACTCTCGGGGCCTTGTTTCGACTTGGGTCTTTCACGCAGTATCATATCTCCCATTTCATCTTCATCTACGTCCTCTTCTATTTCCATAATACATCGCCCTTGCATACTCCTTCCACCTTTCTGTCTTCCCTTCTTTGCTTAGAACTGGTTTTCCATCTGAGCTCTTGATATTCGTACGTGTGTTTCTTGTTTCTCCAAAGATCTCTTTAGTTTTCCTGTAGGCAGTATCTCTCTTACACCCAGTGAGATAAGCTTCTACATCCTTACATTTGTCCTCTAGCCATCCCACCTTAGCCATTTTGCACTTCCTGTCGATCTCATTTTTGAGACGTTTGTATTCCTTTTTGCCTGTTTCACTTACTGCATTTTTATATTTTCTCCTTTCATCAATTAAATTCAATATTTCTTCTGTTACCCAAGGATTTCTACTAGCCCTCGTCTTTTTACCTACTTGATCCTCTGCTGCCTTCACTACTTCATCCCTCGGAGATACCCATTCTTCTTCTACTGTATTTATTTCCCCCATTCCTGTCAATTGTTCCCTTATGCTCTCCCTGAAACTCTCTACAAGCTCTGGTTCTTTCAGTTTATGTCCTTAAATTCCCGCTTTTTTTACAGTTTCTTCAGTTTTAATCTTCAGTTCATAACCAATACATTGTGGTCAGAGTCCATATCTGCCCCTGAAAATGTCTTACAATTTAAAACCTGGTTGCTAAATCTCTGTCTTACCTTTATATAATCTAGCTGGAACCTTCCAGTGTCTCCAGGCCTCTTCCACATATACAAACTTCTTTCATGATCCTTAAACCAAGTGTTAGCTATGATTAATTTATGCTCTGTGCAAAATTCTACCAGACGGCTTCCTCTTTCATTTCTTACCCGCATTCCATAATCACCTACTACTTTTCCTTCTCTCCCTTTTCCTACTATCGAATTCCAGTTCCCTACGACTATTAAATTTTCGTCACGCTTCACTGTCTGATTAATTTCTTTTATCTCATCATACATTTCTTTAATCTCTTTGTCATCTGCGGATATAGTTGGCATATAAACTTGTCCTACTGGGGTGGGCATGAGCTTCGTTTCTATCTTTACTACAATAACGCGTTCACTGTTACCCGCACTCTTATTTTTTTTTATTAATTGTTATACTTTCTCCTACATTATCCCTATTTGATTTTGTATTTATATCGCTGCATTTGCCTGACCAGAAGTCTTGTTCCTCCGGCCACCGAACTTCACTAATTCCCTCTATATCTAACTTTAACCTATCCCTTTCCCTTTTTAAATTTTCTAACCTACCTGCCCGATTAAAGGATCTGACATTCCACGCTCCGACCCGTAGGACGCCAGTTTTCTTTTTCCTGGTAACGACGTCCTCCTGAATAGTCCCCGCCCGGAGATCCGAATGGGGGATTATTTCACCTCCAGAATATTTTACCCAAGAGGATTCCATCATCATTTAACCATCCAGTAAAGCTGCATGCCTTCGGGAAAAATTTAGGCTGTAGTTTCCCCTTGCTTTCAGCCGTTCGCAGTACCAGCACAGCAAAGTCGTTTTGGTTAATGTCATAATGCCAGATCAGTCAGTCATGCAGACTGATGCCCCTACAACTACTGAAAAGGTTGCTGCCTCTCTTCAGGAACCACATGTTTGTCTGGCCTCTCAACAGATACCCCTCCGTTGTGGTTGCACCTACGGTACGGCTATTTGTATCGCTGACGCATGAAAGAATCCCCACCAACGGCAAGGTCCATGGTTCATGGGAGGAGAGGGAAATTATGGCAACAGTAATAAAAATTTAACAATAATTCATTGATACTGTACAACAAAAATAAAAAGTAGCTGAAATGCTGTCTGTGTCTACAGCAGTAGTCCTTGAAAACGGACAGATTAACACGGAAGATGTTCTTCTACGTCAGTTTTCACTCTTTAGCCCTGACTATTCGTAATGTCCTAATAGTGGTGTGATCCCGAATTACAACATGGTTTTTGAACAAAGTTTCAAAAAATATGAATGAGTAGGAGTATAATGGTAATCTTTTGTAGGTAGTAGTGAACTATTTTCACTTTAAAAGAAAAGCAGCGAACTGTGGACGCACTAAATTTCCTTTTATTTGCTTTCTACGTTATTTACAGAAAATAATAGGAATAAACAAACTAAAAATAGGTTATTTCAGAAACCGGTTATTCTGAGCGGTTTTAGCAGTCGGGTCAAACTGGTGTGAAAGAAAGTCTATATAACTGCTCCCTTAACACAAGGATCTTCCGGTGGCACTTTCTACAGCGCATTAGAGACCAGTGAGTAGGAGAATGGCGCCGTCTGGTTCGTACATCTTCACAGGGATGTCTAGGGCAAAACAGGCCAGCAATTCAACGTAGCCATCTCCTTGGTACTCGAGGGGTGAAATCACAAGAAACTCAGTAGCTGCGAATAATACAGTTGCTAAACAAACACCTACCATAAGACTACATGGAAAGCTCATCGCCGGAGAAGTGGTCAAAAGATATCTGGGCATCTTCCTTTATGAGAGCAGGGAACGTTACAAGCGTTTGTATCAACGTGTCCAGTTCGGTACACAGTACTGCCAACATCGCACTCTATACATTCAATAAATCTGGGTTACCTCTTGTTTGAATACGTGCACTCATGAAATGTTTCATAGAACTGTAGTAGTTCTGGGTGATACTTTTTCTCTCTGACACCTCGCACAAAATGATGTAACGAAAAAAGTTTATCTCTTACTAAGTTCGCTGTTCATGCAATAAAACTTCAGCATAAGACATGAAGTTTTAGAGTATTACATATGTACAACGGTCTCTATTAGCAACACAGTCCGCAAATAGTATCCACATATACCACCGTGCCTGCAAAATTATATTACTGTACGACACATAGTTCAGGAGATATGTCATAAACATTGAGAGGCATCAAAACCTTGCTTTTGCTTAAAATTACCCAGGCTGTATTCATCCAATGTTTCAGAACGAGAGCACTTAGCGACTGCCAACAAACTCTAAGGATAATTTCGACTGTTTTTAAACTTTTTCTTACCTACATGCTTACTGACAAATATTTAACACATTAACTTATATGTAAAGTAATCAAGCGTTTGAAGGTTTTTTATACATGGAAGTTCGATATTTTAAGGACTCAGGGGTTCCCTGGCACTATAAGAAATTACGTATTTAGATCAACAACGAATAGGAATAAATTTGAGCCATTGTGGAAACTGCTACTAGAATATATCAGCTGTTTCCAAATATCAAGAAATGATAGAAGATGAAGCATCTAAGCGGAAGCAACTAAAACCGACAAGAGGAAACATTTATTTCAAAATGGGTCACAGTCTTTCCGTACAGATCTTTGTTGATCCATCGCGGATACGGAACAGCAGCTGGTCAGATATTTACCAAAGAAAAGTCGCAAAATAGCCGTATATTTTCAGATGTTTTTATTTAGACAGCTAGTTTCAGCATCTCATTAATGCCATCTTCAGGCCTCTGCGCACTCCGTGTATACAGAATAAGATAGATCGATACATGCATATCACTTGACAACGACCCATACGTTTCACAAAAAATTCACGGAACCGAGATAATGATTGGTCTAGTTCTGTATGTATCGATCTATCATATTCTGTATACATGGAGTGCGTAGGGGTTCAAATGGTTCAAATGGCTCTGAGCACTATGGGACTTAACTTCTGAGGTCATCAGTCTCCTAGAACTTAGAACTACTTAAACCTAACTAACCTAAGGACATCACACACAAATCCATGCCCGAGGCAGGATTCTAACCTGCGACCGTAGAGTGCTTGGGGGCCTGAAGATGGCATTAATGAGATGCCGAAACGAAGTGTTTAAATAAAATAGCTTCTGAAAACATGTGGCTGTTGGCGACTTTTCTTTTGTAAAAACTTTCCCACGTAGGTGTAAGCCGAGACAATACAGAAGTTGCGGTGATAACATAACGCTAGCAACGGAACAAAGTGTGTGAATTCACACAATGTTCCTATAAATAGGACCCCATGTGCAGTTCTACAGAAGGTCCCTGATAAACAGTCATTTACTGACTTAGAATAATGCTTAAATTCCAAAGCGAACGTACGATACAAAATGGAAAATGTAAATGAGCACCACAATGTAGAACAGATGCAGGTGAAGTTAACGATTATACTCTAGACATAATTTTGATTAATTCATTATTCTACCACTCTCTTCCTTACTCATCTCTCAAAAATTTGTTGATTTTCGGCGTAGCAGTAACAACAGGAATAAGAACTGCTTGTCCAGAAGTTACTGAGAGAATTTTTTGTGAAATACTACCTGTATTAGCCTCTCGAATGCAGGCTAACAAAGGAACTAAATAAATCGAACTAAATTTTCCTTAATCACTTAAAGCAAATGTCGGAATGTTTACCCTGAAAAAGATACGGCCGATCTCTTTTCCTATCCTTGGATCTGAGCGTTTTTCCAGTCTGTAAGGACAACGTCGTCGATGGAAGTTAAATTCTGATCTTCCTCTCCTTTTATACAGGTAAACTGTGTTTACATATTAGTCTCTTAAAAATATGCAGATTCAGATAATGTGGCCTTGTTATTACATTGCGGCACAAAGTTCCAAATTGTTTCTGGTTTCTTTGCTGTCCTCCTCTTCCTCACACACGACACTCACGACTAAATCTCGTCTTAGATACTGACGTTTAGTGATCAGTCACGAACTAATACAATAACATATTTATAAATTGAAGTACACAGAGTTACAATAACATCAACGCCATGGGGAATCCTAACTGGAAAAAAAGAATATTGTTACGTTATAACTGGAACTAGCCTTAACGCTCATTAGAGCCACGCAGTCATTTGTCGCTTCGTCGAATCGTTCCTGGGAAGTAATTAATCGATCTGACGTATCCGCTTGCGATGAACAATAAGGTCAGAGTTCGGAGCTTCTACGAAGGTGACCGAGCAGGCCCAAGTGCTGTAGAAGGAATATTCAGAAAGTAAGTTTCTTACTGTGTTTTAAGAAAGACGAGTATACATATGTGGGATATGTCAGATTACTGAATGGAGAAGTCAACACTCTCAGTGCCGCTACTGTACTGGCTGAAAATGCCAAACGGGACTCTTTCTCTTATAAACTATAAGTTTAAGTCTGAAGTTTTTTGAGCGAGTATATTGCACCTGCGGAAGAGAAGAGGATCGAACCGCTTTGCAAGGTTACGCCCAAATACTTAAACGGCATGACTGTGTCAAGCAGCACACTGATATGTTGTGCTGACCACCATGGGTTGGTTTCTTCTACTCATCTGCATTAACACATTTTACTATATTTAGAGCTAGCTGCCATTCATCGCACCAACTAAAAATTATCTTAGTAGTTAACAGTCTCTGAAGTGGCCTGCCACGGTGGCCGAGTGGCTCTAGGCGCTTCAGCCCGGAACCGCGCTGCTGCTACGGTCGCAGGTTCGAATCCTGCCTCGGGCATGGATGTGTGTGATGTCCTTAGGTTAGTTATGTTTAAGTAGTTCTATGGGGCTCATGACCACAGATGTTAAGTCCCATAGTGCTCAGAGCCATTTGAACCATTCCTCTGAAGTGATTTAAACATCTGAACGTGAAAGTGTTAAGGGAAGATGATGTGTTTATTTCCGAGCTCTGTGCATGAAACAAACAAATTTCCAACACGAAAGTAACTAAATACACTAACACAATTATTTAAACATATAACCCATTTAAGGAGCACATTAAAATAAATGTATCTTTCTGTACCGGGTTATTTTATGATACGTAACATCACTAGCATGTTCATCAATTAATACTCTTCATGCTTCATAATAAAGTAATGTACTACATGTAACTGCAATACACTTGGTAATGGTAGCCTGTAGGTGAAACACGTCGTGCTAATAAACATTAGCAAAAAGTGACGGAAACTGTCAAAGTTGTTTCATAACAGAAAATTAAGTTACAGACGTCATAAAATTCCATTAACATGGATGAAACTAAGCTTCTCAAGTCAATTTTTGATAAAACATTTTCTAAAGGTTTTAACCTGGCAGGTGTTCGGGTAATCGTTATATAGTACTGATCTTGCTCCCACCGCTTTCCTTCTCTTACTTCTGTAGACAATCCAGTGTAATCAATATTTCCACATGGAAAGAATAAAGAACCACGTGGTGCAATGTTTCAGAAACTGAACTCTCATTCTGGAAGATGATTTGAATGCTCACACGACCACCCAGACTTACGTTTTGTGTGGTTTCCGTAAATCCCTTATGACAAATGTCGGGTTGCTACCTTTGAAAATGACGATTTCCTTACCCTTACTTCCCCTACCCGAGCGGTACTCCTCGTCGATGAGACAGTGAATCCTTCTTTCCCTTTCTTCTTTGTTTCACAGTGGATAAAAGGTTCTGAGGCCTGTCATACAATTCCGAGAGGCAGAATTCCATGTCACATAGTACATCAGAGTTGATCTTGCGACCTAATTAGTGCATGAGTTCAGAGCTGAATGTGCCGAGATGTGATCACATAATTTCAGTCGTAGGTAAAGCAATCAGAAGACGTCCGATCATTGGTAGGTTACTAGGAAAGTAGAATGTGTCTACAAAATACAGTCGACAAGCCACTCGTGCATCCCGTCCTAGAATAATGCTCGGTTGTGTGGGATCCGTGCCAGTTAGGATTAACGGGTGCATTGGACGTATTAAAAAGGGGCCGCACGAATTGTATCAGATTCGTTTGACCAATGAGAGAGAGTCACGGAGATGCTGAAAGACATTTGAAGACAGACCCTGGCAGACATTTGAACATAGATGGTAAGTAAGTCTTTGAAAGCTTCTTGGAAAGTTTCTAGAACCAGCTTTAAGTGATAAATATAGGATTGTATTGTATTGTATTGTATGTTAACCGCGGACCTAGAAACGACGGAGAGGCTCCGTCCCCGCTGCAGCCGCAGTTGTCTACAACCCCACGACGACTACCGCAGTCCACTTCACCCCTCCACCACCCCACACCGAACCCAGGGATATTGTGCTGTTCGGCCCCCGGTGGATCCTCCAGGCAACGTCTCACACCAGACGAGTGTACCCCCAAGTTTGCGTGGTAGAGTAATGGTGGTGCACGCGTACGTGGAGAACTTGTTTGTGCAGCAATCGCCGACATTGTGTAACTGAGGCGGAATAAGGGGAACCAGCCCGCATTCGCCGAGGCAGATGGAAAACCTCCTAAAGACCATCTACAGACTGGCCGGTTCACCGGACCTCGACATAAATCCGCCGGGCAGATTCGTGCCGGAGACCAGGCGCTCCTTCCCGCCCGGAAAGCTGCGCGTAAGACCACATGGCCAACCGGGCGAGCAACATAGAATTATATAACGCCCCACGTATTGCTCCCATAGGGGCCACGAAGACAAGACTGGAGTAAATACAACGCGCACAGAGGCTCTTAAGCAATCGTTCTTCCCGCGTGATGAGATGTGATGAATCCCCGCTACGTGGAAATACTCTCTGACACGCCGTGCTTTAGGGAGTACTGACGTAGATGTAGATGTAGATGTACCTTAGTGATATTTATTTGTGTTCCAATAAACGTTCCTAGGCAGCGACGTAGTCTTTCTCCGTATGCCATAAGGTAAACCTTAGTACTTTTACTATTGTTCGCAACACGTCACATGTCTTGCGTATATGGACGTCTAAAGGTCTCTCGGTTGCAGCTGCTGCGGTAGCAGCTAACGAGCACACACACACACACACACACACACACACACACACACACACATACACACACACACACACACACACACACACACACACACACATTTCTTTTTTTTTCTATTTCAATTGATCGTATTATCCCTAAAACCGCCTGAGAAAAGAAAATGGAAGCAGCCAGAAGGGGAGGAGGAAAGGGAATGAAACGCCACTAGTTGAGAGGGTAGGTGATGTTATTTCAGTGATTACCATATCGAGTAAACATTACGTAAAGCTCGGCGGCATGAGCTCACTTAGCAATATGATGCTGCACCGTCTCTGATCTCGATGTGTCCATTGATTTGTTTGGGAACAGGGTGTCATCAAACCGCTGTATCCTCTCCTGAGGCGCGCTGGCACACAACTGACGTAACTGGTCCTTGATGTACTAGATACTGGCGCTGGGGCGGAGTTCGAGCTGCCCCCACGCACGTGCTATTAGGGACAGATGGTGATCGTGATCACTCATCACCAGACGCTCTTCACGCCAGCTACAAACCCTACCAGTCCTGGTGACAACACCAGACACGGACAACACGAATGCACGCTGGTTGTCGTTCTGTCTGTCACAGAGAATCGGACCCCTTAATCATTTACATACGCGCCGACGGTTCGTACGAGTACGAAGTTTCATTGACATCCGAACATATCTTCTTTGGTCCCTGCCTTTTTTTTGGTCAGGCAGAGTAAAAATTACTTTCCATCCCTCATCTTCAGTAAAGGTTTTTCGATTGTTTCCCTTGATTATAAGGCGAATCTCAGCACAGAAGAGCCCATACCAAATGTTCTACAGTGGGAACGCCTTTGCGCCATTCGCAGCTTGTTGGAATTTGGCTTCAAATAACAAGCTCTACAAAAGCCTGCTCTGTCTTAATGAACAGGTAGTGAAACACTAAGTCAAAAAATTGAGTACATATCGAGCAAGTCATCGACTGTAGTCTCTTAAAATACATATACACGCGTGGAAATACACACAAACATACGCCAGAGCTTAATGTCTGTGACTGCGATATGCTATTCAAAAATCAAATTCAAAATAGCCTCAATCCGCTCTCTCCGACTATGGTTTTCGGGAGAATTCACTTGGATATAAGGCAAACATCGGAAATGGATAACCTCTGCGAAAATTCCCTCTGCCCCACTCCCAGGATCAGTCACAGTGCATACAATTCAAATTATAGTACTATTTATTTACAAAATTCGGGAGGCAGTGTTTTTCTTTAAACCAAAATAATTTAATTTTGAATCAGGCGACCAAATTTTCGCTTTGTTCGCGCGAGGTATTCACGTAACAGGAAACACGTGCATATTTGAAAATTAAGAGAACCATTGTTGGAATAACTGGTTAGTTATCCGGTGAACTATTCATAGTGGATTTTTAATTTTTGGTGAATAGTGAGCACGTCTATCGTTTCAGACTGATAGTGATTTGCAGGACTCAAGAGTTGAGTCGGATCGGAGATGCGTATTTCCCCAATCTTGTTTCCATCGTGCTTCAGAACCACTGTCCTTATTTGCGAACTAAAAGGCTTACGGTCACACGGCAGTTTTGGTTTAACAAAGTATCGTGTATGGGTGTTACACGCTATCTTGGTCGAATGTCTGCTTTCAGTAACGCTACTATGGACTGATTTCCAGTTCGCGAGTTCGTCTCGACAATCAAAACAATCTCACCGGCTGCGGCGCGTTATCGGACGTGAGCCACCTTATCTGGAGCCAGCCGTGCGTCGGTTGCCGTGATAAAGCAGTGTTTCCTGCCGTACTTCACTGCAGTAATCCGCACGTGACAGGGGCGTCAACGTTTCCTGAATGATGGAACGCTTGCCCACCTCACGCAGATTTACAGAAGGGCTCAAAACAATTAACTTCACGAATTTCATATTTTTGAGAGCCTTGAAGAAGAAGTGTATGGACTTCCTTATGTACTATTTTACCACTAGAAGCTAAGATCCTGCAGCAGTGTTTTTTGATTTGCATTAACTGTTTGCTTCTGTAAACACACCAATCTACATTTCAAAAGAGAGTGGATAGGATCATTTTCTTTGGGTAACTCATCAAGCTTAAGTTGTCTAAGTCCAAAAATGTGTTCTATGAACTGATTGTGGTGTGAACTGAAGAGCGCCGTGCAGATGCCTGCACAAGGAATTCGTTCCTTAATGATATTAGTCTTATATTATGTATCTATGTAGCAAACCAACAGCTCAGTTAGCGGAATAAGTACTAGAAATATTAAAAGAAAACTTAATAAAGATTTAAGTCATTTTCTTTGTTCCAGGAATGTTTTCATTATTCAGTACCATATTTTCAGTGACTCGTCTGCAGCCATTAAAAGTTTAATAACTAATGAAGTTCAATTTAAGAGGAGACTAAGGAATTTGTTAGTGGCTTTTCTATTGACGAATTTCACAGTAAAACCAACTGTTGCGTGTACATTATTAATTGTAGAAAGCAGTGCCTAATATGTGACCGTACGCTACGATACACCATACCGGAACCTCTGACAAAAAAGCGTTAAAATTACGCTTTACGACGTCTAAATTTAAAAAAGCACCCCTCCCCCGCGAGGTCACAGTACCGGAACTACCTTTTTTACAAATCAGGCGTTGATATCAAGTAACGTAACTGTTCCGTAAAATCTGACTTCTGCAAATCTTCAGTGGAAGGCGAGTAAGTATATCTCTTTTTTTATACATATGTACTATGTATTCTTGTTTTATGACATGTTCTATGTCCTTGAGCGTCTCCTCACTATGGATGAATGGAACGAATCGTATATACAAGCTAACATAAACATTCAAATATAATTAAACATGATCTAACAAATGCTGCACTTAAACAGGAACACCCACAGCGTCAGAAACGCAGTATCTTATAAATCCGAGAACGACCAGTGCCTCATAAAGTCCGGTGAATCGTTTGCTTCGGTTAATGCCACGTTATTTGTGGAACAAAAAAATGGCTCTGAGCATTATGGGACTTAACATCTGAGGTCATCAGTCCCCTAGAACTTAGAACTACTTACACCTAACTAAATTAAGGACATCACACACATCCATGCCCGAGGCAGGTTTCGAACCTGCGACCGTAGCGGTCGCGCGTTTCCAGACTGAAGCGCCTAGAACTGCTCGGCCACATCGGCCGGCTATATTTGTGGAACAATGACAGCAGGATGCTACTGAAAGAATATGTTCTAGAATGTTGGCGTTCGTAATAGAAATAATATCGGTTTCCATATATCAAAGAGATATCAGGAAACTCTTCAACTTAAAAATAAATACTAAGAAACGGCCAAAGCGTAGAACTTGTGTTAATGAAACATAAAAATGTAATTAGATATAGAGAATGTGAATCGTGGGACGGAGTTATTTGGGAACTGTGAACATAAGTGGGCACTTATTCCACTTGAAACAGAGACCTTTTCAAAAATTGTTCTAATTAGTTCTAGAGCACACTTTGAATCACTTTTGCACAGCAGACGTATGATCGATCAGTCAAGGATATTTCTACATCTGCATCTACATATATACTCCGCTAGCCACCAAGCGGTGTGTGGCGGAGGGCACAATTCGCGCCAAAGTCATATTTCTTCCCCCCCCCCTCCCCCCCCTCCCTCTGTTCCACTCGCGGATCGCGCGAGGGAAAACGACTGTCTGAACGCCTCAGTATGAGCTCTAATTTCCCTTATCTTTGAATGGTGATCATTGCGCTATTTGAAAGTTGGCGGTAATAATATATGCTCTACATCCTCGGTGAAGATCGGATTTCGGAATTTAGTGAGCAGCCCCTTCCGTTTAGCGCGCCATCTATCTGCAAGTGTGTCCCACTTCAAACTTTCTATGAGATTTGTAACGCTCTCGCAATGGCTAAATGTACCAGTCACGAATCTGGCTGCTCTTCTTTGGACTTTCTCAGTCTCTTGAATCAGACCCAACTGGTAAGGGTCCCATACAGACGCACAATACTCTAAGACTGGACCAACTAACGTGTTTTAGACGAACAATACTCTAAGACTGGACGAACTAACGTATTTTAAGCTATTTTCTTTGTTGAAGGACTGTATTGCTTCAGGATTCTACTAATAAACCTCAATCTAGAGTTCGCCTTACCCGTTACTTGTGTAATCTGATCATTCCAATTGATATCATTTCGAATAGTCACACACAGATACTTGACGGATGTTACCGCTTCCAAAGACTGGGCATTTATTTTGTACTCGTACATTAATGGGGATTTTCGCCTTGTTATACGCAGTAGGTCACACTTACTAATATTGAGAGATAACTGACAGTCAGTACACCACGCATTTATTTTCTGCAAATCCTCACTGATTTGTTCACAACTTTCAGGTGATACTACTTTCCTGTAGACTACAGTATCATCGGCAAACAGTCTAACGCCGCTGTCAGTACCATCAACCAGATCGGTTATGTAAATCGTAAAAAGCAGCGGACCACGCTTGTTTCTGTCGAAGAGACCCCCTTCAGGATGACAGGACGACATACTGCTCCCTGTCTGTTAGAAAACTTTCTATCCAACCGCATATGTCATCGGATAGACCGTAAGCGCGCACTTTTTGGAGCAAGCGACAGTGCGGAACTGAGTAGAACGCCCTTCGAAAGTCAAGAAATATGGCATCAACCTGGGAGCCGGTATCTAGAGCCTGTTGTATATCATGCACAAAAGGGCCAGCTGTGTCTCGAATGATCGCTGTTTCCTAAAACCGTGCTGGTTTCTGCAGATGAGCTTCTCAGGGTCTAGAAATGTCATTATGTCTGAACACAAAATATGTTCCATGATTCTAGAACAAATCGATGTCAGTGAAATTGGCCGGTAATTATGCGCATCCGATTTTCTACCTTTTTTTATAGATTGCTATGACTTGGGCCTTCTTCCAGTCCCGTGGAACTTTCCGCTGTTCCAATGATCTCTGGTAGATGATAGATAAGAATGGTGCTATATTTGTAGCATAGTCAAGATAAAATCTTACAGGGATATCGTCTGGGCCAGGCCTTCCTGGCGTCTAAGAATCTTAACTGTTTTACAATCCCAGATACGCTAAACACTATGTTGTTCGATAATCGAAAGGGGGAATGGTGCTGCAGTCCTCTACCGTAAACAATTTTTTGAAAGCTAGGTTTAGAATTTCGGCCTTCTGTTTATCATCATCAGTTGCATTACCCGTACTGTCAGCAAGAGAAGGTATTGAATTATTTGTAGCGTTCATAGATTTTACGTACGACCAAAATTTTTGGGGTTATTTTTAGAATCTGCAGATAAAACATTGTTTTCAAATTCGTTAAAAGAGTCTCTCATTGTCCTTCTGACAGCTGCTTTCATTTCGTAAACTTGCATTTTTTAATTCTTGTACAGATGAAAATTATCTCAGCTGTTAAACTTAAGGAATTTCATATGTTTTTGTATGCGATGTGTTATGTTTCGGGATAAAATACGTAAAAAGAAATTAATTTGTTAGTGCTCTGTATGTACAGTTAAAATTACTCTTCTTTTAAAAATAACTGAAGTTGAAAAATTTGTGGCATACTTAAAATTCACGCACAATCTAAGGCTAATTATTAAATTTGTTTCTAAATTGATTTACAAAATAATGGTATATTTTAGCGATGATTCATCTTTTGTTTTGTGGACTCTTTTGCTTTGTAATGTCTTTGGAAAATTGTTAGTACCGCAGAATGTAAGTTGTGATGGGCATGCCTCAGATAGAAGTAGACGTTTTTCTAAACTTGTCAACAACAATATAATTTTTGGTGTGATAGATATTAAAATTGTACAGTCGGCGTGATTTAAAAGAATGGGATAAAAATAAAAGAAAATCATGGCATCAGGAAAATCTTCAACAGTTATTTCATATTCAGGAACCCGTTAAATCAAAATTTCAGCTGCAAGAATGTACCCTAGACATACAAGAATTAGAGGCAACGACAAGAAGAGAAATCAAGATAAGTAAAAAGTTCTTCTTTTGTACATCATTCTCGTCTCAAAACTTTCAAAATTTGTGCAAAGACAGAAAATTTTAATAGTGATGTGTGGTTGGGTAAGATTACACTACTACCAATTATTCTTTGGTTTCCTTTATTGCCTGTTTGATGTACAGATTGAATAATATCAGAGATAGGCTACAACTCTGTCTCACTCCCTGCTCAACCACTACTTCCATTTCATGCCCCTTGACTCTTTTAAGTGCCATCAGGTTTCTGTTATTTATGACTTTCGCTTCCTGTATTTTATTCCTGCTACCTTCAAAATTTCAAAGAGAGTATTTCAGTCAATATTTTCAAAAGCTTTCTCTAACTCTACAAATACTATAAACGTACGTTTGCCTTCCCTTAAACTATCTTCTGAGAGAAGTCGTAGGGTCAGTATTATCTGGAGCGTACGTACATTTTGCCGGAATCCAAACTGATCTTCCCAAAGGTCGACTTCTACCAGTTTTTCCATACTTCAGGTATAACTGTAGATATTTTTGTATGTGAACCTTAATATGTACGCACATCAATGTGTTAGTTGTGTTTTTTTTTTTTTTTTTTTTTTTTTTACCCGCGTCAGATAGTCTTCCCACAAACATGTCACAGACTTAACGATCTTATGTTTTCTGTACGGTCGTAGTTGCATCACTAAGTGGACTATGTCTGTCGGTATAGACTATCTGTTTTGGATCAACGCGTCCACACTACAAAACTTGATCTATTGCTCAGGGGAAAATAATCATTAATGGCTTACTGTTGGCACATGTACTTGGAAGTATTATCCAACTTAAAAACATACGAGTTGTAATAGCTGAAATTATTAGTCTGAAAACGAAGTAAGTACTGATGTAATGTTGTTCAGTACACCGTCCTCAGTCAACAGTAGAAATATCTGCACTTATGAGACCCAACTCGCTTTATTTGTTCATGAGACCCAGAAAATATTAGATACAGGCTCCCAGGTAGATGCAATTTTCATCGACTTCCGGAAGGCGTTCGATACAGTTCCGCACCGTCGCTTAATAAACAAAGTAAGAGCCTACGGAATATCAGACCAGCTGTGTGGCTGGATTGAAGAGTTTTTAGCAAACAGAACACAGCATGTTGTTCTCAATGGAGAGACGTCTACAGACGTTAAAGTAACCTCTGGCGTGCCACAGGGGAGTGTTACGGGACCATTGCTTTTCACAATATATATATAAATGACCTAGTAGATAGTGTCAGAAGTTCCATGCGGCTTTTCGCGGATGATGCTGTAGTATACAGAGAAGTTGCAGCATTAGAAAATTGCAGCGAAATGCAGGAAGATCTGCAGCGGATAGGCACTTGGTGCAGGGAGTGGCAACTGACCCTTAACATAGACAAATGTAATGTATTGCGAATACATAGAAAGAAGGATCCTTTATTGTAGGATTACATGATAGTGGAACAAACACTGGTAGCAGTTACTTCTGTAAAATATCTGGGGGTACGCGTGCGGAACGATTTGAAGTGGAATGATCATATAAAATTAATTGTTTGTGAGGCGGGTACCAGGTTGAGATTCATTGGGAGAGTCCCTAGAAAATGTAGTCCATCAACAAAGGAGGTGGCTTACAAAACACTCGTTCGACCTATACTTGAGTATTGCTCATCAGTGTGGGATCCGTACCAGATCGGGTTGACGGAGGAGATAGAGAAGATCCAAAGAAGAGCGGCGCGTTTCGTCACAGGGTTATTTGGTAACCGTGATAGCGTTACGGAGATGTTTAGCAAACTCAAGTGGCAGACTCTGCAAGAGAGGCGCTCTGCATCGCGGTGTAGCTTGCTGTCCAGGTTTCGAGAGGGTGCGTTTCTGGATGAGGATCGAATATATTGCTTTCCCCTACTTATACCTTCCGAGGAGATCACGAATGTAAAATTAGAGAGATTGGAGCGCGCACGGAGGCTTTCCGGCAGTCGTTCTTCCCGCGAACCATACGCGACTGGAACAGGAAAGGGAGGTAATGACAGTGGCACGTAAAGTGCCCTCCGCCACACACCGCTGGGTGGCTTGCGGAGTATAAATGTAGATGTAGATGTACACCCTGAATAAACACCGACTTTTAGGCAAGGGGTTGGTGCGGCCTTCGAACGAGAACATTTTGACTGCCCCTTATAAGATGTGTAACTTGTACTTACTTTAGTTTAATGTTTATCATCTTTTATGGTCTAATTAAAACATTGTAACAAAAAGACTTTTTACACGTTACAATTTCATGTACGACAGAACCTTCGAAACATTTCAAGGACCAAAATGCAAACAAGTGGAAAAAGTATAAAAAATCACCAAACATATAGTCTTATGACACTTGAGTTTTATATTTCTATTAAGTATCGTATCATAGTACTGCTTACTGTGAAGAATGTGCCAATGCAATGTTCCAAAATATTATAATTTTTAGAAAGCTTATGTGTCCGATAGTACCCGGTCCCCCATAAGTTTCTGACGATTATCCAGCACTCAAAGATTATCACTTCAGAACCATCACAGAAACAACCACGCAAGGCAAATCAATGTGAAAAGACCGATACCATGATCCCAAGCGAAAAGTAACCTTGCAAGGTCCGTCCACAAGACGTTATCATCGGCATGACGTTAAAACCTGAAACTTAATTCCACCAAGAACCTGTACAAAGACAGTTTATGTAATGGAAATGGAACACCACAGTCGTATTGTCAAAGTACTTATTACTCAGACGACTAGTTTCAACGCTACATTTGAGTCATCTCCGGGTCCTACTACTAGCGCAATAAATACCTTTCAGCAGTGTTTGTATACTCCTATAAAATAGCGATCCACGGCACACAGTTATTGTTTAGGTCCTATCATACATGAGCCAATGACTGCAAATACTTATTTTGCTAATAGTAAGACCAGGAAATGATTCAAATGTAGTGTTAA
Organism: Schistocerca serialis cubense; assembly: GCF_023864345.2. Taxonomy (NCBI): domain Eukaryota; kingdom Metazoa; phylum Arthropoda; class Insecta; order Orthoptera; family Acrididae; genus Schistocerca; species Schistocerca serialis. The sequence continues at coordinate 261,309,517 of NC_064641.1, forward strand.
AACTAGTCGTCTGAGTAACAAGTACTTTGACAATACGACTGTGGTGTTCCGTTGCCATTATTGATATAATGAGCCGCTGTACTACGTCCACAAGAAGGACAGAATCCACAAGTTAAAAGACAGTTTACGTGTGTGGGCCAAGGCTCTCGGTTAATAGCGGGTCTGTTGACGCTCGATTACTTTCAGAACGGTACCTGCGTCTGGAAGAAAAGGGGGAGCGGTTACAGCGTGAATTACACCGGGAGTAGGTAGTACATCCGTCCGTAGGTCAGACAATATATATCTCGGAGACGCTCTGCAGTCGGCAGTCCGCGATAAATCTCGTAAGCTGCAGAATGGAAGCGAGACACGCCACGGCGCGGCAGGTCAGTTGCCGAAGCCGGCCGCCGCGCTCGGCTGGCGCTGGCCCCGCGCTTGCTTTCGCCGCCGCAACAGTTTGTTTTCTCTCGGCGGCGCCCCGTTACGAGACAGCGACTAGTTTTACGCTCGCGGTGTTTGCTTGCGCGTTTACCTCTGACGACGCCTCATTCGCGGCCTGCGACCATCTGCTGTTCCCAGCAGCGCCAAAGGTACTACGTCATCACTTGGCACGCGCCACCTCGTCCTCAATCTCTCTCTGACGACACGGAGCGGAAAAAAGATAAAATAGTTTTCTAAACATTTTAAAATTAACAGCAGTAACGGAGCTCAGCGCTTTTTGCGGACATCAAGCTGAATGTGGGTGAATCAGGAGGATACAGAAAAAAAAGCTATGACGAGTGATCTAAGAATTGTTACGAAGTAGGAAACCATAGCCAATAATAGTTCCTTAATTCGTCCTCGTTGCAGGATGAACGAAGCCTTACACGTGCAACTGATTATTTCTGTTTATATTTACGTCTGACGTATTTCGCCTTTCACACCCTGTCTGCCGCGCGGGATTAGCCGAACGGTCTGAGGCGCTGCAGCCATGGACTGTGCGGCTGGTCCCGGGGGAGGTTCGAGTCCTCCCTCGTGCATGGGTGTGTGTGTGTGTTTGTCCTTATGATAGTTTAGGTTAAGTAGTGTGTAAGCTTAGGGACTGATGACCTTAGCAGTTAAGTCCCATAAGATTTCACACACATTTGAACATTTTTTGCTACATCGGGCCAAATGTGTGACTGGACTGAAGGGCATCTAGTAAACAGAATGCAGCATGTTTTGCTCAACGGAGAGAGCTCTTCAGACGTGAAAGTAATTTAGGGCGTGCCACACGGGTGTGTTACAGCTCCATTACTTTTCACAATATAGGTAAATGACACAGTAGACAACGTAGGAAGTTCGATGAGGCTTTTTATGTATGATGCCGTTTTATACCGAGAAGTCACATGGCTAGAAAGCTGTAAGGAAACGGCGGCAGACCTACAGAGGATTCATGCTTGCGGCCAAGCCTGGCAGCTGACCCTCAGAATAATAAAATGTGATCTAATGAGCATAAATAGACAAAAAGAACTTTTCTTGTATAATTACACAATTGCAGAACAATCACTGGAAGTAGATATTTCCACAAAATATCCAAGAGTGTGTGAAAGGAGCGATTTAAAGTGGGACGACCACATAAAACTAATCGCAGTTTTAAAAAACCTCGGCTTCACCAACACCTGAATATTGCTCGTCCATATGGGATCCACACCGGAAGGGCGTTTCGCTAGATTTTCATTTAGTAAGCACGACAGCGTCACGGAGATGTTCAACCAACTCAACTGACAGGCGCTGCAAGACAGGAGAGATGGAACGAGCGTGTGAGGATTGTCGTTGGCAAAGCTAATGGTCAGCTTCCGTTTATTGGGAGAATTTTCGGAAACATGAAGCTAGTGTGACCTGTTCTTCAGTGTTGCTCGAGTGTTTGGGATCAGTGCCAGGCCGATATTAAAGGAAGACATCGAAGCAATTCAGAGGCAGACTGTTAGATTTGCATCTCCATAAGACAAGTGTTATGGAGGTGCTTCCGGAACTCAATTGGCCGGCCGCGGTGGAAGAGCGGTTCTAGGCTCTTCAATGCGCAACCGAGCGACTGCTACGGTCGCAGGTTCGAATCCTGCCTCGGGCATGGATGTGTGTGATGTCCTTCGGTTAGTTAGGTTTAAGTAGTTCTAAGTTCTAGGGGACTGATGACCTCAGAAGTTAAGTCCCATAGTGCTCAGAGCCATTTGAACCACCGTACGGTGGCTTGCGGAGAATGTATGTGGATACAAATGTAGATGTAGAGGCGTTCTGCATAATGATATGCTTTCCTATTAAAATTCCGGGAGCATATGTTCATAGAACAGTCAACAAATATATTGCTTTCTCCTATACACAGCAAAATATCATAAAGTCAATATTAAAGAGATTCGAACCTACGCGGAGGTTTACTGGAAATCGTTATTCCCGCGAACCATTCGCTACTGGAACAGGAAAACGGGGGAGTTACTCTAGCACACTGGTACACAAAGTATACGCCGCCACACACCGCAAGGTGACAAGCGGAGTATAAACGTACATATAGATGTAGAATAACATAAGTTGCTTTTACTCTCTCTTACTTTTTCACTGGTATCTGTTTTTGTTCTTCGGTTATACTACAGGTAGTATTAGCTATCACCTCTATAAAATAAAATGAAGTAATTAGTTTTTTGTTTGTTTGCAAGTATATGTCTACAGACCTCGCCCACACTGAAATCCTTACGCCACAGTGCCACAGCACGCCGCTAGTGAAGCGAAGATTGACGCAACCCTCTGATAAAATAGAGTATCGTTCGGTAATTCGTTTTCTGCATTTGAAGGGGAACGACGTCGCACTTTGCACTGTTGGAAGTGCACAACAACAATACAGATTCATATGGAATGGTTACAAGGTGACGCACACGGTTCCAGTGTGGTGAAACGATGATGAAGAACGGAGTGGCGGACATGGTCTCTGTGAAGATAGGGAAATCGCAAAGGAAAAGGAGGCCGCGGTGCTCGAAGACAGACGTGTCACAATAAAGGTGATAGCAGAAAAAAATTCTAAAAATCACTCACGGAAAAGTTTTCAACATTTTGCACTATATATTGAACCTGACAAAGGTCTCCGCCTGGTTGGATTCTGCGACTTCTCCCATGCATTCAAGACTCCCACTGAATCGGGCAGCAGCGTAAATTTTAGCGTCAGGCTGGTCTACGCTGTCCAGTGACAGTAATGCGACACCCCCGCCCCCACCTATTTTCGACATCCATTAATGACTACTCGCAGGCGATAGGTGGCAGCACTAGCAATGGAGGGTATACGAAGTGTGTGTGTGTGTGTGTGTGTGTGTGTGTGTGTGTGTGTGTGTTTTCGGGGGGAGGGGGAGGGCAGAGAACAGTGCAGTTGTTGTCGTAATGCGGAAATGAAGCGATTTATCTGGCGTTCAAAAGGCGTGATGATCGGCTTTCGGGCCAAGGGTGGAAGCATTTCCGAAGCGGCTACGTTCGTAAACTGTTTGCGTGCCACCATGTTTAAAGTATAACGCTATTCAAAACTAACGTCGAGGCAGCTGCTATGCACCACGGGCCACATATGACGGGTGCATAATGGCTGCGGAGATGCGTACGGGGGATCGATGTGCAACTGTTGAGCAACTGACCACCCAGATGAACCAAGAGGCTACCAACAATGTCTCCTCAATGACTGTTTGGAGAAAGTTGTTGTGTATGGACGTCCGCTGCAGGTGACAGCCGTTTATCGTCGACGAAGGCTGGAATTTGCACGCCAGTATCGCAACTGGATGTCCACTGAGTGACGACAAGTGACCTTCTTGCCGGCCGAAGTGGCCGTGCGGTTCAAGGCGCTGCAGTCTGGAACCGCAAGACCGCTACGGTCGCAGGTTCGAATCCTGCCTCAGGCATGGATGTTTGTGATGTCCTTAGGTTAGTTAGGTTTAACTAGTTCTAAGTTCTAGGGGACTAATGACCTCAGCAGTTGAGTCCCATAGTGCTCAGAGCCATTTGAACCAAGTGACCTTCTTAGATGAACCATGTTGGGTGTTTCATACGACAGATGGCTGTTGGCGTGTATGGCGTGAAACGTCTGAAAGCAAAAGCCCTTCAACCTGGAGGGAGAATGTATCCTTAGCACTCCCTAGGTGGACTCGTCTTTCTGGAAGGCATAGTGGTTCAACACAAGTATGCATCTATCCTTGGGGACCATGTCCATCATTACATGCAGTTTGTTTTTCATCGGGACAATGGTATGTACCACAAGGACAATGGAACGTGTCACACAGCTCACAGCGTATTCCGAAGAGCACTAAGGTGAGTTTAGCATACTCCCCTGGCCACCAAACTCCCCGGATTTAAATCCAATCGATAACCTGTGTGCTTTTCGCTCCATGAACTCTCAACCGAGAGTGCTAACACATATGGCCGTGGCACTGGAATCGGCGTGGCTGCACATTTCTGTCTCTACCTTCCGGAACCTCTCTTCTGCACGGTTTTTGCTGCTAAAGGTGGTTATTCAAGTTTTTGACAGGTTGTCGTGTTAATGTGACTGGACAGTGTAGATGGCTCTTTTAGCCGCTTGATCACCATCGAGTGCTGGATGTATCACCATGATACCGATGAAGCATCAAGCAAGCATTGCAAACATGTGGATTCACGGTCTGCCATGGGCTATGGTGTGGTGCTAACAGATTATTCTCGTAAATGGTAAATCGTCTCTGGATTGTACCACTGAAGAGGTTATGGGAGACTCTAAAGCCGAAGAATCATGGGAAGCCGTATAAGAGACTGTTTTTGCTCCACGACAACACTCCACCTCATTCTGCATGGGACACAGCCCACATACTGACTGCTTCTTTGGACAATGAACTATTGTCCATCCTCCGTATTCTCCTGACATGCCACCTAATGACTTCTTCCCCTTTCCTCAGATGAAGAAGTTATCGCATGGCACATCCATTTCTAAAATGTCGATGATGTAGTTTTATAAGGGGAACTTTTCCCCTTGCAGCCAAAAGGCAGGTTTCTACAACCAAGGTATCCGCTAAGTCATTCAGCGAGAGACAGTCTACGCTTCATACAAGAAAACTTCTTTAAACGAGGAATCCCCTCTTTGTTTGTGGTAGTCTGCTTCGTATGTCCTCTTCGATATTTTGTCAAAAATAATTTTAGTTCCCAGTTTTGAGAATTTTTTTCACATTGTCTGCTTCGTGGAACTCCAATTTTGATGTTAACTTTATCGTCAATTTCACTTCTACACCTCCGCATTACTATCGCTTTAGAACCTGGATGTAGAAAACTGGATACAAAATCCTACAACACCCTGTTCTGTTTAGATTGGAGTGGATCGCTAATTAGGAATCCAATGTTGGAATTAGAAAATTCAAAGTGTCGGATCCAGCTTCGTGGATCAAAAATTATAAATTTAGCTACTGGAGTAAAACTTCGGGTATAAAGTATTGCGCGGTCACTGATAGCGAATTAGAAGTCAAAATTGCCGCACTGAAATGTTTTATTCAATATTTTACATTTATCAATAGGAATCATTGTCACATTTGTCCCTTGTGTCATAATTCTTTCCGAAGGGTCACTGTCGCATTATCCACTGGGAAATGGTCGGAAAGCAAATGTTTTACTTCAAGTGGCATCTATGTTCTCCAATTCTCGCTTTGTGGACTCTCGGGATAAAATGATCCGAAGCCATAAGCCGTTTATCGTTTTCTCACGGGGATATTTGCGTGTAAAATGTCGGCCAATCGGCAACGGAGCAGCTTTGATTATGGCATTTCCAAGCATCAGAACTATGTGGACTGATGTTGGCATCGGGTATCATTACAGGATGTCGTAGGTCCGGTGAATTTGAAACAAATATATATTTTTTTAGAGTTCTTGATAGATATGTTTCAGTTCTAGAGTTCTCCGTATAAAATTTGAATACTCCTGCAGCATTTCACGAGAAAAACAAAATTGCTTGGGAAATATTAATCTCGTAAAAAAAAATTATTTACCAAATTGCGACAAAAATTTTGATCACAATTCGAACAGCTCCCCTAGAATTCTACAGAAACCTTAATGACATTTTTTGTGCAGTTAGTGCAATAATGAGAAACCTATTTTTATCGTGTGGCGCTGCCGCACCGTAGAAAAATGACCGTCCACTAAAAAGTGCAAATACGTGCATGCAAATAAATCTGAAGTCGTTAACCATACTAATAAGGTAGTAGTTGAGCCATTTACAAAAGTGGAGCCACGGAGAGGAAATTTTGTAGCTAACGATTTCGGATAATGACGGAAGTAATTTAGTTTTAAGTCGATATACGTATTTATACCGGTTAAAAATGTCGTAAACGTACCTCCTGGAGTGCCACCCATCTATTTCACCCTGACAACACGGCACGATAGCTGTCATGTATTAAACAGGCCACATAAACAGTATCTGAAAAATGTGTCGCTGTACGATTCGCTGTTTACCGCCGTCACAGCAAGTATAATATCTAATTGAGACTAGAACCACACCACAGTGCTGGGCAAGTACGCGCCAGTGCAATCTACTCAGTATTTCGTGGAACTAAAGTCGATTCGTTCACCTTTTCCTGTTCTGTCCAGGTCTTTGAGCGAAATGGTCCATTGTGGTTTAGGAAAAATGTGTCTCACTGAACAGTGAATATGTACACCAACACTACGTTTCATGGACATAGCTTGATTTTTCGAAGGGATAATCAAAACTATATGACTCGTGGAAACTTCACTGTTCATCCAGAACTTAAAGTGAGGTTGTACAGTAGCTAAGATAATGGACTCGCATCCGAGGATCGGATGAAAATCCCTAACCGCAGTCTAGACTTGGGTTTTCCACGAATTCCCTAAATTGCTTACAGCTTCTCTTAGAAAAGGGCACGCTCGGTTTTATCCCGATCCGTATCAAATTCGATTTTCTGCTCTGTCGCTATTTACCTCGTGATCGATGTGATGTAAAACCCCAATATTATTTTCTTATATGTTCGCCGCGTCACTATAGTAACACTATGAGCACAAAATCCGGCCATGAAAACTAAAACTGGCGAATACATTAATTGTTATTTGACATTGTTAAACAGCGACACAGGAGATCTGTTATGTTAAACTATGTGGATAAAAATCCTAAGTCTAGATCGCAAAAATTCCGTTATTGATAGCTAGTTGCAACTGACTGGTGAGCCATCTTCAGATCTAAAATAGAGAGGATAGCGTATAAGAAGTGAAAAATAGCAAAATACATTTAATATTTTAACTTATATAATATAATACATATTCATAAAATTATCACTTAATTCAGTGTGTACAGCCATCAGGCATTGCACATCGTCCTAAGTCATAAAAATGGCGCACAACGATCGTATTGGAACTAATGACTAGACAGTTGTCTTTTGCGGAGTGCTTTAAGTACGTACGTAAACATACTTTCAACATGTAGCAAGTAGTTGGGATTTAAGACTCTCGAAGGTAAAGAACTACCACACGTCACGTATTGGGAAAGGAGTGCTGAAATTTCTGTTGAATATTTTCTCGGCGGCTGTGTAGACAAGTGCGACTTAAAAATAAGCTGTTGCTGCCACCACTGAAACTGGATGACGTCGAATAAATGCCGTAGGGAAGATTTAACGATGTCAGCAGATTCTTTCCTGTTTAGCCCGTCGAAATATTCGACAATGTCCCTAGTAAGTGGACCCGATTTACTCATTCTGCTCTTACAACGTCGAAGTAAAGAAACAGTTCGAGACACTCTTTTCCGTTTGCACGTACATCAACGCTCCACAAGACACCGTATCGAATGTAGTGTATCAGAATAATTTCCCCACATTCTGTTTCATTCGTCGATTCTGATGGTGGTGAATGATTGTCATTAGCTCTCTTGTATAAAACCAAATTTCTCTAATTGTACTTAGTCATCATCTCGCGAGACGTATGTCTGAGCTACTTTAACTCATACTGGATCCTTAGGCAATGGAATTTACAGAGTAAAGTTTTCCACGAGGGAACACACCTTTCTTGTAGTGTCTCTCAGAGCAGTTTGTAGAACGTACCTGTGGCGTTTTCATGCTAACAATTCCGCGAAGAAACGTGCAGCCGCTATTTGAATCTAATCTCTTCTGTTAATCCATTATGTATCCCGTAATGACGAAGAGTTCTAAAAAATTAAGTGAACTAGGCTTATGAAATAGGACTCGTACGTGGATGAATTATTACATTTCCGTAGGATTCTTCCGTCTTTTCCACGGCTAAATTTATGTGGCGATTCCACGTTATATCACACTGAACAGATGCTCCTAGATGCTTTTGCGGTTGTCACAGATTGCAGGTGACTAATCGCGGATCGTACAGTAGACAGATGACGGATATCATTATCTATTAACAGGGGGTGAACAAACATATAGAAACACCGAAAACACATTACCTTACCTAATAAGGTATTGGCCCGGCCGAGCGGTTCTGGGCGCTACAGTCTGGAACCGCGCGACCGCTACGGTCGCAGGTTCGAATCCTGCCTCGGGCACGGATGTGTGCGATGTCCTTAGGTTTGTTAGGTTTAAGTAGTTCTAAGTTCTAGGAGACTGGTGACCTTAGCAGTTAAGTCCCATAGTGCTCAGAGTCATTTGAACGGTATAGGAAACCGTTGGCGTTCAAACAGCTTCCTTTAATTACGGAATCATTACCCCTGCAAGATAGTGGTAAGTTCAGGTAACGATGATGGTGGTAGACAATGACCATGCCCCATTCTCGCCAAACTAAACCACTGAGGATCACTAATACTGAGATCTGGTGATGGTCGTGGCCAGGGGAGATGTGATATTTCATCCTCATGCTTAAAAAACAAATCCTAGACGACGCGAGCAGTTTGAACAGGGACCACCGCGCGGGATTAGCCGAGCGGTCTGAGGCGCTCTAGTCATGGACTGTGCGGCTGGTCCCGGCGGAGGTTCGAGTCTTCCCTCGGGAATGGGTGTGTGTGTTTGTCCTTAGGATACTTTATGTTAAGTAGTGTGTAGGCTTAGGGACTGATGATCTTAGCAGTTAAGTCCCATAAGATTTCACACATATTTGAACATTTTGAACAGGGACCCTGACGTTGTGGCACATAACAACAGAAAGCTTCTGCCACGAGAGTAACGGGATCGTCCAAAATGGTCGTGTAATTCTTTACAGTAATGAGATCCTGCAGAGCAACCAAAGGGCCTTGGATCACGACGGTATGTTGGGACTTAAACTCAGTCAGAAGTTGGAAACAAGCCTCATCCGACCAAACACTTTCGCTCCATAGTCCAGGTCTTAAGGCTTCAGCAGCACGTTTTCCTGTTACAGGCATTTGCGTCACTAATGTGTGGTTTTGGAATTTCGGCTCTCTTTGCAATTCCCTGCTTATGGAGCTCCCTTCGTCTTGTTTTGATGTTGACACACACACACACACACACACACACACACACACACACACACACACACACGCACACAGACACTCTCTTCAACGTTGTGAGCTGCTGGTTGATGTTTTCTGCTTTCCGTTCATGCAGTATAAATCTTCGATACGGTGATTCACCATACGAACACCAACAATTTGCCCACATTCGAATTCTCTTTGCTCTGAGACAGTGCACTAAGAACTACATAAAACTCTGTACTGACCACGATAGACACTTGCAACGTGTTGAGGGTATTACACAGGTGACGTTCGTGGTCAAATACAAGAGCAGGATTTACTAGCATCTGCATTTATGTTCAAGCCTGCATTTCTCGTGGTATTCTCATGCCTTTGTCCTGATCCGCAGCTAGTGGTCTAGTGGCTGCAGTTGCTGCCTCTGGATTACAGGGTCCCGTATTCGATTCCCGGCCGGGCTAGGGATTTTCTCTGCCCGAGGAACGGGTGTTTGTGTTGTCCTCATTATTTCATAATCATCCTCATCATTCGCGTAACGGGGTGGCGACAGGAAGGACATCCGGCCACCCCTTCACCACTTAATCATGCCAACTCCGCCCATAACCATGCCGACCCTGCGAAAGTGTTGGACAAAGGCACAAGAAAAAGAAGATTCTCATGACTTTTTCCAACCACTGTACATGCAGTATAAACTATGTTGCTAGAATTCACGAGAATGGTGGTGCTATTTCATTAGGTACCGTGTATGACACCTGAACGCTGCGGGTGTAGTCGAGATGGCGTAAGAAGCACGCTGACAGCTCGCAGCGCTTTTGCCAGCGTTCAGCTGTGGAGTGCTAACTGCTGCAGGCGGAAACATTAGCCGTTTACAGAGCAGTGACAACACAGAGGCATGTTCATAGAAACCGTTACAAAATCGTGTTGCATTACTGGCTAGGGCAGGCCAGCGAACCTGCCGCGCCCAGTCCACTGCGCGCGAGTAACAACCAGACGGCACTGAAACTTGTGTAATTCTTTCGTCAGCATGGAAATTGGAAATTTGTGGTAAGGTCTTACGGGACCAAGCGTGAGCGTGACTAGAGTCGCTTCGTCGTCGCTGTTGCCACGGCGCGTCGCAATTCACCCAATGTTGTTGAAAGGGTAGGCATATGTACGGAGTTTCATAAACGTCAAACAAAAGGCCAACGGTGCAATTTGAGATCAGCACACCCGTCACATAGTTGAATGTAGCATATTGTTAAGAAATGCTCTTACATGGAGATGTAACTGAACTGCGCAGCAGCTGAAAAGGATAACGCAACACATCCTTTTTATCGTGTTAGCGCCGTCTCGACCCGTTGTACATTGGTTGATGAACGGGTGTGCTAGCTAGCTGCACCAGGGAGACCCTACCGATAACGATATGACCTGGCAACTTACAACTGTTTGAAAGGTAAACTTCCAGTACCGACACGTTGGTTAAATTCATTCAGAAGATACATATTTAAAAAAAATCTGTTTGTTGACTTACTAGCAGAGTACCCGGCGTTGCCTGGGTATTTATTTATTTCACTCTTCTGTCCATAGCTTCCTGCCCCCTTTCTCTATCCGCCTGCTGCTCCCCTCTGTCTCTCTGTACATATGCCCTCACCTCCTCTTTTTGTCAATCATCACCTACCCCCTCTAAGTCCATCTCCTCCCACCGCCCTCCGACTATATGCTGATCCAATCCAAGTCGATCTCCTCTTCCTCCCCCCCTTCTCTGTCTCCTTCTCCCTCTCTTGCCAGTCTCTTCTCTTTGCCAGTCTCCTCATCCCACATCTCTCTGTCCACTTCCTCTTCCCTGTCTCTTTCTGTCCCTATGGTCCTCCCCAGTCACTCCATAAATTTCACCCTTTTCCTTTCTCTGTCCATCTCGTCCCTCTAATATCTCTGCCCATCTTCTCCACCCTCCTATCTATCTCCTCTTTACCTCTCTCTGTCCATCTCCACACACTTACCGTTTCTCTCGCTACACGTACAGACGTGGTAATGTGCACAAGGTGCTTTTTCATTGCAAACGTTTTATTTCTGCCAAAACTTTGCAAAATGTGCTTCATTTTATCCACTCATATGACAACTTGGCATAAAGTTCCAGCTAATAATGAACACGTTTTGTAACGAAAATTTTTGAAGATCAGAAGAAGACAGTAAAATCTGTTCAAACCGCTTATTGAAAATAAAGAAAGAAATGGAAGGAGCGATCTGTTTTACATCTCTGATAACTTCGCAGTTGAGCGCCCGTAAGCTCCTGTTTTACTTGGTAATAAATCTTTCTGCTTTACTTAGTAAAAGACCTTCCAGAGCCAAGATCGCTCAACTGCGAGGTTATCAACGAAGTAAAACAGATCGTCCTTCTCATTTGTCAACACGAGAAAATTCAATTTCCTCTCCAAGTTACCATCCCTATAGCAACAGCAGGCTGGTGGTGCTTACCCCCACAGTATTTCTATCCAGACAGTTAGTAGTATGTGTACCAAGTTTGGTTGAAATCTATCTAGGACTTAAGGAGATTCTTTGCTAGAGTAAACACGTGTCACGTATATTTCACAAATATTTGACATGCGTTACACATAACTATACATATACACTATTGGCCATTAAAGTTGCTACACCACGAAGATGACGTGCTACAGACGCGAAATTTAACCGACAGGAAGAAGATGCTGTGATATGCAAATGATTAGCTTTTCAGAGCATTCACACAAGGTTGGCGTCGGTGGCGACACCTACAACGTGCTGACATGAGGAAAGTTTCCAACCGATTTCTCATACACAAACAGCAGTTGACCGGCGTTGCCTGGTGAAACGTCGTTGTGATGCCTCGTGTAAGGAGGAGAAATGGTTATCATCACGTTTCCGAATTGATAAAGGTCGGATTGTAGCCTATCGCGATTGCGGTTTATCGTATCGCGACATTGCTGCTCGCGTTCGTCGAGTTCCAATGACTGTTAGCAGAATATGGAATCGGCGGGTTCAGGAAGGTAATACGGAAAGCCGTGCTGGATCCCAACGGCCTCGTATCACTAGCAGTCGAGATGACAGGCATCTTATCCGCATGGCTGTAACGGATCGTGCAGCCACGTCTCGATCCCTGAGTCAACAGATGGGTACATTTGCAAGACAACAACCATCTGCACGAACAGTTCGACGACGTTTGCAGCAGCATGGACTATCAGCTCGGAGACCATGGCTGCGGTTACCCTTGACGCTGCGTCACAGACAGGAGCGCCTGCGATGGTGTACTCAACGACGAACCTGGGAGCACGATTGGCAAAACGTCATTTTTTCGGATGAATTCAGGTTCTGTTTACAGCATCATGATGATCACATCCGTATTTGGCGACATCGCGGTGAACGCACATTGGAAGCGTGTATTCGTCATCGCCATACTGGCGTATCACCCGGCGTGATGGTATGGGGTGCCATTGGTTACACGTCTCGGTCACCTCTTGTTCGCATTGACGGCACTTTGAACAGTGGACGTTACATTTCAGATGTGTTACGACCCGTGGCTCTACCCTCAATTCGATACCTGAGAAACCCTACATTTCAGCAGCATAATGCACGACCGCATGTTGCAGGTCCTGTACGGGCCTTTCTGTATACTGAAAATGTTCGACTGCTGCCCTGGCCAGCACATTGTCGAGATCTCTCACCAATTGAAAAAGTCTGGTCAATGGTGGCCGGGCAACTGGCTCGTCACAAGACGCCAGTCTCTACTCTTGATGAACTGTGGTATCGTGTTGAAGCTGCATGGGCAGCTGTACCTGTACACGCCATCCAAGCTCTGTTTGACTCAATGCCCAGGCGTATCAAGGCCGTTGTTACGGCCAGAGGTGGTTGTTCTGGGTACCGATTTCTCAGGATCTATGCACCCAAACTGCATGGAAATGTAATCATATGTCAGTTCTAGTATAATATATTTCTCCAATGAGTACCCGTTTATCATCTGCATTTCTTCTTGGTGTAGCAATTTTAATGGCCAGTAGTGTATTTCACCTGTATTTGTAACTAATTTCGATCTACAGTTTCGTTTCATGCAATTAGAGATATCTAATGACGTCATTCCCTCTGAACTATGTGTCGTACAATGATGTAATTTTGCAGGTTCGTTCAGTGGTATGTTTAAATACTATCTCCGAAATGTGTTGCAAATGGAGTTAGTAATAAAGACGTAATAAATTGAAACGTCATGCATGATGCGGCAGTTTTACTGGCTGTAGAGCGAAAATGTAGTAAACGATAAACTTTTCTCGTTTCGTCATTTTGTGGGAAAAAAGTTTCTTAAAGGTTTGAAATTATGTATGAAGTTTGTTGAAAGTCAGTAAGTGATCTCATTCTTAAATACTGGATCGTGTAGGTATTTGCGCGTGGTGGGCTACAGTGGTTTTTCCGCTCCCCCCCCCCCCCCCCCCCCCTGCCACCCCTTTGATGGATAGTAGCTCCACACGCCCACAGCAATGTTTCCAGACTATAAGTTTGGCTGAAATCGGTCCAATGGATTAGGAGAAGATGTGGAACACAGATAAATTCTTATAACAGACTGTAGGACAAAGAATACGAAGCATTACGAAGGAATTGCCCGAATGGGACAGAATTTGGTAGAAGTGACGCACACGTACGTAACACCAAATGATTACAATTTCAGAAAAATTGAATGATTTATTCAAGAGAAAGAGCTTCACAAATTGAGCAAGTCAATAACATGCTAGTTCACCTCTGGCCCTTATGCAATCTGTTATTCGGTTTGCCAGTGGTTGATAAGAATTGCTAGATGGCTTCCTGAGAGATATCGTGCCAAATTCTATACAACTGGCGCGTTATACCGTCAGAATCACGAGCTGGATGGAGGTCTCTGCCCATGATGCTCCAAATGTTCTGAATCTGGGAGAGATCCGGCGATGTTGCCGTCCAAGGCAGGGTTTAGAAAGCAGGAAGACAAGTAGTAGAAACTATTGCCGTGCGTGGGGTGGACGTTATCTTGCTGGAATGTAAGCCCAGGATAGCTTACCATGAAGGGCAACGCAACAGGGCGTAGGATATCGTCGACGTACCACCGTATCGTAAGGGTACCGCAGATAACAACGAAAGGTGTCTTGCTATGAAAAGAAATGACATCCCAGACCATCATTCCTGGTTGTCGGACCGTATTTCGATCGACAGTTAGGTTGGTATTCCACCACTGTCCGAGATGTCTGTAAACACGTCTTTGCTGGTCGTCGGTGCTCAGTTCGAAGCGGGACTCGTAACTGAAGACAATTTTACTCGAATCAGACTTGAGGCGGAAGACGTGTCTGGAGATGCCCCAGAGAGTGGTGGGATGATAACCTGACAGATAAACAGAAGTGATGGTCTGGCGTCCCACTTTTTCATTGAAGGATCCCTTTGGTTTTCATCTGCGACACCCTTCCAGCACAGCGGTACATCGACGACTTATTTTTTTTTTTTTTTTTTTTTTTTGAGTCATCCGTCTTCTGACTGGTTTGCTGCGGATTCCTCTTCTGTGTCAACCTCTTCGATGTTCTGCGCCCCGTTTTGTTGCCCTTCACGACAAGCCATCCTGGATTTACATTTCAGCAAGATAAGGGCCGCCCATACACGATGGGAATTTTTACCGCTTGTCTTGGTGCTTGCCAAACCCTACTTTGGCTACCAACGTCACCGGATCTGTCCCCAGTTGAGAACGTTTGGAGTATTACAGGCAAGCCCCTCCAATCTTGTCTACGTTTCCTGATGTACAGTCGAAATATTCCGTAAAAGTAAACATCATTATACACTCAAAGTTGCAAAATAGATGTCAGACACGTAATTCACCCAAAGCTGATCACATAACTAAATGCCCTATGGTGGAAACTGCATCCCACAGCTTTGCAAATTTAGGAGGAGAATGCAAACGACGTAGTTTTGCGTGAGGAAGTCGCGATTGTCTGTATACTGCGAGAGTTAGTTGCGAGCATATATAAGGATTGTCTTTTTGTGTGTGTCTGTAAGTGTATGTGTGTGTGCGTGTGGGGGGGGGGGGGGGGGGCGTGGGGGGGGTGCGTTGCTTAGAGACAACGATATTCCTCGCAGAGCGACTAAATGGCACCTGCTTGTGGCAGACGACGCCCAGAGTGCACCGAGTCGGTTCGAGGGGTTGGGGAGCACTTTTAACTTGCCACGCCACGTGCGGCATAACGCCGCTCGCGCTTCGTGGCCGACACGCAGTCACGTTACTGGCGGCCTCGCGCGCTACCCTTATGAAGAGCGCTTCCCTGAAGCTATTACTGCCTGCAACTTTCATGGGCCGCCCTCCACGAATAGCCACCACAGACACTGCTCCTTTGAAATCAATTCCCGCGCCGTCTGCTCTGGTCTGCCCTGGTCGACAGCCGCAGTCAAAACGAGCGACGAGTCTGGTAGCCGCACGCTTCGCTTCACACGGGCGGTGCCTGCTCGTCGGCAAAATGCTCGCAGTCCGGACGCAGATAATTAACTGCCACCTTCAACGCCAAGCTTTTGTCATGATTGCCGTTTCACTGTGGCTCTGGTCGGATAGAGTCTCGTTATGGGGCAGGTTTCCGAAATTACGACTAAATCTGACGCGTACAGAGGCAACGCCAACTGAAAAGGAGAGACCGAGCAGGGTGGCTCGTACGTCCTCAGAACATATTCGGCACTGGGACGACAAATTTCGTGAGACACCTCCCAATATCGTGTCGGACCTCCTTTTGCCCGCCGTAGTGCAGCAACGTGGTGGCATGGACTCAACAAGTCGTTGGAAGTCCCCCGCAGAAATACTGAACCTTGCTGCTTCTATAGCAGTCCATAATTGCGAAAGAGTTATAAGTGCAGGATTTTGTGCACGAACTGACCCCTCGATTATGTCCAATGTATGTTCGATGGGATTAATGTCAGTCGGTCTGGGTGACCAAATCATTCACTCGAAGTGTCTAGAACGTTCTTCAAACCAATCGAAGAACAGTTGTGACCTGGTGACATGGCGCATTGCCATCCATAAAAATTCCATCGTTGTTTGGGATCTCGAAGTCCATGAATGGCTGCAAATGGTCTCCAGTAGCCGAACATAATTCTCAGATGGCTCAGTTGGACGAGAGGACCCATTCCATTGCCTGTAAACACAGCCCACACCATCATGAAGCCACCACCAGCTTGGACAGTGCATTCTTGACACCTTGGGTCCATGGATTCGTGGGGTCTGCGCCGCACTCTTGATTTCTGCGGCTACTTCACGCAATGTTGCTCGTCTGTTAGGACTGACAACTCTACACAAACGCAGGAGCTAAGTGAAGGCCGTTGGCCACTGCGTTGTCCGTGGTGACAGGCAACGCTTGACATTTCGCATTCTCGGAACATTCTTAATACCGTGGATCCCGGATTCCCTAACTGCCCCTCTATGCCTTGTGCACCCGACACTACTGCCATCTGTAGCCGTGCATATCACCATCGCATGATTTTTGTCACCTGAGTGTAGATTGAACAGTGCTTTCCAACTTTTATATTACCCTGAATGCAACGAGATAGTAGTCACTAGCCCGCTCCCATAATCAACATTAGCAACCAAAACTACTCCAAAATGAGAAAATTTTCTTTCAAAACTTTCACTTTTAAAATGTCGAATGATACATGATACTTATTGTTGAGATCACCGATGTTAAGTGCTGTCGGGCGTGGTCGGCACTTGGATGGGTGACCATCCAGGCCGCCATGCGCTGTTGCCATTCTTCGGGGTGCACTCAGCCTCGTGATGCCAACTGAGGAGCTACTCGACCGAATAGTAGCGGCGTCGGTCAAGAATACCATCATAACGACCGGGAGAGCAGTGTACTGACCCCACGTCCCTCCTCTCTGCATCCTCCTCTGCGGATGACACGGCGGTCGGATGGTCCCGATGGGCCACTTGTGGCCTGTAGACGGAGTGTTTTTTTCAGGTATATTATTAAGCCACGGACAATTCAGTCAATATGATATTTGGTATTGCTTTTTTCTAACATTTTTCTTTACAGAATGGAAAAGCAATTTTCAGTGCGTCGCGAGTGCTAACTACATTTCCTCACAAAAGTAGGGTAACTATCCACATTGAGGTACAGTCTTGTTAGAAAACCTGCTTCTCCTGCATAACTCCTCTACCTAGCGGCACCCTCATTTAAAATCGATCAAATTAAAATATGTGCGCTATACTTAGGTCTTCTGTTTGTAAATCAATAGGTTGTTGGATTCCATAATTCTGAACTGGCCAAAATTTGAAGATTTCTGGTTGCCAGTGTTCTGACGATTGCCAATAAAAATAATAGTACAGTGTAGGTTACAGAAGAGCGTGGTAACCATTACGTTGTTTCTATTGTGTTGTGCTGTCGGGGTTGGAAACTACTGACGTAGACAATCGAGGGTCAAGTAACTATGGGTAAAAACAATCTCTGCCTTTTCCACGCAAAACTATGCAGTTAGTATCGTTCTCTTTGATTTATTACGTTTGGGGACACAGTTTCCACCATAGGGCATTTACGTCTATCTGATCAAACAAATCGGACACCTATCAGTGGACATTAATATGGGGTGTGTCCACACTTCACCGGCCACTGTGCCCGAGCGGTTCTAGGCGTTTCAGTCATGAACCGCACTGCTGCTACGGTCGCAGGTTCGAATCCTGCCTCGGGCATGGATGTGTGTGATGTCCTTATGTTAGTTAGGTTTACAGTAGTTCTAAGTTCTAGGGGACTGATGACCTCAGATGTTAAGTCCCATAGTGCTCAGAACCATTTGAACCATTTTTGAAGCAGATTAGGTGCTGAAGTATGGACACGTGGATGCAAAACGGTTACTGTATACTGGCACTCGTAGTCCACTTTGTGGCGCAGTTAGGACCGTGCAGAAAACATCAGGGAGTAAATTATGTGACTTGTTTGTGGGAAGACTGTTACACGCGGAGAAAAACAACTAACACATTGAAATGGGCACTTTTTAAGGTACCAATGATTTGCACTTACAGCCTTAACACTCTGTAAATGCACACACATACATTTACATAGGAAACTTGTCAACTGATCGTAAACTAATTTTGTACCAACGACGCCTTTACGATACTACGTGTTCTTTTTCTGAAGCTAAGTTGCCTGTTAGGCGTTTCCCAGTGTGTGCCATTGGCGTGCGAGAGGGAAAGAGCGAGGACGAAGTGCTTTTCTCCGGTGGACGGTTTCAGGGAACTACTATTCTCGACGGCGGCATCAATATTTGAGGAGGCTGAGGTCTGCTGGTGATCCTCCGGAACGTTCGGCAGGAGACGGGGCGGCCAATCAGCACGCCTGCTCCCTCGTCGACCCACATTGCGCCACCTTAAAGAAACCATGAGGACCACCGACACCAAGGTCAGCACTGACTGAACGACTCGCCTGTGGTGAGCGACGTAAAAAGAAGTGGCAAGAATAATGCCATCGACACTTATAACACGCACAACTGCGACTATTTCCAGCTCTGCAGGCAAAGTGCTTTCGTCACTCAATTACTTTCAGTTTGTTAAAGACTATCAGGCTCCCTTATCACAGTATTACAATAAATCGCAATTTCATACTGAGGTGATAAAAGTCATGGCACAGCGATATGCACATATACAGGATGGTCGGAAATTCCCGTTACAGACTTCTAGGACTTGTAGAGGGGAGTGAGTACATCGTATTTTGAATAGGAACCCATGTCCGGAAACGTCAGACAACGAGGCTACAGAGCGTCAAAGTTAGAGGCGCGGGCGTCTGTAAATGTACGTATACACGGGGTGATTCCGTGGTGATGTTACAGAGTTTCTAGGATGATGGAGAACGATAAATGTATTAATTTGAAATAAAGATCCCTGTACCGGTAACGAAAGAGTCGAAAGTTATAATCCAAAATCGTTCTGATCCTCTGACAGTTGAATACATGTACCAGTTCTTGTGTTGCGAAGAGTGTAGGGCTGGTAACTTTCAGTGTTGGTAGTGTGGACAAAAACAAGAAAAAATGTCCAATAAAGGTGGGCTCTAAAGTGCGTACCTTAACGGCTATGGACACTTGCTCAGTAGGGGAGATGTGTTTCACATTAGCGAAGATGAACGAATGGTCATAGCTTCTCAGGTATGCAATTTAGAGCCCACGTTTACTGGACATTTTTTTTCTCGTTTTTGGCCACACTACCACCACTGAAAGTTACCAGCCCTACACTCTTCGCAACACAAGAACCGGTACATGTATTCAACTGTCAGAGGTATCAGAACGGTTTTCGTTTATAACTTTCGACTAGTTCGTATCCGGTACAGGTATCCTTACTTCAAATTAATACATTTTTCGTTCTCCATCATCCTAGACAGTCTGTACATCATCACGGAATCATCCCGTGTATCCGTACATACAGTCGCCCGTGCCTATAACTTTGTCGTTCTGTAGTCTCGTTGGACATGGGTTCCTATTCCAAATACGATGTACTCACTCCCCTCTACAATTCCTAGAAGCCTGTAACGGGAATTTCCGGCCAGCCTGTTTAGATGGTTAGTAATGCGTACACAAGGTATAAACGGGCAGTGCGTTGGCAGAGCTGTCATTTGTATTCCGATGATTAATGTGACGACGGCAATTATTACTTTCAAGGCGGAATTGCAGCTAGAGCTAGACACATGGGACATTCCATAGCGGAAATCGTTAGGGAATTCAATACTCCGAGATCCTTAGTGTCAAGAGTGTGTGGAGAACACCAAAGTTCAGGCATTACCTCTCACACGGAGAGTACAGTGGCAGACGGCCTTCACTTAACGACCGAGAGCAGAGAAGTTTGTGTAGAGTTGTCAGTGCTAGCAGACAAGCAACACTGCGTAAAATAAACGCAGAAATCAACGTGGGAGTATGACGAATGCATCCATTTGGGCAGTGCGGCGGATTTGACGTTAATGGTCTATGGCAGCAGACGATCGGCACAAGTGTCTTTGCTAACAGCACGATGGAATTTTTATGGATGACAAAATACCATGTCACCGACCCACAGTTGTTCGCGATTGGTTTGAAGAACATTCTGGACAATTCGAGCGAATGATTTGGCCTCTGAGACAGCCCGACATGAATTCCATCTAACATTTGTGTCATTCTCAATGGAGAGAAGTCATCCGAAGTAAGAGTGATTTCAGGTGTGCCGCAGGGGAGTGTAGAAGAAACCGTTGCTATTCACAATATATATAAATGACCTTGTGGATAACATCGAAGTTCACTGAGGCTTTTCGCGGATGATGCTGTAGCATATCGAGAGGTTGTAACAATGGAAAATTGTACTGAAATGCAGGAGAATCTACAACGAATTGACGCATGGTGCAGGGGATGGCAATTGAATCTCAATGTAGACAAGTGTAATGTGCTGCGAATACATAGAAAGAAATATCCTTTATCATTTAGCTACAATAGAGCAGGTCAGCAACTGGAAGCAGTTAATTCCATAAATTATCTGGGAGTAGGCATTAGGAGTGATTTAAAATGAAATGACCATATAAAATTAATCGTCGGTAAAGCAGATGCCCCCGGCCGGAGTGGCCGAGCGTTTCTAGGCGCTACAGCCTGGAACCGCGGGACCACTACGGTCGCAGGTTCGAATCCTGCCTCGGGCATGGATGTGTGTGATGTCCTTAGGTTAGTTAGGTTTAAGTAGTTCTAAGTTCTAGGGGACTGATGACCTCAGACGTTAAGTCCCGTAGTGATCAGAGCCATTTGAACCATTTTGAAAGCAGATGCCAGACTGAGACTGATTGGAAGAATCCTAAGGAAATGCAGTCCGAAAACAAAGGAAGTAGGTTACAGTACACGTTTTCGTCCACTGCTTGAATACTGCTCACCGGTGTGGTATCCGTACCAGATGGGGTTGGTAGAAGAGATAGAGAAGATCCAACGGAGAGCAGCACGCTTCGTTACAGGATCATTTAGTAATCGCGAAAGCGTTACGGAGAAGATAGATAAACTCCAGTGGAAGACTATGCAAGAGAGACGCTCAGTACCTCGGTACGGGCTTTTGTTGAAGTTTCGAGAACATACCTTCACCGAAGAGTCAAGCAGTATATTGCTCCCTCCTACGCATATCTCGCGAAGAGACCATGAGCATAAAATCAGATAGATTAGAGCCCACACAGAGGCATACCGACAATCTTTCTTTCCTCGAACAATACGAGACTGGAATAGAAGGGAGAACCGATAGAGGTACTGAAGGTACCCTCCGCCACACACCGTCAGGTGGCTTGCGGAGTATGGATGTAGATGTAGATGTAGTACAGCGGGATGGCCAGGAGAGCTCAGCGACTTCCATGCGGACCAATCATGGGTTGCACCTGAGTAACAAGACCATCAGCGACATTTCAATCCTTTCAAAGCTGCTCAAGTCGACGACTCATGATTTGATTGCGAAATGTATACGCTAAGGAATAACCATCCGTAAACCAAGACCTTTTATGTACAGATAAAAACGCTCTGAGCACTATGGGACTTAACATCTGTGGTCATCAGTCCCCTAGAACTTAAAACTACTTAAATCTAACTAACCTAAGGACATCACACACATCCATGCCCGAGGCAGGGTTCGAACCTGCGACCGTAGCCGACACCCCCGGGATAACAAGGACGTCCAGCAGTGTTAGTGACGTCACACTAAGCGGCCCATAGCCGACGCAGCAGTCCACGGACACCTCCGTACAGACGCGCCTGATGCTAACGATCTTCTGTCCGTCATACAGAAAGGAGCCAACTATAATTCGAACCAAAGACCAAATTATATGTATTCTTGCAAACAGCATAAAGGTTCATAACGAAATACCGATTACATATACGGGCAGGAATAGGTTCTAGAACTCCTCTGAAAAGTGTTTATCTTCAGTACCAGAATGAACATCAAATTGTCAGGTTCTCTAAATAGAAAAGCACTTTGTTAGTAACAGACAGCAATAATGAGACTTGCAGTTGGTAATTTCTACGTGGAAATGCTGTAGAGAGATTGAAAATGGTAAGTAAAGAGAGCCTCAGCCTTTTGCTCACATTATTACATGTAATGCACTTGGTTGTTTTTCATTTCCTTACCTTTCATAACATTTTTAATATTGTTTCAAGAAGTGTATCTTCAATAGCAGAGTGAACTTCAAATTGTCAGGCTTTTCTTAAAGGAAAGAGCAGTCCCTTAGTATCACAGTGCAAGACAGAATCTTGTGTTCAGTGATGTCTATGTTAAAAGGAGAATATTTGATATCTATCTTTTGTTTCCATTCTTTATTACTGGGGATACACTTGTAAAAATTCTTGAAAAGAGCTGTCACCATGAACATATGAGTAAATTCACAATAGTCATGTTTTTTATGAGATAAAGCGAACTCTTGTTACCTTATTGTAAACGAAAGTTGTGAGGGTTTTGCTATGTATGACAGTGTTTAAGATAATTTACTTTCAATGTAATAGCTTGAAAATGTTAAGTCCTGCTGTCAGTTGGCATTTGTCACCACCTGTATGCGAGTTTTAAAGCTAAATAGTGTTCTGGCAATTATAAAATAGTGGCAAAGTTCCTCAATCGATTAAACTTATTCCTCCCCGTATATGTAATCGGTATTTCGTTATGAACCTTTATGCTGTTTACAAGAATATGTATAATTTGGCCTTGGGTTCGAATTATAGTTGGCTCCTTTCTGTATGACGGACAGAAGATTGTTAGCATCAGGCGCGTCTGTACGGAGGTGTCCGTGGACTGCTGCGTCAGCTATGGGCCGCTTAGTGTGACGTCACTAACACTGCTGGACGGCCTTGTTATCCCGGGGGTGTCGCCGTAGCAGTCGCGCGGTTCCGGACTGAGCGCCTAGAACCGCTAGACCACCGCGGCCGGCTATGTACAGATAGACAGGGACCATCAGGCATTTTGGAGACCGTAAAAAATCGCATGATATCGGAGGAAGGAGTCACCGACTTGCTGCGTACGGTAGAGGACCAGTTAGAAGACTATGACTTTTGTATCAGCTTGACGAAACGCCCTGTAATAAAGCAGCAATAGTTGTGGACAATAACACTCCTGAAATGGACTGGCCTACCCAGAGTCCCTACCTGAACCCAATGGAATGCCTTTGGGATGAGTTAAGACAACGTCGACTTGGCTCCAGACAGCATCGTCCATCAGTTACTGTGCGTAGGGACTTAAAGAGAACAGTGTACGATGGTCGATCACCTGCTCATAATCTCACATTTCTGTAGTCAGTTCTAAATGATACTTGAGGGAGTGTAAAGAGCGATACCACTGGTCAGTGGATGAATGGAAAGAGTGGTGAATCACTCTATACCCCTTGACAACCCATGGAAGGGTTAGGGTTTGGCGTATGTCTGGAGAACGTTATCTACCATCACGTGTAATACAAAAAGTGAATTACAGATCGGGTGGTGTTACTGTAGGGAGTGTTTTTCGTATTTGGGGTGTGGTCCCCTTATTGCACTTAAGAAAACGCTAAATGCGAAAAGTATGAATACATTTCACAGCATTATGTACTGCGAACAACAGAGGAACAGTTCGAAGACGATGACTGTTTATATCATCATGACAATGCACCCTGTCATAAAGCAGAAAAAGATTGTGAATAACATTTCTTAAATAGACTGGCTTACGCAGAGTCCCGACCTGAACCCAATGCAACACCTTTGGGATGAATCAGAACGACGACTTTACTCCAGACGCCAGAGCCCAACATCACTACTGTCTCTGGTTTCGCTCTTCAGGAAGAATGGCTGCCATTTCTCCACAGATAATCAAAAACCTCAATGAAAGTGTCCCCCAGAAGCTTCAAGCCGTCATAAACGAGAGGGGTTGACAGACCCCACATATCTGTCCACTAACCGATGTCCGCATACTTTTGATCAGATACCGCAGAGCCGGCCGCTGTGGCCGAGCGGTTCTAGGCGCTTCAGTCCGGAACCACGCTGCTGCTACGGTCGCAGGTTCGAATCCTGCCTCGGGCATGGTTGTGTGTGATGTCCTTAGGTTGGTTAGGTTTAAGTAGTTCTAAGTCCAGGGGACTGATGACCTCAGATGTTAAGACTCAAAGTGCTTAGAGCCATTTTATATACCGCAGAGACGAGATAAATGTGGTATAAATATGTAGGTTTCCGAGGCCTGTGTCAATCTCTTCAGGGTGTACTGGAACATCATTTAAAAAGGTACTTAAAATGCTAAAACACTGAACCGATGTTCCTCTTTGTTGCAGTGACCTTTCACAAACCATAGACTACCTTACCAGGGTATTAGTGCTTCTATATGTTGTCTGTCATAAGAGCAACGACATCAAATTTCATAGATTTTATTGGCCCTGAAGTAAAGCAGGTCGGTGTTGAGAGAGAGGGAGGGCATTTATGGAACCACATTAGTGGGCTACACGGCATTCAGTGACACACAGCGAGTCGGCGACAAGCTCTTGGAGGCCGTGTTTTCCTCCTGTTAATAGCGGAAAAACTTACGCTCTTCATGTATAAGGCATGTGTTCTTTCAAAGAATATAATTTCCACACTTATGAATTTGCAACATCTCCTCTCGTCGTCCTTCAAGACGCGATGATATGGGCTAGATGTAACAGCCAGACGTTTCACTCAGTTGTTGCAGGTAGTCTCTTACACTTCAGGTGCACGTAGCGAACCGTCTTTTACAATGCGTTCTTTACGCAGAAGATATTGCACAGTCGAAATTCCGTGGACAGCCCTCACCTTGATGCAATGTTCGCCCCGATAGCTGAGTGGTCTGCGTGACGGATTGCCGTCCTACGGGCCCGGGTTCGATTCCCGGCTGGGGCGAGGATTTTCTCCACTCATGGACTCGGTGTTGTGCTGTCTTCATCATCATTCCATCCCCATCCGGCGCGCAGGTCGCCCAATGTGGCGTCGATTATAATAAGATCTTCACCAAGGCGGTCGGACCTGCCCCGCAAGGGGCCTGCCAGCCAATGACGCCAAACGCTCGTTTCCATTTACCTTGAATCAATGGTTTTTTTTTTTTTTTTTTTTTTCCTTTGGGTGCAAATTGCTGAGGCTAAAAGCGCTCAGACTGCAATGAGAATTGCTGCAAATGATTAACGGGCCACTAACTTGTTGACAGGGAGTACATAAACATTTCCCAGGGATGTCAACTTTATAATTTTTTTTACCACGGGAACTATTCTTGGGAAATATGCATCACTCATACTCACAGTCACTTTGAAGATTAACCACACTTGATTGAAATAAAGCGTAATTAAAATGAAGTAAAATCTCCTAGGTTGATAGGGGGCGTCATATTTCTTCTATACGATCGACATTCGAGCATTCTGCTGTGATCTTGTTCAGGGTTTCGTGGAGTATACGGATGACTGGACACTGCCAAAGACCAATGTCGCATTCCTTAAAAAATGGAGTTGACCCGTGCTTATGCTGAAGAAGAACTATAACCCGGTCTAGCAATATACGATATTTTACCTTCAATAACACTGGCCACGAAAGCCTGCAGACTTACGATCAAAATCTTTACTACTTACAGCATGCGCTTGCGCCTTGTCTTTCTCGACGTACTTCACCCTCAAACCGCTGAGCCACTCCTTTGTGTCTGGCGCCCTTAATAATTATTTGGAAACTATTATTTACCATCTCTTCCGCTGATTTCTCTCCAATGAGATTTAGTATAACACTAGTATCGTCTGCAAAAAGTACCAATTTTGGTTAGTGAATGTTAAGTGGAAGGTAATACAGATACAAGGAATAGGAGCAGACCCAAAAATGAAACCTGTGGGATCCACTTTGTGATTTCTGAACTGAACACCCAAATAAATTGAGTGAAACTGCTGTATGGAGAAACTGAGGGTGTTGTTCGAATAAATCGTCAGTAACTGCTACGCAACCCTTGCGTTGAGTTATTCCGATAACTTGTTACGGTGGAATATTCCAAGAGAGTAGTGAGTGGCAGTATTTTTCAGTACAGTAACCGTGACTCCCACGTCTCCTGTGGCCAAGGAGCGAAGAGAGCGGCGACTGTGACCGGAAGCCGTTGTTACCTTCCGATTCTATGTCGACACCGCCGGACGGGCAGCTTACTACACCAACGCGACGGCCACAGCTCGGTGGCAGTGGGTAGTGGTGAATGTTGCAAACGAGGCGGGCAAAAAACTGCGCTGGCGTCTTCCCAGGTGGCTGTCGCGCACACCAGCGCGGCCGCGTGCCCAGAACTTGGCCGGCACGCCTCTCCCTCCAGGAGGTCGACGCAACGCCACACGCATCTAAATTTAGAAGCTTCACAGCTTTTGCACCCGAATTACCGGCGTGAAGCGCAATCTCCGCCTCAGCGCACAGTGCAGGGAAATTGTCTCTTCCTAATCTCCTCGGCCAGTCGTATGTCACCTTGTCCTAGACTGTCAACAGTATATTGCACATCTACATGTGCTGCGACCTGGAACGTAAACGAGCTTATCTGTGTAATTCCACAAGATACGAGGGTCACTCCAAAAGAAATGCAGACAATTTTTTTTAAAATCCATCTTTTGTTCTACATGTTTGAAAGTTTTACAATGTGTAGATACATTCTTTAGGAACAATATTTTCATTTCTCCACGTAATTTCCATCCCTCTCAACTGCCTTACGCCATCTTGGAACGAGCGCCTGTATACCTGCACAGCAAAATTCTGGACCAACCTGTTGGAGCCACTGTTTGGCAGCGTGCACGAGGGAGTCATCATCTTCAAACCTTGTTCCACGAAGAGAGTCTTTCAGTTTCCCAAAGAGATGATAGTCACATGGAGCCAGGTCAGGACTGTAAGGCGGGTGTTTCAGTGCTGTCCATCCGAGTTTTGTGATCGCTTCCATGGTTTTTTGACTGACTTGTGGTCGTGGGTTGTGGTGCAACAGCAAAAGATCCTGCTTTTGGTCGAACACGACTCGGTCGAGATTGAAGTTTCTTCAGTGTCGTCACATATGCATCAGAATTTATGGTGGTTCCACTTGGCGTGATGTCCACAAGCAAGAGTTCTTCGGAATCGAAAAACACCGTAGCCATAACTTTTCCAGCAGAAGGTGTGGTTTTGAATTTTTTTCTGGGTGAATTTGCATGATGCCACTCCACTGATTGCCTCTTTGTCTCTGGTGAAAAATGATGGAGCCATGTTTCATCACCTGTCACAATTTTTCCAAGAAATTCGTCTCCACCATTCTCGTACTGTTCCAAAAGTTCGCTGCATACCGTTTTTCTTATTTCTTTGTGAGCCACTGTCAACATCCTGTGAACCCAGTTGGCACAAACCTTTTTTAACACCAACACTTTCAGTATTCTGCAATCACTTCCTTCCCCTATCCCATCGTAACGTGACAATTCGTTCACTGTGATGCGTCTGTCAGCAGTTACCAATTCGTTAACTCTGCGCATTGTCTGGAGTGTGTGCAGTACGAGGCCTGCCGCTGCGAGGACAATCCTCAATATTGCCGTGCCCGCTTTCATCATGTAACCTGCTTGCCCACCGACTAACTGTACTGCGATCGACAGCAGCATCTCCAAACGCCTTTTTTTAACCTCTTGTGGATGTTTCCCACTGTCTCGTTTTCACGAGCACACGAATTCTGACAGCCCGTTGCTTCTGACGAACGTCAAGTGTAGCAGCCATCTTGAAGACATGCTGTGACGGCGCCACTCACGGGAACAGGTTGAACTAAGTTTGAAAACAAGCAGGAAGGATGTATCTACACACTGTAAAACTTTCACACATGCAGAATGAAAACTGTATTTTTACAAAAATAGTGTGCATTTCTTTTGGAGTGACCCTCGTAGATTAAGGGAAGCGCTTATCACCAAGAGACTTGATACTGCAAAAGATGGTCATCACTAAAATTTTTTGATGCGTTCTGTTAAGGGCGAAAAAACTTTCGCATAATGAGTCACTGGTAGGTAACACATCTCGACTGTACTTGGATCATACGTGCAAAGAGCTGCTACATATAGTACAGAAGATAAAGTAATGCGGAAATGACACTTTTATTCAAAGACAATAATTAAACTGCGAATCATGATGGTCCTCTGGACATTGAAAGAGGTGGTACTTGGTTCTTAGCAGGGATTATGATCACCACGGACGGCAGTGCATGATCTCCAATGTGCTCCCATGTTGCTCACAACATTGATAAAGAGCCCTTGAGTTAGGGCGCTATATTCCACACTAGTGCGCTTGAAAACTGCTGGATGGTTGTTGGTGCATGTGAAAGTGCTGCAGCGTGTCTCCCCAACGCATTCCACACGTTCTCGATAGGATTGAGTCTGGGGAATGAGCAGGGCAAGAGTATGACGAATATTCTCCGGTTCCAAGAGCTACTTCACCTACGCTGATCAATGCGGTCGCTCATTTCCTCCATAAAAATGAAGTCAGGGTAAAATGCACAGCTGAGAAACCTCACGTCGCGATGGAGAACAGTGCTACAATAATGTTGACTGATAAGTACATCATATTCAAAAATCTGAAGGTCAGTACGTCCATGCAACATTATATCTCCCTGCACCGTAACACCTAGACCACCGAAACGGTCATGTTCGATATGTCCCTGCGTGCATAACGTGTTTCCAACTCCCGCCATATATAGGTATGTCTAGCATAGTCAAATGTGATCGGTTGCTATGTTGTGAAGAGGGAAAATGTTGCAGGGCGAACTGTCGCACAGATGTTTGAACACAGTGCACTCAGCAGTCACCATTCTTGTGACATTGTAATCATGTGAGGCTTTTGAGGGGTGCACTCGGTCCTGACTTCATTTTTAATGACGAAAATGCGCAACCGCTTCTAACGGTGCAGGTGTAGGGTCTCGTGGAAGGAGGAAGTTATTCGACGAATAGACTGGCGTGCCCCTTCCCCCTATTAAGTCCCATCGAGAACTTGTGACATGCGTTTGGGAGACTGCGCTGGTGGATAAATGGAATGCCCTACAGTAATAACTCCTTAGTAACCTTGCGGCGAGCGTGGTAGCACGTTGCAGGGCGTGGATTGCCCCCTGTGGTCATCACACACCCTATTAAGGAAGACGTACAACCGTTTATAACATACATGGGACCAACATTAATCGCGGTGACTTCAGCGTAATTACTGTCGTTCAATAAAAGTGTCATTTCTGTTCGTCTGTGTTTGCCTTCACTTACTTGCTTATTATAGTGTAGCAATTCTTTCGAAAAATGTTCAAATGTGTGTGAACTCTTATGGGACTTAACTGCTAAGGTCATCAGTCCCTAAGCTTACACACTACTTAACTTAAATTATCCTAAGGACAAACACACACACCCATGCCCGAGGGCGGACTCGAACCTCCGCCGGGACCAGCCGCACAGTCCATGACTGCAGCGCTCTAGACCGCTCGGCTAATCCCGCGCGGCAGCAATTCTTTCTTTGTATGGTCCAAGTTTCATCAAGGTATGTTACTTGGCCGCAACACATCACGCGAAAGTTACTTTCGTTTATAAGTCTTGGACACCAAACTGTGTGTGTGTGTGTGAACGTAATTTAACGTGAGTTTCTTAAAAATGTCCTGCGCTTGTACAAGAACATTATTAAGTAATTATCCAGTAATAAACAATTTGGATTGGCGGTAAGAAATGAAAGAGGAAGCCATATTGTAGAATTTTGCACAGAGCATAACTTAATCGTAGCTAACACTTGGTTCAAGAATCATGAGAGAAGGTTGTATACATGGAAGAATCCTGGAGACACTAAAAGGTATCAGATAGATTATATAATGATAAGACAGAGATTTAGGAACCAGGTTTTAAATTATAAGACATTTCCAGGGGCAGATGTGGACTCTGACCACAATCTATTGGTTATGAACTGTAGATTAAAACTGAAGAAACTGCAAAAAGGTGGGAATTTAAGGAGATGAGACACGGATAAACTGATTAAACCAGAGGTTGTACAGAGTTTCAGGGAGAGCATCAGGGAACAATTGACAGGAATGGGGCAAAGAAATACAGTAGAAGAAGAATGGGTCGCTCTGAGGGATGAAGTAGTGAAGGCAGCAGAGGAGCAAGTAGGTAAAAAGACGAGGGCTAGTAGAAATCCTTGGGTAACAGAAGAAATATTGAATTTAATTGATGAAAGGAGAAAATATAAAAATGCAGTAAATGAAGGAGGCAAAAAGGAATACAAACGTCTCAAAAATGAGATCGACGGGAAGTGCAAAATGGCTAAGCAGGCATGGCTAGAGGACAAATGTAAGGATGTAGAGGCTTATCTCACTAGGGGTAAGATAGATACTGCCTACAGGAAAATTAAAGAGACCTTTGGAGAAAAGAGAGCCACTTGTATGAATATCAAGAGCTCAGATGGAAACTCAGTTCTAAGCAAAGAAGGGAAGCAGAAAGGTGGAAGGAGTATATAGAGGGTCTATACAAGGGCGATCTACCTGAGGACAATATTATGTAAATGGAAGAGGATGTAGATGAAGATGAAATGGGAGATACGACACTGCGTGAAGAGTTTGACAGAACACTGAAGACCTGAGTCGAAACAAGGCCCAGGGAGTAGATAACATTCCATTAGAACTATTGACAGCCTTGGGAGAGCCAGGCCTGACAAAACTCTACCATCTGGTGAGCAACATGTATGAGACAGGCAAAATACCCTCATATATAATAATTCCAATCCCAAAGAAAGCAGGTGTTGACAGATGTGAAAATTACCGAACTATCAGCTTAATAGGTCACAGCTGCAAAATACTAACGCGAATTCTTTACAGACGAACACGTGAGGCAATACTGACCTTACGCCTTATCTTAGAAGAAAGATTAAGGAAAGGCAAACCTACGTTTCTAGCATTTGTAGACTTAGAGAAAGCTTTTGACAATGTTGACTGGAATACTCTCTTTCAAATGCTGAAAGTGGCAGGGGTAAAATACAGGGAGCGAAAGGCTATTTACAATTTGTACAGAAACCAGATGGCAGTTATAAAGAGTCGAGGGGCATGAAAGGGAAGCAATGGTTGGGAAGGGAGTGAGACAGGGTTGTAGCCTGTCCCCGATGTTATTCAATCTGTATATTGAGCAAGCAGTAAAGGAAACAAAAGAAAAATTTGGAGTAGGTATTAAAATCCATGGAGAAGAAATAAAAACTTTGAGGTTCGCCGATGACATTGTAATTCTGTCAGAGACGGCAAAGGACTTGGAAGAGCAGTTGAACGGAATGGACAGTGTCTTGAAAGGAGGATATCAGATGAACATCAACAAAAGCAAAACGAGGATAATGGAATGTAGTCGAATTAAGTCGGGTGATGCTGAGGGAATTAGATTAGTGAATGAGACACTTAAAGTAGTAAAGGAGTTTTGCTATTAGGGGAGCAAAATAACTGATGATGGTCGAAGTAGAGAGGATATAAAATGTAGACTGGCAATGGCAAGGTAAGCGTTTCTGAAGAAGAGAAATTTGTTAACATCGAGTGTAGATTTAAGTGTCAGGAAGTCGTTTCTGAAAGTATTTGTATGGAGTGTAGCCATGTATGGAAGTGAAACATGGACGATAAATAGTTTGGACAAGAAGAGAATAGAAGCTTTTGAAATGCGGAGCTACAGAAGAATGTTGAAGATTAGGTGGGTAGATCGCGTAACTAATGAGGAGGTATTGAATAGGGTTGGGGAGAAGAGAAGTTTGTGGCACAACTTGACTAGAAGAAGGGATCGGTTGGTAGGACATGTTCTGAGGCACCAAGGGATCACAAATTTAGCATTGGAGGACAACGTGAAGGGTAAAAATCGTAGAGGGAGACCAAGAGAAGGATACACTAAGCAGATTCAGAAGGATGTAGGCTGCAGTAGGTACTGAGAGATGAAGGAACTTGCACCGGATAGAGTAGCATGGAGAGCTGCATCACACCAGTCTCAGGACTGAAGACCACAACAACAACAAACAATTTAGCGTATCCCAGAGAATTCCTATCAGTTCTGTTTTATGTACCTGTCCAACATACTACCTACTTTTGAGGCGCCAAGATGCTCGTCTTTATCCGTTTCTACGCAACGTGCGACAGTGGTCACTTAAGATAGTGGCCGACAAGCAAGAGCGCATTGGATATGTTCAAAAGTTCGAAAGAACCGCTGTAAGAATCACGTTTACTAAAGGTTATATCCTTTAGTAAAAATTTACGTTATCCCATGAACATTTGCCAAACTTATCCAGTATCCTTCTTTGTTAGATGGTGGCTAACTCGTCTTCTGCGTGAGGTACTTGCAATCTGCCCGACAGTCTTCTTTTGGTACAGTCCTAGACAAAGCGATTGGTGCTCATTATAGTGCCAGAATCACAAATATTGTTAAATCGGAGGCCGTGTTCGTGCCTGACCTAGTTGCATAATGTGCAATGAGGTAGCGATTAAACTTGGGCCACAATTCACTCGTTAGTTGCTCGACCGTGAACAAATTGATTCACGAGTATGGCCCGAGGATGTGTCGAGCTGAGGAACATTCCTGTTGTTCGTACTTAGAACACTTTTTCCCTCATCAGTAAACAGAATTTATCTGTGGAATGGTGACGGGCAAAGTTTTGGTAACATTGAAACGAATTGATCAGATGGTTAAATTCTCTAAAGTGCATTTGCCTGCTCGTCAGTTTGATCAGTTATGAGCACTTCAAAGTGGAGAACCCAAGAACAAGCGAAATACATCTTAAGAGGTGTATACCCTCCCAAACAAGTTCACTCAAGTTTCTGGAAGAGGCTAACACGCGAATGGAATTTACGTGGTGCATCTGAAAGGTGTAGGGGCTGCGAAAAGACTAGAGTACAGTTACGTATTCACTTACGATACGGAATGGTAAAGCTTCAGGAAAGCCTCTGTTTCAATACCTTCGCAATGACCCGAAGTGGGCTGGGTAGGAGCTTGGTTCAAAGCTCCATCCAGTCATCGTGATTTAAGCTTTCCGGCTTTTCCTGTAATCGCTTCATGTGAATACCGCGATGCTTCCTTCAAAAGACCATTGCCGATATCGAACCTCAAGATTGTTTTCAGTGGCCTCGTTGGCCACGCGACATTTTCCTGTAATCTGAGGGAATTTAGGGAACCCACTGGAAGCTGAAGCGGAATGGCGGTACCGGAATACGAATTCGGCCACTCTACAGTGTACGACTTGCGTTAAGCCGATCGCCTGTTTGCCGTCCACTACAGTTTTTCATCTGTGAAACATTTCTACAGCGAAAACTCTCAAATGGCAGATGGTGGGATATCGCTTCGTGGAAAGCTTGAGATAGTGATGTTTACTTATGAGTAATGCGAAAGCTGTGCGCAGTTTGAAACGTGACGTTTACTCGCGTGACAGAGGTGTTAAAGCTTCACTCAAGCGCTGAATGAGATTAACAGATGCCTCTTCTTCCACCAGTTTCAACGCACTCCACACGGCGCGCTCTGCAAAGGCAGACAATACACGAAAAGTCGAGAATACACTACGTAACGGAATTAAAGAATCACTTCTCCGTAATTGTCTCCCATTGCGACGCAGAAGTTTGAATGTTGGCTGAAAGGTGCTGCAACCTTCCTCTGTCATGGTGCAGAAGCGTGGCGCCCTGCTACGTCACACTCGTGGTCTGCGACGCTTCAATCGGCAAGCTGTCGACACAAACGAAAGAAAGGCCAGACCTCACAAGTTCATACGAGCTGTAAGGCGGGTTAATGATGTCACAGTGGCACTAAATTTCACCACAGTTCTGCCCAACGTCACCGTGGACGTGTCCCACGATGAGACGGTCGTCACACCCTCTTACCCACATTTCACCCCTTGTTTTGATGTCTCTGCGATGGAGGTCAGATCCGCGACGCCCAGCTTTGAACTCACACGGTTTTCTTATGGCCGACAGAGGAACACATTTTAGACTTAAGGGTCTCTCAGAATCGACACAAAAAGGCCTCAGAGGGTGGCATGATGGGCGTCAATGAAACCATCCATTCCTTTCCTTGCGGAAAATAACAAGAAATGGTATCTGGCAAAAACAGATATTATTTTATAAAAAACAAAACCATCCTGATGAATGTATGACGATTTAAAAGCTGAGCTCGAAAATTATCCAGGAGAGGAGTTTTCATCCAGAAACTGTGAGAGCCGAATGTATTCGGGTAACAATAGTAACACTACATTTGATATAGTACGTGTATGATTCTCCTGCGCTAACGTGTTTGTAACGGAGTCTTGTTTGTACGTCCTCACCTTTCGTGCTGATACTAAGTACTGATGCGTCGCTGCCTCCATATTTATAAAGGCTTATTAAAATGATCTAGACACACTTAAGTAATTGCAAAACGCGTTTGTGTTAAGGTAAAACTGTTATATGTGTGGAAACAGCAACTCATAAAAAAAAAGTTAGAGTTACCTCTAGCAACGTGGCTGCCAGGGCGACAGACGTGCATTTTGGGTAGTTAATGGCGCAATTGCAAGAGGACAGTGATAATTTCGTTTGTCAAGTGGACGGTGCACCACTGCACTCCCACAGTGACGTTCGTGAGCTCCTGGACACTGAGCTTCTGCGATCTCCTGTTGCTGGCATGTTCCCCACCTTCCCATGGACCAGACGCCATGCGGCTTTTGCCTTGGGGCTACACTGTTTTCAAATGTCCACTTCCCCACAACTGCACTAAAAATGAAATGGAATTCCTGGCCGGGAGGCCCCATCCGGGGAAGTTCGGCCGCCAAGTGAAAGTCCAATTTCAGTCAACGGCGCATTGGGCAACTCGCGTGCCGCTGATGAGGATGAAATGATGATGAGGACAACACAACACCCAGTCCACGAGCGGAATCGAAATCGGGCCCGCTGTGTGGGAGGGAAGCACGTTACCATTTTTTTTATCTCATTTTGTTCGGTATTGTTCATTCTACTTGTTCGGGGCGGACTTCCCATGACGCTTGTTCAAGTTCATTGATGATCCATTAATTCAGTTTTTTTATTACAGAGGGCAGCTAACGCTCTGACCGAACGCGCTGAGCTACCGTGCCGGCAGCTAAGTGAGGACACAACTTCACTGACTTACGAGGCCATAACAGGGCAGCTGTGACTTACGTCGATGTGGACACTTTACGACGAGTGTGGACTAAACTGGACAATGGACGTGTGTAGTGTGACTAATGGATCACACTTTGGACGTTTGTCAACATGGCAAAAAGACAGGGTGTTTCAAGTATATGGCAGGAATGATCATTCGAAACAAAAAGGTCGAATAAACATGGGTTCTAAAAGGCATACCGTAAGAGCTATGAGCAATTCTTGATTTTGATACTGTGAAACAAATCTCTTCTACTGCAAGCTCTTTGCTTTCTTTGGTTTGGAAAGCTAGTGTGGACCAAAACAAGAAAAAATGTCCAGTAAACATTTGCTCTGAAATGCATACCTTAAAAGTTATGAGCATTCGTTCATTAGAAGAGTTGTGTTTCAACGTAGCGAAGATGAACTAGTGCTCATAGCTCTTAAGTCATGCATTTCAGAGTACATGTCTACTGGACATTTTTTTCTTGTTTTGGTACATACTGCCGTTTCCCAAAATATGGAAAGCAAAGAGCTTGCAGTAGAAGAGCTTTGTTTCACAGTATCGAAGATGAAAAATTGCTCATAGCTCTTAAGGTATGTGTTTCAGATCCCATGTTTACTTAACTTTTTCGTTTCGAATGATTATTCCCGTCGTATCCTTGAATATTGACTGTTTTCTGTACCATAAATTTACGTGGTTTGTGGCGGTGACAGTGACATCAGTGGCACACAGATCCGCCTTCGGAAACCTTCAAGGAAACTTAAGTACGACCCGCCACGCCTCTGCACTCCGAAAGACGGTTCGTCTTTCTTCAGCAGTTCCAGAAAACACCCTGCACTGGCTCCTCGCATGTTGCCAACCCAGTTCGTGCCGTAAGCAAGCTCCTTCCACAGGAACGACACAGCAGTTTGTCCTTATTTAGCTTCCTAGCAAGGTCAATTTTTGGGATAATAACTGTCTTCTCTAACGAGAATTTAACAGCTTCGCTCTCGTTTCCTGTCCCAAGAAGGCGTCATTGTGGAAAATTACCACCATCACGTGACCATGTGCCGTGAGTCAGTGTTATTCGTCTGCCATCTCCCTCGTTCACGTCAGCGACAGTAATTTTTTAAAAAAGTCTGTAAAGACACAATACCGGGATTTGTCTAACGTTTTTACCAAAAATCTCTAAAAGTTGTTGACCAACTTACTTAAAATTTTTTACACGATACTCCAGTGAATGTTCAAATGGACGCAGGGTAATGTCTATCAATTTGAGGTAGTTTCCCTACTTGACAGACCACAAGTGTCCCGTATCAAACTGTTCGTCTCAACTTGCTACCTGAAGAATATGCTACCTCAAATTGGCCTACAGAAGCTACGTAAGCTACAGCGCATGCGCGCCGGCCGGGGTGGCCGAGCGGTTCTAGGCGCTACAGTCTGGAACCGCGCGACCGCTACGGTCGCAGGTTCGAATCCCGTCCCGTGCATGGATGTTTGTGATGTCCTTGGGATAGTTAGGTTTAAGTAGTTCTAAGTTCTAGGGGACTGATGACCTCAGAAGTTAAGTGCCATATTGCTCAGAGCCATTTGAACCATTTTTTTACAGCGCATGTGCGTCGAGCGACTTTTTCAACACACTCGCGCTCTCTTCACACAAACCATTAGTTCTAGAGAAAAAGATGAATGAGACCTTTTTTGTAAGAAATTCAATACAGTTTAATTTTGTACTGCGACATGTTTTCACTGGAGGGGGTGGTTTCGAGTTATTAAAGAAAAACGTAAAAAAGTGATATTAAATGTGTTCTATCGCGGAAACCATTGGAAATACGGCATACTTCCATAAGAAGGTTTTTTTTTTAGAATCACTAATACCATCACCCCTCAAAGCATGTACCTTTCCCTCTGACTCACCGTACCCTATTTTTACACAATACTCTAATAAATATTCGGACAGACGCAGGCTATATATATTTTTTTATTTGTATGGTGTACACACACACACACACACACACACACACACACACACACACACACAAATATATATAATTTTATAAGGACAAGTCCATGTTTAACGTCGTTACCAAAAATCTCGAAAAGTTCTTGAACAATTTCCTGCAAATTTTGACACGATACACCAATAAATATTGAGATGGATACGGGCTATACATTTTTTCAAACGGGAATGTACAGCTTTCCTCTTAAAACTGACTGTCAGAAAGGAAATTCTGTGCTGTGATGTGCTGTGCTGTGGAAATGTGAAGTTTATTTTCTTTCCTGCAGTCAGTTTCAAGTAAAATAGGAAGGCACCTAAACCATTAGACAAATTGTTTCTCACACGTGTATTCTTTCGCATTACACATAATTCCAAACAATAATCGTATACAGAACGATGTACTGTTTTGTTATCTTCCTTGGTTTTACAGAAAACAGAAAATGTGTTTTTATGGCTTACCGGCTTACGATTAGAATACTACAACGGACTCTGAGTCGTTCAAAGTTTTGGAATCCTAGCGATTCACAGATTAAAACTGTGCGATATATTGTCATTGGATGTACTGTCCTCACAGATCGAGCAGTTCAGTTTATCTCTTGCACCCGTACACCAATGATCGCAATTGATTTACCTATATATTTTAAGTGACTCACATTCCCAATGAAGTTTCGTTCACAATAAGAGTAAAGAAGGTTCAGTGTGAATGAGGGTGCAAGGAGAGATGGGGAGACAGGGGGACTGATTGGTTGATTGATTGATTTTTACTGCCCAAAAACAAAACATTTACAGGGATGTAAGGTTTGTATGAGCAACGTCAATAAATGTACAAACAACAATGACAATATATACACAAATAATTAATCTGTTAGAAATTGTGCTCAAAGAAATCTTCCATTTTATAAAAACAATTTTGAATTAATAAAGTTCTTACAAATATCTTAAAGTGTTTCAGCTCCAGATTCTTAACTGACTCTGGTAGTTTATTAAATAGCTTTACAGATGTGTGTTTGAAGCTGTTTAGAGATTTGGTATATGAGCAGTAGTCTTTTCTTACATCATTACAGTGTCGTGTGTTATAACTATGTACATCGGAATTCGGATCAAAACTAGACAAGTTCTTTTTAATGTACAAGAGACATTGAAATATGTATATACATGGCAAGGTCATATTACTAAGTTTAATAAATAATTATCTAAAGCCGGCCGGAGTGGCCGAGCGGTTAAAGGCGCTACAGTCTGGATCCGCACGACCGCTACGGTCGCAGGTTCGAATCCTGCCTCGGGCATGGATGTGTGTGATGTCCTTAGGTTAGTTAGGTTTAAGTAGTTCTAAGTTCTAGGGGACTTATGACCACAGCAGTTGAGTCCCATAGTGCTCAGAGCCATTTGAACCATTTGAATTATCTAAAGTGAGTTCTAGGTGGTACTTTACATATCAGTCTGACAGCTTATTTCTGGGCTGTAAATAAGCATTTTGAGTAGCAATTATATCCCCACAAGGTTGTCCCATACATCAAATGAGAGTGAATATGACTATAATAGACAGAAAGCAAAATTTTCTCATCTACTGTTGCTTGTAATTTTCTGAGCATAAATATTCCTTTAGAAATTTTTGGTGTTAAATAATTCACATGTGCCTGGCAGCCTAAATTATTTTGCAAAACAATGCCAAGAAATTTTACGGGAACTGTCTCTAAGGTGATTCTATTGTTATAAGAAATGTTTAATTCCAGTGTTTTATTTATTTTCATAGACAGGCTATTGGTATTGCACCAGTCAGAAAGTATATCTACCTTGAGTGAGGCAGAGTTACTTATGTTATTGTTCGTAGGCACTGTAACACTTAAACTGATATCATCTCCATACAAATAACAGGTTGTAGTGTCATCTATTAGATTGCTAGGTAGGTCATTGATATATAATATGAACAAGAGAGGGCCCAAGATTGACCCTTGAGGAACACCATGGTTAACGGGTAAGAAACTAGAATATTGGTTACTGAAGTAAACAGTTTGAGATCTATTAGATAAGTATGACTGAATAATTTTAACAGCAGAGACAGAGAAACCTGCAGTTTTTTAATTTCAGCAGCAGAGTGTTGTAGCACACAGTGTCAAACGCACAGAGAAAGGAAGGGGAGGAGGAGGGGCTGGATGAAGAGAAGAGGGTGGAGGACGTGGGAAGAGAGGGGGAGGGTGGGGGGGGGAAGGAGATTAGAATGTAAATCCAGCTCCTTTTCAAATTTAGCAATTGCGAAGCTTTGCTGGTTTCGCTAGTGTTCGTTTCACTACAGGCTGGTAGCCCGAAATAGAAAGAGGATTTCGTTCCACAGTGACCGAAATGTTCCGAAATAAACTCGTAGTTTTGTGCGGCACAACGGTTGGAGAACTTTACGGCGAAGGGCGAGTCGGCGTTAATATTTGAAGCGCGGCCCGGAGTGCCGCTGGGCGCGGGCAGAGGTTGGCCGCGGCGGCGAGTGGCGGCGGGCAGACGTCGGAACGGCGGCGGCGGCGGCGGCGGCGGGACAGGGTACGGAGACGCCGTGTTTGATTGACCTTTGGCTTTTAGAGCCGCGGCCCGCCGCGCGGATCAATGGCGCCTCAGTCGGCCTGCATCCCAATCCCCAATTCTGCCGACACGTCTGTGCCGGGACTGACGGCTTTCCGCGGGCCTCGCAGCCTTCTCGCCTTATCAGCTGCAACTCGCCTCACCGCTGCGTCCACAAATGTCCCATTAGTAATATGGCCCGGCTCCCGCTGCTTCGCTCGCGTAGACTGTACGGTCTGCACAGATTTTTATGTTATTCGCAAATTAAATTGTAACACCTTCTAAGCTATTCGCGCTAGTTAAGGCCATTGAGATATTATCGTTTCTGAATGTACTTCTGAGAAAAATGCGATTCTGGTAGCTGAAGTCGGAGGATTTTATTAATCCTACCTTTTGAGTTCTTGTGCTGATATTCCCACAGAAAGTTTCATCCCGAACTTTTTTTTATTTCTAATAAAGAAGTGTGATACAAGTTTTCGTACATTTAGCTTTAAAAACGTTTTAATGTAACGAAATGTATTTTTAAAAATTTTCTTCCCCTATTTCACATTCTTAGGAAGTGAAT
This sequence comes from Schistocerca serialis cubense, assembly GCF_023864345.2. Taxonomy (NCBI): domain Eukaryota; kingdom Metazoa; phylum Arthropoda; class Insecta; order Orthoptera; family Acrididae; genus Schistocerca; species Schistocerca serialis. The sequence continues at coordinate 261,349,986 of NC_064641.1, forward strand.
TTTCAAAACAACGAAACACGTATTTTCGTTATTTCTAACCGGGAAGTCAAGCAGCAATTTTCGTAAAAATGCTTTAGTATTTCTTTCACAACGTTTTATTTAAAAAAAGCTCCCAGGCTCTACTGCGTCCTCTGTTACACCCATTTCCAAAAATTCACAAACTCTTATTTTTTTAAATTTCTGACTGAGAAACCAAATCCCAATTTTCGTAGTTTTAACTTTGCCTTAGCAAAGCCTGTTTCATCCCCTTGGAGGTGGAATTCGAAAAATCCCTTCTTAAACGACGACTACAGTATGAGATCAACACCTCTCCAAATTTCAAATTTCTCAGGGCTTTGAGCTAGGCCATGATGAGTCAGTCAGTCAGAACATTTATACAGGATGTTAAAAAACCATCCACTATTTCAGGGGATGATGGATCGCATCGAAATAAGACAAAAATGTCGCATGACTGTGGGTCCTACAAAGCATACGTTCTGACATATGGCATCTGAACACGTGTTTATAGGAGATGCTCTTGTGGTGTCATCTATGGAAATGCATTACGTCTACTACAGACGCCTATCCGATAGTTAAAGGTAAATACAACCCCTGGCCTGGAATACGGCCTGGTGGGAAGGCACCACGAACATGTGATTGCCGATTGAGTCCCGTTGTTGCATTGGTGCACCGTGTCATACTAGGGTTTACAGCGTGCTGGAATACCGCCGTGGCCGCGCTGGGCAGCCGCGCGGTCCAGGCATCTTGTCGCGGTCCGTCGGAGGTTCGGGTCCTCTCTCGGGCATGGGTGTGTGTGTCGTCCTTATGGTAAGCTAGTTTAAGTTAGATTAAGTAGTGTGTAAGCTTAGGGACCAATGACCTCAGCATCTTGGTCCCGTAAGACCTTACCACAAATTTCCAAAATACTTCCGTGTAACATTGATGTAAACATTAGTTTGGTCAGTGATATGCAGTGAGTTGTTCCCTTTACATTGTGAGATTGTACTGTAGTCTTGTTACATCTGTTTACGTTCGCATACATTTCCGAGTGCGTACCGTGATGTTTGGCCTACTTGCAGGTCACTTTTGAAGTTCATGGTATTTTGATATCTGTGGTACGGCTCGACATGTTTTTTCTCTTGCACATACTCTGACACAACCTAGCAACGGAGAGAGAGAGAGATAGATAGAGAGAGAGAGAGAGAGAGAGAGAGAGAGTTGTTAACCAATATTATTCTACATATGTTGTCCAACAATATGGAAACACCACGAGAAACGGGAACAAATTCAGTGACAGATAAGCCTGCATGCCGCGCTGTTCTATTTGACCATGAACGGCACCCGTGCAATCTCCTCAATACGTTGCAAGTGTCAGTCATGTTCAGGACAGTGTTCCGTGCAGTTTTCAAGCCATGTCTCACAGCTAAGTGAATTCGAACGTGGGCAAATTCTTGGTGCTCGTATGATCGGGCACTTCCGTAACCAAGGTACCCAAAGTCTTCTGCTGTTTCAAGAGGCATCATATTGAAGATCTATGCTGCATATAGGGAAAGCGGGAAAATATCATCCACTAAGTCACGACTCAGACAAAAGTGTGTGTTGAGTTATCGTGACGGACAATCATTGAAGGCGATTGTGACGAAAAATAAAGGGTCGGCAGCTGCAGAAGTCACTGCAGATCTTAATGCTGCACTCGCGAACCCTGTCAGCACCAAAACGGGACGAGGCGAGCTCCAGAATCTGGGAACTGCAGGATATGCTGAAATTCGAAAACCATACATCAGTGATGCAAGTCCCCGAAACAGCGAAATATGGTGCCGAAGGCATGGAACCTGGACTATCAAGCAAATGGAAGAAAATCATTTGCCAGATGAGTTTTTTCACACTGTTCCCAACTTCTGGCCGAGTTTCCGTCTCAGGAGTGAAACACGGCGCAGTCTCTGTGATGATTTCGGCGGCCATATCGTGCTATTCCGTGGGCCCCATGTTTACTCTGCAAGGTCTCATTACTGCCAAGGAATATATAACCATTTTGGTTGATCGGGTACATTCCACGGTAGAAAGTCTGGTCCCCAATGGTGATGCTGTGATCCAAGAGGACAGCGGTCCTGTTCACAAAGCTCGGATTGCCCAGGACTGGTTCTGTTGGTTGGTTGGCTCTGAGCACTATGGGACTCAACTGCGGAGGTCATTAGTCCCCTAGAACTTAGAACTAGTTAAACCTAACGAACCTAAGGACATCACAAACATCCATGCCCGAGGCAGGATTCGAACCTACGACCGTAGCGGTCTTGCGGTTCCAGACTGCAGCGCCTTTAACCGCACGGCCACTTCGGCCGGCGGACTGGTTCTGTGATCGCGAGTATGAACTGTCGCATCTCCCCTGGGCATCACGGTCACCACATCTCATTGTTATTAAGCTTTTATGGTCCACATTGGAGAGAAGGGTGCCTAATAGCTTTCCACCTCCATCGTCATTACCTGAACTTGCCAGTCTTTTGCAGGAAGAATGATACAAGATTCCCCTGAAAACCACACGGGATCGGTATTCATCCATTCCGAGACAACTGGAATGCCAACGGTTTTCCTACCCCGTATTAGACACGGTAATGTGTTAAGGTTTTTGGTACTGCCGTACTACTTTCGTTCAACACCTGTATCTACATTAAGACTGAGAATCACTTTGGTCTCATCGTAAAAGTTGAGCTCGTAATTAAGTACAATTTAAGAGCATAAAGGATCTACGTATTTGTCGCCAACTCTTACTCCTTTGATGAATCTCTTTCATCAGTAGAGTCAACTAATATATACAGGGCGTAGCAAACATGCTATTAAAGGCTGATAGGGATTGTACGTTGTTCTCTGTAGAAAAAGATTTGGATATAAAATAAGTTTGTAGATCGGATCACTTTCAAGTCTCCCGCTTCACGGTACGTGCAGGAGACGGTGAGCTATGACCTGCATGCTCTACAGGAGAACGTGGCATGGACAATGTTGCCAGTACTCGTCGTCAGGTTCTCATCTGCGTCGAAGGACGCAATCGTCAAAGTAGGAGAACCCCCGCGTCCGTCTCTACAGGACGAAGAGGTAAATTAACTGCACAAAAATAAGGTGCAAAGCACAAAAAGAAGCGTTCTGTTGTAGACAAAGTATCAGAGCCACCCAGTATGTTTGCTCTTTCTGAAAAACTTAATATCAGTTGACACTCAGCAAGATTACATGTGGGTGAAGGCTTATCTATAGGTATCACGTATGCGGCAAGTGCATCTATATTTGAACTTTGCAAACCGCTGTACAGTACGTAGTGGAGGGTACTTGCTAAACCATGTTCTACGCCGTTCGCCTGTGGAGCGCAGGAAAATATCGGAATACCCCCGTACACATCCTAATGCTTTTCCTATATTTCTAAACAAAGGACAGTTTAGATCACACATTTATTTATTGCAATAACCGGTTGCGATCGAATTAAGTCTTCTTCAGATTTAAAATACAGGAGAGCATGATAGTTACGCGACATGACAGCTACAGTTCTCTCCCCTGTTACTTCAGAAAGTTGGTCTAATTACACCGAAACAGGTAATTACTATAAATAAAAAACGTCATATAGATTGTGCTTTGTTCATAAAATTATAAAACAGGATCACCTTTATCTCTTAGCGACACAGTTTTTTTTATTACTTTCTCTATCCCTCTCCGAGATATAAGATAGAAATAGAAGAAACGTCGCAGTCTACCTCACACAGACGTTTGCTGGATTTAGATTCTTTATATACAAAATTGAAAGGGGAATTAAAGTTCAGGGAGTATAAATATAAACATTTAAATTTATCAATGACATTGTATTTATGTCATAGATTGCAAAGGACCTGGAAGATCAGTTGAACGGATTTTTTTAAAAATTTATTTTAATTTATTTGCTGCCATTTACAAATGACTTTCAACCTATTAAATTAAAATTAAAGTTAAAGTTTAACAATCCTGCATCTTTACACACTTGTAACGCTAAACGTGAACGAAATGAGCAGTGTCTTGAAAAGAGGTTATAAGATGAACATCAACAAAGGTAAAACTACGATTTTTGGTATGTGAATAGCAAAATGCCTGGTGATGCCACAATTAGGGACATATAAACTGCAGACTTGAAATAACAAATATACTTTTATGAAAAACAGAGATGTTTTAAAACCTAATAAAAATTTAAAAGTTAGGAAGTCTTTTCTGGAAATATTTGTCTGGAGTGTAGCTTGGAACGGAAGCGAAATTTGGTCGATAAACAGCATAGACAACAAAACAGAAGCTTGGAATGTGTTACTAAAGAAGAATGCAGAAGATCAGTGAGTTAGATTGGATGGTGCAGAGATTCTGAATTCAACCGAAGAAAAAATAAATTTATGGCACCACTTGACTAAAACAAGGGATTGATTGATGGGAGGCATCCTGAAGCATCAAGGAGTAGTTAATTTGATAATGGAGGGAAGTATATGGTTAAAATAGGAGGGCAGACCAACACTGCGACCCCTTGCAATGCTTCAGTCCGAAACTGCGGTGCTGCTACGGTCGCAGGTTCGAATCCTGCCTCTGGCATGGTTGTGTGTGATGTACTTAGGTTAGTTAGGTTTAATTAGTTCTAGTCTAGGGGACTGATGACCTCAGATGTTAAGTCCCATAGTGCTTAGAGCCATTTGAACCATTTTTTTGAACCTTTGCAATGTCAAGTTTCCAACTGAAAAATCGAAGAAAATGAGTTGCTTGTGTGACAAGGTTCTATCTGACTTTTACTACAAGTGGAACGCATTCTTAGTACAGTCTGCAGATAAATATTCGAGTAAGAAAACGCCCAAGCCCCAACTTACATCGCTTTATTTGATTAGTTGGGATGGCAAGGTTCCATTTGAGAGATGGAACTTAATTTTTTTTATTATTGAATTACTTTTCTAGTAGTACTTTTTATTTATCAACTCTTATCGTCCTAACAAACATTAGGTTTCAAATTGGCCAAAAAAAAAAGAAAAATGAATTTTGCTCTGATAAGTTGACTAAAGCAACAAACGTAGAGTTACAAGTGAAAATGCTTGGATAGCATGATCAGATTCCAATTTCTTGTACTTTTCAGAGGTCGTTTGCAGCAGCAGTTTTACAGAGAAAGAGGTAGGAGAAAGGTTAATAACATAGTTATGTTGCACTTTTATTACAATGCTTTTGTAAATGTGCTTTACAGTTCATTGTGACAAACATTGACTTGTGGAGAGACAACTGAAGGTGGAGGGACAACTGAATAATGAGTTAAAGAGACTTTCACATCAGTTTACACGAAACGAGTCAAGTATTAATAGACACCTTGCTATTCCAAACAGTTGACTACAGTAAACAAATTCAAATAGATGTAGGGTGTAGTAGTCATGCATCCACGTAGAGACTTCCACAGGACAGATGGGTGGAGAGCTGCATCAAACCATTCTTCAGCCTTAAGGCCACAACAACAAATTTAGTCACTAGGACATCGCAAAAATTTGTCGTCGTCCTCGAACTATGTAAGTCATCTGTTAAATTCTAGCAGAGGACTTTCGGATGCTACAATTATGGCAGTCCGACGGCCGTTCTTACGGAGTCTTTCATCAGAGCCACTTGACTAACATCGCAAGTACTAGAGCAATATTAGAATCTCTTGTTCGGTTTCCCAGCCAGGAGAATTTCAGTTCCTTACAGAGCTTCAACAATGTTTCAAATGGCTCTGAGCACTATGGGACTTAATTTCTGAGGTCATCAGTCCCCTAGAACTTAGAGCTATTTAAACCTAACTAACCTAAGGACATCACATACATCCATGCCCGAGGCAGGATTCGAACCTGCGACACAGAGCTTCCTTTCGTCTTACCTCATGAAGTTAAACACTGGTGCTGGCGCGTTCTTCCTCTTCTTTAACCATTTGGCGTCTTTCAAGACTTCCCCTTTTCCTATCTGAACATTGTGTGTGTCTACTACACCCAAAATGCTCGCTAATTCGTTATACCACTATTAATTTTAACTTTCATGTACTTCTATAACATTCCCTCCTGTTAATTCTTCTTACAACAGTTTCCTGTTTTTCGATGTTTTAGTAACTGAAACCTGCAGACGTCGCTTTTGCGATTAATTTATTACAAAATCTTCAGGCGCCTGTAATAACAGCAATGACAACGTAGACAAGCTAACAACCGCACTAGTGGACGATGGAAATATTGAGAGATCAGTAATATGTAAAAGTATTTATAGTAAATATTTTCTACCAGCCAAACCGTACAGGACGTTACATCAATGTTAGTGAACCACTCAAAAATAAAAAGAGGACAGTTATAATTTTTTTATTAATATTAATTGGCAAAAATGTATATAAAAGTCATACAACAATAAAGACTAACCTATGCGTCGAAGGTCAGAAACATACGTCAACCTCAGATACCTGTGTCTCATAATTAATACTTGATAGTCGACACTTTTTCTGACTTGTCTCTGGCGAGGAATACTTGTCATATACTGTAGATGCACATTTCTTTGGATTTCTTGCTTTCTGATTTTGTTGAATACCCCTATCCTTTCATATATCTGTCATACTCTACAGAAATTCCCGTGCATTTTTGTACGCCTACTTCAGCAATCTGCCGTCTATTGTGTTACATAACTACCCTATCATTTACCCATCTATTATCCTCCTAATGATCTTATTTGGTTGCACCTATCTCTCATATTGTATTTTAATATTGTTTGCGTCGTGGTAATTCGTTACGGTGTGTTCTGTTAGTTTTACATTTTAGTTTTTTATTTAGTATGAGACGCCTTATTATCTGAAGTTGACGTCAATACATACACTCCTGGAAATGGAAAAAAGAACACATTGACACCGGTGTGTCAGACCCACCATACTTGCTCCGGACACTGCGAGAGGGCTGTACAAGCAATGATCACACGCACGGCACAGCGGACACACCAGGAACCGCGGTGTTGGCCGTCGAATGGCGCTAGCTGCGCAGCATTTGTGCACCGCCACCGTCAGTGTCAGCCAGTTTGCCGTGGCATACGGAGCTCCATCGCAGTCTTTAACACTGGTAGCATGCCGCGACAGCGTGGACGTGAACCATATGTGCAGTTGACGGACTTTGAGCGAGGGCGTATAGTGGGCATGAGGGAGGCCGGGTGGACGTACCGCCGAATTGCTCAACACGTGGGGCGTGAGGTCTCCACAGTACATCGATGTTGTCGCCAGTGGTCGGCGGAAGGTGCACGTGCCCGTCGACCTGGGACCGGACCGCAGCGACGCACGGATGCACGCCAAGACCGTAGGATCCTACGCAGTGCCGTAGGGGACCGCACCGCCACTTCCCAGCAAATTAGGGACACTGTTGCTCCTGGGGTATCGGCGAGGACCATTCGCAACCGTCTCCATGAAGCTGGGCTACGGTCCCGCACACCGTTAGGCCGTCTTCCGCTCACGCCCCAACATCGTGCAGCCCGCCTCCAGTGGTGTCGCGACAGGCGTGAATGGAGGGACGAATGGAGACGTGTCGTCTTCAGCGATGAGAGTCGCTTCTGCCTTGGTGCCAATGATGGTCGTATGCGTGTTTGGCGCCGTGCAGGTGAGCGCCACAATCAGGACTGCATACGACCGAGGCACACAGGGCCAACACCCGGCATCATGGTGTGGGGAGCGATCTCCTACACTGGCCGTACACCACTGGTGATCGTCGAGGGGACACTGAATAGTGCACGGTACATCCAAACCGTCATCGAACCCATCGTTCTAGCATTCCTAGACCGGCAAGGGAACTTGCTGTTCCAACAGGACAATGCACGTCCGCATGTATCCCGTGCCACCCAACGTGCTCTAGAAGGTGTAAGTCAACTACCCTGGCCAGCAAGATCTCCGGATCTGTCCCCCATTGAGCATGTTTGGGACTGGATGAAGCGTCGTCTCACGCGGTCTGCACGTCCAGCACGAACGCTGGTCCAACTGAGGCGCCAGGTGGAAATGGCATGGCAAGCCGTTCCACAGGACTACATCCAGCATCTCTACGATCGTCTCCATGGGAGAATAGCAGCCTGCATTGCTGCGAAAGGTGGATATACACTGTACTAGTGCCGACATTGTGCATGCTCTGTTGCCTGTGTCTATGTGCCTGTGGTTCTGTCAGTGTGATCATGTGATGTATCTGACCCCAGGAATGTGTCAATAAAGTTTCCCCTTCCTGGAACAATGAATTCACGGTGTCTTATTTCAATTTCCAGGAGTGTAGAATGTTTTTGTTTCCCACTTCATATTCATAAAAATAATTTATAACTGTCCTCTTTTTACTTTTGTGTGATTGATTAACGTTGATGTAACATCCTGTGTGGTTTGGATGTTGGGAAATATTTACAGTAAATTCTTCTGTATATTAATGATCTCTGAATTTTCATACCATCCTTGTATTAGAATGGTTATTAACTTGTCCATGTTTCCATTGTTTTTACATGGTGGTCTGCAGATGGTGTAACAGAATTCCGAAGCTGGTTGCGTAAATAAATTAAATGCAAAAGAGACGGCAGCGGGTGTTTCAGTTTCCATTTCATACTGAACAGCCGAAATCCCTGTAACCATATACTACGAGGATGGACATACAAAGGTTTTAGTAATTGTCCCATATATCTGTTCCCTCTTCTGGTGCAGGTTTTTCACAGACTTCTCTCTTCATCACTCTTTCTCGCGTCTCTTCATTCAATACCTCATCTGTACACTAAACTTTTAAAATTTATAATGGTTTCAACCATAAACCCACTGGAGTCCACCAAGGACTCCAGATGTTACCATGCTCCCTGTCACCTCTTCTTTCAGTAAGTTAGTCTCATTACTTCAGGATGTGGTATCACAAATGAGTTGGCTTTCAAGAAGGAGCGTCGTTCCTGCTGTTTCCGGCTCAGCGCTAACAGCAATAGCCTCAAGAGATTTAATGAGCACCCGGTTTCCTCGCCCAGGGAGTTTATACTGCGGACGCACGCAGTTCTCCACCTTAGAACTCCGGCGGCAAACAACTTCCTCAACTTCGCCACTTTGCCCATTGCCGAACCGATCTTTCCGGTGCTGCCTCTCCAAGACTCACGAAGACTCCACCGCTTGTTGATTCATTCTGGAGACTTTTCTTCTGTAATTAAAGTGAACAAAAAGTCCGTAGCGAACTTTCTACAACGGGTGGTTTGCATTCTTTTGGCGCACTTAGAACATGGGAGTGAATCACAAATGTTTCAGTCTTGTTGCTGCCGTAATGTTGGAAACGAAAAGTATGGAGACAGATTTTAGGCGAGTTACCTCACCCATCTGGGACTGATTTATTTGGCTAATATGGAAACGAAGTAAGATTACAGATCCACCATTACTAGGCAGATGCCGTTCGGACTCAGTGGGCATAGCAACTGCACGGACTATCCCAGTACGCCTCCGGTCAATCTCAAAATTCTCAGCTTATCCACACACAACTAGCGTAGTGTCCCTTGCCTATTATCCTCATTACTCGCAGCATTTCGCCGATTCCAGTAAGAGTTCGAGCCTGGGAATCGGCGAACAAATTTTCAACTTTCCCCATTGATTTCAATCAGTGCAGGCCCGCAGTCAATGTCTGTAATTCCTTTGTGTCTTAAGAGACTGGCATTAGAAGCTGTTTGTCTGTGTGGTATAACGAATGTTTGTTGACTGCTCACGAGCTTTATGATGGAGATGCACTTCCTGCTTGTGCAGAATATCGTAGGCAATTTCACAATCTTGGACTACTTTATTCGAGAGCTTGCTATTGTTTTCAAACGAAATGCGTGAAACGGCTTCTGTTCTAACTCATTCGTTCTTTCCAAATGTGATACTGAATATACAGTGAAATAAGTGTGAACTTTTAGTTGCAGAATTTTTTTACTACATCTTGCAGACAGGATAAATAAGAAATACAATAATACAGCTGAACTTGATGTTAAACATAAGAGTCAAACAGCGTAAGAGGCTAACGGAGATAATGCCCGCTTCAAGGAAGGATGTGACAGCAACACTTGCATCGATATCGTAAAAAAAAAAAACATGGTTTTTATCAGAATGATGACAGACAATGTGGTTATGAACTTACATGGGCACGTACATGGACAGAATAATGAAAATCAAGTTCCTAGAACGATAGCTAACAGAAAAATAAAATTCTGATGCGGAGACAAGAATCATATTTGGCGCTGCACTGCCAATATTTCGGAAACTCAAACGTGTAACATGTAATTGTGACTTCCAGTTTAATACAGGTGGGAATGTGTAATGAAGTTATTGCTGCATGAAGTCTGTGCCTAGGTCTTAAAGGCGTGAGGGATCTGAAATCTGAATATGCCGTTGTAAGTTGAATATCCGACGGATGGCTCATCTGACCAATAATTGACTACTGCAATGTGCCGGTAAAAATCTCGAAGTCATAAACACTGCTAGTCTCCCATCGGGCGCCTCTCCAGGTGGCCGACAGGGGAATATTCACCAGACATGGCGCATACCGAGGAAATAAAATACCCGGGGCAGACCAAAACTAGCAAACTGCTGCCTTGCAGCTGGGAGTTGGGTCTCCAAAGGCAAAGGGAAGAAAAACCTGAATAAAAGTTACGCGTCCTCCGATAGAGGTTGGACGTGGGGTTGACAGCGCACTCTGTAAAAAAAGCACCTGTTACGAAACTTCAACAAAGAAAAGCCGGGTGGCTAATGGTTGGCGGACATGGCATGGACAAGGTTATGGAGGACGGGCAACCAAACGATGGAGACAAGAAAAGTAAGAAAAGAAAGAAAAGTAATATAAAGCGTAAATCGGATTTATTCATAGGTACGTGGAATGTCAGATCATTCTAACGCCCAGGAACCCTGAACGTGATGCTAGACCAAAGAATGAAACCGAAGCAGAGGGCCATAGCATTACAAGACGTAAGATGGACTATGAGTGAAATACTAGAAAAGAAAGACGCAAACATATTTTACAGTTGTAGCGAAAGGAACCGTGAGTTCGGGAGAGGATTTGTGGAGCATCAACAAGAAAATCACTTAGTAATAGGCTTCAACCCCGTAAATCCAAGACTGTCGACACATAAAGGGGAAATTCTTCAATTACTCCATAATTAATGCCCGCTTACCAACTGAAGAATCAGAGGATAAGGAGAAAGAAGCTTTCTACGAATCTCGAATGAGCATATGATGAATGTTCTGGGCTAGATATAAAAATACTGGCCGGAGACCTAAACGTCCAGGAGGCAAGAGAACGTATCTACAGACCAATAAGTGGCATCTACAGTAAAACCAGAAACATGGTGGTATTTCCCTCACAAGGAAATACGCAAGGGGACATGCACAGCACCAGAAGGAAATACAATAAATCAGATCGATCATATACTAATTGCTGCAAGGCACGAGTTAGACTTGCTGGATGTAAGGAGTATAATAGGTCCAAATACAGGCACAGATCACTTCCCAATTTGGGCACGGCTAAGTGCAAGAATATCTAACGCAGTGAAAGGAACCTGGCCCAAGATACAGAAATATGACGTCACAGTTTTAGAATCAGAGGAAGCAAGGGAGCGATACCAGGAGGGAAAAATTCAGGCCCTTGAAAACGCTGGAGAAGAAGATCAATGCCAGCCGCGGTGGTCGTGCGGTTCTAGACACTGCAGTCCGGAACCGCGGGACTGCTACGGTCGCAGGTTCGAATCCTGCCTCGGGCATGGATGTGTGTGATGTCCTTAGGTTAGTTAGGTTTAAGTAGTTCTAAGTTCTAGGGGGCTGATGACCTAAGATGTTAAGTCCCATAGTGCTCAGAGCCATTTGAACCATTTGAAGAAGATCAATGTGAAAAGATAAGAAGGTTCAGACAGCAGCAAGTGAGGTACTTGGAAACAGCATAAGGCAAACAAGAACCTCGTTGTTCGATACCGAATGTTAAATAGTAACAAACGAAAAAAATGAAGCAAACAGAAGGGCCGTACAACCACATTGTATCCGGAGGATAATGGAAGAATATTAAGAAAAACAGAGTATGAAAAAAGGACCCATCAAAGGAAACAGAAGGAGTGGATGAAGGCAAATATTGAAGAAACGGAGCGTCTGAGAAATGCAAACGAAGCAAGGGAATTTTATAGGGAGGTGTACAAGGTGTAAAAACGTTTCAGAGGCAGAAAAAATTTAGTAAAAGATGAGAATGGCGAAATTATAAGCGAAGAGAAGGAGATCTGTGAGAGGTGACGTCGTTTCTCTGATTAACTCCTCAATCCATCACCAGTTGTACCAAGGAGCCCAATAGAAATACAGGAGGAAGAAGACCCAGATAGCAGTGTGGACCCACCTAACTTAGAAGAGGTGAGAACTGCAATGAGGAAATTAAAGAACAACAGGGCGGCAGGAATGGACGCCATTTCAAAGGAATTTTTTAAGCAAGGAGGCTCTAAATTGGAAATGAACATCCTGAAACTGGTTAATCTAATATGGGAAGAAGCAGCACTGTCCCAAACGGAGAAAGTGGGAGTTAAATGCCCTATATATAAGATAGGAGACAGATGGAGTGTGGTAACTATAGAGGGATCACACTGCTTCATCTGGGATATAAAATCCTGTGTAATATACTATACCACCGACTCCTTCCAGCAGCAGTGAGGGTAATGGGGCCGTACCAATCTGGATTTATCCCTGGTAAGTCGTCAACCCGATATTTACCCTAAGACAAATTCCGTAAAAAAAAAAAACAAAGGAATATGGGGTCGGAACGTATCATATTTTTATTGATTTTAAAGCACTGTACGATAATATAGACAGAGAGCAACTACATCAAGCTCTTCGTGAATTGGGTATTCCATGAAAATCTTGTAAGGGTAGCAAGGATGAAATGAGAGGAACGCAAGGTAGCATAAAAAGTGGAGGAATGTTGTTCAGTACTTTGGAAATTAAAAATGGAATACGGCAAGGTGACGCGCTGGAATGCCTCCTATTGAACGCCGCCTTGGAGAAATTGATGAGAGAAGCAGATATCTTGACTAGGTGAGCGATTTTTCATAAATCTGTGCACATACTGGCCTATGCGGACGACATTGACATTGTAGCGAGAACTCTGGTGGCGGTGGAAGAGACATTCACTGCGCTTGAGGAGGCCGGCAGGAATATAGGACTAAATATCAACGAGCAGAAAACAAAGTATTTGGCTGCTGGGAAAGCGCACAGGAAGAACATGCCAGCCAAAATAATGATGGCTAGTTACACCATTGAAAGAGTCGATCATATAAAGTACCTGGGTTCGATTATAACCAGCGTAAATGATATCTCATATGAAATAAAGCAGAGACTATTTGCAGCAAGTGAAGCTTATTTCGCCTTATCAAATCTATTTTCAAGGCTCCTGACTAGGACAACAAAATGAACCATTTATAAAACGTTGATCAGACCAGTGCTTCCATACGCCTCTGAAACCTGGGCTGTGACAGCAAAGGATGCTGAATCGCTGGATGTATTCCAGAGAAGGATACTCAGGAGATTCATCGACCCAGTTTGCGAAAGGTAAAGATGGAGGAGGAGACACAACCATGAGGTGTACGTCATCTACAAAAACCAGCCTCTTAGAAGAATTGTGAAGCCATCTAGGCTGAGGTGAGCTGAACGCATGGCACGGATGAATGATACAAAAAAATAAAAATAAATAAATAAATAAATAAATAAATAAATTTACAAGGAAAGCCAGGTGGACAGGGACAGGGAGAGAGTGTGGTCGACCAAAGACGAGATGGGAGGACGGAGTCATAGAAGACCTTCGGAAGATGAGCTACAGGAACTGGAAAAAGCTAGCAAGGGACCGGGATAAATTGAAGGAGATAGTTGAGGAGGCCGAGACTCATCATGAGTTATAGGGCCGCAGAAGAAGAAGACATAAACACTAACATTTTGGAAGCGGGAAGTATAATTGATCATAGAGGGAAAAGTAGAAGAGAAATAGGGATCTGGACGGAGATGAATTTTACGATCGCTAAATCTTCAGTACTAACTCCACATTGATGGCGTTGCCACGGTGATCAGAAAGGCTGAAAATCGAGAAAAAAAATTCCATGGTAGTGGGAAATCTTCTGTAAGAGAATATGCCAATGATGAATATCTGTGTGGTCGTGTTTTTCCTTCTGCGCTTATTGTCGCTAGCAACAGTCGAGTTGGGCTTACTGACGTGATGAGACGTCTGCAAGTTATTGGTGTCTTTGCTGCCATATCGTGCACAGCTTTATGGCTGCAGGGGTGCCACACTGTTACTTCAAAAGCCCGGAATTCGATATCCGGTTGGTGCTAGGAGTTGTTAGTATGTGTTCACATTTGGCAATATGTATGTGGAGACGTGATTCGGGTTCAATGTTACACTGTTAGATTTCCTGTCACTGCGTTGGCAAATCATTACACAGGATGGAGAAAGATAAGAGCTTATCAGACCCAGTAGGACCAGACCCAGTTAGGTGCTATTCCTATACTTTTCTTATCTTACGCTGATTTCCTCATCTCTATATAATTATTATACTCTAGAGCCTATATAATCTGGTTTGCTTATCCTAGGTTTTGCGCCCTACTGTTTCCCCGTCTAGTACTCCTTCCAACACCAGGTTAACTGCTCCTGGATGTCACAGCAAATGTCCAACAAAGCTGGCCCTTCTTCTGGCAATAGTCTTCCACAGATTTTAGTCATCACTATTCTAATATGTCTTCATTTCGTATTTTATATTAAGAAGTGGATTTTAGGGGCGTTGGTATATGCTTTGAATGAAATTTAATTAACTAGTGTGGAGAGACGAGGAGTGAATAAAGGTTACAGGCAGTTTAATTTGTTCGTAACTAGGAAGCTGCTACCCTGGCGGCTTTGTGGCTACCGCATTTGGTATCTAACAATTAGCGGTGCGGCAGGCATATATTTTCATTTGGATTCATCTTGTATGAATTAATTCTCGGCAGCATACATACACTCTTGTTCAGAAAAAAACGGAACACCTTGAACCACTAGAGACAAGACGTTCACACTCACAGGACACGTACATTAATGTGTTCTTCATAAGTTATTAGCATTTCAGTCACGTCGGTACAGCACGTTTCCTGTTACCTAGTAGGCAACGAGTCGGCAATGGGCCCTGACAACTCGTTCCATGAGTAATGGCAACGACGCGTACGAGGCTCGAATGGCTTTCTGTGGTATAGACATCCATGCTGCATTCACTTATTCCAAAGTTCATCTGTTGCGGTTGTCATCGGGTCACAGTGCTGCACCAGTCATTTCACCATACCCTACAAATTTTCGATTGGCGACAAGTCTGGTAATCTGGCGGGCAAAAGGCTGACATCTTGTGAAACCAAGAAGGCATATGTTCGTGCAGCAGCATGTCATCGTGCATTGTCTTGTTGAAAAATGGCGTCTGGGTGTTGTGCAGAAAGGGTGCAGCTACGGGTCGCAGGATGTCATTCACGTAGGTCATACTGGTCACAGTGCGCTGGAGACGCACGAACTATGCTTTGTGTTTATACCCAATAGCATTCCACCACAAAGCCTTCAGTTGGCGCTGACTGTCTTGTGCGAATCCAATGACTGTGATTCCGCCCCCACCGTCTACAGCGAACCAAAATGCAGCATTCGTTTTCAAACAATCAGAGCTTGGAGTCATCTGAAAACACTATCTGATGCCATTTCTGCCCGCAGTGACGTCGTTCCATACACCATTGCCTTCTATTACGTTTCTGTACTCTCGCCAGTGGTAGGCGGAGAAGTGGACGACGCGCACGTAACCCATGAATTAATAAACGGCGGCGGACTGTCGCCCCTGATAACGTACGATGTGTTACGCTGTTCCACTGATGCGCCAGAGCCGCGGTGGACGAAGATCTGGCCTGCAGTGCCATTTGGATGAGGTATCATTCTCTTCGGCGGATGGTCTGGTGGTGCAACCTGACCCATCTGTTCCGTATTTTACGGCCGTTCGTTGCACAGGCGAAACACTTCGTCCCACATGAGCTGTAATTTCCCGGATGGATGAATGACATCCTGTCATGCCAATAACAAGCCGTCTTTCAAACTCACTGATTTGACGGTACGATTCGCGCATGCGTCTGAGTAGCATCCTGCACGACTGCTCAAGTCATAATGATTCGTTACGGTCGGTCCATAGCGGCAACAGAGCCGCAGGCATATTTTACAGTAGTGATGTTGCGCCAAGGTGTCAATGTTGACCCGCCGGCCGAAATGGTTCAAATGCTAATTTTTTCTGCAGAAAATACTAATGTACATGTCCTGTTAATACACTACTGGCAATTAAAATTGCTGCACCACGAATATCACGTGCTGCAGACGCGAAATTTAACCGACAGGAAGAAGATGCTGTGATATGCAAATGATTAGCTTTTATGAGCATTCACACAAGGTTGGCGCCGGTGGCGACACCTACAACGTGCTGACATGAGGAAAGTTTCCAACCGATTTCTCATACACAAACAGCAGTTGACCGGCGTTGCCAGGTGAAACGTTGTTGTGGTGCCTCGATTAACGAGGAGAAATGCGTACCATCACGTTTCCCACTTTGATAAAGGTCGGATTGTAGCCTATCGCGATTGCGGTTTATCGTATCGCGACATTGCTGCTCGCGTTGGTCGAGATCCAATGACTGTTACCAGAATATGGAATCGGTGGGTTCAGGAGGGTAATATGGAACGCCGTGCTGGATCCCAACGGCCTCGTATCACTTTCAGTCGAGATGACAGGCATCTCATCCGCATGACTGTACGGATCGTGCAGCCACGTCTCGATCCCTGAGTCAACAGATGGGGACGTTTGCAAGGCAACAACCATCTGCACGAACAGTTCAACGACGTTTGGAGCAGTATGGTCTATCAGCTCGGAGACCATGGCTGCGGTTACCCTTGACGCTGCATCACAGACAGGAGCGCCTGCAATGGTGTACTCAACGACGAACCTGGGTGCACGAATGGCAGAACTTCATTTTTTCAGATGAATCCAGTTTCTGTTTACAGCATCATGATGGTCGCATCCGTGTTCGGCGACATCGGGGTAAACCCACATTGGAACCGTGTATTCGTCATCGCCGTACTGGCGTATCACCCGGCGTTATGGTATAGGGTGCCACTGGTTACACGTCTTGGTCACCTCTTGTTCGCACTGACGGCACTTTGAACAGTGGACGCTACATTTCAGATGTGTTACGACCTGTGGCTCCACCCTTCATTCGATCCCTGCGAAACGCTACATTTCAGCAGGATAATGCACGACTGCATGTTGCAGGTTCTGTACGGGCCTTTCTGGATACAGAAAATGTTCGACTGCTGCCCTGGGCAGCACATTCTCCAGATCTCTCACCAATTGAAAACGTCTGGTCAATGGTGGCCGAGCAACTGGCTCGTCACAATACGCCAATCACCACTCTTGATGAACTGTGGTATCGTGTTAAGCTGTATGGACAGCTGTACCTGTACACACCATCCAAGCTCTGTTTGACTCAATGCCCAGGCGTATCAAGGCCGTTATTACGGCCAGAGGTGATTGTTCTGGGTACTGACTTCACAGGATCTATGCACCCAAATTGTGTGAAAATGTACTCACATGTCAGTTCTAGTATAATATATTTGTCCAATGAATACTCGTTTATCATCTGCATTTCTTCTTGGTGTAGGAATTTTAATGGCCAGTAGTGTATGATCGTTCTGTGTCTAATCGTTCAAGGTTTTTCTGAACATACATGTATATGATTATTACTATTATTATTAGTATTAGTCTTATTATTACTACTACTATATATAATTGGGAAGAAGCGCCTGGTCCCCGGCACGAATCCGCCAGGCGAACTTGTGTCCAGGTCCGGTAAGCCGGCCTGTCTGTAGATGGTTTTTAGGCAGTTTTCCATCCGACGCTGCGAATGCGGACTGGTTCCCCTTATTCCGCGCAGCTACACTATGTCGGCGGTTGCTGAGCAAACAAGTTCTTTTCGTACGCGTTCACCACCATTACTCTACCACTAACCCTGAAAACCTGAAAAGGGTGATTCGATGTGGGATGGCGGAGGGGTGAAGTGGACTGCGGTAGTCGTCGTGGGGTTGTGGACCACTGCGGCTGCGGCGGGCACGAAGCCTCTCCACCGTTTCTAGACCCCCGGTTAACATACAACACAAAACAAAACAATGAAATATATATACTAATTACAATTGTGTTAGTGTTGATTACAGTTATTGTTGGTTTCTTGTAATGAGATGCTCCATGCTCTCACAGGCAAAGTACACTAACTGACCAAAAGTAGCCGGATACCCCTATGTAACGCGGAATTGATCATTCGACGTCAAGAGAGGCAGACCTGTCAGTATAAAAGGAGGTGGGGACTTGTATGTTGTCAGTAGAGAGACGTAACAGTAGAATGGGAAGGTCAGGTGAGCTCAGTGCTTTCGATATGACTGTCAACTGAGAAACAAAACAATCAAATACATTTCAACACTCCTAAAGCCTTAGAAGTCGATTATTGGCGCTATGATTGTGATGTGGGAGCTAACCAAGGCCAAGCAGACTTCACAGTACTGGCGGACAGGGTTATAAAAAATATCATGAAATCAGCAGAAGGAATCACTCGTGAGTACCAAAGTGCTACCAGTAGTCAAGGTAGCGCAGTTACTGTGCGTGGGAGAAACGAGTGGGACACGGTGGCCGAGCAGCTCCTCACACGCCACACAACACCGTAGTCAGTATTAAGCGACTCCTGAAGCGGTGTATCGAGCGACAACACTGGACAGTAGATGACTGGAAACGTATGGCCTTTGGCCACCTGATGGAAGGGTTTGGGCTCGGCCAATGCCTGGAGAACGTTACCTGCCATCATGTGTAACACCAACAGTGAAGTGTGGAGAAGGCGGCGTTACGGTATACAGATGATTTTCGTCATTAGATTGTGGTCGCCTTATTGCGGTTAAGAAAACGCTAAACACAGAAGGACGTGAACACATTTTATTGCCTTTTGTACATCAAACAGCAGAGGAACAGTTCGCAGGCGATGACTGTTTGTGTCAGCATTACAACGCACACTGTCATAAAGCAGAGTCCGTGAGACAATGATTTGTGGACAAGAACATTTCTAAAATGGACTAGCCTGCCCAGAGTCCAACCGGAATCCAATGGAACACCAATGGGATAAGAATACTGGCTTCGCTCGATACTCCAGCGTTCAAAAATAACCTCTGTGGTTTCGGCTCTTAACGGAGAATGGGCAGCCATTCTTCCAGAGACATTCAGACACCACATTGAAAGTGTCCCCAGCCGTGTTCAGGCTATCACAAAGGCGGACATACCCCGTATTGTTGTTCACTAATAAGCGCCTGTATACTTTTGATCATAGAGCGTGTAGCAGTAGCCCCCGATTCTTTAAAGGGTCGAACTTCCTTGTATAAAATGGCTTAAACTTCTGATTACTTTAAACATGAGTTAATGTGTTAAATATCTGACTTCAAGTATGTAAGCTAGAAGTAATTTAGCAAATGTTTGAAGTTATGTTTAGAATTCGTTGGAAGTCGCTAAGTGCTCTCATTATCAAACACTGGATGAGTGCAGCGAGGGTACTTTGAGCTCAATTTTTAAGCAAAAGTTAGTTTTTTACGAATCTCAATGTTTGTGACGCCGTATCTCCTGAACTATCTGTCGTCGCACGACTATACAATTCTGTAGGAGCATTCATTGATAACTGTGGATACTGTCTACAAAATTGATTGCGAACAGAGTTAGTAGTAATGAAGTAATAAATTGAATCGTCATGCCTGATGCGGCAGTTTTGCTGCATGAACAGGAGAAGCAATAAGCGTTAAACGTCTTTCCTTTCTTCATTTTGCGAAGGATCTCAGTAAGCAAAAGTTTCGAAAAGGATTGAGATTATACGTTACGTTTGTAGCAAGCCACTAATGCTCTCACTCTCTAATACCGGAATCACATAATCTGGGGATTGTGCACACTGGTTTATGCTGCTCAAAATACACACAGTTACTGAATGTAAACCTCTAACATAAGATTACATCTTTTAATGAGTCGATGAAGACAGCATTTTAAATTTTTAAATTGGGTCAGCAATCACGAGACATATTGAAAATAATTTTTTTATTGCCACTGGAAACTATTAGACAGGCAACTTTCAGCTGGGTTTGTTGGGAATGAGCCATGAACTAGGTTAACCGTTTATAATAACATAAATATGTAGCAACACAGAGGCTCTTCTCGTTGAATAGCCATACTCAGCGTTTAGCATTCTCCTTCGAGAGTGCTCTAAAATTCCTACCTATCTCTCTGTACATTGATGTTGTAATTGCGGAGTATACTTTCCAGTTGTATTTGTTTCTCTTTCCTGTCATTGCTTCGAACTGCTTTAGTTGTCGCGTTACTGAATTTATGGACAACTTCAAATGCTTGTCATTTAAAAATATTTATTATCTGAGATATGAGCGTATTGTTATGTTTCTTTACGTGCAGTATACGTTGTTCCTTAAGCTGTTAAGTTCTTCCACGCCTTGGTATTTTGTGCTGTGTTTATGGGGATTGGTGACACTGTGTTTTACATCGTCTTTCTATTTTCGTCATTTACCTGCCTTCTAATGGAGTTGTAATTGTGTTAATTTAGATGAATGTCGTAGAGAGATGTAGAATGTGAAACGTTTGCTTAGTTCCTTTTTCAAAAGTGATCAATTAACATGCGATTCGTCGTCGCTTTTATATTTATTAAAATAGCGAAAATTTCTTGCCATCACTGACGTAATGAGCGTAGCACAGAGTGATGAATAGCATAAATTTCTCTGGAAACAATTAGCTGTATGCATTCACCCAATTCTCTCAGTCACATTTGTATGAAAATCTGATGACGGTACAAGGGCGTAATAGTTATTCCACTCAAGAGGCTCCATTATACTGATTACTTTCAGTGTTTATTGTGTATTCATATATTATCTTGAGAAAGGTTCTGGGTCTTGTATTCGCGGTGATTTGCGCCGGGCTTAGAGTGTACGTAAATTGCTTTCTAAGGGCGCTTTAGAGGCTGGGAGAGCGCGAAGGCCATGAGCGGGTATGGGGATTTAGTTCTATGTAATCGTTGCTGTTTGCTTGGTGTTCCCCGTGACCTGGAAAGAGGTGTGCCACGACAACAACTCCCTTGATAACGGCGTCATACGCATTACCATCGTATCGACCGCATACAACACGCTACTTCCCCGACAGCGTGCGTAGCACTAACACACTCTAAAAGACACACTCGATGCATCACAAGTGCCAAGCATGTACACCGCACCCAACATGACTCAACGTACGACAGCCTGCTGTGGACGTTTTTACTTGTAAAGTCGAAACCCCCGTATCACAAACGATTAAGGAAGTTGTCAGACAACACCTGCTATATAAATAGTCGAGTGCTTTTCTGCATGCTTGAAACAGTAAGTAGCGTACAAGCTGTTTACAATGACGTAACTAAGGTAATTGACGCACTGGACGAATTTTGCGACTCTTTACACCACCCCGCCTCCCACCCAATGCAGATCAAATTTTTGTTTGATACGCATCGCTGCATAACCTATGTATTCGTTTCTTGGGATCAAGACAATCTTACAGTGATTCAAGGCATAGAAAATACACGGTCCAAAGTGCTTGCAATGATAACGCAAGATTTCGTGGCTGATAATTTGGCGTAACAAACAAAATTAAGAAACGCAAAATATACTTTCCACACTTGTGTAGCTTTGGCTCCCAAGTCATGACGATGATGGCTGCATAGAGCTGCCAGAAACAAGACAAAGGCGTCCCCTTGCCAAGGAGAGGCAAAGCTTACGGAACTACTGCTGACACAGTCCAATATGAATCTCCACATGATGTATTTTCACACATTCCCACCTACGTGCTGTTTTAGAGCTCTCCAAACCGTCCCCTTCTTCTCCCTCCTACTTCGACCGTCCTCTTCGCTTTTTCTTTTGCTCTTTCTGTTTTAGAGCTCTCCAAAATTTCCCCTTCTTCTCCCTAATACCTCACCCGTCCTCTTCGCTTTCTCTTTTGCTCTTTCTAATTTTTTCTTTTCGGCCATCACAATAATGCGCCCCCCACGAAAAATATGCCCAGAGGACGTTACTCGGCAGCCATGTACCCTATTTATATCTGTAGCTGCATGTGAAATTTTCTAATTCTGATTCACATATACGTAGTCACAATATGCTCTAACAGAGGAGGCTACGCAAATACCTTATATAAGGTGATTCAGCTGCCCCTACCGATGTCGTTTTACGCAACCTCAAATGTGATTTCTGGACTTCAAAAACCACGCGCGAGATCTTCATGTCGTCTCACTCGCTATGCGCAATCTATTAATCCTACAGCGAAAATCAACAGTATCTTTTAGTAGGATATTTTGTACTGCGATACGTTTTCGCGAGAGGCCGTAGTTTTAGAGTTATTCAAGAGTAACGCACAAAAAGGACGTTAAAACGTCCCCCCCCCCCCCCCCCTCATGGCACTCAACACCCACCAGTCAGGATTTCTAGTAAGTTGTTCATGACACTACCTCCTACCACTGAACAAAAATTAGCGACTGCACGAATTATTTGCCACATTCGACCTGTTTTGGTCGTCGTTGACTGGTCTTATTACACCACCAGCTTAGTACAGTACTTAAGAATTGTAAAATTGATGTTTGTGGAAATTTTATCTAACAATTTTGTGAATTTTAACAACATAAAATATCCAGTTACATCGCTGTATTCGTCAGAACTTCTGGCCACGGAACTACTGTGCTTGTAAGGTTTAAATTTGGATCGAATTGTCAACGTAATTAGTTTTAGAGTAATGTTTACAGAACTCGTTTCTCTTTCATTATCTTCAAGGGCACGTTTAAATTAATAATGTTAACGAAATATCCGACTATGTTGACGGCGTAATAACTCAATCAGTAGGGACAAGAAAAGGTGGAATATCGAGAATAGTTCGCGTAGTCACAAATTTTTGTGCAGTGGTGGGAGCGAGTGCCACTAAGAAGATAATTAGAAATCCTAATTGGTTAGGAAAGAGTATGGGGATAGAAGTGCGTCTGAAGATGACTTTTGTACGTATTCCTTGAATAACTCAAATATCATGGCCTCCAGCGAAAATGTATCCCAGTGCAAAATTTAGTTATACTCAATTTCCTAAAAAAAGGTCTTGTTAATTTTTTCTGTAGGATTAGCAGTTTGTGCGTAACGAGCAAGAGAATATGAAAATCTCACGCGTGGTGAGATTACATACAACTGTATGGATTTTCATACGGTTTTCACTTATAAGTAGACTGATTCCTGAGGGAGATTTGTGTATATAATTTATAATTATAGTAATGATGAGTGTGCAGTCTATGTATTGTTATCTGTTTCATATTTAATTGGCGTTTGCAGTGAGTTCTTAGGCAGTGGTAGAAACTACGAGCTAACCAGCTACAGAGGAGGTGGCGCTTGGCTGGGAAAGCGGTAAACAGCCGCTGAAACTCCAGAGAGCAGCGAAGTCCAGAGTTCCTCAGACCTGTTACTGAGTGTCAAGCGTGCCTCTGTGTCGGTGGATGACTCTGATGAATCCTTGTACAGTGCAATGTGTATTGTGTTGTTATGGATGATGGGAAGGGAGAGGGTGAAAAATAACTACACCGCTCACTAGAGCTAGTATAACGCTCCCATATTGAAGCCTCCATTTGCATGGTTTGCCCCTTAGTAAATGATATCAAATATCTTATAAAAAGTGGCATACGCAATGACTTAACATGCGTAAATAACTTTCATAAGGACTCTATATCTCTGTTGTTGGACAAAAAGTATGAAAGAGACGTCGCCAGTTGAAGTTATTGGAGATTACAATTGTACAAGACCAAGCTGGTTGAATGAAAAGTACGATAAAACTGTGGAAAGTATGGTAGATAAAATTGCGCCATACAAAACCAAACTGAAGACTGAAAAATAATTGCAAAAGACAGACGCAGAATGTGTGCCACGAAATATTAACGAGAACCGAAAATGAAAAACTTGGTGAATGATAAACTAATCTCAATACCTGCTACCTCATAAGTTTCATGCAACTATCTTGAATCGATAACTTGATGCATTTTCGCTTATATTTATAAGAAGCGAATCTTATGTTTTTGGATAGATAGTTAAAACTTCCCGTCTTTGGATGGACATCTGATACAGAGCACTAGGAAACTACAATCATGTATGGCAAATTTGATTACTCAGTAGGAATTGTGAAGTAAGCATCCTCTCATTTTGTTCTTCAGTTTCCTTTCGTTGCCTCCCACATCGTTTACATAGTAGGCCAGTGTTCATATTCATCCCAGTAAATGGTGGCCTTCAATTCAGGAACGGTTTCCTCACTTCTCCGATACGGCGTGTTAGGGTCTTGATGAAACCCAACGTCAGCACACGGCCTGCTCATCTCGAGTAGCACCAAAGGTTTGATCCCGAGCTTAACGTCCTCATCCGACGGGTGGATCACCATGAGACACTGCAGAGAGTTTTGGAATTTAAGCCAGGGTATTGGCGCAAATACTGGTCATCAGGATTTTTACGCAACCATCTCTCCCCCATTGTCGTCCAAATACTGCAGTGGAATTTTTCCACCAGCGGGATTCGAACTCTGTGCTTCCGAGTTGAGCACCGTCGCACAAGTGTGCATTAGCGATCTTCACTACGGACGCGGGTATACATGTCTGTACCTATATCTGTATATATTATACATTACAGTACGACGCTGCGTTTCTCTGTCTGAATGCGAAGGCCAGTCTCAGTACCTGCTGTAGAGATTTCGATACCGTTTTCTCTAATAGATAGGCTTTTCGAAATTCTGAGAAAAATAGGGGTAAGCCATAGAGAGAGACTGGAAATATACGATATGTGCAAGAACCAAGAGGGAACAATAAGACTGGAAGATCAAAGAACGAAGAGCTCGGATTGAAAAGGTTGTACGAGGTGCATTCAAGTTCTAAGGCCTGCGATTTTTTTTCTAATTAACTACTCACCCGAAATCGATGAAACTGGCGTTACTTCTCAACGTAATCGCCCTGCAGACGTACACATTTTTCACAACGCTGACGCCATCATTCCATGGCAGCAGCGAAGGCTTCTTTAGGAGTCTGTTTTGACCACTGGAAAATCGCTGAGGCAATAGCAGTACGGCTGGTGAATGTGCGGCCACGGAGAGTGTCTTTCATTGTTGGAAAAAGCCAAAAGTCACTAGGAGCCAGGTTAGGTGAGTAGGGAGCATGAGGAATCACTTCAAAGTTGTTATCACGAAGAAACTGTTGCGTAACGTTAGCTCGATGTGCGGGTGCGTTGTCTTGGTGAAACAGCACATGCGCAGCCCTTCCCGGACGTTTTTGTTGCAGTGCAGGAAGGAATTTGTTCTTCAAAACATTTTCGTAGAATGCACCTGTCACCGTAGTGCCCTTTGGAATGCAATGGGTAAGGATTACGCCCTCGCTGTCCCAGAACATGGACACCATCATTTTTTCAGCACTGGCGGTTACCTGAAATTTTTTTGGTGGCGGTGAATCTGTGTGCTTCCATTGAGCTGACTGGCGCTTTGTTTCTGGATTGAAAAATGGCATCCACGTCTCATCCATTGTCACAACCAACGAAAAGAAAGTCCCATTCATGCTGTCGTTGCGCGTCCACATTGCTTGGCAACATGCCACAGGGGCAGCCATGTGGTCATCCGTCAGCATTCTTGGCAACCACCTGGATGACACTTTTCGAATTTTCAGGTCGTCATGCATGATTGTGTGCACAGAACCCACAGAAATGCCAACTCTGGAGGCGATCTGTTCAACAGTCATTCGGCGATCCCCCAAAACAATTCTCTCTACTTTCTCGATAATGTCGTCAGACCGGCTTGTGCGAGCCCAAGGTTGTTTCGGTTTGTTGTCACATGATGTTCTGCCTTCATTAAACTGTCGCACCCACGAACGCACTTTCGACACATCCATAACTCCATCACCACATGTCTCCTTCAACTGTCAAAGAATTTCAATTGGTTTCACACCACGCAAATTCAGAAAACGAATGATTGCACGCTTTTCAAGTAAGGAAAACGTCGCCATTTTAAGTATTTAAAACAGTTCTCATTCTCGCCGCTGGCGGTAAAATTCCATCTGCCATACGGTGCTGCCATCTCTGGGATGTATTGACAATGAACGCGGCCTCATTTTAAAACAATGCGCATGTTTCTATCTCTTTCCAGTCCGGAGAAAAAAAATCGGAGGCCTTAGATCTTGAATGCACCTCGTAAGATGAGGATTAGTCTTTCGCCCATACAGTTCAATCTATGCTTCGAAGACACAATGATGAAACCAAAAGAAAGGTTCAAGAGTCGAATTAAAATTCAAGTTGAAAGGATATTAACGATAAGATTTGCTGATGACATTGCCACCCTCAGTGAGACTGCGGAAGAATTAGAGGATCTGTTGATGGAATGAACAGTCTGATGAATACAGAAAATGAATTAAAGTAAATCGAAAAACGACGAGAGTAGAAGTAGCTGAAATGAGAACAGTGACAAACTTAAAATCTGGATTGATGGTCACGAAGTACATGAAGTTAAGGAATTCTATTACCTACGTTGCAAAACAACCAATGACAGTAATCAAAAGCAAACTAGCGCTGGCAAAAAGGGAACTCCTGGCCAAGAGAAGTCTACTAGTATCAAAAAAAGGCTTCAATTTGAGGAAGAAATTTCTGAGAATGTAAGATTGGAGCGGAGCATTGTACGGTTGTGAAATGTGGACCGTGGGAAAACAGGAACACAAGAGAATCGAAGCATTTGAGATGTGGTACTACAGAAGAATGTTGAAAATTAGGTGGACTGATAACGTGGGGATGGGTTTCTCCGCAAAATCGGCGACGAAAGGAATATATGGAAAACACTGACAAGAAGAAGGGACAGGATGTTATGATGTCTGTTAAGACATCGGG
Organism: Schistocerca serialis cubense; assembly: GCF_023864345.2. Taxonomy (NCBI): domain Eukaryota; kingdom Metazoa; phylum Arthropoda; class Insecta; order Orthoptera; family Acrididae; genus Schistocerca; species Schistocerca serialis. Next base: position 261,376,963 of record NC_064641.1, read on the forward strand.
GAACAACTTCCATGGTGTCAGAGGGAGTTGTAGAAGGTGAAAACTGTAAAGGAAGGCAGAGATTGGAATACATCCAGAAAAATAATTGTTGATGTTGTTGTTGTTGTGGTCTTCAGTCCTGAGACTGGTTTGTTGCAGCTCTCCATGCTAATCTATCCTGTGCAAGCTCCTTCATCTCCCAGTACCTACTGCAACCTACATCCTTCTGAATCTGTTTAGTGTATTCATCTCTTGGTCTCCCTCTACGATTTTTACCCTCCACGCTGCCCTCCAATGCTAAATTTGTGATCCCTTGATGCCTGAGGAGATGTCCTACCAACCGATCCCTTCTTCTAGTCAACTTGTGCCACAAACTTCTCTTCCCCCAATCCTATTCAACACCTCCTCATTAGTTATGTGATCTACCCATCTAATCTTCAGCATTCTTCTGTAGCACCACATTTCGAAAGCTTATGTTCTCTTCTTGTACAAACTATTTATCGTCCATGTTTCACTTCCATACATGGCTACAATCCATACAAATACTTTCAGAAACGACTTCCTAACACTTAAATCAATACTCGATGTTAACAAATTTCTCTTCTTCAGAAACGCTTTCCTTGCCATTGCCAGTCTACATTTTATATCCTCTCTACTCCGACCATCATCAGTTATTTTGCTCCCCAAATAGCAAAACTCCTTTACTACTTTAACTGTCTCATTTCCTAATCTAATTCCCGCAGCATCACCCGACTTAATTCGACTACATTCCATTATCCTCGTTTTGCTTTTGTTGATGTTCATCTTATATCCTCCTATCAAGACACTGTCCATTCCGTTCAACTGCTCTTCCAAGTCCTTTGCTGTCTCTGACAGAATTACAATGTCATCGGCAAACCTCAAAGTTTTTATTTCTTCTCCATGGATTTTAATACCTACTCCAAATTTTTCTTTTGTTTCCTTTACTGCTTGCTCAATATACAGATTGAATAACATCGGAGAGAGGCTACAACCCTGTCTCACTCCCTTCCCAACCACTGCTTCCCTTGCATGCCCCTCGACTCTTATAATTGCCATCTGGTTTCTGTACAAATTGTAAATAGCCTTTCGCTCCCTGTATTTTACCCTTGCCACCTTTAGAATTTGAAAGAGAGTATTCCAGTCAACATTGTCAAAAGCTTTCTCTAAGTCTACAAATGCTAGAAACATAGGTTTGCCTTTCCTTAATCTTTCTTCTAAGATAAGGCGTAAGGTCAGTATTGCCTCACGTGTTCCAACATTTCTACGGAAACCAAACTGATCTTCCCCGAGGTCGGCTTCTACCAGTTTTTCCATTCGTCTATAAATAATTCGCGTTAGTATTTTGCAGCTGTGGCTTATTAAACTGATAGTTCGGTAATTTTCACATCTGTCAACACCTGCTTTCTTTGGGATTGGAATTATTATATTCTTCTTGAAGTCTGAGGGTATTTCGCCTGTCTCATACATCTTGCTCACCAGATGGTAGAGTTTTGTCAGAACTGGCTCTCCCAAGGCCGTCAGTAGATCCAGTGGAATGTTGTCTACTCCCGGGCCCTTGTTTCGACTCAGGTCTTTCAGTGCTCTGTCAAACTCTTCACGCAGTATCGTATCTCCCATTTCATCTTCATCTACATCCTCTTCCATTTCCTTAATATTGTCGTCAAGTACATCGCCCTTGTATAGACCCTCTATATACTCCTTCCACCTTTCCGCTTTCCCCTCTTTGCTTAGAACTGGGTTGCCATCTGAGCTCTTGATATTCATAGAAGTGGCTCTCTTTTCTCCAAAGGTCTCGTTAATTTTCCTGCAGGCTGTATCTATCTTACCCCTAGTGAGATAAGTCTCTACATCCTTACATTTGTCCTCTAGCCATCCCTGCTTAGCCATTTTGCACTTCCTGTCGATCTCATTTTTGAGACGTTTGTATTCCTTTTTGCCTGCTTCATTTACTGCATTTTTATATTTTCTCCTTTCATCAATTAAATTCAATATTTCTTCTGTTACCCAAGGATTTCTACTAGCCCTCGTCCTTTTACCTACTTGATCCTCTGCTGCCTTCACTACTTCATCCCTCAGAGCTACCCATTCTTCTTCTACTGTATTTCTTTCCCCCATTCCTGTCAATTGTTCCCTTATGCTGACCCTGAAACTCTGTACAACCTCTGGTTTAGTCAGTTTATCCAGGTCCCATCTCCTTAAATTCCCACCTTTTTTCAATTTCTTCAGTTTTAATCTACAGTTCATAACCCATAGATTGTGGTCAGAGTCCACATCTGCCACTGGAAATGTTCTACAATTTAAAACCTGGTTCCTAAATCTCTGTCTTACCATTATATAATCTATCTGATACCTTTTAGTGTCTCTAGGATTCTTCCATGTATACAACCTTCTTTTGTGATTCTTGAACCAAGTGTTAGCTATGATTAAGTTATGCTCTGTGCAAAATTCTACCAGACGGCTTCCTCTTTCATTTCTTAGCCCCAAGCCATATTCACCTACTATGTTTCCTTCTCTCCCTTTTCCTACTTTCGAATTCCAGTCACTCATGACTATTAAATTTTCGTCTCCCTTCACTTCCTGGATAATTTCTTTTATCTCATCATACATTTCTTCAATTTCTTCGTCATCTGCAGAGCTAGTTGGCATATAAACTTGTACTACTGTAGTAGGCATGGGCTTCGTGCCTATCTTGGCCACTATAATGCGTTCACTATGCTGTTTGTAGTAGCTTACCCGCACTCCTATTTTTTTATTCATTATTAAACCTACTCCTGCATTACTCCTATTTGATTTTGTTTTTATAACCCTGTATTCACCTGACCAGAAGTCTTGTTCCTTCTGCCACCGAACTTCACTAATTCCCACTATATCTAACTTTAACCTATCCATTTCACTTTTTAAATTTTCTAACCTACCTGCCCGATTAAAGGATCTGACATTCCACGCTGCGATCCGTAGAATGCCAGTTTTCTTTCTCCTGATAACGACGTCCTCTTGAGTAGTCCCCGCCCGGAGATCCGAATGGGGGACTATTTTACCTCCGGAATATTTTACCCAAGAGGACGCCATCATCATTTAACCATACAGTAAAGCTGCAAGCCCTCGGGAAAAATTACGGCTGTAGTTTCCCCTTCCTTTCAGCCGTTCGCAGTACCAGAACAGCAAGGCCGTTTTGGATAGTGTTACAAGGCCAGATCAGTCAATCATCCAGACTGTTGCCCCTACAACTACTGAAAAGGCTGCTGCCCCTCTTCAGGAACCACTCGTTTGTCTGGCCTCTCAACAGATACCCCTCCGTTGTGGTTGCACCTACGGTACGGGCATCTGTATCGTTGAGGCACGCAAGCCTCCCCACCAACTGCAAGGTCCATGGTTCATGGACTATACAATATTGAACACATATAAGAAAGGGCAGCACGAAATATCACAGACTAATTTGACCTTTGTATGGGGTCACGGAAATGCCGGTAAACTTGAACTGGCGGATGCTTGAAGGTAAAGGCCAGTTATCCCAAGAATCATACATACAAAGTTTCAAGAACCAGTACGAAATGAGGAATCTAGAACACCACGTATCTCTCCAGTAGGTACCGTGAAGATGAGATTAAACTAATTACAGAGCGTAGAGAAGCATTTAAGCTGTCATTCTTACCGCAGTCAGTACGCGAGGGAAACGGACGAAACATTAATAAATGGTATAGTGGGAGGAATGCTCTGGCACTCATTTCACAGTGAGTTGCAGAGTATGGAGTCAGATGTAGATTAAACAATGATAGAAAAGAATGCCCTGCCCGTATCTCAAGGACCATCCCAGGGTTCTAGATGGAAACCGAGGAAAATATAAATCTGGATGAACACTCGGGTATATGAAGCGCTCCTCTTAAACGAGAGATTCTATGTATTCTTGGGGAAAGACAGAAGCTAAGTGCGTGGGAAAAGATTCCAAGCTGAGACAGAGCACCAACTGTGCGTCACGCGCTATAAGACTGGCTGGCACCTAGCACAGGGAGCGTCACCAAAGAGTGACAACGAGGGGAAGGTATTTACGGACGCTTGCTAAAATGCCCCCTACTCTTCTTTACAAGTCGGTGTTACTTCGTCTCTCGGCTGCCACACATACCTCGTTTTCAGCTGGAAGCTCGGCAACATACTTAAAATTCACGTTACCGGAACGAAAACTTATTCCCAGTTAATATCGTTATAACTGCCCTTTACTGTGAAAGATAAGTGATGGAGGAGCCTTAGGTATCCTGATCGTTATATTTCGAATTCCATTGTGCGTCAGCGTCAAAAACTTTGGCGGCACAGGAAACCCATCACAGGCGCCAGAAACGCACAATACTGCTGGGTGTTGGTTAGTAATTGTATCATGTTGGTTTTAAGAGGCACTGTGCGTATGGACATAGTTCGATTTACATTAGACGTTAACGGCAGGGAGCGGAAAAGGTGACGTCAGCATCAAGTTTGCGCAGTAACAAATGGTGAAAGTGAGGTTATGACGCACGAGGGGAATTCAAAAAGTAATTACACATTATCATGGCAGGTCAAGAAACCTGGATGCTGCACTACATTTCATAGTGAAAGAGATACATGACGCTATTTTTCAAAACAGTCACCAAGTCTCTGTAAGTAATGGAAACGTTCTACCAATCGTTTAAATTTCTAGACGATGGAAATCTGCTCCTTCGTCACGGAGTCCTTCGAGAACCACTATGTAAACGTCCTCATCGTTGGAAAATCTCTTTCGCCCCAGATGTTCGTACAGCTTGGCGAAAAAATGGGAATCGCATGGTGGAAGGTCTGTTCTGTATTTCATAGCGTTGTGTTCAGGCTCATGGAAGAGCTTCCATTTCCTCGTATCGTGCTTGTGTTGATGTGTTGTTATCTTGAGTACCGCGAGCATATTTGAATTTTGTCCAACACAAGAATTCGTATTGGTATACGATAGTTGGTGTTAGGATCTTAAGAGCTTTAAACAGTAGCCTTCTTGATTCTGTCCATTTAATGTTGGCTATCGTTCTTACAGCCCTTGTTTGTAATATGTTCACAATTAATGTTTGTTTTGGAGGTGCCTCCCCATGAGACTATGCCATAACTTATTGTCGAATGGATTATTGTATAGTACCTCATTTTCGTAATGTTTGTGCGTTTTAGGTAGCGCAGTCTGTGAATTACATACGGGTTTGAGCTGATTTTCCCACTAATATATTATTATTCAAAGAAACTTGTGTATTTGGCGTTATGTGCTAAGCACACTTCTATGTAAGTGTTGATACCTTCACTGTGAAGGTTCTTTTTAGTCTGAAATGTAGACAAAGTGTTTTAGTAAAGTCGTTAATTCAATGAATCTTTGAATAGTATTAAGCTTTCGGCCAATGGGCTTTGTCAACAATAGACACACACACACACACACACACACACACACACACACACACACACGCAAACGCAACTCATACACACGACTGCAGTCTCAGGCAACTGAAACCTGAGACTGCAGTCGTGTGTGTGTGTGTGTGTGTGTGTGTGTGTGTGTGTGTGTGTGAGTGCGTATATGTGTCTGTTGTTGACAAAGGACGTTTGCCGAAAGCTTTAAGTGTGGTGTTGTTACCTTCCATCCTGGATTTTCTATTGTTTGATTTGAATAGCATTATTTACTTCTAAGTTGGCTTTTATTTCTAGATTTCCTGTGTATTTATCCATGAACAGTAGAGTCGCCTGCATTAGTAACTTTGTTGCCATAATTAGTGATCTTTGGGGTGTGATTTGTGTATAAAATGAAAAGCAATTGCCAAGAATTGGTTCCGGTGGTACAGTGAAGTGAAGTGTTCTCGCTTCAGCTCTTATTTTCTCTGCTGTCGTTCTTGTGAGTTCTGTATATTGTCTCCTGTTTATCTTGTATGATAGGATCCAGTCTCCTGCACTACGTCTTATACCATATACTCCTAGTATTTCTACAAAAGTTTTTTGATCTACATAGTCAAATGACTAACAGGGGGGGGGGGGGGGGAGTTTCTGAAAAGATGAGAGAGGCAAATATTAAGAAAGATTTTTCGAGCACTTAGTGAGGCAGAGCAATAGAGAATATGGTAAAACAAGGAACTGGAAGAATATACGATTATGCTGACTTGTATCGGAATCCAAGAGCAACCGATTAAGATGGTTGGCAGAAGGTGAAAAAGGAAACCACGGAAACGATGGCTGGGTGATGTTGAGGATGACTTGTGAAAGATGAGCGTAAGAGTATGGAGGAAACAACAGATGATCACCAAGACTGGGCTGCGATCGTCAGAGAGGCCAAGTCACTATATAGCCTGTAACCCCTGGAGTATGTAAGTAGTAGCGGAATCAAGCTTAATAATGCATGTTCTTTACAAAGTTTAAGTGGTTAAGTGCTGAGAATTGTAACAAAAGGAAAACGAATGTCTAAAGATTTCAAAAGATTGATATTTGTTTGCTAGAGAAAATACAGACATACAAGCAGGCTTACTCTGCGTATTCCAGTGATAAAATGTTCTCAGGTGACAGCATCTCTACACGTCGTGTGAAGATGATGGGTATGAAAGTCACTGAAACGTTGCAACAAGACGTCACCACTCGGCTGATCACTCGAGAGGATTTTATCACATATACATACAAACACATGAAACAATATTTACAATAGAATGCATAGAAGGTCGTTACCTTATTCATTGCGTTATTATTTTCTTTCTAAGAGCCAAATAACGTAAAACACAACTATGTATCTCCTTCCAGGTTCCGTACAACTTCAATCATTTTCCGATTCCAGGTATCTGCCCTCTTTTGTGGAAGAATACACATGGGAAAAATATGCAAATGAGTCACAAAAACAAAGCAGGCAACTAAATAAAAACTAAGAATACAAACAAGCACGAAATCCACTATCATCCCATGAATAAGCGTGGCGTGATTACCTTTCGATTGCAGCAGACGACAACAACGCCCCCCCCCCCCCACACCATTTCTCCCCCCTTCCCTCACACCGTTCCGTTCCGGTCAATGATTTGAATGCCACAATTTGAAATGCATTGTGGAATGTTTTGACGTTCGGTTCCGTTAATGGTGAATCGACCTTAAGCCGAAGTATGCGAAGTGGGACAGCACAGTGCCAGCCAGAGGTTCTGGCGCAGTTCGCACCTGAAAGCGGCCACCGGCATACGAGAGTCAGGCAAAGAATAGCTGAAAAGATAGCAGATCGCATTCCCACTAGTTTAGGCCTCAAACCACACACACACATAATCGCCGTTTCTAGTCCCAGTGGTGGCTTACCAGTATATTGCCAGCACGAAGAGGATACTGTATACACACCTGGCGGGTTCAGTGCTAGACGACAAAGTAAGAAAGATTAGGGTTTGACGTTTCGTCGACGACAAGGTTCACAACTTCGTATTGAGTAAGGCAATTGCCCATATCCTTTCAGAGGAATCAACCTAGCATACGCCTTAAGCGATTTAGGGAACTCACAGAAAACCCAGCGAGACCTGCATCTGAATCGTCGTCCTTCCCAATAAGAGTCCAATGCCTTACCACCGAGCCATCTCGCTAGTTGATCCTGGATTCCTGGAGTAAGGGTATGTGATTTTGATGGCGGTGGTCTGTCCGACGGAGGGAGGTGTTAACGACACCTTTTTTCGCCCATTACTTCTTTATGTCACAGTTAACTACCAAAATAAACACGAGACAACGCTCTGCTTGCACTCATCACAGACACGTAAACTGCACTGTTGCAGTCGCAATACTCACTCGAGAAAACCTTTTTGATCTAGGTGACTGAACCACTAGTGGGGGCGAGATATTATAGCCAAAATACCATCCGAAGCATCCAACACTTTCCATCTGTAATGTTTCGATTAAATACAGTTAATATTTACATAGAGCACTCTAGTTATTAACAGAGACAGCAAACACTTACAGAGGGACATTCTAAAGTAATTTCGCCCATCATATGTTACGGGCGACTTTCATTCTTTTTCCTGTTCCTCTGCACTTCTTCTCTCGTCACCCAGCAAGCAAACCGGATGCAATTAGACACCATTGCTCGTTTGGCTCCCTTGATATTATTGTCATATTGAATGTAATAATAAATTATCAGTACAAGTGGCACTCGCCGATGTAAACAGTTATTTTGAGAAGAAATAATAACCAAAAGGCGAAACTAAGTATTTACCACTTCAGCATACACCTTTCTTATTCGTAGTAACCTTAATAATTATTTAAGCACCCACTCATCTCTTATTCTTGCGTAATGTTCTGTAAAGTGTGATATGTAGCACCGTGTACTGTAGAGATGGGTCGTTCGCGAACTAACGGGTCCAAAGGAACGGTTCACCAAGACGAACGGAACGAGCGAGGAACGAATTCTAAGTAACGGTCTTTCATTGTTCACTTCGGTCTCGGCTCTCTACTTATAGTTCCCGGGAACGGAAACGGTCGGTCCCGTTCCCGAACGGCGCGCCGGCCGATCTCGTTCCAGCCTCGGTCCCTTTCCCATCTGTCTCGGTCCCTTTTCCATCTGTCTCGGTCTCGCTCGGCCGCACTCGTCCTTCTTCGTATCGCCGCTAGTCGCAGTTCTACTGTCGACTGTTCGTAGTGAGTTCAGAATCGAGTTGTCGTTGTTCGTTTCGTTCGCTTCGCACGCCCATTCTAGATCCGTTTCAAATCCTTTCTGAACTCTGAACTTCTGGTTCTTTTCGTATTCTATTCAGCGTCCACGGCCGGTAATTAAAGTGTCTTTTGTGATTACATTATTACATAAATTACATAAAAATTACGTGGTATGTAATACATACATCCTTTCAGGTAACAAAACGGCGTATCAGCTTACTTCATTATTTCGATAAACAGCTACTTGCAAAAAGGCAAGATTTTTTTGTTGTTACACATGCAAAGGACGTCGGCACGGCACACACGAGTGGCCATTTTACGTCTTTATTTGATCCAAGTTACAAGAGTATGTTCTTTGTTATGAAGGCAGACCGACTCACAACCGAATGAAGCCCGCGCTTCGTAATCGAGTGTATGGTGTCACATTTTGTAAAGACAATGTGATAACTCCTACAATATTATTTCAGTGGTACAGGGTGCCGCACGAAAAATCTGCCCCGAGTACTAGACTGCTCATTGTCGCTTACCGATCGTCATCTGTTGTTTCGAAGCAGTTTGCATTAGCTTATTTGTTATTTCTTCACTGCCTAATTATTACATGTTTATCTATTCTGCTCGTAGCGGTCGACAAATCGTGCGTAATTGGCGAGCAGTCTGTACTCGGGACCGGGATTTCGTGCACCACCTTATATTATTTCACTGCGATCAGCCACATAACGCTACAGTTGTCTAAACGAGATGTTTAGCAGAATCACGAAAATTACAAGTGTGTGAGAATTCTGTTATGAATGAAAACTCTGTACTCCAGGGGGTAGGCAAGTGCCCCCTCTTGGCGCCTTCCATCTTCAGTCACCTATGCTACTAATTTTCAAGTTTTCATAAGAACCTTATACCAAGCACAATGCACGGTGAACCAGTAAAGATGAATGGTTCCCAAAAAAGATCGATCGCCAGTGAACTAGTTCCCAAGGGTGAACGACTTCGTCCATCTCTCTGTACTCACAATGAGACGCAGTACGAAATATGTTAACAAAGCACGCCTCTTAGTAAAGGTATATAAAGGTCATGTCGAGAGGATCTGCAGTTGTTTTTACACTATGTCCTCTCCACAGATCGCAGACTGAGGTATTAGCAGCCAAGCAGAGGTAGTTGCTTTTGCATTTCATTACATATTTATGTTCTCTTAGTACACAGCGTACAACAGACTCTGCGGCGTCCTGCGGGGAGAAGATACGAAAACAGTGATAGCGGGGCTTTAGCCTCAAACACACAAAAAGAAAAGGGAAAATTGCAAGTTATTTGGTTTTGTAAGGCCATGATGCAGTCTTACCATCAATGTGAAACGTATGGTGAAGAGCAGTGAAAAATACCTCCAAACGAAGCAGCGAACAGCACTGAAGACAAGGCCGTACTGTTTAAGGCGCCAGAGCGCAGCTGTGCAGTATTCACGCTCTCACATTACCTCGAGCTCCGCTTATCTGACCCCTCGCCGTTTTCACAATGATACAATGTCGTCGCAAAATACTATACTGGTGACGATCAAAATTGAAATACTACGAAAAACATCAAGTAATGATAATTTCTTAATTGAGCACACACAGTATAGTAGCAAGTAAACGTAAAAGTTGTATATAATTCTGGAAAGAACATCATATAGGTAAAGAGATAATTATAACTCCTACCCCTCGTATATGGACCAAAGCACATATATTGTTAAAAAAATTCTTTCTCTATACATGTGGTGCAGCATACTTTTTTCCTTTTTGGTCACTGAAATTGAACATTGGATTTAAAAGCAGGTATAATGTGATTTAATTCAGTCCGTGGCGGAAGAGGAATTCAAGACGTGAAAAATCGACTCTAGTCTATTGAAGATGCATAGAGATGGTGCCACTGGCAAAAGAAACGGGACGAGAAGAGGAAACCAGCCTCAAACGCAAAGCAAATCCCATCGTAAATGTGAAACAATCAATTGCGTCTACACGGACACGAATTGTCACTGTGTAGAAGAATTCATTCACACTGCAGAACTGAATGTTTCCTAAAAGTGTTATTATTTAAGCAACCAGTTTCGACGCTTCATTAGCTCAAAAAATGGTTCAAATGACTCTGAGTACTATGGGACTTAACATCTGAGGTCATCAGTCCCCTAGAACTTAGAACTACTTAAACCTAACTATACTAAGGACATTACACACATCCATGCCCGAGGTAGGATTCGAACCTGTGACCGTAACAGTCACGCGGTTCCGGACTGAAGCGCCTAGAACCGCTCGGCCACAATGGCCGGAGCGTCATTAGCGTGCTCCGTATATGCGAAAGACGAATGGTGACGTTGAAACACTGGAGCACATAGAATATATATATTGAACCGGGTGCCGTAGCCTTCTATTTATTCTACGTGTACACTCCAAATGCACGACAGCAACAGTTGTGAGGCAATGTTTCGATCCCTCCATCGTTTTTCGCATATGGGACCAAAGATCACGCTAATGAAGCTTCGAAACTAGTTGCTTAAATAATAAAACTTTTAGGGAGAATTACGCTTGTTTGTGTCTTTGTTCTGGGAGTTACTGACCAGCCGTATCCCGTGTCCTCATCTATACGATGGATCTGCAAAAGCAACGCCATACGGACGATGGTGTGGGGTTGTGTGTGACATTGACACCCATTTCGGGGAGAAATCTGATATACTCAAGCGTTCGAAGCCAATAAAGGGATACATATTTTTTATTCCTGTGTGGAGACAGATGAAATGTGGGCGCGTTTTTGTGACCCGGAGCCGGCCAGTGTGGCTGAGCGGTTCTAGGAGCTTCAGTCTGGAACCGCGCGACCGCTACGGTCGCAGGTTCGAATCCTGCCTCGGGCATGTATGTGTGTGATGTCCTTAGGTTAGTTAGGTTTAAGTAGTTCTAAGTTCTAGGGGACTGATGACCTCAGATGTTAAGTGTGGTGTCACCGCCAGACACCACATTAAGTCCCATAGTGCTCAGAGCCATTTTTTGTGACCCGGAAAAAATCCAACAACATATGCATCCTAAATAATATACTCCAGTTAATAGAGAGATTGCGATCGCTTTTGCATATTTAGAACCAGCTTTCATCCTATGCTTCCAGATACTCAGCCAGCGCATATACTTCCCATTCGAATTAATTAATGGGGCCGCTCCTCAACAATGCCTGCCAGACACCACACGTAGTCCTATTTTAAGTTGCACTTCGTTTTCTTCATCTTAACAGATGAAACATTCACTGTTCATCACAAGAAATATCCTGCTCGCACAGACAAGCTTTTCCTCCCTTGCTGCACTAATTTCCGAACGGAATGTCTTTCACTTGTAGCCACTTGCCCGCATAGAGGTTAATGAAATCTGCGCCCGATACGAGGTAATTATTACGGCATTGCTCCGCCCACTCCCCTCCATCAGGGCGATAACTGGCACAGGGAAGGGACGGGAAGTAACTAGCGAGTTATTGATTGCCGCCGGGTTTATCGTGCAACGCATCACCGCCGCAGGATAAACACGGGGCCGTAAACACCCACGTTGTCACACGTCGAAGCAGCATCAAATGTGTTTGGAGACGTAACTGAAATTCCGTGATCTGAGCGCCAACAAGTTTAATTAAAAGCAACCGCAGCATGCAGCAGGATTGTTTCTGATGGATAACAGTAATACGTGGCTACATAATTGTGGATGGAAAGAAAGAAGTAACGCTGCGGGCTATCGTGGTCGTCGGAATTCTGTAAACTCTGTACCCTAGTGTACTGATCAACAGTCGTCAGCTTTCCCATCAAGAATGAGTTCGGCCCCCTTGTATACAGGGAGTTTCATGTTACACACTTCTAGAGGCTATAGAGGCTACTTAGTACATGCAGTTTTACATAGGAATCCTTGTCCGGAAACGTCATCCAGCGACGCGACAGAGCGTCAAAGTTATAGACGCCTGTAAATGTATGATGATGTTACAAACTTTCTAGGATGACGGAGAAGGACATATCTATCAATTTGAGGTAAGGGTCCCTGGCTGTAAACGAACGAGTCGAAAGTTATAAGTGAAAACCGTTCTCATACCTCAGACACTGAAGTGTATGTACACGTATTTTTGTTGGTGAGGCTATAGGTTAGGTATGGATCAAAACAACAAATATGTCTAGTAAACGAGGGCTGTAAAATTCATACCTGACGAGCTGTGAACACTTGTTCAATAGAGGAGCCCTGTTTCACGGGAGCGAAGATGAACAAGGTCTCATAGTTCCTCAGTTATGCATTTCAGAGCCCGTGTGTGCTGGGCATTTTTTCCTTGTTTTGGTAGATCCTACAACCTCTCAAAGTTGCCTGCCCTAGAATATTAGCAACAACTGTATCGTTATATGTATTCCAGTGTCAGAGGTATCAGAACGGTTTTCGCTTATAACTTTCGACTCGTTCATTTCCGGTACAGGAAATTGGAAATTTGTAGTAAGGGTCATCGGTCCCTAAGCTTACACACTACTTAATTTAACGTAAACTAACTTACGCTACGGACAACACACACACCCCGTGCCCAAGGGAGGACTCGAACCTCCGACGGGGGGAGGCCGCGCGAACCGTGGCTTGACTCCCTAGACCGCGCGGGTACACCGACTCTGACGTTTCCGGACATGGGTTTCTATGTCAAACTTGATCTACTAAGCCCCTCTACAACCTCTCGATACGTGTAACACGAATTGTGAAACACGCTACAGATGTGTTGATCTACAGAAGACCTGATCGTAATCTAGGGCACAAGTATTTACAGGACGTGGATAAAAATATGGAAACACCAAAAATACGACACATTAACATGACTCATACGGTATAAAAAAAACCGTTGGCATTCAAAACATCTTCCAGTTGTCTCAGAATGAATAATGCAGATGGTGTACGGTTTCCAAGGAAATCTTATACTGTGATCCCTGCAAAATAGTGGTAACTTCAGGCAACAGCGATAGAGGTATATAACAATCACGAACCTTTGTCTCCAAAACAGACCAGAAAATCTGAATAATACAGAGATGTGGTGACTGTGGTAGCCAGGAAGATCCGACAAAATCATTCCTGGACGATGCGAGTTGTGCAAACAGAATCCATGTCCTCTTGGAAAACAGCATCACCATTGATATACAAATACTGTACCATGGGATCGACCTGATCAGCTGAAATAGTCACGTGATCCTTGCCAGTAATGCGTCCTTGCAGACTAACCACGACGACCATGGAATACCAGGACATGAGTGTCCAAGTCATCACTGAACCCACAGATGTTTGACGCTTCGCAGACAGCAGTCTACATCGTAGGCTTGGAACGGCGTACGCCAGACGTAATCTCGTCTAGAAGTTGGAAACATTGTGAATCAAAACTCATCCGACCAAATGATTTCCTTCTATTGCTCCAAAGGCCAGGTTTTATTACTTCGGCACCACGTTTTCCAGTCACGGCCATTTGCAACACTGGTGTGTTCCTTTCGAATTCCAGTACAACCTGCATTTCCCAGCTTATGCAACTCCATGTGTGTTGTTTTGGTGCTGACAGGGGGGGGGGGGGTTCAAGTTCGTGACTTCAGATCTGCATTGACTTTTGCAGCTGTCGTCACAATCCTCTTCAATGGCCGTCTGTCACGATCAACCAACACACACTTTCATCCGCGTTTGACTCAGCGAATGACGCTTTTCCCCTCTCCCTTTAGGTGTATGAAGTTTCGATAGGGTCCCCTTTGAAAGACACTACTGGCCATTAAAATTGCTACACCAAGAAGAAATGCAGATGATAAATGGGTATTCATTGGACAAATATATTAAACTCGAACTGACATGTGATTACATTTCCTGAGAAATCAGTTCCCAGAACAACCACCTCTGGCCGTAATAACGGCCTTGATACGCCTGGGCATTGAGTAAAACAGAGCTTGGATAGCGTGTACAGCTACAGCTGCCCATGCAGCTTCAACACGATACCACAGTTCATCAAGAGTAGTGGCTAGCGTCTTGTGACGAGCCAGTTGCTCGGCCAGACGTTTTCAGTAGGTGAGAGATCTGGAGAATGTGCTGGCCAGGTCAGCAGTCGAACATTTTCTGTATCCAAAAAGGCCCGTACAGGACCTGCAACATGCGGTCGTGCAAAAATGGTTCAAATGGCTCTGAGCACTATGCGACTTAACTTCTGAGGTCATCAGTCGCCTATAACTTAGAACTAATTAAACCTAACTAACCTAAGGACATCACACACATCCATGCCCGAGGCAGGATTCGAACCTGCGACCGTACCGGTCGCTCGGCTCTAGACTGTAGCGCCCAGAACCACACGGCCACTCCGGCCGGCTGCGGTTGTGCATTTTCCTGCTGAAATGTAGGGTTTTGCAGGGATCGAATGAAGAGTAGAGCCACGGGTCGTAACACATCTGAAATGTAACGTCCACTGTTCAAAGTGCCGTCAATGCGAACAAGAGGTGACTGAGACGTGTAACCAATGGCACCCCATACCATAACGCCGGGTGATACGCCAGTATGGCGATGACGAATACACGCTTCCAATGTGGGTTTACCCCGATGTCGCCAAACACGGATGCGACCATCATGATGCTGTAAACAGAACCTGATTTCATCCGAAAAAATGACGTTTTGCCATTCGTGCACCCAGGTTCGTCGTTGAGTACACCGTCGCAGGCGCTCCTGTCTGTGATGCAGCGTCAAGGGTAACCGCAGCCACGGTCTCCGAGCTGATAGTCCATGCTGCTGCAAACGTCGTCGAACTGTTCGTGTAGATGGTTGTTGTGTTGCAAACGTCCCCATCGACCCAGGGATCGAGACGTGGCTGCACGATCCGTTACAGCCATGCGGATAAGATGCCTGTCATCTCGACTGCTAGTGATACGAGGCCGTTGGGATCCAGCACGGCGTTCCGTATTACCCTCCTGAACCCACCGATTCCATATTCTGGTAACAGTCATTGGATCTCGACCAACGCGAGCAGCAATGTCGCGATACGATAAACCGCAATCGCGATAGGCTACAATCCGACTTTTATCAAAGTCGGAAACGTGATGGTACGCATTTCTCTTCCTTACACAAGGCATCACAACAACGTTTCACCAGGCAACGCCGGTCAACTGCTGCTTGTGTATGAGAAATCGGTTGGAAACTTTCCTCATGTCAGCATGTTGTAGGTGTCGCCACTGGCGCCAACCTTGTGTGAATGCTCTGAAAAGCTAATCATTTGCATATCACAGCAATTTCTTCCTGTCGGTTAAATTTCGCGTCTGTAGCACGTCATCATCGTGGTGTAGCAATTTTAATGGCCAGTACTGTACCAAACACCTCGGCTACCTTGGATATAGAAACATCCAGATTAACAATTTGCCCAAGGTCACTTAGCTCCGACATGTCGCACTCACAGATACACAGTATACTGTTGTGACCACGACTGACACTTGCAACTTATTGAGGACACATCACAGGTGCCGCCTGTGGTCAAATACAACAGCGCAGCCTGCAGGCTTGGCTAGCATCTGCTTTGCAATGCGTCCTTTCTCGGTCTTTTCATATTTTTGTCCAACCTCTGAAAACCGGTTCGCGCCACCAGCCAGACCAGGGGAAAGCCATTCTGGACACTGTCTCCGCCTTTATTTTGTATCAGGAACAGTTAGAGCTTGCCACCAGAGATCCGTTTCCTTAAGGAAATGTTGGTGGCTAACGGCTATGATGGCCTTTCCGTAAACATGGCCTCTAAACAAAGCTGTAATAATAATAACGCGAACAAGAACAAGGAACCTTCCGCACTTTTTGTAATGTTATCGTTTGTGAATAGAGTGACCGACCGCATGAGAAGAATTCTCTGGAAGAATGGTATAAGGACTACATTTATCAGTAGACGCAAAATAAGTCTTATCGGTCTCTGTCCTACAATGGACTTTCAGGGGTCCCCCACGCAGCGGGAGTATTTAAGTGACGTGTGGTTGTGGCAAAGTATATAACTTATCATCGAAACTGGAATAACAATAAAAAATGCGTTAAATAACACACTCATGGCAAAATATGAAAGAAGCGATCGAGGATCACCAAGAAGAATGTGACCATGTTAGCCACAGAAGGTAACAAAGGGCTACTATAAACAATTTCTTCATTTTCAGAGCTCTGTATTTTCCGAAGTATTACATGCTCTAATATGAATACTGCATGAACAGAACCGTAAACTCGGAGAGTTTGGATTTTGTACGCTACAGATATTCTATGAGCGCTACTCTGGTTACATTGCACACGTCCAAACAGTAGTCAGTTTCGTTCCACATCATATACAGCAACGTTCTGTCGGTGGCTACCACAGCAGCATTGATGCTTTCTCCGAGCTCTTCCTGTGTTCTTGGCAGTGAGGTTGAGTAAACACGCCCCTTATTGTCACCTCCCCCCCCTCCCCCCGAAGGAAAAAGTCACAAGGCGTCAGATCAGGCGATTTGAGGGGCCAAGTGGACAGCGTCACATCATCTTCACCGCTATGTCAAACAGAGCGTTTAGGTACCGATGAACATCAGTGTTCCTATGAGAGAGTGTCCCGTCTTGTTGGAAGAGGAAATTTCTGAATGAGCAGTCAGTTGCGCAAACAACCACAACTGGAACATGTCAAGGTAAGACGGTAATGGTAGGGAAGGCGAATGGTCGACTTCAGTTTACTGGGAGAATTTTAGAAAGTGCAGTTCTTCTGTAAAGGAGACCGCTTATCGGACGCTAGTGCGACCCTTCTTCAGTCCTGCTCGAGTATCCACACCAGATCCGACTAAAGGAAGGCATTGAAGCAGTTCAGAGGCAGGCTGCTAGATTTGTTGCTCATGGAGTGGAACAACACTCAAGTATTAGGGAGATACTTCGGGAAATCAAATGGGAATCACTGGAGGGAAGCCGATGTTCTTTTCTCGGGAACACTATTGACAAAATTTAGAGAACTCGCATTTGAAGCTGACTGCGGAACGATTCTACTGCCCCTAACATACATTTCGCGTAGGGACCACGAAGATAGAAGAAAGTAGGACTTATAGGGCATATAAACAACCGTTCTTCCATTGCTCTGTTTGCAACAGGAATGGAAATGAGTAGTATTGGTACAGAGTACCGTCCGTCCCGCACCATGACGTGGCTTGCGGAGTGTGTATGTAGATTCAGATGTAGATGTAGATATAGAATTCCTTCTGAACACGCTACACTGTTATAACAGATAAACATCTCGCATATTCCAACACACAAAAACTATTTTCTTACTTTGTCGTCATTCTGTCAACGCACTGCACTTGTAACGCCAACTGGTGAGCACAATGCAAACTCGGCGAATCTTCGGCTCTGTTCATGCGTCAGTCGTGTTAGTAGATGAAATACTTTGGAAAATATAGAACTTTGGAAACGAATGAATCATTTATTGCAGCAATGTGTTTGTAGAAGGGATGTCTGGGAAGCAATCCAAACGTCGAAGAAGGAGCACAATTTCAAAAGCAATGGCGGCTGCAGGCTTCCGTCTTCGTCGCTGCCCGCAATCACGCAAGTAAATACTCCGCCACGGCGAGTGAGGGACGTATCGGGTACTATGAAAAAAATCGAGGCCGTACAACAACAGAGATATTTTCGATTTTTCCTCTCTTTCAGTATCTGCCTTCAATATTTATCCAGTGAAGACGGCCTACCAGCAACAGCCTGAAGGATTTTAGCCAATAACTCAGCTTCTCCGAAAAAGCACGAGAAAATTGCCTTTTATATGTGAACGCGAGACTGTCTTTCGAGAGTGTTCAGCCATGCAGGGACACCAATGACATCCTTAAGAAGACTCAGCAGAGGGATCGGAACGTCGAGCAGTGAAGAAGTTTGAGCAGGAATATCACGCAGCCTATTGACTCATATGTTACCATTCTTTTGGATTCAGCAATGAGCTACGAGTAATAGAGATAGATCACAGGTTCTCTAGGTAAAAAGAAGAAAAAAGAAACAGAATGCATACTTTCTAGTAATGCAACTTACTGCTCTGCCTAGAGTATCTTTACTATCTGTGGTAGCACCAAAATAGATTGTTAAATGAGAAAGCACTAGATTCTTATTCACTATGATTATCTTCTTCACGGAATCTGTCGTGTTTCCTTAAGCCACAAATACAATTACAGCCATCACCTTCGATCACTACCAAATCTGTATGTTGAGCATGCAGAGCCTGCGTGATCCATTCATTAATGTGACCACCGCGTATGTTCGTCGTCAACGTGCAATAACCACTCACAGACGGCAAGCGGCAGCGCTGGCAGTGGAGCATGTATATAAATCGTGCCGGGGAGGCGCGGAATACAGTGCAGTTATTGTCGTAATTAGGAAAATTAGGAAACGAACCGATTTGTCTGGCGTCCAAAAGGGCAAACGTCATAGGCTTTTGGGTCAAGTGTGGAAACATTTCCGATAAGGTCAAGTTTGTGAACTGATCGTGAACCGCCGTGGTTAAAGAATACAGTGCATGGCAACAAAATGGTGCTACCGAAAACCGGCGCCGAGGCAACTGTGGTGCAACATGGGCCATAGATGACAGGATTGCACGACGGCTGTGGAGATATGCACGGGCGAATAGACGTGCAAGTGTTGAGCAAGTTACCGCCGCAATGAACAAAGAGGCTACCAACCGTGAACGTTGCTGCGCATGGACCTCCGCAGCAGACATCTCCTGTTCAGCGGTGGCGAACAGCGCTGCTACCTGCCGAGTAGTAGTCGGACTAGTTCTCATACACATGTACGTAATCTGCACGCCAATACTGCAACTGGACATTCACTGGGTAGCGACAAGTGGCCTATTTAGATGAATCATATTTTATGTTCCATCGGACAAACAGCCGTTGGTGTGTACGGCGTGAAACGTTTGAATACAAACCCCGTGCATCAGGAATTCCATGGGTGATCTCGTCATTCTGGAAAGCACAATGGATCAACACAAGTATGCATTTACCTTTGGGGACCATGTTCAGCCCTAAATGAAATTTGCTTGTCCTCGGTACGATGACATCTATCACCAGGACAACGCAACGTATAACACAGCTCGTAGTATACATGCGTGGTTGAAAGAGCATCAGGATGAGTTTACCGTGGTCCTCTGGCCACGAAACTCTCCGGATATAAACTCAATCGATAATCTGTGGAACCACCATGATCGGGCTGTTTGCGCCAGGAATTCTCACCGAGAAACTTAGCGCAGCTGGTTACGGCAGTGAAGTCGGTTTTGCTATTCATCCCTGTCGGTAGTTTCCAGAACCTCACTGTGATCCAGCATGTCTCACGCTACAAAATGCTGTTATTCTAGGTTTTGTCAGATAGATGGTCACACACACACACACACACACACACACACATATATATATATATATATATATATATATATATATATATATATATAGGGTGAGTCACCTAACGTTACCGCTGGATATATTTCGTAAACTACATCAAATACTGACGAATCGATTACACAGACCGAACGTGAGGAGAGGGGCTAGTGTAATTGGTTAATACAAACCATAAAAAAATGCACGGAAGTATGTTTTTTAACATAAACCTACGTTTTTTTAATGGAACCCCGTTAGTTTTGTCAGCACATCTGAACATATAAACAAATACGTAATCAGTGCCGTTTGTTGCATTGTAAAATGTTAATTACATCCGAAGATATTGTAACCTGAAATTGACGCTTGAGTACCACTCCTCCGCTGTTAGATCGTGTGTATCGGAGAGCACCGAATTACGTAGGGATCCAAAGGGAACGGTGATGGACCTTAGGTACAGAAGAGACTGGAACAGCACATTACGTCCACATGCTAACACCTTTTTATTGGCCTTTCTCACTGACGCACGTGTACATTACCATGAGGGGTGAGGTACACGTACACACGTGGTTTCCGTTTTCAATTACGGAGTGGAATAGAGTGTGTCCCGACATGTCAGGCCAACAGATGTTCAATGTGGTGGCCATCATTTGCTGCACACAATTGCAATCTCTGGCGTAATGAATGTCGTACACGCCGCAGTACATCTGGTGTAATGTCGCCGCAGGCTGCCACAATACGTTGTTTCATATCCTCTGGGGTTGTAGACACATCACGGTACACATTCTCCTTTAACGTACCCCACAGAAAGAAGTCCAGAGGTGTAAGATCAGGAGAACGGGCTGGCCTATTTATGCGTCCTCCACGTCCTATGAAACGCCCGTCGAACATCCTGTCAAGGGTCAGCCTAGTGTTAATTGCGGAATGTGCAGGTGCACCATCATGCTGATATCACATACGTCGACGCGTTTCCAGTGGGACATTTTCGAGCAACGTTGGAAGATCATTCTGTAGAAACGCGATGTATGTTGCAGCTGTTTGGGCCCCTGCAATGAAGTGAGGACCAATGAGGTGGTCGCCAGTGACTCCGCACCATACATTTACAGTCCACGGTCGCTGTCGCTCTACCTGTCTGAGCCAGCGAGGATTGTCCACGGACCAGTAATGCATGTTCCATAGATTCACTGCCCCGTGGTTTGTGAAACCCGCTTCATCGGTAAACAGGTAGAACTGCAACGCATTCTCTATTAATGCCCATTGACAGAATTGCACTCGATGATTGAAGTCATCACCATGTAATTGCTGATGTAGCGACACATGAACCGGGTGAAAGCGGTGACGATGCAGTATGCGCATGACACTACTTTGACTCAGTCCACCGGCTCTCGCAATGTCCCGTGTACTCATGTGTGGGTTCATGGCAACAACAGCTAATACACCAACTGCACCCGCTTCTCCTGTGACGGGCCTGTTACGGACCCGTTTGCGTGCTACGACCATACCTGTTGCATACAGTTGGCGGTAGATGTTTTGCAATGTGCGGCACGTTGGATGCTCTCTGTCCGTGTACCGTTCTGCATACACCCTGCAGGCTTCAGCTGCATTTCGTCGACACTCGCCATAGATGAGTATCATCTCCGCCTTTTCAGAGTTCGAATACACCATGGTCACAGTTCCTACAACACTACACTATCACAGACGTCTGGTAACACGGTGTACTACAGCTGGTCTGCGTGCGGAGACGAATGCAGAATAACAATAGCAGCAAGCGCTACATGCGGACACTGCGACAGCTAGACCAAACCACAACAGTGCACTACAGCCACACTCGTAAACACGGTCGTCATCGTAAACATGTCCCTGCAGATGCTGCTCGCCGACCGTGGCCCGTGTTTGTTACAACACGCAACTGAACGTCGGAGGTTTCAAGCGTCAACTTTAGGTTACAATATCTCCGGATGTAATTAACATTTTACAATGCAACAAACGGCGCTGATTACGTATTTGTTTATATGTTCAGATGTGCTAGCAAAACTAACGTGGTTCCATTTAAAAAACGAAGGTTTGTGTTAAAGAAACATACTTCCGTGCATTTTTTTTATGGTTTGAATTAAACAATTACACTAGCCCCTCTCCTCACGTTCCGTCTGTCTATGGAATCGGTTCGTCAGTATTAGATGTGGTTTACGGAATATATCCAGCGATAACGATAGGTGACTCATCCTGTATATATATATACAGGAATATTCAAACACGTTTTTACAGGAAATGTTCAAAATGTCCTCCGTTAGCGAGGATACATACATCCACCCTCCGTCGCATGGAATTCCTGATGCGCTGATGCAGCCCTGGAGAATGGCGTATTGTAACCCAGCCGTCCACAATACGAGCACGAAGAGTCTCCACATTTGGTACCGGGGTTGCGTAGACAAGAGCTTTCAAATGCCCCCATAAATGAAAGTCAAGAGGGTTGAGGTCAGAAGAGCGTGGAGGCCATTGAATTGGTCCGTCACCGAATCTGTTGTTGAGAAACGCACGAACACTTCGACTGAAATGTGCAGGAGCTCTATCGTGCATGAACCACATCTTATGTCGTACTTGTAATGGCACATGTTCTAGCAGCACAGGTAGAGTATCCCGTATGAAATCATGTTAACGTGCTCCATTGAGCGTTGATGGAAGAACATGGGGCCCAATCAAGGCATCACCAACAATGCCTGCCCAAACGTTCACAGAAAATCT
Organism: Schistocerca serialis cubense; assembly: GCF_023864345.2. Taxonomy (NCBI): domain Eukaryota; kingdom Metazoa; phylum Arthropoda; class Insecta; order Orthoptera; family Acrididae; genus Schistocerca; species Schistocerca serialis. Next base: position 261,399,671 of record NC_064641.1, read on the forward strand.
GTGTTGATGACGTGATTGCACAATTGCGTGCGGATTCTCGTCAGCCCACATATGTTGATTGTGAAAATTTACAATTTGATCACGTTGGAATGTAGCCTCATCCGTAAAGAGAACATTTGCACTGAAATGAGGATTGACACATTGTTGGATGAACCATTCGCAGAAGTGTACCCGTGGAGGCCAATCAGCTGCTGATAGTGTCTACACACGCTGTACATGGTACGGGAACAACTGGTTCTCCGGTAGCACTCTCCATACAGTGACGTGGTCAACGTTACCTTGTACAGCAGCAACTTTTCTGACGCTGACATTAGGGTTATCGTCAATTGCACGAAGAATTGCCTCGTCCATTGCAGGTGTCCTCGTCTTTCTAGGTGTTCCCCAGTCGCGAGTCACAGGCTGGAATGTTCCGTGCTCCCTAAGACGCCGATCAATTGCTTCGTACGTCTTCCTGTCGGGACACCTTCGTTCTGGAAATATGTCTCGACACAAACGTACCGCGCCACGGCTATTGCCCCGTGCTAATCCAGACATCAAATGGGCATCTGTCAACTCCGCATTTGTAAACATTGCACTGACTGCAAAACCACGTTCGTGATGAACACTAACCTGTTGATGCTACGCACTGATGTGCTTGATGCTAGTACTGTAGAGCAATGAGTCGCTTGTCAACACAAGCACCGAAGTCAACATTACCTTCCTGCAATTGGGCCAACTGGCGGTGAATCGAGGAAGTACAGTACACACTGACCAAACTAAAATGATCTCTAACATGGAAATGAACGTTTCCGGACACATGTCCACATAACATCGTTTCTTTATTTGTGTGTGAGGAATGTTTCCTGAAAGTTTGGCCGTGCCTTTTTGTAACACCCTGTATATATGTCGAAACCCAGAATAACCGCATTTTGTAGCGCGAGACATGCTGGAAGAGAGTTAGTGAGGTATATATATATATATATATATATATATATATATATATATATATATATATATATATATGTGTGTGTGTGTGTGTGTGTGTGTGTGTGTGAGAGAGAGAGAGAGAGAGAGAGAGAGAGAGAGAGAGAGAGACAGAGATATGGATTTGGAGAGAGAGAGAGAGAGATAGACCATCTATCTGTCAAAACACAGAATATACACTGAGGTGACAAAATTCATGTGATAGCGATATGCACACATACAGATGGCGGTAGTATCGCGTACACGAGATATAAGAGGGCAGTCAGGGAATTCAGTATTCCGAGATCTATAGTGTCAAGAGTGTACCAAGAATACAAAATTTCAGGCATTATCTCTCACCACACGGAACTTAGTGGCTGAAGATATTCACTTAACGACCGAGAGCAGCGGCATTTGCGACGAGTTCTCAGAGGTAACGGACAAGCAACACTGCTTGAAATAACCACAGAAATCAATGTGGGACGTGCGATGAACGTATCCGCTAGGACAGTGCGGTGGTATTTGGCGTTAATGGGCTATAGTTTCAGACGACCGACGCCAGTGGCTTTGCTAACAGCACGACGCCGCCTGCAGCGCCTCTTCTGGACACGTGACCATGTCGGTTGGACTCTAGACGACTGGAAAACAGTCGCCTGTCCTATGACTCCAGATTTCAGTTGTTAAGGGTCGATCGTAGCGTTAGAGTACGGCGTAAACCCCACGAAGCCATGGACCCAAGTTGTCAACAAGGCACTGCAAGCTGGTGTTGTCTCCATAATGGCGTGGGCTGTTTACGCGGAATGGACTGGGTCCTCTGGTCCAACTGAACCGACCGTTGATTGGAAATGGTTATGTCCGCCTGCCTGGAGACCATTTGCAGTCATTCACGGAAATCCTGTTCCCAGACATGTTACTGGGCTACAACTTTTCGTGATTGGTTTGCAGAACTTTCCTGACAATTTGAATGAATGGTTTGACCAGCCACGTCAACGGACACGAATCCTATCGAAAATTTATGGGATGTAATACAGAGGTCAGTTGGTGCACAAAATGCTGCACCGACAACACTTTCGAAGTTATGGACGGCTATAGAGTTGGCATGGCTCAATATTCCTGCAGGGGCTTCCATATATATATATATATATATATATATATATATATATATATATATATATATATATATATTCGCTGGAAGCCCCCTGCAGGAATATTGAGCCATGCTGCCTCTATAGCCATCCATAGCTGCGAAAGTGTTGTCGGTGCAGCATTTTGTGCACCAACTGACCTCTGTATTACATCCTATAAACTTTCGATAGGATTCGTGTCCGTTGACGTGGGTGGTCAAATTATTCTTTCGAATTGTCAAGAATGTTCTGCAAACCAATCGCTAAGAGCTGTGGCTCGGCAATATATTTGGGAACATGATTTCCATACTATAGTATGTAATATTTATTGTGACACGCTATGAACAGAGAAATTAATATGCACATGTATTGAAGATGGAAGAGGGAACTCTTGGGAATATTACAGTGGAAAGACGGAACGAAGAAGAATTGGCGTAGAGGACATGTTGTAAGGAATAAACAGCGAAGGTAATAGAAGATGAATCTGTCGGACCGAAGAGTTAATAATTGGTGCGAAAGAAGTGTAAGAACGGAGCACAGACCGTGACGTCAAGTGACAAAAGTTTTTTGAGACTCTGACAACGAGGACTCTGATAACGAGATTAAAGTATACAGGCACTACTGAGAGAACTACTGAATAATACGAAAGAGGGCCGTTGTTTAGTGACGGCAATTGAAGTATACATGCACTACTGAGAGAACTATAATACAAAAGAGGGCCGTTGTTTAGTGATGGCATCAGTTATGAGTGCTTATATAACTAATTTATGCCACGTTCAATAAAGATCGTGCTCCAGCAATTATACGCCGCGCGCCCAAAGAGTTTCGAGACTGATTGTAAACCTGGCTTATAAGCAACGTCAGCGCGGTAACGACGGTCCCAGCTGGACCTAACAGCTGTAAACAACAGATGCGCATGCGAACAGCCATTTGTGAGCAGGCAGCGCTATGTAGTGTATGTACGACCATAGTGTGCGAACTTTGTTAAGCCACAAATCTAAATGGAACAACATCCCTATTCAGTATTGTGCATTAGAGTTCAAGACATTTTTCAAAATGTTTCGAAGAAGGGAAGTGGTGTGCAAAGTTTTTCACGCACATCTCGATTCTCGAACAAAAACCATGGCGCATGGACGCCTGCTGCAACTTGAAACGTAATCATCACAGTGACTTGGTGTTATCAATACGAACCTACCACAGAATGACAAAGTGTAGAAATTAACTTCGAAGGGCAACGCTTTTATGACGTAACCGACATTCAAGCCAATGTCTGTTGATCCATCATGGACTGGGTACATCAGCTGGTTAAGTAATTGTCAGTATTAACGAAAGTCTCCAACAGCCGTGTAGCTAAGACATTACTTTATTTTAGTTTGACGACAACCAGTTTCGGCATTTCACTATGCCAATTTTAGGCCCCGTATGCATCTCTCAGAATACAAGGTAGTGCCATAGAGTGCCACATTTCCCTGGGTTTAATTAATTAAAACCGTTTCACAGGGGCTTCACACGAAGAGTTGATAGCAACAGTCAAGTTGCTAGCAAATCTGCCAACAAACCGCAGTCTTTGATTCGCCTTCCCCACAACTCTGTCTATGTGATCGTTTCAATTAAAGTTGAATTCCTAGGTATTTAGTTGAAGTTACAGCCTTTAGATTTGTGTGGCTTAGAGCGCAACAAAAATTTAATGGATTCCTTTTAGTACTAATGTTGATGACCACACAATTTTCGTTATTTGGAGTCAATTTTCACTTTTCGCATCAAACAGATATCTTGTCTAAATCATTTCTCTTTTGGTATTGATCTTCCGATGGCTGAAACAGCAAAGGGCTTATAACACTTGCTTGGGGAACGCCAGATATCACTTCTGTTTTACTCAATGACTTTCAGTCAGTTACCACGAACTGTGACCTTACTGACAGGAAATCAAACATCCAGTCTCAGAACTCAGACGATACTCCATCGACACCTAATTTGATTAGAAGCCTTTTGAGAGAAAGGGTGTCAAAGGCGTTCTCAAAATACATAAATATGGAATCAATTTGAGACCACCTGTCGATAACACTCTTTACTTCGTGTGAAAAACGAGCTAGTTATGTTTCACAAGAACGATATTTTCTGAATCTATGTTGACAGAGCGTCAATAGATTGTTTTCTTGGAGGTAATATGTTCAAACGCAGTATATGTTCCAAAATCATACTGCAGATAAACGTCAGTGATATATCCTCTATAGTAAAAGGAAATGAGAATTGTTTGGCCGTGCGGTTAAAGGCGCTGCAGTCTGGAACCGCAAGACCGCTGCGGTCGCAGGTTCGAATCCTGCCTCGGGCATGGATGTTTGTGATGTCCTTAGGTTAGTTAGGTTTAACTAGTTCTAAGTTCTAGGGGACTAATGACCTCAGCAGTTGAGTCCCATAGTGCTCAGAGCCATTTGAACCATTTTTTTTGAGAATTGTTTCGTACGTATCGTTTTTACGGATATGCAGGAAATTTTATCACTGCGTATAAACTACTATTCCTAAACAAAATGAGGCATTCGTAGCGTTTACTAAAAGTAAATTAATTTTAAATCGTCTCTTCGTTGTTCAAACATGTTATAAGAAATGTACAAAATAACAGTAGAGATGAACGGAAGACTTTCGTTCTTTTGGCTTGATAAAAAAATCTGGGAGAGACAAGATCAAGTAAAGGAAATCTCCAACTCCAGCCAATCTCCTGTTTCTCACATGAATAAAAGGACTAAAGTAAAGAGGCTTTATTCCTTTGGGCGGTGTGGGCGAAACGTATCTTGTTAAACAACGTCAGAGAAAGGAGATATCCGGTATTCTGATGAGACGTTCCATTAATTTGCCTGTGGAAAGCATAAACGTTGCAAGGTAAATAAAACCCCAAAGAGAGCGTGCCGATTACCGAGGTCTTTCTTCTGCAACGGCTTGATCACAGTTTTTTCAGGAAATTACTCTTCTTTTGCTAATGAACCCAGGCGCTTTAATCTTAGGCGAGACATTTTTGTCAGACCTGATTAACTCTCGGAAATTACTTTTCGGCGTCTTGGTGCGGCCACAAACTATGCACGTTTTCTTTTTAAGAGCCCTGACAATAATACTCATTATTTTAATGTCGCTTCTATAGCTTCACCTTAATGTTTTCGTATAATAATGATTTCTTGTCGTGACTGGTTTCAGAAGAAAAAATAAAATTAAAAAACGAAAGAGCGAAACCAGGCATAGAATAAAAATATCTATGGAGTGATCATATAAATGCGCGGAATGGAATTTTTGTAGCCAACATGCACTGTTTTCCAAAAGTATGGCTGTGTTTGAGGCCGATTCGAACTGTTGGAACAATATACGTCACAATTCAGGAAATCACGGGTTCTGTTCGAACTTTCGCTTGACTTGCAATCTTGGCTATTGTTGATACTATCTCTACTACCTGTCTTAGCGTTTTAATGCATTATGGATTTTGATAGCAAAAATAACTGTGATGCACGGACTACAGTGTTGTAACAGGTGTAGGGTCACATGCAACAACAGCAGCTAATAAATAAATAAAGAATAGCAATCATGGTTATGTCTAGTTCTAGACCTTTCACTCGTGGCCCGATCTAGTGTCGTGTGATGGTACCATCTCCAAGACGCCTCTTGCCGCTGGACGACAATTACAGTCAAATGGTTCAAATGGGTCTGAGCACTATGGGACCTAACATCTGAGGTCATCAGTCTCCTAGAACTTAGAACTACTTAAACCTAACTAACCTAAGGACATCACACACATCCATGCCCGAGGCAGGACTCGAACCTGCGACCGTAGCGGTCGTGCGGTTCCAGACTGTAGCTCCTAGTACCGCTCGATCACACCGGCCGGCTTATTACAGTCAATTTCCCACAATATACTGAGATGATAAAAGTCATGGGATACCTGCTAATATCGTGTCGAGTCTTCTCCTGCACGACATAGCGCAGCATCTCGAGGTGGCATGAGCTCAGAAAGTCGTTGGTAGTCCCCTTCAGAAATACTGAGCCATTCTGCCTCCATAGCCGTCCATAATTGCGAAAGTGTGTCCGGTGCAGGATTTTCTGCACGAACTGACCTCTCGATTATGTCCGATAAAAGTTCGATGGGAGTCACGTTGGGCGATCTGGATGGTCAAACCATTCGCTTGAACTTTCCAGAGTGTTTTCCAAACAAATCGCGAATAATTGCAGGCTGGTGACATGGCATATCGTGATCCATAAAAGCTCCATCGTTGTTTTGGACGTGGAGTCCATGAGCAGCTGCACCTGAAGTAACCAAACACAAGTACTCCCAGTCAATGATCGGTTCAGGTGGACCAGACTGGAGCCAGTCCATTTCTTGTAAACTCAACCTACACCATCACTGAGCCACCAAGAGCTTGCACAGTGCCTTGTTGACAACTTGGTTCCATAGGTTCGTGAGGTGTGCGTCACACTCGAACCCTACCATCAGCTCTTACCAACTGAAATCGGGACTCATTTGATCACACCAGCCGCCTAGGATCCAACCGATATGGTCACGACTCCAGGAAAGGCATAGCCCATTAGCGTCATATTTCGCCGCACTGTCAAAACGGATACATTCGTTGTCCATCCTACATTGATTATTGATTTCTGCTGTTACTTCACGCAGTATTGTTTGTCTCTTAGCACTGACAACTCGACGCTAACGCAACTGCTCACCGCCAACAACTGAAGGCCTCGGCCACTGCGTTGGCGTGCTGAGAGCTAATACCTGAAATGTGGTACTCTCGGCACGTTCTTGGATCTCTGAATATTGAATTCCTTAACGATTTCCGAAACAGAATGTCCCTTCCGTCTAGCTCCGACTAACAATCCGCATTCAAAGACTGTTAATTCCCGTCGTGCGGCCATAATGACTTTGGAAACCATTTTACTTGAAGCACCTGAGTACAAATGACAGCTCGCCAATGTACTGCCCTTTTATACCTGGATGTACGTGAAACTGCCGTCAACTGTATATGTGCATATCACTAATCCACGACTTCTGTCACGTCGTGTATATTTTGTTAGGTATTTAGTTCTTGGTCAATCTTTTACCTTGTTTTATATGAATGTTGCCATCTTGTTTTCCAACTGATCTGTAACGTTTTTACCTGTTATTACAAAATGTAAAAGTAATTGAAATGCTGTTTTGCAACCCACTTACTAAATTAATAATCTCTCATAAAGAAATAAGGTATTGTACTGGGATAAGTCAAATAATTTTTCTTTGAAGGGCAACGTTTTCTTTTTTGCCTGTTACATTTACTTGAAAACCAGTATAAATGCTTATACTATATCCATACATAGCGTTATTCTGTGAGAAGTCTTATTGAAAATTTGTTCAAATACAACAGCAATCTGTGGAGCGGTGGTTTTAATGCTATTTCCTTCTGAGTTTCACGAAATGGTCAGACTTTATGCTTGTTGATGATTAGTTCGTGATTTCTCATATACCCTTTGCACTCGCGCCGCGTGAATCCAAGCCCACGTAAATGCTCAAACAGGGCCAATAATGTATCGAGCGCTGCGGCTTACCGGGGAATCTCGAGCCCTTTCGAACGCGAGTATCGATTGCCGAGCTCTGTCCAAATGTCTTGGGATTTATGGTGCAACATAACGTTTGCCAGTAACGCTCTGAAGATTATGAATGTCAGTACATCCCCCATTTCAAAGCATCTTGGACTTTGTACTCGTGTTTCATTGTCGTCTTAATAATTTGAATACTATGTACGGAGGAATCCTGACTTAAAGCTTCGAAGAGCATTTGGGTTGGTTGCGTCGTCACAGCTCCGGTGCAACTATTTTTGTAATTTTTTTTATACAGGAAAACCAGGGATAGCCACCGATATTTTTAGATTTTGTACCGCACTTGGTCACACTGCCGAGTCTCTGTTTTAATAAATTACACTGCGCTGATATCGCGAAATGGACAACATGCTAAGGTGAACCTACTCCGAAAAATATTGAATTCGGAGCTATGACTACACAGAAAATTAGTGAGCTATCGCACTTCTAAATATTTTTAGACAAAAATTCGTCAGTTTTTACTTTTCTAACGCTTGACCTTTGTTTATCCTTAGGAAAACTACACTTACACTTTATTGATTTACACTTTACTTTATCTCATCATTCACGGTGCGTCATTTGACCAATCATTACAGTACTTTGGTCTAACCGTAGGTGGCAAAACAATCAGTAGAAGTGTAACCGCTGTACAGTACAGCCCAATGTCTAAACTGCTGTCATTAGGTGAGCAGACAAGATTAGGTGACAACATGGAGCGTGATCATCAAGGACAGCGCTTAAAGACGTGGATTCTGTGGAAGGAGGGTGTACGTACTGCATGCCGTGTGTGGGTGGCAGTGTGTGGAGGATGTTCACCGTCACGAAAAATGGTCTTCAAACACGACAACACTCGTTCCCATAAAAGTCGGAAATCTACCACTGTCATTGCTGAAATGGGCCACACCCACAGTATTCTCCTGCCTTGACCCCTTCCAATTACAACCTATTCGGGGCTATGAGGAAACCTCGGCGCGGACATCTTTCCGCAAACTTCCAAGAGCTGCGGGCAGCTACCCGGAGGTGGATGACGGCCTACTGGAATTAAAGGGGCCAGTCCAGGAACATACGGTGGGTGTGGCGGCACCTAGAACCCTTTTCAGCGATGGTGTAAGACCATATATAAAATCCCAGTCTTAGTTAAAAGTGAAACGCATGTGAGTGAAAAGTATTATAAAAAGGAACAAAAAAAATGTGTGTCAAATCTTATGGGACTTAACTGCTAAGGTCATGAGTCCCTAAGCTTACACACTACTTAACCTAAATTATCCTAAGGACAAACACACAAACCCATGCCCGACGGAGGACTCGAACCTCCGCCGGGACCAGCCGCACAGTCCATGACTGTAGCGCTTAAGACCGCTCGGCTAATCCCGCGCGACAAGGAACAAAAACATAATTCGAACATCGAGAGAAAAGTTGCCTCTGAACAGACCACTGTATATGTTTTGTTCGACATAGTGGGTTCTAACGACCTTAAAATGTCGTCTGACGGTTGATTTCAGCGTCAGAGTGCCTCATTAGGCACGTATCAGATGAATTTTTCCCTGACCAGTAAATAGGCCTCTCCAGTGAACTGAACACGAAAATACACGACTAAAATTCTCTTTCTTTACATATGTAAAGCTTCACCAGATGTTAAAGACACATTCTCGGCTACCGTCGTTGCAGGATTGCATTACTATTGCACTAAGTGGATGTTGTTGTTTCATCTCCCAGTACGTACTGCAGCCTACATCCTTCTGAATCTGCTTAGTGTATTCATCTCTTGGTCTCTCTCTATGATTTCTACTCTCCACGCTGCCCTCCAATACTAAATTGGTGATCCCTTGATGCCTCAGAACATGTCCTACCAACCGATCCCTTCTTCTAGTCAAGTTGCGCCACAAACTCCTCTTCACCATCCATTTTTTCAATACCTCCTCATTAGTTGTGTGATCTACCCATCTAAACTTCAGCATTCTTCTGTAGCACCACATTTCGAAAGCTTATATTCTCTTCTTGTCCAAACTATTTATCATCCATGTTTCGCTTCCATACATGGCTACACTCCATAAAAATACTTTCAGAAACGACTTCCTGACACTTAAATCTATACTCGATGTTAACAAATTTCTCTTCTTCAGAAACGCTTTCCTTGCCATTGCCAGTCTACATTTTATATCCTCTCTACTTCGACCATCATCAGTTATTTTGCTCTCCAAATAGCAAAACTCCTATAATACTTTAAGTGTCTCATTTCCTAATCTAATTCCCTCAGCATCACCCGACTTAACACGACTACATTCCATTATCCTCGTTTTGCTTTTGTTCATCTTATATCCTCCTTTTAAGACACTGTCCATTCTGTTCAACTGCTCTTCCAAGTCCTTTGCTGTCTCTGACAGAATTACAATGTCATCGGCGAACCTCAAAGTTTTTTATTTCTCCTCCATGGATTTTAATACCTACTCCGAATTTTTATTTTGTTACCTTTCGTGCTTGCTCAATATACAGATTGAATAACATCTGGGAGAGGCCACAACCCTGTCTCACTCCCTTCCCAACCACTGCTTCTCTTTCATGTCCCTCGACTCTTATAATTGCCATCTGGCTTCTGTACAAATTGTCAATATCCTTTCGCTCCCTGTATTTTACTCCTGTCACCTTCCGAATTTGAAATAGAGTATTCCAGTCAACATTGTCAAAAGCTTTCTCTAAGTCTACAAATGCTAGAAACGTATGTTTGCCTTTCTTTAATCTTTCTTCTAAGATAAGTCGTAGGGGCAGTATTGCATCACGTGTTCCAACATTTCTACGGAATCCAAACTGATCTTCCCCGAGGTCGGCTTCTACCAGTTTTTCCATTCGTCTGTAAAGATTTCTTGTTAGTATTTTGCAGCCGTGGCTTATTAAACTGATAGTTCGGTAATTTTCACATCTATCAGCACCTGCTTTCTTTGGGATTGGAATTACTATATTCTTCTTGAAGTCTGAGGGTATTTTACCTGTCTCATACATCTTGCTCACCAGATGGTAGAGTTTTGTCATGACTGGCTCTCCCAAGGCTGTCAGTAGTTCGTATGGAATGTTGTCTACTCCCGGGGCCTTGTTTCGACTCAGGTCTTTTGGTGCTCTGTCAAACTCTTCACGCAGTATCATATCTCCCATTTCATCTTCATCTACATCCTCTTCCATTTCCATAATATTGTCCTCAAGTACATCACGCTAGTATAGACCCTCTATATACTCCTTCCACCTTTCTGCTTTCCCTTCTTTGCTTAGAACTGGGTTGCCATCTGAGCTCTTGATATTCATAGAAATGGTTCTCTTTTCTCCAAACGTCTCTTTAATTTTCCTTTAGGCAGTATCTATCTTACCCCTCGTGAGATAAGCCTCTACATCCTTACATTTGTCCTCTATCCATCCCTGCTTAGCCATTTTGCACTTCCTGTCGATCTCATTTTTGAGACGTTTGTATTCTTTTTTGACTGCTTCATTTAGTGCATTTTTGTATTTTCTCCTTTCATCAATTAAATTCATTATCTCTTCTGTTACCCAAGGATTTCTAGCAGCCCTCGTCTTTTTACCCACTTTATCCTCTGCTGCCTTCACTACTTCATCCCTCAAAGCTACCCATTCTTCTTCTACTGCATTTCTTTCCCCCATTCCTGTCAATTGTTCCCTTATGCTCTCCCTGAAACTCTGTAAAACCTCTGGTTTAGTCAGTTTATCCAGGTTCCATCTCCTTAAATTGCCACCTTTTTGCAGTTTCTTCGTGCGGTTCTAGGCGCTTCAGTCTGGAACCGCGTGACCGCTACGGTCTCAGGTTCGAATCCTGCCTCGGGCATGGATGTGTGTAATGTCCTTAGGTTAGTTAGGTTTTAATAGGTCTAAGTTCTAGGGGACTGATGGCCACAGATGTTAAGTCCCATAGTGCTCAGAACCATTTTTTTTTTTTTTGGCTGTTTCTTCACTTTTAATCTACAGTTCATTATCAATAGATTGTGGTCAGAGTCCACATCTGCCCCTGGAAATGTCTTACTATTTAAAACCTGGTTCCTAAATCTCTGTCTTACCATTATACAGGGTGTTTCAAAAATGACCGGTATATTTGAAACGGCAATAAAAACTAAACGAGCAGCGATAGAAATACACCGTTTGTTGCAATATGCTTGGGACAACAGTACATTTTCAGGCGGACAAACTTTCGAAATTACAGTAGTTACAATTTGCAACAACAGATGGCGCTGCAAGTGATGTGAAAGATATAGAAGACAACGCACTCTGTGGGTGCGCCATTCTGTACGTCGTCTTTCTGCTGTAAGTGTGTGCTGTTCACAACGTGCAAGTGTGCTGTAGACAACATGGTTTATTCCTTAGAACAGAGGATTTTTCTGGTGTTGGAATTCCACCGCCTAGAACACAGTGTTGTTGCAACAAGACGAAGTTTTCAACGGAGGTTTAATGTAACCAAAGGACCGGAAAGCGATACAATAAAGGATCTGTTTGAAAAATTTCAACGGACTGGGAACGTGACGGATGAACGTGCTGGAAAGGTAGGGCGACCGCGTATGGCAACCACAGAGGGCAACGCACAGCTAGTGCAGCAGGTAATCCAACAGCGGCCTCGGGTTTCCGTTCGCCGTGTTGCAGCTGCGGTCCAAATGACGCCAACGTCCATGTATCATCTCATGCGCCAGAGTTTACACCTCTATCCATACAAAATTCAAACGCGGCAACCCCTCAGCGCCGCTACCATTGCTGCACGAGAGACATTCGCTAACGATATAGTGCACAGGATTGATGATGGCGATATGCATGTGGGCAGCATTTGGTTTACTGACGAGGCTTATTTTTACCTGGACGGCTTCGTCAATAAACAGAACTGGCGCATATGGGGAACCGAAAAGCCCCATGTTGCAGTCCCATCGTCCCTGCATCCTCAAAAAGTACTGGTCTGGGCCGCCATTTCTTCCAAAGGAATCATTGGCCCATTTTTCAGATCCGAAACGATTACTGCATCACGCTATCTGGACATTCTTCGTGAATTTGTGGCGGTACAAACTGCCTTAGACGACACTGCGAACACCTCGTGGTTTATGCAAGATGGTGCCCGGCCACATCGCACGGCCGACGTCTTTAATTTCCTGAATGAATATTTCGATGATCGTGTGATTGCTTTGGGCTATCCGAAACATACAGGAGGCGGCGTGGATTGGCCTCCCTATTCGCCAGACATGAACCCCTGTGACTTCTTTCTGTGGGGACACTTGAAAGACCAGGTGTACCGCCAGAATCCAGAAACAATTGAACAGCTGAAGCAGTACATCTCATCTGCATGTGAAGCCATTCCGCCAGGCACGTTGTCAAAGGTTTCGGGTAATTTCATTCAGAGACTACGCCATATTATTGCTACGCGTGGTGGATATGTGGAAAATATCGTACTATAGAGTTTCCCAGACCGCAGCGCCATCTGTTGTTGAAAATTGTAACTACTGTAATTTCGAAAGTTTGTCTGCCTGAAAATGTACTGTTGTCCCAAGCATATTGCAACAAATGGGGTATTTCTATCGCTGCTCGTTTAGTTTTTATTGCCGTTTCAAATATACCGGTCATTTTTTAAACACCCTGTACAATCTATCTGAAACCTGTCAGTATAAAATAAAACATCGTCCTCAGTATACTACAATGTAAACGACCTTTATTTAAATCGAGCGATCAGATCGTTTACATTACATTAGACCCTACTAAAGACCATATTTTCTTTTATTAAGTATTTTGAGGCTGTGCAACCACACAGAAACAAAATTTCATAAAACGGAATTTTCGCATTCAAGAGCCACTTCATGCATGGGTAAAGTATGTTCCGACATTGTGTGTCAATCCTGAGAGGCTTCTCAAACGTTAACAGAAACGAAGTTATATGTGCGTATCATAATATATACGAATATGCCTGTATATACAGTTTGTCCCACCTAACTCTGCCACATCATGATTTCCGAAATGAAACGAAGTGTGAAATCTGCAATTGGTCAGAGATGCAGATATGTCGGGGGCTCACACAGTGGTTACGATTTTTTAAATGCCACATGTATGTTTTTTCTACAGAAATAAAATCTCGATGTACCATTAGTGATGGAAGACTTGGTTTTACTGCCATGAACCTCATACATTCTGAAATATTGGACTTAAAAATGTGCCTCGGTTTCTGCCGTAATGTTCAGGGCAAATTTTACCTGCACTCTCCTGCCGCCAGCTGTAAACAGAACATTATTAGTGTGCATATCCTACCCACATTGTCCAGTGTAATTGTATCTCCTGCTGTTGGTGCCGGCCGACGTGGCCGTGCGGTTAAGGGCGCTGCAGCCTGGAACCGCAAGACCGCTACGGTCGCAGGTTCGAATCCTGCCTCGGGCATGGATGTTTGTGATGTCCTTAGGTTAGTTAGGTTTAACTAGTTCTAAGTTCTAGGGGACTAATGACCTCAGCAGTTGAGTCCCATAGTGCTCAGAGTCATTTGAACCATTTGCTGTTGGTCTCAAACAAGAAAATATACTGCGACGCGTTTCGCGTGTGTTTCGGACAGTGCTTACCCTGTTTTGGTGTGGCTTGTGACATTTGGGTCGTCTCGTCGATATGCGGTCGCCATTATAGAAGAAAAACTAGATATGACGTTAATTTACGGCGAATGTCACAGAAATGAAACAACAGCTGTAGTTGTGTACGCTGAACGTTACCCGGATCGAAGGCGTTCTTCACGTCGTACCATTTCAACATCTGCACGTCTCATGGAATCAGGTAGCTGGGCACCCAGAAAGTGGCAGCATACAGACACAGCAACTAGCAATGGCAACGAAATTGCTGTTCTGGCTGCTGTAGCGTACAATCCTGAGGTGAGTGTACGACAGATTGCACACGTTTCTGGAATAAACTGTTGTAGTATGTGGAGAATTTTGTATAGGCTTATATTTTATCTGTGATATCGTCTCCACCAAGAACTGTACGGGAAAGATTTTGAATCCCGCATTGAATTCTGTCACTTTGCACTTCAGCGATAGTAATTTCATCTTGACTCCCTACGTGATACGTTGTTTACGGATGAAACTTCGTTCACAAATCATGGGCGTGTGAATGTGCGGAACATGCACTGCTGATCCGTGCAAAATCCCCACTGGCTTCGCGCGGGATGTCAGCGTTTGGTACGGCATCATTGGTACCCGTATTGTAGGTTCCTACTTTTATCAGTTAATATTAACTGGCTGGTGATATACACCATTTCTTTAAGACACTTCTCATGGAGGACGTGAGATTGGAAACGCATCTATCAATGTGATTCCAGCATGACGGATGCTCTGCATAATACAGACGTGTTTCCAGGGGAGTTGTGGATGCAGTGTTTCCAGATAAGCGAATAAGCGGGGGAGTCATGTGAGCTGGACAGCCCGGTCCCACGACGTTGCCGTTAACTTCTTTCTCTGGGATTGGGATGCAGTGAAAGAGTGTATATACTCCCCCCTCCCTCCCTCCCCGCCAAGACACCAGAGAATATGTATAATAACATACTACCATTGTGTGTGCAACATCATCTGTGGAAACATTGCATACTGTGCAACGATCACTTGTTCACCGTCTGAACAAGTGTACTGATGCAAACGGTGGGCATTTCGAACATCTATATTGAAGTGACGCAGATTCATCGGACGTGACGATAGCGATTATTTGTGAGTGCGTTTTCCGTGCTGGATGACAGGCAGAAATCTGAAGTTAATGTGGCTTTTATGTGCCACTAATAATTGTGTTTAAGACGCTAGAACTACGTCTTATCGCTAAATTATTCTTCCTGTTTTCATTTCTGTAGAAGAAACTTATATGTGCCATTAAAAAAAGCTAAATTTTCGTTAAAAGTGGTGTTCGTTGACCTTTATGAATTATGCGTTGCTGCCCGTTGTGTGAGCCCCTGACATAAGTGCATCACTGGCCAATTTCATTTTCCATATTTCGTTTCTTTTCAGAAATATATGAGGTGACAGAGTCGGTTGGGATACATTCGTATATTATGGTTAGGCAACAGATTTTCTCACTAATCTCGCTGCGTTTCGGTGATTTTTTTTCCGTGAAGTTACTAATAATATGTTGAAGACGGGTGCTCTGGCGTGCTCCTAACAGTACAAACAAGAGCGCTGTTTCTGCTCTTTTATTACGAAAAGAGTCTGAAGCCCGTGGCACAGGGAAGGAAAATTAAAGTTTAACGTCTTTACGGAAATGGGGTCACAGGCTCGGACTAGAGGATGGGGAAGGAAATCGGTCGTGTACGAGGGACGAGTGCTGAAGGCATCTCAAAGGCACGGAGGCAAAGGAGCAAAGCAGGCAGGGGAAACACGTGGATTCACCCCAAGAAAAGTTGAAAATCTATCACCGGGGAAGGTGATGCCGCCTTTCGTTTTTTGGCTGTCACAATGTTCGTAGTGGGCGAGCCGACGCAGTAGCGTTCTACCGAAATTCACAGATGAAAAAGCATGTGATGACGTGATGTGTAATTCATTGACATATTTTATACCATTCAATGATGTACAGAATGCATAAGCTGAATTTTTATACATCATGACGAAGTGAATTAATACGACATCTGAAGGTGGTAGTACACTGCCAAAACCGGTAATGTGAATATAGCAACAAATAGGCTATCTTGTCGTAATAAATTATTATACAGTGGTCAAAATACATGTTGCATACTGATTTATTGTCAATATAGGACATAATAGGAAACAAAACTGATTTCGTTCTGCTTGGTAGAGTCATAAGGAAACAAAAATAAAGAATTTAAACACATTTCCCTTGATAAACACGAACAGAAGAACAAAAACAAAACCTCACTAAAGATTCCACTGCACGCATTACAATTTCTTCTCACCGCCATCTTGCATAACATATTGTTTGTGAACCAATGGGCCCTTCTCGTAATTGGAGATACTCCTGAATGCGGTTAGGGATACTGCTTAGCAAGTTGTCTAAATAAGCGTGTGGGGTCCGCAGCTCGTGGTCGTGCGGTAGCGTTCTAGCTTCCCACGCCCGGCTTCCCGGGTTCGATTCCCGGCGGGGTTAGGTATTTTCTCTGCCTCGTGATGACTGGGTGTTGTGTGCTGTCCTTAGGTTAGTTAGGTTTAAGTAGTTCTAAGTTCTAGGGGACTGATGACCATAGATGTTAAGTCCCATAGTGCTCAGAGCCATTTGAACCATTTTTTAAGCGTGTGGGATTCCTCCAGAGAAGTCTCTGTGGCGTCTTGTCGTCTGTATTAGGATAGGATTACCGCAAACCGCTCTTTTTAGCATGGCCCATTTCAATGCAGCTGAGATCGGAGAATACGGTGGCCATACCACCCAACAGATTCTATGCTCCACTCATAAGATTTGACGATGGAGGCGTGCAATTTCGTCCACCAGCATGAATCCCGCTCCAATGTGTTCACCAAATGGAGCCTCGATACATGCAGGGATGCCGTCCCCACACTTCACACCCATTATCCTCCCCTGTATTGGGACAAGGGATGTCTTGCAGCCATACATTATTCCACCCGAAAACATGACTGAACCGCCTTGATAAGGATGGCAGTCTACGATGCAGTAAGGCTGTAAATATTGTGCTTGTTGCCTCCACATAAGAATATCAGTATTTTGTCTCCTCAGAAAAGAACGTTGTGTCCTGCTGCTGCTAAGACCACAAAAAGTGGTTTAGTACTTATGCGACATGATCCGCTCTCCCAACCCAATTTAGAGGAGGAGGCTTGAGAGATCTTCCGGCACGTAATCCCACATCACGGAGCCTGTTTCATATCGTCTGTGCTGACACCTGCACTCCTGTATACGTTTGGAGCTGCCGCCGTAGACGGGTAGCATTGTGTTGAGGGTTTCTGCTTGCTGTTTTACGCAGGTATCAGTCCTGCACACCTATTGTTTTTCTTCCATTGCCACTTCTGTGATGATCCTCAAAACTTATTCCGGATTCTAGAGACATCACTTCAACTCACAGCGACATTCGCTGCGATGTCTACTTGTCTCATTCCCTGCCCAATTAGAGAGGTTATAAGGAGCCTCTAATCGTACATTATTGTTTCCCGAACTATCCTGAAGCAACACAGCTGTCGTAATGACACACAGCCGAAGTACTGCAATGTTTACAGGTGATACGGCTGCCATAGACTGCACATACCGTTCTCTCACCGTAGAAACATGGACTGTTTCCTCTATAATTACATTATAAACAAACCAATGTATTGATGTCATAAAGTATTTCTGGATCACACCTTCCAGTATTAAAGTTTCGACAAAACGTAACATTTATTTTGACCTCTGTAAATAAGTTTATGAGGTCACGTACTTCCATTTGAATTCAATTCTTAGAATTAATACTGTATATTGTCTCCTCCGACGTATATCTCGCGAATGAACCGCGAATATAAAATCAAAGAGTTTAGGGACCACACGGAAATTTACCAACGATCGTTCTGCCCGCGCAATATTCGGGATTGCAACAGGAAAAAATGACAGAGGTACGCAAAATAAAGTGGCTTGATGAAAACATATGTAGCTGTAATGGGAAGTGTGAAATATGTTGCAGAAGCTTTTAAGAATATGATCTTATCTATAAATCTCCAGAGTTTCATTTGAAAGAGAATAGCTCGTGTGGTATAAATTATAGAATTCTAACCGAGAGAGTAGTGTTTAACTGTTCCTTGCATAGTAAATCAGGAATGTTGTACTTGGCTGCTTCTGTACTGAAATCCGATAATGTAGAAAAGAACTGTTACGACTTTAATAAGGCGTATGCGAACTATGCTATTGTATATTGATCGCTGGAAGTATAGTAAGATATATAAACAAAAACCGTGTCGTCTCATTGTAGAATAGCTGTGTATATAGCATTTTAGCACGAAGAATATTGTTTCTCACAGGACGAGGACAATCAGAATCGACAAACTGACCAACCATAGCATGGGACCAGCCCTTGCAATCAGACAATTAGGGAAGTTACTGTCTTCGTGAAGCTCAACTTCGGCACTGACTTTGCAGCCACATCCTTTCAAAGTCAGCAGGGATACAGTTCTCAACCACTGGCGAAGTACATTTCTTTGGAACGCTGGATGCTGTGGGGAGAATTAAGGTTCTCTTTTCATCCACAACGACATGGTGTTTAGTAGATTTTTCTGACCTGCTTTTTCGTGTCTGAAGTCACGTTGTTCGGACCTCTCATTAAACTTGTTTTTAACACAAGGAGTTTGGAACGCTTTGCGTATTTGATACTAATCCACGTATGTAATGACGAAAGCAATGTGTGATTGCACCTGTAACAATAATCTTAGGACTATCACAGTCAGGGACAAACTTAGAGCAAATATAACAACTTCAGCTGCAAAGGAAACCAAATTTGCTTCACGAACTATTTTCAACGTCTTCCTCAGGCAGTATTACTTCTACATGAAAGGTAATCAATGTAAAGAATACAATGTGGGGGCGGGGGATTAAAACCTGTAACCAACCATAATGGTTTAGATTTGTTGTGGTCTCTGTAAATCACGAGTGCGCTAGCGAATGCCGGGATGGTTCCTCTGAAGAGGCCGTGGATGCTTCCTGCTTCACCTGAGCTAAAACTGCGTTTGCAATGACCTCGACATCGAGTCTTCCTCAGTTGCGTTTAATATTACGGTGTATTGATAATTTTTGCTTGTTGACCATCTCACAGCAACTGAATAAAACAAAATTTTAGTGCCATACGCGTTTCGCCTTTATTTTCTGCAAGGCATCATCAGTGACAGGTTGCGTGGACGATTTCCTACATGCAACAGGGGCCTTAATATGTAGGAAATCGTCCACGCAACCTGTCACTGATGATGCCTTGCAGAAAATAAAGGCGAAACGCGTATGGCACTAAAATTTTGTTTTATTCAGTTGCTGTCAGATGGTCCGTAAGTAAAAATTATCAATATACCGTAATTAAGTGCTCGTTGTTTCCTCACACTATTCGAGAGAGGAACGTTAGAGGTTTAAGTTGAAAGTGATTCGATGAACCCTCTACCAGGAACTTAAGTGCAAATTGCAGAATATTCATGAAGATGTATAGTATTTTCATGTATGTCTCATCGTACAACAGAGGGCAAAGATATTTGAGAAATTATTTTCTTCTGGGTGGGCCCCACAGCCCCAATAAATTTAAAAAATGATGTGCAAATTACTTTACTTGCACTACTAGTTTCATATACTGCCCATTTTCAAGTGCACGTATAGCAACAGATGTGGACACATAGTGGTAAATTCGTTAAGAAATGTCATGCATGTTTGCGCACAGCACGGTCGTCAATGGTCGTCTTGTAAAACATAAGGCGCATCACACGCAAAGTGCTTTCGAGCTGTTTTTGCTTTCGAAAGCGCTTTACATATCATCCAGGCACCTTATGTTTCAGAAGATGATCACTGACGATTGTGATATGCACAAACATGCATGGCAGGTGATGTTTTTGAACGAAGTGACCACTATGTGTCTACATATGTTACCATAGATGCACTTGAGAATGTACAGTGTTTGAAATTAGTAGAGTAAATAAAGCAATTTAAAATATAGTCTGGTGAAATCATCTCAGTTTTCACATTTGAGAGACCGCGACAAAAGTTTATGTGAAACTGTCATGTATACATAGAAACTAGTGGTCTTCATATTGAACAATTGCCATAAGCTTAAACTGTTGTCAAAAAAGGGTTCAAATGTATGTGAATTCTTAAGGGACCAAGCTGCTGAGGTCATCAGTCCATAGACTTTCACATTACTTAAACTAACTTTTGCTAAGAACAACACACACAACCATGCCCGAGGGAGGACTCGAACCTCCGGCGGGACAGGCCTCACAATCCGTGTCATTTCGCCTCTAACCGCGCGGCCACTACGGGTGGCAAACTGTTGTCAGAAAGAGTGTTGTTTATACTAATAAAAGACTAAATATTAATTTTCGACCACAACATTACTATCTCAAAGGAAGTCTGTAAAGAGATTTGGAACATTCTACTTGTATTTCATAGTTGAGTGATTTTAGTTTATATTTCATATCAATATCACCTTTCCCAGTAGCTGTCATTTCGACGTTCTCGTGGCAATTGATAGGAGGAACGGCACGTCTCCCTCAGTGAAACAATCCCAGAACATTGAATTCAGTATTTCAACCACACTGCTTTTCGACTCCAACGCGATCACTGAACCACTGGGTAAATAATCCAACCCTTATATTTTACGTATAACCAAAATTCTTAGAAGTTTTCATTGATGAGCTAGTAGAATTTTATGCTCATTTCGTTTTGGCTTGGTTCAGCTTCTGTTTGTCAAAAAGTCTTTGGCTTCGTTTAAATTTGTGCTGAAGATCCCTTCGCTTTTTTAGAATCGTACTTCCAAGGTTATTGAACCGCGGCAGGTCTTTCCCCTTCTTACTAACCGTGTTCGGCACATATACATCTCACAGAGTGTTGTGCAATACTCTTGAATTTTATTCCATTGTGCTTCATGTTTTCAGTCACGGAGATGAGTATTTGATGTTGAGTGTTCAGGTAATTTACATTTGCTTCTCTTTTTGCACTAGTTAAACAGAAATATATCCTACCTTTCTTTGTACTCTAATACATTTTTTAGACAGAGGTAATATTCCAGCAGTGGTTGTTGAATCGCTCGCGACTGTCTTCACGTCTTTTTGCCACCAAGAGATCTAAGACACTTCTCACTCGAATCGGTTAATTGAATATGCAGGGTTGTTTTCAAATAGCATGTCTAGAAAAATCTCTCCCGAATTTCTGTGTTTTTCACCTATTTTAGTCCTGCGAGTTTTCCAATCTGCAGATTGTTAGTTTCGGTAAGAATTCCAGATTCACGTCTCCTGACTATGCGCCCACGTTTCATCGTTGTAAATTTCTCTTAGTCAGCTATCAGATAAGAGCGGCACGAAGATAATATGTACAATGGATCTTCGTGTAGCAGAATTCATCTGAAAACAATGGCATGAGGGTGTATACACACACACACACACACACACACACACACACACACAAAGGTGCGCGCGCGAAGTTGAACTAACTAATGTGCAAGAGAGTGAGAGTGAGTGAGTGAGGGAGAGAGAGAGAGAGAGAGAGAGAGAGAGACTGAATAATAAGGTACGTTGAAATGAAATATGATTGCGTCATTGAAAGTGAAGCTGTTGTCTAAGCAGCAGGTGAGGTAAACTTGTTATGTAAAGCATAAAAGCCGAAAGAAGCTGCGTTGAAAGAGCTCGTCCCTGGGAACTGTATTGTGAAAAACATTCCATTGTAAAAGTCATACGAAATTTCTATTCTGGCTGTAGTAAGTACTGTTACTATACTGAATGATGGCGACTGTGAAACCGAACGCTCAGTACGACGATAACTGGCTCAGCCCTTCTAGTGAGCAAGGTGGTAGACTAAATCCTAGTCACACGGGACGAGTTAGCTAAAGTTGATGTGATACTCTACTGGTTTTGTGGCATCACTTCCTGCTGTTTCATGCTGTGGAACCATTTCCTCACGTGGAACATAAAACAAATTCTGCGACATTTCGACGAGATCTCACTTGAAGCAGAACCACTGGGAAGCAAACATGGTCCTTGTGTCACACGCAGGAAGTTGAGACCCGCAGAAAACCAGACACCCTATTGTATTTGTAGTGTTCGGTGGAAGCCCAGCTTCGATGGCTTTTATGTTGTACCTCACACCCCATGATTATACGTTGCTTCTAACAAGGGAACCTCCCCATCGCACCCCCCTCAGATTTAGTTATAAGTTGGCACAGTGGATAGGCCTTGAAAAACTGAACGCAGATCAATCGAGAAAACAGGAAGAAGTTGTGTGGAACTATGAAAAAAATAAGCAAAATATACAAACTGAGTAGTCCATGTGGAACATATGTAACTTCAAGGGTAACACGCAGCCAGGAGCACCGTGGTCCTGTGGTTAGCGTGTGCATCTACGGAACGAGAGGTCTTTGGTTCAAGTCTTCCCTCGAGTAAAAATTTTAATTTTTTGTTTTGAGACAATTATTATCTGTCCGTCCGATGCGATCACTTTTTTGGGAGTGATAATCACATACACAAGAAAACCTAAATCGGGCAAGGTAGAAGAATCTTTTTACCCATTCGCCAAGTGTACAAGTTAGATGGGTCGACAACATATTATTGTCATGTGACGCACATGCCGTCACCAGTGTGTTATAGAAAATATCAGACGTGTTTTCCTGTGGAGGAATCGGTTGACCTATGACCTTGCGATCAAATGTTTCGGTTCCCATTGGAGAGGCACGCCCTTTCGTCTACTAATCGCACGGATTTGCGGTGCGGTCGTAAAACAGACACTAAAGTATTTTAAACATAGCTGCGCAACAGCAACGGTTCCACGTAATAGGATTAAAAACAGCCGACCAGTTGCAACTGGTCGGCTGTTTTTAATCCTATTACAGACACTAAACTTATTACAGTGAACAGAGACGTCAATGAACGAACGCACATATCATAACTTTGCGAAGATAACTAAAGTAAACGTTTCACCCGAGGGAGGACTTGAACCAAGGACCTCTCATTCCGTAGCTGCTCACGCTAACCACGGAACCACGGCGCTCCTGAGCTCACACTATCCTTGATGTTGCCTAACTTGCGCATGGACTACTCAGTTTGTATATTTTGCTTATTTTTTTCATAGTTCCACACAACTTCTTCCTGTTTTCTCGATTGATCTGTGTTCAGTTTTTCAAGGCCTATCCACTGTTCCAACTTATAACTAAATCTGAGGGGGGTGCGATGGGGAGGTTCCCTTGTAAGCACCAGCACATTCACTGTCACAAGAACGAATCGTTCAAATGGCTCTGAGCACTATGGGTCTTAACATCTGAGGTCATCATTCCCCTAGAACTTAGAACTACTTAAACCTAACTAACCTAAGGACATCACACAACACCCAATCATCACGAGGCAGAGAAAATCCCTGACCCCCCGGGAATCGAACACGGAAACCCGGGCGCGGGAACGAATCGTCATTGGTACGATTTCTTGTAATGAAACTACGAGAAGCGTCGTATTGGTGGTAAAAGGATTATCGTATTTAGTTATCGCGTTGTAACCCGTGTGTAAGCCGTTTTAAGGCACCGGCAGACTGAAATTCATTAAACATGTAGTTCTTGTTAGAATTTATTATAACTAAATGTAAACTAAAAACGTCTCAGTGATTAAAGCCTGCAGAAGACTAGAACTTGAAATACAAAGTTGCTCATGAGTTAGCTACAGGCTAGCGTAGTGAATATAGGCACCACATCGCAGCCGACTGCGCGCAAGTCAACGTTACCTGCGGCAAGTCTGCCAACGGCTTAACAGTGAGGGCTTAGTGGGGTCGAATTGCCACTGCCTCCTCTCACATGTGAAAGTGTGTAAGACCCTCATGTCATTGACTGCGATAAGTGATCGTCAGCGCACTGTTCTCTCTGTACTGATTATCAGAATGACGAGACTGAGCGAGCACTGGTGCTGGCGCACAATCCTTCTCTCCAAGCTTAATGTGACCATCCGACAGATGGATCACTATCAACACTATAACATGCTTTTTCTCCATGAAGATGTTTGGAACTTAGTCCGGAGCATTCGCGCTCTGTCCAGCAATCGTAGACTGTAAGATTTCACCTCTCCTTCTTTCCTGACCAAAGGGCGACAAGGAAAATTAATTTCATCACTAGAATCTAAAACGCAGTCAATTCACTTGTTGTTAAAACTATATATAAAAGCAACTATACAAAAGATCAGACAAACTGTGAGGTAGAAATCTTTGACAGTACTTTTCACATACCGCCGTAAACCATGTGATAGACTTAAATTAAAAGCATTATGAAATAAAAAATGATTGAGTCAACCACTCGAGGATACACTTTAAACTTACCCAAACGATCTACGCGTAAGACACAAACCACAAAAATAACCAGCTCACTTGTTTCACCTTCTGCCGATAAAAAACAATAAATAAACAATAAAAAGCTCTCGTTTTCACATTACACGAGAGACGACTGCATGCCAAAAGATAAATTTCTTTCATTTTATTGGTGGTACATTGGATCGGACATGCAACATGCTTACGAAAATATGAGATTTTTTTTTTTTGTTCATTGAATGTTTAAACGATATCAAGCACGTAACAAAACATTCGTCTCTACTGCTCCACACGTGTGGCAGCAAACCCAGTGCTACTTTCACTTATGGTAAAGAATATATTTTAGGAGAAACTGTAACGGCTTTCCCATTGTTAAGTGTAAAGTGGTAGTACGGTAAGGCCTGCAGGAGACAACGCTACAATGGCAGCTTACTCACATTCCTTTCTACTTCTGTTTTTTTCTTTCCATCTCGTATACTAATTTTATCCTATATTTCGGTCTCTTTCTCTGACCACTTAACTTCCTCTCAAGATCGATTCCTTCTTCATCGCTCTCAAAAGATTCTACTACATATTTCAATTCACATTCGAAAAGTACGTAATGAGGAAATTGTTTAATATATTTCTGAACTTCTACATATTGTTTATAACAGTAAACACCGCAAACGAGTTCAGCATTTTGCTGGATTTCGTATTTTGTCACTAGCCGGACGCTTTCCAAGCATTTAAGATTGCATGATGTATCGGCAGATAATAAAGTGGCTTTCTAAAGTTGGCAAATGAATGTTTTATCGTTGCCAATGGTTTTCGAGTGCCCGCTAAGATCTTTCGGAATTGCTTCCAATTTGCCGAGAAACACTAAGACCACTTTCACTGATTTACTCCAAAGCCACTGTAGTTCGGTTTTAAAGTCGTTTCTCATTGCCTCTGCTATAATAATGAACACGTATATTTCTTAAATTTTACCTATTCATTATTATACCTACTGTCGTTAGTACTATTATCATTCCTAGTATGTAGGGTGAGTACGTAAGACACTCCTTTTATTTCCTGAACGGCTTCAGATATCGGAACGAGGTTTTCTGCAATCGATAGTAAGCTGAGGGGCACGTAACGTGTTGTACATCCAAGGCTTGGAACTCTGATATCAAACGAAGTATTGAAACAAGTATGGATTTTTCAATGGAATTGTATGATTTTCATAACTGCTTTTAGTAGTTCTTGGAAAGACAATTACAGTCATACAGAGCTTCTTATTACGGACGTTGAAAGCTTTTGCACAATATTCCGAGAAATGCAGTGAAATTGGAAAGCAATACGGACAGAGTCGGTTACTGGGGTGTAAACACCACTAAGTATCTCTCTCATGTTGTTAATACAGCAAGACACAACTACGCTACTAATATAAAACATCATTTCCCACACGACGGAGATACAGGGTCAGCTATGATACTTGTAAACGGAACTAAGGCATATGCTAGCTTCTGCCGCATCAGATGGGGCTTAGGAAAACGATTTAAAATGTGCGTACTTTTCCAGGCTTTTGTGGAAACAACTACAGTTTGGTCAGGTAGTTTTCCATTACCGTTTCGGAAGCATTTGATTGACATTCGTCGTACACAAGTAGAATGTCTAACTTCTCGTCACTGGTGTTCATGTGTGCATGCAAGAAATGTTGAAGCACAAACGATCTGCTAATAAACAACACAGCTCCTGGTAGTTCTGCAGTGCAGACAAGTAAACAGTCGATAGACTCGATACAGCGACGTAGTCTGGCGTGTGATGTTTACATCTCGTCTGCCGATTTCGGCTGACTTGCTTTGCAATTTTGGAATATTTGTAGGATTCTTTTGCGAAGAGTTTCAATCTCAAAAATTGCATCACGGTATTCGTCTTTTCAATCTCAAAAATTACATAATTGTATTAGTCTTTTCTAGCGCTTTCAAAAGCCGCTAAAAAAGTATCTCATTCCTTTTTAAAAAATCATATTTTCTTCAACATCTCCATCGATCTAAGAGTTAAGATTCTTTAATACATACAAAGTACGTGCCCCTTAGCGTACTATCAGCTGCCGAAAATCTCGCTTCCATGTGTAAAACCCTTCACGAAATAAAAGGTATGTTACGTCTTGCGTGACTGACCCTCTAAATGGCTAATTTACCATTCAAATTGTAATATTTACGTACTGAGGAAGCCAGTTTAGATGTAAGAGAGGGCTTGATGGCCGTAATCTGGCCAAGATAAACAAATAAATACATAAATAATTTTAGATCAACTCGGGAGGTCCTCCGTTGCCATAATAGTTACCACTTTTCTGTTACTCGCTTCCAAGACGACTGTGGTCTTAATCTATCTTGCACAAAAAATACCATTCCAATAGCTGAAGGGAATTTACTAATTACGTGTTGCATCGGTGTCTATCTTATTAGAGACGGAGCACATGTTCGGATTGTACGAAGGTAGGGAATATATACGTAGCCTTGTTTAAAGAACCACTCCTGCATTCCTCTTAGTTGACTGAGGGAAACTACGGAAAACTTAATTGGGATTTGAATCCTGCTCTTCTCGAAGTCGTGATTTAGCGTCTGTTCCACGTCGTTCAGCCATAAGGCTAGGTGTGGAGTTTTGAGACAGTACGTGGAATTCGTGCTCTAGCATCGAGCAAGCTGTTGTGTGTGGAAGAGCTGAGATTCGGCGCGATTCCCGCAGCACTTAATCCCGGTTTCGTGCTGACATGCAGAACGACCTCGCGAAATCCCCAGTCTGCTCCGCACACGACGGTCTACTCAGCACTGTGGGAACAGCTTCTCCCAAAGTTTATCAAGTTGTTGTTGGTGGTCGTGGTTGTGGTGGCGGTGGTGCCGCATACTAAACACGTTAAATATAAATTACAATTACAAAGTACACTTTACACATCATAAATACAATTTACACATTTCCCTAAGATGTAAAAAATTAACCAATAGCTGTTAGTAAATATAGTAAGCGAAGTTCCTTTTTGAGCTATCACGGCATTTCACAGGACGCACAGTAGTTACGCTATATGACAACTTCATCAATCTCCCATTTAATATTTTTTTAAATTAACTGTTGACCTGTGAGCTATACAACTCTCTCTTGGTGTTTTAAGAATTTTTTGGAACCTCACAGCGTGAGGCGATATTTATTTTTAAAAATTATAATTCTCTTTGCTGATGTGAATACAGCCTAAATGCGAAGAAAATATGAATTATATTTCGGTTTGTTATCTCCTAACATTCGCACTCAGGACAATTTCGTAAGAAAGGAGCGGGAATAGTGCATACTAAAACAAAAATTATTATGTTGACACAATCACAATAACTAACCTACAACCGAGTATAGGTAAGTTAGCGGCTGTCTCCTTAGGTTTACTACACTAAATAAGTTTAAATGTAGAAAAACGTACAATCACGTTTAAACGCAAATGTTAAGCTGGTTGTGCGATAATTCTCGCACTTGTGAGCTTTTACAGTCTTCGGAATTGCGATGATATTTTTCCGAAAGTCAGACGTTATAGCGCCAGACTCATATATTCTACACACCAACGTGAATAGCCATTTTGATGCCACTTACCCTAATGGTTTTAGAAAGTCTTATGGAATCTTTGATTCCGGTTGCACCCTTAATGTTACCACCCTTGCTTTTAATGTCACCGAAAGTTTCTTTGAGTTTTCTATATGCTGAATTAGTCCTTCCAACAGTCATTTCTTTTTCAATTTCTTCACAATCTTGATGCAGCCATTTCGTCTTAGCCTTCCTGTTTATTTCATTCCTCAGCGACTAGTATCTGTGCATTCCTGAATTTCCCTGAACATTTTTGTACTTCCTTCTTTCGTCGATCAGCTGAAGTATATCTTCTGTCATCCATGGATTCTTTGCAGCTACCTTCTTGTATCTATGTGTTTCTTTCCAGCTTCTGTGATTGCCTTTTCGAGATGTCCATTCCTCAACTGTACTGCCTACTGGACTGTTCTTTATTGCTATATCTACATCCTTAGATAACTTCAAATGTATCTCGTCATTCCTTACATCCTTGCTGACTAAACTCTTAAACTTCAGCCTACTTCTAGCCTAGTTCTATAAAAACGTTCTGTAAAACGTTATCAGAAAATGTGAAAATATATCAAATATATAAAAATTGGAAAATATGGGTGTAAACTCACGGATAAATATTTACCCTCCGAAGTGATCTAGCAGTCACTAATAACGATACGAGAAACTATATATGGCGTAGAGAAAATACACAAGACAAATCCTGAAATATAGGTCGACAAGATGCACTTCATAGAAATACATAGGAAAATTTGCTTACTGGGAGAGAGCATACAGCTATGAATAGCCAGCTGCAAAAACTTAGGAAGAGGTACTAGTTTCGAAAAGGCATATAAATCGCCTACGTGCCGATATGAATCACAACGACAAAAAAGGAATGTCATTTACTGCAACATTATAAGAAAGTCGTCAATATGCATCGGAATCTATCTTCATTGGAGGATTGTCACATCTGCGACGCCAGTAACTACGCACAGAT
Organism: Schistocerca serialis cubense; assembly: GCF_023864345.2. Lineage (NCBI taxonomy): Eukaryota > Metazoa > Arthropoda > Insecta > Orthoptera > Acrididae > Schistocerca > Schistocerca serialis. Next base: position 261,428,804 of record NC_064641.1, read on the forward strand.
CCACAAAAAAAGTTAGCAGTAGCAGCAGTAACAAACCAGGTATTGACAATATAATGGATGATTCGCTCGTGACATATCTCCTTTCAGCTACCTCTAACGCTGTGCTTCTGTTTTTATCATGCCTCCGAATAATACCCTGTCTTTAGACGTATGGCTTACTACTCTGGAAGTTGGGGCCATCAGTATGAGACACTTCTGTTGTACCCACAATAATTCATTACAACGATATAAAGAGAATTTTGTTCGCTAAGGGTTTGCTGAGAACGTGAGATCTACTTCGGGTGTCGATATATTAAATACCGAAAATCTAAATTTCTGTGTGCATTCCCATTTCATATGGGTTGTAGTTCTTACTTTTTCCATCAGTTTGGCTCTAATCATTCAGCTGTCCTTTCTTCTAGTAAAAGTTTTCCACATACACCATTTCTCATAGATTCTGCGGACAACCTCCTCATTCCTTACCTTGTCAGTTCCACAGTCCATGTTTCACTTCTGCACAATGTGGTCCTCCAGACAGACATTCTCAGAAAGTTATTTATGAAATTAAAGCGTATATTTGACATGGTAGATTTTTGTATGTGTTAGTCTGATTCGACTGTCTCAGAATAGCTTGCGTCTATATTCATGTGTGAAAGCAGCCACTGGTTCTTATGAATCCCATTTCTCGCTCACAGTTCTGCAGTAGTATTTTTTCAGCAGGATATATGACTCTAAACCACAAGTGAGAATAGGCACGAAGTATGTGCGGTACACAAGAACCTCATTTACCCATCCCTCACTATCCCGGATTCACTTTTGTATCCTTTTTATTTTTTTCACGCGAAAATATGCGGTGTACAGTTGGTATGATACGATATATGTGCAGTTGTTATGTTGGCGAAGCAGATATTACAGAGATCGACAGTTCTACACTTCCAGCTACTATTATTACAGTCGGTGTGTACCTGATCTACACGGAGTTAAACAGCTGTACCTGTATTGTTCTTTTGTTCCTGTATTTCAGGGGAAGAAATAATGCGTCATGCGGAGGCAAGGGCAAAGGTGGAAAAACTAATGGTTTACCTAGAACGTCAGCCGGAAACAACTCCTGCTGAACTATTAGTGAAACGTCTACGTGATCGTACAGTTCTTAGACGCCACTCGACTTCGAAACAAAAGAGTTTGTGCACTATTTCAGTCAATAAACGTGAGTGGACTTCCCTAACTATAGAGTTCAAGTGCCAAAAAAGTGTTTCTTGTTAATGCCAAAATAAAAGGGAATTATATTGTAGTACGTACGAGGGCTGTTTGGAAAGTAAGGTCCGATCGGACGCGAAATGGAAAGCACACTGAGCGCGTAAAGATACCCAGAAAATAACGCCCCCCCCCCCTCCAAGCAGCCCACGTAACTTAGCTGTCATGCGTTTCCTTCGTCATGACAATTCTCTGCAGGGTCAATGGAGATCTTCCTGCACCGATTTCAGTGGGAAGTGTTTGAACATCAACAATGCAGCCCCTTACTGGCTGCTCCTTAGTTTCATCTCTGGCCACGTCAACCGCTAGCTATATAAACAACATTTTGGCATGGACAACGAGCTGTGGACCAGCGTAGAGAACTGGTGGAAAGCTCTGGTATTGACGAGGCTATTGGGTAGTTGGTACAACGCTACGACAGATCTCTAAGTCGGAGTGGCGACTACGTAGGAAAGTAGCTGGAAAATGCAGCTAACTGTTGCAAATAAAACATTTCTGAATTTTGCTTTGGTTTCCATTTTGCCACCGATCGGACCTTACTGTCTGCATAGTTCTCGTATTGGAGGTTTTCCATTTAGTACAAGATTTCTGTATTATACGGACGTTCAGTAATTCGCATTACATTCGTTTCCACCTGGTCTGGGTAAATGAGGTTCTTGTGTACATGGCTAATTTTGCTTTTTGTGACCTTTCCCAGTAACGATCACAATAATAAATAAAAATGTGGATACCCATAATTAATTTTTCTAACCCTGATCACAGTAATAAGTAAAAATGAGGATAGGCAACCGCTCATTTGTAACTGTTTATTGTGTGGTTCGGAGACACTCCTAGCCGGCCGCAGTGGCCGAGTGGTTCTAGGCGCTTCAGTCTGGAACCCCCGACCGCTACGGTCGCAGGTTAGAATCCTGCCTCGGGCATGGATGTGTGTGACGTCCTTAGGTTAGTTAGGTTTAAGTAGTTCTAAGTTCTAGAGGACTGATGACCTCAGTTGTTAAGTCCTATAGTGCTCAGATCCGTTTCAACCATTTGGAGACACTCCTAACAGCGCAGAGATATAATCAGATTTCGAGCACATGGTCACAGTGCTACATACCGTTTATGAGTGGTTGTTTAGGCTGGCAATTGTACTATGTGGTCTACAATTTTTGTTAGAATTGTCATTAATCTCATTTAGGCTGCAGCTCAATAGTTTCGTCTTCTTTACGCTCAGTCCACATTCTGTGCTCAATATTTGCATTCGGCAGGTGCTATAAATTCTTCCTCACTTTTGCAGAGGATAGCAATGTCATTAGCAGATATGCTTTCACACTGAGCATTAATTCTACAAGTAGGTGCGTAGGACGTCAGGTGTTCGTAAGTGAAACGAACGCTGATCGCAGTGACCTGCTGAGTGTGGGCATCGAAAATAAGTCGGAGGAGAAAGAAGGTAAGTCATTGCGACTCACAAACCGCTAACATTAGCGTGGAGGGAGGGAGAGAGAGAGAGAGAGAGAGAGAGAGACAGTTAGTGGTGGTGGTAGTGTTGACGCGCCTAGGTGCCGACATTGTCTGCGTAGGCGCCATCCTCGGCTTTTGTGGAGCCTTCTTTGTTGGATGCCTCTCGAAACTGAGCCCTCCAGGTAGCCACAAAGGACAAAGGCACAATGGGGGACTGTTCCCGTACTGCCACGGCATCGTCCCCAGCCATTCGCGCCCGCAGTAATGCCAGGAGTGTACGTAAACTGTCTAGTTAGTTCTGAATAGCGAACTACGTGCCGTCGTTTCTCTTGCAGGCAGGTACAAGCTACTGGAAAGCGTTAACCCTCAAGTTTATGCTTAGTTAATATGAATTGGCTGATGATTATAAAAGATGTAATCTTCAGGCTACAAGTGGCCCATCGTGACCATCCGACCGCCATGTTATCCTCAGATGAGGATAGGAGGGGCGTGTGGTCAGCACATCGTCCTCCCGGTTGTTATGATGGTTTTATTTGATCGGAGCCGCTAGTATTCGGTCGAGTAGCTCCTCAATTAGCAAACACGAGGCTGAGTGCACCTCGAAAAATGGCAACAGCGCATGGCGGCCGGGTTGGTTACCCATCCAAGTGCCGACCACGTCCGACAGCGCTTAACATCGGTGATCTGACGGGAACCGGTGTATCCATTGCGGCAAGGCCGTTGCCTTGGACACCTACACCTCTTAGTGTACGTTTATTAGGGACTGTCCGCCCTGTGGCTTTATGACGACTTCATAACTCCTGTCGACACTTTCAGCGAGGTGTCTGAATGTTAGTGGAGGAATAACGGCCCATTCTTCCTTAAGAGCTGAAACCAGAGAAGGTAGTAATATTGGACACTGGGGTCTGGAAGGAAGTCGACGTTGCAACTCATCCCAAAGGTGTTCCATTGGGTTCCGGTAGGGACTTTGGACAGACCGTCCATCTCAGTAATGTTATATTCATAAGCCATTACCTCACATTCGCTGCTCTCCGGCTAAGTGCGTGGTCATGCTGATACAATCATCGTCTCCGAACAGTTCCTTTACTGTACGCAATGCTGTAAAGTGTACCCATACCCTTTCGCATTTAACGTTTTCCTAAGCGCATTCAGGGGACCACGCCCTGACGACGATAAACACCCCCATACTTTAATGCCACGTCCTCTGTACTTCAGTATCGTCACTGCACATGATGGCAGGTACCATTTTCCAAGCATTTGCCAAACCCAAAGTCTTTCATCGGATTGCTACAGGATATGGTGTGATCCATCATTCCAGACCACTCGTTTCCAGTCATCCACTGTCCAGTGGCGTCTCTCTTTACACCGCCCCAGCTTAGCACTGAGTACAGAAATGCTACTATTGTGCCCCATTCTTCCTAACTCACGACTCCCAGTCATAGTGCTTGCTGCACTGCTGGTATCACTTTGGAATATTGGAGATTGGTGGCAAGTTCTATGGGACCAAACTGATGAGGTCATCGGTCCCTAGGTTTACACACTGCTTAATCTAACTTAAACTAACTTACGCTAAGGACAACACACACATCCATGCCCAAGAGAGGGCTCGAACCTCCGACGAAGAGAGCCGCGCGAACCGTGGCAAGTTGCCTAAGACCACACAGCTACCTCGCGCCGCACCTCTGTGGAACTCACTAGTTATTCCTTCCACTGTTTTCATGCGATTTTCTCAAAATCATCCTCTGCAATGCTGGACGGTCCCCGTCCTTCAGTACATAATGTCTGTTGGCCTTCTTTTAGCTCTGTTGCCGGCCGGGATGGCCGAGCGGTTCTAGGCGCTACAACCTGGAACCGCGCGACCGCTGCGGTCGCAGGTTCGAATCCTGCCTCGGGCATGGATGTGTGTGATGTCCTTAGGTTAGTTAGGTTTAAGTAGTTCTAAGTTCTAGGGGACTGCTGATCTCAGCAGTTAAGTCCCATGGTGCTCAGAGCCATTTGAACCATTTTTTTAGCTCTGTTTCTTCCTTTAGTCACATCATCAACAGTCGACCTGGGCAGCTTTGGAAGGGTTTTTATGCTTCTGGTGGATTTGTTACTCAGGTGACGTCCGACTACTAGTCCACGTTCGAAGTCACTGACCCATCCGTTCCACTGTTACTACACTGGTGTCCAAAATTGAAGCAACAAACCGCTATATCCCCTCCTGTGTAATTCACGATATAATCATACAGACTGTCAACAGATGTCCTTACCATCGTATTTTGCATGGAAGGTGGCATTCTGGTCGACGGACAACCACACCACAATATCATGACACCTATCAAACGAGGTAGTGTTTGCAAGATAGTCCCACATCCACAATCGCTGCGTACACAGTCACAGACGGTGGAGTATGGCACAATGAAGACGGCAACTAGGCTCTCTGCAGGGGAGGGCCATTGGAAGAATGGAAGCAGGACAGTTGCAAACTCATGTGGCCCGATGGCTTAACGTAAATCGTTCTGTTGTTTTTCGGATGTGGAGACAGTTTATGGAGACTGAAACTGTATGCCGAAAACCAGGGAAGGAACGACCACGTATCACCGTATCACATCAGACACACACACACACACACACACACACACACACACACACAGAGAGAGAGAGAGAGAGAGAGAGAGAGAGAGAGAGAGAGAGCACCGTTATTTGGCTGTAAGGAATCGACTTACCACCTTCGTACTGCACGGCAACTGGAATCTGACCCCGCAGCATTCACTGGACGTGTTGTATCGAGGCAAACTGTGTACAGAAGGCTTCGCTAGGGTGACCGTTATTGTCGGAGAATGGCTCTGAGGTCATCAGTCCCCTAGAACTTAGAACTACTTAAACGTAACTAACCTAAGGACGTCACACACATCCATGCCAGAGGCAGGATTCGAACCTGCGACTGTAGCGGTCGCGCGGTTCCAGACTGAAGCGCCTAGAACCGCTCGGCCACCAGCGGCCGGCTATTGTCGAAGACCTGCTGTATGTGTACCTCTGGCGCGTTTTTACAGAAGGGAACGTCTAAAGGGGAGTCGCCAGCAAGGCAGATGGACGGTCGAACAGTGGGCCGATGTTATTTTCACAGAGGATTCCCGTTTTGGTCTGGAGAGTGATTCGCAATGTATTCATCTCTGGAGGGAACGTGGAACACGATTAATTGGCCCAAACATTGTGGAAAGAGACTGATATCGAGGAGGTGTGGCAGGGATTATGTTGACCACTCGAAAACATCTTCATGAAATTCTACGGGCGATTCAGCAAAGTTTATCTGCTGTCAGACATCGGGGAGAGATCTTGGGACGTCAAGTGCGGTTGTTGCGAGGCGCTTTTGGCCCAGGTTTCGTACTGATGGGCGATAATGCTCGATCTCATTGAGCACAGGTGGTTGACTGCTCACTCTCCCAGTTTGAATTCCATAGAGCGTATCTGGTATGCACTAGAGAGACGGGCTGCATCACGTCAGCATCCACGAACCACTCTCAAAGAGTTGTGAGCAGCTCTGCTGGAAGAATGGGCGTTATTGCCTCAACATCAGCTTGAGAGCAGGATTTGCAGCATGCCCCGTCTTTGCCAGGCCTATATTGTTGCCAGAAGTGGTCACACCCCACACTGAGCACATTAACCAGTGATCCGAATGTATGTGCAAATCCATTAAGTTGGAAAAAACTAGGAACATTTTTGTCTGCCGTTATGCATATTGCAGTAGTGTGCGTTCTGTAGTCTTTACGTTGTTTCTGCTTTACTATCAACTGTTTATACGGTTTTGTGGCAACATAAATGCAACCTTGCAAGATATCTATTTGTTGCTTTACTTCTGGACATCGTGTACGCCAACACTGACAAACAGTAATGCCCGCTCCTTTTATACTGGCGGGTTCGCCTCTCGTGACGACTATTGGAGGTTTTTCTGAGATTTCCCTGAAGCTCAAGTTATGTCCGTTTAGGGTGCGTCTCTGTACATTCTCTGCTATTCATCAAAAAGAGAGAGAATATATAAAAATGCGCTGCAGAGGGTCAAAGAGAGTGTGACGTTGCAAGAATTGTGAAGGTGCATTTTAGTGCATCAGACTCATCCGCAGATGGATCCACAATGTCTCCAAATTTGGTATCTTATACATGTATCTCTGTTGCTGCAACAGGCTAGGTGTAGTATTCAGAAGACCACATAATCGTCCACATCATCTAAGATCAATTTGACGGAACTACATTATCAGATTGGCAGTGCGTTTCATAGCGCCACGTAGTGGCAACAGAAATGATGAAAGGCAAATCTTCACTTCAGATGCCAAATACGTATTTCGTCTGAAATTGAGTAGATGCTCTTGCACTTTTTAATAGCAATTTATAATGAATGATTACTTGCTTAGCAATACATAATTTTTGTCACCAGTAGTAGTATGTAACATGTTCCCGCGCTGGCCGCAACGTCGGTAAGGAGTTCTGTGGTTGTGCGTTCCAGTCTTCCATCAGCGCTGCTGACAGCTGCTGAATGGTCGATGGTATTTGTAGACGAGGTGAAAGGTGTCACACCAACTCATTCCCAGGCGGGAAAGGGTAGGCCAGTCCATTCGCCGACTGTTTTTTCCTTCCATGAGCTCATGGCCTCGCATCTTCGATGATTTCGCGCATTTTCACACATAACATTGAAGTCACAGCCGAATGCACCCTTGAGGAGGCGTACTTGGGAAATTCAGTAGGCCCCAGCGACATTACGCCTGCGCACACCATAACACCTGGACCACCGACAATGTTTCTGTGTACATTACGTGGCTCCATCTCTCGCATTACGATGAAATGTCGAGCTTTGTCGGATAGAGTCGGTTTGGTGGCCTAGTGGTGGGGAGGTATAATGTTAGCTGAACGTACTGCCTCAAAAATATAGAACAAGATACGCTTGCCGGTCAACGCTATTATTGTGACGCTGTGCTCCCTCCCCATGAGTTCCTTTGCGGAGTTGCCTTCGGACATGACATCATTTTTATGCGTGACAGTGCGCGAACTCATCGAACAGCGAAGTGGAGGAGCTCTTGGAATGAGCTGATATTCGGTGAATGGACTGGCCTGCCCACTGCCCCGACGTAAATCTCTGGGGAGACGCACTACAGCACGTCCACATGCACCAACGATCATCCAGCGATTGTCAGCCGCACTGGTGGAGGAATGGAACGCCCTACCACAGGAACTCCTTTCCAGCCTCGTGGCTAGCAAGCGAGCACGGTGTAGATCACGCACTGCCGTCCGTCGTGACCACTCACCCTATTAAGAGCCACGTCCCGCATTTTCTCATGTGAATAGCAAAGACTTCAGTGCATTATTGCCTTTGAATAAAAATGCCTTTTCTGTTGGCATCCCTGCTTATTTCTTTCAGTTGCCTTCTGTATTATACTGGAGCAGTTCTTTCTGTGCATGGGCCTCGTTTCATCGAGCTAAGTTACTTGTCGGTGACGCATCGTACCAAAATTACTTACGTCCTTCCGTTTTGCACACTGTTCTAACTTCTTTTGTGTTCTAGTGACATGTAACCAGGGAAGAAACAAAATTAAGAATTGTATTCGCATTCTGCGAATCTGGATTGACGTCAGAAACTAAAATCTGCGCCGGATTTGCTGCTTATTGCGGGCGGTCGCTTTAAAGAGTTCGGCTATCCGAGCACGCTTTCAGGACCGACCCAAACTTCCATACGTCACGGAGTCCACAGCCCGTACATACGCACATTTATTGATTCCTGTACAGGGATAGACAAATATTTTATCGCCTTTCTGGGCTCTCGGGGCGTGGATACATCTTTGGTGGTTACAATGTCTGCATTTGCACATTGCATGTCTGAAGGACATTGAAATGTAAAAATACAGACACTGTACAGATACAAACATTGCAACCATCAAAGAAGAAATGAAATACGACGATCTTTGGCAGGCACGTTCACACAGCTGCAGTTCCTCATCCAGTTTAAAGAGAGATCACTCGTATTGATCTAGGCGCAGAACGCATCCAGCGCACTAATAACACAGGCCAACGATGGAAAAACTTTTTTGCTAAAAATACCTTATTCTTATTTTTTTAGTGTGGGAAATCCAAATACGACACTTAAAAAACTGTATCATCCACCATTTCTTCACATTTTACCGTTAAATTTATTAAATTAAGCGATTTTTTAAAGAATTTAACAGCTTTTATATAGTTACAATAATTTAAAAAGGAGGTGTAATGAATGTAAATGACGTAGCACCGCTGAAAAACATTTGCTGGGTAAAAAAGGACGATTCTATTTTTGTGTTAACAGATGGTGTTTTGTTTACTGTCAACTTAACCTCATTTTCCCGTTTCCTGTACATGTGCTCAGTATAATGTCTAATCTTAGTTGTAAAAACTCTGCTGGCAGTTTTTGTTATATTTGTGGTGAATGTGTGATTAAAAAACACCAAAGAAACATTACAGACTTGGTGAAAAAGATTTATCTATCGTACTTTGGATCTAAACTTGGTGATCAAGATAAATTTTGAGGGCCACATAAGATATGTTATGTGTGTGTTGAAGGTATGAGAAAATGGTCCAAAAAGGAGAAAAAAACGTTTAGATATGCTGTTCCTATGAGATGGAGGGAGCCAAAAAATCATTCCGATGATTGCTACTCTTGCAGTGTTGATATTACTGGTCACAATTCGAAAAACAAGAAGGTAATTTGCTGCCCTAACCTTCCGTCCGCCATCCGACCAGTAGGACATGGTGTAGACCTGTCAGTTCCTGAACCACCAGAGGTCTCAAGTTCCATTTCAACAGAAGTATTTTCTGATGTACTGGGTGATTTAGATGAACCAGATGAGACGAATTCCACTGTAATACAGAAAGTCTAGAGCCTGTATGCATCTATACCTGTTGCACATTCTGTACATATGAAAGAAAGCTATGAAAACCTAGAAATAGTGGTAAATAAAATAGGCTATTCTGCTCATGGTTGGATGATATGTGGCGATCTAAAAGTAACATGCATGCTCCTTAGTCAGCAAGGTGGCTTTACCAAATTTCCATATTTCTTGTGTGAATGGGACAGTAGCGCTAGGGATACACACTGGTGCAGAAAGAACAGGCCTGTGAGAGAGTTGGTTCAAATGGCTCTGAGTACTATGGGACTTAACTTCTGAGGTCATCAGTCCCCTAGAACTTAGAACTACGTAAACCTAACTAACCTAAGGACATCACACACATCCATGCCCGAGGTGTGAGAGAGTCTTTAAAGCCTGGTGAGAAGAACATTCTACGCCAAAACCTTGTAGATCCAAAAAACGTACTCCTACCAACTCTACATATAAAGTTAGGCCTAATGAAACAGTTTTTAAAGGCTTTGCCTAAAGATGGACGATGTTTTAAGTATCTCTGCCAGAAGTTTCCACACCTTTCAGAAGCTAAACTAAAAGAAGGCGTCTTTCTCGGACCTGACATTAGAAAATTGATGTTTGATGTTAACTTTGAATCCACAATGACCTTAAATGAGAAAGAAGCATGGGTATCATTCAAGCAAGTCGTTACAAAGTTCTTAGGACATGAAAAAGACACAGAATGTGTTTCTATTATAGTTACAATGTTAAAGAAGTTTAAAACTTTAGGATGTTTAATGAGCCTGAAAGTTCACCTTTTGAACAGTCACCTTGATTACTTCCCGGACAATATGGGAGATGTTAGTGAGGAGCAAGGAGAGCGTTTTCACCAGGACATTAAAGTGATGGAGAAACGCTACCAAGGCCGCTGTAACACCAACATGATGGGGGACTACTGTTGGTCACTTCACGGAGAAGTTCAGCAAGCGACTCATCGTAGAAAAAGCTACACAAGAAGCTTCAAAGAGAAAAGAGAAAGAAAATACAAACCAATTCCTACTGTCAAGTGAAACCTCTATTAACACATGTCACTGTTTTAAATAGCTTACTGTAAATACAAACCATGCTTATGTTGTAACAAAGCGTTTCAACTTCCCTGTTTACCATATAGCATAGGATTTTTGTACTATATAATAAAAAGAATATTGCTCGAAAACTATGGTTGATACAAAAAACCGAAGGCTAGATTTGGATTCAGCTCATAAAAATCTACGAAGTTCATCTATCAAAGTAAAAAAAGTTAAAAAAAAATTTTTTTTTCGTTGACCTGTGTAATTTGTGCGACGTGAGCTCACCTGAAGATGTCAGGATGATGCGTAGGCGAAACACTGTGCATGACAAGTAACATCGATCGTCTGATATCCCAAGACATTGTCGAGTATTCAGTACGCTGGGAAAACGTAAAAAATCTCTTGGGTTCTAGGTCGAATATGTTGGTTCTACGGGTATCGGTTGAGTACATTGGGTAAATCTAGCCTGCTCGGACCCTGTGTCCTCAACTGGTGTACCGACGCGGCGAGGGCTCGCAGTGGCTACCGGGTGGCGCTTTTTTTATTGGAAGCTGGACACCTTCAGAGTTTCTAAGCCCTTCACGGGGCAATTTTCCGGAGCTAATTTAGGAGGCGTAGTGTGGAGCAGGTAGTCACTACCGACAGTCTGACTGCCAGACGATAGACAATACACTGCGGATTGTTAAGTTTATACGTACAGCTCGTGACTAAGGCACCACAAAAATTAAAAAAGCGAAAAATGTCCAAAGACAAGGAGAAGTATGTTTGTGAAGCGAACGTCATTCGGTGGTTTGCTGGGGAACGGTGCCAACTCCCATATCTGTCCCGAGCTATTTTCGGAACAATGTACTATAACTTAGACTGAGATCAGTATATCTACAAAAGCTCCGTGAAACCTCGCCGTTATGTTTGCGTTTGGGTGCGTCAGAGATAAGACGTGAAGAAGCGTTATGAAAGTTTCAGAAAGAGTGTTACGGGAAGGTGTGGCTTTATCGTACAGCGCGACATAAACCTTACCAGCGTTAACTGTTTCGCAGAAGCTGTAAGAGACAAAAAGTTACCTGAACACTGGTGCTACAAAGCTAACAGGGCAGCAAAAATTAATAATTCGATGGACACTGATAATAGCGCGATTCATTCACCGAAATGCACACAAATTTAAGTAATACTGGTAAATATTATTTGAAAAAAAAAAGCCTTAATTCATCACCAAGTGCTGATAATACACTGTGCAGCCACATTAATGTGTCCACCTGTCGCCGGCCAGAGTGGCCGAGCGGTTCTAGGCGCTACAGTGTGGAACCGAGCGACCGCTACGGTCGCAGATTCGAATCCTGCCTCGGGCATGGATGTGTGAGATGTCCTTAGGTTAGTTAGGTTTAAGTAGTTCTAAGTTCTAGGGGACTGATGACCTCAGATGTTAAGTCCCATAGTGCTCAGAGCCATTTGAACCATTTTTGTCCACCTGTCGAACGCCTGAATAACTACCTTGTGCAGCGGGGACCGCTGCGAGACGTGCAGAAAGAGTGTCAGTGAGGTTCTGGAAGGTAGTAACAGGGATGTGGAGCTATGCCCATTCCAGCGCCATGGCCAACTGTGCTAGGCTTCTCGCACGACTCGTACAGCCCGATCGAGGTAGTCCTACAGATTCTCGATTGAATCTAAATCTGTGGAGTTTGGTGACCTGGGGACTAAGGTAAATTCATCGTGGTGATCTTCGAACAACGTACGTACACAGTGAGCTGTGTGACGCATTCCATTGTCAAAATGGTTCAAATGGTTCTGAGCACTATGCGACTCAACTTCTGAGGTCATCGGTCGCCTAGAACTTAGAACTACTTAAACCTAATTAACCTAAGGACATCACACACATCCATGCCCGAGGCAGGATTCGAACCTGCGACCGTAGCAGTCCCGCGGTTCCGGACTGAAGCGCCTAGAACCGCAAGGCCACCGCGGCCGGCATTCCATTCTCCTGCTGGTAGATGCCATCGGGCCAAGGGAAAACAAAAAAACCATAACCATGGCGGACATGGTTTCCAGGGATAGATGAATACTTGTTCTGATCGACTGTGCCTTCCAGAATGACAGGATCTCACAGGGAACGCCATGAAAGCATTCCCCAGGCCGTAGCGCTCTGTGCTCCGACCTGGATCCTTCCGACGATTGTTGAAGGATGTTCCCTTTCAAACGTTTCAAGTCGTACACTCAAAAGCCCATCTGCCAGACGAGCACAAAACCTGATTCATCTGAGAAGGCCGCCTGTCGCCACGAAGTGGAAGTCCAAGTATGGTATTATCGCACAAATTCCAGCCTTCGTCGTCGGTGAACAACAATCAGCATGGGTACTTGAACATGACACCTGCTGCGGAAGCCCATACGCAGCAACGTTCGCTGAACGGTTGTTGGTAGCCCCTTGGTTCATCTGGATGGTGAGTTGCTCAAGAATTGTACATCTACTCGTCCCCTTCGGAGATGATTTTTAATCTTTTGTATTTTTTTATTAGGCTTGCTATTATGCCTTTTGGATTTATTTGAGTTCGGTGGAAGGGAGGGGGGGAGGGGGGTGCACATCTCCGCAGCAGTCGTTCACCCCTGTCATCTATGGACTGTGATGCACCACGGGTGCCTCGGTACCGGCTCTGGGTAGGGCCATTTAGACGGGCACGGTATACTTTAACCACGGCGGCACCGAAAGGTTTACAAACTTATCCTTTCCGGAAATGATCAGGTCAATGATAATGCTTTTTTGGACATCAGACAAATTGCTCCGTTTCCGCATTACATCAACGGCTACATTGTTTTTCCGCCCCCCCCCCCTGCCCCACCCCTCCACTGATAGTAGTGCCACCTTCCGTCTGTGAGTGGTTATTACTCGTTGACATCGAACATTGGCGGTGGTCACATTAATGTGACTGAGCTGTGTAAGTACTTCTTTATTACGACCGGTTTCATTTCTTCAGACGACTACCAGGTATCATAACAATTTTAATTTTTAAATGAATACACCACCATTTGACTGTATTATTGTTTATTTAATAACAACCAAGGTTTCGGCCTTTTATGCCATTTTCAGATGATTGAGTTTACGACATTAACATATCTTGCAGAACATCGAGAACTATATGTTAATGCCATAAATTCACTCACTTGAATGTGGCATAAAAGGCCGAAACCTGGGTCGTAATTAAATAAACAACAATACAGTCAAATAGCAGTGCGTTCATTTAAAACTTATTGTACGACTATGGCTCAGTAAGCTCGGAAGCTGTTATAAGAATTTTAAATCAGCTTACTCGGCGATATAAAACCTATTGTCAATGTACTATACTCGTATTTTACTGCTTGACAACTAATGGACGTCATTGGTTTTATATCGCCACGTAAGCAGTTTTAAATATCTTATGAAACCTGATAATGCTCTGAGGCTGAAACTGCTCCTAATAAAGAAGCATTTACTATCAACTCTTGGTGGTGAACAATGACGTCTTTTTATTTTTCTTATTATCGGTTATCAAAATACGTGACATAAATGGTCATATCTTCTGTCTGCATTGCTGTGGGAACTTAAATTTCTTACACCACCAAGAGAACGTAGACTTTAGAATGTGACACAAATTTCAACCTGATACCTTCACCCGTTCTTGAGAAAAAGAGTTCTTAGCAGTTGGACATACAGACATACGAACAAGATAGTGATTATATAAGGGCACCGCTTTTATCGATTGAGGTATGGAACCATAATAACTAAGTCTGGGTTTGAACGACGGACTTTGAGGGACGTAATACGACATACTCACACAGAACCACTTCGCCCTTCCCCCGTCCTTTACCCCCCCCCCCCCCCCCCTCCAGCAGAAGAAAGACGAAGAACAAAAAGAGCAACGAGGAAAAGAAAGTGTGTGTGTGTGGTGTGCATGCATGTGTAGCGTCTTTGACTAGTGATAAAAAGTCCTGGTTTCGAACCTAGCCATTACTAAAAAAATTTTGAATAAAAATCATCAGAAATGGCGACCGAATACTGCTAACAACCTTGTAAAAGAGGGCAGAGCAGCAGGCAGAACTTCTGGGCTCGTATGAAGAGGAACATATGGAAACTACTGAAAAGAAGAAGCTACAGGATGTGTTAAGACATGTTGTGTTAAGACATCAATGTCGATGGTACTAGAGGGAGCTGCAGAGCGTAAAACGTGTAGAGGAAGATAGAGATCGGAATACATACAGCAAATAACTGAGGACGTAGGGTGCAAGTGCTACTCTGAGATGAAGAGGCTGGCCCAGTAGCGGAATTCGTGGCGAGCCGCATCAGAACAATCAGAAACCAGCAACTTCCCACATTAAAGTGGTGTCTGTACGTGAAAAAGTTACTGGTATGTTGACAGTTACTTTTAATACCGAAAAAAACGTGCATTTCGAATTATTCTATTATTATTGTCTTTTACTTGGCAGAATGGAAAGAAAAAGTAACAGTGATGAAGTGCAACTACTCAGCATGTAGATAAAGAGGGCCAATGCCACGGCTGAAAGTGTTAAAAGAGGTAAGTATGAGTAATTGTTAATCAGTTAGTGCGAAAATCGTTCTTAATAGTGCTTCACAGCTGACAAGTAATGAATGAAAATCATAATCTACAGACACATCGACGGCTGCTACGTGACGTGCTCTTATTTTACAACCAGCTTCGAACTTTCATGCCATTTTCAGGCACAAAAACTGCACCACATTGTACACTTGTTCATGTACACTTGTTGATGTTTATAGAGACAGTCTGTGTCAACAAAATTCTTAAATTCCCTTTTTATGGGATGACGCAGACCACCCGAAATAAACTGGCATTTGGTGTGGAGTGGTTTATGGGAGATAATGTACAAAGTACAAAATCGTCCCCTCCTCTTTCGCAGAGTGAAATTTCCTTCTTCGCAAATCTGAAAATCCGCATTAGGCTTCCAGCATAAAAGGTTTCACATGGAAAGTGCAAGCAATATTTGGTGGAAAAATGCGTAATCTTTGTAACACCATCACTATCGCCTATTTCAAAACAAATAGAACGTACGTACAGGTTAGTAAGCCAACAAAGGTTTATAGACGATAGTAGTACAGCCGCTGTGAATGGATACTATCATATAAACAAAGGCTCTCCGCATAGTTTCCGACATGTATACAGAGAAATCATTCTATCCTTGAAATGATACATAATACAGAATGTGTTCCGTGTGCATTGGATACTTGTGAGACAAATTCAATCACGGCGTGTCGCACGAGAAATGTGTGCCAAAGTCTAGAGGTGGGTTTAGATGCGAAACTATTTACGGATAAGGAAATGCCCATTCAACGAAATTTACCCTGGAGCAGTGCTTTGCTCCTGGTTGTAAATCTAAACAGCTGCGAAGTTTCAGCCTATCAAGATTATAATTACGATCAGTAGCTCCCTTACGAGTTGATTATACTCTGTCAATCACCGATGATGCTTGAACAACTTATTTTGGGACAACATTGGTCACTCCCTAGCCTATTCCATTTGTGTACGGATCAGTTCACGAGGTATACAATGAAGATAGTAGAATTGTTGCACAGACGTCCCTGAATATGAGCTCCACAAATTTTCACAAGCAGGGTTTGACCAGAACAACGCCCTCTTCCAGTAATTCCGAGTTATATTCGCTGTGGATCTCCGATACTCGTTCGTATGGGTTACCCCAACCTGCCACGGTCCTGCGCGTCTCTGAATTCTCTAGACGTAATGGCTGCAAACACTGCAGCAATACTCCAGGACCATACGAGTGTGTATTAAGCAGTATTCTTAATAGGTGCACTTCTCAATATCACAACTATCCCCAACGAATCTTGAGATTTCCTCTTGCCTCCCCTACTACAGATATCACGTGTTATATTTCGTAACGGTTTGTAGTATCAGCGCTAGATTTGTAAACTAGATGACAGGCTACAAAATGTTATTACTAATTATGTAATCAGAAACTATAGGGTTTCCTCTAGCTTACCGACATTACTTTGCATTCACCTTCGTTAAAAGATAAAGACGGATTTTATACGTACTTCTTCGTTCCGTAGGTACTAATCGTTGCGGCGCTGTTAGGTAGGTTTCAGATCGATTGTTCTATTTTCTTTTCATTATTATTGAAAATGAAATTCCTCCAGCTGTATTTAAGATTTCATATTTATTTGGCTACTAGTTTCGACGTTGCGTCAACGTCATCTTCAGGCCCGTACACTTTGATGATATCAATTGTGTGTGGCTGAGTACTAGAAGTCCGCGGTGAGACCAATACGTGCTCCACGTGGATGGCGGGCAGTAACTAGTGTGAAATTTAAACCAGTGGATCAAAGAAGCCACACACAATTGATATCATCAAAGTGTACGGAAGAGTTTCATTTTCAATAAAAAAAAATTGTACGAGCTGATGTCCCACCATCATCTAATTTAAATATGGATGTACGAAGACAGTTCTGTTTTCAGTGCCCGCTGTAGGCGAGCTTTGATGTATTTCGAGAACTAAGTAATTTGTGATTATACAGGATTCATAGGACTCCAGTCAACATACTTTCTGTTACGTTCAGGAGGTGGGCCTTCGTTCTGACCGAAATCGCTTGTGTCACTAAAAGTTCAAGCTCAGTTGTACAATTATAAATCATGCAGTTATTGACGTGTTTTGTCCACGATTAATCATGAAATTCTTGAGGTGTTCTCTCCACAATTATTCGTGAAGTTCTTGACGTTTTTGTCCACGACTAACATTTACATATTGGTGTTCCGTAACTATAAAAATTCACTGCAATGCTACCGTAGCTGAACTCAGCAAGCCGGCCGGAGTGGCCGAGCGGTTAAAGGCGCTACAGTCTGGAACCGCACGACCACTACGGTCGCAGGTTCGAATCCTGCCTCGGGCATGGATGTGTGTGATGTCCTTAGGTTAGTTAGGTTTAAGTAGTTCTAAGTTCTAGGGGACTTATGACCACAGCAGTTGAGTCCCATAGTGCTCAGAGCCATTTTGAACTCAGCAAATAAAGAGGAAACACTTGGTAAATCGTTCCAAATTTCTTCATAATTTTCTAAAAAGCACGCCTCCCTATGGACAACTTCATAGTTAGCCAACAATATGAGTGTGCTGCCGATCCAGTCTAGCAATTTATTCATGAATTTGGAAACAGCACCGATTCGATTTCACCGTATCAATGTTTATTTTGTTGATTTTGAACATTCGCCACCCACAATGGCTTACCTGAGTTCTACGACTCAAACATTATTTAAGTGAATCGCATATTTGAGACCATGTCCGTATGTCCCAGTTTTTCTTTTACGCGCTAATAGAGCGCTCTCTGATTAGAAGAGGTTCATTGCGACGAAGTGGATAACAAACAGGTGGGCGCGCTGTGGATTCGTCTGGCATCTCCTGGCTGGGTAGTGTTTCATCAGCGTCGCTCGTAGCGCTGATGTACGCATTTTGAATAACTGCCGGCGAACTACGTTCGTGATGCAGATACCTCTATATTTAGCTGATGCCAACAGACCGCTTGTAGCCTCTCGAACGAAAATCCATCAGTGAGGGAGAGTATGTGTGTGCCTATATTGTAGTCCATTTTTTCATTACATGAAGTGTGACGCAGCAGAGAAGTGGCAGGGACCAATGTTTTTTCAGAATGCTGTTTACAATGCTGATTTCGAAATACTTTATTAGCTTTCGAGTGGCGACTGCTTTGCGCTGTCTCTCGCTCACATTTACTTGTCATTCTCGTACACATTCATCAACTGTAGCTGAATTCGCTGTCAATAATAAAGTTTCCCTTCTCATCCACCTGTCGTCTTTCATCAGCCTATCCGAAATGGCTGAACACCAATAAAGGAGCAGCCTGACTGTTTCATACGTAGAAGGGGGGCCCCGAGTTAGGAAAGGAGAGACGGCGCTTCTCTGCAATGACAACGAGAGCCTAGGTCAAGTGCTAGTTGTCTCCCAGATCGTATCTCTGACTATTCCAAGAGCGTTGTCCGTACATGCGCGAGACTAACGTGTTCCTTTCGATGGCAGAGCAGTTTTTCGGGTTTGTCTCTCACACGATTGTGGAAAGTTTCGGACAAAATTTGACCTGCCATGTTAAGATACGTACACGTGACGAAACCCGTGTCATAATCCAAGAACTCGTTAGGATTTCATACTGCTGTATCTGATTTTGAATAGAAGGCAGTTATTTCGGGAATACACTGTGTAGTTTCCAATTAACTAATGCATTCTAACAACTCTGGTTGATTCTCTGCTGGTTATTAAAATATATGAATTAGCTAATGTACCATATGTATTGGTTTTTTCAGCCTTTCCCCACAGAAAAGACTTATGGGGAAGGATTTTCGTCTCCAGGACTTCTCTTAAACTAGATTTTTTCCGCATGATTGTATTACTGATATAAATTTATAAAGGCAGGTAAGTGACATATCCAAAACGAAGCACGGCAGCTGCGATAGTGTTGTCGGCGAACTACAGAAATTTCATAACACTATGAGATACGCCCAGAATTGGGAAACCGTCTACACAGCATTTAAGTGATTTTCCTCACGATTACTGACAACGTGCGTCTCATTGGCTCTAGTGGCTGTGAACAACTGTTGCCAGGGAGACTTATCGCCTATAGAAAATGTCTGCGTATGGGCAAAAGAATGACACGAAATAGGAAAGAAACCAGACTGGTATTTTACGGTAATATTTAATTAGATTTCCTTAATCAACTGCGATAAATCCTTCGAAGTATACAAGCCACGAAAGTGCGCGACAGTTTTCGTACGCAAAAGACGATGCTGTCGCCTGTCTCTGAACGATTCGCAGCATGACAGAGGTTATCGCTTCTAATCATGCGCCTCCAACACTTTTCGTTGTGGCCTCAACAGCATATATAATCAACCGTATTAGGAAAGAGTAAGAAACATATGGAATTACTTTTACTTACCTGGAAACGGTTTCGTGGTATTTTATTTAAAATACAGTCAAAACCTGCAACAGTTTCAAGTTAATCGCGTCATCCTGAGTCGTATGATTTGTAAATGATACTGTCCATATGTTCAACAGTCGTTATTCGATTGACAACCATACGTGCAGTACTGGTCGTTAGAATGGATATATTCTTCTTTATATGTATGAATGGATCTTCCAGCTTATTAACAGTGCTGTATAAAATATTTTGTAAACATATGTAACGCATAAAACACGAAGATCCACTCGGCGGTGAAGACGGTCGAAATTATGGAGAGACGAATCATTGGGCTAGTACAATGTCCGTGAAAGGCTGATAACAGATTTTCAGACTTCATTAGGCACAAAATTGCCTTCTTCGTTTGTCAAAAAAATGTCTCACTCATGATTTCCTGGAATGTAAGCCTTTCACATTAGAAGAAACAGCTGCTGTTGTAACACAGATATCTGAAAGGACATTCCCAGTTTCACGACACTATTTGGAGTGTTTCACTTGCATCATCAGGTGAACACAGACGTAAATGACGTTACACTCTCAGTTTTATAGGCAACATGTGGGAATGCAAGGAGGAAAGGAATCGTTACACTATGTGAAGTCGAAAATTTGAACCCATGTGATGAATCGTCGTAAACAAAGTTCACTTTCTGACCGGCATCTCACTGGAATATCCCAAAGAACACCTTTTTCAATAAAATATCTCCAAAAACCTCTCATTGTGATCTCGACGGTTTAAACCTGTCCGGCTACGAACGGACGAGAAACATATGGTACACGTACAACATTATGAGTAGTTACTTGGTTCAGAGGTTAGGAAGATGCCATTCAGATGTAGGTAATTAGGTAAGAGCAACGGTTGCGAAAGGTGTTTCAGAAGGGTTTGGGCTGACAGTTCCTTCCATTTGTCAAACAGATTTAACAACAGTTATTTAGAATATGAAGATTTTAATTTATATGTAACTGTAAATGTTAAGATCAGCTGAATTGTATGAATATGTTTAACTAGACTTTTTTCACTTGCATTACGATGTACGAAGCTTCCATCACTGCTGTCGGGTGCTTTCAGTTGTAAATGCTGTTATTATTCACTTTTCTGTGAGCAATCGATGACTATGTCCAAAATGGAAAACGAAAACAAAATTATTTTATTATTTTAAAATGAAAATTTACAACAGTACACTAATTTTAATTGAACCCATATGATGAATTTTCGTCAAAAGAAGGTCACCTTCTTGTCGACATCACAGTGGAGTATGCCAGAAAACATCACTTTTATAAGATGCCTCCAAGGTACTTTCGTAGTGAGTTGGACGCTGTAAACCTGTCCAATTACGAAGGGACGAGAAACATATGGTACAAGTAGAACACTGAGAGTAGCTACTCGGTTAAAAGGGTTGGGAGAAATCATTCAGAAGTAAGTCATAACGTTCGTATAAGGCGTTTCAGTCACGGTTGGTCTCAGAATATAGAAATTTTAGTCTGTTAAGAATATCAGTTGAGTTGTACTAGCATGTTTAACCAGTCAATTTTTTTTTCCAGTTTCCACTACGAGTTACTGAGTATTTACCACCATTGTCAGGTGGATTAAGTGTTGTAGACGGCGTTGTTGTGAACTGTTTTGTGAACAGCCTGTGACATTATACGGAGTGGAAAGCGAACACAATATCATTATAACATGTGATTAACATTTATCGAAAGATAAATAATACTCTGAAACATATCAAGGAAGTGCAAAATTGAGAGAAGCTGCAATGACTAGCACGCAGGTGAGTGCCCAGAAGACGGGGGAGAGAGGAAGGAGACAGCGGCGTGGACTTACGGGAGGAGACGCGCGCCCTCCAGGGGCACGGGCAGCGTCGCAGCAGGAAGGCGCGCGCGGCCTGCATCACAGCTCGGCACCGGCTCCCACTACACAGACGTCAGCCCGTCGCGACCGGCTCCATGCCGCGCACTGCGCAGCGCGGCTTCTGCCTACTTGTTGGAGCCGCTGCCCGCCGCCTTCGCGCATGCGCACCTGGCGCGCACCGCATGACGTCACGAGGTATCGAGCGTGCCCCGCGGCCCGGCCGGTGAGCACCAATACGCGTGCGCCCCGACTGACAGCGGCGCCCAACACCTAGAGGGGGTGGGGCGGGCCAAATTGCTTTCACTTCGTATTACCTCCGAAGCTCGGGCACCGTTATTAGGACGTCGCTGACTCGAATTTGGACGGTCACCCCGATTATTCCGGCAGACTAGCAAACACCATTTCAGTGTTTAGTGCTTTCAACATATGTTTAATGACTTCACTCGACAAACGGAGACATCGCAAAATCCCTCTGTATGAAAGGAAAATTTTTATGGAAATATTTCGTTAGGTTAAAACATATTTAAAGCTATTGTTGTTGTGGTCTTCAGTCCAGAGACTGGTTTGATGCAGCTCTCCATGCTACTCTATCTTGTGTAAGCTTCTTCATCTCCGAGTAACTACTGCAACTTACATCCTTCTGAATATGCTTTTTGTATTTAAAACTAAATCTATGAAAACTGGTTTTTACTTCTAAAGAAATACGTGTTATGGTACGAAAAATGTTATGGTAATTTCACCACAAGAACTCAAAAGGAAGGCTTAACAAAGACTATGGACTCCAGCTAACAGACCCTTTTTGGTCAGAAGTACATTCGGAAAAGACCGCGCTTCTATGGCCGTAACTGGCGGGGCAAGTACAAAAGATGTTATAATTTCTGAACAGCATAAAAATTCGGTTAAATAAAAACAAAAAAATCTGTGCTGACCATACAGTCTACCCGAGCGAAGCAGCAGCCGCTAAGTTAGTTATACAGGGAGAAATGGAAAGTGCTGCTGATGTGCGGTTTTTACGGAATGGATTGGAACTCAGGGGGTTCGTATTGTTAGCCAATCAACAGATTGTAATAATACTTAGAAACTTGAAAAGAACAATACCTTTTGAGATTAACAAACTAAAAGTAAGGTGTATTAGAATGTTAGTGATGTTTGCTTCAGGCTTCTAGTGCGAGTCGTTTACGAGGTATTGTATTTTGAAAAGTTCCCATACCGACACTTGGACAATACCTGTGCCAGCACGCACTGAAAAAACAACACAACTTCAGTTATGTGGGTTCAACCAGTAACGAGACACTTGATCATCTCAGGTTGTGTTCAAAATAACCACAGGCAGCGGCAACACACGCTTTCAGTGTGGTGTGGAACGATTGCTGCACACGTGCCAGCATTTCAGCGGAGATGTCCGAGCAGGCTGCAGTAATAAGAAGTTACATATCATCGGGTGTAGTTGGTATGCCCTTGTAGACAGTGTCTTTCAGCTTTACCAACAAAAAAATCTACAGGCGTCAAATCCGGGGAACATGCCGGGCAAAGGTACAGGACCTGTGCGTCCAAACCAACGATTTGGTCAATTCTTGAAGACATGCCGTAGTACTTCGTGCACTATGGGGTGGACTGCTACAATGTTGGTGCCACAGATTCCTCCTAGTCTGCAGAGGAGGAACGTCTTCTAGCATCCGTGGAAGATGGTCTGTTAGGAGGCTGCGATACTTGTGCGCGGACTGATGACCATAGATGTTAAGTCCCATAGCGCTCAGAGCCATTTAGTCAACTTGTGCGCGTTCAGTGTTCCGATTATGAAACACGGGCCTATGAGCTGATGGTTCACTATTCCACGCTACACGTTTCCACTCCATGGACGCTGCCGTTCCACGTGACGAAGCAAACGGGGTTTGTCAACAGATCAACAACGTATGTTTCGGGGGTTTACCTGGCCATAATTTGTAAATGTGGCTTCATCACTATACGAGACACATGATACTTCTTGAGTATCAAGCCGTAATGCCCATGTACGGAAGTCGACACGGTTCTCGAATCGTTTTCATGCAGCTCTTGACGGAGAGAGAGGTGATAGGGATGGAACTTATGTCGATGGGGAATGCGTAGGATAGTTGCCTGAGTCATGCTACTGCCTCGTACGATTGCGTGGGAGCTAACGTGCGGATCAACTGTCACAACAGCAAGAACATCAGTTTCCCCCTCACTTGTTTCTTTCTGTTACGAAGTCTCGGTGTTACACTACCGCTTGCACGGCACCAGCTCGTTCCAACTTATATACGAGAATAAAAAGTGCTATCACGCTGCCCTCCACAGCGGTCAGGTTTAAAGCTGATGCAGCCCCTATTGTCCTTACAGAAGGGTTGATAAATAATTGCCGAAGCGGTTGATGTGTACTGATATATCTTACCACATACATCGTACAAGAACGAACTGTATTCTTCCTACACATTCCGTACGCCATGAGCATGTCGGCTTCTTCTGCATTGACAAATCCGATCGTCCACTTACGACCTACTGCTTGGACTATCACACACTGTCTGACTACTAAGTCGCAGTGCACTCAAGGAACACACTCAAGGAACACACAAGCATATTGTAAGCAAACATAAGAACATCGTACATAGCAACTACGCTGGTTGATTGGTACAACAGGTGCCGCAATGAAAAATTTTCAAAGTACGTTATCTCGTAAACGACTCACACTAGAATTATGCAACAAAAGCCACTGACATTCAAATTTAAACTACTTTTGGTATGTTAATGTTAATATGCATTGTTACATTTAAGAAAAAATGTATCTTTGCACAATAATTCACTTTCCAAGTGTTATTACAACTTGTTTATTGGCTAACAGTACCATCTCCTGATTACCACTCCGTTCTGTGAGAACCGCACATCAAAAGCAATATTTGCAGTGCAAATTTTAGGTGTTTCATCCTGTATATAAGATTCTTCAAAATATGGGACGACATACGTCGTTTACTTCGGGACTTCCCGCCATTTCGGTACCAAAATAACAGTAGCCGATAGAACTTTACATTTTTGCAAACGATACCTTTGTCCTAAATAACGCTAACGCTGTCGTTGCGGACAGGGACCTGTAGAAGTGAGATTTCGCTGTGCGTATGTAAGAGATCTTTGAAGACTATATGGAGTACTGCTATCTTTGGTGTTATGATCGCGAAATCGTACGCCTTACGCATCGAACTTTCGAGGCTGAGCGCGCCTTTTCTCTAGCGAGGGCATCGTCTTGCTATTAATATCAACACTGCCAGTGCGCTACTGATCGAGCACATATAATTACACTGCGCAACAGAATTAAAGGACCACTTGTTCGAAACCCCGTAATTACTACCCTTGCGACACATAGCTTTGAAATTTTGCTCAAACGCGCCAAACTGCACTACAGTATTGCGCTCGTGGGCGTGCGCCGCGGTCGGGGATGCTCGCCGCAGCCTCCGTTATCCATGTTTCTCCCCTTCTTTTGATGCCTCTTCGATGGAGGTTAGACCAGCGTTGAAATCGCGCGGTTTTCTTTTGAGTGGCAGAGGAAATCATTCTAGACACATCGCCACTCAGAATCGGCATGAAAAGGTCTCAGAGGGTTGGCAAAAGGGCTTCAATGAACCCATCCCTTTCCCTGGCGCGTTGATTCCCACATATTTGGCTGTAGAAAATGGCAATTCGCAGTGCGACGGGCTACAGGAAGACGTTCTTGACAATGTTTGACGCTGTTGAAACCCTCGGATGCTTCAACCAATCTTTAGGGACAATACGGCGCTGCATCCCCTTTAAACGTGATCTGATCACTTTGGACGGCAGCGCGACAGCACTTTTTATTCTCGTGTATAGGATGAAACCAGTAGGGACCGTTCAAAATCATTCGACGAAATGTGAACGTGGTTCGTGACAGGGGAGGGTAAGTATGTATTTCCATCCCTCCTTTTTCGCACCCTCCTATGGCGTAATCACGATGTGGGCCCAACATTAAGGTGTGCTTGAATAAAACGCAAAGGATCCCTATAAGATCCCTACCCCAGTTAGACGACACCTTGGATGCCAACCGCGTACCTTAGTTGAGCATGTTAGAAGTGTACTTGGACAGACGTTTCCTTGCGGTTGCTCTGGCGCCTGAAGGCAGGCAAACACCGATTGAAGGGTGTCGAAGGGATTGCCTGACTTTCAGGCGCTAGGACAGCCACGAGGCTTAATGTAACACCCATCCCGTGATCACGCCACAGGAGGATGCGAAAAATGGGGAATGAAAATGCGTAAGTATTCTTTCCTGTCACGAACAGGAGAAGTAGCTCCATATTGTTCTTAAAGAAAGGCTGAAGCGTCTGAGCGTTTCAGTACTGTTCAAAGTTCTCAAGAAGGTCTACCCGTAGGTCATCGCACTGCGAACCGTCGTTTTCTATCGCCAAATGTGTAGGACTCAACCCCCGGGAAAGGGGTGGTTTCATTGAAGCCCTTTATGCCACCTCCACCCCACCCCCCCTCCTTTCCCGATTTTGAGTGGCATGTGTCTGGGATTTTTCCCTCGGCTACTCAAAAGAAAACCACGTGATTTCAACGCTGTTCTAACCTCTATCGCAGAGACTTCAAAGGAAGGAGTGAAACCTGGGTAAGGGAGGCTGTGCGACCCTCCCATCGTGCGACATGTTCTTCGTTGTGGCTGTGGGCGGAACTGTGGTGAAGTTTGGTGCCAATGTGACATTATTAACCAACCTTATGCCTCACACGAACTTCCGAGCCGTGCTCTTTTTGTTTTTCGTATGTGTGGACACTTTGTTGCTTGAAGCGTTGTCCAGCTTGAGGGTGATGTAGCAGGGTGTTATGTTTTTGCACCACTACAATGGAAGGTTGTTCGCACCTTCGAGCAAAATTCCAAGCTTATATGTCACAACGGTTGCCAATTTATGGGTTTGGAAAATGTGATCCTTTAATTCTGTTGCGCCGTGTACATTGAGCGCCCTTTTCGGGATAGTTCCATCCAGACACAATTTGGACTTTAGAACTATTAAAGTGACTGTTGAATAATGAACTGCACTTTCATGTGTACCCAAAATTTCATACGATGCCCTTTTCAGATTGTGTGAGCAGCGAATCGTAGTTTGGGTTTCGTAATAAGTGGCGCTTGCAGCCAAGATACGTATAAATTATCTAAGATACTTTTTAAAGAACCGACTGTGAGTTTGGAAACATTACGTAGGTTCGCAGGGTAAAAGTAATTTATGATTCGTTTTATTCATGGAGAGTTACGTGGAATTATTTATGAAATTGGCGGACGATACAGGACTGTGTTGTTGCACACTAACCTCCATTGGCGGAACGTATTGCTGTTTGAAGATAAGTGAAATGGCTTCCGTGATCAGCGATAGCCTGATAAACTAATGAAGAAACGCGAATGAAGTATTGGATACATCAGCAAGAAAGTAGAATAGGCTCAACTATTAATACAAGTGCGGATAAATCTAGGCGTTGTTACGGAGTGTGTTACCTGCCACCAGCACAAAAAACCGAAGTAACATAGAAGGTAATTTTTCTTGTGGGGAATGCCTGTCGGCTGAGTTATAAGAGAGGGTTGAAAACTGTATTCGAGAGATGGCCGCCGCTTGGATGACACAATTCTTTATAAGATACCATATAAATGAAACAGAATACGTTAATCTTTCATTTAGCATAAATAAGAGCATTTTTTTAAAAAGCTAATTGTCCCGTTTCATTTGAAAACTACCTGTTTGTTGTAGGTTACCCTGATCGTAGCGCAGGGAAATGAGCGTTTGGCGTCATTGGCCAGGAAATAGTGTAGGCGATCCTCAAAGGTATAAAATGACAGACGTCTTTCAAAAATTTCGTGTCCGTACGCTTGATGCCAATCAGAGTAGTTCTCGTAATCAACTCGAGAAATGATGTTGATGTTGTTTATATACGTGTACCTGACAGTAAGAAAACTTGATAATCAGGGCTGTTGTATCAATGTGGACACTAACACAATTTCATTAGTGCTCAGTGCTTACGAATTGCATCTCATATTGGGTGCAGCAGTTCTAGTTCGGTGGCTGCTTGTTCCCAGCGAAACGCCGTGTTCAGTCGCAGTCGTCGATGGAGACACCGCAAAGTGTTTCCCAACAAACCGCTGGTGTAGGCTAATTGCGGTTTACTTATAGTGCAATCTACTGTACGGATGATTTTCGGAAAACGTTTTTATGTAAAGTACAAAAAAAAAAAAAAAACTGGAATTCGTCGAGATGTTCAAATCAGCAGCCAAGGCTAAATACGTTGCGTTCTGCACGGAAATGCGGACGATGTTACAAGACGGTGGGGTCGTTGAAAGGTAGGTGTACATTGATGTGACGTAACATTGTACCTGAGCGGGAAAGTTAATACGTCTATGATGGGATATGAGGCACAGAAAACCTTCACAGCTCTGAGCAGGATGAGGGAGAGAGGGAGACTCATCAAAACTATTTCGCGTAACGAGGAGAAAAAAACTATATGGATCCCTTCGTTTCGCAGGTTTCTGTCACTGCTGTCGTGTAGTCCGCCCCGGTAGCCAAGTGGTGCCGGCGCGATAGCTCAGCGTGTTCGATCAGAGGGTTTAGTTACCCTCTGTAATAAAAAAATAAGAAAATGAGTGAACAGATCAACGAACAACATGAACGAGTGTCATCACACGTCCGCCACGAACAAATTCAACGGACACTATAGAACAAAATGAGATAAAAAATAAAAAATAAAAGTGGTCAGCGTGACGGATTGCCGTCCTACGCACCCAGGTTCGATTCCCGGCTGGGTCGGGGATTTTCTCCGCTCAGGGGCTGGGTGTGGTGTTGTCTTCATCATCATTTCATCCCCATCGGGCGCGCAGGTCGCCCAATGTGGCGTCGAATGTAATAAGACCTGTACCAAGGCGGCCTGACCTGCCCCGCGAGGGGCCTCCCGGCCAATGACGCCAAACGCTCATTTCCATTTTTCGCTACTGTCGTACTACTGGGTATATTAAAAGAACCAGAGGGAGATTTTAATTTAATTTTCTACAGAATGGTGCTTTTCCCAGTTTCCACCGGAACCTTCGCGAATACCTGAATAGCACTGTACTAAAATACTGAATGCGCAGTGCTGGGAACTGTGAGACACAGAGGATGACGTGGTTTTTATCTGATCTAATACCGGACGATTTCTCCTTATGGTACACTTAAAGATAGTCGAGTATGTTACCACGTACCACAACTTTGGTCGATTACAGGAACTACATATCTCGTGCCTGTGTTTTTAATATACTTATTTTATTTCTTCCTTGCATGTTTACAATGTAGACAGTATCGAAAATAAATTCTATCTAGATTACTTAACATAAAGTAGAATTTTAATGGCATTTTTAATGACACGTATGAAAATTTACTTCTTTTGAGTATATAAGTATTGCACGATACAGGATTGGATTGGCTGTATCAAGCACCCAAGAATGACGTGGTTCAGATCTGCATGTTCGTCCAGATGACAGGAACAGTTAGAGGACTCGACAACTTTGATTATTGGTAGACGAACTGTGTAACATGCTTGACCTAATCGCGTTATAATGATGGTAGTTAAGTGTCTTTTCGTAACAATGGTCCGACTGCACCAAAGTATGAGATATGCCTGTAACAGAATGTATTAGTGCCTTGATGTGTCGCTCAAGGTAGCACCTGTCACATGCAGGGGTTGTGAAAATATATGAAAACAAAAACACAGCACATTACCAATGTCTAATACGCTGTAGAAAACCGTTGGAATTCCAAACAGCTTCCAGTCGTCTCTGAACGGATAAATACAGGTCGTGTATGGTTATAGAGGCAATCTTACACCACTATTCCTGCAAAATAGTGGCAGGTTCGGGTAACGATGATGCAGGTGGATAGCTACCATGCACTCTTCTCTCCGAAGTAAAACACAAAGACTCAGTAATATAGAGATATGGCGACTGTGGTGGCCAGGAGAAATGCTACAATTGATCCTCGTACTCACAGAACCAGATCTGGAGCACGGTGTGGACAGGCGTCGCGTCTTCTTGTAACACAGCATCACCACGGAACACCACGATAAGGCTGTCCGGACCATCACCGAAAGCCCACCATGTTTCATTCTTGGTGCGTAAACCCGGCCAGAAGTTTGAAAAAGAGTGAAACAAGACTCATCCGAGCAAATGACTTTCCTTCATTGCTCCACAGTCCAGGTATTAAGGCGTCGGCAGCGGGCTTTATTATTACGGGCATATGCATCACTGATGAGTGGTTTTACAATTCCAGCTGCTCCTGCAATATCCTGCTTATGGAGCCCGCTTCAAGTTGTTTGAGTGTTGCCAGGGTTCGCATGGGCGACATTCAGTACTGCAGTGTCTTTTGCACTCGTCGTCTTCTTATTTTTCGTCACAACCCTCTTCAATGACCGCCTCACGATCACTCGACACACAGTTTAGTCCGTATCGAGACTTAGCGGATGATCTTTTTCCGCTTTCTCTGTATGCGGTATGAATCTTCGAAACAGTGCTTCTTGAATTACCAAACACTTGAACCACCTTGGTTATGGAAGCACCTACCATTCGAGCACCAACAATGTACCTATGTTGGAATTCATGTAGCTCCGACGTGAAGCACTCATAAGTACACAAAACAACATTCTTACTATGACTGACATTTGCAGTGTATTGCGGATATTGCACAGGGGTCGTTCGTGATGTAATCCGACAGTGCAACCTGCAGGCTTGGCCAGCATCTGCGTTTATTTTCAAGCACGCCTTTCTCGCGGTGTTTCCATATTTTTACCCAACCCCTGTAAGTCTGCAACAGCATCGAGAGCGGGGACTTCTCATCGCTGTATCACTGTTGCTGTGTGCTGTCTGAACTGTTTTGTAATAACCACAGGAACGGTATACCTCCAAACGGCTGCATGTGAAACATCTCACTGAACTATATTACGTATATTAGCCAAAAACTAATATTTAAGAGAGCACAAAGTTATATGTTGGTTGATCTCGTCACTGGCGTATACGCTGTGCCCTTAGAATTTGGGACCTCCAAGAGACCTACAGATGTAGCGACAACAAGGCCTGACGCTGGACCGTAGCAGTCTACAAGTCTAACATTGTCCCCGATTCCACCCAACGTTCGTGAATACCCGAACGCCACGTTACCAGAATGCAGAATACACCGTGATGAGTCGGGAAATCGATTCGAATCTGCCAGGAAGTTTCTTAACAGACTCCTCTGCAAAGATTCAGTTCATTTACACAGATCCTTCCGGTATACGTGTGTGATCCGAACTCGTGCTGATGCGTTTGTTAATTTAGATAGCTCATCTACGTATGGTTTATTTCCATCACTTGTGACAACTATCAGCCTACTTGAACGAGATGTCACCATGCCCAAACTAATGAAGGCACTGAAACTAATTCGGTTCACCATGTTCTCCTTATCTATTGGCAGAAGCTTACTGACCATCAATGCTGCTGAGGCACTCTGATTTTTGGAAGAATTTCGGCTCATTGGCGTTGTAGGCTCTCAGGCCGGTCATCCGTAGCGGCTTACCTGAAACAAAACAAACAAAAAGAATAGTTACAAGATCGTACGATCAAATCTCTGCGAATCCTATTCAGAGATACAGGAAGAATATGGGACCTTATTAAGAGCAAAATCTAACGTGGCACCGACATTGATTGTCGCACACTCTTTGTAATTTATATCTTGCAAAGACCATCAGAGAATAGCGAAGTAACCCCAAACACCTCAACTTTAGACAGAAATTACTGTAAGTGGTTTCGCTTCCACTCTCTTGTTGCACATGATCAAATTATCGTACTAAGCCACGAGACAGTTATACGGTGAGGACATTGGGAACTGCTGAAGAAGCAAATACCTCAAAATCATCGTAATTCAATGAAAAATAATGTAGAATGCACACCTGTAGGATGCAAGCTAATCCACGGAGTTAATACCTGTGAAAAGGTCCTTAGATACAAATTTATATCTCGCTAAGTACAGTTTATCCAAGAAGCAGACACAGGTTGTAAGCTACAGTATTTGAACTACATATATAGAGCCCTTAGAGCTACAGTGGGCAAATGAACTACGAAAGACAGTAAATGAAATTTTACATAAGAACGGTTATAACGAGTTCCCTATATGGCAGCGAGTAATGTGTACAATAAAAGAAGAACAAAGAATTCAAGCTGTAGAAATGATTCTAGAATGAAATTTTCACTCTGCAGCGGATTATGCGCTGATCTCAAACTTCTTAACAGATTAAAACTGCGTGCCCTACCGAGACTCAAACTTTTTTGTAGAAATGATATTTTTGAGGTTAATTTCTCAGAGTCGGTGTTCCCAGTCATGTAGAATTTTTTAAAGGACATTATATTCGCTGTTGGCTGCAGAAATTATTTATTTTACATTTGCAATTTCGGCCTTTGGGTCATTTTTAAGTGGTACTGCAAAATATTTTGCTTCAGAACATGTCAAACTTTTTCGCACTCCTTTCTACAGTGAAAAGACTTAGTTTTGACAGTAACACGTATACATGTTGGAGCATTTTAAAGTCTGACATGCGCTGAAGCAAAGTCTTTTGGAGTCTTTTTTCTGGGTCATCAGTCTTCTGACTGATCTGATGCGGTCCGCCACGAATTCCTCTCCTGTACCAATCTCTTCATCTCACAGTAGCACTTGCAACCTACATCCTCAATTATTTACTGGATGTATTACAATCTCTGTCTTCCTTTACAGTTTTTGCCCTCTACAGCTCCCTCTAGTACCACGGAAGTCATTCCCTGATGTCTTAACAGATGTCCTATCATCCTGTCCCTTCTCCTTGTCAGTGTTTTCCACGTATACCTTTCCTCCCGATTCCGCGCAGAACCTCCTCCTTCCTTACCTTATCGGTACACCTAATTTTCAACATTCTTCCGTAGCTTCATATCTCAAATACTTAGATTCTCTTCCTTTCAGGTTTTCCCACAGTCCATGTTTCACTAACACACAATGCTGCGCTCCAAACGCATATTCTCAGAAATTTCTTCCTCAAAGTAAGGCCTTTGTTTGATACTAGTAGACTTCTCACGGCCAGGAGTGCCCTTTTAGCCACTGCTTTTGATGTCCTCCTTGCTCCGTCCGTCATTGGTTATTTTGTTGTCTAGGTAGCAGAATTCCGTAACTTCATTTACTTTGAGACCACCAATCCTGAGGTTTAGTTTCTCGCTGTTCTTATTTCTGCTACTTTTCATTACTTTCGTCTTTCTCCGATTTAGTCCATATTCTGTATTCATTAGATTGTTCATTCCATTCAGCAGTTCATGTAATTCTTCTTCACTTTCACTCATGATAGCAATGTCATCAGCGAATCGTATAATTGAAATCCTTTAACCTTGAATTTTAATTCCACTCCTGAATTTTTCTTTTATTTCCGTCATTGCTTCATCTTCGATGTACAGATTGAACAATAGGGGCGAAAGACTGCATCCCTGTCTTACGCCGTGATTAATCTGAGCGCTTCGTTCTCGGTCACCCACTCTTATCATTCCCTCTTGGCTTTTGTACATATTGTATATTACCCGTCCCTCCCTATAGCTTTTGGAGTACCGCTTGAGAATGACCCATAGCCTGAAACTGCAATTGTGAAATAAGTAATTTCTACAATCGAGGGCGAATATCATGTCCCTAAAAATTTTTTAAGGTTAGTCCTACGTGTCACCACAAGAGCAGAATGAATCATGTGTGCATACACAGAAGATGTCCAATGAAAGAATACTCTTTTACTATCCAGGATGAAGAAGAATAAAATATTGACAAACGAAACAGAATACTCTGAGGGAAGAAGAGAAGAAGAAGTACAAATATAATGTACTGTCAATTACTTTTTTATCGGACTTTATATTGTTTGTTTTATTACCCAGAAGTATTCTTTATATTTTACTGCAGATACAAGGTGTTAACATAACATACTGGCAAAACGTTCGCCTCATTCACTTGGCACAAAAGCGCACCTCGTGTCGATAGGAACCATCCGCGTGACAAGAGAGCAACAGTATAATTATGTTCACGAAGGGAACCATTTTAGGCGAAGGAGGGTGTTGTTAGAATCGGCCAACAGGCTGAATAAAACCCCAAATATTTTTTAAAAAATCTTACACCGCTTGCTGAAGGGGCATCGAATGTTCATTTTTCAGTAATTTTATAGGTCATTAGTGAAGAAAAACTTTTTATGAACAAAATCGCTAATTATAGTATTCTTTATTCTAGATAACTAGTTTCGGTACTCGAAATTACCATCTTCAGGTCTCGAAATAGCGGTAAAAGTATTCTTTCTCATGAATTGTCAGACAACAGTGAAAGGACCAATGAAAGAATGTCGTTTGATCGGATGAGTCTCGTTTCATACTGTTTCGAACTTCTGAACAAGTTTAGGTTCCAAGAGTAAAATAAGACGGCTGTTCGGTGATGATTTGGGCAACCATGTAGTGGTATTACGTGGGCCCCATGGTTTCCCTGCAAAGTGGCATGGTTGTTCCCCAATGGTGATGTTGTGTTCCAGGACTACAGGGCTTCTGTGCACAAAGCTTGCATCGTCCAGGGCTGGTTTTATGGGCACAAAGATAAGTTGTAGCACCTCCACTGGCCACCACAGTTACCAGATCTCAGTTTTATTGAATCTCTGTGGTCTAGTTTGGAGAGAAGTGTGCGTGATCGCTATTTGCATCATAAACAACTGAACTTACTAGTATTTTACAGGGGGAATGGTGTAAGATCCCCTTGAAATCGTATAGGGTCTGTATTTATCCATTCCGAGACGACTGCAAGCTGTTTAGAAAGGCAACTGTTTCTCTGCACAGTATTATGTACGGTAATAAGTTACGTTTTCATATTTTTGTCCACCGTCTGTAGCTATCCTGACTACAGCAAGGTATCTATTAAACTGGGGAATTATACAGTGTTATTACTCGTACTTAGAATGTCTAAGGAAGAAAAAGAAAGAAAAAACAAGCCGGGCGGATAAGGGGAGAAATAATGTCATTTGAGATGAACTGAATATGCAGTACATAATTGTCACAGTGATGCAATATCAGTTATGGTAAAGAGAACACTTTAACTGAGTGGCAGATTCAAGAATCTCTAAAGCAATATAACAGTACTTGTCCAGTTTTGAAGAGAGATAGTTCAAAAGGTCGAACCCCTGGTGGTTATTAATCAGATGTGAAGAAGATCAAAAAGTGATCGAAACTCGATCTGAGCAGCCGTCTTCGGTTGTTTGCAGATGACGCTGTCGTTTACCGACTAACAAAGTCATCAGAAGACCAGCCCGCATCTCGTGGTCGTGCGGTAGCGTTCTCGCTTCCCACGCCCGGGTTCCCGGGTTCGATTCCCGGCGGGGTCAGGGATTTTCTCTGCCTCGTGATGGCTGGGTGTTGTGTGCTGTCCTTAGGTTAGTTAGGTTTAAGTAGTTCTAAGTTCTAGGGGACTTATGACCACAGCAGTTGAGTCCCATAGTGCTCAGAGCCATTTGAACCATCAGAAGACCAAAACAAATTGCAAAACGATATCTGAATTGTGCGAAAAGTGGCAGTTGACCCCAAATAACGAAAAGTGTGAGGTCGTCCACTTGAATGCGAAAAGGAACTCGTTAAACTTCGGTTACGCGATAAATCAGTCTAATCTAAAAGCCGTAAA
The DNA here is from genome assembly GCF_023864345.2 of Schistocerca serialis cubense. Classification (NCBI taxonomy): domain Eukaryota; kingdom Metazoa; phylum Arthropoda; class Insecta; order Orthoptera; family Acrididae; genus Schistocerca; species Schistocerca serialis. The sequence continues at coordinate 261,463,900 of NC_064641.1, forward strand.
TTCAACTAAATACCTAGGTATTACAATTACGAACAACTTAGATTGGAAGGAACACATAGAAAAAGTTGTGGGGAAGGCTAACCAAAGACTGCGTTTTATTGGCAGGACATTTAGAAAATGTAACAGATCTACTAAGGAGACTGCCTACACTACGCTAGTTCGTCCTATTTTAGAATGCTGCTGTTCGGTGTGGGATCCTTACCAGATAGGGCTAACGGACTACATCGAAAAAGTTCAAAGAAAGGCAGTACGTTTTGTATTATGGCGAAATATGGGAGAGAGTGTCACAGAAATGATACAGGATTTGGGCTCGACATCATTAAAAGAAAGGCGTTTTTCGTTGCGACGGAATCTTCTCACGAAATTCCAATCACCAACTTTCTCCTCCGAATGCGAAAATATTTTGTTGACACTGGCCTTCATAGGGAGGAACGATCACCACGATAAAATAAGGGAAATCAGAGCTCGTACGGAAAGATATAGGTATCCATTCTTTCCACGCGCTATACGAGATTGGAATAATAGGGAATTTTGAAGGTGGTTCGATGAACCCTCTGCCAGGCACTTGAATGTGATTTGCAGAGTATCCATGTAGATGTAGATGTAGATATTTTCTGATATAGCGAGTTCTGGGGAAGATAAATTTCAGAAGACTGCTCCTGCCAAGAACACCAGGAAATGAGGAAAATTTGGCTGGAAACAGTGGTGTAAAAGGATAACGAAGGTGTAAAGGGAGAATGGTAGTTATTATTGTTGCTTCACTAGGTATGTATTTAACTGTCACTTGAAAATGGAGATTTTATTCTGTTCTTTAATACAGTGAGGGAGGTTATTGCAGCGCCAGGTTATTGCTATTCAAGAGGACTTTGGGAAAGTCTTTGAGCGATGAAATGGGCGGAAAGGATTTTGCTCTGTTGGGAATGGATGTTTCTGCCGTGGTGTTCAGACAAGAGCGTTACTGTCGAGAAGAGATATGAGAGACAGCGTTCGTTGATAGGAGACAGAGTATATGAGAATTTCCGCACTTGTCTGCATGCAGCCACCATACCCGTGCATATGACGGTGAAATACAGCAAAGAATCTAACATCACAGATATATCGAACATGTGCGTACATAACCAGTTCGGCCTCTCCCGCCGGAGGTTCGAGACCTCCCTCGGGCCTGGGTGTGTGTGTGTGTTGTTCTTAGCATAAGTTAGTTTAAGTAGTGTTTAAGTCTAGGGACCGATGACCTCAGCAGTTTGGTCCCTTAGGAATTCACACACATTTGAACATAACCAGTTCCAGGCGTCGTGAACTTTCCTGAGAAAGTCCTTTCAGTATAATATCGCTGTAATCAATATTTGGAAGCATAAATGTCTCCACAAATTTCTTTTTCAGGCCAAGGTGGAAGAGCTATTTATATTTTTGTAGGACATGGAGACATTACACATTGCATTTATGTGATCGGTCCAAAGTAGATATCTATCTATTATTGCTCCTGGACTCTTTGCTGGGGGATAGAAGATTTACAGGTTTTAGATGGTGTTAACCCTACTTTCTTTTGGTGGTTGTGTTGAAAGTTTTATCATTTGTTTTTCCAAGCGTGAAGTGCACTTCATGTCAAGTTGGTGTTTGTTGCATCTATCTTCATGGTATTGCAATTTCAATGGCGTGCAGTGTGTTACAGAGTGAAGAGAGTAATGTCCGACAATGGAATTTAAAACTGGGCGCTGCCGAAGAAAATATTACAATGGGTTTTTCTTTGACCATCAACGCATGACTGCAATGTAAGCACGACATGTGCTGGGCTGGAATTGTGTTATGGCTACAGATGTAAGCCTAGAGCACGCTAGAGACTCACAACGACGTGTATTTTAGGTATACTTAAGATATGCAAAGCAATTGTTGCTAAAGGCAATGCACCGGTTGTGAGCTGCACCAGAAGAATGGTTGTTAGAAAGAAAAGAAACACTGACTGCACGTCATGGAAGCGATACAGGATATAAAGGTTGCAGATGCAGATATTTTTATATGTGTTACCTTAATATGTACACACACCAATGATTTGGTTGCTTTAATATGCCTCGAAGGGTCTTCCTACAAAGACGTCACAAACTTTACGATCTGCACGGCTGTAATTGCAGCACTAAGTGGTCTGCACCTGTCGGTATAGACTAATCGTTGGGAGTCCACATGTCCAGACTTTTAACACTTGACCTGCTGCCTAGTGGAAAATAAACATTATTGGCTTGTTCTTGGCACATTTATTTGGAGGTACCAACAAAACCAAAAACATAGTATTGCTAACAGTATAGCTATTAGTATGCATATGAAGTAAATTCTGGTGTAATGTTGTTCAGTACAAGTCCTCAGTCACCAGTAGTAATATGAACACTTATACCCATTACATCCTCTGCATGAGGGTTGAGATTTTTAATAGTGGCAACTACATATTTACAACTTACATTAAACACATACACGAGTTTAACAGTTCTTCAGAGTAGTCACCAACTGTGTGTAACTCGTTGCCAGTGACGTGGATACTCTTAGCAGCTCCAGTTGCGTTGATAGTGTGAGTGGAACGATCTGTTGTCTGACGAATCTTCTGAAACGAATGCCAAGAAGTGCTTACTTCAATTTACATATCAAGTTGAAGTCACAAGGGCTTAAGTCCGGGGAGTGTGGTTGGCGGTACAGCACTCCCCAGTCCCATGTATCGTACAAATCAGTCACAACTTGAGCCATACACGCCGAGCATTGTCCTGCAAAATTATGGATGGGTCGTGCAGAAAGAGTCGTTGCTTCTTACTCTAAGCTGGTCGCAGACTGTGTTACAAAGATGAACAACTTAGAGAAAGACGCAGCCACATTTTCTACACCACACACCCATAATTTTGCAGGACAATGATCGGGCGCACATGGCGTTGAGTTGGGACTGATTTATTCGACCGATGAAGCTGGGAAGTGCTGTAAAAACCACCACGCTCCTAGGACGTAAGCTCTTGTGACTTCAACTTGATTTTTAAATTGAAGGAAGCACTTCATTGCATTCGTCGCAGAACTGTTAGAGAGGTTCGTCGGGTAATAGAGCACTCCACTCAAACTCTCAACACAACTGGTGCTTCCACGTCACTGGGACTGGGATGGCGACTACTTGGAACAACAGTAAAACTTTGAAACATGTTTCTACTTTGTATAAACATATAAGACAGCAGGCTTCCGTAGACATCGAGAGCAAAATCTTCCGGATTGTTCAGTCACGTCATTTTTGTTCTGTACGGTCGACGTTTCGATTCCATCGCTGGGATGTTCTTCAGCATCTTGTGGTGTCGACAGTTGAATGAACACTGTCAGAGACCAGTGTAGGGTTCTTTTACAAATGGCGACTTTCCAGCGCTTATGCTGGAGAAGCGGGAATGGTTGGGTAAAATTTTTGTGACTATAACTAGAGGACCATCGTCATTGGATAGTAAGTGAAGATTTCCGCGCTAATGATGAAGAAGTGGGGTTATTGCGACTACCTTTGGTGGGCCATCGTAATTGGATATAAAGGGTTTTTCCCTCGATTATGCGGGAGAAGACTTATTGGTTAAATTTCTTTTTGCTGCTGTTGGCGGGCCACAGTCATTGGATAGAAGCGAAATGGGCGGAGAAAGAGAGAGGGGGGATGTTGAACAAAAATATTATTGTCTGCAGAGGACGTAGTTTGTATAGCTCGCACACCGCGGCCGCGTATTCATTTCCTTGTCGCCAGCAGCAGCAGCAGACATTTTTATGGAATATTTGCAGCAACAGGCATTAAGGGGCTCCGGAATGCCCTATACTTGCAATGTTAAAATAACGCTTATAAATTACATCTTTCCTCACAAAGTATTTGAGGTAGGAAGTTGAACTTTTTACAGATTATTTATTGGAATATGGGCTACAACTTAACATAGGGATTTTACAAAATTTTAGTTCAGTTATTAAAGATGATTTTTTTCAATTGTGATGAAAATTCACATTTTTTTGCAATTTTTTATTTATGTATTCAAAAATATACAGTTTTTTGGAAAAAGGCTGTGTTAAATTATGCAGAAGGTACTGTGTAACATTTACTGAAAGTTTGAAACAAATATGTTTGGAAGATCCTTAGAAAACATGTAATTAGTATGAGAAAATAAAAGTTTTGGGAATCGAGCGACAAAGATTGGATTAACTTTTTAGTGCATTCCAGGTCCATAGGATGGATTATCTTCATCCTCTGCAAACTCCTCCTCCAGCTTCCTGTTGCTCCTCCTCCTGTTTACTCTTGCTTGTATTTCTAGACTCTTTACAGCCCTGTCTGCAGCCCGAAGGCGTTCCTTGTCTAAAGCAAGCATCGCTCGTTGTTGTGTTCGTAGATTTTGCTACCATTTTCTTCAGTTGCAGTTATCACATTTCAGTTGTATTTCACTAGCAAGTCCTACGTGCTTTATTATGGAGAGTTCCAGACCAACTTCACTACAATGAATACATCTTACACAGTTTGAAAAAATTCCTTTGGGAACCGACGTATCAAATACACTCCTGGAAATTGAAATAAGAACACCGTGAATTCATTGTCCCAGGAAGGGGAAACTTTATTGACACATTCCTGGGGTCAGATACATCACATGATCACACTGACAGAACCACAGGCACATAGACACAGGCAACAGAGCATGCACAATGTCGGCACTAGTACAGTGTATATCCACCTTTCGCAGCAATGCAGGCTGCTATTCTCCCATGGAGACGATCGTAGAGATGCTGGATGTAGTCCTGTGGAACGGCTTGCCATGCCATTTCCACCTGGCGCCTCAGTTGGACCAGCGTTCGTGCTGGACGTGCAGACCGCGTGAGACGACGCTTCATCCAGTCCCAAACATGCTCAATGGGGGACAGATCCGGAGATCTTGCTGGCGAGGGTAGTTGACTTACACCTTCTAGAGCACGTTGGGTGGCACGGGATACATGCGGACGTCCATTGTCCTGTTGGAACAGCAACTTCCCTTGCCGGTCTAGGAATGGTGGAACGATGGGTTCGATGACGGTTTGGATGTACCGTGCACTATTCAGTGTCCCCTCGACGATCACCAGTGGTGTACGGCCAGTGTAGGAGATCGCTCCCCACACCATGATGCCGGGTGTTGGCCCTGTGTGCCTCGGTCGTATGCAGTCCTGATTGTGGCGCTCACCTGCACGGCGCCAAACACGCATACGACCATCATTGGCACCAAGGCAGAAGCGACTCTCATCGCTGAAGACGACACGTCTCCATTCGTCCCTCCATTCACGCCTGTCGCGACACCACTGGAGGCGGGCTGCACGATGTTGGGGCGTGAGCGGAAGACGGCCTAACGGTGTGCGGGACCGTAGCCCAGCTTCATGGAGACGGTTGCGAATGGTCCTCGCCGATACCCCAGGAGCAACAGTGTCCCTAATTTGCTGGGAAGTGGCGGTGCGGTCCCCTACGGCACTGCGTAGGATCCTACGGTCTTGGCGTGCATCCGTGCGTCGCTGCGATCCGGTCCCAGGTCGACGGGCACGTGCACCTTCCGCCGACCACTGGCGACAACATCGATGTACTGTGGAGACCTCACGCCCCACGTGTTGAGCAATTCGGCGGTACGTCCACCTGGCCTCCCGCATCCCCACTATACGCCCTCGCTCAAAGTCCGTCAACTGCACATACGGTTCACGTCCACGCTGTCGCGGCATGCTACCAGTGTTAAAGACTGCGATGGAGCTCCGTATGCCACGGCAAACTGGCTGACACTGACGGCGGCGGAGCACAAATGCTGCGCAGCTAGCGCCATTCGACGGCCAACACCGCGGTTCCTGGTGTGTCCGCTGTGCCGTGCGTGTGATCATTGCTTGTACAGCCCTCTCGCAGTGTCCGGAGCAAGTATGGTGGGTCTGACACACCGGTGTCAATGTGTTCTTTTTTCCATTTCCAGGAGTGTATTTCATTCACACCCGATTCGCCCATAAAACATTCATAGTTTTCACTCATTGAACCAAGCTTCTTCTGTGAAGTATTTTCTTTCCCACTTTGACTGCTATGGCCAGGTGTACTTGAGAGGTTAGGTTCACTCACTTGGTTATCGTCTTTATTGTTTACAGTAATAACACATACCTTTGGCTTTCCAACATTTCTCCTCTTCTTAAAAGCCTTCAGAGGATTTCTAATAACTTTACTTTTACTCATTATTATACTTCAACAAAACAGAGACTCAAGAAACAGAATTAATTACGAATATTTTCGAGATAACGACAGAGTAAATAAACATGAAACAATCGACAATCACACCAGTGATATATATTGAACCATCACAGGTTAGCCACAACACATACTTTATCTCACATCACTAAAATGTACCTGATGAACACGGACGTTAATAATAACACCATTTGACAGCAGTTTAACAGCGCCACAGTTGGTCACGCCCATGTAGAACACATTTCAAAAAAAAAATTTAAAAATAGTTGTAGTCTTCGGAATTGAATAAATTATATATCTATTAAAAGGTAATAGTCTGCAGATTCAGAAAACGCAAAAAAGTAAAAATTGAACTTTTCATGATTTTGAGCCTTTCCGGAGCCCCTTAAGGAAATCTCCTTTATAGCCTTGTAGCATTAGTACCGTGCCATTTAATACAGTGTCTGCTTGTTGAACGGCTTCTCTCTTTCGGCGTTCATCCTCGACTGGTAGTGTACGTTTACGACCACTTTGCTGTGTTTTGCACTCTGCTTCTAGAGCGCTGTTGACTACGTGCATATCGTCGTCACCGATTACTCGCAACTCCCAGTTGTTCTAAGAGTCACTTTATCACTAAGTGCTAATAAAAGCGAATTTTTACTACTGATGTCGAGTAGGAGAGTAAAGTGACGACGAGACCGTTTCTGATACTAAATAGACCAGCGTTCTCTCAGTTCGAGCTGGATTAAGCGATCACCACAGCCGCAGTGACGAGTTATCTGTAACTTATGTAAATACATATGAGATGATGAGTGACACCAATACTTCCATTGATTCCACAAAGACGCTTCTTCGACAGTTTCCAACAGATTATAAACGTTGGCAAAAAGGTGTTGTGGGTGTTAGAGCTTATTCGGCTTTCCTTTATTTTTTGTATCAGTCACAGAAATTTTTACGTGTCTAGGAGAAAATTTCTTGGCCTGGCAGAGACAGAATGGTTTTTTACGCAAAAAGTACCTATATTTCTCGAATTTATCCTCATTTGATCTTTGAAGTTTGTCCAGAGTCTTTCCAGTGATAGTCTGGAAGCTCAAGAAAGCACCCGCCCTGGCTGACAACCAACTCACAATGCGTTCCAGTTTTTTTTCCTGTCTGAATAGGCGAAAATCTGAGGGTAACATTTTTGCGTGATAGTCTGCATGTTCCCACAGCTCATTTCTCAAATCGCCGTTTTATCATTGACATAGCACATTTATTTGCAGGTGTATTACCCAAAGGAAGATATTATTGTGCCCTCTGGAAGTTAGCGTTCTCTGCTGCATCCCAGAAAAACACTGGCCATCATCTTTCAAACAGATAAAACAGACTTCTCCTATTTTGGTGCAGGACCACCGGCTGCAAATCACTGTTTTGGCTGCTCTTTCACTCGAGGTGCCAAAAGGGCGGGTTCGTATCTCATCCACGGTGAAGAATCGCCACACAAAATCCGTTTTAAAAACGGCCAAATATCTCTGAAAAACTTTTTCTATTTTCTTTTTTACTGATACAATTAAAACACCATGAAGGCGGCATGCTACGTATGTCTCGTCGGGATGAGTTGTACTGTATTCTCGGATATGCAAATGATTAGCATCCAAGCACTATGTGCACAAGTAAGTAGAAAAAAAATGGCTCTGAGCGCTATGGGACTCAACTGCTGAGGTCATTAGTCCCCTAGAACTTAGAACTACTTAAACCTAACTAACCTAAGCACATCGCACAGATCCATGCCCGAGGCACGATTCGAACCTGCGACCGTAGCGGTCTTGCGGTTCCAGACTGCAGCGCCTTTAACCGCACGGCCACTTCGGCCGGCAGTAAGTAGAAGTACCACGATCTATATTGTATACGTAAAAAAAAGATTACGCAGTGGGTTTCTGATTCAAAGATAGAATTTGACTGTTCTTTGTGAGTAGATCGTGCGACGCCTCGTGTAAGAAGGAGAAACGTCTACAAGTCTGTTTAGGAATTCGACGGTGACCACATTGGGCCGTATGAATAAACTGGAGAATGTACTTTATTCTCGGTATTTCGGAGAATATTCTCAGCTTCGTATGGATAAAGCTAGTCGAAGAATGTACGTCACCTAAGAATATTCTCTGCTTAAGTGAAAGGCTGGGAGAAGTTATTCGCGCAAGGAAATTCTCCAATATCGTATGCATGAAACTAGAGAAATTTCTCAAAAGCAGAGAACATCCTCCGTTTTTTTTTTTTTCGAATTGAGTTCTGTATCCTACTTAGGTCTGAGTAAGTTTAGGTAACGTTAAGTTTTACCGAGTTATTTTACATAAAAATGGCAGAATTTGTGTTGCTCAGAAGGTAAAGAGAGATATTCGTAGGCCGAAGAAATACTGAAGAGAGAAACTTCAGAAGTTTTTTCAGGTTATAATTGAAAACTTTATTTGTCTGTCGAATCACCTTCTTCCAGCAAACCCTGAAAGGAGAGATGGCGCCCTTTCAAATGAATCGAAAATGAAAACATTTTTACGCTATTTAACAAAGCCAAGTTCTCAGACTAATGTTGGACAAGACTTAGGTACACGCCAGATAACAGTATCACTGACACCTTAGACGATATTCGTGATTTTACCCAAAAAGCACCGTTTTTGGCCCGATTTCCCAGAAACGTAAGGGGACCAGAAACAGTACAAGTTAAGTGGTAATCAAGATATCGGCTTCCAATTGTGGGGGTGGGGGGGGGGGGGATGAGGGAGGAGGGCTCGACTGCATGCACATACTAGTCCTAATATCAACGGGCAGGCGACATGCCATCATAGTGAAATGTTTACTAGTGTCGATACTTCATGCCCTGTGTCTGACCATACTGAAAGGATACGGACAAGCTCTGGCGTATGCCGGATACTAAGAGAGAACCATTATAATACTCTAATTTTAGAAGGTGAAGGTATGGCACTGCACCATGCATGACACCATTCTAGAATCCACAAACACCTTCTGAGACGGCCTACAATGGTGTGGTGAAAATACTTGCCACATACTGTAGTAAATAAGTGTAAAAGTTTTCTAATCTATAACATTTTAGACTGGAATATTTTACTGATACTGTTTCACTGAAAATAATTTAGTATTGAATCTTTTCTGTGAGAGAATATGTAGTTGTGTGAATGAAGAATATATCATTTAGGCTATCAGCTTCCTTTTTTCTCGCGTTAGAGGTTTGAAATTTGTTTACCATACCTGAAAAGTCCTTAATTACATTTACAAAGGCTAATTCCAAATAATCAATTTTAACACATAAGCGTAAGCACAACACACACCGAGAACGTTCTCAAGAAGGACGTGATGTAGTGAGAAAGAAGTCCCTGATCAGAGAATATGCTGCGAACTTTTTTTTTATTCATACGAAACTGAGAATTTTCTCAGACAATGTTCCTCTGCTCTCTGAATCTTCTGTGGAATATTTTTTCTTTTTTATTCATATGACCCATTGTAACTTAGGTGATCTCTCATATCTCTCAGCCATAATTAAAATGGTGGAAGAGTAGGGAACAATTTTTAATGTTACAGGTGTATCCAGGGGACTGCACGTATCAGCACTAATACTATACTTGTGGAAGGCCAATATGTGCTGAGAGGTACCGAAAAGTTCACCGGCATAAATTTGTGAAGAATTATTCCTAAATAAGCGTTAGTGAAACAAATGTGACCAAAAAATGAAACAACCAACAAATATATCGAACGCTGAAATCCATGACTGACTTGATTCTTTAGCAATTACCACCTGTGAACACTACTGGGTCGGCACGACAGCAGCATGGCTCCGTTGTACGCTATATAACGAACTACCTTTATAAACACTAGAACACGATACTGGAGTGCCTGCGTTGTTAAGAAGAACGATATAGGATTCCTTCAGACATGCATGCATGTTCAAAGGAAAAGCCACAGCGACGACTACAGCCGTTACGAAATACATGAACTGTATCCCCAGTTGGGAATACAGACAACCACCAGCTGCATAAGGAATGACCACAGTGAAAATTTGTGCCGGATTGGGACTCGAACCTGGTTTCTCGCTTTGCGCGGGCGCTCGCCTCAACCACTTCGGCTATCCGTGCACGACTCACAACCAGACCCAATTTTCCATATGTCGACGTTTCTACTTCACGACCTGTACTCGTTCGCACATTATGTAATTCTCGTACGGAAATAGGACATCTTAATTGAGAGTCGCTGCCTGGTAACGGCGGATAAATACGATATTGCAGTGCCTTTGTTGTTATATTAAACAGGTTGCAACTGGAGAACGACGACATATGGAAGTTTGGGTCTGGCCGTGAGTTGCGCACGGATATCCGAAGCGGCTTAGGCGACCGCTCGAGTAAAGCGACAAATCTGGGTTCAGTTCCCTGTCCCGTACACATGTTCATTGTCGTTATTCCCTTATACAAATGATGACTGTTCGTATTCGCAACTGCAAAATGTAAACTGAAGAAGACGTACCTGCCATATATTATCCCCTTCTCCTCTCTCTTTCTCTGTTCGGGCACATACCTCTCCGGAAATTTTAGGACTTACGGTTTCCGTGTCAAAGGCTTTGCTGACTGCTGGGTTATTACCTGAGTCCATAATGGTAAAAGTTGGAATATAAGGAAGCGTGCAGAAGTGTTTGCAAAGGAGTTTTAGGCAGATCTTTGAAAGGAAAAAGTTGAGTCGAAAACATTTAAAAGTGCTGTGTATAGTATATATTTTTGCGGGGTAGGCAAGCGCACCTATAGAACTACAGCTGTCTGTCATCAGTAACCGGATCGGCTGACACACATTTTGCCGACGCACTACGAGGCTCCTCACCGTTCACTCCCATCATATCTAGTTTGTAGTGCCCTCTTCTTACACAGCAGTGCAGGCCTTGCTACAAGTTGGCACATATTGTTAAAAGTTCGCGGCGCTGCTCCACGGTAACGGGCCTTCAGCACTCTCTCCCATGGAGCGCTGAGTTGACACGTGCTGTCCCCATAGAGTCACTCCTACGCTGTAGTTATAATGGAAAACTCCGTAACGACCTCTCACTTAGCGAGGGGCCCTTTGACAGACCGCTGACGCACGTTGGGTGGTTGTGACTGTGGAAATATTTAGAAATAAAAAGAGTTGCAGGCACTACTTTTTTCACATATTTGTGTTCGTGAATGTATTACCAAGATAAAAAACCTATATGGGCACCTTTTTATAAACAATGATTTTGGGAGAGGCACAGCTATTCATATCAACAGTAAGAAGGTTTCATTACTCTCTGTTCCATCGTAGCAGCTTTTATTTTATTTGCAGCATTGCATCCATTGAAGTCTTATTCACTCTGTTCAATATCCTCAGAGCTATTTGCAGGAAGAACACAATCATTGGTGCTTCTTTTTGGTGGATGGAGCCTCATTATTATCTTCACCGTCACCATAACCGTCACTTTCACGATCATCACCAAACCCATCGTTCTTATCGATGTATTTTTTGGTATAAATCTCCATTTTTCGACTTAAACTGTATTTCATTTATTCTTCCCTTTTCTGGTCATTCAGTCTGCCAAATACGTAATAATTTCAGTTCCACTATTTCGTTGTTTTAATGAGGTCTGGTATTAGCATCCATTCAATAGTAACTGTACTGCAATAGTTTTACGGACGGGGGTGCTTCGATAAGTGAAGCAACAACTTCTCCGCGAGATAGGTTTATTTAGCAAATGAAACAGTTGTACAAAGTTACTAAATATGTACCAGTGTACATATCAAGTTTCAATAAAGTCACAATGGTTGTATAAACATTTGTTTCATCGCTAGTGTGTTTATTTCAATTGTTTTGCCCTATTCCAAGGCATATAAGATTTGCTTCTTCAAACTGTTTTACTGACAAATTATTTGTGTTTGATCAATTAATGTTTTGACTTTTCATTACTCATTCATTACGCATATTAATAACTCAGACTTCGCCCAGATGCACCCTATGAAACACACTTCACACTTCGGTCGCCGACCTCGTTTCCGTCAACGTCTCCATTTTGGAACAGTTATTGGAAATGTAACGTCAAAGCTACTTCCATCTACGAATGGCGTTTAAAAGCTTTGATCGTCTCTTCTATCTTGACGTAGAATTTTCTACGCACTGCATATACAACCGTGAGAGTACTTTTCTTATTGAAGCACTCTTGTGATAAAAATTCCGTTCACTCCTAATTACCAATGAATGATGCATAAATTTTATTGCAATAACCCTTGACCAGGTTTCAATACCACTAGGGGTACTTTCTTCAAAAGGAATAAAGTCACGTAATTTAAATTACGTTAAAATTATAAGTATAAATTGTGAGCTAAAACACTCAAGTAAAATAGCAGATGTCATAGATTAAGTCCTCCATGAAAAACAACAAGAAGTAGTCCGCAGTTACAGCTTATTATAAGAAAAGGCACTGAAGTCAATGTCTGTTCTTATAATAAGCTGTAGCTGTGAAGTAATTCTTCCTGTTTTTCAAGTAGGACTTAATCTATGATTTCTTCTATCTGACTTGAGCGTTTTAGCTCGTAGTACATGCTCATAATTTTAACGTATGCAGGTTATATGACTTTACTCCTTCTGAAGAAGATACCCCTAATGGTACTGAAACCTGGTCAAGGATTATTACGGTAAACTTTGTGCAACCGAGTGGCTGTATACATCATTTACTGAAAGTTTATTTTTCGCTGCTGCTGTCGACTATATTGAAAATTGTGAGTATTCTCAGTTAGTTATCAAACTTTCGTTGAATCACTCCCACCAATTACTGTAGGTCACTTTTCTCAATGGACTAAGATTCCTTTTTTGAAGTTAGTCAGAAGCCTAAATATTTAACCTCCGAATTTCTTCAACGATTTTATTGCCAGTATGATTTGTGTTCTCACTGGATTATTACCATGACATACTATTATTTCTATTTTTCCAGAAACATTTTCTTTTTCAGTTCCCTAACAATTTGCTTACAACTTCGTGGTTTATCATATGAGATTCTGCTCATGTGAAAATAATTTAGTCGTTGGCAATAGTCATACATACACTAGAGGGTTACCACCTTCTAATAGATTACTGTTTGTGAATGTTGCAGCACCCAAAGGAGTGGTATGAATAAGTGCTAAACCAGAGGATGTTTAGAACAGTGGAACGATAATGAGTGCTTAATACTGCAGAGAGATGGCGTAGACGTAGGATCAGCAGACCTCTCTCTTGTGTGACGGGACTGGTCAGTGTTACGTCAGACGGTGCAGAGTCGTCCAACGAAGCGGAATCGTGCAAGCAACTGCCGGTATGCGTCGTCGACCTCAGAGGGCGGAATATCAGCATGTGGGTTAGTAGAATGTTTGGTCTCCGGAAAACGGTTTTTTTTTATGTCGTGACACTGAGGCTCGTACAGGGAACGAAGCTACGACAGTAACGCGTGTGTGGAATCAGGGTCGTACACAGCGACGAGCGGTGACTGGTCAGTGTTAAGACAGCGCTGGATGGATGGTCGTATTCTACAAAACATCTACGTCCACAGTATAAGCTTCATGTTGGAGCACTGTAATGGGTGTGGGCGTCTCTGTGTCGACCGTTCGACGCCGTGTTCTGAGGGCTGGCTAGTGGCATACATCCCATTGCGCCGACATCCATTGACCATAAACCACCAACTCTTCAGGCAGAAATGGGCGCCTCAACGCCGTCACTCCTGTGTTCAGTGGTAAAATGTATTGTTTTTGGGAGAGTCCCGCTTTAGTTTGTCCTATAGTGATGGTCGTGTACGTGTTAGACGCTAAAATGGTGAGCACAATTGGTCGGTCTCCATTTAGGAGCGGAATAGTGGGCAAACGCCAAGTGTGATGGTCTGGGGCGCCTCCTTTCAGAGGATAATGCCCAACCACATGTGGCGAAGAATGTGCAAGACTTCTTTGAAGAATGACGGGTACCACTGCTCCCCTGCGTTACACGTTCGTCTGACGTGTCGGCCATTGAACGTCTGGTATAGGTTCGGTCGGCAACTTTGTTGGTCCAGGCACTCCGGCAAACCCATTTATACGCTTTTGTAGAGTCGCCCATAAACTATGAAGCAGTGCGTTCTCCAGCGGGTTATCCAGGCCATCTTTGATTCCTTGGCACAACGTCTAGAGGCTGTCATTGCAGCACGTGATGGCTTGGCTTCGTACTGAATAATCACTGTCAAAGTTCGTGTTTAGTTTTGTACACCTACATCTACATCTACATGGATACACTGCAAATCACATTTAAGTCCCCGGCAGAGGGTTCATCAAACTACCTTCACAATCCTCTATTAATCCAATCTCGTAGAGCGCGCGGAAAGAACGAAGTCCTATATCTTTCCGTACGAGTTCTGATTTCCCTTATTTTATTGTGGCGATCGTTTCTCCCTATGTAGGTGTCAGCAAAATATTTTCGCATTCAGAGGAGAATGTTGGTGATTGGAATTTCGTGAGAAGATACCGTCGCAACGAAAAACGCCTTTCTTTTAATGATGTCCAGCCCAAATCTCTCTATCTCCTATTTCGCGATAATACAAAACGTGCTGCCCTTCTTTGAACTTTGCGGGCGGTCATTATCGTGCTTAAATGAAAGCACAGAATGGGTTGCCATGAATGGCAACAGAACTGGGCGTAGAATATCGTCGACGTACCGCTCTGCTGTAAGGGTGCCGCGGATGACATCCAAAGGGGTCCTGCTATGAAAAGAACTGCCACACCAGACCATCACTCCTGGCTGTCGGACCGTAAGGCACCTGACAGTCAGGTTGGTATCCCACCGCTGTCCAAGCCGCCTCTAGATACGTCACCGCTAGTCATCGAGGCTCAGTTCGAAGCGGGACTCGTCGCTGAAGACAATTCTACTCCAGCTATTTAGCTTCCAGGCCCAAGACGTGTCTGGAGATGCCCTGGACAACGGTGGGGTACCAACCGGACTCCCGTCAGGCATACCGCCAGCCAACCAGGAGGGTGATGGGTTCGGGTGCTATTTTTCATAGCAGTGTCCCTTGGGTCATCATTCGCGGTACCCTTCTACTACCAGTTTTGTTGTCCTTCATGGCAAGCCATCCTGCGCTAACATTTCTGCAAAAAAATGCCTGCCTGCAGTCGGCGAGAGTTTCTACTACTTGTCGAGCAAGGTAAATCATAACCGGACTAGCCGGCCGCGGTGGTCTCGCGGTTCTAGACGCTCAGTCCGGTGCCGCGCGACTGCTACGGTCGCAGGTTCTAATCCTGCCTCGGGCATGGCTGTGTGTGATGTCCTTAGGTTAGTTAGGTTTAAGTAGTTCTACGTTCTAGGGGACTGATGACCACATATGTTAAGTCCCATAGTGCTCAGAGCCATTTGAACCATACCCGGACTTGGCGAGAGTATCTGCTATTTGTCTTCGTGCTTGCCAAATCACACCTTGGCCAACAAGGCCGTCCGCGTCCGATCTCTCCCTAATTGAGAACGTTTGGAACACTGAGGGGAGGATCCTCCAACCAACTTGGGATTTTGACGATCTAATGCGCCATTTGAACAGAATTTGGCACGATATCCCTCAGGAGGACATCAAACAACTCTAGCCAAGCAGAATGATATAAGACATAGCATAAGGGCCAGAGGTGGACCAACGCGTTATTGACTTGCTCAATTTATGAAACTCTTTCCCCTGAGTGAATCATCCACTTTTTATGAAACTATAACCAATTGTTTGTCTCTACATGTACATCAATCGATTTCCGTCCCATTAGGACAATTCCTTCGTCGCGCGTCGTTTCTTTTTTAGCGACATCTTTGAACAGTTGAAGGGACTGTTTCTGCGACAGTCAACGTCTATCTTCAGGAGTTCTGGGAACCGGGGTGATGCAAAACTTTTTTTGATGTGTGTAGTTCCTGAATGATCTAATCTGGTCAAAACTAAATAATATGTTTTGTTTTGGAACATGCACGGTATTTTCATACTAATTTACCACTCAATCCTGTTTCTATTTGAAACTGACCTTGAATCCTTTTATGGGCTTCATCTTCAGGTATTTAGGCAAGGTTACAGAAATGGTGTACACCTACACCTTTGGTGTACCTTTGGTCTACATAATAAATTAATATGCTTGCCTGGAAGGTCACCGTTCGCAATAGTTACCATCGTCTTAAGCATACGGCCAACTGATATTAATACGTTTAAGAGAAAATTGTTAAAAACAAATAAGTTTTGAAATCAGTTGTTTTTGCTTCTTATTTCATTATATGTAAGGGTTCTTACATTTTACATAGACGATTTTAGTATCAAATAAAATTCGAAGATAATCCGCTCCCAGGTGCCTTTCTCTTGCTAATCATTTCGGGTCTCAGATGTTGAGCATGTCGGATCAGTTTCTGGGAAAACAGCGGTCGCTAAATCCATCTGGTAATTCTATGTTATGTAGCTCGTCAGTAATTAACACGTCAACAGTATTAAAGATATTGTCGGAAAAAGCGGTGCCACCTTCGTGTACGAGCGGCAGGCTTTGTCGTAGCGGGTCTACCACGCCTCTACAGCCTTTTCTGACACGCGCTACGTACACGCTTTGTCTTTATGCCATACATACAAACCGTAACTATATTCGAGTGGATGGACGCTCATATTCAACTCGTTGAATGCGCGTTTTACGCTCGGTTATCTCATTAACAAGATGTATGTAGTGTAAAAGTAGGCCACGTTTTACACTGCATTTAATGAAATTTTTAATTATTTTCACGACAATGGAACAATAGCCCGTTCCACATCAGAAGGTAACAAAGCGCTAACGTATTCAGGCAAATTAGCGTGAGTTGAAACAGTTGAAAAGAGTTTTGAATTGTGAACGAGCGTGCCTTATATCGCACACTCAAACCCCCCGACCCTTTGGGCGACTACCCATCCTCGGTATTCTTCTTTAACACTAAACCAAACAGTTCACTTAGAAAAGTCTTACTAAGACTTAAATTTACATCCGACGCTAACAAATTTCAGAAACGCTCTTCTTTCCACCGCCAGTTCACATTTTATATCCTCTCTACTTCAGCCAGCATCAGTTATTCTGCTGCCGAAACAGCAACACTCTTCCACTGCTTTTACTGCCACGTTTCCTAATCTAATGCCCTCAGCATCACCTGATAAAATTCCACTTTATTCCATGACCGCTGTTTTGCTTCTGTTAATGTTCATCTTGTATTCTCCTTTCAATACACTGTCCATTACATTCAATTACTCTTCCAGGTCTTCCAGTCGTGGGTAAAGCAAGTGTTGGACTTCAGTTTGTTGGTAGAATACTGGGGAAGTGCAATCAGTCTACAAATGAGATTGCTTACAGATCACTCGTGCGACCCATCTTAGAATATTGCTCAATTATGTGGGACCCTTATCAGATAGGACCAACAGGGGATATTGAACATATACAGAGGACAGCACGAATGGGTACAGGTTTGTTTAATCCATGGGAGAGTGTCACAGAGATACATAAGGAACTGAAATGGCAGTCTCTTAATGATGGACGTAAATTACTCCGAGAAAGTCTATTAACAAAGTTTCAATGACAGCTTTAAATTATTACTCTAGGAATATACTACAACCTCCTACGTATCGCTCAAGCAGGAATCGTGAGGATAAGATTAGAATAATTACTGCATGCACAGAGGCATTCAAACAATCATTTTTTCCATTCCCCGTACGTGAATGGAACAGGAAGAAACGCTAATAACTGGTACAACGGGACGTACCCTCTGCCATGCACCTCACGGTGGTTTGCACAGTATAGATACAGATGTCTCTTACAGAAATACAATGTCATTAGCAAACCTTGAGGTTTTTATTTCTTCTCCATGAACTTTAATTCCTTCTTCTAATTTTTCATTCGTTTCCTTTACTGCTTGCTCGCTGTACAGCTTCGCTATGTTGTGATTTTGTGATGCGGCCAGTAGCGCATTTCTAATAATAAATGCGCTCAGTGAGAGCTTAGGCGAGCAATCAGGAGCACTGTGAGCTGTGGAGAACGGTCATCAATGTACTGAGTCATGCATGTGAATTTCAACACGGATAAATAAAATAAATGAAAATGAAATGGAATTCGAAGTTATTAATTATAATGCTTGTGTTTAGTACAATGAACCCTAGAGAAAAGTACGAGGGATGTTCAATGAGTAATGCAACAAATTTTTTCTCGGCCAATTTAGGTAGAAAAATGTGGAATTTGTTGTGGGATCTCGTGGAATATCCTCGTTCCAGCCCCTTTAGTTTTCTGAAGTTCCGACAGTTGGCGGAACTATACGTAACCTTGAAAGCGGCATCTTTAAAGGAGGTGCGTTTCAAGCAAGAAGATGTCATTGACTTTCTTTTGCGGGAAAACCAGAGCATCGCACATATTTGTAGGCATTTGCAGAATGTCTACATAGACCAGGCAGTGATCAAGGTGAGTCGTTGGGTGAGGCTTGTGTCATCATCGCTACAAGGTCACGCGAACCTGTCCAATCCTAAGCATGCCTGCCGGCCTCACACAGTTGTGACTGCTGCAATGATGGAACGTGCGGACACTCTCATTCGAGGTGATCGACGGATCCAATCAAGCACCTCGCTGCTCAACTGAACGTTTGTGATGGTAGTGGTGACACGCTAGTCCACCTGTTGGAGTACTCAAATGTGTATGTCCGGTGGGTTCTTCGCCTCCTAACAGAACTTCCATCTTGTTGGCTCAATGAAGGATACTCTCAGCTGGAAGCAGTACGTGGATGTTGGGAAGGATATTGATGCAGCAAGACATTGGCTCCGACGTCGACCACTAAAGTACTGCTATGGGGGCGTAAAGGCCCTCCCAGAGAGGTGGCATAAGGCTGTCACATTGAACGGAGATTATGTTGAAAAATATAGTTTTGTAGCCAAAACAGTGATGAATAATATAGTGTACTGGAATCATGAATGAAACCAATCTGCTTTCAGAAAAAATATGTTAAATTACGTATACTGGAACCTAAAAAGGAAGATCGACATGTATAGCATCGGCTGAAGTTTGGAATAATGCATAATTTCTGCCTAAGGAGCAATTTATTGGACATTTGGAAGTCCCAGCCTGCAACATTTGAAAGCAAAATGTTGTCACTAGCACCGAAACGGTAGATAACAGAGAGAAGGCCGAAATACTGAATTCGATCCTCCGAAATTGTTTCACCGCGGAAGATCATAACACGGATCCTCCTTTCATCCATCGTATGAACATCGAAATTGCAAATATTGAGATAGCCGATCACGGAATAGGAAAGCAACTACTATCGCTTGGTAGTGAAAAGGCATCAGTACCAGATGCGAAACCTGTAAGATTTTAAAAAGATTATGCGAACGAATTTGCTCCTTGCTCCCCTTCTGTCAGCTATTTATCGTAGATCGCTGGAGCAACAAGGGCTACCTAGCGAGTGGGAGAAGGGCTGTGGGACAGATGCATATAATTATAGGCCTATATCGTTGACGTCAGTTAGTTGTAGAATTATTGAACATGTCTTACGGTCAAGAATTAAGACGTTTTTGGAGAACGAGAATCTCTTTAAAGTCAACATCGATTCCGGAAACAGATATCTTACGAAACAGTACTCTCTGTTCTTCCATGAGATCAATAGTCTGTAAACAACGGAGTTCAAGTTGATGCCGGATTCCTTGACTTCAGGAAGGCGTTGTACGCTGTCCCGCACTGCCAGTTAGCGTAAAAAAAAAAAAAAATACAAGCTTACCGACTATCGGACCAGACTTGCGACTGGAGCAAGGCTTCGTTACAGACAGAACTCAACCCGTCGTTCTTAACAGAGCAAAATCAACAGATGAAAAGGTAATTTCCGGAGTAGCTCAAGGAAATGTGATGAGACCGTTACTGTTAACAATACCTACAAATGATCTAGTAGAAGGTGTCGGAAGCTTTTTAAGACTGTTCGCAAGTGATGCAGTTGTTTATAACAAAGTAGCAACTCCTGAAGACAGTATCGAGCTGCAGAATGACATGCAGAGGAGTGGTGAACGGTGCAGGCTCTGGGAGTTAAACCTGAACGTGTTTGGGACCACACAGTTCAGCGTACGTTGTTGGAAAGTGGACTACGCAAGAGGCGACCCCTGCCTCTTCGCTTATGGACTCTACGACATAGTCAGTTACGATTGCATTGAGCAGCGGATCATCGTGATTGGACCGTGGGTCAATTGAAAGGAGTCGCCTGATCGGTTGAATCGGGTTTATTGTTGCACAAGACCAATGGTCGTGTCCGGATACGCCGTTATGGAAGTGAAGGGCTGCTCGTAACATCCGCCGCCCCACGGACGCAAAATTGTGGGGGCAGTATCATGCTGTGGGCGGCGGAGAACAGAGTGGGGGGGGGGGGGGCGGGGCGAGGGAGAGATGGCAGGGCCATTCACCTGCATTTCCGTGGCAGCTGTGGACTACGTGAACATTATTGTGGGCCACCTGCATCCTTCCATGCTTGAGGTCTTCCTTGACTGTAATTTCACCTTCCAGCAAGATAACTGTCAGTGAAGGCCAGTGTCGAGCTATAATAGTTAGAGAGCATGGTAGTAAATTAACGTTGATGTCTTGGCCACCAAATTCGCCTGATGTGAACCAAACGTAACACATCTGGGATGCTATCGGATGCCCTGCGTGGTACCCACAAACCACCATGACGTAATTTTCGGGAACTGCGTGACACTTGCTTGGACATCTGGTACCAGGTACCAGATACCTCGGGAAACCTGCCAAGGGCTTGTCGAAACCATACCACACAGAATCATTGCTGTAATGCGTTCCAAAGGTGGATCAAGACGCTTCTAAACAGCCTGTAACACTAATACGGGCGTTCGCGTGCGTGTGCTACACTGTTTCCCAATAACTGAACTTCTGACCTGTCACAAGGAAGCCAAGTATAACCCAACTGCAGGCTAATAAATACCAAATATGGTTTAAAACGCACTGTATAGTGTTACCCTCTGGGAAGAATTTTGAATTTGACTGTGTGTTACCTAATAGACAGAGGGAGTCGAACACGAATTTCTTAATGGTACTAGTTGGTAGATAACAGAAAGACTAAAATTTTGTAAGAAATAACAGTAACAGAATTCTTGTAAATGAAACAAAATGCAGTCGCCAGCCTAATTAGGCATAATAATGTGAAAACATTACCCTCAATAAATTTGTCCTTACTCTTGTAAAAGGAGACTTTCATAAATACTTCACTTATAAAGTGCAATGAACACCTATTACAGCTAGCAGTAGTTATCAACAGCATAGTTAAGCAATCGCAGTAATGGAAGAAAGAATTTATCCCTGTTAACTATAATCGATACCTCAAACTTTAACTAACTCAGCACAAAAAAATATTCCCAAAGGCAACACAAAACTAAGAAGCACCTGACAAGAGTTCAGGTTTAACTAACACACATATACATATCACAAATGCATTAAGCTAACACCATCCACATCCTTTTTATATAGACTCTTTTCTATAAATACTTCAAATTTCTTTAGCTAGAAAAACTTTATCCAGTTTGGCGTTTTCCTGATAGGAAAGATTGAAATGGCGAGGGGGGGGGGGGGGGGTACAAACTGACCCTTCTTTTATGAGCAGACTGTACATACATTTCAGAAACTATTTTCATTATAATAACAGCTGAATTACTTCCCCACTTAAAACCATTTAAAACAATTTACACTGGCAATATTTTCCACAAATTTCAGAAATGACTTCAAGTTAAAGTCAAACTGCAGTTTGCATCAAAACCCAGTGCTTTATAAGACCACTTGTGAAGCAAGTGGTTTTAAAGTAACCTCAATTTTGTTCATCAGTGCTGTAACTTTGGCACTTTCCAACTGTAGCTAGTCACAGCAAATCAATACTTTTTATCCGTTATGTGATGTGCCCTAGTTACTACTTGTGAAACAAATAGTTTTCACAGACAAACTTTATGCTACTGAACATTAAAGCAATGACTCTTGTAAAGTAGACGCAAACCAAAGTAAATTGGAACCTTTTATAAATTTGACATCAAGTGCCCCTCTTTGTCTATGCAACAATTAATTTAATTAGCAACATATTAGTACTTTATCATTGAACTTTCCCCCCATGAACCATGGACCTTGCCGTTGGTGGGGAGGCTTGCGTGCCTCAGCGATACAGATAGCCGTACCGTAGGTGCAACCACAACGGAGGGGTATCTGTTGAGAGGCCAGACAAACGCGTGGTTCCTGAAGAGGGGCAGCAGCCTTTTCAGTAGTTGCAAGGGCAACAGTCTGGATGATTGACTGATCTGGCCTTGTAACAATAACCAAAACGGCCTTGCTGTGCTGGTACTGCGAACGGCTGAAAGCAAGGGGAAACTACAGCCGTAATTTTTCCCGAGGGCATGCAGCTTTACTGTATGATTACATGATGATGGCGTCCTCTTGGGTAAAATATTCCGGAGGTAAAATAGTCCCCCATTCGGATCTCCGGGCGGGGACTACTCAAGAGGATGTCGTTATCAGGAGAAAGAAAACCGGCGTTCTACGGATCGGAGCGTGGAATGTCAGATCCCTTAATCGGGCAGGTAGGTTAGAAAATTTGAAAAGGGAAATGGATAGGTTGAAGTTAGATATAGTGGGAATTAGTGAAGTTCGGTGGCAGGAGGAGCAAGACTTCTGGTCAGGTGACTACAGGGTTATAAACACAAAATCAAATAGGGGTAATGCAGGAGTAGGTTTAATAATGAATAGGAAAATAGGAATGCGGGTAAGCTACTACAAACAGCATAGTGAACGCATTATTGTGGCCAAGATAGATACGAAGCTCACACCTACTACAGTAGTACAAGTTTATATGCCAACTAGCTCTGCAGATGACGAAGAAATTGAAAAAATGTATGATGAAATAAAAGAAATTATTCAGATTGTGAAGGGAGACGAAAATTTAATAGTCATGGGTGACTGGAATTCGAGTGTAGGAAAAGGGAGAGAAGGAAACATAGTAGGCGAATATGGATTGGGGGACAGAAATGAAAGAGGAAGCCGCCTGGTAGAATTTTGCACAGAGCACAACATAATCATAACTAACACTTGGTTTAAGAATCATGAAAGAAGGTTGTATACATGGAAGAACCCTGGAGATACTAAAAGGTATCAGATAGATTATATAATGGTAAGACAGAGATTTAGGAACCAGGTTTTAAATTGTAAGACATTTCCAGGGGCAGATGTGGACTCTGACCACAATCTATTGGTTATGACCTGTAGATTAAAACTGAAGAAGCTGCAAAAAGGTGGGAATTTAAGGAGATGGGACCTGGATAAACTAAAAGAACCGGAGGTTGTACAGAGATTCAGGGAGAGCATAAGGGAGCAATTGACAGGAATGGGGGAAATAAATACAGTAGAAGAAGAATGGGTAGCTTTGAGGGATGAAGTAGTGAAGGCAGCAGAGGATCAAGTAGGTAAAAAGACGAGGGCTAGTAGAAATCCTTGGGTAACAGAAGAAATATTGAATTTAATTGATGAAAGGAGGAAATATAAAAATGCAGTAAGTGAAACAGGCAAAAAGGAATACAAACGTCTCAAAAATGAGATCGACAGGAAGTACAAAATGGCTAAGCAGGGATGGCTAGAGGACAAATGTAAGGATGTAGAGGCCTATCTCACTAGGGGTAAGATAGATACCGCCTACAGGAAAATTAAAGAGACCTTTGGAGATAAGAGAACGACTTGTATGAATATCAAGAGCTCAGATGGAAACCCAGTTCTAAGCAAAGAAGGGAAAGCAGAAAGGTGGAAGGAGTATATAGAGGGTCTATACAAGGGCGATGTACTTGAGGACAATATTATGGAAATGGAAGAGGATGTAGATGAAGATGAAATGGGAGATATGACACTGCGTGAAGAGTTTGACAGAGCACTGAAAGACCTGAGTCGAAACAAGGCCCCCGGAGTAGACAATATTCCATTGGAACTACTGACGGCCGTGGGAGAGCCAGTCCTGACAAAACTCTACCATCTGGTGAGCAAGATGTATGAAACAGGCGAAATACCCTCAGACTTCAAGAAGAATATAATAATTCCAATCCCAAAGAAAGCAGGTGTTGACAGATGTGAAAATTATCGAACTATCAGCTTAATAAGTCACAGCTGCAAAATACTAACACGAATTCTTTACAGACGAATGGAAAAACTAGTAGAGGCCAACCTCGGGGAAGATCAGTTTGGATTCCGCAGAAACACTGGAACACGTGAGGCAATACTGACCTTACGACTTATCTTAGAAGAAAGATTAAGGAAAGGCAAACCTACGTTTCTAGCATTTGTAGACTTAGAGAAAGCTTTTGACAATGTTGACTGGAATACTCTCTTTCAAATCCTAAAGGTGGCAGGGGTAAAATACAGGGAGCGAAAGGCTATTTACAATTTGTACAGAAACCAGATGGCAGTTATAAGAGTCGAGGGACATGAAAGGGAAGCAGTGGTTGGGAAGGGAGTAAGACAGGGTTGTAGCCTCTCCCCGATGTTGTTCAATCTATATATTGAGCAAGCAGTAAAGGAAACAAAAGAAAAATTCGGAGTAGGTATTAAAATCCATGGAGAAGAAATAAAAACTTTGAGGTTCGCCGATGACATTGTAATTCTGTCAGAGACAGCAAAGGACTTGGAAGAGCAGTTGAATGGAATGGACAGTGTCTTGAAAGGAGGGTATAAGATGAACATCAACAAAAGCAAAACAAGGATAATGGAATGTAGTCTAATTAAGTCGGGTGATGCTGAGGGAATTAGATTAGGAAATGTGGCACTTAAAGTAGTAAAGGAGTTTTGCTATTTGGGGAGCAAAATAACTGATGATGGTCGAAGTAGAGAGGATATAAAATGTAGGCTGGCAATGGCAAGGAAAGCGTTTCTGAAGAAGAGAAATTTGTTAACATCCAGTATTGATTTAAGTGTCAGGAAGTCATTTCTGAAAGTATTCGTATGGAGTGTAGCCATGTATGGAAGTGAAACATGGACGATAAATAGTTTGGACAAGAAGAGAATAGAAGCTTTCGAAATGTGGTGCTACAGAAGAATGCTGAAGATTAGGTGGGTAGATCACGTAACTAATGAGGAAGTATTGAATAGGATTGGGGAGAAGAGAAGTTTGTGGCACAACTTGAGCAGAAGAAGGGATCGGTTGGTAGGACATGTTCTGAGGCATCAAGGGATCACCAATTTAGTATTGGAGGGCAGCGTGGAGGGTAAAAATCGTAGAGGGAGACCAAGAGATGAATACACTAAGCAGATTCAGAAGGATGTAGGTTGCAGTAGGTACTGGGAGATGAAAAAGCTTGCACAGGATAGAGTAGCATGGAGAGCTGCATCAAACCAGTCTCAGGACTGAAGACCACAACAACAACATTGAACTTTAGGCACTTGTAAATAAATCTGACAATACCCAGTTCTTTATGCAGAGGACACTCAGACTTTATCAAGTTATGGATAGGATCCTACTTGGTTATACGCACAGGACAGACTTAAAGTTTAAACACAACTTTTGCAATATTTGAATTATTATTGCAAATTAATTCACACAAACACTCTGGTTCATACTGTTGTACAGTTCTAACCTCTTGAATCTGGGGAAGTGGTGGCGAGCACATAGCGGCTACCTGGTCTCCCCTTTGGCAGTAATATGCTCTATTTAGATCTTCTTGACGACGTGAATATTATTTTTAGAGCCATTAGCAATGCGAGAGCACCAATTTACAACCGCAATCACACCCGAGGCCATTCCATTTCAGATTGGTTACTGGATGCCTCACTCGGCACCTGCCTGTTGTGCTCTCTCACTTCCCGCTCAGCCTGACCTCCACTTCCACATTTTCTTTGCGCGCCAAACCACTTTCGTAGCGGAGGGGAATCGCTATGTCTTTTATATGATACAATACAAAATCCCCAAGTATGTACCAGTTTTTACATTACAGTTTCTCATACATAAAGAAAGATATTTAATAAAGTTTCATTATTTAAACACACAGTTATAATTCCACAAAACATATTTCGATAAAGTCCACTTCCTTACAGTAATGCAAAGATATTAAGCAGAAAAGAGTAAACACTTTAAATGGTTCAAATGGCTCTGAGCACTATGGGACTTAACATCTGTGGTCATCAGTCCCCTAGAACTAAGAACTACTTAAACCTAACTAACCTAAGGACATCACACACATCCATGCCCAAGGCAGGATTCGAACCTGCGATCGTAGCGGTCACGCGGTTCCAGACTGAAGCGCCTAGAACCGCACGGCCACACCGGCCGGCCTAAACACTTTATAGTTCACATAACAAACTACTCACTATCGGTTATGGTGTTACAAGCCGGTCATGAAGTTTTGGCTCTTTAGTGTGTGTACATACTGTATTACAGATTACATATACATATATACACCATTGTGCCGGCCGCGGTGGCCGTGCGGTTGTAGGCGCTGCAGTCTGGAACCGCGGAACTGCTACGGTCGCAGGTTCGAATCCTGCCTCGGGCATGGGAACCGCGGGACTGCTACGGTCGCAGGTTCGAATCCTGCCTCGGGCATGGATGTGTGTGATGTCCTTAGGTTAGTTAGGTTTATGTAGTTCTAAGTTCTAGGTGACTGATGACCTAAGATGTTAAGTCCCATAGTGCTCAGAGCCATTTGAACCATACACCATTGTGAAACACGTGGCGGAGGGTACTTCTGGAATAACGATTTCCTCAAATGCCTCTGTGCGTTCTGTAATTACGCTAGTCTCATCTTCACGTGAGCGCTACGTAGGAGGCTGTATTAGGTTTGTAGGTCCCTCGTGTAATTCCGGTTCTTGAAACTTTGTGCGCAGGCTTTCTTGATATAGTATGCGGCTACCTTCAAGCGTCTGTCATTTCAGTTACTTCTGTATTACTCTCCGCGAATGAAAGAAAACTGTGACCATTCGTGCTGCCACGTTCAGTATCTCCTGTCAGTCCTATTTGGTATAACTAAATCAATCCTGAATCCTGAATCTAAAGACAAATTTCTTTCGATACCACATGTGATCGTACTTTCGTTAGTAAACGTTGTTACGGCATCGATTCAAAGGATTTTGGCAAGTCTTCGACCTGACTGACCTGATCCATAGCGCCCAGGATCCAATGTCAGAAAAAGTGAGTTGTGTTCTATGTAGCTGAGGTTTTCTTAATCTATGCTGATTGGGAGTAGGAGGACGAGGAGAAGGAGGTCATTCTGTTACATTTGAACCCACAATATATTCAGAGATACTGCAGTTCGATATCAGTGACACTGTACTGTAGTTTTGTGGATTGATCCTCCTACTTTTCTTGTAGACACGTGTGTATATTTTTCGATCTTTCGAGTGAGGTTTTTTATTCGAGGAATCTACAGTACATTATGTTTAAATTTTGCACAAAAACTGACTCTAATATCTGCATCATACATTTCTGCAGCGGCGAGAGAATTACAGAGGCAGCGCTCCTGGATAAGAATAAAACTTGTTGAGGACAGTTAGTCTGGATACGGGCAAGAGCACTTTAAGTTCGCATTAACAACCTGGAGAAGCTAATGCGACATGTCTGTCGATGTTAGCTGAAATATACTTTTATTGACGTATCAGATAGAAAGAGAAATTTCACTTATTATCAGGATACAATTCACAGACACTTATTTGCTCAGAGAAACATGAAATGATTGGGGAGACGAAGAGAGTGCATCGTTAGTGTTCTTTAAGGTTCAACTCTGATAATAAGGCGAAGTTTATGCGGCTTCCGTTCATGACGAGTGGAGGTGGTGCAGCTCGACCGACCGAGCTGCTATTCGACCCAAGCCCCCATACTGCCTCTGAGCAACGAGTTATCTCCCTCCTCTAAGGCCAGATCCTCACAGAAGCTGGAATTTCCGAGCAGAGTTGAATCCTTATCCGCTCGTTAATTGCGCGGCGAGTTCCACTGTTCGTTTGTGAGTTTGCCGTAACTGCCGTTATTTGAAGTCAGCCCGATGCACTGCCATCAATAGCAAGATAAACAAGACGTCTGGAACTACCCTTCAGAGATGAAACTTTATTCTGTACTGATGAATAAAATTTTTGGGAGGATTAGATTATGAAACTCACAAGGATATGGAATCCCTGTTGCTGTTGTAACCTTTTTGGATATTAGGGGGGGTAGTTACAAAATCTCGTGACGTCCTACTGAAGAGAAGTTCCATAAGTCCGAGCTTTATAAGTTATTATAGTGTCTGACATTCTGCACGCTGTGGAGTCTGCATACAGCAAAATTAACAGCAAAAACTGACATGGGCGAAAGTGTACGATAGCAGAAGCAAAACAGCTACAGTACACACGGATCCCAGAAAAGAACTCTTAGTAGGATAGTTGCGAATTTGTGGTTACGAACCACAACAGACTTCAGTATGAGTAGATAGGCTGTACCACTTACAGCACAACAAAGGGTGTGGCCAACACTCTCCCCCTCCTCTAATGTTGTACAAAGAAAGGCTGTTGTCCTCTAATCCCGTATTGTTCTCTAATTAACCTATTGTTCTGGAACAAATAACTATTGTTCTCTGCCTATTGTTCAGTAAGCTGGTCTTTCATGTCGCCCCTATGTTGTTCTGGCACAATAGTATTAGCTCCGAAGGTCATTCAGACCTACTGGGATTCACAGTTCATAACAAAGAGTGCTGTCATCCCATCCACAACTCCTCTGACTTAGGCCAATTGCCCTTTTTATCAAATGGCTGGAAATGCAAGAATTGGCAGGAAATACAAAATTTGGTACGAAATTAAAAAATAACCCAACTTTGCAACAGCGTTTTCCCCCCTCTCCTA
This sequence comes from Schistocerca serialis cubense, assembly GCF_023864345.2. NCBI lineage: Eukaryota > Metazoa > Arthropoda > Insecta > Orthoptera > Acrididae > Schistocerca > Schistocerca serialis. The sequence goes on from NC_064641.1 coordinate 261,492,922, forward strand.
CAATGTCAGTGTCGTAGTAGAGCTGTTGTCCTAAGTATAAATTGGAGGGGGAGGGGGTGTGGGAATTCAAGATCGTGCATGTCCTGCTGGAGCTCACCATGTCTCAACTGGGATACTGGTACAGTCTAAATTGTTGCTAGATTTTCTGCGCTTTACCCTGAAATCACTCACCTGAGACATAGGATGCCAGTTCATCCTTTATGTCCAATCCTGTCCTGTAAGACAAAATATGTTTTTCTGTTGTCAGTCTGAGCATTTAGTTCTGGGCAAAGGGCATTCTTTCCCATTGACACTACCTCAGCTCCCCCACCCCCTGTAACAATTCTAGGACAAAGAGCGTCATTTCACACGAGGCAAAGAATGTTTTCCCCTACACAAGTACTGGCCTGTCTGATAAAAGACGTTAATCGGAGCCTGTTGGATAGATAAACATGTTTTTCACCCAACAGGATGTAACCATTCGTACCTTGCCTGCTGGACTACTTTCAGCTCAGTTCAGAATCAATTTCTATTCAAATCCAATTCAGTTTAAATTCAATTCGATTCCAATTCAGTTCTAATTCCATTTAATTCACTTTGATTCAGTTCATTTTCAATTTGAATTCAATTCAGTTTCAAATCCAATTCAGTTCAGTTTCAGTTTGCATTCAAATTCAATTACATCCAAATTCATTTAATTTAAATTCAATTTCAATTCAAATCGAATTCAATCTCAATTTAATTCCAATTCAGTTTCATTCTAATTTAATTCAAATTCGATCAAATTCAGAATTGGAACCCACCTTAAGTTAAAAGCAATTTCACTTCTGATGTTAAAGGTTAAACAATCCTCCTTCACCCCTAGCACCCTCCGATGTCACAGTTTAAACAATTGTTAATCAAAAGTTTGGATCTGACTTGTCCAAAGTCATATGTGGTAGGAAAAAATAGGAAAGGCATGCACTTCTGTCTTTGTTTCCACAAATACTATGCAGTGGAAAAGGTCTTCTTGGGGCGGACTCCCATGGTCCCTGCGTGTCGGGGTAAGTTCTACATTAAATCTACATCTACATTTATACTCCGCAAGCCACCCAACGGTGTGTGGCGGAGGGCACTTTACGTGCCACTGTTATTACCTCCCGTTCCTGTTCCAGTCGCGTATGGTTCGCGAGAAGAACCGTGCGCGCTCGAATCTCTCTAATTTTACATTCGTGGTCTCCTCGGGAGGTACAAGCAGGGGGAAGCAATATATTCGATACCTCATCCAGAAACGCACCCTCTCGAAACCTGGACAGCAAGCTACACCGCGATGCAGAGCGCCTCTCTTGCAGAGTCTGCCACTTGAGTTTGCTAAACATCTCCGTAACGCTATCACGCTTACCAAATAACCCTGTGACGAAACGCGGCGCTCTTCTTTGGATCTTCTCTATCTCCTCCGTCAACCCGACCTGGTACGGATCCCACACTGATGAGCAATACTCAAGTAGAGGTAGAACGAGTGTTTTGTAAGCTACCTCCTTTGTTGATGGACTACATTTTCTAAGTACTCTCCCAATGAATCTCAACCTGGTACCCGCCTTACTAACAATTAATTTTATATGTTCATTCCACTTCAAATCGTTCCGCACGCACACTCCCAGATATTTTACAGAAGTAACTGCTATCAGTGTTTGTTCCGCTATCATATAATCATACAATAAAGGATCCTTCTTTCTATGTATTCGCAATACATTACATTTGTCTATGTTAAGGGTCAGTTGCCACTCCCTGCACCAAGTGCCTATCCGCTGCAGATCTTCCTGCATTTCGCTGCAATTTTCTAATGCTGCAACTTCTCTGTACACTACAGCATCATCCGCGAAAAGCCGCATGGAACTTCCGACACTATCTACTAGGTCCACACCACTGCTGCAGGGTCCCCACAAAACACCGCTCTGCCAGCCGCCTCATCCGCACAGAGCAAAGCAGCGGCACACTGTGTTGCGCTCCATAGCTACCATCAAACTGCCAACAGTCGTACGCTCCTGACCGCCGCCCAAGTCACGCACTGCACCACTACGGACAGGCTGCTGCTGCCTGTGGGTCTCGGCTGCTCGGTGTCACATCATCAGTTAAGAATGTGAACAGTTGTTCCTAACGTAGTGTATTCTACAGGCAGTGCACCCCTACTACAGTCAACTACACTATTTTGCACTTAAGAACTGTAAGCTATCATAGCGGGCTTTAAGCGCGACCTCCTCTGCTACCTCTGCAGTCGTGTCCCTTCCTATAATCACCCAGAGCAATGCCGTTACGATTTCTTTCTCTGGCGTTTTGGGGGATACAAGACAGTATGAAAACACACCTTCACCCCTTATTCAGTTTACGAAACTAATACAGACGTGCTTAATGTGAAACATCAATCCAAAAATTTACAGAACGTATTTTGACGATGATTCAATACAGTGCTACGGTACTTGGGTCCATGCTTTAAAGTAAAATCAGACAAATAGTACTACACAGGTCTGTTGGAGACACAACTGTATTAGTACTGTACAGGCGTTTTTATCTCAACATAGAATAACCTACCTGATAGAGAAACTTAATGTACGGATGTGTACACTCGTTCTCTCCTCGATAGAGTATCGTTACTTGATGGCTAAGACCATCGGTTAGACCACATTACTGTTTGCACTGAAATCAGAGAACATGTGATGTTTAATCTGACGTCATATTCTTTATTTTTGCTCATATGGTGACATTGCAAAACTGTATCGAACACTGACAAGAAGTCGGGGAACATGGTATCTACTGTCTTTCCATCATAGGATCCCACTTAGTAGTTCCTTACACAGACGTATTCCGAAGACGCTACGAGTTCATTTATGGTTACAGCATCTCCGTGGCTGTATGATGACGTGATATACCACAATTTGCGAACGTTGATGGAATCTGGTTAGCAATTTCTTACAAATGAAGAATGATTCCGATTCGATGAAAGCACGCAACGCCCATGATGGATGTCTGTATTATTCTTTAAGTATCACTTCTTTGTGTTCTATGTGGGCAGTATGGATAGCACAAGAGAAGATCTGTTTAAAAACGTATTGTCGTACATTTCACATAGAATACAGCGATGGTTCTGCGTGAAACAAGTCCTGTTTCAGGACTGCTTGACGAGAACACAGTACTCTAATTTTACCCCTCTGCTCGGTCATAACAATGCGAGAACGTAGCACTATAATAATAATGTCGTGTGGCTAGGGCCTCCCGTCGGGTAGACCGTTCGCCGGGTGCAAGTCTTTCGAGTTGACGCCACTTGGGCGACTTTCGTGTCGACGGGGATGAAATGATGATGATTAGGACACCACAACACCCAGTCGCTGAGCGGAGAAAATCTCCGACCCAGCCGGGAATCGAACCCGTGTCCTGAGGATTGAACGTAGCACTTCGATACTGCCATTGATCTTTGGAGAAAAGTATGCGTAGTTCTAACAGACTCTTCTCACATCCTGTCACTGGCTCAGAATCGCTACAGCTGTGAATTCAAACGATTTGGTTTTATTCCAAATTGTCTGCAAGTATAAATGTAATCGGCGACATTATTTTAGCAGTCTGATACATTTTATCACGGTAGGGTATTCGCTGTAATTCACAGACCACAACTCTTTGTACAGGACCGCGAACGTCCAATATCTCAATACAATTAACAAATAAGACAGACATAGACATTAAAAATTTCTGAGGGATATGTAGGCTGACAAAAGTACCGTGAAGACCCTGTACACACACAAGTGGTGCAAATAGTAACGGATTCAAGGATGATATGTGTTTCAAATCTCTCTAAGTCCAGAGAATGATACTTCATCTCGACTACATATCCTAGAATAAAAACCGCTTCAGTTGCCAGTACTGGCAAACGTAGCGGGTTTTATTCTGTAAATACGTTCCACAATTACGGATGTTCACCTGATCAAATATTTTGTCGACTACGTAGGTTGTACAAATATGCTTTTGCTTTTAACCGTTGCCTGCACTAAACTAACAGTTTTTTACAGTTCGTTACTGGTTATACTTAAAAAAACTAAAACAGTATTACCAATACGCACCTCAATAGCCAGCATGATGAAAGCGAGCTCCTTGGTGCAAATTGACTATTGCGAGGCATCGTTTGATGACCGAACTTAAACAGTGAGCTGTAGTCACACTGTGAGCAAGAAAGGAACAGAGCAATAGATCTCCACAAAGTCTGTCTCACACATAAAGGTCAAGCAAACAGCTAGAGAAACTTATGCTTAGAGCTGACAGAACCTCACCACCTTCTGTCTCGGACGTAGAATCGCCACGGCTATGAAACTGTGATGTGATGAGGAAATGGTGTGCTCCACATCATCCTACATGCATCTTCGTCCAATGGACTCTAACGTCTAGAGGGGGTGCAACTTGATTTTTCCGTTTTGCGTCAAAAGCAAGGAATTTTTACTTTGAAATTGTTTTTCTAGCGGTTTGTATCTAACCTGAAGTAATTGCGGTCCAGTTTGTAGTTTAGCAGAATTAGTGTGAAGCTCTTGTACTTAAAAGTGTAGCAAATAATTCTAGAGATGACAGAGTAGGGATTTTGCTTTGGACAATGAATGTCCTATATCTCAATACGCATAAGTAAATGACGTCTACATCGAACGTTTCCAAAAGATTTCTAAATCATTTTTGAAGAACTGCAAAGGTGCTCGCACAGGAAAATGTGCTATAATCGTTCATACGGATATGTGATCGATGTACCTCAGTTGGTAGAGTACTAGTGGATGTAGTGGTAGTAGCTTGAATAGATTCAAACAGTAGGTCCCACGGCGAATTCAATAAGGTGCTAGCAGCAGATTGATATTACAGATTGCTGTAGGTTCCCAACTAGCTATAGTAGTGGATTCATAACCAAGGAATCTCTGCTCACTATACCATAGCGACCACACAATCTTTTGATAGTGACAGTATTATTTTTTAACTAACACTGATTTTCGCTGCAAGTACACCCTGTTGTGACGGAAACTTGACATCGATGTAGACAAAATGTTAAACTCCTATCATTCTTCTTACAGACAGAACGAAATCAAATTTCCAGCCTAGCACTGCGTTTTTAAGTGATTTCTCACTAAAACCACACTAAAGAGCCAAAGAAACTGGCACACCTTTCTAATGCCACCGCGAGCACTCAGAAGAGCCGCAACACAACGTGGCATGGACTCGACTAATGTCTGAAGTAGTGCTGGAGGGAACTGACATCATGAATCCTGCACGGCTGTCTATAAATCCGTAAGAGCACGAGGGGATGGTGATCTCTTCTGAACAAAGCGTTGCAAGGCATCCCAGACATGCTCAATAATGTTCATGTCTGGAGTGTTTGGGACCATCGGAAGTGTTTCAACACAGAAGAGTGTTCCTGGAGCCACTCTGTAGCAATTCTGGAAGTGTGGGATGTCGCATTGTCCTGCTGGATAGGATGCTTACGCACGTACCACCTGTCAGAGTCGTATCTAGACGTATCAGGGGTCCCATATCACTCCAACTGCACACGCCCCGTACCATTACAGAGTCTCCACCAGCTTGAACAGTCCCCTGCTGACATGCATGGTGCACGGGTTCAAGAGGTTGTCTCCATACCAGTAGACGTCCATCCGCTCGAAACAATTTGAATGTGACGCAGCATGTGAAAGTTCCTGGATTTGGACGGGTTACTCCCGTAACCGAAATATCAGATCTGAAGATGGTTCTAGATGAAACGAAACCGGTCATATGAATAAACATTTTCCAATCAAGTCGGATTATAAGTAACATTGTAAAATCACTGATTGCGCTACCCTATCAGACATTATGTCTGTTTTTGCACTTTTTCCTGTGCAAGCACCCTTGGAGTGGATCGGAAATTACTTAGAAATGCTCTGGAAACGTTTTATGTGTGTGTCAGTTGTTAAAGTGTGTTGCAATGTAGGACACTCACTATCAATATCAAAAGGGCTACTCTGCCATGTCTAGATCTACTTGTAACACTTGTTAGTACAAGACTTTCACGCTACTTCTGCTAAGATACAAACTAGAACCTTAAAAAAACGATTGTATAGACGTCAATTGGTTTAAGTTAGATAAAAATTGCTGGAAGACCAGTTAAAAAGTAAACATCCTCGTCTATGCCCCAAAATAGCTGCAGGCGTTAGAGTCCATCAAACGAAGACGCATGTCGGATGATATAGAGACACGATCTCCTGTAACATCTTGGATACATATCGATTTTGTGCACAGGCAATAAGTGGTGCTCTATGCATACGTTTCTCTAGTCATCTGTTTGATATTTATTGTGAGACTATGGCGATCTAGTGTTCTGTTACTGTTCAGAATTTTAGTGCAGCATACTGTTTAAGCTCAGACGTCAGACAGTGCCATACATTTGTCTATTTACGCCAAAGAGCTCACTTTCATCGTGTTGACGAGTGAGGTATGTATTGATAACAGTAGTTTTTTAATGTAAGAATAACTAGCAACGAACTGTCAAAAGTCGATAGTTTACCGTAGGCAATGGTTAAAATCAAAAGTACGTTTGAAAAGAGTGTGTAGTTGATGAAGTATATTGATCGAGACTTACAGAGATTTGAAAAATTCACAATCAATGAATCTAGTGCTATTTGCAGCGCTTGTGCGTGAGTACAAGACCTTCGTACTACTTCTGTCAGGCTACAAAACTGTGATCTTAGACGTGTTCGTCATAAATCGTTTAGAAATCTCTCAGAAACGTTTGATGTCTATATACACGGTGATTATAATTAAAGTTAAACTTTCAAAACGCTGTAGAAATAACACCACTGCTCCGAATGATGTAAAATTGGAACGGAATATTATCGGAGAAAGGGGAAAACGTATGGCAGAATAAAAAAATAGTGTGAAAATTGATCAATGGATGGCGCTGTATGTGTCAGAATACTTAAATAAAAACATCTGTTATGCGCACGAATTACTGAAGTTGGCATAAACACGCCCGGTACACTGCTTTTCCTCCTTCCGTGTCTCCAACGTTCGCTATGGTTTAAATGGTTCTAAGCACTATGGGACTTAACATCAGAGGTCATCAGTCCCGTAGAACTTAGAGCTACTTAAACCTAACGAACCTAAGGATATCAAACACATCCATGCCCGAGGCAGGATTCGAACCTGCGACCGTAGCAGCAACATGGTTCCGGACTGAAGCGCCTAGAACCGCTCCGCCACAGCAGCCGGGCGTTCGCTATGACTGACTCTGCTTGTAAAGCTGTATTACAAGAATGATGACTGTGCACACGTCGCTCTGCAGAAATTCCGGACACTGAAGGGTTTGAAAAAAGGCGTCGGTCTGATGACTGCCGTGGGTCGGGAGAAAATGATTCGGAAATTCGAAAAGACGGTTTTTTTTGTGTGCAGCCTGGTAGAGGGGGGGAAACGAATTGATTCGACGTCAGTGGAAGCAGTGGCCACAGAAATGCAAGAGACGACGTGTGGTGGTGAGCAAACGTGTAGTGCACTGAGAATTGCCCGAATGTTGGACATACCCGTGAGCACGGTGAGTAAATCCTACGAAACATCAAAAAAATGGTTCAAATGGCTCTGAGCACTATGGGACTTAACTGCTGTGGTCATCAGTCCCCTAGAACTTAGAACTACTTAAACCTAACTAACCTAAGGACATAACACACATCCATGCCCGAGGCAGGATTCGAACCTGCGACCGTAGCGGTCGCGCAGTTCCGGACTGTAGCGCCTAGAACCGCTCGGCCACTCCGGCCGGCTACGAAACATCCTTCTTTGCTATCCATTCAAAATTACCCATGTGCAAGAGTTGCTTCCTGTTGACCTCGAGCAAGAGAGACCTTTGCTTTAGCATTTCTTACGCGCATGGAAGTGGACAATGATTGGTCGTGGAAGAATCTGTGGACAGACGGAGCCCACTTTCATCTGACAGGAAACGTCAATACACAGAATTGTCGAATACGGGCAACGGAAAATCCACACGCAAATCAACCATTACCACTTCATCCTGTAAAGGTCACTATGTGGTGCGGGTTTACGGCATCATTTATCATAGGGCCATATTGTTTCGAAGAGACAGGTGCTTCCGGTCCTGTTACCTATACCGTCACTAGTAAGCGCTAAGAGTCTCTTTTGCGCAACCACGTCATTCCAGCTCTCCAACAGCGTGGAACTGTGGATGGGATCATTATTATGCAAGATGGCGCACCTCTGCACATTGCAAATCCAGTTAAGCAGCTGCTGAAGCGCCATTTCGGAAATGCTGGAATTATCAGCCGCCGTTTCCCTACATCTTGGCAGTCCCGATCGCCTTATCTTAATCCGTGTGACTTATGGCTGTGGGCCTATCTGAAGAAGCTGTGTTCAGTCTTCCGACTGCAAGCTTATTTGCATTGAAGGCACTCATTGCGCAACACATTCTGAACGTGACCCCGGAACACATCGATCTGTTGTGGAACATGCTGTTTCTCGATTTCAGCTTGTTGTAGAAGACGGTGGACAGCATGTTGACCATGTTTTGCGCCACTCACACGGAAATTAATAATCCGATTTTATTTTGACTGATGCTTTTTATGCGTTTTTTGGCCTTAGGACAGTTAAAAACCGATGTGTTTATGCGGTTTTTGGCCTCAGGTCAATTAACAATCGATTTTTCCCGTTCGATGTGATATGACGTTGCCGTAGTGAATGGGTTTACGTAACTAACGGTATCACACCGGTACACCCATGCACACAGAGTAGTAGAGTTTGTTTAACGTCAAACGTACGACTTAGGCATTGTTGTATGATTCATTTGTCATTTGTAGTCGACCACCATCAAATTATGATGCTTACAGTGTCATCTATTGCTACATTTTGTAACTATTTTTTTCTGCCATACGTTTTCCCCCTTCTCCGATAATATTCCGTTGCAATTTTGCGTCATTCTGAACAGTGGTGTTATTTCTACAGCGGTTTGAAAGTTCAACTTTAATTATAATCACCATGTATATCGCTTATGTACATTGAATTGATTTTGGGAAATTCAAAAACGTGGTTCAAACGGCTCTGAGCACTATGGGACTTAACACATATGGCCATCAGTACCCTAGAACTTAGAACTACTTAAACCTAACTAACCTAAGGACATCACACAACACCCAGTCATCACGAGGCAGAGAAAATCCCTGACCCCGCCGGGAATTGAACCCGGGAACCCGGGCGTGGGAAGCGAAAACGCTACCGCACGACCACGAGATGCGGACTTCGGAAATTCGCGGTCCGGTGTAATGAGCTGTGTTCTGTGAATTGCGAAGAATGGCATACCGTGAAAAGCTACTTAAAACCTTAAAGAATCTTCTCCGTAACATCTCATTTGTCTAATCTGAGGGGGGGGGGGGGGGTTGTTTGGGGAAGACCAGACAGCGAGGTCATCGGTCTCATTGGATTAGGGAAGGACGGGGAAGGAAGTCGGCCGTGCCCTTTCAAAGGAACCATCCCGGCATTTGCCTGGAGCGATTTAGGGACATCACGGAAAACCTAAATCAGGATGGCCGGACGCGGGATTGAACCGTCGTCCTCCCGAATGCGAGTCCAGTGTGCTAACCACTGCGCCACCTCGCTCGGTCTCTAATCTGAGACAGTGATAGACACTGCTGAGATTCTGTCAGCACTATGCATTCATTTCTATTGTCATCATCGACAGAATCGAAGTGCGACATTGTCGCATCATGTCCGAGCAGAGCGAAGGCATTAGGATCTTGTGTTCTCGCTATACAGTCTTGAAGAACCAACGCTGTATTTCATGTAAAAGGTACGGCAATAGGTTATTAAGCAGAGAAAAATGCCTGGTGTCTGTACAGTCCTAATATACAGCACTGTCTTGTGTCTTCAACACGTCTATGTATTTCTATTTGTCTAATTTTGCTTTAAAATTTGGATCTAAGGACTGTAGAATTATGTTAAATACACTGATGGAATAAATCGCAACACCAAAAAATAATTGATAGAGTAATGAAATTTTTGTAATACATTTGTCTACATAAAATACACTACTGACCATTAAAATTGCTACACCCAGAAGAAATGTTTATGATAAACGGGTATTCATTGCATAAATATATTAAAGTAGAACTGACATGTGATTACATTTTCACGCAATTTGGGTGCATGGATCCTGAGAAATCAGTACCCAGAACAACCATCTCTGGCCGTAATAACGGCATTGATACGCCTGGGCATTGAGTCAAACAGAGTTTGGATGGCGTGTACAGGTACAGCTGCCCATGCAGCTTCAACACGATACCACAGTTCATCAAGTGTAGTGACTGGCGTATTGTGACGAGCCAGTTGGTGAGAGATCTGGAGAATGTGCTGGCCAGGGCAGCAGTCGAACATTTTCTGTATCCAGAAAGGCCTGTACAGGACCTGCAACATACGATCGTGCATTATCCTGCTGAAATGTAGGGTTTCGCAGGGATCGAATGAAGGGTAGAGCCACGGGTCGTGACACATCTGAAATGTAACGTCCACTGTTCAATGTGCCGACAATGCGAACAAGAGGTGACCGAGACATGTAACCAATGGCACCCCATACCATCACGCCGGGTGATACGCTTCTAATGTGCGTTCACCGCGATGTCGCCAAACACGGATGCGACCATCATGATGCTGTAAACAGAACCTGGATTCATACGAAAAAATAACTTTTTGCCATTCGTGCACCCAGGTTCGTCGTTGAGTACACCATCAAAATCGCTCCTGTCTGTGATACAGCGACAAGGGTAACCGCAGCCATGGTCTCCGAGCTGATAGTCCATGCTGCTGTAAACGTCGTCGAACTGTTCGTGCAGATGGTTGTTGTGTTGCAAACGTCCCCATCTGTTGACTCAGGGATCGAGACGTGGCTGCACGATCCGTTACAGCCATGCGGATAAGATACCTGTCATCTCGACTGCTAGTGATACGAGGCTGTTGGGATCCACCACGGCGTTCCGTATTACCCTCCTGAACCCACCGATTCCATATTCTCCTAACAGTCATTGGATCTCGACCAACGCGAGCAGCAATGTCGCGATACGATAAACCTCAATCGCGATAGGCTACAATCCGACTTTTATCAAAGTCGGAAACGTGATGGTACGCATTTCTCCTCCTTACACGAGGCATCAGAACAACGTTTGACCAGACAACGTCGGTCAACTCCTGTTTGTGTATGAGAAATCAGTTGGAAACTTTCCTCATGTCAGCACGTTGTAGGTGTCACCACTTGTGCCAACCTTGTGTGAATGCTCTAAAAAGCTAATCATTTGCATATCACAGTATCTTCTTCCTGTCGGTTACATTTCGCGTCTGTAGCACGTCATCTTCGGGGTGTAGCAATTTTAATGGCCAGTAGTGTATTTAAGTGATTAACATTGCAATTGCAGGTTAATGTAAGAGTGAGATAAGCCATTGCAGTTGTAGAACACTGGTATGTTAATAGCCGGTGTAATCGCCAGAATGTTGAATGCTAGCACGCAAACGTGCATGCATTGTTTTGTACATGTGCTGGATGAAAGTATGTGGAGGGAGTTCCATGCCCATTGCACTTGGTCGGTCAATACAGGGACGCTTAAAGCTGTTTGTGGTGATATAACAGGTCAAGACAACATGTGGATGTTTTGTAGAGCATGTTGGGTTACAACAGCGGTACAAGGGCGAGCGTTATCTCTCGTGACCATAAACCCATGTGTAGGTCCAGCGTGTCTAGCTCAGACAGGTTGGTTCCACGCCTTTACTGGCCTCCTCCTAACCAACACACGGCCATCACTGGCACCGAGGCAGATCCAGATTCCATCTGAACACACAGCAGACCTCCATCCTGTCCTCCAATGAGCTAGCGCCTGACACCACTGAAGTCGCAAATGGCGGTGGTTTTGGGGTCAGTGGAATGCACTCTGCACGGCGTCTGGCTCGGAGCTGTCCTTGAAGTAACCGACCTGTAACAGTTCGTTGTGTCACTGTGGTGCCAACTGCAGCTCAAATTGTTGCAGCAGAAGCAGTACAATGCACAGGAGCCGTCTTCAGTCTGGAACCTGTGACGTATAGTTTTATATATATAAATTTGCGGTGCCTACAGTGTCACGTCTTTCAGTGTCACACAAATTTTTATTTTTAAAGGGGATCACTTAAGACTATTTCCATGGGTTCGCCCCTCAAATTTCTCCCTCATATCACAAAATTGTCATCTGATGTAGTACAAACTGAAAAAATAAATTCCTTTTAAAGCACAGTTTCGTATATAATTTATATTCAAAATCATACACCTGTGTCACAGAACAAATCCTACATCGAGAATACACGTTTAAGGGAAGAAATGCTTCCGATAATTATTACAGTATTTAAAGAACATCAAAATATGAACAGGCTGAAATGAACGAACATTACATCAGACTATGTTAATCAATTTAACTGTAAAAAGCTAAGGAGCATATTATTAACAAAATGAGAAATATGCAAAAGTGAAATGCCAAAATGAGCACTTCTCAATTGGGAGTAAGTCAAAACAATCAGAATGGCTGAAAGAGAGCACAATAACATGAGCCATAAACGAATAAGAGCTAAGCAACTAAGCAAATAAGAGAATAGGCAAGAATGAGATGCCAACAAAGTGAGAGCTGGCCGAACTCCGTCGGCACTTATATACAGTTCCGCTCGTGGCGGCACCTCGCGGCCTGCGATCACAATGCACTCATAGCGCTCGCGGCGGCGTCTAGCGGCCCGTACGCAAGTTGTGCAATTGCTGTCGCAGGTCGACCCTTAATCTATGATGTTACAAGCCGCGCTGCTGCTACGGTCGCAGGTATGGATGTGTGTGATGTCCTTAGGTTAGTTAGGTTTAAGTAGTTCTAAGTCTAGGGGACTGATGACCTCAGATGTTAAGTCCCATAGTGCTTAGAGCCATTTGAACCATTTGAACAGGAGCCATACGCTGCACACAGTCGCCTTCCCACTTGGTAGTGCCGCGTGGCCGTCTGGAGTGTGATCTTCCTGCGACCGTCCATTTTCGTGACCACCGCTGTCAGTGATCACGTACAGCGGCTACATTCCTGCTAAGTCTTCCCGCAGTATCACAGAAGTAACATCTAGCTTCCCACAGCCCTGTCACACGAACTTGTTCAAATTCATTGACGTGTGTATAATGGCTCGCGATCGTTGCAGAGTGTATTCAAAGCAAACCTGATTTGTATCCTCCTAGGAGGGGTATTGTCCGCTCCCAGTAACTGAGTGCTCAGCTCGACAGACTGTCAATCCTAAGGGTCCGGATTCGATTCCCGGCTGGGTCGGAGATTTTCTCCGCTCAGGGACTGGGTGTTGTGCTGTCCTAATCATCATCATTTCATCCACATCGTCGCGCAAGTCGCCAAAGGCGTCATATCGAAAGAATTGCACCCGGCGATCGGTTTACCCGACGGAAGGCCCTAGTCACATGACATTTATTTTAGTGGGGCTGGTGAGCAAGATGTATGAGACAGGCGAAATACCCTCAGACTTCAAGAATATAATAATTCCAATCCCAAAGAAAGCAGGTGTTGACAGATGTGAAAATTACCGAACTATCAGTTTAATAAGTCACAGCTGCAAAATACTAACACGAATTCTTTACAGACGAATGGAAAAACTGGTAGAAGCCGACCTCAGGGAAGATCAGTTCGGATTCCGTAGAAATATTGGAACACGTGAAGCAATACTGACCTTAGGACTTATCTCAGAAGAAAGATTAAGGAAAGGCAAACCTACGTTTCTAGCATTTGTAGACTTAGAGAAAGCTTTTGACAATGTTGAGTGGAATACTCTCTTTCAAATTCTAAAGGTGGCAGGGGTAAAAAACAGGGAGTGAAAGGCTATTTACAACTTGTACAGAAACCAGATGGCAGTTATAAGAGTCGAGGGACATGAAAGGGAAGCAGTGGTTGGGAAGGGAGTGAGACAGGGTTGTAGCCTCTCTCCGATGTTATTCAATCTGTATATTGAGCAAGCAGTAAAGGAAACAAAAGAAAAATTCGGAGTAGGTATAAAGTCCATGGAGAAGAAATAAAAACTTTGAGGTTCGCCGATTGCAGCAGGATCATGCACGACCACATGTTGCAGGTCCTGTATGGGCCTTTCTGGCCAGCACATTCTCCAGATGTCTCACCAATTGAAAACGTCTGGTCAATGATGGCCGAGCTACTGGCTCGTCACAATACGGCAGTCACTACTCTTGATGAATTGTGGTATCGTGTTGAAGCTGCTTGGGCAGCTGTACCTGTACACGCCATCCAAGCTCTGTTTGACTCAATGCCCAAGCGTATCAAGGCTGTTATTACGGCCAGAGGTGGTTGTTCTGGGTACTGATTTCTCTGGATCTATGCACCCAAATTGCGTGAAAATGTAATCACATGTCAGTTCTAGTATAATATATTTGTCCAATCAATACCCGTTTATCATCTGCATTTCTTCTTGGTGTAGCAATTTTAATGGCCACTAGTGTAAAAGTGTCGGTCTCATTGCGCATTTCTTTCAGTTACCTTCTATGTATGGTCCAAGTTTCATCGAGCTATGTTGCTGGTCAGTGAAGCTTTTCGTATTTAAGTTTGGTACACCAGTATAGCTGGCGGTGCAAGTATACCCTGAATAGTCCTGATGAAACAAGTTAAATCAAACTAGTATGAGGCAAATTAGCGTCGCTGCCTCAAGATCGCGGGGTCGACGGCTCTGTTCGGGGGTTTTATTTCCGGTCCGGTCGGATAGTTTCGTCGCTCGGGGAGTGGGTACTTGTGTTGTCCTAATCATTACATCTAATCTTCATAGCGCACCATTCACGAAAGACACCAGATGGAAATATCTGCACCAGGTGTGCGAACAACCACAACGGTGGGGTCTTCTGGCCAATAATGCAAAACAATCGTTTCATTTTAATAGACAAATGCGAGCCGACACCAAAAACAAACAAAAGGGGGGAGAGACATCACAACAGGCCAGCAAATATACTTCGAGAAACCTTTTGTTACTGAAATCGCTTTGTTCATTTAATAACTGTTATGGGTATTTTTTTGACCATTAAAGACGTCAAGCTTATCACGTGTATCCACATGGCATCCTTTGGGAATAGAATGAGAGAGTTCAAGATATTGATCAATGTGTCGCATTTCTTGTTCACATTTGAAAACGAGAATCAAAACTATGTTATTACTGTCTACGTTACCACATTCTCTAAAGTGGACATAAAAAAATCTACCTGTTTGGCCCATATAAAATTCCGGAGAGCTGCCACATTTTATCCTGTACACACCTGGCTTGAAGTAATCGTTATGAACTACTCTTATGAAGTATTTTATGTCGAAGCTAATTATCTACTTTCATTTTATCTTTAGGAAAAGACCGAGCAATCTGATGAGATACTCTTCCTCTGTAAGCAAATACAAGGAACTCTTTTTTTGTGTTTTGTGTTTATTATTTATGTTGCTCGTCCACTTCTTAGTTAATTTCTTACGTAGGCTAAAACCGTCCTTTGCTTTATAGCTGTTAGTTGTAGCTACTTGTTTTAATGTATCAAGTTCATGATTTTATTCATCCTGATTTGGACTGTATACGCCAAGGGAGGTAGCCGCGCGGTCTGAGGCGCCT
This sequence comes from Schistocerca serialis cubense, assembly GCF_023864345.2. NCBI lineage: Eukaryota > Metazoa > Arthropoda > Insecta > Orthoptera > Acrididae > Schistocerca > Schistocerca serialis. Next base: position 261,508,555 of record NC_064641.1, read on the forward strand.
TGTCACGGTCCGCGCGGCTACCTCAGTCGGAGGTTCGAGTCCTCCTTCGGGCATGGGTGTGTGTGTTGTCCTTAGCCTAAGTTAGTTTAAGTTAGATTAAGTAGTGTGTAAGCTTAGGGACCAGTGACCTCAGTTAGGTTGGTCCCATAAGACCTTACCACAAATTTTGCATTTAGACTGTATAATCTATGAATGATAGACCGGAAATTAGTCCACTTACATTGTGTGGGATGTATTGACTTCTGATTAATGATAGCACCTGAACAGGTGTGATTAATTCTTTCAAACAGGTCGTGTTATGATATTATTTCAAGAAATACGGCAGCCAGACATATTTTATGTATTTTTATTTATGCCAATACGCGTTCGAGTTTTCATTCATCTTCAATTGGCGTAATACATATCTCAGTCTTTAGATAGTGCATCGTTTAAAACATCGAATGTAATTTGGATGCCGCAGCTGGTCTATGCAAAATAAGTTTGGTGTAGCAACTATATTTCGCGAGTTACATGTTCCGCGAAGTGCAGTAGCTAAACAAAATTGTTATTTTGCATAGCAAACTGCAATCGGTGTTTTAACTATGTACTAACTGAAGATTGAAATATGTGTTATGCCAGCTGATGATGGGTGAAAACCTGTAAAGGATACTGGTATAAATAAAAATACATAAGAAGTGGCTGGTTGTTGTATGTCTTAAAATAATATAATCCCCAGCCACATAGCTTAACAGCCAATAAAATGGAAAAATTATTGTCACCTGATGGTGACTTCGGATTTAGCTGGAATCGGCAATGATAGTACTCCTGTGACCTGAGGCTGTAATAAATAAAAACGTTTTACAAGACGATCTCTGTGAATGTCTTACTATATCCTGTTTGCGCTTGTTTGTGACATAGATATGTCCGATGGATGTATTGTTAATACACAGTTTACGTAGGTGTTTTCTTGGTAGAGGTCACAGTAAAAATGGAATGAGCGTTTCGTTTCAGCTTGGTTGTTTATTTCTGTTCTTCTGACAGCAGGACGCACGCCTGGTTTTAGCTGGAACAGAGCCACAATGAAGTACGTCTGAAACCTGTTGGATGCCGCCAGGGTAAAGGCAACTGTGGCGTGCTGCCATCTCGTGACAACGACCAGAACTGCAGCTGCCGTCACACCCCTGGCTGGCGGACAGGCGAGGTGTCGACATCTGTCAAGCCCTTTAAAGGGGAGGCGAACTAGAGGGAGACGAACTGGCAGAGCGTGCGTTGCGCTGTGCGGTCGGGTCATATTTCTTTTTTAGTCCAGTCAGCGAAGGAAAATTTGATGAAAAATCGTGCAGTTGCTAATTTTTGTAGAGTGGTAAGGATGGGAGAAGGCGTCATAAACAACATAATCAAAATCCTGTCCTGTGGGGTGTGAGCGTTGGTGTGGGGTTCTCTTGATTAACTCGAAAACCACGGATTCTAGCGAAAATATTTCCTAGAACAAAATTAAACTACATAAAGTTTACCACCAAACGTTCCTACTCATTTTTTCCGTGGGTTTAATAGTTTCCGCGTTATTAAAAATTGTATAATAACGGTATAAAATTAGTTTATTATTAAATGATGCAGGTTAAGGTTAAATATTAAATTGTATGCCACGTCAAAGCGCAGTAGAGCTGTATTAAAGGATAAATTGTGCTCTGGGGGTGTACCAGGCTGGATGGGGGTCGAGGCTTAGAGCGTAAGGAAAGGTAGTCAGCCAGATTGTGGTCATGCACTTCTCTCCTTCTTAGGTCTGCAAACTGAAAAACGAACAGGTGAGTCCCCACTCAATGTACCCTATTACATCAAAAGAAGCAATTAGAGAGTGTGTTATACCGATCCTCCACAGCGCAAATTATGCATCACCGGCGACGCAGTCCCTTAACACTACTCGGAATGCAGATATGAGCCATTAACCACAAGAAAGGCTTGCAGACAGAATCTACATTAATCTATGTATATTATTGTACACTCATAGAGAGGAAATTAATTCTCACTCATCCAGTGGAGCAGTTGTAGCGTTATTTCGGGAAGGACTACGACCCTCAACACGACCACTGCTCGATTTTCGGTTTTCAGACACACAATGCCCCCAAAGAGCTTCATTGAGCTCGTTTTTATACAGTGGAGTTATTTTCAGTTTATTAATGGGTAATTCTTTCCAGTTGTTAAGAGAGCTTTTGTGAACAATAAGTTCCTTTAAACAATGGTTGTGAAGTATTTAATTTGTATACATAGTTGACAGGGTATTCTAAAGTCATGTAAATGTGTTATAGTAACTTGGTGGTGAATTAATGAATGACCGGAAAGTTACTGCACTTTTCTCGCCAATAACTGTGTTACTGATTCATTGAATAAATCTCTTCTATGCTGGAATTGCTGGCACACTCCGTGGAGCCACTTACCACACATCCACAGAGTATCTTGCAAGCTGGGTGTCACTATGTGTGATGGAACGGGACTGATCATGTTCAAGCCTAGAACAGTAATCTGCTGTTATGTATTGCTTGGCTGACGTTGAAATATCTGAAGTTTCATAACACATAGGACTTAGGTGATCAATTTCCGATGTAGCGGGAGACAGTTTGAACTTTTATCCTCTTCAGATGTTGGGAGAGCTGGGGCTGGGGTGATGGATTTGATACCCCTCGTGCTGTGGATAGTATTCCAGCCAGTGGTAGCTGATACCATGAAATCCACTTTGTCGAATACGTATTATCGGTATTAATCACTTGCGACAGGCTCTTCAGCTTGGTAGACGATTGACAGCTGCGGTTATTGAGTGTCTTTACACAATAGCTCCCTGCAAATAAGTTCTCACTGGTTGTTGTTGTGGTCTTCAGTCCAGAGACTGGTTTGATGCAGCTCTCCATGCTACTCTATCCTGTGCAAGCTTCTTCATCTCCCAGTACTTACTGCAACCTACATCCTTCTGAATCTGTTTAGTGTATTCATCTCTTGGTCCCCCTCTACGATTTTTACTCTCCACGCTGCCCTCCAATACTAAATTGGCGATCCCTTGATGCCTCAGAATATGCCCTACCAAGCGATCCCTTCTTCTAGTCAGGTTGTGCCACAAATTCCCATTCTCCCCAATGCTATTCAATACCTTCTCATTAGTAATGTAATCTACCCATCTAGTCTTCAGCAATCTTCTGTAGCACGACATTTCGAAAGCTTCTATTCTCTTCTTGTCCGCCGGCCGAAGTGGCCGTGCGGTTAAAGGCGCTGCAATCTGGAACCGCAAGACCGCTACGGTCGCAGGTTCGAATCCTGCCTCTGGCATGGATGTTTGTGATGTCCTTAGGTTAGTTAGGTTTAACTAGTTCTAAGTTCTAGGGGCTAATGACCTCAGCAGTTGAGTCCCATAGTGCTCAGAGCCATTTGAACAATTTTTTTCTTCTTGTCCAAACTATTTATCGTCCGCGTTTCACTTCCATATATGGCTACACTCCGCACAAATACTTTCAGAAACGACTTCCTGACACTTAAATCTATACTCGATGTTAACAAATTTCTCTTCTTCAGAAGCGCTTTCCTTGCTATTGCCAGTCTACGTTTTATATCCTCTCTACTTCGACCATCATCAGTTATTTCGCTCCCCAAATAGCAAAACTCCTTTACTACTTTAAGCGTCTCATTTCCTGTTCTAATACCCTCAGCATCACCCGATTTAATTCGACTACATTCCATTATCCTATTTTTGCTTTTGTTGATGTTCATCTTATATCCCACTTTCAAGACACTGTCCATTCCGTTCAACTGCTCTTCCAGGTCTCTGTCTCTGACAGAATTACAATGTCATCGGCGAACCTCAAAGTTTTTATTTCTTCTTCATGGATTTTAATTCCTACTCCGAATTTTTCTTTTGTTTCCTTTACTGCTTGCTCAATATACAGATTGAATAACATCGGGGATAGGTTACAACCCTGTCTCACTCCCTTCCCAACCACCGCTTCCCTTTCATTCCCATCGATTCTTATAACTGCCATCTGGTTTCTGTACAAATTGTAAATAGCCTTTCGCTCCCTGTATTTTACCCCTGACACCTTCCGAATTTGAAATAGAGTATTCCAGTCAACATTATCAAAAGCTTTCTCTAAGTCTACAAATGCTAGAAATGTAGGTTTGCCTTTCCCTAATGAATTTTCTAAGATAAGTCGTAGGGTCAGTATTGCCTCACGTGTTCCAAAATTTCTACGGAATCCCAACTGATCTTCCCCGAGGTCGGCTTCTACCAGTTTTTCCATTCGTCTGTAAGGAATTCGTGTTAGTATTTTGCAGCCGTGGCTTATTAATCTGATAGTTCGGTAATTTTCACATCTGTCAACACCTGCTTTCTTTGGGATTGGAATTATTATATTCTTCTTGAAGTCTGAGGGTATTTCACCTGTCTCTTACATCTTGCTGACCAGGTGGTAGAGTTTTGTCACGGCTGGCTCTCCCAAGGCTATCAGTAGTTGTAATGGAATGTTGTCTGCTCCCGGGGCCTTTTTTCTACTTAGGTCTTTCAGTGCTCTTTCAAACTCTTCACGCAGTATCATATCTCCTATTTCATCTTCATCTACATTCTCTTCCATTTCCATAATATTGTCCTCAAGAACATCGCCCTTGTATAGACCCTCTATATACACCTTCCACCTTTGTGCTTTCCCTTATTTGCTTAGTACAGGGTTTCCATCTGAGCTCTTGATATTCATGCAAGTGGTTCTCTTTTCTCCAAATGTCTCTTTAATTTTCCTGTAGGCAGTATCTGTCTTACCTCTAGTAATAAACTGAAAATAAGTCCATTCTCTAAAAACTGTCTTAGTGAAGTTACTCACATGAGAGTAACGGAGAGGAAATGTTGGAGAGGTATAATCTGTCTGTAAACCAAACAGAGAGCGGCACCCTTGGTGCGGTTGGTTTGCCTTTCACGGAAGAATGCTATTGTTGCTGTACAGGATGACTAAAAATCAGTTTCCTCTTTAGCAGTGTACAACAGTGTGCAGAGATTCACACAGATTCTTTCGACATACCGCTGTTGTGTTAGTATGATTAGTAACTTATACACCATTCCATATGGTGTTAACACACTTTGTGAAAAATAAACACCCGCTAGGCGTGTCAACGCATTGTGTCGCCAGTGATTTATAAGGCGCACTACGGAGGGGCCGTATAACATTGTAAAACATTCTGTAGTTGCTTCCTGTGACGTAGTGGGGTAGATGGAGTGGGGCATCAGTGACCGCCCTTCAGATCTGTGACCTATGATAGAGAGAATAGTATGACCATAATCTGGCAACATACTTTCCGTCCTGCCTCTACCGTCCACCCTGTTGCACCTTGCGGCGCCGTCAGCTTTTAATACCATTCTACTGCACTTCGATGTGGCACAGGTCTCACGTTTGTTCTTAAAACACTTCATTTAATAATAAATATTAACTTATACCATTAAGGCGCACTTTTTAAAAATCTGCGATATTACTACCCCCTGCAACGTTGCAACTATTAGTCTTTTTTCTTAGTCATCCCAGTCTTTTTACTGGTATGATGCGATGCGATTCGCCTGGAATTGCTCACCTGTGCCAGCATCTCAGAGGAGCACTTACAACCTACGCCCTTCATTATTTGCTGAAAATGTTCCAATCTCTGTCTTCCTCTAATGGTTTTACCCTCTACAGTTCCCTCTAGTACCATGGAAGTTATTCCCAAGTGTCATCCAGTCCCTTCTTCTTGTCAGTGTTTTCCGTGTCTTGCTTTCCTCTCCGATTCTGCGCGGAACCTCGTCGTTCCTTAGCTTACCTTAGCTTACCTGTCCACCTAATTTTCAGCATTCACCTATAGTATCACATCTCAAATACTTTCTTTTCTTTCGATACGGTTTTCCCACAGTCCATGTTTCACTGTCATTCAACGATAGGCTCCAAACGATCATTCTCAGAAATGTCTTCCTCAAATTATGGCCTGTGTTTGATATTAGTAGATTTCTCTTAGCCAGGAATGGCCTTTTTGCCATTGCTAGTCTGCTTTTGCTGTCCTACGTGCTCTGTCCGTCAAGTGTTATTTTGCTGCCTAGGTAGTAGAACCCTCAACTTCATCTACTTCGTGAGCCGCGCGGGATTAGCCGAGCGGTCTAGGGTGCTGTAGTCCTGGACTGTGCGGCTGGTCCCGGCGGAGGTTCGAGTCCTCCCTCGGGCATGTGTGTGTGTGTTTGTCTTTAGAATAATTTAGATTAAGTAGTGTGTAGGCTTAGGGACTGATGACCTCAGCAGTTAAGTCCCATAGGATTTCACACACATTTGAACATTTTTTTCTACTTCGTGAACACCAGCTGTTCTCATTTCTGCTAGTTCTTGTTTCTTTCATCTCTCTTCCATTAACGTTCAAGCCGTATTCTATAGTCATTATATTGTTGACGTAAAGTTTAAATGGCAGCTTGCAGAGTGAGACGCGCCCACTTGTTGCTGTGTGACTTCTCGTCTTTGAATTCATAAGCTCGGTAAGCCAAAGGATATTTCTTTTCTATACTGTAGACAATGTAAAACAACAAAACTTTAAACTCGATTTCCCATAGCTTTTGTATTTTCTAGCCTAAGTACTTCTCTCTGAAACTATTTAGCCCAGAGGAATGAAATTCTAACAGTATTTGTCTAAATACATGTGGTTTCTTTCTCTGTGTATTTGTACTCGAGCTTGGAAAACGATTACTCCGAAAGCTAACAAGTTTTCTTTCTTTTGCGTGTACCTGTCGACGACTTAAAGTCTCCAAGGTGTGAGTTTTGAAATGATAGTAGACTTTATGGACACCCTGTACAACACGAATGATATATTTTGCGGATGTCACTTAGCAATGGGCATTGTTCCGTAATTAGTAAATTAGTTACAGGTGTATGCACCAAAGTCGTGGTAGCTTAATACCCAGCCTACGCTTAGCGGTCTCAGAAGAGTGGAACACATTACGTTTTGTTAGATATTGGTTTCTGTAGGAAGGGAAAAGTGCGTTTCTCAAAGGAATACACACTCACTCTCTGCTACAAGCTCCTGAAACGTCCAGTAAGAATATGTAGGTGAATATATAATTAATTTGGAAGTTACCAGATGCATACTAACCGTAATGCTGCCAATACCGTCGCAGTTAAGTAAAACAATTCGTTTCAAACAACTCGCCATATAACTGTCACTGACAAAATACATTAAATATTTTGATCTAATATCTTCTCAGAGCCAGTACTTCGTGTCACGTTACAGAAAGAAAGGAAGATACTACTTCCATATGAAACAGCTCTAATGAACCTAAAACTGTTCAAAAATTAGCTTATCGTACACCGACCGAAGAAAGTAGCAACAAAATAATTAAAGAAGGGTAATGAAATTTCGGAAATACATTTGTCTAAATAACATATTTAAATATTTAACATTGCAAGATCACAGGTTAATGTATACGTGAGAAAAGCCATTGCAAATATGAAATGCTGCTACATTAATAACCGGTGCAACTGCCAAGTCATTGAATGCAAGCATGCAAACGTGCTTGCGTTGTGCTGTGGAGGTTCCAGATGTCACTTTGTAGGAGGTAGTACTTGGTCAGTCAATAGTTTTGTGTCGTCTCGCTGTCACTGTACCATGGGAAGCAAGGAGAGTATGTTGTTGGCAGGCAGTATCCTCTTTCTATAACACAAACTGCATGCATGTACTAACTGCGTTCTTTATTCATAAGAATAAGAAAGCTACTTAGCTTAAGCTACTTTTTGTGGTACAAGCTCTTCTCTAAGAGTCCACGTTAGTCTCGCTGCTCCTGAAGTACAAAGTACTGCTACGTACACTTCTCTAATCGTTAGGTACTGACTGAGTTAGAGGCCGAGCTAACTGCGACTCCCAACTAACTGCGACTCCCACTGGGCTGCGACTGATGACTCGACTCGACTCACTGGATGACAGACAGGTACTCACTGGGCCCTGTGGTCCACGGTGGCGATCTACGTACTGGTGGGCCGAGAGGGCGTTGGTGGCGCGTTATTTGCGAGGCTGTCGTTGGCCTCTTTCCTGATAAGCTCGCTTGCTCCGGTGCTTACTATCGAACTTCTCGCAACCTCTTTGCCACCTGGTGTGGTGGCGACAGCTTATGCCAGCACAAATACGTTTTATGCTGTTTGTGGATGACACTAGAGTTGTCACCCGATGATGTCCCATTATGTTTTCGATATGAGACAGATCTAGTAATTGAGCAGGCAAAAGAAACGTGTCGACACTCTTTAGAGCATGTTGTATTGTAACAGCGGTATGTGGACGAGAGTTATCCCCTTGCAGTGTTGTTTATGAATGGCAGCACAATGGGTAGTCACCAGACTGACGTCCAGATGTGCAGAGAAGGTGCATCAGGTAACGACGAGAGTGCTCCTACGAAATCTTACCCCAGACCATAAGTGCAGGTGTAGGTCCAGTGTAACTAGCAAGCAGATAGGTCAGTTGTGGGCCCTCAACTGGCTTCCTTCTAACCAAAACACGGACATCACTGGCACCGAGGCAGAACCAGCTTGCATCAGAAAACACAACAGGCCTCCACCCTCCAAGAAGCTCGCGGTTGACACCGCTGGTCACAAATGGCGGTGGTTTGGTGTCAGTGGAATGCACGCTGCAGGGCGTCTGGCTAGGAGCTGTCCTTGAATTAACCGGTTTGTAACAGTTCGTTGTGTCACTGTGATGCCAGCTGCTGCTCATATTGCTGTTGCAAGTGCAGCACGATGCACCGGAGCCACACACCTAACACGATCGTCTTCCCACAGGGTAGTTCCATGTGGCCTTCTGATCTCCCTACGACCGTACATTATCGTGACCACAGCTGCCAGAAATCATGTACAGTGACTACATTCCTTCTAAGTCTTCCTGCAGTATCACGGAAGGAGCGCCCAGCTTCTCGTAGCCCTATTACATGACCTCGTTCAAAATCAGGGAGGCGTTCATAATGACTTCTTTGTCGGCTTAAAGGCATTCTTGAATAATATCAGCTCACCAACTCCAATCTCAAATGTAACTAAGCTCACGATCATTACAGAGTGTATTTAATACAAACCTGATTTGCATCCTCATAGTAACCTCCTCTTCCTCTCAATAGTGTCTGCTACGTTTCATTTCTGCGATTTTTCTAATTTCTTCATTTCCAGAGGCTATTGCACTTCGACTCTGATCTTTTTCTCTCTTCCTTAATTCCCCAAAATTCAGACGGGTATATGCATATGCTTTCTGAAATTCTTTGAATATAATCATTTAGTTTCGCTTGTTTTCTCACTACTCCAAAGGATGGAGTTCAACATACCCCATTGTGCAGTCTTATTTTTAGTATCTTCTACACACCTCCAATTTGTCAGTGTAGCTAGTGGAAGGTAGCCTATATTGAACCGGGTCCAAATTTGTCACACTGCTATAAAATTCGTACCTCTTTTACTGTCCAACATTTAGTGAGGTCACCATGAAGTACGTGTTTCCTGGAGCCATATTGTCAGCATTGAGTTCATGTGTCAAAGCTCAGTTCGCCTGAAAACAGTATTGAATTTTTTATAGTTTCCATCTAACTTTTTGCATACGTGGCGATGGGAATTACTGATATAAGTGGCAAGATAGTGTACTATTTATGGGTAAATATACATGAAACAACCTTATTTTTCAGATAGTCATGAGTCTGTATTCATCATGATTCGTTTGTGGGGAACTGACTAAGAGAAAATGATAACGGTGCCTATAGTGAACATCTGTAAGTTTTAGATATTGTATCGTGACAATTGGAGAAACTTGCTCGTATAGTGAGCCCTACAAAATGTGTTTAGTATTGTTAGTGCAACATAATATTTATAAACTGAGTGGCGAATGTCGTTCTTTATCCAATGTTATTAATTAAATCATTATTTTGTACTACAGTATAGCAACAGAAGGCGTTATAGAAAGTGAAACACAGATGAAATATATTTAACTGTAATATATCTAAATGGGAATCGTGGATTAAATGAACGCGCACACATATAAAAATTGCCTAAGCCAGCTATTAAGAGGCGTACTAAAAATAAAAACAAAATGCAAAGGCTAGAATACAAAAATTTTTAGACTCACTAAAGTATTTTCCAGCGAAGTTGCAAACCAACTGGAAGAGCATACTCTTACATTTGAATACATGACGTTCGGCTTAGGAATGTCGGACGTTAAGAAAACTTGCATTCGAATGAAACGGATTATCCCATAATTGCAGTGCAGAAGAAGCCATGGCAGGAAAAAATTGGGCTGTACGTGTTCGTCTACGAAATCTACTAGGAAGACACCACAGAAACTTATTCCTAACACAGAGGCATTGAACTGCGAGTTGTGATCGAATGGAAAAAACGATCAGATGTGTGACACGCAAGATGTGGATTCATGAAAAATGTACAGGCGTGGGGAAAGGAGTGAAAAAGTTATTTGTAATGCTTATAAATAGTGACGCAAGAACTAAAATACTGAATATTTCCTTAAACTTAGATTAGTACATATCGTTAAGCTCAGGGATATAATTTATAGGTCAGGTACGATTTACGCACCCAGTAGTACAAATAAATACGTAATGAGATTCTTAATTTTACCATTTGTAGATGTTTGGAGAATAAGGGTAGTATCTTTTTTCTCAGAATTTCCATGCTTTGAATCAGTTACCATGAAGAACACCCTACGGTTAAGGATGACATTGTCTAAATAATTATGTAACTTGCAAAATCTCAATGGTGCAATTTAGGCAACTCTCCCCTACACAAGGATAGCTAAAAGAAGAAATTTTAATATTTAATTTTTCAGCATCTAATTCGTGCTGGTCGTCGCTGCACACTATCGTATAAACAATTTTCTTTTAAATACCACTTGTAATATCATTCAAAAAGCTTCCTCAACATGTTACGTAATTATCACCATTTCATTGAGGATAGTTAACTTCTCCGTGTCTTCTTTCAGATAAATTTTAATGAGCAGAGAAACCAATAGACAACGCTGTCGAAACGAATTGTTACTTTGGAATTCCTCTGATAGCACATTACTGAGCTGGTGCACGCACAGTACACGGCATTAATTGCATTAATGAAGTGCATTAAGACACAAATATTCCTCATGGTCAGCTACAACTTATTTAATGTTAGTGTGTCAGTTTAGAAGTACCCATTGTAAAATGCGGCCCACATCTCATTAGCGAGTTAACAGGTAAGAGCATCTCGGAACTGCAATGGAACGCTGAAGCCACCTATGTCGTTATATCGCCTTGGGAAACCGTAAACTACTTCAGAGGAAGTCACAAAGTTAACTGAAAGCTGGAGAGCAAAGGGTTTCGTCTGTTGTCACTCCAGAAAACTCCATCCCTCGTGTGTAAATGCTTTTGTCGCGTCAATGGTAAAGTTTAAGTTTCAAACAAAATTTTTGCCTTTGGCTTCGGGTAATGGTGTGACGAGGGATGTTATTAAATATAATAGCATTTTCGCAAGGCTGACAAGACTGTAGGACAAAAATACATCTAACAACTGTAGCCTTCCTATGTGCGTCGACATCACAGTGTTGCTTCAAATACCGCCCAAGTATAGCTTCACCTACTACCAGGTTATCCACCTAAATGCACACAAGTGAATGAAACAGCTCAAGTGAAGTGTAGATAAAGAAAGCTAATTCCATGCGTATTTTCTATGTGTTTTCTTTGCCAACAATATGTATCCTGATGAGGCGGGAGAGGCGTTTGAAAACTAAATTGGGGAAGCAGAGTAGATTGGAGAAACTTTCATCACTATCGGGTAAAACATGAGAAAGACATTAAATAATAAAAGAAAGTATATGAAGATAGCAACTGTTCTCGAAAGAACAGATATCATTGATGACCGTGCAGCTTCTCTAGAATAAATGATAATTAATTGAAACCTTCAACTGCTGAGAAGTGTTGTTGATATACCTCGATGAGAACAGCTGAAAATGTGTGCCCCGATCGGAACTCGAACCCGGGATCTCCTGCTTACATGGCAGACGTTCATTTTGTTCGGTATAGTTAGTTGCGTTTGGTCTGAGCGGACGTCACAAGACATCTATTTAAGTTGATCGTTGATTCCTTTACTCAGTTTTTTATTACAGAGGGCGAACAGCCCTCTGACCGAACACGTTGAGCTACCGTGCCGGCTACATATAGTTAAAGGCTGCCCAGCCATTGACCTTCGTCTGTGCGTATGCGCACCAGAGGTGTACAAATTCCCCTTGCAGCCTGCTTGCCCCTAGCTCCTCTGCAACCATTCATGCAGGTCAGCCTGCCGCGACGTAAACACAAGAGTGCGCGTGTACTGAGGCATAGTGGGCAATGCGGGCGATACGGGCTCCCGCAAGCCCGGGCTACCTGGGTTCCCGCAAGCCTGCCAAGCTTCACGGGACCCGCTCAGCTTGCTGCGCCTGACAACAGGTTGCGCTGTCAAGCTACCGTGACTAGAGTAGCCAGGTAGTTAGCCTGCAGTTCATTTATCGCAACGGTGGAGGCAGCACAATGAATAGGTCGAACTTTAGTGAGACTGAAAAAAAATTGACAACTGGCGAATACATGCTGGTAACGAAACAGAGCACAAGTGCCGCATGGGAAACGTTTTCGTGTGTTAATGAGGCCGCTTCAAATAAATCGGTAGGTGTGTCTCAATGCAAACTATGTAAAAAGCTATTAAGTACTTATTCGGGAACCTCGAGTATGTTACGACATGTGTGCAAATTTGACAAGCAGTTCCCTCACTCCGTAAATATCTTGAAAGAGGACAAAGATTTAGTGGCCGAAAAGTGCGTCGAAATGTGTGCTAAGGACCTGAGACCATTTAGCAGTATAGAGGGAGAAGGATTTCTTAATTTAGGGCAGACACTGATCGACATAGGTAAAAAATATGCCTCAGTTGATATTAAAAATGTTATGCCTTCCCGAGTGACAGTAGCTAGGAAAGTTCAAACCTTAGCTCATAAAGTGCGCAGCAAAATGCTCCCAGATATAGTGCATGCGATTCGTTCTGGTATATGTGTCAGTAAAATTGATCTATGGACAGACAATTACAAAGGGGTGCATTACATGTCCGTGACAATGCATTACATAAATTCAGACTGGCGTTTGAATAAATATGTACTGATGTGCTCTGCGTTTCCTGACTGCCCAAAAACTGGCTCGAATATTCGAAACGAGTTGGAAGATGGCTTAGAAACTATGGGTGTTTCTCGTGAAGACATTGCCAAAATTACGTTTGTCACAGACCAGGGCAGTAACATTGTCAAAGCTCTCGAAGTATATCAGCGTCTTCCATGCATGGCTCATAGTATAAACACAGTCTTGAAACATGTTCTGAGCGAACAGTTTTTGAAAGAAAATGTTCCAAATATATTATCCATTCTTAATACAGTGCGGGCTACGGTTTCGTACTTCAAGAGAAGAGGTCTCTGTGTGAGACTGAACTCATCTTTAAAGCAGTGGGTTTCAACTCGTTGGAATAGTTATTTTGACATGCTTGTATCAGTCCATTCTCAGATTGATTCAGTGAAGGCTGTTTTACATAATGAAGGTGCCTCTGATAAAATGCTGGGTTATGACCACCATATAACTGGCCAGCTTATAGAATTTCTTAAGCCGTTTAAAGAAGCCACAGTTGATCTAGAGAGTGACAAGAATCCAACCCTACATTTAGTTCTACCGTGGTTTTATGCCTTAAAAACTCACTGTACCGTACGGGATAACGATGAAGAGGTTTGTAATTTTATTCCATCTGAATATTATAGAACCACTTGTGAAATATGTATGTTGAGAAAATGTATTTTCAGGACATGAAACCTTTGAAACAAGCCGCTGATGCCTTCCTAGAACAGAAAATGTGCGTTAGTATGTTGCATAAAATTGCAACGTTTACGGTGGCTAACTACCGCACATTAAGAAAGTTAACCGAGGATGAAAAAATTGAAGTTTACCAAGCAGCACGACAGATGTGTGCTGAAGGTAAGCTCCTAAGATAATGCATATATTCTTCATCTACATGCACATGGTTACTCTGCAAGACACACGCAAGTGCTTAGTTGAGGGTTCATCGAACCACTTTCAACTTATTTGTATTCTTTTCTCGAATTTCGCGCGGGATAGAACACCTACAGCTCTCCGTCTGAGCGCTGCTTTTTTGTATTTTATTCTGATGATCATTTCTTCCAATGTATATGGGACTCAACAATATCTCTTCGAATTCGGAGGTGTAAGTTGGTGATCGAAATTTCATATATAGATCGCGCCACGTCAAAAAACGCCATTGTTGTAATGATTACCACCCCAACTCTTGTGTAATTTCCGCGACACTCTTTCCCCTGTTTTACGATAATACCAAACCAGCTGCCCTTATTTAGACTCTTTCGACCTCTTCCGTCAGTAGTAAGGCTCTCCAACTTCGTAGCAATGCTCCAAAAGAGTGTTTTGTCATTAAAACGCCTACAGTATTTTCTGTGTGTCCATTCCTATTTAAGTAGGTCGTAATTGTAATCAGAGGTATTAAGTAGAATCTACAGCCTTTAGATTTGACTGGTTGATCTTGTAAACGAAGTTTAACGGACTTAGTTTAGTACACACAGGGATATCCTCACTCTTGTCATTATTTATTGCCAACTGCTAATTTTCACACCAAAAATATATACCTTATTTAAATCGTCCTGCAGTTAGTTTTGATCTTCTGGTGACTTTACAGGACGATAAATGATAGCATCATCTAAAGCCTATTATAATTTCAACTATGTGTAGTACGATCTTCACATTATTCTGCAAATATTAATTGGAACCTGTACAGTTTCAGTACAAGTGCCCAATCACAGCAACCAAGAAACAAATCCAGGGCCGTACAAAATGGCGAAATTTGAGGACTGGGCAGAAGAGCCTCCTCTCCTACATGATGAAGTCAGCAGATACTTGCAAGAACACTGTGTGAACGAGGGAGATATTCTACAGTGGTGGAAAAATAACTCCCATTGACTTCCTCGACTTGCGTGTGTGGCAAGAAAAATATTAAATATACCAGCCACTAGTGCGTCTAGTGAGAGAATTTTTAGTTGCGCTGGAAACCTAATTAGCGAAAAACGATCACGTCTTAATGCAGACAGACTTAACGATCTCGTCATAATTAATTCAAACACTAATCAGCAGACACATTGAAAATACAGTAGAACATTAAACGGGAAACTGAGTTTGAGCGCAAATGTACTAATTAAGAGTGCAGATTTCTTTCTTGTGCTTTCTGGGCGTCAATTTCTGAGATAGAAATTTTGTAATGCATACAGTTCATTTTTATTTTAGACTAAACTTTTTGATTTAAATCCTCCCAAGTGACATTAATTATTGTTTGTAAACCATTTTCTGTTACTTGGGTTTGCAAAAGTAGCCAAATATTTTTAGGAGTATCTGGTTTGACCTAAATAATACTTTCAGGGGAACTGAAGGAAAATTTGTAAAGATTTTATGTTGAAAAGTGTTCTGCAAAATAAAATATTCATTTGTGGAGTAAGGCAATACACATTATGAGTTTAAATTACAATTTATTTTGTTGAGTTCCACACACATTGCAAAATGTAATTTTATTTGTGTATTTCTATATTAAGGGGAATCCCACATGCAGAGTCAAGATGCTGAAGACCTAGACACTACAAATACTCCTAAAATGAAGAGCGTCTTTTTCCATGAATGTATTGTAGTAGGAATATAATGGAAACTCTGAGCCACTCTTCACAGCGTCTATATCTGCGTCATGAGGATTCAGACTCGTCGTTTAGGTCTGTGTTATGAGGGTCTAGAGTCGTCGTTTGGATCTGCATCATGCAAGTAAACACTCGTCGTCTTAGTCTGCATCATGATGGTCCGAAATATGGTCCCTCATGTTGCAGACCTATACTACAAGTATGGACTCCCATGACGCAAACGTAGGAGCCGCGAAAAATGACTCAGGGTCGCCATTGTATTCCCAGTACTATAGTTTTTAGACGAACTGGATACGAAACAAGTCCTTCGATTTTGTTATAATGCATTTTGGCAATTTAGAATGATTTTGCCAACTTCGAATGAATTCACTAAACCAGTAAAATACATCCTGGAAACGTAGTTAAATATTTATATAAGTGGTGTCATACTTGGCTGAAACATACTAAAGTTAAAGAATCTAGACTTCCAAAATCTTAATTTGGTTCTCATTGCAGTACAGTGGTTAATAGGGGCGTAGATAATTTATTCTTCTGGGGAGGTGACCAATCTTCTTTTTGGGGGGGTGGAGGTTCACTTCTTTAGTACAAATATCCATCCGTTTCGGTCTTGAAAAGTGCAGCACAGACTGCATTGCGTTGCTGGGCATTTATTTATTCCATACTCTCGTAGTCAATCTTCCCTCCCGTATTTTCTCTCTATCCATTTAGTCCTCTCCCACTATCTCTTTGATCACCTCCCCCCCCCCCTCCCCATCCCTTGGCCGGCCGAAGTCGCCAAGCAGTTCTAGGCGCTACAGTCTGGAACCGCGCGACCGCTACGGTTGCAGGTTCGAATCCTGCCTCGGGCATGGATGTGTGTGATGTCCTTAGGTTAGTTAGGTTTAAGTAGTTCTAAGTTCTAGGGGACTGATGACCTCAGAAGTTAAGTCCCATATTGCTCCGGGCCATTTGAACCATTTTTGAACCCATCCCTTGGCCCATCTCCCCCCCACCCTCTATCCTTCTCCTCGTCCTCTCTCTGTTGGATTCCGCCACCTCAGTTCATCTCCTCTTCACCTATCTATGAAAACTCCTATATATCTGTCAACTTTTGTGGTGATCAGTGAATCAGTGTCAAAGTTTATTGCTAGGTAGCATTTATTGTAATACTTTTTGATACGCAGCATTGATAGTTTTGTTTTCTGGTGCGTAAACAAATGAAGTTGAAGGTGTCCCGACAGGGGGATATGCGACATACAAATAGCCATGTGAAAAACATGATTTTCAAGATTGATGCCACAAACATATAACAACTGCCCTTGCGATTTATCTATCGACATGCAAATGTAAGCTGCACTGGAAATTATAACCGTTTAAAGTCGAATGGCATGTCGGTCGGAATCTTAGTGATACTGGAATCAAACTGTCTTCACCTTTGTACTTTCCTTTTAAAATTGTGGCTTCGATTACGTTGTTCTTTAACTTCTTCCCCGCAAGCCGGGTGCCATTACAAAGACGTGGCTGGTTTACCTTTCGCAACATGATTGCCGATCCGACTTAATTACAGATTGGGAGGCGGTAATCCGGGGAAATCCAGCGAATTTAAAAATTCCGTAGGATAGTTGAGTACATCATCTTGGTTAGTAACGGAATAAACCGACTTGTATGTCAGCAATTCGCCAGGTGTCATATTTTGAATCTGAAAATTCATTTCGTTAACATCAAGGTTTTTGCAGCCAATATAACACGTTCACTCAACCAAAAATGGTTTGCAACTGTTAAGCGACATTTGCTGTGCGCGAATTGTCCAACATGATGACTGTGAATGTGTCAGACAGCTCTCAAATTTCAAAAAGATCATAGACATTTCGTTTAAAAGAAATATATATATATATATATATATATATATATATATACTCATAGACAAATACATACACACACACACACACACACACGCACACACACACACATATATATATATATATATATATATATATATATATATATATACATGCACATGTAAATATTCAAAAACCTTCTCCATGGAAACATGCGTACATAGTGAACTTTCATGGTAACCCGCAAACGATGTCAAAATCTTTTGTAAGGTACTCTCTTCAATGTACTGTCCGAAATTTTATGTAGACGGTGATGTTCCTCTTGATAGTCAAGTGTGCAAAATTTCTTCAAGATCGGAATAAAATTGTAGGTTGGTGTAGAAGTGTGTAAGTAAAGTACCCTCCGCCATGCACCATTCAGAATTTTAAGCAGACAGCGCCCTTCATCCTGCTTTGAATATCAAGTGTGCCAAATTTCATCAAGATCGGAATAAATACGTACAATTTGTCGAATTCCGTTATGTAAAGGAACCTCTGCCATGCACCATATGAAATTTTATGTAGACTGTGACCTTCCTCTTGGTTTCAAGGTATAGTGTGCAAAATTTCATAAAGATTGTATGCAATACAAACACACGGACACAATGAAAACGCACTTTCAGTTTTTGTCAAATTTTCCAATTTTTCGGTCGATTTTCGAAAAACTTTATTTCATAAAAACCTTGTCCTGAGAATTACGAACACAGCAAAAAAAATTTTGCCGAACTGGTCCAGGCGTTCTCAAGTTTTACGCTTATCAACACATTTGGCAATTAATTTTTATTTATGTAAATAAGAAGCCCGAAATATACGCGTAAAGGAAGAATATACAAATAAAACCAATATTTTTTTACCTGAAATTAATACATATTTATAATGTTGGGGTTTGTCTTTTGGTGCTCAGGTAAAATAAAAACTTTTGATTAACGTTCATAATACGACAATGACGCGCGCAGACTAAACGGCTGCGTAGCGCAGCTCAGCAGTAATATGGGCAGGCAAGCAAGTTTCCCGCAGCCTGCCCGGGTTGGGTTCTGCTTGGCTTGGCTGGGAGTGAAGCAGCCTGCCCGTTCTGTTGACAACGAGCGGCGGCCTGCCCGCCTGGCCACCGGGCAAGCATGGGCGGGTTAAAAGCGGGACATGTACACCTCTAATGCGCACAGGTTGCCCGAACTGTTACGTGAATCGTCACCTTAGTGTGCGCCAGTAACGAGTGGATTGGCAAATATCTATCAGGTTCATTACGTATGTAGATAGTGGACAGTTGGGAATGTGGGCCTCACGGGAAGCGTGCAGGGGATAAGTCCCTGCAGTCGCGCTATTCATCTGTGTCCTCGGTGGCTTAGATGGATAGAGCGCCTGCCATGTAAGCAGGAGACCCCGGGTTCGAGTATCAGTTGGGGCACACATTTTCAGCTGTCCCCATCGAAGTATATCAACAACACCTGTCGGCAGCTGGCGGTTTCAGTTAATTATCATTTAATAAAAGAATGATTTTAAATACACTCATGTTCAGAAAAAAAAACAGAACACCTTGATTGAGTAGAGGTAGGACGTTCATATTGACAGGACACGTATATTAGCGTGTTCTGCCGAAATGCTTAGCATTTCAGTCATCTCGGTTCAGCATGTTGCCTAGTAGGCACAAGGTCAGTCATGGGATCTGATATCTCGTTCCATACGTGATGGCATCGACGCGTATAAGGCGCGAATGGCATCCTGTTATATAGCCATCCATGCTGCATTCACCTGGTTCCAAAATTCTTCTGTGGTGGTTAGCATTGGGCTGCTACTGTCGTTTCACCGTTTCTCACACATTTTCGACTGGCGACAAGTCTGGTGATCTGGCAGGTCAGGGCAAAAGGCTGACATCCTGTGACACCGAAAAGGCATATGTTCATTCAACAACTTGTGGTGGTGCATTGTCTTCCTGAAAAATGGCGTCTGGGATGTTGTGCAGAAAGGGTATACCTGCGAGTCGCAGGATGTCATTCACGTATGTCACACTGGTCACAGTGCCTTGGACACGTACCAACTGTGATTTGTGGTTGTATCCAGTAGCACCCCACACCATAAGGCCTGGAGTTGGCGCTGTATATCTGGTGCGAATGCAGTCTCTGTGATGCCGCTCCCCCTGTCTGCGGCGAACCAAAATTTTCAAACAAACAGAACCTTTATTCGTCCGAAAACACTATCTGATGCTATTCCTGACCCCAGTGACGTCGTTCCATACACCATTACCGTCAAACATGTTTCTCACATTCATCAAAGATTGGCGGAGAAGTGGACGATGCGCACGTAGCCCGTATCGTAATAAAAGGCGACGGACTGTCTCCTCTGATAGTGTACGATGTTTTCCACTGTTACACTGTTGTGTCAGAGCCGAGGAGGACGCAGATTTGTCCTGCAATGCCATGTCGGTTAGGTGTCGATCATCTCGGGGTGTGGACCGGGTGGCGCGACGTCGTTGTGTTCTGCAGCCTTCCACGAATCATTCTTCACACGCCCGTTGCACTGCCGAAACACTTCGTCCCAGACGTTTTCTGGATGGATACATCACATTCTCTCATGCCAATAATGCGCCCTCATTTAAACTCACTGATTTGACGGTATAGTTCGCGCGTACGTCTGCGACGCATCGTGCACGTCTGCTCAAGTCACGCTGATGCATTACCTTCGGTTTATAGCGACAACGAGAGCTGCAGGCATATTTTATTTATAGGTGGTTGTTGGACCGCTATGTCCGCGTTCACCCTGAACCCGCGGGCTGACATGGTTCAAATGCTAATCACTTCTGCAGAACATACTAATGTATATGTCCTGTGAATATCAACGTCCTGTCTGTAGTAGTACAAGGTGTTCTGTTTTTTTTTCTGGACATGAGTGTAGTTACTACTGTCAGAACATTTACATATGCGATTGCTTAGGCAGTGGGTACACGATGTGGCACTACTCAGTAATAAGGCTTTCTCAGAATATTTTAAGTCACAGTAACTTCAATAACGATGAAGTCTGAAGAAAGAATTGCTGTCGAGAAAGAAAAGAGAGACTCAAAAATGATAACAGGAGAACATGAGATGTATCAGTGCTCAAAGCTTATTGAAATTCCTTCAACTTAGTTCTTCAGATAAGTGGCTTCAATGCTCTGCTTGTACACTGTCCAGTCTCATTAATGTGACCACCCATGAAAAGCTTGAATAAGCACCTTTTGCAGCGCAGACCGCTGCGGGACGTGCAGGAACAGAGACAATGAGATCTTGGAAGGTACCCATGGAGATGTGGAGCCGTGCCTTCTCCAGTGTCGGTTCTAAGCGCTACAGTCTGGAGCCGCGCGACCGCTACGGTCGCAGGTTCGAATCCTGCTCGGGCATGGATGTGTGTGATATCCTTAGGTTAGTTAGGCTTAAGTAGTTCTAAGTCTAGAATATAATAATTCCAATCCCAAAGAAAGCAGGTGTTGATAGATGTGAAAATTACCGAACTATCAGTTTAATAAGTCACAGCTGTAAAACACTAACGCGAATTCTTTACAGACGAATGGAAACACTGGTAGAAGCCGACCTCGGCGAAGATCAGTTTGGATTCGGCAGAAATGTTGGAACACGTGAGGCAATACTGACCTTACGACTTATCTTAGAAAATAGATTAAGGAAAGGCAAACCTACATTTATAGCATTTGTAGACTTAGAGAAAGCTTTCGACAATGTTGACTGGAATACTCTCTTTCAAATTCTAAAGGTGGCAGGGGTAAACTACAGGGAGCGAAAGGCTATTTAAAATTTGTACATAAACCAGATGGCAGTTATAAGAGTCGAGGGGCATGAAAGGGAAGCAGCGGTTGGGAATGGAGTGAGACAGGGTTGTAGCCTCTCCCCGATGTTATTCAATCTGTATATTGAGCAAGAAGTAAAGGAAACAAAAGAAAAATTCGGAGTAGGTATTAAAGTCCATGGAAAAGAAATAAAAACTTTGAGGTTCACCAATGACATTGTAATTCTGTCAGAGACAGCAAAGGACCTGGAAGAGCAGTTGAACGGAATGGACAGTGTCATGAAAGGAGGATATAAGATGAACATCAACAAAAGCAAAACGAGGATAATGGAATGTAGTCGAATTAAGTCGGGTGATGCTGAGGGAATTAGATTAGCAAATGAGACATTTAAAGTAGTAAAGGAGTTTTGCTATTTGGGTAGCAAAATAACTGATGATGGTCGAAGTAGAGAGGATATAAAATGTAGACTGGCAATGGCAAGGAAAGCGTTTCTGAAGAAGAGGAGTTTGTTAACATCGAGTATAGATTTAAGTGTCAGTATTTGTATGTAGCATAGCCATGTATGGAAGTGAAACATGGAGGATAACTAGTTTGGGCAATAAGAGAATAGAAGCTTTCAAAACGTGGTGCTACAGAAGAATGCTGAAGATTAGATGGGTAGATCACATAACTAATGAGGAGGTATTGAATAGAATTGGGGAGAAGAGGAGTTTGTGGTACAACTTGACAAGAAGAAGGGACCGGTTGGCATCAAGGGATCACCAATTTAGTATTGGAGGGCAGCGTGGAGAGTAGAAATCATAGAGGGAGACCAAGAGATGAATACACTAAGCAGATTCAGAAGGATGTAGGTTGCAGTAAGTACTGGAAGATGAAGAAGCTTGCACAGGATAGAGTAGCATGGAGAGCTGCATCAAACCAGTCTCAGGACTGAAGACAACAACAACAACAACAAGTTTAGGGGACCTCAGATGTTAAGTCCCATAGTGCTCAGAGCCATTTGAACCATTTTTTTCTCCAGTGCCGCAACCAGCTCCGCTAGTGTTTTCGGTTGAGGATCCATGGCGCGTACGGCCCGATCTAGGTGGCTGTACAGGTTCTCGTTTGGCTTTAAATTCGGAGAACTGGTAATCAGGGGAGTACGATAAATTCACCCTGGTGCTCTTCGAGTCACGCACGTACACTTCGAGCTGCGTCACATGTTGCATTGTCCTGTTGCCACTTGCCATCGTTGCGAAGAGAGACAAACTGCACATAGTGGCGGATATGATACTCCAGGATAGATCAACAATTGTGTTGATGCATTGTGCATTCCAGAATGAGGCTATCTCCCAGAGAATGCCACGAAGACGTTTGCCGGACCATAACGCTCCCACCTCCGGCCTGGACCCTTCCGACGATTGTTGCAGTGTGTCTGCTTTCAGTCTGATAGAATATAAAACATGAATCATCTGAAAAGGCCACCTGTCACCACTCAGTGGACGTCCAGTTGCGATATTGTCGTGCAAATTCCAGCCTTCGTCGCCGACGAGCAACAGTCAGCATGGGTGCGGGAACCAGGCGCCTGCTGTGGAGGCACACACGCAGCACCCGTTCGCTGAACAGTCGTTGAAGAGACAGTGTTGGTAGTCCGTTGGTTCAACTGGGGCTCAGCTGCCCGTCTATTTGCCCGTTAACACCTCCGCAGCCGTCGTTCAGCCCTATCACCACTGTTATCTTGCCACCGATTATCGCCGTGCACGATACACTTTAACCACGGCGGTACGCGTACAATTTACAAACTTAGTCGTTTCTGAAATGCTTCCAGTCTTGCCCCGAAATCCAATGATCATGCCCTTTTAGACGTCAGATAAATCGCTGTTTCCGCAGTACGATAACGGCTACGCTGTTGTCCGCGTCCGCCGACCAAGTGTTATATACCCTCCACTGCTAGTGCTGCCACCTACCGTCTGAGAATTGTTATTGCACTTGACGTCGAACGTAGGTCGTGGCCACATTAATGTGCAATCTGTATTACGCAAATGACTATAAAGTGAATGACAAAATGACATTTTCTGTACTAGACATGTTATCTATTTCCACTCCATTCACACATGAAACGAAACTGTTCATACGACAGGGACTCAAAGCCAACGACAATTCCTTTCGTAAGGGCGGAGCTGCAGTAGGACATGATCTCCCGCTAGACGAGTCTACACACACACATCGTTTTGATTCAGTTGAATAGCCGTGATGGCTACGGAAGCTCAAGTAAATTAGAGTGCTTCTTTTTCTAAACGCTGTTACTGTCATGGGAAAATAACGTGCTGACATCAGGCTCTGTTTCCTGTTAAGTAAATGAGCAGTGTAAACCGTCGCTCTAGTTCGGTAAATCCACTCTGTCCAATGGATCTGACACCGAGGATGGAAAGTAACCTTAAAGGGAAGCGTTTTTAGGACCAGAGAGAAGTGAAACTACAATCTTTGGCGTCCCTACACTGCAAAATGTGAGAAAACTTTTTTAAAAAAAGAAACTGTTCTTTCGAGTACAGCTCTGGGGCAAGTGTAATACCGGAGTTGGAACTTAAATAGTGGCAACTGTTTATTCACATCCAATACAAAAAAGTTACATGTTTGCACATGTTACTGTCCTTCAAAGTAGCCACCAGCGTTGTGTAGAACTCGTTGCCAAAAATGTTCAAATGTGTGTGAAATCTTATGGGACTTACCTGCTAAGGTCATCAGTCCCTAAGCCTACACACTGCTTAACCTAAATCATCCTAAGGACAAACACACACACCCATGGCCGAGGGAGGACTCGAACCTCCGCCGGGACCAGCCGCACAGTCCATGACTGCAGCACCCTAGACCGCTCGGCTGATCCCGCGCGGCACCCGTTGCCAGCTATGTGGAAGGCGTAGTATACCGTTAGCAGAACCTGTTCTGTTAATGGTGCGAATGGAGCGGTCTACTGCTTGTCGAATCTCTGGAACAGTTCTGAAGCGAATGCCACGCAGTGGTTCCTTTATCTTCGGAATCAAATCAAAGTTACTAGGATTTAAGTCCGGGGAGTATGGTGGATGGTACAGTACTTCCCAGTCCCATCGACCGAACAGTGCAGCCACTGCTTGCGCTGCATGCGCCTGCGCATTGTCGTGTAAAATGATGGGTGGGGTTGTGCAGAAAGTGTCGCCGCTTCTTTCGCAAAGCTGGTTGCAGGTGACTTAAGTCTTTGTGATTTTGATTTGATTGCTTAAATATCTTCAGTATTTTCTATTTCGTTAAATATGAAATTTGATGGAGAAGCAGCACGTATGTACGATGGCAATACATAAACTCAACTGTACTGCCAACTTACACAAGAGGCTTCAGTTTAGCGTACGCCGCTGTTCAGGATGCTCTGCAGAAAAGTGTACAAATGTCACAGAGGGGACTGAAGTTGGTGTCCTGTAACACAGAGACCCGTTGCGTATGAATAAAACTAGCGAATACCGTTGATGACGTTATCTCTACCACGTATATGATCAATTTACGATTTAAACCCACCGTCATTAAATCTGCATTTCAGTTCGCTGAGGCGACGCTTGCTGGCCGACAGTGAGGAATCACCGACAGTACGTACCACGCCAGTCGCCAGGCCACGAATTCGATTTTAATCTGAGATGACTAATACTGTGTACTCCATTCGTGTTCTGAGGTGAATAGGTGCAGCATTCATCTAAACTGACGTGAGAAATGGCTTGCAATCTATAATAAGGCATGCTCAGTTACCAGACCAATGGTTGTTATTTTATACGTAACAAACTTTCTCGTGGGTGGCTCCATAGACACCCGCAAGGGGGGATGCGGTGGGGGGGGGGGGGGGGCGGGGTGGCAGCGGGAGAGTTACACTTGGCCCCTTCTGGAACCTGGGTTTTTTATACATTACAGAATCCTCTCGAATTTCTAGGAATCATTGTCTGTGCCTACACTAAACTTCAGATGTAACATTGCCCAGCATGAAGAGAAATATTGCAGCTCTAGCAGTCATTACGGTTACAGCGCGGAAGCGCTGTAACAAATATGCCTGGAAGGCCGTGCACAGTATCGCAGTTTGGGAGGTACTGGTACTCGATTCCTGTTTTAGCTAGGAACGTGGCGTAAAAAGCTTTTGGTTTAGCCTGAACCAACGGCCATTTGCATGGCCATTTGAACATCTGTCTTAATGTAGCTATGTTTTTTTGTGAAAATCGATTAATCCTTTTGCAAGAGATTTTAACTGGGCAGAAATTAATGCGCTGCTAATGGCAAGTGCACCGTTCGGATTTTACGTGCAAAAACAACCAGTCTTAAATAAATGCGGACTAGAGCGAGACTGATGGTTCGAATTTGTTCAGCTGGTGCATCGGACCTAGGTTTATGATATGTTTTAACTGTTTCAAAACTCTTGCTTTGTTTGGATTTTACCTGCAAAAGAATACGTTTTTCTGGGAGGATTTGAAGCGCGCTACGTTCTATAGTTGAAACTTGTACGAATCGGTTCAAACTTCGCGTTTAATGCAGATAAATGGATAAAGTTAAAACGAAAGTTTTTATCGAGTAGTCTTTATCCGTTGTCGAGGAACGAAAAGAATTAGGTTTTCGGCTTATCTGGCAGCTTCAAAGATATTTAAATCAAAACGTCTTCACATATTCGAGCTCTTTTCCGAGTTAACCTTACTTCTCCAGTGCAGTGAGCTTTCTTAGGTGCACGCAGTGTTACGTGTATGGCGAGGGGTGTAAGAACTTTACTTTTTACTTTTTCGTGTCCGGAAACTACAATTTGTTTGCCCAATATTGGGCAATGGCCAATGCTTCTTCTTTAGCCAGCCATAGATCGTCGAGGGTGCATCTGTGCGGGCAGGCTGGGCATTGTAGGAGATATTCCATGTCCCGTCGAGTGCCGCAGTCGCATTTGTCGTCATTTTCGTCCAACAAACCCCATTTGATCAGATTAGATTTCACAGGAGCCACCCAGTTCTGATGCGGTTAAGCATTCTCCAGGTTTTACAATCACCAGAAACCACGCTTGGTGGGTCCTCTCTTAGTGGACGGTAGATGGGGGGCTCATCTAAGGCGCAACTTAGGAAACGGCGTCTGGATTTGAGTCTGCTAGGGCCACACTCCATACCAAATGTTGAGTGACGAGCATCAAAGGTTTGTTTTAGCTTCTCGGTGTGTTCATGGGCTTTCCTACGTGAGTCAGGGTTTGTGAAACCTGCGGCCCTGTAAAGATTTTCTATGGGGGTAGGTTTCATGCAGCCTGTCACTATCCTGCATGTTTCATTCAAGCTAACATCTACCTTTTTTGCGTGGGCGGATCTGCACCATACCGGGCAGGCATATTCGGCAGTTGAGAAGCACAAAGCTGAAGTTCTGACCACGGTAGGTTTGGCACCCCATTTGCTGTTGGACAGCTTTCTTATTAGGGAATTTCGTGCTTCTACTTTTTTGCGTGTTTTTTCGCAATGATATTTGTATGTCAATGTTCTGTCCAGCACGACGCCAAGGTTGGTGGGAGTATGTGTGTGTTCTAGTAATGTCCCATCCCAGGTAACACTGAGCCTGTACTTTGCCCGCCTCGAGTTCAGATGGAATGCACTCACTTGAGTTTTGGAGGGGTTGGGTTTTAGAGAATTCTTTTTGTAGTAGGGTGACATTATAGAAAAGGCGGTTTCTAGTTTCTCCTTGATGGCTTCAAACCTGTTGCCTTGAACTGTTATTGCCAGGTCGTCTGCATATACAAAAGTTTTGGTTTTGTCTGGAGTTGGTTGGTCATTTGTATATATGTTGAACAGGATTGGCGCCAACACGCTCCCTTGGGCGAGCCCATTTTTCTGATTCCGCCATCGACTTTTTTTCCCCTCAAGCATTACGAAGAACTGTCTATTTTGGAGCAGGGATTCGATTATCTTGACTAGGTGGTAGTCTTTCAGGGTCTCGTAGATTTTATGCAGTAGTGTCCGGTGATGTACTGTATCATAGGCGGAACTTAGGTCGACTAGTGCCAGCCCGGTGATTAGTTTATTCTCAAACCCATCCTCGATATGTTCCGTCAATGCTAGAATTTGACTGGAACAGGACTTTCCAGGTCTTACACCTGCTTGGTGTGGAATTAGCTTCGAGTCAACGATCTTCTCTATTCTGTTGAGGATCAATCTTTCGTAGAGCTTAAACAGATGGCAGAGAAGGGTTATGGGTCGATAGCTCTTCGGAGGCTCTGGGTCCTTCCCGGGTTTAAGGAGAGCCACCACTTTTGACTTCCTCCACAGTTTCGGGATTTGAAAGGTTTCACGGCACACGTTAAATGTCCAAGTATCCAGTCCCTGGCGCCAAGGCCGAAGTTTTTAATCTGTTCCACGCAAATATCATCAAACCCAGCGGCTTTCCCATTCTTCATGGTATTGATGCCATTGTTCAACTCTCTCATGCTAAATGGTTTCTGGAAGTTGGTGTTTTCCGTTGGCAGTAGGCGTGTGATTTTAGTTTTCTGACGTTTGGAGTTGAACTTGCCGTTTAGAAGGAGTTGGTTGGCCACCTGGTTCATAGCTACGTTGGCCGGGGCCTTGCTTAGCCTTCGGTCACCATCCAGTTTCTTAATCAGGTTCCAGGCTATTTTGCTACTGTGGGACATATCCATTCTTTCTAGGGTTGCTATCCACTTCTTCTCGCGTGCCTCGCCGAGGGCTGACGTTAAAACTGTGCCACAGGTGATGGCTTCGTCGCTGAATGGGTCTTCCGCGAACAATACTTGATACTTCTCCAGGATGTCCTTTGAGGCATTTGAGAGCCTTGGGATATAGTGTTGTCTGCAACCCCTAGGAATATATTGTCTAGATACCTTTCGCAAAGTCTCAACAAAGGTAAGGTAATTATTTGGTGTTGGGGTCAGACTGGCTAATTCCTCATCCTGCGCTTGGGAATATTCTGACCACCTAGCCCTTTTAAAGTTGAATCTCCTACGGAAAGGTATTTTGGTTGTTTTGGTTGTTGAGTAGACTTGGATTCCAATAGGTCGATGTTGTGTCTCTGGGATTGCATCATATACTCTTTTGCAGCAGGTGTCGTAGATGTTCCGGCTGAGGAAGCAAATATCGGGATTGTAACCTCGCTTCCAAATTTTGCTGTTGAAGGAGCAGGGGAGCTTGGGGTCGTGGAGAAGTGAGAGGTTATTTGCCTCAGCCCATTGTTCTAGCAGCTGACCATTGGCGTCTGTCTCGTCGTAGCCCCAGGTGGTGCTGTGGCTGTTAAAGTCGCCCACAACGAAGTGTGTCCTTTGGTTGTTGAAGCTTTCTGGCGTTGAAGTGTGTAAGTTCTGGCCGGGGGGTTTATATACGGAGCATATTGTAAATGATCCACTCTCTATCGCTAACACTTCAATGTTGTTGGTGGCTGTTTAACTCGTGGAAGAGAGCAGCATCTCGGGTCTGGTAAATATTGCGCTCCCATACCTTCTGTGAGGTACTTCTACTGCCAAGCGCATTCCTTTGATATTGGGTCTGTTTGCTGTTTCATGTCTATGCGTTTCCTGCAAACACAGTACGTCCCACTTTTCTGATCGGCATAGTTGCAATATTACATCCTCCTTATTCTTGGTGATTCCCTCGACGTTCAGGCTGACGACCGTCAGGGTTCGTTTTTGGCTTTTGATTGCATTGGTTTCCGGTGGTGGAAGGTTTGGCCGTTGTCCCATTGGGCAACGTTTCCGGGGGGCGCCGGCATTTTACTTTCTTCTACGTAGCATGTAAGTAAAATGCACACGTGGAGGCACCTTCCTTGCTCCCCGGGTATAAGAACAAATAGACACAAATGTATGTGCTTCTAGAGAGTCGAATGTATCTACAGCAAGAAGTAGGGTGAATGAGGTTGCATAAATAATGGGAAGTGTGCCAGAATGGGGATGCATGCATCGTAGAGTTTCCAAAAATGGTTCAAATGGCTCTGAGCACTATGGGACTTAACTTCTGAGGTCATCAGTCCCCTAGAACTTAGAACTACTTAAACCTAACTAACCTAAGGATATCACACACATCCAGGCCCGAGGCAGGATTCGAGCCTGCGACCGTAGCAGCAGCGCGGTTCTGGACTGAAGCGCCTAGAACCGCTCGGCCACTCCGGCCGGCCCCATGTTAGTTATGGCTGAAAGATCTCTGGCCGGCCTAGAGTTTCCAGAATGGGTATGCATGCATCCTAGAGTTTAATGACATTTTGTGTCACGTTGCACGACATGACAAATACCATGTTGGATGAAGTGATGGCAAGTGTCTTGTTATCCGACATGAGATCATGTATCATGTTACTTTACATGACAGAATGCATTACACTACATGACAAGGGTACTACTATTACTACTACTACTACTAAGTAAAAAAGTGCGAATATGTCAAGAGGTAGTGGTTTAAATGTCTTTGAAGCTGCCAAATAAGTCGAAAAACTAGTACCTTTTTTTACGTACCAAACTGTGCCAAGAACACGTTCCCATTAGAAAATATTGCAAAAAATTTCGAGCTTGGCGAAATGTCCTTCCAGGACTGGGACGTTCTCGAAGTTTCTGGATGAAACATAGCCCCACATACAATCATAGAGTTACAAATTCTGCGGTCCATTTGGCAGGCTGCATAATAATGTTGACAAACTGGAGAGACGAAGGTTATTCTGGTGCAGTCGTAGTCTCGTAACAGCTGATTCTCCGGGCCAAGTTGGGGAAGTACAACGAAAAACCAGTCCAAAGTTGCAAATTTCACTTCTTTTATTCACTTGATGACTGTTTTCGGGCCGGGACCCATTTTCAAATCATCGTAACACAGTCAAGAATGGTATTTCCGAAAATGTAAAAACGATGTCCAAAATATTCAAACGAACAGATACAGCCGATGCATACAGGTAACTGTAATTGTTC
This sequence comes from Schistocerca serialis cubense, assembly GCF_023864345.2. Lineage (NCBI taxonomy): Eukaryota > Metazoa > Arthropoda > Insecta > Orthoptera > Acrididae > Schistocerca > Schistocerca serialis. The sequence continues at coordinate 261,538,790 of NC_064641.1, forward strand.
GTTAACACATTTTTGATATGGTTTCTACTTGGGAAAACCATTTTTCACAGTGTTTTACGATGAATTGAAAATTGGTCCCGGCCAGAAACTAGTCATCGAGTGAAGAAGAAACTTAAATTTGCCACTTTGGATTGGTGTTCCGTTGTACTGATTAACAGAAGTTGCTGACCCACAGCTATTCCAGCATGCTGGAAGTTCGTTAAGTTCAGGATGGCTTTGGGTGGTTCTCTACCTTCGTCTAGTTATATATTGGCACTGCGTCGATATCTTACGCCACGTTTCGTGGCCCTTCATGGAGAATCATTCTGGGCTTACCTTTCAGCAAGATAATGCCCGACCGCACACGGCTTGTCTTTGTGCTTGTCAAACCCTGCCTTGGCCAACAAGGTCGCCGCATATCTCTGCAGTTTAGAGCACTAATGTACTGGGACCTCCAATCAGCTCGAGGTTTTGACGATCTAACGTGCCACAGTGTACTTTGCTGAGAGGGAGACCTAGAACTTTATTAGACCCTTGCTTTTAACACGAGTAAAAACTAGGGGGAAAATACTCCTCAATTAAATGATCAATAATAAAATATTAAAAACCGCATTTCAAATACAGATGATTGGCTGTCATTTATGTGTAGCACGGGAAGCAATCAGCCACTCTGAAACGTGATAAAAGCATCAGATAAGCGTCTGCACACACACACACACACACACACACACACACACATACAAACACACACACACAACGTACAATGACTAAGTCTTTTACAAAATTAATTTGATGATCATGAGATAAAATATTTCTTGATTAAAAGTGAACTGCAGCGCTACAGGATTCTCATCCCATGTGCACCCTTAAAAGCTGAATATTGCCGTCAGGGGAAAAAGTCACAGTAATGATGAATTAATGGTCGCCTTCATACAAAGCCAACACCTTCGGCTACATAGTGACTGTTTTTGCTATGTGACAATATCGTTTTACCAAAGGTAATTTCTGATATATGCAGAAAAGCGAAAAAATACGGTGTAATTACTTAAAGCACATAATCTTATGTGGAGTAGAAGAAGATGACTAACCGGAAGTTTTTGATTTTTTCTTGCACCCACTATTATTCCCAACCACAAGATAATTATTATGCTGTGGCGAGTTGTTGAAAACATATGTGTCAATCTATTTGATTCATTTCTAAGCAAAGTTCAGTTATTTTAGAGATGGCCTTTAGTCGTGCTATTAAAGTTACATTGAGTACTGCATTTTGTGAAAAGAGTAATTAGGGTGCGACGAACAATAGTACTTCTGAGACGCTATTGTATGCTGAAAATGTTACCCCTGGGGTCCGTACTGGAACGACGAGACATGGGGGAAGAAGCAGTTTCTTCAATTTTAAATCATCTACAATTGCAATCACGAGTAGCTGAATTACGGTGCTATGTGAGATACTTATTTTATAACTCTCATCGTCGGACGGGAACCCATAACTACGCACTTACCACCTACTCGTTGCAGAGGTCACCGTTATTGAGCCCAGCACACTCTGAGAGATCGAAGAGATTTGTATACGCCACAATCATTATAGTTACTACCATCAAATTCATATGCGACTTTTTTTTGAGTCATCAGTCTCCCGAATGGTTTCATGCGGCCCACCACGAATTCCTCTCCTGCACCAACAACCTCTTCATCTCAGAGTGGCATTTTCAACCGACGCCCTCAATTATGTTCTGGATATATTACAATCTCTATCTTCATCTACAGTTCTTGCCCTCTACAGCTCCCTGTAGTATCATTGAAGTCATTACCTGATGTCTTAACAGATGTCCTACCATCCTGTCCCTTTTCCTTCTCAGTGTTTTCCATATATTCCTTTACCCTCTGATTCTGCGCAGAACCTCCATATTCTTTACCATATCAGTCAACCTAATTTTCAACATTCGCCTGTAGCTCTACATCTCAGATGCTTCGATCATCTTCTGTTCCGTTTTCCCACAGTCCATTTTTCACGGCCGTACAATGCAGCGCTCCAACGCACATTCTCATATATTTCTTCCTCAAATTAAGTAGACTTTTCTTGGCCGGGAATGCCATTCTTTCCAGTGCTAGTCTGCTTTTGATGTCCTCCCTGCTCCGTCCGTCACTGGTTGTGTTGTTGCCTAGCTAGTAGAATTACTTAACTTCATCTACTTCATGACCATCAATCCTGACGTTAAGTTCCTTGCTGTTCTCATTTCTGCTCCTTCTCAATACGTTCATCTTTCTTTGGTTTACTCTCAATATATCTTCTGTTCTCATTAGACTGTTCATTTCATTCAGCAGATCGTGTTATTCTTCTTCACTTTCTCTCTGGATAGGAATGTCATTAGTGTATCTATCATTGACATCATTTTACCTTGAATTTTAATTCCACTTCTGAAACTTTTATTTCCATTATTGCTTACCCGATGTACATACTGACCTGGAGAGGTGAAAGACTACATCCCTATCTTACACCCTGTTTAATCCGAGCGCTTTGTTTTTGGTCGTGCACTCTTATTTTTCTCTCTTGGCTCTTGTACATATTGTATATTAAACGTCTCCCTATAGCTTACACCTATTTTTTTCAGAATTTCGAACATCTTGCACCATTTTACATTGTCGAACGCTATTTCCAGGTCGACAACACCTATGAAACGTGTCTCGATTTTTCTTTAGTCATGCTTCCATTATCCGTAGCGTCAGAACTGCCTCTCTGGTGCCTTTACCTTACTTAAAGCCAAACTGACCGTCGTCTAACACATCCTCAATTTCCTTTTCAATTCTTCTGTATGTTATTCTTGTCAGCAAAATGGATGCACGAGCTGTTAAGCTGATTCTGCGATAATTATCGCACTTTACAGCTCGTGCAGCGTTCGGAACTGTGTGGATGATATTTTTCCGAAATTCAGACGGTATCTTTCCAGGCTCCTACATTCGACACACCAGCGTGAACAGTCGTTCTGTTGCCACTTTCCCCAATGATTTTAGAAATTCCGATGGATTGTTATCTACCCGTCTCCCTTATTTAATCTTAAGTTCTCCAAAGGTCTCTTGAATTCTGATTATAGTACTGGATCCCCTATCTCTTCTAAACCGACTCCTGCTTCTTCTTCTATCACATCAGACGAATCTTCCCCCTCATAGGTCTTCAATGTGCTCTTTTCACCTATCCGCTCTCTCCTCTGCATTTAACAGTGGAATTCCCGTTGCATCCTTAATGTTACTACACTTGCTTTTAATTTCACCGAGGGATGTTTTGACTTATGTCGAGTCCTTCCAACTATCATTTCTTTTTCGATTTTTTTAAATTTTTCATGCAGCCATTTCGTCTTAGTTTCCCTGCACTTCCTATTTATATAATTCCTCAGTGACTTGTATTTTTGTATTCCTGTGTTTCCCTTAACATTTTTGTACTTCCTTCTCTCATCGACCAGCTGAAGTATTTCTTCTGTTACCCATGATTTATTCGCTGTTACCTTCTTTGTACCTATCCTTTCCTTCCCAACTTCTGTGATTTCCCTTTTTAGCGATGTCCATTTCTCTTCAACTCTAATGCCTACTGAGATATTCCTTATTGCTGTATCTACAGCCTTAGAGAACTTCAATCGTATCTCGTCATTCCTTAATACTCCAGTATCCCACTCCTTTGCGTATTGATTCCTTCTGACTGATCTCTTAAACTGCAGCCTACGTTTCATCACTACTAAATTGTGGTCTAAGTCTATATCTGTTCCTGGGTAGTAGGCCTTACAGTCCAGTATCTGATTTCGGAATCTCTGTGTGACGATGATGTAATCTAAATGAAATCCTCCCTTATCTCCCGGTCTTTTCCAAGTATACATCTTCTACTTGTGATTCTTGAACCGAGTATTCCCTAACTGATCCTTATTGCAGAACTCAAATAGTCCTTCGCTTGTCTCGTTTGCGCTACCAAGCCCATATTCTCCCGTAACCCTTTCTTCTACTTTCTCCCCTACAACCACACTCCAGTCCCCCTTGGCTATCAGATTTTCATCTCTCTTTGCGAACTGAACTACCCGTTCAGTATCCTCGTATACTTTTTTTATCTCTTCATCTATAGCTTGCGACGTTGGCATGTATACCTGAACTATTGTTGTCGATGTTGGTTTGCTGTCGATTCCGATAAGAACAGCCCTATTACTGAACTGTTCACAGTAACACACTGTCTGACCTACCTTACTACTCATAACGAATCCTCCTCCCGCTATACTATTTTTTGCTGTTGTTGATATTACCCTACACTCATCTGGCCAGAAACCCTTGTCTTCTTTACATTTCATTTCACTGACCCCTACTATACCTAGATCGTGCCTTTACATTTCTATTTCCAGATTTTCCAGGTCCTCTACCACGTTAAAGCTTTTGGTATTCCACGCCCCGACTCGTAGAACGTTATTCTTTCGTTGTTTATTCAATTTTTTCTCATGGTCAGCTCCACTTTGACAGTCCCCTTCCGGAGATCCGAACGGGAGACTATTTCGGAATCTTTTGCCAATGGAGAAATCATCATGACACATTTTCAACTACAGGCCACGAGTCCTGTGAATACATGCTATGTATCTATAATCTAGTGTTTTTCCATTGCCTTCTGCATCCTCACGCCTTTGATCATTGCTGACTCAACCGCCTTTAGGGACAGTTTCTCACTCCAAGGAAATGAGAATGCCCTGACGTATGCCACTACAGAAACCAAAAGGACTGTAGTAGAGTCTCGTTTTCACTAGCGGTTGAGATCTGGAGGGTTTGTGAGAAAACGCCAAGAAAAGCGCGGGGTATGAGGGGTGAGGTGTGGGGATAAGGCGGCTGAATGTTACTGTTATGGCTGCTGGGCGCGAGTTTGGAGCGAAAAATGGACCGCCATACGCTTTTATGTCGGACTTCTAAAGTCTCCGACCCCTGCTGGATGTCTCAAGTGTTTGGCTCCTTACTGTGGCATGGGAGTCGTTAGCATGACAGACGAACAGATGAAGACAGTATGACGTCATCTGTCTTCTGTATTGACATGCGTTGTAAGATTAAAGTATGCTGATTTTCAGCTGGTGTAGAAAGAAGAAATGGAAATTACTATATAATACTGGGAAAGTATTGAGATATTTCACATTATTAAACAACCACATTGACGGAATTAGGAAGTGCTACACCACGATGAAACTCTGTCTAGATGTTCATCATATAACTGGGAATTTAGGTTACATCCCAGTCGGAACTGAAGTCCATCATCATCAGTATGAGGTGTGACATTCACAGGCATGAACACACATGTATTCGATGCTAAGTGGAAGCAGACAGCTCTATGGGTGCGAATCAGGGAACTGGACAGGTCAGTTGAGGTTTCGTACATTCCTCAAGCCCTTTGTGGTGAGAACTGCTGTGTGTAATCTTGCATTATCCTGCTGGAATGTGCCACGTACCGAAGCATAGAATGGACATAAATAAAACTGACAAATGCAGGGGCGGATTCCTGACTGAAAATGGACAGCAGGTCCTACGAACTTGTGTCCGGAAATGGACGGTGTGTGTGCAACGACAACAAATTGTCCCGGAATGTAGTACACAGCTGCATCGCGCCCCCGAGAGTGGTCTCCATGGGATTTCTGGTGGTAGGGGTAGTTGTGGTTGTCATGCAGGAAACACATAATGGTACTTTGCCTTAAACCATGTTGGCGGGCCACTTTCGTGGTATTTGTACTTATGTGCGTCTCAATATCTTGTAGAGCCTGGTCCTCCAAATCTGGTGTACGCACAGTCCGCCGCCCCCTGCATATTCATCTGTCTGAAAGGACCCATGATCACACAAACGCCCAGAAAGTGCGTTAAATGTTGTTTGATGTTGCTGATGTCCGTTTCCATTTGCTTGGCCGCACACAAACGCCATCTCCGCTTGTTCGCGACATGAATACCGGGCCATTTTGCTGCTCGCAGTACGCTGCGTGAGTCACACAGCCCGTAACGCACAAGGAACACAAGTCAAGTGACCAGAGGAACTTTCATTCGTCAGCGCCATTACCATGGCAACGAAGCATTTCTTGACACGCGTCCATACGACATTTTTCCTCCATTTTCAGTCAGGAATCATCCGTCCCTGTAGTTAATCACTCTGTAGAATGAGATTGTTAAAATGGAAACTGCAAAAAACACGAGTACTAAATATGTAAGCTTTTGGTCAGAAGGCTTTCTTTTAAAATAGACAAAACACACACACACACACACACACACACACACACACACACAAAACAACGAAAGTATAGTCGTCAGATCTAAAACACAGTAGAAAGAAGAAATGGTTCAAATGGCTCTGAGCATTATGGGACTTAACTACTGAGGTCATCAGTCCCCTAGAACTTAGAACTACTTAAACCTAACTAACCTAGGGACGTTACACACATCCATGGCCGAGGCAGGATTCGAGCCTGCGATATAGCGGTCGCGCGGTTCCATACTGTAGCGCCTAGAACCGCTCGGCCATCCCGGCCGGCCCTACTGCTTCCTGCGGGAGTGTATCCCCCACTGGGCCAAACACGTGGACGTCGGAAGATGCGAGATCCGGGCTGTAGAACAGTCCAATAAAGTTTTGTGAGCTGCTCTCTGGTGCGCAGACTTGTGTGGGGCGTTGCTTTGTCACGGAGAAGAAATTCGTTTACATTTTTGTGATGAACACGCTGAAGTCGTTGCTTCAGTTTCCTGAAGGTAGCACAGTACACTTCAGAACTGATCGTTGCTCCATGAGGATGGTCGTCAAACGCAATAATCGCTACAGACTTCCAGAAGAACGTCGCCATGACTTTACGTGTATGGGTGCGTCTTTGAACTTTTTCTTCGGAGGAGAGGTGGATTGGCGCCACACCGTGGATTGCTGTTGTGTCTCCTGTTCGAAGTGATGAACCCATATTTCGTTGCCTGTAATATTGTTCCACAAAAAAGTGTCACCATCAGCACAGATGGTCTTCGTTGCCCTTTATTGCCTTCCGTTAGATGGCGAGGAACCCAGCTGGCGGACACGTTCGAGTACCCCGAATGGTGGACCAGGGTATCAGCGCTACCAACAGAGACGTCCAGATCGATTGTGACCCGTCGATCACCTCGAATGAGAGTGTCCGCATTGCAGGAGTCACAGCTGTGTGCGGCCGATCGGCAAGCGGAAGATCGGATAGGTTTGCGCGGCCTTGTTGCGATGATGACAGTTACAGCTTGGCACGCACCACCATTGCAGACGGTACTTTGAGGGCTGCGTATGGCGCCACCACGAATCGGAACTTCATGAAACTACAGGAGCTGAAGGGGGAGTATTTCATAATGTACCAAAACAAAATTCCGCATTTTTCCAACCGAAATTAACAGGAAAAAAAGAGTTGCATTATTTTTTAAACGCCCATGGAAGTTCTAACGTAATAGCACTAGTAGAAAAAAATAGTTTACATTCGCTTTTGAAAAGTAGAATAATACACATAAATTAAAGGCAAGTAAATTTAGACTGTAGACCAGGGGTTCCCAACAAAATTTTCTCGAGGACCCCCTCATCGAGCATGATTGGTACCTTGTCATATCACAGTATCAACTACCTAAAAAAACCAAATGAAGCGTCTTTTTATACCTTTTCTATTTTTGGTACTTAGAAAAAACATTGAAAAAATACTGAGTTTAAAAGTTTTTCAATTTAGCCATCATTGTTATTAACTATTTGCCTGTATCTAATTCTAGTTTTGCGCTAGAGTGTGCTAGTGTCAGTTGGCTCTAGGTACACGCTAGACACAGAAGTTAGCGTTCGCTAAAGCTCTGCTCATGCAGGAAGCGGCCAAAACAAAAAATCTGTTATCATACGAAATATATTTAATATATTTTTTATTGTAATAGCATCTTGCGGACTTCTCTGGCATAGCTCGCGGACCCCTGGGGGTCCGCGGACCACCTGTTGGGAACCACTGCTGTAGACAATGACAGCAATGAAAGTGAGGAATGGATAGAAGAGAGAGAGATAGAGATGAGATAGAACATAAATAATGAAAAGAGGGAAAATTGAAGTGACCTGACTGACTGACTGGCTGATGCATGAGCTGTTAAGATTATTGTGCGATAATTCTCGCACTTGTCGGCTCATGCTATCTTCGGTACAGTGTGAATGATGTTTTTCCGAAAGTCAGATGGTATATCCCCAGTCTCATACATTCTACACACTATCGTGAATAGTCGTTTTGTTGGTACTTCCTCGGCCGGCCGGAGTGGCCGAGCGGTTCTAGGCGCTACAGTCGGGAACCGCGCCACCGCTACGGTCGCAGGTTCGAATCCTGCCTCGGGCATAGATGTGTGTGATGTCCTTAGGTTAGTTAGGTTTAAGTAGTTCTAAGTTCTAGGGGACTGATGACCTCAGAAGTTAAGTCCCATAGTGCTCAGAGCCATTTGAACCATTTTTGGTACTTCCTCCAATGAATTTAGAAATTCCGATGCGATGTTACTGTCCCTTCTGCCTTATTTAAACTTAAGTCTTCCAAAGCTCTTTAAAATTCTGATTCTAATAGCGGATCCCCTGTTTTTTTTCCTGTCGACTGCTGCTTCTTCTATCAAACGTCATCAGATAAATCTTCCCCTTGACAGATGCCTTCGGTGTACTCTTTCCAGCTATCCGCTCTCTCGTCTGCATTTAACAGAAGAATTCCCGTTGTACCCTTAATGTTACCACACTGTTGTTACAAAACACCGAAGGTTGTTTTGACTTTTCTACACGCTGAGTCAGTCTTTCCGACATTCATTTATATTTCGAATTCTTCACATTTTTCACGCAGCCATTTCGCCTTAGCTTCCCTGCACGTTTTTTAAGAAAAAGTCAAGGGATTAACGCAAGGAACTGGCTCTGTTTTTCTAGAAATGCAACAGTGTATCGGCTTGCGCGCAGAGTGCATGGGAACTTGTTTCAGACGCGGACAGCAGAACGGGACATTAGGTTAATGATTTTTTAAAAGACGCACCGCTGTTGTTGTTGTTGTGGTCTTCAATCTGAAGAAACGTCTGAAGCACCTCTCCACGCCTGTCTACCCTTGCAAGCCTCTTCATCTATGAATAACTACTGTAACCGACATCCATTTTAATTTGCTTACTATATTCATCCCTCGGTCCCCCTCTACTATTTTTACCCACCAGGCTTCCCTCCATTACCAAACAGACGGTTCCTTAATGCCGCAAGATGTATCAACTGTTATGTCATAAATTTCGTTTTTCCTCAGTTCGATTCAGTACTTCCTGATTTGTTACTCGGTTTACCCATCTTATTTTCAACTTTCTTCTTTAGCACTACATTTCAAAAGCCTCTGTTCTCTTTTTGTCTGAACTGCCTATCGGCACAGCTTGGATACCAGATAAGTGAAATCTAGTATGGCCATTATGATTTACAAGCGTGGATCGATGGCATTGCATACAGAACATATCCTCTGTCAACCACGCTGGCTTTGCTGCAATATAAAGAGTTCCAGAGCCTCAGTATAGTGTCTATAGTGACTGTAATGGGTGACTACACTAGTTGATTCTAACAGCTTCTAACAGTACGCTGGGAAGCTACATCTCTCATGTATCATATGTGTTCATTAAACAGTTGAATATTTGATTTGACAGTTTACCAATATGTGGGCTTTACTACTTTCTATTTAATTCATTAAGCGATAATATTAATGACGCGCGTAGCATTGCTTTGATTTGTCATACAGGGGTAATAATAATTTCGTTGCTGCTACACGCTTACAACTTTAGCTCATGGTTCATTTTTGCAAAAGATTTATAGCATATGAGCTGAATCACATCTCTGAATTTCTAAATCTGCGTCATTCCAAACAGTAATACGAAAGTACGCTCTAAGACAAAAAAAAGGCTCTCCACGAAGGAATTATCGGAATGGGACGGAAATCAGTAGATGCAATGAAGAGCTACAGAGAAACAAATAATTACAATTTCAGAAAAAAATAGATGATTTATACAAAAGAAAGAGCTTTACAAACTGAGCAAGTCAGTAATGCGTTGGTCCACCTCTGGCCCTTGTGTAAGGAGTTATTAGGCTTGGCACTGATTGACAGAGTTGTTGGATGCCCTCCTGAGGGATATCGTCTGTTCAACTAGTGTGTTAAATCGTCAAAATCCCGAGCTGGTTTGAGCACCCATCCCATACTGCTTAAAGCGTTCTCAAGGGGGAAGACATGCGGTCACCTTGCTGGCCAAAGTAGGGTTTGCCATCACGAGCACAAGTAGTAGCAATCCTTGCGGGCAGGCGTTGTCTTGTCGAAATGTCAGGCCGGGATGGCTAGCCATGAAGAACAACAAAACGGGGCGTAGAATATCGTCGACGTACCTCTGAGCTGTAAGGGCGCCGCGGATGACAACCGAAGGGATCCTGCTATGAAAAGAAATCGCACCCCAGATCATCACTTGTGGTTGTCAGGCTCTTAGAACCAATCATCAAGATTTTTCTGTACCTCCGACTTACGTGTTCCTTGTCTTAGAACTCTTAGTGCACAAGGAAAAGTTATGACAGTAGTAACACGAGGGAGTGCTGAAAAGTAATATATTCCAATTTTGTTTTCTGTCCTCAACATCGATTGAGGTATTACTAGTCTTGTAAATTACTCGGTCGACTTTCCCGCTTCACTGACGCAAGTTGCACCCCTCTGCCGCTGGAGTCTCAGAACCACAGCAAGTAACGTGACGGTCTGTGACGTAACAACGTCGGTACGTGAGAGACTCTCAGGAAACTAAGAGCTCGAATTCGAAGAGTTCGTCCATACATGGAGCACCCTCACCTTCAGCGTGACAACGCCAGACCATACGCGGCCGCTATGAAATCTGTTAACAATCCGATGCCTTGGGCTCACTGTCATCGATCATCCTCCATACAGTTCCGACTTGCCCCCAACAGATTTCCATCTATTTGCAAAACTTCAAGAAAACCTTTGAGGATTTCACTTTGATAGTGATGAAGCAGTGCAAGAAGAGGTGAGGTTGTGGCTCTGTCAACAAACTCAAGCATTCTATAGTAAGGGTATCAACAACTGGTCCCTCGTTGGAAGGAATGTGTTCGTCGCCTGTGTGACTGCGTTGAGAAATCAATATGCAGACATGAAAAATAAATAAGTAGAATGTTAATAAAGTTTATTTAATTTAAAAAGGTTTTATGAGTTTTCACAAATAGAATTTGGAGGCTTTACTTTTCAGCACACTCATAATATAATAATAATAATAATAATAATAATAATAACAATAATAGTCAGAATGTTAGAAATAGGGGAAGACGAGGAACGACGTAACATATTTTGGAAATTTTGCAAAAACAGACATAATGTCTGACAGGATAGCCACAATCAGTGATTTTGCAATGTTACTTATAATCCGTCTTGGTTGCAAAATTTTATGTGACGCAGCATGTGAAAGTTGCTGTATTTTGACGGGTTACTCCTGTAACCGAAATATCAGATCTGAAGATGGTTCTAGATGAATCGAAACCGGTCATATGAATAAACATTTTGCAGTGAAGACGGATTGTAAGTAACACATTTTGGAAAACATTTTTTTAGAAATGTCATTCGATAGCAAACGTGAGGTGGCGGGCCACAAGCGGTACTTCTCGCAGTGAACTTCAGAGCATTCAGGATGTCGAATGGTGCCGAGAGCGTCCACACCTTTCACGGGATCACTGTAGAGACGACTAAGTGCAGTGGCAGCAGAGGAGCCGGCGTAGCTTTCAGAGGGGTAGTCTGTTTCCAGGGTATGGCCAATATAACTGACGCTCTGTTACTTCAATGGATGACGCTTGTGGACCTGGAAATCCTCAGTTCGTTCCTCAAGACACTCCCTCTAATGTCTCCAAGTTCGTCAGTATTGTTTCGAGATTTTCCTCACGAATCATAGTTTTAATTATCACTTTGGAAAACATCAAGCTGAGGATATGAAACCTAATGATGATATGTTAGTTCCCTTCAACATATTTACCCTCCAATACCACACGTTTTTTTCCATCAGATACTTTGGTAGTACAAGACTGCATTTTGGTCATTCTGGAAACGCCTGTCACACACGTACTTTTTCTTAAAAAGAAAAAGAAAAACCACTCTGATGATGGTTGAGTCTGCGCCTTTTTCAGGGGTGGTGAAACCACATTTTTTCCATTCAATAAAATTTTTCTGTGTTTGTCACCGCATTGTCAATATATGTCGTTTAACACTACCGACGTTTCGGTCCCTGTTGCGAGCCTCCTTCCTCAGGGTGTTTCTATTTACTGCTGAATGAGGAAACGTCCCTCCCCTTCGTCCTAAACAGCCTATCAACAGCCATGTCTGTAGTTATACAACAAACAAAGTTTTCTCATTCAGCAGAAAAAAACAAAAAAACAAAAAACATCCTGAAGAAGGTCGCTGCAACAGGGACCGAAACGTCTGTAGTTTTATATGTATTAAAAATGCGGTTACAAACCCAGAAAAAATTTATTGAATGTGACAATGGCCGCGGAAGCCTACGTTTATACACATTTTTCCAGTTTGGTCTTTGATATGTCGCTCGGGGTCATAGTCATATACCCAGCTCTCATTCGTGACGATTAGGCGGCTATAGGTGCCTGGCACACCTGCAACATATGTGCTGTTTCCTCGGTTCGGCGGGGTTCTGGAATCTGTGTGAGCAGTCACGGAATCCAGTGGGCACCGACCGTTCGTCAGGTTCAACATATCGTCAAAGACGTTGAATACTGATCTAAGCCTAATTCTCATTATTTCGATTATGAGACGACAAGATGCCAGTTTTTGATAACTTCTCTTGCGGTTTCCCATTCTTCACACACACACACACACACACACACACACACACACACACAGAGAGAGAGAGAGAGAGAGAGAGAGAGAGAGAGAGAGAGCCTGTTCGTTCTTCGTCATTCAGATTTGTTTGACTACATTGGAAGCGTCAAAAAACACAAATGTCACTGAGTACGCAGCTGCAGTCGCAGTCGCAAATGTCGTGATTCCTGCACAGGGAAAGAGAAATATTTTATTTTCATTTTAGCCCGTCAAGACGTGGACATTGTAATGTGAAGATACAGACAGTTTATAAGCATTGACATTGTAGGAAGCCTGCTAACGGTTTACAGAATCCTTATAATTTCAGATTGTAGCTGTAGGTTGTGCTTGCTTGAAGTTTTAGTGTTAGTCCTCTGCTCCCTAGAATCTGTTAGCGCCTGCAGGAAGGCAACCCAGTGAGAAGATTTGCAAAGCGGACACGTGTCGCTCCTTTCCGGACAGTTCGTGTCAACGAAATGCACGCTCGTACTGACGTTTGCCGCGTCACAGACCCTGCCCACATTAAGTACTTGTTTTTATTGTTTCATTTTGGCTTTGGCCAGCAAAGGCCATACAGCCAACAGTAACTGTAATTGGCATTAGAACCATAAAAAGAGTTCGAAGTGCGAACTTAAGTTCTTAATGTAAAATAGCAGCACTAAAGGAAGAACAGCACGTAGTCAGCAGTTGTTAATATACTGTCCGGTTAATATTATTGAAATTTTCACGCTAGAACAATGACAAGAGTATGCAGTACAAAGATAAGCTGGCTGTACAAATTAAGAAACAAAATTGCGACCCAGAGTTCAAACCCAGCGCCGCCCGGTGTGGCCGAGCGGTTCTAGGCGCTTCAGTCTAGAGCCGCGTGACCGCTACGGTCGCAGGTTCAAATCCTGCCTCGGGCATGGATATGTGTGATGTCCTTAGGTTAGTTAGGTTTAAGTAGTTCTAAGTTCTAGGGGACTGATGACCACAGATGTTAAGTCCCATAGTGCTCAGAGCCATTTGAACCATTTTTTTTTTCAAACCCAGCCGGTTCCAGAGGAGAGGGCATCCACAGCCTCTTATAACTGAAAGCTGTCCGACGGCGTCGTTTAGGAAGATAAGTTATTAATGCAGAGTGAAAACAGGAACAGACATTCCAGTTTTCGAATTACGTTGGTTTCATGGGAGGACAAGAGCCAAACAACTTACAGGTCAAAAATGGATGCCGATGTCTTTTAAACAGTTCAAAAGGAAATAATATCTGTATACAAGGGATCGGTGGGGTAAAGCAGCTACACTCGTAATGAGGGGGTAGCCCCTCTCAACCAATTTGTTGTACAAGACTATCTCTGCGGCCGAGTACTTCGTACACTCCAATACGACGTGCTCAGATCCTACACCTCCGCTGTGTCCTGATCACAGTGTCCAGAATCGGTGGTTTTCAACCGCTGTAGGTGGACGGGATAACACCCGTGTCCCAGTCTCATACGGATGAGGGAGGTCGCTTGACAATTGCTAACCTCCGCCGAGGTGAACCATGGCCGAGAAGAGACGTTCGGTTCCGTGGCCTACATGTGACCGCACTTCTAGCGCTGGGATACGTGCCATTTGCAACTCCAGTCGAGATAAGCAGCTTTATTGACCGTTGAGCTGGAATTCATACAAGGGATTGATGTTGGGCGGGACTATCCTTCCATAAGGCCCCTCTTAGCGAGGTGGTCAAGAGGTTGATTGTAGAGATTGTCTTGATGCCATTTTATCCGAATGAAGCGGACGTCAACGTCGAGTATTCGCCCGTCTCATTATCGCCTCCAAGACATTTCTGTTAGTCTCTTTATCAAACACGGGATGCTGTAGTTTCTGGAACATTGAGCACTTATAATGTGAGTTAAAAACTTGGATAAATGCTCTGTGCACTTGTTTTCTGTATGTCTTGTAGTTTTTGTGCAGTCATCTTCTGAAACCCCAGGGGAACTTAAGAATAAGCCTGTCTATCCCATCCTCCCTCGCGTTGGAAAATGAAACGGTGGGATTTTATTTCATACTGTTACTTCCAACTACAACATTAATTAAAATAACTTTATATCAATGTCTTGCACTATGAATGAATTTCTCGTGAAAATGTTAAGTACTCTTTGTCACCAAAGTTTTACATTATACGAAGGACTGTATTTTCAGTTTGATAATGATAATTATTTCCACATTAACTGCGTCTCTTTTTCTTTTCGATCATTTTATGTGATAATACTGTTCTATATGGACATCCAGCATCCAGAAATGCTTCATTTCCATATCGGAGAACATTGTCTACTTCTATTTATAATAACATTAGTCATAAGAACCACACAGAAGCAGAATGTACCAACACTGCATGAAATGCTTTCTTACGTGATGTGTTCAAAATACTCTCTCTGTTACTGCACAATAACTTGTGCATTAAGTCGTAATTCTTAGGTTCGACAACAGTGTTTGTTTAACCAATTGAACGAAGAGAATGCTGACATGTCACTCCGTTCATTGCTAGCGTTGACATGCAACTATCTTCATTGTTCTACTACATGGTCCAGTCACATTAAACTGTGCCGGATGGCAGGTGTAATGGTACTTGAATTACGTAACCATTACGGCACCTCACCTGAACCTCTCGATACCAGTAATATTCTACTGTGTTTCTGTTAACTACTTAACATATTTCTGAGACAACATTCAGATTTGATTTCATTTGTGATACATCGATATGTTCATATTGCAATGATATTATTCTTATGTGTATTCTTTCTTTTGTTACTATGATCTTTGACGTACTTGTAACTCTGATTTTTGGGCGCGTAAGCGATTATTAGTTAGTTGTTAACTTGTTAGAGAGTCGGAAGTTGAGAAAGTCGAGTGTTGGACGTCATGTTGGAAAGACGCATAACGTAGTCCGCTTATAAAATATGAACTTTAACACTGACTGTGAGAGAGATGTTTTCAAGTACGTTTTGTATTGTGAAGTGATGTTTGTGTGTCACGTGATATTGCAATAAAAGCAATCAAAAGGAAGTGTAACTTAAATTCGGAGTGCTGATTATTTTTTTTTTTACATCACTATTGTGCTAACTTTGAAAGGTGTAATCTTCAAGAATGGTTTGTGAAGCGCATCAACAAAACTTTTGAATATAGCACGATAAAACCTAGGCCCCTTTGCATCCGGGCTTGGAATCATAACCACCTAGGTTTTCAACGATTGAGCCATGATTTTACGACGAGACCAGTGTGGGAAACACAAAAAGATGAGTGCCTAGTTTTTTGATTATTACATGAAATGACTTTATTAACTGTGCTCTAATGACACCTACCACATAATATGACTGTTGTTGCCCGAAAATGCAGTATTTAGCAGCGTGAGCAACACCACAATCGTTATTAAAATTTTGACCTTTGTTGTGGTAGGGTTGTTAGACGGTGGAGAGGGGGGGGGGGGGGGGGCGCATAACAGCCGTGCGGCCTCTGTTGCAAGACGAAAACGGAGCGATGTATCTGACGTCGAGAAGGGGATGATCCTTGCCCCTTGCCTTTCGAGCCAAGGCTGGAAGCATTTCCGAAACGGGTAAGTTCGTAAACTCTTCAGGTGCCGCTGTTGTTAAAGTCCGCTTTGCATGGCAAAATGGCGCTATCCGAAACCGGCACCGAAGCAACGGTGGCGCACCAGGGGGCAGAGATGACAGGGATGAACGACGGCTATGGAAATGTGTGCGGGCGAATAGACGTGAAATTGTTTAGCAACTGAACGCCCGCATGAACCAAAGGCTACTAACAGTGTCTCCACAACGACAGTTCAGCAAGCATTTCTATCTATGGGTCTCCATAGCAGGTGCCCGGTTCATGCACTCATGCTGACTGTAGTTAATCGGCTACGAAGGCTGAAATTTGCACGCCATTACCACTACTGGACGTTCACTGAGTGGGGACATGTGGCGTTTTCCGATGAATCACATTTTATGCTCCATCGGACAGATGCGAGTTGGTGTGTAAGGCGTGAAACGTCTGAAAGGAAACATCCTGCAACCAGGGTGGAGCGTTATCGTATGGCAAACGTTTTAGCGGTATTCCATGGGTGATCTCTTCATTCTGGAATGCGTAACGGATTAACACAAGTACGCACCTGTCCTTGGGGACCATGTCCATCTCCAAATCCAATTTCTTTGTCCTCGTCAAGATGACATCTACCAGGAGGACGATGTAACGTGTCACACTGTTTGACGTAGCTCGTAGCGTGGTTCGAAGAGCACCAGCATGAGTTTACCGTACTCCCCTGGGGTCACCTGGATCGAGCTGTTCGCGCTGTACGGGTTAGCAAATGGTAATAGCCGTAGCGCTCAACATTTGTATGGGGAGATATTCCAGAACGACACAGCCCCGACAGGAGGACGTCTGGAGCAGTTGATCGTCGCCGTAGAGATCATGGGACGTGACTGGGTGTGGTCAGGTAGGAAGAGAACACCTCAACTGGAGGAGGAACTTCTTGTCCTGGTAACGACAACCCTAATGTCAGTGTAAGACATTTAGCTGCAACAAGTAATTCTGTCTGGACAAATGTCTGAGAATGCTACATGAGAACCTGCTGTATCCCTACCATGTACAGCATAGGCATGCACTGTCAGCTGGTGAGTTCCCTGCACGGATACAAAATTCGTCGACTGCGGCCCGTTTGTGTCTGGCTACTGGCAACATTCGCATCCAAGCAACAGAGTTTCTGCGAATGTTCTTTCAAAGATAAAGCAACTTTCACTTTATTGCAAATGTGTTCATGAATGAGGCTTAGTTTCAAAGTAGATGATTAATGTGTTAAATAATTGTAGAAAATGAGCTCTAACATTGAAAAAAAAGAAAGTTTCCGGACCCACGTCCTTATAACATATTTTCTTCCTCTATGTGTCAGAAATATTTCCTGAAATTTTGGCCATAGCTTTTCGTTACACTCTGCGTATTACGTTTTACAAAGATCAAATGTCACTCCACACCTTCTACCCTCCACGTTTACGGCAATGAGCAGTTTTCCAATATTACATGCCCCACGTCACGGTTCCTAACACGAGCAGCTCAGAATTAGGGCTGCATATTTTTCACTGTATAAAGCTAAAGCAGCGAGAGAAAGATGTGGAGTGAATGGCTGATGGTGTGGGTGGGAGGTTTGTCCTCGTTGACACAAATTAAACTACCTGGATGGCGTGACAGACGGTGCCCGCGCGCTCCGCTAAACGCGCGCCTGCAGGCCACCAGCTTAACACGGCTGGCGCAGCCGCAGGGGAAATCAACGGCCGGCAGGAGGAGCGCCCGTATTTCTGCTCTCCCCGTCCCACCCTCCCCCCGCGCTGCCACTGCCGCTGCTGCGATAATGCCCAATTTATTTCTTCATTCCGTACTCTGCCACTGCTAGCCACCAGTTGAGAGATCCCAGGCTCTTCTCCACAAGCACGTAACACAGCGATTCGGTATCTAGGACAACAGCCTTGATATCGCAACATGTGGCGTGACACAGTTGTAAGACACTGGAGTCGCAGTCGGGAGAACAGCTGTTCAGATCTTCGTTCAGCTACGCTGATTTTGTTTCCCGTGATTTCCCCAAATCGCTTTATACAAACGCAAAGTAGGTTCCTCTGAAGAGGCACAGTCCATTTCCTTTATTAGTCGGAGCTTGAGCTCTGTATCCAGTGACCTCATTGTTGACAGCTCTTTACACTCTAAACATTCTTTCCTTTTCCTACCTGTCCCTTCAAGTAAGTGTGACGTAGGATATTACCATAGCTTTGAAACAATCGTGTCGACTGTTTATTTCCTACTGACCATTAGGAATCCATGTGTAGGGGTTCGCCGGATGTAAACCCCTAGGAGGGTTCGTGACGGTCGAGCGGAGAGGTGGTGCTGGGCGCCTGGGTCGTGCCAAAGGCGTCAGTAAGACACCATTGAATTAACATTACTGCTGAGAGCCTTACAGTGATTGTCTCCTACTTAGCGCAGCCTGGTAGCAAGCATGCAATGTATACGTCAAAGAAGTGGGCTTAGCAGCGCATCAGAGCCCGTTGTGGAATTTATGGTTGTAGCCCTTGGTGTTGACCACCGTCAGTTGCTCGCCCTCGTGCAGGGCAGAGCAGTGGCCGGCGGGACCCGCAACCTAGCGTGAGTGCGGACGTCCGCCGAAGCGTCAGCGTTCTCGTTGAGCGTAGTTACGCTTAGGCTTGCCCCCTGAAATCTGCGTACCCATGGTGACAGGCGGGACTTCCAGCTACGACAAGGAGGACAGCTCAAGGGGCAGTCCCAGGGTGCGAGCGGTAAGGCGGTATATGCACTGCGAAGGAGTGGCCACACCAGGCACCCTGCTCCCAACTCAAACAACTTGCAGTGGGACAATTTACTTTTTCATCCACGGTATAACTCCTCAGCCCTCATCTTTAGTCACTCATCACAATGACTGGTGGGAATGGCAGCTTGCAGAGCTGAATTTCCCCCATCGCAGTCGGACGGCTCTGGTATTCTAGAAGTAGACTCCAAATTGGCAGCAGCTGGCTACATTATGTCAACAGGTCATCCAGCAACTAATGGAACTGGCCTTCAGTCGCTATCAATGATGCAGACTGACTGAACAGAATCTGACACTGAGTGGAGGGAAGGGGAGATTTATATAGTGGTCGATAACGTGGTTCCACTGCACGGGTGGTAAGTAGGCTGTTTAGGTTTTTATGTTGGCAACGCCACGTAGCGCTCTGTATGAAAATCACTGACTGTGCTGTGTGCACTCTGTGGCTGGTTGGCATTGTTGTAATATTCGCAATTGTAGTGTTGGGCAGTTGGATGTGAACAGCGCGCAGCGTTGTGCAGTTGAAGGTGAGCCACCAGCAGTGGTGGATGTGGAGAGAGAATGCCAGAGTTTTGAGAGGTTAAGCGGACGATCTAAACGTGTGTCAGCCAGAGAAAGGAAATTTGTAAAGATGGAGGTCATCATGATGACTTTTGAACATTATTAAGGTAAACACGGTACATTGTTTGTTTTCTATCAAAATCTTTCATTTGCTAACTATGCCTATCAGTAGTTAGTGCCTTCAGTAGTTAGAATCTTTTATTTAGCTGGCAGTACTGGCGCTCGCTGTATTGCAGTAGTTCGAGTAACGAAGATTTTTGTGAGGTTAGTGGTTCATGAAAGGTATAGGTTATTGTTAGTCAGGGCCATTCTTTTGTTGGGATTATTGAAAGTCAGATTGCGTTGCGCTAAAAAAATATTGTGTGTCAGTTTAGTGATGATCAGAATAAGTAAAGAGAGAAATGTCTGAGTACGTTCAGTTTTGTTCGGCTATTTTAATAACAAATAACGTAAGAGGTTTACTAGCACAGTCATTTACAATTTTCCTATGGGGACGTTTCAGGGTAATCGAGTGTGATCCTGTTTTCCGAGACTGTCAGCGTTCTCTGCGGTACATTAGCTTCAGAACTTCAGACCGTTCTTTTATGCGAGGTTTGCCGTCTGAAAGGCGTTTTTGCATAGACTTTAGACGTAGTTATTCCCTGCTGCTCCATTAACGAAATGTCGTTACGCCACCTCTGTACTGATATGGTGCTGTATAGGTGTTCCTGACTCTCTCTCTCGCACAGCCTGTTCAATGTACTCCTTGCTTCTTTGTATACCGGCGTCCTCAACTGTTTATATTCGTCACGCAATCATTGCATGCTGAGCAGGCGAGTTACGCCAGCTGTCAGCTCGAAAATTTTTTTCTTCACTCTAATATTATTCTGCTTTGCTCTTTGAAAATAGATACTAATTTCGTTAGTGGATGAGAGTCATCACTACTTATGTGCATAAACAATCCATCTTACTTGTCACATACCTGATGTAAATCAACTCAATTAGTCAATAGCAATTTATGCAACAGAATGTCTGCCTTCACCTATCCCACTGAGAGAAGACGTTTACCTATCTATGTGTGGAATCTACACAGGTCAGTCTGTTACAAAAAGTCGAGCATGTGATTATGGAAAAGATAGGGCGAGGGTTACGGAAGATTATATAGGGTGTCTGTAAAATCAATAACAACAGTTTCGCATAATTATAGGGTTTTTGACTATTACAGCTATAAACGAAAGGGGTAAGCAAAGGAAAATGAGATAATCAAATAATTCTAGTAAACTTAAGTCAGAAAAGCAATAGTTTCCCTTATATGACGTATGCGCAAGTGCAGTCATGGTAATGGTACAAAACTGTTAAAGTCTAACGCTACGTTTCTTGCGAAAAGCCGCAAGTGGGGTGCAAATTGCGAAGTAACTTCCCCGGTTTGATTTTTATCATCATTTCGGGTGCCTAAGTTGTTGTTCTGACAAGTTTATAGGTGGTGGTGTATTACGGCCTCCCAGGCTTGATTTGAGCCCTTTGGATTCTATTGTGTGTGGGGATTCAAGAGCTTTAGTGTATTCCAGCCCTGCTTATAGTGTCAGTGAATTTTGGGAACGCATTGTGAATGGTTGTCAAAGCATTCGAAACAGGCTTTGGAGATTTGAACGTGTAAGGTTTCGATGAGGAATCGTGCTGAAGCCTGCCTTCAAGTGAACGATGGCCATGTGGAAGGCTTCTTATAACGTGTTTGTCCTCAAGTGCATATCTGCAGTTTGAATCGTCGGGGTTTCTGTTATAAGGTGTTCGAGTAGTCAGTCGTAATATGTGTGTTGGAGAAATCATTTGTGTCGTGATCTACGCTTACTAGGATTATTTGCTTGTTCCATTATCCTTTACGCCCCCTTTTCGTTTGTGCCTATAACAGTCAAACACCCTGTATATTTAGCTGAAAACAGCATCTACATCTACATCTACATGGATACTCTGCAAATCACATTTAAGTGCCTGGTAGAGGGTTCATCGAACCACCTTCACAGTTCTCTATTATTCTAATCTGGTACAGCGCGCGGAAAGAGCGAACACCTATATCTTTCCGTATAAGCTCTGATTTCCCTTATTTTATCTTGGTGATCGTTCCACCCTAAGTAGGTCGGTGTCAACAAAATATTTTCGCATTCGGAGGGGAAAGCTGGTGGTTGGAATTTCGTGAGAAGATTCCGTCGGAACAAAAATTGCCTTTCTTTTAAAGATTTCCGACCCAAATCCTGTATCATTTCTGTGACACTCTCTCCAATATTTCGCTATAATACAAAACGTGCTGCCTTTCTTTGAACTTTTTCGTACTCCGTCGGTCCTATCTGGTAAGGATCCCACACCGCGCAGCAGTATTCTAAAAGAGGACGGACAAACATAGTGTAGGCAGTCTCCTTAGTAGGTCTGTTGCATTTTCTAAGTGTCCTGCCAATAAAACGCAGTCTTTGATTAAGCCTTCCCCACAACATGCATGGTTTCCAATTACAGCTAAGCATATACATGGCCATAATGCGTGACATCGTGTTACCGAAGGTGAAAGTCTCACGAACTGTTACATTACTTATGAATACAAAAATACGCTATAAACACATTCCGAAAGAGTGTACGGGAAGCAAAAACGTCCATGTAGGCCAAAACACGCGTCAGATTAGCGATAGGCCGTTACGCACGTCAAGACTGGCGAAAACCAACTAATCGAAATTCCGTGACAAAACGCTCAGAATGTGCTTTTAATTTTGGTTGATAACGCAGATAATAGGAATGATCACAGGCGTCGAGAAACAGGACTAACAATGATTACGGCTTCGATACCCACAGCTTCATGGTCGTCACGCGTCTCCTCACAACGCCGTGGCCTGACAACTCGAAATATACGTCGCATTACCTGACCAACTTAACAAAAGGCGCACATGTGTGCCCAAAGAGTCTGCTGCTTCAGCAATATCGATGCTTTCTTGGTGCCTTTGCTTCAGAAAATATTTAGTCTGTCGAAGGCTGACGTAGAGCTAGAAGTGTGATGAATATTTTTTGCTTTACGTACAGGCAACACGGCCGATTTTTATTATCACTACAACAGTATGATAAAAAATTACCTGATTATTAGGACTGAATTATTATCTTGAGTTCCATCCAAAACGTTTTAGAAACTTGTTACGATCCACGCCTACAAATACTTTTCGTCCGTCCGATTAACCAGAAAATTCACCGTGGCAGCCCCATCATCGACGATCGGGTTACGCGGACGAGCTGTCCATCATACTATAATAGATGCTGGTAGCACCAGTAATTGCCATCTTAAATGAGCTCAGTGGTCGTTTTGCAGCGCTTTAGATGGTGGAGATTTGGTACCAGGTGTTCATATGATCCTCCACCGTTGACATAAGTGATGATAACAAAGTGATGTGGGTGTGACTCTTGGTTCTAAGGACTCAGCGCAATAGGATTCGGCGGTATGGATACGTGACAGAATGATTTTGTGGTAAGTTCCTATGGGACCAAACTGATGGGGTCATCGGTCGCTAGGCTACTTAATCTAACTTAAACTAACTTATGCTAAGGATAACATACACACCCATTCCGGAGGGAGGATTCGAACCTCCGACGGGGGCGAGCCGCACCAACAGTGGCAGCGCGCCTCACACCACGCGACTACCCTGCGTGGCTGACAGAAGGACAGGAAGGAGCTATCGTGTTGGGACTGCCAGGACAACACCGCGAAAGACTTGCCCAATTAATTGGTGTGTAAATTGCGGATTGCCCAACTTGTCTTCCAATAAGGTGTACCACTCGCATGCAACTAAAATTACATAAGAGCGGTGGTCATCAAACGATCCTAACCAACTGGGTCCAGAGGCGAGTGCCACGCCTTGCCAGTTACAATCGGTTTAAAACGACAGAAGCTGGTGCCGTAGTGAACACAGGTTCATATTAACCGAGCGAACATTGCGAAGGTAACAGCATGCAATGGACGTACGTAGTCGGGTCCCTCACAAGGCGGCAATGCTCACGGAGCCACGTGGCCCCTAGCAGGACATTGTACAGTAGGTGAGGAGCATGTAGTGTGGTCCATTGAGCCGTGATTTTGCCTGCTCACATGAACCGCTGTCTACGAAGACAATATTCTGGCACAGACATCGAAGGGCAGACCTGCGGAAAGCACAGACAGCTGCTTTCTGTGACGAGGGTACTGGAAAGTTTGTACAACGCCACGACACGAGTCTAAGTCGGAGCGGTGACTATTTAGAAAAGTAGCTGGAAGGTGTGGCGAACTATAGCGAAAAAAATTTTTGATTTTGCTGTGGTTTTCGTATCGCGACCGATCGGACCTTACTTTTCGAACAGCCCTCGTATTTTAACTCGTCGCCGATGATTCCGCATAAAGTCCGGGTGTAATTACCATCAATAGTTCTTTCCCTTTCCTTCCTTTGAGTAGCCTCGATGGACGAGGAATCCACCACCTTTAGTGATGTTGCACAATTACATTAGCCCTTCTGCAGAAATCTCAAAGTAGCGAACATGGAGGGCATGGCCGACGACTGCGGACAGGGGGCGCAGGATGGGGATGTGGGGCGGCCAGGGGGCGTTCCGAGGTAGTCCCTATGTCTGGATGGGGCAGTGGTTAACGCAACTGCCTAGTAAGCATGATATCCGGAGTTCGAATCCCGGCCCGGCACACAATTTCACTCGTCACCGCTGATTTCACATTAAGTTCCAAAGCAGCTGACGTCAATAGTTCCTTACCTTTCTCTCCCTCCACCTTTAATTTACTCACCTGTGAATGACCGAATAGCTGGCCGTTGTGGCCGAGTGGTTCTAGGCTTTTCAGTCAGAAACCGCGCTGCTGCTACGTTCCCAGGTTCGAATCCTGCCTCGGGCATGGATGTGTGTGATGTCCTTGGGTTAGTTAGGCTTAAGTAGTTCTAAGTTATAGGGGACTGAAGACCTCAGCAGTTGAGTCCCATAGTGCTCAGAGCCATTTCAACCAATGATCGAATGGGTGGTCTGAAAGCTACTTTAGCCGGCAGGAGTGGCCGAGCGGTTCTAGGCGCTACAGTCTGGAACCGCGCGACTGTTACAGTCGCAGGTTGGAATCCTGCCTCGGGCATGGATATGTGTGTTGTCCTTAGGTTAGTTAGGTTTAAGTAGTTCTACGTTCTAGGGGACTGATGACCTCAGCAGCTAAGTCCCATAGTGCTCAGAGCCATTTGAACCATTTTGAAAGCTACTTTAAGTCTGGAAGTAAAAGGATGCCAACTTATTTTATTAAAAATTAGGGAGAAACTAGTCTTTAGAACCAGTCTAACAGCAATACTGATATCTAAGCTCGTGGAGTTAAATTTTTACTTATCGATCATCACTGCAAGTTTATAAAATTGTCGCTATGCAACTTAAATGACCTTTCGAAGTCGCACGCTAGCGAGGTCGCATATAAACTTACTCCGAGGCACTTCTAATCACTAAGCCATATTTACGTGAAAATACTATCTGTTCACGGTATACAACTATTGCACCCCCAAAAACTAGCCCAAGACTGGGTCATAAATGTTTCCCAAGGCTGAACAACTATTCAATTTAATTTACACAATACAAAGTACCCACTCGCATTACGTACGTGGTATCAGCGTGAAATTTATTTCCAGCCTGCCTGAGGAGTTAAAGTAAGTATTTCGCATCTGCCTGCACAGGGCACATTTCTGATTGGTCAGTTTAGTGGATCAATGATTGAAAACGTTATATAAAATTTTAATAAAAATGAGAGCTTGATTTTGGAGTTAATGAAATCATGGATAGTCTGTTATGGATACTGTGAGATAAAATGTGGGCTGCCATGGGGAGTCAATGTCCCACCATGACTTGGAGGCACTCATTCAGGTTAACGTGAGGGTGAATCTAGTTTCTTTATTTCAGATTATCTGCGTTCGAGCACTGCTCTCTCTTCTTAAATCTAAATTTTCATTACGAGTGTGCCATGGTCGCTCCCACCTTACAAGATGACAACAGTTGCGTCCATAGGGCTTCACGTATGTGTTCCTGGATCGACGAAAACTCAGGAAACACATTACACGTCGACTGGTCTGCTACATCACCCAGTTTAATCCTGGAGGAAATGCCTGGGACTACTTGAAACAGGTGCGAATCGTAGCAATCAGCATCCCCATAATTTGTAGCTCTACGTGTTCTAATCATCGCTGAGTGGCCTCAACTAGATACGGCATACTCGACTGGAAGAGACACACTACTCAAATGTTACTGTCGCTCTCTATGCAAATTTTACGCGATACGATTCTCTTTCTACTGTTATCTCGGTCCAAAGAATTTTGTATCTTCAGCAAATACTTGCTCCGTCGGAATCACTCTACTCTTAGTGAAAATTGCAAGAGGGCGAAGGAAGAGTCATTTCAGTATTTATTCTAGTCGCAATATAAAATATCATCAGATTCCATAATAACTTAACTTTATAGATACATGGGGTTTCCAGAGACACGTCTTGTCTGCTGAAATTAAAACGCGAGGCACAGCTTACGTTTGCTATGGAAATTTACGTGTTTCATTGTAGTGTCAAATTATCTGCCTGGGCCATCCAGTCATACACTGAGGTGACAGAAGTCATGGCATACCTCCTAATATCGTGCCGCACCTCCTTTTGTCGTGCAGCAACTCCACGTGGCACGGACTCAACAACTCGCTGGAAGCTCCCTGCAGAGGTGTTGAACGATACTGATTCTATAGCCGTCCATAATTGCGAATGTGTTGCCGGTATAGGATTTAGCGCACGAAGCGACCTCTCGATTCTGTCCCATAAATGTTCGATGGGATTCACGTCGACCGATCGGGGTGGCCAAAGCATTCGCTCGAAATGTCCAGAACGTTATTCAAATCGACTGTGGCCCAGTGACATTGCGCATCATTGTATGAGAACATGAAGTCCATGAACGGTTGCAAATGGTCTCCAGCAGTCGATCGCAGCCATACCCAGTCAATGATTGGTTCAATTGGATCAGAGGACCCAGTCCAATCCATACATTCAAAGCCCACACCATTATGGACCAGCACCAGCTTGCACAGTGCGTTTTTGACAACTTGATCCATGGCTTCGCGGGTCTATATCACACTGAACCCAACCATCAGTTTTTACCAACTGAAGTCGGAACTCATCCGACTAGGCCATAGTTTTCCAATTGTCAAGGGTCCACCGGATATGGTGACGAGCCCAGGAGAGGCGGTGCAAGTGATGTCGTGCTTTTAGCTAATGCACTCGCGTCAGTCGTCTGGTACCATAGCCCATTAACACCAAATTCCGCCGCACTGTCCGACCGGATAGATTCGTCGTACGTCCCACTTTGATTTCTGCGGTTATTTCACGCAGTGTTGCTTGTTTAACGCCGTTGCTCTCGCTCGTTAAGTGAAGGCCATCGATCGGTGCGTTGTCCGTGGTTGACACTGTGGATCTGGGAAGACTGAATTCCCTGACTATTTCCGAAAAGGAAAGTCCCATGCATCTAGCTCCAACTACCATTCAGCATTCAAAGACTGTCAATTTCATTCGTGCGGTGATAATCACGTTGGAAACCTTCCCACATGAGTCACGTGGGTACAAATAACATCTCCGCCAATAAGTTGCCTTTTTATACTTTGAGTAAGCGATATTGCCGCCATCTGTATATGTGCCAATCGCTATGCCATGACTTGTCATATCGGTGTAAGTTTTGCACTCCTCCTAAAATTGCTTAAGGCAAAACCAGAATACTTAATTTGGAAACACATGGCTTATTTCCTCCCGCATTCATCCGCAATCCGATTTCGTGCCTCACCTCTAGTAACCTCGTCTTTGATGGCCCACTAAATCCCAGTCTTCCTTCCTGATCACCAACAGAGGTTCTCCGTTTGGATGGGCGTTGTTAGTAACTGGTTGTTGAGATCCTAAGATCTTTCAAAGCGAACTGCTGAGCAGAAGCTACGCATATCTTGAGTACCATATTATCCAGTTACTTGAAAGACATACCAATAACATTCCACATTTCTGTCAGCAGTTCTATTACTTCGTGTGTCATGGTTCTGTTGAAAATTTAATGTAGTCTAGGAGCAGCTCACTGCACTGAAACCCATGCACGAGATGGGTAGTGATGACCATTTTCTTTGCCCCCATGCTTGACTCATTTAAACCCTCTATACTATTCGTACATATTGCCGATTTTGTTGATAAACTCGTCGCATGATCGTTAGAGCAAGCTGCGAAACAGGACGTGAAACACAAAGCATCCTTGATCGCGTGTAGCGTCCAATGCGAATTTGAGAGGGAGTTTATATACAATCAGATATATCACTCAGAACATTTCTTGTCATATATCGCCAGTGTGCAAAACTTAAGCAGTACTGGAGACACCTGAGTGCTATAATGCTTCGCTGCCATTCATTCATAAAAAAATGGCTCTGAGCACTATGGGACTTAACATCTGTGGTCATCAGTCCCCTAGAACTTAGAACTACTTAAACCTAACTAACCTAAGGACATCACACACATCCATGCCCGAGGCAGGATTCGAACCTGCGACCGTAGCAGTCGCGCGGTTCCGGATTGAGCACCTAGAACCGCTAGACCACCGCGGCCGGCATTCATTCATAACTACAGGAGCACTTAAGTTACAAATGCAACTGAATCTTTTCCAAAAGCCAGACAGGTACGGTTTAACAGAAGCACTTGCTTTGCTCGGAGCAAGTTACCCCATTTCATGTCCGACGGACAGCAAGAAGAATTCTGCCATGTCACAAACGCCTGCGGCCACTTGACAAACGTGTAGGCATTCTTATTAAAAACAAGAGCGTTTGTTCTTGGGTCGCTGCTTTCTTGACAACCTACAAACCTGCTTGGCACACAGAAGTAAGTTATAGGAAATGCCACAACAAGGAGCATCTGAGACTGGTGCTAGAGTTCCAAAGTTACTCGTCAGCCGCAGAAAGATGGGAAATTTTTGAACAATCCAGGAAAACTGGGAGATATCGTTATGCAGTGTCGATTGTTCGTTGGGTGAGATTGCAAATTGGGTACGTCATTGACAAAGTCAATAAAACAGAAAATTCAGCGAATGAGGGCAGTGTGAAGGCTACTAAGAAAACTTCGAAGAAGGAGGAGCAGCAGAAGTTTTTAAGTCAGTGTACAGCAGTCGGTCAGTGATCGAGGGATCGGTCAGCGATCACTGAGAGAGGAATCGGACGGGAAGAGAGGCAATAAGTTTTCGCTCTGAAGGCATGCCAACCTATTGTTGACTCAATGTCTTCAGTCTGAATCAGATCCCAGCATTAATTCTGATGTTCTCTCATCACGTTGTGACATACTCATTTCCGTTCCACGTTGGACTACCTTTCGCAGTCCGAAGCTCAAATAATTAAGTATCCAACTGTACTTTCCTGTCTCACCTGAGTTTCCAAATATTACGGTGACAGTTCCTCTGCGAGATAATCACCACAGATAAAACGCACTGAATGGGAGCACAACACCACCATCTCGACCGTCGGGACGGTGCTTTACCCGAAGGGATTAAATCAGCCATTGTGGATGAAGGTATCAGTTGAGAACCGCAGAACACGGAAAATGAAACTTGCCAGCTATCAGCTTGCAGTCACACATACAACAAGGGGTGACTGCCGCTCATACTTTTATGTAAAACTGACTCTGTCGAGTGGGGAGACGAAATAGTTCATTCCCTCCACCTTGCCCAATTACTGAGCGGTGTCTGCGTCCGGTCAAATCGGCCCTGATTTTATATTTGCATTGTTGATCCAATAATAAACATAAATATTTCCATATAATTACCCTTCAGTCAATTTGTTTTCACTGCAACCTAATGTACATATACTCTAAGGCAAAAGAACCCGCTGCATCACGAAGGAATTTCCCGAATGGGACAAAAATCTGTAAATTTGATGTACACGTACAGACAAACAAATTATTACAATGTCAGATAAAAATTGATGATTTATTCAAGAGCAAGAGCTCCACAAATTGAGCAAGTCAATAACGCGTTAGTCCACCTCTGGCACTTCTGGAAGCAGTTATTCAACTTTACATTGGTTGATCGGGTTATAGGACGTCCTCCTAAGAGATATAGTTCGAAATTCTGTCCTATCCGCGCGATATATCTTCAAAACTCGTAGCTGGTTGGAGGGTCCTGTTGATTATGTTCCAAACGTTCTCAATCGGGAAGAGATCCGGGGACCTCGCTGGCAAGCACGAAGACTTTTTACAGCAGGACCGCTTTGGTTGTCATCCGCATCACCGTTATAGCTCAACGGTACTTCGACGATATTCTATGCCCCGTTTAGTTGCCCTTCATGGCAAGCCGTCTTGGGCTTACGTTTCAGCAAGATGATGTCCGCCCGCACACAGTGAGAATTTCTACTGCTTGTCTTCGTGCTTACCAAACCCTACTTCGGCCAGCGAGATCGCAAGAACTCTACCCAATTAACTTTTGGAGCATTATTGTCAGGGCTCTCCAACTAGCTCGGGATTTTGATGAGCTAATGTGCCAGTTGGGGAGAATTTCACTCGATATTCCTCAGGAGAACATCCAGGAACTCAACCAATCAATGCTAAGCCGAATAATTGCTTGTGTAAGGGCTAGAGGTGCCCTGCGTGAGGCTTAGCAATTCAGTTACAGCATTAATTTGTTTTACTACAGTGCACATGGATAGTTCTACAGTTACAAATTTCCAGACGCATGTTGAAGTAGTCATTCTCTGTTTTGGGAAACTCAATTCTATTCTGTTGAATTTCATCGAGCTGATAGGAGCCCAAAGCAGTTCACAATTCACAAGTCGCTATGTTTGGAGTTGGGTTTCAGTTTTAGAATTGAAGCCAAGAGAAACTTCCCGAAAATCTAACCTTCATCATTACGGGGTAATTGTAGTTAATTGTACTAGTAATTTGGTTTTGGGCATGATTATCTTTACGGTGTTACCACATACCTGCGGATTTCTAGCAAAGGCCGTTTACTATTGCAGATAGACAAACACTGCCTGGGCTACATGTGTTTGGTTTTCATATTCTGTTGTGCAAAATTTCATACATTTCTGCTTAACACTTTAGAAATAACGACACTGATTTAAATTTATTTTCATAACAAATTGTTTCCTAAAAAATTCTTATTAACTTTTTCTGTTGGTCCAAATAACCCTCTCTGGAAACGGAGAAGCTACTAAATGTCCAGGTCTACAACATAGAAGAATTATATAGAAATTAACTCCGCCTTCGGAAGCCTACGAAATTATATCAAAATACTAAATACATCTATGGAAAACTGCATATGATTCCACAAGTCAACAAATAGTTTCTTTGTTGTATCAAGATCAATAGCGTTAACCTATATTTTTAACACATGTGCACCATAACACACATTTAACGTTGGAAAACTCTGTTGCGTACGTATTTCACTGATGTGACACAATCTTTCGTTGAAATTTCTAGACAAGTCTGTTCCCCGTGCTTTTTTTTTTTTTTAATCACGGTTTTCATCGAGAATTCAGTCTGGATACCTTAACGTACACAAAGTCTTGATTCTCTTTAAAAATATTCATATGGGCATCTTACAGAAAACACTGCACTATTCAATATTTTGATTTTCGGATTACTTTTAATAACTTCACTTATGTCTTGAGCACACTTTTATATTTCAACAGTCTTACGCGTTTCGACTTGTACTTGTCTCGTGATCGAGTATGTTGACGTGATACAATGTATCTAATGATTTTATGTGACTCACATACTGCTCAACGGTACTTCGACGATATCCTATGTCCCGTTTTGTTGCTCTTCATGGCATGAAAATGACTGAAAGTCGAAACATGTAAAGTTGTTGAATAATAAAAGTGTGGTCAAGACACAAACAAATTTATGTAAAGTCTTCTCACAGCATTTTCATTCAAATTGTAGATGATTTTCGGAATACTTAAGTCGTTCAATCATATGGCTCAACAAGCAGTTGTAGATACTCGATGCTCTTATGTTGTTTCGCGAATATTTGGAGAATCACATTCAACAAACAGTCGTACGACTGTACCGTTAAAACACGAAGTTTCGCGACGTAGTTGTGGTTTATTCGGTTTGTTGCGCGAGTGACCTCTTTTTCTATGGAGATCTCTTCACAACTGTGGAAAAGCCCATAATATACAGTAATTCTAATGCGAAAAGATCAGATTTGTCGTTGGTGGCTGTATCCGAATGCCAAGATTCTGTGATGAGGATGATCTCGCTGCGTATAGTGCTTGGCACAGCGTCGATGTGCCAATTCCACAACTTTTACTGAAGCCACGCAAGAGGTACAGATCGGATCAGTTTCTCATTAGTAAACCTGTTCATGCTGCTGTGTCTTACTCTTAGCGTACAACTAACACTACCAGAAAAATAAACACGAGACCGACCATATCAGTAGTAAATGCAGGACTGAGTGTGATGAGTGAACTAGGCGTTACCGTCGTCAACAGCAGGTAAAAATGGTGAAGGGAACAAGCTTGTTTCCAAACATGACACCCAGCGCACTCCGTCGACATTTGCATCGTTGTCCAGATATTATTGTGTGCGTGTGTGTGCGCGTGTGTATGTGTGTGTACACTATCTGACAAAAAATATTCAGTCAGTATCACTGGGATGGGTTTTCGGTAAATCTGTTGCCATATACAACTTCTCTTGTCACCCAATACAACTCTAAATGGCATCTTTCAGATCTACGAAAAACTGTATACACGATATCACACTCAGAGCTCCTGACGAAGAAAAAGAAATTAACTTTATCTAAGGAATTGCACATAGGAATCGCTAAAACCCAAGTATAACTGATAACAAACTGCCTATTTGCTTCTGTGTCGGGTTCTTCGGCCGACGTTCGTCTGATGATTTTACTGACGTTTCGCCAGCACGAGTGGCTGGCATTGTCAAAGCTTCACACCCTATTGCCGGTGGTGAACTGGAGCCGAGCTCGCGGCCGCAGACTATATGTACCTGGCGCACCAACGTCGAGGGCTTCTCCGCGGTCATTTCCGGTGCGGTTCTCCTCTTGCTGCCCGTATTGTAGCGGACCGTAGCAGGTATAAAAGAGGAGAACCGCACCGGAAATGACAGCGGAGAAGCCCTCGGACGTTGGTGCGCCAGGTACATATAGTCTGCGGCAGCGAGCTCGGCTCCAGTTCACCACCGGCAAAAGGGGGTGAAGCTTTGACAAAGCCAGCTACTCGTGCTGGCGAAACGTCAGTAAAATCATCAGACGAACGTCGGCCGAAGAACCCGATACAGAAGCAAATAGGCAGTTTGTCAACAAGTGGCCACGAAAGCCTTAACAATTTTGTATAACTGATAAACTTCACAACAAAATCAAAAAGAAACAGTGCTCAATACCTCCTAGATCAGATTCACAAGAACAAGTACACACATTTCCTCGCAATCTCTTTATAGGGGAAATTTAATGCCAAATTGCTAACCTTTTCCGTAACAGTGTTACTCAACTATCCTTCGGCACTAACAATAAGCTACGAATGCACATCATTCACTACAGGAAGACAAATATCCAGTGTCACAGCAAATCAGATTATTACAAAATTTCATGCGACAACTGCCCACATGTTCTGGGCCTGGCAAACAAGTCAGTTCTACATAACTTTAATGAAATTTTCAAAAACTAAAACTGTAACTCTACGCCTTCTCACAACTACAGAATTAAAATTGCAATGACTGCAACCTTATGTAATTTGCAGGAATCATTCTGTATAAGTGTCAGTGTGGTTCAATAAAAGTGTGGTTCGATAATAATGTAACAGTTTCATTTTCATCATCTAATATCTGTTACCTTTCTCTGTGTGTAACATCTCTGTACTTCTTAGATTTAAGCTCATTGACCATAAACTCTATTTTCATAACACGTTGGACGTTGTGAGTGCATGTGCTTCTGAAGTTACTAACATCTGCTGTATCAAAGGCATAATATGGAAGAGCCAATAATTACCAAGGCGAATAATATACAGTTAAAGTGTAAAAAAGTCAAGAGATTTTTGTATAAAATATGATAAATGTAATGTGAAAGCGCCATGTTTACTCTTGCAATATGTGCTGTAATATTTTACAACACATGTTGGCCCCCTTAGCTGAGTGGCACAAAGTGATAAACAGGACAATAGTGACCAACTCCAATCTTTACTCCATTCAGTTAAAACTGTCAGCCGCACGTGCAAACTGTAATGCGGAGGACACAATCGAACATCGTTCTGAGTGTCCGAAATTTGTCGAGATATGCCCACACAGTAAGGGAAAGGATTCGACTGATCAGTATAAGGTCTCTAACGCCATGATACCGAATGGAAACCGTTTCCCAAAGCAATGCGACACGTAACAACGTGGATCAGGCACACATAATTCATATAATTTTTGGACTTAAATAAACGTACAGCTTACAGTACTTGGCATACTCATGGGATGAATAAGAGAAAGCAACTCGTCGTCCTAAATACAAGCTTAAATACCCGAATTTTCTGAAGATTCCAATATGTAAAGCTTATGATAGTAATTTGACATGAAACCTTACGGAAGAAAAAGAAAAGCATAAAAAAAGAGAAATGCAGTGTGAAATTTACAAAAGTGTCATCTAAGAAATAATTCAATGGGCAATTTCTTGCAGATTTCCGTACAAAAAACTCAAATATGAAAGTATTGTAATGTACATAATTATTTGTCAAATGAGTTTGTTTTCTGTTATTATGTGAGACTGTTAAATGCTAAATAAATATCCTAAAAAAATAGAAAAAGTGACCAGCGCGTCTGACTGCCATGCAGCGGGCGCGAATTCGATTCCCAGCCTGGTCGGGGATTTTGTCCGCTCGAGGCTTGGATGTTGTGTTGTCCTCATCATCATTTCATCATCATCGACACGCATGTCACCCAGTGTGGCGTCAATTGGCAGGACTTGCAACTCAGCAGCCGAATTTCCCCAGGTAGGTACTCTGGGCCATCAATGCCAAACGATCATTTCATTTCATTTCCAGCTGTGTCAGCAGTGGTTACTTTTTTTACCTCAACAGTGATCTCCAACACTGAGCATGGAAATATGTAACTAAAAGTAAGACACCTAAAGACGGGCACAAGCCAGAAACCGGAAATGAATTAAATAAAATCATCTACTATTGTGACTGATATTGGTTAATTTGCACTCTATAAAGGTGCATTCACGGAGTTCAGCTGCACTCATTCTGGATAAAATTCAGCGTTTCTAGGAGTTCTGCCCATAAAACGGAGACATCACCACAATAGTTTCTGGTGCAATGGTTCGAATTTGAGTAGTTAGTAATTGTAATTCCTGATATTTGGTTCAATCTACAACTTTTAAATTTGTGTGATTTATCGTGTAACTGAAATTTCACGGATCTTTTTTAATAGGGGAGAGTATTGTACGTAGAGGATAGTGTACCTAGGAATACACGATGTTCCCTGGGCGGCGTTTTAATCTAGTAAGTGATTTTAAAATCACATGAAGGTATGCACCCTAGAAACCGACATAAGCAGTTTTCGGCATTTACTACTGTTTTTGTTGTTTTAAGGCTTAAGGTTGTGTTTTGTGCGACATTTGTAACTGTTACGAGTTCTACATATTTAAATGCTGTACAATACATTAAAGCGATATGGAGGATACTGTTAATTTTTAGTTACAGAATTTTGTGCTCATTAAAATTCCACATATTTACCAAACTAGTTACGTAACGTGTGGAGGGCTCACCCATACTTGTCCGTCGTGCACCATCTTGCTCCTTGAATCGGAAGGAAATCTTCTACACGGAAAATATGATATTTGCTAGTGAACTGAGTTCATTTAAATATCTTAAACATTTTAGCTGACGTAGGTGTATGATTTTAAGAAGTTATTTTGTGTGACGAGAACATTTTGCTTGTAAATCTGTTTTCCATTATCACTACATGTGAGTATAGCCATATCATAGATTTGTTCAGTATGATAAACATCTTTTCTTGGTCTTTCCTCTATATTAATGGTTTTTTAATCTTTTATAGATAATTGTTTTTGGGTTTTTTGATGAAGACACCCATAGTCGGTGTCAAAACCACGTCAAGTTAAATCTTGTTGCAATCGGTTGGCTGTGTTGTACAAATAAAATATCTCTAAA
Organism: Schistocerca serialis cubense; assembly: GCF_023864345.2. Taxonomy (NCBI): domain Eukaryota; kingdom Metazoa; phylum Arthropoda; class Insecta; order Orthoptera; family Acrididae; genus Schistocerca; species Schistocerca serialis. The sequence goes on from NC_064641.1 coordinate 261,574,643, forward strand.
ACGGAAACCTTTGTTATTTTTCAAGAGCTACTATTTGAAAATGTTTTTAACTCTGATTTCTGATAATACTTCTTTTTAATTTGATTTCACTTACTCGTTATTGGTGTGTAGCAGTGCAATAAGGTAACATATAGACTATTAAACACAGTACTGACAAAATTTTCTCCATTGCAGCACTTTTAAATTGTTCTTGTGTTGTTGTGGTCATCAGTCCTGAGACTGGTTTGATGCAGCTCTCCATGCTACTCTATCCTGTGCAAGCTTCTTCATCTCCCAGTACCTACTGCAACCTACATCCTTCTGAATCTGCTTAGTGTATTCATCTCTTGGTCGCCCTCTACGATTTGTACCCTCCACGCTGCCCTCCAATACTAAATTGGTGATCCCTTGATGCCTCAGAACATGTCCTAGCAACCGATCCCTCCTTCTGGTCAAGCTGTGTCACAAACTCCTCTTCTCCCCAATCCTATTCAATACCTCCTCATTACTTATGTGATCTACCCATCTAATCTTCAGCATTCTTCTGTAGCACCACATTTCGAAAGCTTCTATTCTCTTCTTGTCCAAACTATTTATCGTCCATGTTTCACTTCCATACATGGCTACACTCCATACAAATACTTTCAGAAATGACTTCCTGACACTTAAATCTATACTCGATTATAACAAATTTCTCTTCTTCAGAAACGCATTCCTTGCCATTGCCAGTCTACATTTTATATCCTCTCTACTTCGACCATCATCAGTTATTTTGCTCCCCAAATAGCAAAACTCCTATACTACTTTAAGTGTCTCATTTCCTAATCTAATTCCCTCAGCATCATCCGACTTAATTCGACTACATTCCATTATCCTCGTTTTGCTTTTGTTGGTGTTCATCTTATATCCTCCTTTCAAGACGCTATCCATTCCATTCAACTGCTCTTCCAAGTCCTTTGCTGTCTCTGACAGAATTACAATGTCATCGGCGAACCTCAAAGTTTTTATTTCTTCTCCATGGATTTTAATACCTACTCCGAATTTTTCTTTTGTTTCCTTTACTGCTTGCTCAATATACAGATTGAATAACATCGGGGAGAGGCCACAAGCCTGTCTCGCTCCCTTCCCAACCACTGCTCCCCTTTCGTGTCCCTCGACTCTTATAACCGCCATCTGGTTTCTGTACAAATTGTAAATAGCCTTTCGCTCCCTGTATTTTATCCCTGCCACCTTCAGAATTTGAAAGAGAGTATTCCAGTCAGCATTGTCAAAAGCTTTCTCTAAGTCTACAAATGCTAGAAACGTAGGTTTGCCTTTCTTTAATCTTTCTTCTAAGATAAGTCGTAGGGGCAGTATTGCCTCACGTGTTCCAGTATTTCTACGGAATCCAAACTGATCTTACCCGAGGTCGGTTTCTACTAGGTTTTCCATTCGTCTGTAAAGAATTCGCGTTAGTATTTTGCAGCTGTGACTTATTAAACTGGTAGTTCGGTGATTTTCGCATCTGTCAACACCTGCTTTCTTTGGGATTGGAATTATTATATTCTTCTTGAAGTCTGAGGGTATTTCGCCTGTTTCATACATCTTGCTTACCAGATGGTAGAGTTTTGTCAGGACTGGCTCTCCCAAGGGCGTCAGTAGTTCCAATGGAATGTTGTCGACTCCGGGGGCCTTGATTCGACTCAGGTCTTTCAGTGCTCTGTCAAACTCATCACGCAGTATCGTATCTCCCATTTCATCTTCATCTACATCCTCTTCCATTTCCATAATATTGTCCTCAAGTACATCGCCCTTGTATAGACCCTCTATATACTCCTTCCACCTTTCTGCTTTCCCTTCTTTGCTTAGAACTGGGTTTCCATCTGAGCTCTTGATGTTAATACAAGTGGTTCTCTTATCTCCAAAGGTCTCTTTAATTTTCTTGTAGGCAGTATCTATCTTACCCCTAGTGAGATAAGCCTCTACATCCTTACATTTGTCCTCTAGCCATCCCTGCTTAGCCATTTTGCACTTCCTGTCGATCTTATTTTTGAGATGTTTGTATTCCTTTTTGCCTGCTTCATTTACTGCATTTTTATATTTTCTCCTTTCATCAATTAAATTCAGTATTTCTTCTGTTACCCAAGGATTTCTATTAGCCCTCGTCTTGTTACCTACTTGATCCTCTGCTGCCTTCACTACTTCATCCCTCAGAGCTACCCATTCTTCTTCTACTGTATTTCTTTCCCCATTCCTGTCAATTGTTCCCTTATGCTCTCCCTGAAACTCTGTACAACCTCTGGTTCTTTCAGTTTATCCAGGTCCCATCTCCTTAAATTCCCACCTTTTTGCAGTTCCTTCAGTTTTAATCTACAGGTCATAACCAATAGATTGTGGTCAGAGTCCACATCTGCCCCTGGAAGTGTCTTACAACTTAAATCCTGGTTCCTAGATCTCTGTCTTACCATTATATAATCCATCTGAAACGTTTTAGTGTCTCCAGGGTTCTTCCATGTATACAACACTTTTAAATTGTAATGGAATATTTGTTCCTACGTAAACGAACAGGTTGAACGTTGTAACAGTTCACACATTTGTGAAAACCTTATTTTGCCGGAGTTTTGAAAGAGACTGCAGCTCACATAAAGTTAATGCCATAATTTCGAAATGAAATAAAAAAGTAGGATGATTGGGACAAAAGTGATTGCAACTTCTTTTATTCCTTGCAGATACCTATCTGGTTGGAAAATGAGATATATACAGATGAAAGGACGAAGTGGGAATAACATGTCTGGACATGGAACAATACGCGTTCATAATGTCTCACGTGGTTATTAACTGTATTTTAGAGGACAATATTGGTTTCGTGGTCCAAAATTATTACAGCCCCGCACACATGCAGCTGACATGTCGAAACTGATTCTAAAGACCCTCAAAGCTGTCGCCTGCAACGTTCGCCACACGCTGCCGACGCCGAGAGCAGCGCTGATCACCACCTGCGTCACCATTTCCCGCACCACGTCATCTGGGTTCGCAAAGCATTGGCGATGTCCTCTCGTGCCGCAAACCACCTTCGAAATAGTGGTTCTTCCACCTATCGTATGAGACGTCCTCAAAGGCCGACAGATCAGGAGAGTACTGCGGCTGCTCCAGTTCTTCCCATTCTGTCATCGGCGCAGTTGCCGCCGCACACAGCCTGCTTTACGTGGCTTTGCGTTGTCGTGCAGTATGGTTACACGGTCCTCAAGATCCGGGCGTTTCTCCCGAACGACACGTACCTGCTGCACCAGGAAGTTCCTGCAGTACTCTGCGCTAACTGTTCCACCATGTGGGCCGGCCGGAGTGGCCGAGCGGTTCTAGGCGCTACAGTCTGGAGCCGAGCGACCGCTACGGTCGCAGGTTCGAATCCTGCCTCGGGCATGGATGTGTGTGATGTCCTTAGGTTGGTTAGGTTTAATTAGTTCTAAGTTCTAGGCGACTGATGACCGCAGAAGTTAAGTCGCATAGTGCTCAGAGCCATTTGAACCATTTTGAACCACCATGTGGATTTAAGTGGCGCACAACGACGCCTCTGCCGCCGTACGCGACGATAGCCATCAGTTTCATTTGGGAAGGATTATGGCACGACTTCTGCTGCCTTGCTGATCCGGCATGTCGCCAATCAGACTGACGCTTGAGTTCAGGTTCTTCTGCCCCGGCCCAAAATTCATCGATGGCGATTATTCGTGACAGGAAGTCATCGTCACCTTGTTAGCAGCTTGCTAGGTAGTCGGAGCATATTCTACACCTCATTCACCTTTGAACTTCCGTCAGTCCATCCGCTACCAACAGCGACGCGACTTTGCGTAGTTGCATCTTTGTCCGCAGTATCCTGTGGATGGTGCGTTTCTCGATGCCTCTTGCCCTCTCTCACTTCTGTAGCGTTCATCGTCCGTTTTCCTCCAGGAGCTCGTCGATGTCGGCAGGTGCCACGTCGGTCGGCATACTGACTGACTGTTCCGAGCGTTGCTGACCATCGGTTGCCGCACGTCCTTGTTGAAACTTTCCTACCCACCGAGCTACTGTACAGTATGGGAGGGCACTGTTCACAAAAGCTTCCATCAATTCACTGTGAGAGTCTCTCGCATTTCTCCCTCGGAGTATTGCTGTTTTGATGTATGCGCGCTACTCAACACGGGCTACTTCCATCTCACGACGCTCGCCGCAAAACTGATTTCGAGCGCACTCTGTGCTACTACCAGCTGTCAGACAGCCTTCTGTTGTTATGATTACACACAACACCTGCATAGCATTCACGAGACAAACAGCAGTTTCTAATTCACTCATATACGTGCGGTCTAAGGCGCCTTGTCCCGGTTCTCGCGGCTGCCCCCGTCGGAGGTTTGAGTCCTCCCTCGGGCGTGTGTGTGTGTTGTCCTCAGCGTAAGTTAGTTCAAGTTAGGTTAAGTAGTGCGTAAGCCTAAGGACCGATGACCTCAGCAGTTTGGTCCCATAGGAACTTACCACAAATTAAAAAAAAATAGTTGTATATCCCACCTCTTATATATTAAACTTCTGTTACAAGGCTGGATACAGGCGAACGTCTGAAAAGTGTTTCACCGTACAATACTCTCCGCTGCTGATGTGGAGTACCCCACACTTTTAGTGTTCAGTGTCAGCTGATACTTTTCACACCATCCAGGTACAGATAAATCTCGTTACATGCGATAGTTACGTTCCGTGGAATCGCCGCGCATACCGAAAACGCGTAAATCGAGAGTCATTTTATGTGTAAAATGTAGGGTTATGTTCTCGTGTTCTGACATGTTACGGTTAATATTAACAGCGTTTCTTCGTTTTTGACCAAAAGTATCTATTATAATTTTAGTGAAATGCATTTTAATGAGAAATTTATACATTTAAAAATTTAACAATGAAAGATACAATAATTCACTGATGTCTTATTCCGTCTCCAGTGAACTCCCAGCCTGTTCTTGTCACAACCCTTTACTGCTCTAGAATTCTGTGGATTTTGATTTGCAATCCGTTGCAACGTTTCCTCCGAAAAGAAGGGAGCATCGGTCCTCGGCAACCTTAAATACAGGTGCTGTTTCTTCTCCAATAGAAATGAACATACGGCAAGGCATTCGTTTCCAAAATAAGTCCATTTCATCAGAGTTGAAAACCTGCTTCGCAGCATAGTTTCCTTCCGTCACAATTCCTTTAAATGTCTTTTAAATTCCTCGGTTCCAACGTCGTCTGCCGCAGCTGCGTCTCCTGTCATTTTAATGTTATGAAGGCCAAAACGATGCTTGAAGCGATCAAACCAATCTGAGCTGGCCGAGAAACGTGTTGGATCCTCCTCTTCTTCGTTAAATTTGCGCACATGCTTCTTAGTCTGAATAGCGGATCCAGAGAGAGGCATGTGCTGTTGGTTCTAGTACTGAGTCCAATGGCTTAGTATTTTTTTTCCATTCCTCCCATCGCCTCCGTGCGATATTTGATCACTTTCGTCATACTTAAGTCAGTTGAAGAATAAATAGTTTTTCGAAATGGTTCTCCATTGTCACAAACAGTTCGCACACTGGTTCTCTTATAGCTATCCTGAATTGTCACTTTGTTTCTAAAGAATACGAACCTCGTGCACTCTCCTTTCCCTCTACAGGCACACTTTCTCTCAAGTGCACCTTCACGTCTCTAATGACCTGAACAGACGGTTCACGTCTCGACACACGACAGAAAATAGGCATTGGCATGCACAAATGCACTACTGCTTTCGCGTACTGTTAACAGATAACAGCACTAGACTTAAAACTAAAATCACATATATAGGAAAACGCGGATGACAAATCCGCGTATAACTGTGTCTACATGTATCTGTAAGGAGTTCTGATCTTCTCATAACTTTACTAGCCAGGAAACGATGGCATCCTCTGTAAACAATCGAAGGGGAAAACTCCGATTGTCTTTTAAATAGTTTGTATAGATTAAGATATTCAGAAGACCTATAACCCATTCTTGGCGTACCCTTCGTTTTCACTCATTGGATTTCTGTCAGTTACTACAAACTGTGACCTTTCTGGCAGGAAATTACGAACCCAGTCAAACGGCACTCCATATACAAGAAATTTGATTAGAACCCGCTGTTCAGGAATGGTGTTAAAAGCTTGTTGGAATTCTAGAAATATGAAAGTTTTCTTTAGCTTGCACATTACCCTCAATGACTTCATCGTCGGTGATACGTTCACCTTCAACCTTCCGGATCTTATATTTTCCCTCTCGATGTGTCTATTTCTAGTAGTTCTCTATAGCCGAAGCGCAAATATTTTGTTTAGTAAAAACGTAATCAGATTGACTTTATTCTGTAAGTTGTTCATTATCAACACAAACGGCGAATAATGGGGGCACTTGCCTTGTGAAACAAACAGTGCCTCCGACAGGGAGTATCTAGTGGGGTGATAACTGCAGCGGAAAATCACAATGACAGAGAAATCTCTCAAGGCGGTGACCCGCGCACTACGATGGCTGCAGCCTTTTACAATAAAAGCAGCCAACTGGTCAGTAATGGCCTCGCAGTAGCGTTCGGCATCGCTCTTTCCGTTTTATCGAAGGCCATTGCCGCGCAAGTACGGCAATAATGTTTGGAAACTGGCTGACGCCTCGCGCAATATCATCCTATATGCCCGCTAATGCAAAAAGTGTAGAATGGAAGTGCCAAACTTCGTTGTCTTCATCATGAGATCATGATCAGAAGGAAATGTGAGCACCTGTAAAAACCTTGAATAACTACCTTTTGAAGCACGGACGTGAACGATGAGTGTCAGTGAGGTTTTGGAGGGTAGCGACAGGGACGTGATGCCACGCCGACTCCAGTGAAGTGGAAAGCTGTGCTACATTTCTCGGTTGAACAGCCCAATCGAGGTGGTTCCACGAGTTCTCAATTGGGTTTTAATCTGGTGAATTTGGTGGTCCTGGTGCCTTTCGAGCCACGAACGTACACTGCGAACTGTTTGACAAACTGCATTGTCCTTCTGGTAGATGCTACCGTCCCGAGGAAAAACAAACTACGTGCTGGGGTGGACATGGTCCATAAGGATAAATGCATACTTGTGTTGATCCATTGTGCATTCCAGAATAACGAGATCTCCCAGGGAACGCCATGAAACGTTCCCTTGACCATAACGCTCCCTCCTCCGGCATGGACTCTTATGACGATTGTTGCAGGTCCATAAACGTCTGTCCGACGGAGGGTAAAATGTAGTTCATCTGAAAAGCCCAGTTGTCTCCTCCATTCAGTGGCGCGCAAATTCCAGCTTTCGTTGCCAATGAACAGCAGTCAGCATGGGTGCATGAACCAGGCCCCTACTGCCCTCGCTGAACTGTTAGTAGCCCTTTGGTTCTTCTGGGCGGTCAGTTGCTCAACAGTTGCACGTCTATTCGCCCATGCCCAACTTCGCAGCCGTCGTTCACCCCTGTAATCTGTGGCCCGTGGTGCACAACAGTTCCCTCTGAGTCAGTTTTGGATAGCGCCATTTTACTATGACGATGTACTCTAACCACTGTCGCGTGTAAACAATTTACAAAATTATCCATTTCGGAAATGCCTCCACCCTTCGCCCGACAGCCAATGATCATGCCCTTTCGGACGTCCGATAAATCGCCCCGTTTCCGCATTACGACGACGACTGCAATGTTTTCTGCGTCCCCCGACGCTCTTTATATACCCTCCACTGCTAGTGCTGCCATCTGCCGTCTGTGAGTGATTATTGTACGCTGACGTCAAACATAGGCAGTGGTCGCATTAATGTGAGTGGATCGTGCATAAATAAATAGCAGATGGGATTGACAGACATGCAAGACGGAATGGGAGGAGTGGCTAGAGGAGAAATGCAAAAGACGCATGGTTGTGAGAGAGATATATATAGCTTACAGGAAAATTATAGCAACCCTTAAGACAAGCAAAGTGGCAGTATGGACATTAAGAAGTCTAAAGGCAAGCTAGTACTACACAGAGGAGAGAAACCTGAATGGTGAAGAATGCATGTGAGGGCATTAAAAGGAAAGAAGATTGATGATTGTGTTACAGAAAGAAGAGAAAGTAGATGGAAATTAGATAGGTGATGAAATATGGCGAGAAACCTTTGACAGAAAGCATCGAAACAAGACACCTTGAATAAACGAATTCCCACAGGATTATAAAGAACCTCAGGTGAACCAACCACGGAAAAACTGTTCCACGTAGTACGCAGAATATGAAGGGCTTATTTCAGTAGTGGTACAAGTCTACTTTTGTTCATTCTGAGATACAGGGTCCTAAAGTTAAATGATCACTGAAAAGTCTGCAGTTGAGATACCAGAAATATTCAAGCATATGGCTTCTTGCTAGAAATGAACCTTTCTTTCTGTTTGTTTGGACCATTAATGTCAGAAGCATTAGAGACAGAAAAGTGGAGATAATGGAGTTATACCACTATTGAAATAAGCCCTTCATACATGAGATAGGTGAAATATTCGCACACTTGAAGGATAATGTAATAATCCCAATACCAAAGAAGACAAGTGCTGACAGGTGTGAATATTATCAAACCATCACATTGATTAGCCATGGTTACGCATTACAAATACGAATTATTATGAGAGAATGGCATGACTGGTTTAGGCCGACATGGGGGACGAATAGCTTGGGTTTCGGAGAAATTCAGGAGCACATGAGGCAATGCTGAGACTAAGACTTAACTCATTGTGAAAAGTGGCAAACCTGCGTTTTCGGATTCAGGTAAAACTTTTGTCAGTGTCCTCTGGAACGCCCTCTTTGAAACTGTGAATTCAAGAGGGATAAAATGCAGGAAGGCGAAGATGACCTACATCTTATAATGAAACCAGATTGCAGTTATAAGAGCCGAAGAACATGAAAGGAAGGTGGCAGTTGATAAGGAAATTAGACGAAGTTATAGCCTGTCCCCCGTGTTATTCAGTACGTACATCGAGGAAAGAAAAGTATCATAAAAGGAGTTCGCTGAGATGAAATACAAAAATTGACATTCACCGACGATCCTGTAATTCTGTCATACACAGCAAATGACTTTGAAGATCATTTGACCTGAATGGATTAAAAGGTAAATATCGATAAAACTAAATCGACGGTACTGAAGTTTAGTCGAATTAGTCCGGTGTTTCTTTCCGTTGTTGTCCGTAGACTTTCTTCTTCATAACGAGAAGTATTACTTCGAGAGAATTAAATGAACGTGTATGTGGAGTCAGTTAAACATATATCATGAAGAGTGTTCGATCTGTTAAATACTACAAGTAAAAATTACGATTCACCGGAGACAAATCTTAGTGCTGGAAGTGTATAGTTAATTCCGTGTCGTGTTTAACCTTCAAAACTCGCAAATTATAAAAGTTATTAAGAACGGAACTCTACTGAGAGAATTCGTAATTTACATCGATATCAAACCGAATATCGTTACCTGTTCGGAACCCAACTGGTGCGACCTTCAGCCTGCTATAATTTTCTCATCTAGCTCAGTTCGCGTGTTAGTAATTATTTTCTCGAACCTTTGAAAATGGTGCAATACGTAACGGTACTATATTGTGATGAGGCTTTTTCTTCAGTCACCAGTTTACTCTGCGTTTCAAATTGTCGATTCAGTTAAACAGAAACGCGTTTCAACAGGAACGTTTTCGAAATTTCAGGGCTTGATTTACGTTCTTGCAAAAAGAACTGTTGTTAAAACGAGTTTAAACAATTGTACAGAAAATGGTAAAAGAGGCAATACAGAATGTGAACACCTTTCATGTATTTCATGACCTGCCGTTATCATGTGCCCTGCTTTAACTCAGTATTAATAAATCTACAATCTGTGGATTTTTACCATAAATGTTAGTGCACTCAGAGCAGAGAAATACAAATGGGAAAGAACGTGTGTATGTTTTGGGGTGACATGGACGTTGACGCCATTAGAGGCTGAGCCTTAGTTCTGATTGGAAGACAATGGGGTTGCAGATCGACCTGTAAGTTCTCCCTTTGCTTCCGCTAATGCTTATTGTTGTACGTTTCGGCCAGTCGGCGCGGCAATTTGGAAACAGAAAGTTTTCCGACAAATCGCGTAATAAATTCCGCCGTAAAGCGGCGGTGCGATTAAGATATGGAACTAAAGTTACTAAAATATGGCACCGGACGGGCTCTAAGAATCGGAGAGAACGTACATTCTGTGTCCCTATGTGAAACTCGCGAACGTACACTTCTTTCAGAGGCACGCGCGGCCTGTCCCTTGTGGCCTATGTAAAGATAAGTCGGGGAAAATACATTCATTTTATCTTTAAAGAAATAGACTGGATCGGACTTCGTGAGAGGAAAATAGCTACAGGTTCCTTGTCACGGCCTACCACGACCTAAGAACAAAATTAAATATGGTGGCCACAAAAGGGAGTAGATGAGTGCATTTACGTACCTCAGTTATTGTGCAGCGTCGTATCGAAGATCTGGGCCCAATATTATATGAGATTTTGAAAAGAAAATTTCCAAGAAATAGCTTCACGGGACTCCAGGGTTGTTGATTCGTTGGACCGTCAATGGAAAACAATGTCGATACGTTTTTATGTGGTAATTATTCAGCATTTTGCACACAACACATTCTCTACTTCTTTACAATTCGATTCACAGGTGACAAAAGACGGCTATTCGTCGAGAAAGAAACTGAAGGCGAAGCGGCTCTTTGTTTTTTCGCGTTATCCCTTCCTACAGCTTACATAAATCTTTGACAATAAATCTGTTTGAAAATTATTATCATATTTACAGAAAAGAGAAAAGACAATAAACAAAAAATGAGTATTTAAATAGTTCTTCTTCAGGCCGTGGTTGTTCTTATAAGTACGTCCCGAACGTCGCGTTAAGTGATATGACAAGACAACAAATGTGCAGAAACGTAAAAGAAATCCCGCAAAAATTAATTCATTGTCGCTAAAAATATTTTTTCATTACTGCAAAAGATAAATTTTCACTGTCGCTAAATTGAATTCCTAATTGCATACTATGTAAGTCTTGCAACTCTGCGTTTAGTTGCTAAAAACATTCGGCAGCGAAGATCGCATAAATATTTCTTTATTTTAAACAACAGGTTTTGACAGACTTTGCTTTCGTCTTCATGTCTTGATAAATCTTTTGTTATGAAACGTCTCCATTTTACGTTGGACCTCATGCCAAATTGTCATGTGTATAAAAATCAACATATTATAAAAGGTTAGTCAAAACTAAAATATTTAAAATTATAAATTACCTAGTGCAAATCGCCATGTCCATATGTATATCGCTCACAGATGCTTCTACGTCACTAAAGCACTATACACACTAGCACTTAACAAAAGATTGTTTTACGACCTGAAGATGAGAGCGAAGTCTGTCGAAATGGGTTGTTTTCAATGAATAAATATTTATGCGATCTTGGCTGTTGAATAATTTCAGCAAGTAGAACAGATCGCTCTTTCGGTCTTCTCAAAATGAGAAAATTCGATCCAGGTTTACTCTACCCCACCTTGCGTATAACTATTGCTGCGTGTGCTGACTCAATGGCCACAGCCGAAAGTTATTGCAGATGTGGCTACACAAGGTAGAACGCTGTATGCTGTGTTCGGTGATGCGTTGGGTATCTCCGTGTACATAGTCAGGAGTTAATGCAATAGTCGCTACTGGGAACTAAGTCTTGACAAAGATATCGAAGTGCGTCTATGTGCGTCTATGTTTCTCTTGTCACTTTAAGCTTTAAAGAATGGACCTCATAAAAACTTTGAAATCTTGAAATGGATTGTATTATTAAGGAAAATTTTAAATACAGAAAGCAGCGTAAAATGAGGACCGGTGGCGTTTCGTGGAGTGCACGGAGGAGAATTGTGTCGGAACTTTGCAGAATGTGGCGTAAATGAGTGAAATAGTGTATTCAGGAGACGCGTCTCATCATAAAAATAAAAGCAGTAGGGTTATTGAATCATATGTTATGCAGAATAAGTACAAAAGAAAGGAGTGTCAAAAATTGATGTCACAACCAGTAAAGTAATTTTCGTTTATCGTCCCCAGAGACCGAAGGAAACAGAAGCCCATTCGCAAAGGAGGCATCAGAGATGTCAAACAGTTTAGATATTTTATCAAATCGAGACGAAAGATTCTGCCTCATAGGCCTACATACGTTTCACTTGTGGACAAAAAGCTACCAATTCTGTGTAGTAATTAGCGTATTTTGTTATCTGATGGAACATTTTACGTTTCACCATAACATTTGCCGTCCGGGGTGGCCGAGCTGTTCTAGGTGCTACAGTCTGGAACCGTGCGACCGCTACGGTCGCAGGTTCGAATCCTGCCTCGGGCATGGATGTGTGTGATGTCATAAGGTTAGTTAGGTTTAAGTAGTTCTAAGTTCTAGGGGACTGATGATCTCAGAAGTTAAGTCCCATAGTGCTCAGAGCCATTTGAACCATAACATTTCCATCAGGTTTACATGTTTCGTATGACTACACAAACTACCATGAAGTAGGTCCAAGTTACTATTTGTTTAATGTTATCAAAAAGCTGTATCAGCATACGAATGCAAGTGGAACGGTATTCGTAGTCTGTGCATTAAAAATTTTAACCCTGAAAGATTCAGTATGTTACCCATCTTCAGCAACTGTAGTTGTACATATCGAAATAACCAGTAAGCAGCTGCAATAAATGGAATTTTATTTCTTAACCGGTTTCCGGAACTTAGTGCTGTTCTTAGAAGATTGTAGCTATAGCTTTATTTGAATCCATCTTATTTTTGACACTCGCAAATAATGCGACACTTATAACCTTCTGAAGAAGGGTAGTTAGTGCCTGAAACCGGTTAAGAAATTAAATTTCTTTTATTGCAACTAGTTGCTGATTATTTCGATCTGCCTGAAACATCAATTTTAGGTTTTGAAGTTGCAGTTCAGTGCCGAGCCGGAAAGTGTTTCTTATTGTTTGCATTAAAGTCTGCAGTTTTCACTTAGTTCAGGCATGGTATCGAAAGATAATCGAATTTTGACTTCGTTTCAAGTATATCAACCCTCAATCAAAAGTCAGAAAGTTTCTGAAATATATATTTGGTTTAAGATTTATACCTCCAAGCATAGTTGGGGATGCGTTCGTAGAGTTGCATCTAATATTGCTCCCAATCAAATTAAGTTAATTTTTCAGGCTGCCTGCTTGAAAACTATGTAAATGAAGATTCTACATTTACCACTACTTTGCAGGTCGGTATACCTACAGATGAAATCAGAACAACAAAAGAGTCGTTTGATCGATATTTTAAACAACAATTTTACAAAACCCACGGGTTTACGGAGGTTTTAAAGCGGGTTCTGGTTTACTTGAGAAGAATTTGACCCCAACTCTTCCCGACTGTTAACCAATGCTCTTTCTCGATTGCTGGCAATGAATAACAATGAATCTCAAATCATTTGGGAATCGCTTTAGATTTAACAATAGAATGTTGCATCCACTTGTATAAGCTGCAAGTTAAGCTCTTCGAGGAGCTTGTGGAAAATTTTTATTAAACGTATACATCAGACTAACTTTCTTTTCCACTGCTTTTGTTTTCTCAGCTGCAGAGCACTGTTCACCAATGTAACTTGAAAAGTTTGAGTTTGAGCACATTGTTATGCAGTTAAATACAGCTGAGAGGACAACTAGTTGAACCATTCAATTATTTCCTGTGAGCTGCCTTCTGGTGCTACCAACATTATTTGTTGACAAAATATATGCAGCAGATCTCTGCTTATGGAAGAAATCGGAAAAAATTACTACCAGGGTGCGATTTGTGCTTTTACCAGTGGGGAGGATGTCTTAGGGGGTTAGTAGAATTATATATGTTACTAGCTTGGACCGTGGCGTTACGCATGATTAAACAGCTATTTATAAATAGATGTTAATGCCGAAACTCACTATTCACGCGTATGCACTATCAGAAAAGCCATCCCTTGTTATATCTTTAAAAAGTGCATTATAGGTAAAGGTTATTATTAATAGTAAGACTTATTAAAAACTTTCAGTGTTCGGCTCCACAAATTTAAATTATATGTAAAGTTTTACTCCAGTGCGTGGGAAATAAACATCCCAGGTTGGGATGCATAAACTAAAACCAGAGGAGGGGATGGTCTGATGCAGAGGGGGGGAAATCCCCCCCATTCCCCCCCCCCCTACAAATCGCACACTGATTACTACGGACGAACATATCTCAATTTGCGCAGACTTTCACACCGTAGCACCGAATGGCTTATGTCGATATCAGCATATGATTTTATTTATGTTTATTGAGCCTGGAGAGTTTATGGCAATAAGGTCCGCTTTTACACGGAATCAGACATTCTTAATACATTTTGCATTGCATTTATTAAAATACATATATTATAAGAGGTTTTATAACTGCCCTGCTAACCAACACTTCGAAACGGTAATGACAAATGTAAGACCTTTTACAAGAAAGAAAAAGTTTATATTTGTGAAATACAGAATAATAATGAAAAATTACAAACAGGTAGGTTCAAACTGTGGGTTATAGTGGCAAGACAAAATGGGTAGGAGAAAGGGGAATCCGACCGTTATAGGATGGGATAGAAAGTGGTGACTAGCCGAGAAAGCAAAAGACCAGCGAAACTACGAGAAAATGTGAGTTTGCATCACTGAGTAGGGAAAAATAGCGACGCTGAAAAACGAAATTGCTTGTGATTTATCTTAAGTGGAACATTATATTCAGACGCTCAGTCCGGAACCGCACGACTGCTACGGTCGCAGGTTCGAATCCTGCCTCGGGCATGGATGTGTGTGATGTCCTTAGGTTAGTTAGGTTTAAGTAGTTCTAAGTTCTAGGGGACTGATGACCACAGATGTTAAGTCCCATAGTGCTCAGAGCCATTTGAAGCATTTGAACATTATACTGGGTTGTGTGCAGAGTGCAGGCTAGCTTGCCCAAGAGGCAGACGGCAACAAAGCAGAGAGATTGATAGAATAAAAAATTCGCTACAGTTGCCAGTAATTCGTTTCTGCACGACCGGTTTCAAAGCCTAAAGCCTCGTCTTCAGGTGCCACTAAATACGTATGGAGACATAAATGTCTGGCAGTCGGGCTAGTCAGTCATGAGGGCTCACACCCACGTCAAATAAACGTATCTGAGCGTAGGACCAACTTAATCCCGTGTCGCCCTGTGTAGGCGGGCGACTCACAGAAATTATGTACTTCAGTTTTGCTACAACATAAACTACTTCTAACAACAAGAAAGACGCTACCGCGAACTGCATTTTGCGTATCCTTTCTGAACACTGGTAGGTCCTTCCCAAAAATTTCCGCTGACTTTAACCAGATTTTCGTGCCTATAATGATTTGAGCATCAGTTCTTTCTATTACTGCTTGGAACTCTGGACTTTCCCAATACAGCTACAACAATTTACAACTCTTATACCTATAGTTCCTACAGCTACGTTATTTCTGTGCTCGACCTCTAATAATAACGCCCTTACGCTGCATAACTGACTGGCGACCGAGCGCACCACAGATTACATGAAAAACAGACTCAAAGATCTTATCCACTACTTGTGCAACGCGGTCATGCATCTTTGTCCCAGTACAGCAGAGGCGAAATATTTACAGTCGCAGAAAACCTGAGTTCTAACAGATATTGCCATTAGCTTCATTTTGTAGCACTTTCAATTTTTTTCTATCCTGTAAATAACGTGTTTAGTTCCTTGCATATGCTGTGCAGTAACTGAGTCTGAAAGCATTTATGTGTTCCTGGAAAATTTATGCCTGATCGTTACAAAATTTTTAATAGGTTACCACGTTTTGTTCAAAATATGGTTCAAATGGCTCTGAGCACTATGGGACGTAACTTCTGAGGTCATCAATCCCCTAGTACTTAGAACTACTTAAACTTAACTAACCTAAGGACAGCACACACATCCATACCCGAGGCAGGATTCGAACCTGCGACCGTAGCGGTCGCGCGGTTCCAGACTGTAGCGCCTAGAACAGCTTTTTTTTTTTTTTTTTTTTTTTTTTTTTTTTTTTTTTTTTTTAATATTACATTTATCAGATAGAATCTTATGGTTTTAACCAATCGATAAGGACATTTCTATAAAAACTGTCTATTTCCAGATTTCTAATATAAGCCAATAATGCACCTTTAATGTTTTGTGTTTTGACACCATTAGACACACAATCTCATTGTCACATAAGTTCTGTACATTAGCTTATAAATTTCAAAACTACTCTCTGAAGCAGAAAAAGCACACATCATAAATATACTGTAAAATCGTAAATAATATCCTTAAGGTAACTGCAATACATCACTGTCAACCCAGTCTTCTTTTTTATATTAACCAATGCCCATTCTTTCATTCTTTCAAATACAATTTTTAACATATTACCGAATTTTTTATTGTGATTCGAATACCTTCTAATTTTGTGGAATTCACACAGCATGTGTACCTTGAACTCTATGATGCTATCGGATCCTAATTTGTTAAGGATGTAATTAACAAGATTTCCCAGCAACCAGGGATATCGGCTGAACAGGACGGGATTCCTTGTCAAAAGCAAATACCAGAATATTCTTCCTGAGGTTTGATTAATCCAGCGAAGCAATTTCGGTTAAACAACCGAAATTCCAATTAGCAGCAGCAAGACCAGAAAGAGCGATCAGGTCACAAGGAATAGGAACGAACACGGAGATTAACGGGCGGATGGCACAAGTACAGCGATGTAAACACGGAAGTGCTGCGCAACAGTTAACAGCGGCCACTCGCTAGCGCGGCTGAAACGGAACTGATCGGCCACTCTGGCCGGCCGACGTTTTGTGATATGGGGCTTAAGTACGGGATGCTGGCAAATATTTTCTCTTCTTTCTTAGTATGTCAATTTGCTGTCTTAATATTGTGTATTTCTGTGTCCAAGCTATCTAGTGTTTTGACTGTGCAGCCATTGTTCATGACAATGTGTTCAATTCTGTCCAAAGGCGTGTGCTCTGTGTACCATAGACCTAATGCAGCATGTTTGTGTGCAGCGGATGGGATGATGAGCTGTCAATTTTTATGTATGTGTATGTGTGTTTTCTGCGTATGCTGAATTTATGTTTTTCTTGGGGGTTGGTGCCTCCAAGAGCCAGTAAATTAATGCTTTTCTTGCCCTCATCTCTACTCTGAATTTTATGTTTTTGGTGGAAAGAATTGAATAAAACACAAAAAAATTGTGACTGAAGGTATTTTTATTCAAGCGTTCTGTGTACTGAATACGATCACGTCCACAGTTGCAGAATATGGATAAAAATAATTTAGGTTCTGAATCCAGCCCTACAGTGCTAACATTGACAGCCGTTTAGGGACACATGCAGTACAGTGCTTCCCGAGTGAACACACACCCACCCACCCACCCACCCACCCACCCACCCACACACACACAACACACACACACACACACACACACACACACACACACACACACACGCATGCACGTACATTGATGGGTAAACGTACAACTGACATCCGTTCTCCAGGCGAGAGCTGGACCAGCGACCACTCGCAGTCCTTCCACTGTGCGAGGACACTAGAAAGATGGGTCGACGCACTCGTTTCCCATTTATTCGAGGACCACACTGTCCGTTTTACAATCTGTGTAATGAGATGGAAAACTGGCGAGTTCATTCGAGCGTCAAATGTGTGGAAGTTGGGTAACGGCCGACACAACTATGGGGAGAGGGGGACGGGGGTTGGCTCTAGTTTACGCAAGAGTAGATGCCCAACGGCAGGCTTACGGTTAAACGAGCGGTGGACACTGGATGCAGCTGAAGTGTGATGGAGGGGTGAACGCTGGTGGGATGTCGAGTAGCTGCGGACAAGGGCGGCGCAACCCACTGCGCTGCCTTATTTGACACAAAGCCGCCAACATTTGCGTGCGGCTCTCTGTAAACCGATAACCCACTCACAGGCGCCTCGCTGCTCATTTAGCATTCGGAGTGCCACGTTGTGGTGTCTGACAGGGTAAAAGTACACCGAAAGGGGCACAGATTTAGCTCATCTTTTGCAGGACTGTAGTACGTACTTATATGTACTAAGGGCTATTCTAGTACAGCGCGCACAAAACAGTCCGTACCCAAACCGTCGGCGCAGTAGTGGTGGAGGCCCCGTTGCGAACGACCACCCTGCGGCAGTGCAGTTCGACAGCTGAAGTCTTCGCACAAATACATACCTCGCATCACTTGCGAGCCACAGCTAACGCGTCTGTAAACCATCATATCTTGCTGGTACTACCTCTAGTTTCACAAATATAGTTACTCAGAGCCTGCGTCTTGTCATGTATCTCTATAAAAAAGAAATACTTGTGCTTAACTCTTCCAAAAGCTAGTTGTTCGGAAGTGGATTACACCACAGCGACCACAACAGGAGTATAATAAAAAATAAAATTATTAGATTCAAGGTTCAGTATTCTGAAGCATTATACTGGACTAAAAAGGCTCTGTTACCCGCTGGAATAATATTTTCCTTTGTAGGCAGATGCAGAGTTGGGGAGCAGAAAAGCTTGCTGTAGACGCACCATGATAATATGCTGTATAATGTAACAGAATAATGTACATTACACGAAGAAAAACAGTAATAGGACTTCGTGATAAGAAATTTAAATTACAAGGCTCGACTTATGAAAAATGCAAATGGGCATGCAATGGCGTGCAGATGGCAGTTAATCGACACGTCACTAAACCAGTCACTTTCCAAAGTTATTAAAACTGAAATATGAAGAGGGTTTGTATATCATTAGAAAAGGACAGTGGTCCATTTTCAAATAAATAAAAATGCAGCTCAGGTTAATTACTCCTATAATTAATGACAATATTACAGGGAAGAAGAAACTGGCGTGCTTACATTCTGCAAGATGTGAGAGAAGGAAGTCACAAGAGGGAGGTATACTCCTTACTTTGTTTTAAAACAGACGATAATCCAAAATCAGTCACTCAGACTTTCAGTGCAACAATGTGAGTTACGTAGAACCCCATAATAATCATATCGCTGACCTTCCTATATGCATTAATTTATTACAATGCTCTCTTGATTGACTAAGACAAAGCCTACAACAGAGTTTGGAGGAGGCTTTCAATTACCATACTCAAAGGATTCTCTTGACTCGTTATTGGTACATAGGGATAAACACGTAGTTATGTTCACTCAGGGGTGAAATTAATTTACCAACAGGTATTTGGGATGTTTTGCGAGTAATGATACACAATTACAGTAATAAGCTGGACAAAAGTGGTAAGTGGTCCAAGCGATAACCACATAAGATGAAATCGCAAAATTTGGGGTCTAATTTTGCTTATAAATAAATACAATTTACTTTAAAATGGTAGCAGAGACTAAAGAAAACAAAGCAATTTAGAAGTAAAATGCTTAGTAAAATGTTCAAAAATACAGGAAATTATATTACAGTACAGTATTATGCGTTGCATGAATGTATTTGAAGTTATTATGACGTAGAAGGCTTCATAAAATCTAGAAATGTTATCTGACGTGTCAAATATTGTTTTCTTCTCATGCAAACTTCCCTCCTAGCACTCTAATAAATGTTTTATTCCCTGTTTTGTAACAGAAATGTGATTTCGTTGCAGTCTATGTTTTGCAAAATTTTTAGCCCTTTTTCAATTGAACTGATGCCTTCTGTCAAGTTTGCAACCATCATTTGATATTCTGGTTGACTTGGGTCTAAATAATCAGGCTATTCCACGTTTTGCTCTTGCACACGTATCTCCATAAGCTCATCAATTGTCAGTTTCTAACTGTGTGAGTCCAACAATTCTTGAATATCATCACCACCCATCTCTGAATTTAATTGTCTGGATAGATCGACCACTTTTTTAAGCATTTAGCAATTTGATCAGGATCTAATGCTGATTCTACCTGGGTTCCAGACGCCATTTAAAGCTTTTTGTGCAATTTAATTAACAGAGAGCTCGTTGTTTCGTCTCATAGTGTCACGTACACGCGCAAACGGTCGTCTCGTGTAGTAAAATTTAAATGTTTTAATGACTCCCTGGTCCATCGCCTGAAGCAAACTCGTTATATTCGGTGGCAAAAATACAACTTTCTTACGTGGGTACAAATTAATTAGAGTAACACTAGCATGACCTGATGGGTTGTCGATTAATAGCATCACTTAAATGGGATTTGTTTTAACTGAGAACAACGTTGGACTTCAGGTATGAAGTAATGACCAAAACAGTCATCGAAAAGGGAAGCTGTCACCTAAACTTCAGCATTCGACTTCAAAACCACTGGCAAACCATCTTTTTAAAGCTCTTGGATTTTCTGAGCGACAGGCTAAGAGAGGTTTAAAGTTTCAGACCCCAGCTGCATACGCTCCAACCATCGCTGTCAGTCGATCTTTCGCGGCTTTAAAATCTGGATAGGTATTCTCTTCACGCGCGATAAAAGTTCTTCTAGACATCGTCTTCCAGAACAGATCAGTTTCATCGACGCTGTATGTGGTTTTGTTGGTATAGCCACCTTCTTCTAAGATTGGCTTGAGTTTCTCTGTACAGAGCGACCCAGTCTCTTAGTCAGCCATTGCTGCCTTTCCACTTGCTGAGATACTATGCCAATTACAATGACTTTTCAACTGGCTAAATCAATCGATACTATTACAACTCTCGAAATTAAGGTTAGCTTGAGAGCACACCGTCAACAGGACAATTTTTGACTAGTACTTGACTATCACACCGTAATTTTAACATTATTTCCATCTCAACGATAATACCATAACGTTTACGAATGACATCTGAATTCAAAGATGGAGCATTTTTCACACGTTCGAGAATATTTTCTGCCTTTTGTAATTGTCCTGAGCGTTGATTCCTGTAGATCAAACTTCTTAAAAGGGAACCTCCCATCGCACCCCCCTCAGATTTAGTTATAAGTTGGCGCAGTGGATAGGCCTAGAAAACCTGAACACAGATCAAAGATCAATCGAGAAAACAGGAAGAAGTTGAGTGGAACTAGGAAAAAAAAAATAAGCAAAATATACAAACTGAGTAGTCCACGCGCACGATATGCAACATCAAGGATAATGTGAGCTCAGAAGCGCTGTGGTCCCGTGGTTAGCGTGAACATCTGCGGAACGAGAGGACCTTGCTTCAAGTCTTCCCTCAAGTGAAAAGTTTAATTTTTTATTTTCAGACAATTATTGTCTGTCCGTCCGTCCGTCCGATGCGAGGTAACTGCGCCGTAGTATGGGGACGCTACACCTAAACAAACATCGAAACACACGATGTCAGTCGACTACAGCGCACGGAAGAGAGAGTATTCCTGCTAACGAGGCTTCCTGGCTGGCAGTTGACGGTTCGCTACTTTGGACGAGAGTGCATTAAATACGTGAGATGTATTCCGTGGGCAATATGAATCCAGCAAATATACCTCGCGACTTCAATAACAAGTTCAATGAATATTTTCCGAACTGTAAGGAATCGGAAAGTTCCTTAAGGGATCGAACGATTGTCGAACATTTGTATGATTATTTCCTACATTTGTTGGTAAACAGTAAGTGTGGTGATGACGATACCTTGCTGATTGCTGCAGGGCTGTATGTACCAGATGATGAGATTGTTGACGATCCGTACGAAGAACACGAAGAGGAAATCCTGCGACTTCAATCTGATGGTATTTCTTTGGGTTACATGAAGGAAATGCTCCAATACAGGTTACTGTCCAAACCAATTAAAAGACGCAAATATAGATTATGGAGTGAAGTAACAAATAAATTTAAGAAATTTAAAGGGATGGAGGAAAAAAGCACAATTAAATATTGCAAAGAAGTCGTGGAACGAGGTGGAACCCGAAGACAGAAGTTCAGTGAACTAGAAAACCATGTATACCGACAATTTATTAAAGCCAGAAATGAATTAAGTGCAGTGCATGATACAGACCTACAGATTTGGGGATTGCATTACGCTAAACAAATCGGCCTGGACTTCAAGGCTTCATCTCACGTTCAAAAGAAAATACAAAATTACGAGCAGGAAGATTACGAAATATGTAAGCAAGAACTACGCGAATAAACTGAAAGAAATTTTACAGTGTTCCAAGACGTTTGTTACAGAAACTAACGTCAGATTCCAACAGTATGAAGACGCATATATTATCAACACAGATCGGTTTTAACTATGAAATGAAATCGACCCGCACGTTATCGTTAGTTGGAGAAGGCGACACGGAATGTACTGTAGACCAGCTGCATGCCACTTCACATAGTTATACCATACAGTATGCTCGGAACAAAGCAGGATTTCTTTTACCTACATTTTATTTATGTTTGTAGGAAAAAAATGGTGTATTTGGACAGCAAATTTAGCAACAGGTGAATAGGGTATTTGCGCAAACGCCGAATGTCATTGTGAATTGCAGTGCGTCAGGAAAAATGGAGAAAAGACTAGTGAAAGACTTTAATGAACGTGTGATTGCTCCTTACTCGGACAAAGATTTTGCCTTACTCTTTGACAGCTATACAGGACAGAAGGATCAGGCATTGTACAATTTTAGTGTGGGAGTAGACGTGATTACTATTTCTCCAGGTTGTACACCTCTTGTGCAACCGTTAGATGTGTTTGGTTTTCGGCAAGTGAAATACTTTGTGAAAAGATTCTATGATTTTGCGAAGCTGCACAGGTACACAGAGCAGTATTGTTTACGTGATCGTGTGTGAATTATCAAAGTTCAGGCATTCACACGTAATCAACTTCGCTCTCCAAAATTCCAGGACATGTTCAGATTTGCTTGGACATATGCAGGATTTGACGGTCTATACAAGGAAAAATTTGAAAACGTTAAAAACATATGTTTTGACAGAGCACAGGGAAAACTGTGCGACTGTGAATCTGTTGCATTCATTTGTTGCAGTTAATGTGACAAACTCTTATGTTTTCATCACTTCTTTGGGAGTGATTATCACATCCACAACAAAACCTAAATCGAGCAAGGTAGTAGAATCTTTTTACTCATTCGCCAAGTGTACAAGTTAGGTGGGTCGACAACATATTCCTGTCATGTGACGCACATGCCGTCACCAGTGTCGTATAGAATATATCAGACGTGTTTTCCTGTGGAAGAATCGGTTGACCTATGACCTTGCGATCAAATGTTTTCGGTTCCCACTGGAGAGGCACGTCCTTTCGTTTACTAGTCGCATGGTTTTGCGGTGCGGTCGCAAAACACAGACACTAAACTTATTACAGTGAACATAGACGTCAATGAACGAACGGACAGATCATAACTTTGCGAAAATAAAGAAAGTAACCTTTTCACTCGAGGGAAGACTTGAACCAAATTTTTCAATGTCCTCTGTCAAACCTATCTCGTAAGGTTCCCATACGATAACCCTAATGTCAGCGTCAGAGAAGTTGCTGCTGTACAAGGTAACGTTGACCACGTCACTGTATGGAGAGTGCTACGGGAGAACCAGTTGTTTCCGTACCATGTACAGCGTGTGCAGGCGCTCTCAGCAGCTGATTGGCCTTCATGGGTACACTTCTGCGAATGTTTCATCCAACAATGTGTCAATCCTCATTTCAGTGCAAATGTTCTCTTTACGGATGATGCTTCATTCCAACGTGATCAAATTGTAAATTTTCACAATCAACATGTGTGGGCTGACGAGAATCCGCACGCAATTGTGCAATCACGTCATCAACACAGATTTTCTGTGAACGTTTGGGCAGGCATTGTTGGTGATGTCTTGATTGGGCCCCATGTTCTTCCACCTACGCTCAATGGAGCACGTTATCATGATTTCATACGGGATACTCTACCTGTGCTGCTAGAACATGTGCCTTTAAAAGTACAACACAACATGTGGTTCATGCACGACGGAGCTCCTGCACATTCCAGTCGAAGTGTTCATACGCTTCTCAACAACAG
This sequence comes from Schistocerca serialis cubense, assembly GCF_023864345.2. Classification (NCBI taxonomy): domain Eukaryota; kingdom Metazoa; phylum Arthropoda; class Insecta; order Orthoptera; family Acrididae; genus Schistocerca; species Schistocerca serialis. The sequence goes on from NC_064641.1 coordinate 261,598,520, forward strand.
ATTCGGTGACCGATGGATTGGTAGAGGCGTACCAATTCCATGGCCTCCACACTCTCCTGACCTCAACCCTCTTGACTTTCATTTATGGGGGCATTTGAAAGCTCTTGTCTACGCAATCCCGGTACCAAATGTAGAGACTCTTCGTGCTCGTATTGTGGACGGCTGTGATACAATACGCCATTCTCCAGGATGCATCAGCGCATCAGGAATTCCATGCGACGGAGGGTGGATGCATGTATCTTCGCTAACGGAGGACATTTTGAACATTTCCTGTAACAAAGTGTTTGAAGTCACGCTGGTACGTTCTGTTGCTGTGTGTTTCCATTCCATGATTAATGTGATTTGAAGAGAAGTAATGAAATGAGCTCTAACATGGAAAGTAAGCGTTTCCGGACACATGTCGACATAACATATTTTCTTTCTTTGTGTGTGAGGAATGTTTCCTGAAAGTTTGGCCGTACTTTTTTTGTAACACCCTGTATGTGGTGTGAACTCAAGAACATCCTGCAGAAGCCTGTTTAGGGAACTACGGATACTAACTACTGCTTCACAAAATTATTCCTTAATGAAATTTGTCATTAAAAATATATCACTTTTTCAAACCAACAGCTCAATTCGTGGAATCAATACTAGAAATAAGAATAATCTTCATAAGGATTTAAAGCATTTACTCTTGTACAAAAGGCTGTGAATTATTCAGGAACACACATTTTCAATAACTCGCCAGGAGCCATAAAAAGCTTAACAACCAATGACATTCAGTCATGCGAAAGATGAGTGAAACCGGTCACCTGTTGGGTATATGCTTTTCTTTTGAGCCGCACTTCTTCCTCTTAAGTTGACTGCATGTAAGGTATTAGTATTCAAACTACTGTTCAGAGTCATTTTCATCCTTGCCAATATTTCATGTATACAACGAGACAGTACGAGATGCAGATGATTAGATGTACGAGAGGGCGGTCAGTACATAATGCAACATATTTTTGTCTGAAAGCAGATTGAATTTATTCAGGTTTGCAGTGCATCATATTATTACCTATTCTTTAGGCTACAAAACTCTATTTTTCGACATAATCTTTGTTCAATGCGATGGCCTTGCGCCACTCTACGGGAGGACCCTTATGCCCGCTTGGTACCACTCTACTGGTCGACGTCGGAGCCGACGTCTTGCTGCATCGATAACCTCCCCATCATCTAAGCACAGCTTCTCACGGAGTGCATCTCTCATTACGCCAAAATGATTCAAACCGGAAGACGCGAGACCTGTGCTGTAGAGTGAATGAGGAAGAACAGTCAAACGTTTTGAGTGTGCCTCTCTGGCGCGCGGACTAGTGTGTGGTCTTGAGTTGTCATGGAGAAGGAGAAGTTCGTTTCCATTTTTGTTTCGACGAACACACTGTAGTAATTTCTTCTATTTCTTGTGGGTAGTACAATACACTTCGAAGTTGATCGTTCCACCACGAGGGAGGATAAGAAACTGAATAACTGCTTCCGGGTCCCAGAATATGACTTCACCGTCTGAGGGTTCGGCTTTGAACTTTTTTCTTCGGAGGAGGTGTGTCGCCACTACACAGATTGCCATTTTGTTCCGTTTCGAAGTGATGAACCCATGTTCCATCGTCTGTGTAGATGTGCGACAAAAAACTGTCACGATCAGCCTCGTAAGGCGCAAGCATTCCGCGCAAATAGTCCTTCGGTAATCTTTCTGGTCTTCTCTTAGGCGAGGAACCTAGCGGGCACATACCTTTGAGTACCCTAACTGGTGGACGAGAGCGTCAGCACTCCCAACAGAGACGTCCAGCGAGGTGCCTCCATGTGACCCATTGATCACTTCGAATTAGTGTCCGCACGTTCCAGCATTGCAGGAGTCACAGCTGTTACGACCTACTGGCAGGCGAGATATGTGACAGCTTCATGCGATCTTGCTGGGGTGATGACATACGCCACGCCCAACGACTCACTGTGCTTTTGTTCACTGCCAGGTCTCCGTAGACAAACGTCTATCAATATCTGCCATGCTCTGGTTCTCCGCTAAAAGAAACTCGATGACAGTACCCGCTTGGAAAGCTCGTCCGTTAGAGACGTCATTTTAAAGACTACTTAAAGCATCGCCACATATAGCAACTTCGTGAAGCTAAAGGGTCCGACGTTTTTAAGCCGAAACTGTCTGAGCAAAAAACATTGTTGCATTACTTATTGAACGCCTCTCGTAGTCTACTTCCAATCACTGCAGATTATAATGGCGACCTCCTCAATACAAACACGTATATTCCTGTGGTGTAGGGGTAATCAAAACTTCCTTGGTCCAGGGTTCACACTCCACCACCACTTAAATTTAGAATAAAAATAATCAACTGTGGGGAGCCGAAGACTTCAGATATAAGAGGTCACCATCATTCAGCGAACTGCCTTGTCAAAGTGGGCGGAAGAGCGGATAGAGGTTCTGGGCACTCTCTTGCTCTTGGGGTTGGAAACTGTCGCTAAAGGCCGAAAATCAGCAATTATCTTTGACATAGGATGCAGAAGGCAATGGAAACCACTTCATTAAAGAAACATAATGTGTATCCACAGGACATGCGGCCTGTAACTGAAAAGGATCATGACGATCTCTCCGTCGGCAACAGATTTCCCCAATCGGATCTCCTGGAGGGGACTGCCAAGAGCGATGTGACCATAAGAAAAAGATTGAATAAACAAAGAAAGGATAAAGTTGTACGAATCGGGCGTGGAATGTCAGAAGTTTGAAAGTGGTAGGTAAATCTGAAAAAGGAAATTGTAAGACTCAATGTAGATATAGTGGGGGTCAGTGAAGTGAAATGGAAAGAAGGCAAGAACTTCTGGTCAGATGAGTGTAGGGTAGTATCAACAGCAGGAGAAAATTGTATAACTGAAGTAGAATTCGTTATGAGTGGGAAGGTACGACAGAGAGTGTGTTACCGTGAACAGTTCAGTGATACGACTGTTCTCATCAGAATCGACAGCAGACCAACACCGACAACAATAGTTCATGTATACATGCCGACGTCACAAACAGAGGACGAAGAGATTGAGAAAGTATATGAGGATATTGAAGGGGTAATACAGTACGTAAAGGGACTAGAAAATGTAATAGCCATGGTGGACTGGAAAGCGGTTGTAGTGGAGGAAGTAGAGGAAATGGTATGGGAGAATATGGGCTTGGTAGTAGAAACTAGAGAAGAGAAAGACTAATTGAGTTCTGCAATAAGTATTAGTTAGTAATAGGGAATACTCTGTTCAAGTATCACAAGAGGAAGGGGTATACTTGGAAACGGGCGGAGGATACGAGAAGATTTCAGTTAGATTACATCATGCTGAGGCACAGATTCCGAAATCAGATATTGGGTTGTAAGACCTTCCCAGAAGCGGATATAGATTCAGATCACAATTTAGTAGTAATGAAGAGCAGGCTGAAGCATAAGAGACTAGTCAGGAAGAATCAGTGTGGAAAAAAAGTGGGTTACAGAAGTACTTCGGAATAAAGAGGCACGCTTGAAGTTCTCTGAGGCTGTAGACACTGCGACAGTGAGTAACTCAGTAGGCAGTACAGTTGAAGAGGAATGGTCATCTCTAAAGACGACAGTAACTGAAGCCACAAAGAAAACCGTAGGTACAAGGAAGGCAAGTGAGAAGAAACCATGGATAACAAATGAAGTACTTTAGATGATCGACAAGGGAAGGAAGTACAAACATGTTCAAGGAAATTCAGGAATAGTGAAATAAAAGTCAGTTAGGAACGAAATAAATAGGAAGTGCAGGGAAGCTAAGACGAAATGACTTCATGAAAAATGCGAAGAAGTCGAAAAAGACTCGATTGCCGGAAGGACTGTCTGTGTATATAGAAATGTCAAAACAACCTTCGGTGAAATTAAAAGCGAGGGTGGTAGCATTAAGCGGTCAGCAAGAATTCCACTGTTTCATGCAGAGGAGAGTTCATCCAGAATTTCAGTGTTACATGCAGAGGAGAGACCGGACAGATGGAAAGAGTACATTGAATGCCCCTATGAGGGGGAAGACTTGTCTCACGACGTGATGGAAGAAGAAACTGCAGTCGATATACGATATAGAAGAGACAGGGGATCCAGTATTAGAATTTAAAAGAGCTTTGGAAGACTTAAGATCAAATAAGGCACAAGGGATAGATAATGTTTCATTGAAATTTCTAAAATAATTGGGGCAATCGACAACAAAACGACTATTCAAATTGGTATGTAGAATGTATGAGACTGGCGATATATCATTAGACTTTCGATAAAGCATCATACACACAATTGCAAAGATTGAAAGAGCCGACAAGTGCGAGAATTACCGAATAATCAGCTAAACAGTTCTTGCATCCAACTTGCTGACAAGAATAACATATAGATGAATGGAAAAGAAAGTTGTGGATGTATTATATGACGATCAGTTTGGCTTTAGGAGAGGTAAAGACACCAGAGAGGCAATTCTGTTGTTGTGGTTGGTAACGAAAGCAAGACCAAAGAAAAATCAAGAAACTTTCATAGGATCTGCCGACTTGGGGGAAGCGTTCGACAGCGTACAATGGTGTAAGATGTTCGAAATTCTGAGACAAATAGCAGTAAGCTATCGGGAAAGGCAGGTAATACTCAATATGTACAAGAACCACGAGGGAGCAATAAGTCTACAAGACTAGGAAAGGAGTGCTCGATTAAAAAGGGTGTAAGACAAGGATGTAGTCTTTCAGCCCGACTGTTCAGTCTATATATCAAAGAAGCAACGAGGAAAAAACAGAAAGGTTGAAAAGTGGGATTAAAATTCGGTGTGAAAAGATATTAATGATAGGATTGGCTGATGACTTTTCTGTCCTCACTGAAAGTGAAGAAGAATTGCATTATGTGTTGTATGCAATTAACAGTCTAATGAGTATAGAGTATGTATTGAGAGTAAATCGAAGAAAGGCGAAAGTGAGAAATAGCAGAAATGAGAACAGTGAGGAACTTAACATTACCGCTGGTGATCATAAAGTAGACGAAGTTACGGAATTCTGCTACCTTGGCAGTAGAATACCGCGTGAGAAAGAAATTTCTGTGAATGTACGTTTGGAGCACAGCATTGCATGGTAGTGAGAAAACCAGAAGAGAAGAGAATCGAATTCTTTGAGATGAGTTCCTATAGAAGAATTTTGAAAATTAGATGGAGGGATAAGGTGTGGAATGAAGAGGTTTTCCGCAAAATCGGTGAGGAAAGAAACATAAGCAAATCAATGAGCAGAAGAAGGGACAGAACGATAGGACATCCGTTAATGCATCAGGGAACAACATCCATGGTAGTAGAGAGAGATTTTGAGGGTGAAAACTATAGAAGAAGACTGAGATTTAAATACATCCAGCAAATAATCCAGGACATAGGATGCAATTGCTACTGTGAGATGAAAACGTTGGCACAGGAGAGAAATTCGCGGCGAGGCGCATCAAAACACTCAGAAGACTGATGATTTGCTCCAATTGCAGTCGAGAAAGTCACCGACCTACTTCGTTGCATATACTAGCAGATACATAGACGTGGTCCACGCTTCTTGATTTTCGTGAGAGACGTTATCAGCGTACTCGACGCCGCCTTAAATAATTTAAAAAATAACAAAATCGCAACTCGTTGGACCACACTACGCGCCTCCAGTTAGTTTCTGTGCTGGATACGTACGTGTTCTTTGAGCCATTAAAGACGTGCAGCTTTATGTGTCACTGTGTGAAATGGCAGCCCTCTCCAAATGTCCACAGTATGCAGTTCCCTTCACAACGTTCGGCCATAAACTGCTTAAAATGCCACGGGGATGGCGGTTGCCGAACATGTTACTCCGCAACATTCCCATAAGTCATCTGAACAAAGTTCACGTATTTTGTTAGTAGAGAAAGGACTGAAGCTGTTCGAGTTTCTGTATGTACTACAGATACGTTGCTCAGTACTCCAGCGACAGCATCGTCTTTTGCTATGGTAACCAAGAATGCAGAAAAAAATCGGATGTGATGTCTTCGACAAGACAGGCCAGAATTTACCTGCAGTAATATAGAAGAAAACGCGTCATCTCTTTTGTTTCTTGCTTTGGAAGAACGATTGAAGTTTAGATATTCTTCTCAATAACACACCACGCTGTCCAGTTACATTTATGTTCTTTAAAAGAAACTTTGAAGTTTAGACATTCTTCTCAGTAACACAGTACACTGTCGAACCACAGTAATGTGACCACCTTTTGAAGCGCAGATGTGCAGGAAGAGAATCAGAGAGGCTCTGAAAGGTGCCAACTGGGATGCGGAACCATGCTGACTCAGCTGTAGTGGCCAGTTGCCTAGTTTTGTCGGTTGATGATCCATGGCGCGAATAGCTCTATCGAGGTTGTTCCACAGATGCTCTATTACGTTTCAATCCGTGGAGTCTGGTGGCCAGAAGAGTACGGTAAACTCATCCTGGTGCTCTTCGAACAGCGCTATGTACACCGTGGGCTGTGTTACACGTCGCATTGTCCTGCTGGTAGATGCCATCGTGCCGACGAAAAACAAACTGCATGTATGTGTGGACATAATCCCCAAGGATATATGCATACCTGTGTTGATCCATTGTGCCTCCCAGAATGACGAGATGCCCAGGGAAGCCACGAAAATATTCCCCAGACCGTAACGCTTCCTCCTCCAGCCTGGACCACCCTGGCGACTGTTGCAGGGTGTTTAAACGTGATTCGTCAGAAAAGGCCACCTGTCGACACTCCGTCTTCAGTGGACGTCCAGTTGCTGTAGTGGTGTGCAAATTCCAGCCTTCGTTGCCGATGAACGCCTGTCAGCAGGGATGTAGGCGCCATATCCCTACTGCAGAGGCCCATACGCGGCAACGTTCGCTAAATGATTGTAGAGCAGACACTGTTGGTAGCCACATGGTTCGTCTGGGCGGCCAGTCGCTTAACAGCTCCACTTCTGTTCGCCCGTACACGTCTCCGCAGTCATCCTTCACACCTGTCGCCTATGGCCCGTGGTGCACCATAGTTGCCTCTGCGCCGACTTTGGATAGCACCATTTTTCCATGTATGCTATACTTTAACTACAGCGGCAGGCAGGTGAACGGTTTGCAAACTCTTTCAGAAAAACTTCCACCCTTTGTCCGAGAGCCTATGATCATGTCCTTTTCGTTGTCAAATAAATCGCTCCGTTTCAAAAAATGGTTCAAATGGCTCTGAGCACTATGCGACTTAACGTCTGAGGTAATCAGTCCCCTAGAACTTAGAACTACTTAAACCTGACTAACCTAAGGACATCACACACATCCATGCCCGAGGCAGGATTTGTCGCTCCGTTTGTGCATTACGACAACGACTACACTCTTACCGCGTCCCCCACCCCGATTTGTTTTATATAACATCCACTACTAGTGCTGCCACTTGCCGAGTGGTTGTTGTACGTTAACGTGGAAAAAACGCCAACGGTCACATTAATGTGACTGGACCGTTCAGAACCACAAAAATTGTTCTTGCCTCGGAATTTCCGCACTCGTATAAGATAATAAAAACAAGAATGTCTCCACTACTTGCCCGATCGTGTTGACAAGCCACGTGCTCCGCATTGTGAGATCTGCGACGCACAAGTATCATCTGCCCACGCACAGCGACGCGTAACAGCACGTAGCACGACTCCTCCGTCCAGATCTTTCTCCACGACTGTAATGTCCACTGGCGGTGTCCCTGCGGCCACCCTAATTCCAGTTCCTTGTGACGTGCAGTTAGCAGATAAATGTCCATGCCTATGTTCCCCATAGCAAGGAAATGATTCTCGTTCGTATGGCTGCTACGTAGTCCACGCATCATATGAACGGTATTTTTGTCGAAATGTTTTTGAATTAGCCTGTTTCTAGGACATGTATGTATGATAAGTTGGAACATTAATGAATACATTATTTGGGAGTCTTACTCGTGGAACTGCTTTCCTTTTTTTCTTTTTTTTACAAGTTATTAGTTTTAAATAAAAATTCATCTGTGGAATATAAGGAGTTGCCCGGAAGAACTGATTTTAGGTTAGGTTTAAAAATTCTTTGTTAGCTGCCAGACATTCTTTGTTATTGAGCAAATGTCAAAAAGAATTGTTGGTGCTTACTGAACGTCTTCCTGAAACACTGATAACGTCAATAATGCGAAGTACACGTCGTTTTTTTCTTTTGGTGGCGCTGTTATAGACAAATCTATTCTTCTCAAATTGTGATGGATTATTTATGACAAATTTCATTAGCGAACATATACAGGGTGATTCACGAAGATATGCAAATATTTCAATATTTTGTTAAACAATAAAACTAAAGAGAAAAGTTCATACAAACATACGTCTGCAAATATTTAGTTACGGCATTTCCGCTAGTAAAATGTTTTGCCTGAAATTTAGCGAGTTCGCTAATATGGAGCCATCGCAAAAAGGTACGCGGTTAAAGTAAAGCACGATTTCCATTTATTTTGTTGTTATTCGTCTCGTGAATCTAATAAAACATGTCCCAGACTTGTATCTGCAGTAGTTTTCCAGAACATTCCAGAGAAGCAAAGATTATTACACAACTAAATTTCTTTACTTTAAACTAATTATGTAGAACCGTTTACGCCATTGCTGGCAACCATTAGTGAGTTGTTGCAGCCGTTTCCTAACCTTGAAACGAGTTAGTTTTCTGTATTGTTCAGTGAAAGAACATAATAACAACAGTGTATTTAAGTGAAACCACATAGTCGCTGTTGTAGTTTGTATATTATTTATGAAATAGGGATGCATTTCAAATTTACGACAGCAGATTATGCCGATACGGTGTTTATTTATGGCAAATGTGATGGTAATGCTACGGCTGCAGTTAACGAATATCGCTTACCTTATCCAACTTGGAGTATTCCGAATGCATGAACCATTACTGGAGTATTTCGAACGTTACGGAAGACAGGTTCTCTACCTAGCGTTCATAATCAGTACGAGCGCTCGCCCGGCTACAAGTACACGACATACCTCTCAACAATTGGGCATTTCGCTATCTTAGGTACGGCATACACTGAAGTACAATAATCTGTATCATTACCATAAACAAAAAGTGCATCATTTACATCCGGGCGATCTTGCCCTTCGCTTGGAGTTGTGCAACTGGTTAAACACTAATCGGCAATTACACAAATGCATTTTAATAATTAACGAGGCACAGTTTACTCGAGATGATATAAAAAATGTGCATAAAGAGCACGTATGGTCTGAAGCAAACCCACATGCAACAATGCAACGCAATTTCCAGCAGTGATTTAGCATAAAGGTTAATTCGTTTGTTTCCAAGGGTAGCAGTTATATGAGGAGCGAAAGTAGCTCAACTTATTTCTTTGAGCCACTCAGTAACATTCTTCTTCTATTTCAAACTTTCATCAACATATACACCCCAAAGATTAGGTGCATTTTACCCTGTTTACTACCTCCAGTTCATATAATACAACAATTGTTGGTGTGCCTCTGTTCCATGTACAGAACTGAAAATACACTCCTGGAAATGGAAAAAAGAACACATTGACACCGGTGTGTCAGACCCACCATACTTGCTCCGGACACTGCGAGAGGGCTGTACAAGCAATGATCACACGCACGGCACAGCGGACACACCAGGAACCGCAGTGTTGGCCGTCGAATGGCGCTAGCTGCGCAGCATTTGTGCACCGCCGCCGTCAGTGTCAGCCAGTTTGCCGTGGCATACGGAGCTCCATCGCAGTCTTTAACACTGGTAGCATGCCGCGACAGCGTGGACGTGAACCGTATGTGCAGTTGACGGACTTTGAGCGAGGGCGTATAGTGGGCATGGCGGGAGGCCGGGTGGACGTACCGCCGAATTGCTCAACACGTGGGGCGTGAGGTCTCCACAGTACATCGATGTTGTCGCCAGTGGTCGGCGGAAGGTGCACGTGCCCGTCGACCAGGGACCGGACCGCAGCGATGCACGGATGCACGCCAAGACCGTAGGATCCTACGCAGTGCCGTAGGGGACCGCACCGCCACTTCCCAGCAAATTAGGGACACTGTTGCTCCTGGGGTATCGGCGAGGACCATTCGCAACCGTCTCCATGAAGCTGGGCTACGATCCCGCACACCGTTAGGCCGTCTTCCGCTCACGCCCCAACATCGTGCAGCCCGCCTCCAGTGGTGTCGCGACAGGCGTGAATGGAGGGACGAATGGAGACGTGTCGTCTTCAGCGATGAGAGTCGATTCTGCCTTGGTGCCAATTATGGTCGTATGCGTGTTTGGCGCCGTGCAGGTGAGCGCCACAATCAGGACTGCATACGACCGAGGCACACAGGGCCAACACCCGGCATCATGGTGTGGGGAGCGATCTCCTACACTGGCCGTACACCACTGGTGATCGTCGAGGGGACATTGAATAGTGCACGGTACATCCAAACCGTCATCGAACCCATCGTTCTACCATTCCTAGACCGGCAAGGGAACTTGCTGTTCCAACAGGACAATGCACGTCCGCATGTATCCCGTGCCACCCAACGTGCTCTAGAAGGTGTAAGTCAACTACCCTGGCCAGCAAGATCTCCGGATCTGTCCCCCATTGAGCATGTTTGGGACTGGATGAAGCGTCGTCTCACGCGGTCTGCACGTCCAGCACGAACGCTGGTCCAACTGAGGCGCCAGGTGGAAATGGCATGGCAAGCCGTTCCACAGGACTACATCCAGCATCTCTACGATCGTCTCCATGGGAGAATAGCAGCCTGCATTGCTGCGAAAGGTGGATATACACTGTACTAGTGCCGACATTGTGCATGCTCTGTTGCCTGTGTCTATGTGCCTGTGGTTCTGTCAGTGTGATCATGTGATGTATCTGACCCCAGGAATGTGTCAATAAAGTTTCCCCTTCCTGGGACAATGAATTCACGGTGTTCTTATTTCAATTTCCAGGAGTGTAGTATGTTTTCTGAAAATTAAGGAAGAGCCAATTTTCCGACAATCATTTAATAATTGTCTGAATAACAAGATGTTCTTTAGCTACCTTCTCCCTAATATGATTAAGTATAGCGTTACCATCTTCTCCAAGAAGTACCAATCTGCTTCATAAATGTTAAGTAGGAGGTAATTCACATACATAAGGAGTACGAGTGGGCCCAAAGTTGTACCCTTTGTGATTTCTCTCGAGTCACAAAGTTTTTTTCTCTTTCCTACCGTGTTTGAATTATTCAGCCCAACGTTTCTCATTCTGCTTGATCACTGCCTGCTGTTGCTCAGCATTGACTTGCAGAGTTATTGCCTGCATGGGGTGTGTCTATGCGCAGTTACAAGCTGCAATAGTCGATAATCGATGTTGCTGCCAAAGCAGCTCACTCTGGGGACGGTGCTTTTCCGCTGATCGAAATATTCGATCGCGACCTTGCAGGAGCTTGCGTCGGGGACACACTTTCTTGTTCTGATTTGCCGTCGCCGTCACGCCCTTTATCTTCATTTTTGCTCTATCGTCATTTTTTGCGGCACGTGCAGTGTTTGACGAGGTTTCTACATCTACAGACGCATCTCCATGATTGCTGTGTTTCCATGATTACTATTTCATCATTCCTATTCAAATTATTCATAGCTGTAATCGTTAAATATTTAGTTGAATTTACAGAGTTTAGATTTGTGAGTTTTATTCTGCAACCGAAATTTAGTGGATTCCTCCTAGTATTCATGTGAATGACGTCACACTTTTCTTTATTTAGTGTCAAATGTCACTTTTTTCACCATAAAAATATCGTGTCTAAAACGTTTTACAGTTTGTTTTGATCATCTGGTGACTTGATAAGACGGTTAATGACAGCATCATCTACAAACAATCTAAGAGGGTTGCTAAGATTGTCTGCTAAATAGTTCATAGATCAGGAGCAGCAGAAGGCCTGTAACACTTCCTTGCAGAACGCCACATATTACTTTTGATTTATTCGGTGACTTTCCGTTAATTACCACGAACGGTGACCTGGCTGTCAGGAAATCGCGAACCCAGTCGCACGATTGAGACAACTGCACGTAACCGGCAGAGCCATCCAGTTTGCCATGGCGACATCAGCGCACTTTCTCCACTGTAGCATTCACTACACAATTCAGTCTTCGAAGAGAACACGCGCCGACTTTCGCTACGACTGTTGAAAGCAGTGTAGGAAAAAGCTGTATTGAATCTTATTTTTCTTGGCTTATAAATGCTTGGGAACTTATAGTAGGTATAAAGGTGGATTGAGGACTTGGAGAGGAGATATGAAAGAGGGGGGGGAGGAGGGTAAGAGGAAATGTTGCTCTGAAGATCTGAACATGGAGAAGCAAAGTGCAAAAAGAGCAGACTTATTGAGTTGGGATGCAGGAGTTACAGATTGACAGAACACAGTGCAACGTGTAGTGTGTCAAACATTCTCAAACACTATGTTCCTAGACCCCCCCCCCCCCACCCCCCATGAACCATGGACCTTGCCGCTGGTGGGGAGGCTTGCGAGCCTCAGCGATACAGATGGCCGTACCGTAGGTGCAACCACAACGGAGGGGTATCTGTTGAGAGGCCAGACAAACGTGTGGTTCCTGAAGAGGGGCAGCAGCCTTTTCAGTAGTTGCAGGGGCAACAGTCTGGATGATTCACTGATATGGCCTTGTAACAATAACCAAAACGGGCTTGCTGTGCTGGTACTGCGAACGGCTGAAAGCAAGGGGAAACTACAGCCGTAATTTTTCCCGAGGGTATGCAGCTTTACTGTTTGGTTAAATGATGATTGCGTCCTCTTGGGTAAAATATTGCGGAGGTAAAATAGTCCCCCATTCGGTTCTCCGGGCGGGGACTACTCAAAAGGACGTTGTTATCAGGAGAAAGAAAATTGGCGTTCTACGGATCGGAGCGTGGAATGTCAGATCCCTTAATCGAGCAGGTAGGTTAGAAAATTTAAAAAGGGAAATGGATGGGTTAAAGTTAGATATAGTGGGAATTAGTGAAGTTCGGTGGCAGGAGGAACAAGACTTTTGGTCAGGTGAATACAGGGTTATAAATACAAAATCAAATAGGGGTAATGCAGGAGTAGGTTTAATAATGAATAAAAAATAGGAGTGCGGGTAAGCTACTACAAACAGCATAGTGAACGCATTATTGTGGCCCAGATGGACACGAAGCCCACGCCTACTACAGTAGTACAAGTTTATATACCAACTAGCTCTGCAGATGATGAAGAAATTGATGAAATGTATGATGAGATAAAAGAAATTATTCAGATAGTGATGGGAGACGAAAATTTAATAGTCATGGGTGACTGGAATTCGAGTGAAGGCAAAAGGAGAGAAGGAAACATAGTAGGTGAATATGGATTGGGGTTAAGAAATGAAAGAGGAAGCCGTCTGTTAGAATTTTGCACAGAGCATAACTTAATCATAGCTAACACTTGGTTCAAGGAACATAAAAGAAGGTTGTATACATGGAAGAATCCCGGAGATGCTAAAAGGTATCAGATTACATAATGGTAAGACAGAGATTTAGGAACCAAGTTTTAAATTGTAAGACATTTCCAGGGGCAGATGTGGACTCTGACCACAATCTACTGGTTATGAACTGTAGATTAAAATTGAAGAAACTGCAAAAAGGTGGGAATTTAAGGAGATGGGACCTGGATAAACTGACTAAACCAGAGGTTGTACAGAGTTTCAGGGAGAGCATAAGGGAACAATCGACAGCAGTGGGGGAAAGAAGTACAGTAGAAGAAGAATTGGTAGCTCTCAGGGATGAAGTAGTGAAGGCAGCAGAGGATCAAGTAGGTAAAAAGACGAGGGCTGATAGAAATCCTTGGGTCACAGAAGAAATATTGAATTTAATTGATGAAAGGAGGAAACATAAAAACGCAGTAAATGAAGCAGGCAAAAAGGAATACAAACGTCTCAAAAATGAGATCGACAGGAAGTGCAAAATGGGTAAGCAAGGATGGCTAGAGGACAAATGTAAGGATGTAGAGGCTTATCTCACTAGGGGTAAGACAGATACTGCCTACAGGAAAATTAAAGATACCTTTGGGGAAAAGAGAATCACTTGTATGAATATCAAGAGCTCAGATGGAAACCCAGTCCTAACCAAAGAAGGAAAAGTAGATAGGTGGAAGGAGTATATAGAGGGTCTATACAAGAGCGACGTACTTGAGGACAATATTATAGAAATGGAAGAGAATGTAGATGAAGATGAAATGGGAGATACGATATTGCGTGAAGAGTTTGACAGAGCACTGAAAGACCTGAGCCGAAACAAGGCCCCGGGAGTAGACAACATTCCATTAGAACTACTGACGGCCTTGGGAGAGCCAGTCCTGACAAACTCTACCATCTGGTGAGCAAGATGTATGAAACAGGCGAAGTACCCTCAGACTTCAAGAAGAATATAATAATTCCAATCCCAAAGAAAGCAGGTGTTGACAGATGTGAAAATTACCGAACTATCAGCTTAATGAGTCACAGCTGCAAAATACTAACACGAATTCATTACAGACGAATGGAAAAACTAGTAGAAGCCAACCTCGGGGAAGATCAGTTTGCATTCCGTAGAAATATTGGAACACGTGAGGCAATACTGACCTTACGACTTATCTTAGAAGAAAGATTAGGGAAAGGCAAACCAACGTTTCTAGCATTTGTAGACTTAGAGAAAGCTTTTGACAATGTTGACTGGAATACTCTCTTTCAAATTCTCAAGGTGGCAGGGGTAAAATACAAGGAGCGAAAGGCTATTTACAATTTGTACAGAAACCAGATGGCAGTTATAAGAGTCGAGGGGCATGAAAGGGAAGCAGTGGTTGGGAAGGGAGTGAGACAAGGTTGTAGCCTCTCCCCAATGTTATTCAATCTGTATATTGAGCAAGCAGTAAAGGAAACAAAAGAAAAATTCGGAGTAGGTATTAAAATCCATGGAGAAGAAATAAAAACTTTGAGGTTCGCCGATGACATTGTAATTCTGTCAGAGACAGCAAAGGACTTGGAAGAGCAGTTGAATGGAATGGACAGTGTCTTGAAAGGGGGATATAAGATGAACATCAACAAAAGCAAAACGAGGATAATGGAATGTAGTCGAATTAAGTCGGGTGATGCTGAGGGAATTAGGTTAGGAAATGAGGCACTTAAAGTAGTAAAGGAGTTTTGCTATTTGGGGAGCAAAATAACTGATGATGGTCGAAGTAGAGAGGATATAAAATGTAGACTGGCAATGGCAAGGAAAGCGTTTCTGAAGAAGAGAAATTTGTTAACATCGAGTATAGATTTAAGTGTCAGGAAGTCTTTTCTGAAAGTATTTGTATGGAGTGTAGCCATGTATGGAAGTGAAACATGGACATTAAATAGTTTGGACAGGAAGAGAATAGAAGCTTTCGAAATGTGGTGCTACAGAAGAATGCTGAAGATTAGATGGGTAGATCACATAACTAATGAGGAGGTACTGAATAGAATTGGGGAGAAGAGGAGTTTGTGGCACAACTTGACGAGAAGAAGGGACCGGTTGATAGGTCATGATCTGAGGCATCAAGGGATCACAAATTTAGCGTTGGAGGGCAGCATAGAGGGTAAAAATCGTAGAGGGAGACCAAGAGATGAATACACTAAGCAGATTCAGAAGGATGTAGGTTGCACTAGGTACTGGGAGATGAAGAAACTTGCACAGGATTGGGTAGCATGGAGAGCTGCATCAAACCAGTCTCAGGACTGAAGACCACAACACCAACAACATGTTCCTAGAGAGCTGAGTGACTTTATGTGAGTTTGTATTATTATTAATCTATGCCTTTAATGTATTACGTTGAAAGTAGTAAATTAAACTATACAATTGAGTTTATTTTATCTGTTTCATGTCAGCGGGTGAGAGCAGAGAAGAGCAGAGTCGCATGCTTCCTTTGTAACAGGACTGATCAGCGCTGGTCATGGAAGACTAACGAGCCGACGGCCAGCTTACAGGAGAAGATGCTGCAGGACTTACCTGAGGCGCTGATATTTAATTACTGAACATTGTTAAGGAAAAGATATGTGTTATTTTAAAACCATTAATGTCGTGAAATTTTAATGAGTCAGTCGATGTCCGTCAGCCGAATTTTAAACTTTTTTCTGGAAGGTATCCATAACTCTGGAAGTAATACACTACTGGCCACTAAAATTGCTACACCAAGAAGAAATGCAGATGATAAACGAGTATTCATTGGACAAATATATTATACTAGAACTGACATGTGATTACATTTTCACCCAGTTTGGGTGCATAGATCCTGAGAAATCAGTATCCAGAACAACCACCACTGGCCGTAATAACGGCCTTGATACGCCTGGGCATTGAGTCAACTAGAGCTTGGATGGCGTGTAAAAGGTACAGCTGGCTATGCAGCTTCAACACGATACCACAGTTCATCAAGAGTAGTGACTGGCGTATTGTCACGAGCCAGTTGCTCGGCCACCATTGACCAGACGTTTTCAATTGGTGAGAGATTTGGAGAATGTGCTGGCCCGGGCAACAAAGGTTCAAATGGCTCTGAGCACTATGGGACTCAACTGCTTAGGTCATTAGTCCCCTAGAACTTAGAACTAGTTAATCCTAACTAACCTGAGGACATCACAAACATCCATGCCCGAGGCAGGATTCGAACCTGCGACCGTAGCGGTCTTGCAGTTCCAGACTGCAGCGCCTTTAACCGCACGGCCACTTCGGCCGGCCCCGGGCAACAGTCGAACATTTTCTGTATCCAGAAAGGCCTGCAAGATGCGGTCGTGCTTTATCCTGCTGAAATGTAGGGTTTCGCAGGGATCGAATGAAGGGTAGAGCCACGGGTCGTAACACATCTGAAATGTAATATCCACTGTCCAAAGTGCCGTCAATGCGAACAAGAGCTGACCGAGACGTGTAACCAATAGCACCCCATACCATCACGCCGGGTGATACGCCAGTATGGCGATGACGAATACACGCTTCCAATGCGTCTTCACTGTGATGTCGCCAAGCACCATCGCAGGCGCTCCTGTCTGTGATGCAGCGTCAAGGGTAACCGCAGCCATGGTCTCCGAATTGATAGTACATGCAAACGTCGTCGAGCTGTTCGTGCAGGTGGTTGTTGTCATGCAAACATCCCCATCTGTCGAGTCAGGGATCGAGACGTGGCTGCACGATCCGTTACAGCCATGCGGATAAAATGCCTGTCATCTCGACTGCTAGTGATACGAGGCCCTTGGGATCCACCACGGCGTTCTGTAACACCTTCCTGAACCCACCAATTCCATATTCTGCTAACAGTCATTGGATCTCGACCAACGCGAGCAGCAATGTCGCGATATGATAAATCACAATCGCGATAGGCTACAATCCGACCTTTATCAAAGTCGGAAACGTGATGGTACCCATTTCTCCTCCTTACACGAGGCATCACAACAACGTTTCACCAGGAAACGCCGGTCAACTGCTGTTTGTGTATGAGAAATCGGTTGGAAACGTTCCTCATGTCAGCACGTTGTAAGTGTCGCCACCGGCGCCAACCTTGTGCGAATGCTCTGAAAAGGAAATAATTTGCGTATCACAGCATCTTTTTCCTGTCGGTTAAATTTAGCGTCTGTAGCACGTCATCTTCGTGGTGTAGCAGTTTTAATGGCCAGTAGTGTACATTTTATTATAGCAGACCGTTTTGTTGAAAATTGTTTGTAAATGCTGAGGCCCACACTGAAGTTGATTTTTATGTTTTTTTTTTTTGTTGTCTTTTGTTGTGTAATAGCAGATATATGTGGGAAACTGCAAAAATTTATGAAAAATGGTCATAAAACTATTAATATCTCTGAAGAAACTGACATTAGGGGTTAATTAATTTTGTAACAATGAGTAGGTAATGAACACCGCAAAACATACATTGATATTTCCTGTTTTTCACGAAAATTAAAGTTTACAATCAATAAAAAAATTTGTATAAGCCAAAATTCGTTAGTAAAAACCCATTGTGGCAGGATCTGATAGCAAAACTGAAAGCCTAACAATATAGGGGTGGAGGACCAAGAGGGAGAGGGGGGGGGAGGGGGGGCAATGAGCAAGTTAGGAGAAATAAGTGGGAAATGAATGAGGGCAGGATGAGAATTATAGTTTGGTGTAAATTGTGTAATTTAGTAGACAGTGAAATGCAAGTGGTTCAAGAAAAGAAATGACAAAGATTAGGGGAAAAGGAAGTATGGAGGAAGTTGAGGGACAAGATCTAGGAAGATGAGGAATGAGGTGTGAAAGATGAGAAATGAGAGACCAATATGAAGAGCAAAATCGAAATAGTTGGGCGAAGAAACAGAATAAAGGTGAAGGAGTATGAAAATGAAGGAGGAGAAGAAAAAAGTGGAAGAGAATAGAGGATGAAGTGAAAGAGAGAGAGAATGAGCAGAACGTGAAGGCCGAGTTGGGCGACGAAAAAGATGGAGGACGAAGAGGTTTAGGAGAAGAAGGTAGGGGTGAAGTGAACATGGGTAAGAGGGGTGGTGAATATAGGTAGAGCAGAATGGGAATACGAGTGGAGGAGAAGGTGGAAAGAGAGAGACTGAGGAGGATAAGCTGCAAGGTAGTGGTGATATTGAAGGGACAGAAGAGCATAAGGAGAAATGTATAGGAGTTTGAAAAGAGAGGTGAAGTTGTGAATAGTGGATAGCCTGCCTGTGACACCTGACGAGCTGGGCTACGGTACCGAATGCGCACAGGGATTCGTCTATACCGGAAGCGATGGCACCACCTCCAGTCAGCGAAGCATCCGGCGACGCAACAGCCTCCGCGGTGGAGCCGTGCGCGTGCGGTGAATATTGCATGCGCCGCATGATGCCGCGAGGCGCCGCATCTCTGGGGACAGACCGGCAGCGTCTGTGCCTGTGCCCGCGCTGTGCCACGGTGCTACTGCGATCGATAGCGTCGTGGGTGGGTGGCGCGCTAACGCGCTCGCCGCCGCCGTCGCCGCTTCCCGCGCGTGCCAGCCGCTCCAGGTCAGGCCGGGTCAAGGTGCGGCCCGCCGGCCAGCGGGCGCCGGTCGCTCTCCGATGAGCCCGCTACTAGTATATACACTAGCCGGGGCAGTACCAGCACTGTGGGTAACGCAGCCACACTAGCCGGGCTCGCCACATGTCGAGAAGTGTACATGTGCGTTCGCTTGAGGCTTCTGGGAAAGACATCCCAAATAATTGATATTCCATACGTATCACTGCAGATTCCGGGCTCATTCTCAGGAACTAACACCCTGGTGAACTTCTTATCACGTTTTCAAATTTTTAGAGACCTACTATTTTTAAATCATATGTATTAAAAAAAGTGATTAAGTCGATGACTAGATGACACGCACATGTACTAGACAGAGTCAACGACTCTCAAATCACCGAGCGAGGTGGCGCAGTGGTTAGCACACTGGACTCGCATTCGGGAGGACGACGGTTCAATCCCGTCTCCGGCCATCCTGATTTAGGTTTTCCGTGATTTCCCTAAATCGTTTAAGGCAAATGCCGGGATAGTTCCTTTGAAAGGGCACGGCCGATTTCCTTCCCAATCCTTCCCTAACCCGAACTTGCGCTCCGTCTCTAATGACCTCGTTGTCGACGGGACGTTAAACACTAACCACCACCACCCCGACTCTCAAATCTTACGCCTCTTGGTAAGAATGTCTCCCACGAGTAATGAGTGTCTTGGGCTAAAAATGGTTCAAATGGCTCTGAGCACTATGGGAATTAACTTCTGAGGTCATCAGGCCCCTAGAACTTAGAACTACTTAAATCTAACTAACCTAAGGACATCACACACATCCATGCCCGAGGCAGGTTTCGAACCTGCGACCGCAGCGGTCGCGCAGTTCCTGACTGTAGCGCCTAGAACCGCTCAGCCACTGCGGCCAGCGAGTGTCTTGGGGTGGAACACTATGAAGGTTGTGTGTGGACATACAAGGTGAGAATGTGGGTCTCGTTGGAGGCTTGCGCGAGATACTCCCTCCAGTTGCGCTGTTCTCTGTGCCCTCGGTGGCTCAGATGGATAGAGCGTCTGCGATGAAAGCAAAAGATCCCGGGTTCGAGTCCCGGTTGGGGCTCACATTTTCACCTGTCCCCGTTGATATTTATCTTTTGTTAGCAGCTGAAGGTATTGATATAATTTTAATTTACTCTCAGAATGGTTCAAATGGCTCGGAACACTATCGGACTTAACATCTGAGGTCATCAGTCCCCTAGAACTTAGAACTACTTAAACCTAACTAACCTAAGGACATTACACACATCCATGCCCGAGGCAGAATTCGAGCCTGCGACCGTAGCGGTCGCGGTGTTCCAGACTTGTGGTGTGCGTACTGTAAGACCTTCACTACACACACCATCAGATTATTAGACTTGTCGCTCTAACGAAGTAGGCGAGTGTCAGCAATATGTCTCGTGGTCTTATCGTGGCGTGTTTATCTTCTGCCGTTAGGTCAGACGATAGAAATGCCACTTGCACACTTAGAGCAGCAGATTGACGGTGACCAACTTTAAACGGAACTTGATTAATTTTCACACACATTTATTAAAATAATAACAAGCATAAAAATTACTTAACTTGGTTCTGGATGCTATTTACAATTGACAATCTGAAGTTCCTTTGGTATTGGTACGTTAATCTTATTCTCACATGTATCTCTGATACTTGACAAAAGTGTCTATACATTTATTTTCATGGCTATGTACAGGAATATGGTAATCTTATTGGGCGCAGACTGAAACTTGACTGTAGACTGGTACAGACAAATGTAGAACTCGTACAGACTGATGCAGACAAATGCAGACTGACTAATCGGAGGTCTGTACACTCCTAATAATACCTCGCGCGTTCATGTATCACTGCGCGATTGTGATCTGCGAGGAGAAAAGGTTCTACGTTAGCAGCGATCTCATTGGCTGCGGTACATATTAATATGCGGATCGACGGAAGCAGAATTTGGTCCGTCTTTATGGCAGCGCCATCTCGTAGTGCGGAGACGGACCAGCGCTGCGCCTGCGCTGTTGTGCTTAGCGGGGCGCGCTCTAGTGGGAAAGTTGTGTACGCGCTGACGACGCGGAACTATGTACACAAGACTAAAGCGGCTAGAACCGCCTGGGCACTGTGGCCGGCACCGAAAGGCCAAAGAAACTCATACACTTGTGTAATATCATGTAGGGCCTCCGCGAGCACGCAGAAATGCCGCAACACGACGTGGTATGAACTCGACAGATGTCTGAAGTAGTGCTGGAGAGAAATGACATCATGAATCTTGAAGGGCTCTCCATAAATCAGTGAGAGTACGTTGGTGTGGAGATCTCTCCTGAACAGTACGTTGCAAGATACGTTCAATAATGTTTATGCCTGGGGAGTCTGATGGCCAGCGGAAGTGTTTAAACTCGGAAGAGTGTTCCTGGAGCTACACTGTAGTAATTCTGAACGTGTGGTTGTCGCATTGTCCTGCTGGAATTGCCCGAGTCCTTCGGAATGCTCAATGGACAGAGGTGATCAGACAGGATGCTTCCGTATCACCTGTCATCTAGACGTATCAGTGGTCCCATGTCACTCCAACTGCACACCCTTCACACCATTACAGAGCTTCCACCAGATTGAACAGACCCCTGCTGACGTGGAGGGTCCATGGATTCATACCCGCTCGATACAATTTGAAACGAGACTCTTCCGACCAGGCAACATGTTTCCAATCATCAACAGTCCATCGTCGGTTTTGACGGACCCAGGCGAGGCGTAAAGCTTTGTGTTGTGCGGTCGTAAGGGTACACGAGTGGACCTTCAGCTCCGAAAGGCCATGTCGATGATGTTTCGCTGAATGGTTCGTACGCTGACACTTGTTGATGGCCCAGCATTTAAGTCTGCTGCAATCTGCGGGTGAGTTTCACTATTGTCACGTTGAACGATTCTCTTCAGTTGATCTCGTTCTTATAGCGATGTCGGACATTCGATATTTTACCGGATTCCTGATATTCACGGTGCACTCGTGAAAGGGTCGTACGAGAAAATCCCCACTACACCGCTACCTCTGAGATGCTGTGTCTCATTGCTTGTGCGCCGACTATAACTCCACGCTGAAGCTCACTTAAATCTTGATAACCTGCCATTGTAGCAGCAGTAACCAATCTAACAATTGCGCCAGACACTTGTTGTCTTACATAGGCGTTTCCGACTGCAGCTCCGTAATCTGCCTGTTTACCATATCTCTGTATTTGAATACGCATGCCTATACCAGTTTCTTTGGGGCTTCACTGTAGATAATATGTGATTCTACGTACAATACCTGCCGGCCGGAGTGACCGTGCGGTTCTAGGCGCTACAGTTTGGAAGCGCGAGACCGCTACGGTCGCAGGTTCGAATCCTGCCTCGGGCATGGATGTGTGTGATGTCCTTAGGTCAGTTACGTTTAAGTAGTTCTAAGTTCTAGGGGACTGATGACCTCAGCAGTTGAGTCCCATAGTGCTCAGAGCTATTTGAACCATTTTTACGTACAATACCTTCAACACAGGACAGTTTTAAAACTGTCTAAAACGTGGTCAAGGTTTAACAAAACTGAATTTTGCAACTGGTTGGCAGTTATTTCCAATCCATTGAACGTCTTGAATGCACAATTGCTGAAGCGCAGCTAGTTCAAAATCTTGTTAATAAACAAGATAGAGGAGATCGAAAGGGTTGCAGTCCGTTTCTTCAAGGGATCGTTTAACCGACGCAAAATTGTTACGTAGATGCACAACAAACTACAGTGGCAGACGTTGCAAGAGATGCGCTATGTATCACGGAGGAAGTTACTGTAGAAATTCCGAGAGAGTATTTTCCGGGATGAGTCGAGTCTTATATTACGACAACCCACAAACGTCTCGTGAAATGGCCCCAAATAGAAAAACCGAGAATTTAATTCATACTGAGGTTCAGTGACAATCATTCACCCCATGCCCCATTCGCGATGGAAAAAGAAAGGGGGAGGAAAGGCCACTTATATAACGTAAGGCGGCTTTCGGAGGATAGATGTAAATGAAAAGGCCTCCGTGAAAAGCGAGTGATCGCAGGACAATGAAACTTGAAGGAAACATTTGTAAGGACACGCAGAAGAAAAATAACGAATAAACTATTGAAAGAAACGCTTTTTAATTTACACGTAAGAGGATTCAGATCTATCCAAATGTGTGGAAAAAGACAGTGCTCTGAAGTCCGTCCCTATTAAAAGCCAAGGAACTATTGCCAGCAATTTTAACATGGTAAATTCTCTGAGAAGTGTTCTCACCATTTTGTCCTATGACTTGACCTGTATCACAGAAAAACTGATTTCACTTTATACCAGAGAATATGGACCAGCCTCAACAGAATAAGAACAACTTCGGCAGATGTGTGGACTCATTTTATAGACGGGGTAAGGCAGATTCATAAGAATGTCAATGTAGTTCCAATAGACAAACTATCTACCACATTACAGCAGATTGCCCTTTATGGGTCACTGATTCGGTTTTCTCCAAATGTGTTTCATAGGTGTTATGGTATGGGAGGCATAATGTTGCATGGGCGTACTGACCTCCAAATCTTCGGACACGGTACACTGGACAGTCGACTTTATTGTGACATTGCACTCCTTCCCCATGTCCATAATTTCAAGGGTCCGCTCTTCCCTGATGTATTTTTATCAATGACAATGCGCAAGAGAATCGAGCAGTGTAGCAAGAGGAGCTTTTGAAGTGAGAAGATACTCAGCGAAGGAAATGACTTGTCCGTTTCCTCGACTTAAATTCCCACCAACGACCATCTAACACGCTGCTCGAGGAATGGAAAGTTCTACCATAAGAACTCCTTATCAACCTTGTTGCTAGCATAGAAGCACATTGCAGAGCGTGCACTGCCGTCCTTGGCGTCACACGCCACACTAAAAACTATGTCCCATCTTTTGTAATGTCCAGGCTACCATCACTTGAGTGTAAATATTGTCTCCGAATAAAAATATCATTTCTGTTCGTTTCATTGAGTATTCATTTTAGTTACCTTCTGTACGGTACTGTGGTATACTATACTGGAGCAGTTCTTTCTATTTATGGTCCAAGTTTCATCGAATTATGTTACTTGGCAATGGCACATTAAACGTCAGGTAACACACACGTCAAGGCAAAAGTGGCTGGCCGGTCCTGTCTAAAAGCTGTCAGGCGGCTAGTAGAGTGCACGGATGAGGGGCTCTGTGTGCATCCACGAGTGTCAGCCTCTGCCCGTTGTTGAACTTCTAGCTGCATCTGCTGACTTGTTTGATGCACATTACAACTGCTTACCCAGATTTTTGGTGTGGGTCTGTGCGGGTCAATACAATGGACAGTTCAGTAAAAAGATTATTCTCATCAGAACCGACAAAAAAAAAAAAACACTAATGGTTCAGGTATATCTGCCAATGTCACAATCTGATAAAGAGAGAGTGAAAGTATATGGCAAAATATTTATGAAAGGAGGATGGAAATTTAATAATCGTGAGTGATTGGAATGCTGTAGTACGCGATGTAATAGAAGGCAGAATTGTAGAAAAATATGAACTTGGTAATGGGAGTGACAAAATAAAAAACACAAATTCAATTGTTCTATAAGTTTGTTATTAATTATGAATATACTATTCGAAAATTGCAAGAGGAGGAGGTATATTTGGAAAGTAGTAGAGTCGTGAGAAGATTCTAGCTGGATTACACCATTTAGAGACCTTTTGCAAATCTGATATTGGATTGTAAGGTGTACCTGGGAGCAGATATAGAGTCATATCACAATTTAGTAATGATGAAGAATAGACTGAAGTTTACGAGAACTGTCCAGAACTATTGGTGGTGAAGGAAGTAGGGTACTTGGAAGAATGATGTGTGTTTGAAGTTCTCTGAAGCATTAAATACTGAGGTAATGAATACTGCAATATAGCCGGCCGCGGTGGTCTAGCGGTTCTAGGCGCTCAGTCCGGAGCCGCGCGACTGCTACGGTCGCAGGTTCGAATCCTGCCTCGGGCATGGATGTGAGTGATGTCCTTAGGTTAGTTAGGTTTAAGTAGTTCTAAGTTCTAGGGGACTGATGACCACAGATGTTAAGTCCCATAGTGCTCAGAGCCAATACTGCAATAGGCAGGTCAGTTGAAGAGGAAGGGATTTATCTGAAAAAGATAATCACAGAAGTTGGACAGACAAATGTAAGTATGCACAAGGTAACTGTAAAGAAACATTGTGTTACAGAGGAAATACTGAAATTGATATGTAAAGTAAGTAAATACAAAAATGAACATTAAGAGATGGGAATACATGAAACTTCCTGGTAGATTGAAACTGTGTGCCGGACCGAGACTCGAACTCGGGACATTTGCCTTTCGCGGGCAAGTGCTCTACCAACTGAGCTACCCAAGCACGACTCACTCCCCGTCCTCACAGCTTTACTTCTGCCAGTACCTCGTCTCCTACTTTCCAAACTTTACAGAAGCTCTCCTGCGAACCTTGCAGAACGAGCACTCCTAAAAGAAAGGATATTGCGGAGACATGGCTTAACCACAGCCTGGGGGATGTTTCCAGAATGAGATTTTCACTCTGCTAGCTCAGTTGGTAGAGCACTTGCCCGCGAAAGGCAAAGGTCCCGAGTTCGAGTCTCGGTCCGGCACACAGTTTTAATCTGCCAGGAAGTTTCAAATCAGTGCACACTCCGCTGCAGAGCGAAAATCTCATTATGGGAATACATCATTATAAGTCACTTAAGTGTAAAATAAATAGGAAACCAGAGAAACCAAAGTGAAATGACTGCAAATAAAATGCGAAGAAATCAAAAATGAAATAGTCATTGGTAGGACTATTCAGCATATAAAAAAGTCAAAGCAACCTTTGGTGAAAATAAAACGAAAGGAACAAACATTAAGAGTCTAAAAGTAATTCCACTGTTAAACTCAGAGGATTGAGCTGATAGGTGGAAGTGTACATTAAGGCATCTATGTGGGGTACGATTTGTCTGATGGCACGATAGAAGAGGAGTTAGAAGACATTGGTTATCCAATGAAGATTAAGAGTTAAACAAAGTATTGGGAGTCGTGCAATCAATGACTGGGGGGGCGTGGGGGTCAGGGTGGTTGGGAGGGATGGGGGAGCATTGTAAATTGGAAATACCACAAAATTGTATAGAAGTCAATTAAGTATTGTGGGAAAACTAGAAAAGGACAGAATCGAAGTGTTAGAGAGTTAAGCTTTCCCAGCAGTGTATTTAAAATATTATATTCGTGTGTTGTGTGCTTTGAATGTTTGTTCAAAATGGTTCAAATGGCTCTGAGCACTATGGGACTTAACTGCTGAGGTCATCAGTCCCCTAGAACTTAGAACTACTTACATCTAACTAACCTAAGGACATCACACACATCCATGCCCGAGGCAGGATTCGAACTTGCGACCATAGCGGTCGCGCGGTTCCAGACTGTAGCGCCTAGAACCGCTCGGCCACTCCGGCCGGCCTTGAATGTTTGTGTGTCATTCAAAAAGTAGAGAACATTTGGACACTTAAATGAAATATTTATTTCCTTTGGTTCATAAAACTTTATTATTTTTGTACTAGCTAGGATCGAGATTGTTAGCCCATTTTATAGCACACAACTTTTTGAACTACTGGGAATGCAGAAATACACACATGTCAAATTCTTAATCTATGTTTCTCGATTTGAACTATAAAAGATATGTCTGTTGACAATTTTGACAGTGTCAGATTTGTATTGCATAGCCTGATGACATTCATCAGGATAACATTTACTCTATAACTAAACATATGTGCACAGGAATGGTTATCTGTGAGATTAATAGGGTTTCACTCAAATGTAGAAATTACAACATTATCTAAAAGGGGATAAATAACTGAACTAGGACTGCTCGTTCAGTAGTAAAAGTGCGGAAACATACGTTGATTTTTTTTTTAAATTTCTGATACTTCTTAGTCAACTTTTCTCCCTTTTCCTCTATGTGTAGCATTTTTACATCTATTGCATGTAAGTGGTTCTCGTCTAAGCAACGTTCAGCAGTGGATGAACTGTCCTCTTTAACATCCAACTTCTATGGCATTCCCTGAACCTAGAGCAGATCAGCCGCCTATACAACAGGAGTGACACTTTCGGTATATGATCTCATAAACTCCACTTATCATAGTGGAATGCTGTTTATCCTCTGAATTATAGAAACACCCACCGGTCGTCTCTGAGGCATAGAGAAACGTAGGGAAATCATTTGCCTTTAAGATGTTACTTAATCTATTAGAAGTTTCACCTATAAGAAGCAAACACCCGAACACGGCTGCTCAGATTGTGTCCGAATCGTTTATATAGATAAGGAACAGCAAAGGGCCTATAACACTACCTTGGGGAATGCCAGAAATCACTTCGGTTTTACTCGATGACTTTCCGTCAATTACTACGAACTGTGACCTCTCTGACAGGAAATCACAAATCCAGTCACATAACTGAGACGACATTCCATAAGCGCGCAATTTCACTACGAGCCGCTTGTGTGGTACAGTGTCAAAGGCCTTCCGGAAATCCAGAAATACGGAATCGATATGAAATCCCTTGTCAATAGCACTCAACACTTCATGTGAATAAAGAGCTAGTTGTGTTTCACAGGAACGATGTTTTCTAAACCCTTGTTGACTGTGTGTCAATAGCCAGTTTTCTTCGAGGTAATTCATAATGTTCGAACACAATATATCTTCTAAAATCCTGCTACGTAACTTCTGCGTGCAAGTAGAATTTGCTTTCATCGCTGAATACGGTGGTGCGCCTTTCCATTTTCCAAGTGATCGTCTGATGGCACTATTCGAGCAATGCACGTCGATGCTGTGCCATGAGCGGAAGACGGGTTAGAGATGGGCGTTCCCGTTGCGTTGTCCCACAGCTGTGACTCGATTCGCAGCAGTTCGTGTTGACACGTCACTGCTCACAAGCCCTCTTATCCGGTCTGAGGTAGCTGTACGATCTGCCACTGCTGCACTTGCAGTACAACGATCCTGGGGGGCACCCACGGGTGCGAGAATGCTTACTTGACTAATTACACCAGCATCGTTGCACAACTGACGCAGCACGTCCAACTTTATGCCAGTTCCCCGAAAAGACCACCCCGCCACTCAGAAGGAGAAAATGTGACCCCTTTCCAATTATCTCATTTGGCTTTGGGAAGCACGAGTGCATCTCCGTGGCATGGTTGCCTGCTTGTTTCACATTTTTGCACCACACTGAGCCTTCTGGCTGGGAGCATTGCCTACTAAAGGATAGACGCATAGATGCAGATGGCACTCTGGCAGCGATGCAACTACAGTATCTGTTGTCGGACGATACTGAAACCACTATCAAAAATGGTTCAAATGGCTCTGAGCACTATGGGACTTAACTACTGAGGTCATCAGTTCCCTAGAACTTAGAACCACTTAAACCTAACTAACTTAAGGACATCACACATATCCATGCCCGAGGCAGGATTCGAACATGCGACCGTAGCGGTCACGCGGTTCCAAACTGACGCGCTTAGAACCGCACGGCCACACCGGCCGGCCGAAACCACTATCAGTACATCTACTATCTCCAAGGCGGCACACGCCGTCATCAGATCAAAATCAACGCCATATTTTCAGATGTACTAATTTTTTAACTGGCTGTGTATGCTTTTCTCTGGGTACAGTGAGGATCTGGCTAGGTTCTTCAGGTACTTTTAGTGAGGATGTTACCAATAATGTTGGATTTAAATTCATCAATTGTGGCTATTGTTTTATTGTGTGAAGTTACTGGTCATAGTCACCTTGGTACATACTAATAGGAAGGAGACGATATGTCATGTGGTGTAACGCTGGAGTTTCGCAAGCTGTCGGATGTATAGAGGAAGCTGTGATGAAAGTATGAGTAAAGGAGTATTTCCGGTCAGATCGCAAGACCTTGTGGCAATGTTCTGGTTTGTATTCCAGGACTCAGCAAATGACATTCATCAGGATAACATTTACTCTAACTATATCATGCAATGGGATAGGGCTATCAGCACAGGAATGGTTATCTGAAAGATTAACAAGGTTCCACTCTAATGTAAGGGAGCCTGTGGCATTGTTGTTAGTTATCATTTCCTCAAAATCACGACAACACAAACACAACTCTTTCCGATAAAGAACTTATCCCAATTATCCAAACGATACACCTACACATCCAAAATATCAGCCACAATATGAAGGAAAACAATGTACAAACGCCTCTACTGAATAAAAAGCAACAGTAATGGTCGCTATGTCACACACTGACAGCAATTCCATAATATATGAGTATACAAGGATCTAAAAATACTGCACAGTATGCTAAAATAGTAAACCGATCGGAAAGAATACTAACATTTACTCTCTTGTATGAATATAAAACACAACCAGTAAAATTTGACCATTTTTGCCCTTGCGCTGAAGACCTCATTTTTTCATTTGTAAAATGAGCAATTATTGTCAAATATTTTACATTGATTAGCATACGGCACGGAGTTGAGATATCACTGTATTGAAGCATTCTAGCCGGCCGATGTGGCCGAGAGGTTCTAGGCGCTCAGTCTGGAACCGCGCGACTGCTACGGTCGCAGGTTCGAATCCTGCATCGGGCATGGGTGAGTGTGATGTCCTTAGGTTAGTTAGGTTTAAGTAGTTCTAAGTTCTCGGGGACTGATGACCGCAGATGTTAAGTCCCATAGTGCTCAGAACCATTTGACCCATTTGATTTTGAAGCATTCCATGTTGTTTATTTACAATTCGTCTAAATCAGTAGTCGTCAAACTTTTTTGCTCAAGGGCCATAGCTAACAATATGATGTGGTACCTAGGACCGCAGATTTCCAGTGCATTTTATTAACTGGCAAACCACGCAAATGGTGTGTTATGAACCTCCAATACACTAACTATAGTAAAGAATCGGGAGGTTTACCACTGACTTTCTAGTCGATACTATTCGGACCACTACGTGTAGAATGTTCTCCGTTTCAGGTTGTTGCCACCCTTAAAGACCCGTAAATTGTGAACCTGTAATTGCCCGACGAAATGTTGCTGCGTTGTCTTTGTGAACAGATGGTTAATAAAAGCAAATGGACTTTCCCCTCACTCACCATCTCTTCACCACTTTATCTGTCCATTTCGCACTCTCCTTGTATGTGTCCATGTCCTCCTCCAACTTCTCCCTCCACATTATCATCCCCCGCCCCAGTAAGACATCCCCTTTGCTTACCCCATAATATTTCTTTATATACTGAAAATAATATGTGTAGCAGTGTGGTTGAAATAGATTCGAGGGTGTAGGAGGGGAAGTGGAGGACACACACATACACACACACAGATGGACACACACATTTTAAAGACCTAATGACCAACTATTTCTTTTAACAAATATGTACCGCATGTGAAGGGCTTATTTCAATAGTGGCACAAGTCCATTTTTGTTCATTCTGAAATACAGAGTCCTAAAGTTAAATGAGCGCTGAAAAATCTGCAGTTGATATACCAGAAATATTCAAGTATATATAGGTAGGACTGACGGAGGACATCGAAAATGTTCAAATAAGGGCAGCTCGTTTTGTATTATCGTGAAATAGGGGAGACAGTGCCACGAATAATATATTTGATTTGGTGTGGCAACCATTAAAACAAAGGGGTTTTTCGTTGCGGTATGAAAGCGCCTGGAAAAAAAATGGTTAGCTTCTACCAACTTAGGGAGAAATGGTCATCACAATAAAATAAGAGAAATCAGAGTTTGCACGGAAAGATTTAATTGTTCGTTTTTCCCTAGGCTGTTCGAGAGTCGAACGGTGGAGAAAGAGCTTGAAGGTGGTTCGATGAACCCTGTGCCATGCACTTAACCCTTTCGTTATCAGCGGAACATCTGTGTCCAACATACAAGCTTATTTCCCTGAATTCACAAGGATATAAAAGTCCACATGGGTGTGGTGCTCCGATCTAGCGTTGTATGTGTCAACTGTTTGAAGCCAACAGGCTTATTGTTTGGCACCTAATGCGCGAGGTGTCGTTTAACTGTTTCCTTTGTGCAATGTGTGTCTTGTGTTTTGGCGGTTTTATGTAGATTTTTCCTATCTCTTATAGATAAATTCAGTAAAGTTATTTATTGTCTACTTTAGTTGTTTGCTAGAAATCTACAAATGTGTGCTCGTATTTATTGTTAAAGCACTTTTAAATTGGTTTAATGGTTTTGTGTTGTGGCCATTGTGTGTAGAGAATTTACATTTGTACCTTTTGTTCATATTTGTGTCTAAATTTTTACCTTTATGTAATTTATTTGGTTCTGTTAGGTTATTTTATTTCCTTGATTTGATATGAAATGGAAAATATTACAAGCTACAGGAGATGTTTTTTGGGATGAATGCTTGCCTTCCCCTTGTCTTTATGTTTCTCCCAGTTGAAAGCGTCTTACAAGAGAAAGGTAAAAAGAATGTTTGCCACATTTTTCTCCTCTATTGTCATAGTTCCACATGATGATACCATATATACTACTGCAACGTCTCCACTGGTCAAACACGTCTACAGCTCTCATTACAGCTGTGTATTCTGCTGTGATAGCAGGGCAGGATATAGCTGAGGTTACACCATCTCTATTTTTTTTCTTCTTTCAGATGGTGAGCAACTGGCAAAACTATGAGTGGCTTTTTGTCTTGCCATTTTACTGCAGATACACAGGCGATGATGTGTGGTTATGTGGAGTTCGAAAAAGTTTTTCAACAAGGAGCACACGGAGAAGATGGAAACATTGCAGCACGCGTATACAATATATGTCTAATTTCATATGAAGCTACTGAAAAGTTCCACAATTTATTCATCCATGTTCTGAAAAATTTTAGAAACATTTTAAGCTCTGAATAAATAATATAGTTTGATATAATAGTAGTACTCACTTTCTTCTTTTTACAGATCCTAATCCCCAGAAGAAAGCTATTTTAAGTTGGACTTATTACCCTGCTGGACTCGAGGAGGAATAAATGTAGAGAACCATTTATCCCTCCTAGAGTCCAGCAGGGCGTGTACGTCCCACTCAATTATAAAACTATAAGCAACAATCGAAATTTAGAAACATGGATTGACTCAGTATCCATTCAAAGGGCAGGAAACCAGTTTCCAGAGTAACATGCGAAATTTTACTTAATTCGGTCACAAAAGAGTTGATTGTGAACTGCAGGGTACCCATATAAATGTAAAAGTTGGACAGCTAGGAAATGAAACACATTGTTTCTGAAGGCCGTCGTAACCGCAGGCAGTACGGTCCAGTTGGTCCTCACATTTGAGTAGTTAGTGGTGGGTCTTATGACAGCAGGGTTCGTGTGTTGGCAAGTTGTTTTAACTCGAAGGGGCCAAAGTAAAAAGGAAAGATAAAATATGCTGCCGGCTGTATGTAATTACTTAATTAGCAGCCTCAGCTTCTATTGGAAGCTGCTCTTCCGCGCGCCGGTTTCCTCCTGAGAGAATTGGGCACGTGACTGGAGTGCGAAACGGGAGCGCCGTAATAGCGACGTGTGCCCGGCGCCGCTGGTATTCCAGTTATGAAAGCCATTTCGGCCGCTGCTCGGCGCGCTCCGGGCGGCCGCATCTGCCAGACGCAGGGGCCGCACACTTGCAGCAAACCGCGCTGCTCGCCTCACGGCTATATTTGTTCCCATATTCCGCCAACCGCTCCGCCGCGCGCTGCTGCTTTGTCGGATATTGGTCTCATCGTTTCTTCCACCAGAGCAACTAAAGGAATTATTTTATGCTCGCGTCTGTGTGTCTTCAGGTTCGTACCGAGCGAGGGTGTACAGAGGCTACAAAACTGGACTAGCATTAGGGAAGACGACTGTTCAAATCTGCGCCTGGTCGTCCAGATAACGTAGTACTGTGTTGAAGCTGAATATATCACTTTAAAAATCGCTGAAAAATGATTTTATTACTCAAATCGCTTACTCGACACGTTTCGGGCTTATTTCCACCATCAGATGTCTCAGAGCACTGAATGTTACAAGATACAAGCGTTACCACACGTAATCTGTCATTTTATGTTACATAGACGGATGCAGAGTAGTCTGTCAGCTTACGTTAAACATACAGCTGGTAACGCTCCTATCCTGTGACCCTCAGCGTGCTTGGATATCTGATAAAAGAGCAATTTGAGTTATAGTCATTTTTCACCAGCTGAGTGACTTTCTTAAAGCGACCTATTCAACTCCATCCAGAACTGCTTTACACTATAACCATGGTCACCTGCCTCCTATGAGATTTCATTTCTCAACTATACCCAGATTTAGGTTCTCCGTGATTGCTTGAAACCGCTCCAGGCAAATGCCAGGGAGGTTCCGTCCGCATCCTCGAAGTGTTCCGAGCCTGTGGTCCGTCTCTAATGACTTCGATGTCGATGCAACATTGAACACTAATCTTCCATCTTTCTTTAGGTTCGATCCTCCATAGCATGGGCTATGCTTTCGTGGACTAAGACCCGTTTGATCGAAGCATCATAGTAAATGCTAAGACGTCACAGGCAACCGTAAGCGCTCACGACTCATACCACACCTGCTCGACTTTGAAACGTCCCCTTTTGATAAATTATACAAGACTGTGCTTAAACTGACACACAATATTTTTTAGCGCAACGCAATCTGACTTTCAAAAATCCCTACAAAAGAATGGCCCTGACTAACATTAACCTATACGTTTCACAAATCACTTACCTCACAAAAACCTTCGTTCTCGAACTACTGCAATACAGCAAGCGTCACTACTGCCAGCTAAATAAAAGATTCAAACTACTGAAGGCACTAACTACTGATAGGCACAGTTACCAAAAGAAAGATTTTGATAGAGAACAAACAATGTATTTACCTTAACAGTGTTGAAAAGTCATAATATACATAGCTGTTCATGACATCCAGTCTTACAAATTTCAAAACTCCATCATCTCTCTCCCCACATCCACCACTGCTGGCGGCTCACCTCCAAATGCGCAACGCTACACACTGTTAACAGCCAACTGCCCAACACTACAATAGCCAACAACAATGCAAACCAGCCACAGATTGCACACAGCACAGCCAGTGATTTTCATACAGAGCGCTATGTGTCGTCACCAATAAAAAAACCTATGCAGTCTACTTACATAGCCCCCATGCTCCCCACAAAAATTTACAAATTGTTTTGGGCAGTGGCCAATACAGATTTGAAAAAAAATTTTCATAAATACAATAACAAAGAAATCAAATGCACACACTTATTGATACAATGTTGGTCAAAAGCTAAAATTTTCTCACAGTCCATAAAGACAGTCCTGATCGTTCATCACAGTAAAATTGGAGCGTTTTTCTCAAAGTCTGAGCAGTAAAAGAAAATGCACACGGAAGTAGTGGATTTCCATGCAGTCTT
The DNA here is from genome assembly GCF_023864345.2 of Schistocerca serialis cubense. Classification (NCBI taxonomy): domain Eukaryota; kingdom Metazoa; phylum Arthropoda; class Insecta; order Orthoptera; family Acrididae; genus Schistocerca; species Schistocerca serialis. The sequence continues at coordinate 261,632,894 of NC_064641.1, forward strand.
GAAGACATAGTGTTGTCCTTCCAATGGAAAGACAGTTCTGACTCTTGACATGCAGACAGGTAATGGGCCACAACAGAGCAAACCCACAGCAGAGTCAGTCGAAGCTTTGAAAAATATTGGTAGGTAGGTCATCACAGAGTAGACCCACTGTAGTCCTGGTAGAGGTTACGGTATTGGTGGGCCACCAGAGGTGCAGACCCACTCTAGTCCTTGTAGAAATAATGGTATTGGTGGGTCATCAAAGGTGCAGACCCACTGCAGTCCCTGTAGAGACGGCCAGCAGCCATCTGTTGCGACTGTGCAGGTGCACAATCACCATTGAAGAGTCTTGCGGAGATAATAGCAAGTCCATAACCACCACTTAAGCACTCACCAAGTTTTTGGAATTGTCCTTAGAACCAGCAATGCTGTTATCCAGTCCCTTGCTGAATTATTAACACACGTGCAAACACTATCAGTCCCTACTTCTCACATATTGTCCATATACTATGACCAACAGAAACGTGTGCAGTGAAATGTAACTTACAAGTTACTTAATTTGATGAACTGGTGTCAATTACAATTTTAAACATAAGAATACAATAACAAAAGTACAAAATACATCATTAAAAACATAATAATACAGATAACATTTGTAGTAATACAGGCTTTACAATACAATAGAAATAAACATATACATCAGTGTTGCAGGAATTATGAGATAAGTAAATATATAAAAGATCAGAATAACTTTTAAAACATCAATGTCACACATGAGCATTGAAATAAAACAGAATAAATAATGTCTAAACATCTTTACAAAGTAAATAACATATTATTAATGCCAATATATTATATTTAAGGATAACAGTATTCCTCATCATACTGAATGTAGCTTAGTATAAGAAGAGAAAAAAATTCTATGAAACAGTACACAGAGACAGGAAGAAAACAAATACACAAGGGTACACAAACACATAGTGGGATAACACAAAAGGAAAGGACAGGGTTTGTTTTCAGTGTAACATTTGGTACTGCAGTCCAACCCAAAACTTCATTCCATAGATCATCCCTCTTATTTCGACATTTGCTCCAGCTAAAAAAAATACTATCTAAGCATGTTTTCTGTATTCTGTTCACATCCTCTTTCAAAAATAGTTTTTCTCCACTGTACACTACTTTTTTGGCCACACCATTTTCTTATAGCTTCTCAATGCATTTCATCCAATCCATCATAGTTAGTTTCTTATATAGTCTACCCCCTCTTAAGCTAACTTAAATCTACTGAGCTCAGATGCTAAACTAAGGGAGGAGGCAATGCAGCAGCACAAAACAATTAACACAAACAGCAATGACAAAAAAATGGAAAATTGCAAAGCAAGCTACTGTAAATCTAAATTAACAGATAAAATGCAAAATTACAACTAATATGAGCCAATGTGCAGCAAAAAGAAAAATAAATCAGTAGTAAAACAGGCTTAACAGAGTAATGTAAAGTGAAATTTAGTAGCACAATGCCTGGCAAACAGCAGCAGCAAATGCAATAACTTATATCTAAACATGACATAGCTCAAGCAGAAAAAATATTACACTAAAGACAACAATGGAGACAAGGGAAATGTATATTCACATCTTAATGTCTATGTAATTAAAGTGGTGCACCACAACTTATTCTATGAGAATTATTACCAAGTAGTTGAAAAGAAAATTATGTATGCAAATCCTGTGAAGGGAAATGATTATTTGTGCTGTTTTTTCTAAGAAAGTACATCTTACTGGGTCTGTAGACAGAAAATAGTGATATTAGTACATCTATTAAATTTTATTTTAACCAAAGCTGCAGTGCAGCTAGAAACTTGAAACTTCCTGGCAGATTAAAACTGTGTGCCCGACCGAGACTCGAACTCGGGACCTTTGCCTTTCGCGGGCAAGCTGTGAGTACCGGGCGTGAGTCGTGCTTCGGTAGCTCAGTTGGTAGAGCACTTGCCCGCGAAAGGCAAAGGTCCCGAGTTCGAGTCTCGGTCGGGCACACAGTTTTAATCTGCCAGGAAGTTTCATATCAGCGCACACTCCGCTGCAGAGTGAAAATCTCATTCCAGCTAGAAACTTGATATTAAACAAAATGTGCAAATATATATATAAAGCAACATATGAAACGTGATTCACTAGGCAAATGGCGTCTCCAAAGGCAAAAAATTCTCTCAACTAGAAAGACAATAGATGTAAAATGTTTCTCATCATTTCATTAGGCATTTTAGTAAATATCATAAATTAAGAGCTCCACAATGTAATCATATGTTTTCAAGTTTGAGCGTGTCGTATTTGTGATGCTTTCTACAAAGGAATGTCAATACCGAGGATAATGGCCCCTTTTTTTTCTCCACCTGTGCCTCTGAAAGGCACACACTAATGGCTTTTTTCCCGGCGATTGTCGCACAACTGGGTGCCCACGACGCATTACGTGCATGTGGTCACTTAACTTTCTTACTGAAATATTTACGACAGCAGTTTCCACTACAGTGACAGTCTCATATAAAAATATTTCACAGGTCAAGAATTTGCATTAGAAATCTGTAGAAACAAAATCCTATTGATATAACAGTGTCCAAAAAATTTTCGTCGGCATTGTAATACATTCACGCATTTACATACATTTCATAACTCTTAAAGTACGATTCTTGGTTACCAACAACCTTTTTCACAAACCAGAGTCCCTAACCACTACTCATTATTCCTTACCTTATTCGTCGACACTTCTTCAATACTTCATCATAACAGATATGTAGCATAATCAAATAACTCATATAGCATGAGCTTATTGATCATAAACATACCGCAACAGCATAATACACATAGTCATCGTAATAATAATATAATAACAGATCAATCACATCTCAGAATCGTTGCAGCTTCTTTCAATAATTTCAAAACCTAAAAAAAAATTCTCTGCTCATTTCAACAGTGTCATCTACCTCAAACGTACTTTAATAATCATGATCAAATACCAAATATATCATTGAAAGCTCTCATAATATCACAATGGTTCCGAAAAAATATGAACAGTTCACAAAGTACAGACAAAATACAATTTCGTAAGTGTGAAGTTATCCAAAAGTGTAATTACGTAAACATCTGTCACTGATGTAGTAAAATAAATGTTTGTCTCTCTCAGTTAAGTGATCAGATAGCTGTGTAACTATGTGTTAGAGAAATATGGTACCGATGTGTAAAGTTGTGTAAGCAAAGACCATATTAGCTAGGGCTCCTTGTGCTTGCCAAACACATGATACACAAAGTAAGCATGTACCCCCCTGAGGATTAATGTAATTATACCCTCAGGTGTTACGGATTACAGCAGTGGAATCAAATGCATCACGGAAAACCTTTGTGTCATTGTACTTCAAATATCTTTAAAAGTAAATGATTTAAGTGCAAAATTAATCATTCAAATACGTTCCCTGTAGCGCTAAACTGTGCGTCTTGTTGCAACATAATCTCTGTCGAAGTGTCGTAGTTATCGTCCTCCAAAAGCTAAGTTCTGCAGAAGTCAATGTACTTACCTCATGATAAACAAAAGTGAAATGCTTTGCGTATAGATATCGCAGTTATTATGCTTATTGGCGTGATGAAGAAAGTACTGTACAGTAACGTATTGTTGTGCCACGAAAAAGGCTGTCTCATTGTTGCTATACCACAAAAGTTACTACTAAAATATGTTTTAATTTCCAGAATAATGCAGAAAAACTGTGCAGATATAAAACAGAAACACCGCAAAAGCAACATTGTAAATTGTCACTCATTAGTAGCGTCGTGATAAAACCGTGTAGTTGTCACATAAACTAACCACTGCGCCGTCTGGTATCTCACAGAAAGTACTTTAAATTCAGAATGTATTTTCAAGTAAACCAAAATGTTGCATTAAAATCTCATTAGCAGTACCAGTATATGTTCTAAGTATGTAAGCCTTATAGTCGTTACGTAATCATGCAACTAACAAGCAAGAATGTACACACACAATAACACTGTGACGTCTGTTCACTATAACAATGCATTCGTAATTTCTGTTTCAATAAGTTCTCTTGGTTCTTGACTGGATATTTAACTTCAAACATTGTTGCATGTTAACAGATTCTAAGTCTGACAAGCATACTAGTAATGTAACGTGAAAAGTTATATGGCAAAGACAAAGTTAAAAAGCAGATTATCTTTCAATAAACGGTTTTACATGTGAAATGTGGTGCAAGCCTTTACTCTTCCTACTATGCAAAGCTCGAGCTTCAACGGAATTATCATGTCGTATATGTCGGTAAAGAACACTGGAATTTTTCTCAAGGTTAGCGTCTATGTTATTTTTCTCTGAGCCAGCAGGCACACGTGGCTGCCTGCGGTGCGAGTCATTGTCTGTTTCTTTGTTGGCGCGCGTCGTTACTGGGATTAGGAGACCTAACTTCTACAAATTCACCTTGTCGAGAGTGCCCTGCTCTGTTTGAATCCCGCCAGTTCTGATACAATTCAGGTCTGTCGTTACGATCATATCGTCTGTCGTCATGTCGGTAGATTTCATAGTTTCTTTCTTGTCGGTCACGTGGTGGAGAATTTCTCCCTGAATCATAACTGCGCGCTGGACCGTTGCATCTGAAGTTATTCTGTCTCCGTTGATAATATTTATTTTGGTTCCCATATTGTCTGTTTTTCTGATTGTCTCCGTGATAGTCATTATCGCGGAGAGGTGATCTTTCCCTGTAATTATTACTACTCTGCCAACAGTTGTCATACGGGTGGTGTCTGTTTTGGTCACGATTTACGTTGTAAGAATAGACTTGTCGTGTCCAGTTATTGTTTCTGTCGTCACGGAATTGTGACGGATGTGACCTGTAGTGATTGTTTTCCTGTTTTCGCATCCCGCGACTGTCTGTGTCAATTTCTAATTCTTGTAAGAGTCCCTGAAAGCTTCAATATCGTCTTTGCAACGTCCTGCTAAAATAATATTTCTTAAATGTTCAGGCAATTTCATTAAGCAAATGCGGATGAGTTCTGAAGGGCTGTATGGGTTTGGAAGATATCGATTCTTATGCAACATGTCTTCAAAATATTTCACAAGACTGGAAAATTCTGATTGTTCAAAGTGTTTCATCATCATGATGCTATGTTTTGCTCCGTCTTGTGCAGCTTGAGACCAATATGCTGAGAGAAAGGCACGATAAAATTCTCCTTCACTGTGACAATCGTGAATGACCGATCGCATTCTTACAGCTGGTTCATTCTCTAAGTAGCCACACATAAATTCTAATCTGTGTTCTAACGATCAGTTGGGAGGAAAACAATGAGAGAATTGATGGAGCCACGCTTGTGGATGAATGTCGTTGCCAGAATTCTTAAATGTTTTAAATTTACGTATAGTAATGAACAGCTTATAGTCAAAATCATCATGTTGGCGAGTCGCAAATCGGTCATTGTTACGTCGTTTCGGCGGTTCCATTTCTAAATTCGGTGTGCCTTGCCAATTTCTTTCATAATTTCCGAAGTGTCCTGTGTTATTATTTTGTGGTTGTTCCGTATTTCTAAGTCCCTCTTCCCGTGTCGGAGCGCGAGTGTCCTCTGAAATTTGTAATTTTTGTATTACTTGTGCCAACTGATCTTGTACTTCCCGGATTTCTCTTTTGTGTTGCGTATTAATTTGATTCTGATTTTGTTTGAATTTCTTAATTTGTTCATACTCTTCTGTGTCAGTGATGGCTACAGGTCTTGTGTCATTCAGATCGTCATCTACCTTTGTAGATAAGTTAGTGAACTGATCCGAAAGTTCGGCTACTTTCTCCGATAGTGTACTTATTTCCTCAGTGTGTTTTTCTGAACCAAGTTTCAGAGTATCTACTGTGTCCTTTAAGTTTTCCTGAGTTTTTGCAAGTTGCGTAACCAGATGGCGCTATGGGTGACCCGCTAGATGGCGCTGCCATAGGTCAAACGGATATCGACTGCGTTTTTTAAAACAGGAAACCCCATTTTTATTACATATTCGTGTAGTACGTAAAGAAATATAAATGTTTTAGTTGGACCACTTTTTTCGCTTTGTGATAGGTGGCGCTGTAATACTCACAAACGTATGAGTACGTGGTATCACGTAACATTCCGCCAGTGCGGACGGTATTTGCTTCATGATACATCACCCATGTTAAAATGATCCGTTTACCAATTGCGGAAAAGGTCGATGTCGTGATGATGTATGGCAATTGTGATCAAAATGCCCGACGGGTGTGTGCTATGTATGCTGATCGGTATCCTGGACGCCATCATCCAAGTGTCCGGACCGTTCGCCGGATAGTTATGTTATTTAAGGAAACAGGAAGTGTTCAGCCACATGTGAAACGTCGACCATGACCTGCAACAAATGATGATGCCCAAGTAGGTGTTTTAGCTGCTGTTGTGGCTAATCCTCACATCAGTAGCAGACAAATTGCGCGAGAATCGGGAATCTCAAATACGTCGGTGTTGAGAATGCTACATCAACATCGATTGCACCCGTACCATATTTCTATGCACCAGGAATTGCATGGCGACGACTTTGAACGTCGTGTACAGTTCTACCACTGGGCACAAGAGAAACTACGGGACGATGACAGATTTTTTGCACGCGTTCTATTTACAAATTAAGCGTCATTCACCAACAGCGGTAACGTAAACCGGCATAATATGCACTATTGGGCAGCGGAAAATCCACGATGGCTGCGACAAGTGGAACATCAGCGACCTTGGCGGGTTAATGTATGGTGCGGCATTATGGGAGGAAGGATAATTGGCCCCCATTTTATCGATGGCATTCTAAATGGTGCAATGTATTTCCTACGTAATGTTCTACCGATGTTACTACAAGATGTTTCACTGCATGACAGAATGGCGATGTACTTCCAACATGATGGATGTCCGGCACATAGCTCGCGTGCGGTTGAAGCGGTATTGAATAGCATATTTCATGACAGGTGGATTGGTCGTCGAAGCACCGTACCATGGCCCGCACGTTCACCGGATCTGACGTCCCCGGATTTCTTTCGGTGGGGAAAATTGAAGGATATTTGCTATCGTGATCCACCGACAACGCCTGACAACATTGTCAATGCACGTGCGAACGTTACGGAAGGCGAACTACTCGTTGTTGAGAAGAATGCCGTTACACGTATTGCCAAATGCATTGACGTTGACGGACATCATTTTGAGCATTTATTGCATTAATGTGATATTTACAATTAATCACGCTGTAACAGCATACGTTCTCAGAAATGATATGTTCACAAAGGTACATGTATCACATTGGAACAACCGAAATAAAATGTTCAAACGTACCTACGTTCTGTATTTTAATTTAAAAAACCTACCTGTTACCAACTGTTCGTCTAAAACTGTGAGCCATATGTTTGTGACTATTACAGTGCCATCTATCACAAAGCGAAAAAAGTGGTCCAACTAAAACATTCATATTTCTTTACGTAGTACACGAATATATAATAAAAAATGACCTATGGCAGAGCCATTTAGCGGGCCGACCATAGTGCCATCTGGTTTCCCCTTCAAGCTAGAAAGTTTCTTTCTTTGTACTTTTTTCGTTTGACGTTTATTTCGTGAGATATGTGGCCCGGTCACGATCAATGGACCACCCTGTATATCACACCACATATACATAATTCAGGCGATATCTTCAGTGTGGATGCACACCAGGCTCAAACTTTCATGGGAATCGGCGAGATGTCGTGAGTAATGAGGATAATGGGCAAGAGGCACTACAATAGCAGTGCGTGGATAAGTTGAGAAATTGGATCTGACAAGAGGCATACTAGGGTATTCTGAACAGCACGGTAGCTCAGCGCTTTCTGTCAGAGGGCCAATTGTCCTCTGTAAAGAAAAAAAAACTTAGTAAAGGAATCAACGATAACTTGAACGGGTGTCATGTGATGTCCGCCCAGGCAAAACGAAACGAAAATGACGAACAAATACGAAGAAAAGCATGCTCGGTCAGAGGGTTATCTGCCCACTGTAATAAAAAAGTCTGAGTGAACGGATTAACGGTGAACTTGTACAGGTGTCATTGGATGTCCGCCCCAAACAAATGCAACGAACAATAACGAACAAAACCAGATAAAAAAAGATTGCTTGGTGGTCAGAGCATCTGCCTAATAACCAGGAGACTCATGTTCGAATCCCAGTCCACCACAAATTTTCAACTTCCTCGATTAATTTAAATCAAAGCCCATTTGCAGCGAAGGTCTGTAATTCCTTTGTCTCCTAATTATGATTGGCCTGTTTTAATATTCTTATTATATAAATTGTATTAGACACTAAGACTGCAGGTTAATTTGCACCAGCAATAAACAAATAATTGACACAGTGCTCCCCGAACAACCCAGCACCTGCACATCGTTGGAGATAGGGTGTCCCACACGTCGGGTATTTTTACCCTATCAAATTCGCTGACATCCGGACGCTGTTCATCTTCTGTTCGAATGTCACGCCGACGGTCATTGCGAGCTGTGACCGAGTCGCACTGAGACTTGATGCGCTGCATCGAGAGTTACAGAGTGGCAGGGTGCAGACTTATGCAGGCTATCATTGGTTTGGCAACAGAACTGTCACTATACTGGAGTGCAGGCAAGAAGGCGGGTGAATGACGCGTCGTGAAGGGAGAGGCATGGAGAATACTTAGCGGCGTTGCCTGCGTTCCGTATCTTTGACCCTTGTCACATGCTCCAGCCGTTGCATACCCTGCTTACTGGCAACACTGGGATAAGCGCCACATCACGTTATTATTTCTTCTTCAGAAGCTCACAAGAAAAATTCATAATGTTTGATAACCTACTAGCCGGCCGGAGTAGCCGTGCGGTTCTAGGCGCTGCAGTCTGGAACCGAGCGACCGCTACGGTCACAGGTTCGAATCCTGCCTCGGGCATGGATGTGTGTGATGTCCTTAGGTTGGTTAGGTTTAATTAGTTCTAAGTTCTAGGCGACTGATGACCTCAGAAGTTAAGTCGCATAGTGCTCAGAGCCATTTTTGATAACCTACTGCTGTCACTCGTGAATGTAATACTTGGCGTTTTTGCTTTATGCCAAGTATGATGGACTGTACAGTGGCAAAAAGAGTCTACATACTTAAACTAACATGTAAAATCAAAACTATATCTAGAACTACATCTACGTCACTAGTCTGCAATTTACACTTAAGTGCCTGCCAGAGAGTTCTTCGAACCACCTTGAGGTTTCTTCTTTACTGTTGCAATGTGTAACTGTGAGTGGAAGAAATGAACATTTAAATCTTTCTGTGACGAGTTCTTATTAAACAAATAAATAATGTATAGCCTTGACACAGTGCTACTCTAAGAGCCCAGCACTTGCATGTCGCTGGAGTTGGAGTGTCCCATGCGTCAGGTATTTTTCCTGCACTTAAAGTCGCTGATAACTTGACACTGTTCATTTTCTGGTTCGTGACAGTAAATTTATTATCACATTCAGAGAAGAAAGTTGGTGATTGAAATTTTGGGAGAGATCTCGCCGCAACGAGAAATGCGTTTAATTTGATGATTGGAGCCCCAGCTTTCTTATCATATCCTGGCATTCTCTTCCCTATTTCGCGATAATACAAAATGAGCTGTCCTTCTTTGGACTTTTTCGATGGCCCCCGTCAGCGCCGTCTGTGAAGGATCCCATACCGCAGTACTCTAGAAGAGGATGAACATGTGTAATGTACACAGTGTTTTCAGTAGACCTGTTGCATCTTCCAAGCGTTCTGCCAATAAAATGCAGTCTTTGGTTTGTTTTCCCCGCAACATTGTCTATGTACAGTTCCAATTAAAGTTGTCCATAACTGTAATTGCTAGGTATTTAGTTGAATTGACAACCTTTAAATTTGGGTGATTTATCGTGTAACCGGAATCTAACGGACTCTTTCTGGTACTCAAGTTGGTGACCTCATACTTTTCCTTATTCGGACACAATTGCCATACAGAACACATCTTATATGCGCACCCAAAAGCACACTCTATAAACAGAAGCGAAAGAATGTCGTTATTGGGTGGTGTGTTCATGGTGCTTTGCCACGCGATATTCTGCACGGACCTATCGCCTGCCTTCTTAAGTGTAGACAAATCCAGGGCAAGGCAGACAGAAGCCCGTAACCAGAACACCATCTAGTCCATACAGTTAACGAGGTATCTATGTGCTACGCCAACGATTTCCCAAGCACAAGGAAGCCACTAGCGGAATAACAACGTCCTATGTTCGATTCTGAAAATCGGCAATATCCATAATTTGTATGCGCCTTCACTGCTATTGCTCAAAAAAAAAAAAAAAAAAAAAAAGGTTCAAATGGCTCTGAGCACTATGGGACTTAACATCTATGGTCATCAGTCCTCTAGAACTTAGTACTACTTAAACCTAACAAACCTAAGGACATCACACACATCCATGCCCGAGGCAGGATTCGAACCTGCGACCGTAGCAGTCGCGCGGCTCCGGACTGAACTGCTATTGCCTTCCAAGCTATGATGAAGTGAAATACACCAATGGAGAGGCAGTTTCAAGCGAGTAGGGTTACTTGATCAAATAAAAACTATAGGAACTGTTTTTTCTTGTACATAATTCGGTGCTTTACTAACAAATCAATGCCAGGTAACAAAACTTGATGCAGTGACTAACTAGGTATTATTGGATGGCGTGTTTAAAGAGGTACCGATAATATTTGAGGCACACGATCTTAATTAGCCATCATAATTGGTACACTACCAAAGAGTTTTCGTTATTAATTCACAATTAATTAAAGGTAGATAAAAGAACATACGTAACACTCAGTTGTAACATTAATTACCATAAATCAGGTTTCCATTTACAGATTTGTGTATTTGATGTAATTACTGCCTGTACACATTCTAACGCCAATTATCTTAATTTCAGGTAAACAACCGAGCGATGTGGCGGAGTGACTAACACACTGGCCTCCCATAGGAAAGGGGGGCGGTTCAGACCTCCGTTCGGCCATTCCTATTTAGATATTTCAAATAAGGCAACTGCTTCGACTGTACTATGAGGAAGATAACGAAAATCATTCAGAATATCATATTTCTTGCTTGGTAGGGACTTGATATAAATATTTTATTCCTTTTATTATTTTATTTTAGATGTATGTTTATGTACCTTTGCTGTAAGAGAGCCTGTTATAACTATCGAAAATGAACGATCGATGGATAAGGTAGTTGACGGCGGAGGAGACGATCGTTGACGTAACGGCAGGACTGCTGGCTTGGCTTTCGTGTGTAATGACACTGACGAAACAGTTAAGTCAATAGCACCGTACCAGTGCGAACTCCAGAAAGCCTCTGATTACTACTGAGTTAACTGTGACCTGTGCGTCTTTCTTTCATTCCTAGATGGACTAAGAGGGTTTTGGCGTGTGCAAGGAATGATAGTGAAACAATGAGTGTGCACGGTATCCGATTTGAGTATTACGAGGATTGATTTTATGTGAACAAAAATTTATAATGAGCCTTAAGAGCTAATGTTTCACGGTAGCTCATAGCTCAGAAGGGATGCATCATAGAGCCCACGTTTATTGGACACTTTTTTTTGGTCCATAATACCTCCTCCCAAAATATGGGGAGCAAAGAGCTTGCAGTAGAAGAGATTTCTTTCACAGTATCCTACATGAAGAATTGGGTTCAAATGGCTCTGAGCACTATGCGACTTAACCTCTGAGGTCATCAGTCGCCTAGAACTTAGAACTAATTAAACCTAACCAACCTAAGGACATCACAGACATCCATGCCCGAAGCAGGATTCGAACCTGCGACCGCATGAAGAACTGCTCATAGCTCTGAAGGTATACGTTTTAGAGCCCACGTTTACTGCACTTTCTTTTGCTTCGAATGCTTGTTCCTGTCATATCCGTGGATACTGACCATTTCCCCTGAGACACCCTGTATAAACGCAGTGTGTACATCTCTCACCTTAATTTTTCTGTCAGTTGCTGAAATAGTAGTGACACATACTCCCACTCATTCGATACACCTGCCATGTTCCGCAGAGTCTGATTTCTTACATAATACATAATTTGTGTTTGGGGCTTGTTCTTTTACAATATGCGTCAGAATATTTCGAGTGACTGGGAGCATTTCTGTGGACGTGTATGGTTATTATTCAAAAAGATTGGTGCTATACTTGTACACTTGCGGAAACTATATATAAGGACAGGAAAGGATGATCTTTTAATGTTTATAGTCCTGCTTTTTGCATGATTCAATAAAAGCACAAGGAGAGTAAACTGCTATAGCTTAATGATTTTGTATTGGACAGTAAATTTCGTTCCATTCTTTTTTATCTCAGAACCCCACGTTTTAGTTCATTCAGTACAGCATAACGAGATTAGGTCACCACTTCATTACAAGCCCATTTACACTATTTAAGTCGACCATACCGCTGAGTCATAGTCTGGTATGAGAATTGTGTAGATCATACTGTTTCGTCCAGCACGTTCACTTTGGAGTATTTGGGTATGATGTAGCACATATGGCTTAAATTTTATGAATACTTTGATCCCTGGTTCTCTCTCTGTTTTTTTTTTTTTCTTACCATTCGAATCCCACACAGAAAATTTTCATTCTACCCTTATGGAGCTTTCTGCGTAGAATTATAGATTTTATTCTGAAAAAAGCACTATGCATACGCGGAAACGACGATGTGCAGCTACTATGAGAAATTTAAATTTTGCGTCCGCCTCTGTAGCGGTATCGGTGTGCAGTATAGAGAGCAGCAGCCGCGGGCGCGAAATGCCAGTCGCGAGATGTGCGCCGGCGGAACTGACATTTCGCACTGCAAGCCCGACGCCCTTTGACCTAAAACAACATCGGCGCTGACGTTACCGTTCCGCGACACAGGGCTCTTTTCGTTTCATCTCAGACGTGAGAAGGCGTCGGATATCAAAAGAAGTCTGTAGGACAGGAGTTCATGAGCCCTGCTTATCGTATAGAGGAGAACGAGGGAGAACTGCCGCTTTAGTTCGACAACAAAGCGCACTGCTTCATTTAGAGAAGGATCCCGCAGTAGGAACTGTGCCTCCACGTTTCTTTCTCGTTCCCTGTCCCCTTTCGCCGTAACGCAGCACGGTGCTTCTGTATCAAGCTTAATGTCCCATTTGACAACGGCGCAGTAAAGGGGAAGAAGTTATAATGGTACCAGGACTATCCTCTATCACACACCGTCTGATAACCGACGGAGGGGAGGCCATGGTAAGACACTGGCGCTGACGGTAGATGACAACCTTCATTTACTGACCAAATACTGACGGTGATAATTTTTCCACCTTCAGGATTGGAACTGGCCACCTCCGAATCCTGCGTCACTGCACAGGCGTGCGTTAGCGACCTCAGATATGGAGGCAGGTTATGACATCACAAAGGAAAAAAAAATTACGTTGCGTCGGTGACAAGGTAATTAGTGCGATACCTAAGCTAGGAATGGCCGGAAGGGGAAATTTGAGCTTCTTTTCCCCGCTAATCGAATCCAATGGCTTAAGTACTCTCCGCCTCACAAGATTTTTTTTTTAACATCAAACTAAGATTTGGTCAAGTTCATGCTAGCATCCGTTATGACTTCATTTGTGCAGTATTCCCGGAAGCATGTAGGCTGATCTGCTGTAAAGATTATTGTCTGTGAATAACATGAAACTGTTGCTCAATCCGTCTCATATAGTGTGTGACCAAATCGCTAAGCTATGTACCCTAGAGCAGTGGTTTTCACCCTGCGGGTAGTTACCCTCTGATAAATAAAATTAAATTTTCTGGAGGGGGGGGGTAAAAGCAAAATGGTTCGACTGAGTTACGGTCATTGAAGACAGTTATTTTTAAAAGATCATTACTAGTATCTCTTGCCAGCAAAATTCTTCTAAATGTCATCCGTGACTGCCTGAAACCTAAACGGATAAAAAAAAAATTACCAGAGGAAGCTTGGACTATAGCAAGGCTTTCGACGGTGTTCGCTGGAAAGAACTGTGAACGTACTAGCGGAAATGGGCGTTCCTGATCACCTTATTACCCTTATCAGAAATATCTACTCTGATAGTAGGGCAATAATTAGACTAGGTAAAATTATTTCAAGTAATTTTCAGCAGTGTAAAGGAGTTACATAGGGTGGCATCCTAGCACCGATTCTATTTAATATCAGTGGAGCATATGTCATGAGAAAAAGTCTTCACGGCTGGACTGCTTGGATCCGAATTGGAGGACTAAGAAGAATCACTAGTGCAAACGAAGGAACTACTGGATAGAGTTAAGAGAGAGACCGAGAAACTTGGATTGTCAATCAATAAGAAAAAGACCAAGATCATGATAACTGACACAAGTTATTCACTGCCAGCTACTGATGTACCACCAGCATGTGGTGAAGTTGATCATTTTTTCCACGTGGGCTCAGGGGCTTAGAAAGACGGTGGCTCTAACACGAAATACGACGTAGAATTGTTCTGGGTAGGGATGCTGCATCGACGCTGACAGTGATTCGGAAAAACCGAGAGCTAATCAAATATACTAAACCGAGTGCTGAAATCTCTGGTGTTTCCAGTTTTCCTTTATGGCGTTGAAACATGGACACTAACAGAAAGGGACCACAAAAGAGTTGATGCTTTTGAGATTTTGACATACAGGAAATTGCTGAGAATATCATGATGGACAAACGGACTAACAAATCAATCCTTCAAGAACTCTGGGTGCTGCTGCTACGGCCGCAGGTTCGAATCCTGCCTCGGGATGTCCTGGATGTGTGTGATGTCCTTAGGTTAGTTAGGTTTAAGTAGTTCTAAGTCTAGACCTCAGATGTTAATCCCATAGTGCTTACAGCCATTTGAACCATTTCAACTCCGGTTGGAGAAGAGGTTGTCTACTATCTGTTTCTAGAGAATGCTGCAGTTGTTTGCTCATATAATTCGACGACAGGAGGATGACTTGAAAAGATGATCATGCAAGGTAGAGGCGAAGGGAAAAGATTGCAGGAAAGACAACCGAGTCGATGAAGAGACCAGATAAAGGAAAAGACACGGCAAATATGGACCAGCTACTCCGATACGCACATGACTGAGAAAAATGGAAAAAGACTGTTAAGTGGATTGTATGATGGGTGGAATTAAAATACAAGGTGAAAGGATATTAATGATACGATTCGCCGATACCATTGCTATCCTGAGTGAAAGAGAAGAAGAATTACATGATCTGCTGAACGGAATGAACAATCTAATGCGTACAGAATATGGACTGAGAGTAAATCGAAGAAAGACGAAAGTAATTAGGTACAGAGAAATGAGAACAGCGAGAAACTTAACATTAGGATTGATGGTCACGAAGTAGATGAAGTGAAGGAATTCTGCTACGTAGGCAGTAAAATAACCAATGACGGACGGAGCAAGGAAGACATCAAAAGCAGACTAGCAATGGCAAAAGGGCATTCCTGGCTAAGAGAAGCCTACTAGTATCAAAAATAGGCCTTAATTTGAGGAAGAAATTTCTAAGAACGTACGTCTGGAGTACAGCATTGTACGGTAGTGAAACATAGACTGTGGGAAAACCGGAACAGAAGAGAATCGAAGCATTTAAGATGTGGGGCTGCAGATGAATGTTGAAAATTAGGTGGACTGGTAACGTAAGGAATGAGGAGGATCTGCGCAGAATCGGAGAGGAAAGGAATATCTGGAAAACACTGATAAGGAGAAGGGACAGGATGATAGGACATCAGCTAAGACATGAGGGAATGACTTCCATGGTACAGGAGGCAACCATAGAGGGCAAAAAGTGTAGAGGAAGACAGAGATTCGAATACATCCAACAAATAATTGAGGACGTGGGTTGCAAGTGCTACTCTGAGATGAAGAGGGCCGGCCGCGGTGGTCTAGCGGTTCTAGGCGCTCAGTCAGGAACTGCGCGACTGCTACGGTTGCAGGTTCGAATCCTGCCTCGGGCATGGATGTGTGTGATGCCCTTAGGTTAGTTAGGTTTAAGTAGTTCTAAGTTCTAGGGGACTTATGACGACAGATGTTGAGTCCCATAGTGCTCAGAGCCATTTGAACCATTTTTAGATGAAGAGGTTGGCACAGGAGAGGAATTCGTGGCGGGCCGCATCAAACCAACTTTAAGGCTGATCACCTAAAATAAAAACGATGATGGGTCATCAACTTACAACTATGAATGAAAGTGCGTTGACGATGATAATGACTACTGTCTCTGTTGCGTAAAAATGTATTACTGATGACATACGTTACCAATAATTAACTCTTTTGCTACTAGCATTATTAAGAGTTCGATAATTTCCGAAAGAACAGATACCATCTTCATATGGTTAAGGCTAACCGGCCATTGACTTTCCTCTGTGCGGATGCACACGCATTGCCCGAACTATTACGGGACTCGACCAGATTGTCTGCCGCGAGTAATGAGTGTAATGGGCAGGGGCACTACGAATGTAATGTGTGGACATTAAGTTGGGAATGTGGGTCTCACAGGGAGCGTGCAAGAAATAAATCTCTGCAGTCCCACTATCCTCTGTGCCCTCGTTGGCTCAGACGGATAGAGCGTCTACAATGTAAGCAGGAGATCCCGGATTCGAGTCCCAATCGGGAAACACATTCTCGACTGTCCCCGTTGATGTATATCAACGCCTGTCGGCAGCTTAGGGTCTTGATTTAATTATCATTTCATTCCAGAAAGCTGCCCGGTCACCGATGGTATCTGTTCTTTCGGACATGTCCGAAAGAACAGATACCATCTTCATACAATCACCTTTCTTGTTACACCATGTCTATGATGGTGTCTGGATACGCTGCCACCCAGGTGAACGAAAGCTTGAAACATGCCCTGCAACATAGACGGAAGCTGGTGCTGTGGGGCACATTCACTAGGGAATTCTTGGGGCACGTGGTAATACTCGAAGGCATTATAACACTTGTGGTTTACGAGAATATTATTGCGAAGCAGTGCATCCGTTCATAGCGATGGCATCCTTCAGCGGAATAACTATTCGTGACGAAAGGCCAGATTAGTGCTACAGTGGTTTGAGGAGCATGATAGTGAACTCGTATTTCCGGCCGCTGTGGCCGAGCGGTTCTAGGCGCTTCAGGAACAGCGCTGCTGCTACGGCCGCAGGTTCGAATCCTGCCTCAGGCGTGGATGTGTGTGATGTCCTTAGGTTAGTGAGGTTTAAGTAGTTCTAAGTCTAGTGGATTGATGACCTCAGATGTTAAGTTCCATAGTGCTTACAGCCATTTGAACTCGTATTGACGGCTTGGCCACCAAATTCGGCTCACTGTACTTGATGTGGTGCGTCTGGGACGGTTTAGAGTGTGCTCAACGCTGAAAAACCACCTATGCGTAATTTATTGGCCTCCCGTAGTCATCACGGTGCCACCTACCTTCACAAAGCCACCAAAGACTTGTCAAAGCCACCAAGGACTTGCCATACTGTCCCGTTGTTGTACTGCGTTCCAGATGTGCAGGTGATCGTAACGTTTTGGCTCAGTCAGTGTATTCCCAGTGTACCGACTGTAGGCACATTCGAATTGAAATGAAGGTCAATGGCTCGCGTTGGCGGCGCCACCTGTAGTCTGTGCGAGAAGCAGTGTCCAGGAGGGCGAGCAGAGGGCAGTCCTAGTTAGCCGAGGCGGCTACAGGAAGTGCTTCGTGGTTGTGCTCGGCCCTGCATTCGCTACTGGGAATTGGTAACTGGACGGCATGGGTATCAGAGTCAGTATTACCGGCGTTATTGGCTGAAGTGGAATTAACTACGATAATGTGGTGAAGGGATGGCGGCTATCGCTGAAACAACCGGTTTTCGGTTATGCTGTTTTTTCCAACGCCATTTCAGCCTGAATGTTTAAACCGCTCAAAACAACTGCATTCTGAAGTAACCGATTATTGGTTTTTTATTCCTGTTGTTTTGTGTAATACA
Source organism: Schistocerca serialis cubense (assembly GCF_023864345.2). NCBI lineage: Eukaryota > Metazoa > Arthropoda > Insecta > Orthoptera > Acrididae > Schistocerca > Schistocerca serialis. Next base: position 261,650,831 of record NC_064641.1, read on the forward strand.
GGTAGAAATCCAACAAGATACATGGAATCAAAATATTAAATTAAATAGACAAATAAAAGAAAACTTAGTCCACCCGCAGTTCGCTGCTTTTCTCGAAACGTGATAAATGTTTGAATACTGTTAATAATCTCCGGTATTCTCCTAGTGATTCTTATTTTTTGAAGCTCTACTACAAAATCATGTTGTAAACGAGGAACATACCACTATTTGGTCATTACAAATAGTTAATGCTGAGAGATGGGAACTGAGATTGAAGAAATCTGTTTTTCGTGTTAATGTGTCCATTTTCTAGGGCTAAAAGCAGATAAAGGCATATTATGTAGCCACAGGCAGCAATGAGATACTTTCTACTTTTATTATAAACCACGAATGAATTGTTAAGTTTCCACTTTTCTTCTTATATGATGTCGCCAAGTTTGTTGTCGCTTCTCCCATTGTTCGTATTTTAAAGCAAATGGAGCCTTTACTGATATCGCACTGCGTAAAATACTTCTATCCTAAGGATGGTGCCTTTCTGTAACGACACCGAGAAACTACCATACAGGCCAGGTGACAAGGCCTGCACAGTGCATCCAATAGGCCGCGCCACTGGTAACAGGTACATTATTTTCTCAGCAGTGCTGTGCCAGTTCTGATGCCATTTGTGTGTGTGTTGCTCGTTTCTGTCGGCATTGTTATTGTAATAGCACTAATCGCTTTTCTCTTTTCTATAATAACGCAATATTTCAAACCTATAATACCCTTCTTCAGACAGCCATCAAATTTGGTATCGCACCACTCTGGACCTGTGCTTAGTATTCCATATGCCATCAGACTGCTCCACGACCCAAGTTATAATAAACCAGTGGTACTCAAAATTACTCTCCAAATTACAACGAGAAATTTTAAATAAACTCTTCGGTACTATTACTATGTACCGTAAGGTGTGTAGCAACTAACACTAGGCAAATTAAATTTTTAATAAATCAGATAACAAACAGCTTAAAAGTATACCACATGAAGCTACTGCCGAAATGAATTGCGTATATCTTCTAAAAGACCTTGGCATCTGATGAAGAAAATCATAATATGCAAACAGCAACAATTACAAATGCGAAACTTCCTGGCAGATGTTTTAATCTGCCAGGAAGTTCCATATCGGCGCACACTCCGCTGCAGAGTGAAAATCTCATTCTGAATTACAAATGACTTTTAAAATACAGGCCTCCCTGGGTGTACTCAACTTCAAAGTAAGGCTTTCGTAGGTTAATAACTTATTAGGCTTGACGTCCGGTACATTACTTCCAGCTGTACATAGTGACAAAACGTTCATAAACACAAGCTCCAACGTCTGACTGATTCCATGAATAAACACTAATGTCAAACGAAGGTGCTACCTGTAAGCACTGTATCAGTAATTGTTTAACCAAACTGTAGAATTAGTGGAGAGTCAAGTGCAGTTACTGAAATCGCGAAATAGGGAAGCCAGCACTCAAGCTCGATTTAGCTAAGCCAAGTATTTTAAGTTTCATTGGAAAGTTAAAGGTATATTTATTGTTTCTTGTCCTGCCATGGCTCAAAAAGGGAACAACTCCCCTCCTGGCAGTTTAGTTGTTCCGATGTAGCCCACCACAGCAGGAAAAGACCGACCGGCTAAAACTCATACTCGCCTATGATGTCCCATACTGGTAATTTAGTTCACGGTTCCGCGTAAAGTATGGCTTAATATACTGTACCGAAATTCGTGAAACAGCATGAAGAAGAATGCATCTATACATGTTCCTGTGTTTAACAACAATTATTTTAATTGATATGACCGATCTGTCATCAATTCCGTCGTCGGCAGCTCACGGTCTACTGGCTAGCATTGCTACCTCAGAATCACGGGGTCTCGGGTTCGAGTCCCGACTAGGTTGGGGATTTTATCTGCCAGGGGACTGGGTGTTTGTGTTGTCATCATCGTCCTCATCATTCGTCACATGGCTAGATTGGACTGTGAAAAAAAAATTCAACTTGTGTCGACAGTTTGGAATCGTAACTTTCCTGTGTCTACAAGTCAACGAGAGTTAGATGATGATTCTTAGAAAGTCAGGTGCATTTGCTTACTGGCCTGCACAAAATCCCATCGTGAAATCCGACGAACATCTTTGAACTGAGACAGAATTTAGGTTGGCAGCACATAAAATCCGAAACAACTCCTCACTATATTTCAGGAAGATAGGTAACAAATTCTGAATTTAGTGGCTCAGTGATAGGATTTCCCCAAAGTTTAAAAGCCGTAAAAACGAAACAACATTAGAGTTTAAGGTCACTGGGGGAAGATCGGACTGGATCTTGATGGAGCAATGGAAAGGAAGAAGACTGGTGTTTGAGTGCAGCAGACGTTGAGGTTATAAGAGACGGAGCGCAAATTATGGTAAGAGATGAAAAGGAAGAGAAATCAGCAATGTAAATTTCATATCGGAAATTGCATTAAGTAGTTTAGGGAAAGCACAGGAAATTTTAGTCAGGATGGTCGAATTTTAAATCTATTGTTCCCGTATACGAGTCCAGGCCCTTAACGATTGCTCCGTCCCGATACGTATGTAGCTGCCAATGTTACGAAAGGTGTCCTACACGAAATTACTTGTATGGGCGACGGGATTGAGAGCGTACGGGAACGGGTGTCCAATCACTTTTTTGTCCACCTCATGTTCTTACTGCCTTCACTCTCATCGATATTTATTAAGAGAATTCAGTATGGACCACAGTTTATCTGACAGTGTAATACGGCAGCTTAGCTGGAACACGGCTGTGACGCAGAGAGCATGTTTCGCAATCGTCTCGTTACGAACGATGCCTCCCTCTTCGTCCCCTCTCGCTGCTGCAGTCAAAATGAGGCTCCTTTTCACAGCATTTGCAGCATTCATGACCAAGGCAATCTTGTTACCCTTCATTATGAAGCATACCGCCATTATGCAATTTCCTGCCGCTTCATGAAAGCTCAGATTGAGTCTTTTGTGCTGAAAACGAGCCTCCCGCTCACAAAAGGCATTATTCTAGTGAATTAGGTTGTATACTAAGTAGTCGTTAGTTTTTTTCAATACTACTCTTAGTAAATCAAACTATGTAAGCAAAATATTCTCCTTCCTTTCACTTCTTGTTATGAAAACTGAACTCCCAGATTAGAGCCAGAGGACCACACGATGTCTACTGGCAGCCGTGTCATCCTCTCCCATATGACGTCATTTGGATGCGATATGGACAGCCCTCTATGTTGGCTGAAGTCTTTCCAGATGTTGGGGCTACTGCTCCTGACTCAAATACATCGTCGATTGGCATCACGAGGTTTAGCGCACTCCGTTTCTGTCCTACAAGCAACGAAAAAGCTCTTGCGGTACCGGGGATTGAACCCGAGTCCGCTACATGGCAGTTTTTTTCGTTAACCTCTCAGCTACGGAGATGGATCTACAACAGTATTCAAAGCAGCTCAACGTTAGCTGAAAACATTAACCAGTTAATATAATTGCGATTCACTTTAGATGCGAAGGTTTTTACCTGCACGAAGCGAAAGCCAACGAGACGATGTCATTTTAGGCTTCCGGAAGGCCCAGTTCATAAAAACATCCATATGGAATGTCAGGTGAAGTATGTGTTTAGACCGAAGTCTTCACATCAAACAGAACCCAATGCGTCGTTTTCAATGGGAAGACTTCTTAAAAGCAAAAGTAGCGTCTGGTGCACAGTTGGAAAGTTAAACGTGTACAGCATGCATCACAAGTAATAACGCACGCTGACAAAGGTGGAAATGTACGGTCATAAAAGGAAAAACTTTCCAATCCTAGTTAATTCAAAAGTAAACTTTTCGTTTAAGCTACCAACTAATTTTTGTAGTAGGTTTACTGGATTAAAAAGTTAGCTAGCTAGTTAGTTAGCTGGTTGTTCATTCATTCATAGATTTACAAAATGATTTCAGGCCTTTTATCGTAATAGAAAAAAGAAAGTAATTTTTTAAAAATTAACCACGTTAATTTGGATAGATGCGTATGGAGCCTGAAGATGGCGTCATGAAATGCCGAAACTAGTAGTCTTCACAATAAATCAAAATAATATCTTGAAGTACACGGATGTTGGTGAATTTTATTGACATTGACTGAAGTGTTGGCAGAAGAGCCAACACCGTGTTGCTAGAGGAGGCCGAAATGCACGCTTTTAAGCTCACGCAGTCTGGCGTGAGGTCTGGAACAGGTCAGAGAAATAAGACTAGCAAAACAGGAGGTAACTGGTAGAATACTTAACTTTAATCCATAAGTGGTGTACATCGGTCTGACGGTACAGGCATCACAAGTTAAATATCTATTGATAATGGCGCCTTGCTAGGTCGTAGCAAATGACGTAGCTGAAGGCTATGCTAACTATCGTCTCGGCAAATGAGAGCGTATTTGTCAGTGAACCTTACCTAGCAAAGTCGGCTGTACAACTGGGCGAGTGCTAGGAAGTCTCTCTAGACCTGCCGTGTGGTGGCGCTCGAAAATGGCTCTGAGCACTATGCGACTCAACTGCTGAGGTCATCAGTCGCCTAGAACTTAGGACTAATTAAACCTAACTAACCTAAGGACATCACACACATCCATGCCCGAGGCAGGATTCGAACCTGCGACCGTAGCGGTCACGCGGTTCCAGACTGAAGCGCCTTTAACCGCACGGCCACACCGGCCGGCCAGGTGGCGCTCGGTCTGCAATCACTGACAGTAGCGACACGCGGGTCCGACGTATACTAATGGACCGCGGCCGATTTAAAGGCTACCACCTAGCAAGTGTGGTGTCTGGCGGTGACACCACATTGACATTAACCCGCCGATATCCCCTGGCCATGATGGACCAACAGAGATTGTTTCGACACATGTCATCTTCCGTGGGTCTCGATTTACAAAGGCATGCTGAAAAGTAATGTCTCCGAATTTTTATGTCAAACGTCTTAAAGTTTTTCAAATAGAACAAGCGTTATTAACATTTTACATCCTTATTCTTCATGTCTACATATATACAGTCCCCTGCCGCTAGAGGGCTCCGAACTATAGCATGTAATATGGAGGTACGTATCGTAACTATGTACGTACATGAGAGATAGTCTGCTGTAATCGAGTTTCGAATTATAAGAGTTCGTCACACATGGAGCACCCTTTCCTACAGCATAACAATTCTAAACCACCCACTATCGCTGCGACATCTGCAACAACCCGACACCTTGGGTTCACTGTCATCGATCATCCTTCAGACAGTCCCGAGTTGACCCATCCGATTTTCACCTGTTTCCAAAATTCAAACCTTCGAGGACTTCAGTTTGCTAGTGATGACGCGGTGCAAGCAGGAGTGAGGTTGTGGCTCCGTCAACAAAGTCAAACATTCTACAGTGACGACAGCAAAGATCTGGTTTCTCGTCGGGAGAAACATGATCGTTGAGAAAATAACATGTAGACATGAAGAGTAAAGATGCAAAATGTTAGTAACTTTAAGAGTTTTCACAAAAAATATGGAGGAATTATCAGCACGACCTCGTATTTTTGTAAAATATCATACAGAGTTCATGGTTATTTTGTTTTATTGAGGCCTAAAAACAATGATCTGTGCAGTTTATTTATTTTGTTTCATTTGCTCTCCTGAGACCACATTAGTTGTGTGAAATCTATTTCCACAGATTGTCTTTCTTTTATGTCTTTTATCATTTGAAGGCATGTTATCTACAAAGTAGTCGTAAATTTTTTGCTTATTTTTCAAAACAGTCTCAGTAGTGGTTGCGTATATTCTTCAGTTACCTTTTCGTCCAGTGTGTCCCTTTGGTGTGTTTTTTTCTTTTTCTTTTGTAATTTGGAAATTTGTAGTAAGTTCCTATGGGACCAAACTGCTGAGATCATCGGTCCCTAGGCTTACACACTACTAGATCTAACTTAAACTTAAGCTAAGGACAACACACACACCCATTCCCGAGGGAGAACTCGAACCTCCGACGGGAATAGCCACGCGGGCCACTGAAAGGCCCCTAGACCGCGCGGCTACCCCGCGCGGCTTTTTGTAATTATGAACATTGTTTCCAACTCATTTATATACTTCACTCTCACCTGTTTTAACAGTATCTTTTTTTTCACAAAAACGAGATTTGAACAAACACTTTTGTCGCCATACTCATACACGAACCCTATGCTATTGTCGACGTACACTTGTTCATCGTTGTTTTGTCAAGTGTGGCGCTATTTTTTTAATCCTTGGTGAAAATTTTTGTTGTGTGTTTGCTAGGCGAGTACTTATTTGATGTGTGTGTGTATGTGTACGTGCGTGCGTGCGTGCGTGCGTGTGTGTGTGTGTGTGTGTGTGTGTGTGTGTGTGTGTGTGTGTGTGTGATGGTTGAGAGAGGTAGAAAAAGGGAGGTGAATGTTTTTGGGTATTCGAGAATGTATGGATACATGTATGATTCATTAAGTTTTGTGAAAGTTTTTAAAAGTGCTGAGGAAGATAGAAAGAGGCAGCTGATATCCCACTTTTCAGCCAGTCTTCCAAGCAGTAGCATATTCACCTTTTTTGTGTTCCGATGGAGTATTTTCCCGCTAGTAGTCTATCAGAATGAGTTGATGCTCTAGAAAACATGTGCTCTAGTAAAGAGCTCTAGTCCTCACAAGTATTTTATGGAAATGTTCAATAGTATATATTGTGGGACACCACGCGACTGATTCTATTCTTCGTCTGGAAGGTATAGTCATTACTTCCTGTATCATAGCTAATGCCTGTTTGAGTACGTGGAAAGGGACAGAGTTGCTGTTCTCCGGGATTTACAGAGAAATTTTGACAAAGTCCTCTTGGGATGTCATTTCAATGGGAAAATAGAACATTCTGGAGTTGATGTGTAAGATAAAGTCGACACAAACCATCAGCGTTCGTAAGGCAGTCTGAAGAAATCGCTGGAAACAAGCCAAGGACTGTAGTTACACAGATCAAGAGTTTCTAAGGTCATTTGCAGGCGATTACAGTGTCTCCTGTACAACTAGCAACTCGTACCGAAAATGGTACATGTTTTGTGACGATTACATGGATATTACCGAGTAAGAAGCGGTTGGCTGATACGAGTTGTCACGAGAGAAGTGACATTTCATTTATCAAGGACACGACATCCACATTTGACTGTTGTATTACTGTACTCCAAAACTGTCATTGGATGGAACGTTACAGTCGAAAATTAAACGTATTTTGCTTCCGAAAACGTTTTTTTCCCTTATGTAAATAATTAATCTTGTTCGTTACGTATTCACACTGAGAACTACTACAGGGCAGTTTATACCACTACAAATTAGCGAGATTGACAAATTAACAAATAAAAGATGATGATGAAATGTTTTAATTATGACTGTTAAGGTAAAATACATCAATTCATCAATATGGATGTAGAGAACCGTGCTAAGGAAACGGTTAATTTGACAGTTACAAGTGATTATAAGAAAATTTCAAATTTACTGACCATAATAATGCAAGTACACAGATTTTTGTAGTAATCTGATTAACCTACGCAACTTGTAAAAAGTTCTACACTAATAACAATTGTTCGCAGTGGAGCCCCCAGCTTCAAGTGGGCAGTATATCAATGCACTAAGATCTTTTGCACCCGTTCGAGCAATCCTGGTTAACGCTGGTATGTGAGCAATCCAGACTCAGTAATAATTCTAGCTAGGATATGATCTTCGAAAATCGTTTTATATTCGTGAAAAGTGCCAGGCGTTCCCTGAAAGATGTACAGAAACAAGAGGTCATATTTCGTGACCAGCTCGACCATTTGATCTGTTTCACATGATTCCCTCTTGTGGGTCATGTGAAGAGTCTTGCCTGTGAGACATATGAAATATACCTCGAGAATGAAAAGGATCTGTCGCTTCGAACAACTGTCGTTAAAGCAGCTCCTTGTGCAAGTATGGCGGCTTGTAGGAACAAGCTCACCACGACAAGTTTGTGTGGGCGCAATCCTGCAGAACCACCATGCTCTTTCTTCGAGGTCGGATGTGCCATGTGAAACGTCTCCTTAGAAACATTTATACGTGACTGGGCTTAAACTGACACGCAATATTTTTTAGCGCAACGCAATCTGACTTTCAATAATCCCTACAAAAGAATGGCCCTGACTAACATTAACCTATACCTTTCCCAAATCACTTACCTCACAAAAATCTTCGTTACGCGAACTACTGCAATACAGCGCGCGCCACTACTGGTAGCTAAATAAAAGATTCAAACTACTGAAGGCACTGACTACTGATAGGCACAGTTAGCAAAAGAAAGATTTTGATAGAGAACAAAGAATGTATTTACCTTAATAGTGTTCAAAAGTCGTAATATATATAGCAGTTCATGACATCCATTCTTAAAAATTTACTGTCTCTGTCCAGATCATCCGCTCTCAAAAATCTGCCATCCCACTTCCCCACATCCACCACTGCTGGCGGCTCACCTCCAACTGCGCAACGCTACGCGCTGTTCACATCCAGATGCCCAACACTACAATGGCAGACAACAATGCAAACTAGCCACAGACTGCACACAGCACAGCCAGTGATTTTCATACAGAACGCTACGTAACGTTGCCAATAAGAAAACATAAACAGCCTACTTACACATGTTTCGTGTCGACAGTGGGCTTAAAAAGTTGAACTGCTTACCTGTAAATAAAAGAAACACGTGTTATTTTTAAATCTTTGTTATACACGTAACAATTATTTTTCTTCTGAGATTTCACTATTTAAATTGTGCGGAGGATGGCAAGCTTTGGCGTTATTGGAATTGTGTAAGAGAATCGATTTTTCTGAGCAGCTGCAGAAATCAGTATGTTTCTTCTATATAAAGCGAACCGCCTTTTTCCGTGCTGTGATACAATAAATACTTACTTAGTGCAAGCGTTTCCTCTGTTATATAAAATACGTCTCTAGTTAGAGTGCTGAAATTGTAGGATTATTTAATCTTACAAAAACTGACTAGTGATTAAAAACAGTTGCTCTTTTAGAAACTTCGTGGCAGATTAAAACACTGTGCTGAGATCAAGACTCTAAAACTGTTAGTAAAACAAGAATTGCAGTAGACAGTAATATAACCGAGCATATCGAATAAGTTCGCAGATGTGTGAGTCACTCGAATCTTCTTAAGTAATAGAACCCAGGACGTTGTACTCGACAGCGAACGCTCCTCAGAGACAAGGATATCAGGAGGAGTGCCCTAGGGAAATGTGATAGGACCGCTTTTATTCTGTATATACATAGATGATTTGGCGGACAGGGCGGGCAGCAATCCGCCGTTGTTCACTGACGATTTTGTGGTGTCGAAGTTGAGTGACAGTACGAAGATACAAGACAAAATTCCCAGTTGGTGTGATGAATGACAGCTAGCTCTAAATGTGGAAAAATGTAAGTTAATGCGAATGAGTAGAAAGATCAAACCTGTAATGTTCGGATACAGTATTACTAGTGTGCTGATTGACACAGTCAAGTCGTTTAAATATATGGGCGTAACGTTTGCAAAGCGATATGAAATGAAACGAGCGCGTGAGAACTGTGGTAGCAAAGCCAAATGGTCGACTTCGGTTTATTGGAGGTATTTTAGCACATAATGGTTCACCTGTAAGGGAGACCGCATATAGGTCGCTGGTGTGATCTGTTCTTGAGTACTACTAGAGTGTTTTTGATCCGCACCAGGTCGAACTGAAGGGAGACATCGAGGCAATTCAGAAGCGGCTGCTAGTTTTGTTGGCGGTAGGATTTAACAACACGTACGTGTTACGGAGATGTTTCGGGAACTCAGATGGGAATCCTTGGAGGGTAGGCGACTTTCTTTTCGAGAAACACTATTGGGAAAATTTAGAGGACCGGAATTTGAAGCTGAGTGCCCAACGATTCTGCTGCCGCCAAAACGCACTGCGCGTAAGGACCACGAAGATAAGAGAAATTAGGGCTCATATGGAGGCACACAGACAGTCGATTTCCCTCGCTCTGTTTGCGAGTGGAACAGGAAGGAAAGCAAATGACAAATAGTTCAAAATGGTTCAAATGGCTCTGAGCACTATGGGACTGAACTTCTGAGGTCTTCAGTCCTCTTAGAACTACTTAAACCTAACTAACGTAAGGACATCACACACATCCATGCCCGAGGCAGGATTCGAACCTGTGACCGTAGCGGTCGCGCGGTTCCAGACTGTAGCGCCTAGAACTGCTCGGCCATCTCGGCCGGCGACAAGTATTGGTACAAGGTAGTATCCGCTAGGGCCTGTACGGTGTCTAGATGTAGATATCGGTACTGCTCGGGGTTACGCTCTTTGACTGTTAGCAAGTAACGGCTTCCCGCATAGCGCCACAGGGGGGCATACGCGGCGAGATGCAAGCCTTTTACACGTATACGGGGGTTGCGTGGTGGACCTCGGTCTAGCGGTCAAGAAGGAAGTTCCGGTTAGTTCCGGCGGGTGTCGCTGAAACAACTGGTTTTCCGTTATAGCGGTTTTCTTTGTCTCCAGTTTAACCTCGCAGATAAAATGGCTCAAAATAACTGGTTTTTGAAATAACAGATTTTCAGTTTTTTATTGCTGTTATGCCCAGTAACAAAGTTAGTCTTCGACACTGAAAAACTCTATTGAATATGAAGATCTCGATCGATATGGGGTTGAGACTGTGGCACAAATCGGTCTCATTGTCTCCTGCAAAGACGGCGAAGGTGAAGGAGACGGGCGTGGTGACGGCGGGAGCGGCAGGTCGCAAGTTCATGATTTCACTGCATCGCCCCTTTTGGCTGGTATCAATTTTTCACCCCGAAGGAACCACAGTGTTAAGGATTCAGTTATTGTCCTAAGTTTATTGCACGTAAATAGATTTGTACGTATATTAAAGAAATTTACCTTCTCTTCTGAAGAATATTGTGGATGTTTTTCTCCATATCTGATATCGCAAGGTTGTTGTCCCGCCTCCCATTTTCAATCTGCTAAAGCAAATGGCTTATTGTACCTTATGGGTACCATCCTTTATGGAATACTTTCAAACGGGCAGTAATACCCCTCTGCAATACAACGGATGTCCGAGGACGACAGAGAGAAACGGCTGTATAGACCAAGTGTGTGCACGTTTTGGACATTGCATGCACACGCGTGCTGTCTAAAAAGCCACGCCACACAGCAACATGCACGTATCAGGGGTCCTGTACCGATTCTTATGTCATTGTTTCGTTGATCGCTTCAAAGTGACGGCATTGTTGTTGAAATAGCACTGATTGCTTTTTCCATTTGCTTTAAGAACCCAATATTTCTGTCAATGGGAACGTTGCGAATCGACATTGCCCTTTTTTTTTAAGTTGTATTTAAAAAACAGAAATTGTAGCACTGCTGCTGTGACATATCGAAGTTCCGTTTTTTTACCTGTTTCCCTGTTACAACTGAGACCAAACAAATACCGGAAAACCGGTTATTAGGAACTAAATAGCCGGAATCGGTTTTAACAGGCAGGTTTTCCCCATCCTAATTCCGGCTGGCAACAAGAGAGTGCCGTCTCGATTCCCGGCGCACCATCTGGGGGGGGGGGGGGGGGGGGGGGCGCCTTCAGAGCAGTGCGTGGCGAGGTGCAGGACGTTGGCACTGTGCGAGCATGACGCGAAGTGGGCAGCTGTGCAGCGGATCACGGAATCGTCGGGATGCTAGGCGTGGTCAGGGAAAGATTGTACGAATGTCCGAAAGAACTAGACACTAAGCATCCATATGACTGATACGTCTCGATGGCCAACGGACCCACCTTCTTCAGGGCGGGTGCACAATTACGTCTGACCTCCTACGTGAAAGTCAGGAGTAGCGAGCATGGAGAACATGGATAGGTGGCGCTCGGAGGGAACGTGGAGAGGCCGGCAGACCTACCGAGACAGTCCGCACACTTGCGATGAACACTGTGTCCAGGTGACGCACAGGTTAACACAATTACCTGCTAAGCAGGAGATCCCGGATTCCATTCCCAGTCGGGCACACATTTTCATTCGTAGCAGCTGATTCCGCATCAAGTCTGGATGCGGGTGACATCAATAATCCCTTCCCTTTCCTTTCCATTTCTGTCCCCTCCTCCTTCAATTTACATGCAAAGGAAGCTTGGTGTACCAGCTTCCACATGGGACACCTCTGTTCAGCCCAAAACAACTGCACTTCTTCAGCACGTTTCAGAAAACTGCCTGCTACTGTACACTTGCGCTGTGAAACTGACTTTTGCATACAGTTTAGTCTGTTTAGTGCTATTTAGCGGGACATTACTCCTCACTGAGTTGCAGTCGGTTTTGTACGTGTTTCTTGTGGGTTCCGACAGGACTTGAAAAGAGTGGATTATTCAGTGTGTCTTGTCAAATGGCTTCCGCTCATCAATTTCTTCTTGCTATTGCGGGTCGGAATACAGTGTTTTTCTCTTAACATTTAAATTGCTCATGTCTTGTTCTGAGCGCAGAAGTGGATGACGAGATTAAATCTGAGTTGTAAGCTCGTCTGATCCTGCTCAATGAGTCCTTCTGGTTCTAAGATTTTTATTATGTGATTTTATTTTGTAACTCGTCTTAGTTGATGCTGTGCTTTTGCTTAGTTCTATTTAATTACACTTCCGTTATCAGCACTGTTTAATGCAAGCTATATCACCCTTGTACTAGGTTTACCCGGAATTCTTATTGGTACTTTATTATTGCAAGGTTAATAGTTACTTCATTAATGGTGACAGTGTCTGTGTTCCTGCAGTAACTGCATTTATTACAAGACAATGACGTCCAGACATACATGCATATAATAAATGCAGTTATTGCATGAATATAGACGCTGTCGAAATTTTAATGATGTGGCTCTGAGCACTATGGGACTTAACTGCTGTGGTCATCAGTCCCCTAGAACGTAGAACTACTTAAACCTAAGTAACATAAGGACATCACACACATCCATGCCCGAGGCAGGATTCGAACCTGCGACCGTAGCGGTCACGCGGTTCCTGACTGTAGCGCCTAGAACCGCACGGCCACTCCGGCCGGCTTTAATGATGTAATCACGCCTGGCGGGGCTAAAATAACAATGGTCTTCCTGTGCTAAGTTTCACGAATGTGTGCGCATTTCGATTGTGATGCGTGAGGTCTGGACCGACACGGGGAGGCATGCTCGGGTATACAAAGTTATTAAGGCGACCGCTCATGCGAATCCATTTAATTAATGGTTTTCGTCGTCAGATACCAGTACTACTGTTTTATTTGTTCTTATTCTTATCTGTGGGATTTATATTGTTTATTAGTATCACGAAAAGTTATTTTAAATAAACAGGGTGTCTCAAAAGATGCAGTACATTAATGTTTTGCAGCATTCAAAATTAAAATATTCACAACATGTTTGGCTTATGTGACACACTACCTCACGAGTGTTTATGCCATTCAGTCAATTTCAACTTGTGTGCCTTCGGTAGCACGCACAACATCCAGTCTCTATTCAAACTGTGTCCACGATCGGTGCAACATATGCACATCAGCGGTGGCAATGGCAGCAACGATTTCGTTCTCAAACCGTTGATGTGGCTGACAAGCGTTTGGTAGACTCTGTCCTTGATACATCTCCATAGAAAGAACTTAGATCCTCCTCTAACAAGCGTTTGGTAGACTCTGTCCTTGATACATTCCCATAGAAACAACTTAGATCCTCCTCTAACAAGCGTTTGGTAGACTCTGTCCTTGATACATCCCCATAGAAACAACTTATATCCTCCTCTAAACGGCAAATAACATACGCAGCGAATTGCATACGTTATAGATTTTGTCTGATTTCAATGCGTGCAACAATTGCAGCCAGTATAGAAAAGTTTCCGAGAGAACGGCTGCACGGCCGGCCTAGGGATTTGCAACCCCTGCGACGCCCTTCGAACAGACTCCTGCCGTGAACGTCGAAAAGCCGGGTATTCGTTCTGTGCCAGCTTCACTTTTCCCGGTTCGTCCAGTATCATACTTCACACCAAAGCTTTCAGTCTGCGTAAAATTCCAGTATCAACGGTGTATCCGCTGTATGTGCTATACTGTTTTTGGAAGTTTCTTTGGTGAACCTGCGTATCGTGTTTGGTCTGAGTAAACTATTCGACATACTGAGCCTTTTCTTGAACCACTGTTACTAAGCTTCAGTCACGACAATCTGGAATACACAGCCTCTGCGAGTTTGTCATATACGCTAATTATGGTGTGAATATCTTGATTAGTTTGTGTGTTACAGCGAACTGAAGTTGTAGCGTACGTTTTCAGACACCCTATATTTCTGGGGCAGGCCATGCAGTATCTAATTTGGGGAACTTGGAAGAGCTGCCCGCTTTGTAAATTGGTTGTTGTGCGTTTGTTAAGTGTATTTTATTTATATTTTTTTAGGAGTACCAGCGACTGCGCGGTTTGGCCAGATCCCGCAGAGGAGGGCGTTCAGTAATGTCAGCTGGTGCTGGGTTTGAATGCAGCCCACATGTTGATGATTATAAGAGGAAGCTATTTGGGCATCTGATGGTATTTAAAATTGTATTGTGATCCTTTGGCCAATTTTGTATTTTGTTGTTCTCGAGCGCAGTGCCGGTTTATTTCAACAAAATTGTTGTTTTGCGAATGATGCTAATTTGAAGCCCTTGTCCTACCACGCCACAAGCACCTTGTTCATCTGCCATTTCAGTAACTGAATTCTGCAGAAAACGTGGTATATTCACGTACTCAGTAAAACAAAATATTGTTGGAAATGCTGCCGTGTCCGTTAACTTAAATATCAATTAACTCTGCGTAACGTGAGAAAGTCATGTAATATAGTAGTAAGCTGTTGTTGCCAAGAGAGAGAAGACCCAACACTAAAAATGCAGAGTTCAAGGAATTTATGTAGCTGACTCTTAGAAAAGTGTGGAGAAGCTGACGACAACTGGGTTGCCATATTGTTCCTTTGTTCAGTTTACAGCAATGAAAAATGCATACGTGCGTCTGTTGTAGATGATTGAAGTGAACATCGGCGGTGTATTATTAGTACACAAAGCCACAAAATTCAATTATTTCCAGTCCAACTGGCATCAGAGTCGCACAGGAATTAAAATCCAGCGGAAACTGCCAACATTCATTGGATGGTAACCAATGTGAGGCAAAACTCGGAATCACATTATTTTTTGCGAGCCGATTATGCAGAGTATAGGCAAATGTGCAACTGTTCAAACGCTGATTATGGGCAGTTGTTCATGCTCTCTTCCCCTTCCCCATCATTTAATTCTTTTCTTTCGCACCCCCCCCCCCTCCCGCTCCCCCCTCTGCCTTACACACACACAATACATATTAAATAAGGTATGTTCAAAAAACTCCGGAATATTCGTAATTTCGCACCAATAGTGTGTTGCAGCGAAATGCGGTTGCCATCCTTCCACAAGCCAGTGTTTAATATGTAACTGCCAGAAAATTCATTGATGTATATTTGTTAGTTATTGTTCAGTGCTGAATTGAGTAGAACGTTGTGTCGCACAGTTTGCGAATATCGTGGTGGCAGAGAATTTTGCGGGGAACTCAACAAAACCTTCACAGAGGCACACCAAATGATGCAGGTAGCCAGTAATGATGAGTGATTAAGCCGTACTGGGTGTTACGAATTGCTCACACAGTTTAAAAATGGCCAGACGAAAGTTAAAGTAGACCTTCATTCAGGATGCGTTCGACGTCTACGGACGAGGCTCATGTCGGGAACGTTAACGAAATTGTGCGTGCCCATCGAAGACTGACTGTCCGAGAGATTGCAGAAGAATGTAACATTTCAGTTGGATCATGTCATGAAATCCGGACACAGCGTGGTGCAATGCATCTCGTTGCCGCTGAGTTCGTCCCACGGCCGATGAGGCAATATCAAACTGTGAATAGCTTTCGGACCACGCAAATGAGAACGAGATGTTGCTTAAAAGAATTATAACTGGTAATGAGATCAAGATTCAACCTTCACAATGGGTGAAAAAAAAAAAAAAAAGAAGATATCATTCTGCTGCCTCATCCTTCGATCCTTCGTATTCTTCAGACTTGACCCCTGCGGACTTTTTTTTGTTTCCTAAGTTTTAATCCCGTTGAAACGACGAAGATCTGAAACGACAGACGAGATAAGAGAAAAATCGCAATCGGTGTTTCGCGCGATCCAACAAGAGGCGTTTCAAGACTTCTTCCGGAACTGGAAACGGCGCTAGGAGCGGTGTATCAATAATGTAGGAGAGTATTTCGAAGGAGAACATGCGCAATAAATAAAAGGTAAGCGTAGAAAAATTTTGTGGACAAAGTTCCGGAATTTTCTGAACATACTTCGTTAATGGAGTCAGCAGCGAGAAAAAGGGGAATGACTTAAATATGCTAGAAACATTTTGACACGATGTCGTGCGTTTGTATTCTGTCAAAATAACTACATACACCACTTCAATGCTAACTATGCAGCACTCGGCACTACAATCATGAATATGTTCATATAGCAGACATGTAAGTACTACAGTAATGTCCGGGGAACTTGAAAAGAAGTTGTCTAACGAAGAATCTCGGGGAACTCAGATGGTACTTGTCACTCTGGCTATAGCCTGTTTGAAAATCTTAGCGATCGGTTTTCGAGACAGACGTCGCAAACTTTCATTGTTTCCATCGTGTACGTATGTTGCGTAGGTGCAGTAAAACAAGATAAGAAAGACTGGGATGCCTACGGAAGCTTACAGTGTGTCGTTTTTCCTCATTCCTTTCGTCACGATATTGTCATACTGAATGACTAGTATTGTAGGCCACACATTGTACTCTGACTCACAGCATACAGACAAACATGTGGATGTTTTCACCCATTTCTTCTGTCAGCAAAAGAAATTTCTGAAATCGTTACTAAGCTGTCTGATAGATAGGTTAACACTCTGGTCTAGGAAAAGCTATAAGGGGCGATCAAAAAGTTTCCATATGAGGGCGTTACTGCAGCAAGTATGCAACGTAGCACGACTCAGGTGTGGATGTATAACCACTGATACGTAGGCAAGGCGTTAGTATGGCATGTCCAAACAGGACCAACGTGCTGTTAGTCTTTTCTTGACTACCGAAGGACCGGCAGGCATCGATCGGAGAATGCAGAATATGTAACAGCCAGCGCGTCCGTCAAAAACCACAGTTGTGGAATGGTGCGACTATGGGTGCTGCTGCTTCATGATAACGCACGTCCCAATACCGCAAATTTTCTTAATTCAGAAGTTAACCAACTCAAATGGGAGACATTCGAGCACTCGCCCCGTAGTCCTGATCTCTTCCCAAGCGATCATCACGACTTCCGTCCTTTAAAAAAAGATCTGAAGGGTCGACGATGCTTGTCAGACGAGGTGCTGCAGGCAGTTACGGATCTTTTCACGCGGCAGGACAAAGTGTTTTACCAAACGCGTATCTTTGACCCGGTACGTCAGTGGGATTTTTGGCTCAATGATCACTGTGATTTTACCTCATTGGAATACCGATTCTGGACTGTACGGCATTCGAACGGAAACTTTTTGATCGCCCCTTATAGTTGAAACTATAATACATCTGTTGTTGTTGTGGTCGTGTTCAGTCCAGAGACTGGTTTGATGCAGCTCTCCATGCTACTCCATCCTGTGCAAGCTTCTCCATCTCCCAGTACCTACTGCAACCTACATCCTTCTGTATCTGCTTAGTGTATTCATCTCTTGGTCTCTCTCTACGATTTTTACCCTCCACGCTGTCCTCCAATACTAAATTAGTGATCCCTTGATGCCTCAAAACATGTCCTACCAACCGGTCCCTTCTTCTAGTCAAGTTGTGCCACAAACTCCTCTTCTCCCCAATTCTATTCCATACCTCCTCATTTGTTTTGTGCTCTACCCATCCAGTCTTCAGCATTCTTCTGTAGCACCACATCTCGAAAGTTTCTATTCTCTTCTTGTCCAAACTATTTACCGTCCACGTTTCACTACCATACATGGCCACAGTCCATACATATACTTTCAGAAATGAATTCCTGACACTTAAATCTATACTCGATGTTAACAAATTTCTCTTCTTCAGAAACGCTTTCCTTGCAATTGCCAGTCTATATTTTATATCGTCTCTACTTCGACCATCATCAGTTATTTTGCTCCCCAAATATCAAAACTCCTTTACTACTTTAAGTGTCTCATTTCCTATTCTAATTCCCTCAACATCACCCGACTTAATTCGACTACATTCCATTATCCTCGTTTTGATTTTGTTGATGTTCATCTTATACCGTCCTTTCAAGACAATGTCCATTCCGTTCAACTGCTCTTCCAAGTCCTTTGCTGTCTCTGACAGAATTACAATGTCATCGGCGAACCTCAAAGTTTTTATTTCTTCTCCATGGACTTTATACCTACTCCGAATTTTTCTTTTGTTTCCTTTACTGCTTGCTCAATATACAGATTGAGTAACATTAGGGGGAGGCTACAGCCCTGTCTCACTCCCTTCCCAACCACTGCTTCCCTTTCATGTCCCTCGATTGTTATAACTGCCATCTGGTTTCTGTACAAATTGTAAATAGCCTTTCGCTCCCTGTATTTTACCGCTGCCACCTTCAGAATTTGAAAGAGAGTATTCCAGTCAACATTGTCAAAAGCTTTCTCTAAGTCTACAAATGCTAGAAACGTAGGTTTCCCTTTCCTTAATCTATCTTCTAAGATAAGTCGTAGGGTCAGTATTGCCTCACGAGTTCCAGTATTTCTACGGATTGCTAACTGATCTTCCCCGAGGTCGGCTTCTACCAGTTTTTCCATACGTCTGTAAACAATTCGTGTTAGTATTTTGCAGCCGTGACTTATTAAACTGTTAGTTGCGTCTGAGGGTATTTCGCCTTTCTCATACATCGTGCTCACTAGATGGTAGAGTTTTGTCAGGACTGGCTCTCCCAAAGCTGTCAGTAGTTCTAATGGAATGTTGTCTACTCCCGGCACCTTGTTTCGACGTAGGTCTTTCAGTGCTCTGTCAAACTCTTCAAGCAGTATCATATCTCTCATTTCATCTTCATTTACATCTTCTTCGATTTCCATAATATTGTCCTCAAGTACATCGCCCTTGTCTAGACCCTCTATATACTCCTTCCACCTTTCTGCTTTCCCTTATCTAGGGATTATCAAAACAGTTCTTATGGTATGTCTGAATGGCGTTATAGATAAGAACCCGTCAAATTGTTACTGTTGCACTTATAAATGGACTAGTGCTATGTTCCTAATTACCGGAGAATACATGCAGACAGAACTCTAATTCTTCTTCCTCGATTTGCAATTTCTAGTTCAATCAGGATCTTTAAGATGCAGCTCTTGCCTAGTTGTGTTTTGTTAATCAGAAACCTCTTTTTCAACACGCTTTTCTTAACAGGCACACGCTACGTACAGCAACTTGTTTAATGAAGACAGAACTAAACCTGCATTCTAAATGTAGTTCAGTAATCCACTGTGTCTGCAAAGACAAACAGGATGACATTTCTTCTAAACACTTTTTATTCTATCAACATGCCTTGAAGAATCATTTCAAGCTTACAAGAGAACCGCGTTTACTCTACGTCACCCATTTTGTCCAGATTAAATGGTAAACGGAAGGCTTGGCCAGAAATGAAAGCGAGGCGTGAGCCATTTCCTAGCGTCGTTTTGAAGCATGGTTTGACGCAGCGGGAAGAGTATACAACGGTGATCCGATTGTAGTGCGCTGGATCCCTACTCGGAAACTTTTTTAATTTTCAGTTTTTACGTTACGTACGCTGTAAATGATTTGGAACAGTACCGCATCCAAATACATTCCGTCGTACATCACCAGTTACCTCGGTACTATTTGGCGAAATGACGCATTATGCGTGGTTTGCTGACAAACTCAGAGAGAACCTTTTACGAATATAAACAAAGTATGTTCCTCTATAGAAACTTCAAAACAACCATGTAAAAATGCGGCGTTTAGAAAATGTGCAGGATGCCGGAAAAATTACTACTTGCCCTATATTTGTAATGAATATCGCACCAGGACGTGTAAATCATTTACTGTAAAATAATGAAAGTATCTAATTTAATATACGAATTTCTCGTGTACACCTTGTTAATAACAGGGGTTCTTTCGAAGTTCATTTTCAGTCCAAATTTTCCTTTCGCATTCTTTTTCAAGCCTTTTATGAAAACTTTAAGAATTACGATAACATAAAACGCTCGTTCCTCCCAAGATCCGCTCCAAAAGTGATTTTTTTTTAACGTTTGGCGTTATAGAGCTCCCATTTATATCACTTTCATTTCCGGCAAAGCCCTGCATATACCACAAATTTGGGTTGCCTTGTTAGACTGTGAGCGAATTGCCACTTCACAGCAAGAAGGATCGTCAGGGAAAGTTGCCCCCTAAATGCTTTATACCGTACCGACTACGTTTGAACATTCACCCACTACCGCGATACACAAAACATTGAGGATCTTTGTCGCAGTGGTCACCAGCGTTCAACAACACTGGCTGATAATCGCTTCCTACAGTTATTATGGTTCGTAGTTCAGATATACATGCCATCGGCACAAGCAGAAGATGAAGAGGCAAAGTATAGAAGGACATTGAATGGGTACTTCAGCATAGAAAATGAGAACATAATCTAATAATCATGGGTAAGTGGAACAGGATAGTAAGGTAAGAAAGAGTAGAAAGAATCATGGGAGATGTGGGCTCCATAATAGGAATGAGAAAGACAAATTCAGTTCTAAAGTTAATAGTGAATACCAGAGGAGGAGGTATACTTAGAAAAGACATGGAGACACTGGAAGATCCACTTGGATCATGGTCAGGCAGAAATTGCGAAATCAAATATTGGATCGTAAGGCGTACCCGGGAGCAGATGCAGAATCAGATCACAATTTAGTAATGATAAAGAACAGGCTGAAGTTTAAAATAATCATCCGGAAGAATCGATGCGGAAAGTAATGGGATACTATTGTACTCAGGAAAGATAAAACGCTTTTGAAATCATCTGAGGTCTCTACAAGGAGGGGGACTCATCTGATGCCGTGATTGAGGAAGGGTGGGAGTCGATATGGAAGAGTCAGGCGATCCAGTATTAGAGTTTTGCAAGACTTGCGATCAAACAAGGCACGAGGAATATCTGAAATCATTGGGAGAAGTCGTACCAGAGGCATTGTTCCAGTTGATGCGTAGAACCGATGAATCAGGAGGTATACCATCGGACTTTAGGAAAAATATCTTCCACACAATCTCGAAGATAGCTATGACAGGTAAGTCCATGAACTATCACAGGATCAGCTAATTTTCGGATAAAATTTATACACAAGAGAATGGAAAAGAAAATTGAGGATATGTTGAATGACGATCAGCTTGTCTTTCTAAAAGGTAAAGGCACTAGAGCTGCAGTTCTGACGCTACGCTTGATAGTAGAAACAAGAATTACAAACACATTCACAGCATTTGTCTGCCTTGGTGCTATGGAAGGCTGTCTAAAATTAGGTGGACCGAGAAGATAAGGAATGAGAAGGAGCTCCGAAGAATCTGCAAAGAAAGGAATGCATGGAAAGATTTGACGAGAAGAAGGGACGGAATGAAAGGACATGTAAATACATTTGAGAACAACTTCCATGGTACTATAAATAGCTGCTGAGAGTAAAAACTATAGAGAAAGACAGAGGTTGGAATGCATCCAACAAATAATTGAAAATGAAGGGTACAAGTACTAAGTTAATCCAGGTAGAAGACAGAAAAACACTGCCCCTCCCACCCAAAAAGAATACTCCGAGGAGTATGCATCACAGCAGCTTACTTCCTGGTTAGAGGTGAATGGAAGGGCCGTGTCAACCCAGACACTAAGCTAACATCACAACGCGATCAGTTTCAGTGGGAACGTCAGTACAAATCCCCCAGCATCAGACTGTGCCAAGAAGGTGAGCCAGTGGACACCTGGATTGGAACCTGGATCAATAGCATCAGATTATCTTCACCAATGGGTGTGCCATATGATGATTGTCAAAGAAGTGTGTGGAGGTGAGCTAGTGCTTGTCTAAGACATGCTAGCCTACAGGTTCAGCAGGAAGGCGGGTGAGTCAAGTTTTGAAGTAATATGGCGTACGGATGTCGGACGACTCTCATCGCTATAAAGGGTAGTTGGAGCCCTGTACATTGTTGTTGTTGTGGTCTTCAGTCCTGAGACTGGTTTGATGCAGTTCTCCATGCTACTCTATCCTGTGCAAGCTTACTCATCTCCCAGTACCTACTGCAACCTACATCCTTCTGAATCTGCTTAGTGTATTCATCTCTTGGTCTCCCTCTACGATTTTTACCCTCCACGCTGCCCTCCAATACTAAATTCGTGATTCCTTGATGCCTTAGAACATGTCCTACCAAACGATCCCTTCTTCTGGTCAAGTTGTGCCACAAACTTCTCTTCTCCCCAATCCTATTCAATACTTCCTCATTAGTTATGTGATCTATCCATCTAATCTTCAGCATTCTTCTGTAGCACCACATTTCGAAAGCTTCTATTCTCTTCTTGTCCAAACTATTTATCGTCCATGTTTCACTTCCATACATGGCTACACTCCATACGAATACTTTCAGAAATGACTTCCTGACACTTAAATCAATACTGGATGTTAACAAATTTCTCTTCTTCAGAAACGCTTTCCGTGCCAATGCCAGCCTACATTTTATATCCTCTCTACTTCGACCATCATCAGTTATTTTGCTCCCCAAATAGCGAAACTCCTTTACTACTTTAAGTGCCTCATTTCCTAATCTAATTCCCTCAGCATCACCCGACTTAATTAGACTACATTCCATTATCCTTGTTTTGCTTTTGTTGATGTTCATCTTATATCCTCCTTTCAAGACACTGTCCATTCCATACAACTCCTCTTCGAAGTCCTTTGCTGTCTCTGACAGATTTACAATGTCATCGGCGAACCTCAAAGTTTTTATTTCTTCTCCATGAATTTTAATACCTACTCCGAATTTTTCTTTTGTTTCCTTTATTGCTTGCTCGATATACAGATTGAACAACATCGGGGAGAGGCTACAACCCTGTCTTACTCCCTTCCCAACCACTGCTTCCCTTTCATGCCCCTCGACTCTTATAACTTCCATCTGGTTTCTGTACAAATTGTAAATAGCCTTTCGCTCCCTGTATTTTACCCCTGCCACCTTTAGAATTTGAAAGAGAGTATTCCAGTCAACATTGTCAAAAGCTTTCTCTATGTCTACAAATGCTAGAAACGTTGGTTTGCCTTTCCTTAATCTTTCTTCTAAGATAAGTCGTAAGGTCAGTATTGCCTCACGTGTTCCAGTGTTTCTACGGAATCCAAACTGATCTTCCCCGAGGTTGGCTTCTACTAGTTTTTCCATTCGTCTGTAAAGAATTCGTGTTAGTATTTTGCAGCTGTGACTTATTAAACTGAGAGTTCGGTAATTTTCACATCTGTCAACACCTGCTTTCTTTGGGATTGGAATTATTACATTCTTCTTGAAGTCTGAGGGTATTTCGCCTGTTTCATACATCTTGCTCACCAGATGGTAGAGTTTTGTCAGGACTGGCTCTCCCAAGGCCGTCAGTAGTTCCAATGGAATGTTGTCTACTCCGGGGGCCTTGTTTCGACTCAGGTCTTTCAGTGCTCTGTCAAACTCTTCACGCAGTATCATATCTCTCATTTCATCTTCATCTACATCCTCTTCCATTTCCAGAATATTGTCCTCAAGTACATCGCCCTTGTATAGACCCTCTATATACTCCTTCCACCTTTCTGCTTTCCCTTCTTTGCTTAGAACTGGGTTTCCATCTGAGCTCTTGATATTCATACAAGTCGTTCTCTTATCTCCAAAGGTCTCTTTAATTTTCCTGTAATCAGTATCTATCTTACCCCTAGTGAGATAGGCCTCTACATCCTTACATTTGTCCTCTAGCCATCCCTGCTTAGCCATTTTGCACTTCCTGTCGATCTCATTTTTGAGACGTTTGTATTCCTTTTTGCCTGTTTCACTTACTGCATTTTTATATTTTCTCCTTTCATCAATTAAATTCAATATTTCTTCTGTTACCCAAGGATTTCTACTAGCCCTCGTCTTTTTACCTACTTGATCCTCTGCTGCCTTCGCTACTTCATCCCTCAAAGCTACCCGTTCTTCTTCTACTGTATTTCTTTCCCCCATTCCTGTCAATTGTTCCCTTATGCTCTCCCTGAAACTCTGTACAACCGCTGGTTCTTTCAGTTTATCCAGGTCCCATCTCCTTAAATTCCCACCTTTTTGCAGTTTCTTCAGTTTTAATCTACAGGTCATAACCAATAGATCGTGGTCAGAGTCCACATCTGCCCCTGGAAATGTCTTACAATTTAAAACCTGGTTCCTAAATCTCTGTCTTACCATTATATAATCTATCTGATACCTTTTAGTATTATCTTATTATTATATAATATTTTAATTATTATATAATATTATATTATTATATATATTATATTATTATATAATTATTATTATATATTATTATATTAGTATTATATAATATTATTATATAATCTACCTGATACCTTTTAGTATTTAGTATTACTGAGACAGAATCCTCCAAACTACTGTCGTTCCATAAACTCAACATTTAGGCAATGGGTTCATGTTTCGAGATGGTAAGGAATCGGTACACCATGCTCACCTTGTGAACAGCTTCCTCAAGGAGACAGGAATCAATCAAATGGAATGGACCATTATATCTGCTGCCATGAACGCGTTAGGCCGTTTCGCCTCGAGTGCCCACCCACAAGCAGCCGGTGGCACTCAGGCAGGTCTGGGGAGGGGTGAACACACGGCTCAGGAGCTGGTAGGCAGGTGGGTTGTGGCATAGGCGACCATACTGTCCTGGCCAAGTAGTATGCGCATGCACAGAGCCAATGCTTCCTCAAATTATGACCTACGTTTGGCGCCTATAGACTTTTCTTGGCCAGAAAAGCCCTCTTTGCCTGTGGTAGTCTCCTTTTTATCTTCCTTGCTTCGTCTGTCACGGATCATTTTCCATCCAAGGTAGCAGAATTCCGCTCGTCGCCTACTTCGTGATTACCAGTTTTGATACTAAGTTTCCCGCTATTCACATTTTTATTACATCTCACTACTCTTTCTTTTTCCGGTTCACTCTCAATCCATATTCTGTATTCATTAGACTGTTCATTCAGTTCAACAGATCTTCTTCGCTTTCATTCTGAATGGCACTGTAATCAGCTCACCTTCATCATTGATATCCTTTACCACTCTTCAACCTTTCTTTTATTTCTTTTGTTGCTTTTCCATGTATAGTTTGACCATTAGGAGTGATAGACTACATCCCTGGCTTACACCTTTTTAATCCGTGCACTTGGTTCTTCGTCTTCGACTCATATTGTTCCCTCTCGATTCTTGTCCGTATTGTATATTACCCTCTTTCCCTACAGTTTGCTCCTATTTTCATCAGAATTTCGAAAATCTTGCATCATTTTATATTGTCCAATGCTTTTTCTAGGTCGACAGTCCTAAGATAGTGTGCAGATTTTACTTCAGCCTTTCATCCATTATCAAGCGCAACGTTAGGATTGCCCTTACCTGTCCTAAAGCCTAACCAGCAGGTTGGATGCATGAGCTGTTAAGCTGATTTATGCACTTATCTGCGATTGCTATTTTCGGTATTTGGCGGAATATTTTTCCAAAATTCTGATGATACGTCGCTACTCTCGTACATTCAACACTCCAGGAAGAACAGACGCTTTCTTGTCACTTTCCCAAACTGCATTCCAATAAGAATAGTCGTTTTCTTGCCACTT
Organism: Schistocerca serialis cubense; assembly: GCF_023864345.2. Taxonomy (NCBI): domain Eukaryota; kingdom Metazoa; phylum Arthropoda; class Insecta; order Orthoptera; family Acrididae; genus Schistocerca; species Schistocerca serialis. The sequence continues at coordinate 261,676,609 of NC_064641.1, forward strand.
CCAACCAGTGATTTTAGAAATTCCGATGGAACGTTATCCATCCCTTCCGCCTTGTTTGATTTCGAATGTTCCACATCTCTTTTAAAATCTGATTCTGATACTGATTCCGTGTCATCCATATAGATTTCAACTGATTTTTCTACCACGTCATCAGAGAAGTCGTCCTCCTCATGGAAGCATTCAATGTACTCTTTCCAACTATCCGCTGTCTCTTCCGCGTTTAACAGTGGAATTCTCATTCCTCTTTTAATGTTACCGCCATTGCTTTAATTCCATGTAGTTGTTTTGACTTTTTTATATGCTGAGCTAGTCCTCCTGACGGTTGTTTCTTTCTCTCTTTCTTCACATCTTTTCTACAGCTATTTCGTCGTCGCCGTTCTGAGCTTCCTATTTATTTCATTCGTCAAGGATTAATACTGTTGTGTTCTTGCCTTCCCCTGAACATTTTTGTACATTCTTCTATCGCCGGTCAACGGAAGTATTTCATCTGTTACCCAAGATATCCCCATAATTACCCTTCTCGTACCTATGCCTATCCAGCATCAACGCTTGCCCTTTCTAGGCACTCCTCGTCAACCGAACTGCCTGCTCTTGTGTTCCTTATTGCAGTATCTACATCCTTATCGAACTTCAACGCATCTCGTCACTCATCAGTACTTCAGCAACCCCCTAGCTCACCACTGATTCTTTCGGATGATTCTCTAAAACTTCAATCTATTCTTAATCAGCACTAAATTGGGATATGAGTCTATGTATCTGGGTACGCCTTACAATCCAATGTCTGATTTAGGAATCTCGGTCTGACCACGATATAATAAAGCTTGAATCTTCCCGTGTCTCTGTACCTTTTCCAAGTATATCTACTCCTCTTGTGATTCTTGAAGAATTGGATAGGAGAGGGCAAATAGTTAGCGTACGGACAGCCAGGCAGCTGGGCTGTGGCATACGCAATTGTGTTACACCTGCCGTGAGCCCGAGGGCAGGGGTGGCTAATTGGCTAGCGTGTGTGCAGAATGCATGCAGTAGAGAATAGACCATCTGGCGGACAGTCTACCAGCCTGCACCTGCCTGTAACCGAGCTGATGGGCTTCCAGCAGCGTTGGAACATTCTATTAAAGCACTGCTTATGATCAGCTGAAACCTTTGCACCACTGATGACCCCAGGAAGGATACTGTTAGAACGTGGGAAACTGTTGAGTGGCAACGCACCTGACACCTTCCGGGCATTATTCTGGGGACGATCCAAGTATCCTACATGGCGTGGAACAATGCGGTATTGAATGCTACCCAGCAATGCACACTTTCGAAAAGATTTCCCTCATGTTTGTAATTGCTCACTTTCTATTTCACTGTAAATTTAATTTTTTAAGATCATATATGTTTGCAGGTATACAGATGATAAAAATCTTTTTTCTGACGGTTTATATGCGAAAGAAAACTCCAGAAACTCTGCTGATTGAACTCTGTGTCATGCCTGACTCTGCTTGTCACTGCATCCACATCGAGCTAATATTACACATATTTCTTTATTTAGTGATTAGTGGTGGACAGTAAAGAAGGCGGATGCATAGTATCGATTGGGTTGGGTTGTTTGGGGGAAGAGACGAAACAGCGAGGTCATCGGTCTCATCGGATTAGGGAAGGGTGGGGAAGGAAGTCGTCCGTGCCCTTTCAAAGGGACCATCCCGGCATTTGTCTGGAGCGATTTAGGGAAATCACGGAAAACCTAAATCAGGATGGCCGGACGCGGGATTGAACCGTCGTTCTCCCGAATGCGAGTCCAGTGTGATGCATGGTATGTCTGATGCATTCTGCGCACAATGGGAGGGAGCGTACTAGTCTGGTAACTCGCAACACTGCGGTAGGCGCAATATAAGTTTATGAATGCTTATGAATGTCTATAGATAATTCTACATGATCGCGAAATTACCATGTCGTTTATTAACGCACTGCTTGGCGTATTTGCGTTTTGCCACTCTTAATAAACGCGGAACTCGCGTTTACGGTAGATTGTGAATTCAACACGAAGGAGTCTGTTGGCCACAGAGTTCTCTTGTGGACCCGCTGCCTGTGTGCATCGGCTGCCAGCATCGTCTTCGCCGTGTCTGCCGCCTCCTGGATCACCTCAGGCCACAGGGAATTGAGTTATGTAACTCTGTTACGGACCTCTACCGCAATAATTATATTTTGTTTTTTTCTCCTTTTCTTAAAAGAAACTTCATCCTATCTCGTGTTTCAGTTAATATGAGTGTAAGAGTTTCATTCCGTTGGGTTAATGTATTGCAGGGCCGTGAACGGCCGTTGGCCAGGTTGTTCAACTTCAAATTTTAACGTCTGGCGCCGGCCAGATATAGACTTTTTAAGAGCCGTTATTGGCCGTTACTAAATTTGTTAAATTCTTTCTTAACGTTTTATTATCTGGCACTAGCTAAGCTTTTAATTTAAAGGGGTTTTACATTTAGAGGCAGTATGTTAATGGAGATGCGTTTATAATAATGGTTGGTTTGGGAAGTAAAGGGACTAAAACTGCTTGGTTATCAATCTGCATTTATAAGAAATTGTCCTTGTTACCCATCATGTTCTTAGTTTCATATTAGTCCCGGTTGTAGATGTAAGTTGTGGTATAAGATTGCAGAACACCTGCTGGCCGTCTGTATAAGAATAATTACACCGAATGTTGGCATTGATAGCTTTTTTCTGTTCGTAAATAACAAATTCAAAATTATACTAAATTCTGTTATTTCCTGTTCCAGCTTTATTTAAGGGCTCTGTGGGCTTGTTTTTAAATTGTTAAAGAAATTTTTGGGTTTATTAAGCGGCAAAAAACAGGAGGTATATCCTGAAAGTTTACTTAATGTGAAACTGGAAATTTGCATTTTATAATAAATTTTTTACAAATGGTAAATGATGTTTACCCGTAAGCCGGTCCAGTTCTTCCACGTAATTTACTCTAAGCCATGGCGCCATTTGACTTACGTGCGCTTACACTTAAGCAAGATAATGCCCACCTGCACACGGCGAGTGTTTCTACTGCTTGTCTCCGTGCTTCTCAAACAATACTGTGGCCACTAAGGTACAGATCTCTCCCCAATTGAGAACTTTTGGAGCATTATGGGTAGAGTCCTTCAACCATCTCGGGATTTTGACGCTCTGCCTCGCCAATTGGACAGAATTTGTCACGATATGCCTCAGGAGTACATCCAGCAGCTCTATCAATCAATTCCAAACCGAATAACTACTTGCATAAGGGCCAGAGGTGGACAAACGCGTTACTGACTCACCCAGTTTGTAAAGCATTTTCTGTTTTCTAAATAATACAACTTTTCTGAAACTGTAATCATTTGTTTGTCTATACATGTACATGATATCTATCGACTTCCATCCCATTCGGGTATTCCTTCGTGGTGCGTCGTTTTTTAAATAAATAAATGGTCGTATCTTTTTACTACGTTAACTTACACCGTTAAATCTTTTACACCGCCACAGACATTAGTATGTCACATAAATATGAACGTGATAAATCTACCCGTTGGCGAGTAAACGGGCTCTTAACAGTCGAACAGACAGACAGATAGACAACAAAGCGAGTTTACACTGAAACGCCAAAGAAGCTGTTATAGGTATGCATATTCAAGTACAAAGTTATGTAAACAGGCAGAATACGACGCTGCGGTCGGCGACGCTTATATAAGACAACAAGTGTCTGGCGCAATTGTTAGATTGGCTACTGCTGCTACTATGGCAGATTTAACTGAGTTTAAACGTGGTGTTATAGTCGGCGCACGAGCAAGGGGGCAAAGAATCTCCGAGGTAGCGATGAAGTGAGGTTTTTCCCGTACGATCGTTTCAAGAGTGTACCGTGAGTGCCAGGAATCCGGAAAAACATCAAATATCCGACATCGCCGCGGCCTGAAGAAGATCTTGCGAGAATGGGAGCAACGACGACTGAAAAGAATCGTTCAACGTGACGAAGGGCAACGCTTCCGCAAACTGCTGCAGATTTCAGTGCTGGGCAATCAACAAGTGTCAGCGTGCGAACCACTCAACGAAACGTCATCGACATAGACTTCGGAGCCGAAGGCCCACTTCTGTACCCTTGATGACTGCACGACACCTCGCTTGCACCCGTCAACACCAACATTTGACTGTTTATGATTGGAAATTTTTGCGTTGTCGGACGTGTCTCGTTTCAAATTGTGTCGAGTGGATGTGTACGGGTATGGGGACAACCTATGAATCCATGGACCCTGCATGTCAGCAGGGGAGTGTTCATGCTGCTGAAGGCTCTGTAATGGTGTGGGGCGTGTGCAGTTGTATTGATGTGGGACCCCTGATACGTCTAGATACGACTCTGACGGGTGCCACGTACGTAAGAATCCATTATGTCCGCTGTACATTCCGAGGGACTTGGGCAATTCCAGGAGGACAATACGGCACCCCACATGTCCAGAATTGCTTCAGGGTGGCTTCAGGAACGCTCTTCGTTGGCCTCCGCTCTGCATTCGCGTAGCGCTCGTCGTGGTCCTGTCCTAATTGTGTTGCCTTTCAGAATCCGTTGTCGTTGCAGGGGTCGTCGTCGTTGTATCCGTCCTGTGGGGAGACAAACAAGCATAGATGTTTCTTTGTTAAGAAATCTTGGGTCCCACAGTTGAGTACTGCATTGCATTACACAGTGTGTATTTTAAATTGACCATTCAACCGAGTTTGCCGGCCGCGGTGGTCTCGCGGTTCTAGGCGCGCAGTCCGGAACCGTGTGACTGCTACGGTCGCAGGTTCGAATCCTGCCTCGGGCATGGACGTGTGTGATGTCCTTAGGTTAGTTAGGTTTAAGTAGTTCTAAGTTCTAGGGGACTGATGACCACAGCTGTCCCATAGTCCCATAGTGCTCAGAGCTATTTTCAACCGAGTTTAAACACTTCCGCTGCCTACTAAACTCCCCAGACATGCACATTATTGAACAAACATGGGATGCCTTGCAAAGTGCTGTTCAGAAGAGATCTCCATCCCGTGGTACTCTTTCGGATTTGTTGACAGCCCTGCACGATTCATGGTTTCAGTTCCCTCCAGCACTACTTCAGACAGTCGAGTCCATGCCAGGTCGTGTTGCAGCACTTTTGCATGATCGCGGGGGCGCTACACGACATTAGGCAAGTGTACCAGTTTCTTTGGCTCTTCAGTGCATAAGGGTTCAGTTTTTACACACTGAGGTACGGATAATACTATCGCTTACACCTGGGCGACATGATATCTGCAGACATCACACAGGATACTGAAATTCTATGCTAGTAATCAGTGTGAAAAGTTTAGACACTAAGCCTAACGTAAACTTGTGTATTAATTCCAGCCCATCTATATCCTGACATTCCCTCTGGAACTGCTTGACACATCGACGCCTACTTTCGCAACGTATCTCGGCTGAAATGAAATTCGATTGGAATTGCGTGCTCTCTATTAGGATCCACCAAATTTTCGTATGACATGAAAGTGTGAGTCCAAAAATGAGCTTTCCTCTCTGGTGCGTCCAGTCCCGATAGAACCCGTCACGAGCAGGGCTGCCAATTCCGAGCACGTTCCGCTCGCAGCAATTACCCTGGACGTCGGCGGGGCCCCGGCTACGGGCACTTGCTGCGCAGCCTGCCTCTAGTAACGGCCAGCGTGCCTCTCACCCCATGTGCGCCACTTCCCAGAGTTGCTGCCTCATCCTGAGCGGCGCTTCGTCAACTGTGCTGCTGAATACAAAAGAGGTTTCTGCTAACCTGTTGTGCAGTAAATTCGTCTCTGCATAGTGAAATCTGGCCGACTTATCTTGTACAACTATCGTGTCTTGTTTATTCTCTGCTGCGCCTCTAGTTCTTTTGCCATAAAACGTCCGAGTCAAAATTGACCTGCATGTATGCATTCAAATTATTATTATTGTTGTTGTTGTTGCTGCTGCTGTCACTGCTTGTTCAGTCCGAAGTAGGTTTGATACCAGTCATTGTCAAACAGAGGCACACTGACCACTTACGGCCCGAATCAGGTATTCGTGTGGCCGGCGCTCCTCGCCGTATTTCATAACACTAACAGCTCAACCCAAAAATGACAGCTAACGTTAAGGAATTCTTAAGACTGTAGTTTTCGTGCTCACGATCAGTAAGAAATAAAAATACAAGAGACAGTAATACAATAAAACCACTGGTTAATGTAAACGCGAGATAAAACATTGCAAACTTGAAATGCTGGAACATTAATAACCGGAGTAACCGCCAGAATGTTGAATGCAAGCAAGCAAATTTGCATGCACTGTGTTACGCAAGTGGCAGATATCAGTTCCTGCGATAGAGTTCCATGCCTGTTGCGCTTAGGCGGTCAATACAAGGACGGTTAATGTTGGTCGTGGATGACGCTGGAGTTGAGGTCCGATGTTGTCCCATATGTACTCTACTGAAGACAGACTGCCCAAGGAAGCGTGTCGCGACACTGTAGAGCACGCTGGTTACTACAGCAGTATATGAACGAGCGTTATCGTATTGGAAAACACCCCCTGGAATGCTGTTCACGAATAGCAGCACAATGTGCCAAGGCACCAGACTGACGTACAAATTTGCAGCCAGCCTGTGTGGGGTAGCTACGAGAGCGCTCCTGCTGTCATACGCAATCGCACCCCAGATCATAATTACAGGTTTAAGTCCAGTGTGTCTAGCACGCACCGACACAAGGCAGAAAACACAACAGACCTCCATCCTTGCCTCCAACGAGCTCTCGCTTGGCACCACTGAAGTCGCAAATGGCGATGGTTTGCGGCCAGTGGAATATACGTTACAGGGCGTCGGTTCGGAGCTGTCCTTGAAGTAACCGATTTGTAATAGTTCGTTGTGTCGCTGTGGTGCTAACTACTGCAAAATTGCTACAGCAGACACAGCAGCGATGCGCCAGAGCCTACGCCAAACACGATGGCCTTCCACTCCGTAGTGTCACGTGGCCATGCAGAGCCCGGTCTTCTTGTGACCGTACATTCTCGTGACCACCGCTGCGAGTAATCATGTACAGTGGCTACATTCCTGACAAGTGTTTCTACAGTATCACATAAGGAATCCAGTTTCTCGTAGCCCTATTACACAACCTCGTTCAAACTCACTTGTCAGTGAGGTGCTGATAATGGTGCCTTTATCGCCTTAAGACCATTCTTGACTAAAATCAGCTCACCACGTTCAGTCTCAAATGTAACTAACTCTCACAATTGTTATCATGTATTTGAAGTAAGCCTGATTTGCATCCTCACAATGGTGCTGCTAGCGCCACTCTCATGCGCCCGAAATTTCAATAGACGTCATCTTTCAGGTGTAGAAACATGCCTACCAATTTTCGTTTAACTCGTATATCTCCTTCCTGCTGTAGCGACTTTCCTACCGTCGGTGTATTTGAAGATGTGCTTAATGTTAATGACGATGGTGAATTCGACCGCGAGCTAAGTAAAATTGGCCACTGAGGGGCAGAAGAGTAAGTAGGAGGTTGCAAGTTGTTATTGTTTACCTTCCAGTGCTAACAAGTTACGGCCGTATGTGCTTCGTAACGATCAGCTAGTATGGCATGAATTTCAAATGGCAGTAATGTGGAATCGTGAATGCAAATTATAGATACGGTCATCTTCAAACGCAGTACTTATTTGTAGCAAGGAATGTGAAATTAAATTAACGTTGTTGTAATACGCCGGTCGTGGTGGCCGAGCGGTTCTAGGCGCTATAGTTGGGAACTGCGCGACCGCTACGGTCGCAGGTTCGCATCCTGCATCGGGCAAGGATGTGAGTGATGTCCTTAGGTTGGTTAGGTTTAACTAGTTCTAAGATCTAGGGGACTGATGACCTCAGAAGTTAAGTCCATAGTGCTCAGAGCCATTTGAACCATTTTTTTTGTTGTAATACGATGCAGTGAGTAGAAGAAAAGCGACGTTCAAAGCATTTAGTACGTATATGTCATGATATTGGATAGTGCATTTAAACTGAAGTACAATTACTGTTATTAGTCAATTAATCGTCTGCTCACACAACACAACACTTCGCCAGGGAGGCACACTGTCGAAACTTTGGTGTCTCTGAGGGTGGCAGCATTCTCAAACAGAGAACAGTCGAAACGAAGTGTTCCGAACAGTTGTGACTTCGAGCGACGAGTATTTGGGGGTCGGCAGCCAACTTATCGCGTTCTTACTGTAATTGTATTTGTTATGCAACCGTGGTCTAGCGGTAATGTCTTCAGTCACGAAATCCGAATCTGCCACGTTTAAATTTTGATTATTAGCCAGCATTGGCGGCCAAAGACTTCCGCTATAAGAAGTCGCCCTCATTCTGCCAACCGCCGTGTCATAGAGGGCGGAGGAGCGGACGGAGATTCAAAGCATTCTCTTGTCCTTTGGGTAAGAAATTGCCCGTAAAGGGGGAAGAATCAGCGATGATCAACGGCGTGAGGATGTAGAAGGCCATGGAAATCACTGCATTAAAGAAACATAACGTGTATCCACAGGACATGAGGACTGTAACTGAAAAAGCGTCATGATGATCTTTCCATTGGCAAAAGATTGCGGAATAGTTTCGCATTCCGATCTCCGGGAGGGCACTGCCAAGGGGGAGGTGCCCAAGAGAGGAAAATTGAATAAACGACGAGAGGATAACATTCTACGAGCTGGGGCGTGGAATATCGTAAGTTTGAACGTGGTAGGGAAGATATAAAATCCGAAAAGGAAAATGCTAAGGCTCGTCTAAATATATCAGGAGCGAGAGAAATGAAATGGAAATAAAACAAGAATTTCTGGTCAGTCAAGTATGGAATAATATCAACACCAGCAGAAGATGGTATAACAGGACTAGGGTTCATTATGAATAGAAAGGTAGGAGAGAGTTACTGTGAACAGCTCAGTGATAGGGTTTTCTTGGCAGACTCGACAGCAAACCAACGCCGACAGAGATAGTTCAGGTATATATGCTGACGTTGCTAGCAGTGGACGAAGAGATAGAAAAAGGTATTTAACAATATTGAAAGGGTAATTCAGTACCTAAAGGAAGATGAAAATGTAATAGTCATAAGGCATTGGAATGCAGTTGTAGGGGAGGGAGTAGAAAAAAGCGTTATGGGTGAAGATGGACTTGGTAGTTGAAACAAGAGGGGAGAAAGACCAGTTGAGTTCTGCAACAAATATTAGTTAGTAATAGCGAATACTCTGTCAAAGAATCACAAGAGGAGAAGGTATATTTCATAACAGCCAGGGGATAGGGAAAGATTCAGTTAGATTACATCATGGTCAGGCAGAGGTTCCGAAATCAAATACTGAATTGTAAGACGTACCCAGGATCAGATATAGACTCAGCTCACAATGCAGAGGTGACGAAGAGTAGGGTGAAGATTAAGAGATTAGTCAGGAAGAATCAATACACAAAGAAGTGGGACATGGAAATACTAAGGAATGACGAGATACGCTTGACGTTCTCTTAGGCTATAGGTACATCAATAGCTGGGTAGGCAGTATAGTTGAAGAGAAATGGACATCTCCAAAACGGCAGTCACAGAATTTGGAAAGAAAAACATCGGTACAAAGAAGTTAGCTGCGAGGAAACAATGGATAACAGAAGAAATACTTCAGTTGATCGATGAAAGAAGGAAGTACAAAAACATTCAGAGAAATTCAGGTATATAGAAATGCAAGTCACCGACGAATGAAATAAATGGGAAGTGGAGAGAAGCTAAGACGAAATGGCTGGATGAAAAATATGGAGATATCGAAAAAGACATGGTTGTTGGAAGGACTGGCTCGGCGTATAGGAAATTCGAAATGCTGTTCGGTGAAATTGAAAGCAAGGGTTGTAACATTAAGAGTGTAACAGGAATTCCCCTGTTAAATACAGAGGAGAGAGCGGATAGGTGGAAACAGTACATTGAAGACCTCTATCAGGGGGAAGATTTTTCTGATATGATAGAAGATGAAACGGTTTAGAAGAGATAGGGGATCCAGTAATAGAATCAGAATTTAAAAGAGCTTCGGAGAAATTTCTAAAATCATTGTGGGAAGTGGCAAGAAACGACTATTCGCGTTGGTGTGTAGCATGTATGAGTCTGGCGACATACTATCTGACTTTTGGAACAATATCATCGACAAATTCCGAAGAGTGCAAGAGCTGACAAGTACGAGAATTATCGGACGTTCAGCTTAACAGCTCATGCATTCAAGTTGCTGACAAGAATAATATACGAAGCATGGAAAAGAAAATTGAAGATGTGTTAGATGACGATGAGTTTGGCTTTAGAAAATGTAAAGGCACGAGAAAGGCAATTCTCACGTTGCGGCTGATAACAGAAGCAAGATTAAAGAAAGTCAAGACACGTTCATAGGATTTATCGACCTGGAAAAAGCGTTCGACAATGTAAAATGCTGCAAGATATTCGAAATTCTGAGAAGAATAGGGCTAAGCTATAGGGAGAGACGGGTAATATACAATATGTACAAGAATCAAGAGGGAATAATGAGAGTGGACACCAAGAACGAACTACTCGGATTAAAAAGGGTATAAGATAGGGATGTAATCTTTCGCCCCTAGTGTTGAATTTGTACATCGAAGGGGCAATGATGGAAATAAAAGAAAGTTTCAGGAGTGGAATTAAAATCAAAGGTGAAAGGATATCAATGATACGATCCGCTGATGACATTTCTGTCCTGAGTGAAAGTGAAGAAGAATTACATTATCTGTAGTATGGAATGAGCAGTCTAATGAGTACAGAATAGGTATTGAGTGTAAATCGAAGAACGACAAAAGTAATGAGACGGAGCAGGAACGAGAAAAGCGCGAAACTTAACATCAGGATTGACGGTACGAAGTAGATGAAGTTAAGGAATTCTGCTACTTAGGCAGCAAAATAACCTATGACGGACGGAGTAAGGGCGACATAAAAGCAGACTAGCACCTGGCAAAAACGTCATTCCTGACCAAAGGAAATCTACTAGTATTAAACATAGACCTTGATTCGACGAAGAAATTTCTGAGAATGTACGTTCGGAGTACAGCCTTGTATGGTAGTAAAACTTGGACTTGGGAAAACCGGAAGGAGTAGGTGGAAAACACTGACATGGAGAAGTTGCAGGATGTTAGCATATCTGTTAAGACATCAGCAAATGTCTTCCATAATACTGGAGGGAGCTGTAGAGGGACAGAAAATGTAGAGGAAGACAGAGACAGGAATACATACAGCAAATAACTTAGGACGTAGATTGCAGTTGCTGCTCTGAGAAGAAGAGGTTGGCACAGGAGAGAAATTCGCGGCGGGCAACATCAGACCATCAGAAGACTAATGACTCAAAAAACAAAACAAGAAGAAACTATAGTTAGTCTGTTGGGGGTTCATAACATAGTAATTTATGTAGGTTACCGATCAATAATAAGACCTCTCCTACATATGCGGTTTGGTATGTCGCCCCACAAGTTCAGTTTTGGCTCCTGAATAAAAGAGTTTTACGACCATTGGTCTGTACTGTGCAATCTTCTTCATGGCTACATAAATACTGTAACCTACATCACGTCTCACGGTGTCTCCTACCAGCTGTTCCCTTTGTTAAACAAGTTGTGCTATAAATTTATCTCTCACCACCACGATTGAGTACCTCCTTATTTGTTATTTGACCTAAAAATTCACTCCTTGGCAATTTTCTATACCACCACATTTCAAAAGCTCCTGTCTTCCTCCTGTGTAAATTGTCTTTCGTCCAATTACTTTTCTGTACAACGCTATAGAAAAGACTTCCTAACACTTAAATTCATATTAAATGTTAACAAATTCTTCTTTTTCTGAAATTCTTTTCTTTCTATGGGCAGTCTACATTTTGTATCTTCCAAAATTCGGCGAGTTTCAATTATATGGACACCCAAATAACAAAGCTCATATACTGCTTTCAGTGTCTCATTTCCTAATCTAAATACCTCGGCTTTGCTGATTTAATTTTACTACATTCGTTCACACTTGTTTTACTTTTATTGATGTCCTTTCTTTACAACTCTTTTTGTTCCGTTCAACTGCTCCTGCAAATCCTTAACTATGACAGAATTACAATACAATCGGTAAACTGCAAAGTATTTGTTTCTTCTCCTTTAACATTAATCAGACTACACTTATGGATTGAAGAGATATACCGCCTTGTGCAAGACACCGTTTTGTAGTTTTGTTTTCAGCCAGACATGTTTCAGCGTTTTTTGTGCTGTATTCAGTGGGTTGATTTGTTTATTACCTTTACGCAAAATTGTTGTTACATGTTAACCTATTGTTTTGGTTGTATGAATTACTGGCACAAAGTATTTGCATTTATAAAATGAGCCTTTATTGTCAAGTCCTTTACATTAGTTTGTATACAGTACAGAGTTGAAAGATATTATCACTGAACTGAGGCTTCCTATGTTGTTTATTTACGGTATATCTAAAGGTTTAAGTTTTATAGCGAATTTGGAAATAAACTGGATGTATACATCTGTTTACATACCTCGCATGAAGCTATTGGTAGTTTATACTGGTGGCCTTAAATCTGCACCATAATCTACAGCTTGTCATCCGCAAACAACGAAACGTTTTTTTCTTCTTCTTTTTATTGTTCATTTCTGTCTGAGAATCACTATATATCGATTTATTTAGTGTTTTACTAAGTTACTGACGTGACTGTGAAGTGGAAACGTAAAGGGGCAACCACAGCTAAGCAGGACCGGGGAGATCTCATGTACTGACGGAGAGGGACCGTCGAGCACTGCGGGGAGAGGTTATAGAAAGTCGAATGAGATCAACTGAAGGAGTCACTCGGAACTCCAAAGTGCTGCCAGCAGTCGGCTGGCACAATGACTGTGCGCAGGAAGTTAGAAAGAAGCGGGCGCAGTGGTCGAGCAGCCCGCCATCATCCACAATTCTCTGGAGTAAAGCTAAGGGATGTTAGAGGTGGTGTAAAGAGCGATGCCACTGCACAGTGGATGACTGTGCAGTCCCCTGACTCCTGTGACAATCCGATGGAAGGTCTGGGTTTAGCGAATGCGTGGAGAACGTTAGCTGCCATCGTGTGTCGTGCCAACAATGATGTAGGAAGGAGGTTGTGTGAAGGTTGGGAGGTGTTTTTAGTAGTCTAGAGTGTGAGCCCCTTACTGTCCTTAAGAACAAGTTAAATGTGGAAGGATATGAATATATGTTATAGGATTGTGTACTGCCTACAGTAGAGGATCAATTCTTTTTCTAATTTTTACTCTTTGTCTTTTTTTTTTTAGAAATAATATTTTCATTCCCTTTCCGTTGTGCTCTGTTCGACCATTTGGGTTATACATTTCTTTATTCATTTTTCACACTTCTAGAGTTTAATAGTTTCATCTATTATTATTTCTAAAATATACTTTTTATTCTGTTTTTGCTTACTACTTGTAACATGTTTTATTCTTTTTTGCTTACTATTTGGAATACACAGGTTATTGCTGCTTTTTCGCAGTTTTGCATGACATATATAACTTGAATGTACACAACTTCCTTTGTTTTGTGCAGATGCTGGTTGCTACAATTTTTATAAACAGTCTAATTATTTATCCGATGGGTTTGCTTTTTCTATTTTGTTTTTGTGTATCTTATATTACTTACTACTACATTTTCCTTTGGGGTGCGGAGGCTGATTACTACAGTTTGTGTGCTTATATTTTACTTATATCTGTTCTATCCAAGGATTCCAAAACTGTGCGGGTTATGTAATTTTAAATTTAGTTTTCTATTGTCTTTCATCCAGGAGCTGAGTCTTCCTCGTGTTCTGAGTATGAGGTATTGATGGCACGTGGTTTGGGTATACTTTAGTAGTATTTTCAGCCATGGTTCGGTTAGGGCGTATGGTTTGTTTGGAATTTCTGTTGAAATGTGTCGTGGTGATTAGGGTGTCTTCCATGTCCAGTCTTGTTTGCACGATATGTCTTCTGTACCTCCCTCTCAGTTTCACTAATCGAGTTTGCAGGGGGCTATTTTGGAGGTGTTGTACACTTCGTCGCTTAGTGTCCTGTTGTGAAGTCTTCTGAAACTTCTACGTAACCTAGTTTTCTGCTGTGGTTTTTCTCATACTTCCGGGGGGCTACGGCTCCATATTCTGTTATTGACCTTACACACTGAAGCACCAAAGAAACTGGTATAGGCAAGCGTCTTGAAATCCAGAGATATTTAAACAGGCAGAATTCGGCGCAATTGTTAGATAGGTTACTGATGCTACAATGGTAGGTTATCAAGATCTAAGCGAGTTTGACCGTGGTGTTATAGTCGGCAGACGAGCGATGAGGCACAGCATCACCGAGGTAACGATGAAGTGGGGATTTTTCCGTACGTCCATTTCACGAGTGTACCGTGAATATCCGGAATCCGGTAAAAAATCACATTTCCAACATCGCTGCGGCCGGAAAAAGATCCTGCAAGAACGGGCCCAACGATGACTGAAGACAATCGTTCAACATGACAGAAATGCAACCGTTCCGCAATCTGCTGCAGATTTTAATGCTGGGCCGTCATCAAGTGTGGGCGTGCGAACCATTCAATGAAACATCATCGATATTGGCTTCGAAGCCGAAGGTCTACTCGTGCACCCTAGATGACTGCACGACACAAAGCTTTACGCCTCGCATGGGCCCTCAACACCGACATTGGACTTTCGATGACTGGAAATGAATATGTTGCCTGCTCGGGCGAGTCTCGTTTCAAATTGTATCGAGCGTATGGACGTGTACATGTATGAGAAAACCTCATGAAACCACGGATTCTGCAGTTCGGCAGGGGACTGTTCAAGCTCGTGGAGGTTCAGCGATAGTGTGGGGCGTGTGTAGTTAAGTGATATGGGACCCCTGATACGTCTAGATACGACTCTGACCGGTGACACGTACGTAAGCATCCTGTCTTATCACCTGCACAAATTCATGCCCATCGTGCATACCAACGGAATTGGGAAATTCCAACAGGACAACGCGGCACCCTACATGTCCAGAATTGCTGCAGAGTGTCTCCAGGAACAGTCTTCTGAGTTTAAACACTTCCGCTGGCCACCAAATTCCCCAGGCATGCACATTGTTGAACATACATGGGATGACTTGCAACGTGCTGTTCAGAAGAGATCTCCATCCCCTGGTACTCTTGCGGATTTATTGAGAGCCCTGCAGGATTCATGGTGTTAATTCCCTCCAGCAATACGTCAGACATTTTCGAGTCCATGACACATTGTGTTGAAGCACTTCTGCGTGCTCGCGGGGACCTACACGATATTAGGCAGGTGTACCAGTTTCTTTGGCTCTTCAGTGTATACGTCTTACTGGTGTGCAATGCCGTTCTGACGCTGCATCTATGATACCTGCCTTGCACTTGTTTGACACCTGATCTTATTTAATATGTACTGCTTGCGGATTTTCGAGTTGCTTGACATAACGGAAACCTAGATGTCTTTCGTTGTCGCTGAATTGCAGTGTATGAGGAACAGTTCGGAGACGATGATTACTTGTATCAGTATGACAATGCAGTATGTAATAAAGCAGCAGCTGTGAGGCAACTGTTTGTGGGCAATAACATTCCTGAAATGGACCGGCCTGGCCAGAGTGCCGACCTGAAACCAATGGAACACATTTGGGATGGGTTAGAACATAGACTTCGCTCCAGACTCCAGATTCCAAAATCACTATCTTCTCTGGCTTCGGCTCTTGAGGAAGAATGGGCTGCCATTCCTCCACCAAAATTCAGATATTTGGCTGAAAGTGTCTCCAAGAGGGTTCAAATCACCATAAAGGGGAGCAGTAGACATATCCGTGAAAAATGTCCACTAATAAGCGTCTGGATACATTTGATCGGATGGTATACGAGAGCGTGTATACATCCGAATTACAAATGGAGTTCCCCTTCCTCCTTCGGCAACTTTGGCGGTGCCACGCTCACATGCAGGTGGGACGTGTGATGGGAGGCTCATTCTGGGTACGGAGTGTGGCGCTGTTTCAGAGGCGTGAGGCAGGGAGGGCACCCTGGCGCACAAGTTGGGCGCCACGAGGGATGTCGCTTTGTCCGCCCCGCTGAGCTGGAGAGGTCGTCAGCCCGCGCCGCGGGACTCATTAGCGAACTCCGGCACCGAGCACGTGGGGAAGCCGTCTGCAGCGAGCTACGCGGGAGTCAGGTGGGACTGCAACACGCCGGCCGTCCCGTTACTGTGCTGCGGCCGGGGAGGTACTAATGGCTGCCGTGAGAGGTCTCGACTGAAGCAGAAATCTGTTGCTGTATTGTCTGTACAAGGTCTATCATTCCGGATGAACTTTAATTAAAATATGTAAAACAAGTTCTTCGCTGAAAATGGCACTTCACTACGTAATACGGGAGACACTTTATGCTTATTATCTACTAAAAACAATGTCAAAGTAACTTAGCGAGAGCATGGTTAATGTGCTAACAGAAATGGAAAGTACGCCTTTACCGAACACTATTAAACTGATACTCCAGTGCCGGCCGAAGTGGCCGTGCGGTTAAAGGCGCTGCAGTCTGGAACCGCAAGGCCGCTACGGTCGCAGGTTCGAATCCTGCCTCGGGCATGGATGTTTGTGATGTCCTTAGGTTAGTTAGGTTTAACTAGTTCTAAGTTCTAGGGGACTAATGACCTCAGCGGTTGAGTCCCATAGTGCTCAGAGCCATTTGAACCATTTTTTTGATACTCCAGTACTTCCACGTCTGTGGCCCATTTTTACGAAAGTTTCATGTTTATATGGACTTATTTCCAGTGGGGGAGAGTGTTGTAAGTAGAGCGTAGTGTGCCTAGGAATCCACGACGTCTTTTGGCTGTCACTTCAGTCTAAGGACTGATTATAGAATCACGTGAAGTAAAGCTTACTGGAGACCACCGTTAGCAGTTTCCGCCATTTTCTACAGTTATCGTTGTTAGCCATGAGTTTCTGCTTTGTGCAGGTTTTGTAAATAATTACCGTCTTACACATTTAAGTGGTACACAATACAAAACAATCACAGTACAGAAAAACAGCTAATGAAGACTAATGAAATTTACAGAATACTTTTGTTTAAGTAATATATTTAAGTGATCACCATTCCGAAAACACAGGTTAATGTAAGTGCGAGGTAAGCCATTGCAAACGTGAAATATTACTACATTAATAACCGATGTAGCGACCAGAATGTTGAATACAAGCAAGCGTGCACTGTGTTGTACAGGTGCTGGACGTCAGTTTGTGGGATGGAGTTCCATGTCTATTGCACTTGGAGGCTCAGCACAGGGATCGGTAATGCTGTTCGTGCATGACGCAAGTGTGGTCGTCCGATGTTGTCGCATATGTGATCGACTGGAGGCAGATATGGTAATCGATCAGTACAAGGTAACATGTCGACACTCTGTAAAGCATGTTGGGTTACAACAGCGGTATATGGGCGAGCATTATAGTGTTGGAAAACACCCACTGGAATGCTGGTCACGAATGGCAGCAGAAGAGGTCAAATCACCAGACTAACATACAAATCTGCAGTCAGGGAGTGTGGAATAACCACGAGAGATCTCCTGCCTTCATACGAAATCACACACCAGCATGTAACTCCAGGCGTTCGTCCAATGTGTCTAGCATGTAGACAAGTTGGTTGCGAGTCCTAAACTCACGCCCTAATAAACAACACACAGCCATCACTGGCGCCGAGGAGAACCAGCTTTCATCAGAAAGCACAACATACCTCCACCCTGCCCTCTAATGAGCACACGCTTGATACGGGTCGAAACTGTCCTTGAACTAACCGATTTGTAACAATTCGTTGTTTCACTGTGGTGCCGAGTATTTCTTCAGTATTACAGAAGGAACATCCAGCTTCTCGTAACCCGACAGTTATTTTATGTACAAACATCAAAAAAAGTTTTGCATCACCTCGGCTCCGT
This sequence comes from Schistocerca serialis cubense, assembly GCF_023864345.2. NCBI lineage: Eukaryota > Metazoa > Arthropoda > Insecta > Orthoptera > Acrididae > Schistocerca > Schistocerca serialis. The sequence goes on from NC_064641.1 coordinate 261,694,508, forward strand.
GAGTTCCGGAACCTGTACAGAAAATTGGAATAGAGATCAACATCATTTCCACCCCTTTCATTGCACACGAAAACCACACATTGCATGTTGTACCATCATACAGCGAGACCTTCAGAGGTGGTGGTCCAGATTGCTGTACACATCGGCACGTCTGATACCCAGTTGGACGTCCTCTTGCATTGATGCATGCCTTTATTCGTCGTGGTATACTATCCACAAGTATATCAAGGCACTGTTGGTCCAGTGGTCCGGATTGTCCCAATCCTCAACGGCGATTCGGCTTAGATCCCTCAGAGTGGTTGGTGGGTCGCGTCGTCCATAAGCAAACCTTTCAATCTATCCCAGGCATGTTCGATAGGGTTCATGTCTGGAGAACATGCTGGCCACTCTAGTCGAACGATGTCGTTATCCTGAAGGAAGTCATTCACAAGATGTGCACGATGTGCGCGCAAATTGTATTCCATGAAGACGAATGCCTCGCAAATATGCTGCCGTTTTGGTTGCACTATCGGTCGGAGGATGGCATTCACGTATCGTACAGCCGTTACGGCGCCTTCCTTGACCACCAGCGGCGTACGTCCGACCTACATAATGCCACCCCAAAATAGCAGGAAACCTCCACCTTGCTGCACTCGCTGGACAGTGTGTCTAATGCGTTCAGCCCGACCGGGTTGCCTCCAAAAACGTCTCCGACGATTGTCTGTCTGAAGGCATATGCGACACTCGTCGGTGAAGAGAACGTGATGCCAGTCTTCAGCGGTCCATTCGGAATGTTGCTCGATCCATCTGCGCCGCGCTGCACGGTGTCGTGGTTGCAAAGATAGACCTCTTCATGGACGTCGGGAGTGAAGTTGCGCATCATGCATCCTACTGCGCACAGTTTGAGTGGTAACACGACGTCCTGTGGCTGCATGTAAAGCATTATTGAACATGGTGGCGTTGCTGTCAGGGTTCCTCCGAGCCATAACCCAGAGCTAGCGGTCATTCACTGCAGTAGTAGCCCTTGGGCGAGACCCCTGAGCGAAGCATGTCATTGACAGTTCCTGTCTCTCTGTATCTCCTCCATGTCTGAACAACATCGCTTTGATTCACTCCGAGACACCTGGACACTTCCCTTGTTGAGAGCCCTTCCTGGCACGAGGTAACAATGCGGACGCGATTGAATCGCGGTATTGACTGTCTGGATGTGGTCGAACTACAGACAACATGAGCTGTGTACCTCCTTCCTGGTGGATTGACTGGAACAGATCGATTGTTGGGCCCCTAATAGGCGCTGCTCGTGCATGATTGTTTACATATTTGTTTATAGAGGTTTATAGAGATCTCCGAACAGTCACAGGGGCTGTGTCTGTGATACAATACCCACAGTCAACGTCTAACTTCAAGAGTTCTGGGGACCATACTCATGCAGAACTTATTTTGATGTTTTTATACAGAGAATAAGAGCGGTGCTGTTAAAATTCGCTTGGCACTCCAGACGATACCCTTGCTTTTGAAGATGACTTGTAACTGGTGTTTGATAATACTTCTGCTTACTTTGATTTCACTTACTGATTACTCGTGTGTACTTGAGTAATAATGTACCTGGTAGACTATTAAATACAATACTGTCATGATTTTCTCGACTGCAACGCTGTTATATTTTAATCATATATTTGTTCCTATGGAAATGACTATGTATCTCGGAACATGTTTTCACATATGGTGTAAGATGGCAAGAACTATGCCCCTTACATGAAGTCATTAAAGATCACCTAACTCACGTTGGGCGAACAGTAGGGCTGAACAAAATGACTGACAAGGCACAATGCATCTTGTAGAGGGTATAGTTTGGACGTATTGGAACAATTAATGTCAGGTGATGGTTTTAAAGTAATTCACACGACATAAAAACTTTGTGGAAACGCGTCGATTTACTGGAGGCTAGTTTATCCCAGGGAAGTATTCGAGTGACCATGGCCGGCTGGGGAGTGGTGAAGGGAAGCGACAATAGGCAGCTTAGGGCGGCTCAAGCTCTGAGGAAGCGGTAACGGGGCGCGGCCTCCAGTTGCCTTAAGATGAGTGACAGTGAGTGGATGGTTGACCCCATGCTGGTGTACAGGGAAGCAGATGGAGAACTTGTATGCCTGTTGATAAATGTCCGTCATCCCGTTTTCAGTTAAGCATGTGAGTAAGCCGCACAAAGCTACAGTGGAGCGGTCAACAGAGGCCAAAATATGCGTGTTTGTGACTATAGCAACTTCACGCTGAATTCACGGTCCGCAGAGTCTGAAGTAAATCAGGTGAAGAGCGACAGAATGAAATACGCCATATAGGACCAAGGAAAATGAAGTACTCTCCTGGGAGTCAGAATTTCAGAAAAATTGGTGTTTTGTGCAGACACTAACCTTGATGGGTGGCCTGGGAGGAGCTAAATAGCAGAAGTTGAGAGGAAGGGAAATTTTGTGGGAATTTGTTCACTTCCCAGAGCAGGCATTGGTCGGCGCTGGGAAGTGACGCATAATTAACGCGACTTCCGCTGCAATTGGCGTCAGTGATTTTGCTGGAGGGGAAACCGAGGCGAAGAGCGGACTGGGAGAATTCCCCATAGAGGCCTTCCGCTCCAGCTTGCCTAGAGTGCTGACGTGATGTTCTTTACTCAGCTTGCCTGAGAGAGAGTGAGCATCTCTGCAGTTTAGGACTTAGCAAATGGAACGATTGAGCTTGGAGATAGAAAGTTTTGGTTCAGCTATGTACTGAGCAAGATAGCTAGATGTGAATAGACTAGCGCAGCCTTGCAGCACCACGAGGTCGGCCGACGCCCCGCCACGCTGAATTTGGTGATATTGCGCCCGCTCTGGCCACTGATTAATTTTGATTAATTTGTTGGATCACATCCACAAAGTTTCCACGAGGGTTTCATGGGCCGTGTATTGTAGAATTCTTCTCGCACTTCACATTACGCCTGGGTCAGTCGATAGGAATTACTTTTGATTTATCGCGCTTTACTCCACGCAAATGCAATTTATTACCACTGCCTGTTAGGAGAGTCATGTAATGTGATGATTGAAGGTCGTGAGTTAAAATAAATCTGTGCTAATCGACTGCATCTGTTTTCAATCAAGTAGTTGAAATCCCAAGTCACTTTCTTAATTAATTTTATGTCCAACATTTGCATCTGGTGTTCAATAGCTGAATATAACATCCATGTGCACCCCTTTTAAATTAAAAGGAATCAATTCTGAATCAATCAATGTCAACACTGCCACCTCAGTTCAATCAGGAGTCACAGGGCCTTATTGCTTTCTTTGCGTTATCCGACATTGTGGCAGTTTTGCACACTCTGTTGATCTGTTAGTCAATTACCTGGGGTGAACATACACCAAAACCAGATAAGTGATGGGTGGGGTGTTACATATGGCTGACCCATGCCAGGATATGATACTTCGGGATTTGCTAGGAAGTAGTCTTGAAAAAGAAAATTTTTCCACGTGATCCATTGCTTAGCCATTTTTAATTGAAAAACCCAGTAGCATTAGTTACAATAAATTACGAGGGCAGTTCAATAAGTAATGCAACACATTTTTTTTCTCGGCCAATGTTGGTTGAAAAAAACCGGAAATTTCTTGCGGAATATTTTCAAACATTCCCGCTTCGTCTCGTATAGTTTCATTGACTTCCGACAGGTGGCAGCGCTGTACGGAGCTGTTAAAATGGCGTCTGTAACGGATGTGCGTTGCAAACAACGGGCAGTGATCGAGTTTCTTTTGGCGGAAAACCAGGGCATCTCAGATATTCATAGGCGCTTGCAGAATGTCTACGGTGATCTGGCAGTGGACAAAAGCACAGTGAGTCGTTGGGCAAAGCGTGTGTCATCATCGCCGCAAGGTGAAGCAAGACTGTCTGATCTCCCGCGTGCGGGCCGGCCGTGCACAGCTGTGACTCCTGCAATGGCGGAGCGTGCGAACACACTCGTTCGAGATGATCGACCGATCACCATCAAACAACTCAGTGCTCAACTTGACATCTCTGTTGGTAGTGCTGTCACAATTGTTCACGAGTTGGGATATTCAAAGGTTTGTTCCCGCTGGGTCCCTCGTTGTCTAACCGAACACCATAAAGAGCAAAGGCGAACCATCTGTGCGGAATTGCTTGCTCGTCATGTGGCTGAGGGTGACAATTTCTTGTCAAAGATTGTTACAGGCGATGAAACATGGGTTCATCACTTCGAACCTGAAACAAAACGGCAATCAATGGAGTGGCGCCACACCCACTCCCCTACCAAGAAAAAGTTTAAAGCCATACCCTCAGCCGGTAAAGTCATGGTTACAGTCTTCTGGGACGCTGAAGGGGTTATTCTGTTCGATGTCCTTACCCATGGTCAAACGATCAACTCTGAAGTGTATTGTGCTACTCTTCAGAAATTGAAGAAACGACTTCAGCGTGTTCGTAGGCAGAAAAATCTGAACGAACTTCTCCTTCTTCATGAGAACGCAAGACCTCACACAAGTCTTCGCACCCGAGAGGAGCTCACAAAACTTCAGTGGACTGTTCTTCCTCATGCACCCTACAGCCCCGATCTCGCACCGTCGGATTTCCATATGTTTGGCCCAATGAAGGACGCAATCCGTGGGAGGCACTACGCGGATGATGAAGAAGTTATTGATGCAGTACGACGTTGGCTCCGACATCGACCAGTGGAATGGTACCGTGCAGGCATACAGGCCCTCATTTCAAGGTGGCGTAAGGCCGTAGCATTGAATGGAGATTACATTGAAAAATAGTGTTGTGTAGCTAAAAGATTGGGGAATAACCTGGTGTATTTCAATGCTGAATAAAACAACCCCTGTTTCAGAAAAAAATGTGTTGCATTACTTATTGAACTGCCCTCGTACATTGTCTTATTCATGTGCTGTCCTTTCAAATTGACATTTATAGGTGCCTGTGCATTGTATTTGTGATTTGTTGGCGTACTTATGATGTGCAGTGCCGTAATCAGCCGATGTTGCATACACACAGAACACAATCATTGGTACTAGCCTTTTTGGGGGAATTCTTCATGAACTGTTTGTTGGGTCACTGCTCACACCCAGTGTATCAATTTGTGTCCTGATATATGTTTTGCGTTACCTAATTATTGAGTGCAAATGATAACGAGGGGGAAAGCCAAGTCAACGGCAGAATATAATCAGACTGTTACTCGGGAGAACATGGTTGACAGTAGGGAAAGCTCTACCGATGAGCGTGACGCATGCGAGTTGCAACTTCCTGAATCTGTGTCTCACGATTGGTTTAGTCCGCTGAATAGCAAGGACGTTGATTCAGGCAGTGATACTGAGGGCTCGGGGGACGCAGGGAGTACAGGATTAATCCATAAGTATGGAAGATCCAGCCTAAGAAGCCAGAGTGCGTTGGAACAAAACGGTGTCCGACCATTATCAAACGATTCATTCACAAGTGATCCGACGGGGGCGCGGAGACGGTACTTGTCTAGATATCGAAGGGTTCCTCAGAACAGAGGAGAAGAGTCGCATTTTCAACCACAAAAGAACGAGGATCAAAATGCGGCTACTCTCAAAAACATTACGGACCTGCTGCAACAGATGCAAACGGTGAACTTAGAGCAGAGCGCCAACCTTAATGCCGAAGTTAAAAAGGCGAATGCGGAGCTGAACTATAGGCTCACAGAAGTTCATAGGGAAGTAAAAGAGGAGGTAAAGAATCTCGGCGTCAAAACAGAGAAAGAGATTGTCATCATCAAAGGAACGGCAATTGAAGCCAAATTAATTGCGAAAGGTGCAAGGAAAATAGCGAGAGAAACTCGGGACTCCACGCAAAGCACGGCAAAAGTAGGAAAGGTCATGTTATCAAGGATACAAAGCCGGATAAAACGTGTCGAAGAAAAGCAACAAGAGCAACCGGACATAGGGCCTAACGAGATGTTGAAAGAGCAGGTGGCGATATTAAAAAGAAATTTAGACGACGTGGTAAAACGTCTCATTAGAGAGACATCAGGAAAGGAGAAGGGTGTAATTACTGCGTCGACTGAACCGTCACTTGGCGGAACACAGATAACCGCTTCACGGTGTGACAAAGTTGACACTATAAGCAACGGGAGCCACGCCTTCATTCACAGCTCTGAGGCAACGACCGAGGTAAACACGGACAGCGCGCAGCAGTCCAGTGAGCACAATTGCTGTCAGCTGATTACATGTACCGAACAACTGTCGAACATACAGAGGGGGAGAGACGACGATAGCGTGTCGGAACGAATTAGTCCACGTCCCGAAGTTCATACGAATCGTAAGAACGGGCGAAATGATAACTGGAATTATGACCGGTTTGACTACAAGCATTTTGTATCAGTCCGAAAGTTCCATCACTACAAGGACGAAGGTAATAGCTTGCATCCAAAACCTTTTATGGGACAATTCGAGTTATCTTTGCCCCCACACTGGCCATTGATGTACCAGCTGGATTTTGTGTGCTCCCATATGGAGGGCGCGACCGCTGAGTACACGAGAAATGTCGCGAAGACGAGCATCTCGTTCGAAGAATTCAAAAATGCCTTCTTGGGCAAGTATTGGTCTATAGAAACCCAAGAAAGGATCAAACAAGAAATTATGATGTCCAAAGATATGGAAGGGGCAGGGTACCGGAGTCCGGTCAATTTTTTTGAAAATATGACAAAAAGGAACCAGTACGTAGGCAACCCATGTAGCGGTGCGGAAATCATTAGATTATGCTACATGAAACGTCCCATCTCGTATCAACAATCACTTGCCGGTCGTTGTGGTTTGATGCGGCCCGCCACGAATTCCTTTCCTGTGCTAACCTCTTCATCTCAGAGTAGCACTTCCAACCTACGTCCTCAATTATTTGCTTGACATATTCCAATCTCTGTCTTCCTCTACAGTTTTTGCCATTTACAGCTCCCTCTAGTACCATGGAAGTCATTCCCTCATGTCTTAGCAGATGTCCTATCATCCTGTCCCTTCTCCTTATCAGTGTTTTCCACATATTCCTTTCCTCTCCGATTCTGCGTAGAACTTCCTCATTCCTTACCTTATCAGTCCACCTAATTTTCAACATTCGTCTATAGCACCACATCTCAAATGCTTCGATTCTCTTCTGTTCTGGTTTTCCCACAGTCCATGTTTCACTACCGTACAATGACGTACATCCTCAGAAATTTCTTCCTCAAATTAAGGCCGGTATTTGATATTAGTAGACTTCTCTTGGCCAGAAATGCGTTTTTGCCATAGCGAGTCTGCTTTTGATGTCCTCCTTGCTCCGTCCGTCATTGGTTATTTTACTGCCTAGGTAGCAGAATTCCTTAACTTCATTGGCTTCGTGACCATCAATCCTGATGTTAAGTTTCTCGCTGTTCTCATTTCTACTACTTCTCATTACCTTCGTCTTTCTCCGATTTACTCTCAAACCATACTGTGTACTCATTAGACTGTTCATTCCGTTCAGCAGATCATTTAACTCTTCTTCACTTTCACTCAGGATAGCAATGTCATCAGCGAATCGTATCATTGATATCCTTTCACCTTGTATTTTAATTCCACTCCTGAACCTTTCTTTTATTTCCATCATTGCTTCCTCGATGTACAGATTGAAGAGTAGGGGCGAAAGGCTACAGCCTTGTCTTACACCCTTCTTAATACGAGCACTTCGTTCTTGATCGTCCACTCTTATTATTCCCTCTTGATTGTTGTACATATTGTATATGACCCGTCTCTCCCTATAGCTTACCCCTACTTTTTTCAGAATCTCGAACAGCTTGCTCCATTTTATATTGTCGAATGCTTTTTCCAGGTCGACAAATCCTATGAAAGTGTCTTGATTTTTCTTTAGCCTTGCTTCCATTATTAGCCGTAACGTCAGAATTGCCTCTCTCGTCCCTTTACTTTTCCTAAGGCCAAACTGATCGTCACCTAGCGCATTATCAATTTTCTTTTCCATTCTTCTGTATATTATTCTTGTAAGCAGCTTCGATGCATGAGCTGTTAAGCTGATTGTGCGATAATTCTCGCACTTGCCAGCTCTTGCCGTCTTCAGAATTGTGTGGATGATGCTTTTCCGAGAGTCAGATGGTATATCGCCAGACTCATATATTCTACACACCAACGTGAATAGTCGTTTTGTTGCCACTTCCCCCAATGATTTTAGAAATTCTGATGGAATGTTATCAATCCCTTCTGCCTTATTTGACCGTAAGTCCATTAAAGCTCTTTTAAATTCCGATTCTAATACTGGACCCCCTATCTCTTCTAAATCGACTCCTGTTTCTTCATCTATCACATCAGACAAATCTTCACCCTCATAGAGGCTTTCAATGTATTCTTTCCACCTATCTGCTCTCTCCTCTGCATTTAACAGTGGAATTCCCGTTGCACTCTTAATGTTACCACCGTTGCTTTTAATGTCACCAAAGGTTGTTTTGACTTTCCTGTATGCTGAGTCTGTCCTTCCGACAATCATATCTTTTTCGATATCTTCACATTTTTCCTGCAGCCATTTCGTCTTAGCCTCCCTGCACTTCCTATTTACTTCATTCCTCAGCGACTTGTATTTCTGTATTCCTGATTTTCCCGGAACATGTTTGTACTTCCTCCTTTCATCAATCAACTGAAGTATTTCCTCTGTTACCCATGGTTTCTTCGCAGCTACCTTCTTTGTACCTATGTTTTCCTTCCCAACTTCTTTGATGGCCCATTTTAGAGATGTCCATTCCTCTTCAACTGTACCGCCTACTGCGCTATTCCTTATTGCTGTATCTATAGCGTTAGAGAACTTCAAACGTATCTCGTCATTCCTTAGTACTTCCGTATCCCACTTCTTTGCGTATTGATTCTTCCTGACTAATGTCAGGAACTTCAGCCTACTCTTCATCACTACTATACTGTGATCTGAGCCTATATCTGCTCCTGGGTACGCCTTACAATCCAGTATCTGATTTCGGAATCTCTGTCTGACCATGATGTAATCTAATTGAAATCTTCCCGTATCTCCCGGCCTTTTCCAAGTATACCTCCTCCTCTTGTGATTCTTGAACAGGGTATTCGCTATTACTAGCTGAAACTTGTTACAGAACTCAATTAGTCTTTCTCCTCTTTCATTCCTTGTCCCAAGCCCATATTCTTCTGTAACCTTTTCTTCTACTCCTTCCCCTACAACTGCATTCCAGTCGCCCATGACTATTAGATTTTCGTCCCCCTTTACATACTGCATTACCCTTTCAGTATCCTCATACACTTTCTCTATCTGTTCTTCTTCAGCTTGCGACGTCGGCATGTATACCTGAACTATCGTTGTCGGTGTTGGTCTGCTGTCGATTCTGATTACAACAACACGGTCACTGAACTGTTCACAGTAACACACCCTCTGCCCTACCTTCCTATTCATAACGAATCCTACACCTGTTATACCATTTTCTGCTGCTGTTGGTATTACTCGATACTCATCTGACCAGAAATCCTTGTCTTCCTTCCACTTCACTTCACTGACCCCTACTATATCTAGATTGAGCCTTTGAATTTCCCTTTTCAGATTTTCTAGTTTCCCTACCACGTTCAAGCTTCTGACATTCAACGCCCTGACTCGTAGAACGTTATCCTTTCGTTGATTATTCAATCTTTTTCTCATGGTAACCTCCCCCTTGGCAGTCCCCTCCCGGAGATCCGAATGGGGGACTATTCCGGAATCTTTTGCCAATGGAGAGATCATCATGACACTTCTTCAAATACAGGCCACATGTGGTGTGGATACACGTTACGTGTCTTTAATGCAGTGGTTTCCATTGCCTTCTGCATCCTCATGTCGTTGATCATTGCTGATTCTTCCGCCTTTAGGGGCGATTTCCCACCCATAGGACAGGAGAGTGCCCTGAACCTCTATCCGCTCCTCCGCCCTCTTTGACAAGGCCGTTGGCAGAATGAGGCCGACTTCTTATGCCGGAAGTCTTCGGAAGCCAATGCTGATTATTTATCAAAATTAGGGCAGTGGCGGGGATCGAACCCGGGACCGAAGACGTTTTTGATTATGAATCAAAGACGCTACCCCTAGACCACGGGTATTTAAGGGCATTTTGCGCGAACTGGAATTCGCATTTCAAGAGGAACAGGCGCGGGAGAAACGCCGACAGCGTGAACAAAATAACAACCGTCGCAATAATGGACCCTAGTGGGATAGTAGGCCAGCACCGAACTACAACGGCCACAATCAAAATAAGAGTAATGGCAATTCGAAAAGAAGGTACACGGAAGAGGAGAGACACTCTCCGGTGCAACATAGTACATCACAAAGGACTTGAGGCGGTAATCAGCAATCGGGAAGGAACAGGAATTAGGGTTACCAAAAAAACAACCAGGAAGAGGTCGAAGTCCGCCCTCCGAAGCCTGTTCCATTCCACCTTAACGGGCAGGATTACGAATGACTAAACCAGAGCGCGGACAGGAGTTGCAAAACGCCCGTAACGTCGGAACTAGTCAGTAACATAAACATTATCGAATACGAGGATGTCACCGAGTTACTCCTCGAAGAAAAGAAAGGGCAACAAAATAAAGAAATATACCCAGTAGTCAAAATCAAAATAGGTGACTTAACGGTGGCCGCTATGATTGATAGTGGAAGCCAGCTTTCAGCGATCTCAGAAGAGCTATTTAAGACATGTAAAAATGTGCTGAACCCACCGACACTTGCCACACAAATGACGAAGGTTAGGGGTGCATTACTTGGAAAGACTATAGAAATATCTCAACAGACACATTTAGAATTTGAATGTCAGGGACATCAGTTGACTGATAATCTTTTTGTCATTCCTAAACTGTCCACCGATATTATCATTGGTATGGATTTCCTATCAACGAACAAAGCCATAATCGATGGCTACCAATGGATACCAATTCGATTCTACACAGAGTACGCGAAAGAACTTGCCCCCCTTCTAACAGCCGTGTACCGCAAGTCTCAAGAGGAACGGAAGGTTCCAAATGATTGGAAAAGAGCACAGGTAGTCCCAATCTTCAAGAAGGGTCGTCGAGCAGATGCGCAAAACTATAGACCTATGTCTCTGACGTCGATCTGTTGTAGAATTTTAGAACATGTTTTTTGCTCGAGTATCACGTCGTTTTTGGAAACCCAGAATCTACTATGTAAGAATCAACATGGATTCCGGAAACAGCGATCGTGTGAGACCCAACTCGCTTTATTTGTTCATGAGACCCTGAAAATATTAGATACGGGCTCCCAGGTAGATGCTATTTTTCTTGACTTCCGGAAGGCGTTCGATACAGTTCCGCACTGTCGCCTGATAAACAAAGTAAGAGCCTACGGAATATCAGACTAGCTGTGTGGCTGGATTGAAGAGTTTTTACCAAACAGAACACAGCATGTTGTTATCAATGGAGAGACGTCTACAGACGTTAAAGTAACCTCTGGCGTGCCACAGGGGAGTGTTATGGCTCAAAAATGGTTCAAATGGCTCCGAGCACTATGTGACTCAACTGCTGTGGTCATCAGTCCCCTAGAACTTAGAACTACTTAAACCTAACTAACCTAAGGACATCACACACATCCATGCCCGAGGCAGGATTCGAACCTGCGACCGTAGCAGTCGGAGTGTTATGGGACCATTGCTTTTCACAATATATATAAATGACCTAGTAGATAGTGTCGGAAGTTCCATGCGGCTTTTCGCGGATGATGCTGTAGTATACAGAGAAGTTGCAGCATTAGAAAATTGTAGCGAAATGCAGGAAGATCTGCAGCGGATAGGCACTTGGTGCAGGGAGTGGCAACTGACCCTTAACATAGACAAATGTAATGTATTGCGAATACATAGAAAGAAGGATCCTTTATTGTATGATTATATGATAGCGGAACGAACACTGGTAGCAGTTACTTCTGTAAAAATATCTGGGAGTATGCGTGCGGAACGATTTGAAGTGGAATGATCATATAAAATTAATTGTTGGTAAGGCGGGTACCAGGTTGAGATTCATTAGGAGAGTCCTTAGAAAATGTAGTCCATCAACAAAGGAGGTGGCTTACAAAACACTTTGTTCGATCTATACTTGAGTATTGCTCATCAGTGTGGGATCCGTACCAGATCGGGTTGACGGAGGAGATAGAGAAGATCCAAAGAAGAGCGTTTCGTCACAGGGTTATTTGGTAACCGTGATAGCGTTACGGAGATATTTAACAAACTCAAGTGGCAGACTCTGCAAGAGAGGCGGTCTGCATTGCGGTGTAGCTTGCTCGCCAGGTTTCGAGAGGGTGCGTTTCTGGATGAGGTATCGAATATATTGCTTCCCCTTACTTATACCTCCCGAGGAGATCACGAATGTATAATTAGAGAGATTAGAGCGCGCACGGAGGCTTTCAGACAGTCGTTCTTCCCGCGAACCATACGCGACTGGAATAGGAAAGGGAGGTAATGACAGTGGCACGTAAAGTGCCCTCCGCCACACACCGTTGGGTGGCTTGCGGAGTATAAATGTAGATGTAGATGTAGATTTGGGTCGAGGAGAAGTCACATTAGGAGAGGATGACAAAATCCATCTTCGTTTTGATGAACAGGCAATCCCAGGGCAGGTACAAAAGAGCTGTCTAAGACTGCAGTTTCCAAACCAGGAGGAGTCAGCAGGTGAAGCCGACGGCGGACAGGACAATCGAGATAGTACTTCGGAAGAAGCACAGTTAGTAGAAATACATAAGGAAATAAGCGAGAAATTGGAGGGCGTAATGGTCATAAGAGACGCAGACAAAGAAGGGTTAGACAATGTGCTAAGAAGGAATATTGAAGTTTTTCTCCCCAAGACGGGCTCCATAAAGTGCTATCAATATGAATTTGACGTAAAGAGGCACAAACCGTTTCGAGTACCGCCGTACCCGATTCCGTGGTCGTACCGAGATCGTGTTTTTATCGAACTCCAGCGGATGCAGAGGGAGGATGTGATAGAGCCAGCAAAGTCACAATGTAACAGCCCCCTCAGGATCGTAGACAAAAGGAACGGGGAAATTCGACTTGTGTTAGATTCCCGGCAGATCAATACGATCATGGTTCCGGAAACCGGCAGACCCGAGAGGCTCGATGAGTTGCTGCAGAAATTCCATGGAGTTTCGGTGTTTTCCTCTCTGGATTTGAAATCCAGCTTCTGGCAAATCGAGTTGGATCCAGAATGTAGAAAATACACGGCGTTCATCGCATTTGGTAGATGCTATCAGTTTATGAGATTCCCTTTTGGCCTGAATATTTCGTCTGCAGCATTTATAAAATGGCTCTGAGCACTATGGGACTTAACATCTGTGGTCATCAGTCCCCTAGAACTTAAACCTAACTAACCTAATGACATCACACACATCCATGCCCGAGGCAGGATTCGAACCTGCGACCGTAGCAGTCGCGCGGTTCCGGACTGCGCGCCTAGAACCGCTAGACCACCGCGGCCGGCAGCATTTATAAGAGGATTAGGATCAATTTTGGATGAAGGGTTAAGGGAGAGAATAACATGTTACGTTGATGATATCCTCATTGCGGAAAAGACGTGGGAATCTCACAACAACCTTCTAGGAGAAGAAATCTCCAAATTAAGAAAACATGAGGTGACGGTAAATATAAAAAAGTCCTGTTTTGGAGGAAGACAAGTACATTTTTTGAGTCATGTGATCTCAGGGGAACGAATTATGCCAGACCCAGAGCAGATGAGGGCAATCGCAGAATTTGCAACGCCTACAACAAGGAAACAGCTGAAAGGCTTTCTCGGTGTCGTGAATTTTTACAAAAAAATTCATAATTATATAAAGGCATTGGCGACACCACGACTGTGTCAATTACCCGGAAAGCGCGAAAACCGGACAAGGCGTAATGGTCTTCCAAGAATATAAAGAAGATGGAATAAAGATACACAAAACGATCGCGTTCGGATGTCGGGTGCTGAGTAAAAGCGAAAGGAACTACTCAGTAACCGAACTGGAGGCCCTCGCGATAGTGTGGGGGTTCCAGAAGTTCAAGTACTTTTTATTGGGACGTAAGACAGATGTCTATACCGAACATAGAGCTCTGGAGTTCTTACTTACGGCCAAATTAACGCATGGCAGGCCTGCGAGATGGGTTGCTGTCCTCCAGGAATTCAATTTCACAATAGTCTACGTACCGGGACCCACAAATGTAATAGCGGATGCACTATCCCGTTCCCCTCTGTGGATAAGCGATTATCAGGCTGAAGAACTGGAACAAGAACATTTCTCCTTGTTCTATCTACGAAAAGTGGCGTTCGAAAATTATATCACAGTGACAACGCGTGATATTGGGCGAGAACAAGACAAAGATCCTGTCCTGAGAGGAATAAAAGAAAAGTGGAAAGATAGAACGCAAGCCAAGCTTAGGCAGCATTATGTGTTAAGATAGGGGGCCCTGTTTTACAGAAGAAATCCGGGTGAGACGTTGTGGGCTGTGTGTGTGCCAGAGGAAGTAATAAACAAGCTCATCTGGTATACACATCTCAGTTATGCTCAATTCCGGACCCAGGAATTGCTTCTTGAAACTAATAAGCGTCTGTCATTTCAAAAACATGGAGAGACGAATACGCAAGGTTCTCGCGGTATGTAAGAAGTGTCAGAAGGCGAAAACCAGTACTGTAGCCATGCACCCGCCTCTATACCCCATTATTCCGGAGAAATTAAGACAAACAGCGGCGACGGAATTGATGGGTCCGTTACCAACCACACAAAGGGGTTATAGATACATCATGGTGGTCTTAGAATTAACGTCTAAGTACGTCACCCTGACATCATTGAAAAGAGCAACCAGGACAACGGTGAGAAGGGCGCTACGTAGAGTTTTCTTGGCACAGGTAGGGCCAGTAGAGTATATTTTGTCAGACAATGGGCCACAGTACAGGTCGGAGGTATGGAAGAGAACACTTGAAAGTCATGGAATTAAACCAGTTTTCATATCCCGCTTCCACCCCAGTTCTAATCCCTCTGAAAAAACAATGAAGGATTTACGAAACCTTTGCAGATTGTGCTGCAGTAAGAAGCACGCCACATAGGACATCTTCATCAAAGATTTCCAGAGAGTAATTAATGAGATACCCCACAGCACCACCCTGTTAGCTCCAATCACGGTACTAAAGAAGCGGGACCCGCCGGACAGGCTCCGTCAATTAGTGGAGTTTCCTCCAAGAACACGGCAGCGACATGGGACCGTCGTGGAGGAAGCCAAACAAAATAACAGACATGCAGGCGAGAAGCGCAAAGCACGAGCGGGTAAAGGGGCGCGAGTACGACAATTTGTAGTTGGGGAAAAGGTACTCATTAAGACACACCGACTGTCAAACAAGCAAAGGAAGTTGTGCCACAAATTCTTCGCCGCGTGTAGTGGGCCTGTGCGCGTGCGGAGAATAGCGCATGCCAACGCATTGGAAGTGGAATCCATAAAAACAGGAAAATCGCTGGGAGTGCATCCGATAGCACATGTAAACGCATTTGTGGAATGATGAACTGCAGACTTTGTACATGGAATTGTAGTAAATATAGGCTTAGAATAAGGCTTTTTTTTAAAGCGTCTTGTTTGTTTGTGTATATACTGATCTTACTGGTAGAATGTCTCGATTATATGTGCCTATATTTTGTGTTTTATTATTAATAATGATATCTCGCCTCTCGATGTTGTGAAAGTGAAGCACTAGACTATTTTGTAAAAACACACGATTAAAGAATGGAATACAAGTATTTCTGGGCGTACCCCTAGAAAAAGGTAGATTAGGAACTCTGTAAATTACAGAAAAGTTCCCCGTAATTGTATCTCCGTCATTGGAGAACGTATTTAAGGCGGCCAGTACCGTAGGTCGTTACGAGGACGCACCGACGCATCTCGTATGCCCCCGAATACGTAAGAGGTGGACAGCTACGCGCAGTTGCGTGAATTAACGCACCCAGTGTATGTTAAAATGAACCGTATGCAATCATCTACATAGCGAGCAGCAGCATTAATAGCCGGCGTCGTAGGTTAGAATCATGCCTCGGGCATGGATGTGTGTGATGTCCTTAGGTTAGTTAGGTTTAAGTAGTTCTAAGTTCTAGGGGACTGATAACCTCAGATGTTAAGTTCCGTAATGCTTAGAGCCATTTGAACCACTTTTGAACCAGCAGCATTAATACGCCAGAAATACTTGTCGATACCAAGATAGTGTAACAACTGCGAGTGTGAGCAATGAGCTATATTTGTGTTGTGCCATTGTGACGTTACTAATCCGAAATATGTTCACAGGCCTTATAAAACCATTCGTAACAAAAGGAAAAAAGCGGAAGAAAATAGAGGAGAGAAGAAGTGTCGCAGTAGAACACGATAAAGGACGCTATCCAAACTTCCAATAAAAATCTTGGTAAGACTGACACTTGTCTAAGTTTGTTGTGTTTTATACATGTTCGCAGGCACAATAAGAGGAACGTCTGCCACATAGGGAATTCAGAAGAAAAAACAAGATTCGAGATAAAAAGTAGTAAATAGTAGATATGTAGTCGAGTTGGCCAACACCGTGTTAGCCGTAGGAATTGGTAGTTAGAAATGGTGATGGGATCCTGTTCAGATAATCTTGATTCCCTATCCCTTGATTTTGTGTGTGTGTGTGTGTGTGTGTGTGTGTGTGTGAACGACTATGAAGCAAGTTGTCTTGTACATTTTTATGTTTATGTATAAAAAATTCTGTTACATTTCTATTTTAATTGATCCCGAAGTTGATATACAAACAAGTAAAATTATTCCTTTTGTAATGAAAAAAGTTCATTATCTTAAATGAAATGTAAAAAAAAAGTATGGTACTGATGGTTAAACATGAGCACTTTCCATGTACTAAAATTAGTTGTCTTAGTGTGTTAAGGTGGCGTAACTGAGCAAGAGGGAGGTGAAGCTACGACACCTGGCACACCACACACGAGCTGACAAGGAACGAGGACGACAGCAATGAGGGGAGCACACAGCTGACGATGGTGGTGGCATGCAGACCACTCCCTGAATCGACGGGGACGGTGGTCAGCTCAGCAGCCAAGCAGAGGTGAGATCCAGCACCTCTGTGTACGACAAAGAGGTCGGTCCTGGTCTCCGTACACGGTGAGGATCGGGGGCAGCAATGAAGAAGTCCAAGAAGGTTTCTATATTTGTTGCTCGCCACGTCAGGTGTAGCGACAGCCCAGCTGACCTTTTGTGCCTAATGACACCGACTTTGAGGGCCTGGGCAAAAAATAGTCTCTTGTCTGATCACGATCCCTCCCTTGCCCTAAAACTTCTATAGAAGGAGCAATGACCTGTGGCTGAGCCGCGAGAGGTCACCGATCATAGATGCACCGATGGGGTCTTGTGCCTGTCGGACAAGATGTCAACAACGAGCTCTTAGGTGAGAGCCATCCTGCCTCAAGAAGATTCGACTGCCTGTGGCGCCATCTCCGTAATCGACGTTGCTCTCTTCTCAGCCGTTAGCCATCCCTCAACTTGCTAGTCAGAACTAATGTCACTTCCGTTCCAGCAGGAAGCTTGTGCCCTGTGTGTGAGTGTGTCAGTGTGGATTCAAATGAATAACATGCGCCTCAACGAACGTATACTACTCATTTGTTCTGTTTATGAATTACGTTATAAGAAGGTTATGATTTTATAAATGTGCCATTTGCTAAAACGTCATATATTTGTCATGCCACGTCTCTTTGTGTTAGAATAAGATTTCATACTTACACCTTGTTACAAATACACAACAGTGTTTGCTCCATACGCAATGATTCTTGTCATTTTGGTTATATATATAAAAGGTACACTCGACAGCAAAAAAAGTGAGTCACCCCTGAATTCCAACGTGTAGGCTGCACCTGAATGTATGCAACCAACATAGCATATCTGTGTTGCACATAGATGTAAAGTAACACCATGATAGTACAGAAGAGATCAGCAAGTCCTTAACGTTTGTAAACTAAACTTAATTACAATAAGTGACATTTCAAATGTTATGGGACAACTAGTTTTGTCACATAAATCGTTCAGTTACCCTTAGGCACAATTCAATATTTGAGACAGTATATGGATTTATAAAGTTGTATGGCAATTGGAAACAAGTTCTTTGCTGTCTAAAAGGTTTACCCAACACACGCTGAACGTCGTTCAACGTTCAATGGGGAGTGGTTTCGCATCAACTTTATGTAATACTAAGCAGTTAAAAGAAAACGTGATTAACGGCGGCAACCACTCTACGGAAATCCCAACATTAACAGCGAATCACAAATAATATCGTTGTTCACATTACTCATCAACAGTTACATGTACTCAAAGTTGTACTTTAAATGACATGACCAACGTCGTCGTTCTGGATCCGGAAACAAACCCAGAACGAAAAGCCATTGTTAACCAATCAAAGCTTTGTGCCTTATCGAGACTCGATCACTAGGCAGAAAGAGACGTCAAATATTGACGTTTGCACCAGTATCAGTTATCAATTCTCAGCCTGAACGTAAATGACGATAATGTTTGTACGAAAGCAGGAACCCTAACATGACAATTACCTTCTTGGTAATTAACCTCGAAGGACGTTGCATAGTGTTGAATTGTCAAGGAATAAAGGATGCACATGTTTAAAATTGAAATGCCATCATGTAATGCTGGGGACAAGGATAAGAACCCAGCACCTAATCGAATTGTTGAGTAAGTATGTAAAGATATCACAGTTTGTCACCAGTAGTGCGGTTGAAACCTTAAATGACGAGTGAAGTTGTATTGCCTGACCGGGATTCGAACCCGGCGCCTACCGCCGTAGTTGTCTAACCAGAAACAGACGAGAAATGTCCAATGTTGGTCCACCATCAGCGAGATCCGCACACGTTTAACTAGAAATAAGGTGACGAAAACGTCTATGCTGACTGAGAGTCGAACGCCGCACTCATGGTTATGAAGACAAGTTAATAATCAACTTCATATTTAGTAGTAGCTAGGAGTAGCATGTTTAGGCCTTACTCATTCCTAATAACGTGTTGCCTAATATCTGCGACATCATGATGTTAATTTACAAGTGGATTGACTGCCGTAAAGAGCAATGTTCTCTAGTAGTCGTGTATCATTGAGATGTAAATGAAGTGCCTCAGCAGAAAGTAATTTCCGTCGTGCAGCACGTATTGTTTCAGAGACACTGAGTACATGTTATAAGTGCACAAAACGTGTATTATATACTAAGTATATACTATTATTTGGAGAAGCTGGCGCCAAACCTGTTTACTTTTACATTCCGCTTAGTTGTCGTGGTTGAATACAGGTTTTCTTAAGGCTACGTCTAATGCACAGCGCTTACAAGAAAGTATAGTTTCCTGCGTCATACTATTGCTCGCTAGGTGAAATATTTTGTGGTAGCTATGTTTAAAATGAATATATTTTTGAAAGTATTGTTAGTCAAATATTTGAATAAATCGTCAACTGTAGGTGTGCCTGCACGTTATAGCATAATAGCTGTAGCTGTGTTAGTTTGTACTACAGACTTGGGTAGGTTAGGTGTAACTTTTGATCCTTCAAGGGGTGGTCGTGACCATGCGGCCCGGGTCTGTACTAGCCACGGCTCGCGAGCTACGGGCCAGCCTGGTTGGCCGAGGCGAGACGCAAGTGAGCGAGCTGGCGGTGGCGTTGGTGGGCCAACAGCCCGGGACGAGCCAGCACGGCTGCGCCGTATGCCTCTGCCTCTGCCGCTCCGTTTGACGTAAATATGTTTACCTCCTCTCCTGAAATCAGTATAAGAGCGGCAAGCAGAAATACACATCAGGCTGTCTGCCGTAATGGCTCAATGGGAGAGGTCTATTCGAGGTAGAGTAAAAAACGGTTCAAATGGCTCTGAGCACTATGGGACTTAACATCTGAGGTTATCAGTCCCCTAGAACTTGGAACTACTTAAATCCAACTAACCTAAGGACTTCACACACATCCATGCCCGAGGCAGAATTCGAACCTGCGACCGTAGCAGTCGCGCGGTTCCAGACTGAAGTGCCTAGAACCGCTCCGCCATCCCGGCCGGCCGAGGTAGAGTCGTCGCTCTCATTGAGGAAGGAGGATGTTCCATCAGAGAAGCTGCAGACGGTATGGCGTACCACATACCGCTGCAACGAGATGGTGGAGGATCTGCCTTGAAAGAGGCACCACCAACAGGGCTCCTGGCTCAGGCAGGAAGAGAGTGATCTCACAGCAGGAAGACATGGACCTAGTGTCTAGGAGCAGAGAAAATCCCTTTCTGAACGCGAAGCAGTTGCGACGGGAGACCAACTTCCCCGGCTCCAGTGACACGATTCGCCGAAGGCTGAGGGACGCTGGACTGCATGCACGACGATCCGCCGTGAAACAAGAGCTCAGCGAAGACAACGTTTTATACCGGCTAGCATTTGCGGAGCTCCGTCTGAGGGCGTCGTGGGACAACGTCATTTTCACTGATGAGAAGGTGTTTTCCATCAATAATGACGGTCCACGAATCGTTTACAAGCCGCAAGGGACTCGCCATCGACGCGAATATGTAACCACGACGAGAAGTGGCCAGCTATCTGTTACCTGTTGGGGTTGGAATTCTGCGAGGGGGGCCGGAATTCCTCACAGGATAGAAGGAACTCTGGACAGCGCGCAGCATGCCCACATGTTGGAAAATGTGATGCTACCGTCAGTGCGAATGCTGTACGCATAAGGGGACGTCATATTGGAAGACGACCATTCTCCCATTCACAAGTCTGCATTTGTTCAGCAGCGGCTCTCCACGATGGGTGTCAACGTCATGGACTGGCCGCCACGGGCGGCTGATATGAACGCCATGGAAAACATGTGGGCTGGGGTCGCCAGAACACTAACAGTGAACTGGCCACGAAACCAACCAACTACCGCAGACGCTCTTTGGGACTGCGTCCTGGAAGCCTGGGAGGAAGTTGCTTCTTCAGGCTGTTACGTCCGACGGCTTATACATTCTATGCCAAGACGCGTGTTAGAAGTACAAAATAATGAAGGATTCTGGATAAAATATTAGAGTTCTTAAAATGTTTTGTTATGTCTTCTTTTTCGTCATTTTTCCTCATTGGGAGCTAGTGGAAGATCGCGTGGCAACAGAAAAGATACAATAAGGGTTAGCTTTCCTTTGAGTTGCCCTTTTAATTCAAGTGGGTTTCTTTTGAATATACAGTTTTTTAAGTATTCTGTTTTGATTTCACTTAAACCCTGTCTACATACTTACAAACTAATCAGCGTAGATGGACTCTGTCACAGCAGTTTTTGTTATTTCAAATACGTCTCTCTCTTCCCCTCCATCCATGAATACACCCTCCGTCCTCCACACAATACGCCAACGATTTTATATTACGTTTACTCGCCGCGCGGGATTAGCCGAGCGGTCTGAGGGGCGCTGCAGTCATGGACTGTGAGGCTGGTCCCGGCGGAGGTTCGAGACCTCCCTCAGGCATGGGTGTGTATGTTTGTCCTTAGGATAATTTAGGCTATGTAGTGTGTAAGATTAGGGACTGATGACCTTAGCAGTTAAGTTCCATACGATTTCACACACATTTGAACATTTATGTTTACTCGTTTTTAATATCTCTTCTATTCTCTCTCACTCTACCGAGCGGGGTGGCGCAGTGGTTAGCACACTGGACTCGCATTCGGGAGGACGACGGTTCAATCCCGTCTCCGGCCATCCTGATTTAGGTTTTCCGTGATTTCCCTAAATCGCTTCAGGCGAATGCCGGGATGGTTCATTTGAAAGGGCACGGCCGATTTCCTTCCCCATCCTTCCCTCGCCCGAGCTTGCGCTCCGTCTCTAATGACCTCGTTGTCGACGGGACGTTAAACACTAATCTCCTCCTCCTCCTCTCTCTCTCTCTATTTCTGACACTATCGCCGCAAGTGCCCTTCTATTCCACTCCCAGAAAACTTTGTAAACAAATCTAGCTGTTTCCAATGACGCTACATTTTCTCTTTTAATTTCTGCTGTCTTTACTCTCTATCATTCCTCTCACCACCTATGAAACCGTATTCTTTGATCTCCCCTTCCTTATAATCCATTCTTCGTTCTGAGAACAGTCCTTCCTTATCTCTCGGTCCTAAGATAAAACGAACTGTGGCACACATCTAAGTAAGCAATACTTTGCAAGCATTTCACGCTTATATTTTGCACTTCTGCACTTCTATCCATTCCCAGATCCCGCCCTCCTTCCTGTTACACGTCCCTTGACATCTGCATCTACATCTAAATGAATACTCTGCGATTCATAATTATGTGCTTGGCAGGGGGTTCTGTGGTCTGGTGGATTAATCTTGTATTGTGTGTAGGTTCACATCTCACGTCAGGCGTAGATTTTTAACACACACAAGTAGCTCTCCTTCACCCCTAGTAACGCCAAGTGCAGAACGCCAGTAAGCTCCGTAGTTCAATATCCGCAGTAAAGATAACACCTCTCCGCTGCCGACTGGGCATTCGTTTGAGCTGTGACAAATGGAGAAACCCCGTAAGGCAGAGACTCTGTCACCAGCAAGCCGTCGTAAACTAGAAAACGTATTCTATTTAATGAACCAATGGCCATGTAAGTTCACAAGGCTCTTACTTTATTTGAAACGGAGACGTTGAAAATTGTGGTGCTGGACTGGGATTAGAATTCGATTTCACTGTGTTCCCGAAGATTGCAAACTCTTCTAGGCGTCCTCGAAAGGCACCTATGTGGTTTCGAATCCTGATCATGACAAAATATTCATTATTTCATTTCAAGCCCTAGCATGTGCACTCCGAACTACTGGTGAAAAATAGTTGCATTATCAACGTCTCTTCGTGCGTTGTCAGCTGTAACTTGTTCGTTTCAACTCACAGCCACATGATGAGCTTTTCATTACAACATTACAAGATCAAACGTTTCCTTACATCTTTTAAAGTCCAAACATTCCTCTCCATCCTACTGGTGAAAACGGATTTGGGTTTGACGTTGTGTTCGCAGTGATCACCAACGACGACGTGTTGTGGATTCTACTTCTAACCAGCAGAGTATTTTCCATCACATCATCGAAAGTACAAACATGCCATTCCTAGCTATTATTGGAAAAGAATTTGGTAGTTAAGGTTTCTTCATGAGCACGTGTGCGGGGTTTGAATTCCATTCAGCACAGAAATTTTCGTCGCCTGATGTCTAGCTAAACATGCGCCCATCTCGCTACTGGTGAACCAACAATGGCTATTTATCGTCTGTTCCTGGCTAGAAAACGACGGTGCTAGATGCTGGGTTCGAATCCCAGTCAGGCAAAAACAACTCCATCGTCAATTAAAGTTCAGACATTTCGCTATTGGTGAAAACACTTGATATTTAACTTCTATTTTATGTAAGTCGTGCTCAAAAGTATCCGAACGACCTGAATTGCATTTCACCTAATTCCCATGCGACCTACATAACGCAGCTGTCTAGCAGGTCCTCTAATCGCTCCTTGGTATAGTCGTTTGACTATGGAAAATGGTTCCAACAAATCACCACTAGAAAACACTGCTCTGTACCGCAATAACTCAATATGTAAATTAATACCACGATACTACAAATATCAGGGAACATCTCATCACAGATACGACTGTCGTTAAGGCTAGTAAGCTCACATTTATTGTAGTAAATGACATACCTGAAATGTTGGGACTCTTATTATTAGGTCAGATAGGTAATGCACGTAGTAAGTCTGTCGTATTCGTGATTTCCTCTTGAAAGTAACATGCCATACTTGTTATTTAACACAAAATGTCATTAAAATTTACGTTATTCACGAGCAGACAGTTGAGAATATGTATGAACTTCAAATGACACGACGAACCGACTCGTTCTGCATATGGATACAAACCCAGGTCAGGCAAACTAAGATTTCGTGACTGACGGAAATAAACGGTCATTCCTGGCTAGGCATAAAGAGAGTGATATACCTCGATTTTAGACAGTATCAGTTAAAAAATATCATCTTTAAATTACATAACGTAACATTTTTAACGGTCGCGAATTCCTACCCAGCATCTATTGTCCCTGTTAACGAACTACGAGAGATGTTAAATATTGCTACTTCACAACTAACTTACTTGAAATACAGTGGTAAAACTTTATGTTGGACAGGGATTTGAACCCAGAACCTAATCGGATTGTTATCGAAGCACAATCAACTTTGACATTTCGGATTTTCTCGGCAGTAACTAGATGTATTAAATGAAATGACGAGACGAAACATTAATTTTTCCTTTCCAGGACTCCAATCCGGCACGTATCGCTGTTATATTCTAGAGAAAAGGAACGTTAAGTGTGGGTTTCTTACACCAGCAGCGACATGTGAGCATGTTTTAACTAGAAATAATATGACGTAGTGTTCAGTGCTGCCTGAGAATCGAGCCCCAAACATATCGTTGTTGACTACACACAAAGAGACGACACTTACCTAATTTTTCTCTACCAGCAGCACGGAATAACATCCTTGAACTTACAGTAATCACGCAAATAGTTCTGTGTTTCACTGGGAGTCAAAAACGTCAGATATCGTTAGTGTTGACAACGAATGAAAATGCATTAAAAATAAAAATTATTATCCACTAACAGATAGGTGTTTTCATGCTAGAGCTTGATAATACATAGTGAAAAGTTTAGTGCTGGGCCAGGATTCCAACCCATTCATGTGGAGATGTTGAGGAATCTGCAGTTTTGAACAAACAACAAGCTGTAGTCGAGCTGTATTGTCACGATGCGATCAAATTCCGCGTTAAGGGAGGTCTGAGTTGTATTCCCAGTTCAGAACCAATTTTATCGACATACAGAAGCTCAAATAAAAGCTGGAATAAGTGTCCTGTGACAATACACAGGGTTTGTTTTGTCACTAGAAATAAATAACTAGTATAAGAAAGGTTACTGGTGCTAGAGTTTCTACATGGCGCCACTCCTTACTTTACTGTGGTTCCACCTAACGTCTTCTTGGTAGAGAAGGAATATCATGTTTAATGTGATTTTCAGACCACAATGCCATTATACCTTCTTCACTTGGCGTAGCCAGAAGAGAATAGAATCTGCCTCTCCCTATCAAAATGGCTCAAATGGCTCTGAGCACTATGGGACTTAACATCGATGGTCATCAGTCCCCTAGAACTTAGAACTACTTAAACCTAACTAACCTAAGGACAGCACACAACACCCAGTCATCACGAGGCAGAGAAAATCCCTGACTCCGCCGGGAATCGAACCCGTGAACCCGGCCCCCTATCAAAAACATCGGCAGAAGTTGGAATCTAACTGAGACCAACATCAGATGAAACTATCATCAGTCCAACACACCAACAAACCCTCTCCTCTACGACTCATTTCTCTATCATAACACCGTTCCGGCACACAAGATGAGAATTCTGACACACAGGCTCCCTGTACTGGTTTGCAGGATGTTCAGTACATTCATTTACTTGGTTGTCCGTATCGCCATGAACTAGCTGCCTTGGCTACCCAGTGCATACATTCGACTCTATTTTGTAATCACCGAAATAAAATAACGTAACTGCCACCTACACAGAACTGCCGCAGAAATTTAAATAGGAAGTGTTCCTTTCGATTTGAGCTACTCTATTGCGCTATCTGTTTGTTGAAACCATCGTGCAGTGCAAAAGAAATGCTGTAACTGTCTGTCTCTCAGAAGTCTATATCCGGCCATATGCATTACCTCACAGCACTGTGGAATGCCGAAGTTCTGGAGGAACTGTTGTTCACTTCCAGAGGTGCTGTAGCTGCGTCACAGCTAGTAGCGTAACAGTAAGCGTTGCGTGTTCTATTACATTCACTACAACATTTTTTTAAAACGCAATTCTGCTGCCTGCTGAAGTTATCAATTTAATGGAACTTTGAACATAATTCTCTTCACTTCTCAACCCAAAATAGTCGCATGTGGATAAAAGGCTAACTTCTGCGTCATTTTGTTCTTTTCAGGTTTAATAGACGGCCAGGCAGCAGATGCGTCTCGAAGCTTTTGTATTATGTATCGGGAGAGCGCATCGTGCCAAAATAGTCAGAAAAGTATTTTCTACATTAGCTGTCGCCTGGCAGTGGCATTTTGTTCTTCTTCAAGCCTTGTTTGACAGCTTTAACTCAGAAGAAGTGTTTTACATGCATGTAATCAATAAACTGCATGTGCATTGTCAGACTGTTATAGATAACATCAGAGAATTCGCATATATCCTTGATGATTAATTTCTCTCTCATGTTTAGTATTGTTTTAACAACGCTAAAAGAAACCTTACGAAAACTGTGCACTGTATTGTAAGAAATGAAATAAAACTACCCACGATAATCTTACGACGTAAGTCTGTTTTAGCAAAACTGAGTATCTGAACACAAGTGTGCCTCTATCTGCACGAATTAGTAAAACACTATTCACTTAGATTTCGATTGGGTCTGTGTTTAGATGGTATGCTGTGTCATACTCAACAGGTATGCAAACGTGGCATTTCATAAATAAAGCTACGTATTCCTGGAAACCCAAAATTTGCTTGTCAGCAGCGGAAAGAGGCGTTACCTGTTGTGCAGCATTGTAAGTTTTTCACCATTGCACTATGAGCTGAAAGTATTTTCTTGCGATTTGCTAATCAATTTATTTCATTCATACTTATCACCCTGGCATGGGAGTCTTAAGTGAAGAACGTTATAGAATTTCGTATCGTTGACTGTCGATTCGAATTTCTTCAGAGACGCTTGTATTGTATAGCAGCTTGGCGGTCAGTAAGCCGAGATCTGCGACTATGAACACAACTTACTGAGTCGAGCTGCCAAGAGGATTTGATGTGCAAAGGTTTTCTTCTGATTTTGTTACAGAATTTTTTCTGGGAATTCGCAGCCCCATGAAATAATACACAAAAAAACTCGCACTCGGTGCCCCTACCACAGTTAGAACTGACGATTTTCTTAACCGTTGGAACACGGGATACGGGTGGTAACACGGGGCTACGGACACACTGCTGCCAGCACGCCACTCTCGTCATGTTATTGGTCGCTCAGCCTCATAAAGCATCGTGAAAGATATTAAAAGTTGTCACTTATGTGAAGAATAGTATTTCTTTAGGCAAAAAATTGAAATTTCTGTCTCAGTGTCTTAGTTTACGTAGGATTATATACCACGAGTCATTCAAATGGACAGGGAATATCAAGTGAATTTAGCGAGTCAGTTCAGTACCATACGCGGAAGTGATTGCACTGTTACAGTGTTGCCAAATGTTTGTGACGATGTTGCCAATTCTCAGCTATGCTAGGAAAAGCTCTGTATCGTTATAGGAGGAGAATCCTGTGCTCGTGTCATAGGAGGATACGGAGAGGAGTCGCGGGGTTTGGTTAATATGCAGCGTTTTCTCCTACCAGCTGTGCCAACATTCAGGTGTGTAATCTTCCATCACGATTACAGTTTCCCGCAAAATATATACGAATAAAACACTTACCTTGTTACTTTGTTACAAAAGATTATTTCAGTTCAATAAAAAGTCTTTGGAAATCAACTTTGCAACCTGTCACGAAAAATAAGATAACAACCACTTTGCAACTCGAAATCGATTGCATCTATGTGCAGTCTTGTGGTCATACAAATAGAATTTCATGAATTGCACGAGAATGTAGAAAAATGCGAGTGGAAGCTGTAAGAAACACAGTTACCTAATTATTCTGTACCATGTAATAATCAATTCATTTTATAATTTACGAGAGAAGAAACTAAAAATTATGCCCATTAAGACAGATACTAAAGTGCAGATGCTGGCACTGTGCTGATCTGCGCTTCTTCATCTTCAGATCTATACAAATTATGTATACTAACCAGCGTATTCATTGCTTTCGTAATCTTTCCCTCTTGTTTTGTCTTCTTATGATGAACTGGATCCACACCCATGAGTCTGATTTTTTCTTTGTATCTTTCCATCTACTATCTTTGTGTGTTATTGTTCGGTGTTCAAAAAGCAAAATATTATGCCTGCTCCCACGAGGTATTAAAATGAGGTCGCAAAAAGGCTAACGAATTATAATCAAAATACAGTGAGACGCCAATTTGTCTGTCGTCATGGTCTTAAGTGGACAGAAATAGTTGGGTGTTATTGTCGTCTTTTCTTATTGAGATTTTCATTTTACCCTGACACAAGACGCCGAGATAAATGTGTATATTCTCCGTGGCGAAACATCCCACATTCCATTCATCCTGACCCATTCGTTACGTGCATCGGCGGCAATGAGTGATAGGAAAGCTGTTGTGGGGTGACGAATAACAATAACAATGGTAGTAATTACAAATCAATAATCAAATATGTTTACTGCATTACAGACGATTAAAAAAACAACCAAGAATGGCTAAGTGTTTAATTGGCGCACTGAGTAGGTGTTCTTACCACTTTGTTACTGAATTCTGTTCTAGTTGTTTGCAGAGAGAAAACAAAGAACCCTGTAGCCACACATATCGCTACTACAACGAGATATTACCTATCAACTATTCTTGCTTTACATCACGAAACTAACATGGCGTCACTGAGCTGATATTTGAAACACATTTCTGTTTTCTCTCTCTTTCTCTCTCTCTCTCTTTTTATTTTTTTTTTTAATTTTTTGAGAAAAGCATCGAGAGCCGCGATAATAAGCAAGTAGGCATATAACCTATTTACAGTTATTTTCATCGGGATACATAATGCAAAAATACAACTTTTAAGTGTGTTATTGCGCAATTGCAGTTATTGACAGTCTATTCGTGAGCTTGCTCGCATTCAGTGGGGTGAAACCTATCACAGAAGCAAGCAAAACACAAATATTTCTTGCACCATGCGCAACACATAAACGAAATCTCGCTGCACTGACGTGTTGTCCGATATATGGCATGGAAAACATATCTGATTCATGTTGCTAAATACAGCTCTATCAGATATCAATTTGGAAGCGTATCAAGTGTATAAAAGTATATCTTGAAATACGCAGAAAGGCCCATAGAGGTATTCGACTGAAACATAGCCATGACCAAAATTGTAACTGGGGTCGACAGCATCGTCGTCTACCACCTTGACAACTCGAACGGTGACAGTGCTCGGCCGGTTACTTACGTTTACTGGTATCAAAGCTACAGCATGAAAACACAAAAATGTTAATAACCCGAAGACCATTAGTTGTGGAACCCATAGAAAGTAAAGCAGTCATCAGTCACAAGAGTGGTTTGAACACCACAGTGCTTTAATAGGCACGGACTTGTTGGAGGTGGTATGCTGTTGCTTTCATCCGACCTTTGAGTTGACTTACCTAGCCAGTTAATAGGGGAACCTACAGTTTTGCGTGGCTTTCGGACCACAGTGCAACTCGGCATTTTTCACATCAACAAACACTGCCCCAGGGGAAATATGTGTAAAACGGCACATAAAAATCGTGGGACTGGTGAGGGATCGAACCTGAAACCTTCGTATCCATAGTCTTGCTGTTTATCACTTTGCCACCATGCAGCCAACACTGTGGTTTCTGCTTGCCATTAAAATTAAGGATCTCTCGTTCGTGCCTGTGTTGGCACTTGCGTGTCCCTTAGGAGACCTTACCTTTGGGATTACCCTCGTATACGTGTGTGCAAACGCCTTCCAATGCCCACTCAAGGAAGACAAGGATACCTAGTCTAGCTTCAATATTACGAATACGCCTCTGTTTGTCGATGAACACAGACTTAGGTTGGTAATCATTTTGAATATTTATCAGCACTGTACCCATTGGTGTGAAACTCGTTTTCTACCAATGATTCCCACAGCTACAGGAACACTACTTTAATACCTCTTACACAAAATACTTACGCAGTGCTATCAGACGAAAAGATCAACCTGACACAAACTGTGGAAAGTTTGTTTTACAACCTTCGTGCCTGGATAAAGAGCTTTTCCTATTTGAGATATCTGTGCACGTTGCTGCATAAGACGATTTAAGAAGAAACTAAATTCCTTCAGCTACGCCAATGTTTAAAGAAATCGTGTTAACGGCGCTAAATCATGGTTTGTAAATCATTTACCAGCCGTACTCTGCCGCATTTCGCTGTTTCGAAGGCAAAAAGCTTACTGACAAATTTCACAGAAGGAAAAGGGGGACGAAATGTCTCCCACTCGAAGGTCATGTTGTTTTACTTAAATGATTACAAAATCGGGTAAAACGGACAATGAGGTTGTCAGTATAAGCACATTACTGTTGTCAATATGATGTTGCACCGCCCAGGGCCTGTAATGATAAAGGGCCCGTTTAGGTCAGGTATATTGTACACAGAAGTGGAAGAGAGAGCACCACTAAATTCTACAATCCGTATGCATTTCATTCACACAGAAGTTACTGTTACAGTGTACTTATGGAGCCCAATGAGTGAATTGCATATGTTCCGGTGAGAAAGAGCACTGGCAAACAGTCTTCGCTACATTAGGTTGCTTAAACTGGCGTCACTTTGAGCTATAATTTATGGCCAGCGACTAAGTGTAAGGACAGTGAGTCGGATGCGGGTTTTGCAACTGTGAAAAACTTTCCTTACATTATGGAAGCGAATATTAAATTTGAACAAATTTTGCGGAAATTTTGGACTTGGATTGCTTAGAATGAAAATCTTTCTATTTATTGCAAAGGAAAACAATTGATTTTCTAAAACACTCTGTGTCATACACAACTTGAAACCGGTCACGTCGACCAAATCATATGGAAGAACCGACAGCGACGTATATTGGAAGGCAGTAAGATCCCTTGGCTTTTGGTTTGGCAGTATTCGACAGCTTTTTCTAGGCGCAAGTAAATGAAGAAAGGCAGCGCGTTTTCGTTATCAAGTAACGTCTTCATCAGTTACTTTAGTTTTAATGTGATCTACGAGTTATTGCTGATGTTTGATATTAACATGAAAAGGATTCCGTAGACAGGGAAAGAATTTGTTCTTGGGCAACTACTTCTATAATGATCAAAAGGACTTAAATGATCTTCAAGCGCATGTGTTCCAGCAGTGGTAAGAAGAAAATGATAGTAATAATGACGGTGATAATCGAATTATCCGGTAACTTCACACTTCACAGTGGATTTCCTGTAACTAAGAAATTTCCTGAATTAGTGAAAATTTCAAAATGGCTTCAAATCGAGGGTATGACGCCTAGAAGAGTCTTTACATTCTGCTGACATGAGAATAGCATAATCTACACGTCAGAAGCTTGTCTCTACTTAACCATTTAATAGACTCGCGTTTTTTTCCACCGTGACTAGTTTAGTAAGCTAAGCACATCATCCATTACAGCACACTCCTGGGGCTGGGAAATGTGGCACAATGGTCTGGTGGAACGAACTATCACAAGTGCAATGGGTGGGTTCAGGCATTTACTTTTAAGAGGCACAAATAGATTTACTTTACCTCTGGTAACCTCAAGAGAAAGCTGTTATAATCCAGAATCCGCATTAAACATCACGTTCCTTCATTCCAAACAGGGCAGAGCTGATTTACGTTGGAAAATGACATAGGTGGAGGTCAGGGTAAACAGAAATACTGTCACCAGTAAACTTACTTACATTAGAAAATTTTATTTTATTTGATGAACTCATAGCCGTCTAAAGGAACAGGGCTCTTATTTTAATTGTACTTGATTGAACTAGAGACGTTGAAAAATTTGGTGCTGGACTGTGATTCGAATTCGTATCTCCTCTTTCGAGGATCTGAATCTCTCGGAACAGTATAGTTCAATCATTTGATTCCTTTTCCCAAGACTGCAGTCTTCTCTAGGTCTCCTCCAAAGGTAAATATGTGGGTCCGAATCCTGATCCAGTACAAAAATATTCATAATTTCATTTCAAGCCCTATCACGCGCACACCGGCCTGCTAGTGAAAATGAACGTGCATTTTTAATGTCTGTTCATGTTGCCAACATTTTATGAGCAAACACGCACACATCTTACTGTTGGTGAGTAAGCAATTGATACTTAAACAATATTCGTGGACAATAAAGAAGAACGATAGGAGTGCGGTTCGATTGTCGCTCAGGCACAAAAATTTGTGTCCTTATTTTAAACACCTAGCAGCTGGCAAGAAAAACCGATACGTAACATTTGATTTTACCTAGTTAACAATCCGATTACGTCTTGTGTTCGTATCTCCGTCGCAGAACTTCACATCATTCGCTTCATCTTTAAATTCATACACACTTCGTTACTTCTGAATTGAGGTACATCAGACATCTTTCATGGTTAGTTAACAGGGATGAAAGGAGTCCCGGTTTATTACAAAAACTGTCGTCTTTTATTTTCAAGTTTAGATTTGGTAACTGATATAGGCGAAAATTCCGGTACTTCATGACTCTTCATGGATAGTCAGCAATATTATATGATTAGATTAGATTAGATTAATACTTGTTCCATAGATCATGAATATGACATTTCGTAATGATGTGGAACGATTCATTTTAATGAAAGATTTCTTTACATACCAGTATTCAACTTCTTTACAACAATTTTTTACGCTCTCTCTCTCTCTCTCTCTCTCTCTCTCACACACACACACACACACACACACGCACACATACACACACACACACACACACACATTCTCCACATTATCTTTTTATTTTTATTTGTTTCTTGTGCTCGACTATCGGCGAGGCACGAAAACGTCCGTGAATGAGTTTCTTAGTTTTGAGTACAGTTACGATATAAATATAAAAACAACTATGAGAATTACTGATTTATGATGCTTAGTAGCAGTCAGTTCTGAGTATTATTAGCAACTCAGTTCAAGTCCCTAAACCTAGTTACAGAAATGCGAATCAGACGCATTACATATTCCAGGCCGTAGCAGCCGCGTCTTTGAGGCGCCAGCTATGGTCACTTCCCAGCCCGCTGTAGGATCACATCGGTTCGTCTTCTTCCTGCTGGTAACGTAACTGAGATTTGGCAACAACGCAAGATATGTTTGGCAACTCTGTGATCGAGGAGTTACTTCCTGGTGTGCACGGAATTAAGCCTCAAAGTTCACTTGATTTCTCGTGTCATTTCCATTGAATAACCTGAGTTGTTATCGCTTGAGGTGTAACAGAAGATTGTAAATTTACGGTTTTCTGCCCAGCAAAGTCATTGAACGTGGCAATCGCAACTAATCTCGTCCTGTAAAGAGCGGTTTACGAGTTCTAGCCACTATTGGCCTCGTAAGAGGAAGGCGCAAACCATACCTATCCGCTAACTCTGTGTTGACGTGCTAACCTGTGGAAACGCGACTGTTATGGTTTGCGGTTCCAGCCTCGCTGAATGTAACGTTCTTATCCCTCCTGTGTAAGAGTTGCAAGCAGTCAGATCAAACATCGATAAGCAAATCGTAAGAAAATACTTTCAGCTCATAGCGCAATGGTGAAAAACATACAATGCTGCACAACAGGTAACGCCTCTTTCCGCTGCTGACAAGCAAATTTTGGGTTTCTAGGAATACGTAGCTTTATTTATGAAATGCCACGTTTGCATACCTGTTGAGAATGACACAGCATACCATTTAAACAAGGACCCAATCGAAATCTAAGTGAATAGTGTTTTACTAATTCGTGCAGATAGAGGCACGCTTGTGTACAGATACTCAGTTTTGTTAAAACAGACTTTCGTCGTAAGGTTATCGTGGGTAGTTTTATTTCATTTCTTACAATACAGTGCACAGTTTTCGTAAGGTTTCTTTTAGCGTTGTTAAAACAATACTAAACATGAGAGAGAAATTAATCATCAACGATATATGCGAATTCTCTGATGTTATCTATAACAGTCTGACAATGCACGTGCAGTTTATTGATTATATGCATGTAGAAAACTTGTTCTGAGTTAAAGCTGTCAAACAAGGCTTGAAGAAGAATAAAATGCCAGTGCCAGACGACAGCTAATGTAGAAACTATTTTTCTGACTATTTTGGCACGATGCGCTCTCCCGATACATAATACAAAAGCTTCGAGACGCATCTGCTGCCTGGCCGTCTATTAAACCTGAAAAGAACAAAATGACGCAGAAGTTAGCCTTTTTTCCACATGCGACTATGTTGGGTTGAGAAGCGAAGAGAATTATGTTCAAAGTTCCATTAAATTGATAACTTCAGCAGACAGCAGAATTGCGTTTTAAAAAAATGTAGTAGTGAATGTAATAGAACATGCGACACTTACCGTTACGCTACTAGCTGTGACGCAGCTACAGCACCTCTGGAAGTGAACAACAGTTCCTCCAGAACTTCGGCATTCTACAGTGCTGTGAGGTAATGCATATGGCCGGATATAGACTTCTGAGAGACAGACAGTTACAGCATTTCTTTTGCACTGAACGATGGTTTCAACAAACAGATAGCGCAATAGAGTAGCTCAAATGGAAAGGAACACTTCCTATTTAAATTTCTGCGGCAGTTATGTGTAGGTGGCAGTTACGTGATTTTATTTCGGTAATTACGAGGTAGAGTCGAATGTATGCACTGGGTAGCCAAGGCAGCTAGTTCATGGCGATTCGGTCAACCAAGTAAATGAATGTACTGAACATCCTGCAAACCAGTACAGGGAGCCTGTGTGTCAGAATTCTCATCTTGTGTGCCGGAACGGTGTTATGATAGAGAAATGAGTCGTAGAGAAGAGGGTTTGTCGGTGTGTTGGACTGATGATAGTTTCATCTGATGTTGGTCTCAGTTCGATTCCAACTTCTGCCAATGTTTTTTGATAGGGGCCCGGGTTCACGGGTTCGCTTCCCGACGGAGTCAGGGATTTTCTCTGCCTCGTGATGACTGGGTGTTGTGTGCTGTCCTTAGGTTAGTTAGGTTTAAGTAGTTCTAAGTTCTAGGGGACTGATGACCATCGATGTTAAGTCCCATAGTGCTCAGAGCCATTTGAGCCATTTTGATAGGGAGAGGCAGATTCTATTCTCTTCTGGCTACACCAAGTGAAGAAGGTATAATGGCATTGTGGTCTGAAAATCACATTAAACATGATATCCCTTCTCTACCAAGTAGACGTTAGGTGGAACCAAAATAAAGTAAGGAGTGGCCCCATGTAGAAACTCTTATCACCAGTAACCTTTCTTATACTAGTTATTTATTTCTAGTGACGAAACATCCCCTGTGTGTGGTCACAGGACACTTATTCCATCTTTTATTTGAGCTTCTGTATGTCGATAAAATTGGTTCGGAACTGGGAATGCAACTCAGACCGCCCTTAACGCGGAATTTGATCGCTTCGTGACAATACAGCTCGACTACAACTTGTTGTTTGTTCAAAACTGCAGATTCCTCAACATCTCCACATGAATGGGTTGGAATCCTGGCCCAGCACTAAACTTTTCACTATGTATTATCAAGCTGTAGCATGAGAACACCTATCTGCTGGTGGATAATAATTTTTATTTTTAATGCATTTTCATTCGTTGTCAACACTAACGATATCTGACGTTTTTGACTCCCAGTGAGACACAGATCTATTTGCGTGATTACTGTAGGTTCAAGAATGTTATTCCGAGCTGCTGGTGGAGAAAAATTAGGTAAGTGTCGATATGTTTGGGGTTCGATTCTCAGTCAGCACTGAACACCACGTCATATTATTTCTACTTCAAACATGCTCACATGTCGCTGCTGGTGTAACAAACCCATACTTAACGTTCCTTTTCTCTAGAATATAACAGCGATATGTGCCAGGTTGGAGTCCTGGGAAGGGAAAAATTAATGTTTCGTCTCGTCATTTCAGTTAATACATCTAGCTACTGCCGAAAAAATCCGATATGTCAAAGTTGATTGTGCTTCGATAACAATCCGGTTAGGTTCTGGGTTCGAATCCCTGTCCAACACAAAGCTTTACCACTGCATTTCAAGTAAGTTACTTGTGAAGACGCAGTATTTAACATCTCTCGTAGTTCGTTAACACAGATGCTGGGTAGGAATTCGCGACAGTTAAAAATGTTTACGTTATGTAATTTAAAGTTGATATTTGTTAACTGATACTGTCTAAAATCGAGGTATATCACTCTCTTTATGCCTAGTCAGGAATGACTGTTAATTTCCGTCAGTCACGAAATCTTAGTTTGCATGACCTGGGTTTGTATCCGTATGCAGAACGAGTCGGTTCGTCGTGTCATTTGAAGTTCATACATATTCTCAACTGTCTGCTCGTGAATAACGTAAATTTTTAATGACATTTTGTGTTAAATAACAAGTATGGCATGTTACTTTCAAGAGGAAATCACGAATACGACGGACGTACTACGTGCATTACCTATCTGACGTAATAATGAGAGTGCTAACATTTCAGGTATGTCAGTTATTGCAATAAATCCGAGCTTACAAACCTTAAGGACAGTATTATCTGTGATGAGGTGTTCCCCGATATTTGTAGTATCGTGGTATTACTTTACATCCTGAGTTATTGCGATACAGAGCAGTGTTTTCTAGTGGTGACTTGTTGGAACCATTTTCAATAGTCAAACGACTGTATCAAGGAGTGATTAGAGGACCTGCTAGACAGCTGCGTTATGTGTGTTGCATGGGAATCAGGCGAAACGCAATCCAGGTCGTTCGGATACTTTTGAGCATGATTGTACTTCGTTAACAATCCGATTAGGTGCTGGGTTCGCATCCCTGTCACAAGCTTCATATGATGGCATTTCAATTTTAAACCTGAGCATACCTTGTTCCTTGTGAATGACACCACATTAAACGTCGTTGGGGGTAGTTCCCAGGACGGTAACTGTTATGACAGGATTCCCAGTTCAGTACAAACATTTTCGTCATTTATTTTCAGGATCTGAACTGATAACTGATAATGGTGCAAACGTCTATACTTCACGTCTCTTTATGCCCAGTGGTCCGGTCTCAATAAGGCACAAACAAAGCTTAGCTTAATTAGCAATGGCTATAGGCGCTGGGTTTGAATCCAGGTCCAGATCGACGACGTTGGTCATGTCATTTAAAGTTCAAATTTGTGTACACGTAGCTGTTGATGTGTTACGAGAATAATGATATTACTGGTGATTCGCTGTTAATGTTGAGATTTCCTTAGAGTGCTTGTTGCCGTTAATCGCGTTTTCTACTGGTTTGTCCAATATCCAGTTTCCAGAGCCACTCGCCGTTGAGCGACCTTCAGCACGTGGATGGAAAACCTTTTAGAGAACGAAAAACTTTTTTCCAATTGCCGTACAGCTTTGTAACTCCATATATTGTCTCAAGTATTTAATTTTGAC
Organism: Schistocerca serialis cubense; assembly: GCF_023864345.2. NCBI lineage: Eukaryota > Metazoa > Arthropoda > Insecta > Orthoptera > Acrididae > Schistocerca > Schistocerca serialis. The sequence goes on from NC_064641.1 coordinate 261,731,690, forward strand.
TAAGGATTACTGTACGATATATGTAAAATAATCCGTTTTCTCAGAACTTTTGGAATGTCACTTGTTGCAATTAAGGTTAGTTTATGAGTGTTATGGGGTGTCTCATCGCTAAGGAGGTGTTTTCTAATATGTTTTGTATGACGATATTAGTTGACGCTTAGACTGACTGCCATAAAGACCTTTGGTCTCTTAGTAGTCTCTTGTGGTACCCATTGTGTGTAGTCAAATGACTGTACACCTCGGGGTTTTGGTGTTTAGAGGACCTGCAACACAGCTACGTTATGTTGGTTGTATGCAGCAGTGACCCACTTTTTTGGCTGTCAAGTGTACATGTGTGTACACAATCCAGACACTGAACTGGGCCAGACCTTGTTGAATTGCGTAAAGATGACACTTACGCCATGCACAATATAAACGTCCAGAGACACAAAAAAAACCTTTATTTATAAAATGTCAAACGGGCGTTCACATATAATTGAATGAGAGCAACCACTATCAACTTCACAAAATGTTACACGAATATTATTCATGTACGTTTTTAGTAATTTAAGTCGAGTAGTGATGGATAACTGAGAGTGGATGGACCTTAAGTTAGAATTGTGGGTCTTGCCATTCAAATGACAAGCACAGAGGTGCTTAAACATGTGTATTTGCCCTTTGCGATGTGTGTCCTTGTAATATAATTATAGTTTTCTTTTGAGTACTCTGACCAATAATTGTCTCAGGAATCGGCAGAGATTAAAGTAAAATTAGACCAAATAATGACCACGTCTTTAACATTAAATCCAGTCATTGAAGGTAGGTACCCTAGGAATGAGTGGGAGTTTGCATCAGAGAGGATAGAGTGGTAATCAATCCCCTGTAACTAAGCACATGAATGGATTAAAATACCAGTTACGGAGATACTAATTTTGTACCACAGGTGGTAACACCATAGGAGTCATCATCTGTATTACAAAATTGATTTCATGAGAGGGGCTATATAAGATGGCAAGAAGTATGCCTCTTACTTGAAATTATTACAGATCACCTAACTCACGTTGAGCGAACAGTAGGGCTGAACAAAAAGGACTGACAAGGCACAATGCATCTAGTAGAGGGTGTAGTATGGACGTATTGGAATAATTAATGTCGGGTGATGGTTTTAAAGTAATTCACAAGACATGAAAACTTTGTGGAAACGCGTCGATTTACTAGAGGCTAGTTTATCCCAGGGAAGTATACAGAGTTGACTGTGGCCGGCTGGGGAACAGTGAAGGGAAGTGACAATAGGCAGCTTAGGGCAGTTCAAGTTCTGAGAAAGCGGTAATGGGGCGCAGCCTCCAGCTGCCTTAAGATGAGTGACAGTGAGTGGGTGGTTGACCCCATGCTGGTGTACCGGGAAGCAGATGGAGAACTTGTACACCTGTTGATAAATGTCCATCATCCCGTTTTCAGTGAAACATGCGAGTAAGCCATGCAAAGCTACGGTGGAACTGTCAACAGAGGCCAAAATATGTGTGTTTGTGACTATAGCAACTTCACGCTGAATTCACGGTCTGCAGAGTCTGAAGTAAATCAGGTGATGAGCGACAGAATGAAATACGCCGGCCTCTGATGGGAATATAGGACCAAGGAATTTGAAGTACTCTCCTGGGAGTCAGAATTCCGGAAAAATTGGTTTTTGTGCAGACGCTAATGTTGATGGGTGGCCTGGGAGGAGCTAAATAGCAGAACTTGAGAGGAAGGGAAATTTTGTGGGAATTTGTTCACTTCCCAGAGCAGGCTTTGGTCGGCGCTGGGAAGTGATGCATAATTAACACGACTTCTGCTGCAATTGGCGTAAGTGATTTTGCTGGAGGGGAAACAGAGGCGAAGAACAGACTGGGAGAAGTCCCCATAGAGGTCTTCTGTTCCCAGCTTGCCTAGAGTGCTGACGTGGCGTTCTTTACTCAGCTTGCCTGAAAGAGAGTGAGCATCTCTGCAGTTTAGGACTTAGCAAATGGAACGATTGAGCTTGGAGATAGAAAGTGTTCGTTCAGCTATGTACTGAGCAAGATAGCTAGAAGTGAATAGACTAGCGCAGCCTTGCAGCACCACGAGGTTGGCCGTCGTCCGCATAACGATGACTCCCCGCCACGCTGAATTCGGTGATATTGCGCCCTCTCCAGCCACTGATTAATTTTGATTAATTTGTTGGATCACGTCGGCAAAGTTTCCACGAGGGTTTCATGGGCCATGTATTGTAGAATTCTTCTCGCACTTCGCATTACGCCTGGGTCAGTCGATAGGAATTACTTTTGATTTATCGCGCTTTACTCCACACAAACGCAATTTATTACCACTGCCTGTTAGGAAGGTCATGTAATGTGATGATTGAAGGTCGTGAGTTAAAATAAATCTGTGCTAATCGGCTGCATCTGTTTTCAATCAAGTAGTTGAAATCCCAAGTCACTTTCTTAATTAATTTTATGTTCAACATCTGCATCTGGTGTTCAATAGCTGAATATAACGTCAATGTGCACCCCTTTTTAATTAAAAGGGATCAATTCTGAATCAATCAATGCCAACACTGTCACCTCAGTTCAATCAGGAGTCACAGGGCCTTATTACTTTCTTTGCGTTATCCGACATTGCGGCAGTTTTGCACTCTCTGTTGATCTGTTAGTCAATTACCTGGGGTGAACACACACCAAAACTAGATAAGTGACAGGTGGGGTGTTACAATGGAGAACGCTTAATTTACCAGAGTACCTTTTGCATTATCAGAAAAAAACCGCAGCATATACAAAGTGAAGACGTCATTAAAAAAAAAAGACAAAGTACTAAACTTCTATTACAGAGCTGGCAAGATGCGAAAGTCTGAAATGTGTGTCGCGGTACAACAACCTCTTCTGTAGAAGGAAACCGAATCCTACTAGCGAAGAAAGGTGTGAATACGCAACGGCTGTTGTGTTTGCCTAATCTCACTGGAATTTTTTAGATGCACCTCGCAACACAGCAAGCCCAGAGGTCGTGCAAGTGCAGTGACCTGCGGACTTTGACAGAGGGCTAATAATCGGCATGAGGCCATGCGAGTGTTTACTGACATGTCACACAGACAGTTTGCTGCAGTTCAATGGCTGCAGAACGCAAGTTGACAAGGTGGCCTCAGGATGACAGTGTGAGAGGAAGTGTGGGCAGAGGTCCTTGCGGAAGGCCTACACTGGGAGGTGACCGTGGGATAGTTTGACTGCCTCTGAGGCGTTGATAGACGGCCTGAAATGTCAGGAGAGTACACAAGCAGGATGTCACTATTTTATGTTGACAATAGATTACGAGGACGTGGGTTGAGATCTCGAGCTGCCATGTGTCGTTTGCCACTTACACGGTCCACAAACAACAGAACTGAGACATAGGGTTTAGTCAGGGGCAGCTGGGACACTGAGTGGCGTTCATTGGTGTTGAGTGATGAGCCTTGTTCTGCTTATGGCGACCAGAACGACACCAACATGTCCGTAGACGACTACGAGAAAAATCATGGGAAGCAGCGATTTTCAAGAGAATGCGGTTTTGTTGGAGCGTTGGAGGAGACACTTGATGACAGAATCATGCTGTGTGGAACTGCTGGATATCGCAACAGGATCGATGTGGTGATTGCTGAGTCAAATGGTTCAAATGGCTCTAAGCACTTTGGGACTTAACATCTGAGGTCATCAGTCCCCTAGACTTAGAACCACTTAAACCTAACTAATCTAAGGACATCACGCACAACCATGCCCGAGGCAGGATTCGAACCTGCGACGGTAGCAGCAGCGGGGTTCCGTACTGAAGCGACTAGAACCACTCGGACACAGCGGCCGGCGTGATTGCTCGCTCGTAGGTGACAAGAACGGCAAAGACCATCGTCATAGTCCTCTTGATCAGGGTACGAATAAATGGTATATTCGAGCAGGATATGTAGTCTCCACTTCGGTGCTATTAATTTTACTAATTGAAATTTTATGATAAAATGATCCTCTTACGAAATTATATCTCTGTATTTGAAATCGCAACTCGTGACGACAAAGATATTACCAATATTCCTGGGGTGCTAATCCATGTCCTGGCGTATGTTTTAAAATTCATTGTTTAGTTACCAGTCGACTGAATGCCGAGCCAAGGGGTCCAAATTGGCCCGCAACTGGTTTCCGTCCAGCCTTTGGAAAAAATTCTCGGTAGGGATCGAGGGACTGTAGAATTTAAGTTTTTGAGACATCAATTGCAAAACTTCTTAAGTAAAGAGACAATGTCCATAATGTGTAAATAAATGTATCACATCGGTACATTACCAGACTAACATTAACGTCACGGGCGCTATAGTTTTGACATCTCGCATTAACAGCGCTGCTGTCGTTTCACGTGACGGGGCGGACCGCGAGCGTAAACACGTGAATCAGGCACACGGCTCACCAAAGCTTGTCCACCCCACATCTAGTTAGAACGGTACGAATTCTACCTGTTTCTCCTGAAATTGCTATTTTATTACATCGATAAATAGACTACTGTCCATTAAAATTGCTACACTAAGAAGAAATGCAGATGATAAACGGGTATTCATTGGACGAATATATTATACTAGAACTGACATGTGATTACATTTTCGCGCAAGTTGGGTCCATAGATCCTGAGAAATCAGTACCCAGAACAACCACCTCTGGCGATAATAACGGCCTTGATACGCCTGGCCATTGAGTCGAACAGAGCTTGAATGGTGTGTACAGGTACAGCTGCCCATGCAGCTTCAACACGATACCACAGTTCATCTAGAGTAGTGACTGACGTATTGTGACGAGCCAGTTACTCGGCCACCATTGACCAGACGTTTTCAGTTGGTGAGAGATCTGGAGAATGTGCTAGCCAGGGCAGCAGTCGAACATTTTCTGTATCCAGAAAGGCCCGTACAGCACCTGCAACATGCGGTCGTGCATTATCCTGCTGAAATGTAGGGTTTCACAGGGATCGAATGAAGGGTAGAGCCACAGGTCGTAACACATCTGAAATGTATCGTCCACTGTTCAAAGTGCCGTCAATGCGAACAAGAGGTGACCGAGACGTGTAACCAATGGCACCCCATACCATCACGGTGGGTGATACGCCAGTATGGCAATGACGAATACACGCTTCCAATGTGCGTTCACCGCGATGTCGCCAAACACGGATGCGACCATCATGATGCTGTAAACAGAACCTGGATTCATCCGAAAAAATGACGTTTTGCCATTCGTGCACCCAGGTTCGTCGTTGAGTACACCATCGCAGGCGTTCCTTTCTGTGATGCAGCGTCAAGGGTAACCGCAGCCTTGGTCTCCGAGTTGATAGTCCATGCTGCAGCAAACGTCGTCGAACTGTTCGTGCAGATGGTTGTTGTCTTGCAAACGTCCCCATCTGTTGACTCAGGGATCGAGACGTGGCTGCACGATCCGTTACAGCCATGCAGATAAGAGGCCTGTCATCTCGACTGCTAGTGATACGAGGCCGTTGGGATCCACCACGGCGTTCCGTATTACCCTCCTGAACCCACCGATTCCATGTTCTGCTAACAGTCATTGGAGCTCGACCAACGCGAGCAGCAATGTCGCGATACGATAAACCGCAATCGCGATAGGCTACAATCCGACCTTTATCAATGTTGGAAACGTGATGGTACGCATTTCTCCTCCTTACATGAGGCATCACAACAAAGTTTCACCAGGCAACGCCGGTCACCTGCTGCTTGTGTATGAGAAATCTGTTGGAAACTTTCCTCATGTCAGCACTTTGTAGGTGTCGCCACCGGCGCCAACCTTGTGTGAATGCTCTGAAGAGCTAATCATTTGCATATCACAGCATCGTCTTTCTGTCGGTTAAATTTCGCGCCTGTGGCACGCCATCTTCGTGGTGTAGCAATTTTAATGGCCAGTAGTGTATTGGATGCTTCAGTAGTAGATCTCCAAAACATATTTAAGCTGCAACATCAAGTTACGATAACAAAAAAAAAAGGTAAAAGATCCTATGTGATTCACTTCATTGTTGATTTTATACCGTTCTGTGTTTTAGAATTGTGTTGTCTACGTATTAAGCGACCACTGCTGCTCCGAGAGAGGTACTGTTTGCTGTATCCAGTTGCTTATATGTTCGTCCTCTCATGCAAGATGTAGATAGCGGACTTGTTTGTGTAGTAATGATATGAAATCATAAGAGAAAATCAAATTCAACGTTCAAATGTTTACAAATTTTTTATTGATCACCTAGTTCCATTTAAATTACTAGCAAACCTACTTTACTTAAGACATGACGGATAATGCTAGAGCCAACACTGCAGTCAGCAGGCTTCTTGACTGGCCTGCCTGTTCCATTGATTTGTCACCTATAATGCATATTCACGACGAGATAGGGAGAGGCATCCTTTCATACTTTCATGAATTGACACAACGTGTGTTTTAGGCGAGCCAATAAATTCCTCAAGGTGCCATTCTGAGGCTGTTTTCTTCCATTGTACTATTATTACAAGATCATATTTGCTCTCTTGCTGGGTGCACCTCATAGTGATGTTGATGAAGGACATGAGTTGCGAATGGCATTAAAGTATAATCATTTCACATCCATTACGTGATAAATAACTCAACAAATTTTGATGAATGGTGCAGAGTGGCTTCATTGTGCAACAGTTTACATTTTAATCAGAATACATTCCTGCAATCGCCTTTGGAAGCTACACGTCACTCCTTCCAAAACTGACTAGTCTATTATCTCAACTGCTGGACGGTGGGATTGGGAGAAGAACCAGCTACGGGATACTAGGTAAACGGGAAACTCTCCGTGCCGGCCGCTGTGTCCGAGCGGTTCTAGGCGCTTCAGTCGGGAACCGCGCGGCTGATACGGTCGCAGGTTCGAATCCTGCCTTGGGCATGGATGTGTGTGATTTTCTTAGGTTAGTTAAGTTCAAGTAGTTCTAAGTTCTAGGGGACTGATGACCTCAGGTTTTAAGTCCCATAGTGCTTAGAGCCATTTGAACCATTTGAAACTCTCCGTCCTTGGATAATTATGCTTAGTGGGTAGCTTATTCTGACAAATTGCAATGCCTGACGAAAACTAAATAAATAAATAAAAATGAAATTAAATGTGGACCCAACAGGGGAGACGGACATGGAATGAAACTTCAAGGGTAGAGACGGTATCTGATATTATTAAAGTGATCACGAAATCGAGTAAAATTTACAATGGACTTCAGGCTATGAACATAATTATCACTATGAAGTTGCACCTCTTTTCGTTTGAACGTACGAGGGCGTGACGAAATGCAATTCTTCCAAATCTTTCACACATAAACTCTATGCTTTTTAAATAAAACGAACATTATTGGCAGTCTACATATTTTTTCATCATGTCTACAGATTTACTCAACATAGTCACCCTTACGACGAACACACTTCTCACAACGAGAGGTCTGCACAATGTTTGACTTTGCTGACGGAGCCACACTCTCACGTCTACTTGCCCAGCGTCATCACCATCAAAGTGAAGCTCTCGAAGGTGTCCTTTAAGTTTTGGAAACAGTTGAATGTCGGATGGGGCCAAGTTGTAACTGTATGGAGGATGATCGATGACGGTGAACTCAAGGCGTCAGATTGTTGCAGATGTCGCAGCGCTTGTGTGCGGTCTGGCATTTTTGTGCTGCAGGAGACGGCATTACGTGTGTGGACGAATTTTTCTACGGTTAGGAACTTCATTGCAGCACGCTGTTTCTCACACACCGACATATTTACGTTACACAGCACCATGTTACACTCTACCATACGGAGCCCTCTAGCGGAAGAGGGCTGCAAATACGTAGACATGAAGAATAACGTTGTAGAATGTTAATAACGTATGTTTTATTTAAAACGGTTTAAGAGTTTCTACAAGAAAAATTGGGAGGTATTATTTTTCAGCACGCCCTCCTAAACACTGATTCGACTAGTAAGGGCCGGCCGCGGTGGTCTAGCGGTTCTAGGCGCGCAGTCCGGAACCGCGCGACTGCTACGGTCGCAGGTTCGCATCCTGCCTCGGGCACGGATGTGTGTGATGTCCTTAGGTTAGTTAGGTTTAAGTAGTTCTAAGTTCTAGGGGACTGATGACCACAGTAGTTGAGTCCCATAGTGCTCAGAGCCATTTGAACCATTTTGACTAGTAAGGGTGTTGTAAACTATTGTATCCTCTCCTGAGAAAACTCTCCTCAGAATCTGTAAAGGGAAGTTAGTTACCCTACCAGACCTGTTTTTGAGTTACGCTCTTATTTCATATTAGAACATGTTTTTTTAAGTGTTGGTGCTTGCTGTTCTGCATATCGTGGATGGCGTGGAGTTGACGACAGAACTGGACCCACAGATGTGCTATCAGGGACAGATCTGCGGATGTTGCTGGCCACAGAAGTTCCTCAACATCACTAGGACACTTCGTAGAGACATGTGGAATTGTGGACGATCGTTTTCCTGTTGAAAAATGTCACGACGATACTGTCACAAGAGAGGTGACAGGTGAGGACGCAGCATCTCCGTGACGTAATGTTGTGCTGTAACAGTTCCCTCAGTCGCTACCAGTCACGACTTCGAGTCATTCCTGATGCCCTTCGCACCATCTCGAAACGAGTAGCACAGCTGTGTTTCTGCAAAGCGTTGGAACAATGGAACTTCTGTCCATGTTGCCGCCATGCTTTCCGGACGGCAGTCAATGTAGGTAGTGCAGTACCACGATTCATGGCTGAATGCAAGCGGTGCCACGCATCAGTAGTCTACCCTTTTTGGTGGTCATTACAACACTCCAAAAGCAGCCGTTTGTGTTGTGGTAGTAACGGCAGCCTACGCATGGGAAGATGATTCCCTAGTCCAGCTGAGGCTGTTCTCCGACCAAAGGAGTGAGATGACACAGAATGTTGCAGATAGTCCATTACTTGGATCTGAAGGTGTGCAGTCGGGCTTGGTACACAGTATGGCGATCAATTCTTTTGGTAGTCAGACGTGGTCTGACAGTATTCCTGCCCAAATCGGGCCACTGTCATATCTGAATGCTCCACAAATCTGGACACTACGTTGTACGACCAACTGGCCAATTGGAGACCCACAATAAGGGTTCTTGCGATCTCTGTCTCACACGAGTACGTAACATCACAGTGATCAGGTCATCACTTAAAATCTGATGCTGATCATTTCCCTTAAACAAGTTATAACTAACTTCCCTTTACATACTTTTAGGACAGTTTCCTTACACCAAAACAAGAAAGAAATGTCGAGTAAACTTGAGCTCTAAAATGCATACTTTAACAGGCATGAGCACTTGCTCATCTTCGCTACTGTGAAACAAATCTCTTCGAGTGGACAAGTGCTCACAGCTCTTAACATATCGCATTTTACAGCCCACATTTACCGGACATTTCTTTACCTTCTCCCAAAATGTGGAAAGCAAAGAGAAGAGATGTGTTTCACAGTACCATAGCTCTTAAGGTATGTATTTAAAGCCCACGTTTATTAGACATTTTTTCTTGTTTTGGTGTAAAGATCCTGTCCTCAAAGACTCTAAAGGAAAGTCAGTTTCACCCTGCATACGCTACCAGTCCTGATGGGGAGAAATACTAACGCTATGGCTTTTTTACTTTTAAGTTACGTCCTTATTTAGAATCAGAAACTTTTTTTCACACTATGGCTTACCTCCATAATTCCATAAAAGTATGGTACTTTTACAAATGGAATTCATGTTAAAGAAGTGAATCAGTTCAGGGCGTCGAGCTGTTCGAAATTTTTTTAAAGACTACATATGTTCATTATCGCTTGAAATATCAATTCATTTCTTTCTTTAATAACTGCATAAGAGACTGGAGTTCTTTGAACCGTAGTGGGTACACAGTAAATATATTTCAGAACTGAAACACATCGTAGAAAAGAGAAATGTTAAGTCTCACACCATGATGCAGCTCCAATTGGGCCAGCCGCTGTGGCCGAGCGGCTCTAGGCGCTTCAGTCCGGAACCGCGCTGCTGCTACGGTCGCACAGGTTCGAATCCTGCCTCGGGCATGGATGTGTGTGATGTCCTTAGGTCCTTACGTTTAGGTAGTTCTAAGTCTAGGGGTTGATGACCTCAGATGTTAATTTCCATAGTGCTTAGAGCCATCTGAAACATTTAGTTCCAACTGGACGACATGACAGTGTGTCATACTACAGAATTGAAAACTCAGTCCTGTAGCTTTCTCAAATCAAATGGTTCCAAGCACTATGGGACTTAACATCTGAGGTCATCAGTCCTCTAGACTTAGAACTACTTAAACCTAACCAACCTAAGGACATCACACACATCCATGCCCGAGGCAGGATTCGAACCTGCGACCGTAGCAGCAGCGTGTCTCCGGACTGAAGCGCCTAGAACCGCTAGGCCACAACGGCCGGCTGTAGCTTTCTCATCTCGTACCTAGGGCAGTAGACTAATCCGAAACTAAAGGTTTTGTCCAGTGAGAAACTTGAAGATTTATTCCTACAGCTCTCGTATATTGATGTATTCCTCAGAACATGCGGATTTTTCCACACATATTTGCACTGAACCATAGAGATAGAAGTTTCTATCACATACGTTATACACTATCAGGTCGAAAGTATCCAGGCACCACTAAATAATCCTGAACTGACCGCTAGATGTCACAAGAGGCGGACTAGACATTGCAAAATGAGGCGGGCAGTGTTGTGTTGTCAGTAGAGGTGCAGCAACAGCACAATGGATTCGTCAGCAGGGCTCAGTGACTTGGAAGGTGGACTGGTCGCTGAATGTCACTTGCGTAACAGATTCATCAACCATTCAAAGCTGCCCGACTATTCGTCATCTGAATGTCAAGTGCGAACAAGAAGAAATCTCTACATCTAAACCAAGGCCAGCCAGACCTCATGTACTGACTACAGGATCCGTCGAGCGTTGCGGAGGGTGGCTGAAAAAAATCGCATGCAGTCAGCAGAAGGACTCACTCGTGAGTTTTAAAGTGCTGCCACTAGTCCAATTAGCACACTGATTGCTCGTAGGGAGTTAAGTAGAGTAGGGTACAGTGGTCGAGCAGCTCCTCATAAGCCACACATTTCTGTAGTCGATAATAATCGTTGGTTGAGGTGTTGTAAACAGTGACGCCATTGGGCAGCGGATCACTGGAACCGTCCAAAGCTCCACGTGGCTGTTCGCACATGATGTGGTTGTCTATAAGAAGGTAGCGCTGCCGGAAGACAGAAACGAATTCCGCAAAGAGCTGCAGAGGATCAATGAATGGTGCAGGGATTGCCATATGATCCTGAACGTCAAAGGAACGTGCTACGACGTGACAGAAGTCATTAGACAGCGATATGCACATTTAGATATGATGGTAATATCGCGTACACAAGGTAGAAAAGGGAAGTGCGTTGGTGGAGCTGTTATTTGTACTCAGATGTTTAATGTGGACAGGTTTCCGACCTGCTTATGGCAGCACGAGGGCATTTACAGACTTTGAACGTGGAATGATACTTGGAACTAGACGCTTGGGACATTCCATTTTGGAAATTGTTCAAATGGTTCAAATGGCTCTGAGCACTTTGGGACTTAACATCTGAGGTCATCAGTCCCCTAGAATTTAAAACTGCTTAAACCTAACTAACCTAAGGACATCACATACATCCATGCCCGTGGTAGGATTCGAACCTCCGACCGTAGCGGTCGCGCGGTTCCAGACTGAAGCGCCTAGAACTATTCGGCCACAGCGGCCGGTTCGGAAATTGTTTCGGGATTCGATATTCCGAAATCCACAGTGTGAAGAGCGTGCCGAGAATACCAAATTCCAGACATTACCTGTCCTACGGACAACGCAGTGGCCGGCGGTCTTCACTTAACTACTGAGAGCAGCGGCATTCCCGTAGAGTCGTCAGTGCCAACAGACAAGCAACACTGCATGTAATAACCCCAAAAATTCTGTGTGGAACGTACGACGAACGTGGTCGTTAGGGCAGTGCTGCGAAATTTGGTGTTAATAGGCTATGGCAGCAGACGACCGACGCGAGTGCCTTTGCTAACAACACGACGTCGCCTGCAGTGCCTCTCTTGGTCTCGTGAACAAATCGCTTAAACCCTAATGACTGGAAAACAATGGTTCGATGAATCCGGATTTCAGCTGGTAAGAGCTGATGGTAGGGTTCGAGTGTGACGTAGGTCCCACGAAACCATGGATTCCAACTGTGAACGTGACACTGTGCAAGCTGGTGGTGAATCCATAATGGTGTAGGATATGTTTACATGGAATGCACTGGGTTTTCTGGTCCAACAGAACCTATCATTGACTGGAAGCGATGCTTTTCGGCTACTTCGTTTACAGCCATTCATGTGCCTCATGTTCCCCAACAGCGATGGAATTTTCACGGATGGCAATGTGCCATGTTACTGGACCACAGTTGTTGGCAACTGGTTTGAAGAACATTCCGGACAATTCAAGTGAATGATTTGGCCACCCAATGATCGCTTGACATAAATCCGATCAAACATTTATGGCACACAATGTAGAGGTCAGTTCGTCCAAGAAATCATGCCCGACAACTTTTTCGCAATTATTTTCATGTTGCGTCCTTGTTGACATCCGATAAGACACATTTGTTTTCTTATCACATTTCTGAGCCGTTGCGGCTGGCGCTAGGGTGTTCTACTTGCATCGCTGATATCGATATTCGGCTGTCTCGCTATCTTTGTCTGCTCCCCTGCGGGTTTTCGGGATGAACGTGTGACGGAAGAGTCTTCGGTCGGCATTCATCGAGCCATCTTGTGTTGAAAACAAGCCGGCGTCCCTAACCGTGGTGCGTGGGCCTCGGCGTGCTCGCCGCCCTTGTCTTTTGGCGCGCGCCGGATGTACGGTGCCGATCACTGGGCGCTTTGACGTGCAAAACTGTGGTGGGTTCATCGTCTCACGCTGAACAGCTTCCCAGCTCGTAATTTGCAAGCTCCAAGTTATTCTGCGTTTAACTAAGAAGGTTGTCGAAGCTTGTTGTGGCCGGAGATGGTTCTGAACTCGGTTCCACAGTGGCTATTTTAAGGAGGCTGATGTTCCTCATTTCGTTTCTCATCATTTGCGGACTTTGTGTTTTAAGTGGTTTTCATGCAAGTTTTGAATTGTTTTAGGACATATTAACCGCTTGGAGACTGGTTTCCGTCGTGTACGCGCCTGGCAGCCGTAGAGTTAATGGTTCAATCATTTGTCACGGCAGCATTTGGTATATTTATTCAATGTTGAAAGTGCCTTAAGGCAACTGCATGTGATCTCTAAGTTTCCTGCTAATTTACTGGGAGACGGTTACGGTTAGAGTATTGCTCCAAAGGAATTTGGGGGCATGCTTATTATATATTGCAGTGTGGCTGTGATTTGACCTTGTTTTCATTGCAATCTATTTGTGCTGCAGGCCATTTGTTAAGTCTGCTCGTTTCCTGGTGTCGGTGCGGTTATGGATTCTTGTCATGACCGCATATTGTGAGGCTGGTTGGACTATATATAAATATATACCGCCTGCTTGTGAGTCTGTGCACAAGCCGTGGGGAGTGAACGCTCGTATTGCCTGCCGGCCGTAGGGTTATTGCTTCCAAATACTGCTGTGCGCCTTAACGCTGTTCTCTAAAGTTAAGTGAGGAAGTGAGGCCACTTTGTTAATATTAGCGTTTCTGTAAGTTGTTTTACTCCTTATTACTAGTCATTTTTATTCAACACTTATGTTAATCATTGGTGTATCTTTAATGAATGAGCAACTTGTTATTTTTCCTGTGTGCCAGTTTTGCGACCTTCGTTGTCCCTCTTTGCGTTTTTAGTTTAAGCATGTTCCACTGTGGACCTTTATGTGGGCAGTTCAGTTTTATTAAGCTTTATGATCTTTGTTTTTTAAATGAAGTTGTGGTATTATGTGGCTGTGTAACTTGGGGTTGGAAGTGTATAGTGTCACTAGCCTTTTGAGACATAGTTAAACAAGAACGATTGTTTATGATTGATTATTCACGGTACCTACTATCTATGTTTTTGGTTGTAGATGCAAAATATGATGCTTACTCGTGCTAAGCAATTCAATTAAAGTGAAAATTTGTATCTTGCATCAATAACAGGGCAAATGTCCGACTTGAAGTTTATAATAAAGTCTGTTTTGTGTCAAATTAAAACTGTAAAACAATCACAAGCTTGCCCATCACTAGTGATCTCGGGCTTCCTATTTTCTTTAAATAACTGTGGTGAGATTATAATTTTGATTTTCTAAAGAACTGAATAGTACCACGGTTCGGTCTACAAGGACACAACATCAAAACGTTTTATACATGTCTCATATATTTTGTTTGAAACTATTGGGCACTGTTCGCACTGATATTCTCTTATTGTATGGCGAGATAGAGTAATATGGAATACGTCTCTAGAAGTTGTGTCCAATTAATTTTGACAGTTGACGAAGTGGATTGGCCCTGGAAAAAAATTATTATATGCAGATGATCTGAATATGGCGATTTAATTTCTCTGAAATTAGTGTTTTTGTGCGATCTGGCCGAATAAAGAACCTTGTGTAGTGGTATAAAGAAAAGAATTTGACAAATAAAGTAATAAGTCAGAGAAGATAATTAACAACCATTATTACTCCAGTAACACCAAAGTAAAGTAACTAACGAGAAAATGCCAGATAGTGAAAGAACCATCGATATCGCATGGATGTCAAAACCATCAGACGTGTTTAAAAATGAATAATAATCAAATATACTTAATAATTACCTATAAATTGTAAATAAAGCACCAAAATTATGTACCATTTATTTATAAATAGCCTGATGATGGCATTTAAGCCGAATTACGCCTATTATGAAAACATACCGCAATCAGAGTTAGCAGTGTACTTGGAATTATAATTATACAATGTCCTGGAAAGGGATAAGTTGGTGATGATGGGGTGGGGCGTGGCGACCTGTAGCAGAGTCGTGCGCACTGGGCAGAGGTAGCTCAGAGCGACCTACAGTAACCGGGATTGCCATCCTAACGAACCGGAGGCGTGGGCAGTGACGTGTCACGGTTGCGGCAAATAAACGCGTAACGTCGTCAGTCACGCTTGTCAGCAAACCACGTCACGCAGGTGATTCACGAGGCGCCGGGTGCGGGCGGCAGGCGTCGCGCGCCCGCGGGACCAGAAGCGCGCGATTACGCCGTCACCCGGTCGGCGCTGCCGATGGCAGACGGGCGATACGTTAACGAGGAGCTAGCAGCCACTGACAGGGGCGTCATTAGCGTAATGAAGCGGCGATGCCGCCTCGTCGCGTTACTTCGTCACCGCGCGCTCCCGTTCAGGCACTGACGGAGGACCGAAGATCCCACCAGACTCGTGATTCGAATTCTAAATTTTCTCGTTTAAATTGGCTGTTTTGCTGCCTTCTGAAGGTGTTACACGGGCCTGGACAAAGAATAATGTTTTCTACTCTGGTGTAAACGCTGTGGCGCAGGAGCTCATTGGGGATGAAGTTTAGCTTTGGGGGGGGGGGGGGGGACGAAGCGTGGACTCTTCTTTAACAACTGCATTTAATCGTTATTAACATTACGAACTACGAAATTGCCAGAATGATGGAAGAATAACACAAAAGAAAACAGAACTCACGCTCAGTTTTGCAAATGACTTAACACCTAATACAGCAACAAGGACTTCATATATTATGCTATGAGACCAAGACGCTGATGTGTTCGATTACATCGATTATTACAATAAGCCTATTTCGCCGTGAGCGCCATCTCCAGGTTATCTGTGGGAAGTACATAGTTTGGCAAAATATTGCCAACTTTTGAAGTGAATTATTTAACGTATTATAGAATTATGATTTGCTACGTCTCTCTGGTGGTCTTGGTATCCATATGACATCGATGTCTCAGTTGCTGTCACACTACTATACACGTTTGCTCCGTTGATGTTGGTGGAGCTATAGTAGGTCTTATACTTTTTCAGAGGAGTTATATGTGAAGTTGTCGAATTGTTAAAGACTAATTCGTTACGACGTTACTTGACAGCTGTATTGACAGTTGAATCAGCTATGTTGTATGGTTACAGGCTGTTTGCTTCAACGGTATTCTCTAGGTCGTATCTTTGCTCTTACCAGCTGTATTATGGTTCGTGTTCATGTGGTTCTACGCTCATATGTAATTTAATCCTATGTTTTTTTGGAACTGGTTATGCCAGATACTGTTGTAAAGCGCGAGATGTATGGTAATTTCTCGATGTTGTTTTGCATTTAAACGTTTTCTTTCCAGCGGTTATTTTTAATTTAATGGTAACATGATCTCTGATATGTTTGTAAATTTTGTTTTTCTACTCATATCGTGTTCTTGAAGCGATTGAAACGCATTAACACACACAAAATTACTCTCATCAAATTCTAAATGAACAGATTGGTTATAAACACAAACACCAATGTTGACTGTGTGTCAATAGACCGCTTTCTTCGAGGTAATTCATAATGTTCGAACAAAATATATGTTCCAAAATCCTGCTGCATATCGACGTTAACGATATGGCCCTTTAATTTAGTGGATTACTCCTACTACCTTTCTTGAATATTGGTGTGACCTATGCAACTTTCCAGTCTTTGGGTACGGATCTTTCGTCGAACGAACGGTTGTATATGATTGTTAAGTATGGAGGTAATGCATCAGCATACTCCGAAAGGAACCTAATTGGTATACAGTCTGGACCAGAAGACTTACTTTTATTAAGTTAATGCATCTGTCGGATGAATGGCTATAGAGCACCGACCTCTGTGGTTTGGTCATCTGTAATCGGCTGCAGTGCTGTTTTTTTCCACATCATTGGATTTCGCAAAACAACAGGAGGTGTGGGGAAACAGAGAGAGATGAGAACTGTATCCCGCAGTCGAACGTTAAAGGCTATTCTGATATTGCTCATAAAACTAAAAGTAAATGGATTGCGCCTGTTTTCATGGAGACAACATTATTATCATCGTGACTGCGATTTTTTTGAATAGATTCTCGTTTATAAAAGGTGCATTGACGTTAAATACAACTGTTACAGTGAAATGTCTTTCCTCACTGAACGGCGTGCACCAGCGGAAGCAATCGATTGTGGCAGGGACAGTGCGGTACAAGCAACTCGCGGTCGGGATAGCTGTCATTTATCTCACTTTGTTCCGTGGTCTGCCAGCATCGCAGCCTATTGTGTCGGCATTGGTAGTGCTGACTAATCTCCTGGACCGCCTTGGCCTCCGGCTATGACTGGCCAAATCTATCTCCTGGGGTGGACTGCGTGGCTGCATGCAGAAGCCAGAAGAAGTGGTAGCATCAGATGTTTGAAAATGTATTCTGGAGAGTCTCCGGAATTTCGTTGTTGTTCCATGAGGGGGGAGGGAGGGGGAAGGACGCAGCCATTCCTAGAGATATGTTTAACGGATTGCAGGAAGCGTGTCCTGTTGTGACGTCTTTTGTCTATTTGTGACCGTTTTCCACAGGTCAGATAGTAGTAGTAATAGTAGAGGGGTGTTGGGGGCGCACGACAGCAAGGTCTTCAGCGCCCGTGCAGTATCATAGTGAGACGGGTGTCAAGAAAAAAAAACCCTCAGAACATTGACATAAAATGGAACATAAAACACGGGGAACAATCATTGAAAAAATGTGCTCACCCACACCGAAGCGTGGGATGAAGCAGGGCGTCAGCAGTAAAACATGGACAACACAGGAAGAAAATGGTAGAGGGAGCTATAACAATGTAGCAGATGGAAGTGACTGGCTGACCACAAGGAAAAAAGGGAGGAGTCAGCCACTCTGCAACACACTAAAACCTCCAGCCTAAAAGTTTAGGCCAGAGTCCAGACACATCACAAAACTTAAAAACCCTAGACACACACAGGTCAGAGACAGTATATCACTGCCACCAGATGGATCTCTTTGAGGACCATCAGCAACGAGTTAGAACAGGCCCATATCCCTACCTACAGTGAGGAGAGGGAGGGATGAAGGATGGGAGGTAAGACTGGCTCTAAGTTGATTAGTTCGTGACCGCACATCGGGGAGAACACACATGCAACTGCCGCCCCTCTCTCCTGGTGCACTCTTTTGGGGTCAGTTTTTGCAGTAGTTGTGTTATTACGATGATTTTTACGAACCCCAGTACGTGTGTGGCATTATGACCTGTCGCTTACGAGTGCTGATATTTTTCACGACAATTTCGATGTGTAACTAGAACAGTGAAGCAATTTCTAACAGTTGTGGTGGCGTGCATTGGCCTTCCTGAATTTCTATCACCAGTGCTGCAGCGTGATTGTCAAGCAAAGCAGTGAGAGGCGTCTGTAGCGAACTCTGACGTCAAACAGCGGTAGACAAAGTTCTCAGCTGTATGCTTACAGGTAATTTTAAACTCCTCTCTGTTCAGCACCAACCATTCGTCAGTTGAGCACAGTTCCCTCAAAAATAAACAGAACCTTCCACTCCAACCTTTTTGTCGCCAGCTTGTAGGTGAAGGGATCATTCTGTGTAGAGTATAAGTGTTTCTGCCGGTGGTTTCGAGTGGTATTGTGAATTTTTTTCCCAGCACAGTAACACAAGTTGTATGACATCGTCATTTTTTGAGCTGTATTGTGAATTTAGGTGCTCCTTGTGTAGTAATATGCATATAATTGTGTAATTAGGCCCAATATTTATGATTAATTACGTAATTAGGACCAATATTTACTGTAGTTTCCTGCCCAAAATAAGTAAATTACACTAACCTAAGCTTCCTCTCCTGCATCTGGACGGTTTCACTGGGTTGAGGGGTGCACTTGGGCTTTCCGGAAAGGGCACCGCCATTTTGAATTTCCCGCCGATTCAAGGTTAGGGGGAGGGGCGCCAGCAAAGCCTTGAGACAAAGAAATTCCCGCCATTTTTGAAATACCCCAATTTTTTTTAATTTTTCGCCAGAATTCGAAATTCCTGGCTGCAGGGCACGTGGGTGAGGGGAAGGGACAGAGGGGTTGAGGGGGAAGGGTAAGTGGAAGGGGGGATCCACGCGCCAGCTGGAAAAAAACCCATGACCTCATCCAGGGAGGGTTCGGCGTGGAGGGTAATTAATTGGTCAGTTTAATTAATTTACGTATCAGTTTGATATCTAAATTGAGGTCAGAGCCCCATTGCCCTATTACTCCCTGCCTCACGCCTTTTTTAATTTGAGCACTTCGCTCTTCCTCTTCCAGTCTGTTCCCTCCTGGTTCTTGTGTATATTGTATATCATCTGTTTTTTCCCTGTAACTTGCACCATTTGACGTTGTCAACACTTTTTCGAACTCCACAAGTCCTGTAAAAGTGTCCTGATTTTTCTCGAGTCACGCTTGCATTATCAATTGCAACATCAGAACTGCTTGTCTGGTGCCTTTGTCCTTCCTAAAGTTAAACTGATCGTCACCTAACACATCCTCAATTTTCTTTTCCATTGTTATTCTCATCAGCAACTTAGATGCCTGAGCTGTTAAGACGATTATGCGATACTTCTCGGATTTGCCAGCTCTTGTTGTCTTCGGAATTGTGTCGATGATGTTTTTTTCGAAAGTCTGATGATATATTGCCTGTCTTATACATTCTACACACCAATGAGAATAGTGGTTTTGTAGCCACATTCACCACTGATTTCACAAATTATGGTGGAATGTTATTTATCCCTTTTGCGTTTTTTGATCTTGAGTCAGCCAAAGCTCTTTTAAATTACGACTCTAATCATAGATCTTCTATCTTTCCTCTATCGACTCCTGTTTCTTCTCCTATCGGGTCATCAGAGGAGTCCTCACCCTCATACGGGCTTTCAATGCACTCTTTCCATCCATCCGTTCTCTCGTCCACATTTAACAAAGGAATTCCAGTTCACTCTTAAAGTTACGAACCTTGATTTCAGTTCCAGTGAAGGTTTTGACTTTTCTATATGCTGAATCAGTCCTTCCGACAGGCATTTAATTTTAATTTCTTCGCATTTTTCATGTAGCCATTCCGCCTTAGCTTCCCTACATTCCCTGTTTATACCATTCTCAAGTGACTTACATTTCCATATTCCTGGATTTCTGAGAAATCTTTGAACTTCCTTCTTTCGTAGACCAACTGCACTATTTCTTCATTTATCCATGGTTTCCTGTACCTATGTTTTCCTTTCCAACTTCTGTGATTGCACTTTTTAGATATGTCCATACCTCTTCAACTGAACTGTCTAATGAGATATTTATTATCTCAGAAGAGAACGTCAAGCGTTATCTCTTCAACCCTTAGTTCTTCCGTATCTCACTTTTTTTGGCATTGATTCTCCCTGACTAGTCTCTGAAATTTCAGCCTACTGTTCATCATTACTAGATGATATGAGCCTGTATCTCCTCCTCTTGTGATTCTTGAACAGGGACGATTCTGTCACTGAGCTATTTACAGCAGCTCACTTTTTGCCGTATCATCCTATTCATAACGAATCTAACTAATGTTATATCATTTTTTGTGCTGTCGATAATACCCTATTACTCGTCTGACCAGAAATCCTTGTCTTCTTCATATTTCACTCCACTTTTTTTTGTCATCAGTCTTCTGACTGGTTCGATGCGGCCTGCCACGAATTCCTCTCCTGTGCCAACCTCTTCATATCAGAGTAGCACTTTTCAACATTCGTCTGCAGCACCACATCTCAATTCTTTCGATTCTCTACTGTTCCGGTTTTCCTACAGTCTATGTTTCACTATCATATAATGCCGTACTCCAGACGTACATTCTCAAAAATTTCTTCCTCAAACTAAGGCCAATATTTGAATTTAGTAAACTTCTCTTTGCCAGGAATGCCTCTTTGCCATAGCTAGTCTGCTTTTGATGTCCTCCTTGCCCCGTCCATCATTGGTTATTTTACTGTCTAGGTAGCAGAACTTATCTACTTCATGACCATCATTCCTAGTGTTAAGTTTCTCGCTGTTCTCGTATCTACTACTTCTCATTACCTTCGCCTTTCTTCGATTTACTCTCAATCCATACATACTGTGTACTCATTAGACTGTACATTCCGTTCAGCAGATCGTGTAATTCTTCTTCACTTTCTCTCAGGATAGCAATGTCATCAGCGAATTGTATCATTGATATCCTTTCACCTTGAATTTTAATTCTACTCCTGAACTTTCTTTTATTTCCATCAGTGCTTCCCCGATATACAGATTGAACATTAGGGGCGAAAGGCTACATCCTTGTCTTACACACTTTTTAATACGAGTACTTTGTTCTTGGTCGTCCCTCTTGGCTGTTGTACATATTGCATATGACCCGATTCCCTATAACTTGCCCCTTACTTTTTTCAGAATTTCGAACATCTTGCACCATTTTACGTTGTCGAACGCTTTTTACAGGTCGACAAATCCTATGAACATGTCTTGATTTTTCTTTAGTCTTGTTTCCATTATTAGCCGCAACGTCAGAATTGCCTCTCTCGAGACTTTACTTTTCATAAAGCCAAACTGATCGTCATCTAGCGCATCCTCAATTTTCTTTTCCATTCTTCTGTATATTATTCCTGTAAGCAACTTGGATGCATGTTAAGCTGATTGTGCGTTAATTCTCGCATTTGTCAGCTCTTGTCGTCTTCAGAATTGTGTGGATGATGCTTTTCGAAAGTCAGATGGTATGTCGCCAGACTCATACATTCTACACACCAACGTAAATAGTCATTTCTTGCCACTTCCCCCATGATTTTAGAAATTCTGATGCAATGTTGTCTATCCCTTCTGCCTATTTGATCTTAAGTCCTCCAATGTCTTTTAAATTCTGATTCTAATACCTGGTCCCCTACCTCTTCTAAATCGACTGCTGTTTCTATCACACAGATAAATCTTCTCGCTCATAGAGGCTTTCGATGTATTCTTTCCACCTATCCATTCTCTCCTCTGCATTTAACAGTGGAATTTGCGTTGCACTCTTAATGTTACCACCCTTGCTTTTAATGTCACCAAAGATTTTTTGACTTTCCTGTATGCTGAGTCTGTCCTTCCGACAATCATTTCCTTTTCGATTTTTTCACGTTTTTCCTGCAGCCATTTCGTCTTAGCTTCCCTGCACTTCTATTTATTTCATTCCTTAGCGACTTGTATTTCTCTATTTCTGAGTTTCCCGGAACAATTTTGTACTTCCTCCTTTCATCAATCAAGTGAAGTATTTCTTCTGTTACTCATGGTTTCTTCGGAGTTACCTTCTTTATACCTATGTTTTCTTTCCCAACTTCTGTGATGGCCCTTTTTACAGATGTCCATTCCTCTTCAACTGTTCTGCCTACTGAGGGATTTCTTATTGCTGTATCTATAGCCTTAGAGAATTTCAAGTGTATCTCGCCATTTCTTAGTACTGCCGTACCCCACTGCGTATTGATTCTTCCTGGCTAATGTCTTAAACTCCAGCCTATTCTTCATCACTACTACATTGTGATGTGAGTCTATATCTGCTCCTGGGTACGCCTTTTTCTATCTCTTCATCTTTAGCTTGCGACGTCGGCATTTATACCTGAACTACCGTTGTCGGTGTTGGTTTGCTGTCGATTCTCAGACTTACGACCCTGTCACTGAATTGTTTACAGAAACACACTGTCTGGCCTCCCTTCCTATTCATAACGAATCCTACTCGCCGGCCGGAGTGGCCGAGCGGTTCTAGGCGCTACAGTCTGGAACCGCGCGACCGCTACGGTCGCAGGTTCGAATCCTGCCTCGGGCATGGATGTGTGTGCTGTCCTACTTAAACCTAAGTAGTTCTAAGTTCTAGGGGACTGATGACCTAAGCAGTTAAGTCCCATAGTGCTCAGAGGCATTTGAACCAATTTTTGAATCCTACTCCTGTTACACTATTTTTTGCTGCTGTTGATATTACCCTATACTCGTCTGACCAGAAATGATTGTCATCTTTCCACTTCATTTCACTGACCCCTACTATATCTAGATTGAGCCTTTACATTTCCCTTTTCAGAGTTTCTAGCATCCCTGCAACGTTCAACCTTCTGACGGTCCACACCCCGATTCATAGAATGTTATCCTTCTGTTGTTAATTCAATCTCTTTGTCATGGTAACCTCCCCGTTGGCAGTCCCCTCCCGGAGATCCGAATGGGGGACTATTCCGGAACCTTTTGCCAACGGAGAGATCATCATGACACTTCTTCAATTACAGGCCACATGTCCTGTGGATACACTTTACGTGTCTTTAATGTAGTTGTTTCCACTGCTTCTGCATCCTCATGCCGTTGATCATTGCTGATTCTTCCTCCTTTAGGGGCAGTTCCCCATCCCTTGGACAAGAAAGTGTTCTGTATCGCTGTCCACTTCTCCGCTCTCTTTGACAAGGCCGTTGGCAGATTGAGGGTGACTTCTTATGCCGGGAATCTTCGGCCGCCAATGTTGATTTTTAATCAAAATTTAAGCAGCGGTGGGATTCGAACCCGGGACCGAAGGCGTTTTGATTATGAATCAAAGACACCGCAGCAGTCGCCGCGTTCTTCACCTGGTTCATGACAACAGGACGTGGACGCGTACCCCTCTGGTCGTTTTTCGGCGGACGTTTACTCCAGAACGCAGGCCGGACGGCGGGGTACGACCGGAAGCTTGATTTCCTCTGTAGCATCAGCTTCCGGCCCCGCGATACGCCCACTCTCCTACCTCCCCCGGCGTTGGGGGGGGGGGGGGGTAGGAGGAACGCTGTGGCGTCACGACAAGCGACGGCACGAAGAACGCAACCACAGAGAAAGCTGAGAGACGACGTTATCCAACAACGCGCTCACCAGGATGTCACCACGAGAGGAGCGGCCTCTACAAGGGGTGAATATAAGCACCACTCCTGCCAGCCTCGGCCGCACAGTATTAGCACAGTACTAGACGGACATTAGTAGCATACTACTAGGCAGGCTAGAGCAGAGGCCTAGATGAACAGTGATATTAACGATAGCAGTTATTAGTGATCCATATCCATTGCTTGTATGGGCACTGTCTACAGCAAAAGACATAGACTGTTTGCAAGTCGCCCATCGCTTGCAACACCGTTGTAAATTCAAAGTATTGTCGATCTTCTTATTTGCAATAAAAACTACTAATGTGATTTGCTTGAATTGTTGTATAACATTCCGAGAATGGAGCATCCTTTAGGTACCCTGTAAGACACGACTGGGCAGGACCCTGCATTATGTTTTTGATTTCACTCGGACATGTTTCAGAATTTTTTGTGCTCTCTTCAGTGGATTTATTTGTTTATTAACTTTCTACAAATTGTTGTTACAAGTTAACCTTTTCTCGGGGTTATCTGAACTGTTGACACAAGATATTTATGTTTGTAAAATGAGCCATTATTTTCAAATATTTTACATTGGTTTACGTACAGAACAAAGTTGAAGACATATTACACTGAGTAGAGATACTCTGTGTTGTTCATTTACGACAGGCCTAAAATTTTTACTTTTATAGTAAATTTGTAAATAAAGTTGATGTATACAAATTTTTACGTACCTCACACGAAGCTATTGGTTGTTTATGCTGGTACCTTTAAGTCTACTACGTAATATGCAGCTTGTCAACTGCAAATGAAATGGTTCAAGTGGCTCTGAGCACTATGGGGCTTAACTTCTGAGGTCATCAGTCCCCTAGAACTTAGAACTACTTAAACGTAACTAACCAAAGGACATCACACACATCCATGCCCGAGGCAGGATTCGAACCTGCGACCGTAGCGGCCGCGCGGTTCCAGACCGTAGCGCCTAGAACCGCTCGGTCACCCCGGCCGCCAACTGCAAATAACAAAACTTTTTTCTGTTTTTTGTTGATTTCCGGTTGAGAGTCGTTATCCAGCGCATTATTTAGCGTCTTGCTAACACTTTTTTATACTGCAGTTTTTTCCCTTATTTATTATATTATTGTCGTTACATATGCTCCTTGTAAGATTTTTTTCGCCAAGCAGAGTTTCTGCCACCATTACGTGTTGTTATGGCTATCCGGTGTTCATTTGTTTCATGGTGTTTCACCAGCATAAACAGACAATAGCTTCTGTGATGAATGAAAACAAATGTACACATACTCTTTATCTCAAAATTTATTATAAAACAAAAACTTTGAAACATATCACATATGAATAATATAGAGTGTCTCAACTGGATAATATATGTCTCAACTCTATTCCGCATGCAAACTAATGTAAAATATTTGACAATAATCGGTCCTTTTACAAGTATAAATATCTTGTGTCAGAAGTTTATATAACCCAGAGAAGAGTTTAATATGTAACAACAATTTTCCAGAAAAGAAATAAACAAATAAATCCACTGAAGACAGCACAAAAGTGGTGAAACATGTCTAGGTGAAAAAAACTACGAACCGGTGTATCGCATAAGGCGAAATTGCTTTCCAAGTTTTCTTAGCAAGCACGGAAATAAGTGAACTGCAACATTCACAAAACGATTAAGATAACATATTAGCTACTCGGTGGAAATGAATGCAAGTGCGGAAGTATATGACAAAGGCCTTCCAGTCGTGCACACAAAGCTGGATATTAGAGTGTGTGAGGTCTGCGTGACTGTAGTGCCAAATGGAGCTGGTCCCGCAGAACGACGCATTTGAAGGAGCGAGAAAAAGCAGCGTGTATGTCAATCAGCGAGCAGTTACGGTGCACTATGGTGGTGTTCTTCGTTGCAACATTGTCGGGAGGCCATAAATGGATGGCCACGCGGAGTGGCCGCGCGGTTTAAGGCGCCATGTCACGGATTGCGCGGCCCCTCCCGCCGGAGGTTCGAGTCCTCCGTCGGGCTTGGTGTGTGTGTTTTTTAGCATAAGTTAAGTAGTGTGTAAGTCTAGGGACCGATGACCTCAGCAGTTTGGTCCCTTAGGAATTCACACACATTTGAACACATTTCGATGACGAGTGTGGCCCACGAGATTGGTAATGCTCAGGCATTGTTTCATCTGCATGGGGGGGAGTTCCGAACCACAGGCACTTCTGCTTAGAATGTGGTCGACGATAGTGAACTGCATCAGCGGATGACCGCTACACAGTGCAACACGCGGGAAAGGACCTGTGTAGCGCACCTACCGCACTATCCCAGGCCGCCCATAGCACTATCGCGTCACCGGAAGCAGAAGTTGCAGTACGGTGCCACTGTATCATGGTGCCTTCTCCGATGGCGGCAGCCCCACCCAGTCATGGCAGCCAGCGTCGTAGCGAGTAGCCGATGTATCAGCTGCCGGCATTTATCCCCGTTCTGCTCTCGTCTAGCATCATTCGCTGCCTTGATACTCCCTACATACTGTACTTGGCGAATGAGTGCTACTCTGCTGGTTGTTATAGGACTTTTCTCTGGCTTACCTCTTTGTCCTTGTGAGTTGTGCGATTAATGAAACGACTTATTCTGTGTCAATAAACAACTGTCTTTGGTGCGTTTTATTCCTTTGAAATGTCCAATTTGAAAATTATAATTACTGTGCTGGAAAACCTCTACGTTATTTGATTTTCAAACAGCTGAGCAAAACTGAACGTACTCAGACACTTATCACTTTACTTTTTCTGATCATCACTAAACTGACACACAATATTTTTAGCTTAAAGTAATCTGACTTTCAATAATCCCCACAAAAGAATGGCCCTGACTAACAATAACCTATACCTTTCATGAGTGACTTACCTCACAAAAAGCTTCGTTACTCGAACTACTGCAATACAGCGAGCGCCAATACTGCCAGCTAAATAAAAGATTCTAACTACTGAAAGCACTAACTACTGATAGGCATAGTTAGCAAATGAAAGATTTTGATAGAGAAAAAACAATGTATTTACCATAATAGTGTTCAAAAGTCATCATATATGTATCTATCAATTCATGACATCCATCTTTACAAATTTCCTTTTTCTGGCGGGCACACGTCCAGGTCGTCCGCTTATAGTGACCTCTCAAAACCCTGGCATCTCTCTCTCTCCACATCCACCATTGCTGGCGGCTCACCTCCAACTGCACAACGCTACGCGCTGTTCCCATCCAACTGCCCAACAATACACAAGCGAATATTCCAACAATGAGTCCAGTCAGCCACAGACTGCACACAGCACAGTCAGCGATTTTCATACAGAGCGCTACGTGGAGTTACCAACATAAAAACCTAAACAGGCTACTTACACCTTGTGTGAGTCATTAGAGGACCCACGTCAAAGAGCAGGTGCAACAGCAACCACATTTAACAGGACTGCAAGACACGCAGTCCCACTTTGCACAATGACACGGTGACTGCGTGGGGCTGATCTCTTTGTTCGACGACCATTACGTTGTGTTCCGTTGTGGTCCGTTGTGGTCCACACATTGGCGGCGCCGTTTGCGATAGTGTGAAGTGCATAGGGGCTGGCGAAAGAGGAGGGAGCCGCACACTCTTTGAAAGCAGATTCAGTGAGAGCCGTGGTTCTGGACGTATCCCAATGTGGCGCGCGGTAGGAAAACATAATGCAACGAGGAACATTGTCGAACATGGTGGTCCTGACGTTATGGTGTGGGGAGTCATAATGATGCATGGGCGTACTGACCTCTATATCCCTGAATACAGTGTACTCACGGGTGAACGTTATTGTGATACTGTACTCCTTGTTCATGTGCGTCTTTTCAGGGATGCATGCCGTGATTTTTATAGGTGATAATGCGCGACCGCATTGAATGGTGCAAGGGAAGGAGCAAAGGAACGAGAGGATATTCGGCGAATAGGCTGGCCTTCCAGTTGCTTCGAATTAAATCATATCGAGCACACGTGGGATGCTTTGGAGGTGTGTGTCACAGCACGTCCAGCGACCGTCCAGCTGTCGTTAACCGCTATGGCGGACGAATGGCACGCCCCATCACAGTAACTCCTTACCGACCTTGTGGCCAGCAAGGGAGCACGCATTGCTTTCTGAGCTTATCCCACCGTTTATAATGCCCGGCAGACCACCATAATTAGCGATGACTTCAGTGTAATTATTATCTTTGAACAGAAGTTTCATTTCTGTTAGTCTCTTTGCGTTGCCTTCTGTATTATACTGTAGCAGTTCCTTCTAAGTGTCGTCCAAGTTTCATCGTGATATATTACCTGACGTGATGCACCATGCGAAATTCACTTTCGTCCTTAAGTTACGAACACCAGTGCGCTTCAAAGTATTTCAGTGAAATTCTTCTGCCATCTGAAATAGACAGAAGATTTGACTCACACTAAAAGACAGCCCCGAGATTGAGCCTGACAAATCTTCTGTGCAAACACTGGCCTTGGCAAATCACTACTAAAATCAGGTATAGTAAAAGAATGTTTGAACATTAAATGATTGTGACAATTTTTAACTGAACCTACCCTGGTTGTCCAGAACTGCAGCAAAGTACGTGGAGAGTGGAGGCTTCTCAATAGATATGAAGCAAAGGGTACCTTCTATAGAGTCGTATACAGACTGTCACTAAACATCCCAATTTTTTAATACACGTTAACGGCGAAACACAGAGTATGCATTTTAACAGCGCACATCATGTAGTTCACTCTGGCAGATATGTACACACTGTCACCTCTCGCAGTCGGCTGTATTATGTCTGGTCGTCTTGGATGGAGTCCATGTTGAGCAACTTGCGCGCTGCTATTCTTGTCCACGGCCACTTCGCAATTATAAATACCTCTCTATCTCTGTCTGTCTGTCTCTCTCTCTCTCTCTCTCTCTTTCTCTCTCTGAAATCGCCACACGTTCTACATATCTTAAGCAGTGGCAACAAAATGTGGACTCCATTTTGCCGCTAATTCCCGTATGGAATCAGGAGTACTTGATAATGCAACATCGTATTCGTAACGGACGAGGTTACTGTAGTAGCGCAGAGCTTCAAAACAGCTGGAAAATCTGCATTTCTAGAATAAGATAGACAACGATAATGATGCGGTCACAAAATATAAGCGAGCAAGCTCGAAGCCTACGTGACTGGCTGTCACGGCCCAAGTGCTAGAGGAACACACTTGCGGGTGCTATCGGCTTCCCGTGTGTTTTGCAGTATTAAGTTTCGGTGCAAAACTCCTAAACAGTCATATATTGTGCTTTTACGCAGATTACATCGCATCAATAGGGGAACTGACGTGGGGAATAAAAACTACAATTAAAATGTGACACTGAAGGACGCACAGCGTTCCACAGTTAAATATTTGTGATCTCTAATGCAGTATTTCCGATTTCGATATATATGACCTTCATGATATATGTTTGTCCATGCACTAGTGTTATATACTAGTTCATCGAGAAAATGACCATCAAAAAATCACATGATGATCATATATAATAAAACCGGTTACAAAGTAAGAGAAAATTTATTTCGGCCAATGACTCTTTTAAATCCTACAAATTGCAAAAACTACAGTCTTCATTAATATTCGAGGAGATGACTTAATAATTAGCTTAATTTTTCGAAACTTGAAGCTTGATATTCTTGTTTTCCTTGCATTATCCCGTATCTTCACGGGGTCGGTACGTTAATCTGGGTTTGGTTGCGTTAGCATTATTCCATGTGAAAGTGTGAGAACGTTTTCCAAACATTTATGAATCGCGTAACTGAGGCCGGACGGATACTAGCCCAGTATTCACCTAGTCGGATGTGGGAGACTGCTTGAAAACCATATCCAGGGCCTCGTAGTTAAAAAGCCGGGCGGATACGATACCGGAGCGCCGTGGCACCTCAAATCCCAGTAGCGGCGTGCTACCGCGCTTGTCTATCAGGGCGGGTAAACCTTGGAACTTGCTCTAATGACAAAAAATACCATAACGCACAGAAGGTACAATAATTCAGACAGGATTCGACGCTGAGATCTCTGAAAGGTTTTCAATAACAGAAAACAGAAGGGACGTCATCTGGAACAACAGCCGGCCGAGGTGGCCGAGCGGTTCTACGCGCTTCAGTCCGGAACCGCGGGACTGCTACGGTCGCAGGTTCGAATCCTGCCTCGGGCATGGATGTGTGTGATGTCCTTAGGTTAGTTCGGTTAAAGTAGTTCTAAGTTCTAGCGGACTGATGACCTCAGATGTTAAGTACGATAGTGCACATACCAGTTTGAACCATTTGAACTCGGAACAACAAATAGCTACATACAGTCACATTTATTCTATTAAACTATACATTACAAGTTTCGGAGGATTATAACTACGTCACAAGAGGTTTTATGTCACTTAATAATGGAGTGACCTGTTACACTTTCACTAGTCGCTGGCTCATTTTCCACTGTCATTTACATCCCACGCGCTTCTACACTGACGGAGAAAAGATACAACAACAAGAAAGAGTTCTTCGACATAAAAAAAAGAGTGGCGCAAGGGTGCAGATCAGGTCTGCTTTGAAAGACACGCTGTAAGGGTAGTGGGAGTTACACTGCTAGCCATTACAATAGCTACACCACGAAGATGACGTGCTACAGACGCGAAATTTAAACGACAAGAAGAAGATACTGTGATATACAAATGATTAGCTTTTCAGAGCACTCACACAAGGTTGGCGCCGGTGGCGACACCTACAACGTGCTGACATGAGGAAAGTTTCCAACAGATTTCTCATACACAAACAGCAGTTGACCGGCGTTGCCTGGTGAAACGTCGTTGTGATGAAGAAATGCGTACCGTCACGTTTCCGACTTTGATAAAGGTCGAATTGTAGCCTATCGCGCTTGGGGTTTATCGTATCGCGGCATTGCTGCTCGCATTGGTCGAGCTCCAATGACTGTTAGCAGAGTACGGAATCTGTGGTTTCAGGAGGGTAATACGGAACGCCGTACTGGATCCCAACGGCATCGTATCACTAGCAGTCGAGATGACAGGCATCTTATCCGCATGGCTATAACGGATCGTGCAGCCACGTCTCGATCCCTCAGTCAACAGATGGTGACGTTTGCAAGACAACAACCATCTGCATGAACAGTTCGACGACGTTTGCAGCAGCACGGACTATCAGCTAGGAGACCATGGCTGCGGTTACTCTTGACGCTGCAGCACAGACAGGAGCGCCTGCGATGTTGTTCTCAACGACGAACCTGGGTGCACGAATGGCAAAACGTCATTTTTTCGGATGAATCCAGGTTCTGTTTACAGCATCACGATGGTCGCATCCGTGTTTGGCGACATCGCGGTGAACGCACATTGGAAGCGTGTATTCGTCATCGCCATACTAGCGTATGACCTGGCGTCATGGTATGGGGTGCCATTGGTTACAGGTCTCGGTCACCTCTTGTTCGCATTGACGGCACTTTGAACAGTGGACGTTACATTTCAGATGTGTTACGACCCGCTGCTCTACCCTTCATTCGATCGCTGCGAAACCCTACATTTCAGCAGGATAATGCACGACCGCATGTTGCATGTTCTGTACGGGCATTTATTGATACAGAAAATGTTCGACTGCTGCCCTGGCCAGCACATTCTCCAGATCTCTCACCAACTGAAAACATCTGGTCAAGGGTGGCCGAGTAGCTGGCTCGTCACAATACGCCAATCACTACTCTTGGTGAACTGTGGTATGGTGTTGAAGCTGCATGGGCAGCTGTACCTGTGCACGCCATCCAAGCTCTGTTTGACTCAATGCCCAGGCGTATCAAGACCTTTATTACGGCCAGAGGTGGTTGTTCTGGGTACTGATTTCTCAGGATCTATGCACCCAAATTGCGTGAAAATGTAATCACATGTCAGTTCTAGTATAATATATTTGTCCAATGAATACCCGTTTATCATCTGCATTTCTTCTTGGTGCAGCAATTTTAGTGGCCAGTGGTGTAGTTATCTTTGAGGAAGGACGTGGTGAGTTGATGTTAGCTAAGAAAGCCTTTAAGGCGACAATGAGTGAGAACGAGGTCGTGTAACAGGACTACGAGAACCTGAATGTTCCTACTGTGATAGTACAGGATGATTTGGCAGTAATGTAGAGCCTGTATGTAATTTCTGGCAGCGATAGTCACAGGAGTGTACGCTCGCAAGACGGCTGAGCCCCACGAGGCCATGTCACCAGAGTGAAGACCGTCGTGTTCGGCGTATGGCTCCGACGTATCGTACTACATATGCAGTAGCAATGTGAGCAGCAGTTGCCACCACAGTGATACAGCGCGCTGTTACAAATCGGTTACTTCGAGGGCAGCTCCGTGTCAGACGCCCCGACCACAAACTAAATGCATTTGGACTTCAGCGACGTCAAGTGAGAACTCACTGGAGCGCAGAGTGGAGGTCTGTTGTGTTTCCTGATGAAAGCTGGTTCTGTCTTGCGGTGATGGCTGCGTGTTGGTTAGAAAGAGGCCAGGTGAGGGCCTGAAGCCAAGACATCCGCGTGTTAGACGCATTATACTTACACCAGGAGTAGTCGCTTGGGGTGCCGTTTCTTATGATAACAGGAGAAAAATCGCTGTTATCCCACGCACTTTGACTGCACATTTGTACGTCATTCTGGTGATTCGGCTTATTGTGCTGCTACTCATTAACAGAATTCCACCTGGTGTTTTCCAATCGATCAACCCTCGTCCACATATCATTGTTGTAACCCACCATGCTGTACAGAGAGTCGCCATGTTGCCTTGGCCTGCTCGATCACCAGATCTGTCTCCATCGAGCACATACGGGACATCATCGGACAACTCCAGCGTCATCCACAAACAGTATGAAACGTCCCTGTACTGACCGACCAAGTGCAACAGGCATGTAACTGCATCCCACAAACTGACATCCGGTATCTTTAAAACACAGTGCTTGCAAGTTTGCATGCTTACATTCAACATTCTGGTGGTTACCCGGTTGTTAATGTACCAACATTTCACATCTCCAACGGCCTGTCTCTCGCTTTTACTAACCTGTGATCTTGCAGTGACAATAACTTACATATGTTCCCGAAATTTCATTACTCTACGTTAATTATTCTGGTTGCCGTATCCTGGGTAAGATGAACTGACGCTGGGGTCTGTAACGTGCAAGTTCCAAAACGCGTCAGAGGCCGTCTCTGATAACAATGAGACCGAAGGAGGTACTGCAGTGGCTATGAGGCTGTAGAGTCCAATCCACGTCAGAATATCCTGATTTAACTATTTGGCAGCTTGGATTATGTTTCCTTGGATATCAAGCCTAACTTTCGACAGCTGTCACCACCATCGTCATCAGAAACTAATACATCTGACAGCATAGATTTTCTTCTTTTTTTTCATTTCATTTACAAAAGGGCTAGTAGCTGTTCTTCAGACGTACAGTTTGTTAAAATTCAACGAAATTAAAACAAAAGATGAAATGTTGTACCCAGAACGGATAAGGAGTCTTCCTTGTATTCACGAGACAGAGTCCAGTTCGATCCAAAGGTGGACCGAATTAACAGAAGGGCTGGAAAGCAAGTTAACCTGTCCGGTAGAGCGCCAGCCCGCCGCGGGAAGTGATGACGTCAGCAAACGCGAGTGGGCGGCGCCATATTCGAAAATCGCACTCACGCCGACCCGCAATTGTCTATCGATTCCCTCTGTTTCTGCCCTCGTGCTCTGCTACGTGTGTATTCTTGTTCTCTATTGTAGTTAATGCGCCATAATATTTAATCTCTACCCGTGCCTTCATAGTAGAACCACAGTAAGTAATCGCCTAGGCGAAGATCCTCACCTCTTCAGACAGTATCCAGTGACAAAATTGCAGACAGGAAGTCTTTATCTAGTGGTTAGCACAATGGGCGCATTCGGGAGGACGACGTTTCAGATCCCCGCATCCGACTATCCAGATTTACGATTTCCATGTGATCCCTGAATCTTTCAAATGGTTCAAATGGCTCTGAGCACGATAGGACTTAGCATCTGAGGTCATCAGTCCCCTAGACTTAGAACTACTTAAACCTAACTAAGCTAAGGACATCGCACACATCCATGCCCGAGGCAGGATTCGAACCTGCGACCGTAGCAGCAGCGCGGTTCCGGACTGAAGCGCCTAGAACCGCTCGGCCACAACGGCCGGCTAAATCATTGCAGGCAATTGCTGGGATGGTTCCTCTGAAAGGACACGGCTGATTTCGTTCCCCTTCGTGAAACTTTTCGAGCTTTCCCTCGGATTCGATAACCTTGATGTCGACGGGACATTAAACTATAATCTTCCTTCCTTTTCGCAAACAGAATGCTATGGTCAGACAACGTTCTGCCACGGGCGGCTTGCTCAGTTGTCATTTATACAGTATACATTTCAGTTATTAAGTTCTGAGACTGACGCCTGGAAAGGAAGCGCCGAGAAGAACCCATAGTCTCCCAAGATGTAGCATAACACGGCGTACATCTGTTTTTACTAATTTTTTTAACTGGATTTTGGCATGAGGGCCGTACGACCACGGCGTACACTTAAACAGATCAACAGCCACATTCTTGTCCGAAACAGTCGCTGTTGGCGATTATGCACGACTGCCAACGTCTGTATAACTGCTGGAAGCGCCGGTGAAACATGTTGGCAGAAAGGTCTCGTACTGCTTCTCTTGTGACAGTCATGACCTCTTTGGCCGAATGAAATCTACGTCCGCCAGCCGGTGTGGCCGAGCGTTTCTAGGCGCTTTAGTCTGGAACCGCGCGACTGCTAAGGTCGCAGGTTCGAATCCTGCCTCGGGCATGGATGTGTGTGATGTCCTTAGGTTAGTTAAGTTTAATTAGTTCTAAGTTCTAGGGACTGATGACTTGAGGTGTTAAGTTCCATAGTACTCAGAGCCATTTCGAAATATACGTCAACATAGTAGTGCTTTCATGCAGTGAAAGAGATAAAAATCGCATGTTGCGTGATCAGGTGAGTACGGAGGATGTGGTAATACGGTGACCTGTTACTTTGCAAGTTCCTCTTGGACGAGAAGAGAGCGACATGTAGGGACGCTGTCGTGTGGCAACAACCAGTTCAAAATGGTTCAAATGGCTCTGAGCACTATGGGACTTAACATCTCTGGTCATCAGTCCCCTAGAACTCAGAACTACTTAAACCTAACTAACCTAAGGACACCACACACATCCACACCCGAGGCAGGATTCGAACCTGCGACCGCAGCAGTCGCGTGGTTCCGGACTGAGAGCCCGGAACCGCTAGACCACCGCGGCCGGCAACAACCAGTTCTTCACTTATAAAGGCTTGGGACGTTCACGACGAATTGAACCGAGTAAGCGGTCAAGGGTTTCCTTGTAGCGGTATCTGTTTACAGTTGCACCGTTATAATGAATTCCATATGAATAATTCCATTTGAATATAAAACAGTTCAAACACCAACTTGCCTTTCAACCTGTCTTGTTATGGTTCTTCTGTCGTGGCAGTATTGGTGTTTTCCCAAGTTTCGTCTCCACTTACGACCAGGTAGAGGACGCTACTGACTAGGGCCCCAAAAAATCGTCATGCGATCATCACGTTGGTCTTGCGTCACGATGTGTGCCACTTTATGCCGGGTATCATTCGACATATTCAGGTCATCAGTCCAAATTTTGTAGCACGTATCGTGGCTTACGCCCACTGCTGCGGTTAGATCGTTACGTTTGGGAGCAATTGGCAATAACCGACATTCCAACCTCGTCACTCTTGCGTTCATTTCGAATCGTTTGTGGGTGATCGTACGCACGTCATTCTCTACACTGTACTTTCCTGTCAAAAATGTCAATGTCCATTAACACAACACTGCGACACTGCGTCACTGTAAATTTCTGCATCATTTAAACGTTTCTGTGGCGGTTCTGATTAATTTCTGGATGAACTTGATGTCTGTCCGTTGTTCCAACTTGCGATGTACTCGAGTTACGATGCGCGCAATCAGATTGCCACTAGAACAACCGCAGTCCTGCTTACAGTGCATGCACTCACCTGTCTCTACTGGCATGAGAAACTAACTGACAAAAGTTGGGTTTTCACCTTTGCGCTGTAGTCCGTCACCTTCACCTATCTCCCACAGTAATAGGCGTGGCGGTGAAAAGGTGGTCAGACAGAAGCGAAAATCAGAAATGTCTGGAGCAATTTCATTTAAATTTCAACCAAATTTGGCAAGTATACACTCATTCTATATTTTGGAACTTTCACTGCGACTTCTGACGTCTCGCATAAAAATACTGTGGAAATAAAATACTCCGACTACCCCTAGCGGTGCTTATCGGGATAAGAAGGGGTGGTATGTAAAAAAATCCAAAAACGGAAATTGTTGGTATTTTTTTGAAATACTTTAAATATGTGAATCGCAATCCGTGTCTCATTTGTGTTGTTCAGTACGGCAATCAGGCGATGAGAATAAGCATTGCAACGAGCTAATAGTTATACCAGCGTGTTCAGGGCCAGAGAATACAACCACTAGCTGAATACCACAGATATATTTAATATCCTCTGTGGAGTCGCACGGTATGAAACAACGGAGAAAGAGACACAGCGACATTCATTTTTCTCGAAAGGACTGTCCGATACTACTGTCAACATTTCTCCAACAAAACGAAAGTATACCGGCCAGATTCGAAGGGAAAAAGTTGCAACAATTGTGAATAAATGAAAAAGATACGATGTCTCTTTATATTTCACGTTCTGTATGTCAAAGTGTATATTGTGGTAGCGGATATCGTAAGAGTGCAGAGTCAGTGGCAGAGCGCGCATTAATATCTCTGCTGCTGTTCCTTTGCTGTGCTTGTCTAAACGGAAGAGAAAAGACACTGTTCGCTTTTATGAAATTCTATGATATATTTTCACGCCGAAATCTCTGGTTTCCTATTGCGGACTGTGAAGATCCGTATACAGTGAAAGTGATGAGGTGTTTCCATATTATCCTTAGACTTTTCGAAATATTTTCTGTATATACTTCATACGAAACAAACATTTCACGATATTTTAAGTAACTGGTGTGGCTCTGATTTGTTTGCTAGCTGATGGTCGAATGAGAGTTATCTTCGACCTTGTTCTGTCTGTTCTCAAATATAAAATGAAAAAATAAAGATACACGTATAGTTTTCGCTGATCATATGCTGCACGTAAGTATCACGCAGAGCACCGCACTCGATATTAAACTAGCCATCAGGTACAAAAGTTACGCTCTTCTGTTTCACTGTGACCGTTTAACAGATAATCAGAATTAGGATCACATAAAGTGTGTCACAATTTAAGTAATTTTTGTGGTAAATACAGTTGCCAGCGGTTTGTTATCGATAGCGTAGCACTACAGTAGTGGATTTCTTTTCCTAAGTATGCACAAAATGTAACATGTTGCGCACAAATAGGAAAAGAAATCCACTATTGTATAGCCACACCGTTGATGACAAACCACTCGAAGCAGTATCTGCTGTAAAATATGTAGGAGTAACTGTTCGGAGCGACCTTCAGTGGAATAAACGTATAAAACATATAATGAGAAAAGTAGATGCAAGACTCAGATTCATAGGAAGAATCTTAAGGGAATGTAACTCATCCGCCGAGGAAGTGGCTTATAAGACGCTTGCTCGACACACTCTTGAGTATTGTTCATCTGTCTGGGATCCCTACCAGATAGGACTGATGGAAAAGGTAGAGAAGGTCCAACGAAGAGAGGAGTTGTGCATCACGGAGAGATTTTTTATCGCAACTTCAAGAGAGCACTTTCCGGGAAGAGTCGGACGACACATTACTTTCCCCTACATACGTCTCGTATAATGACCATGAGGAGAAAGTTCGAGAAATTAGAGCCAGTACAGAGGCTTACCTTTCCACGCGCTATTCGTGAATGGAACAGGGTTGGAGGGCTCAGGTAGTGGTACAAAAGGTAGCATCCACAACACACCATTATGTGGCTTGCTGAGTATGATGTAGGTGTAGATATGGAAGTAAGCAGCGCTTCACAGATTAGCAGCGACACCAAAAAAGTTAGAAAAGAGACAGTACTAAAACTTTATAATGTGCTGGCAGTACCAGTTCCAATGTATGGGTCAGACACTCGCACTCTAACCGCCAGTCAAAGGAGGAGGACAGAGGCAGCAGAGATGAGACTCCTAAGACCTCTAGCTTGATACAAACTAATAGAACGGATAAAAATAGTGAAATAAGAAATGAACTGGATGTCAAAATCATACTTCAGAAAATAGAGGATTAAAGAAAGAAATGGTATGAACACGTACAAAAGATGTCGGAAGAACGAATATCTAAATTCATATTCAAATATACACCTCAAGGGAAAGGGGATATTAGGCGTCCTAAGAAGAGATGGGAACATCAGCTGCATTCAACTTAAATTTGGAACAGACAAGGACGCCTAAACCCAAAGTTGATATAACATGATGACCATGGAGTTAAGGCTACGCGAAAATGGTTCAAATGGCTCCAAGCACTATGGGACTTAACATCTGAGGTCATCAGTCCCATAGACTTAGAACTACTTAAATCTAACTAACCTAAGGACATCACACACAACCATGCTCGAGACAGGATTCGAATCTGCGACCGTAGCAGCAGTGCGGTTCCGGAATGAAGCGCCTAGAACCGCTCGACCACAGCGGTCGGCAAAGCTACGCGAGAACGTGTCATTACAAGGCGGGCTGGCGAATGTGAAGGTGAACTTGAACGTCGCTTACAAGAGAAGAGGGACGAATCTGCACATCACGGGCTGGTGTACGACGTGAATACAGGGTGGTTGCAAACTGTCTGGAACAATAGACACCTAAAAAGATACAGTTAGTATCAGTTGTTCTCATAGTGTAGATGATAGCGTACGAGACTGCCGTCCCAGTCCAATTTCTGTATCGCGCTCTTTTTCGGTTTTAGGAAACCAAGCGAAGAACACGTTTGGCGGCACCGTCACTGGCGGCCTGTTTGAATTTCCCGGCGCAAAGACCTGATTGGCTAACCTCAATGGTAATTGACTTGGGCAGGGCACAACGTACCAAATTTTTTTCCTTGACATTTATTTCTCAGCACAACCTAATCTGCAACAGACTTACAAGCTTTTCAGCACATTTCTGACACCTTGCATATGTGTCATATGCGTATGCATGTGCGGCTATGGGCAAAAAGTGAGCTACACTACTAGCCATTAAAATTACTACACCACGAAGATGACGTGCTACAGACGCGAAAGTTAACCGACAGGAAGAAGATGCTGTGATATGCAAATGATAAGCTTTCCAGACCATTCACACAAGGTTGGCGCCGGTGGCGACACCTACAACGTGCTGACATGAGGAAAGTTTTCAACCGATTTCTCATACACAAACAGCAATTGACCCGCGTTGCCTGGTGAAACGCTGTTGTGATACCTCGTGTAAGGAGGAGAAATGCGTACCATTACAGTCGTATTGTAGCGTATCGCGATTGCGGTTTATCGTATCGCGACATTGCTGCTCGCTTTGGTCGAGCTCCAATGACTGTTAGCAGAATATGGAATCTGTGGTTTCAGAAGGGTAATACGGAACGCCGTGCTGGATCCCAACGGCATCGTATCACTAGCAGTCGAGATGACAAGCATCTTATCCGCATGGCTATAACGGATCGTACAGCCACGTCTCGATCACTGAGTCAACAGATGGTGACGTTTGCAAGACAACAACCATCTGCACGAACAGTTCGACGACGTTTGCAGCAGCATGGACTATCAGTTCGGAGACCATGGCTGCGGAATACTTGACGCTGCATAACAGACAGGAGCGCCTGCGATGGTATACGCACCTGCGATGGTGTACTCAATGACGAACCTGGGTGCACGAATGGCAAAACGTCTTTTTTTCGGATGAATCGAGGTTCTGTTTACAGCATCATGATGGTCGCATCCGCGTTTGGCGACATCGCGGTGAATGCACATTGGAAGTGTGTATTCGTCATCGCCATAATGGCGTATCACCCGACGTGATGTTACGGGGTGCCATTGGTTACACGTCTCGGTCACCTCTTGTTCGCATTGACGGCACTTTGAACAGTGGACGTTACGTTTCAGATGTGTTACGACCCGCTGCTCTACCCTTCATTCGATCGCTGCGAAACCCTACATTTCAGCAGGATAATGCACGACCGCATGTTGCAGGTCCTGTACGGGCCTTTCTGGATACAGAAAATGTTCGACTGCTGCCCTGGCCAGCACATTCTCCAGATCTCTCACCAACTGAAAACGTCTGGTCAATGGTGGCCGAGCAACTGGCTCGTTACAATGCACCAGTCACTACTCTTGATGAACTGTGCTATCGTGTTGAAGCTGCATGGGTAGCCGTACCTGTACACGTCATCCAAGCTCTGTTTGCCTCAATGCCCAGGCGTATCAAGGCCGTTATTACTGCCAGAGGTGGTTGTTCTGGGTACTGATTTCTCAGGATCTATGCACCCAAATTGCGTGAAAATATAATCACATGTCAGTTCTAGTATACTATATTTGTCCAATGAATACCCGTTTATCATCTGCATTTCTTATTGGTGTAGCAATTTTAATGCCAAGTAGTGTATTTTTCATAGCGCTTGGGTGTTATGTTACAGCGTAAAGTCAAGCGCCGGCAGTCGGAAGGATAGAGCACAGACTGCTGTGAGAAGATGTCAGATAATCGCTCGATGACCGACCTCTCTTCAGTACGACAACGCGACATCAGCGGCCTCTGCTTGAAGAGAACGTAACTTCCGCGGCCGGCTGGTCGCGGCAGTCGAACAATAGCCTCAAGACTAGTGACGTGCATAGAAGCGCTAAGCTCATTACTTCGCTTTTATTAGTATTGTTATACTGTAGAAGCTTGTTATTTCGCATGTAATCCTTTGCTTGCGACACAGCTATGTAATTCTCAAAGTTTTGTCATTTACTTTTCGTAATAAAACTCATTAATATGATTTGATTGTCTAGCGATCCGAGAAAGCAAGTTTCTTAGATACCCCACCTTTGACGATACGGCAAGACTTTACACATTCAGCTCTCGGAGACTGTGCAGATGGTACACTATGTGATCAAAAGTATCTGGACACCTGGCTAAAAATGACTTACAACTTCGTAGCGCCCTCCGTCGGTAATGCTGGAATTCAATATGGTGTTGGCCCACCCTTAGCCTTCATGACAGCTTCCACTCTCGCAGACATACGTTCAGGGAGATGCTGGTAAGTTTCTTGGGGAACGGCAGCCCATTCTTCACGGAGTGCTGCACTGAGGAAAGGTATCGATGTCGGTCGCTGAGGCCTGGCACGAAGTGGGCGTTCCAAAACATCCCGGACGCGTTCTACAGGATTCAGGTTAGGACTCTGTGAAGGCCAGTCCATTACAGGGATGTAGTTGTTGTGTAACCACTCCGCCACAGGTCGTGCATTATGAACAGGTGCTCGATCATGATGAAAGTTGCAATCGCCATCCCCAATTTGCACTTCAACAGGGGGAAGCAAGACGGTGCTTAAAACATCAATGTAGGCCTGTGTTGTGATAGTGTCACGCAAAACAACAAGAGGTGCAGGCCCCCTGCATGAAAAACACGACCACATCACAAAGTCACCGAATTTTACTGTTGGCAGTGCACACGCTGGCAAATGACGTTCACCGGGCTTTCGCCATACCCACACTCTGCCCTCGGATCGCCACATTCTGTGCCGTGATTCGTCACTCCGCACAACGTTTTTACACTGTTCAATCTTCCAATGTTTACGCTCCTTACAGCAAGCGAGGCGTCGTTTGGCATCTACCGGCGTGGTGTGTGGCTTATGAACAGCCTCCCGACCATGAAATCCAAGTTTTCTCACCTCCCGCCTAACTGTCATAGTACTTGCAGTGGAAACTGATGCAGTTTGGAATTCCTGTGTGACGGTCTGGATAGATATCTGCCTATCACACATTACGACCCTCTTCAACTGTCGGCGGTCTCTGTCAGTCAGCCGGCCGGGGTGGCCGAGCGGTTCTAGGCGCTACAATCTGGACCGGTACGGTCGCAGCTTCGAATCCTATCTCGGGCATGGATGTGTGTGATGGCCCTAGGTTAGTTAGGTTTAAGCAGTTCTAAGTTCTAGGGGACATGACCTCAGAAGTCCCATAGTGATCAGAGCCATTTGAACCATTTTCTATCAGTCAACAGACGAAGTCGGCCTGTACGCATTTGTGCTGTACGTGTCCCTTCACGTTTACACTTCACTATATATCGGAAAGAGTGGAACAAAATGGTTCAAATTGAAACGTCCCCTTTGAAAAATTATACATGACTGTGCTTAAACTGACACACAATATTTTGTTAGCGCAACGCAATCTGACTTTCAGAATTCCCTACAAAAGAATGGCCCTGACTAACATTAAACTATACCTTTCACAAATCACTTACCTCACAAAAATCTTCGCTGCTCAAGCTACTGCAATACAGCGAGCGCCACTACTGCCAGCTAAATAAAAGATTCAAACTATGGAAGGCACTAACTACTGATAGGGATAGTTAGCAAATGAAAGATATTAATAGAGAACAAACAATGTATTTACCTTGATATCATCATGTATAAATATAGCAGTTCATGACAAATTTCAAAACTCCGCCATCTCTCTCCCCACATCCGCCACTGCTGGCGGCTCACCTCCAACTGCGCAACGCTACGCGCTGTTCACATCCAGCTGCCGCTGCCCAACACTACAATGGCAGACAACAATGCAAACTACCCACAGACTGCACACAGCACAGCCAGTGATTTTGCATACAGAGGTGGCGTTACCAACAAAAAAACCTAAACAGCCAACTTACAAAATGGCTCTGACAACTATGGGACTTAACATCGAAGGTCATCAGTCCCTTAGCACTTAGACCTACTTAAACGTAACTAACCTAAGGACACCACACACATCCATGCCCGAGGCAGGATTCGAACCTGCGACCGTTACGGTCACGCGGTTCCAGACTGAAGCGCCTAGAACCGCTCGGCCACAGCGGCCGACGAAACAGTGGACCTAGGTATGTTTAGGAGTGGGGAAATTTCGCGTACAGACGTGACTCCCAATCGTCTGACCACGTTCGAAGTCTGTGAGTGCCATTCTGCTCTCTGACGATGTTTAATGCCTACTGAGGTCGCTGGTATGGAATACCTGTCAATAGGTGGCAGCACAATGCACCTAATATGAGAACCGTATGGTTTTGGGGGTGTGTGGATACTTTCGATCACATAGTGTATGTCCTCCTTAAGCACTGCCAGATTCGCAATCTTACGCACATGGCATTCCAAAGTGCTTAAGCGATCGTGAGGGTGGTTCCTTTGAAGAAGACAGGTCCGATTCTTTGCCCATCCCGCACTCTAGCCGAGCCCGTGTTTCGCCACTGGACACCACTGGCTGGCCTGTGGGGTGAGAGCGAGAGTGGCCGCGTGTCGACGACAGCCTCCCCTGGCGGACCGCCAGCTGCAGTCGTCTCCGTGGAGACGCCGAGTGGCTGCCCGCTGCTCCAGCTCTGGCAGACGCCAAGGCGCCGCTGCAGCCTGCGCGAGGACGGCTGTGCTCTACTGGGGACAGTCCACGTGCCGCGCTTATTTGCAGTTATAGACCAGACCTTGGCAACGGGTCTTCGTATCACGCTAGCAGGCAGCCGATGGGTGGATAGTATGTACCAGCCAAGGAGCAGCTGTGAGCTGCGGATTATTCAAAGCTTGTGAACGGCCGTTCCTTCACTGTCGACTTTTTCTGCACATTGACGATTTTGCTTTTTGATGTATAAACATACCAGAGGAAAAATTCTCCTATTGGAGCAGAAAAAAAGCTAATACGCTCGTGTTTTAAAAGACTAACTGAAATGTGGGGCACTAGTTGCTTCATTCTACCTTACTTGTCAAATTCAAAAATCCTCTCAGAACTTTTGGCATGCAAGCATGTTCGCTCTTTTTTTAGCATGTGACTCGCATCTCACTCCCGCTATCTCCTCTAACTGTAACTAAGTCACACCCACTAGTCCGTCACTGCAAGTCGCTCATACCCGTCCACTCCCATTTGCCCGTTCTCATTCACTCACTATCTCTGTGTGTCTAACCGCCACTGTCTCCTGTGTCGCATCCACAGTCTCCTTCGTTCTGCCACACACACAACTACTGTGCCCTCTCACTGCCGCTGAGCCCCTCTTGCTCTGTCGTACTGCTCCTTTCCACGGCTGCTGTCTCTTCTCACTGTCACCACCCCCCTCTCCCCAGTTTTCATTATCACATACTCTGTCTCTCACTACCGCTCGCTCTCAACCACTTCCACTTTCTCCTTCTGTTTATTCCTGTGCCAATGTCTCCTTAACTCTTTTCCTAGCACTGTTCTGTCAATGTCAAATATGTTGCACTGTCACCGCATTCCTCTCTTTCTCTCCCACTGTCATTGTCTCCTTCGATCTTTCTACACCACAAACACTCTCTACTATTGTACAGTATTTACTAAATTTCTGTCTCTTCCCCACTGCCATTGTCTCGTTCCTTTCAGCATAAAACACCGAGAATATGTTCGCACGCCTAAATTTTCAGGAAAAACTATTGTACAGTATTTACTAAATTTCCGTCTCTTACCTACTGCCATTGTCTCCTTCCCTTCAGCATAAAACACCGTGAATATGTTCGCACGCCTACATTTTAATTTTCGGGAAAATTTTTAAAGGTGCTGAGGGAGGTACAATGAGGCAGCTGGAACCCCAGTTTTCAGTCGTTTTTCCGCTGGTTCCATTCTTTTTTCTGCCACAATGGGGCAGGGCATGTAACTTTTATGAAAAGAATTTTATGGGTTAATAAAATGTTGATAGTTTAACTGTGTGAAATTGAAATAACGTAAAACTATATAATTTTACAT
The DNA here is from genome assembly GCF_023864345.2 of Schistocerca serialis cubense. Taxonomy (NCBI): domain Eukaryota; kingdom Metazoa; phylum Arthropoda; class Insecta; order Orthoptera; family Acrididae; genus Schistocerca; species Schistocerca serialis. The sequence goes on from NC_064641.1 coordinate 261,776,339, forward strand.
CTCACACCGGATTTTACCAGCAAAAAAGTTTTGCATGTGCTTCAGAATTATAATATTGGGTTCCCACAACCTTTCCGATGATAACGGTGACACTTTACAGCATATTTCTCCGTGCTACGTCACTTTGAAAATTACGTTTTCGCCTCACACCTGATATTACGTGTTCATGTAGGGTAAATGTGAGCCGCTGTATCTCGGAAACGGATAAAGATGTCAAGAAATACGATAATCATCACTTCTGTCTCTTTGCTGTTCGTTCTGTTGCTGAAACAGTTTCATATGAAGTTACTTTAGCTTTGATTTTATTGTCTTTAATCATTTTAATTGGTAGTTTTAACATGTTTGATTTTACAAATTATCAGCTTTATTGCTGATTTATTATTATTTCTTTCCTCTTAGCTTTAGCTTGTTTTGCTTCTTGTTTAGCTGAGACTAATAGTTAAAAATAGTCCAGTTACAATTTGAATCACCATTTTTGGAACACAACCTACGACGAGCTTAGAGACAGAAGTGATGACACTTTCTGCAAGACCTGACCATCATTTTGCAGGACAATGCTGAAGCACGTACAGTCCAAGCTGTTACTGATTTCTTTGGCTGATGTGGCTGCTAAGTGCTATACCACCTACTGCACTCTCCTGACTTAAGCCCTCGTGAGTTCATCTCGGTTTCTAAACTGAAGGAGACACGTCACGGCATTCGCTTCAGAAGTGCTACAAATTCGTCGGGCAATACACCGCGCCGCTCTTACTGTCAACACAACTGGCACTGTTAAGAGTATCTAACGACTTCCACATCGCTGGCAACGGGTTGTACACAATGTTGGTGACTACTTTGAAGGTCAGTAAAACTTTGAGACACGCATCTATTTTGTACTAGCTGTAAATAAATAGTTGCCGCTATTAAAGTTCCAACCTTCGTATTTCAGGTTTTGTTCGAGAGCGGGGTTTTAGGAATATATAGTAAAAATTTCAGCCATTAGCTCTGCGTAGCCGTCTTCGAATCCGTAGCTCGGTTTTCGTACCCGATAAACATTTTATCCGGGTTTCCTCAGGAACCATCCATGAACTAAATGGAGCCTCCGCAAGCCCCTCAAGCCACACCATATACCATATATAATGCAAAAGGAGACAACAGATCTGCTCCATTTCGCTAAGTTGGAGGAAGTGTGTAATATTCTAACATTGACTCCATACTTTAGTTACAGTAAGACGATCCCTCTGATGGATATACAAATGGTCCGTAGCACAACAGCTATCCAAAATACTTTACTCTACCTTTCTATGAGCAGTTGAACCCGAGGTAAGAGCCCCGGAAAAATTCCGTTATTATGCGCGGCGTTTTGGAACACAGTAAGTAGCGCGATGTACAGCACATTCGCATCTTTTATGTCGACATATTACTAAAGATTTCGTATGAAATACAAATCTTGGTTGTCGTGCCAAGTTACGAATAAGTCGCCTTATATGGACGGCCCTTTCATTGGTTTCTGGTTTTGCTGCTTACAGCCTTTTCTTTTTCTTCTTCCTCTGCACTTCAAGGCTTGGTCACTATGCCTATCGACTTCACATAGTTAACGTTATCTTTTTTCAGTCGTCCTGCACCTCTTCTTATTGAGATACTGTACTAGTTTATTACTTACTTCATCCATCCGCCAGAGGTATTGTCTCCAATCTCCCCTCTGTTCTTCAATCTTCTCGTTTAAATGATGCGTTACCAATAATTCTGCCCAGATGTCATTATTTTTATGTGGTCCCTCCTTGAGCAACATTCGACAGTTCCTAAAAATCTCATTTCTACAACATCTTTCTCTCAGTCCCGGATTCGCTTCCATATAGTAGAACAGGTATTGCCACTGTTTTGCATGCGGTTCCAATTTTGTGGCTTTTCTAACGTTATTTTTTGAAATTTTGTCCTTCGTTCCAGATATATTTTAAAATTTGTCAGTTTTATTTTCTACGAGGGCATGCCTCCGCATGTCCGAAGGAACATTACATCGTTCTTCTTAACAACGCATACACTGCAATCTCATGTTTATCCGTCGCGACCAGGCAGAACTTTCAGTTAAAATGTCCTCCCTTGTACGGGAATTACATAACGTGTATTCCAATACAAGGTGTGGGCCAGGAACAATATATATGGAAGTTTGGGCCTAATCGTGAGTCGTACTTGGATAACCAAATCGGTTAAGACGACCACTCTGATGGTTGATTGCTGATAGACTGAGAGCTCAGGACGCCATGTTTTTATCCGTTTGTGTTGAAGGATGTGGCTGGGTTTGCGTGCGCGCTGGTATTGTAGACCGATTTTAACGCTCCCACAACCTTCTCTGTGACATTATTTACATGTAAAAATACATCAGTTCCTGGTGCCGTTCTTCGTGTCCTTCGTTTCATTTTATGTATGTCACCATCGATAAAAGACTCTTGTATATGTCGAATCTGTGGCGATGATTGTGGCATTAGGTTTGCACACCAATTTATTTAGAATAAATTTTGAATCGTGAGTGATTCAAAAGATGTAACTAATAAGGCTTACGTTATTTTCAATGACGATAATGGTTAATTCCAGGTTGTTTCACTGTAAAAACTGTAGGGAACGTGACTTCATGACGCTAATATTTCCAATGAATGAAGAAAGGCGGAAACACTGGGCAGTGAAGTTAATCCGGAAGAGGATGATAACAAAACTAGTTTGTGGAAACCTGAACATTATTCATTTGCATGTGAAGTATGTATTTTATATCGTGATACGGCATTACTAATGTCTAATCAATGCGCACTGAGGCGACAACAGTTATGATTACCTCCAATACCGTGTGGGACCTTCGTTTTCCGGCGTAGGGCAGCAACTTGACTTCGCATGTACTCAACAAGTCGTTGGAAGTCCCCTACAGAAATACCGATCCATGCTGCCCCTATAGACGTCCCTAATTGCCAAAGTGTTGGCGGTGCACGATTTTGTGCACGATTTGACTTCTCGATTCATCCCATAAAGTCGATGGGATTAATGTCGGGGTGGCCAAATCATTGACTCGGGTAGCCGAGAATGTTCTTCAAACCAGTCAGAAATAACCGTGGTCTGGTGCATGGCGCATTGTCATCCATAAAATTTCCGTCGTTGTTTGGGAACATGATATCCATGAATGGCTGTAAATGGCCTCCAAGTAGCCGAGCATAACCATTTCCAGTCAATGATCGGTTCAGTTGGAGCGGCAGACCCAGGCCTTTCCATTTAAGCACAGCCCACACCATTATGGAGCCACCAGCAGCTTGCAGAGTGTCTTGTTGACAACTTGGGTCCATGGCTTCGCGGAGTCTGCACCACACTTGAACCCTACCATGAGCTCTTACCAGCTGAAGTCGGGACTCATCTGACCAGGCCACGGCATTTCAGGTGTCAACGGTCCATCCGACATGGTCACAAGCGCAGGAGAGGCGCTGTAGGCGATGTCGTACTTTTAGCAAAGACAATCGCGTTGATCATCTGCTGCTCTAAACCATTAACGCCAGATTACTCCGCACTCTCCTAACATATATGTTCGTCCGGCGTCCCACATTGGTTTCTGCGGTTGTTTCATACAGTGGTGCTTGTCTGTTAGCACTGACAACTCTACGCAATCGCTGCTGCTCTCTGGCAATAGGCAATGCCTGAAATTTGGCATTCTCGGTAGACTCTTGACACTGTGGATCTCGGAATACTGAATTCCCGACTATTTGCGATATGCTTCTAGCTCCAACTAGTATTCCGCGTTCAAAGTCACTTAATTTCGGTCGTGCTGCCAAAATCACCTCAGTACAAATGACAGCTACGCTAATTCATTGCCCTTTTATATCTTGCGTACGCGATACTATCGCCATATGTAAATGGATATGTCGCTATCCCATGACTTTTTTCACTTCAGTGTAGGCTCTGTATTCTCCACCGGGTAATATCAAAGCGTTTGTACAGTCAGTCAGTAGGTAGTCAGTGTTGATGCCTGATGGGTAAACAAAAATGAGTAATAGTTGTTTAACGAAAGGCGTGTCTCGGGCAGTGGAGGCGGAGGAAGATGGGGTAGGAAAGGGGAGAGGCAGGACAGCTGGGGCCGCCATGTCAGCCACGTTGTGGTGCTCGAAAGCTGCCGCAGATAACATGCGCCGCCATTGGTGCCAACACTGGGGAACGGCTGTGTTGGACAACGGAAGATTGATAGCGCTAGTGCAGGCATGTGACAACGGTCGCGGCACTTTGCCTCTTCTAATGGAAAACATCTACGACATAAAGCCGACCAGAGCTGAAAAATTTATCCATTGCATTCGTAAAATAAAAATATGGCATTGCAGTCTTTGATCGCTATTTTTTATTTTCAATGACCGGTTTCGGGCTAGCTGCCCATCTTCAGATCATATATTGCAGTTACAGAGTAACTTATCGGTACAGAACAATCGGTTCGCCGTCATAACTAAAGAACCGATTGTTCTGTACTGACAAGTTACTCTGCAACTGCAACATATGATCTGAAGATGGGCAGCTAGCCCGAAACCGGTCATTGAAAATAAAAAATAGCGATCAAAGACCGAAATGCCAAATTTTTATTTAATGAACGATCGCGGAAATCCCATTAAGACAATCATGTCTAGTTTTGATAAACATTGCATTCTTTTCAGACAACTTGAGGGTTGATTTTTTTCTTCATACAATTACGGTTTCATTTACGACTTCTTATCATTCGTTGGCAAGTTGTATCATCCTGGCGTTTTCGTGATAATTGGGGAAGACGCCAAAAAATTCCAGTTTGGACGGTACGGTATTGTTGTTGTGTCTCTCTTTAATATAACGATATATTGCCTGTCTTGTAATCTGTGTAATCTCATTTACTTGTTCTATGGCAACAATGAATACTTCACACGCTGTTTACGTTGTTAACATAAACCGTTTTTTATATATCGATACGACGGTATAAACAGCAAGTGGGAGTTAATTCATTACAATGTTATATACAAAATAAATAAAATACGCGTTTCTGGTGTGCTGACGCCGTAATCAAGATTTATACATAAAAAGAAAAGTTCTGGCAATGAAACTGTGACTTCGAAACGAACATTGCCACAGTAAGAATGCTACTGATAAAACGAAAGAAGAATTTTGTAATAAAATTTCCCGGAGTTTCTTATTTTGACACTCGTTCGATCATTTATCAGGCGAGTAAGTGTGAAACGAATTTAGCACTTGTTATTTGTTGAGTTTATGTCAAATAAACAGAACCACAAAATTTTCAAGTCTCTAACTTCATAAACGGAGAATAATGTGCACTGCTCGGAGACAATACTCTGATAGCTGATATTTCGGTGAGTAACTCGAATTCGGTTTGGTCCCATGGTCATTACCACGAATTTCCAATTTCAACCCGCGTCCGGGCATCATGATTTAGCTTTTCCGTGATTTCCCGGAACGGTTCCTTCGAAAGGATGCGTTCGCTTCTCCATTCTTCCATAATCAGAACTTCTGTAATGAACTGATTGCCGACGGAACGTTAAACACTAATCTCCTCCTCCTCCTGCGACTTGTAAGCCATCTCTCGACCATAATGTGTGCAATGCAGTATTGCAAAGACTGGTTAAAACTTCATTGTTCGTACAAGTAATTCCAGTCTGAGTCACTCTAAAGGTAACGATGAACGTTCGTTTACTTGATAAAAAGGTGGTTATGAAACTGCGTGGTTAACTGCAGTGCTTTCGAAACTAAATTCTACCTAACCGTAGCCATTTTTTGAAACGGGGAGTCTTTTTCTTCAGACAGTATGATGTTAATGAATATCACCTGGCAAGGTAGTGCTTGTTACAATTACTAATACATACATCAAAAAAAGTTTTGTATCACCCCAGTTCCCAGAAATCTCGAAGATAGACGTTGACTGTGGATATCTTATCACAGACACAGTCCCTTTGACTGTTCAGAGATGTCACTAAACCCACCCAGAGATGTAAACAACCATGCATGAGCAGCGCTTATTAGACGGAGGCGGACCGACAGCCGATCAGTTCCAGTCATTCCCCCAGGGAGGACGTACACGGCTCGTGTTGTCGGTAGTTCAACCATATCTAGACAGCCAATACCGGGGTTCGATCAAATCCGCATTGTTACTTTGTGTCAGGAAGGGCTCTCAACAAGGGAAGTGTCCAGGCGTCTCGGAGTGAACCAAAGCAATGTTGTTCGGACATGGAGGAGACAGAGAGAGACAGGAACTGTCAATGACATGCCTCGCTCAGGCCGCCAAAGGGCTACTATTGCAGTGGATGACCGCTACCTGCGGATTATGGCAAGGAGGAACACTGACAGCGACTCCACCATTTTGAATAATGCTTTTCGTGCAGCCACAGGACGTCGTGTTACGACTCAAACTGTGCGCAATAGGCTGCATGATGAGCAGCTTCACTCCAGACGTCCATAGGGGGTCCATCTTTGCAACCACGACACCATGCAGCGCGGTACAGATGGGCCCAACATCATGGCGAATGGACCGCTAAGGATTGGCATTACGTTCTCTTCACCGATGAGTGTCGCATATGCCTTCAACCAGACAATCGTCTTAGACGTGTTTGGAGGCAACCCGGTCAGACTGAACACACTCTCCAGCGAGTGCAGCAATGTGGAGGTTCCCTGCTGTTTTGAGGTGGCGTTATGTGGGGCCGGCGTATGCCGCTGGTGGTCATGGAAGGCGCCGTAACGGCTGTACGATACGTTAATGCCATCCTCCGAACGATAATGCAACCATATCGGCAGTATATTGGCGAGGTATTCGTGTTCATGGACGACAATTCGCGCATCCATCGTGCACATCTTGTGAATGACTTCCTTCAGGATAACGATATCCCTCGACTAGAGGGGCCAGCATGTTCTCCAGACTTGAACCCTTTCGAACATGCCTGGGAGAGATTGAAAAGGGCTGTTTACGGACGACGTGACCCACCAACCACTCTGAGGGATCTACGTCGAATAGCCGTTGAGCAGTGGGACAATCTGGAGCAACAGTGCCTTCATGGACTTGTGCATAACATGCCGCGACGAATACGGGCATGCGCCAACGCAAGAGGACGTGCTACTGGGTATTAGAGGTACCGCTGTGTACAGCAATCTGGACCACAACTTCTGAAGGTCTCGCTGTATGGTGGTACAACCCGCAACGTGTTGTTTTGATGAGCGATAAAAAGGGCGGAAATGATGTTTACGTTGATGTCTAATCCAATTTTCTGTACTGGTTCCAGAACTCTCGGAACCGAGGTGATGCAAAACTTTTTTTTTATGTGTATATGTGCTGGTTTAACAAGAACTAGCATTATAAAATACGGGATTTCTTCAAGATAGGAATATTTAACGGATGCTGACAACCAAGTGATATTCCGTACTTACAGCGCATGCTCAAACATAGGCACGCTGGGAAGAAAAGTGACCAGTCTGCTGCCGCCTGCCATTACAAAATATATGTGAAGTGGCCCAACGTGCATGAACAACATCACTCCTCTATCTCGCAAATTGTCCACTTCAGGGCAGGTGTTTCAGTTGTGTTGTAGGCTACTTCACGATTCGTCACGGCAAGAACAGTGTCGTTTCAGCTTTTCTACGGGCAGGTGTGCGTGGTTCGTTCAATAAGGGCGATACTTCCGAATTGTGGAACGTGAAAAAGTAAGTTGAATGTAATTTTTAATAACATTGATTATTGCAATGTCAGTGTTTATACAGTGTCTGTATCTTACATTACAATGTCCTTCGGACACGCATTCTGTGTTTATACAGTATCTTCAGCCAGGCATGCTTGTCTGGAAGAACAGACACTGTTTCGACGAATATAGGTGATGTAAATATTACGAAATTTCGGACGTTGCAGCGTACCAGAAAAAAAAATGGAAATTTCAGCTATACAGGGGGGGAGGGGAGGTTGTGACGTAAAGTTTCTGATCACCAGACTTTGCGCTAGTGTCCTGGATTCAGTTCCAAACCTCTTCTCAAGTGTCTCTGAAGTGAGGACGCGAGACACTGTTGAAGGCGATCTATACGTCGGAACCGTTAAGTTCGGCACCAGGTTTCGTTCTCTCCCTTCCTTTCATGCTTAACAACACAAACCCAGCACAACATTGTCCAGAACACTCAGCACAGTCATCCACGGGAGACGGACACTTCTGACACTTCATAACAGATAGTAGGAAGACAACGGCAAATCACCACCAATATAACCTTGCCATGAGCAGCGATGCTGGATTCTCGGGTCCCACTTCGCTCATGTTCTGTGGGACTTTGCGCTGCATTAATGTTACAAGACTCGTGGCTGGTGAGACAACGCTAACAGGTGATACGTATACTTTTCAATTAATTCTAAAGCATCTCTTTACCTGCTGATATTTTATCTTACTACGTCAGTATCATTCATAGTATTTTAAGTAGCATGTAAAGGTTCGAAACAAATGCAGATACTTTAATCGTATCTTAAACGTTAGCATCAATTTGTGAACGTGACAAACTATTGATAGAGCGATATATCTTTTACCTTCATTGCAAATTTATTACAATGTTTGCGATTCTGTCGATGTTTGTTTTGCTTAGGTAATGTCAAACAGTTTTATTCACTGTGAGAGGATCATGCGCATCAAAATGATTATTTCAGCTACACAGCCAAACTCGTAAAAAACAAAATAAATATACTTAGTTTACGGTTCCATAAACTGTAAATAACTGCTAAACCGCTGTTGGTGTGCATTTCAAACTAGCGGACAGAGTGGTCGCCAGTGCATGATAAAGCGGCTAGTTAAACGCTGAATGTCATCTGTTCAGCGCAATGTTCCGGAAAAGCTACGTCCTCAGGCGGAGCAGCTGTATTCTCACGAAGTTCGTGTATTGTACCCGTCGTTTGAAGCCTTTGTACTCCGCTATCACAAAAGCATGGCAATAAACATGGCGTAGGTAGTTTGCTCGTGGCGCCATCTTTTACCCAGACTTGCCATAACGTGGGCGAAGGGATACATTCTCAGCCAGCCAGTGCCGGCCGCTGTGGCCGAGCGGATCTAGGCGCTTCAGTCCGGAACCACGCTACTGCTACGGTCGCAGGTTCGAATCCTGCCTCGGGCATGGATGTGAGTAATGCTCTTAGGTTAGTTAGGTTTAACTCTCTAACGGTAAGGTGAAGTTTCCTGACATAAACGGTAAGGTGGGGTTGGATCAGACCCCACCCTCAAAATATCGATCTTTCGGGGTAAAATAAAAAATGAATAATGGGAAAAAGTTTTATTATCAATTAAACACACATAATATTTGTTATAACAACAAGTTTTTTTATTTTTATAGTCAATAAGTAAGAATGTAAAGTACTTTGGACAAAAAAAGGAACTTAATTACAACTTGTTCTAATAAAGAGGATTTGGTTTTTCATTTCTATTAAGGTGTTTACCTTAATAGAAATAATCTCTATAAAATTATTGAAAACGTAGTAAAAATAAATAGATTCAGTCATCAACTAGGAACTTGAGTGCTTTAGAAATTCTAAAGGTAGGAACTAAATGAGAAACATATCTTACTAATTGTAGAAAATAATTATAGTGTCAGCAGTTTCGAAATATAAAGTTCTCAATAATAAATGTCTCTGTACACATAATGTAATAGGAACAAATAATAAATGTATAATGTATAATGTTATCCTGGAAACAGCCCTGAAAATACATATTTGGCACAATTTATCACATCTCAGTTTCTTTACAGCCAGGGCATATAATAACTTTATGCTCCCCACATATAGAATGATTACACTTACTACAAAAAGTGTTCCCCTTCCTATTTTTGATCTGTCACAAAAATCACATCTTCTTTTCATTAGTGGCTGTGCTTGAGTAGGCTTGTCTAATTCGATTGGTTCTTTTTCTAGAAGTTTCCCAATAGACGAACGGAGCTCACGGGGAAGATGTGTGTTATTCAACCTCTTTTCCATAAGAGGTTTTGTCAAAGAGAGCGCAAGATTTTTGAGAAATGATATTCTCGCGTCATTTCAAAAGCTGTCCATTTTGCTATTGCTTTTGTAAATGATAAAACTATTTATAGCAGCGATGTCTAAAATAGCATAAAAGTACCGCATGGGCCATCTTGTCGATTTTCTTTTTGTGGTCCTGCTGTGGCAAAGCATGTCTAATACATCGACCACTCCTTTAGTTAGATTGTAGAACTCCACAATTTCAGGCTTATTTGATTTTTCATTTATCTCTCCAGAGAAGTGCATAGGCGATATCAGTAAAACTTTTTTATTTTTCTTTGGGGTAAATGACACCAAAGTTTTGTCTCCTGATACATAAATGTTGAAGAGCCTACTGGAGCGGAAAGTAGCATAGATGGTGGTATTTGCGGTTTGTTCCTCCTCAATGTACCTACAAATGTTTCTTTTGGGGGAGGTAGTCAGTCACCTCCAGTGAGGAGAACCAATAGTCCGCTGTAATGTTCCTATTAGAACCCCTGATAGATTCCGTCAGGCGCAAAACATACTGGGCAGGTAAAGGCAAATCTGCAGGTCTCCTCTTTATTCTGTTGTCCTTGCCAGTGTATGGAATGCCACGCAAAAAATAGAATGTCCTTGCGTCGCATAGTGACATTATTTTCAATCCATATTTGTCGGGTTTCGATGGGAAATGGACAGGCACCCCGAAAACTCAGTAGAGTCTCATCTACTATGACATATTCAGATGGACTATAATTTTTTTCACTGTTAGATTCAAGCACGTCCCACACTTCTCTGAAAGCCGCAAATTTGTCGTTGATTTTTCTGGCCTCTCTGGTGGCTTTATCATCGAAGTGGAGGTTTTCTGGAAGAAATGCAAATCTTTTCTTGCACATAGTGCAACGGAATACCGGAGGTCCATAGGTTGCTGAGAACATCTCATCTACACTGAGCATAGAATTTTTTAGGACACCACTCATGAAGAGAAGTCCCATCAACCCTTTTATTTCAACGCTCTCTGTTGGTGAAAGAAACCACTGGACCGTATTGTACTTTTGCCTACATTTCTCGATTTCAAGATTTGTGTACAAAACAATTTTTCTATAATTTTCGAATCTATAAATAATAAAAATACACTCCTGGAAATTGAAATAAGAACACCGTGAATTCATCGTCCCAGGAAGGGGAAACTTTATTGACACATTCCTGGGGTCAGATACATCACATGATCACACTGACAGAACCACAGGCACATAGACACAGGCAACAGAGCATGCACAATGTCGGCACTAGTACAGTGTATATCCACCTTTCGCAGCAATGCGGGCTGCTATTCTCCCATGGAGACGATCGTAGAGATGCTGGATGTAGTCCTGTGGAACGGCTTGCCATGCCATTTCCACCTGGCGCCTCAGTTGGACCAGCGTTCGTGCTGGACGTGCAGACCGCGTGAGACGACGCTGCATCCAGTCCCAAACATGCTCAATGGGGGACAGATCCGGAGATCTTGCTGGCCAGGGTAGTTGACTTACACCTTCTAGAGCACGTTGGGTGGCACGGGATACATGCGGACGTGCATTGTCCTGTTGGAACAGCAAGTTCCCTTGCCGGTCTAGGAATGGTAGAACGATGGGTTCGATGACGGTTTGGATGTACCGTGCACTATTCAGTGTCCCCTCGACGATCACCAGTGGTGTACGGCCAGTGTAGGAGATCGCTCCCCACACCATGATGCCGGGTGTTGGCCCTGTGTGCCTCGGTCGTATGCAGTCCTGATTGTGGCGCTCACCTGCACGGCACCAAACACGCATACGACCATCATTGGCACCAAGGCAGAAGCGACTCTCATCGCTGAAGACGACACGTCTCCATTCGTCCCTCCATTCACGCCTGTCGCGACACCACTGGAGGCGGGCTGCACGATGTTGGGGCGTGAGCGGAAGACGGCCTAACGGTGTGCGGGACCGTAGCCCAGCTTCATGGAGACGGTTGCGAACGGTCCTCGCCGATACCCCAGGAGCAACAGTGTCCCTAATTTGCTGGGAAGTGGCAGTGCGGTCCCCTACGGCACTGCGTAGGATCCTACGGTCTTGGCGTGCATCCGTGCGTCGCTGCGGTCCGGTCCCAGGTCGACGGGCACGTGCACCTTCCGCCGACCACTGGCGACAACATCGATGTACTGTGGAGACCTCACGCCCCGCGTGTTGAGCAATTCGGCGGTACGTCCACCCGGCCTCCCGCATGCCCACTATACGCCCTCGCTCAAAGTCCGTCAACTGCACATACGGTTCACGTCCACGCTGTCGCGGCATGCTACCAGTGTTAAAGACTGCGATGGAGCTCCGTATGCCACGGCAAACTGGCTGACACTGACGGCGGCGGTGCACAAATGCTGCGCAGCTAGCGCCATTCGACGGCCAACACCGCGGTTCCTGGTGTGTCCGCTGTGCCGTGCGTGTGATCATTGCTTGTACAGCCCTCTCGCAGTGTCCGGAGCAAGTATGGTGGGTCTGACACACCGGCGTAAATGTGTTCTTTTTTCCATTTCCAGGAGTGTATTTCCAATACACAAGTGACCCCCCTTGCTTCCCCACGTGGACCAGGGAGATGAGTAATAATATTTGACGCTGGTGTCCTAGAAAGTTTTGAATGGATGAGTTTGTTGGTCCATATTGTCTCTAAGTCTTTACCTAGCTCAAAATTTCTCTTATCATCTACATCTGACTGAGAATTATCAAACTCGACTGCTCCTGTCGCACAGTGAAATACATCATCCTCGTCATCAGTATTAGATAATACATCATCCTCGGTTTCTGAACAGTTTTCTGCATCGATATTGTCGCCATCCTCTGACTCAGCCTCCTGTCCGAGAAATTCGTTGTATATCTCCTCAGGAGTTCTAAGGAGTAGATGCGCCATTTTAGTAAGATACTAGAAGAGGGGTTGAATCCTCTCCACAAAAGAAACTGATAAGTGTGACGTAAACAGTAAGGTGGGGTCGGATCCAACCCGAGCGCGGGTAATGTAGATTTCGGATAGAGAGGGTAGCTGCAGGTCACTCACCAGACTGACGTGGCCTCCTCGGCGTTCTCGGGACGACTGGCTGGTAGGGTAGCTGGAACCACAGCGCTCTCAGAAAAGGAGGGAGTGGGGAGTTATAAACAAAACAGACTCGCTGGGGTCGGATCCAACCCCAACCTTACCGTTAGAGGGTTAAGTAGTTCTAAGTCTAGGGGACTGATGTCCTCAGATGTTAAGTCCGATAATGCTCAGAGCCATTTGAATCATTTTCAGCCAGCCAGTGAAGGACTATATTTTTAGCTCAAAAAGGCATGTACGTGTATTGTAATCCTTTTTTATGTCACTACACTTGGCCCAACATGATTTTTTTAAAAATATTGTCAGCAGATACCGTCTCTAACGTACTAATCTGGGAGATCTGAAACATGCCCCTCTATGACCACCACGGTCGCATCACTGGATTCAAGATTGTATCCAAGCATAAATTTCCTTGTATGTGGGCGTACAGGGGAAGTCACAGGAAACTAAATCTGGAGAGTAGGGCGGATCTTACAAAATTCAAACGCCAAACTTGTCAGCTAAAATCGTGAATCCTAACGTATTGCTCCCGGGTGAGGAGGCACAGTGATTAAGACAATGGACGCGTATTCGGGGCGAGGACGTTTGATTTCCTCAACAGCTTATACTAATTGTCCTCAGGTTCCGTTCACTCTCTGAAATGTGAGGCTTCTATTCCTAAAAAAATCTAACACATCATTTGCTTCATACCACTGGCAGGTAGTACTGATTGATAGGTCATAAACAAGAAAGTACTCGCACATCAAGTATCAGACACCAGTATCAAGCAGCTCACCAAATCTACTCCATACACGAGTACGTCCATCGCTGGGGTAAGGACAGGATCTCCTTTCATCACTGAAGACAACATAGCGCTATTCCACTCTCCCGTCAACACTTTCACGACACCAGGGTAGCCATTCTTGACGCTGTTGTGGTTTATATACCTCTTCAAACATCTAGAATATGTTCCCCATTCCTGCATCTTCCATTAAATCGAATTCAGCACGCCAGTGTATTACTCACAGTTAGAAGACTGCACTGCTTTCGTCCCTCTCTGATACCAAGTTCCTGCTTTCTTACATTTCCTCACATTCTATGTCGCCTTCCACTGTAATTTCAACCACCTTCACCTGCAATACCAGGAAGTAATTCCGGCTATCTATCCGGCTTATCAACTATAACATCCTACCGCTTCCGTTCCAAATTAAAGTTCTAGCCACTATTCGCTGCGAACTTCAGTCCTATCTTTCTCTTACCTCGTTTATCTCGTCTCTTGATCTATATATACATTTACTTGCATCGAAATGACAGCGGACTAGTCTGCAAACCACTCTCAAATTCATAGCAGTACGTACTTTCCTTTGTGTAACGCACAAGTGCGACCTGAATTGTAATGCCTTCGAACTTTTATGGGAAAACTTTTAAAGCTTTTTAAATAAAAGAAACGTTATTATCGGTCAACATCTTTATTCTTCATGTCTACATATATATTTTTTGACATACTCAGCCTGCCAACTAACAAATTTCTCCCAACGAGAGACCAGTTCATCTATTGTGAAGCCGTCAAGGATTGTATCATGAAACACTACCGAGTATATTACGCCACGCGTTCTCAAATGTTAGAAATTGTTATCAGAACTTGTTTCAGGACTACACATCCCATTATCAAATGCTATAAAACAAGGAAATCAATCAATAAATCGCTATATTACACGTACTGACAACCGTACACTACGCATACAGAAAACCATACAAAATTATTTATAGCTCCTGTAGTACAACATACCTTAAAGCTAATGTGCCATTATGCACCGTGTGAAGCAAAAACTCATAAGCAAACACGCTTTGTCAAACATGAACTTCTTAGAATATCTCATGTTGGTGCGTTAACTGTAAACTAAAGGCAGCCGCGTTCACTTACGAAAGATAGTACTTTCTTGCAACGCATATGTCACATTCCCCAGCGATGCTACTGTCTATCATAAATCTATGACATTATAAGTGCTAGTAAATCTAAAACCAATACTACGAAAATCAATACTACACCTACATTGCAACGTTTGCGTCCATAAACAATAACCAATTGTATAACATAAAACCTAACGCCGCTAATTCGAATGAGTTGGTGGCTGCATCCGAAGACGGGCGTCGCTGAAGTGGACCCAGAAATACCCCTTGGACACTTCTGTCTTCTCACTTAACACGTTGACGTGTTCTTTTCTTTAAGCGAAAAAAAAATCTCCACTTTCTCTATATCTGATAATTAACGTCTTTTATCCTCAAAGTGCAATACGCCCACGCTCTCCGTGATGTTAATCGACAAACATAAGACTGACTCAGGGGAGGACTGGATGGAGGAAGCAGGAACATATGAAATAAAGTGTGAAACTGTAGAACAAGAGGGAAGAAAATTTAGATTGAAGTTTAAAGAGCATAACAATGAACAGAATGGCTCATCGGCAGTGGCGAAGCATCTCAACAGAGAACAGCAGTCGTTGGGTAACATCATAGATATCATGAGGGTACAGCACTTTGAGGATAAATTATGGCTTTTGTCGAATTTAGAGAAAGTAGAAATTTTCTGCGCTTTGTGATAGGAATGCGTTATCGTGTTAAATGACATGACACAAGTGTCCAATGGGCATTTCAGGTCACTCTTTAGCGACGTCGTCCTTGGGAATATGTATCTATTGACCGTTTTATACGGATGCAAACCTTGCAATACATATGTACACTGAAGCGAAAAAAAACCTGGTGTAGGCATGCTTTTTCAAATATAGATATATGCATAGAGGCAAAATACGGCGCTGCGGTCGGCATAGCCTAAATAAGAGAACAAGTGATCGGCGCAGTTCTTAGATCGGTTGCTGCTGCTACAATGGCAGGTTATCAAGATTTACGTGAGTTTGAACATGGTGTTACAGACGGCACATGAGCGATGGGGCACAGCACCTCCGAGGCAGCGATGAAGTGGGGATTTTCTCGTAAGACCATTTCACGAGTGTACCGTGAATATCAGGAATCCGGTAAAACATCAAATCTCCGACATCGCTGCGGCCGGAAAATGATCATACAAGAACACGACCAACGACGACTGAAGAGAATCGTTCAAAGTAACAGAAGTGCAACCCTTCAGCAAATTGCTGCAGCTTTCACTTCTGGGCCACGATTATGTTTCAACCTGCGAATCATTCAACGAAGCATCATCGATATGAGCTTTCGGTGCCGCAGGCCCACTCGTGTACCATTGTTGACTGCACGGCACAATGCCCTACGTCTAGCGTGGGCCGTCAACACCGAAACTGGACTGTTGATGACTGGAAACATGTTGTCTGGTTGGACGAGCCTCGTTTCAAGTTGTATCGGGTATGGAGACAATCTCATGAATTCATGGACTGTTCAACCTGGTGGAGGCTCTGTAATGGTGTGGGGCGTGTGCAGTTGATACGTCTAGATACGACTCTGACAGGAGACACGTGTGTAAGCATCGTGTCTGATTATCTGTGTCCATTCATGTCCATTGTGGATTCCAACGGACTTGGGCAATTTTAGCAGGACAATGCGACATCCCACACATCCAGAACTACTACAGAGTGGCTCCAGGAACATTCTTCTGAGTTTAAACGCTTCCGATGGCCACCAAACTCCCCAGACATGACTATTATTGAGCATGTCTGGGATGCCTTGCAGCGTGCTGTTCAGAAGAGATCTCCACCCCTTCATACTCTTACGGGTTTATGGACAGCCCTGTAGGAATCATGGAGTCAGTTCCCTCCAGAAGTACTAAAAACATTAGTCGAGCCCATGCCACGTGATGATGTGGCACTTCTCCGAGCTCATGGGGGTCCTACACAATATTAGGCAGGTGTACCAATTTCTTTGGCTCTTCAGTGTATAATGCACCAAGTTATCAATTTAGACGTACGGAACCAGTGCACGGGAACGAATAAGTCGAAAGTTTTACGTGATAAGTAAGAAATTTCATACTTCTGGTAACAAAATACAAGGAACAATTTTACATATTTCTGCAAGTTGTGAAAAATTCTACTTTATAACAGTTGTCCGAAATGGCGCCCCTCTTCGTCTAAGTGGGTAGGATTCCAGTGCAAATAGTTCTGTCGTACTCATTCAAACAGGAAATGAATCGGTTATTTATGAAAGGGCTCTCGTCGCGAAATGTAAACCGTTGGTAAATTTAAAAAACTGTTTATGTTTCTAATATTACTACATACGACAATTTTTTTATTCTAATTATTTTGATTCTACTAACCACTAATAATAACGATGATTAAAAACAGTTATGTCGTTTATGTTGTATGATAGTGCCTATCAAAGTTGTCTGACTAGAGTCATTTCATAAACAAAGGACTGACAGAAGCCCATTCATAGAGAGAGAAGTAAAAAAAAAAATGCAATGATTGATCGAGACTTTAAGAAGGCTGTTTATTCTACAATAAACATTGTATACTCAACTGAGATTGCCTATAACAGATACACGAGAATGGGTTTCTAACAAAGACAAATTAACATTAAAGTCTCATATCATTAAGTTTCACACTTCTTTTTCAGTTATAGGCCACTGAATCATCTGGACATAAAAGAAACCGTGTTCCTCTGGGGCGAACTGAACAAGCTTATTTATATCGTCCATTTTCTTTTTAGGCGTAGGTACTCTTTCAGTGTATGATTTGTGTATGGGTTGAGAAATGCATGATTGTGTCGGGACAGCTAGTTTGAATGTGTTGTAAAGGATTTCACTAATAAAAGCTGATACTGTTACTTTCCCTTTACTGGACTGCTGGAACGAGAATTCATGGTAGTTAGAAATAGTAAAACATTTTCTTTTTCCCTTATTTTCAGATTTGATTTCTTGTAAAACAGTATATTTCTTATAGAACTGAGGCCACCATTTTTGAAAATCCAAAAATTTTCTGTTTTTATCAAATCAATACTAAACTTTCCCTGAACTGTACACGTTAATATCATTTCACATACTTCTTTTACTGTGTAATATCGGTCACATTTCCTTAATTTTCTTTTGACAAGGCCAAAGACTCTGTCACAGGGCAGGTAAGAGTGGTCTCTACACAATCTTTTTGAATCTTCCACTGTCTGTAGGACATTGAGTGATTTTTGTGTTGACCTGTACCGTTATCACTGTGCAGGTATATTATCATTGATATACTTCATTATGAAAGATCAAACTTCATTGCTGCCCTTTCGTGCAACCCCTTGGTGGTACAAGTGTCAGTACTGCTGTTGTGGATACAAAATGGATAAACTGACAGCTACCTAAGGTAACAGACATGGAACTTTGGCCAAAGTAATGTTTAGCGTTAGTCAAAACAAAATAACACAGCATTATCATGTTCAGCACAGTATTGTTTTGTTTCACGTACCGAAGTATAAAATGTTACCCAGCCTTTCGGGCACGAGTAACTGTGCAACATCTACTCGTTTTGCTGTATCATTAAGCTGAGGGCTTTTGATTCGCATATTAAGCATCTGACACTCACAGCAAGTGTCGATCTGGGGCCTTCCAAACCGATAATTAAAATGTTCGTTAAATATCTTTTAATAAAAACTATATTTTACATCACGACCATGATATTTTTCTAAAAACATGTTGTACATTTTCTTTATGTTAAGCATTGCGTTCAAATATTGTATTTCTTCCGACGAGTAGTGACTATTTTTACGGGGAATGACTTAATGTGGTCTTTGATTTAGTCAGTATAATCTTGTGGAAAAGTCTTACAGTTCTTCTGTTGCCCTCTCAAATCTCTAGACGACTCACCTTTTAAAATTAGCTCTTTCAGTCTTCTAACTTTTTTTATCCCCTATGGCATACAAACGCAGAAATGCTTTTTTGCAAACCTTAACTCGTTGTTCACCAGCCATAACATGAAACGTAAATGAGCTCACATGTTCAACAGAACGCGTAGGCTTAGTAAACTCTTCTTCTTTGTCATCTGTGGGTTAGGTTTCAACCTAGACCTTCTACTTTTCACTAGATGGGCTTCTATTAATGATTGATAAAATAAGTATTGTTCATCTTTGCCTGCAAAACTTCCGCCTCTGCTAAGAATGTCAATTTGGTCCTCCTCAGAAAACTTGTTGAAACATTTCATTGTGCACCTACAAAATGCAGAACAAGTTAATCCCATTTCTTCTAAAATCAGTTTAAAAATCTATGACTTGAAGATATAGGCTAGGTTAGGGTTCATGTAGAACAACAAACCGCAATAAATTGAAGCATAACCTACAACACAAACCTACAGAACTGTCTAGATTTAAGGTATTTCAAAATAAATAAATCAACTTACAAGCTAGTTGTCCCTGTTTTTCGCGCTTGAGAAACATTGCTTTTGTAATTAATATACTCATCATTACGGATTCTTGCTTCTTTGTACGATTTACTTAGTAGTCCTCGATCTTGAAAACTCCTCTTTTACGTTTATTACCTTCTACGACATCATTATCACTCTCTGACATATTTTAAGAGCACACTCTCAAATTAGTTTTAGATTAAAGATATGACATGAAACTAACCTACAACAATAAGAATCATAATGAAGAGAGAGGAATAGAAGTGCAAACCACACAGACTAGTAAACAGAAACAGCTGGTTATGAGACCACTGCTGCCAACGATGCTTTATTTAAGAAAGGGCTCTTGTCATTGACATGAACCGTTTCATAACTAGACACAGAATTTCAATGGCTGTATCTTGAAAAGTATTGGTGCGAGAATAAACCTTTCTTATGTAAACGATGCGTAGATGTTGGCACAATCCATTTTCATGATAAACTCGTATTTGAAAAAAAAAGACATGAGCCCTATGATAAATAACCGATTCAAATGTTGGCAGGATACTATCTGCACTACCGA
The DNA here is from genome assembly GCF_023864345.2 of Schistocerca serialis cubense. NCBI lineage: Eukaryota > Metazoa > Arthropoda > Insecta > Orthoptera > Acrididae > Schistocerca > Schistocerca serialis. Next base: position 261,796,263 of record NC_064641.1, read on the forward strand.
CAAGAGCCAGACGTTCGCTGAAAGGCGACAGGAACATGTGGGAATATTTCGTGGCTGGCTCGCTCACATTATCCGTCCCCTCTTCTCGTGTGTCGTGCGAAAAGTCTCGTGTGTGACACATACGAGACACTCATTGGGAGTGAAAATGATCATCTTGCAGGAATTACTCTCACCTCGAACAACGGTCGTTAAAGTAACACCTTGTGAAAGTAAGGGAACATACAGGAACGAGCTCACCGAGACCAGTTTCTGGAGTCACAGCTTCACGAAATCACGATGTCCTTTCTTCAGGATCGCGTGCGCTCCGTTTCGTGTACGCCCGGCTGACGTACCAAGTTGAACTGCTTACCTACAAGTAAAAGAAAAATATGTTATTTGTAAATATTTATTTTATGCATATCGTTAACTGTTTTACATCTACAATTACATCTACATCTATACTTCGCAAGCCCTTTTCTGTGTGTGGCGGAAAGTACTTTGTGTACCATTCTTATTTCCCTCCATTCCTGTTACAGTCACGAATAGTTCGCCGGAAGAAATATTTCCCGTAAGCCTCCATGTGGGCTCGAATTTCTCTGATTTTATCTTCATGGTCTATTCGTAAGATATATGTGGGAGGAAGCAAAGAAGGTACGCTCTCGGAGCTTTGACAATAAATGTCACCCTGGTGCAGAATGCCTCTCTTGCAGCGTCTGCCATTGGAGCTTGTTTGTCATCTCTGTGATGCTTTAATTCTTATTAAATGAACCTGTAACTAAACGTTTTGCTCTTCTTTCAATCTATGTTCCTTCAATCTTTCATCTATCAGTCCTATCTGGTATGGATTCAATATTGACGATCAATATTCAAGTATTGGTCGAGCGAATATTTCGTATTTGTACTTTATTCGTTGACGGATAGCATTTCCTGGGAATTCTTCCAATGAGTCTCAGTCTGCCTATCTCGCGATTCATTTTATGTGGTCACTCCGTTTAAGATTGCTCCGTAAGTATACTCTTAGATGTTTTATGGAAGTAACTGCTTCCCCCGATTGTTCCTCAATTGTGTAATCAAACAATAAAGGGTCTTTCCGTCTATATTTTTGCAATACATTACCTTTTTTTTTTGTTAAGGGTCAGTTGGCACTCACTGCACCAGGCGCCGCTTCTCTGGAGGTCTTCCTCCATTTCGCTACAGTTTATATAGAACAGCATCGTCCGTGAAAAATCTCACGGAACATCCGACATTATCTGGAATGTTTTGGAAATTTGTGGTAAGGTTTATGGGACCAAACTGCTGAGGTCATCGGTCCCTAAGCCTACACACTACTTTATCTAACTTAAACTAACTTACGCTACGAACAACACACACCCATGCGCGAGGGAGGACTCGATCCCCCAACAGGGGGAGCCACACAGCCCGTGACAAGGCGCCCTACACCGCGCAGCTACCCCACGCGGCCCCGACATTATCTATTAGGTCATTTATATCATTCGTAAAAATTAATGGTCGTATTTTACACCCTTGCAGCATGTACGAAATTACTTTTACGTCTGAAGATTTCTCTCCGTTCAGAATTACATGCTGTGCTCTGTTTGCTAGAGATTCTCCAGCCTAATCAAACTGTCCGATATGCCGTACTCTCGTATTTCGTTCATTACTCGGCAGTGTGGAACTGTATCAAATGTCTTCCTGAGGTCAAGGAACCATCTACTTGTACGCCTGTATCTATTGCTTTCTTCGTCTCTTGGGCGAGCAGAACGGACTCGGCTTCACAAGATCGTTGTTTTTGGAACCTATGTTCGTTCCTGCAGAGGTCTTCATACAACGTCGTTAGTCCTGGAGATAATACTCACCGTTCTACGCTCGGTCGGAAAGTTCTGGTCTATTTGTCACTAGCAGGCCAGAAACGTTATGTTCCCTAAATAACTGCTAAAGGTAATTTTATAATATGATTTTATTGATTGAATTGTGCGGATGTATCGCAAACTCTGGCGTTATTGCAAGTCAAAGGGGCTCTTTTTCTTTGCAGCCACAGAAATCATACATTGACGAGCCGCAACATTATGAGCACTGCCGACCGCGAGAATGAAGACAAGTGGCGTCGTTGCAGGCACGTGACGCGGTAAGGGATGGATTTATTTATGTACACGGAGCTGAGACGAATGGGGAATTGCCATATTAAATGTAGGCTGCATTTGAATTGATGCCGTGACCGGTAAGCATCGACTGATGATAAATGACGTCGCGATGAATCGCGTTTTTGCACTTACCCGGATGACAATGCTCGGCGAGTATAGCTGCAGCCTAGGGAACCCATCTAACTTTTGGAGTGACGCTGAGGGAACACAGTTAGCCACGGATATCGTGCGTCCTCATGCGACATTCTTCAACATCTACATACATACTCCGCAAGCCATCGTATGGCGCGTGGCGGAGGCCATCTTGTAACACTACCAATCCTTTCCTCTGCCGCTCGCAGAGAGAGCAATGGAGAAACGACTATCCATACGCCTCAATATGTCCTAATTTCTCACATCTTATCTTCGATGTCCTTACACAAAATGTATATTGGCGGCAGTAGGATCGTTCTGCAGTCAGCTTCAAATGTCGTTTCTCTTAATTTTGTCAGTAGCGTTCCTCGAAAAGAATGTCGCCTTCCATCAAGAGAGTCCCATTTGAGTTCCTGAAGCATCACCGTAACACTTGCATGTTGTTAGAACCTACCAATAACAAATCTAGCAGCTCGCCTCTGAATTGCTTCGATGTCTTCCTTTAATCCGACCTGGCAGGGATCCCAAACACTCGAGTACAACTCAACAGTAGGTCGCACTAGCCTCCTACGTGCGGTCTTTTTTGTAAACCCTTATCGTCAGTTTTGCACAGGCCTCGTCGCTACTGCAGTGGAGGCCCTGTTGCCAGTGTTGGTACGGTGCAGTACACCGCTAAGACAATTTCTCCCTGCCACTATTACTTAGCTACGCCCCAGGGTCAGATAACAGGGCAGGAGAACGAAGGTTCTACAACACTCCGACAAAGTAGTGACAAAGTCACACAAATGAATTAAAAAGGTTTACTTCTCTTTGTGACTTGTTGAATAATGAAGTCTACAACACTGCATAACACAAAAAGGCCCCCAATGGTTAAGCGCAAATAATCGTAGGTAAACTTTACAGTACGTAGCAAATGCAAATTACAACAACTGTCTGTTCACTTCTAAGAGTGCACTAAACGACGTTCCCTGTCTAAGCCCTCGACGATGACCTATAACCAAGTGGGCGAGAGCATCTCTTCTGTCTTCCGAGTAGGCTTCTGCCCGTTGTCGTCCTTTCATTGGCGGATTGTACTCGGCCGGAAATTGGCCGAGGCGAAGTCGATATCTTCATCCTCAGCGCAGCCCGTGGCGCTGGTGGAATTCGCGAGAGTGGCGAGTCTCTATAGCACTGGCACCAGCTCGCATCTTTGCGCCTGAGGTGCCTTTGCCCTGACTGTGCCTTGTTCGGACGGCACAGTGGTCTCCTTTACGGGTGAACCACGCTTTCCTAAAATGCTCTCAATAAACCGAACTCGAACATTCGCCTTCCCTACTACAATCCTTACATGCTCTTTTGATTTCATATCGCTTTGCAACGTTACGCCCAGGTATTTAAACGATGTGACTGTGTCAAGCAGAATACTACTAATGCTGTATCCGAAAATTACGGGTTTGTTTTTCCTGATCATCCGCATCAGCTTACATTTTCTTCTTGCCAAATGCCATTCATCACACCAACTAGAATTTTTGTCTACGTCATCTCGTATCATCCTAAATCACTTATCTTCAACAACATCATCAGCATCATCAGCAAACAACCACAGATTGCTGCTCAGCCTATCCATCAGATCATTTATAAATAATAGCAATCCCATCACAGTTCCCTGACACTCCTGACGACAACCTTGTCTCTGGTGACCACTTTCCGTCGAGGACAACAAACTGGTTTCTATTACTTAAGAAGTCTTCGAGCCACTCACATATCTGGGAACATATTCTGTATGTTCCTACCTCCGTTAACAGCCTGCAGTGGGTCACCGTGTCAAATGCTTTCCGGAAATCTAGGAATATGGAATCTGCCTGTTGTCCATCATTCATAGTTCGCAGTATATCATGTGAGAAAAGTTCAAGCTGAGTTTCATGCAAGTGATGCTTTCTAAAATCTTGCTGATTCGTGGACGTAAGCTTTGTGGTTTTAGAAAATTTATTATATTCGAACTCAGAACATGTTCTAGAATTTTGCAGCAAAATGATGTTACGCATGCTGGTCTGTAATTTTACGGATCCATTCTGTTACCCTTCTTATATGCAGGAGACATCTGCGCTTTTTCCCACTCGCGTAGGACTTTGTACAGGGCGAGAGATTCGCGATAAATGCAAGTTAAGTAAGAGGCCAATGCCGTAAAGTACTCTTTCTAAAACCGAATTGGGATTCCATCCGGACGTGGCGACTTACTTTTTTTTCATCTCTTTCAGCTGTTTCTCTTCGCCAGGCATGCTTATTACTATGTCGTCAATACGGGACTCTGTGCGATGGTCAAACGACGGTACAGTAGTACGACTCTCCTGCTTGATATTTTCTTAAATTCGATTGAAATGGCTCTAAGCACTATGGGACTTAACATCTGAGGTCATCAGTCCCCTAGAACTTAGAACTACTTAAACCTAACTAACCTAAGGACGTCACACACATCCATTCCCGAGGCAGGATTTGAACATGTGACTCTAGCGGTCGCGCGGTTCCAGACTGCAGCGCCTAGAACCGCTTGGCTACATCGGCCGGCGTCTTAAATTCGGAATATAAACCTTCGGCTTTCGTTTTACTATCTTCAGCTCCCACACCAACGTAGTCGATGAATGACTGGATGGCTCCATAGACCCGCTTAGCGATTTTACATAGGACCATAATTTTCTCGGGTGCTCGGCTAGATCTTTTGCTAAGGTATGACGCTGGTAGTTGTGTGCTTCAACGCAGAGATCTTTTCGGAGACGCACAGATCTCTACTGACCTTTGCCTTCATCTGCGCGTTCTCTTTTGAACCGAGAGTGCAACAGCCTTTGTTTCCTCAGCGTTTTCGGAATTTCGTTGCTAAAGCGTGGGAGGTCTTTTCCGTCCTCAATCCATTCACTAGGCGTATAGTAGTCCAGAGAACGATTTACAACGTGTTGAAACTTTGCCTATAATATTTCTATGTCCATCACGCTGGGATTAAAGATTGCAACTCATTGCAGCGCGGAGTGGCCGTGCGTTCTGAGGCGCATTGTCACGGATTACGCGGCCTCTTCCGCTGGAGGTTCGAGTCCTCCCTCGGGCTTGGGTCTGTGCGGTGTTCTAAGCGTAAGTCAGTTTAAGTAGTGTGTAAGTCTAGGGACCGATGACCTCAGCAGTTTGGTCCCTTAGGAATTCACACACATTTGAACATTCTGAACATTTCAACTTATTGTTTAAGGGAGATACTAACAACTGCCTGTCTGCTCTTTCTAGGAGAAACTCTGTCCTAGCCTTCTTGACTGATTATTAACTTTGGTAACTATAGTCGCTACGACTACATCGTTATCTCTAATACCCGTCTCTATACTGACGTCATCGATAAGGTCCGGCCTGTTTGTAGATACAAGACTACAAGATCTAAGATACTTCCACTGCGTGTGGGCGGCCGAACTAGCTGCTCAAAACAGTTTTCAGGAAACGTGTTCAAAAGTACCTCGCGCAACGGTCTGTGTGCACCCTCCCGCAGTGAATCCATAGACGATCCAATGTATACTCGGAAGGCTAAAGTCGCCTCCAAGTAATACTCCACGATCTGGCCATCTATGGGCTACCGACTCTAGGATATTTTTGAATGACTCTAGAACTGTTACAGCTGAGTCAGGTGGCCGGTAAAAATGTGCAGGCGTCTTATCAAGGTCCGCGCGGCTTCCCCCGTCGGAGGTTCGAGTCCTCCCTCGGGCATGGGTGTGTGTGTGTGTGTGTGTTGTCCTTAGCGTAAGTTTAAGTTAGATTAAGTAGTTCGTAAGCTTAGGGACCGATGACCTCAGCAGTTTGGTCCCTTAAGACTTTACCACAAATTTCCAAATTTTCCAAAAATGTCCAACAATCAATTTGGTTTCACCTAGATCTGTCACACAAGACCAAGTAACTTCGCTGTCACACTCAATTTGAACGTCAATATTTTTGTCAGCTACAGTGAACACTCCCCATCCTACAGCGTTTAATGTGTCCTTCCAGTAAACACTCCATGAGTCGTTAAATGTATGAGAGCTTTCAACTTCAGGCTTTAGCCAGCAATCAGTTTCAAGAATAATTTGAGCATGAGAACTTTCCTGGAGAGCAATAAATTCGGGAACGTTGTCACGAATACACTGATAAAATTTTGAGTGTCTTTACTCTGAACGCGGACCGATGTTCATAGCTGAGAATCGACTGGCGACTGTTTACCAGAGTACCTCAAAGTACCGCAAAGCCTAAAAAAAAGGAACAGGTACTCTGCTACCTTAGTAGTTGCTTCCTTTTTGTACCGGACACCTGATGTATCAAGCGGTTTTATCAGGGACGGAGGGGGGAGGCACTTTCTCGTGGTGGCATTTGCAACAAGACATTGCTCGTTCGCATAAATATAGTGTCTCTGTGAACTTTCAGAATAACGATGAGGTACTCCCGTGGCAACAAGGTCCCTAGAGGTGTTCCCGACAGGGCATCTGTAGACGTCAACTCAGACCCGATGCTAGTATCCATGATAGCAAGTGTATGCATCCAGAGCAGCGAAGGTGCAATGAAGTACTGACAGACACGCTCATACTGTCCAGTTCTTTGGAAATTTGACTTGTGAATACTGAAATAACATCACACACCCCCTCAGCACGTGAAGTTTCATGCCGTTTCCTCCTCCTCAACTGGGTGTTTCACTTTTCTTGTAAATCATTCTAGTCTACTTGCCAGCGGCGTTGCCACAGTGGTAACACCGGCTCCCGTCAGATCACCGAAGTCAAACGCTGTCGGGCTTGGCTAGCACTAAGATGGGTCGCCGTCCGGGGCTACCGAGTGCTATTGGCAAGTGGGGTGCACTCAGCCCTTGTGAGGCAAACTGAGGAGCTACTTGATTGAGAAGTAGTTGCACCGGTCACAAAAACTGATAAAAACGCCCCTCCGCATCCAGTGACGCCTACGAGAGCGGGATGACACGGCGGCCTGTCGGTACCGTTCAGCCTTCAAGGTCTTTCCGGACGGTGTTTGTTTTTTAAGTGTATAGTACTTTGAACGTCGCAGAAATTAATCCAACTCTTCAAGAGTCTCTTGTCGGAGTTAAACATTTAGCCATAAAGTACGTCAATTTGTTACGTTCACCATGGACTGAGTTTTCTTCGGTTGAAGAGCATATTACAGCTATTTACTAGCACGCGTTTCAGTACATTAAATATCCGACTCAATTGCTGTTCAGGCTTGATGGGAACTTGGGTACTACATTGCCATCACTGAAGCGTATCATGTGAGAAACAACTACCACATCAAGATACTCCTTTATTGCCCACATTGTCTCTTCAAAACACAAAAAATGGCTCTGAGCACTATGGGACTTAACTTCTGAGGTCATCAGTCCCCTAGAACTTAGAACTACTTAAACCTAACTAAGGACATCACACACACCCATGCCCGGGGCAGGATTCAAAATACAAATTACTTATCAATAACGACATTAAGTTACTCTGTGTTGTGCCATTCAGGTTGTGGCCTCTTATACGAACACTACGAAGTTGTTTATTAATATGTTGATGACATCGATTCTTCTTTGGAATGCACAGTTCGAAAGTGGAATCCCGTTTCGATATGATTTACTTGTCAGTTAAGAATCTGATTCACGGCCAAAGAAGAATTTCAAAAATAAAATGAAGAAAAGACATTTTACGGTTAGTGAGAAAAGTGGTAAATGCTTAATGGAAAAGCGCCATCTTCGGGAGTGCGGGCGGTTTACGGCCTCGGCGCCCTTTTTACCTTACGAGGTGATAAACTTCGGCAGCTCTCCTGCCCAGATGGCGGGAAGGCCGTGAAAAGGGGGACAGAGAAATTTAATCTCGCTTCCCGGAAACAAGCTCGGAGAGTCTTATTTAATTTATTCTGGTTCCTGTAAAGAGAGGATGTAGCTAAACATCGAGGATAGTCTGCAGACAAGTAGACTCCTTGCTCCAGTACAGCAAATTAGTTCTCGCTTTATACATTTCGTGACTTAATAAAAATGTGACATAAAGTCAAGCAGGAAGCTAGCGACCATTCTACTAAATGTGCGTAGTTCCCTAGTTAAGTTGGATAAGACGCAAAAAACGTCACAAGCAGGTGAAGGATGACTTTATTGATAAAAAAGTATGCATGACGCGTTTAGGAATTGTTTCCACACTCAGAATCCAAGTGCAAAGGTAGGACAAGGACAAGAGCGTTACCAGTTGTGCATATAACATAAGATGACAGTTCAGAGGATGAAGATAATTCCGAAACACGTCATGCATACTTTTCGATCAATAAAGTCATTCTTCTACCTGCTGTATTATTTGTATGCTTCCTAGACAGCTTAACTACAGACTTACGCATATCTCATGACTTACTTGGGTGTCTGTTTGAAACTACCAGCCAGTTTCTGGAACATTTGACCGACGTGTATGATTCTTGTATTTTGTTTCACTCAGACTGAAGTCTCAAGATTCTCGTCTTTCTTCCTTCCGTTTTAAAGCCGTCAATCTATTGACTGGTATGATGATATCGATATTTCCTTATCTTGTGCTTATTTTTTCATCTGTAAGTAACTATTACACCCAACAGCATCTACTTCCACAACTACATCTACATCGACATCTATGCTCCGCAGGCCACCTTACGGTTTGTGGTGGAGGGTACCTTTGGTACCGTGGGAAGAAAGACTGTTGGTAAAGTTCGGTATGGCATCTAATTTCGTGAGACATATGTGGGAGGAATTAATATGTTGCCCAAATCTTCTCAGAAAATGTTCTCTCGAAATACCGACAGTAAACTTCTCCGTGAAGCACAGCGCCTTTCTTGTAGCATCTGCCAGTGATTTTTGAATTTTTAAAAAAAGTTAATTTTATTGGCTTTCTGTTCGTGAACATGCAGCCATCCCAATAGAGAAAAGACTATACGACAGTGTGTTTGACGCGATCTGCTTGTCAGTAATTACGACACGAATTAAGGACAACACAACACCCAGGACAACACAAGACCCAGGCAGCGGGGTTTTGTTGAGCATGTCCGTAACTTTCTCACACTGAGAAAACGAACCTGCGACGAATAACGATGCTTTTCGTTGGATCTTCTCTGTCTCTTCCACGACATGTTCTATACTGTGTTCGGCATATTTTAGTTTTGATTATCTTACTAATTTCGGCTTCTTCTTCTATTGCCAAGTGATATAAAAATACGCCTCAATACTACAGTATAAGTACCATTAACTCTTCTTGTAAGTGTCTTCCGTAGACTTTGAAAGTTACCTGCCACGTTTACAACTTCAATTGTAAAATTATTTCGCGTGTTGTTAGTACACTGATTCACTGCAGAGAGACATTCTGTACTAGCTATCCATTTCTACAGACTCAGCTGTCTTTGGCATATCTGCTAGGTCAGGCCTGAACAAACGGGGTGTGACATCACAACCAGTCTTAAAGAATTTTTCCCCATATCAAGAGAAAAAAATTATTAAATGACAGCGTCTAGCACGCTTACGTGTAATAATATTTAATTTTATTCTGACAAGAATCTATGTAACGCAGCGATACGCAAAGATGAAAGCCGTCAGCAGAGACCTACCCAACCAAGAACTAGGTAGAATGTTTCTGTGGTTCTCAAAAGTGTTAAGGTACTGCTTAAAGACTTGTACTACTGTGAAAAGATTTCTTGCCTCTTTGTTTCTGGTCGCTCTTGCTCTTGCGCTCATGCACTTTTGCTATCATACTCACTATTCGTCTCTTACTAACGCAATTGTCGCTGTTATCATTACAGACACCAGACTGAAGCTGTGCTGCATCAATTCATATAAACGTTGTAAAAGCTGGTTCACATTTAAAAAATTAAAAACATATAGACTACGTTATTCAATCACCTTTTCCGTGAAAAGTATAGTAAAAGAATACCAGTGAAAGAAAGAGAAATATTTAAATATGGAGACTTTTCGTTTGAATCGTGATCTTTTTATGCTGTAGTAAATGCTGACTTTCATGCAACCAGTTACAGTCCTGGACCATGTTCATGGTACTGTACAGAAACAAAACAAAAATTGCAGCAAAAAGAAGTGACCAATACAACCTGCAAGGTCAAAAATTGCAGTAACAAAGTTCATAAGAAGATACTTATGTCAAATATGGAATTATGAAAGGAGCATTACATATCACACATTTTTCGAAATCCAAGATACATAATTTAAGTCAAGCAGAACAATTCTGAACACAATAAGTGTGTGAAATGCAGACGCTAATCGTCACAAATGAATACATAAACCCGGCTCTGGATAGTCAACAATAAAGTCATATTTGATCACAATATCATGGTCAAGTACCATGGAGTACGAAGTAAGCACAGATATGAAAGATACTCGAAGATATTACAAATTACAAGATCAAAATCTAAAACATACGTGCATAAAATACTACACAAAATAATACAACTATCGTATGTGAAAGATTACAGCAAAAGTCAGGTTTTTCAACTAGATACGTGTGTTTGAGAGTATTTTTGGCAATACTACTGATGATTAATGTCTTACAAACATAAAGTAAATTCAAATTGTACAGCTTGTATGCCAATTTATCCTCATATATGATGAAACTCTAAAACGTATGCTAGGTGAAGTGTTGAGTGAAGAAAATGAGCTATAAAAGTAACCATAATTGTTATAACCATATACAATATGTGGGACATTGTTGTAATTATTACAGATAATATCATGCGCAATTTATCATCACATCGTATGGTAAGTTGAAAATAAAAGTTTTAATCATCTATAGGTAAAATAACTAGATATGATTAAATAGCTGTTATCAGCAATCTATCTCAGAAGCAACAAAGCAATAACGGTATAGTCTCATTTATATTAAAGATCTAGCCCTAAGTGTCATTGCAAGACACAAGACAAGAAAATATAGGGATGGCAGAATGAAAATAACATTTAAATCTGGCACCCTAAATTTTCAAAATGACAACGAAGTTATTGAGGTAATTCTTATTTCATAAGTAACAGTATGTACATACAGTATCCATTCTTGGCCTACAATCATCCTTCCGAGTAATTAAATTTCCACCAAGACATCAACAATAGAAGGTGTAGTACAAAGTAGTCTTAGTAGCTTCACATATGAATATACACAAAAATGTAGGGTGAAGTGAATAGTTTTCAAAATGATGGAGCACAGTATTTAGTCGTCCTTTCCTTTTAGGCTTTATTAAGCAAATCTAGATTTCGGCTTGTGCGTAGCCATTATCACTGCATTATTTCATAGAATCAATGTATGTCCTAGTACGTGAGTCCCCTGTTGTTTCGGCTTCTGTCACAGTTCTTTCAAGACTACTGTTTAATGAGGGTAGGCTTTGTGGAGAACACCAGTAGTCAGGGGACCTATACTATGAAATAGTGCGTTGATAATGGCTAGGCACTAGCCGAAATCTAGATTTGCTTTAATAAAGCCTGAAAGGAAGGGGCGACTAAATACTGTGTTCCATCATATTGAAAATCATATCACAGTCATCGAATGCATCCACATCCGTAATGGAAGGTACCTTAGTGAATAGCTTGTTATGAACGTTTTAGTAACTTTTGACCTTGCAGGTCATATTGGTCACCGCATTTTACTGCTTTTTTGTGTTTTGTTTTTGTACAGAACATGGCCCTGGACTAAAACCGGCCGGTAAATAAATTGCATTAAAGTCGGTGTTTGTGTAACGCATTTCCTACGCTATATGTGTGCTGACATCTGTCTAGATAATATGTTTAAATCTTTTTATGCACCATCTTTTGAATGGTTGCCATTTAATTGTTATACTCGTTAGAACTTGCAATTATATTTATTTTTCGAAGTTCAATAACCATTCTGCGTAATTTTTTCTGAAGAGAAAACATTATTTCTGCTCGAAGTCAAATAAATAAAAAGCCGCTAAACGAATCATTCTCGAAGCAAACTGCAGACCATAGTTAACCCCAGAAATCCAGCCAATAAAATGATAATAATGGTAATTTTTCTTGCATGTGAAACAAATTTTGATAAATAACAAAAAAAGATAATTCCATCCTTTGCCCTCAGTTCTTCTTATAACATTGCCGCCAAAGAAAGAATTTTCAATAAATAACTTACGTAACTTGAAGTCTGCCTCCTATTATATTTGATAGTTAAACTCGCGTCTTACTTCAAATTAGAGACGGTAACGTTATTAGGGTCCCTGAGAGAGAGAGAGAGAGAGAGAGAGAGAGAGAGAAGAGGGAGAAAGAGAACGCTAGTATCTTCTCAATTCCTGATCGACCAAACTGTGTGGGGCCACGGTACACAAAGTAGGTTCTCGTTCTGATTGTGAAGGTCTGTCCCGGCAGGGAGGTGCGCAGCTACCCGCGGCGCCAGAAGACAGAAGACGGGCGCCCCTCCGCGTCTGGCTGAGCTCGCGGGGTCAGCAGGAAGGGCGCGTTATTGGTGAAACTCTAAGCCCCTCCAGACAGACAGCCGGAGAGAAACGGGCCGCCGTGTCGTCTCTGTGAACGCGCATGGGGCCACTGCACAAAGACTGCGCGGAAATCCACCGCCGTGCGCGCAGCTTGGAGCAGCCACGACGCGTTGTCACACATTTCGTTATCGTGCAGCTTGCTGCCTCAGACTCTGTTCGAATCTCATTCCCAAACGTTATTACACTACCGGCCATTAAAATTTCTACACCAAGAAGAAATGCAGATGATAAACGAACTGACAAATATATTATACTAGAACTGACATGTGATTACATTTTCACGCAGTTTGGGTGCATAGATCTTGAGGAATCAGTACCCAGAACAACCACCTCTGACAGTAATAACGGCCTTGATACGCCTGGGCATTGAGTCAAACAGAGCTTGGATGGCGTGTACAGGTACAGCTGCCCATGCAGCTTCAACACGATACCACAGTTCATCAAGAGTAGTGACGAGCAAGTTGCTCGGCCACCATTGACCAGACGTTTTCAATTGGTGAGAGATATGGAGAATGTGCTGGCCAGGGCAGCAGTCGAACATTTTCTGTATCCAGAAAGGCCAGTTAAGGACCTGCAACATGAAGTCGTGCATTATCCTGCTGAAATGTAAGGTTTCGCAGGCATCGAATGAAGGGTAGAGTCACGGGTCGTAACACATCTGAAATGTAATGTCCAGTGTTCAAAGTGCCGTCAATGCGAACAAGAGGTGACCGAGACGTGTAACCAGTGGCACCCCATACCATCAGGCCGGGTGATACGCCAGTATGGCGATGACGAATACACGCTTCCAATGTGCGTTCACCGCGATGTCGCCAAACACGGATGCAACCATCACGAAGCTGTAAACAAAACCTGGATTCATCCGAAAAAATGACGTTTTGCCATTCGTGCACCCAGGTTCGCCGTTGAGTACACCATCAAAAAATGGTTCAAATGGCTCTGTGAACTATGGGACTTAACAGCTGTGGTCATCAGTCCCCTAGAACTTAGAACTACTTAAACCTAACTAACCTAAGGACATCACACACATCCATGACCGAGGCAGGATTTGAACCTGCGACCGTAGCAGTCGCGCGGTTCCGGACTGCGCGCCTAGAACCGCGAGACCACCGCGGCCGGCCAGTACACCATCGCAGGCGGTCTTGTCTGTGATGCAGCGTCAAGGGTAACCGCAACCATGGTCTCCGAGCTGATAGTCCATGATGCTGCAAACGTCGTCGAACTGTTCGTGCAGATGGTTGTTGTCGTGGAAACGTCCACATCTGTCGACTCAGGGATCGAGACGTGCCTGCACGATCCGTTACAGCCATGCGGATAAGATGCCTGTCATCTCGACTGTTAGTGATATGAGGCCGTTGGGATCTAGTACGGCGTTCCGTATTACCCTCCTGAATCCACCGATTCCATATTCTGCTATCAGTCACTGGATCTCGACCAACGCGAGCAGCAATGTCGCGATACGATAAACCGCAATCGCAATAGGCTACAATCTGACCTTTGTCAAAGTTGGAAACGTAATGATACGAATTTCTCCTCCTTACACGAGGCATGGCAACAACGTTTCACCAGGCAACGCCGGTCAACTGCTGTTTGTGTATGAGAAATCGGTTAGAAACGTACCTCATGTCAGCAGGTTGTAGGTGTCGCCACCGGCGCCAACCTTGTGTGAATGCTCTGAAAAGCTAATCATTTGCATATCACAGCATCTTATTCCTGTCGGTTAAATTTTGCGTCTGTAACACGTCACCTTCGTGGTGTAGCAACTTTAATGGCCAGTAATGTAGTATGCAAATACAGTCCAAAAACTACGTGTAATCAGGAAAAGAGAGTGTTGAGCATAAGGTAGATGTCGGAAGGATTACCGAAGTCAAAGGAAAAATAGGAAAAAAGAAAAAAATGAAATAAAAATCCGTGAAAATGTTTTATGAAATAACTTTTCTAAAGAAAGTTGATAAAACAGATTAGTAAAACATTTGACGCACGTTTGAATGCTGCTCGAAATCACGTACAGCAAATGAGATTGTACCGTCTATGCAGTCCACTAGACATATATCCTCCAGTACTCTTTAAAATTCAAAGATTCTGAGTTAAGCGTTGAGTTTTAAATTTTCAATCAGTACCACCTTTGAGGTAAATAAACCCAGGCATCATGCAAATGTACATCAAATGTATCACCAAACTATTTTGTTTCTTACTTTTGGACAAATATTATGTCCTTGCCGTTGGTGGGAAGGCTTGCGTGCCTCAGCGATACAGATAGCCGTACCGTAGGTACAACCACAACGGAGGGGTATCTGTTGGGAGGCCAGACAAACGTGTGGTTCCTGAAGAGGGGCAGCAGCCTTTTCAGTAATTGCAGGGGCAACAGTCTGGATGATTGACTGATCTGGCCTTGTAACAATAACCAAAACGGCCTTGCTGTGCTGGTACTGCGAACGGCTGAAAGCAAGGGGAAACTACAGCCGTAATTTTTCCCGAGGGCATGCAGCTTTACTGTATGATTAGATGATGATGGCGTCCTCTTGGGTAAAATATTCCGGAGGTAAAATAGTCCCCCATTCGGATCTCCGGGCGGGGACTACTCAAGTGGATGTCGTTATCAGGAGAAAGAAAACTGGCGTTCTACGGATCGGAGCGTGGAATGTCAGATCCCTTAATCGGGCAGGTAGGTTAGAAAATTTAAAAAGGGAAATGGATAGGTTAAAGTTAGATATAGTGGGAATTAGTGAAGTTCGGTGGCAGGAGGAACAAGACTTCTGTTCAGGTGACTACAGGGTTATAAACACAAAATCAAATAGAGGTAATGCAGGAGTTGGTTTAATAATGAATAGGAAAATAGGAATGCGGGTAAGCTACTACAAACAGCACAGCGAACGCATTGTTGTGGCCAAGATAGATACGAAGCCCACACCTACTACAGAAGTACAAGTTTATATGCCAACTAGCTCTGCAGATGACGAAGAAATTGAAGAAATGTATGATGAAATAAAAGAAATTATTCAGATAGTGAAGGGAGACGAAAATTTAATAGCCATGGGTGACTGGAATTCGAGTGTAGGAAAAGGGAGAGAAGGAAACGTAGTAGGTGAATATGGATTGTGGCTAAGAAATGAAAGAGGAAGCCGCCTGGTAGAATTTTGCACAGAGCACAACATAATCATAGCTATCACTTGGTTTAAGAATCATGAAAGAAGGTTGTATACATGGAAGAACCCTGGAGATACCAAAAGGTATCAGATTGATTATATAATGGTAAGACAGAGATTTAGGAACCAGGTTTTCAATTGTAAGACATTTCCAGGGCCAGATGTGCACTCTGACCGCAATCTATTGGTTATGAACTGTAGATTAAAACTGAAGAAACTGCAAAAAGGTGGGAACTTAAGGAGATGGGACCTGGATAAACTGAAAGAACCAGAGGTTGTACAGAGTTTCAGGGAGAGCATAAGGGAACAATTGACAGGAGTTGGGGAAAGAAATACAGTAGAAGAAGTATGGGGATGAAGTAGTGAAGGAAGCAGAGGATCAAGTAGGTAAAAAGACGAGGGCTAGTCGAAATCCTTGGGTAACTGAAGATATATTGAATTTAATTGATGAAAGGAGAAAATATAAAAATGCAGTAAATGAAGCAGGCAAAAAGGAATACAAACGTCTCAAAAATGAGATCGACAGGAAGTGCAAAATGGCTAAGCAGGGATGGCTAGAGGACAAATGTAAGGATGTAGAGGCTTATCTCACTAGGGGTAAGACAGATACTGCCTACAGGAAAATTAAAGAGACCTTTGGAGATAAGAGAACCAGTTGTATGAACATCAAGAGCTCAGATGGAAACCCAGTTCTAAGCAAAGAAGGGAAAGCAGAAAGATAGAAGGAATATATGGAGGGTCTATACAAGGGCGATGTACTTGAGGACAATATTATGGAAATGGGAGAGGATGTAGATGAAGATGAAATGGGAGATGTGATACTGCGTGAAGAGTTTGACAGAGCACAGAAAGACCTGAGTTGGAACAAGGCCCCCGGAGTAGACAACATTCCATTGGAACTACTGACGGCCTTGGGAGAGCCAGTCCTGTCAAAACTCTACCATTTGGTGAGCAAGATGTACGAAACAGTCGAAATACCCTCAGACTTCAAGAAGAATATAATAATTCCAATCCCAAAGAAAGCAGGTGTTGACAGATGTGAAAATTACCGAACAATCAGTTTAATAAGTCACAGCTGCAAAATACTAACACGAATTCTTTACAGACGAATGGAAAAACTAGTAGAAGCCAACCTCGGGGAAGATCACTTTGGATTCCGTAGAAACATTGGAGCACGTGAGGCAATACTGACCTTACGACTTATCTTAGAAGAAAGATTAAGGAAAGGCAAACCTACGTTTCTAGCATTTGTAGACTTAGAGAAAGCTTTTGACAATGTTGACTGGAATTCTCTCTTTCAAATTCTAAAGGTGGCAGGGGTAAAATACAGGGAGCGTATAGCTATTTACAACTTGAACAGAAACCAGATGGCAGTCATAAGAGTCGAGGGACATGAAAGGGAAGCAGTGGTTGGGAAGGGAGTAAGACAGGGTTGTAGCCTCTCCCTGATGTTATTCAATCTGTATATTGAGCAAGCAGTAAAGGAAACAAAAGAAAAATTCGGAGTAGGTATTAAAATCCATGGAGAAGAAATAAAAATTTTGAGGTTCGCCGATGACATTCTAATTCTGTCAGAGACAGCAAAGGACTTGGAAGAGCAGTTGAATGGAATGGACAGTGTCTTGAAAGGAGGATATAAGATGAACATCAACAAAAGCAAAACGAGGATAATGGAATGTAGTCGAATTAAGTAGGGTGATGCTGAGGGAATTAGATTAGGAAATGAGACACTTAAAGTAGTAAAGGAGTTTTGCTATTTGGGGAGCAAAATAACTGATGATGGTCGAAGTAGAGAGTATATAAAATGTAGACTGGCGATGACAAGGAAAGCGTTTCTGAAGAAGAGAAATTTGTTAACATCGAGGATAGATTTAAGTGTCAGGAAGTCATTTCTGAAAGTATTTGTATGGAGTATAGCCATGTATGGAAGTGAAACATGGACGATAAATAGTTTGGACAAGAAGAGAATAGAAGCTTTCGAAATGTTGTGCTACAGAAGAATGCTGAAGACTAGATGGGTAGATCACATAACTGGTGAGGAAGTATTGAATAGGATTGGGAAGAAGAGAAGTTTGTGGCACAACTTGACCAGAAGAAGGGATCGGTTGGTAGGACATGTTCTGGGGCATCAAAGGATCGCCAATTTAGTATTGGAGGGCAGCGTGGAGGGTAAAAATCGTAGAGGGAGACCAAGAGATGAATACACTAAGCAGATTCAGAAGGATGTAGGTTGCAGTAGGTACTGGGAGATGGAGAAGCTTGCACAGGATAGAGTAGCATGGAGAGCTGCATCAAACCAGTCTTAGGACTGAAGACCACTACAACAACAACAACAACAACAACAACATGTCCTTGTGCAGACAGAAGCAACGAATGGGAATTTGTACCAAGGCCAGGATTCGAACATGGGTCGCCTGTTCACTAGGCAGATCCGGTAACCAATACCCCAATACACTGGTTCAATAACTTTGCACGACTGCACAGGCTACCGTAGCATTCCTGTCTCCTCGGTCCAAATTCCCATACACGCCTCAACCCGCTTGGTATTCCCACTAAACTCAAACAGTATTGCAGAGGGGGCAAACAAGTAAGCTGAGGCGTAAATTGAAATTTTGATTGACGAGGGAAGCATGCTATGGCAGTTGTGCGGCGGTGCAAAACGACTGTGCGAGAATGGTGAAATGGTGAGTGCATCTGCCTACTGAAGAGGACACGCGGGTTCGAATCTCAGCTGTGCTACAAATTTTCAGTCGTTTCTTCGGTCTACGTACATACCATAGACGTTTAAGACTTGAAAAGGTCTACGGAACCACATAGCTTCAGTTAATTTAGATAAATAAAAGACGCTTGACTATCTTTTTTCCGAAGTATTTTTATCTCAGTCCTTTTACTGACAATTAAACATCAAAGGCTTGATGAGATGAATTTATTGAAACTTCATGTACATACTTAGCAACCGCTGATTGTGGATTCTTTCAATTTTCCCTCTTATCACCAATTATGAGTAAGATTTTATTAATTACCGTGATTATTTTCAAGCTTTTGTACCTCTTTTTGGAAACCTAGACCTCACACTGCACGATATGATACCTGACTTGTCCATTTCCCACTGTTGGCAATGAAAACGTGGACAAAATCCATTGTCTAATTTCTAGGGAGTTTTGTTTTCGCTGTGCTCCAACGTTTGGCCAGAAATGAACCTTAATCATAAGACATTTGATATATAGCAGTTGCAAAATATGTAATTAGAAACTGCTGAAAGAATTTGTAATCAGTCTTGCATTCGCTCCGTTTAGACATTACACCAAAAGATAAACTTTAATCACAAGAAATTTGACGCACAGCAACTGCGAAATATATAATTAGAAATTCATAAAATAAGCTATTTATCTTTTTAATGCTACTTGTTATCTAACGTACACATTTTAATTCGTTTGATTTTAGCCAGTTTCGACTCCTTTAGCATCTCTAAAAGTTACGTTAATGTTTACACCGCATTCATCGACCACACATCAGTGTAGAAAAAACAACATATAATGGTGTTTCTAATAAGAATGCAGTACGATTAAAGTGCGACAGGTAATCATAAAGTTTTAATTAACACCTCGAAAAAATGAAGTTACATAATTAATCTTTTCGTTGTTTGGAGGTCCACGTTTGAAGTCCCCGCTTCAGAATCTGGGTCTAGAGCAGCCAGAACAAAAAAAATAAAAATAAACATGGCACGCCACCTGCACTTCATCTGTGGGCCATTCGTTTTGTTTTGCCTCCTCTAGCACCACGCTATGATAGTGTGAGGCAGATGTGAAGTTCTTTTTCGGGTTTCGCACCTCAGTCGGTAAAAACGGAACCATTATACGATCACTTTGTTGTCTGTCTGCCTATAAGGTCTATTGTCACTTGGTGGTGTAAAAGTTTCAAGGTTCTAAGCCAATGTAGTAACAACATATGGCTGTTTATGTCACATAACTTGGTACTCGGAAACTCACTCATCAAAACCTATAGGGTACTTCCTGCTGTCCTATAATCATGAAATTTGGCAAGAAGCAAGTAAGGAAAAAAATCCTAAAACTGTTAAATGATAATTGTATCACATAATATAACGTAGATTGCATTTCTCTTCAATGAATCAGCCAAATTTTCTCAAGTTGTAATCCTTTGTTTGTCTGTACAAGTAAGTCACATCTACCAATTTCTGCCCCATTCAGATAATTCGTTCGTGGTATGTCTTTATTCTTGTCTTAGAGTGTGTTTTCTTCTTTGTGTACATATATTAGCCGATATCAGCTGCTCACTTCTTTTGGTGTGACTAATCTAGTCTCAGTAGAGATTTAGCTACAGTCTTAGAATTCCCCGGACAGATATATAGCCAGTATCAATAGCGATAACAAGCCAAAATCTTCAAGGTTCTCAATTCCTGGGATGAACTGTCTACGTGCATAATTAAGTTTGTACGAAAACCTCAGTGCGCAAGTCTTACTCACACTTGGTCAACATTTTATTAAATTTTTCTCTCGTTTTTAAAATCTCTCTTCTCTCTGGTCTGATGCAATCCGCCAGATTATCCTTTCTTACTCCAATCTCTTCATGTCAGGTTGGCGAGCACCTACTCCAATGCTCTCTATACATACCTGTCTCTGTCTTCCCCTATAATTTTTATTTTCTACGGCTCCATGTAGTACCTTTGATGTTATTCCTTGGTACATCAACACACGTCTTATCGCCCTATCGCTTCTACTATTTAGTGTTTCCTCCTCATATGTCAACACTCCGCTTAGGGTCCAGCATCCTTCTGCATTACCAAATCTCAAGGCTTCGATCTTATTTTTCTCGATTTTCTCACAGTTCATGTTTCACTTATATAGAATTGTGTGCTCTGGACATACATTGTCGGAAATTTCTGTCTGTAGCTAATTTGAGACCAACAGACTTCCATTTGCTTGTTATCCTCTCTTTGCCCCTACTATCTATACATTCCTTGCTGCATCCTACATGCGTGTTTCTTTCCAAAGTACCAAAATTCCTTCACTTCGTCTATTACATGGTCCCTAGTTTTGATGCTCAGTTTCGTGTTAATATTATTTCTGCTGTTTCTTAACTCCTTGACACTTTCATTTTTCATAACATTGATGTTAAATTGACACCTATTCAAGTGACTTTGGGAAGTGAAAGGGGGGGGGGGGGGGAAGGGGGACAGAAGTGGGAGGGGGTGGAAGGGGCGGAAACAAATGGATAGCATTTCTCGCCAAAAATTCATATAAGGAGGTTGCCATGTAATAGGAGATATTATCACGGTGAAGCAACCAAAAGCATGCAGCGCCTCGTCGCACATGAACCATCCATTTCCTGAATTCTTCAAGAACTTCCAGATGAAAAGATTGAGTGACAGTTTGTTATGAAGGCAATTATTCTTTAGGACGATACTCCATTAAAAAGAAGTGCATCAATGTGACTTTGTATTTCTTTATTCTCGCTTTGTGATAGGAAGAGTTTTCAGCCTGTCATTTACGACTTCGAGACAATATTTGAAAATCTGTAATTCATCACTTGTGATAAAGGGAACTAAGAATTCTGGTCCCTTCGAAAACGGCCCATAAGATCAAGACGTACTTCTTTCCGCTTGTTGTTCTGCTCAGTGGTGAGGTTCTTTGGGACCATTTCTGTGGACACACGTTGTCCGCCCCGATAGCTGAGTGGTCAGCGTGACGGATTGCCGTCCTACGGGCCCGGGTTCGATTCCCGGCTATGCCGGAGATTTTCTCCGCTCAGGGACTGGGTGTTGTGTTGTCTTCATCATCATTTCATCCCAGTCAGCCTTCAGCGGACGGTGTGTACGTCCCTGCCGCACGTCTGCGCGAGAGGTGTTTACGTTAAGTGTATAGCGGTGTGCCGCGGTATACACAGAACGAATCATGGCCTTGTTGTTCCGCAAATCGACACTGAAATTTAGTTTTGTTAACGAATATGCTCAACCGAAGACTTACAAGATCGAACGTTATTTACGGGATGAGGTGAAAATCGAACCTGACGTTCTAGTTGGAATACACTTATCTATAGTCAGCAGCGTGGTCTATGTCAAGCTCATAAATGAAGCGGCATGTGACGAACTACTACTCCGATACCGACAAGGACTTCGTTTCTGTCATTCGGATGGAAATGTTGGAGCGGTAACAGTTGAACACGCCGGCATGTGACTCCGAACGATCTGCGTCTTTGAGCTTCCATTCGAAGTGCTTGCGGAACGGTCCTATCCCACGTGGTTGAAAAATGGGCGAGTTTCAAGACGTATCCTGTCCTCAATGGCGTCAGACAAATACGGATCGAACTCCGAAAACACGTTCCGTCATACTGGTACATCGCTGGTTGTAGGGCGATTGTCATCTACGACGGACAACCAAGGACGTGCTCTGGGTGTGGGAAGGAGGGACACGTACGTTCTGAGTGTGCTCAACGAAGGTTATTACAGCTGCCACGGGATGATCCACCCCTCACGCCGCATCCGACTGTGCTCCCCATGACTTATGTCGCCGCATTACGTGATGACGTGGGCCGCGAGACAGACGCGTACCAGAACACACAGAGAGCGGCAGATCGTGGCGAGCCACGGAAGGACGACGTTGCGCTGGACCGCCTGCAGCAGTCACAGGACGCCCTCTCTTCGGTGCCGCTCGCGGCCCCTTCAGATAAGGCACTTGCAGACGTCGATAATACGACGGCGCACGATTCCGACGTCCCCACGAACAACTGGAGACCATGCTGACCTCTGATTCCGAGGCCCGGTAACGTAAACAGCGATCACCAAAACGCCGGAAGAAGCGACGCCTCACGGTGAAGAACGACCACTCAGATCTAGCAGACAATTCTGAGGCGTTAACGGGTACAGAACAGACGACCATAGATACAGAAGAACTGCCTAGCGTGGATGCAACGGTGTCCAGCGGGACGGCGACACGACCTACCGCTGACGATGCTCCAGACACAGCGAAGGAGTTCGAACGACGGCAACAGGCTACTGAGGAGGCTACGGCGCCTGCACCGTGGGGAACAGATGATGCCGGAGGAACTGCTCCCAAGCACTCTCCCGGTGTAAGACCGGAAGAGTGCACGGAATAACGGCAGACCATATGAGGGGGCGGCGGGGGACGTTAGTACGACAGCAGCCTATGTACGGAAAAATTAGCGACCGTACGGTACCCTATCTACGTTGACAGCCATGCAACAAGCTTATCGGGTAGGGTCTGTTAACATCAATAGCATTGGGACGCCGGTAAAAATCAAGATGCTCAGTGACATGATAAAGGCTGCGGGTTTAGACATAGCACTATTACAGGAAGTTCGGGTACTTCCCCTCTTGGACTTTTACGGCTACGACATTTACTGTTCCCTGTGTGACGAGAGAGGCGTTGGCACAGATACTATTAAAGGAAGGGATACGTGCAAACGAAGTAGAGTATTCGCCTTCTGCCCGTGGTACGGCCGTGACCATAGGTGGAATACGTTTGATTAACATATACGCACCGTCAGGCTCGGATAAGAGAAGGGACAGAGCAGATTTTTACGCCCATGAGGTTACACCGTTGTTCCAGGGACGATATGATGGTTGCATACTCGGCGGAGATTTTAATTGTGTGGTCGACAGAAAGGAATAACAACCTAACTATACTACTAGCCAAGAACTTAGGGAGCTGTCAGCGGCATGGAATTAGTCGATACATGGGACCTGAAGTATTGCAACCAACCAGGGTATACATTGTTTACTAGCCACTCCGCGAGCCTTTTGGATCGGATCTACGTTTCAAGGGCGTTAGCAATGTCGACGGTGGACGCAAAAATATGGCCGACAGCGTTTACAGACCACGAGGCATATATTTGTACGGTTAACCTTGATAGACAGCAGGTATGGAGACGGAGGGGTAAATGGAAGATGAACGTCTCCCACCTGCGAGATACAGAAAGCCAACGCATGGTGGAGGACGTATGGCATGACTGCCTGCGTCGACGAAATTCTTTCGGTTACGGAGGACGTTAATAGGTTACGGAAAGGTTTCTCAATGGCAGCACACGACCACTGAGTTTTCCATTACGGCCCTCCGGGAACTGTTGGCTCAACCACCTACACCAGAACGCCAGACGGCCGCCCACCGAGTCAAGGCGAAGCTAGTACAAATTGCGACGCTGAGGATGGCGGATACAATGATACGCGCGAGGTCGCAGGATTTCCTGCCCAACGAGGTTCCCTCGATGCATTATGTGATAAAGGAAAGACGAAGAAGACGCAGGAATTTAATACATGAGATCGATCTCGGCGATGGCCGTCGTTTTACAACACAAAGGGGCATAGCACAGGCGTTCACGGATCATTTTAGCAGATTCTATGCGAGCAACTGGGAGGGTCAGAGGGAGCTGGGGAACGTCCTGGAAGAGATCCCAGACGCGACGAGTGTGAACGGGGAAGCGGACGGGTTATCTGAAATTACGTGTGAAGAGCTGGAGGAAGCGATTACACGATGTGCCTGCAACAAGTCCCCAGGTCCAGACGGATTCCCGTTGGAATTTTACTGTGCCTTTGTGACCATTATGACACCGATGTGGCTATGCATGTTTTTTATGAGCTTCTGCGGCAAGAAGTACCGGTTCACATTCAGTTCACGGAAGGGCTCATGATACCGATACCAAAGCCCCGTGGTGGCAAACGGCCATGTGATTATCGCCCCTTGACCCTCCTTAATAGTGACTACAAGATCTTCATGCGCATCCTGGGCAGTCGTATCAAAAAGTCGCTGGAGAATCGAATACATGCCGATCAGAGTTGTCTTGGCGGCATCAGTAACATCCACACAGCCTTGGGAGACTATCGTGACGTCGTCGCCCACGCGGCTGCATGCCGCCTGCGGGGGCCGATGCTTGCAGTAGATTTCGATCACGCTTTTGATCGCGTGGATCATGTGTACCTCGTGGCGGTGATGAACAGGATGGGTGTCTCGCCATTATTGACCACTGCTGTGATGTGGCTGTTGCACGGCGCCAGATCAGCGGTGGTGGTCAACGGAGGTAGAACCGAGTATTTTAAGATCTTAAGATCAGTGAGACAGGGTTGCCCCTTGTCGATCCTCCTTTATGCGATCGCCGTAGAACCGTGCCTCGCAGGCCTTCGACGTCGTCTTACCGGGATCTCCCTACGGCATTTACCATTCAAATGCAGAGCATACGCGATGACATTGTGTTCCTCGTACGGAATGAGGGGTGAGACTCAAACAGCACTGGATTGGCTACAGACGTATGGGAGGGCAGCTGGAAGTGTGGTCAACTTCCGTAAATCACAATTCATGCATGTGGGGCGTGGACTAGAACCAGGAACGGAAGGTCCCTTACCTGCGGTGCATACCCTCCGCTGTTTGGGTATCACCTTTCATAAAGAGACAGCGGGAACGGCTGCGGACAACTACGGAAGGCTGTTACTCAGAGTCCGCACGGCAGTACGACTAAACGCCCTACGGTCGATGGATATGCTGCAGCGAGTGTTACTCGTCAACCTTTATCTCGCGCCCATGTTGTGCCACCTGACGCACCTTCTCCCCTTGATGCGCACGATGGCTATGAGGATTCAGGCGGCGTTTGAGTACTATGTACGCCTGGGACAACTCTTTAAGGTACAGTACAACACGCTTACCCTCCCAGCGCGAGAGGGGAGGGGGGGCGTTGGTTTAGTGAACGTGCACGAGAAGGCGCGTGACATGTATATTAATACTATGCTCAAACGGTGGCGCAACAGGAATCACTCACTTACGGGGACGATCATCGAAGAAGTAGTACCAACATCGCATCTTCCTCCAGCCAGTGTCGGCCATAAATCTCCACCGTTAACGTACACTCCTGGAAATGGAGAAAAGAACACATTGACACCGGTGTGTCAGACCCACCATACTTGCTCCGGACACTGCGAGAGGGCTGTACAAGCAATGATCACACGCACGGCACAGCGGACACACCAGGAACCGCGGTGTTGGCCGTCGAATGGCGCTAGCTGCGCAGCATTTGTGCACCGCCGCCGTCAGTGTCAGCCAGTTTGCCGTGGCATACGGAGCTCCATCGCAGTCTTTAACACTGGTAGCACGCCGCGACAGCGGGGACGTGAACCGTATGTGCAGTTGACGGACTTTGAGCGAGGGCGTATAGTGGGCATGCGGGAGGCCGGGTGGACGTACCGCCGAATTGCTCAACACGTGGGGCGTGAGGTCTCCACAGTACATCGATGTTGTCGCCAGTGGTCGGCGGAAGGTGCACGTGCCCGTCGACCTGGGACCGGACCGCAGCGACGCACGGATGCACGCCAAGACCGTAGGATCCTACGCAGTGCCGTAGGGGACCGCATCGCCACTTCCCAGCAAATTAGGGACACTGTTGCTCCTGGGGTATCGGCGAGGACCATTCGCAACCGTCTCCATGAAGCTGGGCTACGGTCCCGCACACCGTTAGGCCGTCTTCCGTTCACGCCCCAACATCGTACAGCCCGCCTCCAGTGGTGTCGCGACAGGCGTGAATGGAGGGACGAATGGAGGCGTGTCGTCTTCAGCGATGAGAGTCGCTTCTGCCTTGGTGCCAATGATGGTCGTATGCGTGTTTGGCGCCGTGCAGGTGAGCGCCACAATCAGGACTGCATACGACCGAGGCACACAGGGCCAACACCCGGCATCGTGGTGTGGGGAGCGATCTCCTACACTGGCTGTACACCACTGGTGATCGTCGAGGGGACACTGAATAGTGCACGGTACATCCAAACCGTCATCGAACCCATCGTTCTACCATTCCTAGACCGGCAAGGGAACTTGCTGTTCCAACAGGACAATGCACGTCCGCATGTATCCCGTGCCACCCAACGTGCTCTAGAAGGTGTAAGTCAACTACCCTGGCCAGCAAGATCTCCGGATCTGTCCCCCATTGAGCATGTTTGGGACTGGATGAAGCGTCGTCTCACGCGGTCTGCACGTCCAGCACGAACGCTGGTCCAACTGAGGCGCCAGGTGGAAATGCCATGGCAAGCCGTTCCACAGGACTACATCCAGCATCTCTACGATCGTCTCCATGGGAGAATAGCAGCCTGCATTGCTGCGAAAGGTGGATATACACTGTACTAGTGCCGACATTGTGCATGCTCTGTTGCCTGTGTCTATGTGCCTGTGGTTCTGTCAGTGTGATGATGTGATGTATCTGACCCCAGGAATGTGTCAATAAAGTTTCCCCTTCCTGGGACAATGAATTCACGGTGTTCTTATTTCAATTTCCAGGAGTGTATGTGCGCACGTTCATCGTGGAACACAGTTACGTTCGAGAGCGTTTACCGACGACTCGACAGTCGACTTCGAAGGACGTGTACCATCTGTTTCTTCGACAGATCGCCCGGAATAGGGTGGAACGGAAACATCCAGCTGTTAATTGGCACGTGGTGTGGCGCACGGTCCACCACCCCCACCTACCTACAACAGTCAAATCAACATGGTACATTGTCGTGAACCGAAAATACCCTACAAATGATAAAAAGTACGCAATACATTTGGCGGATTCGCCCTTGTGTCAGCAATGCGGCGTGCTGGATACGGACGACCAGCGGCTGGTCTGCGGCGAGGCATTGGCTTTCTGGACTCTCGCAAGAAAGATAATAGCGTTCATGCGGCGCACTATCTATACAGCAGTCTGTTCTGACATAGTATTTTCTCCAGAGGAAGCGTATTTTCCGCGTCATATGACGAACGCAGTGGCGTGGATCACAGGTATGACGGTCCATTACATCTACGAGGTGC
The DNA here is from genome assembly GCF_023864345.2 of Schistocerca serialis cubense. Lineage (NCBI taxonomy): Eukaryota > Metazoa > Arthropoda > Insecta > Orthoptera > Acrididae > Schistocerca > Schistocerca serialis. The sequence goes on from NC_064641.1 coordinate 261,823,923, forward strand.
ATTCAAGTTCTAAGGCCTCCGATTTTTTTCTCCGGACTGGAAAGAGATAAAACATGCGCATTGTTTTAAAATGAGGCCGCGTTCATTGTCAATACGTCCCAGAGGTGGCAGCTCCGTACGGCAGATGGAATTTTACCGCCAGCGCCGAGAATGAGAATTGTTTTAAATACTTAAAATGGCGACGTTTTCCTTACTTGAACAGTGTGCAATCATTCGTTTTCTGAATTTTCGTGGTGTGAAACCAATTGAAATTCATCGACAGTTGAAGGAGACATGTGGTGATGGAGTAATGGATGTGTCGAAAGTGCGTTCGTGGGTGCGACAGTTTAATGAAGGTAGAACATCGTGTGACAACAAACCGAAACAACCTCGGGCTCGCACAAGCCGGTCTGACGACATGATCGAGAAAGTGGAGAGAATTGTTTTGGGGTATCGCCGAATGACTGTTGAACAGATCGCCTTCAGAGTTGGCATTTCTGTGGGTTCTGTGCACAAAGTCCTGCATGACGTCCTGAAAATGCGAAAAGTGTCATCCAGGTGGGTGCCACGAATGCTGACGGACGACCACATGGCTGCCCGTGTGGCATGTTGCCAAGCAATGTTGACGCGCAACGACAGCATTAATGGGACTTTCTTTTCGTCGGTTGTAACAATGGATGAGACGTGGATGCCATTTTTCAATCCAGAAACAAAGCGCCAGTCAGCTCATAGGAAGCACACAGATTCACCGCCACCAAAAAAAATTCGGGTAACCACCAGTGCTGAAAAAATTATGGTGTCCATGTTCTGGGACAGCGAGGGCGTAATCCTTACCCATTGCGTTCCTAAGGGCACTACGGTAACAGGTGCATCCTACGAAAATGTTTTGAAGAACAAATTCCTTCCTGCACTGCAACAAAAACGTCCGGGAAGGGCTGCGCGTGTGCTGTTTCACCAAGACAACGCACCCGCACATCGAGCTAACGTTACGCAACAGTTTCTTCGTGATAACAACTTTGAAGTGATTCCTCATGCTCCCTACTCACCTGACCCGGCTCCTAGTGACTTTTGGTTTTTGCGACAATGAAAGACACTCTCTGTGGCCGCACATTCACCAGCCGTGCTGCTATTGCCTCAGCGATTTTCCAGTGGTCAAAACAGACTCCTAAAGAAGCCTTCGCCGCTGCCATGGAATCATGGCGTCAGCGTTGTGAAAAATGTGTACGTCTGCAGGGCGATTACGTCGAGAAGTAGCGCCAGTTTTATCGATTTCGGGTGAGTAGTTAATTAGAAAAAAAATCGGAGGCCTTAGAACTTGAATGCATCTCGTATAGAGACACACGTACGAAAGTGCTGAACGTCCTGGATTACTGGCAACACTTGCAAGACGGACGCACAAATCTATTACGGCTACAAAAGTACAAGGATTGGTATGCCAATTTCCTAGCAACGGTTTTTGCTGACCCGCCATATACTTGGGGTGTGCCGGGTGCGCAAAGATGAGCGGCGGTGCTTTCGATGTGAAACCGACCAAGTAAAGTGATCGACTAAGAACACTATGCGAGTATGTGACCTAGGATAAAGTAACGCTTGCACAGTTAGCAAATGGATGTATTTCAAATTTTGTTTTCATATCTACAAATATTTTTCTTTAGGGTGCCGGAGGTGGCCCCACTTTAATTTTGTTGTTATTTCTTGCTGAATGTGTCAGGACGTGCTATGTTTATTTGTGAATAATAAAGGTTTCTGTTTCTCCTAAAAAAAAAAAAAGTGGTCAGCATGACGGATTGCCGTCCTACGGGCCCGGGTTCGATTCCCGGCTATGCAGGAGATTTTCTCCGCTCAGGGACTGGGTGTTGTGTTGTCTTCATCATCATTTCATCCCCATCCGGCGCGCCGGTCGCCCAATGTAGCGTCGAATGTAATAGGACCTGCACCAAGGCGGCCGGACCTGCCCCGCAAGGGGCCTCCCGGCCAATGACGCCGAACGATCATTTCATTTCATTGTGGACACACGTTGTACTTCCTATGACCTGCTGCCATATATAGACATTACTTAAAATTGTTACCAAAAGTTGTTGACAATTTACTTCAAACTTTTATACGATAGCCTAATAAGCATTCTGCCCTACATGGGCAATCTATTTTTGAACTAGAACGTACAGATTCTTTCTCTTTATATATAATTTCAAACAAAAATTGTATATATGACAATGTGCTCTTTCGGTTTCTTCCTTGCAGTCGGTTTAAGCAAGAAGCAGGAAAGTTGCATTTATGGCTTACCAGCTTATCATTAGAATACTGCTATGTCGAAATTTTCTAATCCTTCACATTCGCAGATTAAAACTGTGCGAAACAGAGTCATTTGAGCTGCTATCCTCACAGATCCAGCAGTTGGAGAAGTTTTTCTCGTGCCCCGTAAACCAATTATCTCAGTCGATTTACTCGCTCATTTTAAGTGACTTCATTTTACAATCAAGGTTTTGTTTGTAATAACAGTAAACAAGGGTCAAGGTCAGAGAGAAGGGGGGGGGGAGATGAGCTGGGCAATATGGGCAGAAAGAGGGGGAGGAAGGACGAGGGAAGGAAGAGGTGGACAGAGAGAGGGAGGGGGGAAATGGAGATAGAGAAGGAGGAGGAGCTGCGCAAGGGGGGGGGGGTGGCGTGGAGAAGGTGGTTAGGACATAAATCCACTTCTAATTATTCCTGCCCTAGCTACGTGTTCTACAGCTAAAATAAAATCTTGCGCCATTGGAACACTTGTGTCCTGGATAGGAAATGTCCTCCGTAAGCCTTTGCTAATCTTTCGTAAGTCCCGGTAACAGTTTCGCCAACTTTTACACGTAATTTGATGGCATAGTTTTGTAATTGCCAGTCCATGGTGGTAACTCATCTTCAGAACACCACTTCAGACATTCACAACTCACGTTCAGTAACTGCAGCAGGATGGGAGATGTGGGGTGTGCGCAACACCGTTGTCCGTTAGTGCACAATGTTGCCAGTCCCATCGCATTTCTAACACAGTTCTGTGAACATAATCACTTGTACATCGTCACATAGTTAATCTATCGCAGAAAGTTCATTTCAGCCATACGTATCTTCTTTGAGATCGATTTCATGACGCCGTGGACCTTGGATTATCACAGAAAATGAACGCGGGTCATGTTGATCTCGGAAGGCCTTGTTTTATAAACGTCACTCGCAGATTATTTGACCGTGAACTGGGATCACTTTTGACTATAAAACTTTCGCGGATTAAGTTCAATTGCAGTCGTTAGCTCACACACTAGCAACACGTCAAGAGAACGGATTTCTTTTGTGCAAAGAACTAAATAATTAAGAAGTTGCTTTTGTAATAAAAAGTGATAAATAAATATATGAATATAGTACTCCTACACTGCTGAAGTTCGAAAAAATTCTTTCGATCTGTAAAGTTAGACTAACGAAATTATAGACGACATAAGTAAGAATTACTCTCCCGTTTCATAAGCACGTACCGACAGAATAAGACATGGAAATACGAATTAAAAATGGTTCAAATAGCTCTAAGCACTATGGGACTTAACATCTGAGGTCGTCAGTCCCCCAGACTTAGAACTACTTAAACCTAACTAACCTAAGGACATCACACACATCCATGCCCGAGGCAGGATTAGAACCTGCGACCGTAGCAGCAGCGCGGCTCCGGACTGAAGCGCCTATAACCGCTTGGTCACAGCGGCCGGCTGTACGAATTACTTCCAGTGACTAGTAAGTAGCATTTCGACAGCCACTAATGACTGAAGATCAAAAATGATCACTGTGTTTGACTAGTAATAACTACAGACTTCGTATTCAATTCTATGCAAGCCGGTGTTCACAGTATGGCGGGAATTTAACTACCAAATGCCCAAATCGTATGTAAACTGCTATGATAGTTATGTGCGCGTTTGAGGAATCGGAAAAGCAAACTCATTTTCAATACAGATTTTATCTATCTAGATCGTGTGTTTATTAAATGACGTGACCAGCTTTGCTTGTGCTAGCAATTATCTTCAGATCTATATACTGTTCACAAGAGGTTCTACTTCCTATAATATCTACAATAGATATAAAAAGAAAATAACATAACAGAGAACATACCATCCTGTATCTTAATATTAGAGGCTAACACGGCACTTGGTGTAGAATCAAGTACTAAAAACTACTGTTTATTCTCTGATGCTGTTATTTAAGATAAAGAGAACACTGATATTGTAAGAGCACCACTGTAGGCACAATTAGATGGTTAAACTTATCATATTAAAACAAAGTTAAACTATAAACGAATGTTGACAGATTAACTTAGGATAATGAGAGTTCAACAAATGAAAATAATAAACGTGGAGGAGAGAGTATACGAAAAAGCAATGATTTTAATGAGCAAGCTACTAACTGATAACGGAAGGTGCACCTCAGTAAACTACGAAGTAATTTAACAAATTACTGCAAGGTACAAAAAAGGCAAAGTTGCACATCAGTAAATTACGAAATAACTCAACAAATAAAAAAAAATGGTTCAAATGGCTCTGAGCATTATGGGACATAACATCTACGGTCATCAGTCCCCTATAACTTAGAACTACTTAAACCTAACTAACCTAAGGACAGCACACAACACCCAGTCATCACGAACAAATAAAATGCAGAATACAGAAGGACAGAGAGGGAAGGTTGCACCTCTGGTGAATTCATTTGAGACACTAAGGATAGTTCCCTGGACGCGCTGTATGTTGTTGTTGCCCCCAGTTGCAGATGTACCATGGACGATTGCAAAAGCGCCCACACGAAAACAGGCTCGCCGTCTTCTTTCTACGTATCGTTTTATCACATTTTCTTCCAACACGAAACTTCAGTAATACCCATCGTGTATTTAGGATTTACGATTAATAACTACGGCCGAAGCGAAATAATCTTATCGGTAGCTAGTTTTGCTGTGTTTAGCCTGTTTACTGCCAATTTAGATCAACACCGAACTCGGTTCATTACAGCCTACATTAATGTTACACAACATAGCGAATTAGTGAACTGGGTTCTGTTTCTGTTGTGTACATAGTTCCGCGTAGTCAGCGCATACGCAACTTTCCCACTAGAGCGCGCCCCGCTAAGCACAACAGCGCAGGCGCAGCGCTCGTCTGTCTCCGCACTACGAGATGGCGATGTCCTAGAGACGGACCAAATTCTGCTTCCGCCGATCCGCATATTAATATGTAACGCAGACAGTGAGATTGCTGCTAACGTAGAACCTTTTCTCCTCGCATATCACACTCGCGCAGTGATACCTGAACGCGCGAGGTATTATAATGAGTGTACAGACCTCCGATTAGTCAGTCTGCATTAGTCTGCGATAGTCTGTAGTCAAGTTTCAGTCTGCGCCTAATAAGATCATCATATAACTGTACCTAGCCATGAAGATAAATGCATAGACACTTTGTCAGGTATCAGAGATATGTGAGAATAAGATTAACGTACCAAGACCAAAGGAACTTCAGATTGTCAATTGTAAACAGCAACCAGAATCAAGTTACGTAATGTCTATGATTTTTATTACTTTAATAAATGTGTGTGAAAATTAATCAAGTTCTGTTTAAAGTTGGTCACCGTCAATCTGCTACTCTAAGCGTGCAAGTGGCATTTCTATCGTCTGACCTGACGGCAGAAGATAAACACGCCACAATAAGAACCACGAGACATATTGCTGACACTCGCCTACTTCGTTAGAGCGACAAGTGAAATAATCTGATGATGTGTGTACTGAAGGTCTTACAGTACGCACACCACAGTTTCCGGACGAGGTCAAAATTGATTTTCAGTCAGCGAGGTTTACGCAGTCAGCCCTGGTGTTGTAATTCTCACAAACGCAACTGTATGATAGTGCGGTTTTATGAATCTTCAGGTTTTGGCGGCGCAAAGACTGTTCCATTAAGTTTCGGGTGTGCAGCCGCAAGAAATCTCCTTCTTCTTCTTCTTCTTCTTCTTCTAATATTTCGGCCGTAAAACGTTCAGCCATCTCCAGAGTGAGCCGCAAGACTGCCGCTCCAGTTTTTTGTTTTTGTTTTTTCTTTATTGTTATTTTAACACCTGAACAATCAGGTAGGCTGGCAGCGGCATGCTACGCCGCTCTTCAGCCATAGTGGTGACAATAACAGTACAAGAACGGAGAATAAAAATGAACAGAGTGACGGGCAAAAAATAGTGGTCACAGATACACAAAAAACACGGAGCCGTTCACACTCGACGATAACGACACTGAAAACACGTTGACATGGGGCACATAACACTGATGAATCCGATGGCACAAGTGAACGTAGAAGCGTGACGGCGGACACTAAAAACACAAAACGACGTCACACACACGAGACACTGATGCCGATGATCTCCGGTGCGCGAAAGTCCACGTAGCGTGTGCGAGTCCGGGGACCTGCCAAGAGGGGAAGAAGGGTGAGGGCGAGTGGAGAGGGTGGAGAGGGGAGAACATAGACGCCAATGGCTGAGGAGATTGGAGGAGGAGGAGAAGGACAGGGGAGGGGAAGCCCGGGGGAGGAGTGGGGAGAAGGGGTGGAGGGATGGAGGGTGCCCAAAGGAACAGATACAGGAAGAGGGAGGGAGGATCAAAGTTGGTAGGAGGGTTAGATGGAGGGGAGGAGGACATCATCAGGGAGGGGGAGCTGGCGGAAGCCACCTTGGGAGAGGGTAAGGAGGGTGGAGAGATGGAGACTGGGTGGGACGTGGGAATACAGGCGCGGCAGCGGGCGGGGGTGGGAGAGGATCGGGGAGACTAGTGGGTGAGGAGGATCGAGTTTACGGGAGGTGTACAGGATCCGTATCCTTTCAAGGAAAAGGAGGAGGTGGGGGAAGGGGATGAGATCGTACAGGATCTGCGTGGTTGAGGGGAGACGGATGCGATAGGCGAGGCGGAGAGCATGATGTTCAAGGATTTGGAGGGATTTATAAAAGGTAGGGGCAGCAGAGATCCAAGCTGGATGGGCGGAACAAAGGATAGGGCGGATGTGGGATTTATAGGTGTGGAGGATGGTGGAGGGGTCCAGACCCCACGTACGGCCGGAGAGGAGCTTGAGGAGACTGAGTCGGGAGCGTGCCTTGGCTTGGATTGTCCAGAGGTGGGGAGTCCAGGAGAGGCGACGGTCGAGGGTGACGCCAAGGTACTTAAGGGTGGGAGTGAGGGCGATAGGACGGCCATAGATGGTGAGATAGAAATCAAGGAGGCAGAAGGAAGGGGTGGTTTTGCCTACAATGATCGCCTGGGTTTTGGAGGGATTGACCTTGAGCAACCACTGCTTGCACCAAGCGGTGAACCAGTCAAGATAGGATTGGAGAAGGTGTTGGGAGCGCTATAGGGTGGGGGCAAGGGCAAGGAAGGCGGTGTCATCGGCAAACTGGAGAAGGTAGACGGGGGGTGACGGCGGCGGCATGTCCGCCGTGTACAAAGGGTACAGAAGGGGGGAGAGGACGGAGCCTTGGGGCACACCGGCGGAGGGGAAAAAGGTGTAGGAATCTGTATTATGGATGGTGACATAGGAAGGACGGCGGGAGAGAAAGGAGCCGATCAGACGGACGTAGTTAATGGGAAGGGCGAAGGTTTGGAGCTCGAAGAGGAGGCCGGAATGCCATACGCGGTCATAAGCACGTTCGAGGTCCAGGGAGAGGAAGATTGCGGAGCGACGGGAATTAAGCTGTTCGGAAGCCGCTCCAGTGCTTGCTTCGTCCCTTTATACTGTTGTACCGCGCGACTGCGCATGCGGCCACAGATGCAAATGCGCCAGAGACGTTGGTCGGCGGCAGAGACGTGCATAATGCGCGAGTTGTATCTATGACCCCGCAGTTGATCTTTGTTGGCATATCGATATATAATTGTGAGCTGAACTGTGACGACGTCTTTGCGAGTTTATTACAGCAAGTGCCGGATTCCAGGATTTATCAAGATTGAAACCACTGTCTCTATTAATTAAGTTCGTCGTCAAGCGAATTTCAATTGCCTCCTTTACTATCGAGTCCCAAGATGACGATGTAGTTGCCAAAATTTCGACGTTGTCTTACAACATACTGTGACAATTATCAATACAGTGCTCTGCCACGGCCGACTTGTTAGGTTGTAAAAGTCGTGTGTACCTCTGGTGTTCTGTACATCTTTCTTGGACAGTACGAGTTGTTTGTCCGATGTAAGAAAGGCCACATTCACAGTGAATTTTGTAAACTCCAGATTTTCGGAGCAGCAAATCATCTTTGACGGAGCAGGGATGCCTTCCATTCTTGGATGTTCTGGTTCGCCGCAGAGAGGATGGCACTTCGGGACATGAAGTGTATAGGAATCCGACACACACCGGTCTGTATTTACGCGCAAATAGCTGCCACCATCCTGCCCAGACAATGAGTGTTCTCCGAACTTTGACTCACAGAGCGCATATTATTTCTGACGAAAGCAGTCTGCAAGATGGACTTTCCCACTTACAAAGAGTGTTTGAAGACAATGGGTACTCTCCACAACAAATACAGAGGGCACTGAAAATGAAACCGAAAGAGGCCACAAAGAAAGCAGAAGAAGATGAAGAAACGTTTAAATCGATGGCCTTCCTGCCATATGTGGGTAGCCTCTCATCAAAAATAGGACGCATTCTCGGCAGACACAAAATAAAAGTGATTTTTCGTCCTCCACCTAAGACAGCTGCACTCGTGGGCTCCGTCAAAGATGATTTGCTGCTCCGAAAATTTGGAGTTTACAAAATTCACTGTGAATGTGGCCTTTCTTACATCGGACAAACAACTCGTACTGTCCAAGAAAGATGTACAGAACACCAGAGGTACACACGACTTTTACAACCTAACAAGTCGGCCGTGGCAGAGCACTGTATTGATAATTGTCAGTTCTAGGCGCGCAGTCCGGAACCGCGCGACTACTACGGTCGCAGGTTCGAATCCTGCCTCGGGCATGGATGTGTGTGATGTCCTTAGGTTAGTTAGATTTAAGTAGTTCTAAGTTCTAGGGGACTGATGACCACAGATGTTAAGTCCCACAGTGCTCAGAGCCACTTGATAATTGTCACAGTATGTTGTACGACAACGTCGAAATTTTGGCAACTACATCGTCATTTTGGGATTCGATAGTAAAGGAGGCAATTGAAATTCGCTTGACGACGAACTTAATTAATAGAGACAGTGGTTTCTATCGTGATAAATCCTGGAATCCGGCACTTGCTGTAATAAACTCGCAAAGACGTCGTCACAGTGCAGCTCACAATGATATATCGATATGCCAACAAAGATCAACTGCGGAGTCATAGATACAACTCGCGCATTGTGCACGTCTCTGTCGCCGACCAACGTCTCTGGCACATTTGCATCTGTGGCCGCATGCGCAGTCGCGCGGTACAACAGTATAAAGGGACGAAGCAAGCACTGGAGCGGCAGTCTTGCGGCTCACTCTGAAGATGGCTGAACGTTTTACAGCCGAAATATTAGAAGAAGAAGAAGAGGAGATTTCTTGCGGCTGCACACCCGAAACTTAATGGAACAGTGCGGTTTTAATTTGTCTCATCACGTGCAGGGAAGCAATAAGTTTTGGGCCAGGGAGAACTCAGTGTTGTTGCTGTGTACGCTCGGGCGTCGTCACAAGCACAGCAGGCTTGTGCCCGGGGGGCGCTTTCTGTCGCGGAATCCGATTAGCAGCGGGACGGCACACCGGTAGTGGCTGGGGGGCGAGGACGGGTAGCTGGCGTAAACTGCATTACGGAGCTCGCTGCGACGCATCAACAGCCAGCCCGGAACCAGAATGACATTAACGCTGCGACTCTCCGCCGGGAGCAATACGAGCGGCGTTTTAATACCCTGCTGCTGATGAGCAGGTGTTTTGTTCTGTAATAAGCGCGGCTGTTGCGCGGTACAGAAAAGCTGTTTTAAACGGACACCAGGAGAACATAATGGCACATTAACTCACGAGCTTTGGTCAATGAGTGTTATGTTGAAGCAAGTATCGCAAAGCACTCGTCGCTACATACGAAACGAGCAGTTAGCTGCACACGTGTACTGGAAAACAGACGATCGTCTGATCAGTCCTCACTGAGCGATTACCGTGCTTAATGTTAAAGAGGTGGAGTTAACAGCTGCTCACATAGTATCGGCATATACTGCAATATAACTGCACAGGTCCGGAAAGAATCAATTTAAAGAGAGAGTTAACAGGAACGTATGACTTTTTTACCACATACGATCAGCGATGGAGCAAACGAACGTATTTAAGGTCAGTTTCTTGTTAGCGTAAGATTAGTATTTTTTGACAGCATCCTCATCCATTTTCCATATACTGTTTTCTAAAGCGAGTTTCACTAACTTCGCTGAATGCTTAGTGTATGCCACGAAAAACACAAAAATGCAGCTATCCAGTCACGATACTAAATCCACACAGTCCAGTCACATCAATTTGTCCTCCGCCTAACCGGCCGCTGTGGCCGAGTGGTTCTAGGCGTTTCAATCCGGAACCGCGCTGCTGCTACGGTCGCAGGATTGAATCCTGCCTCGGGCATGGATGTGCGTGATGTCCTTAGGTTATTTAGGTTTGAGTAGTTCTAAGTCTAGGGGACTAACGACCTCAGATGTTAAGTCCCATAGTGCTCAGAGCCATTTGAACCATTTGAACCTCCGCCTATGTTCTACATCTACATCTATATCCATACTCCGCAAGCCACCTGACGGTGTGTGGCGGAGGATACTTTGAGTACCTCTGTAGGTTCTCCCTTCTATTCCAGTCTCGTATTCTTCGTGGAAAGAAAGATTGTCGGTATGCCTCTGTGTGGGCTCTAATCTCTCTGATTTTATCCTCATGGTCTCTTCGCGAGATATACGTAGGAGGGAGCAATATACTGCTTGACACCTCGGTGAAGGTGTGTTCTCGAAACTTCAATAAAAGACCGTAACGAGCTACTGAGCGTCTCTTTTGCAGAGTCTTCCACTGGAGTTTGTGTAAAGCTTTCGCGATTACTAAATGATCCTGTAACGAAGCGCGCTGCCCTCCGTTGGATCATCTCTATCTCTTCTATCAACCCTGTCTGGTACGGATCCCACACTGCTGAGCCGTATTCAAGCAGTGGGCGAACAAGCGTACTGTAACCTACTTCCTTTGTTTTCGGATTGCATTTCCTTAGGACTCTTCCAATAAATCTCAGTCTGGCATCTGATTTCAATCCAATCACACAATTGGTCTGATAGTCCATATGCTCTTACTTTGTTCATTAAACGACTGTGGGGAACCGTATCGAACGCCTTGCGCAAGTCAAGAAACACGGCATCTACCTGGGAACCCGTGTCTATGGCCCTCTGAGTCTCGTGGACGAATAGCTCGATCTGAGTTTCACATGATCGTCTTTTTCGAAACCCATGCTGATTCCTAAAAAGTAGATGTCTAGTCTCCAGAAAAGTCATTATACTCGAATACGTGTTCCAAAATTCTACAACTGATAGACGTTAGAGATATAGGTCTATAGTTCTGCACATCTGTTCGACGTCCCTTCTTAAAAACGGGGATGACCCGTGCCCTTTTCCAATCCTTTGGAACGCTGCGCTCTTCTAGAGACCTACGGTACACCACAGCAAGATGGGGGGGCAAGTGTTCGACGTCAACGAGAAATAACTACTCACAGGCGTCAGGTGGCAGCACTACAAAACTCGTCGGAGGGGGAGGGGGACGGAAAACGGCGCGGTCGTTGTAGTACTGCGGAAAAAAAGCAATTTATGTAACGTGCAAAAGAGCGTGATCATTGGCTTTCGGAAAAAGGGTGGAAGCATTTCCGAAATGGCTAACTTTGTAAACAGTTCGCATGCCGCTGTGATTAAAATATACCGGACATGGCAAAATGGCGCTATCCAAAACTGGTGCCGAAGCAACTGTGGTGCACCATGGGCCACCAATGACAGGGGCGAACGACGGCTACAGAGATCTGTATGGGCAAACAGACGTGCAACTTTTAAGCAATGATCGGCCTGATGAACCAAGCGGCTACCAACAGGGTCTCCTCAACGACCGTTCAGCAGACGTTGTTGCTTATGAGCCTCTGCAGCAGGCGCCTTGTTCCTGCACCCATGCTGAGTGATGCCCATCGCCGAGAATGCCTACAGTTTGCACGCCAGTACCGCAACTGGATGTCTAGTGACTGGTGACAGGTGGCGTTTTCAGACGAATCATGTTTTGTGCTCCAAGGAGCAACCATGCTGAGACAATCGTCGGAAGGGTCCAGGAGAGAGGAACGAGCGTTATGGTCCGGGATTATGTTTTTGTGCCATTCCCTCGGTGATCTCGTCGTTGTGGAAGGCAAAATGGATCAACATAATCCACCCTTACATGAAGTTCGTTTTTACTCAGCACAATGGCATCTACCAACAGGACAATGCAACGTGCCACACTGCTCGCAGTTTTCATACGCGGTTCGAAGAGCGCCAGGATAAGTTTGCCCTACTCCCCTCGTCACGAAACTCTCCAGATTTAAACCCAGTCGAGAATTTGTTGGAACCAACTCGATCGGGCTGTTCGCACCGTCGACCCTCAGCCGAGAAACGTAGCGCAGCTGGCCACGACACTGCAGTCGGCATGGCTCCACATCCCTGTCTCCACCTTCCAGAACCTCAATGACTCTCTACCTGCACGTGATACAGCAGCTCGCGATACAAAAGTTTCTTATTCAGGCTTTGGACAGGTGATAACATTAACGTGAGTGGATAGTGTAATACTTTATTAAGACGGCGTATTTTTCATAGCAGTTTAACTTTGATTTTCATGATATGTAATTTAATGTAGGTTTTACTATGTATGAGTATACGGGGTGTTGCTATGATGACTATACCAACTTTTATAGTTGAGAAAGAAAGTGAGATGTATCAGTTTGAAACACAAAACCCTGTTTCAGAAATAACTGGGTCAAAGGTTGTAAAGCTGAACGTGTATAGCCTTTCTGCTGGGGATGAATACTTAATCTTAGCAGGTTAATCTATGTATAACGTATCTGGTATGTGTCTACCGAATGCTGTTAATGTCAACTGGTTACAAAGCACACTCCCCAACAGCAAAGATCATATCTTAGTCGAGTATAGTATCTGGAAAGAAGTGCGTATGAGGAAGGTACTCACAGATACAATTTATTAGTTAAATTCCCGCTTTACGTGAAGCCATATGCCAACCGTCATCTGGCAGTTTAGTTATGACTCAATACGGCTTTGACAGAAGTTCTCAAATAACAAACTGGGGAAAGAATTGCACAGAGGAGACGGATGACTTTAATTTACTGGAGAGTGCCGGATAACGACTTAATACTTTGTAGTAACTCCGGATAGTCCACTTCCACTGCTGGCATTAATCATAATTAAAACCGAAAGTGATTTTATTGTGCCATAGTTTAATGCAGATGGCTTCTAAAAATTCAGGCTGACGAAATGGGATAGTGGTTTGGTGGGAGGTGCGTAAAAATGGTAGACTGAGATTACTGAGTATTGCACCTGGAGTTTTTTAACTGACAAAGGAAGGCTTCATCAACATTTAACATACACAAAGTGCAGACGCAACTGGTCCTCACTTGTGATATTAACAAAAATTTAGTAAATACACAAAGACACTAGGCTTTCATCTACTTATATGTTCACCGAGATTATGCATTAATACGTGCGTGGTCGCGCTTCGTGGCAGCACAGCGTGGAATATCAATCATTGGTGCGTACATCCAACGGGGTACACTCAAAAAACTGCTGTAATAGCTTTCTAGAGTCTTATAACACTGCAACATACTCGTCAAAGACGTAAACTGTGAACACAAGGAAGTTAATCAGTGGCCTATGAAGGTAATCGATTAAATAAGAAAACCCCTAGATTTGTCGAAATTTATAATCCACTCAAATACCGGATGAACTTTGAAAATCGTGAAGGAACACGTTATTCGTATGATCAGAAAACTAGAAAGCTTTGTTGGCTGTACTCTTTTCAATTAACGATAACACGGAGGATACCACGAATCTGAAGGCCAAGTGGTTGGTCACTTACGAACAGTAGTACGAAAGATCAGATAATTGAGCACAAAATTTCATGAGAATATGAATGTCAAGCACAGATTAATTAACCGAGCCACTTAGAACATGAAATAGTTTAGAATACTGTATGCTGGCTATTTAACAGTGACACAGGGGTCTAGAAAGTGTCTGGAAGATCAAGTAACTCAGCACAAAACTGTATGAGAATTTGAGCATTACACACACAGGTTAATTACGTGAACCATTCATTGATGATTTATATTCAGCCGGAACGATTGCTAATTTATCACACGTGCACATTATCTCAACGCAAAGCACTACTTCTTAAGCCCCCTGTAAACTCACAGAATGTTAAATTTTCGATCCAGCGTTAAATGCAATCGCCTTTTCCGATGTACTTCTAAAAAAATTATAGCGAATTTACTTTGAACCTCTCTATCCACTCGCTAGTAATCCAAAGATTGGCAAGACTGAGTTAACAGAAAACACATCCCTACATCGACTAGAAATACATTGCACTCGTTCTATCACTCATTCACATTCTTACATGGGACTGGGAAAAACAGGAATGATGCTGGTATCCTACAGACAGAGAAAAAATAAAGTAACATAGAGACTCTTCTCCTTCCCAGACCTCTACCACGGACACGAGGGTAGCGTGGGATAACAACATAAAGGAAGATCAACTGTTACGAAAGTGATCTAATAGATGCATTTCATGTGTTGTGTGGTCATTCTGCAACTAGAATACGAGAACCTACGAATTCGTGTTGGTACGACGTAATAAAATGATTTCAAATACCATAATTAGACCAAAATGGTCATATACATCAGAAACATTAATTTTAGGATCAACAAAAGAAAATGAATAAATCAGGAACAGAGAAAGAAAGGTTTTGAGGTAATAGAACAACTGTGGAAACACTCACATTAAGAAGTAACACATCCGTTCAAATGGTTCAAATGGCTCTGAGCATTGTGCGACTTACCTTCTGAGGTCATCAGTCGCCTAGAACTTAGAACTAATTAAACCTAACTAACCTAAGGACATCACACACATCCATGCCCGAGGCAGGACTCGAACCTACGACCGTAGCGGTCGCTCGGCTCCAGACTGTAGCGCCTAGAACCGCACGGCCACTCCGGCCGGAAACACATACGTATGCAGTAACATAGAAAACATAAGAGACGAAAAAAGGAAAAGAAAAAAAATGATACAATGAATAAGTCGTAGCAGACTGCCAAGACAAAACTGTACAGCGAGAACAGAGCTCTGCTCACCCTGTGCAGACCCGTGTTGATCGTCTGCAACTGTAATGCACGCTGATGCTTGTGTCTCAACCCTACGTCACCATACCAGTACCAGAGCCCAACGGCAAGTTATGACACTGACACTCCTAACAACACCAATTCTGCAGCGGACAGACTGAACGTGATTCCTATTTCGTTTGGTACCCATATGGTAAATAATTTTCCGTCTACACTGGCTGAAGTAACTAAAGTTTAATAATAACAACGTTATACAAAGCTGTGCTCCAGACGTCCATTCTCAAAAATATGTTCCGCAAATAAGCCAATGTTTGATGCTATTTCTTTCGGTCACGAAAGCCCTGAGTGACAATTCTGATCTGCTTTATATGTCGTGCTCGTTTCACCGTCGTGAATTGTTTTGCTTCCCATAGCAGATTTGCGTGAACTCGTCTACGTCGTGGTCTCTAATTTTGATGTTAAGTTTATTGCTAATTTCATTTTTGCCTTTCCTCATTACTTTTCGTTTTTTTCTGCTTAGTTCAATCCATAGTACGAGCTCATTTCACTGCTCATTCCATCCAACAGGTTATGCAATTCTTCCTCACTTTCATTGAGATTAGCAATGTCATCAACGGATCTGATTATTGATATTCTTTCAGCCTGTATTAAAATCACACACTTGAGCTTTTCTTTCATATTCTTGCTTCTTGGATTTATCGAGTAAACAGTAGGTGCGAAAGATTAAATCCCTTTCCAATTGCCGGCCGCTGGTGGCTGAGCGGTTCTAGGCGCTTCAGTCTGGAACCGCGTGACCGCTACGGTCGCAGGTTCGAATCCTGCCTCGGGCATGGATTTGTGTGATGTCCTTAGGTTAGTTAGGTTTAAGACGTTCTAGGTTCTAGGGGACTAATGACCTCAGATGTTAAGTCCCATAGTGCTCAGAGCCAGTTGAACCAGAACCTTTCTAATTAGAGCTCTTCGTTCTTGGTCTTCCATTCTTATCTTTCTCTCTCGATTCTTGTACACATTGTGCGAGTATGTTATCCGTCGTTTTCTACAGATTACACCTATTTGCCACAAACACTTGAACATCTTTCGCAATTTTACATTGTAGAGCGCTTTGCTAGGTCAACAAATACTCAAAATGGTTCGAATGGCTCTAAGCAATATGGGACTTAACATCAGAGGTCATCAGTTCCCTAGACTCATAACTACTTAAACCTAACTAACCTAAGGACACCACCCACATCCATGCCCGAGGCAGGATTCGAACCTGCGACCGTAGCAGCAGCGCAGTGCCGAACTGAAGCGCCCAGAACCACTCGGCCACAGCGTGTTTTGATTTTTCTTGTCTAACTTCATTTACCAAGTGCAACGCCGGAATTGCCTTTCAAATGCCTTTACCTTTCATCAGGTAGATCCTCAGTTTCCTTTTCCCATTCGTCTGTATACTATTCGTGCAGCAACTTGGGGTGCACCTCTCCACGCTAGCCTGTACTGTGCAAGCCTCTTCACCTCTGCAACACTACTTCATCGGTTTCAGCGTGCTTTCTATAGTCAAGCCTCGGCCTCAGTTTGCAGCTTTTAGCTCCTACGCTTCCTTCAGTTACCGATCTGGCGATTCCCTCATGCATCAAGCAGTGTCCTACTAACCAACATCTCATTTCAGTCAAGTTGTGCCATATATTCGTTTTGCCTCAGATTTGAATACCTCTTCATCAGTTATAGGGCCTGTCCACTAATCTTCAGTATTATTCAGCAGTAACTCATTTCAGGAGCTTATAATCTCTTCCTGTTTGAACTAAACGTCTTCCTAGCACTTAAACATACACCGCCCACCTACCTGTCAATCACCTTTCGCAGCACGAACCGCTGCTAGACGTGCAGGAACAGTGTCAGTGACGTTCTGGAAGGTACCGACAGGAGTGCGGAGCCATGCGCTAGGTTTCTCGGCTGAGGATCCACGGCGGGTACAGCCCGATCAAGCTGCTCCCACATGTTCTCTATTCGGTTTAAATCCGGGGACTTAGGAGGCAGAGGCCAGGAGAGTACGTAAACTCATCCCGGTGCCCTTCGAACCACGCACGTACACTGTGAGCTGTGTGACATGTCGCATCGTCCTGCTGGGAGATAACCTCGTGCCGAGGAAAAACAAACCGCATGTGAGGGTGGACATGGTTCCAAGGATATATGCGTACTTGTACTGATCTGTTGTGCCTTCCATAATGACGGGGTCACCCAGGGAAAGCCCTCCAGCTTGGACCCTTCCGAGATTGTTCAAGGTGTTTGCTTTCAGACGTCTCACGCCGTACACGCCAACGGCTATCTGTCCGATGGAGCACACAAAGTGATTCATCTGGAAAGGCCATCTCTCGCCATTCAATAGACGTCCAGTTGCGGTACAGGCGTGCAAATTCCAGCGTTCGATGCCGACGAACATCAGTCAGCATGAGAGCATGATCAGGCGCCAGCTGCGGAGGCCCACACGCAGCAACGTTCGCTGAACGGTCACTGGTTTACCTAGGTGCTCAGTTGCTCCACTGTTCACGTCTGTTCGCCCGTACACGTCTCCGTAGCTGTCATTCACCCCTGTCATCTATGGCCCGTGTCGCACCACAGTTGCCTCGACGCCGGGTTTGAATAGCGCCATTTTGCCATTCACGGTATGCTTTAATCACGGTGGCACACGAACAGTTTACAAAGTTAGCCGTTTGAAATGCTCCGACCTTTGACCCGAAAGCCAATGATCATGCCCTCTGGACGTGAGATAAATTGCCACCTTTCCGCCTTAGGACAACTACTGCATTGCTTCCGGTGTTCCCCAACATCCTTTACATACCCTCCACTGCTAGTGCTGGCATCTGCTGTGAGTGGTTATTGCACGTTGTCGTCGAACATAGACAGTGGTTACAAGTACGTGACTGGACCATTACATTCTACAGTGACACCTTTCTCAGAAAAGCTTTTCTTGCTATTTTCAATCTGCATTTTGTACGAGTATTCTCTCTTCCACAGCCATCGTAAGTTGCTTGGTTGCCCAAATAGGAAAATTCATATACCACTCTTACCGACTCATTTCTTAATACAATTCCCTCTACATCTCCTCAATTTAATTTCAGTGTACTCCAATTCCCTTGTTTAACTTTTATTGCTATGTATCTCATAACCTCTTTTCCAGGCACTGCCTATTATGTCCAACTGAACTTCCAAATCCTTTTTATGTGTCCTAGTTCAAAATTTAGCCCTTAGTCTAGGAACTGTACGTCACAATCTCTCCTGTCACTTTCAGCTCCTTCCTCCCTACGCTCCCCTTCCTTCCGGGCTAATACTGGCGATGTAGATTTCTTCTACCATCAGGATTCGAAGCGGACACTCGTTTACCCTTGTTCTGCTTCGATAGTTCATGTTACAACCTCTTTTCAAGACACTGTCCGTTAAGCTGAACTGGAAAATGATATTTTCTTTTTTTTACGTTTCAGTTTACTTTAACTCATCAGTTGGTCTTTGCTAACTTTCCGCAACGACGTTCCGTGACCAGTATCTATGTGTAGCGCACATTCTTTGACCTGTGTCTCTCTGAGCCGGCCGGAGTGGACGAGCGGTTAAAGGCACTACAGTCTGGAACCGCACGACCGCTGCGGTCGCAGGTTCGAATCCTGCCTCAAGCATGGATGTATGTGATGTCCTTAGGTTAGTTAGGTTTAAGTAGTTCTAAGTTCTAGGGGACTTATGACCACAGCAGTTGAGTCCCATAGTGCTCAGAGCCACTTGTCTCTCTGAGGCACCGCAGGGTGGTGTGTTTACCTGAGGGGAGTCCTATGTATTCTCAACCAGTAAGCTAGGTGGCAGTTAGTTGGATCTTGCTTCTAAATAAGCTTGAAGCACACTTTCTTCCGGGAAGTTTAGCGATGAGGTGTGGCTGTTTAGAGACTGCAGCAGCAGTAGGGTAGTTTGGTGCGATAGTACCAGTTATTTGCAGTGGTTTCTAACAACAATGTTGTGAGTCACTTCATTCGTGTAAATTTTGTATCGGACAGTGTATTTTGCAATCATATCGTATGTTAAACTTGTGATGAATTACAATCGTGAATTGATATTTGCAAGTTTTTTATAAAATTGGAAGCTGCATACTGAACAGTGTTGTATTCATTCACTCACAATATTATGTACTCAATTACATCATTTGGTCCTGCGCTTTAAATGGTTTTATGCCTTGGTGGAAACTTGAATACTTGTGATTGCTAGAATTTCGACATACGTCACACGCGTATTGTGAATTCCACTTGCCTTGTGTCCACTACTTACTTGATCTGAAGGCAATATAGATAATTCATTTAAATTTGCTGTTACTCATTAATACTTTCTTAAAATCATTTCTTCTTCTCTTCTCTGTGTCTTTCTTCTGTTTCAGCATGGTTATTAACGGATTTGGCTTAGTTTGGTTAAGGGGTGACTGGATGCCCTCCCTGTCGCCAAACTTACTTAAATAGTTTACTGTGTAATGACACCAACTTATGATGCGTTCTTTGTCTGGCACCATCTTGAGTGCAGTTGTCTTAACCATTTCCCCTCTTCCTTATTCAGTGGTTATAAATACTGCAGATAATAGTTCAAATGGCTCTGAGCACTGCGGGACTTAACTTCTGAGGTCATCAGTCCCCTAGAACTTAGAACTACTTAAACCTAACTAACCTAAGGACATCACACACATCCATGCCCGAGGCAGGATTCGAACCTGCAACCGTAGCGGCCACGCGGTTCCAGAGTGTAGCGCCTAGAATAGATTACGATGAGTGAATTTCGCAGTCTTTACATATTTACCGATTATTCCACTTCAGCCTCCAAGTGCAACTTTTTTAAAAAGCTTTTTTAGTGGTAAGTTTTCAAATTTTATTAAGAAAAGTACAAATTGCAAGCTATGCCTGCCAATTATCTGAACTTCAGATATTATTTGGAATACCGCATTTTCTCATCCACCAAGTGGTGCTCCCAAATAGGCGAAGCGTGACCTACTTCAAAATATTTCCATGATGCTCTCTTGCAAGTCCAGTACATTGCTATACAGGGTGTTACAAGAAGGTACGGCCAAACTTTCAGGAAACATTCCTCACACACAAATAAAGAAAAGATGTTATGTGGACAGGTGTCCGGAAACGCTTAATTTCCATGTTAGAGCTCATCTTAGTTTCTTCCACCTACGCTCAATGGAGCACGTTATCATGATTTCATACGCGATACTCTACCTGTGCTGCTAGAACATGTGCCTTTACAAGTACGACACAACATGTGGTTCATGCACGATGGAGCTCCTGCACATTTCAGTCAATGTGTTCGTACGCCTCTCAACAACAGATTCGGTGACCGATGGATTGGTAGAGGCGGACCAATTCCATGGCCTCCACGCTCTCCTGACCTCAACCCTCTTGACTTTCATTTATGGGGGCATTTGAAAGCTCTTGTCTACGCAACTCCGGTACCAAATGTAGAGACTCTTCGTGCTCGTATTGTGGGCGGCTGTGATACAATACGCCATTCTCCAGGGCTGCATCAGCGCATCAGGGATTCCATGCGACGGAGGGTGGATGCATGTATCCTCGCTAACGGAGGACATTTTGAACATTTCCTGTAACAAAGTGTTTGAAGTCACGCTGGTACGTTCTGTTGCTGTGTGTTTCCATTCCATGATTAATGTGATTTGAAGAGAAGTAATAAAATGAGCTCTAACATGGAAAGTAAGCGTTTCCGGACACATGTCCACATAACATATTTTCTTTCTTTGTGTGTGAGGAATGTTTCCTGAAAGTTTGGCCGTACCTTTTTGTAACATCCTGTACATCGGGTGAGCTATGGCACAGAAATTTAGTTTTTCAAATTTTTTGGAGGCAAATTTTCAAAAACATGTAGTAACTGTTGATAATATACATTAACGATTAAAACTATGCAACTTATTGATTAAAAGGGTTGTAGATCGTTATGTATGATCGATTTTTGACAGTGGATACAGTTGGTGAAGTGCAAGATGGCGTTAAGGCAATATAGTGTATTCCGTAAAACCCACTTCGCCCGTGCACGTGCTGAGAACGAAGATTAGATTTCTGATTTATGCAAACAGATAAATGTAAAACGAATCCAAAATAATTGTTTCATAACTTTATTTAGGCGCTTATAAACATAACAGATTTGTTATCGAGACAAAACTTTTTCTGTTACTGGTAAGAAATTCTTTTAAGGGTTTAAATTAAGAGCAGTCTCAGAACTGTATTTTTCATTCATAAAATATGTTATTTCTCAAATTTACGTGATTAGATCCATTTTTACAACTCCATATCATATTTACTGACTATTCCATTTTAACCTCCAAGTGCAACTTTCTTACATTTTTTATGGTAAGATTTTTAAATTTTTTTAAAGCACTCCGTCGTCAGGTCACGAGTGGCCTACCGGGACCATCCGACCGCCGTGTCATCCTCAGTAGAGGATGCGGATAGGAGGGGCGTGGGGTCAGCACACCGCTCTTCCGGCCGTAATGATGGTATTCTTGGCCGCAGCCGCTACTATTCGGTCGAGTAGCTCCTCCATTGGCATCACGAGGCTGAGTGCACCTCGAAAACTGGCAACAGTGCATGTCAGCCTGGATGTCACCCATCCAGTGCCGACCATGCCCGACTGTGCTTAACTTCGCTGATCTCACGGGAACCGGTGTATCCACTGCGGCAAGGCCGTTGCCCAAATTTTTTTAAGAAAGTTACAAATACTGGGCGGTTATAATTAAAGTGCACTCACAGAAGTCCAGTGTGGTCTGTAGTCATTGTCATTTTCTAATGCATTAATGAGAAGCCGATGTGTGCTGCAAAAAATTAATTCCAATTTTGGCCACCAAGTGCAAATTTGGCCCTGTGAATGCAAGAAAGACGTATAGAAATGTTTCCATATGTAATGTGTTAGGAGTGGAACGTGGGCAGGAAACGTCAAACAAGTGACAAAGATATAATTTTGATTTTATTATTAAAAGCTACTTTCACCATTTGTTCAATAGGGGCACCAGAGACGTCGACGAGATGCTGTTCAACGCCAGATTTGCATTAGGTGGCCAAAACTGGAACTAATTTTCTGCAGCGCAAATCGGCTTCTCATTAACGCATTAGCATATCTACTAAGTTTAGCTGCCATACGATAATTACAGTCCACACTGGACGTCCGTGCATAGCAGCGCTTGAATTATAACCACCTGATACTTATAGAATACTTGAAGTCTTTCTTAAACTGTGTCTGAGAGCTAAGAATCATTTCAATTTGGAGACACAACTACAAAAGTAAATGCTATTCCGTGATAGCTGTACTTCATCTTTTAGTTGCACGTTTATTGTGTGCACTACTGTGGCTATTCCTTTTCCTTTTTACCCTCTAAATCAGAGTGCGTTATAAAATTGATTATTGGATCATGATTTCATTGATTGTAAGTCATAGTTTCACTTAGCTTAAAGGTACTTGATGTAGTTGTAGTTGTCTAGTCTCTAAAACAGTACCCACATTATAAACTGATATTCCAAGTGATATGTGTGCTGGCGTTTTAATGTAGCCCGCAACACCGACACCCAGTCTAGTAACCACTGGGAACTGTACATTACCATCTCCCACTTCCAACTACCTCCTCCTATCGTCTCCCGCGCTTCAAGGACAAATAGACCGAGGTGACAAAAAGTCATGGGATACCTCTTAGTAAACTGTCGGACCTCCTTTACCTGGGCGTAGTGCAGTAACTCGATATGTTATGGACTTAACGAATGTTGGAAGTCGCCTGCAGAAATACTGATCGATGCTGTCTTTACAGCCGTCCATAATTGCGAAACTGTTGCCGGTGCAAGGTTTTGAGCATGAACTGACTTCTCAGTTATGACCTATAAATGTTCTGTAAGATTCATGTGGGGCGATATGGATGCTCAATCACTCTCTAGAATTGTCTAGAATGTTCTTCAAACCAATTGCAAACAGTTGTGGCCTGGTGACGGGGCTCATTGTCATCCACAAAAATTCCTTCGTTGTTTCGTAACATGAAGTTCATGAATGGCTGCAAATGGTATCCAAGTAGCCAAATAGTTCTGATCAAAGACGGGTTCAGGTGGAGCAGAATACCCAGTTCATTCGATGCAAAGACAGCCCACACCATCACAGAAGCACCACCAGCTTGCACAGTGCCTTGTTGACCACTTGGGTCCATGGCTTTGTGGGGTCTACACCAAATTCAAAACCTACCATCAACTCTAAGCAGCTAAAACTGGGACTCACCTTACTATTACACGGTTTTCTAGTCGTCTACAGTCCAACCAATATGGTCGCGAGTTCAGGAAAAACGCTGTAGCCGGTCACTGTGGCCGAACGGTTCTAGGCGCTTCAGTCTGGAACCGCGCTGCTGCTATGGTCGCAGGTTCGAATCCTGCCTCGGCTATGGATGTGTGTGATGTCCTTAGGTTAGTTAGATTTCAGTAGTTCTTAGCCTAGGGGACTGATGAACTCAGATAATAAGTCCCATAGTGCTCAGAGCCATTTTGAAACGCTGTAGGCGACGTCGCGCTGTTAACAAAGACACTCGTGTCGGTCGACTGCTGCCATACTCCATTAACGTCAAATTTCGCCGCACTGTCCTAACGGGTACGTGCAGGGTACGTCCTCCATTGATTTCCAGTCTTAATTTTGCAGTTTTGCTTGTGTGTTAGAAGTGACAACTCCACGCGAAGGCCACCGCTCTTGGTCCTTAAGTGAAGGCCGTCGGCCACTGCGTTGTCCGTGATAAGAGGTAATGCCTTGAGACTGTGAATCTCGGAATATTTAATTCCCAAACGATTTCCGGAATGGAATATCCCATGCACCTAGCTCTAACTACCACGCTGCGTTCAAAGTCTGTTAGTTCCTGTCGTGCGGCCATAATCACGTCAGACGCCTTCCCGCATAAATCACCAGAGTACAACCGTCAGCCCCGCCAATTCACTGCCCTTTTATGCATAGTGTAAGCGACACCACTGTCATGTGTGTACGTGCATATTGCTATCCCGTGACTTTTGTCAGCTCAGTGTACAGGTGATCAACATTCCACCACGAAGATTCGAAAAGGCTCACTCGGGGTGGCCGCACCGCGCTAGAATGCACTGGCGGCCTCTCCAGCGGCGTACCTAGTGTGAATGTTTGGGTGTGAAGGGCCAGCTGAGAGCTGCATCACTTGTTGGAGCCGGTGGCGGCGGCGCGGCGATCGATGTCTGCCGCCAGACACACGGCTGTGGGCCGCGGCAGCTGCCTGCCTCAATGATTCATGCCGCG
Source organism: Schistocerca serialis cubense (assembly GCF_023864345.2). Lineage (NCBI taxonomy): Eukaryota > Metazoa > Arthropoda > Insecta > Orthoptera > Acrididae > Schistocerca > Schistocerca serialis. Next base: position 261,848,505 of record NC_064641.1, read on the forward strand.
CCGCCGCCGGCCGAGTGCGCCTTCGCTTGCTGCCCCGTTTGCGCGGCTTCAGACTTCGCGAGTCCACTTCAAGTTCCTGACTCTGGTGCTTCACTGAGAATAAAGACATGTTCTTGGATGTAAATAACAAGTGTATGTAGCCATCCGTTTCTCGTTATAATTCTTAAGTGGCGCACGTACTCTCTGAGTCGTTCCCTTTCCTGTGCGCCACTGCTTTAATGGACCATTTAAATTGTGCAGTTTACTTTGACTGCCCTGCAGTGTACAAAGACGAAGAAAGACCGCAACACTAAAGAATAATTAGTGCAGAGCAATAAAATTTCGTAATACTTCTCTCTAGGTAACGTACGTAAGTGATTAAAACCAAAAGTGAAAGTAAGCGCAAGATAAGGTTTTGCAAACGTGAAATGCTGGTACATTAGTACCTGGTGTAACCGCCAGGATATTCAATGGAAGCGTGCAAACGTGCATTCATTGTGTTTTACAGGCGCGTGGTGTCGGATATCAGTTTTGTGGGATAGAGTTCGACGCGTGTTGCAGTTGATCAGTCAACACAGGGAAGGTTAACGGTGTTTTTGGATGACTCTGAAATTGTCCGATGATGTTCCATATGGGCTCGATTGGTGACAGCTCTGGTGAGCTAACAGGCCAAGGCTATGTCAACAGTCTGTAGAGGATATTGGATCGCAACATCGGTGGGTAGGCGAGCGTTGGAAAATGGCTCTGAGCACTATGGGACATAACATCTGAGGGCATCAGTCCCCTAGAACTTAGAACTACTTGAACCTAACTAACCTAAGGACATCACACACATCTGTGCCCGAGGCAGGATGCGAACCTGCGACCGTAGCGGCGTTGGAAAACACCCCTTGGAATGCTGTTCATGAATGGCAGCAAAACAAGTTGATTTACCAGACTGACGTACAAATTTGCAGCCTGACTGCGTGGAATAACACCGAGAGTGCTCCCACTGTCGTGCGAAATCTTGCCCCAGACCATAACCCCAGATGTATGTCCAGTGCGTCTAGCATGCAGCTAGGTTGGGTAAGGAACCTCAACTGGCCTCCTAATCAACATGTGGCCATCGCTGGCATTGAGGTAGTAGCATCATCTTTCATTAAAAACACAACAGACCTCCAGCCTTCCCTCCAATGAACTTTCGCTTGATACGATTGAAGTTGCAAATGACGGTGGTTTGGGGTCAGAGGAATACACGCTACAGGACGCCTCTCCCGGAGCTGTGCTTGAAGTAACCGATTTGTAGCGCATACGTCAGCCTGAAACTGCCGGTACAGATATGTGACCATTATTAATGTAACTGACTGGGTTTCAGAAAAGCAGTGTAGTCGCAAACAAACAAGTACTAGCTGTTTTTTGGTACATTTATTCCAAGTGGCATGTTTCGGGTTCCGCCCATCGTCAGATTTCCATTTCATACCAAAAAAATTTGACACTTTGTTCCTTACTCATACATTAACGAACCAAAAGGTGCGACATATGATTTAAACTTAGAAAATGGGAATGTTGGTCGTGAGAAGGACTACGAATAAATGCACCAAAAAACAACTAGTACCTGTTTGTTTGCGTGTGCTCAGCTTTTCTAAAATCCAGTCAATTATATGGATTTGTAAGAGTTCTTTGTGTCACTGTGGTGGCAACTGCTGCTCCAGCTGCTGCTGCAGAAGCAGTACGACGCGCCAGAGCCGTACGCCGTACACGATGGTCTTCCCCCTCGGTAGTGTCACGTGGCCTTTCGGAGCCCTGTCTTCTCGAGTCATACATTCTCGTGACCACCACTGCCGGCAGTCATACACCGTGGCTACATTCCTGCCGAGTCTTTGTGCGGTATCGCAGAAGTGACATCAAGCTTCTCGTAGCGCTATTACACGACCTGGTTCAAATTCAGTGAGATGTCGATAATGGCGTCTTTGTTGCCTTAAAGACATTGTTGACTACATCTACATCCTTACCCCGCAAACCACCTGACGGTGTGTGGCGGAGGGTGCTTTGAGTACCTCCGTCGGTTCTCCCTTCTATTCCAGTCTCGTATTGTTCGTGGAAAGAAAGATTGTCGGTATGCCTCTGTGTGGGCACTAATCTCTCTGATTTTATCCTCATGGTCTCTTCGCGAGATATATGTAGGAGGGAGCAATATACTGTTTGACTCCTCGGTGAAGGTATGTTCTCGAAACTTCAACAAAAGTCCGTACCGAGCTACTGAGCGTCTGTCCTGCAGAGTCTTCCACTGGAGTTTATCTATCATCTCCGTAACGCTTTCGCGATTACTAAATGATCCTGTAACGAAGCGCGCTGCTCTCCGTTGGATCTTCTCTACCTCTACTGTCAACCCTATCTGGCACGGATCCCACACTGGTGAGCAATATTCAAGCAGTGGGCGAACAAGTGTACTGTAACCTACTTCCCTTGTTTTCGGATTGCATTTCCTTAGGATTCTTCCAATGAATATCGGTCTGGCATCTGCTTTACCGACGATTAATTTTATATGGTCATTCCATTTTAAATCATTCCTAACGTTTACTCCCAGATAATTTATGGAATTAACTGCTTCCAGTTGCTGACCTGCTATATTGTAGCTAAATGATAAAGGATCTGTCTTTCTATGTATTCGCAGCACATTACACTTGTCTACATTGAGATTCAATTCCCATTCCCTGCACCGTGTCATTTCGTTGCAGATCCTCCTGCATTTCAGCACAATTTTCCATTGTTACAACCTCTCAATATACTGCAGCATCATCCGAAAAAACCTCAGTGAACTTCCGATGTGATCCACAAGGTCATTTATGTATATTGTGAATAACAACGGTCCTACGACACTCCCCTGCGGCATCCCTGAAATCACTCTTACTTCGGAAGACTTCTCTCCATTGAGAATGACATGCTGCTTTCTATTATCTAGGAACTCTTCAATCCAATCACACAATTGGTCTGATAGTCCATATGCTCTTACTTTGTTCGTTAAACGACTGTGGGGAACTGTATCAAAGGCCTTGAGGAAGTCGCCCGCATCTCGTGGTCGTGCGGTAGCGTTCTCGCTTCCCACGCCCGGGTTCCCGGGTTCGATTCCCGGCGGGGTCAGGGATTTTCTCTGCCTCGTGATGGCTGGGTGTTGTGTGCTGTCCGTAGGTTAGTTAGGTTTAAGTAGTTCTAAGTTCTAGGGGACTGATGACCATAGATGTTAAGTCCCATAGTGCTCAGAGCCATTTGAACCATTTTGAACCTTGCGGAAGTCAAGAAACACGGCATCTACTTGGGAACCCGTGTCTATGGCCGTCTGAGTCTCGTGGACGAATAGCGCGAGCTGGGTTTCAAACGATAGTCTTTTTCGAAACCTATGCTGATTGCTACAGAGTAGATTTCTAGTCTCCAGAAAAGTCATTATACTCGAACATAATACGTGTTCCAAAATTCTACAACTGATCGACGTTAGAGATATAGGTCTATAGTTCTGCACATCTGCTCGACGTCCCTTCTTGAAAACGGGGATGACCTGTGCCCTTTTCCAATCCTTTGGAACGCTACGCTCTTCCAGAGACCTACGGTACACCGCTGCAAGAAGGGGGCAAGTTCCTTCGAGTACTCTCTGTAAAATCGAACTGGCATCCAATCGGGTCCAGCGACCTTTCCTCTTTTGAGCGATTTTAATTGTTTTTCTATCCCTCTGTCATCTATTTCGATATCTACCATTTCTGTCATCGGTGCGACAATCTAGAGAAGGAACTACAGTGCAGTCTTCCTCTGTTAAACAGCTTTGGAAAAAGACATTTAGTATTTCGGCCTTTAGTCTGTCATCCTCTGTTTCAGTACCATTTTGGTCACAGAGTGTCTGGACATTTTGTTTTGACCCACCTACCGCTTTGACATAAGACCACAAATTCGTAGGGTTTTCTGCCAAGTCAGTGCACAGAACTTTACTTTCGAATTCATTGAACGCCTCTCGCATAGCCCTCCTCACACTACACTTCGCTTCGCGTAATTTTTGTTTGTCTGGAAGGCTTTGGCTATGTTTATGTTTTTTGTGAAGTTTCCTTTGCCTCCGCAGCAGTTTTCTAACTCGGTTGTTGTACCACGGTGGCTGTTTTCCATCTCTTACGATCTTGCTTGGCACATACTCATCTAATGCATATTGTACGATGGTTTTGAACTTTGTCCACTGAACATCAACACTATCTGTACTTGAGACAAAACTTTTGTGTTGAGCCGTCAAGTACTCTGAAATCTGATTTTTGTCACTTTTGCTAAACAGAAAAATCTTCCTACCTTTTTTAATATTTCTATTTACGGCTGAAATCTTCGATGCAGTAACCGCTTTATGATCGCTGATTCCCAGTTCTGTGTCAACTGTTTCAAATAGTTCGGGTCTGTTTGTCACCAGAAGGTCTACTATGTTATCGCCACGAGTCGGTTCTCTAAGTGCTCAAGGTAGTTTTCAGATAATGCTCTTAAAAAAATTTCACTGGATTCTTTGTCCCTGCCACCCGTTACAAACGTTTGAGTCTCCCAGTCTATATCTGGCAAGTTAAAATCTCCACCCAGATCTATAACATGCTCGGGAAATCTACTCGAAATATTTTTCAAATTTTCCTTCAGGTCCTCTTCCACAACAGCTGCTGAGCCAGGGGGCCTATAGAGACATCCAGTTACCATGTTTGAGCCTAACATCAACTCCACGTGCAGTCTGAAAGGTAACTAATGCTCACGACCGTTACAGCAACTGTTAAAGCAATCCTGATCTGATTTCTGATAGTGGAGCTACATGCGCTACTCTTATGCTACTGGCGCGATTTTGAGTAGACATCAACTTTCAGATTTGTAAACATACCTATCAATTTTCGTTTATGGAGCACAATTCCTTCTTGGTGTTCCAATTCTTTTCGCGACTGTAATTACGACGTAACTTCAAAAATTAAGTTTCACATTATTATGGCAGGCCAAGTAAATTACATCGAATACTGCACTACAAGTTAAAATGACACAGCTGCATTACACTATTGTTCAATACAGTCACAAAGTCACTGCAAACAACGGTGGGAACGTTCTTACAATCGTTCCATTTCACAAAGACAGAAATCCACTCATTGGTCACGGAGCCATTCGAGAACCGCTGTGAACGTCCTCTTCGTCGGAAAACCTGCGACTGCAGCGAATTAGCTCCTCGACTGCCTGTGTCGTGTCGTTCGACGAGCAAGGGGCCAAACCGAGGCTGGTACGTATCGACGCAACCACAAGACATGGTATTCGCTGCAAGCAGCATCGACGCACGAGCGACACAGGCGCAGCCGCACATGGACACGTTCCGCTACTCCGCCGCAACCGCTCTTCTACATGTGGCCCGCCGAGCGCAGCACCGCTCAGCCCTAGTTCGCCATCGTCGAATAAGACGACAGCATCGTCTTCTCGTAGTCCAGCTGTACAGTCAATGTATCAGCAGAATTCTACGTGAAAGTTATTGCTAAAAGTACTCCGAGTGAAAGACTTGTATTTTGTCTGGATCAAGTGATATGCTAACTTTCAGAGACATTTATACTCGTGACATTTCTGTGGGAATGAATTGTACAAAGTTAAGTACGTTTTCTTATCTGTTTTATAATAAAGCGAATTAATATTTATCTGTCGTAATGTCCACTCGGTCTACTCTCAAAGCAAAGTAACCAACCCACCATTGTACCGACGGGTGTATTTTCGTCCGGTACAACAACCTGGACATGCTGATGTCGACAGCCTTACTTCCAGATCGTCAGCACCCACGTCTGTACGAACTTGGTCAAACTGTTGGCACCGTTTCACTACCGCTGGATGCGACACTGCATTTGGTCCGTATACCGTCGGAATTTCATGGTGAGTCTGTGTGCAAATTTAGATGTAGTGTCCCACTACTTCAGTTCTGGAGTACGTCTCCAGCTGCCGCGCCATTTTACTCCAGCGCTGTATCGCACTTATTACCAGTACCGAAGTAGAGCTGTATCTGCAGGAAATCCAGAACATATATTCTCTTTTGACAATGTGCCACTCAATAGTCTTCGCGTTGAACGACATTTCATTTTCGAAGTCCCGTCGTACCACAACCGTAAAGCTACAATGTTTTAATTACCGCCCCGAAAAAAATGAAGTCACGCACTTAATTTTTAATCAAACTTTGAGCGGAGCGAAAACGAGACGCCTGGAAATTATACAATGAAAGTTTGTGCGAATTTTCATAGATAAAGGGAGAGTGAGAAATGGACTAACCGGGTGATACATTGATCAGCGTGACGTCTAAATTTGCAAACAAAAATTTAATTGCTTGAAAGTAATCAGAGCAATAAGAAAAAACTTAGTAAGTGACTGAGGGAACCTGGAAATTTTTCATGAACATTTGCTGGTAGATAAGTAAATGGAGTTTAAAAAAAGTCAAATCATAGCATAAATCGAAACTTGCCTGCTTTCTCTTCATCTACACTGACGGAAAAAGAATCGCAGCACCAATGAGTTATACGACATAAAGGAAAGTTGGTAGGCATGTTTCTAAATCTACATCTACATCCACATCTACATGGATACTCTGCAAATCACATTTAAGTGCCTGGCAGAGAGTTCATCGAACCACCTTCACAATTCTCTATTATTCCAATCTGCCGGCCGGAGTGACCGAGCGGTTCTAGGCGCTACAGTCTGGAACCGCGCGACCGCTACGGTCGCAGGTTCGGATCCTGCCTCGGGCATGGATATGTGTGATGTCCTTAGGTTAGATAGGTTTAAGTAGTTCTAAGTTCTGGGGGACTGATGACGTCAGAAGTTAAGTCCCAACCGTGCTCAGAGCCATTTGAACCATTTATTATTCCAATGTCGTACAGCGCGCGGAAAGAACGAACACGTATATCTTTCCGTACGAGCTCTGATTTCCCTTATTTTATCGTGGTGATTGTTTCTCCCTATGTAGGTCGGTGTCAACAAAATTGTTTCGCATTCGGTGGAGAAAGTTGGTGATTGGAATTTCGTGAGAAGATTCCGTCGCAGCGAAAAACGCCTTTCTTTTAAGGATGTCCAGCTGTCCAACCCAAATCCTGTATCATTTCTGTGACACTATCTCCTGTATTTCGCGATAACACAAAACGTGCTGCCTTTCTTTGAACTTTTTCGATGCACTCCGTCAGTCCTATCTGGTAAGGATCCCACACCGCGCAGCAGTATTCTAAAAGAGGACAGAAAAGCGTGCTGCCTTTCTTTGAACTTTTTCGATGCACTCCGTCAGTCATATCTGGTAAGGATCCCACACCGCGCAGCAGTATTCTAAAAGAGGACAGAAAAGCGTAGTGTAGGCATCTCCTTAGTAGGTCTGTTACATTTTCTAAGTGTCCTGCCAATAAAACACAGTCTTTGGTTAGCCTTCACTACAACATTTTCTGTGTGTTCCTTCCAATTTAAGTTGTTCGTAATTGTAATTCCTAGGTATTTAGTTGAATTTACGGCTTTTAGATTAGACTGATTTATCGTGTAACCGAATTTTAACGAGTTCCTTTTAGCACTCATGTGGATGGTCTTACACCTTTCGATATGTAGGGTCAACTGCCAATTTTCGCACCATTGAGATATCTTCTCTAAATCGTTTTGCAATTTGTTTTGATCGTCTGATGACTTCATTAGTCAATAAAAGACAGCGTCATCTGCAAACAACATAAGACGGCTGTCTATCCAAATGTCGTGCTTGTCGCGTAAGGGCGGTACTTGTAGCGCCCCTATGAGAACGCAAATCACGTTTGCTTTAAACACACGGTGTAACTGTTCTGAGCGTTGATCACCTTTGGGATTGGACGTGGTGAATCGATATTAGTCTCGAATGCCTTTAAGACGACAAAGATGCCGCTATCGACACCTACCGAGTTTGAACGAGGTCAGATAGTAGCGCTACGAGAAGATTGATGTTCCTGCTACGATGTTGCAGAAACACTCGGCAGGAATGTAGCCACTGTAGATGACTGCCGGCAGCAGTGGTCACCAGAGTGGACAGTTGCGAGATGACCATGCTCCAGACGACCACGTGGCATTTACGAGATGGAAGACCGTTGTATTCAGCGTATGACTGTAGCGGCTCGTACTGCATCTGCAGCAGCAATCTGGGCAGTAGCTGGCACCGCAGTGACACAATGAACTGTCGCAAAGCGGTTACTTCAAGGACAGCTCCGCAGCAGATGTCCTGTAGCGTGCATTCCACTGACCCCAAACTACCGCCATTTCTTCATGGAGGGCAGGGTGGTGGTCTGTTCTCTTTTCTGATGAAATCTGGTTCTGACTCGGTGCCAGTAATGCCCGTGTATTGGTTACAATGACACCAGTTGAGTGCCTGCAGCCAATCCGTCGGCGTACTAGGCACACTGGACCTGCACTCTGGAGTGCGATTTCGTATGACGGGAATACTCCCGTGGCTGTCCCAAACACCCAGACTGCAAATTTGTACGTCATTCTCCTGATTCGACCTGTTGTGCTGCCATTCATGAGCAGCATTCCAGGCGGTGTTTGCCAATAGGATAATGCTCGTCCAAATATCGATGCTTTAGAGAGTGTCGACATGTTGCCTTGGCCTGCTGGATCACGAGATCTCTCTCTAATCAAGAAAATATTGGACATCATCGGAAGACAACTTCAGCGTCATCCACAAGCAGCATTAACCGCCCCTATGTTGACCGACCAAGTGCAACAGGCATGGAACTCCATCCCACAAGCAGACGTGCGGCACCTACATAACACAATGCATGCAGGTTTGCATACTTCCATTCAACATTCTGGTGGTTACGCCGGTTATTAATGTACCAGCATTTCACATTTGTAATGTCTTATCTCGTGCATACGTTAACCTGTGATCTTGCAATGCTATTCACTTAAATGTGTTACCTAGACAAAGTTTATTACCCTACATTAATTACCTTTTGGTGCTGCGATTTCTTTCCATCAGTGTATATACGCTTAATAGTAACAGAATTCCGATCGATGTTTAAATATTTTATGTTACATGTTTCATGAATACATAGAAAATTAAAAAATCCAGGTAAAAAACAACGAAAGGTTTTATGAAATGATTTATCTAAAAGTAGGAAATAAAACAGATTAGAGAAAAATTTGTTGTGCCATTGAATGACGCTCTAAATGTTGAACAGCAAATGAGGTGTCGAATGTTAATTTATAGCTTTTTATAACTTAATGTAATCGTATAATTCCACTCAGTTGTCTCCAAACGTATGAACATCTCATCCACTGCACACGTTTTCAGTCTTGATATACAAGGTGTCCCAGGACGAATGGCCAGAATTCAGGGCTGTTACAGGAACGATCATTCTAAGTAAAAAGTCTAGTGGCGTACCTTAAGAGCTATGAGTATTCCTTCATCTTCGGTCCGGTAAAACAAATCTCTTCCACAGCAAGCTCTTTGATTTCCATATTTTGAAGGCGTTACCTACAAACAAATCTGGGGTACAGCTATGGGAACCTGCATGGCACCATCCTATACCAACCTATTCATGGGCCATCTAGAGGAATACTTCCTAAACACTAAGAATCCTAAACCCCTCACCTGATTCAGATTCATTGACGACATCTTTGCGATCTGGATCGAGGGTGGGGACACCCTAACCACATTCCTCCAGAACCTCAACAACTTCTCCCCCATTTGATTCACCTGGTCCTACTCAACCCAACAGGCCACCTTCCTAGATGTTGACCTCCAACTCAAAGATGGCTACTTCAGTACCTCCATTCATATCAAACCTACTAACCACCAGCAATACCTCCACTTTGACAGCTGCCACCCATTCCATGGCAAGAAGTCCCTTCCATACAGCCTAGCCACCTGTAGTCATCGCATCTGCAATGATCAGCGGTCTCTCTCGAAATATTCTGAGGGTCTCACTGAAGCCTTCACAGACTGTAATTATCCTCCAAATCTTGTGCAAAAACAAATCTCCTGTGCCTTATCTTTCCAGTCTGCCACCACAAGTCCCACCGTCCAGCCACAGAGGAGCATTCCCTTAGTAACTCAGTACCACCCAGGACTGAAGCAACTGAATTAAATTCTCCGCCAGGGTTTTGACTGGCTCTCGTCAAGCTCTGAAATGAGAGATGTTCTGCCCACCATCCTTTGCACCCCTTCCACAGTGGTATTCCTCTGTCCACTGAACCTACCCAATATACTTGTCCATCCTTACACAACCCCTGCTAATTGGCTCTGAGCACTATGGGACTTAACATCTATGGTCATCAGTCCCCTAGAACTTAGAACTACATAAACCTAACTAACCTAAGGACATCACACAACACCCAGTCATCACGAGGCAGAGGAAATCCCTGACCCCGCCGGGAATCGAACCCGGGAACCCGGGCGCGGGAGAGAGAACGCTACCGACACAACCCCTGCTCCCAACCTGTTACCTCAAGGCTCATACCCACATAACAGACCTAGATGAAAGACCTGTCCCATACATCTTCCCTCCACCACCTACTCCAGTCCAGTCACAAACAACACCTATCCCATCAAAGGCCACAAGTGTGAAACCAGTCATGTGATCTACAAGCTAAGCTGCAATCACTGTGCTGCATTCTATGTGGGCTTGACAACCAACAAGGTGTCTGTCCGCAAGAATGGCCACCAACAAACTGTGGCCAAGAAACAAGTGGACCACCCTGTTGCTGAGCACACTGCCAAACATGACATCCTTCATTCAATTACAGCTTCATAGCCTGTGTCATTTGGATCCTTCACACCACCAGCTTTTCTGAATTGCGCAGGAGGGAACTTCCCTGCAATACATCCTACGTTCCCATAACTCTCCTGGTGTCAACCTTTGTTAGTCACTGTCATCACCCATTTGACCCCTTCCTTGTTCCCATTCCAGTACTACACAGCCCTCACTTCACTATCACACTCAGTCTTTTTACTTTTCTCCTTCTCCGCTACCCCCCTACCCTCCCCACCTCTCTCCTGCCCACCATCTAACCTGCAGCGCTTCACTGTCCGCCATCCCTACCCTACTATCCCTTCCACTCCCCACCCCAGCCCCCTCCTTACCACCACCCAGTACCCACTCCCATTATGCACTGGTGCTGCTGCTCACAGTGTGGTTTCAGTTGCCTGAGATTGCAGTTGTGTGTATAAGTTGCGTTTGCATAAGTGTGTGTGTGTGTGTGTGTGTGTGTGTGTGTGTGTGTGTGTGTCATCTATTTTTGACGAAGGTCGTACTGGCCGAAAGCTTTATTTGTGACAGTATTTTTGTTGTGTCTATCTGTGACACAGCATCTCCACTATATGGTGAGTAGAAACTTGCTACATTTCATCCTGAATTTTCCGTCGTTTGATATTTTGAAAGGTGATAGACTAAAACTAGAAAATTGTCTCTAGTAAACGTGGGTGTCAAAGTGAAGTGTATACCTTATGAGTTATGAGTACTTTCTCAGTAGAAGACATATGTTTCACAGTGTAAGGTAGTTGTGTAATTTTGGTTTTTGTATGTCATTGATGTGCATGTCAGAGAGAGAGAGCAAGTTATGGTACTGTTAAACAATCTTTGGTCTTGTCATGGCACAGTCTTTGCCTCTGCGCAGTCTGGTACATTCTTAGTTGAAATGTTGTAGGTGATGGACGTATTCTGTAGTACGGTATTGACTTGTGATTGTATCTGTTAGATAAAGAGAGGTTTATTGTAAAGGACAGGAAGGATGAACATGATGTACATATTGGAAAGCGAAAGGAATATAAATTTTGAATAATGTTGTTGTTTTATGAAGAGGAGAAGTTTGAGGTAAGACTGCAGCACTGCCCACCTAATTAGTAGAAATGATTATTGGGAGCTAACTAACTGGTTCACTTGCCCAGAACTGAGAGAAAGACTACCCCACTTCCCTAAGTCATGGATTAATACATTAATTGATTGAGCTGTTTGATTTTTATAGAAATTCTCTGTTAATGTTCTACCCTTTTTAAATCACTGTTCACACTGTTAAACATAGTATTGTTCAGACCAATGTTATGTATGAATATCATGCAAAGTTTTATTGTATCTTTCTAAAAATATACTTCATTCTAAAATCGTTGTCTTGGAATATCATTTCACAGGAATAGTTGCTCTCCCCACCCCACAGTTTATCATTATGTATTACTGCATGTGGTATGCAACAGATGGAAATTTTATTTAGAAATAGAAATGTAGCTTAGCCGCTGCCTGCTTGCTGTTTTCTGTGGTGCTTTCGAGAAATCTGCAACATTGTTGTCAAGACGCGAGGTAAGTGAAAATGTTGATTAAGGCCAGATAATTATTTTACCTTAGTTTCTCATTTGATATAAGAGTAGTTCCATTCAGATCAGTTACAGTTCGATTCAAATTAGGTCATGTTTAGTCAAATGGTAGCATACGAGTTTAACTTGGATGAGAGTTTATGGGAACATAGTTTTGGTAATACTGTATGTAGACTTTTATAGAATGGGAGGTAAAGTTGGACTATATTCCATACAGAAACAAAACCAGTGGGGAGGTAACAACAGTAGCGAAAATGAACAATGTTCATAACTCTTACGGTATTCACTTCAGAGCCCATGCTTACTGGACGTTTTCGCTTTGAAGGATCATTCCTGTCATATCCATGAATACTGACCATTCCTCCTGTTTGCTGAACTCTATGATCCACAGTATCGTAGCATGGCGCTACACAAGCCAGACGTACATGGCACGTGAAGGGCAACCAAGGTCCAAGGCTGAATGAAAGGAAGCGTATCTGCTAAACTGATGGAATTGTATGGAAAAGATGCACTGCCAGATAGCACTATGGTTGGGTGGCGCAGACGTTTCCAGTGTGGTTAAACGAGTAGGAGACCTCTTTGTCAAGAACTAGGAATCGCAAGACAAGGGGACGCCTACGTGCTTCAAGAGCGATATACACTCCTGGAAATTGAAATAAGAACACCGTGAATTCATTGTCCCAGGAAGGGGAAACTTTATTGACACATTCCTGGGGTCAGATACATCACATGATCACACTGACAGAACCACAGGCACATAGACACAGGCAACAGAGCATGCACAATGTCGGCACTAGTACAGTGTATATCCACCTTTCGCAGCAATGCAGGCTGCTATTCTCCCATGGAGACGATCGTAGAGATGCTGGATGTAGTCCTGTGGAACGGCTTGCCATGCCATTTCCACCTGGCGCCTCAGTTGGACCAGCGTTCGTGCTGGACGTGCAGACCGCGTGAGACGACGCTTCATCCAATCCCAAACATGCTCAATGGGGGACAGATCCGGAGATCTTGCTGGCCAGGGTAGTTGACTTACACCTTCTAGAGCACGTTGGGTGGCACGGGATACATGCGGACGTGCATTGTCCTGCTGGAACAGCAAGTTCCCTTGCCGGTCTAGGAATGGTAGAACGATGGGTTCTATGACGGTTTGGATGTACCGTGCACTATTCAGTGTCCCCTCGACGATCACCAGTGGTGTACGGCCAGTGTAGGAGATCGCTCCCCACACCATGATGCCGGGTGTTGGCCCTGTGTGCCTCGGTCGTATGCAGTCCTGATTGTGGCGCTCACCTGCACGGCGCCAAACACGCATACGACCATCATTGGCACCAAGGCAGAAGCGACTCTCATCGCTGAAGACGACACGTCTCCATTCGTCCCTCCATTCACGCCTGTCGCGACACCACTGGAGGCGGGCTGCACGATGTTGGGGCGTGAGCGGAAGACGGCCTAACGGTGTGCGGGACCGTAGCCCAGCTTCATGGAGACGGTTGCGAATGGTCCTCGCCGATACCCCAGGAGCAACAGTGTCCCTAATTTGCTGGGAAGTGGCGGTGCGGTCCCCTACAGCACTGCGTAGGATCCTACGGTCTTGGCGTGCATCCGTGCGTCGCTGCGGTCCGGTCCCAGGTCGACGGGCACGTGCACCTTCCGCCGACCACTGGCGACAACATCGATGTACTGTGGAGACCTCTCGCCCCACGTGTTGAGCAATTCGGCGGTACGTCCACCCGGCCTCCCGCATGCCCACTATACGCCCTCGCTCAAAGTCCGTCAACTGCACATATGGTTCACGTCCACGCTGTCGCGGCATGCTACCAGTGTTAAAGACTGCGATGGAGCTCCGTATGCCACGGCAAACTGGCTGACACTGACGGCGGCGGTGCACAAATGCTGCGCAGCTAGCGCCATTCGACGGCCAACACCGCGGTTCCTGGTGTGTCCGCTGTGCCGTGCGTGTGATCATTGCTTGTACAGCCCTTTCGCAGTGTCCGGAGCAAGTATGGTGGGTCTGACACACCGGTGTCAATGTGTTCTTTTTTCCATTTCCAGGAGTGTATATCAAGTCGAAAAAGTGAAAAATCAGTCAAAGATCAGTTTTCAAGACCTTGCATTTTGAGCATAAGTGACGCCGTCCGGCAGGTTCCGTTAATGACAGCACACATTCAAAATGCCTGCCGACACTTGGCAGCAACAGAAACGTTGCTGCTTTATCAGGCCAACTCTATTTATTTGTTTATCAGCCTAATACCAAGGACGAGTGCTGGCTTTATCTGTATGATCCCGAGACAATGTGTAAGGGGCGATCGAAAAGTTTCCGTTTTAGGGCGTTGCTACAGAGTATATGCAAAGTAGCGCAATCCCGATGCAGGTATATAAGCAATGACATGTAGGCACGGGATCAGGGTGGCATTCATGTTTTTCCGACGTGCCCGCAGTAAATACGGAAACGTGGACTACGGTGACGTTATTACCAAATGCGTCCAATCAGGACCAACGTGCTGTTATTCTTTTCTTGCCTGCCAAGGACAAGCACCGGTGGATATCTATCGGAGACTGAAGAAAGCATATGGGGTAGTTTGTCTATCGAAAACACAGCTGTAGAGCGGTGCACCAAGTTCCGTGTTGGCCGTGATTGAACAAAGGACGCCGGGAGCGATCAGAAGTTACAGCAGCTAAAATGGGCGATCTCGAGGACCCATCATATAGCCCTGACCTCTCCCGTGCAATTATCAAGCCTTCGATCCCCTAAAAACGGCCTTGAAGGGTCAACGATTCAAGTGGGTGAGGATGTACAGCAGGCGTTGCGGACATCTTCACGCAGCAGGAAACTTTGTTTTACCAAACGGGTATCTTCAACCTGGTGCTCCCATGTGACGATTGCCACAATGCTCACGGCGATTTTGCCTGATTGGCATATCGATTCTGGACTGTACTGCCCTCGAACCGAACCTTTTGTATCGTCCCTTACAGAAAAGCAATTAGACGAAACACACAGATGGTGCTAGGAGATCATGCTTGTAAGGGGCGAAACATGACAGAAGCATACTACCAAATTCGCTTGACAGGCTTTTGGGAAGCTGCCGAAAGGATTGTTTTCGGCACACGACAATACTCCGCATCATTATGCACAACACACAGTCTCACACACTGCCTTGAGCTATCAAATTTGCCTCTTTACCGCACTCTTTTCACTTGGGACCCGGAGACCTCACGTACTTTCCTGGGATGAAGATTTTCAGAACGATTACGAGGTGGTTTGTGAGGAGAACATTTCCTGAAGAGGCAAAATGCATACAGCCACGGTCTGAGACAAGATACGCTTTGTTGGAACAAATGTATGGCATTGAAGAGAGAAAATGCAGAGGAGGACAACCACGATTAATAAATTTATGACTACCCCACCTGAATGACTCATATCGAGACATCTGCACGACGCAGACAGCTCTGGAGATGTGGTACAGAGCTTAAGCCAATCATGGGAAACCTCTGGTGACCCGCAGTCCTGATTCATATGTTCCTTTTAGATCGCGGGACACCGTCTCACGTAACGCAACAGAAGCTCTCTTAGCGCATGAAGTAAAAACTATTGCTTCCGTAACGTTAGTCTGCTGGGTAAGGCAGCGACATGAATGGCACCTCTTTCCCGACGCCCCACACCAACAAATTATGCCTCAAAACACGGGTTTTTGAAAGCACATTTATTTTGTTTTTACCCTGTCTTTAGATGTTTGCATTTGTTTGTGCACCATGAATATAATTACCTTAGTTGCGACGTTTAGGACAGCTGTTTTAAAAAATGCCGTGGCAAAATTTTGACACCATTAGTAAAGGAACAATGTTCGCAAAACGTAAATAAATGTAAGCATCTGAAGACGGGATGCTAGGTATCTTGAAACGTCTTCATGGAAAAATAAACGAATATAATAGGAACTGGCTGCAGATAATTCGGTGTAAATTGCCTTAAGTTTCACCAGTTGCAGAGTTCTACTAAGTCCACAACGGACAAGAATTGTTTACTAATGTTAATACGAGAAAGCATAGAGAAACAAAAAATGAGGCATTAAGATAGGCAATCCTGATCTAAAGATCAATTAGCAGGAACGATGCAGTTTTTGACGCCGTGCATATCTTTCGATGGTTTGAAACCCGCCAGGGTAGCCGTGAGCGCTAACGCGCTTCCTCCTGGACTCGGGTAGGCGTGCGGGCCCCGGATCGAATCCGCCCGACGGATTAACGACGAGGGCCGATGTGCCGGCCAGCCTGGATGTGGTTTTTAGGCGGTTTTCCTCATCCCGCTAGGTGAATACCATGTTCCGCCTCAGTTACACGGCTCGCATGCATCTGAACACTTTCGCACTGTTCGATGGATTACGCTCGATGCAGACAGTTGGGGTACACTAATTCCGTCCCAGGGGGTACGGGATGGCGGCTGGAAGGGCATCCGACCACCCCTTAAACATTAACATGCCAAATCCGATTAACGATGGCTGATTGCAGGACAAGGACAAGTGATAGATAGATATCTTTCGATGGTTTGAAATTTAGTATGTTACTCATAATGTCCACAGAAGCTAATACCAACCATTTTTTAAATATTTGTCCAAAAATACTTTCGATGACTGCTTGTATAGGCGGAAGTTATTTCTGTAGCACTAAATAAATTAAGTTTCGCTGATTTTCGTCATGAGCTGCAAACCTGAGGCGAGCACTGCGTCGATGGAAATATCCGAAAGTGCATAGAGTACAATGCGAGTACCTCGCTCTCCCTCCCACGAATTTATTTCGCTGGTCGGCTTGAGAGCAATCGCGAGCCGCATCCGGCCCGAGGGCTGCCGGTTCCCCGCCTATCGTTGAAGTGTTACAGGGCTTCGAGTTGGCAGCCGACGTGCGTGCCGGCGGCGCAGACAGCAACCAGTGTCAGCGGGGCGGGCGCAGCCTCAAGGCGGCCGCCATTGCCGCAGGTCGCGGCTGCGTGCCGCACCGGCGTTCCTGGCACACGCACCGCAGCGCGCAACCGCTCCACGCAGCGTGCCGTAAACGTCATCCGCTTTCAGTGCGTCAGCTCCAAGTAGGCCGATCGTCGTCATATGCCTGAATCGGTAGAGGTTGATAAAAGCCGGAATATTTCGGCTGACGGTCATCTGTTTTTGTTGCACCCAACTTTACCCAGCTAACAGTACTGTGTGATGTACGGTACCTATCTTTTCTGCTGAATTATTGATTCGTACTTAACTCTATTTCGTATTGTTTGCTTTCCTCGTGAGAAGTGAACGTAGTTGTTACAGTTAGGATCTTTCTTAAACATCCGATAAATAAGACGATCTGAGTTTCTATTACAAACAACATTGCAGTGGTCTTTACGTCGGAACGTGACATATGTTTCGCGGAAACATGAAGCACAGGTTGAGGCGTCTGTGCTGCGAGAGCAGGCGGGGCTTGATCCCTCGCATGTCTCCTCATCTCATGGCTGTTAACCTCGGCTCTGGGCTTGCTTCCCCCTCTCCCAGAAATCCCATTCAGCGATTGGTCAACTTACAGTTAACACAGCATACATGTGCTCCATTTACTAGTACACTATCACGCGAAACTTAAGGACGAAACTAACTTTCGTATACTGTGTCACTCCCAAGTAATGTAGCACGATGAAACTTGGACTACACGCAGGAAAAACTGCTACAGTGTAGTAAAGAGATATACGCAATGAGATGAACAGAAATTACACTGTTATTCAAAGGCAATATTTGCAATGGTGTCCGCTCCCGGTAGCTGAGTGGTCAGCGCGACAGAATGTTAATCCTAAGGGCCCGGGTTCGATTCCCGGCTGGGTCGGGATTTTCTCCGCTCAGGGATTGATGTTGTGTTGTCCTAATCATCATCATTTCATTCCCATAGACAAGCAAGTCGGCGAAGTGGCGTCTTATCGAAAGACTTGCACCCGGCGAAAAGTCTACCCGAGGGGAGGACCTAGTCACACGACATTCACATTCACTACAATGGACAGTACAATAGGTCGCACATCTTCTGAAAAGGGTGTGTGATCTCTGTAGACGGCAATGCTTGCTCTGCAACGTGCGCCCAAGCTGGCCACAAGGTTGGTACGGTCAATTACCTGGTCAACTAACGTGGTTGACTGCTGCTGGCTGGTCTTTGGGACATGGGTGCACGTGGACGTACTGCAGTACACGTCCTACAGGTGCTCAATGTGATTTAAACCGGGGGAGCAGGCAAGCCAGTCCATTAGCCGAACATCCTCTCATTGCAAGAGCTCCTGGAACTGTGCAATTCAATGGAGTCGTGCATTGTCATCTATGTACACGGG
This sequence comes from Schistocerca serialis cubense, assembly GCF_023864345.2. Taxonomy (NCBI): domain Eukaryota; kingdom Metazoa; phylum Arthropoda; class Insecta; order Orthoptera; family Acrididae; genus Schistocerca; species Schistocerca serialis. Next base: position 261,867,110 of record NC_064641.1, read on the forward strand.
AGGGCGTACACTGTCACATTAACTCCAACTGCTGGGTGCACAGTGTTCAAAGATTTGGAGGGCTGATTGCCAGTGCAACATTATGGAAAATTTGGAAACTCCGCTGCTCAAGGAATGGAACGCTCTACCACAAATACTCCTTACCAGCCTTGTAGGGATCACACTGCAGAGAATGCAGTGCTATCTGTAGTGATCATGTACTCTGTTAAGAACCAAGTTCCGCCTTTTCTAGTGTCCAGGGTCCACCCTAAATCTAAGCTTTCAGTGCAAGGATGTAGCCGAAGGGGGGGGGGGGGGTCAAGGGTCTGGGTGGGTCCAGGCCCCCCCAGCCCCCTATCAACTAAATGAAGTTACACATCACCTAGTTGCCAATACAGTGAATCTGAAAGCTTTTTAAATTTTCAATAACATGGGAAAAAAGGGATACGCGCTATCAAGTCAACAAGGCCATCGATATATTTAAGCTACCGATATATCGATAGCACTATGGGCTGTCACCCTTCCGTACTTAAGCCAAGACCAACTACTGCACATCGTTGGCCTTACTTGAGCTCAGTTGTTTTGCTGATCAGTTCAGTTCTTACTTGCAGCTGAATTTAATTTAAATGCTGTCATTTATTGCTTTTGTGCTGTGTGCTGCTGTGATAGTCTCTAATTATAGATAAGATTTTAACAAGGAAGAAGAGAAAAAGCGATTTTGATTAGTCCACTAGCGTTGCGGTAAGTTAAAAATATGTACACAATACTAAATAGCCTAATTACACATCTATAGCAGTTTAAAGTTAACCTTGGAGTCGTCATTTGGAGTGTAAAGGAATCTGCTTGATTCGTCCCAGCCTACTGCGCCATGAATTTCCCTTCCGCCCCCCTCCCTCCTGCTGCACCTTCGTTCAAAATCTAGTTAGGCTCTTTTAAATATTCTATGATTACCTTCAAACTCTAATGTTTTTAAGTTGTAGAAATAAGGACATAAAATATAACTGTTCCACTACTTTTGTGACAGTACGTATTTTGATATTTGGGATAGTTATTTCTTTCTCGGGCAGATAGTATTTAATTTTAGGGTTGGTCTGCGTAAAATTAAGACAATATGCGTAGTTCAGGGGTATTTACATTGGAAGCCGGATAGCGGCTGTGCATAAAGATGGCTCACTTGTGTAACAGCGATATATCATGTCTTGAAGTTTCACCACAATCTAACTAGACTGTGGTTTCACTACAAGAACGATGCTCTATCACACTGTGACTCTACTGTGAAACATCTTATTCGTAATACCTTTATAACAGTGAATTCAACTGTCACGACTCCACCGTGTTTGTAAGTAAACGTCATAAAACGAAAACGCATGTTGTACATAGTAGAGAAGTTTTATTAGTATCTAAAACGGGATAATTATATTGTCATGAGTAGATACTAATCATTTACAATGACGCTTAGATTAGAAGTCTAGTTGTGATCCATGCCTGCATCAGTGTCAAGATTCCAAAACTGTACCTCATAGTATAAGTTAATTCCTTGTTGCTTTATAAACAAATAGTCGACCTCCGCAGCCGAGTGCTAAACGCTCCAGACCCTCATGTGGAGGACGCAAGTTCGACTACTGGTACTGCCGGGGAATTTTCCTTGGTGGGAAGACTGGATCAGGGTGTAAAAAGCCTCATGATACCAACTGACGAGCTACCTGATTGAGATGTAGTGCCTCCAAGGCCGGAACGCCAGCAATGGCGGAGAGTGCAGTGTGCTGATTCCAGGCCCCTCCAAACCGCATCTGTTGATGAATCACTGAGGATGACACGGCGATCGGTTCACTAATCCTTTTCCTTTATAAGCAGAAGTTGTTGGTCACTTAGAGAAACTGAAGAATTTTTTATGACATAAAAATATTTTCATAAAACTTGGGACTGAATGGACGAATTTGGGATGTTTTGATGTGCTGAAGGAGTTCTGACTCGGTTTCAGATAAATCGCAAATTTAAATACAAGCCTGTAGTAGGAGAAATATAGCTACTGTCAAAAGAGGTTTGAGCCCGTTTAACTTTATAAGTAATTCACCCAATGTTAAGATACCTTTGCTCTGCGATAATGAACCTCATACTAGAAGACTGAGCTATGTTTGTCAGCAAAGACGTAATACATTACAATAGAATTTTAATTCGTTTTGCAATAAAGTGAAGTTATCATATTGCCAAATTAAGACATATTTAATTGTTCCTTGTGGAATTTCTCATATACTGTTGAGAATAAATGTTATATGTTTTTAAGGAAAGCTTTTTGCTTAATTTTATAGACAAATACCATTTGTACGAAGGCCACTAAGAGTGAGCTATGCACATAAATTAAAAAAATAAATGCATTAGTTTTCAGAATATATGAAAAACATAAGGCTTTTTAAGATCCTGTTTATCAATTCGGACCACCCCGCCTGCCCCCCACCTCTTTTTTTGACAAAATCCTGGCTACGTCCTTGTTCAGTGTAATGACTGTCCATGAATAAAATCTTCATTTATATTCATCTCATTGCATATTTCTTTCAGTTCTGTACCATAGCAATTCTTACTATATATGGTTCAAGTTTCATCCAGCTATGTTACTTGTTAGTGACACATCATGTGAAAGTTACTTTCGTCCTTACCATTGCACACCAGGCTATATCGTAGGACTCATACTGACCAGATCCTCACCTCCATTCCCTTATTTCCTTTGCGATGATCAGCTCGTCGCTGTTCAGATCATACAAACATTCCATCTATATTACAAGTCCAACTTTTTGTAGCCATCTACAGGGCGGTTCACATATGTGGAACCAATCGTCTAAAATAATAACAGGTGGAAATTTAATGTCAAGTGCAAAGAGGTCAGAGAGGGAGAAAACCTGTGCGGCTCGTTTCGAGAAGCCATTTTGGAAGCTGGCTTCTTGGACGCAATTCGTAATTTCCAAGTGGAGGGAGGGTAATTTGACATTTGAAACGGATAGAGACCTACACGGGAAGATCAATGGTGCCTTTCATATTTGCATAGCTTTATCCAATCTCCGGTTATTTCACATTTTGTATGGAACAAGGTAAATGCTGGTGATCACTCACAAAGGGGACAGGATGCACGCGATTCGTTGTCCAGCATGTTTTAAGGTTGTTATTATCCACTCTAGCCATTTCTCATGGACTATAGCCAACACATGTACTGGAATACGAGCGTAAGCTACAATGGTCCACTCCCCAAGGTATGCAAGGTTTCTTATCTTCATACACAGTTGCCCTCGCACGGTCGTACAGATAGAAATATAGTGGACTTACATCCGGTGAACATAGAGGTTACCACACCAGACCCACCATTCTCCGAGGAAACCATTACGGCAAAGATTAATAAAACTGACAAACTGCAGGGCTGGATTACTTACTGGAAATGTAGCAAAAAAGGTCCTATGAACATGTGCCCCGAAATGCATCATTGTCATGGTAGATGGCGTTGACAAATGAAAGTTCTCTGATCATATGCCGTCTGTTCCTTGTCTGTTGCAGGCTGTGTGATTCACATAGCATACAGTGGCATAATGTGACCGATGTGCAGTGATCAGTTTTCGTCCAAAGCGCTGTGCAGGTTCATTCGTTTGTTAGAAAGAGGAAGCCAACAGTGTTCGCCACTGAGAAACTGTCCGGTATGTTTGCCACCAAGAAACTGTCCGGTAAAAAAAAATCGTTTTTGAGTTGCTTATAGCTTTACATGTCAGATTCATGACGATGTGCCCATTATTTCGTTAATGGTCTAGTAATAGTGACATGTACAGTACATGCAAGTAAGACACTGCACGAAATTCTAAAAAGTTTGCAATGAAAAATAGTGGTCGCTATGATTTTTCGTTTGGTGCGTATTACCTAATATGTGGCTGTGTAAGGCATTTAGCTAACATACACAATTTTTCTTTACACTTGGGTGGCGTTCTCTGCCTGTCATCAACCTCGAGAAAACAGACCTGACATAGCACACTCATTTGCGACCTCGCCGCACCAGCTTTAGCCAGAATGAAATATCTACAACATTCCTCATATTTCAGAAACGGTGTGAGGAACAGGAATGAGATTCTGGCAAATGATAGCACGCAAAGAGGATAGTATTTTTCCATATGGTTATAATGGAAAACTTCGTTATCCACAATGTTATTCAACTATTTCGATGAAATAATGTAATTTTTAAGGGCCATCGATAGCTGATGAAACGAGAAATGCTGTGGGTTTTGGAACAATATAATTGAAGACATTACATATTTATTTTGTACCGAGTATGTGCTTTTTCAAAAGCTACTGACCTTACTTTTCCTCAGTTCCTCATTTAATAAACTTAATAACCCATTGTTTCAGAATTCTCTCGCAACTGCATCTGCACAACATGTTACTAAGATGAGACTGTGTGAGGTCCGCTGTGTTCGGACAAAAGAAGCAAATTTTAACATGGCAACGATAGAAATGTGTAAGTTTTATTCAAAATTCACCAATCGTGAAACTTCTCTAAAGTTATAAATGGTTAACAAGCCAGGTGAAAACAAATCGCAGCATTTTCGGCGGAATTCGTTCTAGATAGTAACCAAAGCAGAGGTGACAGATCTTTTTCAACGGCTCCTGTTAATAGTTATAAAAGACGTGTGCATAGGTTTCAGTTTTGAACGGCACTTCCCCCTACAGCGCTCGACATTTGCCCCATAGCGCCCGTCTGTACCTCCTGCCACGTGTGCCCTGCCGTTTGCTTATCTACCGGCCACAGTATTCTGCGCGGATTTTACCGTAAGCAGCATAATGGTCCGGCTTTCATGTCGGGAACAAGCCTGAGATGGTGTTTGTGTGCGCCTAAGTAGTTGGAAATGATCGAGAGGCAGCATGGCTATATGAAAACAAGTACTCTCAAAGACATCAACCACGTCGCATAACATTTCAAACCCTTTTTTGGCGTTTATGTGACCATGTTCCTTTCAGACAGACGAACGTGCAGGCAGGCGGCGAACTGTGCGTACACATGATTTGTAGGACTTTATTGTGCAGGATATTGACATGAATCCTAGTACAAGTTCCAGGCAAGTGGCCTGCAAACATGGTGTAAGCCAAAGTACGATTATGTGTACCCTGCATGACAACCGCTACTGTCCCTATCAGCTGCAACGAGTGCAAGGATTATCAGCAGCGGCAGATTTCTCTCTATAGGACGGACTTGTCGATGGTTTTTTCCCCGGAGCACCAAGATTACGGGATTTCTATCATCAGTCCTCTTTACCAACCAAGGAACCTTTACCAGAACTGACATCATCAATCTACATTATTGTCATCTGTGGGCTACACAGTCCTCGGGAAATGGGTGAGGTGTTTCATCAAGAGCGGTTCAGCATCAATGTGTGGGCAGGGATTCTTGAAGACCACATATTTGGACCGGTTATTATTCGAAAACGCCTCAACGAAGGAATGTACCTGGACTACCTTCGGAATACTTTGCCTGGACGGCTTGAGAACGTGTCTTTGGCAGTACGACAAGTTATGTGGTTTCTGTATGACGGAGCACCACCCAATTTCTGCATTACTGTTCGCAAACTCCTCAAAAACATCTTCGCCGGACGTTGGATAGGACGAAAGAGCCCTGTAGCGTGGTCTGCTAGGTCATCGGACTTACATCCCAAGTGTTTTTACCTCTGGGGGCATCTGAAAAGCGTTGTATATGCTGAACCAGTTCCTGATGTGCAGACCCTTCAATAGCGTGCTCACGACGCGTGTGACGCTATTTGAGGAGAGGCTGGAATGTGCGAAAGAGTAACATGTTGTGCAGATGCAATTTCGAGAGATTTCTGTAACAATTGGTTATTAAGTTTATTAAATGAGGAACTGAGGAAAAGTGCGGTCAGTAGCTTTTGAAAAATCACATACTCGGTACAAAATAAATATGTAATGTCTTCAATTATGTTGTTCCAAAATCCACAGCATTTCTCGTTTCATCAGCTATCGATGGCCCTTAAAAATTACATTATTTCATCGGAATAGTTGAATGACACTGTGGATAACGAAGTTTTCCATTATAACCATATGGAAAAATAGTCTCCTCTTTGCGTGTTATCATTTGCCAGAATCTCATTCCTGTACCTCACACCGTTTCTGAAATATGGGGAATGTTGTAGATATTTCATTCATGATGCGACTTGAGAACACATGCATCCCATGGGGGCCACTTTGAACATCTGTTGTGACGTGGAAGAGATGCAGCTCTGCACTGTGTTCTGGGGAGATTTTTTGTCATTGCACGCACACCGTCGATCCCCAGACAAATGTCCATAGGCCTTTTATTCCTTCATTTCCAGGCAGGAACCTGTCTCTGCAGTTTGTCGGTTATATTAATGCTCACCCTGTATATGCCCGGACACGTAGCCCATAATGAAGTGGGGCATCATTGTGCTGAAAGAAGTTTGCATATGTTTCATCTTCAGACAGCAACGTCGGCATAATATGTTCATGGGCCACTGCACATAAAAGACTGCTGTTTGTGTACACTGTATGAAAAAGAACACGACAGTAAGAGGAGGCCATATAATAAGCATCACTTTAACTGCGAAACTAAATTCGAATGATTCCTCCGGCGAGAGTTGACATTTGACCAGAATCTGTGATTCTGTTTATTTATCTCTCTGTTTACATAAAAAATAACTTCATCCTTAGACACTTTGTCACAAGAGCAACGGTGATATTCATTCAGCTGGCGTCTCACCCATTGTGCAAACTGAACCCGATCAACTGAATCGTCCTGGATGAGGTAACATTTACATTTTGTAAGGATGCCACTTATGTGTGGCAAAAATTCGCAGTTTCCCGTGGGGTCGGCGTGTATTGCGCTCTGGTACTCCTACTGAACGATGTCAGAACAGCGTTTCATGTCGCTTCCTCCATGGCCGCTTCCAATAGTCCGGGTTTCTGTTTGTCTATGACAGTGCCAGTTTCATGGAAATTTGCGAGAAGTTTCGCTCCCGCACTATGGGTAACGGGTAATCTGCGTGGCGTTGGTTGAAATCCACTGCTACACAACGGGTACTCCCATCTCCTGACATCAGGACTATCTCAATGCTTTCAGTTAGTGTTAATGAAAACAGCTTTCACGTCTCCAGAATGAGATTTTCACTCTGCAGCGGAGTGTGCGCTGATATGAAACTTCCTGGCAGATTAAAACTGTGTGCCGGACCGAGACTCGAACTCGGGACCTTTGCCTTTCGCGGGCAAGTGCTCTACCATCTGAGCTACCGAAGCACGACTCACGCCCGGTACTCACAGCTTTCCTTCTGCCAGTACCTCGTCTCCTACCTTCCAAACTTTCCAGAAGCTACCTCCCAAACTTTCCAGAAGCTCTCCCGCGAACCTTCCAGAACTAGCACTCCTGAAAGAAAGGATATTGCGGAGACATAGCTTAGCCACAGCCTGGGGGATGTTTCCAGAATGAGATTTTCACTCTGCAGCGGAGTGTGCGCTGATATGAAACTTCCTGGCAGATTAAAACTGTGTGCCGGACCGAAACTCGAACTCGGGACCTTTGCCTTTCGCGGACAAGTGCTCTACCATTATTTTTTTTTTTTTTTTTTAGTCTCATTTCGTCCGTTTTCGTTCGTTGTATCTGCTCGGTGCGGACGTCGCAAGACGCCCGTTTCAGTTCGTAGTTGATCCATTATCTCAGTTTTTTTTTTATTACAGAGGGTAACTAACCCTCTGACCGAACACGCTGAGTTACCGTGCCGGCTACCATCTGAGCTACCGAAGCACGACTCACGTCCGGTACTCACAGCTTTACTTCTGCCAGTACCTCGTCTCCTACCTTCCAAACTTTACAGAAGCTCTCCCGCGAACCTTGCAGAACTAGCACTCCTGAAAGAAAGGATATTGCGTGAGGAATGTTTCCTGCAGCTAGTGCCGTACAATTTTGCTACACCCTGTGTATGTTGTGCCAGTATCACATTTTTCCTGCTACGTATACTTGTGGTGCGCTAGAAGAATGTCTGTGGCTACGTTCATATTTTTATTTCTTCTGACCACTCTGACGCGTCCCATCCGGTTATCCATAATGCGGCAAACTCTTCATCCACATCTACATCAGGTGGTGCTGTGGGAGCAGCTTCTCATATTAACTCGGAAAGTCAGAGGTAATTGGTTGTTTGTTTCCAGATATGTTTTCTTAATCCTGCATCAGAGTACTGCAGCCTGCCCCCAGGGGCGCCAACTAAAATACCCTGGTAGAGAGATGACACAGCATTTTGACTGGGATCCACCACCAGCGTGTTAAGGTAATGTCGTTTAGCGATTCCATTGTTTACGAACCCTGCAGACACGTAGCTGCAAACAAACAAGAATTACTTGTGGAACTTAATATTTTCGAGCAGATAATTGAAGCCGGAGAAATGTAGGAACACGCGACGCAATACTGACCCTACGAATTCTTTTAGAAGGCAAGTTAAGGAAAGGCAAGCCTTCATTTGCAGCATCTGTAGACATAGAGAAAGCTTTTGACAATGTTGACTGGAATACTGTCTTTGAAATTCTGAAGATAGCAGAGCTAAATACAGGGAGCAAAAGGCTAATTGCAACTTGTACTGAAAGTAGGCGGCAGTTATAAGAATGGAGGGACATAAAAGGGAAGCAGTGGCTGAGAAAGGAATGAGACAGCTTTATAGATTATCCCCGATGTTATTAAATCTGAACAATGAGCAAGCAGTAAATGACACCAAACAAAAATTTGGAGAAGGAATTAAAGTTCAAGGAGAAGAATGAAAAACTACGAGGTTTGCCGATGACATTGCAGTTCTGTCAGAGACAGCAAAGGACTTGGAAGAACAGTTGAACGTAATGAACATCAATAAAATCAAAACAGTGAGAGTGAAATGTAGTCTAATTAACTCAGGTGACGCTGACGAAACCAGATTACGAAACGAGAGACTTAAATTAGTAGACGAGTTTTGCTCTTTGGACAGTGAAGTAGCCAATGAATACAGTAAGCAGATAAAGAAGGATGCAGGTTCGAGTAGTCATGTGAGGATGCAGAGGTTGGCACAGGATAGAGTAGCGTGGAGTGTTGCATCAAACCAGTCTTTGGAATGAAGAACACAACGACAATTAAAACATTATGACTGCCTCTCGTATTCACTTGAGGAGTGGGATTCCAATCCACTTCACGATTCCATCATACAGAGATCTGTGGCTACCCCACATCACTTTGCTGGAACGATGGGACGCTTCTCTCACAATGATTAGGTCTTATTTGCATTTCAGTCTTGTCTAAATGAGTTAGTACTTCATTACTGATCAATATCGATGTTCTGAAATGCTATACTGTACTCTTCCATTGTTTTCTATACATATCTCAATGATCATCCAGCACAGTGAGTTTAATGGTAAAACTCACAACACCGGACAGTCTGTTATTATTGAACGTTAGATTCGTATCTACATCTACATCTACATCTACATGGATACTCTGCAAATCACATTTAAGTCCCTGGCAGAGGGTTCATCGAACCACTTTCACAATTCTCTATTATTCCAATCTTGCATAGCGCGAGGAAAGAATGAACACCTATATCTTTCCGTACGAGCTCTTATTGGTGACCGTGACTCCCTATGTAGGTTGGTGCCAACAAAATATTTTCGCATTCGGAGGAGAAAGTTGGTGATTGGAATTTCGTGAGAAGATTTCGTCGCAACGAAAACGCCTTTCTTTTAACGATTTGCAGCCCAAATCCTGTATCATTTCTGTGACACTCTCTTTCTTTGAACTTTTTCGATGCGCTCCGTCAGTCCTATCTGGTAAGGATCCCACACCGCGCAGCAGTATTCTAAAAGAGGACAGAAAAGCGTGCTGCCTTTCTTTGAACTTTTTCGATGCACTCCGTCAGTCATATCTGGTAAGGATCCCACACCGCGCAGCAGTATTCTAAAAGAGGACGGAAAAGCGTAGTGTAGGCACCTCCTTAGTAGGTCTGTTACATTTTCTAAGTGTCCTGCCAATAAAACACAGTCTTTGGTTAGCCTTCACCACAACATTTTCTGTGTGTTCCTTCCAATTTAAGTTGTTCGTAATCGTAATTCCTAGGTATTTAGTTGAATTTACGGCTTTTAGATTAGACTGATTTATCGTGTAACCGAAGTTTAATGAGTTCCTTTTAGCACTCATGTAGATGACCTCACACTTTTCGTTATTCAGGGTCAACTGCCACTTTTTTTCACCATTCAGATATTTTTTCTAAGTCGTTTTGCAGTTTGTTTTGATCTTCTGATGACTTTATTAGTCGATAAACGACAGCGTCATCTGCAAACAACCGAAGACGGCTGCTCAGATTGTCTCCCAAATCGTTTATATAGATAAGGAACAGCAAAGGGCCTATAACACTACCTTGTGGATCGCCAGAAATCACTTCTGTTTTACACGATGACTTTCCGTCAATTACTACGAACAGTGACCTCTCCGACAGGAAATCACAAATCCAGTCACATAACTGAGACGATAGTCCATAAGCACGCAATTTCAATACGAGCCGCTTGTGTGGTACATTGTCAAAAGTCTTCCGGGAATCCACAAATACGGAATCGATCTGAAATCCCTTGTCAATAGCACTCAACAAAAATGGTTCAAATGGCTCTGAGCACTATGTGACTCAACTGCTGTGGTCATTAGTCCCCTAGAACTTAGAACTACTTAAACCTAACTAACCTAAGGACATCACACACATCCATGCCCGAGGCAGGATTCGAACCTGCGAACGTAGCAGTCGCGCGGTTCCGCACTGCGCGCCTAGAACCGCGAGACCACCGCGGCCGGCGCACTCAACACTTCATGTGAATAAAGAGCTAGTTGTTTCTAGGCCTCGACATCGCGGAAGCTAATTCAAAAACAAAATTGGAGTCGCACTGTACGAATGATCAATGTCATCATCTAACAATGATGATGTTGCAGTAATTTTGATATATACCTGTACAGCAATACAACACGGATTTGTCATAGAAAAAGTATTATCACCGCAACAGAAACGACTATCTCGATTCAGTACAAGTTATGATAAAACAAATTTCTTTTCCGTTTAACACTGCATTTACGTCACGCAATTCTAAGAATATAAATACTTACAAGATAGAATGTTGGTGAAATCTTTTAGAATTGAAGAAATAATACTTATTTGTGAGGTCATGCCATTTTATTTGCTTACATCTTTTACATTTGTTGCAAGAGTGCGAAATCATGTTATCTATTTAAAGGAAGTCGCTAAAAATGACGGATTTAGCGAGAGGAAGTTTCGTGTTGTAGGTAGTGTAATCTAGAAGCTCAGGTTATCTGCCACGTCACGTAGAGACGAACAGCACAAATACTGCTGGAGAACTAGGAATAAATTAATCGCTAGACTGGGTCACGTTGAGTTACGAATAATTTCTATGACTAGGTACGGCAGTTATCAGTGTGAAGGAAATATCAGGGACGGGCATTAATTTTGTAGACAGGCGAGGTCAAATCACCAAGAGTTGCTAACTTACTGAAGAATATACGGTAGGTAACAGAATTATCACTTCACCTCGGTCACGCACGTGAGTGATATAACTCAGTTCTACCCGCGTACGTTAGATTGCTTTACTTCTATATTATAAGAATTTAACAATGTTCTCTACTTCTATGACTAATATTTTCAATTTTAATTCATACGTTAGAAGTTCAGAAAGTATTCTACTAATGGACAAAATTCTAGATAATGAGACAACGATTAGGTGAGTAGTTCGGAAGAAATGTAACTAATTTACAAGTGACATGAAACACGACAAGCGCAAGAACTGTTTGCAAACGCTGTTAAATGCCATATTTGTAGTTTCGCTACTAGCTGGACTCAGAATTGACAAAACTACATTTCGTTCAATCTGTATCAAAGATTAAACAGTTACATATTACGCCTTGCAAAAAGCGATCATCGTAACTTGTCAGATAACAAGTATCAAACGGAAGTATGTAAGTCAATCCACAGAACTTCGGTACATCAGTAGGGCAACTAAACGGACAGACCATGAAGTGCATGGAAACGACGTAGAAAAACTGATGACAATATGACATGAAAAAATCTCAGTAGAAGCGGAAACGGTGGAAACCAGTTCTTCCATTACATTTGACTGGTTGCAGTAAACAGAAAACGTGGAAGAGACACTACGTATTTATGTAGGAGTCTCACGTAGGTGATGATTTTAAAGCCTTAACGATCTTCTTATTCACTGTATTTCTGATGACAATAACGGGTAATGCACTTTATTTGTGGTGTGAACACGAGAATGTCTTGCAGAAGCCTGTGCAAGGGAATGGCACTACTATTATATTCGAATAAAGTTATTCCTTAACGAAATGGCTCATCAATAATAGAGCTCCTTTTTCAAACCAATAGTTTAGTTCATGGAATCAATAACAAAAATAGGAATAATCTGCAAATAGGTTTAAAGATCTATGCCGCATACAGGAAAAGCTAAAAAAACATCATCTGCTAAGTCACTGTACGGGAGAAAGTGTGTTTTGAGTGATCATGACAGATGTGCGTAGAGCCATGATGACGGACGGTCACTGAACAACACTGAGACAAAAGGAAAAGAGAGGGCGACTGCTTCGAAAGTCGGTGCAAAACGGAATGCCGCACTCGCAAAGCCTGCCAGCACCAAAACAACACGGTGGGGGCTCCGTAAGCAGGAGACTTCAGGGCGAGATGGAATTCCAAAACCACTCATCAGTGATGCCAAGGCCCGTAACAGCAAAAGTTGGTAACGAAGCCACAGAATCTGGACTACAGAGCACTGGAAGAAAGTCATTTGGTCGGATGACTCACTGTCTCCGACTCCTGGTCGAGTTTCCGTCCCAAGAGTGAATCATGGCGGGAGGTTCGTTCCTGGTTCGGGCAACCATATCGTGGTATTTCATGGGTCCGATGGTTCTCTGCAAGGCCGCATATTTCCAAGGATTGTGAGACCATTTTGGCTGCTCAGGTCCATCCCGTGGTACAATGTGCTGCTGTGTTCCAAGACGACAGGGCTGCCGTTCACGCAGTTCGCATCGTACAGAAGTGGTTTTGTGAGCACGAGAATGAATTGCCGCGACTCTCCTGGCCACCACAGTCACCAGATCACAACGCTATTGAGCCTTTGTGGTCTACTTTGGAGAGAAGGATGTGTGCTCGCTATCCACGTCCATTTTCATTACCTGAACTCCCCACTGTTTTGCAGGAATGATAAGATTCCCTTGAAAACCATACAGTAGCTGTATTTCCTCGCCGGCCGTTGTGCTGAGTGGTTCTAGGCGCTTTAGTCCGGAACTGAGCTGCTGCTGCGATCGCAGGTTCGAATCCTGCCTCGGGCATGGATGTGTGTGCTGTCCTTAGGTTAGTTAGGTTTAAGTAGTTCTAAGTTCTATGGGACTGATGACCTCAGATGTTAAGTCCCATAGTGCTCAGAGCCATTTGAACCATTTGTATCTTCCCGAGGTAATTGTTGACTGTTTTAAATGCAAACTGTCTACCCCGCGAAAACTTAATGTATTCTAATCTAACTGCAATCCATTCTTGACAATCGGTGTCTCTTTCATCTTCTTTTAGCAGGAGCTGTATTCCAAATTCGCTAATGAAAACGAATAAAAATGTGTAACTGTACCTCTTGCTGTTTCGTACGTCATATCGTATCTACGATAAATCGGTTCCACATCGTATTCAGTCGCGAACTAACGATTCGTATTGGTTTTTATTGTGTTTCGGAGCAGTGAATATCCATAATAAGACAGCAGCAGCACGTGAGGTACTCGTGATGCTCCCACGAGAACTGTGAAACGAGCAGCGATTAAAGGCCGCACGAAGTTGCCTCGCTCAGGGCGAAAAAGTTCTCAGCACGCGCAAGTGGGAGGGTAGTCTCCGCACCAGTAGTGACCGGTGGCAGAACCGAGCATCTGCACCAGGTTTCAAACGAATACAAAAACATGAGACTCTGTGGCAATTTACTTACCACATAAATAAGGAGCTGCAAATAAACAATAATTTTGAAGATTTTTCTTTCTTTCCTTTTAGAGCTTACCAAAATAAATACTTCTTGTAAATAATATTTTAACTGGAAAAAGTGAATTTAATGGTATGACCATTGATAGAAAGTATCCACTTCACTTAGTACTGTTGTTTGCCTAAGAGCAGCGCAGATGTCCAATGAGTGAGTGATTATCTCCGAACTTGCTACACGAGAAAAATTTGCATTTCTGAACGTCGCAAATGATGGCTAAAGACCCTTTCACTAAGGGCGAAAAGAAGTATGTGCTATCGGCTGTGCTGAGCCATACATATTATTGTCATAAAAATAAAATATTGTTTTTTGGTTATATACGACCTTAGAAGAGAGACATTTTAAACAATTTTTAGCGTGATCAACGCCTTCGAAAATGCTAAGAACATAGGAATCAGTCCTCTTTTTCAAGATGTAGAAACGATGAAAAATCTGAGCGATTCTATGTACTAATTTTACACAAAAAATTGTCTAAAAATTATCGTTTCTCTTTGAAAGTTTTATGAGCAGCAGGCTTTTTATTGCTTTTCCATGCTGTTGTGTCGGTCTCAATCTGTTATTACTTATGATGAGGCCAAAGTATTCTTCTGTTAGCTGAAGAAAAAAATGGAAAAAAAGAAAAGTTGTTGTTACTGTCGTCTTCAGTCTGAAGACTAGTTTGATGCAGCTCTCCATGCAACTCTATCCTGTGCCTGCCTCTTCTTCTCCGAATAATTATTACAGTGTACTTTCTTTTGAATCTACTAATTATAGTCATCTCTGGGTTTCCCATTACGAATTTTACACCCCCCCCCCCCCCCCGGCTCCGTCCCCTGCAATTCCCTCCAATACTAAACTGATATTTTCTTGATGTATCAGGATGTGTCCTATCAACGATTCCCCCTTTTGGTCAAGTTGTGCCACAAATTTCTTGTTTCCCCAATTCTATTCAGTACCTCGTCATTAGTTACGCAATCTACCTACCTAATCTTCAACATTCTTCTGAGGTGGCACATTTCGAAAGATTTAACTCTTTTTCTGTCTAAGCTGTTTATTGTCCAGTTTCCATTCCATGCATGGCTACACTCCATACAAATGTTTTCATAAAAGACTTTTTATAGTCTTTCAGAAATGACTCTGAGGCGTGGCACCTTATACCGCTCCTGTGTATCGGGAGAATGACTCGTGTGCACAGTGACAGATGGTCTGAAGCGGGTTCAGTCGAGTACATAGTTCTAATTTTCGTCCACCAGAGTATAGTCGCAGACAGAGACATTCAAGGAACAGGTCAAGAGTATGTTTTTGTGAATTGTTCTGTTTATTTCTTGAAGTTTTTTTTTGTTTATTTATGTTTGTACAGTTTTGTATATACTTTTAGCAGTGTGAAAGGTGCGTGAATGTGGTCCAGAGTAAATATGTGGATCATTGTTCTACTAATGAACGCTGTAGTGTGGGAAAGTTTTAAGACACTGTGAATGCAGACGACGGGGAATTTTGTATCATAATATGTTAAGTAAGTTTATGGTAAAAGGAAAGCTAATTCGAGTGCAAATTAAAATAGTTAATAAAGTAAAAGAAAGAAAAAGTACAGTTCAAAAGTGTGTTATTCGTTGATTCGTTAGTCATGAAAAGCGCGGACTAGCGCGGGAGAATGATGTTTTCCTATTGGCCTTAAAGAAAAATGACCAATCAGAACGGTGTATTCATCGCGCGTCTTTTCTCTTGGAGACAGAGAATGCTTATAGCAGTGTAAAAGTCGGAGCCCACGATTGAGTGATACCGTCGTGTGTAGTATGAGCCTCGAAAGAAGTTATAGTTTGCCGGCTTTGGTTGTGCTACATGCTTCAAAAGTCTTTAAAGTGAAGCCATATTTATTTCGGTGTGTCTTTTAGAAAGTACGGATTTTGTAAGTAATTTTGTGTATGAGAAAAGACAGTAATTCCGCGTGGCATATTGAGCTGATCGGTGACCAAAAACTTAAGTGCATTAGACACCGATAAACTTAATAGTGTGGCGATTATTTTCATTTAAGAACAATCTGTGATTAGTAGCTGTTCAGATTTCGGGAAATACGTTACCATAAACCTACTAACGTGAGTGAAAGGATTTGTGCATGGCTGTGTTAGGATTAGCAGCGGCTTGGCAATGAAAGTAATATCCTCAGCTTCAGAATGTACAGAAGTTCCGCAGCATTTCCACCTTCCATTTAAAATTAAGACCTTTTCCCGATTTTTAGAATAGTTACGTTGTCCGCAGCCTGGTGCTGGTCGCAGCACGGTAGGTTTCTGCTCGGCTTTCCTACTGGCGACCTGCGCGATGAGTTCACACGTAGGTGCTGATAAAATGGACGAAAGAAAAAGCGCCGCCACAACTTCCTAACATTTAAATCTATATTCGATGTTAATAAATTTCTCTTCTTCAGAAATGCCTTTCTTGCCATTGCCACTCTACATTTAATATTCTCTCTATTTCTGCCATAATCAGTTATTTTGCTACCCAAATAGGAAAACTCATCTACTAATTTAAGTGTCTCGTTTCCTATCTAATTCCCTCGCCATTACCTGATAAATTCGACTACATTCCATTATCATTGTTCTGCTTTCGTTGGTGTTGATCTGATATCCTCCATTCAAGACGCTGTCCATTACATTCAACTGTTCTTCCAAGTCCTTTGCAGTCTTCGACAGAATTACAACGTCGTAGGCAGACCTCAAATTTTTTATTTCTTTTCCCTGAACTTTTCCTATTCCAAATTTTTCGTTGGTTTCCTTCACTGATTGTTCAATATATGGATTGAATAACATCGGGGATAGGCTACAACCCTATCTCACTCCCTTCCCAACCACTGCTTCCCTTTCATGCCGCTCCACCCTTATAACTGCTGTCTGGCTTCTGCAGAAGTTGTAAAAAGCCTTCCGCTGCCTGTATTTTCTTCTTTTTTTACTACCTTCAGAATTTCACAGAGAGTATTCCAGTCAAAATTTTCAATAGCTTTCTCTAACAAATGCTAGAAACGTATGTTTGCCTTTACTTAACCTACCTTCTAAGGTAAATCCTAGGGTCAGTATTACCTCACGTGCTCCTTCATGTCTCCGGAATCCAAGTAGGTCTTCCACAAGGTCGGCTTCTACCAGTTTTTCCATTCGTCTGTAAAGAATTCGTGTTAGTATTTTGTAACCATGACTTATTAAACTGATAGTTCTGTAATTCTCACACCTGTCAGCAACCGTTTTCTTTGGAACAGGAATTATGACATTCTTCTTGAAGTCTGAGGGTCTCTCGCCTGTTTCGTACAGCTTGACCACCAGATGGAAGAGTTTTGGTATGGCTGGCTCTCCCAAGGTCAGCAGTAGTTTTGACGGAATGTCATCTAATCCTGTGGCCTTGTTTTGACTTAAATGACAAATGGTTCAAATGGCTCTGATCACTATGGGACTTAACTTCTGAGGTCATCAGTCCCCTAAAACTTAGAACTACTTAAACCTAACTAACCTAAGGACATCATACACGTCCATTCCCGAGGCAGGATTCGAACCTGTGACCGTAGCGGTCACGCGGTTCCAGACTGTAGCACCTAGAACAGCTCGGCCAATCCGGCCGGCCTTGACTTAAATATTTCAGACCTGTGTCAAATTCTTCTTGCAGTATTTTATCTCCCATCTCACCTTCATCTACGTTCACTTCCATTTTATAATATTGCCTTCAAGTTTGTCTCCCATATACAGGCCCTCTAAATACTCCTTCCATCTTTCAGCTTTCCCTTCTTTGCTTAGGCTGGTTTTCCATCTGTGCACTTGATATTCATACAGCTGCTTCTCTTTTTCCCAAAGGCCTCTTTAATTTTCCAGTAGGTAGTCTACCATTCCCATAGTGAGATATGCTTCCAGGTCCTTACATTTGTCCTCTTGTCATTCCTGCTTAGCCATTTTGCACTTCCTGGCAGTCTCATTTTTAAATTTTTGTGTTCCCCCCCAATGAACCATGGACCTTGCCGTTGGTGGGAAGGCTTGCGTGCCTCAGCGATACAGATAATCGTACCGTAGGTGCAACCACAACGGAGGGGTATCTGTTGAGAGGTCAGACAAACGTGTGGTTCCTGAAGAGGGGCAGCAGCCTTTTCAGCAGTTGCAAGGGCAACAGTCTGGATGATTGACTGATCTGGTCTTGTAACACTAACCAAAACGGCCTTGCTGTGCTGGTACTGCGAACGGCTGAAAGCAAGGGGAAATACGGCCGTAATTTTTCCCGAGGGCATGCAGCTTAACTGTATGGTTAAATGATGATTGTGTCCTCTCGGGTAAAGTATTCCGGAGGTAAAATAGTCCCCCATTCGGATCTCCGGCCGGGGACTACTCAAGAGGACGTCGTTATCAGGAGAAAGAAAACTGGCGTTCTACGGATCGGAGCGTGGAATGTCAGATCCCTTAATCGGGCAGATAGGTTAGAAAATTTAAAAAGGGAAATGGATAGGTTAAAGTTAGATATAGTGGGAATTAGTGAAGTTCGGTGGCAGGAAGAACAAGACTTCTGGTCAGGTGACTACAGGGTTATAAACACAAAATCAAAAAGGGGTTATGCAGGAGTAGGTTTAATAATGAATAGGAAAATAGGAATGCGGGTAAGCTACTACAAACAGCATAGTGAGCGCATTATTGTGGCAAAGATAGATACGAAGCCCACGCCTACTACAGTAGTGCAAGTTTATATGCCAACTAGCTCTGCAGATGACGAAGAAATTGAAGAAATGTATGACGAAATAAAAGAAATTATTCAGATAGTGAAGGGTGACGAAAATTTAATAGTCATGGGTGACTGGAATTCGGAAGTAGGAAAAGGGAGAGAAGGAAACGTAGTAGGTGAATACGGTTTGGGGCTAAGAAATGAAAGAGGAAGCCGCCTGGTAGAATTTTGCACAGAGCATAACTTAATCATAGCTAACACTTGGTTCAAGAATCATGAAAGAAGGTTGTATACATGGAAGAACCTGGAGATACTAAAAGGTTTCAGATAGATTATATAATGGTAAGACAGAGATTTAGGAACCAGGTTTTAAATTGTAAGACATTTCCAGGGGCAGATGTGGACTCTGACTACAATCTATTGGTTATGATCTGTAGATTGAAACTGAAGAAACTGCAAAAAGGTGGGAATTTAATGAGATGGGACCTGGCTAAACTGAAAGAACCAGAGGTTGTACAGATTTTGAGGGAACAATTGACAGGAATGGGGGAAAGAAATACAGTAGAAGAAGAATGGGTAGCTCTGAGGGATGAAGTAGTGAAGGCAGGAGAGCGTCAAGTAGGTAAAATGACGAGGGCTAGTAGAAATCCTTGGGTAACAGAAGATATATTGAATTTAATTGATGAAAGGAGAAAATATAAAAATGCAGTAAATGAAGCAGGCAAAAAGGAATAAAAACGCCTCAAACATGAGATCGACAGGAAGTGCAAAATGGCTAAGCAGGCATGGCTAGAGGACAAATGTAAGGATGTAGAGGCTTATCTCACTAGGGGTAAGATAGATACTGCCAACAGGAAAATTAAAGAGACCTTTGGAGATAAGAGAACCAGTTGTATGAATATCAAGAGCTCAGATGGAAACCCAGTTCTAAGCAAAGAAGGGAAAGCAGAAAGGTGGAAGGAGTATATAGAGGGCCTATACAAGGGTGATGTACTTGAGGACAATATTATGGAAATGGAAGAGGATGTACATGAAGATGAAATGGGAGATACAATACTGCGTGAAGAGTTTGACTGAGCACTGAAAGACCTGAGTCGAAACAAGGCCCCCGGAGTAGACAACATTCCATTACAACTACTGACGGCCTTGGGAGAGCCAGTCCTGACAAAACTCTACCATCTGGTGAGCAAGATGTATGAAACAGGCGAAATACCCCCAGACTTCAAGAAGAATATACACTCCTGGAAATGGAAAAAAGAACACATTGACACCGGTGTGTCAGACCCACTATACTTGCTCCGGACACTGCGAGAGGGCTGTACAAGCAATGATCACACGCACGGCACAGCGGACACACCAGGAACCGCGGTGTTGGCCGTCGAATGGCGCTAGCTGCGCAGCACTTGTGCACCGCCGCCGTCAGTGTCAGCCAGTTTGCCGTGGCATACGGAGCTCCATCGCAGTCTTTAACACTGGTAGCATGCCGCGACAGCGTGGACGTGAACCGTATGTGCAGTTGACGGACTTTGAGCGAGGGCGTATAGTGGGCATGCGGGAGGCCGGGTGGACGTACCGCCGAATTGCTCAACACGTGGGGCGTGAGGTCTCCACAGTACATCGATGTTGTCGCCAGTGGTCGGCGGAAGGTGCACGTGCCCGTCGACCTGGGACCGGACCGCAGCGACGCACGGATGCACGCCAAGACCGTAGGATCCTACGCAGTGCCGTAGGGGACCGCACCGCCACTTCCCAGCAAATTAGGGACACTGTTGCTCCTGGGGTATCGGCGAGGACCATTCGCAACCGTCTCCATGAAGCTGGGCTACGGTCCCGCACACCGTTAGGCCGTCTTCCGCTCACGCCCCAACATCGTGCAGCCCGCCTCCAGTGGTGTCGCGACAGGCGTGAATGGAGGGACGAATGGAGACGTGTCGTCTTCAGCGATGAGAGTCGCTTCTGCCTTGGTGCCAATGATGGTCGTATGCGTGTTTGGCGCCGTGCAGGTGAGCGCCACAATCAGGACTGCATACGACCGAGGCACACAGGGCCATCACCCGGCATCATGGTGTGGGGAGCGATCTCGTACATTGGCCGTACACCACTGGTGATCGTCGAGGGGACACTGAATAGTGCACGGTACATCCAAACCGTCATCGAACCCATCGTTCTACCATTCCTAGACCGGCAAGGGAACTTGCTGTTCCAACAGGACAATGCACGTCCGCATGTATCCCGTGCCACCCAACGTGCTCTAGAAGGTGTAAGTCAACTACCCTGGCCAGCAAGATCTCCGGATCTGTCCCCCTTTGAGCATGTTTGGGACTGGATGAAGCGTCGTCTCACGCGGTCTGCACGTCCAGCACGAACGCTGGTCCCACTGAGGCGCCAGGTGGAAATGGCATGGCAAGCCGTTCCACAGGACTACATCCAGCATCTCTACGATCGTCTCCATGGGAGAATAGCAGCCTGCATTGCTGCGAAAGGTGGATATACACTGTACTAGTGCCGACATTGTGCATGCTCTGTTGCCTGTGTCTATGTGCCTGTGGTTCTGTCAGTGTGATCATGTGATGTATCTGACCCCAGGAATGTGTCAATAAAGTTTCCCCTTCCTGGGACAATGAATTCACGGTGTTCTTATTTCAATTTCCAGGAGTGTAATAATTCCAATCCCAAAGAAAGCAGGTATTGACAGATGTGAAAATTACCGAACTATCAGTTTAATAAGTCACAGCTGCAAAATACTAACGCGAATTCTTTACAGACGAATGGAAAAACTAGTAGAAGCCGACCTCGGGGAAGATCAGTTTGAATTCGGTAGAAATGTTGGAACACGTGAGGCAATACTGACCCTACGACTTATCTAAGAAGCTAGATTAAGGAAGGGCAAACCTCCGTTTCTAGCATTTGTAGACTTAGAGAAAGCTTTAGACAATGTTGACTGGAATACTCTCTTTCAAATTCTGAAGGTGGCAGGGGTAAAAATACAGGGAGCGAAAGGCTATTTACAATTTGTACAGAAACCAGATGGCAGTTATAAGAGTAGAAGGACATGAAAGGGAAGCAGTGGTTGGGAAGGGAGTGAGACAGGGCTGTAGCCTATCCCCGATGTTATTCAATCTGTATATTGAGCAAGCAGTAAAGGAAACGAAAGAAAGTTTCGGAGTAGGTATTAAAATCCATGGAGAAGAAATAAAAACTTTGAGGTTCGCTGATGACATTGTAATTCTGTCAGAGACAGCAATGGACTTGGAAGAGCAGTTGAATGGAATGGATAGTGTCTTGAAAGGAGGATATAAGATGAACATCAACAAAAGCAAAACAAGGATAATGGAATGTAGTCGAATTAAGTCGGGTGATGCTGAGGGAATTAGATTAGAAAATAAGACACTTAAAGTAGTAAAGGAGGTTTGCTATATGGGGAGCAAAATAACTGATGATGGTCGAAGTAGAGAGGATATAAAATGTAGACTGGCAATGGCAAGGAAAGCGTTTCTGAAGAAGAGAAATTTGTTAACATCGAGTATAGATTTAAGTGTCAGGAAATCATTTCTGAAACAAAAACGGAAAATTATACCCCTCCTCTATGCCCCACCTGCTTCCCCACCCACTGTCTGCAAGAAATGGTGTACACTACCATTTCTAGGTCAGGTATCTCAGACTGTAGCCAAAGCACTGAAATCCTGCAAGTATAGGGTTCCCTACTATGTCAGGAACACTACAAATGGCTCTGAGCACTATGGGACTCAACTGCTGAGGTCATTAGTCCAGGAACACTACAGCCCAGTGTGTTTTTAATAGCAAAGACAAGATAGAGTTATTAGCCAACAGTGGGGTATACATAATCACCTGTTCTGATTGTGACAAATTTTACATTGGTCGGTCAGGCAGAGATATATCAACTAGGTTCGCTGAACATGAATGCAGCTGAAGGTTACAGAATTCAGACTCTGCATTTGCTGAGCATGTACTGAGTGAGGGTCACAACTACCAGCCAGTGTCTCATGTACTTCACTTAGCAAACAAATGCCATAAACTCAACCCGCTGGCAGCCCTGCAAATTAACAAACATCTTGCTCATAGTTCAGATCTCATCCTAAATGACCAGACACAACGCAACACTTCCCCTCTCCTAAACTTCATATAATCATCTTTGTTGTTCATTACTTCCCACACTCTCTCTTCCTACATATTCCCATTTTCCTGTAGTCATTAAGTTGTTTTATTTGTTGCAGTTGTCTTTGTATTCCACATAGGCTGTAGTTTCAATAGTTAAAGTTTTCCTTTTAACTTGTACTTGTACCATGTTTAACTCCCCTTGTAGTTGTCTCATCAAATACTGTTCATATTTCACTTTGCTCATTTATTTAATGAAAACTGGTACACAGCCACTGCTTTGATTATAATGTTAATGTCAAAATGCAGTACCACCACACTCTCAAACTGTAGGTTCCCTCAAACACCTCAATTTTCCTGCATTTATTAATTTCTGTTTATCTTATTGATATTTCTTGAGTCCCGCATGTATTCTGGATTTACATTGACAACTGTCTCTTATTTTTTAATTGGTAGTGTATCAATATCCATGTTTCATACCTCTTGATGCAGCCTTGTCTAGTACTAATTTTATCTTATTTTATCGGCTTTGTTTATTAATAGAAACTTATGTAGGCATGCTATTCCTATTTTGTGCTAAAGGTTTTCCTGTCAACTCCATTGTTATTTATGTACTGTTCAGTTTTTACCATTTCATTGCAAAGATGTTACTCACTGTATGTTTTAACTTCACTCTAGATGTGTTACTTCTCTTCCAATGTTGTCTGCTAACATTTAACTTCTTTGATGATAATACTCAGTATATGTCTGAAGATGGCCTTGTAAGCCGAAAACCGGTTAGCAATAAAAGTAATATTGTAGAACAAAAGCAAACTGGTGCTTTTCATTTATTATTTCTGAAAGTATTTGTATGGAGTGTAGCCATGTATGGAAGTGAAACATGGACGATAAATAGTCTGGACAAGAGGAGAATAGAAGCTTTCGAAAAGTGGTGCTACAGAAGAATGCTGAAGATTAGATGGGTAGATCACATAACTAAGGAGGAAGTATTGAATAGGATTGGGGGGAAGAGAAATTTGTGGCACAACTTGACTAGAAGAAGGGATCGGTTCGTAGGACATGTTCTGAGGCATCAAGGGATCATCGATTTAGTACTGGAGGGCATCGTGGAGGGTAAAAATCGTAGAGGGAGACCAAGAGATGAATACACTAAGCAGATTCAGAAGGATGTAGGTTGCGGTAGGTACTGGGAGATGAAGAAGCTTGCACAGGATAGAGTGGCGTGGAGAGCTGCATCAAACCAGTCTCGGGACTGAAGACCACAACAACAACATTCCCTTTCACCTAGCTCATTTATTGTATTTTTATATTTTCTCCTTTCATCAATTAAATTCGATATCTCTTGTGTTATCCAAGGATTCCTACTAGCCCTTGTCTTTTTACCCTCTGCTGCCTTCACTATTTCATCTCGAAAGCTACGTAGTCGTCTTCTACCTTATTTCTTTCCCCTGTACTAGTCAACCGTTGCCTAATAATCCTTCTGAAACTGTCAGCAACCTCTGACTCTTTCAAGTTATCCAGGTCCCATCTCCTTAATTTCCTACCTTTTTCCAGTTTCTTCAATTTAGTTCTACGGTTCATAGCCAATAAATTGTGGTCAGAGTCCACATCTGCCCCTGGGAATATCTTGCAATTTAAAATCTGCCAGTTCATAGCCAATAAATTGTGCTCAGAGTCCACATCTGCCACTGGGAATGTCTTGCAATTTAAAATATGGTTCCTAAATCTCTGTTTTACCATTATATCATCAATCTGAAACCTTCCTGTGTCTCCAGGTCGCTTCCACATATACAACCTTCTTTTATGGTTCTTAAACCAAGTCTTAGTGACGAATAAATTATGCTCTGTGCAAAATTCTACCAGACGGCTCCCTGTTTCGTTCCTTTCCCCAAGTCCATATCCACCTACAATTTTTCCTTTGCTTCACTTTTCTACTATCGAATTCTACTTCCCCATCACTATTAAATTTTCGTCCCCTGAAGTATCCGAATAATTTCTTTTATCTCATCACACATTTCTTCAGTCTCTTTGTCATCTGCGGAGCTAGTTGGCATATAAACTTCTACTAATTTGGTAGGCGTGGGTTTCGTTTTTATCTTGGCTACGTTAATACGTTCTTTATGCTGATCGTAGTAGCTTATCTGCATTCTTACTTTATTATTGATTATTACACCCACTCCAGCATTACCCCTATTTGATTTTACATTTATGACCCTGTATTCACCTCACCAGAAATTCTGTTCCTCCTGCCACTGAACTTCATAATTCCCCATATATCTAACTTCAACCTGTTCATTTCCCTTTCAAAATTTTATAACCTACGTGCCCGATTAAGTTCTCTGACATTCCACGCTCCGATCCGTAGAACGCCAGGTTTGTTTCTCCTGATGACGACATCCTCCTGAGTATTCCCGGCCCGAAGATCCGAATGGGGGAGTATTTTACCTCCGGAATATTTTACACAAGGGAACGCCATCATCATTTAACCATACAGTAGAGCTGCATGCCCTCGTGAAAAATTACGGCTGTAGTTTCCTCTTGCTTTCCGCCGTTCGCAGTACCAGCAGTGTAAGGCCGTTTTGGTTTATATTACAGCCCATATCACCCTATCATGCAGGCTGTACCCTTGCAACTACTGAAAAGGCTGCTGCCTCTCTTCAGGACTCACACGGTTGTCTGGCCCCTCAATAGATAACCCTCTCTCTGTATCGCTGAGGTACGCAAGCCACCCCACCCACGGCAAGTTCCATAGCTGATGGGTATTGCGGTGGGGTGTGGGGGAGGGAGAGAAAGGAAAAGCATTCATTCATGTTTCACTTGAGACTATTGTTTTTCAGCGTGAGAAATGAATTATCCAAACTTTTTAGATAACTTTGTATGGATGAACCGGCTAGGTAACGATGTGATTTATTGCCTAAAATACCACTGAAACACCGCTGGCCGAAAGGCGTTTTAATGACTACGGTTTCCTTAGATTTTTGGTCGAGACGTATATGTAAGAGTGCGTCTGGCAAACCTGATTTTGAGAGATGACCTCCAGACAGTTTAGCTATTAGTTGATGTGGACGAGGAATCACGCAAGTTCCTATTTCAAACTGAACGTTTATTATGGATTTTATATCACTGGCGACTCAATGAGCCTGTGCTTGGGCCCTTTGTCTTGATGAAGTAGTAGAGACAACTTTGTCTTGTATTCGGCTTAGCTCCTTTTCTAGATCGTTCTATAAGGTAAACTGATTTTGTATCGGTCTCCAGAAACGTGGTCATGTGGGAGATTTCATTGTTATGTAAGCTTTGAAAAGATTAGCGCAACCTAAGCCAGATTAACTCTGGGATGGATTCTGAATCCAAACAGAGGAAGGGCTCTGAACCGAATATGTGAAACGCCTTAAAATTTGCTACGACAAGTAATGTCAACTTAAGACTGACTTTCTTTTAGGTGTTTGAGACGAAGACTGCCCTAGTACAGGTATAGCTTGCCAACAACGTTGCTGAATAAATAGCTTGATGCGTAACTTCGTGTATAACAAGGTGCCTAGCTGAAACAGCACTATGTCTGCACTGTTGAAAACAACATTACAAAAAGGACACCATTAAATAATAATGTCATAAAAAGTTCTTGAATGTACAACAAATGGTGATGTAAGTGAGAATATACACGAAGTGGAATACAAAAATAGCAACGTTTTTCAGCGTTGCCATGGCTCGATTTGGATCAGACAGAAAAATACTCAATCACAAATTGCACATGGTAGATGTGTCGGCTCGATGTATGCATGTACATTCGCTGTGATCCTGAAGGAGGAGTGAAACACATTTGCAGAGAGAGAGGGGATGGAAATCGCAAAGATCAATGAAAACACCTTTCTTAGTCTTTTATACTTGAAGACGACAGTTGGTTATCCATTATTTCCCAAAAAATAGAAAAAATTTGAAACTAATGGAAAGACTCTCCTTCCCCTACGAGAAAAGGCAAAGGTGTTCTTCACTCCAGCAAATCAATGATTGTGTGTTTTGAAGGAAGAAAGATTACGATTTAATGTCCCCTCAGCGACACAGTCATTAGAGCCGGAGCACAAGGCTGTATAGAGGAAAGATATCGGCATTGCTCGTTCAAAGGAACCGCCCTAGCACTCGCCTTATGTGATTTAGGGAGACAATATTAACAATATTTACTGATAAAATGTGTCTGGTGATCAAGTCGAAGAGGCGAGGAGTGATGATGTGTTACTTTCAGTGACAATACCACTACATACTCCATTCTGCTCAACCAACTGAGAGATTCTGTTCGATTCTAGGCTACAAGAGCTTAGTGTTCCCTTTTCTGCTGCCTGAAGTAACGACCACGTAGAAAACGTTTTTATTCAATGAGCGCGAAGCAAATGTCATAGTATTTTCTCTCATATTCAGAAACTAGAGCTCTACGGTAATATCATACATTTCTAATAATTAAATCTGAAGTAACTAATAATAAAATACAGGAAGCGAAAGGTTATCTACAACTTGTACAGAAGCCAGAGAACAGTTACGAAAGTCGAAGGACATGAAAGAGAAATAGTAGATGAGAAGGGAGTGAGACAGACCTGTAGCGTATACCCCATATGTTGTTCATTCTGTACACTGGGTAAGCAGAAAAAAAACGAAAAAATTTCGAAAATTAAATTGAAGTTTTGGGAGAAGAAATAAAAACTTTCAGATTTTCTGACAACATTGTAATGTTGTGATAGTCGGGAAACGACATGGAAGAGCAGTTGAACAGAATGGATAATGTCTTGAAAAGAAGTAAGACTAATACCAACAAACTAAAACAAGATATTGGAATGTAATCGAATTAAACCGGCAACGAGACGCTGAAAGTATTATGGCGGCAACATAATCGACAACGACGGAGAGAATACAATAGACAGACTGGAAGTATCAAAAAACTGTCCCTGCCGAAGAAAAATACAAAATCAAATTTTAGAAAGTCTCATCTGAAGCTGTTTTATTAATAAAACCGTCTGGATTACTAAATAAATTTCTTAGGCTGGTTAGTTGGTTGAACTGGTGAAGGGGACCAAACAGAGAGAGGTCATCGGTCCCATCGAATTAAGGAAGGATTGGAAAGGAAGTCGGCCGACATTTGCCTCAAGCGATTTAAGTAAATCACAGAAAACTTAAATCTGGATGTCTGGACGCAGGTTTGAACCGTTGCTCTTCCGAATGCGAGTCTATTGTGGTAACCACTGTGCCACCTAGCTCAGCAAATTTCTTAATACATTTATTTATTCACGAAACATTCATAATTATTGCGGACTCATACGAGAAATTTATCTCATTTTTCAATTTTCTGAATATGTTTGCCTGGATGTGACTTTGTACTGAAGCGAAACTTGCGCGGTAAACAATCCGGACTAGTATAAAATTGTTTAGTCTTTCGTGGCCACTTGACTAACTGCCTGTTGGCTTCTGCTCGGGTTCTTCGGCCGAAGGTTTTTTAATGATTTTTCTTTTGCCAGCACGAGTGGCTGGCATCGTCAAGGCTTCCTTGCGGCCGCAGATATATGTAGCTGGAGCGCCAACGTCCAACTGCTTTTCCGGTGCGGTTATCCTCTTGCTACCTGCAACGTTCGTTCACTGCAGCACGGGAATCCAGGAGCCGTTCGCCTTGGGCCTTTCTTCTTTCTTGTTGAAGCTATTCTCATGTCTGTGTATTTCTATAGCTTCTCTGAACAAGCACTTATGATACAGTCAGAACTTTCGTGTCGGCGAATTTTACTATGTGATCGGCCTCGCACAGCGCGTGCTCTGCCACGGCCGATTTCTCCACCTGCCCAACCTACAACGCCGCTTATGTTCTGTGATCCTCGTGTTGATTGACCGTCCAGTCATTCCAACATAAACTTTCCCCTATGTGCATAGTAAGCATTATATTCGCGACTTTGAAAATGAATCCCTGTTCTCTTTTGCCGACCTGAGACGCTCTTTGATCTTCTTTTTCGGTTATAAATAGTCTTTACGCGTATTTGCGAAATATGCTACCGATTCTGTCCGTCACTCTGGGAATGTATGGCAGAAAGGCGTACCCGACATTTCTTTTTCCGATGTGCCACTTCGCCGATTGTTTGACTCTGTTCCACTTCTTACGTGCAACTGGTGGAGTACTCATTGCTCCTTAAAAAGGCTTTCACGGTGCCGCAGCTCGCGTCTGAGGTGCTGCGGCTCACACATTCGTCTTGCTCGCGTTACGAGCCTCTTTTCTGGCTCGGGTGGTGATTTGACAGTTTATGTAAGTATCAGTCTGCGTGTGTCGGTTTTCGATGCACGCTGTGTCCCAGGTTTTCACCATCCCTAGGGACCAGCGCATCTAAAAGGGTAGCTGCTCGTCCTTTTCTACTTCCATGGTAAATTTCATGCTGACATGGAGGCTGCTCAAGAGTCCAACGAAGTCACTGAGACGGTGTGCTCCAGAGAGTCACCGACTGGCACTTCGGTAAACAAAGAAACAACATCAAAGCTGACCAGGACGTCGTTTGGCCAATTTTTCGTTTCTTCAGATTCTCAGTGAAATGTCCTGTCCTTTACATATGTGTCAATCTTCCCCACGTGCGGCTGAAGCAGAGAAGCCAAACGTTTTGCCACCTTATATGTCGGTGAGCCAGGTGAGCTAATAATCATTCTTAATGGAACATTATTATTATGGATCTTTGGTAATCCATCCTCTGTATGGGAGAAAAGAGACTCACTTGCAGTGTCGGGAATATATTGCGTACCATACACGTACGGAAAAGTTTGTTGGAATGCCTGGACGTCAATCAACACCGGAATCACAGAACATAAGCGGCATTGCGGATTGGGGCAGGTGGAGAAATCGGCCGTGGCAGAGCACGCGCTGTGTGAGACCGACCACTTAGTAAAATTCGCCGACACTCAAGTTCTGAGAAGAGCTACCACACCCCCTTGTTCAGAGACGTTATAGAAATACCAGAACATGAGAATAGCTTCAGCCAGAAAGAAGAATCCTCAAGGTGAACGGATCCTGGATTCCCTTGCTGCAGTAAATGCCCAATGCAGGTAGCAAGAGGAGAATCGCACCGCAAATAACTACGAAAAGCCCTCGGACATTAGCGCGCCAGGTACATATAATCTGTGGCCGCGAGCTCGACACCAGTCCACCACCAGCAATGGAGGGTGTAGCTTTGAGAACGCCAGCCCTTCGTACTGGCGTAGCGTCAGAAAAATCACCACACATACATCGGCCGAAGACCGCAGTTTGACAATTCTGTCAAGAATGAAATCTACGGAACTGTGGTGCTACAGAAGAATGCTGAAGATTAGGTGGATCGATCGAATAACTAAGTAAATGGTACTGAATAAAATTTGACTAAAAGAAGGAATTGTTGACACGACACATGGTGAGGTATCATAAAATCATCAACTTAGTACAAGAAGAATGTATAGGTGTAAAAGTTGTGAGAGACCAAGGTTTAAGTACAGTAGCAGGTTCAAGTGCATGTAAATTACAGCAGTTATGGAAAGATGAAGTGGCTTGCAGTGGATAGACCAGCGTGGAGAGCTGAATCTTACCACTAAACAAAGAAAAGTGCGAGGTCATCCACATGGGTACTAAAAGAAATCTGATAACTTTTGGGTATACGATAAATCGCACAAATCTAACGGCTGTCAATTCGACTAAATGCCCAGGAATTACGATTACGACCAACTTAAATTGGAAAGACCACATAGATAATATTGTGGGGAAGGCGAAACAAAGACTGCTCTTTGTTGGCAGAACACTTAGAAGAAGCGACAAACCCACTAAAGAGACAGCCTACATTACACTTGTCGTCCTCTGTTGGAATATTGTTGTGCGGTATGGAATCCTTACCAGGTAGGATTGACGGAGGACATCGTAAAATTGCAAAGAAGGGCAGCTCGTTTCGTGTTATCGCGCAATAGGGGTGAGGGTGTCACTGATACGATACGCGAGTTGAAACAAAGGCGGTTTTCTTTGCGGCGAGATCTATTTACGAAATTTAAATCACCAACTTTCTCTTCCGAATGCGTAAATATTTTGTTGACACCCACCTACCTAGGGAGAAATGATCATCATAATAAAATAAGAGAAATCAGAGCTCGAACGGAAAGATTTAGGTGTTCCTTTTTCCCATGCGCCATCCGAGAGTGAAATGATAGAGAAGTAGTATGAAGATGGTTCGATGAACCCTCTGCCAGGCACTTCAGTGTGAATTGCAGAGTAACCATGTAGATGTAGATGTAGGTGTAGATGTAGATGTAGATCTTCGAACGGAAGACCACTCAAAGACTTCGAATAAAACAGTCCTGTCGTTTCAGCGGGTGGGGTGCTAGGGCACAGGTGCTGGCAAGTAATAGTTGTCTCTCGAGCGCGAAGAGCTCGCTGTGTTGCCTGTCTTGCAGTACATGTAGAGTCTTGGCATTTGTGGCTGGCTGCACACCATTCGCCATCGCAATCTGCCAATTACGAAGTTATTTCATTCGAGGTGTAAAACGTGTCGTATACTGCGCAAAACCATGTATAAACCTGATAGGCAAGGACTAAAAAACACATACACTTTTATTTTTCTATTTTCATTGCTCAAAAGCGTTAACTTTAAGAACACCATTAGGAATATCGACAGTCAGCTATGTCCACTTTAGTGAGTTTTGTGCTGTCTAATAGCCTTTGGAGTGATACCTATCGACGGCTCTTCGTTGGATACCCCCTTTTCCCATGCAACGGCCTTTCTAGTCCTGAAAGTCAATCTCTGTTCTGCTCAGGCTATTCTGGTCAGTTACGACGCCGTTACGCAAGCTTCCAACCCACATCAATACTCTTCAGAGTCTGGGCACACCGTTAGTGTGGCACTAACTCAACTGCAGTCGCTTGGTTTTTCAATACCACATGGACTGTACTTAAATGGTTTTGCCTCTAATGTAGGTTCGTCGTTTTATCTGATTATTCAGTTTCTTATGATATTAGAATCGTCATTTCTTTTAGGCGTAAAGTCTCCTCCTACCATTGATACCACCTGTAGCAAACTGTTGTGCTGAGTCATCTTTGCTTACTATTAAAATATAGGCAACAGCAAAATATTATTTCACTTTTGAGTTACATAAAATGCATGTAATTAGCGTCCTTTATTACATTAGGACATTGCAAGACTGTATGACGCACTGTATCGTGTGTAAGCAGTCAGTTATTATTGCCACTCCCTACACCCTTCCTCTACATTACACACATGACGAACTGTTTCTAATTTCAGCAACGGAATTTCCGTTGAGACTCTCATAACTTCTGAATGACCCACCATTCAGTCTGCAGTATGAAGGATGTTAATTCAAAATTCGTTTTTATGTTGCAGTTTTGTATCTTAGAATGGAAAATTATATCACAAAGTTTTGCATTTCAAGAACTGCTACTGTGTGGTGGTCTTTAGTCCTGAGACTGGTTTGATGCAGCTCTCCATGCTAATCTATCCTGTGCAAGCTCCTTCATCTCCCAGTACCTACTGCAACCTACATCCTTCTGAATCTGCTTAGTGCATTCATCTCTTGGTCTTCCTCTACGATTTTTACCCTCCACGCTGCCCTCCAATGCTAAATTTGTGATCCCTTGATGCCTCAGGACATGTCCTACCAACCGATCCCTTCTTCTAGTAAAGCTGTGCCACAAACGTCTCTTCTCCCCAATCCTATTCAATACCTCCTCATTACTTACGTGATCTACCCACCTAACCTTCAACATTCTTCTGTAGCACGACATTTCGAAAGCTTCTAATCTCTTCTTGTCCAAACTATTTATTGTCCATGTTTCACTTCCATACATGGCTGCACTCCATACAAATATTTCCAGAAACGACTTCCTGACACTTAAATCTATACTCGATGTTAACAAATTTCTCTTCTTCAGAAACGCTTTCCTTGCCATTGCCAGTCTACATTTTATATCCTCTCTACTTCGACCATCATCAGTTATTTTGCTCCCCAAATAGCAAAACTGCTTTACTACTTTAAGTGTCTCATTTCCTAATCTAATTCCCTCAGCATCACCCGACTTAATTCGACAACATTCCATTATCCTCGTTTTGCTTTTGTTGATGTTCATCTTATATCCTCCTTTCAAGACACTGTCCATTCCATTCAACTGCTCTTCCAAGTCCATTGCTGTCTCTGACAGAATTACAATGTCATCGGCGAACCTCAAAGTTTTTATTTCTTCTCCCTGGATTTTAATACCTACTCCAAAGTTTTCTTTTGTTTCCTTTACTGCTTGCTCAATATACAGATTGAATAACATCGGGGAGAGGCTACAACCCTGTCTCACTCCCTTCCCAACCACTGCTTCCCTTTCATGCCCCTCGATTCTTATAACTGCCATTTGGTTTCTGTACAAATTGTAAATAGCCTTTCGCTCCCTGTATTTTACCCCTGCCACCTTCAGAATTTGAAAGAGAGTATTCCAGTCAACATTGTCAAAAGCTTTCTCTAAGTCTACAAATGCTAGAAACGTAGATTTTCCTTTCCTTAATTTTTCTTCTAAGATAAGTCGTAATGTCAGTATTGCCTCACGCGTTCCAACATTTCTACGGAATCCAAACTGATCTTCCCCGAGGTCGGCTTCAGCCAGTTTTTCCATTCGTCTGTAAATAATTCGTGTTAGTATTTTGTAGCTGTGAAATGTTAAACTGATAGTTCGGTAATTTTCACACCTGTCAACACCTGCTTTCTTTGGGATTGGAATTATTATATTCTTCTTGAAGTCTGAGGGTATTTCGCCTGTCTCGTACATCTTGCTCGCCAGATGGTAGAGTTTTGTCAGGACTGGCTCTCCCAAGGCCGTCAGTAGTTCTAATGGAATTTTGTCTACTCCAGGGGCCTTGTTTCGACTCAGGTCTTTCAGTGCTCTGTCAAACTCTTCACGCAGTATCGGATCTCCCATTTCATCTTCATATACATCCTCTTCCATTTCCATAATATTGTCCTCAAGTACATCGCCCTTGTATAGACCCTCTATATACTCCTTTCACCTTTCTGCTTTCCCTTCTTTGCTTAGCACTGGGTTTCCATCTGAGCTCTTGATATTCATACAAGTGGGTCTCTTTTCTCCAAAGGTCTCTTTAATTTTCCTGTAGGCAGTATCTATCTTACCCCTAGTGAGATAAGCCCCTAAATCCTTACATTTGTTCTCTAGCCATCCCTGCTTAGCCTCTGGTTTAGTCAGTTTATCCAGGCCCCATCTCCTTAAATTCTCACCTTTTTGCAGTTTCTTCAGTTTTAATCTACAGTTCATAACCAATAGATTGTGGTCAGAGCCCACATCTGCCCCTGGAAATGTCCTACAATTTAAAACCTGGTCCTAAATCTCGGTCTTACCATTATATAATCTATCTGATACCTTTTGGTATCTGCAGGGTTCTTCCATGTATACAACCTTCTTTTATGATTCTTGAACCAAGTGTTAGCTATGATTAAGTTATGCTCTGTGCAAAATTCTACCAGGCGGCTTCCTCTTTCATTTCTTAGCCCCAATCCATATTCACCTACTATGTTTCCTTCTCTCCCTTTTCCTACTGTCGAATTCCAGTCACCCATGACTACTAAATTTTCGTCTCCCTTCACTACCTGAATAATTTCTTTTATTTCATCATACATTTCTTCAATTTCTTCGTCATCTGCAGAGCTAGTTGGCATATAAACTTGTACTACTGTAGTAGGGATGGGCTTCGTGTCTATCTTGGCCACTATAATACGTTCGCTATGCCGTTTGTAGTA
Organism: Schistocerca serialis cubense; assembly: GCF_023864345.2. NCBI lineage: Eukaryota > Metazoa > Arthropoda > Insecta > Orthoptera > Acrididae > Schistocerca > Schistocerca serialis. Next base: position 261,901,712 of record NC_064641.1, read on the forward strand.
GTTTACCCGCACTCCTACTTTTTTATTCATTATTAAACCTACTCTTGTATTACCCCTATTTGATTTTGTATTTATAACCCTGCATTCACCTGACCAGAAGTCTTGTTCCTCCTGCCACCGATCGTCACTAATTCCCACTATATATAACTTTAACCTATCCATTTCCCTTTTTAAATTTTCTAACCTACCTGCCCGATTAAGGGATTTGACATTCCACGCTCCGATCCGTAGAACGCCAGTTTTCTTTCTCCTGATAACAACGTCCTCCTGAGTAGTCCCCGCCCGGAGATCCGAATGGGTTACTATTTTACCTCCGGAATATTTTACCCAAAAGGACGCCATCATCATTTCACCATACAGTAAGCTGCATGCCCTCGGGAAAAATTACGGCTGTAGTTTCCCCTTGCTTTCAGCCGTTCGCAGTACCACAACAGCAAGGCCGTTTTGGTTAATGTTACAAGGCCAGATCAGTCAATCATCCAGACTGTTTCCCGTGGAACTACTGAAAAGGCTGCTGCCCCTCTTCAGGAACCACACGTTTGTCTGGCCTCTCAACAGATACCCCTCCGTTGTGGTTGCACCTACGCTACGGCTATCTGTATCGTTGAGGCACGCAAGCCTCCCCACCAACGGCAAGGTCCATGGTTCATGGGGTGGGTGGTGGGGGGGGGGGGGAACTGCTACTATGGAACTATAATAAAGACTATTTGCATTAAAAATCGAAAGTCGCAGTTTTGATGATTAGCAAGATTAAGAAAATTTAAATTTTTCTTTTTCTTTTTCATTTCTTTTTTTTATTTTGCATTCGCACAATTTCGAAAGACCCTTTCTCATTGCTTGTCCAGACGAAGACAAATTTATTAAAGTATACAACGAGTCAGAAGATATTCAAATTGATAACGTGAGGTCCACCACGATGTATGTTCTAGACTGATTATCGGTTCGCTGTCTGTGTATTATTAACCTGCTGGGGGGTGTCAGATATTAGAAATGTATTGTAATATTGCATAAACAGTGCGTTATTTTACATGACTAATACTAAAAACCATTCAGGCTTGCTGGGGCGCAAGGATCTCATCCGTATCATGGCTTGCGATTTCGTAATGAATGTTATTCGGTTCTGGTACAGGCGCGGAGAACCCAACGAAATTCGTTACGCTGCTGACATCCTCGAAATATTTCTTGTAACTGCAATTATTTAATCATTTTAACACTCTGACTCCTCTAGTAATACATAATATGTTATCATCATTAGCTCTGAGACATAATTCTTTCTGTCCATTATTTATTTCGTCTTTTTCTCTCAATATAATCATTTATAGACGCTCAAAATCGTTGTGAGTTGGTGTTTTCTGAGGTATTTCACCTGTGAATAGCAGTAGTCCAAATACTTATTTAACTTTCTCATTCTTTCTGTTTCGTTATTTCGTCACCTTTTCAACTCCCATTGCCCTTCCAATTTTTTGACTGTGAATAGTCAATTCCCATACGTAAGCTTGCAGTTCTGCAGAACATAGCCGCCGTTTCTGTTACTAAAAGGCACTATTTTTCGTCGCTATTCCGAACACAGAAATGCTGTTTATTTCATCTTAAATACTGCATTTATGCACTTTTACTGAGAGGCGACTATAAACGCGAAAGTATTGTTTTCTTAAATATGTGGACGAGCTGTGTGCATTCACAGTCTTCAGCACACATCAGGAAGCACCTGAAGACGACAAGAAGTCCGTTTGCCCAGATGTCAAGGAGAACTTACGATGTGACCCGGGTGATCATACGAGAATCCTACGAGTTAGAAATATGCATGGAAAACGTTAGCTCGTGTCGTTGTGTTCTTCAGTCCGAGAACTGGTTTAACGGAGCGCTACGCGAGTGCAAGTCTCTTCATCTCTGCATAGGTACTGCACGCTACATGCATTTGAACGTGCTTATAGTATTCAAGTTTTAGTTTCCCTCTATAATTGCCTCGCGGCATTAGCCGAGCGGTCCAAGGCGCTGCAGTCGTGGACTGTCCATCTGGTCCCGGCGGAGGTTCGAGTCCTCCCTCGGGCATGGGTGTGTGCGTTTGTCTTTAGGATAATTTAGGTTAAGTAGTGTGTAAGCCGAGGGACTGATGACTTTAGCGGTAAAGTCCCATAAGATTTCACACACATTTGAAGATTTGAACCCTCTATAATTTCTAGCCCCCCCCCACACACACACGCACACATACACACACTTCCTCCTTTACCAAGCTGACGAATCGTTGATGCCTCAGAACGTGTCCCCTCGACTGATCCATTCTTTTAATTAACTTGTGTCACAAACTGCTCTTTTCCCATTTAAAAGGAATAACATCTCATCAATTGTTCGAGCTACCCCTCTAATATTTAGCATTCCTCTGTAGTACCACGTTACAAAAGCTCCCAATTCTTTGTGTGGGCTGTTTATCGTCCATATTGCACAGTGAAAATCTTCACAACAGACTCCCTAACAATTAAATTTATATTCGACGTTAGCAAATTTCTGCTGTTCTGAAACCTTTTTCTTGTTATTATCAGCCTGATTTCTCTGATGCAATCCCTGCTCGAAGATCCGAAGGGGAGACAATCCCGTCATCAGAAAGTCACACAGTAACGCTCCATGATTTTGCGGAAAAATAGCGGCCGTAATTTCCCCTTGGTTTCAGCCAATCGTGGTACCAAGAAGGCAAGAATCACTGGTTTGTTAGTCTGGCCTTTCGACAGATACCACTTTGACGTGGTTGCAACTCCCGTATAATGGAGCTACAGAGGACACCCCACCGCGGCGAGGTCCATGGTTCATTGGAGAGGCTGGGGGCGGGGGCTTATGCCACGGTACATGGCATGAAGAGGAAAGAAGTAGTCATGATATGGCGTAGAAGACGGAGGGGAGAATTACAGCTGATAGGAGGGATACATTTTAGGGCTTACTTCATTGTCTGAGGAAGAGAAGTTGTTGAATTTTCGTTGTGAAATGTTACTGAGGTTGTATAGGTGTAGGATTTCTGGAAGGTGTCGGTACAGTATACCAGATTTAGAAATAGAGGGAGCTTGCTAGTGGTGTAGGATATATATAGAAGTTTAATATAGGCGTGTAGGCGTGAGATTTCAAGATGCTAAAGTATTCATGCGGGCTTTGATAAACGGATTCGTAAGGTAAAATAGAAGGCATAGGGTACACTGATAGCTGATTGTTTCATTTATATTCTTTGCTTTATGGACATTCGGATATGTTGTTAAGCCGGAGAGACACGAGTAAAAGAAACTTGAAACGCTTTTTAAATACTTCTGAATAACGACTGAACTGCAATCTTTCGAATTCGCTCTTTTATTGTCATAAATAGTAGCAAGGAATTAGACGCCAATTTCGATTCTACGGCAACAGCTGCACGGCGTTTTGTGCCAGGTGAGCGCCTGCCGAGAAAACGTACAAGTTGAGCCACTGATTGGCTTCCTCGGCGCTTATATTGAAACAAGCGCCTGTCGTTCGTTCTGCTGGCGTTCACTGTTCGTGATCAGGTCAGCATGTCTGCCTCTGATCTTGTGAGCAACGGAAGCAGGAACTTTACGTTCTTTGACGACCGTCAACTCAGTACTCACGTAAAACGTTAACTATTTTTCCAAATATTTACTTTCTCTATTAAGAACAAAACTATCCTGGCAATGTGACTGCTATTCCCAAGATGAAAATTTTTAAGTTTGATATTTTTGTCTTGAGCTCGTCTCAGTTGCAATGAAAACCTTTCTCAAGAATGTAAAAACCCACCAACAAATTGCAAACCCAATCAAATTATGCTTCCACGTCCTACCTCCACCACAGACGATACATTTTTGTTTCTTCTAAACTGACCTCCAAAACACCCGTCTCTTCAAGCGACCGCGTATCCGCCGTTAACTCATTCTGGTTGCTCTTTCTATTTCACTGTAATGCCACTGCCGCATACTCACAGAATCACTCCCATTTCACATTCTCCCGTCTAGGTATTCTTGTCTGATTCCTATTCCAGCTCCAACACGTGAAGCTTATGTAATCCAATTGGAAAATATCTCCATTAAAATACATCTGATACTCCCATTTTACCTACTTTTCATCCCATCACACAATCCTGTCTACTTGGAGCTGGTCATCGAGCCTCCAGACATCGTCCTTCAGCTGGTATAGAGAAGCACCAACATCATCTCCAGGCCAATGGTCTCCTACAAAATATTCATTACAACATTTAAATCAACTGTTTTTCGTTATGTCATCCATAAGATTTTCATCTTTTATGTTTTGTTTTAACCTCATTGTATTCTGACAAACTATTGCTGAAGTGCAGTTACTCCCTGCTATAAATACCCCCACCCCCATTTTGGAGAATGAAACAACACAGGAAGCGAAAGGCTATTTACACCTTTTACAGAAAACATACGGCAGTTATAAGAGTCGAGGGGCATGAAAGGGAATCAATGGCTGCGAAGGGGCTGAGACAGGGTTGTAGCTTATCCCCGAAGTTATTCAGTCTGAACAATGAGCAAGAAACATTTGGAGGAGGAATTAAAGCTCAGGAAGAAGAAATAAAGACTTTGAGGTTTCACAATGACACTGTAATTGTGTCAGAGACAGCAAAGGACTTGGAAGAGCAGTTGAACGTAATGGACAGTATCTTGAAAGCAGGATAGGCTATAAGATGAACATCGACAAAAGCAAAACAAGGAATGTAGTCGAATTAAATCAGATTCTGAGGGTATTACATTAGGAAAAGAGACATTAAAAATAGTACTTGAGTTTTTCTATTTGGGCAGCAAAGTAACTGATAATGGTCGAAGTAGAGAGGATGCAAAATGTAACCTGGCGATGACGAGAAGAGCGTTTCTGAAGAAGAGAAGTTTTTTAACATCTAATACAGATTTAAGTGCTAGAAAGTCGTTTCTGGAAGTATTTGTAGGGAGTGCAGCTATGTATGGAAGCGAAATATGGATCATAACCAGCCGGCCGGAGTGGCCGAGCGGTTCTAGGCGCTACAGTCCGGAACCGCGCGACCGCTACGGTCGCAGGTTCGAATCCTGCCTCGGGCATGGATGTGTGTGATGTCCTTAGGTTAGTTAGGTTTAAGTAGTTCTAAGTTCTAGGGGACTGATGACCTCAGAAGTTAAGTCCCATAGTTCTCAGAGCCATTTTGATCATAACCAGTTTAGACAAGAAGAGAGTAGAAGTTTCTGAAACATAATGCTACAGAATAATACTGAAGACTAGGTGGCTAAATCACGTAATTAACGAGGAGGTACTGAATAGTATTGGGGAGAAAAGAAATTTGTGGCACAGCCTGAGTAGAAGAATGGACCGATTGATAAGACACATTGTGAGACATCAAGCGATCACCAATTTAGTACTGGAGGAAAGTGCGGGGTGTAAAAATCGTAGAAGGAAACCCAGAGATGAATACAGTAAGCAGATTCAAAATCATGGAGATTGTAGCACCTACTCGGAGAAGAAGAGGTTTGTACAGGATAGAGTTTCATGCAGAGCTGCATCTATCCAGTCTTCAGATTGAACACCACAACAATTTTTATTCATTTATTTCTGTATTTTTTTGAGTCATCACTCTTCTGACTGGTTTGATGCAGCCAGCAACGAATTCCTCTCCCGTGTCAGCCTCTTCACCTCAGAGCAGCTCTTGCAGCCTACGCCTTCAGTTATGTGCTTGATGTATTATAGGCTCTGCCTTACCCTACAGTTTTTACCCTCTACAGCTCCCTCTAGTACTAGAGAGCTTATTCCCCGATGTATTCACACACGCCCTATCATCTTGTCCCTTCTTCTTGATAGTGTTTTCCACGTTTTCATTTCTTCGCCGATTCTGCGGAGAACCTCCTCGTTCCCTACATTACCAGTCCACCAAATTTTCAACATTCATCTGTAGCGCTTCGTCTCAGATGTTTAGATTCTATTCTGTTTCGGTTATTCCACAGTCCATAATTCATTACCATACAATGCTGCGCTCCAGACGTACATTCTCAGTCATTTATTCCTCAAATTAAAGCGCGCATTTCATACTAGTAGATTTCTCTTGGCCAGGAATGTCCGTTTTTCCAGTGCTAGGCCCCTTTTTATGTCCTCCTTGATTAGTACGTCATGGATTTTTTTTCCACAGTAGCAGAATTCCTCGTCTTTGACTAACTCGTGATCACCAATTTCATTGTTAAGGTTCTCGCTGTTCTCGTATCTGCTACTTCTCATTACTTCCGTCTTTCTGGATAATAATTTTGAATTGATTGCTCCTCATGGAGAAGAAGATGAAGAAGAAAGTTAGCCAATTTAGAGCATAACTTTACGTCAAACACATATTCATTTGTAGACGGAGTACGCTGGATGAGCGGCTAAGGCCTGGAAGAAAGGAACATCACCTCATGCACAGAATCCATGAAATATTTAAATCACGACTGTTGGACTGTAGTCTTAATCAGCACCTACCTCTGTAATAATTCTTTTGGTTAAAAAACGGAGGCACGATTTAGAGGTTTGTTGTAATGTCACAGAGAGAACCATCCTGAGAAGTCGGATAATTTGATGTAACTCCGTTTCTCTACTGTCTGACTAAAGCGATTATTTCCCTGTTCTAATTTCGTTGTAAAATATTATCGCGATGCCTTTCATTAATGTTAGATAAAGGTTGGATCTTCACGTTTCTAATATCTTTACCGTAAGGAGAGAAAATTCTGACTGCCAGTTACTGCCTCGTAGCCTCACACAAACCGTTGCCGCCGTTGCCCGGTGTCCTCAGTAGCGGGCTGGTGTTGAGAAACGCTCCTCTATGAGCTAGACTACCCGGTTCCCTAGTCGACGACGCTAACGGACCCCAGCCTGATAGTGATCGACTCAGTAGCAACAAGCTGGAATGCTAACGGTGGAATAAAATTATCGCCAGTGCCACTACCCTGGAGGGAGGTCATATGTGACAGCTGATCGTGGACCACCCGTCGGATGGCCATTTACATCTTGGTGGCGTCCTTTCCGCTTTTCGAAACGAGTAGGCTACGTGTCGACACTGGGTTTTCTCTCTCATTACTCTCGTTATAAATCAACAGCACAAACATGGAATTCCACTGCACATTCATTCTTAAGAGTCATTTGCACGAAACAGTCGTGAATAAGACGGTTGATACGGTAGTCGTTCGTGTACCGACAGTTGAGAAGGCTTGTGTGATGTATTGAGCCGCGCGTGTGGTAAGTGTGTACAGACGTTCATTCGCAGTGCTTGCAATCGTTGATATCAGACGCCTACCGTCAGACAGTTTTAGTAAAAGTGATAAGGTGGCCTGAAATCATCACATGATGACTTTCATTGATCGTTTCTTCAAAAGAAAAAATCAAGCCAAATTTAACAGAACCCCAAAACCCCAAGACTGGCGAAGTTTTACAGAAGCTAGAAATTTAGCACGAACTTCAATGCGAGATGCTTTTAATAGTTCGCACAACGAAACAATTTCTCCATTCGTGGCAGAACCCCCCCCCCCCCTCCAAAAAAAAAAAAATCTGATCGTATGTTAAGTACGCCAGCGGCAAGACGCAATCAATGTCTTCACTACGTTATAACAATGGTGATCTTACTGATGATAGTGACACTAAAGCAGAGTTATAGAACATAGTTTTCCGAAATTCCTTCACCAAACAAGACGAACTAAATACTCCAAGATTAGAATTAAGAACAGCTTTCAACATGAGTAGCTTAGAAGTAGGTATCCTAGGTGTAGCAAAGCAGCTTACATCGCCTAATAAAGGCAATGCCCTCGTTTGAGGTTGTATACTAGTCCGTTCCTTTCAGAATATGCTGATACAATAGCTCCTTACTTAGCAACTTATACAACCGCTCTCTCGCAGAAAGATCTGTACCTAAAGACTGGAAAGTTCCACAAGTGACACCAATAAACAAGAAAGGAAACAGGAGCAACCCACTGAATTGCTGACCCATATCGCTAACGTCGATTTTCAGCAGGATTTTGTAACATATACTGTGTTCGATCATTATGAATTAACTTGAGAAAAACGATACGTTGACGAACGGCCAACACGAATTCAGAAAATGTCATTCTCTTGAAACACAAGAATGAGTGCTATCGTCAGAGGATGTCAAATTGGTTCAACGGTTTTAGATTTACAGAAGGCTTTTGACACAGTTCCTCACAAGCGTCTTGTAACCAAATTGCGTGTCTATGGAGCGTCGCCCCAGTTATGCGACTGGATTCGCGATTTCCTGTCAGAAACGTCACAGTTCGTAGTAACTGATGGGAAGTCATCTAATAAAACAGAAGTAATATGCCACATTCTACAACAAAATGTTATGTTCCTAACCTACACAAACGATTTAGAAGACAATCTGAGAAGCAGTCATAGACTGTTTACAGATGATGCTGTCATTTACCGTCTTGTAGAGTCATCAGATGATCAAGACTAATTGCAAAATGATTTGGACAACATATCGATATGATGCGAAAAGTGGCAAGTAGCCATAAATGATGAAAAGTATGAAGTCATCCACATGAATACTAAAAGAAATCTGAAACTTCCTGGCAAATTAAAACTGTGTGCCGGACCGAGACTCGAACTCGGGACCTATGCCTTTCTCGGGCAAGTGCTCTACCAAGTTCTGCAAGGTATGCAGAAGAGCTTGTGTGAAGTTTGGAAGGTAGGAGACGAGGTACTGACAGAAATGAAGCTGTGAGGACGCGTCGTGAGTCGTGCTTGGGTAGCTCAGTTGTTAGAGCACTTGCCCGCGAAAGGCAAAGGTCCCGAGTTCGAGTCTCGGTCTGGCACACAGCTTTAACTTGCCAGGAAGTTTCATATCAGCGCACACTCCGCTGCAGAGTGAACATCTCATTCTAAAGGAAATCTGCTAAAATTCGGTTACTCGATCAACCACCCAAATCTAAAGGTTAAAAGTTCAACTAAGTACTTAGGGATTACAATAGAGAATAACTTAAATTGGAACGCTCATACAGCTAATGTTGCGGGGAAAGCAAAGCAAAGACTATAATTTATTGGCAGAACATTTAGAAAATGTAACAGGTCTACTAAAGAGACTGCCTACACTACGCTTCTCCGTCCTCTTCTGGGGTATTGCTGTGCGGTGGGCGGATCCGCATCAGGCAGGATTGACGGAGGACATGAAAAAAGTCCGAAGAAGGACAGCTCGGTTGCGTATTATCACGAAATAGGTGACCGAGTGCCACGGATATGATACGATAAATGGGGTAGCACTCATGAAAAGGAAGGCGTTTTCCTTGCGGTGTGATGTTTTAACGAAGTTTCAATCACCAACTTTCTCCTCCGAATGCGAAAATATTTTGTTGACACCAACCAACGCTCCTGGTACAACCAGAGACTTTTCCTTGGTGAGAGGACTGGGAGTGAACTCGGTCTCACGATGCCAACAGAGGAACTACTTGGATCAGCGGCTCCACGGTATGGAAGAACTGCAAAACGATCGGGAGAGCGGTGTGCTGATCACATGGCACTCCATACCGCACCCGCATGACGTGCAAGGCAGAGCACGACACGGCGGCTGGTCTCCAACCATTGGGCCTACACAGCCCGGACGAGGAGTTCGTTTTTGTAATAACGTTTCAAAATAATGTCTATGATCTACAAGGAAACTCAGTTATTAACTTTAGACATTTTTGGAGCGGAGAAGATGAAGACTTGATTTGATTTTAACGAAACAGGTCAAGTATAAACACACAGCGCTCCATCTGTTCGCTCACAGCCTTCCCTATATACACGCCATGGAGTTCTTCAACTACAGCTACAACTACAGCTCTATACATACTGCACCAGTCACTGTATAGTGCGTGGCGGGGGGCACCCTCTACCACTACTAGTTGTTTCTGCAACAGCCTTCTGACTTGTTTTGTGTACGAAGGGGATATCAGCTCAGTTGTTTGCCAACTTATTTGGTATAAAGCTCTCAAATGTTGCCGATATTATTTATTTGAATTCAAGCCACATCTGGTCTACACTTACATTGTTAATTTGGAAGGAGTGGAGATTGTCTCTCAGGAAGGTCTCATGCAAATTTTTATCTGCTTTTTTGAATACACATATTTTTCGTTATTTGCGGTGGACTTGGGAGTTACGGTATTCAGTCTCGCTACAACAACCCTGCGTTCATTAAATCCTGTATCCGTTTTGATGCTCGTTTCTAGCTCGGGATTTTTTGTTGCTATGAGATCAAATGCGTTTTCACTACCGTTTACAGTTCGAGTGGGCCTATGAACTAATTGCTCGAAATAATTTTCAGAGAATGCGTTTAGCGCAATTTCGGATGATGTTTTATACGCACCTCTGGATTTAAATACGTATTTTCGCCAGCGTATCGATGATAAATTGAAGTTACCACGAACTATAATTGTATGAGTCGATTACGTGTTTGAAATGACTCAATACTATGAAATTAGAAGTAAAAGCTTCAGACAGCCAAGATTGCTATGACACAGCTTTTATTTTGAATACCCGTTTCAGGAAGTTACGTTGCATATTCGGATCTTATGCAATACATTTCGGTAAAGTCTTAGTTATTGGACGAAGACGAGTGATCATGTATACGGTGAAATACATGTGGAATTTTATGTTCTATTCAAATGGCTCTGAGCACTATGGGACTCAACAGCTGTGGTCATAAGTCCCCTAGAACTTAGAACTACTTAAACCTAACTAACCTAAGGACATCACACACATCCATGCCCGAGGCAGGATTCGAACCTGCGACCGTAGCGTTTATGTTCTATACTTGACATGGCGACATGCTATTTTTTTTTCATGTTCTAGTAATTTCCTTTCATGACGTGGCTCGGTATGATGTGCACAAGGTCGAGACACATTGAAATGCGTTGCATAAAACCCGAGGTCGGTAACACAGCTTACTGAACCTGGTAATCAAAATAAATGATATATTACGGCGATCTTCGCTGTCTGAAATTTTTAATTCTAATTCCACATTAATCTAGGTCGCCCCCATAGTTGAAGCATGTCAAGAATATACGAACTCAATACCCCTCAAAATTTTCCCACTAGACCGGAAAATTTTTCCAGACGTGGCATCCACCCTCTTATACTATTTCTGTGCTTAAATATCACCACTGCACCCTCGAATGACTTGGTGACAAATGTAAGCCAGCAAAACAAGTCAGGAGGAGTGACACTACACTCACCGAGAATGACTTCCGTTGGTAGAATTGCGACATTACTCAGCAGGGCGTCATTAAAGGCAAGCAACGACAAATTGCGGAACCGCACCTCGCTGCGGTCGGTCCTCCTTTCATCAGGAGCTGAGCGAGGAAGCTAATCAGCGAACGACAATAACAGGGCTGCTTCACGCTCAGGCTTTCATTCCTCCTCAGAACATTCAAATAGATTAATGCGTGAGTGATGAATCATAGTCTCTTAACTGTTCCAGGAATGGAACGTAAAGTTGATTCGAATATGGACGCCCCACATCTGCAGACTTTTCTTTTTTGTTCTGTTAAAGGATAGCCACCTACAGTGTCACTGCACAAAATGGTCAGGGGGAAAAAAGCCAGGTTCTTCACTTCTTTTTCGAAACTGCGTTATTGCTACTGCTGGATTCAGACTGATCATAAGAGTCCGTTGGGAGGCTAAAACCAGCAAAAGAATCAAGCTAGTCCAGAGATATTAACATTCAAAGCATTGCTGTAAGGAGAAAGAATCAGGTAAGCCAAATTTTCACAAATTTTCAGGGGCAAGTCACTGGTGAATCATCTGAGCACGAGAGGGAAGAGCAAACAGAATTCTGATGCAGTCGCTTCCCCTAGTAAATCAGAGGCAACGAAAAAAGATGATGAAGTCGGCTATCTGCATAGACTTGATGTTTATTTTAAGCGGAAACTTTCGATGAATCCGTTTAATATCCATGTCCTTCCAACAGGTGAATCCTTTTTTATGTTTATCCTGAATGCGCTGCAAGAAAGGACGCAAATGAAGTGAAATCCTTCCTGTCTCACTTCATCATTCATGTCTTCAATGAGGACACTGAAGATCTCTATACAAGGTGTCCCGAAGAAAGGCCAATATTCAGGGATACAACAGGAACGATCATTAGTAGAAAAAAAAACGCAGTGGGCCCTAAAATGCATACCGTAAGTGCTATGGGCATTTATTCAGCAGAAGAGATGTTCCACATAGCAAGGATGAAAAGGTGCTCATAGCTCTTCAGGTATGGGCTTTAGGAACCATGTTTACCAGACAATTTTTTCTAGTTTTGGTCCATACTATCTCCTCCAAAATTATCGAAAGCAAAAAGCTTGCATTAGAAGAGATTTGTTACGCAATATCGAAGATGGGATTTTCATAGCTCTTCAAGGTACCGTGTCAGAGCCCACGTTTACGAGATTTCTTTTCTTCGAATGATGGTTTCTGTCTTATCCCACAATCCTCACAGTTCCTTGTGTGACATTCTGTATATTTTGTGATTCTCCTGATGATCAAAATAAAAAATTCACTGCCTTGTCCCTCATTCATTAAAGGTCCCTGAATTCAATTACTGGCCTGAAAAAGACAAAAATTACATCCTCTGTATGTGGCCATCCGTACTTTTAGTGTGATAATAATGTCGGATTATTGTACTCATAAAGCTCTGATGGGGACACCCGAAGATTTCAAGGAAATGATCGAAGCACCCCGATGTAAGCCACCTACTTTGAGAGTGGTCATTGATAATGAAGAAAACACTGTTGCATTCAAAGCGATCTGCAAAATGGCCTCGCAAAACTCAACCTATTAACTTAATATCACCTCAATCTAGCCACTGCCGCATGGTGAAGCATGGAACGACTTACCACAGAGAACTGCAAACTGGCATCATAAGGACACCATGATAATGTCAACATACTAATGGGTTGTTTAAACTGCCCCAAACCGCTTATAATTCCATATTTAACTTCAGAATTTCTTGTGTGTCTAGTGCACAACAGTTCTGCAGTTGCTTCCGTTCCCTGTAATCTAACTCGAAAAATTACGTTCTCTGTTCTAGATATCCTTCCAAAACCCAGAGGAAAATGTAAAGATTTGCGAAACCTGATTAAGTTTTCGTCCTGGTGCCGTGAAATTCTTCAGTCAACTGTCTCACATCAAAATGTGGGTGATATGTGTACTATCATTGTATTATCATATTATCATAATCAGAAATTCGTTTAGTCATGGTCATTGTGGAACTGTTGCGTCTGTTTCACTTGACTTACTTGTTTCTTTCCCCTTACAGTCTCGCGTTTGACTGCTTTTTAGGAAACTACTTCATTCAGGGAACACTCCGGATGCCGTCAACGCTATTGCCACATTCTATGTGGCCAAGAAGTTCAGTTTAAGAAATAAAAAGTATTGTCTATTCTCATAAATTGATGTAAACGCAGTTCAGACATTAAAATCTCGAATATTATAGTTATTGACTTATCTGGTTTTCCACAGACCCTTCAAATATTGGTCATTCCCCTTAAAAGACCACGCTGGTCACTTTGGAGTGTTGTATAGAATTATCAGGCGCTCATATGACCATTCACAGCTGACGTTAAGTGTGGAGTGGTGTGTATGTGTCAGTCGGGTGTACGGAATCAGCTAAGTAAGATCGGTCTAGGTGAAGAAGTGTCAAAACGGCAGACAAGAGCTATTGCTTTTGAATGTGACAATATCCACGCCGTGAATGAAGTACTCGATCTGTTGGTGTATCAACATATATTGAATTGTTCAGGGTGGCAACAAGGAACTGAATACCACTCGCTGCCATAAACACACATCAACATAATTATTTCGAAATTCATGGTAAGGAAAACAGACTGGCCTTGAGGCATGCATATATATTCATTTGCGATAATTGGAGAAAGCTGCACAAGCCAAGGTCGCTAAGAAAAGCATTTTATTGAATGACGGTTTTTACAAAGCTATATTGACATCATCAGATCTTATGCCTTAAAATCTGGACGTTTATTTCAGTATTTTTGGTAACTCAGTTTTGCCATTTCTACTACATCTTTATGATGAGTATTCTGCGGACATTTCCGTCTTCCAAGAATAGCCTTATTGACACGGCTGCATACATGCGTTCCTGGTTTGATAAACAGTCGGCGGAAAACGTCTGGGACTATTTAGAACAAAGGGTGAGATGCAGCAACCAACATTCCCACATTTGAACAACAATCAGTGGCTTCAGCTGGATGCAATATACTTTACAGTCACATTAACGTGATCATGTGTCAAAAGCATGAATAAAACTTTTGCTCGGTGGACCGCCGCGAGACGTGCCGGTGGAGAGTCTGTGAGCTGCTGGGAGGCACCGACAGGGACCTGAAACCATGTCGAGTCCAGTGGCGTGGCCAGCTGCGATAGGTTTCTCTGCTGAAGAACCATGGCGTGTAAAGGCCAGTTGAAATCGTCCCACAGATTCTCGATTGGGTTTAAATCTGGGGAGTTTGGTGGCCCGTGCCGTAAACCGATATTTTAGAACCACCTACGTACACTGTGAGCCCTGTGACACGTTGGATTGTCCTGCTGGTAGATGCCATCGTGCTGAGGAGAAACAAATATAGTGCCGAAACTAGTAATTCTGTAATTTTGTTGCCGGGCGAAGTGGCCGTGCGGTTAAAGGCGCTGCAGTCTGGAACCGCAAGACCGCTACGGTCGCAGGTTCGAATCCTGCCTCGGGCATGGATGTTCGTGATGTCCTTAGGTTAGTTAGGTTTAACTAGTTCTAAGTTCTAGGGGACTAATGACCTCAGCAGTTGAGTCCCATAGTGCTCAGAGCCATTTTGTAATTTTGTTAACATATTATCTTGGCAAATAAATCTGTTTCCAAAAGAAGACTACAATACAAAAACAAACTGCATGTAGGGCTGTATATGATCCGCAAGGGAAGATACATACTTGTATTGATCCATTTTGCCTTCCGGAATGAGATCACCCAGCTAATACCACGAAAAATTTCTCTGGAGGATAACGCAAGAGTATTTGCAGGGTGTTTGCTTTAAGACGTTTCACACCATTCACGCCAACGGTCATCAGTCAGAAGTGATACAAGACATGTTTCCCTAGAAAGCCACGTGTCATCACTTAATGGACGTCCAGCTCCAGTTAATATTGCATTGTCATCGACTTCTGAGCTATGCTGAAAGTTCCAAGTGTCTTGCTCACCTGGAAGTGAGTTTAAATTCAATAGCAGAATTTAAACCGAACAAACAGACAAGAAAGCTACCTAATAAAAACGTTTTAAAAAGTCCAGTAAGCATGAGCTCTAAAATGCATAGTTTAAGAGCTATGAGCACTTGTTTAATAGAACAGATGTGTTTCAAAGTAGCGAAGATGAGCAAGTGTTCACAGCTTAAGCATTTTAGAGTCCATGTTTACTTCACTTTTTTCCTTCATTTGATCCATACTACCTCCTCCCAAAAACGGAGAGCAAAAAGCTTGCAGTAGAAGAGACATGTTTCATAGTATCGAAGATGAACAAGTAAGGTATGCAATTTACAGCCCATGTTTATTGGACTTTTTTTCTTGTTTTCATGCCTACTTTTTCTTTAACACCTAGTAGATGTTTTCTTAGGTTCAGTTAAATGACTGTTATTTATGCATCCTTTGTCATCAGCCATCTGGCACACTGGAAACGTCCTTCACATAAGGGTTATTGACCATACAGATTAAAAGAACAAGGAAAATAATTAAGGGTTTCCGCTTGCTGTGTTTATGTTCTCATTATCTCTTGAAAAACTGTTGCGAAAATTAGCACCAATCTTATGGTCATTAAAACTATAATCATTACCGCTAACGTAGCATTTATTATTAAAATATTTGGAACGTCAAAAGTTTAGCTTCTCGTAAATAACTGTAACATTCCTTACAATTTTGGCACAACATTTTTTAGACAACTGTGTAATCCTATGAAAATTTGTGTGAGACAACTATGGGAGAAGGTTAAGGTATTATGATATAACAGACAAACCGTATAACAGACAAAATTGTCTAAAATGGTCCATCAGAAATTTAAAAAAATCCAGAAACTGCGAAAGAAAATAGCACTCCAAAGGCGATCTAAACTCTTGTGGATGTTAATGACGAATGGAGATGCAGCAACATCCATATGTTTGGGTTTAGAAATATCTTTTTATCGTTTTAGCTCTGTCGGATGTTTATGACAGAACTTAAAAACTTACTCTAATGTGTGGTAATATGATCACTGCAAAAATGCATGCTGTATTCTGTCAAAACTGACGCTCCCTTTCTCCTTCCCATCCTTTCCACTGGTTCTACTGTATCACTTTCAACATACTAAATTAGGAATACTTTCGTAGATATGTTAATCGTATGAAGATGAAAGCAGACGTGCACAATGCATTTAAAAATGTATTCGAAAAACCGTAGCAGTGCTGCAAGATAAAGTGGGAAGCCAAAAGTAAACAACAGCACTTTTCATGGGCAGATTTTACAGTGTTGCCATTACTGAAACAAATAAGCTTCTGTTCAACATGGAGGAGGAAAAAACTGAAACCAATCAAGATTTAAAATTTAAAGATAAGAAATCCTGTTCTATCATTATTACTGTTTCCGATATTTGTATACCGTATGGTGACAGTTCAGAAATAGTACTGACTGAGAAAATTACTAGTCTGAGTGGGTTTTACTGTATCAGAAATAAGGTAACTATAATAGTAAACGAATCCCACTACAAGAAACTGGGAAGATCAAAATATAAGGTAATGAAAAGCAAGACAAAATATTACAGCAT
This sequence comes from Schistocerca serialis cubense, assembly GCF_023864345.2. Taxonomy (NCBI): domain Eukaryota; kingdom Metazoa; phylum Arthropoda; class Insecta; order Orthoptera; family Acrididae; genus Schistocerca; species Schistocerca serialis. The sequence goes on from NC_064641.1 coordinate 261,918,474, forward strand.
ATAAAGCGAGTTTGCTCTCAATGTTAACATTAGACAATGGGCTCATGATGCGAATCGAATTAAGATGCACCATACTGAGGCCCAAACACTTATATTTCTGCCACTTTAAGAAACATTTTCTCTTACACCAGATGCACGATAAAGACAATTCTTATGATGTACCATGGGGGAAATAATTGACACTTACTGTTGAAGAGATTTCAGTATATTGGTAAAAATTTCATCAACTTTAATTGGCGCTGATGTTTTATCTTTTGACATATTTTGAAAATGCTGTGATAAAAGTGGGAACCAATGTGCTGTACAGAGACTTGTCAGTTCACTTGACAACTTTTTATAGCAAGGAAGCAAATCTCCAGAAATGAAATTTTAAGTTTCAGAAAAAGTTTACTGAAGCCTCGGGTAATGGGAAGGATTTTCTGAGTCACTAGATGATTCTTCATCTGCGCTTATTTTACCAGCTTTGTTCCTCAGCCTAGTTTGCCTCTACAAACCCTTCTTTTTCCTTTCATCATTCCTCTTCCAGACGTTATCAGTGAATGACATAGCACCGATTAGGCAGTTTACTTTGTCGTGTGTGGCAACATAAAAATATTCTCCAAAGTATAGAGGATAACATACATAGATCTTGAACTTTTACATGGATTACGTCCAAATGGACCACACACTTTATGCAAACAGGACAGATACCAAGCAACAGAGCATTTTTATACGTATACTCAGATTATCAACAGATGTACCGTCTCACACTGAGTTACTAAGAAACATTAGTCCACAGAATCAGAATGAGTGAAGAAATTGATCTGGACGAGTATTTTCTTCCGCATCTTCATGAAGTTTCTTTGCACTGGATGTCATAGACCTATAAGGATCCGTAATTTTATAACTACTACTAATTAATACTGAGCATTGCCTACATAATCACTATTAGCATAAACTGTTATCATGGACCTTTGTAGGCATTTCTCTGTAAGAACCCAGCCTCTGAATCACGCCATATATGCGCTGAAAAAACCATGTTTGCTAGGTAGGTTTGCAACAGGGTAGTCGTGGTGAGTGGTGCTTATCTCCGATTTGCTGATGTAATTTGACGTCTATCCTACCTCTCTGACTGGTTCGAGCCTCATTCATCCGTCTGTGATTGTTAGAGGAACTTGTTTTCAGAATACACAGACATGATACTTCTGGATCGCGAAGATCACGGTAATGGAAGAGATGCTCGTCGCCTTTATTTTGATCGTTACGCACAACGTCCGACTCTATCGCATATCTTTTTCGCCTGAATTACGCAACGGCTTCGAGAAAGGGTACGTCCACCGTCTGTGGTGCTCCCAGGAGACACTGCACTCCCGAATTAGAAAACGTCGTACTGCATCATGTTGAAGAGAATCCGCCAAGGAACACACGAGCAATTGTGCGTACAATGCATGTTGCACCCAGCACCGTCTGGTATGTTGTGTATGTCCAACAACTACACCTATGCCATCTCCAACACTCCATACTACCTCTAACACTCATAAACACGTGAATGAGGCTCGAACCAAGCGAGAGAGGTAGGGCTGACGTCAAATGACGTCAGCCAGTCCGACGTAAGCACGCCCACCATGGCTACCTTGTTGCAAACCTATACAGCAAACATATTTTCAAACGACTGTAGCACGGATACGGTACGTTTCCAGACTCTGGTTCGTATTCAAAATATTACGTACTCACTTCCCTCTACAAGCCCTAGAAGTTTGTAACGGGAATTTCCGAACAGCCTGCATACGCTTGTTTTCTGAAGTAAGCATAGCTTTGAAATAAAAAAAGAATACTTTTCTTAACAGTTTTATTTCTACGTGAAAGTCCGTACTTAAATCTACTTTTCTACACAAATGTCCCAACATTAAGGCACTTATCGCAACATGCAGCCAGCTTTGAATACCATCATGGCAGAAATGTACCGCTTGAGCATAAATTTCGAGAATTTAAATGTTCTGTAACAATTATATAAAACACACTTCTTGACACTTGTGAGTAATGCGATGGTACGGAAATGGGTGAGAGTCTTTAAAGGTGGACGTACGGATATGAATTATGAGGTACGAAGCCATTACTGATGGTTTGGTGCAGAAACTTGATGAAAAAGCGAGAGAGAATAGACGCTAAATGATTTCGACGTTATGTTATGAGTTTACTCTAGTAACAAGAAGTGTACTTTATTTAGTTGTTACAGAACGTTTAAATCATCGAATCGCAGATTTCTGCGAGGATGGTATTCAAAGCCGGTTGTACAATGCGATAAGTGCCTCAGTATTTGTCGGAATTATATAGAAAAGAAAATTAAAGTACAGGTTTTCATGTAAAAATAGAACAGTACTTACTTAAGAAAGGAATCACTGAAATTTTTCGGATAGCATGTCTTAACCAACCTACGTCAGCATATGTTCCCAAAATAAATTACGAACACTTAGAATTAAGCTAAACACAAAACACCTACGTTAGGGAAGTCTCTACACAGGAGGAAAAAAAGAGAAAAAAACTCTTTTCCTGGGTCCGAATCTATTAAAAGGACTTCCATATCTGGTCTGGGACAGATGAAATGTCTCATGGAAATCAAATCAATTTCGTTGTTATCCCATTTTATAACGTCTGGTCACAAGCTAGCGAATTCGTACTCCTGAGCAACTAAAATATTTCGCAGTGGGATGTTTGCTTCTACTGTCAGCCACTGACGCTGTAAGCCAAGCAGGGTGGTTGCGCAGGGGCTGGGTAGGCCACCCGCGACGCACTCACCGTCGAGGTACTGCTGGAAGCGCGGCGGCCGCGTGAACACCAGCTCCATGGGCGCCGCTGGCTGACTGCTGGGGCGACGCTACACGCTGCACGCTGGCGTCCACCGGCACTTGTAACTCGATCAACGCCCCCTCCCCCCCTCCTCCTCACTGCCCGCCCCTCCTTCGCCCCTGGCACTGTCCCTGCTACCGCACCCGCTGATATTGACAGCTGACGTGCCACTCTCACAGAGCCGTTAATCCTCTGTCGACAGCTCCTAAATCCTCCGTACTACAGTGCCATCCAGGAACAGCAACCAGCTGCACAAATACGAGGGGCGTTCAATAAGTAATCCAACACTTTTTTCCTGAAAGCAGGTTGGTTCTATTCAGGATTCAAATACAGAATATTATTCCACACTGTTTTGTCTGCCAACCCTCTTTTGCAACATTACTTCCATTCAATACGACGACCTTACGCCACTGTACTGGAAGGCCTGTATGCCCGTGTGGTACCAGTCTACTGGTGGACGTCAGAGCTAACCTCATGCTGCATCAGTCATATCCCCGTCATCCATGACATGGCTTTGGCCTGGAACATTTTCTTCGGAGGAGAGGTGGTGGGGAACCACTCCATGGATTGCCGTTTTGTTTCCGGTTCGAAGTAATGAACCCACGTTTTTCTCGCCTGTGACGATGTTCGACAAAAAATCGTCACGATCAACTTCGTAACGAGTAAGCAATTCCGCACAGATGGTTTTCGTTGCTCTTTATGATCTGTTAAGCGGTGAGGAATCCAGCGGGCACACACCTCTGAGTTCCACAAATGGCGAACAAGTGTGTCAGCACTACCAATAGAGACGTCCAGTTGATCAGCAAAGTGTTTCATCGAGATCCGTCGATCACCTCGAATGAGAGTGTCCGCACGTTCCAACACTGCAGGACTGTGTGCGACCACCTGGAACGCAGGAGATCGGACACGTTTCCGCGACCTTGCTCCAATGATGACATACGCCTCGCCCCATGACTCAACGTGCTTTTTTTCACTGCAAGGTCTCTGTAGACATTTTGTAAGCGCCGATGAATATTGCGATGACATGATTTTCCACAAAAAGAAACTCAGAGCAGCTCTCTGCTTGGAACGCACCTCCGTTACTGACGGCACTATGAGGGTTTCGTATAGCGCCGCAACGTATGAGAACTTCAGGGAACTGTAGGGGCCGAAGCAGGAGTATTCCACGATGTCTCACAACTAATTCCGCATTTTTTCAAGCGGGAATTGGCGAGAAAAAAATGTTTTGCATCATTTATTGAACGTTCTTCGTAAAAAGTAAGTGGCAGTTTTTTTCCTAGATCAAAGCCCATTCTTAGTGAGCAATCTTACGATTTTACAAAACAGCTCTCTCTGCATCTGGCCGACTGGTACAACAACCGTATAAGGATCATTTTTGAACAAATCGGTTGCGAAGATACTGCCTTAATGATGCAATTAAACAATTTTTTAAGTTACCTAACCCGTTAATTGGTGTTTTCAGGGGGTTCACTGGCCATCAGTGGAAGTCACCGAACAGGTGGCACAGTTATTATCACTATGCTTCATGGTTAAACTGCAAGAACAAGGAGAGGTGTTTCAAGTTTGTTGCAGTATTATTTTTCAAATTACTTTTCCCTTAATGGTTGGTCGAATTAGTAGAATAATTTTCGAAACTTTGGAAAGAGAGGAGACCTTAAGTGGGTTTCGTAAGAAAATTATATCACAACTTCAAGGCACTCCTAGGAGGAAGAAGATGATTGACCAGCATGTAGTTGGTGTACAAGCAGGTAATAAACCACAAGGCGAATACGTTGATAGTGTGCTGGTAGCCATCCTATCCCTTTGTGTTTTGGGAAATATTCTGGAGATCATGTGACGGGAAGACCTTTCTAGGATACTGTTTTCCGACTGACCTTAGTCTTCCACTGATCTGTCAGTGGGGATTGGGAATATGAAGTACGGAGATTAAAAGCTGAGCAGTCTGAACAGAAGCTCTTGGGAAGCTAGTTGTGGAGTGAATCGACTGACCAAATTAAGATGCAAGGCGTTCGCTGTGGAGCGTGTTTTCGCTGTGGAGTACAGGGCAATCTGCACGAACTGTGAGGTGCCAGCAATAGGCGTCCAAACAGCTGACGCCTGCGAACCGCTGACACCACCGAGCCGTGGAGCCGTCATGTGGTCACGCCGTTACTGTATCGCAGGAAACGCGCAGGGAGTAAGTTGCTTTTACACTAAGTGTGCGCCGAGCTCGGCTCTGAACCTGTGTGCACTCTGCTTGATGCTAGGAGGCACGCCTCGCTTGTCGATTACATTTGGTATCGTAGATACAGGTTAGTAGATGAGTTCCCTGACTTTCAAAGAGTTAACCAAAATTACAGATCGGTGTTGGAAAGCCTTAGAGGTAGTACTTCAGGGCCGATTTAATGTACGTAATCGTGAATTGACATGGCCGACAAGGGTAAAGGTGCTAACCATTAAGGTGTTGCTGGGTTGCAATTTTTTGAGACGACGTTGTGTATACTTGATTATTAGGAGGGAGGCTATTATTTTAAACAGACAGAGAAAAGGTATACCCTTTGCGCTCACGGTAATAGCACTAGCGTGTGGAATGTGACTGCAGAAAGGCCTAAGTTGGAGGTGGAGAATCTCTCTCAGTCGGATGACTCAGGATTGTTAAAGTTATTAAAAGAGTTTCCTGAGGCCGTGACAGATTGGTTTGGGATGACCGGCAAGACTGAATATCACACCTGGTTAACTGATCGTAATCCAGTGTGCCAGACGGCGTACTGTCTTTCACCTCCTAAGGTGAAACAATTGCACACAACTGTGAACCAGTTGCTGGGTGATGGTGAGGTTACAGCGACGGTGTTGCCATATGCAACTCCGATGTTTTTGGTCCTTAAGACGAATGCTGAGGGAACAGGCCTGAGTTGCCCTCGAGCAGTGAAGGCGTGCGCATCACTGGTGCAGGGCGCTACCTGTGCTGAGCTAGAAGAAGAGCTGCGAAGCCGTGCTCCGACTGTGGCGCGACGCTGAGCAAATTGTCGTGCTTCGTTATTACGACACAGCAAAGTGGGCAGAAACGGGCAGGAGTAGAAGAAGGCAGACACAGAGAAGCTGCCTTCGACACCGCAACCCACTGGGAATGCGGAACGGAAGCGCGACGAGCATCATGTACCTGTCCCCCCTCTGTATATTCAGTGCATTAGAGGGTCGTGGAGAGAGATGTTTGATGTCGTAGACAGCTGCTGCAGGGAAGAAGTAGGCGTAGAGTCCCTGGTCTCAGACGCCACCGTCCAGCTGCAGGCAGCGAGCATGGCCGACCACGGCGCACTGAAGAGGCTGTGGCCGCCCACACTGTTGACCCACCTACTGTGGAGAAGACGACCGCGCCGAAACAGTGCGAGAAGCAATTCAAGGCTTTGATCAGAGGGCTGCCCTGGATCTTTGATGAAAAGACGGTCCAAGAGGGGCTGTCACGTGCCGGATTCTGGGGTGCGACAACTAAGCTGCACAACCGGACGAATAAGAAGAGGCCGCCGCTGTATATCGTCGTAGTGGAAACTGCGACGGATGGCAGCGACATCTTCGGGATAGGAAGCTCTTAGGCTTTCCTGTGACCTCCGAAGCTCTCCACCTAGGTGTGGACCCTAAGCCCCAGTGCTTCATGTGCCAAGCTGAAGGGCATGTGGTAAAATACTGCCGCAGCTCGCGACGGTGCGTAAAGTGCGCCGGCGCGCATGACACCCGCACCTGTGACAGACGACGAAAAGAGGCACCAACTTGTGCTCGCTGCGGCGCGCCACATGTGGCAAACTGGCTTGGCTGCCCAGCTTTCGCCAGCGACGGCTGCGCTTGCGACAAGGCGCAAACCGAGAAGACACGACGACGGCGCCATAAGCGCCGCCGAACGAGCAACCGGAAGGATAGAAGACAGCTCCCACTGCCCACAGGCGGCCGAAATATCGTACCAGTGAGAGTGGCACGGGGGGATCGGCTGCCGGCGGTAGCACAGCAGGAGCCGCAAGGGCAGGATATGAGCGCCATGCTTTCGGCCGTGGCGTTTTATCAACATCTGGTAGATACTTAACGAAAGTACTGGAATGATGTTGTTGTTGTTGTGGTCTTCAGTCCTGAGACTGGTTTGATGCAGCTCTCCATGCTACTCTATCCTGTGCAAGCTTCTTCATCTCCCAGTACTTACTGCAACCTACATCCTTCTGAATCTGCTTAGTGTATTGATCTCTTGGTCTCCCTCTACGATTTTTACCCTCCACGCTGCCCTCCAATGCTAAATTTGTGATCCCTTGATGCCTCAAAACATGTCCTACCATCCGATCCCTTCTTCTAGTCAAGTAGTGCCACAAACTTCTCTTCTCCCCAATCCTATTCAATACCTCCTCATTAGTTACGTGATCTACCCACCTAATCTTCAGCATTCTTCTGTAGCACCACATTTCGAAAGCTTCTATTCTCTTCTTGTCCAAACTGGTTATTGTCCATGTTTCACTTCCATACATGGCTACACTCCATACAAATACTTCCAGAACGACTTCCTGACACTTAAATCTATACTCGATGTTAACAAATTTCTCTTCATCAGAAACGATTTCCTTGCCATTACCAGTCTACATTTTATATCCTCTCTACTTCGACCATCATCAGTTATTTTACTCCCTAAATAGCAAAACTCCTTTACTACTTTAAGTGTCACATTTCCTAATCTAATCCCCTCAGCATCACCCGATTTAATTTGACTACATTCCATTATCCTCGTTTTGCTTTTGTTGATGTTCATCTTATATCCTCCTTTCAAGACACTGTCCATTCCGTTCAACTGCTCTTCCAAGTCCTTTGCTGTCTCTGACAGAATTACAATGTCATCGGCAAACCTCAAAGTTTTTACTTCTTCTCCATGAATTTTAATACCTACTCCGAATTTTTCTTTTGTTTCCTTTACTGCTTGCTCAATATACAGATTGAATAACATCGGGGAGAGGCTACAACCCTGTCTCACTCCTTTCCCAACCACTGCTTCCCTTTCATGCCCCTCGACTCTTATAACTGCCATCTCGTTTCTGTAGAAATTCTAAATAGCCTTTCGCTCCCTGTATTTTACTCCTGGCACCTTCAGAATCTGAAAGAGAGTATTCCAGTTAACGTTGTAAAAAGCTTTCTCTAAGTCTACAAATGCTAGAAACGTAGGTTTGCCTTTTCTTAATCTTTCTTCTAAGATAAGTCGTAAGGTTAGTATTGCCTCACGTGTTCCAACATTTCTACGGAATCCAAACTGATCCTCCCGAAGTCCGCTTCTACCAGTTTTTCCATTCGTCTGTAAAGAATTCGTGTTAGTATTTTGCAGCTGTGACTTATTAAACTGATAGTTCTGTAATTTTCACATCTGTCAACACCTGCTTTCTTTGGGATTGGAATTATTATATTCTTCGTGAAGTCTGTGGGTATTTCGCCTGTCTCATACATCTTGCTCACCAGATGGTAGAGTTTTGTCATGACTGGCTCTCCCAAGGCCATCAGTAGTTCTAATGGAATGTTGTCTACTCCCGGGACCTTGTTTCGACTCAGGTCTTTTAGTGCTCTGTCAAACTCTTCACGCAGTATCGGATCTCCCATTTCATCTTCATCTACATCCTCTTCCATTTCCATAATATTGTCCTCAAGTACATCGCCCTTGTATAAACCCTCTATATACTCCTTCCACCTTTCTGCCTTCCTTTCTTTGCTTAGGACTGGATTGCCATCTGAGCTCTTGATATTCATACAAGTGGTTCTCTTATCTCCAAAGGCCTCTTTAATTTTCCTGTAGGCAGTATCTATCTTACCCCTAGTGAGACAAGCCTCTACATCCTTACATTTGTACTCTAGCCATCCCTGCTTAGCTATTTTGCACTTCCTGTCAATCTCATTTTTGAGACGTTTGTATTCCTTTTTGCCTGCTTCATTTACTGCATTTTTATATTTTCTCCTTTCATCAATTAAATTCAATATTTCTTCTGTTACCCAAGGATTTCTATTAGCCCTCGTCTTTTTTCCTACTTGATCATCTGCTGCCTTCACTACTTCATCCCTCGGAGCTACCCATTCTTCTTCTACTGTATTTCTTTCCCCCATTCCTGTCAATTGTTCCCTTATGCTCTCCCTGAAACTATGTACAACCTCTGGTTCTTTCAGTTTATCCAAGTCCCATCTCCTTAAATTCCCGCCTTTTTGCAGTTTCTTCAGTTTCAATCTGCAGTTCATAACCAATAGATTGTGGTCAGAATCCACATCTGCCCCTGGAAATGTCTTACAATTTAAAACCTGGTTCCTAAATCTCTGTCTTACCATTATGTAATCTATCTGATACCTTTTAGTATCTCCAGGATTCTTCCAGGTATACAACCTTCTTTCATGAATCTTGAACCAAGTGTTAACTATGATTAAGTTATGCTCTGTGCAAAATTCTACAAGGCGGCTTCCTCTTTCATTTCTTCCCCCCAATCCATATTCACCTACTATGTTTCCTTCTCTCCCTTTTCCTACTGACGAATTCCAGTCACCCATGACTATTAAATTTTCGTCTCCCTTCACTACCTGAATAATTTCTTTTATCTCGTCATACATTTCATCAATTTCTTCATCATCTGCAGAGCTAGTTGGTATATAAACTTGTACTACTGTAGTAGGCAAGGGCTTTGTGTCTATCTTGGCCACAATAATGCGTTCACTATGCTGTTTGTAGTAGCTAACCCGCACTCCTATTTTTTTATTCATTATTAAACCTACTCCTGCATTACCCTTACTTGATTTTGTATTTATAACCCTGTAATAACCTGACCAAAAGTCTTGTTCCTCCTGCCACCGAACTTCACTAATTCCCACTATATCTAACTTTAACCTATCCATCTCCCTCTTTAAATTTTCTAACCTACCTGCCCGATTAAGGGATCTGACATTCCACGCTCCGATCCGTAGAATGCCAGTTTTCTTTCTCCTGATAACAACGTCCTCTTGAGTAGTCCCCGCCCGGAGATGCGAATGGGGGACTATTTTACCTCCGGAATATTTTACCCAAGAGGACGCCATCATCATTTAATCATACAGTAAAGCTGCATGTCCTTGCGAAAAATTACGGCTGTAGTTTCCCCTTGCTTTCAGCCGTTCGCAGTACCAGCACAGCAAGGCCGTTTTGGTTAATGTTACAAGGCCAGATCAGTCAATCATCCAGACTGTTGCCCCTGCAACTACTGAAAAGGCTGCTGCCTTTCTTCAGGAACCACATGTTTGTCTGGCCTCTCAACAGATACCCCTCCGTTGTGGTTGCACCTACGGTACGGCCATCTGTATCGCTGAGGCACGCAAGCCTCCCCACCAACGGCAAGGTCCATGGTTCATGGGGGGACTGGAGTGGAAGTTACTCAATTTCAACCAGGTTATTTTTTCGTGGAAACAAGTACATGGACCCTAGTTAACAACACTCATTCTCTCCCGCCAGAACGAATGTAATTTACGTGCATAAGATACGGCTGTCTCTGTAGCTCCCTCAGAAAGTTCTTTCGGCACACAGTTGTGTCGACTATCTCCTTTATTATATTTAAACTGCCGTGTAGCATCAATGGTTTCCGATCACGTATTACTTCATGATCCTCTTTTACTAATTACAACATTCGATGATTCACCTACAAAATCACAAATCTTCTTCAACGTAAACACATCCTCTACTCAAGACACTTCCCATAATTTCAATCGAACTAATATTTCCTCAACTGCAATTACTTTTTCAGCCTCCGGCTCGAAGCCAGACCACCATCTGTAGCCGCTTGGAACCCTCTAATTCCTCTCCGGCATCTCCGAAGTGCATGCAGTATAATAGGGGACACCACGAACGTTGGCACGAAACGTCTCCGTTTCAATCTTTCGTGAAGGCCAACGATATAGTAGTCACTGGAGTAAAATGGCTGTAATTGATTATTACGAGGGATATTCGGAAAGCAAGGTCCGATCGGGTGCTAAATGGAAACCACAATGAAAATCCGATGAAGCTTTGCACCGATGTGTCCAGCAGTGTCTCTAGTATGCCCGTCGATCGCGTCACGTCGCTCTTTTCAGTTCTAAGAGCATCGTGTGCACATAAAAACGATTAGAACTATAGAGTCTCCCACCAAGTTTGAGGGCCTAGTGAGAGATTTCGCCTGATGTTATGCAACCCACAAAACATAAATGCCATGCGTTTCCTTCTTCATGACAATTCTCGGCGGCACTCTGTTGGGGCAATGAAGATGTCCTTACAGTTTTCCGAAGGGAAGTGTTTGATCACCAACAATACACCTCATAATTGGCTCCCCTCGACAGTCATCTCTGCCCACATGAACCATTGGCTATGAAAACAAAATTTATCACAGAGAACGAGGTGTAGATTACCGTAGAGAATCGGCGGAAAGTACAGGAGTCAGCCTTCTATGATGAGAGTACTAGAAAGCTGGTACAACGGAACGACTACTGTCTAAATCGGAGCGCCGACTGTGTAGAGAAGTAACTGAAAGGTGTAGCTAACTAATTCAAATAAAACATTTCTGATTTCCATAGTTGTTTGACTACTTGACTAAGTAGTAGTAGCATGAGGTCACGAAAACTGACGACAGCTGGGAGAGCAGTGTGCTGCCCCACGTACCTCGACACCACATCCAATCACGTCATTGGCAGAGGATGACACAACGATTGATCGCTACCGATGGGTCTTTTTTTTTCTTTTTTAGAGCACTGTGGGACTTAACTTCGGAGGTCATCAGCCCCCTAGAACTCATAACTACTTAAACCTAACTAACCTAAGGACAACACACACATCCATGTCCGAGACAGGATTCGAACCTGCACCGTAGCGGTCACGCGGTTCCAGACTGTAGGGCCTAGAACCGCTCGGCCACTCCGGCCGACACCGATGGGTCTGCCACGGCCTGTAGTACCCTTACTGGTGGAAGTTACTTCGTGTTCCATACTGTTAAAACTCCCAGCCAACACTGTCAAATGACTGTACAGTGCACAGTGGAGTGCACAACATGTCAATGTCATCGTTTTTATTTCTCATTCCGTTCGCATATTGAGTTCCTATGTCTCTGCACATGCCCTAATCTCTTTCTCATGATCCCGATGTGAGATGTAAGATGGTAGCAGCATAATGGTCTCAAAACCTTCTTTATACAACAGGGTTACACGATAACTATGTCGTCTTTCTTCCAAGAATTCCCATCTAAGTTCCCCGTATATTCTGTTACACATTCAAATGGGTTGTAGCTACTGTTACAAGGATACCATTCTCTGAAACTGGTACGCAACATATTTCAGAATATTTTATGCTCATTTCCTTCACCAAGTAGTCGATCTCTAACGCTGTACAGTAATTGCAATCAAGAATCAGTACCACCAGTGACTGACTCTTTTGTTTTTTTCGTTTAACTTCTCCTTTTTAGTACTATCAAAGAACTACAGAAATGAGACTACGAGCTTGGTAGGAAGAGAGAGGTGTCTTCTTAAAAGCGCCTCGCGCCGTGGACGGGACGGCTTTCTGCTAAAAAAACAGCAAAGAAGCCTTTTTCGGAAGACAAAGAATCTAGCCAGGTGCCGCTTCCCAGAGGCTAGGTGTGAATCTCCGTTACCTCAGGTGAAATGCCACAAAATAACGTTAGGTTTGCACTTCAGAATCCAGCATTTTGGTTCGTTCTTATTGCCATTTTCCATAGAGTGCACACTTTATCATTTGTGCCTACAAGCCGTCTGTCTCATAAATCTGTTGAAAATTCTACCATGGAGTGGGAGAGATCTACTGGCTGCCTCCCCAACCCGTGGCTTAGTTGGTTAAACGTAGTGTAACTCTGTAAGAGCCGGTCGGTGTGGCCGTGCGGTTCTAGGCGCTTCAGTCTGGAACCGCGTGACCGCTACGGTCGCAGGTTCGAATCCTGCCTCGGGCATGCATGCGAGTGATGTCCTTAGGTTAGTTAGGTTTAAGTAGTTCTAAGTTCTAGGGGACTGATGACCTCAGAAGTTAAGTCCCATAGTGCTCAGAGCCATTTGAACCATTTTGAACCAAGAACTGCCATTCATTGGTCCCACTGGAAATTTTGTGCAAGTTTTTCTGCAACTCTTTACGATCATCCAACTATGATACTTGCCTGTACACAACAGCATCTTCAGCGAACAGTCTTATAGTACTCCTGTACCATTCTCGATACAAAAATAATATCTAATGGTACTGCCATTCGTGTCTGATAAACCGTTTTCTTCGTTACTTCTTTGAGGAACACAAGATTTCATTACATACCATCTCCAGTATAACGCACTATCGATCAACGATTCCTTCAGCCAGTCCCACATTTGCAACGATTCTCCGGATGATCGTATCTTCAAACTTTTGCTGTTCCAGTCGCGAATGATGCACACAAAATATCGGTACAAATTCAAATGGGTGGAAAGGTTAATTTGTCCAGTTATGTAAATATTATTACATGTAAAATAATTACCAATATACTGAAATCCTTTTGGTAAAACGTTTCAAATATTCCCAGCACGTTAGTCGACAGAAATTATCTGTATACACTGAGGTGATAAAAGGCATGGGATACCGCCTAATACAGTGTCAGACATCCTTTTGCCGGGTATAGAGCAGCAGTTTGGCGTGGCATGGACTCAACAAGTTGTTGGAAGTCCCCTGCAGAAATATTGATCCATGTTATCTCTAAGCCGTCCATAAAAGAGAAAGTGTTGCCGGTGCAGGATTTTGTGCACAAACTGACTTCTCGATTATGTCCCATAAATGTTCGATGGGTGGCCAAATCAGGAAAAGGAAGGAAGATTTAAAGTTTAACGTCCCGCCGTCATCGAGGTCATTTGAGACGGAGGACAAGCTCCGAATGTTTTCAGGGATGAGAAAGCAAATCGTCCGTGCCCTTTCACAGGAACTATACTCACATTTTCCTGGAGTGATTTAGGCAGATTACAGGAAACTTAAATCAGGATGGCAGGACACGACTTCAAAACAATGGCAAACTATTCTGACCCAGTAATATGACGCATTTCGCATTTCCATCCACAAAAAAATTCCCTTGTTGTTTAGGAACATGAAGTCCTTGAATAGTTGCAAATGATCTCCAAGTAGCCGAACACAAGAATTCTCAGCGAATGACAGGTTCAGTTGGAACAGAGGACCCAGTCCATTCCATGAAAACAACACAACCCACACAATTGTGGAGCCACTACCAGCTTGGCCAGTGCCTTGCTGACAACTTGTGTCCATGGCTTCGTGGCGTCTGCGCCACACAGTTCGCTGCGAACTCTCCTGTGCCAAATTTTGGATTTCAGAGTAGCACTTGCAACCTACATCCTCAATTATTTTCTCAGTGTATGCCAATCTTTGTCTTCCTCTACATTTTTATCCTCTACAGCTCCCTCTAATACAATTGAATTATTTCATGTTGTCTTAAAAGATGACCTATCATCTTGCCCCTTCTTCTTGTCAACGTTTTCCATGTGTTCCTTTTCTCATCGATTCTCTGGAGAACTCCTCCCCCCTTCCTTACCTTATCAGTCCACCTAATTTTCAACATTCTTTTGCAGCACCATGTCTCAAATGGTTCTATTCTCTTCTCTTTCGATTTTCCCATAGTCCATGTCTCACTGCCATACAGTGCTGTGCTCCTAACATACAATCTCAGAAGTTTCTTCCTCAAATTAAGACCTGTGTTTGATTCTAGTAGATTTCTCTTGGTCACAAATGTCCTTTTTGCCAATGCTACTCTGCTTTTTATGACTTCCTTACTCCGAGTTATTTTGCTGTCTAGATAACAGAATTTCTTAACTTCACCTATCACCAATTCTGATGTGAAGTTTTCCGATGTTCTCATTTCTGCTACCTCTCATTACTTTCGTCTTTCCTCAATTTACTCTCAGTCCATGTTCTGTACTTACTAGACTGTTGATTCCATTCAACAGGTCCTGAAATTCATCTTCACTTTCACTGAGGATAGTAATATCTTCACTTTGAATTTTAATCCCATTCTTGAACCTTTCTTTCCGTCATTGCTTCTTCGACATGCAGATTGAACAGTAGGAGCGAAAAAATCACTATCGCAGTACCTATAGCCTTAGAGAACTTGAAGAGCTTCTCTTCATTCCTTAGTACTTCTGTATCCCACTTCCTTATGCACTGATTCATCGTCAGCCTACTCTTCATCATTGGTTATTCAGTCTTTTTCTTACGGTCACTTCCCTCTTGGCAGTCCCCTCTCGAAGGTCCAAGACCCAACCGATATGGTCATGCGCCCAGAGAAGGCGCCACAGACAATGTCGTGCTGCTAGCAAAGACACTCACATCGGTCGTCTGCTGCCATAGCCTGTTGCACTCAGATTTCGCAGCACTGTCCTAATGGACGCGTTCTTCGCACGTCCCACATTGATTCCTACGATTATTTCACGCAGTTGTGCGGTCTGTTAGCACTCACAATTATACGCATACGCCGTTGCTCTCGATCGCTAAGTGATGGCAGTCGGCACTGCGTTGTCCGTGGTGAGGGGAAATGCCTGAAATTTGATACTGCGGATCTCGGACTATTGAATTGCCTAACTATTTCTGAATTGTCCTATGCGCCTAGCTCTAACTACCATTCCTCGTTGAAAGTCTGTTAATTCCCGTCAAACGGCCATGATGACGTCAAAAACCCTTCATACAAATCACCTGAGTACAAATTACGTCTCCGCCAATGCACTGGCCTTTTATTTCTTCTGTACGTGATACCGCCGCCTTCTGTATATGTGCATATCGCTAACCCACAACTTTTCACCTCAGTACCTCAGTGTTGTGCGGATGGTGTAAGACATAACGCTCGTAAGCACACTTCCCATATTTTCATTTCATAATGTTATTTGAGAATATTCTTTGAGATAACTCATCTAGCTAAGCTATAGCTGTCTGTGTCCGAAAGACAGTAATACTAACAATTTCTGGAACTCAAGATTTCATGCAGGGTCTTGTTCAATGAAATGGTGATATTAACAACTGTATTAGAATATATACATTCTTTCATGAAACTGGTTATCAATTATATATTACTTTTTCAAACCAACAGCTTAGTTCACGCAATCAGCAGCAAAAATAAGAATAACATTTACAAAGATTTAAAGTCACTTACTTTGACCCATTACTGAGGAACACAAATTGTCAGTAACTTGTCGGGATGTACTGTAACTACAGTTAAAGAGGAGTCTAAGGGATTCGATGGTGGCCAACTCCTTCTACTCCACTGAGGAATTTCTTATTAGAACCAGGTGATGCACACATATTATCAATAATCTCAAGTCATGTGAGTCTTGCGTAACAACTCATTTATGCATATCTGCAGTGCTGTAATGTGATCAGTATAAATAATTTTTGTAAACTGATTTTCCCTTTCATGTTACACGGCTAAACTAGTCGAAAAATTATAATATAAACCTCAGTGTCTTGTACATTTACATATATTTTGACATGTTGGTTACTACTTGTAACATGAAATATGTTTGTAATTTTCGAGTTATTCCACGTCCATGACGACCACATCATATGGCATCTGTGGAAAGGATATATGTATATTTCTTTCTTTGTAAACACGTACGAGTATTATGTAATTCTTGTCTTATGACAAATTTTACACGTATCAGTATCTCCTCACGATGAATACGTAAAAAGTACGTGTTGCTGTAAATGGCGCGTGGGAAGAATGGTTATCGGTACGCCTCCGTATGAAATTGATTTCCGACATTTCTTGAAATGTACGTCGTTTCCGTCATCATCAATCATTTGACGCAACTGGTGGCTGAAGATCACCTGTAGACTTCTCCATACATAATCGTCTTTTCTTATGGGCGTCCGCCTTACTTTCACACGTTTACTATCGTCAACTACCCGCCTTTAGTTAGGTTCCTACTCCCTTGAATCCTTTCAAGAACTTAGTTGATACACTTACCATACATTTCTCCTGGCTACATGTCCCTCGTATCATATTTCTGGGTGATTTTCACGCTCAAAGTACAAATTTCACTGCCGCTATTCAAAACAAGTAATGCAAACCAAGTGTAAACTTCCATTTGCAGATACGTCAGAAGCTTGATTTGGAAAGGCGTACTTAGTTTTCCAAAAGCAATCCAGGCCATTTTCATTCTCTAATCTGTGCTGTTCATGTTCATTTGGTCGTTAACTTCCTGAGTATAAAAACTCACCCCTCTTTTTATAACTTCTTTGTAAATGCTTGCTGTTTTCTTATACTTTTGTCCCAGTAAAAAGGGGGTATTTTTTCAGATCCACCCCAACTGCATTCTATCAGTGTCGTAAAAGTTTCCTTAAAGATTCTTTCCGCTGAAGACGACTGTCACTTAAACGGTAAACTTTTATTGGATTAGCAGCTGTAAGATAAGTTAGTTTCGTCGACATTCAATACATCTTTTACGTTATCTTGTTCAACTGATCAATCAATGTAGATTACAATCATTCCGTAGTAATAATCGGTAAAACATAGTTTGCTTTATCACGAACATTTGTTTTAACTTTCCCACTCGTTTTCTTGAAATCCTCTGACCAGCCTGAATTTGGAGACAATTCAACATCTGTTTGTTTTCCGTCTTAATCAGTGTTTTCCAGCAGTAAATGTCCTGATATGAGAATTCTACACAAGACAATCAACACAGTCCGTACATTTCCGTGTTAAACCGTTCTCATGCGCTCTCTATCTCAAAGATTTTACAATGAAACATTGCCCCCACTTCCGTAATTTAATTCGATCCTTAGCTATAATCGACAGTGTAGAATTAGCGATGCCAGACTCGTTATAGATTAAACGCGACGAAAAACGTTGAACTTCTTTAGATCTATTAACCTATCTTAATAACGCCCCCATACTGACAAACATTACTCAAGAATCGGTCGAACGAGAGTTTTGAAACCTATTTCTCTCATGGATATATAACATTCCCTTAGATTCTTACAACGTTGAGATAACTCATTAAGCTAAGCTAAAGCTGTCTGGGTCCCAAAGACAGTAATACGAATTATTTCTGGAACTTAAGATGTCATGCAGGGGCCTGTTCAATGGACTGGTGATATTAACCACTGTATTACAATATATTTATTCCTTCATGAAACTGGTCATCAATTATATATTACTCTTTCAAACCAACAGCTTAGTTCCTGCAATAAGCAGCAAAAATAAGAATAACATTCACAAAGATTTAAAATCACTTACTTTGGCCCATTATTGAGGAACACAAATTGTCAGTAACTTGTCAGGATATACTGTAACTACTATTAAAGTAGTCTAGCATCTGCTATATCATCAACCTGTTTTATGTGGTCCTCCCACATTAAATTTTTCCTGACGCGTACTTTCAGATACATTACTGTTGTTACAGTCAACGCTGACTAATAGCTAACAGTGTTCCATATTTCTGTAACAGGATGCTGTTAGAATTCTTTTTTGTCATACTTGCTAAAAAGAACCACTTCCCTTGGTCTCTATTTTCCATTTGGTATTCGAATTGGGAAAAATGTGCAGTTAATCATCTTATTTGGTCTCTAAATTGGACAAATATACAACTAATGATCTTATTTTTGTAGCATATGACTTATTCGAAGGATATTATCATAAACTATATTTGTTATTTTGCTTTCGGATGCAAAGATAAATAAGTTGTGTTTTTGACCAACATGCAAACACGTATTAAGTATAGTTCTCTGTGCGAGAAACAAGGTTCTTCTCACCTCAGTGTTGTGCGGATGGTGTAAGAGACAACGCTCATAAGCAGACTTTGCATATTTTCATTTCATAATGTTATTTGAGAATATTTTTTAAGATAACTCATCTAGCTAAGCTAAAGCTGTCTGAATCCCAAAGACAGTAATACGAATTATTTCTGGAATTGAAGATGTCATGCAGGGGTCTGTTCAATGAACTGAAACTTTCCAACACTGGATGTTTGTCCTTGTGCTTCACTGATAAACTGTACTGAGTGACTGTTCGGTCGGTTCTTGGTAGATTATTTTATACACTGTTAATGAAAACACACACGACACTGGTGTAATATTCTACAATATTTATCATTTATTTTACAAACCGGTAATCGGCTATTAGGCCCTCATCAGGTACAACGATGACTATGTGGTGCAGTGAAATTTTTATAGAGTCAAAAATTGTAGACTAGCGCAGCTACAGAGTATCTCTGTTTCCAAAGATGAAAATTGCTAATGTTAGATTAACTAATGAACTATATAAAAAGTTATAAAAATTGTTTTTAGAAGAAAATAAATTGGACAATAAACTTTGGTGACACGTTCCAGAGGAGTAGCCGAACAAAATAGTACTTTCTTCAACAGACCTTAAACTACCGCGTGGTAATAATTAAAGTGCAGCTATTGACGGAGGACCAGTGTGGGTTGTAATTATCGTGTGACAGCGAAACTTGGTAGATACTGTATGCTAATGGGTTAATGCGGAACCGATTTACGCTGGAAAAAATTACTGGGGAAGTAGTAGCAATTTTGCTCAGAGGCTACAAATCTAGCGCTGTGAATGCAAGAAAGACGTATAGAAATGTTCCATATGTAATGGATTAGGAACGGGACGTGGGCAGAAAGGTCAAACAAGTGAAAAAGACATAATTTTGATGTCGTTATTAACCGCAGCTTACACACTTTGTTCAGAATGAGCACCGGAGACGTCGACAAAATACTGCATCTAAAACGACGTGATCAACAGCGCCAGATTTGTACCTGGTGGCCAAAATCAGAGCTTCTTTTTTTCAGCGTAAATCAGTTCTGGATTAACGCATTATCTTTCAAGATCCGCTGCCATACGATAATTTCTGTTACAAATTCCCTTACTCTCCAATTCTAACTGCAACTACTATTCATAATGTCATCCAAGACATGTCGTAAATTACCCCTCTTACTTACATGTCCCGTTTTTTACTTTACTTCAGTTTACAATTCCTTTTGTCGTGTTAAAAAAATTACTTTCTGTAGTCATAGATGGTTCAATTACATACTTATTCTCACTAGTATGTCTTACCTATTTGTAATTTAGGACCTCTTAAAAACTAGACTACTTTGTTTATCCACTCCTTTGGAACCTATCATCGAAGTCTGTTGTTCGATTTATTTTTTTCTAAGAACAATTATTGTTATTTGTTATATAGTTAATGTGTCAAATTTTATCTTAATTAAATAATGTTAAATAGCAATTAATGCTTCTCGTTTTATTCCTAACTCTGACATTTACAGTTTTCTTCTTTGGATATTCTGTAGCAGCACTAGTTTAAAATCTTTGAACCTACATAAATTTCACAGCACCATATATTCTTCCTTGTAGCTGATGACAGCGTAACAGCCGAAAACTGTTAATCAAAAGATCCAGGGGTGTACTGCCGGTCTACAGTGTCCAACGGGCACAATATTTTGGCGATCATACATGTCGCCATCATCAGGTGAACCGACGGACTGAGCTCCTGTGAACGTGCCGGCACGGAGATCCGAACGCTATGGCGGCTCAGAGGGAACTGGGTTCGGTCGCGGCGGCGGCCGATTTAAATACCCTCCGCCCACGGCGCGCTCCCTCCGCTGTCCGCGCCCCGCGTTTTGAAGAAACACCGGGTCGGAACTGTGTTTTGTCCTCTGAATAAAACTCGTGCACTGGTGGGAAGCGCCAAAGATGACCTCGGTTTGAGGAAGGCTGGCGTGTACCAGATTCCGTGTCAATGTGGCAAGTCGTATATTGGTCAGACGATGCGTACCGTCGAGGATCGATGCCGTGAACACCAGAGGCACACTCGACTGATGTATCCGCCCAAGTCGGCGGTCGCGAACATTGTTTGCCGGAAAATCACGCTATGGAGTATGAACGCATGAGGATTCTGGTACAGACGTCGAGATACTGGGACAGCGTTGTTGGAGAGGCCATCGAAATTCGCACCAATGACGACCTCATAAACCGTGACTGTGGCTATAATCTTAGCAAGGCTTGGGAACCAGCGATTGGGTTAATCAAGAGTAAATTGAGCAAACGTATAGTTGTGACGACCATGGCGGACAGAGCCATCACACCGACGTCATCTCAGACGCCGTCGCAATCTGTTCCACCGCGCGACCGTGGCGCGGGGCGCGGACAGTGGAGGAAGCGCGCCGCGGGCGGAGGGTATTTAAATCGGCCGCCGCCGCGACCGAACCCAGTTCCCTCTGAGCAGCCATAGCGTTCGGATCTCCGTGGCGGCACGTTCACAGGAGCTCAGTCCGTCAGTTCACCTGATGATGGCGACATGTATGATCGCCGAAATATTGTGCCCGTTGGACACTGTAGACCGGCAGTACAACCGTGGATATTTTGATTATCAAATACGCCGGGAAAAACTCAAGAATCACAGCCGAAAACTGGTTTGTGAAATAAATAACGAATATTGTAGAATATTACGTTAGTGACGTGTACTTGTTTTCATTCACAAAGATAAACTGTTCGCTAATCTTACCGGAAATTGGAGCCTTCTAAAGCTGAATAGTTAGCTAAAATAAGTGAAACTCGTGTCATGGATTCTGACTTGTCTCTTCATTTTCTTATTTCCGCTTCTATTGATGTTGTCTAGCAGCTTTTTTGCAACCGTTTTAAGGACGAGGCGACACAAGGTCACACAGGAGCCGCAGCTGTAAAATCACTAAACAGGGCGTATCACAATTAAAAGCGGCAGCTTGGGGCGCCAAGCGCACTGTAAGATTTGTGTGCATTATATGAAAACCCTTAAAACGTTTTCAGTAAAACAAACATTATTCAAATTCTACGTCTTTAATCTTGAAGTCTACGTATTTATTTCCCAACATAGTCACCCTGGGGACGAACACATTTCCCTCAATAAGAGACCAGTTTGTTGATAATGTCACTATAGAATGGTTGACTTTTTTGACGGAGCCATAACATCACCTCTGCTTGCAGTGCTTCGTCACTGCCAAAGTCAATTCTTCGAAGGTGTTCTTTAAATTCTGGAAAGAGACGAAAATCGGATCGGGGCCAAGTCAGGACTGTATGGAGGATGATCGATGGCAGTGAACCCAAGGCGTCGGATTTTTACAGATGTCATAGCTCCCAAGTGTGGTCTGGCATTGTCATACTGAAAAAAATGGTGCTCTATGTGTGGACGAGCTCTTCGAATTCGTGCTTTCAGTTTTCCAACTCACCGACATAGCTACGTTACATGCTGCCATGTTACAAGCTACTTGTTACACAGCCCTATAGTAGCAGAAGATTGCAACTTGCGTCAGCAAAGCAGGAAAGTCGACGAGAAATATGCATGACATGTAATACCTCAATATATACTGAGGACAATAAAAGAAATTACTATTCAGCACGCCCTTGTAGTAACGAGAACTAACACTAATGAAAGTGCAGGAAAGGAGGAGCGACAAAAGATAAGACACTTGAGTGAAGAATGTTCTCGAACCGGCCCTGTCTGCGACAGCATACAGGACAAATCGAGTGAATTTAGGAATTCCGCTGGGAAGTTTGTGCTCTCGTCTTGGATCATCATTTATTTTGATTTAAATATTTTTGTCCCTTCGCGTCATAATCTGTATTACTGATTTGTTTGTTTAACTATGTTTTTCTTTTTGTTACTGAAATTGTTCGCTCACACAATCATTCTCCACTTACATAGTTTCTCTTCATAAGCGGATACACTTATTCGGTGACCTCTTCCTCTGTTTTTTACTTCGTTCCAACCCATGGGTTAAGACGATTTTGCTGAAGAGCGGGTCAATGCGATATGTGACGTTTCCAAGAACATTCAAGAATGTTATAGAATTAACTAAACACACACTATTTTTTGCCTTGTTTCAAGAATTTTATTATTAATGATACTGCATAACCTAGGTTTCGGATTATAAGCCGATTTTCAAGCGCATTACTGATTCCCAAAGATGACAACGCAGAGATAAACATGATGACAAGGCCAAGATAGTCGTCTCAACTTCTTACTTTCAAAAGTGGTTCGAATGGCTCTGAGCACTATGGGACTTAACAGTTGAGGTCATCAGTCCCCTAGAAATTAGAATTACTTAAACGTAACTAACCTAGGGACATCACACACAACACGCCCGAGGCAGGATTCGAACCTGCGACCGTAGCGGTCGCGCGTTTCCAGACTAAAGAGCCTAGAACCGCTCCGCCACACCGGCCGGCTCAACTTCTTACTGTAACGATCCATAGCATAATGTAAAATTACTTCAATTATCATTTTTAACAATTACATGTGGAATGAAACAATTTATCAATTACACTAACGCCTAGCCTTGAACTTTTTATCTCCTGATGGACTGAGGCCCTAAGTTTTACTTCTATCTAAAGAAGGTGGATAATTGAATGAGGTTTTGATCGTTTAATAAAGGGTGTGGGGAGTACACATCTATCTTTTAATTTCTAAAATTCCTAATTTGTTGTGTTTAGCCCCCTTCTCCTCTGTGTGTAAGACTTCTGCATCTATTAGGCATTTGTGGCTATTGTTCAGGCAGTATTCCGCAAAGGCTGAATCAGGCTTCTTCAATCTCTAGCTTCTATGGTGTTCTTTAAGCCTGGTGCAGATTGGCCTCCCGGTCTGTTCAATGTACTAAGACTGACACTCACGGCAAGTGGTTTTATAAACCCCACTATTTTTGATGGCTGGTTGTTTGTCTTTTGCATTGAACAAGCAACTACCTACTGTCTGAGGAACTCAGAAAACACAGAGAAATACTTTGACTTCAAAATGTTACTTATCCTATTTGATAATTTCTCTATAAAAGGCAATCTGCACCAGTTTGTCTGTGTTTTTCATTGGGGACAATAGGGACCTGGCTTGCTTCTTCATCTTTTTACGTAGAATTTTATCAATGATGTGAGGTTTATAAAATATAAATCTTTACGTGGTTCAGTTACGACATACAGCTAACAAACTAGCCATCTTCAGATAATAAAACACACTAATGAAGAAGGTTTTGTGGTCTGAAGATGACTAGGCTATTAGGCAAAACTAGTAATCCATCGAAATAAAGAAGATTTCATCTGCGATCTTGACTTCATGGAGTGTCAAAAAAAGAATATCAATAATACGCAAACGGCTTCCTCATCAACTAATCATACTGAAAGGCTAATTGTGGCGTACTGAACTTGTGTCGTGTTAGAAAAACGCATCCACTGAATTTACATGAACATTTTGCAAATGAAAACAGTTCCTAATTTCATCTCAGAAAGTTCGTTTAAGCCTTATAGTTGTTTCTTACCTTTGAACAGGTAACTTAGCTCTGATCTCTCTGCATGCTGCAGGAATGTGAGGTACTGACATGTATGACCCAGAACTAAATCACTGGACGGCTATTCGAATTATCTTAATTTAGGCTGCTTTTCCATATGAGAATTTTGTTGTCTTGCCAAAATGTAACTAGTAGTCCATGCAATAGCGCAAGCCGTGAGAGTGCAGTAACTTTATGATTGCATTCAAACTGTGAAGAACTTCAGCGAAATGTTTACAGATGAATAAGAGGATATTTTGAAATTAAAGTGACTCGTACTAATATGAAATACGATTTTTTCCTAGCATTGTCATACACCATAAAATTATCCCACACAAATAAAATTTAAATCACGTAAGATTTACTCTTTGCTTTCCTAACGAAATCCTTTTAACTGAAGGTGGAGAGTGAGAAATGATAATTAAAATTGTGAAAACATGACTCATAATTCACACTGGATAGCAAGACTAGATATTGTTAAAAACAGTGTAATCTTTACATTACGGTAATTACTTGACTAGCGGTTGCAGCAAATAAAACTCAATGTATATTACCTTTTTCCAAAAGCGTCGTCAGTCTATAAAATCATCTCAAAAACCCATCGTCTATATTCAGTCACACCCAGGAGAATCTCAAATGAAATTCATTCTCTATACGACATGTCTGCGATCAAAACTCCTCACTCAGCGGCTTCTCAACTCTCTCTCTCTCTCTCTCTTTCTACAGCGGACTTACTCCTTTGCTCGTTCTCTACCAATAATACAATCTCTGGTAGCCAAAGATTATGTATCGCTCGTGTGTTCAGGCATGCAAAGACGCTCACAGTGGCAAACATTTGAAACAAACTGCCGTTTCTCGTGATAGATACACCTTACACCGTGATTTACAATAACGTTTATATTTTATTCGTCTCGACGTATTTTTCTAGCAATTAGCAGCTCGCTTGAGCACTTATATCTTTATTGCTGTAGCAGCTTCATTCGTCATCCAAAGAGGAAGAAGATATGTGAGAGAGATGTAAAAAAAAGAGTGAATCCCTCTCTCTAATGAAAGAAGTCCGACGCTGTTATAAAAAAATTAAGAGCTTCTGCATAATCTTCATGAATAACTGCAAAGAACAGAATTAAAAGGTGCATTAACAAACATTGTCCATGGCAGTATTTAATAGTGCAGTCTAGTTCTGCTAGATTCTTCGTTCACAGTACAGCAAGACAGACCTAGTAATTCTATCTACCTAAAAAAGCTGTAAAAAAAAAGAACCTTCATTAACGCTGCAAAGCACCAACGAATGAGAATTTCACAATTGAAAAGATGAGGCTCACAATTATCTGCATCACTATGGCGACTCTTCTTGAAAATGGTAACGACCTGCTCCTTCTTATTACTTGACACATCTATGTGGAGTGGTAGAGGATTCTCATCAGGACCAGTTGCATTTACCCTTTCGGGCGACTAGTTGGTTTTTATCTCTCTGTCACTTACCTCAACCTTGTTGGACTGAGTAACGATACCTTTACACGTTGTTCTGTTCTCACTGTTGTATGAATCATGAGTGATGCAAGCGTAACTTAAATAAAGTATTTTAAATCAAGTTGTTTATTCCGAATACATTCCTACACAGGAAAAGTATGCCTGTCAAGAAACTTATCCCAATATATGTCATTTCGTCGATCACACTACGGTTTAAAGAAAAACAGTATTACTATCGTTCATAGTGACACAATTTCGGAACTCCTAAATGAGTACTTCGGCCTTGCTTCTGTCATGCTCCGTTTAGATGGCGTGTGGCGTGTGATCACTGTACGACCACAAACACTGCCCCCCAAAAAGAAAGAAAGAAAATAAATGGAGCACCGAGGAGGGAAGAAGGAATGAGAAACTTCACAGGGTTGAGAAGGTACGTGATGTTATTAAAGTGATCACAGAATCGCGACAAATTTGTCAGTATAAGCCCACTTATCAGTATGACTTTGCACCTAGGTGAATGCTCTGACTCGGCTGGAAAAAGTGCCATAACGCCACAGTATCCTCTCCTTGGGCAAGCCGTTCCACAACTGTTATAACTCGTCCTTTACATCCTGGGTACTGGCGCTGGTACGGCGTTAACGTCTGGGTTGATCTAGCACATGTTTTATCGAGCAGTTCACAGACACACGTGCAATGTGTGGGACGAACATTATTCTGTTGTCTTTGACGAACCGTTGTGCCGTCAGAGTTCCCCCGGTCACTACCAGTCGTGACCTGGAGTCATAGAACATGGCTCCTCACACGATGACTGCAGGAGTAACACCGCGGTGCCTCTTCAAAGTAATGGAAGAACGGGACCTCGCCCCATGTCGCCACCACATTGACCGACGATGGTCACGCTGAATAGTGCAGACCGCGATTCATTGATGAACACGAAGCGGCGCCATTCGTCAACAGTCCGTGTTTTACTGTCACGGCACCATTCCAAACCCAACCAACGGATTGCGGTGCTGACGGTACGCTACGAATGGGACGGTAACCCTATAGAGCTACTACAGCTAGTCTCTAAAAAAATGACAGAGAATGTTGTGGTGGTCAGATGTGGTCGATGGAAACCTTTACGGCGAGTATCCCTGCCCTCACATGCTCACGGAGTCCGAACACAGCGTCACTGTCACATCCGAATACCCCACAAATCTGTGTGTTTCACAATTCGATTAGTCATGCAAATGGAAACCCACAATGAGTCCTCCCCAAACTCTTTCAGACGTTGGTAACACTTTGTCAGACGAGAGGGCGGCATTTCCGTGTCCTTCACAGCGATCACTCAACAGCCGACACTGTTCATTCTCCTAATATGCCTTACCAGGCACAAACAGGAGTAACGCTAATATACTCTGGTGACTGTTCTGTCAGCATATTACAATAATTTACATACCTGCCGATGGTATCTACGTGTACAAAGTTACATTGGCATCTGACATGTTTTCTCTGTGCTTCAGGTTTTTTGTCGGACAGTGTAGCTCTCTGTTGTTCCATTTTAGCAGTTAACTTCAGGGAAATATCGTACAAACAACCATCTGAAATTATACACTACTGGCCATTAAAATTGCTACACCAAGAAGAAATGCAGATGATAAATGGGTATTCATTGGACAAATATATTATACTAGAACTGACATGTGATTACATTTTCACGCAATTTGGGTGCATAGATCCTGAGAAATCAGTACCCAGAACAACCACCTCTGGCCGTAATAACGCCCTTCATACGCCTGGGCATTGATTCAAACAGAGCTTGGATGACGTGTACAGGTACAGCTGCCCATGCAGCTTCAACACGATTCATCAAGAGTAGTGACTGGCGTATTGTGACGAGCCAGTTGCTCGGCCACCATTGACCAGACGTTTTCAATTGGTGAGAGGTCTGGAGAATGTGCTGGCCAGGGCAGCAGTCGAACATTTTCTGTACCCAGAAAGGCCCGTACAGGACCTGCAACATGCGGTCTTGCGTTATCCTGCTGAAATGTAGGGTTTCACATGGATCGAATGAACGGTAGAGCAAGAGGTTACCGAGACGTGTAACCAATGGCACCCCATACCATCACGCCGGGTGATACCCCAGTATGGGGATGACGAATACACGCTTCCAATGTGCGTTCACCGCGATGTCGCCAAACACGGTTGCGACCATCAAGATGCTGTAAACAGAACCTCGATTCATCCGAAAAAATGACGTTTTACGATTCGTGCACCCAGGTTCGTCGTCGAGTACACCATAGCAGGCGCTCCTGTCTGTAATGCGCCGGCCGGTGTAGCCGTGCGGTTCTAGGCGCTTCAGTCTGGAACCGCGTGACCGCTATGGTCGCAGGTTCGAATCCTGCCTCGGGCATGGATGTGTGTGATGTCCTTAGGTTGGTTAGGTTTAAGTAGTTCTAAGTTCTAGGGGACTGATGACCACAGCTGTTAAATCCCATAGTGCTCAGAGCCATTTGAACCATTTGTCTGTGATGCAGCGTCAAGAATAACCGCAGTCATGGTCTCCGAGCTGATAGTCCATGCTGCTACAAACGTCGTCGAACTGTTCTTGCAGATGGTTTTTGTCTTGCAAACGTCCCCATCTGTTGACTCAAGGATCGAGACGTGGCTGCACGATCCTTTACATCCATGCGGATAAGATGCCTGTCATATCGACTGCTAGTGATATGAGGCCGTTGGGATACAGCACGGCGTTCCGTATTATCCTCCTGAACCCACCGATTCCATATTCTGCTAACAGTCATTGGATCTCGACCAACGCGTGCAGCAATGTCTCGGTACGATAAACAGGAATCGCGATAGGCTACAATCGGATCTTTATCAAAGTCTGAAACGTGATGGTACGCATTACTTCTCGTTACAGGAGGCATCACAACAACGTTTCACCAGGCAACGCCGGTCTACTGCTGTTTGCGTATGAGAAATCGGTTGGTAACTTTCCTCATGTTGTAGGTGTCGCCACCGGCGCCAACCTTGTGTGAATGCTCTGAAAAGCTAGTCATTTGCATATCACAGCATCTTCTTCCTGTCGGTTAAATTTCGCGTCTGTAGCACGTCATCTTTGTGGTGTAGCAATTTTAATGACCAGTAGTGCAATTCTACAAGCTATGTAGTCTGTGACAATTAAAGCGCAGAGAGAGAAAGAATCCGAACTCATTCGCGTGATCTGTTGGGCAGTATTGTAGAAGCGCTGTCTCTTGTGCCATCAGAAGGTCTGTGTTTAACTAAGCTCAGACAGTGAATATCTGTCAAACGGAGTGCATACACGAATGTGGTGTGGTTATGCCTACGTAAACTGGCGCAGGTTTTGATGCCATGGTACGCGTACGCAGTCACTGAATAAGCGTAGTCTTGCCGAGGGACGATTGGATACTCAGTCAAGCATCGCGACGCCAGTCACCTTCCTTTGGACGTAACACACCGTCCAGCTATGTCCGTGGTACTGCCTCGATGATATATGACGTAACGATGCAGTTTATAAACGCTAACGAGTCAAGTTCACTTCGCAACTAACATGCTCGGTGTACTCCGAGCCGTAACTGATATTCTGCAGTGTAGAAACAGTTGGACTGACTGCTGTTAACTTTTACTCCATGTAAAAAACCATTAATTTTGAATAAATTGTAATTGAAACTATAAATAGGTAAAAACTTTTAGAAACTTTGGCCATGGGACTCTAAAAGGTAAAATTCCTTGCAGGAGTCCTATCTCGTCTTTAAAACAGCGAACAAATCTTCGGGGTTGTGTCCGATAATTAACATATCTTTCAACAAACTACTGTTGATACTGAAGTTGTGTTTCGAAGAATATTCATCGAATCTAGTTTTGTTGTCGAAACAACTAGCAGCTCCCACAGATCTCTCATAATCAAATGACTCAGCGTGAGACAAAATCATGATTGTGCAATGACGATGATGCAGGTTTGAGAACAGTGTCCAGACCTGACGAGAATCATGAACAGTATTTAGTGTGTGGTTTCCTTTTTATGTAATCAGTCATCTGACTGGTTTAATGCGACCTGCCACGTCTGCTTCTCCTGTGTCAGCCTCTCCATCTCAAGAGTAGCACTTGTACCCAGTGTCCTCAATCATTTGTTTGATTCATTCCAATCCTTGTCACCGCCTGCAGTTTTCACCCTCTGCAGTTTTCTCTGGAAGTTATTCCTTGATGTCTTAACATCTATTCTAACATCATGTTTCTTCTACTTGTCAGCATTCTCCATAGCTTCCTTTCCAAGCCGATTCTGCGGAGAATCTCCTGATTTCTTACCAGCCTACTTAACTTTCACTATCCTTCTATAGCACCACATCTCAAACGCTTCAGTTTTTCCATACGCCTTGATACACTTCCATATAAGTGTATGCTCCAAACGTACATTATAAGAAATTTCTTCCGCATTAAGTCGACGTTTGATAGTGGTAAACTTTATTTGGTCAGAAGCACCATTCTTGACCTTGCCTAGTCTAATTGTAATGGCCTAATTTCCTTCATTTCATCTTCTCGTAGTTACCTATTTTGATGCTAGGTTTATCGTTCATGTAAAAAAAAAAATGGTTCAAATGGCTCTGAGTACTATGGGACTTAACTGCTGAGGTCATCAGTCCGCTAGAACTTAGAACTACTTAAACCTAACTAACCTAAGGACGTCACACACATCCATGCCAGAGGCAGGATTCGAACCTGTAGCGCCTAGAACCGCTCGGCCACTCCGGCCGGCCGTTCATGTCATTTCTGTTACTCTTCATTATTTTCCTCGTCGTCATTTCCTCTTTCCAACCATGTTCTGTATTCATTAGATTGTTCTTTGCATCTACAGGTCCTGCAATTTTAAATCACTTTCAGTGACAATAGCAATTTCATCAGTGAAACTTCTCTTTGATATCCTTAAATCACGAATTTTAATTCCACTCCTGAACCTTTCCTCCGTTTCCCTCAGTTTTCTTCGATGTACAGACTGAATAATAGTGGAAAAAGGCTGTATCTCTGTTTTACTCCCCATTTAACCCGACCACTTCATTATTAGTTTTCCATTCTTGCTGTTATCTCTTGTGTTTCGTACATATCTATCTTTTAACTGCTTTTCGCAGTAGCTTACACCTATTTTTCTGAGAATTTTGAAAGTCTTGCACCATTTTATATTGTCGAACGCTTTTACTAGGTCGACAAATGCGATTAGCGTGTCTGATTTTTCCTAAGCTCTGCTACTAAGCGTAAAGTAAGAATTGCTGCTGAGGAGCCTTTACCATTCCTACAACTAAACATTCTCATCTAATAGATCCTCGATTTTCTGTTCTGTTCGTATGTATATTATTTTTTAGGACCTTTTATGCATGAGCTGTTAAGGTGATCATACCTTAGTTTTTGATCGCAAGTTCTCCAAAATTCTATACAGCTCTGACATTAATGCTGGAACCGTCTCTCACCTGTTTCCCCATCACCTCATCAGACGATTAGTCCTCTGCTCCATAGTGGTCTTCAATGTACTTTTTTTACCTATCCGCTCTCTCCTTTGAGCTTATCAGTGGAATACCGACTGCACTTAGTTTTAAAGTCACTCAAGTTGCTTTTGACTTTGCTATATGCTGCATCATTCTTTTCGACGATCACTCTTTTTCCGATTTCTTCACATTTTTGCTGTAGCCATTTCGTCTAGTCTTCCTTCCACTTCCTATTCATTTCATTCCTAAGTGACATATATTTCTGTATTCTTGAAATCCCCTTTCATCAGTCAATTGAATCCTTTCTTCTGATACCCAAGGTTTCTTCGCAGGTACCACCTTCTTTGTCCCTATCTTTGTCTGTCCTCCTTCCGTGACTGCCCTTTTAGGAGATGTCCATTCCTCTTCAACCGAACTGCCTACTGTGGTATTCATTATCTCAATATCTGCAGCCGTATGGTTCAAACGCACATCATCATTACTCATTAGTTCTGTGTCCCGCTTCTTTCGGCATTGACTCTTGTAGCGATGCTCTTAAAATTCAGCCTAACCTTCGTCGTTACTGTGACTGAGATATAGATATAATAGAGAAGAAAACCAGTCTCATATGTGTACGTTCGTGTAGCAGTTTTATTTCACACTCACGCTCAACTACAATTCATTATTCTCGATTGTAACGAATATTACATACGACTCGATAGTTCAGTGACTCATTGTTGTTGCAATATTTAACTTTCATATTACCAATATTAAATGTATAAATGGACATTATTTGTCCACTGTCATAAGTACAATATTCACTCTTAGTAGCATTAACAAAAGAATGAAATTTTATTGAAGGTTAACGATGTATTTTCAAGTAACAGTGAAAAAATTTTACTGACAGAACATGTAGTCTACCTGAGTCCCACTTCTGAAGAAAGGAATACCAAGTTTAGCCCTCTTGTAGGGACACGGGATCATGTGAAATTAAATTTACCATTTTAGCGTTCCATGCATTAAGATTAATTAACACAACCCCACTATGTTGTATTAAGCCCCATCCGTAGTACTAGTGTCACCACTTCCAGTTCTCGATACGTGGATATTACCCCTTGTAACTAACCCTCCGCTGCCTCTACTGCCTGTATGCCACATTAACACTCCTCGTTTTCGCAACTACACAATTCCTATATCTGATTCGTTTCCTATGTATTTCGTACCAATTTTTTTCAAACGTGCTCAGAACGTTGTGTATGTAAAATTTTCATAAGGCTGTCTATGATGAACGTTTCTCATAGCATACTACTGCCCTGTCTGGAGTACGTCTGTGGAGTGGTGAATATTACGAGTAGCCGTTTACGTGGATGATGGCGTATCCGAACCGGTATATCGATTTCGTGTAACGAGAAACGTGATGCATCCGAGCAGGTGGTAAGTTTCCTTCGATTCACCTACTACAATCATAACTGATGTCGTTGTGTCTACATGGAAACATGGATCGTTTGCTGAGGAGCCCCAAGGTCAACGATGTGCGCTGAACGATGTGCTCCAAAAAATTTCAGTGCACCAACACTGTACTCTGTCCTCAGATCTGTCATGGACGCCGTCTATCTCGCTTTACACATCGGACAAGCCTGCGACCTGTACATTCTGTTATGTGGCGCTGACGTCCAACACCTTGTTGTCTACTCGATGGCTCCATCGTTATTCAATTTTTCTGCAGATGTTCAAGAAAGTAACATGCTTGTTCCCAGGCAGATGATCATAACAATCCGGTCTTTGTAAAAGTCAACTGAGCGTGTGGATTCTTCCACTCGCGGCACGTATCGTGTTAGAATGATTCCCCTATTCGTCTCTGCTTTACTGAAATGCTTCGCGTACTGTTGTGCAGGACGAAAATACACTCGCTGGTGTAATGATGGGTACTATGGTCTGCTCTGTGTGGAGACTGAGAGGAACTACAATAGATAAAATATTAGGCCACTTTATTACAATATAGCTATGAAGGTAGGAGACGAGATACTGCCAGAAGTAAAGTTGTGAGTACCGGGCGTGAGTCGTGCTTCGGTAGCTCAGATGGCAGAGCACTTGCCCGCGAAAGACAAAGGTCCCGAGTTCGAGTCTCGATCGGGTACACAGTTTTAATCTGCCAGGAAGTTTCATATCAGCGCACACTCCGCTGCAGAGTGAAAATCTCATTCTGGAAGATTTATTTTACTTGATACACAATCCATTCCCACATCAGTGTGCTGAGTATTTACAAGTGTCTCAGAATATCAAAGTATCACCTGATACAGACTAGTTCACAAGACTATTCACTTGAAGAATAACTGGCATAATGTTTACAGTAAGTTTTGCCTTCGACATTTAATAGACTGGCTGCCTGTCTAACAATAAGACGATAATATCGTCGTGATCGGTTGCTCCTCTGATGCGCCGTAACTTAACCATCGATTGCAGTGGCTTAGCAAAGCTCTAGGAGGCGTGGCTACGCTAGCGTTTCTCAATCGTCTGCGCCGCATGCAGCGATTACCGTTTTCTGTCGTTTTATTGCGAGTAGCCAGCCTTGCTTTGGCATTCAGTCTTCAGATGACACGGCACCTAACGTGTCACGTGCCCGCAACGCCACCACGTGGCATTCGGTCTTGCGGTGCACAGTGATCATTTTGGCTCATCATATGTAAATAAGCGCATTCTTTTCATACGATGATAGTTAGATAGAATATCTTAGTAATTATGTAATCTACTGTATCTGCTTATACCTTCACAGCTATAACAACAAATGTATTAGTTTGTATTTGAAATTGAGCTTTCAATTCTTGCTGAAAATGCGAGGGGCATTCAATAAGTAATACAACAAATTTCTTTATCGGCCAGCTTAAGTTGAGAAAATGGGGAATTTGGTGTGAGACATCGTGAAATGTTACTGATTCAGTCCTTATAGTTTCATGAAGTAATGGCGTCTGTAGCGGAGGCGCGTTTCAAACAGAGAGTTGTCAGTGAATTTCTTTTGACAGAAAACCAGAGCATCGCGGATATCCATGGGTGCTTGCAGAATGTTTACGCAGACCTGGCAGTGAACAAAAGCACGGTGAGCCATAGGGCGAGGCGTCTGTCGTCATCGCAAATAGGTCGCGCAAACCTATCCGATCTCCTGTGTGCTCGCCAGCTGCAAACAACTGTGACTTCTCCAACGTTCGAACGTACAGCCACTCTCATTCGAGGTGATCGACGGATCACAATCAAACACATCGCTGCTTAACTGGATGTCTCTATTGGTAGTGAAGACACACTCGTCCACCATTTCGTGTATTCAAAGGTGTGTGCCCGCTGTTTACTCATCCACCCTACAGCCCATGTCACGTGCGAAACCATTGCTAATTACGCATATAAAAAATTTTTTTTCGTGACTTTATTTAAATTTCTATTCTTTTTCTTTTGTTCATATGAACATTTCTAATTGTGATTATGTAACATTCTACTGTGGTTTTTAAATGTAAAGATGTAATTGTGATTATTTCGATTGCCAATGGATAAATATGTTTCTTGCTTTGTACCTGTGGTAAAGTTTGTAAAGTTCTCTTTTGGAATATTGTTAATTGTGAAAAATGCAGTCAATAACATTTATAAAGGTTTATGTAATTTACGATAACGATATAACATCTATAGACAGGGGACAGCGATAGTGATATCGAGAGTTGAAAGGTTGTTGCGTAGTAGAGGGGATGGTGGATGGCGTGTCTGTGAAGCGTGCGCGGGAAAAATGGTACTGTGTTTCATGAAAAGCATACGTAATTGTATGGACATTGATACCGAACTATCATATTGTTAATTCTCTTTACCACTGCGGTATGTAATGCCATCGCCAGAGAACTTTAAGAGCAAATAAACCGGACTGTGAAAGTGCCGCTAACATTACTTTGTTGTGACCGACACGAACTGTGCTTTTATGCGAATGAACTTTGCTGGTATTGGTTTTGGGTGGTGGAACTGTTGTATATCACATTCTATCAAACCGTGAAAGTGAAGACTAATTAACCGTGCAATATAAAAGGCTTTCAGTGACGTTGTCGAAGTTTGAAATGCGAGAACAAAAAAAATGGTTCTGAGCACTATGGGACTCAACTTCTGAGGTCATTAGTCCCCTAGAACTTAGAACCAGTTAAACCTAACTAACCTAAGGACATCACACACACATCCATGCCCGAGGCAGGATTCGAACCTGCGACCGTAGCGGTCCCGCGGTAAATGCGAGAACAGAGTGGACATTCCAGAATGACATTGTTTACGGTGTACTTCACACACAAGAACAACTCTATGAACTGTGTATTTGTGACTAAGACTATATGAATGTGACGAACCGTGTAATTATGGACGATAGCGTCACGGACAGTGCATAAAGTGTAAAAACGAGCGATGTCTACGTCATGTACTTTGAAAGAGAGGACATGTCAACAACGTTCGTATACTGGCGTCTTGTGGTTTGTTAATCACCACGGGGTTAATGATACAGCTGTGCCGGAACTTTATTTGCGTTTCGCCGGAGCAGATTAACCAGCGGAACTGTCTGTATCCTGCTCTCATCATCGTAACCCGCCGACATCGTGCTGCCTAACGCAGCGCTTCGTATGCAACAAAAAGTTAAGGGATTTCGCCGAACGCTATCCCCTGACCTAGAAACTTTCTTTCTCTATTAAAAATATAAGAATTACAGACTCTATTTAATTACATTCTTTGTTTAGTTTGTTTGCTTTCAGCTAACGAAAATAAAATTACAATCAGTGAATTAAAAGTTGCCTAGTAGTCATTGTTGAAACACCAGTAAATATAAACTTCTTCCTCTCATTAGGACTAATTCTCCTTGCACGTCAAAATTATTGTAGTTATTTTATGTAGTTTTATGTATTGTTATGAGACTAGATATATGACAGTGACTAATAAGAGTATTTTGTCGCGAATTACGGCTTCGCGCGAAAATTACGGCGACCGCCATAATTGCTTGCGTTCTGACCAATATCGTAAAAGCTGCTATTCCCGTATTGGTGCTTTTTGTGACGTGAGCGGGAATTATAAATGTCAAATCACGTAGTGACTGTTTACCCAGTAATAAAAGTTTTTAATATTGTATTGCTACGAGTCGTAGTATTAAGAGACACTGGTTATACTCAAAAGTGGGTAGATCTATGGTGAAACCCCCCAGTGTTCATGCGATTGTTAACAGTATTGTGTGTGATTCACGAAATTTTTTCACTTTTTCTAATTCCTTTCAGATATTGTCTTAGACGTCTTTGAAGTTTCAGAGAATATATACACAATTTTGTCGGTTCAGGTTAATTTAAGAGCAGTTTCTCGCGAATATTAGAGTTTTCAGTTCATAAATAAAGTGGGATCGTGACCAATTGAGAAGTATAACAAAGAGTGTGGTTTTCCAACTAGAATTTTGGATCACTTCACAGTTCAGATTTTGGTAATTATTTCTCCTGTGGGTTGAGGTCATCACACTCGCACCTTCCAAGTTCCCATTGTTTGGATCAATGAAGAATGCAGTCAGCGGCAAGCAGTACGAGGATGATGGGGAGGCTATTGGTGTAGCAAGACGTTGTATCTGACGTAGACGATTGCTGTACACACCGTTATCTCTAATACCCAGTAGCACGTCCTCTTGTATTGATGCATGCTTGTATTCGTCGTGACATATTATACACAAGCTCATCAAGGAACTGTTGGTCCAGACTGTCCCACTCCTCAACGGCGATTTGGCGCAGATACCTCAGAGTAGTTGGTGGGTTACGTCGTCCATAAACAGCCCCTTTCAGTCTATCCCAAGCATGTTCGATAGGGTTCATGTCTGAAGAACATGCTGGCCATTCTAATCGAGCGATGTCGTTATTCTGGAGCAAGACATTCATAAGATGTGCACGATGGGAGCGCGAATTGTCGTCCATGAAGACGAATGCCTCGCCAATATCCTGCCGATATGGTTGCACTATCGGTCGGTTGATGGCGTTCACGTATTGCACAGCCGTTACGGCGCCTTCCATTACCACCAGCGGCGTACATCGACCCCACATAATTCCACCCCGAAACAGTAGGGAACCTACACCTCACTGTGCTCGCTGGACAGTGTGCCTAAGGCGTTCAGGCTGACAGGGTTGCCTCCAAACACGTCTCTGACGATTGTCTGGTTGAGGGCATATGCGACAATCATCGGTAAAGAGAACATAATGCCAATCCCGAGCG
Organism: Schistocerca serialis cubense; assembly: GCF_023864345.2. Taxonomy (NCBI): domain Eukaryota; kingdom Metazoa; phylum Arthropoda; class Insecta; order Orthoptera; family Acrididae; genus Schistocerca; species Schistocerca serialis. Next base: position 261,955,743 of record NC_064641.1, read on the forward strand.
GTCCATTCGACATTTTGTTGGGCCCATCTGTACCGCGCTGCATGGTGTCGTGATTGCAAAGATGGGCCTCTTCATTGACGTCGGGAGTGAAGTTGCGCCTCATGCAGCCTATTGCGCACAGTAACACGACGTCCTGTGTCCGCACGAATAGCATTATTCAACATAGTGGCGTTGCTGTCAGTGGTCCTCCGAGCCATAATGCGTAGGTAGCGATCATCCACTGCAGTAGTAACCCTTGGGAGGCCTGAGCGAGGCATGTAATCGACAGTTTCTGTCTCTCTGTATCTCCTCCGCTGCCGAACAACATCGCTTTGGTTCACTCCGAGACGCCTGGACAATTCGTTTTTTGAGAGCCCTTCCTGGCACATAGTAACAATGCGGACTCGATCGAAAAGCTAGCATTGACCGTCTAGGCATGGTAGAACTACAGACAACACGAGCCCTGTACCTCCTTCGTGGTGGAATGACTGGAACTGATCGGCTGTCGGACCCCCTTCGTCTAATAGGCGCTGCTCATGCATGGTCGTTACATCTTTGGGGGGATTCAATGACATCTCTGAACAGTCAAAGGGATTGTCTGTGTGATACAATACCTACAGTAAACGTCTGTCTTCAGGAGGTCCAGGAACTGGGGTGATGCAAAACTTTTTTGATGTGTGTATTTACATTGTGTTGTTCTGCGTTTTTAAAGTTCCTTTATATTTTCAAATAAAATGTTAATTTTGCTTGACTGAAAAACGAAAATGTTTTTTAAATGCCTATGTATTACAATGACTTATCTGTTCATCGGTTGCACTAGACACCCAAATTGTTTTAAAATTTCCTAGAGTCATGTGAAGTCTCCGGTGGGACAATACGTTTTTCATCTGAGAAAACGCCACATAATAGAGTAAATCTAAAACAGTGAGGTATGGTAGCATCCATTCTGATGCAACAGAATTGCGAGGTTGTTGAATTTTTAAAAAGTTTCTAATTTTTCAAGATGAGAATTTTTTGAAAGCACCATTTTACACTTTTTCCTAACGAATGAACCCCATTTTCCTGACACATTCTCCAATCCTGTACTATCTGCAGTTTGTACTGACTTCGTCAAAGTCTGCCCTGTACCTTGAAGCTGGCAGGAAACCGAACTCGGCCGCAATGAAAGTTAAACGTTTCTCACTTCCGAAGTTTCGAGAAGTTTCTTCGGTGTTACAATTGAAGATGCTTCATCTTCCAAGCGACTACCACTATTGTTATACTCAGGAAATTTGACGCGTACGAAACTGTCAGCAAATGCTTCTTGCAGAGCTGCTCGAAGCACGTGGAAATAAGACCCGCTGTTACCAATATGAGTCCAAGCGGCAGTCAGTGGCTTGGTGTTAATAATGTTCCCTGCCTCCCTCAGGCAGAATTTCATGATGGATGAAGCCTTGCCGTCGAACAAGTCGATCAACATCGTGTTAATCACGGATTTTTCCAGCCGACTTTCGTAGGACGCGGATCAGACAATGGCCACCATGCCAATGACTGTCGCCTGATCTCCAGATCATATTGGTAGCACCAGTTCTTATTTCTTGTGGTGAGGCGGATTTCCAGCAACATGTGACCATAGTGCTCGAGCGATTCCAACAGAAGCATCTGCTGACAATTTCCAGCAATTTTACAACGATGTCATAAGTGCACTGTAACTAATGGTGCTTCCTTTGAAGGCCAGTAAAGGTATTTTGCTTGTGTTATGACTTGTTTAGTGGATAAAGGAGAAACCGATGCCGTTCATGAACAGAGAACTCAGAGATTAACTTATTCTACATCTAATATCAAACGGAAAAGTAAAAGATAAATTTGTTGCTGTATTTGCAGCAGCAGTTGATAATAGTAGATTTGAATGTTGAAACATATACAGGTACAAAATATTTATAAATCTTTCACTCTCCAATGCAATGCCTATTAAGAAGATGTTGAGCCCTGGCTACTATGAAAGTCTTTAAACATTATTCAGTTGGCAAACACACAAAATGGGCCCAGTACATGAATGTTCCAACTTAAGTACTCGCGCTGCTGGAGCTCCAGAGAGGGTATGCTTGCATCTCGTTGGCAGCAGCCTAATCATTCGTGGCAGCGCCATCGTGCCGCGGTGGCGGCTGTAGGAAACGCGGTGGCGGCGGCGTGTGTATTTGGAAATGCGGCCAACCGGACGGGGGCCGATACCGCAGTTTCTAACTCTTGATTTCTTTCAACGAACGTTTCAGGCGCACTTTGTATTTCTTTTCGTAGTTTACCGTCTGCTCACATATTCTGCATAGACGTATTTTACTGCCAGTAGAAAAATGTGAGATTCGGAAGTATTAATGTAACTTGGCATTTTACTGCGTAAACGAACACCGAATTTCGGCATTTTGCTGGCTGTCCTGAACAACAACTTTGCGATGAAATCTGAAAGAAAGAGGAATTCAGAAGGACAATGTAACCACGTTTCAGCTCCAGTAGTCGATGTTGCTTCTGAAGGAGGTATGATCCGGTAAGAAACCTAATATAGTATGAGATCATCAAACTCTTTAGTTACTGTTACCTCTATTTAAGGGGACAGTCATTGTTGTTTTTAATAATAAACGAATAAATAATAATATAAAAGACAGCAAAAAGCATTTATTCCCACAGTTGGTCATTTATACACAGGAAGGCAGGAAAAAGCAAGATGAAACTGCAGCGTTGCAGACACAGAGACGTAAATCGTAAAGATTCACGTTCAAACCGAAGACAGAGTAACACATTTAAAAAGGCATTTTGCCAATTCCGGTCTCTGTTCAATACTCTGCTATCATCACTTCATCATCATCGTCATCGACATCGTAATTATGACAAAGGTAACGACCTTCCCCATAGATCATCAATGAAATGTTATATAACAGAATGTTAGAGAACAGAAGATAAAGTTTCAAAATTGAACTTGTTTCATTTTTTGACAGTTATACTTCTCCTTTACGATGACCAATCATTCTTTAGTTAACAGTCTTTAATTACCGTTGGATGAAGTCAAAAATTACAAAAGAACTAATACGCAACTGTTGAATTATTAATTTCTTCGTCGACGGATATCGTGGAATCGTAATAATGAAACCATGGCACGAAATTCTAGTGCCACCGTATATCTGGAATTGATTCAGCCCTGAACGACTTCCCTACACTCGAGGAGACGTTAAATATTCTACGCACACGCAATCGAAGAAACATCAAGGCACCACTTAAACGAAGGCCCATAACGACTAGCTATTAATGCTTCTGCCGAACGTCCCCGGCCTATTCTGAACGACTATTGCCACATACTTATTCGAGGTGCAGCAACGGTGACCTCAAAAAATCTTAGTTAGATTATTGCTGTTTTTGCAGTTATTTTCATTCATTTACAATCTGCTATGCCGGTGATCCATTCTCTCTCTTCCTTCCTTCTCCTTCCTTGTTTCTTAAATCCATTCCATCGTGGGAAACATTATCAAGAACGGAACCGGAGTAAAAGTGCGAGGTGCAATGTTTCATCGCGAGGTTCACTCCTTTTTTTCAGGAGAACGTTGTCGTGAGCTCCTTCTCACATTATTGCCGGGATGTTTGCGTTTAAGCTTCATGGAAGACTTTCAGAGAGTACAAAGCGAACGCCCAACAATAAAAGACCTTTTATGAGACTGTAAATATTTGAGTCCCTGAGATATGAAGTTTGATATGGGACCGCTTGCCACGGCGAAATTGCATCATCGTTAAAGAAAGGAGCGGTTTCTAAACTCGTTCGAAAAAGAGAGATAGTAGAAGCGTTATAGGAATGTGAGTAAGTTTTTCTCTGCGCTACGAATTTCAATTTTTTAATATATGTGACGAATGATGAAAGAAGCATCCATTGTCGAGGCAGGCGTACAGTGGAGGTAATCAATTTGTCACTGAAAATATACACGAACATTTAGTACTAGACGAAAGTTTTTCTGCTTCCCAAGACATCGTGAGATGTCGTTGCGGCATCCCCCTTCGTTTAAGTTATATCCCAATCAGGAATGTTAATTGCTCTAATGATCGTGTTTGGCAATAGGACTCGAGAAAACGGGAAACGATCGTGAGCAGCACCCTTCAGCAGTAAAACTACTGATCGCTCGCTATGTTAGACAGCGCTTACACTGCCACGCGATAAATTATGCATAATTAAATAGTTATTGCGAACTGAAAGTAGAGGAAACTCGACTAACTTTGCACAAACTGCCTTAGGGGTGACGACGATGACGAGAAATGGTTAATTAACGTGAACACTATGTACAACATTACCTAATGAACATATCTGTATATACTCACATACAAATAACTACTCTGAATGTAAGATACTTTGTAGACACTGCTCATAAAAATATTATATTAATTAGCCTGCAAAACATAGAAGTAGTGGCAGATTTTATAACTGTACACTTATGAATATTTGTTTCATATCAAAGCTGAAGTTATTTAGATCGCTTGTCAACATCTGACAAGAAATTACACATTAAGAAATTACACTTGCTTTTTGAACTATCCCTTGAGCCTAACTCTGAATAAGCAGGATATTATTTCGTTACACGTGAACTAATTGAGAACTTTCGTAATGTACAATCCAGCTAAAAGCTTTTAACAGTAACAATAAAAGTTTCACATTACCTTGCGGTGCGCTTTTCTTAAGTTCAGCTCCAGCAACACGTAACATTTATAAGAGGATCTAGCTGGTTCATAATTTACGTATTAGCTTCACTTAAGTAATTTGCAAATATTTATATTCACGTTTCTACCAGCTTATATCACTGCAAAACGTGATCAGTTTAAAATACACACTCAAAGGAGAAAAGGATCATTTCCCATCTATACAACTAATAACTCTGCAAAAGCTTGTGCTTTAAGAATAACTCAAGTAATCATTACGTAATTTGAAAATCAGAATACAACGTGGTTTTCACAGCACAAATATGGCTTCCATATATGAAGTCCGAACTACACAAAAGCACATACAAAAATAAATTTATGCGGTAAGCTATGTCCAAGCTTCCGTCGAAAATGTTACTATAAAATGCACTTTCTAGCATACACTTTCGTGGCTCTGAATAATAATGCTTCCTCCCTTGTACTAATAGCCAGAACCCATGTATCACGAAGTCCACGAGTTTACAACATATCTGGCCAGTATTTTGTAATAAATCAGAGCCCACTTCTTCTTAGATAATTACAGGTATCTGATTGCTGCTCCTCTTGTAGAAATGTAGCATTCTACATTTGTCTTCCGAGGCGCTCATTGGTAATTAGCTCAGTTGATACTACATACATACACACACACACACACACACGCGCGCGCGCGCGCGCGCGCGCGCGCGTCTGCGTTCACCCGTTATGAACTAGGGCTCCCTATATTGTACTGTTCTGGAACTACAGTTACTGTAAACGGCGGGATATGGCCGCACAAATATACCGATGGGGATTTCCTACAGTATGTTCCTTAATACTAAAGGTGGGCAGTGATCACTGTCATACTGCACACGTAGATTTTGCGTTCGATCTGCACTGCCAAACTGCAAAAGCGCCGACTAAGCCAGTGACAACAGCTGCGTAGTTACTGGAAGGAAAAGTCAGAAGCCGACATTAAAGCCCTGACCAGCTGTGTGCTTTATCTAAAAGATAAAGTGGTAGTTCGTCGGTAGCTTAGGCCGAACTCTCGGACTTGATAGCAGGGTTAATTGCTTCAGTGGCCGTCACTCGAGTATTTTTTTCAGTTTTACAAGAATAATGAGAATTAATTATAACGGTTTGATTTCATGGGGAAGCAGATGGGCCCAGCGACTGTATGTATTTCAGGTAGTAAAGGGTACACCAATCAGTTGCAAATAACATTTATTGCATATCCAGATTTCGGTCACTGCGTGGTCATGTTGAGTGAAGTAAATGAAAGTCAAAACGTTAAAACTATATAGGCACATCGTCCCAACTGGATTATTCATGCCAGAGGTTGACTGTATTGGTACCGAAAAATCCTGCGATTAGGTTAACAAGATGAGCAATCACGGAGCGAGGTAGCGCAGTGATTAGCACACTGGACTCGCATTCGGGATAACGTCGCTTCAAACCCGCATCCGGTCGTCCAGATTCACGTTTTCCTTGATTTCCCTTAACCGCTCCAGGCAGATGCTGGGATGGTTTGTAACGCCGAAAATGCATATCCTCCTATTTCCATCTATTGTACTATTTTTTTTTTCCTTGTTTTGTTACCTCAAGATATGACATTTCTGTCTCTTTATATATTGTAATTGTTTTACTGTTTGTATGTATATATTTATGCACTTATGTCGATGTATAATTGGTTTGTTTCGTAAATATTATTTCTATTTTTACGCTGGGTCTTGCCTAGGGAAAACTGCTATCGAACGATTACATCGATGGGTCGTATGAAGAATCAAAGTGTGTAGGATCTTTGGTAGTGTTAACTCTGCCGCGTGGAGCGCGGGCAGAGGGAGTCTGGCTGGAGTAGCGAGTGGAGCAGGTGTGTGGTGTGAAGCTCCCGCGAGTTGCCGCGCTTTCGGGGTTTGGCAGCATGTAATTGTGCTCGACTTGCGATGATAGTTTCTGACATGGTGGAAGCATTTGCTGGCGCACGTCAAGAGCCCGTTTCGTCTGGCGACCGTGTCGAGAAGAAGGCGCGCCAACATCCAGCTTCTGCAACAGCGACGGCCGACAATGAGTGACTGTCACCACCTCCTCGATCGACGGCTTCAAACCTTCAATCAACCAACAAGGAAGACTGGAAGCACGTAAAGTTTTAGAACTGTATGGCAGACCTCAGCTTTTCAAATTGTTCCATTTGTCTCGCAAAATTACAGCAACTTAGCATGAACCTTTGTTGCTCATTGTCCCAATTGCATTACCAAGCAGGGTCCCTTCCTTTTCCGAAATCAACCCGAGTGTCGTTGAAATTCAGATGCCAGCATTAAAGTACAATCATTCCATTTCACTGCTTTAATTTCAAAGTTCAGTTTAAGTATTCATAGCTGGCTACAATATTTAGATTACGCAAGCACAAATTAAGAGTGCGAGTTTTGTTACCGTATTTTAGCTTACCTGTGACTGCAGCTCAGCTTGGTACGTACTAAATCTTACTATTGTTAATTGTTCAGAATCATTTAATTCAAGTTCAAAGCTAAATCTCTTATTTCTAAATTGCGTAGATTCAAGTAGCTTTTGAAATGATTGTTGAGGTAGTCCAAGACTAACCGTATTTTACTGAATTTCGATGTGCTTAAGAAAGAAAGCTACTTATTAATTTCAGTCACTAAATTAACTTTCAGTTTTCCGGTTTTATTAATTCTTTTGCTAAATTAAGTCAGAGTGCAGCGAAAGTTATTACTTCTGACAAACTTTCAGTTTTCACACTACATGTGTCAACCTTCAGTTGCCACGCTTCTAGTGCTAATTATATGTGTAATTACCTTTCTTTTTCAGTTACTATAGTAATTGTCCTTAGGACTGGCGACCGTAATTTCCCCCAAATCTCAAATATCTAATTACCGCTAGTTAATTGTTAACGTAACGGCCGCACATTTACTTTCTTCATTAACTTTACCCCTTTTCAAAATTAATTTCCACCAGTTTCATTTGCATTTTTCCTTTCATTTAGATGTAACCCTTTCCTCCCTCTTTACCGACAGATTAACTTCGGTGACGATTGCTTTTCCCAAATTTCCATTAGGTACACGCGGTTTAATTTTTCACTGTCATTAAGGTCGATAAGTGAGGGGGAGATTACAGGTTCCTTTGAGATGTCATGGCCTATTTCCTTCCCCGTCCTTGACACAGTCCGAGCTTGTGCTCTGCCTCTAATGACGTCGATGTCGACGGGACGTTCAACCACATCGTCATTCTTTCAAGACAAGCACCCAAACTCACCGAGTTTGACTGTGGGATGATCCATAAACCTGGTAGAAAGCAAACAAGTGCAGGCACATTGAGTGGGAAAGTAACAGTGCTGAATGCTCTAGGTAAAAGTGAAACTGAGTGGCAGAAGGTGCAAACTGCCGACGAAGACTGTCAGGCATTCAGGTGACAACCGCAGTTCGTGATGCACGAGGGCTTGCTCTGCTGGACGACGAAAGGCGGTCCGCGCATAGTTGTTCCGGCAGCGATCAACGACCTTGTGTTGTGACCAGCACAGAGGTTGACAACAATGGACAGACAAGTAGTGGAAAAGTTCTGGTAGGAAATAAGAAAACGTTATGTCGAGCAATACGTGAAGGACCTTGTGTGCAAAGAGCTGATCTTATCAAAAAATCCCTTTACAAAGATTACAAAGGCGTTTAAACACTTTAAAATGATTAGAATTGATATTTTAGGATCATTTAACAGGACAAATGCTGGAAAAAACTAATAATTACTGGTCATTTTTTTGAGTTTCCTCACAGTGGCGGCAATTACTGATCAGCAGGCTAGTACAGTAACCCAGGCTTAAGTTAACGTTTGGGTACTTAAATCTTAGTTACAGATCAGGTAAAAAATTTTACATCCGAATTGAAGAAATAGTCGTGCCATGCACTTGATATCGGAAGTTATGGATAAATCTGTTCCAGGAGGAGGAGGAGGAGGAGATTCGTGTTTAACGTCCCGTCGACAACGAGGTCATTAGAGACGGAGCGCAAGCTCGGGTGAGGGAAGGATGTGGAAGGAAATCGGCCGTGCCCTTTTAAAGGAACCATCCCGGCATTTGCCTGAAGCGATTTAGGGAAATCACGGAAAACCTAAATCAGGATGGCCGGAGACGGGATTGAACCGTCGTCCTCCCGAATGCGAGTCCAGTGCGCTAACCACTGCGCCACCTCGCTCGGTAATCTGTTCCAAGTAGTGAAGGAATTAGCACATTTCATCAATATAAGAGGATTAGAGGTGAAGTCAGTGAACTGCTTACAGATATTGACTCCGAAATTACCGGTATATCGCAGTACCACTTAAATACACTCCTGGAAATGGAAAAAAGAACACATTGACACCGGTGTGTCAGACCCACCATACTTGCTCCGGACACTGCGAGAGGGCTGTACAAGCAATGATCACACGCACGGCACAGCGGACACACCAGGAACCGCGGTGTTGGCCGTCGAATGGCGCTAGCTGCGCAGCATTTGGGCACCGCCGCCGTCAGTGTCAGCCAGTTTGCCGTGGCATACGGAGCTCCATCGCAGTCTTTAACACTGGTAGCATGCCGCGACAGCGTGGACGTGAACCGTATGTGCAGTTGACGGACTTTGAGCGAGGGCGTATAGTGGGCATGCGGGAGGCCGGGTGGACGTACCGCCGAATTGCTCAACACATGGGGCGTGAGGTCTCCACAGTAAATCGATGTTGTCGCCAGTGGTCGGCGAAAGGTGCACGTGCCCGTCGACCTGGGACCGGACCGCAGCGACGCACGGATGCACGCCAAGACCGTAGGATCCTACGCAGTGCCGTAGGGGACCGCACCGCCAATTCCCAGCAAATTAGGGACACTGTTGCTCCTGGGGTATCGGCGAGGACCATTCGCAACCGTCTCCATGAAGCTGGGCTACGGTCCCGCACACCGTTAGGCCGTCTTCCGCTCACGCCCCAACATCGTGCAGCCCGCCTCCAGTGGTGTCGCGACAGGCGTGAATGGAGGGACGAATGGAGACGTGTCGTCTTCAGCGATGAGAGTCGCTTCTGCCTTGGTGCCAATGATGGTCGTATGCGTGTTTGGCGCCGTGCAGGTGAGCGCCACAATCAGGACTGCATACGACCGAGGCACACAGGGCCAACACCCGGCATCCTGGTGTGGGGAGCGATCTCCTACACTGGCCGTACACCACTGGTGATCGTCGAGGGGACACTGAATAGTGCATGGTACATCCAAACCGTCATCGAACCCATCGTTCTACCATTCCTAGACCGGCAAGGGAACTTGCTGTTCCAACAGGACAATGCACGTCCGCATCTATTTCGTGCCACCCAACGTGCTCTAGAAGGTGTAAGTCAACTACCCTGGCCAGCAAGATCTCCGGATCTGTCCCCCATTGAGCATGTTTGGGACTGGATGAAGCGTCGTCTCACGCGGTCTGCACGTCCAGCACGAACGCTGGTCCAACTGAGGCGCCAGGTGGAAATGGCATGGCAAGCCGTTCCACAGGACTACATCCAGCATCTCTACGATCGTCTCCATGGGAGAACAGCAGCCTGCATTGCTGCGAAAGGTGGATATACACTGTACTATTGCCGAGATTGTGCATGCTCTGTTGCCTGTGTCTATGTGCCTGTGGTTCTGTCAGTGTGATCATGTGATGTATCTGACCCCAGGAATGTGTCAATAAAGTTTCCCCTTCCTGGGACAATGAATTCACGGTGTTCTTATTTCAATTTCCAGGAGTGTAATTTGACAATCAAGAGGCTTCCTTTGACAGGATTCAGATTAGCTGGCTGTTTTTCAAGGAGTTCTCTGCGGAATGGTGGAATGGCCATGTACGTAAAAAACAGTATTACATTTGTTTCCATAGACGTATCACGGGTCCCGGCGGAGGTTCGAGTCCTCTCTCAGGCATGGGTGTGGGTGTTTGTCCTTAGGATAATTTACGTTAAGTAGTGTGTTAGCTTAGGGACTGATGACCTTAGCAGTTAAGTCCCATAAGATTTCACACGCATTTGAACATTTTTTTGAACCTATCACGGTCCTGCACTGAACAGATATTTAAATATTGTGCAGAGGCAGTTGAATTTAGTGAAACTTAACTTCTAATTGCTGTTATTTATAGGTTCTCTAACTCTGATTTCAAAGCATTTCTGCTCGAGCTAGAGAAGGTTCTTGGTTCACTTAGTAGGCAGCCCCAGAAATTAGTTGTATGTGGTGACTTCAGTATTAATTTTGTTTATGATTGTGCAAGAAAAAGGATAGTGGAAGATCTCCAAAATTCACATGATCTGATGCAGACTGTGTACTTTCCAAGTAGGGTGCAGGGGAACCGGAGCACAATCATAGAAAATATTTTTATTCATCCTTCATTACTTGATGGGCATTCTGTTAGCAAACGGGTCAATAGCCTACCAGACCATGAAGCATAAATTTTAACACTAAAACGTTTTTGTAGTCAAAAAAATTTTATATATAATTGCAGACTGTGTGAAAAGCTAACCCAATGACAATAGAGAGCTTTTTCAATTTTGTTAAGGAACAAGAGTGACAGGATTTTTATAATTCCAATAACACAGATGACCAATATAATGCTTTCCTTAACACATTTCTCATGCTATTTCAAAATTGTTTTCCGTTAGAAAGTTCTACATAGTGAATTAGCAGTAAACGGCAGCCTGGTTTAAATGGTTCAAATGGCTCTGAGCACTATGGGACTTAACTGCTGAGATCATCAGTCCCCTAGAACTTAGAACTACTTAAACCTAACTTACCTAAGGACATCACACACATCCATGCCCGAGGCAGGATTCGAACCTGCGACCGTGGCGGTCGCACGGTTCCAGACTGTAGCGCCTAGAACCGCTCGGCCACCCCGGCCGGCCGGCAGCCTGGATGGCGGACTAGTGGGACAAGGATATCGTGTACAACAAAGTTGGTATTATATCAAAATGTTAGAAGTAGCCACAATCGGGCTACAGTAGCACATTACAAACAGTATTGTAATTACAAATGTTATTAGGAAGACAAAGAGTATGAGGTACGCAAATAGAGTAGCTAATTCATAGACTAAAATTAAAACCCTACGGTCGCTCTTCATGGAAGTATCTGGTCAGCAGCACAAGGTCGACGATACAAAATCAGTTCGTTCAAATGGTTCAAATGGCTCTAAGCACTATGGGACTTAAAATCTGACGTCATCAGTCCCCTAGACTTAACTACTTAAGCCTAACTAACCTAAGGACATCGCGCACATCTATGCCGGAGGCAGGATTCGAACTTGCGACCGTAGCGGCAGCGCGGTTCCGGACTGAAGCGCCTAGAACCGCTCGGCCACAAATCAGTTCGTAGTAAAAATGTTTCTGCTGGTGATAAGTCAGATAAATGTACAGTATTTAACAATCACTTTCATAGCATTGCTCGTGAATGGAATAAAAACTTAGTTTCTACAGGGAATCATATAACTTCCTTGGAAAAGGCCTTTCCAAGGCTGAAGTCTGAAATACTGCTCTGCGATACTGACAAGGGGGAGACTGAGTCAGTAGCTAAATCACTGAAGACTAAAGACTGTCATGGATATGATGGAGTACCTAGCACTAAATTAAAGCATGTGCTGCACATGTTAGCCCTGTACTTAGCCATATTTGTAAATTTTCCTTTAAGAATGGTGAATTGTCTGAACGATCAAAGTACTCAGTAGTAAAGCCGCTTTATAAAAAGGGAGAAAGGGATAATGTAGACAATTAGACCTATTTCTATGCCATCAGTGTTTGCTAAAGTTATTGAAAAGGCTGTGTATGTAAGGATAATTAATCGTTTTATTTCACATAATTTGTTATCAAACGAGCAGTTCGGTTTTATAAGTGGTTTAACAACTGATAATGCTATATTCTCTTTTCTCTGTGAGGCACTGGATGCATTCAACAACAGGTTTCGAATGCTACGCAAATTTTTTGATTTAGCTAACGCGTTTGATTGTGTTGAACACAAACCCATGCTCCAGAAGATGGACCATTAAGGAATACGAGGGGGTAGCTCACAATGGATTTACCTCTGACTTTAATAAAAGACAGCAAAAGGCCATTCTCTACAGTGCTGAGTATGGCTATGATGTGAGGTTTGAGTGGGGCACAGTTAAATGGCGGGGTTCCCCAGGGACAGAGCTGGGGCCACTCCTGTTCCTTATTTATATAAATAATGTAACCTCTAGTGTCACACGTGATCCTGAAACATTTCTGTTTGCTGATGACCCTAGCTTGGTAGTAAAGGATGTCGTGTGCAACATAGACACTGTTGCAAATAGTGCAGTTCATGAAATAATTTCACGGCTTGAAGAAAATAAACTAAACCCAATTCACAGTAAGACTCAGTTTTTACAGTTTCTAACACACAATTCAACAAAATCTGCAATTTTAATTTCTGAGAATGGACATATGATTAACGAAACTGAACAGTTCAAATTTCCAGGTGATCAGATAGATAGTAAACTGTCGTGGAAAGCCTACGTTCAGAATCTTGTTCAAAGACTGAATGCTGCCGTTTTTACTATTCAAGTGATATCTGAAGTAAGTGATAGTTTGACACGAAAAGTAGTCTACTTTGCTTATTTTAATTCGCTTATGACGTATGGTACTATATTTTGGGGTAATTCCTCCCATTGTCAAAGGATATTTTTGGCACAGAAAAGGGCGTGAAGAAAGGCGTGCAGTGTATTGCTGAATCCATTTTCAATAAGGTACCACAAGAACTGAAAATTTTTAGCAGTATCCCACGCGCTTTCAAATCGAAACTGAAGAGTTTCCTCAAGAGTCATTCCTTCCATTCTGTCGAGGAGTTCCTTGAAAAATTGGTTGATTCCTGTGTTATATTGTACACTGCGTTTACATAAATTTATGTATTGCCTTTTCTGGGTTCATAAACATTTTATTTTACCTGTTATTACTTTCACGTTGTAATTTGATGTACTGACGTGTTCCATAACCTTGGTTCTCAATTTAGTCCTACGGAACTAGTTGTAAGTAAAAAAAAAATTAACTCCACAAACTAACGGCAGAACAGTACTAGTTCATAGGATCATGTCTAAAATGATGAGTTATTATGGTAATAGCCATCATACTGACTGGGATATACACATGTAGTTTGTATGAATAGCTCTAAAGTACATAGTGGTACAGGTCTCTTATCTTTTGAGGTGTTGTACGGTAGCAAAATGCCGTTTCCTTTTAATGTTATTATTCCTAAATTAGGACCAAACTGTGAATCGGTTAAAGCAGTTGGAGGAAACACGGTAGGTATGGCATAAAGTAAAGTGAACTAACACTAAAGCTTTGGAATGACAGACAGCCAAACAATATGTGGGAAAGCTGTCTATATGCCTAAGAGAAAAAAATTCTTGACCGTCAGGGTCCTTATCAAGGCAACGAGATAACTTCTCCAGTAAACGTTAAAGAGCAGTTTCCGACTAAAACGGCTATTGTCCATGCAAGCAGGGCTAAACCTTTTAGTGGAATGGTGGCTGCATTGCTACTATTTTCGACAACGGCTTTAGAGAGCAGCAAAACGATTACAAAAGTCAAAGAATGTACACCAGCGAACAAGCAAGATGCACATGATGTACCACATGCGTTGAGGTCATGCAGGAACTAGTAGTACAAGGTTATTATAAATAATCGAAGCGATTTCATAAACTCACTGTAGCTACATTAATTGACATATTATCACTTAACTCAACTCTCACACAAAAAAAAAATTCAAAACTTGTGCACTGCACTTCAGATTTCTGCCATGAGACGCAGAAGTGATCAGTTAGGCAAGATGGCGACTGGCGTCGAGAAAGTGTATTTTGCGTCTGAAATGTATTCACATCAGTCTGCCGTAACAGTGCAACAACACTTCAGAATGAAGTTCAGCAAAGATCCACCAACTGTCAACACTATTCGGCGATGGTATGTGCATTTTAAAGCTGCAAGATGACCAAGCAAGGTGAAATGAACGGGTAGATCTGCAGTGAACGAAGAAACAGTTGACGGTATGCGGGCGAGTTTCGCACGTAAACCACAGAATTCGACGAATACAACAAGCAGAGAGCTGAATATATCACAACCGATACTTTGGAAGATTTTGAGGAAACGACTGAAGCTGAAGCCTTACCGCACGCAACTGGTGCGAGCCCTGATTCCCGATGACAAAGTCAGACACTTTGAATTTTCTCCACAGTTGCAACAGCTAATGGATGAGGATGGATTTTGTGAGAAACTCATCTTTGGTGATGATGCAACATTTTTTTTATAAATGACACTACGTACGAAACTTGGCGGCAGAGAATTCCCATGCTCTCACGGAGCACATTCGAGTTTCACCAAAATTTAATGTGTTCTCTGCAGTCACACGGTTTACAGTGTGCGTTCCCTTTCTTTCTGAAAAAAGGCAGTTAGAGGACACGCGTATCTGGACATAACGGAAAACTGACTCATGCCACAACTGGAGACCGACAATGTTCACTTCATGTTGCTCCACTCCACTTCCATCATGATGTTCGTAAATTCTGAAACAACAAAATGGGAAACCGATGAATCGTTCGTGGTGGGGTTGATGACCAGCAGCTCATGTCATGACCTCCACGGTCTCGTGACCTAACGCATGCGATTTTTCTTTTTTTTTTTGAGCGTTTTGTGAAAGATTCAGTGTCTACGCCTCCTCTAGCGACAAACCTACAAGAACTGCTAGCTCGCATCAACAGTGCTTTTGAACAGACTGGTAGGGACATGCTGCACAGAATGTGAAAAAAACTTTCATATCGACTCAGTGTCTGCAGAATCAGTAGGGGCACATATGGAGCACTCTTAATAAAAAAATTTTGAGCTTGTCTACGTGTGTGCAAAGCCTGTAAAAATACATCAAATAATATAGCTTCAGCAAATAGTTGTTTAATGCATGTGTTTTTCTATTCTTGTTCGAGTATATTCTGAAATTATACTAGTTATCGTAGGTCCTCGTACCTGTATACACTCCTGGAAATGGAAAAAAGAACACATTGACACCGGTGTGTCAGACCCACCATACTTGCTCCGGACACTGCGAGAGGGCTGTACAAGCAATGATCACATGCACGGCACAGCGGACACACCAGGAACCGCGGTGTTGGCCGTCGAATGGCGCTAGCTGCGCAGCATTTGTGCACCGCCGCCGTCAGTGTCAGCCAGTTTGCCGTGGCATACGGAGCTCCATCGCAGTCTTTAACACTGGTAGCATGCCGCGACAGCGTGGACGTGAACCGTATGTGCAGTTGACGGACTTTGAGCGAGGGCGTATAGTGGGCATGCGGGAGGCCGGGTGGACGTACCGCCGAATTGCTCAACACTTGGGGGGTGAGATCTCCACAGTACATCGATGTTGTCGCCAGTGGTCGGCGGAAGGTGCACGTGCCCGTCGACCTGGGACCGGACCGCAGCGACGCACGGATGCACGCCAAGACCGTAGGATCCTACGCAGTGCCGTAGGGGACCGCACCGCCACTTCCCAGCAAATTAGGGACACTGTTGCTCCTGGGGTATCGGCGAGGACCATTCGCAACCGGCTCCATGAAGCTGGGCTACGGTCCCGCACACCGTTAGGCCGTCTTCCGCTCACGCCCCAACATCGTGCAGCCCGCCTCCAGTGGTGTCGCGACAGGCGTGAATGGAGGGATGAATGGAGACGTGTCGTCTTCAGCGATGAGAGTCGCTTCTGCCTTGGTGCCAATGATGGTCGTATGCGTGTTTGGCGCCGTGCAGGTGAGCGCCACAATCAGGACTGCATACGACCGAGGCACACAGGGCCAACACCTGGCATCATGGTGTGGGGAGCGATCTCCTACACTGGCCGTACACCACTGGTGATCGTCGAGGGGACACTGAATAGTGCACGGTACATCCAAACCGTCATCGAACCCATCGTTCTACCATTCCCAGACCGGCAAGGGAACTTGCTGTTCCAACAGGACAATGCACGTCCGCATGTATCCCGTGCCACCCAACGTGCTCTAGAAGGTGTAAGTCAACTACCCTGGCCAGCAAGATCTCCGGATCTGTCCCCCATTGAGCGTGTTTGGGACTGGATGAAGCGTCGTCTCACGCGGTCAGCACGTCCAGCACGAACGCTGGTCCAACTGAGGCGCCAGGTGGAAATGGCATGGCAAGCCGTTCCACAGGACTACATCCAGCATCTCTACGATCGTCTCCATGCGAGAATAGCAGCCTGCATTGCTGCGAAAGGTGGATATACACTGTACTAGTGCCGACATTGTGCATGGTCTGTTACCTGTGTCTATGTGCCTGTGGTTCTGTCAGTGTGATCATGTGATGTATCTGACCCCAGGAATGTGTCAATAAAGTTTCCCCTTCCTGGGACAATGAATTCACGGTGTTCTTATTTCAATTTCCAGGAGTGTATTAGCTACGGGTTATTTCTTAGTTGTCTTGCTGTGTATGCACATTTTCGAAGAAGGGAGAGAATGATGAAAGTTTCTTTCCTCAGTTGGCAGGTCACATGGAAAAACAAAATGGCTTGTGCCAATCCTGATGTTGCTGCACGTCACCAGTGGAGGACCAATGCATACAGTACATATTCAGCCGTTAGAGTCAGGTGTGTTATTTTCTCGACAACGAGTTGTGTTACTGACCAGTCATCAATGGACACTGAGGCTCACCGTTGATGTGCGGGAGATAAGGAGCGAAGTTCGCAGATTGCAGTATGCATTCATAGAATTACATAAGGAAGTTCAGGGTGAATAATAGGAATAGAAGGTGTCGTATGGCAAACAGAGAGCTCAGTTGACACAATATTACAGACATCATACCACAGACACTGATTCTTAGGAAAAGAGAATGGTCGGACGCAGGAGGAAACATCTTAAAAAACAGTGTGTAACGAAGATATCGAGGAGCTGAATAACACGATTAGGCTAGTGCAGACGATGGCAGACACTACCGTTGTAGGGTGGCATACCAAGAACTGTTGAATTTAAAGGAGGGCATTCTGAAAAACACCAAATCATGTAGTTAACCCAATCCACCTGGGTACAATGAAAACACCGAAGAAAGATTGATATGGGGGAAATACAGTAAGCTCAGTCGGTTTTGACTGAGCTTATGGACAGCAAACAAACTGTAGCCAGACTTTCACGAACATTAGCAGATAACCTCGGCGATGTAAGAATTGGAGTGGGTTTGTTACAGCAGGTAATTTACCAGACAACTGAAGTAGGTATTGCTGCCAACACTACTATTCTTGACAGGGTTGTGGCTAACAGATAAATAATTGAAATATATTCGCAATTGCGAGTATGGAGAACCGTGAACTGTATAATGAAATGACGACAACGAAAATTTGAGCTAGATCGGGACTCGAACCCGGATTTCCCACTTATCGCGAGCGTGTAAATAATTTCCTACGGGTGTACGACACGTGTAAGAGATGTCAGGTAAGAACTTAGCAATGTTTTACCACATAGCAACGATGGAAGCGAATATAGCACAAAGCTGTCGTGCTGGTCTCACTACCAGTGGTAGGAATGCACGTGCAGTATCGATGTTACATGGTTCAACCTGATACAGTAAGATGGGTAAATGGGTCCAAGAAGCGAGAAGTGTTAATAATTTTTGAACGTGGAGAAACTCTCGCCCTTGCGTAACCACGGAACTTACAAGAGCGTTTGAATAAAATATCACTATCTGTCCAGCCAGATAAGTGCAGACAGGCACACAGACATGCGAAGCGCACCTGTTTGTGGGATAAATAGAGGTACCTGAATGTCAGATAGAAATATTGGCAGCACAGTCTCATTTTCAAAAGGTAGGAATGCCTTGGATATACTCACCTTTTACACCGAAACCTATGGTCATGAATTGCTGTAAGAATGGGGAACCTGAGGGCATGGTAAAATTCGAGTTACATAATAGTGATATTGCGGTGAACGGCACGACTTGTGAAATACCCAAGGCGAATTTCCATCTCCTAGCTACACTCACGGGTACGATTGTATTCCAACTAACTCATTCTGTGTTGTAATGGCCAGAGAAACCGTTGCAAGTTCTGCCATCGCCGATCCACGGTGGATGACCAGGTCCCAGTCTCCTCCAGCACCGACGTCCTTGATCACTATCAGCAGTCTCGATCTGAGCATGCGATGGGCTGCCTTAAAGAGTACTGAGGTGGAAGGGGAAAGTTTGGGGGGCGACGTTTCCTCGACTCTGCGCTGCCGCCAGCACAGCCGCAGCCATAGCACTGCCCTGCAGGGCAGTTTAATAAGGGGCCACACCACGGAAGCCGAGAAAAAGAATGATTATTCGATGCTCTTGTAAAGGCACGTACATACCGCACGCGTCGAGATGTGGATATACTCAGGAGACCGCGCGACCGCCACGGTCGCAGGTTCGAATCCTGCCTCGGGCATGGATGTGTGTGCTGTCCTTAGGTTAGGTAGGTTTAAGTAGTTCTAAGTTCTAGGGGACTGATGACCCTAGAAGTTAAGTCCCGTAGTGCTCAGAGCCATTTGAACCATTTTACTCAGGAGACCTCGAAAACTTGCTTAGTTTGATTGAACCAGTAATAAACAAGATGTTAATTATAGAAATGCGGTATATTATGAACAGAGAATGTCGATAACATTTCTTTTATAGATTTGTTTAAAAGTCTGATACGTTTGCTTGATAAAGAACTGTGGTCTAGCAGTAGTAATCAAAACGTCTTTGGTATCTACCTTCATGCTCATAAATTAAGGATAATGCTGTTACATGGTAAAAAAACTCTCTGGTGGGCGGTTTGCGGGTTTAAATTGTAAGTAGGCTATCTAGGTTTTTATATTGGTAACGCCACGTAACGCTCTGTATGAAAATCACTTGCTTCGCTGTGTGCAGTCTGTGGCTGGTTTGCATTGTTGGAGTATATGGTATTGTAGTGTTGGGCTGTTGGCTGTTAACAGCGCGTAGCGTTGCGCAGTTGCAGGTGAGCTGCCAGCAGTGGTGGATGTGGGGAAGTGAGGGGCGGGTTTTTGAGAGCGGATGATCTGGACATGTGTCCATCAGAAACAGTACATTTGTAAGAATGGATGTCATGAAGTGCTATATATATTATGACTTTTGAAAACTATTAAGGTAAATACATTGTTTGTTCTCTATCAAAATCTTTCATTTGCTAACTATGCCTATCAGTAGTTAGTGCCTTCAGTAGTTTGAATCTTTTATTTAGCTGGCAGTAGTGGCGCTCGCTGTATTACAGTAGTTCGAGTAACGAAGATTTTTGTGAGGTAAGTGATTTGTGAAAGGTATAGGTTAATGTTAGTCAGGGCCATTCTTTTGTAGGGATTTTTGAAAGTCAGATTGCGTTGCGCTAAAAATATTGCGTGTCAGTTTAGTGTTGATCAGAATAGGTAAAGAGGGAAATGTCTGAGTACTTTCAGTTCTGCTCAGCTGTTTGAAAATCAAATAACGTAAGGGATTTACCAGCACAGTAATTCACTAATTTTTCTAAGGGAACGTTGCAAAATCACTTCGGGGTATGAACATGCTGTGCATTTGACCTGCGGTCGTCGCACCGTGGCGCTGGCAGTAGGCAACATACGCAGAAATGTGTTGGTGCACGTCAGAGTAAGGTGCAGCGAGTAAGTGTGCAGACGTTTTCAGACGTGCTAATGGTGACTGTTTGTTGAAAATGGCTCAAAGAACACATATTGATGATGGTATGAGGGGTAAAATACTAGGGCGACTGGAGGATGGTCAAACTCACAGTCTACAGACTACTGAATAGACATGGTTTATTCGCCCAGAGACCTGCAAGGTGCATTCCACTGAACCCTGGTCACAGGACAGCCCGTAAAGCCTGGTGTCAAGAACACAGTACATGGTCATTGGAACTGTGGTCCCAGGTCATGTTCACCGACGAGTCCAGGCATAGTCTGAATAGTGATTCTCGTCGGGTTTTCATCTGGCGTGAACCAGGAACCAGATACCAACCCCTTAATGTCCTTGAAAGGGACCTGTATGGAGGTCGTGGTTTGATGGTGTGGGGTAGGATTATGATGGGTGCACGTAAACCCCTGCATGTCTTTGACAGAGGAACTGTAACAGGTCAGGTGTATCGGGACGTCATTTTCCACCAGTATGCCCGCTTTTGCAGGAGTGCAGTGGGTCGGTCCCACCTTCCTCCTGATGGATGATAATGCACGGCCCCTCCGAGCTGCCATCGTGGAGGAGTACCATGAAACAGAAGATATCAGGCGAATGGAGTGGCCTGCCTGTTCTCCACACCTAAACCCCAGCGGGCACGTCTGGGATCTCGGTCGTCGTATCACTGTACGTCTTCAAACCCCTACGACATTTCAGGAGCCCCGACAGGCACTGGTGCAAGAACGGGAGGCTATACCTCAGCAGCTGCTAGACCACCTGATCCAGAGTATGCCAACCCATTGTGCAGGCTGTGTACATGTGCATGATGATCATATTCCATATTGATGTCGGTGTACATGCACAGGAAACAGTGGCGTTTTGTAGCACATGTGTTTCGGGAGGTTTTCTCAACTTATTACCAATACCATGGACTTACAGATCTGTGTCGTGTGTGTTCCCTATGTGCCTATGCTATTAGCGCCAGTTTTGTGTAGTGCGACGATGTGTGGCACCACATTCTGCAATTATCCTCAAATTATGAGCATGAGTGTAGGTTTCTGCCACTGCTTATATTTGGAATAAAAATCATCATTAATGGCGACCACAGACTTCCGGCATAAAAAATCATCCTTTTTCTCCCAACACCATTGTCAAAGAGGGTGGAGGAAAGGACAGAGCTTCAAAACACTCTCTTCCCCTTGGGATGGGAAACTGCACATAAAGGCGGAAGAATCAGCAATGATCAACGTCGTGAAGGTGCAGGAGGCAATGAAAATTACTGCACTCAAGCACATAATGTATATCCACAGGACATGTGGCCTGCAAATGGAAAAAAAAACTGTCATTGTGATCTCTAATTGGCAAAAGATTCCAGACCAGTCCCCCATTCGGACCTCAAGGAGCAGACTGCCAAGAAGAGATGACCAAGAGAAAAAGACTGAATAACCAACGATAGGATAACGTTCTATACGTCGAGGTGTGGATTTTCAGAAGTTGGAACATGGTAGTTTAGCTAGCAAATCTGAAAAGGAAAATGCTAAGGCTCAGTCCAGATATAGTGGATGTCAGTGAAGTGAAATGGAAAAAAGAAAAGGATTTCTGGTCAGATGAGTGTAGGGTAATACGTCAGCAGAAAATGTTATAATGAGAGCAGGATTTGTTATGAATAGAAAGGTAGGGCAGGGAGCGAGTTACTGTGAACAGTTCAGTGACAGGTTTATTCTCAACTGAATCGATAGCAAACCAACAACGACAACGATCGTTCAGGTATAGAGGCTGAGACCACAAGCAGAAGAGACAGAAAAAGTGTATGTGGATACTGAACGAGTAATTCAGTACACAAAGGGAGATGAAAATCTAATACTCGTGGGCGACTGGAATGCGACCTAGGGGAAGGAGTAGAAGAAAGAGTCACCAGAGAATACGGGCTTGGTACTATGAATGAGATAAGAGAAAGACTATTTGAGTTCTGAAATAAATCTCAGCTAGTAAGAATCACAAGAGAAGCAGGTAAAATTAGAAAAAGCCGGGACATACAGGAAGATTTGAGTTAAATTGTATCGTGGTCAAATAGAGACTACAAAATTAGATACCAGATTGTAAGGTGTACTAAGGATCATAAATAGACTCAGATCACAATTTAGTAACGATGAAGAATAGGCAGAAGTTTAAGAGACTAGTAAATAAGAATCAAAGTGCAGCTATGTGGGATATGGAAGTACTAAGGAATGAAACGACACGCTTGAAATTCTCTCAGGCTATAGATACTGCGACAATGAACAGATCAGTAGGCAGTTCAGTTGAAAAGGAGAACGTAGGTACAAGGAAGGTAACTGCGAAGAAACATGGGTAACAGAAGAAATACTTCAATGGGTCGGCGTAAGAAGGAAGTAGAAACGTGTTCGGGCAAATTCAGGAATTGAGAAATACATTTCGCTTAGGAATGAAACAAACAGGAAGTGCAGGGAAGCAAAGGCGAAATGGCTACATGAAAAAAGTGATGAAATCGAAAAACTAATGATAGTTGGAAGGAGGGACTCGGTAAATAAAAAAGTTAAAATAGCGTCGGGTGAAATTTAAAGTAAGGGCGGTAACAATAAGAGTGCAACGGGAATTCCACTGTTAAATGCAGAGGAGAGAGTGAATAGATGCAAAGAGCACACTGAAGGCCTCTAGGAGGGGAAGGACTTGTCTGACGACGTGATAGAAGGAGAAACAGTGGACGATATGAGAGAGATAGGGGATGCTATCCTTAGAATCAAAATTTAAGAGAGCTTTGGTAGACTTAAGATCAAATAGGGAAGAAGGGATAGGTAACATCCCAACAGAATTTCTAAAATCATTGGAGGAAGTTGCAACAATACAGCCATATGAGACTGGGGATACACTATCAGACTCTGGAAAAACTTCGTGCGCAAATTCGGAAGATTGTAAGAGCCGACAAGTGCGAGAATATTCGCACAGTATACTTAACAGGTCAAGTATCCTCTTGCTGGCAAGGGTATTCTACATGTGAATGTCAAAAGGACAGTGAGGGTCTGTTAGATGAAGATCTGTTCGGCTTTAGGCAAGGTAAAGGCACCAGAGACGCAATTACAATAATGAAAAATCAACACACTTTCATAGGATTTTTCGGCCTGGAAAAAGTGTTCGGCAGTGTCAAACGATGCAAGACGTTCGAAATTCGGACCAAAATAGTAACAAGCTATATGGGAAAACAGATAATATGCGCAAGATCCTAGAGGGAACAATAGGAGCGTAGGGCAAGAACGAAGTGCTCGGATTAAAATAGCTGTAAGACATTGATATAGTCTTTCACCCATACTATTCAGCCTGTCCGTCGGAGAAGTAATGACGGAAATGAAAGATTCAAGAGTGGAATTAAAATTCAGGGTGAAAGGATATCAATGATATGAATCGCTGATGACATTGGTACGCTTAGTGAAAGGGAAGAAGAATTACAGGATGTGGTGAATGGGATGAACTCTAATGGCTGTGGAATATGGACTTAAAACAAATCGAAGAAAGGCGAAAGTAATGAGAAGTACCAGATTTGAGAACAGAGAGAATTGGTGATCACGAAGTAGATCAAGTTAAAGAATTCTGCTACATAGACAGCAATATAACCTATGAGAGCAGAACAAGGATGACGGAGGAAGCAGACCCGTGCTGGCAAAAAGAGCTTTCCTGACCAAGAGAATACTGTTAGTATCAAATGTAGGTCTTAATTTAAGGAAGAAGTTTCTCAGAATGTACGTTTAGAGCACAGCATTCTATGGCAGTGAGACATGGACTGTGGGAAAACCGGAACAGAAAAGAGTCTAAGTATATTAGATAAGGTGCTACAGAAGAGTGTATAAAATTAGGTGGACTGACAAGGAATGAGAAAGCTCTCCGTAGAATCGGCGGTGAAAGGAATGTATGGAAAACACAGATAAGAAGAAGGAGCAGGATAATAGGACATCCGTAAAGACGTCAGGAAATAACTTCCATGGTACTAGGGGGAGCTGTAGAGGGTAAAACTGTAGGAGGAGACAGAGATTGGAATTCTTACAGCAAATGATTGAAGACGCAGGTTCCAAGTGCTACGTTGAGATGAAAAGGCTGGCACAGGAGAAGAATTCGTGGCGGGCCGCATCAAAGGAGTCAGAAGACTGATGAGTTGAAATAAAACTATCATGCACTTTAAAAATATATATTCTGTATTTCAAATTTTCTTTACTGCCAGTAGAACTGAGGAGGTAAAAGTAGTAACAAATTTGTGCATAGAGCCACAGTACTCAAATGAAATCACTTATGTCGTCGTTGAACGGGCGACTGGGTTACCTGACTTGGAGAATATAGAGGTGAAGTGGTCAAAGGTGATTGGCGGGCCGGTGATTCGGAATTGTTGAACAGAATTGTACTCAGAAGCGCGAAGTGCAACGTCTTCCCTATTTTTGTATGTGTTAATCGTTATATTTCGGATTCCGCAGTTCCAGCTGTTATCGGTACAGATCTATTAAGTTTCCTATTTTATGATAATCTACTCCAAATTCATCTTGAGATAGAATGTGAATTAATTTACATACCTCCTGTTCGTAAACTACTGCCTCGTACTGCCTCAGTAGAGAGGAACCTCGTTCCAACAGAGCACACACGACTGAACCTTTTCCTTTGATGTACCAAAAGTTGGAACTTGTTCGTTGTTGCTGGGCAACGGGCAGAATGATGCGGTTTGTCTTCCGTACTGGAGGCACCGAACCTCTCTTTTTGGTTTCCCGTGGGGCAGAGCTGCTCGCACGGTGTAGACGGCTGAATGAAAACGTCATCATTTCTGGCATCAAAATCACTCCCCAGTCTCGCCGCAGCCACTAGAGTTCTGTGTGGCGTACGGCGCCGCCACTTGTGTCAAAATGAGGATATGCCCATTTTATGCAAACCACATGTTTCTATCTGTTCCCTGTCTTGAGAAAGAGAACTGGAGATCGTAGAACTTGATTGCACCTTGTGCATCACAATGTAAAACAATGTGCATGTATTACCCAGAAAAATGAACTGGATGCCTAACCTGGATGACGGACGAGTTGTTTTTACACTCGAGATTCATGGGGAGATGGCAACACAGTATTCTTACAAATAAAACGCTGTCACGTCTGTGCGCCAATGACCTGCACAAAACAACTAGTAAACGTTTTTCTTTAATATTATTCTCCGCCCATTTTGTCAATATTTATTCACAGTGCAATGCGTACCATAATACGTATCGTTTGAACAAACAACTGACTTACTTAATTTGCAAGTTTTATTTTTCGCAAAAAAAAAAGGACGGTAGTCTTCTTCACACTCATGACGACTCCTCTAGTCTGGCACTTTTTAAAACCAAATCTCTTAGAGAGAATAACTTTTCTCAGAGTTTCTTTTCTAACATTTAAGTCTTGTTCTGTGTTTCTGTGTGACAAAAGCTGTAAAGTGCTCACAATATTGATAATGCACAGAATTTTTCGCCAACTAACACATTCAACCACTCTGTCAGTGGGATATTTGTGTGCTTTTCTTCCAAACACTCGAATTGCGTTCCTCTCAGCATGGTGACCGTGTTGCTATAGTTTGCATTCCATCGACATACTAGACTTCAACAGTTTTCTTGCACGTTTCGTCACCTTCTCTGTCGGAACTGTCACATCGTTCTCCCTCTCACAATCAATATCAGCGATAAGGCATCGCGGCTACCCAGAAATGCATTTTCCTCTCACTCTTTCTACGCTTGTTCGGCGAGGTAACGAGTACTGGGGTTTGGCTATACCTAATCATGTGACCGAGTTAGTTCTCGCTAGAGATGGGTTAAACAAGGATCGGCCACTGCGTGCAAAACTTCGCGCGTGCCCGACGTGCTGCACGCTTGGCTCGCTCCATCTCTGAAGTACTCGGCACAGCCGAACATTTCCTTTAGCAGTGCGATGCGACACTGTTTCTTTCGGCTTTGGCGGGGAGAGGGGGGGGGGGGGGGGGGAGCATTTTGCCGGGCGGTGAAACTCATATAGTGACTTCCAGTAACATGAAATTGGTTCACTGCCACGCCACTTGGACCTCTGCACGTTTATCAGTCTATCATTTCAATTTCTTATTGGGTGGTCTAAAGTAAATGTATCGTAAGTGTATTGTTCATATTCTACTTTAGCTTATTTGCACCAGCTTTTCGTACTTTCTCGCATTTCATTTAATGGAGAATTCCTTGTTAGCAGCTTAAGACAGAATTGTTATTCAATTTTTGTGCTCCTCATCACGGAATGATTCTGTACTTCTGCTTTGAACTGTGTTACGTCTTACAACTGAGTATGCTTTGTAGTATTGCAGTATGTAGTTATTGTGCCAGGTATTATTAGGCAGCAAAAGTTCACATGAGATTGTCTGGTATAGTGTGAATGTACTTCCATCATACTGAATGCTGCTGCATTTAGTTAACTTTGGTTACTGGTTACCCAGAATTCACTAGTAGAACCAATGGTGAAAGCATGACAGTATTTTTACTGGTCTGAGAGGATGACTGCAGCACTCTGATTTACGTTAAAATGCTTTGTTTTAGTACCTGTTAATAACGTGCGAACACGTTTAGATAACTACTGTTATAGTCGTAGCATTTGTAAGGAAGAATGCCTTAGTCACTAAAACTACACAGCACAACCAGCTGCAAGAAGCAACACTTCTCTAACCAGAAATACATAGTGACTACTCAACCCATGACAAGATGTAATACAGTCTGCTAACATTTTCTCGATTACATTCGACAAAGTACGAAACAAAAGTGCGAAACAAAGCAGAATACGAGCAATGACTCATAACACAATTAAATCGATCAGTTCACATACGGGTTCGTGAGCACAAAACACTATTCGACAAAACCATCTTCTGTTTTATGTGAAACAAAAACAAAATGGAATTATTTACTCCATCCAAAATTATGGATAGGTGCAAAAATAAAGCATAATACGAGCAAGATATTCACAACGCATACAATACACGCAAGAAGACTTTGTCAGGAACGCAATGACATAAAGCCAGCTTTTGTGTCCTGTTGTGTCATGTCAGATAGTTTTTACTTTTCGACATGTGCTAAAATGCAATTATTTCCACTTGATAATGGCCACACGGTCAAAACTGGGTTTTACAAATAAATAATTTTTCAGACAATTGGCGATCACGAGGTCTTTTACAAAATTTTACATGACTGAGAATCACAGCTACGGGAAGTTAATCTCAGTTTTTGATTCAGATTTATTTTACTTTGCAAGGGTCACAAACACCGTTCGGATTTCAGGCACGCACTTGACTACCACCCACAAAGTATAAGTGAAAAATACTGGAGTCTTAATTGCGCATTTCTAGTGAAATGAAATGTCGCGTGGCTAGCGTCTCCTGTCAGGTAGACCGGTCGCCTGGTGCAAATCTTTTTAGTTGACGCCACTTCGGTGACTTGTGTGTCGATGGCGATGTTATGGTAATGAATACAACACAGCACACATTCCCCGAGCGAAGAAAATCTCCACCCAGCCTGGAATCGAACGGGGTCCCTTGCATGGCATTCTGCAACGCTGACTGACCCTTCAGCTATCGAGGTGGACATTTCGAATTTAAAAAAATAAGGATTTTCGCACCACATTTTGTCGTTTTCAGAGTTCACTGTCAGGCCACTAAGGAGCACTATTGTCGTTCTCTGTTTCCGTATCGCAACATGGGCCTCGTACTCCTGATACGTCGGTGCTGTGTCTTTGGCACAACTGTCTTCAGTTCCGCAGAACCGTAGAACCGTGGTGCCAGCACTGTTAATCATTTGCTATTTATTAGTCGTATAAAGGAAGGTCATAGGTTCAGTGGTTGAATGTTATTATGCTACTTTTAGTTGTTACTTGTGCCTTTTAGCACTCTTTGGAACAGTCGAAATAACATTATAACAATCTGTACTCGACTTAGTCACAAAAGAAGCTTAGAAGTACAAACTTATTCCAGCAGATGAATCATGGCGTTGTATGTAATAATACCGATTTTAGTTGTTAATTGTGACTTATACTATTCTTGAAAACATTACATAGTCGACGCCTGAAGAGCGCACAGTGTTTTTGCAAAGTAGTACGAAGTTCCGTCAATTGATGCGACATACGTTAAATGCTACTTTGAGTTGTTATTTCTGAATGAAATCACAGCCGAATACTTAAAACTTATTATTATGAAAACTGTGATTCCTCAATCAGTTGTGATTTGTAACAGATACGTGATTCCTTGCCCACTGATAGTTGCAGCTGTGGTAGGTATACAGTTCGCTTTGTCGAGTAAGAAATGCCGTCTGCATACAGTCCTTCTGAGTTCATATTCTCAGTTTTTCCTCTCCTGAGCACGTTTTAAACTATCGTTTTTCTTCGGTTCCTCTCTATTTTTATCAATGAGGAACTCAAGATGCACGTTACGAGGCGGAAGGTGTGTCTTAGGCGCGTAGCAGAGGGGCGGGAGCCGTGAGACGAATGGTGCACTGGCCTCGCCGGCGGCCGGCCTTCACTGGTTCCGTTAATATTTACCGAGGACAGCGATACAAATAGCTTCCCCGCAGGTCACCTCATAAATTGCCAAGGAAAGCAATTTGAGGGCAGTCACGAACTATGACGTGATAGCCGCCTCATCCACGCATTTCTTATGTTTTTTTTCCTGAGACATAGACCTAAACTGGGAAAGGCCCACACGATAAGATTATGTAACATATGTCTATAATTTACATATTTGACGTTATTGAGAAAACTGACCCTTTAATCTAGTTTTCAGACTTCGTTTAACTTAGTCCGTTACTGAAAGAAACGCAGAGATTCGAGGAGTTCAAGTTTCCAAGTCTGACGCACGAAAATCACGGAAGAGATAAACTACGTTCTGATTTTCAGCAGAAGTGGCTCTTTTCGTTTTCAACGATAATCTAAATATAACGTTTGATACTTATTTAACATACGTTTATGCGGTTGCCGAAACAAGTACAGGATGGTCACAAACGTTTGAAAAGTTTGTAAGGGTACTGCAGATTAGGTTGTGTTGAGAAATAATCGTTAAAGGAAATTCGATACGTAGCACCAATTCCGACTTAGTTAGTACTTAAATTAGCCAGTCGGTCCGATGCGCGCCCAAATTCAAGCGGGGCAGCCAGATACAATTAGTGTCAGTTGTTCTCACAGCGTAGATGACGTCTCACGAGACGGCTCAGATTTTGGCACGGGTTCGATGCTTACTAACGCCCCATGTCCAGTTTTTGTATTACTATCTTGTTCGGTTTTAGGAAATATTCGAAGACACATTTGGCGACATTATTTCTGACGGGCTGCCTGAATTTGGACGCAACGGCATGATTTGTTAACTTCAATGCTAATTAACTCGGAAACGACGCACCCTACCGAAATTTTTTCTTAACAGTTATTACTTACCAGGACTAACCTGCAACACCCTTACAAGCTTTTCACACCTTTTATAATTACCATGTGCACAACAACCTAAATGATGTTGGAACATAGGAGTGAGTTGTATTGCCCCAAAAAATGTCATCTATATTACTGACTGTAAGTGGCTAACCCGGTTCTGGTTCAGAGTTCATGGTTCACAGTCCTAGCTGCTGCTTGCCTATCTAACGGCTTCTAGGGACATCAAAAATTTGATTTTCAACATTTCATGTAATTATTGACCACATTCAAAAATTTTAAATGCTGTCTTGTCTACTTGTAAGATGTATAACTCTACTTTGAAGATGTAAAACAGCAAGTTAAGTATTAGAGTTAGAAACTTTTTATATGTCTCGAGGCACCATACCCCACCGTGCGCAAAAACTCAGAATGTATTTATCCATGTATTTGGGAGTGAGAGCACTTAAGGCCCTGCATAATTTTTTATACATATTTTCAAACCCTTACGAAACTTTTTTCTCGCTGAGACATCCCACAAAATGATGAATGGAAAAAGTTTTATCATTTATATTTTAGTTGCTCACGCAGTAAAACTTCAGCATCAGCCATGACGTTTAATTTATCACTTCTTCACAACTAAACCTATTCGCAACACATTTTACAGACGGTTTCATGTATACCAATGAATATACCTGCAAAATTATATCACTGTACGATACATAATTCGGGAGATATAAACGCTGAGACGCGGGAAAACCAGCTTTTGCTTAAAACCGAACACAAATTACCCAGACAATATTCAGCTCGCGTTAGGTAAAGAGAGCACTTAGCAACTTCCAGCAAACTTTGAACAAAATTTGGAAATTTTCTTAAACTTTTTCTCTACTACGTACAAATTAGCTCATTTGTAAAGTAATCAGAAGTTTGAACCTGTTTTATACATGGGAGTTCCAGTTCGTCAAGAATCAGGGATTTACTGGTATCTGAAGAGACAGAAACTATCTTTTACAGTGGCAGAGAAAACGCCGTAAACTGCTTGCAATAACATGAACTGCAGAATCCGTCCCCAATTTTAAGAGACCTAAAAATGTGGTTACTGGAAATAAATGGTCATCTTCAGTCCCGTCCTTAGCAGGGTGCGACAACGACGAACGACACGAATCCAAAATTTGCAATTATTTTGTTCTTGACTCTAAGGCCCTGTACTTTGCTTGAAATCACAGTCGTGCGCGCCATATCCTGTGACTTAATCTGAGGCAAAAAAATCACAGAACAGATGAAGTTCGTCCTGACTTTAAGTCAAAACGGAACACTCTGTTTTCAAAGAGAATGTAAGTAAAGTGCAGGGAAGTGCCATTTCTGGAAGTTACTCCCAATCGAAGGCAGATGAGTGACCTCCACACACTACGGTTCTCTTCATGCACAGGTGGGAAGGTTTCCGAATGGGGTGGCCAGTTCAACTTATTCCGATGTTGAGAGATCCATAATTGTTTCCTTGCTGTAGCTGCTGTTCTTTGCAGCACTGAAGTAACCTTAATGAAACTTCTGCATCTCACCCTCTATTAGAAGAGACTTCCTAAGACAAATTTATACTACCTATTAACAAATTCCTCTCTTTCAAAAACGTTTTCCTTGCTATAGCCCGTCTGCACTTCATACCATCTACTTCGACCAACATCAGTTATTTTGCTGCTCAAACAACAAAACCCGTATATGGCTTTCACTGTCTCATTTCCTAATTTCATTCATAAAGGATCGCCTGATTTAGTTCGACATCAATCTATTACACTTATTTACTTTTGTTGGCGTTCATCTCATAACTTCGTTTCAAGACTTATCCACTCCGTTAATTGCTTTCCAAGTCCTTGGATATTCCAATAGAATTACAGAGTCGTCAGAAAACTTCGAAATTTTTATTTTCCCAGCCTCAGCTTTAGTTCTTTTTCAAATTTCTCTTTCGTTTCCTTTATTGCTTGCTCAATGTGCAGATCGAATATCATCGGGAGGCTAAAAAACTGTCTCACTTCCTTCTCAGCCACTGCTTCCCTTTCATGTCTCAATGTCAAAGAGTTTATTGGAGTCAACATTATGAAATGCTTTCTCTAATTCCAAAAATGCTATAAACTTGTGACTTCTTTTAACCTGTCGTCTCAGATAAATCATGATCTTCCTCGAGGTCTGCTTTACCAGTTGCTCCAATATTCTACAAATAATTCGTTTCAATGTTTTGCAGTCACGACTTATTAAATTTATGGTTCGATTGTTTTCACACCTGACAGCACCTACCCTCTTTGGAATTGAAATTATTGCATTCTTCTTTAAGACTAGCGTATTTCATACAGATATATCTTACACGCCATTTCCTCTTCCAGTCACCTCACTAATTCCGAAGGAATGTAATAAAGTCCCGGGGACTTGTTTTACTTAGCTCATTCAGTGCTCTGTCAAATTCGCCTCGTAGTATCATATCTCTAAGCTTAAATTTATGGTGCGATTGTTTTCACACCTGACAGCACCTACCCTCTTTGGAATTGAAATTATTGCATTCTTCTTTAAGACTAGCGTATTTCATACAGATATATCTTACACGCCATTTCCTCTTCCAGTCACCTCACTAATTCCGAAGGAATGTAATAAAGTCCCGGGGACTTGTTTTACTTAGGTCATTCAATGCTCTGTCAAATTCGTCTCGTAGTATCATATCTCTAAGCTTGGTTTACTTCCTCTTCCTCACTATAATACAAGTGTTATCTTTTCCTTTCTGTATATTCCTTCCGCTTTTCAGCTTTCCCTTCTTCGCTTAGTACTGGCTTGCCATCTGAGGTCTTGATATACACGAATCTGTTTCTGTCTTCTAGAAAAGTCTTCATGCATGCTTCTACAACCTTGAATTTGTCCTCTAGCCATGCATAAGCCATTTTGTCCCATCTCTCAATCTAATTTTTAGATGTCTGTAATTACTTTCACCAAGTTCATTTGCAGAATTTTTATATTTTCTCCTTTCCTAAAATAACCTCATCATCTGCTGTGTTATTCAAGGATTTATACTACAACTTGACTTTTTACCTATTTGATCCTCTGCTATCTTCACTATTTCATCTCTCAAAATTACCTATTCGTTTTCAGTTGTATTGCTTTCCTATGATCCAGACATTGGAAAACCTGTTATTCTGAACAGGAAGTCATAGTTAGGGTAAAATTTTGTATGACACGCTCCCTTACGTGAGAAGCGTGAAAGCAATAAAAATTTACTACTACTCTCGTAATTATAACACTTCCAATCTACTGATCAATGTCATTCTCAGTGCTAAGAGACTAACACTATGTACATGAGAGAGAAAAAAACATAAAGTAAATACCGACAGCGGTGCACGATAAGGGCGAAGGCCTTTTTTTCAATATACGGCATTCCTGTGTAGTCCCTTTGAAACTCTGATTTAGATATGGTGAACGTGGAGGGTATGAACGGCAGCTGTGAATGGCACCCTTGACTATTTCAGAATATCTTAATGCCCACTTTTCTTCCGTTTCATTTACATGTCACGTCTCACGTTTTTAGGTGTTCACATACATTACTGTTAGCACCGCTAATATTTAGGTTGGCATCATGAGCTAGCGGTGTTACAGAGTACAACTGTTGCAATTAAAACCCACCCATCAGAATCTAGCAAAATCTAACAACGCTAACGCAAATCACGGTACGTGGAACAAAATTCACGAATTGACCATATCATACCGACTTAACTGACGCTGTTTGTTGATACAAATACGCCCTTATTACATAAATATATTGCGAAATTATAACAAGATTTTCGATGAAAGATAAAGAAAATCACTAAACTGTACCAGCTGCAAATTATGCTAATCTAAGAAATTAACTAGGCAGAACATCAAAGTATACCGAGACAAATCAATGGAATCATTGTCCTCACTGGAGTGATTTTTTAATAACTGTTTTAGTTATCAGTCCACCGACTGATCTGATGCGGGCCGCCATGAAATCCTCTCCTGTGCCAACCTCTTCATCTTAGAGTAGCACTTACACTCTACGTCCTCAATTATTTGTTGGATTTATTCCAGTCTCTGTCTTCCCCTACAGTTTTTACCCTCTACACGATGAAGTTACCCCTGATGTCTTAGCACATGTTCTGCCCTCGTGTCCCCTCTCCTTTTCATTGCTTTCCATGTGTTCCATTCTTTGCCAGTTCTGCGCAGAACCACCTCATTCCTTACCTTATCCATCCATGTAATTTTCAACATTCATCTGTAGCACCACATCTCAAACGCTCCAATTCTCTACTGTGGTTTTCTCACTATCCATGATCCAACACTACACACACTGCTTTAAACTTAGAAAGTTGTTTCTCAAATTAAGGTCTATGTTTTGTACGAATAGACTTCTCTTCACCAGGAATGCCCTTTTTGTCAGTACTTCTCTGCTTTTTATGCCCTCCATGCTTCATCAGTCATGGGTTACTTTGCTGCCTAGGTAGCAGAGTCCCTTAACTTCGTCTACTTCGTGATCCCCAGTTATTATATTACATTTCTCGCTACTCTCGTTTCTTCTGCTTCTTATTCCTTTTCCATTTTTCCGGTTTACTCTCAATCCATATTCTGTTTTCATTATACTGTTCATTCCACTCAGTAGCTCCTATAATTCTTCTTCACTTTCACTGAAAAGAGCAATGCCATCAGCAAATCTTATCACCGATATCCTTTCACGATGAAATTTAATTCCACTCTTGAATCTTTCTGTTTATTTCCGTCATTACTTCTTCAATGATCAGACTGAACAGTAGGCGCGAAAGAATTGTTCCTGTCTTATATCCTTTTTAATTCTAGCACTTCCTTTTTGGACTTCAGTCATTTTTCGCTCTTGGTGCTTGTTCATATGGTATACCACCCGTCTTTCCCTACAGCTTACCCTAATTTTTCTGAGAATTTCGAACATCTGGCACCATTTTACATTGTGAACGATTTTTCTACATCGACAAATCCTATGAGCACCTTTTGATTTTTCTTCAGTCTTGCTTCCATTATTAACTGGAAGGCCAGAACTGCCATCTCTGGTTCCTTTACATTCCCTAAAGCCAAACTGATCGTCATGTAACAGATTCTCAATTCTATTTTCCATGCTTCCGCGTGTAATCCTTCTCGGCATCTTGGATGCATGTGCTGTTAAGATGACTGCACGATAATTCTCGCACTTACCTGCCCATGCTAGGAGGATGACATTTTTTCGAACGGCTAATGGTACCTCGCGGGACTTACAAATTCTGAACATCACCACGAATAGTCGTTGGTTACCACATCCCCCAATGATATTAGAAGTTCCGAGGAAATATTATCTATCGCTTCTGCCTTATTTGATCTCAAGTCTTCCAGAACACTTTAAAAATCTGCCTCAAATACTGGTTCCCCTATGTCTTCCACATCGATTCCAGTTTCTTCTTCTATAACTTCAACAGACGAATCCTCCCCCTTAAAGAGGCCTTAAATGTTCTCTTTCCACCTATCTGCTCTCTCCTCTGCGTTTAAGAGTGGAATTCCAATTGCACTCTCAATGTTGACACCTTCGCTTTCAATCTCGTCGAAGATCTTTTGATTTTTTTATATGCTGAATCAGTTCTCTAGACGCTCATTTCTTTTTCGACGTCTTCACATCTTTCCTGCACCCATTTCGCCTTGGCTGCCATGCACTGAGTGTTGCTGTGTTTTTGAATTTCCTTGGACATTTTTGTATTTCCTTCCTTCATCAATCAAGCTATTTCTTCTGTTACCCAAAGCTTTTTTTCGGAACTGCCTTCCTTGTGCCCATGTTTGTCTGTCCAAAATCTGCAATTGCCCTTTTTAGAGATGTTCACTCTCCTTCAACTGAATTGCCTTCTCTGGTGTTCCTTACCGCAACATCAACATCCTTAGCAAACTTCAAACGCGTCGCGTCATTCTCAGAACTTCAGTATCTGATTTCCCTCCACGCTGATTCTTCCTGATTATTCTGTTAAACTTCAGCGTATCTTCATCATTACTAAGTTGCGAACTGAGTCTATATCTGCTCCTGGGTGCACCTTACAACCTAATTTCTGATTTCGGAATTTCTATCTGACCGTGACGTAATCCATCTGAATTCTTCCCTTGTCTCTGGTTCTTTTCCAAATATACCTCCACTTCTTGTAATTCTCAAACAGAGTATTCACTGTTAAAATCTGAAATTTATTGCAGTACTCATTTAGTCTTTCTCCTCTCTCATTAATACTTTCAAGCCCATATTCTCCAGTAATTCTATCTTCTGTTCCTTTCCCTACAATATGAATCCAACTTCATGATGTTAGTTTTTATCCCCCTTTACGAACTGAATTGTATGTTCAATATCAATTTCCTTTCTCTATCTCTTCACCTTCTGCTTGAAACGTTGATATATATACCTTAACTATCGGTTTCGGCATTGGTTCGCTGTCGAATCTGATAGCAACAAATCTATCACTGAACTGTTCGCAGTAGTTCACTCTCGGCCCAACTTTCCTATCAACAGCTAACTGCATTCCTCTTATACCTGAAGCGACAGAATTTCACAGTAGTTCAGATGAATACAAAATAAAAATGTTCTGTCTTAATTTTTACCAATCAATGAAACAGTTTTCAGCTTCTTAGATCAATCCCCAGGTAACAAATTGCTGGGAGAACATTAGACAATAGGTAACACAGAAGTTACAATGCTTACGAATAAAATGTTGATCTCTCATACACATTTTTACAAAACAAAAAATAAATTTACGAAATGAGTAGATAAACTGTTTGAATTATCTGGTTTCGTCATTAGCGTAGAAATGTAATTATAGCTAAATTCACTTTAATTAGTTTCTAATAGGAGATCGAATTCTCTGTCAAATGGTTAAAGTGTTTTAATAGTTCTTTCTCTACTTCTCAACATTCGCTATTTTGGTAGGAGACTATTTATGAAGTCACCTTTCTCTGTCGTTTTCTAGCAATATTATCATTACTGAATTTCTCCTTCACACGAATATCGTTCTAGTCGTTTTCTATAGATTGCTTCGTTTTAGTGTTTTTGCACCAGCCCTTTACTTTACTTCTAAAAAATTGCGCTTCATTAGATGTGATTTTCTGCGTGTACATTTCATTCCTAAATAGGCACAATGTTTCTGATATGAACTGTGGAAAAAATAATGATGTGTAAGTAAGTTAGTTAGTTAGTTTCATGTTCCATGGATCATTTGCATGATAAATCGTAATGATTTAAAACGAGTCATTTTACAATCACATCGCAAATTAATTTATAAATAAGGCTACATGCTGAACATTTATAAGTTCTTTTTTAAAAAGTAAAAAAGAACATAGACTGATGTGAGTTAGTAATTCCTTCCCAGCCTTTTACACAATGCAATAAACTGTTCTATGGAATAGAAATTTTTTCAGTTTGTTTTCAATCAGTTTGTTTTCAGATTTGTCTTTTAGACATTTTATGTCACTAGGCAAGTTATAAAAAATTTTAGTGGCAGCATTGTCCATTCTTTTTGGTGCTAAAACAAACTTATTGTGAAGTAGTGAACGTAATTTTTTCCTTCTGGTATTGTAATTGTGTATATCATTGTTCCTTTAGAAATGTCGTTGATTATTTACAACAAAATTCATGAGGAAAGATATAAACTATGAAACAGTAGTCAGAATGCCCATTCGTTAAACGCAGTCTACAAGATGATCATAGGTGAGCACCACATCTTATTCTTACAGGAAGTTTTTGAGCAAAGAATTTATTTATTAAAGTTGAGTCACCCCACAACACTGTTCCATATGACATTATTGAATGAAAATATGCAAAATACATCAACTTACGGATTTGTCTTTCCTCAAGATTTGCTACGTTTATAAGTGCAACTGTTGCCTGAACCTAGTTGTGTTAAGAGTTCCAAAATGTGATGTTTTCCAGTTTAAATTCTCATAAATATGGGCACAGAAGCGTTTTGAAGTTTCCAGCGTATTTAATATTTCATCACCATGTGTTACTCTTATCACTGGTGTGTCGTTTTAAAACTAAGGGAGAGGCCTTTCACAGAAAATCAGTCAATGATTCTTTTTAAAAACGTTGTTTACAGCTTCTTCTGTTGCTGTGTGCGCGTTTGGATTGATTACAATACTAGCGTCATATTCAAAAAGAACTAATTCTTCTGGTTTATATTAGACAGAAGTTCGTTTACATGCATTAGGAACAACAATGGACCTAATCTTGAGCCTTGGGGAGTCTCATATGTGATTTCTCTCCAGTCCGAGTAATGTCCCCAGACAACATAAGTTGAATTACTAAATACCAACTAGCTCTTTTCTGTTATTTAATGCTTGTAAAATCTGGTGAGTGAACATGTAATTTGCATTCTCATAAGGGAAACTCCCAGTCGCACACCCCTCAGATTTGGTGGTAAAGAAGGCCCAGTGGACAGCCTGTCCAAAAATGAGCGCAGATCAAGCATGAAAACAGGAAGAAGGCGTACTGAATTGTGAAAAAGGCAGAAGAAGTGTAACATAGAGTATCGTGGAACAGGAAAGCTGTCATGGTCAAGAGGGCATGGTGTATGAGCCGTGTTAAAAGCTCTCTCGCGCCAATTTTTTTCTCTTATTTTTCCACTGTTCCCTGTATTGAAACTTGTGTCTATTTAGTGCTGTAACATCCGTGGTGTAACGAAGGAAGCTATAATGAAAGCTGATTCCGTACGACTACTCTATTAGCAGCCGAAAGGAAGTGACTTTCGAATGCGAACCGCAAAAGTTTGATGTCAGGGCGACAAGTCAACCGAATCCTCCACCGGAGAACACGTCTGGTGTGTCATACACGGCATTAGTGACAGCACGTGTGTCATGTGATACGAATCTCTTATCGAGGCAATTTTAATTTGTAGGATTGATGAGTGAGTGAGATATGCCTCCTTGCCCGATTTAGGTGTTCGTGTGAATATGAATGAGATCACTCCCAAGGAAATGATGAAAACATAATAGTTTGTCACATAAGCTGCAACAAATGAACGCAACACTTTCACAATCACACAGTTCCTCTGTACTCTGTCAAAACACATGTTTTTAACGATTTTTAGGTTGCATCCCGTTTTGGAAGTTTTGTCTCTTGAATTTCTTTGTTGTAACATGGTTCACACCCGTTTAATTGCTGTTTTCACTTCTGTGAGATGTCTATGTGCTATCTCCACCGCTCTCACTATTCATCACATTTACTTGCGACGGTAAAGTATTCTTACGACATGGCCCATATTTTATATTCTATAACAAATGGACAGTATGACAACTGCTAATACTACAGAAAGAGAACAAACATTTCAATGACCGAACGGGCAGTTCATAATGATGTAAAAAACAAAATAAAAATAATAAAAATAAATGGCATTAACGAACTTTGAACATGAGTCGTCTGTTCAGCAGTCCAACACTATGACCACTTAACCACGGGGACGAAACTTTTTCAGTTTGCTCGATGTTCCACTTGTTAAGGTTCGACCGTTCACTACTTCTATTTTGATTTTTTTCATAGTTCAGTACACTTCTTCCTGTCTTCATGCTTGACCTGTGTTCAGGTTTTGTCGGGCTATGCACTGGGCCATATTATCAATAAATCTGAGGGGGTGCAATGCGAAGTTTCCCTTGAAGTAGAGCAACTCTTCTGAAATCCAAACAGCCGGCCGCTGTGGACGAGCGGTTCTAAGGGCTTCAGTCCGGAACCGCGCTGCTGCTACGGTCGCAGGTTCGAATCCTGCCTCGGGCATGGATGTGTGTGATGTCCTTAGGTTATTTAGATTTAAGTAGTTCTAAGTCTAGGGGACTGATGACCTCAGATGTTAAGTCCCATAGTGCTTAGAGCTATCTGAACCATCTGAAATCCAAACTGCGATTTAGTCAGGATATTACTGTTGCTCAGGTGAGATACTCTTCTAGAATACGTCAGCTTTTCAAACATTTTGGAGAATGATAACAGCAGTGAAATAGGCCGTTAGTTATTGACATCTCTCCTACCACATTTCTTAAAAAGGTGTTTGGCAAAGGCATATTACAGTTTCCCTGGAAAAATGCCTTAAGTTAGTGATACATTATATATTTCAGGATTTACTACATGGGAACAAATGTTTAGACCCTACTGAAAAAACCATCAGATCCAGACGACCTTTTAATTTCGAGAGAGTACATCATTTTATTTTCAGACGAAATTGGTGATACATTCATATTATTGAATTTTATGAGAGTTTATTTTTTAATGTGTCGATGTGATTCCTTTCTCAGACTGTCTCCATACTTTCAGCTTTATTCAAGGAACGATTGTTATATGCATTTTCTACCTGTGACTCATCATTTACAGCGCTTCCAGAGTTCACTCGTTGCGTTGTCGTGTTCTGTGGATGGTTGTCCTGTCTCTCGTTTCACTACATTCCATGTAGTCTTAAATCTGTTAGAAGAATTACTGGTATTTGACATAAAGAGCATGTTCCCTGATTTTTAATAACACTAATTGTTAGTAATTTTAAGTAGTTTTTGTAGTGTGCAACTACTGCAGGATGTCTACTTGTTCTTGGCAACACACACATTTCCGCTTTGCTTTCACGAGATGCTTTAACCCGTCTAGTGATCGATGATTTTTTGCATGGCTATTTAACGCCCTTTCTGATTAGTTTCTGTGGACAGCTTTTTTTAAATCCTGATATGAATTTATCGCAGAATAGTTTAAATTTTGTGTTAGAGTATGGTTCGTTGTGAATTTCATCCCAGGTCCCGTCTTGTAAACTATTCTTAAAAACATTTGTCATGGAGTCATTAATTATTCAG
This sequence comes from Schistocerca serialis cubense, assembly GCF_023864345.2. Taxonomy (NCBI): domain Eukaryota; kingdom Metazoa; phylum Arthropoda; class Insecta; order Orthoptera; family Acrididae; genus Schistocerca; species Schistocerca serialis. The sequence goes on from NC_064641.1 coordinate 261,996,272, forward strand.
ATTTCCACTTAATAGTATCCATCCTGTAAGACACTACCTTATTGATCCTAATGTCATCGTGATCAGAGAGAAAATTTGTTACTGGCAAACCGCTATTTTCTTGCATTGAGCTACGCCAAATAAAAATTAGGGTCCTACTGTCTATCTACTCGTGTTGGAAAATTAATTGCTGATATCATGTTAAGGCTTTGCTGCAGAATCCAGAACTTCAGTGAGAAGCATTAAATCAATGGAGTATAAATAATGGTTGCCACTTAAACATTCACAATACCAGCAGCCCAGGTATCCAGCGGTAGGACAACGGTTGCGCGACTAGAGCGAGGCGCCGCGCCGGTGCTGCCACCTGTCCGCCGCTTTTGATTACAGAAAGGCGGCGCCTGCGGAGGCGCGTGGGAGGCCGCAGACCGCTGTTGACAGAGGCCTTGATTAAATCTGCACGCGGCCAATGCATTATTCCGCGGCAGATGAAGGCCTCCTGTCCAAAGCGACGCCATTCCCTGCCACCCGCTGCCTTCTCGTGCGCACGCGCTTTGCGAGACCCAGATAAACGGCCTTTGCACGAGGCGAGACAATTTACTGGCAAATGACTCCCTGTGCCAGTCTTTCTGTGTCCAACACCCTCCGTCCCTCTACTACCTCCCACACCTTCCCTCATACATGTATCACAACATTTACAAGCGACTGGACACCTTCGTTTACTTCCACACGCCACAACCCTACATAACCTCCTTTTCTAATTACTATAATTTCAAACTGTAGGTCCAACTACCACGAATGAACAGCATTTATTCTCAAAATTTCGGAAACATTTTTCTTAATTTATTATTTTTTTAATTTTAAAACGAGTAAAATTTGTTTTTAAATATTATATCATCAAAAAAATCATGTTTTCAAATAATTCTAAAAAAACTGCATAATATGTAACCATTTCAAATATATTGCATTGACTTGTTCTTTGAAACCCAATACTCCAAATAAAGGGATATTTGTGCTGTCGATAGTCCATCCCCACCCGCATGGGGTGAAGGGAATGAAATAAAGACAGAAAAAAATATATGTTTAGTGGAAGCATCTACTGTGAAACTGAAGGGCTGCCAGAAACGTAAGAAAACTGCAGAAAGGACAAAAAAAGTAAGTAAGTACAAGCCTTGCTCTCCACATCCTACGCAAGAAAACGATCGTCACGTAACGTCTGCGGTGTCTTTGCTACAGTCAAAATAGAACCTCATAATCTGATAGACAGCTGTCGAGATCTGAATAAGATTCCAAAAAATTAACTTTTAACCATTGCAAAACAATATTTACGCGAACTGATCTATTTTTTATAGATACGTTTATCAGTGGAAATGAATTACAATCATAAGGAGTTGGATACTTCTACTGAATCAAATAAAGATAATTTGAGAGTAAGTGTGTTTGTGCGCCATATATTTTCCTAACTCGTTTCTAACGTAACTGTATATTTTGTAGTTACTATAGAAAACTCTCGACCAGAAATTGGCTGGTTGCTGAAATCTGTCGAGTGTTGACTGCGTCCAAGAATGTACGTTCGTTGAGTGATCAGAATTGATTTATGTGCAAGAAGAAGATAAGAAGAGCAGGAACTGTGACAGTAGCATTAAGGATGCGGTTCTTCCAGTTTGAAAGTTGTAAAAATTAACGATTTCAGTTGGACAGAGATTTATGTCTGTTGAGAATACCAATATTTATATAAAATCAGATTTAATTTCAATATATTTTCATTTCAACCACCTAATGCTTAAAATTAAGCAATCAAAGCAAGTATTTGAACAGAGCTGGGCATCAGTCATCAACGAGATCTCAAATTGCATAGTAACAATGAATCTGAACAATCATTCTCATTCACAATGACTGGCAAAACAGAATAAGTCTACCTATGCAAGTGCCGCATTCAAGTCTTTTTGCTGCGCAGGGTAGCCGCGCGGTCTAGGGCATCTTGCCACGGTCAGGGCGGCTGTCCCCGTCGGAGGTTCGAGTCCTCCCTCAGGCATGGGTGTGTGTGTTGTCCTTATCGTAAGATAGTTTAAGTTAGGTTAAGTAGTGTGTGACCTCAACAGTTTGGTCCCTTAAGAATTCACACACATTTGTACATTTGAACAAGTTGTTAAGGCTTTCGTGGCCACTTATTGACAAACTGCCTATTGGCTACTGTCTCTGGTTCTTCGGCCGACGTTCATCTAATAAGCCCTCAGACGTTTGCGCGCCAGGTACAGTCGTGGACAAAACGAGCGAGACCCCTCGCCTTTTCGTTATGCTGATCGCCACAGATTTAAAGTCTTCTACACAGCATAACAGGCAAGGCGACGAAGTGCTACCAACATACTATGTACAGGCGTGAAATTGACAAACTATCCGAACCTTGTCAGACTTTTTCAGTCATGTATTAAACTATATTAATGCTGATTAGTGTGTTAAACACAACACGTAAATATAAGATATAAATGAAAGAAGAAACGCTAATTAGTATGAACTGTACTAATAAAAATGAATTTCATCTTATCGAGATAACATAACTGTTTTAAGACAAAGTACCCCACATCGTTACAAATTAGCAAAATATTATGCGCATTCGGCGGTGAAACCGTCTGTATTAACTTTCAGACCAGTCATACAGGATTACCATTGCTGACCTACCGTGAAAGTGTGAAAATATAACAATGCGTGAAGATTCATAATAAAATTCAGTTAAAAATTATTCAGTGCCACACCTCAGTCAATTCAGTTTCTGACAGAAGCGAAAAAACTAGGCAGTAAGAATCATAAAATTCTACAAGAGGTTCATATTGACATCCACAGACCGAAAGTAGAGAATAAAGGTAGCAATAAAACGTATTAGGGGAACGAGAATTTCTTAAAATTGCTTTACTGATAGCCTATCTGCCTCCATCGAGATTAGAACCGAAAACAAACCAGACCTCCCTTGTAGTAACATACACCTTTCACTACGCTGGCAGACAACCCAGGCTAACAGCCCTCTATTATTACCCCAGACATGAATAAGCCGGCAATTTAGCAATGAAAATGGCAAAATGATCTGCAGTTTCTGTTGCATAGAGCTTTCTGGATTCAAAAACAAGAAATTTTCTACCTTTATGTCACCGCTTATGTGACAATCATTCGGGATGTTTATCGAAATAACAAAATACTGCTATTAGCGAGTAAATTTAGTGGGATACTTCTGCATCACCCAAGGAAATAATCGGCTACAAGGCTGCCAAACGTATTCTACAATGTTTCGAATTCTCAGATGGTTCAAATGACTCCAAGCACTATGGGACTTAACATCTGAGGTCATCAGTCCCCTACACTTAGAACTACTTAAACCTAACTAACTTAAAGACATCACACTCATCCATGCCCGAGGTAGGATTCGAACCTGCGACCATAGCAGCAGCGCGGTTCCGTTCGAATTCTCCATTAGACTCGCCACAGCCAGAAAACGTTCATTAGCAAGGGAGGTCTGGTTTGTTTTCGGTTCTAATCTCGATGGAGACATATAGACTATCAGTAAAGCAATTTTAAGAAATTCTCGTGCCCCCAATACGTTTTATTGTTACCTTTATTCTGTACCGGCACCCTGTGGCTGTCAATATGAACCTCCTGTAGCATTTCATACTTGCTACTGCCTACTTTCTTCACTTCTGTCAGGAACTGAAATGACTGAGTTGTGGTACTGAATGATTTTTAACTGAATTTCATTATGAATCTTCACGCATTGTTATATTTTCACACTGTCACGGTAGGTCAGCAATGGTACTCCAGTATGACTGGTCTGAAAGCTAACACAGACGGTTTCACGGCCGAATGCGCATAATATTTTGCTAATTTGTAACGATCTGGGGTACTTTGTCTTAAAACAGTTATGTTATCTCGATAAGATGAAATTCATTTTTATTAGTACAGTTCATACTAATTAGCGTTTTTTTCTTTCATTTATATCTTATATTTACGTGTTGTGTTTAACACACTAATCGGCATTAATATAGTCTTACACATGACTGAAAAAGTCTGACAAGTTTCGGATAGTTTGTCAATTTCACGCCTGTGCGTAGTGTGTTGGTAGCACTTCGTCGCCTTGCCTGTTATGCTGTGTAGCAGACTTCAAATCTGTGCGGCGAGCGATCTCGCTCGTTTTGTCCACAACTGCACATATAGTCTGCGGCCGCGAGCTCAGCTCCAGTTCACCACCGGCAATGGAGGGTGAAGCTTTGACAATGCCAGCCACTCGTGATGACGAAACGTCAGTGAAATCTTTAGATGAATGTCGGCCGAAGAACCCGAGATAGAAGCCAATAGGCAGTTTGTCATTTGAACAAGTCTTTTTAAATTCCAAGAAACGTTGTTTATTGACATCATGTAAAATAGTGGCAGCAGCAAAAACCCAACTCTGGAACTATCTCTCTGATTACGTCAGAGAACTGAATAACATCATATACGTAGGGTTAGTGGCACATCTACTATAATAACAAGATCTGTCTCTGACCTGTTTGGAGCCCTTATCTTATTACAACTAAGGACTCTTTCTTCCAACCACATCTTCCTCGTTTCCCAAAGCCTGTAGCTGACCCAAACGTCTCAATTTCTCGACCTCAGACTCACTATATTAGAAAATATCACTCTTGTACACCTATAAAACATTTATCTGCTGCAATTACTCTCATTCTTATTCTTATTCTTATTCTTATTATTGGTACTAGTAATAGTAGTACCATCGTTACTGACTTTATTAGTTCTTAGTCAATACTGTTATTTCTCTTATCATTAAAAGACGTTAAAATAATTTTTTATCCTGTTAATGTCATTTTACACTATCCAGTCACATTAATGCGACCAACTGTTAAAAGCCTGAATACTCACCTTTTGCAGCCCTATCGAGGTGTCCCACAGATTCGCGACTGGATTTAAATCTGGAGAGTCTGGTGGTCAGTGGTGAACAGTAAACTCATGAGGGTGCTCTTCAAACCACGCATGTACACTGCGAGCTGTGTGTGATGGAGCTGTACGTCTGTGCTTACGTCTGTTGATCCAGAATGACGAGATGACTCCGGCTTGGGTCTTGGTAACAACTGCTGCAGGTTGTTTGCTTTCAGATGTTTCACACCGTATGTGCCAAAGGCTGTCTGTCCTATGGAGCATGAAACGTAACTCATCTAAAAAGGCCACCTGTCGTCAGTCAGTGAACATTTAGTTGAGGTACTGGCGTGCAAATTCCAGCCTCCATCACGAATGAACAGCTGTCAGCGTGAGGCCATGAACCAGGAATCTACTGCGGAAGTCCATACGCAGCAATGTTTGCCAATCGGTTGTTGAGAAGACGCTGTTAATAGCCCCTCGGTTCATCTGTGTGATTAGTTGCTCAACAGTCATACGTCTCGGCAGCAGCCGTTCACCCCTATCATCTATGGTCCGTGTTGCACCACGCCTTGATGCCAGTTTTGGACAGCATCATTTTGTCGTCACAGTATAATTTAACGACTGTGGCACCAGAACAGTTTACGAACTTAGCCGTTTCGGAAATGCTTCCACCCTTGGTTCAAAAATCAATGATCACTCCCTTTTGGACACCAAATAAATCGCTCCTTTTCCACAATATTTTCACTGTTTTCAGTATTCCTCGACATGCTATATATACCTTCCACTGCTAGTGCTACCACTTGCCGTCTGTGTGTGTTTATTGCACGTTGACGTCGAACATAGGTGGTGATCACATTAATGTGACCCGACCGTGTATTACCATTTATCAAATGTCATTTATGAAGCAACCGTGGTGCAAAAAGTACTGAATTCTCGAAGCCCGCATCAGAAGGCCTTATATGCAAAAGCATGTATCAGCCAGGAAGTGAATGAACCATATACATTGCTAGTTATCAAAATTGTTTTACTCCTATTTACATGTTTTTACAAGTGTAGCTACACTTAACAAACTGTAAGGTACAACCATTTACAAAGTCTCTATAGAATTAAAATAAGATCAAACTTGACTCCAAACAAAATGTTTGAAAACGTTTCTCGATGTCTTGCGTGTAATGCTTTATTGATTTCTTTATTCATTTATTTAACCTCTCCATATTAGGGCCTTCAGAAAAGGTGTTATGTATATAGTACTTTTTACATCACAGTTATTTAAAAAACGGCAATATTTTTAGTCTATTACAGACTAAACAATGAAATTGGATAATGTGAATAATGGCACTGAAAGAGAGAGAGAGAGAGAGAGAGATTATGTACAACCCGTCAAGGGGAAAAGACACACCTAATGGGCAAAATGAGATGTGAATATTGTTCAGTTTGTCGGTCTTTTAGCATTAACCATTACTATGACTTTAGTTAATCATTTACGAAAATAGTAATTGAAAAACTACTATTCAAGGAATCGCAAACTACTATTGATCTTTCACCCAGTGGATATATGAGGGTGATATACACTGCTTCATGTCTTTGTTGCCTCCCCAGCATGCAAAAAGTGTACTTCTATTAATGAGAACCTATTGAAAGACTCCCGGTATGACACATCTGATTTTTATTCCATAAATACCATTAATCTCAATTACAGTCATGTATCTACGACTTCATTTCTACTGGATGTTAACAACATTAATGATGTCAGTGAATGTATTTATAAGCCTTCTCTATTTTGAATTGTACGAGGGATAGTAAATTTCACTTGTGAGCCTTGGTCTGATGCTTCGGTTTTATGACACAGCAGAGGCTGCGGGCTGAGGATCCTGCAGAGACGGAGGTGACTTCTCAGACTCACGCCGACTGGAACAAGGGCAACGCCTCTGGCCACCTGGGGCGAGGTACTTTGCCGACCAATATTTTTCTTTACGGCACCGTTCATGTGGACTCACACACACATTTCTTCCATGAACAGTAGAAAGACAGTGCACAACGCATGGTTTGGGCTAAAAACGAGAGGATAGTGAACAGTGGAGAGTGTCGCTCGTAGTAACCAAATGGCCGTTTCAAAACTATGGCCCATGTTGGTGAAAAGATACTTGGTAGAGGCCACTGAACTAAGCACGGTGACTTCTCGGAAGGCAGGTGGAACGGGAAACAGTTTCAATAGATTCCTATCTCATATTGCTCTGTGAGAACAATGCCATTCAGCTTTGTTTACTCCGTTTTCGGTCTTCAAGAGCAAATTTCGACAGCTTGACACTATCCATAGTGCTATGAGGATTTCTTCCTCCAAAAGGGGAAATATTTTCTTACTGGGCGCTCTTAATACTCAAAAATCTGAGACCAAGAGCTGAATTTCTGGAAATTTTCTATGCGGGAAAATCAGGGATTGGCGTAAGTTCATAGATGGATTGGTGGTGGTTAGTGTTTAACGTCCCGTCGACAACGAGGTCATTAGAGACGGACCGCAAGCTCGGGTTAGGGAAGGATTGGGAAGGAAATCGGCCGTGCCCTTTCAAAGGAACCATCCCGGCATTTGCCTGAAACGATGTAGGGAAATCACGGGAAACCTAAATCAGGATGGTTGGAGACGGGATAAAGATGGATTGATGGGGTTTAAATGCCAAAACTACGAGAGGTCGTTAGTCCCTGAATCTTACGTGTGTCAAGCCGGGAATAATCCCCAGACAGGAAGAACACAAAAGACAAATCAAGAAAAGCAAGAGACAGAAGCAAGAATGGTGAGAGAGCGGGAGAGTTCGTTCAAATGGGTCAAATGGCTCTAAGCATTATGGAACTTAACATCGGAGGTCATCAGTCCCCTAGACTTAAAACTACTTAACCTACCTAACACACATCCATGCCCGAGGCAGGATTCGAACCTGCGGCAGCAGCCGTGTGGTTCCGGATTGAAGCGACTAGAACGGCTCGACCACTGGAGGGCCCCAGAAGACGTTGTGCATCGGAGGGCGCACCCTCTGCATCCGGCCAGTGCTTCTAACCCCTCCATTACCAAAATAAAACTAACTAAACGGACAAGTTGAAGAAGTCTCGAGAAGGAGAACAACGACGACGAGACAATAATCCAACGGCAGATGTAAATGAGTAAGTGTAAATAAAAAGATGAAGAGCAGGTGTCAGGCCAGACCACCGAGCAAAGGCGACGGGGCACCCCTCCAATGTCTTAAGCGGCCAACTAGGCTAATGTGCCCCAGCCACAGAGAAAAGTAAAAAAGAGTTTCACGAGTAAAGCATAAAACCAGAGCAGCCACTTCGTCATCATCTACCATCACCAGACGTAGCGCGTCAGTAAGTATACGTTTTCACCATAAGATGGCTAAAGTAGACCAGTCCTGCAGAACGTGGGCCACCATTCGATGGGCACTGGTGTGAATCCTTTCGCCGAAGGATATGGGCGTGGGTCAGCTGAGTGTGGCCAGTACGAAGCCCACAGAGAACAATAGATTTCCTGGGAAGACTGCCACATGATCGTGGTCTTCTTTATGGTCCGCACTTTATTCGGAGAAATCAGGGTACACCAATCCCATTCCAAGCTTGCAACAACTGACGGCGTGGAGTCGACCGAAGGTCTCGTTCCAGTACCTTCATCTCCAAAGGCGGCATCCTGGTAGCCAACTTGGCCAACTGGTGAGCATGTTCGTTCCCAGGGATCCCAAAGTGACCAGGGGTAAATAGAAAGCCATCTGTCGATTATGCAGCTTGGTTGAGTTCATATAGGATAACCTGGATAGTCACAACCAATGGGTGTCGAGGTTAGTACTGGTGGATAGCTTGAAGACTACTCAGTGAGTCACAGCCGATTAAGAACGTCTCGCCAGTGCAAGAACGAGGCTGGCTGATCGCTCATGCAATGGCCACCAGTTCTGCATGAGTACACTCCATCGTTTCGTCAGGGAGAGTGAGCAGCTCGTGGTCTAGTGGCTAGCCTTGCTGCCTCTGGATCACGGGGTCCCAGGTTCGATTCCCGGCCGAGCTGGGGACTTTCTCTGCCTGGGGAGTGGGTGTTTGTGTTGTCCTCATCATTTCATCCTCATCTTCATCATTAGTGATCTTGGCTAGATTGGACTGTGTAAAACTGAGACTTTGCATGGGCGCTGATGACCGCACAATTGAGCACCCTACAAACCAAACATCATCATCGGCAGGGAGTGTAGTTCACTGCACCTCGCATGTGTGTAGGCAAAACTGTCCGTGCATTAGGTTTGGTGGACTAAGAAACAAATCGGTTACTTAGGATCGTTAGGTAGAATGGTCTAGAACGGCGTCGGCGGGAAGCTGGCTGGAGAAATCTTTAACCTGGTATTAAGTGGAGGAATATACAGGGCCTTAACAATTAACTCATTGGCCGGAATTCAGGGCATCTTTCTTCACTCAGTGAGTGTGCTTTATGGCGAGTACTTCGCTCAGAGTGGGGATAGGAGGTGGCTTGGGGAACACATCGGGCAAGGACTGCGAGGAGAAGACTCGATGCTAAAATTTCGAAGAATACATTCGTTCGGTGTTGACACTGGAGAATTTAGGGGCTTCGGTGACGAGATGCAGCAGCGAGCAGAATTCCTGCTCTGAGAGACGAGTGGTGGCGCAGCCATGTGGACCGTATGCTGCTCGCAGCTCTACACATCGATTACGGCGAGTTGTCTGGTGGCGTCGGCTGGGGGGCCGCGTTTCCCGCTATTAAGTTGTTAAGATGTTAACTATTTCTGAAATCCCCAGTACCTTTTCTGACAGCTTTTTCGAGATGATTGGTGATTGCTCTGTCTCATTTATTTGTCCTAATTAATTGTTGATTTTTTCTTGTGCCCAATAAAGAATCACGTTAATGTTACGTTTGAAGAATGTACTCTGAGAATAGTTACAATAAATTCAAATTCACTTGGACCAAGACTTTAACTCAGTAGTTAGTGAACCCCTTTTTCTCGGCTGTATACTCTTAACAAGCCCACCGCCCCTCATCTATCTCCAAATCCGTTGCACGCAGTTGTTAATCCAGAATGTGAATTGTTTTGAGAGCGATCTGACCTATCCGTACTCCATCTGAAGTAGGCTCCTATAGCTATCGGAAGCGTCGCGTTCATAGATCCGTTGGCGCTCCTTGTCACTTAACCTACAAGTGTACAACGAAAATACAGAAACACATCAAATCATTTAAATTTGAATGTGATCTGCCTACGAGTTTGTCTCATTAGAATTTAGTGTTGATTATTCGAGGATAAAGACGATTGAACAAATAGCAAACATACTTCGTATATATGGGATATAACGATGAAACAGTGGGTACTCAAGTGGGTAAAATACTAGAATATTTTACATTCTACACGAACAAACTTTGTTTTTGGCTAATAGCACCATGTGCAAAAGGAAGAAGGAATACCAAATTGGTGTCTCGTATAAATAAAACATAGTAAATTAGATTTTACATAAAAAGTAGTTTCTCAAGATAGAAACGATTGAGCTTCCCTAGTATACTGCACACAGTGTGTCTGTTGCGAACGCTAGGTGTTTTCTTTGATTTAACGAAGGCTTTTGACTGTATTGACCACAAAATATTGTCCGCAGCTCGTGGTCGTGCGGTAGCGTTCTCGCTTCCCGCGCCCGGGTTCCCAGGTTCGATTCCCGGCGGGGTTAGGGATTTTCTCTGCCTCGTGATGACTGGGTGTTGTGTGATGTCCTTAGGTTAGTTAGGTTTAAGTAGTTCTAAGTTCTAGGGGACTGATGACCTCAGATGTTAAGTCCCATGGTGCTCAGAGCCATTTTGAACCACAAAATATTACTGCAGAAGTTGGACCATTATGGAGTAAGGGGAGTAGCTTACAATTGGTTCGCCTCTTACTTTAAGAACAGAAAGCAGAAGGTAATTCTCCGCAATATTGAGAGTGGTAGTGAAGTGCAGTCCCAATGGGGCACTGTTAAGTGGGGCGTTCCCCAAGTGTCGGTGCTGGGGCCGCTGCTGTTTCTTATTTATATAAATGATATGCCTTCTAATATTACAGGTGATTCAAAAATATTTCTATTTGCTGATGACACCAGCTTCGTAGTGAAGGATCTTGTGTGTAATATTGAAACATTATCAAATAATGTAGTTCATGAAATAAGTTCGTGGCTTGTGGAAAATAATTTGATGCTAAATCACAATAAGACTCAGTTTTTACAGTTTCTAACTCACAATTCAACAAGAACTGATATTCTGATCAGACAGAATGGGCATATTATAAGCGAGACGGAACAGTTCAAGTTCCTAGGCGTTCGGATAGATAGTAAGCTGTTGTGGAAAGCCCATGTTCAGGATCTTGTTCAGACACTAAATGCTGCTTTATTTACCATTAGAACAGTATCTGAAATAAGTGACAGTTCAACACGAAAAGTAGTCTACTTCGCATATTTTCATACACTTATGTCATTTGGTATTCTCTTTTGGGGTAATTCTTCTGATTCAAAAAGGGTATTTTTGGCTCAAAAACGGGCTGTTCGAGCTATATGTGGTGTAAGTTCGAGAACCTCTTGTCGACCCCTGTTCAATAGTTCGGGAATTCTGACATTGCCCTCACAGTATATATTTTCTTTAATGTCGTTTGTTGTTAACAATATTAGCTTATTCCCAAGAGTTAGCAGCTTTCAGTCAGTTAATACTAGGCAGGAATCAAATCTGCATGTGGAATGCACTTCCTTGACTCTTGTGCAGAAAGGAGTGCACTATTCTGCTGCATCCATTTTCAATGAGCTACCACGAGAACTTAAAAATCTTAGCAGTAGCCCAAGCGCTTTTAAGTCCAAACTGAAGAGTTTTCTCATGGCTCACTCCTTCTATTCTGTCGAGGAGCTCCTGGAAGAGCTGAAAAATTCCAGTGTTACATTGTTGATTTTCTTTATTTAAACTTACGAATTGTCACCTGAATACGTTTCTTGTATTTCATTTTATCTGTTTCTACTATCGTGTTATAATTTCATGTATTGACTCGTTCCGTGACCATGGAGACTTCTCCCTAATTTGGTCTCACGGAACAATAAATAAATAAAATGTTTTATTCTTGCGAGACACCAATACGGTATTCCTTCTTCCTTTTCCACACGGTGATATATATATATTTCCTGTGATTTCCGTACCTCATTCGATAAAAAGGGAACCCTGTTAGGAGCCACTTTTCCTCAGAAACGGGTAAAGGTATCACGATTAACTTTATTTCAAATACTACGGTCTATGGAACTTTGGCGGTGTAAAACATTTTAAATGCCCTAATTCAATGTAAAAAAAAAAAGATACGGACATTGATGACACGTATTTTGATAGTCGCGAACTCACTCATATAAACCTACAGACGAACTCCCTATATACATAATTAAGTTTTTACGCAATCTTCAGAGCGTGAACCCTACCCACATTTGTCCAGTTTTTTTTTAAATTCTCCACAACTGAAATTTGTTTTCAATTCTACATAATAACATTCTTTGACAAAAATTGTGTTCCTCCAAGCTATTTCTTGTAGTTAGAGAATATACGAAGGTTGCAACTTTAATAGTGGCAACTATTTATTTACAGCTCGTACAAAATAGATACGTGTTTCAGAGTTTTACTGACCTTCAAAGTAGTCGCCAGCATTGTGTATAACACTATGCAAGCGATGTGGAAGTCGTAAGATACTTTTGGCAGTACCAGTTGTGTTGATAGTTCGAGCGGCGCGGTCTATGCCCGACGAATTTGTAGCAGTTCTGAAGCGAATGCCGTGAAGTGTTTCCTTCAGTTTAGAAATCGAGTTGAACTCATGAGGGCATAGGGTAGCGCAGTAGGTGGAATAGCACCTAGCAGCCGCATCAGTCAAACAAATCAACTTGCACTGTACGTGCTTGAGCATTGTCCTGCAAAATGATGGTCAAGTCCTGCAGAAAATGTCATCACTTCTGTATCTATGCTGTTCATTTTAGGAACACAACCTACGACCAGCTTAGAGACTCTGTCCTCATCAAATCCTCCTCTTTCCATACACATCTCTAGTGCATTCCTTGCATCACCTTTGGCTCCCATGCATCTCTGATCCCTTTCTTTACATCCTTCTCTCCTCATCAGCCCCAACCTCCTCGTCGTCCGTCGAACCTCTCTGCTGTGATCACAAAACTCAGCCCTGTGATCATGGAGAGGGAGGTTTTGGCAGAACTGAACGCCCACCTCGTCCTGGAAATCTGCTCGACCTCCCATATTTACAACTCCTCTGGCCCTACCTTCCTCATGCATTTCTTTACTGAGTCCGTCTCCTCCATAGATCATCTCCTCGCACAGGGAGCCCAGATTTTAACTCACCTCCACTCCGTTGACCTGTCCCATTCCCCTTCTCAATCCTACCGTTGCCAGATCTGTCTCCTGTACAAAACCTTACCAAAAACTGTAAGAACTCCTCCCCCAATCTGCCCCCATTGTAAAGTCTCACACTTCCCTAAACAGTTTCCTAACCTCGCTTTTCCCCCTTCCTGCAACACTTGCAACGAACCTCACCCCATTTACTCCTCCAAATGCAAAGCCAAACACCATCCCACCAACCCTGAGCTCACTGTCCCTGTTCGACCCATCGACCAGTCCATACACCCCAACAATTCCTTCCACCCTCCCCCTATGGCTGAAGACATCAACCGATTCCTGACCATTATCCTGCAGAACATCCACACCTTCCAACGTCCCCACACCCTCCAGCAAATTTTCCTTGCTGCCTGCTGTTTTCCATTTGAATACCTACATCACCTATTCCCACAACCAGACCCACTTTACCTTCACCCACCTAGACACCCTCAGTTAAGCCCCTCTCTCCTCCCCCAACTTCCTTCCCACTCCCACCTCCTAGTGTGTCAACAGTATTGTCTCCTCTACCTAAACATTTGCTCCCTTCCTGCGAATAAATACCTCTTGATGCATACCCTGTCCCAGCACCAGGTCGACTCCTTCATCTTTAATGAAACTTTCCTCCAAACTCACCATGTTGTCCAAACCTCTCTCTATCTCCTTCACCGCACTGACAATCCCCTTCCTCTCGCCTGAGGTGGGGTCGCTATTGGCCACTTCAAGCATCTCCCTGTCCGGCAACAACACCTACTCAGTGACCCGACTGAACACCATCTCCTCAGCATCTTTTTTCCCTCCCTCACCACACCTGTGCCACTATCTATATCCGTCCTGCAGCTTCCCTCTCCTATGACTTCATTTACCATGTGGACCATACCTTCTCCACCTCTGTAATTGCCACCTGTCTCAACATCCACAGCCATGACCCTGCCACCCTTTGGCGGTGGCTTCAGTTCCTTGCTACCTTCCATGGTGACCTTGTTCCTCTCCCAAAACACATCCATCCTGAAAGCAACTCCACCATGGATGTTATCCTTGCTTCCCCCAACCTCCTCGATCATATCTCTGTGGACATTGGTAGTGACCACCTCCCCATCCTCACTGTCTCCTCCACCAGTGACCCCCCTCCAGCCCCATGCTCAGCTGCCCCTCCAAACTCTGTCCATGACTACTGCCACGTCAGTTGGGATGCCTCCGAGGAATCCATTGCCTCACTGGTTGACAGCCGTCCCCTCACCTTTCACTGTCCCACTGACATCACCCATGCCTCTTCCTTCCTTCAGAAGATCATCACTGTTGCTGTGGAAGCCCATGTTCCTACCAAACTCATCCACCCTCACAACCCTACGCTTCCTCCACAGGCTGTCCTTCTTTGTGAATCCTGCAGGCTCTACCACTCCTTCCTCCTTCCACCCTCCCCCTATGGCTGAAGACATCAACCAGTACACTCATCCACCACCGGTAGTTACAGCAACGCATCTGGAACCTCCTTATAGCTGAGAAATGCCGGGACTGGCGCCAGACAAGCACATTCCTCAACTCCACACTCCCTGTCAACTCCTCCAAGTACTAGTAAGCCTTCCACCACCTTACTGGAAGCCATCCCACACCACGTTACCCTATTCTCCATGACAATCGCCCCTTCCCTGACAACCTCAGTAAGGCTAACCATTTTGCTTCCCGCCTATCTGAGGTCTTCTCCATTCCTGACGATCCACATTTTGATTACTCCCTCTTCCCCACCACACTTGAATGTACCGATATCTCTGTCCCACCACTCGCCCCTAGTTTCCAGTACTTGGATCAGTTACCCCCTCAGAATACAACACTCCCATCACTGCACATGACATCATACTCATCCTCTGCTCCAAACGCAACACCAGCCCTGTATATATAAGTATATATAAGTATATATACTTGAATATTTCTGGTATCTCAACTGCAGATTTTTCAGCGCTCATTTAGCGCTAGGACTCTGTATCTCAGAATGAGCAAAAATGAACTTGTACCATTATTGAAATAAGCCCTTCATATATATACTGAAACACTACCTTACAAATCCGACAGCAGTAAAGCAGCAGTACTGACAATAACAACAGTTACATATTTCTCCACGCAACATTTCGGTAAGCCTGCCACAGAAAAATTTCCAACAATACCCGCCTGTGTGACAGGTCATGTCATGCACTATATAATATGGTGGCCTTCGTCTTATCCACATTGCAAACCAGATTATCATTTCACATCTACTGGCTGTAACCACATCGTGAAACATAAAAATCTTTAAACTACATACCGTGCTGTTCTCAGCTCACGTTTTAAAAAATTAAAGCCTTTTGTTCTGCATTAACCTCCAAAAAAGGGAAATTCTTATTTACCACTTACTGTGTGAGCCTAAGATAGCAGATGATAGGGCTTGAATCTTACAAAATTTTAAAATTTTCAGTGGATGTTGACACGTTGCTACGAGTGTGACAGACGCAAGTCGTATTGTGGCATTGCTTTGGTTTTATTATATTGCGTGGTGTAGTATAATTATGCGTGTGAAAATAGATATATGACTGTAATGAAATGTAAGTTTTAACGAAGATTTGCGCTGTTAAAAGTGGTCTGGTACTACTGATTAAAAATACAAGTACAGTTGTAATTACGTATGAGGCTGTCGCATATCAATACTCTACGGAGGTTATAAGAAGACCAATGTGGCACAGTTTTTCGGTTTGCTGCGTTCGGGTGGAAAGAACTCGTCCTGTGTACTTGTATGATGTCTACCTTTTTGTATTCATGTAATGGTTTCTAACGATGAATATGAACATTTGCTACTCACAGGTACATTGGTGGACTGTATGATTACACCTACATTTAAAGTATGTAAAATGCGTATTACACAAATAAAATATTTTGTAATGCTTTACGTTACGTTCAGTTTACATGTACAAGTGTGGAAGTACATTGTAATTTCACCTTTGTAAACACCATGAAATCTTTTGTGTGCTATGGTTTGAAAATGGACGTGATGGTCCGAAATTAGTCACCACAAAGAGATGATTATTATCGCAACTGTGACGGATATTTGGAAAAAATAAAAATATTTCGGGCAGTTGTTGCTGGTCCTACTGTCCACTATGTTGGAACTTCATTATGTAGCTTACCTTATTATTCATATTGTAAACCGTAGAAGTTCTTACCTAGACAGTCTTGGAACTAGAATGACCACGTCAACACAGCGTCTGACACAATAAGCGTCTAAGCTTATTGCATAGTATTGCAGATATACCAGCTGTCTTTACAAACCTATAAAAATAATAAAAACAATACTGCAGCTATTTAACATAAATCAGTAACTATCAACAGACGTTATAAAGTAAATAAAAACAGTGATATATTATGCGAAAAACGGATCACTGAACGTTCTGTGTGGAAAAATAGGTGGGTAATGTGGTACTAATTAAGATTACATTAACTGTACGCAGTTGTGCAGATCACACCAATCTCAAGAAAGGAAATAGGAATAATCAGCTGAATTAATGTCCCATATCACTGATGTCGGTTTGCAGTAGAATTCTTGGAATATATACTGTGTTGGAACATTATAAATTACCTCGAAGAAAATGATCTGTTGTCAAGCAGTCAGCGCGGATTAAGAAAATGTTTCTCTGAAATACAACTTCATTCAGACAAAGTAATGACTACTGTCGAAGAGTATGTCAAACTAATCCTATATTTGTAAATTTCCAGGAGGCTTTTGACATCGTTTATCACAAATGACTCCAGATCAAATCCATGCCTGTGGAGTATGTCAGTTGTGCGACTGGATTCGTGATTTCCTGTCAGAAAGGTCACAGTTCGTAGTAACTAACTGAATGTCGTAGAGTAAAACAGCAGTAATAAGTGGCCTTCCCCGAGGAAGTATTATGGGCTCTCTGTTGTTCCTAGGGTATATAAACTCTCTGGGATACAATCTGAGAAGCCCTCTTACATTGTTTGCAGATGACTTTGTCGTTTCGCGTTTAGTAAAGTAATCAGAAAATCAAAACAAACTGCCAAATTATTTGGACTAGGTATCTGTATGGTGTGAAAGGTTGCAACTGAATCTAAACAATAAAAAGTGTGAGGTCATCTGCATTAGTAATAAAAGAAACCTGTTAAATTTCGGTTACACGGTAAATCACACAAACCTAAAGGCCGTCAATTCAATTAAATACCTAAGGATTAAAAAACGAACAATTTAAATTGGAACAATCACACAGATAATGTTTTAGGAAAGGTAAATCAAATACTATGTTTCATTGCCAGAACTCTTAGAAGACGCAACACGTCTGGTAAACAAACTGCCTCCATTGCGCTTGTCTGTTCCTTCCTGGACTACTAATGTGCCATATGAGATCATTACCATATAACAAGAACATCTAAATAGTTCAAAGAAGAGCAGCTCGTTTTCAATTATCGTAGGGGGGGGGGGGGGAGAGAATCCCGGATATGGTACATGATTTGGGGTGACGATAGTTAAAACAAAGGCGTATTTCGTCCTGGCGAGATCTTTTTACGAAATATGAATCACCAATGCGAAAACATTTTGTTGACGTCCTCATACATAGGGAGAAAATATCATAGCAATAAAATAAGAAAAATCTGAGCTCACACGGAAAATTTAATTGTTCGTTTTCCCCGAGCGCTGGTCGTGAGTGGAACGGTAGAAAAATAGTCTCTTACTGTTTCGATGAACCCTCTGCCAGGTACTTAAATGTGTATTGCAGACTAGTCATATAGATGCAGACGTTCTCGAGTCCGAAGTCGCAACACTATAGTTTTCGAAACAAGTGGCAACATGTGTGTTTTTTCCACATGAAAGAGTTGCATTTTAACTTCAGTTAACAAGTAGTCTTTACAATTATACGAACTCATCTGTAAACGGCCAGCAAGCAGTCGTACTTAAATGCGAAGTGGTCTAAAAAGCCTCTAAACTACATTGTTCCACATAATTTCAGTAGATTATCCAAATGGGTTATAGGACAGTTCATTAAATACGAATACTATACTGTTGCATTTTATTTCATAAGAAAGGCCAACTTCCGGTATTGTGCACGCTAATTTAATGGTCTAATTGCAGCCAGTGTCCACAAAAGGAATACGGTTGGAAGTGCTTGCAACGAAACAAGTCACAAACGAATACAGTATCGCGCACGCGGGCCAGCTTTTATCGGATTTGTCGGCAAACAAGCATCATGAAAGCCTCTGTATTTTCAGAGCAATTCAATACCGAGTAATTCAACTAAGAAATTATATGCGTATTCCCGCAATAGTGGCTCCAATTGGTCATACATCCGCGTGCAGTGTGTGTGCGTGTGTGTGTATGTGTATGTTTGGCCACGCGCATTAGCAGCTGGTACGAAATTAACGATAAGCGATGCAGACAGAGAGACAGAAAGAGCGTTCATTGTTTTACTCACCACCACGGACACATTCAGAAGTGCATCTGACCACATAGACTGCATTGCGTAAAGTAAGAATAAACGTGCAACCAGCCGGTCAGTAGTTACCACCGATCTAAGTTGTTAATTTTTTTCATAAGAAAGTGGAGAGTGGAACGGTAGAGAAATAGCTCGAAAGTGGGTCGATGAATCTCCTGCCAGGCACTTAATTTTGATTTGCAGAGTAATAATGTATATGTAGATGTAGGAGTTAGATGAATTGATGTAGAGAAAGAAAACCTTACGCGGAAGGCCAAGAGGATTGCTTGTCCCTCGGGAATTTCAAAATACTTGTAAAATTTTGGAGAGTTAGACATCGAGATTACCATTGGTTAGGATGAGACAGATTAGGAATTTTTGTCTGAATACAATGATATATGTAACCGCAGGTATAGCCAGCTATTAGCTAGTAGTTTCTGTAGTTCTAATCGGTTACGTCTCTCCGATGGAAGTTTCTATCAAAGGCGAGTCCTAGTCAGTGTTATTAATAGAAACGGATCGACTGAAGATGGAGAGAAAGCAATCTGGATTATGTACGACCTGGGCGGATATATGTGCGCGACACTTGTAGTTCGGGCTTCGACGCTGGCAGATCCATTGCGTTTAATTATTATGGAGATGCAGCGCCGTCGTCGGTTTTCAGAAAGACGTGACTGATGACGCGCGACGAACACATCAGTATCGTGATACACTGCTGTATACTGTCTTGCATTTAAGGTTTAATTCGCTTCATAATTTTTCTTGGGCTTGTTTAAGGAATATGTTAACTTTACTGGCTTCGTTCCAAATTTTCGACAGCAGTGTTAAATCAATTCTTTGAAAATTCGGCACTATTCAAAAGCTGATGTTTCTTTCCTTATAACTTGTCTGTAAGACAGTCTCTAACGATATAACGCCTACTATTTTTCATAACTGCAGGCATAGCGGACTGTTAAAGAGAGGGTAAGAATTGAAGACAATGACAGTGTCAACGTGATAAAAACCTAAATCAATCCAAACTACTTGGGAACGTCTTGGTAGGTTGTGAGGAAATATAAAGTAAATTTAGTAAAAACGTCACCTGAAAACAAAAATAGTACGAATAAATCCATTATGTCTATTCTTGCCAAACCTAAGACCTTTAATGACAAAACCCATCTGGTGTCTTGATCGTCGCAGAAAAGAATCAGAAGAATTTAATTATCAAGTTTTCCAATGTTGAGACAGGTAACCACGTGAAAAATGTGTACCTGTCAGTCTCTTCTCCGGCCGGCCGTTGTGGCCGAGCGGTTCTCGGCGCTTTAGTGCGGAACCGCGTCGCTGCTACGGTCGCAGGTTCGAATCATGCCTCGGGCATGGATGTGTGTGCTCTCCTTAGGTTAGTTAGGTTTAAGTAGTTCTAAGTCTAGGGGACTGATGACCTCAGATGTTAAGTCCCATAGTGCTCAGAGCCATTTGAACCATTTTTTCAGCCTCTTCTCCACACAGGAGAAGCAAAAGAATCAGAAAACAATGTAGCATCGTGAAGGACAGGAATAATCTCATATCAGAAGAGCACATAAGACAACAAAAGATGTGAAAGTCGTGATTTTAACTAAGAACGGATTGTTGTGTATGAATTATCACTTCCCTGGCATTCACTGACTTTCAGCAACATTTTATTTCAATTTATACAAATTCTGCAGAAGCAGTTCTTGAGATCCTCGAGGAACAAGGCGTTGGCTCAACCTAGTAAGTTAGTACTCTGAAGGATATATACATCAGTGCTATAGCCATCCTTAAAGTTACATGGGATAGTGGAATACTTAAAGTTGAAACACAGCTCAAGTAAGAAGACTTCACATCACTAAAACTATTACTGAGAGCCATACAAAAACTAACACACTTTAAAGGAAAACATCGGCATCGCCTCTGATTTACAGGTTACATTATAATGTACTACTGAAAATAACGAAATGAATAACTTAACAGAGTAATTCGAAAAATCATCAGTAGTGCAAATTGACAGTTAAGTCACAGAACCAGCTGACAAGTTGTCATATTCAGGCAACTAAAGACAACGACTGGATCGAACGTAAAGAGATAAACAGAGTAGTAAAAATGGTCCATTGTTTCTGGTAAACTTACACAATTTTTAAAAACATGGCTTTTGGTTTGGCTGAAACTGAAAATTTACAATGAGTGTGTATCAAGCTGCTTTCACTTACAGCAGTGAGTCATGGACTTTCAATACGAATATTATGATAAACTGATACAGTTGTGTGTGGCTGTTACACATATTAAGACAGAACAAAACATCTAAAAAAATGAGACAAGTATAGCTTTTAGTGATCAGTATACGGAAGTATGTGCACGTGAATTAATACTGAAAAATAATTTACTTTTAACTGCAACTGTATATAGATTCTCACTGTGAAATTTTGAACTCTTTATGACTAATCTGGATTCCTTACGTTGCTATATATCAGACAGCAGCAAGCAGTTAGTAGTCTGTGGCGACCTCAGTGTAGATATTCTAAAGGATTTTGATAGGAAAAATGATTTGAAAAAGTTATTTGGACCCTCCAACTTGATCTCAGTAAACAAGTTTCCAACACAGATGGTTTAAGACAGTAGGACCCTGACTCATAATATTTTCTTTAGTGCAGTTCAGAGAAAGAAAATAAACGTATACCGACTGCCAAATACTGTCTCTGATACTGGTACACAGTTAGTTAGGAAAAACAGCATTAGTACTCCTCAGTGAAAGTCTGACAGGCAACTACTGACAGCTCCTCCTATTCCATAGAAGAATGTCTATTATTAGACTGCGTAATAGGTGTAGGAAGGAATTACTAACCCATATTTGTAACTATATTTAATATAAAAATGTATAAATATTCAGCATATACCCATACCCACAAAATAATTTGCAGTTTCAATGACTCGAGCCGCATCATTATGATTTGCAAATGATCCATGGGACACGAAAGTAAATCGTAACTAACTGGTAAGAATTATTAGAAGGGTCAGTTGCCACGGTACCTTACGTTTACTGTTAGTGTAGTTGCTCTTCCAAACAGTATCCCATATGAGCAATCCAGTCGTGCCTTTACCTGTGGTTAATCGTACTTTACCTACTCTGGGCTATACACGGCTCTTTTTAAAAAGAATAGCTCGACGGAGTCATAGGATCGAGGCGCATATATCTGCTTTTATGTCCACAGCTAATTCGCTGCAAATATTAACCTGTAGCTGTGATCCTGCAGTCTAATAGTCTACTCCTTGGCTAGAAATGCGAACTAATAAAGTATACATAAATACAAAATAAAAGGGAAATTATGTTTTAACATCCATAATTCATGCAGATAGTAGAGAATTATGTTGAATAACGTTTATTCAAGATATGACCTCTCAAATAAATGGGAAGTAGCCCTATGGTAATCGTTAAAATACAGACAGGAAATATCCTTACCATATGCAATAAAGTTGCATTGAGAGCGTTGCGAGAATGATAGAAAAATCTCCAAGCTATATAGTCATGAAACATAAGCATGAACAAGTCCAGTTCGTAGTCACAATACACGAACATTTACCAGCTCAGAATCTGTCAGGCTCCATCAAGGACCTCACAATATCACAGGCAGGCCTGCCTCCTTCCAGAACGAACGTCCATGTCCAGAATCCCTCTCTTGACCTCCTCATTCGAAAAGTCCCAGTCTCCACTTGACTCCCGTAGTGTTCCGCTACTGTCTGCTTTTCCACTGGCTGACGGCCGTCTCCACGAAAAATACACCTTTCTTCAGCTCTACAGACATTTTTTGGTTCAAATGGCTCTGAGCACAATGGGACTTAACATCTGAGGTCATCAGTTCCCTAGAACTTAGAACTACTTAAACCTAACTAACCTAAGGACATGACACACATCCATGCCCGAGGCAGGATTCGAACCTGCGACCATAGTGGTTGCGCGGTTCCAGACTGAAGGGCCTAGAACCGCTCGGCCACATCGACCGGCACAGACATTATTTAATTTATTTAGCGTATGGCTCGTATCACGTCACACATGGAACCTTTTTTTTTTCTTCTTGACAAGACGTATACAGATATTTAACACATAGAAAGGAAGTCATGATTATAAGCTGATTAAATCAACAAACCACCGACGGCCACAGGCTTATGTCCAACTGCTGAAAATGCCTCAGTTGCTAACGGAAACTCCTTCGGATCTCCAGGAAAGGTTAGAACTTGGCAAGTATGTATGATATACTGAACAGTCTGTTGTTCTGCACCTCTGTCACAGCTGAACGATATGGTTAATCCACATTTGTACATTGAGTCAGCATATTTTCCACTATTTGTCCTTATTCTATTGAGTGCAGACCAGATCCTGCGATATTCTTCAAACCATGGAGGCCTGGTCGAGATGCAAGGCATCTTCGCGTGTTCTGGGGTAGCCTTGTTCTGTCATATTTCTGTCCATCGATCTGCTGTTGCTCCGCTGTCCACCAGAGATTTTGCGCTTTGTGGAGATGGGTCACAGGACCGAAGTCTGTTTTTACTGAGTATAGGGAGGTAAGGATCATCCACTATTTTTGTTAACTCCCACTTGAGAGTAGCTTCACATCGGAAAAATGGGGGGGGGGGGGGGGGGGGGGGGAATAGGTAGCCAGAAAGTTGAGGCATTTCTGATTGTTCCTGTGATGATGCACGGAGTTTGGTTGAGCTGCATATTGACGAGTCTGGTTTCTGGACTGTTGTTCCAGACTGCAGCACAATATTCCGCCACACTGTACATGAATCCAAAAGCAGACGTCCTCAATGTTTGTGACGGTGATCAGCATGTTGTGCCACAGAGTTTCTGCACGTTGTTGTTTCTTGACTACATCTTAACGATAGTTTTCAGCATTTGCTTTTGAAGCTGAGCGACCTGTAAAGTGTGACCCCCACATAATGTCGATTTTTGTTATGGCACAGCTGTTTCCCTTCAAAATATGCCTTTACTTTCTTGTTTGCGAGCTTGTTGTTAAGGTGGAACTGGTAACTTCTGTTTTGGCAGAATTTGTTTATAACTTCCAATTACGGAAGTATTTATGAACAATTAGTAGGTCTTCAGTCAAGATAGGCTCAGTAGAGCCCAGGTCTTTGTTGGTCGCAGCAAGAGCCCAGTCGTCAGCGTATCGAAATTTCCTTTATGTTGTCTTAGGCATGTGTGCTACATACAGGGGAAACAGAAGAGAGGGTAGCACTCATTCTTGTGGAAAGTCGTTATTAAGGTTCATTAGAGTGCTCACCTTAAAACTCGGAAGCCTCTATTAGTTAACATAGCACTGATGAAGTTTCCAATTTTAAGACGTGGTATGACTCTTAGAAGTTTGAATACAACACCTTGCCTCTACGCATGAAGACCTGAACAATACCCAATAATAACTAAGTATACACAAAGACAAATCGGGAGTCGATGCACATACACACAGCCAAATCATGAACAATCAGGCCGCTGTTAGATCTACAAACACAGTAGCTTCTCGGCTTGTCATTCGGTTTACCTGGCTTTTGGATGGCTATGATTTTTGCTCTTTTCAAACCATGGGGTAATTTTTTCGTGTTTCCCACTATGGATTAGGAATTCTGAACGGATGCCATCAATACCAGTTGCGTTCCCTGTTTTCATTTGTTTGAGAGCTTTCGTTATTTCCTCACTGCTGGATGATCTAAAGTCGTCTGGTTTACAGGCTAGTTTGAGAGCCTTCAATTCTTGTTTGACTTTAAATGTTTGAGATAGAATGTTAGAGGTTCTAGAGGTAGTCACAATGTTGTTTGCTACTTGCTTGGGAGTGACAGCCTCCTTCGTGTGGGTTCGCACCTGCAAGTTTTCTCAGCAGGAACCAGGCTTTTCTGCTTGAAGTGCGGAAGTCTACGGCCTCAACAGTTACAGTCCACTCCATACGACGAGTTGCGTCGATACTGTGCAGAAGTTCATCGGCCTTTTCATAGTCATTGTTGTCGAAGACCTGTGCAACACGTTTCTCTGTCCATCCAGGTATACGTTCCTTTCGGAAGCCCCTTGGGTTAAGTTTCATTGCTGTGAATAGTATACCTCCAATGAACCTCCTATAGCTTGTGCTTGGATCCCACACATTTGTCCAGATTTTCAGAAAATGCAGACCAGTCGGCTCTTTAAAGCTCCATCTGGGTCTGGGAAATGATCTTATGACAGGTGTACTTGTACCTAACTCGAGAAACACTGGCCGATGTTGACTTTCCCGATGTTGGCTTTCCAGGAAACCATCCAGTACTTATCTTGAAACTGGTAACAGCAGGCCAGCGGACACAAAACATAAATCCGTTCTCCAGGCACCGGAACAGAATGTACACTGATCTTTACCGTCAGAAACAAGATGGAGGTTTTATACTTCAGACCATTAAACCAGCATGAATTAGGAAAAATATTGTAGTAGAAGAAGTTATTATGACTGTCATGAGAAAAGACAAGGCATAAGGTAGAAGAATGGATGATCAGTGGACCATGGAAATTTTTTATATGAGGTAAGAATAGACTGACACGGTGACTTAATGGAAGGTGGCCATATGGCGTTAGAAAACGTGCTAGAACAACATGAATACGATGGGTAAGTTTATATATATATATATATATATATATATATATATATATATATATATATATATATATATATATATATATATACAGGGTGGTCCATTGATTGTGACCGGGCCAAATATCTCACGAAAAAAAGCATCGAACGAAAAAACTACAAAGAACGAAACTCGTCTAGCTTGAAGGGGAAACCAGATGGCGCTATGGTTGGCCCGCTAGATGGCGCTGCCATAGGTCAAACAGATATCAACTGCGTTTTTTTTTTAAATAGGAACCCTCATTTTTTATTACATATTCATGTAGAAAGTAAAGAAATATGAATGTTTTGGTTGGACCACTTTTTTCGCTTTATGATAGATGGCGCTATAATAGTCACAAGCGTATAAGTATGTGGTATCAAGTAACATTCCGCCACTGCGGACGGTATTTGCTTCGTGATACATTACCCGTGTTAAAATGGACCGTTTACCAATTGCGGAAAAGATCGATATCGTGTTGATGTAAGGCTATTGTGATCAAAATGCCTAACGGGCGTGTGCTATGTATGCTGTTCGGTATCCTGGACGACATCATCCAAGTGCCCGGATCGTCAGCAGGATAGTTACGTTATTTAAGGAAACAGGAAGTATTCAGCCACATGTGAAACATCAACCACGGCTTGCAATAAATGATGATGCCCAAGTAGGTGTTTTAGCTGCTGTCGCGGCTAATCCGCACATCACTAGCAGACAAATTGCGCGAGAATCGGGAATCTCAATAACGTCGGTGTTGAGAATGCTACATCAACATCGACTGAAGCTGCACCATATTTCTATGCACCAGGAATTCGATGGCGACGGCTTTGAACTTCGAGTACAGTTCTGCCACTGGGCACAAGAGAAATTATGGGACGATGACAGATTTTTTGCACGCGTTGTATGTAGCGACGAAGCGTCATTCACCAACAGCGGTAACGTAAACCGGCATAATATGCACTATTGGGCAACGGAAAATCCACGCAGTTCATATCCGTTTGACCTATGGTAGCGCTATCTAGCGGGCCAACCATAGCGCCATCTGGTTTCCCCCTTCATGCTAGACAAGTTTGGTTCTTTGTAGTTTTGTCGTTTGACGTTTATTTCGTGAGATATTTGGTCCGGTCACAATCAATGGACCACCCCGTGGTCCTATCCTCCCCAGAATAAAGTTGGTTTAATGAATTACTTACGTTTCTAGTCCATGTATTTATAAATACCGACAGACACTCAAACCATCAAATTATTTGAATAGTGGCTAATGTCTTTTCCCGCTGCTGTGTTCTCCTTTCCTGTTCTTTTTCCAGTGCTGGTCTCCCAATTTGAGGCAGAAGCTAACGGCCCCTATAAATTCGCGTGCACGCCTCCCGCATGTGTATCGCCCCCTTCCGCGAGGTTATGAGCAGTTCATTTGGCTAGAGGGCGGGGCCGTGCCAGGGCACGTAATCCTCAGAGATCAAAGCGCGCCGTACGTCATGGTTATCCTAATTAGGCTCACACCAGCACAGATATAGATCAAGAAGAGGGGCGCTGGCCAATCCGATTAGCCCACGGCACCCGCGCTGAGTTAGAACAACGTATCAAACTGTATTCCGCCACAGCTGTTTATTGCTGCCGACAATTAACTGCCCACAGATGCCTCATTCCCAGAGCGCGAGAGTGTCATTGGTTCTGGCCAGTAGGTACACTTTATTGCCTAACTGTGGCCCACGATTTACCTGTGCCACCGAACATTCATTGGCTGCTTTTACACTCATAATTCGCAGAGACAAAATAAAAGGTAATGCAACCTGCCCCACATAAATTTGTAGTTACTTCGGACTCACGTTCAATAGATTGAAAGCCAAAATCAAAAATATGACATATCAATTTGGCAAGATGTTGGAAAAGTCTTTTATCTTTACAGACTTACATTACAATCGCACCTGTCAGCGAAAGTGAGTCAACTACATTCTGCGAGCGTGTAGAATTTATGCGAGCCTTGAAAACAGTTGCTGTTCATCCTGGCGTTGACTGAAAATCGTTAATGAGTAACTGCGTGTTCGCTTTCCCTGATATATTACCGACGTGCTCCTCAGTCATAGAGAATGGGTTTCAAATTCCATAAATTTGTGGACCTGTCCAAATGTCTGATTGGTCTTAAATTTTTCATATTCGAAGCGGTCGCAACTGTGGCTCGGTATGCGCACAAATTAAAACCCTGGATGGTGCGGTCCAGTTAAATAGAAGTAACGTGGTTCTCTGCCCCCCTCGACGTAACTGTTCTATTACAAGGTCACAGTCAACTCATCGAAAGAACTCGTTTTCAAGTGATTCAGATGCCCCACACAATTACACAGGAAGAAATGTCATTCGAAAACATGCAGGGCGTCCCAGAACGAACATTCGAAGCAAAACAGCCTAGTAACCTTCGGATCTAAAATTCCTACTTAAGATCTATGAATACATCGTCATCTTCGATAGTGTGATCAATTCTCTTCAACTGCAAGCTCTCCGCTTTCCATATTGCGGGAGGAGGTACCATCGAACAAAAAAAGAAAGAAAAGTGAAGTAAACATGGACTATAAAACGCACTCCTTACATGCTATGAGTACTTGTTCAGTAGAAGAGATGTGTTTAACAACATGGAAGTATTTAATGGCCTTTTTTTCTTGTTTTGGTCCATACTACCACCTCTCAACTTATGGAAACAAAGAACTTGCAGTGAAAGAGATTTGTTTCACAGAATCGAAGATGAAGAAGTGCTCATAGCTCTTAAGTAAGCTTTTTAGGGCCCTTGTTTACTAAACATTTTGCTTCGAATGATCGTTCCTGTCACATCTCTGAATACTGACTATTCCTCCTGCGACACCGTGTGTGTTTCAAAGTCTTATCCTCTAACGTTTATGGGTGACAGATCTCGTCATTGAAAACAACTTTTGTTGGCGACAAAATATTCGATGATGCTTCACAGTGGCCCTAGGCATCCTTTAAGACTGGCTACGCCCCTAGAGGCGGCAGGATGTAGGCAGTCTTCGGCTTTGGTGTTGCCAGCATTCAGTTATCTGCTTTGCGTAAAAGGCGGTAGGCCGAGCAAAATTAGTTTCTCTTCTAAAATATCTTTCTCCAGTTAGAGACGCCCATTCGTGTTGAAAATCACTCTGTCAACATACTACGATAGGAAGTATGCTGTACACCTAGTTAATAGACCTTGCTAGTTCAGTGATATCTCCTCGTCTCAGGCCCGGCGTACACTGAAGTTCAGCTAACATTCTAACACAAGTTGTTACCCATGAAGTGATCCATCACCAATAGACTTTTAAAACTCTAGTTGTAAAAAAAAGCTTTTCATATTTTGAGTGGTCGTAGTACAGAGCAAAAACAAAAGAAAAATATGTCCAGAATATGTGAGCTCGAAAAAGTATACCTTAAGAGCTCTGAGTACTTTCTTATCTTCGCTACTGTGGAACATATCTCTTCTACTACAAACTCTTCACGGTTACGAACGACCTACAGAAAGCAGTAAACAAATGAGTAAACAATTAAGAAAACATTATGCTGTTCCTGTGAAACAGCAGAACTTCAAATTTAATCAGCATGGTATTACATATCGTGAGCCATCGCTAAAGCAGGTTCTCAAGTGGTCTCCCCTTATAGTAAGGCATGCCTCTCTCCGCTTCCATACGCCAAAGATTTCAACAAAAAATCCAAGGGATGAAAATCGAAGGAACAAGCTGGTCAGAGTACTATAACTTTCAGACCAATTCATCGAACATTAAATGTCTCTGTGGAGTGTTTTCTGACATTTCGGAAAAAACTGGCTTGTGCCCCGTCATGCATAAACCGCACGTTCAGCTGCTATCGGAATGGAAACTCTTCTAGAATGACAGGCAAGTCGTTTGATGCGAACGGACGATAGCTCGCATCAACCACGCTGTTTGGTAGTATGTGAGGTCCGATTGGTCTATCGCCAATAATCCCTACTCACTCAGTAATTGAAAATCGACGCTGTTGTCTTGCTTTTTCAATTGTGCGGGCCGGTGTGGCCAAGCGGTTAAAGGCGCTACAATCTGGAACCGCGTGACCGCTACGGTCGCAGGTTCGAATCCTGCCTCGGGCATGGATGTGTGTGATGTCCTTAGGTTAGTTAGGTTTAAGTAGTTCTAAGTTCTAGGGGACTGATGACCTTAGAAGTTAAGTCTCATAGTGCTCAGAGCCATCAATTGTGCGTGGATTCACAACATAGGACACATGTTGCTTACGAAAACTGACAATCTCATCTCGCGTGGAACCAGCCTAGTCTGAGAACAATATCTTTGTCGTGAAAAGTTGATCCTCACCACATCTTTGCAACAACTGCACTCTGACAGGTTGATCTGTCCTTGCGGGTTTCCCCGACTAGAGATTGACTAACCCCTATACGTGCTGAAGCTCTGTGTCCACTAATTCAAGGATCTTCTTTCAGTCGTTGCATTGCCCGCTCCTCCACAACAGGATTAGGAATAGTGCGAGGTCTGCCACGATCCGCCGTTGTTGGATCTACAGACACTGAATCTGCTGGCCGCTGAATGGGATGGCTTATTCAGCTGTACAGATGATGCCTAGCGCTCTGGATGTTTCTGATCGTTCAGGACGTGGGATCTACGGTTGCTTTCATTTGCCAGACCATGACAGAAGATCATACATCCATTTTCAGTGAGTAATAATAAGCTTGCATTATGCCGATACGTACAAAGATAAAACTACAGTGAGCCGGCCGAAGTGCCCGTGCGGTTCTAGGCGCTGCAGTCTGGAACCGCGAGACCGCTACGGTCGCAGGTTCGAATCCAGCCTCGGGCTTGGATGTGTGTGATGTCCTTAGATTAGTTAGGTTTAACTAGTTCTAAGTTCTAGGGGACTAATGATCTCAGAAGTTGAGACCCATAGTGCTCAGAGCCATTTGAACCATTAAAACTAGAGTGAAAAAGCATTTCGCAAACTTATCACAACACAGACCATTTCCATTATGACTAACGTACGCGCTGGACTTACCCAGAACTGAGTATATGGTTTACATTAACGTCAGTAACAGATGTTTACTGCACGTTGTATCCACGGACAATAAGAGAGGAATGTCCTCACTCGTTTGCTACGTTCTGTAAGTCGTCTGTAATAACGAAGAGCTTGCAGTAGAAGGGATGTGTTTCACAGAGGCGAAAATAAATAAAAGTTCATACGTATTACGGTATGCATTTTAGAGCCCATGTTTACTGGGCATTATTTTCTTACTTTGGTCCGCACTAATACATCTTTAGGTATGGAATTCTTTTTTTAACGTCCTTCTACATAAAGCAAGAAGTTCTTAGTTAGCCGATCATTAGTATTATTTGTGATCAAAGCAAAGACGTGTGTACTTCGGAAACTGAAGTGTTTTTTCTGTTTTAAAGCCGTTCTCATGGGTCAAAGAGTGTGTTTTCGTTGGTCTTGTTTAGAACTTGGGCCTTATTTATGTTAATCGGAATTTAGACGATCTTCGATGTCGTAAATGCGGCTGAATTATACGAAATGCTGCCTCTAAAGACATGTATAACAGTTGGCTTATTATAAGTCCGGTATTACCAGCAGGCCATCCATAATTGTTAGTTGTTGTGTCGCATCGATGTTGAGTGAGGCCGTCCGCAAGTTGCACAGAATTATCAGGTATCATATCGGCGATAGAGCGCATTAGCATGCGCATATTGGGTCGACAAGGTATTACTACGATTGCTGCGGCAATAACGTCATGGGATACCCGCTTATGGTGACAGAGATGGGAATTGTGATCGTCTATACTGCAAGCTTACTGTTCTCTAATTCCTGTGTACTGGTTCTGAATACTTTAAGCCTTAGTGTAACACGTTTTGATACTAACAAGAGATTTCAACGTCTATCATTTGCCCATATCTGTTTTGTTGTTTAACAGAGCATTCATTTACAGGTAGAAAGTATAATGGTAATGTGTGTTTCTGTTTTCCTATATTATCGTTACCCGCTGGATCTTTCCTCTTCCTTCCGAAGATGTCAGCCATATAATCAATATTTCGTACTACTTCGCTTCTCTTTTTATAAAAGGAAGGCGTATTAAAGTTTCGGCGATTCTCATTGCGGAAGGATCAAATAATGGTAGGGCAGCAAATCGGCCGTGTACTTTCCGAATAAACTAAACGAGTATTTGCCTTACTTGATTTTGGGATACACCATAAAATTTTAATCTAGGCGACCAGATCGGAATGTAAGCCCCACTGCTCCCGTGTTCCATGCCTTAGTTCGGTGTTGTTTTGCTACTACTGCAGCGTATAACATTTGGGAAACGCATAGGCAACAGAGTTTCTGTGAGGCTTGAAAAACAAGAGAAAAGTACCTGTAGAACTGAGGTTGTGGGAGTGGGTAGTCAGTCGTGCTTCGAGAGCTCGGTAAGAGCATTTACTGTGGGAGAGAAGGTTCCGATTTCGAATCTCAGTTCGGTACATAGTTTCAATCTCCCACGAAGTTTTAAAAACAGCGCACACTCCGATACACACTGCAAGAATAATTCTTAGTGTCACAGCACATTTGCACATACCGACCAATCACGACATTGCTTTCCGCTCTCTCAGCGAGGTCACACACATGTCCTTGTGATCAGAGGGTCAAAATAGGACAAAAAATACGTAAAAACGGTGATACTGCATATGGATGAATCCTTTTATCACTGACCTCTGTAGTGAATTGTTATGGTGTCTTTGAAGTAGCCGAGCAGATGGTCTGACAGAACGATTTACAGCTTGTCGGTGCCTTTCAGTTCGCTTGTGAAGCCCACAAGAGCGATGATGAGGTTTAGATCTTCCGTCAAGTTTCCGAACAAGGAATGTTGCCAGTGTATCCTAAGCGAAATATTTTTGACTAAATAGTCGATCGAGCCGCATCCTGAAATAGTGTTCCCATTCTAATTCACTGACCTTCCTACCTTAACTCGTTGTGACAGACAACATGTGTATGACGTTCGTTCATTCACAGAGATGACACATGTATGATGTTGACTTTCTGATGGATAATATACGTGAAATTCTGACTAAAGCTGATGATAACAATTCCCATGACGCTGACATGCCGACAGATAACACGTTGCAAAGAAGACTGTTGCTGGCTCTTTCGTTTTCTCACCACATATTTCATCTTTTTCAAGCTTTCTAATATACTGTAATTATCTTTAGGGTATTATGCTAACCAGCTTCATTGCCCATCGATTCTGGTACGTTTGTATAATTTTTTAATAAGCAATACATCGGTATTCTTGACTTTGATGAGCGGTTGGCCATGAATCAGTCACAGGCCTTGGCAGTAGAGTTTTGCCACGTTCTCCGAGTTCGAAAAGGAAGTCACGCCAATATTCTTCTTTCCTTCTTCGTTACGGAGAGACGTATTCTGTATCTTGGAGTGATGAGATGTGCTTTGTACTGGAGCCCTATTTGGAGAACAGATTGCTCTGATTAAATACTTTACCATATGATGTAGAAGTACTGTACTACGCATCAGATTATCGGTAAAACAGCACCATATTAATTTATTGTGGTGAATTCTGTGTCATTGGGTGAGATTTAGTATCCTTCCGAGCACCGGTTCTCGTATTTATGCGCAGTGGTGTAGGCACTGAGAGAGTTAGAACTGTCAGGTATCGAGAGGTTGGTTACTGCACCATTTTTCACGTTTATTTCAGTCGATTGTACAATTCGACCATCCTTATTTATATGGTAAAGGACAAGTTACTTTTGCGCGTGATATCAGGTTGTTAATAATTTTTACTTCGTGGGGTACCACAGTCATGCAGAACGTTTTGAAAGAAGCTTCCGCCATTTGACTGTAAATTACTGTCATTTGTTTCCAAAAATCATGATTTCGGCATTATAGCCATTTTCAAGTGCATGTCGAAATGTTGCAAAACACGATAACATATCACGTAGACAGCTCAGATATTTTGTAACATTTTAACATTCACTTGAGAGTGGCTATAAAGCCGAAACCACGATTTTAGGAAACAAATGACAGTATTTACAGTCAAATGGCTGAAGTTCCTTTCAAGAAAATCAGGTTGTGGTTCCACTTAGTAAGATTGTTTTGTAAAGTTAAATATCATCATAATTCTCACTGTGAAACTGTCATCTAGTGTTTTCATTTTTGCTGACGATCAGTATATTAATTTCAACCACACGCGGTGAGCAGTCATTTCGAATTCTGTCACTACCTTTACTCAGATTTTGCTTAAATACACATCATATTGGCTGTAGCCGTCTTGTAGAACTTTGACGAATCGTACCAGTTACGAATTACATTAGAAGGTTAGAAAAACGTTCCACGGGATAAGGACGGACGTAGGTAAACAGGCAAGTATTGTGGAGATACTTCGGGAACTCAAATGGGAATCTCTGGAAGGAAGGGAATACGACGTTCATTTCGAGGACTGCTATTGAGCAAATTTAGAGAACTGACATCTGAACCTTCTGCAGAAGGATCCCACGACACCAACGTCCTTTTCACATAAGGAATACGAAGATAAGGGAAATTAGGACTCACACGGAGGCATATAGACATTCGTTCCCTCGTTCTAGGTGCGAGTGGACCAGTAAAGAAAATGACTAGTGTTGGTAAAAGTACCCCCCGACACGTATCATACGGTGGTTTACGGAGTATGTATGCGAATACAGGTGTAGATAATATACTGTGACGGAAACCATTTGCATGGTAGTTAGTTTTCCTGCATCAGACGAGGTAAGGCTATGATTGTGGCTGTTGGTGAACAAAGGACTGCTGCATGTGAGAGCACTGGCTCACATTATCACATTCATATTATGTACGAACAATGTGGAAATGAGAATCAATGATTCTTATGCACATGCTTAATTACTGTATCCACTGTGAATAGATGAATACAAACTCGAGGAGAGAGTCCCACTGCAACGTGGATTGTTATGAGAGTGAAGCAAATACAAACTAGAGGCACCTGTCGCTTTCATGTTATTCCGTCCCCAGTAAAATACTAAGAAAAGACTTAAAAATTATTTATAAAGAAGAAACATTTAAAAATTTAGTAATAAGTGGACACTAGCCGCTCAGGCGAACATGTACACTCCTGGAAATTGAAATAAGAACACCGTGAATTCATTGTCCCAGGAAGGGGAAACTTTATTGACACATTCCTGGGGTCAGATACATCACATGATCACACTGACAGAACCACAGGCACATAGACACAGGCAACAGAGCATGCACAATGTCGGCACTAGTACAGTGTATATCCACCTTTCGCAGCAATGCAGGCTGCTATTCTCCCATGGAGACGATCGTAGAGATGCTGGATGTAGTCCTGTGGAACGGCTTGCCATGCCATTTCCACCTGGCGCCTCAGTTGGACCAGCGTTCGTGCTGGACGTGCAGACCGCGTGAGACGACGCTTCATCCAGTCCCAAACATGCTCAATGGGGGACAGATCCGGAGATCTTGCTGGCCAGGGTAGTTGACTTACACCTTCTAGAGCACGTTGGGTGGCACGGGATACATGCGGACGTGCATTGTCCTGTTGGAACAGCAAGTTCCCTTGCCGGTCTAGGAATGGTAGAACGATGGGTTCGATGACGGTTTGGATGTACCGTGCACTATTCAGTGTCCCCTCGACGATCACCAGTGGTGTACGGCCAGTGTAGGAGATCGCTCCCCACACCATGATGCCGGGTGCTGGACCTGTGTGCCTCGATCGTATGCAGTCCTGATTGTGGCGCTCACCTGCACGGCGCCAAACACGCATACGACCATCATTGGCACCAAGGCAGAAGCGACTCTCATCGCTGAAGACGACACGTCTCCATTCGTCCCTCCATTCACGCCTGTCGCGACACCACTGGAGGCGGGCTGCACGATGTTGGGGCGTGAGCGGAAGACGGCCTAACGGTGTGCGGGACCGTAGCCCAGCTTCATGGAGACGGTTGCGAATGGTCCTCGCCGATACCCCAGGAGCAACAGTGTCCCTGATTTGCTGGGAAGTGGCGGTGCGGTCCCCTACGGCACTGCGTAGGATCCTACGGTCTTGGCGTGCATCCATGCGTCGCTGCGGTCCGGTCCCAGGTCGACGGGCACGTGCACCTTCCGCCGACCACTGGCGACAACATCGATGTACTGTGGAGACCTCACCCCCCACGTGTTGAGCAATTCGGCGGTACGTCCACCCGGCCTCCCGCATGCCCACTATACGCCCTCGCTCAAAGTCCGTCAACTGCACATACGGTTCACGTCCACGCTGTCGCGGCATGCTACCAGTGTTAAAGACTGCGATGGAGCTCCGTATGCCACGGCAAACTGGCTGACACTGACGGCGGCGGTGCACAAATGCTGCGCAGCTAGCGCCATTCGACGGTCAACACCGCGGTTCCTGGTGTGTCCGCTGTGCCGTGCGTGTGATCATTGCTTGTACAGCCCTCTCGCAGTGTCCGGAGCAAGTATGGTGGGTCTGACACACCGGTGTCAATGTGTTCTTTTTTCCATTTCCAGGAGTGTATTTTTCTCATGTATCCGTATTATAACAATTTCTCTGTGTACGTTTCGAGGGCAAAGACTATAACAAAATGATCTAAAGAGACGACAAGATACGCTCTTTTGTTAATATTTTAGTCGTCTTAACTTCTTCTCCTGTCTTGGTTGCGTGTAGACGGACATCTTGAGAGTGCAGGCAAATGTAAGCATAATTGTCCTAATTAAGCAGATAATAGTTTGATTTAATATTATTGTTCACTTTTAATTTGTAAGAGGTGATCCCGATTTCACGTCCTCCTTCCTTGAATTAACCTGTATTCGAGTAATTAACAGTGGAACAATCGCAGCGGCAGATGCAGCCAACGACACCATTGCGTGGCGATATTAACTTAGAAAAATTAGCGGAAGCGAAAAACTCGCCCGCTATTAACATAATATACATTTTTCTCCACAGCCGCCCGACGTTGCAGAAAATACGTAGCTTTAATATTCTTATTTTCAGTACAACAGCCGAGAGCCAGAGCCAGGACTCCGAGTACAAGGCAATGGTTAACGGAGGTAAGAAAAAATACTCTGGCGCGTGTGTGGACCGCAATTGTAATTAATAACTACAGATTTTTTGCTTTAAAGTGAACTGACTACCCGAGGAAATTAATATGAAAACTTTATTCCATTGTTCAAGTTATATGCTCATGTTTTAAGATTCAGCGAGTCTAACGTTCATTAACGTAACAAATAATTTCCACTGAAGATTAATATTGTTAAAAAAAGAGAACTTCACAAAAGCATTTAATTGTAAATTAAAATTGACTGTAATCATTTTGATTAAGGCCCACCACGTAAGTCGGCAACAATCGCCAATACCAATCAACTTCTGTAGTAAATAATAAATGAAGTTACAACGGCCGACGGACGGGAGAATGTATCAGTTATTATATTTTATGTAGAGATATGCTGGACCTTAATCAACCGTTACACTAAACCATATGAAAGTGTGTGCTGTGGAATTGCTCTTAAAGCTTTAGTTCGAGTTAGAGAGCGTTAATAATCTTTTAATGGCTATTATTTCTTGACACATATAACTATAATATCATGGCTCACTGTACACTACTTCTGATGCATAAAAACAAACACACATGACATTGACCTATCCTTACAGATAACACGTGAATGATGTTGATTCATTCTCATACATAATACAGGCATAAAAAAAAATGGTTCAAATGGCTCTGAGCACTATGGGACTTAACATCTGCGGTCATCAGTCCCCTAGAACTTAGAACTACTTAAACCTAACTAACCTAAGGACATCACACACATCCATGCCCGAGGCAGGATTCGAACCTGCGACCGTAGCTTCCCGCGGTTCCGGACTGAGCGCCTAGAACCGCTAGACCACCGCGGCCGGCATACACGCATAGCGTTGACCCATTTTGATAGATGTATTCTACCGACACATTCTTGCAGATAACGTGTGTATGATGTTGACTCGTTCTGACAGATATTGACTCATTCCGACAAAAGTACGTGTATCCCCTTCCGACAGCATGTTCATGATGCTGCCCATTGTGCACTGATCTCCGCAGCGTCGGATATGCAGGGTTCTTCACGTCTACCATCACATACGGCCATGCCTGGACGCTAATAGAAAACGAACAAACTCAAGTTCACTATTTCAGATGGGAAATGGATAAGAAATAGCACCGTTGAAAAGTACACTCAAAACTGAATATTTCTGTCAAAATATAAAAAAGGATATTACAAACAAAAATGCCCAGTTTTGAGAGTCTTTTTCAACGGTACTATTTTTTCCATCTTCCTGTTTGAAGATACGCGGTTAGTTTTCTCCATTTTCCAGCATCTTCTAAAATGTGAGGTTCTTCATCTATTGCCAGTATCGTTTTGTCTATAACACATTTTTTTCCCTAGAAAAATCGCACGAGTCGTTTCCGGGAAAATTTGTAGACCTAAAGAACCCTGAACAGCTGGAAGGCGTACACAGTTCGTTCCGTTGAGAGTGTGGAGGTTTTCTGTCACTTAATTACACTGAAGCGCCAAATAAACTGGTATAGCAAGCGTACTCAAATAATATGTAAGCAGGCAGTATTCGGCGCTGCGGCCGGCAACGCCTGTATAAGACAAGTGTCTGCCGCAGTTGTTAGATCGCTTACTGCTGCTACAATGACAGGTTATCAAGATAAGTGAGTTTGAACATGCTATTACAGTCGGCGTACGAGTGATGGGACACAGCATCTCCGAGGTAGCGATGGAGTGGGGATTTTCCCGTACAACCATTTCACGAGTGTACCTTAAATATCAGGAATCCGGTAAAACATCAACTCTCCGACATTGCAGCGGCCGGAAAAAATCCTGCAAGAACGGGGACAATGACGCCTGAAGAGACAGAAGTGCAACCTTCCGCAAATTGCTGCAGATTTCAGTGCTGGGTCATCAACACGTGTCAGCGTGCGAACCGTTCAACGAAACATCATAAATATTGGCGTGTACCCCTGATGACTGCACGACACAAAGCTTTACGCCTCGACCTGAGCCCATCAACATCGACATTGGACTGTTGATAACTGGAAACATGTTTCGTGGTCGGACGAGTCTCGTTTCAAATTGTATCGAGCGGGTGGGCGTGTACTGGTATGCAGACAACCTCATCTATCCACGGACCCTGCATGTCAGCAGGGGACTGTTCAAGCTGGTGGAGGCTCTGTAATGGTGTGGGGCCTGTGCACTTGGAGAGATATGGGACCCTTGATACGTGTAGTACATACGACTCTGACAGGTGACAAGTTCGTAAGCATCCTGTCTGTATTCTACACGGACTTGGAGCAGGAGAGGCATCACAGGACATTATAATTTCCACTGTCTATACTTTTACAAATAAATTCATAAAACTTTGTCAGCATCACCAGGAACAATTCAGGATACACACTCATTGCAGTGGAAGATCGAAAACGTAACAAAACAATTTTTTTACTTGTGAAATTTCGTCATTCTTTCACTTACTAATGGCTGAATTTGTTGCTATAGGTACACTTTTCTTCATAAGTTAGAGAGATTCTTCGATGAATTTTGCACAGCGCACAAACCATACTTACAGGTGTATGAAACTCTAGAATTTATTTAATTTATGAAAAAACGAATGAGCTGTTATATTTTAAACTCCATGTTTAGAAAAAACACAAATTTTCTAGTTAATTACCTCAATTTTTACCACAGTTTTTAATAGATTTGAAAAATTCTTGAGTTTCATACATCTTTGAGTATGGTTTGTACGCTGTGCAAAATTCATCGAAGAATCTCTCTTACTTATGAAGAAAAGTGTACCTATAGCAACAAATGCTGACATTAGTAAGTGAAAAAAATGATGAAATTACACATGTAAAAAAAATTATTTTGTTATGTTTTCGAACTTCCACTGCCGTGAGTGCAAATTCTGAATCCTTCCTGGTCATGCTGACAAAGTTTTATGAATTTATTTGTAAAAGTGCAGACAGTGGAAATTAAAATGTCCTGTGACGCCTCTCCTGCTCCAAGTCGCCCCGTCTGACGTCCTACCTCCCTTAACATAACTTAAAGGAAGCGTTTGAGGAGATTATTTTGTTAGTGATGAAGCTGTCCAAAAACAGGGAAGGGGCTCTATCAACAAAATCAAACATTCTGCAGTGACGGTACGAACAAACTTGTGTATCTTTGGGAGAAATGTTTTCATCACCAGAGTGATAATGTTGAGAAATAAATGTGTAAACATGAAGAATAAGATGTAGAGTCTCATTAATGTTTGTTGTATTTAAAAAGCCTTAACAGTTTTCACATAAAAAATTCGGACATTACCTTTCATCACGCTCTCGTAGTTCCATGTAATATAAAGGGTGATTCTGCTGCTCCTACCCACGGATTTTATGCAACCTGTAATGCATTCAAATTCCACGTGCAAGATTTTCATATTCTCTCGCTCCCTACGTGCAAACTATTAGTTGTATAGAAAAATGGTAAATATCTTTTTGTGCGAAATTTAACGCAGTTAAACACGTTTTTCTTGTATAACTCAGGAACTGTAGGCTCCAGCAAAAACGTATCCCAGTACAAAATTTAACTACATTAGATTTCCTACGAAGAAGTATTGTTCATTTTTATCTGTAGGATAAATAGTTGCGCATAGCGAAAGAGACACTATGAAAATCTTGTGTGTATTATTTGAAGGTGTTGTGTGTTGCATAAAACCTATGATGAATCACCCTGTGTTTAACAATGGTCAGTAAAGTGCTGTGAATGTAGATGCTTACAGTGAACAAACTTCTAACTTTTCCATTGGCATTATCACTTAAGTCTGTTCTTAGTCAGAGTCCATCGTCTACAGGCAATGCAGTCGGCTCCAACAAGTGTGGTTGATGGAATAGTTAGTAACAGTAACGACCAACTCCCAATCTTCAAAGAATCGATCTCCCATGTGTAAAACAACTTCAAACGTCTGATTACAAGAGAGTTAATGTGTTAAATATTTGACTTTAAGCACGTAAAACATTTATCATTGAAGATGCAAAACCATAATTTTGTTGGTTTTACAAGATTGGGATTATTTACCCACAGGCTAACAAAAAAGTTAAAACCAAAACTAGAAGCCATCAAGTACTCTAATTATCAAGCACTGGAATAGCGTAGCTGGGTAATTTGCGTCTCGTTTTAAGAAAAGCTGGTTTTTGGCGGATCTGTTTGTGTATGACGTCAGAGCTCCTGAACTGTGTGTCGCAGAATTATATAATTTCGCAGGTACATTCAGAGGCATATTTGGATACTGTCTGCAAAATGTCTTGCTAAATGAGAGCAGTAAAGAAGTAATTAACTAATACGTCCCGCCTGATGCTGAAGTTTTACTACATGAACAGTGGAAATGAAGTAGACGACAAGCTTTTTCCCTTTCATTTTTTTGAGGGGACGGTCAGCAAGAAAAGTTTCGAAATAGTTTGAAATTACATGTAAAGTTTGTTGGAAGTCGCTCATGCTCTCGTCTCAAATACTTGACGAATAAAGTCTGTGTAATTCGCGCACGCCTCGAGCTTCGCCGCCTCAAGATACGTATACATTTTACAACTTCAACCCTTGACTTATTGTGTCGAATTACTGACGTAAGATCAAACCTCTCAATGAGTAGATTATTACAGGATTTTAAATTCGGTCTATAACTATATAAAACCTCGAAAATAAGATTTGTGCTGCCTCTGCAAGCAATCAGTAAAGAATCTGCAGCTGCGGGTTGATGACAGGGTGACCATTTTAGCTGTTCATGTATATAGACCAACTGGTGAGTGTTAACAGACGATACGGCACAAGAAACTCAGCCCTCCGATAAAATGAGTTAAACGCGCTTAGCCACACGTACGTCGGCAGGCTGCCCCGTTGCAGGCTATAAATTTCCTTTTTACTTAATTAAAAAGATGTCGTGGAAACACCCCGGTTCGTGGGCAGCATGTCGTCGTGGGAATGCTGGAATCGTAATTAAAGTGGCAGCCACGCTGCAATGCACTAGCTTCGCGCAGAATTTCATTTCGCCATGTCTTCACGTGAGACATGTCAATCCTAAGCTATCCACAATACAGCTGGCCTTTCTGCAGGCCAGACGTAAAATGCCGCACCGTATATTAGAAATGGTCAGTAACGTCAGAACAGTACCAAGTTAGTCGACATTTCTCATTGCACCTGTGACGTACTGTACATAAACTACACACGAATCTGTACGAACTAAAATGAACATCCCGTAATAATAGCGTATTTTTTTGCTGGAGTCTGGCTTCAACTAACAAAAAATATCCATGCCCCCTTTGTCGGTGCATATGCGGCTAGAGCTGTTCACTGTAGGAATAATTTCCAATGACTGCCACTGGACCGCGAAGGCTTGTTTACTTTGCTTATGCTCATCCTTTAGGACAAATTTGATAACTCACCACGAATATTCTCATTCCAGAAAAGGTCAGTCAGGTAAATCTGCTGTGTCAGTC
Organism: Schistocerca serialis cubense; assembly: GCF_023864345.2. Lineage (NCBI taxonomy): Eukaryota > Metazoa > Arthropoda > Insecta > Orthoptera > Acrididae > Schistocerca > Schistocerca serialis. The sequence continues at coordinate 262,038,106 of NC_064641.1, forward strand.
TGCGATCTCCATTGTGTCATTTGTTGTTGATTATAGTGACATTCCCACAGAAGAAACTGTAAAATTAATTGAGTGAACACTAGACAGGAAAACGATTTGAACTTGGATAATTGTAAGCACAGCTGAGAGATCTTTATGCTATTTAGTGTGTCTCATTTTCAGGGATCCGTGCCCCAAGCTGTAAAAACGGAACCCTTATACGGTCGCTCTGGGCCCGTCTGTCTGTCTGTTCGCCTGTTAAGAAACCTTTTTCTCAACAACGAGTAGACATATCAAGATCAAATATATGTCACATGGTACGGTCTATTGTCCCTTGGCGGTGTAAAAATTAGAAGCTTCTAAACTAATTCAGTCAAAAGATGCGGCCATTTACGTAACATTTTATAATACTCGAAAACTCACTCATTAAAAACCTATATGGTGCTTCCCGTTGACCTACACGCATGAAATTTGGCAAAAAACAAGGTTTCTCAGTACAAGAAAAGGAAAATTCCGAAACTGTTAATTTTTAATTACATCTCACACAAAATATACACATCAAATAAAGTTTTATTATCTCGGTTCCGAGCGTTCCGGAACATGTACAGAAAATTGGTATAGAGATCAACATTAACTTTATTTCCGCCCTTTTTATTGCTCATGAAAACCGCACATTGTATGTTGTACCACCATACAGCGATACATTCATAGGTGGTGATCCAGATTGCTGTACACACCGGTACGTCTAATACCCAGTAGCACGTCCTCTTGCATTGATGCATGCCTGTATTCGTTGTGGCATACTATCCAAAAGTTCATCAAGGCACTGTTGGTCCAGATTGTCCAACTCCTCAACGGAGATTCGGCGCAGATCCCTCAGAGTGGTTGGAGGATCACATCGTCTGTAAACAGCCCTTTTCAATCTATCCCATGCATGTTCGATAGAGTTCATGTCTGGAGAACATATTGGCCACTCTACTCGAGCGATGTTGTTATCCTGAAGGAAGTCATTCACAAGATATGTACGATGGGCAAGAGAATTGTTGTCCATGAAACGAATGCCTCGCCAATATGCTGTCGATTGGTTGCGCTATCAGTCGTAGGATGGCATTCATATATCGTACAGCCGTTACGGCGCCTTCCATGACCTCCAGAGGCGTACGTTGCCCCACATAATGCCACGCCAAAACAACAGGCAACCTCCACCCTGATGCACTCGCTGGACAGTGTGTTTAAGGCGTTCAGCCTGACCGGGTTGCCTCCAAACACTTCTCCGAAGATTGTCTAGTTGATGGCATTTGCAACACTCAACGGTGAAGAGAACGTGATGCCAATCCTGTGCGGTCCATTCGGCATGTTGTTGGGCCCATCTGTACCACGCTGCATGGCGGTGTAGTTGCATAGATGGACCTCTTCATGGACGTCGGGAGTGAAGTTGCGCATCATGCAGCCTATTGCGTACAGTTTGAGTCGTAACAAGAGGTCCTGAGACTGCACGAAAAGTATTATTCATCATGGTGGCGTTACTGTCAGGGTTCCTCCGAGAGATAATCCGTAGGTAGCGGTCATCCACTTCAGTAGTTGCTCTAGGGCGGCCTGAGCGAGGCGTGTCATCGACAGATCATTGGTCTATGTATCTCCTCCATTTCCGAACAACATCCCTTTGTTTCAGTCCGAGACGCCTAGACACTTACCTTGATGAGAGCCCTTACTGGCACAAAGTAACAATGCGGACGCGATCGAACATCGGTACTGACTATCTAGGCATGGTTGAACTACAGACAACACGAGCTGTGTACTTCCTTCCTGGTGGAATGACTGGAACTGATCGGCTGTCGGACCCCGTCCGTCTAATAGGCGCTACTCATGCATGGTTGTTTATATCTTTGGCGCTTTAGTGACATATTTGAACAGCCAAAGGAATTGGCACCGACATCATTCCTGTACCAATGTTGATAAAAGGCCATAAGTCATCAGTATACTCTATTCCCGGCATGGGTAAGCTACCTATACATATAACTTAGTTTCCACGGAACCCTAAGTGCGCCAGTGCTCCTCACACCTGATTATTTTTTCAATAGGCTTTCTGCACGACTGAAAAAAAAACTACCGATAAAGCCTTAGCAGGACACTCCTTGCATTCTGTACAAAAGTTTTTATCGTTAGTTGAGAATTAATTAATAATATTCCATATACAGTCACAGTATTCTTGCAATGCAAAAAGTGACAGCCAGAGTTGCAACTATAATAGATGTTTATACAGGCGGTAACGGTTCTGGGCTACGGTCATTCTCAACCTACCATTGCTTGCGAAGTAGAATTTCCATCCAAAATAGAAGGAAATAACAAGAATCACACCTAATATTAACGAACATTAGTTTGGACCATATACATATGTGCCCACTTTATTTACTCCTATTTTGGACCGAGATTTTAGCCCTAAATCGGTCACCGACTAAATAAACATCAATTTTAGTTGGAACTCTGGCTGGCTCTTATTGCATCACAATCTAAAAGTGAATTGTTGTCCCACTGTACCCAGCACCCTGGAGTTACGCAAAATATTTTTATTTTCTAATTAGTCGGAGCTACAATTCCATTTTCAAGAACCATATAGACATAATGGACTTAACATCGGCTTCAGTTTTTCACCTAGCACCAACTGAATGAAACAGATTTAACGGGAACAATGGCTCACGCAGGCTTAGAGAGAGAAATGCCAGAGAAATGAGAGAAATAAAGTATTGTCCTATATTACCTGCACTGGTAATATAACATTCGTCTTCTGCATTGGTGAAAGATTTCCACATCTGCATTAACATTTTGAACAATATAACAGATTTATGACAGTACTACTTGACACAAATGGTGTTGTTACTTCACAGGATATTGAAAGCTCTATTATTTCATTCATATAGATTGACGAAATAAAATACTAAATTAATAAATGCCTTGAGGACTGAAAGTTAAAAATTTACTTAAAAATGTGAAAATAAAATTGATGACTGTCACTTGTCAAGTATGTCTTTAATTTCTTATTTTATTTCGTCAATCTATGCAAATATTGTTACGTAGTCTAAGCAGGTAATATACTGCAGTACTAGTTCGCTCTCATTTATCTGGCATTTCTCTCATTCATCCCGCCCGAGACAACCGTCCCGTCAAATCTAACCACGGTGTCGTTTTGTTACTGTTAGATTGGCTGATGTAATGACTATACATTCCTTGAAAATGGAATTGCAACTTCAAAGCGCGTTGGGCGCGTTGGACCGTAACTAGAAAATAAAGATATTGAGACTGAAGACGAAATATGATTAATTAATTATCCGTAACCTAGAAGTTGCAATTATGAACAGCGCGTGACTTATCTATTGATAAACTAGCTGTGAATTTTTTCTTCTGTAATGTATTCTGTAATGTATTGCACTCTCCGACAACTTTTTTGTGTTTTATTAATTCTTTAGTTTCTTTGTTTTATAACTAATGTAATAATCATTTTGTAATCTATGTTCTGACTTTGGCTTGAATAACTACGCGGATCATGATAAATGAATAAATAAATAAATAAACAAATCATATACTTCTTGTGCGTAAAGCCACCGTATTGACAATCCTGTTGGGTAAAGATCGCCCCTAATGACCTTGTGGTCGCAGGATGTCAAAACCCAGTCTTCTCGAAACATAATCTCACAGGGTGAGCTCATGCAGATACCGAGTATTAATGCAAATATTCCATCGGGTACATTCAGAGAATCTATAAATTCTGTAAAGAGACTCGTAAAAGAAGAACCAGCCCTACTAAAACTGAAAAGCGTGAAGGGCTACTGACAATTGAGTGCTGCACTTAATTCACTGCTACAGAATACAGTATCGATGATAACAGCTTCACAAATTACTTAAGCAGAACATTTGTGGGTTGGTTAGCCTGCGGAATTGGCTATGCATCGCGTTTCCTTGTGCGATTATCCATTACAAAACACGAAGTAAATCCATGGCTACCGTTTGTGAAAAGGTTACTACATGAGTGTCCAGATCACAATTAGTTTTGATATATGCGTATCACCACCTACAAAAAGGCATCATAGAATCTTGGTCACAGCGGCAGCGTTTTTTGCAGATGGTAACTTCAAATGTATCCGTAGTATTTACCCAAATATCCCGTCCGGTAAATTTACAGAATCGATGTTAGAAGTAAACTATAAAACAGTTCCTGTCCTCAGTCGTGAGAAAGGTTAAGAAAGATAAGCGTGCGGATGGAGGCCATAAGTATTACATTTAAATTTATGAAACAATAATTCTCGCTGTTAATGTTCATTAGTATGATGGGTTTTGGCAGCTTGCTGCCTTCATCAGATACCTTATAGTTGATGTACATTAAGCCGGCCGCGGTGGCCGAGCGGTTCTAGGCGCTTCAGTCCGGAACCGCGCGACTGCTACGGTCGCAGGTTCGAATCCTGCCTCGGGCATGGATGTGTGTGATATCCTTAGGTATGTTAGGTTTAAGTAGTTCTAAGTTCTAGGGGACTGACGACCTCAGATGTTGAGTGCCACAGTGCTCAGAGCCATTTGATGTACATTACATAAATCAGTTAAGAGTCTCTGGAATATACACATCTAAATGTGAGAGTGTTAAGTGACGATGATGTGGCTATTACTGTTCTCTGTGTGCCAGACAAATTGATTTCCACAATATGGGTAAATTACGGTACGTTACAATACTGTCGCAGCCAGCATATAATGTGCATCAAAAATAAATGCTTCACGGGGTTCTCCCCGCATCAGATTTGTTAATATCGAGCTTACGAAGGTAGTCGTAGAAAGATCAAGATTGACAAACCTGTGAAGCATTTATTCCAGAATTTCATTGAAACAAAAAAACCGTGGAGGTTAATTTTGGACATACTGCAGATAATTGTAATGTGTATGATACTATAAAGGCATAATTAAGAAGTTTCCACTCGAAAACCGTTCAGTCCCTAATCGGTATGTCAATCAGGCAAAAGCGCCGTGAGCGTTTATCCAACCATCCCATCGACACACCAGGTCGGAAACATGCCTTTGGTAAATCATCGCATCCTGCTGCGTGAAGGAGTCCGTAACTGCCTGTTGCACATCTTCGTCCGACAGGAATAGTCGACCCTTTAAGGTCTTTTTTAAAGCTACCCAAGGCGCTAGAATCGCACGGGGAGACGTCAGAACTATGAGGCGGGTGCTCGAGTGTCTCCCATTTGAGTTGGCGTTATAGCACGGATCGTGGCGCACAATTCCACAACGGCGGCTTTTGAGAGACGTGCTGTCCGATATACAATCTTCATTCTTCAAGGGATGTCTGTTGGTGTTTGTCCTTCGGCAGCCAAGGAAAGAATAATAGCATGTCCGTCCTGTTTGGATGCATTTGGTAACAACATCGTCATAGTTCACGTATCCACACTTATCACTAGAGCTTCGGTAAGACACGAATGGCACAATGATCCCTTGCCTACTTGTCGATACCTGCATCAAAGACGTCCTACGGTGCATGTACGCTGGAAAAAAAAAAAAAAAAAAAAAAAAACGTTCAAATGGCTCTGAGCACTATGGGACTTAACATCTGAGGTCATCAGTACCCTAGAACTTAGAACTACTTAAACCTAACTAACCTAAGGACATCACACACGTCCATGCCCGAGGCAGGATTCGAACCTGCGACCGTAGCGGTCTCGCGGTTCCGGACTGCCGGACTGAAGCGCCTAGAACCGCTCGGCTACACCGGCTGGCATGTACACTGCAACAACGCCCTCAAATGTAAACCCCCTTATAGGGTGTTGGGGGCATAACTGCAGATACTTTAATTGGTGACTGAAGATAGTATGGTGAACAGCATCATATTAGTATTTATTTAATTAGCGGACTAATAATTACAGCTATTAGGAATTAGTACTTTCAAGTACCTTCAAGTACATGTGGCAAGAGCAACCCACTAGTGCTTATTTTCCGCAGAGCAGTAGGTCAGGTGTTGAAGTGTGGACGCGTCGTCATAAAACGGTTAGTCTACTATCTGGTGTAATCTCCACTTAGCAGTGCAGTTACGACCAAGCAGAAACCACCAGGTAGTAAATTATGTAATTTGTATCCGGGAAGATTGTTAGAAGCATAGAAAAAACAAGTACACACTGAAGTGGCTACATACACTCCTGGAAATGGAAAAAAGAACACATTGACACCGGTGTGTCAGACCCACCATACTTGCTCCGGACACTGCGAGAGGGCTGCACAAGCAATGATCACACGCACGGCACAGCGGACACACCAGGAACCGCGGTGTTGGCCGTCGAATGGCGCTAGCTGCGCAGCATTTTTGCACCGCCGCCGTCAGTGTCAGCCAGTTTGCCGTGGCATACGGAGCTCCATCGCAGTTTAACACTGGTAGCATGCCGCGACAGCGTGGACGTGAACCGTATGTGCAGTTGACGGACTTTGAGCGAGGGCGTATAGTGGGCATGCGGGAGGCCGGGTGGACGTACCGCCGAATTGCTCAACACGTGGGGCGTGAGGTCTCCACAGTACATCGATGTTGTCGCCAGTGGTCGGCGGAAGGTGCACATGCCCGTCGACCTGGGACCGGACCGCAGCGACGCACGGATGCACGCCAAGACCGTAGGATCCTACGCAGTGCCGTAGGGGACCGCACCGCCACTTCCCAGCAAATTAGGGACACTGTTGCTCCTGGGGTATCGGCGAGGACCATTCGCAACCGTCTCCATGAAGCTGGGCTATGGTCCCGCACACCGTTAGGCCGTCTTCCGCTCACGCCCCAACATCGTGCAGCCCGCCTCCAGTGGTGTCGCGACAGGCGTGAATGGAGGGACGAATGGAGACGTGTCGTCTTCAGCGATGAGAGTCGCTTCTGCCTTGGTGCCAATGATGGTCGTATGCGTGTTTGGCGCCGTGCAGGTGAGCGCCACAATCAGGACTGCATACGACCGAGGTACACAGGGCCAACACCCGGCATCATGGTGTGGGGAGCGATCTCCTACACTGGCCGCACACCACTGGTGATCGTCGAGGGGACACTGAATAGTGCACGGTACATCCAAACCGTCATCGAACCCATCGTTCTACCATTCCTAGACCGGCAAGGGAACTTGCTGTTCCAACAGGACAATGCACGTCCGCATGTATCCCGTGCCACCCAACGTGCTCTAGAAGGTGTAAGTCAACTACCCTGGCCAGCAAGATCTCCGGATCTGTCCCCCATTGAGCATGTTTGGGACTGGATGAAGCGTCGTCTCACGCGGTCTGCACGTCCAGCACGAACGCTAGTCCAACTGAGGCGCCAGGTGGAAATGGCATGGCAAGCCGTTCCACAGGACTACATTCAGCATCTCTACGATCGTCTCCATGGGAGAATAGCAGCCTGCATTGCTGCGAAAGGTGGATATACACTGTACTAGTGCTGACATTGTGCGTGCTCTGTTGCCTGTGTCTATGTGCCTGTGGTTCTGTCAGTGTGATCATGTGATGTATCTGACCCCAGGAATGTGTCAATAAAGTTTCCACTTCCTGGGACAATGAATTCACGGTGTTCTTATTTCAATTTCCAGGAGTGTATTACGGTAGCAACGATAATAATATCTGCACTTACAACCCTGGCGCCCTGTATGATGCTGCCGAAGCGAGTCGTGTTGATTAATATTAATAAAAATTGACTACATTACCAAACATTATCTCATACAAAGTGTTATACCTCTTGTGTTTTCCTTAGACACTAGGAAACGGAATATGAGAAGGAATCACTAATAGGTACATTGGCCTCTGCCACGCACTGACGTGTGGAATCGATATGTAGATAAAAACCGACTGCTCAAATGTCACGGGAAGGCATTTCTCTTATGAAGAAGTGCCGTGAAAGATGTCAGAATGATTTAGCTGAACGTGGCGTACGGTGCGAGTGTAGACAGAATGTCTGAGCAGTCGGCATCGATAGGTGATTATTGAACGTGGCAGAACATCGTGAGTTAACCGGCTTCGAACGTGTAGACAGAATGTCTGAGCAGTCGGTATCGATAGGTGATTATTAAACGTGGCAGAACATCGTGAGTTAACCGGCTCCGAGCCCGCATCTCGTGGTCGTGCGGTAGCGTTCTCGCTTCCCACGCCCGAGTTCCCGGGTTCGATTCCCGGCGGGGTCAGGGATTTTCTCTGCCTCGTGATGGCTGGGTGTTGTGTGATGTCCTTAGGTTAGTTAGGTTTAAGTAGTTCTAAGTTCTAGGGGACTGATGACCTAAGCTGTTAAGTCCCATAGTGCTCAGAGCCACGTAACCGGCTCCGAACGTGTGGGATGCATAAAAACTGCAGCGGTTCGGGCAGCTTAATCTCCCTGTATAAACTGATGTACCCTGCTCGCTTCTTTCTGTATGTCCAGACTAGTCTCAGGAACTATTTCAGATATTTTGATACAGTCATGGGAGCCCTAGTCCCTATAGCTTGCTAGTACCGATACCGGATTACAGGCAAAAATCGAGATTCATGATTCCCTGGATGGAAAACTATTTATATACATAATTAAGTTTATACGGAGCCCGCAGTGCGCGAGTCCGCACTAGACCAATTTATTTCCATTTATATTCTTAAGTGGAAAGAATGAATCATCTCATACGTACAACATTTAAGTTATTCAATGTATGTTATAATAAACTACATTTGGTGATTCGCTTTCGAGTGTAACGAGGAATTAGCTCTGTGGTTGAATAAATGCCTGACGGAGTTCTTGTCACGTCAAATATGTGTTCAGTCTCGAGTATTTGACGATTTTCTCCGTCGTCATCGTCATGAGATTTCTGTGGCTTGTTTAGTACTTTATTTTGGCCTCATATTGTCGTGGAGGCGTTTTTTTGTTGCCTTTCAGCATAGGGGCACCTTTTCTATTCACCACTAAGAGTGTAGTCAAGTCATAGAATAGCGATATGCATGTATACAGATGGCATTAGTATCACATTCACAAGGTATAAAAGGTCATCGGCGGAGTTGTCATTTGTACTCACAAGGGAACCTCCCCATCGCACCCCCCTCAGATTTAGTTACAAGTTGGCACATTGCATAGGCCTTGAAAAACTGAACACAGATAAATCGAGAAAACAGGAAGAAGTTGTGTGGAACTATGAAAAAATTAGTAAAATATACAAACTGAATTGTCCACGGGCGATAGGCAACATCAAGGACAATGGAAGTCAAGGAGCGCCGTGGTCCCGTGGTTAGCGAGAGCAGCTACGGTACGAAAGGTCCTAGGTTCAAATCTTCCCTCGAGTGGAAAGTTCAATTTTTTATTTTCAGTTTATGTGACAAACTCTTATGTTTTCATCACTTTTTTGGGAGTGATTATCATATCCACAAGAAAACCTAAATCGGGCAAGGTAGAAGAATCTTTTTACCCATTCGCTAAGTGTACAAGTTAGGTGGGTCGACAACATATTCCTGTCATGTGACGCACATGCCGTCACCAGTGTGGTATAGAATATATCAGATGTGTTTTCCTGTGGAGGAATCGGTTGACCTATGACCTTGCGATCAAATGTTTTCGGTTCCCATTGGAGATGCACGTCCTTTCGTCTACTAATCGCACGGTTTTGCGGTGCGGTCGCAAAACACAGACACTAAACTTATTACAGTGAACAGAGACGTCAATGAACGAACGGACAGATCATAACTTTACGAAAATAAAGAAAGTAAAATTTTCAATTGAGGGAAGACTTAAACCAAGGACCTCTCATTCCCCAACTACTCACGCTAACCACGGGACCACGGCGTTCCTGAGTTTACGTTCTCCTTGATGTTGCCTATCTTGCGCATGCACTACTCAGTTTGTATATTTTACTACTTTTTTTTCATAGTTCCACACCATTTCTTCCTGCTTTCTCGATTGATCTGTGTTCAGTTTTTCAAGACCTACCCACTGTGCCAACTTATAACTAAATCTGAGGGGGGTACGATTGGGAGGTTCCCTTGTCAGGTGATTCATGTGAAAAGATTTCTGACATGGTTATGGCCACACGACGGGAATTTAAAAACTTTGAACGCGAATTGGTAGTTGGAGCTAGACTCTTGAAACTTTCCATTTGCAGGAAATCGTTAGTAAATTCAATACTCCGAGATCCACAGTGTCAAGAGTGTGCCGAGAATACCAGATTTCAGGCCTTACCTCTCACCGATCGAGAGCAGTGGCGTTTGCTTACAGCTGCGAGCGCTAACAGACGGAAATAACCGCAGAAATGAGTGCGGGAGATACAACGAACATATCCCATAGCATAGTGCTGCGAAATTTGGCGCTAATGGACTAGGGCAGCAGAAGACAGACGCGAGTGCCTTTGTTAACAGCACATCATGGCCTGTAGCGCCTTTCTTGGGCTCGTGACCATGTCGCTTCACCATAGACGAATGATAAACGGTAGCCTCGTCAGATTCAGATTCAGTTGGTAAAATCTGGTGCTAGGTTCCAGCGTGGCGGAGACCCAGCAAGTCACGGATCCAAGTTCTCAACAAGGCACTGTGCAAGCTGCTGGTGGCTCCATAATGGTGTGGGTTTCGTTTACATGGAATGTACCGGGTCCTCTGGTCCACTTGAACCGATCATTATTAATTGCAAATGGTTACGTTCGGATACTTGGAAACGATTTGTTGACATTCATGGACTTCATGTCCTCAAACAACGATCGAATTTTTATGGATGATAATGCGCCGTGTCACCAGGCCACAATTGTTCGGGATTGTTTCGAAGAACATTCCGGACAGTTCGAACGAATAATTTGGCCATCCAGATCGCAAGACATGAACGCCATCTAACATTTATGGGACATAATCGAGAGGTCAGTTCGTGCACAACTTCCTGCACCGGCAGCACTTTGGCAGTTATAGACGAGTGTAGAGGCAGCATGGCTTAGTTTTTATGCAGGGGGCATCTAACAACTTGCTGAGTCCATGCCACGCCGAGTTGCTGCACTTCGCCGGCAAAAGAGGGTCCGCCACGACATTAGGGGGCGTTCCATGGCTTTTGTCACCTCATTGTAGTTGTTGCACAAACTGATTTCAACGGCTCCTTTGACGACACAGTCCCATTAGTTAGATACACGAGATAACAGTTACATTTCCGTGTCATCACATGTAATCCTGTGTTTCTTCATGATGCTGTGCTCAGAACAGCAGATTTGTCGAAATCACGATATTTATTATGGCCTCGGTGCTCCGGAAAGCATTCGGAAATCCTTTTTTAATTGGTGCCACATCCGCAAGGAACTTTATAAATCTCAGGAAGAGCGAGACTAAGGTTGTCTTTTACTCATAAGAGAGGTAAGATGGATATTAGGGTGCATACAATTCATATGTTTCGGGTTTTCAGGTGACAGGGTGCTCCATGCAGCAGGTGAAAAAGATTCACTGGATATAGTGGATACCATTGAAGCTAAAGGAAAGAATTATGGAACGAAAAGCAAACAAAAGTAATGGCACGAAGATAAAATTAAAAGGTAAAGATAATACCGAGTGGAGAAATATTAGAACATGCGAAAAGCTTTAAATATCTTCGAAGCAGGATAGAAACAGACTAGAAGAGCAGCACAGAAGTTAAAAACCATAATATCGATGGTGAAAGTGGCATAATACAACAAAAGGGGAACGTACAGCAATAAAGACAAAGATTTGAGGAGAAGGCTAATAAAACGTGTTATATAGAGTTTTCTTCTGTATGGTGCTAAAACGTGGACACTGAGGAAGCAAGGTAGATCATGACTGGAGATTTTTGAAATGTGGACACGGCGGAGGATGGAAAGAATAAGGTGGGTGGATAGAGTGGAAAATGAAGAGGTACTGAGACGAGTGGGAAAGCAAAAAAAAAATTACTGGATGTCATAAAAGGAATGAAATGATAGTAGACTGGACATATGTTAAGAAAAAAAGGGGAGGCTTATAAAACAGTGTTAGTAGGATTTGTGGAAAGAAAGGGGAGGCAAGGGAGAAAGAGAGTTCAGATCCTGGATGATGTGATTGACTGCAGCACATGTAGCAACACCATGAAAGAAGCACTGGATCGCAGGAAATGCAAACGCAAAATACCTGCTACTATTGCTGATAACTGATGATGGCGAAAATTCATATGATCAATGAACATGTGCAGAGTTTCGACCCCGCGTGGCCAGGTCATAAAGGTGTCATTACCATAGCGAAAAAAACAAGATGGACGAATAAGAGCTGAATTTAACGCCAAGGAAGACGTCGAAAGCTTGAGACTGAATACAAATTTGACGCAGTGTTAGCTCCTCGAAGCATTCATTCAAGAATGTCGTCGCGGAAACCTACGTCGTCACATTAGTTTTGTGCCTGTCAACACGTGAACACGGTACGTGTTGTTGGCCGTGCGGGAAACACGACTCTTTTTAATTCATTCCGCAACGGTGGAGTGTTTGCGCTTGTGTTTTATTGATTACTATAATCCTACCGAGAAATGGGGCTTTTAAAGGAGAATGGCGGATCACCTGCAGTGAGTGAAATTCGAGGTATGAATAATGATTGCCGGCCGGAGTGGCCGAGCGGTTCTAGGCGCTACAGTCTGGAACCGCGCGACCGCTGCGGTCGCAGGTTCGAATCCTGCATCGGGCATGGATGTGTGTGATGTCCTTAGGTTAGTTCGGTTTAGGTAGTTCTAAGTTCTAGCGGACTGATGACCATAGCAGTTAAGTCCCATAGTGCTCAGAGCCATTTGAACCAATACTGACTAGCCTTTCTTTGTGGCTAATACAGGGTGTCCCACTCAAACTTCCTGATTTCAATGTCCCAGGAGAGAAAAACCACAGTAATATGACAATGAAAAATGCACCACATTTTAGAGCATCTCAAAGAATTTATATTCCGGCGTCAGAAGTGCCAAGTATGGTCGCCAAAGTGCAGCACGGTCGCATGAAGTGAAAATGGCGACTCCACAGCAGCGTGCGTAAGCAATGGTGTGGTTTGCAGAAACAAAATCGCCGATTACTCTGAAGAGAAATTGAATGTGATCCAACTGAAGTGAAAACAATTAAGGACTGGTATAGGAAGTTTCTGGCAACAGGAAGTGTTCTGAAACATTCTGGCAGTGCACATTACGGAGTTTCAGAAGAGACAGTGGAGTACATCAGACAAACGTTTCTCAGAAGCCCATGTAAGTCAATTCATCAAGCATCTAGGCAACTTGATGTACCTCGATCAACATTGCATCGTGCAGTTCACCAGCGTCTTCGTATGTGTGCTTACAAAGTGCAAATTCTGCATCATCTGAGGCCGAACTACAAACCACGCCGACAACAATTTGGAGCGGATATGCTGCAGTGTATTGATATGGATGCCAGCTTTCTGGAAAGATGTTTATTCTCAGATGAGGCAACCTTTCATCTATCAGGGAGGGTTAATAGGCATAATGTTCGGATTTGGGGCTCGCAAAAGTCCGCACGTTGTCACTGAACATGTTCGTGATAGCCCTAAACTAAACGTCTGGTATGGGCTAATGCACGACAAGATTGTTGGACCGTTCTTCTTTGCGGAACAAACAGCGAATGGGTCGATGTGTCTGGACATGGTGGAGCAGTTAATGTACCCTCAGATACAACCCAACATTGTTTTTCAACAAGATGGAGCTTCGCCGCATTGGTCAATGACTGTTCGCAAGCTCCTGGATAGGAAATTTCCCAATCGTTGGATCGGACGCGGAGGAACCATTGCCTGGCCACCACGTTCAGCCGACATTACGCCGCTTGATTTCTTCATGTGGGGATTCGTGAAGGATCGCGTGTATGCGACCAAAGTGGACGATATTCCTACGTTGCGACATCGTATCACTAATGAGATTGCAACAATAACCGAGAAATGTTACAAAGAACTTGGCAAGAAATTGAATATAGACTCGATATTCTTCGTGCTACAAATGGTTCACATGTAGAAGTGTATTGATAAATAAATAAATTCTTTGAGATGCTCTACAATGCGGTGCATTTTCCATTGTCGTATCTACTGTGGTTTTTTCCTGGGTCTTTTAAATCTGAGAGGTTTGAGTGGGACACCCAGTATTTTTGCTTCTATGTTGTTTAGAAGTTTTTTCGACGGCATACTGGGAACATAGAACGTATTTATGAATTCTGTTTTTTTATTTCTAGAGTTGTAATCTCACTGAATCACTCTTTGTTTACTTAATTTCTGTCCATAATCAGATAGACTTTTTCGAGTTATTCCTCTGTTTGCACAACTCGTCCGTTAAGACGATTTTGCCGGTGAGCGGGTCAGTGCAATATGTGCAGTTTCAAAGAACCTTCCAGAATATTCAACAATATTCGTTAACATATGGGAATATTCCTTAAAGCTCGAGAATATTAAAGAACAATCTCGAACTTCTTCCCCTGAAAGGTTGAAATGTAGACTGATGTGAAAGAGAGTCGAGTCTCTACAACCACAAGAGCTGCCAGAGAACATTCACCATATTGTATAACAGCAGAAGAAAGCATTGCACCAAATACAGAACCAATGATTGGGAATGATTTTGGTAATATCGCCAGCATCAACCACAAAAATTGACTATGATATAACAAGCTTTCCAACTTTCCGTGTTAACTTCGTTTCACATTCACACAGTCAGTAAGGTTATCAGCCCAGAGGCTTTAAGAGACAACGCTGAATCACTATCGGATGACTTTAGGCCACAGTATATGTGCATATAGGTATATACACTCCTGGAAATGGAAAAAAGAACACATTGACACCGGTGTGTCAGACCCACCATACTTGCTCCGGACACTGCGAGAGGGCTGTACAAGCAATGATCACATGCACGGCACAGCGGACACACCAGGAACCGCGGTGTTGGCCGTCGAATGGCGCTAGCTGCGCAGCATTTGTGCACCGCCGCCGTCAGTGTCAGCCAGTTTGCCGTGGCATACGAGGCTCCATCGCAGTCTTTAACACTGGTAGCATGCCGCGACAGCGTGGACGTGAACCGGATGTGCAGTTGACGGACTTTGAGCGAGGGCGTATAGTGGGCATGCGGGAGGCCGGGTGGACGTACCGCCGAATTGCTCAACACGTGGGGCGTGAGGTCTCCACAGTACATCGATGTTGTCGCCAGTGGTCGGCGGAAGGTGCACGTGCCCGTCGACATGGGACCGGACCGCAGCGACGCACGGATGCACGCCAAGACCGTAGGATCCTACGCAGTGCCGTAGGGGACCGCACCGCCACTTCCCAGCAAATTAGGGACACTGTTGCTCCTGGGGTATCGGCGAGGACCATTCGCAACCGTCTCCATGAAGCTGGGCTACGGTCCGGCACACCGTTAGGCCGTCTTCCGCTCACGCCCCAACATCGTGCAGCCCGCCTCCAGTGGTGTCGCGACAGGCGTGAATGGAAGGACGAATGGAGACGTGTCGTCTTCAGCGATGAGAGTCGCTTCTGCCTTGGTGCCAATGATGGTCGTATGCGTGTTTGGCGCCGTGCAGGTGAGCGCCACAATCAGGACTGCATACGACCGAGGCACACAGGGCCAACACCCGGCATCATGGTGTGGGGAGCGATCTCCTACACTGGCCGTACACCACTGGTGATCGTCGAGGGGACACTGAATAGTGCACGGTACATCCAAACCGTCATCGAACCCATCGTTCTACCATTCCTAGACCGGCAAGGGAACTTGCTGTTCCAACAGGACAATTCACGTCCGCATGTATCCCGTGCCATCCAACGTGCTCTAGAAGGTGCAAGTCAACTACCCTGGCCAGCAAGATCTCCGGATCTGTCCCCCATTGAGCATGTTTGGGACTGGATGAAGCGTCGTCTCACGCGGTCTGCACGTCCAGCACGAACGCTGGTCCAACTGAGGCGCCAGGTGGAAATGGCATGGCAAGCCGTTCCACAGGACTACATCCAGCATCTCTACGATCGTCTCCATGGGAGAATAGCAGCCTGCATTGCTGCGAAAGGTGGATATACACTGTACTAGTGCCGACATTGTGCATGATCTGTTGCCTGTGTCTATGTGCCTGTGGTTCTGTCAGTGTGATCATGTGATGTATCTGACCCCAGGAATGTGTCAATAAAGTTTCCCCTTCCTGGGACAATGAATTCACGGTGTTCTTATTTCAATTTTCAGGAGTGTATTAAATCGATCGTTTCTGCATAAAAGTGCTAGAAGGCTAAGTTCTTAATTAGGCACTAACAATTTTAATTCGTAACGGACCTGCAGTTATTACCAAGATTTTTCAAAGGTATCCATGCTTATAGTTAAAGCTCCTTCCTGATTTTACACACATATCACCTATTTGATCTGCAACACATGGGAATAAGAAAAATAATAAGTTATATACGATTAAGCTTGTAGAGCTTTCTCTATTCTGTCTGTAGATCGACTTAAAAGCATAAAAGTAGAAGCCAGTTAATAATTTGACATTATGATATCGCTGATATCCGTTGTGTATAATGTCGTTAGTACCCAGTACTATCAACCACATTATTACACAGAAAATTTAAAAAAAATGTACAAGACCTGTTTCAGGTATAGAGTACCCACCATCAAGTGTTCCATTTCATACAGCTGACTGGTGTCTGACTCAGTTTCTCTGCATACCGATGTGGGCAACGTGCGGAGTGTATTGGCGGTACAGGATACCAGGCATCTGAGAGCTCTTGGCTGAACGGTGCCCACCTCCATCTCATGATGCCACAGCCAGCGCGCAAGTGACGGGCACCCCTACGCCAGGGGTTCGCAGGTAAGATGTGGCGCAGTGCGTCCCGTGCCGCCCCTTGGCTGGGGTACACAGTCCGCCCCACCAATTGTTTGAAGCGTGTGCGCGGCGGCGAGGGCACCACTAGGCTCTGTCGCTGTTTCAAAGGGATAAGGGAGGACTCGTTCCTGCAAGTCAGAAAAAATGCAAAGGGAATGCTATTGTGACCGTATAGTTTCACACCCTTTCCCTCTTCTGATGAAAAATAAATAAAGATCAAAGATGCTGGCGGCGAACTGCAACGCCAGTAGCTTCAAAATGAACCTTTGTCATTCGAGGCATTTATTTGCTTTGGCCGGCCATGCCGGCATTGTATTTACATACAGGAACCACGTTGGGGAGCAGACATAGACAATCTGAACAAAAATATTTGTAGACCTTCTAACGGATATTAGTATGGATTGTGTCAGCCATTGGCCTTATGTCGTCTTTGATGCGGATACTTTCAATAAGGTACCTCAACGTATGTCGAGGAATGGCAGCCCAATATTCCTCTAGAATACACGTGTGGTAACATGATCCCTGCTATGCTGAAAATCCATCCTTACAGCCTAGGAAATCATGGTTCATGTGCAACCTCCGACATATTATGGATCCATTCGTGTTGCACCAATAATCACCACACGTTCGGAGTCGGTTAACTCACGATGTGCTGCCATGTTCAATAATCACCTATCGATATCGACTGCTCAGACATCCTGTCTACACTCGCACCGTACGCCACGTCCAGCTAAAGCATTCTGTCGTCTTTCACGGCACTTCTTCAAAAGGGAAAAGCCTTCCCGTGACTTTTGAATAGTCGGTTTTTATCTACATATCGATTTCATACGTCAGTGCGTGGCAGGGGCCACAGTACCTATTAGTGATTCCTTCTCATGTTCCGTTTCCTCGAGTCTAAGGAAAACATAAGAGATATAACACTTTGTATGAAATAATTTTTGCTGATTCAGTCACTTTTTATTAATATTTATCAGCACGACTCGTTTCGGCAGCATCAAGTGCACTATACAGGGCGTCATGGGTGTAAGTGCAGATATTATTACCATTGCTACCGTAATATGTAGCCATTTCAGTGTGTCACTTGTTTGTTTTTTTTTCTCTGTGTCTAACAATCTTCCCGGATACATATTACATAATTTACTATCTGATGGTTTCTGTTTGGTCGTAACTGCACCGCTAAGTGAAGCTACACCAGACAGTAGACTAACCGTTTTGTGCCTTTCATACACCACGCGTAAGATTTTCATTCTCGCTCGTTACAAGTAAATTATTAGTCCTACAGAAAAAAATGAAGAGGACGTTTTCGTAGAATATTTAATGTAGTTAAATTCTGCACTGTGATACCTGTTCACTAGAGGCGGAGTTTTCGAGTTATTCAGGAATAATGCACGAAACATACCTCAAAAGCAGCCTCACTCCCACAATCAGCTGCCATCAGTCAGGTTTCTAGTATGCTGTTCGTGGCACTCCTTCCTACTACTGTACAAATATATGAGAATGTACGAATTATTTCTCACATTCGACCTATTTGGGTCTTTCATAAATGGTCCTATTACGCCACCGACTTAGTCGAGCACTTCCAAATAGTAAAATTGACGTTTGAGTAAATTTTACCTAACAATTTTGTGAACTAAAACCGACGTTTCGCCCGAACTGCGAAGGCCTTCCTCGTGCCCTGAGGAAGGCCATTGCAATTCGGCCGAAACGTCGGTTTTAGTTTATTAGTGTTGTTAGTTTTTAGCAATAACGCGGCATAATACCCAGAAGAAATTTAATCACTGTGACACCGGCCGCAGAAGCCTACGTTCTTATAATTTTGTGAATTTTAGCAGCATAAAATAAATAATTAAATCGTTGTTTTTGTCAGGCTTTCTGACTACTAAACTACCGTGCTTGTGAGTGTTAAGTTTGGATCGAAATGTCAACGTAATTCCTTTAATCATAATATTTTCAAAAGTCCCTTTTCGTTCATTACCCTCATGGCACATTTAAATTATTAATGTTTACGAAGTAGTCGGCTTTGCTGGTTGCGTAACAGTCCAATTAATACAGATAAAAAAAAGTTGAATATCAGGAATAGTTCATATGGTGAGTGTAGGGGTGGAACTACCTTTGAAGTCACTTTGGTACGTTTTTCTATAAATAAGTCGAAAACCGTAGCCTCCAGCGAAAACGAATCGTAGTACAAAATTTAATTACATTAAATTTCCTATGAGGAGGTCCTACTCATTTTAGTTTGCACATAGCGAGCGAGAGAATATAAAAATATCGCGTGTGGTTTTTGAGGGCCAGCTGTAACATTGCGAGTTGCATAAAACGACAGCGGTAGGGGCAGCTGAGTTACCCTGTACATGCAGAGAGAGATAATTTAATAAATTATTTTTATTTACTCAACGAAACATGACTAAAACCTACATTTTACAGTTCCATGCAATAATGTTTTCGTATTATACTTTTAACAGACTATGAATGCAATGTAAATATCTCTAGGTGAAGTATTACAAATTAACAACAGTCGGCCTTTTTCTTCACTTGCGCTGAGAAACTTTGGTTATTGGCAAATTTCATGATACTAGGTCCATGGGACGTACCCTACAAGTTTTAATGAGTGAGTTTATGAGTATCAAAACATGTGACATAAATGGCCATTTATTATAACTGCCTTGACTTGGAAGCAAGAAATCGTAGATCTTAGGATGTGATATAAATCCGAACCTGCTTGACAGTTCCTGAGAAAAACGGGTTTTAGCAGACGGACAGACAGATAATAAAAATTATAACAATATTTTTCGTGTGATACAATTACAAATAATCATTTTTCGGATTTTTTTTCCTTTACTTTTGCCGTGAAACCTTGTTGCTTGCCGAATTTCACTATTATAGGTCAACGGGAAGTACTTTATAGTGAACTACTACATTTGTCTACCAGAATTTGCACGTATGAATTATTCATACACTAAATATGTAAACGATGCACGTGTGCAGATACTCTGAGTTAACTCACTTAGTTTGCTGTATCGATCCTTAAAACCTCAAGTCTACAAGATCAATGTAGACACTGAGCTAATATCGTTCGTCCGCTATTTTTGTTCTTCCGATGTTTCAAATAATCTTGGTAAATTCGTCTTCTGTGAGTTATCTTGGTAAGAAACCGTAGCCATTCTGCTGCGCTCTTGTAAAGATCCCTATGAAAATTTTTTCTTTATACTGTACAATGTCAAAATCGTTGTGACTTTCAGTCATATTCTAAATTACTTCATTTCTCTATGTTTTTTTAATTATATAATTTGTTCTCAGAGAAATGTGGCTGGAACAGGGGAGTCGACGGCACATTGTTAGTGGACGTTCATGGCCGAGCACTCATCTTGTTCCGTCATTGCTTTTCATTGCTTACTACACAGTAAGTCCCTGAGATATTGTAGCACTCCACCCGTCACTTAGCTGGTTTTGGCGTGTGTTGACCCCAACTAATTGACTAACAGATCAACAGAAAGTGCAAAACTGCCGCAATATCGGATAACGCAAAAAGTAATATGGCCCTGTGACTCCTGATTGAGCTGCGGTGGCAGTGTTGACATTAATTTATTCAGAATTGTTCACTTTTGATTAAAAAGGGGTGCACATTGATGTTATATTCAGCTATTGAACACCAGATGCAAATTTTGAACATAAAATTAATTAAGAAAGTGACTTGGGATTTCAACTACTTGATTGAAAACAGATGCAGTCGATTAGCACAAATTTATTTTAACTCCCGACCTTCAATCATCACATTACAAGACTCTCCTATCAGGCAGTGGTAATAAATTGCGTTTGCATGGAGTAAAGCGCGATAACTCAAAAGTAATTCCTATCGACTGACCCAGGCGTAATGCGAAGTGCGAGAAGAATTCTACAATACACGGCCCCTGAAACCCTCGTCGAAACTTTGCCAACATGATCCAACAAATTAACCAGTGGCCGGAGCGGGCGCAATATCACCGAATACAGCGTGGCAGAGCGGCATCATTGTGTGGACGTCGGCCGACCTCGTGGTGCCGCAAGGCTGCGTTCATCTATTCACTCCTAGATATCTTGCTCAGTACATAGCTGAATCAAAACTTTCTATCTACAAGCTCAATCGTTCCATTTGCTAAATCCTAAACTGCAGAGATACTCTTTCTCAGGCAAACTGAGTAAAGAACGCCACGTCCGCACTCTAGGCAAGCTGGGAACGGAAGACCTCTACTGAGACTTCTGCCAGTCCGGCCTTTGTCTCGGTTTCCCCTTCAGCAAAATCACTTACGCCAATTGCAGCGCAAGTCATGTTAATTATGTGTCACTTCCCAGCGCCGACCAGTGCCTGCTCTGGGAAGTGAACAAATTCCCACAAAATTTCCCTTCCTCTCAACTTCTTCTATTTAGCTCCCCCCAGGCCACCCATCAAGGTTAGCATCTCTACAAACACCGAGTTTTCCGGAATTCTGACTCCCAGAAGAGTACTTCAAATTCCTTGGTCCTACGTTCCCATCGGAGGCCGGCATATTTCATGCTGTCGCTCTTCACCTGATTTACTTCAGACTCTGTGGACCATGTATTCAGCATGAAGTTTCTGTAGTCACGAACACGCATATTTTGATCTCTGTTGACCACTCCACCGCAGCTTTGCACGGATTTCTCACATGTTTCACTGAAAATGGGACGACGGACATTTATAAACAGGCGTACAAGTTCCCGGTACACCAGCATGGGGTCAACCACCTACTCACTGTCACTCATCTTAAGGCGGCTGGAGGCCGTGCCGCGTTACAGCTTTCTCAAGAGTTTGAGCTGCCCTAAGCTGCCTATTGTCACTTCCCTTCGCCGCTCCCCAGCCGCGCACCTCGGTCAACTCTGTATACTTCCCTGGGCTAAACTAACCTCCAGTAAATCAACACATTTCCACAAAGTTTTTCATGTCTTGTGAACTACTTTAAAACCATCACCCAACATTAATTATTCCATTATGTCCATACTATACCCTCTACAAGATGCATTGTGCCTTGTCAGTCAATTTTGTTCAGCCCTACTGTTCGCTCAATGTGAGTTAGGTGATCTTTAATGACTTCATGTAAGGGGCATAGTTCCTGCCATCTTACAATATCTGCACCGGTCATTTATTCTATTTTGTGGAATTTTTTCGTTCAAGCCATATATTGGATAATTCGGTCATTTGTCCTCTAACGATGATGTTATCTTACTGCCTATACCAGTCGGACACAGGCTCCCACACGATTAATACCCTACTTAATCCGCTTCTCGCTGCACTGGGCACGAAGCGTGGACTGATTTTCTTCTCTTTTTTGCGCTGTGTCGTACGTATTGCGGACGACAACACGCGCGCATCTACAATCTGGTGACGCCCAGAACGATTACCATTTTTTTCCAATTTGTATCAGATCTCAGAAATTTCAGTTTTAAAATCCATTTATATAACCGGGTAGTAACGTGTCATCCTGGAGCCCAACGTGGGGCAAGACAAAATACTCGTAATTTGTATTGTACTAATACGTGCTTTGTTTTATGTTTCATGTACCACGAGCGGAGAAACTAAAAACAAAACTACTGTAATTGTCAAGAACCTGACCATTGATGAGGAATTGGTTGGCCGGCGAGAAAAGAAAATGTTTTAATAATTCTGGTCTCTCGCTGATACGGCGCTGTACGACATATGTGCACAAAAGGTAAAAGACATCAACGTGGTGGCCGAGCGGTTCTAGGCGCTACAGTCTGGAACCGCGCGACCGCTACGGTCGCAGGTTCGAATCCTGCCTCGGGCATGGATGTGTGTGATGTCCTTAGGTTAGTGAGGTTTAAGCAGTTCTAAGTTCTAGGGGACTGGTGACCTCAGAAGTTAAGTCCCATAGTGCTCAGAGCCATTTGAACATCAACGTGCTCTGCCTGCTATGGTGTTTGGCTACTCTAAGCCGTTGCTTAATAATTCATGTTTCGGCACTTTTCAAGTAAGTGTGTTAACTTCCTTTATAAATTTAATACTCATTGTTGTACTGTGTTGTCAAGCACGTCCGTCTTTGCGCTGTGTCACGACAAGATGGCATTTATTCATTCTAATATTTTGTTTTGCCCTTCAGGCATCCATCTTCTCTTTTTCGCATAACATTATTACAGTTACGCGTAATTTTCAGTCATCCTCACTTTGTCATTACGCAGTTCCAGTTCATTTAGATTTATGATAAAATATTAAAGTCTTTTTTTCCTAAATGACGAAATACGGTAGATTTCCAAACATGGATACCGGTGATGAAACAGTAAGACCAGTGCATGTCGAAGAGGGCAATGCTGCCGTCCCACCAATTGCGCGCAAGGATTCAGTAACGGGCGTTTCCAGAACTGGAGTAGGAAACGTTACCAATATTTTTGACTCATAGGAGGTGCAACCGGAAACGAGTTATGAAACAGGTCAAATTGAGCAACCGATTGCAATGATTTTTAACCAGAGGCTAGCCTCTATGTTGACTGTTGGTATTATAAAACAAAGTGCCGATTTGACCGTAAATGTGTCAAGAAACATAGGTGAAAAATTTGATGAACAAGGCATGAATCAGACGCAGAATTTGAGAACTTATCCAAAAATATGCTCGAGAAGTTTCCTAATGTAGTGACAAATCTGAACGATCAGTTAAATGGTAGTCTCTCCCAAATCGCGAGTCCCACGGCGGCTTACCGAGAGACTCCTCAACGAGTTAAAACGTTATCTGAAGACGTAAAAGAATTAAAAGAAACTCACACAGCTCTTGAGTCAAGAGAATCAAATTTGTCACAACACTTTAACGATCTCTCTCTTGAGTGAGATAATAAGATACAGGAAAATCTCACTGCTCAAAGTGAAAAATTTAATAGAGTGTTTGACGAGTGGATTGTAGAACGCAACACTGACACACCTCAGAAAGCGGAGAAGGAAATACGGGCCCCAGCGCAAGCTGCCGATGCGGAAATACTGTCAGAACCGGGAACATCAGGCGCACCACTTCGTAATGCACTCGGTCAGATACAAAATATATTAACAAATGAGTTGCCTGACTGGCGGCTACAAGTCATCGAGTTAAAGCGTGAACTCCGATTAATACTAGGTTCGCCGCGGGTGGACACATTTCCACCGCCATTTTAGTCTGATAATTTGGCGGGGGCGAATCAAAATAATGCAACGTTATCGCAACATACTAGACTTTGCTGTCAGTATGGAAATAACCCACTGCAACCCGTAGGAACGGCAACAAATTTAACCGCGATGTTGTTACCCAAAGGGCTTCTGAAACACAGCCATTTCATACTTTTATTTCGGAAAATTCACACACCCCGTCGTGTTCATATGAAGTTTTAGGGGAGTTTTGCCTGCATCCTAGCCAGATCGTCAAAAGACAATTTACAGCAGCTACATGCAAGATGAATCTGCGATGTCGGCCACAGCAACAGCCGAACTGTGTTCTGCTTACGAACAGTTCGAGAAAGAAACTTCCTGGCAGATTAAAACTGTGTGCCGGACCCATACTCGAACTCGGGACCTTTGCCTTTCGCGGGCAAGTGCTCTACCAACTGAGCTACCCAAGCACGACTCACGCCCGTCCTCATAGCTTTACTTCTGCCAGTACCTCGTCTCCTACCTTCCAAACTTTATAGAAGCTCTCCTGCGAACCTTGCAGAACTAGCACTCCTGAAAGAAAGGATATTGCGGAGACATGGCTTAGTCACAGCCGGGGGGATGTTTCCAGAATGAGATTTTCACTCTGCAGCGGAGTGTGCGCTGATATGAAACTTCCTGGCAGATTAAAACTGTGTGCCGGACCGAGACTCGAACTCGGCACACAGTTTTAATCTGCCAGGAAGTTTCATATCAGCGCACACTCCGCTGCAGAGTGAGAATCTCCGTTCGAGCAAGCTTTCTTGGCCAAGTATTGGTCGGCGCACGTACAAGCACTCCTGCGACGGAAAGTGTTTAATCCTCAGTCTTACCACCCTAAATAAGGAAGCCTCTGGAAATATTTCGAAAACTACATTAACAAGACGCGATATTGGTACTATCTCATCACACCAAAGGATGTTATTGGTATACTTAAAGGAAAATTACCGGTGAATATTCGTGAAGTACTGATTCACTCGCCGGAAGATAACACTGACCGTTTTTATCTGTCGCTGATGCATGTGGCACACTAACGATAATGGTAGCGCAACCACCTGCATTCCGGCAACCGCAACAACAATGGAAGTATTCGCCCCCACTTTCCGCGTGGAACGTAAATTAAAATCAACAAGCGCATAATGGCGCAGGGACAAGAACAATCGATTCCAACCTGGTTATCAGAATGGTCGGATTGGATTGCATGCAGGGCAGTGGTCACCCGAAAAGAACCACAATATCCAGAGGCGATAGAGTTGTCCTCGGCTTAATAATACTCCACACAGGAACAACGGCTGAATAGGTCTGTTTCCAAACCGAGACCACGGATAGAACAGTCGCAGCCTCTGCGGAATGAGACAATACAGGCGGTGAAGTGCGTAGAAGAGGATTTCCACAATCTAACAATACGTCAAACTGTGGCCTCACCGCGCTCCCTAATTGTGGCCGTGGGAAATTATGAGTGCAGCTATTCTAGTGACCCGATGAACATACTTCGTTATAATGATAGTAAGATATTCATGAGGAACTTTGCAGTGATCCGATATTACGGTATAAAATTTGAGTAAATAACGTACAAGCGGCAGTACATGATGTATTCGGAAGTATTCCGATCACCATAGTGATTGACACTGATGCTTGTATGAGTGTGATGGCCACACATTTTCTGAAAAGAATTTCAAAGAAAACAAGGGTTCCGATGATATCGGTAAAAAATTGTGCTGTGTCAGCAGCTATGCCCACACACAAAGAGTAGAGAAGCAGGGCCGGCCGAAGTGGCCGTGCGGTTAAAGGCGCTGCAGTCTGGAACCGCAAGACCGCTCCGGTCGCAGGTTCGAATCCTGCCTCGGGCATGGATGTTTGTGATGTCCTTAGGTTAGTTAGGTTTAACTAGTTCTAAGTTCTAGGGGACTAATGTCCTCAGCAGTTGAGTCCCATAGTGCTCAGAGCCATTAGAGAAGCAGGTACAGGCTTTAATTGAATTTGAGAACAGGGACGATGACAACACTTTTTTACTAGTTATGTGTCTAACTGTACCTTGCTTGGTGAGGATGGAGTTCCTAAGACGGAGGAATGCCAGTATCAACCTCCAACACCGATCATGCACCCTACTTATTGAAGAGAAGGAGGTAGAATTAAAGTTGATCTGTACCAAGGCACCTCAGGGCAGATTCAAGACCCGACAATCAAATTAGTTGGTGTAAATGTGCTGGAGGCAGACAGTCGTTTGACCAATTACGATTCAGAAGCAGTGTCAGTCTATGTGAATAGTTATCTATCCTATATAAAGAAAATTCACTCCAATGCTTAAGAGTCTGAGGGACTTGACAAACAGCAAAACGATGAACTAATGCATTTACTGATGAGGTATGTACTAGTTTTCTCCAAGAACCCTGGCATTGTGAAAGGTAACGTTTATCACATGTATGTTGTTCCCCATGACAATACAATCAGACTTACTCCATCGTGTGGGCCAGAAAGGGAACGCTGAAACAGGACTTGCACAGGACCCTCGCATGGGATATTACTGAGACTTCGTTTTCTCCGTATTCTAGTCCGTTATTAGCTACAGTAAAGCCAGGAGGTGGTGTGCGTTTAGTCCTGGACGCCCTAAACATAAAAAAACATATCGCGTCCGTCCAAACCCCTCCTGTAGATTCGAACAAAAGTTTTCTGGGAAGAAATTCCTAACGACACTCGATGTGCGATCATCGTACTGGCAGATACCGTTGCCAAAGGATTCTAGAAAGTATCCTGCTTTTGTCTTCGCTGGACGCTTGTATCAGTTTAAGGTACTTCCGTTCAGCCTGAACGTTAGCTCTGGCGTGTTTATTCCATCCCTTGTCACTGTCCTCGGGTCAGGTTTGTTGGAAAGAGTTACAGTCTACGTAGACGATATGTTAATAGCCACACCTTCCTGGGAAGAGGACATACAACTACTGGGGGAACAGCTGCAACAATTTTCAGATTCAGGAGTCACTGCTAATTTGGAGAAGTCGGAATCTGGCAAACAACAGATCAAGTTTTTAGGACATACCACATCTCCAGCAGATACTGAGCGTGATGCAGATAAGATACAAACAATAGCCAAATGTCAAGTTCCAGGAAAGAGTTGAATATTGTTTCTGGGTATGATTTCATTCTTTAGACGGTTCATTTCAAATCAATTTCGAAACAACCCATATCTACTGACTTTGTTAAAGAAAAAAGTTCCCTGGTCCTGGTCTTCCCACTGCCAGGAAGCTTTTGACAGTATTAAAGATGCGCTGGTCCACGCTGAGATCCTGCACCATCCTGGTATACAGAAGGATTTTTGCAGTGCCGCAGCTCCGTCGTACGTATGACTCGGATTCTGTTTGTTTCAGGAGGAAGTTGGCGTCATCAGTTTCGCTGGCAAGGTTTTGACAGAGTGTGAGAGGTCACACTCGGAGACGGAACTGGAGGTCCTCTCTGTGGTGTGGCCATGTAAGAAGTTTAATTATTTTATCTGCTGTCAGCATGTCAAAGTTTTCTTTTAAGTTGCCGGGTACACCACCAGAAATTAACGCATTAACGCGGTGTGTGTTGTTCCTGCAAGCATATGATTTTTGTCTATATCAAAGGAATTGAAAATCCTGTTGCTTTTGCATTACGCATGTTACCCTATGATCTGCCTTAGTTTAGTAAACTTGTGGAGCACGAAACAAATTACAAAGTGTTGGCAATGAAGGACCTTGTTCATAGATGTTACTATTTGAAGTGTGTAAGAACATGCAAGAATTACAGGATGTGGATGTTCTAAGGTTAAGTGATTCAAACAAATCACAAGCTGAACCAGTACAGTATTAGGCTTTGCATAACGATGTATTGTTCAATCGGAGCAATACTGACAATGAGTTATGGTGCGTGTGTGTACCTTGTGTTTACCAGGGTTACCTGATCTGGTTTACCCAAATAGCCCAGGAACGTGGTTGAATTGAAAAACATAAACAGAAAATTGCCACCTACTGCTGCTTGCGCATCTGCACAGACGCATGAAACATTTGTTGCAAGAGTGCGTTGTCTGTCAGAAAACTAAATCCATGAACCTGCCTAGTAAAATTCCTTTGGATCCGATTCTTATAACTAAACATAGAGAAATCGCCTCCATTGACAAAACTGGATCATATCCTTAAGGAAGGGGAGTGTATAAATACCTGGTTGGGGTAGGTGACTTATTCTCAAAAAATGTACGAGTCTGTCTGTATCTCAAACCACACATACGCCACATCACTAGTCAAGGAGTTTAAGAATGACTAATTCCCCCGCTCCGGAAAGCCGGATGCAGTATTGTCCGATAATGCTGCAAATTTTACTGAGCGAGTTTGGCGATCGTTTCTTCATGAGCATAACATCATGAAGATTTTTTTAATTTCACCTTTCCATCCGGAAAGTAATGCTACAGAAAGGATTTACAAGGAATTGCACCGGTTTATTCGAACTCACTCTCCGCATGAACAAACAAAGTAGTTAGACTTTGTCACTCTCTTTGAGGAAATCGTGAATGATCTTCCAGATCTTTGCGCAGTGCACACACCAAACGAGATTACGTCAAACAATGTAGAGAGAAACGAATGGGTGGCTCCTCTTCCACTCGCCCCGAGACGTGACATCTCGTGGGAAGAAAAAACACGCCAAGCGTTTGTGTCTTTGAATGTCAGCACTGTGACACGAAAGAGAGCGCATGATAAAAAGCTAGGCCGAAGGAGTCGTTTGACCTAGATGAAGTGGTGCTACTTAGGTTTCACTCTAAACCATCTCTTCTCAAGCAACGGAAAAATTAGCGGCAGTTATAATATACTGACGGTGTCCGTATTGCGAAAAGTCCCCACGATGTATGTTTTCTCTTAGGGAATCCGAACTCGTGTAAAGTCAAGGGGCTTTATCACCACAGACATCTAAGGAAATTTATAAAGCAGAGATGTGTTTTATGCTTGCATGTAATTATTTCTGTACTCGTTTTTCTTTGCGATGCAATGTATACTGTATCTGTATATCTTTAAGCCAATGTAAATATTTAAGAGGGCTTGACATCTTGTGAATTAATCCTTGACTGACAGAGCTTTTTGCTCAAATATACTGAATGTAAATGAGGCTTGTGCAAAGCCGTGAATTACTTGCTTAAACGATGCCAGACTTTATGTCAATTTAATAGAATTCTGATTCACATTTTGAGGATTGGGTCCTCTACACACTAGTTAGTGCCTCCTGCTCTACGAAATTTTGTAGTGTAAGTGTGTGTGACCTAATAGTTAATATTTCTGTCTTGTCACATGGGCTAGTATTTTCTTTTTTGAAATATAATTAGTAAACTGAAATTCAATGACTGAGGGTGTGGATCCTCTCTTTAACTGTATCATTAGTCAGTGAAATTTCAGGGTAATTACCTATACGACGAGGACGTTTTGTGCTTCAAACACATCCCATAAGAACATTCATGAGCAGTCATTACGTGGACTATTCGTTTAGCACACATGGACTTAGCGTTGTTCGCTATTCTACAATTTTTTATGAGATAAAGATCTCTATAATCAAACTGTATATAGTAATTTTAGGATTGATAAACGAAACACTTCAGTGGAAGTAATTTTTAGTGCTTTATTATTAAAGCAAATTTAAGGTCTATGATTTTTTGTTAGCTTAAATGTACTGTATGGCATATTTGTATTAATGCTTCGTACGTATGTATTTTTATTTGTGTCCTGAACATGTTACGGAAGGTGAGTTATTCGGTAAATGTTTAAAGCGCATCGCGTAATGTTACGTTGTGTCGTACTGACGTTTTGGCATTCGCATTCGCGTACGTTGTTGTTTTTCTGGCTATGGTCGTTTTGCTTTGTTCCTGTAATGTGTGGGTTTAGGAGACTTGAGGTACTAACCTTTCATTCACATTCTCTTATTTGTTAGAGCAGGGCCATTTGCAAGAGATTGACTGGTATATCACAAACTTGGAAAATACAACCGATTTTTATCTACCCTTTGTAATTGAAGATCGTTAGGTACTTGCCAAGTGACTAATTGTAATTGACTAGAATATGATCTTAAGTATGAGAATCTTGGAAAGTCTATTGTCATATCTTGGGACTAGAATGCAAACATTACGCACAGTTCTGGTGCACACCTTTTGTAAGTTATGAATCCTCTTGACACTTTAATCCTGTGTTCCTGCAGGTTGTGTACTTTTCACAAACACTGTGACAAATATATGGCCGGCCGGAGTGGCCGTGCGGTTCTAGGCGCTACAGTCTGGAACCGCGAAATCGCAGGTTCGAATCCTGCCTCGGGCATGGATGTGTGTGTTGTCCTTAGGTTAGTTAGGTTTAAGTAGTTCTAAGTTCTAGGGGACTGATGACCTCAGAAGTTGAGTCCCATAGTGGTCAGAGCCATTTGAACCATTTTTGAACAAATACATGTTTGACAAGGCGTCAGTTTGGAGGCGATCTGAAAGTTACATTATTCTTAAAGAATTAAATTTTCCAGTGTCACTAGCAATTCTTTTTATGACTGTGGCCGGTTTCGACACATCTGCGCTGTTTTCATCGAATCTTGTGACATTGTTAGACGTACATGCTTGCTACAATATTAAGTGACTTTCAGTATGGTAACAACCATGTAATCAAATAACGTTACAACATCCGATGATGCAGCGTAGATATATCGAAACCGGTGATAGTAATAAGCGAACTGTTAGCGATTTTGGCAAACTTGACTCTTCAAGAATAATATAGGTATCACAAATGAAACACACGTTGATGAGCTTAGAAGCTTTGAGAACTTACGTGTCACCTGCCTGCGCCGGTAATCGACGCCCTCAGTTATGAAACATTGTTGACACGGCGTGCGCATTCTTAAACTCCTAATCTTTCTGAGAAGGCAGTTAAAATCTGAGTGTATATCATACACTGATCAGTCAGAACATTATGACCACCACGGCATGTCTACGTTTGCCACGAATAACAGTGGTGACGCATCTTGGCATTGAAGCAATGAGGCCTTGGTAGGTCGCTAGAGGGAGTTGGGGAGTTGGAACCATATCTGCACACACATGCCACTTGATTCCCGTAAATTCCGGGGAGAGGAGCGATTAACTCTGACGTCACGTACAATCACATCCCAGATGTGTTCGATCGGGTTCAGAGTCGGGTTGGGGGGCCAGCACATCACTTGATTCCCGTAAGTTACGGGGAGGGGAGCGTTGAACTCTGACGTCACGTACAATCACATCCCAGATGTGTTCGATCGGGTTCAGAGTCGGGTTGGGGGGCCATCACATCACTTGATTCCCGTAAGTTCCGGGGAGGGGGGCGATGAACTCTGACGTCACGTACAGTCACATCTCAGATGTGTTCGATCGGGTTCGGATCTGTCGGGTTTGGGGGCCATCATATCAGTTGGAACTCGCCACTGTGTGCCTCGAAACACTCCATCACACTTCTGGCCTTATGACATGGAGCATTATCTTGTTGAAAAGTGCCGCTGCCTCCAGGAAACATGATCGTGCTCATGTCGAGCCTCGGGACCATCACAATCTGTCCTCATTCAGACTCAGATAGATCACGTGCCTTCCCCATTCTACACACAGATAGCACGCTCGGTGGTAATAAGTACACCCTGCGTGTGTCTGACTTGCAGTTATTCCTCACCATGTGATGACGCCATCGCCTGGACGGGTTTATATCGATAGCAGGTCGGTGGTCATAATGTTATGGCTGACCAGTATGTATGGACACTCCAGCAGTGCACGTGGCATCACTTTAATACGAATGCGAGTATAAGAGACCTTTCTGCTCTGTCAAGTACTGTTGCTTATTTAGGTTAAATGCTTTGAATGCTAATAACTGCTGAGCCAGTAGTAGTGCAGTGGGTAGTGACCGAAGAGGGATGAGTTCCACTGTGAGAGGCATCAGAATATAGCGTTGGCAGCATAATACTGTGATTTGCCTTTGTTTCACGAATCCTGTTGCGTACTGAGCAAACAGTTGGCAACACTTCAGAGTCTTCCGTGATGCACCTGCGCAATCGACGCACGTACCGCCACTGCGATGACCGTGTGGGAGGAGGGGCTGCCTGTGGTCGTCAAACGGAGGAGCAGGCGATCTGACTCTCTCCCCCTCTCACTCCAAGCGTTTTTTCCACGGGTGCGCAGACGTACAACCAACGACTCTAAAACAAATTCTTATAAACCACTGTGCCAGGTAACTACGAGTCTATTGTATACATTCATTTTCTGTGAAGATTTCAATACTACTCACCATGAGAAGACCTCGAATCTACTTTGCTTTTCTATAAATTTGACACATTTTGACATTTTTTTCGTCAACCACTACCAGAAGACTACGAGTCGACTATGAGTTTATATACTTTAACTTTTCTTTGAACGAAATTTCCAATTCATCCGGAAAGGACATCGAGTCTATATTGTGTTGGTATAACTTCAACATTTTCTTTGAACTGGCGCTGACTGCCGATCCATGAAGATGCCGAGTCTAGTTAGCATTAAATCGAGCCAAATTTCTAAAAACTGTTATGACCTGAAATACAATTAATCCATGATTCATTCAGTACAGACTTAGGATACGAAATTATTGAAATATGCTATCAAAATGGTTCAAATGGCTCTGAGCACTAAGCGACTTAACTTCTGAGGTCATCAGTCGCCTAGAACTTAGAACTAATTAAACCTAACTAACCTAAGGACATCACACACATCCATGCCCGAGGCAGGATTCGAACCTGCGACCGTAGCGGTCGCTCGGCTCCAGACTGTAGCGCCTAGAACCGCACGGCCACTCCGGCCGGCAAATAGCTATCCTACGTGTAATTCACAACCGAGCAAGTTATTGTTCCTCATTTATTTGAAGCACTCTGTATTTCTGCGAAAATTTTGATCTCTTGAATCTTTGACTTATCCACGGATCCTTATGTTAACTGTAAACATGCAAATGCTTTAAAGACTGGACTTGATTCGTAATTTTCTGTAGCAATCGCATTATGTGGAAATAACTGATCAGCTTTGTCGTCTAATTTTAGTTTCTTCCTGTACATGTATTTTTAAACGTTACCGACTGCCGTCATGTACCAAAGCGCTTTGTAAGATGAAAACGATGCAATTTATTGTACCACGGCTTTTACCCTAACGTTGGTCGAAGACTTGAAGGTGTTGTGATCGTATACCTCCAAGCTTTCGAGGAGGCCACGTACTATTACAATTTTGTATATCAGAATTTGCACGTATGAATTGTTCATACAACTATATAAATTATAAACGATGCACCAGTGCACTTACTTTGAGTTTACTCACTTAGTTTGCTGTTTCAGTCCTTAAAGCCTCATGTCTACAACATAAATGTAAACGCTGGACTAATTTCGTTCGTCTGCTATTTTTGTTCTCTCTATGTTTCGAATAATCTTGGTAAATTTGTCTTCTGTGTGTTAACTTGGTAAGATACCGCAGCCATTCTGCTGCGCTCTTGTAAGGATCCTACGAAAAACTTGGTTTTTTCAATCAAATTTTAAACCTGTCCATTTATCTACGATTTTAATTGATATGATGTGTTTTCAGAGGGATACGGCTGGAACAAAGGAGTCGTCGGCACATTGTTAGTGGACGTTCATAGCCGAACACTCATCGTGTTCCGTCACTGCTTTTCATTGCTAATTACGCAGTACGTCCCTCAGATATCTACACCGGTCGTTTCTTGAATCTTGTGGAATTCTTTGTTGCAAGCCGTAAACTGGATGATTAGATTATCCAGGCAAATAAGTTGTCCTACTGCGTACCGGTTGGACACAGGTCTCCACGAATAATTGAATTTGAATGTCATTTTAATATCTTATTCACCCCGCTTCTCGCTGGACTCTATGTGAAGCGCTGACTAACCTCTTCTTCTGCCCCCCCCCCCCCCTCTCTCTCTCTCTCTCTCTCTCTCTCTCTCCCCCCCTTTTTTTTTTTTTTTTTACGCGTCAGTAGGTTTTGGAGAGTGAGTTTGTATCAAAATGTGTGACATAAAAAGTCCATATTTTTCATTGAATATACTTAGAAGTTTAAATGTTTTATACCACCAAGGGACGGTGACTTAAATTTGAATCCGATACGTCGGCCCTATGCTGAAAAAAAGGGCATTTAACAGTCGGACAGAGAGACTGACAACAAAGCGATCCTTTAAGGATTTCCTTTCTACGGATTGAAGTACAGAATCCTAAAACCACACCAATCGGAGTGAAATTATGCGGTAATACAAGCAAAAACGTCCCAGTAAACGAAGATGCGCAGACGAACTGTTTGCGAGGTAATTGCTTATGTGTGGTTTTGATACGTATGAAGTATTGTCTTAGCT
This sequence comes from Schistocerca serialis cubense, assembly GCF_023864345.2. Lineage (NCBI taxonomy): Eukaryota > Metazoa > Arthropoda > Insecta > Orthoptera > Acrididae > Schistocerca > Schistocerca serialis. The sequence continues at coordinate 262,072,359 of NC_064641.1, forward strand.
CAAATGTAACTAAAATGTTAACTTCCCGATTAAGCCCCCATTAAATGGCCTCAAATTTCTTCCATGGCCCACGGTTGGGTAATGTGATTCGTTGGTGAAGGGGAGACGTCGTATTTTACTGCTGATATAAAAAGACATCTAACGCGCCGAAATGGCCCAAGGAGGATAGGTGGATCGGGGCGTGTACCTTGTCCTCCAAGATCACCTTGTTTCACCCTTCTGTATTTTTCTGTCTGGGGTTAAAAGCGAAGTGTGCAGCAATCCCATTCACACAACAGAGAAACTGGAGCAGCGAATTGTACAATCTTCTCAAGCTTTGTGACGTGATTTGAAGTGTTTAAAGGAGTCCTTACTTCTGAGATGAGTAAGTCATTGCATCCAAACGACACGCGAAACATCTCGTTTAACATGTACGACTGTACAGTAACTTATATCGTGTAACGTGCTGAAGCAATATTGCATTTCTTGAGAAATTTGAGACCAATCATATCTCAATCGAGAATTTTACATTCACAATACATTTGTTTCGTAATGATACATACTGTCTTTCACACTCACCCGTTCAGTGAGTTAATCAGTCATGAGGTTTGAGCAAGCAATCCTCTGTCATTGTTTTGTGTAAAGGAAAGTGAAAGTCGTATATTCAACTAACGAGTTTGAGCCACTGTGTGCGGCTAATATAAACACCGCCACGAACAGTTCATCGAAGGCAGTGTTACCTCCTTCGGAACTCGCCTCATAGTTCCGGCGGAGTAACGCGGAAACTAGGGCCACTCCGTTGCACAACGGAAATCGATAAACTGGAGCAGAAAGAAATGTATCGGGACCTTTCAAGGATCTTTAAGGCGCTGGCGTGTGCACTGAGTTTTATTCAGAGCTACTTTTGTCGTGAGACACATATCTCACCAAAATCGGAGCACGCATAGCTCTTGTGAAGGCCCAGTTACACCAGTTTCTCGCTGAACGGGGACTGCTAGGCCTGAGAAAGAGGACTGTGACTGGAATTGTAACTACAGTGTACACAAATACTAAAGCGATTTTCCAGATGCAAGCGAGTGCATTGGGACAAGGAGCGGTTTCAAACATGTGCACTACAGCTTAAAAGAAACTAACGACAGGTGAATTAAGAAATCAGGAAGACCGTAACTTAAGTAGATAAAGGCATGAGAATTTATCTCCGCATAGACTGAATCAGTAATGACATATGTCCCAGCTTCTTAAGATATTACCAGAACTCGCACACACTATATCCGCAACGAATTGCAGCTATCACCTCATGGCAGGGAAGAAAATTCCACGAAGGCCGTCCGCACAAGGGGCTACACAAAGGAACCGAAATGACTAAATCTCTGGTTACCAACTAGAAGCCAACGCAGTTCGGCACACGGCTCTAATCTCAAAGGACAGAAGCTGTAGCTGACGTATGCTAATTTTGACGCTTGTAATTACGCTCGAGCTTTTTTTTCCTCTCGCCTTGTCGGGTACAGACTCAATCTGGAAAAGAGAATGAGGCAAGCGCCATAAACGGATTTCGCGGAAACTTCGGTCAGTGGAAGAGGAGTTAAAATAAATGAAGCATGTGTCCCGACTTATCCTATCGTTTCTGAGAAAATGGTGGTCAAAGTTTTCGACGTACTTCGGGTGCCTTTCTAGTACGTGAGGTATTCAACCGAAGGGGTGACAGAGCAGATAACGTCACGATTTCACACTTTTGCACCATGTATTCGAACCCGATTATTGTTCTTATTTTTTGTCCATCTATCTGCCCAATGTATGTTGAAACAACGTTGTCCTCATTCGTCTACGAGTTGTATGTCTAGTGAACGATTTTTTTTTTTAAATTGAATTGTAAAATTACTTGGAATTCCTGTTGTGAGTGTCTCATCAGTAATATTGGTGCTATTGTGTAATTCTTCTAGAGAACTGGGGTTCGGTCGACCAGCAAGTATACCCGTTTGTACCGACAGCCTTCTAAGAAGGTCTTGTATTCTCACCTATCCAGCTTGTTTTCTTTCCCTTTGAGGAAATCAGTAAGGGAAACACATGACTTACGAGTTAATTCTCAAAGCGAACAGAGAACAATGGAGTCTCCAGCAAAATTAAAACGATAAAATAGGGAAACGAAGCCTGTCGCAGGGACCTCACAATCCGATGTTCAGGTCGACTGTACTACGGTAGAATCCGTGGATATTCTAAGCAAGAGTGACACTGCGAGCCGTGAAATAAGAAAATAAATAACTAGTGAAGTTTACTATTGTACTCAACTGTTAAAATCACTGGATATAAATTACGAAACACAACAATAAAATCAAACCGACCAAAAAACTCGAGTAAGGATATGGAAGACAAGAATCATCTATCTTATCAACTGTGCTGATGAAATAGTGTAAGAGGTCCATGGTTAAGGAATTTGTTGCTAGCGCACTCGAGCAGATGTAATTTCCATGGATTGCCCACGCGCTGCCTGCAATATGTAAGGTATTAGAGAATCTCAGACCAGAGAGCAGTGTTGTCAGCAGTAGGAACTGTGTAGCAGTAGGAGTAAGTAGTTGCTAGCGAGCAGTCGTGTGTGTGGAGTTGGCTGGGCCGGTCGTGGGAGCGATGGCGGTGCCTGAGCGTTGTAGTATAAGGTAAAAGCAGCCTCGCGCATATGTAGTATTGTTATATCAAGTCCCATGTAATTGTTTTTTAAAAAAATCTCTTAATAATAATCATTCTCATAAAAAGTAACTTTTGACAATCATTCATTTCAATTTAAAGAATTTACTAATTTCTCCAGTCCATGGTCATCCCGATTATTGTAAAGAAAAATTCAGTTGTTGTTCTTATACATGAGAAATCTATCGGCCAGCATAGCACTGGGAAAAGATTCATTGAGGTAAGATTTTTCAATTTATTCAGAATGATCTTCCAGGGCCATGACGGATCACTGCTGAGGTCTAAAATTTACCAGTTTAAATTCACACAGTCAATTATTGAAAGGTTATCTATGAGTCACATTTTTTATTAGGAGATCAGTCACATTTTATTATTGATAGGTTACGCAATTTATCTGTTGGTAGGTTACGCAGAATGTAAATTATATAATTATATTTTTTACTGTTGGAAAGTTACACTAAATGTGAATATTATTCATATTATTTTTCTGTTGGGAGGTTACAATAGGACTCTTGACTGCAGAGGAAGCTGTAGAGAAAGCAGATGAAGGGCATTCTGCACATGCAATCGTCGAAGAAAAGCCCTCCAGGTCACCATAAAAAGTGATTAAGTTGCTGAAATCGATCCAGTAGCAACAGAATCGAAGGTAAATTGAAATTTGTATTTATTATAAATGTGAGAGGAAGATGTGGGATTGTGTTATGACACTGAGTAGCCAAAAATTCCGTGAAAGTAATGGCACTGATTTTAACAGCGAGTCGGTCGTCGGCTGCAGAACACTGTAGTACCTTCGTCTCCGTACAGTCATTGTAGAAGTGGATCTGTGATCTGACTCGCGGAAGACCGTCGACCCCACGCATGGCCCAACGGAAGCGACATGACGTCAGTTCATCAAAACTTGTGCTTGCCTGTGCAATAGATGAAATTCCTGTAAACATATAGCTGAGATACTGAAGAACCGTCCTAGAAGCTGTTGACATCTGCCACTGCAATTCTTGTGTAATCTCCGATGATTTGACCATGCGCCTTGAACCAATTATCATGCCAAGTACCTAGCCGGCTAACTAGCACATGCTGCAATGTTTGGTACACTCCTAACTACTACAGATATCGCGTCTTCCTCCGAGCGTGCTTCAAGAACTCGCCGCGACAGCTGTCTGAACAAAGTACCCACTTCAGCAATGCAAATATGCTGGCACACATCTACGCGAGAAGGCGAAATAGCCCGACCTGCAGCGCACATAGGCCGCTACTGCGCTGCGTGCCCAGCCGAAATGACGACGACAACGACTAGTAATTAATGGCCACCATATTCGTTATGTCTAATGTTCCACAGTAGTAGTCTGGAATAGCGCGACTTGCTTGACCTCCGCACACAGCTGGATTTCAGCATTTAGCGTCTATGCTTATGCCATACCCCACATTAGGGCCAGGTGTGAGCAGCAATTGCGCAGTGATGGTCCCATACAAACTTAATTATATATACAGACAGCCCATTCGCTCTGGGAATCTCGACGACTTTTGTCTGTTACTGACATTGATACTAGCAAGAAATCGGTCCCAGGGTTACCATAACTTACGAGAATGTTTTACACTGAAGCGCCAAGGAAACTGATATAGGCATGCGTATTCAAATACAGAGATATGTAAAGACGTAAAATACGGTGCTGCAGTTTATAAGATAACAAGCTGTTAGGTATGTGCTAAGGTCTGATCAGGATAGATCCAGGAAATAAAGTCGATAGTTGCCAAGCGCAAGGTGGAATGAGTATAATATCTTTGAGTAGGAGCATCTTTGATGGTTAAGAGAGCCAGGTGCGCGCAGTAAAAAAAAACTCACGAATCGCACCTAGGTGCCCGGAGGAAGCAGATGTGTGGTGACAGCTTTAAGGTAGGATTCGCGCTGAGCAGTTTACACTAAGAAAACTTTAGCACATTAATAGGAGAAGCTATATAATGATTTCAAAATGGTTTTTGTTAGATAATGTTCAGAGTTAGGAAATCTATGTCCAAGGTTTGACGCAGTAAGCGTTTTGTAAAATTTTTTGTATGAGTGATTTGTGCAACAAAAATGTTGGAAATGTTAGTTTTTGTGTACTACTTAAAATTCTAGCAATATATATATACATTGAGATCAACATTGTGATTAAATCTAACAGCCTGAATCATAAGCCACATCCATTGCTTGTATTGAATATGAAAATGAGTAGTAAAGTAAATTTACCCACCAAATGAAACAACGTAAAGAAAATGAGGCCTCTATGCAATATATATGTGAAGTTCATGGTTTGAAATCGATTTTGTTACAACTAAAGTTATCAGAGCAAAGTTATTTCAAATAAATAATTTTATGCTATTGCACAACTAGCATTATTCAGTCAAGATATAATTTCATTAAGTAAACATCAGGGCCAAAAGTAAATTTTTCAGTACCATCATAATGCCATTACACAAACGGCATTATTCTCCTAAACATGATTGCTGAGTCAGATACATGTTTCATTACTGACAAAATGGAGGAGTGCACGAAATTGTTAGTTGCATAATATTGTGTTTGCTGCTACACTTGTGAATAATTATGTTAGCTCCGCTTCTGATTACACTGATTTTATGTGTCCATTCTAATTATTTTACTTTTTGTGTACAAAATAGCAACTTGTGGATTACGACTATTTTGAATTTTTTTGTCCGCCATATTGTCTTCCTCAAGGTGTCCTAAACAAATAGACAGGGTGATAAAATACAATTACGCAGTTCCTCAAAACCGCGTAAGCAAGAACAACCGGACAATGACCTAGTTTTGTCATCTAATCCTCCTACGTCACAAACTGATCAGGAATTTGACAACAATGCTGCAGCAAGAAATGACACCTCAGAGTCACAAAATTCCATATCGGTTCCTCTTCTGCCTTCGGATTCTCAGAACTCAGTAAGCCAATTAGAAACAATTTCCCATGATACGTTCATGTCATTTCAACCTTCACAAAGCCATGTGGTTGATTCCGACAGCCAATTTCTCTTGCAAAATTCTTCCACAGACAGGGAAATTGTTTCATCTGAGAATTCTCAAACAGTTTTTAGTAAACCTCCCCAGCAAAGTGAGTTGCAACACCCAAATTCCGCAGTGACATCCCCAGCTCTAGTTGAAAATAAATTAGATTGTCTTCTTCGACTACTGAATGAATGTGACGCAAAGCGTGATGAACAATTTTTCAATACTGTACAGACAATGCTAAACGTGAGGAACAATTTGCTCAATACCGTGCAGACAATGCTAAACGTGCTGAATAGCTTCCTGGTAACATTCAGAAATTAACCCAAACTATCGACACATTTAAAGAAGTAACCGACAGTAAATTACAGGATATCTTTGAAACGTTACTGATCTTAGGGACAGAATCAATGCAGTACTTCCACCTGAGTCTATTGAAAAGTTGCAAAAAACGTCCGCTGCTCATTCTGAGCACATACAGGCCTTAGAATCGTGTACTGAATCCCTGACATCTGACGTCACACTACTTAAAAAAAAGGTCAGTGAACAGGGTGAGTAATTCCACTCACAATTAGAAAACATAACGGAAAGAGTAGCCACTTTGGAAACTCATGCGGAAAATTAATTGGATCAGACAACCCCAGTTCCCTTTTCAGAGACAACTGAATACCAAGCTTTGGCTAAATTTAAGAGTAAACGAATCATTATTAATGAACAATAAAAACGAGAACTCAACTCAATTCATAGAAAACTTTCCGATATTCAGCAACAATTACAGGATGACAGTGCACCTCGTAATTTTGTCCCAGAACAGCAGGAAAATCCATTTGCATACCAGCAACAACAGCCCCCATTCTTATCTTCACAGGCTCCATTTGCACAAGATTACCCTGTACAAAGTAATACCTTCCCAGGCAATTTTCCTTTGGCTCATGATGCTCCTTCTTTTCCACACCAAGACAATGTAGATTACAAACACTTCCTTTCAATCAAGAAATTTAAAACGTTCCGGAATAACCCGAATAATTTACATCCTCTTGATTGAATTCTGCAATTTACATTCGCTTTTCCTCCAAAGTGACCGGTAGAACATCAATTAGAACTTGTCTGCAGTTTCTTGGAGGGTGAACATGCTATGCGAACGAGATACATTGCACAGCAATGTTTGTCTTTCCAGTCATTTCAACAACAATTTCTTGATACTTACTGGAATACCACTTCACAGCGTGCTGTGAAAGATCAGTTGCTAAATATGCCACCCTTTTTTATCTCAGAATTTGGTACTTTGACACAATATTTTGACCACATGATTCAACATAATCAACATTTAACTGAACCTTGCAGCCCTTCCGGTTTCATTCAGCTTTGTATTTCAAAATTACCTAGATCATTGAGAGTTCCGTTGCTGACAGGGAATAGTACGGGAAACTTGAACACTTTTCTTGATGTTTTACAGCTTCTTGAACTGGATGAAACACACAATCCACGAGCTAGTCAACACTCTTTTCCGAAAACACAAAAGAATAGCGACAACCGTTTCCATAACAGCGACATGCTGTTTCCGAATAATAGACCTCAGTATGGAAAAGCAAGACGCTTTCTTCCACAACCTCAGTATCACCAGAGTGTTGTGATTGCCTACCCATCCAGGAATCGAAATTATCATCCCCTTCCATCAATGTCGTTCTGCAATGGTCAATGTGGTCAATGTAGTAATACTCCACAAAATAATCGGCGGTACAGTAGCAACCAGAGAAACTGGGAGAATCAGTGGAATAATTCCAACACCTCTTTTGTACAAAGAAACTAAATGTGGCACCAGAACTGCCATCAACCATACGGAACCAATGATTACTACCAACGACGACAAACCTTTGATCGCCCACCCACTCATCAGTACAGTCAACAGAAATTTTCAAATCGTAATGATAATTATCCTAGTCATAACCAGAGACAAACCAATGACAGCCAACAGAATTACGGCATTTCATCAACCTGATTCCCGTTTCCACCCCAGACATGATTTCAATAATTCATCAGGTAGAACAGTACAGTTAGTAGAAGGTAGTCCACCAAATCCACGAAACAATGGAGATCAGTATCGTGAGACAGAACACCAACAATAGCAACTAACTGCTCTGCCTACCCTGTGCTCACTGCTGCGCGAGCGGTGCCATGATTCTTCTGAAAATTTTACATCACACGTTATCCATTGTGACGATATACGAGAGGACCTTCTGCTGAAAAGAAATCGAACTACAACCAATTGTTCATCATCCCCTCATTAAGATTTCGATACGCACGCTCAAATTCTCTGCAGCACTTGATTCGGGTTCTCCCATTTCTGTTATTAGTTAAGCCACTATTCAAAAATGCGCCACTGTTTCTACCATTCCAGCACTTCCGCTTTCGCATATTAAGGTCAGTGGTGCTGTTCCTGGCAAAAGTGTATATATTAAACAGTAATGTTATCTGCAATTTCAAGTCGATACACATTTTATATATGCAACATTCTTAATAATTCCGCTTCTCACTACAGACGTCATTCTGGGGATAGATTTTTTGAACAAATATTTAGCAATTCTAGATTTTGAAGATCATTGGATTCGTCTCTGTGATGATGGAGTTTGCTTCTTTTTGGACTTTCACAAACATTTGTCGCAAACAGAACAAGACCTTAACAAAATTAATTTCATTCAGACTCAGCTCCCATTGGACGTAACACTGGCGTCATTTTGTGTTCCTTCCCCAAACATTGACAATGACGATACGACACCAGACATTAGTAACATTAGCCAGGATAAAATCAAGGTAGTTAATTCAGATTCAGTTCAAGAAAAGGAAGATTTACATGCCATTTTAACTGAGTTTTCACATGTTTTTGACACAGCTCCAGGCACAATTAAAGATTTTTTTATATGAATTTCAAGTAAAACCCAATACCCCTTTTGCTGTTCCACCTTATCCGATACAAACAGGAAATCCAATCTACGTTAGCTCACAATATTATTGAACCTGCTACCAGTCAACACAATTCCGCAATACATGTTGTGCCTAAACGGGATGATTCAATTCGTCTTGTTTTGGATTCAAGAAAGATCAAGACGATCATCATACCAAAGACGGATAGGCCACTAAGTTTGGATGAAATCTTACTACAGTTTCATGGTGTATCTATTTTTTCCATCTTAGATCTTTGGTTCAGTTTTTACCAAGTAGAATTACACCCCAACTGCCGCAAATACACAGCTTTTCTTTGTTTTGGTATGTTGTCGTTGTTGTTGTCCTCAGTCCTGAGACTGGTTTGATGCAGCTCTCCATGCTACTCTATCCTGTGCAAGCTTCTTCATCTCCCAGTACTTACTGCAACCTACATCCTTCTGAACCTGCTTAGCGTATTCATCTCTTGGTCTCCCTCTACGATTTTTACCCTCCACGCTGCCCTCCAATACTAAATTGGTGATCCCTTGATGCCTCAGAACATGTCCTACCAACCGATCCCTTCTTCTGGTCAAGTTGTGCCACAAACTTCTCCCCAATCCTATTCAATACTTCCTCATTAGTTATGTGATCTACCCATCTAATCTTCAGCATTCTTCTGTAGCACCACGTTTCGAAAGCTTCTATTCTCTTCTTGTCCAAACTATTTATCGTCCATGTTTCACTTCCATACATGGCTACACTCCATACTAATACTTTCAGAAATGACTTCCTGACACTTAAATCTATACTCGATGTTAACAAATTTCTCTACTTCAGAAACGCTTTCCTTGCCATTGCCAGTTTACATTTCATATCCTCTCTACTTTGACCATCATCAGTTATTTTGCTCCCCAAATAGCAAAACTCCTTTACTACTTTAAGTGTCTCATTTCGTAATCTAATTCCCTCAGCATCACCCGACTTAATTCGACTACATTCCATTATCCTCGTTTCGCTTTTGTTGATGTTCATCTTATATCCTCCTTTCAAGACGCTATCCATTCTGTTCAACTGCTCTTCCAAGTCCTTTGCTGTCTCTGACAGAATTACAATGTCATCGGCGAACCTCAAAGTTTTTATTTCTTCTCCATGGATTTTAATACCTACTCCGAATTTTTCTTTTGTTTCCTTCACTGCTTGTCAATATGCAGATTGAATAACATCGGGGAGAGGCTACAACCCTGTCTTACTCCCTTCCCAACCACTGCTTCCCTTTCATGTCCCTCGACTCTTATAACTGCCATCTGGTTTCTGTACAAATTGTAAATAGCTTTTCACTCCCTGTATTTTACCCCTGCCACCTTTAGAATTTGAAAGAGAGTATTCCAGTCAACATTGTCAAAAGCTTTCTCTAAGTCTACAAATGCTAGAAACGTAGGTTTGCCTTTCCTTAATCTTTCTTCTAAGATAAGTCGTAAGGTCAGTATTGCCTCACGTGTTCCAGTATTTCTACGGAATCCAAACTAATCTTCCCTGAGGTCGGCTTCTACTAGTTTTTCCATTCGTCTGTAAAGAATTCGTGTTAGTATTTTGCAGCTGTGGCTTATTAAACTGACTGTACGGTAATTTTTACATCTGTCAACACCTGCTTTCTTTGGGATTGGAATTATTATATTCTTCTTGAAGTCTGAGGGTATTTCGCCTGTTTCATACATCTTGCTCACCAGATGGTAGAGTTTTGTCAGGACTGGCTCTCCCAAGGCCGTCAGTACTTTTGGTAAGTGCTACCAATTTTGCAGACTCCCCTTTGGGTTAACAATATCATCTGCAGCCTTTATCTGTGGACTAAATACTGTGTTGCCACCTCATTTGAAAGACAGGATTACCTCTTATGTGGACGATATTCTCATTGCCGCTTCTTCCTGGCAACAGCATAATGAAATATTGTCTCTACTTCTCCACTCGTTCTCTAGCTTCGGTGTTATAGTAAATTTAGAAAAATCTCAGTTTGGACAAGCTCAAATTAAATTTTTAGGCCATCTTATTTCATCATCCGGAATTCAACCAGACCCCGATAAGCTAACAGCAGTCCATGATATCCAGGTTCCTAGCACAAAAAAGCAACTTCGCAGTTTTCTTGGAATGATAAAGTTTTTTCGGAGGTTCATTAACAGCAAAGCTTTTGGTACGCCAACTTTATGTAAATTAACCGGAAAAAATTCTGTCTAGATCTGGGATAATAATGCTCAAAAGGAATTTGAGACGTTAAAACAGTCTCTTATAGATGCACCCCTGTTATCTCACCCCAACCTTACTACTGATTTTTGCATCACAAGAGACTCCTCAAACGCAGCCCTTGGAGTTCATCTCTTTCAAGAGTTCATTGAAGATGAATCTAAGGTACAAAAATACATCACATTTGCTAGTTGAGTTTTATCTTCTTCAGAAAGAAACTATTCCATCACTGAATTAGAGGCTCTGGCTGTTGTTTGGGCATTTTACAAATTTAGACCTTTTCTTTCTGGTAGACACACCACAGTATACACAGATCATAGAGCACTAGAATTTTTGATGTCAGCTAAACTACACTCCTGGAAATGGAAAAAAGAACACATTGACACCGGTGTGTCAGACCCACCATACTTGCTCCGGACACTGCGAGATGGCTGTACAAGCAATGATCACACGCACGGCACAGCGGACACACCAGGAACCGCGGTGTTGGCCGTCGAATGGCGCTAGCTGCGCAGCATTTGTGCACCGCCGCCGTCAGTGTCAGCCAGTTTGCCGTGGCATACGGAGCTCCATCGCAGTCTTTAACACTGGTAGCATGCCGCGACAGCGTGGACGTGAACCGTATGTGCAGTTGACGGACTTTGAGCGAGGGCGTATAGTGGGCATGCGGGAGGCCGGGTGGACGTACCGCCGAATTGCTCAACACGTGGGGCGTGAGGTCTCCACAGTACATCGATGTTGTCGCCAGTGGTCGGCGGAAGGTGCACGTGCCCGTCGACCTGGGACCGGACCGCAGCGACGCACGGATGCACGCCAAGACCGTAGGATCCTACGCAGTGCCGTAGGGGACCGCACCGCCACTTCCCAGCAAATTAGGGACACTGTTGCTCCTGGGGTATCGGCGAGCACCATTCGCAACCGTCTCCATGAAGCTGGGCTACGGTCCCGCACACCGTGAGGCCGTCTTCTGCTCACGCCCCAACATCGTGCAGCCCGCCTCCAGTGGTGTCGCGACAGGCGTGAATGGAGGGACGAATGGAGACGTGTCGTCTTCAGCGATGAGAGTCGCTTCTGCCTTGGTGCCAATGATGGTCGTATGCGTGTTTGGTGCCGTGCAGGTGAGCGCCACAATTAGGACTGCATACGACCGAGGCACACAGGGCCAACACCCGGCATCATGGTGTGGGGAGCGATCTCCTACACTGGCCGTACACCACTGGTGATCGTCGAGGGGACATTGAATAGTGCACGGTACGTCCAAACCGTCATCGAACCCATCGTTCTACCATTCCTAGACCGGCAAGGGAACTTGCTGTTCCAACAGGACAATGCACGTCCGCATGTATCCCGTGCCACCCAACGTGCTCTAGAAGGTGTAAGTCAACTACCCTGGTCAGCAAGATCTCCGGATCTGTCCCCCATTGAGCATGTTTGGGACTGGATGAAGCGTCGTCTCACGCGGTCTGCACGTCCAGCACGAACGCTGGTCCAACTGAGGCGCCAGGTAGAAATGGCATGGCAAGCCGTTCCACAGGACTACATCCAGCATCTCTACGATCGTCTCCATGGGAGAATAGCAGCCTGCATTGCTGCGAAAGGTGGATATACACTGTACTAGTGCCGACATTGTGCATGCTCTGTTGCCTGTGTCTATGTGCCTGTGGTTCTGTCAGTGTGATCATGTGATGTATCTGACCCCAGGAATGTGTCAATAAAGTTTCCCCTTCCTGGGACAATGAATTCACGGTGTTCTTATTTCAGTTTCCAGGAGTGTATCTCATGGTCGTTTAGTGAGATGAGCTCTCCCGTTACAAGGATTCTCTTTTTCCATTATATATGTACCAGGACTTCAAAATATCGTTGCTGATGCTTTGTCAAGCACTTTAGGCACCGACAATACTGATCCAACCAACACCTTTTGCCATAACAATTTCAGTTTGCTATACATACGCCAGGTCGCACTTGAAAACTTTGTTTCCGATGCCTTGCGCAACATTGCTTCAGAACAGGATAAGGACTCCATCTGGAAAGATGTGAAACAACAATGACGTGATGTTAATAACACCACTCTGCGACAGTATTACTTAATACATAACAATATTCTGTTCTGCCAAATCAAACCTGCTACGACAATTTGGCTGGTTTGTATCCCAGAAGACCTAATTAACAAACTCATTTAGTATGTTCACCTTAGCTACATGCATTATGGACCGCACAAATGTTTTCAGTTGCTCAAAAAAAAAATCTTTTTCAACATGGAAAAACGTATTCGTCAAGTCCTCTCAAAATACAGACTTTGTCAAAAAGAAAAACCACCCACTGTATCCTTTGCTGCTCAGACATTCCCCATCATCCCTTTACGTCTTCGTTAGCTAGCGGCCGCTGATTTATTTGGCCCAATTCCCATTACAAACAGAGTTTATGCCTATGTTTTCGTCTGTGTGGAATTAACTTCAAAATTCGTCACTTTCACCCCATTACATAAAGCTACGACCTGCACTGTTTCATGTGGTTTTACTAAACATTTACTGAAAGAAGTGGGTCATGTAGCATCAGTAACCTCCGACAATGGGCCGCAGTTCCATTCGTGCACTCGGCGATGTACTCTTCAGACTCACAAAATTTCCCCCATTTATATCTCCAGATACCATGGTTCATTGAATCCCGCAGAAAGGTTAATGAAGGAACTGGTGAAATTATTTAAGATTTTTTGTCATGCAAAACACAATGATTGACACAAATACTTCCACATGTTTCAGGATGCAATAAATTCATTATCAAATACTTCCACACAGTTGTCTCCACATCTTGTTCTAAAGAATCAACATCCACCTGACAAGATTAAAGAAATCATATGTTTCCGCAGTCTCGCTGCCTACGGCATCACGAGATTATTCAAATTGCATTACAAAATATTAGGGGAATTACACACGTGTGGGTAATCCCACACAGGCTGATTTACGCAGTTTGAATAGCGCACGCTGTTCTCAGTTGGTGCTACACCCTGCCGGCAGGAGTAACAACTACTATGCGGCTTCTGCCAGCCATTTTCCAGTGGCATTGTCGGAGCAGTGAAGTATTGTTTATTTTCGCCGTGTCTCATGTAATTTTGGTCAGCTATGTTTTGCAAGGTAAGTGCTACTATAAATTGCTTTAATGTAATTCTTGCATATCAACTACTAACCCTAGATGAAACCTTTAATTTAATTGTAGATTTGTCTCGCAATTTGAATTAGGTGCCGAGTTATGCTTAGGTTAGTCATCGAACTTACAGTGGGGTAATGCCACGCAAATGTTGAAGTGCGTGGTATTCCCCCTTGCAGGTTATATTTTCGATACTAACGAGGTTTTTTTTAAATTTCAGACGGCTATATATTACAATGAAAAACCCAGAAAGCAAAATGGATGCAAGAGGAACTTTGTAAGGGTCTTGATGCCATCAAATCTGGAAGAAAAATACGAGAAGTATCAAGAGCTTTTGGGATTCATGAAGCTACTCTGCGAACGAGATTGAACGTTAAAAGTAGCGAGGGTCCAAAACTTGGAAGAAACCCAACATTTTCGACAGAACAGGAAAATGAGATTAGGGATCATGTTATTACAATGGCCAAGCTGCTCTATGGCATTACATGCATCCAGCTGCGAAAGATTGCATTTGAGTATGCAGAGGCTAACAACATTGCAAAAAATTTTGGTAAGTCATCTAGTTAGCTGGAAAGGATTGGCTAGCTCTATTTTTAAAAAGAAACCCAAGTATTAGCATGGGAAAACCAGAAGCAACTAGCATTAACAGAACACAGGCATTTAATGAAGAAGAGGTTAGTGCATATTTTAAAAACTTAGAACATGTCTTTGAAAAATATAAATTTAAAGAGTGGAGAGTGTTCAACGTCAATGAAATGAGCATAAATACTGTACAAAAGCCCAAGAGAATTTTGGCTCCTAAAGGTGTTAAACAAATAGGTGGGGCCACATTTTGGGAAAGGGGGAAAAACGTGACTGTGATATGTTGTTTCAGTGCTGCTGGTACCTACATCCCACCTATGTTTATCTTCCCCAGGAAGAGGATGTCATATCTCTTAACTAAAGGTGGACCAGTTGGAGCAATATATGGTTGTTCCGTCAATGGCTGGTCCAATGAGTCATTATTTTTCAAATGGATCCAACATTTTCAGAACAATGTAAAATCAACTATTGATTACCCTGTGCTGCTGATTTTAGATAATAACAGCAGCCACATTTCACTTGAAATTTTTGAATATTGTAAAAAAACATTCTATTGTCATGGTAACCATACCTCCACACACTTCTCACAAGCTTCAACCACTAGATGTTACATTCTTTTCTTCTTTGAATCAGCCTTCAATCGTGAGTGTGACATGTACATGAAGTCACAGGTGTATCAAAAAATTACACCATATGAGTTAGCAGAAATTTTTAATAAGGCATATATTAAGGTCACTACCATGGACAAGGGGCAGTCAGGTTTTAAGGCAGGTGGGATTTCCTCTTTCAATCCAAACAAACTTCAGCATGACGACTTACAACGATGTGAGATCTTAAGAGATGTTGTCCTTGAAGATGAAGAGGTTCTGACTGCAACAAATGGAAACGAAGTGGTTGCATCTACAAACGAGCCACATATCCCCAAAAGGAGACAATAACAGATTCCTGGATCTCCAGTAGAAGATGTTCCACTTCTAGTAGGCCTAGAAGAGGTCACAACATCAACTAAAAGTGCATGTGTCAAGCACGTTATTGTATTTGACATATCTCCTGTTCCAAAACAAAAACAGCTTCTTCCTAAGACGAAACAAGCCAAGGGAAAGCCTAAGGGAAAGTCAGTGATCCTTACAGCAACTCCAGAGAAGAATAAACTGCTAACACAGTTATCAATAAAGAAACAAAAAGAAGCCATGAAAAAGAAATCTGAAGGTAACAAGAAAAGAAATCTTAAGGAGAAAGCAGATAAGTGGAGAAATCTGCAACTTAAAAAAGTCTCGAAGAAGAAATAGGCATTATATAAAAAGAAACACCACCAAGAAAGTGAAAGTAGCAGCGACGATGACCTAAATCTGGACTTGCAGAACATTTGCAATGACGTTGAAATGGATGATATCGATCCATTGGCGATTTCAGAAGATGTCTGTTTAGTTTGTGGAGAGTTTGGGAAAGATGGAGAAATATGGTAGCGATGTATTTCTTGTAGCAGATGGAGCCATGAAGAACGTAGTGGCTGGAGCACTCCAAAAGGTTGCAAGTGCGATTTTTGCTGTATGAGAAAATGAACTCTTTTCACATCAATAAAAATGTAAAAAACGAAAATTATAAAAGATGTTTGTAGAATTACATTATTTCATTCTTAAATATACTGTTTACTATTTGTTGTAACTAATAAGCAAATAAAAATAGCAAGTATTGTACATTTTTATGGTTTGTTTGTTTTGCGTGCTATTACCCAGTACTTTGCGTGTCATTGCCCTCAGGGGTGGGGAACACCACCCATTTGCACTTTTTTTTATTTTAATGTTCAAAATTAAGGTACCGTTTATAACTATTTACAGACGATTGGAATATGTGGAGAAATGTCGATTGTATGGGATGTACCTATTTTCGTAGGTTTTAATGACGTAACGAATGGTTCACGTCGATTTTTCCTTAGGTGCGTGTATTTCCCCCACTCTTCCCTAAGCGAGCTGCTTACCAACGGCTGTGCCAATTGAAGCCACCAAAGAGGAATATTTCTTTTCAAGTAGGAGACAAAGTTCTGGTCCGCTCCCACAGGCTATACCATAAAGCCCACAATCTATGTCAAAAATTCTTTGTGTTATATAATGGTCCATATCAAGTAGTTCGTATAGCACATCCTAATGCACTTAAAATCCAAACCTTACATAGAAAAAAATCACGTGGTGTACATCATATCACAAACTACAAACATTTCATCGAATAGACAGTACTGTTTTCTTTGGTAACATTTTGGGTTTCACTACTTCGGTTTATTACAGTAAATTCCAGCTACGTATGTCCAGCTATTTTACTTATGTTATTTCCCCCTGTCCCAGGCATTGTTTGTGGACATGTAGCACATCTGCAGCTGTAGCCTGGAACCCTCATTAGGGCCTGTGTGGCACAAATTCCTGTCAGCTGGCGGTAGGCCATAGTGGCTACAACACGCACCACTGGTGGGACAGACCTTTTTCACTCATTAGCCCTGTGCCATACGAATTCCACTTATAGCAGGCGGTCGGCCATACAGGTATATTTCCACTCGTAGCCCCAACAAGCAACATCAGTGGGACACAATTTTTTTTCACATCGTTAGTCCTGTGTTGCGCGCATTTCTTTTCCAGAGTGCAAACATTTAGAATATTTCCCTGTACAAAAGCTCCAAATAACACGACCTGTGTTGCGTACTGGCATTATGATAAAGACATGGGTTCGGAGAAATCTTTTTCTGGAGACAGCTTAGTAGTGTTACCTGCTTTCTATCCAGAGCACTATATGTTTCTTACTTATTGTAATAACCTGGTATTATTTCAGAACGTTGCTGATGAATTAAATTATTGTTTTTGGTGAAACTCTTTTCATACTGGCATTTGAAGTTGAAATTACAGTTGAGAATTTTGGTCATCAAATTGATGTTGATACTTTCTACATGATATCTTTGGTCCTATTTTTTGTTGGATGATCACCTCTGTTACTTTACAATGACTACATTGAACTATATTTATATTACATAATGACACTAACTGTAAGAAGATTTTGTCTTAACAAGGCCACTTTGTATTTTGATGTTAAGCTAGTGGTACCAATTTTCCTGAAGTTTACCTAGGGTTTTTGTGCTAAAGGATGTAATATCAATATTTACAATGAACATAAGAAGATGAGATTAAGGATTTTGATGGTTTTAAGATATTTGAAGAAAGGGAGTGTTCATACAAGTTTTTAAGAAGATATTTGAAGCATACAAGCAGAATGAGATATTGGACATGACAAGTGATGATTAGCGAATACTGTGTGCTGAAGTTACGACCATAGCAATATGAAGTATGAGTGATGTTCTTCTACATTTACCAGAAATGTCGATGGTGATTTTCTGACGAGTTTCATAATTAAGTTTAATACTATTTAACAATTAATGTTCTCCACAGTGTTTAAGAACAAGGATCAACTATTTTTACGATGTACCAACTTTAACAGAATTTACCTTTGTCAGAATACCTTCATTTTATGTTCTCATTTGAGATGTTTTAATAACAGTCTTGTTACCATGGACAATAAAATATTCAGGTAGTATCATGACGGGTACTTTGGTACGATACAAGCAACACTTCCACAGATGTTTGATGCTATTATCCAGTTCTCTTCACTGCCGTAACTTTCATTTCCAACCCTTTCCTTTTACAATAAGCAAATACTCTTCTCTGGAAACTTAACATTTTGTCTCGAATTATATACTGTTTATTAATTTTGAGCTATTTTTCAGATACCATTAATGAAATAATACGATGAATTGGGATTACTAGAGTCCAATTGGGATTGTTTTTGGACTCATTGTTGACCATCCACTCAAGACTTACTTCATTACATACTACAAGCATCCTTTAATAATTTTTTCTCTTATACCCACAACACCACAAGTATCATAATTCTTACCTTTTATGATGTCTGTGTGCTACCTTCTATGTTGCCTTTTTCTCTTTTCACGTGTTTTTCAAGGAAAGATATAAACATCTGTTACTATCTCTTTGGTTATCACGTGTGCTATGCTTTGCTTTATGAGTCTCTACACTTTTATTTTCTGTTAGTGTTACCTATTTCAGGATTAAGATAATGTTATGTTCTATGCTTTCAGTTAAAATTTTTGTTTTGTATTGGCCTGCTATTTTCGCTTTATTATCTGAAGTTGACATGTTACATTTTATTGCAGTTATTTCTGTACTTTGAATGATTATTATTTCTTGTTTATGCTAGACTGATTACGGATCTTTTAATCAATGTTTTTTTTTCCTTTGTGCTTTGTGACACTAATTATGTTGCCACTTACTATACATATATTGTTCTATTTATACACACTTTTGATTTGTCACACTATTATTTTCCGAGACATGGCAGTACCTCTTCTTGGCTTAGCTCAGCGTTTTGTCCATTTCTAATGCCTGTTCCTTAAGTGTGATACTATTTTCATTCTTCATTAATATAATGTTACTGTGTTTTTGTTTCCATGACAATCATGTTTTTGGTGTACCATAACTACCATTATATTCAGCTACAGTAATTAGTATCCTCTTTACTGTCTCTATCCATCGTTTATTCAAGTAAGTTTAGTTCCTCTTTTTCTCACAAATAGTTTCCATTATTGATATTATTTCAACACTTGATAAAACATTGTCCTTGTGGTCTACACAAACAACTAATGGGGTAGAGGGTTGTTATTCTTTAACTGACACATCATGTGGCATTGGTGCCCCATATTCTTGTGCTCTGTAGAACTCATTCTTCCTTTCTGAGTTCTCAGTTTACTCTTCTTTCTGTTCTAAATATTTTTCTTGTTTTTCTAAGATATCTGTATAACTGTCCTCTGATAGGTAAACAACTTTTTTTAAGAATTGTACTGAAAAGAAATAAGATTTATACTGTGAAGTTAAAAAACTTATTCAGACCTTATCAAAACTCATATTTCAGAAGGTTGTATAAAACTTGTAAAGGCATTACCTGTCAATACTTAATGTAAAGTTAACTCTAAAATGACTACTGCAATTGAGGAGGTTGTTGTTGTTGTTGTGGTCTTCAGTCCTGAGACTGGTTTGATGCAGCTCTCCATGCTACTCTATCCTGTGCAAGCTTTTTCATCTCCCAGTACCTACTGCAACCTACATCCTTCTGAATCTGCTTAGTGTATTCATCTCTTGGTCTCCCCCTACGATTTTTACCCTCCACGCTGCCCTCCAATACTAAATTGGTGATCCCTTGATGCCTCAGAACATGTCCTACCAACCGATCCCTTCTTCTGGTCAAGTTGTGCCACAAACTTCTCCCCAATCCTATTCAATATTTCCTCATTAGTTATGTGATCTACCCATCTAATCTTCAGCATTCTTCTGTAGCACCACATTTCGAAAGCTTCTATTCTCTTCTTGTCCAAACTATTTATCGTCCATGTTTCACTTCCATACATGGCTACACTCCATACGAATACTTTCAGAAACGACTTCCTGATACTTAAATCTATACTCGATGTTAACAAATTTCTCTTCTTCAGAAACGCTTTCTTTGCCATTGCCAGCCTACATTTTATATCATCTCTACTTCGACCATCATCAGTTATTTTGCTCCCCAAATAGCAAAACTCCTTTACTACTTTAAGTGTCTCATTTCCTAATCTAATTCCCTCAGCATCACCCGACTTAATTAGACTACATTCCATTATCCTTGTTTTGCTTTTGTTGATGTTCATCTTATATCCTCCTTTCAAGACACTGTCCATTCCATTCAACTGCTCTTCCAAGTCCTTTGCTGTCTCTGACAGAATTACAATGTCATCGGAGAACCTCAAAGTTTTTATTTCATCTCCATGAATTTTAATACCTACTCCGAATTTTTCTTTTGTTTCCTTTACTGCTTGCTCAATATACAGATTGAACAACATCGGGGACAGGCTACAACCCTGTCTTACTCCCTTCCCAACCACTGCTTCCCTTTCATGTCCCTCGACTCTTATAACTGCCATCTGGTTTCTGTACAAATTGTAAATAGCCTTTCACTCCCTGTATTTTACCCCTGCCACCTTCAGAATTTGAAAGAGAGTATTCCAGTCAACATTGTCAAAAGCTTTCTCTAAGTCTAGAAATGCTAGAAACGTAGGTTTGCCTTTCCTTAATCTTTCTTCTAAGATAAGTCGTAAGGCCAGTATTGCCTCACGTGTTCCAGTGTTTCTACGAAATCCAAACTGATCTTCGCCGAGGTTGGCTTCTACTAGTTTTTCCATTCGTCTGTAAAGAATTCGTGTTAGTATTTTGCAGCTGTGACTTATTAAGCTGATAGTTCGGTAATTTTCACATCTGTCAACACCTGCTTTCTTTGGGATTGGAATTATTATATTTTTCTTGAAGTCTGAGGGTATTTCACCTGTTTCATACACCTTGCTCACCAGATGGTGGAGTTTTGTCAGGACTGGCTCTCCCAAGGCCGTCAGTAGTTCCAATGGAATATTGTCTACTCCAGGGGCCTTGTTTCGACTCAGGTCTTTCAGTGCTCTGTTAAACTCTTCACGCAGTATCATATCTCCCATTTCATCTTCATCTACATCCTCTTCCATTTCCATAATATTGTCCTCAAGTACATTGCCCTTGTATAGACCCTCTATATACTCCTTCCACCTTTCTGCTTTCCCTTCTTTGCTTAGAACTGGGTTTCCATCTGAGCTCTTGATATTCATACAAGTCGTTCTCTTATCTCCAAAGGTCTCTTTAATTTTCCTGTAGGCGGTATCTATCTTACCCCTAGTGAGATAGGTCTCTACATCCTTACATTTGTCCATTAGCCATCCCTGCTTAGCCATTTTGCACTTCCTGTCGATCTCATTTTTTAGACGTTTGTATTCCTTTTTGCCTGTTTCACTTACTGCATTTTTATATTTTCTCCTTTCATCAATTAAATTCAATATTTCTTCTGTTACCCAAGGATTTCTACTAGCCCTCGTCTTTTTACCTACTTGATCCTCTGCTGCCTTCACTACTTCATCCCTCAAAGCTACCCATTCTTCTTCTACTGTATTTATTTCCCCCATTCCTGTCAATTGCTCCCTTATGCTCTCCCTGAATCTCTGTACAACCTCTGGTTCTTTTAGTTTATCCAGGTCCCATCTCCTTAAATTCCCACCTTTTTGCAGTTTCTTCAGTTTTAATCTACACGTCATAACCAATAGATTGTGGTCAGAGTCCACATCTGCCCCTGGAAATGTCTTACAATTTAAAACCTGGTTCCTAAATCTCTGTCTTACCATTATATAATCTATCTGATACCTTTTAGTATCTCCAGGGTTCTTCCATGTATACAACCTTCTTTCATGATTCTTAAACCAAGTGTTAGTTATGATTATGTTGTGCTCTGTGCAAAATTCTACCAGGCGGCTTCCTCTTTCATTTCTGTCCCCCAATCCATATTCACCTACTATGTTTCCTTCTCTCCCTTTTCCTACACTCGAATTCCAGTCAACCATGACTATTAAATTTTCGTCTCCCTTCACAATCTGAATAATTTCTTTTATTTCATCATACATTTCTTCAATTTCTTCGTCATCTGCAGAGCTAGTTGGCATATAAACTTGTACTACTGTAGTAGGTGTGGGCTCCGTATCTATCTTGGCCACAATAATGCGTTCACTATGCTGTTTGTAGTAGCTTACCCGCATTCCTATTTTCCTATTCATTATTAAACCTACTCCTGCATTACCCCTATTTGATTTTGTGTTTATAACCCTGTAGTAACCTGACCAGAAGTCTTGTTCCTCCTGCCACCGAACTTCACTAATTCCCACTATATCTAACTTCAACCTATCCATTTCCCTTTTTAAATTTTCTAACCTACCTGCCCGATTAAGGGATCTGACATTCCACGCTCCGATCCGTAGAACGCCAGTTTTCTTTCTCCTGATAACGACATCCTCTTGAGTAGTCCCCGCCCGGAGATCCGAATGGGGGACTATTTTACCTCCGGAATATTTTACCCAAGAGGACGCCATCATCATGTAATCATACAGTAAAGCTGCATGCCCTCGGGAAAAATTACGGCTGTAGTTTCCCCTTGCTTTCAGCCGTTCGCAGTACCAGCACAGCAAGGCTGTTTTGGTTATTGTTACAAGGCCAGATCAGTCAATCATCCAGACTGTTGCCCTTGCAACTACTGAAAAGGCTGCTGCCCCTCTTCAGGAACCACACGTTTGTCTGGCCTCTCAACAGATACCCCTCCGTTGTGGTTGCACCTACGGTACGGCTATCTGTATCGCTGAGGCACGCAAGCCTCCCCACCAACGGCAAGGTCCATGGTTCATGGGAGGTTATTGTAATCATTAATATTATATATGACTATGAATCACTTGTAAATAGAGTCATAATGATCATTTCAATACAGCATTGTTACTTAGTGTGAGATTCTATTCACCTTAAAGACATACAAACCTTCATCTTGTAACAAATGTCTGCTGCATAGTGTTCTTATTATGGTATACTACCTTTAGTAGGAATTTTTTTGCACATAGATTCTATAAAAGTAACACTGTTATCGCTACAGAGTATGTGATGTTATTGTTACCTTCAAGATATATAAAAATATTGCAACAAATATCCACTGCATACAGTTATTGTATATTACTTTTAATATTAATTTCTTGCACAATGATAATATCAGTGTAACTAAGATTAGGTTTCTGTCATTATGACAAACGTATTTTGTAAATTTTTGTAACTGAGCGTCAGACTAAGCTGTCTCCTGACAGAACATACAGTCTGCATTTGCGAGAATCTCATGATTGTGTTTAAGAGTCAGAGTGGACTGCCACCTGACATGACGAGCAGCCTGAGTCTACATTAATATAAGTGAAACTCAGACTGAACTGCCACCTGACATACTAATGCCGGCCAGAGTGGCCAAGCTGTTCTAGGTGCTTCAGTCTGGAACCGCGTGACAGATACTGTCACAGGTTCGAATCCTGCCTCAGGCATGGATGTGTGTGATGTCCTTACGTTAGTTAGGTTTAAGTAGTTCTAAGTTCTAGGGGACTGATGACCTCAGAAGTTAAGTCCCACAGTGTTCAGAGAATTTTCTGAGCCACCTGACATACTAACCAGTCTGAGTCTATGAGAATATAGCGAAAGTCAGTGTGAGCTACCTTCTCACATCAAATGTGTCCTATAACTAATTGAATATCACGACTTTAAGTATATGTCAGTGTGAGCTACCACCTGACATAACATGTGTTCTATGAGTGATAGAATATCATAATTGTAACTAAATGTCAGTATGTGCTGTCACCTGACTTGACATATATTTTACAGTCAGAGTGTTTCATCACCTGAGACCCCTGTCTGTGACATAATACAGATTTTCATTACGGTAATCGAAACATGGTGAGTTATCCCCTGACTTAACAAGTATTCTATGTTTACAATAAGGTGGCTCAGTGTGTTCCATCACCTTATGCCCACACTTCTTCAATCTTATTGTACTACTGACTATTAAAGTCAGTGTCTCCTATCACCTGATGTGACGTGTACTGTACAATCGACATTATTTGTGGCTCAGTGTGTTTCATCACCTGAGGCTGCACATTTTACTACAGTTTACAATTAGCCTCACTGTAAACTGTCACCTAACGTGACATGTCTTCTTAATTAACTATTGTCAATGAAACTCAGCGTGTACTCTAGGGCTACTACAAGATAATTATTGTAACTGAAAGTCAGTATATGCTGTCACCTGATGTGACACATATTTTATATTTAATTCTACTATTACTTAAAGTATCTTATTGCGTTATTTCACTGGCATTAAGAGTTCTTTATGAGACAGTTATGCACATTTGCTGTTATATGATTAACTTCTAGCGGATATTTAACTATTTTATGTATTTTACCTCACCTTCTAAATTTCAGTTTGGTAAAGTTGATGTTATTTGGGGTATTTTACCTCACATTTCTATGCTTCTATTTTGTAACTTTTAATACTAATACTAACAATATTTGAGAAACATCTATTTAGAAATCTAAGTGTATTCTGCATTTTACCTCACATTCTACATTTCTGTATTATAACATTTGAGGTTATTTGAGACACTTCAACTGAAAAATCTAAATACCTTATGTATTTTATCTCACATTGTATTCTTCCATTTTGTAAATTTTGGTTGGTATTTGATACACTTCTCTTAATAATCTAAATATGTGATGTCTTTGCCCGACATTTATGTGTTACTGTTTTGTACATTTTGATGTTCTTTGATTCACTGTGATTTGAAAATCTAGTGATATTATGCATTTTACTTCTCATTCCATGTTTCTATTGGCAAATTTTATTGCTGTGTAATACTCATTTGATTGGAATACTATGTATGTTTTGTATTGTATCTTACATTGTATTTTTTTACGAATTTCGTGGGGAAATCTGTGCTTACTGCACAGATCCCCCACAAAATTCTGGTCCAGCGGACGAGGAAGTTGTGAAAGGTATGTGCTAAGGTCTGATCAGGGTAGATCCAAAACATAAAGTCGATAGTTGCCAACCGGAAGGTGGAGTGAGCATAATATCTTTGAGAAGGAGTATCTTTGATGGTTAAGAGAGCTGGGTGCGTGCAGTAAAAAACTCGGGAGTCGCAGATAGGTGCCCAGAGGAAGCAGACCTGTGGTCACAGCTTTAAGATAAGATTCATGCTACGCAGTTTACACTGAGCATACTTTAGCACGTTAATGGGAGAAGCCGTATAATGATTTCAAAATGGTTTTTGTTAGATAATGTTCAGAGTTAGGATTTGTATGTCCAAGGTTTGACGCAGTAAACCTTTTGTAAATTTTTTTGTTGGAGTGATTTGTGCTACAAAACTGTTGGAAATGGTAGTTTTTGTGTATGCCTTAAAATTTTAACAATATACAGAGTGGTCCATTGATAGTAACGGGGCCAAATATCTCACGAAATAAGCATCAAACGAAAAAACTGCAAAGAACTAAATTCGTCTAGCTTGAAGGCGGAAACCAGATGGCGCTGTGGTTGGCCCGCTAGATGGCGCTGCTATAGGTCAAACGGATATCAACGGCGTTTTTTTAAATAGGAACCCTCATTTTTATTACATATTCGTGTACTATGTAAAGAAATATGAATGTTTTAGTTGCACCACTTTTTTCGCTTTGTGATACATGGCGCTGTAATAGTCGCAAACATATGGCTCACAAATTTTAGACGAACAGTTGGTAACAGGTAGGTTTTTTAAATTAAAATACAGAAGGTAGGTACGTTTGAACATTTTATTTCGGTTGTTCCAATGTGTTACATGTACCTTTGTGAACTTATCATTTCTGAGAACGCATGCTGTTACAGCGTGATTACGTGTAAATACCACATTAATGCAATAAATGCTCAAAATGATGTCCATCAACCTCAATGCATTTGGCAATACGTGTAACGACATTCCTCTCAACAGCGGGTAGTTCGCCTTCCGTAACGTTCGCACGTGCATTGACAATGCGCTGATGCATGTTGTCAGGGGTTGTCAGTGGATCACGATAGCAAATATCCTTCAACTTTCCCCACATAGCGCCATCTGGTTTCCCCTTTCAAGCTTTTTCGCCTGACGCTTATTTCGTGAAATACGAAATATGGCCCGGTCACGATCAATGGACCTCCCTGTAGATATATATTGAGATCAACATTGTGTTTAAATCTAACAGTCTGAATCATAATCCACATCGTTTGCTTGTATTTAAAATGAAAATGAGCCGTAAAGTAAAGTTATCCACCAAATGAAAGAAAGTAAAGAAAATGAGGCCTCTATGCAATATATATGTGCAGTTCATGGTATGAAATCGATTTTCAGAAAAGTTATCAAAGTTATTTCAAATAAATAATTTTACGCCATTGCACAACTGGTATTATTCAGTCAAGATATAATTCCATTAAGTAAACATCAGGGCCAAAAGTAAATTTTTCAGTACCATGTTAATGCTATTGCACAAACAGCATTATTCTCTTAAGCTTGATTTCTGAGTCAAATACTTGTTTCATTACTGGCAAAATGGAGGAGTGCACGAAACAAGTTCGCAGATGCAGTCAGATGCAGGTTTATTGAATAATTATTTTGGAACAATTTTATCTCTGATACTTTCACTAATTAAAAAGGAAACAATTTTATCTATGATACTATCAAAGTGTCTGGCACAGTTGATAGATCGGTTACTGCTGCTACTGTAGGGAAGCAGCCTGCTCACACTGTCTGAAATTCACATCAGTCTATACATTGTGTGCCAGCCTAGTCCGCTGTAACTAGCTCTGACGTCATAAATGTTGTGCAATACTTTAAAAATCAAGTAAATAACCTAAAATGTTTCTAGCATGTCAGAAGTAATGCTAAATTAATATGTGCTGAATATCAGTTCGATAACTTTAACCATTTTCGAAATTTGGACATTTTTCTGTAAAAATCATTGGCGCAACAGAAAAGAGCTAGAGACTTAAAAATTTATATTTAGATTCCTTTTTCATAATTATTTAATAGAAACAGTCTTCTGGATCTCACAAATTAAGATTTTAGTTGAAATTCATGATTTTCTGGTTTTTGTCTTAAAAATTAAGGAAGCAAGATAGATTAAGTAGGCTAATAAATAAGGCTAGGATGTTTAAATTTAAGTAGAAGGGAGATCAGCTATAATCATGAAGATGTGAGAAGTTTCAACTCAATAACTGTGAAACTATAGCGATAGCGTATCTCCAAAGGGCAGGTTCAGAGCTCGTCTACTGCGTGTAGTGTAATTAAACTAATTCTCTCGCCCAAAATATTTAACTTAGCCACATCAGACTTTTATTATGATTACTTACCTGTGTGTTGAATGCACATTTAAATTGAGAGCTTCATCGGCCATCAGCAAAGGAAGCGATGATTTATTCAATAACTTAAAGTGGTGCATTACTAGCCCAGCAGCTAGTCGGGAGAGCCGATTTGATCAGGCGTTCACTTAGCCGTCCGCACCGCGGCTTTATATATAAGAACGCTGCGCGAGGAAGCAAGGCGCCAGTTCTCTCCAGACGCTGAATAGCACACCAGATGTGTCGGGAGTCGAGTCACGTCGGTATCATTGCTATAAACAGCCTCAGATGCCGTATTAAGTTACTCGGGATATGCGTAACCATTTTCGAGTGAAGTGTTAATTCTGGGATGACTTTAATTATCTATCTTCAGTTTGCGCATGTCGTTTTTTCACGTGCCGCCGCAGGACAGACATTCTACCATTATTTAGCGTGGCGTTTGATGAGCATTATCATCAAATTATGGCGAGCATTCACTTAAACATTTAATTTGGACAGTTATAGTTGCATCAGCGCATTAGACTCTGAACTGCTCTGTTAGTTAGACTGTGTGGATTCTTTTTTTTTTTTTTTTTCATCTGTGACTTTCAGAATACAGAGAACGTTTCTTTTCACGATCGTTTTTGATTATGAATCCCAGACAATCTCCTAATTCCTCAGAGCTATAAGCTGTAGCTATAAGTGTATTTCTCAGATGAAGTGGGTACTAGGAATTCTAATTACAGGCTTCACGTTTTGCTAATCACTTTCCGGTTGCCAAAATTGTAGTTAGAGAGCCAGTGTTGAGAACGGCAAAACAACAGCATAAATAATAGGAACATTTTAAACAACAATTATTCCACCCGTCGCCCCACATATGGTTAAATCGGCCGGGAACACTGCAATAATTTCTACATTACAAAACATTTTTATTGAATAACAACAATAAATAGCCACCAGCCGCCCCACACT
The DNA here is from genome assembly GCF_023864345.2 of Schistocerca serialis cubense. Lineage (NCBI taxonomy): Eukaryota > Metazoa > Arthropoda > Insecta > Orthoptera > Acrididae > Schistocerca > Schistocerca serialis. The sequence goes on from NC_064641.1 coordinate 262,100,689, forward strand.
ACAATGGCAGGTTATCAAGATTTAAGTCAGTTTGAACGTTATGTTATAGTCGGTGCACGAGCAATAGGACACAGCATCACTGAGGTAGCGACGAAGTGGGAATTTTCCCATGCGAACATATCATGAGTGTACCGTGAATATCAGGAATCCGATAAAACATCAAATCTCCGACATCCTTGCGGCCGTAAAAAGATCCTGCGAGAGCGGGAGCAACTACAACTGAAGAGAATCGTTTAGCGTGACAAAAGTCAACCCTTCCAAAAAAAGGTTTCAATGCGGGGCCATGAACCATTTAATGAAACATCATCGATATGGGCTTTCCGAACAGAAGGCTCACTCTTGTACCCTTGATGACTGCAGTATACAAAGCTTTACGCCTCGCCAGGGCCCGTCATCATCGACAATGAACTGTTGACTACTGGAAACATGTTACCAGGTCTGATGAGAGTCGTTCCAAATTATATCGGGCGGATGGACGTGTACGGGTATGGAGACTACCTCATGAATCCGTGGACCCTGCTTTTGAGCAGGAGACTTTCGAGTTGATGGAGATTATGTAATGGCGTGAGGGGTGTCCAGTTGGAGTGATATGGGACCTCTGATACGTCTAGATACGACACGTGACACGTGTGTAAGAATGCTGTCTGATCACCTGCATCCATTCATGTCCATTGTGCATTCCGACGGACTTGGACAATTCCAACAGGCTAATGCGATACTCCACACGTCCAGAATTGCTACAGAGTGGCACCAGGAACACTCTTTTGAGTTTAAACACTTTTGCTGGCACCAACCTCCCCAGACATGAACATTATCCAGTACGTCAGAGTTGCCTTGCAGTGTGCTGCTCAGAAGAGGGAAGTGCCCTATAGGTTTTAATGAGTGAGTTTGCGAGTACCAAACTAAGGGACTTAAATGGCCGTATCTTTTTATAGGACTTAGAAGTTAACGTTTATCACATCAACAAACGACCATAGACCTTATTATGTGGCACAAATTTCTACTTGATGCGTGTACCCGTTTTGAGAAAATGGGTTTTGAACTGTCGGACAGAGACATAGACAGACAGACGGACGACAAAGTTCTCCCATAAGGGTCCAGTTTTTACCGATTTTGGTACGAAGTCCTAAAAACGAAAAGATATACAAGCTAAAGCAGTGTGTTCTGGCGCTGGAAGGAGGAATGAAATGGATTGTAGACTTCTTATAAGATTATTATGAATTCTTTCTAATTGATTGTGACCTCTTATAGATTTCTTATGGCCTGCTAAAAACTTATATTGAGTAATTGCCAAATAAAACTATTTCACAATGGTGATAAACTTATACAAGCGACTATGCTCAGAAATAACATTGCACTGTTTTGCATCAGACGATCATTATCGTCCCTCCCTCCCCCTCCTCGCCCTCACCATATGAATACCGAACCTACGACACCTGGAGAGAAACGGAAGTCGGAAGTGAAAAAGGTCATACAGTCATGGCGGGAGGGGGGAGGGGAGCGTTATACACCATTTTTTTTCCTGTTCACAGATTATACAAAAGTCTTCGAAAAAGTAAACAGACAGTTATAATTACAGATATTAAGAGAAGTTGCATACAAATGCATGTTACACAGGCATGTAACACAGGTAATTCATGTCTACAATAATAAAAGAGCCCGTATAATTTGCCATAATGAGTAAGGAACAGAGGATGTTAACTTAGGAGTTCGACAAGGTTGCAGAGTTTCACCATCGTTCTTTAATATATACGTTGACGAAATGGTCCGGAAACGCGAAATGAAGCTATAAAATTACACACAGGATTTTAAGCAACAAGATTATGTAATGACGATGCCATTTGTAGATGATCAATTTTTAACCTCGATTATTGAAGATGGATTGCAAAGAGGTACCAATACATTACACAAAGTATATCACGTATAAAAAATGTCATATCTATACAAAACACAATAGCCATGGCTTTCAATAGGAAACACACTGTAATAATAAAAACAGTAATAGAACGCAAGATCATAGAGCAAGAAGATAGATTAAAACTTTTAGGGACCATCCTAACGTGCAGAAGAGACCCAGATCAAAGATATAAAACTGACCTCAGTTACCTAAAAAGATCTCGTCAAAATAAATAAGAACAGAAACTTATCTTAAATTTTATAAACTTATGCTCGTACCAACATTGTTGTAATGGAGCGCTTCTTAGGTAATGAACAAAAAATATATACCGAAACTGCCGGCTAATGAAATGGATTGTTTGGGTGATTTAACTGTGGCAACCCTGATGTATCAGCTTGAAAGGAAAATGTGATATGTTTTAACTCATCCGGTTTACCTTGTAAGTATAATTTTGTAAGTATAATTTTGCACCCATATTCTTATTGAGTTACGTCATTTTCGGCAAAATTGTATCTTTTTAATTTTTTTCTGTTTCTATGTTGACAAATATCCCTTTGTTAAGGTCTATGACCGAAATGGGTAGATAATACATAGGTCAAATAAAACAGCTGATGATTAAAATACATTTTCTAAAGATATCCCATCTGTTGGGAATGGATGGGGTAAGATTTTCACCAAATTTTTGGCAATATATTCCTCACGGTAAAATAAGTATTGGAAGACCAGCAAAAGGATGGAAGGAGAACCTGTAGCTGCAGCAAGCCGAGAAAGATCTAACGCCCAACATAAGAAGAAGGAGAATAAGAAAATTATGCGCCATTTGTCGACACGATATAGCTTCCTTCTATTTAGAACCATTAGAATCATTTACCCTATCAATAGCTCTAGAGAACTTTGTAGCACTTTGTTAATTCTGAATGAAAGTACTTCGGATTCTTTTAAAGTGCTAACGGCAATAGCCGAATTCTTCGCTTCACTGTTGCTACTGTGCACGCCAAACCCGCAGTATTAACACTACGTCCAACTGCGACGTCGCTTCTCTTTTGTTCCCTCAAAGGTATGATAGAAAGCCGAGAGCGATCAAAGGGGAACAGGGCGTCAGTTTTGTTTCTCCATCAAGGTAACGGGCGCTTTTATTCGACAAGGGCTCGTGCATTTGCCTCTGACGGTGGAGTTGCCAGTACGAAATTCTGCTCGCGTGTTACATATTATCCCTCTTCAGAATTCCGGTTGTACGTTGAACTTGCACTGAGGACAAAAGCATTCTACACTCACTTCCTCTTGCTTCTAAAAAGAAAAATTGTTCCACCCCACTTAACCGTCTTTCACAGATTCTGGATGCATTCTTCTTCGAGCTGTTCCAGTTTCTTTTACACTCTTCTCCCGTGTACCCAGGTAGAGCAAAATCGTATGAACGCACTGCTACCGGATTTTCGTACGTTCTTTTCTGACCTACTTGTAACCCATTTATGTCAATTTTTCCCTTATACTGTACCATCTGTGGTCTTATAAGCCACTCAGTGCTCTACTTATACCGAACGTCGAACTGCAGTTGCCTGTGCGTGCTGATCAAAGATCTGTGTCGAATTTTTCTTGCTTAATTACAACATGGGTACCCTCGAAGCGCCATTAGAACGCAAAATGAGATGCTTTCTCATTCTGTGGAAACGTGAGACTATCGCGTGAGATGTTCCAGATTTCTGAAGAAGAACAAAATGAACTGTTTCAGAACTAATGCAATATACGGTAGTGGTTCTACTATATTATTTCAAAACTCGAGCATGCTCCGGACATTGACAGGTTGCTCATAAATTTGATTCTGCCTTTTTTTCCACACAAACTTTACTCAAATATTCCACTCTCATGCAAAATACTACCAAGAGGTGCTGTACAAACCGCTCAATTACTTACCATATTATCCATGTCCTTAAGTATGTGTATTCGATAAAATCGAGTGTCGTAAACAACAAAAACTGATTTTATAAAATTTTTCTGCGTTTGTGACCACATTGTCAATATATAAAACTACCGACGTTTCGGTCGCTGTCGCAAACCTCCTTCAGGGTGGAAGAAGGTCATTTGCAACACGGACCGAAACGTCGGTTGCTTTATATATTGACAATGAAGTCACAAACCCAGAAAAGTTTTATTGAATGTGAGAATGGCCATGGAAGCCTACGTTTATAAATAACAACTTAGTTTTGAATCATATTCTTTCTATATAGTTACGACTTGAAATTGTGTGCCAGAATGAGACTTTCTGAAGACAGCTGTTGTATAACCGAAGCCAGTAATTCTGTTCAAAAAATGTTGCAATCAAAACAATTAAATAAAAAACTTACTACATGATATGACCCTCTCCAGATTGTCATTTTATGTCAAATTCTTATCTAAGTCTGCATTCTTTTGTGGCTGTTATCACTGAAGGTAAAATGGAAGCTGCTAGGCCGCGCCATATTCCTCTTCAGTACCTACCACACGATCGATGTTTCGACCCCTTTTTTGGGATCTTCTTCGGTCTCTTACGATGTTCAGGGTTAGCTGAATACTGTCAAATACCACTTCCGCGTTCACCCATAAAAATACATTTTCCCGCGTTTATGCTGAAGAAGGTTTTTTTGGGTAAAATCATTATGGCTACTACAGGTGGGCTATCGTCATCGAATAATAAGTGAAACGGTCAGAGCACGAGAGGGAGAATGTTCATCAAAAATGCTCCTGTTGTGCCGCAGAGAATTCTTTCTGGTCATTGCTCGTATTCCTCGCACACCGTGACTGCGTATTTGCTTCCTAAACGCCAGAAGCTACGAAGCTGGAAACTTATAGCCGTCTTATCTATTTAAGTTGCATTCATTTTTGGATTCTCAGTCGCTTAACGGACTTTTCTTCTATAAATGTTGACTTCCTGCGACAGCACACGTATGTTGTTTAAACCAATGTCTCGAACGCAATTCTCCTGCTGTTCCGCCACCGTAGATTTCGCACTTTGTTTTAATTGCGAGTCGTCCGCGCCCTTTAATACGTTCTTTAACAGTCCTTCCTGTTTTCCCTGTACACACTCTGTCACACCCACACAAAACGTCATTCACCGCTGCAGTGTGTAAGTAACCGAGTGCATCCATTTCGTGTCGGAAGAAGTGCGTAATTTTCTTCTAACTGAGGGATGTGATGTGTACACAGTTTTCCACAGAATTCTGCTTGTACCGTCAGTGGCTGTAGAAATGAAAGGGAAACCAACTGTGTGAGAATGCCGTTCCTCGCCCTTCTAATTAGCGCAATTGATAATATTTTTTTAAAGAAATCCAGCTCAAATTTCGAAATGTGGAAGTGTATGGAAGGGCTGTAAAAGAACGTACAAAGGAGCGTGATCGCCACATCAGTACTGCGATCGTCCACACAAATTATCTGGGTTGAGTGTTAAGATGGGCGCGACACCTGAGATTAAAAATGCATGAATTCCCAAGAAATTTTAGCATCCCATTAGAAATTAATAAGTTCTTTTTTCGGGGAACTATTTCCTCCTATTCTTCTCGACGGTATTCCAATATGTTAACAAAATATAGGAAGGATATGAGTAAAACTTTGTATGAGCATCCAAACTGAGCAGAAAATACTGTCTCCACATCCAGAAAGACTCCCGCTTGTCTCAACGCTCTTAAAAAGTTTCCGAACACATTTGCACCGGGTGTGAAACGTAAACCTGTACAGTCACGTGTTCTACCGAATATTCCTTATCACTATGCGTTACGCCACTAGGGACAAGAACACTTGGCGGTTAGAACCAGCCATGAATGACTGAGTACGTTACATTCGCGACGTCTGTCTACACGACCATATCAGTGTACCATACGACAAGTTACATTGGCTACGGCCAGACAAGTTACGTGACAACCACACGCTATGTTTACTTCATCGGCTCCTCAGTGCACAGTCACCACAGTACCTTCCAACCGAGATTAAGGAGCTGTCTTCCTGTCTCACTCATCTAGTATTCTACCCGTAGCCCTCGCCGCTGCTGCGTTCGCTTCTGGAACAGGCTAACCTGCACCGTGAGCACACTTAAAAGCTCTGTTGCTTTTAAGAAGACGCTGTACCATCTGCACATATCACTCTCATAATGGTTCCACAAAAATTAAAGCGTGTGGACATTTTTTCTCTGTTGAACACTACAGTGAATGTTCCCACCTTCTCCCATTTATACTCCTCCATCTTTTCATTTCTCTGTCATATCACTTTCCTTTCCCTCCATCTTCGGAATATTGTGTTTTATCACATCCCTCTTTACTCTTTATATTCCACCCTTTCCTCAAGTTCATTGCTCCTCCTAGCCTTCATGCTTTAAGACTACCTCCCTGTAATTTGTTTCTGTTGTGCTCATGAACGACTGTAAATTGTGGGTTTTTCCCCTTTCTGCGCTTCAGCACTTACTATATGTTTTATATTGTTGTACACTAGATGTAAGTTTTGCACATCTTAATAAATATAGCGCAAAATCTGTAGAATGCCTGGTTAGATGCAAGAGAGGGCCCGATGGCCCTAATATTGTCAGTAAAAATAAGTCAATAAATAAATCAATTTATAGAAACAAAAATGTAAGTGTCCATTTGATGAAATCCGGAAGCTCTTCATCCGTCGCTTTGAAATATTTAAACAACATTGCATTTAAATACATGCATGTTTTTATATAACTACTGAAGCGCGACGTATAATTTATAAATACATAAAGAGTCTAATAATTATAGGGGGAATCTGTACAAAAATGTAAACGTTCGTTTGTTCAAAATCTTAAATCTTTAAATATTCTTCACTGATTGCTTCGAAATTCTGACTCAACATTGCATTCGAATAGGTGCGTGTTTTTATAAACTTATTTTTTACTTATATGTAATATATAAAGAATTAAATGATATATGAAGGAAAAACCTTACTACCAAAAATTTCGAAAAATTCTTCACCGATTTTAGAGTCTTAAACAGTACTCTAATGAAGATTCGGACGGTTACGATCTACATATTTTTAATATAAATAACATATAAATATGTTTGTAATATATAAAGGAAAACATTGTTACAAAAAATCGCATAAACGATTCGTTACATTTACTTCAGTTTCTTACACGTTACTGAGATAAACGTTGAGATAGTAATAATAATAGTAAAACGTTGTTAACAAACAGTAAATTACTATTTACAACTTTCGGTTTATGATTAGAATACTACTACAGAATATGAATTTGCAGTAGCAGTCAACAAGCTTTTTTTTTCTCGAAAATTGACTTGTTGCGAACCGTGGATGTAATATTATAAGCTTAATAATTGAAATAGTAACCAGGTACAAGTTTGGTGTAGCAAGGCTTGTTTGTATCAGACCATTACCTGGCTAGGTAAGCTTAACGTTATGAACCGTAGCTGTAACACTACAAGGTTTATAACTGAAACAGCAACCAGTCACAAGTATGGTTTGATACAAATAAACCTTTATAAACCATACTTCTGTCTGATCGCTGTTTCAGTTGTAAATCTTGCAATAAACAAGATTCAAGGTCGGAGAGAGGTGCGAAGACGAGATGAACAGAAACATGGGAGGAAATAGATATAAAACGCAGAAAGGAGGAGATGAGCAGAGAGAGGGGGCAGGGGGAGATGAAGATGGGGAGGAGAAGATGGATATAGAAAGGTGGGATGAGGTGAAGGGTAGTGAGAGAGAGGGAGGGGGGGAGTGGACAGAGAAATTGGGAGGAAGTGATGGGCACAGACAGAGGGGGAGGGGGGAGAGAAGGGGGCAGAAGGAGATGTAGAGGGGTGGAGAAGGGGAGATCAACAGAGACACGAGTGGAGAACGAGATCAGTAGCTATATCCAATTTCCTTACATATTAGAAACATGTACTTTCTCTTTTCTTTCTTTCCATAAGGGGAGCCGGAGGTGCCTATGCTGCCCATGTTAAAATCACTAAGTTTGAGGAACATTTATGAATAAACTACCAAATAGAAATATTTGAATTTTTTTTTACATATAGAGCGGTTTAGTATTGCAGTTATGACAGAGGAATTTTGGAGTATTTTTCTAGTTTCCTTCCAATTATTTTTTTTATTAATGACCCAAATCTTTTACAAATAATTGCTTTATAATTAAACTGAAATGAAACTACTGAACATATTGCCAAATGGCTGCGTTACAATGTACGTTTGACCACTAGGAGTGCTGTATAAAAATTTCATCTCTCTAGCTTGAGTGGATTTTGACAAAATGTTCCTTATATTCGAAAAATTCTAAGTTATGGGAAATGGCTATCAAAGTTTCTCAATACATTCCTGCACTATAGGATGGATTATCAGGGTCTTCTTCTTCATCCTCCAAAAGCTTCCTCTTCTGTCATCTTTTCTGGCCTGTTGTCCCATCATACTTCATATGCCTTTCTCTTCTTTCTGCTCCTCTTATCCATTCTCTGTCACTATTTCTTAGTGCTCGTACAGTGTTCACCCCCAGCTGTAAATCCTAATGCCTTCAGAACTTCACACTTCACACTGTTCCCTTGGTTGTAGGTTGCTATTGCATCATAAATGCCAAAGTGCAGTGTTTTTATGCTTACAATCACCCTTTTAGGAATCACTTTCCCAATCAAATTGTTTATGCTCTCATTAGGATTCTGCGTCTTTCCGTGTAGACATTTGTGTAACAATTCTGGCTGTGCTAAGTCATGAAAAATTGGTTTTAATGCATTTATCACAGCTGCTGGCAAACCATGTTTGTGATCATAGTCCTTTTTTGCATTATTTTTCACCAGGAATCTTTTGGGCACAGGCTGTGTTGAGGGTATTCATTAGCAGAGGCAGTATGAAGGAACAATGCCCATACTGCTTTTCGCATGTCACTAACGTTACTAGTATTTTGCCTTATAGCATACCCATAGTATCACTGTAGACGTTCAATCACCTCATCAGTAAGCCTGCCTCTCCCTCCTATTGTCTTTCCGTCACTGAGCTTACTTGAATCCAAAGTTTGTTTGAGCCTTTGAAGCCGTGCACCCATACGCTTTTGCACATGCCCAATGCATTCCAACTTTTCAACTACAAATTCATTTCCATATGGTTTCAGTACCTCTATAGCCTTGAAACCTTTGGAGTCACCATCCCCAAGGTAGTATTTGTACCTAACGTTGTATCTGGGAACTGAACGTTCAAAAATTTATTTCACTCCATCCACTTCCATTGCTCCCCTTGATCCACTAAAATTTGCCTCACAGGTTCCACTGTGCTCTCCTTTGATTTTATTTTTGCACCTACAATGTTTTGATAATATTGCAACATCTATCACTTTTGCACTATCACCACAAGTAGCAGTAACAACCCCATTCAGGGATTTATGACCCCTCTTTTGCCAGGAACCATATAATGCCACTACCAAATCCCTAGAACCACCGTTCATTTCTACAGATTCCTCCACTGCTTCCTTCATGGTTTTCAAAGCCACATCTTCAACAGAGGATCCTACCAGTTCACAGTAGTACCCAAATTTGCTTGGAAGCGATGGCAAGTTCATAATACCACAAAACAGTTTACCAGCAGCAGACCCTTTTCCAATGGATCGAAGACCATACACAAGTCGAAAATTCACATCAAACACTCTAGATCGTCCATTTTCACCAAAGAGACTGGCATGTGAATTGTAGAAAGTCACTTGATACTTGCAACATGCACAGATTATCTTCATCTCACAAGCTAAACCAAAGAGCTTTGTTATCTCTAGTCCCACTCCTACACTTGAGCACATTTTGCACAGAACACTTTCTTTCAGCACAGAAGATAATAATCCAATATTCAGTACTTCGTTAGAATTATCACTGTCACTAACATATTCACGAAATCTGTCACTTCCACCAGTCAGCTTCTGGCTAGAAGATGTCACAGGGCTATGGCCGGCCATGTGTTGCTTAGCAGAAGAACGCACTGTTTCAGTAATTGTAGTATCGCAACTTGGTATAAGTGTTAATTTTCTTTTCCATACGTTCTTCCTCTTCTTATATACACGGTTACTAAAACGTGGCATCGTAACCAGAACAACGCTTTACTCAAGAAGTATAATACTACCAACAACAGGCGCAACACTGAACTAATTCGAAACGGTAAACAGCATAGAGACGATGTTCCGCGCTCTTAGCGCTTCATTTGTCACAGAAAACAATGTAGCCAACCCTTGCACACTCGCTGTATGCGTAACATAAGGCGCTGTATGCGTAACAGGCCGAGAAAGTCCCAAGCAGTTCGCCAGGAAGTCACGAGAAGGTGTTAGATGCATTCAGCGGCCGCCCATTTCCTCTGCAGGCGTGGGGGAAAATGGTAATAACTCCACTTCTAGGGCGAGTAGAACAATAATTCAAAGTTTACATTAAAGAGGAATGTTCCAATTAATTTTCGGTAGCAAAAAAATCGTAATTCTTTGGATTTGACCACCTCCGGCTCCCCTTAACCAGACTGGGCCATAGCAGAGCATGACAGGGAGCGTCTAGTAAATCAATAAATCAGTAAAGAACTCTTTCATAGGGATTCGCAAGTAAACTAACCTTTCTGTACGAACTGTACTTACGAATTTTTAATTCCTTTTTATTCCACATAAATTTGTGAAACCACATGAATTATATTATGTTAATTTACATGCATGTTGTGACGTCTACATGTTCACACAACAAAACCTGAGAAACGTTTATCGTAGGGACCTATTTCCGTAATGAAAATATCCTCTCTAGTGTGACGGAGGGTTCCGAATCCACGATTGAATTAAATGCGCAGAAACAATATGTCAAAGTTCATTTCGTCCTGGGAGAGTTGAGTACTGCAAGCGAATTCCATTAAAAGTTTTCATCAAAAGACAACACTGAAGCCCGCTCATCAGTTCGAGACGTACCTACTGCAACGGGAATCAATTTCACAGAAAGTTGGTGCGTAACTAATGGCGAGGGAACAAACTTTAACTTGCAGTTCCTCCGACTCGGAATTTTCAGAAAAGAACTGTATTTCCTCATGTGTAAATGACTCATTAGTTCTAGCCGTTTGGAAATGCATCCTTATAATTTGCATCTATCGTCGATGCTATCAGGTATTAAAGGTCAACTTATGAATGCAGCCGTGTAGTTTTGTTAAAGAGCATGCAAGGGGTACTTATCCTACATTCTCCGACTGTAACTGCTGGGTTAGTCCGCAGCAAATTTATAGACGTGCGCGACTGCTGCAGTCAGAGGTGTGGTGCAAGTTAGCACAGCAGATACTGAGCCGTCCTCAGGCAATCATAGCTGCTGGGTGTCAATATTTGTAATTCCAGTTCGATCAGGGTCAGGGATTGTGATCCGACTTGAAAAAGATAGCAATCGGAAAATTCTATTTATTGTGTGATTGACAATCACAACTTGTAAGCTACCTAAAAAATATTGAAAAGAAATATACTCGTAAAAACTTCACCTACGACTATGATGACTGATCATTTCGACGAATGAAATGAGACCAGACTATCGATGTTAAATTAGCGGCACGACTACTGTCCTCCAATATAGTCACATATTTTGGGCCACCTTCAGTTATTTATCGGAATGGACTTGTTTTCAGTTCAGTAGACTATGAATGGCTGTATAATACAAATTTAATAACTATTTATTTTGACGCTTTGCAGCGACTTGTTGCCACATTTGAACTTAGGGTGCAAATATTGTTACATGTTTACGGTGTGCGCAGTTAAGGGGACACAGTCACGAACAGGCTCAAAAAAATCGAATTTTTTTTAGTCTTAATCTATGCTCCAATTATTTGGCTACAAAATGCCGTTTGTTTCATACAAATCTGATTTTTAGATTCGGAGTTGTTAATTTGTTCGTGAAGCATGGTAACTAGCGCCACGTCCATTTTTTCTGTGTCTTGCGCAGTAGTCAGCATTGACTATAGTACAACAACCATTTATGTTCCACGGATATAAATACTCTTTATTTGGGTTGCAAGAGAGAATTGTTATTCTTATGTTTGCCAGCCTGTCTGCATTGTCGACTATCGTTTGTCAGTTTCTTCATCCTAGTTGTTTACGTTTTGGTGATACAAATGTAATGATTTTGTGAAACGTTATAACACAATGGGTAGAATAAGGAAGTTTGGATATAAGCCTAAGTTTCGTGGAAATAAATATGTGAAAATAAACCGCGAAACTGCTAGTTTTGAAAAGAGGGCAGAAAATAATATTGCAAGTGAAGTCAGTGCGAGTGTCAGTGCTTCAAGCAAGAAGCTTCTAGGTGCTGCCGGTTTTCCAAGTGCGTCTCAAATGCGTGACAATGCAATACGTGGTGTGAACAGTGTTTCTGTTGTTACTGACACAAACATTCTGATCTCCATGAGGTTATTACGTGAACTTATCGAAAAACACACAAATTGTAAAAACTGTGGTGGGAACGTTACTTTGCACGAAGATGTGGTGAAAACCAAGGGAATTGTTTGTATTTTAGTTTTGACATGTTTGGAATGTAGCTGTACTGCCAATACAATGTCATTCCACGTACCCAGAAGCAGATTGTATGAAAACAATATAAGATTAGTGCATGCACTTAGATTTATTGGAAAAGGGCGAAGTGCAGGTGCTGTTCTTTGTGCAGTGACGAACATTCCTCCACCTCCAAGAAAATTTGCCGTTTACAACAAGACTATTGGTGCAGTTCTAGCTGAGGTAAGTGAATCTACAATGTTGAAAGCAGACAAAGAAGCAGTTCAGTTGAATGGTATGAAATCTGACCCAAGGCAAATTTCTGCTGGTTTTGATGGCAGTCGGCAGAAACGTGGGCATACATCCCTAAATGGCATTGTGTCAGCAACTTCTTTTGATACTGGGAAGGTTCTGGATATTGAAATTATTACTAAGTTCTGTGACATCTGTAGCAAAAATCCCACTATAAAACATGTGTGCAAAAAGGACTATGATGGTTCTAGTGGAGGCATGGAAGTGGCTGGTGTTGCTAACATTTTCAAAAGGTCTGTGCAGTCAAGAGGCATCCTCTATACAGACTATCTTGGGGATGGGGACAGTAAGGCTCGTCAGAAAGTGGTAGAAGATAGATCTTATGGGCCTAGAGTCAAAATTAATAATCTGGAATGTATAGGACATGTACAGAAAAGAATGGGATATCGACTTCTAAAGACATTTAAGGAAAAAAATGTTAGGTGGTAAAGGGGGCCTGACAAAGGCTGAAACAGACAGGATCCAGACTTATTATGGTATGGCCATTAGAAATAACTGCAACAATGTAGAAGCAATGAGGAGAGCCATCTGGGCTATATTCTTTCACAAAATTTCAACAGATGAGGAACCACAACATAACCTTTGCCCACAGGGACCTGACAGCTGGTGCAAATTCAACAACCCAGCTACATGTTCCAGCTATGAGCACAAACATTCTATACCAGAAAAAATCCGGCTAGCTGTGAAACCCATTTTCAGAGACCTTAGCCAACAAGAGCTCTTGAAAAACTCAAAACCCAAATGAAAGATTGAATTCTGTCATTTGGACAATGCTACCAAAAGCTGGTTTCGTTAGATAAGAAACACTAAAATTTGGTGTTCATGATGCAGTGATGTGCTTCAATGCTGGTGTGTCAAAGAAGACTGATGTATTAAGATTCTTGGGAACAAAGGATGGTATCAATATTGAAAGGGGACTGAAAAAGATTGACATGGACCGTATCCGTTATGCTGATATTTCTGCAGAATATGCTACCAAGGAGGCCAGGATAGCCAGAAGATCAAAGAAAAGAAGAAAAGAAGATAAATATCAAGAAGCTGAGCCCCAGTATAGCCCTGGAATGTTTTAAAAGTGTGTCCGTATGACATTGTACATTACTTTCCTGCATGTGAAACTTTAATACCATTTCTCTCAAAACTACATTTTTTGACCTTCTGGTACACTTTTCTTAAAAACTATGACTACTACAGACATTAGAGTTACAGTATCTCTTGTTGATACAACGATGATTAATTAGATAAAAAAATAGACCAGTAGTGATAAAAAGAACAGATTTACAAGCTCCAATGTGTTTAGAAAAGTTTTAATTTTTTGTCTTCTAGAACAAAAAACTGATTACTTATGAAATATATAAAATACATTAACCATTTTTATTTGATTTGAGAATGATGTTTCAACTGTACACTGTAAAAGTTTCAGTTCTTTATCTCCATTAGTTACTTCTGAAAGTGTACCTGACGTTTGCTCGTTTTAGCATTGATTCCTTATGGGAGTTCCCTCGCGACTGTGTCCCCTTAAGGCAACTATATGATACATGCAGGAAGTGTGAGACTGCGGGAAAAATGTTTCCTGACTTTCATACCAAATATATTAAACGCACCAGTTGTACCACTTAGGGCGAAAAAAAAAGAAAAAGTTGAAAAATGCGACCACATAAAATTAAAGAATGTATGCTTCATCTCTGCTCGACAACGTTTCCTTTTTACTACGGATTAAAGGAAGCTTTTTTTTTAAGTGAGGAAACAGTTATGACAATGCTTAGACCGATATTAGAAGGTCGTACCCTACCATTGCAGATATGTGCAAGACCTTTTCCCATTTGGAAAGAAGAGCCATTTCGTTGCCTTCAAACGCTAGACACTTCACTAGAAAGTAACGTCACCCACTTCAAGTGCAGTTTCTTTCGTTAACTGTTTCAGCCTATGTCTGTCATTTTAAGTAGCCCCCTTACCGCCGAATCTAATATTCGCATACATTATTAACTTTTGGACTACTGCGCAACACACGACATACTAGGGGCGTTCAATAAGAAATGCAACACATTTTTCTCTCTTTTAGCTGCAAAAGCTTATTTTTCAACATAATGTCTGTTCCGTGCGACGATTTTACACACCCTTACTGGAAATGCCTGTCATTCTGCTTGTCGACGTCGGAGCCAACGTCTTGCTGCATCAGTGACCTCCCCAACATCCACATATGTATGTATGTACGTATGTACGTATTAAACGGGGCTCCTAGAAACGACGGAGAGGCTTCGCCACACCGTAGCCCTCAGTGGTTCACAACCCGCCGCTCCACACCGAACCCCTGGTTATTGTGCGGCTCTGTCCCCAGTGGACTCCTCACCCCCACCCTTTCCCCGCGCCCGGGGACGTCTCATAGCAGACTGTGTAACCCAAAATGTTTGCGTGGTAGAGTAATGATCGTGTACGCGTACATGGAGACAGTGTTTCTGCAGCAATCGCCGACATAATGTAATTGATGCAGAATAATGGGAACCAGCCCACATTCGCCGAGGTAGATGGAAAACCGCCTTAAAAACCATCCACAAACCGAGCGGTTTAGTGTCGGGGAGCGGCACGCCTTACCGTTCTGAAAACAGCGCGTTAGACCACGCGGCCAGCCGGGCGGGCTATCGTTCACGTACTTCTTCCCGCGGAGAGCACCCCTTATTGGCCCAAACAGATGGAAGTCGGAAAGTGCGAGTTCTAGGCTGTAGAGCGGATGAGCAAGAAGAGTCCAATAAAGTCTTGTGAGCTCCTTTGGGATGTGCAGACTTGTATGAGACCTTGCGTTGCCATGGAGAAGAGACGTATGTTTGCATTTTTGTGCCGACGAATACGCTGGAATTGTTTCATCAGTTTCCTGATGGTAGCACAATACACGACCACGAGGACCACGAGGGAGGGCATTAAATAGAAAACCCTTTCAGAGTCCCAGAAGACCGTCTCCATGAGTTTACCGGCTGAGTGTGCGGCTTTGAACTTTTTCTTCGGAAGAGAGGTGGTGTGGCCCCACTCCATGGATTGCTGTTTAGTTTCCGGTTCGAAGCGATGAACCCATGTTTCATTGCCTGTGACGATGGTCGACAGCATACTGTCACTACGAGCTTCGTAACGCGCAAGCAATTCCGCACAGACGGTTCTTTGTTGATCTTTATGCTCTATTAGGTGGCGAGGAACGCAGCGGGCTCACACCTTTCAGTATCCCAAATGGGAGACCAGTGTGTCAGCACTATCAACAGAGACGTCCAATCGAGCAGCGAAGTGTCCGTTGATCACCTCGAATAAGAGTGCCCGCACGTTCCAGCACTGCGGGAGCCACAGCTGTGCGAGGCCGGACGGCACGCTGGCTGTCAGACGGGTTTGCGCGGCCTTGTTGTGATGGTGACAGACGCATCGCCCAACGATTCACCTTGCTTTTGTTCACTGCCAAGTTTCCGTAGAAATTCTGGAAACGCTTATGAATACCTGCGAGGCTCTGGTTTCCCACCAAAGGAAAGTCATTGACAGCTTACTGCTTGCCAGGCACCTCCGCTATAGACGCTACTTTGAAGGCTGCATATAGCGCCGCCACCAATCGGAACTTCATGAAATCAAAGGGGCTGAATCAGGAATATTTCACGATGCCCTATATTTTTTTAACTGAAATTGGTCAAGAAAACAAATGTGTTGCAGTGTTTATTGAACGCCCCTCGTACAGCAAAGGGCATTTCAGAATTCTCTTTTAGCCTTTCTTTCCATCCATATTACTTTCACTCTCTCAGAATGAAATCTTTTGCTCGCCTCTGGGACCAAGTGGTTCCCGCCTGTCCAGCTCTCTCCAGACGTAAAATGCTGCGTATTTCAGTTGTCTTGTATTTCACGCTGTGGATACTACTTTTTTCTACTACTGTGTTCCATAGGATGGACCTGGCTTCCACTGACCGAGGCTGTTCACGTATACCTTCTGAGTTATTGCATTACTTTTGTTCTTTTGCCTTAACTACCTTCATTTCTGTATTGCAGAGAAAATAGCGCACAACAGACCAAATATCGACGGTCTGCGCTGGGTGTCGTTTCCCTTTCGCTGATGGTACGTGCCACTGACAACACAATGCCATTTGAACTACAGTGGAATTGTCGCAGATGCTCTGTTCCACGGCCAGCTTGGTCCACAAACATGACTTATTCTTTTGTAGGTATGTGAAGAGCATAGTGTAAGAGAGTCCGGTCGATAATCGTACGCAGTTGATTACTAGGATTACCAAAGTCGGAGAGTAGTACGTGAAACTACTGAAATTCTTTAGCAAGCAAAAAAATGTGATCGAGACGTTGCATTGTACGCTGACCGATCAGAATGAACAGACTTTGATAAAAATGTGCGTGAGGGTCGTTGCGTTGCTCTGTATTGTGCCACCCCCTCCCCCCCTCTCCACCATGAACCATGGACCTTGCCGTTGGTGGGGAGGCTTGCGTGCCTCAGCGATACAGATAGCCGTACCGTAGGTGCAACCACAACGGAGGGGTATCTGTTGAGAGGCCAGACAAATGTGTGGTTCCTGTAGAGGGGCAGCAGCCTTATCAGTAGTTTCAGTTGCAACAGTCTGGATGATTGACTGATCTGGCCTTGTAACACTAACCAAAACGGCCTTGCTGTGCTGGTACTGCGAACGGCTGAAAGCAAGGGGAAACTACAGCCGTAATTTTTCCGGAGGGCATGCAGCTTTACTGTATGGTTAAATGGTGATGGCGTCCTCTTGGGTAAAATATTCAAGAGGTAAAATAGTCCCCCATTCGGATCTCTGGGCGGTCACTACTCAGGAGGACGTTATTATCAGGAGAAAGAAAACTGGCGTTCCACGGGTCGGAGCGTAGAACGTTAGATCCCTTAATCGGGCAGGTAGGTTAGAAAATTTAAAAAGGGAAATGGGTAGGTTAAAGTTAGATATAGTGGGAACTAGTGAAGTTCGGTGGAAGGAGGAACAAGACTTCTGGTCAGGTGAATACAGGGTTATAAATACAAAATCAAATAGGGGTAATGCAGGAGTAGGTTTAATAGTGAATAAAAAAATAGGAGTGCGCGTAAGCTACTACAAACAGCATAGTGAACGCATTATTGTGGCCAAGATAGATACGAAGCCCACGCGTACCACAGTAGTACAATTTTATACGCCAACTAGCTCCGCAGATGACGAAGAGATTGATGAAATGCATGATGAGATAAAAGAAACTATTGAGATAGTGAAGAGAGATGAAAATTTAATAGGCATGCGTGACTGTAATTCGAGAGTAGGAAAAGGAAGAGGAGGAAACGTAGTAGGTGAATATGGAATGAGGGTAAGGAATGAAAGAGG
This sequence comes from Schistocerca serialis cubense, assembly GCF_023864345.2. Classification (NCBI taxonomy): domain Eukaryota; kingdom Metazoa; phylum Arthropoda; class Insecta; order Orthoptera; family Acrididae; genus Schistocerca; species Schistocerca serialis. Next base: position 262,118,687 of record NC_064641.1, read on the forward strand.
AAGCCGCCTGGTAGAATTTTGCACAGAGCGTAACTTAATTATAGCTAACCCTTGGTTCAAAAATCATGAAAGAAGGTTGTATACATGGAAGAAGCGTGGAGATACTAGAAGGTTTCAGATAGATTATATAATGGTAAGACAGAGATTTAGGAACCAGGCTTTAATTGTAAGACATTTCCAGGGGCAGATGTGGACTCTGACCACAATCTATTGTATATGAACTGTAGATTAAAACTGAAAAAACTGCAAAAAGGTGGAAATTTAAGGGTATGAGACCTGGATAAACTGACAGAACCAGATGTTGTAGAGAGTTACAGGGAGAGCATTAGGGAACGATCAACAAGAATGGGGGAAATAAATACATTAGAAGAAGAATGGGTAGCTTTAAGAGACGATATAGTGAAGGCAGCAGTGTATCAAGTAGGTAAAAGACAAGGACTAATAGAAATCCGTGGGTAACAGAAGAAATATTGAATTTAGTTGATGAAAGGAGAAAATACAAAAATGCAGTAAATGAAGCAGGCAAAAAGGAACACAAATGTCTCAAAAATGAGATCGACAGGAAGAGCAAAATGGCCAAGCATGAATGGCTAGAGGACAAATGTAAGGATGTAGAGGCGTATATCACTAAGGGTAAGATAGATACTGCTTACAGGAAAATTAAAGAGACCTTTGGAGAAAAGAGAACCACTTGCATGAAAATGAAGAGCTGAGATGGAAACCCAGTTCTAAGCAAAGAAGGGAAAGCAGAAAGATGGAAGGAGTATATAGACGGTCTATACAAGGGCGATGTTCTTGAGGACAATATTATGGATGTAGATGAAGATGAAATGGGAGATATGATACTGCGGGAAGAGTTTGACAGAGCACTGAAAGACCTAAGCCGAAACAAGGCCCCGAGAGTAGACAACATTCCATTGAACTACTGATAGCCTTGGGAGAGCCAGCCCTGACAAAACTCTACCATCTGGTGAGCAAGATGCATGGGACAGGCGAAATACCCTCAGACTTCAAGAATAATATAATAATTCCAATCCCAAAGAAAGCAGGTGTTGACAGATATGAAAATTACCGAACTATCAGTTTAATAAGTCACAGTTGCAAAATACTAACACGAATTATTTACAGACGAATGGAAAAACTTTTAGATGCCGACCTCGGGGAAGTTCTGTTTGGATTCAGTAGAAATGTTGGAACACGTGAGGCAATACTGACCCTACGACTTACCTTACAAGGGAACCTCCCCATCGCACACCCCTCAGATTTAGTTATAAGTTGGCACAGTGGCCTTGAAAAACTGATCACAGATCAATCGAGAAAACAGGAAGAATTTGTGTTGAACTACGAAAAAAATAATCAAAATATACAAACTGAGTAGTCCATGTGCAAGAAAGGCAACATCAAGGAGAACGTAAACTCAGGAACGCCGTGGTCCCGTGGTTAGCGTGAGCAGCTTCGAAATGAGAGGTCCTTGGTTCAAGTCTTCCCTCGAGTGAAAAGTTAAATTTTTTTATTTCAGACAATTAATATCAGTCCGTCCGCCCGTCCGATACGAGGTAACTGCGCCGTAGTATGGGGACGCTACACCTAAACGACAATGGAAACAGACGACGTCAGTTGACTACAGCGCACGGAAGAGAGAGTATTCCTCCTAATCGCACGGTTTTGCGGTGCGGTCGCAAAACACAGACACTAAACTTATTACAGTGAACAGAGACGTCAATGAACAAATCGACAGATAATAATTGTCTGCAAATACACATTTCACTCGAGGGAAGACTTGAACCAAGGACTTCTCGTTCCGCAGCTGCTCGCGCTAACCATGGGACCACGGTGCTCCTCAGCTCACAGTCTCCTTGGTTTTGCCTATCTTGCGCATGGACTACTCAGTTTGTATATTTTGCGTATTTTTTTCATAGTTCCACACAACTTCTTCCTGTTTTCTAGATTGATCTGTGTTCAGTTTTTCAAGGCCCATCTACTGTGCCAACTTATAACTAAATCTGAGGGGGGTGAGATGGGGAGGTTCCCTTGTTAGAAAATATATTAAGGAAAATCAAACCTACGTTTCTACCATTTGTAGACTTAGAGAAAGCTTTTGACAATGTAGACTGGAATACTCTCTTTCAAATTCTGAAGTTGGCAAAGGTTAAATACAGGGAGCGAAAGGCTATTTACAATTTGTACAGAAACCAGATGGCAGTTATAAGAGTCGAGGGGCATGAAAGGGAAGCAGTGGTTGGGAAGGGAGTGAGACAGGGTTGTAGCCTATCCCAGATGTTATTCAATCTGTATACTGAGCAAGTAGTAAAGGAAACAAAAGAAAAATTCGGAGTAGGTATTAAAATCCATGGAGAAGAAATAAAAACTTTGAGGTTCGCCGATGACATTGTAATTCTGTCAGAGACAGCAAAGGACCTGGAAGAGCAGCTGAACAGAATGGACAGTGTCTTGAAAGGAGGATATAAGATGAACATCAACAAAAGCGAAACGAGGATAATGGAATGTAGTCGAATGAAGTCGGGTGATGCTGAGGGAATTAGATTAGGAAATGAAACACTTAAAGTAGTTACGGAGTTTTGCTATTTGGGGAGCAAAATAACTGATGATGGTCGAAGTAGAATGGATATAAAATGTAGACTGGCAATGGCAAGGAAAGTGTTTCTGAAGAAGAGAAATTTATTAACATCGAGTACAGATTTAAGTGTCAGGAAGTCGTTTATGAAAGTATTTGTATGGAGTGTAGCCATGTATGGAAGCGAAACATGGACGATAAATTGTTTTGACAAGGAGAGAATAGAAGCTTTCGAAATGTGGTACTACAGAAGAATGCTGAAGATTAGATGGGTAGATCACGTAACTAATGAGGAGGTATTGAATAGAATAGGGGAGAAGAGGAGTTTGTGGCACAACTTGGCTAGAAGAAGCGATCGGTTGGTAGTACATGTTCTGAGGCGTCAAGGGATCACCAATTTGGTATTGGAGGGCAGCGTGGAGAGTAAAAATCGTAGAGGTAGACCAAGAGATGAATACACTAAATAGATTCAGAAGGATATAGGTTGCAATAGGTACTGGGATATGAAGAAGCTTGCACACGCTAGAGTAGCATGGAGAGCTGCATCAAACCAGTCTCAGGACTGAAGACCACAACAACAACAACAAGGCTTCTTCACTGTTGTGAAGATATTTTTGCAGAAGCAAGGAGGATTGCGCTAAGAAACCGAATAAATCATAATTATATTAATACCCTGTAAAGAGCCGCTGGAGAATGTTGGTCCCTTTGCCCAAAATACTCTGAATGTATTCCTGAGCAACCTCTGCTTCTTTTTCTTTTTCCTTTTTTACGTACCGATTCCACATAGCGATCCCAGATAAGTCTAGTACGATATAGTTTTATCGATATGTACGAGTTTCTCACATCTCACTTGGTGAATACCTAGCTGTTATCCAAGTCCAGCTCTAGTTACTCGATTTGCAAACATTTCGAAAATTTTCGCTCGCTTTCACATGATTAACGCTACATGCAGGCAGTAAGGGGGATGGGTGGTACAGATATTCGATGCTGGAGGGGTGAGGAGGGGGGAAGGGACGCAATGTAGGTGGCGACAGGATGGACATGCGGTCACCCCTTAAACTAACCATGCCAAATTCGTTCATAACCGCGCCGACCCTGCGCCGACGCGGGATAAAGACACAAGGGGGTTAAAAGAATATATATATATATATATATATATATATATATATATATATATATATATGGGATGGTGAGAAACAGTCTCAAAAGCTTGTAAGCATGTTGCGGTGTTGGTTGTCCTCAGAAATAATTGTTGTTGTTGTTGTGGTCTTCAGTCCTGAGACTGGTTTGATGCAGCTTTCCATGCCACTATATCGTGTGCAAGCTTCTTCATCTCCCAGTACTTACTGCAACCTATATCCATCTGAATCAGCTTAGTGCATTCACCTCCAATGCTAAATTTGTGATCCCTTGATGCCTCAGAGTATGCCCTACCAACCGGTCCCTTCTTCTTGTCAAGTTGTGCCACAAACTCCTCTTCTCCCCTATTCTATTCAATACCGCCTCATTAGTTACGTGATCTACCCATCTAATCTTCAGCATTCTTCTGTAGCACCAAATTTCGAAAGTTTCTATTCTCTTATTGTCCAAACAATTTATCGTCCATGCTTCACTTCCATACATGGCTACACTCCATACAAATACTTTCAAAAACGACTTCCTGACACTTAAATCTATACTCGATGTTAACAAAGTCCTCTTCTTCAGAAACACTTTCGTTGCCATTGCCAGTCTACATTTTATATCATCTCTACTTCAACCATCATCAGTTATTTTGCTCCCCACATAGCAAAACTCCGTAACTACTTTAAGTGTTTCATTTCCTAATCTAATTCCTTCAGCATCACCCGACTTCATTCCATTCTCCTCGTTTTGCTTTTGTTGATGTTCATCTTATATCCTCCTTTCAAGACACTATCCATTCCGTTCAACTGCTCTTCCAACTCCTCTGCTGTCTCTGACAGAATTACAATGTCATCGGCGAACCTCAAAGTTTTTATTTCTTCTCCATGGATTTTAATACCTACTCCGAATTTTTCTTTTGTTTCCTTTACTGCTTGCTGAATATACTGATTGAATAACATCGGGGATAGGCTACAACCCTGTCTCACTCCCTTCCCAACCACTGCTTCCCTTTCATGTCCCTCGACTCTTATAACTGCCATCTGGTTTCTGTACAAATTGTAAATAGCCTTTCGCTCCCTGTATTTTACCCCTGCCGCCTTTAGAATTTGAAAGAGAGTATTCCAGTCAACATTGTCAAAAGCTTTCTCTAAGTCTACATATGCTAGAAACGCAGGTTTGCCTTTCCTTAATCTTTCTTCTACGATAAGTCGTAAGGTCAGTATTGCCTCACGTGTTCCAACATCTCTACTGAATCCAAACTGATCTTCAAATGGTTCAAATTGCTCTGAGCACTATGGGACTTAACATCTGTGGTCATCAGTCCCCTAGAACTTAGAACTACTTAAACCTAACTACCCTAAGGACATCACACACATCCATGCCCGAGGCAGGATTCGAACCTGCGACCGTAGCAGTCGCGCGGTTCTGGACTGCGAGCCTAAAAACGCAAGACCACCGCGGCCGGCAACTGATCTTCCCCGAGGTCGACTTCTACCAGTTTTTCCATTCTTCTGTAAAGAATTTGTGTTAGTATTTTGCAGCTGTGACTTATTAAACTGATAGTTCGGTAATTTTCACATCTGTCAGCAGCTGCTTTCTTTTAGATTGGAATTATTATATTCTTCTTGAAGTCTGAGGGTATTTCGCCTGTCTCACACATCTTGCTCACCAGATGGTAGAATTTTGTCAGGTCTGGCTCTCCCAAGGCTATCAGTAGTTCAATGGAATGTTGTCTACTCCCGGGGCCTTGTTTCCACTTAGGTCTTTCAGTGCTCTGTCAAACTCTTCCCGCAGTATCATATCGCCCATTTCATCTTCATCTACATCCTCTTCCCTTTCCATAACATTGTCCTCAAGTAAATCACCCTTGTATAGACCCTCTATACACTCCTTCCACCTTTCTGCTTTCCCTTCTTTGCTTAGAACTGGGTTTCCATCTGAGCTCTTGATATTCATACAAGTGGCTCTCTTTTCTGCAAAGGTCTCTTTAATTTTCCTATAGGCAGTATCTATCTTACCCCTATTGAGATAAGCCTCTACATCCTTACATGTGTCCTCTAGCCATCCCTGCTTAGCAGTTTTGCGCTTCCTGTCGATCTCATTTTTGAGACGTTTGTATTTCTTTTGGCCTGCTTCATTTACTGCATTTTTATATTTGCTCCTTTCATCAATTAAATTCAATATTTCTTCTGTTACCCAAGGATTTCTACCAGTCTTCGTCTTTTTACGTACTTGATCGTCTGCTCCCTTCACTATTTCATCCCTCAGAGCTACCCATTCTTCTTCTACTGTATTTCTTGCCCCCGTTCCTGTCAATTGTTCCCTTACGCACTCCTTGAAACTCTCTACAACCAGGTCCCATACCCTTAAATTCCCACCTTTTTGCAGTTTCTTCAGTTTTAATCTACAGTTCATAACCAATAGATTGTCGTCAGAGTCCACATCTGCCCCTGGAAATGTCTTACAATTAAAGCCTTGTTCCTAAATCTCTGTCTTACCATTATATAATCTATCTGATACCTTTTAGTATCTCCAGGGTTCTTCCATGTATACAACCTTCTTTCATGATTCTTGAACCAAGGGATAGCTATGATTAATTTATGCTCTGTGCAAAATTCTACCAGAAGGTTTCCTCTTTCATTTCTTAACCCCAGTCCATATTCACCTACTATGTTTCCTTCTCTCCCTTTTCCTACTCTCGAATTACATTCACCCATGACTATTAAATTTTCGTCTCCCTTCACTGTCTGAATAATTTCTTTTATGTCATCATACATTTCATCAATTTCTTCATCATCTGCAGAGCTAGTTGGCATATAAACTTGTACTACTGCAGTAGGCGTGGGCTTCGTATCTATCTTGGCCACAATAATGCGTTCACTATGCTGTTTGTAGTAGCTTACCCGTACTCCTATTTTTTTATTCATTATTGAACCTACTCCTGCACTATCCCTATTTGATTTTGTATTTATAACCCTGTATTCACCTGACCAAATGTCTTGTTCCTCCTGCCACCGAACTTCACTAATTCCCACTATATCTAACTTTAACCTACCCACTTCCCTTCTTAAATTTTCTAACCTACCTGCCCGATTAAGGGATCTAACGTTCTACGCTCCGACCCGTGGAACGCCAGTTTTCTTTGTCCTGATAACATCGTCCTCCTGAATAGTGACCGCCCAGAGATCCGAATAGGGGACTGTTTTACCTCCGGAATATTTTACCCAAGAGGACGCCATCATCATTTAACCATACAGTAAAGCTGCATGCCCTCCTGAAAAATTACGGCTGTAGTTTCCCCTCGCTTACAGCCGTTCGCAGTACCAGCACAGCAAGGCCGTTTTGGTTAGTGTTACAAGGCCAGATCAGTCAATCATCCAGACTGTTGCAACTGAAACTACTGAAAAGGCTGCTGCCCCTCTACAGAAACCACACATTTGTCTGGCCTCTCAACAGGTAACCCTCCGTTGTGGATGTACCTACGGTACGGCTATCTGTATCGCTTAGGCACGCAAGCCTCCCCACCAACGGCAAGGTCCATGGTTCATGGGGGGCAGAAATAATTATCAAGAATAAATTCGATGCGTTGCGCCGTTTCTGAGTTGGAGACAGCGAATCAGGCCTTGTATACGCTATTCATGCGGCTAGCGAAAAGTAGTGTCGCCAAAGGTGTTCTTCGTTTTGTTTCCCAAAACAGCATAAGAGAGCGATTTAACATTTTTCTGGGGACGTTACCAAGAATCGAACTCGAGCCAAAGGCTGAGCTGTCTCGTGCGCTCTCATCGCTATGAGAAGAACTGACACTAACTGTATCTGGGTAGGCACTTGAATTTACGCCCTCAACGCCCTGATCGACTGGCTTCAGTGATAATTAACTTGGAAACGGAGCAGCTTATCGAATTTTTTTCTTAACAATTATTTCTCCGCGTAGCCTACTCTACAGCACCCTTATAAGCTTTTCAGACTGTTTCTGATGACCACCCTATATATAGTAAAATAATGCAAATTTTGTAGAATGGTTGTTTAGGTGTAAGAGAGGACCTAATGGCTCGAATCTTGCCATGTCAAATAAATAAATAAATCGCTAAAGCATTCATTCGTTGGTGATCAGTGTTAGTCAACCTTACTTTTAGTAAGCGTAGATTTATTAGTACAGTTTGTTTCCAGAATGGGATATTCACTCTGCAGTGGAGTGTGCGTTGACATGAAACTTCCTGGCAGATTAAAACTGTGTGCCTGACCGGGACTCGAACTCGGGACCTTCGCCTTCCGCCGGCAAATGCTCTACCAACTGAGCTACGCAAGCACGACTCAGGCGCACTCCACTGCAGAGTGAAAATCTCATTCTGGAAACATCCTCCATGCTGTGGCTAAGCCATTTCTCCGCAATATCCTTTCTTTCAGGAGTGCTAGTCCTGCAAGGTTCGCAGGAGAGCTTCTGTAAAGTTTGGACGGTAGGAGACGAGGTACTGGCAGAAGTAAAGCTGTGAGGAGGGGGCGTTAGTTGTGCTTGGGTAGCTCAGTTGGTAGACTTGCCTGCGAAAGGCGAAGGTCCCGAGTTCGAATCTCGGTCCGGCACACAGTTTTAATCTGCCAGGAAGTTTCGTAACAGCGCACACTCCGATGCAGAGCTAAAATGTCGCTCTGCGAAACATGCAGTTGCTGTACCGGGTGAAAGTTCATGCGCTGCTGGCGACACTTGTCAGAGTAACAACACTCTACCCTCCGTTTTGTGCGAGGCAGCACATTAAAAGATTATTCTGGAATGGCTTTACCTGGGGTGGCATCGAAGTAGTCGGGCTTGAAGTCGTCCAGCTCGATGTGCTCCCTGCTGGTGTGCATGTCTCGCGAGGAGAGCGGCTGCTACGTCACCACAGAGCTGCTCTCCCGCTGCGAACAGAACACAGTGGTCCCTCTCAGCAACGGCCCAGCTGACATCGCCGTAAATAGCAGAAGTAATCGGGAATCTTCAAAGCAAATTATTTACTTGACTACGTCAAATCGGTAAAGCGCTTTAGCGTTGTCATCATTGTCTACGATGTGTATGAGACATATTGAAACAGGAACCACCGCACCGAACAACAGAATAAGTGAACAAGGTGTCGTACTCTGGTGGAATTTCTATTAGATTTTTCATTGAATACGCTCCGTAATGAACATCTTTTATAGCTCATATTTCTTAAGAGTCTCTAACGCACCGAATAGTCCCGTGTGATTAGAAAACAGCGCAGATACCTCCTCATCACAGATAGGATAAAAGAAACTGGATTCCCAGAAATACAGACCAGTGTCGGTTACAGAATCCTAGCACACATTTTAAGTTCGTACGATGTGACCTTCCAGGAGGAGAAGAAGCTTCTCTCAAAGAAGAAAAAATTGGTAATCTCCAGCTATACTTTTCTTTAATGTTATTTAATACAACGTTGTAGTTGCTTCTCGTATCCTAGCTGGCAGTCTGCTAGATTTTGAATTTTCGGCCTGAAAATTCGCCTTTAGCGTCGTTCTTCTGTTCCTCTTCCCATGTTTTCGGTCGCACTCTACTTCTCCTGTTACATGGAGTCCATTTAACCATCCTCTTAGGCTGTCTGTCCACATCCAAACGGCAAACATGTCAATAACATCTCAACCGTTTTCTTCGATTGTATACATTCAGGTGGCACCCTGGCCCATTCTCTTGAGTATGTCTTCCCTTTTAATATTATCCCCCACTGTCAACCTACAGTGATGCCCGCCCCTCCCCTCCCCCCCCCCCCCCCACCCACCCAAATTCCCATCTCCTTTGACGACAAGTTCCACTTCATTCTTTCAATTATTTCCCATGTTTCTGCTCCACATGCTGCTACACTTCGTACAACAGTTTCACATATCCTAATCTTCGTTTCTCATACAATATGTGTGCTTCATTAATCTCCATTTAGTTCTGCTTGTTTGCCGTGGCCAGTGTGATCCTTAATTTCGCTTTAAATACTCTTAGAACCATTTTCGTTAATAGCGATTCCCAGATATTTGTAAGAGACCACAGACCTTATTACCTCAAAATCTAACGCCATATCTTAACACATTCCTCCAGTAATCAAGTATTCCATTTCCTCGAAATTAATCTTTAAAACCCATTTCTGATACTCTTTGAGCGACTTTCTAACCATGTAGTTTACACTATACTCGTCCGAAAAAGTGACTGAGTCATCAAAAAAAAAGCAAAGTGAATAACTTATCATCATTTATAGACGCATACATCCTATGACGGAAGCTTTCCATAACCTCAAGGCAGAATTAAAGTATTTCTTAGATAACATATTTGCTATCGCGCAACCTTGTCGTTTGAGGTCATCAGTCACCTAGAACTTAGAACTAATTAAACCTAACTAACCTAAAGACATCACACACATCCACGCCCGATGCAGGACTCGAACCTGCGACCGTAGCGGTCGCTCGGTTCCAGACTGTAGCGCCTAGAACCGCACGGCCACTACGGCCGGCCGTTAATCTTGCCCCTCTTCATTTCTACAATTTGTACTGCTATATAAAGTTCTACCAGCTTGAACATATATACGATTCACTCCATTATCTAACTCTGTAATTCATAATTTACTTAATGGAATGCTATCATAGGCTTTCTTAAGTTGAAAACTATGTGGGCCTCTAAATTATTGGCCAGCCTTTCTTCTTCACGTGCTGTTACAGGAAAAAGGTGAAGTCTGTGCATGATCTTCCGGCATGGATCCCATTCTGTTGTTCTTCGTCCATAATCTGCGCTTCGATTCTCGTCTTTATAACTTCCCCCTACAATCTGCAGACTGAATTTGTTGCAACTCCTCCTGTATTCTTTGAGGATTGTTCTCGCCACTCTTTTTAATCGTGAATGTGTAAGATGTTTCCCATTAATGTGATAATCGGCTCCCTCCCTCTCAGGAAGTAATTGAAAACATAGACCATTGATTTTAGAAGTTTATCTGGTTTGAATAATTCGATGGGCAGTCCGTTTGCATCTGAAATACTCCATTCTTCCTAGTCCTAAGCCATAATTACCAACGTAAATAATCTTTTCTGCAATCAAAATAACCCGCTAAGAAACTGGCTATTGGACTCTGAATCCGAGGAAATCAAAGACGACGTAACTATCTCATTCAAATTCATGTAAATATTTTCATGGAGGAAAGCCCGCCATCCGTCTTGACGCAATCATCGACGAACAGTTTAGCAGGGCATAGCAGAACACGATTCCTTTCTCTGGCCTCTTCGCTCCTCAAAAATTTCATAACAGCTAAAACAGAAATTAATGGCATCACTATTTGTCCCTACTCCGTTTTAGTTTAATGTATTAGAAAAGGCCCAATTAGTAGAATTATAGAATATTTGACTTAGGTACAAATACAACATACATTTATTTGATTAAATCAGTGCCTTGTATGTCCACGATGTGTCGATACAAACACATGTCACTTGCACACAATTTCTCTTCATGGCTTTCTTACTCGGGGAAGTCTTCTGTATCTCACACAATCAGACAAACTTGTACCTACTGTTAACAGAATGTCTGAAATGTAGAGTATTAAAGGTTTTCTACGCACTATACTTAAAACGTCCTCAACTTCTCCGTTTTCGTTATTGATCTGTCGAATAAAGTTTCCAGCAAAGGAAAACGTGCTGTATCTAGTAGGATGTAGACGCCTGATAGCGTCCCACATGTGTTCTATCAGGCTCAGTTTAGGTGAATTTGTACCCAAGACAGCAATGTGAGTTCATTATGAAGCTTTGTGACACGAAGACAGCTATCCTGCAGGGGCAGATCTCAAGCATTAAGCGATATAAGCGGTCCGCAAACTTTCCACGAGTTCACGGCTGTCATGGTGCTTTTGATTAGTATCACAACTCCCACGGAAGCCCAGATGAACGTTCTTTATAGCACAATACTGTCACCAACAGCCTGTGTCTGTGACGCGATACATGTTTCGAGCAGCCGCGCGCCTGGATGACGGCAATCCAGATACGATCATCGACCTGGAGTAGCAGAAACTTGCTTCACAGGACCAGGTGGCGCGTTTCAATGGAGTCACGGCCCAATGTCAGTGATCTCTTGAACACTACAATCGAACTGACAATGTCGCTGGTAAACTTGGAAATACTTGTGCGTGCATCAGCACTGTTCTCTCACATCAAACCTGCCACAGATCGCTGTCTGTATCGCTTTACAATGTGGGCAAACCTAGTGTAACCAAATATCAATACAGTTACACCACGTCACACCATGCACATGTTGGATGTGATCTACGAGCATAACGTTAGATATTTAAGAACATTATTGTCAGTGTTATTTATGTGTTTTTAAAATCGGAGTCTTCTATTTAAATGTTTTGTTTTGTATCTGTTTAATGTCGTGGGAGAGCGCAGGTACACGACGACTGCAGCATATTCGGAGCAGACGCTAAGCATCGAGCTGACTGTTATTGTTCACCAGACGAAGGCCGTCACGCGTAGAACATCCTGTAGGTGCATGCTATTGCCCACCAATTAAAATAAAATAAATGTACTTAACTGTATGTAACACACAAGAAAATGGACGACCAATGTTGTAAAGGAAAATGTAATGGTTGTTAGTTCAGTTCTTGCTCTTGTCTTGACCACTTATAGTCAACATCGACGTTATTGCAAATACCACGTTCGAATAAAACACATTGTTGTAAGTGAGAAGCGATTTATTTATCCGTCAAGAAAATTAAAGATACCATCTATATGGAAAAAGGTTATTAACTCTTGGGTCTGTTCTTATTAGGAGAAAATTGATTTTTCTACATGACTGAATTCTACTGATATAGCTACAATTATTTCAGTTCGAAGTGAATCGATTGTAGATATTTAAAGACAAGAGCAGAGGTATTATCCCAAATGTTAACTTTTGAGAAGTCACGGAACTTTTACACAGTAGACCTAGAGAAACTGATATAGGCATGCGTATTGAAATATAAAGAGATATGTAAACAGGCAGAATACGGCGCTGCGGTCGGCAACGCCTATATAACACAACAAGTGGCTGGCGCAGTTGTTGGATCCGTTACTGCTGCTACAATGGAAGGTTATCAAGATTTAAGGAGTTTGAACGTGGTGTTATAGTCGGCGCATGAGCGATAGCACACAGCACCGCCGAGGTAGCCATGAAGTCGGGATTTTCCCGTACGACCATTTCACGAGTGTACCGTGAATATCAGGAATCCAGTAAAACATCAATCTCCGACGTCGCTACGGTTGGAAAAAGATCCTGCAAGAATAGGACCTACGACTTCTGAGGAGAATCGTTCAACGATACAGGAGTGAAACCCTTCCGCAAATTGCTGCAGATTTCAATGCTGGGTCATCAACAAGCGTCAGCGTGCGAACCATTCAACGTCACATCATATATATATATATGGAATTCAATTTACCAAACGTTTAAGCTCTACAGGCCTGCTTGCTGTCACTGATTTTACGCTTTTGTATTCCTGCTAGCCACCACGGTGGCCTAGTTCTTCGGAAGTGGGGAATTTACTCTCATTAATTGTTTTGGAAGAACTATAAAATATCTTGACCCATTTCTGTTAAAGAATTCTTTTCTTAAATTTTTGAAAGGGAATGTTTTAAGCCTTCTGGGGCTCTGTATTGGTCTTGTAATACTTGAAAATGTCAAGGCAATTTCTAAGCCTTCAGGCCCTTGGTGGTTATTGATTTTGATCTTGTTGTAGATTCTCTTACGAGAGAATTTTAAAGTAAATTCTGAGTTTTTGGGCTGTGATTATTGATGTTGATCTTGTAGTTTTTTTTTTAAAGGAATAAATTTCAAAGCAAATTTTGGAGCCCTTCTGGCGCTCTGTGATTATTGGCTGTTGTTGACTGGCTTTCGCTTCATTCAATTATAAAGAAAGATTTTAAACTGTTTTACAAAGTAAATGAACCACAAGCGATGTTAAACCTGCTGCTTGGCCCTTGCATGAATTTCTTCCGTCAACAATGGAAGATCATCTCACACTACATTAATATAGAAACATCGCACTTTATTTCTGATAATTGCAGATACTTCCCGTTATGAACTTGTTTCCTTTCCCATCATTCACCTATTTCAATTACGTGTTTCTAGAACACCCCTCTGTCGTATAGACACACACACACACACACACACACACACACACACACACACACACACACACTGCCTCCAACAAGTGCCGATAGCAAATGCTTCAATTTTTCGGTAGTCAAAATAAAAGGAGTATTTCAAATATTTCAGGGGAACCGCAAGATACTCTCTCGTTGCATATAAAACGCTGACTAGTCTCTTAAGTGAAACGCAGTTTCAATGAAGGGCGGAACCGACCTACGTTTTGGAGGGTGGCAGAGCTGACTCTGGGCACTTCACTTGTGATTAACTGAAAATTTAATCGAGCTCATAATTCTCTCTCGCAGAGCTGCGAGCCGATGAACCTTGTAAACTACAAGGTACGCGAAAATAAAGTGATTTGCACCGGCGCTCTAGATGTTGGAAGGCCGAAAACGCTGGAGCGCGGATGAAAAATATCTCACGTTATCAGTAATTAATAATTTCTGTTAAATCTGATATACTGTTCGAACACAAAGAGGAACTGGGAACGAAGAAGTGAGTTCGGCGCGATTGCATGAACCGAACCTACGACAGAAAATAGATGCGGTTTTGCGTCTTAAAGGATACCGATCATAGAACCATTCGTTAATTAGTTTGGGGACAGAATAAAACAGACCTTGTTGCAAAATCTGTTCCACATTTATCAGCATTGTTAAAATTATGAACGAAGCTTTGACACTACTAACAAAAAAGGCAGTTCTACTAGTAACACTGAGTGGTCTCAAGACACATTGTCGCCACGTCTGACCATTGCTGCCATACTATCGTCGTCATGGACGATTAGTGTGGTCGTGATATCATCACCTTTCCCAATTAGGCGGCAGAGGATGGACAAAAATCATCTAAAGCTATAGGAAACTATGCCATGATTATTATATAAATTAAAGCCGTTCAGCGGAGAAAAGTCTTCCGATCATTACGGGTAATAATGTAAAGAACAGAAGTGAAGTAAAACTAGGAACCAAACACAGAGGAATCAATAAGACGTTCAGCTAAACCTCCTCAGATTATCAGAAAAGCAGGCTTGCAAACCTCGACATCCAACACAGAATGTATGACAAATATCGTAGATGCTCCAAAATCGTTGGAAACAGATTTTGGAGAAACTACCAAGGTTCAAAAATGTAAATATCTCAGAGAAATCAAACAAACCAATGGAATGACCGAAGAAACAAACGATACCAGATCCCAGAAAATGTAGATGGCGTATCGACTATACGACTCTCAGGACACCAGCTACAAAAAAAACGTCTTCATTAATACGAAAATTAGACACTATGAAACATAAAACAAGCTCTCTAGCACTATATGCAGCCGAGTACAGTGGCATACTTAAAGTACGATATGTAGGAAAAACAGAGGATTATCGTTTGATACAAACGTCTCCGACTCAAAACTGACAATTAATTGTAACCCTCCCGCCTTCCAAATGACGATGGAACACACAAATTGCGTCGCAATTCAATACATCGATCTCCTGCCGACTTCTCTCCAAAGGTCTATTGCTCCCTCGGTCACCAGATGGTCGTTCTCCTGTGAGTCCAGTTTCTTGATTCCCACGCAAAACTGATAGTTAATTGTAACCCTCCCACCGTCCTAATGACAATGGAACACACAAATTGCGTCGCGATTCAATACATCAGCCTCCAGCCAACTTGTCTCCAAGGGTCTAACGCTGCCTCGGTCAACAGATCTACGACCTCTTGGCAGTCAAGTTTCTTGTCTTCGACTCAAAACTGACAGTTAATTGTAACACTCCCACCCTCCTATCGACGATGGAACACCCAACCACATCGATCTCCAGCCAACTTATCTCCAAGTGTCTACTGCTGCCTCTGTCACCAGATGGTCGTTCTCCTGTGAGTCTAGTTTCTTGTATCCGACGCAAAACTGACACATAAGTGTAACCCTCATACCTTCGTAATGAGGATGCAACACACAAATTGCGTGCGATTCAATAAATCAGTGTCCAGCCGACTTATCTCCAAGGGTCTAATGCTGCCTCGGTCACAAGATGGACGTTCTCTTGGCAGTCAAGTTTCTTGTCTCCGATGCAAAACTGACAGTTAATTGTATCCCATCCACCCTCCTAATGACGATGCAACACACAAATTGCGTCGCGATTCAATACATCGGTCTCCAGCCGACTTCTCTCCAAGGGTCTAACGCTGCCTCGGTCACCAGATAGTCGTTCTCTTGGGAGTCTAGTTCCTTGTATCCGACGCAAAACTGACAGTTAATTGTAACCCACCCACCCTCCTAATGACTATGCAACACACAAATTGCGTCGCGATTCATTACATCAGACTCACGCCGACTTTTCTCCAAGGGTATATCGCTACCACGGTTGTCGTATGGACCTTCTACTGTAAGTAAAGTTTCTTGTATCCGACGCAAAACTGACAGTTAGTTCTTATCGTCCCATCCTGGTATTGACGATGGAACACACAAATTGCGTCGCGGTTCAATAAATCAGTCTCCAGCCGATCTCTCTCCTAGCGACTAACGTAATCACTGTTACCGGATGGAGGAACTTCTGTGATTCAAGCCTCTTGTCTCCGACGCAAGACTGACAGTTAATTGTAAACCTCCTAATGACGATGGAACACACAAATTGCGTCGCGATTCAATGCAACGATCTCCAGCCGACTTATCTCCAAGGGTCTATTGCTGCCTCGGTCGCCGGATGGTCGTTCTCCCGTGAGTCCAGTTTCTTGAATCCGACGCAAAACTGACAGGTAATTGTAACCCTCCCACCCTCCTACTTACAAAGGAACACGCAAATTGAGTCGCGATTCAATACATCATTCTCCAGCCAACTTATCTCCAAAGGTCTAACGCTGAATGGGTCAACAGCTGTACGGCTTCTTGGCAGTCAAGTTTCTTGTCTCCGACTCAAAACTGACAGTTAATTGTAACCCTCCCACCCTCATATTGACGATTGAACACTCAAAATGCGTCGCGATTCAATACATCGGTCTCTAACCGACTTATCTCAAAGAGTCTATTGCTGCCTCGGTCAGCAAATGGTCGCTCTCCTGTGAGTCCAGTTTCTTGAATCTGACTCAAAACTGGCAGTTAATTACAACCCTCCAACCCTCCTAATGACGATGCAACACACAAATTGCGTCGCGATTCAATACATCAGCCAACTTATCTCCAAGGGTCTAACGATGCCTCAGTCATCTGATGGATGACCTCTTGGGAGTCAAGTTTCTTGTATCCGACGCAAAACCTACAGATAAGTGTAACCCCCCCCCCCCCAACTTCGTAATGAGGATGCAACACACAAATTGAGTCGCAATTCAATACATCAGCCTCCAGCCAACTTATCTCCAAGTGTCTAACGCTGCCTCAGTCAACAGATGTACGGCCTGTTGGCAGTCAAGTTTCTTGTCTCCGACTCAAAACTGACAGTTAATTGTAGCCCTCCCACCCTCCTATTGACGATGGAACACACAAATTACGTCGCGATTCAATACATCGGTCTCTAGCCGACTTCTCTCCAAGGGTCTAAAGTGCCTCGGTCACAAGATGGACGTTCTCTTGGCTGTCAAGTTTCTGGTCTGCGACGCAAAACTGACAGTTAATTTTAACCCACCCACCCTCCTAATGACGATGCAACACACAAATTGCGTCGCGATTCAATACATCGGTCTCCAGCCGACTTCTCTCCAAGGGTCTAACGCTGTCTCGGTCACCAGATAGTCGTTCTCTTGGGAGTCAATTTTCTTGTATCCGCCGCAAAACTGACAGATTAGTGTAACCCTCCTACCTTCGTAATGAGGATGAAACACACAAATTGCGTCGCGTTTCATTACATCAGTCTCTAGCGGACTTTTCTTTAAATGTCTACGCTGCCACGGTCAACGTATGGACGTTCTCCTGTAAGTAAAGTTTCTTGTTTCCGACGCAAAACTGACAGTTAATTCTTACCGTCTCATCCTGGTATTGACGACTGAACGCACAAATTGCGTCGCGTTTAAATAAATCAGTCTCCAGCTGATCTCTCTCCTAGTGACTAACGCAACCACTGTTACCGCATGGAGGAACTTCTGTGATTCAATCTCTTGTCTCCGACGCAAGACTTACAGTAATTAATTAATAATAAACGAACAGGATCGAGTCGATCTTTCTTCTATATTTTCTGTGGTCAGCTTGGAACACTTATCAGATAGAATTAATAGAAGAGACAGGGAAGATCCAAAAAAAGAGCGACCAGTTCTGCCAGGTGGACGTCTGGTAAATGTGAGAATCTCAAGAAAATGATCGTCAAACTACGCTGTCAGACTATACAAGAGCGGTATTGTCCAACACGGAGTGGTTTGTTGTTAAAATTCCGAGAGCTTACGTTACAAAAACGTAATTAAAATCAGGGCCTTGGTCAGATGCTATTTTAATAAAATTGGTTTCGGCCCTTTTTGCTGTCTATAGACGTTTCTATTAAATTTAAAAATATTATGCCATAGAACTGTTAGTAAAATTACACATATTTCGAGTGCTTCGTCAGTGTTCACTTTTAATCTTTTACGTCACTGAAAATTGAGCACTGCTAAAGAGCTGGAAATTTGTGAACTTTTATAAACAGTCCTGTCGAAGAATTTTTAAATTGAACGACAAATCTGTAGGAAGTAATAAGAGCTGGCACTGGAAGCAGCCATACGTGTATTTAATCTGCAATTTTTATTAACAACCTTGAAGTCCAGTTTAAGAAAAAATACCCCTGTATCACAGAAGGAACAGTGATTGGATTTTATTATGTAGTATTCTCAGAAACAGTCTGAAAACCTTGTAAGGGAGTTACAGTGAAAGCTGTGCTCAGAAATGATTGTTAAGCAGAAAAATCGATACACTGCGGAATTTAGTACTTCATTAGCACTGAAGTTAGCCAATCAGGCAGCTGCATGCGCAAATTCAAGAGGCCCGCCAGATATACTTCGCGTCAGTTGTTCTCACAGCGTAGATGATGGCTCATGACACTGCTCAGCCTTCGGCTCAAGTTCGATCCTTACTACTGTCCGATGGCCAATTTTTGTATGGCTCTCTTATTCGACTTCAGGAAACCAAACGAAGAACAGGACTGGCAGCACCGTCCCTGGCGGGCCGCTCGAATTTACGCGCACAATAGCCTAATTGGCTAACCCGCCAGGTTAGCCGAGAGCGCTAAAGCGCCGCTCTCATGCCATTTGACTACACAGAATGGTCAGAATCAATAGAATTTTAAGGCTGCCGCTGCTAGAAAGTGAAAGTAACAAAGAACTAGCAGTTCTAAAACAAGTCGCGATTAATAATAACTGTCGTGTAACGTAGTTGAAACATTATACAAGGAAATTAAAAGAGGCATTAACGCGAAAAACTTTCTGAATTCAGCAGCTAATGCTACCTCTAATACTATCGACAAGGTATGTTTGCAATGATTTACAATGGACAAATATCAGATAAAATAGCCAAATGGCTGCATAAATGTAAGATTAAAACAGACTTCCAAGTCATGTACACACTACGTAACAAATTAAAGCATTATACAGAGTGTAAATTTTAAGTTGACAAACCAGATGGCCCGAAAACCAGGAGTCTAGGGTGCCGTTTCATTTCATAGCAGGACTCCTTTGGTTGTAATCCACACCCTTACAGCACAGCGGTAAGTCGACGATGCTCTAAGCCTCGTTTTGTTGCCATTCGTGCCAAGCTATCCTGGGCTTTCATTTCAGCAAGATAATGTCCGCCAGCACACGGTGAGAGTTCCTACTGGTTGTCTTCGTGCTTGCCAAAGCCAGGGAGGTCGCCGTATCTCTGCCCAGTTGAGAACGTTTGTGGTATTAGCGGCAATGGCCCGCCACCAGCTAGGTATTTTGACGGTCTAACGCGCCAGTCGGAGACAATTTGGCACGGTATCCCTCAAGAAGACATCCAACAACTCTGTTAATCAATGTCAAGCCGAATAACTACTGGCAAGAACTGCTTGCCTTAAGGCCAGAAGTGGACCAATCCGTTATTGACTTCTCTTAAATGAATCAATCAGTTTTTGTGAAATTGTATTCGTTTGTTAGTCTATATATGCAGCTATATGAAATCTACCGATTCCTGTCCTATTCGGATAATTCCTTAGTGGTACTTCTTGCACTGGTATTTCTTGCACCTTAAGATAGGAAACCCCAGTTTACATCATCCGCCTCGGGTGTGGGTGATGTATGTTGCATTGCTTGAAGTATTTCTCGGCGCAGTTTTATTTTTCTCACACTGCAATAGAGCCAACAGGCATCTGGTGATCCGAGATATAAGAAAAATTACGGCAATTGGCGAAATAGTTTTGAGATTTCACGAGAAATGTCACTGGGTACGCATGATACTAGTCAGTATTCATCACATGTTCTGGATTTCTTCAGATACTGAACTGCTTTGTCTCTCTGTGTGTCTGGACAGCTTACGTATTCGGTTTGAGAAACTCAGATAACGATGTATAGGCGGGAAGGCAACGGGTTGGCAGCTTCCATCTCCTGTCCCTGATGAGTACGTCCTCATTGTCATGTACCGATTCATTTTACAACTTAATACTATAAATATGATATTCGGCCAAGTCAATGAATCACCACTAAGCAGCGCAGTACCAGTCATTGACATTATTGCTGGCCCTTAATAAGCAGCTACTACTCGTGTTGGTTCGCTTAGCGCATATGTTTAACTACTAAAAATGAGTGAGGTCAAAGTAATTTCAAGTATTTATTACTGCAGACAAAAGGTATATTTAATCTGGGTATCAATTCTGTCGAGAGTATATGTTACAGATGGCGACTGAAGTTTATATTAAGGAAACCATGATTCTCACTCAAATTACCGCGACCGTGACTGTAACGTACCCTGTTATCTGACAGTGTATCTTATCTGCAACAGTAATATGTATAGTAAACTAACCCAATGTCCAGACTATTGACGATCGAGACGATAGACGAACGTTACAGTGTTAACTGAAATTCCTTACCTGTGGATGAAAGAAGTATAACAACTGCGTCAGGCCAGTAACGTGGACTTTTTCGAAAGTAGTACTGTGTGAGTCAATAGAAATTCAAAAATCGTACAGTAAGCGAGACAAAAACAGTGTTTTTCCAATTTTATTCGGCTTCAGAGCTATCTGTCACCAACTCCTAACATAGTGCAAATGCGAATCGTACTCAATATACTGCTTCGTGATCAGGGCCAAGACTCCTCTCCTCCGTGACTATTCCTTTCTTACGGCTATACTGCATCTGCCTGTTTCTTGTCTCTTATCGGACCGGAGATTTTTTTCCAGTAGAGAACGTACTGCGCAATTGTAGTATACATTTTCAGACAAGGCAGGTGTACTTATTTTGTAGTAAAGTAATGGAACACCATGAAACGTTAGCCAGAGTGAGAAGTCTTGAGTCTTCGCTGGTTATATTAACAGCTTCCTCTCAAGACTCTCGCCGGCCGTTGAGATCGAGCGGTTCTAGGCGCTTCAGTCTGGAACCGCGCTGCTGCTACGGTCGCAGGTTTGAATCCTGCCTCGGGCATGGACGTGTGTGAAGTCCTTAGGTTAGTTAGGTTTAAGTAGTTCTAAGTTCTAGGGAACTGATGACCTAAGATGTTAAGTCCAATAGTGGTCAGAGCCATATGAACCATTTTGCAAATCAATGATGGCAATCACGAACTGACTGCGTATTTAACGGACAAGTCGGAAAACTTTAATTTATATTATCAGTTTAGGCCTTCTTGACCCATCGATGAGCTGCCTAGATACAGGACCATCGGATCGGGGGGAGGGGGGGCGGATTAAAAATTAAATGTTAGCCGATCATTTAATATAAGATAGCCACAAGATGGCGTGCATCGGTAAAAGACGGGACAGTTGCGTTCAGTTGGTGGCCCCACACACGCCAGTGCGTAACGAGACATTTCTCTCGCGGGGGGCCGCTTTTCCGGCGCCAGCGCAGGGGGGCCAACCTAAGTGTCAGTCTTCCAGACCTTCCGGCTAAAAAGCCGTAGGAACGGCCAGCGCTGTTACCCTACCGGTAAAGTTTTTACAGGAACTACTTTTTCTGAGAGCAGAACCTTCGCCTCGTTTTTACGGAGAACATAAAACCACGGAGAGACGTTCTCAGGAGCCAATTCGGCTGCAGATCTTAAACTGTACTCTTTCCTACACAGGTTCATGTTGGTATCGCTGAATAGTTGGTGCAGAAGTTGCTTCCATCTTACTTAACGTGCACTGGCTTCCATTGCTTTGGAACCAGTCTTGTGTAAAATCGCATCAGCGTAATTTCGGTCGCGCCGCTAAAGTATGCAAGTGCCTACTTCACCCGCCGTAATTACGCAAGGACGCAGCTTGAGCTGCCAGCTGCACGTACACCGCATTCACCGACTATGACGGGGTAAGAAATGTCACAATTGTCGCCCTTTGTGTCCCATGTCTTTCGGGCAGTCACGATTTTTGTAGCACTGTCCCGAATTTTTTTCAATTTTAGTTAAACTGTCGGATCTGTTTGACAAAGAGATTCTGAACAAAGAGTAGCCACTTACACCGTTCCGTCCAAGGCACGTAGCTCGATTCTACCTCCATATGTCATCTACAAGCGTGAAATTGTATTACACTGTATTGTGTGCTACGTAGTATTATGTTGCATTTTATCATTTAAGTTTATTTGTTTTTCTTCATCAACAACCACACTTCCTGTCCTGTGTGTTGTATATTGGAACATTATTCTGTTCTTCGCCTCTAGCCAGCCCTGTAATAGGAGTTTAACATACTTTCTTATTCCATTTTGAATTGATATCTTTCATTTTATGTCTACTGCAGTCTTTTTTTGAAGTTACAAAAATTGTTCAGGGTAAATAATATTTTTCCAAATGTAAAACCTTTGTCAATACGGCATTTAATAATCTATATGTCAAATTATTGCTCTCCTACACAAATAATCAGTAAGTGAAATCAAAGCACTATCAAAGACCAGTTAAAAGTTAATAATGCTTTGAAATAGAAGCTACTGAAAACAAAAAAAATTTCCATTTTCAGTACAGGGAAGTTGTTAACACGTTAAGTAACACAGTTTATTTGCAAATATCACGTGTTAGATGTAGAAGACTGTTGTGGTTGGCAGGAGAGCCAACACCGTGTTACTAGAGGAGGCCGAAATGCACGCGTTTTAGTTCACGCAGGCTGGCGTGAGGTCTGGAACAGGACAAGGAAATTAGAATTTAGAAGAAACGGACGTAGCGGGTGGAATACTTAACTTTAATCCATTAATGATGAACGTCGGTCGTGACGGTTCATGATTCACAATATCAATAGTAACTGATAACGGCGCCTTGCTAGGTCGTAGCAAATGACGTAGCTGAACGCTATGCTAAACTATCGTCTCGGCAAATGAGAACGTAAGTAGGCAGTGAACCATCGCTAGCAAAGTCGGCTGTACAACTGGGGCGAGTGCTAGGAAATCTCTCTAGACCTGCCGTGTGGCGGCGCTCGGTCTGCAATCACTGATAGTGGCGACACGCGGGTCCGACGTATACTACCGGACCGCGGCCGATTTAAAGGCTTCCACCTAGCAAGTGTGGTGTCTGGCGGTGACACCGCAAAGACCTTCTTACGCTTCAAGGCACAGAATAGTGAACTTAACCGCCAACACGTTATGTAACTAGTTTTAAAAATTACTGAATTTTCCTTACCATAAAACTCTTTAGCTGAAGAATTAACATTATCCTCCAAATAGATGTAACATATCATAGAGCACTTAAATGTCTAGAAATCGTTACATTTAGAAACGCTGCATAAAATACAACCTGATCCCTCACAACAACAAAAACGGTATAAAATGCCGTTAAGTGCTTATAGCAGTCTCTAGTGTGTGTGCCCTCATGTGATTCTAAGATCAGTCGCTAGATTTAAACACCAACCAGGAAATATTATATGTTTCTAGGTACACTCTCCCCTAGGTAAACGCTCTCATCTACAAATGAAGTATAAATTAATGTACTTCTTGTAACCAATTGAAATAATACTTTGTAATTATTACGTTTAACTAAGATTTTTTTTTGCAGTGTCAAAATTTGTAATGTGTCCCGAATTTTGGTCCGGAAGGTATGGTCACCTTAGCATTCCTCACGGACAACCACGATATGTCCTGGACGTTACTTTTGGTAATGTATCATGTTTCACTAGACAGGACTCTCTAGGGACTGCTTGTTCAGCTGTTTTTCCTGCGTTAGTAGTTCCAACGGCCTTGCCGCAGTGGTAACACCGGTTCCCGTCAGATCACCGAAGTTACGCGCTGTCGAGCTTGGCTAGAACTTGGCTGGGTCACCGTCTGGGTCTGCCGAGTGGTGTTGGCAAGCGGGGTGCCTCAGCCCTTGTAAAGCAAATTTAGGAGCTACTTGACTGAGAAGTAGCGGTTCCGGTCACGAAAACTGACAACGGCCGGGAGAGCGGTGTGCTGACCACGTACCCCTCCGTATCCACATCTGGTGATGCCTAAGGTCGGAGGATGACACGGCGGCCGGTCGGTACCGTTGGGCCTCCAAGCTCTGTTCCGACGGCATTTGTTTGCGTTACTCGTATTTGTATTTTGTATGGAAGACTGGCTTACCGACGAGTAGTCCAGACGTTGACATCATTTCTTACTGGAACGGGGCTACCTCGCATTTCATCTTGTTTCTTAATGACCAATATATGTTTATTTTATTAATTTGCTAGTTTGCTGTTACTTACCAAGCGAGGTGGTGCAGTGGCTGGCACACTGGAATCGCATTCGGAAGGACGATAGTTCCACTCCGCGTCCGACCACCCTGATTTAGGTTTTCCGTGCTTTTCCTAATTTGCTCTAGCAAAATGTCGGAATGATTCCTTGAAAGACCACGGCCGATTTCTTTCCCCATCCTTGAAATAATCTGGGCTTGTGCTCCGTCTCTAATGATCTCGGTGTCGTCGGGAGGTTAAACATTAATCTTCCTTCCTTGTCTTTTAATTCTTTGTAGTCTACCCATGTCTCCCCTATTAATCATTCTTAAACAGAACCACCTGTAGTAAAGTAGAATTCCGCTAGAAGATCTGCTGCTATTACTCCCATCTCCTAATAAGAAGTGGTATCAGAGTGGGCAGTTAATTCACTTAATTAATTCTGATAATTTCATCTTACAAGTGCTACAATTACTTCAGGCCATCGTTTTCTAATATTCTCTACTCTCGAAATTCGAAGTCTTTTACAGGTCCAAAATTGTTTCTTAGAAATTGTTTTCCTGGTAGCGTTTAACAATCAAATAGGCTTACTGTTTTCACATATTTGATTAAATTAATTTAAGTTTAATGCAAATTCCACATCTCTCTTCAAAGGCGAAGATCAGGTTAAAAACTTCACTATATTTTAATTTACAAATTAATATGACGATTTTCGTGAACATGTAAATATATAATGTACCAAAATGCATAATTACTATGCTATTGTAGCCAAGCACTGTCAAAAGAAAAGAGTTTACAATACGTACTTATAATGATCACATGGCCACACTCGAGACTTGCACAAATTATTGTATAGAATATGTTGAAATGTTCTGCGAACGGTATTTGTGATAAGTATTCTGAGAAAATCAAGTGCATCTGTTAAGGAAATCGGCAGTGGAGTATATATGTAGATGGAGATGATTCTTCTGAAACTAAAAACTTTGTATTCTCATTGGTAGGTCAAAATGCAATCCCAGTGCCTATCTTCATTCATGTAGAAATTGTAGTCTTGTGAAATCGATGATTCCTTTAGAAACGCGGTGAACATTTATCGTGGTAGGAACAGAATGTACCAGGCTGCAAAAAGAAATTCTTTCTTACAGGACATATTCAACGTGCCCCTCGTCAGCATTGATACATGCATCAGCAGATCGTCGAGATGAATGCCCTTCGCGCCTTCAATGCAGTGAGAAGGGCCCTTTCCCTTTACAGACATCACGCTTTGCACGCCGTGTATCTCGCGATGCGCTAGCGGCCTTTTGATCATCCATATTCCCCTATTGACGTGATAAGCAGACCCGATCGGTTAGCGGCAAATGGGTCGTTCCGCTCTTATTGATTTCCATGTTATGAGGGTGTAATGCGGACCATTAGACATTTACAAAACGATGTTTAGCGCAAGGGGTTTGACTTCGAATAGCAATTAGTAACGACTGCAGTATGATTAGCCACATGGACGCCCCTCTCCCCTCCCCCCCCCCCCCCCCACCATGCTCTTATCTCTTACTACGTACATTGCGTATGTCGAACATCTGAGTTCAGTCCCTGAAACGCACCCTTAATTTAGATTCCCAATCATTTATGGAGTCATAAAAACGACTTCATAAGAAATGAACGTGACCTTACAATAGACAGCCTCCTCGATAATGGCATCGTCATGTTCTTTTCTAATCACTGTTTGTTGATTTAAGCTAAATTCGGTATCAGGTCAGGTTATTACCATTTCGCCATCCTAGTCGTTTGATGTTTTTCCCTTACAGTAGCACTCCTGATTTTCGTTGAGTTGGATAGTTGTATAATTTAGAAGTCGATCATGTGAATCAAACAAGATCAATAAAATGTTAAATGGATTACTCAGTAACAATACATTAATGCGTTAATGCAACACAGCTGAATATCCCAAAGGTGCAATTCATAGAGATAATCACACCAAAATATACGCATCCATGTTCTTCCCACTTTTTTTAACGTCATATATACACTAAATATTTATCACAGATGGAAGCCTCGTAACAACATATATGCTGCGAGCTAACAAGATTCTCGGGCTCACGTGCGGTTCCTCTTCGTCGAAATGTCTTGGCTTAAAGTCGTCTAGGGGTTGAAGCGCACGTGTCGCATTACACGCCTTAAATTAGGTATGTAGGGAAGCAGCCTACTCACGCTGTATAAAATTCACATCAGTCTTTCCATTGTGTGCCAGCCTAGCTCTGACGTCATAAATGTTGCGCAATACTTTAAAAATCAAGTAAATAACCTGAAACGTTTCTAGCATGTCAGGAGTAATACTAAATCAACATGTGTTGAATGTCAGTTTAATAACTTTAACCATTTCCGAAATTTGGACGTTTGTCTGTAAAAATCATTGGCGCAACAGAAAAGAGCTAGAGACTTAAAAATTTATATTTAGATTCCTTTTTCATAATAATTTAATAGAAACAGTGCTTTGGATCCCACAAATTAAGATTTTAGTTGAAATTCATGATTTTCTGGTTTTTGTCTTAAAAATTAAGGAAGCAAGATAGATTAAGTAGGCTAATAAATAAGGCTAGGATGTTTATATTTAAGTAGAATGGAGATCCGCTATAACCATAAAGATGTGAGAAGTTTCATTTGAATAACTATAAAACTATAGCGATAGCGTATCTCCAAAGGGCAAGTTCAGAGCTCGTCTACTGCGTGCAGTGTAATTAAATTAATTCTCTCGCCCAAAATACTTTACTTAGCCACGTCAGACTTTTATTATGATTACTTACCTGTGTGTTGAATGCACATTTAAATTGAGAGCTTCATCGGCCATCAGCAAAGGAAGCGATGATTTATTCAATAACTTAATGTGGTGCATTACTAGCCCAGCGGCTAGTCGGGAGAGCCTATATGATCATGCGTTCCCTTAGCCGTCCGCACTGCGGCTTTATATATAAGAACGCTTCGCGAGAAAAAAAGGCCCCAGTTCTCTCCAGACGCTGAATAGCACACCATCTGTATCGGGAGTCGCGTCGCGTCGGTATCATTGCTATAAACAGCCTCGGATGCCGTATTAAGTTACTCGGGTTACGCGTAACCATGAAATCATTTTCAAGTGAAGTGTTAATTCTGGGATGACTTTAATGATCTATCTTCAGTTTGTGTATGTCGTATTTTCACGTGCCGTCGCGGGACAAACATTCTACCATTATTTAGCGTGGCGTTTGATGAACATTATCATCAAATTATGGCGAGCATTCACTTAAACATTTAATTTGGACAGTTATAGTTGCATCAGCGCATTAGACTCTGAACTGCTCTGTTAGTCAGATTGTGTGGATTCTTTTTTCTTCATCTGTGACTTTCAGAATATAGCGAACGTTTTTTCACGATCGTTTTTGATTATGAATCCCAGACAATCTCCTAATTCCTCAGAGCTATAAGCTGTAGCTATAAGTGTATTTCTCAGATGAAGTGGGCACTAGGAATTCTAATTACCGGCTTCACGTTTTGCTAATCACTTTCTGGTTGCCAAAATTGTAGTTAGAGAGCCAGTGTTGAGAACGGCAAAAGACAGCATAATTAATAGGAACATTTATATAACAATTAATTCCACCCACCGCCCCACATATAGTTAAATGGCCGGGAAATGTTTCTACATTACAAACCAAACATTAAATAACAGCAACCTTTAATTCCACCCGCCGCCCCACATATGGTGCATCGGCTGGGAAAGAAACTGAGTAATAGTGAAAGTTATTTTTAAATATTCGAATTCGGGAGTGAAAAGCGACATGCAACTGAGTAATAAAACAGTGATAGTGTTACGTGTGTATGTGGACGACACAATTGGATTAGCAACGCATCTGGATTTACGGAGCTGGGACTGAGTCAAGCGGCGCTGCCGGCATCACGAGAAGCCAGTTTTGCCTCACCGCAGTTGTCCGCCGGAGCAACCGGAGCCGCGCCTGCAGTTGCGGGCCACGCAAACACGCAGCAGCCGTCGAAGTGTCGTCTGCAGTTCAAAGCTCCGCGTCGCATCAGTAATCCTGGTACTCCGCACTGGTAACGCCATACATCGTGCAGAAGGAACTAAGTTAAGTGAAAAGCTGTTAAAATTTTTACTAAACTGCACTAAAAGACTGTCGGAAATGGAACCGCCAGAAGAAACTGAGGTTAAACTTAAATCAGAACCTATGTCTGTTGAGGGAACTGCAAATCCAGACAACGATTCAAGTGTAAATATGCATGAAAATAGTAATGTTAAAGTGAAATATGAAGTATTGTCTCCTGACAGTAGTGTGAAAAGGGGCAATGATTCAATAATAGAGACCCCTGTAGTAAAGCAGAAATCAGAAATTGTTGATTTATTGGATGATAGTTTATCTGATGAGTTAAAAATGAAACAGTCATCAGAGATGGTAGAGTTTAAGAAGGAGAAGTTAGATATGACTAATCAATCAGAAGTTTCATTTAGTTTTGATGATTCTGGTGTTGGAGCTAGTTTTTCGTCACCTGAGTGTGATAAAAAGCCAGCTAGTGAGCAACCCAAAGATACTAGGGCTATTGATTTAAATGTTATATTACAAGCAATAGCTGCCAGTAATGCAAAATTGTCAGCCAGTAATGGTAGAATGACAGCTGAATTAAAGTCTGAAATAAATGAGGTCAAAAGCAGTAATGCAAAAATGTCAGCCAGTAATGCTAGAATGACAGCTGAGTTAAAATCTGAAATAATTGAGGTAAATAACAGAATTGTGGCCAGCCAAACTAATTTTAATAAACGATTGGAGGAAATGGACAATACCTTCAAGGCTGGTTGCAATAAGTTGAAAGAGGATCTGGACAGTTTAAATTATAAAATTGATTACAACCATGAGGATATTAAGAAAAAGGTTGCTCAACAGTTATCTGAGATGTATAAAACAGTAAAATCCGAAGTTGCTGAGGTTCGCAAAGAATTCCAAATGTAAGATGCGAAGCTGGAGCACAAGTTAACAGAAAAGATCGAGGCGGAATCTGAACTGTGCTCAGATAGGTTCAAAGATGTTAATATAAAAGTAAACATATGTCAAGCAGAAGTAAGTGCAATCATAACTGACACTACTCATATTGTGCAAAGAGTAGATAATGTTGAAATGAGAGTAGAAAATATTAGTACTAACATTGCTAACATTGAGAATAAAGTAGCTTCAGTAACTTCTGGTAATGGTAGTATACAACAAGTTGTAGCTGCAAACGCCGCGTTTATCGGGTGTCGGCAGTTCTTGCGGTTCGATCCAGATAAAAATATCCACCCGCTAGATTTCTGGAACGATTTTAAAGATGTTATTCCACCAACTTGGTCTGAACGAGAGAAAATCTCATTTATTAGAAGCCATTTAGCAGGTGATGCCATGCGTTGGTCAGCTGATGTTATGATGAAGTGTAAAACACTAGCGGAATTTAAAACTGCTTTCATTAGTGAGTATTGGTCTAGCAATAAGCAAAATGAAGTGTTGACAGAATTTTGGAGTGGAAAACGCTTCAATGCAGGCAAGGAATCTATTAAAGAGTTTGCCAGGTCATGGATCTCACGTTTGTCACATTTGGCCGAGAAGCTAAAACCTGAAATGATAATACTGGGTCTTGAAGCCAAACTGCCATGGTATTGGCAAACTAGAATTATATCTGCCCCTAGAGACAATCTGGATGGTTTCATTGAATATTCGGAACGTGTAGAGCGTGTTGCTGCCATTGAGGAGCAAGCACGTAATAAGAGAAACGCTAATAACACTAGTAGTAATTTTAAGAACGACCAGAATGGCAATGTAAACATCAGAACAGTAGGTGTTCGCCATCCTAAGAGAGGTAGGAATTGGAAAAATATTTATCAGAACCAACAATGGCATCCAAATGATAGTAATTTTGTTCCGAACAAAATTATGCAGGTAAACAACAGTGTGGAAAGCAATGCTGTGCCAGTTAACTACAATGGAAATAAAGGAAACGATAGTAGGCAGAGGCAGGAAAACTAGTTCCCGTCTATGAAGACACTGGCGCTCACCAGGCGGTTACTTTTCCAAAGCCAGTAGTTACGGTAAATGGTAAGCCAGATCAGAATACTCAGACTGAACATGTGGATGAGGGGTCGGTAGCATCTAAAGATACAGCAGAAATATTAGATCACTCACAGTATTTGATAGATACCGTGTTAGATACGCTTTCTAAGTGGGAAGAGAAAGAGAAGGCGCAGCAGTGTAACGGTAGGGAAGAGCTACAAAATACTGAATTGTCAGGTGAAGAAGCAGAGGAAATTCATGCTAATATTTACGATGAGAATGATGTGCTCTTATCTACAGTGCCTGTGCAGGATATTGATACTGTACTAATATATTTTGGACAGGAGGTAAGTGAGAGTGTAGAGGATAGCCTGTTGGGGGTCGATGAACCCAGTAGCTGTGACCAGTTGTCACTTGAGAAGGAACCCGACGATAATAATGAAAGTGGTTTAGCTGTAACTAGTGTTATGCCCGGTCTGGAGGCGCAGAATCGCTCAGACTGCAGTAATTTGGGTCATGTTCAGCAAACTAAATGTAATGAAGTCGTGCGGTGTTTCGATTTGAAATAAATAGACCGACTGGAAAAGGCAGCTGAAAATGTAATTCAGGAAACCCCTACACACTTTGACCTAAATGTAATGAAGACAGATGTCGATCACTTTAGTTGGAGACAAATCCAATACGGCCGCGGTGGCCGTGCGGTTCTGGCGCTGCAGTCCGGAACCGCGGGACTGCTACGGTCGCAGGTTCGAATCCTGCCTCGGGCATGGGTGTGTGTGATGTCCTTAGGTTAGTTAGGTTTAAGCAGTTCTAAGTTCTAGGGGACTTATGACCTAAGATGTTGAGTCCCATAGTGCTCAGAGCCATTTGAACCATTTTTTTAGACAAATCCAAAAGGAACTATTGGATGAATTTGAGGAACCACCTGTACAACCTAGAATAAGCCACCCTATAATATTAGTGAATATGTTGGGTATCAATGTACGTTGTCTCTTAGACAGTGGAAGTGAGGTGAGTGCGATATCTCAGTCCTTCTTTGATGCGTTACCTGGTAAAGACAAGCTTACAGTAATGAGGGTATCAGGACTAAGAATAATTGGTGCTACTGACAAGGTGTCAAAAACGGTAAAACAAGAAGCTTTGCTGCCCTTTAACATTAATGGTAATTTAATTGATCATTCATGCTTAATTGTAAACAATCTCAGTATTGAGGTTTTAATTGGCATAGATTTCTTGTCAAAATATCAGAGTGTTGTTGATTTTGAAAGAAGCCAGTTAAAAATGGTCTTGCTGATAACCAGAGTAATTACAGTACCTTTTAGTGATAAACAAGTAGTAACTAATGATGAAACTTGGGAACTGCCTATACGAGTTCTGAAAAATAGGAGATATAGGAACGAAGGTGTTAATCTTAGTAAATACCAAAGACCTTTCAGGATCATAGGAAAACAACATGCCAATGCATATAGGCTAGAGTACCCTAAGAGTAAAAAGCTATTTGGTCTCAGGAACGTGATCGACCTAAAGAAGTTCATAGGTAGTGAACGAATTCTGTAGGGAGGAGGTTGTTCTGTAACCTCTACACAGTGTGGCAGCTGTGCAGTCCCAGCTGTGTGAGATCTTCTTTCCTTTTCAGGTCTCACTCATTCTTCATCTTTTCTATCCACCTAAAATTTCGACCTTTCTTTCCAATATATTAAATTTTCTGAAACCAATGATTTCTGAAGGGAGAAGGTTGTTCTGTAACCTCTACACAGTGTGGCAGCTGTGCAGTTCCAGCTGTGTGAGGTCTTCTTTCCTTTTCAGGTCTCACTCATTCTTCATCTTTCCTATCTACCAAAGTTTCAACTCCTTCTCTGCAATACAAAAATTTTCCGTCATGGCTATCACGCCATGAGTTCTGTAACCATTCAATCCACCGATTAGTGAAGAAAATACCTAATGTGACGAACCTAACTGTGACATAAACAACAAAGAAGTATGATGTAATTAAGATACAAATGTATTTGAGTAACAAGTATGTATAGAACCCTGGTAATATTATAAGTAGAAAGTTGTTGTTTTATTGGAAATGGTCCACCAACAGTAATTTAAAAAGATATACAAATTCGTGTACAAGCAGGATCTGAAGTGGCAGTGAAACCTATTGTATGCTGTAGAGCTAACTAATAAATAGTAAAAGAGATTGCTTAGTGTTATGAAAAATATGCAGATAAGTTGTAAAAATGAACTCACCTTGTGTAGCAAGGAATGGCAGTGTAATAGAATTGAACAGTGTTTGTGGTTGAGACGTGAAGGACACGTCCCTGAAGTATTTATAAGGTTGGAGCTGGCCATTATTTTGGTGTAGTGTGTGACAGGACACACCTACACGTATTGAAGTTATGAGTTAGAGGCGTGAATGCGGCCATAGGTACCCTTATGTTAGATGAGACAGAACAGCTCATGGTGTCCTATAGGTTTAAGGAATTTAGCATTACGCTTGGCCATAATTACTTAACGCATTTTAGTAGTAGGTCGAGAGAGACTACCTGAGGTTTCAGCATCCGATCGAGTGGAAATGGATTGCCACGTGAGCAAACTGATCAGCTGCAGTACACTATAGATATGAAATAAATGTGCTATCCTATGCTTTAAATGTTAATAGAGTGAGTATTAAATAAGTACATACACTAGCAACATAATTGAGTAACATAATGGCAGATGTGAAACATTAGTTACAGCTCAGCATAAATACACTTCGAGTATGTAAGTACATAATTGCAGATGTGGAACTGACACAGCAGCAGAGGACCAATAAGTGGATTTAGTAGTAACTAAACGTAGTGTGTTTTGAACACTCAGATCTGTACTATTACCACAAGTTACTCACATGTACAAAGAAGCTGAGAAGACAACTACTAATCAAATATACTCATACTATCTCTAAGAATAAGGTAATCAAAGATGAGTCAGCTGAGTAAGTAAAATACAAATGTATCAGGAATGTACCGAGCATTGGTTCAGTGTTCCGGCCCAGAAATAATAAATTGAGATTAAATAGGATTTATGATTGTATGCCTTGAGCATACATTTTCTCTAGTACGTCACTAAAGGCGTTTTGAGCCATTTGTTTGCCGATTTTATGACAGTTAAGTAACCGCGAGAGTAAAATTGAAAAAGTTCTGTTAACTTTGTTCCAGCAAAATATTGAAAGATAAAATGTCTATATATCTCCATTTCATTGTGACCAACCCTTAGATAATAAGTGAACAGAGTCTGAGGCACTCTTTTTGTTTGTTCTACAGGACAAACCAGATAATGGCAGCCTGGTGGCTGCGTGAAAGCGTGGAGTGACTTGGACACAACTCACAGTGACCCGTCCCCTTTCCCCATGTAATTTAGAGTGAACTTGAAGGATGCACACCACAGCAACTTCCCCTCCTCTACCCTTGTGAATGGAAGTGTAGAAGGCCAGCCAAAGCGGCTACAACCACGTGTGTAAAAATTGTTATGAGTTGTGAAATTCTCTTTCAGGTTTAGAAAAGACTGCTAAGATATAATCATATGTTTGTGTATTATGAATAACTGTGTTATTTTCTTTGAATTTGTGTATGTAAAAATGTATTTAATGAATTTAAGATTTTCATAATTTTTCATATTTTGTGTGTTTGTTTGTCTAAGGCAATATGTATGCCAAAGTGTTTCATTGACTTTGCTTAAATTTTGAGGGATAATGTTGCTTAAGAGGCAGTGAACATGTCAGTAATTTAAATAATTGAAGTAGGTAATCAGTTTTCTTTTTAATATTTCTATATGTTTACATTTAAATTTTAAATTTTCATAGGGAGTTAATCTGTACTCTTGCTTCCCTTTGTGTAATTAATTTTTTTCATTCATTAACATTAAAAAAATTAAGTAGAGGGTGATGTAGGGAAGCAGCCTACTCACGCTGTATAAAATTCACATCAGTCTTCCCATTGTGTGCCAGCCTAGCTCTGACGTCATAAAGGTTGCGCTATACTTTAAAAATCAAGTAAATAACCTGAAACGTTTCTAGCATGTCAGGAGTAATACTAAATCAACATGTGTTGAATGTCAGTTCAATAACTTTAACCATTTCCGAAATTTAGACGTTTGTCTGTAAAAATCATTGGCGCAACAGAAAAGAGCTAGAGACTTAAAAATTTATACACTACTGGAAATTGAAATAAGAACACCGTGAATTCATTGTCCCAGGAAGGGGAAACTTTATTGACACATTCCTGGGGTCAGATACATCACATGATCACACTGACAGAACCACAGGCACATAGACACAGGCAACAGAGCATGCACAATGTCGGCACTAGTACAGTGTATATCCACCTTTCGCAGCAATGCAGTCTGCTATTCTCCCATGGAGACGATCGTAGAGATGCTGGATGTAGTCCTGTGGAACGGCTTGCCATGCCATTTCCACCTGGCGCATCAGTTGGACCAGCGTTCGTGCTGGACGTGCAGACCGCGTGAGACGACGCTTCATCCAGTCCCAAACATGCTCAATGGGGGACATATCCGGAGATCTTGCTGGCCAGGGTAGTTGACTTACACCTTCTAGAGCACGTTGGGTGGCACGGGATACATGCGGACGTGCATTGTCCTGTTGGAACAGCAAGTTCCCTTGCCGGTCTAGGAATGGTAGAACGATGGGTTCGATGACGGTTTGGATGTACCGTGCACTATTCAGTGTCCCCTCGACGATCACCAGTGGTGTATTGCTCCCCACACCATGATGCCGGGTGTTGGCCCTGTGTGCCTCGGTCGTATGCAGTCCTGATTGTGGCGCTCACCTGCACGGCGCCAAACACGCATACGACCATCATTGGCACCAAGGCAGAAGCGACTCTCATCGCTGAAGACGACACGTCTCCATTCGTCCCTCCATTCACGCCTGTCGCGACACCACTGGAGGCGGGCTACACGATGTTGGGGCGTGAGCGGAAGACGGCCTAACGGTGTGCGGGACCGTAGCCCAGCTTCATGGAGACAGTTGTCAATGGTCCTCGCCGATACCCCAGGAGCAACAGTGTCCCTAATTTGCTGAGAAGTGGCGGTGCGGTCCCCTACGGCACTGCGTAGGATCCTACGGTCTTGGCGTGCATCCGTGCGTCGCTGCGGTCCGGTCCCAGGTCGACGGGCACGTGCACCTTCCGCCGACCACTGGCGACAACATCGATGTACTGTGGAGACCTCACGCCCCACGTGTTGAGCAATTCGGCGGTACGTCCACCCGGCCTCCCGCATGCCCACTATACGCCCTCGCTCAAAGTCCGTCAACTGCACATACGGTTCACGTCCACGCTGTCGCGGCATGCTACCAGTGTTAAAGACTGCGATGGAGCTCCGTATGCCACGGCAAACTGGCTGACACTGACGGCGGCGGTGCACAAATGCTGCGCAGCTAGCGCCATTCGACGGCCAACACCGCGGTTCCTGGTGTGTCCGCTGTGCCGTGCGTGTGATCATTGCTTGTACAGCCCTCTAGCAGTGTCCGGAGCAAGTATGGTGGTTCTGACACACCGGTGTCAATGTGTTCTTATTTCCAGGAGTGTATTTAGATTCCTTTTTCATAATAATTTAATAGAAACAGTACTTTGGATCTCACAAATTAAGATTCTAGTTGAAATTCATGATTTTCTGGTTTTTGTCTTAAAAATTAAGGAAGCAAGATAGATTAAGTAGGCTAATAAATAAGGCTAGGATGTTTATATTTAAGTAGAATGGAGATCCGCTATGTGAGAAGTTTCATTTGAATAACTATAAAACTATAGCGATAGCGTGTCTCCAAAGGGCAAGTTCAGAGCTCGTCTACTGCGTGCAGTGTAATTAAATTAATTCTCTCGCCCAAAATACTTTACTTAGCCACGTCAGACTTTTATTATGATTACTTACCTGTGTGTTGAATGCACATTTAAATTGAGAGCTTCATCGGCCATCAGCAAAGGAAGCGATGATTTATTCAATAACTTAATGTGGTGCATTACTAGCCCAGCGGCTAGTCGGGAGAGCCTATTTGATCATGCGTTCCCTTAGTCGTCCGCACTGCGGCTTTATATATAAGAACGCTTCGCGAGAAAAAAAGGCCCCAGTTCTCTCCAGACGCTGAATAGCACAACATCTGTATCGGGAGTCGCGTCGCGTCGGTATCATTGCTATAAACAGCCTCGGATGCCGTATTAAGTTACTCGGGTTACGCGTAACCATGAAATCATTTTCAAGTGAAGTGTTAATTCTGGGATGACTTTAATGATCTATCTTCAGTTTGTGTATGTCGTATTTTCACGTGCCGTCGCGGGACAAACATTCTACCATTATTTAGCGTGGCGTTTGATGAACATTATCATCAAATTATGGCGAGCATTCACTTAAACATTTAATTTGGACAGTTATAGTTGCATCAGCGCATTAGACTCTGAACTGCTCTGTTAGTCAGATTGTGTGGATTCTTTTTTTTTTTCATCTGTGACTTTCAGAATATAGCGAACGTTTTTTCACGATCGTTTTTGATTATAAATCCCAGACAATCTCCTAATTCCTCAGACCTATAAGCTGTAGCTATAAGTGTATTTCTCAGATGAAGTGGGCACTAGGAATTCTAATTACAGGCTTCACGTTTTGCTAATCACTTTCTGGTTGCCAAAATTGTAGTTAGAGAGCCAGTGTTGAGAACGGCAAAAGACAGCATAATTAATAGGAACATTTATATAACAATTAATTCCACCCGCCACCTCACATCTGGTTAAATGGCCGGGAAATGTTTCTACATTAAATAACAGCAACCTTTAATTCCACCCGCCGCCCCACAGGCACTTGTGACCCTTTGATTAAATTTTCTGGCTGATGGCAAGTTTGCAAAATTGTATGAAATATACAATGTTAATATAACATATAAAAACAGTAATAATAATATCTGGAGCTAAATTAATGACCCATGGATGATGTAGGCCACAACGTTGCTATTTGGTAAAAATAATGTTTATTCAAAAAGCAAACTAATACCGAAAGTGGTCGTATTTAGAGTTACTGTTACACTCGAGCTCATATCCATTTAACACAGTTCGATCATTCACTATCTCATCGCGAAGTAGAAATCCAATACTCCACCTCGTTTTCTACGCGAAAAGTTAGAGTTCATACTAGGCGCGCGGGTGCTCACCGCTCAGAGACTGAGTCCCGCGATACCACACAACAGGAAATTTTCTAAGTCGATTCACTTTCTAGCTACCTAAAGACCGACTGTCGGCTTTTGCGTCTCCACCAGCACTGTCCCACTGCCCGTCCCCAGCCGCGTTTCCCGCGCGTCGAACATCCTCGCTCAGCTGACTAGGGCAGTTCCCTTTCCTGAAGCAGCTACAGCTTATTCTACATTATTTTACATTTTAACATATTTCAATAATCAAAGCTTGACCACTTTCACGTTCTAAATAAAATAACAATAATATCCATTACAAAATAAATGTTAAATTCTTTAACATAAAACCAATAAAATTTCCTTCTTAGCTTTGAATGTCACGGCCAGTAGCCTTGCACCAATGTTCTTTCTGATAAATAAATAAAGAACAAATGTAACTATTATGCACTAAACTCTACAAAAAAATATTGTATTGCCTAATGATTCAATCAGGTGTCATGCTGTCATCATTCAATGTCTTTTGTGTGGAGGAAATGATCTGATGCTTAACTGAAAATACTGATGGTTTAAATTTACTTACCTTCTTCTTCTTTTGCTTGTGCCTGGATCCCACAGTTTTGCAGGGTCGGGATGGTTTGGGTCGGATGCAGCAAGGTTAATTTACGGTGTGGCCGGATGCCCTTCCTGCCACCAGCCCATACTCACCCCCCCCCCCTTCCCCAGGACAGAATTGGTGTACCTCAGCTGTCTGCATCTATTGTAATCCGTGGAACAGTGTGAACATGGTCTGATGTCTATGAGTCGTGTAACTGAGGTGGGACGTGGGGGACCAGCCCAGTATTCACCTAGTGGGATGTGGAAAACCGCCTAAAAACGACATCTAGACTGGGTGGCACACTGGCCTTCGTCGGTAATCTGCCAGGCAGATTTGATCTGGGGCTGGCGCGCCTACCCGAGTCCAGGAAGCTACACATTAGCGCCCTCGGCTAACCTGGCAGGTAAAATTTACTATATCTTTTAAACAAATAAAGTTACGGAGTTGACATTTACAACATCTGTCATTTTCATGATGCGCTTCTATATGAAATGACGATCGTTAAGATCGACCAAAGCGTTCAGATTTTAGCACACAGGTCTTTGTTACAAAACTTGTTAACTTGACTATAAGGGTAAATCCTAGACTATTATAGATACGATCAAAATTCAAGTTTTATTGGGAGCACCATGAAAATTTAAGAAGGATGGTAGATCAAAATTACTGTGGCTTCATTCCCTGAATTACTACAGAATTAAATAGTTTTCATAAATGTTTCTCTTTATGGCCGATCTTAGGTCTACCATATTTAACAATGCTACTTCTCCCTGGCCACAAACAGCTTCTACAGGGTTTCCCTATGACGTAGGTTCTCGTCTGTCTCACTCGCACAGTACTGTGCTTAGGCCTCATTCAGCACAATAAACGCCTGTGAATTTCCCCATCTTGTGGTGAATCTGTGCTTTTTGTGGCACATGGTCTTGGATGACAGGGTTCGTTTCAAAATACCTGAAGGCTGACTCTTTGCCATATACTTACATGAGAGCGAAATGCTCGTTAACCCACAATGCACACAATAAAGATTCCATTGACGATATGGGTAAAAGTGTTAATAGTTTGTCTCTTCTTACAAACAACAGAACGAGATACCAAAACTGTGAAAACTTCGTTTTTTGTCACAAGAAACTGGACTTCAAGACAATAAGGGAACACTCAGAAAAGAATTCTGTCCGTACAGTTAGGATTTAACGCATTCCAGAATGAACTATGATCATGTGAAAATGAGACGACATTAACTGCAAAAATGGCATTCCATCTTTCGGAAATGGACAGCAAAAATTTTAGAGAGCTATGTAGAGATGTAGCTTATTCCAAGAACACCTTCTAGAAATATATACTCCGTATCACAAAAGCTGGATAATAAGACAGCTTCCTCTAGCTACATATAAACTGCTGCTGGCTGGCCAATAATCACATACTTTATGTAAGGAAAGCCGAACATTTGTCATTAGCTAAGGAGTATCATCGTTCCCCTCTTCATTCCACTGACAAAAATTTGCAAGGAACTGGACTTGCTCCTCTCCAGCTGCCTCCCAATCATCCAGATCAAAATACAAAAGAACTGATCAACATATCGCCAGGAATCAAATACTCCCTCAGAATATTTGAAGTATCTCACCCCTCGAACTAAAAGTTAAGGCTGATGCTTTACTGTCACATTAGAAAACTGGTGTAAAGCGGTGTATCAGGGTAAAAAAGATGGCGTTGGCAACTGAAGAAGAGATCTTTTGAAGGACGAGGAAACTGAAAACATAGTATCAGTTGGTTCGAATTAGAGAGAAGAGTGGAAATTATTGTCCACGAATGAAACCGCAGATGACGAATCAACAGATACAGCTGAGAAAGATAGCAACGTCACAATGGAAGATAGTTCTACGGAGACGCCAGCAAACATTGTGAGCAGCTAAGGTGAGATGTCCTGTCTCCGTTATTGTGTGAAATGGAGATTTAATAAAGTGTCACACAACATGCTGCACTTGGAAGAATACTGGAGGGCATAATACGATTAGTCGACCACAATATTATTGAAATTCGGAGTGAGGGCGCTTCGGATGGTTTATCGTGACTTTTTATAATGATACTTCACAAGGACTTGCTAACCCACTTGACGGTATATGCACAACTCTCTTCAAATCATTCACAACATGATGTGTTTCCTTATTCAGCACTGTACTTGTTTACTGCATTGTCGCCATCTGTTTCCCACAGCAGCCACGGGAGGCCAAGTGCAGTAATGTCATGGTTGGGTAGTACTACCTTCTCGCCCTGTTTCCCGGGCGAAAACACAACACTACTGCCCATCTCTGGCAAGGTCTTTATTATTCGGCAAAGCGAAGACCACGTCAGGGTGGCAACACCGCACGGGGGAGGGGGAGGTGTGTGAGAAGGTAGCAACATTGTGCACTACCCAGTGTAGTACAGCAGTTAAGTGCCGATCACGAATTTTGTTTCACAATACTTCTCACACACTATTACTGTGACTCTGATACACAAAGTAAAGTGTTCAAGTCCATATTTAGAATGAATCAACCACATGCCTCATCAATTGTGATGCTTTATTTTTCCATGAAAATAAAATAGATTTTTTTTAATACGCAGTCTCTTTTATACACGATGAGTCGTTCATTCTGATACTTTTTTAAACCAAATCCTATAGATAGAACAGTTTTTCTCAGTTTTCTTTCTAGCCTCGGTTTATGAAAGGTATTTCATCGTTCATAATTTCGCAGAAATTGTTGCCCAATTTTGATGTACTCACCGAATGTACTTGGTGTTCTACATATAAATGTGACAGGAAGAGAACTCACAATCCGAGTAGTTGTTGTTATGAAGTGGCTTACCGGTGGACTTGGCATGCCAGTCAGTTCGATTGGGAGACACTGTAGCACCTTCCATATAAACCTGATCTCTCCCCATACGATAATCACCCCCTCGGTCCCTTCAAAAAATACGTTGAAGAGTCGACTATTCCTATCGGACGAGGATGTGCAACAGGCAGTTATGGACTTCTTCACGTAGCAGAACACAATGTTTTGCCAAATGGGTATCTTCAACCTAATGCGTCGGTGGGGTGGTTACTTCAATGCTGAAGGCGATTTTTCCTGATTGACATACCGATTCTGAAGTGTATGACTTTCGAACAGAAAATTTTTCATTGCCCCTTGTACATTAATGTTCACTTTGATCTGTCTTTAAATATAGCTATAGCCCTAGACTCAATGATTCAGACTGGACATTGTGTAATGTCCAATCTGGTCCTTCTTCACGGCGGCTGTAGATGAGAGCTCAGGAACTAACAGAGGTTCTGTCCTGTAGTACTGTCAAATTGACTGTCGAGTGGAGCCGTGTCTCCGCTTATAATATTTGGGAGCTTAACTCTAAGTGGCGCCTGAGTCTTAGGCAGTTCGGCGCTTTTCCGTGTAGGCTGTGTCTCGTATCTTCTGGAAGACACAGCACTAATAATACGTTTACCCACATCGTAAATTTATTTATTATGTACTATTTGCTTCTTCTTGTTCGCGGCAGATAATTGAACCTCGCTCCACACGGAATCGTGTCTCTCTTGTCGTAATTTGCACCATCAATTCACTCATTTTTAATATTTCACATGCACTTTTCGTCATCTTTCCTATCAGCACTGTCGCTGTTTTCACTTTCTGCTTGTCAATAAATTTAACGCTGCCGTTGCCACGATCACTTTCGATGCCTGTACTACGAGATGAAGTCGTATAGAATGGTTGGATGGGTGATCCGAATACATAGGTCCATCCATCTAATTGCAAAAGGTTTTTTCCTTCCTTCTGCTTGGCAAAGTGCGAGAGTTGCATGTTAAGTGTGAAATCTGTTCATTAAAATGTTAATTTTAAAATTACTTATTCTTCCGGGAGTTTTGAGTGCCAAGCGGGTTGCAAAGATGTTCTGCACCACGTTATCGATTGCTTAAGGTATTGCAGTGTTTGATTACTCGAGTGTCCGCCCCCAGTAGCTGAGTGGTAGTTGGCCTTTGGCTGTGCTGCGGTGCGGACGCGCTGTTTGTGTTCCTGCCGCAGAGCGAGAGCTCGTGTTTGTTTACATCGTACTCGGCCGTTTTGCGC
Source organism: Schistocerca serialis cubense (assembly GCF_023864345.2). Classification (NCBI taxonomy): domain Eukaryota; kingdom Metazoa; phylum Arthropoda; class Insecta; order Orthoptera; family Acrididae; genus Schistocerca; species Schistocerca serialis. The sequence continues at coordinate 262,161,092 of NC_064641.1, forward strand.
GTACCGCATATAGATCACTATGGCGCACCAATACAGAAAATCGACGCTCAAATTTACGTCCCGCAACGAATTTACACGGCCCAAAGCACTCGAAGTCGAACGATTTCTACGAGAAGAAGTTAAAATCCTGGCGACCGACATTCTCGGCATTCACCTGTTCATTGTGAGTAGTATCGTAGATGTCAAGATCATCAATGACGCAGCATGTGAACGGAGGCTTCGGGAAACGAAACAGGGCCTCCGTTTCTGCCATGCTGATGGCAATGTGGGGACTGTGCACGTCGATTATTCTGGCATGGGACTTCGTAAGATCAGACTTTTCGAACTTCCTTTCGAACTACCGGCGGAGGACGTCGTGACAGCGCTGCGCCCCTACGGCACGGTGCATGATCATATTGCGGAAAAATGGACGCAATTCCAGACATATCCGGTGCTGAACGGAGTCCGCCAGGTCCGAATAGAACTTAAAAGACATGTACCTTCATATCTGAATATCGGTGGCTGCCGTGCCATCGTTATCTACGATGGGCAACCGAAGACTGGTTGTGGGAAGGAGGGACACCTTAGATTCGAATGTATCCAACGTCACATCACTCAACTGCCGCCGGCTGACGCGGACCCGCCATCGCAGCCGGCGCTGCTTCCCGTGACTTATGCAGCAGCCCTCACGACAGCTACCACTTCACCACGACAGCCGACATCCACTGTTGTGTCGCGGCTCCATCCTACAATACAGGGCGATGACGACACACCCGCTCCACCGGCTACGGATTCAGCTCCGGTACTGCCGCCCCCGTGACGGATAACAACATACATGACGATAGCATGGTCGTAAACTCGCTTATTGTGCCTACGGCTGCCTTTGTGCCGGAACGTCGTGAATCTTTGCCATCGTCTGACACAGAAGGACACACCAGGAAGCAGCGCTCTCCGAAGCGACGGAAGCGGAGGCGTAGAGCAACTTCCGAACGGGATGCGACACAGCCTCCAGAGGACGACGACTCCACCTTCAATGACGACGCTACCACAGAGGCAGGCGCCATTTGCTGCAGTGTGGCACCGCCAAACGGAACTGAGGACAAACCACACATATCTACAGTGGCAAAATCGGATGCCGATATGCAGGACAGATACCGCCCACTTTCTGGAGTACAAGCACCTATGCCGTGTCCTGAGGAAGCTAGGGAAGCCCATCTTGCTTTGAGTTCCCCGACGTGGGTGCATGACCACGACGACGACGGCACCATGCAAGTTACGCCAACAGGGCCCACGCCATTGGCGCCGGCTCTCTAGAAAGGGCTTCAGGTGAGATTTGGGGGGATGTGGAAGTGTCAATACAGTCAGAAGCGTCATAGGTAATTCCAGTCTTATGGATAACTTAACACCTGCGGTTCGGCAACAAGCTTATCGTATCGCCACGCTTAACCACGATACAAACGGCAGTGAAGATCCAGTTGCTGCGTGAGATGCTTCGTTTTTCGGATGTTGACATTGCCCTGTTGCAAGAAGTGTATATAGCGGCCCTCCCCGATTTCTACGGTTATGTGACATATATGTCACCGGCGGACCGAATGGCAGCGGCACGGCAATACTAGTGCGCGACCGAATTGCCATCGAAGACGTGACTTTCCTTCCGTCAGGAAGGGGGCCAGCGATCACAGCACTGGGCACGCGCATCATTAACATTTACGCTCCATCAGGAACTGACCAACGCCGCGAACGATCGCTGTTCTACTCGGAGGATATCGCCCCCCTCTTTATCAGCCGCGTCGATCAATATATCTTCGGCGGCGACTTTAACTGTGTGCTCCACCCCAAAGACCAAGTCCCACATTTCTCCACTTGTCAAGAACTTCGGCTCCTGGTTCGAGATCTGCTTCTCACCGACACGTGGGAGACAGTGCACGGTGACCGTCCCGGGCCGACATACCTTACTAGTCACTCAGCCAGTCGCATAGAACGCATTTATGTCTCACGCGCTCTAGCACCGGGAGTATTGGACGCCGAACGTTGGCCGCTCGCCTTCTCCGATCATAGCGCTTTCATATACACACTCACTCTACAGCAGCAGCGGATATGGCGCAGCCGAGGACCCTGGAAGCTGAATGTGGCACATCTTCAAGCCCCGGAATGCCGTCAGATTATCGCCAACACATGGCTGGATTGCGAACGTCGTCTTCCCCGATACCCTTCGACTCTAGCATGGTGGGTGGAATGTGCAAAACCAGCGTTTCGGCGTGTGCCAACGCAATTTGGAAAAGATATCGCAGCTTGGCATCGTCACACATTGGACTTTTATTACACGATGCTCCGCGAACTCGCCAGCTAACCACCATCTCCAAACCGACAAATGGAAAGCCGCCGAATTGAAGGTAAAATATTGTCTCTTACGAGGAAACGTTTGGAGGGAGTCGTGCGATCGCGAAGTCAAGACCGAGCAGAAGGTGAAAACCCGTCTATGCATCACATCGTGCTTGACAGCCGCCGACGCCGGCAGCAGCTGATCACGGACCTCGTATTGCCAGGTGGTAGGGTCGTAATGACTCAGGCGGCGGTTACAGAAGCCTTTGCGGATCACTATCGCCGGTTTTACGACGAGGTGAATACAGAGAAAGTGGACGATCACGACATATTGCAGCACGTGTCGCACACCCTCGACAATGCAGCAGCGGCGACGCTGTTAGCTGGACTTACACGGGACGACATCGAGGACGCGCTTAACAAGGGAGCACTCAACAAATCTCCCGGGCCAGACGGACTGCCGCTCGAGTTTTATCGGACTTTCCGCGATCTAATGATGCCCCGATGGATCACCATGTACCAAGAACTGATGACCCCCGGTTCCCACGTACCACCAGCATTCGTGGAAGGGCTCCTTATACCGATACACAAGCCTTCCAGATGTCGGACGGTCGAGGACTACAGACCAATTACAATGTTAAACTCGGACTATAAAATCTTCGCCCGACTACTCGCCAGCCGCATAAAGAAGGTTCTGCCCCTACTCCTCTCCATGGAGCAAACGACACAGGGCGGAGTGACCAACATGCAAACGGCAACCAGCGAATGCAGAAATTTAATACCCATCGCTACATCCTGTCGCCTTCGAGCTGCTCTGATCTCCATTGATTTCGACCACGCCTTCGACAGAGTTCGCCACAAATTCCTTCTGTCCGTAATGGCCCGCATGGGCTTTCCGCTTTACTTTCCCGACATCTTTCAGCGCCTTTTCCGTGGAGCTGCATCCAGTGAACTGGTGAATGGACGGATTGCTGGTCCCTTTCCGATCCGACGGTCAGTTCGCCAAGGATGCCCACTCTCCATGATCCTTTACGCGATCGCACTCGAACCACTTGTCGGAGGGTTCAAACACAGACTCTCGGGCATGTCATTGAGGGATCACACCTTTCACTGCAGGATATATGCTGATGACCTTCTATTACTTGTCCGCTCTGGTGACGAGGTACGCTCGGTGATACAATGGATCAATCGCTATGGATTGGAAGCGGGCAGCCTCATGAATGTGGCCAAGTCGGCAGCGATGCCCATTGGGAGAGGTCTACAGGAGGACATTTTAGCCCCACTCCCACTAGTCAACAAGATCCGGTTCTTGGGCATAACATTTACACAGGATGTGCGCCGCACGGCTGCCATGAACTATGCACGATTACTACAGGCAATATGCACAGAAGTTCTCCGGAACCTACTTCGACGGATGGACCTCCTACAGCGTGTGGAATACCTCAACCTTCACGTGGCGACTAAGATGATCCACATGGCCCAGGTCCTACCGATATCGACAGCGATGGCCCACAGACTGCAAGCTGCGTTTGGATATTACCTTACCGCCGGACACTTATTCAAAGTCCGCTACGAAATACTCACCCTCCCTCCGCGTGATAGTGAACTGGGACTTATAAATGTACGAGCGAGAGCTACAGCGTTATACTTGTGCACAATGATGAAATTGTGGACCCACAAAGATGCTTCCCTTATGAGACGTCTGTTAGAGGAATTTCTGCCGGCGTCTCTTCTGCCACCTGTCACGGTTGCGCACATTACACCCTCACTCTCGCACCTCTCGGCTTTTATTCTTGAGTATAGTTACGTGCAGCCAGACCTTCCCAACACTCGCACTCCCAAGGCGAGAGACGTTTACAGGCTGCTACTGAGGTCCATCCCTCGCAATGCGATTGAGAGGAAGAGCCCTACGACCCTATGGCCTGCAGTGTGGAGAGCGGTCCAGAAGCCGTTTCTCCCCAAGCGGGTACGAGCTGCGTGGTATCAGGTGGTGAACGGGAAGGTTGTAACTCGACAAAGGCTGCACGCTATTGGGATGACACATTCCCCCCTTTGCCCACGTTGCCACCTCGTGGATACTGACGAACAGCGTTTAACATGTGGATCGGCGTTAGAGGTATGGCTGCTAGTGCAGAAGATCCTCGCCTGCTACCTACGAATCGCGCCTCGCACAATTGAGCCACGGCTCCTCCTTTGTCCAGAGGATACTTATTTCCCATCTGCGAAGACTCACGCTCTCGCATGGTTTAAAGGCATGTCCATATACTACCTCTTTCGAGATGACGTGAAGATGGTACTTGATTACTGGCAATTTCTCCAGGACAGTTATAGCACACTTGAGTGTACACCCCGATACCGACAACTATTTGCGAACTATTTGCGCAGTGTATTCGATAACCCCCCTCACAGTTGGGGGGGTACTGGGCAGAGGATGACCGCCGTCTAGAGCTCCAAACGCTGTGAAACGTTGTACCCATTTGGAACATGGAATCTGTACGCAAATTGGCCATACACATGGAATGGCGTGCGGGATTTGGTTACATTTTTCTTTGTTTATTCTCTATCAACACACTATTGGTTTCAAATTCTATTTCATAGTTTAGGAGGAACTCTTCTTCTGTTGTTGCTACGCATGTACATTCTAATTTTGTTTGTCGTAACTGAAAGACGCCTTTTTCCATATTAAAAAAAAAGTTGGCAGAGAAATAATTTACAATTAAAAAAATTAAAAAGTGGTCAGTGCAACAGAATGTCAATCCTAAGGACCCGGGTTCGATTCTCGGTTGGATCGAAGATTTTCTCCACTCAGGAACTGTGTGTTGTGTTGTTCTAATCATCATCAGTTCATCCCCATCGACGCGCATGTCGCGAAGTGGTGTCAAATCGAAAGACTTGCACCAGGCGAACGGTCTACCCGACGGGAGGCCCTAGTCACACGACATTTTGACCAGTCGAGTGACGGCAAGTCTGCTAGTGTTTACTTTGGAGGCAGTACGCACCAGTCACGGGCCTGCGCGGCTTAATTACTTGATTATCGTGTTTGTGAGCCCCGTTGAACGAGGGACAAAGCGATTCTGCACGCCGTTTCCGTCCTGCTTTCGGTATATTGCTCTGCTTCTCATGGTGCCCTTGGCTGTTGCTTCAGCGGTTTTCGCTACGGACAGCTGGTATTGTAATTTACTCAAAGCTATTCTGATGACCTTGGGGATTAAGAGGCCTTTTCAGCTGTATTTAATCTTTTCATTATCAGATCGCAGCCGGTTTCTCGCACTGAAAATTACATCCTCAAGTGACATCTGCATAACAATGAATCATGTAAAAGTAACCACTAATACGAAAAGATTTTAAAGAACTTTTGAACATATATAAAAGAGAGAAAACTGTACTCACATGTCGTAAGAGTTAAGTAGCCCGATACAAGGAACTTAACATTCGTTGTCATACCAAACTAATAAACCGCTAAATAGCGGCACGCCAGTAAATAAAAATCAGCTGGTCGTAGGGCTCCACGTCCAAAATGGGGTAGGTGAAGCTTAAACAAATCGCATCAGGATAATTCTCTGGTAACTCGAGGATACATTAAAAAGAGGCATAAAGACCTGATGAATGTCTAGTTTAAAGAACAGAGAGGAGTCTGCAGAGAAATGGCGCAATAGTCCAGAAAAAACTGGACAATGTGTGTCAATAAAGTGGCTTATTAACAGAAAAAGGAAGTATAAATAAAAGAAGCACTACACAAGTCCAGTCTATGAGCATTCTGTGCACACGGGATGTGACCGCGTAGTGTGACAAACGCTGACACCGCGAAAGTAAACATACTTTTGGAATAATAAATAGTGTAGTTACTTTTCTTCCATCTGCATCGTTTCTATACACATCAAAAAAAGTTTTGCATCGCATCACCCAGGTTCCCAGAACTCCTGAAGACAGACGTTGGATGTGGATATTGTATCACAGACACAGTCCTTTCAATTGTTCAGATATGTCACTAAACCCACCCAAAGATGTAAACAACCATGCATGCGCAGCGCATATTAGACGGACGGGTTCCGACAGCCGATAAGTTCCAGTCATTCCACCAGGAAGGAGGTACACGGCTCGTGTTGTCTGTGGTTCAATCACGCCTAGATGGTCAATACTGCGGTTCGATCGCGTCCTCATTTTTACTTTGTGCAAGGAGGGCTCTCAACGAGGGAAGTGTCCAAGTGTCTCGGAGTGAACCAAAGCGATGTTGTTCGGACATTGAGGAGATACAGAGAGACAGGAACTGTCGATAACATACCTCGCTCAGGCCGCCCAAGGGCTAGTACTGCAGTAGATGACCGCTACCTACGGATTGTGGCTCGGAGGAACCCTGACAGCAACGCCACCATGTTGAATAATGCTCTTCGTGCAGTCAGATGACGTCGTGTTATGACTCAAACTGTGCGCAATAGGCTATATGATGCGCAACTTCATTCCCAACGTCAATGGCGATGTCCATCTTTGCAACTACGACACCATGCAGCGTGGTACAGATGGGCCCAACAACATGCCGAATTCACCGCTCAGGATTGGCATCACGTTCTCTTCACCGATGAGTGTTACATATACGTTCAATCAGACAATCGTCGGAGATATGTTTAGAGGCAACCCGGTCAGACTGAACGCCTTAGAGACACTGTCAAGCGAGTGCAGCAAGGTGGAGGTTCCCTGCCGTTTTGGGGTGGCATTATGTGGGGCCGACGTACGCTGGTGGTGGTCATGGAAGGCACCGTAACGGCTGTACGATACGTGAATGCCATCCTTCGACCGACAGTGGAACCACATCGGCAGCATACTGGCTATGTATTCGTCTTCATGGACGACAATTCGCCCCCCCCCCCCCCCCATCGTGCACATCTTGTGAATGACTTCCTTCAGGATAACGACATCTCTCGACTAGAGTGACCAGCATGTTCTGCAGACATGAACCTTATCGAAAATGCCTCGGATAGATTGATAAGGGCTGTTTATGGACGACGTGACCCATCAACCACTCTGAGTGATCTACGCCGAATCGCGGTTGAGGAGGGGGACAATCTGGCCCAACAGTGCCTTGATAAATTTGTCGATAGTATGTCACGACGAATAGAGGCATGCATCAATGCAAGAGGACGTGCTACTGGGTATTAGATGTACCAGTGTGTACAGAAATCTGGACCACCGTCTCTGAAGGTCTCGCTGTATGGCGGTACAACATGCAATGTGTGGTTTTCATGAGCAATAAAAAGAGCGGAAATGATGTTTAAGTTTACCTCTATTCCAGTTTTCTGTACAGGTTCCGGAACTCTGAAACAAGGAGATGCAAAACTTATTTTGATGTGTGTATGTGATTGTTCCGTTTATTTGAAATGCCTTCTACACACGTGAGTCATATCTAGGACGGATTGCTCGAGTGTTTTCAATAAGTAATCACCTTTAGGATCTAACTGTAGCAATGAATCGAAATATGCCACGTGTTTTACCTAAGATTGATTCTGTTTGATCAGGGAGAGAGGAGATGTATTGGAATAAGTACACAGCTGTATTCAGCTAGTCTCGTGCATAAAGTAACTCATCTTAAAGGAATTTTTGGGCTAATTCCAAAATTTCGATTTGGCGTGTTTGTAATATTTCCGACGTCTTGCAGGATTTAATAATCTGATTTACAATTTACTATTAATAATTTAGCTGACGCATTTGGATTCCGGTTGTATAGGCAAACCATGATATTTGGCCCTCAAGCATCTGCTCAATAAATGCTACTTTTGGAAGGCTATCATTAATTTGAATTTGAATATTAAGGAACAGCTTCGTTTGATACGTGATACGATTTTGGAATTAGGCAAATGAGTTGGCACTTAAGAAGCCTGTATGCTATAGTTGCTATTGAGCCTGAATTCATGGTAGTAAAATACAGAGGTAATGTATAAAAATTAGTTTCCATTCTAAATATGGACTTCTCACAGGAGAGCTAAAATACAAATCTGGAAGGTTAGTTTCGTTTCAAAGGGACCAAAAACGTATCTTGTGTATAAAAAATGTGATTCACGTGACATAAAATTTTTGTCTTTACTGCGATAATCGATTATGAAATTATACTACAATATACAAGTTGAAATTTGCTCTAGGTTTTTATCTTTATTTACGTAGAAGAAACATACTTTCTAAATAGGATCAATCTGTTTGGAACAACCTGTAGAATGTAATTTTTTTGTGACCTCGATTGATGACGTGTGAGGTAGTCTCTGTTTCTGAAGTTAAAGTCTTCTGGGTTATTAGGCCGCGTCATATTTCTTCTAAAATGTTCGACTGCTAGAACACAGTGTTCTAGCAGTAGTGGACACCAAAAGATCCTGAGGAAGCTCCTAGCAGAGGGGTCGAAACGTCGAACATTTTAGAAGGAACATGACGCGGCCTAATAACCCAGAAGATTTTAACTTCAGTGGTAACGGCCACGAAAGCCTGCAGACTTACATAGTCTCAGTTTCGCCGAGTGTAGAATTACGTAGTTGGGTGCGTTCGTTGTAGTGTCTAAGAAGCACTGCAGGACGGGAAAGCGGTAAGTGACTCCCGTACGAGAGGCGCTAGCCAGCGCTTCAGTGTGTGTGTGTGTGTGTGTGTGTGTGTGTGTGTGTGTGTGTGTTTGTTTGTTTGTGTGTGTGAGTGTATGAACGTGTCTGGAAGGGACAGGTGGTAGGGAGGAGTTGAGAAGAGGCGGAGGGGTTCCCCTCTGCTGCCTGTGGAGACACAGGAGAGGCACGTGAGGCGCTTCCTGCGCCACCGAAGCGTGCCCGGACTCGCGATGACCGCTCTGCCTCCGGCCAGCTGGTCCTTTCGCCCCCACCCTGTTGAAGAGAGTCGCGGCCTCCACACACGGCGCTGTATTTGTCAGTCACCGCTGGGGCCATCTCCTTTGATTATGAAGGAAAACTTCTCGCGTAAATGGTCCAATCGTCGTATCAGATATGCATAATAAAGTACATTTACATTCAGTGTGTCCATCTCTGTTTTATTATCTCAAAGTGACCGGGTTTTGGCCAATATCACCACCGCAAAATATACAGGAGTAACTATCCAGAGCGATGTGAGATTGAATGACGGCGTAAAGCGAATAATAGGAATAGCGCATGCCAGACTAAGATTCTTAGAAACAGTCTTAATTAAATGTAACTCGTCCTCGAAGGGAGGGGCATACAAAGCGTTTGTTCGACAGATTCTTGAGTATTGTTCATCTATCTGGGATCCATACAGGTAGGAATGACACAAGAGAGACAGAGAAGGAGAGAGAGAGAGAGACAGAGAGAGAGAGAGAAGATCCAACTAAGAGCTGTACGAGCCATCACGGGACCATTTAGTCGGCGCGACAGCGTTCCAGAGATGCTCAACAAACTCCAGTGGCAGACGGTACAAGAGAGGTTTTGTACATTATGGAGACGTTTACTATTGAAATTACGAGAGAACTCTTACCGTGAAGAGTCGGACAACATACTGCTTCCGCCCACACACATCTCGCGAAATGAGGAGAACGAGAAAACTCGAAAAATTAGAGCTAATACCGAGGTCTACAGGCAATTATACTTCGCACTCGCCATCTGCGAATAGAGGAAGGTAGGGGGGATCAGTTATTGGTGCAAGAAGTGCCCTCCGACATACACAGTTAAATGACTTGTGGAGTTTGATGTAGGTTTAGACATTCAGATCATATTCATATTGGCTTTTATATGAAAACAAAGAGAAAAGTCAGGAAACTCTTAATCAGAACTGAGGGATTGGAACTCTTTTTGGGTCATCAGTCTTGTGACTGATCTGATTTTGCCTTCTATAAATTCCTCTACATTCCAGTCTCTCTCTCCCCCCCTCCCAGTTTTTACTCTCTAAAGCTCTTTCAGGTACGATGGAATGTCTTGTAATTTTTTAAAATTATCTTGACCGAAATATCATTTTACTTTGTATGTTGTTGGTTAACAGTTTCGGTTACTACACAACCATCTTCAGATAAATATTACTAGTGAATCAGTGTCTATGTACATGTAGGCTACATAATTATCGTCAGTAAGAGTACCTCGGAACTTGCTTACTAAGAACAGTGTACCTGAGAATAATGTTGGCAATATCCTGTTTACTAAGTGTAAGGCGTCAGCGTGGTGAATATAAACATGAAAAGGTGATAAAAGCAACTGGATCAGATGTGGCACCCAGTAATTTCTTTAATATCTACAGACGATCCTGCTTAATACATTCAACATGATCCAGAATAATAATACCAATATAAAACAATATAAAGACGGAATAAGACTTCGTATGAGGTTTCGTCCCATTCCGATAACTGTGGTCACGAAGGAAGGCAACTATTCACGTCTTAGCACATCATATAACGGGACGGAGTACCTCAACATAGCGACCGATGATTCCAAGTCGTCGCCAGAAGAGAAGTGAGGAGATCATCCAGTTACGTGTCGTTGTGGCAGGACTGAGTCTGCGAGAAGTCTGTAGAGGGAGAGATACTACCCGATTCCGCAGAAACTTTTAAAGTTTGTCGAGGTGCAGTCTAGCAGCCTGAGTGTGCTGTTTGCACGGCCACGCAGTCGGCTTCGAGTATATCTGCGGTAGCTGCGGGCGGCCCCGAGCCTCTGCCACGAGCTTTCGGCGGCAGTCGCGGGCAGCAGACGCGGGCGAGACGACAGCTGCACCATTCGGCCGTCAACGCAGAGCAGCCGTAACCAGTCCGTCGGACGATCGGCGGCCACAATGAATTGGACACATAGTCGACGGCTTCACCACATCCGTCTCAGCAGCGATAATTACACTTAACTGTGAGTGGTTTCCAAAACGACGAGTAGTATTCACGATAACAGATTTTTTCTGTGATATATTGGAAGCAATTTAAAAGGATTTTTGTGGATAGTATTAGAAATTTATGTAGACGAAATTTTTAGTGATTTTCGAAAACACTTTAGGATATAATAATTCAAATTGGATTCTGAAACCATTCAGGCATTATTAAGAGAACTGTAGAAGGACATCAGGGAATGGAAGAAGGAGATAAATGAACAAATGTTTAATAATAATCAGGTTCTTGCTGCTCACATGTCTCAGCAGATAAACGAGAAAATGACTAGTCTTAAAGAGTCAATTCTGAATTTTGATGAACGCCTAGTTAATAATAATCAACTTCTTACTGCTCAGATGTACGAGTATCAGCAGATCAATAAACAAATGACTAGTCACAGCCAAGCTATGATGGAACAACTTACTATGCAGATTACAGAACAAGTAACAACTGAACTACTTGAATTACCAGAACAATTAGTTGGTAGTGATTTAGCTCTAAAATTAGAACTTACTGAGACCGCTACGGTCGCAGGTTCGAACCCTGCTTCGGGCATAGATGTGTGTGCTGTCCTTAGGTTAGTTAGGCTTAAGTAATTCTAAGTTCTAGGGAACTGATGACCTCAGTAGCTAAGTCCCATAGTACTCAGAGCCATTTGAGCCATTAGAACTTACTGAGCAAATAATTGAAGTTATGCACCACGTCCAGAGTCACGTGAGTGAATCTCGGGATGAAAAGGAATAACTTCGTGATGACATTAAAACAGTAGCGGAAGATTTATCAAATTTAACTTGAAACTGAGTCAAAGGCTTAGAAAATAGTAAAGAAAACTTACGTAACAACGTAAATGAAACTATTGGTGTGATCAAAAGTGAAATGGTAGAATTTTAATTTAGATAAAAAACAGGAAGGAAGCTTGTCTAGTGTAAGAGAGGTGGTTGAAAAACAACTAGTAGAGACAGAATCCAGAAATCTAGCAGACACGCAGCTGAAGTAATCCAATAATGTGGCACGCCATAGCCTGGAGAGAGAAAGTAATACACATCAGACCAACAGGAATCAGCATCAGTTAGTTGCACTAAATAAGATTTAGTGATCCTTATGCCTACCGTAAGCACCCGTGGTCTGTTGCCCCACGGTAGCTCAGCGTGTTCAGTAAGAGTGCTGGCTGCCCTCCGTAATAAAAAAAATAAAAAAAAACACAGAGCGAAATACTCAACGATGACCTTGGAGGGGTGTCACGTGACGTCCACTCATACCAAATTCCGAGAACAATTATGAACAAAATGAAGAGAGAGAGAGAGAGAAACCTTTGTTACGAGGCAATGCCGTGGGGAACGGATATTCAGACCCGCCGATGTTAAAGTCGTGTTCGTTACATTTAAAAAAAGTGGGTAGCTTCTTTGACTGTTAATTAATACGTCCTCGGTCCCCGGTTAGAACACCGCCACTACTTACATTTTGAGTAAAAATCATTAGCACTGGTGGCCGACGGCTTCTGGATGAGACGTCACCGTTGTCAAATAGGACGGAGTGGCAGACAGAGGTTCACGGCTTTCTCATGCCCTTGCTGTGGGAACCTGCCCCTAAAAGGCGGAAGATCAACGATGATCAACGGCCTGAGGATGCAGAAGGCAGTGAAAATCTCTGCATTATAGTCATATAATGTATATCCACAGAACATGTGGTCTGTAATTGAAAACAGTGTCATGATGATCCCTCCATTTGCAAAAGATTCCGGACTAGGCCCCCATTCGGGTCTCCGGGAGGAGACTACCAAACGAGAGGTGACAATGAAAAAAAGATTGAATAACCAACGAAAGGGCAATTTCTAGTAGTCGGGGAGCGGATTGTCAGAAGCTTGAGCATGGTAGGGAAGCTAGAAAATCTGAAAAAGGAAATGCTGAGGCTCAGTCTATACATAGTGGGGGTCAGTAAAGTGAAACGGAAAGAAGAGAAGGATTTCTGGTCAGACGAGTATAGGGTAATATGAAGAGCAGCAGTAAGTGGTATAACAGATTCTGTTGTGAACAGTTCAGAGAGAGTTGATTTTATCAGAATCGACAGACCAACAAAGAAAAAGAATAGTTCAGATATAGATGCCGAAGTGAAAAGGGAAATGAAAACCTAATAGTTATAGGTAACTCGAATGCAGCTGTAGGGCTGGTTCACTATGGGACTTAACACCTATGGTCATCAGTCCCCTAGAACTTAGAACCACTTAAACCTAACTAACCTAAGGAAATCACACAACACCCAGCCATCACGAGGCAGAGAAAATCCCTGACCTCGCCGGGAATCGAACCCGGGAACCCGGGCGTGGGAAGCGAGAACGCTACCGCACGACCACGAGCTGCGGACAGTTGTAGGGGAAGGACTAGGAGACTGGGTTACGGGATAATATGGGCTTGGTAGTAGGAATGACAGAGGAGAAAGACTAATTCAATAATGCAATAAATGTCAGTTAGTAACAGCGAATACTCTGTTCAAGAATCACAAGAGGAGGAGGTATACCTGGAAAAGGCCGGAAGATACGCTACTGGCCATTAAAATTGCTACACCAAGAAGAAATGCAAATGATAAACGGGTATTCATTGGACAAATATACGAGTATTATACTAGAACTGACATGTGATTACATTTTCACGCAATTTAGGTGCATAGATCCTGAGAAATTAGTACCCAGAACAACCATTTCTGGCCTTAATAACGGCCTTGATACGCCTGTGCATTGAGTTAAACAGAGATTGGATGGCGTGTACAGGTACAGCTTCCCATGAAGCTTCAACACGATACCACAGTTCATCAAGAGTGCTGACTGGCGTATTGTGACGAGCCAGTCGATCGGCCACCATTGACCACACGTTTTCAGTTGGCGAGAGATCTGGAGAATGTGCTGGCCAGGGCAGCAGTCGAACATTTTCTGTATCCAGAAAGGCCCGTACAGAACCTGCAACATGCGGTCGTGCATTATCCTGCTGAAATGTAGGGCGCTCCTGTCTGTGATGCAGCGTCAAGAGTAACCACAGCCATGATCTCCGAGGTGATAGTCCTTGCTGCTGCAAACGTCGTCGAACTGTTCGTGCAGATGGTTGTTGTCTTGCAAATGTCCCCATCTGTTGACTCAGGGATCTAGACGAGGCTGCACGATCTGTTACAGCCATGCGGATAAGATGCTTGTCATCTCCACTTCTAGTGATACGAGGCCGTTGGGATCCAGCACGGCGTTCCGTATTACCCTCCTCAACCCACCGATTCCATATTCTGCTAACAGTCATTGGATCTCGACCAACGAGAGGAGCAATGTCGCGATACGATAAACCGCAATCGCGATAGGCTACAATCCGACCTTTATCAAAGTCGGAAACGTGATGGTACGCATTTCTCCTCCTTACACGAGGCATCACAACAACGTTTTACCAGGCAACGCCGGTCAACTGCAGTTTGTGTATGACAAATCGGTTGGAAACTTTCCTCATGTCAGCACGTTGTAGGTGTCGACACCGGCGCCAACCTTGTGTGAATGCTCTGAAAATTTAATCATTTGCATATCACAGCATCTTCTTCTTGTCGGTTAAATTTCGCGTCTATAGCACGTCATCTTCGTGGTGTAGAAATTTTAATAGCCATTAGTGTACCAAATGATTTCAGTTATATGAATGTCCGAAAGAATAGACACCACGCATTCATATAGTTGATTCGCCTCAACAGGCAATGAATCCACCACTTTAAGTTTGGATGCACAATTACATTCCACCTCCTTCGGGAATCTCATAGCAGCAAACATGGAGGTCATAGTCGGTGACTACGGATGGGTGGCACTGAGTGGGAGTGTGGGTCGCCGAGTAGGCGTGCCATTATAGTACGCGCAATTACGGATGGCGCAGTGGTTAATGCAACTACCTAGTAAGCAGGAGGTCCGGGATTCGAACCCAGGTCTGGCACACATTTTCGCCCGTCGCAGGTAACATCATGGTCCAGCAGAGATTCCGAAATCAAATATTGGATTGTAAGGCGTACCGATGAGCAGATTACAATTTAGTAACGACGAAGACAATTGTTGAAGTTTAAGAGACTAGTAAGCAAGAATCTATCCGCATAGAAGCGGGATATGGTAGTACCAAGGAGTGAAGAGATACGTTTGAAGTTCTCTGAGGCTATAGATGCTCCAATAGTGAATAACTCAGAAGGCAGTTCAGTTGAAGACGAATGGATATCTCTAACAAAGGCAATCACAGGAGTTGTAAGCAAACCGTAGGTACAAGTGAGGCAACTACGAAGAAACCATGGATGACAAAGGAAATACATCAGCTGATTTACGAAAGAAGGAAGTACAAAAATGTTCAGGGAAATTCAGGAATAATGAAATACAAGTCATTTACGAATGAAATAAGTAGGAAGTGCAGGGAGACCAAGGCAAAATGAATGCACGAAAAAAATGAAGAAATCGATAAAGAAATCATTGTAGGAAAAACGGCCACAGCATATAGAAAAATCAAAATAACTTTAGGTGGAATTAAAATCAAGGGCTGTAACATTAAGAGTGCAATTGTAATTCCACTGTTAGATGCAGAGGACAGAGTGGATAGATGGAAGGAATATATTGAAGGAATCTACGATAGGGGCGATCTGACTGATGCCGTGATACGAGATGAAACAAAATCGACAGGGAAGAGGTAGGAGATCTAGCATTAGAATCAGCATTTAAAAGAGATTTGGAAGACTTCAGATCAAATAAGGCAGAACGAATAGATAACATTCCATCCGAATTTCTAATATCATTTGGGGAAGTGGAAACAAGACGACTATTCACGTTGGTGTGTAGAGTGTACGAGTCTGGCGACATAGCATCCAACTTCTGGAACAATGTCATCCACACAATTCCGGAAACTGCAAGAACTGAAAAGTGCGAGGATTACTGGTTATTCGGTGTTTTTCTTATGGTCACCTCCCCCTTGGGAGTCCCATCTCGGAGATCCAAATGGAGGACTAGTCCTGAATCTTTTCGCAATGGAGAGAGCACCATGACACTTAATGCAGTGGTTTCCATAGCCTTCTGCATACTCATACCGTTGATCATTACTGATGGTTCCGTCTTTGTGAGGCAGGTTCCCACAGCAAGGGCAAGAGTCTGCCCTGAACCTCTGTCCGCTCCTCCGCCCTCATTGACAAGGCCATTGGCAGAATGAGGGTGACTTCTTATGCCGGAAGTCTTCGATCGCCATTGCTGATTGTTTTTATTCGAAAATTAATCGGTGGTGTGGTTCGAGCCCGGGACGAGGAGGTTTTGATTACTAGTCAAACACGCTACCCCGAGATTACGGGTACCTTTTTGAATGAGTAGTACTGCACGCAGAACAATTTCATATATGGGAGGACTTTAGCAGACGTTGTAAGGAGAGAGTGAGCTACAAAAATTAAACTTGGAACTGCTCGTTCTTAATCCATACAATAGAAGTTGGGGAGGTTTTAGAAAATATTTTAAACGCATTCTAGATTACCTATTCGTGAAAGCCATTTGATTAATTAGTCTTACGTTCACTTATGTCAAGGGAACAATGATCAGGAGAAAATGGAATAAAATTAGTACTATCCTTAATTATTTTGAACTCTAAGATATTCTAAATAAGACTAGAGAGAAGAACATAACTAAGTTTAATAGAGACCAATTTAGAAGAGGAAATGACGATTTCCGAAAAGATGGAGAAATCAGACACAGCTAATACAGTCCATTCAAAAGACCAGCAAATAATGCAGCTAATAATGAACACACAAAGAGAAGTAATGGGAAATTGCTTAGAGTACAAAACAATCCCTTTTCAGGAAGTAATGAATGTCCCATATATACAGTCATCATTGAACAGTCAGAAAACGGCTGAGGTCTTCTGGTAGAGGCCATACTGAGAGACCAGCAATATATAATTATAGGCCCCACTTTTAGGTGTAATTAACATAGAAGAAGAGAGGTTATTACGTGATGAGTTGTTAGAAGAAATAGTTTTCCATGTGACCAAGATTATGTAAAACAGTAGTTTTAGTAAAGGTGTATGACGAAAATTATGAAAATTGTTGTCGATTCTCATAGCGATAGGAGTGTTGCGGATCAAGTATTCTGTGAGAGGAATAAAGAATTCTGGAATGGTCCGTCGTTACCTGTAAGTGGAGTTCAGATAGTAGGTATCACGAGAGAAAAGGGAAAAAATTAATGAGGAAACGTTTTTAGTCTCTAAACTACGTAAGTTAGCTTTTTCCATAAAGTCTTGATAGTAACTGGCATTAACATTCCTAAGTTACTAGTATTAGACTGGTTAATACATCACAGTGTTATTCTAGATATCAAGAAACAAATTATGTTATGTCAGGTTATTGATCAAGACATATGCATTCTTTTTGTTAATCAAGATGAGGGGATGGTGAATAAAGAGGAGAATGTTCGTGTATGTGCTAGCACTCAAGTAGAACAGAGAGACTCTGGTTGTGAAGGGAATATGGTGGTGATTAAAGTATAAAAAGAAAATAAATTTAGTCAAAAACTAATAGAGAAAGATCGATTGTCATCAGTAAAAAAGGCAGAACTGTTAGACTTGTCGTGTAAATACAAATATTTTTTTCTGCTAAACCAGGGAGAGTTGTAGGGTAGTGTGTAAATAAAAGATTAAGAATGGTAAACCATTCTTTAAAAAGCATATCTAGTTTCGATGACTGTACAACAAGCTGCTGCATTAAAGATTCAAAAAATGTTAGAGCAGAATGTCACTGAAAGGTCAGAAAGTAAATATGTGAATGTGATAATCTCCTATTAGTCATAAAGGAACCTAACGGTGATATCCTTTTAGTTCTAGACGCAAGGACTCTGAATCAAATTATAGAAATGGAACAAGATAGACCTTTACCCATAGAAGAAGAACTGGCTCGATTTAATGGTGCTCAAATGTCAGTATCACGAATCTGACAGCCGGATACTAGCAGATCTCGCTTCATCCAGAGTCTCGTCCTTCTATTGGCTTTTCGTTTTAAGGAAAATCCTTTCAAATCAAGGTGTTACCATTCGGATTAAAAGTGTCAGTTTCAGTTCTTATGAGAGTGTTAGATCTTGCTTTGGGAAACGAATTATTGCCAAAAGATATTCTCTTTGTTGATTACACGCTTATCATCTCAAAAACCTGGTATGAACATAAGGAATTATTGGAAAAAATCTTTACGAAATTTAGACAAATGGTCATTACCATAAAATTAGCCAAATTATCATTCCATGAATGTGAAGTTAAGTTCTTGGAATACATTGCACATGCTAAAGGAATTCGTCCAGATCCGAGGAGAGTGGAGGCCATACCGAGCTCTCCTTACCTTCAAAGTAAAAAACAATTAAAATTCCTTCTCGGTATGGTAAATTTCTTTCGAAAGTTTATAACTGGAGACCATTTTACTCACACTACAATCTTCTGACTTTTAAAACAGGCTCACCAGCGATGGGGTGAGGAGGAAAAGATAGTGCTTGATAAAAATAAGTAAAATCTAGTGCAAGCTCCTTTTCTGCATCATCCTAACTGTAATGAAAATTTTATGATATCTACAGTTGCTTCATACTGTGGTACAGCACGGAGAACTTTCCATAGACAGAAGCAACTACTACAGTATAGCATTTGTCAGTAGAACACTTAACAAACATAAAAAAATTATTCTGTAACAGGAAGGGAAGCGTTGGTCACTGTATGTAGCTTTACAAGGTTTAGGTATCTTTGGGCAGGGAATAATACTATAACGTATTAGGATCATCAAACACTCTCTTTCTTGATGAATAGTAAATTACTTCATCAAAGACTTATGGGATGAGTATTGTTTTTGCAAGAATCTGATTTCGAAATTAGATACATATACGCTTCTAAAAATATTATACCAGATGTATTATCCACATTATCAATCAGTAATAAAAAAAACAAGGAACGTGTGAACTTGCTGCTAAGTTTAGAATTAATTTTATAAAAAAGGCCAACATAATAGTTGTGTAAAGATATTAGCTAAGAAAATATTGACTGTAACAAATTGGGATATCAAATTAAATGAAATTATTTTAATCATGCTAGCAGGAAATCCTAACCATGGGGGGAGACGAAACTGGTTAGTATATAATGGTATATTATAATGGAATAATTATATTGGTAACAATCATTGGATAACTCGTGTACCCAGACATGTGTCCGTCCAACTAATAGAGTATATCCATCAGGGATTAGGGCAATTTGGCATTAAAAAAAGCCTTAAGCATATGAATAAATATTACTATATGAAAAATATGAGTAGTACTACTAGAAATGTAATTTGTTGATGACAAATGCCTCAGAAGGTAAAGAAACCTCAGCCATAGTTAAATATAAGATGTATCCTATAATGCTGGAGAAATTTCGTGATTTATGTACTGTCGTCTTCTATAGTCGACAGACAAAAGGAAGAGTTGGAGCGCAATACATATTTTTCTTGATAGAATGTAGGTCTAAGTATGTCAGATTATACACACTGAAATGTGCAAATGTAATAAGTGTACTTAGATGACTAAAGAGAGATTATCAATTAACATTAATATAGGTATCTCTTAGGGATTTCATCTGACAATGGCAGTCAGTTTAGAGGTAAATCCCTTAAAATATACTAACTAAACACAACATTCAATAGGTACTTATTTCAAAAAATTATCCCCAAAGTAGTCCTGCAGCAAGAATAATGAAAGAACTAGCGCGTCTTTGTCATACTTACCGCTCAGAGAGGCATCGTAAATGGACAGATATACTCCCTGAGTTCGAGGCTGTATTAAATGTACAATGTGTTAGTACAGAAATGGTCCTCTAGAAGTTGTAGGTAAGCACGTAGAAAAAGACCAATTGTTAACTTTAAAAAAAACGGCCCAAAGACAACGATAAAATCATTTAAATTAGCCAGGCAAAGGTAGAGTATAGCATAAAAAACAGCGCAGAGATGAGACTGAAGAAGTATAATGAAACATCTTCTGTTACTATATTTAAAGTGGGGAAGAAAGTAATGTTTCGGGTACATGCTAAAAGCTCCAAGCTACATAAGGAAGTGGGAAATTTATTTCCCTTATTCCAGGGTCCATGAGAAGTAACAAGCATGCCTCATACAAAAGCTTTGCTTATGTACAATCCAGTTAGTTAGACTGTAAAAGGTCTTTATAATGTATTACATGTGTGGAAGTATGGTGAAGCTATAGATTAAAAGGCATCAAAGTGAAAACAGTATTTCACGTTTCTAAGACCTTCACTGTGTAATAATATTTATTGGGCAAAAAGGGATTTTTTGATTTGGAGATTATAGATAAATGCATTGGTGTCAGGTGAGGTACTTATTTAAGGCACCACCTATAAGGTTAGCAAAAGAGTAATTTTAATTTTAAGATCGAGAGGCTAGGCGATAGACACTTTACCAGCATCCAGCATACGCTTTACAACTGTTACAAGCAACAGTTGTAAAGCGCATGCTGGATGCTGGTAAAGTGTCACTGTCAAAGTGTAAACTAATATAGTTCGTGTGAAAGTGTTCTGGACATCAAAATGGAGGCAGACAGATACGAAAAAAGCCGCCTATACTGTCGCAAACCAGCACCCAGCATTATGCTACTACCAGTAATGATGTAACTTCCCGGATCCTCCCGAAACCATCTGAAGATGAACCTGAGAAGGTTCGAAAACCGGTTCATGTAATAAAGCATTATTATTGAAAAAAAAGTAACTGGTTGCAGTTGTGTATAACTTATTTACATTCAATATACAGTCACGGTTCTAAAATATCCATAATGGATAAGCATAATCAGTTAAAAGATAATCACACGCCTAAGATCATGTAGGAAGTTATAAAGGCAACTGAAATGCTAACCAGAAATCACAGCGGTAATAAAACAGTTACTTTTCGTGCAAACTAATGCAAGTAGGTGGAGCCGCAGCCATTTCAAACAAAAGTGCTAAGTGGTACAAATATATCCTGACTGGTGAAATGTTACCCTGACTGACTGTACATTGTTAATTATGTACAATCCTGATATAAGTGTGGTTTCACGACCTTGTATGGGACATAGTATTAATGATATTATAGTCTGTGCATCTGTAAACTGCAGAGATACTATGGTTAGCTATGATGTAATAGAGAACTGTAAAATGTATTTTAATTGTACTGTGATTGTTAAGTAAAGAATCGTTAAAACAGTCATGGCCTGAGATCGCTCAGCTATGGAGAGGATATGTAGTGCAGCATAGATAGGAGGTCAGCATACGCCGTAATGTCTTCTGTCTTTTTTATCGCGTTGCAGAGCCAGATTTCAACAGACAGTGCAGCTGTCTTCAGTGCTACGAATACAAATACTACAGGAATCACGCAGAACCAGCACACTGATAAACGCCATGTCATAGTTGTATACAAATACAATTCCACATCGTTATAAATAATGTATACAGAATGTAATTGTAATGACACATATTCCAAACCAACTCAGACATGTGACAAGCATTAATCCAACTGAGGCATCTGTTTACAAATCCATACAGCTAACCTCAGTTTACGACATGTTGGATGGCCAACCCCTCTGTTTATTGCCCTTATTTAAAAGAACAGATCAAGGTAAAAATCTATTCTATGCATAAAAATACAGAGAATTCAAATAGAAATTATAATAATACACAATTTTGTCTGGAAGTACACAATGCAAAAAATTATTATCACGTAACATAACACATGTCACAATGATTTTTTGAGATTTGTGGCTAAAGAGAACACTTTCTGTGATGGATTAAATCATGATCGTGGGGCGCGATCATTCCAATGGAATCGAACATGACATGTAGTGAGCCAGTGTCTGGCAGGCCAGGTCACTTCAACCAGTCAAGAGCCAACAGCTGTCATCGGCGATAACATCGGACCACCATCACCTTGAACTTCTGTATCCATTGTTAATGAATTTCAAAACGAAAAAAAATTTGTGAAAAATGAAAATTCAATAGTTGACTCTCGAGATGTTAACATGTACAATATTCGCGAGATATCTCTGTATTATGTGAAAATAAAATGACCAATTATATCGTTAATAAACAATCTGTTGTTGAGGAAATTTTTCTTGAGTAACGTAGTCAAAAGTTATTTACATGAGCATTTATTGGCCGGCCGTTGTAACCGAGCGGGTCTAGGCGCTTCAGTCTGGAACCGCGCAACCGCTACGGTCGCAGGTTCGAATCCTGCCTCGTGCGTGGATGTGTGTGATGTCCTTAGGTTAGTTAGCTTTAAGTAGTTCTGAGTTCTAGGGGACTTTTGACCTCAGATGTTAAGTCCCATAGTGCTCAGAGCCATATGAAAATTTATTTAAAAAAGTGTCTCATACATTTGCGTTGCATGTTGATACTGAAAATTGAGGTGAAAAGGAAGTTCACAGAAGATCTGAAGTCATTTCATATTACAGTTTTTGAAGACTATTTTATTACGCAAGCCACAAGTTCGACGCAACTGAATTTTTCATCATTCTGATTCGAAAGTTTTATGAACAATGGTGCTCTGAAACCAATGATTTAATTTGATGAGTCCAATAGTGAAAAAAAAACAGAACTTTTAAAAAAGTAATCTATGATAAATAGCCGTGATTTCAGGATTTCTGAAAGTGCTTGAGGTTAGTTTTGATCGACGTAGTACCAAGTTACCGATCTCAGCAAAGACAGATTACATGAATTCAGCCTGTCGATTTTTTAAGGATGTTAACTGTTTCGGTGCATAGAAAGTGGCACTCGACGTTAATTGAATGCATACTCAGCTTGCATAATCAAGCTTAAATGACTGGAACATTACTTCTAACGGTATTTGAATACTGGATTCTAGAAATTACGCTACAGCCAAGTTATGCACTATCGCTGGTTGATAGATTTTTTTTTTTTAACTCTACACTTCACTGTTTCACAAAACTTTCTGCAGCCTGTGACCTATGGCGACGAATAGTGTGCCGAAGTTTAAGCCATGATCATGCGCCATATATTCAGTGACACAAATTAAAGATACCAACATAAAGCAATTTTAAAGAGATAAAGAGAAATGAAACTTCGTATCAGGCTTCGTCCCACACTGATAAACACGTTCACGTTTGCCACCTGAAGACTATTCTGCGAAGGAAGGCAGCTCCTTCACGTCTTAATACATCATATAACGGGTCGGGGCACCTCTTCTTACATATTCTCTACACAGTCCCGATCTCTTCCCATGTAACTTATATACCTTTGTAGCCTGAAGAAAGACTTTCATGACCGTCGATTTGCTTCCAACGAAGAGGTGCACGCTTGGCTGCAATTACGGTTTCATAGACCACCGCAAACATTTTTTCATTAGGGTATTGAACGTCTTGTCTAACAGTGGGATACGTGCGTTAACTTTAAGGACGATTGCTATCGAAATAATGAACACTTTACATGCTTTTCCCATCTTGCTCGTTTATATTTAGCTGCACCTTATAGGTCTAATATGTGATGTTGAACATATACAAAGAAGAGCAGTACGAATGGTCGCAAACTTGTTTGGACACTGGACTATAGGCGCCTGTTGTCCCGTTGAAGTGTACTTATAAAGGTTGAAGAGCTTGTATTAAACGAGGAATGTAGGGACATATTACTGACCCTTATGTATGAAGGCGAGATTAAACTTACTCCAGCGGGCACAGAGGCATTTAAACACTCTTTCCATGCTCCATACCGTACCTGATTGCAAAGGAGAGAAACTGTAATATGTAGTGTAATGTGAAGTAAACTCTGCTATGAACTTCTTAGAGGTTTTCAGAGTGTATATATCTATAAGCTGCTGCAATCGCCAAGGAGCAAAATGACTGTAGTTCTGTAGATTTCAGCCAATTGAAAAAATTGCAGTGTATGCCAAAGCAAATAACTCCTCCCGACACTGGTCCTTAGTATGAAAATTCTCCTCCCCCCCCTCCCCCCCAATCTCTTTTCTTCCTGTCTCTGACGCTGCAAACATGGCACCCATTGCATGTTAGCGTGAACACGGCAAGCTGCGAACAACTTGACGCAGCAACACAATTAGGACTTCAGGCTCCAAACGCCAGACAACCGCAACGTTTGCATGCAGTACCGTTCTGTAGCTAACTACTCAGTCTCGCAAACTCCATCACGTCGACACGAGCCGTAACCTGCTACAAGGAAACAATGAACCACTGTCACTGCACCAATACCTTTCATTCAGAAAATTAACATTTAGATCTCTGGTAAAGACGGCTAATCTGTTCATCTAATATCGAATAAGAATCGACTGATGTTCCACTAAACAACATAATTATCACACAATCCTTTTCGGAGCCTCCGCAGTCGCAAACTTAAAGTAGGTAACTCCTGTAAAGAGAACTGTGAACAGGATTAAAGTGAAGCTGAATGATTAATGATGTGATTGGCAAAGAAAGCATGCTGGGCAGAAAAACTAATGTGTAGTTCAAGTTATGCTTAGACACAGTCCAACACAATTAATGAGAAGCTTACGTTGGCCTTACGGCCCTGCATATAGTTGCATTACCTTAAGTGTAGTTCAAGTTATGCTTAGACACAGTCCAACACAATTAATGGCAAGCTTACGTTGGCCTTACGGCCCTGCATATAGTTGCATTACCTTAACATTACCTTTCCATGCGACCAAATTCTTCTCATAATGGTAGCGGGAAAACTGTAACAATATTGATAGTTGTTTGGGTCAAGGGTTCACAGATACTTGCACGAGAATATAACAAGGTTTCTGTAATGGCTGCAGAGGTATTGGAGCAGTCCGGTAGCTCTCAGACTATTTGTCACTTCCGATGCCTATGGATGTCCCTCTGTCTGCTTATGAAGATTCGCCGGCTTCTGTTTCACTGTAGGCATCGTGTGCGCCTTTTTCGTGCCGGAGACGCTTAGCGATAAACGAAATCCATGTACACTCCTGGAAATTGAAATAAGAACACCGTGAATTCATTGTCCCAAGAAGGGGAAACTTTATTCACACATTCCTGGGGTCAGATACATCACATGATCACACTGACAGAACCACAGGCACATAGACACAGGCAACAGAGCATGCACAATGTCGGCACTAGTACAGTGTATATCCACCTTTCGCAGCAATGCAGGCTGCTATTCTCCCATGGAGACGATCGTAGAGATGCTGGATGTAGTCCTGTGGAACGGCTTGCCATGCCATTTCCACCTGGCGCCTCAGTTGGACCAGCGTTCGTGCTGGACGTGCAGACCGCGTGAGACGACGCTTCATCCAGTCCCAAACATGCTCAATGGGGAACAGATCCGGAGATCTTGCTGGCCAGGGTAGTTGACTTACACCTTCTAGAGCGCGTTGGGTGGCACGGGATACATGCGGACGTGCATTGTCCTGTTGGAACAGCAAGTTCCCTTGCCGGTCTAGGAATGGTAGAACGATGGGTTCGATAACGGTTTGGATGTACCGTGCACTATTCAGTGTCCCCTCGACGATCACCAGTGGTGTACGGCCAGTGTAGGAGATCGCTCCCCACACCATGATGCCGGGTGTTGGCCCTGTGTGCCTCGGTCGTATGCAGTCCTGATTGTGGCGCTCACCTGCACGGCGCCAAACACGCATACGACCATCATTGGCACCAAGGCAGAAGCGACTCTCATCGCTGCAGGCGACACGTCTCCATTCGTCCCTCCATTCACGCCTGTCGCGACACCACTGGATGCGGGCTGCACGATGTTGGGGCGTGAGCGGAAGACGGCCTAACGGTGTGCGGGACCGTAGCCCAGCTTCATGGAGACGGTTGCGAATGGTCCTCGCCGATACCCCAGGAGCAACAGTGTCCCTAATTTGCTGGGAAGTGGCGGTGCGGTCCCCTACGGCACTGCGTAGGATCCTACGGTCTTGGCGTGCATCCGTGCGTCGCTGCAGTCCGGTCCCAGGTCGACGGGCACGTGCACCTTCCGCCGACCACTGGCGACAACATCGATGTACTGTGGAGACCTCACGCCCCACGTGTTGAGCAACTCGGCGGTGTGTCCACCCGGCCTCCCGCATGCCCACTATACGCCCTCGCTCAAAGTCCGTCAACTGCACATACGGTTCACGTCCACGCTGTCGCGGCATGCTACCAGTGTTAAAGACTGCGATGGAGCTCCGTATGCCACGGCAAACTGGCTGACACTGACGGCGGCGGTGCACAAATGCTGCGCAGCTAGCGCCATTCGACGGCCAACACCGCGGTTCCTGGTGTGTCCGCTGTGCCGTGCGTGTGATCATTGCTTGTACAGCCCTCTCGCAGTGTCCGGAGCAAGTATGGTGGGTCTGACACACCGGTGTCAATGTGTTCTTTTTTCCATTTCCAGGAGTGTATATAATGGACTCAATATAGCGGTGAATGAAACAGAAAGAAGTCCGTTTTTCAGACAACATTTTGAATCATGACTCCGATTATGACTACGTACACGTAACGCATCGTGTATAGAAGCGAGCAACATCTGCCAACGGGTGTAGGTTCTGAAGAAATACCTTTCTTCAGCACATTCCTGAAGTGCATTCTGTGGAACAGCATTAGTCTTCAACTTGCAAGGAGACGTCCTCCCCCCACCAGTGCACGACAGATACACATGCTCGAAAACATGTCTGAGATTTGGTAGTTATGCAATGCCTGTCAGACAGCTAGTACAGCTGAATTTCGGCCTGTTCCATAAACTACTATAGAATGTCGTTCTCCATCGACACATTCAACCCGTATAACGTACATGATTTCGCTTCTTCGGAGTGTACCACGAATCTTCACTAAATATTGATTTTTATAACTCCCTGACAGATTAAAAATTTTCGGCGTATCGGGATTCGAACCCGGAGACTTTTCGTTTCATAGGTGAGTTCAAAAATGGTTCAAATGGCTCTGAGCACTATGGGACTTAACTTCTGAGGTCATCAGTCCCGTAGAACTTAGAACTACTTAAACCTAACTAACCTAAGGACATCACACACATCCATGCCCGAGGCAGGATTCGAACCTGCGACAGGAGCGGTCGCGCGGTTCCAGACTGTAGCGCCTAGAACCGCTCGGTCACTCCGGCCGGCTCATAGGTAAGTGCTCTGTCGACTTCGCTATCCAAACACGACTCACGGCCCGACGTCAGAGTTTTATTGCAGCCAGTACCTCTTTTCCTACCTTCAAAACTTCACATTTATCCTGCATAATTGGCGTGACTATCACTCCTAGTCCTGCCAACAGTTCCGATGTGCCAGGAAGTTTCAAGTCACTGCGCACAATGCTGAACAATAAAAATTCGTGCGGCAAACAGATTTTGTACATGTAAAGTGGCTTCAATCGTTTATAGATTTATTCGTTTCACTGCGTAACTGCAAGTCCTATACACATAATTACTTCAGGAATTTTTACAAAAGAAAAGTGAAAACAACATTTACTTAATTATTCAGCTAACTAGGAATTACAAATAATAGAGTGCCTGACAAAAAGATAGAGCACCCAAAAGGAGAAGAGGAAACGAAATGAAACTTCACGAGTTCAGACAGTTTGTGATCTTATTGCAGTGAATACAAAGTTGAATGAGTTTTACAAAGAAGTGTGAGTCCGTCTATCAGTGCGACGTTGCACTCCCTCTGGCCTCTATGCATTAATAGATTCGGCTAGGATGTCAAAAAGTCGTTGTGTCTTCTTCTGAGGCAAGCTGGCCCACAACTGTTGTAACTGGTCCTTGACATCCTGGATACCGACACTGGGACGGAATTGCAGTCCGACTTGGTCCCACACATGTTCCACCAGGGACAGGCCTGAGGATTTTGTTGGCCACGCAGTATCTTAACAACAGTCAGGTAGTTCGTAGAGACACCTATCATAAATGGAGGACCCTTGTCCTGTTGAAAAATGCCGCCGAGATACTTTCGCATGAGACGTAACACATGAATACAGACGATGTTCGTGACGTAGCGTTATGCCCCCAGAGGTTCCACACCAGTAGTGACCTGAAGTCATACGCAATGGCTCCTTACACCATGGCACGGAAGTAATATCGTTGTGCGTCTCCAAAACACTGGAAGAATGGGACCTCTCGCCACGTCGCCGCCGTACTTGCCGACTACGGCCATCTGGGGTAATGCAGAACAGTGGTTCATCGTTGAACACAATGCGGTACGATTCAGCTGCAGTCCCTGCTTCCCGGTCACAGAATCCCTCCAGACTTAGCCGTACATGTTGTGACGTTAACGGCAGTCTACGCAGAGGATGTTAATTCCATGATCCAACTGCTGTTCGTCTCCGACCAATAGTCCGGGATGACACTAAATATTGGATGGAGTCCATTACTTGTTTCCAGTTGGATGCTGCAGATGACAGATGAGAAGTACATGGTACACTAGTATTGTTACGGAACACTCTCCGCCACACTTTATAGAACGACTTGCGGAGAGTATATTCAATTATAGATTTAGAATTGTCGAGTAATCGAATTATTTTCTCGCTATGTCATATGGTTGTCTTAAAGGTAGCGGATTTATCTGACTGAGTTATTACGATTCGGGCCTTGACATTGTACACTAGAACCAATGACTAACGTAGTTCTATTATTTCAGGGAACTTGTCTAATTATGAGCCTCACATCGTATTTCACACAACTAAAACTTCGGACACGAGGCATTCAAACTAGAAACAAACCTGTTTTGGTGGCCTTGTTTGATGCCGAATGGCCCTGCTTTCTCAGGAATAATGATAGGGAAACATGATGTTCCAAAAGTCCAGCGTCCGGCGTGTGCTACATTCAGTAATACACACATAAAAAAGGTTTTGCATCACCTCGGTGCAGAGAGTTCCGGAACCTGTAGAGAAAACTGGAATAGAGATCAACTTAAACATCATTTCCGTCCTTTTTATTGCTCATGAAAACCACACATTGCATGTTGTACCGCCATACACCGAGACCTTCAGAGGTCGTGGTCCAGATTGCTGTACACACCGGTACCTCTAATACCCAGTAGCACGTCCTCTTGCACTGATGCATGCCAGTATACGTCGTGGCATACTATCGACAAGTTTATCAAGGCACTGTTGGTCCAGATTGTGTCCCTCCCCCGCGGCGATTCGGCGTAGATCCCTCAGAGTGGTTGATGGGTCTCGTCATCCATAAACAGCCCTCTTCAATCTATCCCATCCATTTTCGATAAGGTTCATGTCTGCAGAACACTCTGGTCACTCTAGTCGAGCGATATCGATATCCTGAAGGAAGTCATTCACAAGATGTGCACGATGGAGGCGTAAATTGTCGTCCATGAAGACGAATATCTCGGCAATATGCTGCCGATATGGTTGCACTATCGGTCGGAGGATAGAATTCACGTATCGTACAGCCACTACTGCGCCTTCCATGACCACCAGCGGCGTACGTCGACCACACATAATTCCACCCCAGAAAGCAGGGAACCTCCACCTTGCTGCACTCGCTGGACAGGTGTCTAACGCTTCAGCCTGACCGGGTTGCCTCGAAACACGTCTCCGACGATTGTCTGGTTGAAGGCACATGCGACACTCTTCGGTAAAGAGAACGTGATGCCAATCCTGAGCGGTCTATTCGGCATGTTCTTTGGCCCATCTGTATAGCGCTGCTTGGTGTCGTTGTTGCAAAGATGATGGACCTCGCCATGGACGTCGGGAGTGAAGTTGCGCATCATGCAGCCTATTGCGCACAGTAACACGACGTCCTGTGTCCGCAAGAATAGCATTATTCAACGTAGTGGCGTTGCTGTCAGGGTTCTTCCGAGGCATAATCCGTAGGTAGCGGTCATCCACTGCAGTAGTAGCCCTTGGGCGGCCTGATCGAGGCATGTGATCGACAGTTCCTGTCTCTCTGTATGTCCTCCGTTTCCGATCAACATTGGTCTGGTTCACTTCGAGACGCCTGGACACCTCCCTTGTTGAGAGCCCTTCCTGGCACAAAGTAACAACGCGGACGCGATCAAACCGCGCTATTGACCCTCTAGGCATGATTGAACTACAGACAACACGAGCCGTGTACCTCCTTCCTGGTGGAATGTCTGGAACTGATCGTCTGTCGGACCCTTCCGTGTAATAGGCGTTTCTCACGCATGGTTGTTTACATCTTTGGGCTGGTTTAGTGACATCTCTGAACAGTCAAAGAGACTGTGTCTGTGATACAGTATCCACAGTCAACGTCTATCTTCAGGAGTTGTGGAAACCGAGGTGATGCAAAACCTTTTTTGTTGGGTGTAGATTATTTCAGACTGAGTTTCTCCCGTGTTAACGTCTCATTCTGTGGCCTACAAAAAACGTGAAACATTCAGAGGACATGGTCGGACAGCAATGTAATTTTGTACACGTACAAACCGTCGGCGGGTATTTTAGTAATTAGAGTTACAAATTCGCTGTCACAGGTAGAAAGGCCACCAGAGGCCAGAAGTGTTGTCCGTGTTTTGTTTTGTTACCACGACTGGTAGGTTATCAAGAGATATGGACAGCGTCAAATTTTAATAATCATTGTGAAGGACACTGAAATACAACGTAAAGGTGTGAGGCAGCATTATCATTGGCAGAGTACAGAGTTTCACAGCAGTCTTATTGTTGGTCTTCATTTGGCCAGATGAATCACGCAATATCCAGATTTGTGGGGCATTCGGACATGGCAGTGGTCCGATGTCGGACAGCATGCGAACGTGAGAACGGGCACGACCTACTTCAAGGTTCCGGTCCACCAAGTCTGTCTACCACAAGGAGGATCGCCGTATTGTGCACCAAACACATCTCAATTCCTTCACATCTGCGCCGTTCGGCCGGCCGCTGTGACCGAGCGGGTCTAGGCGCTTCAGTCTGGAACCGCGTGACCGCTACGGTGGCAGGTTCGAATCCTGCCCCGGGCATGGATGTGTGTGATGTCCTTAGGTTAGTTAGGTTTAAGTAGTTCTCCGTTCTAGGGGACTGATGACCACAGATGTTAAGTCCCATAGTGCTCAGAGCCATTTGAACCATTTTGCGCCATTCGATAACAAGTAATGGGTTTCCTGATACATTCTGTCATACTGTAGCAATGGCTGGTGCCCTGTAGCTGCCAAACCAGGGAATTATTGTACTATTCGTTAACACCATAACAGCAACAGATGTGTCTGGAGTGGTGCCGTGACCAGGGAGCATCGAGTGCTGATGAATGACGCCCCACTTTGTTGGCTGATGAACCACGGTTCTGCATTAACCCGGACGAGCATCGCCGCGAGTGTGCCACCAGCATGGGGGAGGTCTCATCCTCCCAATGATGCGGAAAGGCTCAGTGGTTTCACTCCTGCAATGATGGTGTGGGGAGACATAGGGCATGACTTTGATAGTGATTTGAGGGACTCAGACGTCACAACCCTATGCCGCGAACATCTTATATCGTCATGTGTGACTCTTATGCAACAGTTTTGTCGTGCCATTTTTCAACAGGACAACACTACCCTCGTCCCCATGTCATGCGTGTCTATGTGAACTGTCTGCGTGAAATTGAGATACTCCTGCAGCCAGCAAGATCACCAGATATCTCATCGATAGAACACATGTGGGACCGACTAGGACGATAACTCCATCGCAGTGCCAGTATCTGGAATACCAAAGACCAGTTACAGCTGTTGTGGGCCAGCTTGCAAGAGGAGAGGATACAACGTCTTTATGACAACCTACTCAACAACATTGGTGCAGTGCACCCAGGCCAGAGGAGGTGCTACGCCATACTGATAAGCGGGCTCATACTCCCAAGTTCTGTGTAAATCTGACTCGATCTTGTAATCACGTAAGTAACATCACATACCTACTCGGTCCGTTAAGTTCACTTCATTACTTCCTTCTCTCCTGGATGCTTCACTTTTTTGTAAGGCAGTGTATGTAAGCAAAATGGCTCTACCAGTTCACCACTAATCTTATTATCAGATGAGAGAGACTTTGTGCAACGTACCACATGCAATAGTTCGTCGCAATAGCAGCCATGTAACATCTGCACACCAGACGAATGGCGCAGTCTCGTCGTCTTAGCGCACCCGGATTTTCTTTTTTTTAAAAAAAAACCTGTTCCAGTAGTCATGATAGTGCCGGCGATTAAACGGTGAGCGTGGCCTCGGTCAAAATTTAAATGTCTAATGTTGCAGGAAATTAAACTGAGCCAAGCTGAGATATCCTACAGATGAGTAAGACACTTTCGGTTATCTATGTCGTAGGAGACTGCCGCCCTTATCTTTATAGTGGACATTCCGTAAGGGAGCGCAGAATGCTAGCGGCATGCAAATACAGTAGAGGAAGGCAATTCACAAACCAGATAACGAGCGATTCGCTGGTGTATCTTCTCATTAAGGAGCACCCGGATTGCGTTCAAGAAATTTACAGTGCTTGGGGAAAGGAGGCCATGTAGACGGGCTGGGTGTTACGTGGTGCATGTCCAAAATTCAACTTTCTCGATAGGCAAATTAAAATATTTCATGTCATAATTATATATTTATTGAGTAAATTAGGGCAAGGCAATGTATCTCTATCGCAATGTATTAATAAATTGGTGAAAGATTTCAACTACCACAAAATAAAACTTTCAAAAACATTAACATAAAAAGATTGTTTGGGAAGGAGAATGAGCTTAAATAAAGTTGACACCCTACTCATGAAAAGGAAGAGTTATATTTTTTGTCAAGGGATACTAACGTAAAGGAAAACTGAAAAACAGAAAATTAAAATTCAAAGAATGTCATAATTTTGAGTTTGTCGTAGCTTCATCAAATTATACGCCCCTGTTTGACGCATTGGCATGACACAGTTGTAAACCTAGAAAAATGGTGCTTCTGTGACGAATTTTCCCGCAGGGGAAACTGTTTGAAATTGATACCCAACAAAACTCGCTGACAGGCGCCCACCCTTGCTTCCGGAAGCACATATTTTTTTCAATCATGCTCTTAGAAGTCATCCTTGACCCTAAGGTTTTATTTAAAAATATAACAGGTGTTCCATATGACGGGTTTCATCCAGTTGCTTTCTAGCAACCATCACCCTCTCTTAACTGTCTCTGTCAGAAAATCTGAACATCGTGTTTCATAAGCGATGAACTTATTCGTTATCGGTCGGTGGCAGCAGACCTTACAGCCGTGAGCATTTGGACGTACACCAATCGACTGCCTAGGCAGCCACCAGCCTCATTCAGTGTGAGAGCACTACTGAACTAGGACCCACGTCCCTGTTGAATGCAAAGATCTGCCTGAGTAGTAATGATAAGTAGGATCACACTACTCTTCGTTTTCTGTGACTTACACCACGCGGCAGCCAATCCGCCCATATTGCTGCCCTGTTAAGCCGCAGTTAACAACTACTCTCCTAGTCTTTCTGAATATTTAATGGTTTATAGGAGTGACTTTTGTTTTTCTATCATCCGAAAGAAACTTCTGACGATGGACATCGAAGTACTCTCGAATGAGACATGGAAACTGTTCCGATTTTCGGAATATTGGTTTACATGTATTCAGAGGAGACATATTAATCTTAAAACAGTGAACTCGGTTGATCCATAACAAAACACTCATTTCCTCATTTTCAGTATATCATCACTTTCTTCTTCCTCTTACTCTTTTTCTTATTCACTATCATCAGCCCTCTAACATACACTGCTGGATAAAGATCCCTCTCGACTTTTCCGTGCATTAAAGGCTTCAACCACGCTGAATAATATATTCTCCTTGACAGCGCGTGTTGCTCCTCTATTTTTTTTATAATGTCATCAGTTCATCTTTTCTTCTTTTGTAATCCATCGGAAAAAGTTCCTTGGTCACACATCGGATCTAGCGCTAGCCGACAGCAGTTGCGAGAAGAGCACTCTCTTATTCCTTCCCCGGATGTGTCATGCAGCTTACAAACGAGGCAAGAAGTATAAATGTCGTCTCATTTAGATGTAAATCTCTAGTATCATATAATTTACGTTTACGAAGGATTTCACAAATGCATATTATGAATATTCGAAATGGTGGCGGCAAGATGGAGTACAATAGTGAAGGAACGTTGCCAAAAGTAAAAAAAAAAAAAAAATACGGTATATCGAAACAATACTAATTTCTACATGTAATGCTGCTTGATCGAAGAGATCTCGTTTCAGCTGCGTAGTAACACGTCCAATTAATGTTTCATACAAGATATCAGCAAGAGGCAAAATGGATTTAGTTCCTGAAGCTACTGCATAACTTTTTTACAAACTTATTTTTACTTGTTAATACCATTTGGGTTGGTGCAACAGTTCGTAGCGTGTTTCCGTAAGTTTTAATAAACACAGGAGACACACATATCAGAAACTTTACTCATCAATAATTATTCTCCTTCACTATTTACAACCGTATGCCAATGCTTGGGTAATTTTTCGGTTCCGTGACTATAGAAAACACGTGGTTTTGAGACGAAGAACTCGTCGAGCCATGTTCGGAGCGCATTTTGATCGGTAAAGGAAGTCCGTTGAAGGTTGTTCGATAGAGAGCGGAAAACGTGAAAATCTGAGGGCGCGAGAACAGCTGAACAAGGTGAATGCGAAATGACTGCCCAAACCAACTCCTGTATAATGCTTTTTCTCAGTACAGCATAACGTGGGCGGGCGTTGTCGTCGAGTGGCATCACTTCACGTACGCTTCCTGGTCGTTGCTTTCGGATTGCGTTTGAAAGATGTCTCAGTTGTTGACAGTAAACGTACACCTCGGGGAAGTAGGTCGTGGTACACCAAACCGTTGCTGTTCCTCCAGATGCATAACATTATCTTTCGTGGATGCTTCTTTTTTTGCTCTCAATCATTCCTTTCTTTTCCTTATGTTAGGATAAAGACACCATTTCTCGTCAACAGTAACGATTCCGGATAGGAATGGTCGGCGTTGTTCACGAACCAATTGATGAAGAGGAAGCAAAGATGCACTTTTGGCCACCTGCTGTGTGTGTTTTTGTGATTTTGGCTTAGAGCATGTGGTAACCATACACCCGGTTTCTGAACCTTAGCCACTGCATGCAAATGGATGGTGGAATAATCACAGTTCATCACATCTGCCAGCTCTCGAGTACACTGACGTGGATCATTGTGGATTAATGCGTTTAAGCCATATTCAACAAACCCCGAAGGTCTTCCTGAATGTAGAGAGTCACTGACGTCAAAACGGTCCTCTTTAAAAAAGACCATTTTGTTGCCGTGCTCTGTCCAACGGCATTACCCCCATACAAGGCACAAAGGTTTCTAGCAGCCTCTGCTGTTGTTACGCCTCCACCGAACTCTATAGAAGAATAGATGGAAATGATTCGATTTCTCCACTTGACACTCTATTTTCTAGCGTCCACAGCTCCACTCACTATCTCCAGATGATAAAATTTTCAATAGGCAAACACAGATAGTAACACTGAACTGTAAATGAAAAATGACAGTCTATAATTAAACCCATAGCAAACGGAGTATCAATATACAAAACAAAAACGCTTCGAACATTTGCACCAACCTGATAGATGTATATGTAAGGCTAGTGAAGGTCCGTGTAGGTTTAGTTTTAAGTATCAATCTCTATATAGAGTGCACAATTTCCCATGCAGACCTCCCCGGTGATTTTAAAGAACCAGTATACGCTATCATTTAAATACAGATGTGGATATACACAGGTTTCGTTTTATAACACAGACTGTATCAGATGACTAAAAATTGATAGATATGGAGAAATAATATTTTTGTCACAAATTTACAGTAAATACAAATAATAAGTACCAAAATAATTAATAATAGAAAATAAATGTAATCAATTTCTGCTTTTAACCATTTTATCGTCAACTACTGCACTCCATTTTATGCACGAAGAGATGTACAACATTACAGTTATAACACCATGAAGGCCATATGTCATATTGACATTAAGTGTACTACATGAATGATCATAAAAAGATTATTATTTCACCGAAATGGCTTATAGTATGTGGTGTGATGGGTTAAAAAGTAATGGTGAAGTTTTGATTGTCGTCACAGGGGTTAAGTCGTCTTAACTCGTATTAGCAACTAAGTTATTTCATAGAGATAACTTGGAGAACTGAAACGCATGTTAGTATAAATTTTCCTAATATGTGCTTGTTTTTTAAAAAAATGTTGTAGTCTGGTTGCTGTGAGACTTGGCAGCAACACTAACAGAACGAGTGGCCAAAGATGGTGTGAGTTACGCTAGGCGTCGGCAGTAGTAGTCTGGGGCGAAGATTATATCTGACAGGAGCTGGCCCCAGGAACAAGAGCTGATGGCTGCAGAATATAATGAACTAAATGTTGGAAGTACTGGTAGCGTTGTACGTTTGTTTGCTGAATGCTTCCTAGATGGTTTTAACATGGGGCTAGTGGTCAGTGGAGTACCGAACATTGAGCAACTGAGTTGAAGATTGGGTCTTGTGCAGGGCGGAGGAGTTACGGCAGAGAAGACTAACTGGTGAGTAGTCGTACCGATGGTAACAATTTTAACTGCTTGATCGGGACTATTCAGAGAAATAGTTTCTGGATAAGTTTAAGGTGGCGTGTGGAGGGTTTCGGTATGTCGAATGTCAACATTGACTACCATACAGTTCACTGAATTCCGATCGTTCTTAAGTCACTATCAACGAAAAATCTCTGTATGTAATCGTTTTCAGGGGCCTAAACAATTGATTGATATTTTACTAAGATATGTAGTGAATACTGTACGTGGACCTGACACTGATAACTAGTACTTAGGTTTCTCTATAATCGTCGTAGCACCGGTTGGTTCTGTGCATATTAACTAGTGCACTGAAAGAAATGTGGGTGTTCGTGATATATGAATATATATGAGATTCGGTGGTTAGTAAATTCCAAGGTGAATGACTGCAATTTTTTTGCTGTATTGGCGCCCACTCAAAGTTATTGAATTAATTTACAAACAAGTCATAGTATTTGTGAAAGCTGAATTCTAAAACTGTGGTCATCCAACGGAAGCTGCCCACTAATTGCTGAAATTTTCCAAGTAATGGGCAGACCGTACCAAACTGAAACCATTCGCACAAACGTGTGACAAGGCTATTATTACCGCTAACTTTAAGTGACGAGTTGCCAATTAAATTTGGGCTTGACAGTAGATCCGTGAAGAGCCAACACATGAAGAGGCTAAATCTTGTTTGCATTATATACAATCAGTTGGGGCAACTTTGTGCCACTTTTTTCCATTTTTTGAAAATACTGGATACAAAATGAGTTACACATCACAACAGACATTGTATCATTTTATACCTATAGTTACTGAGTGCTTAGGAAAGTCAAAATGTACACTAACTATGCTCTGTTAGAATAAAATGTGTATTTTAATATTGGTATGAAGTTACACTCTTATTTAGGGTAACCTACGATTTTTCCTACATCTAAATCTTTGGATAAATTTAGATCCTGTTAGAAGGAAATCAGATGTTAATAAAAAGTAAAAATAGTATTAATTTAGTATTGCAGGCTTACGTTGAAATATCAAGATATTTTTATACACATGGGAATATTCAACTCAAATCACTGTCACCAGAAGCTCTCTTCTCAGCCAGTGCAATTAAAGCATAGTCGCAAGTCTGAGAGCTTGTATGTAGGTGAAAAGACAACTGATGTACTATCTACAAGCCACAGAGGTAGAAAAACTGTTACTTTTAGTAGAAAATAATGCAGGTAGGTGGAGTAGCAGCGGACTGAAACAAAGCAGTAAATGGTACAAAGATACGCCGACTGGTAAAAAGTTAACCTGATTGAGTGTAAGTTAACGCTAAAAGTGGTGGTGGCACGAAGACTTTTTGTTTTCCTTTTTTTTATTTGCTCTTGTTTCATGTGGATTAACTTTTGATGACTCTCGATCACTTGTATCATCATTTTACTGTTGGAATAAATTTGAAGTCCATGCATTTTGATTTGTATTAAATATAATTTCCCCTTAACATTAACTGAAACTTCCAAGAAAACAAAAGAAATTGCTTTTAATTAAAAAACAGACATAAAGAAAAAGAAGGAATAACAACAACTAAAAAGGTAATACAAATTAAAGGAATAATATCTTATTAAGTAAAAGATACCAGTAGTTATTGAATGTTAGGCTTCTTTGCAAAAATATCACAGACACTCTTTGCTTAAGAAACGGTAGTTACAACAAAATAATTTTACTAGATTTATTATTTCTACCATTAATAAAGGAAGTTATTATTTCATCAGTATAAGTAAATCAGCTGATGATACTAGTCTATATAGCAGTTCTGTCTTATAAAAGAAAGTGAATATGAATTAACGTAAATTAATAAGATACAAAGTCAGAGGAGAGGAGAGGATATATCGCTGGCTTAGCAGTAAAATATATCTCTGAGTATAGACGCGATCGGTAACTGAGGAACTGTAGCACTTTTACTTTACGTGTATGGTGAGTACAAATACATAAACAAATAAACTGTAGGTTGTTATTTACTAATTAGCGGCTTGTGTACGCTTTAAGAACGGAAATCCAAACATAGACAATTTCTGGCTATTGGCAGAATCGATCCACCAAGTCAGCGATGTATGTAGAGTCTCTCGTGGCTTTGCAATGTATTAGTGAAGCAAACTTATGATTTAATTGCCCAATAAATTTGATTTAGTGGTACACATTAAGATTTTGTTTACATAACTAGTCTGAATTAATCGCGATTACAGTGAAGCCTGAAGTATATAGCATATAGTATCGATACGTAAAAACAGGGATTAACGATTTACTTTCTGGTTTATTTCGCTAGATACTTTAGTACTTTTAATAGAACATCAGTCAGTTAGAGATAAGTGAGCCGAAAGTCAAACATTGCTTACATGTTATCACTCCCTACATACTGACAACTTAATACGTTATCTGAAAATCTTCTGATGGTCAGGTGCGTTAGTGCATATGGTTGTTAGTACGCTATTTGACTCACCGGTTGACAACAGCTGGTCACGGATTGTCGAGATACCAGCCACTATAATCGATCAGCTCTGGAATAGAGCTGAAGTAGCATGGTATAACGTAACTGTATCTGTCATTGAAGCTTAGTTCATCTCGTTGGCCAGCTTGGTTGGAGGCAGCGTAGCTGCCAGAGGCGGAAACTCTGTGTGATGAACTTTGCCCACTGTCACCCACAGATTTAATCACGTATTGTTTCAACTATACACCGAGGTGACAAAAGTCATGGGATAGCGATATGCATGTGTACAGATGGCGGTAGTATCGCGTGGACAAGATATAAAAGGGCAATGCATTGGCGTAGCTGTCATTTGTATTCCGGTGACGTATGGGATTGTGGCCACACGATGGGAATTAATAGACTTTGAACGCGAAATAGTAGTTGGAGCTAGACGCTTCGGACATTCCATTTCGGAAATCGTTAGGGAATTCAATATTCCGAGGTTCACAGTGTCGAGAGTGCTCGAGAATACCAAATTACAGACATTACCTCTCACCAAGGGTAACG
Organism: Schistocerca serialis cubense; assembly: GCF_023864345.2. NCBI lineage: Eukaryota > Metazoa > Arthropoda > Insecta > Orthoptera > Acrididae > Schistocerca > Schistocerca serialis. The sequence goes on from NC_064641.1 coordinate 262,200,706, forward strand.
TAGTGGTCAACGGCCTTCACTTAACGACCGAGAGCAGCGGCGTTTAAGTAGTGTTGTCAGCGCTAACAGACAAGCAACAAGGCGCGAAATAAACGCAGCAATTAATGTGGGACGTATGACGAACTTATCAGTTAGGAAAGTGCGGCGAAATTTGGCGTTAATGGGCGATGGCAGGAGACTACAGACGCGAGTGCCTTCGATAACTACACGACGTCGCCTGCAGCACTTCTAACGGCTCGTGACGATCTCGGTTGGACCCTCGACGACGATTGGTAAAGCGAGGCCACGTCAGACGAGTCCCGATTTCAGCTGGTAAGAGCTCATTGTAGGGTTCGAGTGTGTCGCAGACCCTGTGAAGCCATGGACCCAAGTTATCAACAAGGGACTGTGAAATCTGGTGGTGGCTCCATAACAGTGTGAGCTGTGTTGTCATGGAGTGGACTGGGTCCTCTGGTCCAACCCAACCGATCACTGACTGGAAATGGTTGCGTTCGGCTGACTGGATGCCATTTGCAGCCATTCATGGACTTTATGTTCCCAAACAACAATGGAATTTTTATGTATAACAGTGCGGCATGTCACCGGACCACAACCGTTAGCGAGTGGTCTCAAGAACAGTCTGGGCAATTAGATCGCCTGTCACAAATCCCACCTGACATTTATGAGACATAATCGAGATATCAGTTCGTACAAAATTCTGCAACGGCAATTATGGGAGGCTATAGAAGTAGCATGGCTCAGTATTTCTGCAAAGGACTTCAAATGACTTGGTGAGTCCATGCCAAGGTGCTGCACTACGCCGAGCAAAAGGAGGTCCGACACGATATTAGGAGGTATCAATTGATTTGTGTCATCTCAGTGTACTGTTTATAAAGTATAAGTAAAATTTCGTTATTTGCTACGTTTACTGGTCTCGCATTTTTGATGGTCAGCAGTGCATTTTGGGGTGTTTCTTAGGGTAGAACCATCTAAAATGCATTGAAGTTACCTAAATTCCACGGGTAAAAGAAATTTTTAAAGATTATCGCAAACATAAAAGAAAGCAAGCGTATTTAAGGAAATATGACACTGACCTTCATGCTACTCTGTATTTTTCTTTGTTTAATTCCTCGCCAACACCAACAGAAAGCCGGCTGGAGTGGCCGAGCGGTTCTAGGCGCTACAGTCTGGCACCGCGCGACCGCTATGGTCGCAGGTTAGAATCCTGCCTCGGGCATGGATGTGTGTGATGTCCTTAGGTTAGTTCGGTTTAGGTAGTTCTAAGTTCTAGGGGACTTAACAGCAGTTAAGTCCCATAGTGCTCAGAGTTATTTGGACCATTTTGAACCAATAGAAAATAGGATGCCCAACACTGAGCTTCTATTCCAGTCGGAATTACATTAACGTAAGAAAACAGAAGATATGAGGAAGTAACATATGCTGGAGGAACTGGCATATGGATGTATTCACTAGATACAGTATTCCAAATTTTTTATATAATATGATTTGTCAAGAAAATCACAGACGCCTATCTGTGCCTCCAATTTAGTTATTCTTAAACATAAATCACACAGGTTATTATGGTTGTAAGTGCAGATATCGCGATCATTGGTACCTTAATATGTACCTACTTCCGTGTGTTGTTGTTTTTTCTCTGTGTCTAACAGTCTTCCCGCAAACATGTCACGTAATTTACTGCCTGATGTTTTCCGCACGGTAGTAACTGCACCACTAAGTGACTGTCACCTGTCAGTATAGACTACCCATTTTGCGTCCATGTGTCCACACTTCAACACCCGACATGCTGCCCAGGAGAAAACAAGTATTAAAGGCTTTCTCTCGGCAGACGTACTTGGATATACTTACCAACCTAAAAACGCACTAATCCTAATTATTAGCCTGCAGATGAAGTACATATTCATGGAATGATGTTATGTACACTGTCTTCAGTCACCCATAAAAACATCTGCAATTATACCCGTAACACCCTGTATATTTATACCAGTTTTTGTGTGGATTGCATGCGAATCAGAATTTTGGGCGCATTTCCGAGCATTCTGTTAACTTTGCACCATAAGGAAACGCTGAGATTACCCTTGTCGAATATCTGCAGCACGATGTAAATAGCACTTCTCTACGAGAGGTCGCCATCCACAGTCATCGTAAATCAACCTTCCTACGATCGGCACTACACAGGTCGAGCAACTCATAGTTTTGTCTCCACATCACTGCAGTAAACGAGACTACAAACTAAGCGGGCTAGTTAGTTAGTTGTTTCGTTACTTATTCCATTGATCATAATATTCGCGATAAACATTGTTATGTGGACCATATCAACACAGCAAATATTTGTATATATAGTGTTTCAAACAGTGTTTCACGTAGTGATTTAAATATCAAGTTATCACTAAATTAACTATGTTCTCCATGATCCCGACGAACTGTCCTGTGAGTGCCGAATCCAGCTGGATTCTGTAGTTGCTAACAATGCGAAGGATGCAGTTTTAGATCCTGTATGCTCTTCACAGTCCATCCCGGAACTGCGCTAGAATCCGACATTACGAAGGTGACGATGTGTAGTAACACCTGTTTCCACACGACCTTTACCTCGTCTGCCACGTTCCTGTATTAGGCCATCTTCTCATTCCATATGGTGTGAAAATTATGGATGTTGGGTATAGCGATGTGCGTTAAGGGAAATGATTCACTCAGCGCTTTTGTTAAATGTTATCTCAGGTCGATTACAAAGGATAGTTTTACGGTTATTAGGATGCGATTCTAGTAAATTTGGAATTTTTCGTTTTCTACGAGTACAATAGTGTGAGAATCGTATTTGTAGTATCTTTGATTAACTGAAATTGCTGTCCCAACGTCTGATGGATTATGCTGGTGACTTGGTTCTGCCACTTGAAATTTTTCACGGGTGTCAGGGTTTTACATAAAGATGTTATGTATGATATCGTCTACTTTTAATCTTCACCTTCCTTGTGGTCGGCCGGCCGCTGTGACCGAGCGGTTCTAGGCACTTCCTTCCGGAACCGCGCTGCTGCTGTAGTCGCAGGTTCGAATCCTGTCTCGGGCATGGATGTGTGTGATGTCCTTAGGTTAGTTAGGTTTAAGTAATTCTAAGTCTAGGGGACTGATGACCTCAGATGTTAAGTTCTTATAGTGCTTAGAGCCATTTGAACCTTGTGGTTGTCATGTCTTCCTTGCTATTTCTATAAATCCCTTAGTTTCTGCATGCAAGCCTGCCTGCGTTTACCCGTTGTCTGATGATTGCAAACCGATACTATCCTGGCTGTGGTCGTTCAGATATTTCTCCTAAGCCAGCCTGTTATCTTTGTGTCAGTTACTTCTGTTCATTAATATTATTATTTTGTATTGCTCAGGTACTATCCATATTGCAATGTTGACCAACTAAGCGTGTGAGAAATAGCCTAAAGGTCATCTTGCTATGTACAAAAATTATATGAATAATTAAGGTTTCAGAAATGCGTTTTGATACATAAAGACGGCATAAAACAGTGTATGTTTCCTGTTTATTTTTCTATACTACCAATCAAAAACACATTGCTGCCGAGAGAATTAATCTACTCAGATGCAACTGCTAAGGACAGTCTCAGAGAGTACAATCAAGAACGCTATAATCTCGTGATAACAAAAACCAGCTTAATAGTTTCGGAGATGGTAGCAGCTTGCAAGTTCTCATACGCTTGATAATCAGTGATGACGCAATTCGTTCTGAATCTAGTAACAAATGCTATCAGATGAGAGAATTCCTCTACACGCACGCGAAGCTATTTGCAATTCATGGCACCCTGGCTGGCTGGCTCTATATGAGCTGCTCGACACGCCAAGCCAACGGATGGTCTCGAGGTCACACGAAGGCGCGCCTATCAGCCCAGTGTAGCTGCTACCAGCTGTTTCAAGTTTACATCAGTTTCATAGCTTCTGCCATATGGCTTACTATAACTTCTACGCTATTCGTCAACTGACCTCTTCCTTCGTACTAAGAAGTTCAAGCTATTCCCTGATAGAGGCAACGTCAGCAGCATATCGAAATATTACGACGAACACATAACAGGACCGTCTCCTCTTCCTACTACGAGTAATTAAGGTGCTAATTTATTTGATATAGCAGTTAGTTGTTCAAGATTATAAAAGAACTGTCATTAAATTCGTGCTATGGATGTTGTATGCTATTGACTTCTTATGAGGAAATGATCTTGCATCAAAGGTAGAAGAGATAAAATTAACCAAATATTTATTTCCAAACAGCCATACTGTTTTTCATATATCTTGTAAGGATGTACGATGTAAGATGTATAAGACTGATGGTGTAAAGTTAAAAACAAAATTTTAAATCTAGCATTTACGTCTATTTCCAAAGTTATCATAAATACTGCATACGAGATAAAATCTGACCATGTAAAAATAACATAAAGGTAAGTGCATCATGAAAATAAGTAAAAAGGTCTGATTTTCTAAATATTGTGGAGCAGCTAGAAAAGTTATGCTGCAACCAGATAAAATCTATTGCTTCAGCTACTGCTATCACAGGAATAACTCCCAATTTATCAAAAGATATTGCTTATTTCAATTACTGTCATGTGAAATCAGATTAAGGGATAACTCCTCACTTAGGCAAAAAGTAATTAGAATTGTCTGTTCATTCCACATAATTTGAGAATAAAAATTGTTTTCGCAAATATAATACTAAATGGAAGAATGGGTGCTACCATTCAATAGCGGCTCATACTTTGTCTCAAATAGGAGTCAAGTAATGATTAAGAACTTGCATATAATAGCAAGCTATCAATAGTTATGGAGTATGCAATGTCGTTTATGGTTAGCATCGCTGCCTGGCAGGCTTCCTCATGAGTTCAAAACTCGGCCATCAGCAGTAACTTCTTTATTTAGTATTTATCAGTTCTAGAAAGTTCTTGAAATATCTTATGCCTGTACTTTTTACATATTCTGGAGTATTCGATGTCTGTATAAATATTAGCATTCTGGAATATTCGAAGCCTGTATAAAGAGCTGTTTCTCCGTTCTGGTTTTAATTTGAGTTTATAGCCTTTAGATTTGTGTGATTTATGGAGCAACTGAAATTTAGCGGTTTTCCTAATAGTGCTAAGTGTTGCATCCCGTTGACGATTCTGCTGTTGGATTTGAAATTGATTATGGTTACGACGTGAGAGAATTTTACAGGCACTTAAAATAGATTTACCGCAAATTAAAATCATTTCTCTTATTTACACCAATGACATTAATGTGACCATCTGTTAAAAACATGAATAACCGCCTTCCATCCACATCTACATCTACATGTATTCTCTGCAAGTCACATTCAAGTGCCTGGCAGAGGGTTTATCGAAACACCTTCACAATAATTCTCTATTATTCCAATCTCCAACAGCGCACGGGAAAAACGAACATGTATATCTTCCCGTGTGAGCTCTCATTTCCCTTATTTCATTACGATGGTCGTTTCTCCCTATGAAGGTCGGCGTCAATAAAATATTTTTGCATTCGGAGAAGAAAGTCGGTGATTGAAATTTCGTGAGAAGATTGCGCCGCAACGAAAAACGCCTTTGTTTTAATGATATCCACCCCAAATCCTGTATCATGCCAAAGACACTGTCTCACCTATTTCGGTACAGTACAAAACGTGCTGCTCTTTTTTGAATTTTCCCAATGTACTCTGTTAATGCTATCTGGTAAGGATCCCACACCGCACAGCAGTACTCCAAAAGAGGACGGACAAGCGTAGTGTAGGCTGTCTCTTTAGTAGATCTGTTACATTTTCTAAATGTACTGCCAATAATATATATAGATAAGGAACAATAGAGGGCCTATAACAATACCTCGTGGAACACCAGAAATTACGTCCGTTTTACCTGATGCCTTTTCTTCAATTGCTATGAATTGTGGCCTCTCTGACAGGAAATCACAAATCCAGCCACATAACTGATACGATGTTCCATAAGCACGCAATTTCACTACAAGCCGCTTGTGTGGTTTCTAGAAATCTAGAATTATGGACTTGGAAGACAGTCAATAAGGCTCTGGAAGGAACCGACTGGGATGTGGAGCCGTGCGGACTCCACTGCCGTGACCAGCTGCGCTACGTTTCTTAGTTGAGGAACCACGCCAGAAACAACGCGAGCTAGGTTCTCACCCTTGGACCGAAAGCCTTTGGGTGTCAGATAAATCGCTCTGTTTCTGCTTTACGACTTCGCTTACACTGTTTTCCGAGTGCCCCACTCCCTCCCGACACGCTTTGTATATCCACATTTACATCTACATTTATACTCCGCAAGCCACCCAAAGGTGTGTGGCGGAGGGCATTTTACGTGCCACTGTCATTACCTCCCTTTCCTGTTCCAGTCGCGTATGGTTCGCGGGAAGAACGACTGTCTGAAAGCCTCCGTGCGCGCTCTAATCTCTCTAATTTTACATTCGCGATCTCCTCGGGAGGTATAAGTAGGGGGAAGCAATATATTCGATACCTCATCCAGAAACGCACCCTCTCGAAACCTGGCGAGCAATCTACACCGCGATGCAGAGCGCCTCTCTTGCAGAGTCTGCCACTTGAGTTTGCTAAAAATATCTGTAACGCTATCACACTTACCATATAACCCTGTGACGAAACGCGCCGCTCTTCTTTGGATCTTCTCTATCTCCTCCGTCAAACCGATCTGGTACGGATCCCACACTGATGAGCAATACTCAAGTATAGGTCGAACGAGAGTTTTGTAAGCCACCTCCTTTGTTGATGGACTACATTTTCTAAGCACTCTCCCAATGAATCTCAACCTGGTACCCGCCTTACCAACAATTAATTTTATATGATCATTCCACTTCAAATCGTTCCGCACGCATACTCCCAGATATTTTACAGAAGTAACTACTACCAGTGTTTCTTCCGCTATCATATAATCATACAATAAAGGATCCTTCTTTCTATGTATTCGCAATACATTACATTTGTCTATGTTAAGGGACAGTTGCCACTCCCTGCACCAAGTGCCTATCCGCTGCAGATCTTCCTGCATTTCGCTACAATTTTCTAATGCTGCAACTTCTCTGTATACTACAGCATCATCCGCGAAAAGCCGCATGGAACTTCCGACTCTGCTAGTGCTGCCACCTGCCGTCTGTGAGTTGCTGTTGGGCGCTGACGTCGAACGTAGGTCGTGGTGTGGCTGAACCGTGTACATCGTGTCAATAGGGATGATTAAGCTGAAAATAAATGAATATCTTGTACACGTGATATTCTAACGCTTGCAATTATTGCAAATATGTCAAGGTCGTATATAGGCCATCGTCAACGTGAGTTTTTCAAATTGGTACATATATGACATTTTCAGTAGGAAAACATGCTGCAAAAATTGCGGCTTGTTCAAGCGTAGCAAGCCATCACCAATTTTGCTCTGCTGACTACGTCGCATCCAACCTGTCCAAGTCTGCCTGGTGACGATATTTGTGTCGAAACTAATTCAGTTTTCAGTATGATAAATAACAAACAAATTTTATGTGACCACACAGTTCTCTGCAGGAATAATACTCTCGAAAATATCTCTGAACTGAAGCGACATCGGTTGTGTGATGTAACACTACAACACAAATGAAACTGAAGAGTTTGATTTTAATAAACCTGCAGCCAACTGTCACCGAAAGACCCCCCCACCCTCTCCCATCCCGCTCCTTCTGGGACAGGCAGCAAGCCTGTGAGTCATACAACACTATTTGCTGCTGAAATTCTACTGTTTACGTGTACTATAGAAAAACTGCAACAGAGAATGGAAAACGTAGATTAAGTATGAAACTAGGCATGAATAATGTACAATCATCAAAAGAAAGAAATATAAACTAACATATAAACTAACACTGAAGTCAAAGAACAACATTTTTTAGTTTTTTTGTTTACGCATCTTGAGCCAACGATAAAGCATCACAGAATATTTCTAGTCCTTTGTCGCTAAGTCCTAGGACAAATTCAAGGTAACGCGACCTAGAATGATTAGTTTAGATATGCGTGGCAGAAGCTGTCTCAAAACAGCATGAAAAAAACCAAGTAGCGAAATTAATACGTGAAGTGATTATAAATATTCAGATTTTATTTGTTTTCTTATTTTATTTTATTTTTTTTCTAGTGTGTCCTTACCCAGCGAAGTTGCCCCATGGTAAGGCACTGGCCTAATATTCCAGACGTTGGCAGTTCAAAGCTCTGGTAATGTAGATAAGTTTTTTTTTGTAGTTTCCTCATATAGTACTCTGGCGTTCTTACATCTAGAAAGGGCAGCCTGTCCTCAACTCGCACATTGGTTTCAATACTGCAGTGCTTTTTAAGCATGGTACAGTTAACAGTGATATGCCCTCGCCTTCCTCCAACCTCTTACACAGCCATTTGTAGCGGGACGGGGGGGGGGGGGGGGGGCAGCAGTGCAACCACGGTGCAGTTCGGCATTTCCCACATAAAATATAATTGTCGGAGCTGAAAGAAGAGTTAAGTTAGCGTAAAACTATTAGAACCTGTCGAGGGTTTAACACGGATTATTTAGGTATTGAAAATCTCACTTACAGGCCTATTCAAACAGTTTTTGGAATAAGTTAGACGATATAGAAATGAGATGATGAATTGCACATTTTTACCAATTCACAAACCAAATGGAGAAAAGAAAAAACTAACCACGTCTGGAGTGTATCCTTGCAGTGAAGCGAAACGTGAAAATTAGCAGTTCAGACTAAAATAGAGGCTTTTGAATTGTGATGTTACAGAAGAATATTGAAGATCAGATGGTTAAATAGAATAACTAGTGAGCAAGTATTGAATCGAATTGGAGTAGAATAGAAATTTGTGGTATAACTTGCCTAAAAGATATCAATTGATTGGACACATCTGGAATCATCAAGCAAATTGAGTTTGGCGATGAAGGAAAAGCGAAGAACAAAAATTGTGAGGGGAGACTAAGACTGGAATATACACGGTCCAGCCTACGTTCGACGTCAATGTGCAATAACCACTCACAGATGCCAAGTGGCAACACTAGCATACAGGGTATATAAAGCGTGTCAGAGGAACCCGAAAACAGTGCAATCGTTGTCGTAAAGCGGAAACGGAGCGACTTATCTGACGTCCAAAAGCGCATGATCATTGGCTTTCGAACCAAGGGTGGAAGCATTTTCGAAACGGCTAGAATTGTAAGCTGTTAGCCTGCCACCGTGTACAGCCAAACAGCGCTCTCCAAACACTAGCGTAGGAAAACAATGAAGGTGTACTGGACAGTTTAACGTAAAGGGATTTTTCTTTAAAACGGGAATTACAGTGCAAATCAGTCAGTTCCATCTACACATGCTTAGGAGCGCTTTCAATTGGAACGACAGACGGTCTCGAAAACAGATATATGACTGACAGTATCCTCAAAATGTTTAGAAAACTACCCTCGTAATTTTTTCAAGCTCACAATGAATTCTTCAAATCTCGTGTTTTTCTTAACGTCACATAGCTTATGTTGTGTCGGTAGCTGGGCCGACACCGTGAAGTTGAGATGGCTGAAAATGCACGCTAGACTAACGCTGTAGCCGATAGGGCACGCAAGGCTAACGCAGACGGGCGTGAAGTCTGGAACATGAGAACTTATAAATGAATAAGAAGAAAAGTATGTAGATGCTTATTACTTATCTTTTTATTAGTCCTTGGAATACATCTCTCTTGAATACTCGTAAGCTATAGGCACTGATACAAATGGCGCCTTGCTAGTTCGTAGCCATTAACTTAGCTGATGGCTATTCTGTCTCTCGGCTAATGAGAGAGAAAGGCTTCGTACATCTGGTCGGTAGCTAGGTTCTCGTACAACTGGGCGGTAGCTAGGTTCTCGTACAACTGGGCGGTAGCTAGGTTCTCGTACAACTGGGGCGAGTGCTCTCTCGTATCACGAGACCTGCCTTGGTGGTGGCGCTAGGTCTGCGATTACACAGTGGCGACACGCGGGTCCGACATGTACTAAATGGACCGCGGCCGATTTAAGCTACCACCTAGCAAGTGTGGTGTCTGGCGGTGACACCACATTCCTCCCCCGCAAATCGGCGAACGGTCGTGTGATAAGGCTTCCGCCCGCCGTGGGGAGGACCACATGTTGACGTATGCGATGAGGTGGGGAGCCTAACAACAGGCGAGGCTGTGCCACCCGCACCCGGCCATTCGGTCCGAGGGGAGCTAGGAAACGCCTGAAAAACTAGTCCAGGGTGCACGTCAACATGCGGTGTATGCGCCCGTAAAGAGACAGGAGGGACCGAATGATCAACCTCCATTGCGTCGGGGTAGCCGACGCGCGATGACGTCATGTGGTCCGGAGCGGGCGGGAGTTCCATGGCGGAGGACAGCTGGTCACGGGAAGCGATCGGCGGCGCGTGACCCTGGGAGGCGCTTGGCGGCTGCAACGAAGCGTCGAATGCGGGCGGCGCCGGCGGGAGAACAAGCGGCGGCGGCGGCGGCTGCTGCTGCTGCGGCGGCGGCGGCGCGTCGCCATGGGGCAAAATGGAAGGCATCGTCGGTAACACCTGGGGATGAGGCGAGCCAGTAGATGGGTCCCCAGGGCGCTGACCGGACGGCACCGTCGCTGAAAACAGACGGGGAGCGGCAGAACCCGAGCGACGACAGAGGCGCAGCTGATTGAGATGCCGACGCACCTCACCAGAGGCCCCCAAAACCAAATACATCGCGCGGCCGAGGCAGCGAAGAATGCGCCCTGCGAGCCAACACCGTGAACCTCGATAGTTGCGATAAAATACAACGTCGCCTGGAGCAAAAGCAGGAGTCTGCCGCTGCACAGGAACCTGATGCGGCGGATGCAGCAAAGACATCAAGGTGCGATGAGGACGACCGTGGAGTAACTCAGCCGGCGAGCGACCATCTCGGGGCTGAGAGCGATACAAAGACAAAAAGAGCAACAATGCATCCTCCCGAGAATGCGACTCTTTCAATTTCAACATCTGTGACTTGAAAGTCCGGACCAATCGTTCAGCGGCACCGTTGGACTGAGGCGAAAACGGCGCGGATGTCAGATGTTGAATACCATTGGCCTGGCAGAATGACTGAAATTCTGCGGACATGAATTGTGGGCCATTGTCGGAAACAATAGTCTGCGGAAGACCTTCAATGCAAAAGATAGCAGACAACGCTTGGATGGTGGCGGAGGACGTCGTGGAAGACATCCGGACAACAAAAGGAAAATTACTGAAGGCGTCGACCAGAACCAACCATCGAGCATTCCAGAATGGACCAGCAAAATCAATGTGCAAGCGTTGCCAAGGGGAAGTGGCTTTTGGCCACGCAAAGACTTTCCGCGGCGGTGCGGATTGTTGTTCGGCACACGCCGGGCACGAAGAACACATATTCGTAATCGCAGCATCGATTCCGAACCAAGTACAGTGCTGACGAGCAAGTTGTTTCGTTCGCACTATACCCCAATGTCCTTGGTGAAGAAGCCGTAAAACAGAGGACTGTAACGAACGTGGGACCACGACTCTGGACTGATCATTATCAGAACGCAACAACAAAACACCACGTCGAACAAAAAGTCTCTCCTTGTGAGCAAAAAATCGGCGAACCAACGGATCCTCGATCCGAGACTTTGACAAAGGCCATTGCGTAGCAACAAAACGTAAAACAGTAGCAAGGACAGGGTCAGCAGCTGTGGCTGTAGCGACACGACGAAAATCAATCGGAAACGATTCGACCACTTCATCGGTTTCCGAATCAATGAACATGCAAGCAAGTTCGGAAGAATCGAATGCTTTATCCTCAGCAACAGGCAAACGGGACAACGCATCGGCGTTTCCGTGCTTAGCAGTGGACCGATACAAGATATCGTAGCGGTACTGCGAGAGGAAAATAGACCAGCGAATGAATTTCTGCGCTGTACGTGGAGGTACAGGCTTGGTCGGATGAAAAAGCGATGTCAAAGGTTTGTGGTCTGTGATGATGGTAAAGTGACGACCATACAAGAAATCATGGAACTTAGTAACACCAAACACGAGAGCCAAAGCTTCTTTCGCTATCTGTGAATAATTTCTTTGCGCAGACGAGAGCAATTTGGACGCAAAGGCAATAGGGCGATCATGGGAGCCAACTTTGTGCGCAAGCACAGCACCGATCCCGAAATCCGATGCATCTACCATCAACAAAAGGGGTTTCTGGGGATCGAATGGCGTAAGGCAAGTATTAGAAAGCAACGCCGATTTCAACTGGCGAAAGGCGCGTTCACATTCCGTCGTCCAGACGAACGGAACACCTTTACGGCGTAAGCGATGAAGCGGAGCTGAAATGGAAGAGGCATTGCGCACAAATTTATTGTAATAATTAATTTTACCCAACACACTCTGTAGCTGTTTCACATTTTGAGGGGAAGGCAATTCTTGTATGGCACGGAGGTGCTCTGGACTCGGATGTATGCCTTGGGCATTAATGACATGTCCCAGGTATGGTAAGTCTCGAGCAAAAAACACACATTTGTCCTTCCTCAAGCGAAGACCATTTTGTCGCAAGACCTGAAATAATGTTCGTAAGTTCGCAAGATGATCTTCTTCTGTCTGTCCGGAGATCACTATATCGTCCAGATAGTTTGCTGCAGTAGGGACCGACGCACAAATAGTTTGTAAATATTGCTGAAACAAGGCAGGGGCGGATGCACACCCGAAAGGCAGTCTTTTGAAGCGGTACAATCCAAGATGCGTGTTAACCACCAATACGCGCTGGGATTCGTCGTCCACCGGTATTTGCAAGTACGCATCGGCTAGGTCCAACTTTGAAAAATATTTTCCCGGGCACAGTTTAGCAAAAAGATCTTCCGGGCGGGGCAAAGGAAAAGTAGCAGTCACTAGCTGTGGATTCACTGTGGCCTTGAAGTCCATGCAAAGTCTCAATTTTCCGGAAGGTTTTGGCAAAATTACTAAGGGTGAGGCCCAGAGAGAAGCTTGCACACGTTCAATTACACCCTGTGATTCGAGATCGTGTAACGTTCTTGCGACCTCATCACGCAATGCGTGGGGAACATTGCGCGCCCTGAAAAATTTCGGTTGCGCGTTTACCTTCAGTTCTAAATGTGCTTCATAGTTTTTAGCGCAACCTAAGCCCGGTGCAAAAATGTCTGCAAATTCGTCACACAGCCGAGAAACACTGTCTGTAGGCACAGTCTGATGCACTGATAGGACCTGATTTACAATAGACATGTTAAACAACTGAAATAAATCTAGACCAAACAAATTCACTGCAGAAGAAGAATGAAGAACGTAAAATGACACAAGTTTTGTTTGTCCCTTGTATGTTGCAAGAAGGCTGCACTGTCCTAACACAGGAATTGTCTGTCCGGAATATGTAGTTAGCTTAACATTTGCGGAACGCAACGGAGGTTTGCCCAGTTGTTTGTACGTGTCATGATTGAGCAATGAAACTGCAGCTCCGGTATCGAGCTGGAATGGTATCACTTTGCCTTCAAAGTCTAAGTCCACAAAAAGTTTATTGTTCCGCTGACGACAAGAGCGACTGTTTTGTGCAATTTGAATAGACACTGGTACAGAATCACTTGCTAATTGACGTGATTTCCGGCGACGTCGACGCACAGTTTTTGTGGGACGATCACAGTCACTGTTAGAGAAAGTGTCACTGGACGAAGTGGAATTAACGACATGAATGTCCATAGGCGAAGGTCCACGAGCCTGAGTGTCCTTGGTTCGATTCCGGCGCGAAGCAAAGGGCCTGGAATGATTGTGATTGTCTGATCTGAGCTTTTTCCGGCAAACACTTTGAACATGTCCTTTCTTATTGCAGAAAAAGCAAATAGCTTGGCGTGACGGGCAATGTTCACGCGAATGTCTAGTAGCACACCGCGGGCATGATTTCACTACATTTGTGGGCTGGCGCGGCACACGTGGCTTAGCGCGCGGCGGTAGCTGTGCGGACGTGCGCGAGGCCCGGTTACCGGGCCGCGCAGCGCGTCCAGCGGGCCGGTTAATGTTACACACGGCTGGCGAAGTTTCAAAAGATTCCTGAGCACAGTCAAGTGTGTCCTGTCTATCCAATATGTCTATCACTTGTTGAAGGGAGGGATTAATTAGTTTCAAAATTTGCTCCCGTATGCGAACATCAGAAACGTTCTGTGCAATTGCATCACGCACAGTTGTATCTGAATAAGAAAGACCACAGTCACATTCAAAGGCACAGTCCCTAGTAAGTCCTTGCAATGTTGCTACCCACTCCCTATTAGTTTGACCGGCCGTACGTTTTGTACGAAAGAACGTATACCGTTTTGCAACCACATTAACTGTTTCTTTGAAATAGGCATCTAATGCAGACAAAATTTCCTCGTAGGACAGAGTTGCTACGTCGCGTCGGGGAAACAATTTCACTATCACACGGTATGTGGACACACCGACACAAGAAAGCAAAAACGGCTGCCGCTCTTTACCTTGAATTCTGTAGGCTGCTAGATGAAAGTTGAACTGGCGAGACCACTCGTGCCAGGTCTCATCGGCTGCCACGTATGGTCGAAAGGGAGGTGCAACAGCGTTTAGTGGCAGCGGTAGCGAAGAAGCGGCGGCGGCCGCATCGGTTTGAATGGTACGTTGACCCTGGACGAGCTGTCCAAGGGCATCCAGTAACGCCTGCGTCTGCTGATTCTGCAAGCGATAAAATTCGGACAGTACATCTGGAGAATGTGGCGAAGCCATGACACAATTAAATGTAAGCAATCAGAAAGAAAACTTTATCTCGTCGCCAATGTTGTGTCGGTAGCTGGGCCGACACCGTGAAGTTGAGATGGCTGAAAATGCACGCTAGACTAACGCTGTAGCCGATAGGGCACGCAAGGCTAACGCAGACGGGCGTGAAGTCTGGAACATGAGAACTTATAAATGAATAAGAAGAAAAGTATGTAGATGCTTATTACTTATCTTTTTATTAGTCCTTGGAATACATCTCTCTTGAATACTCGTAAGCTATAGGCACTGATACAAATGGCGCCTTGCTAGTTCGTAGCCATTAACTTAGCTGATGGCTATTCTGTCTCTCGGCTAATGAGAGAGAAAGGCTTCGTACATCTGGTCGGTAGCTAGGTTCTCGTACAACTGGGCGGTAGCTAGGTTCTCGTACAACTGGGCGGTAGCTAGGTTCTCGTACAACTGGGGCGAGTGCTCTCTCGTATCACGAGACCTGCCTTGGTGGTGGCGCTAGGTCTGCGATTACACAGTGGCGACACGCGGGTCCGACATGTACTAAATGGACCGCAGCCGATTTAAGCTACCACCTAGCAAGTGTGGTGTCTGGCGGTGACACCACAGCTTAGGGAACTGTACCTATTATGAAGGAATTTTCTTTTTAAATGCACCATAACCAAAAAAGAAACTAATAGTTTTACACTTTGCAATGTCTCACTGTGGGCAGAGTGCAGTCTACTCCACTCAAAATTGGACGTCTCCAATCCATTTCGGATGTTCTAATTTTCGTTTCTGGAGTCGTGTTTCGTTTATATATTTAACAACAGCGGACTTTAAATCGAAAAATCGTTTTATGGTTCAAATGGCTCTGAGCACTATGGGACTTAACTTCTGAGGTCATCAGTCCCCTAGAACTTAGAACTACTTAAACCTAACTAACCTAATGACATCACACACATCCATGCCCGAGGCAGGATTCGAACCTGCGACCGTAGCGGTCGCGCGGTTCCAGACTGAAGCGCGTAGAACCGCTCGGCCACACCGGCCGGCAATCGTTTCACGCATATCCCTTGACTTAACCAACGCACTTTGCAGTAATGTATAAAGCCTACTTAGCCTTCGTTTAGCCCCATCCAAAACTTTTGCAACTAGCAGTGGAATAATGCTTGCGACTTCAGAAATACATTAAAATATAGCACAAAGTGCTTCTTGATGCACAGAAGATTGAATCCCGTCTACCGATCGTTGAATTTTTTGCTCTTTCATTGTCAACGAAATCTAAAATTCTTTCTGTAGAGTATTGTAACGTGGTTTCATAGCAAATTTGTAGCGCATGTCGATTATGTGACTCCATAATAGATATTGAGAATACTCATCCTTCTGTTCTGTCATTCCCATTTATTTTTAAAGCTTGTGTCTACAGATCGCTAGACTGCCTCTTTTTATGCACAGGACCTTTGAACATCCTCCATACCACGAACAAATAGCGAAGGGTAAACAGTGTTGACACCGCGATTCTGCAAACTGAAGAAGTTGTGGCGACCGAGCTGAAAACCCATTCTGCTCCAGTCACTCTCACACAGCCCGTGTGGATCCTTCTCTTGCTGGAATAAGCTCTTTTCCTGATTCACTGTATTTGAGATGGCTGTACGATCCTGCGCAGCTGAGCACACAACATACCTGTCTTCTCAGGTGCTAGCCACCTACGGCCGTAAGGATCTCTCATGTGCTGAGTATGGCCCTCTTGATCCCATCGGCCACATATTCGTATGATAGTGGTGGGATCACGCCCAGCGCGAGCAGCAATATCGTTGAAAGATACCGCAGTTTCGACAGGCCACAATCCCGCCGCTGTCGAGTTCCGATGCGTGCTGTAGAACTTTCTCCTTCTTGCACGAGGCACACTTGTTTCATGCTCTCTTCATGGTGCTCCAATTTCAGTGGCCAACAGTGTACGTGTGCGAACCAGAAAGTGTTTGTCCCTAATTTTTTTAGCCAAATTACGGCTGCAAATACGACGTCAGCACATCAGTTCCCAGAGGTGTATCCTCCTTGGACCGACCCGGTCTTATATGCGTGCAGCTCGGCGGTATGGCACTGATGTCACTTGTTGAAGATGTTGAAGATGGCGGTTGTGCTTCACACGTCTACAGCGTACGAGCAAAGAAGTTGATTCGTTTTCTATGAGCCAAGCGGTGAAGCCCACCGAAACGGCAGGGAAATACAGCCCACGTATGGGGAAAAGTGTGTCGCTTGTGTTGTGAGTTCGCAAAAGTCCCTGAAGACTTGCATGACAATGAGCGATCGGAGAGGCTGCGTTCGTCGCTGATTGACGATATTTCCCGCATGGATGCAATGATGAAAGCGAATCGGCGTGTGTATCTCAAGGATATTTCCCGCGCGCTTGACATTTCGTGAGGGATGGTTTACGACATCGTTCACGGGTATCGGAAGCCAAGACAGAAATCCGACCCTGATTACACTATCAGCCAGGCGAACGAAACCACAGAGACACCTCAAATTTAATGGATCGATGGGACATACGTCGGAACCGGTTTCGGGACTATGTGGAAATACTAGAGGATAACGTAAGTATATTTGTAAATTACCTGTATGTACATTATTTCCGCTAGTAAAAAACAGGAGCAAAGACTTTCTGATTGGCCTTCGTATTTAAACTCTAAAAAGGGTCTAAATGTGAAATTTCAATCTTGTAATTAATTACTGCTGGGTTCTTATTGTTCTGGCCATTATCTTGCACGTATTCGCATTCAACATAGTTGCTACATATTCGAAGTGGAAATATTTCTCCAGTCTTTCTAGACTTCTTTACGACGGTCCAACTATGATACATTCCTGTATACAACAATATTCTCAGTAGACGACTTCCTTACGATGGTCCAACTATGATACCTCCTTGTAGACAACAATATCCTCGCCGGCCGCGGTGGCCCTGCGGTTCTGGCGCTGCAGTCCGGAACCGCGGGACTGTTACGGTCGCAGGTACGAATCCTGCCTCGGGCATGGGTGTGTGTGATGTCCTTAGGTTAGGTTTAAGTAGTTCTAAGTTCTGGGGGACTTGTGACCTAAGATGTTGAGTCCCATAGTGCTCAGAGCCATTTGAACCATTTGAACAATATCCTCAGAAAACAGTCTTATAGCGCTCCTGGTCCAATCTCACGACTTATTTACGTGATTCTCCAGAAAAAATGTTTGCTTCTCATCTGTTATAAGTTCGTAAGATTCCACGCCCAGCGTCATTTTGAATAAAATAATTTTGGATGTTAGATTACGTATTGTAAAACATTAAAACAATTAAATTGCTGACGTCACGGCTGACTTGCTGCGGTTCTCTTCATGTTGGTTAACTGCTGGATACTGGTGAACGTCTTTTCGTATATACTGTCAATTTCGGTTATATGATGGCTATCGACATCACAGTCACGTGACTGGGATGTCACTGGACAATTCACAGACAGGTTGCAATGGCGGTGGATGGTTGAACGGTGGGCTGTTGCATATGCCATACTGTTAGCTGATCGGAAGGCAACTCTGGTAGGTGATTCGTAGAAAATAACATATCGGCAGGCTAACGCCTGTGCCACTTTAGCACGTGATTGGGAGGCGACTGATTGACAGACAATAACAAATTGGCACAAAGTAGCGTTTTCCTGCAGCGAAGTGTTAAGGCCGCACGGCAGCTCTCCCGTGGCCGATGTTTGCGCTGCTAAGCCCGGCTCAAGTGGTGCTGCAGGCTGGCGAACACACGCGGCCCGCCGGGCTTAAGGTCATTCTCCCTGTTAAGCTGTTAGGGCGGTTGATTATTGCAGTAGCCTCTCTCATTTTTCGCTGCTGCTTCCACGGCTGCTGAATAAGGTGCTAGAAAAGTGATAAAAACGGCCACATTCCTGGTGGTGTTCAGTTACCGCTAACTTTTAGATCTGTCCTAGTCGTACGCATCGTTCATGCTCCGACATTATTGTGTTTGCGTCATGACGATAGCCATACTGGACTTGACATCACGTGAATTGCGTTTCACAACAACGGTGTCCCATCTTTGAGCGAAATTGAAAGTTACGATGCATCAAACCGAAACAAAATTTTTGCGGGACTTCGTCGCAAAAATCTGCTTTTACTCATTAGACTAGTTTGTGAGGCTGTTCCGTAATTGCGGTACCGTAAATTTACCAACCGCAATACCTGGTCGAGGAGTGTATGGCCGGAACGATGTTAACCAGCTGAGAAGAGTGGGCTCCCCAGGCGATTTGCGCGGTGCTTCAGAGTGGTGTGCACGGCCACTGAGAAGCAACAGCCTCCAGCCGCGTGGCGTGTACCACAGCGTTTCGTGCGGCCCGGCGCGACACCGTTAACGCGAGTAGCGTCGCGTGGCTGCGTGCCGACCTGTCGTGCTGTTATTACGGAGAGCTCCCACTCCACTGAAGAGCGTATTACACTTGGCGTTTTAACTGTCCTCACTTCGTCTGTAGAAACAGCAGCGTGCTCAAACATATCACACCTTTTCGGTTGACTTAACTGAGAATCACTGAAATAATTCCTGTAGCACCGTGGTTTCTATACATACATAAGAGGCGATCAAAATGTTTCCTTTAGAAGGTCATTCTGACGCCTTGCCTACATGTTGGTGCTAATACAGGGTGGTCCATTGACAGTTATTATTATTCTGGATTTACAATGTGAGTACATTTTTCCAGCACCTATTCTAGATTACAGTAAGTCACTAATTATTGTTCTCCACTCTTCTCTATTTGTCCATAAATCTCCAGGAATGTTGTTCTTCCTCATTGCTGACTGAACTCCCTGTATCCATGTATCAGGTGGTCGTCCCCTTTTTCTTCTTCCAATTAGTACCCAGTCGATTATGCATTTTGGTAACCTTTCCTGTTCCATTCGTCTGATGTGTCCATACCATTTAAGTTGTTTGTGCTCGATGAAATCAATAATTGAATTTTTAAATTTCATCTTGCCTCTGATTACTTCATTTCTTATTCTTTCTCGTCTTGATATTCTTGCTGAACGTCTCCAGAAATCCATTTCTGTGGCTAATAATTTTGATTTCAGTTGCCATTTTGTTGTCCACACTTCTGAACCATATGTAATAATGCTCCTAACTATTGTTTTAAAAATCCTTATTTTGTTATCAGTTGTTATGTGTTTGTCCCAGAGAATTCCATTCAATAAAGAGATTGTCGTCTTTCCAGAATTTATTCTTGATCTAATTTCTTTGTCCTGTTTCCCATCATTTGTAATTTTCACACCTAAATATTTATATTCCTCAGTAGCTGTTATTGTTCCCATCCCTTCTTCTAATATTAAGTCTCCATTCACTCCACCAATTACCATGTACTTTGTTTTATTCATGTTTACATTTAGACCTGATTTTTTTATATTCTTGAATCAATTTTCTGGTCATATACTCTATGTCCTCATAGTCTTGGGCTATAATCAGTTGGTCATCTGCAAATTGTAACGAGTATATTGTTCTATCATTTATTGGTATTCCCATAGCGTGACATTTTTTCTTCCAATTCTGTAAAGTTACTTCTGTATATATTTTATACAATGTAGGTGAGATGCTACATCCTTGACGTAATCCTTTTGTGACTTGGAATCCATGTGATAGATATTTACCAATTTTTATTTTTGAAATAGAATTTTTATATAAATTTTGAATTGCTTTAATTATTCTTGGATTTATTCCTATTGATATTAAAGCTTTCCATAAACTGGATAAAGGCACACTATCATAGGCTTTTTCTATATCTATGAATACTAAATGTATAGGTTGTGCCCGAACCATTTTTTTTTCAATAATTTGTTGTAGGCAAAAGATATGATCAATTGTTGATCTTCCAGCTCTAAAACCTGCTTGTTCTTCAGCCTCCTTTTCTTTGTATTCTTGTTCTAACAAATATTTAATAATTCTTCCATATAATCTACTGAAGGTATTGGTCACTGTTATTCCCCTATAATTTTTACACTCACCTTTCGCTCCTTTTTTATGTATCACTGAAATATATCCTACTTTCAAATCATTTGATAGTGACCGGGCCAAATATCTCACGAAATAAGCATCAAACGAAAACACTACAAAGAACGAAACTCGTCTAGCTTGAAGAGGGAAACCAGATGGCGCTATGGTTGGCCTGCTAGATGGCGCTGCCATAGGTCAAACGGATATCAACTGCGTTTTTTTAAAATGGGAACCCCCATTATTTATTACATATTCGTGTAGTACGTAAAGAAATATGGATGTTATAGTTGGACCACTTTTTTCGCATTGTGATAGATGGCGTTGTAATAGTCTCAAACGTATAAGTACGTGGTATCACGTAACATTCCGCCAGTTCGGACGGTATTTGCTTCGTGATACATTACCCGTGTTAAAATGGACCGTTTATCAATTGCGGAATAGGTCGATATCGTGTTGATATATGGATATTGTGATCAAAATGGCCAACGGGCGTGTGCTATGTATGCTGCTCGGTATCCTGGACCGTTCGCCGGATAGTTATGTTAATTAAGGAAACTGGAAGTGTTCAGCCACATGTGAAACGCCAACCACGACCTGCAACAAATGATAATGCCCAAGTAGGTGTTTTAGCTGCTGTCGCGGCTAATTCGCACATCAGTAGCACACAAACTGCGCGAGAATCGCGAATCTCAAAAACGTCGGTGTTGAGAATGCTACATCAACATCGATTGCACCCGTACCATATTTCTATGCACCAGGAATTGCATGGCGACGACTTTGAACGTCGTGTACTGTTCTGCCACTGGGCGCAAGAGAAATTACGGGACGATCACAGATTTTTTGCAAGCGTTCTATTTATCGACGAAGCGTCATTCACCAACAGCGGTAACGTAAACCGGCATAATATGCACTATTGGGCAACGGAAAATCCACGATGGCTGCGACAAGTGGAACATCAGCGATCTTGGCGGGTTAATGTATGGTGCCGCATTGTGTGAGGAAGGATAATTGGCCCCCATTTTATCGATGGCAATCTAAATGGTGCAATGGATGCTGATTTCCTACGTAATGTTCTACCGATGTTACTACACATGTTTCACTGCATGACAGAATGGCGATGTACTTGCAACATGATGGATGTCCGGCACATAGCTCGCGTGCTGTTGAAGCGGTACTGAATAGCATATTTCATGACAGGTGGGTTGGTCATCGAAGCACCATACCATGGCCCGCACGTTCACCGGATGTGTCGTCCCCGGATTTCTTTCTGCGGGGAAAGTTGAAGGATATTTGCTATCGTGATCCACCGACAACGCCTGACAACATGCGTCAGCGCATTGTCAATGCTTGTGCGAACATTACGGAAGGCGAACTACTCGCTGTTGAGAGGAATGTCGTTACACGTATTGCCAAATGCATTGAGGCTGACGGACATTATTTTGAGCATTTATTGCATTAATGTGGTGTTTACAGGTAATCACGCTGTAAGAGCATGCGTTCTCAGAAATGATAAGTTCACAAAGGTACATGTATCACATTGGAACAAACGACATAAAATGTTCAAATGTACATATTTTAATTTAAATAACCTACCTGTTACCAACTGTTCGTCTAAAATTGTGAGCCACATGTTTGTTACTATTACAGCGCCATCTATCACAAAGCGAAAAGAGTGGTCCAACTAAAACATGCATATTTCTTTACGTACTACACGAATATGTAATAAAAATAGGGGTTCCTATTTTAAAAAACGCAGTTGATATCCGTTTGATCTATAGCAGCGCCATCTAGCGGGCCAATCATAGCGCCTTCTGGTTTCCCTCTTCAAGCTAGACAAGTATTGTTCTTTGTAGTTTTCTCGTTTGACGCTTATTTCTTGAGATATTTGGCCCGATCACGATTAATGGACCACCCTGCATAGCTTCCTCGAAGTCGCACTGGGTGGCATATACGCTGCAGCAGCGCCCTCAAAAGGAAACATTTTGATCGCCCCTTTTGTACACCGCCGGAAAAAAGTTAGTACACCTGTAAAGACAACGTCGATTTTAATCCGGTGACGGAATGTGCCACATGGGGGATAGTAGATGTACTGTCAATGATTTCAATGTCGTCCATCAACAGACAGCACAGTATCATAACTACCTGAGCGTCATGGAATGCTCACAACCAGAAAGCTCAGTGTGGTACTAAGGTGTGAAGCAAGCAGGCAACCATGCCACAGGGACGCACCCGTGCTTCCTATAGCCAAATGAGCGAATTTCAAAGGGACCAAATTGTGGCCTTCCGAGTAGCAAGATGGTCCTTTTGGAGAACTGCTACACAAGTTTGACGTGCTGCGTCAATTGCGCGACGATGCTGGTATCAGCGGTCATTTCAACATTCTCATACCTGTAGACGACATTTTGGACGTCCACGCAGCACAGACGGCCGACACATAACAGGGCTTGTGAGGCCTGACGTGACAATGCAAACTGGTTATTAGCAATGAGACTGTAGGCACCCACAAATCTAGCCCGTCTTCCACTCTCGCCACATCATCGACATCCACGGTCCGACTCGCGCCGTCAGAGAATCTCTTGGAACATGGAGTGGCGCGCTGTGGTCTTCAGCGATGGAAGCAGATTCTGCCTGTCGGAGTAGTCCACAATGACGTGAAAAAGTTTGGGGCTTGGAAACAAATCAAAGTCTGGTGGGCTTATGTCGCGACCGTAGGGCGTCTGAGGAAGGATTTTCCATTTATAATTTGTCAATACTCTGTGTACTGGTTCGGCAACATGTGATCATGGGCTGTCATGCAGAATGAGTAGTCCAATTGCGAAATTGTCAAACCTTCTTTGGCGAATCTTTGGTCGCATAATATTTCGCAGAAAGTCCGTGTAGTATCACCCCGATAGCGCTTTCGAGAGGTACTATATCTATTGTTATCATTCTGTTCTTGTCGAAAACCATAATCCTCGCCTTATTGACTTTGGACTGTTAGGAACGGCAATTTTTTGGTCGAGGAGAGTCAAGATGTTTCCGCAGGGAGAAGTGCGAATTCAGTCATGGCTAAAAACCTTTAATCCATGTTTCATCTGTACCAAAAGCCCTGTTTTTGCGCGATTCTCTTGGATTTGCTTTTTGCTCTTCACTCAGATGATGAGGAACCTTTTTTTTCTGAAGTTTCTCTGTTTTGATTTTGAACAACGAAGACACACACGTTTGTTTCATTTGCAATTTTTTCGAGTGATTCACGTCGATCGCCTTGAAAAATGTTTTCACTAATGACAGCAGAA
Organism: Schistocerca serialis cubense; assembly: GCF_023864345.2. NCBI lineage: Eukaryota > Metazoa > Arthropoda > Insecta > Orthoptera > Acrididae > Schistocerca > Schistocerca serialis. The sequence goes on from NC_064641.1 coordinate 262,224,670, forward strand.
CTATATTCTATTGCAGGTACCGACCGCTCACTCCTTGGGTTGATTTCAGTACTTGTCCACCCTTCGCGGAAATGGGAAGCCTAGCGCAGCGTTGTGCTTTTTGTACGCTGTGCAGTTTTGACCTAACAACGTGGTCACTACATGAGATTTGACCTGAGTCATTTCCACCCCCTTTTCAGATCAAAATATCTCACTCAAACCACAAATTTATTATAACACTGAAAAAAAACTGGTGACAGCTGAAACTTTGGCATATAGCTTGCGCTTCGCGCCTGGGAATCGTTCCATTGTTACAAATGCACGTGGGTTCGATGTAAAAGTTTTGAAATGTCCCTTGTAAGAATGGGTCCATACAAAGCAAACAGTTAAACTGAGCTTCTGCGAAGTCGTTTAGGTAAAACGTGCTCCTAAGGTGGTCTGGCGTCACTGATAAGGTATGCAGGTCAGAAACTGCGCGTACCCTGTGCGAAAAAGTAAGGTAGGACGGTCAGAGCTTATCTTCTCGTCGACGTCGACGTCGTGGCTGTTAGGGACGGAGCCCTGTGCCTCGAGATACGGAACAGTCCCTCTCGCTTAGCTGGATGAAGGGAGCTGTTAGCATGGATATAAAAGCACAGTGCTCCCGGATCCCTGCAGTAACTCTGGGTGGTTGACAGCCGCGAAATGCACGGGTGCTTCTCCACCGTCGAGAGTTTAAACCTCATGAACTGCGCGGTCTAGGTCACAGTTTAGCCTCAAAATAGCAGCGGGCTTAACAGTCTGTTTAGGACGAGTTGACAACCCGACTGGATTCCCGAGAGTCTGTGAATTTTTGTTATGTTGTGGAAACCTCAAACTGAAAGTCGGTTTACTTTGTTCTCTGGTTCGAGGAAATATTTCGCGGGTTCTTTCACATCTCACATTGTAGGACACTGTTGACACAGAGGTTCGAATCTTGATCTGGCATAAATTTTCATATGCTGCAGTCGGGTGAAACAGCTATACCCACTGCAGCTGAAATCATGAAACTCGCACTCAGCGAATAATTTGGAGTAAAATTTCACACAACAGTAGATCGTCAAATCATACGTAAATAATCTGAGACCTCAGTTTCTCCCGGCGTACACAGTGTTCAGATAGCTTACGAGAATGTAACCGGGTGACGTCGTCAACAACAACCGATATTTCGAAAGGAGTACACCCAGTCATTTTCGAGACAAAACTGCCTTGCCCTGAAAATGACAGGGCGTGCTCTTGTCGAAATATCGGTTATTGCCGACGACGTCACCCGGCTGTATTCCACTTCAGTTATTTGAACATATGCAAATACACTACTGGCCATAAAAATTGCTACACCACGAAGATGACGTGCTACAGACGCGAAATTTAACCGACAGGAAGAAGATGCTGTGATATGCAAATGATTAGCTTTTCAGAGCATTCACACAAGTTTGGCGCCGGTGGCGACACCTACAACGTACTGACATGAGGAAAGTTTCCAACCCATTTCTCATACAAAAACAGCAGTTGACCTGTGTTGCCAGGTGAAACGTTGTTGTGATACCTCGTGTAAGGAGGAGAAATGCGTACCCTCACGTTACCGACTTTGATGAAGGTCGGATTGTAGCCTATCTCGATTGCGGTTTCTCGTATCGCGACATTGCTGCTCGCATTGGTCGAGATCCAATGACTGTTAGCAGATTATGGAATCGGTGGGTTCAGGAGGATAATACCAAATGCTGTGCTGGATCCCAACGACCTCATCCCACCAGCACTCGACATGACAGGCATCTTATCCGCATTGCTGTAACGTATCGTGCAGCCACGTCTCGATCCCTGAGTCAACAGATGGGGGCGTTTGCAAGACAACAACCATCTGCAAGAACAGTTCGACGACGTTTGCAGCAGCATGGACTATCAGCTCGGAGACCATAGCTGCGGTTTCCCTTGAAGCTGCATCACAGACAGGAGCGCCTGCGATCGTGTACTCAACGACGAACCAGGGTGCACGAATGGCTGAATCCAGGTTCTGTTTACAGCATCATGATGGTCGCATCAGTGTTTGGCGGCATCGCGGTGAACGCACATTGGAAGCGTGTATTCGGCGTGATGGTATGGGGTCACCTCTTGCTCGTATTGACGGCACTTTGAACGGTGGACGTTACATTTCAGATGTGTTACGACCCGTGGATCTACCCTTCATTCGATCCCTGCGAAACCCTACATTTCAGCAGGATAATGCACGACCGCATGTTGCAGGTCCTGTACGGGTCTTTCTGAATACAGAAAATGTTCGACTGCTGCCCTGGCCAACACATTCTCCAGATCTCTCACCAACTGAAAACGTCTGGTCAATGGTGGCCGAGCAACTGGCTCGTCACAATACGCCAGTCACTACTCTTGATGAACTGTGGTATAGTGTTGAAGATGGATGGGCAGCTGTACCTGTACACGCCATTCAAGCCCTGTTTCAATGCCCAGGCGTATCGAGGCCGTTATTACGGCCAGAGGTGGTTGTTCTGGGTACTGATTTCTCAGGATCCATGCACCTAAATTGCGTGAAAATGTAATCACATGTCAGTTCTAGTATAATATTTTGCCCAATGAATACCCGTTTATCATCTGCATTTCTTCTTGGTGTAGCAATTTTAATGGCCAGTAGTGTAATAAAGGTACTTCTCTACCGATCCATTAACTAGGGAAAATGTGATTTAATATGCGCATGGCAACAAAGGGAAAATGTTGGGGGACTCATCTTGCTGCAACCACATTAACAAGCGTGTTGCTGGTGATTTATCTCCTATCAACTCCTTTAGTGCATGTTGGAGAAATTCGAAGTACCGCAGAGCACTTAATTATTCATCAAAAGAATAAGATCGGATAACTTAACCATGGATAAGTCCACACTAGGTAGATGTAGACTGTAGACGTACAAGCTAGCTGTCTGACGCAACCAGTGAAACTTTTCTTCCAGCCACTGGTGAAATTGTGGATATTTACCACCTCATTAGATTTGAAAGTGGCTTCATCAGTCTACAGTAACGTAGTTCTGCGATTCATACTAAAGTGCTTGGCAGAGGGTTCAGTGAACCACCTTCAAACTGTCTCTCTACCGTTCCACTCCCTAACGGCACGCGAAGAAACGAGCACTTACATTTTTCTGTGCGAGCCCTGATTTCTCTTGTTTTATCGTGATGATCATTTCTCGCTATGTAGGGTGAAATGTTTTGATTCATAAACCAGGAGCTGATTCTTGCCTGTAAATAATTTGCGCTTAACGCCTGATGAACATCAACGTAATACAAACGTAAACAAATAGCACGCACCGTTCTCCAGGCAGTACTTTAGCTCACCCCTTGTTCCCGAACTATTCTAAGTGTAAAAATGTGTGAGTAGATATTTACTGCAGCGAGAGTATCTATCTTCATATCGTATTGAACACAACCTGTAGTTTGGCCAGCGCGGTGGTCTAGCGGTTCTAGGCGCTCAGTCCGGAACCGCTCGACTGCTACGGTCGCAGGTTCGAATCCTGCCTCGGGAATGGATGTGTGTGATGTCCTTAGGTTAGTTAGGTTTAAGTAGTTCTAAGTTCTAGGGGACTGATGACCACAGATGTTAAGTCCCATAGTGCTCAGAACCATTTGAACCATCTGAACATCTGAACATCCTGTAGTTTCTTCGTTAGGGTTGTGAATCGATTGCGTCTGGTGACTGTTGTGTGAATCTGTGCCTCAAAGCAATGAAATCCATGTCGTGGCCAGCGTGATCTTGACATTGCATGCTTTGTGTGTGTGTGTGTGTGTGTGTGTGTGTGTGTGTGTGTGTGTGTCTGTGTAAGAAAACTGAACTGCTTCCATGAGCAGCGAAAAGCCCTGAAATTTTTAGCTGTGCATAAAGCCACATAATGTAACTGGAAACGCAATTGACATATAATGGTTAACATAACAGTCTCTCTCTCTTCTCACTCTCTGTCTCTCTCTCTTCTCACTCTCTCTCTCTCTCTCTCTCACACACACACACACACACACACTTCCATAATTTACGTGTAACAGAATCTGAGTTTTCCATAGCTCATTTGAACATTGAGCAACGAATAATGATTCATCAAGAAACTGACCAAGATTATAGTACATAGCTGATACAGAGGTTTACTGACACTCATTCTTTCCGTGCACCATTCGTGAGTGGAACAGGGAAAGGGGACAGGCGTCAGTTAGTGGTACCAAAAGTACCCTCCGCCACACAGCATGAAGAGGCTTGCGATGTAATGATGCAGATATAGATAAAATGTTTGCTTTCAGCTTATATCGTTCATCAGTGTACTATGTTGCTTCCCTAAGCATTAAAGAATAATTGATCCATCAAAAGCAATTCTTTATTGAATTGCGAGGGCGGGAACTCTCTCTGGAATATATCCTACATTCTCGAAATCTCCGTAATTTCAGCCTTCTCTAGTGCCTGTCCTCCACTTACCCATCCCGTTCCCTGCTCCCACCAGGCACCACAGCTTTCCATTCCACCGACGAACCCACAACTCCTTTTCCCCTTCAATATCTCTCCTTCCGCGCCCCTCCTCCCAAATCACCTGACGGCATCTAGCAGACCTACCCTGTCCCCATCACGTCCCTGCACGCTTCCACAAGCTGCGCTACACGTTCTCCTACCCCAACCCGCTATTCGGCACCCTCCCACCTCATGCCTCCTCCTTACTCACTCCACTGCTCCCAGCACGCAAGTTACAATTCAGTCTGGCTGCAGCAGCGAACACAGTGGTCATGTGTGTATGAGTTGTGCTTGTGTGAATGTGTTTGCGCTTTCTACTTCGGAAGAAGGCATTTTAGCCGTAAACTAAAATGCATAGCAATCTTTTTGTTGTGCTTATCTGCGAGTCAATGTCTCCTCTCTGTCCATCTCATAATATTATCGTTGTTCCATCCTGGATATTTGAAAATTAACACACAAATTGTTAAAATGATTTCTATATAATGTCTCAATAAGGTGCCAGATTACTCTGTAGCACATTTAGTAAGCACTGTAGTCGCCGGCCTACCTTTCAGTATCTGAAATCTAATTTCATACTAAGAGTAATTACTTGTAATGTTGTGCACTTGCAACCTTAATTCAGTGAGTGATCTCTGGTATATGAGAATTTCCGTGAGCTGTGATCAGAATCAACAAGTTCAAACCAACATGCTGACATACCAGCATGCAAGCGATAAAGAAATGACTGGGGTCAAATGGTTCCAATGGCTCTGAGCACTATGGGACTCAACATCTGAGGTTCAAAAAATTGTTCAAATGGTTCTGAGCACTATGGGACTTAACATCTGAGGTCATCAGTCCCCTATAACTTAGAACTACTTGAACCTAACTAACCTAAGGACATCACACACATCCATACCCGAGGCAGGATTCGAACCTGCGACCGTAGCAGTCACGAGGTTCCAGACTGAAGTGCCTAGAACCGCACGGCCACCGCGGCCGGCAAAATGACTGGTTCAAAATGGCTCTGAGCACTATGGGACTATAAGCGTATTGTAAAAAGGCAGAAAGGCAATTGTGTTTTGTTACATTATTGGTGATCCATCATTAAAAACAGTAACAAACATAAAATATCTGGGAATATTCGTCGGAATTGATGCACCGTTGAACGACCACATAAAACTGGCTGTAGCAAAGACAGGTACCAAACTGAGACTCACTTGAAGAATCCTAAGAAAATATAGTTTATTCATGAAGGAGAAAATGTGGTCTCACTCGAGAATTTATTTGAGTACTACCTCTCAGTATGAGAACTTTGTCTAGTACGAGAAAGAGAAGAGAGAGGGAAAAAAATATTCAAAGATAAGCTGTACGTTTCCATCCCTGTCATCTATGACAACATTAGCCTAAGCGCCGGTTTTGGATAGCGCCATTTGCCATACACATAGACATGAACCACAGCTGCATGCCAACAGTTTACGTTTCGGAAATGTTTCCATCCCTGGCCCGAATTCTAATGATCATGCCGTTTTGGACGTCAGACAGATCGTTCCGTTTCCGGATTACGACAACGACTGCACTGTTTCTGCGTATCCCCCGACATGCTTCGGTTACACTCACTTGCCTGTGCCGCCACGTGCCGTCTTTGAGTGGTTACTGCACGTTGACATCGAACATATACAATGAGCACATTAACGTGACTGGGCCGTGTGCGACTGCAATGAAAATGAAATGGTGATGAGCGGGACGTGTAGCCAGACGAATAGGTGGTAGACAGACCGAGGCAGATAACGAAGCCGTAGGTGTGATTATGAAACATACCTGGGCAACATGCGTGGGTATAGCTGAAGACTGAAATATGTTAGGAAGTATCTTTAAGCAACAGTATATGTCAAAGGCTGACTATGGAGGCCGTTAAACGTCCTACCGACAGATGAGGTGCGCTTATTACAAGCGGAAATGTGACTCCGTACAAATGTGAACTTTACCATGCCGCTGCCTTAACAGTTCAGATGTAGTACCATAAGTTGGTGCAACATGTAACTAAACAGGCATTAATTATGCTCCGATTAAAAAAAGGTGTTGTTTGTTTCCCTAAAAATCGCTCACCTCTCCTGGATATACTTTTGAAGTAATTAACTTTACACCTTACTCTGTATCTTCTGTCTCTGGTCATGTAGAATAAAACTGACTTTCTTTTCCAACCGCAAAAAGCCCTTTTACACACGAATTTAAATTATTTGGATAATCATAATGGTGACCATAACTCAACGTGAGGCGAGGCGTACAGGGAACGCTCACAACGCTAAACCTGTGTGTGTGTGTGTGTGTGTGTGTGTGTGTGTGTGTGTGTGTGTGTGTGTACTCAAGCACAGTCGCAGGCGAAACATGATATAACTGTGGTGTCATCACATAAAATATCTTAAAACACTAAAACAAGCCGACGTTTCAACCATGATCTCGCAGCGACCTTCCTCAGGTCAAAGAGTAAGGCGACTGCCACACGGCCGACATGCCCATTTATTTTAGTGTTTTAAGTATTTTATAGTACAGCGTAGCAGTACATCCAGAAGGATTTTAATGGAACTTTTGTCACCTCGTTTGCATAACTTAAGCATGCGTTGCACTATTAGGAGGGTGAGTCAAATGAAAACCTTAAATATTTTTTTAAATATTATTTAGTGTGCAGAAGTGGTACAAAGCTGTATCACTTTTCAACATAATCTCCCCCACGCTCAATACAAGTCCTCAGTCGCTTACAAAGTGCATAAATTCCTTTAGAAAAAATTCTTTTGGCAGTCCGCGCAGCCACTCACGCACCGCGTGACTTACCACTTCATCAGAACGGAACTTCTTTCCTCCCATTGCGTCTTTGAGTGGTAGAGATATATGGAAATCACTTGGGGCGAGGTCTGGTGAGTATGGTGGATGAGGAAGACACTCAAAATGCAGGTCTGTGACTGTTGCAACTGTTGTACGGGCAGTGTGGGTCCTTGCATTGTCATGTTCAAAAGGATACCTGCTGACAGCAGTCCATATCGCTTTGATTTGATTGCAGGCCGCAGATGATTTTTTAGGAGATCTGTGTATGATGCACTGGTGACAGTGGTCCCTCTAGGCATGTACTGCTCCAAAATGACGCCGTTTTCGTCCCAAAAGAGAGTCAGCATAACTTTCCCTGCTGATGGTTCTGTTCGAAACTTCTTTGGTTTTGGTGATGAGGAATGGCGCCATTCCTTGCTAGCTCTCTCCGTTTCCGGTTGGTGTAAGTGAACCAAGGTTTATTCCCCAGTAACGATTCTTGCAAGGAAGCCATCATCTACTCGTTCGGCGCAGAAGATGTTCTTCACACGCATCAAACACGCCGTTCTCTCATTTCAGGAGTCGGCTGGGGGGTGGCACCCACCTGGCAGAAACTTTTTGAAGCTGGAGCACATCATGCACAATGTGGTGTGCTGACCCATGACTAGTCTGTAAACATGCTCCAATGTCATTCAGTGTCACTCGGCGGTTTTCCTTCACTATGGCTTCAACTGCTGCAATGTTCTGTGGAGTCACAACTCGTTGTGCCTGACCTGTATGAGGAGCATCTTCCATTGAAGTCGCACCATTTGCGAACTTCCTACTCCATTCGTAGACTTGCTGCTGTGACAAACATGCATCACCGTACTGTACCTCCACTCTTCGATGAATTTCAATAGGTTTCACACCTTCACTACGCAAAAACCTAATAACAGAACGCTGTTCCTCCATGGTGCAAGTCGCAAGTGGGGCGGCCATCTTTATACTGATACTGCGACGGTATGTGTGCATCTATGCTGCCACCTACAGGCCATTCTGCACGCTGTTTGTAGCACTCTTACCAATTTACAGGATAACGGTGCGAAATTTTGATTTCTTTTTACAAATTTAAGGTTTTCATTTGACTCACCCTCGTACATGAACTGACGCCACCAAAAAGTGGCTGCACGACTTTCGTTGCTTGTTAACGCTTCTCCGATGAATTAGCGAATTTGTTCATTTTCGCTATCACTTTCCCGCAGTAACTTTCAGATGCACACAAAATTCTGTAATCGATCCTAAGGAAACGTGTTGCTTAAAAAATTACATGAAGTGATATGTATACACAACTGAAAGCTAGTCACATAGAATTGACACTTAACTTTCAAACAAAGTCTACACATTATGTGTTTGTGGTGTGAATTCCTAACGGCCCAAACTGTTTAGGTCATCGGTCCCTAGACTTACACACTACTTAACCTAACTTAACGCTAAGGACAACACTCACACCCATACCTGAGGGAGGACTCGAACCTCCGGCGGGAGGGGCCGCACGATTAGTGACATGGCGCCTTTAAGCGCGCGGCATGTGTTTGTGGTAGGACACCTGTATTGCTACAGGGTGATTAACAAATGACAGTAGAAAATGAACAAAGTACGGAGCTAAATTACCATGACAGCACTCCATTCTTCCTAACACAAAACGCGAATGCAAAAAAGTAAATAAACCGCAATACGCAGGTCCTTGTAACACGTCGTAAATACTAATGACATGTTAACCACAATTACTCGCTGTCGTCTTGTGAATGACATGCCGCAGACGAACTTCAATGTCTGTAAATATTTTCCTATCATTATTGTTGGTACATATTGATTGGCGATCTCAGTTTACTATACAAGATTAAAATCACTAAATAAATGCTGGGAGTGTCCCTCTCTCATTACCTCTTCCTTCCTTCTTCTCCCTTCCCCCTCTCTCTTTCTTCCCGTTCTCTTCTTCCCTAATTCCCCTCTAACCCCTCTAATTCCTCTCTCTATCTTCCTCTTCTAAAATCCCACATGCAGACGCAAGCACGCGCGCGCACGCACACACACACACACACACACACACACACACACGCACGCACACACGCAAAACTCTTCTTAACTACATAGGTCTACCACCATACTTTTTAACAAAAGCCTTTACGTGTAAAGATGAGTGTCAGAAGCAGGTGCTGTCTTATGCCATTATGAAATCTGTTACACAAGTCATGTATCAAATAAAAAGAAAAGACGATATATATCGTGCGTTTCAAAACGACTCCGCCGATTTCAGATGACAGAAACTAGCGGTAAATGTTAAATTACGCGTAGAACTCCATAGTTTTTATCTTCAAAAGAACAATCAAATTATACGGGATGTTTGTCTGTTATAGTTACAAACGAAAGAGGCGAGTAAACGACAATAATCTCAATATACAAATCTCCGGAAGCCAATGATTACCCCGATACGACATTTTCATAGCTCCACTCATGCCAATATTATAACACCGTTAATGTCTAAGGCTACTTTTATTTCGAAACGCCAAAGTAAGTCGTATATTACAAGTTGATAAAACCCTCTAGTTTGGTTTTATCATTATTCCTGACACGTAAGTAATGGCAAATTGCGTTGCGTCAACATGTATATCGGTCGTGACACGTAAAATACCAAGGGCCCCCAGATCCCCCGCCTGGAACCCGGTGCATATTTTTTTTCTTTTTAAGAAATGGTGTATTTCAGCCCCGGGTGGTAGCCAGCGCGTTCGGAACATGCCTGGGGTTTTTGAACGAGAACAGACGTCGATGAGGAGACATAGTGAAGCCTGTCTTCATATGAATGGTGGCCATGTGGAACATTTGCTGTAATGTGTTCGTCCTCAATTGCACATCTGCAGTTTGGGTTCTCGAAGCCTTTATTACGAGCTGTTCATGTGATCACTCGTTATACGTCGTATCGGTAAAACCACTCGTTTTCGGACCATTGTTTACTAGAATTCTTTTCTTGTTTCATTCTCCTTTAGACGCTCCTTTCATTTATACCTGTGTAAGTCAAATACCTTGTGTAAGTGTAGCCATGCCAACGTTACAACACTAAGATTACGTTTGTTTCGAAACACCGCAAATGAGGCGCAAAATTGAAAATGTCTCTTTTCTATGGAACGTTCGTCTTCCTATATGACGTAGTGGGCCCTATTAGTGAAATTACACATTAGTTAAATTACGTATTTGTGAAGATACTTCATTTGATCGTGTTTTGATTAGTGGGGCACAGTGTGAAACGCCTTCAAGATTAAAATGATGGCGTTTCAGCTTATCTTCAATGCACTCTATCGTTCACACACCAATTTCAAGGACTCTATCTTCGTCTTCACCCATTCTACTTTAGGGTAAAGTCTTTGAAATACAACCCTCTGAATGGTACATACTCTGAGGCCACAAAAGTTATCGCATACCTCCTAACATGGTGTCGGACCTCCTTGTGCCCAGCATCTAGACGCAACGTGGACTCAAAAGTCGTTGGAAGTTCCCTACAGGAATTTTGAGCCATACTGCCTGCATAGCCGTCCATGTTTGGAAAAGAGTTGCCGGCCGCGGTGGCCTTGCGGTTCTAGGCGCTTCAGTCTGGAACCGCGCGACCGCTACGGTCGCAGGTTCGAATCCTGCCTCGGGCATGGCTGTGTGTGATGTCCTTAGGTTAGTTAGGTTTAATTAGTTCTAAGTTGTTGGGGACTGATGACCTCAGATATTAAGTCCCATAGTGCTAGAGCCATTTGAACCGTTTTGGAAAAGAGTTGCCGATGCAGAAATTTGTGCACGAACTAAAGTCTCCCATAAAAGTTCGATGGGATTCATATTAAGCCTCTGGGCGGCCAAATCATTCGCTAGAATTGTCCACGATGTCCTTCAAACCAGTTGCGGACAACTGTGTGACCCGGTGACAAGACGCATTGTCATCCATAAAAATTCCATCGTTGTTGGGGAATATGAAATCCATGAATGGCTGAAAATGGTCTCCAAGTAGCCGAATGAAACCAGAAGACCCAGTTCATTCCGTGTCAACACATCCCACACCATTAAGGAGACACCTCCAGGTTTCACAGTGTCTTGTTGACAACTTGGATCCATGGCTTCGGAGGGTCTTCGCCACACTTGAACCCTACCGTCAGCTCTTATCAATTGAAATCGAGACTCATCTGACCACGGTTTTCCAGTCGTCTTTGGTCAAATCGATATGGTCACGAGCCCAGGAGATGCGCTGAAGACCATATCGTGTTGTTAGCAAAGGCATCGCGGCGATTGTCCGCTGCCGTAGCACATTAACGCCAAATTTCACCACACTGTCATAACAGACGCGTCTGCCGTACGACCCATCTTAATTTCTTCTATTATTTCACGGAGTGTTGCTTGTCTGTTAACACTGACAACTCTATGCAAACGCCACTGCTCTCGGTCGTTAAGTGAAGGTCGCCTGCCACTGTGTAGCCTGTGGTGAGAGATAATGCCTAAAATTTTGTATTCTCTGCACTCTCTTGACACTGCGGATCTCGGAATTTTCTAACGATATCCGAAATTAAGTGTTTCATGCGTCTAGCTCCAAATACCATTTGACATCCAAAGTCTGATAATTCCTGTCATGTGGTCTTAATCACGTCGGACACCTTTTCACGTGAATCACCGGAATAAAAACGACAGCTGCTCCAATGCACTGCCCTTTTATACAGTGCGTACGCGATACCAACGTCATCTGTATGTGTGCATATCGCTATATCTTGACTTCCCTCAACTCAGTGTAGTGCCACAAGGGGAAAGACGCAGCATTTAGAGGGTGAGTACGCCTTCCTTCGTGTAGAGGGGGACCCATATGTAAAGGTATCCAGTGCTTAAATGTTCAGTTCAGTCCAAGTAAAAAATGCTTTATACAGAGTCAGATGCGCATTCTGCAACATCACATACATAATTATTCACAATAATGTGAAAATAAAAGTCTTAAGCTGAAGAACAGCGATATGGATGCTTATGAACTGTAATGCTGTTTGAAAGGAAGGAACCCATGCGTTGTTTCTCGTGAGTCCTCCGACGTCTACGAGAGAAAATCTCCCAAACGAAGTACACTGCCCGAAGAATAAGTGAAGTACTTAGAGAGGGGAGGAAATAAAATGAAACGTAACAGCTTGAGAGGGTCCCATAGTGCTCAGAGCCATTTGAACCATTTTTTGTTCAGTGATTGCTATTAAAGAGAGGGAGATGCCGTGTGCTCCTGTGAGACAGCGCTTTCAGCACCTGACAGCGTTTGAAGGGAGCCTCATTGTGGGTCTCCATTTGGCCGGCTGGTCAAAGCATTCGGTAACTGTACTTTGTGCGGAATTTGGATGGGACGGCGGCCCGATGTTGGACTGTTTGGGGACGTGAGGGAAGACATACACGTCGTCAATGTTCCAGTCGATCACGTCGCCCACCACAAGGGAGTATCGCACGAAACACAGCCTGATCCCTTCACATTTGCGTCTGCCATCCGAGAACAAATAATGGATTCCCTGTACCATTCTGCATCATTGGTTGAAGACAAGCAACAGCTATATTAGGGAATTGCATCCCAGGTGTAGACAGGTGTTTATACCACAACGTAAACGGCTGCGTTTGGAGTGGTGTCGTCACAGGAAGCGTGGACTACTGATGCATTGTATCGCATTGCGTTCAGCGACGAATCGCTATTCTCCACGACCCCGGATGTTTGAACCGTCGGCAAGTGTGGTGGCGACCTGGGGAGAGGTCCCGTTCTTGCACTGTTGTGGAGAGGCACAACGTTGTTAGTCCTGGCGTATGGTGTGGGGACCTGCATATGGCTGCAGGTCACGGCTTGTACACCGCGTTCATCACAAGATTAAACATGATGTAAACATTGCACCGGGTATTCTTCCGTGTTTGCTTGAATCTCATTGAACTTCGTTTCACGTGGAGTTTTTTTTATGTGTGTGACGGCGTGCTGTTTTATACGAGGCCTGTTCAGAAAGTAAGCTCCGATTGATTGCCAAATTGAAACCACAGTGAACATCAGAAATGTTTTACTTGTAACAATTAGCTACACCTTTCAGCTACTTCTCTACGTAGTCGCCGTTCTGACTTAGACTTTTGTCATAGCGTTGTACCAACTTTTCAATAGCCTCATCATAGAAGGCAGCCGCCAGTGCTTTCCGCCAATTCTCCACGCTGGCCTACACCTCGTTGTCTGTGTCAAAATGTTGTCTTCAAAGACAGCGGTTCATGTGACCAGAGATGAAACTCAGGGGGAGACAATTGCGGACTGTATTGTGGGTAATCTAACATTTCCATTTGAAAACGATGCAGGAGCATCTTCATTGCCCCTGCAGAATGCGGCTGAGAATTGTCGTGAAGACGAAACAGCACGACAGTTATGTAATGTTAGCTGCATACCTTCAGGCGAAATTTCTCACCAGGCCCTCGTACTTGGCGGCAGACACTATTTTCTAGACATCTTTACGCACTCACTGCGAGCTCAGAAATGAGAAGAGCGACGTGATGCTAACTGGGGTTATACTAGAGACACTACCCAACACATCTGTGCAAAGCTTAATCGGTTTTTCATAGTCGTTTCCATTTCGCGACCGATCGGAGCTTACTTTCTGAACGCCCCTCGTATTATGTTTTTGTGGGGTACCTAACAAAAAGAAATAAAACAAAATCATAGCCATCCCTACGGGGCACCGCCACTTGTGTCTCAGCCAAACAAAAATGAAATCTTACCTCTTAAGGTGTTGCCATACTAACTATGCGTAACCACACCCCATCTAAAATGTGCTAGAAACTATGCTATATGGGACTAATGTATGTGCGCCAACTCACAGAAACACGATGAAAGGAAGTGGGGGAAGGATATTTCGAGTAGGGTGCGGAAGGTTTTTTTTTCGTTATGTACAGTATGGACATATAGATATCAATGTGCAAACAGTCATGGATAGTCTAGCCTGGAAAACTAAAACAGAATGAAGACACCATCGAAGATAGTAACCATAAATAGCATGAAAATTAAGCTACCACTTCGTAGTCAGGCTTCCCAGCAACTGCGTCCATTGATAAAGACAGTTCAATGTAGGACCGTTTGCACTTCGTTCTGACCTCATCTACCACTGCCTGGAACATTCCAACTACACGGCGGGCTGTGAAAGGCATTCCATAGGTAGTTTGCGAAGCATCGTCGATATTGGTATGTCCGGCAATAGCATGATGTCTTCCTTGCAAATAGAACCAGAAGTCAAGTAAATTCTTGTGTCCGTCACGATAGAGGTAATGGACCGTACCCAGGTGACGGAGTTGGCCCGAGTCTCGGGGTAAAATGTCCCATCCGGAAACAATAACGTGCGTGCAGATATATGCTCCGGCGTAACTCGCACGAGATAAGCTAGCATCTGCCGCACTAGGTGCCAAACCGGCTCCGCCTCTCCACAGCTGAAGCGGTGCTCGTCAGAATCTACTGTATTACAACTCACACAATTGGGAGATTCTGCCATGTGGATATTGTAGAGACATTCTTGTCTCACCTGTCTCACCAGCTTCCCATTAACGACTACGTACCATTGGGAAACAAGATCGGAATAAAGCATGGCATCGTGTACAGTCTTCCACACCACGAGCCACCGTACATCAGGATATTTTAGTTCGATCACATTAAGGGGGCGCGTTGCAGCATGTCGTGATATAGCCGTGGAGATGTGGCCATTCGTGGTGTCGTGAGCGCTGCACTGAACTAACTTTGTTCCAAATAGAAACGTCCTATATAAAAAAAAGGGGGCGCTGGGATGTCCTGTAGCACCGGCGCTCTTAGTGAAGCAGGTCGTAGCGCCGTCAGAAGCAGACTCGTGAGGCTTGTAGGGCAACGGCGCAGCACACATAAATGTGAGCTAACATAGGGGGCAACGGCCCTGTCACGTACATTAACTAGGCCGAGACCACCTTTTTCCTTGGCGAGGGTAAGAGATACGTATCTGATCTTCAGTAACATACCAGCGCTGACGAAGTATCCCAGCGCTGCCATGATGCTACGCGCCAAGGGGTTCGGAATGGGTAGCGTTTGGGCGACATGCGGTATGCGGGACGCAAGGTATACATTGGCATAACGCGCCCGCTGAACGATGTTGAGGGACCGCAAGCGCTGATTTGCAATTCCGGCCCGAATTTGGTTAAGAAGGCGTCGATAATTGAGCGTCGTCGCGCGTCGCATATCGTTAATGAAATCTAAGCCCAAGCAGCGGACAGTATCACTGAAGCGTAAGGTGGCAATGTGTTCCTACAGTTTCCCTATCCCGATGCTCAAGACGACGGGCTTGTCAACGTTGATTTGGCTATCGGAATCTGTACCGTAGGTTGCAATGCAGTCCAAAGCCGCCGCCATATCGGCAGCTCCACCTATGATAATCATCAAATCATCCGCATATGGGGTGCAGAGATAGATGGAGCCGCCAAACTGTATCCCAGTGAGCCTGTGTCGGAGACAACACAACAAAGGTTCTAAGGACAATGCAAATAACAAGGTGGATAATAGACATCCCTGTCGTAATGACCGGCGGATCGGCATGGGTGCCGTCATTCTTCGATTAACAAGAACTCGAGAAGTAGCACAATGCAGAAGGCGTGTCAACACTTTGATAAAGGGGTTGGGGTATTCCGTGCGCCATAAACGGCCATGATGAAAGTGTGGCCCACACGGTAAAATGGCTCTGAGCACTATGCGACTTAACTTCTGAGGTCACCAGTCGCCTAGAACCAATTAAAGCTAACTAACCTAAGGACATCACACACATCCATGCCTGAGGCAGGATTCTAACCTGCGACCGGAGCGGTCGCTCTGCTCCAGACTGTAGCGCCTAGAACCACACGGCCACTCCGGCCGGCCCACACGGTCAAAAGCCTGGCTTAAGTCGAGAGATGCCAGGGCTGCCGGCAAACGTCTCACCCGTGCGAGGGAGATGAGATCTCTGTAACGGCATAACGCAGTTCTGATGTTGTTGGGTCCCCCCAAGGACATCTGACCGCTGGATGGGACGTGCAGTAGTGTGCCGCG
Source organism: Schistocerca serialis cubense (assembly GCF_023864345.2). NCBI lineage: Eukaryota > Metazoa > Arthropoda > Insecta > Orthoptera > Acrididae > Schistocerca > Schistocerca serialis. Next base: position 262,241,012 of record NC_064641.1, read on the forward strand.
AAAAGATCTTGAAGTCGCTGTTCAACAACGTTAAGGGGCGATAATCGCGGGCATAATTCGGTTCCTTCGGCTTATGGATGGGTACAATCAGTCCTTTCAAGGGCGGTGCAGGCAACGGCATACCTAGGAACATAAATTCCTGACAAATTTCAACCCAACACGGTACCAATAGTTGTTTAAAGGCTCGGTGGAACTCTAACGGTAGTTCGTCGATTCCTGGTGATTTATGGGAGCACCTTTACCAGTGGCGTCGAGCACTTCCTCTTCTGTCACTTCTCCCAGTAAAGTCGGTACCATGTATGATGGAATTGTACCGTGGACATGTGCAGAAACGATGTCTACCGTCGCCAAATCAGGGAGCACTGCTGAATAAAGGTGAGCGTAATGCCCATATAAGGCTTCTGCTATATCTGCTTGTTCTGCCACGTGTCGACCGTCGTCCGTTATGATGTCGGTTACCAGCGCCATACGGCGCCTCCTGCGCTCTAAGAGCACGTGGTGCATAGATGGCCTTTCTGATTGTACCATGTCTGGAGCACGCGACCGTATAACAGCGCCCTGTAAATGATGGCGTGCTAAGGAGAAGAGCTGCGCTTTCGCGCGATTGACAATGATCTGCCTGTCAGGTAGGGCTCCATAGCAAGACATTCTCGTAGGACCGTGTAATAAAAGTTTTCCGTGCTCCTCCTCCATGCCGCCGCTTCCCGGCCGTAAGCCATGAAAGAGCCCCTAAGAGCAGGCTTCGCACATTCAATCCAACTGAGGGGCGATCGGTAACGACCACGACGCTGTAAGGATACGTTCCACGACTCTTCCATAGCACCTTTACATGCCGGCTCGTCCAGATGGGCGACGTTCAGTTTCCAGGGGCGCCTACTGCACCACACACGTGCAGGCTGAAAGGCAGTGGTGCAAATATAGGCTGTGTGGTCCGTGAATGCAGTGGGCCAGAGCTCTGCTCCTCTCGTCGCCGACGAAAGGGTGCTTGTGACGTAAATCCTGTATAACCGACTGGACGAATGACTTGTATAATGGGTGTAACCAGGAGCTGGGCCGTGGATGTGGCGCCACGTGTCGAGCAGGTGGAGGTCACGCACTAGCATTTCCAATTCCGCATACGAAACGTGATGTGGCTGCTGATCAGACGGAGATAAAGTACAATTAAAATCGATCACCATATCGTCTATGAGGCCCATACAGAGACGCGTGATATCTTCCGAAAAAAGCGGTCTCGATCTCTCCGTCTCCCTGATCCTGAAGGGGCATATACATTGATGAGTCGTACACGGTTGACAGTTACGGCCGTGGCTCTTGCACTCGGTAGGTACAGTACGTCCGCAGCCGCCAAGCCTTCCCGTAGCAGGACAGCCACACCCCAATCGGTAGAAGAGGCGTGGGAGATGTGGGTGGTATACCCGTAGAAGTCAGGGAAACTAGCGACACATACTTCCTGTAAGAGTGCCGCGTCGAGCATGCGTTGTAGCATTGTCAGTTTGTGTGGTGCCCTTATAGCACTGATATCGATTGTGGCAAGGCGATGGTGTGCTGCCTAGCCTCTTCACCTAGAGTAGACGCCATGGCAATCGAAGATAACTGCAAGAGATGCCGGACCCACCGAAACCGCTACAGATTATGAGTCTTTCACGCTAGGAGTGGCATTCCCAATGCCACCCCCTTCCCTGTCACCCGTGCCCTCTCCAGGAAGTTCCTCAACATCGTCCAACCACTGTGGGTGCAACACGATGCTGTGTAGCTGATGGGCACCTAAATCTCTTTCACCCACGTCGTCTTTGGAAGAGGTGGACGGAGCGCTATCCATCGACTCGGCGTGTTGTGTCTGTGGTGCAAGAAGTAATTGGGCACTCGTGGTACGGGCAAGCGAATAGTCTACACCACTTAGACCTCAGCAGGCGCAGCATCCATGCAGTCTGACGACACGTCACCTTCTTGACAGGCCGTACGTAGGAGGCAATCGTCAGAAGGGGTCCGCCGACGTAGCTTGCGTCGTCGAGGCGAACTTTTCTTTGGAACGTAGACTTCCGTATCCGAATGTGGGAGGCAATCCAGCGTCGTATCACCTTCCGCTAGGAAAGCCACGGTCGGGCCAATGTTCGCGTCCACGTCCATAGCGTCCTGAATGTTACGTTGCGTCCGGATTCCGTGGGACTGTTGCTGCTGTTGTTGCTGTGGAGGGGACAACATCTGGGTTGGCATTGGGGGTGCTTCCTCCTCCTCCCTTGGTCCTTCTGACGTCGATGGATGTGACTGACCGCCCGTTTCATCCTCATCCATGGTGCGCATCGTCATCTGAGCGTATGTGAGGGGCAGAATCGTCGTCCCCGTCGGCGAAACGGAGTCTACGATGTAAGCAGCCCCCTCGAACATGGCCTTGCTGCCTACATCCGCAACAGGTACGCGGTTGACCGTCGTACATTATGACTGCCCGACAGCCATCGATGTTCAAATAGGACGGCACATGTTTCTTGAGCCGGCCGGAGTGGCCGAGCGGTTCTAGGCGCTACATTCTGGAGCCGCGTGACCGCTACGGTCGCAGGTTCGAATCCTGCCTCGGGCATGGACGTGTGTGATGTCCTTAGGTTAGTTAGGTTTAAGTAGTTCTAAGTTGTAGGGGACTGATGACCTCAGAAGTTAAGTCCCATAGTGCTCAGAGCCATTTGAACCATGTTTCTTGAACTCAAGTTTATTGGTGCACACCATTGTAGGCCTTATACGTCGAGAAAGTTTGCCATTTTTCTGCAACGTGGCTGATGACATTGCCATACGGTCGGAAGGTGTCCTTGACAACTTCCTCTGGGACCTTGAAGGGGAGCTCAAAAATCCTTAAAGCCCTCAGGCCCATGCCTGCATGATCCACCGTCACTGCACCGATATGCCCGTCAGAATGTTTAAATCTGAGAGAGTTCTCCACTGGTCATTTTAACATAAACCACGCTCGCCGTTATAGAAAAATGTGTTCCGACGACAGTCGCCGGATCTAAACGTAGGTCGTCGCGTATGAACTGTTCTTTTTCATAGGCTCGAGGACGCGCGTGATCTGGTTGGAAGGTAATTCTGATCGTATCGTGGCGCCATGTGTGTGCCATAGTCGCACTGAACTTGGAACAAATACACCTCGCGCCGCGAGAAGGTAAACACAAGCAAGCGCTCACGGTCGCGCACGGAGGGACGAAGCGTACGTCCTCGCCCCACCGCCGCCGAAAGCAGACTTCTTAGAGTGGAAGCAAAGCTGTGTCCAGTACAGTCAAGTACGATCATAAGGACAACAGCTTTACAGGCGCATTTAACTTAGACAGCACTGGCCAGCCAGCTAACCTGCAAAGATGTGAGCAGCTGCAGTTCAGACGTAAAAAGAGATGAGCAGAGATACAATATAGCTTCGAATTTCATTTAACTTTTAACGAGAATGAAATAATATTCGGCAAAACTCTAACACTACGGCACGCATCTTAGGTGACCAGATTGAAAGCGTAAAATGCTCACCTGATACAGTATTCCTATTACAAACAAGAATAATGAAAATTACTAACTTAAGCTCAGGGTAATTTTTATGAGCTATGTGTGATGTTAAAGCACACGCGAGTTTCACTACCGAGCAGGAAGCATCCTCAGCCATTTTCGTACTGCGTATGAACAGCGCGACAATCAGAGCACAATAGTTCGGAGACTGTGACTGTACACGATGTTTGAAATAAAAACTGTATAGCTGAGACTTAACAATACCTTAAAGTTTTATTTAACGTAACTTAGTAATAAGGTATCTAATGCGCACGTAGGACCAACTCCCAAGAGCGTAACAACACCAGTGTGCGTATGCTACGGTTTTTGACCAATCATATCGCTTGTGTTCGTTTACATCAGGTTTATTTTTATGAGGAACGGAGGATAGTGACTGAGAGAACGCTGATGGCACAACAGAACGTCATGAAAATCCTGCCTTCTCGTTTGTTACCTCTCATTTGACAGTTTCGTGGTGCCTTTTTTCGTCAGGACAATACTCGTCCACATGCGGCATGTGTCTCCATGAACTGTTTGCGTGATGCCGAGGTACTCCAGTGGTCCGTTAGATCTCCGATAGAATATGTGTGGGAGCACATGGTACGTCAGCTCGGTCCCAGCGTCAGTATCCGTTGTGAGCCAGCTTGCCTCAGCATGGATGGAGGGTACAACGGCTTTATGACAGCCTCCCCAACCGTATCAGTGCATGCTTCGAGGCCAGATGCGGTGCAATGTCTTGCTGATAAGTAGGCTCGTGTTGGCAAGTTCTCTGTAAATTTGACTCTATTTTGTAATCCCTGAGGTACCATCACATACCTTCCCAACCTGTTAAATTCCGTTTCTCCGTGCCTCACTTTTTCCGTTAGACAGTGTTTCAAAGCCGAGAAAATCAATGGCGCGCAAATTACGACGGAGGAGACACTGTGGCTAGAGAAGTGAGGTTCAGGCATGTGCCCAAAGGAGAAGAAAATGAAGGACACAAATTAAAAATGTGTTATTAGGCAGCAGTTCTGCGATATCATGAACAATACAGCGAAGCATCAACTCCGCGAACTTCACTGATAGAGTCTCACACAGCAAGATTGGAAAATAAATTGAGGGAAATTGTATTGTCTGTGGGATTTGGCTTAAAAAGGTGCCAGAATAAACAACATACTTTCTAAAAATGCGTACTACGACAGTTAGTTAGTTTCATATACGAAGGATCATTTTGCACAATAAATCTTAATGATGTGGAAAGAGTCAGTTTACATTCACATCGCAAATTAATTTGTAAATGCTGACATTTATAAGCTTTTTTTTTTAAGTAGACAAGTATGACTTAGTGATTCCTACTCACCACTTTTTACACTTTACAATAACAGAAATTCTTCGACATAATAGAAGAAGCTGTCAAGGAGAAACTTCTTCAGTGTGTTCTCAGATTTCACTTTGCTGTGTCACACATTTTATATCACTGGGTGAATTATCAAAACTTTTAATTGCAGTATTGTACACCCCTTTTTATGCTAAAGACAACCTTAATGTCGACTAATGGATGTCATTTTTCCTTCTGGTTTTGTAAATATGTACGTCATTGTTTCTTTTGAACTATAGTGGACTATTTACAACAAATTTCATGAAGGAATAAATACACTGTGAAATGGTAGCCAGAGTACCCAACTCCTGAAACAGCTGTTCACAAGTTGATCGTTGGTGCGCAAACGTATTATTCTTATTGCACGCTTTTGCGCAATGAAGACGTTCTTTCTTAAAGATGAGTTATCCCAGAACATTGTTCCATATGACATCAGTTAATAAAGATATGCAAAATATGTCAACTTACTTATTTGTCTCTCCCCAAGACTACAATAGTCCTAAGTGCAGATGTTGCTGAATTATGTTGCTTTAGGAGTTCCAAAATTTGCTTTTTCCTCTTTAAACTCTCATCAACATGGACACTAAGAGTTTTGATGTTTCCACCCTAGTTATTATTTCCTCATCCTGTTTAGACTTATCAGTGTTGCAGTACCCCTAGATGTGCAGAACTGAATATGGTCTGGCGTTTTAAAATTAGAGGTCAAATCATTCGTAGAAAATCAGTCAATGATACCTTTAAGCATATTGTTAATTATTTCTTCTGTTTCTGTATGTACGCTTGGGATGATTTCGATATTAATGTAATCTGCAAAGAGAACTAATTATGCTTGTTGTGTATTAGACGGAAGATTGTTTACGTGTATGAGGAACAACTGAAGACCTATGACTGAGCCATGGGGAACACCATACACGATTGCTCCCCGTTAGATCTACGTCCCTGGACTGTAATGGTTGAAATACACTTTTGATTATATACGTCGAAAATTATGAGGCATCAGAAATAAAAAGGCTAGTGATTTATTCTGACGGAACACGGATTCGTACACGTTATGCTGCGAATAAACGTTTCATATTGTACGAGACGTCCTGTCAAACAAAAGCGTAACCCACTGTCTATTGCTGTGCTACGCTTATAGACCTGTAGTAAGTGAGCACGCCGCATGTAAGAACCTTGATGTGTACGTTGTCGTACCTCTTCTTCTTACCGTGTCTAAACGCAACGGTGTTGCAAGGCTGTACAGGTTTTCAGTTCATTTCGCCGGGTAATAAGCTGCATGTACGAGAGGAAATTGGTAGCCGATCATATCACAGTTGATCTTATCGTATGAGCTTGTGGTACAAGAAACCGATTTCCTTGACGTAGCTATCATAGTTGCCGACGTGTCTGTAGGAAAAGTTATCAGTTATGACATAGTTTGAATCCGTATACAAGTGCAAATAAGATGTTATGCTTTGTGATCAAACCAGTCCGCAGGCTTGTTTGACGCACATCTCGAAGTTAGTCTGTCCTAAACAAGCCTCTTTATCTCTTAATATTGGGACATACACCCCACTGACGCTATTTGCTCTGTCACCCCCAGACATACATTCCTCCACTACCAAACTGGCAATTCCTTGATGCCTCTTGAAGTGTCCTCTAAACTCGCTTTTATCAGTCTTCTTCACAATTCGAATAACTACTTCCTCCTCACTTATCTGGTTGGTTCAAATGGCTCTGAGCACTATGGGACTTTACATCTGAGGTCATCAGTCCCCTAGAACTTAGAACCACTTAAACCTAACTAACCTAAAGACATCACACACATCCATGCCCGAGGCAGGATTCGAACCTGCGACCGTAGCAGTCGCGCGGTTCCGGACTGAATAGCCTAGAACCGCTCGGCCACCGCGGCCGGCCTCACTTATCTGGCCTACTCATGTTATCGGTTAGCATTCTTCCGTGTCTCCACATTTCAAATGCTTCTTCTCTGTCCTTGTCTGAACCATTTATTGGGCATATTGAAATCCTGTCAGGGGTACACTCCGCATAAACGCCTTCAAAAACTTTCCGTTGGAAGACCTACTGTCCAGAACCGGTATGTCAATCAGGCAAAATCGCCGTGAGCATTGAAACACTCATCACACCGACACATCAGGTTGAAGATACCCGTTCGGTCAAACGCAGTGTCATGCTGCGTGTAGAAGTTTGTAACTGCCTGATGTACATCGTCGTCCGGCAGGAATTGTCGACCCTTCAGGGCCTTTTGTAAGGTATCGAAGGCGTGCTAAGCGGGGATGTCAGGAATATAGGGCGGATTGTCGAGTGTCTTCCGCTTGAGTTGGCACAACTTCTGTGGTAAGAAATTTGCTATTAAGTACGTGCTTTATCACGAAGCGACAGCACCATCCATAACGGTGTTTTTCGAGAGACACGCTACTCCATACACATTCTTCATTTTCCAATGGATTTCTGCCAGTGTTTGTCCTTCGACAGGCAAGAAAGAAATAATACCACGTTGGTCTACGTTGGCCGTCGTCACGTATTATCCTGCCCAAATAGCAAATGTCGCATACTAATTTTATGTTTAATTCCTTAATCTAATTTCTCCATCGCCGCCTGATTTAATTAGAATACATTCTATTACTATTGTTGGCGTCCTCTTATAACTTTCTTTCAAGACACTATCCATTTCGTTGAAAAGCTCTTCCAAGTGCTTCTGAGTCTCTGACAAAATTACAATGTTATAGTGAGGCGCAGCACCTTATAGCGATCCTGTCTAGAGCTTGTGTATCGGGGAATGACTCATCCTTGCACAGTGACAAATGGCCTGAAGCGGGTTCAGTCGAGTACATAGTTCTAATTTTCATCTGCTAGAGGACAATAGCGCACAGAGACATTCAAGAAACAGGTCAAGAGAATGCTTTTGTGAATTGTTCTGTTTATTTCTTGAAGGCTTCTTTTGTTTACTTATGTTTGTACAGTTTTTTATATGCTTTTAGCAGTATGAATGATGCGTAAATGTGGTCTAAAGCAAATATGTAGATCATTTTCATACTAATGAACGCTGTATGAACAAGTGTGAGAAAGTTTTGAGACAGTGTGAATGCAGGCGACGGGGAATTTTGTATCATAATATGTTAAGTAAGTTAATGGTAAAAGGGAAGCTAATTCGAGTGCAAATGAAAATATTTAATAACGTAAAGTATAAAAAATATCAGAATGCTAAATATTTATTTCAGGAAAAAGTACAGTTCGAAAGCATGTTATTTGTTGATTCGTTAGTCATGAAAAGCGCGGACTAACGAGGGAGAAAAATGATTTTCTATTGGCCTTAAATAACTGACCAATCAGAACGGAGTATTCTTCGTGCGTCTTTTCTCTTGGAAAGATAGAATGCTTACTGAAGTCTAAGGAGTCAGAGCCCAGCGTTTCAATGGTACGGCTGGCCGAAGTGGCCGTGCGGTTAAAGGCGCTGCAGTCTGGAACCGCAAGACCGCTACGGTCGCAGGTTCGAATCCTGCCTCGGGCATGGATGTTTGTGATGTCCTTAGGTTAGTCAGGTTTAACTAGTTCTAAGTTCTAGGGGACTAATGACCTCAGCAGTTGAGTCCCATAGTGCTCAGAGCCATTTCAATGGTACGGTCGTGTGAAGTATGAGCTCCGATGGAAGTTATCATTTGCCGATTTTAGCTGCGCTACATGCCTCAATAATGCTTTAAAGTGAAGGCATATTTATTGCGGTATGTTTTTCAGAAAATACGGACTTTTTAAATAATTTTGTGTATGAGAAGAGATGGTAATTCCGCGTGGCATATTGAGCAGATCGGTGACTAAAAACGTGAGTGCATTAGACACCGACAAACTTAATGGTATGACGAGAATGTCCATTTGAGAACAATCCGTGCATAGTATCTGTTCAGATTTCGGGAAATATGTTACCATAAACTTGCTAATATGAACGAAAGTGTTTGTGAATGACTGCGTTAAGATCAGCACGGGCTTGGCAGTGAACGCAAAAATTATGAAGGTTCAGAACATATAGAAGTTATGCCGGTATTTGCACCTTTCATTCAAAATTAATATCTTTTCCCGATTCTTGGAATAGATACGTTGTATGAGCCTGGTTTCTGCTCGGCTTTTCCACCGGCGATCCGCTGCATCGAGTTCACAGGTAGGTGCAGGTAAAGGACGAAAGGAACCGGGCCGCCGCAATAGGCAAACGTCAAAGTTTCTATTTCTTCTCCCCGCACTTGAATTCCTTTTCCAGATTTCTCCTTGGTTTCTTTTACTCCTTGCTCAACATGCAGACTGAGTAACATTAAGGATAGGTTACAACCCCGTCTCACTCCCTACTCAACCACTGCTTCCCATTCGTGCCCTTCGACTCTTAAAGTTATAAGTGCAGTCTGTTTCCAGCATAAGTTCTAGAAAAGCTATTTCTCTCTGAGTTTTATCCTTGCTGCATTCAGCATTTCGATCAGTATATTCTAGTCACCATCATCCACAACTGTCCTTGAATTTACAAATGTTAGAAACAAAGGTTTGACTTTCGATTTTGCTATTGCTTTGTATGTTCCTTCGTTTCATCAGAGCCTAAATATACTCTTCCCGAAGTCGACTCGGCAAAATATTCTTGGCTCAATTTTGCAACAATGATTCAGTAAACTGATGGTCCCGTAATATTCGCGACTCGCCTTCTGGGACAAAAGTATCAGGCTATTACCACGGCAACGCTCAGTGCTTTCGTAGACACGCTGTTAGTTTCAGAGCGGCCCCAGCTGCAGAGCTGCACGCTCAAGTCGCGTGGTGGTCTCATTCAGGAGCGTCCCCGCTTAACAGAAGCGCGCGACAGCCACCGCCAGCTAGCGGTGTTTATTATGCTATCGGAGCTGGCACTCTGCTAGAAACACACGCTGCACTAACCACCGCAGGCGGCCTGCAGCTCGATACCCGGTAGAGGACGGCGAGACGCCACAGAGTGGCTACACCTGACACAACGCTAAAACGCGTCCGAGCTTTTTGACCAACTACCCTGCGATGGTGGGTCAACAACAAACGATTGCTGTTCGGTTAAACTTCATCTACTACAATATTTAATTCAAAGAGAATCCAGAACCACCACAATTTGAATAACAACAACAATAATAATATTAATAATAATAAATGTTATTATTATCGTTATCTGGATGACGGACGATCGTTTGAAATGCCTTCCTCCCAAATGCAGGACTCCAATGAATATACGAGGCAGTCACATTAATGTGATCGCTGCCTACGTTCGACGTCAACGTGCAGTAACCACTCACAGACAGCAAGTGGCAATACTAGCAGTGGAGGGGACATAGTGTTGGGGGGCGCAGGAAGCAATATAGTCGTTGTAATGAAGAAACAGAACACTGGATTTCGGACCAAGGATGGAAGCATTTCCGAAATGGCAGTTCGTAACTGTTAGCTTGCTGCCATGGTTAAAGTATACCGTGCATGGCAAAACGACACTATCCAAGACTATCTCCCATGCAGCTGTGGTACACTACACGCCATAGGTAAGGGTGGACGACGGCTGTAGAGAAATATACGGGTGAAAAACGTACAACTGTTGAGCAAATGAAAGTTCTATGAACCAAGGGGCTACCAACAGTGCCTCCTCAACGACACTTCAGCGGAAGCTGTTGCGTATGGGCCTCCTTAGCAGGTGTCTGGTTCATGTATCCACGCTGTTCAACGGCGACGAAGGCTTGAACTTGCACGCCTGTACCGCAGTTGGACGTCTACTGAGTGGCAAGAGCCGGCCGCTGTGGCCCCGGAACCGCGCTGCTGCTACGGTCGCAGGTTCGAATCCTGCCTCGGGCATGGATGTGTGTGATGTCCTTAGGTTAGTTAGGTTTAAGCAGTTCTAAGTTCTAGGGAACTGATGACCTCAAATGTTAACTCCCATAGTGCTTCATCATCATCAGTTATCTGCTATATTAGCAGGTCCTTTACCTCTCCATTTTCTGCGATCCATTGCTTCCTTCTTAAGGCTGCTGTATGTTGTACCGTCCATCATGTCATCCAGTATCTGGAATCTCTTCCTTCCTCGCTTCCTTTTCCCTTCTACATAACCTTCTAAAACTTTTTTTATCAGTTCGTCTTTCTTTCTTAATATATGCCCAATCCAATTTCTTTTTCTTCTCTTTATTACATCTAGTAACTGTCTTTCTCTCCCACTCTTCTCAGTACCTCTTCATTTTTTACTCTGTCCATCCAACTTATTCTTTCCATCTTCCGCCATGTCCAGATCTCAAAAGCCTCCAGCCTTTCTCTGTCTTTTTTCCTCATAGTCCATGTTTCAGCGCCATATAGAAGAACACTCCATACAAGACATTTTGTGAGTCTCTTTCTGAGTTCTCTGTCCAGACCGCTGCAGAAGATTCTCCTTTTCTTATAAAACGCCACTTTTGCCATTGCTATCCTTGTTTTAATTTCTGTGGTGCACTTCCAGTCGGTGTCTATCCCGCTTCCAAGATACTTAAAATTTTGCACCTGTTCTAGTGTTTCTCCATTCAGCACAATTTTTATTTCCTTATTTCCTCCTATTGCCAATACTTTTGTTTTATTTGTGTTAATTTTCATTCCATATTTTTTTCCGTTAGTTGCAATGGTGTCCACCAAATCCTGTAATTCTTTTTCCCCTGTGGCTAGAAGGACCATGTCATCAGCAAATCTCAAGCACCCTACTCTTCTTCCTCCAATTTCTACTCCTTTGTCATCTAATGAGCATTGGTCAATCATATTTTCCAAGTACTGGTTGAAAAGAGTAGGTGATAAACAGCATCCTTGTCTTACTCCTTTCCCTAGTCTGATCCAGTTTGTACTTTCTCCTCTCACTTTAACTGAAACTTTTTGATTAAGGTATAATGAGTTTATAAGTCTTCTGGTTTTCCAGTCCACTCTCTTTTCCCTCATAATAGTCGCCAGCTTGTCCTAAACCACATTGTCAAATGCCTTTTCTAAATCGATGATGCACATATATAGGTCTCTTACTTTTTCAATAAACCTTTCTCCCAAGATTCGTAGGAGCCCTATTGCATCTCTGGTGCCCGTATTCCGTCTAAAGCCAAACTGCTCCTCGCCGAGATTCTCCTCTATTACTTTTTCAAGTCTCTTATTAATTATTCTTAACATCACTTTGGGTGCATGTGAAATGAGGCTGATTGTCCTGTGCTCGCTGTATTTCTTGGTTCCTTGTTTTTTCGGTGATGGAATCATTACTGTTGTCAAAAAGTCCTCAGGCCATTCACCACTGTCATATATTTTATTACATAACCTCAATATTTCTCTTATTCCATTGTGGTTCAAGCATTTTAGTATTTCTCCAGGTATTGTATCTGTACCTACTGCTTTGCCATTTTTCATTGCAGCAATGGCAGACTTTACTTCTTCCATTATGATGGTCGGTCCTTTCCCTTCATCACTTACACTGTTGTGTGATTCAAGTTCCAGAGTTTCTGGTTTGCTATTTGTGTCATATAGCTCTTTTATATATTCTTCCCATCTCTGGAGGACATCGTCACACTACCTCTTCGTCTTTACTCAAAATTTCCACAGTAGCACTTCCTGCTCTGTTTTGTTCCCATGTCATAGTCTTTACTCTGTTGTATAGTAAGTCGTATCTTCCCTTCCTGTCCAGTTCTTCAATTTCATCACATTCCTCTTTTAGCCATTTTTTCCTAGCCTGCTCTGTTTCTCTTCGCAGTTCGTTATTTAACCTTCGGTATATCTTTCTTGCATCTTCAGTGTTCTTGTTTTTCAATTTTCTTCTCTCCTCCATCTTGTAAATCATTTCTTGTGTGACCCATGGTTTTTTGACCTTTTCCCTTTTACATATCCTATATTTTGCTGTCCTGCTTTAATGATTCCTTCTTTCAGCATATGCCAGTACTCGTTGGCATTATCAGGTGCTTCTTTGTCTCGTAATGTGTTTAGAAATTCCCGAGACAGCATTTCTGTAATTTGCTCTTTGTTGGACCTTATCTTCTCTAGATCCCACTTCTTCACCATTGTCGCCTTTTTCAGTTTTTTCATTCTTATTTCTATTTCTGCCATAAGTAAGTTGTGGTCACTATTAATATCTGCACCTGGTAATGTGTGCACCTTCTTGATTCCATTCCTGTATCTTTCTTCTACCAGTATAAAATCGATTTGGTTTCTGTATTTATCCCCTGGTGATTTCCAAGTGTAGAGCCTCCTCTTATGGTTCTTGAACCATATGTTTGCCGCTATCAGCTGCCTTTCCCTTCAGAAGTCAATTAACCATTCACCTCTGTCATTTCTCTTTCCAAGACCATGACTGCCTACTATATTTCCCTCTTTCCCTTCTCCCACAATGGCGTTCCAGTCTCCCATTACTATTTTGCAGCATTTTTTATTTTCGTCCATTATTCTCTCTATTACATTGTACGTTTCCTCTACAATTTGGTCATCATGCTCTGAAGTTGGCATATACACCTGGACAATCAGGAAATCTTTTTGTGCTCCTTTCAGCCTTACACCAATAACCCGGTCATTTGCATAGTCTACATATTCCACACATTTTGCCAATTCCTTTGTCATAATCATTCCTACTCCATTAATTCCTTTTACTTCTCCTCCTCAGTAGTAGAATACATATTCATCTGACTGCAACTCTCCATGTCCATCCCATCTTACCTCAGCAACTCCTACGAGGTCCATATGATTCTTTTCCATCTCTCTTTTAAGGTTTTCTAGTTTTCCTGCTTGTAGCAGAGTTCTGACATTCCAGGTACCAATTCTCGTTTTGATTTTTTGCCTCCTTTCAAGTTGTCCCCCCAGGAGATCCGAATGGGGGACTATTTTAGCCCCGGACACTGATTTAACATGAGAGGAAGCCATTTTTTGTGCATAAAATGGAGACTGCATTATGCAGGGAAGATAATCTGCGGTGGTATTCCGTTGCCTTCCGCAGTTCTGGAAGCCGCCCCTAACATGGGATACAGACGCCTTTTGCAGCCGCTTAGTGCTTAGAGCCCTCTTTTTTTTCTTTTTTTTTTTTATGTAGCGAGATGTTGCCTTTTCAGATGAATCACGTTTTCTACTCCATCAGACAGATGGCCCTTGTCATGTACGGCGTGAAACGTCTGAAAGCAAACAAGGAGGGAGCACTATGCTCTACGGAATGTTCACGTGGCATTGCCTGGGTGATCTCGTCATTATGGAAGGCACACTGGATCAACACAAGTATGCATCTATCCTTGGGGAGCATGTCCACCCCTACTTGCAGTTTGTTTCTCCTTGCCATCATGGCACCTGCCAGAGGTACAATGCAACATGTCACACAGCTTGCAGTATACGTGCGTAGTTCGAAGAGCACCAAACTCCCCAGATTTATACTAAATGGAGAGTGTGTGGGACCACCTCGATTGAGCTGTTCGCGCTGTGGATGCTCAACCGAGAAACCTAGCGCAGCTGGCCACGGCATTGGAGTCGGCATGGCCCCACAGCTCGGCATGGCTGTCGGTACCTTCCACAACCTCAAGGATTCACTTCCTGCACGCCTCGCAGTGGTCCGCGCTGCAAAATGTTGTTACTCAGGCTCCTGAGAGGTGGCCACATTAATGTGACTTGAGAGTGTAGTATCCATCACAGTATTTAATTTGAGGAAGAAATTTCTGAGACTGCCAATATGGAGCACAGCATTGTATGGAAGTTAATCATGGACTGTGGAAAAACGAGACAGAAGAGAATTGATGCTTCTGAGATTGGTATTACAGAAGTATGATGTAAATTAATTGTACTGATATCAGGTTCAAATGGCTCTGAGCGCTATGGGACTTAACATCTGAGGACATCAGTCTCCTAGAACTTATAACTAACCTAAGGACATCACACACATACATGCCCGAGGGAGGATTCGAACCTGAGACCGTAGCGGTCGCGCGGTTCCGGACTGAAGCGCCTAGAACCGCTCGGCCACAACGGTCGGCCTGATATCAGTAATTCCTGCGCAGAATGGAAGATGAAAGTTATATGACAAAACACCGACTAGAAGGAGGGACAGAATGGCATTTCTTAAGACATCAGACATTAACTTCTACGGAACTGGAGAGAGCCACAGAGTTCAAAACTGTAGGTAAATACAAAGTTTGTGCGTAATACATCCAATAAATAATCGTGATCGTCAGGTGCATGTGCTGTTCTGAGGTGAAGAGGTTGGCACAGAAGAGGAAGTCCTGGGGGGCCGCATCAACCCAATCAGAAGACTGACGACAAACAAACTCCACCTCCTCATTTCAGGTCGATGTTGTCGTCGTTATGGACTGTGTAAAAATTCGCAGTTTGTTTAGGCAACCATCGGGGCATTCCCCTGAACTAACATAGAAACAAATCCAAACACGGATAACTCAGTCGACCCCAGTCCACACCTATCCAGTTTTAATAACTGCGGCATACCTCTAGGTATGTTTTCCAATCAAGATGACTTATTTAAACAAGACTGTAACCGATATACCGGCGCGTTGCTTATGTGAGAGATTTAGTACAAAAAAGGGTGAAAAACATTCGTCAGCACCATAATGCTGTTTTCCATCTTTTTACATAGACTGCCTCAGTCCCTTCATCGTCGCCTGTTTTGTTAGCCGAGACTGGGGAATTCTCTTAAGACAACGGTTTTCTGGGGATGGTGTCATGTCATATCGTAAAATGAATATCGCTGGATAAAACTGATGATTTGGCCAAAATATACTGGCTTTCTTTTGAATAGTAAGATCATAAGAAGGCCAGTGTAGTCGTAGGTGAAACGTCTATTTTGTCCATTTTATCTTTTCATTATTATTGTGTGGCGTAATAGATATACGAATTTCCTGATTACAGCACTTGGTGTAACTTCATACAAGTTTTTCAGACCACGTTTAAAAGCATGGAGTGGGAAGTTATTCACAATACGCCTGTTACTTCGCAACACAGTCACACGTAGCACTTCCCAAATGAACGTCTTTCTCTCAGATGTGGCCACATCCCACTTATCCTTTCGGATTGTGCTTGAGTCTCTACCATTCGCGACGGAGAAGATCCAACACTGCAACCTCGTCGTTGAATTTTGAATTAGGTGGGCGTTCTTGGATGGATGTCCTTTCCAGCGCCCTTTCCATTCCTCGGTAACATCGGAAACGTCTGTGACTCGACGATCGACCCAAGGGCCTTGCGTGCCTGTAGGAGAACAGCTGGTGGATTCTGGAAAGCGCTACTTAGAAATGAATTCTTATGCGACTCATCTTCTCTAGCTTCTGAGATTCAGAGGAACATTACTGGATAGGAAAGACTACCGTGGAGTGGAAGTAGATCTGACAGCCCTCATTCAGACGTTCATCTATGTTAGTCGTACGTGTCCGGTTTTCCGATGGAGGGACACAATATTAAGTGGATGAGTACACACGTGAAATTGTGGCATTGCACAGCGTGTCTGCGTTTGCTCCCTGGGTGATACTGGCTGTTTTGTGGAGTAGATTTACTCTTGAGCCAAGCTTGTTTCACAGTTTCGTGCAATGCCCTTTAAATGTCGGTGTCCGATCGAGAGTGACATCTGGGTAGTTAGGGATGGAGTTATGGGAAACTTAGACCCTGTCAAAGACCACATGTAACTTCATGTATACCTCCTTGGTATGGCAACGAAACGCTGTTAACCATGTTTTGCTTGAGCCTGGTTGGAGTACCCATTTGCTACATTACTCGTTCACTATGGTAATTTCATTCTGCCTCGTAACTTCGTTCTCTCATACTTATACCAGGTCATCAGCCTATATGATTTGATGGAATGTCGAGGACATACAGGTTAAATAAAAGGCAGCCACAACTGACCCTTGAGGGAGGACACTGCACAACCTTATTCATCTCCTAGTTTTTCTATTCAGAAAAACTGAAAACGTTCGATCAGAGAGCATGTTGTTGAATAAACTTGCTAGCTTCTGACATGGAATTACATTAACAAACTTGAGTATCAACCCTTCACTCCAAATGCACAGTAATGTTGCAGTCGGATCGACGAGAACTACAGCCGATTTGAGGCCTCTCTGAAATCCTGATTTAACCAATGTTGTGAGCATTAGCACTTGATCGCAGGAACTCTGATTTTCATCTAAAGCTACGCTGCTCAATTGAGATTATTTTATGAGTGGCGTTTTGGAAACAGTTGAGAATTAACCTATTCAGTTTTACCCAGTGACTCATTTTAACTTACGACGAGGCAACATAGCCAGTAAACTTTGTGACTCATTTTAACATACGACGAGGCAGCATAGCCAGTAAACTTTGATGTTAATTGGACTTTTATTTCACGTCAAAATAAAAAAAAAAGCCCTGATGTGCAAGGGGGACTGCGACACAAGATCATTCACCATACAAAACACGGCTCGAGACTATCAGATTTTTAACGTCCTTAATGAAATCTACGCTATTTATTTGTGGCAACGAATGACCGTACGGCTACAAAGTCGTGCTATGATTCGCCGTTCCGCCGAGCGGGTAGACTGCTGTTGGAGGGATCTCCCCTTTGTGCTGCCGCGAGACGGTAGTCTCTAGGTCGCTCAGGATACCTCCTCTCCTTTGTGTTCGCCGGACGGCTGTTTCCCCCCGGGTACTGCAGCGAGGAAAGAGAGACCAAAACAAACGCACTGAATACCCTCCGAGAAAAGGCTTCATTCGGAGCCTTTGAAATGTATTCAACCAAATAGCGTGTCTTGTTTTACTTAAGATGTATATGCTGGTAATGGTGGATACACTATCTGATCAGAAGTAACATTACATTCCTATTTATGGGAAACTGACAACTACATTTCGCAAGAGGCTGACCAACCAGTATAGAAAGAGACAGAGAGTATTGTTCTCAGCAGAGAAGCAGCAATAGCACAATGGTTTGGTCAGAAAAACTCATTGACTTCGAACGTGGACTAGTCATTGGATGTCACCTGACAAATCCATCAAGGATACTTTAACCTTTCTAACGCTGCGCAAGACGACTATTGGTCATATGATAGAGAAGTAGAAACGCGAAGAAACAACAGCCAAACCAAGCCCAGACATACTTCATGTACTGACGGGGAGCGGCCGTAGAGCATTGCGCAGGGTAGCTGTAAAAAATCGCACGATATCAGCGGAAAGAAACACTCCTAGGATCCAAAGGGTTACCAGCAGTCCAGCTAGCGCAATGACTATAAGTATGGGGCTAAGAAAATGAGGTCAGTGGTCGAGCAGTTCCTCATAAGCCACGCCTTTCTGTAATCAATGCTAAGCGACGCTTCAGGTGGTGCAAACAGCGACACCGTAGGACTGTGGATAACTGGAAACGAGTGATATGTAGTGGTGAGTCACACTTTACTCCGTGACGGTCACATGGAAGGCCTTTTGTTTTGGCGAATGCCTGGAGGCCAATATATACCTTGATGTGTAATGCCAACAGTGAAGTACAGGGGAGGTGGCGTTACAGTATGGCACCGTTTTCCGTGGTCAGGGTGTGGTCCCCTTATTGCGCCTAAGAAAATGCTAAATGCGGATGGATGTGAACGCACTGTACAGCATTGGGTACTGGGTATAACAGAGGAGCAGTCCGGAGACGATGATTATTTGTATCGACAACGTCATGACGCAGCATTTCTAAGGTAATGGTTTGTGGAATGACTGAGCTGCCCATAGTCCCGACCTCAACCCGCTGTAACACCGTTGGGATGAGTTGAATTCGCCCTAGAGCCCAGCTTCCTACGTCACTATCTTCTCTGGTCTCGACTCTTGAGGAACAATGCGCTGCCATTCCTCCACATTCAGACACATTGAAAGTATCCGCAGCAGAATATAAGCCGTCAAAAAGGCGAAGCGTGGACACACCCTGTGCGAATGTCCACAAGTGTGCGTCCAGTCAGCTTCCGTAGAGGTCACTGGGTTCGATTCCCGGTACTGCCAACAGATATTTCCGTGGTAGAAGGGCTGGTCCGTAGCGCCGTCAGCCTTGTCATGTCAACCTAAGAGCTACTTGAATTAGAAGTGGGTGCTTCAAGGTCTGGGAAGTCGGAACATCAGCCGAAAGACCGCTGTGCTGATCACATGCCCCTTCGTATCGCCTACGTCTGCTGCAGGGTAGAGGATGAAACGACGATCGATCGACGTTCCTTGGGCCTTGAAGGCCTGGACGAGAAGCCCGTTTTAATAGGTGTCCTGGTTTGATTAGATAGTGTATACTTGTCAAAATTTACTGCAGGTGACGAGGCGGTATTCTAACTCGTGCTTTCCTTGGCCTCGTCTTTTAGGCGTCTAAAACGATCCTTCAGCAGTCTCATAAAAAATGAAGAAAAACAGAACAATAACGAAATATCATTGTGTCCCTTCTTTGTCGTTTCCACTCGTCAAAACGCGCTTCTGTCAACGTTGAAAAGTTTTATGCCAACTGTTACTGAAGGCTATTTCCAGAAAACGTCTAAGCGTTGACATCACACGTCACATATCCGAAATATTTGTAAAATGCGTGATATAGAAGGAAAAGAAGTCTGAACATACCTGATACGATGCAAGGGTGTTACTTTAGCCTTCATCTACATCATACTCCACAAGTCGGTCAACTGCGGTGACGTAGGGTACTTCTGGTACGAAAAGTATATGGGAGTATGAGTGTCGGTAAGCCTGTGTTCGCTCTAATACCTCGTGTTTTCTCGTTGTGGTCATTTAGTTGATGTATATGAGAGGACGTAATGTGTTGTCCGACTCTTCACGGAAAGTGCTCTCTGAAAATTTTAATTTTAAACCTCTCCGTGATACACAACGCCTCTCTTCTAGCGTCTGCCACTGGAGTTTGCTGAGAATCTCTGTAGCGCTCTCGTACCGACGAAACAATCTTGTGACGAAACGCGCCTCTTTTCATTGGATATTCTTTATCTCGTCTATCAAACCTACCTGTTAATGATCCCAGTTAGATGTACACTACTACATCGGACGACCAAGCGCCTTGTAGGCCACTTCTTTCGTGGATTAGTTATATTTCCTTAAGATTCTTAAGATTGGGGCATCTGCTTTCCCTGCAGATGCTGTAAAGAGCATCCGACACTTTCTATTAGATCATTTATATGCATTGCAAACAGTAAAAGTGCCATCTTCATTCGGATACTTCGGAAATCACCTTTACACCTGGCCGAGCGGCTCTATGCGCTACAGTCTGGAACCGCCCGACCGCTACGGTCGCAGCTTCGAATCCTGCCTCGGACATGGATGTGTGTGATGTCCTTAGGTTAGTTCGGTTTAAGTAGTTCTAAGTTCTAGGGGACTGATGACCTCAGAAGTTAAGTCCCATAGTGCTCAGAGCCATTTGAACCACCTTTACACCTGTCAGCTGAGTTCCGTTAAGAGCGACGTTTTGAGTTCTATATGCAAGGGAATCTTGAATCCAGTCGGAAATCTGGACCGATGCTCGGTAAGGTCATATTTTTTCATGAAACTTCAGCGCGGGATGGTTCAAATGTCTTCCTGAAGTCAAGGAACAAGGCATCAACTTGAGCGCCGTTCTCTGCAGTGCTTCGTATCTCATGGAGGAACAAAGCGAGCTGGTTTCGCAAGATCTTTGTTTGCGGAATCCACGATGATTTTTATGGAGGAGATTTTCGTTCTCCAGAAACGTCACAACACGTGAGCAC
The DNA here is from genome assembly GCF_023864345.2 of Schistocerca serialis cubense. Lineage (NCBI taxonomy): Eukaryota > Metazoa > Arthropoda > Insecta > Orthoptera > Acrididae > Schistocerca > Schistocerca serialis. Next base: position 262,261,532 of record NC_064641.1, read on the forward strand.
AAAACATGTTCCATAACTCTGAAACAGATTGGCGTCAATGATACATCGCAGTCACTGACTTTTTCATGTGCCTTAAGACCCTTCTTGAAACCGGGAGTTGCCTGCGCATGTCATGCGGGGTTCCAGGACAAGTGTCTAAAGCGAGACTCATTACTCCTTTCCTCCCTCCATATCTAAGCAGACGATACAAACATTGTTGTGAAGCCCAAAAATAGAAAATAGTAAGTGATGTTTTTGTGTAAGTTACCGATTGGTTTTGGAGAAAAGGCTAGCTTTATACTTTGTAAGAATACAGACCATTCTGTTTTGCAATGTCAAAGATATCCCACACTGTATTAACCTACAATACCAAGAAAAAAAATGATAGAAAAGGTAGAAAGTTCCAAGTTCTTAGGGATGCATTAAACTTTTTTTTTTACGCTTATGTTACGTACCGAAAGGGGGTCGGCGTGATTAAATCGGATTTGGCATTGTTAAAGTGTGGCCGGGTGTCTCCCTGTCGCCACCCATACCCCCTCCTTCTTTGGAGGTAATTTGTGTATCCAGTTGTCAGCGTATAGTGTTAGCCACTTGACCGAGTGCGTACATTTTCTAAATCGTGTAACTGAGGCGGGACGTGGGCAGTAGGACAGTATTTACTTAGTCGAGTGGGGAAACAGCCAAAAAGCCACATCCAGGCCCTTGTTAACTCGCCGAGCGGATTCGATTCGGTGCAGGCGCACCTGCACGAATCCCGAAAGCGGCTTGCTAACATACGTGGCTAAGCGAGCGGGTCTTAGAGGTACTTATTCGCGTTAACTTAAAGTGGTAAAGATGTTTTAAAAAAGGAAGATCAGTGTACAACGCCTCGTCGACAGCGTGACGACGGTTCACATGAGCTCAGATTACGAAAGAAAGCGAAAGAAATCGGTTGTGCCTGCCAAAGGAACCATCCTGGAATTTGCCAGGAGCGATTTAGCGAAATCAAGAAAAATCTTAATCTGTATGCCCGGACGGAGATTTGAAGAAACGGATAATAGACCCACTAAAATATTCTGGTTCAGTGACTTGCCAACATTAGGAATATACACTGAGGCGACAAAAATCATGAGAAATCTCCCAACATCGTGTCGGATCTCCTTTTTCCCAGCGTAATGCAGCGTCTCGTCGTGGCATGGATTGATTGTATTGGTCACAAAATATTGCTCCAGAAGTTGGACCATTACGGAATACAGGGAGTAACTCACAATTGGTTCACCTCCTACTTTAACAACTGACAGCAAAAAGGTCATTATTCACAGTATTGAGAATGGCTGTGATGTGGTGTCTTGAGTGGGGTACCGTCAAATGGGGGATGCCCCAGTGATCAGTGTTGGGGCCACTCCTGTTCCTTATTTATATAAATGATGTGCCCTCTAGTATTACACGTAACTCTAAAATATTTCTGTTTGCTGGCAACACTAGTTTGATAATAAAGGATGTTGAGTGCAACATTGGCTTGGTTTCAAATAGAGCAGTTGACGTAAGTTCATTGCTTGTAGAAAATAAACTAACGCTACATCACAGTAAGACTCAGTTTTTACAATTTCTGACACACAATTATCAAAACCCGATGTTCAAATTTCACAGAATGGGCGCATGATTAGTGAAACTAATTTCTAGGTGTTCAGATAGATAGTGAACTGACGTGGAAAGCCCACGTTCAAAGCCGGCCACTGTGACCGAACGGTTCTAGGCGCTTCAGTCCGGAACCGCACTGCTGCTACGGTCGCAGGTTCGAATCCTGCCTCGGGCATGGATGTGTGTGATGTCCTTAGGTTAGTTAGGTTCGAGCAGTTCTAAGTCTAGGGGACTGATGACCTCAGATGTTAAGTCCCATAGTGCTTAGAGCCATTTTAACCATCTTTGAACCCATGTTCAGGATGTTGTTCAAAGACTTAATGCTGCCATTTTTACTTATCGAACGGTATCTGAACTAAGTGATTGTTCGACACGAAAATTAGTCTACTTTGCTTATTTTCATTCGCTTATGTCATATGGCATTATATTTTGGGGTAACTCTTCCCATTTTAAAAGGATATTTTTGGTTCAGAAACTGGCGTTTTGGGCAATAAGTGGTGTAAGTGCGCGAACCTCTCGTCGACCCCTGTTCACTATTCTGGGTATTGACACTGGCCTCTCAATATATATATTTTTACTGTCGTTTCTTGTTAACAATTTCATCTTATTCCCAAGAATAAACAGTTTTTATTCAGTTAATACTTAGCAGAAATCCAACTTGCATTTGGATTGGACTTCCTTACCTCTTGTGCAGAAAGGTGTGCAGTATACTGCTGCATCCATTTTCAATAATCTACCACAAGAATTCAAAAATCTTAGCATTAATCCACGCGCTTTCAAATCTAAACTGAAGAGTTTCCTCATGGATCACTCATTCTACTCTGTTGAGGAGTTCCTTGAAAAATGATTCTTATGTTACATTATTGATTGAGTGTACTTACACTTATGGCTTGACTTTTTTGGATTTATACATATCTTATATTTATCTCTTATTACTTTTATCTTGAATTTCATGTACTGCCACGTTCCATGACCTTGGAGATTTGCCATTATTGTCACTGACAGTCTTTCACCTAGCTTTGAGATCCCTCTCCAGTATCTTTTATTTCCGACATCGCTTCTAAGATGTATGGATTGAACAGTATGGGTGAAAGACTACATCCCTGTCTTATATCGTCTCTAATCCGAGCACTTCGTTCGTATTCTTTCCTTCTTATACATATTATACATATTATATATTACCCGTCTTTCCATATACCATATGGCTATTTGCCCAAGAGTTTTGAAGACATTGCACCATTTTACATTGTCGAACGACTTTTCTATATCGACAAATCCTATGGTTTGTTTTTTCTTGACTTACTTCCATTATCATACTCAAAATCAAAATTGGCCCTCTGGTACCTTTAACCTTCCTGAAGCTAAACTGGTCGTCATCTAACACATCCTAAATGGGCTTTCTATTTTTGTATGTATTATTCTTGTCAGCAGCTTGGTTGTGTGAGCTGTTAAGCTGTTTGTGGGATAGATTCTCGCACTTACCTGTCCTTGTTATGTTCGGAATTTTTGCGAAAGTCTGAAGGTATGTCTCCAGGCTCATAGATTCCACAAAGTCGTTTGAATGCCACTTCTCCCAATGATTTTAGAAATTCCGATGGAATGTCAACCATCCCTTCAGCCTTATTTGTTTGCAAGTCTTCCAAAGTTTTGTCAAACTCTGCGTAACATTGAATTCCCATTGTCTTCCAACCAACTCTATTTTTTTCTTCTATCACATCATTAGACAAGTCTTTCCCCTCGTGGAGGCCTTCAGTGAACTCTTTTCACATATCCTCTTTCTTCTTATCAGCGTGAAATTATCATTCTGCTCTTAATGTTACTGCCCTTGCTTTCAATTGCACCGAAGGTTATTTCACCGTTTATATGTGCTAAACCAGTCCCTTCCGACGAACATTTGTATTTCGATTTCTTCGGATTTTTCCTGTTTCCATTTTCTTTTGGCTTCCCTGCACTCCTTATTTATTCCGTTAAGTGACTTATATTTCTGTATTGCTTTCTTTCCCTGAACATTTTTGTGTTTCCATCTTTTGTTGATCAGTTGAAGTATTTCTTCGCAGTTACTTTCCTTCTAAATGTGTTAGCGTATCTAACTTCTGTGATTTCTTTTTTAGAAATGTCAGTTTTGTTCTTCTAAAGAGCCTACTCTGGTGTTCGTTATGGCAGTATCAACGGCCTTAGAGAACTTCAAACGCGTCTGAATCCCACTGCTCTCCACACTGATTCTTCTGACCGATTCCCTTAAACTTCAGTCTACTCTTTATCATCACTAAATTGTCGTCAAGACCTGTATTTGCTGTTGCGTAGACGTTACAATCAAATGTCTGAGTTTTGAATCTTTGTCTGCTCATTATAAAATCCATCTGGAATCTCCCTGCGTCTCCGGAACTTTTCTAAGTACAGCTCTTCCTCTTGCGATTCTTGAACAGTATATTCACCATTACTAGCTGAAATTTGTTGCAGAATTCAATTAGTATTTCTCCTATTTCATTCTAACTTCCAACCAATATTTTCCAGAAACTCTTCCTTCTATTCCTTCCCCTGCTACCACGTGGCAGTCCCCCAGAATCAATAGCTTTTCATGTCCCTTTATTTACTGAATTATCCGTTAAATATCCTCATATGCTTTCTCTACCTATTCATCTTCTGCTTTTAACGTCGGCATGAATTCCTGAACTACTGTTGGCACTGGTTTCATTTCGCTGCCCCCCTTCCCCTTATCCATAATGCACGGTCAAAAAGTTTTCATTCGAAGTCCACGCTAACCGCTGGCCCACATGTCGGTGCTCATATACCCGCAATGGAGTCCTGCGGGTTGCATATACGCTACATCGATGCCCTCAAACGGAAACTTTTAGACTGAGTCTTTGCATTTCCATTTTCAGTATTTTCTATCTTCCACACCACATTCAAATTTCTGGCAATCCACGCTCTGACATTTAGAATGTTAACTTTTCTTCGGTTATTCCATCATTATTTCACGGTTTCTTCCCATTGGCAGTTCTCGCCAGGAGATACGATTGGGTAACTAATCCGGGATCATTTGCCAATGGAGAGATTATAAAGAAACTTTTTCGGTTAATAGCCACATGTTCTGTTGATTCACATTTTTTTAATGCAGTGGTTTAAATTGTTTTCTGCTCCCTCATGCTGCTGACCATAGCTGATTCTTTCTTTCGTCTTTTAGGGGCAGTTTCCCACCCCAAGGGCACGAGAGTGCCCTGGACCTCTGTCCGCTCCTCCTCCCTCTTTGACGAGACTTCTAACACGACTGTTGGCAGACCGCGGGGTGCTGCAATGGTTAACACACTGGACTCACATTCGGGAGGACGACGCGTCCCGCCATCCTGATTTAGGTTTTCCGTGATTTCCATAAATCGCTCCAGACAAATGCCGGGATGGTTCCTTTGAAAGGGCACGGTCGGCTTCCTTCCCTAATCCGATGAGTCCGATGACCTCGCTGTTTGGTCTCCTCCCCCAAACAACCCAACCCGAACTGTTAGCAGAATAAGCTTGACTCCTTATACAAAAAATATTCGGTCACCATTGGTGATGATTTTGTTCAAAGTCTAAGCGGTGGGTGGGACCGAACCCAGCGGTCAGAAGATATTGATACTAGTGAGACGCTACCCCTAGACCACTCCACACTCTTTAATTGTATGATTGCAGTAATCATGTTCAGTAAAGATCGCAGACCCACTTAACTGATATATCTCACACGCTGTCATACACGCCATAGCGATAGAAGACAAGTATCTCAGCTATGGAGAGGGGATTTTATTAAAAGTCCCACATCGCTTATATTACGATGTAGTCGGGATATTTAATTTCGATATCCTCTAAACGTTTTCCACCAAGAACGTTGATATATTTACAAATAAGGAAGCTTTTAACCATACGAAATAAACTATAAACATATTTGTTTCAGGACTATTCTTCAGCAACAACAAGAAGTAATACGGCATGTTGTTGAGGAAGAATGAAAAGGTCGTAGTTACTTGGTGAACTACGTCTTTTGATGATAACGATTGCTATGTTGCAGTAACACCTGCTTAACTCCTCCACCTGCTCACTGGATGTGGGACAATGAGGTTGCGCTCAGATAACAGCATTGTTCTGCCAGCAGAATTATCTCAGTGGCCTCATTCAAGGTAGCTCTGCTGGCTCAGTTTCCCGCATGTATCTGGTACGCAGCCCCACATTCGAGTTAATTTTTCGGATGTTCTCTTTCCCGCTCAAACACGGTTCCAGTCCGTCCGCAGAAAAATACGTAAGTTAATGAACATCGACAAAGGTCTTAAAACTTCCGGTCTATACGTCGTGGGCGATGTATTAAAATTTCTCCTCTCTCAGTTTGCAGGAACAGCTTCAGAGGCGCCCGCCTGTTTAGCTGGGCGGTAACGTGGTCGCCTCACATGCAAGTGGGCGCGGGTTCGATTCGCGGCCGTGTTGGAGATTTTTCTCCGCTCGGGGACTGAGTGTTGTGTTGTCCTCATCATCATTTCATCATCATCACCGTCGCGCCAGTCGCCCAATGTGGCGTCAACTGAAATAAGACTTGCACTTTGCGGCCGTACTTCCGTTCGAGGAAGTTCGGCCAACGATGCCATCATTTCAGTTTCAGAAGTGAAATGGAGAACTATTCGCGAATTGTTCGCTCTTTACCTCAGAAGATGTCTGCCGCTATCTAACAGGAAATGTTAGGAGAAAGTTTAATCGACCACGGCGTATTAATTCGTAAGTTTTAAGTGATGTCAGTAGCAACGGTGAAGGCTTACACTGTTTGATCAAAGGTCGAAGGAGACGAGATACCTGCGGAATTAAAGCTGTGAGGACGGGGCGTGAGTAGTGCTTTGGTATCTCAGTTGGTCCGCGAAAGGCAAAGGTCCCGAGTTCGAGTCTCGGTGCGGCACACAGTTTTAATCTGCCAGGAAGTTTCAAAGGTCTTAAAAGTTGGCCTTGTCGTTATGTCCTCGTCTTCTGCACAGAAACAGTTGTTCCTGCCGCGTTCCAATCGCCAATGGAACATGAAAAAGGGCAAGGAGTACTGGTATACGAAGGCTTGTGAGAATGACAATGAATTAAGCACGGAGTAGTATAAGAAAGGGAAGAGTTGTGTCTGACCCACTAGCTGCACAAGATGGTATAACGGTAGAAGATACGCTGACGTGCCTCCATTTTAAAGTAGCCTAGGAGAAGGTTATGAGGGAAGCGAACCTGCTGATCAGGGGAAAAATCTTACACAAATGAGTGCAGATACGATACACGATTGTGCCGATGACACAGATACAGTTGTAAGAACTCGGGAAACAATGGAGGAGACATTCATCGCACTTTAGCGGCCTGTAGGAACATGAGATTGAATATTAACGAGTAGAAAACAAAATATATCGCTACTCGGTAGGCAGTAAGCAGAACGTGCCACCATCAAATGCTCTGAATAATTAAACTTTTGAGAGATTTCAGCAGCTTAAATATTTGGAATCGACAATCACCGACTAATATGACACCTTTTATAAAGTTAAAAGGAGATTATTACAAGCCAGGAGAACCTATTTTGCATTAAAAATAATTTCCTTGAGGCTCTTCACTCGTATTATCAATTGAACCATTTATAACACTTTTACAAGACCAGTAAACCAGTGCTTACATACTCATCGGAAACTTGATCAAAAGATGTTGGGATGCTAGTTGACTGTGAGTGAAAGATGCATCGAAAAATCGTTGGCCCAACATTTGTGACGGAGGAAGATAGAGGAAGAGGTGCAATAAACAGCTGCAGACATAAAATAGTGAAGCCAGCTAGGATGAGGTGAGTGAGATGGGTGGGGTCAGAGATACGGATGGGTGACACTGAAACAACTGAAAGGATATTAAATTAAAATCTCGGAAGAAGATGGGCTCTGTCGATAACCGTATGGACAGATGGCGTCCTGGAGGTCCAGCAGAAAATGAGCTGTAGGTGATGGAAAGCTCGAGCTTTGGACTCTTGATAACTGGTATGGAACCGTTGAAGAGGAAAAAGTTCTCATTGAACTGTAGAGCCACAGAAGAAGAAGAAGAAGGATGAGGAGCAGAAGCCTCCAACATACGCCTGAACGTCGCTTGGGTAATATAATTGTAGATGCAAGTATTGCGGCCCATCTAAGCTATCTATGACTATCTTGTGATCATGTTACAGCACTTGAGCTCATGCTGGAATGAAATAGTGATAGCTAATAATGATGTAGAAAGACGGCCATTGCTGTTACTGTCTGTTTTCCTCAACTCAAATACGAGTATTGTAAGTATCAAGCTCGATATCAACGAAAGCAAGATGCTGAATTTTTTACAAAAAATCTGCTTACAGTTTTCAAACAGGTCTACGAAATCCTTAAAGACGCCTTCACATTAGGAAATCTAAACATATACATGCGGATGAATTTAATGAATCGTTCTTCTATCACTTCTTCTGTAGATGGAACTTGAAGATTATTTGACAGTATTTAACGCAAGCAACCGCCACTTCTCGTTTCAGTGATTTTCGAAATGAAGCGACAAACGTTATGCTTCATTGATTACTCTCTGTCTTTCACATTTTTTTTCTTTTTTAAGTAAGATCGAAAATGTAGCGCATACAAAATCTTTGTTCAAGTGGCGAGACAGTAAAAACTGGATGGGTTCAAAAGTTGAGAATCTCTTTAAGGAAATGCTGGATCATTTTACATGACTATGTCGTAACACATATCTACAAGAACAAAGATAATGTTTGGGAAAACGGAAAGATTTACTGCTGAACAAAAGACACTACTTATGCATAATTGTTTTACATGTGCAAATGACAACATCTATGATGCTAATGGAGATAGAAGGTATTATACACACAATATAACTTGCCCCTCACTGAGAATGCAATGTTGATTCCAACGTGCTGTCTGCCCTACGAGAAGGAGGCGCGGCTTGTTTCAGCTACATCTCTTCTCTCTCTCCTCGCTCCCTCCCCTCTGGCGCGGCTTGTTTCAGCTACATCTCTCCTCTCTCTCCTCGCTCCCTCCCCCCCCCCCCCAGACCCCCGCAGCAACCCACAAGCTAGGCGGTAATTGCCTGAATATGCTCCTAGCATCCCTTGCAAAATAGTTATACTGTATGTATATTGAAAAAAAGGGTGCCCCTCATGAAACTGACTCAAGGAGGAGTAGAGAGAAGCTAAATAACTAGTTGACGTTAGTATTTCAAATCTGTTCTGATGTTCCATGACAAAACATAGTCGTTCGTGTTCGTTATCCCTTTATGGTACCCCCATAAGACGGAAACCAGATCGTAACGTAAATTACACTGCCAGTTTAACATTGTATTATAGTCAAAAGTGTGGATGTAACGCTGTAATATTCATTTGACAATGTGAAAACTGCTCCATTCCATAGTAGCAATTCTGTTTTCCTCCAGGTAACATTTCGTAGCCTATCAAAACACTACGGAGGTTTCCCCGACACTCTGCAGGCGTTCCACTGCTTCCATAGCTGTTCACAGGCTACTGGCGCCACTATGTGACGTTTTTGATGTGGGGCTATTTGGTGATGTAGCTGAGCGTGACATTTTCATCAGACAAAAGACGTGCAAGGACGAGAGGGAAAAAGATGTATACAGTAGAACCCTTTTAAGTTTGCCTTCATCAGCCCTCATGGGTGAGACGAAAGGACAGATACCATCGGTGACCATGCAGCTTGTTAGAATGAAATTACAGTGAAATGAATACCACTAGTTGCATACAGGCGTTGATATAAGTCAACGGGGACAGTTGAAATTGTGTCTATCCATCTGAGCCACCGAGGGCACAGAGGATAGCGCGACTGCAGGGACTATCTCGCTCACGCCTCCCGCGCGACCCACATTCCCACCTTATATGTCCACACACTACATTCGTAGTGTCCCTACCCAACACACTCATTACTCGTGGAAGAGATTCTTACCAAGTCCCGTAAGAGTTCGGGTAATATGTGTGCATCCGCACAGAAGAAGAAGGTCATAGCCGATATTGCCAGAATAAGTATATTAGGTTAGGTAGGTTTAAGTAGTTCTAAGTTATAGGGGACTGATGACCTCAGATGTTAAGTCCCATAGCGTTTAGAGCCATTTGAACCATTTTAACATGCGCGCCATACAGAATGGTCTTAAGTGATAAAGTCTCTGCGTGCAATGCGGAGAGGATCAGAGTAGAGATTATGTAACATAATTTTTTGATGTAATTTCTACAATGTATTCAATACACGTGGATCACATACACTATGTAATCAAAAGTATCTGGACACATGGCTGAAAATAAGTTAAAACTTCGTGGTAATACTGAAATTCAATATGGTATTGTCCCACCCTTAGCCTTGATGACAGCTTCCACTCTCAAAGGCATACGTTCAATCAGGTGCTGGAAGGCTTCTTGGGGAATGGCAGCCCATTCTTCACGGAGTGCTGCACTGAGGAGAGGTATCGATGTCGGTCGGTGACGCCTGGCACGAAGTCGGTGTTCCAAAACATCCCAAAGGTATTCTATAGGTTCAGGTCAGGCCTCTTTGAAAGCCAGTCCATTACATGGATGTTATTGTTGTGTAAACACTCCTCCACAGGCCGTGCATTATGGACAGGTACTCAATAGTGTTGAAAGATGCAGTCGCCATCTCCGAATTGCTCTTCAACAGTGGGAAGCAAGAAGGTACTTAAAACATCACTGTAGGCCTGTGGTGTGATGGTGCCACGCAAAACAACAAGGGGTGGAAGTCCCCTCCATGAAAAACACGACCACACTATAACGCCACCGCCTTCGAATTTTACTGTTGGCACTACACACGCTAGCAGATGACGTTCACCGGGCATTCGCCATACCCACACCCTCCCACTGGATCGCCACGTTGTATATCGTGATTAGTCACTCCACACAACGTTTTTCCACTGTTCAATCGTCCAATATTTACGCTCCTTACACCAACTGTGGCGTCGTTTGGCATTTACCGGCGTGATGTGTGGCTTATGAACAGCCGCTCGACCATGAAATCCAAGTTTTCTCACCTCCCGCCTGACTGTCATAGTACTTGGAGTGGATCCTGATGGAGTTTGGAATTCCTTTGTGCCGGTCTGGACAAATGTCTGCCTATTACACATTACGACCTGCTTCAACTGTCGGCGGTCTCTGTTAATCAACAGACAAGGTCGGCCTGTAGGCTTTTGTGCTGTTTGTCCCTTCACGTTTCCACTTCACTATCACATCGGAAGCAGTGCACCTAGGGATGCTTAGGAGTGTGGAAATCTCGCGTACAGACATATGACACAAGTGACACCAAATCACCTGACCACGTTCGAAGTCCGTGAGTTCCGCGGAGCGCCCCATTCTGCTCTCTCACGATGTCTAATGACTACTGAGGTCGCTGATATGGAGACCTGGCAGTAGGTGGCAGCACAATGCACCTAATATGAAAAATGTATGCTTTTGGGGTGTCCGGTTACTTTTGATTACATAGTGTACTTGGACGGTATGACTGAAATTGTAGGCGTAAATGTATAAAATGTCTTGTAAGCAGTTTATATCTATATCTGCTTCGTGTATTTTCAAGAAACGAAAAGCTGTCAGTATCCCAATTAGCTTTGGACAGTCTTTCAGTAGCGTAGTAGACCTCAGCCAGCTTACTAGTAAACTTCACAGCTTCACCTCAAGAACAACAGACACGCGACGTAAGTGCGAAGTCTGTGTGGGGCCAAAAACATCTTCAGAGGACATCAGACGGGTGGACAATTACGTAATCTCGGATTTCTACCCTGGATGGCTGAGTAAAAATAGTTCCATCGCATGTCCCGCATTTCCAGTACAAATGGGAACAGTCACATGTTTTGCGGGTAAGCCATAAGTTGTCCGTAAAAATGTGGGAATGAGTGACGGAGCTGCAGGCACCTTTGTAATCCTCCTTTTTAAGGCTGCGCTGTACGCGTGTAAGCTGGTGACAAATACAAATATTTTGAGCAGACGGACGATCTTTATAAACCAGTGCAGATGCTTGCCTATGAGCTGTTCATTTCAATTCGGACAGCAGGGATCTTCGCATTTTTTGTTGGGGTCCAGTTTTCTGTCATTAAAATATATGTTAAGTTCACATATTTTGCAAAATTCCAACTGGGGTAAACAAGTTACCAAAATTTAATAAAATCACGCGGCACTATCTGCTCAGAAACTTTTCTAAGTACATTCCTCAAATCAAATTATAAATTAAGTTAACATTGTATAGTTTCAGGGGGTATTCATGCGGTATTTTTAAAACTTGTTTTTAATGCAAGTTTCATCATGTATCATTTTTTTTTTCTGGACGACGCAATTTGAAACTGATTTAAAATTATGCCATTTGACCAGCGATTGATTTGAAAATAATGATGGTAAATATTTTAATGGTGACTTCAATGGAGAGAGCTGCAGAAAAAATGAAAAGTAAATAGAAATAGCAGCAAAACCCACTGGCTGCGGCACCTCTTCCCGTACTGAGTGCAGGTGGCAGCCCATTGCAACCAAAGTACAGCGCGAGAGTAAATCCTTATTATTTACGTTTTTTTCATATTCAATTACGATTGGAGCCTTGTTGCCTCGGCGACACTGTAATTTTTAAATTTATGATGTGATATTGCTCTTAAGATCGCATGTGAACGTCTTTACTTTAATCCTTAGAGCGCTTTGCTCGCATAACGACTTGATGTGTATTTCAGTATGTTTTATTGTTGTCCACCGATTCCGCAAAGTCTCATTTGTGCCCTATGTCACAGTGCAGTTGTGCCGGTTGATGTCTATATTTCTTTCTGGACGACGCAATTTGAAACTGATTTAAAATTATGCCATTTGACCAGCTTACTGGTGGGAGGGACGCAAACTATAAGGCAGCAGATTTTTTCTCTTCTTCCGATTTCTAAATTCTACTGAATGGTGATAAGTACCGGACGCGCCTCATGATCCTAAGCTGTTTCTAGTATTCCATTTAATGAAGCTGACTTCATATTTTCATTGTAATAGAATACTCTTTTCACTTATTAATACTCGTTATGTCTCCGAGGGCGAAAATTGTTTAAAGAGTCTTGTTGTCTTAGATTTGTTAGTCGGCACTTTTTATTAAGGTGACTGAATTGGAGGCGCCGTTGTACATCGGCCGATAATTTACGACATTGCCAGTTTTAAATATAAATTTTAAGCACGATGACTTACTTAACATTATTGCAACCAGGCTGTACTTCAGTACGTTGTGTTTTCGCTCTCTGCGGGTCATGTAGAGATCCGGTATTTGTATCTTAATAAGATTTCCTGTATCTCACGTGCATCTGGCACATATGTTATTTAAGTTCGGCTGGGCCTTTCCGTAGCGGAAGTAAGCTCAGGTCCCTTTGGAGTGTTCGGTCGGTTCCATCGGATTCCTGGTTTGCGCAAAGACAACGTACACATTGGAAATGCTAGCCGGCGTGTGTGACGGTGGAAAGGGGTTCTCAGTCTACACAAAGAGCCTACCTCTCTCAATGTGCGGGCCCCGTAGACAAGTTAAGTTTACTGTCAAAAATTATTGTGTACGCTTTTGGCTATGTGGGTTTGAGATTTGATCTAATAGCTGCATTTCCTATCCCGTGTGTCTCCTGTCATCGTGTATCAGCGAAAGAAATTGTTCAACTAGTCATATTCTTTAAAAGTAAAATTTTAATACTGAATGCCTTTAAAAAATTTCTTGTTGGCAAGTTTATGTCAGTTAGTTATTCTCAGAGCCTCTTTGGATTTTCTCTAATGAATTACTTGTTAGTTTTTGCGAGGGACACTTCTTTCGTGAAGTAATATTGAATGCTTAAATAATTGAGGAAGTAAAAGCTTTTCATGTTAGTAGTCTGATAAAGGCAATAATTTAATGAGTATTACACTACTCATTGGTTTTCAACATCTTTGGAGACATGTTGTGGCATGATTAGAAGATTATTTGTCTTGTTTCTTGTTAGTTTTACAGAACAATATTATCCGGCTTTTATTATTTTTTTTCTTGTTATCAGATCTGCATCCATTAAAAATTTTAGTGGGCCCTTTCCACTTTCTTGCTAATCAGTTTCTGGCGCTTGGTATTTATGTAATAGATACATGTTTGCCGGCCGCGGTGGTCTAGCGGCTCTATGCGCTCAGTCCGGAGCCGCGCGACTGCTACGGTCGCAGGTTCGAATCCTGCCTCGGGCATGGATGTGTGTGATGTCCTTAGGTTAGTTAGGTTTAAGTAGTTCTAAGTTCTAGGGGACTGATGACCATAGATGTTAAGTCCCATAGTGCTCAGAGCCATTTTTGATACATGTTTGTATTTTTATCAAACGGTGAACGTTGTTGAAAAGAAAACCCCCGGCGTCCAGTGCTTCCATCCGTGTCCTTTCCTGGATATTCTAAGAGCCACAAGGCCATATCAGCTCGAGTACCGCGCACAGTTCGACTTACGCTTCGCGGTGCTTCACATTGAAGGTAGGAACAGGCAACCTAACTTTCCCGCAACAGTTGGAATCACTGTTGACTGATTAGCCTGCAAACTTTTTTACCCTGTCAGAAAGTGTTCCTTACAAACAATTAATTACCGCTATAGGCAAGTACTATGAGGAAACCGGTTAATGTGATAGCTACACAGCACAACTTGAAAGGTTTCTGTTAGATTCCTTTCATGCTATTTTCCTCGATTTATTGTTGTTTACTTCATACATTTGCACCTCCAAATTCACTGTGGTATTTCTAAATTTATCTGGGAGGAGCCTGAGCAGTGGAATATGTTATACTGACATATAAACATGAACAACTTCTCATACAATATTGTCAAACACAATTTTATATGTAATTCTTATCATACAATTTCCTATGAAACCCACATCTACCTCCTTTACGTAGTGTATAAGATGTCTTAAGATATTGGCATCTCCTTCCCTTCTGGGGTGAAAGGATGTATGAGTGACAGTATTTGTAGCTGCATGCTCGGTGGTAGCAGAGAAGCTCTATCTGTTAGAGAACAGTAGGACAAACGTCTGAGTAGGCAGATACGATTCCTAAGGCAAAGAGCTTGTCTCCTTGATGTGGTTCTGTCTGTCCCTTGACAGATTGGCCGGCCGGAGTGGCCGAGCGGTTAAAGGCGCTACAGTCCGGAACCGCACGACCGCCACGGTCGCAGGTTCGAATCCTGCCTCGGGCATGAATGTGTGTGATGTCCTTAGGTTAGTTAGGTTTAAGTAGTTCTAAGTTCTAGGGGACTTATGACAACAGCAGTTGAGTCCCATAGTGCTCAGAGCCATTTGAACCATTTTGAACCTTGACAGATTGGTAAAGGAAGCTACATCTCTGGTCACTTTCTATTGTATCTGTGGGACACCCTCGCACGGGGCCCACGCTAGTCTGTTTGTGGGCAGTTTCTTAAATGGTAACATCTCCGGGTAACTGCGTGTTTGGTGAGTCCAAAGGACAATGAAATTCTTAAGTTTTTAGCCTAACTGAAATATTAATTACTTTTCTTACAGATCTACATCGAAAATGTTTTATATATTACTTCAAATCGGGATGCAGTGCTATTTCAGGGGAGCCGGAGGTGCCTAATATGCTGCCCATGTTAAAATCACTAAGTTTGAGGAACCTTTATGAATAAACTACCAAATAGAAAAATTTCAATTTTTTTTTACATATAAAGTGGTTTAGTATTGCAGTTATTACAGAGGGATTTTGGAGTATTTTTCTAGTTTCCTTCTAATTATTTTTTTTATTAATGACCCAAATCTTTTTACAAATAATTGCTTTATGATTAAACTGAAATGAAACTACTGAACATATTGCCAAATGGCTGTGTTACAATGTAAGTTTGACCACTAGGAGTGCTGTATAAAAATTTCATCTCTCTAGCTTGAGTGGATTTTGACAAAATGTTCCTTATATTCGAAAAATTCTAATTTATGGGAAATGGCTATCAAAGTTTCTCAATACATTCCTGCACTATAGGATGGATTATCAGGGTCTTCTTCTTCATCCTCCAGAAGCTTCCTCTTCTGTCTTCTTTCCTGGCCTGTTGTTCCATCATACTTCATATGCCTTTCTCTTCTTTCTGCTCCTCTTATCCTTTCTCTGTCAATATTTCTTAGTGCTTGTACAGTGTTCACCCCAGCTGTAAATCCTAATGCCTTCAGAACTTCACACTTCATACTGTTCCCTTGGTTGTAGGTTGCTATTGCATCATAAATGCCAAAGTGCAGTGTTTTTATGCTTACAAACACCCTTTTAGGAATCACTTTCCAAATCAAATTGTTTATGCTCTCATTAGGATTCTTCGTCTTTCAGTGTAGACATTTGTGTAACAATTCTGGCTGTGCTAAGTCATGAAAAATTGGTTTTAATGCATTTATCACAGCTGCTGGCAAACCATGTTTGTGATCATAGTCCTTTTTTGCATTATATTTGCACCAGGAATCTTTTGGGCACAGGCTGTGTTGAGGGTATTCATTGGAAGAGGCAGTATGAAGGAACAATGGCCACACTGCTTTTCGCATGTTACTAACATTACTAGTATTTTGCCTTATAGCATACACATAGTATCTCTGTAGTTCAATCCCCTCATCAATAAGCCTGCCTCTCCCTCCCATTGTCTTTCCATCACTGAGCTTGCTTGAACCCAAAGTTTGTTTGAGCCTTTGAAGCCGTGCACCCATACGCTTTTGCACGTGCCCAATGCATTCCAACTTTTCAACTACAAATTCATTTCCATATGTTTTCAGTTCCTCTATAGTCTTGAAACCTTTGGAGTCACCATCCCCAAGGTAGTATTTGTACCTAACGTTGTATCTGGGAACTGAACGTTCAAAAATTTGTTTCACTCCATCCACTTCCATTGCTCCACTTGATCCACTAAAATTTGCCTCACTGGTTCCACTGTGCTCTCCTTTGACTTTATTTTTGCACCTACAATGTTTTGATAATATTGCAACATCTATCACTTTTGCACTATCACCACCAGTAGCAGTTACAACCCCATTCAGGGATTTATGACCCTTCTTTTGCCAGGAACCATCTAATGCCACTACCAAATCCCTAGAACCACCGTTCATTTCTACAAATTCCTCCACTGCTTCCTTCATGGTTTTCAAAGCCACATCTTCAACAGAGGATCCTACCAGTTCATAGTAGTACCCAAATTTGCTTGGAGGCGATGGTAAGTTCATAATACCACAAAACAGTTTACCAACAGCAGACCCTTTTCCAATGGATCGAAGACCATACACAAGTCGAACATTCACATCAAACACTCTAGATCGTCAATTTTCACCAAAGAGAATGGCATGTGAACTGTAGAAAGTCACTTGATACTTGCAACATGCACAGATTATCTTCATCTCACAAGCTAAACCAAAGTGCTTTGTTATCTCTAGTCTCACTCCTACACTTGAACACATTTTGCACAGAACACTTTCTTTCAGCACAGAAGATAATAATCCAGTATTCAGTACTTCGATAATATCATCACTGTCACTAACATATTCACGAAATCTGTCACTTCCACCAGTCAGCTTCTTGCTAGAAGATGTCACAGGGCTATGGCCGGCGATGTGTTGCTTAGCAGAAGAACGCACTGTTTCAGTAATTGTAGTATCGCCACTTGGTATTAGTGTTAATTTTCTTTTCCCTACGTTCTTCCTCTTCTTATATACACGGTTACTAAAACGTGGCATCGTAACCAGAACAACGCTTTACACAAGAAGTATAATACTACCAACAACAGGCGCAACGCTGAACTAATTCGAAACGGTAAACAGCAAAGAGACGATGTTCCGCGCTCTTAGCGCTTCATTTGTCACAGAAAACAATGTAGCCAACCCTTGCACACTCGCTGTATGCGTAACATAAGGCGCTGTATACGTAACAGGCCGAGAAAATCCCAAGCAGTTCGCCAGGAAGTCACGAGAGGGTGTTAGATGCATTCAGCGGCCGCCCATTTCCTCTGCAGGCGTGGGGGAAAATGGTAATAACTCCACTTCTAGGGCGAGTAGAACTATAATTCAAAGTTTACATTAAAGAGGAATGTTCCAATTAATTTTCGGTAGCAAAAAAAAAATTGTAATTTTTTGGATTTGACCACCTCCGGCTCCCCTTCAGTGTTGGTTTCGGAGTGTACTGCGGTAGTTACTTTGTTACCAATCCAATAAAGGAAAGTGGAAGCACTATCATGAGGCGTAATTCTGATTAAAATCATCGCTCTTTAGTGTGAATGTGCATATAAGTGTTTTCTCTCGTTGAAATTCTTGAAATTAATAATGTCTCTTTGTGTTCGACCCACATGGTGTGTCCTCTGTAGTAGCAATTGTTTGAGCCATCAGGTGAATACTATTCTTTTATTAACGCAGTTCGGAAGTTTCTTTTGTAGCTAATGTCTTTGCATTTTATTTCGTCATTAAAATCGTTGTGGAGTTACACATTTTCTACAAATGTACTTGTGCAAGTAGAACATGTGGTGTAGTAACAAAACTAGCCCTCAGCTACCGTTTTGCAAATATTTCGCATATTCAAACTTAATTAATCACTATCGCGAGCATTTTTCCTATTTCACAATTTCTAGAAAGATTTTTATAGAGCATTTTGATGAGATTGTGGATATATCGAAACGCGTGATCTTTGTCTAAACTTCTAGTACCAGTCTGTGGTTATCCATTGGGAAGACGACTACGCTAGGTGCGAAATTACCTTGCCTTAAATAGAATGGATTGGTGATGGTTCAGTTCCTTTTTTCTGTACCCTTTAACTATCTTTGTGTGTTTGTTCGAATGCTGTACCCAATCCTGTTTCCTATTCTTTCTGTTTCCTATTCTTTGAATATAACATTTTATGGCAATTGAACCCCCACTGAGTAACACTTTTCTTAATTCTCAACAGTGAATAAGGCACCAGTTTGGAGACACTTAGCATGAGTTTTACGCTTTATTGAACACTGATGAATTTTAAAATAAATGCAAAACTTACCTTACTGTTCTTTGACTTAAATTTCCCATCATCTAATTACTTAAAATAATAAAATTATTAAAAAATGAGCTGATAGTATGGGTGAGTATTCCATAGATTTAAAAATTCATAACAGTAGTAAAAATTTGTCAGTCATCCATGCATACTTTCCATCCTAGGTTCGGAATGTTTTAAAAACACTAGACTCATTATAAACTTCTTTCGCCTGCATAGGCAGCCTAATTAGACGTTAGACATTGAGCAGTGGGTAGCAGACTTGCAAGGACTTACACACCGTTGCAAATTCAAATATGCATGTGGACGTCACTATAGTGACGCCATAACCAGGGACGCCGTTAGTGAGAATGTGTCAGAACTTCACAGACGCAGACAGATTCTTATCCTGGTCATAGTCTGTCACAGATTTTGGACATAGAGGAGCATCAGAACTCGTGTGATGGTGCAGAGGTAGACTTCGATTCCGCTCCTATTTGTGCGGTTGAGAGTAATGGTAAACACATTGTGGCCGTAGTTCGCGTGCTACAGCACAGAGTCTCAGCCAGGGCAGCACCGCAAATAAAACTCATGTGCTACGCGGCAGGCTAATGGAGTTAAGGCTTGCCCTCGGTGTTTCGCGGCGCACAAGCGGTTGGCGTACCCCTGTCGTGACGCTAAATATCATCATCGTGGCAAGCACGGTAACTTTCAGTTTGTCTGTTTGCTGAATCCCAAGTCCCACAGGCACTCTGCACCTTCTCTAATGTCTCAGTCAATGAATGTAACTGCAATTTTTTTCATGCCCAATAGTGATTTTAGTGGTACACATTGAAAGTCAATTACAACATCGAAGAAGTCACACACTTCTTGCATCCAGCAACAGGCCAATAAATTGTTTGTCACTCTGCAGATTGCCAAACGTAAAATAATTCCCATACAGTTAGACACTGGAGCTTCAGTGTCTCTTTTGAACAGAAGCACTTACGAACTGTTAAGCAAGCTCAACCTACATAAGTCACAGGCATCTCTTTCTTGTTACGGTGGGCATGACATTCTTGAGCTACGTATTTACAGCCTACCTACTACGTTTCGTAATATTAAAAAGACAGTTTAGTTCTCAGTTTTGTGCTCGGGTAAAATTAAAAATATTTTTGGTACGGGCTCTTTCGATTTCTTCGGTTAGCACATCGAAACAACGTTCTCTCTGTGAACTTCTCTGTGCCTTAGGACAAGGTAGCTGAACTTTGTGATGATTGTAGCGTCATTTTTCAAGATGTCCTAGGCAAAGCCAATAATCTCAGCGCACACATTACCATTAAAGACAATCCGCAACCATCACTTTGCCGAGCGCAGCCTGTTCCTCAGGCGAACAGAGACAAAGTGGCACAGGAACTCTTTATCTTTGCAGGACAAGGGTATAACGTCCCTGCAGCACCGAGTCAGCAAGCATTCCCTTTGTTCATAATAAATAACCGCTTAGGCGCATTACACTTACGTGCAGCTTTCAAGGCTACATTGTTGTTAACTCTTTTCCTTTGCACTGCCTGAAGAACCTAATACAAAATTGATGCTGGTCGTTTCCTTCTCTCGGATGAACAGTCCCAACGAGTTCTGATCGACATCCACACAGGGTTATTTACGTTTCTGCGTTGCCCTTTGGCAGCGTGTCCGTGCCTGTAATTTTTCTGCGATACTTGTCACGGTACGGTTCCTTCTTGTTCGAACTATTTGCATAACACAGTCGGTTCGGGTCGTGCTACCAATGAACATCCTTCCAATCTCATGACCACCTCAATATACGAAGCACTGATGCGGTCAAACAAATGAGTGTTGAACTATATCTTACGCAAATGTTCATAGCTAGTAATTTTAATAATTAATGAAACCCTTCGCACCTGTATTATTACACATTTATTGTATGACGACCGGTTTTGTTCTTAGCACATCATCAGGTTGCCAAGTTGAGCCAATATTATGATATACGAGAGTGTGATGGAAATTAAGCCTCCGAATTATTTATGTGAAAACACTCAAAGCTTTCTAAACTAAACAAACATTATTTACATTTTACACCTTTATTTTTCATGTCTACATATTTATTTCTCAACATAGTCACCCTGACGACGAACGCATTCCTCCCAACGAGAGATCACTTTGTTGATATCGTCATTGTAAGAAGTCTGACTTCATTGACGTAGCCACAACTTGACCTACGCTTTATAGTCTTCGAAGGCGTTCCTTAAGTTTTAGAAATAGATGAAAATTGGGTGGGTACAAGTTGAGACTGCATGGAGGATGATCGATGACAATGAACCCAAGGCGTCGGATTGTTGCAGAGTTCGCAGCGCTCGTATGTGGTCTGTTACGTACTCCCATTACAATGTAGGACGAAAATTGCGCCGCACAGTCGAAGAGAGTTACACCTGCTAACACGGAGGACGCAAATGCCTTTTGTTGCTTTATTATCACCACCTCGACTCGACACACAATGAGTGAGAGAGAGAGGTAGCTGCACCAGGGAAAACACATCAACCACATGATTCAGTAATTTGTAACTGGAGTCAAAGTAAGCCTTTCGTTTCGGTACATCGCCCCAAGTTCCTGTCTTCATCCAAACACAAGCTATAGCCCCTTGAAATTGGATGAATCCACAGAGACGCACACAAGTATTCGAACATAAATATTTTTACTAATTCTGTCATTTCTACAGCTATGTAAAGAATGTAATATAAATATAACTGGTAAAAAATAAAGCTGAGCCTCTTGCTGAACATATAAACTCATGAAAAGCACCTGAAACATTTCCACTACGAGAAATAACGAGAATAGTTTGTCAACATCTGGACATAAGTTTTCTAACAGAGATCAGCTAGTATTTATTTGCGTGCCCTTTCTATGAATCGCTGCTGTCAGTCTCTTGGACACAGTACATGTTTTCGGTGGATTGCAGCGCCCGTATTACTCGACTCTGGCAAAAATGTCTTTAAAATCGTCCTTACTTCAGATGTGATGTTTCCTAACACGATCTGCCAGTTCATTTCAGATGTTCTTTTTAGGATTTAAATCCGGCGATTGGGGCGGTGTCTTCAAGATCTGGGGACTTCTGAACACTATCCATAGCCTGACAATTTCAGCAGTATGCTGTGGATCATTGTCCTACTGTAAATAATAATCATTTCCTAATGCTAGCCTCCGTGAACTCTTCTTGAGACTGTTTTCTAAAATCCTCTTCTGTTCAAACATATCCATGATCCCGTCTATGAACACCAGTTCCCCAACGCCTGATAAACCCACGCCACCATACTGCTGCCTCCATGGATCATTGCAACTACCATGCTTTTGTGTTCCCATTCTGTATTTGGTAGTTTCCACACTGTACCACGTCCATCACCCTTGTATAAGCACAGTTTGCTGACGTCTCACCAGAGAAGGTGATTCCAGAATTTTGCTGATTTCACCACATACTGGTTGCGTATTCTAGAGGAATTTTCTGTTTCACACGGTAGACACGTTGTTTCCTTCTGGGGAAAAGGGCATTGTAACCAGCACTATTAAAAACTTGTTCAAGTGTTCTTACGTGAACCACAGTCCCAGAATTTTGTTCAAGACTTCGTCTAACCTCAGAGTTCGTCAAGCTTGGATCCTGCTTCACCACTTTTATTTTTTGTCTCCCGTTATAGTACTTACTTTAAAAGGAGCGCCACATCTCGCCCTATTCACAACACTATTAGTCTGTTTGATGCGCTGAATAACGGAGAATTTCGTAGTTTTGTTTCTTTTGACTCTACTAGCAATTTCGGAGAGGGTTTTGTGTTTTTTGAACAGATTTCCTCTAGCTCGAATGGCTCTGAGCACTATGGGACTTAACATTTGCGGTCATCAGTCACCTAGAACTTAGAACTACTTAAACCTAAGCACATCACACACATCCATGCCCGAGGCGGGATTCGAAACTGCGACCTTGGCGGTTCAGACTGAAGCGCCTAGAGCCGCTCGGCCACACCGGCCAGCGACTTCCTCTAGCCTCAGACTTCGTCAAGCTTGGATTCTGCTTCACCACTTTTATATTTTGTCTCCCGATCTAGTACTTACTTTAAAAGGAGTGCCACATCTTGTCTTATTAATTACTACGTTTCCCTCTTCCACCATTGTTTCCTTATTCTTACGCCCATTTCACTTACAAACGTTTAGGAGAACACCACAACTGCGAGAGACTTGCGAGGCACAGTATGAACACAAGGACTGAGTGGCGGAGGCGTAAAGCATGCATCGAATCATTTGTCTCTGTTAGTTTGGGTACGTCCAAAAACTTATGTCATCCTATAAGCAGAACTACAGAATAAATACAGTATAGACTATGCGATAAATACAAGGATTATGGTATTATAAATATAGTTATACAGGGTGTAATGGGTATAAGTGTAGAAATTTCTATATGTGGTACCTTAATATGTACACATAGCAGTGTATTGGTTGTTTTTTCTCTGTGTCAAACAGTCTCCCTGCAGACACATCAGATAATTTACTACCTGATGTTTTCTGCAAGGTCGTAACTGCACCACTGTATGGACTATATCTGTAGTATTGATCAACAGCTTTGGTTGGATGTGTCCACACTTCATCACTTGACGTGCTACCCAGGGCAAAATAAGCATTAATGGCTTGCTATCGTCACAAGTACCTGAAGGTACTAACCAACCTAAAAATATACTACTCCTAATAGCTACAATTATTAGCTTGCAAATTAAGTAAATCCTGATGTAACTTTACTCAGTGCACTTACCTCAGTCACAAATAAATGTTTACAAATTTAACACTACTATTGCGTTGTTTACAATACGTCCGGTGTAAAGTGTTATATTATTCAAACACTTGTGCAGGCCTCTATATTTGAAACACCTCTATTTTATTTGTAATTTTCCAGCATAAACTGAACAGATTTTTTTTACATTATATTCTCTGTTTCAAGAGGAACGAACATCTTGCGACGACTAGTTCTGTAGTAGTGTGGGTGAAAGAAGACCCCGGATGTAGCAGTGCTGTTTGCCTGCTTTCAACCTGGGAACTGCAAAGCGCTGCATACGAAAACAATAGTTGTCTGTAGCGTGCGACAATAGTGAGACGTTGTCACAGAGACGTATACAAAATCGTGTAACGTTATTCGCTGAGGTAGGCGCCCAAGAAGCCGCGTCAAGTCCACAAGCCGCGACAAGTCCAGTGCAACTGACAGTGATCTCCTCTTGCGTATTTGCTGTAGTTCACCGTCCGTCCAAAATTTTCCGAGACTTATTCTATTCCTGGCGTACAAGCGACGTCAGCGCAGTAATTACGATAGCAGCTTGAACTAACAACTGTGAGCAATAGCTGTGCACTGGACCATTCAGTTGTGAACAGGCAGTATAAGTAGTGGACGTATCTGTGTGTCGCATCGTCGTGTCACAGATCGCAATGGAGCAACGAACTGAACATCTCTAAGCCAAGTATTCATGACATTCTCCAGAATGATTTGAAGAAGAGAAACGTGTGGGCAAAGTTTGTCCCACGCACGTTGACTCCCGAACAAAAAAACAATGCCATCTTGACTCCTTGTCGCGACTTGACTGAAACAGAAGAGAGCGGGCAGTTCTTTCCTGGAAGAACTCATCATGAGACGAGACATAACGAGACTCGGTGTTATCAATAGTGACCTACCACGAAACGACAAAGTCTATAATGTGCCTCTGATGGCTCTCCAAGACCGACGAGGGAGCGAATATGACGCGCAAATTGAGGAACATCCCAAAGAACGACTTTTCTGAGAGTGTGAACGTTGTGTGGTTGTATTCAAGCGGTGGGCGACTGTGTAGAACACCGGAAGCATTTAAACGACCATCTTAACCCCAAAATACCAGGTGTCGCAAATTCGCGTCATACCAAAGCTACGACAATAAATGGAATGTTAATTGTTTTTGAGAGCCAGCGCATGTAGGTGCGAATTCTACACGAAGTTACCAGAATTTCTGACATGTGATAACGTTTCCTGAATGTTTCAGGTACTTCTAGAGCGACTTGCTTTTCGTGCCTTTGTTAACGATATACGCACGAAAGTTACCATTGTTCTTTGGAGATTTACAGCTAGATACAGAGGTACGATCAGCTATGAAAAATATTTGTTTGTTCTATAGTATCTATGACATGATGTAAATCACATTTTGATTTAGTAAACTAGTTGCAAGTGCAACTGATTTCCAAAATACTGTTTGTGCACTGCACGCGTCAGTAGGCGTTTGTGAGAGCATGAAAGAAATTAAATCAAGTGAAGTGAAATCATTTGTAGCACACGAACAATTCAACGAACAATGATGTTCATCATTTACGTACACATATTTTAATTTACTACAACATCCCAAACACTGTTTTCAGTGATCACATTTCACAGTTATTGCGTCGTGGAAATTCTAATGAGCTGCTAATACTCTGAAGCTTTTGTCTTACTAGCGATGGTTCACGGAGGGTTTATACTCCATTAAATAAAAATGAATATTTCAAGCCTCGTTTACCATCTGCGGAGAGAGTCTGTGTCAGTTACAAAAATCCTCATAGTAAAAAACTATTCTACACACACCAAAAAAATTTTGTTTCACCACGGTTCCCAGAACTCTTGACGATAGACATTGACTGTGGATATTGTATCCCAGACACAGTCCCAGTGACTGTTCAGAGACGTCTCTAAACCCGCCCAAAGATATAAACAACTATGCATGAGCAGCGCCTATTAGAAGGAGGGGGTCCGACAGCCGATCAGTTCCAGTCATTCCACCAGGAAGGAGGTACACGGCTCATGTTGTCCGTAGTTCAACCAGGCCTAGACGGCAATAGCGCGGTTCGATCGCGTCCGCATTGTTACTTTGTGCCAGGAAGGGCTCTCAACAGGGGAAGTGTCCAGGTGTCTCGGAGTGAACCAAAGCGATGTTGTTCGGAAACGGAGGAGATGCAGAGAGACAGGAAGTGTCGATGACATGCCTCTCTCAGGCCGCCCAAGGGCTACTACTGCAGTGGATCACCGCTACCTACGGATTATGGCTCGGAGGAACCCTGACAGCAACGCCACCATATTGAATAATGCTTTTCGTGCAGCCACAGGACGTCGTGTTACAACTCATGCTGTGCGCAATAGGTTGCATGACGCGCAACTTCACTCCCGACGTCCATAGTGAGGTCCATCTTTGTAACCACGACACCAAGCAACGCGGTACTGATGGGCCCAACAACATGCCGAATGGACTGATCAGGATTGGAATCACGTTCTCTTCACCTATGAGTGTCTCGTATGCCTTCAACCAGACAATCGTCGGAGGTGTGTTTGGGGGCAACTCGGTCAGGCTGGAAGGCTTAGACACACTGTCTAGCAACTGCAGCAAGGTGGAGGTTCCTTGATGTTTTAAGGTGGCATTATGTGGGGCCGACGTACGCCACTGGTGGTTGCGGAAGGCGCCGTAACGTCTGTACGATAGGTGAATGCCATCCTCCGACCGGTAGTGCAACCGTATCGGCAACATATTGGCGAGGCATTCGTCTTCATTGACGACAATTCGCGCCCCATCGTGCACATCTTGCGAATGACTTCCTTCAAGATAACGACATCGCTCGACTAGAGTGGCCAGCATGCGCTCCAGATATGAACCCTATCGAACATATCAGGGATAGATTCAAAGGGTCTGTTTATGGACGACGTGACCCACCAACCACTCTGAGGGATCTACGCCAAATCGACATTGAGGAGTGGGACTGTCTCGACCAACAGTGCCTTGATGAATTTGGGGACAGTATGCTACTACGAAGACAAGCACGCATCAACGCAAGAGGACGTGCTACTGGGTATTGTAGGTACCGGTGTGTAAAGCAATGCCGGCCAGTGTGGACGAGCGGTTCTAGGCGCTTCAGTCTGGAACCGCGTGACCGCTACGGTCGCAGGTTCGAATCCTGCCTCGGGCATGGATGTGTGTAATGTCCTTAGGTTAGTTAGGCTGAAGTAGTTCTAAGTTCTAGGGGACTGATGACCTCAGATGTTAAGTCCCATAGTACTCAGAGCCATTTGAACCATTTTTTTAAGCAATCTGGACCACCACCTGTGAAGGTCTCGTTGTATAGTGGTACAACACGCAATGTGTGGCTTTCATGAGCAATAAAAAGGGCAGAAATGATGTTTATGTTGATCTCTATTCCAATTTTCTGTACAGGTTCGGGAACTCTCGAAACCGAAGTGATGCAAAACTTTTTTGATGTGTGTACTAGAATTGAAATCCAGAATGGCAATGGATCATAAAAACGTTAAAGAGAAATCTCTTAATAAATTTACATTCAAAATGAAGAAATTCCTCCAGCCGTATTTAAGGTTCAAATGGTTCAAATGGCTCTGAGCACTATGGGACTTAACTTCTAAGGTCATCAGTCCCCTAGAACTTAGAACTACTTCAACCTAACTAACCTAAGGACATCACACACATCTATGCCCGTGGCAGGATTCGAACCTGCGACCGTAGCGGCCACGCGGTTCCAGACTGTAGCGCCTTTAACCGCTTGGCCACACCGGCCGGCGTATTTAAGGTGTCGATTTTATTTTTGCAATTAGTTTCAACGTTGTAACAACGTCATCTTCAGGCCCATACACTTGTTGACGTCAACTGCGTGTGGCTGATACTAGAAGTCAGTGGTGAGATATGGACGTGCTCCGTGTGGAAGGTGGGTAGTAACTCTTAATAAATCATCTGTTGTAAGTGTTCAGCGCCTCAGATGCCAGCTATAGGAATATGTGACATCCCTAGTGGCAAGTACAGCATACTTCATTGGTGGTTGCAAAATATAATTTTCTTTCTTTCAGGTGAAAATCTGTTACAGTATTAATGGATTAGTTTTCCTTTTTGTTAATCCAGGTTTTTGGCATAAAGGCGTACAAGCGAGGTCGTTTTGGAGGCAGACGCCGGTACCGAACAAAGGCCTGACTCCTCTTCAATTCAGGTGACGAACAACTCAGTTCTGCAAATGACATTAAATCTCAGCGCCTACAGGAAGTAGCTGGTATTTCATGGTCGATGTTTATGTTGTGAAAAACAAGACGTTTTCCTCTGCTTCAAAACCCGTGGACGGTGGAGAGAGGAAAAGTACGAATTTAATGGATGGCACAACAGCGCTTGCTGTACTGGCGCGACACCAAACGAGCAGAAACAGATGCACCGGAACACGCGAGGTGTATAAAGGAGACGTTGTCCACCTTTGCCTAGGAACCGTGCACTTCTCGCAATTCTTGTCGCTTCTGTGTCATGTGAGGTTACTTACGTCGGCTCTCATCAATGTTGTGCGCACTGACACCTCACATAAATTATCAGAAGCAAGTTATCGTAGTTTGACCAGTAATGGCAGTTTTACATCGAAGCACATAAATATTAGGTGTAATTAGTTATGAGTATCAACTCCCCTTGCTTCTAATATCATAAAACTCTTGGTGTTGACTAACGTTTGGTGTAAATACTTTTCAAGTCATCGTGCACGACCTTGTCGTATTGTCAAGGATAATCTCCAACGATATCTTTCTTTTTGTCTTTCCGTCAGTCATCTTTACCTCAACATGGCAATGTAACTGCTTGACGCCATCGAAAATTGGAACGTTTGAATTTATTAGATGTAGGACAGACAATGAAGATAAGACTCGTGTTTTGGTTATTTTTCACACTGAACTAGGAAAAAACAGGGCTGTACATCTAATTTCACTTCAGTCCGACTGCACCCCAGCGTGATAAAAATTTCATTTCATACTAGGAACCTCGATTCCGCTATTATTACTTCACACGATGTCCCTTTACAGTACATGAACCAAGGATACAATTATTTCCTAACACACTTTTTGACAAGTGGTTGTGATGTTTCGCTTTCATTGTATTCTTTGCTGAGGGGGATGATGGGACGACAAAAGATACAGCACGCACACGCACACGCACACGCACACACACACACACACACACACACACACACACACACACACACACACACACACAAAATCACCGGCATATGGTCGATTCTATACACTCCAGGTTACTTTTATGTATTCTTATTAGTATTTAATGTTTAAATAACTATCCAATCTGTTTAGTCAAATGTGTCATTTTTAGCTATGTTTAAAAACTGTGTAAGTATTTGATACGTTTGTACATTATAATGCATTCATATGCAAGCAACAGTCTTATGCTGACTGTGTATCAGAGTTGACAGTCGCCTGGAACTCGTGGTAAATATTATGGAGTTCATTATCAGATATAAATAGCTAACACAGACTAAAGACAGAAACTGTGCAAATACATGTATATCTAATTAACGAAGAAATCACTGCAGATGCTTTTATTTTGCTTTTGGCATCAGTTGGTTAGATTGTAAGTTCATTAAAAATCAATGAAATAATACGACTCCTTTGGCTCGGTGGCTTCCCATCTAGGAATTTACAGACGAGTTTGTGTTTCGTGAAAATATCTTGAGTAGTGGGTATAAAATTTTGGTACGTGAAACTTCTGTTATAGTCCGTGGCGCAAATGCACCGTTTTAAATTAGGCTATGTTGAGTAGCATTTGAGTATGAAAGAAGAGTGACTCAAAATACATAATGTAAAAAGCTATATTGGAGAAACCAACGTTTCGGCCACGCTTACAGTGGCCTCCTTTCGGGTCTACTGGTGTGTTTTACCCGTGCAGAGTCCCTTATATTTTGTCTTTACTTCTCACTGAGCATGTCACTAAAGATCGTTGAAATAACTGGTCTTAAGAGAACGAGTGGAGTAAACAGAAGGAACTGTTCGCACCCTACAAGAGCATGTCCCGCCAGACACATGCGACCTCATTGTGTTATGTTTTTCAACATTCTTCAAATGGCAAGGAAAATACTACGAGTAGGCAGACGGGGTAGCAATGGGGTCTCCCTTGTCACCGCTAGCAGCAGACATATTCATGGAAGCCTTTGAAGCAGCAGCAATTTGTTCCGCACCTCTGCGCCCTCGATGCTGGTTCATACACGTGGACGTTACGTTCGCTATATGGCCTCGTGGCGAAATGGAGTTAGATTGGTTTCAGAAATGACTGAAAAAAATGCACGGGAAGGTATAGTTCACAATCGAGGTCGAGAATTTGGCGCAATTCCATTCCTAGACGACGAAGAATACAGGACAACGAAGGCCACACTAGAACACACATTATATCGGAAGCCTACACATGTGACAGGTATTTGAATGCCCAATCCATCCACCAGTCAGTGCAGAATAACTCGATTATTTCTTCTTTGGCTATCCGCGCGCAAAGCATAAGTGACATTCGAAACGTATGACATGACCTCAAAAGGCTGAGTACAACGTTCTTGGGCAGAACAAAAGAAAGTAAGATAGGCAAGAAATCGACAGACTGCAGCCACCAGCGTTCTTATTCTACGTGAAGGGCGTCACTGACCGAATTGGTAAACAACTTCGCCAGGTTGACGTCCAGCCTGCCTTTCACAACTGCCGCAGGATGCAGGATGTGCTAGGTTCCATCAAGTACAAGGTGTTGCGTGACACAGTGAAGTCATGTATAAGGTGGAATGCCGGTGTGGATGAATGTACATCGGCGAGACCGGCAGGCCAACAGCACTTCGCAAACGGGAACATGAGCGGTACATTTGGCTAGGGAAACACAGTAAATCTGCTGTGGCCGAACACTGGCTAGACTGCGACAAGGAAATCAAATTTTGGCTGTCAGCTCCCAAGAGTCCGACAGGCCGCAACGACGACACGTGATTCGAGTTCTACCGACGAGTAACTGTCTGCGCCCGGCAGGAAGGAAAAAGGAGCCCACGCCTCAGTCGCCGATGACCACCAGTCATGGCTCACAATACTAGAAGAAATAGATCTACATCTACATCTACATCTACATGATTACGCTGCTATTCACAATAAAGTACCTTCAAGATGTCCACTCTCGAACGACGAGCGAGAAAAACCAGCACTTAAATTTTTCTGTGAGAGCTCTCATTTCTCTTACTTTATCGTCATCATTTTTTCTCCCTATGTAGGTGGGTGCCAACAGAATGGTTTCGGAATCGTAGTTGAAAACTGGTGATTGAAATTTCATGAGAAGATCTCGTCGCAACGAAAAATGCCTTTGTTTTAATGATTGCCACTCCAATTCACGTATCATATCTGTGGTACTGTCTCCCCTATTTCGCGATAATACAAAACGAGCTCCCTTCTTTGTACTTTTTCGTTGTCATCCGACAATTCCATCTGATGCGGATCCCACACCGCACAGCAATACCGTAGGATAGAGTGTACAAGCGTGATGTAAGCAGTCTCTTTAGTAGACCTGTTGCACCTTCTATGTCTTCTACCAATGAATCGCAATCTTTGGTTTGCTCTACCCACAACATTATCTATGTGATCGTTCCGATTTAGGTTATTTGTAATTGTAATCCCTAAGTATTTTGTTGAATTTACAGCCTTCAGATTTGTATGACTAATTGCGTAATCGAAATTTAGCCGATTTCTTTTACTATTCATGTGAATAGCTTCACACTTTTCTTTATTCAGGGTCGATTGCCACTTTTCGCACCACACAGATATCTTATCTAAATCATTTTGCAATTCGTTTTGGTCATCTGATGACTTTAAAAGAAGGTAAATGACAGCATCATCTGCAGACAATCTAAGACGGCTACTCAGATTGTCTCCTACGTCGTTAATATAGATCAGGAACAACAGAGGGCCTATAATACTTCCTCGGAGAACGCCGGATATTACTTCTCTTTTACTTGATGACTTTCAGTCAGTTACTACGAAATGTGACCTTTCTGACAGGAAATCACGAATCCAGTCGCACAAATGAGGCGATAATCCAAAAATATGGAATCAATTTGACATCCCCTGTCGATATCATTCATTATTTCATGAGTATAAAGAGCCAGTTGTGTTTCTCAGAGAACGATATTTTCTGAATCCGTGCTGACTGTGTCAATAAATTGTTTTCTTCGAGCTATCCTCAAAATGTTCGAATACAGTATATATTCCAAAACCCTACTGAAAATGGACGTTAGTGATATGGGCCTGCCTGTAATTCAACGGATTACTCCCACTTCCCTTTTGGGTGTTGGTGTGACTTGAACAATTTTCCAGTCTTTAGGTACGAATCTTTCTGTGAGCGGGCGGTTGTGTATAATTGCCAAGTGGAGCTACTGTATCTGCATACTCTGAGGGGAACCTGACTGGTATACAATCTGGACCGGAAGCCTTCCCTTTATTAAGTGATTTAAGCTGCTTTGCGACACCGAGGATATCTATTTCTATATCCCCCAGGCTGTGGCTAAGCCATGTCTCCGCAATATCCTTTCTTTCAGGAGTGCTAGTTCTCCAAGGTTTGCAGAAGAGCTTATGTAAAGTTTGGAAGGTAGGAGGCAAGGTACTGGCAGAAGTAAAGCTGTGAGGACGGGGCGTGAGTCGTGCTTGGGTAGCTCAGTTGGTAGAGCACTTGCCCGCGAAAGGCAAAGGTCCCGAGTTCGAGTGTCGGTCCGGCAAAGATTTTTAATCCGCCAGGAAGTTTCGTATCTATTTCTATGTTTTTCATCTTGGCAGTTGTTCTTGATTGTAATTCAGGAATATTTACTTCGTCTTCTTTGGTGAAGGAGTTTCGGAAAACCGTGTTTAATAACTCTGCTTTAGTGGCACTGTCATTAGTGACTTCACCGTTATTATCGCGTAGTGAAGGTATTGATTGCGTTTTGCCACTGGTGTGCTTTATGTACGACCAGAATCTCTTTGGGTTTTGTGCCAGATTTCGAGACAGAATTTCTTTGTGGAAATTATTAAAAGCATCTCGCATTGAAGTACGCGATATATCTCGAACTTCTGCAAAAACTTGACCTGTCTTGGGGATTTTGCGTTCTTTTAAATTTGGCATACTTTTCTCGCTGCTTCTGCAACTGCGATCTGACCCATTTGCGTACCATGGGGGATCAGTACCATCACTTATTAATTTATGTGGTATATATCTCTCAATTGCCGTCGATACTATCTATTTGAAACCATTCCACAACTTTTCTACGCTTACATGATCAGATCGGAAGGAGTGAAGACTGTCTCTTAAAAAGAGGTTAAGAACGTTTTTATCAGCTTTTTTAAATTGATAAACTTTGTTTCTTTTTGATGGTTATAAGTGTCACTATATTCACCCTAGTAGCAACTGCCTTGTGGTCACTAATCCCTGTATTCGTCAAGATACTCCCTATTTGTCCAGGATTATTTGTTGCTAAGAGGTCAAGTATGCTTTCGCAACCATTTACGC
The DNA here is from genome assembly GCF_023864345.2 of Schistocerca serialis cubense. Classification (NCBI taxonomy): domain Eukaryota; kingdom Metazoa; phylum Arthropoda; class Insecta; order Orthoptera; family Acrididae; genus Schistocerca; species Schistocerca serialis. The sequence goes on from NC_064641.1 coordinate 262,294,418, forward strand.
TTCGAGTGGGCTCAAGAACTAACTGTTCAAAATAATTTTCTGAGAAAGCGTTCAGTACAATTTCGGATGACGTTTTATGCCTGCCGCTGGCCTCCGATTGTCAGGTATAACCTCTACCCACACTACTTCGCAGGAACTGTCCACTTCTATTTCACTACAGGGCAAACTACTCGTACTTCTGACAGCAATAAATACTCCAATACCAACTGTATTTAATCTGTCCTTTCTGAACACTGTTATATAGTTTGAAAAAATTTCGGCTGAACTTATTTCCATCTTTAGCCAGCTTTCTGTACCTATACCTATTTGAGCTTCAGTGCTTTCTGTTAGGGCTTGGAACTCTGGTTCTTTCCCAACACCGTCCAGTTCCTTCCACACTCACTCCGCCGTAGTAACCTATTCCCACTCCATTCGCCTTAAGAAACTAATTATAACAACGACCTCTTAAAACTGTGACATAATGTCATGCTCAGTGAGCAGTGATGACAAGATATAGGTCCTAAGTGACTGCACAGATAAAACTAACCAGTAGACGCGGAAGAAGACCACTTGAACAGTGGCCAAACCGGTGGTTTCTCCAGTACAGTTTCTACATTATGGCACCGTACCAAACTCAGAAAACTTTTAGATCAACTGACTCTGGCCACGCAAGCCTACTCAATTAAATTTTAATGACCTTCAACAGTTAATAGAGCGTAGATATCACTGCAAAGTGGGTTTCCACAGCTGTAAAATGTGTAATGAGGTACTCATTTTACTAAGGATTGAAGCTTCTCTTGATGTTCTTACGCATTTGCGATTTAAAAATTTGGTTGTTTTAAAAGTCAGCCTTATTCAAATACGATTAGTTTTTGTTTGCATAAGGCTGATTTTCAAAACAACCCATTGTGTTATGAGGTATTTATGCAGCTACACCATCAACGGCTGTAAAAACGTTTATCAGCTGCTACTGTTTTCTCTCTGAATGGATTGACCTCTGATTTTGTTAAAAAATTTGAGATACCAATTTAATTTCTGTTGTATCAAACATAGACGCTTTAATACTGACTTAAATAGGCAAATATCCGTATTATATCAATGTTACTGATAATGATATTCGCCTATGTAAGTCATAATTAAGAGACCTATGTTCAACACATCAAGAAGCGAAATACTGTAATGAATTTTTACCAGTACCAGAAGATTCTCCATACTGACAGAAACCAATAGCAGCTGAAAAAAGTTTTAACATCAGCTGATGGTGTAGCTGCACAAGTGCGTCTTTTACCATCTACATCTTGCACAAGTACGGTCTGCAGCTGCAAGGATCAAAGGACTTGGAAGGGAGAAATGGCAAGTGAGAGAGACGGAGTTGCAGTCTTTCCCCGTACTGTTCAATCTGTCGTGCATTATAGGAAACTAAGGAAGAACTGGGAAAGGAAATTAAAGTTCAGGGATAAAAATGAAAACTTTAACATTCGCTGATGTCACTGCCGATATATTACATAGATACGATAAAGGAGTTGAAAGTTCAGTTGAATGTAATTGACAATTTTTAAAAGACGTAATTTTCAGCTTCCAGTTATTCACAAAGCCCACTTTTATAGTGGCAATATTCTCGTCCTCACATAATTCTTTCACTTACATACTTACCCATTGGAAGTGGACACTATGACGATGACGCGTATTATATAGCTTGATTTTTATTTTTGCATGTGGTACGCCATATGTTGAAATACTTCCGAACACCCTCAAGTATTGCGGAACTGACTACTAGTTGCCATGAGAGGCGGATCCGCCAATATAAAAGGCGGTGGAAATATTGTGTTCTCAGAAGAGAAGCAGTAACAGCGTGCAATAAATTAAATGTACATGCACTGTGTATCAAAAGTATCCGGACACCTGGCTAAAAATGAGTAACAATTTCATGGCACCCTCCATCGGTAATGCTGGAATTCAATGTGGTGTTGGCCCACCCTTAGACTTGATGACAGCTTCCACTCTAGAAGACATACGTTCAGTCAGGTGTCGGAAGGTTTCTTTGGGAATGGCAGCCCAGTCTTCACTCAGTGCTGCACTGAGAAGAGGTATCGATGTCGGTCGGTGAGGTCTGGCACGCAGTCGGCGTTCTAAAAGATCCCAAAGGTGTTCTATAGGATTCAGGTCAGGCCTCTGTGCAGGCCAGTACATTAAAGGGATGTTGTTGTCGTGTTACCACTCCGGCACAGGCGGTGCATTATGAATAGGAGCTCGATCGTGTTGAAAGATGCAGTCGCTATCTCCGAATTGCTCTTCAACAGTGGGAAGCAAGAAGGTGCTTAAAACATCAATGTAGATCTGTGCTGTGATAGTGCCACGCAAAACAACAAGGCGTGCAAACCCCCTCCATGAAAAACACGACCACACCACAACACCACCGCCTCCTAATTTTACTGTTGGCACAACACCCGCTGAAATAAGACGTAAACTGGGTATTCACCATACCCACAACCTGTCATCGGATCGCCACATTGTGTATCGTGATTCGTCACTCCACACGACGTTTTTCCGCTGTTCAATAGTCCAATTTTTACGCTCCTTACAACAAGCGAGGCATCGTTTGGCATTTACCGGCGCGATGCGTGTGGCTTATGAGCAGACGCTCGACCATGAAACCCAAGTTTTCTCACCTCCCGCCTAAATGTCATAGTACTTGCAGTGAATCCTGATGCAGTTTGGAATTCCTGAGTGATGGTCTGGATAGATGTCTGCCTATTACACATTACGACCCTCTTCAACTGTCAGTCATCATACGAGGTCGACCTGTACGCTTTTGTGCCGTACGTGTCCCTTCACGTTTCCACTTTGCTATCATGTCGGGAAAAGTGGACCTACGGATGTTTAGGAGTGTGGAAATCTCGCCTACAGACGTATGACGCAAGTGGACCAAAATCACTTGACCACGTTCGAAGTCCGTGAGTTCCGCAGAGCGCCCAACTCTGCTCTCTCACGATATCTAATGACTGCTGAGGTCGCTGATACGGAGTACGTGGCAGTAGGTGGCAGCACAATGCACCTAATTGAAAAACGTGTATTTTTGGGGGTGGCTGGACACTTTTGATCACATAGTCTATGCCACATTCGGCGGAAGTTCCGTCTAGGGAGTTTGGTTGTCTGGTGAGAGTCTTTTTACTTAACGCCACATCGGCGATTTTGGATCGATGAAATAATGATGAGGGTAACACACAGGCCCACTCAGGGGCAAAGAAAAGCCCCGGTGCAGCCAGGATCGAATCTGGGGCCCCATGATGATGGTCAGTAACGCTCACCAGAAGGTCACGAGTTGCTGACCAGTAGCAGCAGAACTGATGGGTCCGGACGCCTCAGTGACTAGGAGCGTGGACTAGTCGTTGGATGTCACCTGATAACAGATGCATCAGGAACATTTCAATCCTTCTTAAGCTGCCCATGTCTAGTGTTGGTGATGCGGCTGTGAAGTGGAAACGCGAAGTAACAACACAGCTAAACCAAGAGCACATACACCCATCCACTGACGGGGAGGGACAGTAGTGCATTGTGGATTGTGGCTGTAAAAATCAGCGATGGGAATCACTCGTGAGTTCCAAAGTGCTACCAGCAGTCCAGCTAGCACACTGACTATGCGCAGGGAGATAAAAAGAAAGGGGTACAATTGGCACGCAGATCCTTATAAGCCATATATTTTTACAAACAGTGCTAAGCGACTTTTCACACGGAGACAGCGAATGAGTGGAAACGAGCAATCTGACAGAAGGGCTTGGGTTTGGCATATGCCTGGAGAACTTTACCTGCCATGATGTGTTGTGCGCTCACGGAAACGCCCAGTGCGGAAGGGTATGAACACATTTTACATCTTTGTGCACTGCGTACAGTAGAGGTTCAAATGGCTCTGAGCACACTATGGGACTTAGCTTCTGAGGTCATCAGTCCCCTAGAAACTTAGAACTACTTAAACCTAACTAACCTAAGGACATCACACACATCCATGCCAGAGGCAGGATTCGAACCTGCGATCGTAGCGGTCGCGCGGTTCCAGACTGTAGCGCCTAGAACCGCTCGGCCACTCCGGCCGGCTACAGTAGAGGAACATTTCGAAAACGATGATCAATTGTATAAGGATGACCCTGTCATAAAACAGCCTCTTTGAGGCAACGGTTTGTGGACAACATTTCTGAAATAAACTGGCTTGATCAGAAAACCCGACATGAACCCAGTGGAACACTTCTGGGATGAGTTACAAAGTCGACCTCGCACCAGGCCCCAGCGTCCGATGTTAATTCCTTCTCTGGTTTGGTATCGCGAAGAAAAAGGCCTCTGTTCGTCCACAGACAATTCAGGCACGTCATTGAAATGTTGCCAGCAGAGTTCATCATAAAAGAGAACGGAAGACACACCCCTTATTAAAGTACAGTAATATGTGCCGGGATACTTTTGATCTGATAGTGTATGTTAGTGACGTGCTACAGTTTTCGTTGAAACACCCTATTTTTCCATTGTTCCACCTGAAAATTGCCAAAGGCTAAGTCGTAGAGGAAAAGCAAGGCTGGCCGACAGTAAACTGATCCAGATGGGGTCATGGGTTTTAATAGCTAGAAAGAGGTTTAGAGGCTTGCACAAAACCAGTATCAAGTGAAGAATATGGTGATAATTTTTAGCCCTGAGACATAACGCTTGCGTAGGGACCGTGAAGACAGGATTAGACTCACTATACCACGCACAGTGGCATGAAATACTTAAACGTGGTTCCATATTAAGTATCCTCTTCTATTGCACTTTAGAGTGGTTTGCATAGTACACGGGCTGCTTCCGCAGAGAAGTCAAATGTTTCAGGAGGTTGTCCCATTTTTATTGGGAAGAGAGGTATAGCTGTTACAACGTAACCCAAACAAGTAGTCACAACTGTTAAGGAAAGGCTACTGATTAAGTTCAGAGTTGATTTTCATAACGTACACGTCCGAATTCTCTTGAAAACAACACTTGTATATCTCCTGAGGTCATCGTGAATTATGGATGCAGCACTGTGGATAAATCGAATGATCAGTTCGTCTCATACGTTTACTTTTTCTTCGTCAACTTCGCCTTTTAACCATTTCCGCAGGCAAAAATCTAAAAGTCTGTTGACTTAAGTGGCCATGAACCGTGACCTTTTCGGTCGATGTATCTTCCAAGGGGAGGGGAGGAGTCCGATCAGGCGTCACATAACGACTAGAATGTGCAAACCCCCGTCATTCTACTGAACGTTCATCCTTTTAGCCAAAACAACCTAGACATTAATTCTGTAAGCTAGTTTTCAGGATAATTTAAGTAACAGAGTCCTGTAAGACGGTAAGGTAACACAACAGCTCCAGTCGACTGATTTTCTTTCCGGTCATGTAAACTCAATCACGACTTCACTACTTGAACTTCAAAACACGAAAGGCAAACAATAAATAAACCCATAGGAACTGGAGTGTCAACGCGCGAAATAAAAAGTTTTCTATGTAACCAGTTGTATCTCCATAACCAAGAAAAATTGTACGAATGCCATGCCGAATGTTTTATTCGAATTAATCTGCACTACTACTATTTACAGTATTTAGTATCCCTCCTCAACCACCGTGTAGACAAGGTGTCCCATCAATTTTGACAATGTTGATCACCCCAAATAACATTTTGTTCAGCAGCAAAATAAAAAAACGATATATCAAACAAATGTTATTTAGCTAACAGGGAAATGTCGGACACCAAATGGCTCAAATGGCTCTGAGCACTATGGGACTTAACGACTGTGGTCATCAGTCCCCTAGAACTTAGAACTACTTAAACCTAACTAACATAAGGACATCACACACATCCATGCCCGAGGCAGGATTCGAACCTGCGACCGTAGCGGCCACGCGGTTCCAGACTGTAGCGCCTAGAACCGCACGGCCACTCCGGCCGGCCTCAGACACCAAGATTGCCAGTCTTGTAACTTTGCTCCTTCCAAGATACGAACAGCAGTATGTCTTTTTAAACAGCAGCCAATATTCGCTAACCCACTTCTTCTTCTCAAGAGCTGTCCATAAATGCATCACGTATTCACGTTGACACAACATTCAGATAATAAGAAACAGAGACGGCAATCTTTAAAACTATTTTGTAGTGCTGAAATCCATTGTGGGAACATTCAATGACGCTCGACGTGGTGACCGTGCAGGGTGATACACTGGCCCGCCGGTTGTGTGGAAGAATTCATCGGCACTTCCAGTCGTAACTGTGTAATTGAATTACGGGCAGTCATGTTGACTGAAGTAATTGGAATACAGCAATGTACAACGTTTTCTACACACACACGAGTACTGTAAATAAAAAACATTATTGCAATTACTGTTCTGCTAACGTTCATTCTGCATAGATGAGCAGTACAATGTAGTCACTTTCACGGAGGACGGTTGACTGTATGATCGATGCGCATTTTCCACTTGTTTACTGTCAACTCCACGAGTGGACGAGTTGCGTTAACGTGGATACCTATCTTCACACAAAGTCAGTTTTATTTTACGTGTTCAATAACGTCATATTTATGTGAATGGTACGTGTGTGTATGTGTGTGTGTGTGTGTGTGTGTGTGTGTGTGTGTGTGTGTGTGCGTGTGTGTGTGTCTTGTAACAGTCGTCAGGCGCGTTTTCTCTGGTGTTTCAGCGTATGTTTGCATTGCATTGTGTAGCTGGGGTGTAGTCCTCATCGCGTCTTTCACGCATCGCCCAGTGTCGACGGAAAGCGTCCCATTATAAACAAAATGATTTCTAAAGCGGACTTTTACGTGCCCACACGAGAGAGTGGTCCCACATTTGTCTAGTCCAATATTGGTTTTAAGGCACGTATTAGCAGGGAAAGTATAAACACTATGAATAACGAGTTCTCCAGCAGCGACAGCACTGTCCTGGTCTGCGCTGACTGCTACCACCAAGCATCCAGCATCTAGCGCTACTGAGTTGCTCCTGGGATTCTGCTTATTCTCCGTGTTTAACTGTCCCTGTTAATAGATATAAATAAAACGAGTATCGGAATAGACAAATTTGGGAGCGCTCTATCAAATGGACACGTAAAATTACAATTTTGTTTGAAACTGGGAACGAACCGACGCTTTCTGTTGCCACTGGACGTCTCACGAAAGACGTGACAAGCAGTAATTGTTTGGGCTGACTCCAATGCAATGCAAAAATGAAGTTGCTTTTATCTGCCGAAACACTAGGGAAAAAGAGCCTGACGACTCTTAGGAGCCGGCCGGAGTGGCCGAGCGGTTCTAGGCGCTACAGTCTGGAACCGCGCGACCGCTACGGTCGCCGGTTCGAATCCTGCCTCGGGAATCGATGTGTGTGATGTCCTTACGTTAGTTAGGTTTAAGTAGTTCTAAGTTCTAGGGGACTGATGACCTCAGCTGTTAAGTCCCATAGTGTTCAGAGCCATTTGAACCATTTTTTTTACTCTTAGGAGAGACATATATTTACTTCAGATTTTTACACGATACTCTAGTAAACGTTAGGACGGACTAGATATATATGCGTGTGTGTGTAGATCTGACCGTTTATTAGAATAGCGTGTAAAAGTGTAAAATCTTGAAATAAATTGGTCTACTATTTTTCGAGTGTTTTATTAACATAATTTCCTCTTTACATATTATTATAAATATATTTATATACCAAATATATCAAAAAATATGTAGCCTAGGTCTGTGCAAACGCTTATTAGGGTATCGTGTAAAATTTTGAAGTAAATCGGTCAAGGACTTCTTGGGACTTTTGGTAACAACGTTAAACAACGCTGTGGCCTTGCACAGTAGTACAGATTTATATATACTGAAAAAAATATGTAGCCTGTATCCGTGCCAATGTTTACTAGACAATCCAGTTAAATTTTGAAGTAAATCGGTCAAGGAAGTTTCGAGATTTTTAAAGAAAGTATAGCAAGAATTTTTCGACAATTTTGGTAACAACCTTAAACAACGACTTTTCTTTATACAGTAGTGTACAGTAGATAAAACATTTGTGACAGAGACTGTTTTCTGTTTTCGAAACATTCAAGCGCTGTTGCGGTATCAGGACGAAATGGAGTGGTGTATTGTGTACAGGTGATAAAGATATTACGAAGACACTTGTAGAACGTTCGTTAGTGCCGTAGGACGTGTTCTGTCGTTGATAAGTAAGGAGTAACAGTTACGGCACTATTAAACCCACGGTGTTACTGGAAGGGGGACTCAGCAAGCATCGCTTCGCGAGAAAGTGACGCGTCGTGAAAAACACGGCGGCTGTGGCTGGCAGCGTTAGAAGCGTCGCGTCGCCTGTGGGTTAGGCATCCGCGTGGTACTCAGGCAGCGGGTAGCGCGCGCGGCGCAGGCGGTGGCCGCGGGTACTCACAGCTGAGCCGGGGCACGCGGCGGTGGGGGCAGGGCGTCGCGCGGGCTGCGGAGCGCGGCGGCGGCGTCGCCGAGAGCAGGCGGACAGGAGGCTGGGCGGTGTGCGGCGTCGGCGTCGCTGCTGCCAGCATCCCGGCCACACTGAGCCGCCGGCGGAGGCTGGCGGCCCGGCCCAGCCGCCGGCTGCGCACTCGCGCGCGGCGCACGCGGCGGTGGCGGGGGCGGCGTATCGAGCGCGGGGGCGGCGCGGCTGGCCGCACGCGGGGCACGGCTCGCTCTCTCCTGCGTGCTCAGCGTGCGCCCCACAGCCGCCAGCAACTGGGTCAATGGGGACGCTCAGCTGGCGTCGCGTGGCGTGGCCTACCGGGTTCGAGCCCCCGGCACTAGGCAGACTTTAGGCCCCAGGTTCGAGTCCCCGTCCGGGCCACAGTTTTAAACTGTCAGTAAGCACAGCGCAGAGCGAAAATACGTTCTGGAAAAAACCTCTGAGCCGTGCCGTGAGAATCGATGCGTAGCGGCACGCGCTTGGCTTCCACAGGCTCTACTCCGGGGAATGTCCGCCACCAGAAGGCGTGCGTGGCGCGCGCCAAGCTCTCTTGCGCTAGGTGCATATTGAGACGCATATGGCACGTGTGAAGCGAAACGACATTACAGCGCGACGTGTTCGGCACGCCCATGCGGTGCAGGCCTTTCACGTACTGAGGAGAACACAGTAAGTGTTGTAACCCTGCAACTTCGCTCATTGAAAGAGAGTTCAAAATAATCGAACACATGTCTTGCTTTATCCACAGATCTTCGACTGTTTCTAAAAAAACGACGTTTATAGTTTTATGCCATTTAGAGGTACTTTATGTGCCTTTTACCGCGGAATATCCTCAAACGAAATAATAGCACAGTGGTTAGCACTGCGTTTCTTTTTGTTTTTTTTTTAATTTTGCGCCCAGTGTTCGAAAATCGATTATTACTTTCATTTTTGTTTTTCATTTATATACATACGTTTGTAGAAGTTTACTAAACGAACGTTTTCCAGTGCGCGTAGATACAACGTTGTCCTTATTCGTCTACTAATAGTATGTAAGATGAATGAAATTTTTAAAAAAAACAGAAAACTATTTGAAATTGCTTTCGATGAAACTCCTGTAGCGTACCTTGATTCATAATCAATTGCAAGCGCCAGCTTTCGGAAAAGTGATCTGTCATGCATGATTTGTCCCAAGTTGTAATTATACAGTTAATACAACGCCCTTGTATCCCCTAATTTTATAAGAAACATTCTTGTAATAACCTTCTACAGCCATGACCGAGACACCATTTCTTGTGACGACATCGTGCAGTAAACGACACGGAAAGTACCTCAAAAAGACCTCAAAAACTTTGACCATCATTTTTTCAGAAACGGTCTAGCATCTATGGATAACGAAGGACACGTTTTCAGTTATTTTGACTCCTCTTCCACTGAGCGAAATTCCTGTGAAATCGGATGATGGTGCTTGCCGTGTTCTTCTCATGAGACATGTACACATTCTTTGGCAATTTGTAGCTTTATATGTTAGAATCGTGGTCAAGTGCTTATCCTCTCGCTAATGATCGTACTTATTATGATATTCACATTTAATTAGGACAGTGCGCCATATTCTAAAATGATTTTGCGTTTAGTGTCGTTTATGAAATGTAGCTAAAATACTGATTTTTTTCTTTAGACTTGGGAGTAGTTCTCTGTCTGCCTCCAGTCTCCAGAAAATGAATGTTATGTAGCGTGTTCACTTCTGACCTCAAGCACGTGAGCATGGAATATTCATTACATCCCTCATATGTTCTAAATCGGTCGACATATTGAATCGAGATTTTGGCAAGTGATGGCACGCAAAGAGGATTCAGCAGAATTTATAGTTTTTATTTATTTATTTTTTTGATACAGCACTGTAATTTTTAAGTCTTCGACAGCTAGTGAAAAGAGACTCCTAGTATGAAAATAAACATAAAAATACTTCTCTCGTGTTACTGAAAACCCACACAATGAGTTTTTCCATAAGCTATTGACCTATCTGCCCGCCAATTGCTTGTTTACTGGGACACGATTCTGTCGTAGTAGCTACTGAAAGATGAATTAGTGCAAATTATAAAGTGTCTTGACAAAAGATGCACAATTAAACCAGCCAACAACGGAAACGTAGCCGTTACTCATAGATGATGGTGCTTCTTCAAATGAAGAAAGATTAACAATTCACACAAGAACAATTCCCCAATTTTTTTGCCATTCCGGCGGAATCCCGGTAACCTATTTTATTTTTAATAGAGACCGACTATAATAGAAATTCACCAAACGATTTTCTTTCTGTTCTCTATCTGAGAAATATGAGAATATTGACGAGGATGTGCTTGACGTGGAAAAACGCGCACAGGACACACGTTGGTTGCTCACTTATGGCTTGCCAAAATGACGATGTGTGATTCGCGAGTAAAAGAGTTATTATTGAGAAAAGTAGACAATTGATTCGCTGCACAACACGATGGTCAGTTTAATGTCAGCAGCTGAGAACAAAGCGCGACAGGAATGTGGAAGCTAGCCAATGTGTCTTGAGATGCGGAGAGTTCACGCCGTTCGAAAAACATTTTCATGAATGTAGGTCTGCCTCTGTCAGCAATACATTTCAACAAAATAAATATATCAAACCACCAAACTCTTTCAGGATAGTCACGCTTCGGAATAATATAGACCACATTCTTCGTTAGTGAAGCCTGTTGTATAGTTAATTTATTGGTGCTGATTGCGTTTATGCAACCACTGAAATTTTTTTTCGACATCAGGTACCAATTAAAACATTGACATTCGTGGGAGTTTCTCCAATGTTCCTAGCTTACAGTGAAGATGTGATACCCGCACGCATAGAGGCTAACGTCTCTTATTACATTCATATCCACGCAATCATAGTGAAAGTTATATATTTCAGATCTTAGACGCTTTTTACGATGAACAAAAAGAAGACACATCCATGGAAATACGCACTTTCCGAATTTTTGTAACATATCATACAGATGCGCCAGTATACCAGGCAGCACATAGACAACCTTGTTTCATTGTATAATATTTAAAATTTCCTGCCTTTTTTCTTGATCGCATAATTTTTTATATTCATTACTATTTCACTACCCTCACGATGAGTACTCTGCCCCTTTTTTATTATATGAAAACATTGCGCAATCACAAGATGTAATCCCAGTGGAAGGTATTGAATAGTGCTTTGTTTTTGACAAAATAAAAACAATAACGTAACAAAAAACCAAAGCTATACAGATGTAAATAACTGTAAAATACTAATGAAATACATCGAGAGCTTACATGGCGAAAAAAGAAATACTACCCACCTTCAAAGTTCAGAAGTAAGGAAATATTGTTTTGACGGCCAAAACCACCACAGCCAATATCCGCGGTGTCGAAGCGAGCACGTGGGACGACTGCTTTCCCGCTCGCCACCTCACCTCTCCCGCTGTGCTAGAGTGAGGCGTGGCTCGAGAAACTGTTCCACAACCACAACACCACGCGACCGGTCGCAGGCGCAAATCGCGTCATCGCCGCGTCGTGTCCAATTTTGCGCGGTCTTACTGGAACTCGGTCAGTTACAAAAACGCGCGTTGCCCTGCGCCCCGCCACACGCGCTTTGTGCCTTTCATTTTGTGCCTAGCCTTAGCAAGGGACTCACGAAGCAGGGGGCAGTCGGCACTAAGACCTGCTTGATTGGAGGGAAGAATCTACTAGCGCCCGGGGAGAACACGCGTGTGCCATCATCCTGTTTCCTAGGAGCTTCGATCAGTGGAAGAGGAATCGAAATAAGGAACACGTGGCACGGCTTATCCGTAAATACTCGTCCGTTTCTGAGAAAACGTCCAAGTTTTCGAGGTGTTTTCGAGGTACTGTCTGTGCTTTTCACTGCGCAATGTTCTGGCGAAATAGTGGCTCAGTGATAAGCGTTACGGCTTCTTCATTTTGCGCTCAGTGTTCGAAACCCGATTAACGCTTGTATTTTCTCTTCTTCTTCTTCTTCTTTCGTTTCACCCTCTTTGGGGTACGCTGGATCATTCATTTCTTTGTGCATTGTTCTTTTCTTAGGGCCCAGTATTTCTTTATTCTTTCTGATCTTCTTCTCGTCTCTTCTTCCGAGATGAAGGATTTGGACTTTTGTGTGGATTTGTCTTGGAACTTTATGTTTTCATCTTTACCAATTAATTTAGCAGTTCGATCAATAAGTGATTTTTCTGAAATATTTAATTCCACTAGGTCTTTCTCAGTTTCTTTAAACCAGTTGGGCTTCGTTTTTCGGTTTTTATTGTTATTATATCCGTAGAAGGTTACTACACTCATGTTTTTTATCAAATTAGCGGATAAAAGGGCGTTATATTAATTGTAAAATTACAACTGGATTTCGCAATAAGTGCCACACATTTATCACATATTTCTGTAGGCATGTTATGGGGTTTCAATCTTTTTAAATTCTCATGTTCTGATATATCATTCTCAAATCAGTTCTTACATTAATTCTTGTATTTTATTCATATGTTGATTATTCTTCGTGAAGTTTTGTTGCATTCCAGATAATCCGAACACTGAGAGCATCGCGCGAAGGCAGGTTTGCCACGTGACATTTCGTCGCGTGAATCTCACTCGGGAAAGAAACATCGTTAACACTGGTGAAGATTTCGCGTTTTGGCAATAATTTCGTGGCAAATCATGTATAACGGATCACATTTCCGAAGACAGGCTCTTGCAGTTGATGATAAATCAAAATACACTACAGGAATTTCACCGAAAACAATTACAAATAATGGACTCTCCTTTCTTTATTCGTTCATCTGCCATACAATTATCAGAAGAATAAGGACAACGTTATATCAACATATAGTGGGAAACATTCGTTTAGTAATCTTTTACAGATATGGGTATGTAAACGAAAAGAAAAATGAAAGTAATGATTGGATTTGGAACACGGGGCGCCAAATTAAGAAGCCGCGAGGCTAGCCCCTGTGCCACTATTTCATCCGAAGAAGCTATTTCGTCCGAAGAAGTCATACAGTGAAACGCACATAAAGTGCCTGGAAAAGACCTAGAAAACTTTGACGGTCGTTTTTTCAGAAACGGTCGAGTATCGATACATGTTGTCTTATTTTGACTATTTTGACGCCTCTTCCACTGAGAAGTTTCTGGGAAATCTGTTCGTGGCACTTGGCGTGTTCTCCTCGTAATTCCGAGGTTTACTCTCGACTTTCAATGAGCAGTCTGTCCTGGTGCAACGAGATGACTGGGCCGAGCGGAGAAGCATGTTACTGGCCAAATGGAATCAGCTGCCCAACTTGAGCTGCCGATCCATGACGCTTTCCGTCTGGGCGACGGACACGCAGCCTGAGCCCGCCCTGTAGCGCGGCACCAGGAAGACACCAGTTCAGCCGCTGCCCGCCTGTCGAGACGTGGACAGGAGACCGTGTGGGGAGCAGCCCACGGCGGAGGGAGCCGTTCGCCTGTGGCGAAGCCTACTGCACCTAGGCGAATCTTCTATTGTAAAATGCAAACCGCTGGAAATGCCACAATTAATAAAATATTCCGGGCTATTACGCCCTGGCCGAATCAATGTTCGGTGAATGATTTTCAGATCTTATATGCTTGAAGAAAATCGAAACAAATGGTAGTGTAGTTTGAGACTTCCTGGCAGATTGAAACTATGTGTCGGACCACACTCGAACATGGGACCATTTCCTCTCAGGGGCAAGTGCTCTACCGACTGAGCAAGCATGACCCCCCCCCCCCCTTCTCGCCCCTTTGCTCTCACAGGTTTATTTCCCCCCATTACCATCCAAACTGCACAGACGTTCTCATGTGTACTTCGCGGGACTAGCACTCCTGGGAGAAAGTATACTGCAGAGACGTGGCTTAGCCGCAGCCTGGGAGTTTGATACGCAGTCAGCCGTCAGTAACTGTTTGGGGAGTGAAAAGACTGGGCGACGGTAACTGAACATCATTCTAAATAGCTGCACAATTTATTTTACCTCCCGGCATAGCGTAAAATTCCAAAAGGATTACAATTTTATTAGTATACAAGTAATAGCAAAGTACAACTCGGTGGCACCTCTGGAAACAGGACCCAAGCCCACAAGTCGCCCACTAGACTGGAGGCGCCACAGTACATACTCATCAGCATACGCGAACACAGCACACGTATCTTAAAAACAAATCCAAAAGCGTAAGAACATAGGCCGACCTGCCCAGTTAATAAAAGTTTAAGAAAAAGATAAATTTCTATTAAGATAATAAAATTTACAAACTCTTCCCCTTAACACAATGCAACACAATGAACTTTAAATAACAAACCCCACCAAAATTTGTCAATGGCCTCTAAATTCCCAGAAAGTCAGTAAAAATTACGAACACGGTACAGACTTTGAGTACAGGAAATTTTGCTCACTAACAAGCCGGACACAATTAGCAGAACTAATCATTAACACCGTACAAGGTAATCTCGACAGGACAAACATTTTTCACTACCGACACTGTGGTGTCACCGCCAGACACCACACTTGCTAGGTGGTAGCTTAAATCGACCGCGGTCCATTTAGTACATGTCGGACCCGCGTGTCGCCACTGTGTAATTGCAGACCTAGCGCCACCACCAAGGCAGGTCTCGTGATACGAGAGAGCACTCGCCCCAGTTGTACGAGAACCTAGCTACCGCCCAGTTGTACGAGAACCTAGCTACCGCCCAGTTGTACGAAGCCTTTCTCTCTCAATAGCCGAGAGACAGAATAGCCATCAGCTAAGTTAATGGCTACGAACTAGCAAGGCGCCATTTGTATCAGTGCCTATAGCTTACGAGTATTCAAGAGAGATGTATTCCAAGGACTAATAAAAAGATAAGTAATAAGCATCTACATACTTTTCTTCTTATTCATTTATAAGTTCTCATGTTCCAGACTTCACGCCCGTCTGCGTTAGCCTTGCGTGCCCTATCGGCTACAGCGTTAGTCTAGCTTGCCTTTTCAGCCATCTCAACTTCACGGTGTCGGCCCAGCTACCGACACAACATTGGCGACGAATTAAAGTTCTTTCTGATTGCTTACATTTAATTGTGTAATGGCTTCGCCACATTCTCCAGATGTACTGTCCGAATTTTATCGCTTGCAGACTCAGCAGACGCAGGCGTTACTGGATGCCCTTGGACAGCTCGTCCAGGGTCAACGTACCATTCAAACCGATGCGGCCGCCGCCGCTTCTTCGCTACCGCTGCCACTAAACGCTGTTGCACCTCCCTTTCGACCATACGTGGCAGCCGATGAGACCTGGCACGAGTGGTCTCGCCAGTTCAACTTTCATCTGGCTGCCTACAGAATTCAAGGTAATGAGCGGCAGCCGTTTTTGCTTTCTTGTGTCGGTGTGTCCACATACCGTGTGATAGTGAAATTGTTTCCCCGACGCGACGTAGCAACTCTGTCCTACGAGGAAATTTTGTCTGCATTAGATGCCTATTTCAAAGAAACAGTTAATGTGGTTGCAAAACGGTATACGTTCTTTCGTACAACACGTACGGCCGGTCAAACTAATAGGGAGTGGGTAGCAACATTGCAAGGACTTACTAGGGACTGTGCCTTTGAATGTGACTGTGGTCTTTCTTATTCAGATACAATGGTGCGTGATGCAATTGCACAGAACGTTTCTGATGTTCGCATACGGGAGCAAATTTTGAAACTAGTTAATCCCTCCCTTCAACAAGTGATAGACATATTGGATAGACAAGACACACTTGACTGTGCTCAGGAATCTTTTGAAACTTCGCCAGCCGTGTGTAACATTAACCGGCCCGCTGGACGCGCTGCGCGGCCCGGTCACCGGGCCTCGCGCACGTCCGCACAACTGCCATCGCACAAACAAACGCAGCTGCCGCCGCGCGCTAAGCCACGTGTGCCGCGCCAGCCCACAAATGTAGTGAAATCGTGCCCGCGGTGTGCTACTAGACATTCGCGTGAACATTGCCCGTCACGCCAAGCTATTTGTTTTTTCTGTAATAAGACAGGACATGTTCAAAGTGTTTGCCAGAAAAAGCTCAGATCAGACAATCACAATCATTCCAGGCCCTTTGCTTCGCGCCGGAATCGAACCAAGGACACTCAGGCTCGTGGACCTTCGCCTATGGACATTCATGTCGTTAATTCCACTTCGTCCAGTGACACTTTCTCTAACAGTGACTGTGTTCGTCCCACAAAACCTGTGCGTCGACGTCGCCGGAAATCACGTCAATTAGCAAGTGATTCTGTACCAGTGTCTATTCAAATTGCACAAAACAGTCGCTCTTGTCGTCAGCAGAACAATAAACTTTTTGTGGACTTAGACTTTGAAGGCAAAGTGATACCATTCCAGCTCGATACCGGAGCTGCAGTTTCATTGCTCAATCATGACACGTACAAACAACTGGGCAAACCTCCGTTGCGTTCCGCAAATGTTAAGCTAAGTACATATTCAGGACAGAAAATTCCTGTGTTAGGACAGTGCAGCCTTCTTGCAACATACAAGGGACAAACAAAACTTGTGTCATTTTACGTTCTTCGTTCTTCTTCTGCAGTGAACTTGTTTGGTCTCGATTTATTTCAGTTGTTTAACATGTCTATTGTAAATCAGGTCCTATCAGTGAATCAGACTGTGCCTACAGACAGTGTTTCTCGGCTGTGTGACGAATTTGCAGACATTTTTGCACCGGGCTTAGGTTGCGCTAAAAACTATGAAGCACATTTAGAACTGAAGGTAAACGCGCAACCGAAATTTTTCAGGGCGCGCAATGTTCCCCACGCATTGCGTGATGAGGTCGCAAGAACGTTACACGATCTCGAATCACAGGGTGTAATTGAACGTGTGCAAGCTTCTCTCTGGGCCTCACCCTTAGTAATTTTGCCAAAACCTTCCGGAAAATTGAGACTTTGCGTGGACTTCAAGGCCACAGTGAATCCACAACTAGTGACTGCTACTTTTCCTTTGCCCCGCCCGGAAGATCTTTTTGCTAAACTGTGCCCGGGAAAATATTTTTCAAAGTTGGACCTAGCCGATGCGTACTTGCAAATACCGGTGGACGACGAATCCCAGCGCGTATTGGTGGTTAACACGCATCTTGGATTGTACCGCTTCAAAAGACTGCCATTCGGGTGTGCATCCGCCCCTGCCTTGTTTCAGCAATATTTACAAACTATTTGTGCGTCGGTCCCTACTGCAGCCAACTATCTGGACGATATAGTGATCTCCGGACAGACAGAAGAAGATCATCTTGCGAACTTACGAACATTATTTCAGGTCTTGCGGCAAAATGGTCTTCGCTTGAGGAAGGACAAATGTGTGTTTTTTGCTCGTGACTTACCATACCTGGGACATGTCATTAATGCCCAAGGCATACATCCGAGTCCAGAGCACCTCCGTGCCATACAAGAATTGCCTTCCCCTCACAATGTGAAACAGCTACAGAGTGTGAGTGAATGTGCGCAATGCCTCTTTCATTTCAGCTCCGCTTCATCGCTTACGCCGTACAGGTGTTCCGTTTCTCTGGACGACGGAATGCGAACGCGCCTTTCGCCAGTTGAAATCGGCGTTGCTTTCTAATACTTGCCTTACGCCATTCGATCCCCGGAAACCCCTTTTGTTGATGGTAGATGCCTCGGATTTCGGGATCGGTGCTGTGCTTGCGCACAAAGTTGGCTCGCATGATCGCCCTATTGCCTTTGCGTCCAAATTGCTCTCGTCTGCGCAAAGAAATTATTCACAGATAGAGAAAGAAGCTTTGGCTCTCGTGTTTGGTGTTACTAAGTTCCATGATTTCTTGTATGGTCGTCACTTTACCATCATCACAGACCACAAACCTTTGACATCGCTTTTTCATCCGACCAAGCCTGTACCTCCCCGTACAGCGCAGAAATTCATTCGCTGGTCTATTTTCCTCTCGCAGTACCGCTACGATATCTTGTATCGGTCCACTGCTAAGCACGGAAACGCCGATGCGTTGTCCCGTTTGCCTGTTGGTGAGGATGAAGCATTCGATTCTTCCGAACTTGCTTGCATGTTCATTGATTCGGAAACCGATGAAGTGGTCGAATCGTTTCCGATTGATTTTCGTCGTGTCGCTACAGCCACAGCTGCTGACCCTGTCCTTGCTACTGTTTTACGTTTTGTTGCTACGCAATGGCCTTTGTCAAAGTCTCGGATCGAGGATCCGTTGGTTCGCCGATTTTTTGCTCATAGGAGAGACTTTTTGTTCGACGTGGTGTTTTGTTGTTGCGTTCTGATAATGATCAGTCCAGAGTCGTGGTCCCACGTTCGTTACAGTCCTCTGTTTTACGGCTTCTTCACCAAGGACATTGGGGTATAGTGCGAACGAAACAACTTGCTCGTCAGCACTGTACTTGGTTCGGAATCGATGCTGCGATTACGAATGTGTGTTCTTCGTGCCCGGCGTGTGCCGAACAACAGTCCGCACCGCCGCGGAAAGTCTTTGCGTGGCCAAAAGCCACTTCCCCTTGGCAACGCTTGCACATTGATTTTGCTGGTCCATTCTGGAATGCTCGATGGTTGGTTCTGGTTGACGCCTTCAGTAATTTTCCTTTTGTTGTCCGGATGTCTTCCACGACGTCCTCCGCCACCATCCAAGCGTTGTCTGCTATCTTTTGCATTGAAGGTCTTCCGCAGACTATTGTTTCCGACAATGGCCCACAATTCATGTCCGCAGAATTTCAGTCATTCTGCCAGGCCAATGGTATTCAACATCTGACATCCGCGCCGTTTTCGCCTCAGTCCAACGGTGCCGCTGAACGATTGGTCCGGACTTTCAAGTCACAGATGTTGAAATTGAAAGAGTCGCATTCTCAGGAGGACGCATTGTTGCTCTTTTTGTCTTCGTATCACTCTCAGCCCCGAGATGGTCGCTCGCCGGCTGAGTTGCTCCACGGTCGTCCTCATCGCACCTTGATGTCTTTGCTGCCTCCGCCGCATCAGGTTCCTGTGCAGCGGCAGACTCCTGCTTTTGCTCCAGGCGACGTTGTATTTTATCGCAACTATCGAGGTTCACGGCGTTGGCTCGCAGGGCGCATTCTTCGCTGCCTCGGCCGCGCGATGTATTTGGTTTTGGGGGCCTCTGGTGAGGTGCGTCGGCATCTCAATCAGCTGCGCCTCTGTCGTCGCTCGGGTTCTGCCGCTCCCCGTCTGCTTTCAGCGACGGTGCCGTCCGGTCAGCGCCCTGGGGACCCATCTACTGGCTCGCCTCATCCCCAGGTGTTACCGACGATGCCTTCCATTTTGCCCCATGGCGACGCGTCGCCGCCGCCGCAGCAGCAGCAGCCGCCGCCGCCGCCGCTTGTTCTCCCGCCAGCGCCGCCCGCATTCGACGCTTCGTTGCAGCCGCCAAGCGCCTCCCCGGGTCACGCGCCGCCGATCGCTTCCCGTGACCAGCTGTCCTCCGCCATGGAACTCCCGCCCGCTCCGGACCACATGACGTCATCGCGCGTCGGCTACCCCGACGCTATGGAGGTTGACCCTTCGGTCCCTCCAGTCTCTTTACGGGCGCATACACCGCATGTTGACGTGCACCCTGGACTAGTTTTTCAGGCGTTTCCTAGCTCCCCTCGGACCGTATGGCCGGGTGCGGGTGGCACAGCCTCGCCTGTTGTTAGGCTCCCCACCTCATCGCATACGTCAACATGTGGTCCTCCCCACGGCGGGCGGAAGCCTTATCACACGACCGTTCGCCGATTTGCGGGGGAGGAATGTGGTGTCACCGCCAGACACCACACTTGCTAGGTGGTAGCTTAAATCGACCGCGGTCCATTTAGTACATGTCGGACCCGCGTGTCGCCACTGTGTAATTGCAGACCTAGCGCCACCACCAAGGCAGGTCTCGTGATACGAGAGAGCACTCGCCCCAGTTGTACGAGAACCTAGCTACCGCCCAGTTGTACGAGAACCTAGCTACCGCCCAGTTGTACGAAGCCTTTCTCTCTCAATAGCCGAGAGACAGAATAGCCATCAGCTAAGTTAATGGCTACGAACTAGCAAGGCGCCATTTGTATCAGTGCCTATAGCTTACGAGTATTCAAGAGAGATGTATTCCAAGGACTAATAAAAAGATAAGTAATAAGCATCTACATACTTTTCTTCTTATTCATTTATAAGTTCTCATGTTCCAGACTTCACGCCCGTCTGCGTTAGCCTTGCGTGCCCTATCGGCTACAGCGTTAGTCTAGCTTGCCTTTTCAGCCATCTCAACTTCACGGTGTCGGCCCAGCTACCGACACAACAGACACAATTTAAATAACTCCCGAAAGATCGTTTTGTACACAGAGACCATAATAAATTACTTTTATCAACATCCAGAGCAAGAGACTAAGCTATATCACGGAGAGGAAGCTGTTCTCCTTGAACCTTTAGAATTAACAGCGCCGCTGGATACTACACCTTAAAGGTGGTCAGAACAATGACATATTAAAGATAATGCCATCAATACAGCCGACACAGTGCCGCAGCACAGTCACAATTTAACCAGTATATAACACTCTGACCCGGTATAGTCCTCTGGCAGGAATCTACTGCTAATAGTTGATTCGCAATTTATAAAATATTGCGGGCTATTACGCCGCGGTCGAGTCAATTTCATATCATTGTCATAAAGCAGTATGAAGCAAATCTAAAAAAAAAAGTCAAATAGAATATTTGTCGATTATTAACGTAGTTGTCTCTGAAACACTTATTGACTTACTGGTTACAAGAACAACACTGAAAAAGAACTCATAACATTTTAGCGCCTTTCAAATATCAGTAGAAGTGCTGGAAGGTGAAGAGTTTCCAACAATTCAGTACGATTTGTCACGCGTACATTATCTGGAAAGTCATTGTACTTATAATACAAGGCCCGAAGATACAGAGTTATGTTAAAATTACTGTAGATCTAGTTTTCTTGTATAATACACGCTGCAGATCCAGTAAATGAAAACTGTACTCAATTGCAAAACGCTAGTTTCAGTGTCGCCGATATTTCGGCAGTAGAGTAAAACTGTCGTATTATAGTCTATTAACAGTAGAAACTACGAGCGCTGACGATGCTGCCGCCGTCTCATAGAGAAGAAAGTCGAAATTCGTACGTTTCACGGAATGGTAACATTTCTGTGGTCGGCCTTCCGATTATTGAAAATGTCCTGTTTCCGACCGTGATGAAATATCAGTACCTAATAAGCTAGAGCAAATTATTTGTCAGTAATATATTATTCTATTTTTGTGATATGTGTAAATTTTTATTTAGAGCTGTTGAAAGAAGGTCAGCCACGCTCAGCAGTCAAGGGAGTAGTCTCTGTTTTCGGAGTGAGTGGACTGTGGACCACGTCGTACTCACCTACCAATGAAGCTGACTTGTATTTAACGCGAATGCAGAGTGGTGACGACGACGATCCTCTTGAGAGGTACACCTTAAAGGTGTCTTCTATTAGTCCATCTCCTCCCTCCCCTTCTCTCTGTCCATCTCCTCCTCCCCCTCTCTATCTCTTTTCTGCTCCCCCTCTCTTTGTCCATTCCTCCCTCCTCTCTCCAGCTGCTCCTTCCCCGCTCTGTCTAGCTTCTTTCCCCCCTCTAAGTCAGTTTCCTCCCCTCTCTTCCTCCTCCCCTCTATTCCTCCTCCCCTCTATTCCTCCTCCCCTCTATTCTTCCTCCCCTCTATTCCTCCTCCCCTATATTTCCTTCTCCCCTGTATTTCCTCCTCCCCTGTATTTCCTCCTACCCTGTGATTCCTCCTCCCATAGATTTCCTCCTCCCTTAGATTTTCTCCTCCCCTCTATTTCCTCCTCCCCTCTATTTCCTCTTCACCTCTCAAGTCCAACTCCTCTTTCCTCTCTCTCAATCGAATTCTTCCTCTTTCCTTTCTCTGCCCACCTCATCCTCCCACTTCTATCCATCTCCTCCCCTCTCTCCCTTTGTCCAGCACCCCTCGCCCCTCTATCTCCTCCTCCCCCTCTATCTCTGTCCATCTCCTCCTATTCCCTTTCTCTGTCCATGTCCTCTTCCCATTTCTCTGCTCATCTCCTCATCTCCACTCTATCTCTCTCTCTCTTTCGTCTCTTCCACCACCCTCCCTCTATCCCTCTCTTCCTCTTTCCTTTCTCTGTGCATCGCCTCCTCTCCCCTCTCCCTGTCTATCTCCTCCTCTTCTATTCATTTCCACCTACTCCTCTCTCTGTCCATCTCGTCCTCTCCCTATCTGTATCCATCCTCTCCTTCCCCCTCTCTGTTCCTCTCTCCCTATACTCCCTTCTATCTCCACGGTTCTGACCCCCTGCCACGGACTCAAATTATAGATTTGGTCCTCCCCATAACTGGTACTTTTCGTATCCAAAAATCATAGTTTTTCTGGGTTTTTCTCAGGAAACGCCCATGAACAAATGGTCCTTTTATAAGATGCCTAAGTTCTACCCTATACGATACCTAATGGTAAAGAAGCAACCGATTTGCTTAATTTACCCTTGTGAGGAGGGAGTGTATAATGTTTAAATTCTCACCCTGTATTGTCCATTCTTGCGATAGCTATACTAATGGTTGCTAGGCGAAGGGCTATCCCAAACAATTGACCTGTTACCTCTATTATCAATAGAGCGCAAGATATGGCTCCCTGAAAAATCGCATTTTTGCGCACTCCTTTTTCGAACATATTGGTCCCGTATACTGTGGTGCACGTATAGATTACAAAAAGCCCTTCGCTGAACGGTCGTTGTGTCAACTACCACACAAAGATCAAGGGTTCTTATTTCGGTATAGCGATTTTACCTGTTTGGAGGACTGTGTCGAAGTAAATTCAGCTTCTTGAATATTAGTGAGGGGCTGCTAACAGCAGACCCTCCATACTGGTTCCACATCACAGAGGAGGCACAACAGTAGGTGGGATCCAAGTAACCTCAGGGCTTTGTTTACTGTATAAATGCCCACACATAGGGACTAAATTGGCCTGTAATGGTGCTAGAAATCAACAATGTTAGGCTTATTTTCTTACAGTAGAAACGTTTGGATAAGACTCCCCTCTCCTAATGAACAATCTCAGAAAGAGATACTCAAGTAATGTAGCTTTGATAGACGTTGCTATCTTCGTTCTTCCGTATGTTCACTTATTAAGTTGTACTTGAGGGATATTACACTCCTGGAAATGGAAAAAAGAACACATTGACACCGGTGTGTCAGACCCACCATACTTGCTCCGGACACTGCGAGAGGGCTGTACAAGCAATGATCACACGCACGGCACAGCGGACACACCAGGAACCGCGGTGTTGGCCGTCGAATGGCGCTAGCTGTGCAGCATTTGTACACCGCCGCCGTCAGTGTAAGCCAGTTTGCCGTGGCATACGGAGCTCCATCGCAGTCTTTAACACTGGTAGCATGCCGCGACAGCGTGGACGTGAACCGTATGTGCAGTTGACGGACTTTGAGCGAGGGCGTATAGTGGGCATGCGGGAGGCCGGGTGGACGTACCGCCGAATTGCTCAACACGTGGGGCGTGAGGTCTCCACAGTACATCGATGTTGTCGGCAGTGGTCGGCGGAAGGTGCACGTGCCCGTCGACCTGGGGCCGGACCGCAGCGACGCACGGATGCACGCCAAGACCGTAGGATCCTACGCAGTGCCGTAGGGGACCGCACCGCCAGTTCCCAGCAAATTAGGGACACTGTTGCTCCTGGGGTATCGGCGAGGACCATTCGCAACCGTCTCCATGAAGCTGGGCTACGGTCCCGCACACCGTTAGGCCGTCTTCCGCTCACGCCCCAACATCGTGCAGCCCGCCTCCAGTGGTGTCGCGACAGGCGTGAATGGAGGGACGAATGGAGACGTGTCGTCTTCAGCGATGAGAGTCGCTTCTGCCTTGTGCCAATGATGGTCGTATGCTTGTTTGGCGCCGTGCAGGTGAGCGCCACAATCAGGACTGCATACGACCGAGGCACACAGGGCCAACACCCGGCATCATGGTGTGGGGAGCGATCTCCTACACTGGCCGTACACCACTGGTGATCGTCGAGGGGACACTGAATAGTGGACGGTACATCCAAACCGTCATCGAACCCATCGTTCTACCATTCCTAGACCGGCAAGGGAACTTGCTGTTCCAACAGGACAATGCACGTCCGCATGTATCCCGTGCCACCCAACGTGCTCTAGAAGGTGTAAGTCAACTACCCTGGCCAGCAAGATCTCCGGATCTGTCACCCATTGAGCATGTTTGGGACTGGATGAAGCGTCGTCTCACGCGGTCTGCACGTCCAGCACGAACGCTGGTCCAACTGAGGCGCCAGGTGGAAATGGCATGGCAAGCCGTTCCACAGGACTACATCCAGCATCTCTACGATCGTCTCCACGGGAGAATAGCAGCCTGCATTGCTGCGAAAGGTGGAGATACACTGTACTAGTGCCAACATTGTGCATGCTCTGTTGCCTGTGTCTATGTGCCTGTGGTTCTGTCAGTGTGATCATGTGATGTATCTGACCCCAGGAATGTGTCAATAAAGTTTCCCCTTCCTGGGACAATGAATTCACGGTGTTCTTATTTCAATTTCCAGGAGTGTATTTTCACTGACAAGATGACGTAAAACCGCAGAGAATGAGCAGCAAAGATGAAAAACAAACACTTTATAGCTCGTTAAGAATTTTTAGTGCCAAGAACTAGTTTTGAAGACGAATGATAGTTCTGAAGAGGATTTTGATTTCTTAGAAGATTTTTCATTTGGTTTTTATTGTTTCTCCTCTTTTTTACATTCATATACCCTTGGTTCGTATGTATTATATCTCATTATTTCCATTATGAAAAGAAAGAAATTCATGCCAAGAGCTGAAGCAGACCTTGCAATTTATCGCGACTGCAAGGTGGGCTATATGAGAGGAAAGAACGTGCATTCAAACTAACTCACAAAAATATTTTGGGGGTAGTACCATTACCTACTAACGTATGGTCGCTGGGTGCTTGGTACGATCCTAGCTACGATTTAGATTCGGAATAACTGTGGTGGCTGAAGCCTTCTGGTATAGCGAATCTGCAACTACTTCTACATGGATACTCTGCAAATCACAATTAAGTGCCTAGCAGAGAGTTCATCGAACCACCTCCACTATAATTCTCTATCATTCCAATCTCGAAAGCGCGCGGAAAAAACGAACAGCTATATCTTTCCATGCGAACTCTGATTTCCTTTATTTTATTATGATGATCGTTTCTCTTAAAGTAGGTTGGCGCCAACAAAATATTTTCGCATTCGGAGGAGAAAGCTTGCAATTCAAATTGCACGAGAAGATACTGCCGCCACGAAAAAGGCCTTCGTTTTAATGATGTACACATCAAATCCTGTATCATGTCAATGACAGTCTCTTCCCTATTTCTCGATAGTACAAAACATGCTGCTCTTCTTTGAACTTTCTCGATGTACTCCGTTAATTTTAGCTGGTAACGATCCTTGACCGCGCAGCAATATCCCAAAAGAGGATGGACAAGCTTAGCGTAGACAGTCTTTTTAGTAGACCTGTTGTATTTTCTGTTCTGTAAGTAAAACGTAGTCTTTGGTTAGCCTTCCCCACAACATTTTCTATGTGTTCTTTCCAACTTAAGTTGTTCGTAATTTCAATTCCTAGATATTTAGTTGAATTTACGGCCTTCAGACCTAAGCCTAAGTTTAACGGATTCCTTTTAGTACTCATGAGGATGACCTCACACTTTTCATTATTTAAGGTCAATTGCCAATTTATGCACCATTCAGACATCTTTTCAAATCATTTCTCAGTTTTTTTATCTTCTAATGACTTCACTAGACGATAAACGACAGCATCATCTGCAAACAAGACGGTTGCTCAGGTTGTCTTGGAAATCATTTATACAGATAAGGAATAGTGCAGGGCCAATAACGCAACACTGAGGAACGCCAGAAATCATTTATGTTCTACCAGGTGACTTTCCGTCAATTACTACGAACTGTGATCTCTTTGACACGGAATCACGAATCCAGTCACATAACTGAGATGATATTCTATAAGCACGTAATCCCACTACAAACCGCTTGTGTGGTACAGTCTCAAAAGCCTTCTGAAAATCTAGAAATGTCGAATCAATTTGAAATCCCTTGTCAACAGCATTCAACATTTCATGTGAGTAAAGAGTTTGTTGTCCTTCACAACAACGATGTTTCCTAACCTCCTTTTGACAGGCACATAGCAGCAACTCGACGTGGCGTGGCCGTCCCCTGCAAAAATACTAAGCCATGGTGCCTCTATAACCGTCCCTAATTGCGAAAGTGTTGCTGGTGCAGCGTCATAAATCTTAGACGGGATAAGTGACGGGCGATCTGTGTGCCCAAATAATTCGCTCGAATTGTCCAGAATATTCTTCAAATCAATTGCGGACAACTGTGGCCTGTGAAACGACGCACTGTGATCCATAACATAAAATCCATGAATGACTGCAAATGGTCTCAAAGTAGCAAAACATAACCGTTTACAATCAATGGTCGGTACAGTTTGACCACAGGACCCAGACTATACCATGTACATACAGTCCATATCATTATGGAGCCAGCACCAGCTTTCACAATGCGTTGTTGACAGCTTGGATCCATGGTTTCATGGGGTCTGAGCCACACTCGAACCCTACGGTCAGCTCTTACCAACTGAAATAGGGACTCATTTGACTGCGTCACACTTTTACAGTCGTCTAGTGTCCAATCGATACGGTCATGAACCCAGGAGAGGCGCTGCAGGTGACCTCCTGCTTTTAGTAAGGTCGTCTGTTGCAACAGCCTAATAACTCAACATTTCACTGACGCACTGTTGCTTCTCTGTCAGCACAGACAAGTCAAACGCCGCTGTTCTCGGTCGTTAAGTGAAGGCTGTCGGTCATTGCGTTGTCTGTGGTGAGCGGTAACGCCTGAAATCTGGTATTCCCGGAACATCCTTGAGACTATGGGTCTTGGAATAGAGAATTCCCTTACGATTTCCGGAATGGAATGTCCCATGTATCTAGCCTCAACTACCATTCCGCGTTCAAAGTCTGTTAATTCATGTCGTGTGGCCATAATCACGTCGAAAACGTTTTCTCATGAATCACCTGAGTATAGACAACTCCGCTAAGGGACCGTCCTTTTAAACCTTACGCATACGATACTACCGCCACCAGTATATGTGCAACTCACTATCCCATGACTTTTGGCACATCAGTGTACACTACCTGATCAAAAGTTTCCAGACACCTGTCCTATTAGTGGACAGTGTTATGTGGTGTGTCTAATGATGGGCTTTAACACGGCTGGAACATGCGAGATCCCTCTTGTTTTGGACTGCATTACATTTTCTAAATTTTACATTTCACTGAAACTCTGCAGACCGTGGAATCAACTCGCTGTCTTAAGAAGCGTTGCGGAATAGCATAGCACCGAGGTAGACGCTGATTCTCGCGAAGGTGTTGGCGACGAATGGACCATACGGCGCGGTACTGAATCGTTGGAGTGGGGACAAATCCGCGAGCCTTGAGAACGAGTCTTGCTTGGTGATCGATACATAGTTGGGGAGGGGGGTAGGAGCGGTGGGGGGAGGGGCACAGGCGTTCTGGCGTGAAAGTCAGAATTTTCTTTATTAAATGTTACTTATCGAAGTCAATTTTTATCATACCCGTACCAAACGTAAGGAGGAGCCTTTGGGTCATCAGAACTTTAAAACAACAATATAACTACGCAATAAATTAGTCAAATTAATAGGGAAACGAATATTGTTAAGCTACAAACGATGTACGAATAGCTATGAAGTTGTATGAAGTAGGCAAGAGGTTACTGCTGCGTGTCAGTCTCTCCAGTCGGCAACAGGACGTACTCAAAGCCTTTTCTTATGTGATATTTTGAATGAAATAATCCACACTGGCTGTAAAATACTTTTATTCAAATTGACGCGAAACCGGTCGTGAGTTTGAACAAAAGAGTTTTATAGCCACTGCAGATCATTTTGTAGAAATCTGTGGTTGCCTGCAGTTTTGTATGATTAGTATGATTCATTGCCCGCAGTTTTCGAAGTGTTCTTATGTGGTAGTCGGTTTTACCATTCTCCCGGATTTTATCAACATTTTGAGATGAATTGTTTCAAAGTACTTCAAAGTAAATTTTGCTACCAAACACGTCGTAGTGGCATCCCGTGACTTATTTCAAGTAAATTAGCTACCCCCCACATCCATTCATAATTACAGGTAGCCTGCTTGTATCTTCTCAAGAACCCAATGTGCTGCAAGAACTGCTTCAAGGGAGAACGTCAACGAGAGATTCACAGAAAGCAGATAGTAGTTAATCCTACACGCCGATTCACTTAGATAACCCAGGACATGGTTAGCTTAAGTAACGCTGTCTCGAGTCGGAAGCCACGACCAGTTATACTGTACGTCATCTACATCACTGTCTACGGACTCGTGGCTAAATAGAAACTTTTATGGATGCTTGGTACCGGTAGGAGATATTGAAATCTCTGCTGGTGATACTATTAAAAAGGTGTCTGAATGTCTGTGGCTGTGGAGGAATAGTAGCCCGTGCTTACTAGAGCCAAAATCAGTGAAGGCAGTGACGTTGGAAGCTGGGGTTAGGAGCGAATGACGTTCTAACTCACCCCCAAGGTGTTCCAGTTGGTTTGGGTCGGAACTCTGGGCAGAGTAGTCCATTTCAGGAGTGCTATTGTCCAGAAAACATTGCTTCACAGATCTTGCTTTATATCATATAGATACAAACAACAAATATATCCGAACTGATCCGCTACTGTATGAAGTACACAACGTTATAAAAGTGATCACATCCTTCTAGCATTTAGCGTTTGCTTAAGTGCAATAAGAGGACTACACCCTAGCCACGAAAAGCATCCCCTTTCCCTAAACAGCACCTCTTCTGCACTTCACTGTTGTCACTACACGTGATGGCGTTCTCCAAGATGAAACCCTTCCATCGAATTGCCGCGGCGTGTGGCGGGATTCGTCACTCAAGATAACTCGTTCCAGCCATTCATTGTTCAGAGTCGTCGCTCTTTATACCGCAGCGAGGGTCGTTTAGCCCTTGGCTGCAGAAACGTCTGACTTATGAGGAGCTGCTCGTCCGTTATAGAACATTCTTTTTAACTGCCTACGCACTATTTCTTCTAGCTGGACTGCTGGTAGCACTTCGTCCCGCTGGTTTCAAGCTACTTTTTACAGCCACCATCCATAAAGCTCTACGGTCCCTGTCCATCAATAAATGAAGCCTGCCTGGTCTTGGTTTGGCAGCGGTTGTTCCTTCGCATTTCCGCTTCACAGTCACACCACCAACGGTCGACTTGACAGCTTGAGAGGGCTTGACATGTTCCTGATAGATTTGTTAGACAGGTGACATCCTATGATCAGTCCACGTTCGAAGTCACTGAGTTCCCATCACGGATCCATTCCACTGTTAGTGCTGCCGTGCTGACAACACAATACTCTCAGACTCCTTTTATAAAGATAGACCCGCCTCTAGTGACATCTACTGATCATTTCAGCAGTACACGTGGGTGTTAGGATAGTTTTATCAGGTAATGAATTTGTCTGAGGCCTGAAACCAACCCAAAACAATCAACAGGTTTACATGCCCATATCACAAGCTGATGAAGAAATAGAAATGATATGTGACGGACTAGAGGCAGTGATGAAGTCCATGTAGGTGGACGAAAGTTTAATAAGACTAAATCATTGGAAGGCATTACAACGGTGGAAAGGGTAACGAAAAAAATGGTTCAAATGGCTCTGAGCACTATGGGACTTAACATCTGAAGTCATCAGTTCCCTAGAACTTAAAACTACTTAAACCTAACTAACCTAAGGACGTCACACACATCCATGTCCGAGGCAGGATTCGAACCTGCAACAGCAGCGGTCGCGCGGTTCCAGACTGGAAGGGTAACGGGAGAATTTGGGTTCAGGAAAGCGAATGGGAGGGAAGAGACGCTTCTAGGGTTATTTCATATAAATGTACCCTTACTTAGACATGTCAAGGAGGTAGGAACTAGACTACAAAGGTTTAGAAAATTCCGGACGCCAAAGCATATGTAGGTACGGAAATAGACCATAAACTAGTGGCGATGAAAAACAGGAAGAAATTCAAGAAGACGAGAAAAAGTAGGATATAATGAAAATTTAGAACAAAAAGTTCTTTGAGAACGTGATAATGATTCGACAAAAACTCACGTGAGTAGCTTATTATAAGAAAAGGAAGGATTTCAAATTAGTGTTTAGCGTTGCTTCGACAAAGGAATCATTACAGATGGAGCACAAACCCAATCTGTAAAAAGATGGGGATAGAATCCCATTTCAAAGGAACTGTACCGGGGTTTGGAGAAATCAGGGGGAATCTAAATCTATATGGCAGAAGAGGATCTGAACCGCTGCCCTACCGAATAGGAGTCCCGACATACCACAGCGCCGCCTCGTTCGTTATTCAGTAGGAGTGAAACATCTATGGCAGTAAGGGACATCGCAGGTTCAACAAAACTGTAAGCGAAGGAGTCATGGAACATTGAAGAAATGCTCGCGCTTAAGGATGGAAGAAGAAAGTATTGGAATATAGGAATGACGTAGAAAGGCTGTAGTATGGTTTTCTTAGCAATGAAATTAACAGAAAGTGCAATCAGATTGAATGAGAACAGATGGGAAAAACATACACTGATGTAACAAAAGTTATGGAATACCAACTAATATCATGGTGCAGCAACTCGTTGTGGTTTGGACTCAGAAAGTTGTTGAAAGTTCCCTTCAGAAATACTGAGCCATGCCGCCTCTGTAGCCATCAGCAACCGCGAAGATTGTTGCCGGTGCTGGATTTTGTGCGTGAACTGACCTCTGGATTATGTCACATAAATGTTGGATACTACTCATGGCTGGTGATCTAGACTGCCACATCATTCGCTCGAATTGTCCAGAATGTTCTTCAACCCAATAGCGAACAATTGCGGCCCAGTGACATGGCGCATTATCATCTACAAAAATTGCATCGTTGTTTGGGAACATGAAGTCCATGAATGGCTGCAGATGGTCTCCAAATAGCCGAACATACTGAGGACCCAGCTCATTCCATGTTAATACAGGGCACACCATTATGGAGCCGCCGCCACCTTCCACAGTGCCTTGTTGACAACTTGGGTCCAAAGGTTTGTGAGGTTTGGGCGACACTCTAACCCTGCCATCAACAGTTACCAACTGAAATCGGCACTCATCTGACCAGGCCACGGTTTTCCAGTCGTCTAGCGTCCAACTAACATAGCCATGAGCCTTCATAGCCCATTAATGCAAAATTTCGCAGCACTGTCTTAACGGATACATTCGTCATACGTCCTACATTGATTTCTGCTGTTATTTCAAGCAAGTGTCGCTTATCTGGTAGAACTGCAACTCTGCGCTAACACCGCTGCTCCCCGTCGGCAAGTGAAGGCCTCGGCCACTGCGTTTTCCACGGTGAGAGGTAATTCCTAAAATGTGGTATTCTCGGCACAAAAAAAAATGGTTCAAATGGCTCTGAGCACTATGGGACTTAACAGTGGAGGTCATCAGTACCCTAGAACTTAGAACTACTTAAACCTAACTAACCTAAGAAAATCACATACATCCGTGCCCGAGGCAGGATCCGAACCTGCCACCGTAGCGGTCGCACGGTTCCAGACTGAAGCGCCTAGAACCGCTCGGCCACTCTGGCCGGCATTCACGGTACACTCTTGACACTGTGGATCTCGGAATATTGAATTCCCTAAGGATCTCCGAAATGGAATGTTCCATGCGTCTAGCTCCAATTACTATTCCGCATTCAAAGTCTATTAATTTCCATCATGCGGTCATAATCACGTCGGAAAACTTTTCATACGAATCACCTGAGTGCAAATCACAGCCTTACCAGCGCACTACCCTTTTATACCCTGTGTATGCGATACTACAGCATATGTGCATGTCTCTATCCCGTGACCTTTGTTACCTCAGTGTATAAAGCCAATGATGAAGATATTATTGTAAGCAAAATCTGCAAGGTTTAGAGGACGTCAAAAAGTAAAATGTAAAGGTGTTAACCTATTATGTATAGATATAAACATCCTGTCTGAAGAAGAAAGGTCAGACAGATGACACGAACACACCGAAGTCTTATGCGAAATGTGATAGAAGAAGGGGAGGAAGCTGTTGTGGATGAAATAGGGCATCTAGTAATGTGGTCAACATTTGACACATTGCTAAATGATGTGAGCTCAAACAAGTCAGTGGGATACAATGTTTAGCTTAGGAGTTACTTACCATAGATCAGTGGGAGTTTATTAGAGTTGCTGTCAAAAGTCTTTAAGAAAAGCGTTGACATAACATTACCATTGTAAGGATAAATGAGAAAAGGCGTGTCGCGTCCGTCAGTTGTCTGTGAATTGTGTCAACATTTTTCTGTGTATTATCGTATTCTGTTTGTGTGTGATATTTTATGTGGCAGAGATTGAGGACCAGCTAGTATTTGTCTAAACGACCGTGGAAAACAGCCTAAAACTCACGGACTGACCAGTGTACCACGCGGTTGTGTTTCCCAGCGCCTGCCGGACGATATCTCTCCGCACATTATAGTGCCACAAGAAGGCTATCCCGCAGGCGCGGTCATTCAGCAAGCCAGACATCGGCGGCTTCGCCCAGAGTGCACTCAAAACAGGGTAAACTATATTTATTCGCGCCCTCGTCAGACGCCAGTCTAACGTCAGGTGACATCATCACGCCCAGCGAGTCAATCAGCGGGCAGCTCCTCATCGCGACTGGAGGCATCCAGTCATGCGGAGCGAGCGTTTACCTCCACGTGATGTTACAACAGGCCCCGACAGACCTATGCGGCCTGTAACTGGAGTTAGAGTGAGCACCACCGCCGAGGATCTTCTAGACCTCTGCTCGGGAGCCTGCTTGGTACAATGGACAATCACGAACTATTTCAGCCTGTCACTGTTGGAATTAGATGTTAGGAGGAGCCCGTTCCAGGAATTCCATTCTTACGAGACTGAGTATTCGAATAAATGGTTCTTAATCTTGGGCTCCTTTTTGCATAGTTGTTCCTGACACTAAACTGGCGCAGTGCTGTTGATGGGACGCGCTGTTGGTCAGACAGCCGCCTCACAACACAAACACTATAACTTAGCCCCACATAGATTACATAAATGAAATGCAAAAATATTTAGAAATGCCTTCGGTAATACCACGGGAGGAAAAGTTATACCCTCTAAGGTGGAAAAATACTGATATTGTTATTATATATGATCTTCGCCATGCTTAATAACGGAAGTAAAAATAACTCTCTGTCACTTAAATGAAACTTTATTTACGAGGTAAATTACGATAATTAGAAATTCATTTGCATAGCCTCTTCTTTTCCTTTGAATTAGCTTCAAGAGAAAGTTGCTGACATAAAGCGGGTCTGTGTGCTTGTGTTAAGGACTCGTTGAAATACTAAATAAATTTTGCACTGTATTGCCTTTATGAAACATCAAACTTGTTATGTTCTAATGAATCAAGCAGGTTCTTGTTTGCAATAGTGATATTACGATCGATCGAGAAAGCCGAACGATCGCCCACACTTCCACACAAGCGTTAGCTAATATAGTTTCTGCGGGCATAACTATTTATAAAAAAAAAAAATAAAAAAAAACTTCACTTCAAAAAAAGGGAGCGACTCAGGGTACTCATATTACATCAATGAAAGTCAAGACTTATTTTACTATGGTATTATTAAGGTACAACAGCTCACACTTACATCAAGGTGAGAAATGATGTAGAGAGAGAATCAGAACAGGATACGGAATTATGACTCATCTTATATCCACAGTATTGGAAACAATCTAGGAACGACTATGAACATTACGTAAAAGTTTCTCTGGGTCAGCGTCACTCTTGGATAAATTATATTGTTATCTTCCGCGCTTTGCCGTACTTTAAATGCTTTACATACTTTTCTCACACAAGTAACTTCAAAAAAACGGCTTGAAGTATCAAAATAGTTAACGACAATAAAAGGAGCGCCACAACACTAACGGTCGTTAATTCCCCTCATGGATTCGATTCGGGTGTCGCCCGCGTTGTTATGTCGCCTTAAGCTATACGAGCAGGTAGAAAACATGCACGAACAACATGCAATTATAAGGGAAGATTGCACAGTTTCTGTTCGAAAGCCGTACAGTCCATAATCGGTATGCTAATCAGGCAAGATCGCTTTGAGCATTGAGACAATCATTCCGTCGACGCACCAACACAACACAACCTGATTCACCTAAGCCGTTCACTCAGATATTTCCAGAACCGTTTAAGACAATATAACTCTGTTCTCATCCAGATAAATTGTGAGACTAAGCAACGTACAATCTCATTTCACAGCTATATGAATTACAGAGATATCGGTATCAACCTCGTCTTTTCAAGTGGATTCATTATAATTTCCTCTGCTAGAAGCGTAGTTCTAGAGGAGACGAATTCTACGTTTCACTCTCCAAAATCTGATAGCTGCTTTCAGTATAACTGCTATATTTAGAACCTAGGTGTTATCTGTTTTGAAAATGAAAATTCTTGCTGTCTTCTACGGACGTCGTTGGTTTCCAAATAAGAAAATGCTTCACATCGGATAAGGAGTGCGGTGTGTTGCACCACCACGATACCGGTATAAAAGAGACACAGGAAATGTACCTTTCATTCTGTCTGCGTCATTCACGGGTTTCAACTAACGGTCACTTGGAAAAAATAAATATTGCTCACAAAAGAAAAGAAACTACACGTGCCACATCTTTAAAGATAATGAAGCAGGAACGTGAAGAGAGCAATCGATTTATACGCGCAAAGACGGTGTCGAACAGGAATAACATTTCAGGGAATGTGCAAAAGATTGTCACGGAAAGTGCACTGGAATACAATATAGATGGTAACGAGCAAGCCTGCAATGATCGGAGCGAACGAAATGGATATAGCCCAGCTGTTACTCGTAATCGAGATTTTAGCTACACAGAAATTGAGTGTGCCTTTGGAATAAGTCATCTCAGCGGTGTTAATTTTTTTTTTTTTTTTTTGCGCAAAGAGCTGATAGAAAGCCTACCAACACAAAGATGTATAAAGACGCGGCTTCACATCATCATCTAGCCCAGAAGCAAAACGCTCTGAACTCTCTGTCGTCGCGTGCACTCTACACCAGTGAAAATAAGAGCTTGGGACCGGAGCTAAAGCCCCTCCCGCCGGAGGTTCAGGTCCTCTCTAGAGCATGGATGTGTGAGTTGATCTTAGCATAAGTTAATGTTACTTTAAGTAGTCCTTCAAACAAGGCGGTAGTAATAATACTAATAATAATAATAATAATAATAACAATAACAATAATAAAGGTCATTGTTTGTCACTAGAATAACAGAGTGCGTAGGCAAACGCCTTCGGAGAAGTGGTCTTAGGACAGCAGTTTTCAGTCGATACAAGATAAAACACTTCTCTCAATCCACTGAGGCTGTGACTGACCTCGTCAACACTGTGGGAATTTTTGAAATGACGTGTGGTTGTTGCAAAGTACAAGGGCGTGCTGAAAAGTAAACTCTACGAATATTTAATGGAAAAAGTCTTAAAGCTTTTTAAATAAAACAAAGGTTATTAACATTCTACATCTTTATTCTTCGAGTATACATATCTGCGGTCCTCTGCCTCTAGAGGGCTCCGAACTGTAGCATGTAATATGCCGGTGCGAGAGAAACAGCGTGCCTTAGTCGAGTTTCGAATTCGAAGAGTTGTTCCACGCGTGGAGCATCCTGTTCTTCAACATAACAGCGCCAGACCACACACGAGCACTGCGACGTCTGCAACAATCATACGTCTTGGGTTCACGGTTGTGGATCATCCTCCATACAGTCCCGACTTGGCCCCATCTGATGTTAAAGTTTCCAAAACTTAAAAAACACTTTCAAGGACTTCACTTTGATAGAAATTATGAGGTGCAAAAAGAGATGAGGTTGTGGCTCTGTCAACCAAGTCAGACGTTCTACAATGACGGTATAAAAACAAGAAAAAGAAATGAAATGAGCGTGTGGCATCGTTGGCCGGGAGGCCCCATCCGGGGAAGTTTGGCCGCTGAGTGTAAGTCTTATTTCAGTCGACGACACATTGGGCGACTTGCATGATGGCAATGAGGATGAAATGATGATGAGGACAACACAACACCCAGTCCACGAGCGGAGCCAGCCGGGAATTGAACCCCGGCCCTCTGCATGGCAGACAAGCACGTGACCACTTTTTCTTTCGTTTGTTATTTGGTCGTAGCGGACGTCACATGACATCCGTTGAAGTTCGTTGCTGATCCCTCCACTTAGATTTATTATTATTATTATTATTATAGAGAGCAGCCAGCGCTCTGACCGAACACGCTGAGCGACCGTGCCGGCGCCACTCAGCTGAGCAGGCGGACATGACGGTATCAACAAACTGACCTCTCGCGGGCGAATGTGTTCGCCAGGGTGACTACATTCAGAGATAAATATGTATGCATGAAGAATAAAGATGTGGAATGTTAATAAAGCTTTTTAATTAAAAATCTTTAAAAGATTTCACGTAAATATTTCAGAGACATTACTTTTCAGCAAGCCCATGTATATAAATTACACCGATGAAAAAAATCGCAGCACCAAGGAATAAGCAATGTAGAGTAATGAAATATCGGAAATACATTGATCTAGGTGACATATTTAAATTATTAACTTTGCAAGATCACAGGTTAATACAAGCGCGAGGTAACCCGTTGCAAATGTGAAATGCTGGTACGTTAACAAGCGGCGTAACCGCCACAATGTTGCATGCAAGCATGAAAACGTGCTCCAATTATGTTGCACAGTGTTGGATGTCAGGTCGTAGAATGGAGTTCAATGAATGTCGCACTTGATCGGTCGATACAGGGACGATCAATGCTGTGCCGGCCGAAATGGTCGTGCGGTTAAAGGCGCTGCAGTCTGGAACCGCAAGACCGCTACGGTCGAAGGTTCGAATCCTGCCTCGGGCATGGATGTTTGTGATGTCCTTAGTTTGGTTAGGTTTAACTAGTTCTAAGTTCTAGGGGACTAATGACCTCAGCAGTTGAGTCCCATAGTGCTCAGAGCCATTTGAACTATTTGAACGATCAATGCTGTTTGTGGATGACACTGGAGTTGTCATTCAATAATGTCTATATATGCTCGACTGGAGACAGATCTGGTGATCTACGAGGCCAAGACAATATGTCGACACTCAGTAGAGCATGCTAGGCTACGACAGCGGTATGTGGGAGTGCGTTATCCTGTTGAAAAATACCCCCTGGAATGCTGTTCATGAATGAGAGCCCAACAGGTTGAATCATAATATTGACGTACAGATTTGGAGTCAGGATGCGTGGGATAACCGCAAGAGCGCTCCTCCTGCCATATGAAATCGCACACCAAACCATAGCTCCAGGTGTAGGTCCAACGTGTGTAACACGCAGACTGCTCGGTTGCAGGCCCTCAACAGGCCTCCTTCTAACCAATACGTGGCCATCATTGGCACCGAGGAAGAACCAGCTTTCATCAGCAAACACAACAGGCCTCCTCTCTGCCCTACAACGAACTCTCGCGTGACACACTGACGTCGCAAACGGCGGTGGTTTGGAGTACGCGAAATGCATGCTACAGGGCGTCTCACTCGGAGCTGTCCTTGAAGTAACCGATTTGTAACACACTGTGGTGCCAACTGCTGTTTCAATTGCTGCTGCAGACGCAGTATGACGTGACAGAGCCATACGCCGAACACGATGGTTCTCCCTCTCGGTAGTGCCACGTGAGCGTCCGGACTCCGGTCTTCTTGCGATGTAACCACCGCTGCCAGCAGTCATGAACAATGGCTAATTCCTGCCAAGTCTCTCCGCAGTATCGCAGAAGGAACACCCAGCTTCTCGTAGCCTTATTAAATGACCTCTGTCAAACTCAGTGAAGCGATGATAATGGCGTCTTTGTCGCCTTAAAGGCTACACCTGATTTGTATCCTCATAACAGGGTTACTAGCACCACTCTTACGCGACTGGAGAGAAAACTGAGTTGACACCATCTGTCAGATGTAGGAACGCAGCTACCAACTTTCATTTATATCGCACAACTCCTTGTTGATGTTGCGATTTTTTTCCGTCAGTGTATATAGGCGAAACAGGAGGTTCAACAAAAGAAAGCGTTAAAGAGCGTGACCGCAACACAAATACAAAATGTGAAATCAGCAGTAGAGGAGCATCAAGAAGAACGTCATCGCGTTATGAATTTTAAAAGCACACGAATACTGGCCAGAGAAAGTAATATCTCTATAAGTCCGGGAAACAGTTGAAATGTAAAAGCATAAGTGCAGTGTCAGTAGAGACGACGGCTTCATGGCTACACGATATCAAGGAAGTGCATCCCAGCCCCGCCGAGTGAGAAACATAAACAACGATCAGTGAACCACTGAGGCGAGGGAGCGGCAAGAATATTTTGTATTCCATCTCTCTTTCAATGTCTGTTTTCAGTATTGCCCCAACGACGATGCCCCACCAATGGCAGCCTGAAAATTGTTACTCAGTAGCTCCTCCGAAAAACCTGTGGAAAACAGACTTTTATAGGTGAACGCGATACTGTGTGTCGAAAGTGTGTAGTCGTCTGGGGACACCAGTCGAATGCTGAAGAAGACGCTAGTTCAGGGATCGAAACGTCGAACGCTGAAGAACTGTGAAGAGGAGTATGACGCTGATGTTTGAGAACATTTCTCATGGAGTTCAGCGGCTTTTTTTATTATTTAAAAATGAACATGAACAGTCACAACCACAAGAAACTTTTTTTGTTTGTGGTTACCGGTTTCGGCTTGTTTCAGACCATCTTCAGGCGTCACACCATGATGGTGGCTGAGAACGGAGCAGGCGTTACGACTCCTGCTCACAGTGAGCGTTTGTGGACTCGTAGCGCCTGCCCCGTTCACACCCATCGTCTATCATCATGGTGTGAGGTCTGAAGATGGTCTAAAACAGACCGAAACCGCTAACCTCATAAAAAAGAAGTTTTCGGCTGTTTATGCTCGTTTTTGAATATGACGCTGCCTAACGACTCAGAAGATTTTACCATCAATGACAACGACCACGAAAGCCTGTAACCTGACATAATTAACAATGT
This sequence comes from Schistocerca serialis cubense, assembly GCF_023864345.2. Lineage (NCBI taxonomy): Eukaryota > Metazoa > Arthropoda > Insecta > Orthoptera > Acrididae > Schistocerca > Schistocerca serialis. The sequence continues at coordinate 262,333,987 of NC_064641.1, forward strand.
CGCTGGATGCCACTAATTTGTTGCATTAAGTATCATTATTGGAAATGAACATATCAACAAGGCTTTTTAACAAAAACATGTTCGTTACTTCTGGGTATCTGTTGTATTTTCTCACTGGTACTCGGTACGAAGGAAACAGCATGCGTGCCGTAGCAGCACTGGGGAGTGTGTTCCGCCCGCAGCATTGCACTCCCTGCCACAGACTTTGTGCTGGAATAAGGTTGCTTCTTTCGTTCCTTCTTCATGTCTCTACAGTCTAAATCGTGGTGTAGAGAAGAGCAGAGCATCTTTTTCTTTTTGATTTCCATCAATATTTTATAGACATCGATTCAATTTTAGTGTCTTTCTTCGTCGACAATTTAATGTTACCCGCAGTGGGACAAAGTCTGCTCGTAACATTCCACTCCACTCAGCTGAATCGCTACGCACAACTGGATTTGTAATTTAGAGGAAACCCACTGATATTCCTCCCCCTATTCCCCCTCTCCAGACCACCACAGTTCTGAGATCGTAAAATGCGAGATTGGTGGTTCTGCTAAATCCTCGGCGATCCAGATCTATGTCGTGCTACCAACCTGGATTTGTACCGTCGATCGTAGCAGTGTGTCCAAAATGACAAACTGAAATTTCATCCATACAGATCCGTGATCGTTCAACAACACCGAGAAAGGTGATTACGTGCCCTATTTTGTAAATGAATACTTTAAACCATTGCTTCTGCTAGCGTTGACAACAAGCGATGAAGAATACTTTGACTTGGATCGTTACATCAATCTGTATAGTTGTCGATTTTGGACAGCGAAAACCCACGACAATTGCCGGAAAGATATCTCTGTTTTGGAAAACATGACATCCTGTTTGGAAAATAATGCGATTAACATACGTTCTTTTATATCTATTATTTATTATGAAATGCTTATGTACCCGTGTCAAAAAATGTTAAAAAAAGAGAGATATCTATGTTTAAATACTAATGTGGTGTGAAAGTGTTGATGAGGATATCCCCAGCGTTAGCTTCAGACGCCGCCTGTCGGTGTTCTTCCTCAGGGCATGCTGGGCCCTTTCCTAGTGGGTATGTGAGACTTGTCGTATGTGTATTTGCACAGTGTACGTGAATATAAATGGTGCCTGTATCGTGTATTGTTAAGTTTGTATAAAATACATTTATCCTCGTCGCACGTTTATAAAATGATATGACCGATTTCGATTGCTCACTCACCTTCAGAAGGTAGCACAAAATTCCACAATTGATAAACTAAAGTGTGTGGTGAGTGTGAGAGAACTTAGAACTAATATTATAATGCACCGTCCGCCATTTGTTAATGGAAAGGTGCGTATCAGTAAATTGCGAAGTAATTTAACAAATCCTGATAGTATTTTCGTTCTGTCATTGCAACTGCAACAAATGCGTGTTTTTTTTTCTCCATACGCGTTTCGCTTGATTGAGGTAAAGCGTCGTCAGTGGTCTGTAATTAAGAATGTTTATAATTTGATTTATTTTTAAGATCGAGAAACAATGGTTCAAATGGCTCTGAGCATTATGGGACTTAACTTCTGAGGCCATCAGTCCCCTAGATCTTAGAACTACTTAAACCTAACTAACCTAATGACATCACACACGTCCATCCCCGAGGCAGGATTCGAACCTGCGACCGTAGCGTTCACGCGGTTCCAGACTGTAGCGCCTAGAACCGTTCGGCCACTCCGGCCGGCTTTAAGATCGAGAAACTGCTCTTAACAATACACTGGGTTTTACTTACCAAGTAAGTAAAAACCAGTATATTGTTGACAAACTGATTTTACATCTTAAAAAGAAAACAAATTGTAAATATCTTTAATTACAAACCACTGATGATGCTTTACCTCATTAGAGTGAAACTGTAGGGCGAAGAAAACACGCATTTATTGTAGCTGCAACGACAGAAGGAAAATACCTTCAGGAATTGTAAATCAACTAAGGACATGTGGCCACCCAAATGAATAATTTAGGAAATAGGAACAAAAGCACAGAGAGGAAACTCTGCACCGCCGATGAGTTCATTGCAGCCAGACTGGGTTCGATTTCTTCATGTACACTCCATCCTGTCTTCAGCTGTTGATACGCTGTGGACTATTTCAGACAGGCCACGTGGAAGATACCTCGCTGTCTTCTTGTATTCACACGAGGCAGTTAACGTCAGAATGACTCTTGTTTCCGCGTAGTAACACCCCATATTTTAACACACGACATGAGAGTATCAGATTACTAGAGCAAATCTTCAAGAATTCGTACGTTTCATGTAGCATATGTTACGGAAAGCTTTTTTTGTTACTAAGGTTTTCAATCTCCTCTAATACATCGAACAATCTTTACTTGGTAACTGTATCTGCCTCTTCCATGTTTGTTGTGGAGTGTTTGTTTTCAGAAATGTGTGCACCATAGGTCGATTTGACAATATATATGCTCTTTAAAACGTATTTAAAATGACCGTCCTGTTCGATCTACATAACGCTGATCACAATCACCGCAGTTTACCTTGTACACAACTGAGTTCAGAAACTTGTCAACCTTAGATCCTGTTCTGTGCTGTAGATGTAATCTCAGTTGTTTGTTTGTAACTCTGTTGTATCGTCTGACTTTTTAAAGCAATGTTATTTTTTGTGATTTTTTTGCCGTTGTAAGTCATAGCGATGTACGAGTATTTAGTTTTTGTTTTCTGGGGCCTATGAGCGAGTGTTTTTGTTTGTATTGTAAGAAGATGACGTTGATGATGAAAGAGAAACCGGTGCCAGCATATAGCCTACTCTTCTCGAATAACACCAGCGGGGGTCGCCGAGCTCAACTTCATGAGACGCGGAGCAGAGGTCCGGAATTTGAACCAGAACACTGACGCAAACACTAGTGATCAGGAACATTACGCCACAACCTCTCCTCTTCTTACCAGCCAAATGCCGGCAGCCAGAGTCTGACCCACTACCGGATTCGAACCAACTCACCTTCCATCCAGTACCACCACATAGGCTTGCGCTAGTGACCCCGGCCACGGAGGCGATTAGAGATCTCTATGATTCTAAGGTTACAGACTGGTACAGCGTTTCCGTTCCGAATTGTCGTAGATTTCTCCTTCTTTTTAAGGAGATCGTGCTGTAGTACCAGTGAGTACCAAACGAAATACTGCATAATTTTCTGCAATACCATTTCAAAGACGACGAGGCGATGTGAGCGAAAAGTGGTCCACATAAGGTTAAGTGAAGTTCACAATACTCATACAAGGATTGCTACGTAAACTGCTCGCCACATCATTTCATAACATAAAATCTCTCACTTCAGTGAGAGGTGAAGGACAGACTTGTACACCATGTCTGTGTGATTCGTGTGAACTTTGTCCTGTTTGAAACTGTGTGGGAGATTAAAACTGCGTGCAGCAACGGTACTCAAACCCAGAAGCCTTGCCTTTAGCAAATGCTCTACCAACTGACTCATCTATGCAAGACTCACGATCCACCCTCATAGCTTTACTTCTACCGGTATCTCTCACCTACCTTCAGTACTCTATAGAGTTAGAGGACAGAAATACGACGAAAATTAGGCTGTGACACAGCTTGTGAGTCACGTCTGCTGGGGAAAATCATATTAAGTTACAACGAAGATGAATTCAAAAATGTACAGTGTTTTCAAGCTGCATATGAGACTGTTGTTGCACCACGACTACATCGGGTGCGATGGACTGCTCTTGGGATGTTTAGCGAAATAACGTCATGCAAGGGGAAGCGACCGTCAACCTTACAGCCAGATACTGTTCCACAAGAAGGTATATTCGGAGCGAAAGAACGCTTATTAAGGAAACTGACGAAGCTGAACAAGCTAGCCAGCGCCTCTGAAGTGAGAAATTGGGCAGTGCTACAGGGCCAGATAGGCTCCTTCATGAGATGACTAAATAAGAAAAGCAGAGCGAATGAAGACATCGCCATCAAATGGCGACGCCCAGTTGATACAACCTGTTGTCCCTCCAAAGGCGTGGGCGGGGTGCAGCTGTTGAAGAAGCCAAATAGACTCTCATAAATCCCCCCCCCCCCCCTCCAATCAAATTCTCATTCTGAGGTATTCTCAGATACTCGCCGACGACATTGTCCGTGTACGGCCGCATCAAGGTGTGTGTGCGATGCCAGATACCACCATCTCCATTAGCCGCTGAGTTGAATGTGGTGACCAATGCAATGCCAGATGAAGTGTTCACTCATCTACCAAAGACTTCATGTCCAGTAGCAGCACGTAACCGCGTGAGTTGGGGACCGTATGCAGTTAACTTATATACATCCTTGATCTCGGGCTGGGGGTGGCTCAATCTCTCTGTTGCTGTACAACAGTTTCTGAAGGCCTCTACCGACGCTGATCACTATCCAGTGCAGGCATAACCCTTTGACTTCGGCAGTGGTGGATGTTACGGTTTGAACACCATCTATCACGGCGTGTTACGTAGCAAACACAACTTACAATTAGACAAACAGCTATGAGCTGCGTCTGAAGCACCTCGGGGTGAGCTTCACTGACGCGACTGAAAGTAGTTGCCGGCTTACTCTCAGCCCGCCGGTAGTCACCGACACCATCGAGAGGCAACAACCTCCCACCTGCTGTAATCCCGTCTCTGTACTAAAATGAATACAGATCTATTGTAAAAAGGGATTTTTCATGAATGGGTCGCCAAGGGGTTCCAGCCACGTTGCGGCGAGGAAACAGCACCTTCTCCTGACCTACCAACGGCCGACCCCTCCGCCTTCCTGGGGTCTCATCCCGACCCCAATACTGTTGTAAAAACCAAGTACTGGGATACATTTTCTATATCAGATTTTTATTTCGTATACAGTTTAATTTAAAATGTGGACAAATCACTTACGTCACTAATATAAATACCACTTCTCTTTCTAGTAATACACGTGAACTTCTTATTTCGAGAAAAAAAATTGTAGCAGTTGTTGCAAAACGATAAAAAAGGTAGCTCAGTCGGTATAGCAGTTACACGTGAAGTCCAAAGGATCTGGCTTCGAGGCCCGTTCGGCCCAAATGTTTAATCCGCCAGGTTGTTTCAGATCAGTTTTAACGCACTACTAAGTGAAAATTCATTGTGTTTTATTTGTTTTCATGTTTCAGCTGTTTGTGTGTTGGGCATCCCAGGTATAAAGTGGGAAGCACTCCCTCATTTGGGCAGACGAGTGTGGGAAACTACCTAAAAACGCTACTCAAGCTGGCCGATGGACGATACCGCCAGTTGTTGACTAGGCACGCGGATTCGATTCGTGTCGGCTTCATATCTCGATCCAGCATCCCGTTCGATGAGACGTACGAACAGCTCGGACACAGAATCCCCCTCCTATGTCTAAAAACAGGGTAACAGCAAGAATAAAAAAGTCAAGAGAAGAACAGAACGACCATGTTGTATCGGTACGCTACACGAGTGTGGTGTGACGGCGAGCAGTGTCCGCAACGGAATTTTCCAGATCGCACGCTCACCGGCCAGATTCTCGGTAATGCGTTGTTGGTGTGTTGTTCGGAAGCGCAGTGGCAACATGGAATGAAGATTTCTCTCACGTTTTATACAGAAAATCTGTGGTGGACGCTTTTCACTGTTTGCGTTTCGCAGGCAGGCAGCGCTTCCGAGGACAAGGTAAAAAAAGAAAATATGTGATTCACAGTGACATGATACCGTTAAACGACGACAAAAAGCATGTGGCATTGCTGAATCTACATTCTCTTTTGCCGATTACAGCACGGCCTAGGCGCTTGCTTTCCTCTTAGGAAGGATTACAAACAGATTCCCAACTGCTAAGAGTGTGGTAGCTTTGTGCAGCTTCCACGAACCACAACTGAATATTACGTCACACACGCTGCGCAGGCGGTTGTTTCTTTACACATGATACAGAAAAGCTGCTACAAAACAAATATTTCAGTCGCCAAGCTGTTAAGTTGAAAAATAGTCAATATTTATGTTTATCAAGTGTACATACACTCTAGTATCCACTCTTGCATTAATTTCTGGCAGTAGCGGAAGCTGAAAATAAAAAAAACGTCGTATTCAAACTGGCTAAAAGAGACTCGTCGCTTTTCTTCTTATAGAAACTGCATCAGAAGTTAGATTTTTTATTCGTTTCGTAAGCAACACACAAAGAATCTCAAGAAAATATTACAATAAAATATTTAACTTCTAGCAGACTACACCCATAATGGCACCCATACAGACTCTGAAGATCTAAAGGACAATGAATGTATTTATAAGGGGCCATCAAAATTTTTCGTCTGAGGGTGCACAGCAATGTATACACAACGTAGCGCGAACCCAGTGCCGGTATGTACTCACCGACATGTAGCCAAAGGATAAGTGTGGCTTTCGTGTCTTTCCGACATGCGTGCAGTAAATGCGGAAATGTGAATTATGGCGATGTTATTAACAAATGCATTCAGACAGGACCAACGTTATTCTTTTCTTGACTGTCGCAGGGCAAATACCGGTAGACAACTTTTGGAGAAAGAAAAATTAGTAGTGGGTAGCATATCTGTCGAAAATCACCTATGTGGAATAGTACGCCAAGATCCGTACTGGTCGTGATTAGACTCAGGAGGCCGGTGTATCTGGGACGACAGCCAACTCCAGTGGGAGGCACTCGAGCACCCGTCCTATAGTCTTCATCTCTCCCCTTGCGATTATCTCACCTTCGCTCCCTCATAAATCGCCTTGAAGGGTCAACGATTTCTTCCTGAGAGGATGTGCAGCAGGCAATTACGGACTTCTTCACGCAGCAGGACACATCGTTTTACCAAACAGATATCTTCAACATGGTGAGTCAGTGGAATGATTGCCTAATGGTCCAGGCGACTGTGCCTGGTTCGCATACCGAATCTGGACTATACGGCCTTCGAACAGAAACCTTTGGGCCGCATCTTATAAAATTCGACTTGGTAACTACTAAAAGAAAGGCCTACTTACTTTACCATACGCATTTCGTTTTAGTGATTTAAAAAATAGTTAGTGGTCTGAAACGAAACTCACAAACTTGGTTTGCTTTCTAGTCTTGAAATTAGTTCTTTGCAAAAGATATCGAACTGGGATTTTTATCTTTCGTAACAGATCGTATAGAGATTTTGAAAGCAAATCAAAATCCTAAATACATGGTGAGCACAAAGTCTCGCCCTGATTATAAGAATTTATAACAGAATAACCGTTTGACATAATAAGTTACATTTGATGCTTTTTTTCTTTTTTTTTCCACTTACGTTAGTAAACCTCCTGTTCCCGCCCGGTGTTTCGTAACATGATTTCTGTCAAGGTACTCACAGCAGCTTGTATCCTAGCCTTCAGTTCACCGAAGTCAGCAACTGGTGTGACGAAGACTCTGTCCTTGATATAGCCCCAGAAAAAAAAGTAAGGGGCGTAATGTACTAAGACACTAGTTGTCGCTTGAAAATTTGTCCCGCTATTATGTTGCATTTCCTTTCTGGTTTGTACCCGATCATTAATGTTCTAATTAATCAGCTCTTGGTCGTAAATACAACCGCAACAGCGGTTGTGGTTAGATTTAGCTATTAACCGGTTCAGTTCTTTGATTTTAATTGCATTTCTTAGTCATTAGTTGTAATCTGAACAACCTGTTGTACTAAGCTGTTCATTTCTGTGTTTGAAAGACTGAGTCATTATTGATAGATTTTAGCTGGATATTGCGGTTCCGACAAGTGAGTTCTCTTGTAATAAGTGTCCAAATGGTTCAAATTGCTCTAAGCACGATGGGACTGAACATCTGAGGTCATCAGTCCCCTAGAACTTAGAATTACTTAAACCTAACTAACCTAAGGACATCACACACATCCATACCCGAGGCAGGATTCGAACCTGCGACCGTCGCGGTCGCGCGGTTCCAGACTGAAGCGCCTAGAACTGCTCGGCCATAATAAGTGTTCACAAGTAATGTTTTAAGACGTTCCTTTAGAGCGGTCTTAAGAACTGACAATCAGTTTAACTTTGAAAATATTAAAGCCAACTGCCACCAGGGCTTTAGTCAAAATATATTTGTCAGGAAGGACAGGTAGGGATCCAGTCGCACCTTGGTTGCAGATCGAAATTAAGAGCTTGGTTGCTTTGAAGTAAGCCTTATCATTGTCATATTGTTTCCTAATATGTTTAACCTTTAAGCACAGGTGCGCATCTTAACCCCGAACCTTTCGACATACTGCTTTCAAGTTAAAAGTTAAGCCATCTGTTTTGAGTAATTGAATCACTCTTGTCATCAATGGTGCTCATACAGTTTTCATGTGTGGCAGAAGTTCATTTAATAAGAGCCTCTGAGCACTATGGGACTTAACATCTATGGTCATCAGTCCCCTAGAACTTAGAACTACTTAAACCTAACTAACCTAAGGACAGCACACAACACCCAGTCATCACGAGGCAGAGAAAATCCCTGACCCCGCCGGGAATCGAACCCGGGAACCCGGGCGTGGGAAGCGAGAACGCTACCGCACGACCACTAGGTGCGGACAATTTAATAAGACAGACTGTGTCCAGCGCGGTAGTAAACATCGCTGGCTGGCTGCAGGTGCTTAACAGCTTATTCAACTTACGGTTTATGGTCAAAAGAATTATACGAATTCGTTCATTTTGTTAAAGAAAATTTTATGGTTAAATGCTTCGATTAACTTTAAAACACAGTTTATATATTGTTAAATAAACAGGTTGTGTGAAAAGAAAGTTATATTGGTGGGTCTTCCCTTCCACTTTTTCCTTAATACCAGTAAGTACCACGTATCAGTACTAAATTGTCAGTTGAGAATATCTTCGATTACCAGAATGTATAGAAGTTGTATATTTGTTGTATTCTATTTGTAACTACTTTCCACAATTCCTGCATCAGTGGTTTGGTTGTGACCAGGCACATTTTGCTCGTGGTCTTTCCGCTAGCAGCAGTCGTAGGGCGTCGCCATTATAGCAGTAAAATCAAGTAAGTGTTTTAACTGGGACTGTCTTTCTGGCGAACTAACTGCACATAAACTTCCTGGAAGACTAAAACTGTGTGCGAGAGCGAGATTCGAAATCGGGACAACTGCCTTTCACGTGCACGTGCTCTACCAAGTCAGTTGCCCAAGCGCAACGCACGATCCGTTCTCGCAGTTTTACTTCCGCCAGTACCTCCTCTCCTACCTTTCAAACTTCACAGCAGCTCTTCCGAGAAACTTGCGAGACTAGTACTCCTGAAAGAAAGAATATTGCGGAGACATGGCTTAGCCACAGCCTGGGGAACTTTCCAGAATGAAATTATCACTCTGCAGCGAAGTGTGCGCTGATATAAAACTTCCTGGCAGATTAAAACTGTGTGTGTGACTCTGGCTCTTCTCAGAAGTTAAGGATCCACAACGACGCCCCCCCCCCCCCCCCCGCCTTTCCCGACCGATTCATTTCACTACATATGTATAGAATCTAGCTACAAACTCTGGAGCATTTATAATGTGTTCTACAGAGCGCCAACAACTGCAGATAGTGAATGTGATCAGTGGCACTTGATCAGACGATATTCTCAGATTTAGTACAATGAACGCCTAAATCAAAATGGAACGTAACGTTGGACGAGGAGTCACTGATTGGACCGCTTTTAGTGTCTCGTTTCCTAGTGCAATTCTCTCGACTATATTGCACTAAACTTGTTTTGTTTTTGTTGATTTTCATCTTATATCCTCCTTTCAAGACACTCTCCATTCAGTTCTACTACTCTTCCAAGTCTTTCGCTGTCTCTGACAGAAGTACAGTTTCATCGACATTGGACTTTAATTCCTACTCCAAATTTTTCTTTGGTTTCCTTTAGTGGAGTTGGCTACAAACGCCCATTCTTAACCACCTTCTCTTTCATGCCCTTCGACTCTCTGGTTTCTGGATCTTTCAGTTTATCCAGGTCCCATCTCCTTATTTTCCTACCTTTTGCAGCTTCTTCAGTTTTAATCTACAGTTCATAATCAATAAATTGTGGTGTGAATCAACATCTGCCCCCGGCAGCTGAGTGGTCAGCGAGACAGAATATCAATCCGAATGGCCCAGGTTGGATTCCCGACTGGGTCGGAGATTTTCTCCGCTCATGGACTGGGTGTTGTGTTGTCCTAATAATCATCATTTCATCATCATCGACGCATAAGTCGCCGAAGTGGCGTCAAATCGAAAGACTTGCACCCGGCGAACGGTCTACCCGACGAGAGGCCCTAGTCACACGGCATTTACATTTACCTTCAGAATTTCAAAGATAGTATTCCATTCAACAACGTCAAAAGCATTTGTCTAAGTCTACAAATGCTATAAACATAGGTAGCCTTTTCTGAACCTATCTTCTAAGGTACAATTTTGTTTCCAGTGTTCCCACATTTCCCCGGAATCCAAACCGATCTTCTCCGAGGTCAGCTTCTACCATTCTTCTGTAAAGAATTCGTGTTAGTATTTGGCGACCATGAATTATTAAACTGATAGCTTGGGGCTATTCACACGCCTGTCAGCGTGTGCTCTCTTTGGAACAGGAATTATTGTATTCTTCTTGAAGTCTAAGGTCACCTGTCTCATACATCTTGCTCACCAAATGAAAGAGTTTTTTAATCGTTGGCCCTCGCAAAACCTTCAGTAGTTCTGAAGGAATGTCCTGGGGCCTTGTTTCGACTCAGGTATTCCAGTGCTCTGTCAAATTCTTGCGGTATCGTATCTCCTACGTCACCATCGTTTTCGTCTATTTCTGTAACTCTATCTTTGAATACATCTCCATTTTATAGAGCCACTACATAATCCTTCCACCTTTCAGCTTTCCTTTCTTTGCTTAGGACTAGTTTTTCATATGAGCTCTTGATATTTATACAGCTACTTCCCTCTTCTCCAAAGGCCGCTTTCATTTCCTGTAGGTGTTATCGATATTTCCCCTAATCACATATGAATCTAAATCCTTGCATTTATCCTCTAGCTATTCCTGCTTAGCCATTTGAACTTTTCAGACGTTTATATTCCCTTTCTGCTTCATAAAATGCATTTTTATATTATCTTCCTTCTTGAATTAAATTCAGTATCACCTTTTAGTCCAAGGATTTCTACTAGGCCTTGTCTTTTCAGCTATTTGATCATCTGCTGCCTTCACTATTTCATCCCTTAAAGCTACCCATTCGTCTTCTACTGTACTCCTTTCTCCTGTTCTTGTCATCCGGTGCAGAATGCTCACTCTGAAACTCTCAACAACCTCTGGATCTTCCAACTTACCCAGGGCCATCTCCTTGATTTCCTACCTTTTGCAATTTCTTCAGTTTTAATCTCCAGCTCATAACCCAATAAATTGTGATCTGAATCCACATCTGCCCCTAGAAATGTCTTAATTTTTAAACTAGTTCTGAAATCTCTATCTTACCATTACACAGACAATCTGAAATCTTCCGGTGTCTCCAGGTCTCTTCCCTGTGTACAACTTTCATTCATGATTCTTAAACCAAGTGTAAGCAATAATTAAACTATGCTGTGTGCAAAATTCTACCAAGGGGGTTCCTCTTTCATTCTTTTCCCGCAGTCCATATTCACCTACTATTTTTGCTTCTCTTCATTTTCCTACCATTGTATTCCTGGCCCCTATCAGTGTTAGGCTTCCGTCTCCATTAACTATCTGAATAATGATGGTATACATCTTATATTTCTTCAATCTCTTCATCTGCGCAGCTAGTTGGCATATAAACTTGTATCACTGGGGCGGGTGTGGGCTTCGTATCTGCCTTGGACACGATAATGCGTTCACTATACTGTTCATAGTAGTTTACGCGCATTGCTATATTCTTATTCATTCTTAAACATACTCCCAATCGCCCCTATTTGATTTTGTATTTATAGCTTTGAACAGAAGTCCTATAGCTCCTGCCACCAAACCACTGATCCCTACTATACCTAACTTTAACCTATCCATTTCCCTTTTTAATTTTCTAACCTACTGCCCGACTAAGGGATCTAACATTCCACGCTCCTATTCGTAGAGCGCCGGTTGGTTTCTCCGCAATATTTTACCCACGAGGATCATTTACGCATACAGTAGAGCTCCATGCTCCCCGGGAAAAATTACAGCTTGCTCGCGGTACCAACACAGCAAGGCCGTTTTGGTTGGTGTTACAAGGACAGACCAGTTAATCATTTACACTACTGGCAATTAAAATTGCTACACCATGAACATGACGTGCTACAGACGCGAAATTTAACCGACAGAAAGAAGATGCTGTGATATGCAAAAGACTAGCTTTTCAGAGCATTCACACAAGGTTGGCGCCGGTGGCGACACCTACAACGTGCTGACATGAGGAAAGTTTCCAACCGATTTCTCATACACAAACAGCAGTTGACCGGCGTTGCCTGGTGAAACGTTGTTGTGATGCCTCGTGTAAGGAGGAGAAATGCGTACCATTACGTTTCCGACTTTGATAAAGGTCGGATTGCAGCCTATCGCGATTGCAGTTTATCGTATCGCGACATTGCTGCTCGCATTGGTCGAGATCCAATGACTGTTAGCAGAATATGGAATCGGTGGGTTCAGGAGGGTAATACGGAACGCCGTGCTGGATCCCAAAGGCCTCGCATCACTATCAGTCGAGATGACCGGCATCTTATCCGCATGGCTGTAACGGATCGTGCAGCCACGTCTCGATCCCTGAGTCAACAGATGGGGACGTTTGCAAGACAACAACCATCTGCACGAACAGTTCAATGACGTTTGCAGCAGCAGGGACTATCAGCTCGGAGACAATGGCTGCGGTTACCCTTGACGCTGCATCACACACAGGAGCGCCTGCGATGGTGTACTGAACGACGAACCTGGGTGCACGAATGGCAACACCTCATTTTTTCGGATTAATCCGGGTTCTGTTTACAGCATCATGATGGTCGCATCCGTGTTTGGCGACATCGCGGTGAACGTACATTCGAAGCGTGTATTCGTCACCGCCATACTGGCTATTACCCGGCGCGATGGTGTGGGGTACCATGGGTTACACGTCCCGGTCACCTCTTTTTCGCATTGACGGAACTTTGAACAGTGGATGTTACATTTCAGATGTGTTACGACCCGTGGCTCTACCCTTCATTCGATCCCTGCGAAACCCTACAATTCAGCAGGATAATGCACGACCGCATGTTGCAGGTCCTGTACGGGCCTTTCTGGATACAGAAAATGTTCGACTCCTGCCCTGGCCAGCACATTCTCCAGATCTCGCACCAACTGAAAACGTCTGGTCAATGGTGGCCGAGCAACTGGCTCGTCACAATACGCCAGTCACTATTCTTGATGAACTGTGGTATCGTGTTGAAGCTGCATGGGCAGCTGTACCTGTACACGCCATCCGAGCTCTGTTTGACTCAATGCCCAGGCGTATCAAGGCCTTTATTACGGCCAGAGTTGGTTGTTCTGGGTACTGATTTATCAGGTTCTATGCACCCAAACTGCGTGAAAATGTAATCACTTGTAAGTTCTATTATAATGTATTTGTCCATTGAATACCCGTTTATCATCTGCATTTCTTCTTAGTGTAGGAATTTTAATGGCCAGTTGTCCCTGAAATTATTGAAAAATTTTCTGCCTATCTTCATGAACCACCGCCTGTCTGGCCATCGCACCTGCAGTAGGACTATTGTATCGCTGAGGCACGCAAGCCTCCGCATCAACGGCAAAGACTATTGTTCAATGACGGAGCTCCGTACGCCAACTTATTTCTCTAGTTCTCTAAGTTCCTCGTCCCGATCATTTTGCGAGATGTTCGTCGGAAGAAGTAAGATACTGTCTGGCTACTTCTGGAAAGTAAGCTCTCGAAATTTCAACAAAAACCCTCGTGATGTACAACGCCTCACTTGTATCGTCTGCCACTGGAGTTTTTTGAGCATCTCCGTGAGTGCTGGTAAACCTTTAGGGTGCTATGGTCATGGTTCATAAAACCTTTCCGTTACTAACGTTTCGTCCAGAGATACGTTGGACACCTTCAGAGATGTTCGTGATTCCGCAGTGGTCGGCAAGGTTAAGCAGAACCAGGACTCAGGTTACTTTCCATTCGGAAAGTGAGTGCACTCAGCCACTGTTATGTGCAGCAATCAGTAGTCCTTTTTTAGATTTTATTCCGCAGATCCAGATTTCGGTTAGCAACTAGCCATTCTCAATTCACTATTTTGTATTCTCAATGCATGTAAGTCCCTGTTGTTCGGGCGTCAGTCACAGTTCTTTGAATACTCAATGACACTTTAGGAATGGGTAAGTTTCGTTGACTACGACCATACAACCCCGAAGAATTACCAGCAGATAAGACATCTGAATGTGAAAGCTTTCACTACATCACTGTTTCACGCGCTACCGCCGAGTAAACGATCCCGCGACGAAACGCGCCGTTTTCGTTGTACCTTCTCGATCGCGTTCTTAAACCAGACCGGTAAGGGTCTCAGCTGATGAACAGTACTCAAGAAGCGAACAATTGTTTTGTAACCTTTTTCTTTCGTAGGAGAATTATATTACCTTAAGGTTCTCCCAACAAACTGCAATCTGGCATCTGCTTTTCCTAATATCTGTTTTTCGTGGTCGTTCCAATTTAGATCGAGCCAAATGGTTACTCCTAAGTATTTTAAGTTAGTTACTGTTACTAGTCTGTTGTCGCCTACAGTCTAATGGAAAAGTTGTCTTCGCTTATTTATGGCTGATACCTTACATTTATTTCCGTTCACAATGGACATCCCGTGCCTGCACCAATCGACGGTCCTCTGCAGGTCTTCCTGCCTTGTGATACAGTCTTCTGGCGCTGCAGTTTTCCTACAGACAGTAACCTTGTCCGCGAATTTCCTTGCGGACCCTCTGACGTTATCCACTAGACCATTAAAATAAACTGTAAATAGTAGCGGTCCTATAATACCCTTGGGGTACTCGCAAAAATACTTCAGGTTTGTCGAGTCCGTCGTTTTAAGAAAGAAGTATTGAGTGTTGGCTGCCATGAAACTCGTAAGAGTAAGGTATAATGCCGTGTTCTGGCCCTTGACGTGTCATTCTCCGCCAATGGCGTCATCAGATGCATTGAGGAGGGACGGGGTATCAGCACATTGCTCTCCTCGTCGTTGCCGCGTTTCTTGACCTACCAACAGTACGGCAGAGCTTTGTGACCCTCTTCGCCAGACGGAGTGACGGTGGTTTGTGCCGCTGTTATCTTCTATTTGACCAATTTGCACAATGCTATGTTATTGGAGTCCTGTGACAAAGTCCTTTTTAGTCCCACAGAAAAAGTATATAATTCCATTAAATACACCAAGTCGGTGTCACTATTCAGCAACTATAAACGTTCTAAATTACTTTCGTAATTCAAAATTTTGCCAGATTTTCAGCTGTAATGAAGCGAAAATCGTACCTCGATACGTTTACTCTCTCGGGTGTATTCGGGGTAGCGTGACGTAGATGCCTCATTCTGTATTTTAATGTCTATTTAATGAGATTTCCCTGACGGAGAGAAAGTCTATTATTTGTTTGACTATCTTACCCGTTACTTTGCCATGAGATGTCGTTGGCGTTGTTGTGTGGGAGTTTCTGACCTAAATAGCGGTGCACTTCAGTGAAGTTGTAAACGATGCCGCCTTACCCCTTATACCAGCTGCGCAAACTGTGACAAGTGTAACAAGTCATTCTGAACACTGCCGTCATAGCTTGATAAGTTTTATCTTTGTTTCAAACATGTCTACTGTGAAGCCACATGGAACATCAGAGGAAGAGTAGGTCTATAGTCTGAAAACCACTGTGGAATACATACTTCCCATCATACCAGTTGTTAACATTCGTTTCCGTTCCACTCACGTTGTAGCGCGGGAATAATGATTGATTAAAGGGTTGGGTTGTTTGGCGGAGGAGACCAGACAGCGAGATCATCGCTCTCATCGGATTAGGGAAGGACGGGGAAGGAAGTCGGCCGTGCCTTTTCAAAGAAACCATCCCGGCATTTGCCTGGAGCGATTTAGGGAAATCACGAAAAACCTAAGTCTGGATAGCCGGACGCGGGATTAAACCATCTTCCTCCCGAATGCGAGTCCAGAGTGCTAGCCACTGCGTCACCTCGCTCGGTGATTGATTAAAGGATCTGTATATGCCCTAATAATCTAATCTCCACATTACAATGTCTTCGGGAGTGATTTATAAGGAAATGTAGTACATTTTTAGATTCATCACTTAAAATTGGTTTTTGAAACATTGTAAGTAGGTTTCTACGGGGCGTATTTTCAAGCGTTTGCCAGTTCTGCTTTTCAGCATGACCATGACACTTTTCCCTGAGTCAAGCAAACCTGTGACCATTCTGCTGCCCATCTTCGTATACGTCCAGTATTCCCTGTTAGGCCTATTTGGTACGGGTCCCACACACTTCAGCAATATTCTAGAATGGATGTTTTCTCAGCAGCCTTGTTTGTTGACTGGTTGCATTTACTCAGTATCCTACCAATAAATCGAAATCTACCACCTGTGGAATCTGAGCCTATGTGATCATTCCATTTCATCTCCCTACAAAGTGTTACGCCCAAGTACTTGTATGAATTCCAGTTGTGAAGCATCGATACTGCAGGACACTACGTTTTTTTCTGTTTCGTGAAGTGCACATAGATTTTTGGACATTTAGAGAAAGATGAGGATCTTTTCATCACTTTCAAATCTTCTCAATATCTAAGTATCTGTGTCTGACTAAGTATTTTTTCAGAGCTTAGAGAAGAATGTTGTACTCTGTGCCAACGGCCTCGCCGAAGTAATAACACCGCCTCCCGTCAGACCACCGAAGTTAGGCGTTGCCGAGTTTGGCTAGCACATGGATGGGTCACCGACCGTGTCTGTAGAGTGCTATCGGCAAGTGCGGTGCACTCTGCCTTATGAGGCCAATTGAGGAGCTACTTGATAGAAAGTATCGGCACCGGTCACGAAAACTGACAACGGCCGGGAGAGCGGTATGCTGACCACATGCCTCTCCGTATCTACATCCAGGGGCGCCTAAAGGCTGAGAATGACACGGCGGCCGGCCCGTATCATTGAGACTTCGTGGCCTGTTCGGACAGTGTTTGTTATGTTTTCTGTTGTACTCCATACCTGGATGATAGCAGTTTGTTTTTTGGACGGTACGTCAGTTTAGTGACTCATTTTATAATCACACGACGGCATGTGCGCTAGACTCGGCCATGAGTATTTTCCGCCATCGTCTACAGTTTTTGTTGCTGTTACCCATGAGATTGTTTTGTGCAGCATTTGTAAATATTTAGGGTTCCACACATTTAAGTATTGTATAATATATTAAATCCGTTTGGAATATATTGTTAATTCTTCAGGTACAGAATTTTATAATGATAAAATGCTGTTTATTGTTAGAATTGTTTATATTACATGTGTACAGTTAAGCCATACTTGCTTCTTTTTCAAAACGTATTTAACTTGTAACTGGTTTGTAATAATACTTCTACTTCGTTTGATTTCACCTTTACTGTTGTGTAGCAGAGTAATAATCTAACAGACGATTAAATACAGTATTGACAAAGTATTCTCTATGCAACGCTTTTAAATTTCAGTCTAATATTTGTTGCTCGGTGCGTACCATGTTTTACTTTGAAACATGTTTTCACATTTGTAAAAACCTAAATCTTCTAGAGTAATTTTTGCGAATTCAGAAACTTCAGCAACTAAAAAGTGAGTGCCATCATTTGAAAATGTAATATGAAAAATATATTTAACTTCTATTGCAGGGATGGCTAGAGACGAAAGCCTGAAAAGTGAAGCAAAATTCAATACTCTCACCTACATGGTTACTGATAACTGCATCATCTACGGAAAATCTGAGGTTACTATTGATATTGGCTGCAAGGCCATTAATCTGCAGCATTTACAAGAGTTCCAACATATTTCCCTGGAGCACACTTAGATTGCTTCTACTTCTGTCGGTGACTCTCTGTCCAAGACCTACCTACCAACAAATCCTCAATCCAGTCATAAATTTTACTTGATACCAATAGGAGCGTACTTTTAATACTAAGCGTACGTGGGTTACCGAGTCTAAAAGCTTTCAGGAACTCACTAAATACTTCGTCTACCAGACGGTCTTGATCCATTGTTTTCCGGATGTTACATGGTTCGCGCGGCTCCGCCCGTCGGAGGCTCGAATCCTCCCTGGGGCATGTGTGTGTGTGTGGGGGGGGGGGGGGGGTTCCTTAGCGTAAGTTAGTTCAATTAGTGGATAAGCTTAGGGACCGATGACCTCAGCAGTTTGGTCCCATAGAACTTACCACAAATTTCCAAAATTTCCGGATGTTACGTGAGAAAGGCGCGAGTTGGGTTTCACATGATCCATGTTTTCGGAATCCATGCTACTTAACATGGAGGACGTCATTCTGTTCGAGATATCTCGATGGAATGTTTGTGGATCACTACCGCTTCCCCTTGTATACAGGTGTGATCTGTGCTTTCTTATAGCGGATGGGCACAATTTGTTGCTCGAGGGATCTAAGGTATCCTGTTTTTAAAACAAACTCATCCGTACATTCGATATCTTATACGGATTCCGTCCTGTCCAGAAAATTTCTTCAATTTTAACGATTTCTGCTGTTTCTCAACGCCACTGACACTAATACCTGTTTCAGTCATCATAGCAGTAGTACGAGAAATTTGAAACATAGTTCAGTTTCCCGCATCATCCATTGGCGTCAGGACACTAATTTTGGTGCTTTTAACTCTGGCTGAGCCTACGGTGGGCATTTCTTTGGATTTCATACTGATATTTCGGATCTTCTACAGCTATAGTTATATGGACTGGATGGAGTAGCCCCCAAACTAAAGAACTCTCGTGTGCACCCAACAGACATTCAGCTTCTTTTATAATTTCCTGGTGCTACTAAATTTATGTATCCCATACGCGTTCCGCCTTATCTTGTTCTAACAAGGGAACCTCCCCATCGCACCCCCCTCAGATTTAGTTATAAGTTGGCACAGTGGATAGGCCTTGAAAAACTGAACACAGACCAATCGAGAAAACAGGAAGAAGTTGTGTGGAACTATGAAAAAATAAGCAAAATATACAAACTGAGTAGTCCATGCATAATATAGACAATATCAAGGAAACTGTGAGCTGAGGAGTGCCATGGTCCCGTGGTTAGCTTGAGCAGCCGCGGAACAAGAGGTCCTTGGTTCAAGTCGTCCCCCGAGTGAAAGCTTCAATTTTTTATTTTCAGTTTACGTGACAAACTCTTATGTTTTCATCACTTTTTTGGGAGTGATTATCACATCCACAAGAAAACCTAAATCGGGCAAGGTAGAAGAATCCTTTTACTCAATCGCCAAGTGTACAAGTTAGGTGGGTTGACAACATATTCCTGTCACGTGACGCACATGCCGTCACCAGTGGCGTATAGAACATATCAGATGTGTTTTCCTGTGAGGAATCGGTTGACCTATGACCTTGCGATCAAATGTTTTCGGTTCCCATTGGAGAGGCACGTTCTTTCGTCTACTAATCGCACGGTTTTGCGGTGCGGTCGCAAAACAGAGACACTAAACTTATTACAGTGAACAGAGACGTCAATGAACGAACGGACAATCATAACTATGCGAAAATAAAGAAAGTAAACTTTTCACCCGAGGGAAGACTTGAACCAAGGACCTCTCGTTCCGCAGCTGCTCACGCTAACCACGGGACCACGGCGCCCCTCAGCTCACACTATCCTTTACGTTACTTATCTTGCACATGGACTACTCAGTTTGTATATTTTGCTTTTTTTTCATAGTTTCACACAACTTCTTCCTGTTTTCTCGATTGGTCTGTGTTCAGTTTTCCAAGGCCTATCCAGTGTGTCAACTTATAACTACATCTGAGGGGGGTGCGATGGGGAGGTTCCCTTGTAAGGCATCATCAGTGGGATCTATAAAGATACAGTTTTGTTAGTTTTAGGTTATTAAACAGTTCACATTGCGATTTTTTTGTAAAAAAGTAATTACTTATGATTTGCTGATCCGCGTTTTCTCACTTTGGTCTGGAGATCGCACTACCACTTTTATTACTGCCATATAAGAACAACTTTGCGTTCTGACCTTCTTCACACTGTTCACCATGTTTCTCACTCTTTGTTGTGGTGTTCTATTGTTTTTTGTCACTCGATATAACTATCTCGCCGAACACTGCTTTTCACAAAGTAAATATTACGACTACATTGCGTTTTTCCTCCTCTTTGGCGTGTTTACCTACTTGTTGCCAACCTAACGAAGTATGAAGTATACATTCGAGATAGGTGGTTTGAACTGTATGGTGTTTTACTAGCTGTTAGTGAGTGGTTGAAAACTTTGGTGACAGCTGATTTGGCTTTTCTTTCTATAATTCTGTGGAGGGGTTCACGGATAAGTGAGTGTAAAGATGTTTGGTGGTATTATTATAACATTGGACAGTATTATTATATTAATCCTCTTTGGGAGCGTTATTCTGTTATTTTATCTATTATGTAACTAATGAATTGCTTGGCATGTATACCTGGTCATTCAACAGGGTTTTCCTTTATACCTTGTGTTCTGTATGTGCTAATTTTCTTGCAGGATGAGGAGGTGTGTTTTATTGTTGATTAAAATTATTTTCATGTCATCTTCTCTAGTGGCTGATTTGTGGTCATGTTCTCTCAGAGTGTTCTGCAAATGTGGAGTGGTTTGTCCCATATTTCTAGGCTCTCATGTGCTCTTGTATCTGACATCAAATGTTCTACCTGTTTGTCCCATGTATCTGCCTTCACAAGTATTACACTGTAGATGATATATACCTGCTTTCCGGTTTTTTTGTCAGTTTTGGGGTGTATTTTTTTATAGAACTGTCTATTTTGTATGCTGTGTTTATTCCCCGTCTTTCGAAAATGTTGGTAATTTTATGGATGACTTTGTGTTTGTATATCATTGGGTAACATCTTGTATTTTCTTTCATCTTTTTCTGATTATCCTGTGTAGTTGTTTTGGGCCTGCATGTTTGTGTTTGGTTCTGTTGTTCTGTTGTCTGTGGTTTGGTGCTTTCTGCTTTTATTTTACTTTTAATTAGCTTTATGACTGTGTTATTATTGTAACCATTATTTTGTGCTATCTGCATTATTATGTCCAGTTCTTTTTGGTAGCTTTCTTTGGTGAGTGGTCTGTGTTGAGTCTATGGAGCGTGAGTCGAAGTGCTGCTTGCTTTTGTGAGTGTGGGTGGTTCGAGGGGGAATGATAATGTCCGTTGCTGTGGGTTTATGGTAAATTTCAAACATATGCTTATTGTTTTGTTTTTTGGCTGTTATTTCTAGAAAGTTAATTTGGTTGTTCTGTTCTCTTTCAATTGCAAATTTTATATTTTTATATATCTTGTTGATGTCAGTATGTAGTTTTTCAATTTTTGTTTGTGGTTCATCTATTAAGCAAAGGATGTCATCCATATACCTGAACCAATATAACATGTTGTACTCTTTTGCTATTATTTTTGTGAGAATGATCTGTTCAATGTGGTTTACAAAAATATTTGCTAAGGCTCCTGAAACTGGGGACCCCATTGTTAATCCATCTTCTTGTAAATAAAGTTCATAATTGAATTGGAAGTAATTTTGTTCTGTTATGAGCTTTATGAATGTGTGTATTTCCTTAATCTGTTCATTGGGGATTTGACTACAAGTTTTCAGGTTCTTATCAATGATTTCTTTGCTGTGCCTGGGATTTTCGTATCTTTCATTTGTTGTATTAGTTGTGTAGTGTAGTGTTTTTAATGATTCTGTCTTGTTGTACTTTGAAATGTCAGACAGCAATTTTAACATGTATCCTGCCAGATTACAAGTGGAGGACTTCATGAAATCCAGTACTGGCATCACAGGAAGATTTGGTTTGTGGATTTTTTGTTGGCTTTGGACGACAGGTGCAGTGGGATTGATCTTTGTCAACTTTGTTTTCTCCGTGTTATCGAAAGTGTTTTTTATTTTTGTCTGGAATGTGTTTGTTGGGTCTGATTTTATCAAACCAGTCTCAGGACTGAAGACCACAACAACAACAATGTTATTTCGTGAGATGAAATCTTGTGTTTTTTCAATGTATTGTTCTTTGTCTATCAGTACTGCTGTGTTCCCCTTGTCTGCTTTTGAAATGATAACATTTCTCCTAAGTTTTCTGAGTGTTGGAGACTCCGTGTTTTTGTTGTTTTTGTGTTGTTGTGTTTTTATACTGGTTATTATATTCTGGATTTCTTTTTCTTCTAGTTCTCTAGTTAGTCCAATGTTGACACTGCTGTTTTCATTCTTATCTTCCCTTGTCAAAACTCTTTCTGCTTCTATAATTAAATTTTCTAAGGAATCTTCATCTATTTCTGAATTTACATTGTATTTTAATACTTTCCCCAACAGCTGCCTTTCTTTACTGTTTAACTGTCTGTCAGTAAGATTTACTAATCTTGGGCAGAGTTTGTGTGACTGTTTTTCTTGGCTGTGTGTAAAGGTATTATGCTGGACTGGAGTTTTTTGAATTGGTTGATCTTTCTTCTATAAACTGTTTCCATTCTTTGTACAGCAAATTTTGTGTGCTTTTCAACCTTGTTGACCAGATGGGAGAAAACCTTCATATTATTAATGGTGTGTGAGAGTTGTAAATGTGTCTTATACAACTTGAATTTAGCTCTCGTTTGTTAGGGTATAGGGATTTGATTTCGTATTTTAGCCACAATTTCTGAGCAGCCTACATTGCTTTTTGGGTGCTGGGTGAACTGTTTTTAAGCTTTACATTGATGTATTTAGGAAAAAAGTCGTTACATTTGCATATGTTGTTGAATTTTATGTGTTGTATGGTTTTATGTATGTTCAGATGAAGTCTTCTGAATTTCTGGTATAGGACACATGGAAGAAAAGCTCTCGTCGACTCTCTCTCTCTCTCTCTCTCTCTCTCTCTCTCTCTCTCATACACACACACGGTATAAACATCATGAATAGAAGTTAGTCTTGAACATATACTTCATCCTTCGTTAGGTTGGCAACAAGTAGGAAAACATGCCAAAGAGGAGGAAACACGTAATGGAGTCGCAATATTTACGTTGTGAAAAGCAGTGTCCGGCGAAATAGTTATATCGAGTGGCAAAAAACAATAGAACACCACAAAAAGAGTGATAAACATGGTGAACAGTGTGAAGAAGGTCAGAACGAAAAGTTGTGCTTATATGGCAGTGATAAAAGTGGTAGTGCTCCCTTCAGTCCAGATGTGAGGAAACGCGGATCAGTAAATCGTAAGTAATTACTTTTTTACAAAAAAATCGCTACGTGAACTGTTTAATAATCTAACACTAACAAAATTGTATCTTTATAGATCCCAATGATTATGCCTTAGACAAGATAAGGCGAAACGCTTATGGGATGCATAAATTAAGTATCAGCATGAAAAGGCAGTTTTATTCACGAAACAAGTATTTACTTGCTTGCTGCGGAGAATGGCACACAAACAAACCAGACATTCAGCTACTTCATCAGTAGACTCTACCGGTAATGCACACCTGACCTGTTTAGGGAGCCACTGTTCTCAACCTTAGGACGCAAATATAAAAAGTTGCACCCTAGTTTTCAGAAATCCTTCCAAGTCTCTTTTTCGAACCTTCCACTCCATTCAGAACAACGATGTCAGGATCGGTTTTGGGGATAATGGTGCAAGTTGGAAGCTTCGTTGTGTACCACCTGGGGCTGTGGAGCGAGGCCTGCGTGAATAATAATATGCAGTATGACGATCTAGTATATTTATTAAAAACAGCACATACACTAAAACAAGAAATAATTCTTTTAATGTGAAGAGGATGTGCTCACATTAAAGTCAAGCTTGACCAATCAACTGTATAACTAGTTAAGATACGGTATCAAAAAAGCTAAAACGATTTTAAAGATTTACTTAGTTAAGATATAACTTAAGGAAAACTGAAACAGGATGGAAAATTTACTTCAACAGCCATTTGTTTATACTGAATTTAAGTGTGGGCACATATCAGCTCAGTGCTACACTACAATACAATAAGCAAGTAGGTAAGAATGAGCTGCAGTATGAAACAGTAGCTTGATTTAAATCAAAAGAAACTGAAGCTCAATGATTTACTTTTACAGCAAATACAGTACACCAGTGTTTAATGAATTACTTTAAGGTCAAGTAACGAATTAAGGGCGCTAAAATAGCTAGAAGCTCCAATTAAGTTGGACAGTTATAGTATACATTTAATTCAAAAATAAATTCCAGCAACCAGATAGTTTATTCCGTCCGTGGAGGGTACATCTGGTCAACCGTTACAGTTGCACATAATATTACTAACTGGCATTATATGTCACACAGTTCACTGTAGAACTGTCGTGGTTACATACTGTAAAAGTGTACACAATACGAGAGATCAGATAATCCAAAAAGAAATCTGAGTTAGTTCTCACCAACAACCGTTACAGTTCTACCGTACCAATCTGCGCTGGGTTTATTATGTTCACCCTGAAAGTGTCACAATGCTTTGCAATAACCAACAAGAGAAGACAACCATTCTTACAGGCAAAAGGCACAGTTCGTTTAACTTCTGGTGAATTACCATAACCTGTAGTATATACACTGAGGTGACGAAGTCATGGACTGCGATACGTACATATACAGATGACGGTAGTATCGCGTACACAATGTATAAAAAGCCAGTGCATTGGTGGAACTGTCACTTTTACTCACAAGGGAACCTCCCCATCGCACCCCCATCAGATTTAGTTATAAGTTGGCACAGTGGATAGGCCTTGATAAACTGAACACAGATCAATTGAGAAAACAGGAAGAAGTTGTGTGGAACTGTGAAAAAAATAAGCAAAATATACAAACTGAGTAGCCCATGGGCGACATAGGCAATATCATGGAGACAGTTAGCACACGAGCGCCGTGGTTTCGTGGTAGCGTGAGGAGCTGCAGAAGGAGAGGTCTTCCCATCAAGTGAAAGTTTTACTTTCTTTATTTTTGCATAGTTATTATCTGTCCGTTCGTTCATTGACGTCTCTGTTCACTGTAATAAGTTTAGTGTCTGTGTTTTGCGACCGCATCGCAAAACCGTGCGATTAGTAGACGAAAGGACGTGCCTCTCCAATGGGAACCGAAAAATTTAATCGCAAGGTCATAGGTCAACCGATTCCTCCACAGGAAAACACATCTGATATATTCTATACGACACTGGTGACGGTATGTGCGTCACATGACAGGAATATGTTGTCGACCCACCTAACTTGTACACTTGGCGAATGCGTAAAAAGATTCTTCTACCTTGCCCGATTTAGGTTTTCTTGTGAATGTGATAATCACTCCCAAAAAAGTGATGAAAACATAAGAGTTTGTCACATAAACTGAAAATAAAAAATTAAACTTTTCACTCGATGGAAGATATGAACCAAGGACCTTTCGTTCCGCAGCTGCTCACGTTACCACGAGACCACGGCGCTCATGCGTTTCCGGCCTCCTTGATGTTGCCTATCTTCCCGTGAACTACTCAGTTTGTATTTTTGGTTATTTTTTCACAGTTCCACACAACTTCTTCCTGTTTCCTCAATTGATCTGTGTTCAGTTTTTCAAGGCCTATCCACTGTGCCAACTTATAACTAAATCTGAGGGGGGTGCGATGGGGAGGTTCCCTTGTCAGGTGATTCATGTGAAAATGCTTCCGACTTGATTATGACCGCACGACGTGAATTTTGCAGACTTCGAACGCGGAGTGGTAGTTGGAGCCAGACGCACGAGACATTCCATTTCGAAAATCGTTAGGGAATTCAATATTCCGAGATCCGCAGGTTCAACAGCGTGCCGACAATACCAAATTTCAGGCATTACCTCTCATCACGGACAACGCAATGCCGACAGCCTTCACTTAACAGCCGAGAGCAGCGGCGCTTGCTCATAGTTGTCAGTGCTGGGTGAAATAACTGCAGAAATCAGTGTGGGACATACGACGGACGTATCCGTTAGGACAGTGCAGTGAAACTTGGCTTTAATGGGCTGTACCGGCAGACGACCAATGAGAGTGCCTTTGCTGACAACACGACACGCGTACAGCGCCTCTCCTGGGCTCGTGACCATATCCGTTGGAGCCTAGACTATTGGGAAACCGTAGCCTGCACAGATGAGCCGCGTTTTCAGTAGATAATAACTGATGGTACAATTCGAGTGTGGCTCAGTCACCATGAAGCCACACATCCAAATTGTTAACAAAGCACTGTGCAAGCTGATAGTGGTTCCATAATGGTGTGTGCTGTGTTTACGTGGAATGGACTGGGTCTTCTGCTCCAACTGAACCCATTATTGACTGGAAATTGTTATGTTCGGCTACTTTGACACCATTTGCAGCCGTTCATGGACTTCCATGTTCCGAAACATGTCACCTCGTCACAATAATTCGCAATTTGTTTGAAGAACGTTCTGGACAGTTTGAGCAAACAATTTAGCCACGCATATCGCCCTGCATAAATCTTATCGAACATTTATGCGACATAAGCGAGAGGTCTGTTCATGCACAACATCCTCCATGGACAACATTTTCACAATTATCGACGACTATATCTACATCTACATAGATACCCTGAAAGCTACCGTGCGTGCCGGAGGAAATCATGTACCACTACTAGTCATTCCTTCCCCTGTTCCACTCGCAAATAGAACATAGAAAAACGAATCTCTATATACCTCCGTACGAGCCCTAATTTCTCGTACCTTATTCTCGCTGTCCTTAAGCGCAATATACAGCGTGATTCAAAAAGAATACCACAACTTTAAAAATGTGTATTTAATGAAAGAAACATAATATAACCTTCTGTTATACATCATTACAAAGAGTATTTAAAAAGTTTTTTTTTTTTCTCAAAAACAAGTTCAGAGATGTTCAATATGGCCCCCTCCAGACACACGAGCAATATCAACCCGATACTCCAACTCGTTCCACACTCTCTGTAGCATATCAGGCGTAACAGTTTGGACAGCTGCTGTTATTTCTCGTTTCAAATCATCAATGGTGGCTGGGAGAGGTGGCCGAAACACCATATCCTTAACATACCCCAATAAGAAAAAATCGCAGGGGGTAAGATCAGGGCTTCTTGGAGGCCAGTGATGACGTGCTCTGTCACGGGCTGCCTGGCGGCCGATCCATCGCCTCGGGTAGTTGACGTTCAGGTAGTTACGGACAGATAAGTGCCAATGTGGTGGCGCTCCATCCTGCTGAAATATGAATTGTTGTGCTTCTTGTTCGAGCTGAGGGAACAGCCAATTCTCTAACATCTCCAGATACTGTAGTCCAGTTACAGTAGCACCTTCGAAGAAAAAGGGACCAAAAACTTTATTGGCTGAAATGGCGAACAAATGTACAACTAAATGAAACTTTATAGCTCCCTTAATTCGCCGACAGATAGTGCTTAGCTCTGCCTTTTGTCGTTGCAGAGTTTTAAATTCCTAAAGTTGTGGTATTCTTTTTGAATCACCCTGCATGTTGGCGGCAGTAAAGTCGTTCGGCTGTATGCTTCAGATTCCGGTTTTCTAAATTTTCTCTATAGTGTTCCCTGAAAATCCCGTCCAGGGGTCCCCATTTGAGTTCCCGAAGCAACTCCGTAACACTTACGTATTGTTCGAACTTACCGGTAACAAATCTAGAAACCCGCCTCTGAATTGCTTCGATGTCTTCCTTACAGAAGCAGTTCGGTTCAATATTACTGCAAGGAACTTTCAACGACTTTTTCAGTCCCTGCCACGTCGAGATACGGCACTACGCCGGGCAAAAGGAGGTTTGATACAATAACA
Source organism: Schistocerca serialis cubense (assembly GCF_023864345.2). Lineage (NCBI taxonomy): Eukaryota > Metazoa > Arthropoda > Insecta > Orthoptera > Acrididae > Schistocerca > Schistocerca serialis. The sequence continues at coordinate 262,361,776 of NC_064641.1, forward strand.
GGAGGTATTCCATGACTTCTGTCACCGCAGTGTATTACTCGACTCAGCCTGGGCAGTTGAGTTTTAACAATTCGAAGGGTCACCAGCCCACCATATTACAAATGCGCTTTAACAGTAATTTGCCCTTAAACTCACTGAGCCTTATCTCGCTTGCATAAATTAGTGATACACTAGTCTCGGCCACTTGCTCATAATTTCAGTTGCACTTACAAGAACGTATGCGAAATACAAGTGCTAAGGACTATTAACCATACAAACTTCACAAGGATATAAACGGGACGCCGCTTATGAGCACAGTATCTGAATCATTTTAAAATAACAGTCGGACTAGTCACACATGACAAACACCGTTACTGCAGTTACCACGCAGGCAGGCAGCACTAAAGTACAGCTTAGCCCGGACAATACTTTAAGTATAGAAACAATATAGCGTTAATTTCACAGTTCATGGTATTGCCGTAAGCTTTATACAAATACGAGTATAACTCCCCTCCAGAAAGTTTGATTCTGACCGAATACACTACCGTCCAGGAGTCGATTTCACATCCGTCAATAGTAACAATGGACACCAGCTGCAATCCAACAAACGCTGAAGCGCCAAAGATACTGGTATAGACATACGTATTCAAATACAGAGATATGTAAACGGGCAGAATACGCGCTGCGGTCGACAACGCAAGTGTCTGGCGCAGTTGTTGGCTCGGTTACTGCTGCTACAATGGCAGGTTATCAAGATTTAAGTGAGTTTGAACGTGGCGTTATACACGGCGCTCGAGCGATGGGACACAGCATCTCTGAGGTAGCGATGAAGTAGGGATTTTCCCGTACGACCATTTCACAAGTGTACCGCAAATAACAGGAATCTGGTAAAACACAAAATCCCCGACATCGTTTCTCAAGGAAAAAGATCCTGCAACAACTAGACCAACGATGACTGAAGAGAATCGTCCAACGTGACAAAAGTGCAACCCTTCCGCAAATTGCTGCAAATTCCATTGCTGGGTCATCAACAAGTGTCAGCGTGCGAACCATTCAACGAAACATCACCGATATGGGCTTTCGGGGCCGAAGGCCCACGCCTCGCCTGGGCCGGTCAACACCGACATTGGACGATGACTGGAAATATGTTGCCTAATCGGACGAGTCTGGTTTCAAAGCAGATGGACGTGTACGGCATGGAGACTTCTTCATGAATCCATGGACCATGCATGTCACTAGTGGACTGTTCAAGCTGGTGAAGACTCTGCAATGGTGTGCAGATGGAGTGATACAGGACTCCTGATACGTCTAGATTCGACTCTGCAGGTATCTAAGTATCCTGTCTGATCACGTGCATTCATTCATATCCATTGTGCATCCCGACGGTTATGGGCAATTCCAGCAGGACGATACGACACCCCACACGCCCCGAATTGCTTCAGGAACACTCTTATGAGTTCAAACGCTTCCGCTGGCCACCAAACTCCGCAGACATGAACATTATTGAGCATATCTGAGATGCCTTGCAACGTGCTGTTCAGAAGAGATCTCTACCCCCTCGTACTCTTATGGATTTATGGACAGCCCTGTAAGATTCATGGTGTGAATTCCCCCCAGCACTATTTCAGGCATTAGTTGAGTCCATGCCACGTCGTGTTGTGGCACTTCTGCATGCTCGCGGGCGCTCTACACGACACTAGGTCGGTGTACCAGTTTCTTTGGCTCTTCAGTGTAGTTGTAGGGCCAAGACACCAGACCATATAGCGGGCCGAGTACAACCATTTTTCCTAACCGGGTCAGTAGCTCATGGCCCACAGTAGAAGTGCTTGTCGAACTATCTCGTTCATGGATCTCTTCAGTTTGCCTCGCTCCAGGCCCACGTCTCCCCAGCACGGCCTACAGGTGGCGTCAACATTGCAACCAAAAATCTCACAGTGCTACAAATGTGCCAATAGTCGGCACAATTGAAACTGTGAGCAACCTTATCAACCATCTCTGCCAGATATTCGAATGACTGAAGTAGACCTCAAAGCTTAGACGACAGGCATCGTTTGTTCCAAGTTTGCCTACAATCTGCACTTAGTTCCACACCTTTCCCTCAATGGCTGCCGGAAGAGCCTCTTCAACACATATCGACACGATTTAAATGAGTGTAACTGGTGTTCCTTCCCACCCCTTGCTGCCATTTTCCCATGGGATACTACACTCATCCTCCTAAATTAAGGATAACTTCAGAATGTGGTCCCACACAACGTGGCTCTATACACAACTAGCGCTAATAACATAGGCACATAGGGAACACACATGACACAGATCTGTAAGTCCACGGTATTGGTGATAAGATGAGAAAACCGTCCCGAAATACATGTGCTACAAAACGCCACTGTTTCCCCCGACATCAATATGGGATATGATCACCATGCACACGTACACAGGCTGCTCAACGGGTTGGCATACTCTGGTTCAGGTGGTCAAGCAGCTGCTGGAGTATAGCCTCCCACTCTTGCACCAGTGCCTGTTGGAGCTCCTAGAGTGTCAAATGGTTCAAATGGTTCTGAGCACTACGGGACTTAACATCTATGGCCATCAGTCCCCTAGAACTTAGAACTACTTAAACCTAATTAACCTAAGGACATCACACAACACCCAGTCATCACGAGCCAGAGAAAATCCCTGACCCCGCCGGGAATCGAACCCGGGAACCCGGGCGCGGAAAGCGAGAACGCTACCTCACGACCACGAGCTGCGGACTCCTAAAGTGTCCTAGGGGTTTGAAGACGTGCAGTGATACTTCGACCGAGAGCATCCCAGACGTGCTCGATGGGGTTTAGGTCTGGAGAACAGGCAGGCCACTCCATTCGCCTGATATCTTCTGTTTCAAGGTACTCCTCCACGATGGCAGCTCGGTTGGGCCGTGCGTTATCAGGAGGAAGGTGGGACCCACTGCACCACTGAAAAGGCGGAGATACTGGTGCAAAATGGCGTCCCGATACACCTGATACCAAATGCCAAAGCCATGCAGGGGTGTACGTGCACCAATCACAATCCCACCCCGCACCATCAAACCACGACCTCCATACAGCTCCCTTTCAAGGACATTAAGGGGTTGTTATCTGGTTCCTCGTTCACGCCAGATGAAAACCCGGCGAGAATCACTGTTCAGACTATACCTGGACTCGTCCGTGAACATAACCAGGGACCTGTGTTCCAATGACAATGTACTGTGTTCTTGACACCAGGCTTTACGGGCTCTCCTGTGACCAGGGGTCAGTGGAATGCATCTTACAGATCTCCGGGCGAATAAACTATGTCTGTTCAGTCGCTGTGTGTCTGGAGACAACTGTTCCAGTAGCTGCGGTAAGGTCTCAAGCAAGGCTACCTGCAGTACTCCGTGGCCGTCTGCGGGCACTGATGGTGAGATATCGGTCTTCTAGTGGTGTTGTACACTGTGGACATCCCGTACTGTAGCGCCTGGACACGTTTCCTGTCTGCTAGAATCGTTGCCATAATCTTGAGATCACACATTGTGGCACACCTGCTGTGTTTGACCAGCCTCCAGTCGCCCTAGTATTCTATCCTTCATAACGTCATCAATATGTGTTCTTTGAGCCATTCTCAACACACAGTCACCATTCGCACGTCTGAAAACGTCTGCACACTTAGTCGCTGCACCGTACTCTGACATGCACCAACACACCTCCGCGTATGTGGACTGCTGCCAGCGACACTGTGCGACGACCGCAGGTCAAATGCACCGCATGGTCATACTCCGAGGTGATTTAAACCCGCAAATCGCCCACCAGAGCGTCTTTTCACCGTGTATCACCATTAGCCTTAATTTGGGAGCATGATTGTATTATTCGCTGCACGTTTTAACCGTCGACTAAAAAACAAGTCGTGGCAAAACTATAATTCAAAACCCACGTCATGACAGTGAAGTCCCAGTGAGATATACGTAAGGTAAACGAGGATCTGGAATGCATTGTCGCTCCAACACGGGATTCATAACAATTTCCCAGACCCAATAAGACAGATACAGATTTAGATGTGTTGTCCGTAAGGTTGCTACATCCAAGGCGATTTATTCTGTTGTTAAACAGCGATAGAGCTGGGCGGTTTGTGTTATTGTTCAACAGACACTCGGTTTTGTCCACAAAAGGTAATAGCAGTGGAAATCGTGCCTCGACGAGCTCTGCCGGTAATGGGGCAGGACCTGCCACAGTATTGACAATGGGTTAACTGGAAGTATAGAGCGAATCAATCATCCTATTGTTCAACAGACACTCGGTTTTGTCCACAAAAGGTAATAGTAGTGGAAATCGTGCCTCGACGAGCTCTGCCGGTAATGGGGCAGGACCTGCCACAGTATTGACAAAGGGTTAACTGGAAGTATAGAGCGAATCAATCATCCTATTTTAACTCGATTTGGGTCTCCTATAGACCGCATAAGTAACTACTTCTTGTTTAAGTTCGTTTCTTTTTTTTTGCAATTATTTCTCATTCGTTCAGAGTGCTGACAACTTTGCTACAATTTTCGTTTTTAGTTTTCATTAGAGATGGAATTGTAAAACCTCCTTTCAAAACATACCTCGTTCAGAATTTCATTTTCGTCAACTTCATGACTTTCAGATTATTTCTGATTTCTCGTAGCCAATTGCATAATGAATCTTTATTGTTTGACGTGTTCAAAAATGCGTATATTGTTTTCATTCATCCGAATGTGATGTCCATAAAACATTAACATACGGTTTTTCATCGTTACGTTTACTTTAATTGTTCGTACAGCTTGCCACTACTCCTCTCTCCAGGTTTTCAGTTACATGTAAATATTCCGGTTTTGTTACTGTAATCTCTGTGTATAAAAGACAATGTCCCGATTGACTGACTCTCTCTCTGACTCATTATCGCCCAGTCCAAACAACTAAACACAGAAACTTGAAATTTGCAGACAGTGTTGAGCTTAGAAGGGATTTTTCGAAATTCCTCCACTAAGGAAGAGAGATAGGGAATGAAAAGCTTTTTTCGAAAAATATCACTATTAAAGCAATTTTGAAGCTAGAGCTACGAAAATTGGTGTCTGCTTTCTCGGTCACAAATAAAGAAATACGTGTTTCAGCGTTTTTGTAAATCTAACCGCTACAAGGGTTACATAGTTGGTGATATCTTTTTAAACAAAACATTATTAAAGAACTACTAAAGCCTTTTAAAGCTACATCAATGAGAATTGGTATTTGACTTCTTTTTGGAACTAAAAAAATACATGCTTCAGTGTTTTTGGAAATTCAACCCCCAAAGGGTAGGGGAAGGAAATTATTATGAAAATATTTCGTTATATGAAAACATTTTTAAAGCAAAGCCTATGAAAATTTGTACATGACTTCTAAATAAAAATGTGTTAGGGCATTAAGCTTTCTATGGAAATGTCACCACAAGAACTCAGAAGGTAGGATTAAGAAATCTCCGACTTGAAGTTCCAGAATCGCTTTTTGGTCAGAAGTAAATCCGGAAAAGGTCACACTTCTATGGTGTTCATTAGCGTGCAAAGTTTATAAGATGCTGCAGTTTGTGAACAACGTAAAAATTCGATTAAACAAAAACAAAAAAACCTGTGCAGATCGTACAGTCATCGTGAGAGGATAAGAGGGCGTTGAGCTAGTACTCGTTTAACGCTGTAACATTGCTCTAGAGAAGATACATCTTTAATCAACTGAAAGGTCATGAGAATCTTCCTTCTTCTGAACTGATTAGTCTCTCGGTCACAGCTGTTCTCCTGTATTAGTGCATTCTTTTAATTTATCCTCAGTCTGTCATCATGAAATTTAGATCGTCTTTTATATTTGTCATACACTCTGTTTTTTCGTATGATATCAGAAGCTCTGTTTTTTCTGCAATTCTTTTCTAGATGCTGATGTTTCTTGTTGCCATTGAAATGTATTTAGCCAGTACAGTAGGATCGTCGGCAAAAGCTAGAGATTTAATTGAAAGATTCTTACATATTTTATAGCCCGCTTTTACCTGGTCATTTACTCCACATTTATTTTTTCCTCCCACACTTAGATCACTTTTTCAAGGACAAAACTGAACAAATCTGGGGATACACCATCTCCATGTTCAACCGAGGTTCGCACTTCGAATTTAACTTTACTTTCTGTTTTTATTGTTTACAGCGTTATGTTTTTTGTTTTATTATCCACACTAAACTTTTCAATATTTGAAACAGAGTTGTTTTGTCAACAGCCGTATGCCGTTTGGAGCTCCGCAAACATAGCGACATGAGACAATCAGAATAGCGCCACGTGTTTATATTGGGGATTCTACTAAGTTGCTTTATATGGATTCATGTGCTACTTGTTTCAAACCAGTGGATAACGCATTATCTATTCTTAACGGTGGAGCATACAAATGTTATAAATAACTGTTTTAAATATTTTGGAGGCGAGAACAGTTCATAAAAGCGGAGTCAGTGTTTTCCATGGTAAGAAGGCAGCGTCAAAGTCATTCTTGGTCTAATAGATTTGCGTGTCTGAGACTTTTGGGAAATTCATTCTTAGATACAATCAGTACCCTTTCTAAGAAACGTGTGTGTTTTTTAAGAACTGTAACTCGAACGTTGAGTTATTTTGATGGTTTTTCTTTGTCAGTATGTTGATAATGAGGTCTCATGGTACTCCACGTGTCATGGTGGCGCTAGAACTGTGTAATTTGTACTATTTGTGTTGTTCGCATTTGTTCACGTGGATGATTTTTCTGTATGATTACCCCATTTAAAAAATACAGATTAATTATGCGATACGTCAATATTATGTAAAATTGCTGTCGAAGACATCAGTCATCCTTAACAGTCAGGTTTATGACTGAACCAAAAAGTTTACCCCATTTTTGACATTTCAAATGCAAATGCATTGTCCTTTTATTTTAACTATGAAAATCAGAAATTGCATTCGTTTCGAGGTATTGTAGAGGCTATTACTGAAGGATGAAACTACTGTGTTCATTGCATATCCCAGTAAAAACACGCACGCACTCACTCCGCTACTTTTTATTTCAGCTGATGGTTGCTAATGCGAGTATAGTAATAACGACTGAAACTGAGTAGAGTAGCCAGAGCAGATTAAAATACGCACGCAAGGTGTTGAAGTACTCAAGTTTCATTTCCATAATGCTCTACGTTCATGAAAAGTATTTTCTGATGGGAATCAGTAATTTTATCACAATCGTATGTGGGTTAAATTCTCAGACGCATTATTTTTCATGATCATTTTCTGTTTAAACGTTTCAGCTAGAAACAGTGATGTTTCCTCTGTGGGTATTGGCAGCCATTTTTATCGCCTTTTTTATTTAAAGGTTGAATTAATGCGTACTTCCAGTGGTTTGGGATTTCGTCTGTTAGCCATATATTCTGAAACACTCGTTTTAACGTCTGCAACTGATTTCCATCAGCCAGTTTCCACAATTCCGCGACAGTGCCATATTAACCGCTGCTCTGTTCTTTTTCACGTCCTGAATGATATCTACAAGCTCCTTCTCATCTGTTGGCTTCGATTGTGAAAACTTAAGGAAGTGAAATTGGAAGTCTCGTTTTCATTTGATCACAGTTTAATAGTTCCTCGAAGCATTTAGCTAACAGTTCAAGTTTCTTTGTTCGATAAGGCTATCTTTCCACTTTCCTTTCGAAAACAAGAATTTAGAAGTTATAATTAAGATGGGATTGTGGGTCCATGTTGATGCAAACACTTTTTGTTTATTTACTTCCTCAAACTAGTTTCAGAGAAATACCGCCATCATTAGTGGGTTTCTTTACTCTAAAACATGCAAAAATTAGCATCCTTGCAATACATTACGAAAAAAACATTATTACTGTTCTAAATACAGTACTTTGGAAGCGAGAATAGTTCGTAAAAGCGGAGTCTTTGTTTTCCATGGTAAGCAGGCAGCGTAAAACTCATTCTTGGTCTAGTCGATTGGCGTATCAGATACTTGCGGGAAATGATTCTTAGGCACAATCGGGATCCTTTCTAAGAAACGTACGTTTGTTTTACAACTGTAACTCGAACGTTGAGTGATTTTGATGGGATTTGTTTGGCAGTATGTTGGTGACTGAGATCACACTGCTCCCCTCGCGTGATGTTGGCGTTACAATTGTGTAATTTATACTGTCCATACTGTTCGCGTTTGTGCGCGAGAAGGCTTTCGCTGTATGATTACTCCGTTTGACGAAAGTGGATTAATTATAGAATACGTCAGTATTATGCATAATTACTTTCAAGACCTCAGTTGTCCTTAATAAACAGGTTTATCATTGAACCAAAAAGTTTATCCCTTTTTAGGCATTTCAAAAGGCAAATGTGTTGTCCTTTAATTTTAACTATGAATATCAGAAATTACGTTCGTTTCGAGGTATTACATATGTTTTGTTTAGTTCCCGATAGCGTGTAAATAACTTTATAATACCTTTTTAAACAATAAGGAAATTTGGTTCTGCCTTGAGGAAACACAATTTTTCTTGTATTACTACGCATACATGTTTGAGAGAAGATTTTCCATCTTCGCCAGGTTTTATTTATTGTCTGTTGAACCTACTACAAAGGATTTATGCATTATGATATTTGCCAGATTTTTGCGATTATAGGATTTGTAGCACTGTAAGTATTGATAGAAATATCAACACGATTAAAATATACCTTATTATTACATATTGGTGTGCACAATCTGTTTGGCATTTGCAGCACAGCCACAATTATTGCGTTCCAGTATGTCATTTGCAATGAATAAGCGTTTATCATTATTTTGTCACGTAATTTCTCTCAACATTTAAAGACTTAATACCATATCTTCGTTTTTATCTTTCTGTAGCACTACTGTCGTTATATTATGTTGTTTTGTAAACAATGATTCACTATTTTACTCGTTGTCTAGCATTTCTGAGGTTAAAATACTATTTTTCTAAAATGTGATTACCCTTTATGAATTGTTGATCGGGGAGAGGGAGCAGACTATATATGTAAATGTACGTACTTACTTTTTGTAGATGTCGAGTTTTCGTGCTTCTACAGGGTCTTTGAGTGGAGCTTCCTAACACACACTCTTACACTCTCTGTGTACCTGTAATGTTCACTTGTTCTCTCATCTTGTTCTGGGCCTAAATTTTGAGTTTTACAATGATCTGCCTTTGTGCGTGTATGTGTGTGTGTGTGTGTGTGTGTGTGTGTGTGTGTGTGTGCGTGTGTGTGTGTTTTGGTTTCCTGATAATTCCTTTAGAGTTGAGAACAGGGTTCCATTGCATAGTGGTGTGTGTTCATTCATGACTTCTTTTCTTCCATTATGGATTTTTGTATTCAGTAATTTTTGTTTTGTTATAAGTTTCTGTAGAGGGCTATTGCTGCATTTCAGAATTTTTAGGTCTGCATTTACACCTGTTGGTCTGTGTTTGGACTCGTAAATGTGCAGTGACTGCTGTTACTATTAAGTGAAATTCTGAACTAGCACATCGTAAAAGTGTCTCGGAAATATATAATGACAACCTGAATAGAGTCAAACACCAGACATAAATTCTAAAGGAAAGAAAGTGGAGAAAACAGCAAGGAAAGCTTCATACACTTATAAAAAAATGGCTCTGAGCACTATGGGACTCAACTGCTGAGGTCATTAGTCCCCTAGAACTTAGAACTAGTTAAACCTAACTAACCTAAGGACATCACAAACATCCATGCCCGAGGCAGGATTCGAACAAGATTATTCATATCTTTTTACTTAAAAGTTGCATAGTTGTTACGTTTGTTGCCGTTTTCTTGGGCATACAGCATGTCATATGAAAATGTATGAGTGTCTGTCTTAACAAATATGTATTGTGATACAAGTTTTTAAACAAAAACAATCCTGGGCTGCATGTAACTTGTTAAAATTTAAAATTAATTTATCAAGTGACTGGTGTCGATCGGGGTACGATCATCATCAGGCCATTAAAGTTTTGTGATGACTGCTGCAGAGAGTGGCGACGATAAGCACTCATGAGTGCTCGCTGTTTCCCAGAAACAGAGTTCCAAAATATGCTTAATATCGTGATACGATTTGGTGGGGCATAGGTTGTAACGTAATTTGTCATGTACTCACGTTAATTGGCTGGCTTTTTGTTGCTCTGAAATACAGCAACCGCTTACTGCGGAAATTAACGTTAGAAGAAAAGGCAAAAACGTAATAAATGAAAGCCAACACTCTGCAGCAGCACAAATGAGAACTGTTACAGGGCACAGAACAGAAATAACACACACATACACAAACACACACGTAATTACTCGCTTTCCCATGTAGAGACCTAAGTAAGGAACATAAGTCGTCAGGAGTCCCTCTACAGCTTTCAGAATTTTCTCGCTACACCTTTCACGACGCAGTAAACAGTAAAAGAGAGTATTATTTTAAGTACTGCCAAGGCGAAAAGCTATATTTTTTCTGTGTTTTCAGAGTAACTAAAACCAGAACAAATAATGTGAGTAAATGAAATTGTCGTTACAACCTAGTGCCCACCAAAATTGTATCACAATACAATGACAAATTCCAATTGTAATAACACTGCCCCTTGTAAGTTCACTTTTTCATATCTGTCAGTAACAGCCGCTCATACCTTTCCAAATGATATGTTGTATGCCGAAGAAATCGGAAACATATAGAGAAACTATGCAACTGGGCAATAACTTTAAAGTACAAAAAAGACGCTATAAAATTATTCACGACACAAGTGAAACTGAACAGCAGACATATAATAACGTCTTTTGGTAAGGTATTTTAACGATGCAAATTTCTGCATTTTTGAGAATGAAGAACACCACTGACGACCGCGGCATTTCGTTGAAACTATTTTTCAGAAGTAAATAAACAAAAAGTGTTTGCATCAAGGCATGCAGGCCTACCATCCCATATTGTTTTACGCAGATCGGATCAACAGAAGGGTGGGTTCAAGTTACAAATATTATACCTTAGGAGTTTATAATTAAATAATTTGTATAATTCTCCGAATTGTTTTTCTGAAAACCATTTTTCGTCGGCCTTTACCATACACTACCGAGCCAGACACTTATGATTATAATACACCGGGAGATTGCAGCCGCCCAGTGATCTGCTAATGTGCCAGTGTTTAAATATACACGGTCAATACTGAACTGCTGGCGTCTTGTTACGTGCGGGCTTTAGTGCGAGCAGGATAAGACGACTGCCTTTTCTGTTAAGGGTTTAACGCTTCACAGCCAGTTCTACCGAGTTTATTAACGAGTCGGTTACTTGCAAGTTCACGTACAGCAAATTGCCTTTTCACGGGACGGCGCATGTATTCATATATCTTTCTGTTGTTGTAGAGCTCTGAGCTGTTATTTGGGCTTACTAAGTTACGCTGGCAAAGGAATGGTGTGAACCAGTGGATTTTGTACCAGCTGGTCTTCCTGAATGTGTTGTAACAGCAGGCGCTATTGGTCAAGCGCTGGTATTGTAAACAACTTGTCGTGAAACAGTTTTCATTTGCCAGTTGTTAAAAGTTTGCTGGCATAAGAAATGAATTTAAATTAAAATTTTTAAGTTCAGATGAAGTTCTCGTTGTAATGTCGCAGATACAGGCTGCTGTGAAAATTTTTTAATGCCTTGGTTGTATTTAAATTTCGAGTTTTGTACAATTTAGTAAAACTTGGCTGTATTTAACTAAAGTAATTTAGTTTATTTTTCTTGAACATTACGCAGGGTGGCATATCAGCCACTGCTCAAGGAAATTCAAATAATTCACTAACACGTGACTATCTCTTTTATTTGCCGTAAATTTGTATGAGCCTTTTACCGTATTCAAGTGTTTTAATTAAATGAATTATGCTCCCTTGTAAACACCTATGGCCGCCACCGATTTCAAGTTGCTTAAATAACTAGTGCTTTATTTTCTTTTGGGCAAATAAGGCATTAAGAGCCTTTTGCTGTTGTTCAAAAGCCTTTGCTTTATAAATCAGTGAATGTGTAAAAGCTGTCAATCGTTTCTAAATTGTATCTTTATAGCTAGTGTTTTACTTGTGATAAAATTTTAAAGACCAGTGGCCATTGCTGTTTTGAATATTCTTATTATAAAATAAAACAGTTTACATTTTTTGGTTCTAAGCTCAAAGTGCCAACGTGTGTTTATCTGGAACTGTTGCTGGCAAATAAAATTGTTTAATGTTATTTGATGAATCAGGCCCAGTGGCTTTCCACTCTAGAATCCTTGTATCCTACCTGTTTATGTCACTGGAAAGGTCAAACATTTCGCCGAGCAGTCTAAGGCGTTGCAGTCATAGACTGTGTGGCTGGTCCCGGCGGAGGTTCGTGTCCTCCCTCGGGCATGGGTGTGTGTGTTTGTTCTTAGGATAATTTAGGTTAAGTAGTGTGTAAGCTTAGGGACTGATAACCTCAGCAGTTAAGTCCCGTAAGATTACACACACATTCGAACTTTTTTTTTCAAACATTTCAGTCTCATGTTTTAATCTAATTTTACTTGTACCCGTCTCCAAGTGTCCAGACGAACTGCCCTCGATCTGATTAGGAAACTGTTAAGTGAAATCTGGCGAAATAATAATGTAAACACTTGAATTTAAATTTCATATATCCTGCTAGCATTATTTCACCAGTTTATAATGTGTATGGTACATGGAACAACAAATAAATTCACAGCACCTCATGCAATTGGTCTTACACAGCATGTCATAGCTTCGTGTTACTGAGTCGGTTGCAAACATCTCACGGTGCGTGAAAATGATCACAGATCGAAACTACAGTCGCAATAAATAATATTGTAACAGGCAACAGCTTCATTTAAAAATATCACGATGTCTGTGGACCCAGTTATCATCAAACTTCTGACTGGGGAATGTCGGCGGACTGGGCAACACTGTCGCCACAGCGACGCTCCTTTGCAGGGTGGTCAGTCTGCACGCAGGAGGTACGGGACGCATTGTGTGTGGAGCCGGCCAGCGCTAACAGGGCAGAAATTAAATTACACGCCGCAGGTCGCAATGTTTAGTAATACAGGCGGGATTTAATCTGTCCCCCACCCGCGTAACCTGGAATCACTGCCCCCCACGTGCCAGCTGCAGCAGCACGCTGCACCAGTTATGTAACCTGCAATGCATACAAAATGTCTCGTTTTTACCACAGCAAACTTAATAGCTCACTGCTACAAAACCTTTAGCTCTGGGGAAACCTCTCTGACAATGTGGTTTCCTGTTAATTACAGCTGCAAAAGTAAAGGCTTATATAAGTAGTTTTTTATGCTAACAATGCGAATTAACACCCGCTATGGATTAGTGATATTTAGCTTAAGAACAGGGTGATCTAAAAGTTCCATATCTAAAAAAGTAATCAAGTACACTGTCGGAAAAACATTAGTAACCTGGTGTAACCTCCCAACAGTTTATTCCATAACCTTGCATTAAATGAGTGACTAAGCTCTGAATAAAATTGTGACGTATACTTAACCTTTCATAATTAACTGAGTGTGAATCTAAACTGGTAAATCTGGACGTCAGCAATGCTGCGTCATGGCCCTGAAAAGTCATTCTGAATAAACTGAAAATTCTTACCTCAATTATGTCATCAGATAACGCGTATATATCTGCTCCTATAAGAAATTTTTCTGGCACAGCCCAGTGCAATGCTGGCCGCTAGATTATTCATGTATAAAAAGAAACAAATGCTATTTTTTACGATAATCGGGATGTCCATGGATAAGAGAAATTAGTAAAATCTTTAAAGTCAGATGAATGATTGTCAAAAGTTAATTTTATAAGAAAGATTATTATTAAAAGATTTAAAAAAACATTTACATGGGACTTGATATAACAATAGTACAAAATCAGTTGTTACAAATTACATATGCGCGCAGCTATGAATAATAATTCTTGGTTTTACCTTATACTACGTCGCTCAGGCACCGCCATCGCTCTCGGCGACTGGCCCAACCGCCCGACAGCGAGCTATTGCTCCTACTGCTGCCGACACCGCTCTGTGTAGCATACATATCGCAGGCAGCGTGTGTGCATTCAATTGAGCATTCAATCCAAGTTACATCTGCTCGAGTGCGCTACCGATAAATTACTTAGTCATGGACCTCTTACACTGGGAAGACGGCATATGCCACCTGAGGAATAGCAGATGCACTGTTAATAGTTTCAGTGTTGTGCGCCAACAGATAACATAGTGGCACAGCTAGAAGGGCGCCGTCTTTGAAAAGCCCACAGCCAGAAGGCTCAGTGTGGTTCAAACGCTTGAAGCAAGCTAGCAACCAGCCACGGAGACGCATTCGTGCTTCCTACAGTCAACTGGGAGAGTTAAAAAGTAGTCAAGTTGTGGCCTTCCGAGCGCCGGGTAGTCCTTTCGAAGAACTGCCATACAAGTTGGACATGCTGCGTCAATTGTGCAACGATGTTGATACCAGCGGTCACGTGAACATTCTCGCACCCATAGACGAAGTTCTGGACATTCACACAGCACAGACGCCCGCCTGGATCGTCGTAATGCAAGGGCAGCAGGGACGCACCGTACACCAACCACAGCACAGATAAGAGGACTTCTGATCCCAGACGTGTCAACACGAACCGTTGCGAAATGATTATTAGCAGTGGGACTGTGGACGCACACAGATCTAAACCGTCTTTCACTCACGACACAACATCGACGTGCACGGCTCGACCGGTGCCGTAAGAGAATCACTTGGAAGATGGAATGGCGCGCTGTGGGCTTCAGCAATGAAATCAGATTCTGCCTACAAGCAAGTGATGGTCGTTGGCGCATACGACGTAAACTTGGTGACACAGTCTCGCAGAGTGCATTCGTCCTAGACACACTCGCCCCATCCCAGGCCTTATGCCTTGGGGTGCAATAAGCTACAGCTTTCGTTCGCCTATGATGTTTCTGAAGGGGAGGCCAACCAGCGGTCGATATGTGCAGAATGTTGTTAGACCCATTCTTTTGCCGTTGTTCCAAAGGAAGGTGATGTTTTCTTCCAACAGAATAATGCTTGCCCAGACACTGCCCATGAAACTGAACACACTCTTCATGATGGGCAGCAACTGCCTTGGCCAGCACGATCTCCGGAGTTGTGTCGAATCGAGCACGTGTGGCATATGGTGGGACGATAAGCGATGCGTGCGACTTGTCAAGCACCAACTCTTACAAAACTGCTTGAACTGGTCGAGCAGGCGTGGAATAACCCACGACATTATTCGCCCTTTGCGCAATCGACTCGATGCCAGAGTCGGCGACAGCATTGCTGCCCGTGGAAGCTACACTACGTATTAATATGGGTATTTCAGCATGGGTTGATTCCTGGTTCTTCAGAACCGCTTCTGATATTGATCTGTAAATGTTGTCATTTCCTGTGTTTCATATGCATTACAGCAACAATAAATCGTGAGTGAAATTGAAGCCGCTAAAAGGTTTTTCAGGCACTGTGTGTACGTTGCTCTTCAGAACACAGAGATGAGCTAGATAAAGTAAAATAACATATTAACTACTCACTGGAAATGAATGTAACTACGAGAGCATGTTGCCACAGGTCTCTCACAGAAAGCCGGACGTCACACGGCAGAGGTCAGCTTGATTGTAGCGCCGAATGGCCAGTCGGCCCCAGAACCCGAGGCAGTTGGAGGAACGGGAAAACTGCTGTGTCAATCAGAGAGCAGTTATTGTTCACTGTGGTGATGTTATTCCTTACAACATGGCCCGGAGAACACACGGTAAGAACCATCGGAAAACTGAGAGATGGACGAAGTGTGATGAGTGTAGCACAGGAGTTTGGTATTGTTCACAGCACTTTTCACGTGCGTTGGGGGCGTTCCGAACCACAAGCACTCCTGCCCGAAGGAGAGGAGGTGATCGGTCGCCGTCAACAACAACAGCAGATGGCCGCTACATTGTGTGACAGCCGAAAAGGGATCCACGTCATACAGCGGGTGCAAATGTAATCACACTTGACAAGACTGCAAGGCACACAATCTCACGCGGCAGAGTGGCACGACGAGGTCATAAGGGTGCTCTCTTTGCCCGATGACCAGCACATTGTATTCCATTGAAATGTGCACATTTGCGGCACCATTTGCTATGGTGTCAAGGCCACAGAGACTGGACAAACGGGGAGTGGGCTCACTACTGTTCTCGGATGAGAGCAGATTCAGTCTGACAAGGGAACCTCCCCATCGCACCCCCCTCATATAAGTTGGCACAGTGGATAGGCCTTGAAAAACTGAACACAGATCAATTGAGAAAACAGGAAGAAGTTGTGTGGAACTGTGAAAAAATAAGCAAAATATACAAACTGAGTAGTTTATGGGAAGATATGCAACATCAAGGAGACTGGTAACGCAGGTGCGCCGTGGTCTCGTGGTAACGTTAGCAGCTGCGGAACGAAAGGTCCTTGGTTCAAATCTTCCCTCAAGTGAAAAAGTTTAATTTTTTATTTTCAGTTTATGTGACGAAACTCTTATGTTTTCATCACTTTTTTGGGAGGGATTATCACATCCACAAGAAAACCTAAATCGGGCAAGGTAGGAGAATCTTTTTACCCATTCGTCAAGTGTACAAGTTAGGTGGGTCGACAACATATTCCTGTCATGAGACGCACATGCCGTCACTAGTGTCGTATAGAATGTATCAGATGTGTTTTCCTGTGGAGGAATCGGTTGACCTATGACCTTGCGATCAAATGTTTTCGGTTCCCATTGGGGAGGCACGTCCTTTCGTCTACTAATCGCACGGTTTTGCGATGCGGTCGCAAAACACAGACACTAAACTTATTACAGTGAACAGAGACGTCAATGAACGAACGGACAGATAATAACTATGCAAAAATAAAGAAAGTAAAATTTTCACTCGAGGGAAGACTTGAACCAAGGACCTCTCCTTCTGCAGCTTCTAACGCTACCACGGGACCACGGCGCTCCTAAGCTCACTTTGTCCTTGATGTTGCCTATGTGGTCCATGGACTACTCAGTTTGTATATTTTGCTTATTTTTTCACAGTTCCACACAACTTCTTCCTGTTTTCTCAATTGATCTGTGTTCAGTTTATCAAGGCCTATCCACTGTGCAAACTTATAACTAAATCTGAGGGGGGTGCGATGGGGAGGTTCCCTTGTGAGCACTAACTGTCGACATATCCTCCCTTGGTGAGAGCCGGGAAAACTTAATGCATCTGGGAACTTTGTCAAGCGTGATCGTTTAGGCTGTCAAAGTCGTACTGTGTGGGGAGGCATAATGTTCCATGGACGTCCTGACCTCAAAATCTTTGAGCACTGTTAACTGACCAGACAACGTTGTTCTGTCACTGTACACCTTCCCCAGCTGATTCTTTTTAGGTATGCATTCGGCCTTGACTTCCTATTTGTGGATAACAATGCGCGATCGCGTTGAACTGCGCTGATGGAAGAGTTCTAGAAACGAGAGGATGTTCGACGAGTGCATTGGCCTGCCCGTTTCCCCGACTCAGATCCCATCCAATACGTTTTGGATGCCGTGGGGAGACGTATTTCAGCGCGTCCACATTCACCGGCGACCATTCTGCAATCGTCAGCCGCACTGGCGAAGGAGCAGAACGGCCTACCACAAGAACTCCCTAGCAATAGCAATCTTATGGTCAGCAAGGGAGCACGTTCAAAAGTATTCTCTGAGTCCATGGTGCACACACTACCTTCATATCCCGCCTTCTATAATGTCTAGGTGACCATCATAAATCGCGGTGACTTCACGGTAATTATTGTCTTAGAATAACAGTGTAGTTCATGTTCGTCTCATTGCGCATGTCTTCTGCACAATAGCGTGGCAATTCTTTC
Organism: Schistocerca serialis cubense; assembly: GCF_023864345.2. NCBI lineage: Eukaryota > Metazoa > Arthropoda > Insecta > Orthoptera > Acrididae > Schistocerca > Schistocerca serialis. The sequence continues at coordinate 262,379,579 of NC_064641.1, forward strand.
TCCGCACGGTCAAAGTTTGATCGAGCTATATTACTTACCCTGACACGTCACGCGAAAGTCACTCGCACTTTCGTCCTCAAGTTTTTCACATCAGCGTACATGTTGAAAACCGTTGCCCTTTTCCGGAAAGCATGTACGAACTCTTTTCACCGTATTCGAAGCACTACTTCAGAAATGAATTGTTTTATTAGATGTATGACGAGTGGCATTGTCCTGCATCAACAAAAAAAACAGTCCATCTGTGTCAAGGAGTGAAACAATCTAGATACTGTTGTCTTAATGCAAAACATTGTTTCAATGAAAACAGAGCCCAGTTTTCGACGAAGCGATACGACTCACCACATTCCAATTTTCTGACAATGCAAGGCGTTTTCATAAAAGATGCGTTAATTTCAGACTGACCAAATACTTGTGTTTTGACTATTCACTAAGGTGAAACTACGCCTTTTGAATGAAAGAGCTAGGTCCAGCTCTGTGATTCCATTGATGTCAACAAATGACAGAAAGCGTGTACATTACACTAGACACGCTTCTTTACCCGGCGTCTTCAGTTACTGCACACTCTGAACATGATATGCACGAAGTTTTAATATGCATTGTTTTCTGAGCTCTACCAAACGAAATCCGATATAGAACAAATATTGTTGATACTAATTTGCATTAGTGACGGTTTGAGCTACCTAGTCATCAACACAATAAACAGCTTTGCAAGTTATGCAACAGTCCATTAACAATGTGCCACCCTGCGCATAACGGAGAAACCATCACAGTGGTATAAGGCAGTGTGTTCCTAATTATACGGGGTGGTTGTAACCTAACTATCACTACTTCAAAAGGCCCCCATGAACAACGAGTCATCGTAGGACAATGAAACTTTGTGAGAGGACATGCGGATGAGAACTAACGAATAAACCACTGAAATAAATAGAGTTTAATTTTCACTGAGAGGGTAACATTCGTTAAGTTCCAGATTACAAACGTCACCCAATGTCATAAACATCTGCATCCACGACGGTCTGAAACCCCAGTAGAGATGCCATTAGCCTGCTATTGGTTTAATCTTGACGGTGAACGGCGGGACTTGGCTCTTAGCATTTACAATGACATACGGGGACAGATGAAAATGTGTGCCGCAACCGGGACTCGAACCTGGGACCTCCTGCTTACATGGCAGACGCTCTATACATCTGAGGCACCGAGGACACACAGAATAGTGCGACTGCAGGGATTTATGTGTGGCACGCCTCCCGCGAAACCCACATTCTCAACGTATTGTCCCGCACTACATTCGTAGTGCCCCCGCGCATTATACTCGTTACTCGCGGCGCTTTGCCGATTCCCAGAGTTCGGGCACTATTTGTTCATCCGCACAGAAGAAGAAGTTCGTCAAGCGGCCGGTGAGCCTTAACTTTAGATATACTAAGATGGTATCTGTTCTTTACTTTGCCGCGCCACGACTACTTTTTTTTTTTTTTTTTTTAATAAAGAAACCAATCCCCTGAAAATGCATCTCTACTGATACGAAACAGGTCGTTAATTTCTCATTTAAGGTATTTTAACAGCCATTGCGTAAGATTTTATTCACCATTTCACAGTTGTTCGCAGCACTTGTCGAACGGTGGGCCATGTGATGTTCAGCTGTCTTGACACAACTCGTGAACTGCTTGAAGATCGCACAATCCGTCCAGCACTCTCAGCAAAGGCAACATTAATTTCCTAAAACAAAGGTGGCGCAATTGGCTGCCGGCCTGTCTAAGGACCAGTTCCAAAATCGCCAGTTAATTCGAACTTCCGAATCACGTTCTTCAATCGCGGTACGGTAATAGGACCTCTCCGTATTCCTTTAATGCGTCGATACGCAAGATCAATATTAGTACTTCTGATCAAATTTAGTACTTCTGTTGTTTGGTAAAACAGCTTTACGAGTAAAGCCCTGCTAACCATGTCCAGACCCGTGTTGACTGTCTGCAACTATAATGCACACTGATGCTGGTTTCAAGCATAATTCGCCTTACCAGTACCGGCGCCTAATGGCAAGTCATAATATTAACACTACTAACCAAGCAAATCCTGCAACCAACAATCTGGAAATTATTCCTATAAAGTTTGGTACCCGTACGGTAAATAGTTTTACGCCAATACTGGCTCAAGAAACCAAAGTTTAATTATAACCACCCTGAGTTTCCCTAACATGGCGTACAAACACGCGTTCATGATTTACTAAGTTAGTACCGAGTTTGAACGGTTTTACACTACTGGTGGATATAGCACGTACAGTGTCTAGAAAGGAATATTGTTGAGATAAATTTCTCACATTTCATTGGAACGGAAAGGCAGGATTTTTGTTGAAATCAATGTTGTGTAGACACTTGGTACATCTCAAGTGGACGCTTGTGGGCTAGGCACCAATGTGGCCACACATCAGGGATTAAATCCCAGAAACCGCTGAGTAGGCCCTGGGGACCACCCAAGAATTGCCACCCAACATGAGCAACGCCTTTTCTGCTACACTTCACAACTTCAAATAGACCATTGAACCGTATCATGTATGATGTTTTAAATTATTACTTCTTTACTACTGAGTGTATTCACAATACTTTTCACAGGCAGTAGCCACGCACAACATTGGATTTACGTGCAAATCATGTCACTATACAGCACAAAGTAAAGCAGATACATTGTGAAAGACTATGAGCTGCGTAAAAATGAAACTGCAGGACTAAATTCGCTAAAGATACAGATGATATATGTGTACAAATTCGTAAGAAATATGTATGCGAAATATATTTGACCAATCAAAGCCATGGGTAAGAAGTTCATCTTAAACCCCTGGAACAAATTCAGCCAATTTTGGTACACATACTAGTTACAATTTGGGAAAGAAATACTGTGGCGTAAGAACCACTGGTCTCCTATTAAGATGAGCCTGATGACATGGAGAGAGAAAGGGAGGGGGGGAGGGGCAAGGAGATGGACAGGCAGTGACAGAGAAGGAGGAAATGGATACAGATAGGGGGGGGGAAGAGCACAGACGTTGAGAGGGGGAGAGGGCAATGGACAAAGAGAGGAGGAGTGGACGAGATAGACAGAGAGAGGCAAGAGAAGGGATGTCTCTCTCTGTCCCTCCTCTTCCCTTTCTCTGTCTATCTCCTCAACTACCCTCTCTTTGTCCAGGGGAGGAAAAGATTGGCAGAGAGAGAGCGAGAAGGAAATGGACACAGAAACGGAAAAGGAGGAGATCGGGGAGGAGGAGATAAACAGGAAGAGGAGGAGATGGAGATGGGGAAGGAGCAGATGGACAGAGGGTCAAGGAGCAGATGGAGAGAGGTGGAAAGCGCAGATGGACAGAGAGTGGGAAGTGGGAAATGGAAAGATAGAGGGGAAAGGGGGAGATTAACAAAGAAAGAAAGGAAGGAGGGGGAGAAGGATATAGACTAGGGAAGGAAGAGATAGGCAGAGGGGAGGCGGAAATGGACAGAGAAAGGAAAGAGGAGGAGATGAACAGGGAGAGGGGAGAGGACGAGCTGGAGTGGCGGGGGTGAAGGGTGTGGACAGAAAGAGAGAGGGTGCAGGAGATGGACAGGATGGGTTGAAAAGATAGGTGGACAGAGAGAAAACGATGGAGGAGGTGGACTAATAGAAAATGGAATACAGGGTGAGTCACCTAACATTACCGCTGGATATATTTCGTAAACCACATCAAATACTGACGAATCGATTCCACAGACCGAACGTGAGGAGAGGGGCTAGTGTAATTGGTTAATACAAACCATAAAAAAATGCACGGAAGTAGGTTTTTTAACACTAACCTACGTTTTTTTAAACGGAACCCCGTTAGTTTTGTTAGCACATCTGAACATATAAACAAATACGTAATCAGTGCCGTTTGTTGCATTGTAAAATGTTAATTACATCCGGGGATATTGTAACCTACAGTAGACGCTTGAGTACCACTCCTCCGCTGTTCGATCGTGTGTATCGGAGAGCACCGAATTACGTAGGAATCCAAAGGGAACGGTGATGGACCTTAGGTACAGAAGAGACTGGAACAGCACATTACGTCCACATGCTAACACCTTTTTATTGATCTTTTTCACTGACGCACATGTACATTACTATGAGGGGTGAGGTACACGTTCGACGGGCGTTTCATAGGACGTGGAGGACGCATAAATTGGCCAGCCCGTTCTCCTGATCTTACACCTCTGAACTTCTTTCTGTGGGGCACATTAAAGGAGAATGTGTACCGTGATGTGCGTACAACCCCAGAGGATATGAAACAACGTATTCTGGCAGCCTGCGGCGACATTACACAAGATGTACTGCGGCGTATACGACATTCATTACGCCAGAGATTGCAATTGTGTGCAGCAAATGATGGCCACCACAGTGAACATCTATTGGCCTGAGTTGTCGGGACACACTCTATTCCACTCCGTAATTGAAAACGGAAACCACGTGTGTACGTGTGCCTCACCCCTCATGGTAGTGTACATGTGCGTCAGTGAAAAAGACCAATAAAAAGGTGTTAGCATGTGGACGTAATGTGCTGTTCCAGTCTCTTCTGTACCTAAGGTCCATCACCGTTCCCTCTGGATCCCTCCCTACGTAATTCGGTGCTCTCCGATACACACGATCGAACAGCGGAGGAGTGGTACTCAAGCGTCAACTGTAGGTTACAATATCTCCGGATGTAATTAACATTTTACAATGCAAAAAACGGCACTGATTACGTATTTGTTTATATGTTCAGATGTGCTAACAAAACTAACGGGGTTCCATTAAAAAAAACGTAGGTTAGTGTTAAAAAACCTACTTCCGTGCATTTTTTTATGGTTTGTATTAACCAATTACACTAGCCTCTCTCCTCACATTCGGTCTGTGGAATCGATTCGTCAGTATTTGATGTGGTTTACGAAATATATCCAGCGGTAACGTTAGGTGACTCACCCTGTATATACATACCCAGGCAATACCTGGTACTCCGCTACTTTAAGAAATAAATGCAACTGAACTGATATAGAATCGTGAAGCGATCTATATCGGCCACCTCACAGTCTCCTTAAACTTTTTGATGGCGATCGTAACATCACATCCATCATATCAACGAGTTTAGCGTCGCTCTGAATAGCCGGTCCCCCGATTCTCTTCTTGTCTGCAACTGATGCGCATTCGCGGAAACAGGCTGTGGTATGAACGTTCGATACCATACTTGTTAGGGGTTGCAGTTATCGACCGCGGTCCGTATTAGTATCGTTGGACGCGCTAGTCACGACCAGCATATGTATGCAGCCAAGAGGAATCCTGTACAACCAGTTAAGTACAATATATATTATTTTTTACCAACGACTTCTAATTATTTTAGTCACTGCAGATCCAGACCATGCAGCCAGCACCTTATCGACGTTACTGAGAAACCTGCTGTGATTTATATGTTTCTATTTAGCATTGGCCACCAGTCAATATTGGCGACGACTCGTTCGTCGTCGTCACAACAGTTGGCGACAAGGTTAAAGGTACAGATTTTTTGGAAAGCGGAGCAGTGAAAGCAGAGCTATTTATTATAGACTATATACCCGGCTGCGCCACCCATCCTCTCTGCATGGTGTGATTGACGAGTGCATGACATTTTTTCCTACTCCCATTTGTGATTATTTGATTTCGTTGTGATGGCAAATCCAGAGGGAAAAAACGTGTTGGCAGAACCGTTACGATTACAGAGTCAGCAGTCCAACTCGCTACTGCACGCCTTGGGACAGCTCGTCCAGGGACAACAATAAGCTGTGCCACAAGTACCGGCTGCACAGGAGCCGGGCCGTAGATCGGGCCACAGCGCCGCCGTTCCGCGCGTTCGACGCCAGCGTGGAAAGCTGGCAGGAGTGGCACGTGCAGTTTTCACTCCACCTTGCTGCCTATGACATCCAAGGTAAAACACGGCTGCATGCGCTTTTATCTTGTGTCGGCGTGGCATCGTACCTCATTCTCCTCCAACTCTACCTGAGAAGTTCTCCAGGTCAGCGCAGTTTCGAAGAACTTATTCAGACATTAACTGATTATTACAGGGAAAGTGTGACTGCTGTCGCTCAGCAGTACAAATTTTTCCGCACAAAAAGTGCACCTCAGCAGAATTACCGAGAGTGGGTAGCCACTTTGCAAGGCCTCACTCGGGACTGTGAATTTTCATGTTCTTGTGGCATATCATATTCTGACATAATGGTACGGGCGCTATTGCGCAAAACTTGTCAGACACACGCATTAGAGAGCAAATTCTTAAATTATCGAACAAGTGTTGGACAGGACACTATGGACTTTGCTGCAAAATTCTTTTGAATCGCCTCCCGCTGTCTGTCAGGTTAGTAAGCGATCTGCGCGCGCATCACACCTACATGATGCTATACCGCCTCGGCGCGCGCCTGCCCAATTCACTTCCAGGAAACAGACAACTGTTCTGCGCCGGCAGAAGCCGCCTGCTTTGCGCTCATGCCCGCAATGTAACTCAAAGCACTCGCGCCAGAACTGCCCACCGCGCAAGGCCGCGTGCCAGTTTTGCAACAAGAAGGGACATGTCCAGGCAGTGTGCCTAAAAAGACAAAAATCTGACGCTCCGTATCACGTTTCCGGACAAAGTAGCTTCCCGGAACGGTTTCCGAAATAAGACTTCCTATCACGAGCCACAAGCAATGGTGATAAATGTTGTAAATTCGCCCCAGTACCTGTGACATTGCCCGAGTGTGACAATTTTGCCTGTGCACGCCGACGTAAGAAGTCCCGCCACGCACGTTCTGCCCGTCAACATTTGCCAGTGAACATTGCTTCTCAGAATGCAATTTTTCGCCGACGGCACAACAAACTTTTTGTAGACTTGAACATTCAGAATCATACGATTCCTTTCCACTTGGACACAGGTGCGTGTGTTTCACTCATTAGTCGTAAAACTTGCGAATTCCTTCCTTCACCTCCACTGCGTAACGCAAATGTTACGTTAGCTGCCTACAGTGGTCAAAGTATTCCGGTTTTAGGACTGTGCAGTTTGCCAGCGACGTACCGTGGACAAAATCAAGGGGTTTCTTTTCATGTACTATGTTCACGCTCATCTGCAAATATTTTTGGTCTTGAATTATTTGATGTATCCTCCTTAACTGTGCGCGATGACGTACTAGCCGTCACTAAACGTGTTCCCACCAATAGTGTTTCCGATGTTAAGAGTTTGTTGGCATATTTTCGCCAGGTTTAGGTTGCACGAAAAATTTTCAGGCGCATATGGTACCGAAGGACAATGCACAGCCTAAATTTTTCCGCGCCCGCACAGTGCCTCACGCGCTTCGAGACGAAGTCGCTAAAACATTGCATAAGCTTGAGGAACAAAGAGTGATTGAACCAGTGACAGCATCACTATTGGCTTCACCGTTGGTTATCTTAACGAAACCATCAGGTAAATTGCGATTTTGAAGCCACCGTCAATCCTCAACTTGTTGTTGCAACGTTTACTTTGCCACGTCCAGAAAACTTGTTTGAAAAAATTGTGTCCAGACAAATATTTTTCTAAGTTAGATTTTCAAATATTTTTCTAAGTTAGATTTGCAAATTCCTGTGGATCACGAATCCCAGAAGATTCCCGTCGTGAATACGCATTTAGGTCTCTACAAATTTAGGTTGGTTGGTTGGTTTGGGGAAGGAGACCAGACAGCGTGGTCATCGGTCTCATCGGATTAGGGAAGGATTGGGAAGGAAGTCGGCCGTGCCCTTTCAAAGGAACCATCCCGGCATTTGCCTGGAGTGATTTAGGGAAATCACGGAAAACCTAAATCAGGATGGCCGGACGCGGGATTGAACCGTCGTCCTCCCGAATGCGAGTCCAGTGTCTAACCATTGCGCCACCCCGCTCGCTTACAAATTTAGGCTTCCGTTCGGATGTGCCTCTGCACCGGCACTATTTCAGCAGTACTTACAGTCGCTTTGTGCGTCGATTCGTTCGGTGTCTAATTACCTAGATGGCATCGTAGTTTCTACGCAGCTTGAACATTTCAAAACCGTCGTACATAATGCATTAGATGAGTATGTGCCAAGCAAGATCGTAAGAGATGGAAAAGAGCCACCGTGGTACAACAACCGAGTTAGAAAACTGCTGCGGAAGCAAAGGGAACTTCACAGCAAACATAAACATAGCCAAAGCCTTGCAGACAAACAAAAATTACGCGAAGCGAAATGTAGTGTGAGGAGGGCTATGCGAGAGGCGTTCAATGAATTCGAAAGTAAAGTTCTATGTACTGACTTGGCAGAAAATCCTAAGAAATTTTGGTCTTATGTCAAAGCGGTAGGTGGATCAAAACAAAATGTCCAGACACTCTGTGACCAAAATGGTACTGAAACAGAGGATGACAGACTAAAGGCCGACATACTAAATGTCTTTTTCCAAAGTTGTTTCACAGAGGAAGATTGCACTGTAGTTCCTTCTCTAGATTGTCGCACTGATGACAAAATGGTAGATATCGAAATAGACGACAGAGGGATAGAGAAACAATTAAAATCGCTCAAAAGAGGAAAGGCCTCTGGACCTGATGGGATACCAGTTCAATTTTACACAGAGTACGCGAAGGAACTTGCCCCCCTTCTTGCAGCGGTGTACCATAGGTCTTAGGTCTCTAGAAGAGCGTAAAAAGGGCACAGGTCATCCCCGTTTTCAAGAAGGGACGTCGAGCAGATGTGCATAACTATAGACCTATATCTCTAACGTCGATCAGTTGTAGAATTTTGGAACACGTATTGTGTTCGAGTATAATGACTTTTCTGGAGACTAGAAATCTACTCTGTAGGAATCAGCATGGGTTTCGAAAAAGACGGTCATGTGAAACCCAGCTCGCGCTATTCGTCCACGAGACTCAGAGGGCCATAGATACGGGTTCACAGATAGATGCCGTGTTTCTTGACTTCCGCAAGGCGTTCGATACAGTTCCCCACACTCGTTTAATGAACAAAGTAAAAGCATATGGACTATCAGACCAATTGTGTGATTGGATTGAGGAGTTCCTAGATAACAGGACGCAGCATGTCATTCTCAATGGAGAGAAGTCTTCCGAAGTAAGAGTGATTTCAGGTGTGCCGCAGGGGAGTGTCATAGGACCGTTGCTATTCACAATATACATAAATGACCTTGTGGATGACATCGGAAGTTCACTGAGGCTTTTTGCGGATGATGCTGTGGTGTATCGAGAGGTTGTAACAATGGAAAATTGTACTGAAATGCAGGAGGATCTGCAGCGAATTGACGCATGGTGCAGGGAATGGCAATTGAATCTCAATGTAGACAAGTGTAATGTGCTGCGAATACACAGAAAGATAGATCCTTTATCATTTAGCTACAAAATAGCAGGTCAGCAACTGGAAGCAGTTAATACCATAAATTATCTGGGAGTACGCATTAGGAGTGATTTAAAATGGAATGATCATATAATGTTGATCGTCGGTAAAGCAGATGCCAGACCGAGATTCATTGGAAGAATCCTAAGGAAATGCAATCCGAAAACAAAGGAAGTAGGTTACAGTACGCTTGTTCGCCCACTGCTTGAACACTGCTCAGCAGTGTGGGATCCGTACCAGATAAGGTTGATAGAAGATATAGAGAAGATCCAACGGAGAGCAGCGCGCTTCGTTACAGGATCATTTAGTAATCGCGAAAGCGTTACGGAGATGATAGATAAACTCCAGTGGAAGACTCTGCAGGAGAGACGCTCAGTAGCTCGGTACGGGCTTTTGTCAAAGTTTCGAGAACATACCTTCACCGAAGAGTCAAGCAGTATATTGCTCCGTCCTACGTATATCTCGCGAAGAGACCATGAGGATAAAATCAGAGAGATTAGAGCCCACACAGAGGCATACCGACAATCCTTCTTTCCACGAACAATACGAGAATGGAACAGAAGGGAGAACCGATAGAGGTACTCAAGGTACCCTCCGCCACACACCGTCAGGTGGCTTGCGGAGTATGGATGTAGATGTAGATATCTGAACCGTTACGGGAGAATGGACTTACTCAGTAAGGACAAGTGAACATTTTTTTCTGAACAGTTATCCTACTTGGGACACGTAATAAACTCTCAAGGCACCCAAGTTAAAGAATTACAATCCGTCCTTGGAAAGCTCAATTGTCACAAGTTTTTGCCTCACGCATCATCTCTTGCAGCACCGTTACATCGACTATGTCGATAGAACGTTCCGTTCAATTGGTCGCCTGAATGCGAACGTGCCTTTCAGGAGCTTAAATCTGCTTTGCCATCTAGTGCATGTCTTACGCTCTTCGATACTACAAAATCTCTTGTCCTCATGGCTGACGCTTCCGATTTCGGGATCGGAGCTGTTCTTAGTCACAAAATTGGTTTGCGTGATCGCCCGATCGCATTTGCATCGAAGCTACTCTCCTCTACGCAGCGTAACTACTCGCAGATCGAGAAGGAAGCTGTTGCTTTGATTTTTGGAGTTACGAAATTCCACGACTTATTATATGGTCGCAAGTTTACAGTTCCCACCGACCATAAGCCTTTGACGTCTTTGTTTCACCCGTCAAAGCCCGTGCCTCCGCTTACGGCTCAAAAATTTATTCTTTGGTCACTATTTGCGTTGCAGTACTGTTCCGACATCTTGCATCGGCCTACTGCCCAGCACGATAACGCCGACTCGCTATCCCGATTGCCAATAGCTGAAGACCCGCTGTTCCACTCTTCCGAACAGGCTTGTATGTTTATTGATGTGCAAAATGACGTAGAAAGTTTTCCTGTTGACTTTCGTCGTATTACCACAGCAACAGCTAACGACCCGGTGTAAAGTGTTGTTTTCCGTTGTGTCAAAACGCAATGGCCTTTGTCTAAAAATCGGATTGCAGATCCGTTGGTTTGTCGTTTTTTTGTGCACAGACAACGACTTACGTGGTGTCATCTTGCTCCGCACGGAGAACGATCAGTATCGTGTTCTTGGTCCACGTTCTTTGCAGTCAGTTGTGCTACGACTTCTTCACAAAGGTCACTGGGGTATCGTACGGTCGTAAGGACAAAAGTCAGCTCGCCATCACTGTACCTGGTTTGGTACTGATGCTGACATAACCAAGATTTGTTCTTGTTCTGTGTGTGCAGAAAACCAATCCGCACCACTGCAGAAATTTTTCTCTTGGCCTAAGGCAACGTTGCCGTGGAATCGCTTACATTTAGATTTCACTGGTCCTTTTTGGGACGCACAATGGTTAATTCTTGATCCTTTTAGCGGTTTTCCATTTGTTGTTCGCATGTCAGCAACGACATCGTCTACTACCATCAAAGCCTTGTCTTCTATATTCTGCATAGACGAATTGCCACAAGTCATTGTCACAGACAATGAACCTCGATTTGTGTCTAAAGAGTTCGAAACCTTTTGTGAAGCTAATGGTATTCAGTATTTAACTTCAGCACCGTTCTCCCCTCAATCGAACGGAGCCGCTGAAAGATTCGTTCGGACGTTTAAGTCGCAAATGTCTAAATTGCGCGACTCTTTCTCGCGAGGACGCTCTTTTCTTGTTTTTATCTACGTACCGATCGCAGCCACGAGACAGTGCTTCGCCGGTTGAATTGTTGCATGGTCGTCCTCACAGAACTCTGATGAATTTGTTGCATCCTACGCACCGTGTTTCTTTGCCACGGCAGACCCACAAATTCTTGCCAGATGATATTGTCTATTTTCGTCATGTCCGCGGAAATCACCGATTGCTGAAAAGGCGCATTCTTCGCCATCTTGGCCGCGCCATGTTTGTCACATATGGTGAGGTACGCAGGCATCAGTGTCAGATGCGCCTCTTTAGTCGTGGGATCTGTGCCTCTTGCCCTATGTTTCCAAGGTCGACACCGACGGGGCTGTCCCCGCGGGGACCTCTTGCTTGCTCTCCTCGCCTCTGCCACGCCCCGACGTGCCAGCGCGGACGCCATGCCTCGCGCCGGAGTCGCCCCCGCAGTGCCAGTATTACCATATGGACCAGGTGCCTTCAACTGTGATAGGGCACAGTGGAATTCCGGTTCCAACGCCGTCCACCGCCGCAGAACAGTCTGCACTTCCTGGTTTCCAGTCTTTGCTGCCGGTCGGGTGCCCCGACCCGATGGAGGTCCGCCCTTCAGTTCCTCCCATAGTTGAAGCACAGACACCTCATGTTGACGTGCTCTCTGGAATAGGTCTCCAGGCGTTTCCTGTCTCCCCTCGGTCCGAATGGCAGGGTGCGGGTGGGCATGCCTCGTCTGCAGTCAGGCTCCCCACTTCCTCGACTACGTCAGCATGGGCGTCCTCCACCCGGCGGTCGTCAGCCATATTCAACGCCGTTCGCAGATTTGCGGGGGAGAAAAATGGTATCAAAGTTCGATACCACACTTGTTAGGGGTTGCAGTTATCGATCGCGGTCCGTATTAGTATCGTTGGACGTGCGAGTCGCGACCAGCGCCGCTCCGCGGCTTGTATCAAGTTTCTGGCGAGCTCTCGTCTATTCTTGCTCTGGACGTCAAGTAGTAAAGTAGCATAGCCTTCAGCTGATAGGAAGCAACCTCTAACAAGGCGCTTCGTAACGTATAGCCTAAGTGAGGCCTCAATAGCTATCTGTTTATAATTATATGTATGCAGCCAAGAACAATCCTGTACAACCAGTTAAGTACAATATATATCATTTTCTACCAACGACTTGTTGCAGATCCAGACCATGCAGCCAACATCTTATCGACATTACTGACAAAACTGCTGTGATTTATACAGGGTGTTACAAAATGCTACGGCCAAACTTTCAGGAAACATTCCTCACACACAAATAAAGAAAAGATGTTATGTGGACATGTGTCCGGAAACGCTTAATTTCCATGTTAGAGCTCATTTTAGTTTCGTCCACCTACGCTCAATGGAGCACGTTATCATGATTTCATGCGGGATACTCTACCTGTGCTGCTAGAACATGTGACTTTACAAGTACGACACAACATGTGGTTCATTCACGATGGAGCTCCTGCACATTTCAGTCGAACTGTTCGTACGCTTCTCAACAACAGATTCGGTGACCGATGGATTGGTAGAGGCGGACCAATTCCATGGCCTCCACGCTCTCCTGAACTCAACCCTCTTGACTTTCATTAATGACGGTATTTGAAAGCTCTTGTCTACGCAACCCCGGTACCAAATGTAGAGACTGTTCGTGCTCGTATTGTGGACGGCTGTTATACAATACGCCATTCTCCAGGGCTGCATCAGCGCATCAGGGATTCCATGCGACGGAGGGTGGATGCATGTATCCTCGCTAACGGAGGACATTTTGAACATTTCCTGTAACAAAATGTTTGAAGTCACGCTGGTACCTTCTGTTGCTGTGTGTTTCCATTCCATGATTAATGTGATTTGAAGAGAAGTAATAAAATGAGCTCTAACATGGAAAGTAAGCGTTTCCGGACACATGTCTATATAACATATTTTCTTTCTTTGTGTGTGAGGAATGTTTCCTGAAAGTTTGGCCGTACCTTTTTGTAACACCCTGTATGTTTCTACTTAGCATTGGCCACCAGTCAACACTGCCGACGACGCGTTCGTCGTCACCATAACACAGGCGATTAATCTCTTTATTGTTGAACTGTTCGCCACTGCTGCATCTAGCTATTTCCCACGAAATGCCTCTATAACAAGTACTTATGAACGATTGGCGAAATACTGCTGCGCAACAATGGAACTTCGAAACTCCTGAGAAATGCGATGGACTGCGCTATACAACAGAGGTCGTGTATCTCTACCTGTTCCATTGGCGTCTTCGTTAGCTGTCGGCATTATCTGCAGTGCTATCTTGCGGTAGCTGATCGAAGGAATGTAATTGAAATCCTATTTACAAATAAACTTAGTTCCGTATGCGCGACTATTTGACCGTACTGTTGTGAAATAACACTGTGATTGAGTTACACCTGTTAAGTAAAAGATACGTTATTTACCTTATTAAATTTTTAATAATCAAAATATCCACGGGTGTGCTGCCGGTTTATAGTGTCCAACGGGCACAATATTTCGGCGATCATACATGTCGCCATCATCAGGTGAACTGACGAACTGAGCTCCTGTGAACGTGCCGGCGCGGAGATCCGTACGCTATGGCTGCTCAGAGGGAACTGGGTTCGGTCGCGGCGGCGGCCGATTTAAATACCCTCCGCCCGCGGCGTGCTCCCTCCGCCGTCCGCGCCCCGCGCCACGGTCGCGCGGTGGAACAGATTGCGACGGCGTCTGAGATGACGTCGGTGTGATGGCTCTGTCCGCCGTGGTCGTCACAACTATACGTTTGCTCGATTTACTCTTGATTAACCCGATCGCTGGTTCCCAAGCCTTGCTAAGATTATAGCCACAGTCACGGTTTATGAGGTCGTCATTGGTGCGAATTTCGATGGCCTCTCTAACAACGCTGTCCCAGTATCTCGACGTCTGTACCCGAATCCTCGTGCGGTCATACTCCATGGCGTGATTTTCCGACATACAATGTTCAGCGACCGCCGACTTGCTGGGATACATCAGTCGAGTGTGCCTCTGGTGTTCACGGCATCGATCCTCGACGGTACGCATCGTCTGACCAATATACGACTTGCCACATTGACACGGAATCTGGTACACGCCGGCCTTCCTCAAACCCAGGTCATCTTTGGCACTCCCCACCAGTGCACGAGTTTTATTTGGAGGACAAAACACAGTTCCGCCCCGGTGTTTCTTCAGAATGCGCGCGATTTTCCCCGAGAGTGCGTCTGTGTATGGAATAAATGCAGTGCCTACCTCCTCCCTCGTGACTTCATCCATCTCAACAGGTTGTACTGCAGTGGTTGGGCGGAGAGCACGATGAATCTGCCACTCTGAGTACCCATTTTTTCCGAAATACCCGTGGATATTTTGATTATCAAATACGCCGGGAGAAACTCAAGAATCACAAATTTTTAATAGATTAGGTTTCACTATAGGTGTCCGCAAAGGCGAAAGGGGGGAAGGGAGAGGGGGCGGTTCTTCCGAGTTTCCTGCAGTCACTGTCTGCGACTGCACTAAATTTCAACTCTGGACATTGCGAACCGGACGAGAAGTACTGCAGCTTTCGTATTCAGTATACAACTTTGATTTTCTGAGTTGTAACTCTGTTCTTGGGAAATTACACCAAGTCGTTGGTGTGACTCCAGTTTCTGCGATGGTTTGCAGTCAAGATGCATACGAACCTTTATACTCTGTAGTTATAATTAAAGTGCAGCTACTCACACAGTTTCAATGTGGGCTGTAACTATTGCAAGGCAGCTAAGTTTGGTAGACATTCTAATGCGTTAATGCGAAACCGATTTACGCTGGAAAAAAGTTAGTTGAAATTTTAGCCACCAGGTACATACCTGGCGCTGTGAATACAAGAAATACGTATAAAATGTTCCTATATGTAATGTATTGGGAAGAGGACATGGGGAGAAAAAGTCAAACCAATGAGAAAGGCACAATGTTGACTCTATTATATGTTCAATATGTTCAATATGAGCATCGGAGATATCGACGAAATGTACTGCGCCAGATTTTCCTGGTAGCCAAACCTGGTACTATTTTTTTCAAATGTAAATCGGTTCCACATTACCGCGTTAGTATATCTACCAAGCTTCGCTGCCATACTATAATTACATTCCACAGTGGACCTTCACTAGTAGCTCCACTTTACTTATAACCACCCGGAAGAACCTTGTCGAAGTATTGTCTTCGATCTTTTTCTGTTCCTGCCTTACTCAGCCGTTACCGAGCTGCAGAAAGGAGCCGGTCCTGCACGCTGGCACTCGGATGCCGTCGGCGACTTCCAGCAGATACACGCGGCAGCAGAATACGTGCACGTCGTCCAACCTGAATCCCATAAGGACGCCCCCTCCTCACTGATGCACAATGGAATCACAACATTAGTTTACCATCTGCCTGTGAGAAAGAATATTCAATATGGGTTGCTGATTCTACATTCAGTTTTACACGACAAAGCTACTGTGGACACTTAGCAGAACTCAGAACTCAGTCATATTATATTGTAGGTGTGTACCTCTGTATGTAATCTCAAACATGTCAGCTGAAGAAAAGAAATAGCATTTAGTGCGCTAGAAGATAGTGAAGGATCGAAAAACTGTGCTCTCCAGGATCGAGACCTTCTCAGAGTCTGTGGGTGACACGCAGAGCCACATGCAGTCACAGACCTGCGAGTTTTCCATTTCCAATTGGCGTGCTGCACAATAATGTGACAAAGGGGAGAGACGAAGATTACCTTAGTGTTGTGCTAGATTTCTCAGAGTTCATTCTACCAGCCAATCTGAGGATGATTCTGTGAAGTTTCCCCACATTCACCTAGTCGTGTATTGATCCTGAGATACCTAAACAATTAAAAAGATGTAGCTTACAAAACACATTTTGTTCATGTTCGCTATGCCTGTCGACGCGCAAAAATAGTTCAAATGGTTCAAATGGCTCTGAGCACTATGGGACTTAACATCTATGGTCATCAGTCCCCTAGAACTTAGAACTACTTAAACCTAACTAACCTAAGGACATAACACAACACCCAGTCGCAAAAACAGTAATTATGAAAGTAATGCAAGAAGTCCATGGGCGAAGATATATATCGGCTGTCATCCTATCGTCCCTCATAGTAACGATGGATAAAGTGAAACTTAAAAAAAGCGCATACAGCTTTGATTCCATCTATAACACTTTGTTTGTCGATAAAACTCATATCTCTTCGTTCATATATATATATATATATATATTAAATGTTTAATAGATTAGGTTTCACTAAAGGTGTCCGCAAAGGCAATATATATGCTCAGCCAATATGTTATCACATAGGGCCTGATGGTGGCATAATGGAATGCCGTAACGGATTGCCTCTGGAATAAATCAGAGATGATTTATTTATTCCTGTTATATTTTAAACTTTATTCCGTGTTTCTCTCTCCACTTCGAGGGAAATTACTGATGTACATTTGTTGATGTCCAGCAGTACACTCTGTCATTCTTTTTTCCTGTTTGAGATATCTAATTTTCCGTTTCAGCCTGACGTTATTGGAATATAAATGAATTACGTTTTCGAATGTGTCTTTATTTCGTAACTCGTCGGACACCCTGGGTACATAGATTTAATTATGTGAGAATGTAACTTCAGATCATTGAACCAAAAAGGTGGTATTCACATTAATAACGTAAAAAGGTGTGCTTCGCATGTACTATTAAATTACACCTACCATTTGGATACCAAAGCAATCTACCCTAAAAATAGTAAATAGATAACTGTCACTCTTTTGAGATAAATTTAGTTTTTTGTATATCTTAAGTTTAGTTTTTGGGGCACAATACATTTTCAGACTCATCGAATCAGTTATATCAAAACAAGTAAATTTTGAATTTCGCCCCCCTCTTGGAAAAAGTTTTATTTGTATGTCCATGTGATTCACCAACAGGAAAGCGAGTTCTCACATGTCACCTCGTAAGAACACTGTTCAGTTTTTATACACTGCTTTTCTTCTTGTGGTTAGAATTTCAAACTTCATCTTTTTCCTGGTCTTCATCACATTCTTTACGGTGTCAGCACATTATTCTGGATTCGGCAGTAATGTTAGGAGTAGAGGAGAGGGTGGCCGGATGCCATTGCTGTCACCTACACTCCGCCCCTCCCCTACCCTCCTGAGACGGAATTTGTTTCCCCAATGTGTCTCTAGTGTGTTCCCATGTGAAAGTGTGAGAACATTTCCGAAATGTTTGCCAATCCTGTAACGGGCTAGCCTGCACACCGACCCACGTCGTTAATCAGCCGGACGGATTCGATCAGAGGCCGGCGCACCTCCCCGATTCCCGGAAACGGCGTGCTAACGTGCGCGGCTACCCGTGCGGGTCAGTTAGAATATCAGTCTTTTAAACAAATCAGTAGCATTTGTGCCATGCCACAGCCTCAGGGTTTCCGCTTGTAACCTTTTACAGATTATAGAGAGCTGCGATCGATCTTGCATGCAACGACGTAGTTCCTTCGAAGCGTTCCATCGCGGCCGTTCCGCCGGTAGGCGTGACTCACTGATAGCTCCGCATCGGCGGTGGGTTACTAATGGCTGGAACGTACCCGTTCCTTCGGCAACAGTTAATAGGGACCGAGTATCGAGTGCAGAATGTTTCCCTGCGGAAACAGTCGACCCAACGCGGAAGACTGCTCCTAGTGTGATCGCTCTTTCTTGACTACAGTCCTGTACTCGCATATTATGCACATGACATAAAGGTTCTCTTAGCGTCGTACAGCGAAATAATTGAAAAAAAACTACACTGCAGGAACCAATGTTTCGGCCACGGTTACAGCGGCCTCCTTCTGTATCTACTGATGTGCACTAGCTGTGAGGAGTCGCTTATATTTTATGTGATAGGTGCTCACTGAGCATGACGTCGCGTCTTAATTTTGGAAGGTCGTTATTATGACTGGTCATTTGAGGTGGAAGGAGCGGAAACTTCATTATAACAGGTTCCTACGGTGGATGGAGTGGGTAACTGCTCCTGTCTGTTGCTTCTCGCACTGTGTGCTATGATAGGTGCTCATCGACGACTGAGGCGTGGACTCCTGTTTTCCGCCTGCTGATGCAAACTCGCTGGTAGCGTTCGCGTCACGTGTTGTTGGTGCGGCCTGTCGGGGCTGGAAACCAGCCTGGATCCATCCTTTCTATCCATGTTGTTTGGGTGTTTTATTATTTCTTTAGCTTCTCTGATCTCGCTTTTCGTCGAAGCCCGCTCCTTGGCCAGTACGAAGTGTCGGTAAATTAGATTTCGGCAACTGCAGACTTGCCGTGTTGCCCCAGACGAATTCATCGCCCACGTTCTCGTATGTGCGATGCTGTCGGCTTGGTTGGGTTGGCGCATGCAACGCTGACTTTAAGTGTAGGCTTCCGATAAACTGTGTCGAGTGCCGTCTGACATTCCGTATGCTTCCACGTCTTCTTTACCTCGAGCGTGAACTGCATCTTGCCCCGCATTTTATTCAAATATTCAAATATTCGTGAAACCTGTAGCTCCGTTTCACCATGAGGTCATATGATGAACGTATCGTCCACGTATCTGAAACAGCATCGTGGGCGTAAAGAATATGAAGAAAGTGCCGTTGCTTCAAAGGCCTCGATGACTATATCTGCTGCCAGCGGGGATATTTGCACGCCCAATTGAACCACTAACCAGCGCAGAATTCAGTTATCTGTTCGTCGGCCATTGGTTCGCAGCGCCCAAGCGATGCTCAGAACATAGCACATGAACTCAAAACGCTACGCAGAACGTTCGTGGACAATGGCTACAACCATATACAATCCAAACAGCCATGGCAACAAACAAAGGAAAGCGAGATAGGTAAGAAATCTACAAACTGCAGCCAACAGCGCGCCTACCTTAGAAGAACGTCACTGGCCGGATAGGTAAACTCCTGCGCCGGGCTGGTGACGAGCCTGTCTACCATAGACGCAGCAAGATCCAGGATGTGCTAGGTTCCACCAAGGACACGATAGATGTTTTACACAAGGCAGATAGAACAAGGTAGAATGTTAGTGTGGAGATGTATACATCTATGCAACCGGCTGGACGATAGCAATGCGCATAGAGGACATAAGGGCACATTCGTCTGGGGCAACACAGTAAATCTGCAGTGGCCGAGCACCGGTAAGACTGTGGCAAGGAAATTAAAATTAACGAAAACTGCGTACTGGCCAAGCAGCCGCCTTTGACGAAACTCAGTATCAGAGAAACCGTAGAAATAATAAAACATCCTAATAACATGAAGAGAGAGGATAGATACAGGCTTGCCCCATCCTAGTGCCACTCCAACAGGCCGCACGAACGACACGAGACGCGAGCGCTTCCGGCGACTAACTGTCTCCTCAGTCGTCGATGAGCATCAGTCATGACGGAAAATGTGAGAAGCAATGGACAACAGCAGATCCTCAACCCATCCATCGTGGCAACCAGTTCCACTAAAGCGCTAAAGAAACTGGCACACGCATGCATATTCAAATACAGAGATATGTAAATAGAATACGGCGCTGCGGTCGGCAGCGCCTATATAAGACAAGTGTCTCGCGCAATTGTTAGATCGATTACTGCTGCTACAATGGTAGGTTATCAAGATTTAAGTGAGTTTGAACGTGGTGTTATAGTCGGCACACGAGCGGTAGGACACAGCAAATCCCAGGTAGCGATGAAGTGGGGATTTTACCGAGCGACCGTTCCACGAGCGTACCACGAATGTCAGGAATCCGGTGTGCATGTCAGGACTCCGGTTAAACATAAAATCTCCGACACTGCTGCGGCCGGAAGAAGATACTGCAAGAATGGAACCAACGACGACTGGAGAAAATAGTTCAACGTGACAGAAGTGCAACCCTTTCGCAAATTGCTGCAGATTTCAGTGCTGGGTCATCAACAGCTGTTAGAGTGTGAACCATTCAACGAAACATCATCGATATGGGCTTTCGGAGCCAAAGGCCCATTTGTGTCCCCTTGATGCCTGCACGACACACAGCTTTGGGCCTCGCCTGGGCCCGTCAACATCGACGGACTGTTGATGACTGGAAACATGTCGCCTGGTCCGACGAGTCTCGTTTCAAATTGTATCGAGCGGATGGACGTGTACGGTATGGAGACAACTTCATGAACCCATGGACCACGCATGTCACCAGGGGACTGTTCAAGCTACTGGAGGCTCTGTAATGGTGTGGGGCGTGTGCAGTTGGAGTGATATGGGACTCCTGATACGTTTAGGTACATTTCTGACGGGTGACATATAAGTAAGCATCCTGTCTGACCACCTGCATCGATTCATGTCCACTGTGCGTCGCGACGGACTTGGGCAATTCCAGCAGGATAATGTGACACCACACACGTCCAGAACTGCTGCATAGTGGCTCCAGAAACACTCCTCTGAGTTTAAACACTTCCGCTGTCCACCAATCACCCCCGTCATGAACGTTACTGAGCATATCTGGGATGCCTTGCAACGTGCTGTTCAGGAGAGATCTGCACCCCCTCTTACGGGTTTATGGAGAGCGCTGCAGGATTCATGGTGCCAATTCTCTCCGGCACTCCTTCAGACCTTAGTCGAGTCCATGCCATGTCGTGTTGGGGCATTTCTGCGTGCTCGCGGGGACCCTGCATGATATTAGGCAGGTGTACCAGTTTCGTTGGCTTATCATTGTGTAATAAAGTTCCCGTTCCTTCCTCCTCAAGTGACCAATCATAACGACGACTTTTTAGAATTATGACGTAACGTCATGCTCAGCGAGCAGCAGTGACATAAAATATTTTCGCACAAGAAGCTGAGTATCACCGTGGTGTAGTGGTTATGGTACAATTCTGTTGCGTGTAGGCTCAAGAAAACGATCGCCGAAGGTATGACGTGTCACTGCCCTGCTGTCTACCAGCCTGGTGACCTCGTCTGGATCTTCACTCCTGTTCGGAAGGTTGGTCTCTCTGCGAAGCTTCTCAGGCGCTACTTTGGATCTTATAAGTTTGTAAGACAGTTGTTCGATGTTACTTATGAAGTTGAACATTTCGACTCAGACACAAGACGACGAAATATCAGAGATACGGTCCACGTCCTTCGAATGAAGCCCTATAAGGATCCTGCAACCCATGGTAAATTCGAAGCTCCAGCGACAGGCAACAAGCGGAAAGGTGACGAAGAGCGTAGCGGCAAAAGAAGGTCTAAGAAGATCACCGCCAGGGTGAGAATCAGTCATCAGGAGTCGGAGTATGCAGGATCGATGGCTCGTTCCCGGACTAGGACGACGTAACACCGAGACGCAGTTCTCTTAAGGAGGGAGCCATGTCTCAGAAGAACCTAAGTAGCTCCGTGCTGTAGTGGTTATGATGCTAAAGTATTGCCTGGAGGGTCGTAAGTTCAAATCTAACCTAGCCTGTGCCATTTTAATTTCTATATTCAGTTCGAGTACATTCTAGAGGTGTCCCCAAAAGCCAAGAGTCATTGTGCTGGAATGTTCTGTAGCTGTATATGTACTGTATGTGTTCTGTCCGGAGGCAGTTCGCTCCGCGCTCTTGTATGTTCAAGTGCTGAATAAACCTTCGTTAAGTGAAGTTAGCGTTCGTCATTCATTTAATTACACCTTCTGCTACGTGACAATATGATGTGATAAAATAAATTATTCAGATAAGGGAGACGAAAATTTAATAGTCATGGGGGATTGGCATTCAATTGTAGGAAAAGAAAGAGAAAGAAAAGTAGGAGGTGAATATGGAATGGGGGCAAGGAACGAAAGAGGAAGCCGCCTGGTAGAATTTTGCACAGAACGTAACTTAATCATGACCAACACTTGGTTTAAGAATCATGAAAGAAGGTTGTATATGTGGAAGAAACCTTGAGACACCAGAAGGTTTCAGATAGATTATATAATGGTAAGACAGATTTAGTAACCAGATTTTAAATTGTAAGACTTTCCAGGGGCAGATGTGGACTCTGACCACAATTTATTGATTATGAACTGTACGCTAGAACTGAAGAAACTGCAGAAAGGTGGGAAATAAAGGAGATGGGACCTGGATCAAATGAAACAACCTGAGGTTTAGAGAGTTTCCGAGCGAGCATTAGGGAACGATTGACAAGAACGGGGGAAAGAAATTCAGTAGAAGAAGAACGGGTAGCTTTGAGAGATGAAATAGTGAAGGCAGCAGAGGATCAAGTAGGTAAAAAGACGAGGGTTAGTAGAAACCTTTGGGAAACAGAAGAGATATTGAATTTAATTGATGAAAGGAGAAAATATAAAGATGCAGTAAACGAAGCAAGCGAAAAGGAATACAAACGTCTCAAAAATGAGATCGACAAAAAGTGCAAAATGGCTAAGCAGGGATGACTACAGGACAAATGGTTCAAATAGCTCTGAGCACTATGGGACTTAACATCTGAGGTCATCAGTCCCCTAAAACTTAGAACTACTTAAACCTGACTAACCTAAAGACATCACACACATCCATGCCTGAGGCAGGATTCGAACCTGCGACCGTAGCGATCGCGCGGTTCCAGACTGAAGTGCCTCGAACCGCTCGGCCACAACGCTACAGGACAGATGTAAGGATGTAGAGGCATATATCACTAGGGGTAAGAAAGATACTGCCTACGGGAAAATTAAAAAGACCTTTGGAGAAAGAGAACCCCAGTTCTCCGCAAAGAAGAGAAAAGTGGAAGGAGTATATAGAGGGTCTATCCAAGGTCGATGTCATTGAGGGCAATATTATGGAAATCAAAGAGGACATAGATGAAGATGAAATGTGGGATATGATACTGCGTGAAGAACATGACTGTGCACTGAAAGACCAAAGTCGAAACAAGGCCCCGGGAGTAGATAACATTCCATTAGAACTACTGACATCCTTGGGAGAGACAGCCATGACAAAACTCTACCATCTGGTGAGCAAGACGTATGAGACAGGCGAAATACCCTCATACTTCAAGAAGAATATACTAATTCCAATCCCAAAGAAAACAGGTGTTGACAGATGTGAAAATTACCGAAGCATCATTTTAATAAGTCATGGTTGCAAAATACTAACATGAATGCTTTACAGACTAATGGAATAACTGATAGAAGCCGACTTCGGGGAAAATCAGTTTGGATTCCGTACAAATGTTGGAACACGCGGGCAATACTGACCCTTCGACCTATCTCAGAAGATAGATTAAGGAAATGCAAACCTATGTCTCTAGCATTTGTAGACTTAGAAAAAGCATTTGCCAATGTTGACTAGAATACTCTCTTTCAAATTCTGAAGGTAGCAGAGGTAAAATACAGGGAGCGAAAGGCTATTTACAATTTGTACAGAAACCAGATGGCAGTTATAAGAGTCGAGGGACATGAAAGGGAAGCAGTGGTTGGGAAGGGAGTGAGACAGGGTTGTAGCCTCTCCCCAATGTTATTCAATCTGTATATTGAGCAAGCAGTAAAGGAAACAAAAGAAAAATTCGGAGTAGATATAAAGTCCATGGAGAAGAAACAAAAACTTTGAGGTTCGCCGATGACATTGTAATTCTGTCAGAGACAGCAAAGGATTTGGAAGTAGCTGAACGGAATGGACAGTGACTTGAAAGAAGGATATAAGATCAAAGTCTACAAAAACGAAACGAGTATAATGGAATGCAGTCGAATTAAATCAGGCGATGCTGAGGGACTTAAATTAGGAGATGAGACACTTAAAGTAGCAGTTGAGTTTTGCTACTTGGTGAGCAAAATAACTGATGATGGTCAATGTAGATAGGACATAAAATGTAGACTGGCAGTGGCAAGGAAAGCGTTTCTGAAGGAGAGAAATTTGTTAACATCGAGTATAGACTTAAGTGTCAGGAAGTCCTTTCTGAAAGTATTTGTATGGAGTGTAGCCATGTATAGAAGTGAAACATGGACGATAAATAGTTTAGACAGAAGAGAATAGAAGCTTTTGAAATGTGGTGCTATAAAAGAATGCTGAAGATTAGATGGATAGATCACGTAACTAATGAAGAGGCACTGAATAGAACTGGGGAGAAGAGTAATTTGTGGCACAACTTGACTAAAAGAAGGATAGATTGGTAGGACATGTTCTGAGGCATCAAGAGATAATCAATTTAGTATTGGAGGAAAGCGTGGATGGTAAAAATCGTAGATGGGGACCCAGAGATGAATACAGTAAGCAGATTCAGAAAGATGTAGGTTCCAGTATTTACACGGAGATGAAGAAGTTTGCAGAGGATGAAGGAGCATGGAGAGCTGCATCAAACCAGTCTCAGGACTGAAGACCACAACAATAAAATGAGTAGTAATTCCTCGTATCTTGTATTCGTCGTCCGTACGTGAAATGTTCGTTGGCGGCAATAGAACCGTTCTTTAGTCAGCTTTAAACGCCAGTTCTTGAAATTTTCTCAATAGCTTTTTCGCAAAGAACGTCGCCATCCCTAGAGGGAGTCTCATTTGAGTTCCTGAATCATCTCCGTAACACTTGCGCGTTGTTCTAACCTATCGGTAACAAATCTAGCAGCTCTGAATTGCTTCGATCTCTTCCTTTAATCCCGCCTGGTGCGGATCGCAAACACTCGAGCACGGTTTTAGAAAGCATTGTTCAAGAACAGTTCGGACTATCGTTCTTTAAAAGGCCTCCTTTAGAAATGAACTTCGGTTTCGTAAAACTTTACCGATAAACCTAAGTCGACCATTCTCCTTTCCTGCCACAACCTTTACATGCTCATTGCATTTTATATAGTTTTTGTAGCGTGATGCCTCGATATTCAATCGACGTGACTCTGTCAATCATCACAGTACTAGTGTTGTATTCGAACAATAAGCTCCGATTGATTTGTTTTTTCTACTTATCTGCATCAAGTTACATTTTTCTACATTTAGAGCTAGGTGCCATATAGAAATTATGTCTGAGTCATTTTGTATCCTTCTACAGTCACTCAACGGCGACAACGTACCGTATACCAGAGCATCACAACAAAAAACCGCACTGCTGCCGACCCTGTCCGCCAGATCATTTCTGTACATTTAAAATAATAACGGTCCTATCACAATTCCCTGGGACACTCCTAACGATACGCTTGTCTCTTACTAACACTCGCCGTTAAGGACAACGTACTGGGTTCTGTTTTCAAGAAGACTTCGGACCACTCACATATCTGGGAACCTATTCCATATGTTTGTACTTTTTTTAACAGTCTGCAGTGGGGAAATGTAGAAATATGGAATCTTCCTGTTGCCTTTCAACCACACCACGCAGTATATCATGCAAGAAAAGGGCAAGCTGAGTTTCGCTCAAACCAAGCTGATTCGTTACTTGGGCTTCTCAGTCACAAGAAAATTTATTACATTCCAACTGCGAATATGTTCAATGATTCTGCAGCAAACCGAAGACAGGGATACTGGTCTGTAATTCTGCCGGTCCGTTCTTTTACTCTTATGGAGGAATCACCTGCTCTTTTTCCAGTAGCTTGGGACTTCGTGCTGGGCGAGAGGTTCGCTAAGTAAGGGGTCAATGTCTTACAATACTCTTTTTCAAACCGAACTGGGATTCCATCCGGACCTGCGATTTATTTGTTTTCAACGCTTTCAGTTGCTTCTCTAAGCTAGGGACGGATATTACTTTGCCGTCCACAACGATGGTATGTCTGTACGATTCTTTTGGGTGAACGAGCTCTTAAACACGAAATTTAGAACTTAGGCTTACGTTTTACTGTCTTCTATTGCCACATAAGACTGGTCAACGAGTTGCTGGATGGAAGTCTTAGACTCGCTTGGCCATTTTACATAACACCAGATTTTTTCCAGGTTCTCTGCCATATCTATTGCTAAGGTATGACGGTGGTAGTATATGCTTCGCGCATAGATCTTTTAAGAGACCCCCGAACCTCTACTAATCTTTGCCTGTCGTCATTTGTGCGTTCCCTTTTGCGCCGAGAGTACAACAGCCTTTGCTTCCATTCCTTCTAAACGCAAAACGCCTGAGGAAAGTGTTAAGGAGACCAGGCAGCCACGTGGAAGGGCGTGGCAGCGACTCACAGGCGGCGACTATCGAGCGGCGTGGGATGGGGGAGTGAAGGCCAACGGGCGCGCGGATACAGCCGGAGCCCCCTCTTGTTCGTTCAACACAACCCGTGCTGAGTGACTCGTGCCACTCAAAAGGGGAAGCCAGCGCGATGGCAGGCATTGTCCGGTGTCTGCACGTCTGCCTTGCATCGTAAAGCGACAACATACCCAAGCACAGAGCATATGAAAATGCCCACCTGTGGCGTTAGCAGCACGAGCAGTTTCGTAAGACAGTCAAGAGACAATGGTTCTATCTTTTCGTTGAAAAGGTGGACATCTGAAAGCAGAGAGTTTGGAAGTGACGTCATTGAAGGTAGGCGAACATGCCTAGACGGCTACCACTTGCGATACCCCATATGTGACGCATATTTTACCATCTGGAGGAACCTTCACACAGTTCGTCTACATCTACATGACCACTCATCAATTCACATTTACGTGCGTGGCAGATTTTCATCGAATCACCTTTCGACTATTTTTCTATAGTTCCACTCTCGAACAACACACGGGAAAAATCTAAACTTAAATTATTCCGTGAAACCTACGATTTCTCTTCTTTTATTATGAACATCAGTTCTCTCTACGTAGGTTGGAGCCAACAAAATATTTTCGCATTCGAATGAGAAAGCTGGTGATTAAAACTTCGCGAAAAGATTACGCCGCAACGAAAAATGCCTTTGTCTTAATGGTTTCCACCCCAGATCCCCTATGATGTCTGTTGACACTCTTTTCCTATTTCTCGATAATACAAAATGTGCTGCCCTTCTTTGAACTTTCTTGATGAACTCCGTTAATGCTATCTGGTAAGGATCTACAGAGGGCAGCACTCCAAAAGAGGGCGGAGCGCCGAGTGTAGGCCGTCAGTTTAGTAAATCTGTTGCATCTTCTAAGTGTTCTGCCAATAAAACGTAGCCATTGGTTCAGCTTTCCCACATTATTTTCTATGTGATCGTTCCAATTTAAGTTGTTCATAATTGTTATCTCTAGCTACTTAGACGAATAACCCAATTATTGACAGCTATTACGTTTGTGTAATTTATCGTGTAACCGAAACTTACCGGACTCCTTTTACTACTCATGTAGATGATCTCACACTTTTCGTTATTTAATTGTCACTTTTCACACCATACAGATATCTCGTCTAAATCATTTTGCAGTTGGTTTTGATCTTCTGATGACTTTACTAGACGGCAAACACCAGCATCACCTGCAAATAATCTAAGACGGCTACTCATGTCTCCTAATTTGTTTATATGGATTGAGAACAGCAGAGACTCTATACCATTTCCTTGAGAGAACAACAGATATTACTTCTGTTTTACTCGATGACTTTCCGTCAGTTTCTACGAACTACGACCTTACTGACAGTAAATCGTGAATACAGCTGCACAACTGACGCGATACTCTATAGGTACGCAGTGCGATTAAAAGCTGCTTGTGAGGATCGGTGGCAAATACCTTCTGAGAATCTATACATATAGAATCAATTTGAGAACCGTTATCGACAGCAATTATTACTTCGTGTGAATAAAGAGCTAGTTGACTTGTACAAGAACCATATTTTCTGAATCCGTGCTGCCTATGCATCAAAAGATTGGTCTCTGCGAAGCAAATCATAATGTTCGAACACATTATTGTTCCGAAATCCTGGTGCAGATCGATGTCAGCGATATGGGCGCGTAATACATCGGATTGCTCCTGTTTCCTTTGTTGAGTATTGGTGTGATCTGTGCAACTGTTCAGGTACGGATCTTTCATCGAGGGAGCGGCTGTATATTCTTGACAAGTATCGAGCTGTGCTACCAGCGCAACCTGAGAGGAACCTAATTAATATACAATCTGGGCCAGAAGACTTGCTTTTTCAGTGACGTGAGTTGCTTCGCTACATCGAGGGTATCTACTTCTAAGTTATGTTGGCAGGTGTTCTTGATTAGAGTTACTTCGTCTGATGCGGTGAAGCTCCAATATCCTGCTCTCTACTGTCTATAGTTCTGTATCCGATGACTCCACCTTAGCGTATTGAATGCCTCCTCCTCTCTAGAAGCCTAACTCAGCTGGGACCATACTGAAGCATACCACAGACAACTAACGGGCGTCAATTGCAGATCCTTTGCTTATCATTATTTCTATGACCTAGCGGCTGTTGTAGATTTCGCCCAACTCGCAATTGCTCGGGAATCATTATCTTCGGCACCCTGTATTCCACTGAGCACCCCTGATACATTTCACTTGAAAACACGGTCATTATGAAGGTCATTTTTTACCCACATACCGTGTCAAACACTATAGCGTTAACCGGATTAACATCCCGGGTATCTGGAGTTTGAAGTACAGGGTGACCCAAAAGTTCGTTAACATTTGAAAATGCAGTAATTCACGGAATAATGTAGGTAAAGAAATAGAACTCGACACACATGCCTGAAATGATATGGGGTCTTATTGAAACCGAAGACGAGTGCAAATGCCGGCCAACAGAAGGCGCTGAACAGCAACACGTCAGCGACGCAACTGGAGAATCGTGTAGAAAATGAGCTGTAGTGAGAGAGGGAGTCAGATGCGCCAGCTATCGCGGCATGTTGAAAAATGGTTCACATGGCTCTGAGCACTATGGGACTTAACTGCTGGGGTCATCAGTCGCCTAGAACTTAGAACTACTTAAACCTAGCTAACCTAAGGACATCACACACATCCATGCCTGAGGCAGGATTCGAACCTGCGACCGTAGCGGTCGCGCGGTTCCAGACTGTAGCGCCTATAACCGCTCGGCCACTCCGGCCGGCCGGCATGTTGACTCTACCAGAGATGGCACTCTTAGTGAAGCTTTACTATCAGAATGGAGAATCCGCTATTGCTCTTTGCGATCCTATAGCCATAAGAAGGGTATTCGAACGGGTAAATTTCCTGTGAGAAGTGCCACTGTGAAGGAAATTATCACTGAGTTCGAATCTACAAGCTGTTTCGCCGATGCCCCCACTAGTGGAAGACTAGACACAAGTGCTACTGCTGCTTGGACAGTTGAAGAAGAAATGGTGACATTATCGGATTCATCTTCGCATGGTGAAATTAGCATCCGCGATGTCACACGTAGCACCGGCATTCCATGCTTTACTATTGGAGAC
This sequence comes from Schistocerca serialis cubense, assembly GCF_023864345.2. Classification (NCBI taxonomy): domain Eukaryota; kingdom Metazoa; phylum Arthropoda; class Insecta; order Orthoptera; family Acrididae; genus Schistocerca; species Schistocerca serialis. The sequence continues at coordinate 262,409,280 of NC_064641.1, forward strand.
CACTAAGGCGTACTCTCCAATACTATCCGTACAAAATCCAGCGGCACCGTGAGCTGTTAGCCACCGAATATGTGAAGCGGATAGCATTTACCATGCGGGCACTTCAAAAAATGGAAGAAGATAACGATTGGTTGTATAACGTGTTGTGGGCCGACGAAGCCCATTCACACTACAAGGACCCATCGACACCGACAACTGGAGAATTTTCCCTACCTAAAATCCTGCAACTGTCGTGGAAAACCCAATTCATGACGAAGATGTCACGGTGCGGTGTGGATTTACCACGTCAATCGTGATTGGACCCTTTTTCTTCGAGGAAATGCGGGTTGCTGCTTTTCAAACTGTGGTGTCACTGCCAGACACCACACTTGCTAGGTGGTAGCTTTAAATCGGCCGCGGTCCATTAGTACATGTCGGACCCGCGTGTTGCCACTGTGTGATCGCAGACCGAGCGCCACCACAAGGCAGGTCTCGAGATACGGACTAGCACTCGCCCCAGTTGTACGGACGACTTTGCTAGCGACTAAATGGACGAAGCATTGCTCATTAGCCGAGCCAATAGCTAGCCTTCAGCTAAGTCAATGGCTACGACCTAGCAAGGCGCCATTAGTAACATTGCATGTATCTAAAGAGTCTCACTTGTATCGCCACAATCTCCAGATGTACCAAAAAGGATGGATTAAAGTTAAGTATTCCAGAAGCTACGTACTTTTCTTTATAGCATTCATTACGTATCCTGTTTCAGACCTCACGCCATCCTGCTTTGGCTTAGCGCGTGCCTTTCGGCTTCCTCTCATTGTGTCTAGGCTGTCTTGTCTAGACACAACACAAACTGTCAACGTGACGGCTGCGAGATACTCCGATTCCACATATTGCTAAACGTGCGAAATATCTGTTGCGCACATCGTTTGGTGATGATCGCGTGCTGAGCCGGCACTTCCTTCATGCTTGGCTTCCCCCATCCCAGACCTTAATCCGTCTGAGTACTGGTTGTGAGGTTACCTAAAGTGGCAAGTATACCACGATCGTTCGACCTCATTAGGGACGCTAAGAAATAACATCCGAGGGCAGTTTCCCGTCACACCTACTGATATGCCGTACAGTGCTGTTCACAACATTGTTCCACGACTACACGTATTGTTGATGAACGACGGCCGAGATGATGAGCATTTGTTATAAAGAACAACTAGACTGGACACATCAGGGGGACTATGTTGTTTTTTCGGGAGAGCCTCGGTTATGCGCGCATCGACACAGTTGCCGTATCCATGTGTGGAGGCACCGAGGAATACAGGTGTTGCATTTGTCATTGTCATTCGGGCACAGCAGCTGGCTTTGATCGTATGAGGTGGAGTTGGATACACAACACAATCACCTGCGATTTGCAAGGCTCGTAAGTTGCACAGCAGATGTTACGTTTCTGACGTGTTAATGCAGGTACTTTCGTGCTATCTTCGAGATCTCCGTGATGTAGGACGATACGTTATCCACGCTATCCCGATACAGGGAGTGTTCGATCGTTGTTCTGGCCGTCACCACTGGTGAACTATGGCAAAGAGTTGAAGAAGCATGAAGTGACATGCCCGTATGTCTTACGAAAGCTCGCTTTGACCCGATGAAAAGCCAAGTTTGAGCGGTTGTTGCTGCCATAGGTGGCAGCTCTGCGTGCTAATATCTACACACTCTACATCCCCACATCAGCTACAATTATATCATAAATGCGAAAGTAAGTCTGTCTGTCGGGTTTTCACGACTAAACTGCTGAAAAAATTTCGATGAAATTTGCTGTGTACGTAGCTTGAACTTTGCTGTATGTGAGCAGCAAATAAATCCATACTAATATTAAAACTGCGAAAGTAAGTTTGGCTGTTGCGTTTTCAAGACTAAACTGCTGAAACAATTTCGATGAAATTTGCTGTGTACATAGCTTGAACCCTGAGGAAGGACATAGGCTACATTAGAAAGTATGTGCTGCAGCATACATGGTCCACCCACATTAAACTTGAGTAACTCATCACCCATATGAGACAAGGGGCTATCAACAGTGTCTCCTCAACGACTGTTCAGTGAACTTGCTGTGGGCGCCTGGTTCATGCACCCATGCTGACTGCTGCTTATCGGCAACGAAGGCTGGAATTATACAACAATATCGCAACCGGACGTCCACTGGGTCGCGGCAGGTGATCTTTTCAGGTGAATCACGTTTTATGTTCAGTCACATAGATGACTGTTGGCGCGTACTCTAAAAATGTCTGAAAGCAAACACCTTACAACAATCGACGGAAGGTTCCAGGCCGGAGTAGGGAAGGCTATGCTCTGGGGAATGTTTTCGAGACCTTCCCTGGGTGATCTCGTCATTCTGGAAGGCACACTGGATCAACACAAATATGCGTCTACCCTTTGGGACCATGTTCAACCCCACATGTAGTTCATTTTCACCACAGCACGATGGCGTCTACCTGCAGGACAATGCAATGTGTCACACAGCTCGCTGCGTACGTACATGATTCGAAGACAACCAGGATAAGAAACTCCATGGTCGTCATTGGTGCGTGTTCTTTTGGAACAGTTATTATCTTCATATAGTTAAAGGCTACCCGGCCACTGACCTTCTTCTATGCGAATGCGCACACTTTGCCCAAACTCTTACGGGAATCGTCACCTTAGCTGGCGCGAGTAATGAGTGAATGGGCAAATATCCTTTAGGAACATTACGAATGTAGGTTGTGGACAGCTGGGAATGTGGGTCTCACGGGAAGCGTGCAAGGGATAAGTCCCTGAAGTCGCGCTATCTTCTGTGCCCTCGGTGGCTCAGATGGATAGAGCGTCTGCCATGTAAGCAGGAGATCCCGGGTTCGAGTTTCGGTTGAGGCACAAAGTGGTTCAAATGGCTCTGAGCATTATGGGACTTGCCATCTATGGTCATCAGTCCTCTAGAACTTAGAACTACTTAAACCTAACTAACCTAAGGACATCACAGAACACCCAGTCATCACGGTTGGGGCACACATTTTCAGCTGTCCCCATTGAGGTATATCAGCAACACCTGTTGGCAGTTGAGGGTTTCGATTAGTTATCATTTCTTTCTAGAGAAGCTGTATGGTCATCATTGGTATCTGTTCTTTCGGAACAACCAGGAGAAGTTTATCCTACTGCCATGATCACCAAACCCAATAGAGAATCTGTTGGACGACTTCCATCGAGCTCTTTGTGCCATGGATCCTCAACCGAGAAACCTGACCAGTCGGCATGTCTCCACATCCCTGCTGGTACCATCCAGAATCTCATTTACTCTCTTCCAGCATGTCTCGCAGATGGTCCGCTCTGCAAAAGATGGATTTTTAGGCTTTTTACAGGTGGTCACATTAATGTGACTGAACTGTGTAAATACGGATTTGCAGAATGTTACGTAAATTAGGAAAAACTATTTACGCTTTGAGAAAGCTGTTTATTCTTTGATTTTTTTGCTCTGTCTTCTGTAAATGCTTTTTTTGGCTGATGTATTCTACGTAAAAAGATTCAATGTAATGAATACAATGCTTACACAATCCTCAATATGTTTAATCCCTACTTGCATACTAACATTATTAAATGTTACGTTTCAACGCCTAAACCGTTGAACCGACGTCGATGAAATATTCCATGTAGGTAGTTTAAGCGGAAAGAAAGAACATAGAAATTTTGAAAGAAAAGAAAAAAAATCGACTGTCAAGTAGGTGAAGTGGGGAATGGAACACCTTTTTTACGTCAGTGAATATAAACCATGTTAAAGAATTACTGAATTTGTTGCATATTGTACATGTTGTTCCGTCACATGATGATTTAGGGGGAAAGGAGGGGGGGGGGGGGGCGAGCACATCAGGAGGTATGCTTATCCGAACAGTCAGGCAGGAGACACGTGACGGCAGCTGTCTCTATTGCACACACAATACCTTACGTATCACCACTAATGATAACAAAACTATTGATGTGGGAGTGCAACCGCAGGTAATAGATACCTTCCTACATTTTTTATCTATCCTCATGTTGCAGCTTTAATGACCAGTAGTGTAGCTGCCCCAGATTCCTGGGTTCGACCACCACACTGTGAGGCATGTTGAAAATACTCGCTTTACTTAAATTCTCTGAGCCGTTTTCAGGGTCGGCTTCCAGATATCGGTGACTGGAGAGAACCTCCAGCACAGACTTATCCGCTGTTAATGAAAAGCACGACCTCATGAGTCAAACTTCGACAAACTCTTACTTCCACAAGAGTTATTACATCCTTGTAAATAGCTCTGAAATTTCAGTAGTCGCGTTTGTACATGTTTAGTCTGACAGCGTTTTACAGGAAAGGTTGATTGTTGACCCTCATCAATAAATTTCCTTCATTGCTTTACGTCACATGAAGCATTGAATGGGGTTCACTCAACTCAGAAAGAGTCACGGACAGAACTTCCTGTCAAAAAACTGAGTGCTGGGTCGTGACTCTAACACAGTATCCTGCTATTCCCAGCAAAGCTATTAATGACTGAGCTATCCAGCCCAGACACAGGACCCGCTCTCGCAGCTTAGCTTCTGTAAGAATCTCCCTCTTTGTTCTCAAACTCCATAAAAGTTCTCTAGGATTGACGCTACAAGGACTGCAATGGAATTTCACCAAAGAAGAAAGAAAGGTTAGCGTTTAAGTTCCACCTCTCGTGACATAAGTCGTTACGACGGGGACACTAAGTTAGTTACATAAGGACGAGGGAGAAAACTGTCATGGCCTACGTCATGCAACTATCATCATCTTCGCCCAAATTGACTCAGAGAAACGGTTGCACACATAATTCAGAGTGACGGGATGAATATTTGACCGCCCGCCGGAGTGGCCGAGCGGTTCTAAGCGCTACAGCCTGGCCGCGCGGTCGCAGGTTCGAATCCTGCCTCGGGCATGGATTTGTGTGCTGCCCTTAGGTTAGTTAGGTTTAAGTAGTTCTAAGTTCTAGGGGACTGACAACGTCCGAAGTTAAGTCCCATAGTGCTCAGAGCCATTTGAACCATTTTGAATATTTGACCTCCACTTCTCGCAAAGCGAGCCCAGCCAAATAATCTTCAAATGAGTCACTTTCAAGAACGTCTATTTTTGCGTTTAAGCATATTAATAAATACATTTAATGAGCACAACCAATACAATTCCATTGTTCTAGCAGTTATCATTGAATAACGTATTGCAGGGCTATTTTCCATAATGAGTAACATTTTGCACAAGGAGTTTCAGCTGATAGAATATAAAACAGCCTACTTAGACAAGGACAGACAATTCTAATATTTGTATAAGAAATCTGAAAATATTGTGAGTTTAACCAGTGATTCCAGGAAGTCACTTAATTACATTAGTTACTAGAAGATAGATTTTTCCCGGGAGATAGATTTACAACTAATTTACTCGTGAATATTTTGCGATTGCACAATCTCAAACTGTGGAGCATTTTTGCACAAACTGCAAACTTTTCATTTAGGATCTCACTTTGGCCGGAAGCATGAACAGTGAAAATCTCGATATTCGTAAATAAATCCGTTTTATGGCCTCTAGAATAAACGCTTAAAACACATTCCGCTCACCTCAGTAAGTTGTTATAAAATCGTGACGAAGTAATGCAAGACATGAGCAAGGCACTTGCTGCTGAAACTCATCTACCTAATTTCATTAGCAAGTACTGACTGAAGAAGTAAACTGCGTTTAACTTATTATAAAAGTTCAATTACTCTATGATTCTGCTGACGTCTAATCGTGAAACGTGGTGTCAGACTTACACTGATCAGCTACAACATTGTGACGGGGTCACAAAAGTATGTAAGCGGAGCAGACACGGACGGTGGATCACACTAGCGAATATGGTTCAAATGGCTCAGCACTATGGGAGTTAACTTCTGAGGTCTTCAGTCCCCTAGAACTTAGAACTACTTACACCTAACTAACCTAAGGACATCACACACACCCATGACCGAGGCAGGATTCGGACCTGCGACCGTAGCGGTCGCGAGGCTCCAGACTGTAGCACCTAGAACCGCTCGGCCACCCCGGCCGGCCACACTAGTGAATATATGGGCTGCAAATGGTAAAATGCATTAAGATAAGCGACCTGGATGAAGGGCAGATTATTATCACGCAGAGCCTGTGAGTGAGTATCTCGGAAACGGCGAAGCTTGTCGAATGTTCACGTGCTACTGTCGTGAGCATCTACGGAAAGAAGTAGGAGGATAGTGAAACTACTACTAGGCGGTAAATAGTTTAACTTCCACGACTATTCACAGAACGTGGGGTTCGGTCGCTTGTGTGCTCTGTAAAGTGGGACAAATGGTGATCTTTGGTATCTCTGCCGAAAGATCACAATGCTGGTGCACGCACAAGTGTTCCGGAGCTCACGGTTCATCATACATTGTTAAACACCGAGCTCTGCAGCAGACCATATTCGTGTTTACATGTTGACCCAACTACATCGTAAATTACAATTACAGTGGTTACGGGATCATCGGGATTCGACCGTCGATCAATGACAACGTGTCGGCTCTTCGAGTGAATTACATTTCTGCTACACTAGGCCGATGGTCGTCTCCACAAACGCCGTCATCGAGGTGGAAGGCGGCTCGAAACTTGCAGCGCGCCACGGATTCAGGCTGGTGGGAGCAGTATTGTGCTATGGGAGACATTCTCCTGCGCTTGCCTGGGACTACGGTAGTAATCTAAAACGCGCTAACACCTGCTAACCAACTGCATCCCATCATACTTGTCTTCCCCGTCGGCGATGTCATCTTGCAGGAGTATAATTGTCCGTGTCTCGGAGCCAGAACCATGGTACAGTGGTTTGAGGAACATTATAGTGAACTCACGTTTACGTCTCGATGACCAAAGTCACCTGATGTAAATCCTATGGGATCCATGTGGGTCGCTATCGTGTGCCATCACCGCGTACGCACATCTGCGGCCCATTATTTACGCGTATTACTTGACCTGTGCGTAGACATCTAATGCCACTTATCTCCACAAACCTACCAACAAACTGTCGGATGAAAAAGTATGGTGGATGGTACAGTACTTCCCAGTCCCATCTACCAAATAGAGCAGCCACAACTTGCTCTGTATACGCCCGCGCATTGTCATGCAAAATGATGGGTGGGTTGCGCAGAAAGGGTAGCCGCTTCTTTCGCAAAGCTTATCGCAAGTGATGCTCCAAGAACGAACGGTAATATTGTGCATTGACAGTCTGCCGTGGAGGAACGTAATACGTTAGGATAAGACCATCACAGTCGTACACGAGAATCACCATAACTTTAGACCGCTCCATTCGCACCATCAACAGAACAGGCTCTGCTAACGGTATACTACGCCTTCCACATCGCTGGCAACAGGTTCTACACAAGGGTGGTGACTGCTTTGAAGGACAGTAACAGACGCAAACATCTAACTCTTTGGCATCGGTTGTGAATAAATAGTTGCCAGTACTTAAGTTCCAACTCTCGTATTCAGGGAAGATATCTCGTGTAAAAGGTCTACGTGAGACCAAGTTAATTGATGGATTCTTTACTGGCCACCAAATTCAGCCTTGGCAGTTTTAGAGTCTGTTCACGAATCTGCAAGGTTTTTAGAAAGAGTCGCTCTTGCGAAACTCAGCCTGCCCTTTTCTCACATGATATACTGCAGGCTATGGATAAAGGACAACAGGCAGAATCCATCTTTCTTAATTTAAGTAAAGAATTTGACACAGTGCCCCACTGTTAACGAAGATCCGAGCATATGGAATAAGATTCCAGGTATGTGAGTTGGTCGCTTATTTCTTAAGTAATAGAACCCAGTATGTTATCCTCGATGGCGAACGTCCATCATTCGATATATGTAAATGTTCTGGCATACAGGGTGGGCAACAATCTGCGGTTGTTTGCTGACAGTGCTGTGCTGTACGGGAAGGTGTAGAAGTTGAGTGATTTGTAGCCGGCCGCGGTGGCCGAGCGGTTCTAGGCGCTACAGTCTGGAACCGCGTGACGCTACGGTCGCAGGTTCGAATCCTGCCTCGGGCATGGATGTGTGTGATGTCCTTAGGTTCGTTAGGTTTAAGTAGTTCTAAGCTCTAGGGGACTGATGACCTCAGAAGCGAAGTCCCATAGTGCTCAGAGCCATTTGAACCATTTTTGAACCATTTTTATAGTGATTTGTAGGATACAAAGATGACTTAGACAAAACGTCTAGTTGTTGTGACAAATAGCAGCTAGATCTAAATGTAGAAAAATGTGTTTCAATGCGGAGGAGTAGGAAAAACAAACCCGTAATGTTCGGATTCGGCATTAGTAGTGCCCTGCCTGACACAGTCACGTTCTTTAAATATTTGAGAGTAACGTAGCAAAGCGATATGAAATGGAATGGAAGAAGATATGAAAAGCGAATGGACGACTTCGGTTTATTGGGAGAATTTTAGGAAAGTGTGGTTCATCTTTAAAGACGGCAGCATAGAAGACGCTATTGCGATCTATTCCTGAGTAGTGCCCCAGTTTTTGGATACCGTACCAAATTGGATTAAAGGAAGACATCGAAGCAGTTCAGCAACAGGATGCTAGATATGTTGCCGGTAGGTTCGCGCAACACTCAGATTTTACGGAGATGCTTCGGGAACGAAAATAGGAATAGGTGTATGGAGGGCGGCCGTCTTTTCGAGAAACACAACTGAGAAAATTTAGAGAGCCAGAGCATTTGGAGCTGACTGCAGAACGATTCCACTAGCGTCAAGATACACTGCATGTAAGGATCATGAAGATAAGATACGAGAAATTAGGGTACATACGGAGGTCAATAGATGGTACTTTTTTCCTCGTTCTATTTGCGAGTGGAACAGGAAAGGAAATGATCAGTTGTGATACAGGATACTCTCCGCCACCCACCTAACAGTGGCTTGCGGAGTATGTAGATTTAGATGTAGATGTAGATGTGTGATTGTGCTGGAAAGCTCGTGGTTTCCATATCCGAGCGTGTAGTACAGTTCATGCCAAAAAAGCCGTTTATTACTTGCAGTTTGGATGGAGATGCTCTTTTTGTGACCAGCAGTGTAGAATCACTAAGCGCCGTTCGCTCATCTAAGAAACTAATCTTGTGCCGTCAAGGAGGTGAGCAACAATATGTATCCTGATTCGGATTTTCCGTTATTCGCACTTCATCTGATGTTGATGTGCGATGTGTGAGTGAATTCCTAAGGGACCAAACTGCTGAGGTCATCGGTCCCTAGACTTACACACTACTTACATTAAATTATGCTGAGAACAACACAAACACCCATGCCCGAGAGAGGACTCGAACCTTCGGCGGAAGGGGCCGCGCAGTCCGTGACATGGCGCCTCAAACCGCGCGGCCACTCCGCGCGGCGTACCTCATCTGAGACGAATTCTGCCTTCTTCTGACGACTCAGTTATGGGGCGATTTGCGCCAGAGGTTAACATACTGGTTCTTCTGCACGGGGAGCTGGTCCAAATCTCCTTTATCTGTAATACTTTAAATGGTGTGTAGTTTGCTTAAATGGCTCCAAGCGAATGCCAGGATTGTTTCCCAAATACGTCTACGGTCCCTGCTTTTCCCCAGTCATATCCAATCCGAAATACTCAATTTAAGAAGACGCGTCGTAATTTAATGTTTAACTTTGATCTCTGTTCCTTCTTTCATGTCCAGTTACTCTTGGAGCCATATAATGTAACACAGTTGTAGCTGACAGTCAGCAGCTAAAATCAAAGAATAGAGAAAAGTTCTGTAGTTCCATGTGAGGAACCGATGCAACAACGTCACATGAAGAATACTGGCAAAAATATCATTCCAGCACATCAATTAAAAACTGCGATATAACACTGCAAAATCGACACGCTCTTGAGACGCAGATGAGATACAAGTAGAAATTAAGGAGCACAAAACCGGATGCACGTTCCAAATGTAAGCAAAATTTGGGCATACTATAAACAACAATTTAAAAACATATTTAGATTTATACGTCGCCAGCAACACGTGAAGATTCTTTTGAGAAACTCAGAACCTCGTAGCTGCAAAAAAGTTGTCTTTGTATGATAACACAAATAACACTCACTGAACCGGAACCTAATGAAATTTTGTCGATTTTTATTTATTTATCCTGGATATTTGTTCATAGTAGTAAGCATTACAGTCGCTACACGTAAAAGAAAGCAATACATTCACTGCTGAAAACGCTAAAATACTCGTTTCAGGCGCGAACCCGCTCGATATACAATTAATATAAAGGGGAGAATAAAAAGTTTCCGTTCGAAGGCCGTACAGTCCAGAGTCGGTATGCCAATCAGTTAAAATTGCTGTGAGCAATGAGCCAATCGTCCCACAGACGCACCAGGTTGAGGATAACCGTTTGGTAAAACACCGTCTCCTGATGCACATTCTCGTCCGACGGGAGTCGTCGACCCTTCAAGGTCTTATTAAAGGGATCAAAGGCGTGAAAATCACACGGGAAGAGATCTGGACTATAGGCCGAGTGCTGGAGTGTCTCCCACTTGACTTGCCGCAGCTTCGCCGATACGACAGTTACAATATGGAGACATGGGATATCCTGAAGCAGAAGGACGCCTCGTCGCGCAGCATTCCACGACGATGGTTTCCAACAACATGCTGCCCCACACACATTCATCATTCTACCAGCGTTTGTTCTTCGGGATCCAAGAAAAGAATAACAGCACGTTGCTTCTGCTCGGACGCGCTTGGTAATAACGTCGCCGTATTCCTGTTTCGCATTCACCGCGCGCACGTCGGAAAGACGCGAATATCACCCTAGTCATTTGCATACACGAGCCGCATGGGGTAGCAGCGCGGTCTTTGGCGTCTTGTCACGGTCCGCGCCGCTGACCCCGTCGGAGGTTCGAGTCCCTCCCTCGGGCATGGTTGTGTGTGTTGTCCTTAGCGTAAGTTAGTTTAAGTAGTGCGTAAGCTTAGGGACCAATGACCTCAGCGGATTGGTCCCATAAGACCTTACCACCACCATCTTGCATACACGTCATTGCTTAATATACGGAGTAGCAACGCCCTCAGACGGAAAATTACGATGGGCACTTATATTTACTTTGAGAAAACAGAGGAAATAATATTAATATTGCTTTACCGCGATCGCTAAGTGCAAAGAGACACTTGTTATGTCGCTGATAATTATAACAATGGCGCAGCCAGGTATCACACTGATTTGGTACCAAAAAGCAAGGATCTACAGACTGTGGCCTGAACGTATAATGCATACCGTCGAATGGAAAAGTTTGCAATAATTATCCCACAAAAATAGAACTTTAGAGCAATTTTCGAATAAAGAACGTGTAATGAAGCATTAAGGTTTATTCTTTTATATTATAAAATTTTACTATAGAATTTATAATACAATGAACTGATAGTGTTTAATTAAAAGAAAAAGAACTGAAATCATATAGGTATTCAACACAATTTATTAACATCACTATGAACAACACTACTTTTTCGAAAAAAGAACAAAATGTTGAAATTCAAATCTTTGCAAAAATCAGTATTTTAATTTTAAAAATAACATTGACCGCAAAATGCAAAGCTGCCTTAAATTAAAATACACTCTTCCCCATTCTGTTGAAAGTTCTAATTTATCTGTGGGCAGTCCTACGCCGCCGGGGCACCGCCCTTTAAAACAGCCCTGTTGTAACAGAAAGAAAGAAATAAAATTTTGAGTCACCGATAATAAGCATAGTTACAACTTTTAGACGAGACACCAGTGGCCCTCCATGCCTGGCACTCAGCGGTTAGCGTGCAAGAGCCCAGACACAGTCGCGGCACAACGCTGTTTGCAGTAATGCAATTGATCAAATGCCACTCCTGCACAGTAATAACAGTAATACTGTACGAAACACTGCGGTACGTGTCTCGCATGTACACAATCCGGCGGTTGTAGTGGCATCGCCCCTAAATGAATGGTATGGGTCCGTGACTTGCAGACAGAGTCTCTGATTTGTGGTAGCAAATATTTACGAACGACAGTAAAACACACCACTGTACCGTACTTACAGAATTTCATGCTCCCCCAGCTATATCGCGAGCAAGTCCGTACCGTCTGGCGTATTTCGGGTCGCTGTATCCAATCAAAGTAACTGGCGCCGTAGACGAGCTTCGACTTCGGCCACTCCTCCCGGTCCTCCGCTGACATCGCCCCTTTCTTTAATGTCAATCGCGGCTTAGCTCATTTATTCGCTTCTTGAGATCGGCACAATTTTACGGTGAAGCTAGAGACACACATTTCAATGATTCCTTTTAATATGATACAGTTCAAGGCACGGAATAATATGCTGTCCAGAGTCGCATTTCTTGCACTAACATCGCGATTTCTGTTTCATTGTCAATGCAAAACTACAACAAACAAAACAACACAAGCAAAATATACCCTTTACAACCTTCTTTGCGTTGGTTCACTCAGGGTCTAATTTCAGCCGGCGTTGTGGCACTCCCCAGAGAACATTTTTAGAACTCACTGGAACAATTCGGCACTGGGGACTTAAAATAGTACGAGTATATTAATTGCAACTATAATTTGCGGCTTCGCCTGTGCCAGTGAATGTGACAAACGATGACCAACGTGAAGCGATTGGCAGGTGCGTACGGTAGGCCGAGGTTATGTGTGTGTGTGTGTGTGTGTGTGTGTGTGTGTGTGTGTGTGTGTGTGTGTGAACAGTATACCCAAGATAAGTTGAGTTTCGTTCCAAAGTTGTTATCGGTACATTACACCGTTTGTTTGCGACTGTCAGTAACCTCAACGTTCTTCTAGTAGCATTGCGACGTCTCGTGTTAAGCGCATCAAAAATAAATGAAAAGAGGAAGGAGCGTTTGAACAAGAGCGTCTGTATAATGTGCTTTCACGAAATCTTGTTTATTCCGTGTCGTAAGTTAAGCCACAGCTGCTGATCAACTGCACGCACGGCCCACGCATGGCAGCCTAGGAAGGAAAGTGACACTGCAGTGGGGACAGACAGTAACGGTTGTTGTCTATATTAAATCTTACAGTTCTGTCGATTGTAAGAAATTATGTTTTAAAAACCTGAATTTCGAAACAGTATTATTTAAAAAATGGTTTCTCATTGTAAGTTTTATCACAATCGAAACTTTTTTCTTCCTCTTTGTCCACCTACTTCGTTCTCCCTCTTCCCTTTTCCTTTCGCTCATCTTTACTTTTTTTGGTTTGTGGTAAAACTGCACCCCACAGAAACGGTGCCCAGGGCACACGCCCCGGCTGCTACACCCTTGTTACACCACCGCTTTGCCCCCTCTGCCACCACAAACATTATGCTAGAAGCACATACGTGTCAATTATAGCCAGCCAAAACGCGACCAGCGATCGCTCAACAACACCGGAAGCAACAATTCTTTCCTCATTTTGTTCTGCTATTAACACTTGCCTATCGATATCCTCTGCAGGTGACAACTTCACGAAGAGCACGTGTAACGGAGATTTAACGTAGTAATGTCACGCCTAAAATTAAATCATGGACGCTTTAAACAGACTTTACATTGAACTGGAAATCTGGATCCTCCATACTGTGAGTGCAATGGACAAGACGACATGAACCATGTGTTGCTCGACTGAAGCTAATCTGCCAGCGACGGAAACATGCAACAGACACCCGACTTCGTCATTACTGAAATTGGGATCCAACGGCCCAGAAGCATCATAACGCTTCTGCCTATTGTAGTCGTCAGTGTCTTAACCACTGTCGAACTTTTTCTTGTAGAGGATTTGAAGGTATGACAGTGTATAATTCAGTCAATCCTAAACCCGCAGTAAAACAGACGAAATGAAAGAGTCTATCGCACGATAGGAAAAATATGAGTTACTACGTTAACAATCATCACAACGAGTGGGACATCATTATACAGTAGTGGCTTATAACTCAAAAATCCTCGAAAGTACAGGCTCATCTCCGTATGGGGTTGTTTTCGGTCAGAAAATAAGCTATGTAAAACCCATCCAGGAATAGGTATACCACCACTAAAACGTTTCTCGAAAAGTTCAGAAACTTTTTGGCACTAAGTTAGAAAAATCCTTGGAATAACAGGAAAGTATCCTTAATAAAAATGCAGTACAACCAAATAATGTCAGACAACAGGTTATGCTAACCAACCCCCAGGTACGAAAGGTAAAGACTAAAAAAATTGTTAAGCATTACTAAGAACCCTATCAAATGATAGAAAGGACACCATCTGTTAACGGTAAATAACAATTTACTACGTGCGCCTCAGTAGACCACATAAAGCTTATCCACCCTTTTAAAGAAACCCCCGAGGCACCGCCGCCATTGCTGGCAGCACCTTCACAAGGGGGAAGGGGAGTGCCTGAGACAAAGAAAAAGAACGATAAAAATTTGCCAACAAAAGCTAGACACTCTTGCCCCAGCGCTTAGCTTGGTAATAAAATATCATGATACAAAATGTTAATAATTTTGTTGATGTGGAAGTAGTTGTCCGTTCTATGTATGCTTGTACAGCAAGTAGGTTATCACTCAGTGCGAGTGTATACACTCTGTCTAATGGTATTAATGCGACAACCTGTAAAAAGCCTGAATAACCACCTTTTCTAGAGCGGGCCGCTGCGAGACACGCAGGAAGAGGTACTGGAGAGTACTGACAGCAATGTGGAGCCATGCCGACTCCGGTGCCGCGGCAAGCTGCGCTACGTTTCTCGGCTGACGACCAGAGGCGCGAACTGCCGATCGAGGTGGTCCCACAGATTCTCCATTGGGTTTAGATACACGCAGTTTGGTGGCTAGAGGAGTGCGCCAACCTCATCCTGGTGTTCTTTGAATCACGCATATACACTACAAGTTCTGTGACGCATTGCATTTTATGCTGTAGACTCCATCATGCCTAGGAAGAACAAACTGCGTGTAGGTGTGGACATAGTCCACAGCGATAGATGCACACTTGTATTGATCCATTGTGCCTTCCAGAATGACGAGATCACCCAGGGAATGCCACGAAAACATTCCGTACATCATATCGCCTGCGGGGTGTTTGCTTTCAGACTTATATCGTAGCAGCCAACGGCCACCTGTCCGGTGGTGAAAAAGCCGTGATTCATCTGAAAAGGCCATCTGTCGCCAATCAGTGGACGCGCAGTTGCGATACTGACGTGCAGATTCCAGTCTTCGTCGCCGCCCGAACAGCAGTCAGCGTGGTTGTATGAACCAGGCACCTTCAAGATAGGTCCATAAGCAGCAACGTCAGCTGAGCGGTCGTTGAGAAGGCACTGTTGGTAGCTCCTCGGTTCATCTGGCCGGTCAGTTGATCAGCAGTTGCACGCCTATTTCCATTACACTTCTCCACAGAGACCATTCACCTCTGTTATCCCTGGCCTGTGCTGTACCACAACTGCCTCAGCGTCGGTTTTGGATAGCACAATTTTGCCATGCACCGTATACTTCAACCATGGCGGTATGCGAACAGAGGTTAAGGATTTTTTGCTAAGTTAGTTTTTTCGTGTGAGATGAAGAGTTGTATTAGACAGCACTGCTTTGACGCAGTACTGTACTGCCGAGCCGAGCCAATCGCCATCTGCCACACGTCCCAGACAAAGAGTATACACAATCCGCAGGTCCGCTCCCAGATACCTGCGTGAGGCTCCCCCCATCGGAGGTTCTAGTCCTCCATCGGGCATGGGTGTGTGTGTTGTCCGTAGCATAAGTTTAAGTTAGATTAAGTAGGTGTAGGCTTAGGGACCGATGATCTCAGCAGTTTATTCCTGTAAGACCTTACCACAATTTTCGAACTTTCCAGATATCTACGACGGAATTTCCTACAGAAATAATCACAGTTAAAACGGAATTTTTCAAAAAGGATAGGGCCACATTTCCCATACTCCGTAGAAAAGCCAGTGGTCAACAGTTTTAATTGTGGCGAGGAAGGACGTTTCGGTGGCTCACCGCACAAAGAGGCCATCGAGGTTTGGACCGTTTCCCAGGGTCTCGGGTAATCCATCCAGGACAGGGTATTCGTGTCGCACACTGAGACACTGAAAACGATTGCCTCCGCTTCCTTCAGTGCAGAGTGCCAAGAGTGTAGGTGTGCCGTGTGAGTCATGATCTTTTCTCTGAATATTGCAGTACAGCATTTTCTGTGTTGTTATCGATAACAATTACACTAGAAGGGACAGAGGAGACAGTTTTCTTCATCAACTAAAAAATACAGACAATACGTAGGTACTGATACTGGAAGCATGATTAACGACGATTGTTTCTTAACAATCTGATGTACGAGGCATACATTTGACGTTATTAATTGCACTGTCGGCAAAAATTGTATTAACATAGACAAAAGTAGTTAAAATACAAATGGATCACAATATATATAGGACACATTATGTATTTAGACAAGCCACAAGCATATTTCACATTTCAGCTTAGCAATCCAGTACTAATTAGATTAGTTTTGACGTAATTTTTAAAATACAAACTGCTCCATGAGGGCCTGCAGGCCGAATGACGGCGACATCTTGAAACGATATTTCGGCTGACAACCATTTGGGCACCTTCAAATGTGTCTTAAACTGGAGATCGCTGGTGCACATCGCTAACCGTATACCCAAAATTGGTTGGGTTGCCTAAGCGCAAAGGTTTTCGCTACACGACCGCACTTCATCGAGTTTAGCGCCCTCTGTCGAGTATTGCTCCATCTGAGGTAACTAATACAGCACGCTCGTCCTGTGTAGAACTGCAGGATGGTGGAGTTAAAGTTCAGTTGCCGAAATAATAGAATTATTTGTCGCTTTAAGTATCAACAGGTATAAAATTTTTATCTTTCGGAACGTATCTGAGAAATCATCGGATCTCGAGCCTTATCATGTCGAGAGCCGCCATCATGGCTAACAAAATCTTCTGACAAAAGTATTTCCACAGATTCCTTCACAATTCATTCCCAGAAGCATCTCGTTCTCGTTTATAGATACACGGTCCGGTCACTTTAATGTGACCACCAGCTATGCTCGACGACAACGTCGAATAACCACTCATACACGGCAGGTGGCAGCACTAGCACTGCAAGGCATATACTCGTAAAGCGTGCCGGAGGGGAGGAGGGGGCACGCGGGAAGCAGTTCAGTCGTCATCGTCGTTATGCGGAAACGGAGCGGTTTATCTGAAGTCCAAAAGGGCATAATCGTTGGCTTTTGGGCCAAACGTCGAAGCATTTCCGAAACGGCTAAGTTTTCAAATTCTTCGGACACCGCCGTGGTTAAAGTATGTCATGCATGCTAAAACACCGCGTCCAAACCTGGCGCCGAGGCAACTGTGGTGATTCACAGGCCATAGATGACAGGGGTGAACGTCACATGCGAAGTGGTTTACGGGTGAACAGACGCGCAACTGTTGCGCAATTCACCGCCCAGATGACCCAAGGGGCTACCAACAGTGTATCGTCAACTGACCGTTCAATGAATGTTGCTACATATGGGCCTCTGCAGCAGGTATATGGTTCATGCATCCATGCTGACTGCTGTTCATCGGCGACGAAGGCTGGAATTTGCAGGCCAGTACCGCAACTGGACATCCACTGATTGGTTACAGGTCACGTTTTACGTTCCATTGGACAGACAGTCTGAGCTGTGGAGTTGATCTGTTATTCTGCGCAGCGGATTAATCTGAGATGTACCCTTTACCCTGTGGCTCCCGCCCCCCACGCTACTACAGAAATCAGACAGACGCTCCTAACGTCCTAAAGAGAAATGCCTGAAAAACTTTCAGCAATAAATATCTTCTGGAGTCGTCCGCTATAAGGAAATGACACAAAAATTCACAAAATTTCTTACGTAACTAGTGGGATACTTTGGTACTGGAGTAGTGCTAGTTAATGTAAGAAAAACACGAAACTAAGAAAGTTATTATTTATTTTGCAAAATTCTGAGAAATCACAATGGCACTTTTAGTTATGAATTGAAAAAGTTATATCCTGGTTCTTTTCGGAATGTGAAGTTACCTTTCAAGGATAGGATTCGCTAATGAAATTTCTACACAAAGTTTAAGATGCTTGTTGCCTTGGCAGAATGGCTGAGAGGCGCGCCTACTCAACTTGAATAATTATCCTTTAGAATGTTGCTAGGTACGGTCGAGGCTGTCGCATGTGAAATTCAGTGAAGTGTACTGTTGTGGAGGAAATATGGGGTTCACAAGAGCCATAGCGCACAATACCTTAAGCTGCGATGAGTGCTGTCTGTGCCACTCGCTGCTGACAAATAAGATAACTCTCGTTCTATCTGGATTGACCTTCGCCAATCAAACTCTCCCTACACCTTGATGAAGTCAAGGATTCCTATTCGCCCGTAGTCTAACTATTGGCATCGTACACTGGTCAGATAACCAGTCCACCACGATGCCACTCAAAATTCGCTCGCAGGCGTTTAACTATAACTCTGTCCATTCACACCGCACAATAAGTGTGTCAGCCAACACAGTGAACAATGCTTAATCGCAAGGACTCAATATAGACTCGCCGTTTGTTTCGCTCTCGACACAGGTGCTCTCCCAGTGAAGTACTGAGGAGAGACTTGTTCCTCGCTCTTTCGAGTACACGTACGAGCGCGCATGCTCTCGTTACGTGTTCTCACTCCGAGAGCGACAACGGAACGGCGCCTCTCCACGCCAGACGTGAAGGGGTATATCTTTCGGTCTCTTCCATTATTCCTTTGGCTCAAGACGTCAGAAATATAGTCTGCCAATCAGCATTTCTCTTCTAAAACGGGAGAATGACGTTTCGTTTAAGGCCACCAACCCAGAAACCTGTAGCTTTGGCGTTTGGCGTTTTCTATCTCCCTGTGAAAATCTCTGAAACTGCATGCTATGTGTAAAGAAATCGTAGGCTGGCCGCTCCCACACAATGTAGCGGAATTTGCTTTTAAGCCAAACATGGGGTTGTTCCCCCCTTTCCACTCAGGCCCACGCTGTCCGCTATGGGCGATCACCGGCCGACACGGGCTGGGTCGTCCTCTGAAGGGCCTGGCATCCCGTTGTGCGGCCTCTCTCCTGAACTAAAAGCCTCTGTGACCGTCGTGTCTGGAACGTATGTGTGCACGCCAGCCTCGAGTATTTCAACCACGGTGCGCTCACTTGTCAATTGCATATCGTTTACATGAATTCATACAACATTGACTTTATCTTATCGAGTTTGGGTTTGAATGAAGCGTCTTGATGTGCGGAACATGATTGTGAGGGCAGAGTATGTAAGCAATGAAGGTCAGGAGACCACAGCGTCTTACAACAGCCGTTGGCGTGCACGACGTGACACATTTTGAAAGCAAAACACACTGCAACAATCGGCAGAGCGTTATGGTCTGGGCAATGTTCTAGTGGAATTCCATGGATAATCTCGTCATTCTGGAAGCCACAATGGATCAATACGCCTTGGGGACCATGTCCAGCCCTATATGCAGTTTGTTTTTCATCGGCACGATGGCATCTGCAATGCAATGTGTCACACAGCTCGCATGTATGCGCGTGATTCGGAGAGCACCGTACACGTCTGGCCACCAAACATCCGGTACTTAAACCCAGTTGAAAACCTGTGGGACCACCTCGATCGCCATAGGTCCTGGCCCTGGAGTTGGCACAACTCTATATCCCAGTGGGGACCTGCCAAAACCTGACTTTCTCCCTACAAGCCCCACAGCGGTCTGTGATGGGACAGATGGTTATTCAGGCTTATGATAGGTGGTAATTTGAGCAGACAGTGTATTATAAGCTTTCTCACCGTCCAGCTACTGTAAAATGTAAATCATTTTTCGCCTTCAGATGTTTGGCCTTTTTGTGGAAGAACACTCATGACAAATTTCCAGGTCTCGTTTCAACCTCCGCAATATGTCACGAAAACTATAATGAAGATAAAGAAGACATAATAGTACCAAATCGACTGCTACGTTGCGACGATTTTAGGAGACGGCGCCACCGTCTGCATACCAATGGTAACTCAAAATATCCCGCGGAACCTTTACGTCCCGTTCCGTTCCGTTGAAGGATTGTGTGATTAGCACAATTTGAAATGTGAACTTGTTTTGCGCTCCTTTTCGTAATGTCCAGCTCAAATCGACTTTACTGCTGCTAAAAATGTGCTCAGTTCACTGGGAGACTAAAAAGGCTGCTGATCCAACAGCAGCTCTCGCAGAACCGCAGCCGCCTCCGATACCGCTTTGAAGAAGGACGGGAGCCGCCGGGGTTCGCCTGGCCCCCGTTAAGCGGAAGTCTCGAGAGTGCACTTGAGATGCGCTGCCGTCTACTTCAGCCGAGTAACGAATAGCCTTTTTAGCGCCTGAAACACGGTCCCAGCACTTGCAAACTCCTCACGTTTGGGGCATTCCTCACGTAACTTTGTGGTAGGAGGCGATGTGCTGTCATTGGCGACAAAGCCATTTACAGAATCCGATAAAATATCAGGTCGATTTTAATTCAGCAAAATTCTTACTAAAGCAAATACAGATTACATGTTGACAGTGAAAGACATCGAATTCGCTACCCAACCACTCCTCTCCTTATGTCTACTCTGCCGCACTGTCTCCGGGTGATTCACGAACTCTAATGGTTTGTAGTTCCATTTTCTTTGTTTTTTCAAATTCTTATAGTGTTGCAGCAGCGAAGTCCTCTGTTCCGATAATGAGAATCGTAGTAATACACTATCTCACCAAAAGTAACAGGCCACCCATATGAGCTGCGCGGAGTGGTCGAGCGGTTATAGGCGTCATGTCACGGATTGTGCGGTCCCTCCCGCCGGAGGTTCGAGTCCTCCCTCGGGCATGGGTGTGTGTTGCTCATAGCATAAGTTAGTTAAAGTAGTGTGTGAGCCGTGGCGCCATTGAATTAGTAGACTGTTATGCCTGGCGCCACTGGCTCAGCTGTAGTATCAACTATCCCTCTTGCGGCCTCATTGCCAATATGTATGAGGAAAGTTGGTGTCTGCTGGTTGTGTCCTTAGAAGCTCTGTGCTAGCCGATATATACACGGGGTTCGC
The DNA here is from genome assembly GCF_023864345.2 of Schistocerca serialis cubense. Classification (NCBI taxonomy): domain Eukaryota; kingdom Metazoa; phylum Arthropoda; class Insecta; order Orthoptera; family Acrididae; genus Schistocerca; species Schistocerca serialis. The sequence goes on from NC_064641.1 coordinate 262,430,281, forward strand.
TGGCCCGAGAGGAGGCACGAAGTTGGGGAATTGGCGGTAGCGTCGCGACAAGGGGTGGTCACGGGGTCCGAGCGGCCCAATCCACGAGCTACGCAAGGAGGGCCTGCGCAGAGCGAAGATACCGGAGTGCTTCACCGGGGTCAGCGTCGACTATAAACAGCAGGCCGACATCCCTTCGGTTGGTTGCAAATATTCGTGTCGGACGACCGCTCGTGGCGAGCTGCCCTCTTCTACCTGGCTTTCAGCGGCAGCACACAGTAACCGCCGCGACGCACCGTGGCTCCATGGAGCTGCTTGCTGATAAAGGGGAGCAACATTCTGTAATCCTCGTCGTGATTTGTGTCATTGTCTATCTGCCCTCCTAGTTTTTTCTGGTTTGTATGCGACCCTCAGAGTTTTACTCGGTCAGCTCTTTGGTCTTAAATATAGACCGTAGTATTGTACTAAGATACTAGTTGTCGTTTAAAAATTTGTCCCGCTATTATGTTGACTTTCCTTATTATTTTCTGGTTTGTACCGACCCTCAGAGTTTTACTCGGTCGGCTGTTTAGTCGTAAATATAGGCCGTAGTATTGTGGTAAGACACTAGTTGTCGTTTGAAAATTTGTTCCGCTATTATATTACCTTTCCTTTTTGGTTTACACCCGATCATTAATGTTCTAATAAATCCGCTCCTGGTCGTAAATACACCTAGAAGAATTGTACTAAGGCACAGGTTGCCGTTAAACAAAACAGGGGTCTTGTGGTTAGACTTAGATGTTAACCGCTTAAATTCTTTGATTGTAATCGCATTAGTTATAATCTAAACTATCTGTTGTACCAAGCTGTGCGTTGCTGTCTTTGAAAGAGCGGGTCATTATTGGTGTATTTTTAACTGGATCTTTTCTGCCGAGTGAGTTCTCTTGTAATAACTGTTCACAAGTAATGTTTTAAGGCGTTCCTTCAGCGCGTTCTTAACAACTGACAAGCAGTTTAAGATGAAAACATTAACAGCCAACTGTCATCAGGACTTTAGTCAAAATAAGATTGTCAGAAGGGACGGGTTGGGATCCAGTCACACCTTGGTTGCTGATTGAAATTAAGAGTTTCATTGCTTTGAAGTAAGCCTTATCATTGTCATATTGTTACCTAATCTGTTCAACCTTTAAGCACAGGTGCACATCTTAACCCCGAACCTCTCGACATACAGCTTTCAAGTTAAAAGTTACGTCATCTGTTTTGAGTAATTGAATCACTCTTGCCATCAGTGGTGCTTATATAGTTTTCATGTGTTGCAAAGTGCATGTGTGTCCAGCATGGTAGTAAACACCGCTGTTTCACCTGATAACGGGCGGGCTACAGGTCCGGTCGTCTTGTAATTATTGTAATATTGTTTGCTGTTTTGATTTCTCTTGCAAAAACTTATCCATTTTTTGCAAATTTGTTCACTTTGTAAAAAAAATATGGTTATATATTGTTAAATAAAGAGGTTGTGTGAAAAGAAAGTTTTATTGGGGGGCCCTCCCTTCCACATTTTCCTTAATTCCAGTGAGTACGACGTTTCATTGTGTAAGTCGAAGGACCGATGACCTCAGCAGTATGATCCCTTAGAAATTCACACACATTTTTGAACACCCATATGTAATGCGGCATTGACCACTGTATGTCACCCGGCTGGGTCCGAGGGTTTTCTCCGCTCAGGGACTGGGTGTTGTTTTGTCCTAATCATCATCATTTCATCCCCATCGACGCGAAAGTTGGCCGAAGTGACATCAAATCGAAATACTTGCACCTGGCGAACGGTCTACCCGACGGGAGGCCCTAGTCACACGACATTTATCTTTATTTACGGTACACTCGTGAAATGGTTGCATGGGAAAATCCCCACTTGATCCCTGCCTCGGAGGTGCTGTGTCCCATCGCTCGTACGCCAGCTATAACACCGCGTTCAAACTCACTTAAATCTTGATAACGTACCATTGTAGCAGAAGTAACCGATCTAACAATTGGGCCAGACACTTGTTGTCCTATATGGGCGTTGCCGTTCGCAACGTCGTATTCTACCTGTTTACATATATCTGTCTTTGATAACGCATATCTATACCAGTTTCTTTGTCGCTTCAATGTAGAAGTATTGCTGTTTCCGTATGCGTGTGTTTTTCTTGGTTGGGATGTGATTCCATTATTGCACTTAAGAAAACATAAATGCGGAAGCATATGAACACATTTTACTATGTACAGTAGAAGAACAGTTGAGAGACAATAACTGTGGACAATGCACCCCGCCGCAAAGCAGCATCTGTGAGGCAATGATTCGTAGACAATAGCATTCCTGAAATACACTGTCCTGCCCAGAGTCCCGACATGAACACAGTGGATCCTTTGTGATGAGTTAGACCATTGACTTTGATCCAGACTGTAGCATCCAACGTTACCAACTTTTCTAGTTATGGTTCTTGAGAAAGAATGGGCTGCAATTCCTCCACAGACTTTCAGACACCTCGCCCAAAGGATCCCCAGCAGAGTTCAAGCCGTCAGAATCATCAGAGAGGAAAATTTTCGCATTGTTCACGTGACTCATTTACTTAACACAAGCACCGATCAAAAAGTTCCCGTTTGGGGGCGTTTTTGCTGTGTATATGCAACAAAGTGAACTCCGATGCGAGTATATAGGCACTGGCATGTAAGCTATGAATTAGTGAGGCAATCGCATCTCTCCGACTCATCCGAAGAGCACCAACACTGTGTTATTGTTTTCTGCACTGCCGATAGACAAAGACCGGTAGACGTCCTTCGGAGAATGAATAATGTGTGTGGGGAAGCACGGCTGTCGGAAGCCACGGTTGTGGAATGTTGCGACAAGTGGTGCTGCTTCATGATAACGCGCGTCTCCCATATCGCAAATGTCGTTAACGCAGAATTTACGCGAACTCAAGTGGGACACACTCGAGGACATTCCCTATTGTCCTGATCTCTTCCTATGTGATTATCAAGCTTTCGGTTTCTTAAAAAAGGCCTTGAAGAGCCGACGATTCCTGTCGGACGACGATGTGCAACACGTAGTTCTTCACGCAGCAGGACGCGATGTTTCATCAAACGGGTATCTTCTGGGTCGTACAGCCTTCTAACAGAAACTTTTTGATCTCCCCTTATAGTATGCGTAGAATGCGATCAGTATGACTTGGGCCACATCTGCACGAAGATGTGTGAGGCGAAGCGACAGTGGTAGTGGCTTTCTCACTATAGTACCGAAAAAAACAGTCGCAAAAGAAGAACCAACTAAAGCAAAATAAATTGCACCACATGCTATCAGAAGGTAAAATAATAAACCAAAAACGGGTTTAAGATGTAGCACAGAAGGCAGTATCAGTTTGATACTGACAATGTACAATAAAAGAACATGTGATGTGAGAATATGTGTCAGTCCCTTGAAAAAATTGTCAGTGTTACCTAAATATAAAATTTTCTTTACCATCTTCTACATCTTCCCTGAAGTAATTAATCCTTGGGGAGTACGCCTTTGTTTCAACATTCTTTCTTTATTATATCTATTGTGCTGCTGAAAAAGCTACTGGTTCATGCTACATTCCCAATTATTCCTTTTAATGAGAGTTTTACTTCCTCGTTTATCTCCCCTAAAACAAATTTAATGGCACTGCATATAATCTCAAATGTCTGGTTACGAAGAACTTTCACAGCACCTATGCTGCCTTGAGTCTATAGTGCCATGCTACGTATGAGAAATTATAGCAATGAGAAAGCTCAAAGTGAGCAAATCGATACGCGACGGTAAACTGGGCCGCTCACCTCTCCAGAACATGCGGATCAACTGGCTCACCGCTGAAGGCGAGAGTGCGTTTCTGGGCAGTTTTCCATGTGTGTTTTTAAATCAGAGTACCACTGGTCCCTTCTCCATCAATGAATGGTCAGCGAAGCTGAGTGCCATGTGGAGGACCTGTGTTAAATTTCCGGCACTGACAGGGATTTTCCCTTGGTGGGTGAACGAGTGGGGTGCAATCAGGTTCGTGATACTAACTTAGGAACTGCTTGACCGAGTAGTAGCGGTTAGAGGTCACGATAACTGACATCCGAAAGAGTAATGTACTGATCTCACGCCCCTACATTCCGCACCCGATGTTGCCAATGGGATAGGATGACATGGCGGTCGGTCTGTACCGATGGGCCACTCAGAGCTTTTCAAGCAGGTATTCTGGACAATGAAGGAGTAGACGATTTTGCAAGAGACAGAACCAAAGAGTTAAATTGCTGTTTACACAGTTTCCATTTTCCAGATTTCTCCACATTTTTAAAGAAAGAGAGTTACATCGAATGCGAACTGTGGTGGGACCAGGAAGGAGATTGATTTATGTTTCTGTCCAGTGCACCACACCTACAAATGTAGGGGTACAGCCAGAAGAATCTTCAGAGGAAATGTGAAGCCACAGTTATTTAAATAAAAATGTTATACTCGTGTTACCTTTCATTATACATAGACTTTACCGGATGAGAGGAATGCGCAAGATAAGGCAGATATGAACTATGTTATGAGGAGATGTGATAATTATTATTTTCTATACCAAAGTAAGCTGACAACAAACATAAAAAAGAATCACACTCGGTTGGAACATTGTAGAATCAGTAATTTAACAGCACAGATGCATGAAAAACGTGAAATTTAACTCTAGCGAACTAAATATTGTGTTTAAGACACATATTTATGCAAAGAAAACCATAGGCATTTGCTTCAAACATAATAAAACAGCACTGGTGATCAAGAACGAGTGTGTCTAAATTAGATGCATATCTGAGGACCTTTGAGGGTTATATTTTATTGATTTGTCGCCTTTCTTTTTCAGATCATGTAATGTAATGTGAATACACAACTTGTTGCCATCTGGAAATGGCTGTCCTGTTTTCAGTACAAAGCAAAAAAACATAGTGCAGTGGAACTTTGCGGTGTGGTGTGTTGCCCTTGATTGAGACTATTGTTACTTCTCTTGATTACAGTTCTAATTTTCATAAACAGACTTTACCTAATGCTTTTTTATTGCCTGCACAGTCTGCAGTTGTATAAAACTGAAACAAAAAGTGTGTCAGGGCAAAACAAAACACTCATTAAATATTCCCATCTAGCATAATATCAGTATACCTGCGATTCCCTCATCAAGAATTGATCTCTTATTTAGTAGGACGTGCTGAAAAGTAATGCCTCCATATTTTTAATATGAAAACTCTTCTAGCTTTCTAAATAAAACTAACATTATTAAGATTCACATTTGCAGGTTTCAGCCACTAGAGGGCTCCAAATTGTAGCATGTAACATGGTGGTGTGAACATAACTATGTCAGTACATGAGAAAAAGCATGGTGTAATCGAGTTTCGAATTCGAAGAGTTCATCCACACATGTAGCACCCTCCCTGTTTGAATTCTTTATGATACACATGACTAGAAAACCAGATGATGGCAAGTTCAGAAATAAAACACAACATTTCATAAACATTGAAAAAGAGGGTTAAACACGGCATAAACATTGAACAAGAAGGTTAAACATAACGTAAAAGTTCAACAAGAATGTTCAACCTAAGTGTTAAACACTTCAAAATAATTGTTTAATATTTTTTATCTGTGCTAAATATGTACAAAACACAACCCAGAGGTTGTTAAAAAAGTTCGACAAAATAGAAGCCTAATAAATCAAACTAAGAGTTTAAAAACGAAAAAAAACCAAGAACAGAACATGAAAAATATAGAAAAGAAAATCAACTAGTTTCCGATGCAATTAAACAAGTTAAACAAGGAATCGAAGGATTAGGTGATAATGTTTTGAAAGCCATTGAAGAAAATACAGAAGTTCAAAAACAGATGATTCCTTATCATAATTTTCACTCAATAGAATTTAGAGATTTATCAGCAATAAGACAACTGCATGACTGGTCTGAAGATGATGTTGGTAAGTATGATTATACATTAAGTGAATCAGAAATACAAGATGCATTGAGTGAAAAACTGTTAAAGTATATTAACCATAGTGAAGATAAAGTTCTTGGATTAAGACCTGTTGGCACATTTATATATATTTGTAAACTACCAGTTTCATTTAGTTATAATAAATTAAAATTGGTGATAAACAATATGACACCACAGGTGGATTAATGAATCTTTTAAATAACAAACACATTACTATGGTGGATATGTGCGAAAAATTTGGTAGTGTTAATGTATACAAGTGTGCAGATATTTTGTTCAAATCAGGAGCATTATATTCCAATAATAACTCACATAAAATAAAATCAGTTAGAGGTAAAAAATTTAAAGGTTTTATAAAACAAACAGCTGATGACTACGTTCCAAACTTAAGAAAAGAAAATATAGACTCAAATTCAGATGGAAAAAGCAGATCAAGGTCTAATAAATAAATATTCAGAAAAGCAAATCAAATATGTTTGGATGGATGATCCTTGTCAATTAATTGATAGATTAGCAGTAATTCTTGGAGAAGAATTAGCTGGAATAAAAATGACCTTAATGAAAAAGTTGGAATAGCAAAAATGGTAACAAATAAATTTTTTTGACTTCATTATCAACCATGCAAAAGGTATGCCATATTTACTGAGATTTATAAATATTGTACCACTTACATTTTGGGAAAGTGGAAAATATGGAAAAGGATTAGTAAATACTTTGATTAACAAATTATCATTTGAAATACAAATATCAGGCTGTTCATACTGTGGTCATGGAACCGAACTAGAAGAAAGATTAGCTAGAGCTGATGCAGGAGTAAATAATTTAGACGAATATTACGGTATATTGATAATTTTTACTTATGGACCGTCTGACAGTAACTGAATAAAACACAATTTTAGTGCCATACGCGTTTCGCCTTTATTTTCTGCAAGGCATCATCAGTAGCAGGTTGCGTGGACAATTTCTTACATATTACGCTCCTGTTGCATTTTATGTGTTGTTCTTCTTCTTATGAACGCCAATTTGCGGTTTTTTTCACATTCGACAGCACTGTGAACTGAACGCTTGTTTTAAATTAAATTAAAACTTCTGAGCCAGCAAGGGCGGCCTCGCCTGTTGCAGCAGTGGTCGGTCTTCCTGAGAGTTCCGGACAAGTGCAGAAGGTGGGATTAGTTGTCATTGGGAGCTCCAGTGTTAAACAGGTGATGGAGCCCCTTAGGGATATGGCAGCTAAGGACAGGAAGAAAGCCAATGTGTATTCCATGTGCATACCGGGGGGAGTCATCCAAGATGTGGAAAGGGTCCTTACAGATGCTATGAAGGGTACAGGATGCAGTCAACTGAAGGTGGTGGCTCATGTCAGCACTAATGATGTGTGTCGCTACGGATCAGAAGAGATTCTCTTTGGTTTCTGGCCGCTATCCTTGTTGGTGAAAACTGGCATTCTTGCTAGCGAGATGAAGGCAGAGCTCACCATCTGCAACATCATCGACAGGACCGAATGCGGACCTTTGTTACAGAGCCGAGTGGAGGGTCTGAATCAGAGGCTCAGACGGTTCTGCAACCGAGTAGGCTACAGATTCCTCGACTTGTGCCACAGGGTGTTGGGGTTTCGGATTCCGCTAAATAGACCAGGTGTTACATACAGGGGGCGGCTACACGGGTAGCAGGGCTGTGTGGAGTGGACTGGGCGTTTTCTAGGTTAGACAGTCTTGGGAAAGATCAAAAAGGGCTCCAGTCTCAAAGGGTACAGGGCACAGAAAGGACGAGAATCGACCAAGCAAAATCGTTACTGTAGTTGTAATTGTCGTAGCTGTGTTGGAAACGTACCACAGCTTCAAGTGCTGATAGAAAGCTGAAATCGTTATAGGAACAGAAAACTGGATAAAGCCAGAGATAAATTCTGCCGAAATTTTTACATAGGCGCAAACTGTGTTCAGAAAGGATAGTTTAAATAAAGTAGGTGGTGGTGTGTTTTTGTCTGTTGGTAGTAGTTTATCTGGCAGTGAAGTTGAAATAGATAATTCCTGCGAATTACTATGGGTAGAGGTTATACTCAACAGCCATACCAAAATAATAATTGGCTTCTTCTGCTGATCCCCCCAACTCAAAATATATAATAGCTGAACGGTTCAAAGAAAACCTGAATCTCATTACAAATAAGTACCCCACTCATACAGTTATAATTAATGGAGACTTCAATCTACCCTCGATTTGGTGGCGAAAATATATGTTCAAAGCCGGTGGTAGACAGAAAACATCTTCAGAAGTTGTACTCAATGCTTTCTCTGAGAATTACTTTGAACAATTAGTTCATGAGCCCACACGAATTGTAAATGGTTGTGATAACAGACTTGACCTCTTAGCCACAAATAATCCTCATCTAATAGAGAGCGTCATGACGGATACAGCGATTAGTGAACACAAAGTCATTGCAACGAGGCTCAAAACCATATCAACCAAAACCACTAAAAATAAACACAAAATACATCTATTTAAAACAGCAGATAAAAATTCGCTTGATGCCTTCCTAAGAGAGAGCCTCCATTCCTTCCAAGCTAATTATGTAAGTGTAGACCAGATATGGCTCAAATTCAAAGATACAGTATCGACAGCAATAGATAGATTCATACCGCATAGGTTAATAAGAGATGGCACTAGTCCACCATGGCACACAAAACACGTCAGAACACTGTTACAGAAGCCAAATTCAGAAGAAAGCAAAATCCCAAAGACTGGCTAAGTTTCACGGAAGCTCGAAATTTAGTGCTTTTAATAGTTTCCACAATGAAACATTGCCTCAAAATTAGGTAGCATACCCAAAGAGATTATGGTCATACGTAAAGTACACCAGAGGCAAAAACCAGTCAATGCTGCCACTGCACAATACCGATGGAAACGTTACTGGTGATGGTGTCACTAAAGTGTAGTTACTAAATACAGTTTTCCGTAATTCCTTCACAAAGGAAGACAAAGTAAATATTCCACAATTCGAAACCAGATCAGATGTTTGCTTGAGTGACATAAAAGTAGATATCTTAGGTGTTGCGAAACAACTCAAATTTTCCAGTCCAGATGGTACACCAATGAAGTTCCTTTCAGAGTATGCAGACACAATAGCACCTTTCTTAGCAATCATATAGAACCGCTCACTTGACGAAAATTCTGTTCCTAAAGACTGGAAAGTAGCACAGGTCAGACCAATATTCAAGAAAGGAAATACGAGTAACCATTGAATTACAGAGCCATATCACTGACCTCTATTTGCAGTAGGATTTTGGAGCATTCACTGTATTCAAACATTATGAATCACCTTGAAGAACATGACTTATTGATACATAACCAACACGGATTCAGAAAATAGCATTCTTGTGCAACACGGCTAGCTATTTATTTCCATGAAGTAATGAGTGCTGAGTGCTGTCGACAAGGGATCTCAGATCGATTTCATATTCCTAGATATTCAGAAGGCTTTTAATAACATTCCTCACAAGTGACTATTAATCAGATTGCATGCATACAGAGTATCATCTCAGTTGTGTGACTAGATTTGTGGTTTCCTCTCAGAGAGGTCACAGTTCATAGTGATAGACGGTAAATCATCGAGTAGTACAGAAGTGATATCTGGCATTCCGCAAGGTAGTGTCATAGGCCCTCTGTTGTTCCGGATTTATATAAGTGATTAGATGATAATCTGAGCAGCCCCCTTAGATAGTTTGCTGATGACACTGTAGTTTACCACCTGGTAAAATCATCAGACGATCAATTCCAATTACAAAATAATCTAGAGAGAATTTCTGTATGGTGCCAAATTGGCCATTAGCTCTAAATAAAGAAAAGTGCAAGCTCATCCACATAGGTACTAAAAGAAATCCGATAAATTTTGGGTATACAATAAATGCAGAACACTTAGAAGATGCTACAAACCCACTAAAGAGACAGCCTACATTACACTTGTCCGTCCTCTGCTGGATATTGCTGCATGGTATGGGATCCTTACCAGTTAGGATTGATGGAGGACATTGAAAAAGTGCAGAGAAGGGCAGCTCGTTTCGTGTTATCGCGCAATAGGCGTGGGAGTGTCACTGATATGATACGCGAGTGTGGGTGGCAGTTACTGAAAGAATTGCGGTTTTCTTTGTGGCAAGATCTATTTACGATATTTCAATTACCAACTTTATCTTCCGAATGCATAAATATTTTGTTGACACCCAACTACATAGGGAGAAATGATCATCATAATAAAATAAGAGAGAGCTCAAACAAAAAGATTTAGGTGTTCCTTTTTCCCACGCGCCGTTCGACAGTGGAATGGGAGAGAAGTAGTATGAAAATGGTTTGATGAACCTTCTGCCAGGCATTTAAGTGTGAATTGTTGAATAACCATGTAGATGTAGATGTAGACGTAGAATGGTTTCTTTATATTCAGTAGCGATGTTTCACCGCTATTAAAATTTTCATATCTTTCATTTAAATGTAAGTGATTTCTCAAAGCCATGATCCTCATTAATCTTTGTATTCTATCTTGATGTTAATAAAAAAATTTTATATATAAATTATTGTACAATATTACTGAAAAAATTAGCTCTTTCACATTTTCTGTCTTTACATTATCCTGATGATGATGATGAAGATCTAACTTCAGAACTCAGTTTACTGATAAAACTAAATTATTTATAGAGTCTGCATGGAGAACCAAATTGTATTGTTTATGAATACTTCAGAAGAGAGGTAACTGTGTAAACTTTACTCATAAAATATTCGCTGTTTCTTTCCTACTTATATTTTTCCTTAATTTTATACCCCTTTGTGTCTATAAATTTAATGAATTTTTTCTTTAACCGCATTTTCTTTACATGGATATTCTTCACAGATTTCAGAAAGAATTGAAACCAGTCTTTCTTTAGGTAAAGTATGTAACACAATAGTTTTTATTCTGTGTGTTTCATTTCCAGTCTTCAATTGTACTACAACTTCTTGTTCAGTAGCAACTGGAACAAACTCAAAAAGTTTTTCAGTTAGAATGTATTTTGCTTCTATGAGAATTTATTAGGTCAACATATTTATTCCTATGTTCATGGAATAATACGATATAATGTTTTGGACTATTAAAATGTATTTGATACATTTCTTTCTCTGTATTACCTTTATGTACACCTAAATATTTTTCAACTATGTTTTCAACCAACTTGTAATTATGGAATTCTGGAATGAATACATAAAATTTTTGTCATAATCTAAACAACCACTGTTATGTGTAGAACATCTACTTCTTAAATGTAATTTAGGGGGAATACCACCCACTTTAAAATAATTTTTCATTGGGTAATACTTGGTTGTTGCAGTGTAAATAATCTCTTCTTTCTTTATTTCAACCAAATTATGCACTACATCTTTTAATTGAAGATATTCTGTTTCCTTTTCTTCTTATTGTGTGGTAATTATTGCTTTTCTTGCTCTTCAGTCATATTCTCAAATTCTATAGCTAGTTGCATCTGTTGAATAGTTTCGTATTCTTTTGTATATTTTAAATAATCTGTAAATATTTTTTCTTTAGTTACATAGTAATTTCTTACTTGTTTACATTGCTTTATACTGATTCTTTAAAATCATAAACCATTAATAAAATCCATTTCTTTTTAACCAGATCATTTGGTCATAAAGTTTTCATATCATTTTGAATAAACTTGTATATAGAGTTAATGGGTTATCATACATAATTTCTGTATATGAAATTTCGTTTTGATTAAGAAATTCTACATAATGTCTTTTATTTCTTGACACAATTTCAGGTATCAGATCTGTGGTGCCTGGAATATTATACAGGAAAGATAAAACATCATTCATAATAAAATATTTTTGTCTTCAAAAAATGGAAAAAAAATATTGTAAACCAAGAACCTAAACTCAATTGATAATTCCTTAACTCAATACATTCAAAAATATTCAAGTAGATATTTCTGAACTAGTATCAACTCAATTACATGTAGTTGCAATAGCTATCATTTATTAAAAATAATTTTTCTTCGATTTTTTATTAATTTTTTCTCAAGAAATGAAAATCTATATCAGTATAAGTGGGCAAAGGTTTGGCATCCGGAAAATCTTCATAAATAAAATATAGAATATCATTTTAATTAAGGCATTTACTCTCTTTGAAATTTAGATTTTTAATTTTTTTAATAAAAATATATTATATAACAGGAGACTGTAAAAGACATAAAAGCTAGATTAAAAGAGCTAGGATACAGAGGATATCATAAAATGAATAGACAGCAACTTATTAGTCTTTACATTAATGGTTTCACCAATGATAATTATCTGAAGAATTGTACTGTACAAGAACTCAAGGATAGAGCAAAGGAATTAGGACTTACAGGTTATCCAGAACTAAGAAAACAAGAACTTATTGATAAACCTATCTGAGACTAATGCACATTTGGTGCAGGTTATTATTAGTAATAACAATAACATATTAATAATAACAACAATAATAACAACAGGTTGAGTGAACTAAAAACTAGAGAAAAACAACTTATCCAGGTGATTCATTTTATGTGTAAAAATTTAAATTTTAAACAATTCTATGAACTGTATTTATCAAATGAAACATATGAAGAAAACGTTGTTGGTTATATTAAAAGGGAATATCCATTTTCTGAATTTGAATGGAAACACTGAATCTGGAGATATTGTAACACACCTGAAAAATTTATGAGAGAATTTGATGACAGATTGGATTGGGAATTATACAGAGAATTCGCGAAATAACTGAAAATTTTATAGAAGAATTTAAAGATAAATTAGGTTGAAATCTTACATCAAGAAATCGAAAATTTTCTGGTAATTTTAGAAGGGAATATCAAGATAAAGTATGTTGTGAATCTAACTCAAATAGTCAAAAATTATCTGAAGATTCTATGAAGAAATTTCAGGATAGAGTAAACTGGAATGAAATACCATATTTTCAACAATTTACTGAAGATTTTATAATAGAATGTAACGATAAAATAAACTGGGACGAAATATAACATAGTAAACAATTAACTGAAGCATTTATTAGAGATTTTCAAGATAATTTAAAATGTGATTTCTTAACAGGTGTTCAATAATTATCAAAAGATTTTATTAGAGAATTTGAAGACAAAGTTGACTGGGATGCTATAGCTTTTGTTCAAAGTTATCTGAATATTTTATTAGACAATTTCGAGATAAATTAAACTGGGATTATATGTCAACTATACAAACATTATCTGAATATTTATAATGAATTTTAAGGTTAAATTTAATTGGGAATATCTTTTGAAATGTCAAGAACTATCTGAATTACTCATACAAAAAATATTTAAACGTTATGAAATAATGGAGCAGTCTGAAAGTTGTGAATGTTCTATATGCTTAATCCTTTAACTGCTCTGGACGTGTTAATATGTGCACCTTTGTGCTAGACCCGCTTGCCTTTGTACCTGTACCTGTGTGCTCAGAACGTGTTTATGCACACCACAAGTCCTACTACCTGGTACTCTGAATGTATCTACACATAGACACTTCCAGAGTACTAGGTAGAAGGACTGGTGGCGTGGGTAAACACGTTCAGAGCACATAGGGACAGGTACAAAGGCAAGTGGGTTAAATTCAAACAACAGATCCTTTCTTTTTGTAAGTACCTTTACATGTGGTGAGCATGAATTTTCTGGACCACAACACAAAAGTACATGATTATTTATGATTTTAAATGGTTTAAAAAGGAATAGGAGGTGGTATATCACAGTGTTATAAAAGATATGTAAAAGCAAATAATAAATGTATGAAAAATTTTGATAAAAATGTGATATCGAATTACTTAGGATACTTAGAGGCAAATAATTTATATGATCTTACTATGACTCAGTATTTACCATATGGTGGATCCCAGTGTGATGAACCAAATAATTTTGATTGTGCAAAAAGAAATGGAATATCAGATACTGCTAAAATTGGGCATATTTTTGACATATATTTAGAACATCGAAAAGAACTGCATGGTTTAAATAATAGTTCCTGAAAATAAAGTGGTACCTAGAACTCAAGAGAATAAGTTACTGACTACTTCAAATGGCAAACATAATAGTGTAGTTCACTATAGAAATCTATAATAGTATGTACTAGTATGTACTAGTCCAGAGGAAAGCAGATGGATCAATTGGCCACAGTGTGTACCAAAAGCCAACACACACTGATTTATATCTGCAGGCCAGCAGCTGTCACCACCCTGCACAGAAGAATGGGGTTCTGAAGACTTTGGTCCACAGAGCACGGGCCCTGTCAGACCAAGAGAATCTTCCTATAGAGATAGAACGTCTCAAAACAGTTTTCTCCAAGAATGGATACATGGACAGACAAATTGAGAGGGCACTCCAACCAGCCACTATACCACAGGTTCCTGAAGAAGACCAAGATGAAGCAAAGAAGGTGGCATATCTGCCCTATGCTGGCTCTATTTCTGCCAGAATCAGTAGGATCCTCCGTAAACACAATATTAAGTGTGTTTTCTATCCCTCCAAGAAGATCGGGGGACTGCTGAGGAGTGTCAAAGACGACCTGGGGTTACGAAAACCAGGGATTTACAATATACCTTGTCAATGTGGCATGTCCTACATTGGCCAGACGACAAGAACTGAGGAGATCAGGTGCAAAGAACATCAGAGGCACACTAGATTAAGACAGGTGACTAAGTCAGCCATTGCTGAACACTGTCTAGAACTAGATCATGCCATGAAGTATGAGGATACCAAGATTCTAGCACAAACACCCAGATTTTGGGACAGTGTTATAAGAGAATCTATAGAAATTAAAATGGCTGACGATCTTATGAACCGTGTCACAGGGTACCAGCTAAGCAGAGGCTAGGATCCGGCTCTGGAATTGTTAAAGGAGCAACGGGGCCAGCTGCAACACTACACAAACAGAAGAACCAGAGACATGGAGATGGAAAACGAGCCCCTGACGGACTGCCAGGCGCACCAGACCGAAGATGGAACACCCAGAAGTGGGATTGGTGGGCGCGGAACGCAGAGGGAACATCCAGAGCCGCAGCGGACGAAAAACGGAGCGGCAACGCTCCAACAGGTCGTGTTGAGCGGGCGCGGACCGCAGGAGGAACGCTTGGTACCCCAGACCGTAGATGAAACCCCCAGGAGCGGGTTTGGTGGGCGCGGACCGCAGAGGGAACACCTAGAACCGCAGCGGACGGAAAACGGAGCAGCAACGCTCCAGCAGGTCGCAGGGAATGGGCGCAGACCACAGAGGAAGCGCCTGCAGCCGTTGGTGGTTGGTGGAGGGGGAAGGCCATAGGCATAAATACTGGACCAGGTCCACTCGAGGAGCAGTCTCAGGTCGCACGTGATGAAGGTTACGAGCTACGTGACCGAAATATCGTGCAAGTACGACGCCGATATCCGGCAGAACACCCGACAACCCAAGATGTGATTAGATCGCCGGGAAAGCCTGAAGAGTTACAGGATGAATATAGCCTATACATGACATGTGTGCGCACGACATACAACAGTTTCTAAATGTAACATTTGTCTTTGTGTTAAACCATTAACATACGACAATTTTGAACCTAGGGCAGCCACACCTGAAGTAATTGTACATAACTGTTTGACCAATTCATATAGTACAATGGGTCTTTACATACAGGTGTTAAAAAAACATTAAAAAAGAAAACTGAATGAAAAGTCCAATAGTCCCCTGTAACTGTATTTACTTATGAAACTTCCTGGCAGATTAAAACTGTGTGCCCGGCCGAGACTCGAACTCGGGACATTTGCCTTTTGCGGGCAAGTGCTCTACCATCTGATCCACCGAAGCACGACTCACGCCTGGTACTCACAGCTTTACTTCTGCCAGTATCTCGTCTCCTACCTTCCAAACTTTACAGAAGCTCTCCTATTTACTTATGTTTATTAGACTCACACAACCGGTTTCGCAACTTCTAAGCTGCACCTTCCGATGTGTATCTCTACAGAAAACTTTATAAATTAATACTTTGATAGTGAGGGAATGAAATTATCTGAGATATCTTGAAGTACTGAATGAATAGACGTAAACAAGGAAGAAATACTATGCACCTAGTTAGATAACTAGGTGCGGATCACATACCCCCCACAAAGAAAGGACCTATACGTATTTAATAAATAAGATTCCTAGCTTCATACCAGAAGATGGTGACTTACAACGCCATGTCATATGGTCTAGTGAGTCAGTACCGAGACGGTAGAGACCGCACACGCTCCGCAACACGCTGGACACCTCATAGCTTGTGTTGTCAGCTGCTACAATCACTATTATGTTGGTGACAGACACACATAATCTTGTCAGCTTCCTGTAAAATTACACCTTCAGGGTAAGTTTCTTCCTTTCGATCATTGGTGCCGCCCCAAAACGTGTTAAAAATAATTTTTGGTGTGTTCCAGTACATTAGTTTTATTAGGTTTCACCATTAATTTTATTTTCATTCTTCACACACTCCAATATCCAATACTTTCCTGGATAACATTTACGAGGACATCATCTGTTGCTTGACATAGGCCCCCAAGAACATATTTTAATCGATAAACTGATGACAGTCCGTGACTTGAACATACGTCAGTCCCGTTTTTGACACTTGTTACAAGTTACATGGGGACTGTCCCCATCTCTTTTTCATTTTTAGTTACTGCTTCACTGCTTTTCAATCAAGGATCAGTTACTGATTGCTAATTCTATTCCTTCGCTTTTTAGACTGAACATTCATCATTGATGGTGGTTTTTATCAACTGAAGAAAGCTTAGAACTTTTCCTAGTCACGCCAACTGTTACTCTGTGGCATTGAGTAATAACTTCCTAGACCATATGACATAGCATTGTAAGTAACCGTCTTTTGGAAATTACAAATCTTATTTATTAAATACATACAGACCCATTCTCTTTGGGCATATGTGATGCACACCTAGGCTCCTAACTAGATGCATAATACTTCTTCCTTGTTTAAGTCTATTCACTCAGTACTTGAAGCCAGCTCAGATAATTTCATTCCCCCACTGTAAAATTATTAATTTACAAAAAAATTGTTTTGTAGATACTAGATGTTTTCTAGGCCATTTCTAGATACACCAGAAGATAAAACTTAAAAGTTGCGAAACCGTTTTGTGAATCTCTAATCGACTTAAATAAATACAACTACAGCAGACTACTAGACTTTCGATTCAGTTTTGTATTTTAGTATTTGTAACATCTTTATGTAAACACCTGTTATATTGTATGAATTGGTCAATCAGTTATGTGTTTTAAAGTAAGATTATATCTCTTAATGAGTAGAATATGATATTATTTTAATTTTTTTTAATTCGGTCATTAATTATAAGAACTAATAAAACTCAATATTTTGTTGCCCGTCGAAGCTGTTAGATAAAAAAATTCGGTCAACGACCATACGAAATGCTGGAACTCAAATTTTTTGTTGTCTCTGGTAGCTGTTAAGTAGGCAATGTGTAACTTGGACAAGATGATCGTACACTGGATTAATCGTTTAATAATGCAGATTATGAAAAACATCTATAATGGGAACTAAACAAACACACACACACATACCAAACACACATTCGCCATTGACATAAATACGCGAGTATTTATTACCTAATGTAAACAGAGGAAGTGATGGCCCCTCGTATTCACCGCCTTTCGATCCTCAGCTAACGCCTTTACTCATAAGTATGGGATTTCTAGTTGCTGTCGGTTAAAGATGTGAGTCTGTCTTGTGTGTGTATGCGTTTAGTGGACGAAGGCTAATATCCTCAACAGCCTCCTGTTTTCGCATAACGGTTGACAACTAAAGATGAGAGACGTACCAAGTAGTTAAATTCGGAACATTTCGTATTTTTTTCGTGTAACTACTTGGTACGTCAATGAGAAATAGGTGGTTACACTCGTAGCGGACTACCTCCAACCTGTGTGCACGTAAGGGCAGCGAGTACCTTGCAGGGATAAGAAATTGGCTAATCTCTTGACAAGCAATCAACTCCGCAGGTGTGCCTTTCATGAACCATGAAAAGACTGTAAAAACATTAGTACTACGCACAGCAAAAACTAACGCTTATATCGTATGTCCCGGAAACTCATAAACAGGCACGATTGCTCGGGAAGCCTAAATTTGAAATGCTCTTATCGGAAAACCCTAAATGTCGTTAATTGCTCCGGGAACTGTGAACGAAGTTGTGAGTGGCAGTAACATGAGATGGTGGCATCGATTGTTTAAAGCTGACCAGCCGATGTCCACGTCTGAGTGCACACTGCCGGCCGACTTTTTTTAGAGGTTAGTCAAGAATGTATGGTACAAATATAAGTTTTTTTCGTTTCAGTATTTGCAACGTGTCCTGGTTACGTTTCTCGGCGTGAATCAAATATTGTAGAAGCTGTTTCACTGACTAGACAACACAGAATTCTGCTGGTACCTTTTACGATAAAGCAGATATCACAGAGTGAGTTCAAAACGGGAACCCTTCCTTGTGTAAAAAGTAGAACGTGATCGTAGTACCATTCGGAACTGTGACAGGCAGGGGGGGGCAGTTCTAGCTACTAGCCACTACGTCCAACCAGAATCGTGCTTACGTGTGACTAAGAGAGAAAGGAGGGAGGGAGGAAAGCAGACAGAAAGAGAGAAAGATAATCTAGAATAGTCAATTGCGTTCATTGGCGTCAAAGAATCATCTACCAGATCAACTCCGATGGAAGGCCATTTCTAGATTGGAAGCAGAGCAAACGCAGACAGAAATGTTTCATTTAGTTTTATCTACATTTTGTAGTTGTAGACATGCCTGTATTCAATACACAGAGATGCGAAAATAATTAAATGTTTAATCTAGTTTTATCTACATTTTATAGTTGTAGACATGCCTGGATTCAATACACAGAGATGCGAATATAATGCTCTTAGCCATAAACTTTCATGTTTCATTCAATCACACGCTGCATTTCGGACCCTGTGGGTTTATGATCAGGTGAAAATCGTTTTAATATATCAGTTACTTCCATTCTTGAGCGAGATGATGTGGAATGTATGAATATGTTCCTGTTGTGAGAAGGTTACACGTTAAGTTTCGAAATTCACGAATCAAAAACGGAAAAATATGACGAAGAACACTGCAAGAATTACCGACCAATATAAGAACACCGTTAACGCTTTAATAGCTGCAAATCACTCCACAGATAAAGTTTATTATTTAACATGAGATGAGCAAAGATGAAGTTCGTTGTTCATCTTTGCTCATCTCGTTGTTGTTGTTATGGTCTTCAGTCCAAAGATTTGTTTGATGCCACTCTCTATACTAATCTATGTTGTGGAAGCTTCTTCATCTCCGTGTAACTACTGCAACCTACATCCTTCCGAATGTGCTTATTATATTCATCTCTTTGTCTCCCTCTACGATTGTGACCCGTCACACTTCTCTCCAATACTAAACTGGTCACCCTTGATGCCTCAGAACGTGTCCTACCAACCGATCCCTACTTATAGTCAAGTTGTGCCACAAATTTCTCTTCTCCCCAATTCTATTCAGTACCCCCTCATTATCTGCGTGATCTAGCCATCTAATCTTCAGCATTCTTCTGTAGCACCACATTTCGAAAGCTTCTATTCTCTTCGTCTAAACTGTTTATCGTCCATGTTTTACTTCCGTACATGGCTACACTCCAAACTTTTTACAGGAAAGACTTCTTGAAACTTAAATCTATACTCGATTTTAACAAATTTCTCTTCTTCAGAAACGCTTTCCTTTCCATCACCAATCTACATTTTATATCCTGTGTACTTCGACCATCATCAGATATTTTTCTGCTCGAATAGCAAAATTCATCTGCTACTTTAAGTGTCTCATTTCCTGATCTATTTCCCTCAGCATCATCTGATTTAATTCTACTACATTCCATTATCGTCGTTTTGCTTCTGTTGATGTCCTCCTTTCAAGACACTGTCCATTCCATTCAACTGTTCTTCCAAGTCCTTTGCTGTCTCTGACAGAATTACAACGCTATCAGCAAACCTCAAGGTTTTTATTTCTTCTTCCTAGATTTTAATTCCTACTTCAAATTTTTCTTTTGGTGTCTTTACTGCTTGCTCAATACACAGATTGAATAATATCGGGGATAGGCTACAACCCTGTCTCACTCCCTTCTCTGCTTCCCTTTCGTGCCCCTCGACTCTTATAACAGCCTTGTGGTTTCTGTATAAATTGTAAGTAGCCTTTCACGCCCTTTATTTTACCAATGGCGCTTTAAGATTTTGAAAGAGAGTACCCCATTCAACATTGTCAAAAGCTTTCTCTAAGTCTACAAATACTCATCTCGCATTGAACAATAAATTTTAAGAGTGGAGTATTTTGGAATGTAAAAAAAAGTGTGCGCCTTGAGAGACACGATGTACAATTATAGAACGGATATATCAATGTTTGCTAGCACTGAAGCGTTAGACTTGGTCTTCCTTGATCTTTCGGTAATGTTTTCGCTGTTCCGTATATATTTTCCGTTAAATGAATTTAATATGTAACCCTCCCACGACAGGAGCTTACTACATTGCACATTACCTCGCTCGAGAGCAGAAGTAAACAATGTATTAAAAATTTTTCACGTGATAATGAACCCAAACGGTCGCAATGAGATTTAATAAAACACAAAAATCTTTGACTTCAGGTGTTATTATTCACACTTTTTGTGCAGAGGTGTTTAAGTCATCGTTTCCATTTCTGCTATTTATTGATTTGTCAGCAGGGTATTATCCAGCAGCTAATTTTAGTCTAATAGGCCATTACATAGTACGCTAACTGTATATAACTGGCGTTGGCGAGTACGTCCACTCAAAATATTTGCTCTCGAACAGTCACAATGTGTAGCAAAGCGGAAATGTCTTTACCCATGTTCCTGTACGTATTGAATGAAACTTACCGATAAAGTAATAAACAGCTAAGATGGGAAAAAATACTTTAATAGTTTTGAGTGTCCAAGTGATGAAACGGCGGTCTTTTCGTTGCTCATAATTGTTCATATACTGTCACTACAAAGAATAGTGGCAAGCACTATATTCAGAAGGATCAGCCAAGTACAGCCAAGTCCTACGAATGGAGGCTGTGATGGATTTCATAACTGACGCCATATCGTAGAAAATATGATCTCTTTTGTTAGAAATAAATAGATAGATACCGTCTGGATCACTTCTGTCACCGACTACCGGTTTTAATCTACGCTGCCGAGTTTCCTCGGGTCTAGCTGGAACAGGAAACGACGCGAGAGCAATAAAAATTTCAACAATGTGGCATTACAAACGATACCGTCAGAGCTAGGACAATTAACGACCAAATATTACGAGAACCCGCAGATACCTCGCGCGCAAAAAGGAACTTGTCAACTAACGTAAAATACAATGGTTGTGGTTGGAGTGAAAATTTTGTATAGTTGCGTGGCGTGTGCATGTATGACAGGCTAGTAAAACAGCGTCAAAGAGATTGCTGCAAGATAAAATAAAATAAAAAAACGAAGTGAAGAATTGAAAGGCATGTTAATTATATGCGACACGTCCTACAGGCGAAAAACGCAAACTATGGTGATTGGATATGTTCGTTAATCTTGCACTGTCTTTTAAAATATACAGACAAGAGCGAAAATATACAATGCACATTGCAGTATGAGGTTGTTTTTTACATTTGTATTTTATTTTTTGTTTTATCCTCAAGGAATCTCTTTGACGCTGTTTTAGTGTACTAGCCTATGACATGCGTACACGTCACGTGAGAATCCAAAATTTTCGCTCCAGCCACAACCTTTCCATTTTATCTTAGTTGACATGTAGCACTTCGCGGTGCCAGACATGTGTGGGTTCTGATAAAATTTGGTCATTAATTGTGCTACCTCTGATGGTAGCGTTTATAATATCACAATTTTGTAACTTTTGTTGCTCTTTCCTTCTTTTTCTGTTCCAGCTTAACCTGAAAATGATCGGTATCGCACACTGAAATTACCAGTGGGTAATAAAAAAATGTGATCCAGACTGAGCTTCTTTATTTGCTGTTATAAATATGGCTGATAAATACACTGGAGGATCACAACGCTATCGCATTTGCAATTTGCACTCGATGTGGCCCAGATAAGAGAAAGTTCAGAAGGCAACCTGAAGGTTATTAATGCGGAGTTCTCATTAACGTGTTCATCACAAGAGGAAACTTTCCGAACTAACATATCAGTATTACAAAACAGCTCTCTTCAAGCATGAAAAGTGATATCAGGCGTGTTTTTATAAGGCGAGAAGGCGCTTGTTAACCACGAATAGATGACTTTAGACGGGGTTTCCGGCAGGCAACATGCAGCCAGCGACAATCAGTGCAGCGGAACAGTTATCGATACCGCCCACTATGGCACCGCTAAACGGCTCACCATTTGCATCAAGTAGGCTAATCCTGTCCAGTGCTACAGGAGAAATCGATGTAAGCCTAACTGGCGGATTGAATCGGCACACTATTATCAGCTTATTATTACTATGCCCTAATTTTCTTAACATTGTAATTTGACCGGTTGCTGTTACGCTCTCCAGCCCGGAGACTGGTTTGATGCAGCTCCCCCGTAGTCTATAGTGAGGAAGCTCCTTCAACTCTGCTTAACTACTGGAACCTACGCGGTTCAGTCACGTGTGACCACCGCCTATGTTCGACGTCAACGTGCAATAATCACTCACAGCACTGGCAGTGGAGGGTGTATAAAGCTCTTCCAGGGAACGGGGAAAACAGTGCAGTCGTTGTCGTAATATTGAAACAGAGATGTTTACCTTGGAACGTCCCCTTAGAAAAATTAATGAATGACTCTGCTGATAAACA
Organism: Schistocerca serialis cubense; assembly: GCF_023864345.2. Lineage (NCBI taxonomy): Eukaryota > Metazoa > Arthropoda > Insecta > Orthoptera > Acrididae > Schistocerca > Schistocerca serialis. Next base: position 262,453,105 of record NC_064641.1, read on the forward strand.
TCTTACATTATTTGATTTTCAAACAGCTGAGCAGAACTGAACGTACTCAGACATTTCTCACTTTACTTATTCTGATCAACACTAAACTGACACACAATTTTTTAGTGCAACCCACTCTGACTTTCCAAAATCCCTACAAAACAATGGCCCTGACTAACAATAACCTATACCTTTCATGAATGACTTACCTCACAAAAATCTTCGTTACTCAAACTACTGCAATACAGCGAGCGCCAATACTGCCAGCTAAATAAAAGATTCTAACTCCTGAAGTCACTAACTACTGATAGGCATAGTTAGCAAATGAAAGATTTTGATAAAGAACAAACAATGTATTTACCTTAATAGTGTTCAAAAGTCATAATATATATATATATATATATATATATATATATATATATATATATATCAGTTCATGACATCCAGTCTTACAAATTTACTGTCTCTGATGGACACACGTCTAGATCATCCGCTCTCAAAACTCCGCTATCTGTCTCCCCACATCCACCACTGCTGGCGGCTCACCTCCAACTGCGTAACGCTACGCGTTGTTAACAGCCAACTGCCCAACACTACAATAGCCAACAACAATGCAAACCAGCCACAGACTGCACACAGCACAGTCAGTGATTTTCATATAGAGCGTTACATGGCGTTACCAACATAAAAACCTAAACAGCCTACTTACAACCTGACCTCCAGAACGGCATGATCATTGGCTTTCCGGCCGAGGATTGAATCATTTCCGAAAAGGCTAAGTTCGTAAACTATTTGTGTGCCACCGTGCTTAAAGCATACCATGCATGGCAAAGGCGCTATCCAAAAGCAGAGCGAGGGTAGCCGTGGTGTGCCATGGATTACAGGTGACAGGGTGAACGGCGGCTGAGGAGGTGTGTACAGGTGAATAGACGTGCAGCTCATGAGCAACAGGCTGAGGGGCTGCCAACAGTGTCTCCTCAAAGACTGTTCAGCGAACGTTTCTGCATATGGGCCTCCGCAGCAGGCTCCTGGTTCGGTCACCCATACTGACTGCTGTTCATCGGTGACAAAGGCTTGGTTCTCTGCCTCGTGATGACTGGGTGTTGTGCGATGTCCTTAGGTTCGTTAGGTTTAAGTAGTTCTAAGTTCTAGGGGACTGATGACCATAGATGTTAAGTCCCATAGTGCTCAGAGCCATTTGAACCATTTTTGAACAAAGGCTTGGATCTGCACGCCAATATCGCAGCTGGACGTCCAATGAGTCGCGGCGGTTGGCCTTTTCAGTTGAATCACGTTGTATGCTCCATCGGACAGATGGCCGTTGGCGTGTACGGTGTGAAACGTCTGACGGCAAACACCCTGCAACAATCGTCAGAAGGGTCCAGGGTGGATTAGGCAGTGTTATGGTCTGGGAAAACTTTTCGTGGCATTCCCTGGATGATCTCGCCATTCTAGAAGGCACAGTGGATCAACACGAAAATGCACTATCTTTGCGGATCCTGCCCACCATTACATGCAGTTTCTTTTCCCTCGGTACGATAGCATCTAGCAGCAGGACAGCGCAATGTGTCATACAGTTCGTAGTGAACGTGTGTGGATCGAGAAGTACAAAGATGAATTTACAGTACTCCCCTGGCCACCAAATTCTTCGGATTTATATCCAATCCAGAATCTGTGGGATCACCTTGATCAGGCTGTGAGCGCCATGGATCCTCAACAGAGAAAGCTAACGTAGCTGGGCACGGCACTGGAGTCGGAATGGCTCCACATCCCTGTTGTTACCTTCCAGAATCATACTTTCTTCCTCCACGTCTCGCAACAGTTCGTGCTCCAAAAGATGGTTATTCAGGCTCTTAACAGGTCGTCGCATCACTGTGAGTGGACAGTGCATACCCATTAGAATCTGCTTATTGTAATTAAGCCTTGGACTCGCTCTGTAATTTTACCCCTCTCCTCATCCACCCCCTACCCACATTTTCTTTCCATTATGAAAATGATGTATCCTTGATGCTACAGAATGTGTCCTATCAACCGAACTACTCTTTTAGTGAAGTTGTGCCCAAATTTCTTGTTTCCCCCCAACTCGATTCAGTATCTCCTCATTACTTGTTCTATCTACCCATATAATTTCAACATTCTTCTATAACACTATATTTCCAAAATTTTTATTCTCTTCTTGTCTGCGCTGTTTATGTTCCGTGTTTCACTTCTGTACAAGATTAAATTTCATACAAATCCCTTTAGAAAATAACTTATTAATGTTTAAATTTATTTCAAAATGATTGAGAACAGCGATCAGTTGTCATTTCCTTTCAGGTTTCATTAAAGCAAACCTAGATTTCGGGTAGTAACTAGCCATTTTCAGTGCAGTATTTCAGAGTTTTAACATATGCCAAAGAACGACAATGAATGAACTTGAACAGGAGCCCGAACAAATGGGGGACTAATGTAGTAGTGCATGTATTAAAACTCAGTAATACTGCATTGATAATGGCTGGTTACTACACAAAAGCTATATTTGCTTTAAGAAAGCCTGCAAGGAATGGACGACTGGTTGCTGTACTCATCATTCTGAAAGTCATATCACAATCGTTGAGTGCGTTCCACATTCCTAATAAAAAAGTAATTTGATTTAAATGTATATTTAATGTTAACAAATTTCTGTTTTCCAGAAACGTATTTCTTGCTGTAGCCAGTATGCGTTTTATAGCCTGCTCAAACTGAAAAACTTATCTACCACTTTTACTGTTTTATTTCCTTATCTAATTCCTCCAGCAATAACTTCTGTTAATATTCACATTATAGCCTCTTTTGAAGACTTTCCCACTCCATTCTACTGTTCTTAAGTCCTGTCCCGTCTCTGATAGAATCACAATGACATTGTTAAACCTCGAAGTTTTTGTTTTTTCTTCTTGATTAATCGTCTTTCCAAATTTCTCTTTGGCTTCTTTTACCGCTTGCTAAATGCACAGATTGGAGAAAACTGGTGATAGGCTATAACCCTTTGCCACCCCCTTCTCGTCCACCACTTCCCTTTCATGTCCTTGGGCTCTTATAACAGCAGTCTGGTTGACATTATCTGTTAAATAACTTTGCAACTTAACGTAAAATAACTTTGCAATAGCAACCCTAGCGTTGTATAACTGTTTTCCTGAATCTACAACTATTTAGCTGTACAAATATGGAAAGCAACTGCTTCAAAACACAGAATTAAACATGTAAAATTAGATTTTTAGAACCAGTGGAAAACTTCTAAACTACATTTGAATTTGATTTTTTACGAAACCTTTTCACTTAGTAAAGTTAAAACATATGTTAAAAGCACACAGAAACATAAACACACTATCCACAATGATCCCAAATAACTAGACATATTACTGTAGACACTAGGTAACAACATAATTTTAAAAACTTCCATTTAATCCAGTGTAATGTAACAATAATAAATTATATAAACTGTAAACTTAAAACCATAATATACTGTTATGTAAAATTACTACACTTTATGAAACACTTGTCTGAAAAAAGTGAAATGCATGGCTGGAAACAAGCAGCTCTTCCCCTTAAGAGAAAAGAATGAGATGTGAGAAGCAAAACACGCCAGCTGGATCAGAAGCTTCAGCTTCTACTAGAGCGCCAGTAAGACCCTGGAGGGTTGTGACTGGGTATGATAGTTTGACTGTTTACTTGCGTACTGTAAAAAAACTTAGTATGCGGTTATGAATTAAGTGAAAACATTGGTGGAGCACGTTTTCAGTTAGCCTGTGCTAGCACAGACTGTTGAACTGTTTAACGGAGTACTGACGACGAACTTGTTTCATGACTAAGGAAGTCAATGATAAACCTTAGTGAACCACGTTTTGTGCTAGCAGGTGCCAAAACAGGCTGTTTACCTGTGTACTGTGGACGATCTTGGTTTGTGATTAGGGAAATGACTGGAAAACTTGATGCAGTATGTTTTGTGTTAGCCTGGACTAATACAGGTTGTTGAACTGTTTAACTGAGTACTGTGGACAAACTTGTTTGGTGGTTACAGACATCAGCAGAAAACCTTGGCGGACCTGTTACCAGTGTACTATGGATGAACTTGGTCTGTGATTATGGACGGCTGTGGAAACCTTGGCGGTCCACGTTTCTGTGCAAGCCTGTGTCGACGTAGGCTACTGGAAAATTTATCTACACAGTGTGGACGAACTTGGATGATCGTTATGGACATCAGTGGAGACCCTGGAGGATCACTTTTGGTGGTAGCCTGCGTCAACAAAGGCTCTTGAACTGGTTGCGTGCTCACTCTGGACGAACTCTGTATCTGATTACGCATGGAGTGGAAACCTTCACAGACCACGTTCAGAGCTAGCCTGCATTGACACGGGCTGTTGAAATGTTTATCTGTGCATTGTGTACGAACTTGGTTAGTGATCGCAGACGTCAGTGGAAACCATGAGAGACTACGTTTTGTGCTGTGCTAGCTTGTTTCGACACACTGTTGGACTGTTTACCTGCGCAGTGTGGACGAATTTGGTTTGTAATTAGGAACATGAGTGGAAATCTTGGTGGACCACCTTCTGTACTAGCCTGCGCCGACATAGGCGGCTCTGCTATCTTTGTATTTTTTTATATGTCTGAATTCTTCTTACTCTGTGTCAGTAAAAGCTGCAAACAGCTGTGGCAAGCAAGACAATATATGGATGCATTACATTGTGTGTGGGCTGAATGGTGAAAAAGAACTACATATATAATATTTTAAAGTGTTTAGAGGAGGTAAAAGGAAGCATTTGTTTATGTGACAAAAATGTAACATGTGCATCAAACATGAAAGTTTTGACGCCAGTTAGACACGGTGTTCAAACCGCTGTGTGATGTATATTGTTTTAGAAATGTCATTGAAGCTTATAAATTAACGCACAACTGGCTAATAATTGATTAACATGCTCAAACAGTCAGCTGTTTCACGAAAAGTGGCTGCAGCTTCAGACAAACGGCTAACCAATTCTTATGGTGTGTCTGCCTGAGCCCAGTACGCCCCCCCCCCCCCCACACACACACATAAAAAAGAAATCAGTAGTAGTGAGCTCGTAAGAAAATGGTGGCTATGGCACTTACCCACCCCTCCCAATCGAACAATTGAGGAAAACATTATCCAAATGTTCTCCGACATCAAACAGCAAAATATAGTGGGGCCCCAACGTGCTGGAACCACAAACGTTACCTGGCTGCTAGCAGGACATTCTCCAGCATTTCCAGTAATAAAGGAGAAGGCCTCCACCGAACGTATTAGGCGGAAGATAGGCCCAATCAGAGCGTCGTGAAGAATTCAAACCCACACGTTTATGATATCTTTATGTGGATTGTGGAAAACACGAATTGCCTTTTTTCCAAGTACGAGACCTGGCTGTTGTGGCTGATGATTATTTCTTCTCTTGAGAAGGCATCCTAGTAGGCAAACAAAACACACGTTTGGAAGTGAGGGATATTTACATTTTGGTATAGATGCCACTGGCAGAATTCCACATGCTTGAAAGAATCATAACGTCTTATATCTTCTGATACTTGAATGGATGCTTGTCAGTCTTGTGCAGGAGGTATTTGGTTCCTCTGCTATTTATAGTGCATTGGTGATGAAGTTGTCCTCAATTTGCTGCAACATAGCTTCCTCAAACTGACCAGTTCGCACACTGAGAGATTTTCCAGTTTCCCGTCGGTATTTTATAAGGGATCCTGTTCTACTAAGATGGTCATCACATCTTTGAAATCTGACATAATTTGATAACCCCCTCCCTTGCTGCTCGCCTGTTGCATCACGCCTTCCAATAAATGAGATGAATGCCAGCTAATTAAGCTTAAAGCGAAATCAGCCATCAAGCTCCTGTAAACGACAGTAGAAACTTTCATGTAAATACAACATAACATAAACAATAATAATTTAATTGTTTATCTGGGGACATGGACGCTGCTAGCAGTAATGAAAACTTACCTTTTCTACCAGTGAGATGCACTGAAATGCGACTGCAATGTCAAGAAACTCAAAATGACTGTGTACTTTAGCCTAAGGGTAGTTCAGCGTCCTCCCTTCAAGAACCAACAACCTGTGACATTTGTGTCACATAACAAATGTGTTTCTTTTTACATACTCTAATAATTCTACGAATTTGTATACATAGTTTTCTCTTACTCCTTGTACATCTATAAGGTGGAACATAGGCAAGCTTGTCTTCCCAAGTAGAAGTACGCAAGTATGTAGAGTCTATATCTCAGATGCTTATGTTAAGTCTACATGTAGATGTAAAATAAGTGCCATTTTCTTTCAACAAGATGACAACACTATGTAACACATTGAGTTTGTCACAGCAACGAATCTCTTCAACAGAGAACAAGTCAGCATTTAACGCGACTAGTTCCATCTCTGACATGAACTTTATAGGCTGCCCATCTGTGCTAGTCTTGGAGCAACGTCACTGCCTCGTATGATGAATCTCACGAGCTAGGAAACTTGCTTCGGACTTGTGTGTTACTTTTGAATCCAGCATAGATACATTTTGTGGAATTCAAATATGATAACACGGAGAATACCTTCAGTCCAGGTGATGAAATATGTACAGAAAAGTGTTTTCGTCTTGTGTTTTATTGTTGTTACACATAGTTACATTTTAAATTATATTTTTAATTGTTATCTTTTATGTTTCCTAAAATATTTGAGGTACATATATGTATACTTCAGGTTTTAATCAACAGAATGAAAAATATTAATAACACATACCAAGATTTTTTCATGGATTTAAAAAAGAATTTTTTTTATGTACATCCAGAAATACATTAAGTTTCTTGCACACTGTTATGCATTCTTCATGGCCACATTTAGACGTTCTTCACCTATACTTACTGTGTAGGTGATCAACCTAATTATACAGGCTTAGGTTTCTTGGCTGGGGTAAACATTTCTTGTCTGGCATGTATTATCATCCGATCCACGACTGTCAGAGCTCTCACGTGTCATCCACCTACTCGTACATTTCTCTGAAGAGCCATAGGTAACTTTTCACATCAAAAGACTTTATCAGCTCATTACCCAAAATCACTCTAAAATCCATTAGGGACAATCTTACATTTTGGTACTCCTTTTCTTTCTACAAGATATTTTGCACATAATGTACCAATTAGCAATAGCTAAATCAGTTAACTGGCTAACCAATCTACGCAATCATTTTTTGTTCTGGTACTTGTCATTTAATTTTTTAAGCACCTGATCGTCACTTATAAGTACATTGCGGCTCAAATTCTACAGAGGAGGATAACAGAATGGTATCACTTTCCTCCAGCATGCGAAGTATTTCTTCACCAATAACTGAACATAACAACAGAAGTATTTCGTCACTGATACCTGAACATAATAACATAAATTAATTGTTGGCGTTAAGGGGCTCCGGAACGCCCTATACTTGCAATGTTAAAATAACGCTTATAAATTACATCTTTCCTCACAAAGTATTTGAGGTAGGAAGTTGAACTTTTTACAGATTATTTATTGGAATATGGGCTACAACTTAACACATGGATTTTACAAAATTTTAGTTCAGTTATTAAAGATGATTTTTTTTCAATTGTAATGAAAATTCACAACATTTTTTTGCAATTTTTTATTTATATATTCAAAAATATACAGTTTTTTGGAAAAAGGCTGTGTTAAATTATGCAGAAGGTACTGTGTAACATTTACTGAAAGTTTGAAACAAATATGTTTGGAAGATCCTTAGAAAATATGTAATTAGTATGAGAAAATAAAAGTTTTGGGAATCGAGCGACAAAGATTGGATTAACTTTTTAGTGCATTCCATGTCCATAGGATGGATTATCTTCATCCTCTGCAAACTCCTCCTCCAGCTTCCTCTTGTTCCTCCTCCTGTTTACTCTTGCTTGTATTTCTAGACTCTTTACAGCCCTGTCTGCAGCCCGAAGGCGTTCCTTATCTAAAGCAAGCATCGTTCATTGTTGTGTTCGTAGATTTTGCTACCATTTTCTTCAGTTGCAGTTACTGCAACACTGTTCCAAAAAGTGGTCATGTATGAACACTTATCACAATTCAGTTGTATTTCACTAGCAAGTCCTACGTGCTTTATTATGGAGAGTTCCAGACCAACTTCACTACAATGAATACATCTTACACAGTTTGAAAAAATTCCTTTGAGAACCGACATATCAAATATTTCATTCACATCCGATTCGCCCATAAAACATTCATAGTTTTCACTCATTGAACCAAGCTTCTTCTGTGAAGTATTTTCTTTCCCACTTTGACTGCTATGGGCAGGTGTACTTGAGAGGTTAGGTTCACTCACTTGGTTATCGTCTTTATTGTTTACAGTAATAACACATACCTTTGGCTTTCCAACATTTCTCCTTTTCTTAAAAGCCTTCAGAGGATTTCTAATAACTTTACTTTTACTCATTATTATACTTCAACAAAACAGAGATTCAAGAAATAGAATTAATTACGAATATTTTCGAGATAACGACAGAGTAAATAAACATGAAACAATCGACAATCACACCAGCGATATATATTGAACCATCACAGATTAGCCACAACACATACTTTATCTCACATCACTAAAATGTACCTGATGAATACGGACGTTAATAATAACACCATTTGACAGCAGTTTAACAGCGCCACAGTGGGTCACGCCCATGTAGAACACATTTCAAAAAAAATTTAAAAATAGTTGTAGTCTTCGGAATTGAATAAATTATATATCTATTAAAAGGTAATAGTCTGCAGATTCAGAAAACGCAAAAAAGTAAAAATTGAACTTTTCATGATTTTGAGCCTTTCCGGACCCCCTTAATACGATCTGTTTCCTAACAGTCCAGTTACACATATCCAAAGTGTACCATACCTGTGAGGATTTCCTCACACAAAATAAAAAAAGATGCTATCTAGAGAAAAAGCTTTGAGGATGTAACATCAATTACACGTACATATATTTCGAATTTCGATGTCTCCTTTAGTCAGCATAAGAAATAACTCTAGTAAAAACATATATCAATCAACTACACATATCTTTCCACATACTGACAATAATAAATAAAGTAAATCTAAGAAAGAAAAAAAAGCATTCCGTCTACAGGCCACAAGTGGCCCATCGGTACCATCCGACCGCGGGGTCAGCACACCGCTCTCCCGGTCGTTATGATAGCATTCTTGACCGAAGCAGCTACTATTCGGTCGAGTAGCTCCTCAATTGGCATCACGAGTCTGATTGCACCCCTAAAAATGGCTGCAGCGCATGGCGGTCTGGATGGTCACCCATCCAAGCGCCGACCACTCCCGACAGTGCCTAACTTCGGTGATCTCACGGGAACTGGTGTATCCACAGCGGCAAGGCCGTTGCCCCAAAGTAAATCTAAGGTATAGAGAAACACCTTCAGAGCTTTTGCTGTGCGTAGCTATTCTGCTGAGTCGTATCTTCAAAATGTCGCAAGTAGCATTGCAGGCGGAGTGTGGTGCGATCTAGCAGCAGAAACTGGAACTACGCAGCCTACCCGAACGCGCCATGCAAAGTCGGTTGAGTTGGTGAAATGCGTTTATTAATTTTACGAAGTGAAAACTCGAAGTACACGTACAAACTGAAACTACGCAGCTAACATGAACATGTCATAAAAGTATTGAATTGGTAAAAACCGTTTATTAATGTTACAAAATGAAAATTCGAAGCACACATGTGCATACCCATGGACTGAATTGACTAATATGAAGCAAGTATATGCTGGAAGGCAACTGTGAGTAGAATTTACTTCCTATAGAACTCATGAACGGACGTCATTATCAGCATCATCCTAGTTTTAATTACCACCTTGGAAAAACTCAGTGGGTGACCACGAGACTTGATGATGGCATTAACCCTTCTCAGCATTTTCACACTTCGATGCGACACATTTTTCCCAGCGAGGATGACTTGGCGGTGAACATGATTGTGGAAATCTGTATGTTGGCTGTTCAGGAAACGTGCCACCGCGAAAATCACCTCGTCGTTATTTCAGAGATCCCTATCACGCACTGTTTCCTTCGTCTGAGGAAAGGGAAAGAAGTCACTGTGTACCATCTCAAAAGACTGTGGGAGAGTGTGGCAAAAATTTATAGCCCAAAGAAGTAGCCAGTGTCCTGAGCAGTGTGAGCTACAGTCGCAAAATCTACCGGGCGGTGCCCTTTACATGCTTAATACGTCGTGCAAGATGTTTGATCCGTGACTGCTTTTCATTTTTACCACTATCATCTCCATTGTGATAATCCTGTCTTCCAGATAAGCGGCCTGCTCTTCTTTTCGCCGAGAGAGAGAGTCTGCCACTTCGTTCTTAGTTGTTCAGACTAAGCTGGAAGCGTCTGCGCCATCTACAATCTGCCATAAGACGGTGCCTTGTTGCCAGTGCATTGTCTAGGGTTGTTGCTCTTCAGACGCAGAAAACGGATTACTGCGTGATGAATGGACGCGGGGCCGTTTTTGCTCCTCTGTGGCGTGATACGGTACTGAGGAGCAAGAATTTCAATGTGCAGGAAGACTGAAAACGAACAAAAAATTAATTACGTGACTTTATTTTTTAGAGACTATAAACTTTAATATTCCCCCCTTTTTCATTATAATTTGCTTTGTTTATTTTTTGGCTGCTCACACTCAGTACTGATCTTACACAGTAACAAACTTGGACATATATTTTAAACATTTCGACTTGTCCTACCTTCGAACAACATTTGCCCATAATGGTGGGGACCCATTTTCTTCAGGCAGGTCTATACTGCGACTAAAATTTCGTACAATGAACAGCTCTATGAAATGTCGTTCTTCTATCGGTGTTTCTTGGTTTATGGAAAGTTGTGTAGTTTCATGGAGCGACGGGGTGCAATGGCTGACAGCCAAACCTCCACATGTCAGACAGTCAGACCAGTACCAAGCGTTATAGATCGACAGAGTACAATAATAAGAATAATTATTACTATTACTATTAATACTTCCGCACATGTCATGCAGTTGTTTCTTCATTGTTCTCTTTCGATTTTTTATGTTTATTCTGTGAAACTACGAAAGTACTCTACAGGTTTGTTACTTTAAATAAACGAAGCGAAAACGGACTGCCAGTTAAACATTGCAGTAAACTCCACACAGTCCTTTTATATGTCAAAGACATATCGTCCCATATAATAGTTTCACATGTACTACAGTACGACAGCTGGAATGACTAGAGCTCGAACTCGGGTCCCTGGGTCACAATCTGATAATTACAGTCGCTACACTCTCTGGTGCGAAAGTTGTTACCATTTGACAGCTGGAGCGACACTAGCGCTCCAAGCGGTGAGAAAGCACACAGTCAAATGCGTCGTATGTTTGTTTTTAATTATTTTCTGATTAATTACGGAATAGTGGTTATATTTTTGCGACGATTTATTATCACGTGTAGTTTTCCCTTAAGCTACAGTTGTGGTGACTTGTTTGATACGTTAAATAACGTAGGTCTTAGATTCTGTATAGGTTCCCTACGTTCCACATTCATTTATTTGGCTGAAAGTTTAGCGATCAAACCTCTGCTTTGTTGGACAGATATACGACGTCTTCCTGTAAAAGGCGTTTTGTAGCAAATTTTTGTTACTAAAGGAAAACGCCACAACTCAGTAAATGTCTGTACTTTACAAGAGAATCGTAAATAAACTGTCCTGGAATGAACCGTTTCGTATCTCCCAAGGTCCTTAGGAAAATAGTTATTCACGAATGGGGTATAATTTTTTAGTTAATGCCAACTTTTGTGACACTGCATACACTCCCTACTGTAAAAATTATGTTCCAGATCAGTATAAACTTTAGTATTCGTCCCATCCGATGTCGCATTCAGAAATGTCGCTTGCTGGCCGCTTGGGGTGCTGCTGTCGCTAGGGGTTAAGAGAAACGAGACGGAGTGTCGCGCCTGTTACGCTACACTGCGCCCTGGGTACGACAACCTAACGCACTGCCTATTTCCCCACGGGAGCTCTGCACGGCAGACGCTCACAGTTATCGTACTCCTGTGCCCCCTATACCAGGCGTAACGTATTACATACCGTGTACGCACCTTCTCCTGGACAACAGCACACAGCACAAACTATATCGCATTTAGGTCGATACTATGTCGATATACAACGTTTCGTACCGATTCACATCTGGAGATTTGCGTGTGAGAAGCTGTCTTCACATTTGTGAAAGGTGGCTTCAAATGTCAGTCCAATCATCCTTCTTTACGTTATGCGTATTTCCCAGCCACGGCTGCTGGCGCATTTCAGGATGGTTATTCTCCTTGTCCCTCTGTCTTTTTGACAAAGTCATAGGTGATTGCTTCTGGTAAGCTTGCAAGATTGATGAAATTTACAGTCTATGATCTGTCAAAAATTAATCGAGGATTTTAGATTAATTTTATGATGTAAAGGCGACTAACGGGGTACGAATCTACATTTTACGAATCAATTCCCGTATTCAGAAGTTTAAAAGGCTGGAGAGAGGTCCTGGCTGAAGTAAAGCTATGAGGGTGGCTTTAAGTCGAGCGTGGATAGCTCAGTCGGTGGAGCATTTGCCCGCGAAAGGCACAGTTTCTGGTCACGAGTCTCGGTCCAGCACACAGTTTTACACACAGTTTTAATCTACCAGGACAATTCCAGTAATTTTTATAAAAGAACGTCATGGACGAATGATTGCCGGCCGCTGGTGGCCGAGCGGTTCTAGTCGCTTCAGTCTGGAACCGCGCGACCGCTACGGTCGCAGGTTCGAATCCTGCCTCGAGCATGGATGTGTGTGATGTCCGTAGGTTAGTTAGGTTTAAGTAGTTCTAAGCTCTAGGAGACTGATGACCTGAGATGTTAAGTCCCATAGTGCTCAAAGACATTTGAACCATTTTTTTTTTTTTTTTTTTTTTTTTTTGACGAATAATTGAGAACGAATGCCGGCGGAAAGACATATTAATCTTAAAAGTTTAGCGTCAAATTTAAGACTGAGACCGACGGTCAATCTCGCCCTCTAGATTATCGGTTGATACTAATTGAGCGAAATAAGAAGCACCCATAGCGACTCGTAGAAAGCAAAAATACGTCTAACTAACGAAGGAACAAAATGAGCACTGGCCGCTGTTCAATCTGTAGTGAAACGTCCTCGGTATCGTGCTGTACGATACTGTGCAGTGAAGCTTCCTTTGGGCCTCGACTGCCAACCATCTGTAGTCCAAGCGACGCCCAGCAACCGCAAGAAGGCTGTTAACATGGAAATTGTGTACCCCGGCCGCCAGGAGTAAATTAAGACTTTCGCCGGACGCCTTCAGTGGCGGTGGACACAGCTACCGCAAATCCAGCACTAGTCAAATAGACGTCCTGAAATTTCTCTCTCAAACATCATCTCTAGTGTTACTTTTTAAGTTACAATTTTAGTTCAAAAAGATCGTGCAGTTCATGTTTTCGCTTTTCAGTGTTTCTTTTCTCCCCTCAGCTGAGCGATTTTGCAGGTTTCTTAAAATCTCAATATGGATGAAACATGTTTACACTCATCTTGGACAAGGGTGTAATGTATCACACACACGTTTTAACATATATCTAGACGATGCAATACGAAAAAGTTTTATATTCCGATAAACCGAGGTTCTGTTTTATCCCGTGTCCTATATATTGACGATGCCACACTTTTGGCCGAGAAAGAAGATACGAAAAGGAATTTGTTTGTTGGGTAGAATATAACCTAAAAACATCCACAAGAACAAAACATGAGGGAAGAGGCCGCACAAGACAAAAACTCTTTTTGATAATGAAATGTTAGAGTAAGTTAAATATTTTATCTAGGATGGTACATTGCATACGAGTATTACAGAGACGCTAGGAACAAAGTAACAAAGTTCTCAGATATATGTGAAGCAATATGTAGGTGCTTGGTAAACAAAACTCTGAAGTGGTCATGGCTGAAATTTTGTTATACCATTGCCGTTACCACGTTATTGCATGTAAGTGAGTCACGTGTCACATACAAACAACAACACAGTAGAATTCAGAAGCAGAATTGAGAAATCTCAGAGCAGTAAAATGACCTAGTAGATAAGACAGACTTAATTATATCATTAGCAATGAACTGAATATACACGAATTAGAAAATTAAAACCATGAATTCAGAACAAATTGGAATCCACACATTAACAGGATGAGTAGCCAAAAACTAACTCTCAAAATCATAAGATACAAACCTCTAGGGAGAAGTGAAGGAATGCCGAGGAAAAGACAACAGGCAGTTGTTTAAGTCTTAAAGTGTAGAAGAAGTAGGATAACAGCCGTATCTGAAGTTCTGCTTTTCTAGTACTTCATAATAATAAATGAATAGTAACCACCAGACAACCGCTATATTGCAGGATACAGATTTTTATTTTCAACATCCTAAACATAGTCCAGTGCTATTCTTCCACATCTAGTGCGATTTTCTCTTCACTCATTTGTTGTTTTTCTATCTTTCCATACTTATCGTGGCCTCTGTTTTCGTGGAAGTTACCGCTTATCACTGTTTCTAAACGAAACAGTATTCATCCATAGCGATATCCGTGTGCGATAATGAATAGGTGCAGACAACCGCCGTTTGTTTAGTTCAGAGTTTTCGTTGTGTTTACCAGGGTGATGTATTCTATTTCTGCACCCCTTTCTGATAGGTGTAACTAACGTGTGCAGACACTTTCTCACTTAACAGTAACACTTTGTACGACAAATATTTATCAAAGGAAAGAAGAAATTTGTGAATAGCGGATTTTTTTCCGAGTGATGTGCTACTGTATTGTATTTTTATAATAACATATTATGAACAAACCGTATTGTTAATTTAGCGACTACCATTATTATTCCAATGTTTGCGACTACTTCGACATTAATGACATAGAAGAAAACTAGCTATATCCAATCCATAATGTCTTATTTTTTCTAAGTTTGGTCTAATGAATTTACCATCCCTCGAAGTTCGTAAAAGTGGTTTTATGGCATTAAACTACCTTCCCTTTAAAATTAACTAACGCTTAAAGGCTGCAAAATAATTCCTGTCGTAGCCAGTCAAACAACACCAGCAACAGTCAACTTTGGCTAAAACTGTTCATTCATGTGGCTATAAAGTCGGTAGTAGACTTTCTCTTATTAAAGATATTGAAAATCAGTCTATGCAACTACAGAAAAGTACGTATTTACATCACCATATGCGTTTTGTGTTATTGATATAAAAATTTTCGCTTGCGCAAGAAAATACTTGCTCATTTTTTTTTAGGTATTCTTTCGTTTGGTGCTGTATTTTTTGCCTAATCTCACGTAGGTTTGCAGCAGTCTGTTGCCCTGTAAGTGCAACATTCGACTTTTTTCACGATGGAAGCGAAACCTGCAGGATTGTTTCATTCTAGAGCTACCTGGAGATGGTACGGTTCGTTTCTTGAATGTCAATATTGAAAACAGTTCTAAGAGACCGAAAGTAGCAGGAAAATGCTCAGAATGTTTGGATGAGACACGATATTAAATCACTGTATTAAAAAAACAAGCAAAAAACCGAAAATTACATGAAATCCATCTTCAGATATTACAGGATATAATAATCACACTGGTTTAGCTTGTGGCATGGAAACAGTCAAATTCTGCACATGCAGGGAACAGAGTGCTGAAAACAACGTGAGACTAGGCAAGAAACAACAGCGCCGAACGAAGGAATATCTCAAAATGTGTGTGTGAGTTCCTAAGGGACCAGACTGCTGAGGTCATCGGTCCTTAGACTTACACACTACTTAAACTAGCTTAAACTAACTTATGCTAAGAACCAAACACACACACACACACACCCATGTCCTAGGGAGGACCCGAACCTCCGGCAGGAGGGGCCATGCAATCCGTGCATGGTGCCCTAAACCACGCGGCCACTCCGAGCTGAGAAATATCTCAAAAGCATTTCCTACTGGAAGCGAAAATTGGACATACGATACTGTACTTAAATCACACTTCAGTATCTTTTGTAACATATTGTTTTTGGATCTAGAAAGCAAACTAAACTGTAAATATGTCTCACCAGAGACCACTCACTATATTTCATATCAATAAATTGAAACATGTATAATGACAAGAATATGTACTTTCTTCTAGTTGTACAGACGGAATTTATTTACCATTAACAAAACTCGCTTAAAATATTTGCTGCTCATCTCGTCATATTGCAATTGTGTACTAGCCAATTCCACCAAATGTCATTGCACCCAAAGTGTAATGATCCGATTGGCTTTCGAGCGTGCACAAGCGCACATTCCGCTGCAGAGCAAAGTTTGCATCCTCTTCAGTACTGAAAATGAACTAGAAATAACAAACATTTTTGAAAAGTTATGATAACATGTGAGAATAAAATGAAAGATAATCGAAGAGGTCAAGTATAAATGTCTTTATTAACGGTTGTATCTTTCCCACAATGTTTAAGCTGTATGATTGTCAGTTTATGTTACACGTACTGTTTGCAATCCCAGATTAATTATTTCTTTGTATACAGCATCACATCGTACGTGTAATCCAAGTTACAAAGGCTTTATTGGAAAGTATACCTAGTTTCTTTATTCAACTAAGAGATAACATAAACAGCTCTACCGTTTATGCAGCACTTCACACTCTCTGAAAACAATATTCGGCTACTGTAAGAAAGGCTTCAGCACCAATAAAACCGTAATTCTTACGTCTAATAATATCAGTCAATAAGAGTATTGTAACTCGGTTCTCTCCACGTGAGACAAATTCATTCCGTTTTAAAATAAGGAATATCAGTGGCATAATGTTTCTGATTTACTGTTGCGTTTAGTGCACTGATTTTTAAAGCTTTTATATTTTTTATGAGGTTTATATTTTCATCAGGAAGTTTATTGTGAGCGACCAATAAAAGTTCTCCAAGGCACAGGAGACCCAGCGGAGATGTACTGCACTAGAAGTTGCATGAATACGGGAACAAGAAATTTTTACAACAAAATGTTTTAAGGAAATAACTTTTTTTTTATTTTTCCTGGTACAAATATCTTAAGTACTCTTGAAATGAAAATGAATGTGTATAACATGTCTTACTTGCCAATGAGAGATATTCGGCAGTGACCTTAGCCAGTGAGTTAAGCAAAACTTAACAATAGTTTTCCGTAGAGTTCAACTTTGCCAGCAGTTCTGTTCCAATTATATACACGGATCATCAAGAACATTGTGACCACCAACATCTAATATCGATATAAGCCCGCCGCGGACATAGCTGCTATTAGGTAGGCGGTCATAATATTCTGGCTGATCAATGTACATTCCGTGCCACTGTAACAGAGTCGAGGTTTGAGACCGGTCTGACTTTGGTCTCCCAACAGAGAAATCTTGAAGCTGGTGGAGGGATACTCTCTGCAGATCTTTGTACAATGCATTTCAACAACTGGAGGCTAGCTCCAAATCGAATGAAGACCGAAGGTAGTTGCTTTCAGCTTAACAATAGAATGAACAATGCAAAATATCATCTACCACCATGACTTCTCAAAATATTTGGGTTGAAGCCTTGAAAGAATCTTGTCCTGCGCCTACATCTACATGTTTACTTCGCAATTCACAATTTAGTGCCAGAGGGGTCTTCGAACCACCTTCAAACTATTTCCCTATCGTTCCACTCTCTAACAGCGCATGGGAAAAATGAGCAATTAAATCTTTCTGTAAGAGCTCTGATTTCTTTTATTTTATTACGATGATCATTTCTCCCTATGTAGCTCGACGAAAAAAAAATATGTTCACATTCCTGGGAAAAAATCTGGTGATTGAAATTTCGTGAAAAGATCTCGCAATGGAAAATGCCTTTATTCTAATGGTTTCCACCACAACTCTGGTTGGCTATAATTTCCAATCCTGTCAAGTTTCTATGTACATTGTTGCTAAAGTGCAGCCACGTTTAAAATTTCAACTGCAATACCATATCCGTGACACTCTCTCCCCTATTTCGCTAGAATATAAAAGGAGCTGCTCTTCTTTGAACTTTTTCGATGTTCTCCGTCAATACTATCTCATAACGATCACACGCTGCACAGAAAAACTCTGAGGACGGACAAGCATAGTGTAGGCAGTTTGTTTAGTAGACCTGTCACAACTTCTAAGCGTTCTGCCAGTACAACGCAGTCTTTCGTTTGCCATCCACCACAACATTATATATGTGGTCGTTCCCAAATTTAAGTTGTTCGTAACTGTAATTCCAAAGTCCTTAGTTGAAGTGACTGCCTTTATATTTGTGTGACTTATTGTGTAACTGAAATTTAACGCATTTCTTATTTGGTACTCATGTGAATGACCTTACACTTTTCCTTATTCAGAGACAATTGTCCTTTTCGCACCATACAGATATCGTGTCTAATTCATTTTGCAATGCGTTTTGATCTCCTGAGAATTTACTAGACGGTAAATGCAAACAGTCTAAGAGGGATCCCCGGATTGTCTCCTATATAATTAGGTGCAGCACAGGGTCTATAACATTTCCTAGGAGACGCCGGGTGTCACTTCTATTTTACTCGATGATTTTCCGTCGATTACTAAGAACTGTGACCTTTCTGAGAGGAAGTCACGAATCCAGTAGCGCAAGTGAAGCTTTCAGCTACAGGCATCCAATTTGTTTAGATGTCTCTTATGAGAAACGGTACCAAAAGCCTTATGAAGATCTAGGAACACGGAATCAGTCTGAGATCCTCTGTTGATAGCACTCATTACTTTCTGCGAATAAAAACCTATTTGTGTTTCACAAGAATGATATTTTATGAAGCTGTGCTGACTAAGTGCCAGAAGGCCATTTTCTTCTAGGTAATTCAGAATAAGAAACACATAGATACAGATGTGGTCAAAAGTATCCGGACACCTGACTGAAAATGACTTAAAAGTTCGTGGCGCCCTCCTGCTCGAATTCAGTATGGTGTTGGCCCACCTTTAGCCTTGATGACAGCTTCCACTCTTGCATGCATACGTTCAATTAGGTGCTGGAAGGTTTCTTGATGAATGGCAGCCCATTCTTCACGGAGTGCTGCAGTGAGGAGAGGTATCGATGTCGGTCGGTGAGTCCTGGCACGAAGTCGGCGTTCCAAAACATTCCAAAGGTGTTCTATAGGATTCAGTTCAGGATTCTGTGCAGGCCAGTCCATTGTCGTTTAACCACTCCGCCACAGGGCATGCATTATGAACAGGTGCTCGATCGTGTTGAAAGATGCAATCGCCATCTTCCAATTGTTCTTCAACAGTGGGAAACAATAAGGTGCTTATAACATCAATGTAGGCCTGTGCTGTGATAGTGCCACGCAAAACAACAAGGGATGCAAGCCCCCTCCATGAAAAACACGTCCACACCATAACACCACCGCCTCCGAATTTTACTGTTGGCACTACACACGCTGGCAAATGACGTTCACCGGGCTTTCGCCATACCCATCCCCTGCCACCGAATCGCCAGATTGTGTACCGTCGTTAGTCCTCCACACAACGTTTCTCCACTGTTAAGTCGTCCAATTTTTGCGCTCCTTACACCAAGCGAGGCGTAGTTTGGCATTTACCAGCGTGATGTGTGGCTTACGAGCAGCCACGACCATGAAATCCAAGTTTTCTCACCTCCCACCCAAGTGTCATAGTACTTGCAGTGGATCCTGATGCAGTTTGGAATTCCTATGTGATGATCTGGATAGATGTCTACCTATTACACATTACGACCCTCTTCAACTGTCGGCGATCTCTGTCAGGCAACAGACGAGGTCGGCTTGTACGCTTTTGTGCTGTACGTGTCCTTTCACGTTTCCACTTCACTATCACACCGGAAACAGGGATGTTTAGGAGTGTGGAAATCTCGCGTAGAGACGTATGACACAAGTGACGCCCAATCACCTGACCACGTTCGAAGTCCGTGAGTTCTGCGGAGCGCCCCATTCTGCTCTCTCTCGATGTCTAATGACTACAGAGGTCAGTAGGTGGCAGCACAATCCACCTAACATGAGAAACCTTTTTTTTTGGGGGGGGGGGGGTGTCCGAATACTTTTGATCACATGGTGTAACACCGCAGCACAGCACGATAGCAGAGTTGAATGGTACCCCAAGGAGCGAAAGAGCTACAAACACTATGAAGTTCTTCCTTAGGTGTCGTCCACTCTGCTGCCGAACGCTGGGCACCAGTATGGCTTAATAGTTCAGCTAAGTGCACCAACGTGGACAATAAGAAGGTGCATCAGATCTACTCTTTTTTACAGGTCACCATCTGTGAGCTACATTGCGCCATAAGAACTGCAAGTACAGAGTGGCGTTATACGGAATATGAAAAATTAATTAAAATTCTGTAGTTTCCAATCCACTCTGGCGTGCCTGTATTTAAAATCGAGGCAGTCTCCGATCTTATTAGTAGAATCGGTGAAAGCAATCGAGTACAGCGTGAACTGGAAGTGGTCAGAAACGAGAAACAGCATTTCCTATGAGGAATATCTCGCCCTCGTAAGAAATGGTACAAGGCCAGCCGGCACGGAATTACAGCGGCGCGCTCGGAAAACACTTCATAGGATCTGTGCAGGCCTTGGCATCTTTGCAGAAAGCCTCCACTGATGGGGAAGGCTTCCTCTTCTCGATGTAACGGCGGTAAAGAATTTTGTATTAATAATACGTTCCACTTTTGCAGCCCGGCAGACTCTTAACCTGCTTAGATTCCTTCAGGAACCGTTGTGCACAGTGACCGTAGACTACAAGAAAGGAGAGGTACACAGCAGTCAGTCGCAATTCATTAGTTTTTATTTAATTATTATAATTACGATAATAGTAATAATAATAACAAAAACTAATGAGACTGCGACTGACTGCTGTGTTCCTCTTCTTCCTTACGTGGCAAGGACCACCAAACCATCAAACACGTTGTAACAAGCTGTAGCTTGTTGTACTGTTGTACTGTTGTACTGTACGTCTAATGTACGTAAACCAGTTCACCTTTTAAAGTCATTTTAACAATTAAGAATTTTTTTATTTATCATCGGGAATCCTAACTTATTATGTGTACGCTAGTGTTATACTTCGATTCATACCAAAAGTTTTCAATGTTTGTTGACTTCAACAGTTGTTCAGTACAGTCAGAAACAATAAAAAAGAAGTATGTACTGTAACAAAAAACGTTAGCCTGGTTCATTATTTGAAAGAAAAAGTCTCGCCCGAATACCGTTTGTTTTAAAACGCCGTACCCGGAACGGATATGCTCGACGACGTCGGGACGAACCCGTTGGTGGATTAATGACGAGGGTCGGTGCACCAGCCAGCCTGGAAGTGGTTTTTAAGCGTTTTCCCACATCCCACCAGGTGAATACCGGTTTGATATCCAAGTCCGCCTCCATTAAAAGATTTGCAAACATTTAAAGGAAACTTTTGCCCACTTTCTCATGAATAACATTACAACAAGACAGTTGGAGTTCATATATTCCGTTCACGATAGTAGAGCGGTGGCGACAAGAAGGGCGTCCACCTACCCCTTAAATTAACCACGCAAAATCCGCTCATAACCATGCTGACCCTGTGGCGATATGGGACAAGGCACAAGGAAAAGAAGAAAGACGAAAATGTTTTGAAAGAAAAAAATCGGAGAAAACAGTAAGACATCAGTGCTTTGACAGTAAACGCAAATCAGAACCGTTATGGCACTGATTTGTCTTTACTTTAGGGCACATGTGTCAACTTTTAAACTGAGAGAACTTAGTCATAAACAACAAGTAGAAATCTCTTGATAACTGAGTTCGGTCGGGGCTTCGTAGTTATGGAGATCACGAACCCTCCTTGAACAAAGTATATGAGACAGTGAATGAATCAGCATTAAAAGAAAAAGGCTCCTGGAAGTTATAACGTAGCAGATTACGATGTGGTAAAAAGTCGATTACAACAGTGCCACGTTCTTGGTGAAAAATCCACAAATAGGAATGAAGCTAAGAGGTACGCCATTGTGAAACGAGGACATTGCAGCACACTTAGAGAAACAACTGAAAGAGAACTGTGCAGCTTAAGAAAACTTTAGGTAAGAAAGTAGAAAGGAAACAGCAGAAAAAACAGTCATCAGACAAGACGTACCGAGAGACATTTGCATAGAATGTAACGAAAAATAGAATTTTGTATCCAAAACGAGATACAAACAGCTACAAGTAGAAAATAACTACTGACAATAACGAAAACGCTAAAAATTCTGAACGGATAACACAGTTTTCATATTTCCAAACAAATCAGTAACATGAGAATTATAATCGACTTATATGTCGGTCTGAAGCACCGAAAACTGTCTGCATGTAATGAAATTGAATAGCGAAACTAAATTTATTACAGTGCCAGGTGGCAGTAAGGATTACCACCGCACATTACGGTGGTGTGATTTATGAAAACATCCGCTGCCCACTTATTGACTGGTTTTTTCAGCACATCCAAGATTCCTACACTAATGACAGAAACCAAGTAACGGTCATAAAATACCCGAAAACACATTTTGTTTCTCAAATCGGCTAATTGTAACAAATAACTGGACACTGAAGACACACATTCGTCGTTTGAGGGTAGGTAAACTTAAGATATCCATTGCCATCACGCTTGACAAGAAACTGGAAGTTTGCAGGCCGTGAAAGGCGTCAGCTGTAACGTGGACCTCTCTAGTATCACTTCCATTCCGTGTGCCAAGAGCTATTGAGGAATGCGGAAACAACAAGGTAAATATCCTGTTCTAGCTGCATAGCTGTGACGTGCATTTTTCAGATCATAATTGAATATCAACTTGATCCACAGACGCCGTTGAAATTCTTATTCTTTAAAGCAAGTTTGCCAACAACTTCATAATCACGTTATTTCTCTCGATAACTTGCTTGCATAGTTCTTCCTTTTGTATCAGATGGCGTGATTTATTACGCAACAGTGATCGGCTGACTTCATAATTATGTCATTTCTTTCGATAACTTGCCTACAGAGTTCTTTCTTAATGCCCAGCTAACAACTTCAAGAGAGAGGCTGCTGTTGCTACCTGCAGTCCGAAGAATGGTTTGATGCAGCTCTCCATGCCACTTTACCCAGTGCAAGCCTCTTCATCTCCAAGTAATACTGCAACCTACATCCTTCTGGGGTTATTCAGAACTTACGAATGACATGCATTTGATCCCCTGCAGTCTAATGAACATGAGTATTTAGACAAGGAACCTATGTTTTCCTTACGTTACGTTCGACAGAGCGACTCAAGAGATTTGCGTCCAATGGCATCGCTAAAACAGATATTTCTAAGAAGCGTTCAGGTGACTCTAGCAAGGTCACAACTGTCATAGCGACGATGAGTGCGAATGTGGGAAAAGATCTCCAGCTCAGCCACTCTTAAGGAAAACCGATGAAAATAAGGCTCCCACAGGAAAAGTAGGAGGGGTTCCTTTATTTTTGGTTCACTACATGCGTAGGTCTCTGTTGCTGGCGTTCTTCTACAAAACATTACACATGCAGAGTAACGTGGCTAACCTTTCTGAACCGTCTGTTAATTCTGGCTTCCTGTTTCATAAACACAGGTCGCAAATGTACTCCAATTCTATCGTAAAGACATTCTATTGAAGAATTGTCCATATTTGACAGAGCTATTCTTGTAAATGTTATGGCTCCGGATTAGCTGAAGTTCCGTTCATGAGCTACCTCAGCAATCCGTTTCATTGATTTTGAGATGGATAATGACAACTGGTTGCCCGAAGATACATTTCAGTATTCGTGGACGTGGAGGAAAACATACGTCTCGAAAACGGAACACAGAATTCTTCCAGTATGTTACCAACGGAGTGTAACGTTTCACTATTTTTCCTTCTTTAACTTCGTACTTCAATTATCGCACGTTGTTCCATTAGAGCGCATCAAATTCTCTGGCTAAGAGTCGGCAGTTATGTTCTATAGACAATAACACTACACATCGCGCAGCAATGATAACCATCTAGCAATTGCATTTCACCATTTGATGCCATCGGCATTCCTCTATCAAAATTTCCTTACCCTCTGTCTTCCCTAAGATCTTGTCAATGGTGTCCCTCATATGTCTCCGCGACTTTAACGCTCCTGTCTAAACAACATGGCACACACGCCCGCTACCACCAGAGAAAAATCCTTTCTGTCCCGCTCCAACGTTCAGCCACTTTTTTGAAGTCCATCTCGCAGGAAACCGACTCTAGTAAAACCTTCCACATTGCATTAGAGAACGGAATAACATCTCCAGCTTCAGAAGACAGTTAATGACATACCCACTAAAGCAACAATAAGGATTACCGTTATCCCAGTACACACCCGCTACTGCTGTACATTCCCTTCCAAGATAATCTTCCTCGTTCCCTGTATTCTTAGCCGATGCAGACTCCTTAAATTATCATTTCCCCAGAACTCGCTATACCAGAAAACATCTGTGTACATCTATAAATTCTCCCTATACCTGTCACTTTCACTATTTTTGTTATTCCTATTATCACTACCAGTGGCAGCAGCTGCAGTAATAAAAGTACTACCAGTATTAACTTTGTTAGTTCATAGTCAATATAATTTACATACACTGCCACTTCAAACACTCAAATCATTTTAATATTCGTTTTCGTATTAAATAGTTATTTCTTAGCCGGCCGCGGTGGTCTCGCGGTTCAGGCGCTCAGTCCGGAACCGCGCGACTGCTACGGTCGCAGGTTCGAATCCTGCCTCGGGCATGGATGTGTGTGATGTCCTTAGGTTAGTTAGGTTGAAGTAGTTCTAGGTTCTAGGGGACTGATGACCACGGATGTTAAGTCCCATAGTACTCAGAGCCATTTGAACCATTTTTGAAGTTATTTCTTAGGTATCTGCGAAGTGAAAAAGGTACTATATGTGTGAAACCCTGTCCAATGTAAGAAATGGCCTCCTGATGTCACTAAGGAGACCATGTTAAATAAATAAAGTCTAGCAAGTTGCTATTTATTCTCAAATCTCTGAGAAGTATTCATGAACAAACATCTACATCTACATTTATACTCCGCAAGCCACCCAACGGTGTGTGGCGGAGGGCACTTTACGTGCCACTGTCATTACCTCCCTTTCCTGTTCCAGTCGCGTATGGTTCGCGGGAAGAACGACTATCTGAAAGCCTCCGTGCGCGCTCTAATCTCTCTAATTTTACATTCGTGATCTCCTCGGGAGGTATAAGTAGGGGGAAGCAATATATTCGATACCTCTCCAGAAACGCACCCTCTCGAAACCTGGCGAGCAAGCTACACCGCGATGCAGAGCGCCTCTCTTGCAGAGTCTGCCACTTGAGTTTATTAAACATCTCCGTTACGCTATCACGGTTACCAAATAACCCTGTGACGAAACGCGCCGCTCTTCTTTGGATCTTCTCTATCTCCTCCGTCAAACCGATCTGGTACGAATCCCACACTGATGAGCAATACTCAAGTATAGGTCGAACGAGTGTTTTGTAAGCCACCTCCTTTGTTGATGGACTACATTTTCTAAGCACTCTCCCAATGAATCTCAACCTGGTACCCGCCTTACCAACAATTAATTTTATATGATCATTCCACTTCAAATCGTTCCGCACGCATACTCCCAGATATTTTACAGAAGTAACTGCTACCAGTGTTTGTTCCGCTATCATATAATCATACAATAAAAGGATCCTTCTTTCTATGTATTCGCAATACATTACATTTGTCTATGTTAAGGGACAGTTGCCACTCCCTGCACAAAGTGCCTATCCGCTGCAGATCTTCCTGCATTTCGCTACAATTTT
Source organism: Schistocerca serialis cubense (assembly GCF_023864345.2). Lineage (NCBI taxonomy): Eukaryota > Metazoa > Arthropoda > Insecta > Orthoptera > Acrididae > Schistocerca > Schistocerca serialis. The sequence continues at coordinate 262,478,868 of NC_064641.1, forward strand.
CTAATGCTGAACTTCTCTGTATACTACAGCATCATCCGCGAAAAGCCGCATGGAACTTCCGACATGATCTACTAGCTCATTTATATATATTGTGAAAAGCAATGGTCCCATAATACTCCCCTGCGGCACGCCAGAGGTTACTTTAACGTCTGTAGACGTCTCTCCATTGATAACAACATGCTGTGTTCTGTTTGCTAAAAACTCTTCAATCCAGCCACACAGCTGGTCTGATATTCCGTAGGCTCTTACTTTGTTTATCAGGCGACAGTGCGGAACTGTATCGAACGCCTTCCGGAAGTCAAGAAAAATAGCATCTACCTGGGAGCCTGTATCTAATATTTTCTGGGTCTCATGAACAAATAAAGCGAGTTGGGTCTCACACGATCGCTGTTTCCGGAATCCATGTTGAATCCTACATAGTAGATTCTGGGTTTCCAAAAACGACATGATACTCGAGCAAAAAACATGTTCTAAAATTCTACAACAGATCAACGTCAGAGATATAGGTCTATAGTTTTGCGCATCTGCTCGACGACCCTTCTTGAAGACTGGGACTACCTGTGCTCTTTTCCAATCATTTGGAACCTTCCGTTCCTCTAGAGACTTGCGGTACACGGCTGTTAGAAGGGGGGCAAGTTCTTTCGCGTACTCTGTGTAGAATCGAATTGGTATCCCGTCAGGTCCAGTGGACTTTCCTCTATTGAGTGATTCTAGTTGCTTTTCTATTCCTTGGACACTTATTTCGATGTCAGCCATTTTTTCGTTTGTGCGAGGATTTAGAGAAGGAACTGCAGTGCGGTCTTCCTCTGTGGAACAGCTTTGGAAAAAGGTGTTTAGTATTTCAGCTTTACGCGTGTCATCCTCTGTTTCAATGCCATCATCATCCCAGAGTGCCTGGATATGCTGTTTTGAGCCACTTACTGATTTAACGTAAGACCAGAACTTCCTAGGATTTTCTGTCAAGTTGGTACATAGAATTTTACTTTCGAATTCACTGAACGCTTCACGCATAGCCTTCCTTACGCTAACTTTGACATTGTGTAGCTTCTGTTTGTCTGAGAGGTTTTGGCTGCGTTTAAACTTGGAGTGAAGCTCTCTTTGCTTTCGCAGTAGTTTCCTAACTTTGTTGTTGTACCACGGTGGGTTTTTCCCGTCCCTCACAGTTTTACTCGGCACGTACCTGTTAAAACGCATTTTACGATTGCCTTGAACTTTTTCCATAAACACTCAACATTGTCAGTGTCGGAACAGAAATTTTCGTTTTGATCTGTTAGGTAGTCTGAAATCTGCCTTCTATTACTCTTGCTAAACAGATAAACCTTCCTCCCTTTTTTTATATTCCTATTAACTTCCATATTCAGGGATGCTGCAACGGCCTTATGATCACTGATTCCCTGTTCTGCACATACAGAGTCGAAAAGTTCGGGTCTGTTTGTTATCAGTAGGTCCAAGATGTTATCTCCATGAGTCGGTTCTCTGTTTAATTGCTCGAGGTAATTTTCGGATAGTGCACTCAGTATAATGTCCCTCGATGCTCTGTCCCTACCACCCTCCTAAACATCTGAGTGTCCCAGTCTATATCTGGTAAATTGAAATCTCCACCTAAGACTATAACATGCTGAGAAAATTTATGTGAAATGTATTCCAAATTTTCTCTCAGTTGTTCTGCCACTAATGCTGCTGAGTCGGGAGGTCGGTAAAAGGAGCCAATTATTAACCTAGCTCGGTTGTTGAGTGTAACCTCCACCTATAATAATTCACAGGAACTATCCACTTCTATTTCACTACAGGATAAACTACTGCTAACAGCGACGAACACTTCACCACCGGTTGCATGCAATCTATCCTTTCTAAACACCGTCTGTACCTTTGTAAAAATTTCGGCAGAATTTATCTCTGGCTTAAGCCAGCTTTCTGTACCTACAACGATTTCAGCTTCGGTGTTTTCTATCAGCGCTTGAAATTCTGGTACGTTACCAACGCAGCTTCGACAGTTGACAATTACAATACCGATTGCTGCTTGGTCCCCGCATGTCCTGACTTTGCCCCGCACCCGTTGAGGCTGTTGCCCTTTCTGTACTTGCCCAAGGCCATCTAACCTAAAAAACCGCCCAGCCCACGCCACACAACCCCTGCTACCCGTGTAGCCGCTTGTTGCGTGTAGTGGACTCCTGACCTATCCAGCGGAACCCGAAACCCCACCACCCTATGGCGCAAGTCGAGGAATCTGCAGCCCACACGGTCGCAGAACCGTCTCAGCCTCTGATTCAGACCCTCCACTCGGCTCTGTACCAAAGGTCCGCAGTCAGTCCTGTCGACGATGCTGCAGATGGTGAGCTCTGCTTTCATCCCGCTAGCGAGACTGGCAGTCTTCACCAAATCAGATAGCCGCCGGAAGCCAGAGAGGATTTCCTCCGATCCATAGCGACACACATCATTGGTGCCGACATGAGCGACCACCTGCAGATGGGTCCACCCTGTACCCTTCATGGCATCCGGAAGGACCCTTTCCACATCTGGAATGACTCTCCCCGGTATGCACACGGAGTGCACATTGGTTTTCTTCCCCTCTCTTGCTGCCATTTCCCTAAGGGGCCCCATTACGCGCCTGACGTTGGAGCTCCCAACTACCAGTAAGCCCACCCTCTGCGACTGCCCGGATCTTGCAGACTGAGGGGCAACCTCTGGAACAGGACAAGCAGCCATGTCAGGCCGAAGATCAGTATCAGCCTGAGACAGAGCCTGAAACCGGTTCATCAGACAAACTGGAGAGGCCTTCCATTCAGCCCTCCGGAATGTCTTTCGCCCCCTGCCACACCTTGAGACGACCTCCCGCTCTACCACAGGTGAGGGATCAGCCTCAATGCAGGCAGTATCCCGGGCAACCACAGTCGTAGTCCGATCGGGGGATGCGTGGGACGAGCTGGCCGTCCCCGACAAACCCCCATCCGGACCCCCACAGTGATGCCCATTGGCAACAGCCTCAAGCTGTGTGACCGAAGCCAACACTGCCTGAAGCTGGGAGCGAAGGGATGCCAACTCAGCCTGCATCCGAACACAGCAGTTGCAGTCCCTATCCATGCTAAAAACTGTTTTCCAAAGAACGTCTGAACTAATCTACAGAGAGCGCAAACAAATCGACAAAATTTAAACGGTTATTAAAATACAAGATTGCCTAGTAAATGCAGTAATGCTGCTACTTGCGCACTGCTGACACTGCTCGGCAGCGGAAGGAGACTACGCGAATTTACACTATTCAGGTACTAAAACGCGATGCTACAAGTCTCAAATACTATAATACGCCCGAAATTTATGAATTAAACTATGCAAGTACCAAAAACACGCAAAGAAATTAAGAATTAAACTATGTAACAAATGAGTGAGCTAGGAGTATACGACTTGCTACTGCAGCTGCTGATCCAACGGCGGCAGGGAGCACACTGACTATGACCAACCGACACTGGCCGTTCAAAACAAAAACAGAAGACAAACGACTACGTGAATTTACACTATTCAGGTACTAAAACGCGATGCTACAAGTCTCAAATACTATAATACGCCCGAAATTTATGAATTAAACAATGCAAGTACCAAAAACACACAAAGAAATTAAGAATTGGCAGAACACACTCTCACATCAGCAGTTTGCAGTATAGGAGCTCTGTAACACAGAGGGCGAACGTGTAGCTGCCGTGGAGCATGTAAACCAGGGTTGTCCAAACCTTTAGATTACCTGGTCCACAGTGGAAGTATTTTTGGGCCGAACATAACATACATAACTTTAACAATAACTGCTGAAGGGGGAGAAAATACGGTCCGAGGTACATATTTAACACCTTTAATTAGTTTATGATTCTTTATTCCAAGAAAACAAGATGGAATTACTTTGACAATTTATATATGGATTTAATAACTTCACGTCCGCAGCTCGTGGTCGTGCGGTAGCGTTCTCGCTTCCCGCACCCGGGTTCCCGGGTTCGATTCCCGGCGGGGTCAGGGATTTTCTCTGCCTCGTGATGATTGGGTGTTGTGTGATGTCCTTAGGTTAGTTAGGTTTAAGTAGTTCTAAGCTCTAGGGGAGTGATGACCATAGATGTTAAGTCCCATAGTGTTCAGAGCCATTTGAACCATTTGAATAACTTCCCGTAAACGGAGCTTTGTGGGATTTTTTCCCAACTTGTGATAAAAGCTCACGTCTTAGGGCGCAATGATACTTGCTTTGGGCACCGCGGGTCAGGGGTTGGACACCTCTGCACTAAAAGATTATTCTGGCACCACTCCACTGGTGGAAAATAGCATTTGCTAGTCGCGCCGATAGCTTCAATGACCAATCTGTCCACGTAACAAGACGACTATAAGTCGAAGTACATTATATACGAACACGTGAGAGCAACTTTTCCTGCAACATAGTGAATGTCTTCTGCCACAACTTCACACCTAGAGAAGCGCTATGCCTCGTAAAGTATTTTTGATTCAATTGATGACACGGTCTAGAATCACAGTCAACTACTTTAGTAAAAAGACACACCACATGACGTCTGACTGAGCTCTATATGAACTGCTTCTGGGAAATTGAGGCTACGTTTACTATTTATGAAACTGGATGTAAAGCCAAGCCGGATTTATGAAAAATTGGCTGCTGGTCGAAAAATACCACGAAAAGAACAAGTCACTGCTCCTTGCTTTGTTACACCTCGAAAATGTTTTCGATCGGATACCACATGATCTAATCGGTTTAGCGTGTCAAGACCACGGTATTGTGGAGTATCCTGTCAACTGGGTACGTTTCCTGTATGTAGAACCAAAGAGCTATATCCAAGCGGCATCAGGGGCGTCAAATGACTTTCACATCACAGTAGGAGTCCACCAAGGCTCTGTCTTATCACCACCGCTGTTTATTCTCGTGATGAACACGGTCACATCAGATTTGCACACGCCACTGCCACGGGTTCTCCTTCATACTGATGATGAAATATTGCCTGCAGAGAACAAGTTTGACCTCCAGCACCAAGCACAAGAGTGGAATGACCGGCTCGCGCGACAACAAAAATAAAATGACATCAGATCCGCGAGAAGTTGGGACGATCAGCGTTAATGGAAATCTGCCACGAGTAGAAAAAAATAAGTCGTGACAAGTAAATAAAAACACCTACAGCCATCCTTATGATTTTATTTTATTTTGTCGCTGTCAGTTTCAGCGGTTCATTGCGTCATCTTCAGGCTGTTTTTGATGCGATACAGGTTGATATGATCCCCATACATACCAGTACTCATACTCAACCAGTTGATGGTTGGAGTGCTGACACATGATCTGCGTATCCAGTAATGCTGGCAACACTTGTGGTATGCATGGGGATCCTATCAACCTGTAACGCATCAAAAACAGCCTGAATATGACGCAATGAAGCGTTGAAACTGGTAGCGACAATACAAAATAAAATCATAAGGACGGCTGTAGGTGTTTTTATTTACTTATAACGATAGTAAACGGCCGTCGTCCCAGAGACCTCCTGCTAAAAGGATGGACATACAAAAAATTTAAGTATCTCGGTTCCACAATCTCTAGCGATGGCTATCTTACAGGCGAGGTCAAAGCAAGGACGCGGGCAGCCTGGATGAAGTGGCGAACAGGCGTCACCTACAATCGTCGGATTAAGGATCGTCTGAAGTCAAAGATATATTGCTCTGCCAGCTGTCCTGTTGTTCTCTACGGCACCGAGTATTGTCCAGCTATAAAAGAGGCAGAACGACGATTGGGGGTCATGGAGACTAAAATCTTAGATGGGCAGGTGGCGCACCCAACTTGATCACGTTTCGAACGACACCATCAGGAAACGTTTCGGAGTTGCACCGATCCAGAAGAAAATGCGATGGTTTGGACAAGTGCTGCGTGCAAAAGACGACACCACTGCAAAGGCAGCATACACAGTGGAAGTCATGGGAAAGAGACCCAAGGGACGACCTAGACAACGATGGACCGAAATTCTGCACAACGACCTGAAGGCTGTAAATCTTCATCCAGGCATGGCCCGGGATCGAACAAAATGGAGGCAGCGAATCCACTCAGCGGACTCTGCCTTTAGGTGACAGAGGCTAAAGAAAAAAAAGAATATAAAACTGTATGGCACTAACTTACTTGCGATTTCTAATCTCACAAGTGCGCGGTTTTGTCACATAAATCATGTAAATGGAGTGACGACATTTGTAACGCTCGTTACTTGTTGAGCGCTCACCCTCATTTTTAGTATGTACCTGAATTAAGAGTTCAAATGGCTCTGAGCACTATGGGACTTAACATCTGAGCTCATCAGTCCCCTAGAACTTAGAACTACTTAAGCCTAACTAATCTAAGGACATCACACACATCCATGCCCGAGGCAGGATTCGAATCTGCGACCGTAGCAGTCTCGCGGTTCCGGACTGAAGCGCCTAGAACCGCACGGCCAGCGCGGCCGACGAATTAAGAGTATTACTGGAGCAGTTACCATTTGCTCTTGCCCTTATGGTATGAGGTTTGTTAAGAGAAGCTACGAAGGGTAAAGCTGCCAACAACCTGAAAGTTGGCTTGATTTTTCAGTGCTTTATTAGACATGGTCCTATGATAGGTGGTTTCTTTTTTATTTATTTATTTAGTAGGTCCTTGCCTTCTCTGAACTTTGAATTGACTTACCCGTACAATTTTATGGGGCCTTCATGTTCAACATGCGCTCCAAACCACAGTGAAAATAGGCAGTTTTTCGTTAGCAACTGAAAGCCGTATAATTCTGCAACCTGGAATATAACGGACTTGTTTTCAGCAGTCTATAACAGAGAACAGAGGAACAGAGGAGCCTATGTTTCAGTCTGAACAGAACTGTTTTCTACTCCTATCCTTTTTATGTAATAAGGTACTATAAACCGTAGTCCACTCAACTAGCAAGCTAATCAAACAAAAAACTTTCAGTCAATAATGAAATTCTCCAAAAGGATGTCTGTCAGTATTATTTCTTAACGGTGGAAGCACCACTATTGAGGCTATTTTAATCATGGAGTTTAACTGTTATTAGACACTACTAAATGAATGCAAACACATAATGTGTAGAAATGATTGATTCCTTTTATTCTAGTCATGATAACACCGATTGTCACAGAATTTTTTCAGATCCAATTTAGATGTGGCTTGTAAAAAGACACAAGACAGGCAACAGTAATTTTTAGTTCTTGAGCATATACGTTCGAGGCGCACGATATACATGTTACGTCGACTGCACGTAGCTCATAGCATAATACTGATGAAAACTACGTGTAGAACGGAATGGTAGGTTGCCTCAGCGCACTGCAAAAGAAATAATTTGAACCAATAATTTTATAATTCCGTTATTCAAGTAACTCCACATTCTCTAAAAGACCAAAAATAGTCCTCAAATGGCAGTTTAAGGACTAATCCTACTGATGAAAATGAAAAGTGTTACACCAAAACAAAGAGCTTGACCGAACTTTATCAAACATATACTCTAACATTTCCATGCCTGTGAGAAATGTTGATTAATATTTCCTTCTTGTGAGGGCTTATTTTCGGAGATTTAGTACAGGAAAAAGTGATTTGTGCAGGTGAAGAACGTATTCAGAAATTTTTGACTAAAAGCCAAATAGCTGTTCTCCATTCACCGTACCGATCAGACTGTGCTCCTTCAGACTTCTCTCTTTTCACAAAGGTAACAATCAAATCTAAATGGCGAACATTTGATGAAAGCGAAGAATGTACTAAACACGCTGACAGGTTTCTGAGACGCATTCCAAAAGTAATAGACGGAAAGTCATCGAGTAAAACAGAAGTAATATCCGGCGTTCCCCAAGGAAATGTTATAGACCCTCTATTGTTCCCGATCTATATTAACGACATAGGAGACAATCTGATTAGCCGTTTAAATTGTTTACAGATGATGCTGTCATTTACCGTTTTGTAAAGTCATCAGATGACCAAAACGAATTGCAAAATGATTTAGATAAGATATATTCATGGTGCGAAAAGCGGCAGTTAACCGTGAATAAAGAAAAGTGTGAAGTTATTCACATGAGTAGTAAAAGAAATCCACTAAATTTCAATTACGCGATAAGTCACACAAATCTGAGGGTTGAAAATTCAACTAAATATTTAGGGATTATAATTACAAATAACCTAAATTGAACGATCACAAAGATAATGTTGTGGGTAGAGCAAACCAAAGACTGCGATTCATTGGCAGAACACTTAGAACGTGCAACAGGTCTACTAAAAAGACTGCTTGCACCTCGCTTGTCCGCCCTATTCTGGAGTATTGCTGTGCGGTGTGAGATCCGCATCAAGTGGGAATAACGGATGAAATCGAAAAAGTACAAAGAAGGGCGGCACGTAAATCGGAGTGGCAATCATTAAAACAAAGGCTTTTTCGTTGCGACAGGATCTTCTCATGAAATTTCAATCACCAGCGTTCTCCTCCGATTGCAAAAACATTCTGTTGGCACCCACCTACATAGGGAGAAATGATCATCACGATAAAATAAGAGAAATCAGGGCTCGCACAGAAAAATTTAAGTGCTCGTTTTCCAGCGCGCCGTTCGATTGTGGAACGGTAGAGAGACAGCTTGAGGGTGGTTTATTGAACCCTCTGCCATACACTTTATTGTGAATAGCAGAGTAATCACGTAGATGTAGATGTAGAAAAGTGATCAGTGTCTTCACTCCCTAGGCAGTTACTTTGAAGGTAGAATAAAATGTACTTATGACACAATAATTTTAATTAATAAATTTCGGGAACTGTGCAGGATGAGCAAATTTTTTGACGAGTCCAATGTCTTCGTGACTGAAATTATAGGAGATGGCTATACAATCACAGTTTACAGCCCGAAATGTGAATTCATTTGTCACTGCATGAAAATTTAATCGGTGAAGGTGTAATGTAACCATACTGACACATACACACAAATACACACAAACGCAGAAGCAGAAGCACTGCATTTATTTTTATGCTTGAAAGTTTCATTAATATTGTAACATAAGTTCTGTGATTATATCTACATTTACATCTATACGGCTACTCTGCAAATCACACTTAAATGCCTAGCGTAGGGTTAATCGAACCACCTTCACAATAATTCTCTATTACTTCAATCTCGAACAGCGGTCGGAAAAAAGAGCTCCTGTATGTTTCCGTGCAATTTCTGATTTTCCTTCTTTTATTATTACGGCCGTTTCTCCCTACGTAGGTCGGCGTCGACAAAATATTTTTTCATTCTGAGGAGGAAGTCAGTGATTGAAATTTCGTGAGATCTGCCACAGCGAAAAGTGTCTTTCTTTTAATGATTCACTCCAAATCCTGTAACATGTCCATGACATTCTCTCTCCTATTTCTCAGTAATGTAAGACATGCTGGCCTTCCTTGAACTTTCTCGATGTACTCCGTTAATCCTACCTGGTAAGGATTTCACACCGCGCATCAGTACTCTAAAATAGGTCGGACAAGCGTAGGCAGTCTCTTCTGTTGCATCTCTAAGTGTTCTGCTAATAAAATGTAGTCTTTGGTTCCTCTCCTCCACATCATTTGCCATGTGTTCTTTCTTAAGTTATTCGTAACAAAGTCCTGGGTATTTTGTTGAATTTACGGCCTTTACATTTCAATGGTTCATTGTATAACCGAAGTTTAACCCGATTCCTTTCAGCGCTCATGTGTATGGCCTCACACTTATCATTACTTAGGGCCAATTGTCAGTTTTCACGGCATACAAATATCTTATCTAACTCATTTTGCAATTCATTTTGATCTTTTGATGACTTTACTACACAATAAACGACAGCATCATATGCAGACAACCTAAGACGGCTGCTCACATTGCCTTCTAAATCATATATATAAAGATAAGGAACCGCAGAGGATGTATAACACTACCTTGGAAGACACCAGAAATCACTTCAGTTTTGTTATATGACTTTCCGTCAGTTAATACAAACTATGACTTCTGTAATAGGAGATAAAGAATCCAGTCGCATAATTGAGACGATATTCCATAATCACATAATTTGATTACAAGCCGCTTGTGAGTACGGTGTCAAAACCCTTCTGAAACTTTATAAATACGGAATCAATTTGAAATTCCTTGTCGAAAGCACTCAACACTTCGTGTGAGTAAAGAGATAGTTGTGTACAGGAGAAGGACTTTTTTCAATCCGTGTTGACTGTAGACCGTTCTCTTCGAAGTAATTCTTAATGTTCGAACACAATATACTCGTATATTCCAAAATTCTGCTGCATATCGATGATATGAGCCTGTAATTTAGTGGATTACTACTATTGTTCTTTTGGAATATTGGTGTGACATGTGCAACTTTTAGTCTTTAGGTACGGATCTTTCGCCGAGCGAGCGGTTGTATAGTACGGTTAAGTATGGAGCTATTCCATCAGCATACTCTGAAAGGAATCTAACTGGTATACAATCGTGACCGTAAGACTTGCTTTTATTAAGTGTTTTACGTAGCTTCACTACTCCGAGGGTGTCTACTTCTAAGTTACTCTTGTTGGCAGCTATTCTTGATTCGAATACTGGAATATTTGCGAATACTTCGTCTTCTTTGGTGAAGGAATTGCGAAAGGCTGTGTTTATTTACTCTACTTTAGCAGCACTGCCATCGACTTTATTTCCATTGCTGTCGCGCAGAGGAGGCATTGATTGTGTCTTGCCGCTAGCATATATTACATCGACCAGACTCTCTTTCGATTTTCTACCATGTGGAAACTATTACAAGCATCTCGCATTGGAGTCCGCGCTAAATTTCGAGCTGTAAAAGATCCCCAGTTTTGGAGATTTTGCATTCGTTTAAATAATGCATGCTTGTTTCGTTATTTCTGCAACAGTGTTCCGAAATTTTTTGTGTACCATGGAGTAGTTTATTTGGTAGAAGTTTCTCAGTTGCTGTCAATACTGTTTCTTTGAAGTCAATCATCATCTGGTCCACACTTAACATTGTTAATTTGAAAACATCGGAAATTGTGTCTCAGAAAGGCGTCAAGCGAATTTTTATCTGCTTTGTTGAACAGATACATTTTTATCGTTTTTTTCGTGGATTTGGGAGTTACGGTATTCAGTCTCGCTGCGACAACCCTGTGTTCTCTGACACCTGTATCTGTTTTGATGCTCGTTATTAGCCCACGATTATTTGATGCTAAGAGGTCAAGTGCGTTCTCACAACTGTTTACTGTTCGAGTGGGCTCATGAATTAATTCCTCGAAGTAATTTTCAGAGAATGCATTTAGCAGAATTCCGGATAATGTTTTATGCGTATCTCCGTATTTAAACATGTATTGAGGGTAAATTGAAATCACCACCAATTATAACTGTATGAGTCGGTTTTGTATTTGAAATTTCCTATGAACCTCTTTCAGTAATTGTATCATCTGAGTAGGGAGGTCGGTAGAAGGATCCAGTTATGATTTTATTCCCGTTGTCCAGAATAACTTCTGCCCATACTAACTCACAGAAACTATCAACTTCAATTACGCTACCAGATAAACGATTTCTAACAGCAACAAACACGCCACCGCCATCTATATTTAGCCTATCGTTTCTCAACTATAAACTAACTCTAACAGCAACAAACACGTCACTGTCAACAGTATTTAGCCTATCTTTTCTGAAGACCGTTAAGTACTTCACAAAAAATTCGGCTGAACTTATCTCCGACTTTAGCCAGCTTTCAGTTTCTATAACGATTTGTGCTCCAGTGCTTTCTATTAGCGCTTGGAGCTCTCGTCTTTTCAAACAAAGCTACGACAATTTACAACTGTTATACCAATGGTTCCTATATCTCCGTTGTTCCTATGTTCATCTACATCTACAGGGATACTCTGCAAATCACATTCAAGTGCCTCGCAGAGGGCTCATCGAACCACGTTCACATTTCTCTATTATTCCAATCTCGTAAGCGCGTGGAAAGAATGAACACGTATATCTTTCTGTACTAACTCTGATTTCCCTTATTTTATCGTGGTGATCGTTCCTCCCTATGTAGGTCGGTGTCAACAAAATATTTTCGCATTCAGAGGAGAGGGTTGATGATTGGAATTTCATGAGAAGATTCCGCCGCAACGAAAAACGCCTTTCTTTTAATGATTTCCAGCCCAAATCCTGTATCATTTCTGTGACACTCTCTCCCATATTTCGCGATAATACAAAACGTGCTGCCTTTCTTTGAACTTTTTCGATGTACTCCGTCAGTCCTACCTGGTAAGGATCCCACACCGCGCATCAGTATTCTAAAAGAGGACGGACGAGTGTAGTGTAGGCAGTCTCCTTAGCAGATCTGTAACATTTTCTAAGTGTCCTGCCAATAAAACTCAGTGTTTGATTAGCCTTCCCCACAACACTTTCTATGTGTTCCCTCCAATTTAAGTTGTTCGTAATTGTAATACCTAGGTATTTAGTTGATTTTACGGCTTTTAGATTAGACTGATTTATCGTGTAACCGAAGTTTAATGAATCCATTTTAGCACTCGTGTGGATGACCTCACACTTTTCGTTATTTAGGGTTAATTGCCACTTTTCGCACCATTCAGATATCTGTTCTAAATCGTTTTGCAGTTTGTTTTGATCTTCTGATGATTTTATTAGTCGATAAACGACAGGTCATCTGCAAACAACCGAAGACGGCTGCTCAGATTGTCTCCAAAAGAGTTTGTATAGATGAGGAACAGCAAATGGCCTATAATACTACCTTGGGCAACGCTAGAAATCACTGCTGTTTTACTCGATGACTTTCCGTCAATTACTACGAACTGACAGGAAATCACAAATCCAGTCACATAACTGAGACGATATTCCATAAGCACGCAATTTCACTACGAGCAACTTGTGTGGTACAGTGTCACAAGCCTTCCGGAAATCCGGAAATACGGAATCGATCTGAAATCCCTTGTCAATAGCACTCAACACTTCATGTCAGTAAAGAGCTAGTTGTGCTTCACAGGAACGATGCCTTCTAAACCCATGTTGACTGTGTGTCAATAGACCGTTTGCTTCGAGGTAATTCATAATGTTCGAACACAATATATGTTCTAGAATCCTGCTGCATATCGACGTTAACGATGTGGGCCTGTAATTTAGTGGATTACTCCTACTACCTATCTTACATATTGGTGTGACCTGCGCAACTTTGCAGTCTTTGGGTACGGATTTTCCGTCGAGCGAACGGTTGTATATGATTGTTAAGTATGGGACTACTGCATCAGCATACTCCGAAAGGAACCTAATTGGTATACAGTCTGGACCAGAAGACTTGCTTTTATTAAGTGAATTAAGTTGCTTCACTACTCAGAGGATATTTACTTCTACGTCAATTATGTTGGCAGCTGTTCTCGATTCGAGTTCTGGAATATTTACTTCGTCTTCTTCTGTGAAGGCATTTCGGAAGGCTGTGTTTAGTAACTCTGCTTTGGCAGCACTGTCTTCGATAGTATCTCCATTGCTATCGCGCAGAGAAGGCATTGATTCATTATTGCCGCTAACATACTTCACATACGACCAGAATCTCTTTGGATTTTCTGCCAGGTTTCGAGACAAAGTTTCGTTGTGGAAACTGTTATAGGCATCTCCCATTGAAGTCCGTGCCAAATTTCGAGCTTCTGTAAAAGACCGCGGATTTTGCGTCTGTTTAAATTTGGCATGTTTGTTTCGTTGTTTCTGCAACAGTGTTCTAACCCGTTTTGTGTACCAAGGAGGATCAGCTCCGTCGTTTGTTAATTTATTTGGTATAAATCTCACAATTACTGCCGATATTATTTCTTTGAATTTAAGCCACATCTGGTCAATACTTATATTATTAATTTGAAATGAGTGGAGATTGTCTCTTAGAAAGGCTTCAAGTGAATTTTTATCTGCTTTTTTGAATAGGTATATTTTTCGCTTATTTTTCGAGGATCTGGGGGTTGCAATGTTCAATCTCGCTACGACAACTCTGTGTTCACTAATCCCTGAAACGGTTTTGATGCTCGTTATTAACTCAGGATTATTTGTTGCTAAGAGGTCAAGTGTGTTTTCACAGCCGTTTACTATTCACGTGGGCTCATGAACTAACTGCTCGAAATAATTTTCAGAGAATGCATTTAGCACAATTTCGGATAATTTTTTATGGGTACCTCCGGAATTAAACATGTATTTTCGCCAACAAATCGAGGGTAAATTCAAGTCGCCACCAACTATTATCGTATGAGTCGGGTATGTGTTTGAAATCAAACTCAAGTTCTCTTTGAACCTTTCAGCTACTGTATCATCTGAATTGGGAGGTCGGTAAGAGGATCCAATCATTATTTTACTCCGGTTGCCAACAATGACCTCTGCCCAAATTAACTCACAGGAAGTTTCTACTTCAAATTGGAGACAAGACAAACTACTTCTGACAGTAACAAACACGCCACCCCGAACCGTGTTTAGCCTATTCTTTCGGAACACCGTTAGGTTCTTCGCAAAAATTTTGGCTGAGCTTGTATTCGACTTTAGCGAGCTTTCAGTGCCTATAACGATTTGCGCATCAGTGCTTGCTATTAGCGCTTGGAGCTCTGGTACTTTCCCAACACAGCTACGACAATTTACAACTTTTATACCAATGGTTCCTGTATCTACGTTCTTCCTGTGTTCAACCTGCACCCTTTGTGACTGAAGCCCTTCTTGTGTTTTCGCGAGACCCTCTAGCCTAAAAAACCGCCCAGTCCACGCCACACTGCCCCGGCAACCCGTGTAGCCGCCTCCTGCGTATAGTGGACACCTGACCTATTCAGTGGAACCCGAAACCTAACCACTCTTTGGCGCAAGTCGAGGAATCTGCAGCCTACACGGTCGCAGAACCGTCTGAGCCTCTGATTTAGACGCTCCACTCGGCTCCGTACCAGAGGTCCGCAATCGGTCCTGTCGACTATGCTGCAAATGGTCAGCTCTGCTTTCATCTTGCAAGCAAGACTGGCAGCTTTTACCACTTCTGTTAGCCGCTCGAAACCAGAGAGAATCTCTTCTGATTCAACGTGACACACATCATTGGTACCGACGTGAGCAACCACCTGCATTTGGCGGTACCCTGTGCTCTTCATGGCATCCGGGAGGACCCTATCCACATCTGTAAAGACTCCAACCGGTATGCACACGGAGTGCTCATTGGTTTTCTTACCCTTCTTGTCAGCCAAGTCCCTGAGGGGCCCCATAACGCGCCTAACGTTGAAGCTCCCAACTATCAGTAATCATCCCCCCCCCCCCTTCTCTGATTGCCCGGATCTTGCAGGCTGAGTGGTTTCCTCTGAAACAGGACGCGCGACAGCATCTGGCTCAGCGACAGTGTCAGCCACAGACAGCACCTGGAAGACTGTTTGTCAGATAAACCGGGGAGGCCTTACGTGCGGCCGCCTGGGAAGTCTTTCGCGGCCTGTTTCGCCTCGTGGCGACCTCCCACTCTACCACAGGTGAAGGGTCAACCTCAGTGCGAGCAGTAACTGGATTGGCCACCGGTGAGGACCGATCGGAAGAATCTGACGTGCTGGACGTCCGTTTGATCCCCACGGCCGGCCCACAACAGTGGTGCACATCCACTGCAGCCTCAAGCTGTGTAACCGAAGCCATCACAGCCTGAAGCTGACAGCGAAGTGTCACCAACTCGGCTCGCATCCGCACACAACAATCGCAGCCCCTGTCCATACCACATGGACAACTAAACTATGCAGATAAACGGACTATCGGCCCATGCTGCGCAACTCTAGACCCTGATGGAAATGCACAAACTGTGTCTAGTAATACGAAGATATTCTAAAACCTAACTACCGAAGCACCAGGTGAAACTAAATAATTTGTCTCTGATTAGGAACTTGTAATATGTCACAAAATCGGTTTACTTTCCGACACAGATGAAAACGCGACAACTACGGCTATTGGATATTGAAAGTATACGCAGAAACTCAAGAAACTGCACTATTAAAGCACACAGATGATACAATAAAATTCGCTCCTGGCTAGGAACTCGTAAATGACATTATATCGGCTACTTCCCTGTTGCTGCCTCTGTCTCGGTCGGCCGGCCGATATGGCCGAGCGGTTCTAGGCTCTTCAGTCTGGAACCGTGCGACCGCTATGGTCGCAGGTTCGAATCCTGCCTCGGGCATGGATGTGTGTGATGTCCTTAGGTTAGTTAGGTTTAAGTAGTTCTATGTTCTAGGGGCTGATGACCTCAAATGATAAGTCCCATAGTGCTCAGAGCCATCTGAACGATTTTTTTTGTCTCGGTCGGCTACTGCTGCACCCTTTGAGACTGACGCCCTTTATGTGTTTCCCCAAGACCCTCTAACCTACAAAACCGCACAGTCCACGCCATACAGCCTCTGCTACCAGTGTAGCCACTTCCTGCGTCTAATGGACTCCTGACCTCTTTAGTGCAATCCGAAACACCAGCACCCTATGGAGCAAGTCGAGGAATCTGCAGCCCATGCGGTCACAGAATCGTCGGAGCCTCTGATTCAGAGCTTCACTCGATTTTGTACCAGAGGTGCGCAATCAGTGCTGTCGCTATGCTATAAACGGCGAGTTCTGTTTTCATCTCAGAGTAAGACTGGCAACCTTTACTGTTTCAGATAGCCGCTAGAAACTAAAGAGAATCTCTTCTGATCCACAGCGACACACGTCACTGGTACTGACATGAGCCACCATCTACAGATGACTGCACCCTATGCGCTTCAACGCATCCAGGAGGACCCTTCCAAATCTGGTATAACTCCACCCCTTACGTACACGGTGTGCGCACTGGCTTTCTTGCTATCCTTGCCAGAAATGTCCCTCACGGGTTCTATAACGCATCTAACAGTGGATCTGCCAATTACCAATAATCCCTCCCTAAGTGACGCACGGATCTTGCAGGCTAAGAGGTATCCTCTGAAACGGAACAAGCGTCTGTATCTGGCTGAGGGACGTTGTCTATCGCAGATAGCACCTGCAACTGTTTGTCCAACTAACTGGAGAAGCCTTACGTTCGGCCCCCCGAGAAGTCTTTCGCGGCCTGCCACTCCCCACGGGTGATGAGTCAACTTCCATGCGAGCACTAACTGGGGTGAAAAACCAGTGCGGACCAGTCGGTGGACTCGTAGATCATGCCGGACGTCCGGTAGATCCCCATGACCAGTCCACAACAGAGATGCCCATCCACTGCAGCCTCAAGCTGTGCAACCGAAACCAACACAGCCAGGAGCTAAGAGTGAAGCGTCACCAATTCAGATTATCTGAGAGTGGTGTATGTTTCCTGTGCAACTGTCTGTCGTTTTTGAGTGTATGTCATCGTAATGGGTGACATGAACATAGACCTGCTAATAGACACTCCCTCCGCAGTAAACCTAAGAAGATTGTTTAGTTGCAATAGCATGAACATTCTTCCATTATAAGATACACACCATACAGCGCACAGTCATACTCCTATAGCCGTAATCGCAACGAAACAGACTGACAGAGTAAGCGATGTTGGTCAAAATTCGGCCTCAGGCCTCTCAGCACATGATGAAATATTCCTGGCCTACTCTGTGCAGCCCCCAAGGATCAAATTGCATATTACATAACTTGCAGGAACATAAATCGTATTGACCTTTACGATCTAACAGCCAATTGCTCAGAAATCTCATGGCATCAAATAATCAGAGAGACTGATGGCAAAATTAATGAACTTGGTGATAAACTCACTGCCCTCTATGACAAACATGCACCTGAACGCACAATCCGCGTAAGAAAATCTCCTGCTCCACGGCTGACAGCTGAATTACGCCAAACGATGAATAATAGGGATGCTGCCCACAGGCGTTACAAGGCAGATCCCAAACCCGAGCGTTTCGAAGAATACAGAAAGCTACGGAACAGAGTGAAACAATGCATTCGCAATGCTGAAATCAGGCACGCTCGCTCCCTTGTATGCAGCGATCTGACGCCCACGACTCTATGGAAGAACCTACGTAGCTTGGGGGTCGGAAAAGCAAAATCGGAAACAGCTGTTCCTGTCTCAGCTAACGAATTAAACGAAATCTTCTCTGCACCTCTAAATACCCACACGGCTGATAATTACCGTCCACAAGAATCCCCTAACTGGATAACTAACAACGATACCTTCCACCTAAAACACTTAACAATAAATACGTCAAGAAAAAGCAATAATGAAAATTTCTTCTGACGCGATAGGCAATGACAGTATCAGTATAACCATGATTAAGAATGTTGCCGATATCTTAGTACCTGTCTTAACTGATATATTTAATTTTTCCCTCGTGAACGGAATATACCCCACTGCATGGAAAAGAAGCATAATTCGACCCATCCCTAAGATCGAAAACCCGCAACTGCCTAGCGATTACCGACCAATTAGTATACTGCCTGCTGTTTCCAAAGCACTTGAATATATTGTTCATGATCAAATCACTGAACACCTGCATGAATTCAACCTATATGACAAATTTCAATCCGGTTTCCGTAAACATCACATCACAAACACTGCTCTAATTAAAGTAACTGATGACCTGAAATATGCCATCGACAGCCGAAAGACAACAATATTGACGCTACTAGATATCAGCAAAGCTTTTGTTATTGTTAAATTTGACATATTGCTCAGAAAAATGCAACAGCTTAATTTCTCAGGTAGTGCAATCAGATGGTTTGAAAGCTACTTAAAAGACAGACAGCTATGTGTTGTCTGCGTAAATGAGGAATCTTCCTGGAAACATAACTCCTCGGGAGTGCCACAAGGATCAGTGTTAGGACCACTTTTGCTTTCTTTATATGTCAACGATATTTCGTCCGTTCTGTCCTCCTGTAAATATCATTTCCATGCCGACGACCTCCAGCTCTACCTAAGCGTCAGACCTGAAGATATAAGCACTGCAATCGCTCAGATGAATGATGATCTGTCTTCAGTAGTGACATGGGCGAAAAACCTAGGGCTTAAACTAAATGCAAAAAAGACACAAGTAATCTTTATAGCGCATCAGAAATTAATAAGTTCAGATTTCCACGAGCTGCTGCCTCCTATTCTGCTTCACGGTATTCCAATACCATATCAGAAAATAGT
Source organism: Schistocerca serialis cubense (assembly GCF_023864345.2). Taxonomy (NCBI): domain Eukaryota; kingdom Metazoa; phylum Arthropoda; class Insecta; order Orthoptera; family Acrididae; genus Schistocerca; species Schistocerca serialis. Next base: position 262,497,949 of record NC_064641.1, read on the forward strand.
TAAAAACTTGGGTGTAACTTTGGATGCGCATCTCAGCTGGGCGGAGAATACAGTCGCAGTGAGGCGGAAAACGTCCGCTTGTCTCTATCCTCTCAAAAAGTTTCGGAACGTATTTCCACAGGACTTGAAACGCCATCTCGTGCAAGCACTTGTTCTACCGAACCTCCACTATTGTGATGTAATTGAACAAGGCATGAGTAGCGAAAACAACCAACGGCTGGAACTAACTATGAATGCCTGTGTGCGTTACACCTTCAACATTCGCCGATGTGATCATGTTAGTGCTTCATACTTCCAGCTAGGGTGGCTGCGGCCGGACAAATTGCGTGACTTCCACACTCTATGTCTACTTCACCGACTCCTCGTCGCGCAAGCACCCCAGTATCTTGCATCAGAGATTAAACACCTTTCCTGCCATCATAATCGAAACACAAGGTCACTCTTATTTGGTATCCTAAGTGAATCCACTCACAAAACAAAAACTTTTGCAAACTCCTTCTCAGTTGCCGCTGTCCGCCTCTGGAACAAACTGCCCCTTACCTTGCGCAAAATTCAATCCCACGATGTTTTTGAGAAGAAGTTGAAGCATTTCCTACTATCACCCTCAAAACGTTTTCCACAAAATTAATGTACAAGGCCAATCCTCTGTTAAATAGCAAAGCTAGTGTCTCGTATCTTGCTAGTTTCTCTTCTTCCTCTTCATCTATCTCTATTAACCATGCAATCTTCTTTTCCTTTATATTTCCTTAATTATGTTCCATCATGTCTCTATTCTTCTCCTCCCTTCACTATCAGTCTCCTCATACTCCCTGCTGCTAGCACTCCTATCTAAAATCTGTCTCTTTCATAATGTCTAATTATAACAGTACTTATCATCTACGAATATAAACTCTTTTTGTATGTGCTTTCCAAGTGTGCCTTTTTAATTGTTTATTTCACTTTTTGTACTAGATGTAGTTTAACATACCTACTAAAACATATGAATGTAAAATAAGTAGAATGCCTGGTTAGACGTAAGAGAGGGCCTGATGGCCCTAATCTTGCCAGGTTAAATAAATAAAGATAAAAGTGTGAAGATATAAAATGTGTAACAAAGATCGTAAATTATATGAACGTGTGGTGTCTGTTCCTTTGGACACTCTTCGATGGGCAATGAATCCACAACCTTCAGTGGAGATGCACATTTACGTCGTTCGACCTCCAATGAGAATCTAAAATCAGCGAGCATGGAGGACATGGATGAGGACTGTGGATGCGTGGTGCTAGGTGGGAGTGGGGACAGCCGGGGAGCATGCAGAGACACTCCCCGCATTTACGATAAACACTGTATCTGGAGGACGGAGTGGTTAACGCTGCTGCCTGGTAAGCAGAGGATCTCGGGTTCAGCATACATTTTCACTTATCGCCGCCGGTTCTGCATAAAATTCTTCCCTTTCCTTTCTCCTCGTCAACCTTCAATTTACATGATGAAGACTATAAAGTTTGTCAGATTTATAACCTCAACCTGAACAGGCAGTTGTCTCGTAAATGTTGAACTTGTACAACTAACTTGGGAAGCCTCCTGGTAAAAAGCGGCATTAGTGGTGGCGCGCGCGTAAGGGCGGTATTACACTATCATATGTCAAATATTTATCTCAAAGAAATTTGATAGTGTAATAGGCAACTTCATCAAAGGTCAACTTTCGGCAAAGAAATATGGTCAAATCTAGGGCCTCGCCGTAGATTTGATCATAAAAGTCGTTCGTCTTCTGTTCATTGCAATGTGAAAAGTAACTGCTTGGACTGCTAGCATCGCTACGGCTATTTGATGTCTGTATGGTGTTTGGTAACATGGCAGCAAAGTTGAGTTAGTATCTTCCTTCAAGTCTTTATAATACCCTAGCTTCGACTATGGTGGGAGGGGGGAGGGCGACAAGTGGCATAATGCATGCTATTATTCGCGTGCTGATGAGCATGTGGGATATACTGCACGCGACATCAAATCCACAATCACAACAGCCATCCACCTCTATATCTGTAAACAGCTAGATAGCTTTTCAGCAAGTCAGAATAAAAGATGACACGCTCTAAAATAAAAAAAAATTCTTAGCCTTCCATTCTACATTATCTATTTTTGAACTCCGGAAGTCACAAGTTAAAAAGTGCTTATCTGTATCGCACTTTTTATTAATTTTGTAGTTGTTGCAATGGTTTTGGTTAATGTGCACTGAGGTATTCGTGTGATGTATTGTAAGCTAGAGTAGCTCTCTCCTCTAGCAATAAATCACAGTGTTTGGTGATCCTGTCTTCCGCACATATAGCATTTCTCACGTGAGTATTCTGCTTCGTAATATGAGCAGCAAATACTGAAATGCACTCTCTTCCATTCGAAAGTAGTTTATGTAAGATTTCACGGTCTCCATTGCAACTCTCTTAAAAAATTTTGCTGAATGCGTTTACTGTTTCGACGTAAAACCCACTGCTTCACCCAAGTATGTTTCCTTTTTTACGCCGCTTCTCTTCCAAGCACACACTCAATGCAATTGTGGTACAAGCAACTGCAGCGCCTTGTAACAAGTTGTTTTCCGCCATCTTGAACTTTGACGAAAAATTTGATGACAGTGTAATATCCCTTTTTAGCGCCATGGTAAAGATCTTTGTCAAAGAAATTTTACGAATATTCGATCATCTTTCTTTGTCAAACAAACACAATAGTGTAACACCAGTCTAACAGGCAGGTCGGAACGAGCAATGTCAGTGGTCGCACGCACTGAGTCAACTGTTGCGTTCGAGACGAGAGGCTGCGTTTCAGCAACAGAATTTGATGCTAATTCCGCTCAGTACAACAAATTATGACCTCGAATAGACAGAGAAACATAAGAACAAGGTACCGGTGGTCACAGCCAATGAGTACGAGGGAGGGATCCAAACACAACTATAGCAAGAGACAAAACATTTCCGTTGATTTAGTTTGTAATAGCGCAATGATCAAGTCTGATTCGAGAACTGATTCATTAAACGCATTGTTAAAAGGTTTCCCTGTGTTTGACTATTTTTATGACTATCCCTTCCGTATGTACGTATTATAAATTAAAGCCCCTCTCGCCGTTTCTCCATGTACGTGAAAGTTAATCTCAGGAACTACTGTAGGGAGTTTGATACGGTTTTCAATATTCGGCAGATTGATTCACTAGGATGGTTTGTGTGCACAGCCTATTACTGCTACGCCAGACAAGTCGTCGGGCTCTTGATACTTATTGCAACCCGTGCGAAGCCGGGACAGGTCGATAGTTAATTACACTCCTGGAAATGGAAAAAAGAACACATTGACACCGGTGTGTCAGACCCACCATACTTGCTCCGGACACTGCGAGAGGGCTGTACAAGCAATGATCACACGCATGGCACAGCGGACACACCAGGAACCGCGGTGTTGGCCGTCGAATGGCGCTAGCTGCGCAGCATTTGTGCACCGCCGCCGTCAGTGTCAGCCAGTTTGCCGTGGCATACGGAGCTCCATCGCAGTCTTTAACACTGGTAACATGCCGCGACAGCGTGGACGTGAACCGTATGTGCAGATGACGGACTTTGAGCGAGGGCGTATAGTGGGCATGCGGGAGGCCGGGTGGACGTACCGCTGAATTGCTCAACACGTGGGGCCTGAGGTCTCCACAGTACATCGATGTTGTCGCCAGTGGTCGGCGGAAGGTGCACGTGCCCGTCGACCTGGGACCGGACCGCAGCGACGCACGGATGCACGCCAAGACCGTAGGATCCTACGCAGTGCCGTAGGGGACCGCACCGCCACTTCCCAGCAAATTAGGGACACTGTTGTTCCTGGGGTATCGGCGAGGACCATTCGCAACCGTCTCCATGAAGCTGGGCTACGGTCCCGCACACCGTTAGGCCGTCTTCCGCTCACGCCCCAACATCGTGCAGCCCGCCTCCAGTGGTGTCGCGACAGGCGTGAATGGAGGGACGAATGGAGACGTGTCGTCTTCAGCGATGAGAGTCGCTTCTGCCTTGGTGCCAATGATGGTCGTATGCGTGTTTGGCGCCGTGCAGGTGAGCGCCACAATCAGGACTGCATACGACCGAGGCACACAGGGCCAACACCCAGCATCATGGTGTGGGGAGCGATCTCCTACACTGGCCGTACACCACTGGTGATCGTCAAGGGGACACTGAATAGTGCACGGTACATCCAAACCGTCATCGAACCCATCGTTCTACCATTCCTAGACCGACAACGAAACTTGCTGTTCCAACAGGACAATGCACGTCTGCATGTATCCCGTGCCACCCAACGTGCTCTAGAAGGTGTAAGTCAACTACCCTGGCCAGCAAGATCTCGGGATCTGTCCCCCATTGAGCATGTTTGGGACTGGACGAAGCGTCGTCTCACGCGGTCTGCACGTCCAGCACGAACGCTGGTCCAACTGAGGCGCCAGGTGGAAATGGCATGGCAAGCCGTTCCACAGGACTACATCCAGCATCTCTACGATCGTCTCCATGGGAGAATAGCAGCCTGCATTGCTGCGAAAGGTGGATATACACTGTACTAGCGCCGACATTGTGCATGCTCTGTTGACTGTGTCTATGTGCCTGTGGTTCTGTCAGTGTGATCATGTGATGTATCTGACCCCATGAATGTGTCAATAAAGTTTCCCCTTCCTGGGACAATGAATTCACGGTGTTCTTATTTCAATTTCCAGGAGTGTATATTCACATCTACACCTACATCTACATAATTACTCCGTAAGTCACAATTAAATGCCTAGCAGAGGGTTCATCGAACCACCTTAAAGCCATTTCTTTGCCGGAACACTCTCGAACAGCGCGCGGGGAAGCGAACACTAAAATCTTTCCGTGCGAGCTCCAATTTCTCATATTTTCTTATCATGATCATTCCTCCCTTCGAAGGTAGGCACCAAGAAAATATTTTCACATTCTAACGACAAAGTTGGTGATTGAAATTTCGTGAGAAAACCCTTCCACAACGATAATCGCCTTTACTTTAATGTCTCCCACCCCAAGTCACGTATCATATCCGTGGCTCTTTCTCCTGTATTTCGCGACAACACAAAACGAGCTGCCCTTCTCTGAACTTTTTCGATGTCCTCCGTCAATCCTATCCAAAGCATATCCCGCACAGCACACCAATACTCTGCAAGAGGGAGGACAAGCGTAGGTAAGAGGTCTCTTTAGTAGACCTGTTACATTTGCTAGGTATTCTGTCTATAAATCGCAGTCTTTGGTTTACTTTCCCCACAACAGCATTTAGTCGAATATAAAGCCTTTAGATTCGAGTTTTTTGTGCTGTGACTGAAATTTAACAGATTCATTTTAGTACTCATGTGTATGACTTCGTACTTCTCATTATCTGGAGTTGAAGTGAAACGTCATGTGGCTAGGACCTCCCGTCGGGTACACCGGTCGCCTGGTACAAGTCTTTTGAATTGACGCACTTCGGCGACTTGCGTGTCGAGGGTGTGAGATGATGGTCAAGACAGCAGCTAGTTCCTGAGCGGAGAAAATCTCCGACCCAACCGGGAATCGAATCCGGGTCCCTTGGCACAGCATTCGACCGCGCTGACCATTCAGTTATCGAGGCGGACATTATTTAGAGTTCTAAAATGAATGTGGCTAAACCATGTCTCCGCAATATCCTTTCTTCCAGGGGTACTGGTTCTGAAAGGTTCGCAGGAGAGCTTCTGTGAAGTTTGGAAGGTAGGAGACGATGTACTGGCGGAATTAAAGCTGTGAGGACTGGGCGTGCTTGGGTAGCTTAGTTGGTAGAGCACTTGCCCGCGAAAGGCAAAGGTCCCGAGTTCGAGTCTCGGTCCGACACACAGTTTTAATCTGCCAGGAAGTTTCATTATTTAGAGTTAATTGACACTTTTCACACCACACAGTTATCTTATCTAAATCGTTTTGCAATTTCCTTTGATCATCTCATGACTCTGTAAGACGAGAAATGACAGTATTATCCGCAAAGAATGTAAGACCGCTGCTGAGATTGTCTCTTCAGTCGTTAAGTAGATCAGGACCAGTACAGGGCGTGTAACACTTCCTTGTGGAACGCCAGATATTAATGCTGGTTTACTCGATGAGTTTCCGTCTATTACTACAACTGTGACCTGTCTGACAGAAGTCACGAATCCAGTAGCGCAACTGAGACGATACTCCATAGGCACCCAATTTGATTTGAAGTTGCTTGTGAGGAACGATGTCAAAAGCCTTGTGGAAATCTAAAATTGTGAAATCAATTTGACGTCTCCTGTCGATAGCACTTATTACTTCGTGACAATACAGGGCTAGTTGAGTTTGACAAGAAAGATGTATTTTCTGAATCCGTGTTGGTTGTTTGTCAATAAATTTTCCTTCGAGGTAACCCATTATGTTCGAACACAGCATACGTTCCAAAATTCTACTGCAAATCAACCTTAGCGGTATGGATCTGTAATTTATAGGATTACACTTACTTCCTTTCTTGGGTATTGGTGTGAGTTGTACAACTTTCCAATCTTAAGGTTGTGATCTTTCGACGACTGAGCGGTTTTATATGATTGCTAAGTACGGAGCTATTGTATCGACATACTCTGAGAGGAATCTGAACCGGGGGCCTTGTCTTTATTTATTTATTTACACGTCAATTTCCGTAGGACCAAATTGAGGAGCAAATCTCCAAGGTCATGGAAAGTGTCAGTACATGAAATTACAACATAAAAGTAATAACAAATAAAAATAAAATGTTTATGAACCCGAAAAATGTCAATCAATAAATTTAAGTAAACGCCGTCAACAATACAACAAGAATCAGCTTAATATTTCAAGGAACTCCTCGACAAAATCGGAGTGAGCCATGTGGAAACTCTTCAGTTTCGATCTGAAAGCGCGTGGATTACTGCTAAGATTTTTGAATTCGAGTGGTAGCTTACTGAAAATGGATGCAGCCTGCACACCTTTCTGCACAAGAGTTAAGGAAGGTTTGATTTCTGACGAGTATTAACTGAGTGAAACCTGCTTATTCCTGGGAATAACTAATATTGTTAACAAGAAATGACAGTAAGGAGTATATATATTGAGAGGCCAGTGTCAAAATACCCAAACTCGTGAACAGGGTTCGACGAGGGGTTCGTGTACTTACATCACTTATTGCATCACTTATTTCGCTACATCATTTCTTGTGATGTTATATGTAAAAGAGAAACGTGTTAAACGTGTTTGTTTGTGAAGAACACTGAAGCAGAAAATGTTCGTGAAGTCATTTTATTTAATAGTGTTACATTCGCTCCAACATGGTTAAGGCGTTCTGCCGTGTTCATATTTTAAAATTTCTTAAAGGTTACCCTTAAATAACAATTTTATTCCAGCGCACATATTAAACTCTTGCAAAATCATAGCGAAGTGCATGTGTAGTGCTTCTGCTTCATGAAAGATTTCACCTACTATTCATTTCAATAAAAGAAAATCCATTTCTTTCCTAAAGCCGAGAAACGTCAAAGAGCACGCACGCAAATAGTAGTTGGCAAAGATAGTTATCACAGATGGAAATTCTTTGGTCTCAGCATGTGTGCGCCACACTGCAATGAAACTATGTATTAACTTCTCCTGGTCGAGGTTCACAGCAATGTAGAATTTTTTAAAGGACATAACATTCACCGTTGACTGTAGAAATTATTTATTTCACATTTTCAGTTTCTTTGTTTCACTTTCAGGCTTCTGACCATGTCGTGTATATATATTGGAGGAATTTAAAGTCTGACATGTGCTGAGGCAACATCTTTTTGCAGTACGACTTGAAAATGGCCCAAAGGCCGACACAGCACTTATGAAATAAAAAATTTCAAGTCAAGGGCGAATATTATGTCTTTACACCTACACCTGTACTCCGCACGCCGGTCGTAGTGGCCGAGCGGTTCTAGGCACTACAGTCTGTAACTGCACGACCGCTACGGTCGCAGGTTTGAATCCTGCCTCGGGCATGGATGTGTGTGATGTCCTTAGGTTAGTTAGGTTTAAGTAGTTCTAAGTTCTAGGGGACTGATGACCTCAGAAGTTAAGTCCCATAGTGCTCAGAACCATTTGAACCATTTTTGTACTCCGCACGCCAACTTACGGTGAACTGGTACCAATATTTTCTCCCCTTTCCTGTTCCATTCACGAATGGCACGTGGGGAAAGTAACCGACGGTAAAGAGCCAAATGACATCTAATATCTCAGATTTTCTAGTAGTGTTCGTTCCGCTAGACAATGTGAGAGAAAGTGATAAGGCGTCCGATTCTTCCTTGAACGAATGCTCTCGGAATTTCAACAGTAAACTTCCCGTTATGCACAACGTCCTTCTTGTAGCGTCAGCCTGGTAACTGCTTTTGCAACAATCTTTTTTATACAATTGCACTTTACGTCGCTTCGACTAGTTACTACTAAGCATTTTGCGGTAGCTAGTGCTTTCAGTGATTTGCCACCAATACTGTAAACTAACAGTAGTGAATCTCCTCGCCTATATATTCGCAATACGTCACATTTACAAAGTTCATCTACATACATCGATCGGACAAAAATATGAAAACACTGCAAGTAATGTTTACTTCAACATAAACGCAGATGCTAGCTAAGCTTATATTTTGCGCTGTTGTACGAGTATTAGACCAAGAACGACACATGTATAATGACCCCCATATGTTGCAAATGTTAGTCGTGGTCAATACAATGTTCTGTGTAGTTGTGAGCGCAATACATCGGAGCTAAATGAAATAAACGTGGGCAAATTGTAAATGCTCGTATGTTGAGCGCTTCCGTAACCAAAGTAGCCGAAGTATTTGGTTTTTCAAGAGGCACAGTATCGAAGATTTATACCGGAAAAGTGTAAAAACATCATCCGCAAAGTCACAACAGGGACGACAGTGTGTGGTGGGTGATCGTGATGCACCGTCATTGAAGACGATTGTGACGAAAAATAAAGAGGACGGCAGCTGCAAAAGTCAATGCAGAATTGAGTATCGCAGCTTGCAAAACCTGTCATCATCAAAACAACACGAAGGGAGTTCCGGAAGCAGGAAATTGCAGAGTGATCTGGAATTCCAGTACCACTTATCAGTGATACAAATGCAGGTCACGGGAAAATGTGATGCCGAAGCCATAAAACCGGGACTATGGAGCAACTGAAGAGTGTCATCTAATCGGATGAGTCTCACTGAACACTGTTTCCAACTTCTGGCCGTGTTTACGTCCCAAGAATGATACATATTGGTGGTCCAGCGATTATCTGGGGTGCCATATCGTGGTATTCTGTGAGCCCCTAGTTATTCTTCATGGTCTCATTCCAGGCAGAGATTTTGCGAGCATTTTGACTGATCAGGTCCACCCCATGGTACAATGTTTGTTCCCAAATGGTGATACAGTGATCCAAAATGCCAGGGCCACTGTTCACACAGCAAGTGTCACCCAGGATTGGTTTTGTGAGCACCAGGATGAATTGTCGCTTGTCCTCTGGCCAATATTAATGAGCCTTTGTGGTCTATTTTGGAGAGAAAGGATTGCCGTCCATCTCCACCACAGTTACCTGAACTTGCCACTATTTTGCAGGATTAGTGGTGTAAGATTCCCTCCTAAACCATACAGCACCTGCATTCATCCATCCCGAGATGACCGGGAACTATTTTGAATACCACGCAGTTTTATAAACGCATTAGGCATGGTAATGTAAGAATGAACTCGCAAATTGTGATTGTGGCTGCGCATGAGCTGTAGAATGTTTCAGAACAAATGAAAATTGAGACCGGGACTCGAACTCGGATTTCCCACTTCTCGCGAGCGGTCGCCTTAACAATTTAGACTATCTGAGCACACTTCCTGGAGCGGTCCGAATCTCCACTTGTCTGCGCGTCTACTCTCCCTTGTCCTCGCATTATATTACTGTGGTTCCCACACGGGTTGAGACACTGGTTTCGCTCGTCATTACCTTGCTATGGCATGAACTACTGCCGACAACTGTGAGCGCGAAAGAGAGTAGACACCAGCAGAAATGGAGATTTGGTCCTCTCCTGGAAGCGTGGTCACATGGTTGAAGAGATTAATGCGACCGCTTGTAACGAATGGGAAATCTAAGTTGGATTTCCAGTCCAGCACAAATATTTATTTATTCTGTGATATTCTGAAATAGAATTGAAATTTTCGAGTTCATTCTTAATTGAATGCAGCTGTTGATCGTCAGTGCAGTGCCTCAGACAGCGCAAGCCAGAAAACGGAGCTAGGGAAAATTGACAATCTATACACTTCCTTACAAGCACTAGTCATTGCACCAGTCGTAAATGTTCTGCATGTCTTCCTGCATTTCGTAACAGTTTTCCAGCGTTGCTACCTTCCTATACGCAGTAGCACCGTCCGCGAACTGAGCCATGGAGCCTCTAGCGTCATACACTATCTCGTTAATACTAATTGTAAACAGTAGCGGCCTTATTACATTCCCTTGTAGTGCTCCCGAAATTGCATTTGTCTACTTTTTTCCGTTAAGAAGGACGTGTTTAATTCTATCTGCAAGATGTGTCGAGAACCACGTATCAAGATAAAAAGTGTTACAAAGCAAAATGTTCCAGTAACGAGCAGTAATTCAATTTGTAGCAGTGCTTCGGAAAACGATAGCCTTCCCATTAGTGTTCGTCTGCTTCTGAAAGGCCACGGTTAGGATGCGTTGGCATGTTATGACAAGAAACATGAGGTGGTTCATTAATCTATTAGTGTCAGCTCAAATGAAATACAAAGGCTAGTAATGTGTTAAAGCCATATTTGGTAACCAGTGAACTGTCTAATGTTACATTAGACAGGTACTGAACGCTACGTACTTTACCGTTTCAATTGCCTAGTGGATTCTTAAATCATTATTAATCGAGAATAGTAAACGAAACTCAGTGAAGATACTGTGAACTATGTCTCCCGTGTGTTTTATGCGACTGTAATAAAAATTAAAATCAGGCTAACGTCATGATATTGGTAGACAGAACTTTAATACATTTCTCCATTTGATCTGTGACATAGAAACGTGTGGTGTCACCGCCAGACACCACACTTGCTAGGTGGTAGCTTTTAAATCGGCCGCGGTCCGTTAGTATACGTCGGACCCGCGTGTTGCCACTATCAGTGATTGCAGACCGAGCGCCGCCACACGGCAGGTCTAGAGAGACTTCCTAGCACTCGCCCCAGTTGTACAACCGACTTTGCTAGCGATGGTTCACTGACAAAATACGCTCTCATTTGCCGAGACGATAGTTAGCATAGCCTTCAGCTACGTCATTTGCTACGACCTAGCAAGGCGCCATTACCGGTTACTATTGATACTGAATCATGTACCGTCAAGAGCAATGTTCACCATTAATGAATTAAAGTTAAGTATTCCACCAGCTACGTCCGTTTTTTCTAAATTCTAATTTCCTTGTCCTGTTCCAGACCTCACGCCAGCCTGCGTGAGCTAAAACGCGTGCCTTTCGGCTTCCTCTAGTAACACGGTGTTGGCTCTCCTGCCAACCACAACAAAACGTCCATTACTTTCTGTTAACTCTGACATCAGTGCATTGTCAAAAACTTTGTGAAATTCTGTTCGGTTCGCAAATTTAAAAAAAAAATACAAGAAACAATATTCTGACATCAGTGGATGACATCAATGGCGACAAAACGCAGCTGTAATTGATACAAAAGAGCAGATGCAGCCATTTATAACAGGTCGCAGCGAGCTCTGTTACGCCTATTAGTATGACCAGCTGGCCTGGAAACGGGAGCGGCAATGTCACATGAGCCCAGTGCACTGGGGTGTGCGAAGAGGGACGGTGACAGCCAATTCCACATGGCGTGGACCCAGCGCTGCAATAAATAAACACCGGTCGACAATAAGAGGCCTCCTCTTCAATGGAACGCTACAAAAACTGGGTTAAGAGCACACATTGAAACATAGACGTATTACGGTACATGTGGCACGTGTTACTTACGAATTCGATAGAAATATGTCTTCGAAAAGGACCTTACATGAAACTTAGTATGTAGAAGATGTCTACCTTAACATGTATACCACAGAGAGAAGCGATTGTGTGTTTTATCGACTCTATAGTTTTCTACTTGTTTTGGCTTGCAGCAATTTCAGTTTACCAGCAAAAGTATGGATCCTGAGTTGAAATTGCACTTCAAACAAGTAAATTAGAACAGCATCTTGTAAATTAAAGTCTTACATATGTAACACATGGTAAACGTCATATATCTACTTGCACTCTTTGACCTATTAAAACAAATCTGTTTTACCACACAGTGAGTGGCTGAAGGCTTTGAAAAGGTGCTGAATATGACGTTGGTCGTCGGCTGTTGTACTCAGTACATTTGTCTCCATACAGGAAATGGGCTCCTAACGCCTCTCATTCAAATAACTGGTGCTCTGACGCACAGTACACTGTCAATTGCCTCATGTGGCTATGCAGAGCCACTCCTGAGCTGATTCAGTGAGCCAGATCCTTCTACAGAGTGAGCAATAGGTGAGTCGTAATAAAGGAGCAATACTTCATCTGATCCAAAATATATCTCTGGTGGCACTAGTAAGCAAAACAGTGATTCTGCCATAGGCTTTTGCGACAGTGCTCCACACCAGGAAACAAAAAATTCGCTACAGACCACGTGTATATATGGATTTCTACCACTTACTAACGTGTCCAACATTTCTCAGCCATGAAAAGAATAGAAAATGAAGGAAGATCAGTTCTTCAGGAACTGCATTACTACAGGAAAAACTTTACCACCTTACATTTCCACTCTTTATTTGAAAGAAAATCTCTAATTTCAAAGGCACAACACACATTTAAATATTTTTGAGTGAACTGTTACTTATTATGCTTTGATGTAGAATAGTATTTGTGACATGTTGTTGACATTCATGTGTGTCACATAAGCTGCAGTCTCCCAGCTATCACTCACAAAGTGACTATAAAGCCTCTCTGCCACATATAGCTCACTGCTCCAGACCACTCACAAGGACTGGACCACAGAGTGATCCAGGAGTTACACAGCTCCACACAGATCACATAGAACAGACTGCAGAGCAACTCAGGAGTCATTCTGCTCCCTGTCACTCACTGTTCCTCACCACTTGTCCACTTGTATGGACCAGATCACAAAGTGACTCAGGGGTCACTCCCCTTTCCTTGGCTCGCTATTCCCCAGCATTCACAAGGTGTGGATTGTTAAGTGACTCAAGAATCACTCTGTTCCCCACATGAACGCCATAGTGAATTACAAAATGACTCAGTAGTCACTCTGCTCCTCACAGCTCACACTGAGCAGATTGCAAAGGGATTCAGTAGCCACTTTGCACAACCCTCATTTGGAGCAGATCACAAAGCAACTCAGGATTCCCTTCCACCTCTAAGGACCACTGCTTCCCCCCTGCTGCCATGGGCAAGATTGAAAAGTAATGCAGTAGTCACTCACTTTCCCACAGCTCGTCGGTCCCCACCACTCACACAGAGCAGATTGAACAACGACCCTGGAGTCACTTTGTTCCTCATGTCTCACACAGAGCAGTTCACAAAGCAACTCTGAAATCACTCCTCTTGTCGCTGTTCATCGCTTCTCACCAGTCACACAGCGTGTATTGTGAAGCAGACTCAAGAGTCTGCTTCCTACAGTTCATACTGGGCAGATTGCAAAACATCTCAGGAACTGCACACACGGTGTAGATTGCAAAGTGACTCAAAAGTCACTCCCCTCTCCAGAGATCACTGCTACTCATCACTCACAAGGACCTGATCGCTATGTGACTCAGGAGTCACTCACCCCCCCCCCCCCCCATGGCCAGCTGCTTCCCACTGCTCGTATAAAGCAGATCTCATGGTGACCCAAGAGTCACTCTGCTCCCCATAGTTCAGATGGAGAGGATCGTAAAGTGATTCACCTCACTCCCAGTGGCTCACTGCCCTTAAATACTCACAAGAAGTGGATCACAGAGTGACTCAGGAGTCACATCTCTCCCTGCAGCTCACTGCTCCACACAACTCACGTGGAGAGGGTCACAAAGCGGCTCAGGAGTCAGTCTGCTCCCCATAGTCATGTGGAGTGGATTGCAAAGTGACTCACGAGTCTCTCTAGCCTGTGCACTCTTGGCACACACTCATACAGCTTGCAGCTCACTTACTTGACTCAGCATCTCTCCATCCAAATTCTAGTCTACTGGATGTTGTTCTTTATAATAATAATGGTTCAAATGGCTCTGAGCACTATGGGACTTAACATCTGAGGTCATCAGTCCCCTAGAACTTAGAACTACTTAAACCTAACTAACCTAAGAACATCACACACATCCATGCCCGAGGCAGGATTCGAACCTGCAACCATGGCAGTCGCCTAGAACCGCTCGGCCACCAACGGCCGGCTTATAATAATAATGGTATGCATATATATATATATATATATATATATATATATATATATATGTGTGTGTGTGTGTGTGTGTGTGTGTGTGTGTGTGTGTGTGTGTATGTAATTCACAATTTAGTTATTTTAAAAAATCACAATATTTTCAATATTTTAATATGACATGTCTTCTTCTTTCTACATGTTCTACATGCATTAGGCACTTGCCTGTTGCATCCTCTTGGTGAAATTACTGATCTTTCCAACTTTTTCTTGGTCTTCCTAATCATCTTCTACTCACTAGGTTAATTTTGCTATTCTGCCACTTTCAGTTTTGTGGTGTAGTTTTTCCAGCTCATTTAAACTTTTCACTCCCTGTTCGTCTTTGATGTCAGCATAAATGTTCCTATCAGACAGTATGTACCTAGGTGGTCTTAGGAGTCGCATTTCCAACGCTTATATTCTAGGTTCATTTCTTTTTGTCACAGTCCAAGGCTCACTTCCGCACATCATAGTTGGTGCTAATATTTCTCCATTATTGGCTCTGACAGTCTTGGAAATCTGAATTGCTGTGTGACCTCCATGACCCATGTGTCTTGCACCTCTTATCATTCCAATTTCAAAGTCGGTAAACTCGGGACTTTCTGTCATGTTCACTATACATCCATCTGTAAAAAGACTGCTCAGATATCGTATGTACACGCTTACCATACGCTGTATCTATCCCCAACATTGCGGAGTCATGCATGGCACTTCTTCAAATAGGACAGCTTTTCCCGTAACTTTGGATTTTTTTTCTGCTGGGAAGTTTCAAATGAGCGCAGACTGCGTTGGAGAATGAAAATTCATTCGACAACAATCCCCTAGGCCGTCGCCAAGCCATTTCTCCCCAAGATCATTTCTTCCAGGAGTGTTAGTCCCCACAAAGTATGCAGGAGAACTTTTCTGAAGTTTGGAATTTACAACAGATTGGAGGATATGTAGTTGTATGCACAGGTGCTGTGACTGGATACGTCGATTAGTAGAGTAACTGTCCAGGAACGGCAAAGGTCCCAGGCACGAGTCCCAGTCTGGTACAAAGTTTTAATCTACCAGGAGGTAACAGATGAGGCACGTGCCGCTCCAAAGCGAAAATTCATTATATGCTGCCTGACAAAAAAAAGCGAAGCCCCTAAAGACATAGTCCGATGGCAATGTAACTGCGGTTCTCTGTGATAAGTAGAACGACCACCAGAGTGCATCAGTGTATTTCGATTTCAGTGTTGTTACCAGACGTAGTAGGACATAGGAAGAGCGTGAACAGCGTCACTATTAAATGATAACTATGATTGACATGTACACTCCTGGAAATTGAAATAAGAACACCGTGAATTCATTGTCCCAGGAAGGGGAAACTTTATTGACACATTCCTGGGGTCAGATACATCACATGATCACGCTGACAGAACCACAGGCACATAGACACAGGCAACAGAGCATGCACAATGTCGGCGCTAGTACAGTGTATATCCACCTTTCGCAGCAATGCAGGCTGCTATTCTCCCATGGAGACGATCGTAGAGATGCTGGATGTAGTCCTGTGGAACGGCTTGCCATGCCATTTCCACCTGGCGCCTCAGTTGGACCAGCGTTCGTGCTGGACGTGCAGACCGCGTGAGACGACGCTTCATCCAGTCCCAAACATGCTCAATGGGGGACAGATCCGGAGATCTTGCTGGCCAGGGTAGTTGACTTACACCTTCTAGAGCACGTTGGGTGGCACGGGATACATGCGGACGTGCATTGTCCTGTTGGAACAGCAAGTTCCCTTGCCGGTCTAGGAATGGTAGAACGATGGGTTCGATGACGGTTTGGATGTACCGTGCACTATTCAGTGTCCCCTCGACGATCACCAGTGGTGTACGGCCAGTGTAGGAGATCGCTCCCCACACCATGATGCCGGGTGTTGGCCCTGTGTGCCTCGGTCGTATGCAGTTCTGATTGTGGCGCTCACCTGCACGGCGCCAAACACGCATACGACCATCATTGGCACCTAGGCAGAAGCGACTCTCATCGCTGAAGACGACACGTCTCCATCCGTCCCTCCATTCACGCCTGTCGCGACACCACTGGAGGCGGGCTGCACGATGTTGGGGCGTGAGCGGAAGACGGCCTAACGGTGTGCGGGACCGTAGCCCAGCTTCATGGAGACGGTTGCGAATGGTCCTCGCCGATACCCCAGGAGCAACAGTGTCCCTAATTTGCTGGGAAGTGGCGGTGCGGTCCCCTACGGCACTGCGTAGGATCCTACGGTCTTGGCGTGCGTCGCTGCGGTCCGGTCCCAGGTCGACGGGCACGTGCACCTTCTGCCGACCACTGGCGACAACATCGATGTACTGTGGAGACCTCACGCCCCACGTGTTGAGCAATTCGGCGGTACGTCCACCCGGCCTCCCGCATGCCCACTATACGCCCTCGCTCAAAGTCCGTCAACTGCACATACGGTTCACGTCCACGCTGTCGCAGCATGCTACCAGTGTTAAAGACTGCGATGGAGATCCGTATGCCACGGCAAACTGGCTGACACTGACGGCGGCGGTGCACAAATGCTGCGCAGCTAGCGCCATTCGACGGCCAATACCGCGGTTCCTGGTGTGTCCGCTGTGCCGTGCGTGTGATCATTGCTTGTACAGCCCTCTCGCAGTGTCCGGAGCAAGTATGGTGGGTCTGACACACCGGTGTCAAGGTGTTCTTTTTTCCATTTCCAGGAGTGTATATAGTGCGTACTAGTAAGCGACAGTATTATCAGCACCTGACAGAGTTTGGATCTGCATTTGTCTGCAATATCCAGATTTGTAGGGCATTTGGTTCCATCAGTGGACCAATGTTGGACTGCATGGGAATGTGATGGCATGCGTACTCATCATCAAACTTCTGGTGACAGTGTCTGACCACCACAAGTAAGTATCACCAAACTGTGCAGCAAGACATCGTGTCCCCTTCACATTTGCGGCACTATTTGGAGTCGTGCCGTGACCAAAAAGCATAGACGGCTATAGTGTAGCTTCGCACTGAGTTCAGTGATGAAACGCACTTCTGCACTATCGCAGATTATCGTCGTTGGCGACCAGGGAAAGGTGCCATTGTCCATTGTTCAGGAGAGGCAAGCGGTGTTTCTCCTGGAGTCATGATATGAGGATCCCTTGGGTATGACTTCTGATTACAGTTGGGTAGTGGTTGAGGGAACCATTACTTTATAAAGATAAGTCACATAGATGCTGCGTTCTAACGTCTTACCTCTCATGTGACAGTATCTTCGCGCCTTTTTCGGTTGCACATTGCTCGTCCACATATAGCACGCGATGCTGAGGTATTCCTATTGTAAGGATAGCGTGATCAACATCCTTAGCAGCGAGCGTCCTAGCAACAGGCGCTAGCTGACAAGCTTTAGCTTCTAGAAATGTCTCTAGTCTCCCACGTTTCTGCAGCAGACAGGCATTGTCGTGTCGCGTCGAAAATGTTGGTGAATAGCGAGCGTAACGTTCTATGAAACGGGACGAGAATGTCAGAAGTTTGCACGTGACAGGGAAGCTACAAAGTCTGAATAGGAAATGCTTAGACTCAATCTAGGTGTAGTAGAGGTCAGTGAAGTGAAATGGAAAGAAGACAAGGCTTTCGGGTCAGATGAGTACAGCTTAATATCAACAGCAGTAGAAAATGGTATAACTGGACTAGGATTCCTTATGGAACAGCAAGGTAAGGTGGAGAGTGAGTTACTGTGAACTGTCCAGTCATCATGTAGTTCTTATCAGAATCGACAGCAAGCCAATACCGGCAACGATAGTTCAGGTATGCATGCCGGCGTTGCAAGCCGAAGATGAGGAGATACAGAAGTATATGAGGTTACTGAACGGGTAATTCGGTACGTAAAGGGAGATGAAAACCTAATAGTCATGGGGGATTACAATACGATTGTAGGGAAAGGAATAAAAGAGAGGGTTACAGGAGAATATGGGCTTGGTAGTAGGAATGAGAGAGGAGAAAAAAAAATTGAGTTTCGAAATACATTTCAGCAGCTACTCAGTTCAAGAATCGCAAGAGGAGAACGACCACTTTGAAACGGTCGGGAGATAAAGGAAGATTTCAGTTACATCATCCTGCAATTACAACCCCCGTCCTCAGTTATTTGCTGGACATATCCCAATCTCTGTCTTCCTCTACATTTTTCCCCTCTACAGATCCCTCTAGTACCATGGAAGTTATTCACTAATGTCTTATGAGCCCTATCATCCTGTCCCTTCTTCTTGTCAGTGTTTTCCGTATATTCCTTCGCTTGCTTTCCTCATCAGTTCATCTAATTTTCAAGATTTCTTTGGAGCACCAGATCTCAAATGCTTCTATTCTCTTCTGATCCGGTTTTCCCACAGTCCATGTCTCACTACTGTACAACGCTATGCTCCAAACGTACATTCTCCGAAATTCCTTCCTCAAATTAAGGCCTACCTTTGATACTAGTAGACTTCTCTTGGTCAGGAACGACCTTTTTGCCAGTGCTAGTCTACATTTTATGTCCTCATTGCTCCGTCCGTCGTGGTTTATTATGCTGCCTAGGTAGCAGAATTCCTTAACTTCGTCTACTTCGTGTCACCAGTCCTGATGTTAGGTATCTCGCCGTTCTCATTTCTGCAACTCATCATTACTTTCGCCTTTCTTCGATTGACCCTCAGTCCCTATTATATACTCATTGCATTATTCATTCTATTCAGCAGATCATGTAATTCTTCTTCACTTTCACTAGCATAGCTATGTCATGAGATAATTTTATCATTGATATCCTGTCACCTTGAATTTTAATCCAGCTCTTGAACCTCTCTTTTATTTCCGTCATTGCTCCCACGAATTGATTGAACAGCAGAGTCGAAAGATTACAAACATGTCTTACACCCTTTCTAATCCGAGCACTTTATTCTTGATCTTCCACTCTTATTGTTCCCTCTCAGTTCTTGTACCAGTCTTTCCCCATGATTTACCCCTGTTTTTTCTCAGGATTTCAAACATCTTGCACCATTTTGCGCTGTCGAATGCTTTTTCCAGTTCGACAAATCCTATGAAAGTGTATTCATTTTTCTTTAGTCTTGCTTCCATTACCAACCGCAACGTCAGAATTGTCTCTCAGGCGACTTTACCTTTCCTGAAGCCAACCTGATCGTCATCTAACAGATCCTCAATTTTCTTTTCCATTCTTCCCTAAATTGTGCTGGTCGGCAACTTGAATGCATGAGCTGTAAATTTGACTGTGCGATAATTCTCGCACACTCGAACACTCGTAGCAAACCCCTGTCGCTACTGGTGTCAGAGGGACACCTTTTTTATATTAGAATTCAGTAAGCCTGCTCTGAAAGAAATGAAAATAACAGAAGGGCCCCACAAAATGCTTAATAATGCACAGAAAAGGAAAGTTAGCTAACTTCATCAAAATATTAGATGATTGAGTAATAAGGTAGAAAAGATTCTTGTATGTTTGGAAAATTTAGAGAGCTCTGGAAAGATAGACATCCTGTGCCTGTATGTGCACCACGGAACCACAAGGTTAGATAAGTTACATATGAAAGATTACACTACTACAGCCTACTCATGCAGAAATAATACAAGAAAAGGAGGAGTTTTTGCATACATTAAGAGGGAATGTAAGTTCAAAAACATTACAACAAGTAGATTTTGTAGTGATCAGTACATAGACTGTGTGCTTGTAAATTAATTCTGAAAAATAGTACACATTTTGCTGTAACTGCACATAGATCCCCAATGGTAAATTTTGCACTATTTTTGAGGAATCTGAATTCATTACTGTGCTATCTGACAGACAGCAGCAAGCAGTTAATGGACAGTGATGACTTCAACGTATAATTTCTGTAAGATTCTGATAGGAAAAATGATCTGGAAACCCAATTTTTATCCTACATTTTGGTCTCAGTAATTAACTTTCCAACATGAGTGCATACACACAGTAGGACCCTAATTGATAACGTTTTCTCTGCTGAAGCTCAAAGTAAGAAAATAACTACTTACACAGTAACAAATGATTCCGCTCATCATCATGTACAGTTAGGATAAAAAACATATTGCCTTACAGTATGGGAATCAGTTAGAATAACTAATGACTCCAGGACAAATGTTTTTAAGAATAGTTTACAGGAGATTACATGCAATGTAATTTATAATGAACTAAAAGCTAATATAAAATTTAATATATTCCATGATAAATTCATATAATTATTTGAAAACAACATTCTGCATCAGCTAATCAGAAAGGACACTAAATAGCGATGTATAAAACCATGGATCGCTAGAGGGATTAAAGTACGCTATGAAAGGAAAAGGGAAATGTATCTTTTTGCAAGAATAATTAGGGATCCTGCAGTATTTGGACACTACAAAAATTACCCAAAAGAAATGTTATTAAAAAGTCAAAGAATCTGCCCATAATGTCAGATATGAGTCCTTCCAACAATGGACTTAAGGCTATACGGAATTTAGTGAAATGAGAGACATGACAACCAGCCACAGAACAAGACACCATCACTATTGAAATGAATGGAAGGGATATAAATGATGAGTCACGGGTAGCAAATGCATTTCATAATCATTTCTTAAATATAGAAGAAAGGAAAGGGTCAAACAGGGCCTTTGACGAAATGGAACCTCAAAGGTTGTTCACTTTTTTGCTAAATGGAAGGTGATTAAAGGAGCAAACATTATCTTCTCAATCCGCCTTGTTGTAATTTCTAACTCTTCATCTTCTCCTGAACTTCTCAGTGATTTATTGTACTGGAAGTAATGTATTGCGAACATGTCTTTCCGTTGATCATTCCGAGAAACTTGTATTTATCTCTTGAGAATCCATGTCGCCCTTTTAAACCAACTTATTTATCTGAGAACAATCAAAACATATGTTCATAACCTTCTATTTCAATTGACTCCATATAATTGTAAGCCATCTGATTTATTACGTTTCCTTGAAGGAACTACACTACATGATCATGCCTCCCTATGTATGTGGGCGCCAACTAAATATTTTAACACTCTGAGGAGAAAACTGGTGACTGAAATTTGATGTGAAGATAGTGCCTTTGTTTTAATGATCGCCACCACAGTTTGCATATCACATCCCTGGCACTCACTCCCCCAATACAAAGCGAGCTGCCTTCTTTGAACTTTTTCGATGTCCTCCGTCAATACTATCTGCTGTGAACCCCCCACCGCACAGCAGTACTTCAGAAGATGGCAGACAAACGTAGTGTAAGCACTCTCTATAGTAAAACAGTTGCATTTTGCAAGTTTTTCTTTAAAGTCAGTACCGCCATTAGACTGTTGTTTATTTACAGTCTTACGATTTCACTTACACAATCATGAGTCTAATGGCGGTACTGACTTTAAAGAAATATATTATGACTCTGGCCGCACAGTATGAAAAAGTCATTTTGTAAGTGTTCTGCCAATGGTTTGCTTTCCCCACAACATTATCTATATGATGATTCCGGATTAAGTTATTCGTAATTGTGATCCCAGAGTATATAGTTGAATTTGTAGCCCTTAAATTTGTGTGTTTTATGCTGTAACCAAAAGTTAGTGGATTTCTTTTAGAACTCATGCAGAGGACTTCACACGTTTCATTCTTTAGAGTCAATTGCCACTTTTCGCACCGTACAGTTATCTTGTCTAAACCATTTTGCAATTTGATTTGATCGTCTGATGACTTTGTAAAACGGTAAATGATAGCAACATCTGCAAAGAATCTAAGAGGGCTGCTCATAATGTCTTTTAAAGCCTTTATGTAGATCAGGAACAGCAGAAGATCTGTAACAATTTGCTAGGGAACGCTGGATATCACTTCTGTTTAACTCGACGTCTTTCAGTCGATTACTACGGACTGTGACTTCTTTGAGAGGAAATCACGAATCTAGCCACACAGCTGAGAGACACACCATAGGCGCTTAATCTGATTAACTGCGTCAAACTGCGTCAAAAGCCTTCTGGAAATCTATAAATATGGAATCAATATGATATCCCCTGTCAGTAGCATTAATTAGTTCGCGAGAATAAATATATAGTTGTGTTTCACAAGAACAATATTTTCTGAATCCGTAGTGGCTGTTTTGTCAGTAATTTTTTTTTCTTGGAGATAACTCAAAATGTTTTAATACAGTATATGTTACAAAATGCAGCTGCAAATCACGTTAGTGATGTGGGTCTGCAATTGAGCGGGTTACTCTTATTTCCTTCCTTGTGTATTGGTGTGACTTGTGCAACTTTCCAGTCTTTAGGTACGGATCTTTCGACGAGTGAGCGGCTGTATATGGTTGCTAAGTATGGAGCTATTTTATCATCATACTGTGAAAGATCCTGAATGGTAAACAATCTGGACCTTTATTAAGTAACTTAAGCTGCATCGCTACACTGAGGATGTCTACTTCTAAGTTACTCTTGTTGGCAGTTTCTAGATTAGAATTCTGAAATATTTACTTCTCCTTTGGTAAACGAGTTTTGGAAAACTTTATTTAGTAACTCTCATTTAGCGGCACTGTCATACGTGATGTCACCATTGTTGTTGCTCAGTGAAGATATTGATTGTGTCTTTTCGGTGGTATCTTTACATACGACCAGAATCACTTTGAATTTTCTGCCAGATTTCGAGATAGAGTTTCGTTGTGGAAACTATTAAAAGCATTCGCAATGAAGTTCGTGTTAAATTTCGAGCTTCAGTAAAACTTTGCCAATCTTGCGGGTTTTGTGTTCTTTGAAATTTGGCATTGTTTTTTCGTTGCTTCTGCGACAGTGTTCTGACCTGTTTTGTGTACCATATGGAGTCAGTGACACGTCTTAATTGTTTTATTGGTATATATCTTTCAATTGCTGTCGATACTATTTCTTTGAATTAAAAACACATCTGGCGTATGGTTACATAATCCGACTAGGAGGAGTGGAGACTGTCGCTTAGGAAGGCGTCAAGCGAATTTTTATCTGATTTTTCGTTTATTTTTAGTGGGTTTTGACGTTACAGTCGACAATCTTTGACACTACTGGCATCCTCTGACGTTTCAGTCCTTGTCTACGGACATTGTTGGGCTGTATCCCTATTGAAGGTGATTGTATCGCTTTGGAGAGCATCGCAACCGCTATTTTTGCTTTTGCTTGCGGGATGGAACCGCGAGTGACTGTTGACAGCCTTTCGGCGAAATTTGAACGTGATCCGATGCAGCAAAGAGTGCTTACGCCTTTCCTCTCCTCCTATTTGACGCCCTCCTGTGGCGTGATCACGAGGTTTGCTACACTGACATATGCGTGAATAAAACAGAAAGACCTTCCATTCTGGCAAAACAATCGGTAGCACCCGCCCACATTTTAAAAATGAACGGTTATAGAGACAATAGTAAAATAGATCGAGACACTTACTGGCAGACAACTGGAATTGCAGGGGTGTCAAGGTGTTGCCTACCTGCAGGTTTCCCGGATTACTCTACACGTTGTCTCTATGCAGGTTCAGTTTTAAAATTCTCACTAAATGTAGGAGGGTGGCACCGAACTGGGGTTGTTAGAGGGACCCTTTGCCGTTTTATTCACGCATGTGTCAATGTCGCACCCCCTCCTCCCCCTTCCCCCCGAATCACGCCACAGGAGGATATGAGGGCTGAAAAAGTAATAAGCATTCTTTGCTACTTCGGATCACACCGAAATTTCGTGTAGTGGAGAGCGAAAACTCCCGTCGGGATGTGTTCCAAAGGCGTGCGATCACGTTCAAAAGGATACAGCCCCACGATGTCCACAGACAAGGATGGAAACTTCCGAGTGTGTCAGCAAGGTGAAAGATTGTCAAGAACGACTTCTTGTTGCTCATCGCACTGTCGTTTTCGACCGCGAAATGTGTGGGAATCAACGCTCCAGGGAAAGGAGTCCAGGAGAAAGGATGTTGGAACATATCCTAAATTCATATGGGCTGATGCACACTGTATTTTTTCCAACCAGGATGCAGGGGAACAGTACCACAGCAATAGACAATATTTTATTCATTCTTCATTACGAGATGGGCATTCTGTTAGTAAAATGGTGAACGGTCTTTCAGACCGTGATGCACAAATTTTAGCACTGGAAGATTTTTGTACTCAAACAAATGTTATATATGATTAAAAACTATGTAGAAAAGCTAATCCAATGGCAACAGGGTTTTTTAAACTTCGTTAAGGAACAAAAGTGGCAGGATGTTTATAGTGTCGATAACATAGATGACAAATTTAATGCTTTCCTTAACACATTTATCATGCTCTTTGAAAGCTGCTATCCATTAGAACGTTCTAAATAGGGTACAAGCAGTAAAAGGTAGCCTGGGTGGCTGACTAGTGGGATAATGATATATTGTAGAACAAAGTAGGAATTATATGAAAATGTCAGAAGTAGTGAAAATAGAGCTACAATAGCCCTATGCAAACAGTACTGTATGGTTCTTAAAAATGTTACTAGGAAGGCAAAGAGTATGTGGTACGCAAATAGCGTAGTTAATCCACAGGCTAAAATTAAAATCATATGATCCGTCGTCAAGAAAGCGTCTGATCAGCAACATAAAGTCAACGATATAAAGTCAGTTGGTACTAAAAATGTTTCTGTTACTGAAAAGTCAGATATATGTACAATATTTAACTACCACTTTCCCAGCATTGCTGGTGAATTAAACAAAAAATTAATTTCTACAGGGAATCACATAACTTTCTTGGAAAATGCCTTTCCGAGATTGATGTCTGAAATACCCCTCTCTCATACTACGTCAATAATTAAATCACTGAAGGCTGAGGACTCTCATGGATATGATGGAGTACCTAGCAGAATATTAAAGTACTGTGCTGCACATGTTAGCCCTGAACGTAGCCACATTTGTAAGGTTTCCTTTGGGAGTGGTCAGTTTCCTGACCGTTTACGGTACTCACTTGTAAACCCTCTTTATAAAAAGGGAGAAAGACAAAATGTAGAAAATTTTAGACCTACTGATTTGTCATCAGTGGTTGCTAAAGTTATTGAAAAGACTGTGTGTGTAAGGATGATGGATCACTTCCTTTTTCATAATTTGCTACCAAATGTACAATTTAGTTTTAGAAGTGGTTTAGCAAAGTGGAAATGCTACATTCTCTTTCCTCTGTGAGGTGCTGGATGGATTAAGGGGCTCCGGAAAGGCTCAAAATCATGAAAAGTTCAATTTTTACTTTTTTGCGTTTTCTGAATCTGCAGACTATTACCTTTTAATAGATATATAATTTATTATATTCCGAAGACTACAACTATTTTTAAATTTTTTTTGAAATGTGTTCTACATGGGCGTGACCCACTGTGGCGCTGTTAAACTGCTGTCAAATGGTGTTATTATTAACGTCCGTGTTCATCAGGTACATTTTAGTGATGTGAGATAAAGTATGTGTTGTGGCTAACCTGTGATGGTTCAATATATATCGCTGGTGTGATTGTCGATTGTTTCATGTTTATTTACTCTGTCGTTATCTCGACAATATTCGTAATTAATTCTGTTTCTTGAGTCTCTGTTTTGTTGAAGTATAATAATGAGTAAAAGTAAAGTTATTAGAAATCCTCTGAAGGCTTTTAAGAAAAGGAGAAATGTTGGAAAGCCAAAGGTATGTGTTATTACTGTAAACAATAAAAACGATAACCAAGTGAGTGAACTTAACCTCTCAAGTACACCTGCCCATAGCAGTCAAAGTGGGAAAGAAAATACTTCACAGAAGAAGCTTGGTTCAATGAGTGAAAACTATGAATGTTTTATGGGCGAATCGGATGTGAATGAAATATTTGATATGTCGGTTCTCAAAGGAATTTTTTCAAACTGTGTAAGATGTATTCATTGTAGTGAAGTTGGTCTGGAACTCTCCATAATAAAGCACGTAGGACTTGCTAGTGAAATACAACTGAAATGTGATAAGTGTTCATACATGACCACCTTTTGGAACAGTGTTGCAGTAACTGCAACTGAAGAAAATGGTAGCAAAATCTACAAACACAACAACGAGGGATGCTTCCTTTAGACAAGGAACGCCTTCGGGCTGCAGACAGGGCTGTAAAGAGTCTAGAAATACAAGCAAGAGTAAACAGGAGGAGGAACAAGAGGAAGCTGGAGGAGGAGTTTGCAGAGGATGAAGATAATCCATCCTATTGACCTGGAATGCACTAAAAAGTTAATCCCATCTTTGTCGCTCGAGTCCCAAAACTTTTATTTTCTCATACTAATTACATGTTTTCTAAGGATCTTCCAAACATATTTGTTTCAAACTTTCAGTAAATGTTACACAGTACCTTCTGCATGATTTAACACAGCCTTTTTCCAAAAACCTGTATATTTTTGAATATATAAATAAAAAATTGCAAAAAAATGTTGTGAATTTTCATTACAATTGAAAAAAAAATCATCTTTAATAACTGAACTAAAATTTTGTAAAATCCCTGTGTTAAGTTGTAGCCCATATTCCAATAAATAATCTGTAAAAAGTTCAACTTCCTACCTCAAATACTTTGTGAGGAAAGATGTAATTTATAAGCGTTATTTTAACATTGCAAGTATAGGGCGTTCCGGAGCCCCTTAAGCAAAAGGTTTCGAACGCTGGTCACCTTTTTTGATTGAACTAAGACGTTTGATTGTGTTGATCACAAGATATTGCTGAAGAAGTTCTTCCACTATGGAATAAGGGGAGTAGTTGACAATTACTCTTACTTTAAGAACAGACAGCAGAAGGTCATTCTCCACAGTACTGAGAATGGCTATAATGTGGGCTCCGAGTGGGGCACAGTTAAATGGGGGATGCCCCAGGGATCAGTGCTAAGACCACTCCCGTTCTTTATTTATATAAATGACATGCCCTCTAGTATTACAGGTGTTGTTGTTGTTGTTGTTGTTGTTGTGGTCTTCAGTCCTGAGACTGGTTTGATGCAGCTCTCCATGCTAATCTATCCTGTGCAAGCTCCTTCATCTCCCAGTACCTACTGCAACCTACATCCTTCTGAATCTGCTTAGTGTATTCATCTATTGGTCTCCCTCTACGATTTTTACACTCCACACTGCCCTCCAATGCTAAATTTGTGATCCCTTGATGCCTAAGGACATGTCCTACCAACCGATCGCTTCTTCTAGTCAAGTAGTGCCACAAACTTCTCTTCTCCCCAATCCTATTCAATACCTCCTCATTAGTTACGTGATTAGCTACCTAATCTTCAGCATTCTTCTGTAGCACCACATTTCGAAAGATTCTATTCTCTTCTTGTCCAAACTATTTATTGTTCATGTTTCACTTCCATACATGGCTACACTCCATACAAATTCTTTCAGAAACGACTTCCTAACACTTAAATCTATACTCAATGTTAACAAATTTCTCTTCTTCAGAAACGCTTTCCTTGCCATTGCCAGTCTACATTTTATATCCTCTCTACTTCGACCATCATCACTTATTTTGCTCCCCAAATAGCAAAATTCCTTTACTGCTTTAAGTGTCTCATTTCCTAATCTAATTCCCTCAGCATCACCCGACTTAATTCGACTACATTCCATTATCCTCGTTCTGCTTTTGTTGATGTTCATCTTATATCCTCCTTTCAAGACACTATTACAGGTGATTCTAAAATATTTCTGTCTGCTGCATAGACTGTAGCAAATAAACTAACGCCACATCACAGTAAGACTCGGATTTTACAGTTTCTAACACACAATTCGCCCCCCCCCCCTCTCGTGAACCATGGACCTTGCCGTTGGAGGGGAGGCTTGCGTGCCTCAGCGATACAGATAGCTATACCGTAGGTGCAACCACAATGGAGGGGTATCTGTTGAGAGACCAGACAAACGTGTGGTTGCTGAAGAGGGGCAGCAGCCTTTTCAGTTGTTGCAGGGGCAACAGTCTGGATGATCTGGCCTTGTAACACTAACCAAAATGGCCTTGCTGTGCTAGTACTGCGAACGGCTGAAAACAAGGGGAAACTACAGCCGTCATTTTTCCTGAGGGCATGCAGCTTTACTGTATGGTTAAATAATAATGGTGTCCTTTTGGGTAACATATTCCGGAGCTAAAATAGTCACCCATTCGGATCTCTGGGCGGGGATTACTGAGGAAGACGTTTTTTTTTTTTTCAGGAGAACGAAAACTGGCGTTCTACGGATCGGAGCGTGGAATGTCAGATCCCTTAATCTGGCAGGTAGGTTAGAAAATTTAAAAAGGGAAATGGATAGGTTAAAGTTAGATATGGTGGGAATCAGCGAAGTTCGGTGGCAGGAGGAATAAGATTTCTGGTCAGGTGAATACAGCGTTATAAATACAGAATCAAATAAGGGTAATGCAGGAATAGGTTTGATAATGAATAGGAAAATAGGAATACAGGTAAGCTACTGCAAACAGCATGGCGAACGCATTATTGTGGTCAAGATAGATACGAAGCCCACGCCTACCACACTTGTACAAGTTTATATGCCAACTAGCTTCGCAGATGACGAAGAGATTGATGAAATGTATGATGAGATAAAAGAAATTATTCGGATAGTGAAGGGAGACGAAAATTTAATAGTCATGGGTGACTGGAATTCGATAGTAGGAAAAGGGAGAGAAGGAAATGTAGTAGGTGAATATGGATTGAAGCTAAGAAATGAAAGAGGAAGCCGCCAGGTAGAATTTTACACAGAGCATAACTTAATCATAGCTAACACTTGCTTCAAGCATCGTAAAAGAAGGTTGTATACATGAAGAAGCCTGGAGATACTGGAAGGTGTCAGATAGATTATATAATGGTAAGACAGAGATTCAGGAACCAGGTTTTAAATTGTAAGACATTTCCAGAGGCAGATGTGGACTCTGACCACAATCTATTGGTTATGAACTGTAGATTAAAACGGAGGAAACTGCAAAAAGGTGGGAATTTGAGGAGATGGGACCTGGATAAACTGAAAGAACCAGAGGTTTTAGTGAGCTTCAGGGAGAGCATTAGGGAACGATTAACAAGAATGGGGGAAAGAAATATAGTAGAAGAAGAATGGGTAACTTTGAGAGACGAAATAGTAAAGGAAACAGAGGATCAAGTAGGTAAAAAGACGAGGGCTAGTAGAAATCCTTTGGTAACAGAAGAAATATTGAATTTAATTGATGAAAGGATAAAATATAAAAAATGCAGTAAATGAAGCAGGCAAAAAGGAATACAAACGTCTCAAAAGTGCAAAATGGCTAAGCAGGGATGGCTAGAGGACAAATTTAAGGATGTAGAGGCGCATATCACTAGGGGTAAGATAGATACGGCCTACAGGAAAATTAAAGAGACCTTTGGAGAAAAGAGGAATATCAAGAGCTCAGATGGAAACCCAGTTCTAAGCAAAGAAGGGAAAGCAGAAAGGTGGAAGGAGTATATAGAGGGTCTACACAAGGGCGATGTACTTGAGGGCAATATTATGGAAATGGAAGAGGATGTAGATGAAGATGAAATGGGAGATATGATACTGCGTGGAGAGTTTGAGAGAGCACTGAAAGACCTAAGTCGAAAAGGGCCGCGGAAGTAGACAACATTCCATTAGAACTACTGACAGCCTTGGGAGAGCCAAGCCTAACAAAACTCTACCATCTAGT
Organism: Schistocerca serialis cubense; assembly: GCF_023864345.2. Lineage (NCBI taxonomy): Eukaryota > Metazoa > Arthropoda > Insecta > Orthoptera > Acrididae > Schistocerca > Schistocerca serialis. Next base: position 262,527,942 of record NC_064641.1, read on the forward strand.
GAGCAAGATGTATGAGACAGGCGAAATACCCTCAGACTTCAAGAAGAATATAATAAATCCAATCCCAAAGAAAGCAGGTGTTGATAGATGTGAAAATTACCGAACTATCAGTTTAATAAGCCACGGCTGCAGAATACTAACACGAATTCTTTACAGACGAATGGAAAAATTGGTAGAAGGCGACCTCGGGGAAGATCTGTTTGGATTCCGTAGAAATGTTGGAACACGTGAGGCAACACTGACCCTACGACTTATCTTAGAAAATAGATTAAGGAAAGGCAGATCTACGTTTCTAACATTTGTAGACATAGAGAAAGCTTTTGACAATGTTGACTGGAATATTCTCTTTCAAATTCTGAAGGTGGCAGGGGTAAAATACAGGGAGCGAAAGGCTATTTACAATTTGTACAGAAGCCAGATGGCAGTTACAAGAGCCGAGGGGTAGGAAAGGGAAGCGGTGGTTGGGAAGGGAGTGAGCCAGGGTTGTAACCTATCCCCAATCTTATTCAGTCTCTATATTGAGCAAGCAGTAAACGAAACAAAAGAAAAATTCGGAGTAGAAATTCAAATCGATGGAGAAGAAATAAAAACTTTGAGGTTCGCCGATAACATTGTAATTCTGTCAGAGACAGCAAAGAATCTGGAAGAGCAGCTGAACGGAATGAACAGTTTCTTGAAAATAGGATATAAGATGAACATCAACAAAAGCAAAACGACGATAATGGAATGTAGTTTAATTAAATCGGATGATGGTGCGGGAATTAGATTAGGAAAAGAGACGCTTAAAGCAATAAAGGAATTTCGCTATTTGGCGAGCAAAATAACTGATGATGGTCGAAGAAGAGAGGATATAAAATGTAGACTGGCAATGGCAAGGAAAGCGTTTCTGAAGAAGAGAAATTTGTTAACATCGAGTACAGATTTAAGTGTCAGGAAGTCGTTTCTGAAATTACTTGTATGGAGTGTAGCCATGTATGGAAGTGAAACATGGACGATAAATAGTTTAAACAAGAAGAGAATAGAAGCTTTCGAAATGTGGTGCTACAGAAAAATGCTGGAGATTAGATGGGTAGATAACATAACTAATGAGGAGGTAGTGAATAGGATTTGAGAGAAGAGAAATTTGTGGCACAACTTGACTAGAAGAAGGGATCGGTTGGTAGGGCATATTCTGAGGCATCAAGGGATCACCAATTTAGTATTGGAGGGCAGCGTAGAGGGTAAAAATCATAGAGGGAGACCAAGAGATGAATACACTAAACAGATGCAAAAAGATGTAGGTTGCAGTAGGTAATGGGAGATGAAGAACCTTGCACAGGATAGAGTAGCATGGACAGCTGCATAAAACCCGTCTCTGGACTGAAGACCACAACAACAACACACAATTCAACAAAACCTGACGTTTTACTTTCAAAGAATGGGAATATGATTAGTGAAACTGAACAGTTCAAATTTCTAGGTGTTCAGATAGATAGTAAACTGTTGTGGAAGTCTACGTTCAGGATCTTGTTCAAAGACATTATACAGCCATTCTTACTATTAGAACAGTACCTGCAGTAAGTAATAACTCGACACGAAAAGTAGTCTACTCTCGTTATTTTCATTCGCTGATGTCGTACGGTATATTCTCAAAAGAGTATTTTTAGCTCAGAAACGGGAGAATCGGGCAATAAGTGGTGTACGTTTGCGAACGTCTTGTCGATCCCTGTTCTTTAATCTGAGTATTCTGACATTTTTCTTTCTGTATATATATTATTAACTGTCGTTTCTTGATAACGATGTCATCTTATCCTAAAGAATTAGCAGCTTTCGCTCAATTAATACTAGATAAAAATCCAATCTGCATTTGGATCGCACCTTCTTGACTCTTCTCCAGAAAGGCGTGCAATATTCCGCTGAATCCATTTTCAATGAGCTATCACAAAAGTTCAAACATCTTTGCAGTGATCGACGCGAATTGAAATCCAAACTGAAGAGTTTCCTCGCGTGTCACTCCTTGTATTCTGTCGAGGACTTCTTGGAAAAATTACGCTGATTCATGTGTTATGTTGATGATTGCGTTTACATAAACTTCAAGCTTCATAAACATCGTATTTTACCTATTATTACTTTTCTGTTGTAATTTTATATACTGACACGTTCTATGACTCAATTTGGTCCTACGGAACTAGGCGTGTAAGATAAAATAAAAACGGGTAAAATTTTGGTAAGAACAGCTGCGACGAGATTCCCATAGTGTGACACATCCGCGGTGGCATTGGGCAGAATTATGGTGTAATTTGGTGTCAATGCGACATCTATACTCACCTTAAACGCCACATAAACTTCTAAGCTGTGACCTCTTCGCTTATGTCGACACCTGCTATTCGCAGCGTCGTCGAGTCCAGCAGGTGACGTCACCGGGCGCCACGGTTTTGCAGCATTACGGAGGAAGGTTGTAGGGCACTTTTGATCCAAATTTAAAACTTATGCGTCAGAATGGGAGGCAATTTTAGGGTTTCGAAAAAGTGATCCTTTAATTCTGTTACGTAGTGCACATTCTGGCATGCCACCACGTTGTGTACACTTGTTGAAACCGAATACGGCATATAAATGTTATAAGATGGCATGAACAGTTAACTGAGTCAATTACATTCTGAAAATGCAAACTGCTAGCAATAAATACACTACTGGCCAATACAATTGCTACACCATGAAGATGACGTGCTACAGACGCGAAATTTAACCGACAGGAAGAAGATGCTGTGATATGCAAATGATTAGCTTTTCAGAGCATTCACATAAGGTTGGCGCCGGTCGCGACACCTACAACATTCTGACATGAGGAAAGTTTCCAACCGATTTCTCATACACAAACAGCAGCTGACTGGTGTTGCCTGGTGAAACGTTGTTGTGATGCCTCGTGTAAGGAGGAGAAATGACCATCACGTTTCCGACTTTGATAAGGGTCGGTGTGTACCCTATCGCGATTGCGGTTTATCGTATCGCGACATAGCTGCTCGCGTTAGTCGAAATCCAATGACTGTTAGCAGAATATGGAATCGGTGGGTTCAGGAGGGTAATATGGAACGCCGTGCTGGATCCCAACGGCCTCGTATCACTAGCAGTCGAGATGACAGGCATCTTATCCGCATGGCTGTAACGGATCGTGCAGCCACGTCTCGGTCCCTGAGTGAACAAGACAACAACCATCTGCACGAACAGTTCGACGACGACGTTTGCAGCAGCATGGGCTATCATCTCGGAGACCATGGCTGCGGTTATCCTTGAAGTTGCATCACAGACACGACGAACCTGGGTGCACGAATGGCAAAACGTCATTTTTTCGGATGAATCCAGGTTCTGTTTACAGCATCATGATGGTCGCATCTGTGTTTGGCGACATCGCAGTGAACGCACATTGGAAGCGTGTATTCGTCATCGCCATACTGGCGTATCACCCGGCGTGATGGTATGGGGTGCCATTGGTTACACGTCTAAGTCACCTCTTGTTCGCATTGACGGCACTTTTGAACAGTGGCATTTCAGATGTGTTACAACCCGTGGCTCTACCCTTCATTCGATCGCTGCGAAACCCTACATTTCAGCAGGATAACGCACGACCGCATGTTGCAGGTCCTGTACGGGCCTTTCTGGATACAGAAAATGTTCGGCTACTGCCCTGACCAGCACATTCTCCAGATCTCTCACTAATTGAAAACGTGTGGTCAATGGTGGTCGAGCAACTGGCTCGTCACAATACGCCAGTCACTACTCTTGATGAACTGTGGTATCGTGTTGAAGCTGCATGGGCAGCTGTACCTGTACACGCCATCCAAGCTCTGTTTGACTCAACGCCCAGGCGTATCAAGGCCGTTATTACGGCCAGAGATGCGTAAAAATGTAATGACATGTCAATTCTAGTATAATATACAGGGTTATTACAAATGATTGAAGTGATTTCACAGCTCTACAATAACTTTATTATTTGAGATATTTTAACAATGCTTTGCACACACATCCAAAGCTCAAAAAGTTTTTTTAGGCGTTCACAAATGTTTGATATGTGCCCCTTTAGTGATTCGGCAGACATCAAGCCGATAATCAAGTTTCTCCCGCACTCGGCGCAGCATGTCCCCATCAATGAGTTCGAAAGCATCGTTGATGCGAGCTCGCAGTTCTGGCACGTTTCTTGGTAGAGGAGGTTTAAACACTGAATCTTTCACATAACCCCACAGAAAGAAATCGCTTGGGGTTAAGTCGGGAGAGCGTGGAGGCCATGACATGAATTGCTGATCATGATCTCCACCGCGCCGAAAATTCAAAGCGTTTGACTTTGTCATCGGGTGTCAGGGCTTGTAGCAATTGTAAACGGTAAGGCTTCTGCTTTAGCCTTTTCCGTAAGATTTTCCAAACCGTCGGCTGTGGTACGTTTAGCTCCCTGCTTGCTTTATTCGTCGACTTCCGCGGGCTACGCGTGAAACTTGCCCGCACGCGTTCAACCGTTTCTTCGCTCACTGCAGGCCGACCCGTTGATTTCCCCTTACAGAGGCATCCAGAAGCTTTAAACTGCACATACCATCGCCGAATGGAGTTAGCAGTTGGTGGATCTTTGTTGAACTTCGTCCTGAAGTGTCGTTGCACTGTTATGACGGACTGATGTGAGTGCATTTCAAGCACGACATACGCTTTCTCGGCTCCTGTCGCCATTTTGTCTCACTGCGCTCTCGAGCGCTCTCGCGGCAGAAACCTGAAGTGCGGCTTCAGACGAACAAAACTTTATGAGTTTTTCTACGTATCTGTAGTGTGTCGTGACCATATGTCAATGAATGGAGCTACTGTGAATTTATGAAATCGCTTCAATCATTTGTAATAGCCCTGTATTTGTCCAATGACTACCCGTTTATCATCTGCGTTTCTTCTTGGTGTAGCAATTTTGATGGCCAGTAGTGTATTATTTCTGTGGATGTAATTAGATTTCAGACGGGGAAAGGCAGGTCGTTGGCTGCTGTTATGGACGATCGCTACTTTCTAAGGGTACTGTAGAGTGATGTGGCATATCTGATTAAATGTGAGGTGGAAATTACATTCTGAATTTGTGTGTTGATCTTAATGGTTCAAGTAATTATTGGTTTGATAATTATTTCATATTCAGATGATTGATTATCTTAGAGAACATCCTTTTCTTCACGGTTTGAAGCTATAAGCCGAGAGCAAACACACTATTCAATTGTTAGACAGCATCTTGTTAGATCATTGCGCAGTATTTAGTATTTAATGTTTGAATAGTAGATACCGAAATATCAGTTCACGTACGCTTAGTTTATGTAAGCACGTGTGTCTGTGACTATTCTGTTGAATATTTGTGATCAGATAGCGTTTCCAGTTTGCATTCTGTGACGTAAAAGACTGCGTTTTACTGCACAGCTGAATAGTTCAGGGGTTTAAGTAGCTGCCCGTGGTAGCTGTTTAGTTTATACCAAACACACACACACACAATAACATATACAAACAAGCACATACACACACATCTTACAACATGAACTGTGAGTTCGGAGATTTTTTCTAGCGATGATGTTATGTTGTGCTATGTCTCCTTATTAAAAAGCAAAGAAGGCAGAGTTTCATTACACGTGTATATTGCTCTTCAAGCGAAGCAACATGTAATTACACAACTCTATACCAATCCTAACTCACCGACTCCAAAATCAAAGCCATTTTCTTCTTTTTTCAGACAGACTGAAAACTCATACCTATTTCACATTTCACCTTTTCACATAAATATTTTTGGAATATTACATCAGTTAGGAAAGCAGACCATGCGAAATTGTTCGGTTTAATGCACAATTTTATATGCAATTTGTTAAGCCTGTTCAGTGCCTGACCGTTAGGGGAATGTGTCACATGCTAAACTGGTTAGCCAGTCTCGGACATGTTGAAGCTTGTAAACTTTCACTACGAGTTACCAGGATTGTTTCGTATGCTCCGGAATATTGAACCAGGAAATCACTACAGTGCTAATTGTCTCCACTGTAAACACAATAAAATCCAATAAATTAATGCACTTGTCTTTGATAAGTATCCTTTAGTTGAGGAGTACCAGAGTTTATACCGTTTCCATAACTTCAATAAAAGTTAAGCGGTAATTACGAATTTGGCGTACAAATCACAAACGAAACTTGCAGAACTGTTAGTGAGGACAAAAGCGTCTTTAGCTTGTTTACGTATTTGGCGAAGCGATCCCCGAAGGAGCGATTCATGATGTGAGCAAAGGCAGAGCGGCTGGCTGCAGGATTAACATTACCCGAGCTTCCTGACACCCACACTAATGAGCGCCTTATTGATCTCACACGGCCGTATACTGATTATACAACGTGCGAAGGTCGTGAAAGGTCGAAGACCCTTCTAACGAGATACAGAGAACTTGTTAACGAAGTTTTCATCTACTCTCCTATAGAAGGAATAACTGACAACATGGAAGACAGCAGTGGTTATTAAGATCTAATAACGTTCTAGAACACGATCCCCAAAATTTCCTATCAGACAGAGTGCGATAGTAGCTAGGAATTCTTCCAAATTCTGAAAAACTACATTCATTGCACAAAAAATTAGTTTCTTCCTTCTCTTTCACATGAACTGTGCAAGGTTTTTAATGTTTGAGACGTTATTGTCCAAACATTTTATTCACTTTGGTTAGAGAGCACAGCAGCTGGTTTCGTAAATTACGCAATAGGAAATAGTGCAACCAGCCACAAGTTTTTTTGAGATGATTTTATTCTACCATTACTAGTTTCTGGTCTAAGCCGATCATCAGATGGTAGTTTTGACTTTGAAATTTTTACATTTGTGTCCAACAATATGGCAAAGGTTTTGTGATGCATAGTTTACAAAAGGTTTTTTTACATTTGCGTCCTAAAATAAAAAAAGTTTTTGTGATTACATAGTTTCACACTTATATATCATTTATCATTTATTAATAATTATTTAGTAGGTCCCCTCTCCTCCTCACCTTCAGCCTCTTCCCATTCCCCTTTCCCCTTCCTCTCTCCTCTTTTCCACCAATCACGGTGTAATGCAATAAACGAAAGAGCCAGAAAAATATTCCAAGATGGCGGAACTAACCCACCGGTGTTAGTGGAAAATTAAACCCCTTTTTCCCACCTCTCCCCTCACGTATCACCGGCTAATCAAAAATTGAAGCAGAGCTCAAACTGGTGAAAATGTATTGATCATCAACTAATTCAGGGGCCGTTTTGAACTAGCTGAATTCAGAAGTACATGGTTTACTTCGTCGAGGGTAAACTAGAGGACCTAACGCCCAAAGGGACGCAGGACATGGTAATTGTTTCGGTAGTATGCTGCACAAGTTTCGTAAGACAGAAATATGATCTCCGTAAGGAATTGCCAAATTTATTTTGAGTGCGGCACGGCAACAAAACTTTGTTATAAATCTGTGTGTAGGATTATAATTTATGAAAATCCTCTATGGCGGTTAGAGGACGGCGTAATAATGAGGATGTATAAGGTGCACGATATTGTGAGAGCCTGTTACTCTTGTTTACCAGGTCCAAAATAAGGTGTCGTCTGCTACAAAGAAATTAAATCGCCCACAGAAAGGTGTAAGCACAGGGTGTATTGCTGTGAGAGGGTTTTGTTGTGTGTTGGATACAAACGTGTTACTGCTGTTCACCCACTGTTCGCAGTTGTTTCAGCGGCAGAAATTAAGTTTGGGTTATAGTCTAGCTGACAACGAGCTCTGTTAAAGAACCTTGAAAGTGTTACTTAATGAATGAGCAGCACCTGCGTAGTCTCTACACATTGCAGCAGCGTCTGCTCGTCTATACCGTTGCATCGTATCCCCAGTGATTGATGTGGGTCGCTTACTGTAAACGCCACTCCAGACTACTTATTTCGTTTGGTTTATGGACGTGCTGTCATTGAGCCCTTCATTAGAAAGAACACTAATTATTTACCTACTTAAACTTGACTTAGCAGTCGATTCTAACAATTACTCCTCCACAATTCTCATGAATATTCTGATAACTTACAGACTAAAACAGAAACAAAATAATGACAGCTATGAAGAGGAAGGACGTCCATTTTCCCCTGACCTTAATATATGTTGTTTCTGATGAGTTACACACATTTGTTTACGCCTTTCGTATTTCAGGCATCTTCTTTGAAGCACGAGATTTATTCCTAGATTTCAAGCCTGCTCAAGAAACTCATCGGCTGTGGAAACATATTCCTTCCTTCAACGAGGATGATAGGGACTTGGTAGCATTGTAGATTAAGTCTGGATACCGTGTAACAGTCTAGGTACTTCCTGGAGTGGCACAGAATTATCCTGCTAAATTCCCTTGATATTTTCTACGTATTTAAATTAAATATTCTGAAGGATTTTCATTTATGGTCAGTCATCTAACGATCAAATGTATGTTTTTAGTACAGGTAGGTCGTTCCACGCAGACGCTATAAGTAATGTCGTCTTCTTTGCAAACTATCCCTTCGAGACATCACTGGCACTATGAGGGAGCAATAAACGCTACGGTAGATCGCTAAGTCAGTGGTAACGACGTGGCCCACTAAATCTGAAGTTACGTTCAAATATTCAAATGTGTGTGAAATCTTATGGGACTTAACGGCTATGGTCATCAGTCCCTAAGCTTACACACTACCTAACCTAAATTATCCTAAGGACAAACACACACACCCATTCCCGAGGGAGGACTCGAACCTCCGCCGGGACCAGCCACGCAGTCCATGACTGCAGCGCCTGAGACCGCTCGGCTAATCCCGCTCGGCGAAGTTATGTCTAAGTTCTAATTTCACAGGAGACTAGCATTGTAAGTCTTATGCGACACAGTTACTGCGGTTTGGTTAGCTGAATGTGGCAAACAATTCACGTTCATATCATCCCATATGACACGAGAAAGCTATTCTTCGACTTCATTTCTTCGATAACACTCACACCCTATAGTGCACATGTGTTCGATCATCCGAGTTAACGGCGATCATCCTGGTTAACGGCGATTCGACTGAGCATGAAATGACTGTACTGAACAGACTGTAATCCACTCCAGAGAGTCAGGAAGTCAGAAATCTCATCCGATGTGGCGCACCAGTGCTACGACAAAATCATGGCACAGCCATATGAGCAGTTATGTGGTCTGGGGACTTGATACTACGTTAGTATCCGTACGGTCAGAATTCAATCACTTCCGGCGAAAGTTTGTAATAGGCACTGGTACATCCTATTTACCCCCTATTGCACCAAATGAATAACATACGATTCCTCCGTGGTTCCATAACCACGTTAAACGTGATTTCGCTTCGCTAAAGACTAAATGTTAGGTTGGGCCATAACATAGGCGAAAATGTCAGCATGCAGAAACTCAATCAGCATGCAGAAACTCTGTCACCACTAAACTTTCTTACGGTAGCATTTTTATTTTAGTTAAAGAACGGAACGGCTTGTAAGGTCACAGGGCACTTATTATATCTTTTAGTTCAGCTTGAAAAGTTGAACATATTGGTCTAGTTCACAGGATTTGACCCCTTCGTGACGACATAATGCCATCAATTCTTTGTTTGCTCAAGGTTACAAACTCCTCAAGCTCTCAACTTAGGGCGCGTGTCGGGGTTCCAATCCTGGCACGGCAGAATAATTTTCATAATGTCCTTTCAGACATTAGCATGAGCATACCTAACTATTGCTGGAATTTTTTTTTTATATTTAACGTCTGTTCATTCACTGTCAGTAACGATATGTGACGGCTTCGACTCCCAGAGAGACGCAGATCTTTACGTCACATCATTTCAGGTTCACACATGCCACTCCTACCTACTGGTGAAAAATAATTCGATAGTTAACGTGTCTTCTTGTGTAGTCAACAACGATATATGCGGGGTTCGATTACCAGCCATCACTGCGCTCTTCGTCACGTCACTTCAAGTTCAAACACACACACATCTCTTACCTGACGAAAGAAGTCTGTATTTAATGTCCATTCGTGGCTAGAATCCCAGGAAGACAGAAATTATTAATTTTCTCGTCACTGCCTTTCCAGACATGTCGCTGCTGCATTAGGTCATTTCAAGGCTGTTACTTGGTAATGAAATCATATGTAACATCTTTCGTGGTTAGTTAACGGGGACAACAGTCTCTGGATTGTTGTCCCGATCAAGTACAAAAATTTTCGTCGTGTAACTTAAAGTCCAGATTTTCTAAATGATACTAGCTAAAATGCGTTATATCACGTCTCTTTATGGTTAGTCAGCAATGACGATTAGTGCTGTATGAATAGCTTGGATGTTTAATGCCACTTTTTGTTGGATAACAACACAACAGGTGGTTTTCGAGCTGCACGTAGATCAGAGGTCTATCATGAAGATAGTGAAGTTATTAGTGATACTTTGTTGATGCTGGGGTTTCGATACAGCGCTTGAATACAACGCTTGACGCTGTTAATCATGGTTTTTATAAGCGGTTAGTTCATTAATCAGTTTCTGCAAAAGCACTCGGGAAGTGATCGGCCTTTAATATATGGATGGAAAATCTTTTAGAGAGGAGGAATTCAAGAATAACTGATTTGTTAGAGTCACGGTCATTATTAGTGTCAGGTAACACTTTACAAACGTAACTTCTTGTCATAAATTTATGTTATAAGTATTTTAAGGACAGTTTCAGGTATTCCCTGATATTTTTAGTATGGTGACATTAATTCATACATGGAGTTAACTGCCATACAGAGCATTGTTCTCTAGTAGTTACTTGTGCTAACGATTTTGTATAGTCAAGCGACTCTACTGAAACGAGATTAGAGGAGCTGCAAAACAGTTACGTTATGTGGGCTGCATGCTTATCAAGCGAAACGCAGATCATATCGTTCGGATACTTTTGAGCAAGACAGTATATAAAATTGTGTAAACACACACTGTGTAATGTACCATCTTCCTCCCCTCTCCTCTCTTCCAATCAGAGGATTTTAACAGCCATTAAGATGAGACAGCCATTCACAATGTAGCCCTGTCTTGGGCGTGCACAAAAGTATCCGAACGACCTCAAATATTTCTCAAAAAAATTATGCTTTGGCTATTACCACATCTAAAATACGATCATTACATGAAATGATGCCAAACATATTGTCAACTAGATTTTCATTACTGATTTCAAAAAATCGTTTATGGATTGGCTTGCTGGTCGCATCTGTGAAATTCACTGGATGCTATATATCATCCACTATGGAATAATAAAATGGGTACAAAATATAGTATCCATAAACATTTAAAAAATAACATTTGCTTATACAATGTAATTAATGAATTAGTAATACTTAGTGGTTGAACATGAGTTTTACTTTAAATACTCAACAAAAATTCAAAACATGCGAAACAAACTGTACTGTTGATTTATGTCCCTGTTGCTTATCTTCGTCATCAGATGGTATCATTTAAAATTTGATCTATGTATCATGTTTGGGGTAAGACATAACAGTGGCTCAAGTTAATTATTTACAACATCTACGATGCATGTCAAATGTCACAATATTCTAAAAGTCTAGTCTGTGTTGGAGTATCTTTTTATACAAGAAAGAAGAAGAGCGCGTGCACAGCCCCCGGCCACCTGAGTCTGCGAACACATCAGTAGTAGCACGGATGGACAGTTGGAGCTGACCCCCCGTCATTCTGCCCCTAGCTGAGCGCAGTGCTTGTGTAGAAGATATAATAACGAAGTTCATAGTTCACCTATCCCAGTACAGGAACATTCTCACCAGTATTTATTATCATATTATAGTGTCAGGGTAGTCAATGTTTTTTAACAGATAAAATAGCAAGAGCATAATTATTGTACTGTTCTAGATTGCACTGCTCTGTGGTATTAGATATTAAACAGGTATGTGTGCCTAGAGGATATATATTGTGGTGGTGCTGTTATACATTCTCAACCTCATATTTACATGTGTCTCCTTAAAAAGTGGATATTTGTGGATACTATGAGAAAATCAGTTAATTTGTAACTGTAAATAGTGTCATATGTTGGTGTACTTGCAGGGCATGAACTGTAATGGTGGTAGTTGTTAAACATTTAAAGTCCCATATCCATATCAGTATTCCTGAAAAGTGTTGGAAAACTGGTAGAATTCTAATAAATAGCCCCAAAACTGCAAATAGCACCAACTTTTGTTGTGGTGGCTGGGCACACAAGACATTAGTCATCATACATAGCAAAAAGTTCCACTGGATGCGATATTCTGGTGGAAATTGCAAATATCACCTGAATTTGCAGCTGCTGTTGTTGACTGACCGAAGTCCAGAGCACAAAACCGAGCGAGATGGCGCAGTGGTTAGACACTGGACTCGCATTCGGGAGGACGACGGTTCAATCCCGCGTCCGGCCATCCTGATTTAGGTTTTCCGTGATTTCCCTAAATCGCTCCAGGCAAATGCCGGGATGGTTCCTTTCAAAGGGCACGGCCGACTTCCTTCCCCGTCCTTCCCTAATCCGATGAGACCGATGACCTCGCTGTCTGGGCTCCTTCCCCAAAACCAACCAACCAACCAACCAACCAGAGCACAAATGCTAAATCTCACCTCATGATGATGGATACCCTACAAATGAAGGGGGGAGGGCCTGGTTGCAGGAGAACAATAGGAATACACTGCATGAGTGGGGGAGGGGAGACTGCCTTTTGTGAATTATAAACTATGGTCATTAAGATTAAACATAAATTACGACCATCAAGGTGACATCAGTATAGTTAAAAAGCATTCAGACACCTGTGTAAACATGAGCCCAATAGCACTACCAAGCGATCCTCTTTGGTCATAAATCATGGTAATTATAATCACAGCTGTGGGCCATTATCTAGATCCTTAACGAACAAAATTTACAGCCCAAATGACAGTGTTGTTTACATAGGGATCATTAAATTAGGTTATGGGAAGTGACTGTTTTTCTTATGTAAAGGGAGAAATGCACCCAGTGTTTCAGAAACAGTTTTGTTCCTCTACTTGCCTGACCGTAACACCAGAAGAATTGAACCCCTTGCAAGGTCGCTGCCATACTTGCCAACGAAGCTGTTGCAGGGCAGTACAGCAACATAATGCATCGCTGAATGCTACTTACTGACTGAGCTAAAGTGACAGCACATCTTTATGTACTATGGATAGTGTACACAGCAGTCCCTGTTTCTGGTCAGGGCACAACTCCAAATGCAGCTGTTAGTCTCATGCCGTTTACGGCAGCTGCTGCTAGTCTCCAACCAGTGGTGTGGGATGACACAGATCATTGCAAGGAGTACAATACTTGTTCTCGCGAAGGGGTTGCAATGTGCTTGGAGCACAATATGGTGATCTTCCTTATGGTGGTCAGATGCGGTCGATCAGAACCTTAACGACATTCATGTCAGCACTCACATTCCTAAGCAGTGCAATATCGGAGTATTATCACATCCAAATACCGCACAAATCTGGATATTGCACGATTTGACCAGCCAGCCAAATGGGAACCCACTATGATGACCCTTTAAGACTCAGTCAGGTGCTCATAAAACAGTCTTGCATGAATCAGTGGCATCCTCAAGTCCTTCACAGTGTATCACTCAATTCTGTCGCAATTTGCACCTCTTACATATGAGGATTCAACTGCCCCTACCTATATGTTTTATGCAATCAGCAATGCCTTCAAAAACCACTTGCGAAATTTTCATATATTCTCATTCGCTACGTACAAACTGTTAGCCCCACAGAAAAATAATGATCAGGACCTTTTTGTAGGAAATTTAATGTCTTTCAATTTTGTACCCGGGTATGGTTTTTGAACTATTTAAGAAAAACGCGTTTGAAGGTCACTTTCGTACATTTTTATCGAATAATTCGAAAACAACGGCCTCTAGCGAAAACGCATCCCAGTTAAAAATTCAACAACATCAAATTTCGTACAAAGATGTCCCGTTCACTGTTTCTGTAGTACTAATAGTTTGCGTGTAGTGAGCGAGAGAAAGTGAAAATTTTGCACGTGGTGTTCGAATGCGTTTCGGGTTTCATTAAACCCATAGTTAGAGGCAGTTTAATCACTCTGTATATCCTACCACGCCTTGTAATGACAATAAACACGAACAACACTAGTGGTCTCCGGTGGTCGTTCTACTTGTCACAAGGAATGGCATCTCTTAATCAGTTACATACCCATTGATGGTGTGTACGTGCACGAAGTTACACTGACCTGCGACCGTGTCTTCTAGGTGCCTCATCTTTTTGACAGGTAGATAGGGATACTACTGCAAGTCGTAGAGGCAAGCGGAATCATTCCTGTATGTGGCGACAGTATTTTCTGCCCAGCTGAGGTGGGCATCCAAAGCAACACGCCAGTTCTTCGCCGCATTCTGATGTCACCTACATTCAGAGTGGTAATAAGTAAAGATTCGCTGTTCGAGAGGGTACCCACGTCAAACGAGTGATTGTACGTCAATGAAACATTGTGGAAACATTTGTAAGGACATGCAGGAGGGAAATACCGAATAAACTATCGAAAGAAACACGTTTTAATTTCCACGCGAGATGGTAACATTTAGTAACTGCATACCGTGTGTATTTTCCAGGTTACAAACGTTGCTCAATGTGACGAGCATAGGCAGTCACAACAGCCTGGAACCGCACTAGAGATTGCTCTACTCCTTTCCTAAACAACGGTGGACCATGGAATGTTCTGCTGTCGTGACACAACTCGTGTGAAGCTTGAAGATCCCATATTGCGTGCAGCATTTTCAGACATGGCAACAGTAACTTGTTGAACAATTTGTGGCGCAGTTGGCTATCGGTATCTCCAGGGAACAATTCCCAAATCGCCAGCTAATTCGAACTTTTGAGTCACATTCTTCAACCCCGGGAAGGAAAGAGGACCTCTCCCTATTCCTGTAATGCATCGACGGCTGCGTAGAGCAGCATCACTATTGCTGCTGTTTTGATAAAACAGCTTTACGAGTAAAGCCATGCTCACCTTGCCTAGACTCATGCTGGCCGTCTGCAACTGCGATGCAACAGACGTTTGTGTTTCCGTCCTACGTCGACTTTCGAGTACCGATGCTTAACAGCAAGTCGTGACACTAAAAGTACTAGCATCGCAAATTAGCACAGTCCGAACATCATTCCTACACTGGCTCAAGTACAAAAGGTTTGATCATAATCACCCTTTACCAAAAGAATGGCCGATAACGTAGCTCTCATAGTGTGTCAAAGGAAAGGGCAAAAAAATGTAACCTTTCTTATGTATGCGGCATTATTTCTATAGGAATACGTAGGTAATAAGGTCTCTTGGTTATTTATGAACCTTCCTCACACTGACTTCCAACAGAACGTCGTATCTCCAGAGGATATGCAAATGTTTAAGAGTTTCCCGTATTTTTCCCCCTGTCCATGATGGCGCCATTCATCCCGTGGTTCTCTCATAGGCAACAAGAACAACAGGAACTACGCTACCACCAGCTCTTAACTACTGACTGAGCCCACGGCCAGCAGCACGGGTTGGGTCTCGCACGCCCTCCCCCATTAGCTCCCCTCAATTATGCAGAGGAAAGCCGCGACTCTGCCCGCCACGCCACGCGGCACTCCGCAGCCTGCAAGTTTACAGTCATACAGAGACTGGCTCGATTCCTGTCACCGGTAATCCTGAATTTGTTCGATTACCTGAAAAAATGGTAATAGAAGTAGTAGTAGGAATTTAGGAATTTTATTTCTTCATCTGTCAACACTGTGCAAGCCACCTGGCGGTGCGTGGCTGAGAGTACTTCAGGCTATATCGCAATTTAAGAACAACAAAAATAAGTTCTAGTTTGACAAGGATGGGACAAGTAGTCAGCCGTGGCCTTAAAGTAGGAACTGTAATAAATGAATTTGATGTGCCAAACCAAAATTTCGATTGTGTCATGCATCACATTCTATTTAAAATCCTTGGCGTATTTTTGGTAGTCAATTTAAAAATAACTGAGGCACGTGAATATTGTCTTTCTCCTTCTGTCCCCTTCAAATAAGAACGCATTTTCTTGTTACTGTATTCTACAGACTATAAGACACACCTTTTTCTCAGGTGCGTCTTATACTCGAAATTAATATAAAAATGTCCAGTGTTTGATTTAAAATTCCCGCCAGTCTTAAAAATGGCCATATATTCGATGCAGCGGGAAACATATCTCTATCTGGCAACACTGGATTCAACTGGCAGTATCAGCAAACCTATTAACATTAGTTGCATGATGCTATACGTGCCTCAGTTATTTTTCAATTGAGTAACAAAAATACATCAAGGATTTTAAATAGAAAGTGATACATGACACAATCGAAATATTGATTTAGCACATCAGATTCATTTATTACAGCCCCTACTGTCTTCCTCCCGCCCTCCCATACCAAACCGATAACACTGTATAGGCTATGATGCGTCATTGCAGCCGGCCGCTGTGGCCGAGCGATGAAGTGCGGACTGAGGTTTATCGGAATCTTATGGAATAATCAGTGTGGGAGGAAAGAGGATACTGAAATACTGACTTAAAATGAGACCGGTTTGAAGTTCGCTAACGCTTTGGATGGTGTGATGCGAAATATCATAGTAGGTACTTTAATAAAAGAAGAGTAGACATCTTTAAAAACGCAGTCACAGATGTTGGACAATCAGACATAGGTACAAGAAAGGTAACGCCAAAAAAAACTTGAGTAACCGAGGAAAGCTTCAACTGATCGACGAAAGGAAGAAGTACAAAAATTGTTCCGGGAAAAACTGGAATACAGCAATATAGACCACTTAGAAATGAAATAAGTAAGAAGCGCAGGGCATCCAAGGCGAAATGGCTGCAGGAAACATTTCAAGAAATCGAAAAAGAAATGATGGTCGAAAGAAGGACTAGTATCCACAAAGGTCAAAACAACCTTCGGTGAAATTAAAGCCGATGATGGTAACAGAGCGCAATAGGAATTCCTCTGTTAAACGCAGAAGAGAGAGTGGGTAGTTTTAAAGAATGCATCGAAGGCCTCTATGAGGGGAACAATTGTCTGATGACGTGATACACTGATAAGCCAAAACATTATGACCACTGCCCACTGCGAGGTCCGATATAGCACTGTGGCGTTGCTGGCACGTGACGCGGTAACAAAAATATGTAAGCGGAGCAGACACCGACGGGGGATCACCCTAGCGAAGATATGGGCTGCAATGGGAAATTCTGTTGGGATAAGCGACTCTGACAAAGGGCAAATTGTATTATGCAGTGCCTGTTTACCAGTATCTTGGAAACGGTGAAGCTGGTCGAATGTTCACGTGCTACGGTCGTAAGCATCTACGGAAAGAGGTATAAGCACTGTGAAACTACCACTAAGCGCTAAATACACTCATGCTCATAAATTAAGGATAATGGTGAAACAACTCTCTGGTGGCCGGTTTGTGGGTTTAAATCACCTCGGCGTATGACCATGCGGTGCATTTGACCTGCGGTCGTCACATGGTGGCGCAGGCAGCAGTCCACATATGCAGAGGCGTATTGGTGCATGTCAGAGTACGGTGCAGCGAGTAAGTGTGCAGACGTTTTTAGACGTGCTAATGGTGACTGTGTGTTGAAAATAGCTCAAAGAACACATATTGATGACGTTATGAGGGGTAGAATACTAGGGTGACTGGAGACTGGTCAAAGACAGCAAGTCATAGCGTGGACCCTCCGTGTGCCACAAAGTGTGATCTCAAGGTTATGGCAATGATTCCAGCAGACAGGAAACGTGTCCAGGCGCTACAGTATGGGACGTCCACGGTGTACAACACCACAAGAATATATCTCACCATTAGTGCACGCAGACGGCCACGGAGTACTGCAAGTAGCCTTACTCGGGACCTTACCGCAGCCACTGCAACAGTTGTCTCCAGGCACAGTCTACAGACGACTGGACAGACATGATTTATTCGCCCGGAGACCTGCGAGGCGCATTCCACTGACCCCTGGTCACAGGAGAGCCCGTAAAGCCTGGTGTCAAGAACTCAGTACATGGTCACTGGAACAGTGGTCCCAGGTTATGTTCACGGACGAGTCCAGGTATAGTCTGAACAATGATTCTCGCCGGGTTTTCATCTGGCGTGAACCACGAACCAGATACCAACCCCTTAATGTCCTTGACAGGGACCTGTATGGAGGTCGTGTTTTGATGGTGTGGGGTGGGATTAAGATTGGTGCACGTACACCCCTGCATGTCTTTGACAGAGGAATTGTAACAGGTCAGTTGTATCGGGACGTCATTTTGCACCAGTACATCCACCTTTTCAGGGCTGCAGTGGGTCCCACCTTCCTCCTGATTGATGATAACTCACGGACCCACTGAGCTGCCATCATGGAGGAGTACCTTGAAACAGAAGATATCAGGCGAATGGAGTGGCCTGCCTCTTCTCCAGACCTAAACCGCATTGAGCACGTCTGGGATGCTCTCGGTCGACGTATCGCTGCATGTCTTCAAACCCCTAGGACACTTCAGGAGCTCCGACAGGCACTGGTGCAAGAACGGGAGGCTATACCCATACAGCTGCTCGACCACCTGATCCAGAGTATGCCAACCCGTTGTGCGAGCTGTGAACGTGTGCATAGTGACCATATCCCATATTTATGTCGGGGTACATGCGCAGGAAACAGTGGCGTTTTGTAGTACATGTATTTCGGGTCGGTTTTCTCAACTTATCACCAATACCAAGGACTTACAGATCTGTTTCGTGTGTGTTCCCTATGTGCCTATGCTATTAGCGCCAGTTTTGTGTAGTGCAATATTTTGTGGCACCACATTCTGCAATTATCCTTAATTTATGAGCATGAGTGTAGTTGGACGTCCTTTAATCTTCACAGAACGTGAGGTTCGGAGGTTTGTCTGCTCGGTATAGGAGTATAGATAGTCAGCTGTGGCATCGCTGCCGAAAGAGCACAATGCTGGTGCACGCACAAGTTTTTCGGAGCACACCGTTCGTCTTGCTGCTCCGCAGCAGACCACCCCTACGTGTTCACATGTTGACCCAATAAACTCGTCAGTTACGATTGCAGTGCGCATGGGACCATCGGGATTCGACCGTCGATCACTGGAAACGTGTCGGTCCTTCGGGTGTATCACATTTTTGCTACATTTTAGGTCGACGGCCGTCTCCACAAACACCGTAATCGAGGGGAACGTCGGCTCGAAACGTGCAGCGCGCCACGGATACAGGCTGGTGGAAGCAGTATTATGCTATGAGAGACATTCTCCTGCGCTTGCATGGGACCTATGGTAGTAATCGAAGACACGCTAACAGCTACGAACCACTTGCATTATTTCATGCTTGACGCCTTCCCCGAGGGCGATGTCATCTTTCATCAGTATAACTGATTCCTCGACTTGCGCCATAGGGTGGTGGGGTTTCGGGTTCCGCTGGATAGGTCAGGAGTCCACTACACGCAGCAAGCGGCTACACGGGTAGCAGGGGTTGTGTGGCGTGGACTGGGCGGTTTTTTAGGTTAGATGGCCTTGGGCAAGTACAGAAAGGGCAACAGCCTCAACGGGTGCGGGGCAAAGTCAGGACATGTGGGGACCAAGCAGCAATCGGTATTGTAATTGTAAACTGTCGAAGCTGCGTTGGTAAAGTATCGGAACTTCAAGCGCTGATAGAAAGCACCGAAGCTGAAATCGTTATAGATACAGAAAGCTGGCTTAAGCCAGAGGTAAATTCTGCCGAAATTTTTGCAAAGGCACCGACGGTGTTTAGAAAGGATAGACTGCATGCAACTGGTGGTGGAGTGTTCGTCGCTGTTAGTAGTAGTTTATCCTGTAGTGAAGTAGAAGTGGATAGTTCCTGTGAATTATTATGGGTGGAGGTTACACTCAACAACCGAGCTAGGTTAATAATTGGCTCCTTTTACCGACCTCCCGACTCAGCAGCATTAGTGGCAGAACAACTGAGAGAAAATTTGGAATACATTTCACATAAATTTTCTCAGCATGTTATAGTCTTAGGTGGAGATTTCAATTTACCAGATATAGACTGGGACACTCAGATGTTTAGGACGGGTGGTAGGGACAGAGCATCGAGTGACATTATACTGAGTGCACTATCCGAAAATTACCTCGAGCAATTAAACTGAGAACCGACTCGTGGAGATAACATCTTGGACCTACTGATAACAAACAGACCCGAACTTTTCGACTCTGTATGTGCAGAACAGGGAATCAGTGATCATAAGGCCGTTGCAGCATTCCTGAATATGGAAGTTAATAGGAATATAAAAAAAGGGAGGAAGGTTTATCTGTTTAGCAAGAGTAATAGAAGGCAGATTTCAGTCTACCTAACAGATCAAAACGAAAATTTCTGTTCCGACACTGACAATGTTGAGTGTTTATGGAAGAAGTTCAAGGCAATCGTAAAATGTGTTTTACAGGTACGTTCCGAGTAAAACTGTGAGGGACGGGAAAAACCCATCGTGGTACAACAACAAAGTTAGGAAACTACTGCGTAAGCAAAGAGAGCTTCACTCCAACTTTAAACGCAGCCAAAACCTCTCAGACAAACAGAAGCTAAACGATGTCAAAGTTAGCGTAAGGAGGGCTATGCGTGAAGCGTTCAGTGAATTCGGAAGTAAAATTCTATATACCGACTTGACACAAAATCCTAGGAAGTTCTGGTATTACGTTAAATCAGTAAGTGGCTCGAAACAGCATATCCAGACACTCTGGGATGACGATGGCATTGAAACAGAGGATGACACGCATAAAGCTGAAATACTAAACACCTTTTTCCAAAGCTGTTTCACAGAGGAAGACCGTACTGCAGTTCCCTCTCTAAATCCTCGCACAAACGAAAAAATGGCTGACATCGAAATAAGTGTCCAAGGAATAGAATAGCAACTGGAATCACTCAATAGAGGAAAGTCCACTGGACCTGACGGGATACCAATTCGATTCTACACAGAGTACGCGAAAGAACTTGCCCCCCTTCTAACAGCCGTGTACCGCAAGTCTCTAGAGGAACGGAGGGTTCCAAATGATTGGAAAAGAGCACAGGTAGTCCCAGTCTTCAAGAAGGGTCGTCGAGCAGATGCGCAAAACTATAGACCTATATCTCTGACGTCGATCTGTTGTAGAATTTTAGAACGTTTTTTGCTCGAGTATCATGTCGTTTTTGGAAACCCAGAATCTACTATGTAGGAATCAACATGGATTCCGGAAACAGCGATCGTGTGAGACCCAACTCGCTTTATTTGTTCATGAGACCCAGAAAATATTAGATACAGGCTCCCAGGTAGATGCTATTTTTCTTGACTTCTGGAAGGCGTTGATACAGTTCCGCACTGTCGCCTGATAAACAAAGTAAGAGCCTACGGAATATCAGACCAGCTGTGTGGCTGGATTGAAGAGTTTTTAGCGAACAGAACACAGCATGTTGTTCTCAATGGAGAGGCGTCTACAGACGTTAAAGTAACTTCTGGCGAGCCACAGGGGAGTGTTATGGGACCATTGCTTTTCACAATATATATAAATGACCTAGTAGATAATGTCGGAAGTTCCATGCGGCTTTTCGCGGATGATGCTGTAGTATACAGAGAAGTTGCAGCATTAGAAAATTGTAGCGAAATGCAGGAAGATCTGCAGCGGATAGGCACTTGGTGCAGGGAGTGGCAACTGACCCTTAACATAGACAAATGTAATGTATTGCGAATACACAGAAAGAAGGATCCTTTATTGTATGATTATATGATAGCGGAACAAACACTGGTAGAAGTTACTTCTGTAAAATATCTGGGAGTATGCGTGCGGAACGATTTGAAGTGGAATGATCATATAAAATTAATTGTTGGTAAGGCGGGTACCAGGTTGAGATTCATTGGGAGAGTCCTTAGAAAATGTAGTCCATCAACAAAGGAGGTGGCTTACAAAACACTCGTTCGACCTATACTTGAGTATTGCTCATCAGTGTGGGATCCGTACCAGATCGGGCTGACGGAGGAGATAGAGAAGATCCAAAGAAGAGCGGCGCGTTTCGTCACAGGGTTATTTGGTAACCGTGATAGCGTTACGGAGATGTTTAACAAACTCAAGTGGCAGACTCTGCAAGAGAGGCGCTCTGCATCGCGGTGTAGCTTGCTCGCCAGGTTTCGAGAGGGTGCGTTTCTGCATGAGGTACCGAATATATTGCTTCCCCCTACTTATACCTCCCGAGGAGATCACGAATGTAAAATTAGAGAGATTAGAGCGCGCACGGAGGCTTTCAGACAGTCGTTCTTCCCGCGAACCATACGCGACTGGAACAGGAAAGGGAGGTAATGACAGTGGCACGTAAAGTGCCCTCCGCCACACACCGTTGGGTGGCTTGCGGAGTATAAACGTAGATGTAGATGTAGATGTAGATGTCCGTGTTTGGGAACCAAAACAGTGTTACAGTGGTCGGAGGAGCATCGCAGTGGACTCACGTTAATGTCGCGGCGGACCAAATTCGCCTGCTGTAAATCCTATGGAATCCCTCTGTGTCGCTATCGGGTGCCATCACCGAGCACGTAAATCAGTGTAACGTTATTTATGCGAATTACATGACCAGCGCCCCCCTCTAATGCCACATACCTTCACAAACCTACCAACAAACTGTCGGCTTCCTGATATGCAGGATCACTGACGTATTTCGTTTCAAAGATGGACAAACAAGCTATATATAAGATGGTAATAATGTTTTGAGCCTTCAGTGTAGAAGAAGAAATTGGAGCCGATGAGGAAGCCATAGTGGATCCCGTACCCCTCTGGAAGATATGAATTCAAATCAGTGGGGTAAATAGTTAACAAACGACTATCCAAGTTGGTCTGTAGAATTTATGAGACTGGCGATGTACTACCAGGCCCCTAGAAAAGCATCATCCACACAATTCCGAAGACTGCAAGAGCCGAAAAGTGCTAGAATTACCGCACAATCAGCTTAACAGCTCATGAATCCAAGTTGCTGACAAGAGTGATATCTAGAAGATTGGAAAAGAAAATGGAGGATGTGTTAGATGAGGATCAGTTTGGCTTCAGGAAAGGTAAAGCCACCAGAGAGGCACTTCTGACGTAGCGGTTGATAATGGGAGCAAGACTGAAGAAAAATCAAAATGTGCTATAGGATTTATCGACATGGAAAACGTTCAACGATGTGAAATAGTGCAAGCTGAGAAAATTGAAGTAAGCTATACGTAAAGACAGGTGATATACAATATGTACACGAACCAAGAGGGAACAATAAGATTGGAAGGTCAAGAACGAAGTTTCAAGTTAAAAAGGGAGTATATATCGAAGAAGCAATAACAGAAATAAAATAAGTTCAAGAGTCAGATCAAAAATCAAGGTGGCAGGATATCGTTGTTAAGATTCGCTAATGACTTTCCTATCCTCAGTGAACGTGAAGAAGAATTACAGTATCTGTTGAATGGAATGGACGTTCTAATGAGAAGAGAATGTCGATTGAGAGTAAACCGAAAAAAGACAAATGTCATGAGAAGTAGCTGAAATAAAAACGGCGTGAGACTTAACATAAATTCGTGATCTCGAAGAAGACGATGTTAGGGAAGTCTGCTACCTTGGAAGCAAAACAACCCATGATGGACGGAGCATGGACAACGTAAAAAGCAAACTAGCACAGGCAAAGAGTGCAGTCATGGCCAAGAGAAGTCTAAGACTTAGGCCTTAATTTGAAGAGAATGCACGTTTGGAGCACAGCATTGTATGGTAATGAAACACGGTGAGTAGAAAAACCGGAACAAAACGGAATTGAGGCGTTTGACATGTTGTGCTAAAGAAGAATGTTGAAAATGAGATAGATTGATAAGATACGGAACGAAGGTGTTCTCCCCAGAATCGGCGAAGGAAACAGTGACATGAAGAAGAAACAGAATGTTAGGACATACGTAAAGGGGTCAGGGAATAACCTCCATGGTATTAGAAGGAACTGTAATGGATAAATCATTGGAAAGAATGTAGTGAAAGTGTTGCATTCAGTACGTCAGAAAACATGGAGAACCCAACAGCAGGAAAGAGAGCAGGAAAAATAAATTATGGAAAATATTCAAAAACATGGGAGTGCCAGATAACCCTGTTTACACTACTGGCCATTAAAATTGCTACGCCAAGAAGAAATGCAGATGATCAACGGGTATTCATTGGACAAATACACTCCTGGAAATGGAAAAAAGAACACATTGACACCGGTGTGTCAGACCCACCATACTTGCTCCTGACACTGCGAGAGGGCTGTACAAGCAATGATCACACGCACGGCACAGCGGACACACCAGGAACCGCGGTGTTGGCCGTCGAATGGCGCTAGCTGCGCAGCATTTGTACACCGCCGCCGTCAGTGTCAGCCAGTTTGCCGTGGCATACGGAGCTCCATCGCAGTCTTTAACACTGGTAGCATGCCGCGACAGCGTGGACGTGAACCGTATGTGCAGTTGACGGACTTTGAGTGAGGGCGTATAGTGGGCATGCGGGAGGCCGGGTGGACGTACCGCCGAATTGCTCAACACGTGGGGCGTGAGGTCTCCACAGTACATCGATGTTGTCGCCAGTGGTCGGCGGAAGGTGCACGTGCCCGTCGACCTGGGACCGGACCGCAGCGACGCACGGATGCACGCCAAGACCGTAGGATCCTACGCAGTGCCGTAGGGGACCGCACCGCCACTTCCCAGCAAATTAGGGACACTGTTGCTCCTGGGGTATCGGCGAGGACCATTCGCAACCGTCTCCATGAAGCTGGGCTACGGTCCCGTACACCGTTAGGCCGTCTTCCGCTCACGCCCCAACATCGTGCAGCCCGCCTCCAGTGGTGTCGCGACAGGCGTGAATGGAGACGGATGGAGACGTGTCGTCTTCAGCGATGAGAGTCGTTTCTGCCTTGGTGCCAATGATGGTCGTATGCGTGTTTGGCGCCGTGCAGGTGAGCGCCACAATCAGGACTGCATACGACCGAGGCACACAGGGCCAACACCCGGCATCATGGTGTGGGGAGCGATCTCCTACACTGGCCGTACACCACTGGTGATCGTCGAGGGGACACTGAATAGTGCACGGTACATCCAAACCGTCATCGAACCCATCGTTCTACCATTCCTAGACCGGCAAGGGAACTTGCTGTTCCAACAGGACAATGCACGTCCGCATGTATCCCGTGCCACCCGACGTGCTCTAGAAGGTGTAAGTCAACTACCCTGGCCAGCAAGATCTCCGGATCTGTCGCCCATTGAGCATGTTTGGGACTGGATGAAGCGTCGTCTCACGCGGTCTGCACGTCCAGCACGAACGCTGGTCCAACTGAGGCGCCAGGTGGAAATGGCATGGCAAGCCGTTCCACAGGACTACATCCAGCATCTCTACGATCGTCTCCATGGGAGAACAGCAGCCTGCATTGCTGCGAAAGGTGGATATACACTGTACTAGTGCCGACATTGTGCATGCTCTGTTGCCTGTGTCTATGTGCCTGTGGTTCTGTCAGTGTGATCATGTGATGTATCTGACCCCAGGAATGTGTCAATAAAGTTTCCCCTTCCTGGGACAATGAATTCACGGTGTTCTTATTTCAATTTCCAGGAGTGTATATTATACTAGAACTGATATGTGATTACAAAAAAAAATGGCTCTGAGCACTATGGGACTTAACATCTATGGTCATCAGTCCCCTAGAACTTAGAACTACTTAAACCTAACTAACCTAAGACATCACACAACACCCAGCCATCACGAGGCAGAGAAAATCCCTGACCCCGCCGGGAATCGAACCCGGGAACCCGGGGATATGTGATTACATTTTCACGCAATTTGGGTGCACAGATACTGAGAAATCAGTACCCAGAACAACCACTTCTGGCCGTAATAACGGCCTGGATACGCCTAGGCGTTGAGCCAAACAGAGCTTGGATGGCGTGTACAGGTACAGCTGCCCATGCAGCTTCAACATGATACCACAGTTCATCAAGAGTAGTGACTGGCGTATTATGACGAGCCAGTTTGTCGGCCACCACTGACCAGACGCTTTCAATTGGTGAGAGATCTGGAGAATGTGCTGGTCAGGGCAGCAGTCGAACATTTTCTGTATCCAGAAAGGTCCGTACAAGACCTGCAACATGCGGTCGTGCATTATCCTACTGAAATGTAGGGTTCGCAGGGATAGAATGAAGAGTAGAGCCACGGGTAGTAACACATCTGAAATGTAATGGCCACTGTTCAAAGTGCTGTCAATGCGAACAAGAGGTGACCGAGACGTGTAACCAATGGCACCCCATACCATCACGCCGGGTGATAAGCCAGTAAGGCGATGACGAATACACGCTTCCAATGTGCGTTCACCGCGATGTCGCCAAACACGGATGCGAGCATCATGATGCTCCAAACAGAACCTGGATTCACTCGAAAAAATGACGTTTTGCCATTCGTGCACCCAGGTTCGTCGTTGACTACACCATCGCAGGCGCTTCTGTCTGTGATGCAGAGTCAAGGGTAACCGCAGCCATGGTCTCCGGACTGATAGCCCTTGCTGCTGCAAACGTCGTCGAACTGTTCGTGCAGATGGTTGTTGTCCTGCAAATGTACCCATCTGTTGACTCAGGGATCGAGACGTGGCTGCACGATCCGTTACAGCCATGGGCATAAGATGCTTGTCATCTCGACTGCTAGTGATACGGGGCCGTTGGGATCCAGCTCATCGCTCCGTATTACCCTCCCGAACCCACCGATTCCATATTCTGCTAACAGTCATAGGATCTCGACCAACGGGAGCAGCACTGTCGCGATACGATAAACTACAATCGCGATAGGCTACAATCCATCCTTTGTCAAAGTCGGAAACGTGATGGTACGCATTTCTCCTCCTCACACGAGGCATCACAAAAACGTTTCACCAGGCAACACCGGTCAACTGCTGTTCGTGTTTGAGAAATCGTTCGGAAACTTTCCTCATGTCAGCACGTTGTAGGTGTCGCCACCGACGCCAACCTTGTGTGAATGCTCTGAAAAGCTAATCATTTGTATATTACAGCATCTTCTTCCTGTCGGTTAAATTTCGTGTCTGTAGGACGTCATCTTCGTGGTGTAGCAATTTTAATGGTCAGTAGTGTAGCTCATACGGAATTTATACTCTGACCAAGAGGCCATAGTGAGAAACATATACGGAGCAACTAAAAGGATCAAGTTTCAGAAAAGAGGAAAGGCTGCATACTGTCACCTTATTTATTCAATCTGTATGCAAAGCAAATTATGAGGAATATCAGGTTAGATGAAGAATTGACAGAAATTAACATAGCTGGGATAAATGTAAATAACCTTATATATGCAGAACAACATAACTGATGATGGTCGAAGTAGAGAGGATATAAAATGTAGACTGACAATGACAAGGAAAGCGGTTTTGAAGAAGAGAAATTTGTTAACATCGAGTATAGATTTAAGTGTCAGGAAGTCGTTTCTGAAAGTAATTGTATGGAGTGCAGCCATGTATGGAAGTGAAACATGGACGATAAATAGTTTAAACAAGAAGAGAATAGAAGCTTTCGAAATGTGGTGCTACAGAAGAATGCTGAAGATTAGATGGGTAGATCACATAACTAATGAGGAGGTATTGAATAGAATTGGGGAGAAGAGAAATTTGTGGCACAACTTGACTAGAAGAAGGGATCGGTTGGTAGGGCATATTCTGAGGCATCAAGGGATCACCAATTTAGTATTGGAAGGCAGCGTGGAGGGTAAAAAATCGTAGAGGGAGACCAAGAGATGAATACACTAAACAGATTCATAAGGATGTAGGTTGCAGTAGGTAGTGGGGGATGAAGAAGCTTGCACAGGATAGAGTAGCATGGAGAGCTGCATCAAACCAGTCTCTGGACTGAAGACCACAACAACAACAATGCAGATGAAACCATACTCACGATAAAAAGTGAACAACACTTAATGACTCTTACTGAAGGCGAAATGAGAAAGTGGAAAGGCTGCTCTAATACTGAATGTCTAGAAAACGAAAATTATGGTATCTACACCTATCATTTTGTGGCATATACGAGGAGAAACATTGGAGGTAGTTTCTATGTTCAATTATCTCGCCCCAAGATTTCTGCTGATCACGAGAAGCTTGTTTCTTGGCAGAAAGGCAATGTCCGACCTTGACAGTGTTTTATGGAGCAGAGACATAACTTGAACAACAAAGATCCGTATTGCTATAGTCTTTTCAGTTGTGATTTAAGGATGTGAAATTTGGACCATAAGAAAGGCTGAACGTTGTAGAATAGACACCTTTGAATAGTGGAGTTCGAGGAAAATCCCTAGAGTTACTAGAGTTACTTGGGCCGCAAAGAGAACGAACAGGTTGGTGTTATAGCCAGTAAAACCAGACTGATCCTTGGAGCGTCTGATACTGAAATGAAAACTGACCTACTTTGGGCACCTAATAAGAAAACATGATTAGCTGAAAAACACGTTAATGCTGCGGAAAATTGCAGGCACAAGGAGAAGAGGGCGGCAACGGATGAGCTGGATAGACGGCATCGCAGAAGTGATGGATTCCAACTGCAAAGTCTGCGGGAGAAAATGCAGGACAGGAGAAATCGGCGTGCCTTAGTTGCCGGAGTCACAGACAGTCGGAGTCGACTAAAGGAAGAGAGAAAGAGAGACAGAGAGAGACAGAAACAAAGAGAGATAGAGGGAGGGAGAGAGCAAACGACAAGAACTGTAGAGAGAGGCAGAGATTGGAAAACATCCAGCAAATAAGCTCTAAGACAAAAAGCGACGTACTAGAAGGAATCATTCGAACGGGATGGAAATCAGTAGTGATGTACGTAGACAGACAAACAAGTGATTAAAATTTAAGCTTCACAAATTGAGCAAGTCAATAACGCATTGGTCCATACCTAGTCCTTATGCAAGCAGTTATTTGGCTAGGCATTGAATGATACAGTTGTTGGAGGTCCTCTGAGGAATATCGTGCTAAATTCTGTCCAATTGGCGCATTAGGTCGTCGAAATCCCGAGCTGGCTGGAAGGCCCTGTCCACAACGCTACAAACATTCTCAGTTGGGGGGAGATGAAGAGCCCTTCTGGCCAGGACTGGCAAGCACGAAGCCAAGCAGTAGAAACTCCCGCCGTTTGCGGGCGGGAATTATCTTCCTGTAACGTAAACCAAGTATGGCTTGCTATGAATAGCAATAAAACGAGGTGTAGAATATCGTCTACGTACCGCCGTGCTTGAAGCGAGTGAGAATGCCGGGGCTTACCCCATTTCACTACTGCCCGCGCCATTTCGTCATAACGCGCTTGTGCCTAACGTACAGAGGCCTGCACCATAATACATGAGCGAAATTAACAACTAAAATAACCTCTCCAAACTTCGTCAGTGCATCCTTAACTGTATTGATGTTAACATTGTAAAGTCTCTGAATGATGAAATGAATATGTTAGGAAAAAATATACGACCTTAATAAAAAAAAATTGCGCTGAAAAAAAAACAACAAAACGAAAAGCTGTTCATCATATTAATTGGCGTTTTTACCAAAAATTGAATCCGGTAAACATTATTCTCACAAAACTGAAAACATGTTTATAGCGTGACACCTATAAGCTATCTCTATTAGTTTTCAAGTTACTGGCCAAGAACCAAATTTGGAACGAAAATGTCCTCATTCATGGTAGATGGTAATTGTTCAACGACAGAGCTGTTAAGTACACTATTGGCCATTAAAATTGCTACACCACGAAGATGACGTGCTACAGACGCGAAATTTAACCGACAGGAAGAAGATGCTGTGATATCCAAATGATTAGCTTTTCAGAGCATTCATACAAGGTTGGCGCCGGTGGCGACACCTACAACGTGCTGACATGAGGAAAGTTTCCGAACGATTTCTCAAACACGAACAGCAGTTGACCGGTGTTGCCTGGTGAAACGTTGTTGTGATGCCTCGTGTAAGGAGGAGAAATGCGTAGCATGACGTTTCCGACTTTCACAAAGGTCGGATTGTAGCCTATCGCGATTGTGGTTTATCGTATCGCGACA
This sequence comes from Schistocerca serialis cubense, assembly GCF_023864345.2. NCBI lineage: Eukaryota > Metazoa > Arthropoda > Insecta > Orthoptera > Acrididae > Schistocerca > Schistocerca serialis. The sequence goes on from NC_064641.1 coordinate 262,557,957, forward strand.
TTGCTGCTCGCGTTGATAGAGATCCAATGACTGTTAGCAGAATACGGAATCGATGGGTTCAGGAGGGTAATACAGAACGCCATGCTGGATCCCAACGGCCCCATATCACTAGCAGTCGAGATGACAGGTATCTTATCCGATGGCTGTAACGGATCGTGCAACCACGTCTCGATCCCTGAGTCAACAGATGGGGACGTTTGAAAGACAACAACCATCTGCACGAACAGTTCGACGACGTTTGCAGCTGCATAAAGTATCAGCTCTGAGACCATGGCTGCTGTTACCTTTGACGCTGCATCACAGACAGGAGCGCCTGCGATGGTGTAGTCAACGACGAACCTGGGTGCACGAATGGCAAAACGTCATTTTTTTCGGATGAATCCAGGTTCTGTTTACAGCATCATGATGTTTGGCGACATCGCTGTGAAAGCACATTGGAAGCGTGTATTCGTCATCGCCATTCTGGCGTATCAACTGGCGTGATTGTATGGGGTGCCATTGGTTACACGTCTCGGTCACCTCTTGTTTGCATCGACGGGACTTTGAACAGCGGAAGTTACATTTCAAATGTGTTACTACCCGTGGCTCTATCCTTCATTCAATAGCTGCGAAACCCTACATTTCAGCAGGATAATGCACGACCGCATGTTGCAGGTCCTTTACGGGCCTTTCTGGATACAGAAAATTTTCGACTGCTGCCCTGACCAGCAAATTCTCCAGATCTCCCACCAATTGAAAACGTCTGGTCAACGGAGGCCGAGCAACTGGCTCGTCACAATACGCCAGTCACTACTCTTGAACTGTGGTATCGTGTTGAAACTGCATGCGCAGCTAGCTGTACCTGTACACGCCATCCAAGCTCTGTTTGACTCAATGGGCAGGCGTATCAAGGTCATTATTACGTTCAGAGTTGGTTGTTCTGGGTACTGATTTTTCAGGATCTATGCACCCACAGTAGTTGAAAATGTAATCACATGTCAGTTCTAGTATAATATATTTGTCCAATGAATACCCTTTTATGATCTACATTTCTTCTTGATGTAGCAATTTTAATGGTCAGTAGTGTAATACGCGTTCGAGAAGGGGGCCATTTAGATACTGCTACCTGCACTGATAGCATATGTTCCGTTTGGCAGTCGATTGCGCCGCAATATATAGCGTGACAATTATTGAACTATAGGAAATAAAATCTTCGTAACTTCTGAACGGTTTCAGTGAGCACATTAATGGGGACTTGAAGAATGGAAATTATGGGTAGTAGTTCTCCATCGCTTTCTCGCTGACCGCAGAAATGGTTTTCAGGCGCTTGTAAATGGCGAAGGTAGACGTAATGTACGCACAGACGATTTAAGAGCCTTTTCATACTGATATAGAGAAGTGTCGACCCGCCGCTCCGCACGCCGGCACTCCACACATCACCGCTGGCCGTCGGGCCATATGGAGTGCGACAGTCAGGCTGGTATACCACCACTGTCCGGCCGTCTCCAGATACGTCTTCGCTGGTCAACGGGACTCAGTTCGAAGCGGGACTCATCACTGTAGACAGTTCTACTCAAGCGAATGAGATTCCAGGCGGAAGACGCGTCTGGAGACGCGCCGAACAACACTGGGATACCAACTTGACTGTCACCCAACATACGGTCTAACCACCAGGCGTGAGTGTCTGCGGTGCCATTTATTTTCATATCAGTACCACTTTGGCAGTAATCCGTGGCACCCTTACAGTAGGGCGGTACGTCAATGATATTCTAAGCCCCGTTTTATTGCCCATTATTTCAGCAAGATAATGCCCCCCGCACATGGCGAGAGTTTCTGCTGTTTGTGTTCATATTTGCCAGATCCTCCCTTGTCCAGCAAGGTCGTTGGATCTCACCCCAATTGCGAACATTAGGGGCATCATGGGCAGGGCTCTCCGACCATCTCAGAATTTTGTCGATCTCATGCGCCAATTGGACAGAATTTGGCATCATACGCCTTAGCCCATCCAAAAGTATCAGTCAATGTCAAGCCGAACAACTGCTTGCGTAAGAGCTAGAATTGAACTAACGCATTACTGACTTGCTGAATTTGTGAAACTCTTTCTCTCGAATGAATCATCCAACTTATCTTTTAATCATTTGATTGTGTATACATGTACATCACACATTGTCAGTTTCCAACCATTCCTATAATTCCTTCGTGGTGCATCGTGGGTTTTTTTTTTCTTAGAGTGTGATTGCGGACGTTGGGTGCGCGGTTGGCGTAAGAGAGGAATAGAGAATTCGTGGCGGGCTGCAGTAAGCGAGTCAGAAGTCTGTTGACTCAAAAACAACAGTTTTGCAAATACGTTTTTTTTTTTTTAATTTTACTATCGTCGCCGGATTCAGACAACGATACCGAGACAAACGCAACAGCGTTGACCATCCATTTCGAAACCGCTTCGCGAGCAGCGTAGACGACATATGAGTTCGATTTTGGAAATTTGTGGTAAGATTCTATGGGAGCAAACTGTTAAGGTCACCAGTCCCTAGGCTTACACACTAATTAACCTAACTTTAACTTACGCTAAGGACAGCACACACACCCATGGCAGAGGGAGGACTCGAACCTTCGATGGGCGAAGCCTCACGAACCGTGACAAGACGCCCCAGACAGCACGGCTACGCCGCGCGGCACGTGAGTTGGCGAAACCCTCTGGTGGCGTAGACAAGGAGCATAGTGAGTGTGCGTTCCTCGACCAGTTCAGTTCAGGTATTCAAGCTTTCCGGTTGCCGACGTTCCAATTGCACGCTTATTCTAGGTTATTCTTTTGGTTTGTGAACCTGGTTTTGTTCGCACGCTATTGACGATTCCTTTGGATTTGCATTTGCTTTTCTTCTCGGTCTGCCTTTTTAGATCGGTTTTCGGCTTACCGTCATGCACTCTGTTCTTCTAGGCCACTTATCGCTTTCTCTGAAACCTCCAGGGCACTCCAACTCCGTAGTGCTTTATTTGAAGTAGCAACGAGGCTGACTCTCTGGTGCAAAGCAACCCTTAACGATGGATCAAAAGTTTCTCAAGCTTCAACAGCGTAAAATAACGCTGCAGGAACGGAACGGAAGTCAAGGAATACGGTGTCAACAAGGGCGCCTTTGTCTATGGAGGTCTGGGTTTCATGGGCGAACCAAGTGAACTGAGCTTCGCAAATCTCTGTTTACGGAACCCGTTGATTTTTGTATAAGAGATTTTCGATCTACGAAACACTCCTAATGTGTAAGCCTAAAATACGTTCCATAATTGTACAAAGTACTGGCGTCAGCTATAAAATCTGTGAGTATCTCTCCGACTACCTTCCTTGAAAATGGGAATGGAATTTTTCCAATCATTTCATAGCCCTTCGTTGCTTCAGCGACGTACGGTCAAATGCTGCTAAACAGGAAGCAATTTCTTTCGCATAATTGCTACAAAATCGTACAGGGCCTCATCCGTTCTATACCTTTTTTTCCTGTGTTGAGTGATTTTATGAGTGGCGCTCATGAAGTAACGCAACATTTTTCTTCTTGGTCAGTTTCAGTTGATAAAACGCAGAATTTGTTGTGAGGCATCGTGGAATATTCCTGCGTCAGCCTTCATAGTTTCATGGAGTTCCGATAGGTGGCCTTCAAAATGGCGTCTGTAACGGAGGTGTGTTCCAAGCACGGACCTGCCACTGAGTTTCTGTTGGTGGAAAACCAGAGCATCGCATATATTCATAGGCCCTAGCAGTGAACAACGGCACGGTGAATCTTTGGGTAAGGCGTCTGCCATTGCAGCAAGATCGCGCAATCCTGTCCTATCCACCGCGTACCGGTCGGCCGCGCACAGCTGTGACTCCTGCAGTGTTGGAACGTGCAGACACTCCCAATCAGTGTGAGTGACAGATCCCATTAATACTCCTCGCTGCACAACTGGACGTCTCTATTGGTAATGCTGACACACTTCAATGGACTGTTCTTCCTCACCCACCCTACAGGCCAGATCTCGCAACTACCGACTTCCATCTGTTTAGCAAAATGAAGGATGCACACCGCGGGAAATGGAATGTGGATGATGGGGAGGTCAGGGATACAGCAAGGCGTTGGCTCCGACGTCGACGGTAGAGTGATACCACGTGGTTGTACAGACACTCCCAGTAAGGTGGCGTAGGGCCGTCGCACTGAACGGAGACTATAGTGAAAAATAGGGTTTTGTAGCCAAAAGAGTATGGAATAATGCGGTGTATTGGAATCCAGAATAAAATTAAGTTGCCTTCAGAAAAAAAGGGTATGTGTTGTATTACTTATTGAACGCTCAACGTAGTTGATTTTGTATTCCACAATCACTTATTTCTGTATTAATCATTTCGTGGTTCGTGCGCTGATTGAAAAGAGAAAACACACTACAATCTTCCGAGCCGAAACAGCTTCAGAATACCGATTCATTATTATGCTCTTTCTGTCATCTTCCGTTTCGGTATCAGAATGGCCTCTGAACGACTAAACGGATGATTTTGATCCGTTTACTCATTCTACGCAGGATCTACGCTTCTTAGGATTTCTTTGTATGATCGGATGCCAAAATATTACTGATGTAACTAGCTATCTCACGGATCACATGCACCCCTTCAGTTGCTCACATTCATAACCACAACAGTCATGTGCTGATTCAGTATCAAGGTTTCGTGGCAGGAAAGACTTTCAGAGAGCAGAGGCTAGGAACAAAGACCCAAGGTGGACAAGAGATAAATCACACACATCTACTGAAAAATATAATGTGCATTATATGTATTATATTTGGAAAACCACACACACACACACACATATATATATATATATATATATATATATATATATATATATATATATATATTACTTTTGCATCAATTGACCACTTCCATCACCGCCGTGAATAATTAATGGCCCTTCGTCCTTGGACACCGCGTGTGCTACGAAGCAGTTAACTCACTCGTGTTGTATCGGTGATGTAATTATCAGAGATGGATGGGAGAGGTATTAATTACAGTCAACAGTTGAGAGGGACGCTGTCAGAGAGCATATGTTTGTTATTACTCTAGGCAGGTTAGCTGTAGTAACAGCCATAGAAGCGCCATCGTCCATATCTGCAGCTGATTAACACGGACGAACATAGCAACTGCACGCGCTGTGATATTCTTAAACACTTCTCGTTACCTCTGAAGTGCAGAAACTGCAGCAAACTTTTCATAGATTAGTTATTTCCTGGTTCATAATTTTATTGAAACTGTTGCTTAAGAATTAATTTGTCCACATCACCAATGGAGTACTTATTAGCAGAACTATCGTTCTTCTCCGGAGTGATGCACAAATCTCACCCTTGCGACATCGTGTTCTTCCTCCTGGAACATTCAGACTACCGACTTTCTCAACGTTTTGCAAGAGTTATCGGTCGCCTTTTTTGCTGACATCTTAACCAATGTTTCCCTCATACAATGAATAAATTTGGAAGCATACGCAAGCCATAGCGGCTGTTGGGCGAAAATGCGATCACTTTGCGCCGATGTACTGCAAGGTAAGTGAAACTTGTCAGATCACGTGATTAACTTTGTTCCTGGTTAACTGACATTGTCAGCAGGGGAACGATCTCTAAATCTGAAATATGTAATCTTTTTATTTGCCCTAATCGCAATACATACATATGTAAACCTGCTGCGTTAATTTAAATTGCCATCTTCAGATCATCTATATATACTCTTAAGACAAAAAAATACGACGCACACAATGATATTATCCGAATGGGACCGGAAGTCGGTAGCTGTAATGTACGTGTAGAGACAAACATTACAATTTCAGAAAAAAATGGATCATTTATTTAAGAGAAAGATCTTCACAAACTGAGCAAGCCAATAACGCGTTAGTCCACCTTTGACCGTTATGCAAGCACTTGTTCGGCTTGACATTGATATATAGAATTGTTGGATGTCCTCCTGAGGGATACAGTGCCAAATTCTGTCCAATTGGCGCTTGGGATCGTCAAAATCGCGAGATGGTTGGAGAGCTCTGTCCACAATGCTCCAAACGCTTTCAATTGGGAACAGATCCAGCGACCTAGCTGGCCAACGCTGGGTATGGCAAGCACGAAAACAAGCAGTAGAAACTCTCGCAGTGTGTGGGCGACCATTATCTTGCTGAAATGTAAGCCCAAGATGTCTTGCCATGAATGGCAAGGAAAGGAGTCGTAGAACGTCGTGGACGTACCGCTGCGCTGTGAGGTTGCCGCGGATGATAAGAAAAGCGGTCCCGCTATCAAAAGAAAAGGCCCCAGAAAGCCATTCCTGGTTGCTGGGCAGTATGGTGGGCAACTGACAGGTTTGTATCCCACCACTGCCTGGAGCGTCACGAGGTACGCCTTCGACCTGGAATCTCATTGAGTAGGTACAATTGTCTTAAGTAACGAGTTCCTCTTAGAACTGAGCCCTGATGACCAGCTAAAACATGTCTTGAGACGCCCCAGAGAGCAGTGGGATACCAACCTGACTCTCGCCCGCCAGACGATCACAATCAAGAGTGATGGTCTGGGTGCCACTTCTTTTTATAGTAGGAACCCTTTGGTTGTCATCCGCTGCATCCTTATAGCACATTGGTACGTCGACGATATTCTACGTCGCGCTTTTGTTGCCATTCAAGGCAAGCCATCCTGGGCTTGCATTTCAGCAAGATAATTACCGCTCGCATACGGCGAGAGTCTCTACTTTGTACTTGCCAAACCCTACCTTGGCCAGCAAGGTCGTCGGATTTCTCTCCAACTGAGAATTTTTGGTGCTTTATGAGCTGGGTTTTACAACCATCTCTGGATTTTGTTGATCCCACGCGCCAATAGGACGTAATTTGGCACTATATCCCTCAGATGGACATCCAACAACTCCATCAAACAATGCCAAGTTGAATAACTGCTTGTTTAAGGGCCAGAGGCTTTACTGACTTGCTCAACTGGTGAAGATCTTTCTCTTGAACGAGTCTTCCAATTTTCCTGAAGGTGTAACCATTTGTTCGTCTCTACAAGTTCATCACTGCTACCAATTTTTGTCTCGTTCGGATAATTCCTTTATGGTGCGTACTTTTTCTTTTTGTGCGTGCGTGTGTGTGTGTCTCACAGAGTGTACATCAACCGCTGTGCCACTTTATGCAAAGCAGTGATCTAGCCATGAAAATATGTTTGTGACAAGATAACAGTGACTGCACAGAGTGCCACAATGGGTGAGATGTATATATGAATCGTACGTGGCTATACAGTTGTCTATATATGTATTTATTATATTACTCAAATTTGTTCTTGTTGCGAATTGGCCAACAGTTAGCTTTATCGTCAGATGCATTAAAGCGAAAATAATTACGGGTCTTCGTGTATGGAAGTCTCTTCTGTTCCCAATGGGATCTTTACGTCTCTGATGAACGAAACTGCAAAGAAATAATGGCTTCGCCAGATGTGTTCGAACTTCAATGTACTTTTTTTAGTGTTAGTTTCAAATGCTATGAATATTTCCTTCTTCGTAGATTTTGTTCATGTTAATGAAGAAGTTCTGAATCACTAAACAGACTCATAAATCTCGTGCTTTTTGTCACGGCATCGCATTCCAGACATCATAATGCGCACGTGTCAAGGATGAATAATGTTACTGATTATACGTTGGTACGAGCCACTAGCAGAGTATGAATACTTCCAAAATCTCACGAAATGGTGCATCCTGCTTTTCAACAGCTCACCAATTCATACAAACGCTGTCGGAAAGACGCCGGTCAAAAAATCGTGTAACGCTGCCTCTAGCTTTGTTAGTGACGGTACGGCGACGAAGAGAATCCATCCATTGCTTCAGGTATGTCATAACCGGATGAAGTCAGTCGTCAATTAAAATGCCTGTCCCAAACACTGCAAGAAAGGGACCTCTCTCAAGGTCGTCACCACACTCGTCGACAATAGTCATCAGGGGTACGGCAGAACTGCGATTTATCACTGAACCAAATGCGACGCCATTCGTCAGCTATCCATGCTTCCCAGTCACATCATCACTACAAACAAGCCGTTTGTGTTGTGGTGTTAACGGCAACTCAGTTAATCCTAACAAAGCTTTGCCACAAACAGTAAGTTTGCTGATAGCTTCTTCCTGTGCAATGTTTTTGGCACTATCCAGCATAATTTGAGAGATTATGAGTATGTTCAGTTACACGTCTTGTGTATCATCCATTATTCTTAATAAAATATGGCTAAAAGACAAAGAACTTGCAGTTTTAACAGCGACAAGGAAGATCAGTATTGTTTTGTCGAATTCAGAAGGAAAACCGTGTGTTCATTGTGTAACAGAAGTGTGTCTCTTCCTAATAAAAGTAGTGTGGAACGTCATTTTTCGACAGATCACACAAACTCTAATAGTGACTTTCCTGTTAATTCTGAATTACGAGAACATAAAGTTAGAGACTTAAAATCTAAATAAACATTATAGCAAACTGTGCTTACAAAACTAGCTCAGCAAAATAGTAAAGTGTCAATGGCGTCTTACAAAGTTTATGTTTTGGCGAAAAGAAGAAAACTATTCAGTGACGAGAAAGTAGTAAAGGAAGCATTGATAAGTGCCGCGGAATCTCTGCTCGATGGTCACAAAGTTATATCTGCATATATATGTCTTCAACCAAAGGACATCAACTGTCTCACCAAACCGTTGTTAGACATATTGACCTGATTTCTAAAATTTAGAATCTCACTTACATTAGAACCTGCAATTGTGTGAATATTTTTCGCCTCAGGCCGACGAAACCACTGATATTTCCAATACTGGAGACTCGTGTTTATTTATCAGAATGGCCTTTCATGTTTTTGGACTTAAGGAGGAGTTTGTGAAAGTGCTAGCATTTAATGACTGTACTAGGGGAATAGTCATATTTAATGCATTCCTGAAATTTGCAAAAGGGAGCAACTTCCCACTCTCTAAACTTGGTGTAACTACAAACAAGGTGCCTTCAGTGACTTGAAAGAATAGTGGGTTTCTTGCTCTTTGTACTAAAGATGATTCATTTACAAAATATCTTTCTTGTCACTGTATTATCCAACAGGAAGCTTTATGTGCAAAGGTTTCGAAGTTTTATCACGTCGGGAAAGTTGCGACTCTGATAATAAATAACATCCGGTCGTCTCCTACACGTCACCGATTGTTCATAAAACCTTTTGAATATATCCAATTCTGAGCATTGTAACATAAGTCTTCATTCAGATGTAAGGTGGCTTAGTAGGGCGAAAAACTAGACCCATTCTGCAGTCTTATGGGTGAGACAATCATCTCATGCGCAATATGGTCAAGAAGTTGAAACCGCACTTCCTCTTCAAATCCAACAAAGAAACTACTTATTGGCCTTGTAGCGTTGCAAGTTCTTCCGAGCGAACGTTTGTTTTAGGATAGCTTGCTGCATGTAACTTCGGGAGCTGACATCTAGCGCCCAACCCGGGAGACGCACGTGCACCTGGCTCTGCCTGCCGTGGGAAAGCTATTCAGTGTCTCTTACTGAACGCGTACATTCATTATAAGAACCTAAATAAGCGATATTAAATATTATTGAATCATTTTCAAAATCGGCACACTACCTTTTGTTATTCAGGAGAAGATTGTATAAAAATTTCAACATTGTAACTATCATAGTTTCGGAGATGTCCTGGGAGTGAGGCTGGAAGAAGGAGTCGCTCGCTAGCCTTCAATGCGGACGGTCATGTTACTAGTGCCAGTCAAAATAATGTGTAACATGAAGAATTACTTAGTGTTTGAGTTATTGGTGAGCGAACTCGATAGAAGTTGTTGTTGAGGTCTACTTGGCAAAAATTCAGAGGCTTTGACTAAAACTGTTGGATAGATGTTCGCGTGTGAAATATTGGCCTTCATACTATACATTGACCATTCTTTGGCGAGCAGTTTTTTTTTTTTTTAGAAATCCACAAGAAGGACAGAATGTAATAACTCATATTATTAGTGGGATTAATGACTGTGAAAACTTTGTTTTATTTGGGTCGGGTTTGGACAGATTTCTAGCTGCTGTGCATGTGAAATGTGTGTACGAATTGTGACCTGTAAGGAAATAGCCAATAGTTTAAATGTGGACTGAATAGTACCTCTTCTTTGGCTATCAAGGACAAAAGAAACATTTTTGTGTGGAAATTTCGGACATTATTTTCCATAAGTCAATCCAGCTTCTTACCGCCCGATACAATTTTTAATACTGTATTTCTACAGAAATTTATTTCATAAATAGAGTTGCACGGCCTCAGTAATTGTAGATACTAGGTGGTGTTTTTCGTCAACGCTGCTTTCACATCATCTTGCAAGTTGCTGAGTGAAGGGACATTGAGCAGACGCCGTTCTGAGGTAGGTGAATTTTAATTTGCAGTTTGCTTCACTCAGTGCTAGCGAACTCATTAAAACCCCGCCCCGCCGCAGCCTTGCTAAGCATCCTACATACCTCCATTTCACTTTCATTACAGTTCCCTTACATGTGATAAAATATATACAACACAGTAAGTAAGACTAAAGGAAAAACCGTAACCTGGTCGTATTCTTGCTCCTGTTAGTGATGTCGATTTTCTAGAGCTGCTGTTACTTCTTTCCGAATTTTTATCGCGCAACTTAAAGTTAAGAAATCTGTGTGTATTTGATGTCTTCATTCGCCGTCGCTTGCTTACGGCTCGAAATGAGCTCTCAACCTTGACATATCCCAGCATAATGTGACGGGCATACTCGCAAGTCGTTGTGAATTTACACCCTTACTGCCGTAAACTTAACGGCCCCAGTAAGTCTAAACAGTGGCTCGTCATGGTAGGAACAAGACGGCTCCATTTACAGTTTAGCTCTTACGGGAGCCATGAACAGCATCTAATGCTTCCTTTGACCCTCACTAACGTGTCCGTGGCATGCGTGACCGTGTGGAGTACATGAGCTTTTCACAAGGTTTTTCGTGACTATCTGCCTCACATACATCAATAGAATGCAGCGGCAAGAAGAGTTCGGATACAATGAACATGACAAGATGGTCGTTCGACAAGACTACGCAAATGACCAGTTTAGTCGTCTTGAAAGAGACCGCTCCAAACACAGACGAAAAGTCTGTTTTACAGTTGTTTTAGCGTCTCATAATGACGATCCCGTGGACTGGGAGTAGGGTCTTTGGTAATAAAAATGTTAGTGGTCCCGGGTTCGAAACCCGCCACCGCTTAAATTTTGATTAATAATCAGCATTGCCGAAGACTTCCATCTTAATAAGTCACCCTCATTCCGCCTACGGCCTACGGCCTTGTCAAAGGGGGCGGAGGAGCAGTCAGAGGTTCAGGGCACTCTCTAGTCCTTGGGGTAGGAAACAGACCCTAAAGGCGGAAGAAACAGCAATGATCAACGGCGTGAGGATGCAGCAGGCAATGGAAACCACTGCATTAAAGACACCCAACGTGTATCCACAGGACATGTGACCTGTAATTGGAAAAGTGTCATGATAATCTCTCCATTGGCAAAAGATTTCAGAATAGTCCCCCATTCGGATCTCCAGGAGGGGACTGCCAAGTGGGAGGTGACCATAAGAAAAAGACTGAATAATCAAAGAAAGAGTAAAGTTCTACGAGTCGGGGCGTGGAATGTCAGGAGTTTGAACGTGGTAGGGAAACTAGAAATTCTGAAAAGGGAAATGTAAAGGCTCAATCTAGATATAGCAGGAATCATTGAAGTGAAACGGAAAGAAAACAAGAATTTCTGGTTAGTTGAGTATAGGGTAATATCAACAGCAGCAGTAAATCGTGTATAGGGAGTAGGATTCGTTATGAATAGGAAGGTAGGGTAGAGAGTGAGTTACTGTGTTCAGTGATAGCATTGTTCTGATCAATATCGACAGCAAACCATTATCAACAACGATAGCACAGGTACACATGCCTACGTCACAACTTGAAGATTAATAGATAGAGAACGTATGTGACGATATTGAAAAGGTAATACAGTACGTAAAAGGACATGAAAATCTAATAGTCATGGGGGACTGGAATGCAATTGTAAGGGAAGAAGTACAAGTAAAGGTTTCAGGAGAATATGGGCTTGGGACAAGGGATGAAAGAGGAGGAAGATTAATTGTGTTCTGTGATAAATTTCAGCTAGTAATAGCGAACACTCTGTTCAAGAATCACGAGAGGAGGAGGTATACTTGGAAAAGGCCGGGTGATACGGGAAGATTTCAGTTAGATTACATGATGGTCAGGCAGAGATTCCGAAATCAGACACGGGATTGTAAGGGCTACCCAGGAGCAGATATAAACTCAGATTACAATTTAGTAGTCATGAGGAGTAGGATGAAACTTGAGAGATTAGTCAGGAAGAGTCAATGCGCAAAGAAATGGAATACGGAAGTACAAAGGAATGAATAGACACACTTGAAGTACTGTAAGGCTGTAGATACAGCAATGAGGAATAGCTCAGTAAGCAGGACAATTGAAGAGGAATGGACTGCTCTAAAAAAGGAAATCACAGAAGTTGGAAAGAAAAACATAGGTACAAAGGAAGTAACTGCGAAGAAACTATGGGCAACAGAAGAAATACTTCAGTTTATTGATGAAAGAAGAAAGTACAAAAATGTACAGGGAAATTCGGGAATATACAAATGCAAGTGGCTGAGGAATGAAATTAACACGAAGTGGAGAGAAGCTAAGACGAAATGGCTGCAGTAAAAATGTGAAGAAATCTGCAAAGAAATGATCGTCATGACTCAGCATATAGGAAAGTCAAAACAACCTTCGCTCTAATTAAAAGCAAGGTCGTTAACATTAAGAGCGCAACGGGAATTCCACTGTCAAATGCAGAGGAGAGAGTGGATAGATGGAAAGAGTACATTGAAGGCCTCTATGAGGGGCAAGATTTGTCTGATGTGATAGAAGAAGAAACAGAAGTCGATTCAGAAGAGATAGGGGATCCAGTATTAGAATCAGAATTTAAGAGAGCTTAAAATCAAATAAGGCAGAAGGGATAGATAACATACCGACAGAGTTTCTAAAATCATTGGCGGAAGTGGCAACAAAACGACTATTCGCGTGGGTGTGTAGAAAGATATCATCCTCACAATTCCGAAGACTGTAAGAGCTGACAAGTGCGACAATTATCGCACAATCGGCTTAACAGCTCGTGTATCCAAGTTGCTGACAAGAATAATATACAGAAGTGAAGGAATTCCACTACCTAGGCAGAAAAAGAACCAATGACGGATGGAGCAATGAGGACAACAAAAGCAGACTAGCACTGGCAAAAAGGGCGTTCCTGGCTAAGAGAATTCGACTAGTACCAAGCATAGGCCTTAATTTGAGGAAGAAGTTTCTGAGAATGTACTTTTGGTAGTGAAATATGGACTGTGGGAAAACCGGATCAGAAGAGAATCGCAGCATTTGAGATGTGGCGCTACAGACGAGTGATGAAAATTAGATGGACTGATAAGGTAAGGAATGAGGAGGTCCAGAGCAGAATCGGAGAGGAAAGGAATATGTGGAAAACACTGACACGAAGAACAGACAGGGTGATAGGACGTCTGTTAAGACATCAGAGAATGACTTCCATGTTACTAGAGGTAGCTGTAGAAGGCAAAAACTGTAGAGGAAGATAGAAATTGGAATACACCCAGCAAATAATTGAGGACGTAGGTTGCAAGTGCTACTCTGAGATGTAGAGGTTGGCACAGGAGAGAAATTCATAGTGGGTCGCATCGAACCAGTCAGAAGACTTATGACTAAAAAAAAAAAAAAAAACTGTCGCTCCCCCTCCCTCCCTCAGTGAACCATGGAACTAGCCGAGGTGGAATAGCTTGTGTGCTTCAACGATACAGACAGTGGAGGTGTATCTGTGGAGAGGCCAGGGTATTGTGAAAAGGGGCAGCAACCCTTCCAGTAGCTTCAGGAGCAACAGTTGATTGTCTGATCTGGCTCTGTAACATTAGCCAACATGGCCTTGCTGTGCTTGTACTGCGAACGGCTGAAATGAAGGGGCAATTAAAGCATTTTTTTTCCCAAGGGCAGTCAACTCTACAGTATGGCTTAATGATGACATCGTCTTGGGTAAAGTATTTCGGAGGTAAAAGAGCCCCCACCCCCCATTTGGATCTCCGAGCGGGGATTAGTCGTAAGGATGTAGTCATTAGAAAAAAAAGACTGGTATTCTGCGAGTAGGAGAGTGGAACGTTAGATCCATTAATTGGGTAGGCGGGTTAGAGCATCGAGAAAGGGAAATGGATAGTTTGAAGTTAGATACAATGGAATTAGTAAAGCGCGACTGCAGGAAGAATAGGACCTTTAGACAGGTCATAACAGGCTTGTCAAATCAAGTATGGGTAATGTAGCAATAGATCTAATAATGATCAAAAGATAGAACTGTGGATAAGCTACTAAAAAAAGCATAAACGGAATAATGAACGCATTATTGTAGCCAAGATGGACACGACACCAACCACAGTAATATAAATTTATATGACCACTAGATCTGCAGGTGGTGAAAGGAATGAAAGTATGTACCATGAGGTAAACGAAATTACTCATATAGTTAAAAGAAACGAAAATCTAATTGTAATGGGTTATTGAAATACAGTAGTAGGGAAACGAGCAAAAGGAAAAATGATAAGAGAATATAAACTAGGGCAGAGGAATGAAAGCCAGTTGGTAGAAATCTGCTAGTTACGTATAATTTAATCATCGCTAACAGTTGGTTTAAGAATCATGAAAAAAGTGTGTTTAGGCCCAGATCTTGAAGTAGCGGAAGGTTCCAGACAAATTACATAATATAAATTACATTTCCTGGGGTAGATGTGGACTCTGGCCATAATATGTTGATTATAAACAGCAGATTAAAACTGAATAATCTGCAAAACGACAGAAAATTAAATAGATGGAATTTGAATAAACTTAAAGTACCAGAGGTGGTTGTGAGAGTTTCAGAGGGAGCATTAGGCAACGTTACACTGAAACAGGAGAAAGGAATACAATAGAAGACGAATGGGTAACACTGAAAGATGAAATATAGAAAGCAGAGTATTATATAAGTAAAAGTACAAGCATATATTACCTGGATAATACAGGAGATATTTAACTTAATTGATGAAACGAGAAAATATAAAGATACAGCAAATGGAGGAGGGAAAAGGGAGTAGAGATGTCTAAAAATTGAGATACACAGGAAGTGCAATATGGTTAGGCAAGAATGCCTTAAGGACAAATGCAAGGCTATGGAAGCATGCATAACTCTGGGAAAGACAGACTCCTTAAAGATCTTTTCTAGGGGAGAGAAGCAGAGGAGCTCAGATGACAAGCCAGTACTAAGCAAAGAAGGGAAAGCTGAAAGGTGGAAGGAATATACAGAGAGCCTATACAAGGGAAACAAAATTGAGGACAAAATTTCAGAAAGAGAAGAGGAAATAGGTGAAGATGAAATGGGAGATGTGGTATTGCGAGAAGTATTTGACAGAGCACTGTAAGACCTAAGTGGAAACAAGACCCCCAGAATAGACTATAGTCCCTCAGAATTATTGAGATCCCTGGAACAGCCAGACATAACAAAATTTGTACCCCTGCGATGCAATATATATGGTTTAAGATGTGTGTGCCGTGTTACAAACTGATGTACAATCTTGAGTAGTTAGACAAAGTCCTGTTCTATGAAATTATGCCCTCTTATGTGAACATTCCTGACCCAACATGCAATTTGTAAACACTATCTAACTACAATTACGTAAAGGAATCTGTCACAGTAGCACACACTTACATAGATCTGCACAAAGGAAAACGGATATGTACGGCTTATGCAACTGAATATTAAACAGTAGGTAATCCTACACAAATTTATAGTGTGAAAACATTTAGCTTATAGGCAAACGCTGTTCAGTGAGGATGTTTCCTCTTGACTGTGATTACAAAATTTGTATTTTGTATTGACCTGACACTGAAATAGCAATTGAATCATATCGTAGTCCACAGATAAAATCAGCATGTGCTATTGAGAAAGCGTTAAGATATCAAAAATGTTAAAATGTGTGTGAAATCTTATGGGACTTAACTGCTAAGGTCATCAGTCCCTAAGCTTACACACTACTTAACCTAAATTATCCTAAGGACAAACACACACACCCATGCCTGAGGGAGGACTCGAACTCCGCCAGGACCAGGGTAAGATATCACTAATATTTCTACGCAGAACTATCTTTTTGTTATATGAATCTATAACAGCACTCTCAAAAGGAAGGCCGAAGATAGAGAAGCATGGCGAGCTGCTAGTGAGACCTAGGAAGACGATGAAGATATGAATATAGACTCTCCAAAATCAATCACAGCGATCTGCATCCTGGAAACAGCATCCAAAGTTATCTTTATGTGCCTGGAAATTATACATGCAGAGAGCGGAATATTTACCACTAATGAAGTGGGAGGGCTGTATACAACTGAACTGTATGACTGTTCCTATACTGATTAATCACTGAAGAGGCAAGATGGTGCCATATAACGTGTTCACCTAATTTTACTTATAAGAATTAAATAAATGACTTGAGAGAACAGAAATAACTAGCAATAGCACTGAATCTATGATGATTTCAAATTGTTCTTACAAATAACATAAACCACGTGGGGTTCTCAATACACGTGATATGAATCGGAGTTCTGTAAAGCCAAATCTTAGAAAGTCTCTAAACACGTCTTTCAGTAAGCAATGAATTATCAGAAGTGGAGGAGAGGATGAAAAGATTGAGCGCATAACGCATAGGATTGGGTAAATATGATGTGGTTCCGCAACGAGCTTCACAGTCATGAAAAACGAACGATCTCTTGAGTCTTTGTAACGCTTCCCGCCTGAGTACCAAATCGCGTTACAATTCATTAAAAGTTCTGCACGTGAAATGATTGCAAAACAACTGTGCAAGTATTTTATCACTCGATTGAATTAATCTTAACATTTCCTGTTTACAAGCACGGCAAAATAACTGACTTCATCAAAATCTCCAATATTGCAGCCACCACCTCCAAAATCCCTCGCTCCTACTCCCAGAGCACAGTGCAAATTCAAATCCTCACGGCCATATGACCCAATCGATCGTGCGATACCGTTATTGGCTGACGACCGAGTGGCTCACCATTACCAAAGGTGAAACACGCTACAATGACGCCACGAAGAGAAAACATAAAGACTTTGCAAGACTAATAGATAATGATTACAGGATGTCTTTGATCATTATTGCAAAGACCATTTACTGATTTAAAGAAAATCAAACCGCGGGTAAAAACTGAAAGTGGAATTTAACATACAGTTATCAATGTGATAGGTGGAATACCGATTGACTTTAGGATGAATGTAATAATTTCATTTCCAAAAATGGTAGATGATGACATGTATGAATACTATCAAACCATCAGTTTCATGAGTCATGGTTGAAAAATGCTGGTACGAATTATCTACAGAAGAATGGGAAAACTGGCAGAGGGTGCTGTCAG
The DNA here is from genome assembly GCF_023864345.2 of Schistocerca serialis cubense. Lineage (NCBI taxonomy): Eukaryota > Metazoa > Arthropoda > Insecta > Orthoptera > Acrididae > Schistocerca > Schistocerca serialis. The sequence goes on from NC_064641.1 coordinate 262,575,429, forward strand.
TCTGGGTTCCGTAGAAGCAAAGGAACACATGAGGCAATATTAACCCTACCATTTATGTTAGAGGATAGGTTAAAGAAAGCCAAATACACGATTATAGCATTGGTAGTTTTATTCAAAAATAAGAACAATGTAGACTGTCATAGACTCTTTCAAATTAAGCAGGTAGCAGAGACAACATAAAAGAATTGAAAAGTTATTTTCAACTTGTACAGAAACCAGACTGCAGTTGCAAGAGTTGCAGGAGATGAAAGGGAAGAGGTAGTTGAGACGGGAGCGTGAGAGGGTTGTAGCCTATCCCCGATGTTATTGTGACTGTACACTGAGAACTCTGCGAAGAAAACAAACGAAAAATTTGGAAAGGGAATTTAAGTTCATGGAGAAAAAAAATACTTTTGGTTTTCCAATTGCACTGTTTTCCGTCAGAGTCGATAAAGGAGTCGCAAGTGCAGTTGAATGGAATGCAGAGTGCACGAAAAGAGCTTATGTGTTTAACATCAACAAAAATAAGTTAAGGGTAATACTGCGACACTGAGGGAATTAGATTAGGAAGTAAGACACTAAAAATAGTAGACGAGTTTTTTCTGTTTGCGCAGCAAAATAACTGATGATGTGCTAGGAAGTATTTTCTGGAGGTAATTGTCTAGAGTATAACCTTGTACAAAATTAGAACGCTCACGATGAGCATTTCAGGCGAGGGAATAATAGTAGCTTTCGAATGCTGAATAATAAATCAATAGATCGAATAATATACGGATGAGGTAATGAATCGAATTGGGGAAAAAGAAATTTATGCCAATACTTCACTAAAACAAACCAGTTTGATAGTGGAAGGAAATGTGTGGGGCAAAAATTTTAGGAGGGGACCAAGGCTTGAATACAGTACGCTGGTTCATATAGATACAGGTTGCGACAGTTACGCAGAGATAAAGAGGCTTACATGGAATATAGCATGGAGATCTCTATCTAACAAATATTCGAGCTGAAGACAATAACAACAAAAACAGCACAACCATTACGTGGCCTAAAAGCCTAAAGAATGTTATTCAAATAGCAAAGTTTACGAGTCGCTGCTATCTGCAATAAATAGTTGGTCTTCAGGAGTTATAAACTAATCTGTATACAACTGTGACCTTTATTTGCGGAAGTTTGCAGGTGACATTCCTTCTAGCCTGAAGAAAAGTTAAACTTAGAACAATCTTTAAATAGAATGCCCATAACACTTAAGGCATAATTGCGATTGAATATAAGGGACTGCAGCTATAGTGCTTGTTGAAAACATTTACCAATACTACAAATACGAAAAGCAACATTCTAAACGTTGAAATTGAGGAATACGCGATAAAAATTCGTAATTCAGTTTCGTATGAAACAAGATTACACAAAGAAGTTCAAGCAAAAAAAGATAACAACCTGTTTACCTCAGGCGATATAACTTCCCTCTAAAAAGATCTTCAGTTCTATTACATACTATTGGAGAATTCAAGAAGAAATTTCTGAAATTATATATCTCTAGCGGGACTCTGTGTCCAAGTGAAATGTCAACAGAGGGAACAGACTATTAAAATAATGGAAAGCAGCAGTTACATTGCAATAACATAAGTGGAAAGGAATGATCTAAATGAAAACACCAATGTGTCAATTCAGTGACTAAATAACATTCAGTCGAAAATTACGTTTCCTAAAGTTGCGAGAAGTCGCGTCATTGATGCTCCGCCAGGTCTTTAGCTTTTGGGCTGGATAAACATTTCCAAGTAATGTGCTGAAAAAGTTAGCCGCCACATATCCCTCGAAAATTCCAAGTACATCTGCTCAAAACATCCTACTTAAAATCTGACCACAGAAGTAAGTTAGCGAAACGCTTAGGCTTCCCAGAAAATGTGATCTGGAAGATATCCTAAAGCACGAACGCAAAATTTTAAGAAAGAGACTCGACCTCAAAAGAACAAACGATGGATACAGATTCAATCCCGAAAAATAGACTAAAAACGATCGAATATCATGGCAGCCATCAGAAAAGGAAAAATGAAATTTTATGTGCACATCCACAGACACCCAACAACAAGATTTACTGACAAAATTGCGACGTATACAGAACAACTCAAAAAATTAGCAAATGGAAAGCACTGCCAGCGAATGAAGTTACCACCAGACCAGGGACAAAGTGAACTGATGAAAGAAAAGGAACCCAAAGAGTAAAGGTGAGAGCTGCTATATATACTCATTTATATCAAGCAAATTACATGTATGTATGTATGAATGATCTCTTCCCAAACCTCTGGATCTATTCCAGCCAAATTTGGCTCAGAAACAGCAAACCTCATGAGTATCAACACTGTGGGGTTTGTAACTTCCTAGTTCCCATAGCAGTGGAGATACGATGGGGTACCCAATAAAACGGAATTATTCTTTAAAAGCTGTATATTTTCAAATTGTTTACAAAACAAGCTTATCCCCATTCAATATACTCACCATTACGGTTAATACTTTGTCCCACCGGTGCTTCCACTGTTCGAAATATTTTTTGTAGTCGTCCTTAGAAATGGCTGACAGATTCTCCCTCTTTTTTTTTTTTTTTTTTTTTTTTACTTCTTCAGTGTTGTCAAATCATCAATATCCTTTCATGCCCCATTTCATGTGTGGAAATAAGAAAAAGTTTCAGGGAGTCAGGTCAGGCGAGTAACGTGCGTGGAACAGCGGAACCATGCCATTCCTAGCCAAAAACTCTCTAACAGAGATGGCTGTGTGCAGGTGCGTTGTCGTGGTGGAAGAACCAGTCTCGTGTCTACCACAAATCAGGTCTTTTTGACGAACACTGTTGCGCAGTCTTCTTAAAACTTCAAAATAAAAGGTTTTTTTTGATGGTCTGACTCTGAATGAATTACATCCTTGGTATCAGAAAAGCAAATCAGCATTGTTTTGAAGTTTGGTTTGACTTGGCAACAGTTTTTGGGCGCAGTGACGATGACGTCTTCCATTGGCCTGACTGTTGCTTTCTTTCTGGGTCGCAACAATAGCACCATGAGTCATCATCAGTAATGACCTTTGACAGAAAATCTGGATGAGTTTCAAGCTGTTGTTTCAAAGCACATGTTTCAAATCGACGTTCCTTTTGACTATCAGTCAAAACACGAGGAACAAAATTGGCAACAATCCTTTTCATTGCCAAATCTTCTGTTAAAATTCGCTGAAATGAGCTCCAAGATAAACCAATAACCTCTGACAGTTGATTAATTCTATGTCGTCGGTCTGTGAGCACGAGCTGTCGAATTTTTTCAGTATTTTCGTCGATTCGGGGAGTTGATGAATGTTCAGAACGAGGTTTGACATCAATAGACATATCGCCGTTTATAAATCGAGCAAACCACTCATACACTTGATTTTTTCCCATATGTCATCTTGGTAAGCTATTTTCAACATTAAAATATTTTCAGCAGCATTTTTACCGAGTAGAAAACTAAATTTTACAGCTGCACATTCTTCTCTTAAACTAGCCATCATACAAAACGAAACTAGAATAAAACAGCGCTAACAAAAGCAAACACTGCAGATGAATGGAACATGCCAGGTCGACGACAACAGCGGCACTGAACTGACAGTGAGCTGCGCTATGTACTCCTAGGGGCCTACAAAAGCTCCACCTGCAACAATGTTATTTCGGTTTGTTTTGGGTACCTCCTTGTACAGGCTAAAACACGTTTTTTTAACCCCTGCTATATAGGCTACCCTGTACAACATGTGTGTGTTGTGTTGGAGTAATAGCAGCCTGCCTTAAGACCAATTTTACAGAGCAGCCTACATTTCAGGGATGTGTAACATGACTAAGTAGGGGCATGTTCTATCACCCACCACTGAGGCATTTCCATGGAGATGCTGATAGCTGTCACATAACAGCATTGTTGTGCAGGTAGGGTTGGCACGGCTTGCAGGGGATTCATGTGATAATGAATGCAGCTGAGCAGATAGAGGAATTGGGAAGAGATGTATAGTGAGGGTGGGGGGTGGATGAAGTTGACACTGAGTTGGGGCAGGAGATTGGCAGACTAAAAGGGGAGAGTACATAATGGACAGAGAGAAGGGGAGGCGGGGACATACAGAGAGCAAGGGGGTGGACGAGATGGAGAGCAAATAGGATGTGATGGAGATGAGAGAGGAGGAGGAGTAGATGGTCAAAGATGGTAGGAGGAGAGACAGAGTGGGGACAGAAGAGGAGATGGGTAGAAAGAGGGAGGAGGGATGGACAGAAAGTGTGGGGAGGACAAAATAGGCAGAGAGGGGGAAGGAATAGGTGAGCAGGGAGGATGGAGGTGTATGGAAATGTGTAGAGAGATCTGAGGAGTGCGGCAACTCTTACTCAAGTATTATCGGTGTTTGGTAAGCAGCCAGCTCGCTGAGCAGGCTGCGTGAGCGCATAATTTCGGAATTTCGGCGATCAAGGTGGTCACGTACATCCTCTCGCGGCGCGACAGGGCTCCTACCAACATGACTTTAAACACATGATGGTACCAGAATTCCATGCTAATTTTTGCGATAAATCTACGATGGGAACTTCAAAAAGCAAGTTACACATTACTGTGGCAGCCAAAATAACATTTATTGAATGCTTCGCTACAATTGAAAGTGGCACAGATACTGACACGCGTTATAGAAGGATACATTCTAACGAGCTCATTGCGTTTAAAGAAAATGAGGATTTCATTGTGGCCTTGAGAGAATTACAAGGACTGTCTCCTTTACACTTTGAGGACACTGCCCATCTTACATTTCTTTTCGATTGTTTGCCATGTCAGTTAAAAACGCGCCTATAAATGTACAGATGTAACTGCCTGACCATCGAGGCAACACTCATTTTATTGACAAATCCCTTTAGTTAAAACTGTCCAGGACGCATACATTCCTTTCTTCCCGTAGGGTTTTCACGTCACAATAATGAGGTTGCAAAAATGTTACAATATTTCGATCGACATATTTGTGTGAAAGACATTTATTCGACTATTGCTGTTATGGTCTTCAATGCGAAGGCTGGTTTGATGCAGCTCTCGAAGCTACTCTATCATGTGCAAGCTTTATCATCTCCGAGTAACTGCTGCAACGTACATCCTTCTGAATCTCTTTGCTGTATTCATCTCTTGGTCTTCCCCTTTGGTTTTTAATCCCCGCACTTCCCTCTATTACTAAACTGGTGACCCTTCGATATCTCTGAATGTGTCCTATCAATCCATCTCTTCTTTCAGTCAAGTTGTACCACAGATTTCTTTTCTCCCCAATTCTATTCAGCATCTCCTCATCAGTTAAAGCATTTTTTCTGTAGCAACACAGTTCAAAAGCGTCAATTCTCTTCTTGTCTAAAAGTGTTTATCGTCCATCTTTTACTTCTATATATGGCTACACTCCAGCAAAATACCTTCAGAAAAGACTCCCTAACACTTCTATGTTCGATGTTAACAGATTTTACTTATTCAGGAACGCTTTTGCCAATCTACATATCGTATCCTCTCTACTTCGGCCATTATCAGCTATTTTGCTGCCCAAAGAGCAAAACTCATCTACTACTTTAACTGTCTCATTTCCTAATTCGCTGAGCACCATCAGGTTTAATTCGATGACATTCCATTATCCTTCTTTTGCTTTTGTTGATGACCGTCTTATATCCTCCTTTCAAGAAGCTCTCCATTCCCGTCAACTGCTCTTCCGAGAGACCATTCTCGTCTCTGACAAAATTACAATGTTGCCGGCAAAACTCAATTTCTTTTTCTTTTGTTTTCTTTATTGCCTGATAAAGTACAGATTGAATACCATCAGTGATAGGCCACAATCCTGTCTCACACCCTTCTCAACCACTGCTTCCCTTTTGTGACCCTAGACTCTTATAACTATCGTCTGTTTTCTGTACAAGTTGTAAATAATCATTTGCTCCCTGCATTTCACCCCTGATACCTTCAGAATTTCAAACAGAATGTTCCAGTCAACATGATCAAAAGCTTTTTCGAAGTCTGAAAACGCTATATACGTAGTTTCGCCTTGCTTAACCCGTCTTCTAAGGTAAGTAGAAGAGTCAGTGCAGCCTCGTGTGTTTCTGCATTTCTTTGGCATACCGACTGATCTTCTCCAAGGTCGGTATCTACCAGTTTCTCCATTCTTCTGGAAAGAATTCGTGTTAGTATTTTGCAACCACGACTTATTAAACTGATAGTTCGGTAATTTTTGCACCAGTCAGCAGCTGCTTTCTTAGGTCTCATACATCTTGCATACCAGATGGAAGAGTGTAGTCATGGCTGGCTCTTTCAAGATCATCAGTAGTTCTGATGGAATATCGTCTAGTCCCAGGGTCTTCTTTCGACTTAGATCTTTCAGTGCTCTGTCACTCTGATGGAGTGTTGTCTAGTCCAGGGTCTTGTTTCGACTTAGATCTGTCACTCTGATGGATTAGATTAGATTAGATTAGCACTTGTTCCATAGATCATGAATACGACACTTCGTAATGATGTGGAACCCGTCAGGTTAATAAAAGGTGTCTATACAAGATATTACATTACACAAAATATTACATGACACTTAATTTTTTTTGGTGGGGGGATGGGGAAATTACCCACTTACTATATCCAAAACTTCAGCTACTGAGTAGAAGGAATTGTCATTCAGAAATTCTTTTAATTTCCTTTTAAATGTTATATGGCTATCTTTCAGACTTTTGATGCTATTAGGTAAGTAACCAAAATCATTTGTGGCAGCAAATTTACCCCCTTCTGAGGCAAAGTTAGATTTAACATTGAGTAGTGAAGATCATCCTTTCTCATAGTGTTGTAGCCATGTACACTTCCATTACTTTTGAAATCGTTTGGATTGTTAATAACAAATTTCATGAGTGAGTATATATATATTGTGAGGTTACAGTGAAGATCTACAGCTCTTTAAATAAGTGTCTGCAGGATGACCTTGGATGAGCTCCAGCAATTATTCTGATTACACGCTTTTGTGCAATGAACACTGTTTTACTCAATGATGAATTACCCCAGAATATGATGCCATACGAAAACAGAGAATGATGAAAATAGGCGTGGTAAGCTAATTTGCTGAGATGTGTATCGTCAAAATTTGCAATGACCCCTCACCAATGCATACACCTAGAAATTTTTAATATTCTACCTTAGCTACCGATCTCTGATCGAAGTCCACATTTATTAATTGTGTCATTCCATTTACTGTGTGGAACTGTATATACCATGTTTTGTCGAAGTTTAATGAGAGCCCATTTGCAGTGAACCACTTAATGATTTTCTGAAAAACATCATTTACAATTTCACCAGTTAATTCTTGTCTGTTGGGTGTGATAGCTATAGTTGCATCATCAGCAAAAACTACCAGCTTTGCATCTTCGTGAATATAGAATGGCAAGTCATTGATATATATTAAGAACAGCAGTGGACCCGAGACCGAACCTTGCGGCACCACATTTTTGATTGTTCCCCAGTTTGAGAAATCGTCAGCTTTTTGCATATTATGTGAACTGCTTATTTCAACTTTCTGCACTCTTCCAGTTAGGTATGATTTAAACCATTTGAGCGCTGTCCCATTCATACCACAGTACGTGAGCATATCTAGAAGTATTCCATGATTTACACAATCAAAAGCCTTTAAGAGATCACAAAAAATCCCAACAGGTGACTTCCGGTTACTTAGAGTATTTAATATTTCATTAGTGAAAGTATATATAGCATTTTCCGTTGAAAAACCTTTCTGGAAACCAAACTGACATTTTGTTAAAACTTTATTTTTACAAAGGTGTGAAGCTTCTCTACAATACATTACTTTTTCAATAATTTTGGATAAGGCAGTCAGAAGAGAGACTGGGTGGTAGCTGTTGACATCAGACATATCCCCTTTTTTATGCAGTGGTTTAACAATGGCATACTTCAGTCTCTCCGGGAAAATACCCTGCTTCAGAGAGCTATTACATATGTGGCTAAGAATCCCACTTATCTCTTGGGAACAAGCTTTTATTAACCTGCTGGAAATGCCATCAATTCCATGTGAGCTTTTATTCTTGACAGAGTTTATTATCTTCCTAATTTCAGAAGGAGAGGTGGGTGGAATTTCAACTGTCTCAAATTGTGTGGGTAAGGCCTCTTCCATTAACCGCCTTGCTTCTCCTACAACATTTAAAAAATGATTATTCAAAATGTTTTCGACTTTCGGCTTGTTGTTCGTCAAGTTTCCATTTGCTCTGATGGTAATGCCATCATCCTGTACTCTTGGTTGCCCTGTCCCCCTTGCAAGAATTTTCCAAATTGTTTTGATTTTGTTATCAGAGGTATTAATCTCAGACATGATGCACATGCTCCTGGACTTTTTAATAACCTTTCTTAATGTAGCACAGTAGTTTTTATAATATTTGTCTGTTTCTGGGTCATTACTCTTTCTTTTTGTTAAATACAGTTCCCTTTTGTGGTTACAAGATATTTTTATTCCTTTAGTAAGCCAAGGTTTTTGCATGGTTTCTTATAATTAGATTTAACTACTTTATTGGGGAAACAGTTTTCAAATTCTCTTACAAGTTTATCATGAAATAAGTTACATTTTCAATTAGCATTGGGTTCCTTGTACACCTCATCCCAATCTAACTGCTGAAGATTTTCCCTGGAATTTCTAATTGTTGAGTCATTAATTGAATGCGCTACTTTGGGGTGCAGTTTTGAGTTATTGAATGGAGCTATGTCAAATACTGTAACTAGCTGAGCACCATGATCAGAAAGGCCATTCTCAATAGGACAAGAATTTATGTTTTTAAACTTATCTTGGTCTCTAAAAGTGTTATCTATCAATGTGCTGCTGTCCTTTACTATCCGACTAGGAAAATTAATGACAGATGTCAAACTGAAAGAACCAAGCAAGACTTCTAGGTCATTCTTCTATTACACTCTTTCAGTGATTCAACACTGAAGTCCCCACAAATAATAATTTGCTTTCTCCTATTTGACAGATAGCACAAGACATCCAGGTTTTCCAGAAATAAATTAAAGTTTCATGAAGGGGGCCTATATACTGTTACAATATAAAAGAGCCCTCCTTCAGTTTAAGTTGACAGGCACATGCCTGGAGTGTCGTCTAGTCCCAGGGTCTTCAATCTACTTAGATCTTTCACTGCTGTGTCACTCTGATGGAGTCGTCTAGTCCCAGGGTCTTCTTTCGAGTTAGATCTTTCACTGCTCTGTCACTCTCATGGAGTGTCGTCTAGTCCAGGATTTTTTTTTACTTAGGTCTGTCACTCAGATGGAGTGTTGTCTAGTCCAGATTCTTGTTTCGACTTAGATCTGTCACTCTGATTGAGTGTCGTCTAGTCCCAGGATCTCGTTTCGACTTAGATCTTTCAGTGCTCTGTCACTTTGATTGAGTGTTGTCTAGTCCAGGGTCTTGTTTTAACTTATGTCTGTCACTCTGATGGAGTTTCATCTAGTCGGGGGTCTTGTTTCGACTTAGATCTTTCAGTGCTCTGTCACTCTGATGGAGTGTCGTCTAGTCTGGGGTCTTGTTTCAACTTAGATCTTTCAGTGCTCTGTCACTGTGATGGACTGTTGTCTAGTCCTGGGATTTTGTTTTGACTTATGTGTATCACTCTGATGGAATGTCGTCTGGTCCCTAGTCTTGTTTTGACTTGGATCTCTCTGTGATCTGTCAAATCATATCTTCCATCTCATCCTCATTTACGTCCTCTTCCATTTCTATAATACCGCCTTCAAGTTCATCTCCCTTGCATAGACCCTCTATATGCTCTTCAACCTTTCAGCTTTCCCTACCTTGTTTAGGACTGGTTTCCCACCAGAGTTCTTAATATTCTCTCTTTTTCAAAGGCATCTTTAATTTTCGTGTAGGAGTATCCATCTTAACCCAAGTGAAATATGCTTCTGAATCCTTACATTTGTCCTCTAGCCATTCAGGCTTTGCCATTTTGCACTTCCTTTTCGCCTGCTTAATTTTCTGCATTTTTATACTTTTTGCCTTCACTATTTCGTCTCTCAAAGCTACTATTCATCTTCTACTGTATTCGTTTCCCCTGTTGTAGTCGATTGTTGCCTATTGCTCTCTCTCAAACTCACTATCTCTAGTTCTTTCAATTTATCCAGGTCCAAATTTCTTAATTTCATACTTTTTTGCAATTTCTTGCGTTTTAATTTACAGTTCATAAGCAATAAATTGTGGTCACAGTCCACATTTGCCCCTGGAAATGTACTACAATTTAAAATCTGGTTCCAAGATCTGTCTGTCTTCACTCTGAAACCTTCCAGTCTCTCCAGGTCTCTTCCACTTATACAGCCTTGTGATTGTAAAATCAGGTGTTAGCTATGATTAAATTATGCTCTCTGCAGAATTCTACCAGGCTGATTCCTGTTATTTCTTTCGCCCAATCCACATTCACCTACAGTTTTTCCTTCTCTTCCTATTCCTGCTGTCGAATTCCAGTCTCCAAACACAATTAAATGTTCTCCTCCCTGAACTATCTCAACAATTTCTTTTGTGTCATCACACATTTCTTCAATCTTTTCATCATCTGGGGAACTAGTTGGCATAAAAACTTGTACTACTACCGAAGGTGTGGGCTTCGTGTCTACCTTCGCTGTAATAATGCGTTCGCTATGCTGTTCATAGTAGATTATCTGATTTCTCATTTTATTATTCGTTATTAAACCCACTCCAGCATTACCCCTATTTGACTTTGTACTCACGTGACCTTAAGTCCTGTTGCTTCCACCACCGAACTTCACATCTTCGGCTATGAACTAAATAAGACACGATTACGTGGTAACTTGAGTGCGAAAATCTGTTAAATTGTCTGCATTTCTCCATATGCCCGCAGTTGGTATGAGATAAAATTCATATTATGTTTTCAATGTGCCAAAAATAATTAAATAATATTGAAAATTTTTTTATATGTGATCTATGTTGTTGAGAAATATAAAAGGAAGTCGTAGCAGTGTGACTGCACTGATATTTAAGTACGGCGGGTTCGCACGTTCCCCCACTCTCCCTTCCAAGTGCTCAGACAGCTCAGCATGGAAGTGGGGAAGATATGCAGCGAGGCTGAGCGCTGTGACACTCATGCCAAGGCACAGTCCATGAGCTGAAATCAAATCTTGGCCACCCCTACCATATGTCACATCAAACTGCATCAACGAGAGCTTGGGACAAAGTGGGCAGGAGTGCTTGTGTCCGCTCATTTTACTTTCTCAGTGGTGTGTCTTCACTGGTAAAGAAAGTGTTCTCTAAAGCCAGCCATACTGAGTAGGCTATACTGACCTCTCGAACTGCTTTGTAGGTAGTGGGGTAGCAGCAACTCCCTGGCTCTTTTGTTGGCCATTCTGAAGCAGCACCATATGAACATCCCACGAAAAAAGTTCTTCTTTTGTGACAGTGTGGCTGCAGATCGAATTGGAACGAAACAACTCTTTTTCTTTAATGATCCACGCCATCCTGAGGCATTGTTAATCAATAAACTTGACAGTTCAAAAATTAATTTAACGTTACCATCTGGTGGTTGTGTACTTTAACGTATCAGCGAGTCTAGAATATCAAGAGTAATTGATTCGATACTGAAATGTTGTATATTGAGTTTTACGACTTGTTTATGCATGCAATTGACCCTTAATTGCAGCTACTGTATTTGTAATTTTCCCTCTTATTTGTACCGAGAGAAGTCGATCTGTGCATGACAGTGCTCCGTACCAATCTATTCCAAAAAACCGCGTGCAAAAATGCGATTTTTCAGGAGGTCATATCACAGGTTCTATTGATCACAGAGACAAGACATCAAATGTTTTGGTTTGCTCTTGGCCTAGTGACCTTTCGCATACATATCGGAAGAACAGTCTAACACATTTCCTCCATCCCAGGCAAATTTACCTACTCTGTTGATTCTTTTATTAGGTGTGCTCTAAAGTGGACCTTAGGCAGCATACGAAAGCACCATTTGTTCATGAGCGGTTCCTGAGAAAACGCCGATAAACCGTTATTTTTGGGTACCAAAATTACCAAATGTGGGGAAGACCGCTTCTGTAATTTCTATTCATGGTAAATCGTCGATATTTTTACCATATGTTCTTGCGATGATGTCGTCGGAAAGCTTTGAAACTTCGTCGACAGCATCATCCGTTACCGATATCCAGAAGTGCGAATTTAAGGTACTTACACAGAAAACCGAAAAAATCTGTTTTAGGCGTTTCTGCTCCGTGGGCCATAGCAAATGGCTCAAATTTTAACTGAACATTCTTCGGACGTTTATCTCGTTTTTGAAAATATTTATCCTTTATCAAGATTCACCCAAAAACAAACATGAACTTTGGGTATCAAAATTACCAATTGTGGGGATGGCCACCTCTATAATTTCTATTCATGGCAAATCAGCGACATGTGTTCTTAAGATGATGTTCTCGGGGAACCTCGAAACTTTTTTCGATAGTATTATCCGGTACCGGTATCCAGAGGTTCAGAGTTACCGTACTTATGTAGGTAAAATACGCACATAATATCCGGTCTGAGGCTTAAATACAGTTTTAACTGACATAGTGAACACGTGAAAGGGTTCTATGGCAATTGCAAGGATTCTGAGGTCACCAAACTACGTTTTTAGCCAGCATTTTTTCACCAATAAAACTTCATGGAGCACTGTCTCTGTAAACGGACAGTTCGTGGCTGTACAGGCTGTCTCGGCCTGGAAAGCGTGAGCAAATTTCAAAAAATTATTTTCATCCGAACTTCTTTGTACTTGCAAATCAACCACTGCATTTCTTGATATACTGTAGGTGTAGCTTAAAAATTTTGTTCATTTTGTTGTAAAGTAATGTGAAGTGAACTTGCAGTGGATGGGAGATGATTTTGTTTTAACCTTTGTATTACGAAGACTTAACATATTTTTTTGCTTACATGTGTAACATATGTAAATGTGTAGGAGCACATAAATAAACTGTCGAAACTTGAATTCGTTTTATATAAGCAGCACACCCCAACGTAACAGGGGGGAAAAAGGAACCAGCTCCTGGAGCACAAAAGTCTCTGACAAAAAGATGAGGAACCAGCTGCCTCAACCCTTATTTGGCCCGCGTACATATTCGCGTTTTTTCTGCTGAAAGCGAGTAGAAGAGAGACAATAACAGTGGAAGGGAGAAGAGGCAGTACCACTGAGAAAGAAACAGAGGGAAGACAGTGATGGTGAGAGAGTGGAAGTGGCAAAGAAAGAGAAAAATATATGGATGAAAACAATAGCAGTGGGGGCCAAAAAGAGACGAAATAGAGATGGTCAGTGAGAGGCAGTGGCAGTAAAGGAAAAAGAGAGATGGATGTGGCTAGTAGCAGTGGAAGCAAAAGAGAGGGGAGACAGTGTAAATGAAAAAGAGATGAGGTGAGAACACATAAAGGCGACCTCTAACTCGAAAAAATCTGTCCACTTTCCCTCATCCCCTATTCCCATGTGTTAAAGTCTAGGAGTCGAAAACCCAAGCAAAGCATCACCAAGGACACGTGTGGAGAGGAAACAATGGTGGTCAAACAGAAAGACAATAGACTAGAAGCGAGGAAGAAATACACTGTGGCACTGCGAGAGAAAAAGAATGGGGAAAGACAATGCCAGTGAGACAGACAGTGAAAGTAGCAAAGATAAAGAAGAGCGACAGGAACGGATGAAGATAGTCACAGTGGAAAAGGCAGAGAGGAGAAGGTGCCAGTGGGAAAAGGGAGACAGTGGGAGACAGACATATATAGAAAGTGGCAAAAGAGGGAGATGCTGAGTATGAAGGCTTCACTATAAAGAAGCATAGGTAAAATGATTTAGAATATTCTATGTTAAAAGAGTGCAAATACGTTCGCATGCTAAAATTATTGGTGAGGCAGTTTGTTCTTCACTTTTCTGTCAGAATCTTTGAAAGAGGAGCATATTCATCTTTTTTATGCTCCAGCTAGTTGATTTTATATTGACAATTTGCATATCGGGTTTTCCGACTTATTATCACGCAACTGGCCCTTGATTGCAGCCACTGGATTGTAGGAATCCGTGATTGGATTATATATTGAATTATTCGGTATTCTTTCTTTGTACGGGCAGGACGAAACGATCGCTAATGCCTCTCCATGTGTGTAGGAAACGTTGAGGAAAAGTTTCCGTTTTACTGATTGTCACAGCATTTCTTCGCACGTTATAAAATGAAAGAGAAGTTAACTTCACTTACTCTCTATTATAGTTGAAATAAATGATCGAAAGCACAGGTATATGGATTTGAAAGGAGTTGCATAGCAGTGGAGCATCTCTGTCTTAGATTAAGATCATTACTATTCATAAGCCAACAGGGATCTAAACCTATGTGGTCTTTTTTACCATCCGACTAGTAAAATAATCATTAGTTACCGTTTCAGTAACTCATTTTAAAATCCGAAAGCGTTGAAATGTGTTGTTGCAGAGCTATCTTAGAACATAAGTAGACACGTAAAGTACCAAATTGGTTCTTTTGTTATAGTCCGCAGATCAAGACTTTTTTGATGTGGCTCTGCACCATAGCCTACTGTGTCCAAATACGTTCATTGCTGTGAAACTACTGCAACGTTGATGCACTTGTACCTGCTTACTGTAATCGAACTAATGCCTCTCTCTACAATTGTAACGCCAACCGGCAGGGATCTTAGATCCCACAGGTTTTGGTAATAAATGTATCAACCACCTGCAGTCATTCTGATATCTGGATGCTTGAAGGCAAACTGACTTGTTCGTCGACTTTCCAAATGGGTAGTTGCATATTCTTCTTCACCTTTTCGGCCTATATCTAGCAACATTGGCCCTATTTTCTGCAATTTTCTGAATTTCCTGCTCCTGATCCACAGCTGGTTATTGGCGCTTCTGTTCCTTTTCTAGTACCTTTCATTTTAGAATCACAGTAATAGTCTGAATTTCATATAGACACAAGCATTCATACCAATTTCTACTAATTTATTGTTACTACAAGTACAGTTGAACTGAGACTTGGTAGCACTTACCGTGTACTTTAAATATCTCCATAAATAACAGACAGCAGTGGTTAAATCAGCGTTCCTTACATTCTGGTTGTGGAATAGTGCACTTTATACACCACACCATCCTACAACAAAACGAGAAAGTTAGTGTGAGAAAAATACGATAGACATATACAGTATTAATAATAAGAAAGTGTCTCGCTTCGATAACAGTCTGTATTATATTACCCTGCAAACCAAGTAGATGTGCAACTCTACTTTCATCACGCAGTAAGATCAGAGCAGGTGAAAAAGTACATGGCTGGCGCAGTAAAGCATTATCGTCCTGAATGTTGAGGAAGAAGAAGGTTTCACTTGAAGTTAACTGGGAAGTGACGTCAAAACGACGTGTACTTGTCCAGTAGGTTTGTCAACTGTTATCGAGTTTCGGGGTCGCATAAAGTTTTAAGAAAGTAAGGTGCATGAAAGCGGCAACTAAGATAGTTTGAGGATTGGGGGTTTTCCCTCGAAGCTGCCTTGATAATGACGAGGTCTCTTCCCGCTGACGATAAAGGCACTGTGATCGTGTTGACACAGTTCCAGCGCCTATGGAACGGTTTTGTAAGGAAGGAAGCTTGGAAGCTTGTGTCAATTGAATCTTACAATTAAGAGTCACTTACTGATTGGCGACTCCATGGATTGCTGTGTGCACAATGACCATATACGTGAAACTAGAAGGAAGGTCACCGTTGGCCGTAATATTGATGGTTTATTGACAGCAAAATCGATTTTCAATCGCGTAGTGATCATCTTCAGTGCTGTGCTGTACAAATTAAACTCATAGGCACTGGTATCAAGTTATTGTCAGCGACCAAAGCTAAGAAACGATCAACCTGCTAACACGGAGTTGTCAATTAAATGCAAGAAAATACGAAAAGAATGCAAACAAAATAAAGCAGAATAAGAAAAATGTATTTAATATGCATTTAAATTGTACAGTTCACACAAACATTTGTAAGCAGTAACAAAAAATGCAAAATTCCACAAAATACCATATGATGAAAGTAGCTTCTGTTTTATGTGAAACAAAACCAAATATTGAATCACTTACCGCACTCAGATGCTAGCAGTACTAAATCAGAATACGAGCAACATATTTACATTGCAATCAAAAGAGTGCAACACACGAGGCGTTGTAATGAGTAGCAAAATATGATAAAACTAGCTTCTGTTAACTACGAAACTAAAACTACATGTTGTTGTTGTGGTCTTCAGTCCTGAGACTGGTTTGATGCAGCTCTCCATGCTACTCTATCCTGCGCAAGCTGCTTCATCTCCCAGTACCTACTGCAACTTACATGGGAGACTAAAAATCAGCCAATAAGAAAGCGAGAGGATAGACTGATAAACTTGCAGTGCTCCAAGTGGCCTGGCAGCGAACTAAGGTCATGTTACCGAAAGTCCCTACATGAAGTCCAGACCTGTGGTAGAAACAACTAGATCCTACATGGCGTCTCTGAAGTTCTTCATTTGTCGATTGCTATAGAGTTTCGTGGCTGCATCGAGTGTTTTCGGCCCTGCACACGTACCGAACGACTGGTCAATTCGTGAGTAGCCTACACATGTCCATACCGATTTCACTCAGTGATTACAACGTCGCCCCCTTTCTGTCACTGGCTGCGAATTGCTTACAGCACGTTCACTGAGAATATATGCGACGAAATGCCGCTTCGTTTCACATGGAAACAATTACTGGGATTTTCCTTTGTTGTTTTGGAGGTAACAGAGAGAAAGCTGTCGACGAAGAAGGAGTTACTGCGAAGAAAGAAATTCACCCACATACTGTTACGGAGCTGGGAACCGATGATTTTCGTAGTTATGTAAGAGTGGATGAAACATGCTTTTCGGGGCTGCTGAATATTATGAAACCATTCTTAATGGAAAAGAATACAGTTGGTAGAGAGTATGTAATTTGGGAGGAGAGGCTGTTGGCAACATAACGGTTTCTAGCCACTGCATATCTTACGAAGACCTCGAATTCAATGCAGTTGTATCCACACAATCAGTGTCTAAAATAATACCTGAAACATGCGACGTGATTTTTAGTTGCCTGCCGGCCGGTGTGGCCAAGGGGTTCTAGGTGCTTCAGTCTGGAACCTCGTGACTGCTGCGGTCGCAGGTTCGAATCCCGCCTCGGTCATGGATGTGTGTGATTTCCTTAGGTTAGTTAGGTTTAAGTAATTCTAAGTTCTAGGGGACTGATGACCTCAGATGTTAAGTCCCATAGTGCTCAGAGCCATTTTTTTGCTGGACTAGCACTTGGATGGGTGACCATCCGGTCTGCCGAGCGTTGTTGGCAAGCGGGGTGCACTCAGCCCTTGTGAGGCAAACTGAGGAACTACTTGATTGAGAAGTAAACTGACATACGGCCGAGAGAGTGGTGTGCTGACCACATGCCACTCCATATCCACATCTGGTGACGCCTGCGGGCTGAGGATGACACGGCGGCCGGTCGGTACCGTTGGGACTTCATGGCCTCTTTGGACGGAGTTTAGTTTAGTTTTTCTATTAAATGGAAAATCTGTATATAGTATTGTCATAGATAATAACCGTGACCACTGCGGTAATCCATTATCTGTGCCCGTCGTCCAAGTTGACTTTTCTAAACGAATATACTTTCCGAATCGACAACCATATTTGTCAATGTCGCCTTGAACTGTGATTTACCTATTGCTACTACGCCCTAAAGCTTTTACATAGTGTACGAAGAACAATTAAAATCTCAAAATAAAGTCTGAGGTTATTGTGGCCTTAGTGATATACCAGTTAAGAAGTAAACATTGCATTCTCAACTGTACATTTCACACTTATTTACGTCTCAGTATTTTATATTTGTGTTCCCCATAAAACTTCTCTTCAACAACAGGTAGATGTAAATACTACGGTCGAAAGTTAGAAATTACAAGCAACTGATGACAGTCAAATAATATTTTCATGAGCTGTAAATTACATTTCTTTACTTCTTTTATTTTGTGTTTGTATTCGCTCAGCAACCAGGTAATGTAAATATTGCCGTCATAAACAATAAATGGCAAGTTTACGATGCCAAAAAAGAGCATTTCATGTCGTTCTGTTCATTTTTAAAGACGTTTTCTCGGCATTCCCACAATTGCCCTCATCCCAAAGACTAGTCTTGTTCCAAATGCTGTCATTATTTAAAATTATAAATACAGAAACAGATACACAAGAAATTAAACACTTAACAAATGTCAGAACTGAAAAAAAGACAGAAAAAAGCTCTTACACTTTGCTCATGTTAGTAGAAGGCGTGGAGATAGGCTGGATTCTACTACACTCCTAACAATGAAGCAAGTACATTTTGTGAATAAAAGTCCTTTGACTGCCTATATTTCGGTTTCAACGTTTTATGTCCGATGCATAGTGCAAATAAATTCTAAAATCTAATCTGTCTCCATTTCAGCTGTAAGATTTGATTTCCTAAAAGTATCTGACTGACACGTAAATTCATTGCACACATGCTCTATACTTTACTTTTACTTTACTAAGACGCGGGCCACGTGCACAAGGGAATTCTCGTCATTACCATCATGCCCTTCCCTACCGTGCTGTCTTGTCAGGTGTCAGTCAAGTGATAGTGCGTGCACTCTGCCGTCCAGTAACAACGTGCATATCCAGATCACATACACAAATATACTGTGTCGTCAGTTTCTGAGAGCTTTCCTTTGGAGTTACAAAGTTGTTCTGCCTCTGCTTCTCGTTCATTTTTATATTTCCACGGCTGTAACACGTTTTTATTCTTCCTTTAATCTGGTCCACAAATTTCATAAATTATTTACTTTTGATCCTCCCTTCTTTCCAAAGCCTTCGGCACCAAATCAAGGCAATGTAGTTACTATAAATCGCAGTCTCATCCGAATTCCTGAGGTGAACGTTTGTGACAGTGTAAGACGTCGTGGTCTCCTGACCTACATTGCTTACATATTCCGCCCTCACAATCACATTCTGCACATCAAGACGCTTCATTCGAACCCAAACTCCATAAGATAAAGTCAATGTTGTATGAATTCATGTAAATGATATGCAAATAACTAATAAATCGCAAGTGCGCACCGTGGTTGAAATACTCGAGGCTGGCGTACACACATACATTCCAGATACGACGGTCACAGGAGCTTTTAGTTCGAGAGAGGCAACCGCACGCCAGGAGGCCGGTCCCAACCCATCTATGTCGGCTGGTGACGGCCCGTGGAGCAGACAGCGTTTGCCCGGGTGAAAGGACGATCCCGTGTTCGGCTTAAAAGCAAATTCCTCTACATTGTGTGGGAGCGGCCAGCCTATGCATTTTTTACACATAGCATGCAGTTTCAGAGATTTTCACATACTACAGTTTTCCGGAATGGTCGCCTTAAACGAAACGTCATTCTCCCGTTTTAGAAGAGCAATGCTGATTGGCAGACGATATTTCTGACGTCTTGAGCTGAAGGAGTAATGGAAGAGACCGAAAGATATACCCCTTCACGTCTGGCGTGGAGAGGGGCCGTTCCGTTGTCGCTCTTGGAGCGAGAACACGTAACGAGAGCGTGCGCGCTCGTACGTGTACTCAAAGAGCGAGGAACAAGTCTCTCCTCAGTACTTCACTGGGAGAGCACCTCTGTCGAGAGCGAATCGAAGTGCGACTCTATATTGAATCATTGCGATTAAGTGTTGTTCACTGTGTTGGCCGCTACACTTATTGTGCGGTGTGAATGGACAGAGTTATAGTTAAACGCCTGCGAGCGAATTTTTGAGTGGCGTCACGATGGACTGGTTATCTGACCAGTGTACCACACCAATAGTTAGACTAGGGGCGAATAGGAGTCCTTGACTTCATCAAGGCGTAGGGAGAGTTTGATTGGCGAAGGTCAATCCAGATACAACGAGAGTTATCTTATTTGTCAGCAGCGAGTGGCACAGACAGCAGTCATCGCGGCTTACGGTATTGTGTGCTGCAGCTCTTGCGAGCCCCATATTTCCTCCACAACAGTACATTTCACTGCATTTCACACGCAACAGCTTCGACCGTACCTAGCAACATTCTAACGGATAATTATTCACGTTGAGTAGGCACGGCTCTCAGCCATTCTGCCAAGTCAATAACAATCTTAAACTTTGTATAGAAATTTCATTAGCAAATCCTATCCTTGAGAGGTAACTTCACATTCTGAAAATAACCCGGAAATAACGTGTTAAGTTCATAACTAAAAGTGCCATTGTGATTTTCTCAGAATTTTTGCAAAATAAATAATAATTTTCGTTAGTTTCATGTTTTTCTTACACTAACTAGCACTACTCCAGTACCCAAGCATCCCACTAGTTACGTAAGAAATTTTGTTAATTTTTTTGTGTCATTTCCCTACAGCGGACGACTCCAGAAGATATTTATTGCTGAAAGTTTTTCAGGCATTTCTCTTTAGAACGTTAGGAGTGTCTGTCTGACTTCTGTAGTAGTATGGGGGTGGAAATTGCATCTTGCAGGAGCCACAGGGTAAAGGGTACATCTCAGATTAATCCACTGTGCAGAATGACAGAATAGCAGCACCCACACGCTCACAACAGTAATCCATGATTACGAACTTGATGTTCCAGAGTCTGGCATAGATCTCAACATCTGTGAAGTGTGCTATAGAGAGATGACAAAGACTGTGTTGATGATCCACCTGCAGGACACCGCCATAGCCGTCCTCACATGGGACGTGTTTCTTATCCCGAATCCCGCCAGATGTGGTGTACGTCGTGGTTGCTGCACGCTCTGAAACGACCTGCTACAGGATGACAGTTACTGAACTACATGAAAAAAAACTATGGCATGCACATACTTCATTCAACATGTAAAAGTCACTACAGAGATTCGGATTTAGGTTATGACATGTTCGATATGCCTGCCACCATTGGCGATGATGTGGCGTAGACTAATAGTGAAATTCTGCATGATGCGCTCAAGTGTTGGAACATCGATGCTGTCGATGACCTCCTGAATAGCTGTTTTCAGCTCAGCAGTGGTTTGGGGGTTGTTGCTGTAAACTTTGTCTTTAATATAGCCCCACAAAACGGAGTTGCATGTGTTCAGGTCCAGAGAATATGCCGGACAATCGAGGCCCATGCCAATGGCCTCTGGGTAGCCCAGAGTCAGAATGCGGTCCCCAAAGTCCTCCTCTAGGACATCACTCTCCTGCGTCGATGGGATCGTGCTCGGTCTTGCACGAACCACATCTTGTCGAAATCGGGGTCTTTTGTATAATTGGGATGAAATCATCTTCCAAAACCTTCATGTACCGTTCGGTAGTCACCATGCCATCAAGGAATATCGCACCGATTATTCCGTGACTGGACATTGCACACCTCACAATCATCCGTTGAGGGTGAAGAGACTACTTGATAGCGAAATGCAGTCTCAGTCCCCCCAAGCCTCGATGGGTACCTGCACAGTCTAGAGCACCTTGTCACAGTCCGCGCGGCTCCCCCCCCCCCCTACCCGCCCCCCCCCCCCCTCCCGCGCCCCGCCCCGGCGTAGGCTCGAGTCCTCCCTCGGGCATTGGTTTGTGTGTTGTCCATAGCGTAAGTTGATTTCAGTTAGATTAAGTAGTGCGTAAGCTTAGGAACCGATGACATAAGCTGTTTGGTCCCATAAGATCTTACCACAAATTTACAATTTACAATTCAGTCCCCCAAATGCGCCAGTTTTGCTTATTGACGAACCCATCCAAAAGAAAGTGTGCTTCGTCGCTAAACCAAACGATATTCACGTCAAAGTCCTGTTCGTCGATTCTGTGGACAACAGTGTTGGCGAAACACAACCGCTGTTCCGTGGCCCTGGGGCTTAAGGGCTGATGGATTTGAATTTTGTATAGGAAGAGATGCAGGTTCCAACAACAATTTGTCGGTATATCCTGGTTAATTCCCAACTGTTGTACTGCTGGTCTGACCGATTTCCTGGGGCTGGTTTGAAACACGGCGCGTGTCTTCTCGATGTTTTCAGGCGTTTTCACCATTTTTGGACGACCTGTTCTCTCACACTTGCGAATCAAATTCTTGACTGTTAAGCACACTTGGACCAGTTGTCTTCAGCTTGAATTCGGCCGCAATCTTTCTGTGAGCCGCAGTTGGGCTGTTATTGCTCGCACAGCAGGTCTTCACAAGTGCTATTCGCTCAGGCATGCTGTACCGTGACATTTTCACGTACAAATAGCCGACAACAACAAGGCCCATGCACATGCGCGTACTAACTCCCGCCGTGCCCCGCGGCCAACCGTGCAGTATGAACGTCCTAACGCAAACCGTTCTGAAGTTATGACGATTTTATTTCGTACATAGTTCAATCATTGTCACCTGTACGTCTTACGGAGCGTGCTCCTCATCGTGATTTGCGACCTTAGCGCTCCCCAGCGGCAGTCCGCGGCATCTGGCGCGTCAACCACACAGCTTCTTTACGCAAACGGGCGCGAGAAAAATGCTGCGTTAGCTCTTTAGCGATTGTCGTAGAAGAATGGAGGAAATCGCGAAGAAGATTCTGTGCTCGTCCATGGCCTGAACGGCGTGTAATGCTGTACGAAGGTTTGACATACAAACTACCAGAAGTTATTCGTTAGCTCAGTTGAATATTCATCCCATTTTAGGTTTTAAACTGAATATAGTGTCTAATCTCAGTCCGGATGTGCGTAACACCAATACTGTCGATGTTGCCGTGGCTAACAACACTCTGAAATAACGTGGTTCATCACATATATTTCGAGATTCAGATTCGATCCGTTATTTGCTTTGATTGCAAGAGGAGATTTTTTCGGAGGTGATGACCATCACTGTTATTTATCGACAAGATACAAACTTGACGCAGTCTATAAAACTAAAGTCTATTCACCGAGAGCTGGGACGAAACATAAACAGTGTCACGTGAGCGACTACGCTCGTTTCCACAGAAAGCATTCGGTGTTCACGTGATACGTAGGGGTGTGGAAAATCCTTGGCGCACGCTTTGCAGCTGGCGGCGTTCGGCTGGCTGCCGAGCTGTCACAGCGGACCGTGAGAAACCTGGGCAACAATGTACGATATAAATTTAACAATAATTTTAAAATAATGTTAAACGGAGTTCATTCTGTTGAAGCAGATTTATTTTCATTCAGATTGCTAACAAAACGCTCCATTCAAACACAATTAATTGTTAAGTTTAATAACAATACCAGTAATAATAATGAGGAAGGAGGAAACTAGGTGCACTCTGTCGAACTTGAACTGTTTTCATTGATGTTTATAACAAACCGCTCCTCTCTCTCCTCTATAATGCAGTCTAATTTCCACATTTGAGTTTCCACTTTTTCTACGACATGGAGAACGCACTTGTTCCAATCCTCTGCAGTCACTGTTCTTACTGCTTCTTCTAGCATTACTTTAACTTCCGGCATTTTGTATGTTTTGTTTTTCGCTGCAACATAGCCTTTGAATCTGGCCCACACAAACTCGATGGCGTTTAATTCACAGTGGTACGGAGGAATTCTGAGAACAGTTTTCCCTGCATTCTTCGCTATTTCATCTATTGCGTATTCGTTGTGCGCTGTTCTATGATTTTTAACTGTGTCTAAAAGTTCTTTCTTCAACTTACCGTCTTCGAAATCGATGTTTTTAGACTTTAGCCACTCTGATATTTCGTGCTTATTGGAATTCGCATTGGGAACTTTTTCTTTTCTCCAAGAATGGTACGACGCGTTATCAAGAACAATAACTGCATTTTCCTGAAGCCGAGGAAGAACATTTTAAAACCACTTCTCGAAGGTTTCGGTGCACATCTCTTCATGATAATCTCCACTTTTCTTGGATTCGAAAGTCCACAAACATCCTTCAACGAACCCTGCCTTGCTGCCAATGTATGCGATAATCAGACGTTTCCCTTTACCTGATGGGCCCTTGCTTCCGGTGGATAATCCGGACAGAAACGCTTGTTTTGAGGAATTTATAGTGTCACCTACCCAGACGTAACTTCGGGTATGTCCTGCGTTCACCCACGTCTCGTTCAAATAGTAAATGGGTCTGCCTTCATCTCTCAACCGTTTAATGGTTCGAAGATAACGCCGCCACCATAAAATGATGTCATCCCTGTCTATTAGCATGCTATCGCGCCCACGCCAGACATATTTGAAATTCATTTCTCTCAATAACTTAAAAAATGTAGTTCTCCGAAAGTTGCCAAGATCTCCATCTTCGTTCACGACTGTAAGCACTTTGTCAATTGTTGGCAATTCGTTACGAAAAAAAAATTCGTGTACTTTCCTTCGTATCGCATTTCTATCGAAGTCATCAACACTTTCAGAAAGTCTCTGTCGCAATTTTCCTTTCTTGGGAGACTTCAAAGAGTGTGTGGCCTTGTACTCACTTATCACACGATACACTGAAGAACGTCCATCACCTGTAGCTGCAGCTGTTTTCGAAACAATGTCACTCATCGACTGCTCTGGATGTAATAGTTCTGTTTCATACACATTAAGCACCATGTGCTTTTCAGAAGAACTTAATGATTTCTTCTTTGCTCACTTCTTTGATGGACTCAGAACTGACACGTCGACCTCGCTCGCTGAATCCGTGGATGACATAATGAGGACAGCCGTATGTGATGCTAATGAAATAAGTGAATATATAAAATAAGAAACCATGCGATGCTGTTGGATGCGCACATAAACAGTGAATGCTCAGCGTGACTACAAACACATATACTTACTCTAATAATCAACAACTAGTCTTTCAAGCGTCTTTACAGATGAACTTAAGATATCTTGAAATCGCCGCTGTACAACACCCACTAACGAGCTCACACCTGTAACTGAGACGGCCACACTGACTGAGCGCCGCGCCTGCGAACCGCACAATGCATCGCTCATAATGGACAAACGGTTGCACCCATCGCTTTAGAACAAACTACAAAATTAAATTCAAACCTTTCTGAAACTTTTCTCGCTTACACCCCCACAAAAAATTTAAAGGGGGAAAGTTTGTCGCTTACTATATTTCGGATGATGATTTGGTAAAAGTTCTGCATCAGACGTGAGATTTTAATTTATTACTTCGGTATTACTGACTCTATTGGGCAGAAAATTTGCAGACATCATCAACATATAGTACTGAAGGCAATTACAAAATTATTTTGCTGTGCGACACACAGTTTAGGGGATATGGCGTGATAAATATAGAGTAACGCGAAAAAGTAACTTTTCCTGAA
This sequence comes from Schistocerca serialis cubense, assembly GCF_023864345.2. Taxonomy (NCBI): domain Eukaryota; kingdom Metazoa; phylum Arthropoda; class Insecta; order Orthoptera; family Acrididae; genus Schistocerca; species Schistocerca serialis. The sequence goes on from NC_064641.1 coordinate 262,600,654, forward strand.
AGCTTAAATATTTCTCTTTTTCAGTGACAATAACTTTTAATGTAATGTAAAAAAAAAAGGTGTCGGAAGGTGGTTCTCGGATCACTTTATCATGTTCAGCTGCCAAATTATAAAAAACACGACTTTCATTTTTTAAGTTCTGGCGCCCCTGCCTTGTACACCCCTCGGCGGCAGCGCTGTGGTCACGCGCCTTGCCGTGTTTACAGTACATCTCTTGTTTCGGTGAATGGAGTATAGTTCGCCTTTGCAATAATAATTGCAGCAGACACGTTATTTCTAATAAATAACGTCGACTACCGCTGGTAATACTTCTATTAAACTATTAAGAAAGACCCACAATCTCTTAGAAAACAAAATGTGGAAAAGATTAGGAAGGAGGTGGACGCGAACCTGTTATCTTATCTTTCTTTTCACAGCTCACGGGACTATCAACTTCGCTACACCTCCGACATGGGAGCCCAATCTCTGTATATGATATATACTGCATAAAAAATACATTTACAACTCTCGTTATTCGATATCTAACTACGACAAATCGTATCAAAACAATGCGCTTTTGGTAGATCATCATTGTACCGTAGTACTGAAATGGTATACTTTCGTAGCACTAAAAACATCAAATGCAAGAAGCCTTTATCTACCGATATGCAGTTTCATAGAATTTTAATATAACCAATGGTATCTAAAATGACGCGTCTTCGAGAAATCTTCAGCCCGCCGCTGACCGAGCGGTTCTAGGCGCTTCAGTCTGGAACCGCGCGACCGCTACGGTCGCAGGTTCGAATCCCGCCTCGGCCATGGATGTGTGTGATGTCCTTAGGTTAGTTAGGTCTAAGTAGTTATAAGTTCTAGTGGACTGTTGACCTCAGATGTTAAGTCCCATACTGGTCAGAGCCATTTGAGAAAGCTTCAGTTTGCTGATGCTTTGAAATAGCTTATATTCATTCCACGCAGTCTACGGGAAAGAAAAGCCACCACATACGTAGTTTAACTCAAAATAATTGGCGGCTCCTAAGTTCCAACTGCAACGTAGAAACGATATCGCATCGCATTGGCCACCTTCATCACGATTTTTTTTATCTCTCATGCCGTATTCATCCATTTCTCGCTCCACAATGTAGTGGTATGCGGATATCCACGCTGTCACGTCACTAGCTTCCCGTCCACATGCATTTTCTCGTCCCGTGAGTGGACGGCTTAAGCGAATTTCGTGGAGATTGCCTTTTCATTGCTATGTGAACTACATCTGTCATTACTGATAGTTACTCCGCACACAGATACACACGCGCGCTTACGCACGCACACAAAGAAACACATTCCTGCATGAGAGGATACTCACAACCTCAGTAACTACAATTTTATCTTGGAACTCTTCCATTTGGTCCATGTTTGCAAGGAAAACAACAATATCAGAAATTGAGTCCGTCTTGATGCAAAACACCTTGTTATTCGTTTATTTCTTTACCTCCCAAACTAGTTTCGGCGACATATACACCATCATCAGGGGGTTTTTTAATCTAAAAATGTGCAAAAAATAGCATGGTTATACAAACACAGTGGCACATTATTATATTTTCACTATTTGTTTTTTAAAATACAGTTTTCTATGGATACTTTCATACTACCTTATTTATTGTATGTTACAGCTTGTTTCTGAGAATTATTGTCACTGTTTGCGACATATTTTCTGTGCGCTTTTTCTTCTGTTGCCGTTTTTACTCAGTAAACATCATGTCATCTGCAACTGTGTGAGCAGCTGTTAGTAAACAAATACTAAAGGTGGCGTATGAAGTTCATCAGCAGACCTAACGGTTTCGGTTTCTTCTTCCTCAACACGAATACCATATGCGATATAATGCGATATATTTCAATTTATCTTTTTGTTGCATGTGTTTACAACGACTTTTTGTCAAAAAATTGTGTTTTATATCAGAGTACCACCAATTTGTTAAAAGTATTTTTTACGTTCTGCATTAGACAATATCATTGGTTTCAAAGCAGATTTTGTTCCAGGATGAAAATTGTGGTGTTCTGAGTTCCCACCAACCGCCCTCGCACTCGGCGAAGGCGTTTCGTCGTTGTCATGTAGTGTCCTTGGGTGCAATTTTTTCCTTAAAAAATACATAATACGATCTTAAGGGTGTACAATAACGGTCTAGAGTCATTTTTGTAATTTGTTTGTTATTTTACTGAAGAAAAACATGAATCTCGGTTTCAAAATCCAGCGTCACCCCGGTCTACCCGCTTAAGGTATGCACTTTAAACCCAAGTTAACTGCAAATTTTTTTCTTTTTTTGATACATATTAACTCCTCCCAAAAGTATGGAAGCCAAAGAGCTTGCATTAGAAGAGATGTTTCTCACAGTATCGAAGATGAACAAGTGCTCATATCTATTAAGGTATGCATTTTAGAGCCCATGTTTAGAAGTCTTTTTTCTTGTTTTGGTTCATATTACTTCTGTAGGGTGGCTAACCTACAATCGTAGCAACAATAATACCGGTAGATGTATTACACTGTCAGCCGGCCGAAGTGGCAGAGCGGTTCTAGGCGCTACAGTCTGGAACCGCGCGACCGCTACGGTCGCAGGTTCGAATCCTGCCTCGGGCATGGATGTGTGTGATGTCCTTAGGTTAGTTAGGTTTAGGTAGTTCTAGGGGACTGATGACCTCAGAACTTAAGTACCATAGTGCTCAGAGCCATTTGAACCTTTTTTTTATTCAACTGTCAGAGGTATCAGAACGATTTTAGCTTGTACCATCGACTCGGTCTATTCCGGACCAGGTCCCTTGATATATTTACCCTTATCTGTCATCCCTAAAAGTCCATAAAATAGCCTGTATACATCGTGTTTACCAACAATAAGCCAATTTCCATGTTAAAATTTTCTAATTTTTGAGTAGCAATGAAAGACTGTAAAGTGAAAGTATAAGTTGTCGGGACAACTCAATAACCGAATTTAACCTAGCACAACCGTTCTTCATTCTCACGAATGAAGCATGATTACGAGACAAGTAATTCAATCACTCCCCTTGTTTTCATTTTCCGTTTAAATTATGTGCCATAAATAGAGTCCTTCAAAGTTTAGTTTCAAAGGTTAACGGTCTTTTATACAATAAGTATATCGCGAAATAATGTGAAATTTAGTTCTCGGAGTTAACGGCACAATTTAGAAAGTATCGAAAAGCTGTCAGAATTAGAACTGAAATTTAGAAATGGCTCTGAGCACAATGGGGCTCAACTGCTGTGGTCATTAGTCCCCTAGAACTTAGAACTACTTCAACCTAACTAACCTAAGGACATCACACACACCCATGCCCGAGGCAGGATTCGAACCTGCGACCGTAGCAGCAGCGCGGCTCCGGACTGGAGCGCCTAGAACCGCACGGCCACCGCGGCCGGCTGAAATTTTGAGGACGAGCAACTGCAAGTACAAACTAATATCTGGCCCCTGTTACTGCAAGCAACATCGAGGCTTAATTTATTTTCGTGCATTCCCACGTGGCGGCTGACTGCCATGGGTCGACAGTCGACAACAGTGTGATTCGTGTTGTAGATTCATTAGTTTGTGTCATAAAGGAGATCCTTTATGGACGCACAGCGACTCACGTTAGACGTTAACAGACAATGGCAGCTGCTATGGTCGCCAAGTTTTATAACTGAAAATAGGGAGATTCTAAAAACTGCAAACACATTAAACGATGTGGGATGTAACAGTACACTATCGACGTTTACCATAGTATTTAAATTTTTGTCTTTGATGAATCCAATGGAACTTTTATTCTCATACACTTAAACTACACAAAATACTCGAGTGCACAAATATGGTTACAAACGCTAACAATATGATTTGCATCCAAAAAGAAACTTAAAACCTTATTTCACATGGTGGTATTTGAAAAATTCTTTATAGGTTAAATTTAAATTTGTCACAACTTGCGGTTCAGCTTAAACAGTTTATCAGAACATCTACATCTACATGGATACTCTGCAAATAAAATTTAAGTGCCTGGAAGAGAGTTCATCGAACCACCTTCACAATTCTCTATTATTCCAATCTCGTATAGCGCGCGGAAAGAACAAACACCTATATTTTTCCGTACGAGCTCTGATTTCCCTTATTTTATCGTGGTGATCGATCTCCCTATGTAGGTCGGTGTCAACAAGATATTTTCGCTTTCGGAGGAGAAAGTTAGTGCTTGGAATTTCGTGAGCAAATTCCGTCGCAACGAAAAACGCCTTTCTTTTAATGATGTCCAGCCCAAATTCTGTATCATTTCAGTGACTCTCCAATATTTCGCGATAATACAAAACGTGCTGCCCTTCTTTGAACTTTTTAGATGTACTCTGTCAGTCCTATCTGGTAAGGATCCCACCCCGTGCAGCAGTATTCTAAAAGAAGACGGACAAGCGTAGTGTAGACAGTCTACTTAGTAGATCTGTTACATTTTCTAAGTGTCCTGCCAATAAAACGCAGTCTTTGGCTAGCCTTTCCTACAACATTTTCTGTGTGTTCCTTCCAATTTAAGTTTCATATCAGCGCACACTCCGCTGCAGAGTGAAAATCTCATTCTGGAAACATCCCCCAGGCTGTGGCTACGCCATGTCTCCGCAATATCCTTTCTTTCAGGAGTGCTAGTTCTGCAAGGTTCGCAGGAGCGCTTCTGTAAAGTTTGGAAGGTAGGAGACGAGGTACTGGCAGAAGTAAAGCTGTGAGTACGGGGCATGAGTCGTGCTTGGGTAGCTCAGCACGAAAGGACCAGGACAGTGGAGAGGATCCACCACCACACGTGAAGACGTACCCGTCACCAACGCGAGGTGTAACGGGATTAGCGAGGCACGCGTCCAAGAAGAGGAACGTGGCCCATTTTGTTTTGTACTGACAAAAGCAGGACATTTTTCACTATTATGTAAAAAAAGTCCACTTATTTACGTTTTCCAGAAATATGTTATTTTATAAAGGTCATCGTCTTATATATTAAAAAAATGCTAGAAGCAGTTTATGTTTGTTATTGTTACACCAGTATGTAAAAAAAAGGTACACTTATTTACGTTTCCCAGAAATATTTTATTTTATAAAGGTCATCGTCTTATATATTAAAAACAAAAAGTTGGTAGAGCACTTGCCCGCGAATGGCAGAGGTCCCGAGTTCGAGCCTCGGTCCGGCACACAGTTTTAATCTGCCAGGAAGTTTCCAATTTAAGTTGTTCGTAATTTTAATTCCTAGGTATTTAGTTGAATTTACGGTCTTTAGATTTGACTGATTTATCGTGTAACCGAAGTTTAACGAATTCCTTTTGGCACATGTGGATGACCTCACAATTTTCGTTATTTAGGGTCAACTGCCAATTTTTGCACAATACAGATATCTTTCCTAAATCGTTTTGCAATCTGTTTTGATCTTATCATGACTTTACTGGTCGAGAAATGACAGCATCATCTGCAAACAATCTAAGACGGCTGCTCAGATTGTCTCCCAAATCGTTTATATAGATAAGGAACAGCAAAGGGCCCATATCTCTACTTTGGGAAACGCCAGAAATCACTTCTGTTTTACTCGATGACTTTCCGTCAGTTACTACGAACTGTTACCTCTCTGACAGGAAATCACAAATCCAGTCACACAACTGAAACCATATTCCATAAGCACGCAATTTCACTACAAGCCGCTGTGTGGTACTGTCTCAAAAGCCTTCCGGAAATCCAGAAATACGGAATCGATCTGAAATCCTCTGTCAATAGCACTCAACACTTCATGCGAATAAAGAGCTAGTTGTATATCACAAGAACGATGTTTTCTAAACCCATGTTGACTGTGTGTCAATAGACCGTTTCCTTCCAGGTAATTCATAATGTTAAGCGGATTACACCTACTACCTTTCTTGGATATTGGTGTGACCTGTGCAATTTTCCAGTCTTTGGGTACGGATCTTTCGTCGAGCGAACGGTTGTAGTTGATTGTTAAGTATGCATCAGCATACTCTGAAAGGAATCTAATTGGTATACAGTCTGGACTGAAAAACTTGCTTTTATTAAGTGAATTAAGTTGCTTCACTACTCCGAGGATATTTACTTCTACGTTACTTATGTTGGCAGCTGTTCTTAATTTGAATTCTGGAATATTTACTTCGTCTTCTTTTGTGAAGGTACTTCGGAAGGATGCGTTTAGTAACTCTGCTTTGGCAGCACTGTCTTCGATAGTATCTCCATTGCTGTTGCGCCGAGAAGGCATTGATTGTTTCTTGCCGCTAACATACTTCACGTAAGAACAAAATTTCTTTGGATTTTCTGCCAGGTTTCGAGACATAAAGTTTCGTTGTGGAAACTGTTATAAGCATCTCCCATTGAAGTCCGCGCTAAATTTCGAGCTTCTGTAAAAGATCGCCAATCTTGGGGATTTTGCGTCTGTTTAAATTTGGCGTTTTTGTTTCGTTGTTTCTGCAACAGTGTTCTAACCCGTTTTGTGTACCAAGGAGGATCAGCTCCGTCGTTTGTTAATTTATTTGGTATAAATCTCACAATTGCTGCCGATATTATTTCTTTGAATTTAAGCCACATCTGGTCAATACTTATATTATTAATTTGAAATGAATGGAGATTGTCTCTTAGAAAGGCTTCAAGTGAATTTTTATCTGCTTTTTTGAATAGGTACATTTTTCGCTTATTTTTCGAGGATCTGGGGATTGCAATGTTCAATCTCGCTACGACAACTCTGTGTTCACTAATCCCTGAAACGGTTTAGATGCTCGTTATTAACTCAGGATTATTTGTTGCTAAGAGGTCAAGTGTGTTTTCACAGCCGTTTACTATTCGCGTGGGCTCATGAACTAACTGCTTGAAATAATTTTCAGAGAATGCATTTAGCACAATTTCGGATAATGTTTTATGAGTACCTTCGGAATTAAACATGTATTTTCGCCAACAATTCAAGTCGCCACCAACTATTATCGTATGAGTCGGGTATGTGTTTGAAATCAAACTCAAGTTCTCTTTGAACCTTTCAGCTACTGTATCATCTGAATTGGGAGGTCGGTAAAAGGATCCAATTATTATTTTACTCCGGTTGCCAACAATGACCTCTGCCCATACTAACTCACAGGAACTTTCTACTTCAAATTGGAGACAAGACAAACTACTTCTGACAGTGACAAACACGCTACCGCCAACCGTGATTAGCCTATTCTTTCGGAACACCATTAGGTTCTTCGCAAAAATTTTGGCTGAGCTTATATTCGTCTTTAGCGAGCTTTCAGTGCCTATAACGATTTGAGCATCAGTGCTTGCTATTAGCGCTTGGAGCTCTGGTACTTTCCCAACACAGCTACGACAATTTACAACTTTTATACCAATGGTTCCTGTATCTACGTTCTTCCTGTGTTCAGCCTGCACCATTTGTGACTGAAGCCCTTCTTGTGTTTTCCCGAGACCCTCTAGCCTAAAAAACCGCCCAGTCCACGCCACACAGCCCCTGCAACCCGTGTAGCCGCCTCCTGCGTACAGTGGACACCTGACCTATTCAGTGGAACCCGAAACCTAACCACTCTTTGGCGCAAGTCGAGGAATCTGCAGCCTACACGGTCGCAGAACCGTCTGAGCCTCTGATTTAGACGCTCCACTCGGCTCTGTACCAGAAGTCCGCAATCGGTCCTGTCTACTATGCTGCAAATGGTCAGCTCTGCTTTCATCTTGCAAGCAAGACTGGCAGCTTTTACCACTTCTGTTAGCCGCTCGAAACCAGAGAGAATCTCTTCTGATCCAACGTGACACACATCATTGGTACCGACGGGAGCAACCACCTGCATTTGGCGGTACCCTGTGCTCTTCATGGCATCCGGGAGGACCCGTTCCACATCTGGAATGACTCCACCCGGTATGCTCACAGAGTGCACATTGGTTTTCTTTCCCTTCTGTTCTTCACATCATCCCTCTTATTATTCACAGTTGAAAACAGTGTTTCTGGGTGGGCATTAAATCCTGGGATACTTATAAAAACATAGGATTGTTTTTCAAGTTCTGTCACTAATTACTTTGCATATAGAACCAAAAAACACAATGCCCTTTTCACACAAGCATAACCAGCGAGACTGGCTTCATCACTTAAAATTTCCATGATGCTACACAACTCATCATACAATTCAACTTCATTTAAAACAGATTCAAAATATTTTCAGACATTTTACAACTCAATGAAATTAATTTCTTTGGTTAAGCACAGAGGAAGAGGATAATTAATCCACATATTCTTTGAAATATTGAAATGACTGACTAAGCAAGAATGTAATATACAACAGGAAACATTGAAATTATTTTCTGTCAATTTTTTAATATTTTTATCTGAATTTAAAATTCCAAGAAAATTATTATATTAGAAGGAAATATGGAATGAATGTTCTTGAATGTGTGAGATGAGAGACTGAAAAAAAAGATAAAGTCAAAACCCTGAAATACCGAAGACTTGGCAACCCCAGCAGCCACTGCACTCTACTTCTGTAAAATATACTTCCAACAAATTACAGCTAGACCTAAACTGCTCACAGAGCTGATTATGGGAAGTAGTTGTAGATTACTTTACGTATGTCCACGTATATAAGAAGACAAACAAGTGCTTTGGAAAAAGCCAGTGCCTGTCCTGTTCAATTAGTTATATTCTGTATTTATGTTGAAGCGAGTCAACCAATTAGCTACATTTTTATGACATTTCTTAGCAGGCCAGTTTCAATGTTTTGTAGCTCCATTATCTGTGCTCTGTACAAGGCGTTTCACAATACATATAATATCACTCATGTTGTTGTTGTTGTTGTGGTCTTCAGTCCTGAGACTGGTTTGATGCAGCTCTCCATGCTACTCTATCCTGTGCAAGCTTTTTCATCTCCCAGTACCTACTGCAACCTACATCCTTCTGAATCTGCTTAGTGTATTCATCTCTTGGTCTCCCTCTACGATTTTTACCCTCCACGCTGCCCTCCAATACTAAATTGGTGATCCCTTGATGCCTCAGAACATGTCCTACCAACCGATCCCTTCTTCTGGTCAAGTTGTGCCACAAACTTCTCTTCTCCCCAATCCTATTCAGTACTTCCTCATTAGTTATGTGATCTACCCATCTAATCTTCAGCATTCTTCTGTAGCACCACATTTCGAAAGCTTCTATTCTCTTCTTGTCCAAACTATTTATCGTCCATGTTTCACTTCCATACATGGCTACACTCCATACGAATACTTTCAGAAATGACTTCCTGACACCTAAATCAATACTGGATGTTAACAAATTTCTCTTCTTCAGAAACGCTTTCCTTGCCATTGCCAGCCTACATTTTATATCCTCTCTACTTCGACCATCATCAGTTATTTTGCTCCCCAAATAGCAAAACTCCTTTACTACTTTAAGTGCCTCATTTCCTAATCTAATTCCCTCAGCATCACCCGACTTAATTCGACTACATTCCATTATCCTTGTTTTGCTTTTGTTGATGTTCATCTTATATCCTCCTTTCAAGACACTGTCCATTCCGTTCAGCTGCTCTTCCAGGTCCTTTGCTGTCTCTGATAGAATTACAATGTCATCGGCGAACCTCAAAGTTTTTATTTCTTCTCCATGAATTTTAATACCTACTCCGAATTTTTCTTTTGTTTCCTTTACTGCTTGCTCAATATACAGATTGAACAACATCGGGGAGAGGCTACAACCCTGTCTCACTCCCTTCCCAGCCACTGCTTCCCTTTCGTGCCCCTCGACTCTTATAACTGCCATCTGGTTTCTGTACAAATTGTAAATAGCCTTTCGCTCCCTGTATTTTACCCCTGCCACCTTTAGAATTTGAAAGAGAGTATTCCAGTCAACATTGTCAAAAGCTTTCTCTAAGTCTACAAATGCTAGAAACGTAGGTTTGCCTTTCCTTAATCTTTCTTCTAAGATAAGTCGTAAGGTCAGTATTGCCTCACGTGTTCCAGTGTTTCTACGGAATCCAAACTGATCTTCCCCGAGGTTGGCTTCTACTAGTTTTTCCATTCGTCTGTAAAGAATTCGTGTTAGTATTTTGCAGCTGTGACTTATTAAGCTGATAGTTCGGTAATTTTCACATCTGTCAACACCTGCTTTCTTTGGGATTGGAATTATTATATTCTTCTTGAAGTCTGAGGGTATTTCGCCTGTTTCATACATCTTGCTCACCAGATGGTAGAGTTTTGTCAGGACTGGCTCTCCCACGGCCGTCAGTACTTCCAATGGAATATTGTCTACTCCGGGGGCCTTGTTTCGACTCAGGTCTTTCAGTGCTCTGTCAAACTCTTCACGCAGTATCGTATCTCCCATTTCATCTTCATCTACATCCTCTTCCATTTCCATAATATTGTCCTCAAGTACATCGCCCTTGTATAGACCCTCTATATACTCCTTCCACCTTTCTGCTTTCCCTTCTTTGCTTAGAACTGGGTTTCCGTCTGAGCTCTTGATATTCATACAAGTCGTTCTCTTATCTCCAAAGGTATCTTTAATTTTCCTGTAGGCGGTATCTATCTTACCCCTAGTGAGATAGGCCTCTACATCCTTACATTTGTCCTCTAGCCATCCCTGCTTAGCCATTTTGCACTTCCTGTCGATCTCATTTTTGAGACGTTTGTATTCCTTTTTGCCTGTTTCACTTACTGCATTTTTATATTTTCTCCTTTCATCAATTAAATTCAATATTTCTTCTGTTACCCAAGGATTTCTACTAGCCCTCGTCTTTTTACCTACTTGATCCTCTGCTGCCTTCACTACTTTATCCCTCAAAGCTACCCATTCTTCTTCTACTGTATTTATTTCCCGCCGGCCGAAGTGGCCGTGCGGTTAAAGGCGCTGCAGTCTGGAACCGCAAGACCGCTAGGGTCGCAGGTTCGAATCCTGCCTCGGGCATGGATGTTTGTGATGTCCTTAGGTTAGTTAGGTTTAACTAGTTCTAAGTTCTAGGGGACTAATGACCTCAGCAGTTGAGTCCCATAGTGCTCAGAGCCATTTGAACCATTTATTTCCCCCATTCCTGTCAATTGCTCCCTTATGCTCTCCCTGAATCTCTGTACAACCTCTGGTTCTTTTAGTTTATCCAGGTCCCATCTCCTTAAATTCCCACCTTTTTGCAGTTTCTTCAGTTTTAATCTACAGGTCATAACCAATAGATTGTGGTCAGAGTCCACATCTGCCCCTGGAAATGTCTTACAATTTAAAACCTGGTTCACTCATATAAAATCCAAAAATTTTGGCTGCTGTATGACGCTTATTTTTCTTCATTTTTGGGATTTAGATACACTACTGGCCATTAAAATTGCTACAGCGAGAAGAAATGCAGATGATAAACGCGTAATCATTGGACAAATATATTATACTAGAACTGACATGTGATTACATTTTCACGCAGTTTGGTGCATAGATCTTGAGAAATCAGTACCCAGAACAACCACTTCTGGCCGTAATAACGGCCTTGATACGCCTAGGCATTGAGTCAAACAGAGCTTGGATGGCGTGTACAGGTACAGCTGCCCACGCAGCTTCAACACAATACCACAGTTCATGAAGAGTAGTGACTGGCGTATTGTGACGAGCCAGTTGCTCGGCCACCATTGACCAGACATTTTCAATTGGTGAGAGATCTGGAGAATGTGCTGGCCAGGGCAGGAGTTGAAATGTAGCGTTTCGCAGGGATCGAAGGAAGGGTAGAGTCACGGGTTGTAACACATCTGAAATGTAACGTCCGCTGTTCAAAGTGCCGTCAGTGCGAACAAGAGGTGACCGAGACGTGTAACCAATGGCACCCCATACCATCACACCGGGTGATACGCCAGTATAGCGATGACGAATACACGCTTCCAATGTGCGTTCACCGCGATGTCCCCAAACACGGATGTGACCATCATGATGCTGTAAACAGAACCTGGATTCATCCGAAAAAATGACGTTTTGCCATTCGTGCACCCAGGAACGTCGCTGAGTACACCATCGCAGGCGCTCCTGTCTGCGACGCATCGTCAAGGGTAACCGCAGCCATGGTCTCCGAGCTGACGGTCCATGCTGCTGCCAACGTCGTCGAACTGTTCGTGCAGATGGTTGTTGTCTTGCAAACGTCCCCATCCCCGATCCATTACAGCCACTCGGATAAGATGCCTGTCGTCTCGACTGCTAGTGATACGAGGCCGTTGGGATCCAGCACAGCGTTCCGTATTACCCTCCTGAACCCATCGATTCCATATTCTGCTATCAGTCATTGGATCTCGACCAACGCTAGCAGCAGTGTCGCGCTACGATAAACCGCAATCGCGATAGGCTACAATCTGAACTTTATCAGAGTCGGAAACGTGATGGTACGCATTTCTCTTCCTTACAAGACGCATCACAACAACGTTTCACCAGGCAACGCCGGTCAACTGCTGTTTGTGTACGAGAAATCGGTTGGAAACTTTGCTCATGTCAGCGCGTTGTGGGTATCGCCACCGGCGCCACCCTTGTGTGAATGCTCTGAAAAGCTAATCATTTGCATATCACAGCATCTTCTCCCTGTCGGTTAAATTTCGCGTCTGTAGCACGTCATCTTCGTGGTGTAGCAATTTTAATGGCCAGTAGTGTAATTAAAACCAGCTTGCTAATAAGCCATATAAGAATGATAGCTGCTTCGCGTTTTTCCTTCGTCTCAAACCGAATGTTAACCTGTTAAAATTTTATTTTCTTACAAATTAAGATGCAAAAAAAGTATTTTTCCATTAATATAAAACATCCTTTAATGGACGCTACTCATTGCGCTAACGCACTGGAATGTCCTTTAATGAATAATAGTATAATAATATAAACAGACAAATAAAGATATAGTTCATAAGCCCAATATCAAGAGCAAAAATTCTTTTTGTAACTAGCAAAAATAAAGTCCAAAATAAAGTCCAAAATTTACTCGTGCAGTGGAAATTGACTTAAGCTGAGTTAAACATAAAGTCATTTTTTACTTTCTGTGTAAATATGAAGTTGAACCGTGCACTTCACAATGGCTTTAACGTTCACAATACCAAGGGGGACGGAGTTACTTTATGCCCACCTTTTGAAAATATTATAATCTAGTTGGCTACCTTATATTTAACATTTTGAAAGAAATATTTAGTGTTTCAGTGGAAATTGCCTAACAGGTTCCGTAAACGTTTTAAATTTTTCAGTTAAATTTAACCAAAATATTTAAGTCTTGGTAGTAGATGTAACTTTTGACAATGAATATCAGTTCAACATTTTCAAGCTCAAGCGCATACTTACAAATCAATAAATCTTTAATAGCATATTGCGAGTAAAAATCAACAATAATTAACGAAATTTGTTGTCTTTTCTTTTTTTACAGTTATAAAGTACCCGCCACTGTTAACAAGTGCTACTTAAAATACGCTGCTATTACTTGCGTTAAATGTTTGTAGCTGTACAATAAGCACAAAATCAGTGAACAGTGCACATGACAATGTCACAGTCTTCACAACAATACCTTGATTCCTTTCTCTCCTTTTTCAAATCCACATTCCGAAGAAGGTTGTGCATGCTGTTTGTTCACGGTGGGCGGAATTCTTGAGGGAAATTAATCGATTGGGATTGGTGATTTTACGATGGACGACCTACTACTTTGAAGCAAACTCGTTTTCCTGGTGTTTTGAAATAATGTTCTCTATGACATCAATTATGTCACCTATCTCCGCGGATGGCGGAGAGATTGTTGAACTGTATGGTGAAATAAAAGAAATTATTCAGATAGTGAAGGGAGACGACTACTAGTCATGAGGCACTGGAACTCTATAGCAGGAAAAGGAAGAGAAGTAAACGTAGTAGGTGAATATGGAATGGGAGTAAGAAATGAAAGAGGAAGCCGCCTGGTAGAATTTTGCACAGAGCATAACTTAATCATAGCTAACACTTGGTACAAGAATCATAAAACAAAGTTGTGTACATGGAAGTAGCCTGGAGATACTGGAAGGTCTCAGATAGATTATATAATGGCAAGACAGAGATTCAGGAACCAGGTTTTAAATTGTAAGACATGTCCAAGGGCAGATGTGGACTCTTGACCACAATCTATTGGTTATGAAGTGAAGACTAAAACTGAAGAAACTGCAAAAAGGTGGGAATTTGATCAGATGGGACCTGCATAAACTGAAAGAACCAGAGGCTGTAGAGAGCTTCAGGGAGAGCATGACGGAACGACTGACAATAATGGGGGAAACATATACAGTACAAGAAGAATGGGTAACTTTGAGAGATGAAATAGTGAGAGTAGCAGAGCATCAAGTAGATAAAAAGGATGTAGAGGCGCATACCACTAGGGGTTAGGTAGATACTGCCTACAGGAAAATTAACAGAGACCTTTGGACAAAAGAGAACCAATTGCATGAATATCAAGAGCTCAGATGGAAACCCAGTTCTAAGCAAAGAAGGGAAAGCAGAAAGGTGGAAGGAGTATATAGAGGGTCTATACAGGGGCGATGTTCTTGAGGACAATATTATGGGAATGGTAGAGGATATAGATGAAGATGAAATAGGAGATATGATACTGCGTGAAGAGTTTGACAGAGCTATGAAAGACCTAAGACGAAACAAGGCCCCGGGAGTAGACAACATTCCATTAGAACTACTGACAGCCTTGGGAGAGCCAGTCCTGACAAAACTCTACCATCTGGTGAGCAAGATGTATGAGACAGGCGAAAAACCCTCAGACTTCGAGAAGAATATAATAATTCCAATCCCAAAGAAAGCCGATATTGACAGATGTGACAATTACCGAACTATCAGCCTAACAAGCCACGGCTGCAAAATACTAACACGAATTCTTACAGACGAATGGAAAAACTGGTAGAAGCCGACCTCGGGGAAGATCAGTTTGGATACCGTAGAAATGTTGGAACACGTGAGGCAATACTGACCCTGTGACTTATCTTTAAAAAAGATTAAGAAAAGGCAAACCTACGTTTCAAGCATTTGTAGACAATGTTGACTGGAATACTCTCTTTCAAATCCAGAAAGTGGAAGGGGTAAAATACAAGGAGCGAAAGGCTATTTACAATTTGTACAGAAACCAGATAGCAGTTATAAGAGTCGAAGGACATGAAAGGGAAGCAGTGGTTGGGAAGGGAGTGAGACAGGGTTCTATCCTATCCCCGATGTTATCCAATCTGTATATTGAGCAACCAGTGAAAGAAACAAAAGAAAAATTCGTAGTAGGAATTAAAATCCATGGAGAAGAAATAAAAACTTTGCGGTTCGCCGATGACATTGTAATTTTATCAGAGACAGGAAAGGACCTGGAAGAGAGTTGAATGGAATGGACAGTTTCTTAAGGAGGACACCAACTAAAGCAAAACGAAGATAATGGAATGTGGTCGAATTAAATCGGGTGATGCTGCGGGAATTAGATTAGGAAATGAGACGCTTAAAGTAGTAAATGAGTTTATCTATTTGGTGAGCAAAATAAATGATGATGTTCGAAGTAGAGAGGATATAAAATGTAGACTGGCAATGGCAAGGAAAGCGTTGCTGAAGAAGAGAAATTTGTTAACATCAAATATAGATTTAAGTGTCAGGAAGTCGTTTCTAAAATTAATTGTATGGAGTGTAGCCATGTATGGAAGTGAAACGTGGACGACAAATAGTTTAGACAAGAAGAGAATAGAAGCTTTCGAAATGTGGTGCTACAGAAGAATGCTGAAGATTAGATGGGTAGATCACATAACTAATGAGGAGGTATTTAATAGAATTGGAGAAAAGAGAAATTTGAAGAAGGGATCGGTTGGTAGGGCATATTCTGAGGCATCAAGGGATCACCAATTTAGTATTTGAGGGCAGCGTGGAGGGCAAAAATCTTAGAGGGAGATTAAGAGATGAATACACTAGACAGATTCAGAAGGCTGTAGGTTACAGTAGGTACTGGAAGATGAAGAAGCTTACACAGGATAGAGTAGCGTGGAGAGCTGCATCAAACCAGTCTCTGGACTGAAGACCACAACAATAACAACATGACAGCAATACGGAAATCGAAAGGATTTTTCTTATTTCCTGCTTTTTGAACAGGACATATTCATTCCACAAAGGGAGTTCGATGATATAGGAATTTTTCGCTTGCAATACTTGTTTCCTCTTTCATGACTGGCTGGGGGGGTTTGGCCATGTGCTGATCTACTTTGTTTCCCCTCCTGACGTATCATCGTGTTGTGTCCCATGACAGATACTGCCTGTAACACTCCCCCATGTCTTTAATTTGCAGTCAACGTTTTCCTCTTCTTTCCATTTTTTGAAAACACTGCACACAAAATAAATTCACACCACAACAGACACTGTAACATTTATATCTATAGTTACTGAGCGTTTGGGAAAGCGAAAACACATACTAACAAGGGGACCGGATCTACTCTTTTTCACCAATTTCGTCCAAATTTGAGGTATATGCGGGGCTTGGCTAGAAATGAAAGTGACAGAAGTGGGAAGCCCTGATGACCAAGCGTTTAGAAAAAACCGAATTTTTGGCACGCGTTGGGTGAGGCATGTCCATCTACACTAAGGTGACAAGTCATGGGATAGCAATATGAACATAAACAGATGACAGTCGTATCACGTACACAAGGTCTAAAGGGACAGTGAACTGGCGGAGCTGTCATTTATACTCAGATGACTCATGTGAAAACATTCCCGATGTGATGATGGCTGCACGACGGGAATTAAAAGACTTGAACACAGAATAGTAGTTTTATCAAGATGCATGGGACATTCTATTTTGGAAATCGTTAGGGAATTCAATTTGCCGAGATCCACAGTGTCAAGAGTGTGCCGAGAGTACAAAATTTTGGGCATTACCTCTCACCACAAACAGCGCAGCGCCCGACGGCCTTCGCTTGACGACCGAGAGCAGCGGCGTTTTCATAGAGTTGTCAGTGCTAACAGACAAGCAATAATGCGGGAAATAACCGCAGAAATCAGTGTGGGGCGCACGACGAATGTATCCGTTAGGACAGTGCGGCGAAAATTGCGTTAATGGACTATGGCTGCATACAGCCGACGAGAGTGCCGCCGCTCGAGTCTGTGCAGGATACGGTGGCCGATGCGCAGTCACCAATTTTCGTCCAAAGCGCTGGGCGAGTTCATTTATTTGTTTGGGGGGTGAAGCTGACATTCTTTGCTCACTTTCAGCCGGTCGGCGGCGCATTGCCTTGACAGAATCGAGGTACACGCCTTGCAATCTTTTTCAAAAGATTTTACGGAAACTCTTAGGTAGACAAGTCATTTTTGCATTACTTTTAGCTTGATATATCACCTTCACGATGACATTCTAACCATTTAATTAATGGTCACAGTTATTGCGATATTTTCATTCAAGTAAGACACTGCGAGAAATCGAAAAACTTTGCAATAAAAAATAGAATGTTGTTGTTGAGGTCTTCAGTCCTGAGACTGGTTTGATGCAGCTCTCCACGCTACCCTATCCTGTGCAAGCCCCTTCATCTCCCAGTACTTACTACAACCTACATCCTTCTGAATCTGCTTAATGTATTCATCTCTTGGTCTCCGTCTCCTATTTTTACCCTCCACGCTGCCCTTTTGTGATCCCTTGATGCCCCAGAACATGTCCTACCAACCGGTCCCTTCTTCTAGACAAGTTGTGCCACAAACTCCTCTTCTCACCAATTCTATTCAATACCTCCTCATTAGTTATGTGATCCACCCATCTAATCTTCAGCATTCTTCTGTAGCACCACATTTCGAAAGCTTCTATTCTCTTCCTGTCCAAACTACTTAGCGTCCATGTTTCACTTCCATACATGGCTACACTCCATACAAATACTTTCAGAAACGACTTCCTGACACTTAAATCTATACTCGATGTTAACAAATTCCTCTTCTTCAGAAACGCTTTCCTTGCCATTGCCAGTCTGCATTTTATATCCTCTCTACTTCGACCATCATCAGTTATTTTGCTCCCCAAATACCAAAACTCCTTTACTACTTTAAGTGTCTCATTTCCTAATCTAATTCCCTCAGCATCACCCGACTTAATTCGACTACATTCCATTATCCTCGTTTTACTTTTGTTGATGTTCATCTTATATCTTCGTTTCAAGACACTCTCCATTCCGTTCAACTGCTCTTCCAAGTACTTTGCTGTCTCTAAGTGAATTACAATGTCATCGGCGAACCTCAAAGTTTTTATTTCTTCTCCATGGATTTTAATACCTACTGCGAATTTTTCTTTTGTTTCCTTTACTGCTTGCTCAATATACAGATTGAATAACATCGGGGAGAGGCTACACCCTGTCTCACTCCCTTCCCAACCGCTCCTTTCCTTTCATGTCCCTCGACTCTTATAACTGCTATCTGGTTTCTGTACAAATTGTAAATAGCCTTTCGCTCCCTGTATGTTACCCCCGTCACCTTAAGAATTTGAAGGAGAGTATTCCCGTCAACATTGTCAAAAGCTTTCTCTAAGTCTACAAATGCTAGAAACGTAGGTTCGCCTTTCCTTAATCTTTCTTCTAAGATAAGTCGTAGGGTCAGTATTGCCTCACCTGTTCCAATATTTCTACGGAATCCAAAATGATCTTCCCCAAGGTTGGCTTCTACTAGTTTTTCCGCCCGCATCTCGTGGTCGTGCGGTAGCGTTCTCGCTTTCCACGCCCGGGTTCCCGGGTTCGATTCCCGGCGGAGTCAGGGATTTTCTCTGCCGCGTGATGGCTGGGTGTTGTGTGCTGTCCTTAGGTTAGTTAGGTTTAAGTAGTTCTAAGTTCTAGGGGACTTATGACCATAGATGTTAAGTCCCATAGTGCTCAGAGCCATTTTGAACTAGTTTTTCCATTCGTCTGTAAAGAATTCGCGTTAGTAATTTTCAGCCACGGCTTATTAAACTGATTGTTCGGTAATTTTCACATCTGTCAACACATGCTTTCTTTGGGATTGGAATTATTATATTCTTCTGGAAGTCTGAGGGTATTTCGCCTGTCTCATACATCTTGCTCACTAGATGGTAGAGTTTTGTCACGACTGGTTCTCCCAAGGCCGTCAGTAGTTCTAAAGGAATGTTGTCTACTCCCGGGGTCTTATTTCTACTCAGGTCTTTCAGTGCTCTGTCAAAATCTTCACGCAGTATTGTATCTCCCATTTCATCTTCATCTACATTCTCTTCCATTTCCATAATATTGTCCTCAAGTACATCGCCCTTGTATAGACCCTCTACCTTTCTGCCTTCCCTTCCTTGCTTAGAACTGGGTTTCCATCTGAGCTCTTGATATTCATACAAGTGGTTCTCTTTTCTCCAAAGGTCTCTTTAATTTTCCTGTAGGCAGTATCTATCTTACCCCTAGTGAGATAAGCCTCTACAACCTTACATTTGTCCTCTAGCCACCCCTGCTTAGCCATTTTGCACTTCCTGTCGATCTCATTTTTGAGACGTTTGTATTCCTTTTTGCTTGCTTCATTTATTGCATTTTTATATTTTCTCCATTCATCAATTAAACTCAATATCACTTCTGTTACCCAAGGATTTCTACCAGCCCTCGTCTTTTTACCTACTTGATCCTCTGCTGCCTTCACTACTTCATCCCTCAGAGCTACCCATTCTTCTTCTACTGTATTTTTCCCCCCATTTCTGTCAATTGTTCCGTTATGCTCTCCCTGAAACTCTGTACAACCTCTCCTTAAATTCCCACCTTTTTGCAGTTTCTTTAGTTTTAATCTACAGCTCATAACCAATAGATTGTGGTCAGAGTCCACATCTGCCCCTGGAAATGTCTTACAATTTAATACCTGGTTCCTAAATCTGTGTCTTACCATTATATAATCTATCTGATACCTGCTAGTATTTCCAGGATTCTTCCATGTGTACAACCTTCTTTTATGATTCTTGAACCAAGTGTTAGCTATGATTAAGTTATGCTCTGTGCAAAATTCTACCAGACGGCTTCCTCTTTCATTTCTTTCCCCCAATCCATATTCACCTACTACGTTTCCTTCTCTCCCTTTTCCTACTCTCGAATTCCAGTCACCCATCACTATTAAATTTTCGTCTCCCTTCACTATCTGAATATTTTCTTTTATCTCATTATACATTTCATCAATTTCTTCATCATCTGCAGAGCTAGTTGTCATAAAAACTTGTACTACTGTAGTAGGTGTGGGCTTCGTGTCTATCTTGGCCACAATAATGCGTTCACTATGCTGTTTGTAGTAGCTTACCCGCATCCCTATTTTTTTTATTCATTATTAAACCTACTCCTGCATTACCCCTATTTGATTTTGTATTTATAACCCTGTATTCACCTGACCAGAAGTCTTGTTCCGCCTGCCACCGAACTTCACTAATTCCCACTATATCTAACTTTAACCTATCCATTTCCCTTTTTAAATTTTCTAATCTACCTGCCCGATTAAGGGATCTGACATTCCACGCTCCGATCCGTAGAACGCCAGTTTTCTTTATCCTGATAACGCTGTCCTCTTGAGTAGTCCCCGCCCGGAGATCCGAATGGGGGACTATTTTACATATGGAATATTTCACGCAAGAGGATGCCATCATCATTTAACCATATAGTAAAGCTGCATGCCCTCGGGTAAATTACGGCTGTAGTTTCCCCTTGCTTTCAGCCGTTCGCAATACCAGCACAGCAAGGCCGTTTTGGTTAGTGTTACAAGGCCAGATCAGTCAATCATCCAGACTGTTGCCCCTGCAACTACTGAAAAGGCTGCTGCCCCTCTCAACAGATACCCCTCCGTTGTGGTTGCACCTACGGTACGGCCATCTGTATCGCTGAGGCATGCAAGCCTCCCCACCAACGGCAAGGTCCATAGGTCCATGGTTCATGGGGGGGGGGGGGGGGGGGGAAGTTGTTATAATATTGGGTTTAGTGCATATTACATAATATATTGCTGCATGTTGAATTTATGTAAGATACTGAATTTTTCATTATACTTGGGTGGAGGTCTCCACCTGTCACCAACGTTGGGAAAACTGATCTGATGTAGATCACCTATTTGCGATACCGCTCACCAGCGATGAAGCCAGAATGAAATGTCCACTACATTCCTCGCATTTCATACACGCTTTCAGATATCGAAATTAGATTTTGGCAAATGACAAAGTGCAAAGAGGAGAGTATTTTGCCATACGATCATTACATAAAACTTCATTATCTACCATGTTATTACACTAATTATAGATTTTTTTGATGAAAGGATGTAGTTTTTAAAGGCCATAGATAGCTGGTAAATGACGTGTGACTAGGGCCTCCCGTCGGGTAGACCGTTCGCCGGGTGCAAGTCTTTCGATCTGATACCACTTCGGGGACTGGCGCGTCGATGGGGATGAAATGATGACGATTAGGATAACACTACACCCAATCCCTGGGCGGAGAAAATCTCCGACCCAGCCGGGAATTGAGCCCGGACCCTTAGGATTGACATTCTGTCACGCTCACCACTCAGCTACTGGGGGCGGACAGATAGCTGGTGTAACGAGGAATCTGTGGATTTTGGAATAGAATAAGTGAAGACATTACATGATCATTTTTGTAGTGAGGATGTGGTTTTCCACAAGCTATTGACCTTACTTTTCCTCAGCCTTCACTTAATAAACTTAATAAAACACAGTTTCAGAATCCTCTCGTAACTGCATCTGCACAACACGTTACTGAGGTGACACTGAGTAAACTCCATTGTGTTTTGGCAAAAGAAGAAAATTTTAACATGGCAACAAGAGAAATGTAGCTTTTACACAAAATTCGCCACTCATAATTCCTCTCTGCAATAAATGGTAAAAAAGCCAGGCCAAAATAAATCGCTGCTATTGTTGCATTTTCAGAGGAATTCTTCCTAAATACTAACCAAAGCAGAGATGACAGCAGATCATTTTGAATGACCACAGTGCGAGTGTAGGTGTGGAAGGGCTTCATTTAATATTTACAAAAAATGTATGTATAGCCTTCAGTTCTGGGCAGCAATTCCCCTCCAGGCTCTGCATTTCCCCTACAGTACCTGCCTGCAACCCCCACCACTACTGCTCTCCCCTCATGTACTCCGTCTATTGTGCACCTACCGGCTACGTTATTCAGCGTCGACTCTAACAACACGACATCGCCTGCAGCACCTCTCCTGGGCTTGTGACAATAGCAGTTGGACCCTAGGCAATTGGAGAACAGTGGCCTGGTCAGATGAGTCCCGATTTCTGTTGATAAGAACTGGTGGTACAGTTTGAGTGTGGTGTAGACCCCACGAAACCATGGACTCACACTGTAAGCAGGGCACTGTGCAAGCTTGCCGTGGCTTCATAATGGCGTGAGCTGTATTTATATGGAATGGACTGGATCCTCTGGTCCAAATGAACCAATCATTGACTGGAAAGGGTTATGTTCAGCTACGTGAAGATCATTTGCAGCCATTAATGGACTTCATGTTCCCAAACAACGATGGAATTTTTATGGATGACAATGCGCCCTGTCACCAGGCCACAATTCGCAATTGGTTTGAAGAACATTCTGGACAATTCAAGCGAATGATTGGGCTTTCCAGATTGCTTGACATGAATCCCATCAGACATTTACGGAACACAATCAGGAGGTCAGTTCGTGCACAAAATACTGCACTGGCCACACTTCCGCAATTATGGATCCCTTTAGGAGGCAGCCAGGCTCATTGTTTCTACAGGGGGCTTCCAACGACTTTTTGAGTCCAGACCATATAGAGTTGCTGCGCAACACAGGGCAAAAGCAGGTCCAACACGATATTAGGAGGTATCCCATCACCTTTGTCACCTCAGTGTATGTCAGCGTCGTTATCGGGAGGCAGTTACTCCAGCGTGAAGACTGCAGAACGCTAAGCCCAGAATCCTGGGGTCGAGTTCCTATGTGACAACATGTTCTTTATTTTCGGTTTTTACGTTACTTGCACTGCACATAAAACGAAGTAATGCTCAATATAATGTACTTCTTAATATTTTCATAGAAGCCATGAAAAGGAAAGGCAAATGAAAAATTGGGGTTGCTGATAGATTTCCAGGAAAGGATCGTAGAGTATTTTATAGTTGATGAGTTACACGTGCTGGATTGATATTCATCGTAAAAACAGAAGAGGCAATAATTTTCTCAACATCTGACACAAGTAATAAAAGTCACATTGTTACAATTACATGCTTAGTTGAAAGTTTATACACAAGTTTATACACAAAAATGAACGTGTTTACATTTATAAAAGGATCTCTCCTTAGACAGTTTGAGAGCAAAGCACGTGTAATGTAGTCCTTGCCTTTCCTTTTCACGCCCTTTATGAAAATATTAATAAATGCAATATACTGAAATTATTTCGTTTTATATGCAGCAGAAGTAACGTAAAAACTGAAAATAAAAAGAATGTTGTCACACTAGTGTTCGATCTTAGGACCCGGTGTGTCACCTGCTGCCTGGTAGAAACGTCAACATAAAACTCGCCCGATCCGCGCTACTGAAGCTATTTTTCTCCAAACGCTTGGCCCGCTTGAGCTCCCACTGCTGTCACTTTCATTTCTAGCGAAGTACTGTGTACACAACAGATTTGGAAGAAATCGCTGATAAAGAGTAGGAGTGGTTCTATTGTGTGTGCTATTACAGTAAAATTTCAGATTTCATATTGGCACTAAGTTTTAGTGCCATTTGGGTTGACTTTCCATCAAGTTTAAAAAATAAGCCGCGGGCTACGAAGCGAAGCGTCCGCTCCACGCCATCTCAGTGTGAATTGTTAAAATGGAGATGGCGCAAAACAACGCCACGTCCTCACCAGACGTCCGTACCATGCCCTGTTCTATGTGAATTGGGCCTTAGAGCCCATGTTTGCTAGATAATTTGTTTCTTGTTTTGGTCCACACTACCTCCTCCCAAAATATAGAAAGCAAAGAGCTTGCAGTTGAAGAAGTCCTCTGTCAAAGGTAACAGAACAGTTTTCGCTTAGAAATTTCGAGTCGGCCCTTTCTGTACTAGCGTCCCTTCCTCTGAATGATACATTTACCCATCAGCCGTAGGGTTTCCATCCATCCCGATATATCAGGACCGTCACTGTTATGGACCTTCTTGTCCTGACATCCCGACAAGACCCAATTTTGTGCCAGTTTTACAAAATACTGTTACGAGCTTGACTAAAGTACTGCAGTAATGTCATCTGTTAGCGCAACATGTAAATGCAGCCTTAGTTTCATTTATGTCAACAACTGAAAACAGTATTATATACCTGACTCAAAAGAGTGTGAAGATTTCAGGCGAAAAATGTTTACAGGAATATATGTGTTGGAGAGATTTTTAGACATTAAATGTGACTCGCAAGAATGGATGTCTAAACACTTTGTGGAAAAAAGGTGGATTTCCTTTCTTAAGAAAACCGAAAATCCTGAACTGCTAAAACTATGCGAGTATTTGTTTTCTATCGCTTCTCACAACGCCACTGTGGAAAAGCATATTTTTCCTGATGTCGGCTTAGTAGACTGATGAAAGAAATCGACTGCTGCCAGTGACTGTGAAATCAATTCTACAGTGTCATTTTAACTACAAGCTGACTTGCAAGGAGTTTTAGGAATACATAAAAGCAGTGGCGGCTGCTGTGTAAGAGCACAAGAGCACGTGAATACCACAATTTCCGACACCTTGCGGATTTATTGGTTATTTTTCTTTGAAATATGTTAAACATAACGTAGATGCTGCACACTGAAAGACACGGCACTTGTACCTATCGCGCTGCTGCTCCCCCAGACTCCGTGAAACTTGGTAACAGGGTTGCGAGCACACCGTCGGCTGTGCACGTTTTAAGGAAGGAACTTTTGCACATACGCAAGTCGTGTGACATAATTGCCTTGCGGGCCAAATACGTCAGATTTGATTAACATTGCACACGAATCACGATGTGCTCGGCTAGCCCTTGTCAGTCCACTCAACTAGAAGTTTACTAAGTCAGTGTCACCAGGTGGTAGCACTGGCAGATTTTTATCCGTGTGCAGCGCGAATATTATGGTCACCACCTAACTATGCCTGGTCCTGTGACACAACAAATGGTTCAAATGGCTCTGAGCACTATAGGACTTAACTTCTGAGGTCATCAGTCCCCTACAACTTAGAACTACTTAAACCTAACTAACCTAAGGACATCACACACATCCATGCCCGAGGCAGGATTCGAACCTGCGATCGTAGCAGTCGCGCGGTTCCAGACTGTAGCGCCTAGAACCGCTCGGCCACCCCGGCCGGCAGCAACACAACACATTGTACCGATCGCTTTAGGCGTGCCTCAGAAGCCGTGTGAAAATCTTCCAGCCACTGTTGAGTAAGGTCAAGGGGCGATAATCACTGATTCTGGATCCGCCTCGTGGTTTGTGTATGAGCACAATCAGTCCTTCTAGGAACGCCTCAGGGATCTGCGTCGTGAGAGACATACGATCGCGGCAAATATCAGTCCATGCTGGTGCCAGCAATTGCTGATATGTCAGGTAAAATTCCAGAGGAAGGCCATCAGGTCCGGGGGACTTATGAGCAGCCCCCGCCTGCATTGCTTCAAAGATTTCCGTTACATCTGCAGTCAAATTCGCCGCCGCTGTCGGAGAGATCGCGCCATAAGTGAGTTGAGAGACTTCGGCGATCACCTCTGGGGGATGTCGGTGTTCCGAGTACAGCCTAGTGTAATGAGCATGAAGGGCGTTTCCTATATCGCGCTGGGTATCAAGGCGCCGTCCGTCTTCCATCGTGACAGCTTGGATCAGTGTTCTGCGTCGGCGCCGTCGTTCTTCAATGACGTGGTACATGGACGGTTCCTGCTGGGCCACTCTGTCTTGAGTGCGCGCTCTGACGATCGCACCCTCAAGGTGGCCAGGTGTTAATCTGATGATCTGTGCCTTGGCACGGTTCACCGTCACCTGTCGTGCAGGTGAGTACGGCAGTGTTGTACATTCCCTTAAGATCCTGTAGTAAAAGTCCATGGTATGTCTCTTCCATGCTGCAACATTTCGGCCGTAGCCTATCAAGGTCTTCCGAACGGCTGGTTTGGCGCAGAGTAACCACCACGACAGTGTAGACAGGTAGGTGCCACACCAGCGGCTACAAGAATCCCACGTGTTCTCTATAAGGCGGCGGCATTCCTGAGAGGCTAGGAGAGCGACGTTCAACTTACAAGGACCACGGCTGCGCCATACCTTCTGGCGGCCGAGGGTAATGGCGCAGATGTAGGCCTCGTGGTCAGAAAATGCTATTGGGCAAACTTCGGCAGTTCTCGTCCACACAGCTATGGAGCGCGAGATGTAAATCCGGTCGATGCGGCTGGAGGAATGGCTGGTGTAGTGAGTAAATCCTGGCCGATCGCCACAAACATGTTCCCATGAGTCCACCAATTGAAGATTATTTATAATTGTCGCAAGTTCTGTGCAGGGATAATGATGTGGTAACTGATCCTCTTAGTGCTTGGCTACAGTTGAAGTCGCCTCCGAATATCAAGGCGTCCTGATGGCCCATAAAGAGGGGCGTGATTGTATGAGCGAAAAAGGTGGATCGTTCGCGACGCCGACCAGATCATGACGATGCATAGATGTTAATGACTTTGACTTCTTGGATAGTTACAGCCAGGCCTCTGGCATCAGTGAGATACTCGACGTCTTCTGCGGATATGCCTTCGTGGAGGAGGATCGCCACACCACTGCCATTGTCCGACGCATGTGAGACCCAAGTCTTGTAGCCATAGGGTTCTTTGAAGTCCGCGACATACACCTCTTGAAGGAGCGCAACGTCGATGTCTGCTGCTTTGAGCAGATCCTGTAGCATCGCTAGTTTATGTATGGCACGTATGTTGTTGATGTTAATCGTCGCTAGACGGTATGTTTGGTCAGCCAGATCGGCAACTGGGTTGTTTAGGAGGCCAGGTGTGGGCGGCAGGGACGACCCCACAGAGGCTGACGATACAGCCGCAGTCACTGTGATTGGTCGGTGCTGGGTACAGCCGAGGGAGCATCTCTGCCCTCTGCATCCTCCTGGTGCTGTGGCTCATCCTCGACATCATCCGCCCAAGAATCAGATGCAGCAATTGGTAACTGTTGATTAGTGCTGTCAGTAGAGCGCTCACACGCATGTTCAGTAGCAGAAGTGGTGTTGTCAGACCGAGGCTCAGAAATTGTAGCATCGTGACGGGAAGGGTGAGTTGTGGTGGTTGAGTCCTGAGTGTCGTCCGACGCCTGATGTTCGTCCGGGTCACACATCCGAAGCAGGCAATCATCGGATGGCGTATGGCGCCGTTTCTTGCGTTTACGAGGGGACCGTTGTTTTCGGACATGTGGTTCTGTGTCAGAGTGCGGGCGGCAATCGTCTGATGCGGTCTCCATTGGTAGGAAGGCAGAAGTCGGAACAATTTACGTTTCTACTTCCATCTTCTCTTTAGGCTCGTCTCGGTGGCACAATTGATCACTGTCTTGCGGCAAGTCTGCCGATTACGTCGTAGAGGGGGATATGCTGTCCGCCACACTGTCATAGACTATTGACTGCAATATGGTGTTTCGATCCTGGACGGGAACAGCTGTGGCGGTTGCAGTCGCTGCATACGTAATGAGGAGTGAAGTAGGTGTCGCCGTGGATGGAACTTCACCAACCCGTGTCTGAGTCAGTCGGCGTTGAATGCAGGCCGATCGGACATGTGCTTCCTGGCCACAGCCGGCTCAAGTACGCGGTTGTCCGTCGTGCATGACAATGGCTCTGCAGCCGCCAATTACTAAATAGGATGGCACATGCTTCGTCAGTTCAATCTTAATTTGTCGCACTCCATTTAAGACGGGGTATGTCTCAAACGTTTGCCATTTTTCAGCCAGGTGGCTTAGCACGTTGCCGTACGGTTTGAAGGCTGTCATCACAACATCTGGCGGGACTTCGAATGGCAGCTCGAAGACCCTCAGAGTGCGAAGGCCTAATCCAGCGTGGTCGATCGTGGCAGTTCCTATGTGGGCATCAGGATGCTTAAATTTAAGTCCATGAATGTGTCGGCGCACAACATCAGTGCACGCCTTTTCGTTGGTCAATTTTATGTAGACGACACTTGGTGTTATAGAAAAGTGGATCCCAATGATGTCTTGAGGTGCAATATGAAGTTCTTCCCGGATGAAACGTTCAATGTCAAGTGCTCGAGGTCTTGCGTAGTCCGCTTGAAATGTGATCTTAATTGTGGACTTGCGGTACGAGTGCGCCATGGCACCACCTAGACACGGACGCATGACACTCGCCGCAGCGGAAGGCAAACAGTAAACATCGCGCGCACTGTACGCTAACAGGGGGACACAGACACGACGACCTTGTCCCACCGCTGCTGAGCTACCGTACCGGCTAGAAGTGATCACTCACATTCATACGAACATCTAAATCGGGCTAGGAGGCATCTCTTACTCAGTTAACAGAGGTACAAGTTAGCTTTGTCGGTAAGAGATTTCTGTCATACGACACACGTACCGTCACAAAAGCCGTTTATGACACACCAGAGGTGTTTACTGGTGAAGGATTCAGTTGACATGTCGCCTACTCCTCAAACGTTTGCAGTTCCCAGTCGAAAACCATAAAAAAATGTTCAAATGTGTGTGAATTCCGAAGGGACCAAACTGGTGAATGTGATGGAACGGTGGCTCAGCATGTTCGGTCAGAGACCTGGTTGGCCTCTGTAATAAAAAAACAACCTGAGTGGATCAACAAACGAACTTTAGCGGATGTCATGTGACGTCCGCAAGGACCAAAGACAACGATCAACAACGAACAAAATGAAAAAAAAAATGGCTTCGGCCCCTAGACTCACACACGACTAAAACTGTTGTTGTTGTTGTGGTCTTCAGTCCTGAGACTGGTATGATGCAGCTCTCTATGCTACTCTATCCTGTGCAAGCTTTTTCATCTCCCAGTACCTACTGCAACTTACATCCTTCTGAATCTGTTTAGTGTATTCACCTCTTAGTTTCCCTCTACGATTTTTACCCTCCACGCTGCCCTCCAATACTAAATTGGTGATCCCTTGATGCCTCAGAACACGTCCTACCAACCGATCCCTTCTTCTAGTCAAGTTGTACCACAAACTTCTCTTCTCCCCAATCCTATTCAATACCTCCTCATTAGTTATGTGATCTACCCATCTAATATTCAGCATTCTTCTGTAGCACCACAATTCTAAAGCCTCTATTCTCTTCTTGTCCAAACTATTTATCGTCCATGTTTCACTTCCATACATGGCCACACTCCATACAAATACTTTCAGGAATGACTTCCTGACACTTAAATCTATATTTGATGTTAACAAATTTCTCTTCTTCAGAAACGCTTTCCTTGCCATTGCCAGTCTACATTTTATATCCTCTCTACTTCGACCATCATCAGTGATTTTGCTGCCCAAATAGCAAAACACCTTTACTACTTTGTCTCATTTCCTAATCTAATTCCCTCAGCATCACCCGACTTAATTCGACTAGATTCCATTATCCTCGTTTTACTTTTGTTGATGTTCATCTTATATCCTCCTTTCAAGACACTCTCCATTCTGTTCAACTGCTCTTCCAAGTCCTTTGCTGTCTCTGACAGAATTACAATGTCATCGGCGAACGTCAAAGTTTTTATATCTTCTCCCTGGATTTTAATACCTACTCCAAATTTTTCTTTTGTTTCCTTTACTGCTTGCTCAATATACAGATTGAATAACATCGGGGAGAGGCTACAACCCTCACTCCCTTCCCAACCATTGCGTCCCTTTCATGCCCCTCGACTCTTATAACTGCCATCTAGTTTCTGTACAAATTGTAAATAGCCTTTCGCTCCCTGTATTTTACCCCTGCCACCTTTAGAATTTGAAAGAGAGTATTCCAGTCAACATTGTCAAAAGCTTTCTCTAAGTCTACAAATGCTAGAAACGTAGGTTTGCCTTTCCTTGATCTAGCTTCTAAGATAAGTCGTAGGGTCAGTATTGCCTCACGTGTTCCAGTGTTTCTACGGAATCCAAACTGATCTTCCCCGAAGTCGGCTTCTAAAAGTTTTTCCATTCGTCTGTAAAGAATTCGCGTTAGTATTTTGCAGCCACGGCTTGTTAAACTGATTGTTCGGGAATTTTCACATCTGTCAACACATGCTTTCTTTGGGATTGGAATTATTATATTCTTCTTGAAGACTGAGGGTATTTCGCCTGTCTCATACATCTTGCTCACCAGATGGTAGAGTTTTGTCAGGACTGGCTCTCATAAGGCCGTCAGTAGTTCTAATGGAATGTTGTCTACTCCCGGGGCCTTGTTCCGACTCAGATCTTTCAGTGTTCTGTCAAACTCTTCACGCAGTATCATATCTCCCATTTCATCTTCATCTACATTCTCCTAAATTTCCATAATATTGTCCTCAAGTACATCCCCTTGTATAGACCCTCTATATACTCCTTCCACCATTCTGCCTTCCCTTCCTTGCTTAGAACTGGGTTTCCATCTGAGCTCTTGATATTCATACAAGTGGTTCTCTTTTCTCCAAAGGTCTCTTTAATTTTCCTGTAGGCAGTATCTATCTTACCCCTAGTGAGATAAGCCTCTACAACCTTACATTTGTCCTCTAGCCATCCCTGCTTAGTCATTTTGCACTTCCTGTCAATCTCATTTTTGAGGCGTTTGTACTCCTTTTTGCCTGCTTCATTTGCTGCATTTTTATATTTTCTCCTTTCATCAATTAAATTCAATATTTCTTCTGTTACCCAAGGAGTTCTACTAGCCCTTGTCTTTTTACCTACTTGATCCTCTGCTGCTTTCACTGCTTCGTCCCTCAAAGCTACCCATTCTTCTTCTACTGTATTTCTTTCCCCCTTTCCTGTCAATTGTTCCGTTATGCTCTCCCTGAAACTCAGTATAACCTCTGGTTTAGTCAGTTTATCCAGGTCCCATCTCCTTTAATTCCCACCTTTTTGCAGTTTCTTCAGTTTTAATCTACAGTTCATAACCAATAGATTGTGGTCAGAGTCCATATCTGCCCCTGGAAATGTCTTACAATTTAAAATCTGGTTCCTAAATCTCTGCCTTACCATTATATAATCTGTCTGAAACCTGTCAGTATCTCCAGGGTTCTTCCATGTACACAACCTTCTTTCATGATTCTTGAACCAAGTGTTAGCTATGATTAAGTTGTTCTCTGTGCAAAATTCTACCAGACGGCTTCCTCTTTCATTCCTTTCCCCCAATCCATATTCACCTACTATGTTTCCTTCTCTCCCTTTTCCTACTCTCGAATTCCAGTCACCCATCACTATTAAATTTTCGTCTCCCTTCACTATCTGAATAATTTCTTTCATCTCATCATACATTTCATCAGTTTCTTCATCATCTGCAGACCTAGTTGGTATATAAAGTTGTACTACTGTAGTAGACGTGGGCTTCGTGTCTATCTTGGACACAATAATGCGTCCACTATGCTGTTTGTAGTAGCTTACCCGTACTCCTATTTTCCTATTCATTATTAAAGCTACTCCTCGCATTACCCCTATTTGATTTTGTATTTATGATCCTGTATTCGCCTGACCAAAAGTCGTGTTCCTCCTGCCACCGAACTTCACTAATTCCCACCATATCTAACTTTAACCTATCCATTTCCCTTTTTAAATTTTCTAACCTACCTGCCCGATTAAGGGATCTGACATTCCACGCTCCGATCCGTAGAACGCCAGTTTTCTGTCTCCTGATAACGACGTCCTCTTGAGTAGTCACCGCCCGGAGATCCGAATGGGGGACTATTTTACCTCCGGAATATTTTACCCAAGAGGACGCCAACCAGCTCTCTGACAGAACACGAAGAGCTACCGTGCCGGCATCTTCACTAGTTTGGTCCCTTTAGAATTCACACACATTTGAACATTTTTTTGTGGCTTTCGATTGGGAACCGCAAACGTTTGAGGAGAAGGCGACAAGTCAACCGAATCCTTCACCAAATCTGTCATACACGGCTTTGTGACAGTTCGTGTGTCGTATGACAGAAATCTCTTACCGACAAAGCTAATTTGTACCCCTGTTAACTGAGTAAGATATGCCTCCCAGCCCGATTTAGATGTTCGTATGAATGTGAGTGATCACTTCAAGGAAATGATGAAAACATAATAGTTTGTCACATAAGCTGCTAAAAATGAACGCAACAGTTTCACAATCAACAGTTTCTCTGTGCTCTGTCAAAACATATGTTTTTAACGTTTCTGATGTTGTGTTCTGTTTTGGAAGTTTTGATTCTTGAATTCCCATGTTTTAACATAGTTCACACCCGTTTATTTGCTGTTTTCATTTCTGTGAGACGTCTATATGGTATCTCGCCTGCTCTCACTATTCACTCACTTTTACCTGTGACAGTAACGTATTCTTACCACACGACTCATATTCTGTAACCAGTGTATAGTATGACAACTGCCAAGGCTTCAGGAAGAGAACAGACATTTCAGTGGCCGGACGGGCGGTTCACAATGTGAAGAAAAAAAAATTAAAAACAAGTAACACATGAGAGTTTTGAACACGGCTCGTCCACTTCACAGTAGGACACCGTGACCACTTAACAAGGCCACGCCTCTGAATGTGTGCTTAATATTGCACTTGTTAAGTTGGACCGTTCACTGTTTCTATTTTGCTTTTTTTTTACAGTTCAGTACACCTTCTTCCTGTTTTCATGCTTGATCTGTGTTCAGGTTTTGGCGGGCTATCTATCGGGCCATCTTACCACTAAACCTGATGGGGGTGAGATGGAGTTTCCCTTGTGAGAATCATAAGGGCCTAAAGTGCATCACTGTCGATTGTGAGCTTGTAGGATTTATTCATACTTCCGAAATCTGGTTTATCTGTGCTGTAGGCCCACACTGCGTATCTCAAGATTCACAAAAAGTTCTATCACTGGTTTCTCTGACATTCACTTAAAAGTGGGACTGACAGCGGTGTGTTTTAGACCCTTATGGATCTCAGCGCCTCGTTTGCATTCTAATCAGGTGACCATGTTGGTAGACATTACTACTTGAGTTTAATCATTTCCATAAATGGCACTGTGTTTGGAGTTGATTGTTTACTGGGTGGGAATTGGCTTTCATGTGCAGTGTAACTATGTTGAATCTATTTTAAATGCTGCCAGAAAAGTAGCTATGACGACAGGTCAGTAGAGCACTTGGCCGCGAAAGGCAAAGGTCCTGAGTTCAAGTCACGGTCTGGCACAGCTTTAATCTGCCAGGAAGTTTCATATCAGCGCACACTCCGCTTCAGACTGAAAATCTCATTCTAGGAACAAAAAAGTAAATTATCAGGAAAGTTGCAAGGGGACTAGGGCCGCCGAGAAAACATCCTTTGATTGAGAGTGATGAAATAAAATAACCATAACTACAAGAGATCTTTTGACAAGGAACTGAACGGTTAGTACAAGTTGTTGTGTGGGTGCAGTGTAAGAATATCTGATTTCCAGCCCTGAGGCAAATTCGAGAACTAATACATCTCTCAGAGATCTTGTACCCCCCCCCAAAAAAAATGCAAAAAGCGCAAAAACTCCCTTCTTAGAAAAAAATACGGAATGGAGAGTTGTGAAAGCTTACATATTATTTCGTTACTGGCCTAAACTATACTTTATTGTACGCAAATAAAAAAAATCCATAAAAAGTTCTTTCTTTTGTCAGATAAGTTATGTATCTTAGTATTATTATTAATGTATTATTATTATTATCAGTGGCTGTAGTTGCATAAATTTGTTGATAAGCATAACTGTTATAAAGCAGATGCTATTAATTTCATACTCTCAAATTTATCTGAATCTAAAAATTTGTGAACACCCAGAGTGTACACTCACGAGCTGCTACTGCGTAAAAGGGAAAAAAAAAAACTTTTTGAAAAAGGGGAAATCTTCCGAAAAATATGGTGTACCAATTACTTCTGCCGAAACAAGTTCTTCATAATTGTATTCTAAATAAAAAGTAATTGTATTAAATAAATTGAATACTTCATTTCTACATCCCCATCTCAGAGTGTCCCGACGAGGCTGCAGCTAGATATGGCAACCCTAATCATCTGTGAAAGTTTGTAACATCATCACAGACAGCCTGTACTTCATCAAATTGTCATCGATCGATATATCTCTATCTTGCATGCACGAACTTTTGAATTTATTGTTGAGATGTCCACGTATAGGCCAAATTGTATTTAGTTTCGGCTGTGGATGGTTCAAGGAAATAGTAACACGCCGAATTATCAGGAAAATGGATGCCCTTTCTCAATATCAGAAATCGAGTAAAACTCAACACCGATCGAAATATCGGTGTAGTGAGTATCCGAGTTTTTCGTCCGAAACATTTGGCAGCTGGGCCTCTTCACAATACTTCGAAGCAGCACAACACAGATAAACACATTTCGTAGCTAGCAGTAACTTTCCTTTGAGAAAACCAACAATTTACAAGAATCGGTGCACATAGTTGAAAACCCACTGCGAGCGATATATATCGGACGTTCGACTCTGTCGAGTCTCGAAGCGGCAAATACTTATATTGTTTTGTATTTCGACAGCGGAATGTCCGCTGAGAGCAGTCGGATGAGGCTAGCGTGATGAGACGTACCTGCTACGGCTTGCGTGTGAAAAAAGTTTAAATTTGAATGGATAGCTAGTGACTGTCCTAATAAAGGTTGTGGACTTCGTGATTCCAGTCACTCGAACAATTTGATCACTTTGATAGTAGGATTATTGAGACGTAACTTTTTGCTACAAATAGGCATTTACATAAAGTGAAGTGATTCCGTTTTTTGCGCGCAATTACGGGGCACTGGCAGCCGCCTGCACGCCAGCGGAGATGTGTGCAGTCTGATTCTCGATAGTTGTTGCTGAGATCCTGGATTTGCAAGCTGCGTAAGTACAAGCTCCATTTTATTTGTCGTAACGAATAGGCAACATGCTTAGGGGTCTATTATTGAACATCTTGACGTACGTTAAGCACCGATCGCTACATGGGTGCAACAATTTACTTTCATGAATGCAATTTGAACTGGGAAGTTTCAGGTAGACAGAGGCGGCGTCATGAAGAGAAGTTCGTTATCGGACATCGTGACAAATGTTTTTGACAAACAACACAGCGCACGTTTTAGTCCCTGTGACAACAATGCTTATCAAGTCATCTTCAGTGCATTGATGTACATAACGCATGACATCGTCCGCACAATTGTTCACTAGGTGAACTGCAGTTTCCTGTGAAGGGAAATCTTGGGAGGAGCTGGCTGGAGCACAGCACTGAGTACTTGTCAAACGCGAGCACTTAGAAAATGACGAACGGTCGTGACTTCCAGTTTCCAATGAAGTTACTTCTTCATTTTATGGGCCGCTAAATTCAAGGTCAAGCCAGCATCACCATAGCTGTCCCCTTTCGGAAGAAATGCCTTAACAACAATACAGGTTAAAGACCGAGAGCGAGCGTTTTATTGTCGAGTATCCAAAGCTGAACTTAGGCGACATCTAGTGGGAACAACCTCAACCAGAACGAGACAGCCAGGCTACAAATGCTCTCTAGCGGCCAAATACTTAACTATCAGCCCTGAAACGGATTTAAGCACGGTTTAATTTTTTCAGACGTTTGTACTCACGTTGCCCGAGTACATTCGGGATTTTAAATTTGCGTCAAAGTAAAAGAAAAAGAAAATGCCAGATAATCCGGGTCTTCATGTTAAGGTCCCAACCTGTGTTGTAATTAGCTTCTAATAGTAAGCGCTGTTGTGCGATGGAGTATCACACAAAACAAATCAAAGTAATTCAGGTGATGTGGTAGTAGAACCTTTACTCCTCTGCAAGATTTCCCGTCCGAGAAAAACAGTGTGATAATGCAGGTTTAAGTGAGGTTCTAAGAACTACTCAGATCTGCAAAATTTCTTCCTCATCCGATTATTTCCATAGCATTACAAATTATCTGTCAATTGGTAGAATCTAGTACTTGTATGTGTTGAAATCAGCAATATATCCACAAAATACGATTGTTGTACGATCATTAAAATAACTGCTCTATACAGATAACAGTTTAGTACGTAACATCAAATATTCAGTAAGTTAATTTATTCGAGTGAAGCTGTTCCTTGACACCTCTGGCACTTAATGTCTTTGGCAACAACGTAACATATCTTTGACAAGAACTCCTAATGATACAACAGTATCATCTTGTAGTTGTTGTGACTGAATCAAGTCTGAAATAACGCTGTCAGTCGTTTGTTTTCTTCTTTGCTATCCAGCGCTACATCTAAGTAAATAGTACCAACAAAATAATGTTAGCGAAATCAAACGGTGGCAGTGGAAGACCAGATGATACACCAGGAGGGAAAATAAAAGGAGAAGTCGTGTACATCTTTTCCGACTACAGGCCGGCTCCGTACCCTGATGATGTGGTGAATTATCGCCAGATTATCATACACGAAGAGCTTGGAGAGAACATGTGGCATGACTCTCAGTTGCAAGTATTTGTCAGGAAAGTGAACTCGCCTTCAGAGTTCTGGATAAATTTGTGTGGTTTAGATTATTCACGTAAACTAATTTCTCTTTGCGCTGAAATGAGACAGTTTTATGAGGAAAGACATGACAAGTACCTTCTTCCCAGTTATGCTGTTCAGTTAGGTCAGTTCTGCGTATGTATCTATAGAAATGAATGGCACAGAGCGAGGATTGTAAATGCTTCTGATAAAGATCTAGTTGATGTGTTTCTCGTTGACTGCGGAAGTACGGTAACTTTGAATGTATATAATCTGAGGTTTATGCACAAAAAGTTTTCCACATTACCGATGCAGAGTTTTCAAGCAGATTTATCTGGCATAAAGCCAAAAAACAGTGCAGAATGGCCAACTTCCGTGTGCGAGTTCTTTCGTCAAGAAACATCCGGCAGAAAGTTTTGTGCAAAAGTGGTGAAAGTGTTTCCGGAAAGACATGCTGTCTCACTGGAACTGGTGGACATCAATGGGAACAGCGTCAGCAAAAAGCTACTGTCTAATAATATGGCGGAGGTAGAAACGGTAGATCCGGAGTCTCCATACGCACCTGCGACGAGAAATAAGGATTCTGTTGATTCCAGTCTTGGCGCTAGTTTCGTGAAAGTCGAGAGTATCATAGGGATCCCAGATGACACATCGCCACGTTCCACCAACGATTTCTTGCCACAAGAGGAAACTGGTTCGCGCTCTGCAGACGCTGCTGTGAGCTGGAGGAATATTGATCATAAAGACGTGACCATTGCTGGAAAGAAACTGTTATTGCTAACAATCAAAGACAAATACTATTTTATTCTGTCGGACTTTCTGCAGGCTTTCGCAGTGCTGCATGAACACGTGGTGCTCAAACTGCTGGAAACGTTTCCCACGCAGGTGGTGGTGGAGAAGATGGATTACAAGGAGCTGAGGGTGTTGCTCGACAGTCTGAGAGGTCGTCGCATACGGGGTTTGACCCATCTAGCTGATCGCGGCGTTATTCCCAGTGTGCACTTGTTACCTGTCAACGTGGCCTGCGAGTTGCTCTCCTTCCTCGGGGTATCCGGCAGTCAAAAAATTATTCTGCGCAGTTTTGTCTCCTCTTTATTATAGGACACAGTTTTTGAGACCCTGTATTTGCTATGCACATTTTTTTGCTATTTATGTACCACTTTTTGTGCTTCTTTATCTAAAGTGTAAAATATTTTTTTAAATAATATATTTGCAGACCATGACCTGTTAATTCCTCATTTGCTAGGAATTTCTGAAGCAGCAATTGCATCAAAGCCTTAACATTCTGCTAAATGCTGTTGGCTTGATCTATTCTGAAACATTTTCAGTGGTGTGGAATACATTTTCGTACAGTACCTTCTCTGCACAGATATTAACAAGGTACATTTATTTTAGAACACGCATGGTGTTTTGTTTGACTCCTTAGTTCGTATGACATATGCTGTTTCTGCGCTCCAGGTATACTTTTGCGACAAGAAGTATTTTATTTGCTAAAGATGAACTGTAGGCATTAATAACCGCAGGACACGATAAGTACATTATACAGTAATATTTTCACATTTTACATGCCGCGCTTCACTTATAATTTGCGTGTGCTCTGCACTGTGCTCCTGTAAGTGATAATTCTAGTTAATATGACAGCAAGTAGTCATTGATCAACGATGAATTTATTTCGCTTGATATGTTTCAGCTGGCCCTCACATCTTCGGTGGATAATACCGAATATTTTAATAGAAAACGTATAGAAAGTGTTTGAAGTGCCAACCTTGCGTAGTTCTATGCTAAAACTAGAGGAAAATAATATACTACTATCTCATACAGGAGAGTAATTTAGCACAGTGCTTACAAGTGTGCCATGTCTTAGTGGTAAAATGTGACAACTTGCTTGCAATTCACGGTAAGCAGTAGAAAATATTCCAGTAGTCTAACAGAAGCAGCACGTTTGATGTGCAAAAATGTTTTGGAACAATAGCTTTACATTTTAAAGCACAGTTAAAAATATACAATTAAACCTTCCATAGGCGGGTATTGCATGTACTTTGTGGGTTGCGTTGAAATATACGTACTTACTGACGTAGTATGTAACTAGTACGGAGCGTATTTACATGTGTTTTGTTTTAGGTATAAAGTGTGGATTACACATCGTGGTGTACGTACGTCATATTGTTAAGTGTGAACGGCTGATTTTCGTTTCGCATCTTGTGATATCCTCTCTCTCTCTCTCTCTCTCTCTCTCTTTCTCTCTTTGTCATACACACGCACACAGTTTGTAGGGGTTTGAACAAGGTTTTGGAGTTCTGCACTCTTGCTATCAGTTAAGTAACGAATTTTGTTATAATACTTTTGATTGATAAACCTACGAAGGTAATATTGTTGACATAATACGGTCATGTTTATCCTGCATGAAATCAGAGATAGCGGAATGTATTTTTATTTTCTTTACTCACCCGTGTCCCTTACAACGACAGTCTGTTTTAGCTGACATATCGCCGTATGTGAACTGTCATTTCCCGAACTTCTTTCTTCGCCCATTGTCAAACAGTGACAACAATTGACGACATAAGCGGAAAAACGGGCTAACTTAGGGGTGAGACCAGAGTCAGCTTTGATAGTTCCCGTGCAACAGGTGACAACACTTGTCTCTTAAATTTTGTACATTTGAGGGTTAGCCCGTTTTTCCGCGCATGTCCTCAATTAATCCAACATGTAACGTACGTAATCGGTTAAACCCTCCGACCTGATGTCTTGGAATACAATTTACTCCAAACAGTGATAACTAACAGCTGGAAAACAACGATTTTCGCGGAAAACAACGATATTCGCATCGACAAATCATAAAAGAGGCTGTCAAATCTTATTATACGACCAATATCATGTGTGATGTATGCAGTTCAGGTTTTACTAACTGTGGATTACAATTTCAACTTGAATCCTGAAAACACAGTCGTCTTTATTCTTACCAAAGTAAGTGTGAATTCTGTAACGAAATGTGCATTTCTCTTTCCCGTACATTGGCAGTTTGTCATATTGAGACTGCTTCGTTTGTTAACCACAAAGGACACAGCATTCAAATGTACTGAAAAGTACGTTCTTTGTAAGTGACGTAATCAGAACACATTCTGGCAGTGAAACTTTTTTCAGTGGTTTTCATTTAGCATCATTTAGCATTTGCACAGTTATTCCACCTTTGTTATTGGCAATGCTTTGACCGTAGACCCAGCGACAGTCATATGACTTGGTACAACTACTATTATTGTTGCCAAATCAGCCATTGTAGAACTCCTGGAAAATGAGTGATTTAGCTGAGGTCAAGAAGTAAAGACTAAACTAAAAAACACAAATCCAAACTAAAGCTCTGTTGGTGTCCGTTCCGTGCTCGCCAGCATACACAGTCAAAACCTCAAACACATAATTACGGAATATAAACAGCTGCGAGCGTTAATGGAAACGTGGTTGCTGCGGAGATGACCGTCAGCAAAGCATCGCAACTGCACGGTATGAAAGAAGCTGTTTTCAAAGAAAACTTTAGTTTGTGACAATCATAATCATACGCTTCACAGTTGGATTAAACAATGTGTCAGCTACTACTAAGTTCAGTAGTTTGGTAACTGTAAGAAATAATGTAATAATACGGTGCAGATATTGCGTAGTTTGTCCTGCACGTACCCAGCAGGAACGTTATATACATTTTTATTGTTGTATTGTGAGAAAAAGAAAATTGTGGGGAAGAAATTGATGTCAAGGTGTTTATTCAATTCCATTTTTGCGTCAAAATAACGAGGTTTCAGAAATTGGCGTCATAGAAATAATATCTCAAATTGTTATATCTGCATCCGAAGTACAAGGGCATCCATAAATTAATTCTATAACGTGCACAAGGCTTCCTTCTGAATTTGTATTCTTTTCTGCTTTCCGGAAACTATGTTTTTTAGTATGTATCCTTTCTCTCATTAAAATATAACGTCATAAACTCCATTTAAAATGTGATGCAAATTCCTGTGGAGCAGTTTTCCTGAAGTTGTTTTAAACTGAATTACGTATCTGATGTGAGATAATCTGAATAGATTATACGTTTGTTTGCATGGCCATTTTCGGCAGCAGCTATTGAAACCAGTTCCTCTTGAGCGTACTACAATTTAGTGAAAGGGAATTACATCACATGCGTTTCTCTTTTATTTATAATGCATCTTCCGTGGTTATTTGCGTTTCTGTAGATATTCTCCAAACTACTGTTTCTTCTCTCCTTGCTAACAGCGGTAGACGTCGAAAACCTTCCTTTCACACATGCACTTGGCGGTTTTTGCCATTTTGCAGTATTTCTAGCGCTGAATTTGGGTTCTTTACATTCACCTTTGTAAACTGCCCAGGAGTTATGTGTGTTTCTTAATCTGCACAGTATTACAGTGTTTATGTTATGAGCGAGGTGACGCAGTGGTTGGCTCCCTGCACTCGCATTTGGGAGGACGACGGTTCAAACCAGTGCCCGGCCATCCAGATTTCAGTTTCCGTGATTTCCGTAAATCGCTCCGGGCAAAAGCCGGGATGATTCCTTGGCACGGCTGATTTCCTTCCCTATCCTTGACACAAACCGAGCTTGTGCTCCGTTTCTGATGACCTCCATGTCGACGGGACGTTAATCCCAACCTTCTTTCCTTCCTTCCTACGTTTATAATTATAATACTGTGCAGATTGAGGAACACACGTAACCCCAGTTCGCTCTACAAAGATGAAGTGTAAATAACCCAAATGCAGCACAAGAAATACTGCAGAATGGCAAAAACTGCCAAGTGCATATGTGAAAGGAGGTCATTCGACGTCAACCGTTGTTAACAAGGAGGAAAGAAGCAGTGGTTTGGAGAATATGTACAGAAACACCAATAACCAGAGAAGATGCATTATAAATAAAAGCGAAACGCGTCTGGTGTAATTCTCTTTAATTAAATTGCAGTAAGCCCAAGACAGCAAACCACTAATAACTGAATAAATTATTTTTCAAAAACTTGATTCCAAAGTAAAAAAAACATCAAAGTAAGATCGTAGTTAATTACATTTTGACTTTTCTGCGTTCAAAATTTGACCAAATTGTTCCTTATGCAGCTGCAGTTATCAGACAACGTCTACTTTAACGCATTTGAAAGGAATTACAGCATTTAGTGAAAGCATTTCAATCTAACAACGCCGATCCTAAATAAACTGTCGTCAGATCTAGTAGCAGTTGTTGAATCCTTGTGCAGAAGAGTAGTTACTCCAACGAGATGGAGTATTTGCTTTAGAGATAATGTGATTATGTCCAAAGCCATATCTAGGCGACAACGCTGAGAAAACGATTGCACAGCTACGTTAAAATGGTAAATGCAACCAAGAAAACGATCGGGGATCGCTGTAATTTGGTAACAACGTTAATGAATCAGATCACTCCTACTATCTGAAGGCAAGGAACTGAAAGTTATTGTGGAGATCAGATTACCATAGTTGTTGGCAGGTACTTCAACGTTAAAGTAAAAATACATGTTGCCGGAAACACTTTAAATATACGCACCTACATTTAGATACACTATATCTAAACAGCATTTACCTCTGAAAGGAAGCGATAAAAATAAAATATAAGACCCAAAATGAACACAGTAAATGTCAATGCCTCGAACTCAATAGAAAGAAAGTGTTAAATTTAAACAATTTATTGACAATATTATTGAATCAGAAGGTCTCAAAGAGATTTCCTAACTTCAATTTCTAATAAAAACTAGTCACCTCTGTGGACCGCTCGGGAGTCGCGATTGCATAAACACAAGAAAGAAACACGGCAATGCGCATTTGCCAATCACCCAGCTCAGTCATGTTTTTGCTCACTGATCATAAAGAACAAACTCGAGGCAAAACTTCCCTCAGCTAGTTTTTCAAACATCTGTTGACAACGGTTGAAAACTATGTCAAATGTCGAGTTGA
Source organism: Schistocerca serialis cubense (assembly GCF_023864345.2). NCBI lineage: Eukaryota > Metazoa > Arthropoda > Insecta > Orthoptera > Acrididae > Schistocerca > Schistocerca serialis. Next base: position 262,643,045 of record NC_064641.1, read on the forward strand.
GAACAGTTATCAACCGAGTTTCTTGGAGTTGGTTTTCGGTGTGAGGTACCTTTAACGACAAAAACAGCCAAATATTTTTGACAGCCAAGCATTTGGCATTATACATTTAATTATTGGTTTACATTTAATTATCGTTTTTTTTGCTCGCAGTAACTTAAGCAGTGCTATTAGGTCTCAACCTAACCACAAACTGGGAAATCGTGACGTACGTAGAATAAAGAGCCAGAGATATATGACAATGAAATTTATAAATTTCACTGTTGCTCGTTTCACTCGCAGCTATTTCACTGATCTATTAGCACCCAAATCGCGACAGTCAAGATTATTAAGATTGATTCACTTTATTTACATAGGGCTCCCAAAACTGGATTTCGTAAACAAACAATACCGCTTCTGGTTGGTCATGTAAACATTCCAAAATCGATTCCGGAAATAAGGTTCTAGTTGCCATTTTTCCACTACCACAATCGATTTTCACTCCCATGTAAACGCACAATCGTTTTTGAAACGTGCTTGAATTGTCAGGTTACGTCTTGTTCTCAAAATACTGGGCCAAAATGCACGGAGTTACTTATTGTGCGGTGAAGGAGAAGGATAGTATTATACTGGACATGGAGCTGTCTACCTGTAGCAGTTACGTGAAGAGTGCAGACAGCAATAATGTTTGCAAAGTGAAATTAATTGTGCCCGAAAAAAGTGTCAAAATGGTGTTCACTAAAGATCACTGTCATCTGCGTTTGTTTCAAGATCATCATCATCATTGCTTGAGGGCATGGTACTAATGATAACTTCATCGGGCGCCATTTCCGTTTTTCCATCTCGTGCCCAGTACTCTCTCTCTAGCTGCTGCATATTCTTGCAGTAACTTTGCCAGTCCTTTGCAAAATAACTGGAAGGAGGGCAGCATTAATAAGCTTCTGCCATCTTTCCTTCGACATGTCAACAGCGACATTGTTCCCCCTGAAATTGTGTTTTATTTTGGCCTATGCCAACTCTATCGGATAAAGATCGTAGTTGTAGGGCGGTAAACGGACTCTTCGCGGCTGGTTTGTTTTCCTGAATTGTAGATACGAGTTCAACCTGCCTCATTGAGTCGTTGCAGTTTATTTGCCCATCTTGCAGCCCTTTTGATATCTTAATTCTGAAATCTTATTTATTAGGTATTCGGCCCAACTTTCTCCTGTGGTATGGCGCATTGTCCATACAATCACAGAATTTGGTGAAATATTACCTACGGCCATGTCTGCAACCCCGCCCCAGAAGTTCGTAATCTTCCTGACAAATTATAAATGTGTGCCAGACGGGGTTCCCAGGTTCGAGTCTCGGCCCGGCACATAGTTTTAATTTGTAAGAAAGTTTGAAAGCAGCGCTCACTCCGCTGTGAGGTGAACATTCGTTCTGGTTCCTTGCATCTTGCTGTAAGTAATTGCGGAATTTGTCTTTTGGTGGAAGTTCTAAAACTTGTGTGTGTTCAGCACGGTGTCAAAGTATCATTGTCTGCAAAGAGAATGGCACAAAGACAAATGCCCCGAAACAAATGTACCGTTGGAACACGTAAACACACATAATTGGTTCCATCAGTCAAGGAACATAACTGGCACCATCAGTCAATGAACTGCGAAATAAGTTTACCAATCAATTTGTTTCACCAGAAGACAAGTAGAACGGCAGTACAGATATCATTAAATTTTAGGTTTTTTCATGATATTGTAAACATATATGCATTACATTTGTAATAAAAGTAATAAATACTGCTTCCAAAAATCGAAGAGTGATTAAAATGCAGTGTCTTGGGGAGACACCGCGCAGTATTTTTGTTTCCTGTTATCGAATACTTGATTGTACAACAGACAAGAGATGTTCGAAATTTGCATACATCCCCAAAGTTTTTGACCTAAGTACTCTGATTTTAGTTAATTGAATAGTGTTTCTTAGTAACATAAATATGTACTACTCTAATATTTTTTTTTGTGTATCGTCACGATTTTTATTCATTAATAATAATACAACAACAGTGGCGACTGCTCTGGTTTTTAAGAATAACTGCACTTCTGCAACGAGTACTTGCAGCTAGTTTCTGAAATAAACTTTCCCTAGTGACTTGAAGAAGCAAAATTGAATAAGTTTTTGCTCCAATGTAAACACCTCAGCAAGTATCTACAGAAGTTATTTGCTAGTTGTCGTAAGCCTTTCGTAATACTTCGCATCTAGCGACAGCTTGAGATTGGCAGCGCTCGGAGACAAGCGAGTATCTTTCAAGTTGTGCCGATTAGCCAAACAATAATTTCCACTTGATACAACAATACTGTCGAAACTGTAATAGTGCGTTTCACAGATAAATGCATTTTACCACCAGACTACCAGATCGACCCATAAAATATAAATTAAAAATGTCATCATTTAGTATTTCGCAAGGTAAGACGCTATTGTTGGTCTCTGTTTCCGTATACTAACATGGGCCTTGCACTTCCGATGTTCTGTGTTGCATATTATCACCCGGTTACGACCAACAATAACGACCTGCCAACAGTTGATGGCTACGGAAGAGCATTAGACATCGTAAGAACACTACAGCCAACAAATTTTCAACTGAAACTTGTTGGATGCATCAGTGAGAATGAAATTTTAAGTCAGGACTGTTGGGTGCTCAAGTAGACTTATCGTTAAGGTGATTGCTCGTGAAAGAAAGAAACCCCGATCTGGCACAAATTTTCAGTTGTCACAACACTTTCAATGGCTTTGCTGCAAGCGGAAAGTCTTAGTTTTATGAAAAACCACTTGATGTTCACATTGATACTGCTGTTCGGTACGCATCCCGATCTGCGTAACGTAATCGCTTCGAAAGCATTTTTAAGGTTGAATATGTAATGGACGTTACAGATACAGGGCCCCGAACGCACTTCGCGCCTAAATCCTAAAATAAATCCCTAAGGTCATAACTGTTAATAAGTTTCGAAAACAGCCACATCAGATCCAATCAACTGATACACATCTAGCGTATGGTTTGTTACTAAAGATGTGAAATGCACTTTGGATACAGGTTATTACTTGTGTCAACAGATTTCTGCAGCACGGCATCGTTCTCATTCGCTTTAAAAAGCAACACGTGATTTTAACGCCGTACAGCCCATAAAAATAAATATTTACCGTCATCCGTTGTACACTTTTATTTTCCCCGAGAAGACTACATACACTTGAGTGAGTAGGTGAATTCCGATATAACAAATGTACAAATTCACTCGTTACCAATTTTTATCATTACACATAAATAAACTGGACTAAAGTGTAAGTTAAATTTAATGGCGGTGTTTTTCTACGTTTATTAACGTTTCTCCCCAAGTTTTCGATGTCTAATGGACCCAAGCAATGAAAGCAAGCAAATGCATTCAGAGAAAACACGTAATAATAATAGTAATCATCAACACTGTCAACTACTTGACATTCACTGCTGAACAAAAATTTCTCTTAACTTTCATGACTCACCGCCGTTAGCTACACGCATCCATTTTGCTAAAACATGTTTTCTTGTCTTATATAACCTTCCATTAGATCGTCCTTTCCGTCTGTTCTTGGATCTTGGAATCTAGCGTAGAGGTGAAAGGTATAGTACAATGCAGTCATCAAATAACAACAATAATAGAACAAATGGCTGAATTTTATGAAAACAGGAGTAAAGCAAAAATAGATCACCACTAGGTAGAATAAGTGTTATGAATTTGGAAGGCTTAAAAATAAAAGTTTTCGATCAGGATTTTTTGACCAAGAGAAAACCTGAAACGGTAGACGGGAACAACAGTCTCGAGCGGAGAAACAAGCTCATAGTAAAAGAGCGAAAGAAATATGTATAACAGCATGGGCGGCCACAGAAAGTTATCGGAGAGGGATCAAAATTCTAAAATTGGTTGTTTTGAGATAACTGTGTGTGTGTGTGTGTGTGTGTGTGTGTGTGTGTATGTGTGTGTGTGTGTGTAGGAAAACGTGTTGTGCCTCAATAACTGAATTTGAGAAGAAGAGCGCAAAAGTTTTATTACTTCAAACAACTGATTTTTATCCACTTAGTATTATTCTTAACCCGAAACATCTCTTAAACATGCGTCATACTATAGAAACATGCTGTCACACAGGAGTCATAATACTTTTACCACATATCTCCTCATCTGCTGACAAAACGTAAATGAACCGTCAACTATTTCGTATTATAAATAGATTCAATGCTATTCAGCGATTATGAAGACTTCATTGATTATATTATTCAAAATGAACACGAAACATCATGAGTATGTGTAATCGTTTAGTATGAGTCTTGAAATGATTGTTAATATCGTTACACCTGTCACGATATTCATTAGTAGGATTGAAAGTTTGAAGAAAGTGTAAACTAAAGTACTAGTCAAATGAAAAGAGAATATTTATCCGGAGAACTTTTGCACAGTTGATGCACAGCTTCCTACTACATTCCAGGCAAGCCGATCCCCACATTTGGTGCACTTATACGCCGTTTTCCTTTGCTTTCACGTGGGACATTCATACGCGTCTTCCTCTTTTCCATTCTATCAGTTTGTATGCCTCTAACAAGTTGTCATCAAATAAATTCTCGTATATTTAAGATTTAGTAGGTATTTGAGCCAAAATTCTATTCTTGCTTTTAGTCTAAGCGTTCCTCCTTTCAAAACGATGTGTTCTAAACAGATTCTAAACATTCCCACTTGAAATTATCTTTGCCGTAAAAGGCATGTGTTTCCTGTGAGTAATTAATTACCTGTGATACAGGTCACAACAGGCATTTCTTCCAATATAGCATTTTCTTCACTGGTATCACTGTCTGTCTCATTGTGACCATCAGCTACCACAAAATCAGAATCAGCATCAGAGTCATAAAAGATGTCGTCGTCATTCCTATTTGCTTCTTCACTTATATTAGGTAATTGCTCTTGCATCCAAGGTTCTAAATTTGAATCAGCTGGTGACATCATACTCCTCTTAGAAAGTCGTTCTATGCTAGAGCTGAAAAATAACAAAAATTGACGCATATAATAAAATGCTAAAAAATAAGAAAATCTGAAAAAGCCATAGATAGCGAAATATGTAGTAATTAGAAACATGTGGTGTATTGGATTTACCTAATTATTACACGTAACGCGGAACATGCTGTCAGGAAGGCACACAAATTTATGCTTACTTCTAGATAATATACTTGATCGCTAGCTTGACACGCAGCAGGTATAATACTGAAGCTACTGAAAACGACAGACCAGGGTTTTTTGCAACGGTACCACGTTGAATGTTTAAAATGACCAATGGGTCTGAGAGATTGATGTTTCCGGTTAAGGGTTAAGATTGTTGCTTCGATACAACAAAAATGGTAAGCATATTTTAGTAGTATGCAAAACATATCTTTTGTGTCTCTAATATGAATATGGATGCATCTCTTGAGCCAACGACCTTAAATTACATTTTCTTACGATTGCAGCTAGGTTATCCAACAAATCATGAAATAAAGTTATGTAATAATTTTAAAAAATCATTAAAATTCTCGTAATCGGAGGCGGAAACTAAAAATTAAAAAGCAGCTATAAAATGCAATGTCAGAACGACTATGTAAATCCTACTGGACATCAAGAAAAATAACCGACGAAAATGGTAGATTAATACTCCTCAAAATGAAGAAACAGGAAATAAAGTTCACAAAAGGCTTATTCAACTTTGACGGCATCTAAATCACTTTGCATAAAAAATTTCACGTCTGATCACGTTAATGAATTTTTGTCTTTACTTTCGTGCTTACTTTTTTTTAAAATGTTGACTGGCATAACTAAATTTGAACAAAATTTGTTTGCAAGCTACGTGTTCTTTTTTTTTTTTTTTTTCATTGGGCCAGTATACGACTAGATGAACGTGGGAAATCTACCAAAATCACCCTAAAATTAGCCGCAGAATTGCCCTTCAACAGCTGAAGCAATGCAGTCCTCTGAAGTTTGCCATTGTCCGGAGAATTCGTCGGACAGCATGTGGTCCGGTTTTGCTTGCACCAAATGGAGGTTTTGCTTGCACCAAATGGAGTTTGAGAAGAATCAATTCTTGGAGAGAAGAGAATGGTTTTGTGCACTGCAGTTCAGTAGAATAACGAGCAATCATTGCGAGAAATTCATGGGAAGCCTGTATCCAGATTCGGAAGCCTGTATCCAGATTCTAGAAGGGGGCATGGGCCCATCTTGCCCCCCCCCCCTCCCCCGGTCTCTCACCCCATTCAAACGCCTATGATTAATATAATGACGACCAGCATTTCAAAGTTCCTCTGCACAGTTCTAAATCGACTCATTCGCATACAAATATAGTACTTGTCATATAAACATTCGAAACAAATACACACCGGACCAAGAACATTTAATGAATGCAATCTTTCGATAGCTACACATTTCCTTCCGAAGAGTCGGCGGAAAACAACATTTAAAAATATGTCTTTTCGGGAATTAATTTTGATGCGTACCACGCATTCGATATCATTGCCTGAAAAATCGGTGCTGAAAGTTGGTTATGAGTTATGCTGTGAATAGTTATTGCATCCGTGCGGTTGTGCAATTCCCGCTGGGTTTCCAGAAGCACACTACAATTCTGAAGTCTGGAAATAAAGTTTTTAACCCGGCGATAGAAATAAACATCACACGGCTGGCACCCTGCCATTGTGGCATATGCTGTAGTATTAATTTGTCCACTCCAGGAATCCAATATTAGACAAAACTTATCAGAAACGTATGGTTTTAAAACATTCTCAAGAAATGTTCTGTAAATCGCATTCGTTAGTTTCCCGTATTTGGAGCAGGTAATGTAAATACTTTTCAACGAATCAGTTAAACGATTGATCACTGCTATAATCCGAGGGCCAAATGTAACATTCGTTTCTTGTAAACACAGGAAAACGTTAGGCAACACTTTTCCTGAGGCTGTGATGGCATATTGCGCCGTATTAGTTTGTTTTGACTACCAGCTGCGACAAGGGTTCGTTTTTCTCCCTTATGCGATAACGTGCGTCGAATGTTCACCCGATACTCGCATCCTGTTTCATCGGTGTTGATCACGTAATCACGATTAAAACCGGTAATAAGTGACACCGTTTTACGTGCTGAAAAGTGCCGCAACTTTCTGTATATCTTCTGTATTTTGAACCTTCTTATGAGAGACGTATTTAGTGATATGCCGTTGACGAATTTTATGCCCCGATTTGAAATTTATTGCCCAAGATAATGATATAGCAAACGTAAAATCCTTATTGGCCGTATATTGAAGCGCTGCACCTGCAGCCCACTCCTGAAGTATTCTCGTTGTTACATTCTCGTTACGACAACGAGATTCGACAAATCGGTCGTATGTCCGCTTGTTTATCGCCTGCTATTTGTCGTATCTGGTCTCTCCTTTAACGATATCACTTTTCCACAGTATCAAGTCCTTCCGTTTCAGGGCTGTTGTTACTGCATTCTTTTGCTGTGTTTGTAAGTTCCAATTTAGATGATTCCCGGCTAGCGCTACCGCCTTTACTTTCACTTCAAGGGGTATAGCGCCGTAGGTCAACTGGTTCGTAATACTTATCGGGAACAGATGAAGCACATATTCCCAGTGACGTGGAGATTTCCAAAGTGTTATGACCGTTTTGAGATTCACTAGTCAGGATATCTTCCAGTGAATCACCTTCTGCTTCGTCCTCATGTTATAGTACCTTCAGTATCAACAAAAGTCATTTCGTTTCGTCAGCTCCAAAATCGCTCGACGAAAGCCACCCCTATCAATCTGGAACGCCGAGAAACAGAACTGCCTGCTTCCGGTAGTGAATTGATAATGCACCTGTCTTGCAACACTTCTACAAACCAAAACACAGCGTCGGTAACTTCCCGCTTGCCATCGTCTGTGACAGTCTCCCTACTAGTTGAAGGGTGTACATCCTCCATTATTCAGATTATGCACCTGAAAGATATGATACAACAAACAATAACTAACTACTAAGGCATAAACAGACGAGCTAATTACTACAAACTACATACAGTACTCGTCATATGTTACTTACGGAAGAACACTGTATTCATTCACAAAACGTATTTCATTCGGTTGCATTAACGATGGAAAAATCACTACATGTATCCGCGAGGTTCACGGCAGCCTAATGACGAAAAACGAGTCTTTCTGATTGGCTTCTATAAGGCTCGTGCTGGACATCTTCACTCTTCCACGTTTACAACTATGATATGACGAAGAGGCAACCGGGACAACATAACTCTCCCCGCGTGCATTCTGCCCAGTGCCTCGCTGTAAACAAGCGTCGCGCGGTTGGCCATCTGTGATCCCTCGTTTGGAATTCGCAGCACTCGTACTCGGAGTTGTTTTCATGTGACAAGGCTTAAAAGTATAATACTTAACCAACTCACGGCGTTTGGGAAATTAGTTTGCCTACCTTGTTATTATGATTCTTCATTGATTTACTTACCTTATTAACCCTCCTATCCCTATCAATTGAGATGTGGAAAAATACAAACGAAAAGAATAACATCCGCTAGGTTCCTTCGAGATTCGAACCCGGGTTTTCCGATTCCCAGCCACTTACCTTGTCCGTTGCGCTACCCGTGCTGACAGCGAAATGCGTTTACCATGTGGGTACGGAAGCGGCAGTTGTAAAAGTTTCTTTCCTCGATTTCTGGAAAAGTTTGCGTTTGCGGACCCCATATCTGATGATGAAAAAGGCTCTATTTACAATTATCTATCGATCCCTCCAATTTTGAGTCGATTGCTCGTCATAACCTTTAGGGGTGATTTTCTCAAAATTTCGGGGGTGTTGACCCAAAATATCTTCTTCGTTTTAGGTTGTAAACAAGCGACCTGCCAAATTTGAGCCGAATCGGTTGGCCGTGTCCGAGGCCTTCCCCTTGTGAGTCCGACCCACAGCTCATATCCTTTCGCCGTCTTCTTTTCTCTTCGTGAACTTATTGTGTCTACGACCGACCGGATACGGAGGCGATTGCTAGAAAATATGACAAAAAACGATTAGAGAAAACAGACGCAAATTCATATAGAATAATAATACGGACTTTTGCAAAGTTTTCAAAGAAGAAATAACAGGGTGCAAGCCGAAGAGCATTCGCTTCAAAGATTCAACAGACAAACTGATTATCAGCAAAAAAGACAACTGCAATCTACTAGCAAAATACTTCAAGAATCTTCTAAACTGCGAGAAATCATCACGACTAATTTTCAGACAATCATTGACGGAAAAATCCACCTTCAGAACCACTGCCACTGCATCAAATTGAATAGTACGAGCTCGGCTGTAAATAACTGGACCATAGATGTACTATATTTTTTTCCAGAAGTACATAACTAGTTACTGTCATCCCCAATACACTCCCTTCCTCTAGCCTCTGTCAGTTTCTTGATGACGTATGCCACTTTTTCTTTCACTGCTTCACGAACTGGAATCTTATTCCTTTTAATGCAGATTTGACCTTGGCAAATAGATAAAAGTCACATGGTGTTAGGTCAAACGAGCAAAGTGGATGCTGCGCTTCGCTAGAAACCGTTTATTAGGCATTGCGTCATGAGCCGGTGCGTTTGTCTTGTTCTTCCACAATTCGAGTCGTTCTTTTTATTTTATTTTTTCTCACATAGTTGAGGAAGAACGTAAAGGTAGTAATGTTGATTAATAGTATGACCTTCAGGAAGCCAGTGAAGATACATGATTCCATGAATGTCGGAAAAGAAACAAACATCATCGCTTTGAATCTTGATTTGCTCGTTCGAGCTCTTATCACTCGTGGTGAATTTTGACCCTTCCAGCGCATGGGTTGGCGCTTAGTTTCTGGATCATAAATGAAAAACCAAGATTCGTCACATGTTATCACTCTTCGCAAGAAATGAGAATCATTTTCGGTGCTATTCAAAGTGCCAGTGCAAGCATTTTCACGACCTTCTTCTTGTTCAATCATGAGAAATTTCGGCACCAGTTTCGCACACATTTTTCTCACGTTAAATTGGTTGTGTAAAATTTGCCTTACGCATTCTTTGTCAGTTCCTACGGTTCAAATGGCTCTGAGCACTATGCGACTTAACTTCTGAGGTCATCAGTCGCCTAGAACTTAGAACTAATTAAACCTAACTAACCTAAGGACATCACACACAGCCATGCCCGAGGCAGGATTCGAACCTGCGACCGTAGCGGTCGCTCGGCTCCAGACTGTAGCGCCTAGAGCCGCACGGCCACTCCGGCCGGCTCAGTTCCTACGGTTTCAGCAATCCGTCGAATAGTCAACCAACGGTCAGGTCGAGTCTTATTACCTACTTTTTCGGTATTTTCGTTATTTTTTGACGTGAGTATCTTCAATATCTTCTCGGCTATCTTGGAAACGCTTGAACCACTCAAAAACTCGCGTACGTAATAAACAGTCTTCGCCATACACTTCTGTTAGTAAAAGTCGGGTTTCAGTAACAGTTTTTCCAAGTTTCATGTTAAACTTCACGACACTTCATTGCTCGATATAACATTACCATTTTTCTGGCAAAACAGAATAACAGGTCGTATACAAACATAGGCCATGGTCACACTGATTTGTCTACAGACAGCAGACATGTCGCTTTCGACTGAGATGGCTTCAAGCTTCACAGCTATTGGTCGTTCATCTTTGGCGCATGACGGTATCAGTCGTGTTATTTTATAGGCACACCTCGTACGCTGGCCATCAGGAAAACAACAGAGTGACATCGGAAGGGGTGATATTAGCTGATTTGGAAACTGGGGGGAAAGCGGGCAGCTGAAACCATTTATGAGGTAAGTAAAGGTGGTTGGGAGAAAGGCAGACTACCGAACGATCCAAAACAAGCCATAATCCATCCAGAACAGACACCAACAATTAGCGAGACTATTTCCAGTCACCTACAAATATGTATCCAAAGCACTACTGAATAGGGTAGAAGACCAAGCAAAACATAATTGATGAGTGCCAAATGGCGTTCAGGAAAAATAGATCGTGCCCAGAGCAAATTTTTAACTTTGAACGAGTCGTCAGGATCAGAACAGTACGAAACCATAACAGAGTCGCGTCCGCAGCGTTCTCGTTTCCGCGCACGGGGTCCCGGGTTCGATTCCCGGCGGCGCCAGGGATTTTCTCTGCCTCGTGATGACTGGGTGTTGTGTGTCTTTCATCATCACTTCATCCTCATCGACACGCAAGTCGCCGAAGTGGCGTCAACTCGAAAGGCTTGCACCAGGCGAACGGTCTACCCGACGGGAGGCCCTAAACCACACGGCATTTCCGTTTTTCCACAGAGTCGCAACGTTCGTTGACTAAATAAAGTCTACGATTCCGTAGAAAGAGTAACATTATTCTTAAAACAAGAAGAAGAAACTGTCGACAAAAGTCATCAATTAGTCGAACAAACACTCACAGTTACAACTTCAAAAGTTAAACTGCTAGCAGAAGTTTCCTAATCTTTCAAAATTAACACAGTTGTTCGGCTGGGCGATGGGCTCTCAACAATTCCCTTCAATTTGGTATTAGCTAAGATCGTGAGAGAGTGGGTATAAAGAGCTACAAGATAAAACCTTGAAGGAATCCATATGGGACAAGGAAGAGGAAGAAATGCATGGGCACCGAGTAAATAACTTCCACCAGCTGCTTCCCAAATACAGTTCACGGTGACACGTACGCTACTCCAGTTCGCTACCACTGTGCGTGTCGCTCTAGTACCGAATAGTTACAGACTTATAGAGAAAGATTGACTTACTCCTCGTCCAAGCCTCACTCTTCTTCCCGCGAGAGGCGGTCTGCTTGTACTGGCACAAGCAGTTGGCGAGCAGTCCGAGATAGCAGCAGCTACGCGCGTGTGCGTTAAGAGTCGCTGCGTGGACGCACTAGATGCGTGAAGCTGTTGCATGTAGATCCAGGGGAGCACAAGCAAAGGAGCAAAATCACGCATGCACCTTATTTGTGCGCACAGGCCACCGAGAGTCGGCGCCCAATCCTCTCTGTTAAAAAAAAAATGGTTCAAATAGCTCTGAGCACTATGGCACTTAACATCTATGGTCATCAGTCCCCTAGAACTTAGAACTACTTAAACCTAACTAACCTAAGGACAGCACACAACACCCAGTCATCACGAGGCAGAGAAAATCCCTGACCCCGCCGGGAATCGAACCCGGGAACCCGGGCGTGGGAAGCGAGAACGCTACCGCACGACCACGGGCTGCGGACACATCTCTGTAGTTCACGCGCCAACGTAGCGCGCCTGTCGCAGCTTCTGTTTGTTTGTTGCTTTGTCTCACTACCCTGACTGTTGAAAAACAAAAAAATCTCGATCCATATTTCAAGACATGTGATCCTTTGTAGGCAACGAACATGACACAAAAATACAGGTGATAACAACAGCAGAGGTACAGGAGACGGTTAAACAATTCGAATATAGCAAAGCCCGGACCTGGAACTGTTTACAAAGAGTTGTTGAAGGCCGGACCAAAAGTATTATTTCAGCATCTCCCGAAGTTATCTAACCTCTCTCTTAGTGGACGGGAAATCCCGCTGAATTTAAAGAAGGGTTCTTCACAAAAGGGGTCATAATAAACATGTTTAAAAAGCGTAGCGAGCATGACCGCGCATATTATAAAAGTATTGCAGTTCTCAGTTCTGTATCGAGACTATATGGTAAGATCCTTAAAAACAGAACTGGCAGAGAAACGGAGGAAGTACAAGAACAGAGTGGCTCCAAGGCGGGCAGCTCTTGTATTGTTAATATCTGCAGCATTACACAGATGACTGACAAGACAGTGACACATAAGACTGGGCGCAAATTGAGACGCGTATAGCGCGACGCAGCGCAGCGCGCATTTTTGGGGTAGTGTTTCGTTCTTCGCCATTCAAACGCTCCAGCTTTCTTTTTCTGTTATTTATATCTGTATAGTTTTGTTTTGTTTTTCTTCTGTCAAGAAAAATGTATACTTCAGTAACTGGTAACTCATTGGCCGCTGGAATTGTGTCATATGCCTCCGCGATGTTTTCAGATCGCAAGAAGGGACAGAGGGTAGTGAATAAGGAAGTAAGGAATATTATACACTCCTGGAAATTGAAATAAGAACACCGTGAATTCATTGTCCCAGGAAGGGGAAACTTTATTGACACATTCCTGGGGTCAGATACATCACATGATCACACTGACAGAACCACAGGCACATAGACACAGGCAACAGAGCATGCACAATGTCGGCACTAGTACAGTGTATATCCACCTTTCGCAGCAATGCAGGCTGCTATTCTCCCATGGAGACGATCGTAGAGATGCTGGATGTAGTCCTGTGGAACGGCTTGCCATGCCATTTCCACCTGGCGCCTCAGTTGGACCAGCGTTCGTGCTGGACGTGCAGACCGCGTGAGACGACGCTTCATCCAGTCCCAAACATGCTCAATGGGGGACAGATCCGGAGATCTTGCTGGCCAGGGTAGTTGACTTACACCTTCTAGAGCACGTTGGGTGGCACGGGATACATGCGGACGTGCATTGTCCTGTTGGAACAGCAAGTTCCCTTGCCGGTCTAGGAATGGTAGAACGATGGGTTCGATGACGGTTTGGATGTACCGTGCACTATTCAGTGTCCCCTCGACGATCACCAGTGGTGTACGGCCAGTGTAGGAGATCGCTCCCCACACCATGATGCCGAGTGTTGGCCCTGTGTGCCTCGGTCGTATGCAGTCCTGATTGTGGCGCTCACCTGCACGGCGCCAAACACGCATACGACCATCATTGGCACCAAGGCAGAAGCGACTCTCATCGCTGCAGACGACACGTCTCCATTCGTCCCTCCATTCACGCCTGTCACTACACCACTGGAGGCGGGCTGCACGATGTTGGGGCGTGAGCAGAAGACGGCCTAACGGTGTGCGGGACCGTAGCCCAGCTTCATGGAGACGGTTGCGAATGGTCCTCGCCGATACCCCAGGAGCAACAGTGTCCCTAATTTGCTGGGAAGTGGCGGTGCGGTCCCCTACGGCACTGCGTAGGATCCTACGGTCTTGGCGTGCATCCGTGCGTCGCTGCGGTCCGGTCCCAGGTCGACGGGCACGTGCACCTTCCGCCGACCACTGGCGACAACATCGATGTACTGTGGAGACCTCACGCCCCACGTGTTGAGCAATTCGGCGGTACGTCCACCCGGCCTCCCGCATGCCCACTATACGCCCTCGCTCAAAGTCCGACAACTGCACATACGGTTCACGTCCACGCTGTCGCGGCATAAAGACTGCGATGGAGCTCCGTATGCCACGGCAAACTGGCTGACACTGACGGCGGCGGTGCACAAATGCTGCGCAGCTAGCGCCATTCGACGGCCAACACCGCGGTTCCTGGTGTGTCCGCTGTGCCGTGCGTGTGATCATTGCTTGTACAGCCCTCTCGCAGTGTCCGGAGCAAGTACGGTGGGTCTGACACACCGGTGTCAATGTGTTCTTTTTTCCATTTCCAGGAGTGTAAAATCATGTGATTAAGAAGCAAGACAGGAAAGTAAAACAACGTTATCTTCTCGCTGCCTAATATGCTGGCGTATCTGTACGATCTGTTACAAAAATTTAGAAAGGGATAATCTCCACAGTTGTGATCCCTTTGTGCTCCTGGTAAAAAGCGTCCACGATCTGAAGTATATAAGTCTTACTGTGATTACTTGGATGTGGATGTAATAATGTAATACGATACACTGTACTACATGCATGTGAACATCACATTTCCACTGCAAGCTAGAAACAGTCGAAAAGCAGTCACAAATAACAATGTTTTAATTGGTTCGCCGTGATGAGAAAAAGCATTTCAATTGTTGCTTGCACGTTATCAGCATTCGATGTCTCAAGCGGTTTAGGAGATACGAGAGATGTTGCGAGTATTTCATTCTCGCGGGCGTGAGATCGGAAGTGAGCGCGCTACATGGGATCCATTTTCTCGAGAGGCAGATAGAGACCTCCTCCCAAGTCTAAACAAAAATTCAACATGTTAGCTAAATTTCATGCGCAGCAACATATGGTGTAATACGCACCAAACGCAAAATCATAGCGACCCCTAATTTTCGTTGAAAACTTTTTGAGTTTTGCGTAGTGGCATACTATAATGTGTACATCACAATAAGAATGGTCATTAGCGAGATGATGGGCACTTCTCCACGAAGTGACATATAACGCTACAAGTGAGGCAAAAATCAAATATTTTCAGTGAATAGTTTCTGTAAAATCGTTTGAGGAAGATAACAGGTTGCGCGCGCTTCGGTTCTGTCAGCGCTGAGCGTCGCCAGCCTGCGCGTGCGAAGTATCGCAATATGCGCTGCATTTGCGCGACTCGTGGGGCACGTGCGTGTCGCGCTGTAGTGTTGAGTCACGTCACACGTGCTATACGCGTCTCAATTTGCGCCTAGCCTAACTTGGAAACACACATGGTTTTTATGCAGCGTGTTTCAAAAAGAACATACGTATTTCGAACGCATATATTAGTTAGACGTAAGACGTAGGCCTACAACTATGAAACTTGGGTCACATGTTTACGAATCTCCCAAGTTTAGATAACAGATTTTCAATATGTTCTGCATCAGTGACACGAACATCGACATCGACACTCGAATTCCTCGCACACTCGGGTAAGTATGTCCACCGCCAGTGATGTTATGGCAGTAAGGATTCGGTTCTTCAACTCTTGTAGGTTCTGTGGTAGTGTTGGCGCATAAACGTCGCCTTAATGAAGCCCTATAGGAAGAAGTCACAGGCCGTCAAATCCGGTGACCGTGGAGACCAGCTGAGAAGCGCTAAGTCGCCGGCGGTTTGACGACCAATCCAACGGCTCGGTAGAGTTTCATTGATAATCATGCATTTAGCGACTCCAGTGCCCGTCTTGTTGAAAAACGAAGTTGATCTCGTTCAGCCTCGGAAGTAACCAGTTTTGTAACATAACAGGATACTGCTGGTCGTTAACCGTGTTTCCATCAAAGATGAACGGACCATAAACAGATGAGTGGGATACCGGACAAAACATACTGACTTTGAGTGAATAACATACGTGTTCAGTGTATGCATGTGGATTCTGCAGACCCCATATTCGAACATTGTGTTTGTTTACTTTCCCACTAAGGTAGAAAGTCGCTGAACACGATGCGTGGAGCGAAAGTGATAGCATTGTCAACAGCATTCTTAAGCTCGTCAGTTAATGCCACACGTTTACGTTTGTCGTCATGATATAGAGCTTGTAATAGCTGTAACTTCTACGACTTCATAACCAACCGACGTCTCAACCACGCCAATTTGTTGCTGCTGGCAGTTTTTTTTCTAACTCCCTACTGGCATGACGTGTTTATTTTGCAGGACTACGCTGGAAAGCGGTTTGAATTCGTGCGACATTTTCGTCAGAAGCACGAGGGCGGCCAGTACTCTTTCCTGTACATAATCATGCCTGTGTCTACAAACTGCCGATACCCTCTGCGAATGCCCCTTCTTCGGAGGATCAGTCTGGACCTTCAACGTTAAACGTCTTTGCACTATAATCACGGAATCACCCATCGCGAACTCGTGAACACAAAATTATTTCTGTTACAGACTAGCCGTTTTGCCACACGTGACGGTAAACAAGACAACAGATAACACCCCACATCAAGCGGCAATGAATATAAATCAGGCAATGTATTCAATAACCAAGCCGTGGCGCAGCGATCGATAATTTTGATAGCATAATACTTTGCAAAATGTATATTCTTTTTGAAACATCCTGCAGTGCACTTTCATAAGTCCAATGACAATGTACCGCTTTCTAGGATGTGGGAAGCAATGAATAACCAGAACATTTAGAACTATAACGTACAAACCGTTAGAAAAGACATGTTCAGATAATAGTTGTGTTGAAGTTTGAAAGTTACTATCACAGAAATTTAACGTCACCACAGAACTGAGACACGGATGCCGCTTACCGTCTATCCTCTTAAAATTTTTTTGAACGAAGCACTGAAATATTGGGAAAGGAAGTGCAGAAACACGGGAATTGGGTAGATAATGACACCCCGATCTCCCTAAACTACGCCGACGATCAGGTCATTTTCGCCGAAGAAGGTGTTAGTGATCTATCATTTTATTTGAATCAGGGAGGAGAATTAATCCTTGTTGCAGATGTTACAAACATTATTCTGAAGCTAAGTAAAGAAGATTCCACATGGAAAACAGTAACTGATGTCTTTTGTTAAACTTATTAATTGCTTTTCCACAAAAGGCTAGATTCAAATTTTGAAAAAACACAGCTCATCTAATGTCGTACTGTCAAAAAATCTCATCTTCTCTTATTAGTGTATAACCAAAATGCAATAAACAGTATACAAATTTCTTGATTATACTACTGACATAATTCCATTATTAAAAAGCTAATAGCAGACTTGCAAAGACGTTTGGGTTCAACTACGTTTTGCAGAAGAATAAGCGCTAATTTTGGGACCCTAGAACTCTGTAAATTAGAGTATTGTCGTTCACTAATGATCTACAGAATAATATTTTGGGGTAACTCCTCACTTCAACAGAAAGTATGCACTGGACAAAAAAAAGTAATTAGAACTATGTATGAGTTTCGTTTATGTACATATTGGAGGCATCTATTTAAGCGGTTGGAGCATTTGCTTTGCCCCTAATCACCTCATTGTCGACGTGATGTTAAAATCTGATCTTCCTTCCCCTCTTTTCTTTCTTTCTTTTTCTTCATATAATGTATCACTTTTATGAAATGTTTCACTCCTCTTGGTATTGCTTTGTGCAAAACCACGATATCAAACATTTATAGTCTGATTTTTTAAAGTAAGATAATTAGATATTATGCTATTTTGTCGAAAACTATTCTGAGCCCGTGGCTATGTACAAAATATAGGTTGACTCTTACAGAGAAAACAACAGCAAGCAGCCGCTTTTTGCAATGCTGTTTATTTATTTAACGTGAGCTAGCCGTCTGAAGATGAACCTTTTGTTTCGAATGCGGTGCGCTATTTATATAAATAGCATTGTAAAAAGTGGCTGGTTGCTGTTGTCTTCTCTTAAGTGGCAACCTATAATTAGACATTTTACATGGAGATGGCAGTTTCCAAACCTATAACTCAGCTAGTGTTGTGTTGCTCTAGTGTATAGGGTTGTGTGCGTTAATGTTTTAAACTATTAGATGCGATTAATGAGGTCATTAAATTCATTAGCGGTTTTCCGTTCCTGCCAGCTAAATAAATGTGTGTACGACACAGATCGTCGCAAAGTGTAATAACGCTTTTCATACGCCATCCAGCGTCACTCACCGCGTCCTATAGCACTTTTTTACATGGTTATTATTAATTTTCATAGAATTATCTTGTTTAGTCATCTTTATCCTGTAATAATTCTCATACTATCAAAAAGGCCATATTACCAGTAATTTCATCGTTAAATTTCCGAACCAATAGTTTATTTCGATTTTGTGTAGTTCTTTTGGGACCATAGACGTCCGCAAGACAAAAGGGGAATTGGTATTGAGGGTGAGAGGGGCAAAAGGAAACAGTTGCCCCATCCTGGGATATGGGTATACACTTTTTTATTCATTTCAGAATATCTGGAAATGTCTGTCTGTGATTCTGCAGAACCGCACATTTAGCATTGCCGAGCACGAAGGAGAGTACTGTGGACTTCACAATGATGTTGTCATCTTTTTCATGGGAAGTTGTGCCGTAGCCTTGGTATCATGGGAAGTTGTGCCGTGGTCTTGGTAAAGCAGCGGTTTTAATGTTGGCTTAAAGGACAGTGCAAATCTTTATAGAATAGTCCCTGAACTTTCTTCCGTCGAAGAAGGTAAAAACTTGTTGCACTAAGCTATTTTTCTTTCATCAATTTTTGGTGGTTGCTAGCGAGAGAATTCGTGAAGATTTGAAAATATGCTAAGTTTGTTGGAAGTCGCTAAGTGGTCTCGGTCCCAAATACTGGATGAATAAAGTTCGTGCATTGGGGTGCCTCAAGACGAACACACAATTTCTAACTGTAATACTTGTCTTAGTGTGTTAAACTTTTAACGTAGGAATAAAACTCTAAATGAATAGAGTGCGATATTTTTAAATTCGGTCGATAATTACGCGACATATAGGAAATCAAAAATTTTGTTGCCCTGGAAGCGGTTAGCAATGCATCCTGCAATTGGTACCGGATTCTTGGATGGTCGTTTAGTAATACAAATGTGGAAATATACAGTTTATATGAGTAGTCCAGTGTCATTATTTGTAACAGCTCTTGACCCTCCCCCCCCCCTCCCCACACACACACACACCCTCCACCCCCTGTATTTCCAATTCTGTTCTCTTTTCCGAACACCCAGTACGTTGGTATATGACCGAAACTAACGGAGACTTCTACAACGGCCTGATCTGCCGAAGAGTGTAATGATTGAAATATAAATCTAATTAGCAGAGTTTATATTATGATAGTGCTTTACGTATAGCTGTGTATTTCAGATTTAATTTAACCCCAGAAGTATGTTTTTAATGCAATATCAAGTAGTTCATAATATGATTAACGATGTGTAAGATTATTTGTATGCTGAAGATAGCGTCGTGCGTATGTAATATGTAAGAGGTGCGGCAGTGAAACTGGCGATTTGGCAACCCTGGACAAGGCACATTACATTAGGAATCAGAAAATGGGAGTCGTGCCATTAACAAACCTTTGTTATTGATCTTGTTACCGATGTTCCGTCGAGGTGGCGTCGTGTTCAAAATGTGTGTGAACTGCTATGGGACCAAACTGCTGAGGCCATCGGTCACTAGACGTACACACTACTGAAACTAACTTACGCTAAAGACAGCACACACACCCATGCCCGGGGAGGACTCGAATCACCGGCAGGAGTGGTGGCTTCGTGAACCAGTGAACAACGCACTGTCGCCGTGAAGGAGTTTTGCAAAAACGACAGCTACGTGACCACGCCGCGTGTATTTCGTGTTTATTTACAATCTCGACATAATACTCCAGTCCTGTTGGCACATGTTATCAAAGAACGGGTACAGAACTTTGAGGAAACGGTTGATGTGGTGTGAAAGAGACATGGAAGTGCAAAACGCGTGTGCGCACCAGAGGACGTTGCAAAAGTGGAAGAGGTCCTCTGCCGAAGCTCAAAAAATGGTTCAAATGGCTCTGAGTACTATGGGACTTAACATCTGAGGTCATCAGTCGCCTAGAACTTACTTAAACCTAACTAACCTAAGGACATCACACACATCCATGCCCGAGGCAGGATTCAAACCTGCGACCGTAGCGGTCGCGGGGTTCCAGACTGAAGCGCCTAGAACCGCTCGGCCACACCGGGCGGCTCTGCCGAAGTCCCAGGTGTTCTGCACGCAAGTGTGCGCTGCAGCTTCACATATCGGATCACAGTGTACGGCGAATATTTCAAAGGCAACTGCAATACCGCCTATGCAGAATTCACATCGTGAAAACTGAATGTGGACGCGTCCCAAATAGACTACCATTTTGTGAGGAATTCTTGGACACTATGAAAGGCAACCCACGCCTGTACGACAATCTGATCATGAGCGATGAGATCAATTTTTATGTGTCATGCTTTTTAACAAGCAAAACTTAAGACACTCGTCACGTGAAGATCCTGAAATGCTCCATGAAATGCCACTTCACAGTCACACACTGATAGTGTGGAATAATATTTTTTGTCGACGATCAGGCCAATTCACTTACTGAACCATTTCTTCAATTGATAACTTGTTGATCTTTCTGTAACAACACATTATTCCAACTACATAAGTCCACATGCCATGCCTCGGGGCATTCCGTTAACACGCTACAGAACATCTTTCCAAGTCATCTCATCTTCAAGAATAGGGACATTTCCTGGCCTCCAAGATCTCTTGACCTTTAAGCGTATGATTTCTTTCTTTAGGGTCATTTAAAATCTCAGATGTTTCAGTGTGAAACACCAACCCCCTACTAAAGTATCAAATTAGGGAGATTATTAATCGAATTCCAGCGCTAGTCCTGCAAGATGTGATGTCTAATTTCTTAAAGACTTGAAATTGACCTTCCTGGCAGATTAAAACTGTGTGTTGCATCGAGACTCGAACTCGATACTTTTGCCTTTCGCGAGTAAGTTCTCCACCGACTGAGCTACCCTAGCTTCTCCTGGGAGAAACGATATTTCGGAGACACGACTCAGCCAGAGCCAGGAGGATGTTTCCAGAATGAAATTTTCACTCCGCAGCGAAGTGTGCGCTGATATGAAACTTCCTGGCAGAACTCGAGATTTTGCCTTTCTCCACGTTTTCAGCTATATCCTTACTTCCAGGAGTGCTAGTCTTGCAAGTTTCGCAAGAGAGCTTCTGTGAAGTTTGGAAGGTAGGAGACGAGGTACTGTCGGAAGTACAGCTATGATGACGCGTCGTAAGTCGTGCTTGGATTGCTCGCTTGGTAGAGCACTTGTACGCGAAAAGCAAAGGTCCCGAGTTTGAGTCTCGGTTCAGCACCCAGTTTTAATCAGCCAGGAAGTTACATATCAGCGCATACTCTTCTGCAGAGTGAAAATTTCATTCTGAAGAAGAGGAGTAGCCATATGGAATGAATATTTATGGACGTCCTCAATTCGGTCATCTATGGATTTCTGACGTGAAGCAACCGCTGTCAGAGAGCATCTGACTCGAACATAAACAAGTACGATGAATGAAGAGCTTTATTTTTAACGCATTATTCCCACTTTCTACACTCGCGTTTCTCAACCATTTTTCCTATGGGGTACACGAAAGTACGTTTCAAACTATTGTGAACCCGTCCATGTTATTTATTTCCTAGATACAAAAACGCAAACACATAAAGTACATAAAAACATTTCTTTATTTTTATGTGTATAATCAAGAATAATGATCGACGATTTCTTGCAAACTGGGCTACTCCAAGAAACGATCTTTCGTGTTTTAGATATTTTATCTGCGAAAGATTAGAAGACATTTACAATCTCGCGACAAGGTGAAAGGGATTCGCGACACACCAATGAGTCACAACGCGGCGGTTGAGAAATGCCTGTGCTTAGGTGTATTTCTGGATGTATTTTTTATTGCTTTATTTAAATTAACTATTTATTTTGGGTACAGTAAAATTTATTAAATCACACGATACGAAACTTTGTCGTTCTAACTGCGTGACAACCGAATTACTAGCTCTTGTACCACTTCTCCGATTTTGAACAGCCTTACATGGCAATAGATTTTGAAGATATTTACACCTTGATTTGTTTTCACACTAAACTGCTAACGACTCAAATGAATTTCGGCGGAAAGTCTGTTCTTGCTCTAACGCTAAAACGATTCGCGTGTCTACAATCCATCAGTTCGCAGAGTGTTGACAGCTTCATTCATTTCGAAACTTAAGAAATGATGTTAAAGGAAAAACTTTTAGAGGAAACTTACTTTTTTGCCCATGTTCGCTCCAACAAATAAATATAGTTTTAAAGTATTCTGTATTAAACAAACACAGTTTTATTCTGTTTTCACCCACACATGTTTCGGTGATGTTTCACCATCATCAATTGGTTTTCTTCATTTTTTTTTTCTTATCAGCACACGCTATTTTCCTCGTAACTATCACCTGCAGTACACCTCATATTTCGGAACAGTTCAATTTTTGTGCTTTCCGCGTTGTTACGATTCGATGAAACTGTACTTGCAAACACACATCTACATCTACATCTACATCTATACTCCGTGAGCCACCTTACGGTGTGTGGCGGAGGGTACTTATTGTACCACTATCTGGTCCCCCCTTCCCTGTTCCATTCACGAATTGTGCGTGGGAAGAACGACTGCTTGTAAGTCTCCGTATTTGCTCTAATTTTTCGGATCTTTTCGTTGTGATCATTACGCGAGATATATGTGGGCGGTAGTAATATGTTGCCCATCTCTTCCCGGAATGTGCTCTCTCGTAATTTCGATAATAAACCTCTCCGTATTGCGTAACGCCTTTCTTGAAGTGTCCGCCACTGGAGCTTGTTCAGCATCTCCGTAACGCTCTCGCGCTGACTAAATGTCCCCATGACGAATCGCGCTGCTTTTCGCTGGATCATGTCTATCTCTTCTATTAATCCAACCTGGTAAGGGTCCCATACTGATGAGCAATACTCAAGAATCGGACGAACAAGCGTTTTGTAAGCTACTTCTTTCGTCGATGAGTCACATTTTCTTAGAATTCTTCCTATGAATCTCAACCTGGCGCCTGCTTTTCCCACTATTTGTTTTATGTGATCATTCCACTTCAGATCGCTCCGGATAGTAACTCCTAAGTATTTTACGGTCGTTACCGCTTCCAATGATTTACCACCTATGGCATAATCGTACTGGAATGGATTTCTGCCCCTATGTATGCGCATTATATTACATTTATCTACGTTTAGGGAAAGCTGCCAGCTGTCGCACCATGCATTAATCCTCTGCAGGTCCTCCTGGAGTACGTACGAGTCTTCTGATGTTGCTACTTTCTTGTAGACAACCGTGTCATCTGCAAATAGCCTCACGGAGCTACCGATGTTGTCAACTAAGTCATTTATGTATATTGTAAACAATAAAGGTCCTATCACGCTTCCCTGCGGTACTCCCGAAATTACCTTTACATCTGCAGATTTTGAACCGTTAAGAATGACATGTTGTGTTCTTTCTTCTAGGAAATCCTGAATCCAATCACAAACCTGGTCCGATATTCCGTAAGCTCGTATTTTTTTCACTAAACGTAAGTGCGGAACCGTATCAAATGCCTTCCTGAAGTCCAGGAATACGGCATCAATCTGCTCGCCAGTGTCTACGGCACTGTGAATTTCTTGGGCAAATAGGGCGAGCTGAGTTTCACATGATCTCTGTTTGCGGAATCCATGTTGGTTATGATGAAGGAGATTTGTATTATCTAAGAACGTCATAATACGAGAACACAAAACATGTTCCATTATTCTACAACAGATTGACGTAAGCGAAATAGGCCTATAATTATTCGCATCTGATTTATGACCCTTCTTGAAAATGGGAACGACCTGCGCTTTCTTCCAGTCGCTAGGTACTTTACGTTCTTCCAGCGATCTACGATAAATTGCTGATAGAAAGGGGGCAAGTTCTTTAGCATAATCACTGTAGAATCTTAAGGGTATCTCGTCTGGTCCGGATGCTTTTCCGCTACTAAGTGATAGCAGTTGTTTTTCAATTCCGATATCGTTTATTTCAATATTTTCCATTTTGGCGTCGTGCGACGGCTGAAGTCAGGGACCGTGTTACGATTTTCCGCAGTGAAACAGTTTCGGAACACTGAATTCAGTATTTCTGCCTTTCTTCGGTCGTCCTCTGTTTCGGTGCCATCGTGGTCAACGAGTGACTGAATAGGGGATTTAGATCCGCTTATCGATTTTACATATGACCAAAACTTTTTAGGGTTCTTGTTTAGATTGTTTGCCAATGTTTTATGTTCGAATTCGTTGAATGCTTCTCTCATTGCTCTCTTTACGCTCTTTTTCGCTTCGTTCAGCTTTTCCTTATCAGCTATGATTCGACTACTCTTAAACCTATGATGAAGCTTTCTTTGTTTCCGTAGTACCTTTCGTACATGATTGTTATACCACGGTGGATCTTTCCCCTCGCTTTGGACCTTAGTCGGTACGAACTTATCTAAGGCGTACTGGACGATGTTTCTGAATTTTTTCCATTTTTGTTCCACATCCTCTTCCTCAGAAATGAACGTTTGATGGTGGTCACTCAGATATTCTGCGATTTGTGCCCTATCACTCTTGTTAAGCAAATATATTTTCCTTCCTTTCTTGGCATTTCTTATTACACTTGTAGTCATTGATGCAACCACTGACTTATGATCACTGATACCCTCTTCTACATTCACGTAGTCGAAAAGTTCCGGTCTATTTGTTGCTATGAGGTCTAAAACGTTAGCTTCACGAGTTGGTTCTCTAACTATCTGCTCGAAGTAATTCTCGGACAAGGCAGTCAGGATAATGTCACAAGAGTCTCTGTCCCTGGCTCCAGTTCTGATTGTGTGACTATCCCATTCTATACCTGGTAGATTGAAGTCTCCCCCTATTACAATAGTATGATCACGAAACTTCTTCACGACGTTCTGCAGGTTCTCTCTGAGGCGCTCAACTACTACGGTTGCTGATGCAGGTGGTCTATAGAAGCATCCGACTATCATATCTGACCCACCTTTGATACTTAACTTAACCCAGATTATTTCACATTCGCATTCGCTAATAACTTCACTGGATATTATTGAATTCTTTACTGCTATAAATACTCCTCCACCATTGGCGTTTATCCTATCCTTGCGGTATATATTCCATTCTGTGTCTAGGATTTCGTTACTGTTCACTTCCGGTTTTAACCAACTTTCCGTTCCTAATACTATATGCGCACTATTTCCTTCAATAAGAGATACTAATTCAGGAACCTTGCCCTGGATACTCCTGCAGTTTACCAATATTACGTTAACTTTTCCTGTTTTTGGTCTCTGAGGACGGACGTTCTTTATCAACGATGATAATGTCCTCTCTGGTAAGCCGTCAGGTATTTTATCGTTTCGCCCAAGGGGGGATCCGTCTAACCTAAAAAACCCCCGTGTGCACGCCACACGTACTCTGCTACCCTAGTAGCTGCTTCCGGTGTGTAGTGCACGCCTGACCTGTCTAGGGGGGGCCCTACAGTTCTCCACCCAATAACGGAGGTCGATGAATTTGCAACCATTATAGTCGCAGAGTCGTCTGAGCCTCTGGTTTAGACCCTCCACACGGCTCCAAACCAGAGGACCGCGATCGACTCTGGGCACTATGCTGCAGATATTAAGCTCAGCTTGCACTCCGCGTGCGATGCTGGTTGTCTTCACCAAATCAGCCAGCCGCAGGAAGGAACCAAGGATGGCCTCAGAACCCAAGCGACAGGCGTCATTCGTTCCGACATGTGCTACTATCTGCAGCCGGTCACACCCAGTGCGTTCAATAGCTGCCGGAAGGGCCTCCTCCACATTACGGACGAGACCCCCCGGCAAGCACACCGAGTGCACACTGGCATTCTTCCCCGACCTACCCGCTATTTTCCTGAGGGGCTCCATAACCCGCCTAACGTTGGAGCTCCCTATAACTAATAGGCCCGCCCTCTGTGACTGTCGGGACCTTGCCGGAGAGTCGGCCTCTGGCCCAACAGGCGAGGCATCCTGTGGTGGCTCGGAAACGATGTCATCACCACTAGGAAGCACCCCGTACCTGTTGGAAAGGGGTAAGGCAGCTGCCACGCGGCCAGATCCCACCTTCGCCTTTCGGCCAGGCACGCGCGAGCCCACCACTGTCCGCCATTCACCCTGGAGTGATGGCTGACCGGTAAGATGCTCACTGCCGGAAGACGCAGCGACATCAGGGGTTCCATGTGATTCCAAGGCCAGCGAAGTAGGCATAGGTCTCACCACAGTTGCCCCAACGCCACTACGAGCCGACGCCTGCGCCTCGAGCTCGATGAGCCTAACAGACAAAGCCTCCACCTGCCCCCGAAGAGTGGCCAATTCTCCTTGCGTCCGCTCACAACAACCACAGTCCCTACACATGACTATGTTTACCCTACTCTATACGGTGACAAATTCCCAAGATAATCTTCTGATGAGCTACTCTGATAATCAAGAAACACTCACTGAAATACGAGACGCGAAAACTACGCTAGGTTTTCCCAGAAAAACTATTTAAAAGCTAAGCGCAGCAAATAAGTACAAAAACGCTTTATACAAACAGTACTCGCTGCTGCTGGTGCTCTCGCTCTGGCTGTCACAAGACAACTGCTGATTCAAGTGACTAGTGGCTAACGGCCGCGAAACAAACAAAAGACGGTTTTAGGGCGCTTTCTGTTCTAAACGATCAAGAAAACACTAAGAAATCTAACACGAAAACTACGTAAAGTTTTATCAAGAACTGTTAGTTACTATGCAGAGCAGATAAACACAAATAGAATCCCTTCCTTAGTGGAAGGTCGTAAACAAAATGCAAAATAAACGCTTTATACAAACAGTACTCGCTGCTGCTGGTGCTCTCGCTCTGGCTGTCACAAGACAACTGCTGATTCAAGTGACTAGTGGCTAACGGCCGCGAAACAAACAAAAGACGGTTTTAGGGCGCTTTCTGTTCTAAACGATCAAGAAAACACTAAGAAATCTAACACGAAAACTACGTAAAGTTTTATCAAGAACTGTTAGTTACTATGCAGAGCAGATAAACACAAATAGAATCCCTTCCTTAGTGGAAGGTCGTAAACAAAGTGCAAAATAAACGCTTTATACAAACAGTACTCGCTGCTGCTGGTGCTCTCGCTCTGGCTGTCACAAGACAACATTGTATCACTTTTTACGAAACATTCGACTGTTCCACGCTGTGTCGGAAAGAGTGAAACTGTGTGTATGCGAGTACATTTTCATCGAATTACGACTAAGTGGAAACAACAGAAACAGAGGTGACAAACTACCAAAATATCAGTTGTATTGAAAAATGACAGGAGCCTCCACATGAACAACCGAATGCCACTATTAAGTACCATAAAGGAAACCTACTGATAATGGTGGAGCAGACCGAAAATGTGAGTGAAAAAAAGAAGAAAACTCTTTGCTCAACGCAGAATCTTTTAAAATATTTATATTGGATAGAATTCTGTTTCCAAAGCTGTGACTGTCCTACTGTACAAAACTTTCAGTTGCGTTTCTTCTCTCTTTTGTTGCTTAACACAAGCATTTTCTTTTTTTTAATAAAATCATTTGGACACAACAGTGATAGCGCCGTTCTTGAACATACACATTGGACAATGTGTCCGGCCAATAAGCTATACAGTCTACATGCGGAACTAGGAAAAAATGTCAGCCTGGCAGTGAAAAAAACTATTTCCTCCTCTTGTAGGTGAATGAAATTCTTGCAATGTTTTTTCAGTACGTACTTCGCATCCCTGAAGTGCGAATCTGAAGGGACTGCAAAATCCCCATTTACATCGGCATACATACTCCGCAAGCCATCACACGGAGCATGGCGTAGGGTACCTTGTACCACTACTTAACCCATTGTTATTAAATTTTTTTTAGAGTTTGATAAAATCTCGGATCCACTATCCACATGGATTAATAATCACATTATGAAAGTTAATTTATGATGGTGGCCTTAAATTCATAATTTTTTTCACGTATGATATATCATACGGTGGGCAGTAAGGGGTAAAATTACTGAGATATAATGTATCATTCAATGGGCAGTAAGCAGTAGAATTCCTTATACAATTTTATCACGCGTAATATGTTGAATTTTTCGTGATTATCATTCATTACACGAATAAATGACGAGAAAGTACAATAGCAATTTCCAGGTGCTGTAATGTTAGTTTTATTTATATTTTAAGCTTACATTATTTATTTATACATTAAGTATAATAGGCAAATTCAAATAGTAGAACCAGAACCAACAAATAACTGTTCTGCATTGCATATATACAGTAAGACATTGCAATAATAAAGGACTAATGACCAAAAAATAGTTTATTAGACAACTTCGTCTTCTTAGTGCCGGTGATACAAAATGGAACATCGTTTTGGATGGAGCCCACACTGCATTTTATACCGTGAAATTTTGTGCGTTTACCACACTGTCCATGTCTTCTTTGCGTGCTCTGCTCATCAATCATGTGTCCAACATTATCAAATGTCTTCTTGCACCTGTGACAGAAATCTTGGCCTCACACCTCTTGGCTTTTCAATGTTGAGCGAAGCCAGAACTGAAAGTACAATACGTCTGGTAAATTCCAGTAAGGTTATATTGCTATTTAGCTGCCGGTATAGGATCCACATATTCACAACAGCATCATTTAGGCAGAACCTGATCATTGGCCAGTACCATTTCTTTGATCTTATTCGAACGCAGTATAGACTTTGTAGATTGTCAAAAAAATCTACCCCTCCCATACAGCGATTATACTCCTGTACAAGGGAAGGCTGTAGTATGGAAACCTTCTTTCTTGATTCTCTATTCCACCTCAAGCATGTACTTTAACCTAATACGTCTACATCCAGTACGTTTGTCCCCAGAGTCACTGTACTGTTGTCGTTCCATCTTACAAATGTGACAGAATTCTCTGTGTCACATAACACACGAGCAGTAGCTCGTGGTGCCCTCTTTATATCTGGCATGGGTGCCTTCTCTAAGCAGTCATTCTCAGGGTTCCTAAGCATTTGATTCCATTTTAAACAAGAGATTCAAGTAGGGACAAAGAGTTAGTAATTCTGAGGAATGTAGCCCACATGTCCCAGTGGTTTATGGGGATCTCTTTGACTTGCTCCAACATATGGCTCAAATTTGATGAGATATCCATTAGATGTAGCCAAACACCACAATTTGAAACCATAGCGAATCGGCTTGCCTCTTATAAACTGTTTCAAAAAGACGTGGTCGTAATAACGCTCCATGGCCTCATCCAAGAAGAAGTTTGACGCTAAAGGCTCTGTGATGTCTTGAAATTTCTTATTTTGGTGTGAAATTAATGGCCGAACCTTATAAATTTTATTATGTTTTTCAATGCTGTCATTATCATTGACATGGAAGAATCTGTGAATTTTGTCAAAAGTATTTCAGGAGACAGAATTCGAAACAATTTGGAACAGCAAGGATTTTCCTCTTGAGTGGATAAAGATGTAACATTTTCAACAAAGCCGTCAGTATTTACTGATCTTATTCTGCAGTTTGTCCCAGAACCTTCTTCCATAAACCAGCAACAGTGGCAGGTTGTCCTTCTGTATCACTACCTGCATCATCTTTGTCAGTGTCCTCACAAACATTTGGCGCAACAAGTACAGATTCAAGTTCTTGACATGTATCAAATTTGTCAGACAAAGTTTCATCATTTGCTTCTATGGTGAACAGGATATTTAAAACATGTGATAAGTCCCTCTCCTTTTCTAAATTATGTCTGAAATAAATCGGGCCAACTGTGAGAAAATGACCCATTACTGCTCACCGCATGATATTTCATACGTAAACATATAAGCCAGTACCACAACGAAGCAAATAAAGTACTCTTTTCCAATTTGTGCGTGTATATTACATTTAAGTACTCAAATTATTAATCCGTAATAATATGAGGGAAAATATAAACCTGCACGTCATAATTTTATTATTACTTATTTATCCGTAATAATATGAGGGAAATTATAAACCTGCACGTCATAATTTTATTATTACTTACCGCCCGTCCATGACGAGAAGCAGCAGAGTGAATGGCACTAGAATAAATGCTTTCCACCAGGAAATAAACAATCGCTATCTCCACTGCTACTGTTAGTTTTGTTAGTTTCAACAGTAGACTTTCAAACTAACAATAAAAAATATAAGAAATATTTCAGTTGTTGGCAAAGAGCTTCTGAAAACAAAGATGCCTGAGAAAAGTAAGCGTATGATATATCATGCGATGGGATATGATGGATTGTAGGAACAGTAGAAAAAGTTGGTTTCGTGTCGTCTGGAAAGCATCGACATCGCAAAGAAACTGTAACGCAAATGGATGGTTTTAACAACGATGTTTTAAAGTACTCCATGTGAATGATGAATGCCTGACATCACAAAAACGTGTTTCAGTTATGTAGGAGAAAATTACCTTCAATGGTAAGCGCTTCGTCAATGTAAAGAATTTTAAAAGACGTTGGTTCCTGATACGTCAAGAAGAGAGATTTTAGTTCAACGAAGTGACATAGGTGCACCACGATCTACATCCCATATAAATATTCACGATACGGGAGAAGGATGTAGTTCAACAGTGTATTACCTTTATGAAACATGCGTCAATTAGAATCATTCCAGGGGGATCTGCTGGAAAATGAGTGATGGTACTGGCGGTTTTAAAGCGTTCGTAGGAATAGGTTCTCGGATAATTATTCTGCATGCTGACTCTTCTTCTAGTTTTGTTTCTGAGAGTAAACTTCCATTTACGTATAAGAAAATCAGCAGTTACTACCGTTCGGAAATGAACGCTTTCAGTTTCGTGACGTGATTCACAATTCTTGTCATACCTAGCTTCTAAGCGGATATTTTTCCCTGGCTTAAAAATAAAAATATTAAGCACCGTATAAACCAGACTCGTGCCGGTCTCCTGCAGTACGTTAATTTATACAGGTCACGTGACAGAACGTACAAACTCGACTTCCTTGCATGTGAATGGGGTCACACAGTTTTGCGTTTACCCACGTGTCACTGTCAGTTTAGCTCTACTGAATTAATTTGGGCAAAGGATAAGGCTATGTGGGAGGAAAAAAAAACATTCATGATAACATTCTCTGAATCGCTTGTGCATGTGGATAAAGGCAACATCCCACCTGTAGCATGGGCACAGTCTGTGCGGTATGCTGAAAAGCTTCAGAAAGAATAATTTGACAGGGAAGTGATGATGGATATAAGCCTTGAATCTATCATCGTAAATTTACAATCAGACTGTTCGGAAACGTATTCAAATAGAATGACGGTGGTATTGCGATGTAGACTTTGGAACAAATTAATAGTATTTCTTAGTTTTAAAGACTCGTGGTTTAAAAATGTGTTTGTCAACGTATCAGTTGCGTACATAATGATCATAACTTCCTAGCCTTTTTGATTAGGACTTTGTATCCTTTGAATTATGCAAACTATGATGTTCAACATATTGCCCAAGGAGAAGTTAAGCTTCTCCCACCATGTAGTATGCTCTAATAACACGCAAGAATGCAGCTAGATAAATTCGTCAGAAGTCTGATATTTCCACATATAAATCCCTGTCATTTTCAAGGCACGAACTAGATAAGGCCCTGAAATGACAGTAAGTGTTACTTGTTGAGATATCGGTGGTTTTCGATGTTATCGGTCATCTTTCCCTGGCGTTATTCACAGATGATAGTTAATTGTTTGCTTGTTCAGTGGATTATAAATGCGGTCTCTCACTTTAATGACAACGAGTTAGTTTACACTCATAACGCCCGTTAACAGCGAAAAATATGACAACTTACTGACGATTTTTACGATAGTCTTTTCTACCACTAATTCTTTTTATGCGCAGTGATTACGCTTAACTACAGTCAAACTCATCAACACACACACCTTATACACATTTTTTTTTTTTTTAAATCCTATAGGGTATAAGAAGTTGTCAAGCAAATGTAATGGTGCTCGAAGTTAATTTTGTTGTGTATTAAATTTTTACTTATAATATAGTTCAAATCGCAATGGATGATCATTACTGCAAGCAGTTTCAATGAGCTTATCGTTAGATAGTTGTCATTTAGTGAAAAATGGTACTTCACGTCTTCACAAAGCTGTGTCAGCTGTTCTCGCCTCCCGACTTCACGCAGAGTAAATCTGTAGAGTAGTGGACGCAACGTCGTCAAGATGTGAATTATATTTCTCTCATAACGACTGGTCGAAATTGCCAATTCGACTAGTAGACGGCTGTGAAAAGATACTTGACTGAATCCTGTAACTCCCAGATCCTCCTAAATAAACGAAAAATATATCTATTCAAAAAAGCAGATAAAAATTAAATCGACGCCTTCCTGAAAGACAATCTCCACTCCTTCCAAATCGACAGTATACCGGTAAGTGTAGACCGATGTTGCTCGAGTTCAATGAAATAGTATCGACAGCAACCGAGAGATTTATACCAAATAAATTAACAACCGACAGACCTGATACCTCTTGGTACACAAAATGGGCCAAAACACTGTTGCAGAAACAACGAAAAAAGCACGCCAGATTTAAACTAACGCAAAATCTCCAAATTGACGATCTGTTACAGTAGCTCTAAATTTAGCGCGGATATCAATGCGAGATGTTTATAATAATTTCCGCGGCGAAACTTTGTCTCGAAACATGGCAGAAAATGCTAAAGCAGAGTAACTAAACACAGCCTTCCGAAATGCCTTCACAAAAGAAGACGAAGTAAATATTCCAGAATTCAAATCAAGAACAGCTGCTGACATGAGTAACTGACGTGGATATTCTCGGAGTAGTGAAGCAGCTTAAATCACTTAATAAAAGCAAGTCTTCCAGTCCAGACTGTATACCAATAAGGTTCCTTTCAGAGTATGCTGTTGTATTAGCTCCATACTTAACAATCACATACAACCGTTCGCTCGACGTAAGATCCGTACCCAAAGACTGGAAAGTTGCACATGTCACACCAATAGTCAAGATAGGCAGTAGAAGTAATCCACTAAATTATTTATATCATTAACGTCGATATGCAGTAGGATTTTGGAACATATATTGTGTTCGAACATTATGAATTACCTCGAAGAAAACGATCTATTGACACACAGTCAACACGGATTTAGAAGTTATGGGCAGTCTGCTGTTTCTCATCTACACACATCAAAAAAAGTTTTGCATCACCTCGGTACCGAGATTTCCAGAACCTGTACAGAAAATTGGAATAGAGATCAACATAAACATCATTTCCGTCCTTTTTATTGCTCATGAAAACAACACATTGCATGTTGTACCAGCATACAGCGAGACCTTCACAAGTGGTGGTCCAGATTGCTGTACGCACCGGTACCTCTAATACCCAGTAGCGCGCGTCCTGTTGCATTGATGTATTCCTGTACTCGTCGTGGCATACTATCCACAAGTTTATCAAGGCACTGTTGGTTCAGGTTGTCCCACTCCTCAACGGCGATTCGGCGTAGATCCCTCATAGTGGTTGGTGGGTCATATCGTCCATAAACAGTCCGTTTCGATCTATCCCAGGCATGTTTGATAGGGTTCATGTTTGGAGATCATGCTGGCCACTCTAGTCGAATGATGTTGTTATCCTGAAGGAAGTCATTCACAGGATGTGCACGATGGGGGCGCAAATTGTCGTCTATGAAGACGAATGCCTCGCCAATACGTCGTCGATACTTTTTCACTATCGGTCGGAAGATGGCATTCACGTATCGTACAGCCGTTACGGCGCCATCCATGACCACCAGCGGCGTATGTCGGCCCCACATAATGACACCCCAAAACAGCAGGGAACCTTCACCTTGCTGCGCTCGCTGGACAGTGTGTCTAAGGCGTTCAGCCTGACCGGGTTGCCTCCAGACACGTCTCCGGCGATTGTCTTTTTGAAGGCATATGCGACACTCATCGTTGAAGAGACCATGATGCCAATCTTAAGCGGTCCATTCGGCATGTTGTTGGGCCCACCTGTACCGCGTTGCGTGGTGTCGTGGTTGCAAAGATGGACCTCCCCATGGACGTCGGGAGTGAAGTTGCGCATCATGCAGCCTATTGCACACAGTTTGAGTCGTAACACGATGTTCTGCGGCCGCACGAAAAGCATTATTCAACGTGGTGGCGTTGCTGTTAGGGTTCCTCCGAGCCACAATCCATAGGTAGCGGTCATCCACTTGTGTAGTAGCTCTTGGGCGGCCTGAGCGAGGCATGTCATCAACAGTTCCTGTCTGTATCTTCTCCATGTCCGAACAACATCGTTTTGGTTCACTGCGAGACGGCCGGACACTTCCCTTTTTGAGAGCCCTTCAAATGGTTCAAATGGCTCTGAGCGCTATGGAACTTATCTTAGGTCATCAGTCCCCTAGAACTTAGAACTACTTAAACCTAACTAACCTAAGGACATCACACACATCCATGCCCGAGGCAG
The DNA here is from genome assembly GCF_023864345.2 of Schistocerca serialis cubense. Classification (NCBI taxonomy): domain Eukaryota; kingdom Metazoa; phylum Arthropoda; class Insecta; order Orthoptera; family Acrididae; genus Schistocerca; species Schistocerca serialis. The sequence continues at coordinate 262,677,726 of NC_064641.1, forward strand.
GATTCGAACCTGCGACCGTAGCAGTCCCGCGGTTCCGGACTGCAGCGCCTAGAACCGCACGTCCACCGCGGCCTTGAGAGCCCTTCCTGGCACAAAGTGACAATGCGGACGCGCTCGAACCGCATTATTGACCATCTAGGCATGGTTGAACTACAGACAACACGAGCCGTGTACCTCCTTCCTGGTGGAATGACTGGAACTCATCGGCTGTCGGACCCTCTCCGTCTAATAGCCGCTGCTCATGCATGGTTGTTTACATCTTTGGGCGGGTTTAGTGACATGTCTGAACAGTCAAAGGTACTGTGTCTGTGATGCAATATCCACAGTCAACGCCTATGTTCAGGTGTTCTGGGAACCGGGGTGATGCAAAACTCTTTTTGATGTGTTTGTATAAACGATTTAGGAGACATTCTGAGCAGCTGTCTTAGGTTGTTTGCAGACGACGCTGTCGTTTTTTGACTAATAATGTCATCAGAAGACCAAAACTAATTGCAAAACGATTTAGAAAAAAATATCTGTATGGAGCGGAAATTGGGAATTGATCCTAAGTATTGAAAAGTGTGAGGTCAACCACCATGAGTGCTGAAAGGAGTCCGTTAAACTTCGGTTACACGATAAATCAGTGTAATCTAAAGGCCATAAATGCCATTAAATACCTGAGACTTACAATTACGAATCATAACTTAAATTGAAAGAACACATGTTGGGAAGGCGAACCCAAGACTGCGTTTTATTGGCAGAACACTTAGAAGACGCAACAGATCTGTTAAAGAGACTGCCTACACTGCTCTTGTTCATCATCTTTTGGTCTACTTCAGCGTGGTGTGGGATCCTCACCAAATGGGATTAACGGGGTACATCTAGAATGTTCAAAGAAGTACAGCTCGTTGTGTATTATCAAGAAATAGGGGAGAGAGGGTCACTGACATGATACAGGATTTGAGGTGAACATCATCAATACAAAGGCGCCTTTCGTTGAGGCTGAATTTTCTCACGAAATTTCAGTCACCAAATTTCTCCCCCGAATGCGGGAATTTTTTGTTGACGCTGACCTATATTGGGAGAAACGACCATTATAATATAATAAGGGAAATCAGATCTATGTGTTCGTTTTTTCCGCGCGCTATTCGAGGTTGGAATGACAGATAAATATTGGGAAGGTGGTTCGATAAACCCCGTGCCACGTACTTAAGTGTGATTTGCAGAGGATCTATGCAGATGTAGATCTCACTCTACTACAGTCATAAAGTCTTACGTCTGATCAAAATGTTATGTAACCACAAAAGTTTCGGTCATTGTGTTTGCGACCTTGTTGTCCAACGTGCATCTCCGTTGGTCACAGTTCCTTTAGAAAGCGTTGGTCGGTTGTCAATAGAATGAATTCTTCAAAAAGACCTGCATTGCAGTTTGAACTGAGATGACGACTAACTCATGTAAATGAAATTTGTGTTTCTCAAGAAATATTCTTTCTTTCTTGAATTGTTCGAACAAGCGGACAAATTTTACGAAGGCACAGTAATGAAGAAGAAAAAGTTGCTTACAGTGTTAATGTTTTCACATAACATTCATTTATCCTTTCAAATTCAAAACTCTCTACATACCTTCATTTCAATTTCGCATGAAATAATATATGGTGTAACATTTAAAGAAAACAAATTAGCAGGCGATGGTATTTTTCAACACATATTAGTGAATCAAGAGTACCTGTATGAGATCGAGATTTCACATTGATGAAGATAAGTAATTATTTACTAAGCTAAGATGTACCCAGTCACATGTATAATAACTAGATTTTTATCGTGAATTCGTTATTTGCAATTTTGAGTAATGATCTATTTGCAGTTTACAGCTGGAACGCTTTCTTATTCAAAGCAGTTGTCTTCTCTCTGACTGCTAGCTTGCATTTAGCTAGAGAATTCTCAAGCAGTCTTAGGCCCTATACTGATAGTGTGTCTTTAATGCTTGCAAGGTAAATATTAACATTTAGCAATGGATCCGTCAGTATTTAAATTTATAGCCTACATTCACTCCTTCCACATGTCTGAAGGTTTTCGTACTCGATTACATCAATGGTAGAACTACTGACAGCCTTGGGAGAGCCATTCCTGGCAAAACTCTACCATCTGGTGAGCAAGATGTATGAGACTGGCGAAATACCCTCAGACTTCAAGAAGAATATAATAATTCCAATCCCAAAGAAAGCAGGTGTTGACAGATGTGAAAATTACCGAACTATCACTTTAATAAGTCACAGCTGCAAAATACTAACACGAATTCTTTACAGACGAATGGAAAAACTGGTAGAAGCCGACCTCGGGGAAGATCAGTTTGGATTCCGTAGACATATTGGAACACGTGAGGCAATACTGACCTTACGACTAATCTTAGAAGAAAGATTAAGGTAAGACAAACCTACGTTTCTAGCATTCATAGACTTAGAGAAAGCTTTTGACAATGTTGACTAGAATACTCTCTTTCAAATTCTAAAGGTGGCAGGGGTAAAATACAGGGAGCGACAAGCTATTTACAATTTGTACAGAAACCAGATGGCAGTTATAATAGTTGAGGGCCATGAAAGGGAAGCAGTGGTTGGGAAGGGAGTGAGACAGGGTTGTAGCCTCTCCCCGATGTTATTCAATCTGTATATTGAGCAAGCAATAAAGAAAACAAAAGAAAAATTCGGAGTAGGTATTAAAATCCATGGAGAAGAAATAAAAACTTTGAGGTTCGCCGATGACATTGTAATTCTGTCAGAGACAGCAAAGGACTTGGAAGAGCAGTTGAACGGAATGGACAGTGTCTTGATAGGAGGATATAAGATGAACATCAACAAAAGCAAAACGAGGATAATGGAATGTAGTCGAATTAAGTCGGGTGATGCTGAGGGAATTAGATTAGGAAATGTGACACTTAAAGTAGTAAAGGAGTTTTGCTATTTGGGGAGCAAAATAACTGATGATGGTCGAAGTAGAGAAGATATAAAATGTAGACTGGCAATGGCAAGGAAAGCGTTTCTGAAGAAGAGAAATTTGTCAACATCGAGTACAGATTTAAGTGTCAGGACGTCGTTTCTGAAAGTGTTTGTATGGAGTGTAGCCATGTATGGAAGTGAAACATGGACGATAAATAGTTTGGACAAGAAGAGAATAGAAGCTTTCGAAATGTGGTGCTACAGAAGAATGCTGAAGATTAGATGGATAGATCACGTAACTAATGGGGAGGTATTGAATAGAATTTGGGGAGAAGAGGAATTTGTGGCACAACTTGACAAAAAGAAGGGACTGGTTAGTAGGACATGTTCTGAGGGATCAAGGGATCACAAATTTAGCATTGGAGGGCAGCGTGGAGGGTAAAAATCGTAGAGGGAGACCAAGAGATGAAAACACTAAGCAAATTCAGAAGGATGTGGGTTGCAGTAGGTACTGGGAGATGAAGAAGCTTGCACAGGATAGGGTAGCATGGAGAGCTGCATCAAACCAGTCTCAGGACTGAAGACCACAACAACAACAACCATTTCCTGCCGGGAATGTCGGCCGATTAAGTCGGTAGTACACAGACAGTACACATATACGTAAAGAGTTTGGCGCCCCTATGACCTCAGTGTATGGTGTGTGAGGTCAAGCGTAAATATTCCTCCCTCTCCATTTCTTGAAAACGAAAAAACAGTCTATTTGTAAACCTTCACCAAATACTGCTGGACGTTCTTCGATCATAAACCATCCAATACAAGGAATTTTATTTTAATGAAATACTTTAACAAGACGTATAATGAAAATTGTGTAGTAGATTTAGTTGAAACATTTCTTATGTGATTATGCACAAAAAAGCGGTAAAATCTTTTTGCCAGATTGGGAAAAAAATTGTGGTTTGCGTTACTGTGTGTTGCGGTACTGGCTGTCATTGGTTTGGTTAAAATATCGGTTTTTTATATTCTTTACTCTACAGTTTCTTTGTGTAGTCTAATTCACCAAATGAACATTCTTGGAATATAGTCGTAGCATTCATAAAGTCTCACAATGATGGTAAGTGTTTGGACTGCACCACAAGTATGTGCATTAGTGGGTTATAATTTGAAAATGGCTTCACAGCCAAAATTGCACACTAAAGAGTGCAAAAAAAGCGGTATTTTCATATATTCAGTGCTAACTAGCGCGTTGGTAAGAATTAAATTATAGTAACCGAGGATTGTGTCAAAATGATAATAACAAGAAGTACTTACGAAATAATAGTTAAACAGAATTGAGATAGCAATGATAACGTAGTCCATTTTAACTAATGTGCTGTCGGTTCGCAATGAAAGGAATTATTTCTGTTTCTGCTCTAGAAAAAAATTAAATTTACACTATATTATACAGATGCTTCCCCCAATTTTAGTTTTGCCATTAAAACGATTCAACAGTATCATTCGGCACCTATTACTGAATCGTAAGCCATAACGGACGTGTAACCGAATATGATCTTTTAGAACTTGAAAAGCGGCATATGAAACTAACGCAGCGTATGTCACTACTCAGATTTTTTAAAAGTACATCTTGATTACATTAACAACACTAAAACAAATAATCGTCTAATCTGTTTTACTAAACGACTAAACTGCTGCACTGTCACTCCGTACAAGTTGCAGGAGCCTATCTAACTGATTCCAGGGGCAACAAAAATTTGGTTGTCAATATTTCAAATAATTATTCACCGAATTTAAAAATTTAAAATTCTGTCATAATCTATTCGTTAAGAGGCGTAAGCTTATGTTAAAGGTTTAACTCAGGAAAACCACTACCGGGTTGTTATAATTAAAGTGCAACTACTCACGGAGGTCCAGTGTGGGTAGTATCTATCATATGGCAGCAAAACTTGGTAGATATGCTAAATCGTTAACGTGGAACCGATGTAAACTGGAAAAAAAGCTAGTTCCAATTTTGGCCACCAGGCGCAATTCTGGCGACATCCACCACCTTGTCGACGTCTCTGGTGCCCATATTGAATAAATTGTGTAAGCAGTGGTTAATACTAAAACAACATTGTGCCTTTCTCACTTGTTTGACCTTTTCTGCCCACGTCCCTTTCCTAATCCATTACATATGGTAAGATTTCTATACATTTTTCTTGCATTCAACGCGCCAGATTTGCAACTAGTGGCCAAAGTTGGAACAATTTGTTTCCGGCGTAAATTGGTTCCGCATTAACGCATTAGAATATCTACTAATTTTCGCTGTCATACGATAAATTCAGCCCAGACTGGACCTCTGTGAGCCTCCGCACTATAAGCACCCGGTATTACTGTCAGAAACTGTGAATATGTCTCGAGGCTGCATAGCTCACGACGCGCAAATTATCCAGACTATATTCACCCAGTACTGGAGAATGAGACCATTTAGTGAGCTCCAACAAACTTTACTCATAATTTCAAATTTGTACGAAACTTTTTCTAGGTGACATCCCTCACAAAATATTGAAAGGAATAAAGTTTATCGCTTACTGCATTTTCGGTCTTCACGCAATAAATCTTCAGCATCAGGAATGACGTTTTACTTTATAACTTTTTTTATTGTTAACTCTACTTGCCACACGGTTTGTAGGTAGTATCCACATATACCACTGAATGTACCTGCACAATTATATCACTGTGCGACACGTGGTTTAATAGCTATGACGTCGTAAATATTGTGATGTGTGAAAAAAAGGCTTTTGCTTACAACGGAGATTACTCAATAGCCCTGATCCAGTGTTTGACAATGAAAGCACTTTGCGACTTTCAACAAAATTTAAACATTTGCAAAGTAATCAGGGCTTTGGAGCAGTGTTATACACGGGTATTCTATTCTTAACGAATTATTGGTTTAGTGATACTCTACAAAATATGTAATGTGTACTACGCCATAATGTAAGAAATATACCAGATACCACATGTTGGCAGTAGCCTTGTGGCATGTATTAATAACGTGGATTTTACCAATTCGATGTTTTATCCTGTCATGTAGCATGTAAATTTTGCTGATACTTGTGCGAGCTGTTACCGATACATTCACGTGCGCTCTGCTATATCTGATGTTTGATGATGGTCTGGTATGATAACATTACATACTTGGTAGAGTATTTGTTGATTAGTTATTTGCAGTGACAGATCGGGGGTGGGGGGTTCATGTTGAACGAAACCGATCATTTAAAAAAATGCAATCAAGACGAGCAACCAGTGAAAGGGGACTTTCTCCTAGGACACTGTCATTATTTGCGCAACAACTTAATGCATACATTCTAGATTTATACCGTGAAATTAAGAGTTTTTTTTAATATTCATACGTTAAGTCTCTTTTTGTTTACCCTTCAGTTATTATGTCACTTGTATGCCATTTCAGTTACTTCGTAATTAGTTGCAGGAGCCTGCGCTCGAGGAAGAGCGTAGGAACTTTCAGCTTCACGTCTGGGAGACTAAACCCTTGAAGTCGGCGCGTGTGACCGAAATAGCCAAAGAGCAACCTTCGTTTACAAGTTTAACCTGTGCATGCTTTAAAAGCCTCTCTCTAGTCCGATTAGCGTAGTTTTTAAGCATCATGAATCATTTTGTTACTCACTACCGGTACGCCGCTGTTGAAAAGTTGGAACTGGCTACCTACACTTTCCTAAGTAAAATTATCGAATTATAAAATATAGCTAGATTTCCTTTGATTTTGTCGGTAAAATGCATAACTTACGTACAGTGCGCCTTTAAAGACTTCGTAAGTTTAAAATATCTTTAATCATTACACTCGTCTTATTTCGTTAGATAAAAGTGAGTCTAATAAAAATAGACAAAAAAGTAAATGAATGAATAAACGGCAGTGTTTATTTTCGTACGCACTAGTGGGCTACGAAAATATCTAGTTGAACTTCTTTGCTGGTGGGTTTCACTATCTTTGATTTGCTACGAAAGGGAATGCAGTTTACACTTCAACGTAGGCGCACGTGTAGACTGCAGTTGGAAGTAGCTCCACAGTCCGGTTTAAGATGGACGCACTAAAATCGTCGCAGGAATCAGGGAGTGTGGTTTTCTCACGCTACGAGCGAGTGCAGTGTACCAGCGACGCCCTCACAGGCGACAGCGTTCCGCATCTGGAGCTCCCAGAGGCCGTGACAGTGGGCAGTGTTCTTCCTGTAATTGTGAGAAATGTGAATTCCCCAGCAAAATTTTGGATAAATTTAGTAGGACCCTGGTTTTCAGAAAGACTAGATGCCCTTTACAGGGAAATTGAGGAATTTTACGAAGCGCAACACGAAAATTACTACATGCCTTCATCCGCTATAAATCCAGGACAGTTCTGCATCTGCCTGTACGCGAGGAAGTGGCTCAGGGCGAAGATTCTCGAAGTGGTGCACAGTAATTTGGTGGGAGTTTTCTTCATTGACTTTGGAGGAACCGTTTTCGTAACTAACAACACTTTACGGCTAATGCACAACAGTTTCGCGGTGGTTCCTATACAATGTTTCCGTGCGTCTATTCCTGGCGTAAAGCCGGCCATCGGCGGCGAATGGCCGAGTGACGTATGCGAGTACTTCCGAAAGGAAGTCAGTGGTAAAAAGGTCCGTGCCCGAGTGGAGAGACTGTTCAGACGGACGTACACCTTGTCAGTTGGGTTACTGGACGACAGTGACAAAAGCATAGCGGATATGCTGATTCTTTGTGGACTGGCACAAGTGGACTGTTTAAGTACGAACAGTGTAAAGGCTGTCTCTCAAGATGAACAAGACGAACAAGGCTGCAGCCCAACGGTAAGCGTTAAAAACGACGGAGACACTTCATATAGGCAGGCTGCAGCGCCGACTCCGTTACAAGAAGACGAAACAAACTCGCAAGTGCCATTTAATAGCGGAAATCGTATCGCCGAGAGGTCAGACGTCACCTGCGGGTACGCGACTGTTGCGGGGAAGAAGCTGGTATTAGTGGTAGTCAACAGCAAACTGTACTTCCTCTTCTCAGACTTTGTTTTCGCGTTCGCGGGGTTGCACGAACACGTTGCGCTGACTGTACTGGCGACAAAGTCCGCGCAGTTGCCCCTCTGGATACTAGACAAGAGAGAGGTAATGTGGTTCAGACAGTCACTGCAGGCACGGAGTATCGCAGGGTTGAAAGACTTCAGACACGGCGTGGCCGCTGCTGCTGTTCGCCTTCTGCCGTTGCCCAATGCGACGGAGGTGCTTAAGTTGCTGGACGTCGACGATTCACTAACGCAGGCTGTGAGTACTTTCGTTTCGTCCAGATTATAGTGTGTGCCGCAAGGTATTTCTCTTCGGCATAACGAGTCATTACGGCTTAACCGTCTTCGGTTCTGTGTGTCCGTGCCTGCTTCTGTAGGAAAAATATTACCCAATTTCTTGGAAGGCAAAAACTTCTGATAAATTTTCATTGTATCAATAAAAACTACGCCTCATGTTAAACTATTGCTCGCAGCTAACGATTGTCAATTTCCCAATAACTTATGAAATATTCTGTAAGTTGTGTAATGAGTCTAATTAGATACCTCACCAAAACGTTGTGTGTCTTTAATGGTTTACGGTCCCATTTTCTTCGCGCCTAGTAACAAGTTATTTCCTGCTGATGGTGCACACAGACAAGTCGCTACCAGAATCAGTATAATTTTCATAATGGTTTAAGTTATCATGTTAAGGAACAAGCATTTTCGATGACTTGCCAGCAGCCATAAACAGTCTAACTATTAATAAAGTAAATTCTAAGTAGTGGTTAAATTTTTATTGCTGGACAGTTCGTTCTCCATTGACGAATTTTTTGTAGGACTTGTCAATGTATGAAATAACTTGTTACGTAAAACCTGACTTGCGCGCATCTTCAATGCAGTAAATTGATAAATGTAAATAACTATTGTAAACTGATTTTCTGCTCGAGGCGTAGCTAAAATAGCTTAAGAATAATATGTACATTTACATTATTACCGATTAAATGAGAATATGATTAAGTTTTATGAATTATTAGACAGCCATGAAGACCACTTCACTTACAATCTCAGTTCGGTAAATATATTTATATTATGTATTCCTCTTTTGACATGTTCTACATGCTTCAGGATCTCTTCATTCGATCTGATACAAAAATATTAGCTAAAGCCTTAGTCAGATACCGTGTGTCTTCGTTAGCTAACTGTTTCATGGTCATCTATTTTTTTACACTGCGATTTCCGTCATATTTGCGTAACCACTGAAAAATCCGGGTCGACAGAAGTGTCCGATCCCACGCGTCGGCTTTGACCCGTGACGTCATGACGGCGCGGAGTTTGCTTTGAGTGTGGCTGTCTTCAGTTCTGTTTTATCTTATTTTATTTACTTTTCTGATCTGTTCGTTCTATCTCGTGAGATTTTTTAAATTTAAAAACACTTATTACTTATTTTAATTATGTTTCCTCCAATTTCTGCTTTAGTTTATTATATTTATCTTTCTGATCTGTTCGTTCTATCCCGTGAGATTTTTTTAAAGACAAAAAACACTAATCAGCTACTGAAGCATCTTTATCTTCTATGGGTTGCAGGGGTTACGACCCCTGGGGAGGTGGGTGGGTATTCATGCATGGCTGTCTTCACTTACACGTTGTAGCTACGCAAGGCGTCTAAATTTGTTTATATTTAGTTTGCCCCCCACCCAAAACACCCCATTTCCCGCGCTTGTCCCGTTAGTGTCATTAGGCTTCTTGTGGAAAGTGTGTGTGTGTGTGTGTGTGTGTGTGTGTGTGTGTGTGTGTGTGTGTGTTTTTTGTTTCCGCCATATTTGTGACGTCATGGGTCAAAGCAGACGGGTTGGATCGGACGCTTCCGTATTTCCAAAAATCCTTACTTTTACCGCTGTGATCCAACATTTTAAAGTTTGTTCTTTAAGACTGTAATGACAAGGACATCCCCTCCCTCATCCAGATGCTTTGATAATTATATATTCATGTTGAGAGTTGGACATTATTCTAATTCCATAACACTGAGGAACAGATGCCTTGTTCATAGCGCCAATGGACAAAGCACACGAATTTTACCCCATTATTCACTACTGCTGAAATGAAATCATTAAAACGATTACATGTAAGTACAAACACGAAAATATCTTTGTGGCAAGATGGCGAAGAGTGATTTTAAAAGGGCTGCTTGTGTGTATAATGTTGAAACCTGAGATACATTAGTAAAATATGGGAGGGGAAATGTCTTCCCACGAATGCTTTCTTGCTGCAGATGTAAAAACTTGCATCCTGGTTTATTAACAGTCGAAGTATAGATAATTTATGGAATGATCAGTTTTATAATTATGTTTACAGCTAATTCATATCTGTAAGCATTTTTATGGACTACAAGTTGTCAGTACAAATGACATTTATTCTTGTAGCTCGCTGCCTGAGCATGCCCCTATAGATATATTTGTTAGGCACAATGCTATGTACGTATTTCCCACTTACATCTTCAGCCGTAAGCTACCTAACTTATCATACATCTCCTGGTGTGCAGTGCATGTGCGCTCGTGTAATGTTAACCGCGTAGAAGGAAGTGCAGCCATACAGTAGCAGCTCCAATACCTTTCTTGGATCTTTGTTTTTTGGATATTCAGAGGTTAAAATTTACGCTAAATATTTTAGTTCGCTACCTCTGAAGTCCAATTTTAAATTGATGGTTCTTCCGGACGAAGAAGCACTTAAACACTTCCCTCCGATGGCGCACTGGACCTGTTAAAATTATAAATGTCATGTTTGTCTTTTATCCCGTCACACAGGGCCAGTTTAAGGACCAAGAGGCAGGCCGTCGCTTGGAGCGCCCAAGTTAAATATACGAACAGAGTCCGTATCACAATTAGTACAGAAATCTGACACGGGTGAAACTGTACGAGGTACAGGAGGGGAAGGAGGCAGGTCAAATAAGTCACTTGTGTGGAAAACTATTCCCTTATCGGCTTTGGTCACACTCCACACACGTCACACTCCACATGTCACACAGTTTGACTTCTCAATTTAAATGTACGTAATTTTTCCATCCAGCAATCGACAAATTAGAACAATCTAGTAAAAAGGCAAAAAATATTTGTTGCGCAAGCAACTCATCTTACTTCTCGACATAGTCTCCTTAGATGAAAAACATTTGGTTCAGCTGTCTTCCAGCTTCATCCCACCGATCCCATCAGAAAAATAGTCTGTTAAACTCTGCAAAATACTCGTTGACTGCAACTATCAATCTGATGAAAATTTCTTCCCAGCAAGCCAAAGTTTAGTCACTTCGGGCTAAACCTGGTGAACAGGGTGGACGAGGAATCAATTTGAGGCCCAGTTGATGCACTTTCTCCATTGTTATAGCTGATATTTGGAATGGTGCATTATCCTTACTAAAAAGCACTATTTTGCACAACCACCTCGATCCTTTTCAGACAACGTAAGTTGCAAACGATTCAACAGCGAAGCATGACAGGGTCCAGGTACCGTTTTGCAAGAGTCTCAGAAAATATGGCCATCAGCTGGCAAAATGGTCTTTACCTTCTTCCGCGCACTTTCACCAGGATTTGCCCATTGTTTTGGCTGCCGTTTTGATTGGTGTATGATGGATTCATGATTCATCAGCAGTAACAAATCGATGCAAAAAGTCTTGCAGACTAAACATTGCTTTACATTGTGTTGAAATTGGCCGGATGCACTTTTGGTCGACTGTGAACAATCGCAGCACCCACCACACACGATGCTTCTTCGTAGCTAGTCCTCTGTGCAGGATATTATGCGCTCAAACGGACTCATTGTTGAGATGCCTATAAACTCCGCAATCTCACGAATTTTTATTCGACGGTCTTGCATTAACATACCATGAATTTTGTCACTGGTTTCCTTTGTGGTGACATCAATAGTGCGGCCGGAGCGCGCTTCGTCTTCAGTGCTTTTCTGACCACGTTTATATCAGTCCAAAAGTAAATGGTCTTCAGTGGTGGTGCCGAGTTCGCGTGAGCTTCATTCACGTGTTTTGATATGTGCGACAGTAGAACGCTGCAAATGAAAATGTTCAATAAAAGCGCGAAACTCTGGTTTCTCTATATTCAATCGTGGCTGACACAGACAAATTCAGACGACTGCCAACAATAAACTGTACGCTCTACGTTGTTCTTTATATGATCCTTTGAATAATGAAGCTTACCAACCATGAAGGCACAACGAAAATGTTCTATTTTTTCATAGAAATGTCAGATCTATCAAAGCACCCTCATACCTGTAACCTGACCAGTTCTCTTGTGTGTAGCAGAGTTATTAGTTTATGCCTTCTCATTCACGAGAACAGGAAAACTCGGAGAGAATATGCATCTCAAGGAATAAAAGAGCGGGGTCAGAAATTCAAATGAGTATCAGGGGCTTAGTGGACGCAATGTGTCACATCCTCGACTGTTCTGAAAACATGGCCGACGTAAGACACGGCACATCCGCATAGAATGCGTTGCACATCCGGGTCTTGGCGACCTAGATAATCTTTAATATTACAAAAAAATTGACATTTTATTTTTGTTGACCAGAGCGAAGTACACCGGATACTGTTTGCGTAGGAGTCTCCGGAGATCGGGTACCACAAAGCATGTAAGCAATTAGTGTCTTATGTTACTTTGTCCCAGCATCAACCCCAGGCCGTGTCGATTTTTAAATGCAAACCCCATTAAATTTGTCGGCCTGAGTATCCATTGCTTTCGAACATGGTCAGATTGACAGCATCTGACCTCAGTAGAACAGAATTTCTACTATGAAATTTATGACCGACGGTGATAGCTCGAAGCATGGATTTTCTTTATGCACATTACTTACCAAGGAGAATTTTGTTGAAGACGGGCGAGCGTCTTTTCTTACTTGTTTTAGCAATCAACTTTCCAACTAGAGTATAAATAATTTTCATAAACAATGCTACACTGCTTCAGTGTATTCAAAGAACGGCATCACGAAACCGTCAAAAGCTGCTATAATGTGTATTTATTGATAAATATGTACTCGGCGCCAACGCATCTTCCCTTAACCCGATGTAATGATATCCGTGACTTGAAGACGGTCGCTTGACTGAAACTCGTTCTCCGTAAATAACTACGGCAACGTATAGTATTTTCGTGACGCCGTTCATGGATATAATAGTTTTGTTTCATTTAACCATTAGCTGAGTACGCTGCGTTGCGCGGGTATGTATCTCTGTCCGCCTACTACATCCTCCACTCTTTGTCCACCTCCATCTGTCTTTGTCCATTTGCCCCTCCCTCTTGTAAAGCAGCAAGTTATTACGAGGTAACATTCGTTGCAGTAAGGCACGCAGCCTTCTAGTACGGTGGCTGCAGGGTGACTTTTTTTTCCCCTCGCTCTGCTCACAGCACAGCTGACGCTGCCTGCCGTGAGAACTGCATAGTGTAACATTCAGTCGATACGAAGATTCATACCCTCTATGAATCTAAATAATCCATGGTAGCTATTATCCGATTTTGTTCGAATTTGGTACACAGCCTTTTATTATTAATGAAATGCTTTCAAAATTTTATTTTTATTTATTACAGTTTCGGAGATAAAGAGAATTACCTAAAACTCCCAAAACCTACGCTTGTTTTTTAAAACCAATTTAGGAACAATAACAGATTGACTTTCATTATCATTTGAAGCCATTACAAAGTTGTCAGTACATGAAAATCAATAAGAATTTTCTTTTTAAAAATTTAGTCACTTTGCTTTACGTAATACAAAAACCGGTCAAAACTGAGTGCGTTAGAATGATTGAGAGTGTGTATGTGGGACATATGTAAAAATTTAATATTTTATTTTACGTAGAACCTTGCACAAACGAACCGTGGGAAAGTTACATTGTGCCGGCCGGGGTGGCCGAGCGGTTCTAGGCGCTAGTCTGGAACCGCATGACCGCTACGGTCGCAGGTTCGAATCCTGCCTCGGGCATGGATGTGTGTGATGTCCTTAGGTTAGTTAGGTTTAAGTAGTTCTAAGTTCTAGGGGACTGATGACCATAGATGTTAAGTCCCATAGTGCTCAGAGCCATTTGAACCATTTGAAAGTTACATTGCAACCACGATTCAGGCGACGTACATCTGTGTGAACATGGTTTTGTATGAAAGCAGCTAGAATGGAAGTTAGAACCGGAGTAAGTTTATTTCTGAGTTCGAAGGATATTTCGCAGTTTGCTTATTTTGCTTAAATATCATACAGGAAATTTAACTTTCGCTGATGTTAATTACTATCAAATTAGTGATTGGATAAGGCAAGATTTGCCACGAGAATGATCTGGAAGGAACGTTCTGATTGGTCGTTTAGATCAACAGCTTATCAGAATTAAGCTGTTCCTGCGCGAAAGGAGGAGTGGGCATATAGGAGAGCACCTCGAGAGAATCAATTGCTAGCAGGTCTCCGTATAACACGATGTCGGATCGCTCCTTAAAAATACTCTGTACGATGAGGAATTTGTGAGCTAATTTCGGTTACAACACATCGTGACTGAAGCGACTGGAATTACGAACATTTTAATGCAAGTTTGGTGTTTCTAAGTAAAATAGTTTGAGAGATATTAGCGTGTGAACTTCCTGGTCGTAGTAAGTGCACGTGGCGTGTTTCGTGCTCTGTACGGAATATTTTGGCAAGCATCTCTTACGAAGAAGGCCACTGAAACGACCGAATGTTTAACTCGCGAATAGTTGTGGGTCTGTGACAGGTGTAACGTGAAAATTAGTCGCGTCGGACTTGTTACAATTCTGGCTGCTTTTAGAGTGAATATGTTATACATACAGTGAACTTTCAATGATAACGTTTCACCATATTAAATACGGACTTGATAGCCATTTCGTGTTTCAATATGAATAAAAAAGCAGAATTAATCTACTTTTAAACGCTTTTTTGCAAGTAGACTGAATATCCCGAACGCCTGAATTTTTAATCATGGACTTTCAGGAATGGACTTTCAACTAGAGCTAAGCGGCCTCTGTGCGGTAAGTATTAGGTAGTGGTTTCATCAACGCTGCTCTACACTGCCTAGCACGTATCTGCTACCACAGAGGGAAGGGACATCGGCAAGAATCCTGTCGGGGTAGGTGGACTGAACGATAGCGTTAACAACAGAGACGACCGGCCCCGCCCCGCCGCACTCTCCCTCTGTCCACGTTATCACCCCCAGCCCAACAGGAGATTGCGGGCTCTTACCCCCAACGTATTTCTTTCCAGATAGTAACGTGTATACCAAGTTTTGTGGAAACGGATCTAGAGGCTTAAGGAGCAGCTTTCTACCTGTAGCTTTGGCCACGTAAGCACATGTCACATGTTAAATATATTTCACAAATATTTCACGTGGATCTCCAGCGAATTTTGTTCTGCAGTTGTTTTCACGCATCTCGATGTTCTCTCTTACAATGACACATTTGCAAGTACATTCAGTGGTGTATGCGAATAGTGTGTGCAAAATGTGTTGCAAATACAGTGGACAGTACCTCAGCAATAAATTGAAAGGTCATGCTAGATACGACAGTTTCACTGCATGATCATCAAAAATGTATTGAGTGATACTTCTTTCCTTTCAACATCTGGGGGAGGGGGGGGGGGGGGAGGAGATGGGATGTGTGAGAGTCTCGTACACATTTCACTTATGTGGTGTAAAGTTTGTCACTAAATGTTGTTCTCAACTCCTGGATAAATATAGCCTCTCTATTTGAATGTCTTGAGCTACTTTTCACTCTCACCCTTTGGAGAGGTAGGTAGTTCTTACCATTACAGTGGTTCTTTCCAGACAGTAAATTATACGTGTATCAAGTTTGCTTGAAATAGATTCACTGGTTTAGGAGGATATGTGGGACACACATACATCCACTTTTCTAGTACGCATAAATCTTTCTTGCTAGTAGTTTCGATGTAACCCTGTTTTCAAGCAATAAATTCCTTCCAGCAGCCAAGTCGTCAGGCTAGCATGTGGCAGCTTAAGGGAGTTAGTTTTTTCAAATTTTTATCTCATTATAAAATTTGCAATTTTCCGAATTTATATAATCACTTCCAAACTCACATGGGAAGTATTTTATTTTTTAAATATAATCTACACCGGTTGAAAATGTTGAAATTTTTACGTGCACTACTTCAACCTCTAATAAAATCGATAATTTTATATATAGAAGGCTTTGGATTGCTGTTATAAAGGTTAGATTACATGTTTGGTTATGTCCAGAAGAGGATTGGCACCAGGTTGAGGGAGCTGAAACAAAGTTTGAGAGACAAACTTTCTGATGGTAAAACCATAAGAGGTAGGCTGACAGACAAAATGATTGAAGATGAAAAACCAGTACACCACCTTTGCCCTTCTGGACCTGATTCATGGTGCAACTGCTGCAATAGCCAGTACTCAAACAGTTCATACAGCCATGAACATTCCATCCCAGCAGCAGTCATGAATATCATAAAAGCTATTTAGAGACCTGGCAAATCCTGAATTACTGAAGAAGACTCAAAATCCAAATGAGTCGTTTAATAATCTTACATAGACTAGCTTTCCAAAAAATGTTTTTGTTGGAATGAAGACACTAAAGTGGGGGAGGGGGGTCAGTGAAGCTGTTATTGCTTTAAATGATGGCAACATTGGTAGTGTGAAAGTGCTACAGCATATGGGAATTAATCCTGGAGCAGACTGCATCAGAGAACTAGAACGGAATGGCAAGGTTAGGATTGATAGAGCAGAGTATGCAACACAGTTGGCCACTACGGAGTCCAGAAAGAAGAAAAAACTTGCAAAAAGATAAAGAGGATGACATACAGTATGGTGTAGCGTGCTTCTGAGTGACCGAAAATAAAAAAAAATTAAGCATAAATTTAGTCGTTTGAAGCTTTAGAAGCCGTTCCTTAAAATTTACGTTTTCTGTTGCATTTTTTCCCTAAATCTCAGAAACCACTTAGAGTAGAGCACTCAAATTTTCAGGGAGTAATAACTTACATATCCTGAGTGTACTAAGCTGAAAGAACATAATGTTACGTCTAATTACAATTATTTAAGATAACATACAAAAGTACACAAAATTTTAGCCGTGTAATTAAAAAAATGTATTTCTGAAAGCAGTGGCTGAAATGCAATTATTATAGTTCAGTAGACTCAGAACATAGAGTTTAATGTCCTGTAAAAGTGTCAGTGGCAACAGTGGTTCCTAAAATACAGGAAAGCAGTCACTAAATTTAACACTATCGTGATAGGGCGTTCCATCTCCCCTTAACTGCTCATAGCACGTACTGTAGTTTTGAAGCATGGGCAGTGACAGTGGACGGCTTCGAATGCCAGCCAGGCGGCTTGACTGATGGCAGGACTGACTGCTTGAAAATGGGCCTAAGAGCCCCCCAAAACTACTAGAAAGACGGAGGAATAAAATTACCCCTGGTAAACTATTTTCATTTCTAGAACAGTTTCCATACACTGTGCCAGACAAGGATCCGCCCGGTTATAAAATTATAGCCTGTAATTACGTGAATTTGCTTTATATTCTGAATCTGATACTCAAGAGCATTAAATGTTGGATGAAATTATTTATTTGATCTTTGTCTTGGCGGTAATGGTATAAGAGAACTGGCACCTATTTTTATCTTTGGTTTAATCACACTTCTTTCGCAAAAACCGAGAATAATACTTATAAGATTCATTTACTTTAAAACTGCGTAGTAGCTACGGCCCTTAGTTAACTTGAAAACAATTCGTTTGGTATTTTACTGACCGTGAAAAGAAATGTTTTCTTTCACAATAATCGCACTCAAAATTATCGGATTTCCAGGAAAATAAATGACTGCAGCTTCTAATGAATGTAAAATGCAAATACTAATTACATACAAAATGGCTTTTGTAACAATCGCAAACCAAACGAAAAACTTTTATATTTAACCTCCCCACTGTTTATGAATGAAATTTATTTTTTAAGCAAAATAGAGCACCTTCAAATAATATAGTCGTAGTACGCAGTTAAATATTTGATTTAACGAAGACACTCTACACAATATAACTCACGTTTAGTAACAGAGCTCAGCGACAGCGATCAAAAATACGTAATTCCCAACCAGACGTAATAGTAAGAAAACATAAGCACAAGGTAGAGTAAAAGAGCAAGGAGTTTTCATACTCGCACATGTTCTTCTGTCTTGTTCTAACAGTGCTATCTTTTCGTAATTTTTATCTCGGTGCTAGTTACAAGGTTCATACTTCGCTGTATTACATAGATGTTTTAATCAGTAAAATTTTCACTTGAGCGTACTTGATGCTGTCATTTAGTAATTCTCTTAATATCATCCTTATATATACACACCAAGCTGACCCTCTCTTTCGAGGCAGTGCTCCGTCATAATTCACGATAAGGGGGAGCGATGGACCTTATCCCAACTGGCACGGTCTGTCAGACTGAAACGGTCTGAGAGGCATCACCAATAAGGCAAACAGCGCCTCTCCTAGTACATTCACCAGAAGATAAAAACCAATTGCAAAATGATTTAGAAAAGATCTGTATGCTGCGGAGGTTGGCAACTGACTCTGAATAATAAGTTCGTGTGAGGTCATCGACATGAGTACTAAAAGGAATTTCGGTTACACGATGAATCATCTAAAGGCTCTCAGTACGGCTAAATATATAGGGATTACAATTACGAACAGCGCATATTGGTACGAGGTAAATATTGTGGGGAAGGCAAATCAAACTGCGATGTAGTGGCAGAACACCTGGAAAACGCAAAAAATCCACTAAAAGGTCTGCCTACGCTTTGGTGGTCCGTTCTCTGCTAGAGTATTGCGGTGTGGGATCATTACCAGATGGGATTGACGGAGGACATCGAAAAAGTTAAAAAGGGCACCTCGTTTTGTATCCTCGATAAGCAGGGATGAGTGAGTTGGGGTGGCAACCATTAAAACAAAGGTGTTTTTCGTTGCGGCGAGATCTTTTCACGAAGTTTCAATTACCAACTTTCTCCTCTGAATGTGAAACTATTTTGACTTTCACCTACATCCGGAGAAATAACCATATATGAATGAAATAAATCAGAGCTCGTTCGGAAAAATGTAAATGTTAGTTTTTTCCATGTGTTGTCCGTGAGAGGAACGGTACAGAAACAGTCTGAAGAGGGTTAAACGAAGCCTTTGCCAAGCACTTGGGTGACGTGAAGAGTAGTCACTTAGATGTAGTGACAGTTGGTGGAAATCAAGGAGACTAGTACGGCAACGGCGATGCTACTTGCAGGCGTGGAAAGGGACGACTTCTACGGGTGCTGAACTGCAATGTGGAAAGCAGTGGGGGACTAAAGATATTACATTTCTCCGGTACATCTACATCTATCTAATCTAAATCTATACTCTACAAACCATTGTGATTTGTACCAGTTGTTAGGGTTTCTTCCCGTTCCTTTCACGTACGGAGCGCGGGAAGAATGAGTGTTTGAATGTCTCTGTGCGTGCAGTAATTATTTTAATCTTATCCTCACGATCCCTGTGTGAGCGATACGTCGGGGGTTGTAGTATATCCCTAGAGTAATCACGTAACAGCGGTTCTTTAAACTTAATTAATGGTCTTCCAGTTCAGTTCCTTCAGTATCTTTGTGACACTCTCCCACGCATTAAACAAACCTGTGATCATTGCTGTTCTTCTCTGTATACCTTGAGTATTCCCAGTTAGTCCCATCTGGTAGGGTGCCACACGCTTGAACAATATTCCAGAACCGGTTGCACTAGTGAATTGTAAGCAATCTCCTTTGTAGATTGATTGCACTTCCCCAATATTTCACCAATACTCCTGCGTTACCCACGTCTGAATCTATGTGATCATTCCATTTCATATCCCTTCAGTGTGTTACATCCAGGCATTTGTTTGAGTTGGCCGATTCCAACAGTGACTCATTGATGTTATAGTCATAGGATACGTTTTATCGTTTTGTGACATGCAAAATTTTACATTTCTGTACATTTAAATCAAGTTGCCAACTTTGCATCACTTTGAAATCTTATCAAGATCTGATTGAATATTTATACAGCTTCTTTCATCTAGTACTTATTATAGATAATTGCATCATCGGCAAAAAGTCTGATTTTACTATAAATATCGTCAGCAGGGTCATTAATATACATGAACGGGAAGAGTTCCAACACACTTCCCTTGGGCACACCCTGTCTGGCGATGACTCTCCGTACAAGATAACATGTTCCCTCCTCGCTACCAAACAGTTGTCAGGCCAGTCACACATTCCACTTGATACCCCAGATGAGCGTATTTGGATAGTAAGCGTAAGTGTGGTACTGAGTCAAATGCTTTTCGGAAATCAATAAATACAGCATTCACATGACTGCCTTGGTCCAAAGCTTTCAGTATGTCAAGTGCGAGTTGGGTTTCACATGATCGAGGTTCTCAAAATCAAAGTCTGGTTGGCATTGAAGTGGTCTGCAATTCTCTGCTAAAAATACGATCGTTCCCCCTGATTAACTATTCCTGAGATAAAATAGAGCCACATTTGGATCTTTGAACAGGAGGAGCTATGAGACAAATATTGAAACACGCAGATATTTTGGGAAAGACAGAAATACAACGATCATGTGGTGTAACCGATTGATGTAAAGATTAGATGGTGTGATCGGGTAAGGAATAATGGTGTCCTTGAAGGAGAAAAGTGCCAATAAAAAGTATAATGAAGAGAAAGAAATGTTTGGGTACGTATAAGGGGCTATCCGTTGCAGAAAACTGTAATTGATGGTTCATGAACGTGAGTGTTAAATGATGATACTTACGTAGGATCTGGCCGTTATGCTGAAATGAAGAGTGTAATTAGCAAGTGACATGGATGGATGACTGCTTTAAACCAATCTCAGGGTTGATAACTGAACCAATCAATGTTCCTTCTGCCATTGACGTATGCAGCTTGCATTGGTGAAAAAAAAATCCACGAGTCATACATTTAGAGTGAGTAAAAAATTTGATTAATAGAAATGGAATTGCCTCTACATTGACTTCTTTAGCTGTGGTGTACGTTGCCGTAGCATTCGCCAGTAGCTGCTACGGTGCTACAGCACAGTCTGGTCGTAAAGGCTGGCAGTGGATGGCGCACGCACCCGCTCCAAAAGCTTCTAGATTTCTGATGACTACAGACCAGAAGGGTAAAGAAAGAGTGTGTGTGTGTGTGTGTGTGTGTGTGTGTGTGTGTGTGTGTGTGTGTGTGTGTGTGTGTGAGAACGTATCCATGACTTTTGTTTCACTAGATGTCATCTCACAATTTTACCACGTCATCTTGCATGTTATAAACACGCCACCACCCCTTTCCTTCACATTTCTTATAAAAAAAAATTGCGGAAGAAATGGTTTGCAGCTTGGCGACATGACCTGTAGTCTCACATGTCTCGTAGGTCAAACGTTATGCTTTGCGTCACTGAAAATCAGAGCTTTTTTGTTCTACGAGTAATCCACAAAGTTTTGCATGGGCGTTATCCCAGACAAAAAAAAACTAGAGTTAAATTTAAAGCTACGTTTGAATGAGGTAGATACGTTATTACAAATTAGATACTATATTGTTAGTGGCTGTAGGGTATTCACGCAGTACGTGTTCTACTGTACACTAACGTACTGTTCCACAAGAGCGCGCAAGGGGTCGGTAATCTTCAGATGTCTAGTCCTGAGCATTGCCATTGTTGGTGCCAAAGGTATAGCTAAAGTATCAGTGTTGCTTCCCAACTCTGGAATACGGGTCTTCAGGAGCCCGTCTGCATCTATACTCTGCAAGGCACCTTACTGTGTTAGCGGAGGGTTCTTTGTATACCAGTCGTGTATAGTTAGTAAGGAGGATGATTGCTGGTAAGTCTCCGTGTGGGCTCGACTCTCTCTAATTTTGTCTTCGTGATCCCCCCGCGCTGTGTACGTAAGAGGAGGCAACATATTGTTTGCCTCTTCTAGGAATGTACGCTCTCGGATTTTTAACAGTAGGCCGTACCGTGATAAACGCACTTTTTGGAGCATCTGGCACTGGAGATGTCTGAGGATCTTCGTGACGCTTTCACGCTTACCAAATGAACATGTAACGAAACTTGCTGCTCTTCTTTGATTATTTCCTACCTATCCCACCTGGTATGGATCCCAGAATGATGAGTAATATGAAAGTTTTGGTCAACAAGTGTTTTTAAGCTACTTCTATTGCAGACGGACTAAATTTCCTGAGGATTCTTCGAATGAACGTGCTTCCCCGCGATAAATTTTATATGGTCGTTACACTTCAGATCGCCCTACCCGCATACTCATAGATGATTTATGAAAGTAACTGCTTCCACTGATTTTTCAGAAATCGTGTAATCATACAATAAATGGCCTTTATGTATTTCATTACATTATTTTCTGTCTCAGTTGTCACTCCCTGCTCCAATCGTCGATCCTCTGCAATTCTTCCTGCATTCACCTACAATTTTCTAGCGTTACGACTTCTCTATATACAACGGAATCATTCCCGAAAAGCCTAATGGAATTTGCGATATTGTCTGCTATGTCACATATATGTTATGAAGAGTAATGGTCGTGTAACGCTCCCTTAATGTACGTCTGAAGTTACTTCTACGTCTGAAGACTTCCCTCCGATTAGAATGTCTGTTTGCTTGAAACTCTTCAATCCACGGACACAGCTGGTCTGATACTCCGTATGCTCATATTTTATTCACTAAGTAGCAGTGCTGAACTGTACTGAACACCTTACGGAAGTCAAGGGACACGACGTCTACCTGGGCACCTGCATCCACTGCTCTCTGGGTCCCATGGACGAGCAGGGCGATATGTGTTTGACTCGATAGTTTTTTTCGGAACCCTTGTTAACACCCACAGAGATTTTCAGTCTCCAGGAATGTCGTAAAAGGCGAGCATAAAACATACTCCAAAATTCTACAACAGTCAGATGTCAGAAATATAGACCTGTAGTTCAGTGCATCTGTTCGAAGACTCTTCTGGATAACAGGAATTACCTTTGCTTTTTCCAATCATTAGGAACTATATCCACGGTTCGCTCGGCTCCCCCTGTCGTAGGTTCGAGTCCTCCCTCGAGCATGGGTGTGTGTGTTGTCTTTAGCGTAAGTTAGTTTAAGTTAGATTCAGTAATGTGTAAACCTAGGGACGGATGACCTCAGCAGTTTGGCCCCATAGAAACTTACAAGTTTTTTTAGAACTCTTCGCTCCTCTAGAGAGATGTGATACGCTGGTGCAAGAAGAGCAACGCGTTTTTTGTGCTAAGGGGTCCAGTGACATTTCCTCTGGGCGATTTCATTTGCTTTTATATCCCTAGCGTACTTATTTCGATGTCTTTTTCTCGACGATTTAAAACAGGAACTACAGTGCAACACTCATTTTTGTTATCCTCCGTTTCAGTGCCATTGTGGTCCAAGTGTGTCTGGACAGATGACTTCGATCTTTTCATTGATTTAACACTAGACTAAAACTTCTTACGATTTTGTGACAAGTCGGTAGACAGAATTTTACTACCGAATTCGTTGAACGCTTCACTTGTAGCCCTCCTTATGCTAATTTTGGCTTCGAATCTTCACATATCGCTGCGTTCTTTGATCTCGTTTTAGATATGTAGTTGTAGAATTGTGGCCATTGAACTGTATTATTAAATCTGTTAGTGAATTTACTTGATAGATTAGTACCGGGAACCGAACCGGAACGTTTCGTTTAATTCTTTCATGATGACTGAGCTATCTAGGCACGACTCAAGACACGCCCTTACAGCCGCAATTCTAGCAGTGCAGCAGTACATCAGTACATCCCTCACTTCTTATCGTTTGCAGAAACTCTTCTGCAAGACTAGCAGTCGGTAAGAGTATTGTATAGCTCTCGGTAGATCTTTTCTAGATGCTCCAAGGACGTGTGCATCTAAAGGCAGTTCTTTTAGAAATAAAAGAATTTAAACACTTTTTCTCTGTGTTCTGAAGTACGAATACAATTAGGCACACCCAGAGCACTATAACAGACCATTAGCCAGCCAAGGTGGTTATGGGAGACGTTTTGTCGGAACAAAGTCTGAAAACAGCCAGGGGACGGAGGTAGTGGTGTGTAGGGGATTGCTGGTCAGCTCAGTATGCCTGAACAAACAACCTCTGTTGAATTGATGAGCCTACTTCGCACACGGGGTACAGTGGAGTGTACTACAATCTCTCAAACGAAAATTTACACGGAAACAATTTAGACATCACAATAAAAATACGCGACACGCCATTGAAGGCTAAGTGACCTGGACTGGAGTTTCATCGAAAGACGAGGTTGTTTGTTAGACTCCCAGTCTGTCAGATAATATTTCATCAACCATTAAGCTTCAGAGCTGTTTGTACTCCGATCTAGTGTCAAAATTTGATTCTAGATATTCCCTGAGGTTAAGCATAGCACCGCACCTCCAAGTTTAGAGAGCAAAAAAACCGTTTAGGTTCAAAAGTTTTTACTTCTTCACCCAAGCGACTTAAATCTTCTTATCTGGATAGGTTAGCTTTCTTTTCTCACCCTTTCATGACGTTCATTCTAGTTCCTGCTATTTTCTCGTATTTTATTGAGGATGTTAAATATATTCAGTTCTTCCCAAATTTCCGAATTTCGAAATCTATCTGTTCTTGTGCATCCCTTTACTGTTCTTAGAACACTTTTCTCTGTTGCCTGTGTGCGACTTTCTTGATGTTTACCTTCGATTCACTTCCTTGAACAAGCATTGGAATGACCATCGTCTTACAGCATTTCAGTCTTGGTTCTTTCCTCGTTTTTTTTTTTTTTTACCTCTGTTTATTGTTCGATATATATATTCCCAAGCCTTGCTAATTCCTTATCTATGTCTTCTTTATACTCGTATGTTACGTCACAACCTAAATAGTTCATATGTTTTTGTTCTATTGATTTATTGTTAATCACACCTTTTGTCCGCACATGATGTTTTCCTTTAAAAACCATTAATTTTTGTCTTTTCGAAATAGTCAAATGGTAATACTTACAAATCTTTCCTAAGAAGTGTATTCCCTTTTGTAGGTCATCTTCAGTCTCTGACAGAAGTGGTGTGTCGTCTGCATATAAAAGGCAATTCAAGCAGGAATTTCTGTTAATTCTCCGGTGAAAGACTTTCATTCCCAATTGCGTCATCTAAATAAATGTTAAAAAGTGCGTATGAAATGCTGCACCCTTGTCTAACTGCTTTGTTTGTCGCTACAGGCTGTGTTAGAATGTAAAATTACAGTAGTGTGTTTGTACAGACTTTTTTAAACGTTTGTTATGTAAGTAGGCTGTTTGTTTTCTCTATGTAAGTAGGCTGTTTATGTTTTCTTATTGGCAACGTTACGTAGCGCTCAATATGAAAATCACTGGCTGTGCTGTGTGCAGTCTGTGGCTAGTTTGCATTGTTGTCTGCCATTGTAGTGTTGGGCAGCAGCAGCTGGATGTGAACAGCGCGTAGCGTTGCGCAGTTGGAGGTGAGCCGCCAGCAGTGGTGGATGTGGGGAGAGAGATGGCGGAGTTTTGAAATTTGTCATGAACTGCTATATTTATATATGATGATATCAAGGTAAATACATTGTTTGTTCTCTATTAATATCTTTCATTTGCTAACTATCCCTATCAGTAGTTAGTGCCTTCCATAGTTTGAATCTTTTATTTAGCTGGCAGTAGTGGCGTTCGCTGTATTGCAGTAGCTTGAGCAGCGAAGATTTTTGTGAGGTAAGTGATTTGTGAAAGGTATAGTTTAATGTTAGTCAGGGACATTCTTTTGTAGGGAATTTTGAAAGATTGCGTTGCGCTAACAAAATATTGTGTGTCAGTTTAAGCACAGTCTTGTATAATAGTTCAAAGGGGGGGACGTTTCAGTTAGGTGTTATAGAGATCTTTTCCTCGTTATTCTCCACAGATTCTTTCTTTAAACGTTATCGAATGCCTTAATAAAATCAATGAATGCTCTCTCTCTCTCTCTTTCGATTATTTATTTGACTATAATTTATGCATCAATTGTTGATGTCCACCTTCCTCCTCCGTAATCCCATTTGTCCGTCGACTTACAAACTCTGTTCTCGCGGTGTCCAATAAGCTGATTTCTCTAGAATTCTCAGTTATTACGATCTAATTTTTTGAGTAGCGATATCACATTCACTTGTGACCATGGTTCTGGTATAGCTCCATTTTTGCAACACATGTTAAATGTAATAATCTCTTTTGTAATAATGTGCCTCTATATTTTAGCAGTTCAGCGTTTACGCCATCCGTACCAGTAGCTATTCTGTTCTTTGTGGAATTGAGGGCTTTTCTTTATTCATCCATATATAAATCGTCCACACATCGTATTTAAATTTAATCCTCTATATTCTCTCTGAAGCATGTGTCATCATATCACAAGTTCTTGTAATGTTGTACCATTTTGTTTGTTGGATGTTATTTATTTGAGCAACTTCTTTTTCTGTTTAATTAAGCATTTTTATTGTTTTACAAGCTATCATTTGTCTCCCGTGAATATCGTCTTGTATTACACTTACGAACCTACCCCAATATTCTTGACGAGCTCGTTTCACTGCTGCATGTGCTGCATTTCTCTTTTGTTTGTAAATCTGATTCTTTTCTGTTGGTTTATTGAGAAACTTAAGATAATCGTCGTGCTTTCTTATAAATTTATCTAATTCTGGCTTCTAAAGTTTAACCCTTTCTTCCTTCTTATCGTTTTCTTGTTTCCAAAGGGTTCTTCATCTGTTTCCTTAACTGTAGATTCTACATTTTCCTATTCCTCCACTATTTTTTCCTCTGCTTCTTCCTGCCCTAGTTCCTGATCCTGTCTCCTCTGGTACATATCTCATATACTATGTTCATTTAGTAGATATACTTTGTAAATTTAGTCTTTCATCTCTTCTGCTGTCAGTTTTTTGTCCTGTTTCCATTTGATGTGCATATATGTTAGAGATATCACCAAGAAATGGTCAGAACCTGTGGTGTACCCCTGTACACTTCTGTCTCTTACTTTGCTTCTAATTTTTCATTAA
This sequence comes from Schistocerca serialis cubense, assembly GCF_023864345.2. Lineage (NCBI taxonomy): Eukaryota > Metazoa > Arthropoda > Insecta > Orthoptera > Acrididae > Schistocerca > Schistocerca serialis. The sequence continues at coordinate 262,704,678 of NC_064641.1, forward strand.
TATTAATGTAGTCAATAAGAGACGTAAATTCTGGAGATGACCATGTATATTTATGGATATCTTTCTTGTGGAAAAAGTATAGATTATATTTAGTTTGTTAAAGGAAACGAAACTTCTAAGCAGTTTCCATTATTAATTATGTTTTTCCCATCGTTTCCACAATCTTTGAGACTGGATTATTCTCTACATTTGGGTTTAAACCCTCCGTCAGTATAGTTTGATGCTTATTGTCATACTTGTCCAAAACTGTTTGCAGTTTGTCATAGGAATCTAGAGTCTCTTTTCCTCCCTCAGGTGCATAAACTGCAATGATAGTCAGTTTTTGTCTCTCCTTTTCTTACGGTTTAATCCATAATGTAGTTACTCAGCCGCCAGCCTCAAATGAAGAATAAGGAATAAAATTATGCAATACACTGGAGTCTTTTCGGAAAAACTTGACTGCTCGAAATTCGTGTCATATTGACAACTTATTTTCTAGAAGAATGGTTTCGCCTTTAGAAACAATTTCTGTACGTAGTTAAGCTCACTGACATGCAATGGCATAACGAAGGTGTAGCAGCCAGGGCGCGTAACATGGGAGCCATTTCCTTTGGGTTGCAGTTTCTTGGTAGACAACAGAACATGGACAAAAAACAGAAATGGCAGGTGGTGGTGGTGGTGGTGGTGGTGGTGGTGGTGGTGGTGGTGGTGGTGGTGGTGGTGGTGGTGGTATGAAATAAGTTGTCGAAAAATTAAAAAAAAAATCATAGTTGAAATATTAGACGCTCCTCGTTTGCTGTATATGATTTCGAACACCATTCTAAAGTGAGTCAAATGTAGCTGTGTTTTATTTCTTATTTTTGTCCAGCTCATTTCACAAAATATTTCACCGTTTTCATCAAATCTGATTTATTTTCAAGTTTTGTTCAGAAAGTACGAAATGTATTGCATACAATAGTGTCGGAAGTTCCATGCGGCTTTTCGCGGATGATGCTGTAGTATACAGAGAAGTTGCAGCATTAGAAAATTGTAGCGAAATGCAGGAAGATCTGCAGCGGATAGGCACTTGGTGCAGGGAGTGGCAACTGACCCTTAACATAGACAAATGTAATGTATTGCGAATACATAGAAAGAAGGATCCTTTATTGTATGATTATATGATAGCGGAACAAACACTGGCAGCAGTTACTTCTGTAAAATATCTGGGAGTACGCGTGCGGAACGATTTGAAGTGGAATGATCATATAAAATTAATTGTTGGTAAGGCGGGTACCAGGTTGAGATTCATTGGGAGAGTGCTTAGAAAATGTAGTCCATCAACAAAGGAGGTGGCTTACAAAACACTCGTTCGACCTATACTTGAGTATTGCTCATCAGTGTGGGATCCGTACCAGATTGGTTTGACGGAGGAGATAGAGAAGATCCAAAGAAGAGCGGCGCGTTTTGTCACAGGGTTATTTGGTAACCGTGATAGCGTTACGGAGATGTTTAATAAACTCAAGTGGCAGACTCTGCAAAAGAGGCGCTCTGCATCGCGGTGTAGCTTGCTCGCCAGGTTTCGAGAGGGCGCGTTTCTGGATGAGGTATCGAATATATTGCTTCCCCCTACTTATACCTCCCGAGGAGATCACGAATGTAAAATTAGAGAGATTAGAGCGCGCACGGAGGCTTTCAGACAGTCGTTCTTCCCGCGAACCATACGCGACTGGAACAGGAAAGGGAGGTAATGACAGTGGCACGTAAAGTGCCCTCCGCCACACACCGTTGGGTGGCTTGCGGATTATAAATGTAGATGTAGATGTAGATATCGATCGGTATTTGATTATTTTAAGAGCATAAGATCACTGGAAGTTGAGAAATTTTATTTTACGCTGTAATCTGATATTTATTCCATTTTCCCAACATGAAAGAAAGAATTCCACAATTTCTACACCAATATAACTTTGTGTGCGCAAAATATCTGTGCCTTGAAGAAGTTGACTTCCTGACATGGCATAGCTAGCGGAGCAGCTGCTGGAGAAATAATGTTTTCCCTCATATCATGAAGTTTCCTGAATTCACCTGATTACAGTAATGCAATTAACCATTTTTTCCGAAATTATACTTCAGGCTGGACAATTTGGTAGCCCATTTGTCCACTTCCCACTCTTCGTTTGGCTATCAGAATTCGCGCACAAATCCATTGTGTTCCTGTTGCAAGCAATAAGACTGTAAATTGTGTGTTGTTCCATATTTGGAATTCAGTCATTCAAAAAAGACTTACAGAAATGTGTAACTTTTAATTCATTATAGCATGTTGATCTCAACAAACGAATAAATAGATTAAGCACTTATGAGAAAACAGTTCTATTTGCCACGTAGGCAGTTATTTACATCAGATGATCCGATTTCAGCGCTGTGCCATTTGCGAGCGCTGTTACTGCTGTCGCGCTTCTATACCGTTAGCCTGTGTGGGTGACACAAATGTGCCTCTGTCGTTTTAATATGTAAAAGCTGTCACAGCGGACCAGCGAGAAGAACATTCCATACTCGACAGTTATTAAAAATCACGTTACTGCCGTTGACGTCTATGGAGCATTGCTGTCGCACGTATGTCTATTATGACAGGGGTTACATATTAAAATGACACTCACCTTTGTAGACCCACACGGGGTGACGGATCTTTTATTATATTTGTGGCTGTGGCACCTGATCTGAAAAATTTATTGCAACTATGAGGACTAAACAAAAAGCAGGAAAACTTTTGGATGGGGGAAGGGGAGTGAGCACCCCCCCCCCCCCCCTCTCCCTAGATGTCAGTTACCCTAATTACGCCACTGCTGGTACACTAAATTTTCAGAAGCAGATATATCATCACAAAATGACAGCGTGAACAAAATTTGCAATATGTTACATCCATGGTGAAGCAGAGGAAAATAAAATATGCTAGATTCCTTAATGAAGCATCTCAGTAAAATTACATTATCTTAGACATACATGCGAAACATATAACTCTGCAGCAGAACGCGTCCTGCGGTGGACAAGAATTTATTTGCGTGCGGTATATGGTTCACTGCTTCGTATCTTATATCTGAGAGTTTGTGTGTGTTGGAAGAGGGAAACTGTGTGACTGCTATAGAAAAGGGCCACAGTTAGTTGCGCTGTTTCACATGAGACGCTCTCTCTGCCAGACTTCTAATAGTTCTCACATGATATGTTATTTTTAAATGCGGATTCTTCGTCTATGGACTGTTTAGGACAGGCTACTAGAACTGTAAAAAGTTTAGAGCTTTACTAGCATTCCCTGGAACTTTCTTTGGAAAATTTTGTTTTGCTGCTACTGATGTATTTAATTGTTTGGCTCTCGTCATGTAAACTCAATTTTACTACGTTTCGTGAAATTTGCAACTGAGCATGTGTGAAAGTACAGAAACTGTCTGGCAATAGAATTCCATCTTCGTAAATCTGCTCACTTCACAGCGACTTCACCACAGTTGAAGCATTAAGCTCGCACGCAGTTGCATTTATTAATCCTGATGAAACGCATGAATAATGCATGTGAAGCTCGACTAACACGAAAACAGACGATCCATGTATTAACACACGATCTGTTAAAGTTAATAATAAATTATCCACGAGCATAATAAAGCGTATGTTCTTTGTAGAACATAAACAGTAGCGTATAGTCTATGAGGCTAATGATCGAAGTCATTGAGATAGTACCCATTAGTACGAAGTTTTTCCGTAGTCAGAGCGGCTTCAGTGTTTTCACTACGCCTCTCATTAACTGGGCATCTAAATCGATGTACGGCACAAATGGACAAAATGTATGGTGAAGTATGGGCCCGCGCTGCTAAAAAAGACTCCCCCACAGTTCCTTACTATTTGTGAACAGAAATTTAGGATAGGAAACTATGTCCAGTACATGTATGCAGAGGTGCAGAAGTAATTTGTTGGAGAGGAGTGGGATAGAAATCAGACGTCACTGTTGAAGGAACCATATCATCATTCACCTGAACTCCAAAGCTCTCGTCTTCGTTGCTTCTCCGAAACGATAAAGACAACCCAAGCAACCTCCAATCAGACTGACTGGATAGGAATTTAGTAACGGTTCCTTTCGAATAAATGGTCAATGTTAACCACTGTCACCTCATTTCGTCAAAATTTCTCGATTCGCGAGTTGCCGTCTTTGTGTTCGTTTTCATTTGAGCGGGCGTTTCCGAAATGTGGGAGATTTTGTTGCCTGTAGCGTTAGGTATTATTCGTAATTCTTACAGATGTTTAGAGCCTAAATGTAGAGAGAATTCACAAAAATCGCAAAAGTCTGTGTATCTCCTTCCCCGTAGTCGAAATATAAAATCCGCAATGGATTTGAGGTATCTGTACAGACCATTTTCAGCCAACGAGCAATCCCAGGGCACGTAATATGATCGTCTATACATAACATTAAAATATTCATAGTCAATTAATAGGACTGTAATAATCTGTTTCTGCAATTCCATTTTTATTTTGTAGGTCTGTGAATCGCATTTTCAGCACCAGGACGTGGAACGAGAGCCTGTATGTAAAATAGTAAAAGGTGAATGCTGTTAACAGCTCTGCTATTGAAGCCTAGTTGGGTAAAGGTAACTCTTTTGATATTTCGTAAGCATTTCAATACAAAATATTTGAATAATTATAGAATCTAGCGAGGTTATTAAGTCTGTTCCGTCAGAGCACACTGCATATATTGAAGCTGTCAGTTGCTCAAAACGGAGTACATTATTCAACAACAAAAATTTGTGACCATTTGCCCAACGACATAGTGTCTGGCAGGTAGCAGATCAAATTTTAAATCTAGCTTAAAATCATTTATTTTGGACAACTCCTTCTGTTCTATGTACGAGTTTCTGTTTCAGAACTGGAAAAAAAATTGTACCTCTAAATGTAGTTGCATGTGTAGAACTAAAAATTTCAGTAACATTAATATTAGCACTAGTCATGTGTATCTTGTAATGACTTGTTCCACAACATATCGATAAAGTAATCGTGAAAATGATCTACGGAACGTGACATAACTAAACTACGAACAGCCCAGAAAAAATTGATTTTTTTTTGTTATTATAGTACCTATACCACCACTGTTACCAAAATGTATGTCGTATTTATCAAAAAGAACAGCAAGGAGGATGGATTAAGGAAGTAGAACAAGAAGGAAAGAAAATGAACAGACGGTCTTATTATTAATGGAAGACGTTTATGTAAAGCTACAGACTGATTACAAGGAAGGCACTGTTACCGTTTCTGCTGCAGAGAAAAGTGATCTTGCAAAAACAGCTTATGTATCTGATTTAAACCTTGTTGCCTTCTTTAAAAGATATTGTCCATATATTTCCAGTGGTGAAAGCTGATGGTATTCCGCTGCGCTCTATGGTAAAGTGCATTAACATTGCATTGGAAAACATAGAATTCACTGTCCTTACCACTGTGGCAGATCATCATCTTGGACAGTTTCCAGCCTCTGGCCAGGTCTGTTTGGAACTTTAGCCTCTCCATCGTCTTCTGTCTTCCCACCATCTCTCCGTCTTCACCTTGGTGCAGTCTTCTCCTTTCTTCTGGACGCATTCCTCCACTCCTTTCAGCCATCTGTGTCTCGGGCTTCCTCTTGGTCTCTTTCCTTCCAGTTTCATCTCGTGTATCCTCCTGGGTATCCTCTTCTCCTCCATTCGCTTAACATGCCCATACCATCTGTGACGAAGCAAGCTAGGATAATTTTAATTCCCCTCTTGTTTTGCCATCTGCCTTCTTAAATTCATTTTTTCATATTTAACTAATTACCATTAACATACGTGCATATAATCTGCATTTTCCGCGCGACTGCTACGGTCGCAGGTTCGAATCCTGCCTCGGGCATGGATGTGTGTGATGTCCTTAGGTTAGTTAGGTTTAAGTAGTTCTAAGTTTTAGGGGACTGATGACCACAGCAGTTAAGTCCCATAGTGCGAATCTGCATTTTCATAAAAGAGAAAGATTCGCCCTCAATTTTAAATAATATAAAACCAGATGTAATTTTGTGCATAAATTTACGTGTGTAATTGATGTTCTTATTTATTTTGACTATGCCTAGTTAGTATCTTTTGTTAGAGGACAAATTCAGTAATTGTGTCGTAACTTAAATTCTGTTGTTGACAGATAAACAAATATAAATTCTGTACTAATTATAAACGTTTGGAAGACGAAATACTAGTAATCTTGAAGTATATATTTGGCTCTATTCGAAAACATGTTAGCAAAACCAGCTCTGAATTAATTCCAAAGTAGTTAACAGTTTTGTCAAAAGTATTGTTTACATAACTATATTAGTTAATTTCATGATTTAAACAAATAATGCGGCCTAACTCTTGCAGTAGAAGAAACTGTTAAAAAGAACCAATGTTTAGATGTATTCAGTTAATTTAACGAGTTAAGTTTTAATCGTGATTTCTGTAAATTAAACTTCGAACAATTACCTATTGTTGTGATGATATATAAGGGCCTGATTTTTGGTCACGAGACAGTCAGCCCACGGCCGAGTTTCAGACGACTAACCTGTGCAGGTTAGAATAACAACAATGCTTCAAATTAACTGTGAAACAAGTGTTAAACAATTAGGCCGTGTGTAAAAACAGTGACAGTGTCTGCTCAATACGTACCTATTATTCTTCAAGAACTGTGAACTTTGTGGTTAGGTTTTACTGCTCGTAGATGTTCAACAAGAAACTATTGTAGCAGTATATGGAGTTTCGCCTGTTAACTATTAATGAGGCTTATCGAAGGTTACATAATAGTGCACTGGCCATATAACTGTGTAATATTGGGGATGTGCAGAGTGAAAATTAAAGTACTATGAAACGCAACTGTGCACTTGTCGGTTACCTGATTTACAGTAGTGTGTGTTGGAATCCACACCCCATATTTCAGCCAGCGTAGCAACGCAGTACGACGACACCAAGGACGATCAACAAACATCAATCGACGAATAAATAAAAGCAGTTGGAACCGCCACACATCTCAGCCTTGATTTCTCTATCTCCTCCTGTAATGGTTCCACCTTCATTAGCCCTCTGAGTCGAGCGAGGTGGCGCAGTGGCGAGCACACTGGACTCGCATTCGGGAGGACGACGGTTCAATCCCGCGTGCGGCCGTCCTGATTTAGGTTTTCCGTGATTTCCCTAAATCGCTCCAGGCAAATGCCGGGATGGTTCCTTTGAAAGGGCGCGACCGACTTCCTTCCCCGTCCTTCCCTAATCCGATGAGACCGATGACCTCGCTGTCTGGTCTCTTCCCCCAAACAACCCAACCCCAACCCATTAACCCTCTGATCCTCTCATTTCTTAACCTATCTATCTTTGTCACTCCAGTACTGTTCCTCAAGAATTTCATCTCACTAGCGTGTACTTTGCTTTTTTCTCTTCCTTTCATAACCTAGGTTTCGGATGTATATGTCAGGATCTGGACATAGTGTGACTGGTATATAACATTTTTACTGATTTGGGGTACATCCTTGCTCCGTATCAGGCGTCTGACGCTCTTCCGAAATGCTTCTGCTTTTCTCCCCCACTCATTTATTTCTCTTTCGTTTGTTTGATCTTCGTATATCAGGCTTCCTAGATACTTGAAACTCTCCACTCTCCTCTCCCGACCAGTTGTTATTCCAGTTGTTCCTCTCTCCTTCTTTTTGTTGTGTTAATCATCTCACTCTTACTTATTCTAAATTCCATTCCATATTCTTGTACAGTTCGTTCCTATACGTCCAACTGCTGTTGTACTTCCTCCTCCTTATTCCCCCAGATCATCTGAAAACACCATAGCTTTCATCTTTCCTTTAACAATTACTTGTGCTACTGTACTGAAATATCATCCATCACTACAATGAAGAGTAATGGTAAAAGTGCATTTCCCTGCCTCAAGCCATTCTTCTGTTCATCCAAGCTGATCTCTCTCCTCCCACTTTCACACAGCTCTCACTTTATGGTACACTTCCCTTACCCTCCAAATACTCTGTTTTGCTACTCCTCTGTTCTCTAGGGCTTTCCACACTTTGCTTCTATGTACACTATCATACGCTTTTTCAATGTCCAGGAAGGTCATTAGTAGATCTTTTCCATATTCATAATGCTGTTCCTGCAGTTGTGTTACAGCAAAAATTAGATCCACCGTGGACATTCCCGTTCTGAAGCCATGTTGCTCTTCACACATCCCTCCTTCTAATTTTCCCCGAATTCGAGCTTTCAAATTTTTTCAAAAATCTTTGCACAGTGACTCAGCAGTTCTTGCAATCTTTTCTATTTCCCTTCTTAAAGATCGGGACAATTATTCCTTTCTTCCATTCTCCTGGGATCATCTTCTGTCTCCACACAATTTTTATTACTCGATAGCCATTGCATCCCCACCTCTCCTGCTGCTCTCACCATCTCTTCACTTAGCTCATCCAGACCTGATGACTTCCCTCCCTTCATCTTGCCCAATGCCTCTTCCACTTCTCTCCATGTAAGGTCTCTTTCTATTTGCTGTTCCTCCTCTTTTTTTCTCCTCGGCTTGTTCCTCCTCATCCAGATCTCCATTCGGGCTCAGGAGTTCTTCAAAAATACTCCTTCCACATATTCTTGAGTTCCTCCTTATTCTCTACATCTTGGCCTCTTTTGTTCACCATTCGGGCATAATCTGTCGTACCGTTCTTCCTCTTACTTTTAATCATCCCATATAACACATTTTTTGAACCTTCACTATTCTCTTCCATAATTCTGCTCCACTTTTCCATCCACTTCTCTCCTCCGCCATCATTCTCTTTGCGTCTTTCTTGCTTGATACACTTCTCTTGTCTCTGCTGTTCTCTTCTGGAACCATACCCTAAAGGCTCTATTCTTCTGTACTATATCCTTTGTTTTATCATTTCACCAGGGTGTTTCTTTCCATCGCTTTTTGTTGCTTCCCCTCCCACATATTGCTTCCGCCGCACTTACTGATGTTCCCTTGAATTTACTCCATTCCTCTTCTACTGTCCTTTGGGATGCTTTCGTTTACTTATCGTAAGTACTAAAACCTGCTTTCTTCCTCCTTCAACTTCCATATCCTTATACGTTTTTCCTGGTTTTCTGTCTCTTTATTATCCTTAGTCCTCTCAGGTTCATTACCAGCAAACGGTGATCGCTATCCAAGGCCTCTGATGGTATTACCTTAATGTCAATAATGTTTCTATTCATCTTTCTCTCTCTTTAAGTCTTGACTGTACCAGTTAATCTAGCGGCAAACGAGTGCTGTAAATAGAAAGATCATTTTCCATTTGTGTGACCTGTCAAAACTGAAGACCAATACGCACAACTAGAAGACCAAAACAGATAATTATTTTCTCATTCAGCCAGTCCATATTTGAAAGTGTGTGAGAATTTCATGGCTGAAAGTTTCTGATCAGGAACTAATATTCCCAGAATACAAAGGAACTATGACAGCAGTAGTGTCCTTTGGTGCTTTAAAGTACATGCATTCAATCGAGAAAAACCAACTTGTAAAATATGGAGTTTCTCTTTAGGTAGATTAGTAAAAGGAACATGGGAAGACGGTGCCGTGTGTGTCTCAAGACGTGTACTTTGACTGAGACGTCCGCCTGCTGTGATTAAGTCAGTTAAGATTTAAAAATTTTTGGAACTTTTTACCTTGTTTCTATTGAAAAGTAGCAGTTATAATAAATGTGAAAATTTTTAGTAATAAAACAGTCACAACCGCATAAAGATGTTTATTTACTGGTGACCAGTTTCGACCACTGTTCCGGCCATCATCAGACCGCTTACTCTGTGAAGAGAGTAACATTGTTACAGAAGTAATATTTTTCTCCCCATCTATACCTGACATATGCTCTACACTTGTACTTACAGAAGGGCACTAATGCTTTATATCTTCATATTCTTTGTTTGTAGCTTCTTTCTTGGTTACTGGCGAGCTAAAGATTGTAAGCCAATACTAGTGAATCTTTGATGGTATACCCGTAATACATATATCTTGAGAATGTTACCATGGTTACTGACGGCGTCCCTGCTAAACATCTTTGGCTCGTGGTTGTTACACGGTTGAGGTAAGTGATAAATTCTGTTTAAGCAAGCGAGAGACATAATTTGCAGGATACACGCTTTCTTCAAGCGGAAAGCACGCGCATGCGTGTACCACAACTGTCGCTTGGAATCACCGTATCAACTTAACGTAAGGCCAATAACTTTAGGAATATTTACTCTAATTCTACAATACTGTTATTACCTGTACTGTTATTACCTGCTGTTCTCATAAATCTCTAAAGGAATTTACATTTGGGGAACAAACTTTAAATTTAAAATATTATAGAACTTGAAGACGGTAGTTACCTACTTAGTAATTTGATCACTAGAACTTTCTGGAAGCTTCCAGAACAACCTGCGACATTCTTGCTTGGCGCCAATTGCGTCAGACTGGTTCATCTGAGAGAGTGAACACTGACGCCATTTGCAAGTTAAGTAAATAATTATCAACATATGGGAGGATTCCTCTCTTAGTTTACTAATAAACATTGCCACCAAAGTGATTATCACTCATGAGCAATGACATCAACTTTTAATAATTTCATTGTAAGTAATAGAGGGAGGATCTTCATAGTAGGCAATCGCAGACGTTTTCCCATCAAGGCATTCACCGTCTTGGCTCACAGTAGGATAAATGTATTAGCAGTCACGGCGATCATTTCTGAAACAATAAAAATTTGTTTACTTTTGCCATCTGTCTCGTTTTCATGTGACCGTCCCTTAAACAGGGTGTACATAAAGTCCAGGAACACTTTCAATTATTTATTGCACAAGAACCGAACATTGTACAGATATCATACATAAGTCATTCTGAAGAGAAACCCTGAATTTTTTTTTTCATGTATATCGCTATAGCGTAGTTCAGTAAGTTGCCGAAAGTCGGGGCTAGTCGCAAACATGGCGAGTTCAGGTGCGGAGCGAGCTTTCTGTGTTTGGATTTCGACAAAAACAAGTGTGCTATAGCAGTTCAACAGATGTTCAGAACCTAGTACGGTCAGAAGCCACCAACTAGAAAGGCCATTTACCACTGGCACAACAATTTCGTCACGACGGGTTGCTTGTGCCCGGCATAGAGAAGCGAATTCCAGTCTGAGTGAAGTGAATGTGGAACGCGTACAAGAGACATTCATAAGGATATTCCTACTTGGACATGTTGCAGCCTCAAATGCAGTCGGACTCTCCGTTCATCTTTTAGCAGGATGGGGCTCCACCCCATTTTCATCGTGAAGTTCGTGGGTACCTGAACACGGAGCTGCCGCATCGACGGATCGGCCGTGCCACAGGAGGGGACTGTTGTTTCATGAAATGGCCTCCCCGATCACCAGATTTGTTTTTTAGTGGGTAAGGGGGGGGGGGGGGGGGCGGCGGTGGTAGGGGCGAGTGGGGTAATTGGGGAACGAAAAAATGGTTGTGCTTCTTAAACTCAGTGAATGTTACAGCAGACATGGGGAGAGGTGCCCGAGGGCAGTATGTCGTCTTAGACCCCGCATAGGAACAGTTAAAGGTACTCAGGGGCAATTCTGAACAAAGGGAAAAGTCAAATACTGTGTCTCTTAAAATCTGAGTTCTCCTCTCTAGGGAGGGACTGCGACAGGAGATCAGGACGACTTTAGTATACAGCACCTTAAGGAGTTCCAAACTGTGCCACTGCCGTAAGTACACAGTTCGCTCGGTCGCGTTGCAGTCTTGTCAGTGTAAACGGTTCAGCGCAAACTGGACGGCATATCTCTGATGATCCACTGGTAGAAATTTATCACAATGGACAAAATAAATATGTGTGAAATGTTTGCCGCCAAGTTTCGTGGTTCTTTCTTGTTGAATTGCGCAGTAAGTGAAATTCGAAACCTTGCTGCCCTCTGAAACTCGGCTACCTCATGTAGCTTCCTCGAAGGGCAGGCTCACTCAACGGTCTTTGGAAAGACATTGTATATATATATATATATATATATATATATATATATATATATAAACAAAGATGAGGCGACTTACCGAACGAAAGCGCTGGCAGGTCGATAGACACACAAACATACACACAAAATTCAAGCTTTCGCAACAAACTGTTGCCTCATCAGGAAAGAGGGAAGGAGAGGGGAAGACGAAAGGAAGTGGGTTTTAAGGGAGAGGGTAAGGAGTCATTCCAATCCCGGGAGCGGAAAGACTTACCTTTGGGGGAAAAAACGACAGGTATACACTCGCACACACGCACATATCCATCCACACATACAGCCACAAGCAGACATATTTAAAGACATAAATATGTCTGCTTGTGGCTGTATGTGTGGATGGATATGTGCGTGTGTGCGAGTGTATAC